>NC_088803.1:41191002-46191002 GCF_011386835.1 Chrysemys picta bellii | reverse complement strand
ATGGAATTTTGTCCTTTTCAAAATCAGACAACTATGGCCCTCATCCAAAGCCCATTATGTAATGGAAAGATTCCCATTGACTTCAGTGGGCTTTGCATCAGACCGTAAATGAACAGAGACATTAGAGCTGCCCAGTGTTTTTGCATGCACATATGTAGGGATTTCTGAGTGCAAACATATTACCCTCCTCTACCCTTTGAAATGTGGTCCTTAGGTTGGCAAGCTACAACATTTGCAGAGTGCTCTCTCTCCTCTGACATAAGACTTGTCTTTCTTCAGAGAAAGACAAAACGTATCTGAATACACAATTCCCACTATGCTCAATTTCACGATAATCACCACTTTTGGTGGATGCCTGGGTCACATTGTTCAGTGGTGGGTATATAGCTGATGAAAAATTATAAAATATATATCTCTATTATAAATGCACAAGAATGTTTGTCACTTCCAGAGCTAAGATGTTCAGTAATATTCATGATGAAGTTTGTGATGCAGGGTAATTTGATTTGATGTGAAATTCTGTTTTGCTCCATCATAACCACTTTATTGGTGTCATACTGGCTAGACATTTTATCAAGCTGTCTACTTTCTCTGATGTTCATGTTAAAACCTATTTTGAAGTACAAAGAATATTACAGCGTGCCTATTATACCACTACTCAGCGAACAATTTTAGCTTCATATACTTTAAGGACATGCTTTAAGATTTCTGCAAAATTGAGTTAAGGTTGCTCTGAAATTGAAAGACATGGATTTTACTCTTTTCTACCAAGGGACTGTTTTAACTGGTATAAATCCACTCATTTCAATGGAGTTATTCTTGGTTTGCAACTGTGAGATCAGAATCAGTTCTCCCAAAAGACCAGGGACATGCAGTGGATAATGGCTTATTTTCTTTCTCAGCAATGTGAGCTTTTCATACAACTCACTGAAAGCAGCTTTCCTCTTCAAGGAGTAGATTCTTACAACTTGGGTTTTCTTTGGAGAAACAACAAATTAGCTCAAAATTTAAGATGAAGACTCACATTTTGGTATGTGATGTCAGGTTGCATCAGTCATGTTTCATTATATAACCATTCACCAGGAGTGACACTATTGGAAGTAACTTTGCACAACACATGTCTGCTAAAACCATTAAAACAAATTGCTTTGTCACCACTGTGGTTTAGACAAATATACTTTAAAGAACAATAATTCACTACCTGTGAAAAAAAGGGTATAAGTAAAGTGTTTGCAAACCATACACTTTGCAAATACAGTAGAGACTGCTGGGAATTTCATTGCTGCACTGTGTGGGGTAACAAAATGCATTGTATCGTGATACAAAAATTAGGCAGAGTAAACATATCTGTACTCTACCAACCTACCACCTGCCCTTGCACACACTGAGATCAATGACAGTTTATTTCACAGAAATGTTGGGCCGGAAATGACTTCAAAAAGTCATCAAATCCACCCCCCTGTGCTGAGGCAGGACTGGGTAAACCAAGACCATGCCTGACAGGTGTTTGTCCAACCTGTTCTTAAACCCCTCCAATTATGGGGATTTCACAACCTCCCCTGGAAGCCTATTCCAGAGCTTCTCTACCCTATAGATAGAAAGTTTTTTCCAAATATCTAACCTAAATCTCTCGCTGCAGATTAAGCACCTTCAGAAGCACAATTGATCACTGTCCTCTTTTTAACTGCCCTTAACGTACTTGATGACTATTATCAGATCCCCCTTAGTTTTCTTTTCTCAAGATTAAACATGCCCATTTTTTTAAAATCTTTCCTCATAAGTCATGTTTTCTAAACCTTTTTATCATTTTGTTGCTCTCCTCTGGACTACCTTCCATTTGTCCCCATCTTTCTTAAAGTTTGGCACCCAGAACTGGGCACAACACTCTGGCTGAGGCTTCACCAGTGCTGAGTAGAGCAGGCCAATTATCTCCCGTGTCTTACATATGACAGGCCCGTTAATACATCCCAGAATTATATTTGTCTTTTTCACAACTGCTTCACACTGTTGATTCATATTCAATTTGTGATCCACTGTAACCCCCAGATTCTTTTCAGCAGTACTACTACCTACTTCCCTATTTTGTAGCTGTTCATTTGATTTTTCCTTCCTACGTGAAGTACTTTGCACTTATCTTTACTGAATTTCATTTTGTGGATATCAGGCGAATTCTCCAATTTGTCAAGGTTGATTTGAATTCTAATCCTGTCCTATAATGGGGTTTGCAACCATACCAGCTTTAGTGTCATCTGCACATTTTATAGGAATATTCTCCACTTCATTATCCAAGTCATTTCAGTGGGAGAAGGATCAAACCTAGCAGTTACTTCACATCTAACTCCATCTGGGAATCCCCCCCACCACCACCCCGTGCACACATACAAGAAATTAGATCCTGTTGGATTTGAATTTGATTAAAGATCATTTCTCTCAGTGGGCAGATTCAGATCAAGGGTCACCTCAGATACCTCCTATCAATGGAGGTTCAACATGCACCAATCTCTACTGAGGGCTACTTGGAAATCCCAAGCATATCACATCCCAAACACAGATTTAGCTTTTTCTAGGCCCTGTTGGAGCACCAGGATACTCTATGGCTCCAATTTTTAAAACAGGAAGTTTGCATTCTTATTTTATCACTTTCTGCTACTGAGTCATACTGCTACAAATTCAGTAATCATCATGCAGATACAGTAGCGTGTTTCAAAAGAGGGCTGCTGAAACTGAATATCATGGCATGCATTGACAACTAGTTTAAGAATTTCATTATATTATAGCTTAAAATTTTCTGTTCTTTACTCTCTCACTAAAAAAAGAGTCAGTGTCAAACTTCGCTTCGTGCCCCGCCTCCCACCCACTCACATAAGTTCTCCAATGAGAAGTATCAACTGATGCAAAATTCAAAGTTAGTTCATCAGCATGGGTTATCATTCTGTTGCAAGTAGATGTAATGGGCATTAGGTCAAATGTTGAGCTGAATTGTGTTTGACACATCCCAGAGACTTTCTTGCACATCTGAATTGCAGAATGTGTTCTTGGCAGAGCTAATTCAATTGGTAATGGATTCTTAATGTGAACCACTACACATTCCACATGTACAATCATTTAAGCAGTAGTGGGGTTTTTTTTTCATATAGCTTTATGCCACTCTAATACCAGCTTTTTGGAAACATATAACTATTCATATAATATATCAAGAAAATGGTTTAAGCATAATATTTGAAGAACTGGTACTACCTGAAACCAAGGGTTCACGTCCTGTCTTTTATTCTGTGCCCCATTCTCCCAAGACAAATTAAATTCAGGGTATTTTAGCATGTAGGTCTTTCAGCAAAGTTCTTAAAACAACAATGTCCTCTCTGTGCTGTGTGAACACTGAAGACCCTATAAGACTTCCTGTAAAAGTTGGAATTTGCCTAGGGTGACCAGATGTCCCAATTTTATAGGGACAGTCCTGATATTCAGGGCTTTTTCTTATATTAGCACCTATTACCTCCCACCCCCTGTCCCGATTTTTCAACACTTTCTATCTGGTCACCCTAAATTTGCCCCGATGTACTTAGCCATGTATGGTAGTTGGACACATAGGAAGCTGTGGTATTTTCTGTAAACTAATTGGATTCAGGAGTAGTAAATGCCCTAACAGAGTATAGTATTTCTGGATACTAATTAACAACATGCGAGAAGCTCTAGGCCTTGGCTACACTCGCGGATTCACAGCGCTGCTGCGGCATCGCTGCCGCGGCAGCGCTGTGAAGCGCAAGTGTTGTCGCGCTGCCAGCGCTGCGAGAGCTCTCTCGCGGCGCTGCAAGTACTCCACCTCTCCGAGGGGAATAGCGTGCAGCACTGCAGGCACTGATTACACTGGCGCTTTACAGCGCTGCACTCGCTGCGCTCGGGGGGGGGGGTGTTTTTTCACACCCCTGAGCGCAGCAAGTGCAGCGCTGTGAATTGCCAGTGTAGCCAAGGCCTATGTCAGAATCTACACATCTACACCCAACCTAGCCTTTTTTTTTTTTTTTTTTTTTTAAAAGGATTACAAACTATTAGTTGCATACCCTTCAGCAAAGAAAGCGTTGTATAGACTGTTAATCCTTATAAAGAATTGCATACCTTTTAAATTACTATCCCCAACTTCTCTCCCACCTATAAATCAAGCAACTGGAAAATGTAGCAACATTTTATGCTGCACATAGTAAAAATTTAAAATCAGATTAGAAAACATGGTTGCCATGGCACCTGAGAACTATACTTTCATGCAAAGCAATTTAACAGATGTGAAAGAATTGAACCTTATAGCAGGCACAGTACAATTCTTAGATGAAATTAAAAAACACTGCAAGGAAATTTCCAATAGAGGCTGGTGTGGAATGGCCCTTGTTCCAGGTTTCAAGGGGCTACTGCTCTCTTATCTAATGTTTGTAACTGGACCAGTCTGGCCCTGAGGAATGATATATCCTGGGATGAGTCCCCTCTCCTGGGCTGCAATATTAGCCACCTTTATGTCAATGGGAGCTTTGCCATTGACTTCAGTGAAGCCAGATTTTCATCCCTGGTTTTATGAGAGTAGATTGCAAAACGTAGCATTTAGGGAGAAGAGCATTCTCATAGAAAAGAAGGCTGTTGGAACTGCAGTCTGATATGCCATCTTGGCTCCAAGGGACAGTTCAGATAGCCTCTCCTGTTACAAATGCAGTTACTGTGGGTTTCCTGCATTAAACTTAAAAGAGAAAAACCATATCGGTACATGCATGAGGCTAGGCGTGCTTTCCATTTCCAATATGTATGTGTGTTGCATGCATTCCCCTCCTTTCCATTAAGTGGTAATATTGAACATAGTTTGGAAGAGAAAAAAAGTAACAGCGGAAATACTAAGAATGCAGCACGGCCAAATGGGAATCTGGGATAATAGCGAACAGCAAATGAGATACTAGCTTTTCATACTATTGTTGCACAACTCCTAACTCTACTTTGGGCTGCATATACAGAGACCTCATATTAGGGAACAGTGAGTTGATGATCTCTCGTTATATGACACTGATGAACTTTCATGTACAGATATATCAAGGTTGTTTAGAAGAAATCCTATTGTCTGCCAACTGAGGACAACTCAGATTCTGAGCTAAACATACTATTGACCTGCACTGAAAGATTCTGGGCCAGATTTTAAAAATTGCTCTATACCCAACAGCTCCTATTTAGGCAGTTGAATAAGTGGCCAGGAGAGCTGGTTGAAAAATGCTCCTGTTAGACGAAACAGGTTAAGGACTATTTAGAAAAGCTGGACATACACAAGCCCATGGGGCTGGATGCAATGCATGCACGGGTGCTGGGGGAGTTGGCTGATGAGTTAAAGAGATTTTCAAAAGGAGCTGAACACCCACTAGTTCCCATTTCAATCTGGCCATTTCATGTACATATCTAAATCATAGGAAGTTCTTTTCAAAATCTGCCCTAACTGTGGGTGCTGGGCAATTTTGAAAACTTGTCCCTCTGTGTATACATTAACAGACTAGTAAGACCAGAAGCTAAACATGAAATACGGCTTCCTACCTTGAAACACCACAAATGGCAGAATAAACAATCAAATTTTCCAATTAGCCCATGTCATTAAATTCTTTCTGTGCCCCAGACACCACTCCTGAAAGACAGCACATGGTTAATGTGCAGCTAGGAAAAAGAAAAATTGGGACAACTATATTTAGTGGTTGGGCAACCAGATTTGATCCCCCCTTGGAGACTGCACCTTGATGGGGGAAGGCTTCTATATTCCAATGAATCTGAAAGCTAGGTTAGCAGGAGTTTTAACTCCTGGTAGGGCCACCCAAGCTGGACAGGTCAAAGGATAGGGACCAGCTGAATGTCCATGTCCTCCAGATTGTGGGTTGAGTAATAGGCCAGTAACCTATCCCCTGAAAAAAATTATAGAAACTACTAGGTACCCATTCCAACAAACACATGATAGACAGAGCCTTGTTCATTCCCTAAGCAATGTCTGACAGCTTGGGAAGGATTCAGAATCAGATTTGATAGCGAGCCTATCCATGAGGACGTTTATCCTTTCCGAGGTGGACTCCTACTTATATCAGTACCACAGTGGGATTCACAAATGGAAGGAATTCAGAGAAAATGACAAAACATATGATTGTCCCATGTAAGTGGGATGGGCAAGATGATTGGATTTCCATGATTCTCTGACCCTAAGGTATTCCAGGGAAATCCTGGAAAGGGAAAACAAGGAAAGTTAATAGAGCAGTGAGAAGAAGCTTGCAATTGCAGGACATCTATGTTTGTGGAAGGCCCATATGACAGCTAACTCTGGGGTAGTCCCTCCCTTTAAGTTACTTGGCAATCATTTTGGTTTAGAGGTAAAGCTCTCATGTAGCTTTAATTGCCATTAAAAAAATAGCTTTGTAACACACATTGGAGATAAAACAGATTTATCAGGGAGTCCCTCTCCCTCCATAAATTAAATGTTTAATTTTGCAGTGAAAAAATTAGATACTGTATTGGGACAACAGGATAATATGTCGTGTCAAGTCTGTCAATACATGAACTACTGGAACAATAACTGGATATAAAATTTGATGAACTGCATTGTCCTCTGCTTCTTATAAAAGTGAACACCTTGTCGCATGTTATACTGCCAGCGAGAGCGTAACTCCCATAGAAACACTTTCTGCTCAAAGTTTCACTTTCCCTTAAACAGGGAGTATCTCAAGGAAAACAAAACAATTAGTAATAGACAGCAAACAGAATGTGTTCCAGGACAGGAGAACATATGGGAAATCACCATGCAAGTACTTTAACAAAACACTATTTTGTATGCCTAAATCATTTATTCTTCAAGGAAATTGAAAATGTAAAAGAAAACACAGATAAATTACTTTAATGTCACAGCTGCAATGGCAGTCACAGCTCAGGTATTCTCCTAACTAAACCAGGAGATAATCTTTTCCCTTATTTTAAATGTTTTAGACTGTTCTTTGAAGTATACAATGGAAAGTATAGTACTAGCTCTCAGACAAATGTTGCTGTCTGATCTGATATGCTGTTCTCATTATATGGCCCTGATCCAGCAAAGCCCTTAAGCACGTGCTTAGTTTTAGTTACATAAGTGGTCCCATTGAAGTCATATGGCTGCGCATCTCCCATATGCTCTCTTTCCCAATGGCCCTAATACATTAAAGACCTTAGGCACATGCTTAACTTTAAGCATGTGAGTAATCCCACTGAACTCAAGGGAAAGGCTTCCATGGTTTCATATGAAATACAAGCTTAAGTGCTTTGATAGATCAGGGCAATTGATATCAGACTCATCTTCACTACAGCCTTTATCTGCATAGTGGGACAGTTAAGAGCTCACCTTTGAGATTCTAAGAACCCTTCTGAAAAGATCTGGCAAAAATACTGAATAGTGAAAAAAAAATGACATCAACGAGGTTTGCACACAGGAAAGGGTGGGAAGGAATAGCTCAGTGGTTTGAGCATTGGCCTGCTAAACCAAGGGCTGTGAGCTCAATCCTTGAGGGGACCACTTAGGGATCTGGGGTAAAATCACTACTTGGTGCTGCTGGTGAAGGCAGGGGGCTGGACTTGATGACCTTTCCAGTTCCTTTAAAACTACTGTGCTAGTACACAGTATAAATACTTTGCAATATGGAAAACAGCCACCATGGAACTCATTTTGTCTAATTTTGAACCTAATGGAAAATCACGTATATTTCAGTTCAGCTATAACTCAGAAGTCATTAGGTTATTGCTCAGCTCAGGAGAGACTGAGAAAAAGAGAATGAGAAGGGGAAGAAAAACAGTACAGACTACGGGCCAGATTTGCAGTGGGTGGAAATCAATGTAACTCCATTAAAGTCAATGGAGATGCGCAAGCATACCCCAGTTGAGGATCTGACCCTATATATCGTAAACAAGCTACTCTCTCATGCCAACTTAATTCTGGGGGGTTCTTCTATCCTTCCAGCAATGTGTCGTCACAGATTTCTTTTTAGCACAATAAACATTCAGTTAAGAGAGAAATAAGTTTGATATTAAAAAACAAATCCAAATTACAGGAAACTAGAGGTTTATGACCTTGAAATTTTTTTATGTATGTAGAGAAGAGTCCAGGTTTCTCTCAAAGCCCACTCCTGGTTTGCATTCTCTGTACAGACAGTTTCAAATGAAAGGCAAAGGGCAAACATCTGTAATGTGTTTAGACACCTAAAGACACAAACAGGCTCCTGGTGGGATTTTCAAAAGTCCAATGGGAGTTAGGTGCATAGGTGATTTGAAAATCCCATGAGGCGCATACCTGCAACTTTAAGTACCCAAATACCTTAAAAACCTGGCCCAAAGTACTTTACAAATAGGCTTGGCAGAATTCAATTTGAATTTTTGTATTATTTTGACAGATATTGATGTTTATTTTTGAGAACTTTCTTTGATTATCATCAATTTCACTTTCACAGTTGTACAAAATTATGGGTTTTAATCATTTCTTTAGATTTTTTCCATTTAAATTTTCACAATTTCTGGAAATTGTGTAGGGCGTCAGACAATAGAGGGAGTCAGACAATAATTACTCAGTGATAGCAGACACAGATGCGAAAAGTTAAAACTTTATAATCATCAAGAACACAAATTGTCAACATCACATGTCAATATATACTAAATAAATATCCTTAAATCAATTTCTAATAAGATGTCAAACAGCATTTCTTACTTTGCTTAACTGTATATTTCAATTATCAATAGAGATATTTTTTCATCAGTTTGTCTATGTAGAGTGAAATCAACATTAACCGACATTTACCAATAAAAATCAAATCCTTCTAAGCCTATTTATAAATGTTGAGTCAAAAATCCAATTGACCTCAATGAAATTGGGATTTGGCCCATGAATTATGCCTTACGGCTCCTCTGTGAGATAGATATTCATGTTGGAATGTATAAAATAACCCATTACAAGTAATAAAATAAATTACTTTTACATCAATTTTTGGGAAAAATTGTTTGGGAGAAGAGCAGGTTACAATATAGGAGAGAGAGAATTTTGTATAATAGCCTGTGATATTAGCTGATATTAGCAATAGCTGAGTTGTGATACGATGTATTTTCCATTTGGAGTAAGAAGGAACAGTAAAGGTTTGAGTAATGAATAGAGACTGAAATCCATAAATGCTTTGTGCAAAAGCCTGTGTATTTCATCCAGATCTCTCTCGTTTTTACTGATGAAGGTATGGCTGAACCCTGTGATACTGACCTTGATCAATAAGGTTCCATGTCAAGAAATGCTCAGTGTTAGGAGGATGCCAGAAACATTTCAATATTTTTCTCATCCTTTATTTTGCTTGTAACCACTTGGCCCTCTCATGAAGAGAGAAGTTTGGTGCAAGCGTAACCCATACCTGCTTGGTGTGGCACTCTGTCCCCATCTACAGCACCTAGACCAGCTAGCGATTGATGCGTTTGCTACAGTCTTGGCTAAAGAACACATGCATTTTAGCTCATGCCTTAAGTTCCAGAGGTCCCAGGTTTGATCCAGGCAGCTGACGACCGGGGTCTGTCGGCATTACGCAAGGTTCTGCTGATTTAATTCCATTTCTAAGACTGCATTCAACATCACTTAAAGAGTGATATACCATTAGCTGTTCATATTATCCAATACATTTCTTATTAACAATAATCTATCGCACTGCAGGGCGATTATTACAATCTGAGCAATAAGAGCTTTAGAACAAATGAACTGGCATACTTGACTAACCTTGAAACCTGCTTTATACATTAAAAATGCTTTTTCCCCTCATGAACACTTCAGTCACTTCACTTTCCTTATGTTCTTCAAACCTGAATTGTATTTCTTATTCTTTTTTTTAACTCTTGCCATTGATTCACGTGAATCTATTCAAGCATGTGGAACAATTTTTTTAAGATAAACCATCATATGAAACTAAAAACACTTACTTTCTCCCTTCTTTTTAGCCATCAAAAGTGGGTCCTTACTTGCCCCAATGCCCAGGTCAAGACGATAGTAAAGACAAATTTACTTTGTCCCTAAAGCATGAAGATGAACATTGCTCAAAGCAGAGATCATGGGAATTTAGCCTACCTCACTCCCATGCAATCATACTTAATACAGATATCATTTAAAATGAAAAAAGCAACAGAGGGTCCTGTGGCACCTTTAAGACTAACAGAAGTATTGGGAGCATAAGCTTTCGTGGGTAAGAACCTCACTTCTTCAGATGCAAGTAATGGAAATCTCCAGAGCCAGATATAAATCAGTATCGAGATAATGAGGTTAGTTCAATCAGGGAGGGTGAGGTGCTCTGCTAGCAGTTGAGGAGTGAACACCAAGGGAGGAGAAGCTGCTTCTGTAGTTGGATAGCCATTCACAGTCTTTGTTTAATCCTGATCTGATGGTGTCAAATTTGCAAATGAACTGGAGCTCAGCAGTTTCTCTTTGGAGTCTGGTCCTGAAGTTTTTTTGCTGTAAGATGGCTACCTTTACATCTGCTATTGTGTGGCCAGGGAGGTTGAAGTGTTCTCCTACAGGTTTTAGAACAGTTTACAATTCACACCTGTTAACCTCTAATTCTAATGTGGACCAACTCCACTTTAATACTAAAATTAATTGGCTACATATAAAGTGTATCTTCTAAATAACCGCAATGTAGACTGACTGGCAATAAGAGTGTGTCTGTTCAATACTCTAATTCTTCTCTCTACTAAATTTTGCTATGAAGACTAGGGAAGAGTTAATAGTAAAATATATTCCAAAGTGAACGATTTGATGCTAATAAAGTTAACACTTTTCACCGGGCATAGGACAAATTGGAATATCAGGGTTTAATCTTGCACTATTGAAATCAACGTCAGTGTGTGCAATCGCTACAATTGCAAGTATCTCTTTGAAAACTGCTAGTCCAAGTGGCTAATTAGGCACAACTATGCATGCAGCTCACCAATTAGGCGATTGATACTTAGCATTTTTGAAAGTCTCATCCTTAATTGCATGTATATATCTGAATTTCTAATTCTGTGAAGGAGAAAGGAAGTGAACTGACAATATTCTAACCATGAGATTAACTAAAAGAAAAGAACAAGCAGAAGAACATCAGGAAAAGAACCAGCAACTAGGAGTCAAAAGACAGAGAAGAAGATGTTTCAAAAGGTCCATAATGTAGAACAGGACATAGGTGAGAGATAGGAATTCGAAAGTAACATGAATAGGATAAGATAATAAACAGAGTGATAGCAACAGAAATAAAACTGGGAGATGAAAGGGAAAAGAAGTGAAAATAAACCCAAGCTGTGCACTTCATACTCACAAAAAAGTGGAGCATAACGAACCAAAATGACATGAAAATCAAAATAAACAGAGGCAATTGAAACCGGATGAGAAGCAAAATTAAAGTTAAGTCACTTCAAACCACA
The DNA here is from genome assembly GCF_011386835.1 of Chrysemys picta bellii. Lineage (NCBI taxonomy): Eukaryota > Metazoa > Chordata > Testudines > Emydidae > Chrysemys > Chrysemys picta. The sequence continues at coordinate 46,179,569 of NC_088803.1, read as the reverse complement.
AATCTAAATGGAGAAGAATGAAACAAAACCAACAAGTACTCCAAAGAACTCAAAACAAGAGAGACATGCAAATAATGAGACCAACAGGTTCTTGGTTTATTTAATTTAACGTCTAGAGCTGAGGAAGGTGGGTCCCAATGCTGCAGATGTCTGCATGGTAACATTTCTGAGCAATTTCTCTACAGATCTGTTAATTTTTCTCATTACAAAAGCAAACATTTTTATTAGGGCTGGACACAGAAAGCGCTAGCATTGTGAGCGAGGAGCAAAGCTATGGGATTTAGTGTCCAATATATAGATTTAAGGCTAGCCAGAAGAGACGGTGCTTTAGTGACATAGTTAATATGCCTTCTTCTGAAGGAGGTAAAGACAGGCCCAAATCCAAGCAGCCAAACTTGGGAGCCTTTAGGCCATAAAATTCCACCATGGCAGTAGCTGAATTGTGGGGACTGCTGTAGATCTTTCTGTCCAAGGGGGGAAAAGGCCAATGGATCCAGATAACACTAGATCCATTGCCCTTCTCTCTGTTTTTGCTCCAACCCACTCTTGCCACCCACTCCAAGCACCAATATGTGCATGTAAGCAGGGAGTCTCCACGAAACATCCATGCAGGGCATACCCAGTGTTCCTGTTTTACAAATTCTGCCACCCTCTTCCCCCATGCAGCTGAAGTGCACCAGTTCCACTAGGCAGATATAGAGCGAGGACGACGTGTAAAGGGAAGAGCCAAAGCTAGTTTCCTTAATTCATAAATGAAATGCCGTAGGTTCTCTCTGACCAGAAATATTCTCCCGTGTTGGGAGACCCACGTTCTGTGCTAGAACAAAATTTCTCTTGTTTTACACTAAGCCTCAGATTATTTGCGAGTCTGCATTGATACTTGATTTCTGGCACAGTCTGGCTAAACAATGTCTAATTGTTACTGACTTCCCAGATGGTCATTCTAAATATCAGGAGAAGGGCAACCAAGCTAGCAATCAGGTCTCATTACCTAACAGCGGTCTTTTTCTTTCTTATACACTCATGCAGAGCTTTGTGTTTTTCCAAGACTCTCCTGCGCATGCAGCAAATAGAGTTTCAATGAGCTGGAAAGGCCTGACTTCAGGTGATGTTTTAGTAAATTGTCCCTATTCTTCTCCTCCTTCTCCTCATTTTGCTATGTGTATGTGTGTCCACTACAGTTGCACACTTAACTTTAAACTAGGGAGGAAGCGGCTTGATTTCTGTGCTGCCTTCAGCCTATTTAAGGGGTTTAGGTTCACATGCAGGAGACGCATCATGAAATACGTAGCTGCTCAAATCACACGGAAAGCGTGAAATAGTCAAAGTGCACACGAACAATTAACTCTGTTTATGATACATATCACGCTGACACTGTTGGAGAGTGTCATTAAACCAGAAAGGAAGGTCAGAAACCACCTCTAGCTTACAGAGAACTAAGCTGTTATGTGATGATTCTTACTGAGAGCATCCACTAACAGATTAAGTAGTTGTTGCAAAACCAAAAACCATGCGTATCAGGTGCATGAAGCATGAAGCAAGAGGTCAAATGCCACCAGCATCAGAGAAGTGATGCTCTTGTTCTCACTGTAATCATGAATCCAAGGAAATGTGTGTCAGATCTATGGCAGCAACAGTTGTGCCAAAATGGATACCCATCTCATTGCTTCTGTACAAACCGCTCATTCAGCATCTCCTGTGGTGACTACTTCCTCGTCACTCCATCCCCCTACCAGGCAAATATCTTTTTAGAATATCCTCATACCTTCCCTTACAAAGATTTTGTGATTTGTAATGATTCCATAATTGACTAATGTTACCTTTGTAGGCCATGTAACGCAAGGTTTTTTCTCTCATCAACGTTTCATTTATATGGATGCATCATTTTTTGAAATCCTCTAGGTGTAACCTTTTCTGCACTGGTCAATTTTTGCATCCATGATAGGCAGAAACACAAACATCTGGTAGGTGTTCAGTTAGTTGTTTACTAATGCCTGGGAACCATGTACGGAGACAGAAAAACGCTTCTGACTGTGTAAGTGTGAATTTGAGCTTACGCCTCTAAACCATAGCCATTGGGCCAGAAAAATCTCAACAACAAATATAATTAGCTGGCCTCTATCGCAACATGTTTACAGCAACCAGAAGGGCATTAAGTCTGTCTGTAGCTACAGTTCCTCTAGCTATCCTCTGTCACTACATCATAACTAGGATCAGAAGATGTGTGAGAGCAGCCTGAGTGCATTCTAATTTTCATGCCATTGCACATTTAGGCCCTATCTGGCTTACATTTTTTTTTTCTTTTTGGTGCCTTAAGAACCTTTTGGGAAAAAGATTCATGTTAAATTTGTGTCTGCAGCATGAGCTGGGTGTCACATTATTAAAACTTTAAAAATGTCTTTGTTTAATTACTTTATAAGCAAAAATCATACCCTAACCACACCATTGGCGCAACCTTGTTAGCAAAGTAATGGCAGAACATACAGCATAGATAGATTTACAGTGTCTTTTGCTCTTCAGAGCATTTACACTCTCTCCAAGGGTAGGTCTACACTTACCTCCAGGTCTGGCGGTAAGCAATCGATCTTCTGGGATTGATTTATCGCGTCTTGTCTAGACGCGATAAATCGATCCCGGAAGTGCTCGCCGTCGACGCCGGTACTTCAGCTCGGCGAGAGGAGTACGTGGCATCGACGGGGGAGCCTGCCTGCTGCGTCTGGACTCGCGGTAAGTTCGAACTAAGGTACTGCGTAGTGGGGGGTTAGTGTGGACCAGGCCCAGGAAACCCTCAAGGGGCATCATTCATATGCCAAGAAGAGGAAATGCAATCTCAATCCCCCCAAAACTGATCTATTGCAAAACAGAAAGGTGCAGCTGTGGAATAATGGACTGGGCATGGGGCTAGGTGGCAGATACCTGGGTACAGTTCATGATTCTGTGTCTGCCTTGGCAAGTGATCTTGGGCAAATCACTCTGTCTGTCTTCCTGAGTTTCTCCATCTCTGGGGATACCAGCATTCACCAACCCTTGGAAAGAGCTTTGCTAATTTTGGATGAAAAGCTCTGTAACTACAAAATGTCATGATCCTGGTTACTAATGACAATATATAGTGAAATACAGTTGTAAACAAAAAAGCGTTTCGAACAGGTTTTATATGAAGGGGGAGCTCATTCACTGACAGGAGTTCCACAGAAACATAGGGGTAAAACCGGTGCTCGTGCTTTCATTGTGACACACTAAAGGCAATAACAATGAGGAGTCCTTGTGGCACCTTAGAGACTAACAAATTTATTTGGGCATAAGCTTTCATGGACTAAAACCCACCTCATCAGATGCATGGAGTGGAAAATACAGTAGCAGGTATATTTATACATAGTACATGAAAAGAGGGGAGTTGTCTTACCAGGTGGGGGGGGGTCAGTCTAATGAGACAATTTAATCATCAGTAGAATACCAAGGGAGGAAAAAATCACTTTTGTAGTGGTAATGAGGGTGGCCCATTTCAAACAGTTGACAAGAAGGTGTGAGTAACAGTAGGGGGAAATTAGTATTGGAAAATTAGGTTTTGTAATGACTCATCCACTCCCAGTGTTTATTCAGGCCTAATTTGATGGTGTCCAGTTTGCAAATTAATTCCAGTTCTGCAGTTTCACATTGGAGTCTGTTTTTGAAGTTTTTTTGTTGAAGATTTGCCACTTTTAAGTCTGTTATTGAGTGACCAGGAAGGTTGAAGTGTTCTCCTACTGTTTTTCGAATGTTGTAATTCCTGATGTCAGATTTCTGTCCATTTATTCTTTTGCATAGAGACTGTTCGGTTTGGCCAATGTACATGGCAGAGGAGCATTGCTGGCACATGATGGCACACATCACATTGGTAGATGTGCAGGTGAATGAGCCTCTGATGGTGTGGCTGACGTGGTTAGGTCCTCTGATGGTGTCCCTTGAATAGATATGCAGACAGAGTTGGCACCAGGATTTGTTGCAGGGTTTGGTTCCTGGGTTAGTGCTTTTGTTGTGTGGTCTGTAGTTGCTGGTGAGTATTTGCTTCAGGTTGGGGGGCTGTCTGTACTCGAGGACTGGCTTGTCTCCCAAGGCCTGAGAGAGTAAAGGATCGTCCTTCAGGATAGGTTGATCTACAGCCCCGCAACTCCATGCATCTGAAGTGGGTTATAGCCCATGAAAACTTATGCCCAAATAAATTGGTTAGTCTCTAAGGTTCCACAAGGACTCCTCGTTGTTTTTGCTAATACAGACTAACACGGCTACCACTCTGAAACTAAAGGCAATGTAAAACAAAAGACGCCAAATCCTCACCTCTGTGGAAGTCAATTAAGCTATGCCAATTTACACTGGGGGAGGATCTGGCCTGAGAGTAAGGGACACAGCTGAGCCTTTGAAGCAGAGACCTTCTGCACCTCTCTCTGGTGTAAACACTGAAAACAGTTTATATTTCAGTATTAGCCCCTTCAGTCTAACTCTGACCCTTGTGACCATAGCAGAATCGGAGCTATTTGTGATGGCCACAAAAATTCTGTTTTAATTAAAAAAAAAAAAAAAACGTTGAAAATAGAAAAATGTGTTTCATGGTTATAAAACAATGTTGTGCTACATACAATGGCTACCATAATGAATAGTTCTGTTTTAGCAAAGTGCTAACACCATGAGGTTGCTAGTTACTGAAACTCTACCGTTACCATTCATGGCAGATCTGATTTCCAACCTACTTTCTTTTTTGGTCACATTCCATTTCCTTCCTTCTTAGACTATTTTAGACTTGTGGACCTTTCCCCCTCCACTCAGACTAGCCATTTGTAGAAATAGTGATAAATGACACCAATGTGTAATCCCAGCCACACAGCCCTCCCCTCTCTTTACCCATTCCTCCACAAAATGACACAGACCAGCGAGGTCAATACTTTTAATAAAACAAAATACCACAGCACTTCTTTCCTCATAGTGTGTTGACTGCAGCCACGCTACAAATATAAGACAATGGCAATACAAATTGTGACTGACAATTCACCATTGAAACAAGACTAATTAAGAGTCTGGAGAGGAATTAGTCAAGGGTTGTTTTTGAAGAATACATGTTACATATGCAGGGAAATTGAACAGTTATGTCCAATTTAGCCTTTGTTGTTATTTTTTTTAAGAAGCGTAGGAAACCCTGACAGCCAACCAAGTTACAGGCGAGTCTCATCTTACGCGAGGGTTCTGTTCCACGGTTAGCGCGTAAAGCGAAAACTGCGTATAGTCAAAGTTACATTGAGTTGAATGGCGGGCGGAATCACCCGCACTACAGGTACAGTATTAAAATTGTTATTTTTCTCTCTTTTTTGTTTTGTTTTTGCTGACCGCGTAAAGCTGAAATCGCGCATGTTAAATGCGCGTAAGATGCAACAGACCTGTACAAACATATCAAATGAGCCAACTGTCATAGGTGAATTATACCACAAGGGCAGGATACTGTAGGATGACTGAGCCTTTTTTGTGTGTCATATACTACACTACAGCTATCCAAACTCAGTGATGCCAACTCCCACATCTTACAATACTTGGTGTCTTGCTTAAAGCCCCAATCCTGGAGTCAGGTGACTGAGAATCTCAGCTTTCATTTAAAAAAAAATGATTTTAGCCCTCATTGTGGGGAATAGCTCAAAAATGTAACCTAACTCTACCTGAAAGGCTCAAAACAAGAAGGCAAATAAAAGGAAACTAAAATATATTGATTTTTAAGATCTCAATTTTTAAACACATCTTAATTTTTGGTGTTGGCAATACTGCAAACTATTTATTATGAATCATGCTCATTACAAATTGTAGCCACTTTATTTTTGCTAGCTAGTCATTTGCCACCTAGCTCTAAAAGTCTGTTGTCTGTCTGCCAGCTGGTTTTGATTAGTAATTTTCAGCCTATGGGTTCTTTAGAGGCTATTTGTTTCAAATATTTGTTCACTGTGCGTTAGTCCTGGTGTGTGATTGGTGAAACCAAGACACATGGATGAATAATGCACTTATAGCTACACACTTTTGGAAAAATAACCTGATCAAAAATTGTGAAACTTTTGGGATTCACAAATGTTTCCATACATACCCAGTGATTATCCAAATGCTGGTGAATAGTAACCAGTATGCACCCAACTCGGCACAAAAATATTTATGGATCAGTGTTTTTACTATCTGACTAGCTGTATACATTACAACATTTGGCTTGTACCTGTTTTCAGGACTGAATACAAAGCTCCTTGGGCTGGGTTTATACTATCCTGCATGCTTGCATGACAACTGCATTTTGGTAATGACCAGGGATTGAAGCAGGGACCTCCACAATTAAAGCACAAGACTCTACAGTTTGAGGTAAAGGATAAAATTAGAAACAATGAAGCTGTAACAGACTCATAAGCTCTATAAACTGGGCACAGAAAGTGGACACAAAACACGCTGACCAGTGGGTTATATTTGCATAGCACTAGGCAGGCTGTCAATGCACAATAAATATTTATTCCCACAAAATGTTTCAAAGTAGGAGCCTAACCGAGGTCGAACATAGCTGGATCTGAATACAAGCATAACCTAATGAAGTGTTTTTATTTTTAAATTATACATTGCATTCAGGATTTTAGACTACATCAAAAATTCCCTTTGTTAACTTGGATTAATATTTTAAAGCAGGAAATATGACAAGGAGACAATGAGAGCATTGTAGCAGATTAAACTAAAAACACCCCTGCCACGTTAAAATAGCTTTAGAAATAAAAGGACAGCTGTTCACAGGATGAAAAGGAGTCGGAATAAATGAAACAACTACATGATGTGCTTATAGTCTTACACATCCTCTCCTAATGCAACACATCTCTCTTTGTACAGTATTTATATTTGTTTCTCAGTAAGATTAACTAAGTCTCTATTATTCAGTTGCATTTATGAGTCAGTTACAAAACCAGCTAAAAAAAAATCCTTAACAAGAATCATCTTTCTGAGTTTAGCCTCCAAGCACGATACATGAAGAAAAACAACACCTGTGCCCTGCAAAAGAACACAATGTTCTTTTAGAAAACACACTAATGAGGGGTCAGGCCATATTCTTTAGTGTATGCTATCTGATTGTTGGGCATGTTTTCTAATTCTTTTGCTACGGCAAAAGAGAATTGTGGGTAGTGTTGGCTGAAAAATAAGAATTTAGTTTCACGAAAAATTGAGATTTTAAAATATGTTTTCATTCCACATCAGAACAAAAATGAAACCTTTCCAAATGTGTGTGAAAAAAACAACAGAAACACCCACCTCAGAACAGCCAGCATCCTAGTAGTTACAGCACTCAGATGGGATGTGGAAGACCTGAATCAGGAAGAGCAACGACTTGAGCGTGGGTCTTCTATATCCCAGGTGAGTGCCTTAACATCTGGGCTACTGTGGAGTCGCTCTGTCTCTCATATGTACATCATAAACTTGATAAACCTTCCTGATGAAAGATTAGTTGAAACCAAATCATTTCTGAGAAAAAGTTATGATTTGACGAATTGACATTTTCCAATGAAAATTGTTGTCAAACATTCCCAACCAGCTCTAGTTGTGGTGATTTTCTGCAAGCTAAATCAGATAAGTGAAAAAAAAAAGGCAACACTGTAACTAGCAATTGGGCTTGATTGACTAGGGGATCCCCACAAAGACACCTCACAAGCTAGTGACAATTTACATCACCAAGACCGCAACTTTATTAAAACACACAACCAACAAGAATGTAAACAAATGCAGCAGAGAGAAGAAGGTAGTCTCTGCAGCAAGGCACTTATATCAAGCATGAGCCATCATTTGTCCTGATTGGCTGAATAGCCATTTGACTTAAGGGTCTGCCAGAGATATCCTTCAGCTCATGCAGATCTACATGTGAACCAACCAGTGCTTCACCCCCCAAAAGGGGCTTAGACCAATCACTAGGATAGATGCCAGACACTTTCCGCTGATGAGTTTTTCAGTCTCAGCTTCAAACGAATCACACAGATCTAGGAGATATATTCTCCTCCCTCCTTACCATTTCAGCCCAATGAACAGAATGCATTGACTCTCCTATGAAAACTGCATCTGCCTCAAAGGCTACGCATACACTTAGAACTAAGGGTGTGACAGACATTTTCATTCCAGCTCTCATCAAGCTAAAAATGGTTGTGTAGCTGTGGTAGCACAGGCAGTGGCAAATAATGGCATGGGTTAATCGCCCTAAATACACACCCGCCAGGTCCAGTGGGTTTGTACTTGGGATGTCTAGCCCATGTCATTGCTGCCCATTCTACCATGGCTATGCTGCTATTTTTAGCACTCTAGTTCAATGAAAACAAGCTTGTGTATGCATAGGCGCTGACTCTGTGGGTGCTCCGGGTCTGGAGCACCCATGGGGAAAAATTAGTGGGTGCTCTGCACCCACTGGCAGCCAAGCTACCCGTCCTGCCTCACCTCACCTCCTCCTCCGGTTCCTCCCCTGAGTGTGCCACGTCCCCGCTCCTCCGCCTACCTCCCAGCACTTGCTGCTGCCAAACAGCTGCAGAAAGCTCCGGGAAGGAGGAGAGAGGTGCGGGAACGTGGCGCGCTCAGGGGAGGAGGCAGGGCTGGCGCGGGGATTTGGGGAAGGAGTCGGAATAGGGGCAGGGAGGGGGCAGAGTCTTTGGGGAAGGGGATGGAATGGGGGCGGAAGGGGGTGGGGCAGGGTGGAGTCGGGGCAGGGGCAGAGGCAAGCAGGGGTCGAACACCCACCAGCACCTGAAGAAGTCGGCACCTATGTGTGTATGTCTACACAAGCTGAGAGTTACACCCTCAAAGTGCAAAACGTGGCCAAAGTTACAACATAACGTAGTGGAACAGGTGGAAACCCAAATGCAATTATAGTTTGGCCTGATCAGCTAAAAACCTTCCATGTTTAGTTGTCCTCGCAACATACATCTAGCAGTTATACACTAATGCACCCTGCCAAGGAATAGAACCACCCCTTGCCCTAAGCTCTGCCCCTGTAACCCTGGGTGCATACGTGCCGACATTCCACTTCCCCGGGTGGTGCTCAAGCCCCGCTCTGCCCCCAAGCCCCGCCCCCACCCCACCCCTACCCCCAAGGCCCAATCCCACTTCTTCCAACCCACTCTCTCTTCCCACCCCCATTCCACCCCTCCCCCCAGCACACCCCACCCTCCCAACACCTCCTGCATGCTGCTGAACAGCTGATCGCGGTGGGCAGGAGGCGCTCAGAGGGAGGGGGAGGCACTGATCTCCGGGGCCCCCAGCAGGTGGGAAGTGCTGGGAGGGAGAGGGAGGAGCTGTTCAGTGAGGCTGCCAGTGGGTGCTGAGCACCCACTATTTTTTTCCTGTGGGTGCTCCAGCCATGGAGCATCCATGGAGTCAGCACCTATGCCTGGGTGGGTTGGAGGGGAAACTTTGCTACGGCTGGAAGAGAGCCTGAATGGCCTTTTCCTCCTCCCCCAGATCAGCTTGAGGGAATGCAGCTCCCTGGCATTTAGAGGGCTCTTTACAGCTGGGCAACCCACTAATCCCTCTTTTTGTCCTATGACAACAGGGGTGTTAATAGAGCAGGAGTACTTGTGGCACCTTAGAGACTAACAAATTTATTTGAGCATAAGCTTTTGTGGGCTACATCCCACTTCTTCGGATGCATAGAAGAAGTGGGATGTTGCCCACAAAAGCTTATGCTCAAATAAATTTGTTAGTCTCTAAGGTGCCACAAGTACTCCTGTTCTTTTTGCGGATACAGACTAACACGGCTGCTACTCTGAAAGGGATGTTAATGGATCACTTCACCTTGAATGGTCCCTTAGAATATGTGCTAACTACTTATGCTGAACTATCTGTTCGGCCTGTATTTATCTGTGACATTCTGAGTACCTTTCCCAGACCTGTGGAAGAGCTTGTTTTATTTTTAACCTAAACTAATCCAGTGTTGCGTTTAAACTGAACTGGTGACTCCAGTTAAAAAGCAAACTATTGAATGTTGACCTTCTCTCTCTCACCAACAGAAATGTGCCCAATAAAAGATATTACCTCACCCACCTTGTCATTCTGACATCCATTCAGGCAAACTTCCAACAAACCTAGCCAGCCAGCCACTGCCCTGCGAGTCTGCTTGGTTTATTAGTTTTCAAATGATATCTCACAAGGCATATTTTGTACAAAGATTATTACAATGGTGTGTAAGGTGTGAATACAAGGTCAGTCACACACATACACACACAACTATGCACCCACACAAGGGCAGACCATACATTGATTGTTCTCCAAGCCCTGTTCTGGGGAAGTACATCTCCACACTGCCTCCTATGCAATATAGTTCAGACAAATGTTTTAGGGAGGAAAAGTGTTGAAATTGCAAGAATAATTTTAACTTTTGAGTACAGTTCTGGGCCTCAGTTCTATGTCTTTATCTGTACAATAAGGAATGGCTGTATGTCAAATGCTTCAGGCCTTTATCTATTCGTACCGATCTATATTTCATTAAAGTAGTACAGTATATTGGGCCATAGCCTTTAGTTCACAGTAAATGGAATTTCATTCTGTGCATCTCTTCTAACTAGCATTTCATCGGTTCAGCCTTCAGAAACATGCCATTTTGTTTGCTTACAAAATTGCTACTTAGAATATTGATCTTCCCAGGCAGTGTTTTACGTTGCATTCACTCATTAGAAAGGGATAAAAGAGTAGCACATAGGGGTGTATAGTAGCATGCGAGAAATTAAACGCTACCAAAGTGAGTCAGAGGATAGAATGGATCGATGGTAAAATTCAGATGAAAGCACTTGCAGCTAACAGTGATCCAGGGATGCGGATTCTCACTGCAGGGCAACTGGTGTGTTTTAAGGAAAATAAAACAAAAATGAATTTATCATACAATTCTTCACTTGAGGCAAAGTGTGAATACTTGATAAGAAAAATGCGTGAGGTTGATTATATAATATAAAGCAATCCTGCCTCTCTTTTTGTCCTGTTCACTGTGAAGCAATGCTCTAGAAATTATTAGTTCTATATCAAAGAAGAAAAGTTTCAAGTCTCTAGAGTGGACTTGGAAGCAGTAAGTTGGAAAAATATTCAACTGATTTTCTGCCTTTTGCTGGGCTCCGTCTGCTTATATCTAGTATTAGACACTGGTTGGCAGGGGATGTGGCCCACTATTGCCTCCATAGGTGGGAATCGTGATCAGGTGTTAAGAGACTATTATGTCCATTGTTTCATGGAGCTCCTTAAATCATATGGTTGAGACTGTATAGTGAGATATCTAAATTACGAGCTTTATGAATTCACTACATATGCATTCACACACACTCCAAGTATGCTCCCAGAAATCCAATCCCAACCCGAGCTGGGCTCAATAGAAATCCTACAGGATCCTCTTCTTGGGTTGTTCCAAATCCTGGTCAGAAATCTGGAGGGACATCTCCAGGACACTGCAAGCATTGCAACAAGAGCAGAACTTTCTTTGGAGTGGGGTGATTTTTATTTTAATAATGATGTTCAAATGCATTCAGCCATGCCCGTGGATTTAGAATGTGTCTGGGAGGCAGAAAATCCCAAACTCTGTTCCCCCTTCTCCAGGTGACAGGCCTTAATATTATTTCACACTGATTCCACTTCCACAAATATTGGGCTCGATCCTGGGCCCTGCTATCACCTCTTTGCACCACCAGACTGAGGATTCTCTTATCATGGAGGGTGTTTCTGGGTGGTGGTGATGTGCCAACTTCTCTCACGGCCTCTAGGGCAAGGGATTTGGCTGGTGTGTTGGTGCATTCTGACTATCCCTAACTACTAGAACAGCCCTCAAGTTTTCTAAATTGCACCAGGGGCTGAAGTTGCATTGGCGAGTCACAAAGGCAGTCTAGAGTCACTTTTTCCCACCCTACCTCTGCAACAGCCCATTATTTAGTTACAGGTAAACAAATATCATTATCCCCATTTATAGATAGTGAAACTGAAGCTCAGAACAGTTAAGTGCCTTGCCCAAGGACTCACTGAGACAGTGCCCAAAACAGACTATTAAACAACTGACTAATTATGGCAATTTGCATGCAGAATTACTTCATTTGCACTAACTGCTTTTGCCTTTTTCTGAAAACATAGGCAGTCGTTTTAAAGGAATGTGTGGCTTTTAGGGCAGAACCTGTGTGATTTTACCTGTGTTTTTCCCAGAGATGTTCATTTAACATTCCACACTTGTCGCAACAATCATATACGCTTACACACCAATAAGTGTTATTGTTTGTCATCACCATGCTCACCTTGCTAAATGGGGAATGTAACTGGGGAGTCCAAAAGCAGTGGGGATACATGTGCCACCACTTCTCCCCCTGGGTTTGGGTGTGAGAATAGAAGAGGAGAAGAACTTAGCTCCCTCTGGTCCCCTCTTCCCCTTTTCTCCTGATGGCCTGCACTCTGGGAGAGGGAGAGAAGATGAAGAGACACTGCTTTCATCTCATCTCATTCCCATCTCTCCTCTCACTTTCCCCCTGTTAAGAGGGGAGGGTGGCCTATCTCTCACAACACAGAGCACTGGGTGTGTCCTGCCCACTCCAGCTGCCATTGGATAGCTGGGGCCATGAGAGGCAAGCTACCTGGCTCTTGCCTGCTGAGGGGAGCCAGGAAGGATTGGGTCCGCTTGCTGCTGGCTTCGTTTGCTAAATTTTATTTGGGGTCTTGAAAGATGGCAAAATTGGCAAACGTCTATGTGGGTTATTTCACCCTCCATCCAGCATGCTGGAGGTCCGGATAGGGGGGTTATATTACATTTACCACAACTTTGGTGGGGTCTAGTGCGGTCGATAGGTTAAAAAGAGTCCAATGTGAGGTTCTGGTAACCCAATGGGCTCAGAACATGACATTGCACTGTGAAGGGGTCATTCATCCATGTTGCAGGCTGCATGGGGCTCCCCCTCAGCTCCTCCCTCCTACTTCTGGTGTGGAGGAGGGAAATGGGTTGGGACAGCTTCCAGCAAAGGGTCCCCAGACAGGCCTGGTGTGTAGAAGGGGCACAGTCCTTTTATCCATGCTCAGGTTTGTAGAACCCAGGGCCATTGGTGCCCAGGTGAATTCTTCATTGAAACAGCCCTGCCAAGTAGTTCGGGGAGGGGTTCCCTAGTGGTTGATAGTCTAATAAAGTGGCAGTCTCTGCATTTACCCGTACTCTGGTTTGTGTTTCTCATTGTGTTCATGTCTGCATCAATAAGGAACATGATAAACACCTCACTTTTTCAGATCTGTTTTCTAAGTAGGATTGACAGCGGTTCTTTTCTGTTTTCAGATTAAGTTCTTTTGCTTCAGATATGCTAGGAATGAGTAGCAGACATCAAAATGAATCTCTGTCTAAGCTTTTTCTTCCATCTAATAACAACAGTGCATTGTGTTTTTTTTTTGTTTTTTTGTTTTTGTTTTTAGCCAATCATCCTAGCTTGATGGTTTCCAGTAATTTCCCTCATATCGCTTTTGGCATGTTTCAGAAAATTGTATGATCGGTCGAGCTCCACAGAACTTTCATAACAAAATTTAAAACTAGGTGAACTATCACTAAACTAATTTGGCACAAACCTGACCAAAGCAGAAATCGTGTGAAACACTGTGGTTTGAAGACATTATGTGCAATTATTCAATAAGTGAACAAAACAGGTGCAACTGAATAGGTAAACACAACTGTACATCTAAACTATCTGCAAACCTAATGACATACAGATCAAGTTAAACAAAATCTACACATGTAAAATGCCAACTTAAATCTATTAATCTAAGACCAAAAGAAACCATTTTAATAATCTAATCTTATCTTCTGGATAACACAGGCAATATAATTTCATCTAGTGATTCCTGCATCAAGCCCATATTTTCTGGTTGACCTACTACTATATCTTTTAGAAAGACATCCAGTCTTGATTTAAGGATTCCATGTGATAGAGAATCCGCAACATCTCTAGATAGATTGTTCCAAATGTTAATTACCCTCACTATTAAAAATGTATACCTTATTTCCAATCAGAGTTTGTCTATTTTAAGCTTATAGTCACTGGACAGTGACATGTTTTTGTCTGCTAAATTTAAAAGCTATTATCAGAAATTATCTCCCTATTGAGTTTGCCTATTTTTAGTCCTGGATTTCTTAAATGGGCAAATCACAGATATTTTAACTTATTTAATTTGCACTGTTGAGTACAGAAAACAAACATTTCACAGTCATCACATCAAACAAAATATTACTTTGTGTTGATCTTAGTTTGAAACCAAACCCTGCATACAAATATCCCCAAATTCTGGGGGTGGACGGAAAGCATATGCAAAATTTTGATCCAAGGAGTCAATAGAAGATCCGCAAGAACCACATCATAAATTCATTGTTTATTATTGCTTTACTCTGTTTATACCCTTACAGTGTGATACCTTAATCATTATTGTTGAGCAAGAGATATTTATGAAAGACTCAGGATAAGAAACTAAATAAGTGGATGTGGTCAATGCATACACTGTGTACCATATATATTACAGAAACAATTTGAATAAAACAGAAGGGAAGCCATAATGAAGACACTACACAGTATTTAAGCTCTGATAATTTTCTGCATGGCTGGACTTGTCCAGGAATGTTGTCCCGATTACGTTTCATTTTTAATTGTCAGTTTATCCATGGGGTGGCATGAACAAAATGTCCACAGGAGCCCAAGAATTTTCAGCAACTCGGGGGTTTGTCCATATTACAATCCTTACACCTGTGTGTATTTTTTTAAAGCCGAAAATAATTCACTAAATACATTTAAAAATGATCTAATTTTCTTCGGGCATCAAGTTGCAAACACACTTGTTCTGCATTATAAATATTACATTCAATCAATATTTGGTCTTTGAAAAATCTTGGAGAAAGTTTCTTTCAGAATCATGAGAAGCAATCACATGGTGGGTTGCAGCTTGAAAGCTTTCACAAGTGTGTTCATGCTAAGTTTTTCATGGCTTGAATATATATATTTTAATTTCCCTTTCAGCAGAGAGTTTCTTTTAAAAATTAGTTCAATTGTGTAACTATGAAACAAAGACAATATGATCAACACATGAAAACCTGGTAATTTAGAGAGGTTCCTGGCTGTGGATAAAGCTGTTTTGATATCTTTGCCACTATTCATCCAGGAAGAGCAGGTTAACTTCCTCATTGCCGCTGCAATATCATTTGCCAGAGGTATCATTTGTGGGAATTAAAATATAGTACACAGAGTATACAATTGAAAGAGAGAAATTAACACCTCTAGTGTGTGCTCATTGCACGACTGCAGATCCAGTCCTGATTTTGAGCTCCACAGTTTGTATGTGTTTACATCTGGTTCATCTGTATATAAAGTCATTAGAAATTCACAGTATACATTAGGTGATAGTACCGTAAAATCTATAAAGTATCCAACCCTCTGATTATGTCAGGGGTGGCCAAACTGTGGCTCGCGAGCCGCATGTGGCTCTTTTACAGTTAAAGCTCATGGAGCCGCTCATGTCCCCACTACTCTCCACTTACCAGACTTGGGGGTGGGAGCTTGGGACCTTTGCCTTGCAGCAGGGTGGTGGGGTAGGGGCTTTAGCCCCGCGGGGCAGCCTGCCAGGGCTTGGGGTTTCAGTAGGAGCAGGGCTGAAGACCCAAGCCCTGGCAGGTGCACCCCGACTCTTGAATGTCTGAAGATTGTTGTATGTGACTTGGAGGGTCAGTAAGTTTGGCCGCCCCTGGATTATATATACATGTGTGTGTTTATAGTTGTGTGCATATATATATTATTCTTCGTGTGTATGTACTATATGTACATTTTGACTAGGGCTGTCGATTAATCGCAGTTAACTCACTCGACTAACTCAAAAAATTAACTGCAATTAAAAAAATAATTTCGACTAATCGCACTGTGAAACAATAGAATACCAATTGAAATTTATTAAATATTTTGGATTTTTTCTACATTTTCAAATATATTGATTTCTATTACAACATAAAATACGTGTACAGTGCTCACTTTATATTATTTTTTTATTACAAATATTTGCACTGTAAAAATGACAAACAAAAGCAGTAGTATTTTTCAATTCACCTCATACAAGTACCGTTGTACAATCTCTTTATCGTGAAAGAGTAACTTATAACTGTAGATTTTTTTTTGTTACATAACTGCATTAAAAAACAAAACAATGTAAAACTTTAGGGCCTACAAGTCCACTCAGTCCTACTTTTTGTTCAGCCAATTGCTAAGACAAACAAATTTGTTTACATATACGGGAGATACTGCTGGCTGCTTCTTATTTACGTCATCTGAAAGTGAGAACAGGCGTTCGCATGGCACCTTTGTAGCCAACATTGCAAGGTATTTACATGCCAGATATGCTAAACATTCATATGCCCCTTCATGCTTCAGCCACCATTCCGGAGGACATGCTTCCATGCTGATGATGCTCGTTAAAAAAATAATGCGTTAATTAAATTTGTGACTGAACTCCTTGGGGGATAATTGTATGTCTCTGGTTCTGTTTTACCCACATTCTGCCATATATTTCATGTTATAGCAGTCTCAGATGATGACCCAGCACATGTTCATTTTAAGAACACTTTCACAGCAGATTTGACAAAACGCAAAAAGGTACCAAAGTGAGATTTCTAAGGATAGATACAGCACTCACCCAAAGATTAAGCATCTGAAGTGCCTTCCAAAATCTGAGAGGGATGAGGTGTGGAGCATCCTTTCAGATGTCTTAAAAGAGCAACACTCCAATTCAGAAATTACAGATCCCGAATCACCAAAAAAGAAAATCAACCTTCTGCTGGTGGCATCTGACTCAGATGATGAAAATGAACATGCATCGATCCACTCCGCTTTGGATCCTTATTGAGCAGAACCATCATCAGCATGGATGCATGTCTTCTGGAATGGTGGTTGAAGCATCTAGGGACATACGAATCTTTAGCGCATCTGGCACGAAAATATCTTGCGATGTTGGCTACAACCATGCCACGTGAACGCCCGTTCTCACTTTCAGGTGACATTGTAAACAAGACGTGGGCAGCATTATCTCTTGCAAATTGTAACCAAACTTGTTTGTCTGAGTGATTGGCTGAAGTAGGACTGAGTGGACTTGTTGGTTCTAAAGTTGTACTTTCTTTTATTTTTGAATGCAGTTATTTTTTGTACATAATTCTACATTTGTAAGTTCAACTTTCATTATAAAGAGATCGCACTACCGTACCTGTATTAGGTGAATTGAAATATACTATTTCTTTAGTTTTTTACATTGCAAATATTTGTAATAAAATAAATATAAAGTGAGCACCTTACACTTTGTATTCTGTGTTGTAATTGAAATCAATATATTTGAAAATGTAGAACATCCATAATATAAATATGTATTGTTGTTTAACAGTGTGATTAATCGCACGATTCATCGTGATAAATTTTTTTAATCGCTTGACGGCCCTAATTTTGACAGATACCAATAAGAAAAGATAAACTGAATTTTCAGACAGGTTTACTGGTTTCATTATGAGAGATAACTAGGCCTCATTTTCCACTGCATCACACCTTGCTTAGTCATTTGCACGTGTAGAAAGTAGGTATAAATGCTATCAAATCAGCAGAGGTTGGCTTATAGAACTCCGTAAGACATATGGTGCCATAATTGATATGAACACTATGAAGCAGATAAAAGCAGACTTACTCACTTCTCTTATAACTGAATAATTTCTCCATTTTTAATGTATTGCTTTTTTCCACCCAAAGACCCTTCATTGCGCTGGCTACTGCTTCTGCAGATCTGGGCTTGGATGCAACCCTCTCTGGAGACTGTCCGTGCATTTTGTGGTTTGGCTGGATGGACTCCTTTGGGAGTGAAATGAGGCATCCCTTCCAAGGACTGAGTAAACTGCCTGCACTTGCATTCGCTCTCAAACCTTGTTAGCCATGCAGCAGTACGTTCCTCTGCCACCGCTCCAAAGATACTACCAGCAGTCACATTTTGACTTAAGTGCTCATAAGTGTACTCATCTCTTATTGACTTCAGTGGGAATTGCGCATTCTTATTTCAGGGCAGAATTTAGTTCCGTGAGATTGCTGCAATTTCCCATTTCACTCACATTATACTGCCTTTAAAAATCATTGACCAATTTTGAGCGTCCTTTCCCAGACACACAGGAAGGTTCAGGGGGAAATACATATTGGAAGTAAAAATAATCCCATGGGCACATTAGAAATGCATAGAAAGACAGGCAACATTTAACACTTATATACCATCTTCCATTTAGTGATCTCAAAGTGTTTCACGCAGATTAATTCTGAATGGAAATGTCATTATTCAAACTTCAAGGACCTTGTATGAAAATTTATTCAAATATTTAAAATATTTGTTCAACTCACAGACTGTAGAATATGTCTGTATTCCATTCAGAAGCTATGGAAAGACCATGCTTACATAATAAGTATCAATCCATGTTTTATTTGGGCTCTATATGTGTTTAAATATTGTTATGTTTAACGTTATGTTGCCATAGATACTGTTTTCCCAAGTGGGAAAGCTTTTCACAAAGAAAAATAGTAATTAGTTGTAGCACTGATTGATTATTTAAAGAAATAATTCCATTTCTGTGACAAGGAAAGACAATCTTTAAAACATCATATCTGTGTATGCGTTGATTTAAGTTGTTCCTGGGGTGGCGGGGAGGGTAATACCCCAAATTGGCATTGGTTTAAGCACCCAAATCCCTTTCCACCATGAGACTGGCTCACTAATACTGAAACCCCTTCTGATCCATAAACCCCAACAACAAACAACAGCAACAACAAGGAAATTAATACCTTTAAAGCAAAAAAACGCCAAACAAACAAAAACAAACAAAACCCCCCAAACCCTACCCCAAGCCAAGTTTTGACTTCAAATAGGTAGATTGCCACAGACCCCATGAAGTCCACTGTAGACTTTGCTTTTGCTATCAATTTTACATGGAAGGTGCTCAGATACTATGGTGACCGGGGGCATACACAACCCTATGACAGATGGTTAGATAGAAAGAATGACAAGGAGCACACTTTATGTTTATTTAGTTCCATTTTTCCTAAGGACTCACTCACCTGTCATAGAAATGGCAGCAATCTCTGCAGTAGAGCAAAGGCAACCACTTCTGTCACAAAAAAAGTTCCATGGGGATGTTAATGGACACAAGTGGTCAAGACTGTGGTTTTATCATTCACATCCTAAAGCTGGCACTTCCAGCCTCATCGTGCCCCCATAAGAAAGTTGTGTCGCAGAGAAGTCCTGAAAAGAGATTGAACTTTATCATCTGATCCTAGTGACATAGCATGGGTCATGGCTACAAAAGCTTATGTCCTTGTTACATAGATCCACAAACTCTGGGACTACTTTTACACCCCCCGACACCATATGGTGATATTTGTTCAGAAATTACTCCTGCGACAGCACTTCTTCTTGATGTGTCTGAACTCTTCTTAGCTACCTCATATCAAAATACTAACCATAATCGGAGTAGCTTGTCAGGCCTGTGAAAACCACCACCTGAGTAGTAAAGAAAGTGACTGAGGTGGCCTTGCTATTTCTGAATGTGTAGATTACCGGGTATATTTATGTACAAGACTGCCTCAATTACCCATGAATCAAGGTTTCCAATAAGGCTGAGCCCGTTCATTCCAATAAATCACATGAATAAAATAAACACTCACTTTGGTGTAGATCCAGATTAGCAACAAAATAACTATACTGATAAATGGAAATACTAACGTGCATTCCACACTGTAAACCTCGATATAGTTCATGATTATATTCCAATTGTGCAGTAATAACCACCAAATAATCAATACTTAGTTAAATCATCTTGTTTTAGATATTGTACCACAGGGATCCCAAACACTTATATGTATCTAATTTAAAGAACTATTTATTGGTTGAACAATCAATAAGTTAGGATTAGAAACTGAAATTCTTGCTTCCAGTCAGGGTTATATATGTCTGCCTTTTCCGTCTCTCCTCTGTTTGCCTTTGTAATCAAGATCTCCATTTCTTTTACATACCCAGCTCTCTGCAGAAGAGGCATGGTCAGCTTTTGATTATTGTGAAGACTTTTGCACTTGCTGAAGCATGGCCTTTATGAAATGGGGAATGGACTTAGTCTCCCAAATGATCCTAGACAACACCCCAATCAAGCTCATCATTTTATCATTAGTCCCATGCTAGTATGCTTTGAAAATTAATCTGGAAACTAGAGATGACCGACCTCACCTGTTTTGGATAATCACCCCAAACTCTGGAAATGTATTTGAATTATCTGAATAATTACATTCCCTGTCCTACACCCATACTTTTATCCCATTGTTTTGTTGGGGAGAATCCCAGAGGCTTTCTTCCAATGTCCTGTCTGATTCATTAGGGTTTGGCTAGACAATCCAGTTCCTCCAGCCTAGCTTACTTCCTAGTTCTGGTGTAGTAGGAGCCAGTAATCACTACAAACATGCAAATTTAGCAGCACTTCCGACAGTGGCATAAATGCTGCTGAACTGAGTCCAGTACTATCTAATTATGGGTACAAATCAATTTACATGGAACAAAAGTATTCAGATTTATGCCCACAAAAAAGGAGGCTGTCTCTCAATCTGGCTGAAAATATGCCCTTAAATGTAATTACCAAGATGCATGTGAGTAACAAAATCCCTGTAAAGGGAAAACCTATGAGAATCCCTTAGAAATTATATACATTTCACCAGAGAGCTCTAAGGTATAGAACTTTTGTTTGTTTTCCCTTTTATTCCTTTCCAATTTGAGAATGACTGGATAAGAAATGCACACTCTGTATTACCACTCACCATGTCTTACCTTGCCCTCTATTTGTTCTTTCTTCCTCTGTTCCCTTTGTCTTTTCTCTGGATACACTAACCTCCTTCTGGCTTTTTCTACAGCATGAACTGTGTTTGTTTGTGGGAGAGAATTCAAAATGGAGGCCAGTGTATTTACAGATTAGTCTCCACCCACAGTAGGGGTTATGCTAATTAGGGGGCAAAAACCAAAGTCCTTTAGACTGAGCTTTGGCCTTTTGGCAAAACTTGGTTTCTGCAAAAAGGAGGATTTGGGTTTACCCTGGCTATTTGTACTTCTCTCAGAGTGGTTAAAGCAATTGGATATAGAACCCATAGGAGCACACATGTTAATGTTAAATGTAATGATCATTTGCTCATTAGCAATAATTTCCAATAAAATTCTACACACATGTAAGGTTAAAGAAATCTGGATGCAGCATTGTTATGTACCAACCTCTGCTTGCCTGTGTAACAAACATGGTGCCTTTAACAAATGTTGATATACGGTTCAGAATCCTGGACTTCTTACACCTTCCTCTGACACAGCAGGTCCTGGCTGGTATGTGACTAGATGGGCTGCTGCTCTGATCCAGTATAGTAATTCCTTTGGGACCCTTGCATTAAACATAAGAGTGCCCTAGAAATCAGATTTTATGATTTAGCCACAGCTAGTCTGCCGCATGGATACTCATGTATCTAAAAGTGTACACGGTCAGCAAAGAGGATTGAACCTCGGACCTCTTGCTTTAAAATCACGCAGTGCTATGCCTTTAGCTGAGAGACCCAGCTCTGGAAACCGTAGGTTTAACAGGCTCAACAACCTCTATATGTAGTACAGTCACCACTGAGTTCCACAAAGAATGGGTTACAACTAGTGCACCATCTTGTAGCACCACTAACACACTCTCTCTACGGCTCCTCTGCTTCCCAGTATGGGGTGACAGGCCCCTGACTTCTCCCCATCCCTGCGTTGTCTTGCACCTAAAGGGGTGCCAGAAAGATGAGGAGACTCTGTATTCATCAACAGCCCAGAATCTGCAATTCTGCATGCCCCTTGTGCAGAGGGCAGAACGGTCAAGACGGGTGAAAGACTTCCTCTCTCTCCCTGCATGTGAAGTAGCACAAAATAACAGGAAACATTCACAATTTCCATTCTAATGTAACGTAAAATGGGCAGGAAATAAAATAACTATTCAAAAGCAAAGTTTGCCACAGAAGCCATAGCTCATCAATAATCCCTTTGGTTTGTGGTTGAAGTCAGTGTTTCCATGACACTTTGTTAAGGCTACAATTTAGTCATGAGTATTTTTAGTAAAAATCATGGACAAGTCATGGGCAATAAACAAAAATTCATGGCCCGTGACATGTCTGTGACTTGTACTATAAATATCCCTAACTAAATCTTAGCTGGGGGGCTGCTGCTCTGGGGGACCCCTGGGGTATGCTGCTGGGGGGGGCAGGGCTGACCACCCGCCACTGCTCCAGCCTTCCCTGGGACTGCTGCTGGGGGCTGCTGCGGCCAGTGGCACTAGCTGCTGGGGGCCGCCAAACAGTGTCTGCTCCAGCTGCCCTCGGGGACATCCACCCGCCACTGCTCCAGCTGCACCCGGGACCGCTGCTCAGCCAGTCCTCAGGCCAGCC
Source organism: Chrysemys picta bellii (assembly GCF_011386835.1). NCBI lineage: Eukaryota > Metazoa > Chordata > Testudines > Emydidae > Chrysemys > Chrysemys picta. The sequence goes on along the minus strand of NC_088803.1, from coordinate 46,157,088 downwards.
ACACTGGCAGCTGCTTGGGTGGCCCCAGGGGCAGTTGGCTATGGGGCTGCCCAAGAGGCTGGTTGCAGAGCTGCTCCAACAGCGGCTTGTGTGGCTGTCCCCAGGGCCCTGGGGTCAACCACACTGGCAGCTGCAGAAATCATGGAGGTCACAGAAAGTCATGGAATCTGTGACAGACCCGGAGCCCTACACACTGCTTACTGTAAGTGATAATTGAAGTGAAACTGACATCCACTAGGAGCCAACTACCATGGCACTGTAAGAAAGTGTACTGTTACTATTACCAAGTTGGTCCCAGGATATTGGAGAGACAAAGTGAATGAGGTAATATTTTTTTTCAACCAATTTCTGTTAGTGAAAGAGCTGAATTTTTGATCTTACACAGAGCTCTTCAGGTCTGGGAAAGGTACTCAGCGTGCCACAGCTAAATACTACTTATTTACCCTAAGTAGTTAGTGACCATTCAAGGTGAAGTGGCCAGTTAACACCTCTGCAGTCATAACACAAAATAGGGGGGAGGTTCGTGGGTTATAGATTGTGATAAGAAGTCATAAATCCAGTGTCGTTATTAAGTCCATGATTTTTAGTGTCCAGCAAAGTTAAGAATTTAAGCTTCCAGGCTTATCTTTTGGAGGTGTTGTGCAGGTTTCCTTTGAGGATGAAGACTCACAGATGGAGTGATCACTTTGTGAAAAGTATTCCCCCATGTGTGATATGGTGTCCTTATCTTTTTTAATTTTTCTGTGAATTCATTAATGAGCACAGGGATTGTCTTGTTTCACCCACATAATTGTTATTGGGGCATTTAGTGCACTGGATGGGGTACACCACATGTTGTGATTGGCATGTGTAGGACCCAGGGATCTTGAAACCTGTGTTTTGGAGGATATCGATCATCATAGCAGTGGAAATATGTCTGTAGGTTTTGCCTCTGTTGTTATGGCAGAGTCTAGTGCCACTTTGAGTTTGTGGTTCCTGGTTTGTGGGGAGCTTGCTTCTGATGATGAGCTTGAAGAGGTTGGGGGGTTGTTGGAAGGCCAGAAGAGCAGGTTCAGGAAAGATTGCTTTCAGGATGAGGGTCTCCATCGAGTATGGGTTGTAATTGTTTAACGACACCTCATATGTGTTCCAGTATGGGGTGGTTGGTGACAATTAGGTGTATGCACTGGGAAGATATTTCCCCCTATATTGAAGCAGGTTCTCTCGGGATATTTGGGTGGCCCGCTCCATGATCAACTTCTCTAGTGGACTGTCCTTGTTCAATGAAGGTGATTTTAAGTGTGTCAAGTTTTGTATCCCAGGCACAATCAATGTGTCTCGGGCATATCATTGGTTTTGTGGTGCACTGTAGGAAATTGCTGTTTGTTTAAGTTTAATTTCCTTCCACTCACCACCTTGGACTGCTGCTGTGCTTCATCACTGATGGAGGATTATTTTTCTTCTTTTCTTGGGCCTTTGAGAGGTAAGCAATTTTGCTACAAACCAAATATCAAGAGAGAATGTAATTCCCTTTCAATTGTAACACTTTTTCTTTTAGTGTTTTCATCCAACAATATTTCGCAACATGTAATTCCTTTGAAAGAGGTAGATGGTTCATTGGGTTACTACCTCATAGCAGTGGTGTTGCTGTTGCTTAGATCTTGGTTAAATTCCAACTGATAGATAAGAGAATTAATTGTCAATGGATGTAATACAGCATCCTAGATGTAATGAGTTTGGGGAACTCAGCACATTCTTTTAAGGCTATAAACTACTTACATTTTATAGAATATAGAAGCAGAGCTGTAGATAAGATTCATACTTTGTAATGCCACATGGGACCATTATTATTATCTACTCTGTCCTCCCATATAGGAGGAGAGCTCTGGTTAAGCTCAAAAGCTTGTCTCTCTCATCAACAGAAGTTGGTCCAATAAAATATATTACCTCTGTAGTAGGAAGAGAGCCTGAGACATAAGCCCTTGTATCAGAGGCCTAGTATGAGGTCTGAGGCCAGGGCTAAAGTAGTGGTCAAAGCTTTGCTAATATAAAGCAAATACAGGCTGTGACTTAGATGCCAGGCTGCTCACAGAATCTGGCAAGAACAGAGATGATATTGCAGAAACATTCATTCCAAAGTAGTTCTCGTCACACAAATACGCACACACAAACGCATTCCAGAAGGGTGGTACCAGAACAACTCGATAACAACACAGTCCCCAAAGAAGACAGAAACCCCCTGACCCATCCTAAAGATAAGGTTTAAACAAACAATTTAATAGTGGTACACAGTGATGATGATTGTGAAGCTTGGTTGAGGTGGAGGAGTCAGAAGGTGGGATATTTCCCAGGAAATGCCTTATTGCTAAATGATGACTAGCAATTGACTGAGCCCTCAAGGGTTAACTCATTGTTGTTAATGTAGCCTCACACTCTACAAGGCAGCAGGAATGGAGGGAGGGGAGACAGCATGGCAGACAGAGACAGAGACACACACCTTGTATGTGAGAGTGAGATGCGCATTGCCCCTTTAAGTACACGGACCCCACTCTAAGTACACTGCCTTTTTAAGTAGATCAGCAAGTTGAGATGGCAGCTGCTGCCAGGAAGCTCCTTCCATCCTGAACCCTGTCGTGTCCCCTCCCCCCTGCTCTATGGAAGATGGGGTAAGTGGGGTGCAGGAACAGGGAGGAGGGGGACACCCTGATATTAGCCCCCCTCTGCACAGCAAGCAGGATGCTCCAGGGAGCAAACCCCCACCAGCTAGCTGCAACGGGCTGCTCTTCCTGCAAGCAGTAGGAACAGCTGCCAAACAATGTTATAAGGGAGTATTGTGCAACTTTAATCGAGCATGTTCTCTAATTGATCAGCAATGTAACAATAAAACAACGTTAACCGGGACGACTTTAGGTGAGGAGTTACTGTAGTCTCTGCATCAAGCCCATAACTGAAAAAGAATTTTCACCACTTCTGTGAGAAATTAAGCAGGATTTGAACCTGCCACCACATACACACACACAGCCATGCTCCACCAAGTCCCTACATGAGACAGACAAGGATGTTGGTTCTGCAAGGAACCAGTGAGGTGTGCTTAAGGGCCAAATAGTCAAAAAGTTCAGCTCCTATGTAGGCGTCTTAAATAAGGGCTGGATTTTCAGATGAGTTAAGCACCCCACCAGCCCATTACACCTACTGTGCTAAATTCTATGTGAATCTATGGCTGTGACTGCACAGAGCTCAGTAAAAAGATCAAGAACCTAAGGTGCCAATCCTGTAGGTAGATCAGGATTTTGACCAGGGCTCCAGCTTGCAGGATCACAGCACAAGTGCTATCCATTTTACAAAGGTTTATGAAAGCTCAGTTTCTTAGAACAAGGGAAATTTACCAGGACAGCTAGTATTTCATATTTAGCATCTCCCCCAAATTTACATTTATGTTGCACCAGTACTTCAAATAAAATAGTAATGTGCATAGTGTCGGAGGAATCTGCTCAGTGGAGAATAGTAGAAAATAAAAATATCGAGATGTCGAGCCTTAAACACATCATTATCCTTTGCTGGCTTCTTTTATGTTTCAAGTTTACGCTCTATAGGACACCCATAGGCTGTAGCCTTTTTGTTAATTATCCTACTTTTTTCTACTTGCTTTCAGGTTCTTCAGTTGATTTGGGAGAAAAGCAAGTTTTTAAAGATTTTTTTTCCTGCCCTAAAGACAATCATTTTTCTTTATATATTCAATTAACTGTTTTCAAGTTGCAACCTCTCTCTTGTATGTGCCTGTTCTCCTCATTTCTTTTCCCCTGTCCATTTCATGCTGGGATTGAGATTAGTTGAATCTTCCCTGATCTCTTCCTCATCCATTAATCCATAAGACTCGGAAAAATGAAGAATTAAATGGTAGAATTTGGATTCTTGTCCTCTATAAAATAAGCTTCAGAGGTGAGTTTATTTTCATCATTTGAAAAACTGTTTGAAGGTAGCACCTGACTATAGTAAAAAGAGAACCTGAGACATAAGGCCTTTCATCAGAGGCCTGGTATTAGGTCTGAGGCCTGGGCTAAAGTAGTGGTCAAAGCTTTGCTGATATAAAGCAAAGTCAAGTTGTGAGCAAGAAGCAGGCCCTGCTCATAGAATCTGGCAAGAACAGGGCTGATATTGCAGAAACGCACATTCCCAAGTAGTTCTAGGCACAAGAATACACACCAAACACATTCCAGAAGGGTGGTACCAGAACACCTCGATACCCACACATTCCCCAAAGATAACAGGAATACCCTGACCCATCCTAAAGATAAGGTCAGTATAACAGCATGATGGATAGAGATGTTTTGATCTAACCATCAGATACAAGGTAATGTACAAGGCACCCAGAAACGGTAGAGGCTGGCATCTAGATATGTCAGAGGGGCAATATGTAACTTGTTGTATCGGTGTATAAAGAGGTATCTCAGAGGGCGTGTCTTTGGCCAGCTGAGGGGATAGTGGAAAGTCCTGCCACTAATTCAGCTGTGTCCATTGTCACGGGCATACATGCATTGAGTGTACTTGTGGCAAGCATAAGGCACCAATACCATGCTTCATCGACAATAAATCTAATCAAGTGCCTTTGTACTTTAATGGATCTTGTGGTCATTGGGCGGTTCGCTCAAGATCTGACGTGCCAGCTACCTGAGCAGAGCTGGGATGGCACACATAGATAACACACACACACAGCCAACATCTGACAACACTGACCAAAGAAAACTTAATGCTGATTGGCAAATGTTGTCCAGAAAAAAAATCTTTCTTTCACATCTAGTATTTTCACATATGTACAGTAAGGGATGAATGTCTGCATTTTATATTGAAAAATATTGAAGTAGGGGCCAGTCAGAGAACTCAGTCTTAGCCATCATGCATTTCTCACAGCTGACTTGATTCATTCTGGTGAACAGGAAAAAGTAAAATGGGGCTGGTGAGGCGTGAGAAAGTCCAACAAATAAAATCATTTTGATTTAGGCCCCATTCCTGTAATTGCATCTGCATAAGTGGACCCCTGAGTTACTCCAGATTTTTACAATCATAACTGAGCTCAGAATCTGGTGCTTAAGTCTATGAGATTTTGGGGAGGGGAATGACAATATGCAACCTGTGTAGTATTCTCTACTCTAGTGTGTCCAGAAAAAAATGATAACGAGGTTATGTTTTCTAAACCAAGATGAAAGATTTTAAAAAATTGGGAATATTTAGTCTTGAGGAAAGAAGAATGAAGGGGAGAAGATAATCTTCAACTGTGTTAAGGGCTGTTATAAAGAGGATGGTGACCAATTGTTCTCCACGTCCACTGAAGGCAGGACAAGAAATAATGGGTTTAATCTGCAACAAGGGAGATTTAGATTAGACGTAAGGAAAAACTTTCTAATTATGGGGATAGATAAAATCTGGATTAGGCTTCCAAGGGAGGTTGTGGAATCTCCATCACTGGAGGTTTTTCAGAACAGGTTGGACAAACACTTATCAGGATTTACTTGGTCGTGACTCAGCACTGGAGAATTGACCATATGAACTTATGAGGTCCCTTCCAGTTCTATATTTCTATGATATTTGCTAAGGTTTTTAATGCGTGTTCCTCCCATCTTTTTCTGACTTCTCTTCTAATCAGCCGTCCCCTTTTGCTACCATTCCATGCTATCAGTACAACACTGTTGTGATTCTGTCTCCCTATTGCACAGCAGAAGTCCCTAGACAAATCAGAACCACAGCCGTTTCACCAGATGGGGGACAACAGGTCAGAGGGGGTCGTGAGCTTTAAAATGGTGACAGATTTCAAGTTGTTTCTAGTGCCCCAAAAGGCATAGAGGTACATTACCAGAGTAAAATTTTCAAAAAAAGCCTGAGTGATTCATCTTTCAATGGGGTTTAGGTGCTTTTGAAAACTGTACCCATAATCTCTGGAGCACTGAAAGTAAAGCAAAGCAAGGCCCCAATTCTGCAAATGCTTTCACAAGGATTTAAAGTGAAACACCTGCATATTTGTTTGCAGGATTGGAGTCTAATATTCTAAATCTTCACTAAATTGTGTAAAGAGAACTCAGGACATAGGAAATGTTTTCACTCATTAGGAATGAACTTCCATAACCTATTGTACCTGTGTTTATGCTTTCTCATTCCTGAAAGTATAAGGTCATCCCTGTCTTGCTTAAAAAAAAAAAAAAACTTTAGTATTTTCTGATACCTACAGTTTTCCATATAGAACCCTATAACATTAAGAGAATTAAATGTGCAAGCTGACAAAGAGAAAAAAATTGGCGTAGCAATATTTAAATGATCACAAATGTAAGTTTAATATAAAACCATAGCAGAACAATTGAGAATCATGAGAGCTGATTTATTATTTATATAGCGCACTAAAAATTATCTGTAAAGGAAATTGTGTAATATGCAGTAAATTAGAAAAAGCTGCACTATAAATTGGGATTAAATCTTAAACTGATTTTAATATTTAATATGCCAGCATGACTCACATTTTCATTTATGGTTGTTCAGACTTCAAACAAAGACACGTAGATTCAACAGGAGGTCTAGTTCCTCAACCTTGCCTATGGACAATTCTAGCTCAACTTTGTTCTTCATTGAAGAAAACAAACAAAATCACCATGGATCTTTAGACTGGGCCTGATCCAAAGCCCACTAAAGTCAATGGAAAGACTCCCATTGACTTCACCAGGCTTAGGCTTAAGCCCAGGCAGAATTATATTGTTACTTGAAATAAACAAGCTATTGTCCAGGAGAACAAAATATTTACATTTTGAACTGATTTATTTGTGATTTAGGGGCTGATCTTGTTGCCAGTGGAATCAATGGCAGACCTCAGTGGAAGCAGAACTGGGCCATTGTGTGTGTGTTTATATATATTCACACTAGAAGTGGGTCAGAGTTACAAAGATTCTGGTTTGGTCAAGTTCAGAATTAAGGGCCAGCTGCAAATTTTGATCTGGACTCAAACTGCCCCCAAGTGTAGGGGTGTTTCAATATGGAGCATTGGCCCATCTCCTTTTCTAAATGTAGAGGGTGCTATACGCATAACTCTTTGCATATTGCACGGAATTTTACTAAGTGGAAACCAATTTATGACCCTTTACATTAAGACTCCCATAAGGAATCTGCATTTCAAAGTTTCTGATTTGAGTATCTTAGTGTAGCCCTAGACATAGCTCCAGGTACATCATCATATTTATATGTTTCCATTGTAATATAAGAGCCTGTTGAAAACACTGTCAGATGCCTAAACACATTTACATGTGGAATAACTCTTTATCAAAGCTACTAGCAATATAGTTAGATGGATCCAAATTAAGCCATTTTTTTAGCCTTAGTTGCTCAAGGCAGATGCTTATGTGTTTTTTTGAACTGTGGGCGAAGTTCATAGCCACGGTGCTCCACTTATTGTCTACATTTCTATTTGGATACCACACTAAAATGCATATAATAGCCAAGTATGGAATAGGCACTACCATGTTGTGCTGAGACCACTGCCTATTATGCTGCTCAATATCATCTCATTGCTTCCTTGTACTCCACCTGTCAGTCTGTCTGTATCCATCAGCTGTGTCTTGTCTTATATTTAGATTGTAAGCTCCTTGGGGGCAGGGGCTGTTTTTTGTTTTGTGTTTGTACAGTACCCAGCACAATGGGGTTCACATCCCTGATTAGGGTTGCTAGGTGCTACAATAATACACATAATAAAACCTAGTTTTTATCCATATATTTCAAAACACTTTACATAGGAGGGTCAGTTGCATTATCCCCATTTTGCAGATGGAGAAACCGAGGCACAGAGAAGTGACTTGACTTGCCCAAGGTCACCCAGCAGAGCTGGGAATAAAATGCAGGTCTCTTTCATGGGAGTCCAGGGCTCAAGTCATCTGGCCTCATATTGACTTACTTTTAATTCTGCCCATACATTTTATTTTTAGCTGTTCTCCAGTGGCAGTCATATGCAAATATCTAGCAGGTCATGAAGTGACTTAAAATGCCTACCTGTCATTTTGATTGATCTAAAACAGGCGCAAGGATGATAAATTTGGCTCACAGTGAATTGACATTACAAATAATGGTTCTTTCCAGGGCTGCTGCTGCTAGCAAAAGGCTTAGAAATGCCAATTTTAATTAAAAACTTTATTTTAAAATATATTGTTTTGCACATTTTGAAAAGGTCTCTTGCTCAGTGAGAGCTTTCAGACTGATGTGCTAAGCAACATGGTTTGAGTTCTCTTTCAAGTCCATATCCACATTGTCCTCTGGTCTACAGTCACTTGTTTCCAGTATGGAGACATTCCAATGAAAGGTGTTTCTATTATACAAGACAGCTGCCTTCTTGAATCACCTTAGCTGCTGCTGTTTATTCCTTGACTGTAGAGATAAATCTAAGGTCTGTCCAGAGCTAGTTATGATCCTAATCCAAGCCTGAAATAAATTCCAAGGTTTAATGTATGAATTGAATATATTATTATTTATCTGACATTTGTCATGATTGAGAAATTCATACAAAAATAGTACATCATAAAAGCCAAACATATAGAGCAAGAGATGGGCCCAATCCTTCTCCCATAGAAGCCAGCGGGAGTTTTGCCAGTGACTTTAGTGAGAGCAGGAATTGTCTTTAACTGAGTACAATGTTGTCATTATGTATGAGGAAGTTTCTCCAAGGTAAAAAGTGCAGTTAGGCAGCCAACCCCCATTGCAAGTCTATGGGAGTTTGGTATCTAACTCACATTTGCGCCTTTAAACATCTCCCCTTAAAACTTTTATTTATTATGCCGGGCCTGAAGTGCTGTAGAGGTTAGGTGCTTCGCTCCTGGTAATGAGGGGTTTGGCTGGTTCACTTTTCATTCAGTAGGGAAGCTAGTAATAGATACGAGGATAGCGTTAATTTCTGAAAACATCAAATCACTATTGAAAGAAACTGCCACAAATCCTCAGTTCTCAAGGGGAAGACAGATTAGCAAGAGAAGAATTCCATGAAATGTGGGCTATTCAGTTTCTGTCCCTATTGCAGTGGTTCCCAAACTTGTTCTGCTGCTTGTTCAGGGAAAGCCCCTAGCGGTCCAGGCCGGTTTGTTTATCTGCCGCGTCCACAGGTTTGGCCGATTGTGGCTCCCTGTGGCCGTGGTTCGCTGCTCCAGATGGGAGCTGCTGGAAGCGGTGCGGGCCGAGGGACGTACTGGTCGCTGCTTCCAGCAGCTCCCATTGTCCTGGAGCAGCGAACCGCGGCCACTGGGAGCCGCGATCGGCCGAACCTGCGGACGCGGCCGGTAAACAAACCGGCCCCGGCCCGCCAGGGGCTTTCCCTGCACAAGCGGTGGAACAAGTTTGGGAACCACTGCCCTATGGGGACACACACCTAGCAGGCATTGCTATACCTGGCAACTTGTTTTACACATTTTTTCCATAATAATGTAAATAAAGGGGTATTGATTTCTTGAATGTATGGGCAACACTGGAGTCCATGAAAGAAGCTGCTGTTTTCCTATTGCCTAAAGATGCCTCGTGTTCCTTAGGTCTTTTTTTTTTTTAAACACTCTCTGCACCTATCAACTCTAGAAAATACCCTGGTTTAGCACAAGAAACATCAGTTAGCTGGAACTGTACATTTCCATATAACAGTGGGTGTTTGACAGTAATAATGGAGACTGGTTGATAAGATGACAAGGGTCACTCAAAGGTCCCCACCCCATAGTAAGGCATTTCCTCCTATCATCATTCCCATAAACCAGGTTGCCAGTTGGATGTAATCAATAGGCCTGATCCTCAGCTAGTGCAAATCAAAACAGCTTCACTGACTTCAAAATTGGCTAGGTTGACTTACACTAGCTATGGATCTGGCTGTGACTTGACCCCTATGAAGGGACAAGCTTTGGTAGTCAAATAATTGTGTAGCTTTTATCTGAGGGGAAATTGGAAGAGGATAGAGTTGGTTGGAAATTTTTGACAAAATGGATGGCAGGAGGTGGGGCAGGGCATGCCCAAAATAGTCTGATTTAGTGCACAGAATTGTTGAACCTGCATCTCCCACATCCCAGGTGAGCACCCTAACTACCAGGCCATTGGCTGGTCTGGGGTGGGGCCTTATCAATGGCTCCTGTTGGAGCTGTCCCACTTTATAATATTCATTGGGCCAGAGAGCAAAACACTAATTCTACAGGCTGGTAGTCATGGCACTCATCTGGGAGATGCAGGTTCCTACTCTGAATCAGACTTGAACACCTTTATCCCACTTCCCACGTGAGTGCCCTAACCACTGGGGAAACTGTTTTCTGACCAGCTGTGGAAGAGAATTCTGGGTTGGCTTGTTCCCCAGGCCAGTTTCTGTAAACCCCACTGGATACAACCTGTAGATTACAGATGTATCCTATAATTCACCAAAATATTTCCACATCTACACCAATGTCTATATTATTTTTACTTTATTATTGACAAAAGTATCTCACAGGCAAATGTGGCCCAGCTTCCTTACTGAAGAGCACGTTATGAAAATTATTTCCAATGCTGAATATAAATGCCTCTAAAAATAATTCCCTTCGAGAATTTTTTTTGTTACTTAAAGCAAATACCAACATTTTCATGGTGTAAAAAAGCATTATGGTCCTAACCTAGTGTTATTTTTGTGATCATGTTCCATTTAAAAAAAAAATAGAAACTTGAATACAAACTGGAATTGTCTGGCCAAACCTCTCTATTTTATTTCTTGTTATTGTGACCATTAAGTCAGTTTTCATTTCATTACTCTAATGTGCCTCGGAGCAGCAACTGGTACCTTAAAGCACATAACCTCATTTAAAACGTTCACAGCTCATTCCACCTTAAAATATATTGCACCACTTACGATCAACACAGCAGGTCAAACCATACAACAGCAGTGTTCTGATCAGAGGGCATTCTGGCAGCTAAATCAACTAAAAGAAAGACTGAGGCAATATAAAAAGTAACATTTCTCTTGCTTAAAAGATACACAGAAGTTGACATAACCATTTTTTTATTTGTATCTTAGCGTCTCCAGAGCATTTTTATTTAGGTAGAGATTTCTTACATGACATACAGTTCTCGGCACAGAACACAAACAATTCACTAGGGTGATTTTTACCATGGTGATTATGTAAAGGAAGAGCTAGCTACTTTACCTGTGAGGGAAAAATATCATTATGAGGCATATATTTATCTGTGGTATTTATATGGCCCTCCCACTCCCATAGTATCTGAGCCCCTTACACTTTAAATTCTTTCTCCTTACAACATCCCTGTGAAGTCTGGTTTACCCCCATTTTATACCTGGAGTACTGGGGTAAAGGAGCTAAATGACTTGCTCAAGGTCACATCACCACTGGACCATCCATCCTCTTCTGTATGGCTGAGAGTACTGTTTAAAAATGGATTCAGCCATTCAGCTGAAAGGGATATTGGACCATTTCATAAACATTCTGCTCAGACAAAAGAAGGGGAGATTTTCACTTGCCTACAGAGCGCTTACAGGTCCAACTCCCACTGAAAGACAAAGTCAAAGGCACACATGTAAGTTAGGCTCCCCAGCTCCCATTGAAAGGTAATGGAATTGTGGGCATCTAACTTATATTTGTGCCTCTGAGTCTCTCTCCCTAAACAATCAGACAAATGGAGTAGATTGGTAACCCTAAATAATACCCACTAAATAATTAGACATAATCCATAGCATTTCTATAAGGTTTTTCAACTGTAGGATGCAAAGCATTATACAGTGGTGAGTAATCCACCATTTAAAAGACTGGGAAACCGAGGCACAGAACTTTTATAGAAACAATGTCTTACTTTGCAGCTCCATGCAAAAATCCTTATCAGTCTTCCCGTAAATAGTAATATTAGCCACAGTATGAATTTGGAAAATACAGAGTCAGATTCAGCCCAGTTCAATGGCACAGCACGTCATATAAGACTGGACAACATGACTCACTACCCAGATAGTGTACAGACAATGAAATGCTGATATATGTCAGAAACATGCAAAAACCAAAATTCACAATAATAATAATTATAATTTATAATTAATGGAGATATCCCATCTCCTAAAACTGGAAGGGACCTTGAAAGGTCATCGAGTCCAGCCCCCTGCCTTCACTAGCAGGACCAAGTACTGATTTTGCCCCAGATCCCCAAGTGGCCCCCTCAAGGATTGAACTCACAACCCTGGGTTTAGCAGGCCAATGCTCAAACCACTGAGCTATCCCTCTCCCAGCCCAATAATCATCTCTTCAGTATATCAGAAAAGAGTGTATATATTAAATAATGGAGATGTCCTATCTCCTAGAACTGGAAGGGACCTTGAAAGGTCATTGAGTCCAGCCCCCTGCCTAGCAGGACCAAATACTGATTTTGCCCTAGATCCCTAAGTGGCCCCCTCAAGGATTGAACTCATAACCCTGGGTTTAGCAGGCCAATGCTCAAACCACTAAGCTATCCCTCCCCAACAATGTTTTTAGCAGTTTGATTTAAGGAGGAAAGGGGATTTTTAAAAAGCCTTTTTTGCCTTTAAAAAAAAAATCAGTATTTTTTAAAAAAAATTCTCCATTTTTTTAGCAATTTTTTTGCTGTAATACTCCAGGCTTGGTAACTTCTCTATGTTACACAAATGATTTAGCTGAGAGCTTAGACATTTCAAAATGACAGTTAAAAAAAAAACACCCCGATGCCGCTTTTATAATACAATCAAATGATTGAGTGACATGTGGCTATCCTATTGTTATGACATACTGTATCATTTTTCCAAGTCAATAAAATAAGAATTTGAAAAAGGCAGTTGTTTAAACACATCAACTTTATATATAAGCATGATACCAAATATATCTGACACCTCTTTAAACTGCTTGGTGTGTAAAGAGGTGAATATTCATTGATGACACAGGGTGTTCCTATCAGTGAAATTGCTGAATGCCTCCTGCATGGTGCAGGGGACTGTAAGGCCTACTAACCTTCTGAGGAATTGAGTTTGCCATTCAGACTGTTCCAAATAGTTCAGTGAATTCATGGAAATTAGGGACCTGATTCTCCATTGCGCTGCACTTTGCAAAGTAATTTACATTAGTTCAAAGCAAGTGTAAAATGTGATCAAAACCACTTTTCTATTGCAGGATTGTTAAGCATGTGTTCGCTTGTCCTGTGCAATCTGCCGGGAGTGACATCTTTTTCACTGTGTAAAAATGAAGCGAATGTGAAATATCACGAGATTTCATGATAAGTCTCATGACGACTCCTGTGATAACCGTGTACCTACTGCAGGGTACCTCTGTTGAGGCAGGAGCACGCGGAGGAGGCTGATACTATCTGCCAGTGAATGCCCCATCAGCAGGCATTTGTACATTTCCACGGACAGTGACTGGGCACAACTCTATTCTACCTGTTTTACCTATTATGGAGGCTCATATTTTCATTCACATTCTCTTTGCTTTGTTGTAATAATTTCGTCACTGGCACTCCCAAATTTTAGCATTACTAGCTCCCAAATCTGTACCAGAATTTCACCATGATTTACAAGGAGAGGGCACCGCTGGTTTTGTAATATGTGTTGGAGGCCGAAAAAGATCAGATTTTCAAATTAGCCTCTAAGTTTGTGCCCATTGTTCTGTATGTAGAACTGATAGGAATTCAGATCTTCAACTAGACTATAATTGATGTAGTTCCTCGGCTGACTTCAGTTGGAGCTATGTTGATTTATACTAGCTAAGCATCTGGCCTGATAATTTTACTTGCTGTGTGGGTCCAAACTTGTGCCCTGATCCTTCAAACACTATTGAACACATGGCTTACTACAGTCGGTAGTTCCATCTGTTATGCAATTTTCTCATTCACTATGGGGCTCATGGTGCACTATATGTAGCAGGCACAATGCCGCATACTGTTTGCAGCATCAGCGACTTGGTCCATACTCAGGTTAAATTCCCAGTCACCTTATGCTTCTATGATCTAATAACCTTTTGGTGCATATTGGTTGTTCGCTTCTCAATTACTCACTTTGAAACACCAGAACTCTGGCATGTTCAGAACTGTAGATGTATCTTTTGAGAACTTGCACTATGTGTCAGGAAGATAATATGATATTAATATGGTCGATTCTGAATATTAAACCTGAGATGGACATACAAGGACTCTGAGGGCTTGTACACACTACCACTTATGTCGTTGTATAATTTATGTCACTCACTCCCTCCTGAGCGATGTAAGTTACACTGACCTAAGTGCTGATGTGGACAGCGCTATGTCAATGGGAAAGCTTCTCCTGCCAATACCACCACTCGCAGAGGTGGGTTTATTATGCTGATGGGAGAGCTTGCTCCCGTCAGCATAGAGCATCTTCATCAGACACTCTAGAGTGGCGCAGCTGCACCAGTGTAGCGCTTCTAGTGTAGACTTCAGGTAGCCCTCAACCTGAAGAAAGAGTTGGCTGACTAGCTCATATAGGGAGATGCATTCCCTTGAATATCTACAGTAGATACACTGAATAATAATCATATCCTAGTAGATGTGAGAATGTTATCTGCATATTGTAAGCTTCTATTCTCCTTAGTTTGTAAGTTCCTTGGGGCAAGGGATCACTTTTTGCAATATGACGTGTAAAGTGCCAAGCACAATGAAGGCCTAGCCCCTGATTAGAGCCTGCATGATGCTACTGCAATACAAATAATAGATAAACATTGTTCTTTATAGCAATTGCTGTAAAACTCTAACATTTCATAGGATGTTACTGTTCATAAATCTCCATAGGGACATTATTTTCATGATGGCAAGATTTCATAATGTAGCAGGGACTGTGCTCAGTGTTCCTATCATTGCCATAGTTGTGACGTGACATGCTAGAGAATGGCAAAAACTTTATGCTGTCTCCTAAATAATTATAATATGGGGTGAGCAACAGCTTGTGCATAGTGAGGTTTGTGGTACTGTGCTACTCAATCTGCTTCAAGCACCACCACTATAATTCTTCCTGAGACCCAAGAAAAGTTCCTATAAATTCATTATCAATGATAAACATCTTAATGCCTTACAACAGGGGGCTGTTTCTCATGGGGAGGAAGAGCTTCTTAATTCCTGACCCTCATCACTTCTGTAGCTTTATTAGATACCTGGTCTAGCACCAGGAATATCAAGATTGGTAACACACTCTGGAGCCACCCCTGTCTGCAATTGCCTTAGAAGAGGACATTGGAGTAATTCCATCAGTTTTGCTACTCTGATTTCCACTGATCATTGCTCATCACTGGACAGTCAAACATTTTGATATAGAGGCTGCTTCTGTTCAACGGTATTATTTTTGCAGTGAACAAAAATACAAAGAGACTTCTCCCATAACCTTCAATCATTTAAGTCTTGTAACAGAAGTTAACACATAATGTATATTCAGATAGAGTTGTTATTCTTTACTATTTGTAGTAAGATAGAGGCCCCAAAAGAACCTGAGTCCCCATTGTGTCAGGTGCTGTACAAATATGTAGTGAGACAATCTCTGCCTTGAAGAGTTTATGAGTAAATATTCAAGATATTTTTAATCTGTGTTTCATAGCCAGTTAGAGAGATTGTGACATGCTAGCGAAATGCCTAGATTTTTCCTTCTTCTTTCATTTCTCTTCCTCCCTTACATTTTTCCTTCATTGTGTATCAGACTCACTCAGAGCCACAGCCTCTGATTCACCCTTTGTGGAAAATAAGAAGGATAACACTGAAATATGGGTTAATTTTCCTTCCATTTTCTCATCAAAGGTAGTGTAAGAAGAGGAACAGCTGCAGCAGAAACAGGGACATTTTACCAATTATCAGGCACTTCTCCTGACATTGTTTTCTTCCAGCCCTGGTCAAGCTGCCTCCATCTCCACGCTACCTCAGGTTGAATCTGAGTGATAATACCTGCAGATTTAGCTTGTGAAAATGTCACAGTAAATAGAATTTATGCGTTGAACATCAGTCCCCCTCCCCTCCCTGCTGTGCTGCATGTTTCATTTTCATGAGGTGCAAAAAACATACTGATTATAATGTCCTTCTGCTGCTTCTGAAAAGAATCAATGTCTTAAAACCACTTCAGCAAAATATCTCCCAGCTTAACATCTAACAGAATAAATGTAAATTCTTAGGGCAGTGCTTTAAGGGGCAGACAAGTATTTCTGCTTAGGGTAGCTAGAAAAATCAAGGATCCTAGCCTTGAAAACTTACTTCTGGTGGCATCCAGTCTATGAACTGAGTCACTTCTAGAGTGGGTAGAGTAAGTATGGGATAAAGAGTTGGCTGAAAAAAATAAATGCAGATTTAAAAAACTTCCTATTTTAATTATTTCATTCTGAAGTGGGTTTTTTTTTTTTTAATTTTTGGCGATACATTTTCCACTCTTTTTTGGGACCAAATGCCATAAAGCATATTATGTTCAGATTTCTTTTCTAGCTTCTTTGTTTTTCATTCTCCTCCCCACTCCCGTATGTATCTTTTCAAAACTTCCTCAACTTTGGAAAAGTTCCAGCATGGCAAAAGGAATAATGAAGAAAAAGAAAGAAAAGTGAATAGGTTGAAAGGGAAACTTCCAAAAACTGGCCGTCATGTACTCTCTCGCATTCAGTAGCAAATAGGGGTTGGGGGAAGGGAGGACAGGGTGGGAAAGAAGGAAAAAAACCCTAAATTTCAAAATATTGGAAATTTGAACGTTCCCGTTTTATTTTTTAAAATATCAAAACTTTGGAAGCACAAGTTTCGTGTTTAAAAAAAAAAAATCATTCAGAGTGAAAAAGATTTGAGCACGTCTAAGTTGCCAATAGAGCAGACACGCTGAGGGACCTGTGTACCTCCTGCAAAGTTTTGAGGGTCTCTGTGCCAGTCCCATATAGGCCAGTGCAGAAGGTAGCATTGGTTGGAGGGTCTAGTGCAGCCAGAGGATGGGCCATGGTGAGGTCTGTGATTATGTGGACCCAGTAGCCCTAACATGATATGCAAGTACTGTGGGATGCCCATGCTAGCCCATAGGCTAGAGTAGCAGTTGTGTGCATACGTACAGAGGGAGTGAGAGAACGGTTTTTTCCCCCTCAGACCTGGTCCCTATTTTGTGGGCAATATTTCACTGATTATTTGAGTGTATGAAGTGAATTTCATCTTATAAGAGTAAAATGTCTTTCATTTGATTAAAATACATACCAAATGTCAACATTAAAAACTCAGCGTTCACCAGAGTTTATCACACTGTTATATCTATTATGCCATAGCTATTTCCTTTTTTCTTTTTACTCATACAGGACAGCTATTATGGGGTTGACTCTTCAGTATGTCTGCACTGCAATTAAACACCCACGGCTGGCCCAGGTCAGCTGACTGGGGTTGGCGAGACTCAGGCTATGGGCTGTTTATTGTGGTGTAGTCATTCGGGCTGGAACCCAGGCTCTGGGACCGTGCAAGCCCCAACGTCTATGCTGCAATTAAACAGCCCCATAGCCCAAGCTTCACAAACCCAGGTCAGCTGACCCAGGCCAGCCGGGCCGGCTCCAGGCACCAGTTGAGCAAGCAGGTGCTTGGGGCGGCCAATGGGAAGGGGCGGCATGTCAGGCTCTTCGGCGGCAATTCAGTGGCGGGTCCCTGTCCCTCTTGGAGGGAAGGACCTGCCGCCGAATTGCTGCCAAAGAAGAAAGTGGCGCGGTGGAGCTGCCACCAATCGCGGCTTTTTTTTTTCCCCCCCCCGCCGCTTGGGGCGGCAAAAACCCTGGAGCCGGCCCTGCAGGCCAGCCATGGGTGTTTAACTGCAGTGTAGACATACTCTTCAAGTCCTCCTTCTCCATTCCACTCTGTCTTGAAGCAGTTTCTCAGAAACACCACAGCTAATCAAATCCTTTGGGATGACTTCCATCCATTTAGTTTTGGGTCTTCCCTTCCTTCTCTTCCCTTCCATTTCTAAGTTTAACACCCTGTTTCCTATATTGTCTTCCATTCTTATATAGTCTTCTATTCTTTTCACATGCTCAAACCATCTAAACCTGGAATCCCTCAGCATTTCTACAATTCGTACCACCTCCATACTTCCCCTAATTCATTTGTTTAGAACATGGTCCATCCTTATAGCCCCAAACATCCATTTAAACATTTTCATTCTATTAAAGATCTGCTCCTACCTCTCCCTCAGTGCCCAGCATTCAGAGCCATCTTGGAACATATCCTGCTGGATAATATTCCGAGGCTCCTGTAGGATGCTGCGGCATCCAGAGAATATTTAACATGTGGCACTCTAATAAAGATCTCATAGAGATCTCTAGAGAGGTGTGGCTCTTGAGCAAGGGGAAAACATTAACTTAAATGCTTTTAGAAAAAAAGAATTAATGGTGACAAAGTGGTAAAGGGACTAAGTTGGATAGAACCAATTATTCATGTTAGGGGATGTGAGCAAGGGCTTACTTCAGCAATAAATGCAGTTACTGAAAGCAAGGAAAAGTAATAAGCCCAAATATGTGCTTGCTTAAGGGAAAGATTTTCAAAATTCAATGTATGGAAGTAATTGGACTGAGGGAGAACTTGAGCCAGAAGAAAATTTATGGCAATAAGTTGTTCGAGAAACAATATAAAAAAAATGTATCTAGAGTCTATTTAACCCATGACACACACAGTTGATTAAACCTCTTCCTTTCTAATAAATGTTGCAGGGATTAGAGCGATGCTGTTAATGTTTATGGATAAATGATTGAGTTCAATTAAAATAAACCAGACCACAGACCTTAACAAACTGATATAACTCAAATGTAAGTTGTTTTGACCTTCAGGAATGTTTTTGATAAGGACCCCTCTCCATTTCCCACCCCAGGCCCCAACACCTCAAGCCTTTTCAGTATTGCTCAGCCTATGTAATTTTAAGTATATTAAATGAGACCACTTTAATGCTCAGTTGCCCTCAGTATGTTAGCATATATATTTTATTACTGGGATTAATACAAAATTTGCTATGACTATTGCCCTATTGGGGGTTAATTTAGAGAAAGAGAAAAATGATAGTCCTTTCAGACCTCTTAGGATTTTTGCTTCTAGTAGCACATATTACAATAGCAGCACAATGGAGAGACTCAGGAGTATCATCAATTATTGGGTGACTTAATAAGGCAATGGGACATACCATCCCTGAAAAAAAGATGTACATCAGTGAGATTCTTTGCTTCAGATTCCCTTTCAGTCAATGCATTGGTATAGCCTCAGTCACCCGTTGAAAGGGGCATAGTAACTTAATCTAACTAATTTACATAATTTTTAAATTAAATTTTAAATGATTTCTAGTCTTTAGTTTGGTGCACATCTCCTCATGTAAGGCATATTATAATAAGTAAGCTTAGAATTAATGCCCACCAATATAGATACTATACTCACAATACATTGTTTCCTTATATTTGAATTTAAATACATATCAAAGCATTCTTAAATCTCCCTTTCTGGGAGTGGATGACAGAATTTTCTTTCTCAGGTCCACAGGAAATATAATTTTACAGGTAACTAGAGACTCAACCCATGCCTAAATTTCCCTCATCTATGGCATCTTTCTGCTTCTAAGGGCTTGAGCCCTGTAAAGTGTGGCGTGCTTTCTGAAGAGCCCAGTTTACACACAACTCCCACTGCTGGGAGTTCCTGCTCCCATCGACATCAATGAGAGATTTGCTTTTAACTTCAATAGGGTCAGGGTAGGGCACATCAGTAGGAGCTGAAGGAACTCGGTACCCGTCAAGAGGTGCTCAGCCCCTTGCAGTATTTAGTCCACTTCAGATAGCAATGCCACAAGGACTAATCAATGTGAGCTTATTGGTCCAGATCCTCAAAAGGTATTTAGGAGTTTAAATACTGTTGAAGATCTGGGCCATTGACACTTTTATGCAGGCCTCTCCAACCATCAGAAAGCAGGGCTATGATTCCATGGCTAACATTAATTGTGAACAGGTCAACGGTTTTGGAAAATTGTTTGATGTGGAACTTTTTTTTTTTTTAAACACAAAACCAAACCAAGCCCATAATGTCCCTTCAGTTTGCCCTGTTTTTTTTCCTTTTCTTGTGTAGTTGATGGAATTGTTCTTTATTACATTCATTCTTCTATTGATTTGGGGAACAAAAAGAAAAAACAGAGGAAAACTGACAAGTAGGCTGCATTTGTCCCAGCTCCTCTGTCATTTGTTTTATGGGTAAGTGAGTAGAAATGGAGAGCATGTTCCATGTCAAACACTGAGAGCACAGAACATGGCCTCCAGCTAGAGCACAAATAATATCTATGCATGATGAATCCTTTCAATAACAAGAGCCCTGCAAATGTGGGATCAAATCACGGTCATTAGCTCTTGGCACTGTTCTTAAATAGATGATATAGAAATCCTAACAGCATCCAGCCTTAGTCAAGTGTCACACAAACTAGCCCATATTTAAGTTAGTAATTTACTCCTCTCATGAATGTACTGGTGTAATTAGAAAAAAGCAATCTGATAAGATACAATCCTCCAAAAGCCACAGTCATTTTAAGAAAATGGTGGAGCGTATTAAAATAAGAGACTATGATGGCACTCCATTGATGGCTAAATTGGCCCATTGAATATGATAAGGAAATCTCAGGTTTTTTATGTGAACGCTTTTTCTATTGCAGGTAGCATGAGTTTGAAAAACTTTGTCTGTTTTTCACTCTCCTTTTTATTTGGCGGGCGGGGGAGAGTGGGGGAGTTTGTAACATCAAACCTAGGAATGAATCATGTATATGGAGTGTGCAAAATGTTTAAGGGGTATGAAGGGTTGACTCACAACTAGAGCCTCCTTGTGGCTGGGCGTAGTGTGGCGTCTCTCTCCCTGTCAGGTACCTCCTGCTCTGACACTTTGGTGGCCTGCCTCTTCCTGTGACTTAGACCTCCGACTTTAAAGTCTCTCCCTTTCCAGGGTAGCCAATGAACAGAAACAAAGGGAATTAACACAAATGAATCACAAAGCTGGATTAAGACTCTCTTCCTTCAGAGGGTGCTTGTCAGGCTCTGGGCCCAATCTGAGTTGACAAGTTATAGAGGGGAATGGTTCCTGCTCCAAGTTAGTCAGCAGCTGGTCCTCCTTGGTCATCAGGCAGCAGCCATCTGGAGAGCTTTTGCCTTCACTCAGCCCTCCCTTCAGAGGCTGAGGATTAAAGATCTGCTCTCCTCCCTGGTCTGCCATCAAATGAACTGGGTTTCTCCCTATTAAACTCCTCCCCCCCAAATCTAATATTTCTCAAAGGTCTGATGGGGTGGAGCCACCTGAGCCTACATTAGCTCATCAACCTTAACCCCGTGTTTCCCAGTGTGGGGTTTGTATACTCCAAAACAGGGACTGTTTCTCCTTTGAATGGAGGGTTACCTTTGTAACTTCATTGGGATGCTGAGCAGGTTGCTTTCTTTGAATTGTGACAGCAGACAAGGATACAGTTAGTAAAAGGCTGGATGGATAGAAGAAGATTGGAGGTGGAAGAGACCTCAGGAGGTCATCTAGTCCAATCCCTTACTCAAAGCAGGGCCAACCCCAACTAAATCATCCCAGCCAGGGCTTTGTCAAGCCGGCCTTAAAAACCTTTAAGGATGGAGATTCCACCACCTCCGTAGGTAACCCACTCCAGTACTTCACCACCCTCCTCGTGAAATAGTTTTTCCTAATATCCAACCTAGACCTCCCCCACTGCAACTTGAGATCATTGCTCCATGTTCTGTCATCTGCCACCACTGAGAATAGCCTAGATCTATCCTCTTGGGGGGAGGGATAGCTCAGTGGTTTGAGCATTGGCCTGCTAAACCCAGGGTTGTGAGTTCAATCTTTGAGGGGGCCATTTAGGGGTCTGGGGCAAAAAACAGTACTTGGTCCTGCTAGTGAAGGCAGGGGGCTGGACTCGATGACCTTTCAAGGTCCCTTCCAGTTCTAGGAGATAGGATATCTCCACTAATTTAATTTAATCTTTGGAACCTCCCTTCAGGTAATGTGCTGCCCAGTGCAGCAGTCTGGGAGCTGACCTGGTCTATGAAGACTGAGGCAAAAAAGCATTGAGTACTTCAGGTTTTTCCACATCATCTGTCACTAGGTTGCCTCCCGCATTCAGTAAGGGTGCCACACTTTCCCTGACCTTCTTCTTGTTGCTAACATAGCTGTAGAAACTCTTCTTGTTACCCTTCACATCCCTTGCTAGCTGCAACACTAACTGTGCTTTGGCCTTTCTGATTACACCTCTGCAGGCTCGAGCAATATTTTTATATTCCTCCCTAGTCATCTGTCCAAGTTTCCACTTCTTGTAAGCTTCCTTTTTGTGTCTAAGCTCACCGAAGATTTCTCTGTTAAGCCAAGATGGCTGCCTGACATATTTGCTATATGATGTCTGGAATTTATGTGGCAAGTAAGATACATTTCAATTTCTTGCATCTTTAATAATCTGCGGATAGGGATAAGTGAGGAATGATTGAGGTTATGGTTTATGGTTATGACTCTGCAAAGTCTTACTTCCTGGAGTGGGAGGAGTAGTTGAATCCTCAGACCCTGCACTGAGGGGAAAGCAGTTTCAGTCATGCAGTATTCTTCCCACCTCATGCAGTTGGAAAACAAAGGCAAAGCCCCACCCAACTCAAGCTCAGCTGGTGTGGGAGGGAACCTAAGCTGCTCCAGGACAATTGGTGGCACAGCTGACTTTCCCAATGGAGCAGAGAAGCAGGGATCTGGTTATTACTCTCAGAATCACAACCACAATTGGCTCCTTCCCTGCTACCTTACTCAAGGTCAACTGTATAGAACCACATGTTATTCCAGTTGCATACCTTTTGCTATAATTGCCATATACAATGGAAACAAAATAAATTTTACTTTTTGACTGAAGGAAAACAAAACCACAAATCCGCTTTATTGTCCTGTACTGTGCTTTAGAAACTAGCGCTAACTCCAGTGCAGCACATTCTTTAGGAACCTAACAGTAGTAGAACTAGTAGCCTATCCACAAGAGCAAGAGGTCCAGCCATCTTCTGCAAGAGTCCCTGCTATGAACCAAGCGCCAAACCTACAAAATGGTCTTATCACCAAAGCTTCCTTTGAAGTCACTGCAGATCTGAAAAGCCATGTGCCAGCTATTCTAGTGCTTCTTATTTTCAATCAGCAGTATCTTTTGAAAGCATGGTCACACTTCTTGAACCAAAACGCCTTAGACCTGATTTCAGCGTCTTTGACCAAGATCCAGAATTTTATCCTAGTCCTTAAGTACTTATTTGGAATATGCTTCCCTGTGCTTAGAACTATGGTTTTGTCTTTTGACACTATGATTTTTGACAGGAGTTATTTTCCAATTTTTATTCTCTGTTCTATAATTCTCTTCTATCCATGGGTCATTATAGCTCCTAACAGCAGATTTATATATACACTTTAAAAAAAAAAACTAGCTTTTCCCCAATACTCTAAGCAAGCCATGTCCTTTATAAAAATGCTTCCTTTCTATTTCCTTTGTCTTAAATCATTCACACTCTATCTCATAACTGCATGTGTATGCAGAGATACTTGGAAATTTATTATTAACAAATATTTCTATGGAACGGAAAACTGGTGAAAGATTACATTTGGCAGGTTGCTTCCGTGTCCTCATGTTATTGCTCCTGTGGGAACACCGTATAGCAAAGTAGCTATTACTATTTTAGTAAACGAGGGTCCATGTAAAATTAAATTGCAGTCTGTATCCCCATTCCTTCAGCTCAGATAAGGGATGCTTCCCCATGTCTGTATTTTCCACCAGTAAATGCACTGCACTGGCACTGCGTTCACAGAAATTGTTACATTCCCATTTTGATTTGTTAATTTGATGCAATGGTAACATCCTAGGTTCTGCTCTGGTTATGTTAAACAGCAACAAGACTCAATTTATTACCACATAAGGTTGGAATATGGCCACTAATTAATAATTTGACACAGAGTTTTCTGGCCACTAAGCGTACTTAACTGACTCAAGCATGTTCAAGTATCCCTCTGACACCATACCAAATTTCTGGCTCTTCTGAGTACTTTATTCTGCATCCCTCAGTCCATTGGACTCAAAGGCAGCTTGACAACACACCCTAGATTGGTGACAACAAACCACATGATAAATAGCTCCATAAACGTTGATGCTTTTCCAGCTCCCAAATTGGCAATATCAACAAAAATCAACTATTTGATCAAAGAAGGGAAAACTTCTGTTGAACCAATATATTTTCTTGTTTACGGAAATGAAAGCAATGCACATACCACATTATCTCCTGGGGGAGTTGTACCGAGTAGACCATCTAGGAATGCTTAGCCTAGAGTCATTCCTCTGGCACAAAGTAGGACGCAAGTCTTGCCTTACTGAAATCAATCTTCAGTTACATAATGGAAGAGATAAAGGGTGGAGAGGCCATTAATAGGCCTGGTGTTCGACTAGCTAGGAATAAACCAATCTAATTGAAATTAACATAAACCTCAGGCTGTTTGTGGTACAAATAGGGTCAAATAGAATCATATATTTTAAAGCTGAATGAATACATTTTTTATCATGACCAGCAGACCTTTATGATGCAGCATGATCTGATGAATTGGAGGATGAAGAAACCTGGGGTTTATTCCCAGTTCTGCCACTGACTTACTGTGTGGCTTTAGGTAGTAGCATAGACGGAAAGTCAACATCCACTGACTTGGACATTTTTGAAATTTTTTGCCTTACGCTTTCCATGCCTCAACTTCTTCCTCATCTATAAAACAGCATAACCCAGTTTGCAACTCATTATGAGATCTGTCGCTGAAAGGTGCTAGGTAAGTGCTCAATAGAAAAAACAAATCTATTATGACTCCATATGATATATAAGTCAGTGTCATTTCTTGCTCAAATTGTCTCACGCTAATCACATGCCATGTTAGGGGTCAAGTTCTGGTTTCATTTACATGGAATTAACTCACTTCAAGCCGTTTTTCATCTGTGAAGTTACTTCTCATCTGTGACGCTAAGAACAGATTTTAGCCCTAAGTGCAATATTAAAATCATCAAAACAAAACAGGTTTGAGCCTTCTCTTTGCTACAATTGAAAGAAATCCTGAAGATCAACAATAAAGATTATGTAAAGGCTTTGTACTTTTTGTTATGCAGTTTTGTCACATAAAATACATGAATCAAATGGGATTTGAAACAAAAGAGTAGAAAACCATTGTCTCTAGCCAGTTGGTTTGGTTGATTTCTAACATTAGCATTTAGGGAAATATAACTGATGCCATATTTATTTGTTATAATGTAATTTGGAGGTCAAAGTCAGAGCAATAGTTAGCTAATGCCAGATTGTCTTGTGTAAAAGAAAAAACACAGCTTGACCTATGATGTCTCAGGGAATGGTGCATAAACCTGAAAATGACCAGGTTTATTATGTATTGAGTCTTGTTGGCAATTTGCTTGGCTGAATTAAACTCAGACACTCACCTCTCCCTTTTCCGTGACAATTCATGTCATGACATTAAAGGACATGTCCTTTCTGTTACTTTAGATTATACCATCAATACTCTGAAATGATGTGAAGGAGAATTTAGTAAGTGCTGCAGAATTGCTGAAAGCCATCCTAGGTGGCTGTTTTTCAGACATCCATGCAGTTCCATTTATGATTTCAATGACTTCAGCTAATATTTTGCATCCTTAAAAGGAAGAACAGGTGGCTTGAATATAATAGGGAGTAAGTTGAGGATGCAGGTCTTGGGAGTAGTAGTAATTTAAATTCCAGTCACGCCATTCCTACAATCATAGCAATAACACCATACATGCATTCATTAAGGAAACATTCAGTTACTTTCTTTGCAATCAGGTTTAAAATGATTTAGCTCAACACTCTATCCCCAAAAGCATACATCTGTGCTAAAATCAGAAATAAATAATTTAAAAGAATAAATGTTTATTGAAAACATTTGGATCTAACTCAATCAAGTGCTTACTTGTATACTTTTCAATGACTATTTTCCTTCTGCTCTTTTATTTTTAAAATGAGAAGTAAAGTTTCATTTTTCAAACAAAGCACCTTTCTCTTTTCCCCACCTTCTGGCAGGTAGTTGGAAAGTAGTTGTTAGAAAATGACTTGGAGTCCCCCACTGGAAACATGAATTGAAGGTATAATGTAACTTGTAAACACACCATTTATCTTAATAGTTACAATGAACCAACCTGGAGAATGAACTGCCAAGCAGTGACATATCATGTGTGCTTCCCATTTCTGAGAAAGCCATGAGTGCTCCAGGAGAAGGAAATAAAATAATCTTTTTTTCCTTTTTTCTTTTTGCTATGTGGTTGGTGCTTATGATATGGTTTTCTCCTGCAGGTTTAATTATTACAATGGCTAAAATTCTCATTTAGTAATTCCTTTAACTTAATTTGAGTCAAATTTCTAAATTTAGATAAAAAATCCTCCCACCACTTCCCCCAAACTGCACCCAATATAAGTGACCCAGACAGCAAAACCAATGTGGTTCGAAGGAGTAGTGGGGCATAATGGAAATCCACATCTGTGCAGCACACTATGTCCCCTACTGGAGGGGATGGGGCATAGGTGGACTAGCTGTGGATGGATCCTCCCACCCAGTTCCCCACTGTATAAACATCCAAAGTAAAACACTTGGACCATTGGCCTGGAGTAACCTCTGCAGAGAGTTGTGGAGGCAATTTCTAAACTAGGGCACATGATTATCTGCCTCCTGCGTAACCACCCAGTACAAGGTCAAGCCCTCAGATTTTAGTCTCAATGGTGATTGGAAGAAATGATTTTTTGGATTAAAATTAGTAAGTGATAGGATGGAGACAAGAAAAGAGACACCACATTTCTAAATGGTCTCTGGGCTTGTCTACATGATGAGTTTGTGTCTGGCAAGTCAGGGTCTGAATCTGTAGCACACCAGCCTACCACACACTAACTGGCCACAGTTTCTATTATCCAAGCAGACAAGAAACTCCAACAGTCAGACTAGCCCAGTGCTGTTAGCTTACAACAGGACCATAACAGGCCTATGCACAATCAGGGCCCAAGTTGGCCCCAACCAATGAGATATGGCTCAAGACCAAAATTAAGCAGCCAGTCCTTTCCTCATATAAAGAACTGTTCACAACCAAAGGGCACCTCTAATCTGTGCTCCGGGTGAAAGGTCCTCCCCCTATCCTAACATTCCCTGCATCCTGTGACTTACCCACGGTCAGCTCTGTACACAGATTTGAGATAAACTATGGCGGCACCATGCCCCATTCCTGCAGCGGATTCCTCTCATTCTGACAAATACTTAAGTGCTGCCTATAGACCCTGAACAATGCAACATCTACAGAACCATCCACGCTGGACAACTCTGATCTACTCCCTAACTGCATCTACCAGATGCTTAATTGAAGGTGAAATACTTGTCTGACAGACCTGATCAGCAGTGAAGGAAAAATACCTTCCTGACCACAAGAGGCAGTGGCCAGGGGTAGCTCAGATCTTGCCAAACCCTTAATGCCCACAGAGCTGACCCAAAGTCTTGGCCATGAGGGCAGGTGCTGGGGGGGGGGGGGGGATGCCAGATTCTTTCTTTCAGTGACAAGTATCCTGCCCCTGCTCACACCAGCCTCTATATACCCTTTCTAAAGTGGGCAGATGAAGAGAGGGGACAGCCAATTGGCAGGCAACAAGCTTCCTACTCAGGAATTAGGTCCAGGGCCTACTAAAAGCTGCCCCCAGTAAGTCAGGGGCTTGCATGTCTAAACATGATTTCTATTCTGACCTTTTCCTAACCATTTCAAGTGACAGATGGAATGTTCAGCTTGGATTTCCTTAGTGGATTCAATATTTAGGCTGTCAACTCAATCTTCTGTTTTTCCTGCAGGGTAACAGGCAGCACCTCAGGTGAAACAGTTACAAGCACCAAACCACAGAAATAGATCATTCATGATACGACATCCTCAGCTTCTATTTTTAATGGGTTGCAAGTTTTAAAAGATTTACTTTTTTCTTTCCTGTGGCACTTCCTCCCCTGCGCCCCCCCAATCTATCATACACAACCACAGCCAGAATATTGTCACTCTGCAATGTGCCAGAGAAGCCCAGCTTCTCAATACAATGATCAGTTATTTATTGCTGTTATGATAGTGTCCATGTTTATTTTGTCTGGGGTATTATGTCAAGAGCAGGCCCTGTTTTGTTAGGCAATAGGTAAACACATAGTAAGATGAAGATGGGGGAGAGAAGGAGAAGGACTGAGGGAGAGAATGGTGGAGTGCAGCTTGGAGGGTAGAAAGACTGAGGCTGGCAGCAGAAGGACAATGAAGGAAGGGTATGCGGGGAGATGGGGGGTAGAACTTGGAGCAAGCAGGTAATTAGACATTAAAAGAATGTCAGGAACTCACTTTGTACACGGCAATCTGCTGACATCATTGATGGCAACAGGTTCTTCATCTGCTTCAACTCTGCCCCACTACTGCTTCTGGCTGAACCTCACCTCCTGTCACTGCTACTTCCAGCTAGGCCTCTTCCTATGACCCACCGCTGGTGCTGACTTTGTTACTGGGGACGTATCTGCAGCTCCTGGGATCTCTCTCTTCCTATCCAGGGGGCTCGATGTGAGAAAATGGAAGGGGTGGAAAAAGAGGAGAGGTGCTTAGGACCTGCTTATCCCTAAAGAAGGGGTTCATGTTCTTGTCCGGGTCCATGGGGGGGGAGGCAGGGGGCGGGAGGAGATGAATGGCCCAGCTGGGCCTCTCCCTGCCTCCAGGCTGTTTGTTGCTAGGGAACTCCCTAACTCCTGGGGTTGGCTCCGGTTCAAGTGCTTCTCCTTTACATATGTTGTTTGAATATTTGTCATTCAGACTGTGGATTCTACAGCTCTTCATTTGCCTGGACGGGACAGGTGACCATATACTGGGTCTGTTACTGCAACTTTTACTCATATTGACCAGGCCTTACTCAGACAAGGAGTCTCATCATGGTCACTGGAGCTACTCATGTGTGCAGGTACTCAGCACAATGTAAGTAAAGGATGCTCAATCAGGCACTGGTGCTTTAGAAATCAAAAGGGCCAGATGCAACACAATCCTCCTCCCCAAAAAGCACTCCATAATTGGACTCCAGTACAAACCCAGGAAGCTGACTTTAAGTCAAGGCTTGAGTGGAGCATGAGGCAGAGATTTTGTTTAACCGACTCCTGAAGTATATAAGGCACCTCCCCCCACAATCACTGTTGCCTAGAGTTTCATTTTTAGATCAATCTAGTAGAAGTTGAAAAACTGCCCAATGTTATTAAAAATGGGGAACATAGTACTGTATGTAACAGTAATTGTCAAAATCTGTAACTGTCAGCTCTTATATTGTTCAGATCTTACTTTTTAAACCTGCTACAGAATGCATAATTGCCACCTCTCAGATCACACCTCGCAGCCTGGCATACTGATATTTGACTCAGTAGTCAAAAATCCCACACAGGTAATTCGTAGCTCTTAGCGTAAACGTCATTGTTTTCATTCAAAGCTGCATTGCTGATTATCCAGCTTCAAATCTAATGGTCATAAATACTGAAGTAGCTATAGGAGGCTGCATGTCTCAATCTTTTCTGCCTGAATTATTATTATTAAAGGGCTGCATTTAATTTTTCTCCTGATTTAAAAAAAGGAGATGAGATAGTTTTAAATATAATTTGAAACTCAATTTCTTTGAATTCAAAATTTTTAGCCACATCCATTATAGTATAGTGCAAGCTTTATATATATATTTTCATGCTTGTAATCCTCTCAAAAGCATGTAGTTGGATAATTTTTAGTGCACTCAGTTGCCTTCTAAAGTGCATTAGGCAGAAAGGCAATCAGATTTTTCCTTATATTTATGTTTTCTCCTAGCTAGAAAACAATGGCTGTAATACTGACCCATGTCTGGCTGCCTCCTGATTGTAGGCCTTTTCATTCTGTTCTGGAAAGCCGGGAATTGACATAAAGTACATTATCTTCACTGTTTTATTGTCAGACCTATTCTCCAAACCTAGAGCCTGATCCTCCAAACCCTTACTCAAAGAAGCAGCTTTTTCTTACACAAGTAGCCCCAATATAATCAATACTTCACCTATAAAGGCAATGAGACTACCTACAAGAGTAAGGGCTAATCACTTGTGTAAGGGTTTGCAGTACTGTGCTCATAAGTCTCAGGTTAAAAGAGCATTTTCCACCCAAATTAATCTTAGATAAAAAGTTTTATTATGATTTTATACACATGCAAAACTTCTCAGTGACTCAGGACCATCCAGTTGTAGGTACTGTATTACAAACTTACGTTCCAAAACATTGTCTTCTTAACACCAGCTCTGTTATGGTTGAGTTTGGGAATGCTTTTCGGATGATTGTTTGAGTAATGCAAGTTCAGAATTAATTGCATTTATACCTGTACCTTTCATTCTTTTTTTGAGAAGAGGCAGAATCTAGGACACACGATTCAATTGTAGAAAAAGGATTGTGTCTGGGATGAAACCCCATGCTCTGGGTGTCCCAAAGCCTCTGACTGCCAGATGCTGGGACTGAATATCAGCAGATGGATCACTTGATATTGCCCTGTTCTGTTCATTCCCTTTGAAGCATCTGGCACTGGCCACTGTCAGGAGACAGGATACTGGATTAGATAGACCATTGGCATTCTGGGTCAGACCATTCTGATCACCGTTAAAGAAATATTATATATAAACCTGCACAGAGTTTTGGGCCTCAAGAAAAATTCAGGAGATGCTCAATGGATGGTTAAACTCTGCAGGGAATCTTACACAACTGAAGAGGAGAAACTCTGAATAATTTACCTTAAAATCTGCTTGATTTACAGCCTTCTGTTCTCCCCTATCACCAGGGGAGACTGTATATGGGAATGAATCCTCATGGTAAATCTACTTTTTTAACACATGAAAAGTTACAAAGCTCAAAAAGACTGACCAAGACAACTTAAATAACTATGACAATAAAGTACCTGGAATCCCACAACTTCCAAGTGAGAAAATAGAGCCAGAACTCATATGACGGGCATTCACACACCTTGTTTTATTAATATTTATTATTTGTATTAGCATATTGCCTAAGAACCCTAGTTATGGGACAGGACCCCACTCTGCTAGACGCTGTACAAACACAGAACAAAAAGACGATAAGCTTTTGGGGCAGGAACTAAGTATAAGACAAGAGACAACAGAAGTATACAGACAAATAGATGGTGCAGTAAAAGGAAGTAATATTGGTCAACATGATAAGCACTGCTTTCAGGACATGAACAGCCTAGCCATTGTCAATTTTTCTTGTAGACATCATAGCAAAGGAGAGTTTTATGGAAGGGTTTTAAGGAGAACTTGAAGGAGCTTTGTGAATGTTTTTGGAGAGATCCTTCTAAGCATGAGGGGCAGTGGAGGAGAAACCACAAAGGTGCAGATTGGAAAGTTGAACAGGAGGGCAATAGAGGCTGGCATCCCTGGCCAATTGTAGAAGGCAAACTACTGGTTTGCTCATTTCCATCCATTCTAGACAGGGGAGGGATAGCTCAGTAGTTTGCGCATTGGCCTGCTAAACCCAGGGTTGTGAGCTCAATCCTTGAGAGAGCCACTTAGGGATGTGGGACAAAATCAGTACTTGGTCCTGCTAGTGAAGGTGGGGGGCTGGACTCAAAGACCTTTCAGGGTCCCTTCTAGCTCTATGAGATAGGTATATCTCCATATTTATTTTAAAACCCAAAGATCCTTACACAGGCAAAACTCTCATTGATAAAATGAAGCCTCGGACAGCAACAATAACTTTAGACAACCATATATGTTTTCTACAACTTTCTTTTTCACAGCCGGGATCTTACCAACTCTCCCTCTTCTCCCCCTGTTTGCATGGCCCCAGGATCATTGCTGACTGACTACTGGCCGAGAAATGCACAGACACAGGGGCACAATGCTTTGTCCATAATGATCTCTTTTAAGAAATAGCTTTCACCAAATGCATAATGGTCGTTCATAAAAAACTGGTAAAATCACTAATTTAGAATCATGTCTTTGTTGGGGACCCTTCTGGAGCAGAGTAGGGGCCAGATGGGAGAAAGGAAAGTTGGAGGATTTTGATAAGGGGATAGGGTATGACAATGTTGTGACTTCACCATTATAGTTCAAACAAACATATGCACACAGAGCAATGCGTGGCCTGTTATCCAGGGAGGAGAAGTCAGCGCACATACCTACAAATGCAGCTGATCTTAAAATCATGAATGTGCCACCGGAGGAAAAGGGAAGATTAGTGGAGAGGGTGGGGGGCCGTTGTAACTTACCAGCCTTGGGTTCTGTTTCCTGCTGCGGTTCAGGGTTCTCCACAAGTTCATTGCGGGGGGCTTCCTCAACCAGCTCCTTTGGGTGAAG
This sequence comes from Chrysemys picta bellii, assembly GCF_011386835.1. Taxonomy (NCBI): domain Eukaryota; kingdom Metazoa; phylum Chordata; order Testudines; family Emydidae; genus Chrysemys; species Chrysemys picta. The sequence continues at coordinate 46,124,739 of NC_088803.1, read as the reverse complement.
GTGAAGATTCACATGCTCCTTGTCCTCTGGATCTCCTGCAGCATCCTCTGTAGTCTTTGTTGCCTTCTCCCTGGCCCTCATCAGACAATGAGGCCAGAGGGGTTGGACAGGGGATAATGAACCACTTAAGGCTCAGTACTGGGAGTCCTAGACAGCACCTGGTCAAGCTCCTTGAGAAGGTGCACGTATGATGAGCCCTCCTGGAGTAATTGTTTGAGTCTTTGGCCTTCCTGTTCAGGCCCTCAAGTGCTTGCTGTGCTCCTGGCACTGGGCCACAGGCCGCTGAATGCCCACTGGCTCCAGCCTTTATGAAATTTCCTGGCACAGGTGAAGGAGTGGGTTTGTGTCACAGTTAAAGACTTTGTAACTGTGCAAAGTTATGGATTTTGCATAACTTTAAAGTAAATAAAAGTGTGTGTGTGTGTGTGTGTGTGTGTGTGTGTGTGTGTGTGTGTGTGTGTGTGAGAGAGAGAGAGAGAGAGAGAGAGAAGACCTGCATTCTGTATGTCTGATGAAGTCAGTTATTTTAAGTCTCTTGATTACAGGTCCATGTGCTGGGCTATCACTGCCCCTTCCTCCTTGCAGTGCTCTAAGTAACTATAAGGACGCTGACATTTGTGTACAAAAGAGATATATCCTGATTTTGCAGAAGCACCAAACAATCTTCCCTTTCAAAGCTTTTCCAGAATAATATGTAAAGAAACATCAAATATTTCATAGCATTATTGCAGCAAACTAAAAATGTTTCATTTCATGGTTAATTTATTTTGTAATTATAAATCTGTTGGTAAACAGTGCCATAATATTCTTTGCTTGTTTATGCTTTTCAACAATTTAAGTTTTAATATGTTTTCACTACAAACGACATGATAATAACGGCTCCTGAAAATGACTTACTAGATCGGTTCATTCAAATGTAATATTTTAGCATTCATAGATATACAGATTGCTCCTCCATATACCTGCTAGTAGAGGACATTAAAAAAAATTAGATAAAAAAGAAAATGGATTCAGGCAATTTTTAAACTGCAGAATAGAAGTAATCATTTATAACCAGAATAATTTTAATACTATCTGTATCGTAATGCTACTCACTTTTCTCAGAAAGTCAAGAAGACAGTTTTCAATTAAAACTACTTTGTGTGGAAACAAGATATGTTAAATTAACACATGAACATGCATTTCCTATTTTAAACCATTCTCTACTTGTTCAGCATAGAGAATAGACAGAACCAAAGCGGTGGACTCACATTTTACTATATTCTCATGTCTGCATTTCCAAAACAGAGATGGAATTTCCCCACCTGAATTATGAGAGGGTAAATGGTATTTTGCTTTTGCCTGGTTCTGTCCAGTACTTTGCAACAGCTTCCTAATAATGGGGCTTGGAATTTAAACACTTGCATTAGCAAAGTGAAAGAGATTAGCCCTTTCAAAGTGTGGATTCTTTAACATGCTTCTTGCATTCTATTTTGCAAGAATACATTTGTTTCAGCGTGGCTGTGGCAGTAAATTTTACAGGAGGCGTACTTGCTGAGCATATAGCAACACATAGAGTCTGATCATGAGAGTAATCTCGCTAATTATACATGCAAAATGTACAGACAGAGAGGCCTATACTTTGAAAGGCCGACCGCCTTTCTATTTCCAATAGCATGTTCTTCTATATGCTCATGTGTATATTTGCACTTCAGCCTTGATGGTGAAAGCACCACCATGTGTTCTAACATTTCTAATGCATAGGATGCTTACTTCATGTAATCTAAGGCCTTGGCTACACTTACCCGCTAGTTCGGCGGCTGGCAATCGAACCCGGAAGTGCTCGCCGTCGACTGCGGTACTCCAGCTCGGCGAGAGGAGTACCGCGGAGTCGACGGGAGAGCCTGCCTGCCGAGTGTGGACCAAGGTAAGTTCGAACTAAGGTACTTCGAACTTCAGCTACGTTATTCACGTAGCTGAAGTTGCGTACCTTAGTTCGAATTAGGGGGGTAGTGTAGACCTGGCCTAACATTTGCACATGCACAAGTATTAGAAACTGCCTTCACATGACCCTCAGAGGACAACAGGTTTTGCAGGTGTAAATTCTTACACGTGCAAATACTAAGTTATGCAAAGCATGTATACAGGTATTTAAAATCTGTACAGAGGTGATTGCATCTGCAAAATGTAGGAACCAGTGTGCGCATGAGATTAGGGAGACCACACAATAGGGAGACCAGCCTCTGCAAGTTTATGTGTATGTACAGAAGACAAAGAACTTGGTTTTGTCTGGCCCTACACACATCCTCACAGGGGTGAGGACTTTGGTCAGTGTGCATAAGAAAGCTCAGGTAGCCATCCCCTTTATGCCCCTACACAGATTCCTAGCACAACTGCACAAGATACTCAAGGACTCAGCAAGTCTATTGCTGCTGCCATAGTCTTATTATCTCCCTGTCGATGTGTCCCCTCACGGAAAAGACCATATACTATATCCTCTTCAAGTGGAGTACTGCAGTGGTTACACTTTATCATCAAGTGACCATAGTTACATTGCAATTACTGTGCAATTACTTCCAGTCGCTGTATTTTATAGCTTAACCTAGACTTAAAATGAATCATTTTGCTGTTCTCTTCAACTCTTCTAACAAATTTAACATAGGCCAAGGAAGCACTATGTAGTGCTTAGATCATACAATAATTCTTTTGCACAGAATAGCAACCCGTTTTTAACCCATTTGGAGAGGAGTGAGAGTATGGAAACATTATGTCCTTCCTGAATCAGATCACAGATCCATCTAGTTCAGCATTCTGCCTCTGTTACTGCTCAGTAGAGTCACAGGTTAAAGCCATTAGATTATCCAGTCTGACCTCCTGCATAATATAGGCCATAGAATTTCACCCCGTTATCCTTGTATTGAGCCCAATAACGTGTGTCTGACTAAAGCAGATCTTCCAGAGAGGTATTCAGTCTTGATTTAAAGACTTCAAGAGACAGAGACTCCACCATTTGCACTACCAGATGCTTTGGAGGAAGGTGTTAATGGACAATTGCCAAATAAACTGGTCATAGGGGAATTCTTCCTAAAACTAGAAGGAGGAATATAATTATGAAGATAAATTTATGTAAGGGAGAGAATCAGTGTTATATTTTACTTAGCTAGTTTTATAGGAAATGTATATATTTTTTAAAAGGGCCACAATGACAAGGTAACAGTGGCACAGCTGAGTGGAGAGCTGAATTCTGGAATCCACTTTATTGTGGGAAGCTAAGACAGGTGGTTTGTGTAAGCGTGCTGCCTTCAACATGAAAATTATTTGTGCATTCTCCTGGGTTTTTAACATACAATTCGTATAGCGAATGATCTAGATTCTTTTTGGGTTCAGTTCCTGAATAATCTCTGTGGGAAGAAGCAGCTTTTTTTGTATGTAGGTATCTTTCAACATATAAACAGCTGACTCTGTTTGTTCAGTTCTAATAATATATTCTTTATGCTCTGTTACCTCTGTCAAGTTTTAAAATCAGTTAAGAGGGTTTTAGTTCTCATTCTGTGTCTCAAAAAGTTTATAAAATCTTTTGATGTCGTGACTATGGCAGGAGGTTGAATACCGACTTTTATGTAACAATGATGTTTTTGTTATCTAGAGGAAGAGACAAAGAAATACTTATTTAGAATATCAAAAAATGTGTTTCATTGTATTGTCTTCGTAGAATGTGGTAGAAGATTGTTGTTTGAGAAAAGCTGATTGTTTTTCTATGGTATGACTGATACTTTTTAATGTTTATTGACTTTTTAAAATATGTATTGAAGAAATGTTAATTCATATTCTTCGAGAAGTACAAATTCAAACCTAGATCTGTTTACATAATACAAAAAGTGATTCATAAATATGTTGATGAATATATTTGGCCAACTCAATCCACTGTTATTTATGGAGGCCATATTCTTCTTTCTTTGTAAGTATTCATTACTAACACAATTTTAGACATCTAACTACCTGATTTGTTGGTGTAAATTTATAGGATGCTTTGAAAAACATGACCCTCAAAATTACCTTTTTAATAATGCATTAAAATTCTTTGGGATATGGCCCCAAGAGGGCATCAAACAAAAAAAAATTGATAGATTTCCCTATTTTTGAGTTTTGTGAGAGAGATTGAAATATGGCATTCCAAAAACGTATGCAACTCAAATGATATAGAAAACTGACCAATGATTGAAACACGATGTTCCATGTGTAATAGAACCCTGACAGTGGAGCTTTTCAACAGATATAGTGCTAATCATAAATTACACCTCTTTGGGGCAAGAGAAAACCCACAAATCCAACCTTCCTGTTTGATCATAGGGTTGAAAGTTAGATGATATTTCATATTGGGGTGGTTGGGAAAGGCATTAGGTTTATTTTCTTTGCATCTCCCAAGCAGAAAGTCATTTAAAAAAATCCTTCAAGCTGTCCATCTTGAATGATTTTGTCATGAGAAATTAATTTACAGGCTTATGCAGAGATGATAGAGCCCTAAAGACTTTTTGGGCAGAAAATAATTAACTTTGTCAGCCTCCTCAACACTCTGAATGATTTAAGGTTTCCTGAGTAACTGAGGCAAGTGGTGGTCTTATCTCATCCCTGAGCACCAATAACTTCTGCAGAAAGTAATACAAAAAACTTTGAATTGCATCATTTAAACATGGAACATCCAATTCACAACAGTAAAGGACTTTGAGTTCCTATTACTTTCCATTTACTTATGTATGTGGAGATGCTGTCTGCACAGAGGTTTAGTTCAAAGGGGATGGATATTCATGTGGGAGTTTCACTAACAGTCTTCAGAATTAGTGAGACATTAGTTGACCCCGCTCTTCCTCATTGATCCAGATCCTAGAATGAAAAAAGAAGAATGCATTGGAGATCTAAAGTAATGATGGTTTCCTCCATTTTCTAGCCATCCCCAGAACCTAGCTTGCTATAGTCTTTGAAACATACCCTCTTCTCTTTAGTACTGCAATCCAGTGCCTATGTTTATATTTAAGTACTGCAAGGACTCTCATCTGGGGATATTTAACTGCTGCTAAGGACTAGTACATTCCACTCTGCATAGAAAGGAGATAAATATCCAAGTCCTTACCTGTGAGGTGCTCAGAACTTTTTGCAAGAAGGTGAGCAATATCAACTCCTATTAGTTTCAAGTGAGGCAGGTGAATTCTGACTACTTTCACTTTCACCTATGAGTTACTCCCTTATACATTCATAAAAAGATATAGCCCCCCTCACCCCTCAAAAAAGGGATCATACAATCTCAGAAATAAAAAAAGATCTATCAGGTCATCTAGTAAGTCACCTATAGTATGGATAATCCTGGTGAGGGCAGGATTATCCATACTATCTATATCTATATTTTTATATATATATATATATATATATATATATATATATATATATATATATATATATATATATATATACACACACACACACACACGACATCAGCTGAATGTTTTCCCAATTTTCTCCTGAATACTTTTCTTTATTTCATCCCAAAGTTTCTTGCTATAGCCCTTGGCACTATTGCAAAGTAATGTACTGTGTATAAATAGGATTTACATTTCTGAACCAGAATCTGAACTCTACCTACAAGAGAAATTTGGGGCACTTAAGGGTCATAATCACACCCAAATTTCATGGCATTTGTGTCTATCAGAGGCAAAACCTGAAGAGACTTGGAACTCTACAGAGATTTGATTCTAAATAAGTGTTTGATACTGACTTCATGACTCAGGCTGATCTCTGTCACACACATATTTGTATCTCTATCAAACACACATTCTTCCTTTCTCCATTGTACAGCTCTGAAGGGCACATGTGCATTACTCTTAGTCCATGGTGCTCTAGTACAGTCATGCATTATAAAATCCATGGTTCTTTAAAACACATGAATTTAAGGCTTCACTTTTGTCCCAGAACCAGCTAAGTTTTGATGAATGAGATCTCAGACTAGACAGGTAAATAGAAAAGGGGTGAAGTCTGTGAGCTTGCAATGTATAATTTATTATAAGTGCCACAAATACTAATGCTGAGAGAAAACAAATTATTGGCCTCTCATGCAGTGACCATGAGAAGGTGATAAATATTTCATTATATGGTACTCATCAGACATTTGAATAGCTCATCTGTCCTATTTATGCCAGCTAAAATGAATTCAACCTATCAGTGGCAAATGTATTTTTAATGATTCTCTTTACCTTCTGTGGAAGATGCAGCTAAAAAGTCCATCTTCCACAGGGATTACATTATTCATTTCATTACATACTGTAAACTGTTTATGCTCAAATAGGTTTTTCCCACTGAAAACAAGCCTTAACATCTTAAGAAAATTTCACCTGCATTGCTCATTCTGGTTACTTTCCTTGGGCGGAAACAGAAGTTACCACCGATGTTTTCAAAGCTTTAAAAACTTGATATTTTAATGGAGAAAAAGTCCATCCTCAACCCAAGTTTTAAAATGTTCAAAGATATCTGTGGGGACTTTCTTCTTTTGAGAAGGGATGCCAAGATGGCTACCATTTTGGAAGCTTTTTCTAAGTGCTTTCTGAACTTGAAAATCATATTGCATTTCTTCACAAAAGGATATTAGTAATGCTTCCTGTGGTGGATATTTCAAGCTGTCATATTTATGTAATGTCAAAATTTACAACATGTTTAAAAATTGTAACCATTAAATATGCAAAGACTGTAACATGAAAAAAAAAGATATAAGGCTACAAAATCATCTTGGTGCTCTAATGGCAACACAAAAACTTATGAGCATCTTTCTTGCTCATACAGTCCTTGTCCTGGGAGGTGCCTAACAATGTCTGAGCAATGCTGAGTGTCTTCAAGTCAGTAGGAGTTGAGAGCACTTGGCACATTATGGGATTGTATCCCATAATAGAAATTCTTGGGTCTATATCAGATTGATCAGGAGCATCTTCTGCAAGGCACCTAGTATCTTGGCGGATTGGGCCAACAGTTACCAATATCCAAAAGAAGCATTGTGTACCCCCCAGCCATGTGCTTCTCTTCGATACAATTTTCTACAGATTTAATATATGGTTAGCATTACTTTCATTACCATGTTCAATTAAGTTTTGGTCAAAAGCACACTCTATTCTCGTAAAGGTTTTTCAACAGACACATTTATGCCAATACTCACGCATACAGGGTTACAGGATACTACTGTGAACTTGAAAGTAAGGTTGAGAGCTTACGTTCAAAACGTCTGACATAAAAAAATTATCTCCCTGAGCTAGAAGTATGAAGTGAAAGGCACTTGCTGATTTAGACATCTGTATCTAAGAAGGGTCTTTTCATTTTTTTTGCCTACATATAGTAGGGAATGAGAGGTTTGCAGTTGATTTAATCATCTAAAAAATGTCCACTTCTTATCTGTTTTGAGGGATGGTGACAGTTGTGTCAATAAGAAAAGGATTTAGTGGATAATCTTTTTTAAATAGCTGCATATCATCCTAATGTTGTATAGTATCTTACATTCTTCATCATATATCCAGAAGGCAGGTATTTGGGGTGAAAGGGGATTAAACACTAACAAACACAAAATATTTTCTTTCACTGTCCCCATGAATATCCAAGGTGGATATTTTCAATGTATTTAGTTACCAAAGGATATAAAGCTGGCACTATTATAAAGCTGGAATAGGATCTTATGGTTAAAGCCCTGGACTGGGAGTTAGGAAATCTTGGTTCAATTCCTCCCTCTGCCTTGGACATCCTATGTGACTTTGAGCAAGTCATTTAAAAGGGCCAGGTCTTCAACGGCACCCACAACTGAGCCTAGTCTGCTGAGGACACCAATGTGCTGAACTCCTTGGAAATCCTGGCTGTACATCTCTCTGTGTTTCTGCAAATGGGGATAGTTCTACTTCCTTTCTCCCAGCTTTTCTTTGTCTTGTCTGTTTAGATTGTAATCTCATCTAGGGAAGGTACCACAGTATCTGAGCGCCTCACAATCATTAATATATTTATCTTCACATCATCCCTTTGAGATAGGGAAGTGCTGTTATCCCAGGTTAACAGATGGGGAATTGAGACAGAGAGACTAAGGACTTGTCTAGCTGGACACTTGGCTATGTCTACCTTTATGCGGATCGACGCTGCTGTGATCAATGCAGTGCGGGTAGATTTAGCGGGTCATGAAGATCTGCTAAATCGATTACAGAGCACTCCCCGGTCAACTCCGGTACTCCACCGGAACGAGAGGAGTAAGGTAAGTCGACAGGAGAGTGTCTCCCATCAATGCAGCGTCGTGTAGACACCGCAGTAAGTCAACCTAAGCTATGTTGACTCCAGCTACATTATGGAGTAGTGTAGTGTAAACAAGGCCTAAGTAGTGCAACAAGCTGGGTGTGTAAATCTAAAGTGCACTTGTGTATCATGCACTAACTGTTCATGTGGACCCTGCTACTGTGCACTAAAGGTTCCCAAGTGTGCATTGACCTACTGCTGTTTCAGATCAAGAGTAGATTAAAGCACACTGTGGACATTTTAGTGTGCAGTACCAAAGTTCAAATGGACAGTTAGTGCATGACACACTAGGGCACTGTAGACTTGCAGCCCAGATTGCTACACACTAACTTGCCATCTAGACCAGGCCTAAATGACTTACCTGAGGTCACACAGGAAGTCTGTGCAAGAGCAGGGATTTGAATGCAGGTCTCCCACGTCCTAGGTTAATGCCCTACCCATGGATCATCCTCTCATAGACAAGAACTCTCTAGTACTATGTGTTTGAACTGTGCATGGCATAATGGGTCCTCAAGCACCCCTTTACTACAAATCATTCTAATAAATGAACTATTTCGCTTTACCACAGAATTTTATATACTTGGCTCTACTAAGCTGTATATTTGAGAATAATAAATGCTTAAAAAAATTACAGCTGCAGCCGGCTGTTTGCCAGAAACAGAAACTCTAGAGTAAACCTGACAGTTGACCTTATAAAAAGGTCCATCCTCCATTCAGACAACAAGCTTGTGTGGGACTCACAATTATAAAACCTCCCCTTTTATTTATTTTGATCTTTTCTTTTCTAATTTCTCATGAAATGCTGCATGGGGCTCAAGCTATTGTAACTGCCACCCGCTTGCAAAATGAAGTTAGCAGGAAGCATTCAATAACCACTGCATCTCAACTTATTATGAACATTATGATGTGATAATGATTTTTTTCAGAGAGGAGAGAGAAAAGGTGCGACATCCACTTGATACTGATGGAAAGATGCAGCACATTATTTTTTTCCTGTAAATCATGATGAACACTACTTTGAGAGCTGAAATGGGAGGCCCTGGGTTTTTAATGTAATGCTTCCTCCCACCACCCACCCTTTTGTTTTAGAGGAGGCAAGGAGCAGCCAGTTTGCATTGTGCAGCTTTGCCAGTGATTAAAAATGTAGCTCATGCAGGGAAGATGTCACAACTCACAAGGGGCCTTACATAAAAAATAAAGATTTGAAAATCCAGACTTTAATGAACAGGGGAGTCAATAACAGGACCAGCCCCACCGTGTGTGTATCTCTGCAAACCAGTAGAACTCTGTAGGAGTAACTACTTGTTTTCCAGCTAAAAGGCCGGAATGCTAAAACTCGCATGGATTAGTAACTGGTTAAAAGATAGGAAAACAAAAGGTAGGAAAAAATGGTCAGTTTTCAGAATGGAGAGAGGTAAATAGCGGTGTCTCCTAGGAGTCTGTACTGGGACCAGTACTGTTCAACATATTCATAAATGATCTGGAAAAAGGGGCAAACAGGGAGGTGGCAAAATTTGCAGATGATACGAAACTACTCAAGATATTTACGTCCAAAGCAGACTGCAAAGAGTTACAAAGAGATCTCACAAGACAGGGTGACTGGGAAACAAAATGGCACATAAATGCAAAATAATACACATTGGAAAACATAATCCCAACTATGCATGTAAAATGACGGGGTCTAAATCAGCTGTTACCACTCAAGAAAAAGATCTTGGAGTCATTGTGTAGCGGCAGTCAAAAAAGTGAACAGAATGTTGGGAATCATTAGGAAAGCCCACATCTTGAATACTGCATGCAGATCTGGTCACCCCATCTCAAAAAGATATATTGGTATTGGAAAAGGTATAGAAAAGGGTAACAAAAATGATTAGGGGTATGGAACAACTTCCATATGAGGAAAGATTAACAAGACACAGCAAGTTCAGTGAGCCAACAGCAGCCTGGCACTGCTAACAGAGAGCATTCTTCAGTCCCTCGCTCAATACCACCGCCATTGAGACCAATGGGAGTTTAGCTAAAGAAAGGACTGAAGGATTAGGTCAAGAATCATGAGCCATTAAATGAGCTGATCTATCAAAACAGAATGGAGAGTACTCCCACTTCCCATGGTCCTTCCAGCCTCTCTACCTTTCCTTTGAGCCAGTTCAAAGAAATTCAGTCTCAGCTGTATCCAGGCACCCAGTATCACTGGTGCAAGCAGATTTTCATATGGATCCTGAAACAACAATGAGCGTGCCCTGCCATAAATTGAAATAAGGGGTTAATAAATATGATAATCAACCAAGTAACTTTCAAAGCATCACAATGGTACCAGGTGGAACCATATAATTACATCATATATTAGACCACTTCTTCTTCCTCACAACCCCCCCCACCCTTTTGGGCTTGGGGGGCATTGATTACTAAAAGCTTGGAAATATGTACAGTAAAAGCTTTGTTATCTGGCATGTTGGGGAAATGGGGGGTGCTGGTAAGTGAAAAATTCCAGTTAACTAATAGTTATATTTACCAATGGAGGGAGGTAGTTTGGGTGCGGGAGGGGGCTCAGGGCTGGGGGATGGGAGGGGTTTTGGGATGCTCGATCTGGGTGGTGCTCACCTTGGCAGCTCCCTGGAAGCAGCAACATGTCCCTGCTGCTCCTAGGCAAAGGTGCGGCCAGGTGGCGCTGCGCGCTGCCTCTGCCTGCAGGCGCCACCCCCGCAGCTCCCATTGGCTCTGGTTCCCAGCCAATGGGAGCTGCGGAACCAGCTCTCAGGGCGGCACGGGGCAAGGCGGGGGCAGCGCACGGAGCCTCCGTGGCCGTTCTCCACCTAGGAGCAGCAGGGACATGTCATCGTTTCCAGGAAGCCATGCAGGGAGCCTGCCAGCCCCACACCAACTGGACTTTTAATGGATATCAGAAATGCCGGTTTCTAGAGCTTTCCAGTTGGTAAAGTGCCGGATAACACAGCTTTTACTGTATATTTTTTGCTTACCCTTTTATTTTCTACCCACTATGTGTATGAAAGCAGGGGTACAAATTTAGGCCTGCTTCTGCTCCCATTTAAATCAGCAGCAAAGCTTGTATTGATTTCAGCGGAAGCAAACTCAAGACACTTAAAGTTCACTTTAATGCCCTTTTTAAAAGTTCTCTTCAAACTTTGCAGAATCAGTCTCCCTTCGCCTTTAGAGTAAATATGGCACTTTTCAGGCCGAGCCAATTTTCCAAGCCTTTGCTTTAACAGGGTTAAAACAGGGCTTTTTCATGGGATCTGCCTGCAACAGACCACTACTTCTTCATGGAACTGGAATTTTCCATGCAGCACAAGTATGACCCATTTTGGCCTATTTACGCGTATTGGTGGACAAGACTGGTGGGTGATCTATGCCCTTGCAATGCTCCAGGAGCAAAGCATAAGAATGATGAGTCTGCTGCTCCAGCATATTCCAGTGGGGGATATGGCTATTAGCATTTCAGGGTTCAATCCTGTTTCTGTTGCTATTAACATAAATGATAGCAGAATAAGGCCTGAAAACCTTTCCTTGCTTTTCTTTTAAAAATAAATATGTAAATTCATTTAAATTAATCGATATAGGTGAAATAAGGAACAACAGACGGCACTGGCCCGAGGAACCTGCAGAGCATGTGGAGGGACCCATAACCCTCCCCTCTCCCCCCCCGTTGGATTAACAACAGTTGAAACCAAAGTCCTTTACAGAAAAGTGGTACACATGGGATTAAAAAAAACAAAAAACAAAAACAACAGGTAAAATAGGAACATTATACCCATTCTTTATGCAATAAAATTTATGATTTTTTTTTAAATCCTTATTTTCCTTAAAGCATCTATTTTACTGCTGACTCTCCATTGCTTTGCATTTATCGGCACATGATTTATGAAAGAAAGCAGTTAAATATTACAAGTTCCATATTTTTATAGCTCAGCTTTTCCCAGCAATTCCTTATATGCTTTTCTTTTATTATGAATTCCAGACTCTGCATTCAGTAATCATTCTTTATGACAACCTAAATATGTACTGCATTATTTGTGAATTAGAGAGCAATTTATTTAGGAATTGCAGAAAATGACTTTTCTTCTGGGTGCTGTTTTACAGTCTATCCATTTTTTCTTTTATCTGCTATTACCTCTTGTGTGTCACATGAGCCTTAAGAGATATTTCATTCAGATGTGAATTGCAGTGTTACAAAAATTGTTTCAAAGAAAAGTTCCTGCTTTGATTGTGGTCAGAAGGAAAATAAAAGCTCTGTGAATACAAAAGAATATGAAATGCCTAGAGAAGAAAATGGGACTCCTTAAAGGGGCACTGTCAGCACGGTGCCAAACTACACTAGCAAGAGCACAGGGGACCACAATGCCTCTTGGAGCCCAGTGTTATAGTTAGAGTGCATCAGTGGTGCACAGATGGAGCACACCCACTGTCAGATCCTCTAAGGTGATTCTGGCTGGTTGGTAGACATATGGGTACAGTGCCATGGCCCTATTGCTGTCCACTCACAACCTCTTTGAGGGCTCTAGATAGCTACCAAAATGCAGTCAGAAGAGTGCAGGGAGTGAGAGAGGGATATGACTGAGACGCGGGTGGTCAGGCCCAATGGTTACAGCCAATGGGTGATCTGAAGATGTAGCCAGGATTCAGAGCCAGGGGTGTCAAGGATGGAGAAGTGCAGGCCCTGAAGAAGGCACAGGTGCAGGCAGAAGAAGCAGGACCAAGCACAGGTGCAGGCATGGATTGCATTGAGCAGCCAGTGAGCTCTGGCTACTGCTGGGTCAAGTAGTAGCTAGTTTCATTCCTCCACCAATCAGAAAGCTCAATCAATCAGGCGACTCCTACCAGGGACAGCGGTGTCCAGTGTGTTGCTAGGAGACAGACCCTGCTGCAGCTGGCTCCCTGACAGTGTAGTTGTAAGGCCATAAGGCTTTGTGCACACACGCTTAGGCCTGATCTATACACAGATCTTGTACCAGTATAGCTATTTCAATTAGGGGGGTTACACCTGTACAACCCGTAGTGTGCAACACACTTATATCAGTATAACAATGTCTTATATTGATAAGGTTATTTCCCTTCCCTTCCCATCCAGGAATAAGCGATGCTGGTATAACTGGGAGCAACATAGTGCTCTAGCTAGTTAAAGCAGTGCAACATTTGTGTGTAGACAAGACCTAACTTAATTATTAGGGGCCTGACCCACAGCCCATTGACTTCATGGGGTTCTTTCCATTGACTTCACTGGGCTTTGAGTTATAGAATTATAGAAATATAGGGATGGAAGGGACATCAAGACGTCATCTAGTCCATCCCCCTGTGATCCGGCAGGACCAGGTGTACCTCGACTATTCCTGATAGATGTTTGTCCAACCTGTTCTTAAAGACCTCAGATGATGAGTATTCCATAACCTCCCTTGGAAACCTATTCCAGTGCTTAACTATCCTTACAGTTAGAAAGTTTTTTGTAATGTTTAATCTCAGTCTCCCTTGCTGCTCCCATTACTTCTTCTCCTACCTTCAGTGGGCATGGAGAACAATTGATCATCTATCACTTTATAACAGCCTCTGATAGAGGGGCTTGGAGAGGAGGGCAGCTTAATGGTCAACGCACCCCACTTCTGGATGCTTGTCCCTCTGTCAGGGCAGTAGAAATATCTGTTCCTGACTTTAAGTTGGGAATCTTTGGCTTCCCACTCATATCTGGGCCTCAGCCCTTATGGGGTACAGCATGGAGACCTGGGCCTTCACTCTCCACTGGGTCCCAGCCCAGTTCTGTAAGAAGCAACAACAGAGGACTGCAAGTCTGCTTCCTTGGGCTATTTCCTACCAATATGTCCCTTCGGTTTGGGGCATGGCCCCTATAGTCCAAATAGTTTTTCATCTACAACAACAAAAGGTCCAAGTGAGCAAGGCCCTGATGTTCTCAAAGTGGCTGGAGGTTGGAGGAGGCACTGCCTGTGGGCCTTACCTGCTCTGTAGTCCCTTCTCAGGCTCAACCGTCTGCCTGCCTTGCTGGAGAAGAAGTCCTCTCTTCTGCAGTCTGTCCACCACCCTTTACCTGTGCTTCTGAACTCCATTGAACCTGCTTCTCCAGCTGGAGCATCCTTGACAGGCTTGGAGAGGTGGGGCTACCTGGTGCCAACATTTAACCCCTTTGGGCCCAGTGTGAGGTTTGTATATCTCATCCCACAGTCCTTAACGTATTTGAAGACTATCAGGTTTCCCCTTAGTCTTCTTCTCTCAAGACTAGTTTTTTTAACCTTTCCCCAGAGGTCAGGTTTTCTAAACCTTTGGTAGCTGTCTTCTGGATGCTTTTCAATTTGTCCACATCTTCTTAAAGTGTGGTGCCCAAAACTGGACGCAGTACTCCAGCTGAAACCTCACCAATGCTGAGTAGAGTGAAACAGTGACGTACCGTATCTTACATATGACACTCCCATTAATTCGTCCTCGAATTATATTAGACTTTTTCTCAGCTGCATTGCATTGTTGACTCCTATTTAATCTCTGATCCACTATAACCTCCAGTTATTCCCCTTTTTGTGTTTGTGCATTTGATTTTTCCTTCCAAAGTGACATAGCACTTGTCTTTACTGAATTTCATCTTGCTGATTTCAGACCAATTCTCCAGTTTGTCAAGGTCATTTTGAATTCTAATCCTGCCCTTCGAAGAGCTTGCAGCCCCTCCCAGTCAGACTTCGTGTGCCTAAATGAGAAATGTGGGATGTTGAGCAATTTTGAAAATCTGGTTCATAGCCATGGTGAGACAGTTCTATGAATAGTATTCTGCAGCAGTTAACTATATAGCATTATCTCTCCCTCATTTAAGGAGTTCTCAAACTGATGTCTAACCTTTCCTTAATCAGAAGAGGCAAAAGAGTCAACCTGTCCTAATGTATGTATTTTCATTTTTTTAAAGGGTTGGGTTGGATTTCAGTAAACATTACAGGCCAAATTCTGCTCTCGCTTTCAGTAGGGATGACCAGGATATAAATTAAAATAGAAATTGGCCACAAAAATACTAATTAAAGGGAATAAATGAAATGGTTCTGAAGTCCAAATTCCACATCTTTTGTAGAAAACATGCACATGCTATTTAAAGAGAAAAGTCTATTTTCCTTCACATTTAATGTGTTAATGTAAAATAAAGTACATTTTCTTTAGTGATTAATTAACACCTGTGGTTGAGATAACAATTTAGTGAGCTCATGAACAACTTAGGTGCTAAAAGTCCACTTAGGTTTGCAGAATGGGATTATCACCTCTCCCACCTCACTCTAATGAGCACTAAATCCAATGAAAAAATGCATTCTGTTACAAAGGCCTTTGTAGCCCTCAGTATAAAATGTTGAGATGTTTTAGTATACCACCAGTTTATATCACAATCCCAGGCAAAAGACTATTAACCTGGAATTAAGATTTTTTTTTAAATCCCTTATTTCATCCCAAAACAGTGGATATCTCAAAAAGCACAAATGTCATAAAGCCAGGAGATTGCAAGGAATTGTTCCACTATTAAGAAAAAAATAACGTTTTCAAAAATAATGCACTACTGTTACTGTAAGATCAATGGAACAGGATAGCTCAGTGGAGCAACCATATTTCTCTGGTCATAACACTGAAAAGGTTTGTGGAATCCTTAGCCACATCACCAAAGCACCACTGATTTACTCTTGAGTAGAGCTTGTAAAAATATTTCATCACAGCTTCTTTTACAACAAAAATTATTGTTTTTGTGTTGACAAAACAGAATTTTTCTTGTGAAGCTTTCCATTTTCATTAAAATGATTTGGGTTAAAATTAAAAGTCTATTTTTCAAAAAAAAAAATGACTAACAATAACCCGAAAGATTCCAAGAAAATGAAAAAAATATTTTCTTCAAAAATTTTGCACAAAATAAATTACATTTTTTGAGCCACTCTACTCCTGAATCTGCGTGATGATGGGTAAGTTTGTCCCAGAATCTCAGTTTTTCTTTGGATGGTAATATAAGGTGTCTCTCTCATGCTCTGGTCCCAGGCTGTACTCAGTGAGGACATGAGGGAAAATAACAAGGTGTGGGGGAAGAGCCCAGATTTATGCCCATCCTGATCCTGAGAACGATTTGGCCTCCCGTGCAAAAATAGAAATAATAGTATAAATTAAATGACGACAGGAGTAGGAAAACAAGTGCACTGAATTGGCATTCAGAGGGAGAACATGTTGGGTGTAATTTACACTTTTAAGGCAGGGGAAAGCTGGCAGAGAGAAGCTACCAGGAGTGTGCAAGAATCAAGAACTACTGAATTAGTCTGTTACTGTATTAATGCTTATAGGAACCTAGGGCACAATGAAGACATTGTGAATGTTCCCCTAGTGTCAAGCAATTTACTATGTAAGATTCCCTCCTGCACCAGAGCTCTGTTTGGGACAGTGCATGTCAGGTATTAGGCAGACAACAATGGCTCCCTGGTTCGGAGGGCTAGCTCCCTGACTCCAAAGGTCAGCTGAGCTGCCAGACAGGTGCTGAAGAGTTCTGTGTGGGACCTCACCAGAGGAGGATTGGCATACAGGAACTCCATCCCATCCCCACCCTGCCCTTTCTACTGGGCAGTATGCAGAAGAACAAAGCAGCCTATTTGCACCAAGCAGAGGGTCCCCCTACACCAAAACCCACTGCTGTGCATTTGTGGCCAGGTTATGACTCTTTTACACCATTCACTAGAGAACCTGGGCCACTGACTCCTATGCCTATTATTAAAGTTGACTCCTCTAATGGGTTCCTCAGAGGGTCTGAACTGGGAGTCTGGTAGGCACATTCACCTCAGGACAAAAAGAAAAGACTTGGGTAAACATCAGTAAGCTTGAAAAAATTTATGGGCTTATTTTCCCACAGTTAATAACCTGGGTGAACTATTTGTCATGGGTTTATTCTGGTGGAAAACTTAGTCTGCACACTTTTCTTGCTTTTTATTTTTTGTTTCGGTCTGTAAATTTTAAAAATATCCAATGACAAATAGCAAAGATCAGAACCTTTCCCTGAAAATAAATAGTGCTTTACTGCTTTTGTATCAATATGTTATTAAGCATTACATTCACTGAAAGAAAACCAGACGGTTCTGTCTCTCTCCCCCGCCCCATACTGCTTCTCCTCTCTCTTAAATAAACAGCAGTGCTTTCTGTAGAGAACTTGTACCACACTGAATTACTTGATTTTCAATAAAATCCAGCAGTGTGCTGCTATAGTAACTGTCTTAACCATGATTAATGTAGGAAACATTAGGAAAGCATGTTATTATTATTCTAAATTACATTTTGCTTGAATTAATTTTTATGCATGGTTACTAAGATGTAAAGAGTTCTGAATTTCTAATTGCAACGTTCATGCTTCTAAGATAAGATGAGATTCAGAACACAAGTGCACCCTGCTGAAAGATTTGTAGTTGGAGAATTTGCCAGAGGGCCAGCATATTAAAATAGTTAGTCTATAGGCCACTAAACCAATAGATTATGATGCCTATGATGTCCTTAATTAGAGACTTTTGTTAAAACCAGGGACCTTAATGTACTTCATGGTAATTCTTAGGTTAATGATATAACACAGTGCAATATCATTCTAAAACTGCACAATATTCCCCCACCCCAAAACCAGTTAGCAGTTTGCCTTTCTTTACCACCCTATTCTCTGTTACCCAGCCTGGTGAGTGTACTATAAAGGAATGACAAATATATATTGCTAGCTGGATGCTAAAATTCCCAGTGTTCTTTGTAATGATGTGGTAGATTAATTCATATAGGGGTTATGGGCTGAATTATCCATCCCCTTGCATAGCTATGGGCAGGGCAGCAGATTTCTGGAAACTGCAGATTTCTTCCATGTCTTCTCTGGAACCCCTTTGTCCCCACTTTGGTTCCCAGACAGCCGGGTTCCATTGGAGCTGTAGTGCCAGGGCTTCCTCATAGCCCCTACTGAGGAGTATTTTCCCAGCACAGAGGAATACACAGATGTTGTATCTGTAAATCTGGGAAAGAGAATGCAAAAAGCCACATTCTTGGCCCTCCTTCTCTTGCCACTAGTCTGCGCCCTCTACAGCTATAGATCCTCAGTCCAGCAGGGGTTTTGCAGGATCCAGGGACGGCTTGAGAGGGTGCTTGGGAGGCTGCAAATGGCTGGTTTCCTCCTCCAACAGGAAGGGGAAGGATACATGCATAAAATGGGGGTTTGACCACACACAAGATCCTGCCACCCCCATCCCTCTATGCTACTGCCCAGACCATCTCACCTTATGTTAGACATACAGCAGGTCAAATCCTCTTTTCTACTCCTCACCCATGCCAGCAGGAACCATATTTTGCATGCCAGGCTTAATAGCATCAATTCTAGATGGTCAGTTTTAATGAGTGTCTTGAAGGTAGGTTAATGTTGCATTTGAGTTCAGGAATGGTGATTTGCACTCCTCATTCTTTGAGAAGAAGAACCTACTCATTGACTGATACATGCACTCAGAAAATGATGAAAATACTGCAAAACAAATCACTGTTTAAAAAACAAAAAACAAATAAAAAAACCAATTCCCTAATCATTGCTTTCCGAGAGCTCTGACAGTTCTATTTAATGGATATATTGATCAGTCACTCATCAGGACAGCAGTAAGCAAGGATTGTTTTCTGGTCAATGGGCAGAATGGATACTTCTTGGCTTTTTATCTGCATCTAAATGAGGATCCCGTATTTGCTGTCTTTGCAATGACATAACCCAAAATGCCATTATGATTTGATACAACAGAGTTTAAAAACACATTTTTTCCTCCATGCTTTCCCTTCATTATAAATAGCAAATACAGAAACACACTTGGAAAATCTGACGATGCTTACCCATTCTATTTCTCTCATTTCCATTTTCTCTACAGAGTCCCCTCTCCATTCTTTGTTCAAAAACTCATCCACTTCTCTCCTGAATGCACTGGTGCTCCTTGACTCAACAACTGTTCAGATTGGTAAATTATCCCAAAGTAATTTGTTGTTCTGTCACATGAAATAACTGTGCTCAGGATCCCCTAAAAGTCCAATTTTGGGTCATTTAGAGGATACATTTTCATATCCTTGGGTTGTGCAGCTCTAGAAATAGGAGACCATGTAGAAACCCTGAAAGACATTTTGTAGATAACTCACCGTGTCCAAATTCTGGATTGCAATAGGACAAAGAATGCAAATAATTACTTATGATCACTTGTTCGATTTTTTTAAATATTTTTGATTCAGCTGCATTTCTGCCCCTACTGCGTGTTCAAAGATCTGGCCCAGTGAGATAACTGGCAGGAATGTTCATCAAAACAACACACATTACAGGATATTCATGGAAAGAATACAAGGCCAGGTTGTCAAATAGCATAAATTAGCATAGTTCCAATGAAGCTCAAGCCACAGCTCCAACAACACTGCTATACAGTTTATACCATCTGACAACCTAGCCCACCATCCTCCTTGTTTCCCCAGCTATTCATATCAGTTTTGCTCATCCAGTGAAGGAAGAGAAACACTGATATGTGGAAGCTTGAGTTTCATATGGCCTGTGTCAAAGCAATCCTGACAGCCAATAGTTCATGAACAACCCATAGGCTGAAATACATAATTATTTAGTGCTTGTTTTCTGTGAATATATGATGAAACAATTCATTGAAAACATAAAATGTTCACTAACAAATCAAGGAGAGAAAAAAAGGGCCCATGTTTTATGAATAAATTGCTTGTTGCAAAAAGTTCACCCCAGTTCTACTCATGTTTCCACTTTCGGAGACTTGTGCTCTAGTTATGGTGTGTTGCAATCCCCAAAGGCAATTATATATCTATATTTAAAAGCTATTGGATAGTTATCAGTGCTTTAAACAAGATTTCCAGACAAAGTCTACCCAATGCCTTATTTATTAATAATGCCTCCTCCTTTGATTTATATTGCATGTACACAGCAAAGCAACCCAGTGTCCCTTGTGGACAAAAAGCTCCCCTAATTTAGTGGATAGAGCAAGATGTTTTTACCTTCAACCTAGCTAGAGAGTTGACTACAAGGTCAACATCAACCAAATTAAAATTGTAGCTGCAGCCCTTTGCAGAAAGAACAGGGCATCACACAAAGAATAAGTTGACAATAAATAAAATACGCATCTCGCAATAACGTGCACGCAAGCTGGTTGACAGCATGTGGAGTAGAGATAATCCTGTTAACACTAGCTGGTGGTACCATCAATTAAAGAAAGTGAGGAAATAACAGTAGCTCCTCAAGAGTCACTGCATAACCAACGGCAAGTACTATTTGCTCCTTGTCTATCTTCTTTCTATTGACTTCAGTGGGCAATGGATCAAGCCCATAGTGGGTCATTCTTTCAGAGAGATGATCCTCTGCCTAACTGCATCTTGTATATTGTTTCAAGGGCCAAAGTAAGCCATAATTAGCTCTTTAATCTGGTAAGATTGCTGCTAGCTAAGATATTTTTACATTACCTGACCAGTCAGGAGTTTATGTACTTTCTTGCCTGTTTCTCATCAACCTGGGGCGCAGTCCTGCAGTCCTCACTCAGAGACTATTCTTCCAACTACTCCAGTGGGAATTTTCACTAAGGAAAAGTGGATTTAAGGACTGACAAAGAGATTGAAATTCATCATATGAATGTCCTCTGGATGGAAAATGGATTGATCATTTTGCTGCTTTAAAAAAAAATATCACTCAAATACTGTGAATCACTATTTAAGTTCATCAGAGAAAACATTAAAATAATGTAAAAAGAAAGGCGAGCACAGAGGAGTGGAGCAAGAGAAAAAATACACTGTATTGCATAGCCTCTGGAAGGATCCTAACTCCCTTTTACATAGCACGGACTTCCCATTAGTTGGAAACACGGTTTCCTTCAAATTAATCCCTGTTTAAAAAATATGGGCTTAGACTATGTATAGGGGCAGGAAAAGGATTTAGAATCTAGAAGATGTTTTGCTAACCTC
This sequence comes from Chrysemys picta bellii, assembly GCF_011386835.1. Taxonomy (NCBI): domain Eukaryota; kingdom Metazoa; phylum Chordata; order Testudines; family Emydidae; genus Chrysemys; species Chrysemys picta. The sequence goes on along the minus strand of NC_088803.1, from coordinate 46,103,493 downwards.
CTCCTCAGAAATTCTTAACCCTATTCACAGATAACATTTGATATTATACCGGCTATTGCTTAATGGTTATATTGCAGTAGCATGGAAAGGCCACTAACAGATTAGGGCTCATGGTGCTAGGAACAGTAACAAATGTATTCTAAGTGATAGTCCTGATCCCACTGAATTTCAGCTTCTATGCATCACAGTTACAGGGATGGATCTTGCTGACCTGTCCAATGAATAATCATCACATTTTAAGGGATTTAGCCCCATTGAATTCAATGGCAGAACTCTGATTGACTTCAGTGGAGCCAGGGTTTCACCCAGGGGTTCTGGAACACTTTGTATAGTGGGGGTGCTGAGAGCCATTAAACCAAACTATAAACCCTGTATGTGATGGAAACTACTTCAAGCCAGAGGGTGTTGCTGTACCCACAGCACCTCTAGTTCCAATGCCTATTGGTTCACCCATTGTATTTCTCACCAGTCTTGTTAATCCAGCATCCTTTCTCATCTTCCTTGTGCACTCACAGATTCTGCTGAAATCAACGGGAGTGTTGAGCATGGAAGGAATATAGAATTAGATCTTTAAAATGCAAAGCTAAGGATGAGAGATTTTGAAAAAAGATATTTAACTTTCCAGTAAAATTTTCAAAAAAAACAAAAGTGTTAATTTTGGCACAAATCCCACCAAAATTAGATGAAAAGAGAAAGTTTTTCATGAACATTTTCACTTAGTCATAGATAGATAGATATATAGATATTTAGATATTTCACGGAAAAAAGTGACAATTTTTTATGAGCAGTTCTACAAAAGGCAACTTTAAAATACCCCCAGACATGCAATATTCAGTTTCTTGTAGTATACTCATACTGTGAGCAGCATTAACAGAATCCTTCTCAAACAAGGTCTTATGCCTTTGAAGCTGGAAGCTTCATAGCTTGTAGACATGTTCTCGTCTTGATTTTCTCTTTCATTAAACTTCAATATTTTCACTGTCAACATCAGAAATTTAAAAAAAAATTAATTATTGAATAAAAATAGGAAATCAGCAAACAAAATTAACATTGGTGATTCTTAATCAGGCTTCTGAGTGATTTACAAAAGCTACATCTGTTAAACAGGGGTACCAAGAGTTTAAGGAAATGTGGTCTGGTTAATAAAGCCAGACTAATGTGACTGACTCCTGTTCATTCTGTATTTATACATGTCTAGTTCAAGGGTTCAGAATGACTTTTATTTTTGCGGATACACGCACTTCCTTGTTGTTCTGTTGATTAAGAAAAAGTTGTAAAATAAGCATATCCAAAAAATTCAAGGCCAGAATTTCAGCCCTAGGGCCAGATCCTCAGGGTATCCCATTAACTTCAATGGTGTCATGCCCATTTACACCAGCTGAAGAACTGGCCATATTATAGCCTTTATATTTTGCAAACCCACTTTGCATGCACAACTCATTCCAGGCATGAAAGATACCATGCAGCTGCTTTCCCTGCAAAATTGGGCTTACTGAAATCAGATGTTAGCTGGAAATATGCCCTTCCATGTTGTAACCTGTTTAAAACATAGCTGTATCCAAAGGGAGAGAAAAGAAATGGACCATAAAAGGTCTTGCTGACCTCTTCACAATGACAAAAAAAAAAGAGTAGCAGCAAAATCTATTGTCCTCATGAGGAGTCTGTAACCTGTGAGTGAATTCAGCAAGAGTGGAACTTGAAGTCAACCAGCAGCAGGATGTGTTTAAAATGCTACTTTCTCCGGTGCACAAAAGTGATGGAAAAACAGGGAGTTGGTAAAGCTATTTTGATCAAATAATAACAAATCACCATTACTTTTATGATGTTAAAAATATATTTTTTGGACAGCGCAGATGAGTAGCCAGTCGAATACTTCATTTTGCAGCCATCTGGCCAGAATTGCTTTTCCACTCCCTCAAATTACCGACATTAGTAATTGGTATTTCAAAGTGCGACTTTCCACAGAAAAGCTCTGTGGCACTCTGATTAGTTTAGCTTTTACTCTTTCAAAAGTCTAGGTTTTATCTGGAAAAATGCTAATATAACTTAACTGCTAATACCTGTAAGACACGGTAAAATAGTAAATGGTAAGAGATTAGTGTCTGGACAGATGCTGTTGTAGAGTTCATCTTAAATCACTCAAGGCCAATATCTTTTATACCTATAATTGCTGCTAAAAGTTCAGTGTGGCATTTTGCTGATGTGCTTAAAATAGTTTTCATGGGTGGGCTGTTATACTTGATTTGACAGTAGTTAAGGTATAAGGTGCAATGATCCAGCTGACTGCCTGTCCAAGTCATTTTGATAAGTGAACTGCCTGTGCAGAAACTCCTTAATTGTTCCAATATTCTTCAATTGTTCCTGTTATTAGGGTCTTTGAAAAAGGTCATTAATCAATCACAGACAGTGTGAAGGTTTTATGTTTTGTTTGCTTAATAAAACACATCGTTACGGAAGTATAGCCTTCTTAATTTCTTAGGAACTGATTTTAGTGCTCCCTTTCTGAAAAATAAATTGGGAATGTGAATCATTTAATGTCTCCAATAATAGGGAGGTGCACGGTGAGCACCCTTCCTTGCGCCATGTGCTTTTTCTCAGATTGCAAATGCAGGAGAAGCTAGCAGACTTACTTAGATGCAGCAGAGGATAATAGATGGGTCCACAACGACTATAAACCTGTAATTCTCTCAAGGAGGGGGGGGTGAAATTATCTTGCTAAGCATGGGATTAGATGCCACAAGCTTTTTAGGCCTAGTCCCATGTCGTAGGCCTGCTACTGCATCACGTGGGTTTGGACAAGTCACTTAACTAGTCTATGTCTCAGTTTCCCCATCCACAAAATAAAACTAATTCTTATGTACAGTGCTTGATGTGTGGATTAGTAACGGACTGCTTTTACATGACATGCCACATGTCATGAGGGCATACCGGCTGGCACACATTCAGGTTAATGGGCTTCAGTGTTCCTTTGCAGTTAACTTTTTAATGTTCATAAATCTGGTATGTACTGAGGTGGTTTAAGCATAACACAGGTTGTTAGGTTTGCAAATGTGTGAACCCCTGCCTCTGAGATTTTATTATTATGTATTTTTTTTATTTATTTGCTGTTCATAATGTGGGAGGGTCTCCTCTCTGCCCTCTGCTCATGAGGTTATGTATGTGTCTTGTAGCACTCTTCTGAACACCTGTTGGAAGGATTTTTTTTCCCCAGTAAGTGTGGACTGATTCTTTTCTCTTAAAAGGCATGTACTTTTTTCAGGTACCCACTGATTAACACAGAAAACAATCGGGGCTGTTAAACTTTCTTCAAATTCCATAGAAAATTAAGTTCAGCTATATTTTCCAGTACAGTGATGAAATGGGTATTTGTATATACAAACATCAACATGCTTATCTACTCACTTTATCCCCAAATATGCAGTATTTCAGTCTGTTTATGTGGAATATGGACGTTGGGTGAGGAGCCATTTCAACATATGTATGACTTATTAAAAGACAACATCTAAGTAGGACTGTACCCTAAACTGCATTATGGAATTGTATCCAAACATTGCATTTCAATGGGAGATTCAACTTCCTTTATAGGAACAGAACAGACTCCTGAAACTCTTACCACAGAAGTGGTCCATAGTCATGCAAATAGTCCCATTGTCTTCAGTGGAATTGATCAAATGATTAAGGGTTTACAGGATTAGGTTCCAAGTTTGTAAATTGTTCTGGATGAAACTGACAATGCCTGAGCTGTCAGATCAGAAGGAGCTTCGTTCGAATAAAGGTGGGCAGATGTGTGATAAGTCTTAGCTCTGTTGCTAAGATGAGGAACATATTTTCAGCAAAGTTCTTGGCAGATTCCTGAGGCAGCTGGTTTAAGGCTGTCAGTGTCCAGCATTATAATCTTCACTTATAGTTCTCTCACCCACAAAGCTGGAAAATGAGGCATTTGTTTTCTTTGTTTTGCTGATCCAGTTCCAGTTAACAAAATGCATGTTAGACTAGTTTGGCTGCAAAGAAGAATTCTGTGTACACTGGGCACACCACCTGATTCCTGTCAGGCTGCAGAAGTGGGCTGACATCAGAATCCAAACATCCTCTGGTCAGTGCAAGCAGAGGCATTCCTCTAATGATTTGGACTAGATGTGATGCAGTATGGATGTCGTGGATAATTCAGATCAAGGGGGAGAAACAGAATAAAAAACATTGTTTAAACATCTTCCGTCCCCCACCCCACCCCTCTCCTCTTGAGGACTCCTGACCAACTTAACAGCACAATACATATGTGAACACACTTAAACAAAGCCTTTAAGTGTGTTCGCATATGTATTGTGCTGTTAAAGCCATATAAAGAATGAATGCCCTCCCTAGCCACATTCTTCTCCTTTAAGGAGCAGTGCGCAGCCCCTCCCTCTCCCCCTAGCAGGGGGGAGGGATAGCTCAGTGGTTTGAGCACTGCTAAACCCAGCATTATGAGTTCAATCCTTGAGGGGGCCACTTAGGGATCTGGGGCAAAAATCAGTACTTGGTCCTGCTAGTGAAGGCAGGGGGCTGGACTCAATGACCTTTCAAGGTCCCTTCCAGTTCTAGGAGATAGGATATCTTTATTTATTTATAGCCCCAAGTCTTTCCAGTACCCCGTACCCACTAAAAATCTTTTGCCGGTACTACGTACTGGAGGGCAACGCCCTACTTGCACTCCTGCTGAGGCAAAGTGGCTTCACCCAAGTGGAGACTCTGATCCAGGTCTGAATTTGACCTCTGTCTGAAAACCTCTACATGTTTCATGTGATTTCAAGGTTATCATAGTACCAATGGAATTTTTTATTGAATGGAAGAAAGTATTCAATAAGTATGATGTAGAAATTGTGTATAATTTGTGGGCACTTAATGCAGGCCTAAGGCAGCAGGCTCTTATTTCAAAAATAAACTCTAAACTGAAAAAAACCCACTCTTGACAAAATATTTAAATTTTATAAAATATTAAAAATTGTGCACTTACTTCTTTTGGAAATGCTTATTTTATGTGTTATCTATGGTTAAGAACATTTCCTTGGGTCTACCACTGGAGGGAGGTTAAATAGACAATCCCTAGGGAGTTATATAAGAGATCTGTAAGTAACCCCAGCCTTCAGGGCTGGCTCCAAGCACCACTTGCCAAGCAGGTGCTTGGGGCGGCCACTCCGGAGAGGGGCGGCACGTCCAGCTATTTGGCGGCAATTCGGCGGACGGTCCCTCACTCCCGCTCGGAGCGAAAGACCTCCCGCCGAATTGCTCCCGTAGATCGTGATCGCGGCTTTTTTTTTGCGCCGCTTGGGGCGGCAAAAACCCTGGAGCCATCCCTGCCAGCCTTCCTATTTTTCTCACTCATGTGAAGTACTTGTGTTAGGTTGCCCATAAGGTGTCCAGACTGAAATGCAAACCCGTAGAAGTGTGATTATTTTCCATTTCGCCTGCAAATATTTTTCTCATCTCTAGCTATGGCATTTCAATCACAAGGCCTTTTCTTGTAAGAAATTATAAAGTAAAATGTAAAGGTGGCATTATTAAAAAGTTTCTTTTACTCGCATTTATTTAATTTATTAAGGACCTGATCCAAAACCAACTGAAATCAATAGAAAGACTTGCATTGACTTCAGCAGGCTTTCAAGCACGTCCTTAATGCACCCATTCCCAAAATCTCTGGGCCACATTCTCCATTGCTCTGTACATTGTGTTGTCCCTGGTGTCACATGGTGTAAGGGAATGGAGAACATAGCCATCTGTGAGGAGAGGAAAGGGGAGGGGAATGTACACATTACAGATTTCCAAGGTGCCAAATGCAATTGTGAAAATACAGATGACTTGGGTCTGAATCTGACACCACACCAGTGTAATTCCATTGCATTCCATTGACAGTATCAGATCCATCAAAGATCTTACATGTCCTCTTACCAACTTTCCTGACAGTTCACTATAATTGAAAGAGAGCACACGTGGTGTGAGCTGAATTTCCTGCAATTCCTGGAAGCAAGCAATTATTTGGGAGAGGAAATCCCTTACCTGATGTTGGACCATGAATAAATGAAAAATATTAAAATCCTTTAGGAATTAGACAATGGTTTCTAGCTGAAAAATGGAGAGGATACGATTCCCTTAATTCCTTTATGCATTGCTAAGATTGCATATTTTTTTAAAATCTTCTTTTCCCACAATTTTATCTCCCTGATCATCCAGCACAATCAGCTCTCCTTTTGAGTGAGATTCAAATGCAGAGTTGCCAAACAATATTGACATCAAAATATAGTTACCAACATTTCTAAATTTAGGGCCAGATTTACAATATGCTATGTGACAATGGAACATTTTCAAGTAATCATATCACAGGAAGAAAATGAAAATTATCCCCATGCAAACAAAACTACAAATATTTCATCCCTCCTTGTAATGCAGATTTGCCATGTTATGTTATTTAACTGATTAACTATGGTAATTAGTTATGTAAAATATATGCAACAGACTCTGTATATTTTTTTGTTTGTTTGTTTCATTTTTTTAGGACAGGATTTACCTTTTTAAAAAATACCCTAGATGTCTCTTTTGGTACCAGTTTTATCTTCCTTTAAACTTGCAAGTTCCTCCAGGGCATTGTAAAAGAAGGAGAGAGAAAGAGAGATTTTCACACATATGAAGAAGATTTATTGAATAAGAGAGCCATAGAATTTGATCATTTTGCTGCATTTTCACTCTTTTTCAGAACAAAGATAAAAAAAGAAATTCCATAAACTGAACATAACTGATTTTATGAATCTTTAAGACGCACATGCATAGTGTACACAGACCTGAAGGTAAAAGGAAAATATGCATATCTGAAAGTCTGACACTCACCGTTGTTTTAGCAATCTGAGTTATGAATGCTGTGCTTTGCTGATGGCGTGTAATTACATGAACTCTGGTGTAAAAATCTGTGGTCCAGATCACCAGCTGGTGTAAATCGATGTACGTCGATGGAATGGTGCTGCTTAGCACTGGCTGCAGATCCGTCCCTGTCAGACATCAGAGGATTAATAAACAAAATAATAACTTGAACTCCATTAGATCCTTTCATCTGAGTAACCCAGAGCACTTTATAAGTAGCCACTCTTGCTGGGGTAAGGAGGTTTCTTGCCAGCCTAGCTTGCTGCACACAAGGGCAGGTCATGATACTGCCACCTACACTCCCTGTGGGTTTCTGTTGGGAGGGACACTTTAATCTCTGCCCAGGACTCCATGGGATACCCACAAGTTGAGGGAAGGTGCTATGCCGAATGCCCTTTTTCTCTCTTGCTAGCACATCACTTTGGGGCTTGCTCTGCTTGATTGTGGGGTCCCCTGGCAAAGAGGATGTTGTGGACAACTTAAACCATAATAATCATTCTTCAGATGGACTTTCTACCCTGGGAGACCCATTAACGAATTAAGCCTCAGAACAGATCTGTGTGGTAGATAAGGGATATTTAGCAAAGAGAGGTTTCAGAGTAGCAGCCGTGTTAGTCTGTATCCGCAAAAAGAAGAACAGGAGTACTTGTGGCACCTTAGAGACTAACAAATTTATTAGAGCATAAGCATATGCATCCGAAGAAGTGGGCTGTAGTCCACGAAAGCTTATGCTCTAATAAATTTGTTAGTCTCTAAGGTGCCACAAGTACTCCTGTTCTTCTTTTAGCAAAGAGAGGAACCGTATAGATCTGCAGCAGTGGGAACTGAGGTTCAGCCAAACATCATTACTTGAGCTGACATTTGAGCTGGATGCCTGTGTGACCTGGCAGTCGGTTATGAAAAACCCCATAAGCGAATGGTCAGGCTGTCAGCTTTACACCTTACCCACTGTCCAGAAAGGCAGCACTCCCTCGCACGGTGCTGCAGAATTAAGAGTTCCACACATTCAACATCGCCTCAGCTTCTACAGAGATACAGAGAGAGTGATAACTTCTTTCTTGAAATGGCTGAAACATTAATGCACCAAAGTCAAACAGTTTATGGAAATAAGATTGTTTGGTTATTTGTTTATTTCATTTCTTTCCAAGCCTATGGCAGTAACACAAAGCTGATTAATTAGGTGACACTCTGATCAGCCAAGAGGCAAAGTGCAACCCATTTATATCTAGGATAACATTTTTAAGGGCTTTTTTAAAACATAATTGTTTGTTTGCAAAGTTAAAAATAAATAGTGCCTCCTGCAACGAGCAGGCACAGAGAAACTGAGGTTCTGCAAAGATGGATTTATAATGGTGAAAAGAAAATGCCACTTTAATAAAGCACCTCATAATATAGCCGCCTGTTTTCACATACAGCTGAGAGTGACAGACCTCCACTCTCAAGGATTAGGAGGTGTAACAATATAGCAGAGAATATTGCTTAGTATTATTGAACAAAATCCTGGAGGTCTCAGTTCTGCTACTTTTATTCAAATTGAATAGCCCTCACAGAAGCACTCTCATTGGGTTCAATGGGAATATTTATGTAAGGACTATTCTGTGTTTGAAATTCAGTGAGCGAGTACTCATATGAGTCAATGCAACTCGGCATGAGTAAAGGGAGGGTAGACTCAAACCTTAAATTCTTACACTTATCCCATGGAGAGATGAGAGGGTATCCTGAATCAAATCTACATGTCTTCTGTGTATGGCCAATGGGTCTGAATGTTTATCCCTGTCCTGTTTTTTTCAATAACTTAACCATGGTGGTGACCAGATAGAAGCAGGAACATAAGGGTTAGAAACATGGAAAACAATGGGGTGGGGGAAAAAAACCAATTATCCCAAAGTTTTAGGATCAGATACTGCTCTTGGTTATGCTAGTGGAGCTATGGCAGATTTTTTTGCCGGGGTAACAGCAGAATTCACAGCATAACCAGCGAGATATCGGATATCATCAAGACATTGAGTTTATAGGACATATGGGTCAGATGAGCTGAGGACAATTGCTGAAGCTCATGTTGCAGGGACTGGTGCTGGGTACCAGGAGATGGCTGCAGCGATGTGGTTAGAATATACGGCTGACTGGATGGGATGCAGGATGGTGCACTTCTCCAGGCTATGTGAAGACCTCCCCATGGAAAAATCTGTGGGTAAAGGAGATCAAATCTCATCCAGGTTCTCTTTGGAGATATTTCTCCCTAATCATTCCATTGTCAGGGAAGGGGGGTTCCTATACTATTCTTCATTTGCCGACGGGATGGATTTTCCTCTCTCCCAGAGCAGGACATTGGCCCTGCTGAAAAAAAAGTCATAGATGGGCAGGATCCACAGCTATCTGCTGGGATCCACCAAACTTCACACCAACCCTAGGCAAGGAAGCACCAATAGATCCAGACTCACAGGGACTCCCTTGGCTGCAGCTTCCCCTAGAACGCCCCCTTACTGGAGAATCCCCACAGGAAGGAGGACAGCAGAGAAGTTTTCAGCCATGTTACTTTTCTACCCTCAGTTCTGCAGGCCCAGCCTCATCTCCCCTTTGCACCGCCTGCCCTCCCACTCACTGCCTGCCCTCTTCTCTGTGTGTGGGAGCTAGGAGGACTGCGGGAAGGGGCTGGAACACTGCAGCTGAGGTATATACAGAAAGGGATGCCAGGGGACCCAAAATTAATAGCAATGGTGATAGCTTGGTATTTTCACAACACTCTGTATTTTAAATTCATTATCTTTTACATTTGAAATAATGTTATCATGTATAATTATTGTTATTAGCACTTTTAATTAATTCTCTGGTTACTCACTCTTCAGTCAAGTAGAAATTTTACTTCATAATTAAAGTATTCTGTTCTGCCTCAACCTCTAGCTGCTCTAATACTGCTTCAAGTAGATAACTATGAATAATCTCACTTCTATCTTCTAATAATAATTAGGAAGAATTTCAATTTGAGGGATCTTCTATCATGGAAACACAATTTGGATTTGAGCTTCCTTCAATTACACAAGCAAGATTCCCATTGACTTGAACAGCAGTTACATGCCCAGACAAAGCGGTAAAGGTGATTTTTAAAATGATGTTGTGGTGTTAGTTGTGAACGTTTAGAACCACTATTCAGAGTGGCCAATGGGGGCATAGAACATGTTCAGGAAATAGAAACAGGAAATAGAGAGAGTTTTGTGTTCACTCTATCCATGGTGCTTTGGAACTCTATAATCTCTACAAATATTTCCTGATATTTTTAACATCATCATTATATTATTACGGACTACATTCTCTCCTCACATCCATACAGAGCGGGCCAAACCTCACCGTTTTCAATGAAAAAAGGCACACCTTTTAAAATGAATTATGACTGTTCTTCCCGCCTCTTGTATTCACTTTCTGTAGCATTTAGGCTGTTATGAGAGTGCTGCACAAAAGAGAGATATCCGTATACATGTGGTGGGATTTAAGAATATGAAGCATTGTTCATACACAGTTGTGGTTATGCACAGCAAATTGCGTCCTGAGTCCAGCTCTTAACACAAGTAATTGATTTCTACTCACACAAAGCTTTGCTGGAAGTGAATTTTAAACTTGCTTGCACGTATGCAGAAGTGGCATATTTTACATGGGAAGTGCCACTGCTTGACACTGCAAGGGGATAAGACTCCTAGAACCCCCTTGTCAGATCTTTGGGCACACAGGCAATTAAACAATCAAGATAAGTAACTACACCCCTGACAAAGGATTGTGTCTTTCACAACTAGGACCAAGCACATGACATTAATTTATGTCAATGACTGTGGAGATGACAGGAAGTTACAAACCTCTAAATGGTATTTGGTATATTTTATACAAGATGAGATACTACAGGATATAGAATAGGGAAAGGGTTCCCAACGCCCCTTGCCAGAACCCTGGCAGCTCAATAAGCCATAAGCCCTATTTCTGATTGTAACTAATCTGCTTGTCCAATCAGAGAAAGAAAACAATATTATGTGACCAATCGTAACTACACAGCATTTGAATTCTATTCTATATAGGTTCTTATACCACATTCATCACTGTAGTATCTGCGTTCCTACATCTAAATATCAAGTATTGCAGCAAACTGTTCACTTATCAACAAGATTAAAATAAAACAATCCCCCAACTTTGTTGAGTAAATACAAATGTCAAATGAAATAATTTTGATCTTTTGTGGGCATTCTATAAGAATTTTCCCCCTTAAGTCCTTGCATCATGAATATGTCGTTTTATTCCAGAAGGAATCAAAAGTGTCAGAGTGAATGGATATAAAATAACTTTGTTGCTAATATTGGGTAACACTGTAAATGAATCTATCCTCTTTTCCATGCCTATTAATGCTAATACATGTGAATTGAAAAGAGAATATAATCCATAATATATGCACAAAACCTGCATTATTGTTGGTACAAGAGTCACGCTTGTCCTTGGGGGTTAGTAATATGCAGTGGTAGTACTCTTTTATTTAATAAAGTCTTCATTATTTTTTCTTTTAATTGAATATTTTATACTTTATAGTAGCATTAGTAAGACCATTTTCAGCTGTATTTTTACTATAACCCAGCCATCCTGCTGTTTAGCACTCTGTAGGGATGTGTGAATCTGCCTGTCAAAACCTGATATGAGCCAAATTTTATCTCTTTGGAGATTCAAAAAAGTTCAGCAAACTTCTCATTTATTTGTGTGTTTCTGCACTTTTTTGATCTCATATAGGTAGAAGCAGAAGTGTAGAAACACTGCGACAAAGGCAGTCACTTCTGAAAGTATTTCTGGTCAACCTGAAATGCAGAAGCAGTAGGCCCCACTGAAGTCAGTGGCAGAAATCCCATTCAGTGGGGCCAGGATTTCACCCATAGGTGTTTTGCAGAAAGCCCACTGCATTTAAAGCTTTGAACAGAAGCAAGAATCTTTCCCAGCAACCAAGCAAACAAAATAAACTGAATCCTGCAGAATTAGTCAAGACTTAATTTTCATAAGACTTCCAGTCTAGTTTTCAGACCAGAGAGGATTAGACAGGTATCTGATGCCACCAGAGGACTAGCTCATTGATCTCTCAGAAACAGCTTTAATTCCTCTATGGGTGGAGAGATTTAATATAATATATGGAGATATACCTATCTCATAGAACTGGAAAGGACCCCGAAAGGTCATTGAGTCTAGCCCCCTGCCTTCACTAGCAGGACCAAGTACTGATTTTGCCCTAGATCCCTAAGCGGCCCCCTCAAGGATTGTACTTGTAACCATGGGTTTAGTGGGCCAACGCTCAAACCACTGAGCTATCCCTCCCCCCTCTCTCCCGCTTGAAGAATTGCCCCCCCTGCCCCTGAATTAGGTTGGGTTTGCAAAGGTTGGCCCTAGTGTGACACATGCTATGTTCAGATGTGTCCATTGTAGCATGCACAGTTACAGGTATTTGCATTAAATAGGAAAATAGAGGTTATAAGAAATGCAACACATTTGACCTGCGAGGAAGCTTATGTATTTCCAGGACCTGACCTTAAAGACTGCAGAGATAAAATAGAGCATTTCACCATGGACACTGAAACCTGAGGCACGTGGATTAAACAAGTATGATTCTGATGCAGCAGATCCTAGCTGCAGCCTCCACTGGCCCACCTGCAATGTAAAGTTGCCATCCTCTGACAAAAAAATCTGAGAGCAGCAATGGTAAAATAGCAACCTTGAGCATTCTGAAACCATTAGCCAGGCCCCAACAACCATGAGATTGGTTTAAAATAGGAGATTTAAAAAAAAACAAAACACATTTTATGTATCTTTTTATTTGTTTAGCGGCTCATGTTTCCAACTTTTCTCTGTAACCCGGAAGGCTAGAAACTGAGGGTGTGTTGACGCTGCAAAAAAGACCCATGGCAGCAAGTCTCAGAGCCTGGATCAGCTGACTCGGACTTGTGGGGCTCAGGCTCCGGGGCTAAAAATAGCAGTGTAGGTGTTCAGATTCAGGCTGGAGCCCAGGCTCTGAAACCCCTTTGAGGAGGTCTCAGAGCCTAAGGTTTGGCCGGAGCACAAACATCTACTCTGCTATTTTTGCCCTGCAGCCCAAGCCTGATTCAACTGACCTGGGCTCTGACTCACTGTTGTAGGGTTTGGGGGTTTTTTGGTGTATAGAGGTAACCATAGTATTTTTTAAATGAAAACTGCATGCCTCCCATAAAAATATGACGGCAGGAACTGGGGTGTTAAGTAAGCCACCCGCTATCACCAAATCCATGATACAATTAGGAGAGTTGGTAACACTTGCAAATACTCTATCTTCCCATAGGGTGCTATAATGCCCCCTGGTGTGCAGAGGTGTAGTGTCCAGAACTAAAGTCTGCATCTCCCTGCAGAGTGATTCCCACCCAATGTGTAGACGTCTCGCTGGCCATGGCCTTTGCCTCATTTGTTTTGTGGGTAAATAGCAAAGTGCCATTTCCAGTGCTATCAATCCAGGCCCTTTCTCTAGCACTAATTTAGAAATCACACAGCTTTTGGAGATTAGGCCCTCAGTAAATACAAATAAAAATTCATTGGCAATGTATAGAACGTATGCATTGGGAATACAGCTTGCAAGTCTGTTTATGCGTTGACCTTCCTATTTTGCCAGGTCTAATTCTGAATTGCTCTGCATATCCCAAAGCAACCAATTGCTTATTCTGCCCCTGTTACCAGTTTAGGGTAAGAATATGTTATTGGGTTGTTGTTGTTGTTTTTTGGCCTGCTCTATTTTCTCCCTCTCTCTTTTTTTTAATTAAACAAGACTTTTGTTTTTCCAAACAATGAAAGGGTAAAATGCTTCCCATTGTATCCAGCATTTCCTATACATTTCAACAACAATTCATGGACAAACAGCATATGCCCTGCGGGAAAAGTATTTGTACAGACAAAAGATGTTGATATATTCATGCAAATTACTACACAGTTCTCCAAACAACTGTATATGCTTCCCCCCCACACTTTTTTTTTTTCCAACTGAGGCACCAAGGTGGGAAATGTCTACATTTGGTAACAAAATAAGTTTAGCAAACAGCATTTTAGCCAAGTTCCCCTTACAGAATTCCATTAAAAATATTCTGTAGCAGCCTTTAGTTAACTATTCACGTAGATGACAGATAGTCTTCTGAGCCAAATAGCTCCTGCCCCATGTGCTCTTGTCTTCCAGCTCACAGCTCTCATAAGAGGACATTTTATTTAAATGATTTTCTGAAACACCTACACAATTAATAGGTTTCTTTTTCCCCTCGGTTGGATTTGACAAAAACAAAATGAAACCAAACCACACACACACCCCAAACCACATTTTTTTCCAGTAAACCCACAGGTTAAGACTCATGTTGCATCTCAAAGGGGAGAGAAAGAAAACTTTAAAAAGGTAGATTATTTTCAAACCATTTCTCTTATTGCTTCCTGCTCAGTCAGACTGCCAGGTTCAGCGAGGTCTCAGAACACTGTAGTGTTTTGGGATATGAATTCAATTTTCCTTTAGGGTCTCATTTAGGTCTAATGGAAATGACCCTAGTTCAAAGTCCCCGGAGTAGGAGATGCTTGCCCCTTATCATCAGTTCACATTTAATTTAAGAGAACATGAAGGAAAAAGAAAAAGAGGTACAAATCTGATCTATGTGTTTGCTTTAGCGACAGCATTTGTATGAGCAAATGTGAAAGGAGTAAAGAGCTAGCAAATGGAGTGACTTGAATATTTTTGATGGCAAAAAGCTTTGGAAAAAAGGTTTCCTTTCACCCAGAATTAAATACCGATGAGACATAGCTCTGCATAAGTAGGGGGGCTAAGAACAGAATGCAGACTGATGTGGACACAGTGACAAGGACAGACAGACACATGGAATTAAATGGCAGGCTATAACTTTTATTATACTTTAACACAGGGGAGGGGTGCTACCTGCCCATCACCCAGACTCTCCTATACCAGGCATTTAACTGGTTCTAGTGTGGGGTGTACAGGGCTCACTACTATATAACCCGTTAACTGGCTCCAGGATTACAGGGTCCTTACCATATAACCCATAACACAGGGTGGCTCTCCTCAGCCTACCCTCCTCCCCAGTACTGAGCTTTCTCTGTGTGCTAGTGTGTGCATGCACACACACACACGCACACACACACCAAGCGGGACAGAGTGTGCTGGGGACCTTGGCACAAGAAGACCACAATGGCTAACCGTGGGCTGCAAAGGCCACAAGGTTTCACTCTATCACAGGGGTCGGCAACGTTTGGCACGTGGCTCGCCAGGGTAAGCACCCTAGCGGACCGGGCCAGTTTATTTACCTGCTGACGCGGCAGGTTCGGCTTATCGCGGCCCCCACTGGCCGCGGTTCGCCGTCCCGGGCCAGTGGGGGCAGCGGGAAGCCGCAGCCAGCACATCCCTCGTCGCTTCCCGCCACCCCCATTGGCCCAGGATGGCGAACCGCGGCCAGTGGGGGCTGCGATCGGCCGAACCTGCCGCGTCAGTAGATAAATAAACTGGCCCGGCCCGCTAGGGTGCTTACCCTGGCGAGCCGCGTGCCAAAAGTTGCCGATCCCTGCTCTATCACATGAGCCCAAGACCCATCTCCAAAATCCCAGGTCTTTTATCTCTGGGAACCATTCATTTTATTCTCTTAGCCACACTGGAAACTGGCCAGACGTTCCGACGATATATAACCATCACATACTGTTACGAGTAATCGAAACAGATATAAGGGAGGTGGCATCTTTGTCCACTTGTGACAAATAAACACCACCACCTCAGTACTTCAGTTAGGTACTAAGCACATCCTTTACTTAAGTAATATAACTAGGAGCCAATAGTTAGCCCACTGTATTTATTAAACAGTGCAATAAGGGCCCTACCCAGCTACCATTGAAGTCAATGGACCTTTTTCCCAGACTTAAGAGGAAAGTGCATCAGATTATAAATGAATTACAATGCATTCATTCATATATTACAGTTGAGCAACACTTTAAGATCCCATCTATTGTTAATTGCATTTTGGAAATTTTACAATGACCATAATGATTTTCCATAATAAAATGGGTGAATTCTGGAGACCTGACTAAATGGGAACTTGGATTGTGAAGAGACTGAACAATATGGCCCCAAAATGTGAACTAATTATGTCAATCTCTTTAAATCCATGCCTATGGGCTCTGCTACCAATTCTTTTCATAAAGATATCACGTAATATCTTGAAGATGCCATTCAAATACAAAGTTCTAATAGGTGATTGTTGTCCCAAAGCACAAGGAAAAAGAAAAAAAATCACATTTGCATCAGAACAGTGCAGTGCTAATATATATATATTGTATCGGACAGTATATAAGTCACTGTCCGTTTCTATCAATGATAGAGCAGGAAAACCCAGTATCTCATATTACTCCTCTCTTTTCTGCAGCTTCCCCTTAGGTATCACATAAATTAGTTAGCCAGATATTTACCTTTCCTCAGGAATAGGCTGTCTTTGTCAGTTTGTCCTGACTTTATCTGTGGTGAGTCAAGCTGTGCCTGAAGAATTCCAGAAGGTTCCTTGACTCAGAACAGAGAAACTTCTATTTAAATCATAATAATAATAATGGTGCCCAATTCAGTTGCCAAAGTAGGAGGGGAAAGTTTTCCTAACTGTGATGTTCCTTGCTACAAGATAGGAGAGCATGGGGGATAGCTTGCCATGCTCACAAATCTAATCCAGTCAAGGAAGAACTGAAAAATCAGAAGGTAAATGAGTTAAAGTATCTCAAAGTGACAAAGAAACACCTGAAGATCAGATAAATTCATTCTAGAGAAGTCAATGGATGTTCATTTCAGTTATGCAAGAAGAAAGGCATGCGGAACATAGAAGAAAGAAAGTGAACAAGGCACCAATGAACTACCACACACTGTTACAAGTAATCAAAACAGATATAGGGGAGGTGGCATCTTTGTCTACTTGCTTCACATCACTGATGGAGATGAGCAAATCAATGGCAAAGTTCAATGGTTTGCAAAACCTCAGCTAGCTATGAAACAATTCCCATCCTGTTTCCATCATATGGGTTGAAATTCACCCCAGTGTTCAGAACCTGTACAAGGTCATACACACCTATTAAGCCCTCCATATGGGGCTTAAATGGTACATTGGATGCCTTTCAGTGAGGTGAATTTCACGTTTTGCTGTACGATCTACAAAGTGACTTCTTGTGGAATATACAAACACACTTCTCTAATGACCAGAAAAGATTATTTTTCTTTTCTAAAAATCACTAAAAATAAAAAGGAAATTTGTTGCCAATTTTAGTTATGTATCTACGCAGGCAACTAGTCCTTTCATAGAAATTCATGACTTAAACCAAGTATTTAGGATAGTCTAAGAACAATCCAAGCATACAGTTCTATTCATTCCCAATCCCACTAAACCACTAAGCAACTATGCAATCTGAAGGACAAAACAATCACAAGACATTATATACAAAAATCAGTTTTTGAACAAACTAGAGAGTTAGCCAGCTGTGTCTCCCATATTGTATCTCAGATGATTATGTTGTATTCTTTCCCCCTAGTTTAGCAGATGAGTTGAAAAATTGCCAACAAAGCATTGAGAGTTCAAGATGCAGATTTGTAGATCAAGGTGGTATTTCTCTCCTTAACCACCTCCCTCAACAAGAAAAAAAATCAAAGTTAAGAAAATATTTTGTTAGTCTGTATTCTGAATCAACTTTTTTAACAAGTGCCCAGGGATTTCCTCAAAATACACCTCTACCCTGATAGAACGCTGTCCTCGGGAGCCCAAAAAAATCTTACCACATTATAGGTGAAACCGCGTTATATCGAACTTGCTTTGATCCGCCAGAGTGCACAGCCCCGCCCCCCGAGCACTGCTTTACCACATTATATCGGAATTTGTGTTCTATCGGGTCGCGTTATATCGGGGTAGAGGTGTATTAGACAATTGCAGACTTGAAATGTCCAGAATTATTCCTGTGGGCAAAGAAAATGGAAGCGATTGTAAAAAATAAATAAAGATAAAGCTTGCAAAAATATTATTCAGCATTGAATAATATGGACCAGATTATCCCTAATGTAAGATCACCATTAATAGGCTTGATTATCCTCTGACACTGATCTAAAGCTAGAATAACTATTCAGATGCGCAACAGAGGGTCCTGTGGCACCTTTGAGACTAACAGAAGTACTGGGAGCATAAGCTTTCGTGGGTAAGAACCTCACTTCTTCAGATGCAAGTAATGGAAATCTCCAGAGGCAGGTATATATCAGTGTGGAGATAACGAGGTTAGTTCAATCAGGGAGGATGAGTTGCTCTGCTAGCAGTTGAGGTGTGAACACCAAGGGAGGAGAAACTGTTTCTGTAGTTGGATAGCCATTCACAGTCTTTGTTTAATCCTGATCTGATGGTGTCAAATTTGCAAATGAACTGGAGCTCAGCAGTTTCTCTTTGGAGTCTGGTCCTGAAGTTTTTTTGCTGTAAGATGGCTACCTTTACATCTGCTATTGTGTGGCCAGGGAGGTTGAAGTGTTCTCCTACAGGTTTTTGTATATTGCCATTCCTGATATCTGACTTGTGTCCATTTATCCTCTTGCGTAGTGACTGTCCAGTTTGGCCAATGTACATAGCAGAGGGGCATTGCTGGCATATGATGGCATATATAACATTGGTGGACGTGCAGGTGAATGAGCCGGTGATGTTGTAGATGCGATCTGTCATGTGGCAATTTTGCCACTGGCCCTGCAGAGACAACCCGGCCGCATCTCCTGTTCCTGCTCCATGGCCCCTATGCCAGTGGGTGGGGATGAACTATGCTATGGCCATGCATAGTTCCTCATATGCTGATAGAGATCCTCCTGGAGCCAGATCTGCCTGCTTTAGGGCTCTGGATTGCTGGAGCTGGAGGATTGGGGCCACTGGAATTACACTGCTGTAAAATTGCAGTAAGTGAGAAGAGAATCAAGGACAACGTAGTCATGCTAAGGAGGAGTATGGCCCCAGATTTTGCACATTCTTGGGCATAACAAAGTGGGAATGAATTGAGTTAAGCCTTACATCTAGATTTTCAGTATTCTCTGTGGATTTGCCAAACCATTAACTTTTTGTGAAAGCAAGTGGGATTGGTGTGGTTTAATAAGGAAATATTAAACCAATTTGAGCATTTCTTAAGAGTTATGCATCCAATGCTTTTAGCCACCAAAAGAAAATTGAAGATTCAGTTATCTTCATTACAAATAGCTCTGATAGAAATAGAATGTAGCATGCAGATACATTTATATCATCTGATTTAGTGAAACGCTAAAAGGAATAATTTGGAATTCAAAAATATACTAGAGCAGAGTGAGAGTCAAATTTTCTAACGAGTTGAAGTAGTAAAAGCGTAAAATTTAAAATAATTCATTTAGGGCCCAATCTAATGCTGAGTGATGTCAATAGGAAACTTCCCATTCATTTCAACAGCTAATACACCAGATCTTTAAAAGAGAGGGTCTATAGACAAATAAAACAGTGTACACACTACTTACAAATGGATTTTAGATCGGATATTCCATTATCTAAGGCCTAGTCTTTGTAGTCTCATCACAGGTAAAATTCCTATTTACTTAGTTGGAGTTTTGCCTGCATACCAAATCTGGATTAAGGCTCCCACTGTTTTTCTGTGCATTGTCATGAATAGTTTTTAGAGGTTAGGGTCCATTTTACACATATCTATGCAGTCAATACACTATGGTCCTGATCTCACACCATTGAAGTCAATGGGAGCTTTGTCATTGAGCTCAATGAACACAGGATCCAGCACCTTGTGAAAAGAATGTTGACTTGTTGCATGGTTTGATAAGACAATTAAAGTCGGTTTAAAAATCTTGAGTTTCTTAAAACCTACTCAACCTTAGGCATAAATATTTAATTTTTTTTATAAAGACAAACATAAATAATTCAAACTGAATCTATTAGGAGTGACCTCCCTATAAACAAAACATGAGCCGTCTTAGCCCCCAGTCAATAGGGACATCTGTCACTCATTCGGACATCATCCAGTACAATGACCTGGACAAACCCATTCTCCAGTCAGCAGGAAGAAGCTGTTGTGAGGTGGCTTTGCCAAGTGATTTTTGTGGTGAGAAGCAGCAGTTGATGCTGGAATGGCATCAGGCGCACTCACATTCTGTTATTTCGGTTTAAATGTTTTATGTTTGCCCTTATAAAAATTTAAATAGAACACTCTTACCCTTTAGCAAGGTGTATCAGGATTGATAAAGGAATTTGGCTTCAGAAAGTAGAGAGGGACTTATCAGGGGCACCTAAAAGCTCTGGACACTATTATATTTATGGAAAGCCCTGACACTGCCTCACCAGCCCAAGATTTCACATCATTTCTAAATTTGCACTGAATTTAACTCTGTGTATTAACATGTATAACAACTGGGGTAGGTATGCCCCTTGTATGAATGCAGTCCAAAAGGGGACATAGAAATCAGAGATCTGGGCTGGATTTTTAGCCTTTATATAAATAAATCCACAGTAGTGACAATTGGATGTTCCAAAGCTTTTTTAAAGAGAGTTCATGTACCTAAGAAATATAAGCATTGCAGCTTTTCAAGCAAAAGTGGTAAAAATGCCCGTGTCTTGTCTACACTAGCACTTTGTTGCTTATATCATTCATCATTGCAGACAGTTACTGAAATACGGCTAGTATAAACGAGGCCAAAGAGAGAGGACAGACTACTATCCAACCATTTCAGTGGTCCAGGAGTCAGAACATCTCTGGGTGCTTTGATTCTCACCACATTGTGTCATGAAGTTGAACCTTACATGCAACATCCTTTAAGTGATAGATCAGGATTATGGACTGTCTCATATTCCGGTGATGAAGTTTAATATCATGCATCAAAGTATATGTGCACAATTACAGATATAAAACGTAATGTTTTTACAATATGGAGAACCAAGGCAGGCAAAAATTAAATAAAATGAAGCTCTGATGCACTGTTTTCAAGTCATTCCTGATCAGGCAATGCATAGTAGCTATGCAGTGCGGACCAGATGTGTATACAAAACAGTTTACCCATAGGAGGGACAGGAAGAACCCTCCAAGCAACTGGGCACTTAATAGTATTAATGGAGTTAACTTGCTCTTTGTCATTATCCTGTCAGAAGACGAGACAAATAATTGCTTTTTCCACAGAGAGGATTCATATGAATCATGCTGGTTTCTGAAGCAGCTGGGTTTGGGTATACAGATATCTGTGTGTGTGTGTGTGTGTGTGTGTGTGTGTGTGTGTGTGTGTGTGTGTGTGTGTGTGTGATGAATTTTTAAAGATTTGTGCTCAATAACTATGAAATACAAGAGTTCCATTTCAGAGAAAGCTGGTTTTACCGAAAGCATTTATTCCGATTGTGCTCCAATTCTACACAGCATGCATAATTTAAAAACAATATATTTTCAATTATTTTCAGCTTCCAAAACAAGACTTTTTATGGATGTTAAATATAACCAGGTAATCATTAAAATCTTGCTTGTGTTGCTATTTCCTGCAGTTCAAAGCCAATGTTAAATTTTTTTAGTAGTAAATGAGACCTCTGGAGAGAAATGGTTAGAAAGAGATTTAATCAGTTTTTCCACAAGGAAGAGAAAAAAAAATAAGCGGCAGCAAAATAGCTTTCAATTTTCCTATTTGTTTTGGAATCAAAGTCATGCTCCAATATCCCATTGAGAAGAAAATCGTTCTAAGCTAGCAGATCTACAGAGTGAATCTCCATTTCCATGAAAATGTATTGACATTGTGATCTCACTAATATGCGATTATATCCAGTGACAAATTGACTGCATGACCAAAAGTGTTTGGGTAGCATTATCTAAATGTTCGGATATGTAGTTTGATGTGACCTCATGATTATAAAATTAATTCAGACCCTTATAGGATGTTTTGAAATGCCTGCCAGAAATAACAAAAGTGACAGCTTAGTAAATCATATTTCAGTGACACCTTAGTGAAAAGTCAAAAGAAATCAGCTTCGTCTTCCTAGATGAATAGTTCAATGTTCAAGCTACTTCTAGCCCTCAGACCCATGTCTGTAAAAATATATAACTTAACAATGAAAGATGCACAGACATGTCAAGGCTCACAGTTTTCCTGTGAGCATAACTGATTTCTCATTAAATTCCTATGTCTATAAAAGCTGCTTTATTTCTCAAAAGTTGGCCATTTTGAACTACAGGAAAAAATCATGGCCGACACATTCAAGGCGCACAATCTACCATACTGCTGTGATTGTAGGCAGCTGGAAGAAAAAAAAAATCGAATTGGGAAGAATTTTCAGAAGCACCTAATTAACGTAGGTTTCTAAGTTCCACTGACTTTCACATGGACTTACATAACTTAGGAGCCTACATCCCGTTGAAAGTTAGTGGAACTTAGAGGCCTACATTAATTAGGTGTTTTTGAAAATTGTACTCACTGTCTTTGCTCAGATGGGATTGATACACTATAATAACTCGGGGCCAAATCCTTAATTCTCACAATATACCTATTAGGTAGGTATGGCTTCAGTCCTATGAAACACTTGTATATGTCCTAAACTTTACTCACATGAGCAGCTCCATTGAAACCAAAATGTACAGAATATGCATTGATGTTTGTGTTTCTTTCTTTCTTTTTTTTTTTTTTTTAAAACAGGCTTGGGGGCCTACACAAGCATTATCATCTCTATTTTATGATGGGAAAACTAAGACAGAAATATCGAATGCTACACTTTCAAAAGGACTGACTCCCAGGACTTGTTGGCACTATTCAACACTCAAAATTTGTGATGGTCTTTTGAGACCCACAAAGTTAATGGTGGTCACAAATGTGTGTTCTTAAGTGTCAAGCTCCCTGATTGGTGCCTATGACAGATAGCTCAAGCCAGAAATAGAGATTTTTGGAGAGGATTGGTAGGAATACATGTTTTGAGGCCCACAGCTATGGATAGAATTATTTCAGTTTTGATCTATAGTTGTGCCCCACATATGGGGACCCTTAATTTGTCCCTTATGTCCTCCCGCACCCTATATCCAATAAGTAGCATCCGCTCAGATAAAAAGTCCTGATCCCACTGAAGTCAAAGGCAAAACTCCCGTGGACTTCAGTGGGAAAAGATTTCACCCTATGTTTTCAAATAATGGTCTATACAATCCTACACTCTTATGTGAGTATATATTTTTCTGCCCCATTTAAAGTAGTGAGGGTGCTGACCCTTAAAAAATAAGGTGTATCCTTTATTTTTCATGCAGTTGGCCTGTGATTCCTGGAAATCTAGGTGAGGTACCCTTGTTATACAGAAAAACTGGAATGCAGCAAAATGTATGGCCTACCATTTTGCTGTGTTTTCAGGCAGGAAAATACTGATTCAGATTGCATGCACATCAGCAGCCTGCCTTCTTAACACTGGCCTTCTTGTTTCTGTAATCTAAGGAGGAAGAGGAAAACGCATGAGATCTGCAAGGTGAGAGGACTATCAGGATGCTGCAGAAGATTAGAGATAAGTGTTTGCTGTCAAAATAAATTAAACCATCTTGGGTTCCTATTCATCTATTTCTTGTACATGGGAGGAATTAAATTGGAGAGTCATCCCAAAAAGAAACCAGAACAACAATATTAATTTTGGTGTTTAAATAGCTCGAGGACAAACAGTAATGATCTCCACAGTCAACAGGATGGTTTTCTTTATTTATTTTATTTAACGAGAGCAATATATGGTTGAATAAGTCCTATCTGTAGTAAATTAATTTACTCTTGGAGAAGAGCATATGGGTTTTTACTGATGCTATGTATGAGCCATTCTGTTTCTTTTTTCTTATTCCCCCCTCCCTCCTTTTTGAAGGAAAATAAAAAAGTAGATATGGTAGAATTTAAGCCACCATTGAAAATCATATCACTTTTTGTCAGGGTTTGTAGTTTTATATGTGGGTGTGGAGCAATTTACATAAGAAACCGACTCTGCAGCTTTGGCTTCTGGAGAAAGTCTTTGAGGATAAGGTTGCATTTGTAAAAATCAGAGCTCAGTGCTGAAAATGTTACCTAGTGCACTGTGATGGGGTGCTCTACTCACCACTGAGTGGCACCTCCTCCTGGCTGTTCTGGGGATTCGCTCAACCAGGCCGATGCCCTTTCCTGTGGTTGCACTGAGTCACTCTCTGTCTGCAGTCCCCCTCTCGCTTCAGGAGAAGCGGCTTCCTCTTTGTGACTTGGTTCTCCAGCCTGGTCAACAAGCGGTTTCCCCTTCTGGGATAGTCTTTCAAAGTCTCTCTCCACAAGCAGTGTCAGGCAGTCCTCACACCCGCTGCCCAGACTATGTCACTCCTGCAGTGATCTTAGCATTCTTCCTATTCATTGTCCTTAATGATACTACTCTGCAGTGGTTGGTAGGGGAATCCAGGCCTGCCCTTTTCTCTGGGTTCCAGTCCAGGGCCCTTTACCAAACAGTCAAGGTCTGCAACTTCCCTAACTTTACTGCTCTCACCCCTGGACTACTTCCTATTTTGCTTCCACTCATCCTAGTCAGACCCCTCTCTCCTGGGGTCTAGTAGAGAAAGAACGGAAAGGGGAAGAGGAGAGAACACACAGGGGAAATTGAGTAAGTTATTTTGCATGTCACGTCATTATTTGATAGACAGCTTAATGCCACAATGTTACAATAAATAATCCAATAAAAACGTTAAATGATGGGATGGGATAGAATGGATTGGGGCTGGTGCATGTAATGAAGTTCACTAAGGGCCGGAAAATGCCTAGAGCTGTACACCATTTTAGGCAGAGATGAAAAGAACTAGGAAACTATCCTCAATCATGTTAATGACAGGAATTTCTAAAATATGCATCAAGTAGTGTAAAGGAGAGAGGGAAAGCTGCCCCGGTTGTCTGTAAACTCTAACCTTTGGTGAGTAGCTGTTGCAGAGATGGAGTGGTAGGAAAGCAGTTACATATGGATTAGTTGATCGCAGAGCTGACTTCTCTCTTTTGCCTCAAGGGTTGTTTCTCTATTTATGAGCACCATTTATCTTTTATCTAGCCCCAATGTAGCAGAAAGTGATATCCAAAACAGACAGCATAATTTGTTCCATTAAGCTCAGAAAGCTTGTTCCTTGAGTCCTACGGAATATCCTCTTGAATTGCCTGATTTTATTTTTATCCTAACCGAACTCAGACACCTGAGTGAAAACAAGACAGTGCCTATGTTTATCCAGAGTATCTTCACACCAACCTGTCAGGCTGCATGACCTGAAAAAAAGACCTGGACAATTACAGCTGGTCAAATATTAAAACATTTGTGACTATGTTCATGAATAAAAGTACTGAGTTTGATTCAATATTGTTCATGGATCATGTTTGTTATGCATGACTATTTGGGCAGGCATGAGATATCCATGAAATTAACTGAAAATCGCCAAACCTTCACAAATTTTAGCACAAATCAATAATCTTCTAATAATTACAGCTGGAAAGTGCCTGTTTGCTGCGTGCCATTCATTATTTGTCATTGGTTATTCTCCAGTTTTAAAGAGTTTCAAACTTATCCATTTGGGCAGCAGAGACAAAAATCACCTGACATAGGGTATGCCGACGCTTCAAACTGGGATTGTAATTCCCACCTAGAGGAGGCATAAACATGTTAGCTCCGATAGCACACTAAAAACAGAGCGGAGCTATGGCAGTGCAAGTGACCAGTTGCCCCACACACACTCCTAGCATATCAAATTCGCAGGGAGGGATAGCTCAGTGGTTTGAGCATTAGCCTCCCAAACCCAGGGTTGTGAGTTCAATCCTTGAAGGGGCCATTTAAGGAACTGGGGTAAAAATCTGTTTGGGGATTTGGCCTGCTCAAAGGGACCTGGTCCCTTCCAACCCTCATATGCTATGAAATGGCTAACCCCTCCAGATGCTCGCAGCTACGCTCTATTTTTGGTCTGTTAGTTCGAGCAGAGCTAGCGTGGGTACATGTACTTGACCTGGGAATTATACCTCAAGCTCAAAATGTAGACACATCTTTAAGTTGACTAAGCCCACATCAAGTGTGTCGAGTTTTTAAGCAAACCACAAGCTGACATTGTTCTTCAAAATTATTTGGCAAACACAAACAAGTCCATTAGCAGAAATCAAGATCATTAGGTAAAGGATTTGCACAGAAGGGCTCAATATGCAATGAATATTGTTTGTGATTAATAATTCAACCGGTTCTAGGTTCAATGCACACAGGTGTAGATAAAATATATGCTATACTTACATACCCACAAAGTTGCTATCATCATTAATTAGCAGTAAAAATTTGAAATGTGAATTTTGTATGATTTGGAATTAATTATCCACCAAACACTGAATTGGGTGTGTGAGCAGGAAATTAAGGTTATGTTACAAAAAACGTACTGTGTGAAACTATCCCAAAAATGTGTAGCGAAGGCTTTTAATTCTTTTGGCCTGTTGTCTCAGCTGAAAAAGGAAACAGAAGAGGCGAGTGAAGATCCTTGGACCTGGCATAATCTATAGTTGGATCTAGCTAACAAGGAAGCCATTCAAAACTTAGTTTTGGAAAAGCATGGAGGTGTCCACTGAGTTTTGCCTTGTGTTTCAGGCTGATTTGAAACTCAACATTCCAAGTAAAACCTAGTGGTGCAAACTATACCTACAAAATTCCATATGGGTCTGTCGGTGAAAAGTAGGAACTGAAATTTGTTCAGATAAAACTACCACTGACCTCAAACTTCTGCCTAGCCTTAAACTGAACACAAGTCCTTGAGATTTGAAAAAGGTGAGTTAAATTCTTTTTAAAAATTTGCAAGTGTAGTCATTAACTGACTTGGGTTGAATTGTAATTATCAAATTGTAGTTAAAAATAAGCACAGAAAGTACTAGAAATCTCACCAAAAAAACCTCTGATCTTGAAACGTTGCCTACTCCATATCTACAGCAAAGATATTTAGATGTGTGAATTTCCTTTTCATAGTATTCAAACCTTTCAATTCTTATTCAGACTTATCAACCTTTTGAAGTTCGCAAGCAAAGAGCAGTGCAGTCAAATAACAAATAAAAAGTGTTCTTTGTGTAGCATTGAATAGTGCATGACAGAACAACTATTTCTTGTGAAAAAGCATGTCAATGCTTTCAAGGTTGCCTATATGCTCATAATAGGCCCTCTTCAATGAGATTCTGAACACCACCATTGGCAGAATGAGCTTTCTCTCCACCAACCTCCCTCCTCCCCCCCTTCTGATGAAGGAGAGAAGAAAAGATACAAGAAATCAGCATGCAAAATCAAGTTTCTGAGCCAGCACTACATTCAAACTGCTCTGATGTACTCAGCTAAGGCAGAAAGTCATGTTTAATTGGGAAAATTGCTGCATTATAAGCATATTCTGAATATAATTTTTTTTGTCTGTAAGACTATGAGGCTGGGCACCGTATCAGTAGAAGAGACCAGACGAAAGAGGGAGGGATATTCATAGACCATGTATTGGCATTTTCAAAATCCTTTTCCCTGTGAGCACAATGACCACACATACACACAGTTTGAGATGGGGGCAGCATAGACTGAGCAGAAGATATTCATTAAAAAAAACAACCCAACAACCCCACAGCTCTGGTGTTCAGTAATCGCTCCGGGCCCTTTATTCAGTGACACAACTCCGTGTGCCCCTGCTTAACAGAACACTGGCTGCTGTCATGCACCTCCCACAGATTTCCTGTGCATTGGAAGCTAAACCACTTAAAGGGACTGTTCCCAATACCACGGGAGCCATCCACAGTCCATTTCAGATTTTAGTTGTGTGCTCTTCAAAACAGCATTCATTTATTCGGTTTATTAATTTTTGGAGCAATGCATTGTTCCAATATGTGATAACACCTGAAAAGACAGGGCGGTACGTCTGTGTTTTCACAATCCAGCTTCTTCATCAGAGTAACAAAAAGTTGGACCACCAAAAGAAAATATAGCTAACCTTAAACAATATTGTCTCTTCTCCTCTCCGTATTCAAGTGACATACATAGGAGCTACTGGACGGGCATGTACTTGAAGAATTGGGTACACTTGCTCTCTTGACTTAATGTCTGACACAAAAACCTCACAGCATGGTTTCTTGAATCTTCTTTACGTTGCAGCAAATGTCTAGTGCAGGGGAATTCACCAAACCAGCTCAAATAATAAGATATGGATTAATCCCCCGTGACATAGGTCATTGCTTCCTGGATGTTCACAGTCCAGCCTTCCCCTCCTACTAGCTAGTTAGAAAATCTCACAGTGTAAGATTTTACTTTAATTTATGCTTACACTGCAAATTCTTTGGGGGCAGGGACCATCTATTTCTTCTGTGTTTACACTGTATCTTGCATAATGAGGCTCTGATCTGTGATTGGGGCCCCTGGGTTCCACAGCTGCTCAGTGTGCATAAGTAACATTAGAAGAATAAGTACCCATTCCATGCACATAACAGAGAAGACCTAAAGCAATTCAAACAGAATTTAAGCCAACGATACTCACTAGAGCTTCTGTCTTCCCAGTGCATTACACAGCTTTCCCTAGGACTGACAGCAAGTTTACCTTGACAACACTACTCAACTGAGTCAATGACCAATTCTCATTCCTGTGGAATGGGCCAGGTTCCGAGAGGTGCAGACTTTCACAGACGTCAATGGGAGCTGCGGGTGCTCAACAGCTCTCAGAATCACACTTTAATAAGTACTCCATTGTGCTCATAAACATCACATGCGTGCTTGAAGGACGGGGCACGTGCGTTAAATTCTGGGTTTCCATATGCCAAGAGCAGACTGAACAACTTCAGCCCTTCCCAAGAAGGAGCCGGTGAATGGGAAATGCACAAACCCTAACAATTGCTTTATGGCCCTGGGGGTTTGAAAAGGACCCTTCTCATATAATAGACAGGAGAATGGAACAGACCATCCAGTATGGCAATATCCTGAAGTACTGTAATTGTTACACCGGGGGATTCAGACAAACAGAGAATGAGATTTTCCTTGCCATGGCAACAACATGTTTATGGGGGGGGGGAAATAGGTGGAAAGGGAGAGGGGTGCAAAGGTTTGCTGTGGGAAAATTCAGCTTGTGACTAATGCAACGGAGAAGTGTTTTGAGAATAGAAGTTCATCCATGTGAAAATATGACCCCGTGATGCTGCCAAAGTCAGCGAGACCCAGTGTGCGGTGCTGAATAAGCACTGGCAAGGAAACTCAATGCCAGCTAAGGGATGGTTGCATTAACAGATGCACCTGCATTTCCTGAGATGTCAAAACAAATTCAGGCATGGGAATGCATGTAACTTTACTCTTTTGTGCCACTTTTGCCCCCTTTCCTACTTCCTCAGACCCCCTTTTCTACTTCCTCAGACCCCCTTTGGTAATTTGGAAGAGATATGCTATAAAGGAAAGAGCTGAGTTTGCTCTGTTTGAAGGAGGGAGCCAGGGCATCACATTCGCATTGGGTGAAAACCTGACAACGTGAGGTAAGTGAAAGTACACCAGCGCCCTTGGCTTTGTAGATTAAGGGCTTTTAATGAGCTGCAGATTTTTTTAAAAGGTAGAATAACGCTTTTTGTGCTACAGCTCTCAGTTGCCTAAGAAAGAGAGAGAGAAAAAAACAGCTACTGAGAGTAATAGCAAGGAAAACATTTTCCATGGAAGATATTGCAATTTATAGACAGTCCATGATGGTGTAAAGCAGAACAAAGGTTTTGTCACTGTGAATTTGGAATGGCTGCTTTACTGATGAGTGGTGACGCTACGAATGTCTTATTCGGGTCATGAGTAGCAAGGTAACTTTTATACCACCGCCCATCACCATATACTCTGTAGTGGCCACGTATACATCAGGAAAGATATTTTAGAAATGTCTTAGCCCCAATCATTTTTAGCTCCCTATTATGCATCTTCAGGTTGCCTTAATTACTATGGGGGAGCCGGGATCCTTGTTCACACTCTCACATGGATAAGTGCTTGGTTGCCTCCATGGTATTATTCCTCTCTTCCATTTTACACTGTAGAGGGCTCTCTGTTGGTTCAGGGATCTGTGCAGAGGAGAGCATGGGTGCTGGGGGAAGAGGATACACAATGTCCCACCTTAATCCCTGAAGAATTTATTCAGAAGCAATAATTCAGCCTGCAGCTACATTGCCTTTCCCAAGAACCACCCTCCATAGCAGAGAGGCTTCCCAGAGCAACCCTGGATATGAGTCACTTTGATAGAGAGGGTCCAAAGAAGCCTCGTTCTGCCAGGGAAGAGGATAGCTATCAAGGGACTGTGCTATTGAGAGACTAGAACTTTCTCACAGGCCACCCCTGAGATCTGCATTTGTGAGTGTGTCCCACCATTCATTCTGCATAGGGACAAACCTCTGGTTACAAATGGAGCAACTTAAGTACAGTATAGCTTTGAGGGGATCCATGCAAAGATTCCAGCCCTATGTATCCAGCTGTACAGGTCTCGCAGGAGAAGAAAATTATAAACCAAACATCATCTTGGAAAGTTGTACAGTTACTTCAGCAACTTTTCAATGCATAAAAGAATCACAGTTTTAAAGCTTGATGTCTTGGCATTTTACGTGGCTACAAACAAGAGTTATGTATCTCATTAGAAAGATGGGAACCTCCCCTTTCTAGTGGTCTAAAACTCCCATTTCTAGCTCTCAGGAGTTACAGGACACCAGACTTTAAATCTGCCACTAATGCAAGACTGCACATAGCCTATCTTGGGATCCATTCAGTGAAAAGAACATTGGGAGGAGAGAGCAATCTCCATTTCGGGAGGAAATAGTTCTCTGATGGGTTGTTTTTAGAAACAGAATCTGTATAATTTCCTCCAGGCTTGTGACAGAGCCAAGAACAGAATTCAGCTCTTTGGATTCCTTGTGCTGTGCTCCAGTCACAGGGGAATACATTGACTAGGTCAGTCCACCCTTTTGAAAGAGTTGACTCGCAATAGCAGGTCATGTGGCACACTCACTCACCATTGTGTGGCTACAATTTTTTTTTCTTTTTTTAAGGTTGTGATGTTATTTAGTTTTATTGTTTTAATTGAGAGGACCATCCTTTGACCAAGAAAGGAGATGTTTTTAATTTACCTCACTGAGCCTTTCTTGATGAGCATGCAGCTTCTTAGCCTCAATCTAACATTGCTTATAGATTTTGGATGCCTGTTAAAAACTGAATCAAATAATGTAAAAAATGGGTAGCCTATATATATATTAATATCACAATAATATATTATAGCTCATAGAAATGTAGGGCTGGAAGGGACCTCAAGAGGTCATCTGGTCCAGCCCTCTGTTTACAAGCTGAGTGAGTAATGTCATACACTCTAATATGATACCATTTGCTATAGTGCGAGTGTGACAAAGCATTCCTTTTAGCTGTATAGCATGCCCTTTTTAATGTAAAAGTGACCAATTCTAAAAAGATGGGTGCTTAAATGCAGCCTATCTTCTCCTGCATTGTTACAGTATGAATAATTCTCCCAGGTCTAAGCAGTAACATACTTACTGCGCATGAACTGCATGACTTAAATGGAACCTGACCAAAAAAATCCAGGTGACCTTTCAATAGATGGGTGACCTGGCTAATGTTCTGTCCATATTTTGAGTCCAATATGAACACTCTCATGCTCGATTGAATGTTACCATGGTCTAGAGAAGAGGTGAACGCACTGGCTTTTATAATCCATATGCTATTCATGTACAATTTGCATTTAAATCAAAGTTGTGACCTTTTAAAGACCTCAACCTGCTTAACAAAGCATTCTGTAAATTCAAAAATGTATCATGTTGAAGCTTACCACCCCTTCACCAAACCAGGCATCCTCATATGGTGGGGCACGCCTGTTAGATAAACCCAAGACAGCGTTTGGATATTTATAAACATGAATCACAACCCTGGATTTCTTTTGAGGGATGTGACAGTACCTGCAGGCAATACTATGTCAAATAAAAACCAGAACAAAACATGGTCATGTTTCTGCTGGTGTTTCAGGCTATGTGAACCAAGATTGTTTTAATGGTTATTGTTGTTTAGGGTGCAGTTCTGCCATCAAACAGAGAACAGCAGCACAATCCTGTGCTCAGTTAGATAAAGAGGAGGGAAGATGGTGTTTTTTAACAAGGATTTCCTATTGTCCCAAACCCTGCAAGAGTGGTGGCTACCATCTTGGCTGACACAGCAGGGACTGAATGAATGCCTGGCAGAGTTTAAGGCAGGAGTCTCTGCAATGTGAGCTAAAGAGGCAGGATCTCAAGCTGGGAACTTCATCATCTGTGGAAGAAAAATAACTGGAGCGGGTAGAGAATTTTTCAATGAAACTGGAGGGTGGGGTCATAAAATACCAATTTGTCAGCATTAAAACTTTTCACAGGAAAGGTTCTGTTCTGATAAAATTTTCATTGTCTCAAGTCTATAAGGGGGTGGGGAGAAGGAAGAACAGGAAACTTTTTTTAATTTTGTAAATTCTCACAGGCTGGGAAATCCATTTCCCACCCAGTTCTCCACGTGACACGCTGACCAGTGAGTGGGTTAAACAAACTTGTGTGGCAAAGTACCTTCTTCTCCTCAGCAGGCTCAATCCTTTTTAGCCTTGGAGACACAGGCTTGGGCAAAGCAAATCCTTGTAGGTAGCACAGGGTCTGGCTATTCCTTCCCTCAATCAGTCCCTTGTGCTTGTTTATCTTCCCTTCTGGGGACAGAGTGCGGCCTTCCTTGCAGGAAGGGTTCAGAGTCTTGCTGCTCCTAGCTTACTGGCAGCCCCCCCTCCCTTCCACGCCGGGGAGGGTTTAAAAAGGTCCCAAGCTGTTGGAGCCAGCTGAACCTAATTAGATCCCTGGTAACCTCTTGCCCAGCTGAACCTTATTTCCCCATGGTTCTCTCTCCTCAGTGGCTTGGGACTGATTACTACCCTCCCCCCCCACCTTTGTAGCTGTTTGTCCTGGGTTTGCTACACTTGTTATACATGTTAACGTCCAGTTCTCTAACAAATACATTATAGACTTATACAATGGGTGCTGAACTACAGGTCCAGATACAAGACAGCTTTTGTTCTTCAGAAAGCTGAGCTGATATTCAGTTTTCAAAACAACCGTAGCAGCTAAAAAAGGAAGAATTTAGTTTCAGCACACATCTGTCTTGTAGCATAACCACAATGACAAGCAGATAAGATGGTGCATGTAGAGGTTTCTGTTCTCACATGACCCTTTTCTGCCCATCACCTGTGACCATTCATATGTGTGTAATCTATTTAGAAGGGAGGTAAGTCAATTTACATACCAATTCTGTGCTACAGAATTCCTCAAAGTATTTGCACAGACCATGAATTCCTATCCTTGCAAGAAACTACAGTTGGATTTTCAATAGGAATCCTCTAAATATTAAAATTAGAAACTATAATAGGATTCACTTTCTTTCTCTCCTTAGGAATCCAGGAACAATCTTTACCATAAGACAGTTACACATACACACAGTTAATTTCAAATTCCTTTTTATGAATAAACACTCAAAAAACCCCAAACCTGTTACACCACAGCAGTTGCAATGCATTTGAACTAGACTAACATCACTAATTAGAATTTTGCTATTTTCTTTTAAAATTAAAACTAACATGGGGCCTACCCCCCCTCCCCCCCACACACACAGTGTGTGCATTGTATACACACACATATACTTTATGAAATCAAAACAGGGATTGGGTCTTCTGACAGTCTAGGTCTTCTACTTCCACGTAGGCTCACCCTGGGTGTTGACAATGAAATACAACATTCAGTTGTACATAATCAGTTATTTCAGCAGCCACACTGCTGAGCATGTACAGAACTTCAAATAAGAAAAAAAAAAAAAAAGCTTGACAGTGACTGTAGCTGTTAAACTCACACACTGTTTCCGGTTCAGTGATATAGGACACCTCCTGAAGACATTTGGCACCCAGTCTGTGATTGCTTCTTTATGGTGTTTCCCCAGTCTCAATCTCACTGACTTCTGTAAAATTACAGGAAACTGCCTTGAGATCAAACCCACAGTCACCCCTGGGTTGCCCCTGCCAGTTCTATTTTCTCCCTGCAGGACTGGACTGGATCTGACTGATGCTCAAACTGGTTGCCAGTTTTGTACCCCTGACAGAACTCACTATTGATTGACCAAGAGCTTCTAATGAAGGGGGGCACATGTCTACATGCACAAATGTCTGCCCTTAATAAAGCCTTCCAGACCAGCTTCAAAACAGCTACTGAGCATGGTTAACAATTTCCTGCACTCCCTCTAGTATAGCAACTACTACTTTGCGGTCATTCAAGGCTCAAGGAAAAACAGCAGCTGTAATAACAGCCATAAGTATTTGAGGCTGAACATCATGAAAGAAGAAAAAGATTGGGCTGCTTTCTCTAGTGGGGTATTTCATAATTCTGCGCAATGTCCATATATGCACCTGCAGATATTATTGTACATAGAAAGTGGCTATTTGTCCATGTTCCTTGGTGTTCAGAAAGTGTCTAGAAGATTTTGGGTGCGAAGTCAAGTCCATTTATTCTTGTCTGAACACTGGTGACATTATAGCAGAATTTTCAGAAGCCATCTTGGTCAATTGCTAACTTTGCACACACAGCAGTTGACCTCCCAATGATCTGTGCAAACCATCTATCCATCTCTGTGCTGGTTATCCCTCTGCTACAATGACCTGCCCCCATTCCTTCCATGATAACCTTCTCAAGATTATTGCCATTTCTACACCTGCTGTGACCAAAGTACATATATTTGCACCTGTTGATTACTGAGAGCAGAATTTGCTTCTTTCTAAAATATTTCTAACATATGTGTCTGTCTTCTTTTCTGTCCAGCAGATAAGCAAGAGTCTTCACCAGTGCCACATAGGAGGAAAATTTAAGCCTTTGCTATCTGCAGCATTAGTTTCCCAGGATTCACCTCCATAAGTTTTAATGGAAAAAATTAAACTCTTCAGTAGTCAAACCTTCATATATTTAAAGATGTCACGATTTTTCCACACTTTTGTGGAGGCGGCCATGGTTGAATGAGCCATTCCTAATCTTCTTCAGATTTTTTTAAAACCGCCTCCTTGGTTAGATATGTATGATCCCAGTTAATTAAATTAGTCTACTGTGTCTACAGTTTCACTGTTAAATACATCTTATTATTGATCATGTCAATGTACATGCATTTCATTTTTGCCACATTCAAGGGATAATTCATAGTCCTCACTAACTGTTTCTACAGACTCAACATTTGTTGCATTGCATCAGTGGTTGCAGCAAAGAGCATTATATCATCAGCATATCTGAGGTCGGTTAAGAGATGTCCACTAAAGGAATATCCTGCTCCTTCCACTTTGTCCAAACCTTCCAAGATTTGTCTCAATAAATTCTGTGCTCATTTTGAAAAGACTTCGGGATAGAATCCACCCTCGTATCACACCCTGCACAGGGGAAAACCAGTCGCTGTTGCCTGCTGCTGCTCGCACTGCGGTCTGTTGACAGTAGAGACTTGGGATGAGTTCAGTGAGATACTTTGGAATCTTCGTATCTGCCAGTATCCTCTGGAAGAAGAGCTCTGTGTAAGTTTGAAAGCTTGTCTCTCTGACCAACAGAAATTGGTCCAATAAAAGATATTACCTCACCCACCTTGTCTCTCTAGTATCTTCCAGAGACAGTCATGTCAGACAAGATCAAATGCTCCGGAGTAATCAATGGGTAATTATACTCCCTGCATTTTTCAATGATATTATGGGCTATTTGTGATTTGATCACATATGCCTTTCTGAAACCAGCTTGTTGCAGTGATAGTTCTGCTCATTAGTTTCATGCAATCCTGAATTATGTAGAGCAATACTTTACTCGTGTGCAATACCAGGGAGATGGTACTATAGTTACTTCACATCGTTATACCCTCTTTCGCTGGTAAGGGCAGAAATATTCTGTTTGTCCAGTCATCTGGCCAATTTCTAAGCATTCAGACATCATTGCAAATTGTCCACATGATATCAATACTGTGGCAACCGATCACTTTTAGCAATACTGCTGATATATTATGTATCCCTGGTGTTTTCCCAATCTTCATTTTCATAACATGTACCACTTCCTCTTGCAAGATTGATGGCTCTAGCTCCATACTCTCTTTTTATGTTGTCCAGTATTGTAAGTGGTTCTCATGAGGCATATAGATTGGCACAATAATCTCTCAACCTGCTTTTGATATTCTCACCTTCAGGAAGAACTCTGCCATCAATGATTTTTTTTTATTATACTCAGTCATGGGAAAAAACTTTTTAGTAAGAAGCCTGGCTTTTGTATTATTACTCTCGATAATTCTCAAGTTCCTTGCATTTTGCCCTGATGTATTCATTCCTGTCTCATCTAGTCTGCCTTTGAATCTGTCTGCTCAATTCTTTGTCTTCTCTCCTACATTCTTAAGTCTCCAAACCACTTTTTCATTCTACGATGTTTTCTTGTTGGATCAAACGCATTCTCCATTAACTGTGGTGTGGTCCAATGCTGACTTTTTGGAATGTGAGCTTTGGCTGCCTTCAGGCATGATAATATTCATTTTATTCCAAAGTTCATTTGGGTTGGCCTCCTCTTTCACCAGTGATCATTCCTCACACCCATTCTGGACAGAAGTCATGTAATTTTTGGTGAGAAGTCCAGATGCTGGACTTTTGGAGAAGTCTAGATGCTGAAGGTCTTATTTTTGTAAATTTTAATTTTATGATTGAAATGAAAGTCTGACCCTCAACCTGCACTCTGGAAAATCTTTGTCCATTGGATGCTCAATCTCCAGTGTCCTTGTATCATTACATAGTTGAACTGTTTATTTGTCATGCTGTCAAGTATACATGTATATGAATGTCTGCAACGTTGGCTGAAGATGGTGTTCATAATGACTAGATGATTAGAGCACTAGAATTTGAATAAACACCTTCATTTCTCATTTTGTAAAGTTATTTTTCCCTAGTATTTCTTTATGAGAGCTTGAATCTCCAAGTTTCACATTCAGATCACTAATTCACAAAGGTGATGTCTTTGCTTGGTGATTTAATGAGTGTCTCCTCAAACCATTTGTAGAACTCATCACTTGTGTCGTCATCAGCTGCTGTCATAGGAGTATAAGCCTGTATGATAAACACAATAACTGGCTTTGTTCAAAGGTGAATCCTGTTGCAGATGGGGTTACATCCAAGCACACGCTTTGACGTTTTCTTGGATAAGATAATTCAACCCCATTTTCTCACACTTTCTCAGATGCTGAGTAGTATACCACACACTCATCCATCATCATGAAGTGATCCTTACCATTCCATCCCAGCTCTGAGATTCCACATATCTATCTTACCACTTTCCAAATTCTTTGGTCAAAAAGACTTCTCTTCATACGTATTCCTCACATTCTATGTCTGATGATTTGTTTACAAAGGTTCAGGTCATTCTCTTCCTTGATGCAAACATCAGGCGCTGTACCTCCTAACGATTTGGTACAGCATCATCAAAACCACAACTGGTTCTCTTAATGGCCAGAACCTTTCTTCCCATCGGGCCTGGAAGTCTCATCATCCAGCATCACACATAAATCGCATTGCATTGCATTTGTTCTGCCATAATAGTTCTCATGGGAAACAATACAGAGGGCAAGTATCAGAGGGGTAGCCGTGTTAGTCTGAATCTGTAAAAAGCAACAGAGGGTCCTGTGGCACCTTTGAGACTAACAGAAGTATTGGGAGCATAAGCTTTTCGTGGGTAAGAACCTCACTTCTTCTTGCATCTGAAGAAGTGAGGTTCTTACCCACGAAAGCTTATGCTCCCAATACTTCTGTTAGTCTCAAAGGTGCCACAGGACCCTCTGTTGCTTAATACAGAGGGCAGTTTTCTGTTGCCATTACTCCAGTTTGTAGCTGCCATTGGTTACATTGTTATTTCTCTCTTCCACCTTTCAATGGCATTTCCTCAATCAAGGGTTCTACTCCCCTTCTCAGGCACTCACCCATCTGAAGCCATTGGCATTTCCTGGTGGTACTATCTACTGCCATTACAGTAGCAGGCTACAATACAGTTTGACCTGGCCTATTTTGGGTGCTACTGCCACAGAAATATTTACATGCTTAAATACAGATTCTGTATGTTCCGATTTTGCAGACATGCCTCAGGTGTACATGCTTGGAAATGTGGTACTCGAGGCCCAATTGCCCATTGGAAAGAGAATATATTGGCTCCCGACACAAGATTTGTCAATATTCCTAGAGACTTTGAACTAAAGTTCCACTTCCAATGGCAGCAGCGTTAAGCATCATAAGCATCACAATCCCACAGGACAGTTCAGCTACAGTGCTGTAAATCTGGCAATAACGGAATTTCACTATTGACTACAGCTGTTTTATCACTTGTGGTTTCAAAACATCTGCAGAGGGTCTTTCCAGATTTTTCTCTTAGCCAATGAGATAGGCACTTTTAACATGATGAAATATATACATGCATTTTCATAAACAGAAGTTTGTTACCTAGAATTTTGTTGCCTTTATACTTTCTTTTACTTTACAAGCAGAAAAGCCAAGTGAGACATGGGTTGAGAGTTTCATATATACCATCTCTAATCTGTTTCCTTTTATCTGTATGTATCTACTGCAATGTTACTTAACAGCTATATTTTCTTTTGGTGGTTTAATTTCAAGTGGAAAATAAGAATATTTTCTAAGTACTTTGACATCAAGAACACATGATGCAGACTACAAGATGATTAACACTCTGGAAATGCTCATTTTATTGCCTTGTACCTCACTCCAAACTTCAAATTTTAAAACCCCCTAAACAATAAGATAAAAGAACATTGGAAAGTGGTTTGGTTATTCAGGTCTTGCAGTTATGCTGCCACAATTCATTTCCTTAATTATACTAAAAGTCATTTGCCCTGAGTGTTAACACAGTTTTTGAATGGTAATGTATGTAAAAAGCCTTTGGGGTTTAATGAATTATGGAACATACGTTTTCTTTCACTGGGATTGGAGATCACTTGTGGAAATTTCATAAATATGAGAAATTATTATTAGAACTTGGGAAAAATCCTCTTGACAAATTGATTGCTTTCTCTTTTTTTAAGTTCCTCACGTTCACAAGGCTGGTGAAATAATTTAGTCAATAAAGAATAAGACAGTGAAGAAAATCCACTACACATTTCTGGATCACGTTGTGTATTTTCTAACAGATTAGTCCTCAACTTTTTCTAATAGAGCTACAGACCTATATATACACATGCAGACAGCTTTCTAATAGCACATCCCATCCTCACAAATCAATTTATTCTCAAGGATCAGGTAGCAAGTTTTGCAGATCAAACAGTTGTACAGTAGGATGGCTGTGAGGTGTGTAGATGTGGGGAAGGAAAGCATACAGCCAAACAAATGTCAAAAGCTCCATCCCGAAAGTTGTTCATGGATTCAGATGCCAGTGCCTGCATGGAAAATCCATTCACTTATTTGCAAAAACAGGGCCTAAGAACCTTTAGAGTTTACATTTTCAAGCTTTTCTCCACAACCATTGGGGCTGGAAGCTTACTTTGTTTACAAAGAAAGCTGAGCTTCTCATGATCACATGATTCCAGGAGCTAGGGCTTTAAGAAAACACAGCACATCTTGCAAAGCTCATGATGAAATTGCAAGAGTTAGCAACACCAAAACAGTGCCTGGAGATCAGCTAATGGGTCATTTATTTTCAGGATATATGCTGCCAGTTCCAATGAGACCACTTCATGAATTATCTCCACAAAAGTATGTCCTCTTCTGACACTACTTCTTGTGTAGACTGAACTACAGTTGGCTGAAACTTTTCCATCAAAACTTGGTATTGATTTTTCACAAAAAGTGTCTGCTTTCTATGGAAAATCTCAGTATTTCATTGACAAAGCTAATGCTTGAAAACAAATATTTTAACTGAACACCAGAATATTTCTAATCTGAAATGTCAACACAATGTCTCAAGGTATTTGTAGGTTGGGTGTCTCGTGCTCCCATTCTCCGCTGTGAGCTGAGCTCACCAGTCAGACTTTGTCTCCCATAATTTACTGAGGCCAAATAACTGCCATGATGCAGTGCCTCCCCTCGCTAAGGGGGAAGACAGTAGTGCATCATAGGAAATGTAGTCTGAGCATGAAGCCCAATCTATAGAGCAGAATGGGACCATGAGGCACTTTAACTATAGTTCCCACGAAGCACCGCAGCAGCATTTCAAAATCAAAATATTTCAGTTTTGACCAAAATATTTCAGTTTCTGATTTTTTGCTGAAAATCTGAAATATTCTGTATGGAAAAAAGGCCCATTTTCTTACCAGCTCTACTGACAAATATCAACAGGATCTTATTTCTGAGTGAAAGTGGGTAATTTTTCAACTGATCTCATTTTGGGGGGGAAATATTGTCAACCGTTGATATTCTTCTAATGAAAATGGAAACATTTTACAAAATCCAAAGAATACATGAAGGCGTCCAAGATTTCAGAGTTTTCAAGTTTCATTGGGAATATTTCAAGCATCCTTAGTCACTGCATTGACAGCTGCTAACTGAGTGGGACATCATTCTTGCAAAGAGAAAGGCTATGGGCAAAAACAACAGCAGTTCTGTTATTTAGTGTTCCCTAGCTTCTGAAAACTACACGAGGTGCCTACAGGTACATGAAGAAAAAAAAAAAAACTATTTGAATCCTCACCAGTATAGACTAGAGTGAAT
Source organism: Chrysemys picta bellii (assembly GCF_011386835.1). NCBI lineage: Eukaryota > Metazoa > Chordata > Testudines > Emydidae > Chrysemys > Chrysemys picta. Next base: position 46,062,852 of record NC_088803.1, on the reverse strand, counting down.
CATCATAATCTTTTCTCTGATTGGCTATTATCAGGCTTCATAATAAAGTAAGTCTTTCGAGACTTCTCAGACCTGCTCAACTATTAAGTTGTTAACTAGCAGCAAGATAACAGAGTAGAAAGCCTTTGTATAGTTAATTAAGCATTTTCTTTATCTTCAGTCTTAATGAAGTCAATGTTGGTTTTCTTTAGCTCAGGTGTTAGAAGGCTACATTTTTGGTGAAAAATACCTTAGTTTTTAATAACTTTTTTACATTAATGGTCAAAGATTTAAGTACTCCTAGATTAAATAATCTGAAGGACGGGTAACAAAAGTCAACATGTCATACTATTGATCATGTCTTAAAGAAGGAAGCGCTTTTACAAGGAGCAATGAAAGGTCCAATCCTGCTCAGTTTGCTCTCAGGAGTAGGCTCACTGACACCAGTAGGACTACTCACATGTGCAAAGGGAGCTGAATTTGGCCTTACATTTAAGTGTTTTACCAAACACGGGCCAATAGGGGTACAGCAAAAGGACAAAATGGAGAAAGCAGGGAAAAGGAGCGAAGAAGCAAAAGGAAACACTACAGCAAATAGCTAATGTAACTGGAACTGGATTCCAGTCATTGTCAAATTGTCTTTGTTGCCCCGAAGCCTATAAACTGCCTTCTCATAAAGTCTGCTTCTGTAAGTGATATTATCCATTCCCTTTCCATTGGAGAGCTGTCAGATTTCCAGTGTCTTAGAATTATTACCTTGGCAGGACGGTTTTGTGCTCTGTTGTTCCCCATGTGCGCTGTTTAGTTGGCTGATGTGATGTTTGTGTGTGTGCAGCTATGGCTTTGCTACGGGCACTAAAAATTTATAACTAATTCAGGAGGAAGGGGTAGTGTTCTTGGCATTTTTCTTTATCCTCTTCCCCCCCGTTCCCCATTTACAAGAGAGAAAAAAATGGACAGTGTTTTTGAATTCACAACCTATCCTTTAAAAAATCAAAGAGACGATTGACAGGTGGCACGTGGAGCCTAGATGGTTGATCTTGCTTCGTAATCTGCAGCAGAGTGGGAGCTTGTTCTTAATTCCAGTTATGCACACAACTTTAAAAACCTAAGCATATTTGAATGTGTTTCTTTAGGGGAGGTGGAAGAACTAATTTGCAAGTGTAGCACAGCCCACATACTGCCTCTTCCTTAATGTTCATGAGCTCTGTGTTGGCTTGTTCTACTGTGTTAAATATATTAATAGCATTCCAGAAAAATAGTTGTACAAATGGAGCTGCAAATGGGAGGAAATAGCGAAGAGAGAGAGCAGAAACTGGAGTAGAGCTGGTTTGGAAAGGGGGGGAAGGTACGGTATATTCCAGTGTTCTCCCAGTAACTGGACACCAAATGTATAATCTGTTTTCACTAGTCTGCAGAATCTGCCAATTTTATAGCTCTACAAATTCATTCGCAGTTCCAGAAATCCCCCCCCTTCTCCCCCCCCCCAAAAAAAAGCACTGCCCAATGAGTTGGAATAGGAGAGATTCAATAATCAAATTTATATGACTCTAGAGAAGTAAAATAAGTATTGTATCTTCATTTCATTCATGGCACTCTATCACCTTTTCTTCCACTGACACTAGAAGTCAATGAAATCCTATTAACACTGCGATCTGGTATTAAACCGGACAGTTTAAAAATTACCGAGGTTTTCATTTCAAACATGGTCAGTTTGTGGCCTGCTGGAGTGTTAAAAGTTTGAACAAAGTGGATAAAAAAAAAGTGAGTGTGTGATTTTCTCTCATTTTTAAATAAAGAAAATGAGATGATTATTGTGACCCTTTTATTCAATCTAGGAAGTGCAGCAGAAAATAGTGGTGCTAATAGTTCTATGGGCCTGATCCAAAGGCTATTGAAATCAGTACAAATCTTTCCATGGACTTCAACTGGCTTTAGATCAGGTCCTGTGTGCTAAGCGTAATTAGCGGTAACCACTTTAGCAATGAGTAGCATATCCTAAGAAGAGACAGATTAAAGCAACTGAACCTTTAAATAGGTAAATAAATAGATGTATAACCAGCAGGGCTGGAGCTGGCACCTGCAGGAATGGCAATCATGGGTAATCTCAGACAGCTGGTAAATAAATCAGAAATCATGCCAGAATTAACTTGGGGACCAGTCTAAAGCAATTTTGGTTGGTGAGAAATTTCCCATCCTCTCTGCACCTTCCCAGCTGCTGACTTAAATTCCTGTTAAACACTGTTTGGAGAGAATAAATACTCTCTGCACCTTCCCAGCTGACACTCCCCTTCCAGCACTAACTTTCTGTATCGCAAATAGTCCTTTCTGAGACAGGCATAGTGGCAGAGAAGATGGCATTTAAACTGAATCCAGAAAGCATCTGACATCTGTAAGGGATTGAAAATGAATCCAAAGACCCTAGCTAGAAATGAAAGGTGAGAGAAGAGAATCCAGGCTTCAGTGATACAACAAAACGTTGGCCTAATTCCAGACAGCGCTTAAGAACATCCTTAACTATAAACATGTATTTAAATGCCTTGCTGCAAAGGGGCATCCAAGGTTGTAATGGAAAAGTAAGAGAGTTGAGGAAAAATAAAAGGGAAGATGGAAGAGAGAACTGTGAATATGAAGGGGGAAGGTGGGAAGGTATAGGAACTGAAGGAAAGAGAAGTGGAATAAAGAGAAGAAAGGAAATGTGAAAAGAGTGAAAGGAAAGCAGAATAGAGAAATATGGGACAAAAAAGTTAGCAGAGAAAGAGCAGAGAGGAGAAAGCCGGTGAAGCCCATCCTCCTGCATGCTGTTGCTTTGATCTCTAAAATTAAATAGTGCTTGGTCTCACTTACTTGGTTAATAAGGCAAATACATTGGATTGATCATCGGGTGGATATCTGGACCCAGGAATAACCAGCCAGTCTTTAAGGCCATTAGACTGCCTTATTCCCACTTGTAAACAGTCAAATATGTATTTTGTGCCCAGAAATTGCACTTTGTGACAAAGACGCTTCAAATAATTACCTCTAGAAATGATACCAAATGGTCGTAGTGGGTAGATGTATAGTGCATTAACTATATACCTATTTATATACACTAGTAATTCATCTGACAGTCCATGAATACTCATGAAGTTATATGCACTGATGTCTGATGGTATCTACTTTCCCGTTGCTGTCCTTGAGCTGGGGTTATGAGAACCAAATGGCAGAATTCCGTGCATTCAGCACCACATTTTATTTACCTGCAGAATGACTTCTTGTACAAGTGGTTAGTAAAGCTGCAGCCTTGGAGCCTTAAATTTCCTCCTGAACTGCAGTAGAGTGGTGTCTTTTTAAACTAATCTGCTGGGCAGGGGGAATTTTAAGGCCCCAGGCCTATAACAAGCACATGGAGGGAATCAGTAATGAGCCATTAACTAAATTACCTCTAAAACATACACTCTTGGTGAAACTAAACCTTTCTGCCATCTATGATAGTTTAGTCTTAAAAGATATTCCCCATTCATGTCCAGCCATATCTTCAAATACATGTTGATGATAAGAGAAATGGACCTGACCATAGTTATGTAACCTTTCTACCACATGGTTAATGCCAGCAGTAAGAGTTGGGTTCAATATATCTTGGGTCCCCCTTGACAAATAACTAAACTGGCTCAAGCCCTGATCCATAAACCTGGGACCACTAGACACACCCTTCCCGCATGCCCTTAACAGGCAGAACTTCCCCACTCAAAAGCAATCTGAGCCTAGGAAATCTTTACTAGTGCAAAGAGACCACCACCAAACTTGGAAAAATACAGCAACAGAATGTACATGGAAATAAAGAGTAAAATCTTTACTTACACACACATACCCATCAGCCCATCCAACTGTTCCCACTTGTCCATGAGAATGTCCCATAGGTAATAGTCCCTTAAATGCAGCACCTCACTCATCCACCAACCCCACTCACAGTTTGTATCAATGAGTAGATGTTGTTCAAGCATCTCTTTGGAGGTCTATCTCCAGTCTCAAGGGACCTGCTTATCTAGTCTCATGTGGAGAAACCATTACCTAACCTAGCTTAGAAATTTGGCTTTATTAAGGAGGTTAGTAAGTAGAACCTCAGCTGAATCCACTTATCTCTCACTGCAGTAGCCTCCCAAAATAGTATGCACTAAAAGCAATTAGGATCCTGCTGTAGACTGCTTAGAAATCAGTACTGTCCCTACTCTGGGAATTGTTCCCTCCAAAAATCCAAGTTCATTTCCAGTTATGGTGACTCCACAAATGTCACTAGAGGAATTGTGGGTAGGTAGTCTATGCAAATACAGCTCTTAGGCAGCACTTTTCCCTTTTCACCAATCAAGGGAGCAGAGAGCTCTTCCTCCCAGTGAAGTTTCAGACCAGAGAACTTACAGTTATATAGCAGTTTTTTTTCCTCTCATCCTTAGACAACTCTATGATCAGGGTCTATTATTTCCAATGTTCATGTTTAAATAATAAGTAAAAATAAACGTTCATGTTTAAATAAAAAAGATGAGCAATGCCACCTTTTCCTCTTCAGGCTGAGAGCAATTAATCAAAGATACCATTGGAAGAATGTACTGGATGGCTTTGTAAAATTCCAAGCCTTCCACTATTAAAAACCAAACATAACGCAAAATTACATTTGCTGCTGGTTTTGTTAGCAGACAAACTTATATTGTGAATTGGAAACACATTTTGGCAGAGACAATTGCAAGGGTTTTCAGCAACCAAGCTGACTTAATGGCTTTTCTTTTGGCTGGGGACTGACTCACTTTCTTCTCTCAGGGTATTGGATTGCTTTCCTTCCTTTTCAAGAGCTCCAATAAATAATCACTGACACATCAAGTGACCACTAAGGACAAGAAGGTGTTACATTATGCTCTGATTTTGCATCTTCCCACCTCTCAGCACAAGGGCAAAGGGCAGGAGGAAAGAAAAAGAGAACAAGGATTTGGTGAGCGGTGTTTCCCTCTGTGCTTTATACATGTGTTTGTACAGCACCTCGCGCAATGAAGATCTTGGTGTGTTTTATGGCAAAACAAATAATAGTAACTGGCTAGCTGGGGCCGAGAGCAAGAATTCCTGAGAATGAAGCATGTTTTTTTAACACTGGGGGGACAAGGGCATAATTTGGCCCTTGTCACTTTGTTATTTCTTTCATCTTTCACCTGAACATTGGGTTTTAAATGTTTCCAGCTCCAATGTAAGAACAGCTGTGGGAGCAAATCTTTGGTTACTTTATCCAGCAAACACTGAAATAACCCTTCACCTTTCTTGCTCTTATGAAAATATTTGAAGACTTTTTTTCCCCCCTTCAAAACTTTGGCTGAGTGTGGTGCTCAAGGCAGAGCAAGCGAGTGCAAACTTCCACATTCTACACCTGATCAGGAATTCTCCTTTCACTCCAGGCATTTCTTGAGAAATAACTGCAAGTGAAGAGCTGGTTTTGTGATGTGGACAAAATTCTCCAAGAAGTAAAGGATCCCCATGCTTTTTCCTATTGAAGTCAGTGGAACCTAGATTAAAATAATCAAATCACTGTCAAGTCACAAATGAAATGATTTTGAAAATGGATTTCAAACTATGAGAGTCTAATGAATTGACCCCTTCACTGCCCTCTGAGGTTACAATTACCCAGGTGGTGCATTTGTAATACTATGGCAAGAAGCTCTCATCATTCTTTAGGATTGGTATGCCATGCAGATGGGTTAGCAAAATGAGGCATATAGCCCCTTTTTACTTTTGGATTCATCTGTTTTCGCAATTTTAAAATTTCCAGTATGTTTTTAATATAAAAGTTGCCCAGTATGGGCAATTCAGAAGATGCCATATTTATAAAGGATTGGCCGATGGCCTGATTGAGTTCATTAAAATCTATTTTCAAAAATTAGTTATGCATACTTAATTTTAAACACTATCATGCTTAATTTTGTTTTGGCTAGGGATGTATTTATTAAAGAAAATGCAATCAACTGCACACTCAGATGAAAGTAGATGTAAAACAGATGGGTTGGGAAACAGAGAAGAAGATCTATTGTCATGAGGAAACACTCCATTGTGCCTTTATAACAATCAATTATGTGTTCTCTGCTGAAATATCCTGGTTTCCTTAGTTCAAAACTTGTCAGTGCATTGGCTCTACATACAGGGCCAGATACTCAGCTGGTGTAAATCAACATAGTTCCACTCGTTTCAGGGTCTGGCCCCATATGTGTAATAAGCTCTATCGTGAAGAAACAAGATCTCTTGTATATTCCATTGATTTCAGTGGAGGTCCACTGATTTCCATCAGCTCAGGCTCTTATCATTTCAACCGATAAAGAACAGCCGTCAAACCCCAGAGTGCCACACTAATAAGTTCTCTAACTGAAATTGGACTTGCATCTTCTGTCTCTATGATAATTGGATAGTATTATTAACACCATATTATTGTGCCAGGCTAACCAATCATTAGTTTTACAGTAACATTTTTAAATTATTTTTTGTATAAATGTTGCAATTTAGTTAGACTATAGTGAGAACTTAGTTGCTGAGATGGTAAAGAGTGTGATCAGTTAAGCAGTGGTAGTGATCAACTCTGGGGGGAAAAAAATATTGTTCTTCCTTGACTGGCAGGAAATTAGGCACTATTTGGGGTCTCAAGGATGAAGGAAGTGGAAGGTAGGGTAGGATGATTTTAGAAAGAACTGGGGCTCTACAAAGGAGGTAAAAGTACCCTAGGAAAAATACCAATGTTGCAGAATACTTTGATCAATTTGTCAACAAAGAAGCTGGATTCTCTATGTGGAGGAGACCCTGAGATTCCTGTGGCCCTAGGGCGCCATGACACCATTCCACTCCACTTCCCAGGAGATGGGGGCATCAATACAGAAGCCTAGATAGATCAAATTAGGTAACTGAGGCATCACACAAACCTTGGGCCAAATCAGATTTTTTTTTCTTGGCAGCGGGGCGGGGAGGGAGGTTCTAACAAATTTAGTAATGATTTTATTTTCTCCATTTCTGCATTTTTCTGCATGCAAGACCCTAACAAAAAAGACTATTTCTGAGCCAGCCAGAACCAACACTGGAGATTTAAAAAGAAACTTGGCTCTCAGAAGATTTGCAGACCACTTGCCAGAAATATAGTTTAGAGGAACATCCAAACCTTTGGATAGTTATCTCCGCCTTTCAATCCTACCCATTTTCAGCAAGCCTCTATCCATGCAAGATTCCAAGACTCAATTTGCCAAGGTTTCAATGAGTGTCTGTCTTCTCTGCATCCTGCCAGCACACAAATAAAATAGGACTGAACTGTGTGCCAGTCCCACACAGACAAAAGAGACACAACAGGATTGAAACTTTCATAGAACAAATGACTCAAGGCAGGAAAGGACTGGTAATTGGATACACTCCAACAACAACCAGGTGTCTCTACCATTTCCTTCTTGCAATTCTCTGCCCCATCACCAAGTTAATTTGTCTTATTCTGTCTCAGCGATGAATGACTCCCCTTTTCCAATCCCCTTCACCGCCTCTTATAGTCCCCAGCTGCTGGCAATTAAACTAATCTGTAATTAATCAATTAAACTCCACTCTACATGTAGGGGACCCTATGTTTACAATTCCATAATCACAGAGCATAATATATTCAACCAGGGAGACCAAATGTCTGAAAAACTGCATTTTTAAAAAGGATATACAAAGCGGCCTGTTCCCATCTTCCTAACAAAGAATATGCAGTAACTCACATTGCAGAAGACAGGAATAAAATTATCCATGAAAACGCAGTCAACGCGCTGTATCAGGATGTGCTGGCCATCTGGCCAGGTACTGTAGCTAAGCTGTTCACGCCGTGAATAAAATGGAGTCCTTCATTATAAGGTTGTTCTATCAGGACGTGGGAGACCCGGCTTCAATTTCCTGCCCCATCACAGACTTGTGTTACTTGGCCCTCGGTTCCCAAAGGGACTCCGGTGTCGCAATGCTGCCTGTTGCAACGCCTAACCTTTACGCACCCAGAAAATCACCCAACAATGGGATCCACAAAGCTTGAGTTAGGTGCCAAGGGCCCAAATCCAATACGTGGGGAGAGATTGGCACCTTAGAATGGAATCCACAAAAGCCAGCACGTCAGGCAGGGAGCTGTTTAAGGTAACCAATGGGAGATGCTGACAAGAGGGGGGTGTCCCGAGCCCCGCCCTCTTACAGAGTTAGCTGCCTAAATCCCGGCTGCAGGGAGGCACCTATCTCTGCTTGTGATCCACAGACAAGAACCCCTGGTCTGGAGTCAAGTGGCTTAGATGCTTAAGCTGCTTCTTGCAAGAATGAGCTAGGCATCTGCCTTACTGCACACCAAAGGTGGGGGTGGGGAAATAGTGGTGCCTAGGTCACAGCTTTTAGCCAAGTGGCACTAGAGCACCCCCCTGTGATGTGAGAGACACAGGTTCAATTGCCCCTCTCCCTTATGGGGAGACAGGGTACCCCATCTCTCGGGAGAGTGCTCTAACCACTAACCGGTGAGCTATGCTGTAGTCCAGTCGTTCCCAAACTGGGGTTCGTGGACCCCTAGGGGTTCGCAAAATGTTACAGGGGGTTTCTCGGGAAAAAATTACCTAATGGCGGACGGAGCTGTTCCTAGGGACCCTGGGCACAGGGCCAGCAGCCCGGAGCCCCTAGATTTCCAAGAGCCAAGCAGATCAAAGCAAGCATATCTATCACACTGAGGAGATTTAAACTTCAAGACTCCTTATAAGAAATGGAAAGGGAGGTGGATATTTTTTTGCTGTTTTTAAAATTAAATAGGCAGCTAGTGTTGTTTTTAAAATTATTCTGAAGAACAAGTTTAAGCTTTGTTGTAACGTGAGCTGTTTGCCTGGACTGCTCAAGACCTGAATGCTTGTGTAGGAGGAACTCTGAGTTGGCTTCTTAAATACTTTCCTGCTGTTTCACATCTGATACTCCTTGATGAAACGTAGGAGCCTTGTCTTATAACAGGCTTATTCAAAGTGATACACGCTATGAAAGTGAGATCTTGGAAGAGTGTTGCCGTTTTCATAACATAATAAAAATGTTGTGATGATAAATAATAATTAATAATAAATAGTGTGTAATCAGCATGTCACAAAAACAAATTTTATATTTCCAAGATCACTGCTTTTATAATTTATACTCAGGTAAAGGAGAAAATCCCTGGAAATATTCATTTTTAAGAGGGGGGGTTCACGAGACTTGACATTTTAGTGAAAGGGGTTCATAGGTTGTTAAAGTGTGGGAACCACTGCTGTAGTCTGATGTGGCTTCCTCAGTCTCTCCTGATAAAGCTACTCCACTGTATATAAATACTTGAAAAGTCCCCGGGGGAGAGAAAGAATGACTCAGTAGGCTACTGGTTAGGGCACCTGCCCGGCAGACCAAGTCTACAGCCCCCTGATCCAATTCCTTTTTAAATTATGTGGATCTGGGCCTTAGTTTCCCATCTGTAAAATGGGGATGATAGCACTCACCATGTTAGACAAGGGAGAAGCTACCACTTAATCCAGTCAAACATGACCCTGAGACGATGTGGTCTATTGGCTTGGGGACATGACCAAGCCTACCACTTCTCATCTGCTGAGATTATATTGTGTGCTAAAGGGTGGTGCAATCTAATCTTCTCTGGAGCAGCAATCAGGCACTTTTCAGTGTGTGCCTTCCAGGCCCCTTGAGCCATTCTGCCCTGTGCTGGCAGCCAGCTCTACTCCTTCCCTACTATGTTCCACCAGCACCCCTAAATATACTAAGAGTAGGACTTTGCCCCAGTGTGGTCACACTGGAACATGAAATCCACCTGCAACCAGGCAAATTTAGCTTGTTTCAGGTCTTAATACACTAACCCCTGGAGGCTGTAAACACTTCTAAATATGAGGAAAACTTTGAATGTGGGTAGACTGAGTTATGATTTCACCTCATTTTTTACCTGAACCTAAGTCAATGCTGCTGGCTGTTTGTTTTTAAATGAAAGCCAAACTAAGCTAAGAAAAAATTATGCCCGGCAATTGAGTTTCCTACCCAAAGTGAAGCAGAGTGGATATGAGCATTTTTAGTAAGGTTATTTTGTTGTTGTCATTGATTACAATAAGGAAAGATTTTCAGCAGCAGTATCTGGTGGCAGAAGGTTACATTAAAAACAATGTTCTTTTATACAAGACCAAGCTGGCTTTCGACACCATCAGACTATAGACTCCAGGGGATGCAAAGCTGAATTCTCCACATTACATACTCCCAACCTCAAATGCACTTGACTGAGCCTTGCGTTCACGATTTGACGCATTTGTAAGCCTCAGCCCATGTTGCAATCGGGAAGTCAGTCAGCTCCCTTCCCTGCATCCATCCTCTTGCATTCCTCCCTGCAATCTCAGAACCAGCTCTCCCAACGTTCTTCTAACCTGGACTCTGTCCTCCAAAGTGCAGGTATATTGGGGGTGGGGGTGGGGGTGGGAAGGTTCCCTGTCTCTGTGCGCTAACCTGCAGAGCTCTGTGCACAAACCCCTTTGTTAATTTAACATTGTAGCCCCAGCACTTAGCTATGGGAACAAGGCGATCTGCATTCTTGATTTTAGGCAGATCTCATGAGAGAAGCCTGGGCAGTTTGTTACTGGACTGGATGAAAATGGTAGTGACACCTGTTCTAATAAAGGATTATTGGTCCTGATTGGACTATATATTAAAACTGTTGGTCAAATCAGGTTTCAGAGTAACAGCCGTGTTAGTCTGTATCCGCAAAAAGAAGAACAGGAGTACTTGTGGCACTGTAGAGACTAACAAATTTATTAGAGCATAAGCTTTCGTGGACTACAGCCCACTTCTTCGGATGCATACATGTATACATTCGAAGAAGTGGGCTGTAGTCCACGAAAGCTTATGCTCTAATAAATTTGTTAGTCTCTAAGGTGCCACAAGTACTCCTGTTCTTCTTTTTGGTCAAATCAGTTTCTTGAATAATTTTAAACAGAAAAGAAACCCCTGCTTGGACGTTAGGAGAAGTGATCACTTAATCATAGTTCCATGTATATTATGTATACTAGAGATAACTCCAGGAACCAATACATTTGTGTTCTTTCCCCCCATAAAATAGTGTATCATTGATCCAATGTGACATCTTTAGAATTTGTGTATAAATCAGATTCTGCCTTCTCTTTAAAAACTGATGTTTAATAGTTCTACTGTAACCATATGTTTTTTCTATGGAAGGATGGTCCAGTGGTTTGGGAACTAACGTATGACTTAGGAAACCACAGTTCAGTTCTCTGCTCTGTCACAGACTTCCTGTCTGACACTGGGCAAGTAATTTAGCCTCTCTGTGCCTCATATCTCTGTGACTAACACTAACACTGAATGAACTTGAAACCACAAGTAAACCCCTTGGTGTATATGCAATTGTGAAACTGTATACAATTCCTCTAAGAACTGACTAATGCAATTGCGGGTATTAGGAACTTCCAAGGCTTTTTGGACCAATACATGTGAAGTGGATTTCCTAAGAAATACCTGGGGTAACAATAATAAATGACCAACTTTGAAACCACCCTTCTGAAGCTAAGCCCTGGAGAGGAAAACCCATTGTCTAATTACCTGCTCCTGAAACCTCCAGGTCGAAAGACCCCTGGACTATATAAAGGGAGGACTAAACCTGCAATGAGTGTGTTTGTTCTGAACTGAAGCTGTGATGAACTTGAAGCCACAAGTAAACCCCTTAAGTGGGGTGTGGAAGGACTAGTCCTGCCAGAACTCATGTTAGAGTTGGGGTGATCTCTGGGAAGCTTTTTGTATTCATGTAGCTTTTTTTAAATTGTTTTTAATGTTTTCTCTGTAGTGTTTTTACCTGAAGAATACAATGGGTTTACATCAAAAGAGCTGTGTGGTATCTATAGCTGTGGACAGTCACACTGTTAACTGTCTCTGAAAAGAAAGCAAACAGGCCTGGGCAGTCTATCTTTGCTGGAAATAACACAGTAGATGCAGGGAACCGTTCAGCCTGGAGCATAGGCTCTGACTCTCTGGATGCTCCAGGGCTCAAGCTCCCACCGGAAAAAATAGGGGGTGATCAATACCCATCAGCCACAGCCATAAGTGGCGTGTGACTCTTGCATTTGGGGAGGCTGGGTGGGAATGCCAGAAGCTCCCTAGAAGTGGGGGGAGGGGCGCCAATGCCCAGACTGTGGTTGAAAGACTAATATTTCAAAGGATCTGAAGACTGTTAGATCCCCAATTCCCCCTGAAATTCATTATATGACAGTGGGTAGTAACTGAAGTTTTGTTATGGCAACACTAATTTCCTATTTGTAAAGTTTCTTTTCCCCAGAGATGACTATTTTGGGACAGTTTTGTAAAACTCCATTTGTATATTTTAAATCTAATATCCTAAATCTGTGTCTTAATTACAAATATTTTTGGTAAAGCTGTGCTTCCAACAGAACACTGGAAAAGTCTCTCTTGTATCTATAATAAGCAATACCTGGAACTTTGGCATATTGTAATGTAGAAGAATTTGATGCTGATATTATGGAACTTTCAAATTGTCCCTGTCATTTCAGACAATGTATTTAGATTTTTTTGAGCAAAGGGCATAATTAACTTCAAGTACAGAGCCCATTTCCAGTCTATAATTCCAATTACTTAAAATATTACGTTCCTCGCCCCTTCCCACCGCTTTTCTCAACTAATTCACACCTCCCATTCAAACACTCTTTTTTCAGTGACTAATCATCTGTAAACCACAGTATGAAATCTGGAGAGCCATGTGGTATGGAAATGAGCCATGTGCAGAATGCAATAGACAATAGATGGTAGCATTAGGAAAAGAGAAAGGAAAACATAAAAGTCGAGGTCTGGTGGAATAACACCCAGTTGTTCATTTTCTTATCCAGATTAATGCAAATTTTAGTTTTCTACAAAATTCACTTGGAAACCGCACCTAAAAAGACTTTCTCATGGCATTTCCTTGATGGTTGGAAACCAGAAGTGGAGAGTTGCACAAGGGAAAAAAATATATAGGGACTGTTTCTTCCTGTATGTTCGTGCAATGCCTAGCACATTTTGAGTGTGGCTATAATAGAAATAAATAATTAACACCGCCTTACCAACATTAAGAGTTCAGTCCTGCTCCCATGGAACAAAATGGGGATTTTACTGTTGCTCTCATTGGGAGTAGGATCAAACATTCAGGGCCAGCTCCAGGCACCAGCTTGGCAAGCTGGTGCTTGGGGTGGCCACTCCGGACAGGGGCGGCATGTCCAGCTATTCGGCGGCAATTCGGCGGACGGTCCCTCACTCCCGCTAGGAGTGAAGGACCTTCCGCCGAATTGCCGCCGCAGATCGCGATCCCGATTTTTTTTTTTTTTTTGTGTGGCTGCTTGGGGCGGCCAAAACCCTGGAGCCGGCCCTGCAAACATTAAGGGCCAAATTTTCTCTCAGTTACACCAATGTAAACCTAGAGTAACTCCAGTAAGTCAGTGGAGTTCCAACAGTGAGATCATAAGGTCATAAGGAGAACTTGGATTTAAAGAATTTACCTTCACATCTTCTGTCTATACATTTTCGAGATGATGAAAATGAGACACAGATAAGTTCAGTGACTTCTCCAAAGTCACAGAGAGCCAGATTCTGATACCCTGGCTCAAGTAAGTAGTAACCTTACTCCTTGCATAGTCCCACTGAAACCAATGGGTCTATCTGCAGGGGGAGGTACTGGTTATTCTGATTAAGAATATTAGAATCTGGCCCCCAGTAAGTGGGGAAACTCAGAGAAACTGCCCTGCTGATCCTGACTACGAGGCTGCTGCTCTAGCTACTAGACTACATTTCTCTTGATAATGGAAAAGTAAGGGCTTAGACCCTTAAATTTTTACCCAACGGTCAGTAGGACATGGGGGGGGGGTGGAATTCTATTTTATCCACATGAGATTGTTCAGCCCTATGACAGTATATATAATATAACCAATAATAATACAATATGAGATCACTAGGCATATCTGCTGCTTAATTAAGGGCAAACAAATACAGAAAACGTAAGAATGGCCATACTGGGTCAGACCAAAGGACCATCTAGCCCACTGTCCTGTCTGCCAACAGTGGCCAATGCCAGGTGCCCCAGAGGTAACGAACAGAACAGGTAATCATCAAGTGATCCATCCCGTCGCCCATTCCCAGCTTCTGGCAAACAGAGGCTAGGGACACCATCCCTGCCCATCCTGGCTAATGGCCATTGATGGATCTATTCTCCATGAATGTATCTAGTTCTTTTTTCAACCCTGTTATAGACTTGGCCTTCACAACATTGTCGGGCAAAGAGTTCCACAGGTTGACTGTGCATCGTGTGAAGAAATACTTCCTTTTGTTTGTTTTAAACCTACTGCCTATTCATTTCATTTGGTGGCCCCTAGTTCTTGTGTTATGAGGAGTAAACAACACTTCCTTATTTACTTTCTCCACACCAGTCATGATTTTATAGATCTCTATCATATCCCCCCTTAGTCATCTCTTTTCTAAGCTGAAAAGTCCCAGTCTTATTAATCTCTCCTCATATGGCAGCTTTTACATACCCCCAAGCATTTTTGTTGCCCTTTTCTGAACCTTTTCCAATTCCAATATGTCTTTTTTTGAGATGGGGTGACCACATCTGCAAGCAGTAATCAAGATGTGGGCATACCATGGATTTATAGAGAGTCAATATGATATTTTCTGTCTTATCTATCCCTTTCCTAATGATTCCCAACATTCTGTACTTTTTTTGACTGCCGCTGCACATTGAGTGGATGTTTTCAGAGATCTATCCACAATGACTCCAAGATCTCTTTCTTGAGTGGTAACAGCTAATTTAGACCCCATCATTTTATATGTATAGTTGGGATTATGTTTTCCAATGTGCATTACTTTGCATTTATCAAAACTGAATTTCATCTGAGATATTTGTTGAGGTGATGCAGACCCAGGATGGGCTACCAGGCCCCCTTTGGCCTTCGGGATTATGAAATATCAGGAGTAAAACCCTTTCCCTCTCAAGTTTTGAAGAACTTCCTCTATGGCCCCCACGCGTAGTAGGACTTGCACCTCCTGCACATGAAGCTGCTCAAGAGAAGGATTGCTGAATTAGGGAGACCAGATGTACCGATTTTATAGGGACAGTCCCGATTTTTGGGTCCTTTTCTTATATAGGCTCCTATTACCCCCCACCCCCCGTCCCGATTTTTCACACTTGCTGAAATAGGAATGAGGTTGTGTGCTGGGAAGGGGGAACAAGTTAAAGAAGTATGGGCTGGATGAATGGACTATAAAGTGGATAGAAAGCTGGCTAGATCATCGTGCTCAGCGGATAGTGATCAATGGCTCCATGTCTAGCTGGCAGCCAGTATCAAGCGGCATGCCCCAAGGGTCGATCCTGGGGCTAGTTTTGTTCAATAGCTTCATTAATGATATGGAGGATGGCGTGGATTGCACCCTCAGCAAGTTTGCAGATGACACTAAACTGTGAGGAGTGGTAGATATGCTGGAGGGTAGGGATAGGATACAGAGGGACCAGCGAGAGCTCACCGGATGCTGCCGGAACCGCGACACTTTCCAAGGCTCGGGCCCCTCTCTCAGGGCGAACCCATTCCAGGGTCCCCTGCCCTTCACATTGAAAGTATTCAATTATTAACAGTTTAAAATTTAAACACTGTCCAGAATAATAAAAGGCAGCCTTTTTTCATAAAAGCAGCCCTGCTTTCAACCTCCATTCCCACATGTTTACACTACCTGTTCAAAGGCCTATTCGATCTAAATTCTTTGATGTATGACCAACTACTTCTGTTGTGGCTTTTTCTTAACTCAGATCTATACCTAGTGGGGAAAAGGACAAATTGATTCTTTTATCAAATACCAACTAACAATGAACTGGGATGTCCCTGGTTTTTGTGGACGTGTTTATGCATGCGTGTGCATGGGTGCATGCTTAAGTTACATGATGAGGTTTATGACAAAGACAAAGTGGGGAAATACACAACTCAGCATCTTAATTAGAACAAATCAAATATGCATAAGCAATGGGAATATGAACGGTTCCATTTCTAAATGAAGATTGCCTGTCTAAGGCCCTGAACATAGCACGCTATCCACATGGACAGACCTTTCTGCTCTCCCTGAGTCCTCTTAAAGTCAATGGGACTCCATAAGGGTCTGCTCACGTGGACATCTTCACAGGATCAAAGCCTATATATGCTGATAAATTAAAGCCTTAAGAGCAGTGGGACAGACTTCTCCTGTGATAAGGACTCAGTGCAGAGGAATGTGTATCATTTTTATGCAAAACGAGACAGGACATTAAATCAAGTATCAGAAAATAAGATGCCCCTGGGCAATCCATTCATTTATTAAATAAAAGGAGGAAGCTCATCTTTCAAAGCCTAAATAGCTCATTTCGTGAGGCTCTCAGGCCAAACATAACAGTAATAAGAATGAGGAGTACTTGTGGCAACTTAGAGACTAACAAATTTATTTGGGCATAAGCTTTCGTGGGCTAAAGCCCACTTCATCAGATGCATGCAGCGGAAAATACAGTAGGAAGATATATATACACAGAGAACATGAAAAACAGTAAAACAGTAATAAGTACCTACTTTTTTGCTATCCGTATGTCTTTATTTTAGGTATCACACTTAGCTCTTGTTATGAGGCTATATTATCTAATACCATCTCCAACATGCCCCTACCAGCCATTCTCTTCTTGCAAATGTGTGAAATCACGTTGGAATTACGTGTCCGGTATGAAGGGATGGGCTGCAGTAAGGAATCTTCGAACTGCTTCTAGTAGCATCCTATGGACTCGTGGGCATGGGTATGAGACTTGAGTAGCAATGCAGCGTGGACATTCAAGCACGAGTTTGAAATGACCAGGTCTGCAGGCGCAGGTCCAATAGACCCAGATTTACTATGCAGAGTAGAGATTCCCCGAGAGAGGATCTGATCCAAAGCTCATTGGCATCAGTGGAAAGATTCCCATTGACTTCAGTGGGTTCTGGATCAGACCCAGAATGAAAATAATTCAGGGTCAGATTCACAGTGTTTTTCAAGTGGTTTAAACTTACAGTCAAAATCAAACTTCTGCTACTCCAGGTCATGAGCTGAAAAGGAAGAACTTGATAAAAGGTGAGCTGCTCTCTTCAGAAAACAAAAACCTTGTTTAATCAAAGTCAATGGAAAAAATTAAGGAATAACAAATTATGGCAGCACTTTAAAATGGCCCCGGGGAAAACAGAGGAAGCTAAAGCAACTCACATCTTGTGTGACATGGGATACAACCAAGGATAGGGAACATCAAATGGAGAGCATGGGGAAGGAAATAATCCATCTATTTCATTGTCTAGTAGGAAAGCACATCCATTATATTTTTAGAACAGGCTGGTTAAATTCTGTTCTATATAGTATTCTAGACCGCACTCATCACTGTAGTATTTAGTGGGATGCAAATAGTAGTAAACATGTAAACTAAAAACTCAAATTATAATCCCATGGAAGGTTGTCCCCCAGGAAACCATAGCTATCAGTTTCATGAACCAGTCTGCATTATTATTGTACCGTACATTGGGCATGTTGGCAAAACACAATTAACATACGAAGTCTGGAAACCCCCAGACATCACTGAATTATAATAAGCAATATATTTAAAGTTTATTTCAAAATGTAATGATCAGCCTTCCAACCTACGAAGACCTTGATGTATTTGGGGAGCAGTGCAGAGTTGGAAGTCTGGTATTTTAAGTACATTGCATCACTGTATCAATTACACATTACTATTTTAAAGAATGCAAAGCTACCGTGATCAAAAAAGTTCTTTAATGTGCAATGTATTATTTTATTTGGATTTCATTTTTAATGAGGCATGATTTTCAAAGTGAATAAATTGCTTTGTATAAATTGCTCATCTTTCTAATCGCTCTGAAGTCAATCTAAAAAATACATTTAAAAATGAATTCTATTGTTTTTAAAGTGGGGAAAGTGCTAATGTAGATTTTTTTTCCACCCTCACCACCGTGTTTTAATTGAATTGAATTCTTGAAACTGAATAAATGGTGCATGAATGTGCATAGATTCAAAGTTCAATTTCTTCAATCAAAAATTCAGAACGCCAAACTAGGCATGGTAAAAAATAAGGCAAAATAGCATCTGCTAATATTAAACTCAGACTCTGCCACTCCAGACTGAATTACAAAACCTTATCTAATGACAGAATAATTAAGCACACATGAAGTAATCACCAGCACATTGTCAGAAACTGAGTCTAAAATCAAGATATAAATATCAGCAGTTTCATGCACTAAGTCTGTAACATTTGCTTTCCCTGACTAACTCCAATCAATGAGTCAACTGCAGCAGGTCGAAAGCAAATGTGATAAAATGCCACCTTATGAAGTAATTGCCTTCATAGATCTTACCAAATGAGTCATAAAACTATTCATCAATATCCTTGGTTGTGCAGCATAGCGGAGTTAAGAGGTAAGCTCAGGGAATTCTCTGATCAGAAAAGCTTCCTGTGTGATTCCTTTCTCAGTCCATAAATCATCATTTCTTGAATTTGGTACCAAGGT
This sequence comes from Chrysemys picta bellii, assembly GCF_011386835.1. Classification (NCBI taxonomy): domain Eukaryota; kingdom Metazoa; phylum Chordata; order Testudines; family Emydidae; genus Chrysemys; species Chrysemys picta. The sequence goes on along the minus strand of NC_088803.1, from coordinate 46,044,286 downwards.
TGAGTAAGAAATGAAAACATCCACTACCATTAGGCGACTGCTAACAAGGCGTTAACTTTTCCATTAATGGCGTTGACAAATTCAAATAGATTTTAAAAGCTCATTTGCGTCAAATCTAAAGAGGTGAAATAAGTTGTCTGAATGTTCCCTTTAATTGTACACTGAATTATATGCATTTTTTCATGGATTTCCTTTTCTACTGATATATAACTCCCAGGCACCTGAGAAATACATGTCACACCTACTTATACCATTCCCTCTGCTTGTTTCTCTTATTTCTAGTTTTCACATTTATTATTTTTAATTATTAGTTCTTCAAGTTTATACAATCTCACCATTGTGAGCCATCGTGGAGCCCCAACTGAGCTCTTCAGCAAAGCCTTCAACAACACGCTTAAGTACCATATACTTCAATGGGACCTAAACATGGGCTCAACATGCTGAATAGGAATGGACTTAAGTATGTGCTTAAATGCTTTGCTGAAATAGGGATTCGAGACCTATCCTATAGGAAATCAGTACTTACCCAGGACTGCCCATAGAGATCTAAACACTCCCATTTTTAGCCTGGTCTCTTCTCAATAGCCTGAGAAGAGATGGGAAAAGATGCAACGACAGACACTTTAGTGCAATGTGTGAGATATTTAAATATCTACTACTCACAAGAACACAAAACTATACTCTTTTCAAGGTAAAATCTTACTCTTTCCAACTTAAAGAACATCTTGTATTACCAACTCAACACCAGCAATGATTCTCCCCCAGTTCTGAGCTATCTATCACTTATGCTTCAGCAGGTATAGAATCAACACATTAACAAGGTGTGACGGAGCAGGGAGCGGGGTGGATTTGACCTGGGAATGTTTCAGGGGAGTTACATTGGGGATGGGGGACTTCCCTTGAAGGAAGCTACCTGAGCTATAACCTGAGCCAGGAGGGGGGGTTGGGAGAAGTGACACCTTCTGGCCGGGAGACTGAACAAAGGAGAGGAGGAGCTGGGGGGAAGGGGGAAGAGAGCTCCTGGAGGAGTTTTTGTTTCCAGTCTTGGGCTGGGTGGTACAACGCAGGGAACCCCAAGCGGGGGTCTAAGCTCCCTAAACCCCCCAGAAGGACTTGATTGAGGGGTTCTGGTTGTACCTACACGCTCTGCTGGGGACTGTGTTCCTATCATCTAATAAACCTTCTGTTTTACTGGCTGGCTGAGAGTCACGGCGAGTCTCAGGAAGAGGGGTGCAGGGCCCTGACTCCCCCACACTCCGTGACACAAGGGCATGACATGGCATCATCAGAAAGATAATTAGCAAGGCAGGCACACATGCAATAAGCAGGCAGGTAACATCATATTCTCATAGTAACTAGCAGAGGGATTTACTCCTTTTACCAAGGGTTCGGGTGAGTCCTTGCATGTCACTAACCCTGTAAGGCAGCTCTCTGTGTGTGAGCGCTGAATATTCCAGGCTCTCTCTGAACTCCTTGCATGCTATGCAAGTCAGTTCCAAGCCAGCACATAGAGGGATGTTGGGAGAAGCCTGTGAGCACAGGCCTAGGGAAGAGCCACTAGATCTGCACTACATCTGCCCTGGTCTGGGAAGTGCCAGGACACAGAGGTGTAGCAGCCAGCATCCCAGTCCCTAGGTTGAACTCAGTGGGCGTTTTGCCTATGGAATGCAAGACTGGTGCCAATGAGAGCCAGCTCTCACTCTCTCCTCTAACCTCCTCCTCATTGCTCCCTTCCTTCTCTTACACTCTAGCTCCTGTCCTAGATATGTCCAACCTGAGTTAATAAAATACTTTCATGCAACATGATGCCCAGTTAAGTCTTCCACTTGTGGAGGATCAAGACCACAAACTTCAAAGAACTTGCTATACTCTTTACAAGGCACATTTGCCTTCAGACCAGAGCTCTGAACCGGCTGAGGGATAAAATGCTATTTGCTGAGGGAAGGATAAAAAGAGGGATCTATGTCAGTAGTGAGTGAAGGGCGAGGTTGTGCCAGTGTAGAGACTGTGCAGAACCACATTACCCCAGACTGGAAGGACCAAGCACCACCGCATCCCCATCCTTAAACATTGGTACCTCAGGAGGCACACAGAGAGAGCAGAGACAACAGCTGGGTGACTCTTGAGCCATTCTCCTGTAGGGCCACCTGCTCAAGGGTCAGTCACATTCTGGCCCAAAAGACCAGGCTCTCCCCAAGACAGGCTCCCAATGACTTCAGCAGGCTTTGGATCAGGCCCTGGTTGCCTACGGCTATTACTTTTTAAGTAATTTCCCAAAAATTCAGCTTACACATTCTTTCTCCTCTGGGCAGTGGAAAGCTGGTAGGCGCCCAGTTTCTCATGTAAATCCTGGTATGTTCCACTCATTGCCTGAAAAATCTTTTCTGCAACAGAAACTTTGTATTTTCCCATCCAGTTTGTAAATACATGGCACTAGCTTAGCATTGATATGGTCTTCTGGAGCCTTAATAGCTTGCATAACTCTAGGTAATGACACATTTGATGGCAAGTCATCTTCCGATGACTGAATAACAGCAAACCTGGGTTAAGCATGCCTGCCCCCAGCTTGACCCACTACAGAGCTGACAGCAGACTGCCTACACACAGCTGGAGGTATCTGCAACTGCGGAGGCTGCTTTGACTGGCTACATTTTCCTGGGACTTTTCCTGCATATGGAGGACAACTAGTTTTTAATCTCGGCAATACACATTTTTGCTGGATGGTTGCTTTCTGAACTTGGGGCATCTGAACACAGCCAGAGACAGAGCATGGATGGCAAAATAATGCATTGTCTTCTTAAGAGGTAAAACAGATTGCTGTTGCCTTACACAAGCAGCAATAGAGAATTTATCAAATATACATGATACAGGAACACAGCACAATTGAGGAAGAAGTAGTTATGGATTACAATAAGCCTATATACTTTCTATCATTCTATTTTAGGGTTTGCTATAGTGTCTATCCCCTCTAGTATAGTTGTGTGACTTTGTGGAGGGATAGGTCGGACAGGTATAATCCTGAGAAAAATGACAGCAAGCACAAGTTCATTTAACTAGGAAGCCAGTTCTTTTATTGCTGGAAGGAAGGGCACAGATAGCTCACCCTTGGCTGCTCGTGTTGGTGTTACATTCAGGCTCACTCTCTCAGAGAGAGAAGGGAAAAATTAAGAAGGCACACTCCTGAACTTGTTCCCCCGATTGATTCCTGAGCTCGGGTCCATGCAATACAGGTTGAGTAACATGCTTTGGGAGCTCTTTGTGTTAGCATGCAAAGAAACACATACTCACCCAGCCAACACAATTACTCCATCAAACTAGATATAAGGCACACATTTTTATCAGTAACCCATGAAACAGGTTACCTAGGAGTGCAATGGACTCACCATCACTTTTTTTTTTTAAATAAATACTGGATATATTTGTAAAAGATAAAGAAACGTTGTGGCCTTAATGCAGGAATTTATGGATACATTTTTATGACCCATGTTCCGCAGGAGGTCAGACTCAATAATCATAATGTTCTCTTCTGGATTTACAGGCTATGGATTACAATACCAAAGGCCTCACCAGGTAAATTGCTAGTGGACTTTAGGAGTCTTCTGCTCTTCTCCCTTCCCTATTAGAGGAGGTTCTGCTTGGAATATACTTCGCCTCTTCTTTCTCTTACCCCTTCACACTAATTAAAATGAACAATCCTGTTATTATAAACATCTCAGTGACGTGGCTGTAGGTTAAATTATGACAAAGGTATCAGACTCAAGACCTACAGTCTAGAAAGAACAGTCATTGTTCTTTTGCTAATCTACGGTGTTAAAACTGTCCCCCTGGTGAGAAAGTAGGCCGGGTTTCTGTCAGAGAAAAGGTGTAAAGCTCCCGGGGGGGGGGGGTATCTGCTGAGGTGGGCTGCAGTGGCACAAGACACCTCTGGGGAACCAGCTCTGCCCCCAAAGCACACAATCCAGCATAGCCCATTTCAGTCTCTTTTGGCAAAGCCCCAAAGGCGTCCTCAAAGTTAATGCTACCCTACTGTGGGTGATGGTAGATATACACAGGCTCATTGAAGCCAATGGCAGAACAACTATTGACTTCCGTGGCACCAGGATTTCACCCCTGGAGAGCAGTGGGTTTCAGAGGAGAACATAGGGATATAAGGCAATTTTTTCAAAATAACCTGAGTGACTTTGAAGCCTAAGTCTCATTGACTTTCAATGCAATTATCACAACAATACTAGTAATAAACCATATAAATTGGAATTATCTGTGAAAAGAGCTACCCAGAGGATTTCCTGCCAAAGGTGAGGTTCTTGATTCACATTCATTATTAATTTTATTTTTTCATATCTTTAATCTCAACATTATAAAATGGTTCCCGGATATCTATTTTAAAGTTCTTGCCAGTGACACTTCTGCAGCAAAATTACATTGCGTTTTTCTAGTTACTGCAATAATTTGGCACTAAGCAGAGCTTTTTCTGTAAATCATCCTTTGAAAAAATACTTTCTAAACAACGCTTGTGAAGACTGTCATTCTCTGTTTGCCAGAACGCTTGTGTCAGACAAAATGCTGTACTGGTAAATTCTGAATAATTTATTGTATGGGCCAGCATGGGTCCTTCCTTATAATGCCCTTTTCAAGGTTAACAGGCGTCTCAGCTAAAACCAGTTCGTGAAGACATTGAGAGGTAAATAATTTTGAAAGTTAAATAATTGCACTGAAAAATTTAACTGCCCATGTAATCATATACATAAATCAAACTTCCATAGGCGCAGTTACTTTTCCTTATTTCTCTCCATCGCCTTTCCTCTGTTAACAAGAGCAAAACAAGCTGTGGCTTAAACTGAATCTTTCATAACACAAACAATTATTTAACTTTTAAAAAGTTCTTCTTAGAACATTAAAGAAGGATGGTTAGTATTATCCAAAGGACAGTGGACAATTGGAGGGAATAGAGCCAAACATAGACTCTTTTGAAAATCACATCCTAGGTAAATTAGGCACTCCAAAAATTGTGTACTGTGTTTAGGTACCTAAAGATGCAGATAGGCGCTTAGTGGAGTTTTCAAAAGAGGCTAACCATATGTCTGTACATTGTTACCTCTAAAAATCTGGCCCTCAGCTTCTAAAGAATTTCTATAAATTGAACTTCTAACTCCCAAAATGTCTGACTTCTTTGAAAAACTCCAGGAATAATATTCACATTAGAGCTGACTGATGCAATTTTTTCAACCACAATTTCCAAAAAACCTGGATTTTCACAACAATGAAATTTTTCATGGAAAAAAGTCATTTTTGTTAAAAAAACAAAACAAAACAAATGTTTTCCTTTATTTTTTTGTTTTAAAATTGTGCCAAAAGCCCCAATCTTTGTCTCTCTTTTTCTTAAAACATTCTCCATTCAAAGCAAGGGAAACATATTTTTTTAAATAATAGAAAATGGAAACTGAAAGTTTTCAAATAATATTGTTGAAATGAAAAATGGACAATTTCAAACAAATCAATAAGTGTTCATTTTTTTTAAAAATCATGAAACATACTTAGCTTTGTTCAAACACATTGGTAGCACCATATGCTGAATATGGCAACTATCTACATTATAATTCTATTTTGCAAGCTTCTAGCATACGCATAAATGGTCTGTTTCAGTTACACTGGTATCGCCGTATGTGCTTCTAGAGCATCACTCCAATGGAAACAGAAGTAAGATTTAAAAACAGAAAACAAATCTTTTCAGGTAGCCTAAAACTGGAAAAAACAAACAAACCACAGTTTGTTGCCCTTTTTATTCATTTTTCAGGTTTTCAGTGAAAATCTCATTTTTTTAAAATGAAAACAGAAGGGTTTGTTTTTCCTGAAAAATATCTATTTCTTGAAAAGCCATTTTGTATAAAAAAGTTGTGATGGAAAATTTTCACCCATCTATTACTATTTATAGCGACAAGACCCATTGTGCCATCTAAAGAGTACCCCTTGCAATTCATGATCATTTGGATTACATTAGAATTGCCTTATTTGGTCATGATATGATCTAGCATGATGAAAGACTACTGCCAGTACAGCTACAGTGCCTATAATTATATTTTGACTTCAATTCTGGGCCAGATTATAATAAGATTTAGGCATCACAACGATGTAATTTAGAGGCTCAGGTACTTGAATTCCAACACACATGATAAATGAATATCTAAAATTAGGCACAACAATTGCATAGTTAAAATGTCTGTAAGCCTGACTGTAAATATCCCTCCCCCCCTCAAATACTGGTGCTTTAAAATCAGTTTATTTTAAAACTGCCATTGCTATGTGCAATATACAATTACAGTAGTTGAAGCTTTGGCTTTTCCTGACCACTTTTATAGAATTTCTAGATGACACAGTGTTAGCTGCAAAAATTACATTGGCGGAGACTAAACTAGATTCAAGAGCTAAATAATTTGTAGACTTGGAACTCAGACTTTGAGCTTCTGCAACATTGATTGATTGACGAGAAACTTCTGGACATACCCCTTCCCCACAGTTCTTACCAGTATGTTTTATAAGATGACCCACTGGACACTGGGAAGATGTCTTTAGAACTTTCTAATGAGAATTCCTAATGAGTCCCCCACTGTTATAAAAGAGGACATGATTCTCGATAGCTGATTAACAGCAAGCCCTTCACTGAGCAACTTTAGGGGACTGCTAGAAAAGAAATGAACATGTCCGTTAAATAATAGCAAAATGATAAAGAAGGGCTCTGTTCCCCTGATAGAGCATAAGTGTCTGTCCTGTACTCTCTATTGGAGGCACTCAGAGACCTCATCCACAAAAGTTCCATGACCCAAACATACTTCCTGCTGGGTAACTAACACAGCTCTCTGCCCTTTAGCAGACTTAAAAGATCTGAAAGTTTATGTCACATCTAAAAAGTCAAAGATTATATTTTAAACAGGGAATTAGCTGTTAGAGACAAGTCTTTCATCCTGCACCAAATCTGAGTAAATGGACTTGTCAGGGTAATGGAAGTGGGGGTGGAATCTTGCTCTCAGTCCAAATACATTTTGGTTGCCAATGTACTCTTAAGGTAGTGTAGTGCACGCCCTGTACAGGGCGTTGTACATATGTAATCTTCCATAGGTTCTTAGGGCCTGAAAGGACATAGAGCAAGTGCAGAAAGGAGTTTAAGGGCAGGATAGGAATACTGGTGGATTGTAGGAGGCAAGGCTAGCAGGCCCATTAGGACTAGAGTGGTCAGAAAATGTTCAGTGAAATGTTTTAGTTGGGTTTTGGTTGGAAAATGCTGATTGGTTGAAACCAAAACTTTTTATGGGCATGTATCAGTTTTGACAAAGCTTTCCTCACCTCCAGGCAGGGGTGAAAGTAATATTCAATTCTTATCGGTACAGGGGCTGGCTCCAGGCCCTTGGAAGGGGTGGGGCCTCGAGCGGAAGTGGCAGGGTTGGGGCTCAGCTTCCCTCAGCCAGCCCATCCGCACTGCCTGGCCCGCACCGCCAGGGGCTCCAGCAATTTAAAAGGTGAGGCCAACGTGGGCTTTAATGTCGGCTGGTTACAAGCCGGTACCAGCTTCTTACCAGTACACCGGATGGACCCATACCGGCCCACTTTCACCCTGCCTCCAAAGTGTCTGGGAGAGGGGGGGAATGGGACAGCCACCACCCCAGAATAGCCAACAGTCCAGTGGTTATGGGACTCATGCGGGAGTTCACAGTTCAAGTGCTTGCTTTTAGTTAGCTAGAACAGGGACTTGAACATTGGGGTCTCACAGCCCACATGAGTGTCCTAACCACTCAGCTATTGGCTGGTGGGTCTCTCGGAATTTATCCTGGTGAAGCTATCCACTTTGTATAAGCCATTAACTATGTATTGGTCAGGGCGAGGGGGGAGAGAGATTGACTGCATTACCCAGTGGTTGTGGCACTTACATGAGATATGGGTTTAACCTTGGTTTCCCACATCCCCAATGAGTGCCCTAACCACTAGTGTGTGGGGTATTCTAGGATGCGCTTTCTCATTTTCCATGAAACACTTCAAAAGATAGCAGATTCATCCTGATGCAGAACAAGAAATATTTTTTGTAACCTCAAAAAGTTTTGCAAGACATGAAAAGTGTTTCCTGCCCACCTGTCATTATGACATGTATTCAAATACTGAACCTGTGACTGTGTCCAACCAGAGGGTCATTTGCACTAGTTGTGATCACTATCACAGCCACAGAATGGATCAGCTGTTGCTATGTGGCCGAGGGGTTCTCCCCTCTCACAATTGCCACAGGACACACCCTGCACCATGCTCGTTTACTCCAGATTGGTGTAGTGCTGAGGATTTATGATTTATGATTGCTAGGCAAATCCCAGGTCTACTCATCATTGAACATCCAAGGTAATGAATGTTTGTCAGATTTGACTTGCTAGAACAATGGCATTGCCATGGTGTTCTTCAGTAATGTTCCAAGAACTGTACATTCCATGACTGCAGGGAACCAGAGATAGGCAGAAGACAAATCTGAGTGCATTGCACTTTTGCCTTCTAAATACAGTATCGTTACTGGGTCTGACCCAGTCCTTCATATGGGACCTTATTCTTTGAGTCCAGATCCTTACCAGCTGATGCACACAAATATAATGCAACATCAGGTTCCATCAGCTAAACAAAAAAAAGCAAAGTTGGGAGGGAGGGAAGGAAAGAGCAACCTTATTTATTACCTTACGTATTTACAACCACCTGAGATCTACTGCATTCATAGGCGCCGATTCCCTGGGTGCTCGGGGGCTCAGCACCCACAGAGTTGGCCAGGGCTGCTGCTCTGGTGGCCCTGGGACTAGCTGCCAATCAGATATTCAGCGGCTGGCCCTTCGCTCCCAGCAGCTCTTCAGTGGCTGCCCCACTGACCATCTGTTCAGCGGGGCTGCACTGACACTGGCTCCACTCTTCCCCCCTCCCACCCTCCTCCACTGCTCTTAAAGCAGGAGGGGGCAGAAAGGAGCAAGCAGCGGGGGAGAGGTGCTCAGGGGAAGGGAGCTCGGGGGAGGGGGCAGAGTGGAGACAGGAAGAGGTGGAGTGGGGCCCTGGGGGCGGGGCCTTGGGGGAAGGGGCTGAGCCAGTGTGGGGCACCCACCGGCAAATCAAAAAGTCAGCGTCTATGACTGCATTCATCGTGTGCTTTAAATGGGAGTCCAAATTCTGAGTTGGGAGTTTTGTAACTAAACTTGGTGGTTTATTCTGGGGGTGTATGTGCCACAAGTGCTAAATTGCCTGGTATACAGCAACCCCCATATTCACTCCCGTGTTCAGATTTACTTACATTCTAATCAATATGTTCCATGCATTTTGTATATACTGGAGCTCATCTTATTACATGCTCAATTGATTCTTGGAACAACAACAAGCTGTACAAGATTGTACCCTGTGGATAAGGCAGATGTTTTTCTGACCTCCACCCACTAACTTTAGATAGCCAGATTTGTTTCTGGTTTTTTGTGGAAAAAAAAATATTCCCACTACACATTTGACCCATGCAGAGCAGATATTACATTGTGATATCGATAGCTAGATAGATATCTTCCTCTAACCTGTCAGACATCTGACAATTATGTGTGAAGGCCATGGCAAAGTTTTAATTCCTAGGAGACTGGGACTTTAATTCCTGGCTGACATTCTTTGTGAAAATTTTGGAACATGCCATGCTGAATGCAGAGTATATTATCCAAAGGACATTTTTAAAAAAATGCAAATTCAAAATGAGCATTTGATTTTGAAGGGCGTGTGTGCACATGGGCGCATGTTTGTTCTGCTGGCTACTTCTGCTGTCTAGTTGCATAATGGGGTGTTTCTGATTACGTGCGAACGTAAAAGCTGCCATACTGGGTCAGACCATGGTCTATCGTGCCCAGTATCCTGTCTCCAACAGTGGCCCATACCCAGTGGCCAGCCCTTGGATACGGCAAATTGGGGCCACTGCCCCGGGCCCTGCGCTTCGATAAAATCGTGAGGAGGCAGGCGGGGAGGCGAGGTAGGAGGCAGGCAGGTGAGTGGGGTGAGGAGGCGAAAGGGGAGGTGAGCAACAGGCAGGTGGACGGGCAGGGGAGCAAGGAGGAGCCCCCCTACCAGAATCTCCCCCTCCCCCTAGCGCCTCCTGCCTGCCTGCCGCCGGGCCCCACTGATCAGCACTTCCCCCTCCCTCTCAGTGCCTACCACCTGCCGCAGATCAGATGTTTTGTGGCATCAGGAGGCCCTGGGGAGAAGGGGAAAGGAGCGAGGGCACAGCGCGCTCGGGGGAGGGGGTAAAATTGGGCCGGGGAGAAGTGGGGCAGGGGCAGGAAGAGGTGGGGTGAGGCCTTGGGGGAAGGGATGAAGTGGGAGCAGGGCCTAGGCAAAGCCAGGGGGAGCACCCCCCAGATGATTAAAAACTCGGCGCCTATGACCCAGGCCCCGCACCCCCTTAGCAATGGCCATGCCCATACCAGAGCTTCGGGGGACTGTACAGAACAGGGCAATTATGGAGTGATCCATCCCTGTCTTCCAAATTCAGCTTCTGGCAGTCAGAGGTTTAGAGTCACCCTGAGCATGGAGTTGCATCATGACCATCTTGGTTAATAATCATTGATGGGCCTATCCTCCATGAACTTATCTCGTTCTTTTTTGTGATAGATACAGTTATGTTTTTGGCCACCACAATATCCCATAGCAATGAGTTCCACAGATTAGTTGCGTGTTTTGTGAAAAAGTACTCGGAAGTGAATTAACAAACTGAATTATGGCCACTTTAATTGTGAATGAGGGTGTTCACACAGGGATTTAATGTGATTTAACTAATCCACTTCAAATTTGCACCTTTAGTTAATTGAGGTTAACTTTCTTGCATGTCCCTATGTCGACAAGTCCCCAGTCTATGTTAACTGAATGAGACTTTGAAATCTTCAGTGGCAATATTCATGCGAGTAAGAACTACCCAAAGGAGTAAGGGTTTGCATGATGTCGCCCTCACTTAGGGTACATCTACACTACAGCGGGGAGTCGGTTTAAGATACGCAAATTCAGCAACGTGAATAGCGTAGCTGAATTCGACGTATTACAGCCGACTTACCCCGTTGTGAAGACGGCGGCAAAATCGACTTCTGCCGCTTTTTGTCGGCGGCGCTTACTACCACCTCCGCTGGTGGAGTTAGAGCGCCGATTCGGGGATCGATTGTCACGTCCCCACGGGACGCGATAAATCGATTCCCGAGAGGTCGATTTCTACCCGCCGATTCAGGCGGGTAGTATAGACCAGGCCTTAGTGTATCTTCATGTTCTATAATTAGTATTTGATTTTAGAAGAAAAAAAATTGCATTTTATTTCTTTCTAATTGTAAAATAAATGCTTGGTGTTTAAATGACCATCAACTACAGAACAAAACAAAAATGCTCATATATTATTTCTGTCCTGGAGTTTTACTGATGTTGGAAAGTTCTGACTGTTTGGTTTAACTCTGAGTTTTAAAAGTGAACAAGATATTGCAGAGTGAAGGCAGTATGAAAACTAGAAAAATCTGTCAATCATAAGAACTGAGAAGAGAACAAGCTCTTCCCCCTCCCCCTTTTTTTAGAAGTACAAAAGGATGTGGTAAAAGGCATTGAAAGAATTTCAGGCAGGAAGTGCAGCAAAGATCAGATAGACAGCAGTGACAAAGGATAAGGAAAGAGAGGTGTGGATGGAGATTTGTGACCTGAAGTATAGGAACAGTGCCTCTGAGGACATCAGAGACCAGAAAGCCTGAGAACAAAGCACAGTATTGATTCATTGTATGTTTTGTGAGCTCTTTGACCGATTAACCTGTTCACTGTGGGAAGTGGGGTTGGGGGTGAAAGGAGGGACATGATAAACAAAGATCTCCAGGTGCGTACACATATACAAAAGTGGCTCATGGGTACTTCTATTACACCATGTAGTCAAGGCCTGCCGTAAGGGCCTCAGCATAATGTTACCAGGTGACAAGCAAAATAAATCTCATCAATAGCAGGTTTCTAATACAACTGACAATATGATTGACAAAGAAATGAGTGTACCTGCTCAGCCTTTATTAGCATCACGAGATCATAGTAGTTAGAAGGTAGAGTTTTTGATTTAATTGTATATTCCACTACTTATATTGACACAACCACATGACAATCTCACACATATACAAACAACATTAGACTGAGATTTTCAAAGCCACCCCAGGGAGTTGAACACCCAATTTCCATTTATTTTAATAGGCACCCTAATGACTAACAGAGCATCAGATTTAACAATTAGGAAACCACATGTGTAGGTCTTTGTAGGATTAAGGACGAAGAAGTACTGGCAACTCGGCTGAAGATTCATTCCTTTACCATGGCTGGGGAGTCTACATTGTCAGATGGATGCTGCACTTCTGAACTGGAATGTTTGGCAGATGTAAACAAAATGGCCAGACTGGATGGATGAGTTTGATCAAGGGTATGTTAATTTCAGCTGTCTGGAGTTGGGGCTTAATCTTATCCCCACTGAAAACCATAGGAATTTTATCAATAAACATAATTTTCAGAATGTTGGCTCAATGCTTGTTTTGAGGCTTGAACATCTTCTACTATAAATATCTATTTGATTGAAAGAAGAACAAAAAAGATTCTGGTCTTCATTTCAAAACACATCCTGACACGGATATCTCCTCATGTGTTTTGATCTGTCTTTTGCCTGATCCCCCTTGTGTTTTGCTCTTGTGGCTTCTAGACTACAGAGCTTCTACTAGAAAGAAATAAAGTGCTTTCTCATGGTATTTCGACAGGGGAAGAGTGCACCTGTGAAGGTTCTGACCCTTATTACCAGTACCCAGGAGTGTAGTAGAAGAATAGACGCTAAAATCTTCAAAGCTGAACACTTAGGGAAAGAAGGTGGGGGAAAGGGTGAAACCCCAAACCACTCAGCTTCTGGAGTGTTTCTGATAGCAAATAAACTGAGAAAAATTCAAAGGGTGTTCAGACTGGCAGGGAGTGAAAAATTGAGCTTTAAACTGTAAACTCCTGTGCCCATAGTCCATGTGCATTTATGGAGAAACAAAAGGCTTTTTTCCAGTTTTCTGTGATGTTTTGAAGCACAGGGAAAGGAACACTTTTTGAGCCTCTGTGCTGTCTTGTCAGTTAGTCACTCCAATATACATTTTTTAATTTGTTAGGTTCTAAATCAGTTTTGAACCAATGGCCTGCCATGATATTAGCAGGCCTATACTGCTGGAGGACCCATTTTTGGAATTAATCTTAAAACACTGATAACTTGTGAGCAAAGATCCCACAGCACCTTTTTTGCAAAGGAAAGGACACTAGCTGCCATGCCATGCCTCAGTGATAGCTTGGATAATTACATTCTTCCCACTGAAACTCCCCCTAGCGATTTATCTTGGGTATGATATTTGTAAGAACGTACCACTGCCCCAGGAATAAGAAACAGAAAACACAACAGAAGTTAAGAGCTCTTACCGGCTGTGATCATGAGAACTAACACAAGGAACAACTAGCTGCAAATGGCCTCTTTAAAGCTGCAGTGGTATGTCTTTTCCAAATTTCAAGGTCCAGCTCCTGCCCAGAAATGCATGCTGGGAAGAAGTTCCTATAAGAAGACTAGCCTACATTGGGGATGGGGAAAGGAGGGGAGGGGAAAGGTGGTATTTATGGAGAAAGGCCTATTAGCCAACACACTGGGAATTGAACTATGGCTCTCCAAGCCATAAAGCATGAGTGGTTACAGCTAGAGTTAAAGAACCACGGTTTAAGCAGGGCTGCAAGAGACCTATCATCTCTGCAGCCCAGACATAGCAGGAGGACTTGCTATAGCAGAAACTCACTACTAAGCTCCATGCACTATATCACAATGGTCTTCTATCTTTCATATCACAAATAATGTACAACATTTTAGTATCAGGGGGTAGCCGTGTTAGTCTGTATCTACAAAAACAACAAGGAGTCTGGTGGCACCTTAAAGACTAACAGATTTATTTGGGCATAAGCTTTCGTGAGTAAAAACCTCACTTCTTCAGATGCTGAGGTTTTTACTCACGAAAGCTTATGCCCAAATAAATCTGTTAGTCTTTAAGGTGCCACCAGACTCCTTAACATTTTAGTAGATGTTTTAATCCCTATACATAATGTTACTATTGTAAATGTCATTAGCATGATCTGTACTGTGCTCTCATGGGTCAGGATTTAATCATAGCTCAAGCTTTAGCTCCCACCTGTGCCTGGCTTTGCTTTCAGATCAAGTGATTACAGGAGGCACTCTGGGTGAGGCTTATATAAGGGTCCTTTCTGCTGGGGCCTGGTGGTGTGTGTGAAAGTAGCTGGTATAGGAAGTGCTTAATGACAGGGGTCTAAAGGAGACAAGTGGTAGTTCTCTACAGAAAGAGAACTGATAGAGGCATCCAGGAGGATAGTGCAGAAGAATGCCTGGAAAGAAACTACCAGGGCTGTACTAAGGAAACCCAAGAAGGTTTAAAAAGATCTGCGGTTGCAGGATGTGGCTTGGGAAACAATGAAGCAGAGTGGTTTTAGAATCAGGGCAACTATCCCCTGGGCAGGAGCCGCTTGCACAAGGAGGTCATGGGGCCTGCTATAGTGCTACCTGGGGAAGGTGGTGTGGAAGCCACGGGACAGAATAGTGAGAGATCACTAAGCCCATGCACCAAGGAGGGTGAAAAATTGGTTAGCTTTGCAAGGACACAAGTTGCATTGAGAAGGGAAGTCTGCAGTCGGTGGAGAGCAAAGCACTATTGATCCCCTGCACTGAGGGTGAAGTTTGGTAGCCTGGCGAGGTTAAAGGATGTTTCTGTTTCGTTGTTGTTTGGGATGTCTCTTCACCCTGGTAAGGCAACTGCCATGTTTGTTTTGGCTGGAGGGTCAAAGCACGAAGTCCTCCCACCAGTAGGAAGAAGACTATATCCAGTGGAGGTAAAGTGAGACACAGCAGTGCATCTTGAAGAGCCAAACCCCTGCACATGCAAACAAATACGGTGATGTTTCCTTCCGCAAGGAGCTTAGTCTAATTCATACACAGACAAATGAGCTCAGCCAAAGGAAGAAATCTAAGTGTCTAAGTAAGGCTTCATCCACTAATAAAGTGCTTTGCGATACTCAGATGGCAGGTGTAATATAAGTGCAAAGTATTGTTCTTATTAAGTTCTTGCTAATGCCCTCAAGACATCCTGCTCCCAAGTTTTGCTGCTGCATGAAAAATGCTATTCCCAGACCTAAGATTGAGCAGGAGCTTTTGGTTATGCATGATGCTGAACTTCTGCTTTGACTTACGTTGGGTGGTAGTAAGAACAGCTAAATACAAAGGCCTCTTGGGATTAGGGATGCTCCAATATTGTATGTGCGAGCCTCTTCATAACTGCTTGTCCTCGGTGATTCTGTGAGCCGATCAGCATAAAACACGATCCTCATTCTCTAGGACCACTAGCCAGAGTAAGAAGCACATGTTCAATATTGTTCATCTCATGCTTTTTTTTTCTTTTTTTTTTTTTTAATTCAGGCAGCTGGTTAGGACAGCACAGATGGAATGTCATGTTGTCCAAGTGTAATGTTTGCCTGCATTCCTGATAGAAATGAACAAGTATTGCTATATCTTTCCCTTTGTTTTCTGGGCAAATGCATTTCACCTTTTCCCCTCTCCCCCAGCCCTGCCCCATGGAAGGAGTTGTAGCTTAGGCTTCAGAGAACTTTCTCTCTCTCTCTTCTTTAAATCTCTTCAGTGAGTTAAGGATTAAATGTAACTGCCCATCTACATGGTCCTCATCCGGCTAATCCTGTATTCAAACCTTGTTTTATTTTTTCCTGGATGGCTTTAGGAGTTTGACCCTCTTGTCCCTGTCTATTGAAGTATCTGAGAGGGAGAACTGGAAGGAATTGTTATGCCTTTTGTCACTCCTGCCTTGGAGGCTTTGGAGTTGGTGATTCTGTAACTCATTCAAGATGGGCAGGAAGTTGAAAAATAATCATTCTTCCCATCCGCCTCAGAAAACTCCAGTGCATAGAGGTAACCCAATACTCCTGACCAGCCTGGGTCCCATCTCTGGCAGACAGATGTTGTCCTCTATTGAATTTGAAGTAGAAAGAACATGGGTAATTTGATTATGTTCCCAGGGTGGGTGTAGGTGTAGATAATTTTATTCTCTCAAATGGAGGGTTGTAGCAATAAGTATAAAAGAAAAATGTCTGGCTGAGGGCACTGCAGAAGTGCTAGACATTAATCTACTACCTGGATGGATGTTTGTCACTTTTTTGGCCTCATTTAATGGTGTTAAGGACATATACATGATTCTTTTATTCTATTGCATGAAATATTCTGAACATTGAAGTGTCTTAGAGATCAGATCAATTTTGCTTTAATAAAATCCAGCTGCAGAGGAAAAAACAAGTAGATCCTGAGCCCCTCAGATGTTCTCAACCTTTTGTACCTGCACGAGGGACTGAGGAGACAGGAAGAGCAGAGACAATTGGGGTGAAGCCAAAGGTAGGGATTCGATTTAAATCACCTCCTTGGATACTGAGCTGAGAAAATCAGGTCTGAGCCTACCTCAAATCACACATCTCTAAATTCGGTCTATAAGTAGTAAGTGAAAAATCTGAGTGTGTGCTAGAAGCAGGGTGACAACTTCTGGCAGGGGCAAGCTTGCCGTGAAAGTTTTGGGTGTGGCAATAATAATTATAATGACAAAATATGTACAACCCATATGCATAGCAGAGAAGCTGTGCTCACTGCTTGTTATACTTATCGTATTCTTCTCATTGTTACCTATACTCACCTCATCTGGTTGTTTGTATCCAGCAATTATCCATAAACTCTTTAGAGTGGGGCCTCATTTCACTGTACCCACACATAGTGAAAAGGTAGTCCTACCCCCTGGTTGCAGCCTCTAGGTGCTCCCATATTGCAGGTGATGATGAGAAAGAAGATCAGCTATGGCTGAGAGAAATCTGACTATGAAAAGTGTTTAAATTTTCTATTTACTTTTAAAATAATTTCAAAGCAGACCCACTTTTAATTATAGTGTTTGACCAGTTGACTTGGTTTTAAATAGGGATGGTCAAAGATTTTCCCTTGAAACTCCTTTTATAGTGGGAAAATGGGCTGTTCCTCAAACTGCAGGCCCAGCAAGGGGATGTATTTTCCCTTAGAGGAAGTAGTTAGGGGGCTCCCAGGTCGGATACTTCGACGTCTCCTGTCAAGTACTGTTGCTGCTCTGTCTACTGAGGAGAAAAGCTGGGAGCTCTAAACCGGCACTTAACAAATAATACACACAACAATAACTACAACAACTGATGCAGGGCTGGATGTACTGCTGAGCGTCGCTACAAGCTCAGAAATGGGGCCTGCAGTCAGAACCTCAGAAAAGAGCACTGACTTTCTAAAGGTTTATAGAAAGAGATGAGGAGATTCCTAATTATCAGGAAATTAGAAATGAAAAACAGAATCCTTCTCTATTTAAACTTCCTAATTTAAAGGATGCATAGAGAGAGATCATGCATAATTTAATGTAATTGAGTAAGGGAATTAAAATATCATTTTCACTCTGCCACCTATTAACACTGTTCTCCTGAGCTCTGGGAACATTGTCTTAGCCAAAGGTGGAAGTTTCAACTGGCAATTCTAGGTGAGAATAGATACATTTGTTTAATAGAAATAAGTAGAACGAAAGGGCACGAAGAGGCCACATTTACTAAATTGGGGGTTAAGGAAATGATTAGAGGTGGCCCTCTTTATTCTTTAGTTTAAGATTCAATCCTGAATGTAAAGTGAAGTTTAAACTTGACTTAATGCTTCTGGCAAGAGGAACAGCTAGCACTGGGGGAAGACGAACAGCAGCCAGGATGGGCTGATGTTTGTGATTTGGGAGGCAGAGGGTGGAATAGCAGACATTTATTTTCAAGACACTAGAATTCCTGAACACAGCTCTAAACCTGTATGGCTATTTATCTATTCATCCATCGTCACAGACCAGGTCCTGAAAGACTAGTATTTGTGTTGAAAAGAAAAAGAAAAGAAAAAACACTCCAGGCTGTAATAGGCATCTTTGTTTGCATTCTCAGTAGGGACCCAATAGCCATAGGGAATATGCACAACTTGGCAAGCACCGTGGTCCCCCCTGTTGGAGTGTATTACCAGGGAATGTTTCACAGCTGCTACCCAGTGAACAGAAGAAGAATACCAATCTACAGAGCTATCAGTTCCTCTGGGTGGTGTCCACTGACTAGTCGGACTTCTCTGAACAGTGGGCATTGTCTGGAGTTCTCTACTAAGAGTCCCCCTTTGACGCACTCATTTTGACCCTGTGACCCCACACCCCATCCCTGGTTTTTCATTTTTGTGCCCCCATGATCTGTTGATTGCTAGGTTCTGTGGCCCTCACCCTAACTTCAGGGGGAAGCTCTTTTGTCGCTTGAGTGGGCTTCACCCACAAATCCCAGCTGTCAGAGAGGCTGGTTCTTTTTCCACCAGCCCTAAATTCCCTTAAAATACTTTTTAGAACTTCAAAAAGGGGGCAAAAGAAGGGCATGTCACCATGGTAGAATTCAGGCTTTGGATTTTGGAAACTTGGGTATTTACGAACAAAAGGTGAGAATGTTAAGAAAGGACAGATAGGAAGTTTTGAATGTACCCCTACAATGGAGTATAGTCTGTCTAGAAAGGCTTTAACATCTCCACTTTTCTTGATTATGTGAGAAGCTCTAGAAGCAGGGTGGAGGGGAGGTTAATTCAGAGGCTGGAAGGAAATAGAAATTTGAAGTTAACAATCTGAGGCATATCAGTCTCTCCTTACAAGGGAAAGAACAGAGTCTTACATCAGCAGAACCCCCTAATTGGTCTAATACTGAATAGGAACACTTCAGCCCCAACAGTAGGGGAATTAGCCCCCCAAAATAGATGTCAATGTTTCATAAAAACAAAAAGGTATGGCGTGTGAGATCCTAAATTGTCCAGAAGAGAGGTCTGGGAAGAGAAAGTGAGCTGACGGCTTGTTCTGCGTTTTCCTATGAACTGGGGATATACATTTTGACCCTTTTTATATATAACCTGGTTTCTTGTCTTGCTTTTGTGGTTCAAATTCGTTTTTGTGTTTTAAGGAAGGTGGCAGGTAGATTAGTGACATAGTTCCAGTTCTGTGAGGGCACCCAGAAGGACTCTCTAATTCTGGTCCTCTGAGAAGCTTGGGAAAAAAAATCCCTTCCCACCCCATAGCACACTCTTATCATTGGCCCCTCTTGTGTGTCTTTTGGAACACAGCAAGTAGGCAAATAAATCAGTAAAAGATCAAAAACATCATCAGTGAAGTAAGTCATTAATTAAGTCATCAAAGTTCCAGTAAAAGGATTTCATTAATGACTAATGATTTGTCCAAGCAAAATTATAAGAAACTATAACATTAAATGTTATTTTCTCTCTAATTCTTAGTAAGTGGAGAATTATTTATTAAAGTCATTTAGACTCCCAAGGACATGGAGTTCAACAGATTATAAAAGCATAAAGACTCTTTGGGTCAAATATGTAGGTTGAACTACTAGTTATTGTCCTTTAGACCAATAGCTCTGTCATTGGAACAATATCCTACGTGCACCTTGACTTTTTCTTGATTGTATTGCCCTAACTCTAAAACATATCCATTTAGTTTACTCCTAGAGATAGATGAATATTTTTTCTGTTGCTTCACAGCATCTTTCAACACAGTACTTATTTATTTGCTCGGATGCTACATTAGAAGAATCTTTTCTCAGGGTTGTGTTTTTTGGTCTGACAAGACTGGTCTTCTGCGAATCAAGTGTCTGCTTGTTGGGGAAAGAGCAATCCATCACCTATCTGTAAACAGGATCTGTAAAAAAGGGGATGAGTATTAATGTCTTTTGTAAAGCGCTTTCAGATTCACTAATAAAAAGCCCCACATAATAGTAATAAAACTAAGCTCTTGCCTTCTATTCATTTCTCTTTCTAATAGAGGAAGATCAATGGTGATAGTTAGCCTATATCATGGGTTTGTTTTCATTCTCTATTTTGTAATTTTTGTTGCCGGGGATCCCTCTGATATCCTATAGCTGGCATTGCCTTTGGAATGGGAAAACAAACTTACTTAATGATCACGGGAATTGTTAGAAAATCTGATTCTTCCAGAATTTCTGATTTACTTGTACTGGAACACTTAATTTGCCACACTGCTGGGCTCGTCAACGCTTCTGCAGTAACAAACAGGGCCCACGTAAGGCAGAAACAGCACAAAGAGGAAATTGAGATCCAGATCAATTCTTCCATTTAGAGAATTTATCTTGAGTACAAGAACAAAAAAATCAAATGTCATTGTCACGGCGTATTAACCAAAGAAATCTATGTACTTGCCTATTGAACTTAGAATGGAATGAAAACTACCGCACTCTTTATACATGGATTGAGACAACCCTTACAGTCATTCTACAGTAAAGATGGGTCCTGCCGTCTGCAGATGAGTTTGTACATACATGTTAACTTTATTGGAAATTATTACTTCTCCTTCACAGCTTTTCATTATTACCTCTTCCCAAATGGGCTGAAGCACTGGGGTCAGACCTTTCAGAAATAGGTGCTTATTGATGGGGGGGTATGGTTGGTAAACCAAAAGAGTGGTTTCACTGCAGGTGGATATTGGGTTCTTGGGGGTGGGGGGTGATTACTCATATGAATTGTTGTGGTCCAAACTTAGCTTGGCACACCAAAACACAGGGATCTGGGGAGCTGATGCTAAAATGTACCTGTTGCTAAGAAAGTTGTGATGCATATATGTTGTATCACAAAGACCCATTTCCTATTAAAAATAGATATCCAGTACTCATTATGTTCTACGGGGAAACTGTCAAACAGCTAGTGATGCCTATGCCGTCTGGGATGAAGCTTCTGCATCTGTCTCACAACATCTTCCTTTAACTAATCATTTGGAGTGCCAGAAAATGTTGTTCTGGGATTTGCACTATTTCTTTTGGCCTGTCAGGTTCATAAACAGGCTGCAGTCTATTGAGTGCAGAAATAAGACAACAAACTTAAAATTGGTCCCTATGCCACTAATGGATATGCCTTTGGGGTGTATAGCAAAGTACCCTATTGGTCCGCTTGAGCAAAGCACAGATGGGTTCTCTTTATGGGGATGAAAAATACAGTGCACTCTTGTGTTTCGAGAATCCCCTATCAAAAAAACCACCTCCTGGTCCTTCTTTGTCAGTAAAAACTGTAAGATTAGCCCTGAGGAAAAAAGAAGTTTTAAAAATAAAATTCCCCAGAAACCTGTAAATGAAGTTCTTATATTTTGAATGTAAAAGTCCCAGTAAAAGTTAAAATTTGGTACAGCATGAAATCCTGAAGAAAAAGAGCAATGATGCATTAGAAAATAGCGATCAGACACCAGGGGTGAAAGTAACTTAAAGGATTTCCTGGTATGCCGGAGTCCAGAGCAGGGGGCGTGGCCTCAACTGGAAGAGGTGTGGCCTCAACCAGAAGGGGCGTGGCCTCTAAATACCCAGGCCCTATAAATCACCCCCGGAGCTACCAGCTGCAGAGGCAGCTGTGAGTCGCGGGACTCAGGGGCAATTTAAAGGGCCCAGGGCTCCAGCCACCATTACTGCAGCAGAGCTCCGGGCTCGTTAAATCGCTGATGGATCCCTGCTGCTACTACCCCAGGGCTCCAGCAGCAGGCCTCTGGCGACGCTTTAAAGGGCCTGGGGCTCCCCACAGCAGCCAGAGCCACTGGCCCTTTAAATCATCACCGGAGCCCTGCCGCTGCTACCCCAGGGCTCTGGCAGCGGAGCTGGGGAGGCGATTTAAAGGGCCAGGGGCTCCGGCCACTGCAGGGAGCTCCGGGCCCTTTAAATCGCCAGCCTGGGGAAGGTGGTCCGGTCCGGCACAGCGTACTGGCTCTTGCCGATACGCCGTACTGGACCCTACTGGCTTACTTTCCCCTCTGTCAGACACTGACAAACACTATCAGGCAGCTAAATGTCCAAGTATTTTCACAGTCAATCTAATAAAGACATGAGTCCTAATTTAAAGCGATGGAGAGGTTCAGAATTGTGAATAGCATTAGATTCACTTTTCCTTTTGTAATTTTACATTATTAGCCTTGCAGGCAGATTGTACTATTAAAATCATGTCCAAAGATGGAAGTTGGGAGCTGCATTTCTCCAGGAGGAATAGAGGGAAGGCTTATGGAAAATCCCTGGGAGAATGGGCACACTTCATCATTTTGCCTTTGAATGGCAAAACCTGCCCCCCTTTCATGCCTGCCAGCTCCATGGGCCAGGGCAGAAAAGGGGCTTTGGCCCCACCTCCTTCCTGTCCCTTCTCAGGTGGTTTGCACTATGGAAGTATATGGAGTGAACAGTTCTTGTGCTTCCCTTAGTGCAGCATCCCCAGTTGCTCCTAGCCCTGGTGTTGAGAACACAGAGGGCACAGGGAGGCGCCTTTGTTCTCCCACATTATCTAGAGGGTTGGGCAGAAGTCTACCAATCAGGAGACCTGGCTTCTTTTCCCAGCTTGTGGTATTTCCACTTCCTTTCCTTGCTGTAATCCAGCATTTCAGACAGTGAGTTTTTATTTAAAACTTTTCCTGCCGGTGCAACCAGTTAGAAAAAAGTATAATTAAAGATTTGGGGAAAGTCCCCACATGTTCTTAACTTCCCCACACCAGTTCATCAGTACCCAGTCAGCATTCCTGAACTATAGTCATTTACAGAATAATAGTCATTTATAGGAATAAAAAAAAAATCACCACTCTTTAAACAGATTGGCAACTTGGGGGCTCCATTTCTCAAATGATAAAAGAATAAATAATGTATTAGGACACATGAGAGAGCAGTAACATCTCTAGGTTCAAATTTTATCTGGGAGATTATAACTCACTTTAGTTGCACATGTGCCCTGGAAGGGCAAAATCCTGCAGCCCTTCCTCACGGTGAATAAAACTCTGCTTCAAAAGTTGTCTCATTAATTGAAAGTGTAAGGGTAAAAGTACCTTTAAAGTAGCTTTGCAATAACTGCTAGCCTCCTTAATGATGCCCTGTTGCTCTTATGGAATCTTTTGCTAGAGGGTGCGTATCTGCACTGTTAGTCTGGGACACTGGTGGAAATGTCCCAACACGGATTCTTCACGGAAGTACAATTCTCTTACCACAACGAGTGATGCCTAGATTTGGGATGAAATACAATTAATCTCAAGGACCCTAAACAATTATTTTTATTCATCTTTGTAAAAGTGTTCTTTCTAGTGCTCCAGGCACAGAATAATAAATGAATTAATAGAAACGAGGTCAGAGAGGCATTTTGCTAAAGTGGCAGTCTTGAGATAGCAAGGATGGGTACTAGGATTCCAGCAAACCCACAGCTGTTTGAGACAGGTAACGACACATCATCATGATCAAATGTTTCTAAAGCTAGTGGCAGCGCAGACAAAACTAAAAAGAAAGATCAAGCCTGAATCAATCAGCTGAAGGAGTCTCATTGCAAACTCTGTGATCATAATCAGTCCAAAAAAAATGGAAAGAAATTTCCTATATCGAGGATTTTTGGTAAAGGTCAAATTTTAGACACAACCATTTGAAACCACTTGTGCCAAGAAAGGGTGATTAGAATTTGGGCTAACTGCCTTTCAAAATAGTCTTTTTTAAAAGTATGGACTCTCTGCCTTTGAATTAATAACAGAACTCTCCCACAGCCCCAGAAAGGTTTATAATTAAACTGATGTAAAATGGAGTAGATTTTAAATAAGTTGGAAAAAAGTCTTGGTAAATACAATCAAAATGATCTTGTAAATAGTAATTAAATCAACATGGCTGGAAGTTGAAACTAACCAATATAGACTGAAAATAAGGAGTAAAATTTTAACAGTGAGATTGTTTGGTATGATGTCCATCTGTTTGC
The DNA here is from genome assembly GCF_011386835.1 of Chrysemys picta bellii. Lineage (NCBI taxonomy): Eukaryota > Metazoa > Chordata > Testudines > Emydidae > Chrysemys > Chrysemys picta. The sequence goes on along the minus strand of NC_088803.1, from coordinate 46,020,372 downwards.
ACTTGGAGAGAAAGATAATGTCTTAACAATGAGAGTAATTAACTATTGGAACAACTTGCCAAGGTTCATGGTGGATTCTCCATCACTGGCAATTTTAAAATCAAGATTGGATGGTTTTTCCCAAAAGATATTCTCTAGAAAAAAAAATTTGGGGCGGGAATTGTTCTCTGGCCTGTGTTATACAGAAGGTCAGACTAGATGCTCACAATGGTCCCTTCTGGCCTTGAAATCTGAGTTTTTCACTTGGCCCCACTTTTACATATATCATAACACCGTAAGCGTTGATCCTTTCGTGAGTGCTGAGTGCCATTAACTTCAGCGGGAGTTGAGCATGCTCAATACTATGCAAGAATCAGACTGAGAATTAGGAGATAATAGTGATGATAATACCTAGTTCTTATATAACACTTTTCGTCTTTAGTTCTCAAAACACTTTACAAAGGAGGCAAGTATTATAATCCTCGTTTTACAGATGGGGAAACAGGGGCATTGAGCGGGGTTGTGACTTCCCAATATTACCTAGCAGGCCAGTGGCAGAGCCAAGAAAAGAACCCAGATACCCTGTGTCCCAGTCCACTGCTCTATCCACTAGGTCATAGTACTTCTTGGGATGTAGTAGAATGGTAGGGTATCATTACTCTTGCCTCTGAGTTTATTGGCCTGAATTTTCACTGTGCCCCTAATCTTTGTGTTTGCCCGAAAAATCTATATTTGACTGTAGCAGATTGCAGACTCACTACCACAGCACCTCCTGCTGTGGAGTCTGGGAATTAACTCTTTTCCAGCCCCAGATCACCTCCTACTGGCCAGTGTCCCTTCTGCTGCAGGCCCCCCCTGTGTCCCTCCCAGACCCCAGTGCCCTTTACCTCAGGGTGATGCCCCACCACAGTGCCCCCACACTCTGGGTTTCCCCTCCCAGGGAAACCCCCAACCCTCTAAGCCCACCCTGCCTCAGTGGCTACTGCCAGTCATCATCTAGCCCCCTTTCTCTGGGGCAGACTGCAGTCTATAATAGCCACTCATCATTGGCAAGGGGGCAGGATCTACTGCCTTTACCTATCCCCAGGCTGCCCTTCTGCAGCCCCAGTACCTTTCATAGACCTTCAACAAGGCCTGGAGATTTACCAGGCTAGAGCACCCCATCTCCCTTTGCCCTTCCCTAGCACTACTCCACTTCAAGTACCTCACTCCCAAGCAGCTAGCCTTTCCCACATCAGGATTAGAGAGGGACTTCTTCAGCTCCTAGCCCCCCAGCCCTCTTATCAGGACCAGCTAGGCCCTGATCGACCTGGCCACACCTGTGGTCAGCTACTCCCTCAGCTGCTCTCACTCCTTTCATCCCAGCCACTGTCCTCTCCATGGTAGCTTTTAACTCCCTGTTTTGCTGGAGTGGGGCATCTGCCCCACTACATTGACCCAATTTGTCAAAAGGCCAGGCTCTGTTACATGCTGGCTGGTCCTTCCAGGGGAGTTGGGCTCAGCTTTTTTAAAATGGATCATCTGATGGCCTAAGCCAATTACCAGACCCAGCTGGAAGCAGCCCTGGGGATTTCCCTAAAGGGAAGGGAGAGGTTAGTTAGAGAGCTGCAAGAGGGAAATAACTCTAGAGAGGATGATAGCAGAGAAGGAGGCTGTGGCAAGCCTGGAAGAAGGCAACCTGTAGTTAAATGACCTGGATATACACTGGGACTCTTCTGTGGAGACTGTGGGAAGGATTCCAGGAAGAAAGTCCTGAGTGTCAGTAGTGTGAGTAAGAGCTAGGCTTCCAGTCCAAAAGCCCAGTGGGTTAGCAGTCCATAAGAGTGTGGGATGCAGGATTAGCCCAGGAGAGGCAGAAGACCCTTCTATTTTGTTTCCTTTGGACTATTGTTTCAGTTTTTGAACTCCAAAAGACAGAGCCTAACTAGAAGGGCTGTGGCAAGCCAAGGGCTGTAGCAGACCCTCCTCTGCTGGGACTAGAACGGTCTGGGGTCTCAACCCTAGCCAGCAGCAGTAACAAGCCACCAGGCACAGGGAAGTGCTGGCAGGAAGCTCTGATTCAATGATGACTGAAGATCCCTGGGAGACTTGCCAAGAGCAGAGACTTTTGACTTTGTTATAGTCCCTTTTTGGAACTTGGATACCCCAGAATGGGTGGCCCTTTGGTGTGATTTAGCCAGAAGGCTGTTACCACAGCAACAGACCATGTTGGAGGCAGCTGCTGACCATGGAAGAGCCAGAGGAAAACTGAGGCAAGGTGAGTGGTGTTATGAGGGACCACAAGGGGATGCTGCAGAGGCAGACCCTACTCCAAGCCATTTTGTGCCTGAATTTTTATACTAACAATTGAATTGTGTGCACAAAAAATTGACTCATTTTGACTCCATTTGATTTGAAGTGTGAATTGACTATTTAGAAGCACATGAATGTAAATAAAACTTGTAACTCTGTGTACCCAAAAACCCAGGTGCAAATTGTTCCTGCACAAAAGCAGTCTGGACTCTAGGCCTTTTGAAAATGTACCCCATAAAGTGGGCGGGAGGCAGGTTGTGAATGCAAATTGCACAGGCAAGTGGACTTTCACATGAGATGCATGCACAAAAGTGAGCTTAGTGTGCACAGATAGATGTGTGCACAAAGATAGGGCTGATGAAACCTTGACCTGTGTATCGTGTCTCTCAATCACTTTGGTTTAGTGAATCCCACCTCCTCAAATTTTGCTCTTGCACAGCATTAGGTACATATGATAATGGTTACGCGATCTGAGCTCTATTTCATTATTGCTCTCTGTTAATATGCAAATACCTTTATGAGCATGGGGGGGGTTGTTTGTTTTTTGGGGTGGGGTTGGGTAATGTGGGACACTTTGGCAGAAATAAAGGACTTGGCATCATGAGAAGAGGTGAAATTGCCTTCCTTATCCTTCACATAGTAAAGGATTAACTTTCTTGTCACAAATCAATAGAACATGCCTTTGGATTTCATAGGGATTGCTAAACTAGACTGACCACTTGTCTGATTCAGTCCACTATCCTGTCAGACAACTAGTAACAGAGGCTTCAGGAGAAGGTCCAAAACACACTGCAGTGGTTAGTTAGGATGTAACCTTCCCCTGAGAGAGCTTCCTCCTAACCATGATGATAAAAGTTTGGCTTAAGCCTTGAAGATTGACTCTTTAGGCATTTTGTATGTGGTAGTCATTCTGGAAGGAGTCTGTGGGCCAGATCCTCAGCTGGTATAAACCAGTGCAGTTCTCTTGGAAGTCAATGGAGCTTGGCTGGCATATATCAGCTCTGGGTCTGGCCCTACACCTCCAACACAAACAACTGCTGACTAGGTAAGAGCCCTTGGTAATGATGTAACTGCTATGTAAACATCCTAGCACTAGACCAATGAGCAAAGTGTTACCATGGGCCAGATTAGGCTGCTTGTTTAGGCAGAGCTCCCCACTGATCTCAGTCAGGACTCCTGCCTAAAAGCGTCTTGACCAATTGCAAATTAAAATTTTTTACCCATGGAATTTTATATGGGCCCTCTAAAAATAAATCATACCCTTCTTAAACAATTCTAATCAGAAAGCAGCACGCACTCTATGCTATACATACTTGTCTCCTGGCTGGTTGTTTTGTGGTTCCCTGTTTCTTTTTCTCTTATCTCACATGTGAGAAAGGTGAAGCGTTTGGTACAGCTCTGCTGTGATACGAATACTATGATCTGGGGCCATCTGGTGTTTTTAGCACCAGCACAGACAAGAGCAAGCAGACTTTCATATGATGTAAAGGTGGAGTCCTAAATTATTGATACATGTCCTTTGTCAAAGACATGAGGAGTGGCATGTGCAACAAATAATCCAACAGGACTCCAAAGTGAAAATGTGACCAGCAATAGTGTAGGTCATTCGATCCTTAATCTTTCTGTGATTTAAAACCGTTTGAAATTATACCAAAATAGATCAACTGTAGAAATGTGCTGAAATATTCAAAACAGCTTGAATAATCAGCAAATGCCTTTGTCCCTATAGGTTCTAAAACAGCAGAGCTAGTTCAATATTAGCACAAGGTGAATCCACAACAGAACGTATGCAATCCAGATTTACTGTCTGTGCCTAGAAGATGCTGCATAGAGGCAAAAAAGCAAAGTGGTTGTCTTAAAAATAAAATCTGTTGAATCAGATTTTACAGATATAGCCCATTTCAAATGTTTTAATATAAATATCTAGTTATTAAGTTAATTCATTTCAAAGGATCATAGATGCCTTCTGTAGCTGAATATCACTGAGGAAGTTAGAAAACTATGGTACTATACTTTGAAGTGTGTTTATTATATTTAAAATATGGCCTATCCTTTATTAATAGATATCAATAAAGCCAATTCCTTAGATGTCTTTTATTAGTGTTTGTGACACATGTACAATGAGTCTGGCATTTAAGGTATTATCAGATTCCTGTTTATCACATGGCTGATCTGGGGAGAGTTATAAAGGAATGTGGAAGTCGAAGAAAAGGAAACTGCTCTAAGAGAAGGCTGTGTCCTCTGTTCTCCCAGCTTGCTGAAGCTGAAAAGCTATTGGGTGATAGTTACCCAGTAGTTTGAGTAGACTTGCTCCAGTTTTGCATCTTCTTTTTTTGGCAGTAAAGAAATCCATACGGAAGGGGATGTGTGTGATGTGACTAGCAATAGGTGTTGCAGAAGTGCTATATTATATCTGCATACATGTAAATCGCTAATAAATTGCAAGTAGGTGATGCTCAAGAATATGGAACATAATCCCTGGGTTCTGCAGGATCATTACAATTTGTTTGTATCCTGCAAGTGGCTTCTTCTGTACAGATCCTTCAATGGAGCTCCTAACATTTTGGACTCCTATTTTTCCTTCCCTGACTACTGAATCTGAACACTGGCTTACAGTGGTGTTGTGTGAGCATCTTTGGTGAGAAGTTCTTATTATACAGAGCATGTGAGACTAATGAAAAATAGACACAAATGAGTAAACTTATTCTTAGTAACAAAAGTTTGATTCAAGAAAGTTTTTGAGGACCTGGGGCTTGAAGGCACAAGACTGCTTCTCATCACAGTCTTGTGGTTAGGGAACTAGCCTGGGCTATGAAAGACCTGGCTCTCTCTCTCTGTTCTCTCAAGTCTCTGTTCTGTCTGATTCAAAGTAAGCTGGGACGGAAGACTCTGCTTTGAATCATGTAGAACAGGGACTTGGTCTCCCATGCCCTCCCCCCTCCCCCCCACACCTCCCATGAGAGACCTGGACCCCCAAAAAACTTCCCTACTGAAAGTTTAGTCAAAACTGATACAATTCTATGAAGTGGTTTTTGGCTTTGATGAAATGAAATGTTGTCAAATGCCCTGACCAGTTTTATTTCAGTATACTGAGTACATCGTGGATAAGAAAGTATGAAATCCTTCTTTCAGGATTCCTGAAGCACTGCTGGGTCTGCCAAATACTAAATGATAATAACTCATTAATAAAGTGAGGTTTTTTTATTAGGGTTTGAATTGGAAATTGATCCAAATAATTTATTCATATGTCTCCTCTACTTCAGGGACTTGGCAAAAATGATACCTGTCTCTGGACCACTCCTAATTTTAATTTATGTAGCAAAAGCATGACCATAGGTTTCGGGAAAAATAAAACTACTACTGGCTTTGCCCATACCTAGTTGGAATCGAATAGTCTAACAGTTAAAACAACCCAAGAGCCTAAATGGAAAGATTAAACTCAGTAACAATTACTTGGGGTAAAAAAAGGTCCTGCCTAATAACCACATTTAGAAGAAGTGGTGTCATTGTGCACATGCAATTGCTTTGTCTGTATGTGCAAATATTTGCTTGCATGCACAAATGCCATCATTCTTCTTCTTAGCATATGCATAACATGCCTCAGGTGGCACATGACAAGGATCCACAACCGAATTTGGCCCGCTGGTTGGATCACTAGCTTCCCCGCCTCGGGCCGGGTACTGATGGGGAAATGTGACGTGAACGTTGATCCAGGCCCCCCAGTGCCATCATTGCATAGGCATATATGGCAGATGGTATGAAAACACACACCCCTTTTGTGCATGAATTGGATTCTATGTTGAATCCAGCGGATAATTTGGTCCTATATGTGGAAGCATACAATTCCATTAAATCAATAGAGCAGACGGTATGTAAAATATATCCTGTTACTCCATAAGACAAATATGTTTTGTGTTGAACAATTAGTCATGCAATCTGTCTCTTTTCTCACACTTTGCTTATCTGTAAACTTGCCTGTCACCATCTCTGGAAACACTGCCAGAATTTGTCTTGACTCTGATCCTGGCTTGCTACATTCTTTATTCATGCTTTAATCACTTCTTGCTTCAACAACTGCAATTCATTCTTCTTTATGGTCTTCCTAAATCCCTGCTCCCTAGATATCAGGGAGTTAAAGACATATGATGTTAGATTACTTTCCCATATTTCCCCATCCTCTGTGACTTTTTCATTTGACTTTGTATCTCCAAGTCCAATTCTAATTGTCCTCCTGGTTTAGAAAAATTCTCCATGGGTTTGTCCTAGTCACTCTTTGGCCTCACATGTTCCTACTATTCACATCATTCCTTCAATGTTGATACCATCCCTGCTGCCTCTTCTAATTGGAACTCTTTCCTTTCGCTTCCCTTTGAGCCACTCAGCCACATACATTCTTTAAATCTTGCCTTAAAACTTTTCTCTCTAGTGAGCAACCGACTCTCTGTAGAGCATTCTGAGAAATGGAGCCTGCAGTTTAAAACTACTTTGCATGCGACTTCATGTGCAAAATGTTCATGAAAATGTTCATCTCAGCTGTTTACATAGTTACTATCCTAACACATGCATTCAAATCCAGTAATTTTATATGCAAATGGCTAAATATGAGGTCTTAAATGTACAATTGCTCTAACTTGTATTTACATATACATTGATGTAAATAAAAGTGCCTGCTCCAAGCTGTGGGTGCTTTTGACAAACTTTAAAACACAAGACTTGCAAAAGTAGAACCTCCAACAGTTTAGGCTCATGCAGTACTTCTAATTCATGAATCTTTTTCACGAGTCTGATCACAATATTTCTTAGGGGTGTGTGTGTGGGGGGGGGGGGTAAGTTCCAGTTAGGGGACTCATTACATTACATGAGAATCTCTGATTTCATTATTTAGAAGGTACGTGGTTTTTTTAGCTCTCACGGTTGGAAAGAAAGTCTTAAATATGTGAAGGCAGTATACAGCACTCCGAAGGCTCAGAAGGCAAGTAAAAGGGCCCATTATTTATTATTCATGAAAATCTAATGACTTTCAGGAGCCTGACTCATAATTTTTGAATGCTTGGGGTTGGCGATACAGCACACTGTAACCAGATAGAAATGAGGTTGAAAATCTGAAATACTCCATTTCCCAAACATGAATGGTCATGCATCTTCCCTCTGCCCAAAAATCAATGGGTTTTGCAGGATGGCCTGAAAGTCAACACACTTTGACTTATTTTGGGCCAAGTTAGAGTGAACGAACTCCAAAGTCAAGGGGCTTTCATAGGGAATGCCCAGCTGGCAGGTATCTTCCATTTAAAAGGAGTGGGTTCCAGGTCGAGTGGCTCCCCTGACTGCAACTATCACATTGGAAGAGGCAAGCCCACGGGTAGGGTTTTTAGATCAAAAGCACAAACTTAAATTCCACCCAAAAATCAATCAGCAGCCATTGCAGCTGATCAAGCACTGATGTGCTGAGCTCATTGCAGGATTGCTGCATTTTGCAGGAGCTTTGCTTTCTCAGTTTATGCATGTAGTTGAATTCCCAACTTCTTTAAAAAGAGCAGGAGTACTTGTGGCACCTTAGCGACTCACAAATTTATTTGAGCATAAGCTTTCGTGGGCTACAGCCCACTTCTTCGGATGTATAGAATGGAACACATATTGAGGAGATTATATATATATATACACACACACATACAGAGAGCATGAAAAGGTGGGAGTTGTCTCACCAACTCTGAGAGGCCAATCAGGTAAGGGCGGGGGGACTTTTGAAGTGATAATCAAGATAGCCAGTACATACAGTTTGATAAGAAGTATGAGAATACTTACATGGGGAGATAGATTCAATGTTTGTAATGGCTCAGCCATTTAAAAATACTTCTTTAAAAATTCGGTGTTCTGCCAGAACAGGAGTTTTGGTGTTTCGCGGCTTTATATTATTTGCCTTTCCTTCTGAAAGTGTTTGCAGCAGAGCGGAATTTAAAATGCTATTCTCACCTTGCAATGTTCCTAACATCAGATAAACCTGATTCTTTTTGTAGGGGAGATGCATTGCTTAAAAAGTCCAGAAGTTCAGCCTGCCTGCAGAGCTCATTAGAGCTAAGGAAATGCTCTTAAAATTGTAAACGGCAAATTCTCTCCACTTAAATGTGTGGCAAAAGGCTGGGTCAACATGGGTTAGTCTTGTTTAGATTAATCATGGTAAACACAAGCTCCTGAGCTGACCTGTCAGCTATCAATAACCACTAAAGCAGATGTTATTTAATCAGGTAATTTTGAGCTCTGGGCAATGTCTCCGCCAACACAAACATGACTATCCAATTCTTCAACAAATATCTGAAGTTTTCAGTAGCAGACAGTTATTGATCTCTCTTCCTCTTAAAAAAAAAAAAATCAATGCAAGTGTGCAGCTAGGACTCTCACTACACTGTATAGTGTAGCTATAGTGAGCTAATGCCATGGCTTTCACTTTATCAGCTTTTCCACCAGGGATATATTTAGGGGCATTGGGTAAAAGCTCTCTCCTATGCAATATCTTATTTACCACAGTGCTCATTATGCTGGAAACTTGCATTATACGGAGTAGAGAATGTCCCCTCTGAGCTCTATTGAGAATAGATGGCTAAGAACTTCTATTGCACTGTGAAGTTCATATTGGTGTTATTCATCATCTGAGCATTTTTAAGTTGATGATGTTTAATGACATCTATGTCATTCAGATGGATTTCAAGCTGTGACTCAGCAAGACTTCACCAATTTAGTCTTCCTAAACATACCTTCAGCTTCCTTTCTGTGACTACTTCATGCCACATAAATTAGTCTTCCATTGCGCTAATTGGATTCTTGTGGCTCTTAATTTTTTTTTTTTTGCAGATATGCTATTTTGAAAATAAATCATGAAGCAACATCTTTGAGTGCTAAACATAATTCACTTTGATTCTATTTATCTACTCTGTAATGTGAGTGTATCCATAATGTCTGAGGTTTGTGTATTGGGGTTTTTTTTGTTGGGTTTTGTGGGGGTTTTTGGAAATACAACAAGCTAGATAGAAGAGCATATTAGAGTAGTAGAGCCTATAGAGTAGCTATGGCTGGCTTGTAGGGTGACCAGAAGTCCCAATTTCAGACAGTTCTGATTTTTTGGTCTTTTTTTTCTTATATAGGCTCCTATTACCCCCCCCACCCCCATCCCAATTTTTCACATTTGCTTTCTGGTCACCCTACTAGCTTGGTCTCTTGCATTACTTTTTCTCTAACCCTTGCCATTCTGCCATCTGAGCTGAGTCAGAAATGCTTAGCCTGTGATGGTGGGTTGCAGAAATAAGATTGTATCACAGTTAGAACACAAACACATGAACACATTAGGAATGAGGAGGTATTGCTGATGACATGGTATTGCTGATGCTGTGGTTTGGAGTAGCTTTAGTTTGGTCAGGAGAAAGTACAATAACTTAGGTTGCTTGTGGCCCTATGGTGAAATAAAACCTCTTTGGGCAATAACACTAAGGAACTCTGATTTTTTTTTTAAATAATTGACTTATTTTTAATTTTGCGTGATAGCCTCATATTGCCTTGATAGAGCCATGACAGTAAACTGTAAATTTTCTATGAAATAGAACTCCTTGTTGTAGAGTAGTCATGAAGGGAGACTTCTTAACTATTCCTGATATACTATTCCCAGGAGTGTTAAAATTGGGTGTAGCTCAAAAAGCCCTCTGTGACTGGGAGTCAGAATGTAGGGCCTAATCCTGAGGTGCTGAGCACACTTGCCTCCCATTGAAGCCAGTGGGAGTTGAAGGCGCTCATCACCTTGCTGGATTGGGCTGCTGACTCACCTGGCAAACCGAGCGACGGCTCTCTTTGGCTCTGTCTTGATGATGAAGAGGGAGTTGCCGGGAGGCACAAAGTCTGGCTGAGAATGGCTTTCACTTTGTAAGAGTTGTTCTACTCTAGGTCACAGATTCTTTACCTAAAAATAGGAAGGGAGTGCTTGGAGAAAACCCTACTTTTTGTGTGTGTCCTGATTCTGGTAGATCAGTGTGGGGACACAGCCTGCTCCCCTTCACCATAATGTTTTCCCATTCTAGGGCAGCCCATCTCTGATCAGTGAAGTGTAATATGCAGTAGCCAGGGTCCTTTTACGTACCTTTCTCCATCCACACTTTCAGAACCAGCCTTTAACAAAGAGAAAATATTCTAGTTGGTTGGTAATGTCTTAGCTGGGAGAGAGGTTTCTGTCCACACCTGCAAAGGAAGCTTTTCTTGCCTCTCAGTACTGCACTGTAAAATGACATTGACATTTGGTTATAAAATCAAAAGCGTGTTCATTTTCACAAGGATTTGTTTTAATGGTACACGTTTTTAACAAAGCCGGGTATGTTTTCAAATAAAAATGTACTAGTTTTAATGCATTAGTGCACCATTTAAGCTAAACTGGCCAGTTTTTCCAAGCAAAAACAGCTTAGAAAACACGGGGGGAAAACTTTTGATTGGGGGAGACAAGGGGTGGGGGGATTTCATCAAATTTGTGAATAAAGGAAAACTTGGTGCACACCATATTTTATTTCAATTCATGCAATTTTGTAACAAACTGTGGATTTTGTAGTCTTCTAATACAATGTATGTTACCTTAGCATAGTTAAGAAGCCAACTTTTTCCATTATTCTTGTGAAATAGTTTTTATTCTTTTAATCGATGTGGAAATCTAGTGATAGCAATATCATACTCCTGTACTTCTCCTTTAATTCCCTTGAGCATCTTTAAATGAGTCTCCAAATGCTGCATGCACTTGTAAATTTTGAGCCCTTGTCATATGTTGTTTTCCCAAAGGAACAAAGTATTAAAAAATACAGTAAGGCTAACTGGTTAATATGTTTGGGGGTCTCTTATTCAAGTTAATAGATCCCTAAATCGATCATCACAATTAGACATATATCTGCTCCAAAGCTCTGTACATCTGTGAAGAGAGCAAACAGATACTTAAAAAGAAGAACAGGAGTACTTGTGGCACCTTAAGGTGCCACAAGTACTCCTGTTCTTCTTTTTGCAGAGACAGACTAACACGGCTGCTACTCTGAAACAGATACTTAGTCTCTGACATGGGTGAATCATGGTGCTGCCAAAGGGGGAATGGGTAGGCACGGCTTGCATATAGCCCAGGATACTCTACCTTTCGGCACTAGCTTGTAGCTGGGGTGGGGGACTAGAGGGAGTGCACACCGCACACATTAAAGGGTGTAGCAGTTGTCGTCATTCCTTTGTGCACTCAGCAAGTGTTGTGCCTGCCTTCATCCTCACCCTTCCTCTGAACTTCCATGCATGCAGTGACCCTCTTCTGAAGCCCCTAGTGGAGCAGTAGCCAGTAAACCTAAAATTTGTCCCATAGCATATAAATAAACACTTGTATAAATCTTAAACAGCTGTTGAAACTCCACTTCTAGGTAAACTCCTGTGTTTGAATCTCTAGGCAGTTTTTCCTCGCGTCTGCTGGAGAAATTATTTTCTGCCCAAATTTTTCTGCTGTCTTTTTAATATAATATTTGTTTAGCTCTAGCAAAATGCACTGTCTGCTCCATAATTATATTCTTAAGTATCATGCCTAGTGTGCTATAAATACAGTGGTAATTATAAAAATGATCTAGTTGTTGTCAGTCACATCAGGAGCTCTTTAGCATAAGCCTACTTGTGCATGATGACATTCTGGGTAACTTCCACTTTCCTCTAAATGTGCCTTAACCTTTAAGGTACTTACAAAAAAGCCTTTCTAGTCTTCAATCCTCTTTTGGACCTCAACACTCCAGTTATAAGATCAGTTAGCTGTGATAGGAATTTCAGTGCTGAATGGCTAAAGATATCTGGTACAAGATGGGGATGAAATGAACATTGAATATTGTGGGTGATGCAGGAACTCAACAAGGTAACATGAAATGTGTATTTCCCAAGAGCTGCCAGGTTGTTATCCTAAGTCGTCGTCATAAAAGATTAGAATACATACTAGATAAACTGTTCCCTCCACCATTGTGCGCTCTTGAAGACCGATATATGAACAAACAAGAATATCATGTAAAATATGCTGTTGATAATGCATGCTTTTGAGATAGATCAAAGTCCAGAAAAGTTAGGCTGTCCATCCTATTCTTAAAGGACTCCATTCACTGTGGCACCTCTCTTCCTCAATTCCCATTCAATGCAATGGAAGTTCAGGGCCCTCGGCACCACATCGGATCAGACCCCAGAGGAATTTCTTGAAAATGTGTGTTGAGCACTTTACAACTTGTAGTTCTTTCATTCATCACCAAGACTGTCATGCAGAAGATTAATCAAGTCTCATTTTTTATTGTGTCCTTCAATCAAATATTTTATCTTGTGAAGTCAGAAGTATACTTCAGTAAAACCTCCTACCCAATCTCCACCCCTACACAAAAGAAGCATCGTTGATGTGTAATTTAAAATACAATCCTAGAGAAAGCAATAGCAAAGAAATGCTGATTCTCAGTTCAACACAGACCAATCTGTAAAACCTGAACTTCCCCACCTCAGCTTCCACAAAATTCTGATTTGTCCAAAGAATACTCCACATCCTATAACTGTCCCCCTCCCCCAAATCTGCTTTCTCCAAACACCTGCCAAACCTAATGGGTCTTGCAGCATGCTCTAATTGTTAAACTTGGGCTATTATGGAACAAGGTAGGGAGTACATTTCTCTCATTGCAGAAGTTGAGAGGCTGTTGAAGAGTTAGAGAGATTAAGCTTACTCTTAGTCTCAAAGGTGCCACAGGACCCTACAGATTCAGACTAACACGGCTACCCCTCTGATACTAAGCTTACTCTGTTACTTTTACTTCTGAAGTTACATTAGGTGTGTATGTGCACTACTTCACTCTAAATGGTACCTTCTGGCTCCTTGATGTGTAAGTTGCACAAACTTACACACATTGGAACCATGTGTAAGGGAATACGAGTCTAGGAGAGTCCAACTAAGTGCAATGGAGCAAGAGTTGCATTAACTTCTTAACTTGGCCCATAGATCCAACTTGAGGTCTGGAACCAGATCCAAACTTTCCTAAAGCCTAGGGGAAGAGAACACCCTGCAGTTCTGTGTCAGGCTTATCCTCTTTTCTGTCTTTTTCACAAGCCATTCCTTGCGTCATCTTTGTGTATTAAATTTGTGCCTCTAGCTCTGAAAATTGAGCTCCCACTTAGGATTGACGACGACTTTCTGGAAAATCTTTTTAAAACTCCCTGGGGCATTGTGGCTGCATTTGCATATCAAAATATTTTTAATTTGATTGTCTGAATTTTTTCCAAAAATCAACTCCCCCCCCCCCCCCCCACCAATCAAAATTTTGTCAAACTCCTTGTTTTCATGGACCTTTTCTGAAAGGAGGGAGGGACTTTGTTTGTCCTACTCATCTAAGAAATCATGGGAATAGTTTATAATAAAGGTGCTATTTTATTGAGATCAACTGTAGCATTTTCCTTGTTTAGCCACTGACATCTTGGCTAAAAATCTCCTCAGATCCAGAGCTGTTGTTCAGATAGTTGAAATGTTTATAGTATGACACAGTTCTCCCCATTTGTACCAATCAGATTACTCTAGGTATGAACACAGGCTGTATTGTCTCTTACAAAGCTATAGCATTAACTTTGGGGAATAACACTTGTAATTGTATATTAATGCGAAGAAGGGGGTAATAAAGTCTAATACTTTAACATGTGAACTGATCATAGTAGGTATCCCGTTTCCTCCCTCCTTATCTGCAGAACTGTATAATTTAGGGTGTAATGTGGTACCTTCTTTGACACATCTGGAATAGCTCACATCCAGAGTGAGAAGATTTGGATTGATGGCCTAAGAGTCTTATGTGCCGTGGCAAACTCTATGGCTCTGGTCCTTCGGCTGATGTGAAATGATGTATCTACATTGACTTCAATAGATCTATGTCGAATTACACCACCTGTGGATAAACAGCCTGTGTTATACAAGCAATCAGAGCATATGACCAGTGATCCCTTCCAGCCTTGTCTATTGTATATATTTTAATGTGAACACAATTTTCAAAAGACTAAGTGCTTTCATTTCCCACCCTTGGTTGTATGATGATTACAATATACCATTTAGGGCTCTGTTATACCAGTATGTGACTTTAATATTGCAAAAATAAGAAAACCTAGTTTGCCAAGCAATGTGGTTTTGCAGTTTCATTGAGGTGTACGGTAGGCAAGTTTTGTAAGTGATGTTTCAACTTGCTAATGTAATCTTTAGTAACTAATAAGATAATTGTTGTAGCCATCTTCAGTGGTTGCTCATTTTTCACTTACACCAAATTCACCTGAAAAATAACATGGTACCTTCAGATTTATAAGGCAATATAACCTAGGCTAAAACACCTGTGTGTGTATCTTCATGTTTTAACTTATAGCTTCATAACAATAAACAGAGCTGACTGTGCTAGCAAACCAGTATGGTCCCTTCCCTTTCCTTATGAGTCTATGCTCACCTACACAAACCTACAGCTGTTGCATGTTTTTCTGCCTTAGGCCTTTTCTGTCTGTAAGATAGATTCAGCCCAGGGGAATGACTGGCCGTTCCTGATGACCCTGGAATAAGTGGTGACTCTGGTGTCTCAACTGACACTAGCTACTGATTCGGTATAATATTGCTTATTGGAAATTGTATAGCTACAAAATCTTCAGCTATTCAATTCCTGTAACTGGATATCCTTCAACTGATAACCCATCTTCAGCAAGAGCAAAATGATACTACCATATTTTGCAAGAGTAAATCTTCATGCTGGAATGATTTATGTATCAATAAAACCAAACAAAAACTAATTGGGTAGGGTGAGACTAACAAAAATTATGTTCATAATGAAAAACAGAAGTAGAACTAATTACTCCGGTGCAGTGTTCCATATAGCTATCATTCTACAGTCAAATTGGTATTCTGTTTAATTGTACAATTAATGAACATATAAATTAAGTTCAGTTTTTCTACTACTAAAGAACTTATTTGAATTGCCTCTGTTTAAATCATACATGCGACTCAATGCGCACATTATTAAAATGAGTTTAGCTATCTACGTTCAAGGTATTTCCTAATTATTTAACAATTACTCCCCTGGTGTTTAGATGCTGCTTTTGCTGTTAGAAAATAACTTAATATCCTCTTTGCAAATAAACAGCTATTAGTTTTACACATACAGATTTCCCTCTCTTTCTGCCCCTTCCCCCAAATTCTTGCTCTGTTGGTAGAGAAGAATGCTTTCAATCTGCTTTGTAGATGAGAGCTAGGTCACTTTTTTCAGATTTTTTTTTTTCCACCCACTATTTTCTCACTTGGAAAAGAGATTATTCCTTTTAGCTTCTCCATGTCATGCACGTTGTTTATTCTATGCTGGTCACACATCCTATATGTGACATAACATATGCCATATGAAACTCACCACAAGGCAATGCATTAGCAGGTCCACTGCCTCAGTGCGCCTAGAGGGTTAACTAAAAGGTTATAATCTACAGCAAGGATGAGCAGCTTTTGAAATCCACTAAAAACCTGTCAGGTCATACACTTTTTTTTTTTTTTAAGAGGCTACATATTGCATAATGCTAAAATGTTTGCTAAGGTACAGCATATTGACGTACAATTAATCATGTAACAGTGTAAATCCAAAGTGGTCTTAAATATAGAAGTCCTTTATAGCACCATCTTTTTTAAAAAAAAAAAAAAAAAAAAAAAAAAAGCTTAAACATCAATCTTTCACTAACCCTTTTTCAGTGCACAGAAGAGCAGGAGATTAAGAAATGAAAATAACAAAACAAAACCTCTCAATGCTTTTTCACTGCTGCTTGTCGGTTAGTGTGAAACTCGAGGGTGAGCCGGCCTGTGCACTAAGATGGGCACATCTATATCCATTTTAATGCATCCAACCTGCATAAGATGGAAGAGTTTTCATCTGTCAGTCGATTCCTTCCTTTTGACTTTGAATGATTCATTGTAGAGAAGTTACTTTCCCAGATGTACGTGCTCCCAAACCCAGCACACCATTTCAGAGACCACCTTCTCAGATTTGGGCAACAGGACTGAGGAAGCAGTTTCTAAAACTGAATGCCCCTTTTATTCTTCTTCGGAACAAAGAAAGGATCCGTCTGCAGTTTGCGCAGTTCTAGTTGCAGTTGAGAAGCCTGGCCACTGACAACAGCTGCAAGTGGCTCCATTTAAAAAGGATCAGTTGCAGTCAAATCTTGAAATGCTGCTGCTTAATTTCAATAAACCTATTTTAAGAATGTTCAAAATCGGCGGTGTACCTGCTAAATTCTGACGCGCATTCTTGTACTTGCATCAGAACTGCAGCAGTCACGTGGGCAAAATCCAAAAGCGACAGGTGAATCTTAAAAAGTCTGAGCTTGATTTAGAAACAATCTGGGTAAGCAGCAAGGGCCAAGGCAGTCTGCTCCCTGCCGTGCCATTGTAGAGTCAAACAGTTTAGATGTTGAATTGTATCAGTCAAAAATGCCTTCTTGTAAAGAAACTGACTCTTTCAGTTTTTTCTGAAACTCCCTAGTGTCAGAACTCGGTGTCTTTCTGAAAGGCAACCATCTCCTTTCAAAGTGCAAAGAATCTCTCCAGGCATTTACCATGATTCATCCATCACACTTCAGTATATTGCTCCAAATCACTGTACTCTGCATCCGCTTTAGAGAAAAGCCACATACCTGTGATGACTCAGTGCTCTGTTGCCACATCAGATCGTGTTGAACTTTCATGACCACATTCATGAAATGATCAAAGTCCAGCAGTTTTCCTCACAGCAACTCTTAATGAATAATGCAGTGCAGTGTTAGGCCACCCTAGTGTGCTTCTATAAATCTGCAAACCCCACCTTTGATCCATGCATAGCAGGTGCTCCATCATTAATCACAGCTGACAACTTTCAAAACCTCCAATATCTGCAACAGGCTCCCCAAACCCACCAAAAATATCTGGACTCTTTCCTCCATGTTATGAGGCTGACTTCATAAGTTCTTCCTTCATGTTAAAATTTCCGTCATCTATCCATATGTATATCAGTAACTATCTTACATCTGCACTGTTTTCTCGTGCCGAAGAAAAGTAAGAACCATCTTGCATAATTTCCTTTAATTTTTCTTCCATGCGATCAAACATGTCTGAAACTCCTCATGAAACCTATATCTCAAGAAAGAGATGCTGGATTGCATAATCATAGAATATCAGGGTTGGAAGGGACCTCAGGAGGTCATCTAGCCCAACCCCCTGCTCAAAGCAAGACCAATCCCCAGACTGATTTTTGCCACAAATCCCCCCGGATTGAACTCACAACCCTGGGTTTAGCAGGCCAATGCTCAAACCACTGAGCTATCCCTCCCCCACAGATACCCTTTCTTTCTGGCAAGATAGGGGAGGCTGGGACAAATTTAAGTGGCATTGCGACCCAGTGCATGGGCTCCTGCGCCCATTCCTGAGCTCTTCAAAAGCCTGTGTCCATGGGGGAGCCAAGTGGAGGCAGACACTGGGAGCAGCAGGATCCCATGCACCAGGGACAACCCCACTCCCATTTGGCCCAGCCACCCCTCTGTCATGCCAGCAGGGAAGTTGCTTTGCCATTATGACACGCTGGGGGATTTCCTCCCAATGGCTGTGGGAACCTGATTGTGGCCAACCCCTTTTCGCACGCACATACACTGTGGGCAGGCTAGGGTTCACCTTTGCCAGTGGGGCGGCAGTAACCAGAGCTATTATGTGGAGCCCCTCTCCTGCATGAATGGCAGAGATAGCTGTGCCAATGACTGGTATTCAGAACCGGTACATAAGCGCCTACTCCCAGTCCTGGGCTCCACTCCATTTCCCATCAACACAGGCTCTGGCTCCATCTCGTGCCACCGAGCTTTGGTTATTGCCCCCCCATTGGCAGAAGTATATCCTGCCTGTACCCACTGCTGGGAGTGGCCTGGCCAGAATTGGACTGTTTGGGTGCTGAGAGCCAATGGAGGACTAGTAACTGGAGCTAGGTGGCTTGGGGTGGAGTTGGAGCCTGTGTTGATGGGAGAAGGGAGCAGTATGGGCGGCAGCAGCCGCTGTACTAAAAGTCTGCACCCCTCAGCAACCCAGGTCAATCAATTTTGTTTCCCCCAGTGCCTCAAACCCCACCTCCACTGTGTTTGCCCTGGTTAACTGTTGGCAGGCCAAGTAAAATGATCTGGTAGGCCAGATGTGGCCCCCCAGCTACCACTTGCCCATCTCTGATCAGCAGGGTTACAGTCCATCTTTTCACACTACTAGTGAGGTAAAGCAGCCTTAAAATAAATATATATATATATGAATATGAAATCAGGCTCCTAACTTCCACCATACAGAGTACCAGGTGGGCATATCTATTTAGCCCATAGCGTGTAAGGAATTCCCAAGGGTGCCTTTGAAAATTCCACAGAGCACTACATACTCAGAAAGAAGAACAGGAGTACTTGTGGCACCTTAGAGACTTCTTTTTGTGGATACAGACTAACACGGCTGCTACTCTGAAACCTACATACTCAGGTGACTTGAGTGAAAATGACCTGTGTGCCCAGCTCCCACTTCAGCCCTTAGATTGGAGTCCAAATGGTTAGTTGTGCTTACCAAAAGCTTTTGCAAATTTGATCTGTAGTTGCTTCCCATTCCACAACTCTCTCAAGTACAGAATGGGAAAACTGGTTTTTACTATGCTTATATAATGCAATGATCAACTAGTTGCACCCTCACTTAATTTTTTAGACTCTTCTTTCAGTAAGGGGCTTGGGAGATCATTGCTTTCTCCCAGTGGGCCACAGGAAACCATGAGAGAATTGCTGAAGTGTCTTGAGTAACCTTGGACTGCAGAGAGAGCTGTGCCTGGAGAGCATGGTGTCATGTAGTAATGAGGTTTTGAAAATTTCCGTGGCTGACAAACCTGGCTGAGACCTTGACAGCTTGGGCTTCTAGAACTGAGCAAATTTTCAAAGAACAGTACCACTCTTCTCTGTTTTGAGAATTCCATTGCTTTTTGGAGTCCCCCAAACTAGACACTCAAATCTTTTGCAAAGCACCCAAAGGAGGTCTTGAAAATGCTCTTGCTTACTCATTATGGCTAGTTAATAAAAGCACAGAAGTGCATGCTTAAATCTCATTGACCCTGTGGGTGTAAGTGCTTTGCTGAATTGGGTGCCTTTAATTGTTGAATTTAGCAATCTGGAATAGTTCTGGTTTAAGACGAGCTCAATAGTCTATCTTTTTATCTAGGTGTTTGGCTACTGTTTTGTCTCTGGACTCTTCTGTTTTTTAGTCTTTCTTTGTTGCAAGATGCTATGTGAGAACGGTGCTATTTAGATGTTTATCATGCTGGGGTATTTTTTTATCATGTCCTTCCCAAGAAAACACTTCTATGCAAGGTATTCCCAAGGGTCATGGATGCTCTCTGGGTTATGTTTGCTAAGAACAAACATGAAGGGGCAATGATAAGTGTATCAGAAGAATAGAAATAATTGAAGATGGAAAAAATCTGGCTCTATTGAGGAGCAGATAAATCCTAAACTGACCTTCAGAGAATAACTGATAAGAAATGCAAAGGTAAAAAGTGAAAAGAATGCATTTGAGGCTTAGATAAAAAAGAGTAATTTTTTCAAGTACATAAAGAACAAGATGTTAGCAAAGGAGACAATAAGGCCTCTGAAAGCCTACAATTTACTGATAGAGGAGGTAGACCGTTTTTAAAATAAATTGTCTGACTTAAGGCTTGTCTTTATGAAGACTTAGTGTGTGGCAAGCTGGTGTGTAAATCTACAATGCACCATCTTGCCCTGCAATAATGTCCCATGTGTACAAAAGTTTCATAGTGCTCTGGTGTACTGCTGTTTCAAATGGTGGTAATATATCAAAGCATACTACGGTTTTCAGTGTATGGTACCAGGGCCCACATGGGCACTTAGAGTGCGGTAATCTGGTGTGCTGTAAATATACTCCCAGACGTGCACACCCTAAATTGGTGTAGACAAGTCCTGAAGCAGATGAGTGACCACTACAAAACAGATGTTTGTTTTAGCCAGGTTTGGAGCAAATGATGGCACATATTACTCCTCCTAGGCTTCCAATCCCAACTAACCCTTTTGAATACCCAGCATGCTATCCCATCTCTTACAGCAAGATCCTCTGAAAATAAGGAAATTCCTAGCTGATGACCTCCTCTTTGGAAAGTAGCAACTGCACTTCCTAAGGTTACAAGTCACTGGATGCATTTTGCACAGGTACAAGCATATATTATTGCCAAACCATACTATCCAATTGAGTCTGGGCTCTAAAAATCCTGAGTGGTTAAAACTCATAGGAACTTTAACTTTACTTTTTTTAAAAAATTAGGTACACTTTTTCATGCTTTTCTCTGAAATCATGAGGGCTAGAAACTGACTTCAAATAAAAGGAAAGAAAGCTGAGTTTTTTCACATAATTGCAGAACCTCTGAAGTGACAGCATTAAGAAAACACCAATTATAGCAAGCCTTTCAATAAAATCATGAGTTGGCAACATGTGTATTTCCACTATAGAGCAGAATGAAGACTGCAAAAATATTGATAGCTGTCAGAATTTTAAACAAATTCACTTTAGCTATGTTTGTGCCACTTTTTGGTTCATTTTCCACAAATACTCTAGTGAATATGTTTGTTTTCAGGGCGGTTTATGCAACTATTGGAAAATATTCACACACAATGAATTGTAAACTCCTTTTCTATGAGCACTTACCATTGGAACTCTAGTTCTAGGAATTGTCTAATCAATCTGGAAAGAAAGATGCACCATGTGACTTAAGAGTGATCAATCTTATCAACTATTCTCAGCAAGCAGCTCACAAACATACTAGAAACAAAGGATCGGTTGTATTGAGGCACTTGGAAATTATTGCAAACCACTTCTGGACAGTTCGTGAACAGGCATGAAATTAATTAGATCACTTATGTGTTGGGAACTGTGGGCCAGGACTTCAAAATATGTTGGCTGCTTTGAAGCAGCTGGTGAGAGGAAAGAGAGAGAGAGAGGGGTGAAGGATTACCTTGGAGTATTTCTTGAAGAGATCGCAGAACTGATAGCTGAAAACACATAAAACAAAATACAGAGGCACTTTCATGAGGGTGAAAGGCTATAGCTATTATGGGGTTTAGGAGTCTTCAACTGGGCTTTTATAACCTTGAGTAGGGCCTCAAGACAAGTCAGAGATGATTCTTACTGTTTCTCTGACAAGCTAAATAGTGTAGGATGCTCGGGTTAGGGAACAGAGCTGTTGGACCAGGACAAACCCATCTCCGTGCTGAAGCCAACGCAGTACAATGGTGTGAAGAAGTGTGGATGTGTGTGTTCCCCATTCAGAATTATGCAAGTGTCTCAAGCACTAGTACTGCACTGACTACCTGAGTTTGTTATTCTCCTGATACATCTGTCTCACCTTGGGGGGAAAAAAAATGAATAGCTCTAAAGGAGGGATCTAAAGGAAACCATGCATCTGTAAACTAGCCCTCTATCCCTGGGGAAGATTAGGGATTTCCTATTCTGGAAGCATTTCCCCCCCACTAAATGAGTATCTCCACTGGACATCAGCCAAGCTACAACAACATGAATACATTCTGACATAACCTGCCCACTGGGTCCCTGAGCTGCTGAGGAAGGTGTTTTAAAAAAAACCCTCCCCGCCTATGCCAGTCTGGCACTGAGGGATGAATTCCTTCCGAATCCCCAAAAGGCTCTAGCATGATGCTCGCAGCAGGCCTCCAAAACACAGCCCTTAGCTAATCCCATGGGGATGTAAATTGTTGCTCTTGGGCACAGAATGGTGCCTAGGCAGGGGAAAGGGCTTATAAGCATTTCCCCCAGGTATGCAGGAGCCAAGGAGCTTCACCCTTCAATCAACCAGCCCCCCACTCAAGTCCATGAGAAAGCTGAGTGCCACAAGGAAGGGAGGAAAAGGGAGGGGAAATTCTTAAACTGGCCCAAGAGTTTTATTTCCTTTGCTAGTTCAGACAAGGCCTCCGATTTCTGAGGCTGTGGGATGAGATTAAACTATTTTATAAATGGATCCTTAACATAGGTGCTGCCGCACCCCTTGGCTTGAAATGATTCCCATCAAATATCGAGTTTACAGTTTGGTTCAGTGGCTTTCAGCACCCCCACTATACAAATTGTCCCAGCACTTCTTATCCTTACATTAAATATGGCCATTTTTTCTTAGTGTAGGCACAGCACATGGCAAACTAGGCATGAGCTAAGTGAACTCTAACATAGGATTCCATCCCCAAACTTCTCCGTACAAAATTCTGCCTACTCATCAGTCAATTGGGTATTTGCAAAGCATTGTAGGCCAGATCCCTAATTAGAGTAAACTGGCACAGCTAGTGACTTAATCCTGTCTTTATCAGGATGTTTGACTTCAGTCGAGCTACAGACCTTTACATCATGTGAGGATTATGTACTAGAAAACATTCTTCTCATTTAACAAAAAAATTGTCAACTCAGATTTGGGTTTGGATTTTGTTTTTTGGTGAATCTACAAAGGTAACATCTTCAAAGTTCACATCTCTGCAAAACTGTTCAGTAAAGGTTTAAACAACAGAAAAATAAATATAAAGCAAAGAACAATGTGTGTATGCATAACCACCAGCCTTGACATTTTGCATGTAGCAC
The DNA here is from genome assembly GCF_011386835.1 of Chrysemys picta bellii. Classification (NCBI taxonomy): domain Eukaryota; kingdom Metazoa; phylum Chordata; order Testudines; family Emydidae; genus Chrysemys; species Chrysemys picta. The sequence goes on along the minus strand of NC_088803.1, from coordinate 45,997,433 downwards.
TTTTGTGTTGTTCTGTTAAGGAATGTACTGTTCTAGAGACTTAAAGATGTATGAAACCAGGATACTGCAAATGAGAATTAGTAAGTTTATGCAGGCACTGAAGAAGTGGAAACTAGGTCAAATTACAAAGGATGAACATAAACAAATAACACGAGTATGTAGGGACAAAATTAGAAAGGCCAAGGCACAAAATGAGATCAAACTAGCTAGAGACATAAAGGGTAATAAGAAAACATTCTACAAATACATTAGAAGCAAGAGGAAGGCCAAGGACAAGGTAGGCCTATTACTCAATGAGGGAGAAAAAATAACAGAAAATGTGGAAATGGCAGAGGTGCTTAATGACTTCTTTGTTTCAGTTTTCACCAAGAAGATTGGTGGTGACTGGATGTCTAACATAGTGAATACCAGTGAAAATGAGGTAGGATCAGAAGAGGCTAAAATAGGGAAAGAACAAGTTAAAAATTACTTAGGCAAATTAGAGATCTTCAAGTCTCCAAGGCCTGATTAAATGCATCCTAGAATACTCAAGGAGCTGACTGAGGAGATATCTGAGCCATTAGCGATTTGTCTTTGAGAAGTCATGGAAGATGGGAGAGATTCCAGAAGACTGGAAAAGGGCAAATATAGTGCCCATCTATAAAAAGGGAAGTAAGGACAACCCAGGGAATTAAAGACCAGTCAGCTTAACTTCTGTACCCAGAAAGCTAATGGAGCAAATAATTAAGCAATCAATTTGTAAACATCTAGAAGATAATAAGGTGATATATAACAATCAGCATGGATTTGTCAAAAATAAATCGCGTCAAACCAACCTGATCGCTTTCTTTGACAGGGTAACAAGACTTGTGGATGGGGGGAAGCAGTAGATGTGGTATAACTTGATTTTAGTAAAGCTTTTGATACTGTCCCACATGACCTTCTCATAAACAAACTAGGGAAATGCAACATAGATGAAGCTACTAATAAGTTGGGTGCAAAACTGGTTGGAAAACCCTTCCCAGAGAGTAGTTATCAGTGGTTCAGAGTCCTGCTGGAAGGGCATAATGAGTGGGGTCCCGCAGGGATCCGTTCTGGGTCCAGTTCTGTTCAATATCTTCAACAGTGATTTAGATAATGGCATACAGAGTACACTTATAAAGTTTGCGGATGATACCAAGCTAGAGGGATTGCAAGTGCTTTGGAGGATAGGATTCAAAATGATCTGGAGAAATGGTCTGAAGTAAATAGGATGAAATTCAATAAGGATAAATGCAAAGTACTCCATTTAGGAAGGAACAATCAGTTGCGCACACACACAAAATGGGGAATGACTGCTTAGGAACAAGTACTGCGTAAAGGGATCTGGGTGTCATAGTAGACCACAAGCTAAATATGAGTCAACAGTGTAATGCTGTTGCAAAAAAAGCAAATATCATTCAGCGATGTATTAGCAGGAGTGTTGTAAGCAAGACACAAGAAGCAATTTTTCTGCTCTGTTTTGGCCTCAGTTGGATTATTGTGTCCAGTTTTGGGTGCCACATTTCAGGAAGGATGTGGCCAAATTGGAGACAGTCCAGAGAAGAGCAACAAAAATGATTAAAGGTCTAGGAAACATGAGGGAAGACTGGAAAAAAATGGGTTTGTTTAGTCTGGAAAAGAGAAGACTGAGAGGGGGCATAATAGTTTTCAAGTATGCAAAAGGTTGTTACGAGGAGGAGGAAGAAAAATTTGTTTTTTCTTAAACCCTGAGGCTAGGACAAGAAGCAATGGGCTAAAATTGCAGGAAGGGAGGTTTAGGTTGGACATTAGGAAAAACTTCCGAACTGTCAGGATGGTTCAGCACTGGAATAAATTGTCTAGGGAGGTTGTGGAATCTCCATCATTGGAGATTTTTAAGAGCAGGTTAGACAAATACCGCTCCGGGATGGTCTAGATAATTAGTCCTGCCATGAGTGCAGGGGACTGGACTAGATGACCTCTCAACGTCCCTTCCAGTTCTATGATTCTATAATATTGAAAGGAAGGGGCAGAAGCAAATCATGGAGCTCTAACTCTGTGACTCATTCAATGTTCTTCCAGAGATAGTTTGCATGTTCATGCTAACTTTTTTTTTTTTTTTTTTTTTTTTTGGAATCACAGTTGGCTATAAATTAAAACTGCACCTGTAAAGTTCCAGTGTTCTTCTCCTTGAAAGTCATAAATACAACTTGTCCAAATTATGCTGTGATTTTTATTTATATACTGTATGATTTGCATCTATAGCTTAAAACTTGACTTTTTTTTCCAGCTTCCCCCTCCCATCCCATTTAGCTGTGACCTAACTGTGTGTACAGAAGTTTGTCTAATTTAGAATGCACTAAATAAGATATGAAGAAAGGCCAAACTTTAGTCTTTTACAACTGTAGTGAAACATGGGTATGTCTCATAGCTACAGATAGTGTCTTATCTTTTCAGAGAATAAATCTATACCAACTGATATCATTTAAGTGGGATCTCTTCTAAACTTTTATTGTTCTCAATTTTTCTGTCAATATTTTTTTCCAGCTACCCAGCAGCGTGCAAAAAAAAAAGGGAAGGGGGAGAAGAGGAGAAACTATTATCTCTAACTGTTGAAGATTGGAAGAAAAAAAGGTTGAATTTCTTTCTGTTTGAGTTCTGAAGGATATTTGACTGAATCGTTCTTCATATAATGCCTGGATGTTTATATTGATTCACTCTATTGTTGCCTTCACCACATGGAATTTTTCCATACTACTGTTTACAATAATGGACTTATAAAAACACTTGGCTATAAATCTTTAAGATTTTAATAACTTAGCTTAGAGCATTAGGTCTCCACTCCATAGAAATTATAGTAGATGGTGAAAAAAGTCTCATTTTTGTAATTATTTTGCTGGATTTTTTTGACAGAGTAATAGACTGAAAGACAAACTTATAGCTCACTACTTTGAGACTAGCTCAGTGAATTAAGAATTCAGTGACAATGCTAGTTTACTCTGCTTGTATCACTAATAGCTTTGAAGATAAACTGCACTAATAGTCTGTATTAATCAAACTGCACTCAAATTGCGTAGAGATAATACCTCCCAATCTGTGGGGTTTTTTTTTTTTGTTTGTTTGTTTTGTTTTGTTTTAAGAGGAGTTGGTTTATTTTTTTAGAATTATTGACTTAAAATATTTGTGGGGGAAGACTTTTTTGAGGTATTATATTTTTTACACAACTCTATAGAGCGTTGATATTCATTCATGGTGGTGATCAGTTTGACCTCTAATGAATAGAAGAGATTTATGGGAAACTCATTAAAGAGTCAGGTTATGACTTTAGTGATTCATTCCGGCTGATAATTAACAGCATACACTGAAAGAGTTCCGAGAGTTCTACAAAATGAACTTAATATGAACTGTACTTACCATAGAAAAGATGTTTTGAGTAGAGTGGATAAAAAAACTTCGGTCATTAATATGTCTCAAAAGGTTTCTCTTATTTTTTCTTTTTCCCCTTGGTGCGCACGCGCGCGCTCTCTCTCTCCAGTTACTACAGGAAGAAAACTTAGTAAATGCCAACTGGCAGCTGAATCTTAAGCAGTTTTTTTAGTTTGATATAATTGGTCCTGTATGCAAGCTGCTGCTATTATTATTATTATTTTATTTGAATGTTATTTTGCGTGCTTAAATTGAGAATAGTACTGTACTTCTATTGAACTATTCACTGTAATGCATAATAAGGACTCTCTCTAATGTATCCTTTTATACTAGAAACTGAAACATGGACCTAATGTGGCGGTTTTAAGTGGTTTTTTAATTTCACAGGTTTTCCTGTGATAGTTAAATGCAGATTTATTATTGTGCTTCCAGATAGATATAGATAGATATATGAGAGAGAGAGATTCTGAAACCAAAAATAGCCTACTTTGTTTTTTTTTTTTTTTAAAAAAAAAAAAAAAAAAAAAAAAAGTTGAGACTGACTACCATGTAGTCGCCTACCATGAGGGAGTTTAGGTCGTCTATCCTGAGGATGACAATATCATCAATTGTATTTCAGGTAATTATCGATTTTGTAATCCTGCATAGATTTCCACCACAACTTCAACCATCCCCCATCCATCAGATTCTCTCTATAACATTCCTGCATCATCATTAGCTTCCTGGACACCAAGATCAGCTTCAACAATGGAACCATTCAGATCACTATATACAAGAAACCTACAGATCACCATTGTGATATACTGTACCCTATATATTCACCACTGTACCCACATATTCATCACTGTAATATGATTGATATGTTTCGTACAAAGTATGCCTTGTGAGGTATCATTTGAAAAGTCTTAATTTGATGAACCTCATTCTGTTTAAATGTGTGTAACATCAGTGTACATGAATGTATAAGATTTTGCTATATATTTGTTATAGAAACATGTTGTGACTCTGGGAAACGCCCACAGATTAACTCTTCAGTAGCAACAAAGGAGTGACCAACACCCAGTCAGGTGTCAAGTGACCATCCCTGGCCATTCACCAGCAGATACGTTGTAAACAAGATATTTACAAGTCACATGAAAGACAGTTGCTGGAACATGTACACAATGGGGCTACCTAACCCCCATATCCAGGATCTTTGCAGCACCTCAAGGAGAAAATAAAATAAGGAAGAGTGACAACATCACTTGATCTCTCTTCCCCACCTACACTGAAGGCAACAAAAATGTTGGGAAGACAAAGAACCATTTGAACTGGGGGAAGTGGTCCTAACTGGAAAAGTTTTTAATTTAGCACAGTCTGTTGTAGGCTTTTGGGTAAGAGAAACCTTATTGCTTCATATTTGACTTTAGTCTGATAAAATTGCAGTCTAATTCCTAAACTTTATCTTTTTTTTAATTTTTATTACCAATTCTGAAGTTCTATGACTATCCTATTTAAAACCTTTCTGTAGGTAATACATTGGTTTAGATAAATCATTAAAATAAGTTTTTGTTTTTGATTGAAGTTTGGGGAATCTACTCAGGTTATAAAGGCTGGTGCATATTCATACCCTTTGATGGTATGACAAATTAATTGAGTTTACTCTGATCAAGGGGGTCTTGGGCAGTGTAAGATGCACATTTCTGGGGTGCAAGGCGGGGGCTGGGAGAATTTGCAGGTATCTCCCTCTACATCGTTCATGAGTAGCTGTGAGAACCTTCATGTAATTTTGCTGGGTGTACCTCTGCAGGCTGATGGCTGAGTGAACAGAGCCTGGAGGGGTTTGCTGTTGACTATTGTATGAGACAGCATGGGCAGGAGAGTTAGAGAGCACAGCAGTTTTACAGTCCAGGTTGTACCCTGGGGCATGTGTCAACCATATTTGCTTTCACAGATCTAGTAACCATCCCAAATACACAAAGAAATATGTAGTCTACAGTGAGGCAGGCTTTCAGACACTACTGAATCTGCTCCAAAGAGAAAGTCCGGGGTACACACCTTAATGCACTTAAAACCACTTTCACCAAACAAGGACACTCCAGCAGAGAAGTAGATTGCATCATGGAATGGGCCACCCACATACCCTGAGAGAACCTGCTTCAATATGGGGGTGGGGAAACAATTATAACCCATACTCAATGGGGACCACATCCTGAAAGAAATCTTTCCTGAACCCTCTCTTCTGGTCTTCCAGCAACTTAATCTAGCTCACCATCAGAAGCAAGCACCTCACAAACCAGGACCTACCAACTCAAAGCGGCACCAGACCCTGCCATAACAGATGCAAAACCTGCAGGCACATGTCCACTGCAACAGTGATCAATATCCCCCACAACACCTTTCAAGATCTATGACCCATGGTGTACCTTATCCAGTGCACTAAATGTCCCAATAACTATGTGGGTGAAACCAGACAATCACTATGCTCTCAAAACAACTCACACAGGAAAAAGTGATAAAAGACAAAAACATCATACCATCTCTGGGAGAACACTTTTCACAAACTGATTACACCATATTTGACCTCTGTTCTTGTGCTTAAAGGACACATGTACAACACTTTCAAAATACAAACCTTGGAGCTTAAATTCAGAACTTTGCTAGACACTAAAATTGTGATCTTAGTACAGATACTGGATTCATGGCTTATTACAACGTGTAACCCACTAACCCTACTTTTTTTGACCTAGGACTGCAGAGGTGTTAATGGGCCACTTCATCTTCAATGGTCCCTTAGAATGTTAATTTATGCTAAACAATCTTTTTCTGCCTCATATTTTGCCCTGACACTCTTTCCTAGATCTGAAGAAGACCTCTGTGTAGCTTGCAAGCTTGTCTTTTTTTTTTTTTTACCAACAGAAGTTGGTCCAATAAAAGATAAAACACCTGAAATATTTTAAATGAAGTATTTTGACTTTTTGTTTGGAAGTTTCCCCTATTTTTTTTCTTAACTTTTTTTTTTTTTTTTTTTTTGGTTAAGTACTCAAACAAAATGTCTTGCTTCAGCTTGAACAAAACATTTTAATTCAACCCAAAATGCACTTTTTTGTGGGGGAGGGAGGAATTGCCAATCAATTAAAAAAAATCCATTTTTCACACAAATCTATTCAGGTATATTGTATTCACTGCAACTCATTGGACCTGAGTTGGAATTTTCCATGTGTAAGCACCTCAAGGTTTGGCCCATTATTTGTGCACTGGTTCTAGAATTGCTTTTTGATATATACTGGGAGTTGTGAGCTACAGCACAGCGCACGCAGTCAGTTGTCACTAAGGGAAAAAGTCAGCATTTGCTCACAGCCTCCAAAGACTGGTGTCTGCAGTGTTTCATTATGGTTAGAATAGAAAGGAATCTTGAAGGGTGTGGTGCTGACTGACTGCTGATAAATGTGGACATTGTATGTAGTGGAAGCATCCTGTAGTTACTGGTGATGACATCTTTTTATCTTGTGGTTACACTGCCTTTATCTCTGACCTCGCCTTTTGGGAAATTTCTTTATGCGTTCTCAACCAAATGATAAGTTTTCATTCTAAGCCCTCACAGCTCTTGCCCATTTGTCCTTGAGTCAGCTTGCAACTAGTCTAAATCCAAAGCCCATGTGACAGTTATCCCTTATTGGATTTCAAACAGACTATCCTGGAATGCAACTGGGATGATCCTGCCCAGGGGCAATCACACAACTAGATTATGCATACTAATCACACTCCTCGCGATGATACAAATAAGGTTAATTTCCCCTTATTCCTAAACTCTCCATTATCATGTATGTTTAAGGGTTGTACTAGATGTAAGCAACCACGAGACCAAACAATTGAAGAATGTCAAGATTTAGCACAGAATATAGGAATATTAGAACAGCTGGAAAATGTAATAGGGTTGCCAAGTGTCCAGTTTTTGACCGGAACGCCCACTTGAAAAGCAATCCTAGCAGCTCCAGTCACCACTGCCGACCGGCCCATTAAAAGTCCGGGCGGCAGTGCTGCGGGTCTAAGGCAGGCTATTCCCTGCCTGTCCTGGCCACACTCCACACCCCAGAAGTGGCCAGCAGGTCCGTCTCCTGGGCCAGGGGGCTCCATGCACTGTCCCCACCCCAAGCACTGGCTTCACCCTCCCATTGGCCAAGGTTCCCGGCCAATGGGAGCTGAGGGGTCAATGCCTGTGGGCAAGAGCAGTGCATGCATCCTCCCGGTCCCTCCCTGCCTAGAAGATGGACCTGCTGGCCACTTCCGGGGTGCAGCGTGGAGTCAGGACAGGCAGGAAGCCTACCTTACCCCCCCTGCTGCGCTGCTAACTGTGAGCTGCCAGAGGAAAGCCTGAGCCCCCCCCCCCAAACCCAGAGCCCCCTCCTGCACCCCAAACTCCTCATCCCTGGGCCCAGCTCAGAGGCCAACCCCCCCACCTCAGCCTGCAGCCCCCTCCTGCACTCCAAATCCCTTGGCCCCAGCCAAGAGCCTGCACCCCCAGCTGGAGCCCACACCCCAACTCCCTGCCCCATCTTGGAGCCGCCTCCCACACCCTGGACCCCTCATTTCTGCCCCCCCAGCCCTCACCCCCTCCTGCATCCCCGCCCCAGCCCCTGAGATCCCTTAGCAGCCCCTCGCACATACAATGGAGTTACTAGGCAGCAGAGAATCAGGCCCAATAGGAGGCCCTAATAGAGGGACTAATAGTGCTACATTTTGTATGTAGCTGTAATGCATGGGATATAGTTTAGTTTCCCAGTCATATTTTCAGAAGAAGAAAACTGCAAAAGCTCGGTGGGGTTACCCTAACCCTTGTATTTCCAATTCCTGTCATATTTCTGCTTTACTCTTTCCTTTCGCTATTGGGAACGGCAATAGTCACTGGTTTTGCAGGGCGCCATTTACATTTTCATTGTCTCAGCCTTGCCCTGCCAGAAGGACCTTTCTCCCACTTTTATATTTAAAAACAACTGCCATGTTTAAAACAAACAAACAAAAAAACCCACCTATATCAAGACCCAGAATGCAATTCTTGGTCCGGGCTAGGTTTTAGTGATCATACTAATTAGTTGTATAATGCTTTAAAGGATAGTTACAGCTGCTGGTCTTATCCTTGTGTTCTGTCAATTCTTTTCCCAGCTGGACTGTACTGTGAGCAATAATTACACTTCCATCAGTTGTTAGACTCCTCTTTGCCACTGTGAGGGAACCTTATGACATGGCTCTAGTTCTTAATAATTATCTTGTGTGATAAAGGTAAGAGGAAGAGAAGCAGACACATTCTAGGCTTATCCATGTGTGTTCTCCCTTTCATGAAATCTCACTATACTTGCTGATCCCTCCCCACTTCCTTCTCTAATTTTTCTCCCTTGTGGAGCTTCATAATGAAAATAATGCACAACCTCTTACCTCTGCTATTTCCCATGCAACCATTTTGTCTCCTTCAAACGAATAAGGCAATATTTTTTTGAATTGGCAAGATCGGTCTTTTATGATGTTCCATAAAACTCTCAGATGAGTTCGGGGGATCCTTCTGGTTAACAGCAACCCTTAATTAAGTCACAATATCTGAATCTGGACTTAAATGTTGAATGTCTTTAGAGTTCAGGAGCGTTTGCAACTGGACGGGGCATGGGCTTGGGTCTGCGTCCCACTTTCTCACATCTCCATTGGATCAGTGCATTGCTCAAGATGCTGCATTATCAAGCAAGGTCTGTCTCATCCACTCCCTTTATGTTTTAAATTTTAGCCGCCTAAAGTATAGTGATTTTAACAATGGCCAACTTCCTGCCACAGCACTTGATACTTTCCCTATATTTAGAAATGTAATAACTCCAACACTAAGCCCTGGTCTACACTTGGGGGGGGGGGGAGGATCGATCTAAGATACGCAACTTCAGCTACGCGAATAGCGTAGCTGAAGTCGAAGTATCTAAGATCGAATTACGTGGGGTCCACACAGCGCAGGATTGACGGCCACGGCTCCTCCGTCGACTGCGCTACCACCGCTCGCTCTGGTGGAGTTCCGGAGTCGGTGGTGAGCGCGTTCGGGGATTGACATATCGCGTCTTAACGAGACGCGATATATTGATCCCGGATAAATCTATTGCTACCCGCTGATACGGCGCCTGTTTTCTCAAAACATTTTGCAAAGGTATGTGAATATTTAGAGTAAGAAAAGGCCACCTTCTGGTGAAATCAGCCATTCTCCACGTGAGAATGATTTCCTCATTGAAACTGTGAAAATATTTTTATTGCCTGTTTTTAAAGCAATATATTTAGCCAAAATATTAATAAAATAACACTAGAGTGAAGTGTGAAATTGTGTGTGGGGGGAAAGCACCAAATATGCCAGAATATTCTTCTGGAACAAAAATTGTAAATTTCACACCGTGCTGGCTTAGAGTAGTAGACTGAATGAAAAAGCCTAAGGAGAATGAAAGGTAAGCTTTGCTTTACTTTTATCACAGTCAGTAAGAAATAGCCTCAAGGAACATAAGACTATATCAGTAGCAACTACCCTAGCATTTTTGTCTCAATTCAGTTTGGATCATCCTGTATTTTCCTTTCCTTTATTCTGCAATGAAAGCAAGCCTATTCTATGATGCTAATGAAAACAATCAATGATATCCTTATTACCCAATTCCACTTTAAAACACCATAGTGACATTGCTGGTAATTCAATTTATGTATAAATTCATATTAACAAATACTTCTGTACAGGGGCCCACCCTAGTGGATCTAATCGCAGAACTGGGCTTCTTAGTCTGTGCATTTTAACCCAATCCTGTAATCACTTAAGCAGATGCCCAAATTTATTCACATGAGTCGTCCCCTGGAAGTCTCCAGTGCACAAAGGTGTGCGCATGTTCTAATGTTTGCAAGATTGGGCCTAATGCTACTGCATTACTGCAGTATCTTTCTATTAATGTAATCCGGACGATACTTTACCTCACTTTCCCCAAATTTGTTAGTAAGTATTTCTAACTAGAATAGACCAGAGTTGTCATGGCTGGTGGTGGAAGCATTTTGTTTAGACTACACAATCCATTTTTACATGGGATCCATAGGCCACAACTGGATGGAATGGAAGACCACCCAATTCTGAAGTGTGTGTACGAAGAAATGCTGCTACATGGCCAGCTATCATATGGGCACCAAAAGCTTCAATAGTACAAGATTACCTGTGAGGAATGTAGATTGAATATACAATCAGACCACCTTAAACACCCTGGACAATATTGATCTGGGTGGTCTTCAATTTGCAAGAAGGCCGTTTCACTTTGGGATTTGCCATGATGATGGTAGGCCACAATTCTTCACCAAAGGTGGAAGACTTTTTTTTAAGTTTAAGAATTAAAATGTCAGAAAGTCAAATTTGCTCTCATCCTGCATCTATGCAGTGGTATTGCCTGGATATAATGAAATAAACTTTGACCCATAAACCTCTAATAGTAAAAAGAGTGGAAAAACTGCAATGTTGCTAATGCCTTTAGCAATGCCAGGCAGTGGAGTTATAATAAATATATGCTGCATAACTGGTCTATACCTCCAAAAGGTTTTTGCATTGAACAGAAGTTTCTATATAGGAAGGAATTCTCCCCCAGGTCAGATTGGCAGAGACCCTGGGAGTTTTCCACCTGCCTCTGTAGCATAGGTAGGGTTGCCAGGCGTCCGGTTTTCGACCAGAACGCACAGTCGAAGAGAGACCCTGGTGGCTCCAGTCAGCACCACCAATGGGCCATTGGTGCATGGGCGACAAGGGAGGCTCCACATGCTGCCCCTGCCCCTAGTGCTGCCTCCACAGCTCCCATTGGCCAGGAACTACGACCAATGGGAGCTGCAGGGGTGGCACCTGCAGGTGTGAGGGCAGTGCGCAGAGCCTCCCTGGCCGCTCATGCACCTAGGGGCCGCAGGGACCTGGCGGCTGCTTCCTGGGAGCCACGGTAAGTGCCACTGGGACTCCTCACCCTAACCCCCTGCCCCAGCCGGGAGCCCACTCCTGAACCCCAAACCTCTCATCCCCAGCCCTACCCCAGAGCTCACACCCCCAGCCAGAGCCCTCAACCCCCATACCCAAACCCTCTTCCCCAGCCCAGAGCCCTCTCCCTCACCCTGAACCCCCCATTTCTGGCTCCATCAGGAGCACACACCCGCAGCCCAGAGCCCATACCCCCTGCACTCCAACCACCTGCTGGAGCCCTCATGCCCCTCCTGCACCACAACCTCCTGCCCCAGCCTGATGAAAGTGAGTGAAGGTGGGGGAGAGCGAGCGACTGAGAGAGGGGGGATGGAGCGAGCGGGGGGGGGGGTGGAGCATCGGAGAAGAGGCGGGCAAGGGGTGTTCGGTTTTGTGCAATTAGAAAGTTGGCAACTCGAAGCATAGGACATGGGTCTGTTGCTGGTTTAAACTAGAGTAAATGGTGGATTCTCTGTATCTTGAAGTTTTTAAATCATGATGTGAGGACTTCAGTAATTCAGCCAGAGATTATGGGTCTATTATAGGAGTGAGTGGGTGAGGTTCTGTGGCCTGTGATGTGCAGGAGATCAGAGTCCAGTCGAAAAGGGAACCTGGCAGCGCCCGGTCTGTAAAAGTCCAGTTGGCTGCAGTAACTGTCTTCTGTCACTGGGGGGGAGGGGCGGGAAGAGCAGCAGCTGGAGCCACTCTGGGGAGCTGCTCTGTGCTCAGTTGCTAGGGTGACCAGATGTCCCGATTTTATAGGGACAGTCCAGATATTTGGGGCTTTTTCTTATATAGGTACCAATTACCCCCCACTCCTGTCCCGATTTTTCACACTTGCTATCTGGTCACCCTATCAGTTGCTGACACCTGACAGAGAGCAGTGGCTTCTGGACCAGGCTTCAAGGGGATCCGGTGTGCGCCCCCTTCTGCCCTGCTGTGCCCCGATTGCCTGAGCCCTGGCCCCTCACTACGGGAACTGAACCCCCCCCCCCGGCCCTGCTGTACCCCAATTGGACAGGTGGGCAGGCTCCGCTTCAGCTCCTCCCAACCTGGCTCTGTAGGGAGCAGGTGAGTCCTGGGAGAGGGGGCTGGAGAGAGAGGGGCGGAGGGAGAGGAGTGAGTGGAGGCGGGACCTCGGGGAAGAGGCGGGGAAGAGGTGGGGCCTCAGGAGAAGGGGGCAGGGCAAGGGTGCTCGGTTTTCAACAATTAGAAAGTTGGCAACCCTAGGTCAGAATAGATGATCAAGATGGTCCCTTGTGACTTTAAAGGCTGTGAGATCTCTACTAGGAGATATATGAACAGATTTCGTCCCTTCGACCCTCCTCATATGCCGGAGGAGATAATCTGGGCCTTAGTTAGAAATACAACCTTTGATTAATGTCTGCAGGTGAAAGTTTTTCCAAGTGTAAAAATCAATAGGGAAGGTAGCATGGCACATTCTCAGGAACAAGCCTGTATACATTTTTTTTTCTGCTATCACAAGTTGATTTAGCAGAGGGGTTGTTTTTAAAACAAAACAAATACAGCTGGGGGGAAAATATCAAATTCTGTTTCTATTCACTTCAGAACCTGCTTTTGCACTGAATTCTATGAGAATTACTAAGAAGAACAGAGTATGAGCTAAATCAAGAAGCATTTCATTAGGAAAATATGCAAGGAGATATTTATAGCTAAACCATAACAAAAATCTAACCAAAATACAAATTGACACCACTATGTAAAAAATAGAGATATTAAATAATTGAATTGTGTTATATGCAGTAAAGAAAACTCAGTGTTCTGTTTAAAAAGTATGTCATCATTCTGATGACAATTTACATAAATGCAGTGCATTCCCTCATTGTGCAAACAGAAAAATAATAGAAACATAAGTCAGTATAGGTGTATATACTACAACCTCTCAGACAGCTAAGGTAACTAATCATTCAATCTATCTTTTAGACAATTCCATTTTTTCTTTTTTCTGCAGCGTGAGATAGTAGATAGGCTTTAAGGTTATTGACCAGTATATGTATCCTGTTTTTTACATTTAAAACAGCATGCAACAGCTCCAGTATTTCTGGTTTTCCTGAGACAAGCTGCAGATTTAATGAAGTGCTGTACTGTTATTTCTTCAGAGTGAGGATGCTCTGTCTTGACACGAAAAGCGCTTTAAAGAAACTGTAGATAGATTTTAATTGCCACTCTTGGAAAATGCGACAATTACACTGTGTAGACAACTACAGCTGGATTCAAAGTGAAGTTACTCTGAATATTCTTTATATCCTGGATCCTCTACTTTATTATATACTAAAACTGCAGTGGGAAGATAACTTTAGCTGGTTCCAAATTCTAATTTGAAAACCCAATGTAAAGTACATCCTCCCAAGAATGCATAATTAACCAGTGTTTGTTAGAGTCAATCTGAGTGCTTAAGTTATTGAATATGGGTTAATCTTGGTTAGATTTAAAGCACCACCTGTTCACTCCTATTAAAAACAAAAGTGTCATAATTGTAATTTCTGTTTCAGTGAAGTATTTAATCCTTACATATTTGGTTTCATCTTTTGAATATGCAGTTGGCTTATGAATACCCTCCATCACTCAGAGAATCAATGTGTGTCCCATTTATTGAAAATGCAAGTAGTACATTGCCTTTGCTCTGCATATGCCTGGTAGTGAAGCACTGCCATTCAGAATGTACTTTCCAGCTGGGGAAAGCAATGCAGATCAGAGTAGCTCAGGCATTATGTATAAAGGCTTCAGGGGCTGCAAGGCAAACTGCTGCTTACCAATGCAGTTCAGAGCAGTAGTAGCAGATATGGCAGCTCTCCGGATTCAAGGCTTAATGTCTGCTAGCAAACAGCTACTTACTTAAGCAGTTCACAGTAGTGGTACATTCTGTTACTGTTGATAGCAGCCCTGTACCAAACTGCCCCTTTCGCTGTCTCATTTAGACTTCATTTCCAAACAGGAAATTCAAAGGTGTTTATACAGATGTGAAGTTCAAAAACTGGCTCGCTGGATTGTAGCGAGCCACCTGTGATCATCAAAAAAAGTTTCATTCCAAATCCCTTCTGTCTGTCTCATTCTCCTTTTGATGGTGGCATCATGTACTCTAAACTCTCTTATTAAAAGCTGCAGGGAAAGCCACCAGAGGGAAGGCATATTGTCTTAACGTAGCCTCCTGAAAGCCTTAGGGTCCGACTCCATATCCTGGGACAAGTATGTCTGTGCCTGGCCTGAACTGCATGGGCTGTGATGGCAAAAAGATTCAAGCCCTCTCCTAAACAAAGAAACAAAAAACAAAGAAAGAAAGTCTGTTACATACAGCATGCAGGCGTCTCTGATGAGAGTATATTGCCTACTCCACAAATTTCAAAGTAGCAGCCGTGTTAGTCTGTATCCGCAAAAAGAACAGAAGTACTCGTGGCACCTTAGAGACTAACAAATGTATTTCAGCGTAAGTTTTCGTGGGCTGCAGCTCACTTCTTCAGATGCATAGAGTGGAACACACATTGAATTTTTTTTCCCCCATGTTAAGTTCTCCTCACACCTTCTGTGGGTCATCTCGATTATCACTTCAAAGTTTTTTCTTATGCTGCTACTGATAGCTCATCTCAATTGATTGGCCTCTTACAATTGGTATGCGTACTTCCACCTTTTCATGTTCTCTGTATGTATAAATATCTTCTGCCTGTGTGTTCCACTCTATGCATCTGAAGAAGTGAGCTGCAGCCCACGAAAGCTTATGCTGAAATAAATTTGTTAGTCTCTAAGGTGCCACAAGTACTCCTGTTCTTTTTACTCCACCAATATCTTCCGTATGTGTACAAGAGGGTATTCTACCAAGACACTGTATTGAAATAGGAACTTAAAAGGTAGCCTTGGTTCAAATAAACAGTCCAAGAAAAGTATTCATAGGACAGGGTATGGACAAAACAGAGGGAAAATGTCTCCCAGAAGTTCTCCTTTAAAAGCATTCTAGGAACATTGTAGGTTCTTAGACCAAGACACAGTAAGCTGTAGACACTACAAAAGCACTGCTGTCAGCAACACAAGGAGTAAGACATTTAAAGGCTTAAGTGTAGGGGGCACTGTGGGAATTCTGCAAGAGGCTGGGATCAGAGAGACCCTCTCTTCTGATTTGGCTATTCAATTTAATATCCCGGAGGAGAAAAGCTGTTTAAAAAAAAAAACTACCTGACTGTCATGGCTGTATTATAGGACCGTAATGAGAGTTAAAAGCAAAACTGAATACGTTTAAAGTTATGACTATCCTTTTTTAGCTCAGGTCAGCACAATGGCAATAGGATTAAAAAATGTTGCTCAGGAAAGTAAAATCATCATTTTAAGTTGCTTAAAGCAGAATACTTTATCTCTCTAAGTTAGGGGAGAACCCTTAAAGTAGCCAGCTCAGTATTCTAAAAGGGGCCACTTTATTTCTGGTTTTATCTTTCTTTTCCTATCCACTATGATTTAAAAAAAAAAAAAAAGTATTACCAATTTTAATTCTCAAATTTCAGTTTGACTGGAGAGGAAGGACTGGGGAAGAAGAGCTTTGTGCAGCATGTATTTGTAATGGGGTCCAAATGCAGAGAGAACAGGATTTTTATTAGGGCTTAATGAATCTCAGAGATTTTTCTTTGCAGCAATGAGGACAAACTCAATTTAGGGTATCTCTCCACTGCAATTCGACAGCTGGCATGTGCCAGGCTTGCAGGGCTTGGGCTAAAGGGGTGTTTAAATCTGGTGTAGATATTTCGGCTCAGTCTGGAGCTCCAGGCTCTAGGACCCTGTGAAGTGGGAGCCTGCAAGGTGTAACTAGGCGGCTGGAAGCCAGGATGCAGCCTTAATGTTGTGCTGCTATAGCTTAAAGCCGTGGCACCAGTAGCTAGCCCCCAAGTATAAAGGCACCCTTAGTTACAGGGCAGACCGTGGCAGAACCCTTACTGGTCTGGGTGATTCCCAGAATGTCACGAGTATTGGTCTCTTAAAATCCCAGCTGTCCTGCAAGAATACAGTGTCCTTATTAACATGTAGCACCTCCCCTGAGGTGTGCTTCAAGCCTCCTCCCTGGTGCTTGTTAACTGGAGTGGCTTCTCCCTGTCCCCTCGTTGCATGGGCTAGGTCCTGGGTTCTTTGTTGCAACGCCAGGCGCCTCCACCTAAGGTGACTCCTCACTGAGCCCACAACACAAGGGGCACTGTCCCTTTGGAAAATGAGCAATGCTACTACTCCGAACGATGAGTATAATGCAATGCACCAGAAAAACAATAATAAAAATGCTAACAAGTGGAATGCCACACCCCAAAACAACAATATAACACAGAGGGACTTTACTGGGGACAGGAAACAAGGGGCTAGGGAAGGAAAAGCATTAGGGTAAACTAATAAAAGCTGGTGCCAGGCTGGTTCTCTGTCTCCTTGGATGCTGCCCTCTGCAGGGCTGGAACTGCCTGACCTGTGCACCCATTTTCCATAGCAGTTCAAAGTCTCCCTTTGGGGGGTGGGAGTTGATCAGAGATTCCCCTGAGTTGTTCTGCTTCTCTCTCAGCTGCTCCCAAACTCAAACAGCCAAAACTGAAATTAAAACTCGTCCCTTTGTCTGTGATTCAGACTAGGCTGTCCACTCCCGCTGAGGGACCTGAGCAGTCCTTGCTCCTCATTGGCTCACCAAAATGTCTGAATAAATCACCTCATCAGAAGCCTATTCGTTTTTTTGCAAGAGTTTCCAGTCTATTCTGTCCCCAGACTCTAAGTAGGCTGGGAAATATATGGTATGAACCTGCAAAACCTTACTCATAGGAGTAGTGCTTACAGAGCGGCACAGAGACTATTGCCTCAGTATGCCTCCAGGAATGCATAATGCCTTAAAGGGGGCAGGGAGGATATGGGCCATACCCCTACCACCACCATACAAAGACCTAGCCAGCTACTTCAGGGGGTGCAGGCTGCATCATCCTTAAAGGCCACCCTCTGCGCTGGTCAGTCACACTGCGTGTTAGGAACAGGTGAAATGCTATAGTTGGTCTCATAATGGAGACCAGCACATTCAGCAGAAGTTATTTCAGTTAATGAAGACTCTTCTCATGGGGAGGAAATGGGGGGAAATATTTCAAAATATTTCTTCCACCACTTCAACCCATGCTGGTTACTGATGTGGGATCCCATGCCCACAGAATGTTACTTGTGCCATCCCTTATCCAAATGGGAGACTTTCCACTGGGCTTCGGTCATGAAATTTCTTTCACTGATTAATTGCTCTGCATCATTATCTGAAATAAATGTAATATTTGTCAAACTGGCAAGTCCTTCCTCAGTACACACAATACAAATGCTTGCTACATCAAACACAATGCCTGTGATAACTCATAACTATTTTCCATGCAAAAAGAGATTGCACAGATTTTCCTGCTGAGTCACCTCAAATTCAATTTCTCATCGAGAATTCATCTAAATTACCTGCCCATGAATTAACAATGCTGAATGCTAACAGAGACATTGAATTATATTATCTTTCAGCTACTAGTTCTGGAAAATGTAATTGCAGCTGACAAGGTCAGCTTCATTTTTTTTCTCTGTTTTTGACTTGCTCGTCGTGCCTTTTATATTTCATATTCTGGGTAGAAATAGAGTCAAGAAATTTAACATATTTTATTGGGGGTGTTTTAAGACATATCACAGTGGCCACATAACCACAGTTTTCCCCCAGATGTTGAATACCACTGAAGGTTTGGATGGCTCCTTCAGTGTGGCCTGGTTGTTTGTAGATAGACAGGTCACATAGTCTGTTATCTGCTCCAATGTTTACGCACCAATAATTACTACATCCTTGGACTGTGTTTTGATGTCAGAAATTGAGATATACTTCAGTGAACACTCATAAGTAGCACAACCATCTGCAGGCAACTGTTAAGGTTAGTGCATAAGGAAAATATACATACAAAGGTAGGCACAAGCAATAAGTATTTTATAAAGAAAGCATAGATCCACCTACTATATACCCTACCCTACAAAAATTGTACTATGCTGGTAAAAGAGAGAGATACAGTTAACTGCTGGGAACTTGCTCTGGTGGTAACTTATGGAGGCTATGGGAAAAGCAGCAACTCTCAATAGCAAAGTTAAAACTCCCTCAATATTTATTTTTAAATTATGATCACAAATGATGCTACCCCTGAGTTAAATGTTTTGGTCAAAACATTTTTTCATGTCAAAATGCAGATTTGGATCAACTGAAACATCTAGGAAATTCAGATAAAATTCACCAAATCGTTTTTGTTAAAAAAAGGCATTTAGTTTGAGATTTTCTTAAATGAAACTTTTTGATTTGAAATTACTTTGCTTCTACTTTTACATCACTTTCTTTTTTTTTTTTTAGCACTAAAAAACCTCAGTCAAAACAAAACCTTCTATTTCAGGGCAAACAAAATATTTTGTTTAACACAAAATGTTGGGGGCAGGGGTGTTTGGTTTTAATTTCTGGTGTGGTCAGCAATGCAAAGAATCAGTTATTTGCATAGCTCTAGCTGATGCCTTTTCCTTGTAGAGTGAACAAATCCTGAGGTAATGACTCAAATGAGCTGGTTCACAGCATCCATCCACAAGGGGCAGGTACCACACCCCGCTGAGGAGAACTCAAATGACTTTCAGGTACAGTACTCCGTTCAATACTCTGATGTGAGGGACATTTACAGACAGATTATTAGCTATCACTATCTGGCCTCCAATTATGAGGAAGACATTTTTTCATCACCACCACCAGTATTGGCAGGTGATAACCATGTGTAAGTAACAGGTTGCAAAAGTGAGTGGACATGTAGGTAAAAAATACCTGGTGGAAATCCTGCCAAAAATAAGGGCCTAAATAATGGGTTGGAATCTGCTTTTGTTACTGCACTCTCTTTTTAAAGTGAAGTTCAAAGTGTTAAACTTTCCAAAATTCAAGATCCTCCTAAAAGAGGTGAATTAAACACATACAACCCCAAGGTGCTAGGCCTTAAGAATTCAGTCCTTATCATCCACTTTTGGAAATCCAGCTAACTAAAGAACAGAAATCTCCAGAGTTAGGAATATATTAGAGCAGCTGAGTTTGATAAGCAGCATGATATGTAACCTATAAACATTTCAGTCCTAATGCCAAAAATAAAGGAACTAGAGTACAGCTCTCAGAGTGCACTATTTTAACAAACCTACATTAAAATGAGATTTGCTGAGGCCAAGATTTCCTCCCAGGTTGATTTGAATTTAGAAATTAACGTGTGTCTCATTTCATTTTATATTTTCCCACAATTAATCATCAGGAAAGAGCAAATACTACATTTGGCATAAGAGAAACATGTGCTCTGCGTCCTAATCTTCTGACAGCGCTTAAAAGAGAAGATCATAGAACTGAACTGTTTAAATATTCTGTTGTTCGACTGAAGCTATTAACCTTTGGGAGGGCATTTTCCTTTCAGAAAATCTTTTAGTTGCTTTACTTGTGAAATAAAAATTCAAATTCATTTTTGTACAGTGGTAAGTCAACCTCAAAAAGTTCATAGTTAGACTTGTCAGATTTATCCAAACCCCATGAGGTGGAAAAATGAGGTTGGAAATGTCATGAGAATGGTATCCCTGATAAGATGAATGGCACTTTTTGCTTCAGTCCCTGAGTGGAAATAACATGAGACCAGTTGCTTTTGCAATTTCATGGTGCATCTGATTCTGGGTACATGCATCAACCCAAAAGTGCAAAGGTACACAAGACTGAATTCAAATATTATCCAGACATGTCTAAACAATAAAAAAGGTTTGATCTTTGTTTATAAGAAGTGGCTAGTTAAATCAGAGGAAAGGGATTGGGGTTTTTTATTCTAACTGGCTTGGTCGTCTCTAATTAAAAGTTAAGGATCACACTGTTTAATCCACCAGAAAGAATAGCCAGAGACTCCATGAAGTCCAGTAGGAATGCTGCTATTGCTAGCAATTTTTACATGGAAAGTGCTTAGTGAATGCAGTGATGGACCGTAGTATAGAACCCAGAGATAGATGGATGTCACCAGTCTTATTCACAGTGTGTAGTGCCTGTGACCAAAGAACCTCTTGATGCCAACTGGCAGAGGGCATAGGGATCCCTGGGTTCACCAAAAGGAGTCATTAAAGTCTCTATTGAAACCTTGAGTCACACTGTTCATCATAATCATTGTGAGATGTACGTATGGAAAACACGTGAGGAGTTATGTATATATGTGGAAAACTATGTTCTCTGGGCCTTGTAGTTAAAGGTAGGTCACTCAAAGGTAGCCTGCCTTGAGAGAAACTTCTTTCAACAAGAGGTGGGAGACACTTATCTCCCTGGTGGGCCATTGAGCATTATGTGTCTTGCAATAGAAAGCATACTAAGTAAAGATCTTGCAGAGACATCAGAAGGAAACTATAGTAGGAAGGGGTAAACAGCAGGGGTGGGAACCCTGTTTTCAGGGGAAGATCAAAGGTCTGGTCTGGTCTATCTGTGGGTGCAGAGAGACATCCTGGCATCCTTCAATCTGTGAAGACAAGCTGCCAGCAATCTTGAGCTTATGAAAGGGGGACCTCAGCCAAGCTGGTTGAAAACTCTATGAAAAGGACTCGAGGTAAACTATCCTATGGGAGATAGGGAAATGTCTTTTGAGTTGTTTGGGCTCTAGGAAGTGTGTTATGATTATTTTATATGTAACCACTTGTTTCCAATATTCTTACTTATCATTTGAATATCTTTGATAATAAACTTATTGTGGTCACTATAAATATTTCTCAGTGCTGTGTATTAAGCAGAGCAGAGGAATCTAGCAAGCTGGTATGTACTATGCCAGTGTTTCTCAAACTGGGGTCGCCGCTTGTGTAGGGAAAGCCCCTGGCAGGCCGGGATGGTTTGTTTACCTGCCCCGTCTGCAGGTCCGGCAGATCGCGGCTCCCACTGGCCGCGGTTCGCCGCTGTAGGCCAATGGGAGCTGCTGGAAGCGGTGGCCAGTATGTCTCTCGGCCCGCGCCACTTCCAGCAGCTCCCATTGGCCTGCAGCGAACTGCGGCCAGTGGGGGCCGCGATCAGCCGGACCTGCGGACGGGGCAGATAAACAAACCGGCCCAGCCCGCCAGGGGCTTTCCCTGAACAAGCGGTGGCCCAAGTTTCAGAAACACTGTACTATGCCTTTGAGAATGGAGGTTCTGAGAGTTCTGTGAGTGATCAGCGGAACAGGGGCTGGGCATGCCACAGGGATGCTTGGAGGATGCAGGAGTCGGTGTGTACCTATTGTTACCCCGTACAGAGAGAGTGAGACCTGCAGAGGCCTGTAAGGCAGTCCTTGTGTTGCCAGTGGCTGGTGGAGTCAAGGAGCTAATCCACAGATGACATAGACAAGACTTCCTCATGGCAAGGGCAGGTGGCAACGAGGCACCTCACAACCCTGGGTACCCTGGGAAGTGTGTCAGTGCCTTATTCTGCAAGTAGTCCATTGGAATAATGAAGCCAATGATGAAATAACCCTTTTTGTTGCCCAGGGAATGTCTAATCTACTTGGAAAACCTGCCTGTCTTCTTCCAGTTCACCCACCCATCTCCTCAGCAGCCTATCTGCCGGACTGCCTCATGTTGGGGACTCTAAGACTTCCAGGGTCACTACTTCCAAGGAAGCCTACTAAAGCTCTGGATCTTATCTCTTTCACAGAGAATTTCAAATTTGGGGGGCGGGGGGGTTTGTTCCAACTGGAACAAAACCAATTTTTGAAATATTGAAAACCTCCACAAAGCAGAATTACACATCTCCGCACAGTACTAGTGGAAATGCATTGTCCCTACAGCCATTTTCAGCCTAAATTGTTTATGTGGTTACCATGAATTCACATGCAAGTTAGGCAACCGTGCACACACGGAACTAGTTAATTATCCACAATTTGCAAGAGATAGTAGTTTATACATATGGGCCATAATGAAATACACATAGAGTCAAATTTATAAGGAAAAGAGAAATATTATAAGGAAAATTTATGTATGTTGCTTCTTTTATCTCTCTAGGTTAATGTTGCCCTGGATTTTGGCTTATTCAGCCCATACGTAAATAAATAAATAAATCTTAATGCAAGAAATACTTTGCCTACCGCTTTGCTAAATTAACATGTTGCTTTGAGTGGCTAAAGCATTGCTTGTTTTTAACATTTAGCAATGTGTCAACCCATTCTGTAGCTTGATGAGTTGAGCATGACACCAAATTCCTTTGGTGTGTTTTCAGACATTCTTTGTGCCAGGGTTTAAAGAAGACACTTTCCTTGTTTTAACTCTTAAATATTAATAGTTAATTTACTAATCAGAGGAAATGTCAATACATTTGTGTTGTTTATATTGGAGGCTGTTTATAGGCCTGGCTTTGAAACCAGTGTTTTCATTTGGAAGCAGAAGGTGCAAAACCAAAAATATGTCTCAATGGTTTCTTTTAGATGCAAGATAAAAAGGTTTGCTGAAGATATAATAAGTCAATGTATTAATAATCTCTGGGATATTTAAGAAAGCAGCAAAAGGGATGAAAGAGACTTCCTAGAAAACTATAAGTGGGCCAGATGCTGATATATTTCTCAATGTGAGTAAGGGTCTTACTTAATGAGCAGGATTATTGATTTCCTTTGGACTTAGTGCTCAGCATGAGTAAGGCTATTGGGAGCTGGCCAAATGTGATTGGCCAGCATGCGTCATAAAATTACATGCCAAAAGCAAACTCTTTCCTCACTGGGAGTTTACACCTATTACATTAGATGCCCTCTTGTCATAAACACATTGATCTATAAAGCAAGAGGCAGCATTCAAGACTTGAATTATAGTTCTTCAAATGGATATCTCCATTGCTACTATGGAGCCATCAAGCCATTTATCTAGATTAATTTTAGGAGCAAACCCTCAGAAGAGCTGAGTATCCCATTGAAAGTGCTGAGTACGTTTAAGTTTCCACTGATTTCAAGGCACTCAGCACACTGCGGGATCAAACACTCTAAGGATAATGCATTTGGCAGTAATTCAACTCAAGTTACTATGCATTCCTGATTGGTATACAAGTCAACTAGAAAAGAATAACCTTAACATAACTTTAACATACATTTTTTTTTAAGCTTGGCTTTTTAAATCCTATAAACATTCCATTCTCAACTGAATGAAAATCAATATTTTTGTTATGTATTTCAAAAATTGCTTTTATGCTTGGATTCACTGTTCATTTCTTTGAAGTACATGAGACCGGAGACAGAAGGAACTCTTTTCTGTGTTGTTCAGGCTTTCTGGAGAAACTAAGGAAGCATCTCAGTGTCAGACACTAGAATGATAATCTAATAATGCAAGATGCAGAGCAATGTTTGGTCAAAGACTGAAAGTGAAATTTCTGACTGGCTTGAAGTGGAACCAGGACTGTACCCTCTTGGGAAATATCTTAGTTTAAACTGTCACTTACTTTTTCAGATAAGAAACTCCACAGGGTGGGTACAGTGACTTTATGTTCAGTAGAGCAGCAGGCATATTGTCAACAGTCAATTATTCCTGCTGCTACTACTAAATATTCTGTTTCATACATTTGGTATTAGAAAACAGAGGCACACGAGGACACTGCATTATGATACTTGTATCTAGGACCTGATAAGTTATGTGGTCATAAATATGTGTTTCAACTGAGAGCTGCTTGGATGCCTTATTCCCAACTCTTTGAGCCCCAAGTTCATTTCATGAGATCTTTTATTGCTATGATGATGATGTTTCAGAATTGATCCAAAAGAAAAGAAATAAAAGCTCAATATTTGTTTTCCAAATGGTCAACATTATAGGGCCAAGATGAGCAGAGAAGTACACAGGATTGAGGAGAGATTATCACCCTGCCAAGTTGCATGAAAAGCAAATGAAAATGGTAAAATTAAAGAGAGGCCAACCGTATTTCTGGTTCGTGTATGTTAGACTATGAAAGCTAGAGTATGACAGAGAGAAAGATGCGCTGTAGAATGGATGCAACTCATCTGGTGCAATGGAACTTTACTATAACAGTAATGCTTATCTGTGAAGGAGTCAGAGCCTGTGTTTGAGACTTTGGTGTGAACTACCTGAGGAACTAAGGACCATCACAAACCTCCTCACCTTCCACTCTAAGTGCAAGATGCATTCCTTTGAATTAACCTTCTGCAACATAAAAATAGCTCTGTGTGTGTGTGTGTGTGTACAGATTCCAAAACAAAATACTCCACTGCACACACTTCTGTTCAGAGAGAATGAAAGAACAAACACCTAACAAATATTAGTCACACTGCTTAATGCACTGCTGGAAGACACTCAATACTACAGTGATGCGTGTATATTAGAACCTGTACAGAATAGTGTGGGTAACTCTTAGACTCCAGTTAGCTATAGAATAGTACTCAAAGCAAGTCATTGATATAGCCATGTATGTAGAAGTCTGACGGATTGGCATAGTTTCCCATGAACGTCCAAGTAATGAAGCTGTTTGTCCATGTCTTCCTTGTTTGATGACCACCCATACTGAGAAAAAATGATCTACATTATAAAAAATAGTTGAAGGTTTTACAGTGAGAACACAAGTATGTCATGGTTAATGGTACGCTAGCCTAACAGCAGAAAGAATATGTCTAAGAAGCAGTTGTGCGTTGAGTGAAAGCAATCTAGCAAGATTAGACGATATTATAGTGGTGAGAACTGCAGTAGCAAGTCTGACTGGGAGTGTTAGTTGATAGAACCAGAACAAAATATCTCAGAGCCATGTTTAATCAAGGAATGCTGCAAAATGGAATGCTCAGAGATGTGCATTTCCCAAAACTTTGTCTCTTCCTAGAATAGGGTGACCAGACAGCAAGTGTGAAAAATCGGGACAGGAGGTGGGGGGCAATAGGAGCCTATATAAGAAAAAGACCCAAAAATCGGGACTGTCCCTATAAAATCAGGACATCTGGTCACCCTATCCTAGAAGGATGTCTCATCTTGTTGGTCAGCCTAAATGGTATAATTCCAAATTTCTAGCAAACAGAAAAATCAGTCATATGTTTCTCCATGATTAGTATTGAACTGTTCTACTCTGGGTACATTTTCCTTTCTTGTGGGAAGCTTCTTAAAGGGGTGGAGTATGTCACTCCATTGTAGTATCTTTCCATGACAGCAGCATCTTTCTCAATTGTTTCCTTATATGTCATCTGTTGTCCTCCTGTCTTCCATCTTCCACCAAATGGTATCCAGTCAAGGGCTTGTCTAGGAAAATGTTTTGGTTTTTTTTACATCTGTACAACATACCCAATCTTCTTTCGCAAACCATTGTCTCTTCAGTCCGTTGGACAGTCCTTTGTAACACATCAGAATTAGTTACTTTATCCCACCAGCAGACACCACATATTCTCCGCACACATTTCTGATGGTATGTGTTATGTTCCTGATGTGGGCTGCTAGCATTCGACACATTTCAGAAGCAAGTCACAGTGTGGGTATTGGAATAACTGCATAACTTCCCTTGGTTCTCTTGTGAATCTCCTTATTTTTCCAAATATTTGTGTCAAAAAAAGCTCCACTTGCTTTCCCAGTTCTTGCTTTCACCTCCTTATGGAGCTGGTCATTGGCACTTGTGAGTTTCTTTTAAATCTGGGATGTGCATTTTTGTGACTGTTTAGTGTTTGGCTTACTGCTGGATAATGGCAAATTAGTACAAACACATTTTTAAAAATCACTGATGAACAGGTGCATGAGTCAGGCGATGGGAGACTGTTAAGTGACAGCTGAAGCTTGAACGTAAATACCAGCAGATAAATGTGTTCAATTTTAGAATTAATAAATGTTGCATAATTTAGAAAAGGGTTACGATGATAATAAAGAGAAACCTCTGCCTAGCCAAGTAATTACGTACTTGGCAAACCACAAAAAAGCCTAAACAATGGAGCAACCCTGTAATTAGCAGAGTTGTGAGGTCAATAGAAGTACTAAACTCCCCATTCTTTATGTAACTAATTAGATGACTCCAGGAGTTGGGGGCCTAGGTATGGACCTCTATCGTGCCTGTGCCTTAATCCAGCTCTGACTAAAAGAAGCGTTATAGTTAATGCTACTGTTCTGTGTTTAAAATACAGTCACGTGCGTGGTATAGGGGATTCAGTGAATATTTTAGGCAGTGTGGGGGGAGTGTGATTTTTTTTTTTTGCCTGCATTCACGCTCTCTGCATTAGGATACATCCAAAAATGTTCAGTGAAACTCTGCCAAAACCACCAAGTTTAATATGGTTTCAAACAAAAGTGTAAATCCCAACTGGCAACCCCAGGGGTAGATGAGGATTCACTCAGAATTCAGCCTAGGTCTATTAACCTCAGCCAACTATTCAATGAAGCTGGGCTAAGTTTCAAGATTGAAATGAAGCCTGAAAGCAGATGAGTTGAACATAGTTTTGGGGATTTGAGACTAAAGGCTCACACAGCTCTGGTTGATATATCATTGGCTGTTTGTTGTCTAATTTTTAAACAAACTAGAAGATGGTACCAGGATAACCTGCTTCCCTGAGAGTTTAGAATTTTTTTTTAGTTGGCCAATATGAGCCACATGTCTGCACAGGACTCTGTGGTCTCCCAGCAGTCCAGGAATAAATTTATACCCATACAACCCCACAGAGATGATAAATCAGTAGGACTCTGTGGCACTCATTAAAGGCAGAATCAGTCCACCTTTGTTATCATTAATTACATGCTACAATGGAATCAAATCCTGCTTGCTTCATTCACACAACCAGTGTCAATGAGATTTCTTAGATGAGGTGATGAGCAGGTTGTAGCCCATGGACTGCATTGTGTGTTTTCTGCTTTCATAAAATTCATAAAATTCAGTTGCGCTTACTCAGGGTTAAAGGTATAGCTTGATGACTAAGGGTATATATACAATTACCTCCATGCAATCCATGCACTGACTGGAAAATACAGGGCAGATCTTCAGCTCTGTCAGAGGACCATTTGGTGCAGAAGTGAAGCTAAGGTGCCATTTGTGCTCTCCTGATCTCAGAGCTCATATCTGCTGGGACAGTCCACCAGTGCAGGTCAGAGAAGCCTGAACTGGAGATATTTTGGTGATCAGATCAACCCAGTTTAGGGCCACCTTCCACCAATGATGTGGCCCAGTGCATCTGGAGTATAAGCAGAACCCAGGGCCTGTGCACTCAGTCTTTTTTCCAAGAGTGAACTACTGGACCTTTTATAGGTATAAAGGATAGATGAATGGTTTAAGATAATCAAATCCCTTTCAGGTAAAACCTCAGTTCGGACTTTGGCTAAAGATTCAGGGCCACAATCTCTCTGCATCCCTCTACCTTTCTGAAAACTAAAAGAGTAAGCCTAATGAACAGTATAAAGTCAGCATGTATGTGGCTATTTTCTCCAGTCGTTTTAACCATTCCAGCATTTAAATTCATAATTTTTTTTATCATTACCTGAGCCAATTTTTCACTTCAAGGATTTTCTTGCATACTGTGCACTATATTATAGAAGGGCAAATACAAGCTATGCTCACAAAATCTCTGCTGCATTTTAGCACCTGCGGAATTCAAAGACAGTCCAACTCTGAGTATGCACTGTACACCTCTAACAACCTGATTTACACGTGGGGCTTGCTGCAAAGATTCCAGCAAGCAGACAGATGAATATCAAGAAAATGAAATGAGGTAGTAAGATGAAGCATACCAAAGAAAGAAACTTCAGATCAGACATACAGTATAATTGACAAACAGTACTGCAAAGATCTCTTTTGCCTATGAAGTAGTCTGTGGACTTCATGTACTTGTTTTGCTGCAAAACAGTCCTTTTGGCTATACCATGGGGCAAAGAGACAGGAGGATTGTGTGTGCTTTGGTGAACGATACTGTCACAAATTGCACAAAATTGAATACCTGCTTGTGTGCAGGTGCAGATGTTGTTGACAAATCCAGCTACTGCACAGATACTAAGCCAGTGTGACAAGCTCAGGAAAGTGAATTGTGATCTTTTGCTATGGTTAGGAGAAGAAAAGGAAAACACCGTGGTTCTGAATCCACCATCACAGCTGATATATGCACAAAGTCCCAGTTGCTTGATGATATGCATACTGACCTGGGGATCATTTCAGGTAGTGCAACCACAGGGACAATGGAAGTTAGGAGTTTAAATATCTCTGAGGATCTGGGCCACAGTGTCTTCAACACCAAATTCCATCCAAATCATCGGGTATAATTAGAACATGCTCCATCAATCATTTTCAGAAGTCACTGAGGACACCAGAGGATGAGATCATGATGTACCTTCAACTGGTTGATCTCTCCTTGGAAATTTCAAGTCTGAATGTGATCATGGATAACACTTCATTGGAGACATCAAGGCAGAAAAGCAGCATGAACATTAGTGGATTGGGCCCATACACCCATGAAGAAAAAAGAGGCATTATTATATGATATAGACACCTCATGTGACAAGGCAAATGAGGTCCTCCTGCTAGCTGACTATACATGGGATTTAAGCCAGGAGCTGGATATGTGGCTATTCCGGAAAGCCATTGGAGAGGTGTCTTCCTATGGCTTTTCTGCATGTAAGCATTATAGGTCCATGGGCTATCACAAACTTTTGCACATGAGGACTGGCTTAGTAGTAGCTAGACAAGCCTGTGGGAGCTATGTCTCTCTCTGGATGACTTATCTATAGTTCAACTGGCTAGTCTGTGGCCAGATCAGGCTTGACTGCCTAGCTCAAGGGAATACAATTAATTCTACATTGGTATTGACGTTTGCTTCTGAAAAGCAGAATGAGCCCCAAAAGAGGTGCAAGCACATGCATGAAATGATGATAATGTTTCCACTCGATGCACAAAAGTGGATTTGCAAGGAAAACAATGACTAGAAGAACGTATCTTTAGCTTCTTTTTCTAATGCCATATATAAGACACTATTGCATTAATAGCAAGATAAGATAGCTGGTTGCAGAAGTAGAACAGTTTTTAAATGAGTCCATTGTGTGACCGAACATTTGGAAAATGATTCCTAGCATTCTTCCACAGAAACTTCAAAACCATCAGCAGGTGACCTAAGGAAATCATGTTTGAAAACAGATAAGTACATCTAAGTATAATTGATTGCACAAGTAATAGCGCCAAAAGCGATTACACAGTCTGGTACTTACAAAAATAATTATACTTCAGAATATCAAAATTAATTTGGACACTTCTGCTGCACTTTTGAAGTTGTTGACATTTCATTGTAGTGCTCCTAATGAAATGAAAATTATTAATAATTGTTTCTACTTGAGTGTGACAAATGTCATTTAGCCAGGGATGTGAAAGTGTCACAGTGCATCATCAGATCACTAAATTGGTGGCTTTGGGTTCAGATTCATATTTAAAACTGCATTTCTTTTAAGGTATTTGTCTGGCCTGTGTAAACTAACAGTTTATGCTATATTGAAATGATCAAATATCGGGCTTGATTACCCATTGTGAAGCACCTTGTATTGTGCAATCATTTACACCTTAGCAATCACACTGCACAGGTGTAAAGATGTAAGACAGTGGGAAATCAGCTCCATTGGGTTCAGACAGGAAGATGATCCAGTGGTTAGGGGGCTAGTCTAGCACTTGGGAGACCCAGGTTGAATTACCTGGTCTTCCATAGACTTCCTGTGTGGCCCTAAGCAAGTTACTTAATATCTCAGCCTCAGTTCCCATCTGTAAAATGGGCTGGAGATAATAACTGGTCTATCTCACAGGCACTCAGATACTATGCTGATGGGGAGGCCATATAAGTTTCTGAGATTCATTCAATGGACCTGATTCTCAACTCCCACACACTAGTGCAGGGATAGGCAACCTATGGCATGCGTGCCAAAGGCGACACGCGAGCTGATTTTCAGTGGCACTCATACTGCTCGGGTCCTGGCCACCAATCTGGGGGGCTCTGCATTTTAATTTAATTTTAAATGAAGCTTCTTAAACGTTTTAAAAACCTTATTTACTTTACATAAAACAATAGTTAAGTTATATATTATAGACGTATAGAAAGAGACCTTCTAAGAATGTTAAAATGTATTACTGGCACGCAAAACCTTAAATTCAAGTGAATAAATGAAAATTCGGCACACCACTTCTGAAAGGTTGTCGATCCCTGCACTAGTGTATAAATGGGGCTCAGTTTCTGTAATTTCTCTTTTTTTCCCCCAACTACAAATCTATTCCCATTTGTAATGCATTGTAAGTTCCATAAATATAGAATCTTGTCACTGTTTAAATACTGGAAACTGTAAAATTAGTAGCAGCAACGCAGACTGATACGAGAGAACTGAAGACCCAAGACTTAAGTAAAATGTTCAGTCTTGCTGTCCACAATAATGCTTTGGTCAGTCAAAATGTACCGTTCATGAGTGATTGGTTCTAATTACGCAATTATACTATTGTGTCATATAGGTAAAAAATAATGCACTCTGCACTTATAATATTTTTCTCCAAGTACTTTACAAACATCAACTCATTAAATTTCTCACCAATAGGCTTGTGAGTCACATATTATTACTCTCACTTGACAAATGGGTAAACTGAGGCCCAGTGGGATTAAAGACTAGATGACCAAAATGGTTCCTTCTGACTTTGGAATCTATGAAGTGAATTGCTCAGGGTGCCACAACAAATGAGTCAAAGAGCTGGGAATAGAACCTCCAAATCCCTCATCTGCAGCCTGACACAATGCCCAATAAAATCAAGGAAGTCTTTCCATAGACTTCGATGGGCATTAGATCAGGACACTAGACGACACAACTTCTCAATATTTGATCTGAAAGTGAATATAGTGCACCATCCATTATTGTAGTCATTTAAAAAATCTGTGCTATTAGGAACTTCACTGTCCTTTTTAAATAATCTTGTTTACTTGGGGAAGTGCCTCACAATTTGTTCCACTGTAATTAACTTTCACATGGATAAGATGCAGGAACTGTATCAGATGATCAACATACTTGTTTCCTCTAAATGTTGTCTGAGCAGCACTTAGTCTTACAAAACGGATGACAAGTGATGCTGAGATAACTAGTCTGGGTCCATGGTGGTTTCCAAAGGAAGAAGTGTTACCAAGAGCCAGTTTTGTAAAATCAAAGCCTTGTGCAATGAAGGCTGTATTAATATTTTAAAAAATTTCTCATTTATTCAGAACTTATTTCACAGGCCCTGACTGATGATAAAATCTGAACTGTAGATGCCTCTCAGAATATAGTAGTCGGCTAGAGCTCTGCTTCACCTGCATATAGGGAATGAATATGCCTGCTTTTCTCGTTGTTCCCGTAAATCTGAATGGCATATTGACAGGTTTGAAAAAGGAGCTTGTATAATGCCACCCTCTCTGTAAATGTATCTTTGCTTAAAAAAAAGGCATATGTGTCTCTAGTACAGTATCTTCCCTGAATCTGGGTAGGATTTTCTATGCTTTTGTTAATATTGCAGTCACATCAACAACAAGATGTGCTTTGATCTGTTTTCTATTATAATCCGTTCGCAATTAGAGATAGCAAAGAGAGGGCCATTTGAGAAAATTTGTTTTCATAGAGATACAATGAATTAATATTCACCATGATGATAAAAATAGGATAAATGCCTGAATTATGGAAGCAAGCAAGCAGTCAAACGTCTGGAGCAGCTAGTGATCTTTTGATATAAGAATGACCCACTTCTCTCACATATTTCATCTGATAATAAGCTGTTTCAATTACTTTTCTAACTTGCATAAAGCTCCCCCAAAGAACCACTAGCCTCCATTCTCCCTTTGGGTGCTCTTTCATAACCTCTCTGTTTGACTTTACAGCTGTCCCTTGCAATGGAAAGAGAAAAAAAAGAGAAAAACAAATTAAATGAGGAAAGTTTGATTTTTATTTTGCACTTCTGCATTCTTCATTTTCCCCCCATTATCTGCAAATCTCTGCTGGACTATAGGCCCTATTCGGTGTCGCCAATTCTTGCCATAGTCGGTATTTTTCTTAAAGCCCCAGCTCCTGGAGTCTTGTGATTAGGTGAGAATCTCAGTTTCCTTTAGAAAATGGTAATTTTCTAGCCCTCAAAGCTGTGGAGAAAATCCTGGAACCATGTCTTGAGGATACCCTAAAAGCTCAAACCAGAAGGCAAAGAAAAAAATATTTTTATAAAAAATCTCATGATTTGTTGTGCCTGGGCTCATGGGTTTTTTTTAATTCTTGGATTTGACTATTCTGCTCTGGGTAATGATGTAACAGCAAAAAGTTTTGCCTACAGACACTTATTTTATAAATGAGAGTTAAAAGTTGTGAATGAAATTCTGGTGGGTGCTGCATTTAAGCACAGAACAGTCAGATGTGTCATACAAGTCAGAAAAGAACATGGCCAGCAATAGGAGCATGAGGATGAGCCACAGCTATTCTAGTCCCTCTGAAATACTGCAAAGGTGCTGCTCCATTAGCCTTTCCATGACAATTCTGTGTAGAGTGGCATTCCTGGGTAAGGCCTTTGGTTCAGTGGCATGGGCCACTCGTTTTTCCATGTATACTCTGTGACCTGGCAATGGTGTCTGCATACAGCCTCCACACAGATTATTCTTCTCTCTAACCCAAATTCTCCTCTCAGTTACACTTGTGTAGTGCCGACTGGTGTCAGTGAATGCAGAGCTACATCAGTAATGCTGTTCACCAAGCTGTTGATCATTGGCCCACAGGAGTGGAATTGGTCCATCGCCTTAATCTCTGGCTATGTTTGCCTTGGGTGTTGGAATATGCTGCAGCTCTTCCATCGGAGCTGTGCACATAGTTCCACATTGGCATATTTGCAGTTATTCTGGATTTCAATGTGGTCATCCTGATCTTCAATGTTGTAAAGTGAGAATGAGGCTCCAGATATGTGCCTTAGTTATAGGCTTCCCTATGATCTTTACTACCATAGCGTCTGAGTACGTCTGAAATATTAATGTTTTCTGCTTCACAGCATCCCTATGAGATAGTTATTAAAATCCCCATTTTACAAATAGAATAATTGAGGCTCAGAGAGCTTAAAATGATTTGCCCAAGAAATTCTTTATAGATGCTATGATTTGAACCTGTCTTCTGGTTCCAAATGCAATTCCTTAACCACAAGACCATTGCTTTCTTTCCTGAGTGTTTTTTGTGGAGGGGTCTGTAACCCAAACTGGCAGAAGGTAGGTCTTTGTTTCCCTCTGGTGGCTGGCCCAAATAAGGAAGTCTATGGGTTTGCAATATCCTGCAAACTAGTGGACCTAGTCTTTTAGCTCAGGCAAAATAGGCTCATGTTTTTTGGTGTAAAGGCCCTGAGTTCAGTTCCCAGGGGAGGCCTGTCCAAAGCACATAATTACAGGCTCATTATACCTGTTTCTGTGCACCACGTGATGTGGAGCCTGTAATATTTGTATGTGGGCCTTCCTGTATCACGTGTTCATAGAACACATTTAAGTGAACTTTTTAAAAGGACCAGGTACAAAAGAATTTGCTGCTACCTGGGGCTGTACTACACTTGCACATTAACATTTCTAACCTATTCCATTGAGTTTGGAACCCAAAGCAAAGCCATAATTTGAATTTCGATTAGAAATTGGACTAGATGAGAAACTTGAAAGACACAAGGCCAGTGCTTTTTCCCTTCAAAAACTGAATTCCTAAGGGATCCTCTTAAGATTATTCAGAAAAGGAAAAGTCTGTAGCATCAGGAGTGCTAGGTAGGTGGTCTGATATGTGAGACAGTTGTGCAGTGAGGTGTTATTTCCATAGGGATGGTAAAGCATGTTGCTTCACAGTTACCCAAGGAGCTCTGAGTTCTGTACAAATGCCTGTATCTCAAGGTCTTGTCGTTCTGGGTCATTAATTACAGAACAAGGAGTGGGGAGTTACAGTTGGAAAGCTCCAGTATAGCTAGGATTTACAAACTTTAATTTTGCTGTAAGTTTCAGTTGTGTTCATGCTATAGTTTGAAAATCATTTAGAGGTTAGCATTTTGCCTAAAGGTATGAATAAAAATCCTTAATTAACACAACAGAAAAAAAGAGCTTTGGTTTTGTATTTGACCTGAAATTGAATTAAAAAGTCAGTGGAATGGATGAGGGTTTTTCCTCCTGAGGTGTCGTCCTTGCTAGTATTTCTTTCAGAAAGCCCCTTGATTTCAAATTCTGAAGGTATCGGGGACCACAGAATTAAAATCTGAGTCCCACTGAGGACTCCAGTCCTGGGATCTGAGGGTCCTGATAGGTTCCCTGATTGTATTTCAGCTGAGCACAGGCCCAAAAGTTGTCCATGTAACTGAGTTTTCCCTGCTTAGGGCTGCTTCGCTTGCACTACCGGCTTGTACTGTCTGATTCTGATCTTCTGTTCAGGGCCGATCCTAGCCCAAATAGCACCCAAGGTGAGGAGTGTCTTTCCCCATTCCCTTCCCGTGCCCACCATTTGTTCAACTTTTGAAAACCTTATTTTTTATTGCATTTGTAGTCATTTCACAACTGTGATGCACAATTTGCATGCATGATTTATCCTTGTCATATAAGATGATAAATTCACATGCAAATCATGCATCAAACTCGTGAAACAAAACCAGCACCCAAAACCCAGTGCCCCCCAAGTCCGGCACCCCAGGTGGTCGCTAGGTCACCTGCTCCTAAATCCGGCCCTGCTTCTGGTAACCTAATCCTGCCTGTCTCCTAACACCTGACTCTCAGTTTGCCCTCTGGCCTGTCTCAGTGTTTGGTCTCCTGGTATCTGACCCAGCCTGGCTCCTGACTCCTGTTATGACCACTAGGTCAGACTACCCATGTGCCGGTTGTGACTGAAGGGTGATTTTGAAGTTATGGAACCAGACTGGATTTCAGGAGATCTGAGTTTAATTCTCAGCTCTGCCCTAGATTCACTGTATGATTGTTGGGAAGTCATTTAAGACTCGATCTTCAGCACCCATCTGGTGCTATTCGTGGGTTCAGAGCACTTGGAAATCTAAGCCATTGGACCCCAAGAAAAACCAGTGGGATTCTTTCCACTAAATTCAATGCACTTATCTGTCTGTTCCTCATCTATATGGGGATCATGCTTCTTACTGTGCCGGGATATTGAGAGAGTAAATTCATTAATACTGTGTAGCGCTGAGATATTACAGCTACGAGAACCATATAAGTATCTAGAGAGGGAAAGATGGATTAACACTATTTTGTCCTGTTTGCCTAATTAACTTTGAGAGTAACAATTTCACAGCCTCCTAGTCAACATGAAAGCCCTTCCCAAAGCACTTACAAAACTCTCATCCTAATTTTACGCGTCATCATTGGTGAGCCTTGAAATGGATCAAAATATTTCGGTTAGCTGAAATGAAAGGATTAGGAGAGAATGTAAATCTTTCTCAGAAAATGAAGAATAATTTCCACAGATTAAGCAAGGGAAGGAAATTTATGCAAGC
Source organism: Chrysemys picta bellii (assembly GCF_011386835.1). Lineage (NCBI taxonomy): Eukaryota > Metazoa > Chordata > Testudines > Emydidae > Chrysemys > Chrysemys picta. Next base: position 45,961,653 of record NC_088803.1, on the reverse strand, counting down.
ACATCTTTACTGCAGCTATCTGGGAGGCAGTGGCCTCCCATGATAATGGCCACATCGCATATACCATGGATCACAGGATCGCCTTGAAGATCTTAGGACACATGTGGATATGGAGAGCCTCATTTCCTGCCCACAGCATTGAAAAAGAGTGGAAAAGGTAGAACCTGCCCAGCCTTACTCCACAGGCAAAATTCACATTATCATCAATGCAGATTTTCAGTGTTGCCACCTCTTGTGATTTTACTGACAGTCTCACAATGGTGGTTTTGACCAAGCCATTCTTTGATCAAGTTTCCTATCTGTCTTTTAAACCAAAATTAACTTGCATAGTATTAAAAGTCACCATAGCACATCCCAGATACAGATCACCCAGCATTGTTCCACCTCCTGGCTTCCATTCCCTCCAGAAGAACAATCTGTGTCTCCTGTGTATTTTTTGCACTGCTCCAAAGGGGAAGTTTGTAAAGTGAAATCTTACCCAGCAAGAGTGGAATTCCCATCTGTGCAGGGTGACAGCATAAGTAATAGGCACTACTTAAGTCCCACTTGAAGCCCTAGAGGTACTTAAGAAGTGTCTAGGCCTCCATTCCAAGCACCTATATGGCTTAAATGGTGCCTAGAGCTTGTGTTGGCCCTTTCAGGGGGGGCAATTTCCCCCTGCAAGAACACTTACCCCAAACTTCCCTATGAAATCTTAGAACTGGATTGAAAATTTGTTCCCAAGCATTTAAACTGATGGTTACTTCGCTTTCATTTTATCCTTCCCTTAATGTTTCCTGCATGAATTGTTAGGATAAAACAATCCTGGGAGTCCTAAGAAGTACCTGCTCCTTTTATTTATTTCAAGCTGCTGGGCATGTATGAGTTTCGATATGTATATTTTCTGTATGGTAATATTCACACATGAGTATGGCAGTCCTGTGCATGGTCTTTGGCACTACTGAAACCTCTAGTGTTTAGACCAGCACACCTTCCAAGTGCTGCCGAGAGGGGCTGGAAGAGACTGTAGGGGATGGGCCAAGAGAGGAAATATTGGATCCACACTGACACTTATCCATAATCCCAAAACCCTCATATCAGGGGTATGGTTAGGCACCAGCCTCTGATCCCGACCTTAGAATGGAATAGTAACCAAGTAGTTCAGTTTTAGTTGACATATTTTGTTTCTTATCAAATAAGTTGGAAATGAAAAAGATGCATCAAGTCCATCAAAGGTATTTATTTGGCTCCCATTAGTGTAGTGTCCCATGATACAGTATCATCATCAATGAAGAGACTTCCAAAAACAACTGCAACACTGTGAGCTGTCACTTCAGTAACTGTATTTTAGGGAAACAATACTGTAATGCTCCCAACACCCTTCTGTGAGGTCGGGAGATTCTATTAGTCCAGTTTACAGGTGAGCAACCGAGGCACAGGGAGAGTAAGTGGCTTGCCCAAAGTCACACAGGAAGCCAAGAATCAAATCCAGGTTTGCTAAATCCCAACCTAGCATCCCTAACCACTGAACTACCCTTCCATTCTCACCGGCTGTTGATTAATGAACATAACTGAATGTTGATTTGGTTTAACTGAAAGAATTTGTGTCTATTGGAGTTTAACTTTCTTTTACTTTTCTTACAGTTTAATTTGTTATATGTTTATTGTTGGTTGCTTTGTGATCTGACAAAGGATCCTTTGTGTTAGCTCCTTAGCCAGTTAGCTATACTAGCTGGAGCAATAACTTCTACAGCAGGACCAGAGGAAGAAAATATGAGTCTGAAATGATGAGCACGTGAAATGATCAGCAACTTCTAGGCTATGACCCCATTCCGAAGTCCCCTGTCCCCCCAAGATTATATTCATTTTTTGTGTACTGGGGAGAGATTTAAAGACGAATGAGAGATAATGACTGAAGAAAAACTGTAATAAGGAAAGATACTTTCTCATTTAGATCAGGGTCATTATAACAAGAACCTTGGGAGCCATTATTTTAAGTATTAGTGTATTAATGTTGTACACTACATTAGGTTTAATGTACAGTAGCTGGAATGGCGAGACCACTACTGTAAACTTTCTGTCACTGATAGGCAATGTTCTGACATTGTTCTAATGAAGATAAAAGGTTCATTAGAAAAATGAATATATGGGGGTAGAGCCACAATGGGTGCAAATCGGGGTTGATTTATTGATTATAATGGAGGTATACTCATTTATACCAGCTGAGGATTGGGCTCTCTGGGCCTAATTCTCTTCCCACTCACACCAGTATAAATCATATGTAACTCTGCTGATGTCAACGGAGCAACAATGGTGTAAATGTATAAGTGAGAGAACAATCGGGCCCATTGTTCTTTGTTTCCTACTGGAACTGTGTATATGCCACTGTGTATTACCATAGGCACACCATTTACCTAATGTGAATCAAGGACTGGCTAGAGCAGAGACAGAGAGAATCAGGACATCAGACTTCTGGTCCTGGTACTGTCACAAGCATAGGGCAGTGGTCATCAGCAGGAGCAGTTTGCAATCTGCCCCGTGCTGTGTAACATGGGGTAAGACTCTCTCTTTCTAGCTTAACTTCCCTGTGCTTGAGTTTTAAAATAGGGATAATACTTACCTCCTTCTCAGTAGTATTGAGGCTGAGTTCATTAATGTTTATAAAGTGTGTTGAGATCCCTGAATCAATGGTGCCATGATTTTGTTGTTGAAATGACAACTTGTGTTGTAAGTAGATCGGTTTGAAACATTTTCAGCAGGCCTTCTTTTCCCTTGAAAATGCCATTAAGTGATGTCATAACTATAAAGGGAAGGGTAACAGCCCTCCTGTGTACAATACTATAAAATCCCTCCTGGCCAGAGACTCCAAAATCCTTTTACCTGTAAAGGGTTAAGAAGCTCAGGTAACCTAGCTGACACCTGACCCAAAGGACCAATAAGGGGACAAGATACTTTCAAATCTTGGTGGGGGGAAGGCTTTTGTTTGTGCTCTTTGTTTTGGGGGTTGCTCGCTCTTGGGACTAAGAGGGACCAGACATCTATCCATGCTCTCCAAATCTTCTGAACAAGTCTCTCATATTTCAAACTTGTAAGTAACAGCCAGGCAAGGCATGTTAGGTTTATCTTTGTTTTCTCAACTTGTAAATGTTCCTTTTGCTAGAATGTTTATCTCTGTTTGCTGTAGCTTTGAACTTAAGGCTAGTGGGGGTTCCTCTGTGCTCTTTGAATCTGACTACCCTGTAAAGTTATTTTCCATCCTGATTTTACAGAGATGATTTTTACCTTTCTTTCTTTAATTAAAAGCCTTCTTTTTAAGAACCTGATTGGTTTTTCCTTGTTTTAAGATTCAAGGGCTTTTGGATCGGTGTTCACCAGGGAATTGGTGGAGGAGTCTCTCAAGGCTACCCAAGGAAGGGAGTTAGCACTTGGGAGTGGTGGCAGCAAAACCAGTTCTAAGCTGGTAGTTAAGCTTAGAAGTTTACATGCAGGTCCCTATATCTGTACTCTAAAGTTCAGAGTGGGGAAGGAAACCTGACAAATGGAAACGGAGATGTTCTGTGGAAACATATCACTTTTGATGAAAATTTCATTGAGAGGGTTTTTTGGGTCCAAGATGGAAATTCTGTTGAGAGAAACAGAGGGAGAGCCCTACCCTGTACAAGCCAATAGCCTGCTCATTCAAGCACTCCCCTGGAAGGTGGGAGACCCCACTTCAAGTCTCTATGTTTCCTGATGGGCTCCTCTGGGGTGGTTCTCTCACTTTCCTGTGAAGAATTTTCACAGGTCTTATTTTCATTATACTTTGGAATGAAAACAGATTTCAAAACCTCAATTTTTATTGCAAAATGAATTTATTGTGTTTTCCAGTCAGTCCTAGTTATAAGTTTATTGCTGGAAGTCCTCTCCCCAATGGTTCTGTATCATGGGAAATTACCTCAGTACAGGAGAGGACCAGGTTAACCATTCTTTTCAGGGATGATTCTGGGGAGATAATTAAAAATTTAGATTGTAAGATCTTTAGGACAGGCGTCTCTTATTCTGTTTGTACGGTGCCTAACTCCAATGGGTGGTGCATCACCGTTTAAGTCCCTAGGCTTTGCCATATACTAATAAATAATAAAAATAACCATGTCTAGGTAGACTAATCTGCACATTTGTTTCTTTGAGGAAACACTGAACATTTTTGGCAATGTATGCTCTGTTCTTACAAAAGGATAATCCATAAAATATTTAAGACCTTTTTATGTTGTATTATGATGACTCATTATACCATAAAAGTATCATACAAAGCAGCACATTGCTTATATAAAAAAAGAATCTTGTTTTATTGTTTATTAGTTGAGGGAATTCGCAAGGAATACTTACATATACTATAAAAACCCTGAGATAGCAGAAAGTATTTAATCATGGCAATGGCTTTTTCAAGTGATTTTTCTTTGTGACAACCCAAATATGTATGGTATTATTTGTGGATCAGTATATCTAATGTCAGCACACATTTCTGTTTATTGACTCATTTTATCATGCAGAACTGTCACCAGCTTCTTATTAATCTGTCTCCAAAGGATCAAAAAGCTTTAATAAATACGTTAGGTCCTTTAGATCTTTGGCTGAAATGAAACTGTTAGTTAAATGTACTGTGACTTAGAGTGAAAATACCTTTAGAGATTTAAAATGAGAGCATGCTATATAAATCCAAAAGACTGACAAAGTAGAGTATGTGGCTCTCTCGTAATGGCCAATTAGGACCCAAGTTTAAAAAAAAAAGAAAAGAAAAGCTTTTCTCTACAAACGCTGCACAAAGTGTGAGATTTCATTATACTGCATAGTTCATTTCTCAATGGCATTATGGATTTTACCTTTGTTTCACAATGAAAACTCATCACTTAAGTGCGATATTCACTGGCATGTAGACAGATTGGTTCGCATAAGGTCAGTACAAATAGTGTTTGCACAAAAGACATAAAGGCTCAGGGATAAGCGGAACCATTGTTTCTTACTATAGAAAGACTTTGCATGCTATTTACCGAGGAATTTGAATTCTTGCTTTATTAATCAATATGAAAATGCATGCCATTTACTTCAGCTGGCAAGGACGAGAAAGGGGGGACAGGGAGACCAATATAAACCTGTAAACGGACTATACATTAGGTGCTGCTGCAGTTGAAAGTGAATGAACTTGCCTTGGCAGATGGCAGAAAAGCCAATTTTTGTCTAGTCAGAATCTGTCCTGCAAGCCAAGAATAGTAAATGTTCAGCGTCTATCAAGGGACCAAAATGTCATGCAAGTGCAAGAAGGGAAGACACACCATTTCAAAGGGGTAAGGGCACTGAAGAACAATGCCAGATTAAAATATAAAAGTTGTGGGGGAGGGTTTGCTCAGTGGTTTGAGTATTGGCCGCCTAAACCCAGGGTTATGAGTTCAATCCTTGAGGGGGCCACTTAGGGGTCTGGGGCAAAATCAGTACTTGGTCCTGCTAGTGAAGGCAGGGGGCTGGACTTGATGACCTTCCAGCTCTATGAAATAGGTATATCTCTATTTATTTGCATTATCACCTTAATAGGGTGTGGATTTATTAGGTGTACTGTTAAGGAACACACAGAGAACTGAAAGCCCTCACTGGCTCAGAAAAAGTTGATGATGAAATGGAAAAAAGAGTCCTGCATTTGGCTAAACTTATGTTTCCAACATAGATGACAAATATGGGGGGTGGGAAATCTGGTAAGATTTGAGAAACTTCTACAACACACTAACGCGGCTACCACTCTGAAACATAAATAGAGTTATATATAGTATAGCTACATACTAAGATAACCACACTCACAGAGATGCACTTCAGCTTGTAAACAACACCTGTATTTGCAGGAACTGTACCTGTAGATATTTCCTCCCATGGATCAGTCTTGACCTAGCCTGTTATTTAGCTGTCAAATAATTTTCAGATCCCAAACATCAAGCTCACATTTTTTGATGGATGGTAAAGTGGAATTAGTAGGTAAATAGCCACATTTCCTGTCGGTTTTGAAGTATCGGAATTCAATCTGACTGTCCCTGTCTGTATCATCTGTGTCTTAGAGAAATTTATTAGAGCTGAGTGAATCATCTGTAACATACCTGATTAATTTAACCTCTTTCCTGAAAAATATTAAATTTTAAAAAAAACTTCATGGTTTTGGGGTTGTTGTGGTTAGTTGCCAGTACTAAAATATTCACTATTTGAGCTATATTGGCAAAAGCTGGTCAGATAAATCACATGGTGTTATTTCCCTGGGGGGACAGAGCATAGACATATTTACAAGTCCAAGTATAACATTCAGTTTTCATGACAAATACTTGTGCATGTAACTTTGACATGCCCTTCCTGTGAACAGTCAGGCCAGTTAAACTTGATATCGTGACTTCATGGAAAGGGAAGATACCATAGCTGAAGCAAATTCATTTAAAAGTGTGTGTGTGTGTGTGTGTGTGTGTGTGTGTGTGTGTGTAAGCTATATTTGCTATATTAACCAGGCTCAAGAATGTAGAGTGGGCCCAACAGTGTGTAATCTATGTCCCTAGGAATTCTAGCTATTGTATGGAGCTCTTCTTTCAAATCTATGATGTGCTATATTGTATGTATTTTTTTTCCACTGTGTCATCATATATTGTTGTTGGGAAATGAAGCATAATAGGGCTACTATTTGAGCACCTCACTAAATAGGATTCTGCATGAATTCCAACTGTTGAACAATTGATCGGTTCCTTTTTGAGTCAAGGAGATGTTTTACCTATATTTGATTTCCCTTAATACAAAATCCATGTTCTTGTATAGTCTTTAATTTTTCCTTCAGAATTGCGTAGTATAAGACCAGCCCCCATCTCACACAGAAAATGATCAAAGCAAACAGACCTTGCATTCTGTTAAAACAAAGTGTGTGTATGTGTGTAATCCATGTCTACTCTTGTAACAGAAGGCAGCACTTCCACATCATTCAATTAGCTACAGTGAGGAAGACACTGCTTGGGCCAGCTTCCAAAACATGCTGTCAGCAAGCTAAAGTTGTTCACTTTTTTGTATTCACTTTGCTAACTCATTTGTCCTGATGTATCGACGTTTTTTAGTGGTGTATTTATGAAGTTCCTCAACTATTCATCCAGCAGCCGATTCCATGGCGACATAGTGCACCACTGAAATGTTCCTGTTATGAGATGGAGTAGATCAAGGGATACTGTAAGCAAAACTTATAGGTATGCTTAAGCAATGTTCACTTCTGGCTCCTCTCCTCTCCATATTTGAACATGATCTGGGCTGTCTACGTCCCGTGACTTTCACTTACGTGACATTATGTCATGTGTCTCAGCCAACAGAAACAATCACTGCATTGTGATTGGCAGTGCAACAAATAAATATAATGAACAGCTCCTTTTTTAGCTTACTGACTGAAGCTTAGTGCTGCTTTAATAAGAAACAAGCCACTCTGGTTCAGTGGGTCTTATTTGTTCTTATCCAAGGCTTGAAGTTAAGGGAGGTGCAGATAAGAGTTCGCATAATAGGTATTATGCAGAAAAAAAATCATTGAATGGAATGCCTGTTTAAGGATCATCAGAAATAAAATTAAGGTTGTTCTTCACTAGACCAAACTGGCTGCAAATCTTTGCATAACTTACAACACTGCCCTTTCCCAGACTGGTAACCAGATAAATGTTTAGGAGGAAGTAGTTGTTTTTTTAAAAACAGCTGCAAAGTTTAGATCTGGATCTATTCTTTTGCCTATTCTTTTGTTCTGTAGGACCTGTGTTTAGTATATATGTGCACAGGCTAACATTTTCAAACGTGTATGCCTAAAGCTAGGCAATTAAATCCATATTTACATGCTTAAATAAATAATCTAATTTTGGAGGTGCTGAACATGGCCAATCTTCATTCCAGTCAGTGGGGAATTCAACACTTCTGAAATTCAGGTCTCAAATGTGGGTTCCTAAATATGTAGTTAACTACCTGACATCAGGCACTCACATTTGAAAATCTTAGTTTCAGTATAAGAACGTTTAGATTGCCCATTGGGCTGCATTTATTTATTTATATTTTTAAAGTAGAAGCACAGGGATGTGTGCAAAACGCGATGAATTAATTACCAGAACTGCTGGTGCGGATGGCCAGCCAAATGCCAGAATGTCTACTTGCATATGCAAACGCCTGATTTGTGCGGCAAACCACTGTGGCTGCTAGTGCAAATTAAGTGAGCGATTGCATGCACTTTTGTTTTTCTGCATCGTATGCTTGCGTCATTTTGGAAATGTGGAAGCTCTCCCATTGGCGTAGGTAGCGTCTTCACTAAGTGCTACAGTGGCGCAACTGCTGCTGCAGTGTTGTAAGTGTAGACAAGCCCTGAGTAAGGAACAGTGGGAAGTGGAACCTGAGTGTAGAGCATCACTGGATCTTTTCAAAGAGTCCTATGCAAATAAATTACTGTTGTTGTGTTCTGTCTTGTGGCAATAACACATAGGGTCCAAATTACAACGGTGTGAATTATGGGTTCACTAGCAATTTAAAAAAATGTTTTGGGTCAAACAAGACATTTTGTTTCAACATTTTCAAAACATTTGGATTTCGACCAATTGTAGACATTTTTGATTAACTTTATAAAGACAAAGGAAATTTTGAAACAAACAGTTGTTTTGAACCAAAATACTGAACATCTTGGTTTGCCCAATCTTCATTTTTCTCCAGAAAAAAGCTTCAGCCAAAAATTGTATCCAGCTCTAGTCCTAATATAGCCATTCAGTCCCAAAGGCTAGATGAGTACTATTTTGAACTGTCAGGCATTAGAAAGGCTTATCATTGTTTAACAAGTCCTACACAAAGCCAAGAGGTTTAAAAAAATAATAAACCTCTCACTGTAGACATTAAAGTCAGGTAAAGAGCCTTTTTTTTTGCATTGTAAGACAGTCAACATTCAGATAGTTACAGCCAAATTTCAGTGGCTTCCTTTTCAAAGGTGCAATTTGCTCTGCCTTTTTATCTGCAGTAGAACTGCAATTGCAAAAAAAAAAAAAAAATGGACAGTAGGCCTCAGCCCTCATGAAAATGTACCCCTGGCTGTCCCAGAAAAGTAGGATTTGAAGAACTTGTCATAATTAAAATTCATATAGCTTAGAAGAGACAGAGCCTGATTCCCCATCTATTACTCCAACTTTCCAACAGTGAAATTTCCCTTCATTTCAATCGGCGTTGTCTAATGTACTATCTCTGTCCAACTCAACCAGAATTCTTTCTGGAACTCCCACTGCAATGGGGTCCTCTTTGCAGTCCTCTTTGGCAGGGCTGTGCCTTCACTGACCTTTATGGTTGCATTCAGAATAAGAGGAGGCAGCTCCTATCAGTCTGATTACTTGACAACCCCCTTCTTCCCAGACTGATCCTCTTTTCTAAAGGTACACTTTAATGCATAGGCCTTAGGGGCTTGGTCCTGTTCCCACTCAAGTTAGTAGAAAAAATCCTATCAATTTGTGCAGGATAAAGTTCTTCCGTTTAAAATAGTTTGTGTCTAGAAGTCCCGTTTCTTTGGGAAACTGTATAAATATGGATTGAGATGATGCATCTTTTGAGAACGCTGGCTTTTGCCTGTATGTTGTTTAAAAACCCTCTCACTATTTATACACACCGCTGTGCTCGGTGTTTGAATTTTCTTTCAATAGATAGCTGTATGTCTATAGCAACAGCAAGGGATTTTTCTTTTCTTGTGGAATCATGGCGTTTTCTTTTCAGTGTCTGTTGTTCATACATTGCACTGGTGGAACTATTGATACACACTGCGTATGCAATCCAATGGCATGCCATTCACAAGGCTTGTGTCGCTACATAGTCCATTATCCTGACTTCAGAAAAATATTTGCTTCCTCTTGTGGACACAACCTTATGTGTGCAAGCCCAGGGCTGCTTTCCCCTCCCCACTTCTCAGCATGTGAAAACTTTGAAGTGTGAACCCTAGTGATAGCTGCGAAATAGTTAAAGGAAGCTGGTGGCAGCGCTTTGATCTACTGCAAGACCCTGAAAGCTGAGGTGGCTGGAGCAATGAGTTTGACCGAACAAACAAAATAATCTCTTAGAGATGGTGAATCAAAAACTTCTGAAGGAGTCAAAAAGGTTGGCACTGGAGAGATGACAAAGCCATATGATGTGTTTTGTAATGGAAGATGAAATACACTGTTTGAACAGGAAGCTGTTGACCTTCTAGGGAAAAAGCATCTGCCTCGTTAACTTCAAGATGATTCTCTTATAATGAAAACTTTAAGGAATCAGGAGGTCAGATAATCTTGATCTTCTAATAGTTTGGGTTAGAGTAAATTTACTTTGGATTATGTTTAACTAAAAAGCTCTAGCAATAAAAGTTAGAAGATATGGATCAACGTTAGACAGTATAAAATGTATTGCATATAAAAGCCCAAATCCTGCCAGATCGGACCTTCACTGCAGCATTGCAGGAGTCCCACTGCCTTCCCATCTCCTGTGATCTATTCTGCGGGTTGGACTGGTGCCACCCTTACGGGAGTTCCACTTTTTCCCATCACCCCATAAACTAGTGAGAAATAACATAAACTTAAAACTCCTCTTAAATGAAAAATCCTACAAAGAGAGGTGTAAAGGCATCTGACACTCTGTTTCTTCTTTATGAGCAGATTCAGACACACTTTCTCACCGTGAGTGGTACCTTACTCCACATGCAATTTCACTGAAGTCAATGGGATGACTCGTGCAGTCAGGCACTACTGATCTTTTAGTTTCTAGTTCAATGACCTCTGAGGCCCTAAGTCTCCTAGCATTTATTCAGCTGACCACAAACCCTGACATTTACACCTATAAATGGTAAGGGGAGCTGCCCATGTTGCCAGGTTGTCAGGGATTAGAGCGGTTAAACAGTGTCATGTAAGGCTTTTGGCTTGTTTTTCACTTTGAAAACAGCTTGTGTGAATACTCTGGTGCTGGAATCTGATATTGTTCAAATAACATTATTCTTCCTGTGGACTGTTGAGTTTATTAATGGCTGTTTCATAAATAATAAAATCTGCTCAAGCATTAAATGCATTTATATGAATGTGCTCATTACCAAGACATTAAAGCAAAGGGAATGTGTGTTGAATTCTAGGTGATATAATATTCTATATTATAGGATTATACTCTTTAAGAACATATATTAGCAAAGGCTAAACCTACACCCCTTCAAAAAAAACCACACCTCAACCACTACGACGTTTGCAAAAGTATTTCAATTGAATCTCCATTTTCTTGAAGCCCTTTGATCTTTTGGCACATGAAAGGCAACTGTAATATTTTTTTAACTATGTGGAAAGTTCCCCTTTAGGGTTTTAGAAGGAAGCTACAGGAGGAAAAAAAAATCTTCCATTGTTAAACTCATAAAGAAATAGATTCAGGAATGAAAGCAAAATGGAGATACAAAGGCTGCTTTAAGGTATTGAATGTTTCAAAATGTGGTTCTGGCCCCTGCCCACTGGCCAGTTTCAAATGTACTGTCTATGAACTGAAATTTCAAAGGTAATTTGGAGATGCCTTCCCCATGTTAACTAACACGAGGGCACCTGGCCCTTTAATCTGAACACATGGCACTAAAAATATACATGTGGAGAATGATTTGTTTCACAGAATTGTATTTTTCCTTTCATTTGTTTCTGAAATCAAAGGTTTTTGTGTTCTTTAAAAGGCTGAGCTTGTATAGTATTTTGCTTTGAATTCCAGTTCTCTTGACATTTTATAAGAATATGAAAGGTAGAACTTTGACTGACGGCATTGCTCCTTCAACTTAAAGACACCATCAAAGTTGGTGGACTCTAAATTCAACCTACCTTGTTTTGTTTTGTTTTTTCCTTATCCCATTACAAATCCTGTTTGAGTCTTCTCTTCCCAAACCAAATGCTTCAAAGCTTTTCTTGTCCCCCAAAAAATGAAACAGGCAAAAATCCAGCAGCCCTGTATTTGAGAGACCAGAGCAGTACGTGCATATGAGATGAGAGCACAGATTTCAATTCCAACCTTACAATGAATTATGCCAAACAACAAATGGAAATGATTTGCAACATCATGGGAATGAATTGTGTGGATGCAGCTCTGATTAAAATCAATGGGAGCCATTCATGTGCATCTAAGAGCAAACTTTGCTCCCACTAAAAAAAAATACCCCCTTACAATAATTTAAAGAAAAAAATCCTATTTTTCAGGACAAGTTTCAATCTGGTCCATTGTCCACAGAAGAAAATCAAAGAATAGAATGAAGAACATGTGTTAGTGCTGTGAATGAGTGGCTCCACCCAATCATGGGTTTTTAAAAAAATAATTACATAAAGTAACTTCCTTTATGCTGATCCCACTTGTTATATTCCGGAGAAGTGCCTCAGTGCCAGCCATGTATCACCTTCTCCCACAATAATTTAAAGGTAAGATTTGTATGTAAATGCTGTTGCTTGAAAAGTCCTGCTATTGAAAAAGGTCTCACCTTGGCTTCCATGTTTTTTTAACCACTACAAATGTCTCATATCTAGTGTATTAATGACTGGGCACAAAATTACACCTACAAAAATGAAGATTTGTTTTAGTACATCGAGCCAAATTCTTTAGATTTCAAGAGGCATAAAAAGGTCAATTGTGTTGATGGACTTTCTGTCATTGAAAGTTTATTTATGAGGGTGAAACTAATTAAAATACATTGGAAAACTCAAGAGATCTCCAGAGCTTAAGCTTTTGTGGTCTACAGGGATTAAAGGAAATGCAGGGCTTCACTTTTTAAGTGTCATGCAATCTTAGCCACGCGGTTCCCCTGAATTTGAACTGTAGTCATGTGGCTGGAATCCCATGCAATGTTGTGGAACTGTATGTGTCAGTGCCTGGTGAGATTAGGTAAAATACGGAAAAAATCAGATTTGTGTTTAAAGAAAACCTTTTCCTATTTCAGTCTCTAGTACAAGCCCAAGAGACCTTTCCTTTAGCACCACTGCAATCTATGGAGCGTGGCATGAATGTCTCAAGTATCATTTGTATTGGGCTACAAGAATGATAGCACAGACTGGAATGGGAAAACTCTGCAATTGGTTGGATATCCACCAAGTTCTTCCATGGGGTAAGGAGACACAATACTCATGAGAAGTTGAACTTGTTCCATGAACTTTTGAGTGTTATAGATACTTCACCGAGTTTGGAATGAGCCATACCAAGCTGCTTCTACTTATTCCTCGTTCGTAATGAATCTATCTTCTCCAGTTTTGCTATCTAAAATAAAGTTGGAATGACATTTTCCAATGAGAATACATTGTGTGCTGCTTTGTCTGACTCTTTCATTTCAGCTTTGTTAGATCTTTTGTTTCTTTGATGCTCAGAATATTGCACCATTTCTCTCTAAAACCTACATTAGAAGAGCATTAATTAAAGGCAGACACAGTGCAATGGAGACACTGTTAAAATTATGCTTGAAGGTACAATGTAATTAATTTTGTACAAGCGAAACATAAAAGGGAGAGAATGAAACCAGAGGAAATAGCAAGCATATCTTCACAAAATGATAATGAGAAATACAATTGCAGATTAGACAAAATATGAAAGGACATATGGAATAATTAGACTTCAAGAAAAAAAATCAAAACAAAGGCTAACCTGCTAAGTGTTCATAAAAATTAAATGAAGAATACATAACTAATGTTTAAGGTTGTTGTTTTTTTCCTTCTGTGGAGTGTAAGATTTGTATTAAGGACCTGTCGGTTACATGAGGAAGGAAATTATGATGTAAATTTAGACAGTAGTGCAGAGAATTAAGAGCACAGCTCTATTTAATAGCAATCCCCTTTGTCGAAAGCTCCAAGAGCAGACAATGGACTGTGATGCGTTATGCATTCCAAGTTTAAGGTGTGGTCACATAAGAGCATTCAGGTTAATTATCTCCATGCAAAGCCCATAACAATGGGGGCGGGGAAATGCATTAGAAAAAATAATTGATAATTTTAAATATAATTTAATTTTCTAATCTGTTTGGAACCATGTGTTTTAATATCAGTTGGTGGCATCCAGGAGAAATGCAATTGAAAAGAATTATCTTGCAGTTAGAGCTTCAAGCCTGAGTTCTAGTTACATTCCTGTCCGTCATTTTATCTGTGACTTGGACAACCACTCTGCCTGCATTTTCTCATCTTACTTACCATGCAAGGTCCCAGAGTCAACAAGCTACTTAAGCGTCTGCATAACATTAAGGATCTGATTAACTCAATGACTTCATTGGTAATACTCTTGAACTCAGTAGTACATAATACGATGTTTTTACCTTTTTTCCTTAATAAAATAATAATAAACTTAGAAAATACATAAAGACTACACTAAAAGAATGTTATTTAGGTTGCAAAGTCAAGCACTCAAAAGCTAAGAAATACCAGGTTTATAGTTGCCCATGCAACCTTCATTCTGCCTCCTTGTGTGTATGCATTATGATCTAGTCTCTAATAACATTATCACATACTATTTTTCCACAGGATCCCTGCTTCATTCAGTACACAGGATGGACACACAAGGGGATAGAGTTAAGGCTGCATGGGAAACCTAAGTTCTGGAATTTGCTAACTGTTCAGCGTTTGACTTTGTAATTTAAATAGCTTTCTTTTAATAAAGGTTGTGTATGCAACATAAAATTAAATTGGCACAGACAAGTCAGCATTGGAAGGCTAACTGAAAGAAGAACAGCTAAAATTCCTCTTCAGTGAGGTTTATTTTATTCATGTGGGCAAATCAATTTGAGGTCCTTGGATGGAATTCATGTATCACACTGCACTATTATTGGAGCTTATCGAAAAACATTGAAATTTAAACAAATTTGGTCAAAAAAATACTAAAATGATCAGAAAACTTTGCTGTTGTTTTTTATCAGTTTACAGAATGGTCAATTTTGTTGGAAATATAAAATTTTAACTAAACATTTTCTCAAAAAAAATCTGAATTGTTTTGACCAGCCCTAGTTGTTTGTCTATTTTAAAAAGCAAATGCGCCAATCATTTCAACTGGCATTTAAAGATGGTAGAGGGCACAGGAGACAAACTTCTGATTGGTGGAGTATATAATCAACATAGTCACTTTACCAATATCAGACTGGAACACCACTCCCTGGTATGAAATTTCAGCTTCTTTAAATCCTGGTTTGCATATTTAAATGTTAAATGTTGCTCCATTTCATCAAGCAGAAGGAGTTTGGAAGTGATCAGTTTAGAGAGGGAGATCTGTGTGCTGTATGTCATTTTGTTGGCACCATATTACTGTTTTGCATTCCATAGTGTTTTTCTTTTCTGGAGCCAAAAGTTTCCAAAGGTCTGTGTTTGCAGTCTTCAGCTTTTAAAATTAGCATAAAACAACATAAAATAGAATGAGAGATTATCATATGTCTCTAAACTTCTCTATTGCATGTGATAAATTCCTTTATATAGTTAGGATTGTGAATATGATGGATTGTCTGTAGAGCTTTCGTTCTTATTTTATAGAAACTGTTCATATTTTAGAGTGGAGATTAAAGTTGGGTGAATTCTCCCCCCCCCCCCATGCAAATTATGGTCAACCAAAATTTGTAAATTTATGTTTATTTTGGCTAATTGCTTTGGTTGCGGGGAGGGAAAGAAAAAATAGTTCAGAAATGTCAATATGGTTCATTTTGACATTGCCAAAATGAAACATTTGGCTTTCTCAGGCTCACAAGGATATTCACAAGGATATTTATTTGCCATTAAAAAACTGAGGGGCGGGTGTTCCTTCCTTACACTCCATAGTGGTTAAGGTGCTCACATGGGGTGGGGGAGACCCAAGTTTGAATCCCCAATCAGGAGCAGGGACTAAAACCTGGGTCTTTCCCCACTGGTGAGTACCCTTAGTACCTGGCTATTGGATATCTGGGGGATCTCTCTCATTCTGTTCTCTTGATGCTGTTACACTTTGTATATGTAGTGAAATATTAATTGGAGCAGGAACTGGAACCCAGGTGTTTCTCTCTTCCCCTACACCCATTAACCACCAGGCTACAGCATCATTCTCTCTCTGGCTTATTGAATATTTAACTAAAGCTATGGGAGCAAATAGTGCTGCCAGAGATTTATCTAGTTCCTTATTATGGCTGCTGAAGAATCATCGTATGGACGGGTAGTGTTTTTTAAGTATAACAATTCAGTGCTGGGGGGGAAATGCCCCCCCCCCAAAAAAAAGAGAGAGAGAGAGAGAAACTGTATTGATTCACCATATGAAGACATAGATTGGGACTAAATACTTTCTTGTCAATTTCATCACTGCCCAGAGAATGGTACCTATGTGAATGGAGTACAGTACTGTCCTGGTGTTGAACTAGGAATGCTCCATTCACCCATTAGGTTATTATTGCCACAGCAGTTTCTAATTAATGCTGAACTCATCCTATATTACAACAGCCTTTCATTAGCACAATGTGATGCTCCTTCAGGATAAGGATACTTCATGCTGTCTTCCTTCTCCATGGGGGCCAGATATTCAAACAAGTTAACCAGCCCACACAATTACTTAGCCCACACAATTAGTCCACACAATTACTGTGATTGTGCAGGCGTAGGTGTCACCAGCCATTTCTGTTCACAGCTACCTGATTTGCATGCGCAGTCCAAGTAACTCTGTGCATAAATTATGAATACACTTGTGATACAACATGTGAGAGCAGTTGTGTGTCTAATTTGTTTGAAAATCTGGCTCTTGAAGTCTGTTTTAAATAGCTTGGGATAATGTAGGTAAATTTAGGGCCAGCATGTTTCTCGCCTCTTTGGAGGCACATAAAAGGAACAAGGGTTCAAGGAGCTTCTGTCCTCTGCATGCACAAGGATCCAGATACACTTACAGTCCTTGTTCTTACCAGAGCACAAATACTAACAATGATGTAAGTAAGGCACTATATAAAATTACAACGTCCCATAGAACTTTTATTTATTGGCGTTCTTAAAATAGTTTTAAATAAATCCAAGTTCATTATTACTTATAGCGGTGGTGGTGGTGGTGGTATTAGGAATTGTATAGCACCATCAGTCTGTTAAAATGCATTTAAATACAATAATTAAAGGTCAAGGTACTTTGTGCAGTAATACAAAAGACACTACAGGTTTCTAAAACTGAGTGCCTTCTAAAAGAAACTGCGTTAAAATACCAGGACATAAGTATTGTTTTAGTTGTACTGACCAATTACTACATTTCTCCTTGAAAAATCAAACCATAGAACTTCAAAGTCCACACAATGACTTGCCTGCTCTTAGGGAGTATTTTTTCTTCTCTTTATTGTGCCATGGCTGGTGCCATTAACTCTTCCCGGAATGGTGAAAGAAATCATATACAAATATTTAAGACAGATTACTGGAGCCATCCAAACCATAATATGTGGTGAAAGGCTGAAGGTCCTTGATTGTAGGTGGGAACTGTTCTATCATGGTTCATACAGTTGTGTGGTAAGAGAGGTGCTTTAAGACCCCAAAATGACCTTCAATTTGGTTGAGTAACACACTCCTGAACTTCAGATGTGAGTCATTTAGCTGAAAAAGGGTTTAGTTTTCTTTAAAAAATGTAGTTTAATATTTATTCTACTGCCCGTGACTTATTAAATTTTCAGCTTCAGTGATTATCACCACCTATTGTTAAGGAGTTATAAATGCCGGAGAAACTTATTTCTGTCAGGGCTGATTATTAAGCCTACAAAAGTTGCCTACAACCTACCAGAGTAACACCAGCAACCAAAATAATATATGCTTTACAATTCTTTTTTAGGAACCTGCTACTGTCCTTGGGATGAAATACTGTAGGAAATTGATACTCTGATAATTTTAGTTTACAGGACTTGTCTCTGCCAATTAATCTTTGCAAATTTTTACTCCTCTTCCTTGAATGCTCATGGAATTTTGATAGCGTGTAGCTTTATATCTGCACCGCCTGAAAGGGCTTCTTAATCTGTTCTGTTTTACACCGTCTCTGAAGAAAGCCACTAAATTGCAAAGCAGTTATGTTTTAATGCTGTACAGATAATATTTTGAAGGGTAAATATATTACTGCACTATTCACGAGGTGGTGATGCTTCTTCTTAATGGATGATGATACTAATTAGTCTAGTACAAAGGTTTTCAAATGGAACCTGAAATACTATGAAACTTGGCTGTTTTGCACAGGCATAGGGGTGGGGTAACAGGGCCATGTCTCAACTCATTCCCCACCACTTAGGGAGACCAAATAGCAACTGTGAAAAAAAGAGATGGGGGGGGGGGGGTAATAGGTGCCTATATAAGAAAAAGTCCCAAAAAGCAGGACTGTCCCTTTAAAAACGGGACATCTGGTCGCCCTATCCCAAACTTGGTGACTGTTTCCTACATTTTCATTAGCTCAGTTGCACGCCTCATGCAACCCCACTCCAACAGCACTGCTGGTTGAAGAGAACATCTCTCCCATCTTGCTCTGGTGTTAGCCCTGTCTACAAGACTAAAAGGGATGCTTTGCTCCGCCCACTCACTCCTATGTTGTCATAGGGTGTGAAGGAGGAGTGAAGCAAGCATGCACTGAAATTTCTCTGATTCCCCTTTTTCCTGATGCTATAGTTTCTTTTGAACTAATCCCCAAACTAGATGTTGTATGCGATGTCTGAACTACGAGGTAGGGGTGTAAGTCCCCTGTTTGTACACACATACTCACACTAGTTCTCCTCAATCTATCATGAGTATACATAACCATGTCGCTGTGCTCGTGCCGGTAACAGCCATGAAGGCACAACTGAGCTGTACCAAGTACAAACTTGCTTGAAACTGGTGTGTATGTCCTTGGCAAGACTCAGTCATACCTTCGCTGCTAGTGCTTTCATGGCCACACTGCTATTTATACTTGGATTAGCTTGGTGAGAGCTAACATGAGTATGTATACATAGAAACTTGAATCATAGAATATCAGGGTTGGAAGGGACCTCAGGAGATCATCTAGTCCAACCCCCTGCTCAAAGCAGGACATAAGCTGGGGTATCACACCCCAGTCCTCACATAGCCTTAGCTATCTGATTTTTGGGGGGTGCAAAACCATACTTGCAAAAATAGATGGGAGATTGAAGTCTCTTTACAAAATCAGGCCTTGTGCTCCTAGTAAACAATGGACCATACGAAAGGAGTGCCACACAGCGCATGAAGAGCCCTGCACTCACATATATCTCGTTGTGAAGTTTGGGAAATTGTGCTTGCAAATGCATGTGTATCTGTCTATGCATTTGGATGGCTAACTTAAAAGTACAATTACCACAACAGTATTCTCAGTCATAAAAATACCATGTGTTGGTGTTGCCAAAAAGAACATTTTTCAGGATTTCATAAAGGGGGAGGGGCTTTGTTCTCATTCAGAATACACCCAAATTTTCAATAACCGAAGTTTCTAACCAACCAGAAATCCTGAGTTTCAGCCAGCTGTAAGCAGAAGTGCTGTGTATTAGTAGTTATATGGCTCCATTGCTGCAGTATCTGAGGGATTCCTAAGCACAGGAAGACTAAGCACCTTGCCCAAGAACATGCAGGCAGTCTTTGGTGGTGCAGGAAAGTGAACTCTGATCTCCTGAATTCCAGGCTAATGCCCTAACCTCTGGACAGTCCTTCCTCTCTTAATTGTAACTATGCACACATGATGTGCACTGTTCGTAACATTTGTGTTTGCAGGCACACGTACAGAGATGTGTGCACATAATGATCCCACCTTCATTTTGCAAGCCTCACCTCTTGGGCAAGCCTCTGGACTTTTGAGTAACCGTCGATCATCTGAACAATTTGCATCACAGATTGTCCTCTTGGGCTGTATTTCTTCTAGCTTATGTAATGAGTTTTTTGCTCTCTAGTCCAGTTTACAGTTCTTGCACAAGCACTCCAAAATAATGTTTTTTTAAAATAAGCACGACAATGTTTGAGGGTTTTTTTCAGAACTTCTTCATGAGGAGTATCTTTTAGTGATTTCTTTACCTATTAAAGAAAATCCACTGTGCCTAATGACCAAGAGCATGCTAAAGAAATCTATATCAATAACACTATTTTCATCCGGACTCAGTTTCTGATGTGCTATGTCTGCTTGCTAATGTATCTGTGGTGTATTATGTAACACTCTT
This sequence comes from Chrysemys picta bellii, assembly GCF_011386835.1. Classification (NCBI taxonomy): domain Eukaryota; kingdom Metazoa; phylum Chordata; order Testudines; family Emydidae; genus Chrysemys; species Chrysemys picta. Next base: position 45,941,540 of record NC_088803.1, on the reverse strand, counting down.
ACCAGTGACAGTTTTCTTTCATCTGCTTGAGCTAATATAAAATGTGAGCTGAACAAACAACAATATTATTGCTGCTGTTGAATAATGTACTTGCTGAAGCAGCTGCTAAAGGCAATGTCAACAGGGAAGGGATGCCGAGCACAGCCGTTGAAATTTACTGTAGTTCTGGTTTCAGTTATATTTCCCAGTTCATTCAAAGAAATGGGCTTCAAAGAATTCCAAGAGGTATATGTCTTTAACCAAGATTGCAGCTTGTTTCAAATTAGGATTGCGGTTGTGGCCACCTGTCATTACACTGCCAGCTACTATTAAACCATCAAAGCGGTATTTTAGTTACTTTGATGTAGGCTGGAATTGTATCTACTGCTGAATGATGATTAGATTAAATGTTACAAATGTACCCAACGGGAATAGAAGCTCCTCTCTACCTCCTGATCCACCACAATTTAATTTTAAATGTTTCTTTCATGTTTCTAATATTGCTGGTACACTCCTGCTTTTTATATATATATATATAGAATACGCACACACCACATAATGGTAGGGAGTCAAGGATTTGAAATATCCTTTAAAAAAGTGCCATTAGAACATGATGTCTATATACGACAGTTTGGGATGCATTAAAAATTCCATAGATAGATCAATGCATTAAATTATCTGTGATTCCTTGTTGTGTGAAGAGCTGGGACTAAAATCAGAGCGATCTAGGAAAGGAATATTGGGAATTGGGATGCCCATTTTCCCTATTAAATTAAAGCCATTATTTTTACTACATGTAGGAAAACTGCAGAAGCAAAAGGAAACACTCTTGTTTTGGTATATTATGTCGTCAAGAGACAGTTGACCTATAGCAGTGGCTCTCAACCTTTCCAGACTACTGTACCCCTTTCAGGAGTCTGATTTGTCTTGCTCACCCACAAGTTTCATCTCACTTAAAAACTCCTTGCTTACAAAATCTGACATAAAAATACAAAAGTGTCCCAGCATACTATTGCTGAAAAATTGCTTATTTTCTCTTTGTTTTCATATAATTATAAAATCAATTTGAATATAAATATTATACTTACATTTCAGTGTATATAGAGCAGTATAAACAGGTCATCGTCTGTATGAAATTTTAGTTTGTACTGACTCACTGGTGCTTTTTATGTAGCCTGTTGTAAAGCTAGGCAAATATGTAGATGAGGTGATGTACCCCCTAGAAGTCCTCTGCGTAGTCCCCAGGGGTACACGTACCCCTGGTTGAGAACCACTACCTATAGGGCATGATCCTACACCAATCGCAGAACAAAAGGATGGTCTTTGCCCCAAAGAGTTTCACAATCTAAGTACAAGACGACAAGAGACAACAGATGGATATAGCTAAGTAGAGAGGGAAGCTTGAGAAAACAATGAGACGACAATGATCAGCATCATATTTGTATCCGCACATTATCAGTCTAACCATTGTCAATTTTTTTGTAGTCACAAATAGAGCTAGATAAATATTTGATCTTTGGAAGGATGAGTTAAGTGAGGGGTCGGCAACGTTCGGCACGCGGCTCGCCAGGGTAAGCACCCTGGCGGGCCAGGCCAGTTTTATTTATCTGCTGACGCGGCAGGTTCGGCCGATCGCGGCCCCCACTGGCCACGGTTCGCCATCCCAGGCCAATGGGGGCGGCGAGAAGCCGCCGCCAACACATCGCTCGCCCATGCCGCTTCTTGCCGCCCCCATTGGCCCGGGACGGTGAACCGCGGCCAGTGGGGGCCGCGATCGGCCGAACCTGCCACGTCAGCAGGTAAATAAAACTGGCCCGGCCCGCCAGGGTGCTTACCCTGGCGAGCCGCGTGCCGAATGTTGCCGACCCCTGGGTTAAGTAATATTCATTTAGCTACCCAAGCTATTGAGGTAATCTCTGTAGTTTTCCTTTAAACCTGTATATCCAAATACATTCTTTTAAACCAGATTTCTAGGTTTTGATACAAATTCAGGTGGGAATCTCAGGATCAGTAAAACTTGAGCTGGTGCTGCAGTGTTTTGCCCAAGGCCAGTTTAGTAATAATGACAGCAGATTTGCTGTATGTGGAATACATATGTCAATCACTTTGGGATTCACTTACATCATATGGATTTTCTTGGTACTGTCCACTAACCAGGACTGTCAGGAGAAAATTAAAAGTAAAAATAATGGGGCTAGTAAGAAAAGCCAAGCAAACAGTGTATAATGATTGTTTGCAGGGTACTATATTGCCAAAACTGGCAGTATCTCCACACTTCCCTCTGAAAATAACACTGCTAGAAACTATCTTGACAGCACCCAAGACAAGAGCTGACTGGCCATGTGAACATCACCCAGGGAAACAGTGTTGTTGCAGATGAGATCGTAGCACTGGGGTTTCACAACTTGGCAAGGAAATATGCAACAGGGTGAAGTATCCATAAATACCGGTGGGTAACAGCTAGTTCTACACGCTCTTTGTCTTTGGTGTCAGGTTTCTGTGTGATTCAGCTGCTTCATTCACACTTCTACCTGTCCATCTCACGAACTCCTGTACATCCTGCCACCTTTTCCTCCTCTTTATTTGTATTTGTAAGTGTCCTACTTTTCCAACTCCGGTCAGGCTCAGTCATCTGGTTTATAAAGCTTTTAATGGACATTCCTATTTATTATTATTTGTGTTATGGTACCACCTAAGTACCCCCAACTGAAATGAAAGCCTCACTGTGGTAGATGCTGTACAAACACATAGTGAGAGACAGGCCCTGTCCTCATATACTTAACAATCTAAATAGACAAGGGAGACAAAGGTTTTGGGGTGGGAGAAAGGGCTCTAACAGCCAAGTGGAGGGAACAATGTGCTGGTCTGCAAACCATGTTAGTGCCATGATGGATGGATGGATCCATCTTTTTTTCTTTCTTTCTTCCTTAAAAGAAAGGGCAGGGGGAAGAAATGTGTGGGCTTTAGCTGGCAGAAAATTCACTAAACAGAAAAATGAATGTTGAAGGGAGGTCAGTAATGAAGGTTGGGGAAAGGAGAAGGGCAAGGAACCGGGGGAGCATGCAGGGCAGGTGGAGTGGGGTTGACGAAAAGAGACAGGGAAGGATGAAGTTGGAGCCAATCAGCAGATGGGAGGGAATGTCTGGTGTATAATCAATAAAGAATGCTCAGGCACTGATGGCATCATCAGCTTCCAAAGGTCACCGCTGCAGCTGCTGGTTTCTGTTCCTATCAGCTGAGTTTCTGGTTGGCCCTCCCAGCAGTTTGAGATCACATGCTGGGGAAAGGAGGATGGAGAGGCTGCATGGTCCCTGGTGACCCCAGAGGGAGGCAATTCTGGGGCCAAAGGGGTGGGAAAGCAGAGTAACCCCAACTGGGGCTCTCCTCCCTCTTCTCTTCTCCCCCTCCCCATGGTGCAGCTCAATTAATTAAATAGTTAAAAATCCCTTCAGGTTTTCATTAAACCAGTGATTCTTGCCTTATTCTATATCAGGAGCAAGGACCCCCTTCCATCTAGCTGGTACACCCTGTTCCATTTAGCAATATGACAAGTGCATGGTGCGTGTGAGTTGCCACCTCCTAGCTGAGAATCCCTGATTACATTCATTCCCCAGCCTTCACATGTTTATGGACACTGCTGATATGTATTTAATAGCACAGTGTTGCTTGCTAATGAAACACTTTATGCCTCACCTTTGCATAGTATTATTATTGTGGTTTTCATTGCCAATGGGAAAGACGTGTGTGGTACTGTGACCTGCAATGATTTCAACAAGGCCTGTGTGTAACACTGACGGACCCTGGTCATCGGCAGGCGGGATTGGAGCCGGGTCTTGGAGCTAAATTTATGAGCCTCTACTGCATGAGCTAAAAGCCACATGACCCTTCGCTAACGCTGTAGCAGGCTCATTAATCTCTAAGTGGTCTCGGTGCCACTAGTGGGGACAGAACACCACACCCACGAGGTGTGTGGGTTACATGTGCACTTTTCCTGCCATTCTTTTACCTCTTCATAACCAAACAACTGAAAAAGATCCTTCTGGTAAGTTCACAAATGTGGGCTTCTTGGCACAACATGGCAGGGAAGGCAAGACAGCTTGCACCACGCACTGGGGCAGTGCATGCAGCATAGTGTAACCTACACACCTCCTGGGTGTGGTGCTCTGTACCATCTAGTGACACCGAGACCACTTAGAGAGAGAGAATAATGACTCTGCTTTACAGCCTTAGCTAACAGCCATGTGGCTTTTAGCTCATGTAGTAGAGCAGGAATCGGCAACCTTCGGCACGCGGCCCGTCAGGGAAATCCGCTGGCGGGCCGGGATGGTTTGTTTACCTGCGGCGTCCACAGGTTTGGCCGATCGCAGCCCCCATTGGCTGTGGTTCGCCGTTCCAGGCCAATGGGGGCTCCGGGAAGCGGCGGCAAGCATACCCTTCGGCCCACACTGCTTCCCGCAGCCCCCATTGGCCTGGAACGGCGAACCACAGCCAGTGGGAGCTGCAATCAGCCAAACCTGCGGACACTGCAGGTAAACAAACCATCCTGTTGCCGATCCCTGCAGTAGACACTCATGCATTTAGCTCCAGAGGTTCCCAGGTTCGATCCCGCCTGCTGACAACCGGGGGTCTGTCGGTGTTACAATAGCTCTGCCAAAATATTTCAACCTTGCCCTAAAACACCCCTGCAAAGGTAATTACAGGCATCTCCTAACCATCTGTAGCACCTAGCTTCCAAAATACTGTTTGTGATTAATAGCTACAGGTCCCTGACTTCCCGCTTCTGTTCAAAGATACTCTCTCTATATACTTTCTTAGCACATATGTCCAGATTCTCCGTTTCTTACTCATTGGCAGCACCATGAACGGGCCCTAGTGATATCATTAGGACCACTGGGGGGGTTAAGGTATTATTCATTGTGAATAAAGGTATCAGAATCTGATCCACAATACTCGAGCCACAAGAATAGTGCTATATTGCATAGCATGGATATTGTTCAAAATCATTTGAACCTTTGCAATAATGAAGAAAATAACGATGACAAATTAGATTCTACAGTAATGAGCTAGTTAATCAAGGCTATCCCTTTCACATCACACAGAGAGAAATTACAGCACTGTTCCAGAACTGAGTCAGATGACATAGAAAAATGCCCATCTTAATGTGTATTTAGCATTTATCATTATGTCTATACAGACCCAAACTATGACCTAACTCCCCAGCATCTTTCTAGCAGGAATTGAGAAATGATCATTAAAAACTACAGACAAACAACTCCGCTGGGGAATTCTACCTGAATCCAGGTTAATGGAGGGAAGATACCCATTAGTAGTTAATGTTAGGCTCAATGCTTTTAGCAGCAAAGCAGTCCCAGAGTAGAGATGTGTGAGCAGCTGGCTTTTTGTTTCACAAAAATTAATGGGGGATAATTATGTGGAGGGCAAAGATCCAAAGAAAGAGAAGAAAATATCACTGTCTAATGCTGGGTGATGCATTTCTTTTTGTGTAAGCAGGATCATTTTAAACTCAATTTCATGTTTCAGCCTTTCTGACTCTCAGAAAATAATTGCAATAATACAGTGTGAGGATACTAGATTTTTGTGAGACAGGTACATCTGGGTCTAAAATGAGGGATGCCTTTCATGATTAGGGATATAGCAAAAGCAGAAGGTTTTTTCCTCCCTTGGTCAGGCTGGTTGCCGTCTAATGTAGACACAAAACTATTTTTATTTTTCAAAGCCAAGATCCAGCACATTTGGAATCCTCCCTGTAGCCAGCTAATCTCAGCATAGTCAGCAAGGTTTGAATGTCAGTGGGCTGTGGTGGTTGCGCTATCAGAAACATTGATGGGACGGTGTGGGGAAGTTTGCACTGCCATTGCCTGCGCTGTATTCGAATACTCATCAAAATCAAAGGATTTATTGGGACATTGCAAGAAACATTTCCAGCACACACAGATAGGACTAAAAGCTCCTATTAACCATAATCCGCCCCAGTTCAGAGACTTCTCAAAATGGGCCATATCATGCCTTGAGTATTTATGCAGAACTCCCATTGACATCAGTACAACTTCTGTTTAAATATTCATGGCACAACATAGTCCAGTGCATTATGGACCCCATTTTTAGGGCTACAATTCAGAGGCTTAGTTTGACTTCTATATTAGGGGAACAGCTCCAGTGAGGCCAATGGGGCCACACGTTGGGAGGCAAATTCCACACCTGGCCAAGGTTTGCAGTTTGCGGGGGCAACACCCCTTTTGCTGTCCCCAAAAACCATTCCCATGCTACAACTCCTAATCCAAAGTCCACTGAAGCCAATGACTTTCCATTGACTTCCAGTGACTTTGGATCGAGCCCTGTTTCAATGAAACTCTTATGTACAGGCGTAAGTCCCATTGAAGTCAATGGGATTTAAGCATGTGCTTAAGTTCTTTGTTCAACGGAGATCTAAGTGAGTGTATTATTATGTAGGTCTTTGTGTAGGCTGTCTGCACGACAGTGAACTTTATCCTTTGTGAATAGACAAAGATCATTGGACTCTTTAAGAAGCACTATTACGATGATCATTTGTGCTGCGGTAGCAGCTAGGAAACAAAACTACAAATAAAGTTTAAATCACTTTTCACAAGTAAATGAAGCACGAAGATACATTTAAACATAAAAGTAGGCACCCCAATGGAATATATTTCAGATAGCCAGATCCAAACACTAGTGTGTGTTTCAATTAAATATACAAAAAGAGGGGCTGGGAGGAGTTGAGTCTTGAACTGGTTAAGGCTCTTAAGACTACCAAACTCATAAAAGAAATTATTCCAGATATGTGGCGTAAACTCTGCACAAGATCTCCATCCAATATTCCTCTTTACAGTGGGGACAGATAAGTAAATTCCAACTGCAGATCTTATTCTGTAGACATTATCCTGAGGTTACAAGAAATCTCTGAAGATAAACGGTGAGTTTTTCCTGCAAAGGTTTAAAGATAAATGTTAACCAGTGCCACTGTCTTTCTTTCCTTTACAGAGCGAATCTCAGGTCTGATACATTATGCAAAGGATAATGAGATTTCATCCCATCATTCCCCTATGCAGATTTGCATACCATACTGGATATCCGATTTTGTGCTGGGATATCAAAATCCCAGATCTATAAACATCATCAGCACTAGCTGTGACAGGAATAAAAAATGAGCTATACATTTTTTAAATAAACCTAGTGTCTTCCTCCAGACAGAACAGCCTTAGTAGAGCCGCTCCTGACAATTGTTTGTGACAATGGGTGAATAACAATACCTCAAATAGCAAACAATGCAAAATGGCCTTATATTTACAGTAATACTATTTTGAAAGTACAGAGCTCTTTTCATTATGGGACCTCATAGCATTTTATAAACTTTAATTAACTAAACTTCTTAATGATCTTTCCCTTAGTGGAAGGAAAAAGCTCACAAATATTTGCTGAATTTCAATAGGAAATTCTAACTGACCCAGGTTTCTGAAGCATGTTTCCAAACCACTCACATTCACGTCCATGAGACACTCAAACTTCGCTCATATGAATACTTGAAAAAGTGAATTTAAACTCTGTTTGCATGAAATTTGATGCAATGGAATTGAGAATTATATATTAGATCTTAAATTAAAAATTTGCCATTTGTGCTGTTTTTGTTAGTTTAAAAAGTTATCTAATTCAGGAAGTGAAACAATCTCAAATGACAGATGTGAACAACCAGTATAATGCAAATATAGAATTGTGTATTTGATTGTAATATTCACATACTATGTTGTGCTGGTCAGTTACACCGATCATCCAGTCAGGAACCTGAAAATAACCAATGAATCTATGGAAATAAGCAACACATGAAAAAACGAAAATTGTGAAAAAGACGACAATGAACTTTTTGTGAGTGATCTCTAGGTGAAGACATATTCACTGAAGAAGTTGGCAAATGGTATCAAATATTGAATAAAACAGGGAACTTTGCAATCTCTTCATGGCCAATTCCTATAAAGGAAAATAGGGAAAGTCATTGAATAATGTATTTATTACAAATTATTCACTCAGTTCTATGGATGAGTAAACTGAGCAACAGGAATATTAAATAACATGCCCAAGATAATACAGTGACTCATTAGCAACGTGGGGTCTAGAACCTAGAATTTCTGATTTCCAGCCTGCCATTTAGTGCCTGATCCAAAACTCACTAAAGTCAACCAGAGTCTTTTCATTAAATTCAATGGGCCTTAAATCAGGCCCCCTAATGATTACACCACACTAAATACTGATCTTCCCTTTCCCACTACAATTTTTTTCCCTCTGGATTATGGATTAATGCAATTATTATGTAGTTTCACTGAGTGCTATTTTATAGCACCAAACACCATTTTGGTGTGTTCCTCATTAACTTTCAAAAAATAATTTTCAGACTTCCTAATACTTAATTATTTGCCCTTATACATCACCTCGGAAAAGGACAGACTAAAAATTCTCTGCAATAAAGGAAAATTGTATTTGTTCCACGAAGGAAAGAATTATCCATGCAGCCAGGGTTGGGTGATTTTTACCAGCATGGATACAAACCATCTACAAAAATGAAGAAACCCCCCCAAAGTGTTGTTCCGAAAGCTATAGGGATTGTGGCAAGTTTGATTTATAACGCTGGGTCACAGCTGACAGCAACCCAATGTTAAAACTGATTCTTGAAACCAATAAACAGTACTAAGAAAATTTAAAAGAAGCCCAGCTGTGGCTAACGCTTCTCAGAAACCCAAGGAGGGCAGGAGAGGACATGTGGAAAGCGCTCCATTCCTGTTCACACCTGCGTGCAGGACAGCCACAATCTTGTACTCCTTACACTCAAGGACCGGAGTATCTAGCAGAGCCAGCAACGGCAGGCAGACTAGTCATTTATTCTATGTTGTACAGGGCCTAGCACAATGGGGCCCAACCTGGTTGTGCCATTTAAGAACAACTGAACTATAAACAATAACAACAATGCTCCCATCCTTGTTATTAGTTTACTTATTAGGGCTGGAATTTTCAGAGGAGCCTAAGGGAGTGACATGGCCAGATCGTATTGACTGTCAAACAGAGCAGGGTGTCAAACTCTGAGCAATACCTTTGAAAATTAGCTGTTTCATTCCAATTTGGAATGAAACGACATTTTGAAATCAAGGAATTTACTGTGAAACAGAAATTCCATTTCCCAATGCAACTCTTCTTAAAAGTTGTGAAATTTTGGTAGTGTGCCTGAGAAATCCAGTATATCCTAACTATTAGGCCTGAAGTCTGAGGTTAGGCCGATACGAAGGCCCCTTATTTTACAAGAAAAGGGCTTCTCCTGTTGCTGCTCTTCATTATGTCTGGTGCCTAGGATAGCGCCTTTTGATAGCCCCAATCTGTTACATCCTTCCGTTTGCGGGTGAAACTTACCCTTGAACCTTGGGTATTTTCCCATCACTAATGCTTTCACTAGAGGTATAGTTACAGAGAATTGAACCGTGGATGAACTGAGACATCTCTCAATACAACAGCCTTACTTAATCACAATAAATGAAATTTGAACATATCTGGGTTGCAACAATTCTGGCCTAAATGATTGTTTCGTTCAGTTTCAGAGACCAGACATAAGTAGTGGCACTATGGTGTGCTTGAAGCAATGGTATGTCAAGGTCAGAATGCAAGCTGCCTGCACAATGGTGGCTAGGACTCAGGAAGATTTTCACTTCTTAATTGAAATGGCAAAAGAAGAAACTCAACCACTGCACTGTACATTCAACCAATGGGGCACAAGCCAGAAGTATTACATTATCAAAACAAACTCGGATTGTCTAAAAACAGGAAAGTGTTACCTAGCAACTAGAGAGAGCCTTTCCATAGGTGTAACTCCATAGAATACTGGGGTTCAGACTTTGAGCTTCCAGACACTTTATGGGGGAAATGTCACGTTTTAGAACACTTTCTTTTCTTGTGCTTATCGGTGTAAAAAATTTAGAGTCAGATCTTGCATTTTGGAAGTCATAAGGAAGAGATTATGCTGCATCGTGTTTTGAATTCAGGTCAGGATGGGGCACTGTTATGCAGCAGATCGACTCTTTAGCTGTGAAAAGTGAAAATAACAGTAGCTGTCTGCTAAAAGTGGGAATTTTTCAGATAATGCATGTGGCAATGAATGGAACTCTACAAACAGGCAAGTGATCTGAAAACAATAGTGTGCAAAGGCTAGAAATAAACAGATTTGTGATAGCTGGGAATTAAAACAAATGGTCTGTCAATTTTAAAGTGTCATGCTGATCAGAAAGTGACTATAAAAATGGCATCTTAGTGTTCTGTATTTATTCTCCGTCAGTGACTTCCATATCAAATTTGTAGCATTTACAAGTCAAGACAAAGTTTTTGTGACAGATATGCAAGCTGAACTATATAGTTGAAAATTAAGCTAGTCCTTGCACCATTCACCATAAAGTGCCTGGGATGAGAACTTCACTGGTCATTTTGATGATGATGCATGAGGCAGAACAGAAGGCAGCTGGCTTCTTCGTGGCTATGTTAACTCTTCCGTGCTGATGATATCAGTAAAAGTTCGCTTTTGTCAGCATGGGAATGAGATTTGAGATGGGAGTTGAAAGACAGGAAGAGGTGTGGTCTGGTAGATAGGGCACTAGACTAGAATTCAGGAGACGGGGCTCAACTCTTGGCACTGACACTGACTTGCTGTGTGACCATGGTCAAGGCGCTTCCCCTCTGTTTTGTCTTTGACACATCATCAGTTTAGATTGCAAGCTCTTGCTGTGGGTACAGTGCCTGGCACAAAGGGGCCCTGATCTCAGATGAAGGCTTGAGGTGCTACTTTAGTACAAATAGAAATGATGATAATAAGAAACGCAGGAGCCTGACCATGTTCCTACTGATATCAACTGCAAAACTTCCCTTGGTTTCAGTGGGAACAGGATTGGGTGGACAGACATGCAGTCACAAGGAACCATTATTTACAATCACATTTTTGGGCATAATGTTCAGCTTCTAAATGTGGGGGGTGGCAGTACTCAAAGTATAAGGAAATGGGGCAGAACAATGGGGTGCCAGCTGTCATAGAAAGAGCTGTATTAATTTGTTGATGTTGTTTGTATTGTGGTTGACCTTAGGAGCTCTAGTCATGGACCAGGACCCCATTGTGCTCTGTATAAACATGTGATAAAAAACTGGTCCCTGCCCCAAAGAGCGTTCCATCCAAGCAACTGCGTGTCAGAGCTGAGCTCAACCCTTGGACTGAGGGAGCAGGGTGCAAACATGGCTTTATGCCTCCTCTATGTTGAAGTAGGCAGGGGCTGATTTGGCTTCTGGTGCAGGTTAGAGGTGGTTGAGGGGGCTGCCTTTTATTTGTTCCCAGCTATCCATAGGGGCTGCTTCAATTGCTGGGATTCGCTGAGCCTGCACCTGCCAGGAACTCCTGAGCAGGTCCTTCTAATCATTAAGGGCAGGTGGAGCCTACCTAAAGCACCCATGGGGCATCAGTGAATCAGGCACAAAAATCCAGAGTAGGTACTTTAATTGGCTCAGGGAAGCAACACACTGGCAAAATCCTCAGATGGTTTAAATTGGCATAGTTCCATTGACATGAATTTGTGTTTAGGTTAGTTGAAGATCTGGCCTTCTGTGTGGTGTGCATTCCTCCCTGTGAAAAGAATAGGACACCTTCTCGGAGACTTAGGCTGGGATTTTCAAAGGATCTTAAGGGATTTATGTGTCCAATTTCCAGGTATTTGGGTACATAACTCTTTTAGGATGCCATGAAAATCCCAGCTGCATGCAGCAATTCTGGCTAGAGTTGGAACTTCAGCGTCCTCATATACTCAAACAATAAAGAAAATTCTTTTTGTAGTCTATACATATTTACCACTTCTTCCATTATAAACTGATTTAGTTCCCTGAAAACGTAGCGTCTAAAGGACAAGACTCAGCAATTCCAAATTCTTTGGAGTAAATTGTTAGGGGGGGGGAAATTTATGGTAATTTTAATCCGATTGTCAAAACCAGAATGAGCTAATGTATCAAGTTGAGGGTTCTCCCCCACCCCAGTTTATGACTTAATTACTTGTGCCTCATGCCCACAACAAAAATAATAGCTCTGCAGTAACAGAGGTTTAAAAACTTTATTAGTACTGTTCGCCTTAAGATAAAATGAGTAATTACCAGCTTACCAAAAACTGGCAGGTAGCCAGTCACAAGGAAGACACTGTCCGGTTATTTTAGCAAGGTAAAATCAGTCTCTCACTGTTGTACTTAATTAAGGTAATTCCAACTCAGTTCTTGTGCTGAGCTTGTTTGGAACCTAGCAAAAATAAGTTTGGGAAAAGGAACAGAACTACTTCTGCATGCAACATTTTGCATTGGTTTATGGCCATTCGTGAGAGAACGGGATCTATGGGCTGCTGAACACATCTGAAACTTGGCCCATTTCACTGGGGTGTCAAAATGGGAGCCAAAATCTTTTGAAGATCTGGCTACTTATGTATGTGCCTACATAGGAGCTGTTGAGTCCTAAGTTCTTTTTAAAATCTGGTGCATTAGTACAGATAGGTGGCATTGATTCTGGAACAGGCACATACTGGGAAATCACTGCGATTGGTGGCTAAAATGAGACCAATAACTTCAGCCCAGATTTTCAGAAGTGCCCACTGATTTTTGGCTTCCCAGCTTGAGACACCGAGAGCTCGAATTTCAGATGTGTTGAAAACTCCAGCAAAAGACAATGCAAGATACAAGCACTCAGCACCTCTGAAAAATCACACCCAAGATGTCTCAAGTTGGACACCCAAAATGACTTGAAGAAGAGCTCTGTGTAAATCTCAAAGACTTGTCTCTCTCAACAACAGAAGTTGGTCCAATAAAAGATATTGCCTCACTCACCTTCTCACTCAAAATGAGTGGCAGTTTCTGAAAATTGGAGCTGCATTCCCATTTAATTAGCTTCACAAAGTACAAATAGGTAGTCCACGCCTCATCCACTTGAAGAAGCTTGTGAATAAATTCTTATAGTCCTTAGGCTTTATTATTATATTTATTTATTATTATTGTTTTGCATTACCATAGCACCTAGGAGCCCCAGTCATAGACCAGGACCCCATTGTGCTAGGAGCTGTACAAACACAGAACAATAAAGAGCTTACAATCTCAGTATAAGGCAAAAGACAACAGATGGATATAGACAGAAAGATGGGAATGCAATGAGACAATATTGTTTAGTACAGTGGTTCTCAAACTATGTGTCGAGACCCCAATGTGGGTCACAACTCCATTTTAATGGGGTCACCAGGGCTGGCGTTAGATTTGCTGGGCCCAGGGCTGAAGCCCAAGCCCCACCGCTCAGGGCCGAAGCCAAAGCCCGAGCCCCACCACCCGGGGCTGAAGCCCCAGGGCTGCAGGTTGGGTGGTGGGGCTTTGGCCCCCCTGCCTGGGGCGGTGGGGATTGGGTGGGCTTGGGCTTTGGTCCTCCCTCCTGGAGTCGTGTAGTGATTTTTGTTATCAGAAGGGGGTCGCAGTGCAATGAAGTTTGAGAATCCCTGGTTTAGTGTCATAGACAGTGGTGTCAACACACAAGTAGCCTAATCATTGTCAGCATCACAGCAAATGAGAGTTTCAAGGAGGGATTTGAAGGAGCATAATAAAGTTGTTCTGAAAATGTTTACAGGGAACAGCTCCCAGAATGAGGAGCAGCATGGGAGAAAGCACTAAGATCACGGGTGGGCAAACTTTTTGGCCTGAGGGCCACATCGGGAAATAGAAATTACATGGTGGGCCATGAATGCCCACAGAATTGGGGTTGGGGTTCAGGAGGAGATGAGGGCTCTGGTTGGGGGTGTGGGTTCTGAGGTGGGGCTGAGGATGAGTTTGGGGTGGAGGAGGGTGCTCTGGGCTGGGACCAAGGGGTTTGGAGGGTGGGAGGGGGATCAGGGCTGGGGCAGGGGTGTGGGGAAGGGGTGCAAGTTCCAGCTGGGGGTGCAGGCTCTGGGGTGGGGCTGGCAATGAGAGGTTTGGGGTGCAGGAGGGTGCTCTGTGCTGGGATCGAGGGGTTTGGAGAGCGGGAGGGGGATCAGGGATGAGGCAGGGGGTTGGGGCGTGGGATGAGGCTCAGAGATGTAGGCTCCGAGCGGCGCTTAACTCAAAAGGCTCCTGGAAGCAGTGGCATGTCCCTTCTCTGGTTCCTATGCGTGGAGTGGCCCCCAACCCTCGGAGTGGGGCCATGTGGCTGCTTCCAGGAGCTGCATAGTGCAGCCCCCAACATGGTGCCCCGGCTGGACCCCCGGAGGGGGGCCAAGCCACATGGTGTTGCCCCCGACCTGGCGCCCCAGCTGGAGCACCGGAGCGGGACAAGCCCCAGACCTCGCTTCCCAGCGGGAGCTTGTGGACCAGCTTAAAACGGCTCAGCCCGCGGGCCATAGTTTGTCCACCCCTGACTAAGATGCTTGTTTGGAAATTTAACGAGTGGGCAATGGAAGCTATTATTATTGGGCAGTTGGAGGAGGGAGTTGACATTTTGATACTGAATGAGAGATGCTAGGTAAGGGAGAAGCTGAGGATAGGTTGTGATGGGCCTTGAAAGTAAAGACAGAAACTTATGTCACATGATAGAGAAGGGGGAGCCAGTGAAAGGATTCAAAGCAAAGGGTGACATGATTAAAGTGACTGGATAGGAGAATGATCTTTATTTGCAGCAGCATTCTGAACGGAGATGAGCGGGGCAAGATTGCATTTGTCAAGGTCAGAGAAAAGGAAATTGTAGCAACTGAGATATGAGATGATGACGGCATGGTTGAGCATTTTAGCTGAGTGGATGGATAGGAAAGGCCGTATCTTAGAGATATTATGCAGAAAGAAGATTTAGACATAGTCTGGATGTGAGGACCCCAAGAGATGTCCAAGTTGAAGATGTGGCTCACATTATCTTAGTAAGAGACAGGATGATGGTGTTGTCCACAGTGATTGAGAAAGGAGCTTAAGGGGAGGATTTCGGGGGGACAATTAAGGCCAAGCTTTTAGTTTGGACAGAAGGAGACAGGAAATAGAGAGGTAGATTTGCAAGTCATCAGCATAGAGATGGTAGTTGAATTTGTGTTTGCAGATGAGATTACCCAGAGAGAATGTGTAGAGGGAGAAGAGAGGGGGTCCAAGGATAGAGCCTTGTGGAGCCCCCACAGAAAGTTGGAGGGGGATGAGGAGGATCCTTTAAAGGACATACTAAAGGAACTATTAGGGTAAAAGGAGAACCAGGAGAGACAGAGGCATGGAAGCAAAGGGAGGACAAGATTTCAAGAAGAGCACATCTGACTGTGTCAAAGGTGGCAGGCAGGTCAAGGAGGATAAGGATGGAGTACTGATTTTGAGATTTGGCTAAGAAGCGGTCAGAGTTTGGAATTCAGATTGGAGAGGTTCTACAATGGAATTGGAGGAGAGGAACTGTAGACAGCGATTATTGACAGTAAATGATCTTAGAGATTAAAAGGCAATTGGAGAAGAGGTAGAACTTGTCGAGGCAATTGGAGAAGTAGAGTTGTTTAGGAAGGAAGATGAAAGATCTGAGGAGAGAATTAATTTTTAGTGGAAGAAGTCAGCCTGGTCACAGGATTTCCACTGGAGATGCTCTGCAGTGAGAGAGCAGAAGCAAAGAGAAGCTGATGTTGGGGTGAGCTGGGGCTGGGGGCTGGGCGGTGGACCTTGTGATGGGAGAGAGGGGAAAAAGAGTCAAGCCCGGTGAGAATCAACAGCCGTACCAATGGAAGAGAGGGCAGGGAGGAGAGGGCTTAGAGTAAATGAGAAATCCTCAACATTCATGGAGTGGAAGTCATGGAAAGGCTGAGTGAGCGAACACGAGAAGGGGGTGATGGGCAATGGTGAAAGAGACCAGGTGATTGTTGCAAGGGGGTAAACAGAGAGAGAACAATGCATGGTGAAGACCAAGCTAATTGAACAGCTCTTTTGGTGAGTGCAAGGGTTGAACTAGGGCTGCAGGTCGAATGAAGAGATGAAGCTAAGAGGTCAGACAGGTCACTCAGGATGGGTGTGGGAGATTGTGAGGAGAGGAAGAAAGAGGAGTCAAAATCAGAAAGAAAGGCTGATAGGGAGGGGTTGGGTGGATGGTAGATGACTGCAACATAGAGAGGGAGAGGACAGTCAGATGCATTGCTGTTCATAATAGGAGAAAGAATGAAAAGGTGAAGAAGAGAGGGATTGAAAGTGCTGGGAATGGAGGACAAGAAGCCCAACACCCTCACGATGGTCTGATTCTGGGCAGCAAGTGTGAGTGAAGGATATGCCTCTGTAAAAGAGGTAGCTTTAGAGGCAGTGCCAGATGAGTGGAACAAAGTCTCCATGAGAGCTAGGAGATGGAGGGAGCAAGATTTGAAGAAGTTGGGGCAAGGCCAGAGTTGGGGCAGAGGTGAGAAGGAGGATGTGGAGGTGGGACCTAACTTTGTCCCTTAAGATGTATGTTAAGCAGCTGGAATGATAAATAAGTAAAGCACAAAACTTTTCAAGCAAGTGAAACTGAGAGTATGTCTACACTACGAAATTAAGTTGATTTTATAGAAGTCGATTTTTAGAAATCGATTTTATACAGTCGATTGCGTATGTCCACACTAAGTGCATTAAGTTGGTGGAATGCATCCTCACTACCGTGGCTAGCATCGACTTACAAAGTGGTGCACTATGGGTAGCTATCCCACAGTTCCCGCAGTCTCCGCCGCCCATTGGAATTCTGGGTTAAGCTCCCAATGCCTGATGGGGCAAAAACATTGTTGCGGGTGGTTTTGGGTACATGTCGTCAGTTGCCCCTCCCTCCGTAAAAGCAATGGCAGACAATCGCGCCAGACACCAGGGCGATTAGAAGAGCACAGCAAGGCGTGCTGCGCATCAGAGAGGCTTTGAAAACCAGTTTCAGGACTGGCCAGGCTTCGGTGTGACAGTTGTGTGTGTTTCTCCTTGATGCAAACCCGCCCACTTCATTGATTTTAATTCCCTGTAAGCCAACCACTCTCCCCCCTTCGAAATAAAGTAACTATTGTTTTGAAACCGTGCATTCTTTCTTTATTAATTAAAAAAAATGAGATAATGGACAAGGTAGTCCAGGTGGGGTGGGGGTGGGAGGGAAGGACAGGCCACATTGCTTATTGTAGCCACACTAAAAATCAAACTGTTTGAATGACAGCCTTCTGTTGCTTGGGCCATCCTCTGGAGTGGAGTGGCTGGGTGCCCAGAGCCTCCCCCCACACTCTTGGGCATCTGGGTGAGGAGACTATGGAACGTGGGGAGGAGGGTAGGCATTTATATAGTGGATTCAGTGGGGGTCTGTGCTCTTGTTGGCTTTCCTGCAGCTCCAACAGATGCTTCATCATGTCCATTTGCTCCCCCATTAGCCTCAGCATCGCGTCCTGCCTCTGCTCTTCGTGCTCACTTAATTCTTTCCTGGCCTCTGCCACTGAATGCCTCCATGCATTAAGCTGTGCCTTATCAATGCAGGAGGACTGCATGAGCTCGGAAAACATGTCATCGCGAGTGCGTTTTTTTCACCTTCTAATCTGCGATAACCTATATACACACCTTCATCACCTTGTGTCTGGACAAAAGCAATATAATATGGAAATGATAGGGGGAGCATAGAAACATTCTACGCTCTACGATTCTGGGTGGACAGCATGGTCACTTGTGCTGCTGAGTTCACCATGCTGACCAAATAGGAGGAGTACAGAAGTCGATTTTAAGAGCCCTTTAGGTTGACGGAATGGGGTTGGTTGTGTGGACACATTCATTTTTAAATTGACCTAACGCAGCAAAATTCAACCTAACCCCATAGTGTAGACCAGGCCTGAATGTTTTTGTATAAAACCTTTAAAATCCTAAACTTGTGATTTTAATTTAGACAAATTACTGTATGCATTTCTGTGTGGCAGGATCAGGTATTTAATTGGACGGAAGAATGAATTATTTAATGGAGTACTTCACTATCTATTTCAACCCTATGTAGCCTGCAGAGTGCACTCATATGAAGGGAGATTGCTGCCAGAGGATGATGAGGCAAATTACAAATAGAGGCAAACCTGGAGTCAACTTGCAGCCGGCAGTAAACATTGCAGTGTATTGGATTCAAAATAGGATAATACTTTGCACTCTGCCTGCCCTGCTTAGATCAACTGGTTGTTATAATAAGTAGACCTAACCCTAGCAAATTTGGGGATGGTTTTAGTTTTCCTCTTACAAACACGCTATTTATGCTTGTAGACTGATAGGAAATCTCTCAGTGAGCATTTACTAATATGCTCAGCAATAGTTTTTATAGTAAAATAAGACAATAATACACAGGTGTCAAGTGCATTATACTTGAGGAGATTTCCTTCGTTTTCTAACAGAAATGGCAGCGTTACTCTTACAGTAGTTATTGGGTGTGAAGTCTAGAGGCTTCTAACTCTGTTGGGATTCTGGCCACCATAATAATGTGATTTTGTTCATCCACTGCATTAATTTGCTGATTGATTTGTGTGTTCTGGCGGCTGATTGTCTCCATATTGTCTAATTTTGTCAGAATCACAGAACTCTCAAAAAGTCATTTTCGCCTCCTTCATTTCCCCTCTCCCCAGCCTCCTGGCCCACTGGTAGGGTTGCTCACTGCAATGCATTCTTTGGCGCTTCTCTTTAACCTCATTTTAAAATGATTCAAATGATGGTGCATCCACCACGTCCTCTGGGATAATCCGTCATGATGTGATAGACTTCATTGCTAAGAAGACTTCTCTTCTAAATAATCATGCTAATGGCTAATCTTTTATTTTCAGAGATTGCTCCATATTGTGTGTCCACCCTCCCATCCTAATTTTATTTTGATGGAATGGAATACCAGCCATGCCATCCTCCTGCCTGAAGTTAATGTATTCATTAGTTATAATTGCTTCCAATATGTCCTCACCAATCTTAGTCTTCTGGTTACTTAATGATTTTGATTGGATGTTCAACACTTTTATCTGAGTTAATTTACTATTCATAGTACAGTGATGGAGTATTCATTTTGTTACCCAGATTACAGCTGTAAATGGAGTTATACATCATCGGCGAGAGTGCCACAGATCATTTAGCATAAAAATGCCTCCCAGTTATCTTGAAGCAGCAAAGATAGGCACATAAAAACTTTGTGTCTCCCAATGCTTCCTGCCCAAAGTTGGCTGAATTCATTACCCTTACTATGAATTACTGCAAAATCCTGAATACACACACATTTATAGATGTATATAAATTATGCAGGAAGAAATTGAATAAAATGAAACATTTGAAAAGAATGGTAAAGGGAAGTAATTGTTAAAGCATGGGATTGGGTTTCGGGAATCCTGGCTTCCATTCTCTGTTCTAATGGATTTAGGAGGATGGAATGGAGACGATAAAATCTTAAAATTGCTGCCTAGGAAAAAAAACTGTTTAGGTCTCCACTGGTTCCATCCTGAGATATCCTTTTACACTATAGAAGTGCTAACACCTGATGACACAGCCGCTTGACTTTGCCATTAAATATGTGTACAATGATAATCAGATGTATTCTATTCTGAATGGTTCTTATACCACCCTAATCACTGTAGTATCTGAACACCTTCCATTTGTGCATGAAGTGATGTGACTAATTTCTGTCACATGTGGTTCATTCTTTCTCTCTCATCCTCCTTTTTTACGTTAGAGAAGCAAGGAGTGCATCTTGCAATTGGAGGAGAAGGTGGTGGTCCTTAGTTCCTGTAGGAATTGGTTCCACAGTCTCTCCTGCACAGACGAGTTTTATCCTTGTCGTGGGAAGTTCTACTGTGCCTGAGGAATTGAGGTGTCAACCGTAGTCTTCTTCCTGGAGAATTAGGTGATTTTTCAAATATAAAGGGCCAAGGTCATTGAGAGCCTTGACGTTAATAGATAAGTTGCTAAGGAGGAGTACAAAAGAATAGCACAAACATACAGGGGCAAAATCAGGCTAAGGCAACCAAAATGAGTTACACCTAGCAAGGGACATAAAAGGCAATAAGAAGAGGATCTTTAAATACATTCAAGCAAGAGAAAGAAAGATGAAGGAAAGTGTAGGTCCTCTATTTAGTAGGGAAAGGAGATCTGATAACTGATGACATCAGGAAGGCTAAGGTATTTAATGCCTATTTTGCTTCAGTCTTCACTAAAAAGGTTAATAGTGACCAAATATTCAGTGCAAATTAATGTTAACAACAAGTGGGAAGGAATGCAAGCAAAAATAAGCAAAGAACATATTAAAAATATTTAGATAAGTTAGATGCATTCAAGTCAGCAGGGCCTGATGAAATTCATCCTAGGAACTTAAGGAACTAGCTGAAACAATCTTGGAACTGTTAGCAACTATCTTTGAGAACTCACAGAGGACTGGAGAAGTCCTGTCTTTGAAAAGGAGAACAAAGAGGACCCAGAAAATTATAGACCAGTCTATAACTTTGACACCTGGAAAAATACTGAAACAAAGTATTAAACAATCAAACTATAAGCACGTAGAGTATAATAGGATTGGCAAGATCAAATCATGCCACAGCAATCTAATATCCTTCTTTGACAGGCCTAGTGGATGAGGAAGCAGTAGATGCGATATATCTTGGTTTTAGTAAGGCTTTGGACAGTAAGGCTTTGGACAGCTTACATTCTCATAAGCAAACTAGGGAATTGTGGTCTAGACAAAATTACTATAAGGTAGGTGCACAACTGGTTGGAAGACTATACTAGAAGAGTAGTTATCAATGGTTCACTGTCTAAATGGGAGGATATATCTAGTGGAGTCCCACAAGGGTCAGTCCTGGGCCCAGTACTATTCCATATTTTCATTCATGACTTGGATTATGAAGTGGAGAGCATGCTTATAAAATTTGTTGTTATGACGAAGATAGGGGGGGTTGCAAACACTTTGGAGGACAGGTATGGAATTCAAAACAACCTTGACAAATTCGAGAATTGGTCTAAAATCATTAAGATAAAATTCAATAAAGACAAGTGCAAAGTACTACACTTAGGAAGGAAAAATCAAATGCACAACTTAAAAAATGGGGAATAACTGGCTAGGTGGTAGCTCTGCTGAAAAAGAGCCGAGAAGTACTAGAAGTTCACAAATTGGGTATGTCATCAGTGTGACACAGTTGCAAAAAAAGCAAATATCATTCTGGGGGTTATCAACAGAAGTGTCATATGCAAGACACTGGAGGGAATTGTCCTACCATATTTGGCACTGAGGGCTCAGCTGGAGTACTTTGACTAATTCTGGGTGCCACACTTTAGGAAAGATATGGATAAATTGGAGAACATCTAGTGGAGAGCAACAAAAACAATATAAGGTTTAGAAAAAATGACCTATGAGGAAAGGTTAAAAAGATTGGCATGTGTCAAAAAGAAGACTGAGGAGGGACCTGATAATAGGCTTCAAATATGTTAAGAGCTGTTATTGAGGATGGTGATTAATTGTTCTCAATCTCCACTAAAGGTAGGACAAGAAGTAATCAGTTTAATCTGAAGCAAGGGAGATTTAGGTTAGATATTAAGAAAATGCTCTAACTATAAGAGTAGTTAAGTTATGAAATAGGCTTCCAAGGGAGATTGTGAAATCAGCTTGGGCAAACACCTGTCAGGGCTGGTCAAGGTTTACTTGGACCTGGATCAGCACAGGAGGGTGGGGTTGATGACCTCTCAAGATCCCTACTAGCCCCACATTTCTGTGGTTCCAGGATAAGGACTGAGCCCTTAAACTTTATTCAGTAGTATAATGGGAAGCCAGTGTAGGGAGGAGAGGACAGGTTTGATGTGCCCCTGATACCCCATGTTGCTGAAGAGATATGCTGTAGCATTCTGTACCAAATGGAGACTCCTAAGGGCTGATGGCTCCATGCCCAGGTATATTATATTGCTTTTGTCCAGACACAAGGTGATGAAGGTGTGTATAACAGGGTAGATGATCCTTCTCCATGGATGGAATGGAGACTCTTAGCTAACTGGTGATGGTAGAAACTGGGACTTGCCAATGCTGATATGTACAGCTTGGTATCACTGAGGAATACAGGAGTGCTGGTTTGTGTATCATGTAGTACAGATCAGTTGGCCCCAAGAAATGAGCCCTATATTAGAGGGACAGTTGTCTGCAATGAACAAGACTTGGTAGGCTGTTCCTTTTGGCTCTGCAGCGAGAGTATTGCTCTTTCTGTTGGGGCCTGCCAGGAAGAAGACCTTCAAATATCCAGAAGGAGAGGAGAGATTGTATGGGTTTGTAGTGAGGCTGAGTGGCCCCCGCGCCGAGCGGGAAGACTGGAGCCTAGATCGCCCCTCCCCCCCTCACCAGAAGTACCGGGCGTGGTCGGAAGTAGAAAAGGCCGGCCCTGCAGCACAGTTGCGAGAGAGCCTGCGAAGGAGGAGCACGCTCTGCCTGTTCTCCCCCGTCCCTGAGGGGAACCTGCGCCTGGCTGTTCCTGATTCCCAGACGCTGCTGCACTTTATCCCGAGGAGCCGGAAGGGGCCTGGAGGGCGCAGGTACCAAACCTCGGGGAGGCAGGAAGTGGCCCAGGGGCAGCCATGGAGCAGCCGGCTGCAGAGCCCGGCGTGGCTCAGTCGGTGTGTTGCGGCTGGATTCCCGCCAACGCAGGGGAAGCCAATCCTGCCCCTGCCAGGGCCCTGGGCTGGGATGTGATGGAGTAGGGTGGGCCTGCGTCCCCTGCCACTCCACCCCAGGGTGGCTGACCCCCTACACTGTGCAAGAAGGCTCTAGCTCTGGAGAGGAGCTTCCCTTACCACTCCTGAGAGACTGTTTGTTTGCTGGATGCATGAGCTCCACCCAGCCAAAGCCAGCCCTGAAAGACTGTTCCGCTTGCTGGCAACCTGAGCCTACTCAAACTCAGGTCCCAGTTCACCGGTAGACTGTTTTGGTTTGCTGGCTGCCTGAGCCCCGCCCCAGCCCAAGCCAGCCCTAAGAGACTGTTCATTTGCTGGCTAGCTGGGCACCGCCCAGGCCACAGCCAGCCCTGATAAACTGCGTGTAAGGGCTGACTGCTTGAGCTCCCCAAGCCCAGGCTTGAGACTGACCGTGACTGTTAATCACCCAGCCCTAGTGTGGGCTCTTGGCTGTCTCACAGACCCTGGTTCTGGCCAGACGGGGCCAGCCTGAGTGGCCTCCCGCCGAGCGGGAGAGCGAGGAACCATTACAGGGTTACGATGTGCAGAAAATGGTGAAAAGGTGTAATAATAAAGAGAGGCTTCAGACTGAGGTCCTCTTGTTGGATCTGATTCCCATTTACTCAACTTTGACAGTAAAAAGGAATCTGAAACGGTGAGGACATTACAATTAAACCCACTCAATGGCCCCTTTATACTGCCAGAATGGTGTAAAAGAGCCTTAGTGTATGTGAGAATCAGGACCATTGAGTTCAATTTTTGGAAGAACTCCCCTACTAACCCTAACATTTTCACCTAATCGCTAATGACCTGTCTGTTATTCCTTCCCTCTCCCTGTACTGTCATGCTCTGCTGCTGCCGTCGTCATTTTCGTTTAGATCTGGAATGAGCTTGTATTTGCTCCTGGTTTAAAAAAAAAGCTTACGTCCCATTGGAATAAAAAACTGTAACATCAGCTTGAATAATGAGAGGCCAGCTATTGTTTTGAGGCTGCATGTTCAAAGGAAAGTACACCCAGAGCAGCTCACTTCTGGTCACTGAAGACAATGGAAAGTGCCACACAGGAGGTGCCCAGGCATTTATAATGAGTTGTGCTCCTTACAAAAGACACACAGAGAGAAACTTTCTTGACTGGCAGTGAGCACGCTGATAGCCATGTATCAACATGAGCTTGATGGGGAGAATAATATTACTAACCTAACTTTAGGCAAAGCAGTGGAATCAGAAGAGCGGTTGTCAATATGCCATATAAATGAGCTACTCCACCTCTGAGAAGTAATTATTATTGTGGAGATGTTTCACTTTAAATTTTAACTGAAACAAATGCTCTGCTTTGTATTTTCTCCATTTTAATTGAAGGAAAATAACTAATTATCTGAGGGAAAGAGTCATTCTCAATAATTAGCAGCCAGATATTTTTCCCCCCAGTTAATGACCCAAAGGAAACTCAGGACAGTCAGTGTGTTATCAGGGCATTATTGCACATCATATGAAAATGGAGACACATCTTGTGACCTGTAAGAATTAGATCAGAATCATTTGCGGTGTAGGTCTGGTGAGTCCGTAAAAGGGTAGTTTGATTATCATTTTAATGCCCTCTGTTTTTTGGAAGATACATTTTGATAATTTTTGAATAAAATTAATATAATTCAAGAGTCAGGTTTTCAAAAATGTCCCAGGCATTTCCCTTCTTAGAGAGAGATTTTCAAAAGGAATTTAGGTATATAAGTCCCATTGGCTTTCAATGAGTCTGGTGTTAGTAAATTTTATAGGCAAATCATATACTTACAGATTTTAAGACCAGAAGGGACCATTATGATCATAGGGTTGGACCTCCACCATCATACAGCCCATAGAACCTCACTAAGTAACTCCTGCATCAAGCCCATATCTTGTAGTTGATATAGTGCGTATATTTGTAAAAGACATTCAGTCCAATTCATACAAAATAGATTTCTGTCAGGATCAGGTTTTGATGAAAATATCGTAACTGTGAGCTTCAACGTCTTCCCCACCTTATAGTTAAATTACAGATTGGGGTGTTCCCTGTGAAGCCAATGGCAAAACTCCTATTACTTCAATGGCGCCAAGATTTCACTACAGATCTATATTAAGAGCACAATCAGAGAAACAGAAACAGCCCAATCCTGTATTCCTTATATATCCACAAGTTCCATTGCAGGCAGTGTGAGCTTTGAGTCCACAAGAACTGCATGATCAAGGCATTACTCAGTGCCAGAATTTTTAAAGGATGATAACTTATGGGCTATTTATTATTATTTAGATTCCAGTAATGCCAGACACTTTCCAAACACAGCTCAAGACTGACATACTCCCTGAACCAAAGGACACACAATCTAAAAAAAGACAAAGATAGAGAAAGGGAGGGAAGGGGTATAAATGCAGGAGCCAGGAGACATACATTCTGTTAGTTGCACTTTCACCATTGCTTTGTATCTGTGTTTGTAGTCATGATGATTTAATTTTTATTTTAAGGATGTGTTTCAAAGGCGCCAACCAAACAGGTGGCAAGTTATATAATGTGGACTGGTGCTCCCTCCAAACATATGTTCCTATTAGCATTACCTCATCTTCCCTCCTTCCCACCCTGCCCACGCCTTTTGCTTCACTCACCTGTTGTGTCTTATCCTTAAACTCAACTGGAAGCTCTTTAGGGCAGTCAGTGACCCTTTACTGTATATTTGTACAGCTCCTAGAACAATGGACCCCTGATTCCTGAGAGGAGTTTCGATGCTCTATTGTAGTATATTTAACAAAAATAATAATTATCATAAGTGTAGTTAGGGCGTAGTATCTAAAACAAAATAGTGTTCCATCATTACAAACAAAACCCCCAAGGAAGATTCTCCATCCATGTTGGTTAAAGAAAAAAGGAGATCTTGGACTAACTAACTCCAATCAAAATGTAACACTAGAAACTGCTGGAATTTAGTATCAAATTACACACTAAGGGAGACAGCTCTCTCTACTCATCTTTGTGTGCCACGCAGTATTTCTTGGCTCAGAACTCTTCTACATGGCAAATCAATGATGTGCAGTTCCCTCTAAAAACAAGAACTAGAGGAGCGAAAAGAAAAACTTGTCTCAACAGTTATCCTTCGGGATTCAACTTCAAAACTTGTGGGACAAATGAGCTCTGAATAAAGCCATTTTCTAATGAATCATCAACTTCAGCTTCTTTTTTTGACTAAACAATTAAGCTTTGCCTCCAGGAAACCCTTGCATCATCATCCAAATGCACAAAAATATAAATTCCTCCAAATAATACTCAAAGTTTAGCATGGAAAATAAAATCATTCCTGCTTGGACATGCACAAAGTAAGTCTCATTGGGTTGAAAGGGCTTTAGACCCAGCTCAAGGAAACAAAGGTGCTCTAGGAATCAGTAAAACGCACCAGCAAGAAATTCAGGATTCCTAAAAGCTTTTTCAACTGAGGCATAAATTTAGTATCTAACAGATGCTCTAAAAATTCAGAAATATCCTCATTAATCCTTCTCTTTAATGTCCCCTTTCATGCCTGCATGAGTTTGTGCATTTAATTTATTCTTCAGTGTCATCAATTTTCTTAAAACGTGTCATGCTTCAATTAAAATTGTTATTACAGCTTTCATTGATGCAACATCATTCTTAAGTTCCTCCTGGGTAGCATTCCCAGCTTGAAGCTTTCCTGCCAAGGTGACGGTTGTCAGTTTGGCCTTTGAAATCTTTGCAATGTATGGATCCATTTTCGTTTCCTTGCAAGTGAACCTAGAAAAAAATAGTTTGTAAAGAAAGGTCTTCGTTGCTGCCTTGCCTGTGGTAAGTGCCTCTGTTTTATCTGGTAGCATGTGAGGGGGAACAGGAAGCTATGATAGATGCACTGGAGTAAAGGGTTGTGGTGGTAAAGCAAGAGGACATTCTTATTTGCTATGAGCTGTTGGCGCAAGGGCCTGTGTAGTTCGGGGGAAGGAAAGGCAGCTGCATATTCAATCAATTTTTTGTCTCATGTTTTAAAATTACGCAATATGATTCTCCTTTCATTGACATTGGGGCATATCAGACGTAAATCCACTGGAGTTCTTTGCAGGGCCGGCTCCAGCTTTCTTGCTGCCCCAAGTGGCGAAAAAAAAGAAAAAGAAAAACCCAATTGAGCTGCCGCCGAAGTGCCCCAGAGGAGGAAGACAGGGAGTGAAGGACCCGCCGCCAAATTGGCGCCGAAGACTGAGGCGGGCCAGTTGAGCTGCCGCCGAAGTGCCGCTGCCGCCGTCCTGGACGTGCCGCCCCAACAACGGACGGAGTGCCACCCTGTCATAACTATAAAGGGAAGGGTAACAGCCCTCCTGTGTACAGTACTATAAAATCCCTCCTGGCCAGAGACTCCAAAATCCTTTTACCTGTAAAGGGTTAAGAAGCTCAGGTAACCTGGCTGACACCTGACCCAAAGGACCAATAAGGGGACAAGATACTTTCAAATCTTGGTGGGGGAAAGCTTTTGTTTGTGCTCTTTGTTTTGGGGGTTGTTCGCTCTTGGGACTGAGAGGGACCAGACATCAATCCAGGTTCTCCAAATCTTTCTGAACAAGTCTCTCATATTTCCAACTTGTAAGTAAACAGCCAGGCAGGACGTGTTAGTTTTTATCTTTGTTTTCTCAGCTTGTAAATGTACCTTTTTGCTAGAGTGTTTATCTCTGTTTGCTGTAACTTTGAACCTAAGGCTAGAAGGGATTCCTCTGGACTCTTTAAGTTTGATTACCCTGTAAAGTTATTTTCCATCCTGATTTTACAGAGATGATTTTTACCTTTTTCTTTAATTAAAAGCCTTCATTTTAAGAACCTGATTGATTTTTCCCTGTTTTTAGATCCAAGGGGGTTGGATCTTGATCCACCAGGAGTTGGTGGGAGAAAGGAGGGGGATGGTTAATTTCTCCTTGTTTTAAGATCCAAGGGGTTTGGATCTGTATTCACCAGGGAATTGGTGAAGAGTCTCTCAAGGCTATCCAGGGAAGGGAATTAGCACTTTGGGAGTGGTGGCAGCGGACCAGATCTAAGCTGGTAGTTTAGCTTAGAAGTTTTCATGCAGGCCCCCACATTTGTACCCTAAAGTTCAGAGTGGGGAAGCAGCCTTGACACACCCCTTTTTATTGGCCACCCCAGGCACCTGCTTCTTTCGCTGGTGCTTGGAGCCGGCCCCGGTCCTTTGGGAATCAGCTAGTGTTAAAACACAGCAAAGATATAGCGACACTGCAAATTAAGGTGTAATTGTACCCTGGGTAGGCATACCCATGCTAGCTTTAATCTAGCTAGTGGAGATAAAAATAATCGTGAATACATGGTAGCACAGGCCTTCAGCATGGACAAGCCACGCCAGCTCAAGCCTGCTGGGGACCCTGGGTGTAAACTCAGGTTGCTGGCCTGCACTGAGGTCTGGGTCACATGTGCATGGAACCACTTCTGAGTGCACAGAAATCCCAGCGGGTGCACACACATCAGGGCTTGTTCATGTACAAGGGATGCCTGCAAAATGGGGGTCTTTGAAAATCTGAGCAAGCGTCTATCTACAAATGTTACTTTAGAAATCCTTGGAGAGGCCCAGACAATAAGGGGAAAATAGAGACATAGGCCAAGGTTCTCAAAAATGGGACCAACTAAAAGGAGATTTCCAAGGCCAATGGCTGTTAAGTGCCTAACTCCTACTGACTTGCAATATGATTTAGGCCACCAATTGCCATTTGTGTCTTTCAAAAAAATCTCCCTGTATTATTATTAATTATTATTATTTATTTGTTGTTATTTGTATTATCACAGCACGTGGGAGCCCCAATCACAGATTAGCACCCCATTGTGCTAGGTGCTGTACAAACACAGAACTAAAAGAAGGGCCCTGCCCCCACCACCTTACCATCTAGTATTTAGGCACCTGCCTGATTTTTCAAAAGTTCCGAGTGCCTGGCAGTGCCCATTGACCTCAAATGACCAAATGGAATGAATAAACTTCGTGGGAGTTCAGCACTTTTGAAAACTCAGACATTTGTCTAAATATAGACTTCTTAGCCTACCTGTAGCCTTCTATTTTTAAAAAATCTTGGGTATATTAATCACAGAACAAGGGCGAGGGGTTTGTCATTCTAATAATTGCATAGAAGCAACAGAATACTTTTCAGTACAACACAATGGGTGATTGGAATAAGAAGGCTCGATCTTGCTCTCCTTAAAGCCCATGGTAAAATGTTTGTTAACTTCAGTGGGAGCTAGCTTGGGCTTCAAATCAGCATGATTGAGGAAAGTGTACGTAATATCAAAGTAGGGACTTTGCTAGTCATTAAGGTGTCCTATATTAAAACTGTGAGGCATTAAGAAAAAATGTACTCCAGCCAGCAGGGTTTCTTTAGAGAGGGTGAAAAAAATCTCACCAAGCTCTTAAGCCAACAAAAAGCTTCATTAAAATTAATGGAGAATTTAAAAGTGAGAACAAATTAGAGCAGCAAGAAATAAGAATACCAAATCCTGATTTGAGTCCCGGAAAAGAAAGAGCGACTTGATGCCAGTCGTCATTACTTTGAAGGGTAAGATATGTCAAAGGAAGGGAATGCCATGTGTTGCAAAAAAAGAACACCAGGGAGGGGGAAGAGTGGGATTCTTGCACCAGGATGGAATCACTGAAGATGAGGAACTCATTTTTTAGTTACGTTCTTTCTATTTAACTGATTGAAAATATGTAAGTGAATTTGGTGCTCAACAAGGTGGCTTACTAACAGCCACATTTTTCTAGGGGCTGGATTCTGACACCCTAATGTTGAATAGTAATTGACATCATGAGTAAACTATGATGGGGTGTCTATCCCAGACAGGTCAACAGAAAATTAATAGGAATCCATGAACTCAGTTAGCCCACCTGGAGAGTGTGTCAGACTTGATTTGTTATTAGAGCCAACTGGGGATGAAGGGAGTCTTCTTCATTTAAAATAAATACAAGGAAGGGCCCAGGAGAGAGGGGGTACAGAGTTCCCTCTCTGGGAAGGGGTGAGGAAGACAGGGTGTCAGGGATGGAATTAATCCCTGTGGTGAGCTCTGGAAAAAGGGCAAGGTGCAGAGATGCAGTCCTGAGGGAGCCACATTCCAGTACAGAATAAAGGAGCTAGAACCATGTACGGAGAAGCCAGAGGCCAGGGAACCACCAGAGAGGCTCTGCTAAGCAGACAGCACGGGAACAGCATGAAGGGTTTGGAGGTAGGAAGTGGTCAAGGGAAACTAGCGTGCCTGAAGAAGCAGACTTAGATGCTTAATACAGCAATGGGCTGGAACCCAAAGCAGAGGGTGGGTCTGGGTTCCCCTGCCAACCCAAAGAAGGGGCATGCAGGCCTGACGTAAGGATTATTGATCCCAGGGTGGGGCTGAAGTCTGAATCTAAAGGACAAGCTGAAGGGGCTGACCGATCTCTAATATTGGGCCACTTGTTAACTTCTGGTTGTGCTTTTGTGACCCCGGAAGGGTTGGAATTAAAAATGTGACCTGGCCAGAGATCTGAGTCACAAGAAGAGAGACCGTTGTAGGACCAGAGTGATCATCAGCCGAGGGCACGAGAGTGGAAAAAGCTACGACGCCATGCCCAGCCCTCAGGGGATAGGCCAGCGATCAGTCAACTCTTCCATATACTCCCGTTAAATTCAGTGAGGAGTAGGGTGCTGCTCATTGTGAGTAAAGAGGTTCAGAATCTGTCCCTAAGAAGGGAGCAGCAGATGTGCCGGCAAATACCTGCCTTTGTAAGTGCATTATAAATATCTGCAGACTCAAACAGGATTTTGTCCCCACAGCAAATGAGAGAGAACACATTTCTCAGAGATGCACCCTGCTTGGAAAATGTGATCCAGACAGCTCAGAGCAATCAGGTCAAGAGATAAAGAAAAGGGCTGCATAGAAAACCTTCCAACAAAGGTTTTTATTGACTTTTTGGTTTGACTTGGCTGTGTGTTTTGCTCATGCCCAGTGGATGTGCTCTGATCACTTGGATGCTGTGCGCAATGAATTACTGTTTATATTGGAAGTTCTACCTATTTGCTAAGTTTGGGGCCAGTTTGCTAAGGCAGCCAATATGCCATAAGAGTTAGGTCTTTGTTTTGTTTATTTCTGTTATAGCTTCTGCCCTTAGACGCAGTGCCTTTTGGATCAGGGCAGCAGAAAGTGCTAATTCTTCAGTGACCTTGCCACTCAAGTTGCACATATTTTCAGGACAGTATCAAGGAAACAATTCCAGAAAGAAAGATCCCGGTGTTGTGACCTGTTCTGTTCAAAGCACAGAAATAACTCCTTTTCTTCTCCATCTGGGAGCGATTCAATGCCCTCAACTTTTTTGGGGGTGGGAATAACATTTAGGGGAGGCTCACAATTTAGTGTTCTATTAATCCAAGACCCTTTCAATGCAAGTTCTTGTCAACTGAATTCACAAATTCCCATTAGTGGGGACTTGAGCCCTGATCCTGCAAACACTTAAGCACACACACAGTTTTATTCACATAAGTAAAGTTATGTACACGCTTAAATGTTTCCAAGATCAAAGCCCAGATGACCACAGCTTTGTTAGCATTATAGCAATTTACTAGGACTCCTGCCCATATAACATATATCCTTTAAAAAACAAATACATTCTTAAGCAGCAATTACTAACACTCGGTGACCTTAAAAGAATGAACAGTACTTGATTAACTAACTGATGAGGAAATAAATAGCAGTAATATAAGGTGACCTTTAAAGAGCAGCTGATGCCTCGTGAAAATGTTTTTATAAATGTTCATTTGGAAACATTTCTGCTCACGGTATATATCAGGAATATATTTTCTGTATTCCTGCCCCTTTGTTCTCTATTAATAGGGCTCTGATATATCAGAAGTTTGTATTTATATCTGTGGATCATTGAAATTCTAGTCTTCCCTGGGCTTTGGAGCGAAGCATTCATTGATGGTCCAATTGTGATACTGAGTTCCATTAGTAAAACCACATACTAAATAAGGTGTGGCTCAATGATACCCCCAATCATGTTGAAATGTAACATACACCACTAGCAGTTCCATCGGTTTCATGATTGATTTCGGTAGAATGACCTGTGGTGTAAGGTGCTATTTAGCATGAATTAGGGGCATTGTAATCTGGCCATATTGCTCATCGTCCCAGCATGAAAGTTCCAGAATCAGACTCTGAATGTCTGATCAGGAATATTTTATGCTGCCATTTCCAAAAATTGGATTATTGTATTATGTATTATTATTAATAATAATATACCTAGCTGTGATATAGTACTATTCAGCCATCGTTCTCACCTCAGATACATGCCTTCAGTGGAATGCTGCAGACCATTTTCAAAGCTTCGCAAATGTATGTATTCTAAAGGGCTTGAAGAGTGGTGAATCTAACCAAAGCCAGGGCCGGCTCCAGGGTTTTGGCCGCCCCAAGCAGCCAAAAAAAAAAAAAAAAAAGCCGCAATCGCGATCTGCGGTGGCAATTCGGCGGGAGGTCCTCCGCTCCGAGCCGGAGTGAGGGACCGTCTGCCGAATTGCCGCCGAATAGCTGGACGTGCCGCCCCTCTCCGGAGTGGCCGCCCCAAGCACCTGCTTGACAACCTGATGCCTGGAGCCGGCCCTGACCAAAGCACAAGTATTCACAAATATTCCTGAATATTTTAATTCTGCTGTAACTAAATATGGGGTAGATATAGCCCTAATGTAAGGGGGTGCATTAAGAATTTGGATGCAGAGGAACTGATAGGAAACCAAGATCTTGATTTCATATAAGCATTCTTGGTTAGAAATGCCGGAAGGTACAGGAAATGTGATATTTAAGCAGAATTGTTTCTTAACAGAATGTTTTTCAAAGCCTTCATTAGAAATCAGCTGCTCTTTAACAGTTAATTGACTCTCCCAAGTTAATTAGATCATCTAAAGGTTTTTATCTAGATCTTTAAAAAAAGAGAGAGATTGTGTGTCTGAATTTCTGAATGCACATAACTTACTGATGTCTAGCCACTTAAAACATGGTAAGCACCTTATTACTTCTAGTACAAAACAAGATTTTTTAAATCTACTCTGCATATTGTATGAGGGTCCAGGCATGTTCCGTAAACAGATGTAACACATTTCTCCTTTCCTTCCTCTGTGTCTACCTGCCTTTGGGTAGTTTATATTTTTCTCTCAGTATTATAAAAATGCAAAAGTCAATTTCCTTTTCCCCACCCTCCATCTCTCTGAACTGGTGCTGACAGTCAGCAGTATGCTGGAAGTCAATACTTGTCCATCAGAACTAGAGAAGCACCAAAACTTCAGCAATAATTCAAGGCTTCCAAAGGTGCAGCCACCTGTGCTCCTTCCCCTTCTTTGAAAAAAAAAAAAAAAAGCAGTCGGCTTTTAAAAGAACCTGACCCAGAACTGCAATGCAGGAAGGTCTTCCCTGTAGCTTACGTCTAAATGTAAAATAACTGTGCGTGAAGAATAATAACGTATTAAGCCATATAAAGTTTATTACTATCTCACAGGTGCCCTCTGCAAGATCAAATTTGTTGTTTTTGTGTTGGCAAAGGATCCAAGAGCTCCTTGTCTTTGTGGATGGTACATATTTTTCAGAAAAAAAGCCCTGATGTGGCCAGTACAAAGAGAATTGTTTATGTGTCTGAGTGAATGCCAAAAAACCAAAACAACAACAAAGACCACAAAAAACCCAACCCCTTGAATTTACTGCTTAAATTTTCTGACAGTCTGTCACACAGAAGTGTAAAAATCCTGGATATTCACTTAGTATATTTCCTTTAAAACTGCTTGGAAAACACAAGTGTGCGCTGTCCTTTGAACAGACTAATCTGGACTGAAAGTCTGTCTGTTTGCATATAGGACAGAACATTTAAAAAAAAAAACCTTAAGAAATAGAATGGGACAAGTCAGCACAGAACAGCTCTGACAAGTGAAATTGAATATCTGCCACAGGAGAGGGCTTTTCAAGATTATATACCTGTGTCTGCAGAACATTCATTAGGTAAACTCTTGCTAATACATATTCCTTGCTGTCACTGTTGTCATTTTCAACAGGGTGTTACCTCTGGAGCCTCCCTCCACCTCTCTGTTAGGACTTTTGGTTTCTCCCCTAGCGAATTACCCACCAAATGCAATTCCCAGTTGTGAGGAGTGTACCCATCTGTTCAGGCCCCTTGGACAAAGACAAGAACGTCCCTACGTTCCTTACAAGCCTCTCTTCTGAGGTTACCTGTGTGGGGGTTTTTTCTCCCTTTGGAGATGGAACTGCATGAACATCCCACTCCAGTAGCTGAATTCTTTCTAAAACAAGACTTACTCAAAATGAAAAAGAGGAGAGAAGATGTAAAACTAAATAGTTGTCTCAACAGAACTAGATGGGAGTATCTCGTCTGAAATTACAGAATGGTAAAATTTACCAATTCATCTCTTTTCTAGAGAACAAACCAATTTCCTATTTGTCAGCATCCAAGCATCATACACCTTAGTTTGAGAGTGAATGTGTCAATCTGCATCAGAACCCCCTCCCCCCTCTTCCCTAGGACCTTGTCTTCACTAGGAAAAGCTGTATTTTAAACATGTTAAAACCTTAGCGTGCACAAGGCAAGTTGTCGTTTTAACACATTAGACTAGACAAGGTAAACCCTCGGTTCCCCAAGAGGCAACCCTATCAGATCCAAACGCAAAAGTACTCTTTGGTTCTAGGCCAGATACAAAAGCAGAAGGGACCTGATTTCTGAGTCAGGGTTCTAGTGCCGCCTTGTGAAAATCACACAGAAATAATTTGAGCCAGTGCTATTTCTGCTAGGAGGGCCAAAATTTCACAAGAAAATCTCATGAAAGTTTTGATTCTACTGAATTAAAATCTTAGTCTTGATTTTTGCCTCAGTCCCAACTCAAATCTAAATTTGATCTAGCTCTGGATATTGACAGTCTCTTCAGCCAATGTCCAATTGCATTATAACATCATGTGTTCCTTCTCGGTATTGCACTGTGATGTACCTTTGGCACATAAAAACTATGGTGATGGGTGCCCTGATGTGTATATATATTGGTCTATACTATAATGGTAAAATGTACATAATAAAGGACATACAAAATAGGTATGTAATGGGGCATACTTGCCATTATTCAACCAAGCAACCATGGCTAGGCCACAATCTTCTTCATCAATCCAGGTGACACTGACTTGAAAACTTCCAAAATGATGACACAGCAGTGGAAAAGCCACTTTGGTGGCTCTGTTACATCATTCCCAGAAGAAAGGTCTTCTGGAAGTGTTACTTCCTGGAATAATATTGCAGTGAGGCAGATCATTTAGAAATACACCACTAGTCTGCTGCAGACACAGGAAGCAAATATTCAAGTACTCCAGTTCTTCTGCTTCACATTTAATCAAAACACACTACTGTAAAAGATGCATTTTAATTACAGTTATTCCATGTTATAATTTTTTTGTAAAGTAAACACAGCTCTGGCATTGCTTAATAAAAGAATAAGAAATGATTCCTGACAATCATCTTTAAGCTTCCCCCTGACCTCATATATTTTAATTATGCATAAGAGTTAGCTGAACTCCTTTGCAAGAAGGAGTCCTTCATTACCTATAATTCCTATTTTATAACTTTTTTTGTTTGATCTGTTCCAGGATTCATTCTGCAGAAATTCAACAGAATAAATTATCTCTCTCCCCGACCATTTGACTGTAGCTTTGAATATATAATGTCTCCACCGATGTATATTATTTATGGAAGATTGATTATTCTTTCATCTCAATATTCCTTTTATGCCAAGAGAATCACAGATTTAACACTTTCCATCCCAGACATAATGATTGAGACAATTGAGTGGATAGCTAGCTGAGGTGGATGAATGGACTTGTCCATGCTAATCCATGCCCTGCTCAATAAGGGCTAGATGTTCAAACACTGGATCTTAAATTAAATCTCTTGATCCTGATCTGTTTCTGTGCTGCTCCTGTTTTCACCAGTGTAGCTCAACTAGAATGACACCAGCCTAGAACTGGTGAATCAGGTCAACAAAATATAGATAATTGTGCATTGGAAGCATGTATCTGAATGCACTGGAACCAATTTGCATGCTCAGTTAGAGCCTTTTTATTATTATTATTATTATTATTCGTTTGGTTTCTGCAAACACAAACCAGCAAGAATGTTTCATGGGATTAGGAGAGCCCTGCATTTGCATGGTGTCTCAAGTTTGTGCAAACTAAAAATCTCAAAGCTCTGTTCTAAATGGAGTTTCCTAAGGGCTGATTGCATTGATGTAGTACAGGGGAAGGTAATGAAGGGAGTATAACAGTAGCCGAGTCATCATGTATCAGGGTGGGATGCAATTTCCTACCCAACTGGAGATGCAGTAGAAAGCATTTCTCACAGATGCTGCTACGTAAGAGTTTAGCCTCAGACAGGAATCCAGGAGTAGTCTTGAACTACAGACTGAGTGATCCAACTGTGAGTATTAACCTTCAGCTAAGATGAGTGCACAGCGGCTCAAACCCTTCAAAGTGCTTTCCATGACGACCAGCATCACTTCTGTCTTAGGCTATGTCTACATGACAAAGTTAAGTCCACTTAAGTTACATCAACATACAGCCACCTGCTGTAATTAAACCAGTGTTGCAAGTCCACACTACACTCCTTGTGTTGGTAGAGTGCATCCACAGTAGCAGATCTTGCATCGACACAGAGAGCAGTGCACTGTGGGTAGCAATCCCACTGAGCAACTGACCGCAGGGTGTTTTGGGAAGGGTTTGCAATGCCTCATAGGGGAAGGTTCAGCATCTCATGATGCAGGTTTCT
Organism: Chrysemys picta bellii; assembly: GCF_011386835.1. Classification (NCBI taxonomy): domain Eukaryota; kingdom Metazoa; phylum Chordata; order Testudines; family Emydidae; genus Chrysemys; species Chrysemys picta. The sequence goes on along the minus strand of NC_088803.1, from coordinate 45,905,049 downwards.
CAATCGCATCATTCCATCAGCATCCTACTAGGTTTCCAGCCGCTTTTCAACCACCCTGGTAACCTGTGAGCCAGCCATCTCTGTCAGAAAGCACAGATCCTGTTCTGCTCTTCAGTATTGTGCTGTGCGTTATGAATGCCAGGCTATAAGAGGAGCTCAACGGGGCAGGAGGGAATGGGCTATTCAGCAGAGGAAGGCCTTGAACGAGCATTTTAACATTTTTTCCATTCAAGGCCTTCAATAATACCTGATATGTGAAGGCTGTTTCTTATAGATATGCTTTCCAGGAGAACATACTCATCTTCCTATTTGTCCATTCTAGTTGTTGGGTTGGTGGTTTTTGTTGATGTTGTTTTATTTTTTGTTATGTATTTATTTATTTTGAGGCGGTAGTTTCACCACTAAGCTCATTAGTTTCAACCGAAAATGAATGGCTGAGTTTGCAATCCAGTATTTAACATCCGAGCCATCACTCAAGAGACTTCTGCTATCTTAAATTATAGCCACTTTCCCTGTCAGGTATTTTTTCCGTGTTGATCTGTCTAGAGCTAGGCTCTGCAAAGGTACAGCTGCTTCAGTTTCCAGTGCCTGCTGCGATGAGTCAGCTAGCTTTGCTCTTTTGTTCCTTTTTCTCTCCAGTGGAATCCATATTTAACTGTTCAGATTTTACTCAAAGTCTGTTTTGAGTTTTATGACAGAAACTTCTTGTCAGTTTGTCCAAACAAACGATAATTTGAAATGAAACTCTTGCTTGAGTAATGAGGAGAGCAGAAATCAGGCAGCCATCACTCGGCGGGGGGCCACATGAGCCCCACTAGACACTTTGAATGATGCAATACGTACATCCCACATACACAGAAAACGAGGCCCCAGTTCTGCAGCACATGCTTAACTTTACACACTGTGACTAGTCCCATTGACTTCCATGGCACTCGAATGGCAATACTTGCAGCACATAAGGTTTAGCATGCATATAAGTATTGTGGGATCAAGGTTTAAGGTACTACACTACTTGAGGAAGGGTATTAGAATCAGTGTGAGCTAAGCTGTGCTTAGAACTGGTGCAGGCCCTCTGCATAGTGGTGAATTTCACTCCAAGGGCCAGATTCACATACCTCCTGAGAGCACTTAGCACACAGAGCACTGGACTAGGATTCAGGGGAACTGGGGTCTCTTCCTGGCCTTGTCACTGGCCTACTGAGTGACTTTGGATAAGTCACTTTGCCCCTCTGTGCCTTAGATTCCCCAACTTTAAAATGGGGATAGTGACACCGACCTCCTTTGCAGAGTGCTTCAAAAAGCGCTAAGAGCTAAGTGGTATTATTATTATTGTATTACTAGTTGAGTCAAATCTGTCTTTAGGGATAATTCACACAGCCACAGAAAGCACTGTCAGCAGAAGTAGCAGTCAGGAAAAAGTATCAGTCCTTCACTCTTCGAGAACAGTAAAACAATTCAAGAACATTTGTAACATTCATGACTGCTGTCACTTGCAGAGAGGAAGATAACATTATCCTGGTTGCCAGGGTTTTCAGTTACATTTGATATGTAAATTGCACCAAAATGTCTCGGCCTAGTGAACACTGTGTCCGCTAACACTTGCTTAAAAAAATTAAAAAGTAGATATATTGTTTTCCTTGTTTAAAAAATCAAAAGGTGTAACAAAGATCCTCATAGGAGAAAAATATTTAGAGACAGTAGCGAATGAGCTGGGGGGGGAAATCTGACATTGGTGTTTTGGTGTTGTGTACCCTGCAGACAGTAGCTAAATGAACCACATAATAAAAAAGCAAGACAGTGTAGTTAGAATAAATTACAAGCAGAACCTACTATGGGTTGGCAGAGCTTATAGTTTAGTAACCCCTAGACAATAGGGCATGCCTGATGGAAGGGAGCCTGGGTCATGGTCAGACTACCCCAAAATCCAGGGATTGTTTGGCTCCAAGCTTTTGGTTGGGATTCATCCTTACCAAACACATTTCTTTTTCTATACATATTCTTTCATCTAGTTTGAGACAGTGTGAAAATCCCTACTCTTTCAATGCACTAGTCATTCTCTGAGCAAACAGATCTAAGTCACTGGGGAGAGGGGCAATGTGGAAAGGGTCTCTTTAATCAGATTTGTAAGAAAGCTGACATTACCCTTTATGCTTTTTAAAAATATTTATTTGCACAATGACTACTTATCTGCACTGCCAATGGACGGACTGGGGACAAACTCCGGTAACCTAGTTCAAAGACTTGGTAATTGAAATGGCAAGCACTGTAACATGGCCATGTATCCCTGCTCCAAGAATGGCTGGATGCTGCCTTGTTAGTGTGTAAGAATATGCAAAGTTGTTAAACACCTTCATGAGCAAATCCTGGTAAATTAGTAATATATGGTCAGCTTAAACACCTTGCAAACAAAAGTGAGAACAATGAGCCATTTGATATGCTATCTGACATCATGCCGCAGTGAGATGAGAATTTCACATGTCAAATGCTGTATGGAATCCAGATTAAATCTAGGAAAAATTGCATCTAATTTCATCAGCACTCCTGGAAAAAGCATAAGCGCCAAGCAATATTGATGATATTGTTCTAATCACCATTATAGGGCAAAGAGAGGCCCTGATCCAGCTGCTCAGAGTGTGGAATTCCCATTAATTTTCCAAAGTGATTAAAGTAATTGTAATAATCTTGGTAGTAAAACTGATTCAATATATGTAGGGACCCAGCAAATTGTATAGTTTCTATGGCAATTGATACAATTATATTTTTTGTGGATTCCAACAGGATATCATACAGATAAATAGTGGTTGCATGACAGTGTTATATGAAAGTTTTAATTGAATGAGTTTAGGATGATTGCATTACTCATGAGTAGGGAAGACGCTGGCAAATTATCAGGGGGTAGCCATGTTAGCCTGTAGCCACAAAAACAACCAGGAGTCTGATGGCACCTTAAAGACTAACAGATTTATTTGGGCATAAGCTTTTGTGGGTAAAAAACCTCACTTCTTCAGATGCATGGAGTGAAAGTTACAGATGCAGGCATTATATACTGACACATGAAGAGAAGGGAGTACCTCACAAGTGGAGAACCAGTGTTGGCAAATTATGTCAGTCATCCTAAAAGACCTTATTAAGCTATAATAAATGAGGGGCAGGGATGAATAACCAGCATTGCGGAGCTGATGATCTTACTGAGCAGTTCAGAGGAATCTCCTCTTCTTTTGGCCAAGGTGTTGTCCAAAGCATGGCACTGTTGGCTGCAGTAAACTTCCCCATTTTTTTCAGATAGAGAAGCTAAAGCTTTAAGGTGTCTCAAGATGGGAACCCAAAAATCAAGGCACCCGAAATCTCTAGTCACTTCTGAAAATTTAGACACTGGGCTCTACTCCAGACTGCATATAACACACTGAGTGACCTTTGAGCAAGACCTTACCTTCTCTGTTCTCAGTTAATTGGTAACATGGATTTAATAACACTTACCCATCATTTCAAAGCACTTTGAGATCATTGGATGAAATGAATTTATTGGATTATAGTATATTTAACATTTGAAGCCTTAAGCATCCATATTTGAAACCAGTATGATTACTAAAGTTTAGAGTACAAATAAATGGCTATTAGTGCACCAAATCTAGACTATCATTGTATTCTCCTAATGAGATTTGTACTGTATCTGGCAAATCAAAAAGTCAAATAAAGGCTTTCATTTTCATCATAACACGATTCTGATGTCTGACATTAATACAAGGTCAAATAAACATGGCATGGGAAGGAAATAAATCCAAATCTGAAATCTGAAAGGGCAGTCATATTTCTTGAATATTTTGAATGTCAGCTTTTTGATAGAAAAGTAATACAGTGGCAGGGAGTGTGTACATATGCCAGCTAAAGTTGTCTTCTGTGTACGTATCAAAGTTTAATTTGTTTGAATCCTTTGTGTTTCCCATCCTGCAGTATCTCCTGGCATTTGTAATGTTCCTCTTAAACTGCAGTAAATGGAGGGTTTGGAAAGGTCAGGCTTTCTTTACCATTTAAAAATATATAGGTAAGTTAATAAATGTTATTTAATAAATGGCAAAACAATCTTTCATGTGCATCTGTTGTTAGGATTGAAATGGATCATGTGCATTCTAGCTGAGAGCTTCCCTGTTTCACTTTACCTAGTAGATTTCCTGAGCTCCTCATGTGGCAAAATACCACATTTCGGTCTCCTGGTAACAAATGAGAAGATTTTTTTTTTTAAATCTGTACTGCATTGTGCATAAAACCAGAAATAGTAAAGCTATCATTGTCAGGTACTGTCAGACTAATACAATCTTTTGCCGTTATAGATACCAAAAAATGAAAATCAAAGCCACAAATAAGAATTTATGCAGCGTTATAGCTGTGTTGGTCCCAGAATATTTGTGTGACAAGGTGGGCGAGGTAGCATCTTTTAATGGACCATCTTCTGTTGGTGAGAGAGACAAGCTTTTGAGCTTACACAAACTTCATCCACCTGACGAAGAGCTATGTGTCAGCTCAAAAGCTTGTCTCCCTCACCAACAGAAGGTGGTCCAATAAAAGATATTCCCTCATTCACCTTGTCTCACATTCCCACCCTTGTCCTAAATAAAACCCATGCTCACTATATAAGGTCATGCTTACCCTTGGGTTTACTGGTGTCTTAAATAACAGAATGTAATAAGCCTTCTCATCAAGCCTGTTTGTTCCTAGGATTTTCTGCTGAACATCCTTGTCACTCTTCCCATGTGCTTCTATCACTCAAGATTCTCCTTTATCAAGCAGTACCTGTCAAAGTAAGCAGCAGAACTTACTCCACAGGTTTCTGTAGGGTTCTCTCTCCTTCTAACATGGTGGCCAGCAGAAGAGCCCTATATCTTTATTTGCCATTGTAAATCCCAAGAGCAAATTAACTTCTGCAAATTTTATTTTATTTCTCAAATTCTCATTGTGTACGTTTGTTTAAACTGTAGCAAACAAATAAATACGTAGGTGTAATTTTCCACGAGTTACTGTAAAATTAACTCAGAGTGGATAGGTGGTGCATGTGTATTGAAACATCATAGAATGATAGAAATGTAGGGCTGGAAGGGATCGCCAGAGATCATCAATCCAGCCCCCTGCACTAAGGCATGATCAAGTAAACCTGGACCACTCCGACAGGTGTTTGTCTAACCTGTTCTTAAAAACTTCCAATGGTGGGGATACCACAATCTCTGTTGGAAGCTTATTCCAGAATTGAACTATCCTTATAGTTAGAAAGTTTTTCCTAATCTCTAACCTAAAACTCCTTTGCTGCAGATTAAACCCATTGCTGCTTGTCCTACCTTCAGTGGACATGGAGAACAATTGATCACCATCCTCTTTATAACAGCCCTTAACATAAAGACTAAGATAGAAGACATTTACTCTCATCCTATTTCATTAATGCGTATGAAACAAATTGAGACTATATAATCCTTATACATCTACCAGTGCTTCACCCAGGGCATTGTGTTACAACCAAGTTATAGTAATGGAATTTCAGTCAAATTTATTAATATTTGTCAATAATGTCGAGGTTCTTGAAATCTAAAAATAAACAAACAGAATGCTATTCCCAATTATTATTTCTTTAAGAAAAGAATTGGAATATATACTATTTGAAGCATTATTATTAATAATGGAAACTTAAACTGTACTTCACTGGAAATTAGTTCTGTGACCTACATTTGTGTTTGTGGAATATTCATGCATGCAATCAAATATAACAGGGGTGGGCAAACTTTTTGGCCCGAGGGCCACATTGGGGTTGCAAAACTGTATGGAGGGCCACGTAGGGAAGGCTGTGTCTCCCCAAACAGCCTGGCCCCCGCCCCTATCCAACCCCTCCCACTTCCTGCCCCCTGACTGTCCCCCTCAGAACTCCCAACCCATCCAACCCCCCTCTTCCTTGTCCCCTAACCACCCCCTCCTGTGACCCCCCACCCCTAACCACCCCCAGGACCCCACCCCCTATCTGACCCCCCTGTTCCTAGTCCCCTGACTGCTCTGACCCCTATCCACCCCCCCGCACCCCTGACAGGCCCACCGGGACTCCCACACTTATCCAAACCCCACCATCCCCTGACTGCCCCCCAGAACCTCCACCCCATCCAACCGCCCCTGCTCCCTGTCCCCTGACTGTCCCCCAGGACCCCCCGCCCCTTATCCAACCCCTCGGTCCCGGCCAGATTACCAGGCCACTCAGAGCAGCAAGTCTGGCAGCAGCGGCGTGACTGCGGGGGAGGGGCGACAGCGGGGGAGGGGCCAGGAGCTCAAGGGCTGGGCAGGATGGTCCCACGGGCTGGATGTGGCCTGTGGGCCGGAGTTTGCCCACCTCTGAAATATAAGGAATATTTTCCAAAATTATCTGCAATCCATTATACAAAACAATAAATAAAGATCAGTTGAGAGAATTTCCATACTATGATGGCAATGAATAACATAACCTGAATATTTAACAATAAAAAATTCTCATATGTCTCATCAGGAAACTGGTGACTGTGCAAATGTGATCTGGTGATGCACAAGGAATGTCAGAATGCCAATATGTGGCAAGAAATTTAGGAGAACCCTAAGGAATATACTCTGATTTATATGCACATTTTTATAATTATTGATTATGTGTGGATAACTAGATGTGTGGATTTGGGGAGTGTATAGATTTGTATTGGAAGACAATAGATTGTGGTGGCATGTAGGATGGAAACACAGATGGTAGCATAATGGATGGTTGTGAAGACAGGTATTGTGTGGGTGGGTTAGATACCAATGTTGCCTTAAGTAATGATTTATGTAGAACACATGCATATATTATATATTTATAAGCTAATAAAAAGATCATGGTTCCAGTAATGGATGCATTAGATAAGGCTACATTCAGAGTTCTAGTATAAACCTGTTTTCATTTGTTCTTAGCATTCTGAAGAGTTCTCAATTTGGGGGACGGCCACAAACCAATATCTAGTGAGCAACAGGTAATTTCCCCCTATGAACCTTTTTTTGGTACCCCCCCCCCCAACCTCTCTCTCTTTCTCAGCTCATGTTTCCTTCTCCTATCTCCCTCCTCCCACTCTCTGCCGCCTCTCCTCCCTGCTTCTCCTCATCCTTCCAAAGTAAAGTCTACGGCTGAAATTTTCAAAGCCACGGGTATGGGGAGGGTTAATTACAATGAGAACTGGGCATCCAAATGGCTCAGCAGCTTTCAGAAATTGAGCCTAATTGCAATGCACCACCTAGAGCTGCATGGGGGCTATAAGGGGAAGGGGTGGTTTTCTCCTTTAAACATCAAAGCAGCAGTGCAACTTCCAAGAGAACCTTCTGCTCCCACCCAAAATCCCACTCCAGAGAACAAAGCCTATATAGATAGATGGGGATATAATCCTTATACATCCCCTTATGCTTATACATCTACCAGTGCTTCAGCCAAGGCATGAACCTGAGTCATTTGGGGGAAAGGGAAGGAGAGGAAGAGATAGATGGGCTGTATACATCCGCTTATCCTTATATATCTATATATCCCCTTATAGACAGAGGGGGGAAACTAGAGAAATGGTAGGAGGGAAAGGGGAAGATCAGACAAAGGGAGCCAGGCTGAGGGGATATTGTAGGATTTGTCTGCCTATGCAGCCCAAGTCTTTTAAACCCCTTCTGCTGTTACGCTGAATGGGGGAGGAAAGAGGGAATATTAGTATCTTCCCAACCCCTCAATTCCCTTTTTAAAAAGCCTTTGGACATCATGGGTGGAGAGATTCTCCTGTTCCATTGTGTAATAGGCTCCAGCTGTGTACTGTGGAAGCTACTGGGCATTTGTGACGTCCCCAAAAAGCTCAAACACCACATGGCTTTGGACAGTCATTCCCCCAGAGGTATCCTCTAATTTTATATAGTCACAGAGTAAAGCTACACTCTGAGTTCAGTTTCCACGCTCAGGCTGCCAGTTGAACAGAGCTACAATTTAAATAGTCAGGCTCCCAGATAGTATCTAAAGTTGCCCCCAAATGAGAAAGAATGTGAAGGTTCACAGCTCAGGTGAGGCTGTAGTTTTAGTCCTCCAGATTGGAGACTCAACAAGACAGCAGTGTGCTTTTTAAAAAAAAAATAATGACGTCTATCTTTGCAACCAGGAAGGCTATCAAATGTGCTTTTTATTAATTATGGAAGCTTAGATTTTTGGAGACCACAGCAAAATCTGGCAGCCCCATAAGTCTGTAAAGCCCACACAGATAGGGATTGTTCATAAACTTGTTCAGACAGAAGTGCCATTCCTCCTTCAAGAGTAAGGTACATACAAAAATGAACCTCAAATAAAAATAGAATCCTTAGCAACCACTCAGAGAGAAAACATCAACAATGTAAAAGCCTTGCGAAAAAAACCATGAGGGAGGAAAGAGGAAGAGAAGTGAAAGGAATATGGAGATAAAACAACAACAACAAAGTAGACAAATAATGAAAAGTTAAAATTAGAACACATGCATCATACCTCAGTAATCAATGGATTTATAGCCTTCATTGCTTCTGGTAAGATTCAACTAGAACTTAGATCATTATTAACTTGTTTGATTGATCACCTATCCTTTAATACCTTAACAATTACCCATGAAATAATTGACCTTTCTGGCTAGAACAACCTGTACTATTTGTCATGTCAATAATACACAGTCTGATATCAACTCTGATTTTGTTTACTGTTTACTATCTCAAATGTAAGAACTAAATGTACTTATATAAGAAGGTAATTATAAGAGCTTGGTAGAAATTATTGAGATTGTCTTTAAAGTGGCTCCTTCATATAAATGTTAAGAGCACAATCTCCATAAACAGCCTTTCCAAAAGGAGCATTGCTGAACTGTCTTGTTCACCAAGGGCCTGATCCAAAGCCCAATGAAGTTAATGGAAAGACTACCAGTAACTTCAATGGGCTTAGGATCAGGCCCTGGCACAAAACTGTCTTTGAAACATTTAATGAGGTGCTATTGTCAAATCCTCTCTCTACCAGACCTTCTCCTCGGCAGCACCTTGCAAGAATCAGTAGTTGGTCCTGCTCGTGAAGGCAGGGGGCTGGACTCGATGACCTTTCAAGGTCCCTTCCAGTTCTAGGAGATGGGATATCTCCATTAATTTAAACCACTTTTGATAAACCAGCGATATGGATTCACAAATAGATTTACCTTATCTAGGAGCATTTTTCACAAAAGCTGATGCCAACCTCCATTTCTGTGGGTGTAGCTTATACCCCCATGTTCATGCCCACAAACTGAATTACCAAGCCAAGTATATCCACTCTTAACACTCTTGCAGTGTGACATAAGGGCCCAATCCAACGCCCAGAGAAGTCAGTGGGACATAATGGGCTCAGACCATAGGGCAGCAAACCAACCCCCCAACTTTAAAGGCAATTTGTAACTGAAGAGTGTTCTGTTACACTACTTAATTTCATCAAACTCCTCAGCCTACACCTACATTCAAGTTGCCAACATAGCAATCCAAATACTCTTGTCTCTGCATTGTGCCTGGAGGACAAAGCACATTCTCATAAATATGGCAGTGTCACCTGTGATTGGATTGATGGAAATAATTTATGGAGGATTAGGAAACCTTGTTCTGTTTTACCAATAAACAGTGTTACATTATCACATTTCAATAGCTAATTCTATTGTTGTGCCTTTTCTCTTAAAAATTAACATGATTTTCAGGGGGGAAATAATTACATGTCATTCATAATCCATTAACTAGATAAAAAATAAAACCATTGGGTGCTTATTTTCTGAAAGAAAAGTCTAGAGTATCTACACTTCCCTCATGTGGTATGTTGTTGTAAAGGCTTTTGGTATCCACGTTAATCAAGTGTAGCTTTGTAAGCGCAGATTGCTGTGATTTGCATAGAAGTCTGAAGCATCTTCAGAAAGCAAATGTAAGAAAAGGAGCTTGGGTCTGAAGACTGTTGACAATATTAAAGCACGTGGAATCTTGGAGACTGTCAAAGAGTTTAGGCACAGAGTTACTGCGATTGTGCATGCAAATCAGGTCATGGCATACAAAAATGGTCAGTTCTGCTCATTGGTGCAATACAGATAAATAATACCAACCACACTTATACAGCACTTCTTATATAGCACTTTTTCATCCATAGATGACAAAGAGCATTGCAAAGAAGGTCAGAATATCATCACCATTTTACAGATGGGGAAACTGAGACACAGGGAGATGTGACTTGCCTCAGATCACTGAAAATTCCAATGGCAGAGCTAGGAATCAAATCCACATCTCCTGAGTCCCAGCCAAGTGCCCTAGCCACTAGACTAGACTATCACTAATAATACAAGTTATTTTCTTAAGGGATTAAGGGCGTTCCACTTAATCTTTAACCATTCACTTAAGTATTTTAGCAGGAGGGAAAATGGCCACAAGAACTTGTGGGTGTTTTTTGTATATGTAAAATCTATCCACATCATACCCGTCTTCCCTTTGTCATTACAGTCTGCTTCAGTTTCCTGATACTTTAGGAGACAAAGGCATTTGCTGAACTAAAATAATGTAAGCACATTTAATTTTTTAAGCATTTGTTGTTGTTAAAAGCAATTGCCAAAGAACCATTGGAGCCATGATTAATTCTGTTTGTCGCATGGAAATAAAATGAAAATAAGCCTTTAAAAAGGGCACCGGGCTTTTAAGTATGAATAATTTGCTGAATGTTCTATGAAGGGAGTACGGTGTTCAAGATACAATTCTGTAAATATCAAAATAGACTTTTTACAAAAAATATACTTCAGCACATACTTAGAATATCCAAAAGAGCTAAAGAAATGTGTTCTGTCCCAGTTAATTACCCACCTATCCTACATTAACTTCCATGGAAAGCAGTGTTTAAGGAGAGCTATTCTCATAACTTAGATCATTCTGAAAGTGGTTGAAGTTGGAGATGTGAAAAATTTTCCATCGGTTCCATCTACTTTTTAATTAGTTTTGGCTGACATGGTTTTGCCATCTTTAAGTTTCGCTTTATTTGGCTCCTTCATTCTCAACATGGTGAAGTCATTGTTGTAGATAGCTTAAAGTGTGGTGCCTTTTTTCTTTGCACTGGACTTTTAATTTTCTAAAGACTCTGCCTTTCTACGGAGACAGAGAATTCCGCTGTCAGAATTATGGTAGCCTCTTACAGAGCTGCACATATACACTGTGCAATTTCCTAGAGACTTTATTTTTTGTTCTTTATTACCATTTACCTTAATGCAAAATAAAAGAGAATGAAGGCTGAAGGCAAGTGACTTGCTATTTGTCTAGGGAAATTCAGTAAAGGCAAAGCTCAAAAGTGGTGACATTTTGTAACATTCTGAGTTATAAATATTAGTTATTGAGTATTTGGAAGGGTCGGTGCTTTCAAGGGTACCTTTGACCAAGAAAAACTACCACATAATCAACTGTCTCAAGTTTTTTTATGAAACCACAAAAACTCAGCCTTGACAAATGTGTGATTATACAGAGAAAGCAAAAAAAATTTGCTTTAATTTTTTTATTCGAGGCTTTTTTGCCTCAAGAGACCTGTATGAAAATTGTCAAGTTTCAGTTCAATCGTCAACCAAGAAATGACCCAAGGGTCCCATGATTTTAGGTTTTATGGTGAAAGGCATGGATGATTCTAGATTTTTTTATGCAATCCATTTCAAGATAAGAATATTAAAAATGCGCCCCTGGCAGGTTACTAGGTCTAGCAATAAGCTCTCAACCCCACATTCAGTGGAAAGTGACGATTCTGTTTTAATGTGTGATGAGTGCTGGTAAATTAATTACTTTCTAGAGGCCTGATCCAAAGCCGACTGGATGTGACTATTTCCATTGAGGTCAGTGTGCTCCGGGTCCAGATCCTCAAAGCATTTAGGCGCCTGTCAGGGGGCTGGCCGTCAGGGGAGTCAGCCTACCAGTGACAGGCTCCTGTGAGGGAGAACAAGTCAACTCAGACCCACCTGGAAGCAGTCAAATCCCATGGTGACTGGCTGGCAGTTAATTAGCTAATGAGGCTGATAAAGGGCTGCCAGGGCTCAACTGAGGGGTTTCCTAAAGACAGGAAACTCCTGAGGAGAAGAGCTCCTATGAATGCCGAGCAGGACTGCTCCCCAGGGCCTGTGGCCTGGCAGGTGTGTTCTGAGGGACAGAAACAGTGGCAGGAAGCCCAGCCGGTCAGGAATTACATGCTGCCCCAACAAAGAGCTGCAGTGGACAGATCTCCACAGCCCCCAACTCTGAGGCAGGATTCTTCCCAGGGGGTGGCAAGAGGCTTTACTCCAGGGAAGGGACCTGAGCTGAGGCAATCTTGCTGGACCCCGGTGGGAATGGCTAAAATGAGGCTGACTCTTAAGTATGTCTATACAGCAACCCCACCATGCTGTGGCACAAGTCTCAGAGCCTGGTTCAACTGACTTGGGCTTGCACTATGGGTCTAAAAATAGCAGTGTAGACACTTGTGCTGGAGGCTGGGCCCTGAGACCCCCCTCCCTCATTGGGTTTCAGAGCCCAGGCTCCAGCCTGAGCTTGAATGTCAAGACTGCTATTTTTAGCCTCATGCCATGAACCTGATCCAATTGACCTGGGTTCTGAGACTCACTGCAGCATATTTGGGTTTTTTTGTTTGTTTGTTTGTTTTGCTGTGTCGATGTACCCTGAGTCTCCTGGCTAAGACACTAGGGAGCGGTCTTGCTTGTAATTTCATTTGGGTCTTCAGTTAACAAGCTAGATCCTTCAGGAGGGGCATTGTTCCCTACATAGAGCTTCAGTGAACTTCTTGATTACTTTAGGAGAAACTGAGGCAGGGAGGAACTACAGTGCCACACATGACCTGAAAGGGGCACAGGTACACCTTGTGACAGCACTTTAATCGATTTCAGTGGAAGCCAGGCACCAAAATACCTTCGAAGATCTGGGCTCGGAGCTCAGCAGATAGAAGCCTGGCTGATTTGTATTGTAGTTCTGCTAGCAACAGTGAAGGGAACCACTTCTGCGAGGAGGTAGGACTAGTACATAGGAGCCATGGAGGAGATAATGGGAAAGAAAACAAGAACAAGAAAACAGGTGTTTGGGTTTAGATGATAGTGTGCGCTGCAAGGCAGACCTAATGCTTTGATGTCTCCACCACCCAATATCAGCTAAAATATGTGTAAAATAAAATTTCGATTTGGGGCAGATGGGGTTAGTGATGATATTTTTCCTCTAGTCTTTGCAATGTTTGGCTTCCACAGACTGACTTGTTCATAGCTTGCTGTATTTGTCCTTAAAGGCTGGGTGAAATATGCTTTTAAAAATCATTTCAAGAGTTTATTTGGGAATAGTTCTTGTGCTCTGCGTGTCTGTGTGTGTGTGAGTGCGTGTATGTGTTTGATCCATGAGTGCTGCAGAGTTTTGCTTTCCCTTCTAGCTGGCCTGCCTTTTGAGGCCCATTATGTATGTAATGAGATTACTTGTAGAGCTGTGTGGCCCAAAGCAGAATTTTGTAATAGCTGATATTTCCCCAGCCTTGACAATTAGATTTTAAATCATTCACTCACCCACCTTTCTCCTCCTCCCCTTGGAAATAAAATTTCTTTTCCAAGTACAGGGGATGGTAAGAAGAAAGCGGAATTTCACACCACTGCATAGAGCCTATACAGGACCATATAGATCACTAAACCCCACAAAACCATGAAGTGGGGCTCATGATGATTGTATTGGGTTGATTTCTACACTTATTGAATAGGAGACAATGGTACTAGAATACTATCATACAGGAGATCAGTTTGCTAATAAAAGGAAGGAGATATACTATTAGATTAGTTAGAATGGCCAACAATCTATAGCATCTGATAAGTACCACAGATACCATGGCCAAGTTGAGAGGAATTTGCTGACCTGTTTCATGGAGGGAGATGAGGTGAGGGTGTATATTTGGTTGGTTGCAACAGTGAGACAGAATAGGTAGAATGCAGAGAGTCTGCAAAAAATGACTCCCGAGACAACATTGCATGGCTGATTTGATCACAGATAGTCATTTAATTTTAGCAGGTCAACAACCATGGTTAATAATAAGTGAATAAGAACCTTGGTGTGACAACTCCTGAAACAAAATGTTTATCCCCCCAGTGGTAAATTATTGTGTAGATCATGGACCAGTACATCAACACTGGTGCAATCTTTACCTCCCTGTGACTTTTGAACTTGTGGTACCCCAGGAAAGATAAACATCAGGGCGAGCAGGTTGTATTTCCTGTGGAATTCCTAGTTGCCTATGCAGCTCCTCGTGGAGGCTGCTATGAAGATTCCCAGAATCAGTGCATCTCTGTGACACCTTGGCAATGGTGGCCAGGGAAGAGAAATGCTCACTTCCTACTTTCTTGGATGCTACTGCTCCCTCATAGGGCCTTCCAAATGAGTCATTTTTGGCTGTCTTGCATCATTGCAACTTCCATTAGCATCCTTAAGACTGCTGGTTGATCTGTGTCCTCATTAATGCGAGTAAAAGCTAACGTAAGCCAGCTGTGAATCTGGCCCTGGAAAAATACTCCTTTGACTGCTGACCCATAACCATCTAGTTTGCTTATTCACTGTTCAAAAGCTCATCTCCATGTATATGAGTTAAGCTTTGTTAATTTTATAAGTGCTTAGTGGTTGTGGAAACAGGCACTCAACAAATCATCAAGTAAATATATAATAAATAAATATAGCTTTAATATTGTGCAGCACATGCTTATTAAGTTGTTAATTACGTTGTTTCCATGTCACCTGGAAAAACTGAAACTTTGTATCATCTAAATATAGCATATGGTATAATCTGTCACCTTGGCTTTGTATATAAAAATAATTCAATACCTGCAAGAAAGAGAAAATGTAATTACAACGTCTGTTTTTAAAAGCAGCCACTGAGAGAGAATCACTGTAAGGAGATCAACATTTCATTGATAATGGAAACCTCACTTTAAACTCCCACTTATGCATCTGACCTGTGTGCATGGATTTTTTAAATGGAGAATGTGGGCCAGATTCAAGGTGTAGTAGTCAATGAGACTTTCACTGGTATTTTAATTAAGCCCTACTTGCATGTATTGTATTGTCAGATATCAACAATTGATTATAGGCTACACTTCTCACAGTGTGCTGAAAGTTGCATGCATGAACGCTGCTAACAATTGTGGGTGCAATAGCCCTCCGTCCACATGCCACTTAGCTAAAACTAATAAGGGCTGAATATGCAAACTCCTTCAAGCCAGTAGAAGAAGTGTCAGGAGAGATTTCTGAGACTTTTAACTGAAATTCTAGAACTGAAAGACTAAGAATAAATTACCTGCATATTTAATTCATGTTAGAAATAGAGCCTTTTCATTATTTTATCTATGTGCTCCTTGTAGAATATATGATCTCTCTCTCTCTCTCTCTCTCTCTCTCTCTCTATATATATATATAGAGAGAGAGAGAGAGAGAGAGAGAGAGAGAGAGAGAGAGAGAGAGAGAGATCATATATATATATATATATATTGGTTTTGTAATGGTAGGACTTGTCTCTCTCTGTTAACCATATGTGCCCACAGAGGAGGTCTATATTTGTCGCCAATTAAATTAGTTAAATTCTTTAACCATGATTCATGACAACCCATAGTTAGGTATTATCATAATCAGCTATGATTTATCACAGATCTCTACACAAATTATGATACGCCATTATTTTTCACATCACATCTCCTCATGAGAAATCAGCATCTTTGGGAATATTTCAGGATTGAAGCTTGGCTTTACCTGCATCTTGAGTAAGACTTTTCTCTGCCAGGGTAGAGGCAATGCCAATTTCCTTCTCAAATGATTCCAGCGACTCCAGCGACAACTGACTAGACCAACTACGTCACAGGATACATGGCTCCAACCCTGCAAGATAGGCTATGTCTGCACTGCACCGCAATGTTAGCATTAACACTAACAGGGTTCCTGTTAGTTTGCATCAGCAGCGTCCACACAGGGCAGTTGGAGCACAGCCATTTTGTGTGCTCTGCAATTCACATCCCCGTAGTCGGCACTGGGGTGGACCATAAATAAGCCCTTACAAATTTCAGCCACTAAGTGATTTATACAGATCAGTGTCTCAGCTCCACCCAATTTTAACAGTTCCAAGTTAACATTTACATTGTCTTTGCCAATACTTTGATCTTTGTGTATTATAAGTGAAATTAATCATATTCTCTCACTCACAATCACCGACACAACTCTGCTGCTACTCATGGATTGAGTGATGAACTCACACTGTATTATTCCCCTATCCATCACTGTATAGACACCATATCTGTAAAAGTTTCTCATAGCATTTTGCGTAATTGTAGCTATCCCCTTTGTTGTGTCAATGGCAGAGTGACTATGTAAAGTTCCTTCGTTGGTGAAATATCCTTCTTTGCTGCTGAATACTTAATAGACCTTAGAAAGCGTCACTTTAAACCCAAACACATTATTTTTATTTTCAAATATTTCAACAGAAAAAATCCTGAGCGTGTGTATGTGTGTGATAAACACAAGGCTACATGAAAAATGATGACACTGACATACAGTCAGTGCAGCTTTTGAGTCAAGTCAGAGGACTAATACAGCTATTAGTAATAATATTTATTCAAAAGGACATGGGGAAAGTGCTGACTTAGACAAAGGGCTGATGAAGCTAAATAACCCATTGCTCTCTTGCTGAGTCAAATCAATTTGCATTCTGTTGTTACCACATTAACACCGATGTTAACTTTCTGGAGTAAAAAGCTACAGCCACTTTGCCAGTTACTTTAAATACAAAACAAAACTCTTTTAAACAAGATGGGGAGGGGCAGGGGAGAGGGAGGAGAAATGGCAAGACTGAAAAATATTCTTCTTCTTTTTGCTGGACAGAGAAACATATGCTCTTATCATCATACCGACTAGACCAGTGTTTCTCAACATTTTCAGGTTGGCAACCCCTTACTCAAAGTCACATTTTTTTGCAAATCCCTGACATTGACTATAAAAGTATCAATGGTAACAATGCTGAGCCCATAGAATATGTATTTAGAGAGACTGACAGAGAATACTTGACCCCAAAGGAGGAGAGTGTGGGAAGAGTGGGGAACTAAGATTTTCTTTACTTTAGATTGTAATAACATTGTCAATGCCTCATGACCCTCTGATTGCCTTTTGTGACCCTCCCACCCCCCACCCCACCCCGGTTGACAAACACTGGATTAGGCAGAAAGGCAGAACCTCCTGAGTTGCTGTTTTATTTATGGATATCCCATGAAGATCAGCAAGAATATATCCAAAGCCCAGTCCTGCATCCCCTCCTGCTTCAGCACATAGAACATCCTCCAACAGACAGGGCAAAGAAAAAACTTACACTAGAATTAGGTGATTTCATAATTGCCCACTTTGTGGTTTTTTCATGTTTCTCTGAAGTATTTGGCACTGCCTAGTTTCTGGTCTACGCAAATGCAATGCAATCCGACGTGGTAATTCCTATGTTCCTTGTGTACCCAAAATTTCCACTGACTCAAATGGGAAATCCAGGAGTGTAAGAAATGCAGGAGCAATTAAGTTCATAGTGGGATTCACAATAATGGCTTGGGTTTGACATCTGCTTGTATGTGAGTTTTTCATTCAGCATTGACAGCTGATCAACTCTCCCCCAAAATAATCAAGGCCTAGTTATAAATTAATGGAGATATCCCATCTCCTAGAACTGGAAGGGACCTTGAAAGGTCATCGAGTCCAGCCCCCTGCCTTCACTAGCAGGACCAAGTACTGATTTTGCCCCAGATCCCTAAGTGGCCCCTTCAAGGATTGAACTCACAACCCTGGGTTTAGCAGGCCAATGCTCAAACCACTGAGCTATCCCTCCCCCCCATACATAGTTGTATGTGGGAGTCATGCTGGCTATTTGTGATCTCAGAAAAGCACAGTCAAATGGTTCCTTAAAACTTTGATAGGATGACAAGTTCTAGAATCCTGCATACAGATGCAGAGCAGTTCTTCTGACTCATTCTGGCAACCTGACCTCCAGGGTCCAGCTGAGCAGGATAAAAGGAAGCAAGTTTCTAACAGAGCTGGTCAAAATATTTTTCATAGAACAAATTTTGCAAATAATTTCACATACCAAAAATAATCGCTGATTTTTCCTGAAAATTTGTCAAAGTTCTCCCTTTAATGTAAGGTCTATCGTTCTTCAATGTGTTTTTTCTGTAAAGCAAGAGGAAGGCTGGTAAAGGGTGTGACAGTAGGCCTTGCACAACAAGTTCCAATTAAGGTTCATGGTGGTTTTTAAGTTAACAGTCAAGGAAGACCCTAGGAAGGGAGTGTGTGTTTCGGATATTCATTCACGGTGTTTGTGCTGTATTGAGAGCAGGGTGAGTGCATGTCTATGTGCATCCTCCCTAAATGAGCTAAAAAGCATTTTGATCAATTTCCAAATCCCTGATATATTTGAAGAATTCCTTTCTATTGTCCTTGATCCTACTGGACACAGATTTTTCATTGACAGCTTTATCTTCCTTAATCAATTGACTGCATTTCCTAACTGCTAATTTGCATTCAATGCGATCAAGCTTTCCTCTTTTTCCATTTTTTTATATATTGTATTATTATGATGATGATTATTTATTATTTATTGCTGCATCCACCACCTCTCTTTACAAGGATGGTTTTTTCTCCAAAGCAGCCTTCTTTAATGACTGCAAAATTATGAGATTTGAGGGCAACTAATAAAGCATTCATAAAGCATTTCCAATTATCACCCCCTTTTCTATGTTTAAATATTTTAATTATGATTGGTTATTTGTCTTCTCCAAGGAGGCTTGTTGTTTACATGCAGAAGCTTTACGATAAGATTCTTTTGTGTGTCAATATTTTATATGAGGGTGTTTTCTCACAAGTCAAGTGGATATGTTTTATAGGACTTTTATGGAGCAATTACTATTGTGTGGGGCTTTCATTGGGCAATTAAGACAAATGTTCTGTCGCATTTGTTAATTACCAGAACACTGAAAAGACCAAACAAAACAGAGCACTCCACCTTGAAAGTAACTGAAGAATCACTTAAACTGGAGCACCCTGAATTGGAAAATGTAAGCCACTAACAGATTGAATGTCTGCTATCTATATTATTTCCTCCTCCTGCCACAAGATAGGTCAGGATGAAGAGATTGGAGGTGTATCCCTACATCTAAATACATTCCTCTCTTCAGAAAAAAGCTACCTTCCAGCTAAAGTTAAGGAGGTTAGTACTGAACAATTCATCGTTAAAAGATGTAATTTCTGTGTGCCTGGGTCCCTCAGGGAAGGACACTGGGGATCTGGATGGACATTCCTCCACCAGCTTCAAATCCATCCCAAAGTTGGTCATCTCAGCACACAGCCCAAAAGGCTAAATGCTGTGAAATGAATGAGTTCTTCTCCCACCCTGTCCCTTTCAGTGGTCCGTCCAGTTTGATTCACGCAGTGGTAGGCAGGGTGGAAGCTTCAGCAGTTGTTCCCCATTAAGTACCAGTTTTGTGGGGGGAAATGTGTAATGTTTACCAATACTCCGCACCCCCCACCACCTGATTCATAGCTAGACTGTCCCTGGGGCCTCAGAGGGTTCACATGAAAGGGGACAGTACTACATACCAGGGGCCATCCTGCTTCCCTATAACCCTGTGCTGTGCTCACTGAGCAAGTGGGGGCTAGGGACGATCATAATCGTTTCATTGACCTATCTGTTAAATGCCATGTTCCCAGCCCTAAAAACTCGGGCTTCTCACTTTAAGTCCCCGGAATTAGTGGACACTTCTTTGAAAATGTCGGCCTTAACCTCTGTGGCCTTGATTTTTTTTCAAAATTAGTTGAGTACTACCGTAAGCCTACTGCACGAACAATGCCACAACTGTCCATGCACAAATGAATGACTGGTTAGAACACAACTGGCCATTACTGTGATTTCATGAGCCAGTTATGCAGGCAAAATTGCTCAGGCTGAAAATCAGCCCTGTTGAGTCTCACTTTACCCATAAGTGAACTGGTGATAACCAAATCTACTTGCCTCAGAGAGGGCTGTGAGGATTTAGTGGCTATTCTTTAGGCAGCCCTTGAATATAGAAGACCAGATCCTCCTTGGTTGGTGTAAATCTGCATGGCTCCATTGATTTCAATGAAGTTACTGATGTATCTATCTTGGACACTATGACCCCCATCACCAGGGTATTTGAGCACCTCTCAATCTTTAATGTATCTGCCATCATAATGCCCCTGTGTTGTTACTTTGCAGAGGGGGAAAAGGCTGACTTGCACAAGGTCACAGGAGAAGTCTGTGGTGGGGAAGACAATTGAATCCAGGACTCCACAGGCTAGCATCCTATTCACTTGATTGTCCTTGTTCTGCATCATCTCGGGATCTGGCCAATGAAGCACCAGGAATTATGATGGTCATGATTACTATCTCGTTATTGAAGTTTGTCAAGAAGTTCACATTAAATCTCAGGTCCCAGACAGGAGGCCTGGAGAGAAGGCATTACTTTGTGAGTGATAATCCCTTACAAGCTTTTTTCTCCACCCTCTTGCTTTTTTTCCTTACTCCTCATTAGCTGCATTAGGCGTCCTAATCCCCATTATGGAAATGAGGTTATGAGCTAGGTGACACCCCCCCCCAAGCAGCGTTTTCTCTGGAGATTTTAAAAAGGGGGATGACACAATCTTAAAATCCATTGCCAGCCAATCAGGGTAAAAACCTGAACCAGCAGTGGCCAAAGCCATATTATAATAAGGGGATTAGTGCTGAAACCATGGTGTTCCAAAAATCCGTTTTCAAGCTTTAGGGATAATTCTTCTCTGATGACTCCCATTTTGCAAGGCTTGTTTGCCTGATAAGAGTGAAAAAATTCACTCCTGTGCTGCATAATGGAGTGCCAAAATATTCAACACTTCCAAAAAGATTACTTCAGCATGGAAATCATCTGTCAAATGTCATAATATCTATTTTACAGGGATGAACAAATTTGCCAATCTTCCAGTAGAATATGATAATGGTGATGAATTAATTGACAGGATAGCATGCATTCCAGCAGCAAGCCATATTACAGAGAGGGATTCCCTTTGCAAAACAAAGAAGGCGATCACAATCAACCCTGTAGTGTAGACTAAATTCCTGAGTTGATGTACCTACAGAGAAGTCTTAATATACCTCTGTCAAACATCTTTGGCCAGTTAATGGTAAACCTTGTGGCACACAGCCTCACTTACACACCACCTGCTTCCTTTTCTGTTGTAAGCAACAGAGAGTCACTTTGTCGGATGCCTGCATCCGACAAAGTGGGCATTCACCCACGAAAGCTTATGCTCCAATACATCTGTTAGTCTTAAAGGTGCCACAGGACTCTCTGTTGCTTTTTACAGATCCAGACTAGCACGGCTACCCCTCTGATACTTTTCTGTTGTGTGTCAAGACTGATTAATAAAGCCTCTTTCTAGTCAAAGCTTTGACCTTTTTTGGTTCCTGAAGTCAGGATTTCTCAATAGGCGTCCCTACTTGAGATTGTTACAATTTTTCCAGTGGAACATATTTCCATTGGAAAATGTCTGGTGCTTCAATATCAGCAATGTTATGTAAGGGGGGGAAAAGTCAAAATGAAGAGTTCCATTTTGATCTTAGCAGAATGAAACATTTTGGTTGGTTGTTTCTAAATGACTTTTTTATTTTGAAATTCGGGTGACCAGATAGCAAATGTGAAAAATCGGAACAGGGGGTAGGGGGTAATAGGAGCCTATATAAGAAAAAGTCCCAAATATTGGGACTGTCCCTATAAAATCGGGACATCTGGTCACCCTATTTGAAATTGATCAGATATTATATTATCAAATATAACATAGTAAATAATAAAAGTCAAAATCAAAACAATTTTTTTAAACTTATTTTACAGGAAAATTTCAAAATTCTTTGGTTTTGTTCCCTTTTGGGATGAAAACAAATTTCAAAATAGCAGAATTTCCCATGAACTGGCAATTCTGACCCTGCACTTCTCTAGCGTACCCCCCCCTCTCCATCCACTCCCCCCATTAGTCCCTTTTAGTGTCAGGATCTCTGGTTCCTCTCCTCCCCACCCCCAACATAGGCAGACAGACAGACCAAGTTAACAATATGAGTGTGAAAGCTGAGCTGGGCTGTGATGCTTTGGGGGTTCCCCAACCAGTAAGGGGATCTATCACCACCTACCCTGTGACCCTGGATGCCTGTATGCTGTGGCAGCTTTGGTTCAGAGCCCTGACACCAGCAGCATGCCCCTAGCACAAGGATGTCACCCGGGCTTCCACCACCCTAGCTACTCCTTGCAGGGTGTTGCAGCTCTTTCGGTCCCGAGTTTCCCCGGTACCATCTCCCCTGCAGTATCGAGTCCCTCTCCCTGGACACTCACAGAGACGTGGGCAAAAAGCAGCCATTTCCAATCGCAGGCAGTTCTTTGTTTCTTTGGATTGAAGGTGGATGGGTTTTGCTGTCACTCGACACAAAGCTTGAGTTCAAACTAGCCACAGGCTGACTTGAATATGTTGGGATCTCGATGCCAGGAAACCTGGGGGACTAAGTTAAGAATCATGCCTCACTGAGTTGCAATTCCTTCTCTGGACTTGGGGGCAGCACAGCTACACACCAACCCGTACTCAGAGCTCCAGGTTAAGTCTCACCCTCAACGTTGATTTCTGGCAGGTGAAACAAAATTATAGAGATTTCACAAAGCCAGCTGTTCTGTGTCACCTCCTCAACGTGGGCTATGGACTTTGACGTTGGGGTGGGATTTTGACATACAGGAACTCATCACTTAACGTTGTAGTTATGTTCCTGAAAAATGCGACTTTAAGCAAAACGATGTTAAGCAAATCCAATTTCCCCATAAGAATTAATGTAAATGAGGGGGTTAGGTTCCAGGGAATTTTTTTCACTAGACAAAGACTATATATATATATATACACACACACACACAGTATAAATTTTAAACATACAATTTAATACTGGTACACAGTGATGATGATTGTGAAGCTTGGTTGAGGTGGAGGAGTCAGAGGGTGGGATATTTCCCAGGGAATGCCTTACTGCTAAATGAACTAGCAATTGACTGAGCCCTCAAGGGTTAACTCTCACAACACTCTACAAGGCAGCAGGAAAGGAGAGAGGGCAGACAAAGACACACACCCTGTTTGTGAGAGAAAAAATGCTCATTTCCCCTTTAGTAGTTGACTAAGTAGCTGACCCCAGGCTTATGTACACTGCCTTGTTAATTAAATCAGCTTGCTGAGACCTGAGACCACAGCTACTGCCTAGAAGCTCCCTCCATCGTGTGTTCCCCCCTGCTCTATGGAAGATGGGGTAAGCAGGGTGCAGGAGCAGAGAGGAGGGGGAGACACCCTGACATTAGCCCCCCTCCGTTCCCCTCCCCCCGTACAGCAAGCAGGAATCTCTGGGAGCAGCTCCAAGGCAGAGGGCAGGAGCAGCACATGGCAGTAGGGGAAGGGATAGCTACTGCGCAGGGAACTTAGGGGAGTGGGGAGCTGATAGGGGATCTGCTGGTCCACCCTGGTTCCAACCACCCACCAGCTAGCTGCAACGGGCTGCTCTTCCTGCAAGCAGTGGACAAAACAGGTGGCTGCCAAACGTTAGAAGGGAGCATTTCACAACTTTAAACGAGCATATTCCCTAATTGATCAGCAACTTAACATCGAAACAATGTTAACCAGGACGACTTTAAGTGAGGAGTTCCTGTATAATGATAGATTTGATTCTATCGCTGACTTCTATTGGGGATGATTGGATGGATGAATTTAATTCCAAGCATGGGGAGTGGGAATCTGTTTATGTTTTGAGGCTGTACACCCACCAAGCACATTTGCCATTTTAAGATCTTACAAGTCCTAAATGAAAAGGAAAAAATAATTATTGACTGTTCTTGCCAGTATTAACAGTGATCCCCAAACATGGCACCACCTAGAAATTTTCATAGTGTATGTTATTTTATTAGGTTTTGCTTTTGATCCATAATTTATTGAGTGTAGTGGGAGCTAATCATTAATGCATCAGGAAAATAAAAGACCCCTTAGACCCCCCCATCCCATTGCTTTATATTTAGTAAGTCAAATCGGTATTTGTCACATAACTTATTGACTGAATTTCAGAAATATATACAAATATTGATTCTTTTTTTAGTGAATCATTTTTCTTTGCTTATCCCCACACGTCTAACATGAAAAATCTCACATGCTGCTTGTTTAAAAAATAAAAAATGGGGTTAAAGCTGAGTGAAATGCAACAACACCCTCCCAAACAACATGATGTGTGCTACAGTTCATGCAGCCTTATAGTGAAACTGCCATTTAGGCTAAGTTTTCTCAGGGTTCATTCAAATTAAAAGTCAAAGGGAGAGATTGTGACTTTTGGCACAGCCCTGAGTGAGGGATAAACTGCACCACTCCGAGACAGCCCCTGGAAGGCATTGTGACCCAAATACACTCCTTTGAGACATAATTTTCTCCGCTGCTGCCCTCTTGCTTCAGAGAGCTAGTAATTTTCTATAGATTTATACCTGCAACAAATTACCAAAACCCTCAGCCATTTCAGCTCCATTTCCCCTCCCTCACCTTCCCCTTCATATACACACAGTTGCTCCTGGGGAGAGACCAGACAGCACTTATGTACCACTCACTTATTCCAGAGCATCTGGACCAGTGGTGGGCTGCACACAGCCCCTCAGGATAATCTGCTGGTGGGCTGCCAGACTGTTTGTTTACATTTGCACGGCTGCCTGCAGCTCCCAGTGGCTGCGGTTCACCGTTCCCAGCCAATGGGAGCTGCGGGAAGCCCACCACTGATCTGGACCCAGGATCTGGATATTATTATTATATATTTATACTGCAATAGCACCTAGAGGGCCAGACCCCGTTGTGCTAGGCACTGTCCTAAAATATAACAAAAAGAGAGCCCCTGCCTGGAAGGAACAACCGTCTAAGACAATATGCAACAAGGAGAGCACAAGGAACCAATGAGATGAGGCTGGTCACCATGATAAGCAGTGGTCATAGGTAGACTGTGTTGAGGTGTGATGGGAGCTGACCAGTAAAGCCTAAAATGAATCCATGAAAAGTGCAGCTGGGAAAATGGATTTGCAGAACCCCCTGTGAATTAAAGAGACTTGGTTTGCGTGGTTCGCCTCGTTTTCTCTGCATATAGCATTAAACAAACAGTACCCAGAGCGGATGAGACAGCTTACATGATGAAGAAGATGGTTTAAACAAGAGCTTGATATACACGTTGACATGTGCATAGCACGCCTTTTTATTGCATATTTATAAACAGCAGAAGTATATGTTGCAGGAAGGCTATTCATAGTTTGGGGGAAAGAAACATTTCAGGAATATGCCCTCTGTGCAAAAGTCTGCTGACAAAGGATAAACATGTGGCATGTGCAGTAATCATCATAAGCATTTAAGTGCTAATTATTTCTCTTACATTTATTCAGCCAGCAGAAGTGATGTGCAAGAGGGGTCTGGTAAAAAAAGCACTTTGATAAATATGATTTAGAAACGGGCAACCTACAAATGCAAAATAGCCATGTGCTGATAGACAGCCCAGCTGTTCATAGAATCATAGAAGATTAGGGTTGGAAGAGATCTCAAGAGGTCATCTAGTCCCACCCCCTGCTCAAAGCAGGACCAACCCCAAATAAATCATCCCAGCCAGGGCTTTGTCAAGCCGGGCCTTAATAACCTCTAAAGATGGAGATTCCACTACTTCCCTAGTTAACCCATTCCAGTGCTTCACCACCCTCCCAGTGAAATAGTTTTTCCTAATATCCAACCTAGACCACCCCCACTGCAACTTGAGACCATTGCTCTTGTTCTGTCGTCTGCCACCACTGAGAACAGCTGAGATCCATCCTCTTTGGAACCCCTCTTCAGGTAGTTGGAGGCTGCTATCAAATCTCCCTTACTCTTTTCTTCTGCAGACTAAATAAACCCAGTTACCTTATCCCAGGGGTCGGCAACATTCAACACGCGGCTCACCAGGGTAAGCACCCTGGCGGGCTGGGCCAGTTTTATTTACCTGCTGACGCGGCAGGTTCAGCCGAGGGTGGTGAGAAGCGGCGTGGGCGAGCGATGTGCTGGCTGCAGCTTCTCGCTGCCCCCATTGGCCCGGGACGGCGAACCGCGGCCAGTGGGGGCCGCGATCGGCCGAACCTGCTGCGTCAGCAGGTAAATAAAACTGGCCCGGCCCGCCAGGGTGCTTACCCTGGCGAGCCGCATGCCGAACGTTGCCGACCCCTGCCTTAGCCTCTCCTCATAAGTCATGTGCCCCAGCCCCCTAATCATTTTTGTTGCCCTCCGCTTTGTCCACATACTTTCTGTAGTGGGGGGCCCAAAACTGGGTGCAATACTCCAGATGTGGCCTCACCAGTGCCAAATAAAGGGGAATAATCACTTCCCTCGATCTGCTGGCAATGCTCCTACTAATGCAGCCCAAGATGCCGTTAGCCTTCTTGGCAGCAAGGGCACACTGTTGACTCATATCCAGCTTCTCGTCCACTGTAATCCTCAGGTCCTTTTCTGCAGAACTGCCAGTTAGCCAGTTGGTCCCCAGCCTGTAGCAGTGCATGGGATTCTTCCATCCTAAGTGCAGGACTCTGCACTTGTCCTTATTGAACCTCATCAGATTTCTTTTAGCCCAATCCTCCAATTTGTCTAAGTCACTCTGGACCCTATCCCTACCCTCCAGCATATCTACCTCTCCCCCCAGCTTAGTGTCATCTGCGAACTTGCTGAGGGTGCAATCCATCCCATCATCCAGATCATTAATGAAGATGTTGAACAAAATCGGCCCCGGGACAGACCCCTGAGGCACTGTGCTTGATACCGGCTGCCAACTAGACATCGAGCCATTGATCACTATCCATTGAGCCCGACGATTCAGCCAGCTTTCTATCCACCTTATAGTCCATTCATCCAGTCCATACTTTTTTAACTTACTGGCAAGAATACTGTGGGAGACTGTATCAAAAGCTTTGCTAAAGTCAACGTATATCACATCCACCGCTTTCCCCATATCCACAGAGCCAGTTCTCTCATCATAGAAGGCAATCAGGTTGGTCAGGCATGACTTGCCCTTGGTGAATCCATGTTGACTGTTCCTGATCACCTTCCTCTCCTCCAAGTGCTTCAAAATGGATTCCTTGACTGCTCCATGATTTTTCCAGGGACTGAGGTGAGGCTGTAGTTCTCTGGATTCTCCTTCTTCCCTTTTTAAAAGATGGGCACTATATTTGCCTTTTTCCAATCGTCCGGAACCTCCCCCGATCACCACAGGTTTTCAAGGATAGTGGCCAATGGCTCTGCAATCACATCAGCCAACTCCCTCAGCACCCTCGGATGCATTAGATCTGCCCATAGACTTGTGCATGTCCAGCTTTTCTAAATAGTCATTAACCTGTTCTTTCACCACAGAGGGCTGGTCACCTCCTCCCCATGCTATGCTGCCCAGTGCAGCAGTCTGGGAGCTGCCCTTGTCTGTGAAGACTGAGGCAAAAAAAGCATTGAGTACTTCAGCTTTTTCCACATCATCTGTCACTAGGTTGCCTCCCGCATTCAGTAAGGGCCCCACACTTTCTCTGACCTTCTTCTTGCTGCTAACATACCTGTAGAAACCTTTCTTCTTACCCTTCACATCCCTTGCTAGCTGTGCTCTAATTGTGTTTTGGCCTTCCCAATTACACCCCTGCATGCTTGCGCAATATTTTTATACTCCTCCCTAGTCATCTGTCCAAGTTTCCACCTCTTGTAAGCTTCCTTTTTGTGTTTAAACTCACCGAAGATTTCTCTGTTAAGCCAAGCTGGTCACCTGCCATATTTGCTGTTCTTTCTTCACATGAGGATGGTTTGTTCCTGTACCCTCAGTAAGGCTTCTTAAAAATACAGCCTTTGTGTCTGTTGCTGGTGCAAAAGCCTGGGTTTCTATTTTTTTCTGTTTTGAGCTTCATCAGGAAAAAAAAGTATAATCTTTAGTTTAGCACTTGGTGGCTATTCTTTGCAACAAAAGTTAATAAATGAGGCATTTTATTCCTGATCTCTTAGTGGTGACATGGATCCCCGGGGATTTTAAATAAATAAATAAGCACTGAATGGCAGCTCTACCGAGTAATCTAATTATAAAAACTACTTCTGAAGCTTTATCCTTTTTAGCTTAAACAGTTAATTCATGACCATCAAAAGCTTTTTCTGAGATAGATTTCATCTCAGCACACCATTTCATGCTTCATTATCCTACAGTGATGGGGACTTTTGGGTAGTCATTACTCACTATTTTTTTAAGAAATGCAAATACGTTAATTGATCCAATTATTTCTTATTTCTAGAAACATACTTTCAAAGAGTTTACAAATCAAATACATGTATGATAATTTGTCTGGATTGTTTTGCACTGTGTTGTGTCTGCTCACAAATTTAAATTGAAAACTCGACATATTTGTTCTTTGCCTGTTTGCACAGTCTAACCATTGTGAAGCACTCTAAGATTTTGGGGGAACATAGGCCAGATTCTGACACTCTTATGCACATCAGCTTTACTCTGCAAGTTGCTCCCTTGATTTTAATGGGACCTCTCACAGAATAAGATACTAGTCTCTGTGAGTAAAGGTGGCAGAATCTAGCCCTACATACATAAGACATACCACAATAACAATGTTATCATAAATTGGCTAGTCTGTATGTGTACCTCTGCCTTCTACTGGATGGAATCAGAATTACAAGAGTACGCTAAATCCCTATAATGCTAAAGGTGATTTTCCTTTCAAGCAGGTAGTAGGGATTGTGCTTTGGGTACAGGAGGATCTGAGTTCTTGTTCTATCAGCCACAGTAGCCTGGAGTAGAAATCCCACCCTCATCCCCCCCAGGCTGCACCCCCTCCCTAGCGTCCCTATTTTTCTGCTGCTCTGGGCCCCCTATAGACCTCTCCAGGAGCAACCTGAAGTCCTGGGAGACGTTCCACATGAAAACATCTGCAAATGTCAATGTAAATAGGCCCAAACATTTTAAACCAGAACCAGCCAAATCTGATGCCCAGAATTCCATACTCATAAATCATGCTCATGAGAGATACGTTGCAACATGAAATTCATCACAAGACCAGTCATTTTGTATGATGAATATTCTTAAGCTATGTGCCAATTTCTTTTATTTAATTGACAATTTATATTTGTGGCCCTGTTCACCTTATGAATGATGGGTTTGCACTGTTTTAAGCAGCAGCTCCTCAAGATAACATAGTTCAGGATAAAAAATGCCCATGATTGAGGTGAGAAGGATTTTTTTTTATTTCCCCATAAAACGATTCTTGACCTGGAGACCCAAATTCAGGCATGATGTTGGGTTTTTGTTCTTCTGGCTAGCTGTGGATGGGAATGTCATAGATTCCTCATCAGAGAGAAGGCACTTTGTGCTATTGGTACCCAGATTCAGGGTGGTATAATCAGGAAGGAAACTGCTTCTCTTAGCTGTCACGGTGATTGTGGCTGCTGGAGTATATAAGTATATGGAGGAAAAGAGAGTGCACAATGAAAGAGGTTCTGAGTGTGTTTTGGAGAGCGAGGGCCTCTTTGGCCAAACACCTTTGTCTAGGTAGATGGGATGAGGTCCCCCACTGCAAAATAACAATCTGCACTTCCTGGACTGAATACATGTTAAATACATAGCCTTTGCTGCTATTTCTGTATGCCTAGAAACACTCTTGACTTAGAAATCTGTAAAGAACAGGCAAACAGAGACAATTTTGTATTGCTGCTATATACTATTTTTAAGATTACTTTAATAATGGTGCAGCAGAATTTGAAAGCTACAGCATAATAATCAGAGGACACAGCCATGCAGGTGTGCAGTTTAATGGGGGATAAGACACAGGTGAAAATAAATAAGATCCAGGCTCCAATTTATCTGATCTGCCAGAGTTTGTGGAAAGGGATCTGGGAAAAGGCTTTTTCTTGTCACTATTCTGGGCAAACCAGGATAGATTTGGTTTTGTGAAGTCAGAACTGGTTGGGGAGGTTGCACCTGAGTCCCATTATACCCAAACCACCTGTGCTCAGGCAAAGTTAGATGAAGGGTTCTGGTTTGGTTTCTCTATAATCTAAAGCAGACAAGCAATGTCCCGGGGCACTCAGGACAAGACTAGAATCTTACATTGTACCCTGAGTAAGGGGCAGGTTGTACTTGTGCTGCCCAATGAGCAGAGCAGGGATTGAACTGTCACTCACAAAGTCATAATTCAGTCTCTGCTCTCTCCCCCTCCCCCATGCTGGCCAGGATACTGGGGTGGGAGTAGAACTCAGGCTCTACCTATTCCCCTCTCTCTGCCCCTTCCCTGCCCTTCTCTGTGGGGGTAGCAGTCTAGAGGCAGATGTGCCCTCCCACCATAGACACCAGCCATGATGCAGGCTGCAAACACAGAGGAGGAAGGGAGCTCTTTACACCTCCTTACTGTCCAGCATGAGCACACATCGTGGGCCAGGATCTGGCCTTAAAGCAGCAGAGACCTGAGCACTAGGCCCTTTACTATGAGGAGGGGGAAAAGCCATGAATTGATGTCATTTTCTGTTTCTGATGATGTTCCCTTCCCAATATAAACCGAGAGGATGAAGGGACCTAGGGAGATGGGGGTGAGCAATCCGTATCTCAGACCAAGTTCTTCCTTAAGAATAGCAGAGTTACCAACCTGTGAGATGAGGGCAAAATTGCAGCTTGCCCTATGAGCCACACAGGGGTGTAAATAGGCATACATGGACTAATATTTTTCACTTAGGAACACTATGTGGATGGAGCCATTCTGGTAAATGGGGCATATGTATGTTGGAAAACAATTAATGCTTTTGAATCCATCTTGCTCCTTTAATAGAGTGCTTTCAAACAATGCCTCGCTATGCAGTGCATTTACACGGTACTCTGTGCGCACTCCGAAGGATCCCTCCCAGACTACTGTGCAACTATTGGCCCTCTAAACAAGTCCAGAGTGAGGTATTTGTGTTATTGACAATAACTATTCACGTAGGTACTGCAGAATCATTAAAATAAATTAGATCAACTGTAAAAAGAAACAAAATAAATTAAACCACAAAGGCCTCTGGGTCAAGTCATCCTCTGGGCAGGGATGAGGGAACAGGAACATCACCCGTTCCTACTTGTTAGGTTTCCTTCAATTCCTTCTGTTGGGCAACAGGGTTTTGCCCCCATCCTCCCTCCTGCAACAAGCAAAGGGGTCATTCTTCCACATCCATGGAACTGAGGTGTCCGTGAGAGCCCAGGCCAACAGGTCAGCATCTATGAGCAGAAGGATTTCTTCCTGCCTGGCCCCAGACCCTCAAGCTCCATGAGAGCACAACTCCCCCACTGACAGCTGCCACCTTTTGAGGGAGGTTCGCAGTGCAGAGGGGGAGCCAAAAAGTACATTAATGTGGACCATCTCAGTATGAACATGTTCTCTAACACCCACTGAAGGCAAATGAAGGTTCCCGTTGCCTTCAGTGGACATTGGATCAGGCCTTTAGACATTGAGCTTGCTGAAGTCAATGGGACCTTTACATTCATTGGGAGCATGTTAAGCCCTTATTTGTTAAAGAGTTAGTAGAGGGGCTATGTCACACAGAAGAGCCATCACTACATTTTGCACCCTCTCCCGCACACTGCATCCATCAGCCTTCCCCTCTCCCCCAATCAGAAAGGATGCTCTGGCCCGCCATTAATGTCATTGTAAGGATTTGACAGCGGGCAATGCAAAGTTAAGGCTAATTATACAGTAGCATCTGTCCTTAACTAATACAGTAGTGTGAATGAAACATGGAATGCCAGCCTGGATTTTTCTCTCTGATCTTAATTTTGCTGCTTGTATGGGTTTAAATCAGATACTTAATGTGACTTTAATGTAATTTTTAGAAGTTTAATCATCTTTGGCATGGCTCTCTATAGACATATTCTGCCCTCAGTATATGGTGTATAGCAACTCCCATTGATGTCAGTGGGAGTTCCGGATCAATAGCGGGATATGGCCACAAGGGTCCTAGATAAGAGACTCATTATGAAAAATCATTGTGTCTGTTTCTTGGGAGCCTTTTATGAGCAGCCAGAGTTAATATGAGCAGACCTGGCTTTGGCTGGTAAACATAACTGTGCTCAGATCTCATTCTGTCAGAGCGATCTCTATCACAAAAACTGTTAGCCAAGATTTAGATTTTAATAACGTGTTCCATAGCAAGATGGCCTACCATCAAAAATGTCCACAAGTTGTACTGATGTCCCTTTATGCAAGATTGTTTCAAATTAGCTGCTATTTCTTCCCTGAAATTATTTCATTGAAATATAAGGTGTTATTCCCATTTGTAAACAAAATGGGGATTCATTGTGGCTATAGAGAACAAAAAAAAAAAAACCCCTGCAACAGACTATCTTTAAATGTCTGGAAGATGAATTTTGTTTTGCTCTTTTCTCCTCTACCTACAATAATGAATCACAGTTTCTCCTGCTTCCCATCATTTCAGAGATGTGCTACACCTGAGTGATGGCAAATGTACTCATCTGTACATGGATACATGGCCATGTTATTTTATATGCTGTGCGGAAGATATATGGGGTGAAATTTTGGCCCCATAGAAGTCAACATGAGTTGTGCCAATGACTTCAGTGCAGCCGGGATTCCATCCCTCAGTTATAAATGATTTGTGAATTTTTGAGTTCATGTATGGGGAGGGCTGCTTGCATTAGCTTAAGCCAGTTTCATTTCTATAGCACAGAGCTTGGGAATGTATGAAGCTGGCCCTCACAATACTAACCTACAACATAGACTGTCCTGCTGCCAAAACCCAGCTCTAGCAACTGATTTCATTTTGGGCCCCAATAGCAAACCATTTTGGATCCTAATTCAGAAAGACATCCTTAGTCAGACCAGCTCACAAGCTAACTTGGAGTCTTTAATAAACCTAATAGAAAACACTTAGGAGATATGGCTGTGATAGATATTGCAAACGCATGCAATATCTTTGGGGTGCATATTGTATTAGGTGTATGAATGGTTTATGTATCACTGTGCGCCAGGGATTCTATGCAACTCCAGGGGCCGGAGGGTTTCCACAGCTCTACCAGGAACTAAAAACAGCAGGGGGTGATAAAGGTGAATCATTTAGTTTATAAACACCTCCCGAGAAACTGGTGAGCTTTTAGCATTCATGTAGGAACTTTCATTGTTTTCTCTGTAATGCTTTTACCTTACAGATAAAGGTGCTTGCTTAGAAAGAGCCATGTGGTAACTTGTAACTGTTGGCAATACACTGTTCATAGCTCTCAGAGAGAAAGCAAAGTACAGGCACTGGTCTTTAGGCAGTCTGGCTCGCTGGGGCTATCATAGTGCAAGGCAGGGAGCTGTGCAGCCTTAAAAGCGCTTGTCAGGAGATAGCGAGATGTCAGTCTCCACCCAAGATAGGTGATGGATGGGAGCCAGAAACTTTAGGTAGGTGCCCTTGAGAGACCATAGAGGGGAAAAACACGTGCAGTTACACTGAAACTGTGACAATGTTCATATTACATGGGCTCTGTCATCTATATTAGGCCATGAGAGGATGTTGGTACTTGTGGCTTTGTGATGAAGAGAGATCCAGATGACTCCAATCAAATTCATTTTAATTGATGGCACTAAGCAGAATTCAGAACTGGATACTGTAGCTGTTAGAGCAAGATGAAACTGGTGGAAATATTTTGTTAAAATTCATGTGGAAATTTGAGCTGGTTGTTTTCCATTATGCCATTATTGTGTCGAAGTGCATCATTTGTGAATTCTGAACGAGCTAGAGGAGGTGGAAGTGATACAGCCCCATAGTGATATTGGCCTAATGAATAAAAGCCTGATCGTAGAAGTAGTCTCATTGACTACACTGGACATTGGAATGGGGTCTATCCGAAAGGCCCTGCATTCTAGTCCTACCTAAGAGTTCACGTGACAGCGTGTACAAACCTCAATAAGAGTTTAACCCTCTGAGTAGAGGAAGGACCACATCTTTCCCAACCCTGCAACCCAGCAAATTCCAGCACTCAGGGCAAGAAATCATTGACCGTCAATTAACTAGAGGGTAAGAGGTAAACCCTTTACTGCTACCTTTTACTCCGACTCAAGACACCCCATCACACTGACCTTAATATTCTGTACTTTCCTAGCACATTTGGAACATTACATCACTATCTCCGTTTTACAAATGGGAAAACTGAGACTTAGAAAAGGTCGTACAACAAACTGATTGTGCATACAGATTTGGCAGTTATGTATTTGAATGCCTGATTTATTTGTAAAGCCTAACAAATTAGGCACTCAAATCTTTGGGGTTGGGGTTTTTCTAACAATGGTATTCTCAGATTGTTCATACAAGATTTGTACAAAGGACTCTATTGTAGAATGTTCCTAAATGCTACCTGCATTATGTACAGTAGTTTCCACTAGAAATAAATTCCCCAGGCACTTGATATTTCTTTATTTTTCCTTATTTGAAGGCTGAAGCTAGCATTACATGTGTATACTTGGATGAACCTGCTTTCTGTGTTGTATGCTTCAGGATCATAATCAGTAAGTAAATATAATGGAACAGTTGTGCTTTGATCCTCTCAATAATCGCTTCCATTTGGCATCAAAGCTGTTCACACATATCCATTTGCAAACAAAATGGGGAGTCCTTTCATAACAGACAAACAGAAGTAATTGGCAGCAGTTTTCTTGTATTTCTCATTGTTTTCAGCGACCAAGAATCCTGTGGCACCTTATAGACTAACAGACGTATTGGAGCATAAGCTTTTGTGGGTGAATACCCACTTCATCAGATGCATGACATATTCACCCACGAAAGCTTATGCTCCAATACGTCTGTTAGTCTATAAGGTGCCACAGGATTCTTTGTCGCTTTTTACAGATCCAGACTAACCCGGCTACCCCTCTGATCATTGTTTTCAATTATTTTTATCAGCCAAGAATGGCAATAAGTGAACCACGTGATCCTAATGCTATTATCTTTAATGCATGATGAAAACGCCACAATTACAGTGGTCACGCTGCAAACCTCATCAATTGCCATCCATAACTCAGTAACATACTTCTATGATTGTACTATTCCTTATGCTAACAACAGGAGAAGGTAGAGAACTTTGTAAACATGGATGCAAAGGTTCTCTAAGGCAAAACTGGAAAGTTTACCACATGGTAAACTATTGAGCTGAAGGGGGAGGGGGGAAATACATTTTGCTAAGCAAATTGAAGGGAATAAAATACAAATGCAAAAAAGCCCTTTTCTTTTTTCTATGGAAGAGTTGCACTTATTAATTATCTTGGACTGTGAATGTAAATCACTACAGGAGCCCATTTTACAATTAAATCTATCCATAGATGCATACAGCTCCCATAACTACAGTAGCAGAGCACCTCAGAACCAGTAATAGATTTTATCCTCAAAACACCCCTGTGATAGGTAGGGCAGTGCTGTATCCCCATGTTGCAGGTCAGAAAACTGAGGCACAAGAAAGATTAAGTGACTTACGCCAGGGTTGCCCACGGAATCTGGGGCTGAGACAGGAATTAGCTGCAGATCCCTTGACTCCCAGTTCAGTTCCCAATCCACTAGACCCATCCAACAGTTATGAGTTTTATCTATACACAGAACAATCATAGACTTATCTTGGACTACATTTCTCTCCATTAAGGCTGAGATTTTCATAGGATTCTAACCCCCTTAGGTGACCAACTCCCACTAAAAGCCCATAGGATTTGGGTGCCAAGCTCCCATAGGCTCCTCTGAAAGCCCTAGCTTTAATCTATAAATTCCCAATCCATCTCTAAAGTCATTCCTTCCTGATGACTTGTCTGATTCAGTCACTCATTCTTGTCCACCCAATACTCTCTTTGTTGTCCTTCAACTTCCAAAGTCACTGCCTCCAGGAATTCTTTCGGTGCTAGTCTCCTCAGAAATGATCTCCTCTGTCCTGAATGATTGCCTTGCGTTTTATCCTCCCTCTCTGAGGGTCTTGAAGTGGTGGGAGTCTGGTGACCAGGGGCGGCTCTATGTATTTTGCCACCCCAAGCATGGCAGTCAGGTGGCTTTCGGCAGCACGCCTGTGGGAGGTCCGTTGGTAACCCGGATTCAGCGGCATGCCTGCAGGAGGTCCGCCGGTCCTGCGGCTTCGGCGTACCTGCCGCCGAATTGCCGCCAAAGCCGCGGGACTGGCGGACCTCCCACAGGCACGCTGCCGAAGGCAGCCTGACTGCCACCCGCACGGCAACTGGCAGGCCGCCCCCCATGGCTTGCCGCCCCAGGCACGCGCTTGGTGCGCTGGTGCCTGGAGCCGCCCCCGCCCAGACCCTTAGATTGTAAACTCTTTGGAGCAAGGACGGTGCATTAATCTATGTCTTGCTAAGTGCTGTGTACATTTATGCAGATGTTTAAAAGATTAATAATAAAAAGCTTTATTCAGCTCTTATAGTCTACTGCTGATTCTGCTTCGCCAACACCAAGCCTTCCCCACAAATACCCTCTCATGTTCTCCAAGGCCTGGAAGGAGCTCCCTGTAAAATCTACAGAGTTGCCACATTATTCTACTTTAAATCTCACCTAAAACTGATCCCTGCTGTAATGCCTTGAAAGCACTTGACAATGATTAGGCAGCTGATGTGCTGTCACGGCTATTTTTATTGTCTCACTGTTTCCTTGTGCAGGGACCATCTTTTCATTCTATAGAGCTACCACACTTAGCACAATGGGGCTGCAATCCTTATGTGAGGCCATTAGGTGGCTCTGGAATTATCATGAATAGTACCATGAACAATCCGTTTAATAATAATCGTTGGTGATTTATTTTTAAAATTAATAAATCTTATCCAATATTCACAATCACTTGTAAAACAGTTACTATTGAGATCTATACTTTAAGAAAAACCTGTCAAAATTGTATGACCATAAACTTGTGCTTAACTCCTTTGACAGTAAATGAAAATGATATCTCAATTCTTGTTGTTTTTTCTTAATTTTTTTTAAAGTCTATTCTTTAAAAATAAACCACACTCCACAGCAGAGATCTTCATGACCAAGTTTTTGTACCAGACTGTTCTAAAAGAAAGAGGAAGCAATCAGTACATTTCTACGGTAGAACTATGGTTTCTCATTGCAAAAACATACAAACTGTCAAAATGTGGTATGAACCTGGACAACAACTTCTTGAATTGGCTTAGCATCATTCTGGATTTAGGGTTCAATTAAAGAAGTTGTCCACCTTTTTATATCGCAGATACCTATTGGTAAGTGGATATTTGGCTGTGAAAACTGGGTGTGATATTCCATTCTAGGAGTGTTAGCTGTTGACATGTATTTTACCACAGAAAAAGCATGGCCCGAATGGAAAGTACATTTACATGATAACATTTCAGGAAAAGGTCAGATAAAAATTTATGCGGATACAGACTAACACGGCTGCTACTCTGAAAGCTGTTGACATGGTTTGCGAGTCAGGATAAGCTTGCACTGAAGTTTTAGGAATACTATCCATACTGTTGCCCAAATTATGCATCTAATTGCTAAACAGTCATGCAACCCTTGTGATCATGATTTTGCCAGGACTGGGGCAAAAAAAAAAGTTGGTGAGGGTAGATGGAGAATGGTGTCTGTTCAGTTGCACTTACACTGTTTTGTGTATGCAGTCCCATGGGCATCTCAAGGTAGAGTTTGGCTTCTTCTTTTTTTAATTTGCACCTGGAAAACTTTAAAGCACCCCACACATGAATCCTTCTAAAAAAAATGCTTCCTGGCTTTGATCTTGCATATTTCATAACACTGCCTCATGAAATGAGAAACAATGACATTTGCTCCCTCGAGTTTTCCATAGTGCATGAGCCTCACAAATAACTAAAGCCAACTCCTGAAGTGCCCTATGCAACTGTGTAGTCCAAGAGCCATGGAAACTGCATTTCTGCAAATCTTTGGAAAACCTGCACAGTTGGACTTCCAGGATGGGTGGCAACAGGGGAAGGTGTGATGGGAGGAATTGCTTGTTCCACTTCAAGGTAGATCCCCACATACGGAGAATCATATGGATCAAACCTTTCTTAAGGAGGAGGGCCAAGCTTCACCCACTACTTCTCCACCCTCCCTAACCATCAATAACCACCAGTGGGAAAATTACTTGGTGCTATGATCTTGCAAAATAAAGCAAGGCTATGAATTCCTACTGTCAGCCTCTCTGGGTTGCAGCAGTTTCAAGACACCAGAGCCATTCACCCAGGCTCACTGGCTTGTTCAATAAAGGCTGAACCTCAGGTACTAACAAAAACAACAACCTGGCTTTGATTAATCTATAGCTCATTGTCCAGCTAAAATCCCTGTCAAATGCCTTTGTTGGCCACTTGCTATGAGCCAAGGACATGATTTCATTACATACCCATGAAAAGAGAGAAATATACCATGCAACCACTGGAATCCCTAAGACATTTTCTAATTTTTATCTGACCTTTTCCTGAAATGTTATCATGTAAATGTACTTTCCATTCGGGCCATGCTTTTAACAGAATACAAGGGCCAGAGAGAAAATAGAAGGTTTTTTAAATACATATATAGCTCCAGTAAATAAAGCTCTGAATGAAAAATTGATGCAACTTTTCTTTTTTTACCTTTTTTTCCCCTTATCAGAAATGCACTGAGCCTTATCTCACTGAATATATTCACTGATCTCGGCTATTCATTAAAAGTAATAGAACAGAGAAATAACTTTGGTACACGGCGGTTTCAACATTTTTTGTTTAGATTCTTCAATAAATCATATTGTCAGGGGTTACTTTATTTTACTATTGTGTCACTGTAAAAGAATGAACTGTATTTTGAAAATTTCCGTCCTTGTTGCTTAAGCTCTGCTCCACTAAGTTTAAAACACTGACAATTCCAGCCATAATTTACTCCTTGGAACAGGTCATTAAGTACGCATTGCTGCTTCATACTTCCTCTTTGATCCATTGCCTTTTATAAAATATAGAAACATTCTAAATAGTCTCCAAGGAGAGAATTTTCTTTTAGGTTGTATTTAACTATGAATCATAATACATAATTTACCCACCCATCCACTCTCCCATGACATGCTGGCATGTTGCTTTCATTAAAGTCAGCCATATGGCAGTTCAATCATTTGTCACAGTGGATTGATTGAGAAATAATAAGGTTAATTCCATTACCATAGCTAAGTGATCTACGCACCAGTAAGGTGAGTTGTATCTTCTGGCTTTCCTGGAGATAATATGATCACTTTTGCAGTAGTCCACTGGGGGCTGTCATAGTTGATAATTGAAACCTGATATGATTTGGTGTGTAACAACCATGTGTCAGGTCACGTTGCCTGAGAAGACATTATGGAGCTATAAGCTTTTCTCATATGCCAATCAAAGCTGTTAATTACACAGCTGGGAATGGTCACCGTAATGATGTAGCTAATCTCTAGGGAGGAAATTCATCTTCATCTTTCTCCTCCAAAGAAATGTACTCTGTCACCCGAGAGGGGGTATGTTAGTACCTTTATGAATTAAATCATCATGTCACAATTCCAGGAACATTTCTACAGATCAGCTCAAGAAAGGCCTGAGCCTCCAAAGTTTCCCACTGGGTCAGTGGGATAAATCATGAGAACAGAGTCATGTAATTAGGAGCTTGCAGGACCATGTGCAAAGAAAGCATCTATATTGTCATGGTGCTATGGTGCCAAATGTTAACATCCCTACTGTTGACCGGTTCTTTTCCCTGATACCCAGATAGCATAGGTTCACAGACAGACTCTTGAGCTGAAGAAGTATGTCACTGATTCGCTGCTTCAGTGAGTGATCAGTCCACCGAAACAGGGCACAGCATAGGGTTGAATGCAAGCGCGCCCTCATATTTAAGTGCCCACCTTAAATACACTGTTACAAAAAGTTATTCATTATATAGTGTATAAACACTTTTCTTCCTAACACTACGATTAGTTTGCTAATTCAGTTGTTGACCTGATTGGACTGCTGGCCAAGTAGTTTACCTGATCAGGTTGCTAGTTCAGCTTTTTTTTTTTACATGGCTGTTCGCTTTCTTTGACAGACAAACAGGCATCTTTTCACATGTCCCAAAACCCCAAATATACATTCCACATATTACATCCTACACTTATTCACAACGACTAGTACCTTACTATGCAAGCAGTCCCACTGCAATCCATATTGCACTAATAAATTATATGTAGGGCCAGGTAGATTCTTGTTAAGGTACAATTTTGTACAAAGGACAATTATTTCTATAAATACAAGGTAATAACTGAATAAGTAGCTCCAGCATCCTAATGTATGGATACCTTTTGCAATCCATCCTCTAAATGGTCCATGAATTCACCTGACAAATCAGGTTGATCTATTTTTTAAGTTTATTTTTTCATTTGTATTAATTATTTAAATGAAATCTACGTATAAAAATAATGTATTTACAAGTCTAGACATCTGAATATTCAAGCGCCGTTCCTCATTCCATGCAGTAACAATTGATTAGCTGTACCTAGAGAAAATGTGTCAAAGAGTAGCTGCCAATATTAACATCTGCCAGCTGTTCCCCTTTATAATCAGCAGCAGAAAGAAATGATTCTGCCTCTTGGGAGAGCTTTCAAAGTTTCCCGTCTCAATTTGCAGTTTGCATTTCTCAGAGGTGTGAATATGAATAATATTACAATTCTCCACGGCTTCATCTATCAAATGTGTAAACTGATGACAAGATCCTAGTAACAAAACACTGGGACAATAATATCCCCTGGACCGTTCTACCAGCAGAAAATACCAGGGTCAGTTTAAATGGGGTGTGATCTAAAATGAACTCTGGGAGTAGAATTGACCCAATGTAGGGAAAGGATAAAGGAAAGATCTGTGCAAATGCACATGCAGGGATGATGCCTTGATGAGAACAAAGTTAGATCTTAGCAGAAATGTGCAGATCAGACCAGACTTTTTTTAAAAAAATAGAGCTGAAATTTCAAAGCCACAGAGAGGATTTGGATGATGCCCAATTCCTATTAATTTTAGTGGGGATATTGCATCCAAATTCCTTAGGAGGCTTTGAAGCCCTCAGCACAAAGTATCAATAAATGTTCAGGACCTGACCCTGATCTCACTCAGACCAGCATTCCCCAGGACCAACTCCACTGAAATCTATGCAGTTATACTCTAACTGAGATCACAGTCAGGCCCTGGGAGCTTACCAGCCAAGGAGAAATGATATGCAGTGGTGCCTCAGGAGGTCAAAGCCAAATACCATTGCCACCAATGCCAGAAATCATGGTATTCTTCCTAGAATGAGAGGCCATATCTCAGGAGCTAATATCACAACAAATCTCCGCCCCCACCCTCGGCAAAGTGGTGGTGGTGTTGATCAACAACAGTGACAATGTTTCCTTGCACAGGTTCGGCCGATCGCAGCTCCCAGTGGCCGCAGTTCACCGCTCCAGGCCAATGGGGGCGGCGGGAAGCAGTGGACAGTAAGTCCCTCGGCCCACACCGCTTCCTGCCGCCCCAATTGGCCTGGAGCGGCAAACCATGACCACTGGGAGTAGGCCGAACCTGCGGACCCGGCAGGTAAACAAACCGGCCCAGCCCGCCAGGGGCTTTCCCTGAACAAGTGGCGGCCCTAGTTTGAGAACCACTGGTGTAGAGATTTATTTTGGACTTGTAGTTGGACCTTTTGTTACCCTGGAAGGAGACTGCACCCTTAAGGGACCTGGCTAGAGGGCCAGGCCCTGGAAGACTCT
Source organism: Chrysemys picta bellii (assembly GCF_011386835.1). Classification (NCBI taxonomy): domain Eukaryota; kingdom Metazoa; phylum Chordata; order Testudines; family Emydidae; genus Chrysemys; species Chrysemys picta. The sequence goes on along the minus strand of NC_088803.1, from coordinate 45,863,207 downwards.
CAGAGAGGGACTGTGCAAATGGCCATTAAGGGTGTCAGAGATGAGGATCCCCCCCAAAGCTGCCTTTAAGTATGAGATGATGCCCAGGAGGTGAGGGTGCATTATAATAGGGCTACAATTTCCCTTAGGGCATTTGGGCTGGGCGGTAGCAGGTTCTTTTGAGCCTGACCACAGTGTCACAGACACCACTGCTTGGAACTGTTGGAAGGTATTTGCTTTTTAATAGTGACCTATTTAAAGACTCCATCTTCAGTGTGTTAAAACAACTGGTCTCAATCTTAGGATAAGTATAGGTGGAATTGCTCCTTTTCTTGTATTAACTTTCTGCTGTGCTGTTCAACAGAAGAGCAGAAAACTTGACACAAACTAGCCATTAGCGCTCACACTAATGTCCATTTAAAAAAAATGATTATATGGTGGAGTAACTTCATGTCCTCTTCTATTAATTTTATATCAGCTGGAAAAATTCATCACTTGTGGTTGAGTCTACTTTGGGCCATAAAAATTAAGCACAAAAGCATAAGTGAAGTAGGAATGCTCAGCAGTGTCGTTCAAGTGGTTTTTGAACAACATCATTGTTGTTCAGACTAATACGAAACTCAGAAAACCAGTTAAAATGACAACCATCCTGGCAGGTGTGATTTGTAGATTGGACAACATAACCCTCAAAGCAACAGGACAAGCTAATTTATCACATATATATGTGGGTCAAATCCTCAGCCGGCGTAACTCAGCATAGCTTCATCTACTTCAGTGCAGTTACGGTGACTTACACCAGCTGCCTATCTGCCCCATAATACATCTGTGATAAGCAGCTATTTTACTCAGAAGTAGCTTTTCCCCCCTACAGATAAAAGACTTGCTTTATACAATTTTTCCTAAAAAGGCTGTTGGCATATTAGTTGAAAAGCCAACAAGTAACTGAACCAAGCTCAGTATAATGTCATCATTTATACTTAGACTCGGAAACATGTGTGCTGGGATTGAAGTTATTTTACTCCCACAGGGGTAACACTCTATTTTAAGTGCCCATTAACTAATCCTAAACAGCAGTGGAAAATCAGTGGAAATACATGTGATATCCACATGAATACCAAGTGAATTCGTGAAGATCGCTGCTGAATACAAAATTATTTCACTGTAATAGGGACACTTGAACTAAAATGTTGCTGAAGAAGTAGCTAGTCATAAAAAATACGTATCCTTTGATAAGATTTCTTTGATGTCATACTGCTATATTCCAGGGGTGGATCTGCAGTTATATTATAAATCCTATTTTCAGAGACTTATAATTTGGCTGTTAAATCTGGCTCCACACAGGCAAAAACTTGGCAGTAATACATTTGTGGCCTGGGAGCAAATTTTGTTTTAATAGATTTTTTTTTCTAATAGCCATTTTAAAACTAAAATGCATAAAATATGAAGGCTCCAGGTGCATTTTGTGCAATTAATGCATAATTGTTTTGGTTTTAAAATGAAATATGAGAAGTTTTTTTGAAATATTTGTTACTGCTTATTTACACTAAAGCTGTGTCAGTGAGATTTTCAGTAAGGGCCTGCTCCTGTTCCCATTGAAGTCAATGAAAGCAGAGTGTGACCCTAAGAATCTTAGTACACAGACTAATGGCCAGATCCTATCTATTTACTTATATAGCCCCCAGCACTGCAGCATCTGAGTGACTGTCCATTAATGGTTCTCAGCTCCCACTGGTTTAGGAACCTATATTAAATCTGCATATAGGAATCCATGGCTCTCCCATCTCGCAGTAAAGTTAAATCAGGCTACTGCTTGTTTTAAACAAGTGCTGAGTTAGGAACATAAATGCCAATGCAGGTGCCTAATTGTAGGCACTAAAACTTGAAAATGTGGTTCTCAATCAATGGAAATTGCGGGTGCATTGTGTCTTGAACTATCAGATCTAGGTTAGTAGTCATGCAATGAGTCCATTGACCCTATGTGGAAGCCAGAACTCCATCACTGCGCTAACTGTGTAGGGAATGAGAGAGAGAGAATATCAGCAGAAAAAGAATGGGCCCATGCTCCATGTCCTGGAAAAGTGTATACGATGCAGTTATTGAGTATATTCATCCTGGAATATAATACATAGACCAGATGATAAGTACATTAGGCACGGTAGCTAAAGAACACATTGATTTAGGAGTTCCTTTAACAGAATGGTTTGGGGGTTACATTAACCCACCTTGTTATCTGATCTTGGAACCCTGCAAGGAGGTTCTGACTGATTCCTGTTGGCATGCTGTGACTCATAAATGTCACCCTGGACACAAACCAGCTGAAATAACTGTATGGACACCGAGAACTAGACTCTGGCATGGAGATGTCTCCGCAGGGAAACCCAAGCGATAGCCAGGTTTAGGATGTGGTTTATAATGTCTTTGTTGTTTAGTTGTGGCAATCCTATTTATTTACTTCTTGAGTGATGTAGACTGAATTTGTCCATTCAGATTTACTTATGGCCAAGTTGGAGGGAACCCACATGTGTTCAATCCTATATAAATGCTCCATGTCTACAGGAAATGGTCAGGGCCGTGACTATTCTGATATTGCATTGGAATGCACCTTACAAAACTGGTTTGGTTAACAAATCATTGACAATTTGCTGACGTGCATTCAAACTGATTCTTAGAATGGGGAGATCTTTGGCTGACTCGAAGCAGAAGGAAACTGTTGGAAAGAGACAATAGAGTATCGACCAATTTTATTTGAGGGTAGCACATTAAGTGCTATTAAAGGACATTTTAAGTCCTGTTTTGCACACCCATTTTTTACATATGTAACTGGTTGTATTCACAAAGGATGGCATGCACCTGCAAATCAAGCACCTGTGCACAAATATAGGTTTTGCTCAAAAAAAAAAAAATTTAAGGCTTGCTATTAGGAGGTCAGACAGTTCTGTTCCAAAAAGTGGTCTGGCAAAACCAAGAACACCTCAATGCTGACTGAAGGTATTACTCTATAAAGGAATACGTGTTTTATTAGTAGAAATGGGTTTCCTTTACAAAACAGCAAATTAGATGTGGCTGGGGATTTGGTTTGGCCTGCGTTATCCATAGATTCACATCCCAAGTAGAGGGCTGTTTTGGCAGGAATAGATGAGGATTAGGCTACAGAAATATGGCCAGTAGGTAAAGAGAGGCAATGTCTTTTTCTTAAGAGTTTTATGTATTCTGTTCAGTGACAGTGACTGAAACCTCCTGCTGGTTAACAGAGTCAAATCTTTTGTTTAGAGAATTCTCTACTTTGCTATTTATGTTATTTCTTTCCTTTTATTTTTCTGCCTCAGGATGGAGATGGAAGATATTCTGCGGGCCTTTTCAGGGTCTTTTGTTTATTATTATGGCAAGCCAGATAGGATTGTAAGATTAAACAGTAAATCGGGCTGTTACACGTTTGATCTGTAGGAAGCCCATTTTAATCTGCAGCTTCTGAACAATTGGGAATCAAGCCAATGGGCCAGATTTTCAAACAAGTTAGAGGAACATAAATAATTGTAAACCTAAGGTATTCAGAAAATCAGACACAAAATATACTAATAAGAAGCCTTTCTAGGGTGCCAATGGTCTGACAAATGAAACACAAAGCAAGGCTGCATTCCTTAACCTTTCTAATTATATCTACCTGTTTAGCTGAAGGGTTTTTGGAGAGGGGGTAGTGTCCAAGGTTTCTTGATCATACATAAGATCACTTGAGTGTCCATGCTGACCAGACTCTGGAAGACTTCGCCTGCTAGGAGCAGCTTTGGTTTCCCCTGCCAAAGCAGAGTCAGATATTTGCAGGTGTTGTGCATCAGCAAAGGCTGCCTGGTTCCCTTGTAGACTTCTACAATGACCTTCCCTCAGCTATTGAATGGCTGACATTTATACTAACACGCTTGACTTGAATGTCTATGTAAATGAAGTCACATGGATAGAAAAGAATTGTTGTCTATGACAGTCTAAATGTATTTATTTAGACTTACAGAAATCCTGAAAAGGGCACCTGATCTTCTAGTAGCAGGTCAGAGTCCATCCAGGCTGCTAGATTGTGAACCTGACCAAAGAAGATGGATGCACACCATCAATCAAAAGGGCAGCAATAGTTCTTGCATGATGCTCCAGTTGCTTCTCCCAGCCAACTAATCTCACTTTAATCTTGCCTGGATTGAGACTCATCCAGCTAGCTCTCCTCTATGCCCCAATCTAACCCAGACACTGAGTAAAATCATTGTTTTGGCTTGATGAACCTGCTTTCAAACTGAGGTTGATATTCCAGTTAAAAAATGTCATGTTCCTGTAGATCAAGATTTTGACAATTCAGGAGCATCAGTGGAGCAACTAGAAAGTGACTCAGTGCAATGACATCTTTACTCAATTTATGTCACTTATGAAAGGGGACATGTATAAATCTGGTAGATTACAGGTTTAAAGATTTTTCTTTGTAGCAAGAATATGTATTAAATTCACTTTCTTGTTCTCCAGGACTCAGAGGAGGACTTCATTAATGTCACTTAAACATGAGAATAATACTATTTAGCGGGTTTATTAGTAGAGAACAATGTACATGGGAACAGAGCCCGAAGATCACTTGAAATAATTAAAAAGAGCAAAACATTCTTAATACCTCAGTGATCACATAGGCATTTAGTTAGGTATTTTGCTTAAAAATGTATCAGAGCATTAACACTTCCTGTAGTCTCCAGCTATAATACCATCTACGCTGATGATGATGATGATGATGATTGTTACACACATTTATACTGTTCCTTTCACTATAGAACTGAGGAGCCATTGACACAACTAAAATTCAAGCTAGGATATTTTCCCAAAACAGGGACTGTTTGTTCCTTGGGGCTGAGAAACTTCCAATGTGGACACCAGTTTCCAAGAGCAATATAAAGAGTACGTAATGGAAAATGAGTCTTGCAATGTGATCTAAGAGTGGGAAGAACTGCACTGTGACAGCTGATCTGTGGGGATGATTTCCATAATGCACAACCCACCATCTCGCCTCGACCTCCTGCACATTTAACCCTAGATTTCACACCGCTACTTATGTCTTAAGTCATTCCTTTACTATTTTTACTCACTTGGTACAGTGCAGGAAAGCAAACCTACAGAAGGGATGACCTTTGGTCAAGATTTTTAGAAATCGGTACTGAAGTGGGTCTCCTGGGGTAGAATGTACAAAAATGCCTTTGTGACTTAAGAGTGCAAGTTCTAGATTGAAAGTCAGTGCTTATTTGCTTAATACACTACTGGAAGGTGTTCCGATACCACAGTGATAAGTGCACTCTAAGAACCTATATAGAATAGAATAGAATAGAATAGAATAGAATAGAATAGAATTTGGGAGCCTGTCTCAGTGGTTTTATTTTCAAAAAGTGCTGAGTAGAGCCATGTGGAGGACAGAAATTTTGTTTTGTGAAGGATTTTGAGATTTTCACATTTGTTTTCATTTAACTTGAAAATTTCAAAGGTTTCCATAAAAGAACATTTAAAGAAATCATTTTAGGTTGATGAAAATGTTTTTTTCAACAAAAATGTTTTGATTTTACTTTTTAAATTATATTTTAATCATATTTAATCATATATATGATTAAAATATATATGATTAAAATACAATTCATGATTAAAATATAAATCAAAATGAAAAATCAAAATGTTTCATTCCAAAAAATAAAAACGGGACATTTTGACAGTCAGAACTTTTTTCAGTTTTTCTCCTAAATGAAATTGCAGCAAATTCAATGTGATTTTGCCAAGTGCTTTGACTTTGACACCCTTTCACAAAAGTGTATTCTCCAGTTTTCTGCCCAAGTTTTTCCAGCCAGCACCAGTGCTGAGTGCTCAGCATATCTAACTGAAGTCAGTGGCTAGGATTTTCAAATGGACATAGAAGAGTTAGGTGCCTAGCTCCCATTGAAAAGTAATGTGAGTTAAGCACCTATGTCCCCTAGGTGCCTTTAAGAATTTCATCCCCTGGGTGCTCAGGACTTCTGACAAAGCAGGACTCTAAATTAGGCATTTAAATAGATCTCCTAGGTGCCTAACTTTAGACTCCCAGTTGTTTAAAACCTTGGCCTCTGTCTGTTTCTCCCACTGTCTTCCTTTAAATCCCTCCTAAAAACTTTCCTCTGCCTACAAAAAGCTCGACACAGCCTAGGTAGCTAGTGTTCTGAGATTGCTGCTTTTCATGCTGACCAGTACCATCTCATTGCTTTCATTTGCTTCCCACATCTGTTCGTTGTATCCAACTGTCATATTGTCTTAGATATAAACTCCTTGAGCCAATAACTGTCTTTTTGTTCTGTTTGCACAACACCTAGCAAACCGAGGGCCTGCCTATGAATGGGGTCCATGGGTGCTACTGCAATACAAATAATACATAATTTACATTGATCATGCTTTGTGTTTTGTGGAGACCCTCTCGCCTTAACGAGTGTGCAAGAAATCCATCACCAGTTCCTCCTACCTGTGTGAGCAGACATTCCTCTGGATTATCTGTCAGTGCTTCTTTCTCTGAGCATTAAGCCATAGCTTATCTAAGATGGTAAGTGAAACATTTACCCTGAAAAAGGAAGTGACTCCTTTTGACAGCTTTCCTGGCTGCCATATTCTCACACATCACATTTCAGCATGTGCATTCTTTGCATTTCAGATAAATAAATATATTTCAGCAATCTTACTAGCACTTTACCATTTTTAAGAGATTTCTATGCATTAAAACCACTGTCTGGCTCAAACATTGTTAACAGCTTCTTTCTATGGCCTCATAAACACTAGCTGGACAATTAAGAATTTTTGTTGTTGTTGTTTATAGAGAACAATGATTTACTGATTCCATTCTCCTCTTTATACCCTATGTGTATATATTGCATGTGGTGCATTTTCTATAATTAAATTACCACATTGCTGTCAAACCAATTGTTTTATTCAGTCATTCTGTAACAGAACTCCTTTTAGTCTCTCTACTCATTTTTTAATTAAGGTGGAAATAGATATAGATCCTAAACAATTACAAACAAGAGAAACCAGATTGTGACTGAACTAAACAGTCTAAATTCTTTTGCATTCTTAGGCATAGCCAAAAAGAAACACCGTTGCCACATATTTATGATAAGTGTCATGAAAAAGCTGTCCATCCTCATCTCGTTGCTCAATCCTGCAAGGTGCTGAGCTGCTAATTCTGGTTACTTGCAGCTCTACTTAAGACAGATTGGAGAAGAAGGCACTCAGCACCGAGCAGAACAGGGTCCATATTCACCAAGGCCCTGAATCAAACCCCTGGAAGTGAATGGAAGGATTCCCATTGACTTCCATGGGCTTTGGATCAAGTTTAAGGTGTTGTACCCACGCCTTGGTGGTAACCCTCAGGTAAGCTTAGCAAGGTGGAATGGAATCCTCCTTTCAAGAAGTTGGAGATAGCTTGGACCCACTACTGTAGCCTCTGTATCTGCTTTCTCTCAACCATATCCAAAAGTTCTGTAGCCACTGCTCATCATCCTAATCTCAGAAGTCCATGATTGCTTTTTGGGCCCAGAAGCAGTACTCCACCATTTGCAGCAGTTCCGTGAATGCCACCAACAGCTTTGCATTGGTTCTCACTATGTCCCACAGCAATCTGTCCTCCATGAAATCATCATGTTCCCTGCTGTTTCTTTCTTCTTGCAGTTCTGCAAATACTGAAGGATTATGCATCCCGTGCTTGTGATGCTCATGACAATAGTGTAAAGCTGTGCAAGCTCCCTGCTACTGTCAGAGACGGTGGACATGGGGTTCATGGTTTTTGTTTTTGTTTTTTAAAAAGGTGCACAAATATTGGGATATACATGACATTACTGGATGGAGAAAGTTGAGCCCTTGCTCCAAGTCCCCCTCTGCGTGACTCATTTCTGCCCCACCATCCCTTGACAAAACTTCCCAAAAGACAGTGTGCTGAATGGTAGTGAGTTACACACTGAGATACTTACCCATGGTGCACTGCACTGTGCATCAACACAAGCACTCCTGGTCAGTACGCACAGCACCGATGCAAGAAGCCAAGTATGTGCACAAAGAAACAATAGACTAACTGTGACAGCTTTATGCCAATATAACTTGCATCAGCAAAAGTTTGTATTGTAGACATGGCCTTACGGAGCAGTCCTTGCAGTTCAGAACTGGGGCCTAGAAAGGGGTAGTATAGGGAAATCGGCACTGTTGCGAGCCATTCCACTTTTGTTTGTAGAGAGACATGTCCGGTCTATTTTTGTTAACCCAAAGCTTTGTATTAATGCTAAAAATTACATGGAAAATGGCCATATCGATAAAAATGGATCAATTAAACTCAAACTTGGAATTTCTCAGGGAGAGTATAAACTGAGGTAGGAAGAAATGATATCAACAGATGGTTGTGACACCAATACAGTTCTGAAGAAGCCGGAAGGCTGATGCCTGTAAATGACTGATGCAACAAATGGGATGGTAGAAACAGAGCATCAGAAAGGAACTCCTGAGAAGGAAAAGAAGTGCTGTTAAATGCTGCTATGGTACCAAGAATTAATTATCCAACTATAATTGCTTAGGATTGCTCCAACTACCATAGTGTCTCTTCACCTTTTCAGCCCCACTGCCAAAGAAGAAGCAGTGAGGATAGACACTGAAGAAGAGCAAATATACCAAAAGAAATGAGAAATAAAAAAAGTGATATGTTTCTTAACTGAGATGTAGATTATCTCTACTGGATCTGCCTTCCAAAGCTAAGCAAAACACCTGGAATGTTTTGCAACCCCATCATGTACAACCACTTACAGTTTGCTCACAGGAATTTGTTGAAGTGCAGGTAGATCCATGCATCCCAATTTTTGAATGTAGGACAAGGATGCTAATGGGAGCAGGCATAGGGAGTGCTTTTAGACTATTTAGCTGTATCGTGGAAAGTGTTACTAAGATTGTGAGCTCTCTGAGGTCAGGGACCAGCTCTAACACAGGAGGCTTTGCCCTCCAGCTACTACTGCTCTAACCTGTGCTATTAATCTCTCTGTGTCATGAGCACTAAATTCACCCACAAATTCAAAGTAATTTGTTGTGAATAATGGATAGGTGTGGTAAGTATAAACACAGCCCCATATTCCAGACTCTAAATATCCCATGTGGCTGACCACTAAGGTTGACCACGACCAGCTAATGCATTTTTAAACATGACTCGTCCTGTGTACACCAGGTGAAAATCATGTTAGTTAAAATGTGTTTGCTAATATTATGTGATGCCCCACGTGCGTTGTCAGCAATGGGGATCAGACCTGGGAACTGGAGCTAAAAGCGTAAGTCTCTACTGCCATCTCTGTTAGGCAAGGCTGTAGCAGGCTCATTAACCTCTCTGGGTGACTCAGCCAATACTAGGGGTGGACAGAATGCTACTCTGAGTAAGCATGAGTCACCCTGACACGTTTTAAAACATGACTGTTTATCCTCATGTAGACATGAGCTGAGCGGCAGGAGAGTCTCTCAGTGGCCACTCCTGAAGTTATTGCTCCCCATCACTACTGCTACTTCAAGCCCATAGAGAGCTTTCTACTGCCCCAAATCTCAGCAATCCTGAGGAATAGGGAAGCTTTGTGAAGCGCAGGACCATGTTGCACAGACAGTGTAGTACCGAGAACTGACACTCAGAATTCAGAGATATACATGGCCTCTCCTTGGGCCTAAGTATTGGTGCTACACGTGCAGAGAATCCAAAATACTTCTTACATTGCATTCTTTGGTACTATTCAATATTTGTATTAATGACTTGGATAACAGAGTGGAGAGTATGCTTATAAAATTTGTGGATGACATCAAGCTGGGAGAAGTTGCAAGCACTTTGAAGAACAGGATTAGAATTCAAAATGACCATGACAAATTGAAGAATTGGTCTGAAATCAATAAGATGAAATTCAGTAAAGACAAGTGCAAATTACAACAGTTAGGAAGGAAAAATCAAAGGCCCAACTACAAAATGGGGAACAACTGACGAGTTGGTAGTACTGCTGAATAGGATCTGGGGGTTACTTATAGTGAGCTTAATTGCCATGAGAGAGTACTTAGCTAAGATCTCAGGCAGCCTTCATAAGGAAAATATTAAATCTGTAGTAGTCTCATTATGCTTGGCTGATAGACATTCCCCGTTATGTTCTGATTAAGTCTGTTTTTCCGGATACATTTTCCTTTCACTGTTTATATTTTAATCCTGGGTTTGTCTTCAACCAGTTTTATTTAATTTGCCATTTTTTCCCCTTTCTTTTCGTTATTTCCTAGTGTTATTCCTGGTCTCTTATTCATCTTCCTAGACAGTGATACAGGTCCCCATGAATATGTTAGCCTGGGGATTCACTCTCTATACTGTCTCTCCATTGAATACAGAGTTAAAATCAAGATCTCTTCCTCATCAGGCAAAGCCTTCTATGGCATTGGCTCAAGCCACCTGAAAGATTAGGTCTCCCTCTGCAACCATGATCTCCTAGCTCAAGAGCAATGGAACTGTCTACACAAGGTAAGATTCATGAGGGCATCAGACAAAATGTTCTCAGCAGCTGGACCAACATCATGAAATGTTCTACACAAGCTATAGGAATGCCCATGGACTCTACCATTTTGGGAACAAAATCAAAACTTATTTTTTTGCAACCTTCCCATAACAACTATATTACTATTCATAAAAACAAAGACAACTACCGGCAAAAGAAAACAAATACTTTATTTCAATGGGATTGGGGAGGAAAAGTTAGTGATATTTTGTTTACTTAATGCTTGATAAGATATTTGATACTTAATAAGATATTTAGGGTGAAATCCTGGCCCTAGTGAAATCAATGGCTAAACTCCCATTGACTTCAGCAGAGCCAGGATTTCACCCTCAGATTTTACAATGGTGGACACAGTATAATAACCTAGAGAGAGAGAGAGATTTTTGATTGTTTAGTAAATTGCTATATTTTCTTGATATATAGGGACAGATTGCAATATCCTCTTTCACAATGAGTAATACCTTATTCCTTCAATATTCCAACTGATTTCAATGAGACTACTCAAGGACTACAGTATGATCCAAGATGAGTAAGGGTATTGTTAAGAGCTGATGTAAAGGGGAACATAAAGGAAGCCATTGGCAGAACACAACAATAGCAAGTTTTATTGGTTCTATATCCATCTAGATAGACAGAGCATACTTGAAATAGGTCCCGTAGTCCAGCCCATAAGATGAATCATTAGGATATCTCAAACCACCATACTATTATCTCATTGTCATTTTTCCTCCTCTCTGCATGTTAGAATGTGCACTTCTCTACTGTATCGAGCACATTTTAATGTATTCTGAAGACTATTATGGTAAAGGATGTAAATACAGTGTTTAAAATTGAAAACAAAAAAATCTTCACAGCTTCATTGCTGCCTCGTAGTGTTCCAATTTCTATGAATATTTCTACAGCACAAACCTTTCCTAATTTAGCCCTTAGACTCCTCATTGTTTTTCATTTAGGTAGCCAGAAGGCAAGATCTGTAGCAAACCAAGAATTAGAAACAAAATCAGCTATGGTCAAAAAATACATTTCTCTGCGATTTACTTTCAGATGCAACATTGTGATACTGAATTCCTTGGCTCATCTCGTTTTTTTCTTTCTTTTTTTCTTCTTCGTACTTCGTACTTATATTTCAGTATCCTCTGCATCTGTCAGCGGGGTTCACGTGGTAGCACATATGTTTCTGGACTGGCCAGCTTGTCTCTTGCATTCCTTGTTGCTAATGCTGCTGCAGTGAGTAAATCTGGCTTTAAAACTCCATCCAGAATACCTGGATGGGAGGTGGTGGAATCATTTGTATGGGGAGGAGGTTAGCCTCCTAAGTTCTAGTGACGGAGTTAAGGTAAAGGTGCTCCGGTGTAGTTCACCCTTCCCTCAGCTATTAATGTTGCTACTGCTTCTGTAATGAGGAGAGGGTTGCTAGAGCTACTTAGGGTATCTAACGTCTCAATTTGTCTGCACACATTCCTGTTCTTATTTGCAAGCAATTGTGCATGGAACTTTAAAGGGCCCGGGGCGGTAGTGGCGGCCGAGCCTCTGGCCCTTTAAATCGCCGCCTGAGCCCCGCTGCCGCTACCCCAGGGCTTTGACAGGCTCCGGGGACGATTTAAAGGGCCCAGGGCGGTAGCGGCTACTGGAGCCTCGGGGAAGCGGCGGCTGGGCTCTGGCGGCTATTTTAAGGGCCGGGGTGGTAGTGGCAGTAGCAGCTACCAGAGCCCTGGATCCTTTAAATTGTCCCCAGAGCCCTGCCATCGCCTCCCCAGGGCTCCAGGGATGATTTTAAGGGCCCGGGGTGGTAGCTGCGGCAGGCTCCCCAGGCCCTTTAAATCGCCGCCCAAGCTGCTACCCCAGGGCTCCGGCAGCAGGGCTCTGGCGACAATTTAAAGGGCCCGGGGCTCCAGCCGCTGCTGTGAGCCCCAGGCCCTTTAAATTGCACAAGGGGAAGCCGATCCGCCCCGGTATGGTGCACCGGCTCTTCCCAGTATGCCGTACCAGGGCATACCGGCTTAGTTTCACCTCTGCCCAGTGGGGCCGTTCTTATGGGTAGTTCCCATCGCATTGTAGTCAACGGGAATTACCTGTAGTGTGAGGAGAGAAAATTAGGTGTAGTGTGAGGAGAGAAAATTAGGCCTCAGACTGAAGACACTGGACTACTCACATGCTTAATGTGAAGCCTGTACTGAAGTTAGGGTGACCAGACAGCAAATGTGAAAAATCGGGATGGGGTGGGGGGTAATAGAAACCTATATAAGAAAAAGACCCCAAAATCAGGACTGTCCCTATAAAATCGGGACATCTGGTCACCCTAGCTGAAGTGCTTGGCCACATCAGGGCCAAAATGACCCACTTAAACCTTTGCTACTGACACATCAGGTTTTGCTAGGCAGCTTTTCCTTCCTCCCTTTGCTATGCAACTTGTTGCCCGAGCAACCCCTGTTGTCATTGGCACAAGTGGCGAAGATCAACTGTCGCTTTCTAAACAAACATAATAGCTTTAAAATGTGTGTACTGAGTTTGATTGATTTATTTATTACTATTCATGGCAGTTGTATCGAATTCATTTTTCTCTCTGTTTAGTTTCATGCATCCATTGACTTTCCTTATTATTTTTCACTCCCCTGGAATTAATAGGAACATTGGACAGCAGAATTCCTGCCCTGATAAGCAATATCATGGATATGTTTATCATTTATAATGGACAGTCTGATGCAAAATAAATAATAATTATATGCTGATATCAATATGATGTCCAACATGTTGGAGAGTAGCTTTAAATTATTATAAAATGCCTTGTGATGGCAAAGACTCAAAGGAACATTTGCAGAAAGTTTTTAGATTCATCCTTTGACCTCAGATCACAGGCCCTACATACCTAAAACTTCCTATGTTTAAGTACCCCCTAAAGGATAAAGGAAGGTCAAAGTATACCGCATAGGTAATTCCCATCTGTATACAAGGCAAGCTGTACATTTCTCTCTCTCTCTTTTTTTTTTTTTAACAGCTGAATTCCCTTCACACCCACCCATCAATGTCTGCTAAAATGTATGCTTAGTTAGACTTTCAGTTTTCATAATGCCCTGTACTTCTAAGGCAAAGAATGAATATTGTTCCTATGCAGAAGCTTAACCCCTTTGTTCTCTGTTGAGTACATCTGTAATATAAACATCAAATCTCACAAGTTCACTGTCTTAAACAACTATTGTACTTTGGGGCACAAAGAACACGTGGAAAAAGTCAAAGGATTATTTCCTTTTAGAATAAACTTCAGATTTCATTACAGTACTCACCAGATTATGTTCAGTGCAGTCTGATTTGTATTAAACTTTACAGATACACTTATTTGTACAAAAAAACCAGTCATGAATATTCCCAGTAGGTTTTGGATGTTTTCCCCAAGTTTAGCTGTCTGCTGTGGAATGTGTTTTGTTTCATCACAGACAGTGAGATATGGAATAAGGAGGATGTCATTTCATTTAGAAGCTTGCATCAAAAATGTACAAAGCGCAGTGCAATGCTTGCTGCTTCATGCTGAAGAATCTCCAGGTTTTTGATGTGATTAAAAGTGCTGCAAACAATATTTGGAAAAGGATATTGGTCTTTCTGAGAAGGAAGCTCATCGCGTTTTCTAAACATCCTTCTGCTTTGCCATTCTTTCCCCCTGAAGAGGCAAGTCACTGTGTGACTAATTACCCAGTGCAATCAGTTAGGGTCATGGTATCCTCCATTTCACAATTCTGCAGATGCCAGCTGGCTAGCTCCACTGCTATCTCTTTCACAGAGATTATGGATCAATATTCAGTGTTCAAATTGAAAACCAATTCTGATCAATCTGAAAACAGTTTATCTATTTGCATCCGGGAGGGTAATTCCAATGCCCTACCTCATGATGAGGCAAGTGACATGTGAAACAAGTGGAGTCAGATATATACATATTCAGGCAGGAATTTTTTTTAAAATTAGACTGACATCTAATCTAGGTATGTAATTAACCTGTAGATCTGGTACTGTCAGCTACACACCCAGGCCCCAGTTCAGCAAAGCATTTAAACATGTGCTTAACTTTAACTTTAATGGGACTTAAGCACATGCTTAGGCCAGGTCTACACTAACCCCCTAATTCGAACTAAGGTACGGAACTTCAGCTACATGAATAACGTAGCTGAAGTTCGAAGTACCTTAGTTCGAACTTACCTTGGTCCACACTCGGCAGGCAGGCTCCCCCGTCGACTCCGCGGTACTCCTCTCGCCGAGCTGGAGTACCGCAGTCGACGGCGAGCACTTCCGGGTTCGACTTATCGCGTCCAGACTAGACGTGATAAGTCGAACACAGAAGTTCGATCGCTCGCCGCCGAACTACCGGGTAAGTGTAGCCAAGGCCTTAGTGTTTTGCCGAATCAGGGCCATACCCGTCTCTCTGGGCTCAGTTTCCTGAATTGCGATGTGAGAAGGTGCCATTCCCAACCTGCTCTCAGATACTGCCCATACACTAGGCGCAGTCCAAAGTCATCCCTTTCCTGGGGTTTGTTTTTATTAACACACAAATTAAAAATAATACAAAATAAAGCTTTGTTTATGACCTCTCCTTAGGCTTGGCTAATCCTAGGGCTCCTCCATCACAATTGCAAAGCCCACAGCCTAGGTCTTCTGTCTTTATAAAGACACTCCTACCTTCCTTAAATCGGGGTAGGATAATAAGCCACCGGCAACCATAAGTAATCAGAACCAAATTAACTTTCCCCAGAAAGAACAACGGCTGGCAGAGTGGGGTGTTTCAGGCAAACACTAGCAACCTGCTACATCATCTAATATCCATGCCCAAGTTAGACACATGATTGTTTTAAATTTAGTATATACCTATCTGTTAAATTGACTTTAACATAACATGTACACATTAACCCCTTAGTGTGCCCATTTCCCACAGATAAATGTGTGTCACTTTGAAACTTCTTTTCCCCCAACAATCCCCAATTTATCAGTGCACAAGCATAGTTTGTGTAGTCTACAGGAGTTCAGGGCAGAGGTTGGTTGAAGTAAATGGAAAACAGCCAAGCAGAGGCAAAAATGGGAGAGAGAATGCAGTACATATTTGGCATGACAATTTAGTTTCTGCTCAGAGCAAGTCCAGGGTTAGTGCTGTAGATCAGGATTGAGGTGCAGTGGCAGAACTGTTTAGGGGAAACTGGCACAGAACCTGAATGCTGACGCTAGAGATCTCAGTTTCACTAGCAGCACATTTACACACACATGCTCTCTTGTTTTTAACAAATGAAAAGTATATCTTGGAATTACCTTATTCTATCCAAGCCTCAAGAAACACTGATTCCAGTCATAATTTCACTGCAGTTTACAAGTATAACTGAATTCCAAATCTAACCTACAGAGAAGGACTAGAATGACGGAACTGAAAGAAAGTAACATGGGAAGAGAGAGGAAAAGTCAAAGAATCAAAACAGCCTAGTTCAACAAAGCTTAAAAAAAATGCTCAGATTCAGCCATCTGAAAAGCAGGCCTCCTTAAGGTGTCTCAATTTGGGCACCCAAAATCACTAGTCTTTTTTTTTTTTTTTAATCTTGGCCTAAAAGCCTGGTGGCCCCCGCAATGCTCATTACATGCTCTACATCACCACTCAGTCCTTACTCCTATGCTCAGCTGTTAAACTTAAAGAGATCCTTAAAAGGGCCATTTACAGGTTTTATTGCCCCATCAGTAAAGGTACTATTCTGGGGGTTACAAATATAGTAGGCCTAACTCTGCTGTCAGGTATATCCCTACAACCTCATTGGCTATGAGCAGAATTCGGAGCATCTTATTTTGTTTTGTCCTCACATCAGCCATATTCACACAGACATCCCAACCACTAAGGTTCAGACATTAATTCCTTTGGTCTGCACACTTCCCTGGGGATTCTAATACACATGTAAACAAGACAATTTTCCCCCACCATTATAGGTAACATTCATGGAAATCTAGTACTGAAAGAGTTAAGAGGAGCTGGGACTCCCTATTAGCCCATTCTGTGGCACCTGGAGGGGAGACACATAATTAAGGATTAGATCCAGCTGGGGAGAACCAGTCTGGGTGGTTCGGATAAAGGAAGGACTGCAGAGTAATGAGAGGAAATTTGGGGGGAGGAGTTTTTTTCTGAGGAAAGCAGCCTACAAAGAGGTCTGTAGGAAAGAACTTGTATCATGGGATCATTCCTGAAGGGAGAGACCAGATGGAGACTCCTAAAGCAGGCTTGGGAAAAGACAGATAGTGCAGAAGAAGCCTGGTGGCTCAAGAGGAGAGAGACTTGAGAGGCAGAGCTCTATAACAGAGTGAGGAAGGTTTGGGACACTGTAACCCTGGAAGGGGTAGGAGAGCTAAGCGTCCAGACCACTGATGTCTTGAGCAGAAACAGGAAGATGCTATAGCTGAAATGCCAGGACTTGCCACAGGAAGTTGCTCCAGGATGGTGAGTATGGCAATGTACTGTGACAATTACAAGCACATGGCTTTGATAGGTGCCCATCCATTGTACTGTAGTGCTTGTGCGTGGGGAGGTGTTTAACCTCTTCTGGTTTAGCATATGTGAGCTCATATACAGTATGGCTGGGTGTAACTAGAAGTCACTGTCTTCACTGGAAGCTAGAACAAATTGAAACAGTCTCACAGGTTACCACTAGAGAGTGAGTGATTCTAATGAAAACCGAGATGATAATGTACATTACTGTTGTCCAATCAGCAGTGCAAGCAAACTCTGCATTTGTTCCCCAATCTGAATGCATGCAAAGTCACAGTCAATGTAGGAATCTTAGGGCATACCCTGCTAGCCTAAATAGAAGGAAACCCCTCCAGAATCTCACTTTCAGATTGTTTTTCTGTTTTATTTCGCATTCTCATGTCTCCCTTGTTCACTAAAAACTGGAAGGGCAAGTTCTTCTAACAGCCAGATGTTTACATTCAACAATAACTTACTATAGGCTCAATTCTGCATAATGTACTTGCTGTGAGTAGTTTACTGACCGCAGTTCTTGCTCATTGCCCTTACCTCACAGCTCCACACACAACCTCGATGCCCAGCCACAGTTATGAGTGAGTAGAGGCTGCAGTCAAGACTTGGTTGCTAAAATTAATACTATTTTTGGCTTCTTTCTTCTCAGTGCTTCCACTCCTCTCTTCTGGTGGTCTGTGGGTGTTTTGAAAATGACATTAAAGGTCAGTTGGAAAACCAGTTGCAAAGATACCACTAAGCCTGAATGATTCTATAGGTTCTTGTAAGAACTTGTTTCACATTATTCAACATTTCCAGCACAGTTGCTACGGGTTAATTAGATTTTTGACCCCTAAAAATTTTAAGTGTCTGTGATGACTGACTTTCCAACTGATAATTTGGTGTGAGAAACAGAAAAAGAATAACAAATAGACTGTGACTAAATAAACTCTTCGTATTCATTCATACAGGGACAGAGAATGTGTTTCTGACACTTAATTAAATATCCAAATGTCTACAAGATCTATAATAAACCACTTCGCAAGACCTCTAAATGTCAGGGGAAAACACACATTTTACACAAAATGTTTTCCTATCACTACAGCTGTGAAGGAGATATAGCACTTGTAGAAAAAACAGAAACAACAAGTACATATTTTATCTTGAAAGTACTATTTCAAAAGCTACTGAACTGCTAGTTTTGCAGCACGATGAGTGGAATTATTTTAATTTATCACACAGGAGCTTGAAACATTAGTTTTACAGATATGCCTGGCTGTTATGAAATAATTCAAATGCTGAGATTAGGCTGTTTGCATTGCACAACACTGAAAATGTTAACGCTGTTCTCTTACTTAAATTCAACTCGTTCATGTCAATGGATCCAGAGTTTTCTCTTTTCTCTCCCCTCCATTCCAAAAGTGTATACCTATGCTTGGACAATAGTGGGGTGTGTGTGTGTGTGTGTGTGTGTGTGTGGTTTTTTAATTTAACACTATAGGAACTCTAGCCCCCCTTTACCCCAACATCTCTTCCTTGTAATATTTTTTGTTTTAAATGTTGGGTGCAGAATATGAGCACCATTATTAATACCCCTTGGCATTCTTTAGCACCTTTGATGCAAAGACTTCAAAGGGATATTGCAAATGTTACTAAATCAAGCATCATAACACCCTTGTTGGGTAGGTAATTTGTTTTTATGCATTAGTGAACTGAGGCACAGAAGCCAGGCTTTTCGACAGATTGTGAGAGAGAGGCCCAAATCCTAATGTCAGTTGGGTGTCAAACTCCCTTAGGGGTCTCTGCAGATAGCAGCCTAAGTTGCTAAGTCCTGGAAGAGAGTGCATACAAGATGGCACAAGTAAGCAAACCGGCTGTGTTCACACAACTCCACAAATGTGCAGGGTTGAAGGATGGCTTCTCAGCCTAAATGCACCAGAAGCAATGCAGTCACTACTGTGGGGCCTAGGCAGTAATGGAATTAGCTCTTGCTCCCACTCAAATGCGGTCTTCACCCAATGCTGCTGCGCTGTACATGGGCCAATGGCGTAAGCCTGTCCCCATCCACCCTGGTGCTGCACTCTCTTCCACAGTAAGAAGTAATGGCTGGAAACATCCAGCCGTGCAGACTGAGCACAGCATAGCCCTCTCAAGCCGTGGAAATGCTGCAGTTCTGATGCCCTTGTGGCCTTATAGGCACATGATAGCCTGCTCACATTTGCCTCTATGTGGCTTGTTCAAGCCTACATTAAAATAATAATCCAAGCAACTATGGCTGAATTTGGACAGCAATCTACTACAAGTGCGCATGACACCCACATTAATACTAAATGAGTACTGTTACATTAAATGCCAGAGAAACTAATAACAAAAGCTGCTATTTTAAAGGGTTTCTAGAATATGGGTGGTAGTTACGAAGATCTTTCATACTTTCGCTCCTGTTTGTGTGTCTACTGCTGACCCAGGTTCAAAGTCTTTCTAAAGCTCTTTATTTTATTTTATTTTTTAAATCAACAAATACTTAAGGCCCTAAAATACCCAGTATACCAGTAAAGTAGCTTGGATGTAATGTTAGTAAGGGGTATATGTGTAAATTTAACAAATACTAGAGGGGTGTCCAACCCAAACCTTAGATCTGAACCTGGAAGAGTTCAAAATATGGATACAGATCAGAATTTAGGCCCTGATTGATTGAAACTGAAGTCAATGAAAAAAGTCTCAATGGGTTTTTTGGATCAGCTGCTTTGTGACCTGAGTTCAAGTTTAGCCAATGCAGTTTAAAAGTAAAATGCATGATGACTTACTGCATTCCATGTTTTGGATTAGCACGTATTTGCTCCTACTATGGTGTCTTCAAACATAATTGTGGTAGCAACTGCAAAAATCCCAGCATAAAACTAAAATTCAGATGGGTCCCACTTGCTCTTGGGCACTGTCCCAGCACTACTCTGCTTTTGCAGGGTTGTCTCAACCACTCTTGTTGGGTAGCAGTGATCTGGGCAGGCATTACTGAATCTGTTTATTGTACTGGAACACAAGCAATCTGTTGCCAACACATGTACTTTGGTCAAATTCACAATCCAACACAAAGACATCGCATGATAAGAGGATGTGATTCAACATACAATACAATGAATTATATTGAGGCATCCATGAAGACAGTTGTCAGATTCATTTGTGACTTGTCCCTCAAGTAGGGTGACCAGGTGTCTGGATTTTTTTGACCGGAACACCCGGTCAAAAAGGGATCTGGGCGGCTCCAGTCAGTGTTGCTGAATGAGCTATTGACTATCCAGTTGGCAGTGCCACACAGCTCCACGCCGCGCAGCTCCCGGGAAGCAGTGGGCATGTCTGCTTCCTAGGCTTAGTGGCAGCCAGGGGAGGTCTGCATGGTACTCCGCCCGCAGACACTACTCCCAATGGCTGGGTCAGGGCAGGGCACAAACTAGCGTGACTCGCGAGCACTCAGCAGGTGGCTGTTGAGGGGTCATGGCGTGCGCCTCTCCCACTGCTGCCGGCCCTCTTCTCCTCCTCCGGCTCCTCCTGTGGCTGGGCTCAAGCTGCGACATGTGCTTCTGCGGCGAACCGTGGTCTGTCGCCCCATCGCCAGCACCCAGGAATTTGAGGTATCCCTGTCTCCGAGTGCTGGGAAGGGGGCTGCTGGAGGGGAGGGGCGGAGAATGAGACCAACCCAGCGCGTGGCCTGGCCCAGCCACCTCAGGGAGTCAGGGGCAGGCCTGGCCTGACAGCATCGCCCCCCGGCCCAGGACAGTCCTCCTGAGTCCGCCGCTGGCCCCAGCAGCCCTGAACTCTGGGCAACTCCTCTCCCCCCCAGCCCTGCACCCCAATCCCCCTCACTGCATCCCTCCCCATCCCACCCCCTGTCAGAGTTTGGGGGAGACAAGGCCCTGCAGCCCCGGCTTCCAGCGATTCACCAGGACTCTCAGCCAGCCAGTAAAGCAGAAGGTTTATTTAGACCACAGGAACAAAATCCAAGGCACATCTTGCAGGTACAGACAACAGGACCCCCTCCGTTAGGTCCATCTTGGGGGGCAGGGAGGCTAGATTGTCTGTGCCTCCCCACACATCCCCAGCCAGCTCCAAGCTGAGGCGCTCCAGCCCCTCCTCACTGGCCTTTGTCTCTTTCCTGGGCCAGGAGGTCACCTGATCTTTGTTCTTCAACACCTTCAGTTGGCATCTTTGCAGAGGAGGGGCCCAGGCCATTAGTTGCCAGGAGACAGAGTGCCGGCCATTCTCTGTGCAGACAGTATCACGGGGCCCTCTTGGGCTCTGCAACAATCATACACCCTGATTTTCTCTCTCTTCCCCCCCCCCCCCCACCTAGATACCTAAGAAATGCATAGGGGAAACTGAGGCACCCACACAGTATTCAAAGAGAACATTAAGAACATTCCCACTTTGTCACACCCCCTCGTTGCTTCCCTCCCCCGTCCCATCCCGCCCTGCACTCCACACCTACCCTTCCCAGCCCTGTACCCTTTACAGCGCTCTTTCACCCATCCTCTCCACCTCCCAGAGCTGCCACCCCCATGTCCCCCACCCCCCCACAGCCCTGCACCCTATTCACCTCATACACTGCTGCACTCCAATTATGTCCCTATACACCCCGTGCCCCTCACATCCTCATGCACCTGTAGCCTTCTGCCTCCCCCTGCATCCCCATCCACCCCTCATATCTCCCCATGCCCCCCTCCTCTCTCCTTCACTGCCCCCTCTCACCCCCTCACCCTGCTCTTGTCCTTGGCCTCTTTCCCTCTGCATCCTCTCTTCCACCCCCCTCCATCTTTTCCCCTCCAGCCCATCCTCCTCCCCTACCGGCTGAGTGGTTTAGGCAGCACCTGGAAGAGTGGAGTCCTCCTGGGCACCATCATAATCAGAGAAAATAAAAAGGCAATAAAACTTAGCCAGCAGCCCAGGTTGAGCAGAGCCCCCTCAGTGCCAGGCAGCCAGCCTCCAGCCCCTTCGCTCTGGGGTCCAACTTTCATGCCGGGCACGGCAGTGCTGCAGCCCCCTGGGTGATGGGCCCAGGAAGTCTCCCGCAGCTAGGGTGACCAAGTGACAGAGGGAGGGGAGATGGCGTGAGTGGGGGTCAGGGCTTTGGGAAGGGGTGGGGCCTCGGGTAAGGGGCAGGGCAAGGGTTTTCTGGAATTGGAAAGTTGGCAACCCTACCCTCTAGATGATTAACGCTCAGAATCTATATGAAGTTATGCGTATGAGCAGGTGGAATTCACATTGCTGTCCGTTATTACAGTATCATGCCACTGCTATAGAAATCGCGCTTTTTCTCTTCTCGCTTTGGGAGGCTCGTTGTGTGCTCTGCTCACTGACTACTTGAAGGAAGGTTCTGCAAGACAGTCAGAACAGCAGCAGGAAAAGAGAAGACATGAGTGTCATCCCCACTTTCAACTGCAGCTGCATGGAAACAGGCAGTGTAGGAACTGGTGCTGGCACCAGCAGAAGGCTTGGGTGTGTCAGTGTGCTTGCTTGGTATAATTTTGATCCGTGGAGTCAGACAGATTTGCAGTCTATTTCTTTGCAAATGGTACTGTGTGCAAAATGAGGCTGCCCAAAAATCATGTGCATTTCCTCCTTGTATCCAATTTCCATAGAAATATATTTAGCATGTTCTACAGGTGACACCCTAGGCACTGATTTGGAGAATTGATAAGCACTGTTTACCTACAGGTAAATGCCCCCAAATAAGGTGCTGTCTCTTTCAACACAACAGCATTGCATGAGGTTAGTTCATCTCCACAGGCGTCCTCCCACCTGACCTGTCATAATACTATGCCTATTGACATAATACAATATCTGTGTCACTCTGCATCATGGGTCTAGATGACTAGATGCAGCTACTTTGCAAGGGCAGCTATTGTAAATGTTGTTGCATTTGCATACCATGTCAAAGCAAATACCTACAATTGTTTTCACATGTCAGTCACCACTGTCTGCTGTTACCTGTAATGTAAATGGAGAGTTAATTAAATCCCTATCTTGGGTGTGCTGTAAAAATCTATTAAACAAAGGATCACTGATATAAACAATGCTGGTCACTGGATTGGTCCTTGGCCTCTTCAGTGGATTTTCTGCCCCCCCCCTTTTTTTTTTTTTAAATCTTCACCCCCCACACACACAATTTTCCACCAATAGTTTTAAAACAAAAATAGCTCATTTTAGGGGAGAGGGGGGTGGAAATCTGGCTCTGATTATTGTTAGTCTGCTCAGAATGCAGGAGGAAGGTTAATTAGCTTTTTTGACCTGAGGAGTCTTAGAAGTATCCCTGGTGACTCACTAATTGCAGCTCAATGCATAATACTGTCTGTGAAGCAAAGTACTATCAGCATCTAGCTTCATGCAATGTTACTTTGATTTAAAATTCTATACCTGCAAGGACATACGTGTTTCAATACAGCCTGCTCTCCACTGATATAAACGAATATTTGGCAGATATTTAGATCTATTATTGGCAATGCTGGTCCCTAATCTTAATTGGAATTTATATTCCGTACAACTGTGTTGCTCCTATTGAAAGTAAATGCTAGTTAAGGTATTAAAGATAGAGTTGTAACAAATGTGCTTCTATTACATGCTGTCTGTGCAAGATTGGAGTTTGAGCTTATTTACCGGGCTAGCTAAATTTGTCATTTGAGTTTCAAAGTATTAAATAAAAGTAGCCAAAAAGAACGACATCTATTCAGAGTTGGAGGTGGAAAACTGATCCCCCTCTGAACCATGGGAAATGGTTATCACGTTAACTTTAACCAGGTGTGTGCAACGTGCCAAGCATAAGGAGTCTCAAGGAACATATGGAATTACGCTCCCAGTAAAAGTTCCCTGTAGTTCCAGAATTGCTCAGTGCATATGTCCTTCATTTCGGTAGCTACCGATTGCCATGTAATGATGAGGATTTTAATAGGCAACACAAGGTCTGTATTAGCTCTGTAAATCAGTAGCTGCCAACCTGTCTCCAAATGCCCCTGATAGAACAAAATATTAACTCACCGTTTCTTAGTCGCTCCTGTGGTGCATTTTTCTTGATTTGCTTATTGTTTAGAATACTCCCCCCTCTACAATTATCAACATCCTTTTCATGTAAAATAAATCTTTGGTGCCAGTGGTATAGCTTTAATAGACCTTCTACAAAAATGCCCAGTGAATGGGTTATGAAGCAGTGCCTTGGCAATATATCTTCCCATAATAGATTCCTACACAAAGGAGTCTCCTTTGCGTCAACTATATTATTCTAAGTTTCCTGGTTAGTGTTGGAGTAACAGTGTCAGTCTCAATTTTGCATTCATTGTTGTTGAACAAGTTACTAAATCAACTAGCTAGAGTCATTCAGTGACAAACTATGTACCGCATTTATAAGCTAAAGCACAATCCTGGCGTTTTGGTTTAATACAGAAAAGGTGTGTGATGCTTTCTCTCGTGATGGCTTAAACGTCCTAGTTTAGGTGTCTGTAAATTGAAATCCATCTGTTAGCCCATTTTTTACCTTCTTTGCTTGCATCCATTTCACCCTGTGCCAGATGATAAAATTTAGCCTGACCTACATAATGAGAGGATCTTGACTCAAATGAGGAAAACCTCATGTACCCTGCCAAGACCTCTCACATATGGGCAGCTGGCAGGAGCTACATAGCCTGGAGATGAAGCAGAGAGAAAGGAATGCAAATGTTCAGACACTTTTGGAGCTAGAATATTGGCATGTACTAGTCTACTTGTGTGCTACAAGTGAAAACAAGAAGCTTGAGTGATACTCGCCCTGTCCACTGTCTTTGTTAGCCTGTATTTCAGACGCTAGGAGGATTAGATGCTGGATGATTAGCCTCTCTAGATCTTTCTCAGTCACAGTAGAAAACGCTATCTTTGGGAATCACAGAAATGTAGGGCTGGAAGGGACCTTGTGAGGTCATCTAGTCCAATCCTCTGTGCTGGGGCAAGACCAAGTAAACCAAGACTATTGCTGACAGGTGTCTAGAATTTAAGAACTGGTTAGGCAACAACGGGGATTCCACAACCTTCCTGGGATGCTTATTCCAGAGCTTAAATATCCTTATAGTTAGAAAGCTTTTCCCAACATCTAACCAGTACCTCCCTTGCTGCAGATTAAGCCCCTTACTTTTTCTCTTGCCTTCAGTAGACATGGAAAAACAACTGATCGCTGTCCTCCTTGTAACAGCTCTTAACGTATTTGAAGACTCTTTCGTAGGTGTGCATTTGATCTTCTTTTTTTCTTAAGTGTAGTACTTTGCACTGGTTTTTATTGAACTTCATCTTGTTGATTTCAGACCAATTCTCTAATTGGTCAAGGTCGTTTTGAATTCTAATCCTATCCTCCAAACTGCTTGCAATGCTCCTCCCATTTTTGTCATTCATAAATTCTATAAGCATAGTCTTCACTCCATTATCCAAGCCGATACTGAAAATATTGAATAATTCTGGACGCAGGCCTGATCCCTGCAGGACCCCAGGAGCTGCATCTTCCCAGTCTGACAGCATGCCATGGATAACTACTCTTTGAGTATGGTTTTGGAACCCTTTGTGCACCCACCTGATAAATATCTTCTAGACTGTTTTCTAGTTTGCTTAGGAGAATGCATTGTGGGACAAAAGCCTTTCTAAAATCAAGATATCATGTTTGATTCCCTTTCTCTCCCCATTCATTATGCCAGTAACCCTGTCAAAGGAAATTGTTGGTTTGAGAAATATATACTGGTTATTACTACTTCCTGAATAACCTATAGGTGCTCACAAACTGATTGTTTAATTTATTTATTTAAGAGGGTTCCTGCTTTCTCTGGGCCAGACTGTGTGGTCCTTGTTAGAGTGAGGAGTGGAGGGGCTTTCCCTGACCCATGCATGGCTGCACAAGGAAGTCCCACGATAGCAGGCCTGATTGTGCTCAGAGGCTAAAAAATCTGCTTGTTGTGCCACTGGGGATGTGGGAACAACACCCCAAAAGTGATGGGGATGTGAGTTCATGGCCTATGAAGGACTTGCACTTACTGGCAAGAAATCTACTCCATTGTACATACCCTGAGCAAACTCCTGGTCCTACTGAAGTTGACTTTATTGGGGCAGGGTTTTGCCCCTGGCGTATAGGCACAATCCTTCTTGGGAATTCCCCATATTAGGTCCAATTCCACCCACACTTCTGTTCTGTGATCTAAATGGTGTGACCTAGCCGTCTGAGTCTCTCCCCAGTTTCATGGCAGATTCAGCTTAAAGGTCTCCTATCCTACGTCTCTTGATCAGTGATGACTATGGATGGGGAATGAGGATTTCCTCTGTCTGTCAGGTTTGACCTAGAGCTCATGGGAGAACTAGTACCACTGGCTGGAAGAATCTGCACAGGGTGATGGTTCTAAACTGGGAATATTGACACCCCTTCTTTCTGTATTCCACTTCTCCTTGTCACTTCTGTTTCAGCTCAAATATCCAGTATCTTGACAGATACGAGATTCCCAAATCACAAAAGACTCCCTGTATCTTGCGTTTCTTTAACTGATCTTATTAAGCTAGTCTCTTGCACATAGTCACATGAGTTGTGTTCTAATGTAACTTGTCATAGTGAGGTATTCCCCTGATAAACCATCAGACATGCAGAAAAGTGGTTATTTTTCTTATCAGTTAAACATCTATGAAGGCAAACAGGAGACCATGTTGGTTTAATATGTATTTCATCTGATCTAAATTAAAGTAGGTGCAGGCTAATGCACGTATTGTTTCTAAGGTTTTTCCCTAATATCAAGCAACATGCATTTTGTATTAATGAGTACAGGACTAGAATGGTCTTTATCCTACTGTCGAGTAAACTTAATTATTTTTCTTCCTAAAATATTGTCCTTCCAATCTTATAGAGCTAAAACATACTACCTTTACTCAACCCATAGTTAGGCAGTTGATGATTGTCCTGAAGGGCTGCATGATCTGGCTTGTAGGGACGGGTTCCCCAACACCTTAATATACGGGCTTTCTGTAGGTTAAACATATAACGTTCCACTATACGCTGCTTGCAAGTCTCTGTATCATGGTAAGGGTCAGGAGTACAGTGCTACTAGTCTAAGTGGCTATTTACCAGGCGAGCTTGCATAGAGGGAAGCCTTGCTGGATGAGTCAAGCCTTGTGATTCTTTCTAACTTGTGTGCTGTTTCACTTCGACCACAGCATGTCCATGGGGTCATGATCTCCAGGGTACAGAGCTGAGTTAGGCACCACTGATGGCAAGAGTCTGCACAGAGTCAATGGACTGAAGAGACCTTTCCCAGCATCATGAAGGTAATAGGTAGATCTCAGATTTTGTTTTTACTAAGTTTTAAAACTTAACAGGACCTGTTCTTGGGATGAAAGGGTGGGTTTTTGAATCAGTTCCGGAAGTGGATATGGCTTGACTTAAATCATTGAGTGACCTGCTCTGTTGCTTACTGTTGAAGGAACTCTGCAACACCCCCTTCTGCAATTCCAGTTCCAACGTCCTTTGCAGCACCATCCAAGATGTGCCTTGAGATCAAATCCTGCCCTTCCCTCTGCATGGAGGGCCCTGGTGACAGTGGAACTAAAATAACTTGTGCTGCATGAAAAAACTTCCTCTGCACCAACCCTACTTACCTGTTAGTTAGCTTAACTATTCATCCCTTTGTATGCCACCTGTTTAGCTGAGTGCTCTTGGCCTGTTTTTTTTTTTTTTTGTATTGATTGTGCTAAGGAAAAAATTTTTTAGCGGCAAATATAATCAAAACCCATTAAAATGCTTCAAAAATGTACAGATGGATGCTGCATCTCTTATTTCCCAACTTTTTTATAAAAGTGGCTGGGAGTGGGCAATTGGTGGAAGTTGCCCGAGGAAGAGGCTGTTGCAGATGGGCTGGCTGCACAGTGGAAAGCATGAGTGAAACACTTGTGTATGGAGGGGGGAAATCCAAAAAATCATTGTGGGGAATTTCATTGTCACACTTGACAGATGTTTGGAGTCCAGACCTGTATTTCTTTTGCAGGCAGAACTCTCATTGGCTTCAATGCAAACAATGGGTATTTAGGATCTCTGAAATCAGGCTACTTATTTAGGTCCTAAAGGTTAGGCATCCAAACGTGAATGTTTTTGGCCCCAGTACTTTCCAATAATTCTTAGACCCTGTTGCTAAGAGTTCCACTATCTCAAAGCAAATGACAAAAGCTCAAGACCAACCATGCATAAGCTGGGAGATGGAAACACCAAGGAGACATACAGGTATCATCAGCCAAATATGATATTAATGTACAGAAATGTTTGCAGGAAAAATTGCTATATTTTTCTGCAAATGACACTGGTAATGTTTCCCATCATGGTGCAGTCACTAGTGTTCTGTTGGGCTGGGAGGGGGGAGAGATAGCTCATCTTTGTCTTCCAAGACAACGTGAACTCAATGGATTTTTGTTTTTCCTCCCAACACTTGACTAGATCATAAATCTTGCTCTGAAAATTAAGGGATAAATTTTAGTCAGACATAGCCATGTAGGCTCATATATCTCGTTTGATGTTTGTTTACACAAAGAAGTAGCTTTTTCTGACGATCTTGAGTTACTTAAGGTCCTTCTCTGAAGAGACCTTCATAATTCTGTTTCAACATGGAACAAAAATATGTGACGAGGGATTTTAGAAGCTATTCAGCATTTCAAGTTCGTGGTTTTTTTTGTTTCTCTTCTCCCCCCCCCCCCCCCCCGTGACCTTACAAAATGCTGTACCCTATTAGAACAGGTCTGCACTAACCATCCAAGGTTGGACTGCATCTTGCATGGACCTACCTGTGCTAGTGCAGCTAAAATAGCAGTATTGATGCAGTGGCATGGGCTAGAAACATGAGTAGGTACCTAGGGCTCTCTGCCTGCTTGCGTTGAATCTATTTTTAACTGCTAGTGTAGCTACAGGAGCTGCAGTCACACCTCAGATTGCAGTGTAGCCATACCTTCAAAAATGCAACTCTTGCATATCACTGAGCTCCATCAGGAGCTGTGTATGTAGAAAATTTGTACTGGAACGTTTACCTTATAGAGTGGGTGACCAATTGGACCTAGTGTCCTTGGATCTAACAGGTCCAATAAGAGCTACATCAAAGCCAAACTGTAGAGATGTAGCAGTCTGAGCAGGTATCTGACCATATCACAAGTTACCGGCATGATCGTCTTGCTTTATCTGTATTTTATATTTCATCAAAGACTTTTTTTCTCCCAAGCTCACTGCCCTAGGTCACTAGCCTGTAACAGCTGAGTCAAGATTCAACTCACCAAAGAGATATTAGAACACTTATTTCTATGGGCTCTTCAGGTTCTATTATGTTAAACTAGGCGGAGGGGCACAACGCTGCAGATTCTTCCTCAGATGGTTCTGCTGTGCCCAATATCACTCAGGAAATGTACAGTAAAAGTACACCACCTGAATGACAAAATAGTATTGTCCTGAGACCAAGTGGCATTCTCTTTGTACAACCTTTCTCCAAACAACTCATTGTAAATTTCTATGCATTCATTTTCACACAAGTCTGTTACAGGCAGAAAATCCACCCAAAATTTGGTCCAGTATCAAATACATGTGGTAATGGAGTCATTGCCTGCCAACTTGAGGGCACCAGAGAGGCAGGGCACTCTTAACCAGTAAGTGAACTTTACATAGAGTAGTTCATTCACAAACTGATTTATTTATAGGCGACTTATGGTGCCCATCACCAGGATGTCTGAGTAATGAGGGCATATTGCTGCCTTTGGGGTTTCTTCTGTATCCTACCTTCCACCAGCATTGCCATAATGATTAAGTGACAATCCAGCAAAGGGTTCTTATCTCATGCAATGTTCTGGCAGAAAATTACTTGCTGAAATATACTAAGCTACTCTTTGACTCTGCAGGTATCTGTTCACAATTCTCTGTAAAGGCTAGTTTAGGTGAAGAGTTAGTGCAGAATTCTTGTTTCAAATTGTATTCGGCCAATACGCACTAGGGAACTTGTAGTGCATGGTAGCAGGCTCCATACAGCTACCTAGTGTGCAGCAAGCTAGAGGTGTAGATTTACATACAGTTTCCAGGCACTAACTGGTTGTCTAGATAAGCCCTTGTTTAACTGGTGGCAATACAGGGTCAAGCTGAGCTTCATCAAAACTTAAAACTACAATTAATACAACAGCTGCTTGGTTTTAGTACTTCTGAGGAATAGTTTCCTTTCTGTTCCTGAATGAAATAGTGGCTAAGCAGTACCCATGCTCATAGGATTCAATCCCAGGTAAATGTTTCATTTTATTATCCGTTAAATCGTGAACCGAGAAAGCATGCCTTTGCTCTTGCTAAACTGTTGTGGCTGGCTCTCCCACTCATTAGCTATCATTACCAGGCACTTGTCGAGGGGTGTGTGTGTCCTTGTCTTTTTTGCTTTGTTTCTCCCTCCCCCCCCCCCCCCTCCAAAAAAAGGTTTGAAAACCTTACAGGAAGTAACAGAACCAAAGATACCTTTCATACTCCCTTCATATCCCATGCTGTCTCTCACTCAAAACAAGGACCATAGTAATGGTCTCAAGTTGCAGTGGGGAGGTCTGGTTTGGATATTAGGAAAAACTTTTTCACTAGTACAGTGGTGAAGCACTGGAGTGGGTTAACTAGGGAGGTGGTAGAATCTCCTTCCTTAGAGATTTTTAAGGTCTGGCTTGACCAAGCCCTGGCTGGGATGATTTAGTTGGGGATTGGCTCTGCTTTGAGCAGGGGGTTGGACTAGATGACCTCTTGAAGAACCTTCCAACCCTGATATTCTATCCTAAGGAAACCCAGGATAGTAAAGGTTTCAGAATGGTAGTGGGTTCTAGCCCATGAAAGCTTATGCCCAAATAAACAGGATAGTAAAGTGAGCTGAATCCTTTAAGGGACTCACATTGAGGAAAAAGTTTTTCTTTCCCCCCTAGTTAAGGCCCCAATTCAAGAAAGAGCTCACAGCCCACTGGCTTTGTTATAATCTGTGAGCTGCTCAGATACTAATGATAGGGGCCACACAAGATCATGAGAAGTTTTACATGTAGTTATCCCGAAAGACCCCTGGTAGGGCAGTGTTGTTATACCCATTTTTATGGGGGCAGAGGGGGACTGAAGCACAAAGGGTCTAAAGTCTAGATTTCAGAGAGATTTAGGTGCCTAACTGCAAAACATCTGTCCAACTGTCACCTCATGCTGTAAGCATCTAAGTCCCCATGGCACCTAAACTTCCACAGGGGCATGCACAAAGCCACCTCCATGCTGATGCCACTGGGCTGGCCCGTGCTGAAGCCCCAGTGGGAATCTGTGTTCCATGTCTTATTGGCCCACTCCAGTCGGTATGCTTAGAGACAGCCTCCTGGCTTGGGCCCCACACAAAATGGAGGTGGTGGCCTCATCTCAGCTGGGATGTGGAACATGGGTCTCCCACAACACAGGTGCATGCTGTAGCCACTGGACTGTAACCAGCCTAGGAAGGGCCTCTCAATCTCGATTTCATTGGGGCAGGGCAAGAGTGAGTGACTGTAGCCTAGTGGTTAGGACCTTGATGTAGGAGACCTGGTCCCTCCTCTGGGTCAGGCAGAACAGAGAGATCAACCCAGATCTCCATTAGGCCTAAAAGGCGCAGCAGCACCTCCTTCTCCTTGGGGCGTTGGTTGGCTTTGTGAAAAGGGCTGCCAAGTCCGATGCTGTGAATTCCAGGTAGACAAGCACCTCCCTCCAGCCTGCTGTTGGGCATCTAACTCCCTTTCAGGGGCAAAGCTTGGGTTCTATCCCTCTCCTCAGCATTTCCTATTGGCTAGCTTAGGCAGCTCCCTGCTCGGAATCCTAGCTTTTGTGAATCCTATTCTTAGGTGCCTAACTCTAACCATCCATTGCATAGGGACCCTGACCACCTCCCTCAGGCTTGAGGAGTCTCCTGGGCAGCAGGGCAACTAAAATTCAGCATTGCAATGCTGAGCGTAAATCCCCTTTGTGGATCTAGCCCTAAATGACTTGACAAAGGTTACACACAGAATCTGTGGCAGAGTAGGCTACTGACCACAGGTCTCTCACGTCCTAGACTGGTGTCCTAATCATTGAGCCATCCTTCCTCTCTGAGGTTAAAGTCAAGCACCTACATCTGTGCTGTCCTGAACAGAGAACCTTACCTCAAACAAGGCCTAAATGGATATAGCTCTTTGCCTGGGCAGTTCAAAAGGGGGACACTACTGAAGTCCTAACTCCTTTTCTAGAGAACTTTTACTTTTGAGTTCTCCAGGAGCCTATATTTAAGAACTGTCAGTGGGAATTTCTCTAATAAATTTTAATCTCATAAAGCAGCTCTGGGTAAGGAGGGGAAATTGCCCTGTCCTCTGTCTCCTCCACTCACCCCTCCAATCATGCAGTATTTCTAGGCATAATCTAGCAACACATTTTTGCCTTAATCTAGCATACAGCAAATTGCTCTGTATTTTTCATGTGCCAAGATAGGCCTTCTCCATTCCAGGAAGACTATACCTCTGTACTAACCATCGCAGGGAGTCTATGTAACACTTCAACATAGCATAATTTCCTTGCAAAGATGCTGGCATGATGGTTATGCTCACCACCCCTAGAAATGCCTTTAGGGACATACTTTTAGATGGATTTATAAATGAAACTCCATGTTCATGGCTTTGAGAACACATTCGCTAAACCCACTGAGAAGCTCAATATATCTATGGATGTTAACACCTCCAAATGTATGAATGTAGGTACATAACTCTCACAGACCATAAAAGAGGGGAAAACCTGTCACCATATTTGAATTTCTTACATAAATCCCCAAAAGCAACAACTCCATCCCAATGATAACAGGCCTCTGTCTAAAGCAGATATTTTCCTCTGTAGATTTAATTTTGAATTAAGGATTTTATATGACAATAGAATGAAAGTCTAGGGTTTTCCTTTTTTATTCCCCACCCATAGAGTACTTAACTCTTAAATTGATCTGTAGCAAGCATTACTCCTAGCAAGCAAACTATCAGACTATCTGCCAGCTTTCATTGTGGTGGAGAATTTCAGTTGCTGTTATCAAGACAGTTTAGCAGCAGTTGACTTTAGGAGTGACACTTTCACTTTGTCCTTACCCAAATAAACTCCCATTGAAGACACTAGGAGTGTCCCATAATAAAGACTGAGTAAAACTGTACTAAGAAGTCAGGATTTAGGTCTGTGTAAAGAATTAGGGGACCTTGTTGGTTGATTATAGGTTTGTTTTGTTTTAATAATGAAAATGTTATCTAGATGTTCTGTGTATCCTCTCCATGGCACTGATTGTCATAATATATATCACTTTTTCATACCATTAAGGCTCCATACTGTGACTTATCTGACTCCTGCTTGTAAAAATGATTCTGCTATACCCTGACAAAGTCTTTTCTAAATGTCTCCACGGGCCAGACTGACACAATACATCCTACTGGCTACGTGGGAGGTTTCACCGTGTGTCAGGCTGATCTGTTTAATAGTGTATTTATGCTATGGACTTACAAAATGCATTGTGTCAAGAATTCATGAAGTGGCATTTTCAAGGGTGCATCATGGCAGGATGAGTCATGCCAATGCCATTTGATGTAGCACAGCATCTACTGAGAAGCAAGAAAATTACAGTAAAATGGCTATTCTGGCAATCAACAAAAGCCTAGGAGTTTGGAGGTAGGAATAAGGGACGGACTGACCCCCCGCTAGCTCCCTCTTTAACTTCTCCTGCTGTGTCTATAGTAAACATTGTACCTCCTAGGAGATAAAACATCGTATGCTGATCTGTATCTTTTGAGATTAAGTACTAGGGCCCAACCAGCTGCTATTCATATTCCTGTGACCAACCAAGTGAAGTGGAGAGGCTGCTTGCCTGGAGTACCTCTTCTCTGGGTTTCACTGTTGAATGGTCCCTGGGGGGCCACTGCAGCTGAGCACATCTTACAATAAGCCTGAGGCTGCTCTAATCTGTCAGTCCCACAATTGGAGTGTGGATGAAGGTGGTATAAAAGCTCTAATCCTGAAGCTCCAGGAAATCATGAAGTTGTATTTCTCATAATTCAGGCTCCTTAACAAGTGACTGTAATAGACTAATTCATTATATTTAAAGTTCTTGCATGGTTCTGAAAAAAAAATCTGCTAGTAATGTCATCTCTGAAGATGCCTATATCATTGCAGATGGGAATCTGTTAGCCTATTGTATTGCATTCCCTGCCCCTTCCTTAGCTGTATATAAAAAAAAATTACATGTCCTGACATCAAAGACCAGAAGATATTTAAATAAATAAACTTTCACTTTTGAAGGTTTGTTATAATATGGTGATTATCATTCAGTTTAATGAACTCCCTGCATGAGTTCCTCAACTTGTTTTTATAGGTTTACTCAAAGCTGCAAGACTCAATTTAAAACAAATTTGACTAGCTGTCCAAACCACTCCAAAATCACATCTTCATTTGCTCCTGTTGATTTGGCATCTGACCTTATTAAAGTGGATGGCAGATAGCATGTCAAAATTGGCACTAAAAATATAATTATTTTCCCTATTAAGAGAGCCTGCAAAGGAAAGCCATGTGCTGAAAGTGGTTTTAGAAAAGACAGGTGGTGGACTTGCATCCTGCCACATGTGTGCTGGGTTTGGGAACAAGACACACACAGTGTAGTTGTGGGTTTTTTTTTGTTTTTGAGTACCAGTGTAGAACCTTGTTTGATTAAACTCTGTATACCCCCATAATGCTAACTCTCGGGATTAAACCTTGGATGGAGCAGTAGCGACACCTCTATTTTTATGTAATTGTAACTCCTCCACCCTGCCGTGCCCCTCCCCCTCCCCCCCCCCCCCCCCCACACACATTGTTTATAATTTTTACAAACTTTACCTATGCAGGCTAACATTTTCTGTTGGTCTCTGCTTTTAGTGAAATTTTGGCTCTACTTTAAGCCTCATCCTGAGAGCTAATGGGCAACCATAAATGGTTATTTACCTGAACCAGAACTGGATACAAAGAACCCCAAACTTCAAGTGAGAGGATTTTAAATTTGGATACAAGTTTTGTGATGCAGACACACGTGCACATATACAGTAACATTTACAGGCATGTGTACACACACGCTATCGGTTTTGATTCAGCTTCTAGCATTCCTAATAGGGCCCTAGACCAAATGTCAGATACTAAAATTCCACACCTCAGTACCCTCCTTTGTGGTGATTCAGATATTTACAAGGCCAGCTAAAACAAAATCACAATTCCTGCCCTGCCAATGTCCTCTGGCACACTGAGTCATTAATGTTTAGTGTCCACTAACGTTATTTATTTATTCATTGTGGTGCTTAAGAGCCCCAGTCGTTGACCAGGACTCCATTGTCATAGACGCTGGAGCAATCAGTTAAGCATCATGCCATTGCTGAATGAAGTGTTTTGGGTTACTGTTAAAATATATTAGTACCATTTCCTTAAGAGGTGCCTATAAGAAATGTCAGTCAAGAGCATCACTTTTGGTTTACTAGAATTCTTAATAGATATCTCTAATCACTGAACAGAGCAGACCTACTTCCACAATTCTAATAACATATGTTATATCTGGGTTATAATGTAAGAAGTTGTGTGAATTCTCTGCTGCTTTTCATAATATGCTAAAACATGGTTTTACACTGACTCTGGTCACTTCCAGAACGAAAATGTGTAAATCATGAGAGAGGAAAAAAGTGGCTTTAAAATGTATTCCTTGATCTAGTCCCCATCACTAAATTGAACTTCAATGTCTGACTAGGTAAATTTGTTCTTTTATGTGATACTATAAATTACTCATTTCAATGCTACGTGTGTCTTTTTTTTATTATTATTACAGGGGAAGCTAAACAAATTTAAATCAACACAGGCAATATTTTACCTCCTAAATTCTAAGCCTCCCAGACTTTGCAGGCATTCAGGCTGCCCAGACCCTGAAAGTGGCATACGATAGTGACTCCAAACACTGAATTTGAATCTTGTTTAAAATTTATCTTTTAACAATGGATGCAAAGGCACACCACCAATTTAACGGAGCCAAATCATCTCCTGGAACTAAAGCGCAACAATACAGTTAAAGAATGAGTGCCAGCAAGGCAAGTGAATGCTTCTGTCAGCCTCCCCTCTAATTAGACCCAATGCTCTTAAATAATCTCCTGGGATGTGGCATATCACTTTACCAGTTTCCTTTTAAATTCAGTCTTTCTTTGTTGCAAAGTTCCTATCAAGAATCCCTATTCAATTAAAAAAAAAGAGGGGGAAAAAAACCTTCATCCCCTTGTAGTTATTTATTAAGAAACTCAGTAGATAAACCCCCCATAAATGAGCTGGTTTTGGAGAGAGTAAAATACATTAACACATTTTCAGTACCAAGTTCACAATCTCTGTGCTTCTCCTTGAAAAGGTTGAGCAAAAACTCTCTGGTTTAGGAGGAAGAGAACAAAGTGAATGTCGATGAAGTATAATCTTGTTTCTGATGCTGCACCTAGTAAGTTTCTTCTTTGGCTCAACCAGAAGGAGCCTCACCTTGGACTTCTGGTGACCCAGTTTCTAGTTCCACCTTCATATCTTTGCTGTGAAAATAATGTATTCAGCAGCAGGTGTCTCCCAAAAAGTTACTTGTTTGGTTACCTCTACTGATGGGCATGTCTACCCAGATGTGTAGCTAATACACAGGAACCATTCATACCTTTAAAGCTTTTCATGCCTCAGTCTATCCACTGCTTGCTGACCACTGTGGGATAACTAAGTCTTCCTTTGTTTGCCAAAGGTGTTGGCCTCAAAATCCACTCTCATGTTCAATAATTACACAGTGCTTAAAGTGCTTGCAAGAGTTCTGCTTTAGTCTGACTGGATCTAACTGGCTTAGGCGCCCCTGCCCAGACATTGCATCTAGGAAGCTCAACCCTTAAAGGCAAAGACCCTCAAGGCCATACCTGGCCAGAACAAACTACAAAGGGCATGTTCAGGGCATGTCTGCAGGAATGTTATACAAAAACAAATACTCTTGCTGGAAGGTGGCAACTAATGCTATTTCTTAGAAATCAGAACTATAACACCCACCAGGAATAAAACAAAGCAGGCTGCTCCCTAAAAATAGGCACAATTCATCTCCACTTCACTATATTCTGTCTGACTGCTGCTCCCAGGTCCTTCACTACAGAGTACCATAGTCTGCAAGCAGGTCCAGGAACCTCCCCTCCCCTACACACGCATGCATGCACACACTACAATTCCAACGTAGTCCTCAATATGCCACAAAGACCATCTTAGCAATGAAGTTGAACCTTCCAAGAAAATTAAAGCCAAATCCTGAGCATCTTCAGGCAACTAATGAACACTAGGCTTAGCAAACATTAGGGTTTGGTCAACTTTGGACTAGATTCACCAGTAAAGTCAAACTACTTTTGTTTAGCAATGCAAAGCAGGTCAGTTTAGCTGGGTTTACTTTGCATTGCTGGAGTGATGCAGAGCAGCTGGAGTATACTGTATACCTGGTCCTTTAGTTGGAGTGGAGTGTTAGTTTGAAATCTTTAAATCTCTTATGTAAAAGCCTCAATAATACCTCTAGCATAATGTTACTTATTTATAAATATGTACCCTTTACATTAGTTCACAAGGATTTAATCAATAATTGATAGATCTGTTAATCAACAGTTATGGAATCCAGTAGTTCAACAGGTTGCCAATAACTGTTTCATACCTCCTACTGATCTGCTTATAACCATTTATAACTAGACTTGGAAGGATTAGATTTTTTTAATTGCTAAATATCTGTAAACCTTGATTTTTTTGGCTTGTGTGCAAACTGAAAATTTCAATAAATAATAATTGAACTTGACAGATAAGCATAATCAGAAATATACTGTTTGACGATGTATTAGAGACAAAATCCAGTGGTTTTGAATTTTGAATTGGGTTTGTTACAAATTGACCAGCAAATCAATAGTAAAAACACAGGTATGATTTGTTGACTTAAGGATATTTACTTCATATATTTTGAGGTGTGCTACTGAAAATGTTTTAATCCTTCATAAAGCTTTAACTTTTTGAATCTCAACATCTGTCATTAAACAATTGTCATTCCAGCAAATGTGAAACACAAAATCCTTTTTAAAGCACTTTGTTTTCATTTTATATTGAACGTCAATATCTGTCAAAACTATTTAAAAAAAAAATTGAATTCTGCCAAGACTACCTCTATTGCATACTATCAAGGTCTGTAAGAGGCTTTCGGCATCTTTTTACCCTTTATAAACTCTGCATATGTACGCCCTAATATGAACTGTGACCCACATCTCTATGTATATATTGATGTCTGTGACCTATCTCAGAACTTCTGTGTCTCAGACTTTTCACCATTGATTCACCAACAGTAGTTACCCTGTCAGGAATTTTAATATACACAAAGGCAAACGAGAAGACAGGGCAGTGGAATAGAAAAAGGATTAAGATTTTTGAAATCAAAGGTGCTGCTCTAAATGCCCCAATCACTGAGGCACGCAAGCAATTTAAAATATTCACCTAATGAACGGGAAAAAATGCTGCCATAGTACTTAAGTGTTTCTGTAAATTCTCAGTCTTGCAAATGAGCATTTATAAGCATTTTAAAAACCTGTATTCATTCATAATAATCTGAGACCGTTAGAGGTCCACTACACCAGTTTCACCCTGTGGCAAAAACGTAAGTTTGGGTTCAATTAATTCAGCCACCTTGAAGTACAGAAGACTTAACAGGAGTTCAGACAGCACCATTCAATTTTTCATCTGTCTCAATGTGCAGTAATGGCTTCAGAACGAGAAAATGACAGGCTCAAAATGGTAGATGAAAGACTTGAGCAGCATGTTTGTTAAATGGAATGACTCGGTAAATGCACTATTATTAAAGCTGGATGAGATTAGGTTGAGATCTTGTTGCATATTTAGGATTTGAACTCTGGACACTTGTTGCTGATAGATTCCCAAAACTCTTACCCTGAGAGTTCAGCAGACTAAGAGAACAAATAACAAATTCCAGTGAAAAGAAGAACAGGAGTACTTGTGGCACCTTAGAGACTAACAAATTTATTAGAGCATAAGCTTTCGTGGACTACAGCCACGAAAAACTTCAAAAACAGACTCCAAAGAGAGACTGGTGAGCTAGAATTGATATGCAAACTAGACACAATCAACTCCGGTTTGAATAAGGACTGGGAATGGCTGAGCCATTACAAACATTGACTCTATCTCCCCTTGTAAGTACTCTCACACTTATTATCAAACTGTCTGTACTCGGCTAGCTTGATTATCACTTCAAAAGTTTTTTTTTTTTCTCTTAATTAATTGGCCTCTCAGAGTTGGTAAGACAACTCCCACCTGTTTATGCTCTCTGTATGTGTGTATATATATCTCCTCAATATATGTTCCATTCTATATGCATCCGAAGAAGTGGGCTGTAGTCCACGAAAGCTTATGCTCTAATAAATTTGTTAGTCTCTAAGGTGCCACAAGTACTCCTGTTCTTCTTTTTGCGGATACAGACTAACACGGCTGTTACTCTGAAATTCCAGTGAGTCTCCAAACTTGCTAGAAGTCTAATCATTCTATAAACTCTCCATACATTTTGACTTCAGGGAGAGTTCCATCCTCTGAGAACTCTCAGGATCAGACCTGAAATATATGAACCACATCTACACAACTGAAACCTTTAATCTTATGTTCCCTAATCTCATGATAATATATTTGATAGTACAGGTACCAATGCAAAGATTTAAAAAATCCCCACATACCAAATATCAGGTCACCCTATGAACAAGGCAAGTATATTTATGCCCTTATTCATCTTCATGGATGTAGCTGCTTTGTTATAGTCTTATGCATAGAAGTGTTTAAGAAAAAGATCATACATTGATGTCTCTGCAGAGACTATTTACTCTAAGAGCCTGCTACTCAAAGCAACAGAGCACCTGCTGCTCTCACTCATTTCCACTGAGTTGTAACTGCTCAGCAGGTTCTCATTTAGGGCTGGTTAATGTTGTTCCATTGAAACTGTTTGATGGGAAATTGAGTTTCAAACAGAAAATGAAATCTTTTGTGTGTGGTTTTTAATAATAATAATAAAAAAAAGTATCTGCCTGCCAAGAGAACCTGAGTTTTCATCAAACTTTTTAGCCTTTTAGCAAAAACTTTTTTCAAAGTTGAAATTTTTCATTGGGTGGGAGGGATCGATTTCTGACCATCTCTCTTGATTGTATTATGTGAGACTAAAATGATGGTCCTGCCTCCGAGGGGTGAGTGCGCCTTCATAGGTTCTGGCCCCGGCAAACACTTCTGTGGCTGCATGTCTGTACTCCTGAACACTGAACCTTTAATAAGAAGGATGTGGGTTTTTTTCATAGTCCCAGACAATCGGAAGAACAAAGAGGTAAGAGAGGCTGTTCACTGTGCAGAAACTGAGCTGAGAAATAAATGGCAACCTTCAATGTAATGAGTGTTTCTGAAGCCTTCAGCCCAGCATTCTGGCTGACTAATGTTTTTCCCCTCCAATTTTGCTGCTGGGCCCAGAGAGATGTGTGGGTCAGGTGTTAGGTGCAGTGGGTCTCTGAAGGCCTCACTACTATCCCAACCAACGGCAGCCTCTTGAATTATGGGCCAGTCAGTGCTAGGAGAACGGTGGCGTGAGACGGACATGTGGGAGACTGAACTTCCTTTGTTGTTACCTTCCCTTTGAGGAGGAGAGCTGGAGTGGTGGTATTTGCATGTTCTCTTAATGTTTCATACACAGTGGTGTGTACTTCGTGTTTTTTTAGAATTGCAGAGCCATGGGGCACCTTGAGTCATCACCCAGGCTTGAATTAGGTTTGGTTGTCTCCATTCTTCTTAAATTCTTACACTCTAAGACATATCTAATTTAGTCTTGGAGGCCACATCTAGCTGGTGTCCAATGCATCTGCCATCTTGTGATTATTTAAGACCGAACAGACTATGGTCTGCCTGGTAACACTGAGAGGTGTGTGTGTGTGTGTGTGTGTGGTTTTTTTTTTTTTTGTTTTTGTTTTTTTAATCCTTTCATTACAAGCATCATCATCTGTATTTAACCCAGTTAAGTGTTTTGTGTGTGTGTTTGTTTTCTCCTCCCGCCCCCCACCAGGTGGAAACAGTAATGCAGCAAAGTAGTAACAGTGTATAGCTTTTTTTTTTTTTTTTTTTTTTTTTTTTTAAGCAATGATTTCTTCTGTGAGATTACCTTCCCCAGACAGGTCACATGGATTGGGTACTAGTTGACGCTTATTACATTTTGGTAGCAGAACTATTAAACCACGTCCCATTTTTGTTGTGGTTCTATTAATTATGGCAGCCACTTAAGTGTGACAAATTGAGTTGACAATATGATGAAGACGTCACTGTGCAACCTTCAAAAAAAAAATGCAGCCTTACAGTGAAAATGGAATATTTAACTACAACGCTTGCAATTGGTAACATTGCTTTCAAGGATCCCACTTTCAAAATCGTGACAGAAAATATTTCACCTAATACAAAGCTTATATATAACCACTTCTTCCTCCTCACTCCCCCCACCTAAACTCATTTATATCTGGTTCATAATAAAAATAACCCTTTTGCACTGATCTTTCGTAATGCCTATAATACAGGAGTACTGAGAAGTATGTATAGATGCTTTTAGCCTTAATTTCAAAGGATACTGTACTGAGAAAGTGACAGCCAAGTGAAGAAAAGTAGCTGTCTTACAAGTTCTGTAAGTACCTAAGAGCAAACTGTGTGTGTGTGTGTACGCATACACACACTTCTATAATTTATTTAACTTCCGTACAATATAGAACAGGGGTCGGCAACCTTTGGCACGCAGCCCATCAGGGTAATCCACTGGTGGGCCATAAGACCTTGACTATTCGCAGGCACGACCTCCCCACCCCCATCTCCCTGTGGCCGTGGCTTGCCGTTCCCGGCCAATGGGAGCTGCGGGAAGCCGCAGGCCACAGGGATGTGCTGGCCACCACTTCCCACATATTTTCCTCTTTGTATTTTCTTCCAGCATTAAAGATGAACCGCAAAGGTTTTGCTAAAAGTTAAAAATTTGTTTCCAACAGAGGCAAAAAGCATATGTCTGTGTGACAGAGTGCTGGGAACCAACAGCTGAGCAGCACTCTGATCAATTAAATGCCAATTAACTCCTCCTTCCTGCCTCCCATGCCCCTGACTGTGTCCAATTTAGTGGATTAGAATGGACTGGGTAGGGTAGAAGTACTAGCTAGCCCATTAATGCAGAGGGCAGAAGAAGGTACAGGAAGGAAGTGCTAGGGGGAGGGGTAGGTTAGCAGCCAGAACCAAGAAGCATTCCTGGGTGGAGATATCTCTTCCTTCTGCAAAGGGCTGCTGAGAAACTGATGCTGGGAATTGT
The DNA here is from genome assembly GCF_011386835.1 of Chrysemys picta bellii. Taxonomy (NCBI): domain Eukaryota; kingdom Metazoa; phylum Chordata; order Testudines; family Emydidae; genus Chrysemys; species Chrysemys picta. The sequence continues at coordinate 45,820,782 of NC_088803.1, read as the reverse complement.
GTGGTATATGGATCAGTGAAGGTGGTGGAAAGAGCAATGTAAATAAACACAAGGTCTCTGAACAGACTGTGTAGAGAGCAGAAAACAGGAGCAGGAACTTGGCTTTTTTTTTTATAAAGTTGAATTTTCACTATTTTTAAGGAAGCTAAACCACTAAAAGCATGAGAAATTTGTGCTGCAGACTTCATGGTTTCTCTGCACAAGAGAATAACTGGGTGAAGGTTAAGAGTGGTTCTTGCAAACATTGCTTATGGTAGTTGTGATATCATTCACTCTGGTGGAGAAAGCAGGAAGGCTGCTGAGCAAAGAATGTAAAGTGGTAAGAATTGTCTAAATTTCTGTTGGCTGAGAGCATGGGGTCTGATCCTACTGCCATTGGAATCTGTTAAAACTCCCATTCACTTCAGTGGAGCAGGATCAGACCCCTCAGAGAAATCTCAGATAAGGGACAGACAATCTTGTGGCTAAAGCACTGGATGCGGGTTCAAAGAGCAGCATTCCATTTGTGGTTCTACTATAGCTACGTTAGGCATATCATTAATGTCTCTGACTTGGTTCCCCATCTAAAATGCGGATGATACCTCCTTTTCTCCCACCCTCTGTCTGTCTGTCTTGTCGCTGTACCAAAGAGTTCACAGTCTAAATAGACAAGTACAACGGATCCCCCATCTTTTGGGGGTTTACAAGCTACTGTAAAACAAATAACTACATCAGTTTTACACTAGTCAGATTCATCCTAAATATTCTATTTATTAGTGGTATTTTTTTTACTAGTCTCCTGGTTGACTTCAATAGGAATTTGACCTGGGTAAGGACTGAAAGATTTGCCACATTTTTTTAAAGAAGTCTTTAGAAAAAAAAATTCTATTTGTGTCATTTAAAGCCTACTAAGGCTGGAGGAAATCATTTGATCTTCAGCTGAAAACAAGCATAAGGAATAGATACAGGTGATAATTTTATGTTCAGTAATTGCTACTTTATTCAAAATACTGATTATACAACAAGCTGACATTGGGGTGGGGAATTATTCCACTGTTTCTACTTCATAAATGAAGCCATTATATAAGAGAGCCTAACTTACAGCAGCAAAATATTTCTTTTTATGTTTTAAAACCTATAGACTGATTTTAATTTAATTAACCGAACTTTTTATTAAAACATTGACAGAATTGCTCATTAGCATTTGAAACAAATTGTTCTCAAATGGCAAACTCAAAATATGGGTCATATTTCCTGTGTATTAAACAAGGATTTCACTTGCATTTAAAGTTAATTATTGTAATTGAAAAGCAATAGATTATTGAGCTTCAGTACATTTCTGAGACATGGTAACTGTTGTTGCTATGTAATTAACTTGAAATTACGTAAACTACAATGGTATAATTACTAGACATGATAGTGGGGTAATGTTCTGCTTTCACCTACAGCAAGACAACTGGAATTCCATTTGTTTGTCTTGAGCCTCGAAGGCTTATTTGCATGGATTGTGATGTAGCTCACTGGAAAGGGCTTCAAAGTGTGCCATTGCATAACAAGTTTGACACTCGTAAAGCCTCAATATTGGTTTCTACTTTCCAGATATTTAGTGGAAGTAATATCAGAAGGATGCCCAGTTTAAATAAAGCTGATAGGATGAATAAAGATGTCAAGAAAATACAAATAAAATGTTAATGTGGAAATTCTGCCTTGGGTTATATTCCCTCCATCCCCACTGAACTACCCCAGGCAAGGCTAACCTAAAAGCCAGCAGTGACACAGCTGATAACTGGCAATGCTTGATGATCTTGGCAGTACCAAAGATGAGTTGTGGGAACCTCTCCAGTTGTTGTCTGCAAGGGTTTCATTGAACTTTTCCATCAGCAAGTGCAAATCTTGCCTGCCTGAGGAGAGCTGCGCAAAGTGTGTGATGTGGGGTTGGTTTTGTTTTGGAAAATAGTTAATTAGCTAAAAATGTAGCTGTGGTTAGAAGAGGAAATGGGGGAGGGGACTTCCCCCAAAGTCAAGGTTTCATTTTGATATTTTTCTAAAGGAAAACATTTAATTTTTATTTTGAAACTGTTTTAGTTTCAAAATTTAGATTTATTTTTAAAAAATGAAGCATTTGGGGTCAAATTTGGGGTTTGACTGAAATTAAACACTTTTCTGTGTGCAAGAGGAGTGGGGGGAATTGTTGGTTTAGGCTAACCTGAAATTTATTTGGGTTCAGCTATGGACCTAAACAATCAACTCTTCATCCAACTCTATGCAATCCGGTGGGATTAAGCTCTGGGGTTTATTTTGACTTTCCAGATTTGTAGAAAAGCTGACTCTTGAGCTAAACTGAGCTTGAAGTTGAAAGTGAAATTGCCTTTGCCTTTGCCTGGCTGCTTCTGCCAAACTTCATGCGTCATAGAGGATAAAGCATGTGACCAGCTGTCATGAAACAAGTTGAAACCTCACAACCCAGTCTAGAGCAATTCATGTCTATCCAAAGACAGTAAAATATTCCATTTCCACGTTTCAACTTCCATGAAAACATCAGTTTTTGCAAACAAAATAAACATAACAGAAGAGATGTGTATTTTTGTACAAGTATGTGTAACGTGAATGCTGTATGGGGTACTGCATTAAGCATGGGACAAGGTCCAGAAAGACACTCTTGTGAAGTATTTAAATATCCTCCTCAGGATTATAATCAGGCCATCTGATTTTCAAGCCCAAAACTAATCCAAGTGACTACCGTACCACAAAGTCCTTAATCCTCCTGGCTTTTCATTTCATAACTTGATCATGTATGTACCTAACAGAGCAGAAACTAGCAAACATCATGAGTGGAATTCTGACCCCATCAACACATGGCAAAACTCTCATTGACTTCAGAGGAGCCTGGATTTCACCCCCATATATTTTGATCCTCTAACTGAACAAATAGTTTCTCCAGAAATGGTTAGATCTAAAAGAACATGTCTGGCTTTGGGTTTCCCTCAGCAGCCTTCGTGGTTGTTTCCTTCTTTTCCTTTATGTAAATTAATTTAGTGCTCATGAAAATGAGGGACAGACCGTTTTCACTTGCGGCAGCCATAGTCAATGTGCATGTTTAAACAGAACCTTTGTCCCAATTCAGGTCAGCTGCACCTGTATTTCCTCTTCTAGGTTCCCAGCTCCTCAGTCACCCCTTCTCTTGAGTGGAGGTCTCTCTCTCCTCTAACTTGGGATTTTTCCAGGCTGCACAATTCCCTGTCTACACTGTGATACTTCCAACAAGACAGGCTGCCTAAACAGGCCAGCATCTGTGCTTGGCTTACTCTTTGCAGCCTGTTATGTTGTGTTTAGCCTTCAGTTAGGCGTTACCACACAGCTCTTTCTGAGCAAACACATGTATTCTTAAGGTGAAAGCATTAAAGAGAAAATGTGACGAACAAAAGAACCTACACATGTCCAAAAAGCTTACCAGAGTTCACCTCTAACTTCAACAAGGGCTTTGGTAGGAAACAGTTCTTCAAACCCCATGTGGGGTTTTCTGTGGTTACCAGTTCATTACAGCCTTCACTGAGAAGAAGCAACCCAGGAAAAGTCTTTCCTTTATGCAGCGTCGACCTTTGCCTGTTCCCAGAGCCACAAAATCAATCAGTACACACTGGTCTTCTCCTCAAAGCATAGCTTCAAAGGCTGGGATTTTGCATAACTAGAGCTGGAGAACTGGCATTAACCTCCCCTCCCAGAGATATCCCAGGGAAACCACTTGACCCTGTTTGTCCAAAAGTACATCTTTGTCTGGCCTAATCAATATAGTCCTTTGAAATTCATAGCACTTCCCAGGGTTCATGATAATACATAAGGTTTGCATTTAATACAATGGACTCTAAAGATACTAAAAGTTAATTATATAAGGTTTGGTTTAGGGTTTCTTTCTCTCCGCAAGGATATTGTAGGAAATTGCCATATCCTCTTCCAAATAGAGATTCCTAATTGCACTAAATTAGTTGGTGGTTTCCTCATGTGGCTCAAATTGGACCTAAAAGCTCATGTTAGTCAAGATGTGAATCCCATTGTTCCCAAACAGCAAGTAAGTGCCTTAATTCACTGCACTACCACCTCATCCCTCCTTAGCTTTCTTGTCTCTGAAGCCCAAGCAATGGCCCAAAAGAAATGATCTTTCAAAGAATGAGTAGCCTTTCATGATCTGTGGTCTGGATGGAGTTCTTATCCTTAATGAGGACATGATTCAGTAATGTCAAAGAAAAGGAGAGGGTACAGCTGAAATGAATTAGGTGTGTAGGGGGAAGGAGGAGATATGAAGGAAGATGGTTATTATTGTGTGTGTTTAGGACTATTGCCAACCAAGCATTTGAAAATTATGAGAATTTCAAAAATATATTTTGGGCTGTTCTTATTTGCCTTCTGTTTTTAGCTTTCGGGGGTTTATATTTTCCAGCTTTTCTCTGCAAAACTAAGGCCTTAAACTTAATTTTTTAAAATGAAAGATGAGATCCATATGGAATCACATGATGCCACCAGCTGGGCTTCATGGAAAAAACATACTGCAAGTCTTGCAATAAAATCACTAGAGTTGGCAACAGTGAAAAATGTTCAGTCTGCAAAGAAACTTCTTCTCCACTCCATTATACTGTGTTCTATAGCCACTGATGGCAAAATATTCAGTGATGTAAAACTGGTGTAACCGAGTGGAAAATTAGACCCTAGGGCCTAATGAGTACTTCCATTGACTTCAATGAGACTACTCACTTGCTGAGTTAGGCACCTTGCTGAATCGGGGCCTACATTTGCAGTCTGTATGTCCGTGTAATGTCTCTACATACTCACAAGAAGGTACTTTTGCTTTAACAGACTGGGCCAAGTTCAGACCTACTGTAAGTTAGATGTAACTCCCTTGGGAGTCTCTGGGCCATATTCAATGGTGAAACAGCTGTGCAAGTTGCATTTTGAGGGGGGTCAACAAGTGTGTGTAAATGGTAAAGCACTGTAACTTGTGTTGATTTGGTACTGAACAAGCATGAAATGTGAGCGTAACTTGCATGCCCAGGAGACAGAAGGGGACAACACATCTGGAAAAATGATTAACAGGAGAGTTTAAAATAAAGCAGCTTCCTCAAGTTAAATCCTCTTGTGAATTGCTTTTCCTGCTGTTTTCCCCTATTCCCTTAGCATGAGAGTCACCTTTGTTTCACACACTCACTGAATATAAAGCTGCATAGATTCCATTTAAAAAAACTTGGAACTAAAGGTTGACTAAACTTTTGCAAATTCCACTTTCTCCCCCCCCCTTTTTTTAACACAAGCTCAAATTTACACTAATTTTCCAACCCACTTTCACCACTTGCATGACTTACTCCATGAATGAGTTTGGCCCAGTGATTTCAGTTTTTATATCTATATATATATATGGAGAGAGAGAGAGAGAAATCTCTAAGGCACACAATCATTAACCAGAACTTACTGGGGAAAAAATTGCTTTAAACTTTCTTTTTTTTTTTTTTCCCCTGCATTGGCTTTTGTTTATCAGTTTTATTTTATTTTAAAGTTTTTTCTGCAAACCCCAAACCTCTTAATTATTCTTATAAGGCCATAACCTGTTTCAGTTTAGACCTTTAGGCTTAATTAACCTTTGGCTGGAAAGCTTTTCTAAATGGAACAGGGGCTTCAAGGGACAATGTGTGTCAGGGAAGCTCCTTCAAATACACACCAGCGTGTTTGTGAGTTGCATCTGACCCCAGAGATTACTCAGATTATTTGCTGCTATCCTGCAATTAGAACTCTATTCACAAGGTTTACAAACTTGTCAAGAAGATGCTTTTAAAGTGGTAGTGGCAGTATGAGAATCATGGGTCTGATTCTCCTCTTGTGCCCAATTTTCATCTAGAAATGTACTGACCTCTGTGGATTTACAGCAGGGTAACTGAGAGGAGAAGAAAATCCCCTATGTTGTTAACAAGCACATCAATTTACTATTGTTATATAGAATACTGTATCTTGGGACTAAATATAAAAAAGTAAAATAGCATATTTCCTTTAGCCTGGACAATGGAAACCAATGAAGTCAGTTTCACTTTTATTTATAGTTGGTTTCACTTTCAAGGATCTTAGTTTTGTAAAGTTTGGGTTTCAGACACTTCTGGGAGGGAAATGTTTATTTGTTTAGAATCTTTCATTTGAACTTTTTTTAAATTGCAGAGGCATTTCTGTAGGCCTTAGGTTACAGCAAAGCTTGCTACATTTGAACTGATAGTGTCTCTTGAACTATCACATAAACCCAAACAGCTAGTGTTGTGATCCAGTTAATGAATCTTACTTTGGCTGACTTATTTACGACTGTATATTTCCATGGCACCAAATCAAAAGAGATAACGGCACACTGTTACCAGACAAATATCTGGTAAAGAAATAAATGGTAAGAGAAACCACTCCCTGAGCTTCAAAAAGTCCAAGTATAATGTAGAATTGTCCTGCTGAATGACTGGATCTGTAGAAACCTCTAGGCACGCACTGCAGGAGCAGATCTCATACCGGACATCCCTCTTGGCAGTGGCAACCCGGTCAGGTCCAAATGTCTAGGCCCTGAAAGTCCCCTAAGCCTCCCCAGCAGTTCAAAGGTGCCCAGAATCCTACCAAAGCTGTGACCCTTTTGATTTACAGTTTACAGACCCATGGAGCCTTCTCTAACCCAGCCATCTGTATCTGACCTTTGCTCGTCCTGGAGCCAGACGAGCCCCTCCCACCCCACTACATAAACCTGCCCATCTCTTCCTCCTGCTTCCTCAAAGTTTCCTGTCCCTCCAAGAGCCTTTCTCTTTGTTCTTCCTGTGAGTCCTTTTCTTAAACCTAGGGTTACCCTACGTCCTCTTTTTCCCGGACATGTCCGGCTTTTCGGCAGTCAAACCCCCATCCGGGAGGAATTGCCAAAAAGCTGAACATGTCCGGGAAAATGGCGGCTCTGCTCCTCCCCGACTCTTCGGCTCTGTTTAAGAGCCGGGCTGCCCGAGTGCTACCGGCTTCGGGCAGCCCCCGTGCTTCCGGACCCTGCGCCGCCGGAGCCCGGGAGGGAAGTGCCCGGCTGGGGGCGCAGGGTCCAGAGGCATAGGGGCTGCCCAAAGCCCGAGCGCTACCGGCTTCACGGTTTGCCGGGCAGCCTCCAGACCCTGTGCCCCCGGCTGGGCGCTTCCCCTCCCAGGCTCCAGCTGCGCTGGGGAAGCGCCAGCTGGGGGCGCAGGGTCTGGGGGCTGCCTGGCAAACCGTGAAGCCGGTAGCGCTGGGGCAGCCCTTTCCCTGTGGCTGGGAGTGGGAGGGAGGAGGAGGCGGAGTTAGGGCGGGGCAGGGGCGGAGTTGGGGCGGGGCTAGGGGTGGGGAAATGGGCGGGGCCAGGACCCCTGGAGGGTCCTCTTTTTTTTATTTATTAGATATGGTAACCCTACTTAAACCCCTGCTTTGTCACCTCTGTCCTGTGTGGAAATTTTCCACTGTCTCCGCTTCCCCCGTCCCTGCAAACAAGTTGGAAGAACTAGCTTCCGCCAAGCTCCATTATCAGGCAGAGTACAGCCATTAAGGTTAATGACCCTCCAGTGTCCCGAGTCTGGTAGTCCATGTTTATACTGCAGCTCATGTTAGCAAATAGTGTATTCCACATCCACACAGAGGCATTCCCTGCTACAACAATTTTATGACAACTTTGTAACATCAACCAGAATTCATAAAGTGGATGTACAGGCATCCCTCAAACTATCCCAGCATGGGCCATCCGCCACAGAGCAGCTACGTATGTTCCCTACCCTCCCAGCTCCACACATGACAGGTGCAACTGAGCATGCTCCCTCCAACGGGAGGCTACAGGGCAAAGCCCATTTTTCCAGAGCAAGCCATCTGATTCAAATACCCCAAGGACTAGAGCTGGGGGTGCAGGTTAGGATTGCCTGTGCAGGTAGAGTACGTCTGAAAGCTAAGAGAGAAAATTGAGGGGGGGGGGGGAAATGCTGAGATCAGATGAGGAGCCGGTGCAGAGAATGTGAATAGTGGGCAAGGAGGTGAAGTGAAGAGAGACAGATTAGACAAGATGCCCAAGTGCAGGGGAAGAAGTAGGACTGTGTGGGCAAAGAGCGGAGAAGAGGAAACCAAGATCAGATGAGGTACTTGGGGAGGGAGGGTAGGACTGGGAGCCAGTGAGGACAGGTAACTGGGGTAGAGGGCTAGGAGACTGGAGGCAGGCAGAAAGAGACTGGGGAATGGCAGAGGGAACTGGGACTGGCTGGGCAAGGAGATGGGGGACAAACATGGAGGGGAGGGTGGTGAGGGACTGGGAATAGCTGGGCAAGGAGACTACGGTTGGAAAAGGGGGGAGACTAGGGCCAAGAGTTTAGAGAGGTGAGACTAGGATTTAGTGGAAAAGGAGACTGGGACTGGTATCAGAAGCCTGAGGAGTAGAAACAAGGACTGTCTAGATGAAGAGAATGTTACTGGGACAAGGAGCCTGCAGTAGGGTAGGACAGGTTGGAATGTATGGGACAGAAGGGGTCAAGCTTGGGTTGGGGAGGATGGGCAGAATAGTCTGTGCCCACTAGAACACGTTCCTGGCCAGAGCCTGGAATAGAACCTAAGATCCCTGAGTCTCACCTTCCTCTGCTGTCAGCAAATCTCTGTGAAACTTACTGGCAAAGTGCACCATCTCCCTCTAGTGCTGATCCACATAGATGATAACCTACTACTGCAGTTGGTTATGCGTTTAGCTCAAGTGGCCAAATTTTGTGTGGTGACTCCAAAGATTCCATCCCTGCTGATGAACCATGTTGGTGTCTATATGATGCCACATGAAGGAATTTCTGTTTTTCAGATTGCTTTATTAAAAACATAGAAAATTACATGATTACAAGCACTACAGTAAAAGAACATTATTAAGGTTGCAAAGACGAGCACTCAAACATAAGGAAATGCCAGAAATGATGTTGCCTATACAACCATCTTGTGATAGTCTTTTTAATTTTATGATCACATATTATTTTTGCAGTATCATTCAGTGCACAGAACGGATGGTGCTCACTTAATGAGCCACTATTGAATATTTTGTTTTCTCCTTGTTCAACGTGTGGCCCCGGGCCTTATTTACTACACACTATTCAAACCCTGCCCTCAAGACAGAATTATTAATTTCCTCGTCGGCTTTTCTGTGGTGCTCATCGCTAGAGTATTTAAGTGTAGTATCATTTTGCAATCTTAATGTTCTTTTAAGTTTTGTGTGTGTATACATAGATACACACAGAGCTATGTATAAGTTATTTATTCTTGAGGAGACCTGTCACTTCCAGCAATGGTGGGACAGCTGTCAAAAGTAATAAATAGTATTAAACAGGGAGAACATGGTAGAGCCAAGCTTAATGGCTAAAATGTTTATGCTGCTGGTTTTCTTTATCAACAAACTGCTGTTTGCACCTATTTGCATTTTAATGGTTACCCCAGTTCCAGAGTTAAAACTGCAGACTTTTCCCAGCTGCTCTTTAAATGCTACATTATAATTTGAGGAAGCATCATACGTAATTATATTTAATGGACACAGAATTGATTGAAACACTTAACGGAAACAAAAAGCCTAGACCTAATTTTGTAAACATGTTATTGTATAGTAACCCCCAATGAGTTTGTTCTTCAATCTCCTAATTAATTTTTAATTAAAAAGCTCAAAGATGCTATTATACTTGTTGTTGTAAATGGCAGCCTTATGTACGCATAAATAACTTAGCTGCTCAGACATATCTTCCATTAAAATCCATGTTAATAAGAGTTGCTGCATCCAGTGTTTCAGGGTTTCAGACAGCGACAACACCACTGTTTAGACTGAACATCACATGGAGACCTTTTTTTTTTTTTTTGTCCTAGAGATAGGCTTGTACAGAATATAATAGGTTTGCTTGCCATGTGCAAACCTATTTTCCATATCTTCACTTAGCCACATCAATTATCCCCTCTGCAAGACTATATATAGCATTAACCAGCAAATGGTGGTCCTGACACTGCTAAGCTATACTGACACGAACCGTGCCACTGAGGGCAAACGGATAGCGTGTCTGGAAACTTTTTATAAGACAAAGTAATCGTTTGCTCCATTAAAAGAATGCATTTTCCTTTCCTTTTTAAAATATCTCCCACCTAGTAAAGAAACTCTCCCACCCCCACCGCCATCTCCTACCCCACATAAAATGGAAGTGTTCATCTCCACCATTTTGATAATCTTTTTGTCAAACACAACAAGAGGTTCTCTAATCTAGCAATAGAAGCACAGTGTGTTGCTGTGGGGATGGGGTGATGTCAGAAATGGAGGATTATTAATAGCATAAAAACAGCAAGTGCCTCTTTTCAGAGCAATGTCTTAATGGAAGAGAGGAAAAACACGCAAGAGAAAATCTCATTTGCTATGTTTTTCTTACATTTTTAACCAAGGCGGGATGGAGGCAGGATGATCTCTGTGGTTTAATTATTTTTCATCCATGTGGTCATTAACACAACACAGCAGAATCTCGTTTGGACTCCCAGCCTCCCGCAAAGCTGTAACTTTAATTTTAAAACATGTAAAGATTTGTTGATCAGACAAGATAGCCACAGAAAAAAAGGGATTTTTCCCCTCTCGTTGCAGAGGCACAGCACAGTCTGCCAACATAACTTTCCTTATTGTACTCGCACTATTTTACAGGAATTCATAATGTAGAAGCACAACCTGAGGCAAAAGTTTTCAGCCATAATAGGACTAGATTAAAAAAAATTGCCAAAAATGTATAAATATTGAAAACATGTAAAATGTAATCTGGTGATTCTCAAAGCCTAAAATGTATATTTGCTTCTGAAAATGGGTACATCTCAGATGCATGTTTGATTGCATAGAAGATTATTCATTTCAATATATAGCTCTGGCGGGGGTGGGGGTGGAGAAACAGGATCTAAGCCTCCAGCCAAGAATTTTAAAACTGACTAGTGATTTTTGGGTGCCTCAATTTTTGGGTGCCCAACATGAATGACCTTGCAGGAATCTTGTTTTCAGAAGATGGGTGCTCAGCACTTGCTGCAAATCAGAGTCCTCTAAGGTGTTTCAAATTGGTCACTTTTGACCAGGCACTTTATAACTTTTAAAACCACAGAGAACATTCGTCATTAAAACAGAGAAAGACACGAGGAAAAGAACGCCTCTCCAAAGGGTCAGTGTGCGCAAGGAGGTCTTTCGCCAGCCAAGTCAAAGTGTACATGTGAACCAACACATCCCTGATGCTCTCCCCCACTATGTCTACGAGGATGAAAAATGTGTACTGATGAAATTATATCTTTCTATAGCTATATACCAATGCCCCTGGGGGCTGTTCTCAGGAGATGTTTGAAACATCCAATGCAGTTCCATGTAAGATATGTTGTCAGTTTATTTTTGTCATTCCGTTCCCCGATAATTGACACAGTCAATTTCTGCTGCTTCTTGGTGTATATTGTTCTAGACTGACCTATAGCTGAACTGGTGGCTACATCACTTGATTTCCGTAAATTCTGTCCAGAATATTTTTCTGCTGAAAATAATTATTCTTCCAGTGTTAAAGGTACCAATTTCATAAATGATGATGAAATCTGTTTCAGTCTCAGAATGCTCCAACCATCCCCATACATCTGTCTTTAAAATGAAATACTGTAATTCAAAGACAATACAGTATTTCTTTTTGCTAATGGCAGGCTTCTATAACCATGAATGACTACTGTTCTATTCCATTTTTGAAAGAGAACTATTAGAGCTTCAGATCATATTTCCAAACAGTCAACACTGTCCAAACTACTGCCATTTAAGATGCCCATAGGAGCCTCTCCTATCTCAAAGACAAGCTTGGTTATGACATCATAGCTAATGGCATTCAAACATAAAGCCTGCCCTGGTCATTGGGGAGATTTCCAAACGGAATAGTGAGTTCTTTCTTCAAGAAGCTCCAGCAGTAATATCCAGCATTAGCAAGCTTCAGTCTGCAGCTTCACGGTATTGTTCTTTATTAAACTAGTCTGGGTTACATATAGCGATTCATATGGTTTATCACTTCTTATACTAATCCTGGGCTCCTCAGGTTCTGGAGATTTGTAATTCTTTTCCATGGGAGACCTCAGACAAGAACACTTCTCCTGCTGGTCCATCCATTCCTTTGTAAACTGCACACAACTATCCCCACCTTCACCACCAATGCAGTGTACCTTCCTTTTAAGGACAGAAGTACTTGTGGCACTTTTAAGGAATGAAGCAGTGAGAATCTCCCAGGAGGATTTACCTTTAAAGAGACAAACTTTGGAGTCTGGCCTAAAACTCATCAACGTTCCGTCGTTATGGCAAATCTCAAATGGAGGTAACTTCCTTGCAGATAAAGCACCACCCAAATCAATCTGTAGCTAGGTCCTTGTCATGGTCTGGCTGGATAATCCGCTTATGTCCACTGTTGGCAATCTTGTCGTGCCACTGAAGCTTTTGGTGACTACGTGATCACCAGCATTCCTTGGTGAACATGCTTTTGGAATTCATTGGGCTTCCATCCTAATATGGCATTAAATAACATTTTATTAAAGTTTCCTTAGTCTTATTTCATTAATCCCTATCAGTACATCAGCAATTTGAATATTAAAATTCAGGAGAAGTCAGCCTATTTCTCTATAAAACCATACTGTTAAATATACCTCCCCCCCACACACACACCCTTCCACCCGAATTGGGACATTCCATATTCTTCATTGTAGTGTTGTCTACTATGCTAGTATTGCTTTTGCTTTGCTTTCGCCTTTCTTTTGCCAATCTGGGTAAGAAGGAAGTTGACTCAACTCACCTCCTTCAGGTATATAGGCCGTATGGGGCTGATGAAACTGACTTTCTAGCGTTCTCATCAGCAGTAGCATGGAATACCGTAGAGTAGTAGCCAAAATGGTTAAAGTACTTTAAATTAGCTAGAGTAGCTCTTCTTTTCCAGGGTTTAGAATCTCCCATAAGAACACCAGATGTGCAACTTGTCCAGCCAGCTGATAGTACTTCAAATATGCTTAGCTTCAGAAATTACTTGCCTGTGTAATCTAATTTTACCCAACATTCTGTTTAGAAATAAGTCCATTTACCACTCACAGATTTAGTTCCTGATTTAATAGTGAAATGTTGAAGAAAAGACCGTGTTTTTCCCTCCCAACTTGTGCTTTCATCCCACTTGTTCATAATCCAGTAATTGAAAACATGGTCCTATCATTGTGCAGACATTGATGATTTGGCAAATGGAGGATTATTAATAGCATAAAACAAGAAGGGCCTCGTCTCAGACTGACACTCCAACAAAAAGAGCCAGAAAAATATCCTTGATTATTTCTTAATGTTATGTGTTCTTTATTTCTGCCTACTTAAAAATGTAAAGATGAGATTTTCTTTCATGCACCAGCATGAATATGAGTGAAGTTCAGAGGATAAGATGCATTTTATGGAACATATTAAAGCCAGCAATTCAGATTTTATAACCTCTACTTTTAACTACAAATTTTAAATGCCTTAAAGATTTTTTTAAATATCAAATCTATATTGATATTTTATAATAAAAAGGATTTACTAATACATTTAACTAAAGGTTCTGTCATTTTGATTAAGCTTTTTAAGGATGGTATTTCTATTTATTTTATTTGACGGTATTTCTGTTTTATAAACTCTTTTTACCACCAGTTTTCAAAACCTAACAATACAATGTGCTTGATACTGAGGTCTGGTTCATGTCTGTCTCCATCTACCCATCTATTAATATGGTCCCTATCATTACCTGAGCATTTCTCAAGTATTTAAACATAACTTATAAAATCAGAGTTTCATCAGCAAATCTTTTGCCCTACACTAATGTGATTCCAGTAATCTAAATTTGATCTCTCTCCTTCTCTTTATATTCATCCTATAATTTACTTTGAAACAGTTATACAGTTTACTCTGTTCATTGTCTAAGCTGTGTGAAATGCAACTAGCCTAGTTGGGTTGGCTTTATTATTTTTTTTTAACTCACTCATGCTGTGAGCATCCCATTGCTGATTAACCATGTCATCTTATTCCTGTGGCTACTATCTTTCCTTTCTTCTACCTATTTCATTTGTCATGTGAAAAATCAGGCTATAAATGTAACATGTTTGTAAAGCGCTCTGTGTGGCATCTAGACTAGTCCCTAGAAAAGAAAACAACCTACTACTGCTGTCAGATAGCTGAGGTATTCCTTTTTCTCAAATGGTAGAGGTTTGTGCCTTAGTGTCATAGACTCCAGGTCCTAGCTCTGCTTGAGACTGCATTGGGGGTTGTTACATAAATTCTTCCAGGTAGGGACCTTGTTACATTTATATGTACTGGGAGGCATGAAGCCCAATTTGGATGCTTTGAAATGATGCAAAATTCATAGAATGCACATACCTTCTGGCAGATGGCTATCTAGTGAGATGCAGGTCATCAGTGCTTGGTGGGAGAAAAAAATTAAGAGCAACAGCTAGGCATGAACCTCAGCACAAGCAGCCAGGCCACTCGCCAGCATCTAAGGGCAGTCCTGTTCACACTGCTGGGCACAGGCCATTTAAATCAAGATTGGCAAGGGAGAGGGAGAAACTAGTGCAGGCTAGCTGTAGTTCCAGGAAATGTGTGGTCAAACGATTTGTTTCAACATCATTCTGGGAGTGAAGCAGTTTTAAAACTCTGCATTTCAAGAACTTTTTTTTTTTTTGTGGCGGTGTGGGGTGGCTCAGTCATTCCAATACCCTTTGAATGCCTTGCAGTACTGAGCTTAAATTATACATATTCCTGATGTCTTGAGTTGCTAAGGCTTTGAGATGTTCCTTTGAAATGGGAATAGTTGTGTCAGCATAACTAAACGACGGTGATCTGTTCAGTTTGTATTTAATAAGACTGAATGTTGGGTGTGTTTTTAGCTAAGGGTGTGCAATGGCTTGAGCCTCCGAGGAATGCTTCTGCTTTGCAAACTCCACCGGTCGCAGTTTGTGTCTGAGCTCCTGCTGTACTTGAGTTATTAAGAAAGACTACATTTGTTGAAGTTGAGGCTTCCAGCATCAGACAGGAGATAAATAAATCACAGATGTTTCCTCTTTACAGGTCATCTTTTTAGAAGTACTTTAAAAACAAATGTATCTCTTCCCGCCACCCCAACTTGGAGTCACTTACACTCCTAGCCTCCAATCCCCCAAAACACTTAAGCATATGAGCAGTTCCACTGAGAGAACTACTAGCAGGCGTATATTGAAGCATGTGCCTAAGTACTTTGCTAGACTGAGGCCCTAGTGGGGCAAAATCTGTAGAACAGCAATGCAGCTGCAATCGTTCATTCTCCTAATGTAACTGTGTCTAGCAAGATATAATGCTCTTCATCGTGCATAAAGGAATCCATCTATCCTTCTAGCTATAGAGCTGGGTTCTGAAATTGCTGCACTGTCGCACAGGAGTGAGAGTCTTGCTAGCTATATCACGGTGATGGAGGGAAAACAGCTGGAAGTGGTCCACTGCTCCAGCCCTGCACAGGTGGGTGGGCCGGGGCAGAGAGCGGCTACAGTCAAGGTCCACCTTCCCCCACTCGTTTTGCCAGCCAGCGCAGAGGGGGAAGAAAGCTGCACCAGGAAAAGGGATGAAGCAGCAGGCCAACTATGGCTCTCTGAGTCCGAAAATTTGGTTAAGGCTGTGCTGGGTCAGTGCAACTATGTGTTGCCCCTTACTCAGGGCAGAGCGATAAGATTCAATCTGGCCTAGAACAAGAGAGAGAACATGGCAAGTGTTGATGAGGGTACAATAGGTGTCCATTTACCAATAAATCCACTGTCCCTCTACTTTCCACTTGTCCTTACTGATCATTTTAAATTTTCTCCTCCCTCCTTCCTGTATTATCTCCACAAGATGGGGGGGGGGGGGAATAAATAAAACCAAAGATAAATTGTTTGTCATTTTGTGCTGAGCTGCCTGGTAGGGAGATAAAAATAGCAAGTGCCAATGGCAAAGTCTTCCAAAACGTACTAACATATTGCGAAAGTGCTAACAGAGTGTGCTAATGAATCAGTGTGAGAAAACAATTTTTCCTCACAATGGTTTCTTTTAAACTTAAGGTGACCTTTAGGAGCCTGTTTGCCTCAGTGTAGAGATCCTTGTTGCTCTGGCTTGTCAAAGAGCAAATTCTCTCCTCCAGAGAAGAGGGAATCCAACCACTATTTCTGGAAAATTCCTTTTATTCTCCTTGGTTTGATAGGACAATAACAGCTCTCGTATCAGAAAAAATAAGCCACGGGCACATAGTAATGAGGGTTTTTTGTCTGTGTCTGAGGAGATATCATTATGCAGTAATTTATAGTTCTGTATGCCTGTGTCAGAAGGTTCCTATTTAAGAAGAGCTCCATTGGCATGACTTATGGAACCTGATTCTACATACTTGATAAATTCTGCCTGAGTTTCTGAAGTTCAAAGGTGCCTCAGGTTACCTACAGCACATTCACCGGTATGATTTTAAAACAGGCTTTGGGGCAACAAAGCTGTCAGGCTACAAATACTGGCTTAGATACTGAGTGCAGAATGTGTCTTAACCTGTTGGAGCCAAATCCCAAAGTCCTTACTCCTAAAGTGATTTTCACAGGGCTGGGTACCAGCAGTTCCCATTTATTTTGAAAGGAATAAGGGTTGTTCAGATTTTGGAACATAAAGCTCCGCTTGAGTAAAATGTCCATTGGTTTCATTTGGACCCTGTGTTTGCAAAGTGACATGTAAATCTTTGGTACTATAGGCCTGGTCCAAAGCCTACCCAGTGGAAAGATGCCCATTTATGTCCACGGTCTTTAGATGAGACCCTGTATTACAACTTAGGCCCAGAATGGATCAGGCCCTTGTCAGCATCTGTCCAGCAGTGTAAGGCCAATGTTTTCAAACCTGGACGCTCAAACTTAGGCAGATAATAAAGTGGACTGAATTTTCAGAGGGGTTGATCATCCCTAGCTCCCATTGACTTCAGAGGAAGTGAAGTGTGCTTAACCCTTTGAAAATCAGGATGCTTACGTAGCTGCCTCAATGTGGAATTTAGGAAATGTGGTAGGCTCAGGGGGCCAGGAGAGGGTTCAAAGTATGGATCTCTGAATGTCTGTCTAACTCACTGGTCAGTAGGTGTTATGTCTCACCCTCTGTGCGGGTTCTGCAGAGGGTGCGAGACTGTCAAGTTGCAGAGATTTATGGGTTTAGTGCAGAAGGTCCCTGGTTCAATCCCTGATGTTGGTCAAGATGGCAGCAGAAACACATCCTTCTACAGTAGGAGACACAACAGCAACACAGTGATGTGACTGCTGGGGTGGACTGGGAGAAGTTTCTGTCTCTTCACCTCTTTGGAGACTTCCTGTGCAACACTCTGATCTGATCTGCATAGTAAAACTAGCCCTTTGAATCCACTGTAAGTCATAGGAAAATTAGATATTATATTTTTATTTCAGCCTTGGATATAAGGAAATAGCAGTTGCAGAACTCTAAAGCAGCTAGTATCGATGCTTCGTCATAATTTATGCCCAGGAGCCCAAAACAATGTTTCCTATTCAAATATGAAATGAAATATTATCAGGTTACGAGAAATCTTGATGTCAACAAATCAATATTTTACTTGTCAAGAAGGTGTTATTTTACACTGATCACAGCTGTTTGGATTCTTCACTAATGATACTTTTTTGTTTCTCAATGTAGTTCAGTTCAAACAGAAGATTTGCTGCAATCGTAGTATCACATATTTTTCAGTGTCTTTAGTTATATCAGGAAATAGCAGAGATATTTAACAATTACTTAGCATTTGTCTTTACAGAGTAAAAGGATGAATATAAATAATGGTGAAAAGGATTACTGAAACCAAAGGAGGTAGGAGTATTGAATTATCTGAAGATCAGAGCAGCAAATGAATAATTCATTATCCCCGGCTTTACCATGAGTCAAGCTCATGAGCGGTGGCTACTGTAATTGCGGACACAGTGTCATATTGTTGAGCTATTAACTTGCTTATGCAATGTCGTGCTACATTCCATCACATCAGCTTTCCGTGTGGCACAGCATAATAGGGACTTTTAGATGATGCGACCCGACACAGCGCCACAGAAGCACAAATCAAAATCAGCAGCACTTCAATAGTTCAGCCATTCTGCAAAATGTATCCATGCTATTGCTGTGGACATTAATCTGTAATGAAGCCATTAAATGGAAGAGAGATGGAGCGGGAACGCTCTGCCAGCCATCTCCATTAAAGGCAGGTACTTTGGCACATCTCTAATTAAGAGACTAAAGCTTGAGTTCCAATTGACAAACCACTAGATCTAGGCAACATACTCTCAAGGGTGCTTCAGGGTATAACTAATACAGAGAGATGGGGTGATGGTCTGGATAATTTCAGGGAAGATTTCTAATTATCTTATACTTCAGAGGTTAAGTGGCAGATTTGATAGGAAACTAGTCAGAATAATGGGATCCCTATCTTTGGAGTTCTCTGCTGCTAAGGCCCCTCCTGTAAATGTAGGTAAGTTTGATGCTTATGAAAACGTTCATTGAGATTGAAATCTGGCCCAGTGAGTGTTACTGAGAGCCTATATGCTGCAAGGTAAGTGGCTCAGGTCATTATGAGGTCCCTCACATGCATGGCCCTTTTGGAGAGGGTGAGGAAGGAGATCTCAGCATTCGTGCAGGCAGGAAAACAAAGATTCCACTTCATGAAAAATGTCAAGGTTTTTGAAATGTTTTTTCATTCTGCATAGGCACAGAGAGAGAGAATAGCAAATAGCCCACTGAGTGTCCTATAGTGTCAGTCTCTTTCTTCCTCTGGAGCTGTTCTATTTTGCATTAAAAATAAATCAATATTTGTTGAGTCAGACTGTATAGCCCAG
Source organism: Chrysemys picta bellii (assembly GCF_011386835.1). Lineage (NCBI taxonomy): Eukaryota > Metazoa > Chordata > Testudines > Emydidae > Chrysemys > Chrysemys picta. The sequence continues at coordinate 45,801,906 of NC_088803.1, read as the reverse complement.
TGGTTAGGGTACACTCTTGAGAGGTAGGATCAAGTTGCTGCTCTAAAGCAGGTAGAATTGGGATTTGAACCTGTGAGAGCCCTAACCACTGGACTGTTGGCTGTTCTGATTACGCTTTCTTTAACCAAAAATTCCATCCGGGACCTTGGAAACCTTCCCAACAAAAGTTTAGTTGAAAGTGATAAGTTTCTGTTAAAAGGTTTGGCATTGGCATATTTTCCACTGCAAAGAATGTTTCATCAACAAAACTCCTGATCAGCTCTACTCAGGAGGATATTTGGTTCCATAAACATCAAAAAATTGGACAAGGCCGCTATGAAGTAACCCAAATATTAGCCGCCATGAATAGGGCAAGTTAATACATGTTTGAATATACCTATACAGAAAAACTAAGGAGCAGGGTTTTGCTTTGTTGTATTACAGGTATATGTAAATAACCACAACAGCCATAATCAATCTGTTCTCATTTGGAACCAGTGGCCACAATTTTCCGGGGGGGGGGGGCAGGGGTGTCACAACCTAGGCTTAAGGGCTGCAGTAGCGGCTCCTACATCCCACCCCATCCTTGCACACAGTCTATTTTTGGAGGGTTGAAATGGGGGGTGAATTTCACCCACTATTCATACTTACTGATACAGGATATTGGTTTCTTTTGCATATCATAGAAATAATATAACTGCTTTAGAAAACTTGTAGATTAGGGTGAAGAAAATGAGACTAGACCTGGAAAATTGTAGAAGTTGTGAGAAAAGTTTGTACAAGTTAAGCTTATTGTCATGGGGGAATAGGGAGACTTTATTATTAAAGATTTAAAATTTAATAAAGTAATAACACAAGGAAGAAATAAAAATCTTGATAACGTTGATCCACACAAGCCTGACAATAAGAGGACTTAATCTGAAGTCTTATAAAATCAGGAGCCAAAGAGAAACTATCTGAAGCTTGTTCAGGGAGAAAGTAATGAGTATACGCCACAAGTAACAATATAAGAAAATGTATTCACAGAGCATTAGGAGGCAGAGTTGAGAATTAGATGAGATTCTTGACACCCAGAGATTAAGGGGTTGTGGGGAGAAAATAAAAAAATGAAAAGGACATAAGCGAACATGTGTTGCAGCCGGAGCCTGGTGGCTTCTTTCATTCTTAAGGTTTCTCATGTGCTGTTCTTTCACTACAGTGGCCTGGTGTGACACGCACAAGAGTTGGGCCACTGCCTGGTTTATGGCCCTTCCAGCAGCAGTCCTGGCATGTCTGTGTGGCCACCTCAGAATTACAGGATTTCTCGTCTCAAGGGCTAACATTTTGAAAAGTGGCCTCTGATTTTGGGGTGCCTCATTTGATCTCTTGGGCCTGATTTTCAGAAGAGTTGAGCACCCACAGATCCCACTGACATCAGCTGTGGGTGCTCAGCCTCCGAGAACTTCAAGCCCATGGTGTCACCCAAAAATCGTGGCACACAAAATCCAAGGTCACTTTTTCCCATTTTGTGTCTGATGTTTTGACAGGAGCAGTCTGGGGTAAGCCGAGAGAGCGCCCATCTGTCTGTTACAGACTGTATCTACATTAGTGTCTCTCAGCCTCTTGAGGTTGAGAACCCTTTATTCAAAGTAAAAAATGTTCATGACTCTCCTGACACTGTCTATAAAAGTAGTAATAAAAAAGTATTGTCGTGGTAATGCTGCTAACCCTATCGAATGTCTGAGTGTATGTGTTTCAGAGGTTGACGTTGAATACTTGACTTTGAAGAGGAAGGGTTTGTGGGGGGTAAGATTTTCTTTGCTTTATATTGTAATAAATGTGTAAAGTCTTGTGACACCCCTTCTCCCCCACCCCCCGCACACACACCGCCCCAACTGCTTTTGTTGACTCCTCAAGGAGTTGAGGCCCGCTGGTTGAGAAGCACTAGTCTACAGCATCCACATTGCCTCAGTAAACAAATACAACTACACTAAACCATCTCTCTGGCATAAGAAAGAGCATTTAAAGCAGTTTGATGGTGGCATGTTTTTCACTAAGTAGTGAGTGAGGATGGGAGTTAATTAGGGCTGATCTTTCAATGGAAATTATTTTAGTGCATTTTTGGTATCTGTGGAGATAGTAATTGATGAGGACACTGACAGGCAGATTTTAGTTAGAGCTATTAAAATTCTATTGACTGCTGCATTGCTACCAGTCAGCTAGAGGTCAGTACAGTACTGAATTATATCACTGCATATTTAGCCACACAATCAAACCAATAAGTGGTTTTGGGAAGGTAAAGCGTATGAACATTGCAGTTACTGCTCTGGTTATCCCACCCTTGAAGTAGTAAAAATAGATTTATTTCTTTGGCTAGTAGCAAATACTCATTGCCATCTTGTCAGTACCAGTGAGGCAATATTTATAACTGTTTTAAGGAAGCTTCATCCTATCATGCAGCAAATTACGATTAACTGATTTATTTGTTAAATAGTTTGAAATAATCTCGGACTATGGCAATCCGTGGGTACAAGAGAGCTGCAATGTTAGGGAGCCTTTTGTGTGACCAGATTAGCCAAGCCAGGAAACGCATACACCGTGTAACAACAGATTAGCAACAGCTTAATCTCATGCACCCTGGTCCTGCAGTGAATTCTGGGCAAGTGAACCACTGATCCCATGTAGAGTCCATTGACTTCAACATGCAGCCACATGGGTCGTCCCAGGTGGAGCTCAGTGACGAGGGCCTTCAGGTCTGGTCCAACTCCTATTGAAGTCATGGGAGTATTTGCATTGATTTCAGTGGGAGCTGGATTGGACCCTGAGGTGTTCTGAGATTCAGCATGAGCAAATGAATGGATAATTTATTAATGCTCTGAAGGAGGCTTGCAATTTGGGAATCCCTTTGAGGTGTATCTCATTGCCATTTAATAGATATTTTATGGAAAGACGCAAGGCCTGCTCTGCAGGCCCCATCAGTGACTTTCATCATGAAATGCATAAAGAAGGGCCTCGCAGACCATCTAAATTACAACTGTATGAGCAAAAATTATCTTCATCCTAGAGGAAGAAGAAAATTATATTAAAATATACTGGCCTATACTTAACATCTGTATGTATGTACACACACGCACACACATACACACAAGAACACACACCCTGACACCAACGGCCACCCATGAATTATTATACTTTGGGATGTGACCATACATTAAGAGGTGTGAACCCCTGATCTTTTTATTTCTGGCAGCTTGTCTAAAGCTGTTCCATAGAATGCATTCAGCTTTTATATTGGCCTCCAATCAGAAATTAATTGGAATGATATACTGGTCAGTGTGCCTAGGAATTCTTAGAAGTATTGTCATTTTATTCTTAGCTTTTCTTTTATTTCACATCTGTCCGTGCAAACGCGAACACACACATAAGATTTCCTTTGTGTTCAGTAGCAGTGCCGTGTTCTACCACTGCTTCCTAAGGGATAGAATCAGAACTTCTCATCTATCTGTCATAGGATCTATATCACTAACAGCAAAGGGAAATTCCCAAGTTGCTGGACCTGTGCTTTGTGTAGCACCTATGAACAGGGTTAGTTAGTCCCAAGCCTCCTGGCCCTTATAGAGCAGGCCATCCTGGACAAAGCTCTGATTCAATCAGCCCAATTTGTGCCATAGTTAGCTGCCTCCCAGCCTAAAGGGCCAGAACTAATTGAGATCAGGTAACTGCCTGAACATCTGAGCCTCATAAAAGGGCAGAGACCTCAGGTTGGTAGAAGAACCATAGGGTTCTTGTGGAAGTCCCTGAAGCAGGGCCTGCAAGAGGGGGGAGGGATAGCTCAGTGGGTTGAGCATTGGCCTGCTAAACCCAGGGTTGTGAGTTCAATCCTTGAGGGGGCCACTTAGGGATCTGGGGCAAAATCAGTACTTGGACCTGCTAGTGAAGGTAGGGGGCTGGACTTGATGACCTTTTGGGGTCCCTTCCAGTTCTATGAGATAGGTATATCTCCATATATCTAAGATGTAGTTACTGGGGAGTCAGGGCTCTATCCTAGAGCAGCAAGACTTAAAGATAACCCACAAGGGGCTGGGAATTGAGCTTAAAGGGAAAGATGAAGTGGAGACCAAGCAGCGTGGAAGAACCTTTTGCGTTGTTTAGATTCTTATTGCCCCAGAAGAAGACTGGACTCTGACAGCAAGCCAGCTGGAAGGCTGAGCCATGCAGCTCCCCAAGACAGATGGAAAAGACCTGGTGAAGAAAAATTGAGGCACAGTGTGCTAGGCCTGTGACACCTCAATATTGCTATGAAGTTATGAGTCTGCAGCTTAGTGACAGCTGTGGGCGGGGGGAGGGAAATGTGGCCCATAAATTTCTGTAACAATTCCATGGTATGTCCTTGTAGAAGTACACTGTATAATTGCTACAGGTTAGCTATTCATAGGAGAGTGTGGGTGACTTTGCTTCACAAAGGTTAACACACATTTTGTTCTGTGGGTTCTCTCCTCATGGCTGCCCTGAGTTTTGCTTTGAGTTTCAGGTTTTAAACAAAGCCATTAATGATTTTTGTATAGCTTCCACGTGAAGCCATGTGGCACTCAATGTCTTTGACTGAGTTTCACTTCCTGCTTCTCTGACCATTCAAACCTGAAACTTCAAAGAAAACTCAGAGAATGCAAATCCACAGGGAGCGAGGCCAAAGGAAAGAGAACTCAATTTTCCTACATCTTTAATTAGGCCTTCCAGTCCTCCAATCTCCCTCTCGCCCTCCCCCGCGCCCGACTTGCTGTGCTTCAGTTTACTATTTTGTAATACTGGTATAATGATGATACTGAGCTCTTACTTACTTAATCTCAGAGCATTTTACATTGGCCATCAGCATCTTTATTATCATTTTACAGTTTGGGAAACTGAGGCACGCAGTGAGGGGAAAGAGACTTGCCCAAGGTCACCTGGCAGGGCAGAGGCAGAGCCCGAAGTAGAAACCTAATCTCCTGTGCCCCAATCTAGTGTCTTGTTTCTCAAACCATGTAGTTGTGACTTAAATTATGAGGTGTCATGATGTTTAATGTTATAAAGCGATAAAAGGCATTATAGACAACTATGCTGCTCAAAGTATATATTTCTTAGTATATCTTTGAAACATTTAAAATTAATCCATATTAAAACATAACTTTGCTTTTAAGTCTCGTGACTTATTCTCCATAGTTTGGCCTGGTACATTTCATTAAATAGAACAGATACACACACACACACACACACACACACACACACACTTTTTCTATATAAATATTTCCTGAGAGCAGGAGGGAGAGCAGACCATGAAAAGTTGAGCCACTCACACAAGGTTGGTGGTGTAATGAGTCTGTTTCGCTAAGCACAGAGATGTCTGAGTGTGCTGACAATACCCACAGGGGTAGGGAAGTATTTTAAAAAAATCAACAGTAAAAGAAGGGATGAGAAGGGCACATCTCTGTAGATTAAGGCTCCGGTTTAGTTGCGGGAACAAGATAAGTTAACAAAGAAAAGTTTTCACGAACTGGGGTCTGGAGTAACCTAGGGGAAACCACTTCTGTGGCTGAAGCAATATAGAAAGACACAGAGAAGGTCGAATTAAAATTAAGTCTTTCTGATAAATAAATGATAAACCCATTTCAGAAGACTATGGGTCTGGAGCAGTTAACTTGCTTGCACTGTATGGAGTTCAAATATATTTAAAAGGGCTCTGTGTGCTTGTGCAAAGAAAAAAAATGTACCCTTACAGGGCAATGAATATTTGACTTATTGGGAAATCCCCACCATGAGCTACCTGCAGTCCTGCTGGGACTGGAGAATGGCTTTTCTATAACAAAATCAACTTGAAAATCTCCAGAGCATTTAACTTCAAATAAATGTTGCTGCAAGGGATAACGGGGGTGGGGTCCTGATTCATGAGTTCATGCCTATTCAGCGAAGCATGTGTTTAACTTCCGAGTGAAAGCATTGCTGAATAGAGATGGACTCGTGCATGTGCTTAAATGCTTGACTGAATTGGGGCCTCATTTCTGGCTTGGAATCAGGGCCAACTCCAGGCACCAGCTGAGCAAGCTGGTGCTTGCGGCGGCAGATTGTTGGAGGCGGCATTCTGCCCAATCCTAGGGTGGCACGGCCGCTTTTTTTTTTTCCCCGCTCAGGCTGCCCTGTAGGGGGCGGTGGCATGGAGAACCAGAGCGCCCTGCAGGGCACTCCTCTTCCTTCCCTCCCCGCCAACCAGAGTGGAGCCCTTGCGGCAGGAGGTGGCGCAGCGGGAGGGGCCGCATGGTAGCCAGAGCCGGGGGAATATCCTTTCTACGCAGAGATGGTGGGTTTTAAACACTTGACTAACAGCAGTTGGGGTAAAACTTTAATTTGTTCAACACTCATTCCCTGTTAAACACATTTTCAAAAGGTTAACATTTAACTTTGCAAAAGGCTAAAACAGTTCTCCTTTAATTATTAAGCAGTGCACCACGACATTTTTTCCAGCAGACATTTGCAGGACTAAAATCCTGCGGCTGATCTATTTGAACAAAAAAAAAACCAAAAAACCCACCTAACTAAGCATGGTATTGAATTGTAAGAATTGCTGGTTTAGTGCAATATTTAGTTTCAGTTGAGCAAACTACATCCCTTATCTAAAGGCACTCCCATGATGATGTCTTTGGGTAGAAGACTGAACATACTCTGCCTAAAGTATTTGTAAATCTGTATCTTTTTAAAAAAAAATACATTTGTATTTGTTCCATTGTTTATCACAAAGTGCAATAATATTTGTCAATCCTGCACATTTATCTGAGGAGGTCAGAGCATGCATGTTAACTAAAGCCTCATATCACTCCTGTGAGAGATGTATTATTGTGCCCATTTTAGAGGTGGGGTAGTGGGCACAGCCTTTAAGTGAGTTACTTAACAAGGCACAGCTGGAAATAAACTAGTGGTTAGGGCAGGAAACGATGCTATCTTGTCTCATCAAATCAAACAACCCAAACCAAATCACACACACCCAAAAAACCACCACCAAAATATCACCAGCTCTATGCCCTAATCACACGCAGACATGTTTACAGAAACTGGGATAACATATGCTTTCATTAGTTATTCTGCCTTTCCAAGGGATACCCACTGATGGCACCGCTCTCTCTGAACATCTCAACACCTCTTAGCATCTCTGAACCTGCTGGGCCCTCCATTTGAATATAACTCTTGGATTTACTGGGGGCTGTGCTTTCAGGAATGCCACTGCATTTTGATGATGGTGTGCAGAAGCTATAGAAACACCTGAAAGAGAGAAATTACAGGGTCAGCCAATCACACTGCCATTATCACAGGCAACAGTTAATGTGAGATAAGGTGCCAGCTGAACAGATCCAATTTACCTGAACAGGAGCCTGCATGACTTTGAAAATGTTTGGTTCATAATGCATTGGTTATGATATATTTTAAAAATGTGATTCAGGCTTTCTCCACACTGACTAGTTCCGGGATTATCTAGAATGCTCATTACCGCATAGTAGGACAAACGTACATGACTCTGCCCATCTACTGTCCATCAGCAGGATTTCTACTGCAATCCATCACTATAGTATCTAAGCACCTTCCCTGTAAAATAGAGTAATCACAGGTCTCTAGTGGACTTCATGAAGTCTCTAGGTCCTTTCCCTTTACAAGCTATATAAAGGTCTGGTTGTAGCCCACCTAAAACAGGAAATTCTGTATATCTTCAGGTCTCAAATTGCCATGAAGAGATTGCACAGAAAGTGGCGCTAAAATGATCCTTTCATCTTAACAGAAATGAGAATAAATGCTTCACTCCCTGCATTGTTTCTAAAGCCAACCCTTCACCAAATGGGACTGTCCCTGTCCTGTTTTAATTCACTTTTGCTTTCGTTTACTGAAGATGCTTTTGGTCTGGCGTAAGTTCTACTAAGATTGGGGAGGTGTTTGGAGTGGAGGTAAAGCTTTTGGGGATTTATATGCAACTGAAATCTCTATTGTCGATCCCTAACTCCCTTTGCTTTTGTGCATTAGAGAAACTCAATTAGAGACAATGAAATTTGAACAAGAATTTGCATTTCCTTCTCATCTTCTAACTACAGAGGGTTTGATCACATGCAGAGGATCTTCAGAAGGCAAAATTAGGGATGGGAAAACAGCTTAGCTCAGGATCACCACCATCCTCAGTCTACTGGCTTTTGATTTAGCAACACAAAGACGTTTTATGGTAGCATACTCACCAACATCTGCTTCATTTTTTTTTCACTGCCATCTTTAGCACCATCCAACTACACTCTCTCCTTCAAAGGTGTGTGGGTGTGTACATTTCTGCCATGAGATTTTCCTTTCAGTCCTCTCCGTTCTGCTTGTTTTTTGTACACAAGGACAGTTTGGGATATTACACGGGAAGCAGGGCAGAAATTTAAAGTTAGAAGAAGGCCCAGGGGAGTCCAGATTTTCAATTCTGCACACATGCAATTGCACACAGAGGCATGCATGAGCAATGACGCACCTTATTTGCAAGTACAGTTACCATGGCTGGTCATGGCAAGCATACATGTAAATAACCAAGTTAGATGGTTAACTTGCCATTTGTGAGCACAATTGCTGCAATTACAGCTACAATCATGTAATTATGCAGGGAAACTAGGTATGTGCCTTGGGCCCAGTTCTGAGACAGGCTATGTGCCCACGGCTCCCACTAACGCCAGTGGTAGTTGAGAGCACACTCCGTACTTTGCAGGATCAAGGCCTAAATAAAACGTGTGGATTTTTGCATTTGTACACCTTTATTACAAGTAGATACATTCTCAAGAGAAAAATATATATGTAGATATGTAATGTAAACATATTTGTTATATGTAATTCATCCCCCAATAAAAAATGATGAGATCACTCTTCCCTATTAATTTCACTAAAAGCAGATTGTCTTCCATAAACTACCCAGCTGTTACTCTTGTTCCTTGTATTTCTGGGACCATTAAATCAAGAAAATTGGTTTTTATCAGTTATGTTTTTGCTATTATAATGTTTAATATAAAATATTGAATGGCCTAATATGCTGTTTTACGACTACTCAGTCTGTGAAATGTACTACAAAGTATTTTTTTGTATTTCAATTTTAGGAACGGTAATAAGAATAAACACCAACATGGGCCACAAACTTACGCTCTTCCTTTGGTATGCGGTGAGTCTTTCTCCTTCATAATCCTCTGTTTAAAGTGTAAGTAAGAGTTGCTCTATCTGTCGTGGCGCACAATGAGCACAAAAGGATTCAGAAAGTAATAACAAAGATAAATAACTTTGCAATAAAATTTCAGCTCCAGTAATTTTCCATTTATATTTTCTCACTGAATCATGTAGTCCCAAGCAATGCACATTTTTTAACGTCTGGGCTGCATCATACAAAGTAATTTCATATCTAATACTTCCCAGTGTGCCCAAAATATAACACTACATGCACAATGCACTACAACATATTCAATGAATTATACAGTTCCACCAAATAATATCACTTCCTATGCAATTTCATTGCCTTTCTAAGGCAATCAATCTCAACATATTATGGGGAATGAATTGTCAGTCAACTTTTTTTTTTTTTTTTTTTTTGGCCAAGGAGGTTTCAGATGCCATTACTTATGCCACATATTATTGAAGGCTGACTGCTGAATGTGTTTTTCCTTTGTGAAACCACTGATGTGGGTTTTTTTTTTGAGTCTTCAAAGTTTTAGATCTTGGTTAGCATAGCATTTTGCCAGAGTGCATTACCTGAGGCTGCAGGGAATGTTAAGAAGTGGAAACTTGAGACCGAGAAGGAGGCGGCAGCTGCAGTAACAACAAAAGAATAGGTTTTGGGTATAAAAATGGTCCCTTTGTCTTATCCAAGTGTAAATTCTCTATCTTCCCTCCCCTTCTCACCCTCTCCCCCCCACATATACCCACACACCTACTTTTAAAGATAAGTTGAAATCAAAATGGCACAAGATCTCCTGGGGACAAAGGGCTTAAAAATGGGCGACTATCTCACTCCTGGGTGACTGGGATGCTACTCCGCCCTGCGCTCAGGCAGACTGTGTAGGTTACGGGTATTGTGCTAAATCGAGCAGGACAGGACAGAATCTCCGCCTGTTACCAAATTACAGGATGTTACCATGGGGTCCATGTATGCTGAATAGCCTCTGTGATGTGCTGTTTATTCCCAACATCGCCTTTAAACCCCTTCTGCCGAACTCCTGCTGCCCCGAAGCTCTTTGCAACAATTCTAACCGACCCCAAGTAAGAACATTGCACTGTAATTAGCCATTGTTTTGTAATTAGCAGGAAGGTTAACTCACTGTGTGAACCCAGAATTCAGAGCGCTTTCTTTTTTCTCTATAATCTGCTAACCTGCCCTTTTACATGAGGATCCCGCTACCTCAAACCTGCATTGGGAATGAATCAAGTATGTTTGGGGGGGGGTTGTTTGTTTCTATAGTTCCTGACACATCATTCCCCTACTCTGTGCTTTTATGAAGAATGAGGTATAAAAACATTCATTCCTACCTGTTCAGATACATTAGGAAACCTGTTCTTAAAATCAACCAGTCAGTTTTCTTCTCCCATGCCCATTAACTCAGGATAATGCAATGGTTTAGGGTACAGTGCTGAAACAGGCACATTTACCTCTTATTAACACATTGGGGCTGGAATATAGATCACTCCCTAATTTGTAGTCTGTGAAAGATGTTGAACTGAAAGCATTAGAAACTAGAGTCCAATGCCCCTTGCTGGTAACACGTTTCATCGTTGACCTGAAAAGCCAGCCATTAGCAATTAGAGATTTCAAAGTTTATTCAGCTCTCAGGTTCATTGCAAAGACTTCCTAGGAGAGTGGTGATGGTGGCAGTGACTCTTTGTCACAGGGACACCTGGGAATAGGGTCCCTCAAGGGTTTGAGTTGAGAAAAGGGCCATAAAATCTATCCTGTAGTTTGATTCTCAAGGGTTGGTACCAAACAAGCTCCTGGAGGTTTATGTTTGACCATCCGTCCCAACAAGAGCCCTCTTTTCTACCTTAAATATGTTTGGAAGGGTCCGTATGCTTATTGGGTGAGGAGAGGAGTGAGGAAAACAGGTTTGGGGGATGGAGATTCCAACCTGGAGAAAAAGAGAGGGTCAGTGGGGTGAACACCCCTGCCTGCCCCTGTTCTCTGCACGTTCACATGCATGGATTGAGGATTACGAGCACATCAGACCTTGAACCCTAGACACAAAGCTAGTTGGTTAAAAGCTTATGCAGATATTTCATACAGCTCTGTGCAGATTGAAACTATCAACTTGTTTCACATAGGCCATGAAACAGCCAATTCTGTCTTCCCCTAACTCTCTCTAGCAGCCAGGGCTCTAATTCTTGGGTACTGATCACTTAAACTTGATTTCACCCTATCCCATACCTTCCTCCTCTTCCCTACCTCTCTCTGTTGTTGTATGATCTTGTTTGGAAAGAGGTGGAGTTTATACCAAACTATGAAAACCAACAAGTTGACCAGTAACTGATGGTGACCACTGGCCTGTGCTAATTTCAAACTAAAAAGTAGAGGTGCAAGGCATTATGTTCCATAGAACCAGCCCATACCTCCTCCAGCCAACTCCCACATGCTTATAAATAGGCCTGGAGGATTTAGTTCTTGGTTTCAGATTCTTTTCCTGAACTGAATCCTCATTAATTGAAGGCTAGAAATAAATAAGGAGAAGAAGAAAGCTCTTACACAGAGGCTTCTACAGTAGCACAAGCTGTCAAGAAACATTTTTTTTTCTTTAATAAAAAGGATTTTCTCAGCAGGGTAATATAATCTTCAGTTGGTTACAGGGAGTTTACAGATTATTGAGACAGAAGCATCCTGTGAGTGTGAGGTTCTTCCTGGTACTTACCTACATGCTGTCATCTTATTCTTCCTTAGAGAAAAATGCAAATGTGTGCTGCAATTTTTTTAAAAAATATGCCATTAATTACTGAACATTGCCTCTGTGCACATGATTGGAGGGTTCCAAAAGCTCCCTTAAATGTAAGGGCAATGGGGAAATCATGCGCGATGTGTTTTGTTTTTGCTTTTTAGTGAGCAACTTGCTGTCACTACTGGAATCAGTGTGTGACAGCAGATGTTAATTCTCTGCACAGTAGAAAGCCTCAGCCTTGGAAAGTGGCAAAGTTAGCAAGAGTAGTTGTCCTAGCTCACTGCTATCCTAAGGTTTGCAGGGTCGCTCACAGGCCTTGTTGTGCAGTTGGAAATATGGCCTTGCAACCATAGAGCCAAATTGCATGCAGTGTTGAAGATGCAATGTTTACCATAACACTGATGACCATTTGGTGGTGCATTAATATATACAACCGTCAGAAAATGGTATTCAGAAATCCACTTCAGCAGATAAAATCAGGACACCCTTCTAGCAAGGATTATACTACAGTATTTATATTTTAACAGCTCCCAGAAATGCTTTCCTGAGTTTTTTATGAGTGAACTTTCTCCGCACTGATTTCCAAATTCACAGCATGCATTAGCCTCAGCACATAGCACGGTAAGATTACTCAGCTGAGTTTCTCCCATTTGTTGCCAGAGGAAAATTCTGTATTAGTTTTAACATGAACACATTTCTTTCATCTTGCATATTCTTTGTTGTCAGTTTCAAAAAATGGAATATACCCAAGTAGTTTTAGATCTCCCGCTGTATATATTGCTCCATTGAGCTGGTCATCACTAGCAGTGCAGTATGCAATTTTAAATGTATCCTGCCTTTTCACTCTTCTTTTGAAAACTATCTGGTGCTGCTAAAATGCACTGTCAATAGTAGGGATTTTTTGCTTCGGAAAACAATTCAGAGACAATAATGTGGTGTACATACCTTGTGTGAATGAAAGGATGTGTCATTCTGGTTTGTGTATAGTGCTCCGTTAAATGCAGAGCAGTCTCCCCTGCCTCCTACCAGAACAGATGTACAGCAGCTGCCATTTTGTTTTTCTCTTCAGATGCAGATGTTAATGAGTCGCTTTGTTTTCTTTGTCTATGTGCGCATATGTATAATATGGGTGTGATTATATATAATCAGACTCTATATATTTGTTCTTTCTTTCTATCTTTTTTTTTTAAAGTCACTGATTGAAAAATATTTTGCTCCATGCCTGAGCAAACCACAACTAGTCATTCAACAGGCTCAGAATGAAGCCAACTCACTACGTTCTAAATGGTGTTGGGATACTTTGAGAATAAGGTTCCGGCTCTGAAATAACTGTATAACTTTATTATACCCGCAAAGTGCATTGTGTGCTACATGTTTGTATTTATGAGACCAGGCAATAAATGCAAGATGATTCCAATCACTTAAATGTCTAGAAACCTGATAGGGATATTTGCACATCTAATGTATATATGCAATTATGGTACACACACAAATGACCACTAAAACATGGACTCTGTAATATGGATGAACATTTATGATTCTGCATGCAAAACAGTCATGTAAATATGCACATATTTTTATGAAAATTTGATCGCTTGAACACAGGGAGGGGATACTAAAACAATAACACTCATTGACTAAGGTACGGTAAAAGATGTTTTTAATTCGATGCTGTGAATTTATTTTGTTTGTATTGGACCAGCTTGTGAAACTATTACACTCAACTCCATAGCCTTTTTGTTTGTCAGTCTCTCTGTAATGTGACAGCCTTTGAACACTGCATCTGAACAATTCCAAAACTTCAGGGAATGTTCTATTCGTCAGTGGCTAGTGGGGGAAATCATAAAACCAAAAGAGGAAAATGGGGGATACGCGGAATTCCTGCATGCTGATTAGTACACCTCTGCAATTATCAGTAGATCAAACAACTGGTTGATGGCCTCCATTAATGCCTTGCAGCATAATAACACCCCGTCTCCTCTCTGCCCATCCGCCCAAGAGAGTTTAACATGTTGAAACTCTGAATCGAAAATAAAGGAGGTGGGGCACACAGCCCAGGACATGGGCAGAGAATGGGGGACCCTTCATGGGAGCAGTCGAGGCTCTGGTATAGAGATAAGGGGGGAAATAAGTCATGGGGGGAATTGGGGATTCTGCAATGGGGGGATGGGAGTGCGCACAGACCCCTTAGTGGGGGAAATGGGGGGACCCTGCTATGGGGGGAGGAATAGGGGCACACAAAGAGCCCCTGCTGTGGAGGAGAGAATGGGGGATCTTAGAATGGGGTAGGGAAATGGGGGGCACACAGAAGCCCAGGTGTGAGGGGGAGATTGATGAATCATGGATGGGAAGAGGGGGGACACAGAGCACTTGGGATGGAAGGGGCATGGTGGGACGCACAGAGCCACTGGCATAAAGGAGAATGAGGAACATTGGCATCTGAGAGAGGTGGGGAGGGGGTCTCAGACCTCAGGCTATGGGGGGGGGGGGAAGAGGGGAATAGGGAGACACAGAGCCCCAGGCATGCCGGGGAGGTAAGAATGGGAGAGGAATTGGAGGCACATGGTGGGGCTGGTATGGGAGGGAATTGGGAACCCTGATATATGGTGGAAGGGGAACTCAGAGCCCCAGGCATGAAGTAGGGGGTGAGGGGAAGTTGCAGGTTGTCCCTGAAAGGGAGAGGGATGGGTGTATGGCACACAGTGAGCTGGGAGGCAGGGATGGAGGTATGCAGTGAGCTTGGCCTGCAGAAACTACCAAGTCTATGACCCCTTAGATGGCGGTTTTCCAAACTGTCATTCCAGAAACATAGGGCGTTTACTTTATTTTTTTGTTTGAAATTCCTCATTTGTAATTGATTGAGCATATATTTAAATAATTACTGTACAGCTGATTATGTAATTACAGGAACAAATACACTTTCCTTACCGTGTGATTATGTGTTGTTGCACAAGCACACAGCAACCTGGCTGTTTCAGACTATTGCTATCGGAACGCCACTAGCAATTTAGTCCACATACATTAACTTCCTGGGTTTTTAAAACCAAAGCACTATGAGTGAGTAGAGGACAAAGTAAAGCTAAGAAATTCTAATGTGTAATTTGTTTGCCTTGTAGTTTGAACCTTCTAACATTTATGTACGACCAGCTGAAACTTGGTGGCTCATAGGACTGCTAACCTACATTGCCAACTAGCTCAGAAATGGACTCTCCGTTCAAATTAGTTCAGGTTTTTATAAAAGTAGACATAGATGTTATTGTATGTGTATTACAGTACCACCTAGTAGCCCTGTCTAACACCAGGACCCCATTGTGCTAGGTACTGTACAAACACCTAATGAGGCAGTCCATGCCAAAGTAGCTTACCATCTCAACGGTCATGATAGTGAAAGTGTGTGAGAGGGAACAAAAGCACAGAGCGTTGAAGTGATTCATTCCAGGTCATGCAGCAGGTCGGTAGTGAGCCAGGAATAGAACCCCATGTCCTGATGTGCAGGTCAATGCCCTATCCACTCGGCTATTATATAACTTCATTTTTGCGTGCATCTGCATAGCTGATCCCATCCAAAACTGGAGCATAAGAGCCAAAATATTGTGTGTCCTTCCTGGCCAACCCTGAAGCGAACATCCTGGCACCGTCACACATAAGCCATTCGCACATGAGATTGCCCAACCCAGTTTTGCAAATGCACGGGGTTCAGACAGCACTTTTTGAAATGCATTTGAACTTTTGGGTGAACGCAGCAAGACCTTCAAACCTTTTGAGGTTTTCCCACCACTAGTATAAACTTCTGAAAATAAGGGATTGCAATAGAAATGGTAATGAAACAATTATAATATTGCCCCTACAAGGCTACCCCATTATAGCTGTGCTTTAAGAATGATACGTTGTCCTTGATTAGTGGCAGGAATCTCTCTGATATCAGTGGGAGTGGATGCAGAGATTGAGGGTCCAAAGGCCTTGCGTACACAGAGGGGAAATTTTCAGTATAAACTAAGAAGTTAAAGTAAACCAGTATTGTTAGATGGGCATAACCCTCTGTGTGGACACTCCTATTCCACTATAAGTGTTCCTTATATCAATTTAGCTTATGTCACTTGGGAAGGTGTTTATGTTAGACCCCCAAAAAAGCTATTCCTCTACTGGAATAAGAGAGGGATTATACCCATCTAATCAGATCAGTATAATTGGTAAAACTTTCCCATCTAGACAAGGCCCAAGGACAAAAAAAATAGTTTGTATCTCATCTCCAAAATACTGTTTGTCTCAGATTAGCACAGCTGAAACCGTGTGTGCTACTTTGCAAAATTAAGTGTCTGTTGGGATCTGCAAAGCACAACTTAGAAAAGAACTCAGGGCACCCAGACCACCAGCCAAACCTTCCAAATTTATTTTCAGAGCTTGGGCTTCTGCACTGTAATGAACACTACCTTTGAGCTGGAAACGCACTGTAGGAACTAGCACTCAGATGAGTATACCAAGCACTTGGGGTATTTTAAAATAGTTGTACTTAAATATTGACTATATCAGCTATCTCTCATTCTTTCTCAAAAATAGTTATATCATTCTTTTCAGCCATAAAAGACTGCAGATTACCAAGCAAGCTGACGCCCTCTATCAGATGCAATCCATTTTGCTGTAGCCGTTTGCTTGTCAGATTTATTTGTAGCAGTAACTCACACCAGACAACTTGTACAACTGCAGTTTCTTACAGGGATGTTTCAAGGGAGTATGATGAATCTTCATGGCAATTTATATGGACCCAGATGTTGGGCATTTGCACAGTATCTCAGACAATGCAGTTCTTCATGGGAACATCTTGGAGGGGTTGAACTTGTATTTTGTATTACCAAATAATTTTGGTTTTGTTCAGCAACTGTTTTTTTTTTTTTTTTGTAATGCCACATCAGGCCTAAAATAAACTACTTTTATTGCTGAAACATAGAGTAACATTTTCAAAACAAGGGGTAGTGGGTGCATTCCCCAGCATGAGCACAAATATCAATTCATGAGGCAACAACGGGTGCCCGTTCATTTTTATGGGGGTCACCTATTGCAAACTTGTTTGAAAAATCTGGCCCTATGTTTTTAGACTAGATCCCACAAATCATCTGAATCTCCTATGTGTTTTTCTATTCAGTTAGGAATCACTAATGCAGCCACACCTTGGTAGAACACTTGCAACTGTTTAACGGTGCACAGTAATTCTGCACATATGCCCCTCGTTGGAAATGAAGCAGCATACAGTACAATCCAGTTGAAAGCAAAGGGGAAATCAGAGAAATAAAATGTAATTACCAAAACTCAAATTATCCAGGATGCTTTCTATCTGTACAATGAGTAGCACAGTGGGTCATTAACACAAGCGGTCAGGGCCAGGGGTTAGGGTTCTTTTAATGGGCTGTGCACAATTTCTCTGCTGTGCAGAAAGGGAGGTAATAAAGGCACCAGCCTGCAGCACCCTGATATTCTGACCAGTTCTGCACTAACACCAGATTGAACTTCTGGGGTTTCTCCATTATTTCTCATTTAGTTTTCCCACAAAACACCTCTGGTATTCTGCATTGACTCTACTATGTGCTGTACAAACTCCATGGGAACGGCATTGAAAACAGCTGCAGCTCACATCATATGATTAATAACTTGCACCACTCAACTAGAAGGGCTTGTTCCAATTCCTAATAAGGTGGCCAAGGCCCTTAGAGAGGTTCCCAGAGAACAATTTCCCAAAACTTTATTTTGGCAGGCTACCTTATCAAATTTTAATGAAGTTTCTATTTTCACCATAATTAAGAGAGTCCAAAACACTGAGGAGGCAAAATAGATGACATGGTTATTACAAGCTGCTGGCAATGGCTCAAATGTCATTATTTATAAGACAGAACCGTTTTGTTCTTCCAGTAACAGCTTGTAGATGATAAACAACATGCAGTTTGAGCACTTCAGTGGATCGCTGAAGTGCCGGAGGCTATGTGCATCCTATGTTGAGGACCTACGAGTAAGTCTGACCTTTCATCCTGGAATTAAGTATCACTTCAGTATCTGATTCTCTCCCCCGCCCCAGTTCTGTCTGGCTTTTGGATCATAAAGGGACTCCTTTGGCCACATTGATAATTATTAGTTTGCATAACTGTTTACAGGTGCAGTATTACACTGTCTTGCTTTCTAAGTCTACAAGATAGTCGTATTTATTTATTATGGCTAGAATGCATTAGAGGGATGGGGAACATATAGAGGGTTAAATGGGACAGCATGCCTTGAAGCCATTCATCTGCCTTCATCTTTAAGGATCATGGCTGTAGCGTCTAAACATTTCATTATGAAATTTCAGCCAGGAGCTCTGTGAAAACTGCAAGCAGAGTATTGATTGAGTTGTACAAACAAAGTAGAATGTAGCATCCGAATTTGAGAGTTTTCATATATTTCTCTGTCTCACCCATCATCAGACTATCAAGATCTGCCTACTGTGTGATGCATTGAATGGTACTTTCGTGTACCAATCATGCAAGAGGCTCAAGCCTAATTGATTGCTTGGCCCAGTTCTTCATATATGGCCCTGAGCCAATATATGTTCTTATACATGTTGGCTCATGTATTAAGAGAATACGTGGGCCAATATGTGTAAGTCTGCCAGAAGTAATACCATAGGCCAGTTTCTAATCTGTTACCTGGGTGAAAATCCTGAGTTACTTCTTGACTTCAGTGGAAAATGTTCCCATTTACACCAATGGGAAACTGTGGTCCTGATCCCACAAAGCCCTCAAGCACCTGCTTAATTTTATGTACTCGAGTAGTACCACTGGTGCCGAAGGAATTAAAAATTCTTTCCCTGCTTACTTTATGTGCCTGCCCTGTTGTTATCCCTTTAAGCATGTAATATTAGATCGGCCAGATCCTAAAAGTGCCATAAATGGCTGTAGTTCCATTGAACAATGCCAGTTTACACAAGCAGAGGATCTGGCCCCATATTTTTGCCCATCATGTAATGGTTATATGGGAATATAAATAAGAGCTGAGTAGCTTTGACACTGCCTTCTTTTATTGAAAGACGATAGCTAATTGAGTGTTGACTGATAAGTAAAGCATTACACACATTTTAACAACTGTCAGCATCACCCTGGCCACAGTGCTGAGAATCAGCTTGTGGATTTGGGTCCATGGGAATTCAGTCTTGTGTATCTAAAGGCAAATATCAGGCACTTGGGTCAGGGGAGGTCACAATTTCAAGGCGGGCAAGTGTCTCATTAGCTGCTATAAACACACGTAAGAAAATATTTCCCATTTAAGATGTTGAATGACTGAGTAGTTTCTGGCAAGGCGCGCGATGACTTGCTGTATTGTAGATAAGACAGAGCAGAGCCAATGATCTAGCATTGCAATTTTCCTGTTTCTGCTGATCGCCGATAAACACCATAAATACAAAGAAAAGTTGCTCTCGCTCTCTGAATGCCCCATTTAATATTTGGAAGAAGAAGGGGTGGGGGAGTCAGCCAGTGTGGAAGGGGGAAAGAGTGCCCTCCAAGGATTTGAATACTCTTACATTATTTATGTTCTTGACTTGGTTCTATCAAGGTCACCTCATTGCTGAACTCTTATGTGTCAAAGCCTACAATGGCGCATTTTACTTAAAGAGGAATAACAGTCTCTGAAACTATGCGGATATTGTAGTTGAGGAGGTGCAGTTAAGCTGATCTGCTCATGTCTGCCTCACACATCCCTCAGACTTGGCATATAAACTCAGGTTTCATCAAGGTAACTAATATTCAAGCCACGAGGTCAGATGTTGCTTTCCAGATAAGTAGCGAAATGCAAAATTTCACGCTATGCTCAGTATTGATTTGTGTATGCGTATGTCACTTTCATTTAGAATCCCCAGAAGGCAGAAGGTTAGTTGCACTCGCTGTTTCTTTCTGAGAACACTGGGACAGCTTGGTTTCTTCTTTCATATTTCTGTTTTCTACTAATCTATGTCTCTTTCTGTAGCCTTGTCTGTCAATCCCTAATGCCCACTTCCCACTGTCTGTGGTGATGTGTGTTGGGGAAAGGCAGCAGGGAACATCCCTCCTCAGAATCCTTTTAAAAGATATCCAGATATTCCTTGGACCATTTAGGGCCAACATTTTTAAAAGTCATAGCCTAAAGTGAGGCTCCATATTAAGCACCTGCCTGGATTCCAAAAGCACTGACCAGTCACCAACTCCCACTTTTGAAAATTAGGCAGCTGTGTAAATAAGGACGTTCGGTCCTAATTTTAAGGCTCCTGTTTTTGAAAACCTGAGCCTAATTACTGATTCTCCACTGCTTTGCATCTTGTGTACTCAGCTGTGTAAAAGGGGTATAAAATGCCACCCAATTAGAATGGTAACCTTACTTTGCACAGGTGTTACCGTCCGCACAAGGGAGTGGAGAGTTAAGCTCCCAGTGTCCCTAAAGGTCTCTTTCAGATTTCACATGCACAGATTTCAGTGCTCCTGGAAATGCAACACTGGTGCATGTACTCCCATGCAGGTATGAATATAAACTAGGGTGTCTAATGCCATTAGATTATTACTTTAAAATTAACCATTTGTTCATCTCCAAGCCCATGATCAAATGTAAGTAGAAACCTTGGTATTAAACTTTTCTTTCTAAATGAATTTTCCACATAAAATTGAACTTACTTGAGCCTGATTATTTAAAGATACCAATCACTTACTCTCTCACAGCGAAATGCTAAAGATTTCTATTACACAGTCAAATATAAGCTTTCTTTCTTATTCTTCTTAGTTAAGGCAGATCAACAAAGTTATCTAGGTTCAACAGAAAGAAAGGTGAGGGGATTTTGATCTGAAGGGGTGAGACAAACATCAAAAATACTGTAACATGACTATTGATACAGTTTAATTTCCTTTTCTTCTTCTTCATTAAATCTTTTCCAATATAAATCCAGCTGCAATCCCTGAAAGGCAACAGTGCCATCTCTAGGATGGACTGAACATTCCCCCTCATTGCCATATATGTCAGGAAAGTTCAGCTGAATACAACAGAGGGGACACTGTTAACTTCCCCTTAGGCTATTATTGGAAAATAAGTTGATTGCAAAGTACAGGGGTCATTTAATTTTTTTTTCCACTTGTTTTGAAGCCTAATGAAAGTGTTGAAGTTTGGCCTCAGTCAGATTTCCCAGGCTTCTTAGTCTTTATGAGGCCTTTACATTCCCTAGCTGTCTTTAGTCAATAAGAACAGAACTGCAGTGTTCACAACAAATCTTTCCAAGTGTTTCAGAATACAGCCATGGGTGAAGGTGAAATGGAAGCTAGGGACTATTTTTCACAATCAGATACAAAGTACCAGAACTGCTGATTGACTGACATGATTATACACTCCCTCTTCCCCCTTCCCAACCCTTCTATTCTTCATATTTGCCTAACTTTCCCATACCATCATTTTTATTTCCTTTTATTTAGAAAAGCAAGGATGGGATCCTTACAAGGCCAAGAGAGCAGATGAATTATAGTGAAAATTGCATTCACTTCCTCGTCAGTGTTTTTTATTAGGGCTGTCAGACAATTAAAAAAATTAATCCTGATTAATTGTGCAATTAATCGCACTGTTAAACAATAGAATACCATTTATTAAATATTTTGGATGTTTTCTACACTTTCAAATATATTCATTTCAATTACAACACAGAATACAAAGTGTACAGTGCTCACTTTATATTTATTTTTATTACAAATATGTGCACTGCAAAAAACAAAAGAAATAGTATTTTTCAATTCACCTCATACAGGTACTGTTGTGCAATCTCTTTATCATGAAAGTTGAACTTACAAATGTAGAATTATGTAAAAAAAAAACCTGCATTCAAAAATAAAACAATGTAAAACTTTAGTTTAGAGCCTGCAAGTCCAATCAGTCCTACTTCTTGTTCAGCCAATCGCTCAGACAAACAAGTTTGTTTACATTTGCAGGAGATAATGCTGCCTGCTTCTTGTTTATAATGTCACCTGAAAGTGAGAACAGGCATTTCAATGGCACTGTTGTAGCCGGCGTCGCAAGATATTTACATGCCAGATGCACTAAAGATTCCTATGTCCCTTGATGCTTCATTCCACTGGACATGCGTCCATGCTGATGACGATTTCTGCTCAATAATGATCCAAAGCAGTGCAGACCGACACATGTTCATTTTCATCATCTGAGTCAGATGCCACTAGCAGAAGGTTGATTTTCTTTTTTGGCGGTTTTGGTTCTGTAGTTTCCGCATCAGAGTGTTGCTCTTTTAAGACTTCTGAAAGCATGCTCGACATCTCATTCTTTTAAGATTTTGGAAGGCACTTCAGATTCTTAAATCTTGTGTCGAGTGCTATAGCTCTCTTTAGAAATCTCCCATTGCTACCCTCTTTGCGTTTTGTCAAATTTGCAGTGAAAGTGTTCTTAAAATGAACAACATGTGCTGGGTCATCATCCAAGACTGCTATAACATGAAATATATGGCAGAATGCGGGTAAAACAGAGCAGGAGACATACAATTCCCTCCTCCCCCCAAGGTGTTCAGTCAAATTTAATTAACGCATTTTTTAATGAGTGTCATGAGCATGGAAGCATGTCTTCTGGAACGATGGCCAAAGCATGAAGAGACATATGAATCTTTAGCACATCTGGCACGTAAATGTCATGCGACGCCGGCCACAACAGTGTCATGGGAATGCCTGTTCTCACTTTCAGGTGACATTGTAATTAAGTAAATGTAAACAAACTTGTTTCTCTTAGCGATTGGGTGAATAAGCAGTAGGACTGAGTGGACGTGTAGGCTCTAAAGTTTTACACTGTTTTGTTTTTGAGTGCAGTTATGTAACAAAAAAGTACATTTGTAAGTTGCACTTTCATGACAAAGAGATTGCACTACAGTACTTGTATGAGGTGAATTGAAAAATACAATTTCTTATGTTTATCATTTTATAGTGCAAATATTTGTAATGAAAAATCATATAAATTAAGCACTGTACATTTTGTATTCTGTGTTGTAATTGAAATCAATATATTTGAAAATGTAGAAAAATATCCAAAAATATTTAATAAATTTCAATTGGTATTCTATTGTTTAACAGTGTGATTAATCGCAAATATTATTTTGGAGTAAATCGTGTGACTGTGATTAATCGACAACCCTATTTTTTATATATAAATGATTTTCTTTATGTTTTTATATTATTTTACCCATATGATAGGGGTAACCTGCATTGCCAAAAGTAAATCTGGATTGTTTAAATGAAATCTCATCTATTTGTGTAAGGGTACAACAACATTTTATTAATTTATATTTATATAGTGGAACTTTGGAAACATATAAAATAACTAGATTTACCTAAGAAATACAGTTGGGACTTCTGATTTCTTTAGAGACCAGTGGCCACAATTCATATTCTGTTAGATTCTCAAACTTTTGTTTTCTGTAATGTCGCCATCACTTCAGATTTTTAAAAAGTTGTAATGGGAATTACTCCTCCATATCCCCAGGAGCCTTTGAAACTCTCAGCCATACATTTCACTTTGAATTTTTGGATATAACTGATTCCTGGAAAGCCAGCTTCCTTGCAATTGCTCCTCGTTACCCAGGCACTTAGAAATACATTTACTGAGGAAAATATGAGAATGCAGGAAAGTACAGCTGTCATCTAACTGAATACTAAAAAGGTGCATTGTCTGAAAGTATGAATGCCGCCTGTCACCCAAATGGGAAAAAAGCTGGACACTAGGGTCTAGATCCGCAAAGGGAACATAGACTCAGCATTACAAGACCTAACTTTAAATGCCCTGTCACCCAGAGGGCTCCTCAGCCCTGACTTAGGCCCCCAAGCTGCCTATACAACACATAGTTAGGTGCCTAAGGATGGGATTCACAAAAGCCAGCATGCTGAACTGTCTAAGCTAGCTCATAGGAAATCTCAAGGAGAGAGAGAGTTGGAGCCCGAGCCCAAGCCCCGCCCCTCAACAGGATTTAGGTGCCTTCTCCCGTGAGGACTCATAGCCATGGAATTCAACACCTGAGCTAGGTCAGCCCTTTCTCAAGAAAGCCCAAAGTAGAAAAGGTAGCAGTCCCCTTATATCCACTAGCCCAATGGTTAGAGCAAGGCCCTCACCATATTGATGACCTTGGTTCAAATCCCCATTCTTCCTGATTTGGAGCAGGGACGTTAACCCGGGTCTTCCAAATTCCTGATGGCAGCCCTAGCCACTGGGCTATAGGGTATTTGGGGAGGGTCTCTTTAAATCTCTCATATTGAAGTTGTTCCACTTTGTGTAAAATTCTTAAATAGTCATTGGAGCAGGAATGGGAATCTGGGTCTCCCAGGAGAGCACATTAGCCACTAGGCTATAGAGTAATTCTCATTCTCTTTGACCCAATGGCTATATAAATATATCATACACAGCTTGTCCAGGAATACTTGTCTATTATGGCAGTTCCTGTTTTTTCATCTTCTCCTCTCCCCCAACTAGGAACAATGGGTTATTCACTATAATAAATCATAATCAGTGCTTAAAAAGAGAGAAAAGTTCTGTGGAGACTAAGATGAGGTAAGGGAAAGATCAATCTGTACCGTTACCCTTAGTGACCATACAGAAATGGAAAAGTAGGACTGGAAAGGTGCAGCCAGAGAAATCCCTTCCATAGCAATGAAAAAAGCAGCTTCTTGATACATTTAGCTTCCTCTTAATATGCAAACTTCTCCAATAAATAGTAAATTGTAAATGCGGGATCAGATGCCTTGCCATAATTTTCAATTTATAGTTGCGAGAAGGTGCTCGCAATGGACAGCTTACATTTTCCTCCCTAAATCTCCCCCAAAGCAACATCTGGCTGCTTGCTTTTGTTTACAAAATCCTCTGCCGATGAGTTCAAGGGAGGGGAACGTTCTAAGCTTTTCTGCAGAACCTGAGAAGCATGAGACTGGGAGGCCTTGCTGTGGAGAAACAAGCAGTCTCATCTTTGATTTATTTTCATTCTAAACTCTTATTACTCTCTATTCCTACTTAAAGGGCTCGGACTATCACTTTTTCAACCCAGTCCAAGCTTTTATCTTTAAAAGGAACTCTTCTTCAGAAAATTCAGGTTTTCAGACCCCCGTGGTAATCTCTCTCCACACTGATAAATCCTGTCGGTAAAAATACCAGTTATATGAACCCCCTATATGATTGACCATAGTAAAATGGAAAAGCAAGATCAGTGAAATATCTGGACAACAAGGAATAAGATAACCAAAAACCATACTTGCAGCATATGTAACCTTGAGATTTAGGCAGACACCTGGACTAGACAATATACGTTTTTTGTTGTTTTGTGGTGAAATGGTATTTAATACCACAAACTCTGTGTTGTTTCCCCAAATTCATTCATTTTTCATTCATTTTTACCAAATTCTGATTTTATCATCTTGGCAACTGTCCCAATTAGTTTTGTGCAACCTTGCCTTTAAAGTTGTGCTCTGCTCACTGACAGCACTTTCTATAGAAGTGAAGTGCCAGTGGACAATCCTGGTCTTTTTGTTTAAAATGTGTCTTAGTTATTTATTTAGGGTAATACCCATGATGTGCCTGGTGATTTCAAAACACTCAAGAAGGCAGGTCCCTGCTCAGAGGAGCTCTCAGTGAAGACCGAGATTAAGAATAGAAGAACAACCAATAGGCAATTCAATTTGCTTCCGTGTCAGAGGCATGCAAGTAAGCAGGACATAGATATGGACATGTTCAAGCCACGGAGGAAGGATGACATGGAGATGCTAGAAGCTGAGGTGCTGAATGCTTGGGGTCCCTGTCTGACCCTCTCCTTTTTCCACGCTTTAGGCCAGTGGTTTTCAACCTTTTTTCATTTGCGGACTCCTGAAAATGTTCAAATCGAGGTGGAAATCTTAGACATCGTCTGTGGACCTTGTGGATCCGCAGACTACAGGCTGAAAACCACAGCTTTAGACAAAAGCAAATAAGAGCGTGCTTCAGCAAAAATGGCCCTTTGGCTGCAAAAAAAGACTAAAAGCTGCGTAAGAAATAAGACGTTTTTTAAAAACTAAGTGTTTATAGCGTTCATATGTTGAACGCTATAAACAGCCAAAAACAGTAAATTTTGGCTTTTGTTAATGACATTTTTGCCCAGTTTCTGTTGCTGTCTTCTCTCTTTATTTGACATTCACAAACCTTCCTGGATCTGTTCTCTCCATGTCTATGGACAGGAAGCCAAGCATTATCAGTAGACTGATTCTTCATGGTTGGGTTAGTTAGCAATACAAAGCCATCTCCATCCCCTCTGGGAGCAGGCTGTGCAAGCTGTGGGCTATGGAATTCTTTCTTCTCCAGGTCCATGATACAACAGTAATCGGAGAAATGGCTGTATAAATGTATAGAAGAACAGGAGGACTTGTGGCACCTTAGAGACTAACAAATTTATTAGAGCATAAGCTTTCGTGGACTACAGCCCACTTCTTCGGATGCATATGATATGATATGCATCCGAAGAAGTGGGCTGTAGTCCACGAAAGCTTATGCTCTAATAAATTTGTTAGTCTCTAAGGTGCCACAAGTCCTCCTGTTCTTCTTTTTGCGGATACAGACTAACACGGCTGCTACTCTGAAACCTTTAAATGTATAGAGTTAGTTAATGGCGACTGTGCCAGTAGACGGCACTCAAGAATGTTCAACATTGGGTCTTAGCAAACCTAGGAACAATCAAATGTGTTGCTGTTGTGTACTGGAAATGGTTTCCAGTCTGCAGCTGCTAACATGGAACTCTTATGTGTTCTCTAGATCTCCTTTCAGCCTGTGTGAAAAGCCTTGTGCTCTGTAAATATTTTGTCTCTTTACTTTTCTCTCGGTAGATACTCTGTTCCCTTAATCACATGAAAGATCTGTGGCCACCTAGAAACTTTAGGGTGGTCATTATTCTGCAAACTTTCCAGACCCAGCTGGGATAGAACTCAGAGCCATGTACTCTCAGGGTATGCCTTGATTGCATGCTTCTTTTGGTGGTGTGTAAAGCAGATACCCACAGAGCCCTCCTAGCGCAGGTATAAACAGCAGTGTAGCTGGTGAGGAACAGCATAGGCAAGGAGAGCACAGACGTGCCTGAAGGGTGTGGATATGTTTGCAAGTATATACCCTACATGCTCTTTACTTCCCTAAGCCATGCTGCCCTAGCTCCATTGCTATTTTTCTCAGGGTAGAATCCCACTGCTGGAGCTTTTTGCCTCTTCAGAAAAAGACTTCCCCAGCAGGGAAAGTGTCTGGCAATGGGGAGGCATCAGGGAAGGGCTTTCATTGGGGAAAGGAACATTTCCCCACCATGGGGAAAGGCTCTGGCACGGGGGGAGGGAGTAGGGAAAGATTCAGCCTTTCACCATTGCTTTCTCCCTGCCAGAGCCTTTCCTCGCCATGGGTAAAGACACCAGCAGCGGGGTCAAAGCTCTGCCAACTCCCTGTTACTGGAGCCCTTCCCTGCTGCCTCCCCTCTGCCAGAGCCTTTCACTGACACATGTAGCTACCCACCTGCTCTGCACTACAGCCCGTAGCGACACGCAGGCCTAAGAGCCCAGACCGCTACCATTTACGGAATCTCTGGACTGGTCTACACGAGAAAATTAGATGGGTCCAGCTACGTCACTCAGGGGTGTGAAAAATCCACACCCCTGAGCGACGTAAAGCCGACCTAAGTCCCCATATAGACAGCAGTAGGTCAAAGGAAGAATTCTTCCATCAGCCTAGCTACTGCCGCTCAGGGGTGTGAATTACTTATGCCAACGGGGAACCCCTCCCATCAGTGTAGGTGGTGTCTACACTGAAGCGCTGCAGTGTCCCAGTTGCACCGCTTCAAGTGTAAACAAGCCCTCCATTAGCGGTTTACAGCATCAGGCGTGTTGTTACACGGGGCTGAGCAGTTCTCATTCCATCCTGCAGAGGTCGTCCATGTACACATATACCAGTTTTCTATATAGTGCCTGAAAAGTATGATCCAATAGGATTTCCTAGGGTTCTGTAATTTTTCTTCACGTGTTCCCCTACATACATTTCTAAAATCAAAGTATATTTTTCCTGATTTTTTTCCCTTTTAAATCTTCTTTTAGACAAAGATGAGATGGAAATAATTGGCTTTCTTTTTCTGAGACTAATATCAATCTCAACTTTAATGCAATCTTTTCCTCTGATGCATTATCAGTCCAAATTTAGCAAGTCCAGGGCCCGTAGATGTTCTTTTGTCCTACCTTATCCACATTAGATCATTTCATTTGCACCTTCTTGTTTCCTCCCAGGTTCTTGCCTTTCTACCAGGCTCAGGATTGTCACAGTTAAGATGAAAATTTATTTGACGTTCAAGCCCAAGGTTAAGGTGGAAGAAGTATTTTTAGATGGCCAAACTAATGTGCAGTGAATCTGGTTGACCTCTTCTCACTTGTATATTAAGAAAAACAAAACTACGGTATTAAGATTTAACGGTCTACAGAGGCTATATTAATTTCTAGTAGGTGAATGGAATTTTTTGTTACAATTCCATGACTCATCAGTGTTTCCTTACTATTAATCAGTTACTAGACAGACTTTCAATAGGTTTCAGAAGCCAATAGTTCCCATTTAGGTACCTAAATAAGTGGCCAGATTCTCAAAGGGGCTGTTCCCATTTACATACATGAATGGCATGGCCAAATTCACCAAAATGAACTTGTTGATCACCCTGCACCACTGACTTCAATGGGACTGCTCACAGACTTGAAGTTAAGCAAGTGTGTGAGCATTTTACTGGATCAGGGCCAGAGAGCTCAGCAGTTTTCAGAACCAACCCCCCTTTACCATTTGTGCTCAGTAGGTCTTTGCAGCAGTTGCATGTACAAAGGAAGTATGCTTAGGCACTTAAGGTAACTTTTTGCATTGGTGTGAATGAGTGTACACTAAAGAAAACCAACAGAGGCCAGTGCAGTGTGTAATTCTCCCTGTTCAAGAATTTGGGGCATAAATGGAAAGGAATGGCAGGGGATGTTTCCAGTGATTTACAGTGAGGAAGAAATACTCTGTGTCATGTGTCAAAGCATACGAAGTGGAAGAAGATTGCCCAATATCTTAAAAAGTCACTGTGGTATTTATACCCACAGTGAAGATATTCCCACATGAAATTCCAATGTAATATCTCATTAACTTCCGAGACACACAGAACCCACACCCCCAGAAAACCTCCATCTCATAACATAATAATAGAGAGATTGATTTGAGATCATTTAAAACTCATCAGCAGCAGAATGGAAGTAAATCTTGTTTTCAATTAGGCAAAAATCATAAAGATTTACATAAAATTCTCATAAAAGCTAATTGACATTAGCATAAAGTTCTAAATACTGCCCTTTAACTGCCCCTACCTACTCTCAGGGCGGGGATCATTATTCCATGACTGTAATAAAGGGACATTGAATTTTATTATTTTTTTTAATTGGCTAACTTTTTTTAAAGGATCAAGTTTCTGATTGAGCATGTGTTATATACAGCGCCCTGCATTGTCTGCTCCTCTCTTGAGAATTATATGGACCTTTTCCACCAGGGAGCAACTAAAGCACTGATCCTGCAAACACTTACATACGTGAGTAACTTGGCACCCGAGCAGTCTCATTGAGTCCAATGGGATTTAAGCATCTTTGCAAAGTTAATAACATGCCAAGCTGTTTGCAGAGTTGAGATCTAGCTAACACATTCTATGGTGCTTGGCTCTGCGGTATAGTTTTTCAGCACTCTGGGCTTTGAATCCAGAGATCTGAGTTCAAATGTCAACGTAGCCAGGGAATAACTTACTAAGGAGTTTTGGTGGATTACTGGCAATTTTTAAATTAGGATTCGCTGTTTTTTCTAATAGATATGCTATTGTTCAAACAGGAATTAATTCAGGGAAGTCCTCTGGCCTGTGTCTGAGGTCAGACAAGATAATCACATTGCTCCCTTCTGGCTTTTTAATCTATGAGTGGGGGAAGTGCAGTCCAAATAAACTGAAAAAATAGAGGGAAATGATTTTTTCACCCACTTCTTCCTGATACAGTATTTTTAGATGTAACTATAGAAGTTAAGACATTTTCAAACGAGAGGATTCAGAGTGGTAGCCATGTTAGTCTGTATCAGCAAAAACAACAAGGAGTCCTTGTGGCACCTTGGAGACGAACACATTTATTTGGGCATAAGCTTTCGTGGGCTATAACCCACTTCATCAGATGCATGGAGTGAAAAATACAGTAGGCAGGTATAAATATACAGCACATGAAAAGATGGAAGTTGCCTTACCGAGTGGGGGGTCAGTGCTAACGAGGCCAATTCAATCAGGGTGGATGTGGCCCATTCCCAACAGTTGACAAGAAGGGGTGACTATCAACAGAGGGAAAATTACTTTTTGTAGTGACCCAGCCACTCCCAGTCTTCATTCAGGCCTAATTTGATGGTGTCAAGTTTGCAAATTAATTCCGGTTCTGCAGTTTCTCATTGAAGTCTGTTTTTGAAGATTTTTTGTTAAAGAATGGCGACTTCTAAGTCTGTTATTGAGTGTCCAGGAAGATTGAAGTGCTCTTCTACTGGTTTTTGAATGTTACAATTCTTGATGTCTGATTTGTGTCCATTTATTCTTTTCTGTAGAGACTGTCCGGTTTGGTCAATGTACATGCAGAGGGGCATTGCTGGCACATGATGGCACACATCACATTGGTAGATGTGCAGGTGAACGAGCTGCTGATGGTGTGGCTGATGTAGTTAGGTCATTTGATGGTGTCCCTTGAATAGATATGTGTACAGAGTTGGCACCGGGGTTTGTAGCAGGGGTTGGTTCCTGGGTTGGTATTTTTGTTGTGTGGTGTGTAGTTGCAGGTGAGTATTTGCTTCAGGTTCGGGGGCTGTCTATAAGCGAGGACTGGTCTGTCTCCTAAGGTCTCTGAGAGTGAGAGATCGTCCTTCAGGATAGGTTGTAGATCCTTGATGATGCGCTGAAGAGGTTTTAGTTGGGGGCTGTCGGTGATGGCTAGTGGCATTCTGTTACTTCCTTTGTTGGGCCTGTCTTGTAGTAGGTGACTTCTCGGTACCCTTCTGGCTTTGTCAATCTGTTTCTTCACTTCACCCGGTGGGTATTGCAGTTTTAAGAACGTTTGATAGAGATTCTGTAGGTGTTTGTCTCTGTCTGAGGGATCGGAGCAAATGCGGTTGTATCTTAGAGCTTGACTGTAGACAATGGATCGTGTGATGTGGTCTGGATGAAAGGTGGAGGCATGTAGGTAAGTATAAGTCAGTAGGTTTCCGATATAGGGTGGTGTTTATGTGACCATCAAGAATGGGAATGGCTGGGTCACTACAAAAAGTAATTTTCTCTCTGTTGATATTCACCTCTTCTTGTCGACTGTTGGGAATGGGTCACATGCACCCTGATTTAACTGGCCTTGTTAGCACTGACTCCCTCCACCCCCCACTTGGTAAGCAACTCCCATCTTTTCATGTGCTGTATATTTATACCTGCCTACTGTATTTTTCACTCCATGCATCTGATGAAGTGGGTTATACCCCACGAAAGTTTATGCCCAAATACATTTGTTAGTCTCTAAGGTGCCACTAGGACTCCTCATTGTTTTTTCAAACAGAGAGGTGATTTTCAAGTTGATGGTGTCCCCTTAAATTCTTCCAGTAGTGCAAAAGCAAAGCACAGACTCTGTCCCTGAACAGAAACATGCATTACATTTTTGAAGTATTGCTGGAAAATATCCAAAGAATCATTCTACCATGCAATCACTTACTGTGAAGTACTGTGTGCTCTGTGTTTCTGAGGATCAGGCCCTAAGTCATTATTAATTTTGTCATGTTAGTTACATAACCACCATTTGCTGGTAAATGACCATGTCTAACAATGTCAGCATAAAGCAAGGAATAGCCAATTCGCAACTGACTTTTTTGGCAATCAGATCTTACAAACTGGTAAATTAGAAAATATTTAAGGCTGATACAGATTTACAAAAGTCTAACTCTTTCTCACCAAATATCAGTTTAGTCTGAAGTCCTAAATAAAATCTTTCCTGTTATTAGAAAAAAATGGTCAGGGTTATGTTCTCGGAACAAACAACGATTAGCTCAACTTTAAAATTAGCTTTGTATTGTATCATACATGGCGAGCACTTTGGGGATTCTTGTGCTTTAAAAAAGGGCAATGCTGATTTCCCCCGACCGAAATATTGCATTAATACTTTTCCCCGGTAGCAGATGAAACTGTTGGGAATATTAGAGTTCAATTGGAATTTAGCCCAACAAAGTGGAATTATTTGCTGCCCCACTATGTTAGAATCAGTGCTTAGCGCTATTTTTAATGTTACTCCAGCTTTGTGCTAGCAGGATTCTCCAGAACATATATTAATTGTCCCCTCTAATTGTTAAATTTCTAGTCTGAATGTTGTGGTTAGTGATTCCCGCTAGACAGCAATGAATGTCTGTCAAACAACTTGTTTCTTTGGCATTCTCAAAGATTATTTCTACAGCTTAATCCCTCTCTGGCTTGACACTTGTGTCTTTCTTGCCCCTGTGCAATTCTCTCTGTTTATTTAAAATCTTACTGTCCATCATTTCTTCTCTCCTTGACTTTTCTTCATCTCTTTTCCCCAAAACTACCCAGAGATCCATTTACCGAAGGCATAGTTAAATACTGTATTTTCTTATTCACACACACTGTGTGGCCAGCCAGGGTTACATGGGGGAAAAATAGAGCACTGGACTGAGCCTCAGAAGACCTTGGTTCTAGTACTGGCTCTGCCACTGGCTTCTGGGTGACCTTGGCCATGTCATTTTCCCTGCTTTGTGACTCAGTTTCCCCATCTGTAAAATGGGGATAGTGCTAGTGACCTGCTTTGTAAAGTGATTTCAGATTTACTGATGAAAAGAGCTGGGTATTATTTTATTTTTAATATGTGTTACTGACATTACAAAGTTAATTCAGTAAGGCATCAATGCTGCATATACTCAGGCACGTGCTTAACTTTACTATTGGGAAAAATTGTGTTCTTCAGTCAATCAGTTGAAATCAGTGGAACTCCTCATGGTAAAGTTAAGCACGTGAGTACATATTTACAGGGTCAGGGCCTAATAGAGTAATAGGGTCAGTGACTACCCACATGGTGCAAGGCCAGTTACCTTGGATTCTCATGTTTCCTTGGATTCTTAAGTTTATTCAATAGCTGTATTGATAGCCAGCCTATGCATGATATTTACAACTGGTCTAAAAGTGGGGAGCGGGGGACATGAAAATGTAGTTGTAACATATTCTGATTTTTGTTCATTAAATTTTGGTGAAAATTTCCATCAGAAAATCAAATTTTGACCAGTTCTAATAATAATTGTTTTTAACACCCACATAATCAGGAATAGCACATTTGTGAAGACAGATCTATGTCCAGAATATATTTACTGTATGATTTGGTATTTAAATTTGATGGTTGTTTTTCCATTTTTGTTGTTGTTGTTGTTGTTGTCTTTTCTCCTAGAAGTGTTATTTTGGAATTGGTATAATAGCTGTAGAACTATTTAAGAATAACTAACATTATCTAATAGACTGTAAAAGTGAAGGAGGAGACAATGGATGATGGAACTTGATGTGTTTATGTACCTAACACAAGTAAAAGTGATGCTGAACCTTTTTAGTACATAGGTATATATTCCCAAAATCTATGTGCTGTCTATCACCCTATGTGTTCCCCTGCCTCTCCTCTACCTATGCACTTCTAGCCAATCCCACTTTCTGGTATTAAATGTATCTTTTTTAAATAATCCCAGGAGTTAGGAATCAGATTGATGTGATGCTGACGTTTTTAGGTGTAATGTCTCAGATTCTATTAAAGTTATTTGGGGGCATAGGAGTAAGACATTTATAAGCGTTCCAAAGAAAGCAACAATAGTGCATCCCTTTGAAGAATGATCAGTGGGGGAGTTAATTTCTTTTTCTCTTCTTTTGTCTTGCATGCAGCACATCCCATGTTAGCTTTCACTGTAATATTTCATGTTGTCATATTCTCCTACGATCTCACGTCACCTTTCAGATAGAGGGGGAAAGCATTCTATAGATGCATTTATGTTGTACATGTTGAAAATGCCTTCAAAAGCTCCAGACTTTAATTTTACAATTTAAATACATATAGGAGAGCTCATCCATGAAGGGTGAGCATTATGTTTCTTTCAGGAGTGTGAAGGACCCATAACTCATGAGTGCCTCAGGTATGAATGAATTATGAAGGCCTTTCTCATGAGTGAAAGAAACATAATCACTCTTCAAGGGTGAGATATTCTATTTACTCCATGGGCATTAATTTCAGTCTATTGTAAAGGAAACGGTTTAAATCTCAATACCCATCTTTCAGGGAAATGGGTGACAGGGATGAGCTGATGTGAGATTCACCAGGGCTTATGTTCGAAATCTGGCACAGCATGTTCCAGTCCATTGTAGTCTATCTTTTATTTTTATCCTCTTCAATTTCACTATAGAAATATCAGGCTGAATCAGACTTTCTCTCCTGGACTAAGCATGGAGCCATGGGAATGGGCCTATTTACTCCCATTAGCTAAAAAGAGGACTTGCATTTTTACCATGATTGCCTCTTTCCTGGACCAATCACCCAAGAGAGGGTGTTGTCATTGCGCCAGATCCTCATCTGGGATTCAGTGAGATCAGCTCCATTGCTTTCAATGCAATTATGCCAGTTTACTCCATTATTTATTGTTGTTTATTTTACTACGTTACCATAGGTTTGTGCAATGCACTACAGACCAATAACCTGGCAAGTCCTGGGCCATACTAATTATAATAATCTCTCGCTCTTATGTAGCTGTTTTCATCGGTAGATCTCACAGCGCCTTATAAAAGTGGGCAGGATCATGACCACCATTTTACATAGGGGAAACTGAGGCATGGGGCTGTGAAGAGACTTGCCCATGGTCACCCAGTGGGTTAGTGCAAAATGAGTGTGAGATGTAATACTTCCAAACGATTAGTACTGGTGTAAATAACTGCTCAATATGCATGGCAATGGAGAATCTATCCCTCTGCCTTTAAAACATGCTGACCTCACCAATCCTCAGTCATAGGCAGTGTACACACCCTTCAGCACTCAACCGTGCATAGGTTCTGCTTGTAATCCAAGATCTCCTTGCATGCAGATCATAAAACCCTTGGCAGATGCAACAAGTGTATCTAACTCTTCTCCCAGTCTTGGTCTGGCTAAAAACCATGTAACAGTGATGATTTACAACACTTTTACATCCTGTGCGGATTAGGAAGAGGAATCTTTATAATTATATAGGCCTACTGTTATTTAAATATTTACCAACCTTAAACACCAAAGGGCCTGTGCAAATGATCCAGGGGATTCATATTGTTCTAAGCTAATATCTTTTGTGCAATATTATGCAAATTGCATAAACTTTATGTTGTTGCTGCTGCTCAGACTGGCGCGTCCCAAAGCAGCTATTCACTAAGTTGAAACAGATAACGTTTTAATAATAAATAGTGATGATGAATAAGTCAGAAAGTTTGTGCAATGCTAATGTACTTGTTGGCCCGTGGGTAGATTATTAGACACACAAGTAACATTTTATAAGTTGCTTGAACTCAAGTGGCTGTTGTTTTCCATAAAATGTTCTTATGATAAATTATTCCAAGCATTAGGTGTTAGCAAATATATTGTATTCACTTTCAATTTGCCATGACTTTCTTGAGACTTAAAATTTAAACCCCAAAATTGTGCATTTATTTTGCTTTACAGAAATGATGCTAGTATGAGAAATTAAACTTGGTTGAGAGATGAGGGACAAACCCATGGATGTTTAATGCTGAATATTTAAAGCCGGGAAATAGTAAGGCAGATATTTTCATTAATATTCACAGCACTTTTAGGATTCAAGAGAGTGAAAATAGCTCAAGGGAATACAATATTCTCGATATGTCTGTGTCATCACTTTGAGCACGCAATGACTATGTTGATCCATGATAGATCCGCTGACAAATGTTTATGTGGCTGCAAAAAAAAAAAGAAGGCTGTACAGTATTAGAAAAGATTGAAGCATACACAAGCTTATTTATCCAACATGTTGTTAAAAAAAAAACAGTCATACACAAGACCTTCCTGATCCTTGAGTGGATGTCCCTAAATGCACATTTCTGAGGTACTCTTCACTCTACTTACATTGAAATCCCCCTGCAGTCATCTGTCTGACTCTAATAAACAACAACCATCACCATCTAGGTCCTCACTGGAATATAGGCATTTTTTTAATCTAAACATCCCAACCAATTTAAAATCATTGCCAAATCAGAAACAGATTGTGCACATATGAAGAGGGTCACTCACTGCATTGACTCGATTCTGGCAGGAATGGCGTGTGATCCTTTTGGTTCCTATTGGACTGCATTGAATTGCAGGGATGGAATCAGTTGGGACAAGGAACAGGGCTTCTTGCCTCTGTCCCCATGTGGTGACCATAGTCGTCTCTTCCGGCCACTCTAACCTCTGGTTGGAGGCTGAGTCATTCCAACACCCTTGGATAAAGCAAGGGTTAGAAAAATGAGTCAGGATTTGTTGCACATATCTATCAACCATGTATAGGGAGGCATGGTTGCCTAATGGTTAGAGCAAACAACAGTTCTACTTCTTAGGGCAAGTCACTTTAACACTAGATTTGCCCCATCTCTTTAAAACTCATATCTGTGAATCCTACTTCATCATCTCTAGGTTACAATAGAGCTTTCTGCATTCCATGACCACAGTATCCACCGCCCTGTATCAGAACTGTTCTCCGGAATCTAAGCTTTCATTTAAAAAGAGTTGTTTCTAGCTACATTGTTCTGAAGACGACCTAAAAACTGTGCTTAAATCTGCAGTCTTTTCGAGAAAGCTTCCCTCAGGAATGGCATTTATAAGACGCAATATCTCACTGACACTTACAGTCATACACGTCTGTTCACAGGGAGCTGAGAGAAATAAGATCATTTTTCTTTTGGTGAATGATACCATTTGGATGCCAGTGTGATAGGGGCCTTGCGGGGGTGGGGGCGGAGAGAGAGAAAAGATACTAATGCTTATTCGCCCCTGTAAAGAACTTTGGGATCTTTGGATGAAAAGCACTATATTATATACACACTGAGTATGACACTCAAGCGAGTCTGAAGCATTTCACAGCATTGCTTTCTTTTCACCAAGAACTCAACCTTGCATCTGTGCACAAGGCCTAAACACCACCATTTGCTTCCACTGGCCAGAAGGAGACAGCTGCAGAGCACCCGTTCTGGGAGACTTCACTCCCCACTGTCTGTTGCAGAAGAGATTTCTGTGGCAGGCCTCTGCAAGGGAACATAGAAGGGGATCAGTAGGTATGTCACCCACAAATGGACACAAGGTACAGTGTGGATCCTCTTGGTTCAAATCCCACATTGAAGGAGGATGCCAGCCTTGAGGTGCTACTCCAGGCTGACCAGATAGCAAGTGTGAAAAATCGGGACAGGGAGTGGGGGGTAATAGGAGCCTATAGAAGAAAAAGTCCCAAATATCAGGACTGTCCCTATAAAATCGGGACATCTGGTCACCCTATGCTACTCTTCAGTCTCTACTCACCCAATGGCAGTGGTCTATGGGTGCCTGTGCTAGCCCTTTCGCTGGAGATTCTTTCCCTCAGCCCTGCTGCGTCTTCACTCAATTTCAAGCAAGCAACGCCTCTTTCTTGGGCTTTTCACGGCTGTTCTGAACTGGGCTCAGTGCGCATCAGGGTTTGTGCCAGCCACGCATCTTTGAGAATTGATCTTTGTCACCCTTTGCCTCAAATTATTTCAAGCGGTGTTAATTAAAGTGTCCCCAAGGACTAACAGTACAGCATGGGAAAATTGATTCCTTAAGCCTCTTATGAGCATGTCAAATACGGATTTGTTAAATTATTCTATTCAGCCACCAAGTGACTAGCTTTTGTTCCCCCTCCCCTGCAAATGTATTTTCTTTGGCAAATAGGAGATAAATACATCAAGCATATGTTTGTTCCAAACTAGCGGGGGACCATCTGGTTCAGAAAAGCCCCCATACGTAGGATGCTCATCCACCCTTCCCCCCTCTGTTCTGTGCCTACTTCCCTTCCCCCATTCCCTGCTCCTTTTCAGTAAACACCCGTTCACTCACATAGCATCTTTAGGCTATGTCTACACTACAAGCGAGGGGTGTGATTCCTAGCTCATGTAGACATACTCGCGCTACCGCTCATCGGAGGTAGCGCACTAAAAACAGTCGTGTAGCCACAGTAGCACAAGCAGTGACTGTGCAGACTAGTTGCCCTGAGTGCAAACCCCATGGGATGTACTCAGGACTGCTGGCACATTCCACAACTGCAGCTACACTACTATTTTCAGCAAGCTAGCTCCGATGAGAGCTAGCACAAGCATATCTGCGCAAGCTGAGAATCAATCCCCCCACCAGCTTGTAGTGTATTCATAGCCTTAGATAGCTCTAATGCATGGGAAAGGGGTAGAGCCTTCTAGTTATTTACTGTAAGGTCGCAGTTTGTCCATCTCTAATATAGATACACATTGGTGAGATTAGATTTGTCTTGTTTATACAATTAGCTTCGCTGTTTTATACTTTGAAAAGTGTGCAGGGAATGTAGATGAAAGCCAAAGGTCTATTGGTTTGCAGCACACAGTATATTAAGCACTTCAAATAGCATAATGGTGCAGACACTCTGCTTAATTTAATTATGGAAAGGCAATACCAGTTCTTAATGAATGATTAAAAACTCTCAGCAAGAGAAGCGAAGGAAAAAAGGATATTATACTTTACTAGCCAATAAGTCTCTGCTACTGATGTGGTCTTCTGTCCAGAGTTAAAAAGTGAAATAGAGCTTCTTCCCCCCCACCCCCCTCCCAACCCTGATACCAATACCCTGGAACTTTGTAGTGGTTCCAAACCTGGATTGGAATTTTGCAGGGATTCAGAGCCTGCTTCCAGACGTTGCAGGAGCTGAACACCCTCCAGACTCCGGAGAAGTCAGGAAACTCAGTCCCACCCCTGTTAATAGGGAGTGGGTTGAATGTTCAGATTTGACTCAAGTGAATAGCCAAAAGTCTAGGGGTGGGGTTTTCAGGATTGGCCTAACTCTTCTCCAATTGAAGTCTGTGGTAAAGATCCCACAGACTTCAATACGAGCAGTTAGGGTACCTCCAAGGGCCAGATCTACAAAGGCATTTAGGTGCCGACCTGCCACTCTCGGTGCCTATCTCCAACATTTAGCTGCCATGGGAGCCTCAAAACCCCTCTTTAGATACCGCCTAAACCTGGAGATGCCAAAGGTCCTTAGGCACCTACGTTTCTGCCGGTAGCCAAGTAGAAAGCTGCCTAAATCCTGATGCCGCTAAGCAGCTCAACACCTAAATCCTGGTAGGATTTGCACACTAGGCACTTCCCTGCCTATCTCTCCAGCAGGGCCTAAGCTGGTACGTGTGCTCTGTGCGGGCCTACTCCCCCCCCCCCCCCCCAAACAGTGTCATTTAGTGGCAGTGCCACTGCCCCCCATTATACACAATAGCTCAGGGGTTAGGGCGCTCACCTGGAATGTAGAAGACCTGAGTTCAAGTCCTGACTCCAAATCAGGCAGACCAGGGATTCAAGCTTAGGACTCCCACATTTAAGGTGAGTGCCCTTGCCAGTAGGCTATTGGGTATAATGCAGGCACCTTCACCACCTCCTGACTTAGATATGTAATTCTTTGTCAGGGTGGGCCCTGTGCATTTCCTAATGGCTAGAATAGGCAGCTCCCCACACAGTGTGCTGGCTTCTCTGAATCTCATTCATAGCTGCTTCCCTTTGTGGATCTAGCCCGGAGTGGTTTTGAAAATCCCAGCCTAGGTGTTTATCAGAACTGTTTGGATCTGCAAAAGTGTTCTAGAAATCTTGAAAGAATCGGTTTCTTATGATTCTTCTGTGTCTTTATCTTCCACTTGAGCCAGAGATCACACAAAATCAGATTTCTTTTTGCCACATTTCAGCACTTCAGAATTCTAGCTAAGACCCAAAAGTACACAGGTGCAGGAAAATGAGAAATAATAGGGGGAAAGAAACCTTTTCAAGCATCAAAAATATCCAGGTTGATCTTAAGGCATAGTTTCAGGACATTGATGAGGGAAGGCAGGGTATTTTAACTGAAATAGTTCATCTATTCACTCCCAAAGCGAGTTTTGATCATGAACATATATGGGTCATAAACTCATAGGACCAGCTGCGCCATCCTGGCCTCCAATTCTGAGGGGTTTTTTTTGGACACCTGTCTATGCGCTCTAGTATATACTATATACAATCATTTGGACAAGCAAAATGGAGTTTGGTTTGCGGTTGTCCTAAAATTTAGAGCATAACATCTTTCTGTGAGCAGCAGATACTTAAATATATTTTTAAATCTTCCTTTTTCCCCCTTAAATAGTTGAAGTGTTTCCTAAGAGTTTTTCCAGAAAATCACTACATTGTCTGTCAAGTGTCTTTTTTCTGTTTGAATTTTCCACACTAGTGGTCGTTGCTATGACACATCATGCCCGTTGATATCCGCATAGAACACGACTCATTTCATGGTCAGGAGATGCCACGACAAGGACCTATCAGAGCGGGAAATTAGAAAGATGCTGTTCCTGAAAGGCATTAGCATAAGATTGCACCTAAATATAATTTAAAATTGTTTATGCTTAAAAGAAGATAAAAACATTTTCAAGAAAAAAGTATTTGGTGAAAATAAATTCCTCTTGTCGTTACTTTAGTGTGTGCTACACAAACTGAAGAACAGATGACCAAAACCACTTAAGAAAATGCTTGCAACACCTGCTCACACAATATATTTTAGGTCAGGGTGTCCCAAGTTTTTGAAAGTTGGGCATCCAGTCAGGAAAATGAAATCAATCATGCACCCACTCTCTTTCAACCCCTCATGTGTTGTTAAAGGCCTACCCATTTTCTACATCCCATCATTTCCATATATTTGCATATGCAAATGTGTATTTGAATGGGCAACTACAGTACTTTATTTGCACAGTCAAATGCACATTTACCAAAAATTCTTGCAGAACAGTTGAACACGCTCTCTTTTGTTCTGGTGCATGGTGGGAAGAATGAGATTAGAGTATGTAAATTGGTGTAACTCCATTGACATCAGTGGAATGATGTGAAAGAAACTTGATGGGTGACACAGCTGGAGCAATAAACCAGGAAGATGATTTTTGCAATAGCTTGTGAATGGATTCGAAGGGGCAAGATCATAACTGGATATCAGAGTACCAGATTCCACTGAAACTAGCAAAGACATTCCAAGGACTCTCAAAAGTTGGAAAGCATTCATAACATCTGACCTGGATATGAGCCAACCTAAATCCTCCTATCAGAATGAATCCTAATACTTCCCCAGACTGGGTAGAGGGGAAGTCCAGGCCTTGCTGGTTAGGCTTTTCTTGAGTCTGGGTTAACGTTAGGCAGCTTTGGGACTTTGCACCTGCTGATATCTTTAGTGAGTACGCAGTAAAATTTCTGGTTTATGGGCCTGATCCTATTCCCACTGAAGTCAACAGTAACATTCACAATATCCCATTCAACTGGCATCATAATATCTAGAGAATAAGCTTGAGATGACTTTGTCCATCACTAGGCTGGACTATCCTAGAGTTAAAACACAGCTCTCTCTGGTTATGAAGTTGATGATCATAGACAACTTTTGGTTAAATAATTAAATTAGTCAAAGTGAAGTGGAAGGGAATGTGTGCCTGTGTGTGTACAAGCTCAGACACACAAGGTTTCTGAACACCACTAATGGCCATTTGAAGGTAACAGGAAGAACTGCTATGAAGACCTCAGTTATTTTCATTAAGATCATGACACCTTTAATTGGCTCTTCTTTCTTCCTACAACACCTATGCTTTTCAAAACACGCTATTCTAGGCCCTACAACCCTCAGTGTGGCAGGCAGTTTAGATGAACCTGCTGAATATCACTTTCCACAAGGCTGCTAGATTCCTGGAGGAGAAAAAGGCTGCTTCCAATCTTCTTCAAAGATTTTACACAGCGCTGAAGTGATAGGACATAGGAGTCAAGATTTGGGACAAGAATTCACACTGTTTTCACTAGTGAGATTCACTCTTGAAACAGCTGTTAAAATGCCAGTTATGTTGCATTAAGTCTAACATATAAATTGAATCAATCCCATACTTAATTGCTCCCTTCTTGCAAACCAAATGAAACAAGTACAACCCTCAACACCCTGATGGGTGCCTTTAGGCTCTCTTTTAACAGCTTATGTGTAATTTGCATCTAGCAAGCATTCGCT
Source organism: Chrysemys picta bellii (assembly GCF_011386835.1). NCBI lineage: Eukaryota > Metazoa > Chordata > Testudines > Emydidae > Chrysemys > Chrysemys picta. Next base: position 45,759,673 of record NC_088803.1, on the reverse strand, counting down.
CTGACAATTTTTGCACTTGGAAATACCACAAGGCAGGCACACTGGAAAAAAGACTCAAGATAAAGTAGGACAATTTACCAGTGATACAGCAATAGAATTTGCATTATGTCACTAAATCTATTTATACTGCAATACATTTAGGGCCAAATGTTTAGCCCCTCTTAAGATAGCTTCAGAATTTGCATACCTACTTCTATGTACTTAACTCATCGTGCTCTGAAAAGTGAGCATGTTTTCATTTTGTACCTGCAAACCCCTGCACAACCAGATTCGTTAACTAACTTACCTGATTTTCATGTACAAAATTGGCATAGGCCTACTTTTGTAGGCACAATAGATCATGTGTGCAAAAAAGAGGTATGTAAATTTGGTGGCTTGGAATGACAAGCTGGGTCTGCATTGTACTGTATAATTCTTGCAGCTTTATGTATATTTTATAGACAAAAATAATGAGCCAGTTCTGTTATATTTTACACGTCCTTTGCATTCACACATTCTGTATGTGTAATACCCCCTGTGGGAGGAATTTCTAAAGCACTCAGCAGTACTCGCGTGACAGCTCCCATTAAAGTCAAAGGGTTAGGCCTGTGTTGAGCACTTTCTGAAAATCCCATTCTAAATGTTTAAAAATACCATATCTGATAGATAGAGCTATGGCTGAATATATATTTATAATATGCAAGGGCCAAATCTTTGTCATGCTCAAATGCTTAGATGGAATTGCCACTAAAGATAATGGGAGCTTTGCCTAGCGAGTACTTCAGGATTGACCCCAGTTGCTGAATTTAAATGATTGTTAGGTTGTTGATCTGATGATACCCTTATGGGATGTGCCTTGCATTCATATCAATGTATTTAAAATATGCCAGATCCTAGTTACCTGCTAAGGTTCATATACTCTTGGGGTAGAAGCAGAAAACCTTTATAAATGAGCGGAGTCCTTTTTGCGGGCGAAAGGAAGTCTGCAAACTCTGACTGGAATGTCCTTACAATTTATTATAGTGCCCAAAAAGCACCTATAGACTAGCTAGATCCAGAGTAAGGCAAAAGGGACTTATTTAACTTATTGTCATAGGGATCTGATGAACTTATCGTGACAGACATGGTACGAGAGATAAGGGGAGATTCAGCGGAAGGTTAAGTTCACAGGTTAGGGTATCAGCACAGAACTTAGGAGACCTGAGTTCATATCCTTTCTCTTCCATTGACTTCCTATGTGACCTTGGTTAAGTCACGTCGCCTCTCTGAACCTCAGTTCCCATCTGCAGAATGAAGGTAATAACTCTTCCCTATCTGACAGTTACGGCCCTGCGCAGATATAGCCGTGGACATAAAATGGATATCCACAGAATTGCAGGGCTTTAGCGACAACGAGCGAGACCAGCAGAGTCATGGCCAGCGACCGGGCCAGGAACCGCAGTGACGAAACCAGCAGCATGTTGGGCCACCACCTGCCTGCCAAGGCAGGCACCAGGTTCATTGGCAGCTGTCCCTGGTCATGCAAGCAGCTTGCTCGCTCCCCGACAGCAGTCACACACTGCTGCATGGATGGGAAGGCGAGAAGCCTTCTTATTATGACCCTTCCACCTCAGTTTAGCAGATTCATGAAGTTTGGATTAGCTTTAGATAAAAATGCATATTTGAGGCCCAATTATGTAGCCTGATACAGTCCCCCTGCCCCCCAATTCAGGGCTCAATGCACTTGCATACTTGAGTAAAGCTAGTGCCTCATCTGGTGTAAATCAGCATTGCTCCATTGACTTCAATGGTGTTCAACCAATTTACACAAGCTGAGAATCTGATCCTATATCTTTTGGAGTGTTCCATTGCAGACTCCTGCTTCCAAAGGGAACTATGGTTCCATCTCGGGGGGGGGGAGTGTAACATGGGAATTATTCCTCTGCCTTTGCCTCCTTTGGTTACCATGATTTGCATCAAAATTACAGTCGTCGGGCTTGTGAAGTATCAAATGCCTGTGTGAGAGCTCTAGAAAAGCCCAGGAGAACATGGCTGTTATATTCGCCACCAATAGATCATCTGTGAGTAGGTTAAAATGATAATTAGTTCATTACAAAATTACAATGCCGTGGTGAAAGCAACATCGTTTTCTACACAATAAAGCTACCATGTATGTCTGAGGTGGAAAATGCAGCTCGCTGACGGTCACTTGTGGAAATCTGTGTTGCATATTAAACATCCAGATATGGCTCCTCCTGGCCTGTGTGGAAATAAATGATCACTAGTTTTAGGCTTCAAACAACCTTATGTTTAAAACTAGAGAAAATGAAGACCTGGAAATGCTGAGATACAGGCTCTAGGCTCATCTCAGGGTAGGGTGTACATACAGTGCTGCGGGGCACAGCCGTACCAAGACAGCTGCGCCACTGCAGCGCATCTGGTGAAGACGCTCTACGCCGACAGGAGAGAGCTCTCCCGTCGGCATAAAAAACCCACCTCTGCAAGCGGCAGAAGCAATGTCGGCAAGAGAAGCTCTCTGCCGACATAGCACTGTGCACACGAGCACTTATGCCGGCATAATTTATGTCGCTCCAGGGGGGGTGGCTTATTCACACCGCTGAGCGACACCCACCCATGAAACCAAACTTTTCCCCATCCTTCCACTCTGCCCCTAAGCAATTCTGCTTTCCTCCACCTCCCAAATAAAACCACTTGGGAGGACAGAAGCATTGCAGCATGCTCCGATGGTCACTATATCCAGGTTCTAGAGGACCAAGATGAAAAGTATTGAGAACATCTCACTAGCCCCCTCTTGTTTAAATCAGACGCTGTTAGCCTTAGCTCTCCGGTTCACAACATTTGCCACAGTATCTTGAGAGAAAGAGCCAGGACCCAAACCATTTAGGGCTTTATAGGTAAAAAGCACTATCCTTATACCTGAAAACCAATCCACAGCTAGAGCAGATCATGGAGCATGGGCCTAATGCACTGCCTACAGGAACCATGGGCTTAGCAGTCAAGCCCCTGCCATCTGCATCAGATGCAAATTCCAAACCGATTGAAGGCATATCCCAATGCAGGATGTTTTACTGCAAGGACCCAATAGTGAAAGATAAGGTTTCAGTCCTCTCAGTGAGTGCAATGCATACAAAACATCCTTGGACATCTACAAGCAGCTGGGGAGCCAGCAATCCTCCCCACCCTCCCCAGATTGGTAAGGTGTGTAATAAACTGCAGGTGTCCTTTTGCAATCAGCAGCCCTGGTATAATCTCTACCACTTTTTCCAGTTCCTTTTCTAGCCCTGTAAGTATTACCTTAGTCTTATCTAGATCAGGCCTCAGCTTCCTGTGTCTCTTGTGTACCCCATGTTATTGGTAATGTGCTTTGAGATCCTTGCCTGATAAAATACTATATAAATAGGCTCGGCAGAATTCAATGTTTATTTCAGATAATGTCAATCTTTATATTTAAGAATTTTTCTTCAGTTTTTATCAATTTAAATTTTCACCTTTGCAGGAAATTATGAGCCGGCATCAGACAAGGGGGATCAGACAATTATTTAACAGTAGACACCGAGATTCAAAAAAGTTAAAGCTTTTATCAGTTCAAACATAAACTGTCAACACAGGAAATATCCTCAAATCCAACTCTAATCAGTTCCCAAGCAGCGTTTTCTTGCTTTGCCTACCTGTTAATTTAGATTATTATGAATGGAAATATTTTTTCATCCGTTTGTGTGTATACAGCAAAATTGATGTTTGCCGACATTTACAATCTAATCCTTCCAAGCCTGTATCTAAATATTAAGAGTGATGCCATTGCCAAAAGTACTTAGTATTGAGTGGTCAGAGCAATATGCTTTGAAACATAAACCTGGATATGGCCATGAAACACTTATGTGGAGAAGAGGACTGCAATCAAATTATTGCTTGATCTGATACATAATTTTGAAGCCAATGTTGAATATAGCTTACTCAGTTCATTATCTTAGGTGCAACAACTACAACAGTGTCAAATTCAGTGGGTTATTAGAGGTGATCAATTTCCCTGGGCTACTATATAATTATATCAAGTAACCCATTACAATGGCAATCTGTTATTTATGGGCATCTAAATGGCAGAGAGGATGGCATTAGCAGAATGTCTCCATTAGCTACAATTGCTTCAGGATGGTATAAAATCTGCTCTCAGATCCAGTTCCTTCAAATGAGATGATCAATAGTTTGTGGTCTAAGGTACAGCTTGCAAAAATGACAACCATAATCATTTGTGTCAAAATATTGCACACAAACACTGGGCCATATTCACCCCAGGTACTGCTGGAACAAACCAGAGTTCAGGGCAGAAAGTCCACCAGATGGGAGATTACAGTGCCACTGCATTGGGGGTCCACACAGCCCAAACAGTGGTTGGGGATGCTTTGATTCAGTGCACTTCCTTTGCAGCTTGCATTAACATGGCTCTTGGGGAGCCCCCAGTAGAAATGAAAGCTACTCACCCCTGAAAGAAACGAATTTCCCCAAAGAATGGATCCAGAGGGGAAACTCTCCCTCCTTGTTCCAGCAGAGCTGAATCTAGCCCATAGGCAGAATAAATATTCCCTTGCGTGTTAAAATGAGCTTCAGTGGGGATTATATGGGAAAAGACACATTTCTCAGCATGCAGATATACAGAGCCACATTCTCAGCTGGTACAAACCAGCATAGTTCATTCTGGACTATACGTCATTTTTTTAAAAATCCCCTTGACGTCCAGTATCTCACAATATTTACTTAATTCCATTTCCATCTATTACCATCAGCATTCTGAATTAATCTCCACTGAACTATGAAGTTTTATAATATGTGGTCTGATTTTTTTAATCTGGTAGTGGGAGCTCTCACCATTGGCACATGGGCTCTTCATGGGGTTAAGATCTATTTCAAGGTGGAGAAGAGGGTTTTCCTCTCCATAAGCTGTGATGAGACACTGGATCTGATCAGAACCAGTTTAGACTGGCTTCCACCTGCCCATCTATTCTCAGACTCGTTGCGTCCTTTTTAAAGTTCGGTCCCTCTTTCTTTAAAGCAGTGGTTCCCAAACTAGTTCCGCCACTTGTGCGGGGAAAGCCCCTGGCGGGCCGGGCCGGTTTGTGTACCCGCCACGTCTGCAAGTTCAGCTAATTGCGGCTCCCAGTGGCCGCGGTTCGCTGCTCCAGGCCAATGGGAGCTGCTGGAAGCCGCGGCCAATACATCCCTCGGCCCGTGCCGCTTCCAGCAGCTCCCATTGGCCTGGAGCAGCGAACCGCGGCCACTGGGAGTTGCGATCGGCCGGACCTGCGGACACGGCAGGTAAACAAACCGGCCCGGCCCGCCAGGGGCTTTCCCTGCACAAGCGGCGGAACAAGTTTGGGAACCACTGCTTTAGAGCAGTCACGTACAGCCTTTCTGAATGCTCTGTAGCCCATGAGGGCAGTCAGAGGCCTCTGGAGCTAGAACATTGCCATGTAGCAGCCACAAGAAAGTTCTCAAGAGTGCTCGGCTGCCTTCCGATCCTTGTTGATACTCTTGGTTCCCACTACACCAAGAAAAAGAGCCCTAAGCTTGTTCCCAAGCCTAGGTCTGTGCATCAGACAGTGTGACTTTCAGCATGTAGAAATGTTTCCCATCAACAGTTTCTATTTCAACTGCATCTTCCTGTGTTCTCAATAGTCTGTATTTTAGTGCATGCTAGGAAATGCCCTCACCTTCTAACAGTGTGTCAGAACAAAACTAAGCCAAAATGCCCTTGCAACTACTGACAGACTCTTTTCAAACTGTTTCAAACCCATTCTCACACCTTTCTGCCCAGTGCAATGTGTACCGGTGGAGCTGGATCTTAGCATTTGTGATGACATTGAGCTTGGCTTTGCCTGCAGTGGTCCGCAGGCTTGTTTCCACCCTGCTTGCTGGGATGGGGAACAGCATGGAAGGGTGAAAAGTTACGTTTGCATTTCTGCATATTTGTAATTTTCATCTGGCCAGAAAACGTGCCTTGCCAAATTCTGTCTATTTCCCTTGTTCCGGCCAAGTTATAAATACAAAATAGACTGAAAGATTGGCTACTCTCTCTGAATAGATCTGTCAATAGCAACACTTAAAACCTCCTTTTAAGGTCATCTCTGCAATTTTGTTAAATACAGCATAAGATTTTACCCAGAAGCTCAATTTCAAAGTTAAAAGGGAGTGTCTACATATCAAAGCGATGAGATACAGTGATTACTTGGATGCATATTGCATGAATGTTGTCATTCATTAACCCAAGAAAATAGGAACTTGCTCTTAAACCAATTACCATTTTCCACCATGTTTCCCATCACCCACACTTCCCTCCCTCCCCCTCCCCCTTCCCCTCCCCCTTGCAGATAGAAAAGTGACTTCCCAAAGACTTTTGGGAAAGCAGCTGTGTGACCACATCTGGGTTTGTTGACAGTTCTGCATGCTGACTGGGGGAAACTAAAAGTAACATGGAAAGTAACTTAAAGTAGGGAGGGGATGTAGTTTGAGGACTGAAAGAGGAGCCAAGAAATTAAGATTCTAATTCCAGATCCAATATTGATGTCCTCTACAGTCCTGGGTTAATCAAGTAAGGCCAGATTGTTAGGTGCACTTTTTGCACACATACGAGCATGCCTGCTTTGCGTAGTCATATCCAGATGGAGGCCTAGTCCTATTCACTGCTGTGCCAATGACTTGCCATGTAATCTTGAGCAAGTCATTTAATCTCTGAGTGCCTCAGCTTTGCCTTCTGTAAAATGGGGCTATGTACTCACCTCACCAGGTGCTACGAGGATTAATTGGCTAATGTCTGTAAAGATAGAAAGCACTATCTACAAAGAATGCTAAATATTATTATTGAAATATATTTATCTGTGCAAACAGGAATTGGCTAATAAGATCAAAGAACTCTGAAAGAAAAAACATACCTAACACACACTGCCCTGAAAAGGGGTATTAGATTATCAACACTTTGAGGCTGGGATTGTTTTTTAGCATGTATTTGTACAGTGCCTAGTACAATAAGAACCCAGACTGATTAGGGCCTTTGGGTGCTACCATTATATATCTATCAAATTTAATAAAACTTAACAAGAATTAGGCTGCAGTTGTGCTGAGACCAAAGCCCATCATGCTGGCCAATACTGTCTTCTTGTTTCCTTGCACTCTCCCCATCTGTCTGTATCCATCTCTTGTCTCTTGCCTTATGCTTAGATTGTAAGCTCCTTGGGGATCATTTTTTGTTCGGTGTTTGTACAGTACCCTGCACAATGGAGCCATGCCTGTGACTCCTAGGTGCTACTGAAATACAAACAATAAATAGTAAAAATAATGGTTTCAACTGAGTTATGCCTGTTTAGACTGCCTGGAAATCTGGCTCAGTTTCTTTTCATTTCTGCCTTGTGCTTTTCACTCCCAAGACTGCAACAATCATGACAGGGACTGAGCATCATCCAGACCTAGGTTTCTTTATTTTCTTTCCACGGAACTCGTATCAAGTTAAAGTTTTGTACTTTGGCCTTTCCGTGTCATAAATATTAAATGTTAATATGTAAGCTCCATCTGGAAGGCCCTTCGTTCTCAAATTCTCAGCTCTATTTCCTCAGATAGCAATCAATAAACGAGAGGAATTTTATTTTCGCGCATTGTGTGTGTGACCTATAGTACGCAACATATGCAAAATATTAAGGAAGAATATTTTGTAGACCAATTTTTCTTTATTGCTGCTTATCTGTGAGGAAATGAGAAGATAAAATCATTGGAGTAGTAAAGCAACCACCAAACCAAGTTTACTGCTGCAACTAAATTTACCTTATTCCTCTGTGTGTGTGTGCATGCAGTTAAACACTATAAAGACAATTCTGGTTAATAAAATATTTTCTTTAACTTTTCCAGTGTTGCTCACTGTGCTGTCTGCCTTTCAGTTTCTTATGGTCCTGTTTGACACCTACCAATTACTCACACTGGCATGCCCCATTGTTCCCAGGTTTGTGTGTGTGGGAGGGAGAGGAGGATATGGAATTTACTTTAAACACTGTTCAAACCAAAACAAGGCTAATTTATAACAGCTCACATTTATATATCTCCTTTCATCCTGAATTATCGAAAAGCGATTTTCAGATTTATTACATTAGAGATGGGAGAACACTTCATCCATTACTGAAATGCAGCCAACTTTGGTTTGGATTGCAGTAACTGTAACAGCATCATTATACATATTGTTTAGAACCGGCAGTGAAGAAGAATAGCGTAGCCAGTTGAAATTTCAGGGGAATTTAAATACGCAGACTGTAGTCCATGAGGACATTAAGGCTAACTCCCTGACTATTCAGAATGGTATAAAGAAAAATTTAGTCACCAAAATGCCAATATGGGACCTTCAGCAACACTTTCCCTCTTAACCTGGTTGGGGAATTGGTTCATTACTACCTCCAAAGGTAGAGTCTGACACTGAATTGCCACTTCTTACAGCATCTTTAATTTTCCTTGAGTTGTTCAACAAAAGCATTGATTTACCCACCTTATTTGGATTGTTAGAGCTGCTATAGTTACACAGTGAGGTACTAACGCTGCAACTATAATGGTATCAAACTACATGAGAGTCTAGAGTTTAAATCCAATATGCATGTCCACAGTGGGCCAGCCCCAGCAATGCTAGCAGAGAATTTCAGTGCCAAGGGAGTGTGTGGTTGGGGGAATGGAGAGAAGGTATTTGTGGCTTTGGGGGCAGGGAAACAGTTGTGATTGTTTTTTCTAAAAAACGAAGGGGGATTTCTAGAGGCAGCCGAGTGACACTTGGATGCAAAATCACGATCTCTTCTCTATAAAACCTGATGAATTTCTGCCCGGTCACATTTTTGAGAACCCATGATTTGCCCATTTATCCAGTGGACAAGTTTTCACACACAGACAGATTGTGAACCCCATGCTCACACTGTTGAGAAGTTACTCACGTGAGCAAGCTGTCTTGTTGAAAGCAGTGAGGCTACTCATGAGTCACTGTTCTCCAAATTCATAGTGGCAGAGGAGGAATTGTCCTCAATCCTGCATTTTCAAAGCAGACCCTGAACCCAAGGTTGGTGCTAGAATCTGTACTTTAAGAGGTTGTTTTCTAAGTGAAGCACCATCTTTTTGTGTCCTGCATTCTGCCTTCCCCTAGGTGGTGAATTGTAAGAAATCCTGAAACAATGACCTGTTACCTTTGCTGTTTTCAGCACCTCTAAAATAATAATGTCATTTCTTTATGCTTTCCAACAAGCTTAATATAATTTTATTAGTAATCTTTACAGTATTCTTGGGGCAGGTCTTCACTTCCGAGGGGGGGGTCGATTTAAGTAACGCAAATTCAGCTACGTAGCTGAATTCGACGAATCGGAGCTGACTTACCCCGCTGTGAGGACGGCGGCAAAATCGACCTCCGCGGCTCCCCGTCGACGGCGCTTACTCCCGCCTCCGCTGGTGGAGTAGGCGCGTCGATTCAGGGATCGATTGTCGCGTCCCAGCGAGACGCGATAATTAGATCCCCGAGAGATCGATTTCTACCCGCCGATTCAGGCAGGTAGTGTAGCCTTAGTCCTCGATACAGCAAAACACTTAAGCATGTGCATAGCTTTAAGCATGTGAGGAGTTCCATTTAAGTCAGCGGGATTACTTATATGCTCAAAAGTAAACACGTGTTCAAGTGCTTTGCTGGATCAGGGACTTACTTCTATGGAATTCTTTTTTTTTTTTTTTTTTTTTTAGTCTGTTCTGTTTTCGACCTCTGTTTTGCTCCACTTTTTATAGGTGCATTTAGAAGCAGAATTAATGTATATTGTTTTCATTGTTCAACGTGACGCTTTGCTCTTTCTCAAAAATAAAACCATTATACAAAGTAACTGCAGCTAATTTACCAGTGGGGAGATTACAAGAGGTCCAAAACATTTTCCCAACTATTGCATTTTCTCTAAGTCCCTGGATCATCTGTTAGCTTTAATGTACATCACAATTCCATTGAATGTGGCATATAACTGTTGCAATTTACACTGCCCCCATCAAAATTGATGTTTATTTGAAGGCCTTTAAATAGATTTTGTCAAGATCAAAAGTAATTACTTTGTAAAGTTCATTTCCCACTCCTCCCGCTCTCTTCTGCTGAATAAATGTTGCATGAGGATGAAATACAGAAGGGTCATTTACATCCATCACTTTTAAATATTACTGATCTCCATATGCAGTTCATTGTTGTGTAAAATCTCCTGGATGCATTATTCCAACTCACATCACAGGATGTTTCAAATAAAGAACTGAACACAAGCTCCTCTTTATCATCATGTATAAAATAAAGCAAGGGGGAAGGGTTTGTCTATTAATTTTATTGTGCTAATACATCTTCCATTTACAAGGCTTTGCCATTTAAACATTTTTGTTAATCACGGTTATTAAAGTGTATATCTCATTAAGGCATCTATTGTAGCTAGGTTTAGAAGGATTAGATTTGTATTGGTAAATGTTAATAAACATCCATTTAACCATACACACACAAGCCAGTCAGAAATATATTTCCATCAACCATAACTGAAATTTACAGATAGCCAAAGAAAAGATAGCCAAAGAAAAATACTGTTTGAGAACTTCTTAGAGTCACAATCCAGTGATTTAAACTTTTAAATTTGGCTTGTTATAAATAGACTAGTGAATGAATAGTAAAAACAGGTATGATTTGTTGATTTCGGGATATTTATTTAGTATATTTTGACATGTGATGTTGACAATTTGTGTTTTAACAATTTTTAAAATCCAATTTTTTGAACCTCTTCATCTACTGTCATTAAATAATTGGCTGACCCTCATGATTTTCTGCAATTGTGAAAATTTAAATAGATAAACATTAAAAATGCTTAAAATAAACATAGATATCTGTTGAAATTATAAAAACGTTTAATTTTGCCAAGCCTAATTATAGCTTATATATAAATCTACTCAATTACATACTTGAACAAGTTATATATCCTTCCATGCATGCGATGGATACTCTGAAGTTATATCCACTTTCCATTTAAACTAGGCTGACCAGATGTCCCGATTTTATAGGGACAGTCCCGATTTTGGGGTCTTTTTCTTATATAGGGTCCTATTACACCCCACCCCCGTCCCGATTTTTCACACTTGCTGTCTGGTCACCCTAATTTAAACACTGCTTGGGAAGGTTACTTTCATTATCCTTATGTAACTCGAATTTCCTTTAGTCGCTTTATCTCAGCCACTAGAGGACACACAAGTGCATCAACGAAAAAAGACTCAAATGCAGCATTCTTCCTGAGACCCACCTCCTTGCCAGGGAGTGAGGCCCTTGAGAGAGAGGATAGGGTCAAGGAGAGGGGTGAGAGAAGAGACCAGTTCTTGACATTCATCTTAGTGAAGATTCAAGACTGTAAGAGGTGGACAGAGGCTGCTGCAGGGGAATCTGAGTAGAGGAGCTACATGGTACCGACACCTCTATGGCTGGGCCTTGCACCGTCACCACCACATGGCACCATTTCGGGGAGCAGGGCACAACCACACTGCCTGAGTGGGAATTATGATTTAAATCTGGGATTATTTGTTTCATTTGTTGGGCGTTTAGAGTTTAACTTCATGGGCAAATTCCTAATGTTTCATCCTCCACATCCTTTTCCTAAGGAAAGAGCCACCTTGTTTAACAAACAATCTGACTATGAAGATGCATCATGGTTCTGCACCTGCCCCAGATGTATTTTATCTCCTGGAATTTCCAGCTGGACCTACCAGGTGCTTGTTAAATTCCAACCCAGAGACCAACCACTGCTGTAATTCTAGTCCCTGTAGAATCCTGCCTCAGGTGTAAGGGGCACTATGCATACAATATAGCATTCTGTTTCATTTTACAGTCAAATTGTGGGTGAGCTATTCTATGTGACATCACCCTGGCTTTTACAGCACCAGCTTATGCTCTCATACACAGCGGTCACTAGAGGCAGTGGGGGTCACTCTGGATTTACGCCAGTGAAACTCAGGGCATTGATCCTAATTTTTATCTACAGTACGTTTTGTCTCTTACAAAGAGATACTCTTTAAAGAATGTGGGTGTGTAAGGTAAAGAATCCATTGTTGTGATTTGTAAATTGAGTTTTGGAAATCACTTTTTGAAAATCAGGTCTCTTTAAGGGGTCTCAAATTGAGCACCCAGAAATAGAGGGACCCAAAAGCATTAGCCACTCTTGAAAGGGCAGGTCTGTATTTCCAATATTAAACTAGCTTTCATGAAATATATTGGAACAATGATCTTATTGCTCAAATATTAAATACTGCTTTTGACTGTATTACGGACATCATATTACGTCACGCACACCCATACACCTTTCCTGGCCTGTTATGTCTTGCTTTTAGATTGTAAATTCATTGAGGCAGCAAATTGTCATTTACTCTGTTTGTACGATGCCTAGCATAATAGCCTCTAGACACTACTGTAATATAAATGTTAATAAAGTTCCATATAAAATGTCTATATAAATATGGATATACACTATGTATCTTCAAAGGTGCTTATGCTTGTTGCATCTATAGATTCTCTGCATAATGTACAAGCCAGGTAGCATTCTTTCTCTCCTATAATTGTTTGGGAAATCATAACCTTGATGCAAAGAACCAATCTCTCAATGCACAAGTTAAATTTAGCACATAGATATAAATTAGGTGAAGGATTTGATGTCTTTTCCAAACATCTACGGGCAAATGTTCAAACCGGGAGACTCAAGGTCTGTACACAAAATTGTGTGCGCAGTTACCATGGCTACATTTGCAAACAGGGTGATTATAAAGGCTAATTGTTATTTACACTTTTTAGAAGCCCACCTAGTCATTTGTATTTGCGGTAAACTAATTTGTGAGTTCACGTGTGAATATTCATGTTATTTTATATTCAGAGATCAGGCATCTGTTTGAAACTTTGCCTTCCAGGTGCTCACGTGGAGATCTAGATAAATGTATGAACCGCAACAGAATTGCTCTAGAAAGTCATTATAGAGGGTCCTCTTTCCCCAGAGCTAGAACTCTTCTGGGCATTGTTCCATTATTCTATTACATTGGTTGCTGCACAAAGTAACATAAGAACATAAGATAAGAACGGCCATACCGGGTCAGACCAAAGGTCCATCTAGCCCAGTATCCTGTCTACCAACAGTGGCCAATGCCTGGTGCCCCAGAGGGAGTAGATCTAACAGGCAATGATCAAGTGATCTCTCTCCTGCCATCCATCTCCATCCTCTGACAAACAGAGGCTAGGGACACCATTCCTTACCCATCCTGGCTAATAGCCATTAATGGACTTAACCACCATGAATTTATCCAGTTCTCTTTTAAACGCTGTTATAGTCCTAGCCTTCACAACCTCCTCAGGTAAGGAGTTCCAGAAGTTGACTGTGCGTTGCGTGAAGAAGAACTTCCTTGTATTTGTTTTAAACCTGCTGCCTATTAATTTCATTTGGTGACCCCTAGTTCTTGTATTATGGGAATAACTAAATAACTTTTCCTTATCCACTTTCTCCACATCACTCATGATTTTATATACCTCTATCATATCCCCACTTAGTCTCCTCTTTTCCAAGCTGAACAGTCCTAGCCTCTTTAATCTCTCCTCATATGGGACCCGTTCCAAACCCCTAATCATTTTAGTTGCCCTTCTCTGAACCTTTTCTAGTGCTAGTATATCTTTTTTGAGATGAGGAGAGCACATCTGTACGCAGTATTCGAGATGTGGGCGTACCATCAATTTATATAAGGGCAATAATATATTCTCTGTCTTATTCTCTATCCCCTTTTTAATGATTCCTAACATCCTGTTTGCTTTTTTGACCGCCTCTGCACACTGCGTGGACATCTTCAGAGAACTATCCACGATGACCCCAAGATCATTTTCCTGACTTGTTGTAGCTAAATTAGCCCCCATCATATTGTATATATAGTTGGGGTTATTTTTTCCAATGTGCATTACTTTACATTTATCCAATTACATTTATCCATTAAGTAAAGAATAAAAATGACCCTGGTTGGGGAGTTGGATAATATATGCATAAACTCATTTCATATACAGTTTCACTGAGGCTTTTAAAACCCCAAGTCATGGAAGATTTCACACAAGCTCTGTTTTATAACTAGAGGTTCAACCATAACATTGGTTAATCTAGGTTGGTGTGATAAATTCAAAGTGGTTGGAAGTCTCTCAGGATGGTTCTTTAAAGTGGGTTTTGCTCTCTCTTTCAGAAAAGAAGTAGGGCCTTGTTTGAAGACGAATCCTCAGCTGGAAAGTTGCTTTTAGTTTTAAATGGAGAACTGACAGATTTTCTTCACTCAGGCTTTGGCTGCAATCCATCCTTGTCTATCAACCTTTCCAGAACTCCAGTTTCTTCCTCCTGTTTCCCTTCCTTTTGGAGACAAGGAAATATTTTTTAAAATGCAGCTGTAGTCTCACCTAACTTGACAAACCAAAGTGGGAGAGTTTTCAGGGGTAAGGAGAACTATCTGACACAGTAGTCAGTGAAGGGGACTAACCTCTTGTCTCAGATAACCTGGCTTCAGTCATGCAGTCAGTGCGTTGACTTAAAGTCTCTGGTCAATAGAGGCACAAGACTAGTGGTTTCACCCCGTTTCCAGTGGGCAGATAGCCACATCCAGAAATACCACTCCATCCATGCTGGCACTGTGTGGCAACGTTAGCAACATCTGCAGTAAAGCCAGGGATTGACTGGGCATGAAGAGTAAATTACCCTCTCATTCCTAGCACGTGCTCCAGGCAGGCCCATTTGAGCAAAATTTGGGGCCCGAGTATATCATGTTTGCTAGGCCCCTACCCTCTCCCATTTCACTTTATTTACACAAACATTGCAGATATTTTGGGGGCCCCCTCCTGAGCTTGGGGCTCTGGTACAATTGCTCCTCCGCCCCATCAGCCCTGGCTCCATCCAGGTCAGAGTTCAGGCAGTAAAGATGTCATGGCTATGCTGCATCTCTCTCTGTCCTTACGGTACATTTCACCAGCACTAAATTCATTGAAAGCTAACAAAGAACATGTTCAGCCCTTGTCCTCCTGCCCCTTTTGTTAAATAGGGAAAAGGGGGAGGAAATAAAGTGCGGCAAATTGTTCCCTTGTATGGGTAAAGCCATACGCTTCATATCGAGGAGGTCAGGGAAGCTGTTTTAACGTGTTGCTGGCGATGATACAAAGCAGCTTTGTGGGTCTTCACTAAGGAATATGGTGTGTTCTTTACTCATGTTAGCTAACATGGAAACCAACACGAGGTTAAATCCTAGTGAAGACCACAGACGGTATAGTTTTAACATGAGTTAGCAGGGTGAGGTAAAGACTAAGGGGGAGCCTAGATTGACCTGAACCTGCTAACTCACGTTAAAGCTACACACTCTGTGGTCTTCACTGGGATTTTACCTGGTGTTGGTTTCCATGTTAGCTAACATGAGTAAAGAACACACCATATTTCCTAGTGAAGATGCACCTGTGGTCTTATTTTGGCATAAAGAGGGGAAGGCAGTTACTAAATTAAAGGAAATTGCATTCAAAAGCATTGCAAACTCTGCAGTTTTGGTTCATGGAGATTTGACAAAATGTTTAGGGTTGTTGTTTTTTTTACTATCTCAACCCTGAATTTCCCTTTGAGTGTCAGGTTTAAAATCCCCAAAGCCACACTCAAACAAAAACAGTTTGGCTTCTCTTGGTTTGCAGAGGTACGTACAGCAGTAGAGTGAGTTGGGAATTTTTTGGTGATTTTTTTTTTTCACCAAAAAATGGCTATTCATTGAAACTGGATTGGTTTTGATGAATCTCTCAACTCAAATGCTGAAGAAAAGTTTCAAAATTGTCAAAATGTTTTATTTTCACTTTTTTTTTTAATGAAGGTTTCTATATTTCTGGTTCGAAATGACTTTTCATTTCAAAATTTAAGCTAATTGGACTGTAAAAGGTCAAAGAAAATGGGTCAAAATTGAAACTAAATGTTTTGATTAACCCAAACAGGAAAAAAATAGTTTTTGATTTGCAAACATTTGAGATTTTGACTTTTTGTCCTGATTCAGGATGGTAAAAAACTTTTAACTCTTGAAGATATTTGAGCGACAGGAAAACCATTTCCTGAACAGGTCTATTAATAAACACTGGAAGTGCTTAAAAGTTAAATAAAAAGAATTTGCTCTTCCTCTTTATGCGTTATGGGGCAAATTTGCCACCCCAGAGTCCATGGGCCGGGAGGGCTCCAAGTCTAGTGGGACTGGTGTGGATCTGTTGCAATGGGAGCAGGAAGCCGGGGGCATGTGGAATTTGCTGCATTCTCTGTGAGGGCTCCATCTACTCCACGGTGCAGGTATTTTGGAGGAGTCAGATTAAACGAAAGGAATGGTAGGGTTGGTGGATCCATAACTATGCAGATTCTCCAGCCCAAAGAAATAGCCAATCTCCCCAGCTTCTGTGGTTCAACAGCCTGGGAGGTGGAAGATTTCATGCCCCAGCCCCTTTTAATTTGCAGTGAGAGCATGGTCCTGTCCCATATGCTGTATGGGATAGTTAATGTGCTTCTTCTTTACTACCAAGTGCACTACTGATTCTAATACATTTGGGCTACTCTATGCACTGGCATGTACTCTGGGTAAGCAACAGATGAGTTGTGTTATATTGTAGGAGAAGCAGCTTCTAGCGCTAGAAAGGAGATCCAGCCAACAAGATTCCTGTTTATTTTTAGTGTCCTGGAAAAATGGTCTAGGAGACGGATCTATTTACAAATGGTTTTCAGAAGAGCCCTAAGATTTACTTAATAAAATGATCCTTCAACTGCCGAAAGAAATTACAGTGCAAACAAACAGAAATCTCAGCTCTTGCTATGCAAGTCAAACACGTCTCATTATTGTTGATGCACAGCATTGTTACATTCACAGAAGCTGGAAATCCCTTGTGCCATTCAGCTTGACACAAACCAAATATAGAAAGCCTCGGCTGGATAATAAAGTCCCTTATTAAAGTGAAGATCTTTTTGCTACTGTGCAAACAGGGCTGGCTCCAGGCACCAGCCGAGCAAGCTCGTGCTTGGGGCGGCAGATTCCAAGGGGCGGCATTCCGGACGCTCTTTTTTTTTTTCTTTTTCTTTTTGGTTTGCCACTCCGGCCACCCTGTAGAGGGCGGCGGGGTGGAGGAGGGGAGCGCCCTGCAGCAAACTCAGCGGGGCAGCCCATGTCCTTCCCTCCCAGCCGACCAGAGTGGCGCAGAGCCCTCCTGGCAGGCGGCGCAGCGGGAGGGGCCGTGTGGCGAGCACCACGGTGAAGCCCTGGCTTCTCTCTCTTCCCCTCACTTCCTCCCCTCCACCCCCGCTAGACCGGGTGCGCACTCTGCTGCACGTCTGCAGCACATGGAGTCCCCCTGCACCCTGGCTTCAGCTGCCCTGCAGGGTTTTTTTTTGCTTTCCTTTGCCGCTCCAGCCGCCCTGCAGGGTTTTTGTTGTTGTTGTTTTGCTTTGCCGCTCCAGCCACCCTGTAGGTTTTGGGGGGGGGGGGTTCTGCTTTGCTGCTCCGGCCGCCCCGCGGGGGGGGGTCCCTTCCTGCTTTGCCGCTCCGGCCATCCCGCAGGTGTGTTTTTTGTGTGTGTGCGTGTGCTTTGCCGCTCCGGCCACCCCGCAGGTGTTTTTGTGTATGTGTGTGTGAATGCTTTGCTGCCCCGGCCACCCCGCAGGTGTTTTGTGTGTGTGTGTGTGTGTGTGCACTTTGCCGCTCCGGCCACCCCGCAGGTGTTTTGCGTGTGTGTGTGTGCACTTTGCCGCTCCGGCCACCCCGCAGGTGTTTTGTGTGTGTGCTTTGCCGCTCCAGCCACCCCACAGGTGTTTTTTTGAGTGTGTGTGTGTGTGCGCTTTGCCGCTCCGGCCACCCCGCAGGTGTTTTTCTTGTTTTTTTTTTTTGCTGTGCCGCTCCGGCCCCCGCAGCAGTGTTGTTTTGTTTTGTTTTTTGTTTTTTTTTGCTTGAGGCGGCAAAAAAACCAGAGCCAGCCCTGTGTGCAAAACAAATATTTGTGTCCCTTGCTCATCTGGTCAAGTTTAAATGAGATCAGTTGGTTAGAGGAGGGCACTGGTGGCCATCACTCCTGGCTTCTATTTCTGTCTTTGCCACTGAGTTGTATGTAACCTTGGCCAACCCGCTTAGCCCCTGTAAGCTTCATTTTAACTCCTCTGTAAAACAGGCATAACAATATTTATCCTTAATGTCTGAACACTGCTTTGAGACCTGCGGATGAGAGGTGTTCTTTAATGGACAGTATAATTACTTGTGTTGTTATTGTCTCTGGCTTAAGATATTGCAGGAACAGGTTCTAAAGAGGGGTGTTTTTTTCAGTTAAATGAACTGTATTAACTGCAGTGCAAACTTTCTTCCAGCAAGTCTTCATTTTGAAGGATGACTGAAACTTCAGCAGTATCCCACTTTGCCATGACAAACAGTTTAAATGTACCCCGGTGACAGGTTAACTTTAAAGCTATTTCAAGTTAATCACATGCTGCTAGAGACCATTGCGCACAGACAAGTCCTACGCTGGCAATTCTAACAAAGTACAGATGATTCTATTTTGCGTTCGCTTCGGCTAAGGTATTGATTGAATAAAGAGGTAGAACTAAAACCAACTCCAAGTGCTGCAGTAGATGGTTAAGTGGGTTCAGCTTTCTCACGCATCTCTGAAAATCTAGACTGTCTCTAAAAAGATTGAAAATCTATGAAGACATGACCAAATTATGGCTGCTCCACAACAGGTGATGTTTACGGGGTGGGTGCAGGGAACTCATTTTTCCACCAGAGCTAATGTGCACAAGTTAAAAGAAGCATGCCTTAATTATGTGAGGAAGGTACTGTAGCAGCAGGTTATGAGTAGGAAGGTTATGAGTTCTAATCCTGGTTCTACCACGGGCTTGACTGAAGCAACAGTGCTCTTGTTTCTGAGATTCACTATGTGGGGATAATATTTACACACCCACCTCACAGGGGATTTGGGGCTTGTGTATTACACACATGGCAAAATTACGGTGGAGCAGACACTCCAGGGTGGCAAGGTGACCATGCCACTACCTGATCCCCTTTTTGCTCTGGCAAGTTTTAGAGGGAGGGCTCTAAAGGTTCTGCAAAGTCCACCAGTGAGCAGTAGTGGATTTACCATGGAGCCGGGCCCACACTCCAGGGGGGCCCCAACCAGGCTCACTCTTCTCCGCCCCCCGCTCTCTCTTGCGGGGGGCAGAAGCTTGGTGCTCCTGGCACTGAGGCTCCTGCTGCAGTAGGGCAGCCAAGCTCCCCCTCCCCTGCCTCTTCTCACCGCTTGCTCCCTTCCCGCCCTCCCCCTCCCTGCCGCCAATCAGCTTTGTATGGTGTGCAGGGTGCTGTGTAGTTGTGGTGGGATGTCAGCAGGAGGGGTCTCTAGGCAGGAGGTGCTGGGCATAGGGATCTGTGGAGGAAGTCTCTGGGTGAGGGGACACTGGCATAAAAGCAGGGCACTGGGCAGGGGGCAGTGGGGAAGGGTCACGCTGGCACCGCAGGGCTGAGCGGGCCAGTGTGCGTCTAGCAGTTTGGGGTTTGTAAATAGTGCCCTTGTGCTGGGCTGAGTGGAGCCACTCCTGCTGCGCTGTGTCTCATTGCCCCCAACTGGCCCCTCGCTCTGCAGACTGCCCCCCATCACATGTCCTATTTCCCCAATGGGGGCCCACAAATATTTTTGGCGCCGGGCCCATAAAAAGTTAATCCGGCCCTGCCGGTGAGTGTGCTAATCCCTGTCCCTCATGGAAGCACATTGCTTTAGCTACCATTGCTTTTGCAATGCACCCCACTGAGGCTCTGGCAGCCTTGACTGGAAATTCCCTGTGCTATCGGTGGAATTTAAAGGCCCCGGGGCTGCAGTAATCACACAAGGACAGGACACACTCAATGGATGAGACACTGATAAGGAAGAATTATTAAAGAAGCCTGTTATCGATTGACATACCAAATTAGTGCTAAAACATGTAAATTGTTAATGATGTGTTGTTTCCATTAGGGAATGGAAGGTTCAAAAGGCAAAAAATGTTGCTGGCTAGCACAGCAAGAATCTCTTTAATGTTTAGCTTTGGGGGAGGGGGAGCAATACATTGATCTTCTTAATAGGTTTGTCTGTAAGCACGTATGAAGTTTCATCATATGAATATCATCAGCATAAATGAGAGGATTTAATTCATTTAGCAGGTTTATTTACTAAGCAACTTAGAGCAGATTAGATCATTGCTGTGTTTTACCATTTGGCACATATGATATTTATTGACTTAATGGCTTCATTAAGGACCATTCAGAGAGTGTATTAACTGAGGGAGTCTATAGATCAACCTGCCGCAAATTTACTAATTTAGTCTGAGCATTTTGCTATTTCAGTTACAGACTTAACTGTTTCCAATAAGGTCTCCCATGTGGATTTAATAAGAGAATTATTGTACCAAAGAGTTATTAAAAGCATGTGAGTTTTAGCATCCATATAAGAGTGGGTCTGGATAGTCTGTAAGTTGAGAAGCCTCAGCTCGACCTTTAGTATTTGCTTTCATTGAATGAAAATCTTGCCATTTTAATGCATGCACTGGTGTTTGCAAATATCAATTATTATGCCCACAACTTAAGCATCTGCATTCTCAGCTGCATTCTTTGTGTGTAGACATGTGTAATACATGGTTAAGTACTCTGTCTCCCTCAGGCAGCTGGTCCACAAAGAGGATACAGAGCCTGCAACTGCTTCTAGCTAACAGACTTTCTCCTTTAGCTTGTATGACAGAGAGCCGTGCTTTTCACACCAATGCCAGAGATTTAATACCCATTGTCAGCTCATGGTTGTATTTGTAACACATGTGAAAATGTGCACAGACTTCACTTAATAGAAGTCAGGTCCCAGAAATGCTCATCATATTCGGTTGTCCCATTAAGTGTACTATGTAGAAGGTTACTGTATTTCTTTAAAAGAGTTTCTCAAGAGGTATACTAACTTGTCTATGATTTGTGTCAATGAAGACACCCAAGCGACAGGCTTCGCTGTAGAAAGAGGAAAGGGGCTGCTACATAGTTGGAGCTGGTATCCACTCTCAGTAAGCAGTCAGACGCTCTGCATCACGTTACACAGCCGAGGAGCCCCTGACTGCCCTCCAGGCGGCTGCAGACTGGTGCTCGCTGGAGGGCTGCGGGCAGGAGTCGTGCAGTGTGATAAGAGGCAGTGGTGCCGGTGCGTTTGAAATTATAAATCAACACCTTGTGTGTTAGAAGTGATACCATTTGATATTATACATGTAACCAGGAACACAAAGCAATGAAATATTACCACTGTCTATACTTGGTATAAAAAAAAATTAGGTCAAGATTGTCTCTTGCCCTGTGCTCTTGCATAAGAACTCCCTTGTGTAGGCTACCTGTATCACAGGTCACAGCGCAGGGAGACAGCTCTTTCTGGGAATTGTGGGAAGGCGTTGGAGGACAAGTGCGGCTAGCTTTTGTCCACAGTGCATAGATTCCAAGGCCAGAAAGGATTATCTAGTCTGACCTCCTGTATAATACAGGCCATAGATTTTCCCCCCACACACATTCTAATTCCTAGAGCAGATCTTTTAGAAAAACATCCAATCTTGATTTTAAAACTGTCAGTAATGAAGAATCCACCATAATCCCTCTAATTGTTCCAGTGCTTAATTATTCTCACTGTCAAAAATTTACATCTTATTTCCAGTCTAAATTTGTCTAGCTTCAACTTCCCATCCATGGATCATGTTAGATGTTTCTCTGCTAGATTGAAGAGCCCATTATTAAATATTTGTATTTAGATACTTAGACAGTGATCAAGACACCCCTTAACTTATTCTTTAAGCTAAATAGATTGACTCTTTGGGTATGTCTACACTACCCGCCGGATCGTCGGGCAGCGATCGATCCAGCAGGGGTCGATTTACCGCATCTAGTCTAGATGCAATAAATCGATCCCCGAATGCTCTCCCGTCGACTCCTGTACTCCACCGCCGCAAGAGGCGCAGGCGGAGTTGAGGGGGGAGTGGCAGCAGTCGACTCACTGCAGTGAAGACACCGTGGTGAGTAGGTCTAAGTACGTCGACTTCAGCTACGTTATTCACATAGCTGAAGTTGCGTAACTTAGATCGATTCCCCCTCCCCCCCAGTGTAGACCAGGCCTTTGCGTCTGTTCCTATAAGGCAGGTTTTCTAATTCTTTATTCATTGTCATGGCTCTTCTCTAAACCCTCTCTAATTTAACAACATCCATCTTGAGTTGTGGGCATCAGAACTGAACACAGTATTCCAGCAGTGGTCACAACAGTGTCAAATACAAAGGTAAAATAACTTCTCTACTCCTATTCAAGATTTCACTATTTATACATCCCATGATCACATTAGCTCTTTTGGCCATAGTGTCACACCGGGAGCTCATGTTCAGCTGATTATCTGCCATGACCGCCAAATCTTTTTCAGAATCTTTGCTCCTCAGGATAGAGTCCCCCATCCTGTAAATATGGCCTGCAATCTTTGTTCTTAAATGTATACCATTTATTTAGCTATATTAAAACATATATTGTTTGCTGGTGCCCAGTTTATCAAGTGATTCAGCTCTCTCTGAATCAGTGACCTGTCTTCTTCATTATTACCACTCCCCCAATTTTTGTATCATCTGTGAACTTTAGCACTGATGATTTTATGTTTTCTTCCAGATCATTGATAAAAATGTTAAATAGTGTAGGATCAAGAACGGATTCCTGCGGGACCCCACTGGAAACACACATGCTTGATGGCAATTCCCTGTTTACAGCTACATTTTGAGATCTATCATTTAGCCAGTTTTTAATCCATTTAATGGGTGCCATGTTAATTCTATATCGTTCTAATTTTTTAATCAAAATGTCATGCAGCACTAAGTCAAACACCTTACTGAAGTCTAAGTATATTATGTCAACACTATTACCTTTATCAACCAAACTTGTAATTTCATTAAAAAAAAAAGGTATCAACTTAGCTTGATAGGATCTATTTTCCATCGGCCCTGTTGATCTGCATTAATTACATTACCCTCTGTTAATTCTTTAATAAGCGAGTCCCATATCAGCCTCTCCATTATCTTGCCTGGGATCAATGTCAGGCTGACAGGCCTTATAATTACTAAGGTCATCCCATTTACTTGTTTTAAAAACTGTCACAACATTACTTTTCTTCCAGTCTTCTGGAACTTCCCCCATGCTCCAACATTTATTGGAGAATGGTTGGGCCAGCAGCTGATGAGTTGTGCTCACCCTGAACTTTAGCCTATATTCCCTCTTGGGCCAGTCAACCCGAGTTAAAAACATTTTAACTAAGGGCTTTTGTGTTGAGTGAGGAGCAACCCTTGAGTCATAACTTTGCAGTGAAGACAAGCCCAAAGTGAAGCTGCTGCTCCCCTTCCCACGCAGAGTCCTGGCTCTGTTCCCTTCCCCAACGTACCAGCGCAGCAGACAAATCATCTGATATTGATCTATACTAGCAGTACGTGACTTCCCTTGTGGACTATGAAGAGAGGTCAGGGATTAGTCGTGACTCTTCCAGTCACGGTTTGTTCTCTCATCTGCTCCTGGGATCGTGCAGCTACACATCATCCCTTATTCCACAAGAATATTCCCCATTTCAGAGTGGGGAATTCAGCTGTTCAGGGGAGAACACATTGGTTGAGAAGTGATTAGAAATCAGTGAAGCAAAAAACAAGATACGTTTCTTCAGAAAATATCCAAGCAGTTAATTATTAATTTAGAGTGACTTCAAAAAGCAATCCCTAACCATCTAATGATTTCCTCCTGATAACTTCCCAGGCTACAGGTGGTTGGTAAGAGCTTAATAAAACAGCTGCTCATCAGCTCCGGTTTCTCATTATTTTAACTTAAAGAGATTCACTATCTATGATCATGTTAGAAAACAACTCTGCTTTCAAGAGTTCCACCATATGTTTACATACAGCAAAGTCTGATTTGCATAGCAGCTATGGTAGGCAGACCTTGCAGATTTGGTCTGACTAGGTAGAGGGGTCGATCCTTCACAGCACAGATATGGAGTGCCGTGGGTGAGCACAAAGTGATGAGTAGGACAGAATGCACAGGGCTGGATCTGGCATCTATGAGACGCAGCTGCCAAGTTACTTCTGCCGAAGTAACGTCAATGAGGGCAGCACGTAGCTAAGTGCCCGTGAGCATGAAGAGAGGCAACTTTAGAGCTGGTCAAAGTGTTTTCAGCAAAAAAAAATATTTGGCAGAAAGCTTTGGTTGTTGAATTTAATTTTTGATGGGATTTAGAAATTTTCAAAATGGTAAGGAAAAAATATCCCACACTTACTTTTTTTCCTCCTCCCCATCACTCCTTTTTTCACTGGGGAAAAAAATGGGGAGAAAGTCAAAAAAGTGAGGGGAAAGCGGGGAACCCCAACAATTCTAATGGACCTTTTTCAAAAGGAAACCAATCGCTTTTAAAGTGGTGTTTGTTGTTGAAAAACAAAACACAAAAAAATCAGGAAAAGTTTCAAATGAAACGGACAAAAAACTGTTCATTTTTTTCTACAAATTTTTATGGAAAAAATAAACAAACCAACAAATTTGCACTCACCGTTAAGACAGCCCTGCCTCTGACATGCCCATTCTCATCCCATGTCCACCGGGAAGAGCTGCTGTGCCTAGAAGACTTAACGGTACTTGCAACCTCTGTTTGCCTCTCAAGACTTGAGTTATAAGGCGATGAGAGGGGGAGAGGAAGGAGGTCATCACACCAACTAGAGGGGCAGCACAGATTACTTCCCCCTCCCACCCAGGAGCAAACTGAGACTTCCTCCGAGCACAGCTTGGTCCCTCGTGTGCTCACAGGGCAGCACCATCCACTTGCTGCCCCTTACTGGAGTTTTGTCTTTGATTTGGGTGGGTGCAGAGCCGGGCCCTTAGTTCAGAATAAGGTGTCAGTAGTAAAAGGCACGGTGGGAAACACATACTTAAATTAGGAAAATGTGTGTCGTGAAAGCAAGAGGAAAGAGATGCCGAACTGGGAACACCAATAATTACAGCTTTAATGGAGCCTCGGGGTAGGAAATCAATGCCTGTGCAACTATTTAAAACTCCACTGAGTCAAAGATAAATCAAGACACCAGCGCTAACAGCGAGAAGAGCCATGATTACAGCTGGTATTCACGTGTACCAGCTAGTGTCCCATCACTGGCAGTTGGAGATACTTGCTGCTACTAGTCGCAGATTGGCTACATGCCATTGTAGGCAGTTTCATCATATCATCCCTTCCATAAACTTCTCGAGCTCAGTTTTAAAGCCAGTTAGGTTTTTTACCCCCATGGCTCCCCTTGGAAGGCTGTTCCAGAACTTCACTCTTCTGATGATTAGCTGATTGCCCTGTGTGGGGATGGGAAGGAATTTTTCCCCAGGTCAGATTGACAGTGAACTTGAGGGGAGGAGAGGTTGCTTTCCTCTGCAGCGTGTGGGTGCAAATCAGTTCCCAGGATTATCTGGGTATATCTCATTTAATAATTTCCCTGCCATTGTGGGGGCCTTGGGCACCGGCGCACTTCCATCCCTCCGATTCTCTGCCTGTAGCACATCATAGTTTAGTTTCCTGTGGATTGTAATACTTTGGTCTCATTTTGGTTGTTGAATTTAGTGTGTGGGTGATGTTGGAGGCCTGTGAAGTACAGGAGGTCAGACCTTTCTGGCCTTAATCTCTATGAACCAGCCCATTGTTTCAATGTTAGTGGGATGAGAGCGCCTGTTTTAGGCAAAGTGCCCATGGCATAATTAGAAAATTGGGAGAAAAATATTCTGTCTTCACTGCTTCTATCTGCAAGAAGGCAGCATGTTCCGGGGGATGTTTCTGGACTGTGTCAGGAGACCTGAGTTTGGGTGCTCTGGCAATGACTTGCCCTGAAACTTTTGGCAACCCACATACCTACAGTGAACTGCACCTCAGTTCCGTCCCCCCATGGCGTCCGTAAGCGCTTTGAGAGCTCTGTAAATGCTTATCATTTCCTGTCTGTCCTTTGCTTCTGTTTTTCCTCCTCCCTCTTATACAAGTGATGCTGTTAGTTAAACAGTTCTCGTTCTGTGTCCACCCAGTTGTGTTCTGACAATTAACCCAAACATCAGGCTGATACCACAACTGATAGTTATTTGGGAGGTCCTTGGTTTGCTATGAATACTAACAGGTACTATAGTCAATATTTTGATTCTGCTCAGTCAGTCATGATAAGGTTGCTATGATGGCTGAATTAATAGAAAATAAGTAGAGTAGATACAGTAATAAATTGCTAACCTGACAGAACTGTCAGCTCTCCACCCAGGTACTGAAGGAGAGTTGAGAGATGTGTATGATTAGCTTTGGTTAATGGGTGGTATCTGAATTAGCATTTTGTGCTGTGGGCGCTTGGAAGCCTCAATCTACTGTATTAATACTTAGCAATTAAGTAGCACTTTACATCTTCAAAGCACTTAGGCCACAGGAGATTACATTCGTTTAAAAACAATGATAAAATGTTTCGTGGTTTATATGTGGGAGAGGAGGGAAATATACTTTCTGCTGACCAAAGTTTCCGCACTAGCTGCAGCGAGAGATGCTGGGAAGACATCTGTGGGAGGAATATTTTATAACAGGATTTTTGTCAGAGCAAAACTGGGTGAGCAATGCAAGCATAAGACACTGAATTTCCTAGCTGGACACTTGAACAAAGGGTAAGAAGGATCGTTTGTTTTTGCTGGTTTTGCTTTGGATTTCCAACCCACCAGGTGGGTTGGAGTGGGGAGGGATAGCTCAGTGGGTTGAGCATTGGCCTGCTAAACCCAGGGTTGTGAGTTCAATCCCTGAGGGGGCCACTTAGGGATCTGGGGCAAAATCAGTACTTGGTCCGGCGAGTGAAGGCAGGGGGCTGGACTCAATGGCCTTTCAGGGTCCCTTCTAGTTCTATGAGATAAGTATATCTCCATATATTTAGAGCAATTTAACGCTGAGATCCTGCCAACACTTTGTCACGTGCTTAGCTTTAAGTGTACGAGCTCTACTATTGACTTGAGTCAGACTACTCACGAATATATACAGGATCAGGATTGAAATTTGTTTCCTTTCCATAACGTGTGCATAGAATGCACCACAGCTCCCTCCCGAAGAGAGACGGGTGCTATATTAATGCCTTTTCTTTTATATTAAACTCCACGTGTGTGTTTTGCCAGAAAAGATACCTTAGGTCCTGATTTCCACATGGAGGCCCACTGAGTTTCCTGCTTTAGGTGCATATCACTTGAAATCACATCAGTCAAGACGGACTTTGAAAGCTAATATAGGGCCTGATCCAAAACAGAATGAAGCCCAGGAGAATCTTTCTATGGATTTAATGGGCTTTCCATCAGACTCACAGTTTCCACAAATCCATGTTCTGTCATTGTAAGGGAGTCTGGCCTCTGCACTGTTCTCATCAGCTCAGGTGCTCTGCTGACATGGGAAAAGCAACCGTGTTTCAGGCCAGGTTGTGCAATACACTTGCAACCTTAAATGGAACTAAGTGGTAAACTTGGAGGTTGGTGGGGGGATGCTATCTATCAACTCAAAATCTAGTCAGTTTCCTAAAAGGAGTTTTTGGTATTATACCTGCTCTTGGCTTTTTCATGCCAAGTTTTAATGGTATTACAATCATTTTTTTTAATGGGATTCTATGCCCTGTTGCTATGCAACAGACCTACATAAACAGGGGAAACTGTACAGTGGAAACAGTGAAACAAGATCGATACAAAAGCAAACAAACGGGAAGAATAGATATTTTCTTCCTCTTTCAGATGTAGTCAAGTTAGATGTTACTTGTAACAATAGCAGGCACCACATTTTTGGACAGACTCACTTGTGATTTTTGAATGCTTGGGGTTGGTAATACTGATTAAGCAAGAGATTTGGGGCTTGACTGGTGCAGTATCTTGCATAGGGAAGCAGGCTTGTCTGGGCATTGGGATTAGCCAGCCCTGTTTTGGTCTTGTACAGCCCACTGAGCCAGGTCTAATTGCTATTAGCTGTTATCTTGCTTGCAAAGACAATTCAGTAAAATGGCAGCCTTTTGGAGACTTTCCCTATACATTTGGGTCATTTTTTCTCCTTAGCAAAGCCTTTTTCAGGGCAGGATTTTGGTTATGCACAGAGATATGGGATATAAATGTGTGATTCTGCCCAAAGGCCATCCTCACACACACGTTTCCCACCAAAAATGCTGAATTTGCCCTTCTACGTTTCACAACAAAATATTTAAAAACGTTGACTTCCAGGCAGTTCTGCGTTGCAACATTCATATTTTGCTCCCCTCTGCTTTGAAAATACTGCTCTATATTTTTGTATCTGAGATGCCTGGAAGCACTGTAGCGTTAAGTCAGTGTAAACACCCTCATGATATGGCCATATAAGCTTTGTTTTCTGACTAAATCACCCCTGTCTCTTAGAAAAGCTTGTATCCACTGAACATGGCTAAAGTCCTATTATACAAGCTCCACAGTAAATTCTGGGCAATCTATTAAGTATGTCACGCTGCACTCTTCATTTCATGTCCTTTTCAAGGTGAACAGAAGCGCCATCAGCAACTGGTTTGGGAAGGTGTCTGTGAGTGTTGGCAGGTAAATAATTTTTTATTTATTTATAGCCAAAGTTAACAGTCCATGTAATCATGTGCATCAATCTGATTTCTATGGAGGCAGCTGTTCTGCTTACTCTACTCCGGTAAGAAGTCAGAAATGTGCAAGATGAATGGGAGCACAGGTTTGGCACAAGGGAACATAACAACAGCTTTTGCTGAAGCCAGAGGTGCAGATTTTATTAATAGCATTTGGCTTGTTGAACACATGAGGCTCATTGGGACCTGGACCAAAAGGGGGATGATCTCAAGTGGATCCATGTAAACAGGAGCAAGGGTACTCATTAGAGCCTCACTGTTCTGTAAGTGGTTGGTTTGTTAAGATCATTCTAGAGCCATTGGTGGGAGAAGGGCATAAAGGGAAAGAGAAGGAGCTACATACACTGACCAGATCTGAAGGAAATGGCATAAGTAGAAATTAAGCTAATACTGAACCAGCTGCCTTTAGGAGATCACAAACCTACTGGCCATGGAGAGTTACCTTAATGAAGTCTCCACTTTTTTGCTCCTTACTCTATGTCAGCAATGGAGCCGTTTCTTTAACAGTCAGAAAGCAAATGGGTGATCTCCGATCGGACATCAACCTCTACTGAGTGGTGTTGGGAAGTAAACTGAGGAAAAACTGGAGTACTGCCTCCATTCTGCTTTCAATCTATTTATTTAATGAAGAGAGAACATTTCCGAAGTTGTGGGAATAGCCTGCCCTGCCTGTGAGGATCATTTTCAGAGCCTTTCTTCCCATCTAATGCTGCTTTCTGAAGGGGGAGAGCCAACAACACCCAATTACCAAGGAGCAGATTGGTGTGAAAGAAACCCTCATGTCTGCAGAGCATAAGGTCTCTTTCAATGTCTGCAGCAACAAGATATGCTAGATACTGACAAGAGTAGGGTGTGACATGATCATATAGAGCCTTTAACAGGAGTCGATGGGGCAGCTAGAACCCAATCCTTCTGTAGAACAATCTGAGCTCTGAGCTTTTCTGAAGAGTTCCTTCAGGCCCTGGTGCGCCCTAGCAGTGCACGTTGATGAAGGGGAAACTTCCCCAGCACTATGGGCCAGCTCTTCAGTTGGTGAAAAGTCAGAGTCATTCCAAATCTGACACTGTATGATTTAAGAGAAGAGCATTCTCTCTAGCTATGGGACCCAAGGGAGCTGTACAACACAAGAATACACATTACCATTCCTGAAGAGCTAAAATAAACAAGCTTGAGAGAGGAAAATCCTGTGCCACTTGTAAAGGTTCGTTCTTCCCCCCAGAGATGTGCTTGGGGATGCTTCCAGCACTACTAAAGAAAGTTCTGTGGACACTGAGAAAGAATAATATGCTCAATAAATATTTCAATCTATGATCAAATAGGTTTTTAATGGCAACTTGCTACAGACTGGTTCTTTGGGTTTCCTAGTGAGCAAGGCTTTTTATTTTTTATGGCCAAGCATGTTAACAAAATGCTGTTTGAAGTCACCAGGTCTGGGCCTAGATCATTCATATTTTAATTAAACTGCCTTTCTTCTCTTTGTGCGCTAGATCATTGCATTGACTTCGCTGGCCATTGACTTGAGTAGCAACAAGCTCCAACCTACTGTTATTAGCATAGCATTTACCCCTTATCTGGATTTAAACATACACCCCACCCCCAATCCTACCACAATTAATATGAAATTGTGATCTCTGAACTACTCTCTGTACAACTTAACGAACCCTCGCATCTTTCCTTTAAATAACACTGTACCAGGGCTGCCCAGAGGATTCAGGGGGCCTGGGGCAAAGGTAGAGAGGGATAGCTCAGTGGGTTGAGCATTGGCCTGCTAAACCCAGGGTTGTGAGTTCAATCCTTGAGGAGGCCACTTAGGGATCTGGGGCAAAATCAGTACTTGGTCCTGCTAGTGAAGGCAGGGGGCTGGACTTGATGACTTTTCAAGGTCCCTTCCAGCTCTATGAGATAGGTATATCTCCATATATTATATTTCGGGGGCCCCTTCCATAAAAAAAAGTTGGAATACTATATTCCTGTGGGGCCCGGAGCCTGGGGCAAATTGCCCCCCTCAGCCCCCGGGCGGCCCTGCACTGTATTGCCAAAAATAGGTCTGCAAGATACTGAGCAGATCTGCAGTGCTTAGGTCTCTTCTTGCAGCCTGGTCAGGACCATGGCCTGTGTGGCTTTCATAAATGAGTGATAGCCCAGCACTGTCACCCTGAGAAGGTATTACTTACTCCAGGTATTCACGTCTTGAGCTGGACTGTCAAGATGATGAACAGGAGACTTAGTTGCGCAGCAGCTTTTGTTATAAAATTTAAAAATGCCTTTGTATTCATGAGTCGCATTTCTGTCTCAGAGAGGAAACCTCACCCAAGAGCTACAAGGATTCATTGCTCCCAAATCTCACATCTCTTTAAAATACTGTGGAATAATCACAAAGAGGACATAAATAAAAAGCAATTAAAAGGCTATTTCTTATTCGTCATTTTGTAGCTCTGAACAAGGGATTTAATAGAGCAGGGTGAATAATTCATAGCAAAATTATCCAATTAGTTTTGCCACTTTGTTTGCAAACCATCCAGGACAAATGGTTCCTATTTGTTATGTGAATTTATTCAGTAGTAGGGCATGTGGTATGTTCCTATTCCCTAGATGGAAGAAGGGAAGTTAAAATGAGTCGATGCTTATACCCCCTGCAAACCAATGAATTCAGCTAGTATTTGTAATGTGTCCCACCTGGAATCCCATCAGTGACCCAAAGAACATGCTCAAGATCATTTTGAAAACGGTGTGCTACGAATTTGAAAGTTACTTTAACAGTTATCAGTCATTTGTGAGGCAGCAGGATTCAGAGGCTCCAGTAGTGATCAGGGCCCGGCACTTTAGGTGCTGCACAAACACACGGGAAGACATGGTCCCTGCTTGGAAAAACTTGGTGTAAATAATAAAATAAGCTTTTCACTTTGTTGCCAGTTATATCAGCAACTCACACATTTCCTCTGAACTCTTCCTAAAGTCTCCTTGGCACAGATTGTACAGACACAAAGAGCAGCAGACGGCACCACAGCAGGCGTTCGCATGAAACACCATTCCTGAAAAGATTTTGAAAGGCTAACAGCACTGCTTTTACCTTTGATCTCTTCCCTAACCAAAAGCCTGTTGTGTTTTTGTTTGCTTCCGTTCCCTTTCTTACCATCTCATCCGCATTTTGCAGAATTTCTGCCCTTCGTGTCAGTTCTGGCAAGGCATTTGAAATCAAAGCAGCCAGGCCACGTGTCCTGTTTCATTGTCTAACCACCAGTAAAAGCTTGAAGTCTTCAGGGCATTCAGAGAGCAGGGTGCATAACACTAACATGCTACTCTGATCACAAGGACCTTGATTTCTTCATATGTGACTGAATGGTGTAACTGGTTACTTGTGAAACTGGCTAGGCCTTGTGTATTTCACATGCTATCAACCGCCTGGTTCATTGTTACAGAGGATGTGCCAGCTCCTCAGCTGGTAGTGTAGTTCCATTGACTTCAAGGAGTGATGCAGATTTCAACCAGTTGAAAGTCTAGCCCCATGTTTGTCATGCCATAGGTGTCATGACGCTTTATTGGCAAATGGAAAGAAGCGTCTGCCCTGAGATGTTCACAGTCTAAAGTGGAATACAGCTAGGTCATTGGGGGTGCTGGGATAGGGAGGAAGACTATGTGCCCATATTGGAAGGTGAAACCGATTTGGGACTACTAGAGGTAGTAGAGACGGTCCTAACCTGCTCTCCCCCTGCCAGAAATGCCCTTTCTTCCTGCACCACATGTGGCCAGCCTGTTCCCATTCACCGGAGCTGTCTGCTCCTTGTTTCTAGGTGTTTGGACCCTTCATTGCAGAGAGGAGAGCCCGGTTGCCGGTAGAGAAGCAGCTGGAAATGAGGAGGAACCAGCTTAACTGCTCCTAATCAGCTGCCGTAGTTGCCAGAGAGATGTGACTGGGATGTGGGGTGGATGGGGAGATGGTCCATGCAGTGGTGAGTGGGAGAGCAGGTGCTCCGTGAGACGATCGCTATTAAGCTGTGGTCTGTGCTATGTAAAATGTAGCAGTCCCTGGGATGGAGAGAGAGATAGGATGTGATCTGCAGCTCCTGATTCACCCAGTGGGTTGCTCCAAGTAATGTCAGTTCGACAAAGAGGAGACACCAATGGTCTCTAGCAACTAGAGTAGGGGTGAGATAGGACAGCCCTCCCCGTCTCAAGGATTTCAAGCATTTCACGCACATACACAAAAGCAAATAGCCAGAGATTGATGGGCATGGCAAAGTGACACCTGAGCTTAGGCCCTGGGTTGTGACTCTCTGTCCCATTGCCAGCAGCATTTCACTAAGTGAATGGAGAGCTTTAGAACTGGGCTGCACGTTAGAGGTGCCAGTGGAAGCACATCCTGTCCTCATAGGAAGCCAACGGCGGCCACGTCATTGACAAGCAAAGGGGCAGCTTCCGGTCTAGTCACTCACAATGCTGGACTTTAACAGCGTCCCAGGGAGAAAACCACCTCACCAGTAGGGGTCAAGTTCAGAGTCTGGCCCACAGAGCAGGGGCCCTGAACTCTGCCTCCATGTGATCAGCCATGATGGGCCGTAGCTGTTTTACATGTAGGAGACAAATGAACCATTTTTAGTAGGAGAAAGAGAAATGGGTCCCCTGCACATGTCCACCTGTGATCTCTCACCTGGGCCTTTGTTCCAAGCAACGCCTGAGCTGCCTGCATGTAGCATAAGAGATGTTATCTTTCCATTCCCTTGTTCATATTCATCCTTTGTAATAACATTTCTGCATCTTTGCTGCACTGTTTAACTGGCCTACTTACAACCACAGCATAAACTTTGGCTTGCATTTCCTCACAAGGACAGGCAGTCTGCTGAGAGTGGAGCACCTCCTGCCCTGCCAAGGCTGAACGCTAAAAGGATGCCTCACTGGATTTTAAGTTACATTTATGAGGAGGCATCATGAAAATACTAATGCTATTTAACACTTACACAATGGCTTTTACCCAAAGCCCTTAAAGTGCCTCACAGAGATGGATCATGATTGGCATTTTACAGGTGGGGAAACTGAGGTACAGAGAGACATGAATTAAGTCACTTGCTCAAGATTACACAGTGAGTCATTAGATGAGTGAGGAATTAGTTCCGTGCTTTAGCTACGATGCGTCTTCCTCACCATTCATTCAACCTGTTTTATCAGGTTAAATTCCATCGCTATGTTGTAAAAACACAGTTCAGATTTTCAGACAGTGCCAGGGACTCATGGAAGATGCCTGGTTAAATCCACTGCACTGTTTAAAAACCTCAATCATATGTGTCCCAGCCTCTTAGCAGATTCCATTATGTCTTTTTGGTTACAAATAGTGTTCCCTGTATCAGTCCTTTTAAGAGGGAGAGGGAAGTTAAAGGATGGGACGGAAACCAGAAGGAAGAAGAATTTGGGGGCTGATTTTCAGAATGTCGAGGCCTGAGATCTATGAATTTGGACACCAACTTTGCATCTGCAGTTGCCACAATTGCACATGCAAACAGGCATTTATATCTCCAGTCACAAAAACATGCAAAATAAGCCCTTGTAAATGTATGCAGCCTTCAGGCCTCAGCCTTCTGAAAAATCAAGCCATTATGACCTCTGCTTTAAAGCAGTAAAATGGGGATTATACTAGCATTTTCAGTGCTCTTTGATGTCTTCTGATGAAAGTGCAAAGTGTTATTTTACTACAGAAATGTTCACCACATGCCTGTCAAGGGCAACTGCATTCCATACTCAAGCAGAAACAGAGCCTTAAGTCTAAGCTGATGTAGAACTTTTTCAATTATTGTTCTTTCTGCACAAGTTCCGGCATGGACAGCGATACCACTTTAAAAGTTTTGCCTATTTGGAATGATTCTACCAGGGTGAGAGACTCCATGTACTTAAAAGTATAGGATAGCCTCTGAAACAGACAACAAACTGGATGACATTTTTAATCATGACCATTGTGTACTTCAGAAAATTCTTTAATTTCATGCACAAACCAGGTGTGGCCAACTGTCTCTCTGACTGGTCATTTATACTTGCAAGGCACACAGGGTGCATGCACCTTTGTGATAATTCTGCACACACTTTTTTACATGCAATGGCAGAGAATTTTTAAAGTCAGACCCAGAGAGAGGAAGTGTCAAACTACATCCCTAATGCATACATCATTCGAATCTACTTTCTGGATCAGTTTGGTAGAAAGCATTGCTCCCTCAGTGGAATATTTCTTCCAAGGGGAGCATTTAAATCAACAAATATTGAAAAACTGGTAGCAACATTGAGAAAGGCTTCAGGAAGATTTATAACTTGGGGGGGGGGCGGTCAGTATTTTAACAGTATTGGTGTATATGCGGATTTTTAAGCAACATTATATAGTGTATTACAACTGATGCTTCTGCTCTTATTGCTTTGATAAAACACATTGGGCACAAGGGAGATATATAATGTTAACATTGCTATCATGTACATACCTGGTAAAAGCACTCTCAATTTCATTATTTTGACAGGCAGATTCCATTAATACATCCACAACAATCATGTTCCTCTTTTTAAGAAGGTAAAAGAGAAGGATTATTAAAAATTACAGGCAATCCTTCTATCCACTTAATCTCACCAAATTCATTTTACAATGGCTGCCAACACCAATAACATCAGGCAGTATGATCAGCAGTGCATAACATAGCAGAACCTGGGTATTCGCCACAAAGATTTCTGTCCTCACCCCACAATGAAGCTACTTTTCCCTGTATCGTCAGTTGCCCCCAAAATCCATGTAGAAAAGATGTCTGTTAGATGACAGTCTAGTTGTCTCACCACACCCCCGCCAGCAGGCCCTTAGTGTAGCTCTCAATACTGAAGAGTCAGGGTTAGTGAATAGGGTATTAGGACAGTGTGTCAGGTACCACAAGAGTTCTGCCTCTGGAAGGGAGGGAGACCATAGAGTTCCTGAGCACCATGGGAGGAGGTGGAAGGGAAAAACATCCCGCCCCTTCTCCTCCTCCACCGTTGAGCCTCACACACTCGTGGCCAGTAGGACAAGCCTCTTGGCTAGGAGGTCACCTGCTGCATGGTTTGTTGAGGGCTGATTGGTGCACGCCACTGTTTGAGGCTCTGCTTATCATTGATTTATGGGGAATTAACCTGGAGGTCAATAGGGCTTCTGCGGGAAGACAAAGTAGGGATGCCCCCAAAAACTGAACTATTCTCACTTTAACTTAGCATGATGTCTACACATACACTTGTTTATCTTACACTAGGCAAAATCCCCTCATGCTCCCCTAGGTCTCACCACTGCCCTTCTCCTGGCCATGTGGCTCCTCATACTTGTGCCAGGCCTTGAAGCTGTCACTGGGAGAGTCCTGCAGCCAGAGCAGAGAGGAAACAGGCTGCTGGAAACAGGGCGAGGCCTGGAAGGCCCTCAGGTCAGACTCCTAGTGCAGCAGCTGGCCCTAGAACAGTGACAAGGAGGAACAGCCCTGTCCATCCTACTGCCCACTCAGGTTTAGCCCCATGACCCCACCATGACAAGGGGCAGCAAGGCAAAAACTGAGTGAGTGGCATTGCATGGGGGTCGCCGTGCCACTCCAGGGGCAGTGGGCCAAACTTCAGTGGTGCTGGGAACCATGTGCATCAAGTCGCAATGCCACTCGCTCCATGTTGGACTCGCCATCCCCTCTCCTCACCCCTGCCGTTGAGACAGCTCTTGCACCAGTACTGAACCAAACCAGCTGGAGTTCAGGGAGTCTCCCCACCACAAACTGGGCCCAAGGTATATGCCTAGGTTTTCTATGCCTGAATACAACCCTGCCAATGGTACACGCCATCACGCCATGCGTTCGACTGTGGGCACCACTGGGATGAAGTGACTCATCTTTTCTGGAATCTGGATTGGAATCTGCACCATGTTTGTTAATATGAGCTGCTGGGGTCCACTGTTACAAGGCATGGGGAAAAATTCTCATTGCAAGCAAGTATGACAGAAATTTAGTGGATCAGAATATTACTGGCTACCTTTTGCATATGTAAGCCAGGCCCGCCCGGCATGGTGCTTCTCAACCTAGGCTTGAGAGAGAGATTGAAGGATCCACTCACCTTCCTGGCTCTGTTAAAGAAGTCAGAGAGGAAGAAAAAAGGGAGGGAGTGAAAAAGGCCTTCTTGGCTCCTGTATCACAAAAACCAAGAAGAAACGGCGACTAGCCAAGAAAAGGAGGTGCAAAAGCAATTGAAGGACTTGAAGGAGCAGATATCACACGGCTGCTGTGCAGATATCACAAAGTCAAATCCCTTTACCCAAGCCTGTCATGGAGGAGGGAGGTAGCCACCCTAAGCAGCCTATTCAAACACATCCAAATCAAGAGAGAGAGAGGAGACCATCTCAACCCATGGGCCAAAATCCTCTGGTCTGTTTCAACTGTGGGGAAGCTGGGCATAAACCCTGGAGAAGTCCTAAGCCCAGGAACAGGGAAGGCACGATTCGGAAGTGCCTACAGGGTTATGCCATTCAGAGAAACACCTGAGGGTCCCAACTGACAGACTTCTCCAGCATGATCAATCTCCCTGACGTAGTGACCACTCTGGGAAAGTACCTGCCTAAAGGTCTGGTAGGACCAGCCTTGGAAGTAAGGACACACCTGTAAAGCCAGCTAAGGCAATGACTCCCAAGTGACCCTCAGCGTTAGATCCCTATATGGCAAATTACTGCGACACCTGCCTGCCCACTCTGCAAGGACTAGCTGTATGGGGACTAAGTGTACTCCAAGTACATCACGGTTCAACTGGCATTTCCCCCTGATGTGACTGGAGTCGGTGTAAAGTGGACACATTAGCCTTGGTCTGCCTAGATCCACAGAGGGACACACAGGTGCCTGTTCTCATTGGTACTAATGCCAATATGCTTGGACAGCTGCTCATGCTATACCAGGGGTAGGCAACCTACGGCACACGTGCCAAAGGTGGCACGCGAGCTGATTTTCAGCGGCACTCACACTGCCCCGATCCTGGCCACCGGTCTGGGGGGCTCTGCATTTTAATTTAATTTTAAATGAAGCTTCTTAAACATTTTAAAAACATTATTTACTTTACATACAACAATAGTTTAGTTATATATTATAGACTTACAAAAAGAGACCTTCTAAAAACGTTAAAATGTATTACTGGCACGCAACATTTTAAATGAGAGTGAATAAATGAAGACTCGGCACACCACTTCTGAAAGAAGAACAGGAGTACTTGTGGCACCTTAGAGACTAACGAATTTATTAGAGCATAAGCTTTTGTGGACTACAGCCCACTTCTTCGGATGCATACATGTGGGCTGTAGTCCACGAAAGCTTATGCTCTAATAAATTTGTTAGTCTCTAAGGTGCCACAAGTACTCCTGTTCTTCTTTTTGCGGATACAGACTAACACGGCTGCTACTCTGAAACCTGTCACTTCTGAAAGGTTGCCGACCCCTGTGCTATGCCATGAGAAGGGAGGAGGCGACCATCTTTACATGCTCTGCATACACCCTATGGTGAGGGATGCCTACCAGAAGAAGAAAAACTCACGTGGAGATGCCCCTGCAAGGAAGATATTGAAGTTTGCGGGGAAGCCACAGTGATACCTGCAGGAGCGAAAAGTCTTGTAGAAGCTACTCCATGCAGAAAGCACCAGGGAAGAGGCTTGAGCCACATCTCACGGGAGAGGCAACACATATAAATTTTTGCTTATACACTTTTGGTGCAATTAGCACTTAGGCAATCATGTCCAGCCATTATGGGTGGGATTTACCATTGGTCTTATTCAGATCCCATTGATGTCAATGAGCGCAGTGCCCAGCCAACTGAGTGCTTTTTAAAATCCCACCCTTTACGTCTAATCATTTGGGCAGGGGGAGACCTCCCATTACTTTCAGTCATTACTTTGACTATTCTGAGCTGTTAATTTTGCAAGAGATAAAGACAGTCTGCCTTCTTCTAATTAAAAAAAGCACTGGCATTTCCTATATCCTCAAGAGAATGAGTGCCGCCTACTGTTCTTAAATGGGCCTACTCCTGATGGTTTTACCCCCATTTGATCAGAGACACTAGCTGTTGACTAGCAAAATGGTACTTTTCTTCTCCGCTATTACTGTAAATAACTTTATAAAGTCTACATCTGCCACAGCTTTGTAACAAAATAATTCCACATCCCACTTGACCACAGGGATATGGAGATATTAAAGGTGATAAACATTTATCCTGTCAAGTGAAATCTCTTTAGCCTTTCCTTTAAGGTCATGCTAAGTGTAAGTGACTAGAATTTGTTCCTGGGCTGGTACACTTTCATGACAATTCTGCAAGGTGAAATAGATACCACACAGTATTTCTTTTGACTTAGGCTAGGAGACACTTTGGCATCTCAAACTGGGATTGTATAAATGCTGGCTGTGTAAATTCCCAACAAATAATGTGTTGTTACATGTTGATGAGTTAATGGCAACCACTGTGTATTGAACAAGGAAGGGGCTTTTCTCCTTTTGTAGTCCAATACCATGTTGTTACTAAAGTACCTTTGATAAAGAGAACACAATGGTAGCGGATACCTTTAAGGTCTGAGCAGTGTCACAGCATCAACAATATGTTCACTTAATAAGCTTATAGCAACTGACCGATAAGCCAGGATCTGTGCAGTTGTAATGGATCCCTGCACAGACTCTCAGCCAGACAATCCGATTCCCCTTTTCACAGTGCCCAGTTTGAAGGCAGATATTTCAGAGATGTGCATATGGATATAGATCAATAGAGGTGACTGCTCACGTTGACAGGACGTTAATGAAACTGATCCACAGTGGGTGATTTACCTATTCTGAGCTGTTAATTTTGAAAGAGAAAAAGACAGGCTGCCGCCTTCTAATTAAAAAAAGCACTGGCATTTCCTGTATCCTCAAGAGAATGAGCGCCACCTACTGTACACTCACTGTCTTGGAATTGTAGAGCAGATTTTAATTTCATTTCATATCAGTAAACCCAAACAAAGAGAATACACGGCAATAATGAACAGAGACAGGAAAGAGAGAATTTTAGGGGCACCAGTCAAAACTCTGATCTGGTGCCAGTGCCAATCAGAGAATTGTGAGCACAGATGTGGCATGGGGGTGTAACAAGCTGTGAAGTGGACAGTGAGTGAGAGGTGAATAGAAAATGTAAGAGGAAAGTCTCTTTGACATCTTGTAGTGAAGGTGGCTGGATGAAATATGGCATTTAAGGTACTTTAACATACACAGGCAGGGCTAGCGTCCTGAGTCCTCGGAAAGGGCACTTCTGTATCAAGTGACAGTATTGAGATGCTTCCTTGACAAACTGTTCCCCAAGAGATTGCTCTGAAATGATTGGATTGTGGTGTTGGGGTTTTTTTTAGCATGCAATTCATTATTTTGCTGTCTAAGGAAAGGAATATACCTGACTATGGTAATGGAGGAAGAGAAGGGTAGAAATGATGTGAAACCTAATCACAACGTAGAAGTGCTGAAGTTTGGTTAAAACCAGAATATTCAAGTCGGGAAGGATCCAGCAAATTTATTTTTCTCAATATATCTCACGTGTTTAGGAGATGGGTGAGTTTTCCAAGGTGGTAAAGAACACTCAGAAACCGTCTACTAGACAAAGGAGTAATTAGCAAGACCAAACAATAGGGCACAGATTCCCTGAAGGATTATGTACCTTCATTGGTCTGAAGTCAATATAAAGATTCCAATTTACTTCACTGGGCTTTGATTCAGTCCCTTCGAGGCCAAACAGTGGAGTTAGTGAGTGGGTACAGTTCAGGGTCGAAAGAGTTGGCAAGTATGGAGCTAACATGAGAGGATCAGTTTTCTTTACTGTGTAATCAATAGCTTGTGAGCATAAGGATTTAGGATGGATCCATACTTTCGTGGGAGAGCATCCAATAGATGTTCCTGTTGGTAGGCTAGATTCTGTCTTTAAGGCTAAGCTTTTCAAGAGGGATTTACAGGGTTTGAGAATCCAACTGCCAGTGAAGTTCAATGTCATTTGGGTGCCTAATTCTCTTAGGTGCCTTTGTGAATTCTAGCCTTAGTTTCTTGACAGTAGGCCTTTCGGATCTGAAAGCACAGAATGGTCAGACTTTGATAAGGGACTTTGAAGGAGGGAAAGGCTTGTTTTTTTACAGCTGCTACAAGGATCTGTTCTGTACTTGATGGGCCAAATTCTCTTTCTCAGTCAATGGAGCTGAAGGAGAAAGTAGTTAAGGACATTGAGATCAATGGTAATTGGGACAAAATACAACATGGTTTTACAAAAGGTAGATCGTACCAAACCAACCTGATCTCCTCCTTTGAGAAGGTAACAGATTTCTTAGACAAAGGAAATGTAGTGGATCTAATTTACCTCAATTTCAGTAAGGCATTTGATATGGTTCCACATGGGGAATTATTAGCTAAATTGGAAAAGATGGGGATCAATATGAAAATTGAAAGGTGAATAAGGAACTGGTTAAAGGGGAGACTACAACGGGTCATACTGAAAGGTGAACTGTCAGGCTGGAGGGAGGTTACTAGTGGAGTTCCTCAGGGATCAGTTTTGGGACAAATCTTATTTAATCTTTTTATTACTGACCTTGGCACAAAAAGTGGTAATGTGCTAATAAAGTTTGCGGATGACACAAAGCTGGGAGGTATTGCCAATACAGAGAAGGACTGGGATATCATACAGGAAGATCTGGATGACCTTGTAAACTGGAGTAATAGTAACAGGATGAAATTTAATAGTGAAAAGTGCAAGGTCATGCATTTAGGGATTAATAACAAGAATTTTTGTTATAAGCTGGGGACGCATCAGTTGGAAGTAACAGAGAAGGAGAAGGATCTCAGAGTATTGGTTGATCACAGGATGACTATGAGCCGCCAATGTGATAAGACTGTGAAAAAAGCCAATGCGGTCTTGGGATGTATCAGGCGAGGTATTTCCAGTAAAGATAAGGAGGTGTTAGTACCGTTATACAAGGCACTGGTGAGACTGGAATACTGTGTGCAGTTCTGGTCTCCCATGTTTAAGAAGGACAAATTCAAACTGGAACAGGTAAAAGAAGGGCTACTAGGATGATCCAAGGAATGGAAACCCTGTCTTATGAAAGGAGACTCAAAGAGCTTG
The DNA here is from genome assembly GCF_011386835.1 of Chrysemys picta bellii. Taxonomy (NCBI): domain Eukaryota; kingdom Metazoa; phylum Chordata; order Testudines; family Emydidae; genus Chrysemys; species Chrysemys picta. The sequence continues at coordinate 45,717,854 of NC_088803.1, read as the reverse complement.
GCTTGTTTAGCCTAACCAAAAGAAGTCTGAGGGGAGATATGATTGCTCTTTATAATTATATCAGAGGGATAAATACCAGGGAGGGAGAGGAATTATTTAAGCTCAGTACCAATGTGGACTCAAGAACAAATGGATATAAACTGGCCATCAGGAACTTTAGACTTGAAATTAGATGAAGGTTTCTAACCATCAGAGGAGCGAAGTTCTGGAACAGCCTTCCAAGGGGAACAGTGGGGACAAAAGACATATCTGGCTTCAAAACTAAGCTTGGTAAGTTTATGGAGGGGTGGTATGATGGGATAGCCTAATTTTGGCAATTAATTGATCTTTGACTATTAGCGGTAAATATGCCCAATGGCCTGTGATACGATGTTAGATGGGGTGGGATCTGAGTTACTACAGAGAATTCTTTTCTGGGTGTCTGGCTGGTGAGTCTTGCCCACATGCTCAAGGTTTAGCTGATCGCCATATTTGGGGTCGGGAAGGAATTTTCCTCCAGGGCAGATTGGCAGAGGCCCTAGGGGTTTTTCGCCTTCCTCTGCAGCATGGGGCACAGGTCATTTTCTGGAGGATTCTCTGCACCTTGAAGTCTTTAAACCACAATTTGAGGACTTCAATAGCTCAGATATAGGTTAGGGGTTTGATACAGGAGTGGGTGGGTGAGATTCTGTGGCCCACATTGTGCAGGACGTCAGACTAGATGATCATAATGGTCCCTTCTGATCTTAAAGTCTATGATTCTATGATCAGTTTACACTAGCAGAAACTTTGGCCTTGTGGGTGGGTAGCCCCTGTTGACAATACTGGAAGTTAGGGGAGTTATTGGAAATACCTCCTTATACCCATTAGAATATAGTGGTAGTGTTTCCATCAAACTCTGGATGTATACTTAGAAACAGAGGTTGGGAAAACATCATGTAAGCATGAAGCTAACTTGACTTATGACTTCCTATTTATTTAAGGCCTAGTCCTGCCACTCTTACATTGAGTGGTACCTTACTCGAGTAACCCCAGCGGGAAGTACTAATGTGAGTAATGATGGAAGAACAAACGTTTATTATTTTACACTAGCACTGATGTTATTCATTGGGTAATAAAAGTGATCCTTGGATTTCCACCCCCACCCTCCATTTTATTGTGTATTAGAAGGAAGATTATTTTATTCTAAATGATTGGGCTCAGAATTAATGTCTGTGTTTGAGTTATAGAGTTTTTTGTTGATTTAGCCTCTGGTGGAATTCTCTACTCAAACTAATCCAGTTGTCAGACTCAATCCTCATTTTCAAATCCAAACAGAAGAATTTTTTCTCCCAATATTGTATTTCTTCACTAGACTTTAGCTTATGAGCTCTAAGATGCTTCTGAAAAGGGTTCTGAGAATAATAAGTATGTGCCTAATTATTTTTCGCAGTGCTTTTGTAGCCATGTTGGTCCCAGGATATTAGAAAGACAAAGTTGGGGAGGTAATATCTGGTAGTGGACCAACTTCTGCTGGTGAAAGAAAGAAGCTTTCAAGCTACACAGAGCTCTTCCTCGGGTCTGTTTTTGTCATTCCTTTCTATTCAGTTTGTGTCTCGTGTTAATTTTTGATGTAACTTTTTCTGCTTAGGTTGCAGTATGCAGGCCAAAATGTTGGTTAAAATTAAGTTTTGAAATCCACACGCAGGCATCTTGTTAGGTCTGATTTACCTACCTGCAGCTCCCAGTAAAGTTAAAAAAAAATCTTTATGGGCAATTTTGCCGTGAGCACAAGACCTTTTCCCGGGTTGGAAACTTGGGGACAGGGGCAGCTGCAAAAAGCACTCGGCACCTTTGAAAGCCTCTTTCACCTAGGTGCCTAAATTGTCCAGCTTTATGCACCCACCCAGGCTTGAAGAGTTTGAGCTCCATCTGCAGGTCACGTCCCTTCCAAAGGAATCCATTTTGTCACTCGTATCTGCTTCTTCCACCGCTTGTGACAATTTTTCACAACTCCTCATTGATTTTTATGCAAAGAAGTCAGCTTTATGGCAAAAATGGGAGTGTGTGGATGTGCCTCTTCGGAGCTCTTGTGTGTGAAAGCACTAAACTCCACTTATAAAGGGGAAGGTGCCATGATAACTTGCTGTTACTTGGTTGGTGCCGCGTTGGGTCTGCATGGCTGTGCTATAGTACAAGTGCTCGCTAAGGAAAGGTACGAAGACTATTGCAGGAACTTCCTCTTATGTCGTGTTTCCTCAGTGCTCTGCACAACAAGGCTTATTCAGAGGTCCCAGTCAGGAGCACTAATACAATACAAATATATACTATATATTTGCTAATGGGTCAAATCCTGATTCCTTTACACAAGCAAAACTCACTTTCATGGGAGATTTCCCTCAGTAAAGGCTCAGGACAGAAAGATTCGGTACTGTGTGTTAATATCCATTGCTTACTATAGTAAACACATTTAGCATTGGAAAGTCTCTTGTGTGCCTTGATTGGGTGCCAAGATTCTAATCTTGCTTATACCAGTGTAAATCCAGGGTAATTCCACTGAACGAATCTATCTGTTGTAACTCCATTTGCGTCAGTGGAATTACTCTTGATCTACACTGGTGTAAGCAAGATCGGAGTCTGGTCTGATCTGAGGCAGTTTGCTATTACAGCTGTGACTGTGCAGGTTCTGTGGCCTGCAACGTGCAAGAGGTCAAACTAGATGATCACAATGGTCCCTTCTGACCTTAAAGTCCATGAGTCTGGGCTGATACTCGCTACTGCCTGCCACCTGGCTCAAGGAATCCTGCTGACACACATCCACAACCAAAAGCTCATCGCCTCGCTATTTTCTAAAGAAGTTGCTGTTTTAACACTTACTTCAAATCTGGGTCAGTTACAGAAGGGGACAGGAGGGGCTCAGAACCAGAATCTAGTATTGTTCTACTTTCTCCATTTGCCTCCCATGACACAAGTTACTTTCAATGTCACATCCCCAGAGGGCAGGTGTGAGTTCATGGGGTACATCTACAGTACAGTTGGGAGGTGTTACTGCAGAACCTATAGACAGACCCAAGCCAGCTTTGGGTTCGCTAGGTCAGTAACAATAGCAGTGATGTTGCAGCAGCACAGGTGGATGCATGACTTAGCCCCACCCACCCAGGACTCTGAGTACATACTGGAGCAGCTGCCACTAGATCAAAAACTCACTGAGGTGTGCTTACACATGCTGCAATCCCACCTTCTGACTGCGCTGTAGACATAACCACGGCGAACAAGCCCATGCAAAATGCAGAGTTTACATTCCTTACCTGCTCTGGGACACAACTCTTTTACTCTCTCTCCTAAGCATGTTTTACTCTCCTCCTCCGCAGGATTAGCCTCAAAGGCAGGGCATGCTTAGACTGAAAATAAAGATAAAAGATTGAAAAAGTTCTAGGGGAACACAGTCCCTTATGGAAAAGTCCTATAGCATTCAATAGAGAGGAACCCAGTTAGGTTCCATAGAAACTACTCCAAACACCAGGAGAATTTAATAGAGAATGAGATTCCTTCTATAGGAAGGAAGTGGAATTCTATGGAATTCTATAGCAGGGATATAATTCTCTATTAGGTAAAACAGGATGATTCAAAGGGCCTATAAAATGGCTACCTTTTTCTATTAAATTCAACAGGGTGGTTTTTTTTCCAGGAATGGCTTGGGGCCAGATTGTGGGCTTGGGCTAGAGTTAGGATTGGAGTCAGTTGGTGCCCCAGTCTAGCCTTAATGGCCCTGTAGGGAGGCGGTGTAGTTCCCCAGTGCCCCGGAGAGGGACGAGCTCCACCGGACACCAGAGTGGGCAGAGCCAGACTCTCCCCCCAGAGGGTCAGAGGCTGGACAGGAAGTATAAGAGCCCAACCCCAGAGCTCACTCAAGAGGCAGCCGCTGGAGAGGCCAGACGCCTCCGGCCCAGCTCCCGCTGGAGAGACTCCAGCAACCAGCGGCGGGCCTGGAGACTGGCCGACACTCGACACGGACCAGCGTGTGGGAGAGTTGCTAATCCTACCCCTTGCCAGCTACCCAGAAGAGTCGCTGAGCCTACCCCTCACCAGCCACCCTGAGGATCCAATGATGATTCACCCCCCTGAGGACACCACCTTGATGCGTGGGTAGCAGTCTCACCCTCTCCCAGGCTGCTCGGAGCCTGAAGTGTGGGTGTGCCCTTTACCTGTGTTTGCTCAGCCCCTGCCTGAGCCTTGAACTCACCGCTGCCCTGTCCTGCCCCAGGGCCTGGGCTGGTTAACTAGTGAGGTTTTTACCACGAAAGCTTATGCCCAAATAAAACTGTTAGTCTTTAAGGTGCCACCGAACTCCTTGTTGTTTTTGTGGATACAGACTAACACGGCTACCGCCTGATTCTTAACTGCTCCCTGTGTTTGCTCAGAACTTGCCTAAGGTCCTGAGCTGTGACTCTTATATAAAGTCTTATATTACTGCCCCGCCCTGACCCAGGGCCTGGGCTTGTTATCTGCTAAATACCTGCCCGGCGGCTTGAGCCAGGAAACCTGCGGCCCAGCCAATTCCCCAAGGGCCCGAGCAAGGACTAAGGGAGGCAGTGTGGTTCCCTGCCACCTTGGAGAGGGATGAATCCCAACGAACCGTCTCTACAGGCCCACACATTAAAAAATAAATAAATGAGGCAGATGCAATGAAAATATTTCATTCCTCTCCTTCTTGTGAGCCTGCTGGCAATTTTAGCCAAGCCAATGGGATTTGTGTCCCGCTTTTGCCTTCTGGAAGCACATGTGGGCCCTTGGCAGCTGAGGGGGTTAATCCTCCATTTTCTTTATTCTGGCAAAACTCCCACTGATTTCATTTTGGAGTTGTGCCAGTGTAAGGAGGGCAGGATGGAGCTGTAAAGTGATAAAGGAGTAGGTGGGTAATTGCTGTAATTCAGATGTCAAGTAACCAGCCAGACTATTGTGTCTTCCCTTCCCTTCGTGTTCCTTTGTATTTTTCCACCTTCAGCAGCCCTGTTTGATTCTGACTGCGGTGCCTCTGCATTCTCACCGATTCCAACAGGCTCAATCTCATTTTCTGTCCTGTATTCAGATGGGAGATTAGTAAACCAGAAAGTGGGTGGAATGTAATCTGCATTGTGACACGATCCCCAACAGCAATATTCTCCCCTGGGTTAAAACACACCTGACATGATAGGGCATGGGCCCGGAGGCCATTAGAGTCCAGTTCTGAGTAGCGCCAGCTAAGGGCGCTGGAAGCTTTGTAGAAGTGGGGGCATAACATGAAATTCCAAAATTCCTGGAAATAATTGTAATTTTAGCAACACACATCCAGGTCCCAGTATAAACAATGCAAACTCCTTTTGGAGCCTCTTAAATTCTACTGCTGGATAAGCCTGTTGGGCTTTGCTGCACTGAGGTCAGTAGAAAGACTCCCATTAATTTCAGTGGGCTTTGGATCAGGACTAACTTCGATCCCATGAGATTAAACATAGAAAAACAGCTCTACAAATGTTTGAGTGCTAGCCCCTGATATATTGGGGGGTGTTTCAGTGGCAAGACTATCCGATTCTTTTTGAATCAGGCGACCTGGGTTCTGTTCCCATCTTTGCCACTCTTCCAGTATGTGACATTAAGCAAGTGCTTCGGCCCGTATTTTCCAATGTGGGCGCCTACGATTAGCCACCTAAATCCACTTGAGTACCTAAATGAAAGTCCTGAATTTTTCAGAGGTGTTGACCACCCACCTCCGTTTTCCATTAGAGTCAATAAGACCATTCACGTGGAGAAGGCGAGGAGGATTTGGCCCTAGTCATGTTTTGCTGTGAGATTTCCTATGACTTGGTGGCAGAGTGTAGTCCTCCTCCTCCTCTCTCCCAGAGAAGCTAGCTTTTTCTGAATGAAAAAAGTAGAATATATACTATTGGGTGTTTTGTTTAAAAACAACGAGGAGTCCTTGTGGTACCTTAGAGACTAACAAATTTATTTAGGCATAAGCTAAGTTTAAAAACGTGTATCATGCTTAATATTTATTCAGCACACTAAAAATATCTTCCTGGGCTTTGCTTTCATTTGGATCATAAACCTGACTGTTGCAACACCTAAGAACAATATTTATTCAGTACATTAGCACAGCATCGGTTCAGAGATACTTTATATTTCGATCTATGATACTTATATGTCTCCTGTTGCCGTATAATCAGAGCATCTCGCACCCTTTAACCTATTAACCTCACCAGACCTCTGTGAGATAGGACAGTGCTGCTGCCCTCATTTCTCAGCTGGGGAACTGAGGTTCAGAGAGACTAAGTGACTTGCCCAGGGTCACACAGGAAGTCGATGGTGCAGCAGGAAATTGAATAAGGGTCTCCAAAGACCCAGTCTAGCACCCTCACAGCTGAACCATCCTTCCCTGATTTCTTTATTACAGGCATAATTCTGCCCCGTTTTCTCCCACTGAGTAGTACCTGGATCTCAGAGTAGTCTCCTTGCAATCAGTGAGACTACTTGTGGCCAGTTATGGGGGCTGGGGGCAGAATCAAGCCCTGTGTTCCCATGAGACATTCAGCCTGATTTTTTTTCTTTAATATTTTTTTGGCATTTTTACGATAGCGCAAAGGCTTTATGCGTTTGTGCCATAGGAGCTGAACATACACGTTCATTTGATTGTACAGTGCGTTATTCTGCGATCCTGCTTCGCGGGCATGCATATGTTATACCGGTACATTCAGATGAGGTCATTTATGCCTGGATTTCCTAGTTTTCAGCCTAGCCCTTGTATGAGCATTCAGGGGAGGGGAAGAAGTACCTTCCCATTTGTGTGGCCCATGTGAAGGCCAGGCAGAAATGATCCCTAACTATGCCCACTGAGACCCCAGAGCCCCAAATGGAGTGAGCATGGCTCCTCCTCCTAGTACCCCAGCCAGCCCCGCACAGAGGGGTGTTCCAGAGTGATGTAGCAGTCTGTGCTCTCCTGTATGCACTGCGAAGCTCCAGGAGGCAATCTGCCGCCCAGGGTGTCTGAGCTCCCCCCGGAGCAATGCAGCACTGTCCTGTCCTCAATACGGTGCTGTGCCTACGAGGCACAATCAAGCCCTCTATGATTTATTATGGGCTTAGACTTTACAATTTGAGTAACTCCAGAATTCCTTGTTTGGTCCCTTAGAATATATAGCTTTGAAGAGATCCATTTTTGTAATGAGATTGCTAGGGCCCTGTGGGTAAGAAATTGCCAAGAGACCCTGCCTCATTCAGCCCAGATTCCATGAGCTGTACCTCCTCCAGCTCCTGCCATCACTTGCTGCTTTTGTGCCCCTCTTGCCCCCACCATCACCCTGCTTGTAAGGAGACAATTTGATCCCATCGGTGTAACGCTGGCAGCTCTGACAGGGCCGGCTCCAGCTTTTTTGCCGCTCCAAGCGGTGAAGGGGGAAAAAGGGGAGGGGGACCCCGATTGAGCTGCCGCGGAAATGCCGCCGAAGATGAAGAGAGTGAATGAAGGACCCGCCGCTGAATTGCCACCGCAGACCCGGACGTGCCACCCCAACAACAGACTCCCCTGCCTTTCTATTGGCCGCCCCAGACACCTGCTTTCTTCGCTGGTGCCTGGAGCCGGCCCTGAGCTCTGAGCAAACGGGCATGTTCACTCCTTCAAAGTTGCTTTGTGACCAAGAAAATTGTGGGCCTGATCATCCTCTGATCTGTACCAGCCAAGTCCATTGGCTTCAGTGGAGTCACTTCAGATTTCTCCTAGCAAAGCCTGAAGAAGGGAATTCTCTCTAGCTCTAATGGATTTCAGAAATAGGGACTCACTAGTCGCTATCACTTTAAAATGAATTTCTAAATGAAAAGACCCTTTATGCTGTCAATATTCTAACACGGAGATAACAGGTTCTGTTGGATTTCCATCCGCAGCTGCCTGTGTCAGCAGCTTTGCAGAAGCCTGAATACACTCTAGTTTCTACACTGAAAGCCGCTTCTCTGTGTTGTTTTTTCCTAGGTACAGTGTGCGTGCTGGTGCCTCATACTGCACTCGCCGCTCCTTTGTTGTGTAAAAATGTGTCATGTGTTCTCTGGAACATTTGTTGGTACAGCATCCGCAAATCACTTTTCATTCTCTCCCATGTCTCTTCTAAATGCAATTCAATTAAATAGACTGATGGTGTTTGTATTAATCTAAACAGCGTTCTTGGCAAGCTGACAGGCTGAACTGGAAAGAGTTGTTGTGTTCTTTTCATGAGAGCCGTGATCGCAGCAGGGGTTTCTTGGACCAAATGTAGCAGGAAACTTTTTTTTTTTTTTAATCTCATCTCTGGTAATGAAGAGAAACTGTCCAGGGCAGGCAATACACAATACAGGACATGGTATGTGTCCTCATACCGCCTGCAAAACTCATGGGGGGAGATTTTTAAAGGCACCAATGGCAGCTAAGCACCTAACTCCCAATATTATTTATAAAGTGGTAGCATCTAGGAGCCCTAGTCAAGACCCCAGTGCACTAGGTGCTGTACAAACACAGAACAAAAAGATTATTCCCCAGAGCTTACTATCTAAGCACGTTTATAATTCATTGACTTTCACTGGGAGTTTGGCACCTGACTGCATATATGCCTTTGACACTCTCTCCTGTTTTGTTTGCACTAAGAATCCCCACCCTGGAATAGCGTGACAGGGTAAACGAGCTTGCAAACAAGACATATTTTGTGGAGGTATTTTCACAGGGATTTTCCTTTATATGCTGCCACAACGTTGCGATTAACTAACCTCTTTAAAAAGAAAACCAAAATGCCCTGGCCCAGATCGTATACATTTCAGCAGTGTCCCAATAAGTCATATTCACGCTCGAAGTAATAGCAGTCAAGTCAGCAGAGGTGCAGCAGTGGTTGATTTATACCCCGCTGTCCATGTGTTTAATATTTCTAATTTGCAGATAGCTTTCCATAGCATGGAGCTTTGTTCTGACATTTTTATTCTTTGCAATAGAGGCATTAAAGAAAAATAGGGTAAAGAGACATCCTACCAATCTTGGTCCAACAGGGACCTTTCGAGCTATCTCTAAGGTACCTGTCCTGGGGTTGGGGCACTGGACTGGGTTCAGTTCCCCACTCAGCCAGGGATTTCCTATCTGACCTTGAGCAAAGTCACCGGGCCTTAGGAAAATGGGGGAAATTGCACTGCCCTACCTCACTGGGGTGATGTGAGACTAAAATCCATTACTAAGTGTGAGGCGCTCCAAGACTGTGGTCACAAGGGCCATAGAAGTGACCTAGACAGCTATCCAAATGCCACCCAATTCCTCTCCCCAGCACATCCCATTCACCAGGGCTGTGCAGCAGCGAGGTCTGTGAGTGTTTGTAGCTCCTGCTCCAAGGCCTGGCTCAAGCCTTCTCCCTGGTGCTTGCTGTTGTAGCAGCTTCTCCACTCTCCTCACGTGGGCTGGGTCCTGGGTTCTTCATTTTTCTGACTCCCGGCGCCTCCACCCAAGTCTTGGGTCCGGGACACAAGGGGTGCTGGGATACTGCACAATGCTGCTACCGGGCAAGGAGTATAAAATCCAGTGCACAAGAAACACCAAAGTACATTAACACAAACCCCAGCAAAAGAATGACACACCCAAAATAACAGTGTAACAAAGGGGCCTTTATTTGGAGCAGGAACATAGATTCTGGAGAAGAAAAGGGTCAGGGTTAACAGGTACTGAGCATCAATGCATTCCCTAGCTCCCAACCCCACAACTCTTCCCAGCCCCTCCCTGTCCCATCTGGAAGGTGCCAGGCAGATGGGACACTGGAGACAAATGCCACAGCGCTGTGAACAGCTTAAACAAAAAGGGTTCATTTACTGTGTCTCCGGGTGGAGCAGGGTCCTCTTCTGGTTTCCTGGTCTGGCATCCTATGAAGGTCTTGTCTGGCTCTTGGTAGCCAGTGCTGGGTTGGTTCCCTGCCACTCTGACACTGGTCTCTGCTAGGCTGGAGCTGCCTGACCCATGCAACCGGATCCCACAGCAATGCAAAGATGTCCCCTTTGCACACGGGGTCTGGGGGAGTCAAACAGAGATTCCTTGAGCTGCTCTGCTTCTCACAGCTCCCAAACTCAGAACTGAAACTTAACAATCTCTTTGTCTCTGAGCCAGGCTGGCTTATAGTGGGCCCAGCAAACAGCTTGTCTGGAGCCCCCATGCAGAAGCCTGCCTGTTGGCCTCAGCCAGAGTTTCTAGTCCATTCTGTTCCCATCGCTGATGCTGAGTTTGCTAGAAGATGGTGTCAGAGGGCTCTGGTACCCATGACACTTGTAACCCCTTTGCTAGGACCCTGTAGAGGCTCAGTCTGGCACTCCACAAGCTGGCAATAGGGTTGCCACCTGTCCAGGTTTTACCAGGATTGTTCCGTTTATGAGGTAGCTGTCCTGGGGAATCTGTGAGGGGGCTCAGTACACACTGCCAGCTGTCCAGTTTTAGGGGCTCAGGATCATCATGGAGATCCTGGGTTTTTGTACCTGAGAGGTGGCAACCCTAGTTGGCAAAGTCCAGGTGGGGGTTACATGAATATCAGTCATCTTCCCTCAGCAGCAAAGTAGCCTCAGGGCTGTGTCCCCCCACCACCACCACCGCCGCCGCCGCCCCAGATACATACACCCACACACACACACTGGATCTATTGGCTTATCAGTTCCACATGACAGAACAAGGAGTAATGGTCTCAAGTTGCAGTGGGGAAGGTTTAGGTTGGATATTAGGAAAAACTTTTTCACTAGGAGGGTGGTAAAGCACTGGGATGGGCTACCTAGGGAGGTGGTGGAATCTCCTTCCTTAGAGGTTTTTAAGGTCAGGCTTGACGAAGCCCTGGCGGGGATGATTTAGTTGGGGATTTGTCCTGCTTGAGCAGGGGGTTGGACTAGATGACCTCCTGAGGTCCCTTCCAACCCTGATATTCTAAGATTCTATGATCCTAGCCCTGTGCAAGGAATCCCCATGGAGACCTTTGCTATGCTGTGAAGCAGGGATGGACCCCCTGGGCTGGCTCCTTGAATCCTGCTTACCCAGCAGCAATCCTGCCGTGTCCAGTGCCTTCCACAGCTGCAGGATTTCCCCCCTCCCCTCCCAATATTTAATTCATACCGAGTTGGGAGAGAATCAGGTACTTGTTTAATACCATCCCTCTCCTACAGTTTAGCGTGTAAATCCTTTCCAGTCCCCAGCTTTATTCCCTTTCTTGCCTCCTCCAGTGTTTAGAAATGTGAGGGACGCCAAGCCAGGCATGTGCAAACCTCCCCACGCAGCTCAGTGTCTCAATCCTGACCCGCAGCAAACCTGCTAATCCAGCTCTTAGCTTTTCGGAAGCAGAGGCTGCCAGTTACAGTGAACTGCGGCAAATTGCAAACTAGTGGGAAAACTGAGGCGAGGAGGAGATCACCAAGCTCATTTTCACTCAGAGCCTAACTGGGATTTGAACCCTAGTCCTGAAGGGATGTTCGTTTAATTGCATTTTTCCCATTTGTTCGCTCATGTGTGGAGCCTTAGTTTACGCATGCAGCAGATTTTGACTTGGCAACGTCCAGACTAACTTAGAGCATATTTGCATTGTGCTGAGCTTCAGTGTTGCACCATCATGTGGCTACTTAATGCTGTGAACTGCAAATTTAAACACACAATGAAGGGGAAAAAACACCCTCTACTTGAATTTTTATCTGTTGCACCTTTGTACCAGCAATTATGGTATTGTGCTAAGCATCATTTATTTTCTCTGTTGCTCTGTGGTATTTCTATAGTGCCAGTCACTGGGATTTACACGGCATATTGACACGTGCAAATCCCACATGTGGACATTTGTATGCTCCAGGGCAATTGCAAGCGTAAGTCCCCCTTTTCCACCCACCAAGACCACCCAGAGGATTCAGGGGGCCTGGGGCAAAGGGGAGCAGACATACAAAAAGGTGCCACCCGCTGTGGCGCTTGTACTCACCGGGCGGTGCTCCGAGTCTTCAGCCGCGGGTCCTTCACTCGCTCCGCGGCACTGAAGGACCCGCCGCTGAAGTGCCACCGAAGTCCCGGAGCGAGGTGAAGGACCTGCCACCGAAGTGCCGCCAAAGACCCGGAGCGCCGCCTGGTGAGTACAAGCGCCGCAGCAGGTGGCGCCTCTAGCGAGGAAAGGGATTCTCGGCCAGGGCTTGCAGGGCCCAGGGCCTGGGACAAATTGCCCCACTTGCCTCCCCCCCACACTTTGCTTGTTCTCCCGTAACCACTGCACTTTTGAAAGTCATAAAAAATTTCTTAAAGTACCAAATGGAATTAAATCCACTAACCGGAGCACATCTGTCTCAAAGGAAAATAGAGGGAGACATTTTTATCTGTCATTCTAACTTACCACTTAACAGAAATATACTAACAAGTGGAGTTGTCACCCAGGGCCTCCCAAGCTGAAAGCAGGAGCCTCTGCTGAAAAATGCAAAAGCCAAAAAGATTTTTGTATAAAGGACAAACTCTAACCCAAGCACACAGCACAAACACCCAATAAAACATAATGGGCTTCTCATTTAACTGTGAGGCTAATTAATCACTGGAACAATTTACCAAGGGTGAATTCTCCATCACTGGCAATTTTTAGACCAAGATTGGATGTTTTTCTAAAAGATCCGTTCTAATTCAAATAGGAATTATTTCAGGGAAGTCCTTATGGCTTGTGGTATCCAGGAGGTCAGACTAGATGATCACAATGGTCCCTTCTGGCCTTGGATTCTATGAATTAGTCCATTTTTTCAAATGATGCCAGTGAGAGGAGAGACTGTGTCCTAACAAAACCAAATCTCCCCTCGCCGCCAGGCAACCTCCCTACCCAAAAAGAGATTCTTTATAAAGAGGTTTGTTTTGAAACTGAGCAACAGTGAATATTCTTCTTTTGCTTCTGCTGCTTTGTCCAGTAGCCTCCATATTCAGTTTACTGATGCCATCTTCTGGTTAGTTAGTTGACTGCCTTATGTAGCAAAAGCCTCAGTCAGAAGCTTTAGTATTTATCAGTGCCGTTAAAGAGTTTTCTAATCACAACCCAAAAATAGTTTTCCTTCCTTATTTTTAAGAATGTTGATCAAATGAAATATTAGAAAAATATTAGTAAGGTAATCATATTCCGCATTTATGAATAATCATTATATTTTACAAAAACAGTTATGAAGGTATGATTCCAACATTTTTTCCCATTGTTGACCATTAAGATATGGTGCCAATTTTATAATATTTACAATATATCTTATTGGTGGCATTCTCTCTGATCTGGCACCAGATTATCCCAAATCACTGGACGTTCTACCCCTTGAGAGAAGGTGAGCAAGAACAAACCATATATAATAGATGTCAGGTTGCTTAATGAGCTACTGGAAACCACTCAGATACTACAGGATGAGGGTGGTATAAGAGCCTATACAGAACAGTGTCATTCTTTATGTGCTGCTGGGAATTTTCAGTGTGTCACAGAGTTGGGGGACTCTGTGCATCTGAGTTGTGAGATGAGATGTGAAACTGAGACCCTGACTACTTGTGGTCATTAAAGATCTGATGGGATTTTTTTTTTGTATTCACCCTAGTGTCCTGGCCAAATCCTGCGTCAGGTAAATACATCCCGCCTATCAAAATCTCCCCCAACAGTTTCAGTTGGATATACTGAACGTCATTTCCTGACCTAAATGTATGTGTAGTGTGCTGAAATAAAGGGTTGATATTATTACCATTATTGGTCTGAGTGGCTAGCCAAAAATTCAGGGTCCAGTAGGTTGTTCCAAGTGGAAGTAGAAATTGATGGAGTTTGGTATTTTCTTTGATGCAGCTTTGTTTATTTACAAAGAAGGTACAAAGTCCTGTGTCTCTGAGCACTGAGGGACTCAAATGACAGGAAACAGCTTCTTTTGCTCAGAGCACCAAGAGCACTCGTTCCAGCCTGCACCTCTGACCTAAAAACCTCTTTCCAGTTGTCTTCCAGAGTCAGCTACCGGGCTTTCAGCGGCTCCTTCAGGCTGTCTGTCTCACTCAGCCTGTTCCTGTCTGATCTAAGTTTCTGTGTGATCTCTCTACACACACACATGCGCGCACACACACACACACACTCACACTCACTCCCCTATCCAAAAGAATACTCAGCCAAAAAACTCCTGAGTGGATTCACACACATCTTTTGTCTTTGGTAGGGCTTGTGTTTACAGTGATGTTAATTGAAGGGTGAGTTTGCACCTACCGATCTCACTTGGGTTTTAACTCAACTCATCACAATAATATCCACCCAGCGCATAATGATATGTTGCAAGCCAGAAGTGGCTGCACTTCTGTAGGGGTGAGATGATCCTTCTATAGCATGTCAAACATATGAACAGAGCTACAGCAAGAATGGTGCCACATGAACATGAGAGGATAGTGCAGAGTCCTGCTGAGGCCACCGAGAATTAAGCAATAAGCTATAACAAGGTGGGTGATATGTGATCGGGGTATTTTTGTCAAGTGCCTGCAGCACCCTGAGAAATGCCCCAGTACCCGAGTACAGGACAGGGAGGAGCGGGTGGCTGCTAGGGTACGTTTAAGTAACAACAACAGGCGTTTTGGAGCATTGATAACAGCTTACTTTGGAACAAGAAGGACGTGCCCCCATATCACTGTGATCAAGGTCAGTGGGCAAAGGTTCAATAAACAGAGTCAGCATAGGGAAGTCCCACAGCAGGTCGGGGGTAGGGAGTCCTATCCCATCCCATCCGGGCTGCAACCTCATGGCTTAATTAATCTCTGCTGCCCCCTTTTGTGGGAGGAGGGATCCCTGATGCAGGGTGGGATGAAACATTTCTCCAGCTGGTAGTAAGACCAAGGCACAGTGACCAAGCTATTGTCTGTGTGGCAAGTTCCCAGCTGTGCATTCTCTGTGAGTTGGTTCCTGGCTGTCGTACTAGGAAGGCCCCTCCAGCCAATCAGGGAACAAGCCTCCAGAGCCTAGTCGGAGGGTCATTTTGAACTGTGGACACTAGCGACTGTCAGCTCGTACATCCTCAGCCAGGCATTTCCAGCTTCGGTCAGACACTAATGATTTTCCAAATGCATCAAGTAAAGGGGAAGAAAAAGATCAGACGGAAAATGCACAGAGAAGTGATGTTACGCCAGTGACTCGTATGTGGGCTGCACTCCCTTATTTGCCAGCTTTGCAATCAGAATGCAATTGCAGGCTAAGCTGGGAAGCCACATTTTTAATAACTTTCTCATTATTGTCAATTTTCAGCCCCAGCACACATGCAAAAAAGAAGAAGAAAAATCCCTTTCCAGTTCCTTTAAAGGTGCTAAATGGCTTTTGCACTGAGTTGTGAAAATTTGCCACTAGCACAATCGCGGCAAAGTCTGTTTGCTTCTCACTATCAGAAAAACCTTGGAGAAATCCACACAGGCCTAGGTGTGTTTTTTATACCACCCCTAATTCAACACTCTGTTGTTAAGTGTTTAATTATTAAGACAGTGAAATATGACAACAGCTAAGATGTTAATTGAGGGAACTAATTACAGCCACCACACACCTGGTCACCCTCAGCTTAAAAACCCTCCTGTCGTCATCATCTAGTTGTCCTTTGAATGACTCCTGATGTAGTAACCTCTTAATTCCGACAAACGTCTCCTTCAGACGGGAGCAGTTGACTCTAAGTTGATGTAGGAAAATCTTCCTCCTCCTACGACAGCAGCTTAACGGTCCTGAGAGATCCCCTGTGTGTGCCACGACACAGAAAGGCAAGGTAGTGGGAGAACAGTGGGCAGGAAGAGCTTTTCCCTTAGACGCTCTGAGGAGTCTTATTATTGCCTCGCAGCCCAATGTGGAACATGTGGAACTCACATCAGCACATTGTCGGTCTTTGTCCCCCTGTAGCAGCAAGGCCATATAAGAGGCTTATGGATCAGATGCTGCTCCTGGCTATTAGGCATAGGCCCTGATTCAGCAAGGTGCTTAAGCATGTACTTTTAGGGTTACCATATCTATTAAATAAAAAAAGAGGACCCTCCACGGGCCCTGGCCCCGCCCTAACTCCGCCCCCTCCTCCCTCCCACTCCCAGCCACGCGGAAAGGGCTGCCCGAGCGCTACCGGCTTCACGGTTTGCCGGGCAGCCCCCAGACCCTGCGCCCCCGGCCGGCGCTTCCCCAGCGCAGCTGGAACCCGGGAGGGGAAGTGCCCAGCCGGGGGCGCAGGGTCTGGAGGCTGCCCGGCAAACCGTGAAGCCGGTAGAGCTTGGGCTTCGGGCAGCCCCCTTGCCTCCGGACCCTGCGTCCCCGGCCGGGCACTTCCCCTCCTGGGCTCCGGCGGCGCAGGGTCTGGAGGCATGAGGGCTGCCCAAAGCCCGTAGCGCTCGGCTCTTAAACAGAGCCGAAGAGTCTGGGAGGAGCAGAGCCGCCGCGGCTGGAGGCTCTGCTCCTCCCCTGACTCTTCGGCTCTGTTTAAGAGCCGAGCTGCCCCAGCGCTACCGGCTTCGGGCAGCCCCCATGCCTCTGGACCCTGCGCCGCCGGAGCCCGGGAGGGGAAGTGCCCGGCCGGCGGCTGGGGTCCGGAGGCAAGGGGGCTGCCTGAAGCCCATAGCCCTCGGGCAGCTCGGCTCTTAAACAGAGCCAAAGAGTCAGGGGAGGAGCAGAGCCGCCATTTTCCCGGACATGTTCGACTTTTTGGCAATTCCCCCCGGACGGGGGTTTGAGTGCCGAAAAGCCGGACATGTCCGGGAAAAAGAGGACGTATGGTAACCCTATGTACTTTAAACACATCAACAGTCCTATTGCTTTAAACACGTGAGCCATTTAATTGAAGTTAAGTGTTTGTTTAAATGCTTTGCTGAGCTGGGGTTTTAGGCCTTTGCGTTTGGCAGCAGAGGCTCCTGCTTTCAGTTTGAGAGGCCCTGGGTGACAACTCCACTGGGGGGGGTCATCATTCAACAAAACACCACAGGAGTTGTTGGGGGATGAAATTTACAATTGCCTTTGATTCCGTGAACAGCAGTGACTATAACTGACTGGCTCTGACGACTAAGTGCTGTGAGTGGCCAGCTCCCTGCACACAGGGTCCTGCTTCTACAACAATTAGCAGGAACATTTTCTGAAGAGTCTGAAGTCACTTTTGAAAATGGGGCTTAGCTTCCAAAGTCCAGACCCTCAACGGTACTTAGCAGCTGAACTCCATTGATTTTAGTGGGAGTTAGGCACCTAAACGCCTCTGAGGATCTGGGCCCCAGGGGCTTTTCACAATTTTATTCTAGATCCCTCCAGCTTTAAAATGTATCCTCATAAGAACTGGAATCCAGAACCTTGGTGCAGTTTGATAGCTCCAGTTTATAAACAAGGGTGTAGATCAAACCAACTGCAGCCTCCTCTCTATTGTCTGATTTGAGGGAAGAGTATGGACCTGAGGTGGTTAATTTCCCCAGGCCTGATTGCATGTCACTTTACTTTTCAGTGAGATTTTATAAATGAGGCAAAAACAAAGACACAGATGAAGACTGCAACAATAAACGCTTGTGCGGCTGCGACTTCCACAGATTTAAGCCCAGCAGGGACCAGGAGTAATGGCGATTCACAGGCATCTTGATCAAACCTCTTACTGGGAGCAGGTAATTGAAATGCTGTAGTCCATCACTAGCACTTACGAAATTATGACCCCCGAAGGCGCTGAGTTTAAAGCAGGTCTTGAGCAACCCAGAGACCCCACATTCCCTCAGACACTGGGCACGGAGGAAGAAGTGAAGTGTATGCTGAACAATCAGTGCTTTGGTCCCGGTCCTGCAGGCCAGAATTAGGAGGAATACAGCATCAGACCCCATTTCTCTTCCACTTCCTCTAGTTCAGTAGCACGTGCCACTTGCTCTGGGGTGGCACTACCTGTCACTCTGCCTCACACCAGGAAATGGCCTAATGGTTAGAGTGCCTGCTTGGGACAGCTGGGCTCAACTTTCTGCTCTACCAGAGTCCCTGTGCAGTCTTCGCAGCTTCTTATTTCCAGGGGTCACTTTGCTCACCTTGGCCTACATTCCTGTATACAAATTTGAGTTGCCTGAACACACAGAAGTTCTGGGTACTAGTTCTCATTGCTACCATATTGCAGTTATTCCCTTCTGAGCCCTCTAGTTCATTATCATCTGCTTAGCTCTCTGAAGCAACTGTTCTTGTTAGTGTTTCTCAGTCTAAACCTTCTGCGAGGGACCCTTTGGTGATTATTTTGCTGCATTGGGCACCAGACTGGGAGTTAAACATGCAAAATATGCACCCAAGTGTGTGAGCATTTGATGTACCTAACACTTAATGGAGCAGTTCTGGTTCTGTTGAATGGGGCCGCGGTACACATGCACACTAGTCAGCTCGTTGCAATACATTCAAAGGAGTCTGAAAACAAGTCCAGCCAGCTTGTTTCTGTTTAGAGGTGCAATAAAAATCCTGTCTTTGGGCTTTTACAGATGTGATTTTTGTGTATGTAAATGGCTGGGCCAAAAAATATTTCAGGCACAGTTAAAGGAGACCTGCTGAAAATGGAGCCCTGACTTTTAATGGAGAATTAGAAAGCGGGGGCTTAAACTTTAGACCTAGGGGTGGACTTCAGTGTTTGCTTTTTTTTAAAAAACAAAGAAAGAATGGCCTTTGATTGGAAGCTTGAAAATAAAAAAACAGGAAATCACACCCAGAGCTTGGGAGACTGGTGATCCAGTATCATCATTACAGGCAGCATGATTGCAGCTGATGGTGCTAACGGTGTCACAGGGACTGCCTGGGATCTTTCCAATAGAGCTACATGTATTGGGGGGGCAAGCGACACAAGAAAATGTGCTGCTTCCAGATGCCCATAAACATGCCTGTCTCTAGATTCTTACTCTGTCTCCCATGATTAAGAGCCATTTTTTTACTGGCTTCCTGCAGTCATGTCTGCAAAAGCGTGATGGATGCAAATGTGTAATTTGGGTGAGATATGCCCTGATTTATGCCTCTTTCTCACTAGTTATTAATCATCATGTTGCTTTAAAGCCTCCAAATAATCCTTTTTGATTGTAGTAATCGAGTGGAGAGGACAGACCTCATCAGCTTGGGCTCCCCTGCTGCCAAACTGTGCTAAAAAGCCACTCATGCCTTGAACAGATGTTGCTAGTTTTTAGACTAGTGGGAGATTAATGGAATAATTTAGCCTCCCTTTGGAGAGCAAATGCCAGCTCAGTCAAAATCCACACACTGACTGATAAGGGAGGGAGTGTTGTCCAAAGGTTAGAGCAGCTAACTGGGAATCCCACTTCTTGGGTTCTCTCTTTAGCTTTGCCATTGTCTCTCTGTGGGTGTTTGGGCAAGACACTTCACCTGTCTGTGCTTCAGTATCTGGGATGACGGTGCTCATTTGCTTTCCCTGAAATGTTGGGAGGTGTTTGTAATGTGATTTGAGATCCTTAAATGAAAACTTGGATGTCACTAGTGAGAGGCAGACAGCCACTTGGAAAATCACTGACAGACATTCAAATAAATTAAGCATTGATTTATGCAATTAAATTGCACATGTAACTACCACAATTATGTGCACAAATCAGGGAACAGTGTGGCCAGCAGCATGCATTTAGGTGCGAAATGATCCAGTTTGTGATCAGAAATGGATGATAGCAGGCTAGGAATACATTTTGCACATGTAACTGCACAAAACTGACAGGAAGGACGGTCTTGTGGTCAGGTACCTGGGTGAGAGATCTGGGCTCAATTCTCCACTCTGCCACAGACTCCACGTGTGGCCTTGGGCAAGCCGTTCACTCTTGTGCCTCAGCTCCCTGCTTGTAGCCTGGGGATAACAGCACTGCCTTACCTCACTGGAGTGTTGCATAGATAAGTACATTAAAGATTGTGAGGTGCGTGGACACTACAGTAATTAAGCCCATGTAAGTACCTTAGACAGATAAAAAGTCTGGTCCTAAGAGGCAGCAGTAGAGGCAAGGCACCTGCTCTAATCACTGTGAAAAGGGAAAGAAAGATCTTGTACTTAAAACCCAGGACTGAGGGTCAAAGGAGCCAAGTTCCATTCCTGGTGTTGACACAGGCGTCTTCTGTGTCCTTGACCAAGGAAAGATCTGTGTTTTGCCTTAGTTTCCATTCTCTGTAATAGGGGTGTTACTTCCATAGCTCACGGAGTTGTTGGAAGGTTAAATTGATTTAGCGTGTGTAAAGGGCTTTGAGGTCCTTGGATGGAGGCACTGTAACAGCGGCTGGTATTATTTTATAGAGTAGGTAAAGGTTGGCCTAGGACATGTGATTGTGAATGCCTGTAATGGTGGGTCCCTGCCATTACACTTTCTCTTAGCTCAAAGACTGTGGGTTTGACCCCCACTCACGCCCATCAAGTCTGTGTATTATATCTGACCCACAGTATTCTACACACTCACAATACATGTGAATAGTGACCATCCAGGTGCCTTTCTTTATTGTGTGTGTGTGGGGGGGGTGTTTTTGTTTTACTTTTCCGCACCCTAAACAGAAAAAGACATCCCAACTCAAATCTCACTCCCATGGGTACAGTTTGTAATAAAACAGCCCTCATAGGTATTGATACTTTGCTGCAGGCTGGCTAAAGCACTGGGCTTGATCTAAAGGCTCCCAGCTGCAATGATTAGTTAAAGGCAATTGATCAGAGTAATGATTTATTGTGTTAGCAGATCCTGCCTCAGGCATTTAGAAAAACTTAGCTCCTTGCCAGTCAGCGAAAGTTCTTTGATCACACTGGATTGAAGGTTTCCAGTTTTGAATTATTGGGTTAATGGCATCTGAGCAAAGGGATTGATAGGTTGAGTAAATTCTGAAATGGGAGTGCGGGGTCTGAGATACTGGACTTCAGATCTACTTCTGATGGAGAATTTTGGTTTTCTCATGAAGAAAGAATACAACAGAGAAGTGAGGTTACGGCTGACCCCATCTTCTGCACGTTAATTCACTTGTTGCTGTGGCGTAGTGTTTGCAGATATCCTCCCTTTCCTCATTCATGAACATCAGTGTCATAACACCACTCCACTGTCATGTTAGAGTGTGTGGACACTGCACACTGTTCTACAATCTATATTGTCAGTGTACCCTGAGGAAATCTCCATGATCCTTTTCTTGCTTTCCCATCAGTATCAAGAGTTTTGTCAATGATGCATGAGAAAGCCTACTGCATTTCTTCTGCATCACAATTACCATGTAGTTTCTCTCTGTGGAAACAGGTGTTTTGGAGAAAGCGGACAGTCATGCCCACTGCTGCTATTCACGGTTCTTAGCATTAAGAAAACGGCAGCTTTAGCAAGTCACTTTTTACTAACAGTATTACATTCACAAAAGTGTAACAACATGGACAGCCACTAGGTGGCAGCATACCTGTGACATCACAATACAGTAGTGCACATTAATAGAGTCCTGCGTGGAGACAAAATTTGTATCTGCATCCAATCCACAGACAGGGTCTACGGATTTCCAGGGATATAAAGCAGATATCCACAGTTTTGCAGGGCTTGAGATATAAAATTTGGATCCGCATCCATCCACGATCTGCAATCATGGTCAGTGGATATAAAGCGGATATCCACAGATTTTCAGGGCTCTACACATTAATATGCTACAATTTGATACCATATGGCAGGGATGCTACAAACCTTTCAAATCATTTTTAGAAGATGCTGCAAAGGCATCGGATAAAATTAATTGTAATTGTAGTAGCAGTAGAAATACGTTGCCCCTTAGACAGTCATATACTTCAAGGCTAGAAGAGACCATTATGATCCTCTAAACTGACCTCCTGTATAGCACAGGCCACAAAATTTCACCAGTGGTTCCTGCATCTAATCAATCCCTTGTGATTGAACTAGAGTGTAGAGTTTTCGAAAGGCATTCACTCTTGAATTAAAAACTCCCACTAATGGAGAATTTACCACATCCCTGGCTACTAGGTCCAATGGTTAGTTACCTTCGCTGTTCAAAACAGGGTCT
Organism: Chrysemys picta bellii; assembly: GCF_011386835.1. Classification (NCBI taxonomy): domain Eukaryota; kingdom Metazoa; phylum Chordata; order Testudines; family Emydidae; genus Chrysemys; species Chrysemys picta. The sequence goes on along the minus strand of NC_088803.1, from coordinate 45,695,940 downwards.
TATTTCCAGTCTGCCTTTTGCTAACTTTGACTTCCAGCCCTGAATCTTCTTTTGCCTTTGTCTGCCAGATTAAAAAGGTCCCTTTAGTGTCAGATAACTCCTGACTGCGATCAAGTTGTTGCTTATGCTCTCTTTAATAAGGTAACTAGTTCGTGCTCCTTTTGTTTCTCACTATAATGATGGGTTTTCCAGACAACAAATGACCTCACTGCATGCACCTCTGCAGCAAGAGAGTGTACAAACATCAACAAGAGGCCTGGGATTTATAGGGGTAACATACTACCATGACAAAGCTTGCATCATTAGTGTTTTATTTTTTAGCACTTAGTATTGCTGCTGACTGAAGCTGTGAATGAGACACTTAACACCACTGAACCATTATCTCTATGGCCCATAAGACTAGATAAAAAAGCTTAAATCAACACAGAAATGGGTGTGTGCAAAGGAGTCAGCCCTTATGTTCTGTGGCTGTTTCATTTAGTGATATGCTCACATTTGGTTGAAACTGAGTCTCTGCACAGCCACGGGGATGTGCTAGCATATGGCAGTTCATTTCAAGTCCAGTCCACTGTCACCTGGTGCTAAAACCTGATGGGAATTTGAGAACACATTTGTAAACAGAAGATGCCAGCCCCTGGCAAAATGGAAGTGAGATGTTGAGTCCCTATTGTGTGGCCCCTCTGCACCCCCTCTAGCAGGTGTGCGGGACAGTCGGGCCTAGAGTAAACAGCATAAAGACACAGGGCAATGTGAACAGGAACATAAAGGGTTGAGTCTTGCCCGGAAGTGTAACAAAGATGGACCTGGGTGGGTATCAAGCAGAAGAGAATTCCTCACGGGGGCACTTGTGAGAGGCGGTCAGGGGTCGCGCATGAGTAGGAGCATGGGTTTATTTTAGATATATAAAAAGCCCGATTCAGACAGTTAGGCTCTGATAGAGGCCTCTCTACAGGATGGGGGAGCAGGCAGATACCGGACACAGTGTTAGTATACAAAACTCTGAATACTTTTATTGGTTACAATATAAACCTCAATCACTCAACATTCACACCCCAAACATACTGCACCAGAGTCCGAAGATTAGAATGAAGTCCCGACGGCCAGTCGAGGTCCGCTCCAATCAATCATAAGGCATGGGGAGCCAGCTAGCACCTCTTCAAAATTAGGGCTCTGGATTGATGGCTGACTCCAAATTGCAGCTGTATCAGGCAACCATTTATAGTCCATTCCATCGCGTCATCAGTCCTTTGTTTCTGTTCGCTGGGCCTTTCACCCACAACTCCAAGAAAACAGTCCTGGGCATAATCCAAGGCATTTCATTTCCCCAAAATTTGTCCACAGCTGTAATGGATACATAGCCATGACAACACCACCGATGTTATTCCCCTTTCTGATGATTCTTTATCTTTCCCATGGACACAACAATTGTTTCGCACGAACAGTCCTTGACCGCTCGCAACCTTAAATCCTCGCTTCGGTTGCCAGCACGCAACCCACGTACTCATGTCAAGCACACTTCACTCACACTAGGCCTCAAATAGCCTATAACGTATTACAACATATTTATATATGTATACATATGTGTGACAACGTATGAGGTTATCTCCCAACAAGACTCCCCAAAGTATATGTACAAAATGCAACACACCAGCTAAGCTATTAACAAACTCACCAGTGTCAATTAAAATCCACTTCCAGACTCAGAAAGTCACCTGCCCCCAAAGAGTTACATGTTCCCCACCCAGACAGATCCTTGTTCAAGCAGCACAGATTAGAGCTCTGTTCCTCGTGTTCCCAACACACAGGCTATCCTACAGGAGCTGAAGGAGAATCCCTACCCCCCCACACACACCCCCGCCTGGCTGCTGGTATAGCCCCGTGAGTCTCCAGACTCTGGAGGCAACACATGTATGTATGTTCAAGTGGGTCTCCTGCACACTGGCCCGTCCATTACACTCTTACAACCTAGCATTTCACTGAATAGACATATTTGTACAGCAAACTTTGAGAGACCTTTCTTCCGCACCCTCAGATCATTTATGCACGTATCAAGATTCCATTTCACCAGCATGCATCTGCCCCAGCAAAGAGCTTAGCACGTCCCTGGAACAATGCAGCTAGAAAGTTACTCAGCATGCTCTGGGTGGGAACCTTGTGGGCACTTCCATCTATTTCCTTTGCTCTGCCAAAGCAAACCACCCCAGGTACTGAGCCACTGCTAGGACTTTGCTCCTCTAACCATACAGGGGAAACTTTTGGGGCCCACCTCCAGATTCTGCACGCTTGCTTTTGCAACAGGCCTGCACCCACAGAAGTGAACAGATGCCCATTTTGAATGTACAAAGACAGGCTTTGCCCACACAAAATGGGTGTGAGCCAGCATCTGTGGGCGGAAGACGAGCCAGCTACATACAGAAGAGCTGCCGCACAAATTCAGGACTAGCTGGAAACGTCATTCGCTGTCCTTGGAAACGTCATTCGCTGTCCTAATAATCAAAAACCTAGCATTTACCAGAACTTGTGCTTGCTTTGTGAGCTGAACTCCAAGCAGAGCTACTGTAAATATCATCAAGATGGTGGCTTTTCATCCATTTCTAAACCCTACACGGGCTTCAAACACCCTGGATTTTAAAACATCATCCTAGTTCTAGAGTACTCCAATCTCTAGCTCTCTGAGGGGTGAGCGCAGATATCTGCAGACCTCAAGAATGAGATAGGGCCCAAACAATTGGTGACCTGGTTTCCTCCGACATTCCAATTCGTGGGCTGCACTAGCCCTACCTAGCCGCTTCACCCAGAAGATGAAGCTACAATATTCAGTGCTGGCAACAATGACAGGCTGGCAATAGTGACAAGTCTTTCTGAATCTCATGGGGGCCGGGGGGGAAAAGGAGCCACTACCGCTGGCTGATAGAAATGATAGTCTTTGTCAGATTAGTTTGAGAGAGAGTCTGAAAAGAAACACAGCCAAAAGGAAACATTAAAGGAAAGCACTGAGCCCTTGATCAGAAAGGGGAGTCCCACTGACTGCAGGCGGCTAGGGATGCTTGATGCCTAGGACCTGACCAGACTGGACCTGCACTTCAGTCTCTTCAGCTCAGAAACGGCTGGAGTAACAGGAGCTCTCTGCTGACATCTAAGAGCCTGTCAAGCCAGGCAGAGAACCCAAAGGAGAGAGACCCAGCATAAAGTTTATAATACAAATCCAAACCACTGCCCAGCTCTGTTTATAGTGTATCACTCAGCCATACGTACAACTCTGGGGACCTTCCCTGTAGGAGAGAGCCACCAAAGGTCAGCAGATGTTTGTGCTTGGGTTGAGTCTCTTCCAAACCCGTTTGGGAAGGTCCCCACCATTCCATTGTTCCTATGAGAGTGGCTGTGACTGAAATCATTTCGACAGATTTCATCCAGAGCGGCAAACTTTGGTCCCAGGGTGTCCAAGAAATCCTTGGGCAGTTCATCGTCGAAAATGAGCACGGACCCGAAGGAGCTGCCTCTCTCTAGTTTTCCCTCCTCGGCATATGTGTGAGGTTGGTAAGTGATCATGTTCTCCTCCAGGTTGCTGAGGTGATAGAGCTTCTGAGGAAGGGAAAGAACAAATAAGAAAACAAAATTTCCCTGGAGACTCAACTCTCACATCCCTTTGGAAGCCCAGTGAGATTCATCGTAAGCAGCAGGTTAGCAAGAGTCCCAGGGTGATACTGTGAGAAATACTAGTCACTCCCACCCAACCAGCCAGCCCCTTTAAGACCCATCAGCTACGCCAAAGAGCGCCCGGGGAGCAGCGCTGCAATACAATAGCACAGGGAAGCTGTCAGAAGAAATACAAAAAGCATGAAAAATTACAAGTTCCCCAGCCAACACAGCATGGAAAGAGCAAGGAACCTGGCTTTACCCATGCACCTGCAATGGGAAGCACTGCAGCGCTGTAGCGAGGCGGTGGGATACCCCACAGCCCCGCTGAGGGCCGAACCACCCCTAATACCAACGTGGGCGGAGCCACCGGGTCCGGCACCTGCCCCTCAGAGGTCACGGCACCGACCCGGAAGTATAAAAGCCCGCCTGCAGAGCTCAGTGGAGCCCAGGCCGGCGGAGAGAGCAGACGTCTGTGGCCGAGCTCCCGCTTGGGAGACAGCTGCAGGCCACGACCGGCCTGCTGTCTTACCACGCCTGCCGAGCCTACCTCTCGCCCGGTACCCTGAGGAGGACTGGCCAAGCCTGCCCCGTGCCAGCTACCCCGAGGAGGAGCCGAGCCTACCTCTCGCCCGGTACCCTAAGGAGGACTGGCCAAGCCTGCCCCTTTCCTGCTACCCCGAGGAGCAGCCGAGCCTGCCCTTTGCTGCCTACCCAGAGGAACCGATGCTGGTGGAGAGCACCGAGGACACTAGAACGGCCCAGGTACCATACGAGGGGAAGTGTGGAAGTAGCCCGGGGGCAGCCGATCCCACTCTGGCTGTTGCACTGCCAGAGCCGATGTCAGTGTGTTGCAGCCAGGATCCCCACTGACAGCAGCGAGTCTCTGCAGCTGCTAGGGCCCCGGGCTGGGACGCAGTGGAGTGGGAGGGCCTGCTTCCCGACTCCCCCTTTTTCCCCTGGCTTAGAGAGGCTGGGACCTGTGGAACACTGACCCAGCCCCTGCCTAAAGGCCTGGGTTTCTGACTGACTATTTGTTTGCTGCCCTGCCCTGACCTAGGGCCTGGGCTGCTACAAACCCTCACCCAGCCCCTGCTTAATGGCCTGGGTTTCTGACTGACTATTTGTTTGCTGCCCCGCCCTGACCTAGGGCCTGGGCTGCTACAAACCCTCACCCAGCCCCTGCTTAATGGCCTGGGTTTCTGCCTAACTATTTGATTGCTGCCCCGCCCTGACCTAGGGCCTGGGCTGCTACAAACCCTCACCCAGCCCCTGCTTAATGGCCTGGGTTTCTGCCTAACTATTTGATTGCTGCCCCGCCCTGACCTAGGGCCTGGGCTGCTACAAACCCTCACCCAGCCCCTGCTTAATGGCCTGGGTTTCTGCCTAACTATTTGATTCCTGCCCCGCCCTGACCTAGGACCTGGGCTGCCATAGACATTGCCTCAGCCTCTGCTTAAGGGCCTGGGTTTCCGAGCTACTGACTCAGCCCCTGCTTGAGGGCCGGAGCTCCAGACTGCGTGATTACTGCCCTGCCCTGATTGAGGGCTCGGGGCTCTTTTCGGACCTATTGGGTCAGCCCCTGCTTACGGGCCTGAGTCCCCTAACCGTGTGTCTGCTGTCCCCAACTGCCGCCGGACCAGAACTGTCGGCGGACCAGAGCGAGGCGGTGGGATACCCCACAGCCCCGCTGAGGGCCGAACCCCGGCCGAGACTACTACACGCGCCCATTGCCTGTTCAGAAAGGAAAAGGTGCATATGTGACGGACACACAAATGTCCAGGTAACTTGAGGTGACCAGAATGGCACAGCAAGGAGTGCTGGAGACACGAAATCTTCAGCAAAGGCTCAAAGATCGTTGTAAGTGACCCCTCCTCACACTCCCCCAGCTTGTGAGCCTTGCTCTCAGCCAGGGGTTCGGATTCTGCTGCGAGTTAATGCCCGTTTTACGCACCCTAGCCCCTTTTCCCATTCCTGGAAGGTGTGTTTCTCCTATGAGCATCTGCAGCCAAACTGGAAAGTTCCCAGGGCAACCCATGTTCCACAGCCAGGACCCATTGACAATACTGAGGAGTTCAAAACCAGCCATTCCCTACCTGATTCAACATTTCACCCACTGTTTCTACAGTCGCAGGGAGGGGTCTTCTGTGGAGTGTCTCCATGCGTCTAGAATACTGGACCCCCTGAAAGAGAGACATAGCATTGGACCTCAGCAAGGCCAGAGCCCCTCCATCAAGATTTTACAAGCGTCATTCTGGTCTGAACAAATTCCTCAGCACTCACTAGATGTTATAGCTATTTCTCCTGTGCGTGTGTAACCCACACACTGGGTGTGGTGTTCTCTCCCATCTGGTGGCACCAAGACCACTTAGACAGAGAGGTAAAAATGAGTCTGCTCTACAGCCTTAGCTAACAGCCAGTTGGCTTTTAGCTCGTGGTAAAGGCTCATGCACTAAGCTCCAGAGGTCCCCGGTTCGATCCTGCCCACAGACAACTGGGGTCTGTCAACATTACATGTGTCTTGTCTATTTAGATTGCAAGCTCATCTGGGCAGGGACCATCTGCTACTCTGTGTTTGTACAGCGCCTAGCACGATGGGCCCCAGTCTTGGTTGGGCCTTTGGGATGACCATCATAAACATGGTGAATCATAATAATTCACTGCATTCAATTTAGTTAAAGACACCAAAGGGAGGACCTGATCCTGCCAATATTTACTCCCGCAAGTAGTCCTTACTCACAAAGGCCTAGTGTTTTAAGTGGGGCTTACCGACTCAGGGTTATGCTATGAAAATAAAGGTGTTAGGCTTTGCATTTTTTTCTAACCTGTCCCCAGACAGAGATAGTTTGTGGAGCCCATTACTGAGCATAACACAGTGAAAGGCATTCTACTTACGTGGGAACTGTGGTTGTCACTTAGAGGTCTGGACTGGACCATTGTACTGGCACCCTTTAAAAAATAAAAACAGGGAACTGTTGCATGATTCCAGGAAAGTTATTAGGGGTTAATAAAACCCACCACAGTTAACCTCTCATCCCTTCCCCCCATCATTCCTCCTCCCACCCTACCCCCCCACAAAATACTCTATGCTAGTTTGTAGAGTTTACTTACACATCGACCTTGGTCATAGTGTCCTCGACTGGATGTAAGGGAGGGAGATGGTGCCATTCCATTTACATACTACAATAGCAAACAACAATCTCACATCACTAAAATACCTGGCTGGATAGTTAAGAATCTTATCAGGGGAAATAGTTTTATTCTGACTGGAGACTAAGCTTGAGAAATGTCAGCCTCAGAAAATGATACGTGACTAAGCACAGTGCTTAGAATGGCAGTGCGATTTCAGGGTTATTATTTTCAAATAGGGCTGTCTTAAGTTATTCTTTTCACTGTGGTTCAGGTCATAGGCAGTGTGTTAGGCACATCTGTGACGTTGGCAGACCAGGTGCCAGCTCATGCCAAAGCCCCAGGTCAATTCACTTGTGTATTAGTATTGATCAAAGTAATTGTTAAATGTATAAGAATGTATCTGGTGTTTAAGCATCATGAAAATGGGATGTTACACGCATTTTTTTACTTATCTGTATCCTGTTATAATGTAATAGCAAACATTTACATTATAAATAACCCTTCAAAGAAGCCTTGTGAAATGCTAATGAAGGACTTCAACAGAAAAGTGCTAATTTCAAATCTAGTGGCCATAATATGTGATGACCGGAGGTCAATGACTCAAAATTCATTCTTCACTCACTGTCAGAGGAAGAGCCCAAATGGATAGAGACACTGTCAACTTGTTTTCTGTCAGGAGAAGCTATAAAAGATGGATTCAAGGAAAGATCCTTGATCTCTGGACTGTCTGGACTCTTACAGGGAAGTGTACCAGATACAAAGCAGAGGTCCCCAGAGACAATCTGGGTGGCAGCTTGTCTGGGTGGCAAAATAGGCTGGAGAATCTACGGGGACTGTCTGTGACTCCATGGTAAGACTGATATAGCAATCCAGGAGTTCACATTTGTTACTGATTTGGTGAAATCTAAATATAGCCCATACTACCAGCCTGGGGTGTCTGCCCTGTTTTCCAACAGTCTGCCCTGAGGTAGGCTCTCACAGTTGTGAGCCACTCCAGACCTTAGGGTGTTAAAAAGGGACCACTCCATTTACATGAATATATAAACAAACAAGTGGTTACCTCAGACATTTGTTTTCCTTTTCTAACTTGTGCATATGTAGAGAGTTGGCTTTCATAATCCAAAACATCAGGCATAACCTGCAGAGGGCAGAGATGAAGACGTGCATTCATTAAATGTACAGAACAAAGGACTATTAATCCTTATTGGCTCCTAACCAATATTTTGCAACCCCTGCCCTTCGTCATCTGTTATTTCCCTGTTCTCACTAAACAGCCAGGTATCACATGGCAAGTAGAGATGGAGGAGCCACTCAAATCTTTCCTCAGCAAAGCACCATGTCTGCCTTGTTAATACATTCCAACGGGATGAGGTGTCCAAGAAGAAGAGTACCCAGAAAACCATTGGAATGGCAGAGGGTGCATTAGAGTTAGTCCCCATTACCTGGATAACCCAATACCATACAGCAGGTCATTTTCCTTCCACATTCTGCTGAGAAAGGGAGCAGTGTTCTGCTCAACACCAAATGACAGGAGACATAAGACCGGATGGTTGATAATCTGGGCAGACAAGTATCGAGTTGGCAGGATGCTCACAATAGGAAAGTGGATAGATATATGCTCAATTACCCACCTGAGACAAAACGTTTCCACTCTCTTCATTGTATTTGATTAAAGTCTGGTTGCCTTCTTCAAAAGGGAAATTGACTTGTCTTTTCCTGTTTTCAGATCCATAGTAACACCACAGCAGAAGACAGCCTACCACTGAAACAGGAAAAGAATGACCAGAACTGCTACTGACACCTCACAGCCTTTCAAAGCAGCCCCGCTGGCACCTCACTGAACTCTATGAATGTATAGATCAGATTTCAGATCATTCATTAATTTGTTTCAGACATAGGAAACATCAGACTGGACTAGACCAGGGGTCCAGCTAGCACAACATCCTGTCACCGACAATGGCCAGCTCCAGATGTTTCAAAGGAAGGTGCAAGAAATCCCACAACAGGCAATTGTGGAGTAACCTTCCTCTATGGGAAAGTTCTATCTAATCAACTCTCCAACACCACCTACTATGAAGAACTCAAAGAAGACCCCACACCACAGGAATTTAAGGATATCATCAAATCCTTCCCCCAAACAACTCCAAGAGAAACTCTACAAACTCATCCCTCAAGAACCCACCACTGGGACCTTCTACATGGTTCCCAAGATACACAAACAAGGGAACCCAGGCAGACACATCATATCAGCAACAGTACTCTCAGTGAAGGAATATTGGGACTCCTAGAAACCATCTTCAAACCGGTCACCACACAAAAAAACTTCCTCCAGGACACAACCAACCCACAAACTCCAGAACATCAACAATTTCCCTTGGGACGCCATCTTTGCCATCATGGATGTCACTTCCTTATACACCAATATCCCCCACAATGACAGCATCGCTGCCTGCCTCAAATATTTACAAGACACTGGACAACACTGAGATCTCCACCCTGAACACATCGCCAAACTCATCCATTTCATCCTGACCCATAACAACTTTACATTCAACAACAAACATTTTGTTGAAACCATCGGAACAGCCATGGGTACTAGCATGGCTCCCCGATATGCCATCCTCTTCATGGTCCACTTGAAGAATTTCTGGACAAATGCACCAGAAAACCACTGATAAACCTAAGATAAGTCTATAATATTTTCATCCTCTGGACAGATGACCTAAACTCCCTCATAGATTTTCACCACAACTTCAACAGCCACCATCTGTCCATTAAATTCTGTTTGGAAAACTCCCACACTAGCATCAACTTCCTGGACACCAGAGTCAGTTTCAACAATGGAACCCTACAGATAACTATGTACAAGAAACCCACAGATCACCACACTTACCTCCACAAATCTAGCAACCACCTCAAACACACCAAGAAAGTTATCTACAGCCAGGCACTCTGATAGCACAGAATATGCTCTAAGGAGAAAGTCCAGGATATACACCTTAGTGCACTGAAAACTGCCTTCAAACAAGAACACTCCACCAGAGAAGTGGATCACATCATGGAACCAGCCCGGAGTGAACCTGCTTCAATACAGAAATAAAACACCCTCTGACCTCACACCCCTCCCTGTCACCTACCACCCCTTACTGGAACCCATAAGAAGCATCATCAAATAAATACAACCCATGCTCAGTGGGAATCCATCCTGAAAGAAATCTTTCCTGAATGCCCTATGCTGGCCTTCAAAACAATCCCCTAGGCTCCCTCTCCAAGCTCATCAGAAGCAAGCTCCCCATAGACTAGGACACATCAACTCACAGCTGCACCAGACCCCACCAAAACAACAGATGCAAAACCTGCAGACATATCTCCACTGCTGCAATGATCAACCCCTACTTCCATTGCTATCATAATATGTCGTATACCTCATTCAGTGCACTAACATGCCCAATAATAACTATGTGAGTGAAACCAACAATCACTACCATCTCGAATGAACTCACACAGGAAAATAAGATAACACCCTATCACCTGTGGGTGAACACTTTTCACAAAGTGATCACGCTATATCTGACCTCTCCGTCCTCATCCTCAAAGGAAACCTGCACAACACCATCAAAAGACAACCCTGGGAGCTTAAATTCATTACTTTGCTTGACACTAAAAATCATGGATTAAATAGAGACACTGGATTTATGGTTTATTAAAACAATCTATAACCCACCAATAAAACCTACCCCAATCCCAGATTCCCCCTTTTCCTTTCCCCCGGTGATGGGAGGTCCCTTGAAATCTGTGTTAACTTTGGCTACACCATCTGCTCCACCTTGTATTTAGCTATGACACTCAGTATGTTTCCTAGACCTCAAGAAGAGTTGTGTGTAAGCTCGAAAGTTCGGCTCTTTCACCAACAGAAGTTGGCCCAACAAGAGATATTACCTCATCCATGTTGTTTCTACAATATCCTGGGACCGACAGGGCTACAACAACCCTGCATATCTATTCCCAATCAGTTAGGCTAATGCCAAAAGTTTTATCCTTATACATTTTAACTTCATCCAGGAATCTTCTCACTATCCTTATAGGTGCCTACATTCTACTCAAACTTTCTATCTTCCTACAGAACTCTTCTTGACCTCAATTATATCGTTCCAAGGAACGTGTGACTAATGTTGGCATGTGGCCGTGAGTTCCACAGGTTAACTACATGCTGTAAAAGAGAGAATTCCCTTTTATCCATTTCAAGTGTCCTGCCTTTCCATTTCATTGGATGTCCCCTCATACTAATACGAGAAAGGGTCAGCAGGAGCGTGGCATACATTTCACGCTCCACCTTATCTCAACTCCTCTCTAAAATACGCTGCCCTGAGCTCTTCACTCTCTCCTCAGATGGAAGACTTTCCAGGACTGTTCATTTCCACTGCTCATCTCTGGACCCTGTTTTCATTATACTTTTGAGACAGACACACACTGTTCCAGATTAAAGTGTCCCAGCTCACCGTGTGATGCCATTGTAGAACTGACAGTGTTACTTTCTAACCCACTCTTCATACAGCCTAATGTTGTTTGCTTTTTCGATCATGACTGCACGCTGAGGACAGGTTTCCATTGAGTTCTCCACAATAAAGCCCAGGTCCTTCTCCTGAGATGCTACAGCTAATTTAGAGTCTCTCCCCTCCCCTCAATGTGGATGAGTCATTTAAATAATCCCTTCCAAGGTCCATTACCCTTCATTTGTCAGCACTGGATATCATCTGCCATTGTGCTGCACATCATAGCATTTCTGCCAAATAATTTAACAGACTGTTCTCTTGGTTGCTGGAGATGAAAAGACAGCAGTGGTCATTACATGAGCACAGCTATGGTTCCCATTGCAAGACAAAGGTGGCTCCAGAATGTAATAAGGCTTCAGATCATCTGCTTAGACCACTGAATGGTGGTGACACAAAAGAGCAGATATTTAGTTCCACCTTTACAGCATTCAGACATATTAAGAGTGTCAAATGGCCATTTTACTGCCACTTGTTCCTTCTAAAGGCAGGTACTATATGCCACACATTAATAGGTTGCAGTTCCCATGAGATCTTATAGCCAGGTGATGAGTAAGTGAGGGGTAAATTTTAGGAGGTATCTTACCTAGAGATAACAGGAGGACTGCCAAAATCACAGCAATGGCGCCACCTCCAAGACTCAATGGCATGGAGTTCAGTTCTTCGCATCCGTGTCCATCTGGGCAATGGCAGAGTCTCACAGACAGATTCTGCTTCATAGAGAATAATCCCTGCCTGTCCAGAATTAGGAGAGGCACCAAATACTTGCCACGTGGGAGGTTTCTCAACATTAAAAGTTCAACTGAGTCACCTAAAAGAAGAAAGGCAAGAACTCCTGAGCCTCATGTAAAAAGCAATAAACAGCCAGAAAGCACAGTGTTGATGGAGGAGTGGCTTTTTTTTCCATTTTGAGCCCTTCTGAGTTATACAAACTGAGTGGGGAAATTGATTGGAAGCACAAAGGGACAGAATGTCAGTGAGGATAGGTTCACAATTTGGTGTTTAATTTGCACACGCCGCTACCCAGACAGTGTGCGCAAAGTGGATAACTGCATGTGCCAGTGTTTTAGTGCCTGCCTGTACCTGATAACTGTATCCAGTAAAATAGATCTACCACTTTCCAATACGTGTAATGCCTTCAGTTCCATAGTCACTGTGGCGATGATCCCAACAGAAAACCGTTTCTTGCCATATGTGAGATTTTTAGAGGCCTCAAAGCAGAAGGCTGAATGGTGCAAAATCCTATTGAGCCTATAATCATGGGCAATTGTATTAAAAGACATCTAAGCAGATTCTGACCTCCAGAGTTACTCCAGTGTAACTCTGGAGTGGCTCCACTGAAGTGAGAGTGGACTTACTCTGAACCTACTCCGAAGTAGGAGTGCAGAACTTAAAACATTGAAGTGATAATAAATAACAGATGGTAAACATGACTATGCCTGTGTGAAACAGTGACAGGATGACAAAGCGAGCAGGGGTTTCACAGGGTGTGTGGGAGGAAGAACTTACCAAAACTCTTTCCCAATCTCCAGTTTTGCTTTATACTTTTTGAGTCATCAGCGAGTTTAAATGTAAATGGACTGGCATACGGATCTGAGTCATTATCTTCTGCCTTTATGATGAGAGGAGTCAGTCTTGCTTTGTCACAAACTTCTAAGAAACGTGTGACTAATGTTGGCATGTGGTCATTGATGTCAGACAGGTAAAGCAGAATGGTGCCAGTGCCCGTCTGCGGTGGGACCCCTAGGTGGAGTAAACAGAGGTTGGCCAAGATATTGGCAAGAGGCAACAGTCTGACATGATTCCTCTGCCCAATTCATTCCCTATTAGTCCCTGTCTACGTTAATACATTAGCAAGATGTAAGGACATTAGGATTTTCTGTACTGATCCTCCATGCAGATTCATAGTCAATCGTTTCATAGTGTGTCTTTTACCTGAGAATATGCTTTATTAGTAATAATCAATTAGCCAGTAATAATCAATTAACCCTTGATACTACTGTCAATTAGATACATATCATCATCCCCTCTTCCAAATGGGTTAGCTGAGGGTATGTCTACACTACCTGCTGCATCGTCCGGCAGCGATCAATCCAGTGGGGATTGATTTATCGTGTCTAGTCTAGACATGATAAATCGACCCCCCGAGCCCTCTCCTGTAAACTCCTGTACTCCAGAGCCGCTAGAAGCGCAAGCGGAATCGACAGGGAGCGGCAGCAGTCGACTCACCGCGGTGAAGACACCACGGTGAGTCGATCTAAGTACATCGACTTCAGCTACGTTATTCACGTAGCTGAAGTTGCATAACTTAGATCAATCCCCCCCCCCCCCCAGTGTAGACCAGGGCTGAGATACCAAGGAGTTAGATGCATTTCCAAAGGGTACACAGCAAGGTCACAGTCAGGACTACAACATAGTCCTCCCTCTCATTCCCCCAGTCTCCTGCCCCAATTATGAGATCACAGAAGGAAGTACAAAAGGAAGGTGGATGGTCCATACTTAGGACACGAGAGTTCAATTCTCTGCTCTGCCATAGATTTCTTGTGTGAGCTTGGGCAAGTCAGTCCATCTCTGTGCATCAGTTCCCATCAGTACATGAGGGATTGTAGCACTGCTCTACCCCTGTAATCCATCATCTGTACTGCAGCTAATTAGTCTCTGGGTAAAATCAGAGGTGTCGATTGAGACCTGCAATGCCCCACCTCTCCCCCTATAAGTTCCCAACACAGCTGCAATCATCTGAGGTGATGCGCTGACAGCACCCTTGTCTGCTAAGTGAGGCCAGTAGCAGACCATTCTCACTGAGGGAGGCCTCATGCTCAGGGCCGGCTCTGGCTTTTTTGCCGCCCCAGGCAAAAAAGCCTCCCGCCGCCCCCGGCGGGGAGTGCGGTAGGGGAGGGCGGCGAGCCCGGCCGGGGCCCCACTCTCCCCGACCGGCCGGAACGCCGCCCCCCCTCCAGGTGCCGCCCCAAGCACCTGCTTGGTCAGCTGGTGCCTGGAGCCGGCCCTGCTCACGCTCCCTTGGTCCTCTAGAGTTCAGATCTGGTGAACTTTAGGGCACAATACAAGTCTGGCCTGTTTTCCAAGGTGCTCACTTGAGGCACTGATTAGGAGACAGAGTGGAGCGGATTTTAGAGCGGGAAGGGTTTAAGCAGGAGGCTGTTGGGAAATTTGTTTTCTTTGAATGTTTATTTGCCATATTGTGATGACGGTTGTGCCTTTATCCTTCACATGTGTGCCTAGAGAATTTGACAGGTGTCACTGAAAATCTGATCCTCTGAACAAATATGCAAATGAGCAGCATTCTGGATACAAAACAAGCAGGGAGTCCTGAAAAGAAAGACTTACAGACACATATCAGCATATTATTCACTGTGCAATGGACTTGAGTATCCCCACTCTTCCTCGACAGAGACTATTTTTCCAGTAACAGGAGCTGTTATTCCTCTCTACAGTGATGCTAACGCTCACAGCACATACTCGGAAATGGTCTCATTTGCTACCCTCTGAACAGAAACTTACCATCATCGATGGCATGAACAATGATGGGGTAAACACTGTCATTCACATAGGGGGATTCCCAATCAAGTTCTTTCATGGCAGTAATAACGCCAGAGTTCTCATCAACAGTCACCCACCCTGCTGGATCATGAAATACTGTGTATCTGAACAAAACAAGACAAAAAACCCAAAGCCACACAATTATTTAAAATGTCTTAGGCACTCAAATACAAGTTCCGTTACATCTCCTGGTATCTTTTTAAGCCTCAGATATTTCCACTCTGGGACTTCACTTTGTTTAGTGTTTCTTGTTGATGAAAAGTGATGAGGTGGCTTCACTAGGGACTGAATTTTCTTTATCAGCCAAAACATTTGCAGTGTAGCTAGCGGCAATGCAAGGTTTCCCACACAGTGCTGATATGCCTCTCCCAGAGCCTGGAGGAACCACTGTTAAGGGTGAGATGATAATTTAGTTTCCATTCCAGTTCAGGAAGGAGGAAGTCAATGGGAGTTCTGACCAAGCAAGCACTGTATGATTGGAATCATTATTTTTACTATTCCAAAAGCAAAACTAGATATTTTCTGTCTAAGACTGGAGGGTTGGCTGTATCCAGTCAGTCTAGTGCTCCAACATACAGTTTAGAACAGTTGCACTAAGTTAAAAAGCTCTTTCCTTTATGTTCCTTAACAATTTCCCCAGCTCAGGGTTCATAGTGTCTCCACTTACTTTATATTATTTGGCACCACATCTGGATCTACAGCAGAATATTTTCCAAGCCTCGTCCCAGGCTTCACGCCTTCTTCTTTTTGAAGAACAAGTGTAGGAGGGTGAAATTCAGGAGCATCATTTGTGTCTAGGACTTTCACAGCCACGGATGCACTCATGGGGGCTACAGGAGGGCTCCTCAGTTTCCCTTCATGACATGAAGATAAAGGTTCTTCGTTTTCAACAGAAATGACAAGTCTCTTCTCTGAGTCACCTTCATAGTCCAGAGGCTGCAAACCCCAAAGAGAAGCTTTCATTAGAAATTATGGCTTTTCCTGTGGAAAGATCATCTCTCTATAAGTGAGAGCAGTAATGACAGGTTTCAGAGTAGCAGCCGTGTTAGTCTGTATCCGCAAAAAGAACAGGAGTACTTGTGGCACCTTAGAGATTAACAAATTTATTAGAGCATAAGCTTTCGTGGACTACAGCCCACTTCTTCGGATGCATACCGAAGAAGTGGGCTGTAGTCCACGAAAGCTTATGCTCTAATAAATTTGTTAGTCTCTAAGGTGCCACAAGTACTCCTGTTCTTTTTGAGAGCAGTAACTGATCCCAAATTACAAGCAGCTCCAACTATTAATATTACAATCAATCGGTCCATGCTACAAAATGCCATATTGTATCAAATCTATGGCTTCAGTAACATTACCTTAATAACCCTTAAAATGCCCTCATTTGTTTCAGGATTGGTCTCAACGATGAACTGTTCCTTTTCATTGCCTTTCACTATTTTGTACTTTGCTCTCCAAGCAGGTGTATTTGGAGAATCTTGATCTTCCACCTGGAGCCTTAACATGCTTGGTCCTACTTTGCCTTCTTCAATTTGCAACTGATACTGAAAAAAAAAGGGGGGGGGGGATGGTCTCATCAATGTCTAACCAGGAATCATCACATTGAACTAGTCCATCAATCCAGGTTCCCATCACACTTCCAAGCCCTGAAGATCCACTTCACAAAGGCCCTGTTCCTCTGCACTAGCTTTAGGGTCCTTACTCCCTGGTTGTGCAGCTCCAGTATAGACGCACAACTAGGCCCTCTCCTACGGCTTCCTCCAGGACCTTGTTCCCCAGGATGGCAGAGGCTCTGTGGATATGGCCTGAGGTTGAGTAATCTCCGAAGATCTGGGTGGGGACATAAATCTGCACAGTACAAATATCTCCCTCATAATAGTTACTTCCATTAGATTCTGTATCTTCTGCTGATAATTTTATTTTTTTGTTTAGGGCTCAATGATGCCTCCCTTACTCACACAAAGTAGCAGTTTACTCTGCGAGCTGACTTATTGATATCAATTAAACTACTCATGAAACAAGGTCCTACTCAACGTGACTAAGGGTGGTGGAATCTAGCACTTGTATCCTGGAGCTTATCTAAAGCACCATCCATCGACAGAGACCATGGAAGCTGATACCATATGGAGTGAACAAATCACGATGGCTACAAAGGACCATAGAACTTAACTAGCATGTTTTATCCCCACAAAGCCCAAACTTCACCCAGAAACCTGCTTGAACAGGTGCATTTTTGCTCTATTCCCTGAAGTTTTCAAACTCTAGCAAACAATCCTGGGGAGTGAATTACATAGGCAGAGGTCTGCCATGGCTAAGTCTTAGTCAGATGTTGTTTTTTTGCACTTTGTGGCCAATGCTGCAATGTAAGACCCTTTTCTCCTGGTCTGCACCTTAACTTATTAATACCCACACATACCTGTCAAGCCTCCCACCTTCATTCACTAGAACAGGCAAGTTACAAAACCGGTTTTAATTTTTCATACACAAATGGAAAATATTAACTGGACTAGAACCCTAAAATCGTCAGCTAATTCATAAGCTTTTCAGAACTCTTTCCCCAAAACCAAACAAAGGAGGAGACAGCAGAGGGGTAATGGATAGAGCATGCTGGTTGGAGATTGGGTAGTAGTTGGGTGGCTATAATTACTTTCAGCTCAGACAAAAGTCATGGCTCCTTTCTCAAGCAGAGAGGATTTCTGGTCCCTTAGACGTCAGGAAGCCTGCTTCAGGAGAAGAATTCAGCACTTCCTTAGTTCTTGGATGAGGTAGGGTTCCCATCTCTCCCAGCCTCAGGTTCAGCAGAGAAAGCATCTGATGCTTTCCAGATCCACAACAGTGGAGGATGCATTGCTAAACTCAAAGAACATTGAGCCTGCATTCCAGTAGCTTGTAATCCACCTGGTGAGACTCGTAACTCAGCAGAAAGAAAAAGAAAACCAAAGGAAAGGGAAGATCCTGACTATGAAACAAAACAATAAGCACCCAAACTGGCCCCACTCTCCTCAAGATCACTCTGGGTTTTTTATAAAGCTCTCAGGCCAGGCTGTTCAATATGCTCCTTCCAGAGTCGTCTAGGAACCACATCTACCTAAAATATTTTTTATGCAAAAAACAGCCTAGGGACATATCGGCACGTCCAGTTCACAAACAAGGTTCTCATCACACATCAGGATCTTCCTCAGACCAACTCTGGCCATAAGTTTGAGCTCTTTTCCAGAATTCCAAGGTAACTGTTCATTAATCCATAACCCTTTTAAAAGTCACTTTCCTTTAGGCAAGCTTGGTTCATTGGTCCCACCGTCATAGCAAACCCCCTCCTGAGAGCACCCTGCTGCCGGTATTAGCAACAGCTTTATCCTCTGAATTGACAGTAGAAACAACTCAGCAAAACTTAACTCCTACAATGGGATATACAGAGGGTACATAAGTAGCCAGGTGTACTGGGCATTATGGATCACAACCAACATTTCCAGTTGTCGGCTATATTAAAATAAATTGACTCTATAACGTGCATTTGAGAATGCAGGTATAATGGGGTGTAAACCCCACACTGGCACTGAGAGGGTTAACAAGAGCTTGGGAACTGGACCCAGAGGGGTGCTAAGTAGGTCAATTAGCCAGTCCACCTGGAAAAGAGTCAGGCCTGAGAAAACTCAGTTAGAGAGAGCCAGGAGAAAGGAGGCTGGGAGTTCCTGCTGTCTGAGAATGGTCTGATAGAAGTCAGAAGAGAGGAGAATTGGGAAAAGCTACAGGAGGGGAGTTAGTTTGTGTGGTGCGTCTCAAAATGGAGGCAAGATTCCTGGGAGGTAGTGTTCATGATCCAGCAGGGTGGGTGAGTGTTCAGCTGAAAAGTAGAGTACCCAGGGAGACTTGTGAAGGACTAACATTCAAGCCTGGGAGGGATGGAAGTGGGTCAGATTGTACTTCTGGTTTGGGATTTGGTGAAGAACTCCAGGGAAGAATCCTACAAGCCAGAGCCCTGAAAGAAGGGAGTGCCTGAGAGGCATGCAGGTGCACAGTGAGCGCAGGAAGGGGTTGGTGGGAAAGGCCTGTGGACAGGCTGAGATTGGAAGTGGTCCCGGGGAGGCAGCAAGGAGTCTGAGTAGATGGACCTTGGCTGCTTTCTACAGGGTCCCTAGACTGGAACCCAGAGGAGAAGGAGGGTCTTGGTTTCCACACTGGCCACCAGAAAAGGTCCTGGAGACCACTTGTGGAAGGACTAGTGTGTTAGGACTTGGGATGGAGAGTTGGCTTGAGGATGCCACTCCATTGTTTATCAGACTTTGTTACTCCAGAAGGGATGGGACTAAATGTGGCCTGACCAGAGGGTTGAGTCACAAGAAGACAGACTGCTGCAAGGCCGGAGAGGTTGTTGGTAAGGGGTACTAGATGGAGAGCCTGCTATGCCATGCCCAGCCAAAAGAGGGCGTGACAGCAGCGAGTCCACTTTTCTACAACATGTAAGTGCTGTTTTAATAGCACCTGATTACAGAAATGGCACTAAAACTTTTAGAGGAGCCAGTATCAGTACATGGGAATCCACTGAAATTGATGACAATCCTGTCAAGTGTTTTCCTGTCAACATTTAAGAGATTTCTATTGACATTCATAGATGCCAAGGCCAGAAGGGACCATTCTGATCATCTAGTCTGACCTCCTTTATAACAGGCCCAAAATAATTCCTAGAGCAGATCTTTTAGAAAAACATCCGATCTTGATTTAAAAATTGTCAGTGATGGAGTGAATTTTTCCAATAGTTACTCACGTCAATAAAAAAATCATGCCTTATTTCCAGTCTGCATTTGTCTAGCTTTAATTTCCAGCCGTATTATCCCTTTCTCTGCTAGACTGAAGAGTCCATTATTATATATAAGTGTTACCTCAGATAGATACTTATAGAATGTAATCAAATCAACCCTTAACCTTCTCTTTGATAAGCCAAATAGATAGACTCAAGGAGCTCAATCACTAAAGGCCGGTTTTCTAAACTTTTAATCCTTGTCATGGCTCTTCTCTGAACCCACTCCAATCTATCAACATCCTTTTTGAACTGTGGGCACCAGAACTGGATACAGTATTCCAGCAGCAGTCACACATTGCCAAATATAGCGGTAAAATAATTGAGATTCCCCAGTTTATGCATCCCAGGATGGCATTAGCTTTTTTGGCCACAGTGTCACACTAGGAGCTCATGTTCAGCTGAGTATCCATCACAACCCCCAAATCTTAGTGCTGTTTTGTTAATAACCCACATCCATATATACTTTAGCTTGATCTTGCAAGGTGCCAAGCACTCTTAATTTGCCATTGAGCTTACACGGCACCTGGCAGGATTGAAATTTCTTCCTCTTGGGATGATTCAGTAAAGTACCTGCACTTATTCCTTACATTTTCCTTGGTAAATTCAGGCGGGTGGTTGTTTGTATCTTCAACAGCAATGTTAACTGTTGCAGTAGATGACATTTGTGGGGTACCATCGTCTCTGGCTTTGATCAGAAGTTTGAAAGAGCTGGCAGTCTGAAAAACAAGTTAATTAACTTCCAAAATATAGGTTAGGAAAAAGTGTCTGGTCGCTGCTACAAAACTGATCCTTTAAACTATTTATACTTGTGAATCTCTCCCTACTCCAGAGATTCCTATATGAACCTAAATTTACACATGGCAAGTACACCTCTACCTCGATATAACGCTGTCCTCGGGAGCCAAAAAATCTTATCGCGTTATAGGTGAAACCCTGTTATATCCAACATGCTTTGATCCGCCAGAGTGCGCAGCCCCGCCCCCCTGGACCCACTGCTTTACCGCGTTACATCCGAATTCGTGTTATAGCGGGTCGCATTATATATATATATATATATATCGTAACATATTATGTACTTCACCTGATGATCCAAGCATCCTGAAATCACTATAAAACCCTCGGTAGGATGGATGTTAAATCTGGGCTCTTTCAGATTGGGTGTCTGTGTAGTAAGGGAATAGGTCACCCGAGAATTAGCTGTGTCTTTTTCATCTTTGTCAAAAGCTGTCAAGTTGAAAACTGGCTTATCTAGGATGAAGAATTGAAGCATTTGTTACACGAGCTCACTACTGACATGGGTGTGCTTGGGCCTAATGACCTTTATCCCTCTCTACTACTTCTCCCCTCATTACTCCAGGCCTTCTGCATGTCCACTAGACTCCTCTGTGCCTCCACATATGCTCTCCACATTTGGACTGAGGTTTGCCACTTATGTTTCTCTTCCTCTGCAGCTCCTGCCTCCTCTCCTGCCGTTATAATTACTCTAGCTCACTTAGGGACACACATTTGTAAGAGAGATATATACTATAAAGATATTTATTGCATTTCTGTATTTCTTTACTAAACATTCACTGGTTTCTAACCCAGCAGTGCCACCAGTCAACCTCACACTATGTGTTCACAACACTGTTCTTTCCGAGCACACCCAGTCCAGTTTTTTGTTTATTATCTGATTCATTGGTGGAACTGGAAAAGGTTCAGAGATGGCTTCCATGCAAGGAAAAACTAAAAATATTAGGGCTGCTTAGCTTTGAAAAGAGATGACTAAGGGAGGATGATAGAGATCTATACAATGTAGAAAGAGTGAATAGAGAAGTGTTATTTATCCTTTCAAACAACACAAAAACCAGGGGTCATCTGATGAAGTTAACAGGCAGCAGATTTAATGCAAACAAGAGGAAGTACTTCTTCAAATAATGCACAACTAACCAGTGGAACTCATTGCCATGGGATGTTCTGATAGCCAAGAGTATAACATGGTTCAAAAAGAACTGCATAAGTTCATGGAGGGTAGGTCCGTCGATGGCTATTTGGCAAGATGGTCAGGGATGCAACCCCATGCTCAGGACTGCCTTAGATTTCTGACTAACCAAAGCCAAGAACGAAAGACAGGATGGATCACTCCATAATTATTCTGTTCTCTTCATTGCCCCTGAAGCTCTGGTACAGGCCACTATCAGAGACAGGGTACCAGGCAAGATAGACCATGATCTGACCCAGTATGGCATCTTTTATGTTCTTATCTGGAAGGATGAAAGGGTCCAATCCTGCAACATGCTCAGCACCTCCTGTAAGGAGCAGGGCCCTATCAGCTTCCAAGTCCAACCA
Source organism: Chrysemys picta bellii (assembly GCF_011386835.1). Classification (NCBI taxonomy): domain Eukaryota; kingdom Metazoa; phylum Chordata; order Testudines; family Emydidae; genus Chrysemys; species Chrysemys picta. Next base: position 45,673,935 of record NC_088803.1, on the reverse strand, counting down.
CTAAACAACTGGTTCACATGCCTGCCAGGAACACTGAAAGCTCTACTGCTGAAAATGACTGTGTTTCATATGGAGATAAGGGATACTAGAATTACGTACAAAGGCTCTAAACCGGTTCCCACTAAAATCAATGTGAATTTTGCCATTGACATCAACAGTGTATGACCCGGGGATTGTTATTTCCAGGTTGGAGCTGGCCCTGTCTACTTCCCATCCCTTTAAGTTCTCTACAATTTTGTGCAAGTTTTGACTGATAAAAAGGTACCAGACCCAAGGACGCTGGAAGTTTTGCTAAAGATATTTGGTGTTTATGTATAACATGCTGCCACTGTGTATTTAAAGTTGATGTAGACAATAACTTTGGCATTACAGCTTCTCACACGCAGACTAAGACACTTCATGCAGGGCTTTCATTATGAACCTTCTCTGGTCTTGGAAAATACTTGACTTTAAGTCTCAAGCTTTGTAACATCATTTAAACTGCATGATAAAAATGACTCCCCAAACTGCATTCCCTTTTTTGCTGTATTCTTTACAAGAAACTGATTTCAGACCAATTCTTCCTTTAGATAAGACTTCATTCGATTGCCATACTGCAATCAGAGGTGAAAGTAGCAAAGGAATTACTATAGGGCCCAAGCCTGAAAACAACAGCATGTATCATGGTACTGAAGGCAATGGGGCTACTTGTGACAGTTTGTAAGCACCTGTTATCAGGTACTTACAGAATTGTGACCTGTCTGTACATTACTTATGACTTCAACAGAAATGGAAAATTGTTCCTTCACTCCCTAAACCCATGTATATTTGAATAAAAACTACAGGGGAGGGGAAAAAACCCACAAGCCACTAGAAATCGCTTCTTTAGATAGCACTTACCTGTATCATGGTTTTCTTTTATAGCAATGTTAAATTCCTCCTTGGGAAACTTGGGTGCATTATCATTAATGTCTTTAATCTTAATAATGAAAAATAAAGATTTGTCCACTTTCTTCCCAGTCACTGTATCTGCAACATCGAAACGTATCTGAGTAATGGATATTGATACAGAAACAAAAGTTAGCTATCAGAATTGCACAGGAAATCTCTTTCAGCTATTTCAGTTTAAACATATTTGGCTATTTTTTTTTTTTTTTTGCTTTGCATCACTAACAATAAGTTGCTTCACTTGGCAAAGTTAGTATAACTCAAAACAATTACCCTCTGCATTTAAAAACTAAACATGGTAAAGTTCTAGACTTTCTGTAAAAATAAATACATAGATAAAATGGAAATGCAGCTGCGCAAAATAACCCAGCAATGGGAGAATCTAGCACATCATGTAAATTCCGGACACCATTGCTGCACCTGCCTTCTGGTCCACCTGATGTAGTTTGTGAACCAGGCTTGGCAGGCTTCTTTCTGGCCCATTCAACTATGCACCAGCTTGGCCTGGTTTCCTCTCCACACTGTGCTTGTGGGGCAGCACTCCGGACAATAACTCAAGTGGTGGAAGAGGGCTCAACTCTACATCGGGAGGGTGGTTCACAATGCCTAGCCTCCCTGAATACAAAGGCCATCCTTTGGTTATGGTACCTAAATATTGAGCTCTGACATCTGCATACAAGAGGAGAAGACATTTTCTGATGACCAATATCAATACTTCCTTTTATACATCAGCAAAAATTTGCTTCCAGAAATAGTAACAATGCAATAGCACTGTACTATAGGCCAATAGTTTATGGTTTTACAACTCATACTTTTCTACTAGAACTGTAATTTATCATGAGGTGTACAACAAGAACCTTCCTTAGAACTGCTTATGCTGCTTCATAGCAATAACACTGTAGCTATGCAAGGAGTAAAATACTGGGTTTGCAGAACTTCAAGCATGGCACAAAGGTTAGACAATGACATTGATCAATGTTTAGATAATTTAAGCAATTTTATGGAGATCATTGGCCATGCAGATATTTATTGACATATTTATGATAACTCTTATGATATTTATTATCATAAGAGTTAAGCAAGAAAGTAACAAACAAATACAGACTTGAATTTACTACTGGATTTTCTCCTTCACATGAAACATTTAGCAGTAGGAGAGTAATTTAGAGTTGCCATATGCTTAACTGTTCTTCTAAACTCTATTTACCTTAAAATAGGGGGTGTTCTCTCTGTCAATGGTACGATGTACGTACACATGTCCATTGGCATTGTCTTCTATAGAAAACAACCCAAACTCTGGAGATTCATTTACACCAGGTCCACTGATTAAATATTTTACGGACATACTATATGACATGTTGTTGAACAGCTACAAAAGAAATGGAGCATTAGTGACAAGCTAACTGTATCATAAGTATTAAGTTTCAGCACCAGGATTTAAAGGTTTTAAAGACACACTGACAAAAATTCAGGACAACATATTCATCTGGTACATTTCTGTAGTCATGGTTATATGACGCCACACTCTGGGAGAATAAATACAATAGGATGTTTCTAGCTACTATGTTAATTGAAATTGTGATGCCAATTTTTGATAAGAAGCAATTTTTACCAGAAGTGGGAGATCTTCATAGTAGTTATGGAGCCTTTGTAATTAAGGGTTTGATCCAAATCCTATTGAAATTAATAGAAAGCCAGTTGGATTGGACCGTAATGTATTAAGAGCAAGGACAAACTCATAAATTAAAGAGCAACAAATCCCCAGGCCCAGTTAACTTGGACCCAAGTGTTCTGAAGGAACTGAAGAACAAAGCTGTTACCAAAAATCTATAATCACCCATCAAAATCAGCAACTGTACAAGCTGATACTGAGGACAGCAAAAAGTTATGCCTATCTTTAAGATATGATCACTCGGAGAACCTGAGAATTACAGACTAGTGAACCGTACTTCATTATCAAGTAATCTTGTTGAAACTACAATTAAAAATAGATGAATACTATAAAAAAATGCCTAGATGAACATAATATGACAGGGACAAGCCAGCACTACTTCTGTAAAGGAATATCAAACTTCATAGAATCATAGATTATAGGACTGGAAGGGACCTCGAGAGGTCATCGAGTCCAGTCCCCTGCCCGCATGGCAGGACCAAATACTGTCTAGACCATCCCTGATAGACATTTATCTAACCTACTCTTAAATATCTCCAGAGACGGAGATTCCACAACCTCCCTAGGCAATTTGTTCCAGTGTTTAACCACCCTGACAGTTAGGAACTTTTTCCTAATGTCCAACCTAGACCTCCCTTGCTGCAGTTTAAACCCATTGTTTCTGGTTCTATCCTTAGAGGCTAAGGTGAACAAGTTCTCTCCCTCCTCCTCATGACACCCTTTTAGATACCTGAAAACTGCTATCATGTCCCCTCTCAGTCTTCTCTTCTCCAAACTAAACAAACCCAGTTCTTTCAGCCTTCCTTCATAGGTCATGTTCTCAAGACCTTTAATCATTCTTGTTGCTCTTCTTTGGACCCTTTCCAATTTCTCCACATCTTTTTTAAAATGCGGTGCCCAGAACTGGACACAATACTCCAGCTGAGGCCTAACCAGAGCAGAGTAGAGCGGAAGAATGACTTCTCGTGTCTTGCTCACAACACACCTGCTAATGCATCCCAGAATCATGTTTGCTTTTTTTGCAACAGCATCACACTGTTGACTCATATTTAGCTTGTGGTCCACTATAAGCCCTAGATCCCTTTCTGCCGTACTCCTTCCTAGACAGTCTTTTCCCATTCTGTATGTGTGAAATTGATTTTTCCTTCCTAAGTGGAGCACTTTGCATTTGTCTTTGTTAAACTTCATCCTGTTTAACTCAGACCATTTCTCCAATTTGTCCAGATCATTTTGAATTATGACCCTGTCCTCCAAAGTAGTTGCAATCCCTCCCAGTTTGGTATCATCCGCAAACTTAATAAGCGTACTTTCTATGCCAATATCTAAGTCGTTGATGAAGATATTGAACAGAGCCGGTCCCAAAACAGACCCCTTCCCTATCACCGTTCTTTTAGTGTGTCCAAAAAAACAACAACCAGTAGATAAAGGAGAACCAGTTGGACTTTCAAAAAGTCTTTGACAAAATCCCTTCAAGAGGCTATTAAGGAGACTAAGTAGCCATAGAAGGAGAGGCAATGTACTGTCATGAAAGGACCAAAAGGTCAATCAAATAAGGAACAAAGACTTTAGTTTTCTATTGGACTTTCTCCTCCATATAAACTCTAATGTACCTAATGCTAACTCATAGGAAGAAACAACTCCTATGGACACTTCTTCCTGAGTTGTCCATGGGTTTCTTTGCTTCCTCTGAAGCGGCTGGGGCTGATCAATGTCAGGGAAGGAATACTGGTCTAGATGGACCAGTGGTCCAACCTGCTATGGCAGTTCTTATGTTTCTATCTTATGTGGTGTTTAAGGAAGGTACCAGTCTCTCAAATGAGGACCAATCATGCTCCACAGTGGAAGAGTGGCAGCCTCTCCACCCCATTACATTGGAGGCCCCAATCTGCGATGGAAAGTATTCTATAGAGGAAAGTAGGAATATCCTTGCCAAGAGCTTTTGTTTTACCTCTCCAACAAGTTTGGGGAATGGTCCTTTGTCCTCCTCTTCAAGTTCAAAGGTGGTTAAAATCCAACTCCTTTTTGTACGCTGTAGAGAACGAAGATTGTCTGACTGATAAAGGTCCAGCCCCTGTTGGTATAAGAATGAATTCAGGTCACAAAAGTGGGAGATGACTCTCCCAATAGATTGTGAATTGCAGATTTTGCTTTTATGATTCAACTATTTTATAAATTAAGAAGTCTGAGTATAAACCTAATATTTTAAAATCATTAAAGTTTTCAACAGAACTGGGATTACAACTTGGAATTTCCTGATTCCCAGCCCTATGTTGGGTACAATAGACAAGAGGGAAGAAAGTGAGTGATCAAGTGTTGTACCTGTCTACTCTCTAATACTTCCTCTAATAGGGAGTGAACTTTTCCCCAAGCATACATACTAACAGGCGCAGCCATAAGAACAAATTTGGCACTTAGATACAAAGGGGGCAGGTACCTGATGGAAATACTTTTGCAAATAGGCCACTCTTCCCTTCGACTTCTCAAGCATAAAGGGTTCATCAAAGAGTGGGATCTGGCCTTTTAATAATGCAACTAATTCTTCCCTGCCTTTTCACATCATGGTGATTTCTTGCAAGCCAAGACTAGCATTGCAAATCCTAAACATTTACATATCACTCTAATCCCAATTTTAAATACCTTATGTAATAAGTAAATTAGTAGATTAACAAACCTTGCTGCTTGTCTTGTGGATGGTCTTTATTAGACTGACACTGTCCTTTTCAGAAGAGGTTTCGCTGGCAGCAGTAACCTTATAAAACAAAATAGCTTTAATTAGGGGGATGGCTAATTATAAGATGTCTGTGAGACTTATGTAATATTGTACTTACCCAACAGAAAGTACATTGCCTTTTCAGACAGAAAAAGGAACCAAAAGACATCTGACTCTAAGAAGAGTTCTGATCAAGTATTTCCCAAATTGTGAAGTATAAAGCAGAGTTTGATTTATAGTGGATTGGGTTTCTTCATCTCTCCAGAACTTACTAAGGCTACATCTACACTACGGGGGGGGGGGGTCGATTTAAGATACGCAAATTCAGCTACGCGAATAGCGTAGCTGAATTCGACGTATCGCAGCCGACTTACCCTGCTGTAGGGACGGCGGCAAAATCGACCTCTGCGGCTTCCCGTCGACGGCGCTTACTCCCACCTCCGCTGGTGGAGTAAGAGCGTCGATTCGGGGATCGATTGTCGCGTCCCATAAATCGATCCCTGAGAGGTCGATTTCTACCTGCCGATTCAGGCGGGTAGTGTAGACCCAGCCTAAGAGTTGCTAGTATCATAAATTTGTTTATCTTCTTGTAATAGTGTTGCTTCACACCTGACTCCATAAATTTGTTGGGGGGGTTTCAAATTCAAACAAATTCTAGGAAATACTAATATTCTGATATGCAGTCCTACAACATGCCAGTACTTACCCTAAAAGGATAATTGCCGTGTGTCAGCATGCTGTCTTGTAAGTTCAGACAGAGGCAGGGGGAAGGTGGAAACCCGACATCAGCCCCCACCCACCACCTCTCTCTCAAACACACACATACACACACACGTGCACAAATGTCCTCTGCAGCAGGAGCGTTCCACAGTAATGGTTTGCTTTGTGTCCCGGAGCAGATAAGCATGTGGGCTGTCAGAAATGGAAAGGGGATAGCCGCATGCCTGCAGCCAAGTTCAAAACAATGACCAGAGTGGCCACTTGACTTCAGGGGATTATGGGATGTTTCCAGAGACCAATCGCAGTGCAGTAATGCAACACATCGTCCACACTGACACCCTGGCACTCCAGCCGGGGAACAGCAAGCTCTATGCTTCTCGTGGAGGTGGATTACCAGGAGCGCTCCAGCTGCAGAATCCAAGCACTCTAAGTGCCTTGCCACTGTGGACACCTCAGGAGTTATGGCGCCCAGGGCTGATTTAAGGCACTCTAACTTGCAAGTGTAGCCAAGCCCTAATTGACTCAGGTCTTTAATTTCTGCCTTTCCATCTCTGTAACCCCCCCACCCCCTTCAGACTTATTGTATCTACTCCTTTTGAGAGAAGACTTAGAAATTCTGCAGTGTTTGCTGAATATGTCTGTATTATTATTCCTCACTACCACCCACTCCAGACACACTCGCAGAGTCGTGTGGCATTTAATAGATTTCACACCACAGATTTGCCAAACATTTTCTGATACGCTGTGAGAAGCACTTCCAGATCCCATCCTCAGCAGGAGCCATCTTTAACAATCAGTTGGCTCCACCAGGGCTGTGCCCTGTTATTTGGCAGAGCTCTGCATTTTTTAAACATTCAGGTAACACAGCTATTCACTCTCTTCTCACAAATCTTAAAAAAAAAAAGGGGGGGGGGGGCGGAGGGGGAAGAGAACCTTTCCCCCTCTATGCATCCGAAGAAGTGGGCTGTAGTCCACGAAAGCTTATGCTCTAATAAATTTGTTAGTCTCTAAGGTGCCACAAGTACTCCTGTTCTTTCCCCCTCTAGAGACTCAAGCCCAGATCCTTCATGGCTATACAACAGCAGGGCTTCCTTGACTTCAAAGATGAGGATTTGACCCTTAAATATTGTTACGCAAAATGCTCTTCTGGAAAATCTATTACAATGCAAATAGACATTCACTCACAATTTTAAAGGGACAGCCACACGGGAGGAGCTGACCGAGCTGGGTACTGGCTTCTGCAAGCGGCAGCCCAACATACTGCTGCTTTCACTGCTGTAGTTCCTGGCCTGGTCGCTGGCCATGGCCCTGCTGGTCTCGCTCATTGTCGCTAGAACCCTGCAGCTCCACAGATATCTGCTTTATATCCATGGATATCTGCATCCAAGGATATCAATTTTGTATCCGCGCAGGGCTCTAGTTGCATTGAGATCTAACCCACAGATTCAGTCTGGGTTACCCTTGGCAGCTGTATCTTCTCCCTGCAGAGCTGGACTGGATCTGACTGGTACTCAAACTGTTCGCCAGTTTTGTACCCCAACAGAACGCAATATGGATTGGCTAGGAGCTTCTAACTATGGGGGGTATGTGTACATCCAGGAATGTCTGCCCTGATTAAGGGGGGGGGAGAGAGAGAGAGAGAGGTGTGTGTACATGCAGGAAGGTCTGCCCTTAATGAAGCCTTCTACACCAGCATCAAAACAGTTACCAAACAGTTTTTAACTTCCTGCATTCACTCTAATGTGATGAAATAGCAATTACTACTTTGCAGTCACTCAAGGCTCTATATTGCCACCTTGTCTGGGAACGTTTCCATATCAACTCATAGCAAGTAGAAACAGCAGCTGTAATTACACCATGAAATTAGAAAATAAATGGGGGTTAAACCGACATTACCAATGAAATTAAGGCTAACACTAGTGTTACAGAACATCATGTCACTGATGCATCCCCTGAATCCCTGCCCAGGAAGAGTGTAAAAATAACTGCAGGTTGTGAATTATTTGACCCACCATATTTGAAGGTCCTGAACCCATGAGCAGATACCTGAACTACTTTTAAATTGAGAAACTTCACTGAAGACATTTTTAAACACCAGAAAAGACTAGACTAGACCACTGGTCCATCTAATCAGATGTCCTAACTCTGACAATGCTAGATGCTTTAGAAGGAGATATAAAACAACACACCTAGCTAACTTATTTCAGTTGTTTTTTCACCAATTTACAAATTTTTGTATCATGACCGCTGGAAACATTTGCAAGAACAAAATCCTATGAAATCACAAACTCTTAACTTGCACAGGATCAGCTAATAATAAGAACTCCAAGCACAAAACCATAAATATGTATAGAAGTATTAGCATCGATGCTCTACAAAAAGGGAACGGACTTCATTATTATTTTTAGACAGGTGTATATTTTATACTAGTCTGTATATTAACCAAATACTATAAGAATGAAATTATAGTATTTATATCAGTACATTATTATAACAGCACTATAGGCAGTGCATGTATACATGTGAAAATTATAAAAAATATAGGTTGTCAGTCTAATTGGTACAGGTATATATAAAAATATATATTTACAGTAGTTAAGTATAAATTATTAAATTGTACAACCACAAAATAAGAGCAAGTCTTTGTAAACCAGATCTTTTTATTTTATATTCTTTTCTATTAATGCTAGTAGTTCATAAATGAACAGGTGTGAAATATGCATGTATTTACTAAATGATAATCAACTGATTTTGCATTCTGTGGGTTCTCCTATATGCACTTGTGTTTAAATAAGGCCCTGATTCTGCAGAGCCTTTCACAAATGCTTAACTTGAAGCATGTCACTACAGTAGAACCTCAGAGTTATGAACACCTCGGGAATGGAGGTAATTCGTAATTCTGAAATGTTCATCACTCTGAACAAAATGTTATGGTTGTTCTTTCAAAAGTTTACAACTGAATATTGACTTACTACAGCCTTGAAACTTTACTATGCAGAAGAAAATGTTGTTTTTAACCATCTTAATTTTAATGAAACAAGCACAGAAACAGTTTCCTTACCTTGTCAAATCTTTTTTTAAATTTTCCCTTTTTTTTTTAGTCATTTACATTTAACACGGTACTAGACTGTATTTGCTTTTTTTTTTTTTTTTTTTCTGCTGCTGCCTGATTGTGTACTTTTGGTTCCAGGTGAAGCGTGTAGTTGAACGGGTCAGTTCGTAACTCTCAGGTTCTACTGTAGTTCCACTCATCTTAATGGGACTATTCATATGCTTTAAAGTAATTCTTTGTAGAACTGGGGACTGAGATTGGTACCAACACTTTTTATGTATTATTTCCATCGCTTTACCTTGTAGCAATATCTTCAACTTGTTTGGTTATTTTTTCCACAAAGGAACCTATTTCATAGAATCATAGACCTGGAAGGAACCTCGAGAGGTCATCTAATCCAGTCCCCTGCACTCAAGGCAGGACTAAGTATTATCTAGACCATCCCTGACAGGTGTTTGTCCAACCTGCTCTTAAAAATCCCCAATGATGGAGATTCCACAACCTCCCTAGGCAATTTATTCCAGTGCTTAACCACCCTGACAGTTACGAAGTTTTTCCTCATGTCCAACCTAAACCGCCCTTGCTGCAATTTAAGCCCATTGCTTCTTGTCCTATCCTCAGAGGTTAAGAAGAACAATTTTTCTCTCTCCTCTTTGTAACCACTTTTTATGTACCTGAAAATTGTTATGTCCCCTGTCAGTCTTCTCTTCTCCAGACTAAACAAACCCAATTTTCACAATCTTCCCCCATAGGTCATGTTTTCTATACCATTAATCATTTTTGTCGCTCTTCTGTGGACTTTCTCCAATCTGTCCACATCTTTCCTGAAATATGTCGCCCAGCTGAGGCCTAATCAGCGCGGAGTAGAGCGGAAGAATTACTTCTCATATCTTGCTTACAACACTCCTGCTAATACATTCCAGAATTATGTTTGCTTTTTTTGCAAAAGCATTACACTATTGACTCATATTTAGCTTGTGATCCACTATGACCCACAAATCCCTTTCCGCAGTACTCCTTCCTAAGCAGTCATTTCCGATTTTGTAGGTGTGCAACTGATTGTTCCTTCCTAAACGGAGTATTTTACAGTTGTCCTTATTGAACTTCGTTGTATTTACTTCAAACCATTTCTCCAGTTTGTCCAGATCATTTTGAATTTTAATCAATATCCTCGAAAGCACTTGCAACCTCTCTCAGCTTGGTATCATCCGCAAACTTTATAAGTGTACTCTCTATGCCATTATCTAAATCATTGGTTAATTGATTTGTAGGCTTGGAAGGATTAGATTTTTGTTGGTAAACGTTGATTTCACCGAACATACACAAACTGACAAATTTCCATCCATGATCATTTAAATTTACAGCTAGACAATGTAAGAAAAATTCTGCTTCAAAATGTACTAGAATTTGATTTAAGGATATTTACTTTGTATATTATGCTGTTGACAACTTGGGTTTTAATGGTTATAAAGCCTTAACTTTTTACATCTCATCTACTGTCATTAAATAATTAGTGTCCGGCCCCTCCATAACTTCCAACTATGGAAATGTAAATTGATTAAAAATCAAACGGCTTAAAAATGAAATGATAAAAAAAAAATCAAATTCGGCCAAGCCTACCTCTTTGAGATCAGCGCCTCTATGAAGAACGTAGGTTAACAGGCAAACTATTTCAAGGGCAAAGATTTTTATTTCCAAAAGCTTCCCCCCTATACCCGGCGTTACCAGAGTGGGGCAGTTGAATGCGGTGGGGTGTCGCTGGTGGCACCGAATTACTCATGCACAGGTGCGGGGGCAGCCGAGGCAGACTCCGTGCATCCTTTCTCTGGAGCTACCCAGCCCCTGCACCCGCTGCCTCTTCCACCGCACGGTGCCCGAACTCCCCCTGCCCAGCCACCGCGGGGCGCGCTGTCCCCCACGGACACCCCTGCACCTACCGCCAGGAGCAGCAGCGCAGCCAGGCACCCCATGGCCAGCAGAGGAGGCGGTGACCGGAGCGTGAGCGCGCCTGAGCCGCTGCACCGCAGCCTCCCCGCTTATAAAGCGGGCTGGAGGAGCGGCCTGGGCGCCCAGGTGCCGCCCCCTCCCTCCCCTGCAGGGACCGGCGCTGGGATACGGCGGCCGCTCCCCGGAGAGGCAGGGTCCCGCGGAGAGATGGGGGGAGTCGCTAGAGGTGCAGGCAGCCCCCGCTCCCGGCTCCCCGCCCCCCGGTTGCGAAGTGCGGGTCCGGGTCTGCTCTGCACGCTCCGCTTCGGAGGCAGAGGTTGGGGCCGGGGCAGGTGCCAGCCCCGGAGCGCGCGTGGCTGGGAAGAGGGGGGTGGGCGCGCTACACAGGGCCCCCGGGGAAAGGGGTGGGGAGGGGGGAGCTGCAGGGCTCGTGCCGTTCTTCTGGGGCGTTGTCCGAGCCCCCCCGCGGCGTGATCCTGCGGCCCCCTCACTCCCACTGGCTGTGCCCAACGCGTGGGATTGCCGGGGGGGCTCAGACTGCGGAAGGGAGAGGTGGTGGGAGTCAGCTCTGCCCCTAAAGCAAACTGTGTCCATGCATGTGGACAACGTGAGGCTCTGCCCAGGGGAGATTGTGCAGCTGTTCAAAATAGAATCATGCAGCAATCTGCTCTGCTGGGCTCCACCTTGGTTGTGCTGGAGTGTAACCAGGGGCTCTGTCTGGCTTCTTGATTGGAGGGAATAAATAGTGGTGTCCCTAAGCGCTGCCCACTTGTAGCACGAAAATGAGACCCACACCCTAGGTGCATAGGTGCTGGAACAGGGGGTGCTACCGCAACCCCTGGCTTGAAGTGGTTTCCATTATATACAGGGTTTATACACTTTGGTTCAATGGCTCTCAGCATCCTCACTGTACAAATTGTTCCAGCATCTGTCTCACTGCATTGTCTAGGTCTCTGATCTTCTATCTCCTTTCTTACTGCAGCAGTAAAATAGTTCACAGTGTTGACGGAAATCATGATCACTGAGCATCGGAGTTACAGCTCACTAGATGAATGGGGCAGTTTGCCCCTCCCAGTTGTTCCAGGCTCTCTGCAAGCTCAACTGGTTCATCTCAGCATCAGTTAGTCAAGGTCACATTTTTGTGGTTTTCTTCACAACCACAACAGTTGGAGATTTCTTTGAAGAAGAATGAAACCTGAGATTCTGGAGAACACCACAGTATCTACAGAACGGTGGAGCGTGTTGCCTGGGCTGGTACCAGCTAGTTTCAGGCCTTAGTCAAGGGCACTCAGTGCCTCAGGGAGAACTCAACACCTGCCAGGCTCTGGTCCACAGTGTCTAAGGCAGGGTTCGGCAACCTTTCGGCACGCAACCCGTCAGGGAAATCCGCTGGCAGGCTGGGACGGTTTGTTTACCTGCAGGTTCAGCCGATCGCAGCCAGGACCGACAAGAGGGGAGGGGAAGCCGATACAAATTACCGGGGCCCAGCGGTCTGGCTTCCTCCCCCCCCCCCCCCCGTTGCCTTTCCGGGGCCCAGCAGTCCGGAAGGGCCCGGCTTCCCCCGACCCCTCGTTGGCCCTGTTTAGCCGATCCGCCCTTCCTGGGGGGCCCAAAAAAAAATTTTCACTGGGGCCCAAACCCGCTCTCGACGGCCCTGATCGCAGCTCCCACTGGCGCGGTTTGCCATTCCAGGCCAATTGGGACTGTGGGAAGCGGCGCGGGCCAAGGGATGTGCTGGCCACCACTTCCCACAGACCCCATTGGCCTGGAACGGCGAACCGCGGCCAGTGGGAGCTGCGATCGGCCGAACCTGCAGACGCTGCAGGTAAACAAACTGACCCAGCCCGCCAGCGGATTTCCCTGACGGGCCACGTGCCAAAGGTTGCCGATCCCTGGTCTAAGGTCTTGTCTGCATCAGGGAGTTTTTGTACCATTGTAGCTAAACAAATGAAGCTCCACTGGGGCAAACCCCTTGTCGGAGAAAAACTCTGGCTAACTGTAACCCTAATCATGCAAAATTTGTAAAAGCAAAAATTATATAAAGCAAATAAAAAAACTGTATAAAAAGTTGTTGCGACCTTATATAAATAATATGTAGCCAACATAATAGACTGCAGTCTAAATAAATAAAATATATATATATCAAAATAACCTATGTATAAAGAAAATGCAGCTGTTGCTTATTATTGTCTGTAACAAAAAGTATAAATGCTTGCTGTAAGTGTTTACCTGTTAAAAAACCTGCCTAGGAGGGGAAAAACCCTGTGTCCTAGTGCACTCTCTCCTTCGACGCAATTGCTTAAAAAAATAAAGTATCTAACTTTGCTGTACCCAACCAAAAGAGTAAAAACTCTGTTATTCTCCGACACCCTCGTGTAGACTCATTGCACCAGTGTAAAACAGGGTTGTCACCAAGCTGCTCTCCTCAAAATGAATCCAGCCCCACTTCACTCCAATGGAGGGCAGGTATACGAGGGTGTTCTGCTCTATTACAGCTACATCAGCGTAGCTGCCACCCTGTGATGCAAACATTCCTGATGTTGACAAGGACTAGATGATTTTCTTTAATATGCTATTTCACTTCTAATATCGAGCTAAATTGAAGTATAGCAAATCACGTTGTGAGCAGCTTGACCCATGTCAGTCCCATGCTGGCTCTAGCCTTTCTCCACTGGTGGTTTAAATGAGCACCATTTCTGCTGATGCTACAATTCTAGCTGGTAACTCTGAGCTCATTGTATCAGTGAGGTATATACCAGGACAGTAAAGACCACAATGTGTTAATGCCTCATATTGTTGGTCATTTATCAATCACTCCCAGAACCAAAGGAAATGAAACACTACCTCTGCTCTAAGAACCCAAGCCACAAAAAAGGAGACCTGCTGTAGGTAGGGAAATGCCCTCATTCCCCATAGCTCAATGCAGGAGCAAGTGTAGTGATAAATGAATCATATATTACATTTACTGAGTAGCCTGACTATTCATACATGGATACCCAGTGTCTGTTCCTGAGCTTGGATTCTGGTGCCTTCACCAAGAGAAAGGGTGAAAATACCACCCTCAATTTAACTGGCCAAAATCATAGAAAAAATCTGCGATGACATGCAAAAAGTCTCCTAGGAAAGTAAGATGATTTCACGCAGCTGCTTTGGTAAATACAGAACATAAGATGAGGCAAAGCATGTGTCATCAGCTCCTTACACTGAGTTTCTGCAGCCATTGCATGCCTATGTGAAGTCCAGGGATAATTGCAGTCAAGGGACCTCAGATTGCCTCCTCAGTGCATGCCTGCGGGCAGACATTTCTTCAAAGGGCTGGGGAGGTTATGCGAACATGATCCCTTGGCCCTGAAGGAAGAAGTCTACATCACAGCATAATCTGTGAACCCCTTGTGTACCGGTGAGTGCAGGGAAGGATTGTGGCCCAGTTGTCGGCCCTTACAAACACAATTGAGCCCTCTGTGACTTTGGATAAGTCATTTAGACCAGAGGTTCTCAACCAGGGGTACACGTACCTCTGGGGGTATGCAGAGGTCTTCCAGGGGGTACATCAACTCATCTAGACATTTGCCTAGTTTTACAACAGGCTCCATAAAAAACACTCGCGAAGTCAGTATAAACTAAAACTTCATACAGACAATGACTTGTTTATACTACTCTATATACTATACACTGAAATGTAAGTACAATACTTATAATCCAATTGATTTATTTATTAATTATATGGTAAAAATGAGAAAGTCAGCAATTTTTCAGTGACCGGGTATTGTGACACTTTTGTATTTTTTATATCTGATTTTGTAAGCAAGTAGTTTTTAAGTGAGGTGAAACTTGAGGGTACACAAGGCAAATCAGACTCCCGAAAAGGGTACAGTAGTCTGGAAAAGTTGAGAGCCACTGATTCAGACAAAGTCCTAATGGGAGTTAGGTGCCTAAATACCTTTGAGGATCTGGGCCTTTGTCTGTTTCCTCATCTGTAAAATAGGGGCAATACCCACTGTGAGAGATAAACGTCAATATTGACACAAAAATGGTTATTATTAAAGTTATAATTTATTCATATCATGTTAGGTTGTTACAAACTTTGCCACACCTTGTCTAAATTTGAAGAAATAGCAGTATTTGTAAGAACTTGTATATACATGGTGCTTGGAAAATAATTTATATACTTATGTTTTCAGTTGATTGTTTTATTAAAGTGTTCAGGCTAATTAAAAATAAAAAGAAGAAATCTCTGATTTCTCCCAATAAGTGACAGGCACAAGCAGCTTTGTTTTTGCAAACTGTGGGTGAAGTTATTGTAGATCCCACTTTTGGGAACGATTAAGATAACAGGGCAACATCCATGAGGAGTATCTGTCAAAGAGCCAGACACCACCTCTTTGTCAAGAAACATGAAGATGTTCTTTTTCTCAGATTTGATAGAGAAGTGGTGTGTAGCACCTGGTTGGCCAATGCCAGAAACACCAAGGCTGGAGCCTCTTCTCTTCTCTTTCTCTCTTCATAGAGGGAAAACTTCCATTTTAAACTCATACAAAGAATTCTAGGAATATTCTGATTAAAGACTGATTCCTTCTATAAACACTCTGAAATCTTTACATACCTTTAAGAAAAACAGGTATAGTTGGGAAATGTAGAAAATCTTCATTTATTCCTTAAATGCTTAGAAACAGCTTCAGCTTCTCTGAGATGTTTATTTGCTAAAGTTTTGTATTTAAATAAATATAGATAGATGTTTTATGCAGAGATATAGCAAGGTCACTTGGTCCTATCACTGGCTACTAATATATCAGAAGACATTTGCATATAAAATATTGTTGTTAATTGGGGAATTTAATTAGGTATCTGGCAGTGCTTAAGCAACTTCCCTATCAAACTCAGAAAGACAGGAGCCCCCTCTCCAAAGATTAAGAGAAGGGACAATAATTTATTTGATTGCGTAAGTGTAAAAGACTTTATTTAACAATTATTCAAGTTTGAAGAGACTATTTTGAAAGCTAATAAATTGCTTTTATAGATGATACAAGGGGTTTTGGACTTACATGAACAAAACCTCAACTCTCATGAAAACCTAATGAAACTAAAGAGTATTTCAGAAAATGGACTGAATATAAGAAAGAATTAAAACTCTAAACTTAAGAAAATGTTCTGAGATTTCCCTCTACTAAACAGACAGTTACAACTCTTCTTGCATTTACATTAACAAAATGCATATTCATGAGCTAAAGAGGCTATCTGTACCATCCATCAACCAATGAAAGGGTGAAATCCAGCCACACCCCAAAAGAGGAGTCTTGCACCTCCAGTGAAATTATGAAATAAGAATATAAATCTCTCTGAATTAAGAAAGCAGCACACTGCTCCCATCTCAACTTCAACATCACAAATGTCTCAACACACTCATCTCAGCCTGCTCATCTCATCTCCTTCAATTAAGCAAACAACAGCAAGAAGACGAAGCCACTTACTGCATCAGAAAGAAGCAGCATAATATTGTCACCAAGACCACAACATGAGGGGTGAGAAGAAGTTTGCAAAAGCACGGCCAAAGAACTAGGTTTAAATTTTTCTTGTAATGATTTTAATGGGACATTGAAATGCTATTGTAACTTAAGACAGTAATAGCTTCTCTTTAACGCCAAAAAGATTTAGACTGTATTCCTAACAAGGAAGACATAAGCTAACTCAGTAAACAGAGAGAAAAGTGGGTTTAATTTTAAATTTAAATTTTTAATTTAAAGAAAAATAAATTTTGAATATTAATATATTTGAATATTTGAATATTAAGATTCTTAATGTTAATTAATCTACCTATCTCAAGACAGTTCCTGGAATGGCTTCTTTTAAGTAACTGAATTTAAATACTTTCTCTAGGTCCATAAGATTTAATTAAAATCACTCACCTTTCCCCATTTATAAACTGTTTAGGATATTCATGATAAATCAAAAAGGACTCACCTGCCCTTAAACAAAATCCCTTTGCCCATCTATAAACTGCTCTTGTATCTGTGATCCACTAATACAGGACTCACTACTAATTTTGGAAATAATACTCTTTGGTCTTAACTATAGAAAAGCAGCCTCACCAAAGGTGGGCCCACTCTCAGCGGTGTAATGTCTATTAGAAACTCTCCCAAGAGACATGTTGAAGTAACCATTGTTAGTATTTTTTTTCCTTTCCTTAATAATAAAACTGTTATAGTTAGTCATTATTTGCAGTGTTGTTGTGGTGGCGCCAGGGAATTAGAGAGATAAGACAGGTGAGGTAATGTATTGGACCAACTTCTGTTGGTGGAAGAGACAAACTTTTGAGTTATACAGAGCTCTGTGATCTGAAGAAGAGCTCTGTGTTGCTCAAAAGCTTGTCTCTTCAACCAACAGAAGTCGGTCCAATAAAATATATTACATCACCCACCTTGTCACTCCTAGTTAATAATTGTGATTATTTTGCTTGTTTTTCTTGTGATGTCCCTTAAGGCATGGCAAGAATCCCATGTGACTAAAATAGTGGGAGTTGCATTTGGGTGAAGACAGACAGTTATTAAGATTTGGCTTAACCATTTCTTGTTTCCATAGATTATAAATTTAGTAATTTGGGGGATACAGTTACTTAATGCTCAGCTAAAAAAAAACCCTTTCTACCCTACTTTCAGGCCCTCAGGTGGAAGGTACTGTGTAAGTCAAAGGACTATTATCAAAGGGGGAAAAAAGGTACAGAAGCCATCTGAACAGCGTAGCTGAGAGAAGATTTCAAAAATCTGTCTGTGATTTGAAATAAGCACTTGTGCATTTCAGCATAAAAGGATAGTGGTCAGCCTTCCGGTGCTGGCTATTGGCAGCTCCTCCAGGCCATATTTCCATGGGCAAAAAATAGTTTTTTAACTAAAAAAGCTCCCTGGCAGTATGGCTTCGTTAGAGCTGTATTAACAGAGACTCCCCCGGCTATGACTGACCCCAAGACATGAGGGAGGCTGTAGAAAAGGGCTGTATTGTCTTTCCCAAGGAATCTCCATGGTGCTGGAGAGGCTCCTCTACTGCTGCCATCTCCTGCTTGTCCCCTCGCCACCCCTTCCCCTCTATTGCAGACCCTGGATTCCACTGAGATGCAGAGGGATGTGGGAAATGGTGCCATCGAGGTGTTTGAGCATCCATTCTGCACAGAACAACGGGAGACTTGTGCATGGAGGATTCTGCACTGTGCTAATCGGGGGACACAGACTTGGGCCTTCAGCAGTTACATAGCAATTGGACTGTCCCCAAGAAGTTCACACAATGGCTCATAAGGAGCAGGTAGTTCTTCAGTACCTAGTTCACCACAGTTCCGTGGTAGTTAGAGCTGTTCTGGGTTATGAGCAGACGTGTCTGACTTGGCAGATTTCTTATCAAACAGGAATTCGACTAGCAATGATTGAGATACTGTTAAATGAAAATGGATAAAAAAACAAGTCATAACTACTAGTTCAGGTAGATCTAGTGCCAAGTGTTTGCTCACTTTATTGCACATTGTAGTTAAACATCAGCGACAGAAGAAAACGGGTATCTTCCGCCACAGAGTTCTTTGGAAATTTGATTTCCAAATAATGTCAGTTATTGTTTTGTAAAAGCTAGACAAACATGACGTGATGTCACGGGGTTTTAAGGTCGTTTCCCTTGAACTATATTCTTAGCTGCCCAATAGAAGGTTATCTCTTCCGCTCAAATGACTGATTAAGTCATAAATGTATGCAACATAGCAATAAACTATGCCAGTATTGTGTTGCACTTCAGAGATACATAAGGCACCAATACAAATAATGAGGAAGTCCTTGGTGCTTCAACTTTTGAAATGCTTTAACTCAACTGTTAAATAAATAAACAATTTTTGTAACATCACTATAACAGGGGCCCTTCTGTGCTCATGTCCTTTTCCCTGCAGAAACTGTGTGGACTCTCCTGGGTGTGCTCTCCATGAAATTTTATTTCAATTCCCTTTCACCAGTATCACCACAGTCCCCCATGCTCCTGCCTATTTACAATATTTGCCAACCTTTAGGCCATCTCAGCAAGACCTGAGGGGAATAGAGATCTCCTAACTCTCAGCCTTTGCTATTACTAGACTCAGCTAGCCCTGTTTCTTTCCTTCCTGTGCCTCTTTTATCAGCCTGGCGCTGATGGGGCCAATTAAGTTTTTCCCCCATCCAGCCCAATAGGCTGATCAGATTATTACCCCCAATCAGCGTCTCCTGGGGCACTAATTAGCATCTAAGTGATCACACTGCAGGCTCACCTACTCACTCCCTGCACTCTGTCACAATCATGTAAAATACAAGAGAAAATCTGAATAGTAACTAAATAAAACAGGCACTGAATAGTTCAGATGCAAGCAATAATATTTGAATTTTTAACAAACATAATGATTTGTCCTGCCATTTATTCCAGCACATTATGATTTTTGCCAAAGAAACTCAATGTGATGGCTGAGTAAGGGTACGTCCAGACTACCCACCGTATTGGCGGGTAGCGATCGATTTATCGGGGATCGATATATCGCATCTCATTAAGACGCGATATATCAATCCCCGAACATGCTCCCTGTTGACTCCGGAACTCCACAGGAGCGAGCGGCGGTAGCAGCGTTGACGGGGGAGCCACGGCTGTCGATCCCGCACCGTGAGGATGGGAGGTAAGTCAGAATAAGATACAGTATTCCCGTAGCTGAAGTTGCATATCTTACATCGACACCCCCACCCTAGTGTAGACCAGGCCACAGGCAAGAAAACAGCTTGATATGTGATTTATTGAAAACAACTATTATTTGTATTGTGACAATGCTTACTAGCCATAATAAGGTTTAGCACTCCATTATGTTAAGCACTGTACAAACTCTTAAAAAGATTCCCTTCCTAGAAAAGCGAGTCATTATTTTTCTGTGGTTTACTTCCTTGATGAAAATAATACTGACATTTAAGATAAAGTAGGTCACATATATGGTTAAAAGCATTTTGACTGCAACGTGCCCTGTAAAAATGATTTTTCAGGTAAATCATAGCATTTCTGGATCTTCCTGTCCCCTTGAGGTTGCTAATTTCCATGGAAAACCTGTTACATTTTTACCACTGGTAATTTCCGTGGAAAACCTGTTACATTTTTACCACTGATAATACAGGGAGTGTGTTGGCAAGCTTCTTCTAATCTCAACAATCGCTAGACTTCTAATTTTTCTGACATTTCTAACAAAACCTCAAGAGACTTCTTGTTTCAGCAAAAGAGAAGGATTCATTTTCCTTGAGGTAAATATTGACTTCAGCTTCATCTTGGTATGCTTGACATTTTTATTTACTCCTTGTATGAATAAATATTAATAGTTACCTCAGCAGAAGTCAGTAGAAAATATTAGAAAATAACAATGAGTCTTCATCAGTTTGACTTTCTGTTAAACTCAAAAGGAGGCCATCCCTAGGATGGGGATATACATCAAGTCTCAGTCGGGGGGAAAGATAGATGGAGGCTCAGCTACCAGGAATCATTGCAACTAAAAGCCCTGGGGTGGCCATCAGTTAGATTAATAGGTGTCTGGGTATAGCTGGAACATGAGATCAGTGTTGGGACCAAAAGAGTGGGTGGGGTACACCTGTCCAGGAAACAAAATGTGAAAGAGTTACACCAATTAAAAAGTATTACAGTCCTGCCCTTCAGCCAGCAAATGTTCCCTTCTGAAGGGCCCAATTGCCCCCAAACACGTATTTCATCCAGTAGCTGGATTTTCAGGTCTTCTAAAAATCTTCAAACTCCATTAAGACAACCATTAATCTAGCTCACAAATGCTTGTCCTGGCTTGCAAGAGCACAGTCCTGGTTAATGTTTGCTTTTCTTTCTTCTGTGACAAAATCAACAGTGTTTTCTGTACCACACAATTGCTGTGGGCACGGAGAGAGAGAGAGAGAGATCTTAGTATTTAGTTTGTAACACTCATGTGAAATACTTTATTATGATAAACCCATTTAAGCAACCATCTGTATGCAGTAAATGAAAGGCCTTAAATGGGCGTGCTTCCTAATGACAAGATGGGGTGACAATCCTACAGCAAAAAAATTCATAGTACTTGGGCAAGTTCTGACCTCACAGCCATACAAATTCATTGACATCAGTGGTTTAATACTGGGATACCAAAGGGCAAAAATCTGCTCTTTCTTCATGATCAAAGGGTATTCTTGCACACAGTAATTTTACCCATGCTGAGCCAACTTCTGCAAGCAGGTGTGTGTATGGGGGGGGGAGGAGGGGAAGGTCCCGAACAGCACCAGACTCTGCGTTGATCTGCTCTGCTCTTTCAGGATGGGATTTTCAAAGAGGTCAAAGAGTTAGGCACCCAAACTCCCCTTTCTGCCTTTGAAAAATCCTCCCCCCTTCAGCTTCATATGGAACCTCACTTTGCTAATTCCATAACCCCTAGAATGAGAGATGCAGCCCCTCTTTCCAGCAAACAGCACTGCACTCACGTCTAAGACTGTATCTTCATACTACTGTTTGCTGTGTATAGGTCAGTACATCTTAGTACGTGGTGCTGATTTTTAAAGTCTTGTTTGTTCACTTATATGTGTAACTCACTTAACAAAGGGACAAATCCAGATCCCTGCAGAAGGCCCCTACACTGGGACGCTAGTACATTTGTGCTGGGACAGGATTGTCATTGGAACACTATAACATGTAACTCACCAACTCTAGCCTGTACCTGGGTTAGCTGTGCCCCAGAAATAAGACTAGTGGCCTTCTCTAGTTGCCCCAATTTCTCATCATGTTCTTGGTTCTTAAAAAATATTCCAAACTGCTGCTGCACTATTGGCCCCATCCCACAGGGATCCGGTCAAGTCTCTCTTCTTTCTAGAGGAAATAACCCAAGCCCTCAGTTGTGCTAATCTAATGGCAGCCCCGCCTTTGAACAATTTGGGTATATAGAGGTGATCTGAAAACTGGATAAGGGCAATGAAAATTTAACAGTCCCTAATGTAGTGTTAATCACAGTCCATTAATATCTTAATACATCTCACTTTGGTGTAGTACTGTACCACATCTGTTGGTTAAACACCTTTATGTACTTCTGGGAGGCATTGATATTAATGGCATAAGAAGGGGTGTATTACAATAAGGTACAGGTCACATTATTAGTCACTGGAATAATTTTTATGCAGGTAAAATTTCCAGTGGCAAAACAAATTCTTTGGGTATTCGTTTAATTGTTCACTAATTGGGTGACCAAATAACAATAAGGGCCTCTCTCATTTAACACAGTGCAAATTCCAGGAACAGCCATTATATCTACTTTGCTATAGAACCCATCAATTGCAATTACAGATTCTTGGGGTTCACCGTGTGAAAGTGAAATGAATTATATTAAAGAAATAGAATGAATTAAAGAATGCTGTATGTACCTTTAAGTAGAAATGAGAAATGCTGCAAGCCAGGGGGCAGGAAAGCAGACATTAATTGCTTAATGAATTGCCCCACTTAAGGGCAATTGGTGAAGCATTAGCCTTAGATCGATAAGAGTTAATAAGGAAGCAGGATATGCATATTGTGCCCTATGCAAATTTTACAATTTTGCTCTCTCTGTCCCTTTGTTTAGTTTGCACCCTTTTATCTGTATAAATAAGACTGTTTGAATCTTGCATGGGGGCTCACATTATCTGAATGTATTATCAGAGCGCTGTGCTAATAAAACAGAGGGGACTCATAGTTCGTTAGACCAGAGTCTAACTTTGACAACTGATAGTGATATAATATACTTTTATCTCCACTGATCCACTTGTTTTCCATTTAATTGTTTGCTTATATGGGATATCCTGAACCTTAAAAATAATTTCTTTTTCTAAACAATATTTAAATAAATCACTAAAGTGTGAAGGCCTTGGCCATTGGTTTTATCAAATAAATGGCATTGTCTGTATTTGGCTGTGTTACAGGGGTAATAGTATAATGGAGGAGATGGCAGGGGCAGTGGCAACAAGGTGCCTTTGTTACTTGTCATTTAAAATCCAGTTAGGGATGGCAATACATACTGAAGGACTTATCCAAAACACAGGTCGCAGCCTGTAGAATAAACCCCAAAATCCAATCAATACCACATTCCCAAGCATGGGTCCCACAAGTTCCTTCCTGCCAGTGTATAATTCTTTGTTTCTTCACTAGGATCAGTTCTTAATGTCTTTTGTAGTCAGGAATCCCTGGACTTTGGTGGTTTCAATGGAGCGAGTGTTCCTTCTTCTCTTTTCCTGAAACAGTCATGGTTCAGCATCATACAAGGGAGAGGTTACTAGCACTTCACATTGTCCTTTTTCCCTGCTGTCCAGAAGGCACAGCAGAGCTAGAAGGAGAAATAGGCTTATCAGTCAGAGAGCCCGCCCAAGGTGGAGGGGTCTTTTTACAGTGAGAAGCATGGGTCCAGGCAGGCAGTCCTTGGCACTTCACGGCGGTGTTGGTTGTTAACAGGACTTGCAAAGGGCCTTTCCAGCATGGAGCCAAAGCAGTCTTTCATTGATGGACTTTACGTAGACTCAGTCTCCTGGTTTCAATGAATGGCAGGGCTGCTAGGGTCTTTGGATAGCACTTCTTTACCTGTGAGAAAAAACCTAACACATTTCATTAATGCCTGGCAGTGTTTTGCAGATATTTTTATAGCTGCTTCAGCACATTCAAGCCCTCGCTTTTCTTGGTTGTCAGCCAAGTCTTAACTGTAGCAGAGTCCTTGAATGGGGCTAGCGTCTTATCTTTGGACTGAGCTTGCTAGCTATTTTTTTTCAGTTAACTCGTTCTGTTCTTTTTCCTTCTCCCCTTCTTGGCTTTTTTTTTTTTTTTAACCTACAAAGAAAACTTCCACTCTTCACTCATACACCTTTTCTCAACAATAAACACATACACATTGCCATTATACAGTACATTAGTCTTATTATTCAATGTATTCCATATACACCCTTCCAGTAAAATAACTTTATTACAGAGCTATGGAGCAACAAACCAGGACAAGCACACCCACTTTTGAGGAGTCCACTCGGTACAACCTCTGGTGTCCAATAGCTTTCCTCCCTTCCCAGCCCTCTGGCTAGAAATCTGAGGTAGCCAGAAGGATCCCATGTGCAATATAGGAAGTTGGTTAACCTTTCATGTCCTTGCTTCCAAAGACTGTTGGTATGCAAATTTTTAACAACAATTTTTTTTTCAATTAAAAGATCTGGCCAATAAAGTTTCTTTTTCTTATTTAAGCAAATGTATTAGACTTTAGTATATCACATTTTCCTGATTTATCCAAACACTTTGTATTCCAAGTTGAATAAAACAAGTATCTGCTTTTTTTGATTTAACAGTTCTATTTAATTTTGAACTAGACTGTCCTATGAAAATATTAAACACAACAATTCTGACCACAAGACAAACACCACAAGACAGGACACAGAACACAAAAATAATTCCTATTGTGCCAGTAAATGCATGAGTACTTGTGGCACCTTAGAGACTAACAAATTTATTAGAGCATAAGCTTTCGTGGACTACAGCCCACTTCTTCGGATGCATATAGAATGGAACATATATTGAGGAGATATATATACACACATACAGAGAGCATAAACAGGTGGGAGTTGTCTTACCAACTCTGAGAGGCCAATTAATTAAGAGAAAAAAAAACTTTTGAAGTGATAATCAAGCTAGGCCAGTACAGACAGTTTGATAATAGGTGTGAGGGTACTTACACGGGGAGATAGAGTCAATGTTTGTAATGGCTCAGCCATTCCCAGTCCTTATTCAAACCGGAGTTGATTGTGTCTAGTTTGCATATCAATTCTAGCTCTGCAGTCTCTCTTTGGAGTCTGTTTTTGAAGTTTTTCTGTTGTAATATATTTTTCCCTGCTGTCCAGAAGGCACAGCAGAGCTAGAAGGAGAAATAGGCTTATCAGTCAGAGAGCCCGCCCAAGGTGGAAGGGTCTTTTTACAGTGAGAAGCATGGGTCTTCTATTACAACAACTCCCACCTGTTTATGCTCTCTGTATGTGTGTATATATATCTCCTCAATATATGTTCCATTCTATATGCATCCGAAGAAGTGGGCTGTAGTCCACGAAAGCTTATGCTCTAATAAATTTGTTAGTCTCTAAGGTGCCACAAGTACTCCTGTTCTTCTTTTTGCGGATACAGACTAACACGGCTGTTACTCTGAAACCAGTAAATGCATGGTACGTTAAATGCTGTTCAGCTGGCATCTCTTTTCTCTGATGATCTAAAAGACAAAAGAACAGAAGTCTACCCCTTCTGGGTAGTCAGTCATTGCTTAAAATATTTCCTTTATATGCAAATACTCTTGTTGATTTCAGGCAAAACAAAGGAATTTCCCATATTTCCTTGTAATTGTTTCATAGGCAGCCCAGGTTTTAGTGGCTTCTACATTATCAGTTAAGATAATTTGCATTAGTACAGATGCTTTCTGGCTTGCTTCTGGATCGAAAGCTATCCACAGCTTAATGACTCTTACTTAAAAAAGGGACACAATTAACTTAACTCCTGTTTTCAAACACATAGTGATCTGAAAAAGACAACACAACCTATTTTGGTAGGTTTGCATTTCTTTTACCTCTGCTCCAATATACACTGCACATGTTCTGGGGAAAATGCACATCAGCTCCATCAATTTCTACACACGGTGTAACTGTTTCTTTTGTGCTTACAAAATCTCCATGCAACCACAGCAAGTGACAGCTTGACCACACAGAGCCAGGGGCACTGTCCTTCTCCCTCTTTACCAGATCTTTTATCTGCTATTTTGTTACCCAAAAACAAATTCAAATCTTTTATTCTCCTGGCTTTGACTACCCTGCTGCAGCCACAACCTTTGGTCTTTATTTAAAACATTTTAAATCTTGTAAAGCATTAAGTCACCTTAAGGATTAAATGCTAAATACCTTAAACAACACTAGTTTCCTGTGTCTGGCAAAAGTATTCTGTTTTGCAACTTTAAACAATACCAATTCATCTCAAACTTATAAAATACAGATTGTACACAGCAGTAGTGTTCTTCAACAAATTCGACTAAATTATTCATAGTTGAATAATTCCACTTAAATAACCTCTTGCCTGGATTACTTATAGACATTCCTACCAAGTTTCACGGCTTGATTCCCTCCAGTAACTACAGAGTTAACTTCTCACTTTCTTTCTTTCAACTTCCTCAAACTGTGGTTGCCTGCTTGTTTGGGCCCGATCCTTTTTTCTTTGCTGCATTATTTCTTTCCATGGGCACAGGCATTGTTTCACTACCAATTTAGCAAGGAGAGTGGGCCTTATGACTAACCCCCCTTTTATTTATTTATATACACCTATTTACATACACACATTACATCTAGATGCATCTTACTTAATAACAACTTTAATTCTTTATGTCTGGACTTAATACAATCTTTTCTTGAGGCGATAATAACCCCTCAGCACTGGTGCATTATGAAAAGAATAATAACAGGGCTAGGGACAACGGGAGCGGGGAAAAAACAACAGCATGAACAGCATGATAAAACGGGGGAGTTACACTTACTGACCATAGAAATAATGACTTTTTGTTAAATCAAGGCAATAACAACAGATTACATTCTTCCTTGGCCTGTTTTGATAGCGGGTACTGCTGCACCTTGGGAAGGGTTCTTGTTGGGTTTAGGCCAATCTTAACGGCTTGGGCAGACCCAATGCACCCAACCTGGTTGGCATGATCGGCTCACAAAGCCCACAGGGAGGGAGAGACCTTAACCAGCAGTTCCTGTTGCAACGAGGAAGGGCTGGGGTCAGTCTTCTCCTATAAACTGCCAGGACTTCATTATGAGCGGGACCAGGCACGTCCAGATACACACCATCTGGGGTACAGCAGATTATACAATTTAATTTACACAGCAAGTCTTTTCCCAAAAGGTTAACCGATAAACAAGGACTAAAGAGAAAAATTGACAATAACAGGTCTATAAGATCGTCAAGAGGTGCGGAGGGGATACTCCAAAGGGGCTTTGTCTCCTGAAGGGGTCTAGATAAATAGAGCGATATCTACTGGCCAGCAGGGTTACGGAAAAGAGTCAATTTCCTTTTTATCTTTTTTTTTTTTAGTTGCGTTTTAAGCTTTTCTTGGGAGTCCTTGGGACTCTCTACTTGAGATTTATGGTGCCGTTTTACTGTTTCCTTACACCAATGAAAATATACATTATAATGACCCTGCCCCACTTTGTTAACCAATAGTGCGCCTCTAAGGTGCACAATTTTATCAAGATCAAAACTTCCCTCTATGGGAAACTATAAATTTGGATCATCCCTGGTATACCAATTCCATTTGTCTAAAAACTTACAAATAAAAGGACTATAATTCTTATACATATAAAACACTGGTGTGCCTTTTGGAGGGACGGCAGATTTTTTGGACTCACCGCCCCCCATTTTCCCAGAGTCTACCTGATTGTAGGATTTTGGTCAGCTATCCCGAGGTTACCGACTGTGAGATCCAATCTCACAATCCCTAAGTTTCCAATAACATCTTCCTGAACCCACAATCCCTTTTTCCCACGATCCTCAGCTCCCCTGAACACTATCAGGCCACTCACACGGGTCATAGGGCTTGCTTTAGAGACATTCCTGGTTGTAAGCCTCAAGGCCTCGCAGAAAGCTCTGGGTGTCTTCCTATGACCCTCACTCGTTTCAGTCATTCACACTTGCACACAAACGCTGAGGTAAGGCCTACAACCGAGGCCTATCCTTGTGGGAACCCCGACTCCCCGCCACTTACCCGTGGCTCCTCCCGGGGAAACCAAAAAGGTTGTCAGGCGAGTCTGGCAGCAAAGGTCCATATCTAGCCTGCTACTCACCCGACCCAGG
Source organism: Chrysemys picta bellii (assembly GCF_011386835.1). Taxonomy (NCBI): domain Eukaryota; kingdom Metazoa; phylum Chordata; order Testudines; family Emydidae; genus Chrysemys; species Chrysemys picta. The sequence goes on along the minus strand of NC_088803.1, from coordinate 45,646,041 downwards.
GCCTACGGGCAGTCCTCCACCGATAACCCAAACAGAGATTTAAAAGGTCTCTCACCTATCAAGTGCCGGCTGGGTTCGGAGGGGAACAGTCCGCAGTCTCCTGGCCCGGTGGACTGTCTGTGGATCCGAGTCACGGCACCAAGATTGTTGTGGAAAAACGACCACGCGTTGTGTTTGGATCAGAATCGCCTGAGGCCTTTTTATTTTCATGCATGCATGGGGGGTACCAGTGAACTAGCAATCCCCCCGACTACAGATTTTCAAATAGCTTATATAGCATAAAACCACAATTAAGTAATGCATACTTTCTTATCAACATTATTGCCATATTTGGAATACATTCCCCAAAAAAGGGAATATAGCTTAACAAGCTTTCCTGTTTTTCACAGTCTGCCCCTTTGCGGTTCTCAAGCTTTCCTGTTTTTCACAGTCTGCCCCTTTGCGGTTTCTTGCTCTGTCACCTGACATCTATTAATCATAATCTAATTACAAAGGTTAATTCTACTTTTGATAATGTTTACAGTTAGTTCTGCTTTTATGATTTCTGTCTACCCTTCTCCTTTTACTCTCCCCCCGCTTTTCTCCTTCCTCCAGGCCACACATACAGTTCACCTAACCCTACATACAGTTCACTTGACCAAAGTTTAGGCCTTAGACTATTTTCCTCCACAAGCCCATCCCTTCTCCCTGTCAAGTGGAGCGGGACTTGAACTGGACATATCCCACTGGCTACCTTAGCCAGCTCCCTGCCTAATGTGCTGGCTTTTGTGAATTGCAGTGTAAGGCACCTATCTCTCCCCATTCATTGTACATGAGTCTAGGTGCCTGACTCAGGCTTTGTGAATCACAGGTATTTTCTAGGCACCTAAACATTAGGTGCTGTGATGCTCCGAATCACAACACTTAACTCCTTTTGTGCGCCCTGGCATACGTGACTTCTGTAGAACAATACAGAATGTAAATGAGCACAAATGTTGGCCCGTTGTTCTTTATATTAAATTAATTCCACCTCATTTAAATCTTCCTGTTTCGTTGGTCTCTCATTTTGGGTGTTTGTCCTCTCTTTGGACACTAGCAGGCGATGTGGGGTTGCAATCAGCAGACACTCTGCTAGGATTCACAGTAATGAGCTTTGCATCTTAATTAAAAATATTACTAACAGAGCAAAAATTGTATTGTGCAGCTCCCACTATCTGACTCATCATTGTCAGTTCAGGTTGGGAAGGGACTGACAGCTTGCATGGCATGTGAGTCAGTAAAAGGTGATGTTACATCGCAGTAAGCACTTATTAACCCCCCACACACACACGTACACAAAATTTGGTTTTACAATCTTGTGCAAAAGATACTAAAAAAATCACACTTCCCCAACGCTTCCATCAAAAAGGGTTCAGGAGCTTGGACCTAGGAACAAATGTTTGGTCATTCTACTTACAGTAGTACAAAGAACAAGGATTGGGTAAATCTTGTGGACTTTTCCAAACAGCTCAAGCTGCTTTGGGGATGTGAAAAAAATGTTTTGAATTTACAATTATTTTTCATGCCTACATTCTAACCCTCATGCTTTCCCCACATGTAAACGATGACTCAGTTTTAAGAGACAAAACACTTTTACTACCGTAAGTGAAGCTTGAGCTTTATATGACCCCACCCCCAAATCAAAGCTGGTGTAAATGGAATATGCAAAGCATATACCAAGGAATTATATACTTGCTGGTCTGCTTCTACTTTCAATTCGCTGGCATATGTCACTAACAACTCCACACTATAAACTGGCATAAGAGACTAATCAGGCCCAGTGGATTTTGTTGTTGTTGTTGTTGTTATAATTTAGCTCTCTTTTTCCCAAATAATATAAACTCTGGGCAGAAGTTTTGAACCCACAATGCTCAAATGGGTTTGAAATTAACCAAAACAAGTTTGTCCGCACCTAGCAGCGGCACCAAAAAACAGCTTTTAATGCCTTGCAAACACTTACCCATGTACTTAACTTGCTTGCAAGATCAGGGCCTAAGTATCCATGAGGCTATCACAGAGCGTGTGAAGTCCATTGGATTGGGTAGTTTATTTTTCAAATTGAATCAACACATTTTCATAATACTGAAACTAAATTCTTCCCACTGATTTGGAGTCTCTTCAGGCAGAAGGTCAATAAAAGATTAACTTACAGTCGCCACCTTGTGGCTGATGAAAAAACACATCAAAATGACAAAGATACAGTATCACACCTTTATGTAAATAAATAGTATATATTGAATTAGCAAGATCGTTTTCCTATTGATATTACTAGCAAAAACAAACATCTGATAAACACAGGAAGCTAGGCTACAAAGTTCTCAGAAAGTTATATATTACTATTGTTTCAGATACAGCACATTTATGGCCTGATTTTCAGAGAGCCTGAACACCCACACATCTCCCTGATGTCTATGGGAGCTGCAGATGTGCAGCGCCTTTGAAAATCAGCCCATTAAACGACATCTATGGCATTTTTTCATGGTTGAAATTTTAACTATTGTACAGTCACAGAAAAAGGCACTGTACACTGAATATTACAAACCCCTCTCAGCAAAAACACCATGAAAAAGTTCTGTAGCTAGTACTAGATCCTTGAAATAACAGTGTCAAGATGTAAATTGCCTCAGAAACAGCAATGATCATCACATACAAATGGAGCATGCAGGGGTGTTGATTTTTAAGGTAAAATTTAGGAAATATGAAGTTAAGTGGGCAAAAATAGCCAGGTTATTGACGGATATCTATACAGGCTACTGTACTTGTTTTGTGGCCATTTTTCTTATATGACAGGTCCAGCTCGCAAGGATGAATTAAAGTTACACTCAGATCCTATATGCAGTACTATTTATGAGCCAAGTCGCTCCTCTATCCTACAAAAAAAGAAATTCCCACAGTATGGGGTCAGAGGGAAGAAAACATCAATGAGATCATTCCACTAGGGAGGATGGGATTATCCCAAGCCCTCTGCATGTATCCCCTGAGTCCCATATTGAATATGATGGAGATAGAGGGACATTCACACAGATGCTCTCTGACTCCATGCTGGTGCTACATCTCCTCCATGTTATTCTCCACTGCTCTTCTATCAGTACCGTGCTCCTCTCTTGTGACCCCTTGCTCTTGGGTGGGGGTTCTATAGTGGGAGCATTCTTTATTCCAGGCTGTAATGACTTCCAAGTCAATTCCCTGCAGAGGGGTATGTGTGTGTGTGTGTCACTGATAAGGCATCTGACATCCTTCATTCCACATGAGAAGGAGGAGATCCATGCATAGAGGATTTTCTTTGCGTATAGATCCTCATGAGATGTTCTGGCCTTTTCTCAGGTTGTTGACATGCTCTGGTGTGACTTTTCTGCTCGTAAGGTCAATATGGTGAGATGTTATGCACCTTCAGCTCCCGCTGAAGTCAACAAGAATGGACGACACTCAGCACCTTGTAGCAGGTATTCAACATCTTCTAGGACTGAGGCCAGATCTAAGCAATTTTAATGATATAAGGCTTGATCCAAAGCCCATTCAAGCCAATGGAATTTTTTCCATTGACTTCAATGTGCTTTGGATCAAGCCCAGACAGTGTTATTCCTATGTGGTGGAGAGTAATTAGGGGAGTGAAGGCTGATGCAGGATACAGAGTTACAAGTGATTGTTGTTAGCTGTGATCATGGGCAGTGGTTCCCAACATTTTGGGCAACTGTACCCATATATCAAATAGTTCCACTGTGCCAGTTACCATTTTCCTCTTCTCCCTAGCCCCTCGACCAGCATCAATCTTCCCTGTCAATTTTAATGATAATCTCCAGACTCTGTAGTGAGCACTGCCACTGCCCACTCCCATTTAGCTGTGTGCCCTCTAACCTGCAATGCCCGTTACATTCTAGAGAACTTCAAATCCCAGAGTACACTAAATTTTGAAAGATTGGGATTTGGACCTCCATTGCTGGTTAGCGTGCCCAAGTGATGGGAGATGGGTAGCAGTGGCTCAACAGGGCCATCATATTTATACAAAGGGGTTAGGCTTTGAATTCACTAGTACAATAAAAAGCAGGGACTACTAGATTGGAACATCAGTACCTGAATGTTAAATTGATGGGAAACTGACCATAAGCAAAAGCTAATTTCATTGTGCAAGATGAGGGAAATGCAGAAAAAACAAACACACCTACAAATTGAAAAAAGTAAATTGGTTTTACATTTTTACATGTAAATAATTTGAGATATTATTAGTAATGTAATTAAGGAAATGTTTGAGCTTAAAAATATTTGGGGCCCAAATTCTGTTTAGTTTGAACTCAGAGTAACTCCATTTAAGATAATGGAGTTATTGTAGGTTTATACCAGTTTACCTAGAAGCAGAATCTCTCCCTACATTTACAATGGAACCTCAGGGTATGTCTACACCCAGCCGCTAATTTGGCGGCTGGCAATCGAAGTTCTGGGTTCGACTTATCGCGTCTTGTCTGGACGCGATAAGTCGAACCAGGAAGTGCTCGCCGTCGACTGCGGTACTCCAGCTAGACGAGAGGAGTACCGCGGAGTCGACGGGGGAGCCTGCCTGCCGCGTGTGGACCGAGGTAAGTTCGAACTAAGGTACTTCGAACTTCAGCTACGTTATTCACGTAGCTGAAGTTGCATATCTTAGTTCGATTTGGGGGTTTAGTGTAGACCAAGCCTAAGAGTATTCATTTCAGTAGGCAATAAACAGTCAGAACCTTGGGTTATCTAAACTTGCAATAAATCACCTTAGTAAAATATTCCAAATCATGATAAATTTGATGTTTGATTATTAAAAATGGAAAAATACAATATATTAAAGTGATGTTCTTCCATCATTCTATCAGAGATACACATGTTTAGCCTAGAGTTGACTAGAAGACAACATTGAAAATCACTCAAACTATTCCTGAGCATGACTTCATTTTGAATGTACAGTAAAATATACCATTTTATTACTACTTTTACGAGCATTCATATTTCCAAAGTACATATAAATACATGCTATAAAAGTTTATGGAGCTGAAGTCAGGCAGCACATGATGAAAAAGAAACAATTCAGCATTTTACATAGCAAGTTCAATCAATAGTAACGTAATTTAAATTGCTTAATTTGTTCTCTTGTATTTACAGCTTCTTAATGTAAACCATAATAGGCAAGAACTACAAAGAGTCATGACTTAGTCATATGTCAAGTAACAGCTCTGATGCTGGTCCCTGGAGCAGAAGATTAGAATCTGCTATATAAATATTTTCTTCTTTGTTTTGAAAAGGCGGGGCCATATCCTCAGTTGCCTGTGTCATTCCATTGGCTTGGAATGACACCAGCTGATGATCTCATCCTTCAATTCTTTGGTAGCTGTTACGCTAATCTCTCTACTTTCCTGTCTCCCACAGAATTCCACTCTCCCAAAACAAACACTTCAACCCAAACATAGTCCTGAAACAGTGCCCGATCCTGGCTGTAGAGTTACATCACATTACAGCAGCTTGCACTATATGGAGTAATTTCACTCACTCCTGAAATTGGAACCCAAACAAGGTGAAGTAGAGTGGATTGCAGGACAGTGCTATGGACAGTAGGTGGAGATGCATATAAGTGACTGAAAAGGGACTAAAAATGTATTGGTGCTTCAGCAGAAAGCATGTAGAACACACCATGTAAACCCTCTCCCCAGTGGCCTGATTTTCAATGGGAGCTGCAGAGCTCAGCACGCTTGAAAATCACAATTTAATGGGATCCATCATTTTTCCTTATTCTTCAAACCTCATAGGAGAGGTGGGACTGATCAGAAAGTACAGAAGTTTCATCTAGAAAGTTTGTTGGAGAGGAAGAGGGAGAGGAAATCACAACAGAACAATCAGACAGTTGTCAGGTTCCTCAGACATGTTCTGAGTAGGCTGGAAAAAGGGCCTTGAATATAAATTATTGGGAGAGGGGGAAAGGTTCAGGCAACACAAAAGGCTTAAGAGATAGTTATAGATGCCATATGTATGAGCCTGACGGTTTCCTCAGGCATTTTATGTGGGACATTCTGGACAAGGAAGGAGTAACCATAAAATCAATCCATAGCTGTCCCCGACCGACTAGAAAAATGCTACACCAAACCTACCATCTTTTCTGTCCGCTGATCAGTTTGTTTTAGCCAGAGAAATTCTTCAGAGTTAGGGAAAGCAGTGCCACAAGACACAGTAACTTCAAAGGTTTAGGGCAATGGTTACTTCTGTGTCTTTGGTCTAGAAATTGAAATAAATGTGTAATTACCATAATTCTTGGGCTACCTTGTTCCTAACAACTGTCATCTCTCCCTGCTGACCAGGTAGGAGAAATCACACTAAAAAAAGATATGAAAAAGACAGACTCCAGTTCCCAGGGACAGGTGTCTGTGTCACGAAAGTCACCGCCACAAAGGGCAACCCCAGCAATGAGAGGGAAGAATGGTCTGAAACACTGAACTACCACACGGGAGACAGACCTGGGGAGGAGGGCTGAAAGGGGAAGGCTGCCACTCTCACTGCCCATGATGTGTAGACAAATAACTTCATTCCTTATGGCTGTCAGTTCCCCTTTCACCAGCATGACAGTCACATCCTCTTTTTAAAGCTATGAAAGAGGAGCTGATTGAAGTGAGAAGTTTGGAGTAGCTGCGCTTTAACTCATTCCTGCTCCTGGGAAATGGTAACATTACTCCACTGGGCTTAATTTTGCTTCCAACATTTGGGGGGGAAATATTTTCAAGGGTTGTTTGAATCCAATTACTGTCACTTGTAACAGTGTGGTTTTATGTAGACAAAACCAGGCTGCTGTCTCACAAGAAACTTATCTTTACTGAAAAAAAGGGAAGAGATGCATCTTTTCTCTAAACCATTGTGGGCCCAATCCTGAAAGCTATTAAGTAACTTCAACCTCCATTGCCATCACTAGGAGCTGAGAATGAACAGGAGCTTTCAAGCTAATGGGCACAATCACAAGATAGTGAACATAAAATGGCCATATAGGGTCAGACCTGTAGTCCCATCTAGCCCAGTATCCTGTCTCCTGGCAGTGGCCAGTATCAGAGGCTTCAGAGGGAATGAACAGAACAGGGCAATTATCAAGTGATCCATCCCCTGTCATCCAGTCCCAGCTCCTGACAGGCAGAGGCTTAGGGGAACCCAGGGCACAGGGTTGTGTCCCTGACCATCTTAGCTTGTAGCCATTGATGGGCCTATCCTCCATTATTTATCTAATTCTTTTTTTAACCCAATTATACTTCTGGCCTTCACAACATCCCTTGGCAACGAGATCCACAGGTTGACTGTGCACTGTGGGAAGAAGTACTTCCTTATGTTTGTTTTAAATCTGCTGCCTATTAATTTCATTGGGTGACCCCTGGTTCTTGTTTATGAAAGGGCAAATAACACTTCTTTATGCACTTTCTCCACACCATTCATGATTTTATAGAAGTTTATCATGATTCATATCCCCCCCTTAGTCATCTCTGTTCTAAGCTGAACAGTCCCAGTCTTTTTAGTCTCTTCTGATATGGAAGTTGTTCCATACCCTTAATCATTTTTGTTGCCCTTCTCTGTACTTTTTCCAATTCTAACATTTTTTTTAGATGGGATGATGTGATGGAGTATACCAAACCCTCTGAGGTCCCCTGCTGAAGGCCTCGTGGCTGTGGAAGGCCAAAAAGGGCAGTGGAGAGGGTCCTCCAAAGTGCCTAGAGTGGCTGTGTGGGATACAGCCAATCAGGGCCCAGCAGGCCTCGTATAAGAAAAGCTGCAGGGCCAGTGGAAGATCAGTTCCTTGCTGGAGCAGTAGGAGTGTGGATGGTATGTGGCTGGCTGACAGAGCTACAGACCCCAGACAGGTCAGTGCTGCTAGAAGCTGCGGAGAGCGAGAAGGAGCCATGAGCTAGTTGCTGGGACTCTGTTAGGACAAGGTCCTGAGGTAAGGGTGAAGACAGTGCAGGGCCGTGGGGAAGTGGCCCAGGGAATTAGAGAAGCCGTGCAACATAGTTAAAGGGATGGCTGCAATCTACAGGGTCCCTGGGCTGGGACCTGGATTAGTGGGTGGGCCTGGGTCTCCCCCACCTCATCCCCCATTAGCCACTGCGGGGAAGTGGCCTGGACAGTGAGGTGCCCCAGAGGGGGAACTGAACTATAGTGACCCAGATGGAGAGCTGTAGCCAGGAAGCCCCAAGGGGGCAAAGATATTGTCTCCTGGGAGGGAGCCCTGGGGTGCTGCTCTATCCCAGAGGAGGGACAATCAAAGCGTGTGCACTCGGCCAAGGGGTTGCTCATGAGAGGTGAGTGCATGCTGTTACAGGTGACCAGAACTGCATGCAGTATTCCAGGTGTGGGAGTACCATGGATTTATATAGTGGCATTATATGATCTTTTCTGTCTTATCTGTCCTTCTCCAAACAGTTCCTAACATTCTATTTGCTTTTTTGGCTGCCATTACACACTGAGCAGATGTTTTCAGAGAACTAAGCAGGATGACTCCAAGATCTCTTGCTTGAGTGGTAATAGTGGTAAGAGGGTCACCTTCTAAATGACATAAAGCAGCAAGACCTACAAGGTGGACTTTAAGGAAAATGGTCTAAGACTACAACAAAGGTAGCTGTATAAAAATATTCAGGCCATATCCTTGGCCTATCACCAGATGAGCGGATATCAGTCCTTTAGCAGCGGTATGATTTTAACTAGTAGAATCTCTTCTGACTCAGAAGATTACTTCAAAACATTCTCTGCTCCCCAAACAGTCTGATTTTGTGCTCTTCCCTCAAGAATCAGAGACTTTAACTTTGCATAGATGAGCCTGGCCAGTTCCATTCTCTTATAAAATCAACTAAACTCTTCTCCATCAGAAAGAAAAGCAAATCTGTCTCACCCTATATGGCATACGTGTGTGTCTGCTCAATGGAGAGTGTATGGATTTGATTCTCCTCTCACATACACCAGTGTATATCAGGAGTAACTCCACTGAAGTCAATGAAGTTACATGGGTGTCAGTGTGAGAAGAAATCAGACATTTTATATTTTCCTAACTTTATTAGCTAGAATCTTCTTACATAAGCAAGTGTCTACCCTTTGAGTAAAGACCAGTGGAAGACATTTGTCTTCAGAAAAAAATATTCCCTGTTGGCCCTGCTAGTTTAAGGTCCAATGTACTTAAATGTGCAGAAATTTGCAGCAAGAACAATTTTCTACAGGATTTCCTGATGGAAAAACCATGGCCCCTCCACTCTCCAGCAGTCAGCATTGCATTGCCAAATTACTAATTAATTCTTCTTTATTATTTAAATGTACATGATGTTTGCTTCACACCATTTGTTTTTAACTTCCTGTCCCCTGTTGGTTTCTTGGAAGGAACATAATTATTAGCATTTCCATTCTTCTTCAGATTTGAACATGCCTGTGTTTTTTGCCCCTGGGTGGGGACAGCTGAACTATGGAACTTGGGACATTGTTTGAGGGGTCTAATGTTACCAATATCCTGAATACCAGCATCCTTAATCTTAGAGCTGCTTGCACAGGGCTGCGTATTGAGAAGTTGCGGCTTGGTGGCTGACCTCTTTTTCATCTCATTCCTCATTTCACAGGCATGTTTCTGTGGGGATGATGTGCCACCCATAACCTCAGCAACTTTTGAGTGACTTGGATATGCATTTAACTGGCTATTTTCTTCACAGTGTACATCTCTTCTGTGACCTGAAAGGCTGGTGGGGAGCTTTATCACACTTTCTTTGGGAGTTAACTGCTTGTTAGGCGAAGGGCTATGCAATGATTTGCCTTTGCCAGGGCTTTTTAGGGTCCGAACGATACTAGGAGCCGTCTGAGGCCTAGCTTTGGCTGTCTTTCCTTTCTCGTGCTGTATAGTTTGCACCTGCAGCCACTCCAGCTGCAAAAGCCGATCGATATATTTCTCAATAAATCCTGCTGGTTGTGGTCGAGATTCCGATTTACACTCCGTGTTAACAAACATTGCCAGCTGCTGCAGGTCCCAGGAGTTGAAAGGAGGTGGGAGGAAGTCAGGATAATAATACATTGATTCTTTATACCCTGCATCAAAGAGCTGTTCAAAACATGCTGGGTCAATTTCTTCAGCTCTGAGGTTGAGTTCTGGCAGTGTGCAGGGGGAAGGAGGAATGGGAATTCTTTCTGAGTCAGAAAGGTCACTGGCACTGTCCTCGGCAGCATCCTCTTGAATAATTCTCACTGATTGAAAGTCAAGAAACATCTCATTGACAGAGGTCCCTGGATATTTAGAAGTGCAACGGACAGCTTCAGTCACATGCTCTCCAAGACTTCTTTGAGATTCTCCTTTTTGATTAGAATAAAATCTTTGCATCAGAACATCTTCTGCCCTACTGGAGCCACCTTGTGAATTCCCCTTCAAATTGGAAGGGATTCTGTGTAGTCCAGATTCACTTTGCTTTCTTTCTGTGAGGTCCTTCTTTGCCCCTCGTACTTTGTACAGTGATGTGCAAACACTCATCATTCTACATGAAAAGAAAGAGCATTTACAGTTAGATCATTTAACCCCTTTTGGAACTCCAACTACCCCAGAGCTTGCTAACTCCACAACCTCTGGAGCCCCAGTTGTGTCCACAAGATGAGTCAAAGACTGAAAATAAAATATAAGAGAATTGGTATGACTTGAGAATCTATGAATGAGATGACATTAATATTTAACTTGCAGAAATAAACTTGCCTAAGTTCCCATTTAATGGTTTGACCATTTTGATGCACATCACTTACAATGTGTTTATACGTAAAGTGTAGAATATATGGAAGCAAATTTGGATCTGCAGGAAAAGGCAGGCTCTTGTAAGAAGGGCCAGTTGAGATCTGAGACAGAAATAAAATAGCAAATAAAATAGCTAGGCTTTCCAGGCCCTATCACCAACTCATGTAAACTGATGTAGCCTCCTTGACTTCTACTGACCGTTGCCAATTTATACCAGCTGAGGAGCTAGCGCTCTGTGTGGTTAAATGGTTAAAAACCAGAAAACTTCTGCTCTTAGCTCCTAAACCAGTAAATACAGACATTAGCCACCATTTGCCCCTGGGTACAATGAGGTGAACGGGAGAGATCCGTTTTTAATTATGCTTAGAACAGGAAATAATGGTGGTAAGCGTGTGGTTCCTGTTGGGAAAAGTTGTCTTTATAAACACATACAACTGACTTTTTTTTTTCTCACTGTCTCCCATTTCATTCAAATCTGATTTTGACTATAAAGCTCTTTGAGGTAGGATAACAAGATTCCAATAACTTAACTTAAATCTGTGTTCCTAATAACTGAACATGAAGGGTGATATCATGGCCCCAGTTAAGTCAAAGGCAAATCTTCTATTGACTTCAAAGCCAGTATTTCACCTGAAGACTTATGTGCAGCTTCGAAAAATCCATGGACATCAGACAGACAATATAAAAAACGTTACCTGTTTTGCTGATGAGCCTCATCTAGCCTGTTTCTTTCCTTGTAAAGAAAACTTGGTTGACTATCATCTTGGGTGCAACGGAAAGTCTAGAAAACAGATGTAAATATGTGTATCTAAAACTGTAATAAAGAAAAATCTGACATAAAATGTAAGCACATTTTTATATATGCAAAGGATTTGAATTGATTTACCTTTTTGGTGGTATTTAAAATACTTTTGCTTAATCTGCTGGGAGAAGGTCTCACAGGGGAAAGTGGTTTCTCTAGTCCTTTGGTACTTGGATGTCCCTTTCCACCACTGGAACTAGCAATAAATAAACAGGGTATTGTCAAGTATATTGTTGTTTAATTACAATCACAGCTTCAGTACAGATTTTTAATGCAGATTCATTTTAAAAAGGGGGCGAGAAAGAGATGGTCACAATTATACTTAAGTGTTCCTTAGATTTAAGGGATTTCTCATTTATGCTTCACTAAAACTTTTTCATGCATATTTGGTGGTCCCTTTTAATGTACATGCCACATAAGTGCTTAACTTACAAATAGATAATTCAACAGTAATACTTCACACTTTTATAGAACCTTCTATCCAAGGATCTCAAAGCAATTTACAAACATCAGTAATTAACCATATTGCTATTGTTTTACACAGTGCATAGTACAATGAGGACCTGGTTCATGACTCGGACTAGGTGGTTCCACAATACAACTAAAGTAATGATAATAATATGCAGTATTAAGAATATAGCAAGCCAAATCTTGCTTGCCTTTTTTATGTGCATAGTGCCAGTGATGCTCAAGGGATTACTCATGAGGATGTAAGCAGAATTTGGCTCAGAATGTGCAGTCTGTTACAATATTAATAGAAGCTATTTAACAACAGTGGCACAAAGCAAAATTTGCGTGATTACAGGTTGGTGCTTAAATCAGGAGCAAAAAATCCCCCACACATTCAAAATGAATGCTATGCATTACTGACCTGGACAATTTGATATTATATACCAGAGAGTATTCCCTTAAATAAATCAGACTCTCTCTGGGGCCACATTAGGAAAAAAAACCCCAAAAATTTAACATATTAAAATAATGCATTCTCTAAGAATAAGAAAAGTTGTATTTGCATTGCACATAAGCACTATACCTTATTTAAAAAAAAATGCTTGAAAATGTCACTTCAAAACAGCAATCATATTTTACCTCCACGTCTGCTTTCAGATGGATTGTAGTAAAATTCACTTCTGTCAATACATAGTACTCATTTTTAGTTGGAGTCAGTACCATGCGTTTTGTTTGGGAAAATGATGTTTTGCCACTTTAATGGGTTATAAAATAATGAAAGCAACTCCCAGTCCCTCCAGCATGGAAACAATCACCTCTAACTTTGTGACCTGCACATAAATTATTTGATCATCTGTTTCGTTGTGAATAAACAAATAGGTAAATGAAGAGGAAATAAATGACAACCTGGCTAGCCCACTGAGTCACACAATCAGTTAGATACTAATATGCAATAACTACATATTTCCCTAGCAAAGAGATAGAAAATAATTTCCTTACATTACCATTCCTTTGTGGGTTTCATGGATTTGGCTGTCCTTTTTCATTGTCCCTCGTTGCAGTAGTAAGGGATAATCTTGAATGCCTGGTCCCATTATTATTCCTTTTAAAGAGTACTTGCAAGTTACACCTTTTTCTTTTTTTACATCATTTTTTCACAATCTTAAACAAAGGACTCCAACCTTTTCTGCGTATAAGGCAGAGTGCAGTGGAATTAAATATCACCACATCCTATGGATGCAGTAAACAAACACCATGCACTCCCCTCATAAAACACGTGATATAATCTTTCATAACCGTAGGATAAAAATACTCAGCCAGCCAGCTGTACTGGAAAACAAGATTTCCCTCCCCCAAAGCTTGCGGAAGGAGCAGCTGCATTATTCATCTTCGGATTGCTGATCTTTGTGGAGCTGTCATTACCGGGGTTATTGAATGGAGCGCAGCACAGTGCCCCCACCCCCTTCCTCCCTGAGGAATAGGTTGGCCATTAGAATTGCAAAGCATTGTGGGTCAAGGACAGCAGGGAGATACGCATACTTTTCTATGGGAAGCTCGGCTGCTGCTGCTGCAATATTTATCAGGCACAGCCTGCCAGTCACTCCTGACTAGCATACCCTGGATTAGGGGAGGCTGCGCCAGGACCATCCCAAAGCATGAGGACCCCTGGGAATCTGTTGACAAACATGGCTGTACACGATCACTTGTAAAAGCAGAGGGCTGCATTTAAATGCACAGCAACACTGGAACAGTGACCCTTCGTACACTCCATGGTGATTTAACTTCCTCTTGCACAGAAGCATTGGGTGGAGCTGAGTCGCATTTGCCAATGGGTGTGGGTATAGGGTGACCAGACAGCAAGTGTGAAAAATCGGGACAGGGTGAGGGATAATAGGAGCCTATATAAGAAAAAGACCCAAAAATTGGGACTGTCCCTATAAAATCGGGACATCTGGTCACCCTATGTGGGTATCTCAACTTTTACAATAACAAGAACAGGTGATCAGTCACCTGTGCTTTCCCTTTGAGCTGCCCTTTTGTCAAAAAATAAATAAATTCATAGACCTTGTATATCAGGGGTAGGCAACCTATGGCACGCATGCCGAAGGCAGCACACGAGCTGATTTTCAGTGACACTCACTGGCCACCGGTCCGGGGGGCTCTGCATTTTAATTTAATTTTAAGTGGAGCTTCTTAAACATTTTAAAAACCTTATTTACTTTACATATAAGAATCATTTAGTTATATGTTATAGAATAGATTTATAGAAAGAGACCTTCTAAAAACGTTCAAATGTATTACTGGCACGCAAAACCTTAAATTAGAGTGAATAAATGAAGACTCGGCACACACTTCTGAAAGATTGCCGACCCCTGTTGTATATATTTGTAGACACTGGCAAATTTTAACACTACATCCATTTCATTTTTGCTCCTCCTTCCAAAATTGCAATTTTAAATCTGAATTGTATATCGAAAATGCCTGGACTAGAGCAGTCTATGGGCTGCTCTCTCTTATCCGCTTGAAATTGCATTCTCTGGACTAGGGATAAAGAGAGGGGGGTGATGTAATTTCCAGAAGGTGACAAACAACCAATTCCAAAATCCCATCCCCTCACCTGTCGTTGGTTCTGATGTAGCAAAATGCAGTTTCTTAAACATTTCGCTCTTCTCCATTAGAAATCTCATCCCTTGGACCAGGAGAGAGGACACATGGTGGATGTGATTTCTGATATGTTTCTCTGCCATCCTTCCGCAATTGCTTCAACCACTTGTCTTCCGCCCTGCCAAGGGATGCGATTTCTGATAAAGCGAAACATCTCAGATTTTGCATCCTCTATCTATTCTTGGCCCTATCCCCCCCCAAGGGAGCAAATTTTGACAAGTCTCACCCTTCAGAGAATTTTGCATCACTTCTTTGCTTTAAAAGTGACGACTTTTTTTGTTACTTTTACTAAATATTACATTTTACTTGGAATGTCTCAATTCTAATTGTATTCCAGAGGGGAATAATTTTTTAAATGGTACTCTATAAAGGTATAATGATGAGCATTCTGTTGGGAAGGACTGCTCAGTTAAAAGTAATATCCCTAGCCTGATTTCTGTCTGTGTCTGTCTCTTTCCCATAGCTGTCCCACCAGAAAAACTGAATTACTCTCATTACAAAAAAATTAGGACCAGATCCTTGCTCCCAGTAAAATTACTTTTTGACGTTCCAGCCAACAAAGCAGCCTTCAAGCTGATCTAAGTGGCCAGCTAGGGATTCTCCTAGTATAATACAGAATTTCCAGTGGCATCAGGCCGGTGTAGCAATGGTAACTGTGGATGTTCATCCCCTTGTTAATTCATGCCAATTATGTTGGCAGTCAATAATGTCCTTAACTAGTCTGTCACATTCCCTCTACCCCTTCTGCTCTGCCAGTGACATCGTCAGCATCCTTTAATCTGCACACACAAACACCTCTGCACCCACCATCTCTACAAATATGCCTGGAACGCTCTCCTACAACCTATTTTTCAAGTCAACATGGGCAAATTTGCCCAAGTGGCTAGTGATTTGGGGTGCTTCATTTTTTGAATGCCCAACTTGAGACACCTTAAAGGGGCCTGATTTTAAGGAAGTGCTGAAATCTCACCTCTAAAAATCAGTCTTAAGTTGGCCCCCAAAAACTGAGCCATGGAAAATCAAGTCGCTTTTGAAAAACTTGGTTTAGCTCTCCCAAAAATTCACTTTTGACACAAAGCCTGTAAGAGGTGAACTATAAGAAATGTAAACTTAAAACTGAACTGAGTTACATGATCATGTGTATTTAAACTTGTCCGTTTCCTCTCCTTTTGCTATAATTTGTTCTCTCCCGCCTTTGTTGTCATTTTAAACTTCTAAACTGTAAGTGCTTCAGGGCAGAAACCACGTGAAGATCCTTGCACACCTGTCCTCTTAATACAAATAATAAGTTACGTTTTTGTTTGCAATCTTTTATTGTTTTCATTTGTGAGAGTAAATGTATACACAGCTTTTAAGTGTAAATACATAGCAGGGACTATGAATTACTTTGTATTTGTGCAGCATCTAAAAAGAAAGCATCCCAAATTTAATTGGAGCCTTTGGACACCAGCAGAACATACTGATGATCTGGAGATCCTGCCATTATTTATTAAATCAGTGAGGGGAAGGTACCTAACTTAAAAATGGCTGCAAAGCAACATCCAGGTTCCTCTACTAGCTTTGAAATTGTTATTGGAAAAATCTATCAATGAACAAATGCTAAACTCTCAGAGGCAGGGCAAGGCCAGCCCTTTTGCTCTGTTTATAGACTGCCTTGCACAATGGTCCAGGACTGCAGCTCCCAGGTGCTACCACAGTGCAGGGCCACATTAACTTTTTGTCGGCTCGGCGCCAGACATATTTGTGGGCCCCCATAAGGAACAATTGTAAAAGACAGGCAATTGACATAGGAGTTGTCTTTGACACAGCGCACAGCTGCACAGCTTTTATTTAAAAGTTTAAGTTGCAGATGGAGGTGGCTCCCACTGGGGTACCAGCAATGGTAGCCTTAGGACAAAAAGAACACACACAAGTGCACATAAACTACATTATAGATGTAAGCAGAGTCAGGATGAACTGTACCCTGACATCTGGTGGTGAATTATGTCGAGTATGGAAAAGAACTCCAGGGGCTGATCTTGTTTGGATAGGCACACCCACTCGCCTGGCATGAAACAACAGCAACTGAAAGTGGTTACTTTGGCTGGTGTGGGATCCCCACTTTTCTCTGTTATTGGGGCAGGAAGAATAAAGTTTTGTTCCCCTGATTCTGTGAATCAAGGCCATTGGAACTGTTGTATGACAGAAGGACTGAGTGAGTCCTTCACCATTACCTAAGTAGCACTTGCTTGACAAGGGGCATGGGTTACAAAACCCAGTGAATTGAGAGAGGATGGGGAAAGGTATTTGTTCCTGATGGTATGGGCTCCCCTCTGAGGGTTTGAAACACCAATTGCACTATTGTCTCTCTCCACTATTGAATGTCAGAGCTTATTTTGATTCCATTAGGAGTCTAGTTACAGGCTGCTGAGCTGAATTCACTTCGGGCCAATGGTAGGGTTACCATTCGTCCGGATTTACCTGGACATGTCCTCCTTTTGTGTGCTAAAAATAGCGTCCGCGGGGAATTTGTAAAGCACTCACAATGTCCGGGATTTCCCCCTCCCCCGGCAGAGCGAGCGGCTGGGAGGGCTGCAGGAAAGTCCCGGGCTGGACTCCGGAGCAGCTTCCTCCTCCCACCCCCCCCCTCCCTGCATTCTGAGCCGGCCGGCAGCTCCTCCTCCTGCAGCCCGCTCCGGCAGCCCTGTGCAGGGCCAGGGACCGGGTTTTTGTGTTGTGCAGGGGAGCTCAGCCATGTGTCCGGCTGGCACAGAGCCCAACACCCTGTTCTGAGCAGCAGGGTAAGGGGGGGCAGGAGAAGGGACAGGGAGGTTCTGGAGGGGGCAGTCAAGAAACGGGAGGGGGCTTTTGGAGGGGAGTGGAGAAAGTTTTGGGCAGTCAGGGTACAGGTAGGAGGTAGGGTCCTGGGGGGCAGTTGGGGGGGGGGTCTTAGGAGGGGGCAGTTAGGGGACAAGGAACAGGGAGTCTTAGGTAGGGGGTGGGGTTCTGGAGGGCAGTTAGGAGCAGGGGTCCCAGGAGGGGGCAGTCAGGGGACAAGGAGCGGGGGGGTAGGGGGCTGGGAGTTCTGGGGGGGAGCTGTCAGGGGGCAGGAGTGGGGAGAGGGATCGGAGCAGTCAGGGGACAGGGAGCAGAGGGGTTTAGATGGGTTGGGAGTTCTGGGGGGGCTGTCAGGGGGCAGGAGTGTGGAGAGGGATCGGAGCAGTCAGGGGACAGGGAGCAGAGGGGTTTAGATGGGTTGGGAGTTCTGGGGGGGGCTGTCAGGGGGTGGGGAGTGGTTGGATGGGGCGTGGGAGTCCCAGGGGTTTGTCTGGGGGTGGGGGTGTGGATAAGGGTTGGGGCAGTCAGGGGACAAGAGGCAAGGAGGCTTAGATAGGGAGTGGAGTCCCGGGGGGCAGTTAGGGGCAGGGGGTCCCAGGAGGGGGCAGTCAGGGGACAAGGAACGGGGGGAGGGTTGGGGGTTCTGGGGGGGCGGGAAGTGGGAGGGGCAGGGGCGGGGCTAGGGCGGGGCTCCTCCCGTCCTCTTTTTTGCTTGTTGAAATATGGTAACCCTAGCCAATGGTGCACTAGCACTGGGGCTCCCCTACTATGAGCTGACATTACTAAGAGCTGAAATCACGAAAGAGCTAAAGTTATTAAGAGCTGAGATCACTGAGTGCTGTGTTAACTAGTGGGGGAGCCTGAAGCTATATTGCTAAGCAGCTGGCGGAACAATTTGTGGGGACGACTGGAGGAGCAGCGAGCGGTGCGGAGCCTTGCGGGGCCGGTTGGAGCGGCCCAAGGAATGGCGAGCGGAGCTGTTTGTGGGGACGGCTGGAGCGGCTCACAGGTCGGTGAGCGGAGCAGTTTGTGGACGGCAGGAAGGGACTGGCTCGTGGTGAAGGTTGTGGCGGAACCCCTAGATACAGAACCCGGCCCTTGTTGCTGCCAACTTAGATGGGCAGAAGGGTTACATAAAAGAAAAATACAAAATAAAACACAGTGGGTAAAAACAGCTAACAAAAGCCAAAGCTGGCCAAAACACCAGCCACGTGCTGCTCCCACTAAAAGGGAAACTTCACGCTATCTCATCCTTCCCTACCAGGGCTTGAATTAATTTTTTTGTATGAAACTGGGGAAGATTTAAAACTTTTTAGAACATTTTAAAATATAAAAAACTGTAATACATTTTATTTACAGCATCATTATTCATACTAGTCTTGCTTGTCTAACGAGTACATCTGCCATACTTGAAAGAACCCATCAGTGCCATAACAAGGGCCAGGCGAGTGAGGCACTTGCCTCGGGCACACAAAGCCAGGAGGGGGAGGGGGCGCAGAAAATGGTGGAGGGAAAAAAAAAAAAAAAAAAAGAGCAGAGAGTCCCCTGTCTCTCCCCTGCAGCAACTGCTGCCGCAGGATCCTAGCGCCCCCCCATCTCGACTGCCAGGGCAGACTGACTCTGAGCCTGCCCTTCCCCCTCAGACCCTTTCATTTTCCAATGGGACCCTCCAGTAGCACAGCCCCCCTTTCCCCCCGCCCACAGTCATCGCTCCTGCCCCATGCTGGGCAAGGAGGCAGTCCCATCCCTCATCCCCAGTGAGGCTACAGTCAGGGGCAACAGCAGGGGAGGAGGCACACGCAGCACCCCTCCGGCACCCAGCATGGGGGAGGCGAGGGTGATTCCTGGACGTGAGAGGGACCCTAGGAGCAGTAGCGTAGCTAGGGGGGTTCAGGGGAAGCAGCCGCTTCCCCCAAGTACATTTTTTGAAAGCGGCGCCTGCTGGGCCGCCTCTGGGCTCCTGCAGGCAAGGGGGGGGGCAGCACGGCCGGACTCCGGAGGAGCCATTGAGGGGTGCGGCGGGCGCAGCCGGAGGAGCGAAGGAGCCGGGCTCCTCAGCCATCGCGCCCCACACTCAGCGCAGCCGCCTCCTGCAATGGCTCAGGGCTCGGCGGCCGAGCGCTCCACAGCTGGCGGGCAGATCCCCTCTCCCCGGCAGGTGCCACTTTTGAAAAAATGCTGGGCTGCACGAACAAGGGAACCAGGAAACTGCCGGGGAGAGGGGATCTGCCCACCAGCTGCTGCCCACCCCACTGCTCCGCTCCCCCTAGCCCAAGGGAGAAGCGAGCAGCGCCCACCCACCACCCCTTCTCCCGCCCCCGCCCCCCCACCGAGCCCCTCCGAGGGGGGGGGGGGGGCGCAGCATGGCCGCAGCATGGCCGGAGGAGCCGGGGGGGGGCGCGGAGCGGTTGGAGGAGGAGCCAAGGAGGGGGCGTGGCCAGAGGAGGAGCCAAGGGGGGGCACCTTTGTTATGGTTGCTCCTCCTGCACTGAGAAGTTGGCTACGCCACTGCCTAGGAGCACATGCAGTGACAGTGGTGGGGGTGAGTGTGCTGCTGGGGGGGCAGGAAAGGGGGACTTCTCCCCCAGAGCTTGCTGCTGCCAGCAGGGAAAGGGCTGGGGGGAGTCCTCCTCTCTGGCCCCTGTCCCAGAGCAGCCTGCCTGCACCCCAAACTCATCCCCAGCCCTGCCCCACCCCAGAGCCCACACCCCCAGTCAGAGCTTTCACCCCCCCACCACACCCTCAATCCTCTGCCCGAGCCCTGAGCCCCTCCAGTACCCCAAACACCTCATTCCCAGCCCCAGCCAGAGCCCTCACCCCCCACACTCCTACTCTCGCCCTGAGCATTTGCATTGTAACAAATTAAGTTTCAGGGATCACCCATTGTAGTTTTCCCACAAATACAAACCCTATCACATATGAGCATGACCAGAAAAGAATTCACCTTGCTTAACTGCACTGAGATTATTACTTAGCCCTTTCTATCATGGTGTGTTGAGGGATAGATATGAAAGGTTTATTTTTCTTTTTATTGAACATTTCATATCTTTACTTAATATTTAGATTAAGGTCTCTCCTACACACAGACACACACTTTTGACTGGAGCATTATACACTTCATTACTAACACTGCATCAGTTTATTTTAGGGCTGTTGATTAATCGCAGGTAACTCACGCAATTAACTCAAAAAAATTAATCACCATTAAAAAAATTTAAAAAAAAATACTGCATTAATTAAATTGTGACTGAACTCTTGGGAGGGAATTATATGTCCCCTGCTCTGTTTTACCCACATTCTGCAGTATATTTCATGTTGTAGCAGTCTCGGATGATGACCCAGCACATTGTTCATTTTCAGAACACTTTCACTGCAGATTTCACAAAATGCAAAGGAAGTACTAATGCGAGATTTCTAAAGATAGCTACAGCACTCAACCCAAGGTTTAAGAATCTGAAGTGCCTTCCAAAATCTGAGAGAGATGAGGTGTGGCGCATGCTTTCAGAGCAACACTCTGATGCGGAAACTACAGGACCTGAGCCACCAAAAAAGAAAATCAACCTTGTGCTAGTGGCATCTGACTCAGATAATGAAAATGAACAGGCATCGGCCCACGCTACTTTGGATTGTTATCGAGAAAAACCCATCATCAGCAAGGACGCATGTCCGTTGGAATGGTGGTTCAAACATGAAGGGACATATGATTCCTTAGCGCATCTGGCACGTAAATATCTTGTGACGCCGGCTACAACAGTGTCATGAAAATGCCTGTTCTCACTTTCAGGTGACATTGTAAACAAGAAGCGGGCAGCATTATCTCCTGCAAATGTAAACAAATTTGTTTGTCTGAGCGATTGGCTGAACAAGAAGTAGGACTGAGTGGACTTGCAGGCTCTAAAATTTTACATTATTTTATTTTTGAATGCAGTCTTTTTTGTACATAATTCTACACTTGTAAGTTCAACTTTCATGATGAAGAGATTGCACTACAGTACTTGTATTAGGTGAATTGAAAAATATTTTGTTTTCCAGTGCAAATATTTGTAATCAAAAATAAATATAGAGTGAGCACTGTACACTTTGTATTGTGTTGTAATTGAAATCAATATATTTCAAAATGTAGAAAACATCCAAAAATATTTAAATGGTATTCGATTATTTTTAATCGCATGATTAATCTTTTTAATCGCTTGACAGCCCTAATTTATTTTAGAAGGCTGACAAACTATAGAATAGTATAAAGACTTCTAAGTCTGCAGATGTGACAGTTTAGCATTCAGCTCCCTCCCCATACACCCTCTGAGTCCCAGTGTGCATTTAACCTTCTAGCTGTTAGAGATTTGACCCCCTCCCACCAGGCCCACAAAAGGTTAAGCTGGCCCTTTTTGGGGTGCAGACTCTGGGATGGAGTTGGGGTGCAGGCTACGGGGAGTTTGAGTGAGGGGTGCAGGCTCTGACCTGGGGCAGGGGATTGGGGTACAGGAGGGGGTGCAGACATGTGGGCTCTGGGAGGGAGTTAGCAACTCAGCACGTTATATAAGAGAAAGGAGCTGCAGTGATTTCATATAGACATAGAAACTGATAGAAGACACTTTTACATATTCAAAATGTGAGATGCAGAGTTTGAGGGAGGGAGGAGGGGGGCGGTGTCTGTACAATATTTCACAGCATTCAGTCTCCTGGCTGGAGCAGTAATGTAGCCCTGCACAGGGCTGCCCAGAGGATTCAGGGGGCCTGAGGCAAAGCAATTTCGGGGGCCCCTTCCATAAAAAAAGTTGCAATACTCTAGTAACGTGTATTTGGAAATGTAAAAAATAACCAGTGAAATATATTCAAAAATTAATTTGTAATAATTTGAAAATACACTAAATACATTATTTAAAAACATTAAATGCTTTAATGGTAAGTATACATTTGCAATTACATAATGGGCTGTCGCTGGGTGATGGTGATGGTTGGTGCCAATGGGCTGTCGCTGTCTGAGGGTGGTGCTGCTGTTGCCCAGGGCTGGGTGGGGAGCTGGGCTCTGGGTTGGGGGGTGCCCGGCTCACAGGGGCTGGGCTCGGAGCTAGGGGTCTGGGCTGTGGGGGGGATGGGGTTGGGGGGATGCGCGGCTCAGAGGGGCTGGGCTCGGAGCTGGGGGGCTGGGCTGTGGGGGGATGAGGTCGGGGGATGCTCGGCTCAGAAGGGCTGGGCTCATAGCTGGGGGTCTGGGCTGCGGGAGGGATGGGGTGGGGGGATGCCCGGCTCAGAGGGGCTGGGCTCAGAGCTGGGGGGCTGGGCTGTGGGGGGGATGGGGTCAGGGGGATGTTCGGCTCAGAGGGGCTGGGCTCGGAGCTGGGGGTCTGGGCTGTGGGGGGATTGGGGCCGGGGGGGTCTCCGGCTCAGAGGGGCTGGGCTCGGAGCTGGGGGGCTGGGCTGTGGGGGGGGATGAGGTCGGGAGGATGCTCGGCTCAGAGGGGCTGGGCTCGGAGCTGGGGGTCTGGGCTGTGGGGGGGATGGAGTCAGGAGGTGTCCGGCTCAGGGGGGCTGGGCTCAGAGCTGGGGGTCTGGGCTGTGGGGGGGATGGGGTGATGCTCGGCTCAGAGGGGCTGGGCTCGGAGCTGGGGGTCTGGGCTGCGGGGGGGATGGGGCCGGGGGGGTGCCTAGAGGCGGGGGGAGCTTCTGACATACTCGTGGGGGCCTGGGGCAAATTGCCCCACTTGCCTCTTCCCCCCGCCCCCGGGTGGCCCTGGCCCTCCAACACTTGTATAAGATAGAGAGGAGCTGCGGTGTCTAGCTTTGACAGTCTAGGAATTGGGCTGCCTGTGCCTTTAAGACCTCAGCCCCAGGAACCCGCCCTTTGCTCCGGGGCTGACATGCAGCGTCCTGTGAGCAGAAGGAAAACAGCCTCTGCACCCCCCACACCCCTAGATTAGCGAGCACAGCAGGTGGCTCATCCCACGGGGTCACTGTTCCCCCCTCTTCCCCTCCCTAAATGGGGGTTTTGTCCCTGCACAGGGTCTGGCAGCATCTCCCCCCCCCCCGATTTTTCCCCTTCAGCCCCTCTTCTGCTGCTACTACAGTAGCTTGATCCCCCCGGACCAGTAAATTTCTGCCCCCTGCTCAGACCCTGACAGCCCCCCCACTGCGATTTGTCCCCCTTAATCCTTTTAAACCCCTCCAAAGAGCAGGCAGCAAGCAGAAGTAAAGGCAGAGAGAGGGCAGTGGCAACAGCGAAGGTTACTGGGCATGCTCCGTTCGGGTGAGCATGCTCAGTGCACCCAAAGTAGGGAATTGGGAGCAGGAGCTGTTTGTGTCATGACACGGGTCCAGTGAGGGATGGCTGCAGCCTGCTGGGAGAAGCACAATCAGCCCGGCCAAGCCTCCCGCGGTAGGGGCTGAGACCAGGGAAGTGGGCAGGGACCCCCAGGAGCCGGGCAGCAGAAACCCCCCCAGAGCCGGAGCTGTGCTGGGGACGGGACAGACCCCTGGGAGGAGAGCCCAGGGGAAGCCGGGGGGGGGGGGGGTGAGGAGGGAGGGGACAAAGAGGGGGGAGCAGGGCGGGGAAGCCCGGGGGGGGAGGGGCCCCTTCCCGAATGTGGCCCTGGCTCCTGTGGCACCATTATAAACCCAGTACGTAGGGTTACCATTCCTCCGGATTTTCCCGGACATGTCCGGCTTTTTGGGTTAAAAATAGCGTCGGGGGGACTTTGTAAATAGCTACAAATGTCCAGGATTCCCCCGCCCCCCATGCAGAGCGTGGCAGGGCTGCAGGAAATTCAGCCGCTCGCATGGGGCTCTCCCCCACAGCTTCAGATCAGCTGCCCTAGAGCTACTCCCCTCCCCTCCCTCCCTGCATTCATCGGGCCTCGGCAGCTCCTCCTCCTCCCCCCCCTTCTCCTCCTCCCCTGCTTCCCAGCGCCCTGCTCCGGCAGCACTGTGCGGGGCAGGGACCGGGTTGTGTGTTGCGCTGGGGAGCACAGCCACGTGTCGGGCTCCACGCGGAGCCCGACATGCTGTTCTGAGCGGCAGGGTAAGGGGGCCAGGGGGCTGGAGAAGGGGCAGGGGGTTTCTGGAGGGGACAGTCAAGGGACCGAGAGTAGGGGGGATTGGATGGGTCAGGGGTTCTAGGGGGGCTGTCAGGGCGGGGTATGGAGAGCGATCGAGGCAGGCAGGGAGCAGAGGGGGTTGGATGGGTCGGGAGTTCTGGGGGTCCTGTCAGGGGGCGGGAAGCGGTTGGATAGGGTGTGGGAGTCCCAGGGGTCTGTCTGGGGAGGGGATGTGGAGAGGGATCGAGGCAGGCAGGGAGCAGCGGTGGTTGGATGGGTTGGGGAGTTCTGGCGGTCCTGTCAGGGGGTGGGGAGCGGTTGGATAGGGCATGGGAGTCCCTGGGGTCTGTCTGGGGGAGGGGGTGTGTATATGGGGTAGGGGTGTGGAGAGGGGTCGAGGCAGACAAGGAGCAGAGGGGGTTGGATGGGTCGGGAGTGCCGGGGGTCTGTCTGGGAGCGGGGGTGTGAATATGGGGTGGGGGTGTGGATAAGGGTCGGGGCAGTCAGGGGACAGGTAGGGTCCTAAGGGGGCAATTAGGGTGGGGGGGTTCTCAGGAGGGAGCAGTCAGGGGACAAGAAGCAGGGAGGCTTAGATAGTGGGTGGGGTCCTAAGGGGCAGTTAGTGGCAGGGGTCCCAGGAGGGGCCAGTCAGGGGACAAGGAGCAGGGGGGGGTTGTGGGTTCTGAGGGGGGCAGTCAGGGGGTGGGAAGTGGGAGGGAGTGGATGGGGGCGGGGCTCCCCCCAGTGTCCTCTTTTTTGATTGTGGAAATATGGTAACCCTACCGGTATGGCCACAGTGCAAACAAAAACACATTAATGCACTGCTTACAACTATTCTCCCGCCTTTTTGCCTCCTTCTCTCCCCCCTTGTCCCGCGTCCCCCTCCCCACACAGCTTCTTTCTGCTCTTGCAAGCAGATCCAACCAACACCTAAGGGCAAACCGAGTGGGGCCGCCTCAGTGGCAGCAGCTTCATTTCCGCTAATGCGCATGTGCCTAGGGGCGGTGGCTGGGCTGTACGATTTGTCACTGAGGGAAGGCGCATGGCAGGAGGCGCTACCATGCTGGGGGAGACGGGGGCGTTGCACCAGAGCGTCGGAGGGTGTGTGGCCTGCATGCCCCAGTTGCAAACCAATCTGTCAGCTGATGCACAGGGCAGCTGGAGCCCTGAGTGCCCTGGGACCTGGTTGCTGGGCGGCTTCCAGCACTCGGCCTGCGGTGGGGCTGAGTCTTGGCTACCACCCCAGAGCTGACAGGCGCCGTAGGAGAGTAGTTGGAGGAGCGGGGTTAGAGGTGGGCTGCAGCGCTGCCTCTTCCCCCCCCCAGACCTGGATTCCTCCTTCTCCCACCAGTGACACAGCATCGATTCCTCCACCAGGCATCCTGACAGCCTCCAACCTCCTCCAGCCTGTGCAACAGCCTCTGTTCTGCCTCCTTGCAGCCCAGTGACCTCCAAGACCCCTCCAGCCTGTGCAGGAGTCTTGAATCATCCAGCATCAAGTGGGTCTGCCTCGAATCCTGCTCCAGACAGGGCAAGCATCTTGGATCCATCATAACAGCCTTCAATCCCTCTTGAGTCTGTGCAACAACCTCGAACCCCATAGTGCCCACCACAGCAGCTTGCAGTCCGCCTTCAACGGGTGCAACAGCCTTGAATACACCAGCGTCCAGCACAACTGTCTCTAGCTTTCCTGATAGCCTCAAGTCCACCAGCATCCAGTTTGACAGCCTTGATCCCACCTAAGCCTGTGCAACATCTTTGAGTGCTCGTGCTCCACCATTCAGCGTAATAGCCTTTTAGCCTTGAATTCTCTACTCAGTGAGACGACGTATATCCTTCCATCCGGTGCATTAGCTTCAAATTCTCTTCAGGCTAGTGCAATAGCTTCCAGATTCCTGTCATTCATTGCAACAGCCTGTACCACTTCAGCCAACGCTAGTTACACCATCCAGTGCAATAATCTCAAATACTCAGTCACTGCCTCTGTGACTGCTGTCATCTCGGAGCCCCCTCCCTGTCACAAAAGAGACAGTTTTCAGTAGTTGCGGCATCAACTTTGTCACCTTGCCTTCAGGAAACAATGGAGGTACGTGTCCCTCGGAGGAGCCCCAGTTACCTCTCTGGTCTGTATGAGAACATGCTAAGGGCTGAAGAAGCATTGGGTCCAGGACGGTGGCAGCCGGAGCACCAGCCATTGCGTGGCCGCTCCAGTCTGAGCACCCCACCCAAGAGGGAGCCACAACCAAGTCATCTTCAGAGCAGCACAACTATCAGCTGTGACCCACACCTGCAGCCTATCATACGCCGACGAGCCAGGTCTTTGCCCACTTCCCCTGAGAGGTTGAAGAATACGGCAGCACAATGCCGTGTTCCTGTGTGCAAGAGAAGCCGCATAAACCGGGTGAGATTTGCGGATGCATTGGGCTTGGAGCTGGCTGAAGTGAAAGTCTTTCAAGTTGGAGAGGACCCATCCATCCCCTTGCATGTCCTCTCCAGGCTTTCCATCAACTCGGACCTTTGCTGCAACCAGCTGGATATGGAGATCACCATGCAGTGCTTGGTGCCTGACTTCCAGCAGCCTGTGGACTGTGTGGACTTCTCCACCCGCCTTCATCAGCAGCTGGTGTGTCTAGAATGTGTGACCAGCTCAGACCTAGGGCTCAGTGGCACTATCCAAGTTCTCAATGTGGCCTTCGAGAAGCAGGTGTCTGTGCGCTACACCTTCAACCAGTGGAAGAGCGTGCATGAAGTGTGTGCTCATTGGCACAGCGGCAATCCTCAGGAGGATGGGAAGGGCCAAGCTGATGTCTTCACTTTTTTTCTCCCCATGCCTCCTTTCCTCCTGCAGCTGTGCTCTGTAGTCCAGTTTGCAGTGAGATATTGTGTCAATGGGCAGGAGTACTGGGATAACAACCAAGGTAAGAACTACAGCTTCACCTGCAGGAGTCACCTTCTCAAGATGCCTAGGGAATGTGAGGAGAGCTGGATCCACTTCATCTGAGCAAGAAGAAGATATATGGATATGGAATGGCTGCAGTGGCCTTTTCTTCCTTGGTGTTCCTCTCTGCTTCTTTGACACCACAGAAATCCTTCAAGAGGCAAAAATGTTTCAAAATGAGAGTAACAAGTGATCTGTACAAAACATTTTTGTAAGAGCTTGAGAAAGGATAAAGGGCCAAAGTCTGCATGGATTTACATCCCAGGAGACTTCATGGGATTCAACGAGATTTCATAGACAGAAATCAGGGCAGAACTGGCTCAAAGGAACACTGTCAGGCTAAATATATCAAAGGGAAAATTATGTGTTACTAATAATACTTTACATAAACAAAAAAGTTTAAAATTCCAACTTATTTGTCACCATTTTATACTGTTTAATTTTTTGCACTTAACTAACTGGAAAATAGGTTAGCTTTACTTTTTTTGTTATAGATTTGTTTGTAGTATTACACTGGTTCTTGGGCATAATTCCAGTGCCGCAAACACTGGGGTGCAAACACTGCAGGGCAATGTTTATATCCAAATTATTTGTATTCCTATTTAAACACATAAAAATATTTCTATTGATATTTGGTTTTATAATTATTTAACAAAATCTAACTATTGATCTGAAACTACCTGATGGGGTCCCCATAAATAAGGTTTTAACCTGATTCTTTTTCTTTCTCTTATTATTTTTAATCTCCAGTGCTTGCCATTGATACAGTCAGAGTGATTCTTGCTAAGATGTGTTTCTTAAGCCATAAGGCTGGCCTCCTTGGGGAAGGCCTGATATTTTCAAGGTGAGGTTCAAGCAGTTCTCTGGATAAAGTTTTAAAATATAAACTTGTTCTTTTCTTGCATAACTATTTTCACTAAACAAAACCAGAGCAGTTTTGCACTTTTAATTGCATCTTCCACCAGAGGATCTCAAAGCCCAATACAAATGTTAATGAAAAAAGCCTCACTGCCCCTGTGCGTGAGACAGGTAATCGTGCCTATTTACAAATGGAAACAGACACAAGAGGTTGAGTGCCAGGGGCACACAGTGAATCAGTTACAGAACCATGGAACAGAGCTCAGGAGTTGTGATTCCTAGCCCTCCATTCCAATACCCTAACTATTACCATAGTATTTTGAATCCTAAAATTAGCTAGTTCTGATCTTTTTTGACCAGTGGAACAAGAAGGAGGCTCCCTCCTCTTTAGCAAAAAGTGGGGTCTTCAGGGAGGGACAGTGGCATGGCTGGTAAATCCATGTCTGCTTGGATCCACAGGCAGAAGTCTCCCCTCTGTGGGAGTGGGAACACAGCAACCACTTGGAGAGAATGGCCTTCTCAGTACTTAGCCTGTTGCTTTGCCTCTTTGTTGCAGAGGATTTGATCCTATAAAATTTTTGTGATATATGCAGGGTTCAGTTTGGAAAGTAAATGACATCTACAGTTATGAAAATATGTGAAAAACTTCTCAGATAGCTTGTTAATACAGCCTAAATATTAAAAAGTGACTCATGATCTTGGGTGCCTGAATTTGGAGTGCTCAGCTAAAGGCACCTTAAAGGGGACTGATTTTCAGAAGGCAGGTGCTCAGCACTTTCTGAAAATCAGGGCCCCTTTAAGGTGTCTCAAGTTGGATATGAAAAATTCAAGCACCAAAATCATTAATCACTTCTGAAAATTAAGGCCATAAGCAACACACACAGCCAGGTGTATACTAGTACAGATATGCACACACCTGTGTTATTCCAGTGCAGCCTTATGTCATTAACCGCCTAAGAAGTGATTGGTATCCAACTACTGTGCAACTTAAAATGTTAATGCTTTTTTTAAAAAAAGTTCATTTAAGAAATAAGAAACAATTACTTTTTAAAAAGTGCATACATGAAATAATTGGACTGGAAATGTCATTCTAACCTTAATCAGTTTTGTTTTTTTAATTAAGCACTTTTAACATCCTGTCCTAACATTGATTTTAACAAAGTGGACAATGGCCTCTAAAACTTGCTGTATTGACCTAAAGAGCTTAAAAACTGCTCTTTTAAATGTACTGTCTGGTACCTAAAGTCTCTAGGTAACTCTCAGAATTTCGCATTTTCAAGTTTCAGCTGTCAACCACCAGCTGAAATTGACAAGGGACATTTCCCATTCTCCTCTGCTGGTTGCCAAATATTCAATACATGTTAAAATATAAAAATCCTATAGGGGGAACTATCCCAATTAATACCATTAGGAGGCAGATTTGACTGGTGGAAAGACCAGAGAGTGGCAATCTGAAAATCCGGGTTCTGTTCCCCACTCTTCTACAGTTTTCTGTATGACTTTGGGCAAGTCGTTCAACCTCTCCATGATCTGTTTCTCTTATGTAAAGTGGGAATAATACCCACTTTTTATAATGGTTTTGATATCCTTGTATAGAAGGTGCTCTCTATAGTAACTGCATTATAATCTATAATAAGAACACATACAGAATGTATATAATTTCAATATGACTTGATTGATTATTAAAGTTAATATATTTAATTGGCTGACAAACTTGAAACCATCATATATCTAGTATTACTGCACAGGTCAGAACTAATAGACAATTTTTCTTCCATGAAATTATATTCTGATCAATTGGGGAAACATGTTAAAGCATATTTCTTTAATGAAATGTTTCCCCCCAGTTTATAATACGGTAGCATAGCCTTAAGGTGTCTAATTCTCAGTTACTCCATAGCAGAAATGAGATAAGGTGGCAAACGTGCCTTTAGGCCGCCTTTGAACTACCTGTATTTTCGGTATTGCTGGGGCCCTGCTCCTATGGGTCCTGAAAAGCAGAGAACAGCCGTAGTGCACTTTGGCTACTCACCCAGCACTACCCCTACTAGGTCTGGGAGGAGGGCCAGAGTAGAGCTGTTATGACAACTCTTCATTGACTGAGTAGGCCCTATAGGAAGGAGGGATTTTCTGCTCTCTTTAAGGTCCCTTTGCATTGCTACATCTGTGTTGAAAGGGACTTGCGGTAATTGAGAATCCGTTGGAATCCGCTGTCCTAATATATGTAATTTTTTTTTTAAATCAACAATTTCTCAGCTGACAGCTAACAACTGAAGTTTGCACACAGTTGCTGTTCTTTATTTGACAGGGTGTTAACAGGCCAAGGGCTTTCAAAACTAACCTAAACTCTTTTGCTCATTTTGATTTTCCTAGCTCTGCAATGGCAAAGTATGCAAAACTTTTAAAATCAATCAGACATCCACACTGCTCAGTGTCTTTTGAACTGCACCAGCTTTTATCTTTCATTTTCTATTTTTAAAAAATTGCCAGGGCTGGTTCAGTGGTATATTATAGTAATGCAGTGTGCTGTCATGCTAGAAGGAATGGCCTACAAGCTTAAGCTAAAGGGTTGAAAGCTCTGAACCACAGAGTTGGAAGTAGAGGGTGGATTCAACCTTCTATATGAGGCAGTTTTATTAAGTACTGCATAGTTTAATGTATGTAGGGCTTTTGAATACAGCCTTCAAAACTGAAGTCCTGGCTGCTCTTTGTAGACATTAGAGATTACCTGGTGGTTGGTAAAAGTGGAGATTTGCCTCAGTCTTCTGGCCAAATTTCAGATTTGACAAGACAGAGCCGCCAGGTATGCCAGTTAACCTTTGCAGAGTCAAGAACTGAAACATTGTTGGGCCTGGTATGTGTCCAACTGGTTAAAAAATAAATAAAGCTAGAGATGGAACATGAGAAACCCTCAGGGGAAAATAAATTATATCTAAACTTAGTCTCAAACCTATTTTTTACAAGAACTGAAAGATAAAAGCCTATGCAGCTGCTAGTAAGTGCTATTGAAAGCCTAGACTGGCAGGATAAAATGTAAAACTGAAAGGGGAAAGGCTTTTGCATAGCAGCTGAAGAAAAAAAAACTATAAAAGTTTAAGGAATTTTGTAAAAATAGCCATCTATTATTAATAATATACAGCTAGCTGTACATTCATCAGTATTTCCATTGTAGATGTCATGTAATAACAACAAACAATTCAAGCTTGGCTAACATAGCTTTTGTTTTTGACACAAACCCAGAAACTATATTGTTATATAAACAAGTGTACATTTCTGGATTCTTTATTTTCATATAACATGTCTTATACCTTGATATACAGTGGTAACATAATCATCGTGATAGGCTAAAACTGGTCAAATAATTTAGAATTAGCAGGGGGGCAGTCCTCATAATAAACCATTCAACAACTAAAACTAGGATTTTCAAAGGAGTGTAAGGGAATCAGGTGCCCAGGTTCTGTAGAAAATCACAGCCTAAAGTCATGGAGACCACTCCTGTAAGTTGTTGAGCACCTTTTGCAAAGTGCTGAGAAAACTCAGCTCCAGTTTAAGCTAATGGGAATTGACTGTGTTCATCACTTTGCAGGATAGAACCCACCGACTGCAAATTAAATTGGACCTATGTATTTGACTGTGTTGTTCTTTATATTTTGAATTGCAAAATGTTTGAGTGTTGCAACCTACAATCCTATGTATATCGCTGTAAAATCAATCTGAATTTCAAAACAAAATTCACACTTCTAAAATCAGTGTTAGCCTCATTGTGGTGTTTAGGAAAGCTTACAGGGTAGTTAAAATTCCCATATTGAATGCTTACAAATTGTTTTGGTAGGGAAGAGAGAGGGATTTCTTTGAAAACAATCATTCACCAAAATTTGCTGCCTGTATTGCATTTCATACTATAATTTGAATTTGCTTCTCAGATAGTTTGCTTTGGCAAATGCTACTACTTAAGTCTCTGCTTATGTGCCTTTTGTCTTTTAAACAAAGAAAAACAAACAAAAATCTAAGACTTGAGTAATATGACTTAATGTTTCTGCTAATGTACTGTATTATTCAGTACAATATGCACTTTATACAATGAGAGTCTGTCTGACTATCAGAGGTGCCAAGCATCTGTCCTCCCACTGAATTCAGCTGGAGTTGTAATTATTCATCACGTCTGAAAGTCAGGCCAGCCCTGAGTGTAGATCTTTATTATAAATGACTTCAAGCTACTAGCAATGTTTTCTACAAATTGTGTATGTAAATTATTTCCAATTACAAGGATGCTGAGTTAAACTACCAAGCTTCCCATTGTAAAAAAACATAATTAAGGTTAAGATTCTGTCATTTGTATTTTTAGTAAACAAAAATTCATGGAAGCCCACAACCTGTCCCTGACTTCTACTAAAAATACCCTGTGGAGGGAAGAGGGGGAAATAGAGCGCTGCCGGGGCTTGCAGCTGCTCTAGCCCTGCCACTTCTCCTTCGGCAGGGGCTGACTGCTGCTGCTCTGGTCCAAGGGGGGATGACCCAACCCCAGCCGTTGTTCCAGCGTCCAGGGGCTGTCCACCGATCGGCTGTTCCGGTGACCTCGGGGCTGGCCAATAGGCAACTGTTCCAGTGGCTGCTGCTCCAGCAGCCCCAGAGCTGACAGCTGCTCCATCTCTGCCCCAGAAGAAGTCATGGAGGTTCTAGAAAGTCACAGAATCTGTGAGCTCCATGACAGAATCATAGCCTTAATCATAATTTCTATATTAGTCTTTATTATAGCCTTAAAGGTCCTGTACAGTATTAGAAGAAAATGAAATGCAGTAATACTTGGGAAAATGATCTGCAAAAATGCCACTGTGAGGTTCCAAGTTTAGATATAAATTGTGTCTTTAAGGCACACTGCCAGGATTTGAGAGGCAAGCACAGTGCTCCTGGGATTGCGAATGTATGCACTTTGAAAGGGTACAGCATGCTTCCCACCCACTTTCCCTGTCCTCCAGGTACAGGTCAGAATAGTGGGGTATTAACACAATCTGTGGCAGCTCTTGTGTTCTGCAAGTATAAGGATGGATTGTGTATAGCCCTTGTGCAGGGATGCCAGGAAGAGTGGAGGGCTCTGGGGGTATCCACATAAGGCTGAGCACAATCTAATCCTAAAACATATTGTCTCTCAGTGGCTCCAGATTACATCTGCTCCCTTTCAGTCCAACTGCGTACCCCTTACGATGCAAAACACTTTCTCACTTGAGTAGTCTCATTCAAGTAATTGGGACTACTCATGTAAGTGTTTTCCAGCGTGGGTAAGAACTATTCAACTGGGCCTTTATTTTTTGTCAGAAAAGTAAGCAGATGAAATGGAATACACTCAGGAAGCACTTACGTTGAGCAAGGAAGTGCCACTTTTCCATAGTCATTTTTTCTGATCATAACTGCTTTTCTTCCATTTGTTAGAAGCACTGAATTGCCTTTAGGTAAATCACTAGAAATCTTCCTTTTTTGAGTATTGAACTAAACACCAGTTTATCATGGATGCTACTAAATCCCAAAGTTTACCATTGGTTTATGGTAGAAATACACTGCTGGCTTCCACTGATAGAAATTCTGCTAAGTGTTAACAAATGTTTAAAAAAACCTTAGTGTGAGTGCAGCCAGTGCACAGTAATAATGCTGCCAGATTATGCAAAGTTGAGGCTCTCAGTTTAAAGGTTACGTCATATATATTGCAATGTCTAGAGGAGAGGGTAGAACTGAAGTTGTATGGGCTTTCAACATACGGTAGTTTTATGTCTCCTCCCTTCCACAGCATTGAAGGAATTTACACATGCAAAACCTCAGTATTTGCCCACTAATATGCAAGTCCAATTTTGCCTATTAGTTTACATAGCTTGCACTGCTGGATAAATAAAAGCTAAAAGTAACTCTTATTAAATTATCTGTATAACACTGCTGACTATGTGGGTTGAGTTGGCCCAGGATGAAGTAGAACTGAGAGCAGTCTTGCTTTAATTTGATATAT
This sequence comes from Chrysemys picta bellii, assembly GCF_011386835.1. Classification (NCBI taxonomy): domain Eukaryota; kingdom Metazoa; phylum Chordata; order Testudines; family Emydidae; genus Chrysemys; species Chrysemys picta. The sequence continues at coordinate 45,611,739 of NC_088803.1, read as the reverse complement.
GAAGTGGCTTTTCTTTGAGGTGCTTCTAAGTGGATAAATATTCACACACTACTAATAGTTTCTATCACTGCATATGATATATGACATACTCCTACTTGTATAATTTTTCCTTACACATATTCTGATCATCAGCTGGTTTTGAGCTATCCAGTCCAAGATCTGTACGTGATGGGTACATACCCTGTTTCCCCGAAAATAAGACAGTGTCTTATATTAATTTTTGCTCCCAAAGATGCGCTAGGTCTTATTTTCAGGGGATGTCTTATTTTTCAGAAATGAAAAATGCCTTATTATCGGTGGATGCCTTATTAGCAGGGAGGTCTTATTATCGGGGGGATGCCTTATATTACAACGAGAGGCAAAACTGTAAGTAGGCCTTATTTTCGGAGGATGTCTTATTTTCGGGGAAACAGGGTAGCACCTCTTGTTGCATTGTGAAGGCAAACTTGTGACCATTTTTGTAAATTCACAGGGCAACTAAACTTGTCTACATGTGGTATCTTCAAATTTGGTGTTTCCCATCTCATAGTACAAATTTTGTAAGAGTGAATTCTTCACAGACAGATTGCCACATAATGCACTTAAAAAAAAATCAAATTACTGTGTATTTAAAATGTTCACATAGTAACTGAATGTCTGTTAGTTTACATCTTGCAAGGATGTTTCAAATTCATTTTTTAAATTAAACGTGGAATATGTGTCAGTGAGAAGAGAATAAAGGCATTGTCATTATCAGTAAAATGTCTCATAATACTGTACAGAATAAAATGGATCACAAATTTACCACTGCACTAAAACAAAAATACTTTTGCTTTGGTATATGTAATAATGTTTTGTGTATAGCACATATTATGTAAAATGCTCTATCCGTTTAAAATAAATAATTTGAAATTTATAATTTTACTATAAAAATTGTGATTATAAAGCATTCCTTTTTCACTGTTTTATGTTGTTGTTGGTCAATGATACTTTTGTTGTATGCAAATACACAGTGTTTGGAAATCTCAATATGCAGTTAGCACTGTGTTGTTATTAAAAGAATGAGAGACTCAGGTTACTCAGAAAATAAATAAGATACAACCAATTCAAATAAAGATGGAAATTTCAGACACAGCGGGCAAGATCCACAAAGGGGACTTAGGCTCAACATAGCAATGCCTCATTTTAAGCATCCTTCAGTTCTAAGTTAGATTTTCAGGATCTCTTTTCAATGCATGAGGGGAGTTAGGCTCCTAACCAGGGGATTCAAAGAAGCCAGCAAGCTGAGTGAGGAGCTGCCTAAGCTAGCCAGTAGGAGAGGGTTGGTGTCTAAGCCCCACCTCTCAAAGGGAGTTAGGGTCCTAAGTGAGCTGGAGGGAGGCACCTATTTTCACTTGGGATTCACAGCCAGGAACCCCTCTTGGAGTTGGGTGCCTGAGACAGGTCAGCCCTTTCTCACAAAAAAACAATTGAGAGTTCCATACACAGAGCAGCTGTAGGACTAGTCTTAATGTCTATGGAAGTAGACAAGAACTCACTCTTCTTCATCACTTATACAGCCTGTTTATGTTGGTAATTGGTGCCAATGAGAAAAAAGATAAATAGATGCTAGGGAATATCTGGGATATGCCTACATCTTTTTTATTTCAATGTGGCACTACTGTTTCTTAAACTGCTTTACCTTACTAGACATCTACTCAAGTTCTGTTTGTATTACACATACTAATGATGCTAATTTCAGTTAAGGAAGAATTGCACTATATTATGGGAGAATTGCACAATAATATTCTCGTAAACCTATACACAATAGGGGAGGCATGTAAATTATTTTTTGTGTAATATTTATCTCTTGGTGTACTCTTTGTGCCTAGCTATCAGAGGATATTCTGCCGTTAACAATTTCCATGATATGTTAGTTTATATTCCAGGCCTTAAATATTATTTGATGTAGTGTTTGTGAATATGAATTTACACAGATGGAGAAATCTTGTTTCTACACTAATAAACAGAACTTGTTTCTACACTAATAAACATTGTGATAATGCAGAACAGCAAAATAATAGAAACAAGATGTAGTGAGCCAAATCCCTGTCCCACTGAAGCCAGTGAGAGTTTTGCAACAGACGTTAATGAGAACATACATTTTGCATAAGTTTTATGAAGTTATACTATATTTTAAACAAATATTTTGGGAGGGTTAGTGTACTAGCTTTTTTATCTTTTAAGGTCAGGTGAGGGTTCAAATTTGCCTGAGACCCTTAAAAACTTTACCCCGGTTATATTGAAAATATATTCCGTGCAGCTTTCCCCCCAACCATGAGCATCCAACTTTATTGTCTCCCTAGCTTTTACTGGATCACGTTCTAACTCCTTGCAGTTTTGCCCCCACCTGTGTCTCCTCTTTCCTTCTAATCTTCCCTCTGTACTTTTCCCAATCTATACTATTGCAATATTTCTCATAGCATATTGTTTTCTGTCACATGGTTCTTCAATATCTATCCACCTAGGGTATGTTAAGATACTCTTAGTATGCACAGTGATTACTTTAAAACTGTAATAATTACAAAATGCAAATTTAGATTTATCCTCTATCTGAAATGCCTTTCCCTCAACACTGAGCAAACACTTATTTCAGATATGTCATGTGTATGTAGATACAATTAAATATTTGAGGCATCAACTGCAGGGCTTCTTGTAATGCAAAAGAACAACCTGTAATTAATTGTGATGTATATCATCAATATACATTTTAATCAGCATTAATAACTCTGACATTGCATTGTTAAATTTATTCGGAGAAGAAAATATTGCAAATGACAGACTAAATAAATGATAGTATTTACATTACTCTAGTTTGCTTAAGAATGTCAGTTTCACTTTGCAATTGTAATATAAAAATTTGCATTGAAGGGGGGGATGTAAATTAGGGTGCTTTTAGAAATACATAGTGTCATAATGCTGTCTGTATGACTCTCCTCTTCCCCTTTTCCTATGCTACTGCCCCATGAACAGCTCATTATTTAGTGCTCACATTAAACCAGAATGGACTTTACCCCTTTCCCTCTTCTTGTCTCCTTTAAATTATGTGTGTACTGCAAATCTATTGGATGAGATGGGAGTGGATGTGGTGGTTGCACAGACATATATCACCCATAGTTTTTATACATATGCCAATTTCTGCACTGTTACACTAGTGTAAATCGAAAGTAATGCCATTAAAGTCCATGAAGTGTCCATGAAGTGATTCCAGACAACAGATTTGTGTCCATAGATTTCATATAGCACTTTTCACATGTATTCTAGTACTTTGCAGAAATAATAAGCAATGGTAAAATCAGTCACAAGTTTAATTAATTTTGTTGCTTAGATCATCATACGGTTAAGGAGTGATAAAATAATAGCACAGCTTTGCTGATAAAATGACAATATCTATCTAAGCAGAGAGAAGCTATCTACTTCTGTACTTTGGTTCTGAAAGGTCAATGTAAATGCTAATTGATTGTAATCCCTTTGCAGCCATTAGTGCTCTATTTTTACTGGAAAAGTGATCCCTGCTATTTATGTTGCCTCATTGTTTTATAGCTCCAGTGAATGAACTATAAAGGTATCAAGAACATTAAGATTAGCTGTTTTTCTAAGTCGCTGACTTCATGTTTCAATAAAGTGAAAATTGAGCCTTCTGCTTTATTTCAGTGATAGTTTTAAACATATTTCTGTTATTCTTTCACGTTTATATTACCAACCCCTGTTGATTTTATTTGTCTTTTTTTCTTTACAAGAGAAATAAAATTGTTAGCTTTTAGTCATAAGTTATAGAGTCAGTTATATCTATACTTATTTTAGAGCATAATCAGTGTCTCAGGTCTCTTATCTTACTATACATACTTTCCAGCTTCACTTGTTAATAACAAAGTCAAAAAAGGGCAAGGCTAAACTTGTCAACACAAGTCTAATGGTTAGAACCAGCTTCTTCCCTGATTAGCTCTTCTGCCTATGATCTCAGACTCACAACTATTTCTGTTAAGGTAATCCAATATGACACCTGATACTGGAGCTTTTTGGCATAAACACCTTTGACTCTTCATAAGGTTTTCCTACATCAGTTGAGCGGACCCCTCATTAGAATATTTAAGATCATGAAGTACTAGAGCAGGAAGAACAAAATCTACAAATCCTTTTTTCCACAGTATTATACTTGGAACTCAATTTTATTTTGGGGACTTGCATAAGGATCTGTTTTGCAAAGGCTTTTCTGTTATACAGTCAAATAGTCAAACTTTTTTCACAATTTTTTTGATCTTATCATCATCTTTCAAATTTTTATATAATCTACAAGCCTGAAAGTGTGTCATCACTTTATTTTTAAATTTCTTGTATGTTTTACTGCTTTCTGACCGGCAACATTAATAAAATCATCCCATGGAACACTTTCCCTCTCCTTTGCTATCGTGTAGATCACCTCTCTTCCTGTTCACAATCACATAACATTGCTGAAGCAATTACAGCAGCTATTTATATAGAAAACACTAGGGAAATATTTAATATATTTTAGCAGTCTTTATTGATAATTAACACCTGAAAACAAGGGAAATGAGTCAGCACCATGAGACCAGCCAGCTTCTTACAAGCCAGTTTGAGTACTGCTGAAATAGCCTACAAATGCTACTTATTCTCACACTTAATCCATGCTACACAGAACACCACCTTAATCTGACCTTTCACTCACATCAGGCAGAAACATATTTCAGTAAGGTAAAGGGTGCACTGTAATGGCAGAGTGTCAAAATGCTGGGAGGGAAGGTTGGTATTCTACATACAGGTGCTTGCTAGTGTCTTGGGTTGGGCAACAAGATCGGTGCATAGATTGGCAGTTTGGGGAGTGGCACCTGCAAAACAAGTATTAATCCCTTTAGATTCAGAGATGAGGAGAAACCAGTGATGTGGAAGTGATGGAGGGGGAGTCATAGTGGGGTCACATGAGGAAAGGGTGTTGTGGAGGGGGGATGCCATCTTAGGGGGTACAGGGGGTTCATGGTGGGGCATCACACGAGAAGGGGTGTCATGGGGGCACAAAAGGAGTGAGGGGAGGAGGAGGCACAAAGAGGGATGTAATGGGGGGGGGGTTAAGAACATAAGAATGGCCATACTGGGTCAGACCAATCACTCTGAGGGGGGTGCCAGATACTTCAGAGGGAAGGACCAAGAGACTGCTCCCAGCTTCTGGCACTTGGGAGCTTAGGCCATGCAGAGTCTGGGGTTCACGGACAGGCTTCTACGACGGCAGAAGGAACCAAAGGGGGGCAGCACTGGAGTCTCGGGGGAAGCCTGTGCAGGGACAGGCTGGGGTTATGGGAACACGGGGTAGTCTGTGGGGGTTTCCACCCCAACGGTCAACGAGGAACACCCGCCTCCTCGACAGCAGCTGATTGGCTAAAAGGCGGAGTCGCGGCACACCGGAGGACAACGCAAACACAGCGCTCAGAAGGTGATTGGCTGGCAAGACGCCGCGCTGCGCTCGCGGGCGGCGATTGGCTAGGAGCCCTTCCCCTCAGTACGAGAAGGTGATTGGCTGAGAGGCTCTGGCGCCCTTTTTGCTCTGGTGGCGGCGAGGTGTGGGTGACGCATTTGTGTGAGTCCAGAAGAGGACACGTACCGTGCTGCCGTCCACCGTCCGTCCCTTCAGAGCCTCCCCGGCGCGGGGGACGGGCCAGCTGACGGGGAGGGGCACATTTTCAGTCACTGTAGGCGTCTGCGGGGAAAGGTCGCTTAAGGAGTGGGCCACGGGGCTAGGAATCGGATTTCTCGCCTCAGTGGGTGGGGGGCAAAGCCCCTCTCCTCGCTGACGGGGTCTGGAGGTGGTCCCAGGGAATAGACGTAGCGCCGCAGTGACTAGAGGCAGGGGGCCCTTTCAGTAGGTAGGCATGGAGAGCAATGCGGGGGTGGGGGGCGATGCCTTTTAGAGTCCATAGGCCTCAGCAGGGATCAAATATCTGTCATGAATCCCTGAGGGCTTGAACTCTCCCACCCCTCCTCTAGCACATCTCGATCCTCAGGCTCACTATGGTGGTAACACAGAAGGTGCTTCCTAGGCAAAAATAAATGGGTTGTGGCCCTCCAGTTGCCACCATTTTTGACAATCTCAGCAGGGAGTTGAAGGATTGAAATGAGCAGGATCATTTCAATGCAATGGTGTGTCATTGCTTCAAAACCATACAGCAGTGGTTGCGGAACCCATCTGCAGAAGGCGTTTGACACCTTGGAGAGGGCATGTTTGAGGCATATTAGCAGGGCAGTACAGAGAACATTGTGTTCGTGCTGTCTGCTGTTTCGGTGAACAAAAAGAGGAAGGGCTTAAATTGCCAAAATATTCCTTGGAGTTTAGCACATTGTTGTGGAATTCTCTGCTTGGTGTCTCCTCTGGATCACTTGTTTTGATCCTCTCACCTACAAACCTGCCCCTTTTTTTAATGTTTTGTCTCCTCATAGCTGCTGATATCTGGACTAGTGACCCCTCTGCCACCTAAGGGGGTGGATCTTTGTTTTTTTGTTGGGCTTCACCGACCCATACCCATTGTCAAATAGATTGGCTCCTTTTCACAAGCATGGAATTATCGCATGCTAATAAAGACCTCTTATTGACTGTAAGATTTCTAAAAGTAAAATGGAACTGTTGAAACTAATTGAAAATTCATTAAGATAAAGCAAAGAATTGCTTGAATACTAAAAATAATCTAGGGTGCATGGTTGGTCTCTGAACAAAACATAATACTTCTTGTAGTGCCCCACTCAAATTTTTAGAAATTCTAATGTACTTTCTTACTGACTAAAAATTAAACCATGCTTGTCAAATCAATTGTAAACTCTACTGGAAAATCCATTTTAGTCATTTGTATTTTTTCTATGACATTTTGTTCCTTTGCTGTACAGCTGATTATGTGAAGTTGCCAAAATGCCAGCTAAACGTGAGGTGCAGGTATGTATTTGTAAGGTAGGAAAACTGTGTTTACTGTGTATTAGTTAGTTGTTGGTTTAAATTAATTAATTTACTACCTTTTCTAGTCCCTAGTTATAAGTAAAGATTTAAATATATTATTTAACAATTGAGCACCATTGTGTGCTTAGGAATACTAGGTCAAGAACTCTAGTTCCTTTCCCCAAGGATTTTATAATGTGACAAATTAGAAAAAACAGTTTGGAAAATTGAAGAATGTAAGAAAATCAGGTATTCATAGACATCTGAGATGTTGAAGAAAGTTTGCATCACTATATATCATTCTTGTTCCTTTTCAAATGATAGCTTTTCAGCTTCCTAATAAAAAAGCTATGAAATGCTAGACAGACTACCTGAGTGACCCTAGGAACAGGACAAAGAATACCAACCTGTATTATTAGTATCGCCCTGCATGGATACAAAATTTGTATGCACATCTGGTCCACAAAAAATGATCAACCAATATAAAGCAGATATCTGCAGATTTGCAGGGCTTCAGATGTGAAATTTGGATCCGCATCCATCCACAATCTGCAAAAATGGTCTGCGGATGCAGATATCTGCAGCTGTAAAGCAAATATCCAGGGATTTGCAGGGCTCTAATTATTAGGTAAATTAGAAAATTAAGAAAATACCACAGAAATAAGATATATTTATTCCAAACTTTTTTTTTTAAGGGACAGGTATACACTTTGAAATGAATAAGGTGCTGTAATGTCAATGTTTAAAAAAAAAAAGATGAGGTGGGTGAGAGATAAGGTTTCCTGAGGAAGAGCTTTGTGTAGATTGTCTCTCTCACTAATAGAAGTTGGTTCAATAAAAGATATTACCTCACCCTCCTTGTCTCTCTAATGTCCCGGGATCAACACAGTTACAATAACATTGTATACAATGTTTTTAAAAATTGTATTAATTTTGCAAACTTTTGGGGAATTTTATTTTCAGCTTGAAACAATTTTTTTGTGAAATCACTATTTTAAATTCAGAACCATCATGTGTTTTGGCGTGTCATATATTGCTGTACAGTAAACAGAATTTTGATGGTACGAAGTAAATAATATTAATGATAGAATGTCTTATTTATACAGTCAACTGATTCTACAGGCCTGATCCTGCAGACACTTAAGTACATGAATAACTTTTCATATGAGTAGTGAAGTGAATTCTATGTAGTTTTGGAATACTAGGAAAAATGCTTTTTTCTTTACATGTTCAGCTTTTCTTTTAAACAATGGTATGGTAGAACTCAATGAGATTACTCATAAGTGTAAAATTGCTCATGTGTTCTGGTGTTAGCAGGATTGGGCCCTATATTTGATATTAAAGATACTGCATCATTAGTTCTATGGCATAATGCTGAACGGTAGCTTTTTAGCACTGTCCAAGAAGCTGGAGTGCTAACATTGTACTGCATGACTGTTACTAACAGTTAAGGCTAATTGTGTTTAACACTTATAATTTTAGATGATATTTTCAAAGAATAACTGTAAGGAAGTAGGACAGTGTGGGCCCCAATCTTGCTGCAACTGAAATCAGTGGAAGTTTGCTATTGATTTCAATTGGACAAGGAGCAGGCCGTTGCTTATTTAAATAATAATAATAATAATAGTTTTTGCTTGATTTTAGTTATCAGGCTAATAAGAAGTAACAATGACTAGTGTCTATCAACTGTTGTCTTTTTCTCATCACTTAGACATCTGATCTTGCAAAGTGATAGTGTTCTATAATGCACTTTTCCACATACTTTCAATATTATCATATTAATATGGGAAAGCACCACATTATTAGCTAAGATCCTGAAGAGGAGTATGTTAAAAAAAATTTGTATCAAACCTTGTTAAAGTAACATAAAATCTCAACATATAGTAATGTAGTTATTTTTTTGTTTTCTTTGGCAGTTGGAAAAATGCATAGATGATGCCACAAGAAAAAATAACTTCCAGTTATTAGAACAATTTCTGCAAACAGAAGGATGTGATAACATTTCTCATAAGTGCAGCAAACAGTTTTTCAACAAATTTGACAAACTTATATGCCGGGTAATTTGCTTTTTATTTCAAAAAGTTTCAGGCTATTATTGCTTGTGGAATATTGCAAAAAACATTATGTGGGATGGTCTGGATTACATCAGCAATTCACTGGAGAGCTGAAAAATAATAAAGACATCAAAACTCAGGGTTTGATAGTAGTATTTCCTTTAGAGAATGAAATATTCGTTATTAAATATCTACTATTATCTACTGTTCAAATTTCTGTTATTTCAATACACTGACCTTAGGTGCTTTGTCATTTTTCACATTTGGCTGGTAAGTGTCACTTTTCTATCTGTACTAATTTTCTTAATACTCTTCCATCATCTCAACTTATCTAAGGGCACCTTCCTGTGCTCCTTGTGCACCCAAAGTTCCCACAGAGATCATTCTGTTCCCTTTTCACTTCCTTTCAACAAAGAACCATGGGTCAGATTTTCAAAAGTCTTCTGCTTTCATAGATGGGACCATCTTCCAGAAGAGCTCAACACCCAGAAGCTCCCACTGAGAATATACTTATTCAATGGGAGCTGCTTGGTGCGAAGTATTTTTGAATAATCTGTCCAGTTATTTAGGTGCCTAAGTGGGAGCTGTTGTTTGGTGAGTTCTTTTAAACATTTGGCCCCTTATAGTTAAGTGATCTCTGCCCACTGCATCCAAAACTCAGTGTGCATGTACAAAGAGAGGTTGTTGAGAGTTTCTCCTCCATCATAATCCCTAGATAGAGGCCAGGCACAATGAGAACTCTTGCACTCTTACTGGGCTAGCGCTTCTGTTGGCTCCAGCCTCTAGTCTACAGAGATATATGAGAGGCGGTTGGGGCAGAGTGTGGTGCAGAAAGGAACACATGGTTCACTTTCTTTAAGGATGATGCAGTGTCTGCCCTCCTCTGAGCTCCAGGAGGTATTGCATTTCCCTTACCTCCCTCAAGGGCAGTATGATTCCACATTGTCCCCAACATGTGCTTGCTTAATGCCACAATTTAACTCTGATTAATTACAACAGTAGAGGTCTGCTGGTTCTAAGGCTACTAATTAACCTTTCAGGTAATTTATACAAACGTTTTATGTTTGTCTGAGCCATTGAGAAGAAATTTCACAATTATATTGTCTATACGATCTGTATTGCTACAAGAATATAGCAGAGTTTTTAGCTGCAATGCTATGCTTGTATATAGCCAGCAACCTAGCAAAAAATGTCTGGTGCATGCTACTAGCGTTTTTTCTTTAAAAAGATCTTCCTTTATGACCACAGTATACTTTTGGATATTTGAATTGATCACACTACATTATATTACTTTTCCTCTGTAATGGTGACCTACTTCTTACTTGACCATTCTAAAGCACCAAATAAATTCCATAGCAGTCATATCTTTTAGTGTTACATTCAAGACTCTAGAAATCAGGTTACATTCAGAGGCGTTTACAATGGCATTGCAGTGCTTACTTTTATGTATCACTTTAATATCAATACTCCACATGTACAGTTATTCAATAGTCCTGTGTTAGAAATACTAATTTTGAAAAAACACGTTTCATTTTAATGTATGTTAATTATACAAATTTAAACATAATGAAATGTGATTATAATTTGACTTTTTCTAATTGAGTTACAGGATATTTAGAAGACTGTCTTGAGGTGTTTTAACAATTATTGTGACCGTTTTTTTTTTCTTTTTTAAACAAATGCATTTTTATTTTTGAAAGGTTTACTTGTTTACTTGTTCATCTTGAGATTGTTCATTTGTTCCTGAGATAAGGTGATTCTCTCCCCAGGAAGAAAAACTTTTTCATATATGCATAAATTAAGATTAGTTACCTCAAATTTTTCAAGAATAACTGCTTGAAAATATGTAGTTTTGAATGAAAGCCTTAGATTTTATTCGGTTTTACTTTTTCTGACACTAAAATTAGATATCTCTAGTGACCTCCAGTGGTAAAGAGTAGTAATGAAAAGGTATAGATTACAACTGAATCATTGGGGCACCGGTCCAACATTTAACAGCAATTTTTTTTCTCTTTCTCTCCAACTGCTTGAAAGAGAAATATTATCCAAGCATATGTAATAATTTATGAGAACACAAAAACATTTATTTTGCTAAATGAAGTACAGATTGCTTTATACTATACACTGAAGCTTCTACTGGTATTTCAATTTTAGGAACTTGACAAACAAGAAGTCAAGAATGTTTCAACTTTGCTAAATTCTCTTCAGAAACATGGTAAAAATATCATCATACCAGGTGGAGATGGTTTTCAAGCAATGATCAAATATGGTCTTGTTGAAAAGATAAGTATAACTAAAATCATACGTATTGCACTATAAAGCATATATAATGCTATGGGTAGTTCAATAAGCAAACATTTTTTTCAAGATTGTTAGAAATTTTGTTAATTCAGAAATAATTGAAGACAAAATAACTGATTAATCAGTTCTAAATATTATACAATAAATTATATCTTGTAAAGAGATGTTGATACAGCACAGTGAAGTCTTCATAAATAATGAAAGGTGTAATTAATTTAGATATTCTAGTAATTATTGGAATAACAATGATAGATATTTCATGTAAGCTTTGTTCCTGGCTAAATTAGGAACCCTTTGTATTTTTGAAAAAGGAGAGAGAAGAGAAAAGAAGTTCTGTTTTTAGGTTTTCATAAAATACTGCATTAGTGCCAAAAGCTGGAATTTCCTGGTGCAATGTGTTAATAAATTTTGCATTAGAGCTAGCAATAGGAGCCTTAGATCTAGCACCTTCAAGGGGTTAACATACAATTTCAATTAATTACTACCAGATCAACCTGTACAATGTGTGCACCAATCCATGACTCAAACTTGTATATTCATACTGATCTAATATAGACAACTTCCAACTTGCATAAAGTATCTGTTTCACTGAATAGAATTAATGGTGGTAGACTTAGAAAATGTTTGCTGCTGGCTTGTTTCTCAGTTGCTTTCAGAAAAAAGAGAAAAATGACAAGATGGGTGATAATGGCATGACTCTATTCACATTTATAGGCAGATTTTCAGCCAGCCTTGTACCCTCTCCCACTTTTTTGTGTAAACAATAGCAGTAACAAAACTGGGCACATAGTTATTGTGAGTACAAATCATGCAGTAGGATATGTAGTTACAGAAGTGATCACTTTGAGCTGCATTTTCTTGAGTATATGTGCAAAATTGGAGGCTGCGGTTGTAATCTACTCAAAGAAATCTGGACACTTTTAAAAATAATAGAAAAGAATAATCTGGAAATGTATAATACAAAATGTTGCTTTTTTGCTTCATGTTTAATAATAAAAGTAATGTTTTTACCCTTTACATGGTTAGTTGGTTTGAAAAGGCAAAAGAAATTCTGATATTTAGAAGAAATGAAAAAAATGAAGCACTTACAAGTCTAGTTGAAGATTTCTTCGATGTTTTGATGGTAAAAATATTTCATAAACCATTTTATAAAATATTAAGCATGAATTTGTAAAAACAGTGATTTAACAGCAAAAGATATTTTCAAACATTCTTTTCCTACTTAATTTTCTTTTTCAGCTAATGTTGCACTGATGTGGTTTTTGACAAAGATAGATTACCAGCTCATTTTGTTAAAAAAATACTATACTTGCATTCAGACTTAAATACTGCCTACTAATAAAAGACCTGACCATGCAAGTGCTTAGTGCACAAATTTCTCAATTTATCCTATTATTTTATCCAAAAGGTAGTAGCAGTGCATGTCTATTAAGCCTCCGAGGCGCTGGTCATGCAAATCATGCTTACATACATGCTTAAATTTATGCAGAGAGACAAGGTAGGTGAGGTAATATCTTTTATTGGACCAACTTCTGTTGGTGAGAGAGACAAGCTTTCGAGCTATACAGAGCTCTTCTTCGGGTCAGGGAAAGGTACTTGAAATGTCACAGCTAAATACAAGATCAAACCGATCATTTTGCATAACTAATTAGTGCACATTCAAGCTGTGACACTGAGTATCTTTTCCCAGACCTAAAGAAAAGCTGTTTGTAGTTTAAAAGCTTGTCTCTTGGCAACAGAAGTTGGTTCAGTAAAAGATATTACCTTACGCATCTTGTCTCTAAGGACTGACACAGCTACAACATCACTCCATATAACTTTATGCCGTCATTGGCACTACTCCTGTTCATAAAATTAAGTGTGTGCATAAATATTTGCACCATTAGGGGTTTAATTATTGACACGTATATTCTATATTGGAATTGGAAAAGGTTCAGAAATCATATGGTAGGGTACGCAGTTACAGAAGTGATCACTTTGATGGGTAGAAATCAGCAGTAGGAAAGGTTCAGAAAAGGGCAACAAAAATGATAAGGGGTATGGGACAGCTTCCATATGAGAGATTAATAAGACTGAGACTTTTCAGCTTGGAAAAGAGACAACTAAGGGGGGGATATAGTAGAGGTCTATAAAATCATGACTGGTGTGGAGAAAATAAACAAGGAAGTGTTATTTACTCCTCATAACACAAGAACTAGGAGTCACCAAATGAAATTAATGGGCAGCAGATATAAAACAAACAAAAGAAATTATTTCTTCACACAATGCACAGTCAACCTGTGGAACTCTGCCAGAGGATATTGTGGAGGCCAAGACTATAACAGGGTTCAAAAAAGAACTATCGGTAGATAAATTTATGGAGGATAGGTCCACCTCTGGCTATTAGCCAGGATGGGCAGGGATGTGTGCCAGAAGCTGGGAATGGGCGACAGGGGATGGATCACTTCATGATTACCTGTTCTGTTCATTCCCTATGAAGCACCTGGCATTGGCCACTGTCAGAAGACAGGATACTGGCTAGACGGATCTTTGACCCAGTATGGTCGTTCTTATGACAGATAGATTAAAATAATATACATGTTTTAGTTGTGGGAGAGAACTGTAAAATCTGAACATTGACCAAATATTTTTAGGTCCATGGACACAGAGTAAATTATTCTGCATGTTAATATGTAAAGTGTTTAAAATGTATTCATATTCTCATTTTATTATAGCTTGTACATGATACCAACAGTGAAGGTATGTACAAAAATCAGTATTTAAGTTACTGTTATTTTGCTAATCATATCCACTTTTTGATTGATCACTACTGAAATAGCTTCTTTATATTACTGGCAAAGGATCTGATCTAGTTAAAATCTATGACCTTTGGAACCATGTGTATTCTGGAAGGTCATGGAAACCCAAACAAACAAGCATTTGTGGAGCCACCTAGAAACACAAGAGCTCAAACAAATGAGCTTTTAAGTCCTTGGGAAATTAAAGCTCCTCACTTGCAGATATCAGTGTGAAGGTAGCAGAAAGTGTTCCCCCAGTATGTTGAAGCAGTTCTCCTATGTGGTCATGACTGAACCATGTGCATACAGAATTGTGTTTTGCCAAACAAGTGTGACGTTTGTTAGATTGCTGTAGCAACTAATAAGCACATTCTTTTTCAAGTATGTGTCCATGAGGATCTCTCACTATGTGGGCAAAGTCAGCATCTTTCAAATAAGTGTCCATTGGGCCACACCAGTGCCATGCATGTCCTCGTGCCTCCCCACCCAAGATCATGAAGGGCAGAGTGATTGCAACTTTTCTGTTTCCTCTTACCGTCCATGGCAGCGAGAGGGAACTAGTGGCGTGTGCCTGCTACCCTTTAGAAGATTTCTCTTCTACCAGTAGTTATCTACTTACAGTTAAATTTCCCTAAATACTTCTCCTTTATTGCTTTGTTTTTCTGATTCAGATAAAAAAACAGAACAACCCCAACCCTCCACCCCCAGATTTTCTAAGTTTCTCCTGTCTGATCAAAGGCAGATCCCATTAGGAGGTGCTGCAGCCTTGAACTATGTCCTTCAGTCATTCAGGCAGCTGGGCCTCATAGCTAACTATAAGAAATCATCTCTCATTCCCTCACAGACAATGGAATTCATAGGAGCTGTATGCAACTCCAAAAATGGCAAAGTCATATGTTTCTGAAGAAAGATTTGTCTCTTTAGTTGATAATCACCCCAGTATCAAATTGAATCCAGCAATGATAGTACAGAACTATCTCAGACTTTAGGTCACCTGTCAGCCTGTACTTGATGCTGCTTGCCAGGCTTTACCATCATCCATTACAAGCCTGGCTACGGTTGGAGTATTGCCCTATGAGACATCAAATGTGCATGCAGATTGTTGTTTCATCATGCAGTCTGTCATCTTTAAACTGAAGACCCCTCTCTGACCCCCAGAAATTTCAGAGAGGGGTCTTTCTCCTACAAAGATACTGATCATGGATGCATTGGAGACAGGTTGGGACATGCATCTTGCCACCTCTAAATACAAGGAACTTGTTCTCAAAAGGATATGACGCTTCACATACATGTACTGAAGCGAAGAGTGATCAGAGTAGCTTGCATGGCATTCTATCCTGTCCTGTGGAATTCCACAATGCAGATTCTCACAGACAACACATCTGTAGAGTACTCTAAGCAAGCAAGGAGGTGCTGCTCATCACCTCTGTATCAACAGGTTATCAGATTATGCATATGATGTCAACAACATGGGATTAACCCAGGAACTCTTCATCTCCCAGGAGTCAACAATAATCTAGGAGATTTTCTAAATAAACAATCCATGACCAACTGCAACGGATATCTGAAGAGCTCCACCATCAAGCCAATATTTCACCAGTGAGGCAATTCAATAATAGTCCGGTTTGATAGCAATGACAATGTGGAATGTCCAGCCTTTTGTTCTAGGGCAAGCATGAGCCCTTGAACAAAAGAACCTTCCTCATACCATGAGATCAAGGTCTTATGTATACCTTTCCAATCCCCTTGATTCCCCGAGTGACGTATAGGATCAGGCAGGATGTAATGATACTAATCCTGATGTCTCCATGTTGGCTGAGACAATGCTAGTTATATTCTCCACGTCTATTTCGTCTCCTATGCCACTTCCAGTAAAAAAGATCCTACTGCAAAGTAGGATGCTTTCCACAAGGAAAACGTATTCCTGTAAATGGAAAAAATATTTAATCTGGACATCTCAACACAATCTTGACATGGTGAAGGCCCTTATTCCAAAGACCCTGGACTGTATTCAGTATTTAAAATATTCTGGCTTGTGGTCACACTGCCATTTATGCCCACGGGTCGAGGAAATGCACAGTGCAGGCCTGGCCCACTACTGTTTAAAAGGTTCTGAGCTCATGTTTGTGGGGCACATGCATATCTAGAGTTGAATCCACACAGATGACACCAAAGAACCTCTTGTATAAGGTAAGCAGCCGTTCTTTTTGCATTTTAACTGCAATATATGGAATTTATAATATCCGTACACTAAATATCAGCAATCTTGTGTGACTTTGGAAAGGAATTATTAATATGGATTGTTTCATTTGTAAATAAAAACATTTTTATTGGATATATAATAATGCTAGACTTGTGAATACTGTTGAAAAACTAATGTGTGCAAAACCTCTCAGTTTTTAACTCTTTTTTCTTAATTGATTAGGTAAAATACAAACATTAGAAAGCTTTATACTGAGAATATGTACCCTTGTAGCTGATGTAAGAATCAATATTTATATTCAGCAAGAGGTAAAAAAAATTTAACCAACATTTTTATTAGTAGGCATTTAACAGAAGGTTGTGAATTTCCTTAGTAATTTAGCTAGACAGATGTCAAAAGGGGAAGAACAAAATAGTTGTAGAAACTTTTTAATGATTCTGCCATCTCTCTAAGAATGTACAAAAGTTTACTTGCCTAGACTAGAAATTCCATTTTAGGCAATAAAGTACAAAGTATATGCTATTTGTCATACAAATACTATAGTGATAAGCATCATATACAAGCATATAAAATATGCTATATTGCAATTGCCAGAAATATCTCTTTTTAAAGTCCATTACTATAAAATGGTTAATAAATTGTATCTGTAGTATACAGTATTTTACATAGTATGCTTTCATGTCAATAAAATATCTTGGGTGAAATCGTGCCCCCGTTGAAATCAATGGGAGTTTTCCCATTGACTTCAGTAGGGCCAGGATTTCATTCCTTGGGTATGAAACTATTATAAAATCATTATCTTTTATAGAAAGACACTCTCCATTAAGGGCTAAATTTTCAAAAGCCCAGCCTTTTTTATGGATACAAATTGCCCACATTTGTTGCATCCATAAAAATTGCAGGTAATTTTTGCTCCAGCAATGAATTGCAGGCACCCTGATTTACATCAACAAGTCAGGATGTTGGCCTTTTAAGTTCTTATATTAGTGTCCATGTTAATGTAATGAATTGAAGTCCAATTGTGTTACTTTGGATTTATACTAGTGTAACTAAGATCGGCACCTGTCACTCTTTTATTTTGCTTTGTGTCACAATCTTCGTTATTTAAACATGTTCCCTTTCTGCTAATTATGTTGTAAACCTACATCAGAGTAGGCCCACAGTGTAATGAGAGAATAATTTTAAAACTTTTTTAAAAAGTTTAATAGTGTGTTTCTTTGTAAACATATTCTTTTTTTCCCCTCTTTAGGCTGTAAGAAAACTTAATTCAATGCTTGATACCATGCCTCGAGAAGCGAGAAAAAAAATTATTTCCACGAAGGAAATGTTCCTTGTCATGTAATTAATTAATCTTTAATATACTTTTTACATGAATATATTGTTTACATAGTTGCGAAGAAAACTTTTTACACCTGACTATTTTATTGGATCCATTTATAACTGTACAAATGTAGGCTCTATTCAGTCCATGATTGCGTTCGTCACTACATAGCACATGGAGACTGCACTTTAGTCCATTCAGGTAATTCTTCCTTGGATGCTCAGATCTGCCCTTCTCTCAGTCATAGCTGAGTCCACCTCACCTGATTGTCCTAAAATAATTGGTTCTTGGGAATCACTTCTGAGGAGTCTTTACGAATGCACTGGTTGGAGGTAGATTGTTCATCCAGGGAAATGTCTTGAAAGGTCTGCATAGCCAAAAGAGAAATCTCCAGGCTTACAGGTCAGAAACATGGAACTGTCATCCATGAAGAAAGATCCATGGAGTATGTGGAAAAAATATTGTGATTTCAGAGGAGTGGAATGTGGAAGATAGAAGGAGGCTACCAGCACCTTTTTCATATGAGTAGACTGTCTCCATGGGGAAGGATGATACTGCTATATAGGATCAGCTGGCACCCCCCAACACACTTGCCCTAGGTGGATTTGAAATGAGTGGCCCTTCATTTCTTCCCTCAACAACAGGTTTTCTTCTGGTTTCTGTTTTTTAAAAACATCTCAAGCATGTGGGACTTTTCCCAGTTTCCT
Source organism: Chrysemys picta bellii (assembly GCF_011386835.1). Lineage (NCBI taxonomy): Eukaryota > Metazoa > Chordata > Testudines > Emydidae > Chrysemys > Chrysemys picta. Next base: position 45,593,424 of record NC_088803.1, on the reverse strand, counting down.
CTGGTGGACATGGTGTTGGGGATTTACTCTGGCTCTAAAGTTTTTTTGCAGAGCCACAGTGGAGTGGCAGAGGAAGAAGTTTGGATTGCAAATCTAAATCTTCTACGCAATCCAGGTTCTTAAACAAAACAGAGGGTAACACCATATGTGGAGCGGGAAGCAGGAGGCATGGAGAATTCATTTCTGCGGTTCTTCACTACCACCCCCAAAGACAGAACAAAACAAATGCATCTAAAGGTCTTTCACATGCAATTAAGGATGCTTACTAAACATTTGGCCTGTAAATTCCTACATTTTAAAATTACTAATTTGTCTGGAGCCAAAAACACTGCTGTTTTATGGATGATATATTGGCCCCATTGAAGTCAATAGCAAAATTATCAGTGAGTTCAGTGGGACCAGGATTTCACTCCATATTTTGAAAGTTATTCTCTCTGATGCCAATATAAGCTTTTCTTATGTACTTTTACATTGCCATTTTATTTGAGTCAAATTGAATCATCTACATTATTTATTTCACAGGAATGATATGGGAAAGAGAATTTTAGATGCTGGAGGTAAGCACTTAAAAGGTTCATTATTAAACTGTTTAATTATTTTGATGTTATATACCCGTTAAAAAGACTGGCAATAAAAAAAGACAAGACTAGTAGTATTCAGTCATCTGAAAAATGTATTTTTCAGAACGGCAGTTAAAAATGGCACATGCAGGATTAATATACATTTAGAAATTTTAAAGCATTTGGAGTATTTTAGGCATTATTTATAATATAAATAATGCATAGCCAGGTCTATCAGTCCCTCCTGGCCTTCTCCACCATAGAAGTTCCAAAATGAATTGAAATAGTGCGGATCTTTGAGGACCATTATCTGCCAACACAGGTTAGAACAGACTTCTGGTAGACAGTAAGCTGGTATACAGCCACCTATCACCCTTTCACCTTCCATGTGTGTTGAGTGCTGTTCTGGTGCACCTGGGGATCTAGCCTGTAATACTTATTTTTGAATAGTAGTTTCTTTAGCAGCTTTATAGCTGTTTTTGTAGAACGTCACTGCATTATATGGTGGCATTTTATTTAATATCAATGTAAGAACATCTAAAATGTACTTTTAGTTTCTTTTTAAGTTGAAATAACTTCGTTTTTTTATATAAGACCTTATATTCAGCAATATTAGTATCTGTTTCCTACATATAAACTTTTAAGCTTGGCATTCTATTTAATTGTACTGTTTCTGTAAAATCTATGTTATAGACTATGACTTGCAAGTAGCCATTACTGAAGCTTTATGCAGAATGACATCAGAAAAACAAAGAGGAGAACTGGCACGCCAGTGGTTTTCTATGGCGTTTGTGACCAATGCATTTAAAGGAATTAAGGACTCTGAGTTTGAAACAGTAAGTCATATAAAAACACTAATTATTTTCAGAGAGAGAAAATGTTACATTACTTAAAGGTGCTCTGCTTCTTAATAGGACTGCAGAAAATTTCTTAACCAGGTGAACGGAATGCTTGGAGACAAAAGAAGGTAAATGAGTATTGCTAAAGGAAAGATGTTTTCAGGTTGGAATCGAATGGCTATTCAGAAAGAAAATGTCAGAAAAAAACCCTTTTTTTAATTAATTCTGAGCTACAATAATATTAGCAGAAGCACATGATGCTGCTCTGTTGCAAAAACAGCCAAGGTGCCATGCACAACTATAACATTTTAGAATCAATAAATAGCAAATATAATGAGAAATGCTGAAGGGTTTGGTGTATGTTCATTGTTGTTATCTTTTATAACTAGAGGCTGGGTTTATAAAATTCCCAAATGTGTGTTTATAAAAAGATAACTTCAAGTTAGGGTTGTGGGAATAACTATTTCGAGAAATACATACAAAGAGTATTACAGTTTTTAAAAATAACTAAGAAATAAGAAACAGAATTGTTCAGTTCTCTATCTTTGGTGCAAGATGAATGGAAACAATGTCATATATGCATTGTCTGCAATCACATTCTTCATGTCTCTACTGCAAGATCCTTAGACTCTCTAGTCCTGGAAGAAGGTGGCTCTCTTAGGTACTGTGGGTCAGATTATCACTGATTCCAATAGACCTACACCAATTTACATTAGCTGAGAATCTAGCTATGGGTATTTATCCCGTGATTCCTTTTTTTAGGGTATCTTTAGACTGAGATAATGCACTAGTCCAGGATGATACCTATTGGAGAGGTCAGACCTAGCAGAAGTGAAGAAATATATATATTTCAATATAATGTTGAGGGTACTCCACATGTCATTTTAGTCTTATGAGTTGGCAGGGTAGTTAAGTGATTGTGTGATAAGCACTCAGGTCAAGGGTTTATTCAGTTCTTATTTTAAAATTATTGCAGCCAAATTCTGTTTTTGCTTAAATTGTGAGGATGCATTGCGGAAAACTGGAAAATAGTTATATTTTTATAACTACCATATGCCGCTCAGTGCATCTTTGTCATATTACCCTGCATGAATGCATAGTTAGATGAAAGGAGTTGTTAAGGAAACCAGGCATGAAAGATAAAACAACGGCCTCAGTGAGGAGCTGCTCCTCAAATGCAATAGCCAGATTTATAGCTGTGAAGAGGGAATCTTCAGATCCGACTCTGGCAACTGGGCTGTTTTGTCAAGGCCAAGATCCTGGAAGATCAAAAGATCTGACCAGTAGAAAAGGTGCCACTGCAAGGGTCGGGGGCGTGGTCAGCATGCCATGAAGTTGACACAGAAAGTTTGTGCTGCAGGCTGGCAGAGACTGATTGTGAGCCAGGGTCATAGAACCTTAAAAATGTAGAGCTGGAAGGGACCTCAAGAGGTCATCTAGTCCACCTCCCTCCCTCCCCAAACAGAAAGCAGGTTACAATTTGATCTTCATGAGAACAGGAGACACCAAAGCTAAGTCATGTCTACTTAGGGGCTCAAGGGGAATGCCAAGCATGGACAAGGCAATATGTGTATAGGTCTCTTTGTTACTTTAATCCACTTCTCTAAGCATTGTGTACCTTTTGGCAAAAGAAATCATACTTTGTTTTGGAGAAGCTGCTTCTGTGTCACTACATAGTGTTGTTATCCAGAGGCTGCCAGAGGAAAACCCTTCGAGATGCCAAGCCCATTGGGCCAGCTAAGTAACATGGTTAGCAAACAGAGGCAGGATGTAACCCAAAGACTGTCAGAGAGTGGTTGGGCCATGGGGCCACATTCCAAAGAGAAGTGGAGGCACTAGCCTATCACTTAAAAGAGATGCATTTGGGGGACAGGGAAAGAAAGGTTCGCAGCAGCAGCAGCCTATCCAAGGACTGTGACATGTATAAATGTAATTTTTAATTTTTTTAGAGTGCAAGTTTTGAATAGTCAATCTTCCTGGACTGTCCCACTGATTGTTTTGAACTCTTTTTCTCTGAAGTAGAATTTTTTGGCAGAGGGGAGGGGAACTAATCCATTATTTTTATGTTGTTCTAGTCTAGGTATAAAGTAATGTAAATAATTTTGCAAAAAGATTTACTAGATATTTTTCTTATAGAGTTTTTACATATCCTTGTTTGTCAGCAATCCTTGATAAATATGAGGTACGTTACAACTTCATTGTGAATTGTATAGATTTTCCCTTAATACAACTGATGTATAGTTCTGTAAGTAGAGAACAATTCGGAATACATAGAGAGTAAAACAAAGATTAATTTAAAGTGCTATACAGACATCTTGTATGTATTTAAGGTTTGTTTAAATTACTTACTTTTGTGTTATAATACATTATTCTGAGAACCTCCTGTTCCTCCTAAGTTAATTTTTAAAATATATTTTAGCTACAGATACCTTTGGATGAAAATCTTGACGAATTTTGGATTGATTTTAATGTTGGTAGCCGAAGTATATCCTTCTATGTTGCAGCAGATGATGAAGTAAGCTAACTTTCCCTGACCATATGGAAAATTATTTCTTTTTCCAAACAAAACAATCAGCCTGAAAAGAGATGTTCTCAGCACTATTGTGAAATTGGAGAGTGAATTGCAAACCAGTACAGTTCATTTTAAAATAAGTACTAAGTGGAAATACATAGATGGTATCTCGCTTATTCTTAAAACATAAATATTAACAGAAAATGAATGGCAAGTACCAATTTACGGCATTATTCAACAAGGTTTTTACATACTTGGAAATTGTGGCCCACATTTTGTAATATGTTTATGCACACAATTTCCTGTGCAGTTCTATGCCTAAGTTGTTTGAAAATCTGTTCTTGTGTGTCCTCATTCAGATAGGCAGTGGCATTACTGGTCGTTCAGCCATAACACATCAGTTCAACTTCAGTTGGGATTCTTTCACTTGCTAAATCCCTTACATTTTTGTACACATCAGATGTGTACAATTTCAGAATAGTAAAAATTAAAGGCTTTTAAAACTAAGAATTTCCCTTCCGAATCTAATTTGCAGCTGTTCATTGCTGAATGAGGCATCAAATGTTCTGGTTTCATCTTTGGAAATGTCACTCACACTGTTGCCAGATATAAGTTCTTGTACTGGTGAGTCTGAGTGTTCAGATGTGAGAAATATCTTTCTTTTTATAGAATTTTAGTTTCTGCATTTCAGCTCCTTTAGAATACATTATTTCCATCCATTCCAGTTTGTTCTGAATTGATGGATTTGAAATCTCAATAAAAAAACTGTCACAAATGTCTTGATGTTCCAGGATGTTATAGTTAAAGAATAATTGTAATAATGCACGTTTACATTTAATTTATCATTTAATATGAGTTTTTATTTTCAAAACATCTTGTTTTTTGTTTGAGGATCATCAATGGGAAACAGTCAGCATACCTGAAGAAGAGGTAGAAATGTACAGTCTTGAAGGTATTGACACACATGAATGTATTCTTTTACTCCTGAATTATTCTGTCTGCCTAACTATAAATTAATTTTGTATTCTGAATTACTATGGATCAAATCCTAAAGTCCTTACTCAGTTCTTAAATGAGTAAAATTCTCATTGCTTTCAAGAACTTCAAATCCATGCATTTATATGGGTACTGATTTGTCGTTAGTTGCGCAGTTGCTCTGCAAAATTCATGCTTAATTTGCTTGTGCAGTTACCACAGCTGCATACATATTTTGGGTGACTGTCCACAAGTGGCTAATTATGATTTCTTTGCATAATTAATTATAATTATAAATGTTATAAAATTACTTATAAACATATTAAGGAAAAGCCCACAGCATGAAAGAGTGATGCATTATAAATTATAAAACTCTTTTGAATCCTGATTTATGAAATTATTGCAAAGTTTTGGAAAATATAATGGTATTGCAAGAATTTTATAGGGAGAATAAACTAACTTGTTCTGCTATTATAATTATTGTGAAAGTGAATATAAATATTAATTGGGCTTGATTTCTTGAGTGCCTTGTAGTCACTTAAACCTTTACAAAATGGGTGCAAAATATTATCAGATTGGAATTCTCTACTCATGTATAACATTGTCAGTATTTTACACCCATTTGTCATTTTACACAGGTGTTACCAGCTACACGAACTTCAAGACAGTGAATAATCTGGCCCTTTTTCCAGAACATTATAAAAAATGTAAAGAATTAAACCCTATTTTCTACAGTACTTATTAATTAGTCTGAAAACAGAGTAAATATCTTTTTAAATACATTTTTGAAGGTTAAAGTACTTTGTTAGAAAAATAACTATTTTTCATACAGTTGAACGAACGTTAAATTGTTTCATTTAAATATAATCCGGTTTAGTTTTGATTAGAGAGCAGCAGGTAGGCAAATTGAGAACGCTACATTTCAACTGAGTTTCATGTTCTTTCAATGCTAAACAAGAGGTGTTTGAAGCCTAATGAATGCTTCATCTTTATGCAGAAAAAGAGTCAAAGAAGTTACTAACAATAATTCTAAAAAATCCAGTAACTGTGGGTAATCAAGAAGGGGAGCAAATGTTCCTATATTTTGATCCTGTCTTGGAAATCATGGAAGTGGCCAGAAAGGTTTATGGTGCAAATAAATGTAAGGTAAGACTGAAATTTTCTTCCTCTTTCAGCATTTTCTGTCTAGCTGGGGAAAAAAAGATTCCACTGTGTATCTGTTATTTTAAAATGGCTTCTTTATTGATACTTATTATGTATTGAGATGCTTGCTAACATTTTCACAATAGATGCTCCAGCATTTCCATTGTAAGCTTTTCTGTTAAGGGTTAACATCTTTTAAAATATACTGCAATTGAATTTAATGGGCTATAATGGGAGTTTAATTGGAGATGCTAGAGGTTGAGATGAAGATTTATAGTATTGTGTGTCTGAAAAAATGTATGTGCAATTGGATGCATGCAAAGGCAGCGAATGCATTCACATGGACACTTTTAACTGTGTATTTACCACTGTTATGAGCACAACCCTAGTAATTGTGCATGCAAACTAGCTACTAGGTAGTGTCTTTTTGAACAGGGACCTTTTTCCATTCTATTAATCTGGGCCTGAATTAATGTAAAACCAAATAATTAGTTTAATTCAGAATGTAACAGGGCCTCCTTCTGACTCTTGTCTACAAATCACATAGAGACCCTTGTGCTGGTTCAACACCTTGTGCAGTTTATTTATAATTGAATCCCACCATACCTAGAGCCTTTACAAGCAGGGGGAGAGCAGTCTCTTTCTTCCCTTCACTACTTGCTTTCTTCCCTTTTCACTTCCTTTCTGTGTCTATTTGTGGGCTCTGGCTAATGGTTTAATTAGCCTTTCTGCCCTGCCCCATCCACAAATTAGGCACAGGTCTGCCTTGTCAACTCCAATCTGCTTTGCCTGATTGGAGCTGCTGTGAACGGAGTGCTGACTCTGGGTTTCATACCTAGCACTCTGTCACGCAGAAGCAATACAAACCTCTGTATTCAGTATGCCTCAGCTCAGTCTGATCTGGAGGTGCAAGTCTAGCTCACGCTCCAAGCCATTCAGTCTATGTCATCTTTACTAAATCATGATGATTATCTTTTTATTATGTGGACACCTATCTACTAGGAATTACACTACGATCTTCAATTTATTTCACGTAGGCTATAAAACAACAAAGAGATGGTAGCTACTTTTAGTCACTAATGCCCTAGATCTAATATCCTATGTTATGATATTTTCTCTTAGTCAGCCAGTCCTTTCCCCACTTCTAGGCATTTACAGCTTGGCCATAAGAGTTTGCTGTAGACTAAAACCAAATACACAAGCACTCCATCTGGAAGCAAATTTTTAAAGTAGGTCTCTTCTAAAAGTCTCCCCAACTGCCGAAACTTTTGGCTAAAAAAATGAATGAGGAACTGAGCTTCTTATTAATGAACAAAATGCCCATTATCTCCATTGATCAGGTTTAAAAAACCATAATCGACCACTTTTTGCGCCAGTGAGAGCTGGAGCTTTATTTTTCAGTATTGATTTTTTAAATTCATGCACACAGGGCAACAGTGGAATGGAATATTTCCAGAAATACCTGATTTATGAGGCAGTAGCAAAGCTGTTAATATTTACAGCATCCCAATCACAGGCACCGACTTTTCAAACTGCCAGGGGGTGCTCGACCCCTGGCTCTGCCCCAGGCCCCATCCCCACTCCACCCCTTCCTCCAAGGCCCCGCTCCACCTCTTCCTGCCCTCGCTCCACCCCCACCACGCCTCTTCCCACCCAGTTACGCCCCATCCCCGCTCCTCCCTCCTCCCTCCCAGCCACACTGCGAAACAGCTGATTGCAACAGGTGGGAGGCGCTGGAAGGAAGGGAAGGTCCTGATCCACGAGGCCCGCCGGCGGGTGGGAGGTGCTGGGGGGAGTTGATGGGGGGCTGCCACCTACCATTTTTTCCCTGTTGGCACCTATGATCTCAGTTACATGTTAACCTTGCCTAATCGGCTTCATAGGCTATACAGATTATTTAAATACATACAACAATTTGGAATCCCTGTGGTGAAATTTTTTTGTCCATTTTGCTTTTATTCTTTCTTAGATAAGAAAAGGCCTTTTTAAAGATTCCAGAGATTCCTTCTGAACTTCATTCTCATTCTTTTCATTGTCATGTATTTCAGTGTACCACATTTCTTACAAGTGAATGTGGACCAACATGCTTGCAATACAAATCCTGGACCATATTGTCCCATCCTTCTCTGCAGATGGAGGGAATGAAAGCAGTCAAATCCTGGTGCGGGGAGACTCAGTAGGAAACAGTGCTGCTTTGGTGGCTTTCTCTCAACCTTGCAAAAGTCCCTCTGTAGGATTTGGGATCCTTGAGTTGGGGAAGAGAAAGAATGGTACAACAGATGTTGTCTACGTCACCTCTCCCATAAAGTAGCGGGCTTTCTGTGAACATAATAGTGCATTCTTTAGCAGGACATTAATGAACCTCACCCGCCTCCATGATGCGGAACCTCCCATAAGGGGAATTCTAGTATCAGTGGCTTCCAGAGGAATCACTAACAGTACAACCACACCAGGAGAATTTGCTGCTAAGAAGCCAGAAGTTTCTGTGACCCAAACTCATTGTGGGACTCCACATAGATGGTCATGTGCCTCTGGATATCTTAAGATTTGCTGGTTTGAAGAACTTAACTCCCTATTACTTGTGTGGATTAGCAAACTGCTCTTCCCTAAGCGCCATCTGATGGAAGAATTCATAATAAACTCATCTGGTGCAAAGTTGAAGTCTTTTCCCGTATGTGGGAGTAACCTCAGTTGAGGATTATATAACCCTATTAACGTAATGTTTTATTTGTGATTCATATAAAAAGATGAGAAAGATTAGAAGGTAGAGCAAGTGTGTATTTTACATTAATTATTTGTGTTTTGTAGGGATTTACCAAGAAGCAAGCCACATCAGTTGCCAAAACATCAGTTCATATAATTTTTGATGAAAGTGGATCACAGGTATGTTACACAGTTCTGGTTGGGAAATTATTTTAATCATGAGGATTTTCAGACCCAAATCATGTGTCTTTTCAGGGGCCTTACACAGTTGAGAGAAGCTGCCATAAATGGTGCATTTTGTTAGATGGATTTCTCTGTTGGTTATAGCGATCATGATCCGACCTAAAGACATTTAACATGGTATTTCTCTTATGTTGATGTTCTCCAATAGCCAGCAATTCTCTTGATTATTAGCCAGTTTGGTTGTTATAAATCACTGTAAGAACAGAGGGGTTTTTAAGGCAGATAGTAAATGGTTGGAAAATAGATAACTAACATAACAAACTTTTTTTATTTTGTTTTCTTAAATAGAAATCTTGTATTTATTTTTTCAGAATGCTGCAGCAACATGCAAATCATAAAGCTGTTTAGACAAAATCTATGCAAAGAAAACACACTGAGTGGCTATGATAACAATGAGTACGATTCAGTAAACTATCCATACTCAGGATAGCACTTAGATGTTTTCCTAAATAGGAATGGACATAAGCACATGTTTTCCAGAATTGGAGCCACTAGACTTCCACACTCCTTAAATTTCCCACCAGTGGCAGCAATGGTGTGAGTTATGCTATAGACGGGGCTCCAAGAAGCTGCTGGCATTTTAACAACTAGGTTGTCTAACACTTTTATAGCTGGCCTATGCAAATATGGTGAGTACTACTGACACTAGTACTACTGACACTACTGACACTTACACTAGTGCATTGTTTGCAACGTTAGCAATACTGGAAAATTTTAGGAGAAAAATGTAATATAGACAAGGCCAAAATATACAGATGTAGTAAGGATGGGGGGAACTGTAGAGGAAGTCATTAAAACATTCTGAGTCAGGAACTTTGAAAGCAAACCAATCAGAGTAGAGTTTTTAGTGTCTCAATTCATTCTGTATTTTTCCCTTCACTTTTTTGTGCCACATTCCACATAAACCCCTACTCACCTTGCATGTAGGAATGCAGTCGTGAGAGAAGCTCCAGTGGTGGACCAGAGTCGCATACAAAAGATTGTAAACAGTGATTAACCCCACAGTATTAATTAGGGCCTGTTCTTGCAAACTCTTCCACTTGTCTAGTCATGCTGCATGTGAAAAGTTTAACTGATGTTAACAGGGCTACTATTTAAGTAAGGGTTTGTGGAATTGTGTGCTTTTTATTTATTTTAAAATAATATTAAACATTACATGTGATGTCATTTTCCCCAAAATACTGAGTAGGTTCTTGTACCAGAAAGTCAATTGTCACCTTGCTTGAAAGAAAAATCAGGAATGGAAGGGAAATCCAGTAAGTCTGTAAAACAACAACTTCCTGTACAACAAAGGAATTGGAATATAAAAACTAACCAAGAGAACTGCAAAAATATTCAATCTAAGGTAAGTAAGTTTATCAAAACAGAAAGAGTTTAGCATAAATAAAAATTAAATTAAATTCTTAGTTATAGAGCCATGACTAATATATTGTAGTTACACTGCAGTTCATACACTTCAAGGTTAGAAGCAAGTGTAATGATAATCTAGTCTGATCTCCTGCACCTTGAAGGTCACAGAACCTCACCCATCCACTCCTGTAATAGACTCCTAACCCCTGGGTGAGTTACTGAAAACCTCAAATCATGATTTAAAGGGTTCAAGTTAAAGAGAATCCACCATTTACTCTATTTTAAACCAGCAAGTGACCCATGCCCATGCTGTAGAGGAAGGCAAAATAAAACCCCAGGGTTTTTGTCAATCTGACCTGGAGGAAAATTCCTTCCCGACCCTAAATATGGTGATCAGTTAGACCCTGAGCATATTGGCAAGACCCACCAGCTGGACACCTGGGAAGGAATTCAGTGTAGTAACTCAGAGCCCTCCCCATCTAGCGTCCAATCTCCAGTCATTAGGGATATTTGCTACTAGCAGTTGCAGAATGGCTATGTGCCACTGTAGGCAACCTCATCATTCCATCCCCTCCATAAATTTATCAAGCTGAGTCTCGAAACCAGTTAGGTTTTTTGCCCTCACTGCTCCCCTTTGAAGGCTGTTCCAGAACTTCACTCCTCTGATAGTTAGAAACCTTCATCTAATTTCAAGCCTAAACTTGTTGATGCCAGTTTATGTTCATTTGTTCTCATGCCAACATTGGTACTTAACTTAATACTAATTATCACTAAGCTATATAATTGAAGGTTAACCATCTTTCTGAATTTTTAGCTTTTTGGTTTAAAAATTAATACAATAGAAAATGTTATTTTTAAATAGGTCCCTTGCAATTCTGAGAAGAATCTTTAGATTTTTTTCTTAATTTTTTTAACATATTTGCGTATCCTGTGGTAGATGGAAGTTTAAGTATATTTTAACCCCTTGCTGGCCTGTTAATAACCTTCAATATTTACATTTCTCCCTAGAGTAAGGTTTCTCTCTCTCACACATACATTTGTGCATGCATACACCCACACACAGAGTGCAGCTCTAGGTGAGCATGTGAGAAGCCTGTAAAGAGGATCTGCAGCCCTTGTGTATGCAAAGCACAACCCTGTGTGGATCTTCCTGTGCATAGGGGATACTGTAAGCTGGGCCATGGGAGGAACAGAATGAGTGAATCTCTGAGTACATCGGTCCACTAGTCATTATTCCACCCAGTGGTTCTGCAGCCTTAAAGTTACAAATATAGCAACTGAGTGGCTCTACTGCTGCATCATAGCCTACTTGATGGATTCTGACACCAGTGGAACTCCTTGTAATCATCCAGTTACTTGTGCTATGTATTGAGAAAAGGATTTGTCCCTTGCTGAATTACTTCATAAAATCCCAACTCCTGATCTCAGTTACAAATTACATGCTAATTAAAACTCATTATTTTATGTCACATTATTCTCTAGTATTTGAGAAGTAAAACTTTAAACATTGCCATCAGCACAGGGTGCAAAAATTGAGGTACTGATAGTTAAAATATTGACTGACTTCAAGAAATATAAAAAACCCCATGGTGTCCTAAGCTGTGGTATTAAAATGAATTGGGTTTTTTTTTTATGCATTTCAAGATTACTACACCTACTAAAAGGAAAGTGTCTGAAGCATCAGTGATTGTCCCAGGTACTGGTAGACTGCCTCTGAGGAGCCCATTGGTATTTGTCAATTCGTGTAAGTTGATATTTATTTTTAATGTTAAAAATATGTTTAAAATAATTTTTGTACTTTACTTGTAATTTAAAGTAATTTATTTACCCAAGGCATTATGTACTGGTAGTTAACACTTCCTATAGAAAAACTTGCATTATGTTACCACAATCAGGCATGAACTATGATATGTTTGCGAAGATGGAAACAAGGCTAAAATGTTATTCATGAGATCTCCCCAGCAAATGCTTAATCCTTAAGTTTCTATGCCATACTACTCACAGACCTGAAGAGATTCTGAAGTGAAAATTGTAAGGAACTCTTCCACCTTCATTGGCATATTAAGTATCATTTTCAGGAAACTCAAATATAAATAAGTGGCATTTCATAAAGATATTTGGCAGCATTCTCAGGAATCACAATGTGTACAATGTCTACAGCAATCACAGTGAATCACATTTTTACACTCATCAACCAAACTTTACTCTTGTCTTCTTGACAAAGCACATCACCAGCTTTGTGAGAGTCATTCAGCAGCACCTTTTCCCTAGCATTTTGTGTGTCTCTTCAAGAACAATCTGACTATCTTGCTGACTGATGAGGTGCGGGAGCACTGCAGTTCTGGGCAGAAGAAACCAGGTCTAGAAGTGCTTATATTCTCTTCACAAGAGAATCACTGATTGAGGAGGAAGTGGGGGAGAACCTTTCCCTTGTCACTCCTGGCTCACCTCCAGGATCTACCATCTTCCCACTGGCAAACCCACTAGCAGTCTCCCATCACTTGCTCCTTTCCCTTTACACAGAAGCTGCATAGGAGAAAGGTCCGTAAGAGCTCAAATGTGACAGGAGAGGAACTGGTGATTGAGGAACATTCATTGACTTAGCTTTCTCACAGAATCCCCTCAAATGCACAGTATCCTCATACTATGTATAACATACAAAGCTAAGCTAAAAGAATAATGAAGTTGCAAAGCCAAGCTTTCAAAAGTTAGGAAATGCCAGAATTAAATGCCTATGCTACCTTTGGTTGACTCATCTGTGCAGAAGCATTATGATACAGACTTGAAATTACATGATCACATACTCTCTTTCAGAGGACTCATGCCTCTTTCAGTACACAAAATCCCTATCTTCTTATCCAGTAGTGTAGCTTCCTTAATTTCACTGGCAGTATTTTTGATTTTCACTTGTGTGATATCAGAATTAGGCTAAAATTGTTTAAAACTTTATTAAATGAATATAGTGATGAGAAACAGCCTTTAAATGTTGCAATGCCACTGGGATTGCAATAATTTTAATGTACAAAAGTAAAATTAACAAGTCTCTGGTTTGTTTTCAGCAACTCCCCGAAAGGCCCGCTTTAAACTGCCGTTGCAAATGATGAGCTCTTCTGAAAAAAATAACATTACCAGAATAACTGAGAGTGGAATAAATAATTTAGATCTAGAAAATACTGGACCACATATATCTTCTATAGCTGACTCACTTAAAAGGCGTAATGTTGCTGCAGAAAAAGTAAGTTTTTTTTAGAAAAGAATAATCCATTTTCATCTTTTCTTTTCTTCATAATACTTATTAGTCTCATCCAGTTTTTTGCTGAAACAAAAGTGGTCTTGTAGATCTCCATTATTTTTTTCTAATAAATCCTTTTTTTTTCTCTAAATCCTGCCTTGTTTCAGATTCAAGCTTTCAGCTGGCTAAAACTGAGCAGTACTCCTACTGGCAAACAAGGATACCTATACAATTATGTTTGCAGTTTTATCTGTATTGGTCCCAGGATATTAGAGAAACAAGATGCGTGAGGTAATACCTCACCCACCTTGCATCTGTAAAATTATTCTAAGATCTGCATTTTATCCCTTAAGGCTGACCATACCTACTCTCACCCTCTGGCAAACTTGCTTTTTCCTGTCCCATCCTCATACACGATCTGTCAATTTTTTTATCCATTGGAATCTCCAGTTCACTCAGCGTAATAGTCCCCATATGCTATAGTGTTCAAGGGTTAATGAGCTTTTTTGGACTAATAGGATAGTTTTACATTATTGACATTTAATACGGAAAACATTTACATGCATTAATTTTTAAATTGCAAAACAGACTTTCTTTGAAGTGATCACTTTTTTACTGCAAAGTTTAAAGGACAATGCGAATCTAAAGAAATGGAGAAGATAAAGATGTGGCCTATTTATATCCAGCCTCTACCTCTGCAATGCTATCAAAACACAACAACCAAATATTTTTAGTGCCAAATTTTTAGACCGTTTAATTGTCCGATTGTGTTTCTACTTTGTGAACACAATTACTACAGATGTTTGGGCAAATCAGGTAGTTGCACAATCAAATGGATTAGGCTTGTTTCTATACACAATCCCTGAGTTTGCATGAGCATATTTTGTGCATTAATTGAGTTGTGCACCTAATTCTCTGGAAAACCATCCCTTGAACTGTTCAACTTTATTAAAACTCCACTGTCATTATGAAATATTTTAAGGAACAAACAGTAGCATCATCTACATCTGTGAAATGACATTGTCTTCATATGGTATCATTGACATTTCTGCAAACTGATGGCCTGACCCAAAGCCCATTGAAGTCAATGGAAGCACTCCTGTTTACTTCATTGTGCTTTGGATCAGACCCTCAAACTAAAGGTTAATGGGGTTGCACAGATGTAACTGAGTATTTAACCTGAAGATACTGGTTTTGCACTGGTGTAGCTACAGGTATAATTTGCCCTAAAGAACCTCTCGTACTGCTGTGAGATGAAAATATCTGTTTGACTGACTGTCAGAACCATGTTGAGTTTGTGGGGCTTGAAAAAAACATCTTGTTACTTCAATTTGAGCAAATGTCATAGAAATTCCTGAGACACAATGAATATGTAAAAATGATATTTTGGGATTCCAAAACAATTTTTCAGGGTAGAACCACACTGTCTGAAAAACATTTTGTAAGAGTCAGAAAAATAGTTTTCCAAAACTTATTCTTTAATAGTAAAATTACTTCCTTACTTAACATTACTGACTTCTGCTTTTTAGGGTAGAGATGGCTCTGTTCTAGACGATGTATTTTGTGAGACTCAGCAGAATACCAGCAAAACAAGAATCAGAAATGAGGCAAAACTATCTGAAAAGGTTTTGGGAGTCATTATTTTCTAACATTAAAAAAACTTCTATTCTAAATAAAATGTATTTTTGTATGTAACAATGTATATCTCCACGCCAATATATTCTTTGTAATTTTTCAGCAGCATATGTCAGCTGAAAAAGTTTTGGAAATGATACAAAATGAGGCAGACAGTGAGACCAGCCAAAAACAAACACTACGTAAGTATTTCTGCAAATTTTGACAATACTATTTTTAAATTATTCTGTTTTCATATTTTTACAAAAGAAAGAGAAAATTAATTTTTAATATCAAATTTAATATATGTTTCATTTAGATGAACTATTAGATATTGTTCCTGATTCTCAGCCAGTAGGCAGAAATGACAAACCTTTGTAAGTATTAAAAAAAATCCTAAATAACTATTTGTTTTATCTTAAAAAAAAAAAAAAAAAAGCTATATGTGCAAGTATTGCCAGAGTGTTTCTGAGATTTTGATAATGATCTCCAGAGATCTTCCAGCTCTACATTTTTATGATATTAACATTAATTAATCAGCAGTGTTTTTATTTGTAAACCTGTTACATTTAGCAATAATGACCAAATTTCTGCAATTTAGTGTAAATAAAATAGGATTATTTTTGTAGATTGCCTGGTCTTTTGGAAAGTTCTGCTGATGAAAATAAAATCTGGAAAAAACAGGCATGCTCTGTACCTGAGAAGCTTATAACAAAGTGTGACAAGCAGAAGAGAAGTACATCATCAGGACATACATTCCAACAAGGTTAAGCTTATGCCCTGTTAGTAATAAGTATTTATGAATGGCAAATTAAGTTTTTTATATTCAAACTTTTTTTTACAAGTTTTTATCTTAAAAAGATTTTATTTTTTGTTTGCATTAGTTCCTGGTCTCAGTGAAAGAGCTGCCAAACAAAAAGCTTTCTATTCAATCTTTGAAAGTACTTCTCCAAAACAACAAGCTCAGAATAGAAAAATATCAAAGAAGCAACAAAATGAAACTGAAAAACCAGAAGAAAACTGCATAAGACACAGAGGACAAACGCTAAACAGTTCTAACCATTTAGAACAGAAAATACTAAGTACAGAGGCAAAAGAAGTTCCCACCACACCCAAAACATCTTTTAATTCAGTTTATCCAACTAAAATGACTGAAAAATCTCTGGGATATTCAACGAAATTAGTGTTGGCCAGAAATTCTAAGGAAGAAGTTGATGTTTCTCTTAGAAAAGGGACTACAAATCATAAAAAATCTGAGACGGTGATAGACTCTCATCTTGGTTCCTCCGACTTAGCAGTAAAGGGAATGGTATAGTTTCAGTGTTCTCTCTACCATATTTTCAATATTTTAATATAGCCTCAATAGCATATTTTTAATTCTACTTATTTCTAAATTTGTTCATCATTTGGTTTACACTAATGCAGATGAATAAGGGTTCTACCATATTTTCAAATGTAACTCATTTGTATATGTTTTGTGCTGAAAATTTAAAATATTAATCTATTTTTATTTCAGGGGGTTCCTTTTGTTTAAAAATATGAACCAGTCCTTTGTTCTGGTGGCACTTGTGACTGTTAGAATTTAAATCAAGATCCCTGATGAAACATCCCAGTGCAAGCCCAACCCTATTTAAATATTGGGTCAGAGACAGGATTTTAAATTCTGTCCATTAAATGTAGCTGGTTTACTGATAAAAATGTCCAGATTGTTGCCACTTGCATCGAAAGCTGTGGTCATTTTGTGGGGAAATTTCTGTGAAGGCTTCCTTATATTGTTCAAGTAGAGGGGTGTGATTTTCTTCCTGTGGAAAAGCTGCCCTCAAGCCTGATGAATCCTGAGGGATCCATGGGTGTCAAGTGCCAACTACTTGGAGTCTTTGTACCCAAACTTCAGCTCTGCCCTTTTATTGTACAAAGTTTACTGTCAAAGTTAACAGGTTATTTACAAAGTCTGTTGTTACAGAAAGCAAAATCTAAAGAAATGGCTGAACCAATAGAATCAATAATAAGTAAAATCAGTGACAGATATAAACAAAAGGATGATATCGAACATGCAAGAAAAGCAAGAGATTTTTTAGCTAATAACAGGTATGGTATAAATTGTTTTCTTATAATATTTGAACAGCTTGATTGTGACTTACTTCCTTGTGCACTTGCAAAGAAGGAAGAGCACATAAAGCCCCTATGCAGCCTAGTTGGGTTTATCCAGATCATAAATCTGTGTGAGAAGGTGTAGGACAAGCTCAGCTAGGCTGCTACTCCCAGTTTGAGTAAGGATTTTGAAGCGAGTCTCCCAGCCCAGGTTGATAGACTTGGGCTCGCTTTAGGGCTCTAAAAATAGCTGTATAGACCGCGTCTGAGCTCCAGCCTAAGCTACAACTTTAAAGTGCTGCCTGTACTTCTATTTTTAGAGCACTAGCAGAGGAACTCTGATGCTCAGAGTTCCTTTAAAGACTACAATAATTTGGTTGTATGTAAATTTAATCACATAAATGTGTGATCTTTAGAGATGCTTAATCCCTGCATCTTCGATTGACTTCGTGGGAGCAGTTGTTGCTCAGCACCTTTGAGAATCAGGTCATAAAGCACAATTTAAATAATTTTTATATTTATCTAATTGTGAACAAATGCATCAATATATGTTGTAAAATTGGTTATGAAAATTATTTTGAAAAATGAAAACAGTAAAACAAAATAACTTGAGATTATGCTTATATCATAACTCATGATATTTGGCAGTTATGGGTTTGTAACTTAGTTCATTCTAAGTACTATTTGTTTGCAGGCAGTTCCTGCCCTGCTCTCCCTGGAATTGGTTCTCTTCTGCTAGGCAGAAATGGAGAATGCTAGAGGCTCCAACAAAAGTGGAAGGAATTTTGGGGGTTGGAATGTATAGTCACTGGTTCTGTGACTACGCAGATTTTCAGCACTAGCTATCCCAGTATGTTAGTGATGCAGATGTTGCCTGGGGATGAAGAATTCTGGGACACATTTTTCACCAGTGTAAATGGGTGTAGCTCCCCACTACTGTATCAGTTTACACTTGCAGAGAACTGGGCCCTTTGTTTCTAGTTCAGCAAACCTACACAAAGAGCAGTGACTTGGGGTAAAATTTTTAAGAGCCTAATACACTGAAATCAATGAGAGTCTGGCACCTAGCTGTGTCTGAAAATCCCTCTAGGCCCCTATGTATATCTAGGCACTGAAATACCTTTAAAAATCTCACACTTAGGCTCCATGAAAATGTCACTCTTAGGCTCCTAAACCACTTAGTTTAAAAATTTCATCCAAAGCATTGAAAGTCAATGGGACTTTAACCATTATGGTCTAATTCACTTTTGAAAATGAGACTCAGTCTTAAGTCACTTAGGCTCTTTTCATAATTTTACCTTTTGAGTTTTGTACAGTAATGAGAATTTGGGCCTATTGGGAAAAAAATTGAAATTGCCTGGATTTGGCTAATAATTGTGCAGTTTATTTGTAGACTACATCCTAAGTTACTAGAATTTTAAGACATATTTTTACTATATAAAGTCACATGTTATCTTAGAATCTGTTATTGAAGAACTCTGATACACTGTACAAGCAAATATTTTCTTATCTCGTTATGGTTTTCATTTATATTAGTAAAGTACATTTTTGGTATGCATTTGATGGTTTTTGATTTTTTTTTTTTAGGTCATGTTTAAATAAGTCTGGTTTCAAAGTCAATAAGGTATGTTTACTGTTGGTTTTTTTACATAGAAATTTCATCTGAAAGTTGATGTAATCTACTAGAATCTACGATAAAATCTTGTTTATCATAGCACTTTTCAGACTTGAAATATCCCAATGTCCTTTAGAAAGCAATGCGGTATAAAATGATATAAAAATATGGCAGTTTGTAGATGCTCCGCAATAGTTCACTAGCATTCCTGAATATGAAATCTCTCTTCTTTAAAAAGGACTGTTTGCCAAGTCACAGGGTTTATTCCCAGTCATTTTTAAAAATGATAATGGACTATTTAATTTGCATCTCCATCTGTATATCCAAGAGTGACAGGCTTATGGGACCATAATTTTAACATCACATCCAAAACTGGTACATTGCAGCACCTACCCACCTTATTTCTTCACAGAAGTGTCAGTTCATGTGTTGGTGTGTTTTTATAGCTATTCAATAACGCTTAATATGATTCCTTAATAGTACCACCTATAACAGAGGTGGGCAAAATACAGCCCACGGGCCACATCCGGCCCACGGGGCCATCCTGGCCAGCCCCTGCGCTCCTGGCTGGCCCTGGTCCCTTCCCTGCTGTTCCCCCTCCCCCTCAGCTCGCTGTGCCGGCAGCATGGCTGGCTCTGGCTGGGCGGCGTGGCTCAGGGGCAGATTTGCCAATGAACACAGGGTGCCCTAGCACGGGCCCCCCCATCAACAGGGGGACCCAGGACCGGGCACTCAGGCAGCTCAGCACCGGCGCACCCCCTGCAGGGGGGCGGGGCTGCACTGTGGGGCAGGGGAGCAGGTGTGCGGTGCCGGTGGTGGGAACGCAGGCAGAGGACTCAGGAGGAGCACTGGGTGGCTGCGCAGCCGGCTGGAGAGAAGCGGCGCTTTGAAGGGGAAACCGCTGCTTCTTTCCAGCTGCGTGGCTGCCCCTGCTCCTCCTGAGTCCTCCGCCCATGTTCGCAGGGCCACAGGGGCTGGGAAGGGGAGGTAAATAAGGAGGGTCCCAGGGGGGCGGTTGGGGCAGGGGGTCCCAGGAGGGGGCGGTCAGGAGACAGGGAGCAGAGGGGGTTGGATAGGGAATAGGGTTCCGGGGGACAGTTAGGGGCGGGGTTCCCTGGAGGGGGTTGTCAGGTGACAAGGAGCAGGGGTGGGGTTGATGGGTCGGGGGTTCTGAGAGGCAATCAGGGGGTGGGGGGCAGGCTGTGGGGGCACAGCCTTCCCAACTCTGCCCTCCCATACCGTTTCGCAATCCCGATGTGGCCCTCCGGGCAAAAAGTTTGCCCACACCTGACCTATAATAATAGTGACTGATGCTTATATAACACCTATCAACTGGAATTCTCAAAATTCATGACAGATTTTACAAACTAATTTCATGGCAAACTGAGGTGTGAATCTATCCCACGGTAGTCTGCTGTACACTAATTGTCTGTGTCCCTGCAGATGTGCACTAAAAGTTCTTCAAGTGCTTGTTCATGTCGATTCCAATCAGGTGTGTGAGCGCATACACGCGCCTGGTAGCCAGAAGATTTTTCCCATAGCCCCATCCTTCAGGTCGGTCCGGGCATTCCCTGGAGTCGCACTTTCATGGCGCTCAATTTAGAGCCCTACTGACCCCCAAGTGCAGTCAAGAGGGAAGCTGGCCATGATGTCCAGGTATTCCCCCTCTCCACAACCTTCGGCACCAGTCCACTCGGACAGAGAGCCTAGTCGCTCCCCAAACTCTTGATGCTCGAGGCACCAAAGCTCAGCTCCTCCATGGTCTTCAATCTCGGAGACCTCAGAGTCTGACTTCTACCGCTTTCGGAGGAGTAGGAGCTGACGATCGAGTTCAAGGCGAGATAGACTAGCTCGCCTCGGTGCCTATCCAGACGCTAATGCCATTGGCTGCAGCACCATCACCGGCACTGGTGACTCTTTCGACCTCGGCGCCGACAGCATTTTCGGCACTGATGATGACCTCGGCACCGACAGCGGCACGGATAACGGCCTGGCCACCTTTGTCGGCTCAGGCAGCTGGTTCAGCACCGGCTCCACCGGCAGTACCATCAGTGTCTCCAGTGCCCGTTCCAACACAGAGTTCGGCATTGATAGCCCTGACCCCAACGGGTGCTCCATCAGCACCAACGTTCTCTCGAGACCCCCCAAGAGTCGCAGGACCCTTTGGGAGCTGATGGCAGGGAGCATCCGCTGCTTATAGGGACTTCCTCCTCCTCGTCTGCAGACGAGGCATTGGCAGGCATAGCCATAGCCCCAGCACTTGAGGACAAAAGGGTGCTACATCAGTTGCTGCGAAGGGCTGCTTAAGATTTGGCCATTAAGACTGAAGAGGTGGTTGAGGAGGCTGATCCCATGGTGGATATCCTTGCCCCCTCAGGTCCTTCTCGTATTGCCCTACCACTTAAGACTATTGTGGATATTACCAAGACCTTGTGGTAGACCCCAGCTTCCTTGCCACCCACTGCCAAGCGCAACGAGAGACGTTTTTTCGTGCCCTCCAAGGAGTACAAACTTTTTTCCTCCTCCCACCTCCCAACTCTCTTGTTGTGGACGCTGCTAATCAGCGTGGGTGGCAGGGTTTCTAGGAGCCCTCCCTTAAAAACAGGGAGGCTAAGCAACTCGACCTTGTCAGGAGAAAGGTCTACTCTACAGGGGGTCTTCAGGTCTATATTTTGAACCAGCAGGCCATCATCAGCAGGTATTCTTATAACACCTGCTAACCTTATGGTCAGCTGGTTCTTAAAAGGGCTCGACAGACTATACCCTAACGTCAGTCAGTGTGTCCCTGCCTGGGACCTCAACCTGGTCCTTTCTAGGCTCATGGGACCTCCCTTTCAACCATCAGCAACATGCTTCCTGCTCTACCTCTCTTACAAGGTAGTGTTCCTGGTAACAATAACCTTGGCCAAGAGAGTGTCTGAGCTCAGGGCCCTAACATCAGAGCCTCCCTACACCATGTTCTATAAGGACAAGCTTCAGCTCAGGCCCCACCCGGCTTTCCTCCCGAAGGTTATGTCGCATTTCACATCAACCAGGACCTCTTTCTCCCAACATTCTACCCTAAGCCTCATTCCAGTGGCAGGAAGCAGAGGCTCTACTCTCTGGAGGTCCACAGGGCACTAGCTTTTTACATTGAGAAAACGAAACCGTTCAGAAAATCGGTCCAGTTATTCGTGTCAGTGGTGGACAGAATGAAAGGTCAGCCTGTGTCGTCACAATGCATCTCGTCATGAATAGCATCCTGTATTCATGAGTGCTACAATCTGGCAGTTGTTCCTGCACCTCCAATCACTATGCACTCCACCAGGGCGCAGGCTTCATCAACAGCGTTCCTCGCTCAGGTTCCCACTCAGGAAATCTGCAGGGTGGCGACGTGGTCCTCCATACATACTTTCGCCACACACTACGCGATTACCCAGCAGGCCAGAGACGATGCGGCCTTTGGACAAGCAGTGCTTCAATCAGTGGAAGACTCCGACCTCACCACCTAAACTTGGGCTTGTGATTCACCTGATTGGAGTTGACTTGAACAAGCACTTGAAGAAGAAAAACGGTTACTCACCTTCTCATAACTGTTGTTCTTCCAATACCCATCCTCCTTCCCCTCTGTTGGAGTAGCCGACAAGAAGGAACTGAGGGGGTGGCTGGTCAACAGGGCTCTATATTGAGCGCCATGAAGGCGCGACTCCAGACCAGACCACCCCAACAGATGTGGCTATGGGAAAATCTTCCGGCTCCCGAGCACATGCGTGGGCACACACCTGATTGGAATGGACATGAACAACACATCTCAAAGAACAACAGTTACAAGAAGGTGAGTAACCATTTTTTTCCTTAGTGTGCTTTGATCTACCTTTTGATGTTCACATCCTTTTGATCTACCTGTTTTGAAAAGGGAGTGATCAAAGCTCACTAAGGAATGATTAGTGTGCATCAGTAGGGTCTTCATGGACAGTTAGTATGCAGCAGGCTAGTGTGGGGTAGATTCACACCCTTCTTGATGTGAACTAAATGTTCATGTAGACAAGCCCTTACCACATAGCATATAACGGGATCATTTAATTTATGACTGAAGTTCATTCTTCCACGATATGCATAGCAACACTATACAGCAATTTAAAAGATACATTTAAGAATACTTTATCCAGATCAAAATATATGAGAATAAGTAGGAAATCACATTACTCAAATGGAATTGGTGCTTGGTACAGAAACCAACACTGTTATTTTTGGAATAAGTACCATGAGATTTTTAAGGGCCACAGATGATGATTTTACATCTAAAAATATTTCACCTCCAGCAACCTTGACGCCTAATACCATATTTGAATATTGCAAGTTAAGCGAGATTTAGAGTCAAAAGCAACTAATTTATCACCCATGCTTCTGTTAAATAACTTGCTGATGTATTGATGACTATAGATGAACATGTTTTGAATATTAGACCTGTGTAACTCTTCTTGTATGTATAGGAAAAAGTTCAGAATAGAAGCTGTAGAAATGTAAAAACTAGAGCTGTGCTTAATATGACTACAGGACATATTGTGTAAGTATCTAGAAATTTTGTCTGAAAATGTTTTAATATCCAATTATATTAAGAATATTCCTTGATTCACTAACTAAAGCTTTATTTGTATCTGTTTTGACAGGGATGATGTTTACAATTTTAACTTAAGTGGATTTGATGAACCTACGATAAAGCTTGGAGTAAGATTCCAGTAGTCTACATTAATGCAAACTAGGAACCTTTTAGTTCGTGCCCGCAGCATTCACACACGGGAGTTACAGCGCAGCACTGTGGCGTGCACTGCTGTTCACATCCTTGTAGTCCCAATTGTAGGGCAATGTAGACAAGTCCTGAGAAAGACTCACCTCCGAATACCTAATAGCACAGTGGTTAGGGCACTCACATAAAAAGTGGAAGACATGGGTTCAAGTCTTTGCTCCACATTAGGCAAATGTAGGAAATTGAACCTAGGTCTCCCACATCACGGGTGAATGCTTTTTAAACAATGGGCTGAAAGTTATAAGGGGGAGCACCACCTCCTCCTCTGTATATATTTTATGGGTTTAGACATGCTCTAAGCCTTTTGAAAGGGAGAAGAGTGGAAATTCATGGAAACTAGCTCTCGGTGCCATGAAATCTGGCAGATCCATCCTCTAGCTTTTCCACTCTGCTATCAGCTCTGTCTTTACCAGAAATGATGATGTAGTTGCATACTTTTCTAAGTACCAATTGGAGAATACGGGCCAATTTATAACTGCATATAAAAATAGTAACATTATTTATGTGAAATCTGGGAAGTTTGCATTAAAATATTCAAAGAGAAGATGTGAAATATTCTTTAATGTGTAAATTGACCATTGTAAATTATTGCAAACAAGAAATTTTGTATTTGGAGTAAAAAAGGCTTAGTGTTACTCTTTGCATGAATAACTAATGTATTTTATATATATCATGTAAGATACATTTGCAATTATTTCTCATTTATTTGTACTTATATTTTAGGTCCAAGAATTACATGTTACTAACCTGAAAGCTAGTACAAATCTGACAGAAAAAAAGTAAGACTGTTACATTGTATTATTATAATCTTAAAAAAAAATATTTTTTCCTTAAGGATGGTATTAATGAATAGTTTTGTTTGCATTCTCCAACGTCCCCCTATGCCAATCAAGATAGCAGGTGCAAGTCCTTCTAATAGATATAAACCGGAAAAAAACACTCTTGACTCACTTTCCCTGTAAAGTGGGCTGGCATAACTTCATCATTTATTTTCCTTTCTTCGGCAAGTAAAGGCAGCTCCAATGGCTTCCTCAGCTGCATTTTGTTTTTGGTGGTTTTTTTTTTTTTTTTTTTTTTTTTTTAACTGTTTTCCTTTGGCAAATTTCTCCCTAAGCCTTTCATTTTCATCAGATTAGTTTAATGTGTGGTATTTACTAATGAAGAGAGCTTCCTCATGGAGCGCTCTGGGGAGGCAACCTAATGGTTGCAGTATGTCTAGTTGTTGTTGTGTGTCCCTGTTTGCCTGAAACTAAGAGGCTGCCATGTCAGATTTGAAAGTGAACTGTGGTCTCCAAACTTGCTAAAAAGAGATCAAGTGCATGTGCCTCATAATTCCCCTCCCACACACATACATACCAATAGCAGAAAGATGACAATAACCCCAGCAGATGTCTTCAGCTATGGATGTATTTAGTAATGTAAATATCTTTGTTTAAGGAATCCTGATGAAAGCAAAAGTACCATCCAGAAAAAAGTAGATAATAAAGTAAGTTTCTTAAACTCAGGGAAACTGATATTAAAAAGACCAGATTTTCAGTATGGAAAATAACAATTCTTTTTCCTTAAAATGATACAAAGAATTATAAAATCTGTAAGCCATCTTTCCACTCACATGGTCCTTTACTTGAATGGAGGTGGAACTGCCCCTTGACATAATTTAAAGCAGCCGGAAGTTATTGAATTTAATACTGTGAAAACTCTTGTAAAGATAGGCCTTTAGATTTGACTTTTGTAACTCAAATGCTTCTTATCTCTAGAAATACCACATTTAGGTAAAAATTTTATTATAAATCTAAACAGAAATAAATGACCTTTAACCATTTTTGTTTGTTTTATAGAATAGAACTAATAAAAATAAGAAGCATCTCTTTAGTGACACTGACACAGAATACAGAGGTGATGACAGCAAGACAGATATCAGTTGGCTACGAGAGTCTAACAGAAAACCTAAACCCCAACTAATAGACTACAGCAGAACTAAAAATCTGAAGAAATCTAAAAGTATAGAAGCAAGTAAGAAACTAATTGTTGAACATTTAGGGACTGCATTTCACTTACCTGTAAATAGTTTTTAAATTATTTAATTATATTTGCTATGCATAATATATGTTGCGTGCAGTGTGTCTCAGTTTATGGTAACTGCACCTGTGGTCCCGTGAGGGCAACCAGTCTAGGTTCCCAGCTCCTCAGCCATCACCTCTCTTGGGCAGAGACCGACAGTTTCTCCTTCCTGACCAAGGGATCTTTAAAGACTGCACAGTTCCCAGCCTACACTGTGATATTCCAGCAGTCCAGCCTACCTGAAAAGCCAGCGTCTGCACTATGCTTTCTCTCTATAGTCTCTGCCCAGTGTTTTGCCTGTAGTTATAAGTTACCACACAGCTCTTTATAAGCAAGCACATTCATTCTTCAGGTGAAAGCATTACAGAGAAAACATATTTAAAAACAATAAAAGAAATACACGCATGCTAAAAAACTTACTAGAGATTATCCAACTCCAACCTTGGGCTCTGGTGGGTGCCAGTCCTTAAAATCCACAACTGTGTTTTCCTGTGATTATAAGTACATAATTTGTCTCAGATTCCGAACCAGAACAATCATGAATAGTTCTGTCATTCCTTTCTACAGCTTTGGCTTTTGACCTTGCATAACTAGAGGTGGATAGTTTGCATTCACCTCTCCTTAAATTCCTCCAGAAAAACCACTTAACATTTTTTGTTCCAGAAGTTCATTCTTGTCTGGCACCTTGTTTAAGATAATCCTTTGAACCTCCGAGTCTCACATCTGTCATCTCTCCCAACTTGAGAGGTTACATATAGTCCTAGCCCACAATAATGCATGAAATACAATAGACTTCACACACATTTAAACTTCTCCTGAAGATATGGCAGGAAATTGCCATATCTATCACACAGTTTACAGTGTGTTTTTGTTCTGCTACCTTCCATAAGCTATGGACTTTGAAATGTACTTATCCTCAGTATTTGTGAAGGTGAATTTTGTAAAAAAGGTGTTTATTTAGGACAAAAAGAATTCTTTTTAGCAAAACTGTACTACTGTCTGAATACTAATCTGAAGGCAGTTTAATGCATTGATAAAGATCTGTGGGTATATACATGATACCTTGTTCTGACAATTAAAATTGTAGATGGTCAACATTTTTTGGATATTAGGCTAGTTTTCTAAATGCTATTGATTTTAACAGCAGATACGTTCTGTGACCCTGCATGTCTGATGGATATATCTGAAGGGAAAAAAACAAAAAATAAAAAGGTAAAGTAAAATTGCAACTTAATTTTAATAGATATTTTTAATCTATTTTAATTGACCATAGGATTTTTTTTAAATATTTGTATTAATGCACTGTTAACTTTCAACAAAATCCTTTCAAATTCACAGCCAATTAAAATGGTTCTGACTGCTTTAATAATACAACAGAGCCAGTTACAATTCCTATTCCCTAATACTACTAGCTGAGAGTTGGAATGATTATAGCATTTTGATGCTTGCATTTTGTTTTCTAAGATGTTGTATAATTTTTTAGTACTAACTAGTTACTGATTAATGGCAAGACAAACCATTGTATTTAATTATTCACTCTTTCAGTGATTTGGATTAGTTAATGTAGCTTTTTGCCTCTGAATTATTCACTGCATTATAATACCTCTGAATTGTTTGTAAGATTATTTAGAAAAATGATAAACCTAACTAAGTATAAAAGCTATAAAATGAAAAAGTCATACTTGAAGTTACATTTATAAATAGTTCATAAATCATGAATAAATTATTACAAGATGTTATAAATATGTTACAGACATGAGTATAGATGGTTATAACCATATTAGTGGACAACATTATAGATGTTTGTAAGCCATAGTTCAAAGCAATCTATTGACCTGCTAGACTTTATAACAATTGATTTAAACCGGTTATTAAAACCGCTATTAATTATTAATGCTTTATAAACTATTTATAAGCACACACTTAATATAAAGTGTGACAAATAGAAAATAATGTGATAGTTCAGTGTGTGCATTTAATAATACAAAATTAAATGGAGACTTTGTATTTTATGGCTATTTTATCTCAATCATAAGCTTCAGTCCTTTTGATATAGATCAGGACAGGAGTATCAGGCCTATAGAAACTATATTCTATGTCATAACTAGGAAGGAGAATGGAGAAACATTCACTCTACCCCCATCCTGAAGTCTTCTGTTTCTCTTGGCTCTTCTTTTTACTTGCATATAACACTTAGCAGTAGATCATTACCCTTCAATTATCACAACTTACATTTTCATCTGTTCCATTTAGAAATCCATGGAATTTCTAGGTTGTCCAGTTTAATAAGTATATTCTGATCCTTCTCTATCCAGGAGAATGGGGAAGAGGGAACCTTTTCAATGAGTAATTATTCTTTAGCTTGTTAATCTTTCAGATTTTGTCTTGGCCAGTGCTAAACTACCATTAAAGATTATTTGCTAAATTCATCCCTCCTGAAGTCAGTGGAGCTACATCAGAGGTATTATTGCCCCTATGTTCTGTACAATAAACGTAAAATTCTAAGGCTAATATGTGCTTCCTTTTTTCAAAATACTGTAGCTAGTTCCTGGTACATACAACATGGTGCTGTGCAATTCGTTCTTTTCCATAGTTCTTGTCATTAGATTCTTCAGTTTACATCAACATTATTTCTTCCAAAGGTACCCGGTAGTAAAAAACAAAATACAAAAGCTGATGAGAGAATAAAACAGACAACCAGACCAAAATGGCCTCGAAGAGCAGCATTAGCAAAAAAAAGTTATAAGGATTACTCAAATTCAGAGTCAGAAAGTGAACAGGAATCTTCACAGTACTTACGTCGGAAAGAAAAATTCAGAGTACAGGTAAACGGTATTATTGATCTTCTGCAGCATCTTTATGAAACTAGGGCCCTAATTTTCAAGTGGCCACTGATTTTAGGTGCCTCAAATTTTGAGTGCCCAAGTTGGAGAACCTTGAGCTCATGGGCAGCAGGTATAATAGGCACTGCTGCCGACCTGCCGCCGGACACCTGGGCCGCAGTGGCCTCAGCCCTTCCCTCAGACCGCCTCCACCACTCCACACACCACCACCACCAACACCCCAGGTCCTTGCTGCTCACTGCGTCCCTCCCCCGCTGGACGGGGCAGTGAGGAGGGACGTGGAGAGCCAGCAGACTAAGGAGGCTTGGCTGGGTGCTGGGGCCAGCAGCTTGGCAGGGGGCTAAGGAGCTGGCGCAAGGGGGACGGCGGCTTGGCCTGGCCCAACCGGCAGGGTGGACAGCGGCTCAGCCTGGCAGGCACTTGGAGGCCAGCGGGGACAGCAGCTTGGCCCAGCACTGGGGACAGCCTGACTTTGGCGGGGGGGATGGGGACGTCAGGGCTGGGGGGGGGCAACAGCTTGGGCTGGCCTGGAGCTGGGGGAGGCTGGAGGCTTAGCCCAGCGCTCAGGGAGGCCAGCAGCCCAGCGCTGCAGGAGGCTGGCGGCTTGGCCCATCACTGGGGCTGGCCTGACTGGCCGGGGGGCCATCAGGCGTGGGGGGGCTGGTGGCTCAGCCTTGCATTCATGCGGGGTGGGGAGGGCCGCAGCTGCGGCTCAGCCCGATGTGGTTGGGACGGGGCTCCTCCGGTCACAGGGGCGCCTCACAGTCAGGACTTCTCCTTTTATGGGGTGGGCTTTGGTGTGCGGGGGGGCTAGCCTCTCCAAAGCAGGGGTTCACCCACCGCCCATGCTTGAGCTTGATTTTCTGAAGCCCCTGTACTTTCCATTGACTTCAACTGAAATTGTTGGTGCTCAGACCCTCTGGAAATTACTCCCTATTTCTTTTTTCCCTACTCTAAAGTAGTACATTGATTTATACATACAGAATCTTCTGTCCTCCAAAAACATACGTTTTAGTAGTTTTTTTTATTTTCTTTTAAAAGCACCTAAGCTGCATAGGAGCCTAAAAGTCCCTAAGTAGGCTCTTTTAGATGACTTATACACTTTTTTGAAATTTGAAGTAGGGCTGTCAATTAATCGCAGTTAACTCAGGCAATTTAACTAAAAAAAAATTAGTCGCGATTAATCACAGTTTTAATTGCACTGTTAAACAATAAAATACCAATTGAAATTTATTAAATATTTTTGATGTTTTTCTGCATTTTCATATATATTGTATTCTGTGTTGTAATTGAAATCAAAGTGTATATTATTTTTATTACAAATATTTGCTCTGTAAAAATGATAAAATAAATAGTATTTTTCAGTTCCCCTCATACAAGAGCTGTAGTGCAATCTTTGTCTGAAAGTGCAAAGTACAAATGTAGATTTTTGTTGTTACATAACTGCACTCAAAAACAAAACAATGTAAAACTTCAGCACCTACAAGTCCGTCCACTCAGTCCTACTTCTTGTTCAGCCAATCTCTGAGACAAACAAGTTTGTTTACATTTACAGGAGATAATGCTGCCCGCTTCTTATTTACAATGTCACCAGAAAGTGAGAACAGGCATTTGCATGGCACTTTTGTTGCCGGCATTACAAGGTATTTACATGCCATATATGCTAAACATTGGTATGCTCTTTCATGCTACAGCCACCATTCCAGAGGACATGCTTCCATGCTGATGACGCTCGTTAAAAAAAATAATGCGTTAATTAAATTTGTGACTGAACTCCTTGAGCGAGAATTGTATGTCCCCTGCTGTTTTACCCGCATTCTGCCATATATTTCATGTTATAGCAGTCTCGGATGGTGACCCAGCACACACTGTTCATTTTAAGAACACTTTCACTGCAGATTTGACAAAATTCAAAGAAGGTACCAATGTAGAGATTTCTAAAGATAGCTACAGCACTCGACCCAAGGTTTAAGAATCTGAAGTGCCTTCCGAAATCTGACAGGGGCGAGGTGTGGAGCATGCTTTCAGAAGTCTTAAAAGAACAACATTACGATGCCGAAACTACAGAATCACCAAAAAAGAAAATCAATCTTCTGCTGTTGGCATCTGCTGCTTTGGATTGTTATCAAGCAGAACCCGTCATCGGCATTAACGCATGGCCTCTGGAATGGTGGTTGTAGCATGAAGAGACATATGAGACTTTAGCGCATCTGGCATGTAAATATCTTGTGACACTGGCTACAACAGTGCCATGCGAACGCCTGTTCTCACTTTCAGGCGACCTTGTAAACAAGAAGCGGGCAGCATTATCTCCTGCAAATGTAAACAAGCTTGTTTGTCTGAGCGATTGGCTAAACAAGAAGTAGGACTGAATGGACTTGCAGGCTCTAAAATGTTACATTGTTTTATTTTAGAATGCAGGTTTTTTGTACATAATTCTACATTTGTAAGTTCAACTTTCACGATAAAGGGATTGCACTACAGTACTTGTATTAGATGAATTGAAAAATACTATTTCTTTTGTTTTCTTACAGAGCAAATATTTGTAAAAAAAAAAAAATATAATGTGATCACTGTACACTTTGTATTCTGTGTTATAATTGAAATCAATATATTTGAAAATGTAGAAGACATTCAAAAATATTGAAATAAATCATATTCGATGATTGTTTAACAGTGCGATTAATCACAGTTAATTTTTTTAATCTCTTGACAGCCCTAAAAAGAAGCATACATTAATACATTTGTTGAATGCCTAAATCAGTTTGGGATCAATTAAGCAATGGTGTGTTTTAATAAAGTACTGACAAACTGAAAAAGAGATGTTTCGCTCTTTTTTTTTTAATATAATTTTAATATTATATCAAGTAAAATTTATATACTGGATTAAACAATTTCTGCAACATGACAAATATGCTCAAATCCCAGTGAAGTCCATGGGAGTTGAAGACACCTAGGCACCTAGTGGGATTTTCAAACGCGCTTATCTGCATCTTTAGGCACCTAAATACCTTAGTACTAAAGGAAGAACTCGGCACCTCTCCAGATTAGACCATGTGTCTGACTGGACAAATAGATATATTGTACTGTATACTTATCTATATATACACATGTGTAATCTCTAGTGTGTTTAAATGTAATGCTTATGTAGATTTGTGTACCTCTAGCAAGAGCACAAAAATGGCCAAAACAAAGCTGTGAGTCAACACAAGGAACTACAGAACAATGTTTCTACAGAGCCAAAAAAGGGAATATCAAGAAATCAACAGCAAATATTTACTAAATCAAAAGACCCTATAAAACAAAGAAAATTAGAAATGTCACCAGTAGCCTCACCTGAAAGCCCAGCATCTGTTGAGACGATGAGATGTGTGTATTATTTTGTATTTTAATTTTTAAAGTTGTCAGCTCCAGTTTTGGATATGAATTAATTAATGTCTCTCTGTAATATTAATTCATTTCAAATAATTGCTTTAAAAATATATGTACTATATTCTCTTTACGTCCATTTAAGGTACAACATTATATGTTAAAATGCAGAAAATACATAGGTGTACTGTCATCATTGTTATAGATATTATGGTTGATATTTCATACCAGAGTGTAATAGAAATACAATGTATCAGTGAAAAGAACAGTTGGTAATTTACTTTCTATTAAAATATAGTATAATGATGAGCAATGCTAAGTAAAGCAATTTATTTCCTGTTGTGTAGACTTTAAGGACAAAGCACTTACATGAAAGTAACTCAATTGTGATATGAAAATATATTTCTAAATATCCATCTGTGCCATATGAAAGGTATAGCATTTTATTACAAAATCCAAATATTATATGGTCATGGGCAAATACATGTTTTTTCTTTATATGGTCAACACTCGAAGTTCCAGTATGTATTTTACTTGACTGCTTATTCAGTTTCAAAGGCAGTTTTTAATATGAAGGTATACCTTATTAAAGGATAGGATTTTCATGGGGAAATCCCAGTCCATTCAGTTTGCAATTCTTTTTTTCTAACACTATGGACTGTATTTTCTAAAAAGTATTATAGTTCTTAGGTCAAATCTGGACCGTTGAGCACCCACAACTCCTGTTCAAGGTAACTGGAGTTACAGGTTCTCAAAGACATTCAAGACAACCCCTTGAAAGCCAGCAACATGACTTTCTGGCCATCCTTCCATGGAACTCTCAATGACATCAGTGGGAATTCTGTACACAGAGAAGACTTGTGATATGAAGTATAAAAGAAAAAGGTGTTAAGGCATAATATCCTCAATTAAGTGTTTATACTTAAAAGGTGCTGAAAAAGTACCAGAGGAAACATTTACCCAGGAACAGGTTTCCTTGAAAAGATCATCATCATCATATCTTCAGGACTCAACACCAGAAAAGAGGGAGTCCTTACGCATTGTGAAAGGAATTTCAGCTAACAAGCTTTATACAACAAAAAAGAATAAGCAAAGTATACATCTAAAACAATCCCCTGAAAATGTCAAAAAGTTGGTATTTGGAAATGAAAGTTTATCACCAGTTTTAAGTTCACTTTCTTTGGTAAGAATTTAAAGTTACTCTTTACAATTATTTCAATGTCTGCATTATCTTAAGTAAAGTATATAGTATTCATTAATTAATCAGAACAGTTTCTTCATTTGGATGTTTTCAGGGGAACTGATTTAGTCTATTTATAGTGAATGAGAATTACTTCTCATAGTAATAGGAATAGAATTAGTATGCCATTCTAACAAGAAAGCAGGCCTGTAGAAGGTGGTTACATTGTATTCAACCAGGTGCTTTTGTAAGTGCAAAATTCCATGCTCTTTTTCAGAACAGAAGTATCCAAAAAGAGATTTAAAAGATGGAACATTAAAGCACAGATATGATAAATATAATTTATATTATTTTATATTTATGCAGTTCAAGTATTTAACTTTAAGATTTGTTGTATGGTCTCTTTTTTTACTTGGTGTCATGATTAGGACAGATGCGTAATCAAGAAAATCAAGTAGTGAAATAGGCTGTTCTAATCAGGAATACTAGTGTAATAATCATGGGAGGAAATTTACAATAATACAAATAGTATTGCTAAGAGGTCCCAACCAAGATTGGGGCTGGCCCCCTTCTTTTAGCTGCTTTATGTATACATAGTAAGAAGTAGTCCTTGCTTCAAAGAACTTGCCATCTAAATAGACAAGACAAAGGATGGGAGAAAAGAAATTATTCCCATTTTACAGATGAGGAACTGAGGCAGTGAGAAATTAAGTGAGTTGCTCAAGGTCGTACAGGAAGTCTGTGGCAGAGTTGGGACCTGCACTCAGAACTCCTGAGACCCAGGCCAGTGCCTTACCCACCAGACCATCCTTTCTTCTCCCTCACATCTCTGTTTATTTATTGGTCAGTAGAAACAAACACTGATTTCCCCAAGAGAAATAAAACTGAATATCTTCCACAATGTATTTATATACATTTGTATTAATCAGAGTTCTCATTCAGTTGTACAAGTCCATTTCAGTAAAGAGGTGCCAATGAAAATATCCTCCTTTTCTTTATCTCCAGCTGAGGACTGAATTTGAGGTTTTCCCTAACCCACAGACACATTCCAAATTGCTCAGTCTAGAGTCTCACGAGTGTGTGTTACACTCATGTGGGAGCATGACAACTCTATGTTTTCACTCATGGAGCTTTTGGAAGTCCTGTTTACTTGGCAGTAGGTTGGGCCCACTTAATCCATGAATACATCAAATTCCATGTGGATGTTTGATCAGTGGAGGCCAGGACAATCTTAAAATGCCTTCAAACTGCCTCCCACTCCTTGGCTGTCCTCCCATCCTCATGGCAGCAAAGCTGAGAGTTCCATGTTCCCATCGGTACCCCGCTCTAGCCACTTTCTCCAAGTCCTGCTTTAGGGATTTCAGATCATGAAGGGAGAACACATTTAAATTAATAGACTATGGCATTAACTCAATCAGAGGATTCCTGCATGATTGAAGGGGTGAACTCTGTGGAAAGTGTGCTCTCTTGTGAAAGATTTCAGTTTCTGGAGTACACTCTCAGAGGGGTGGGGAGATGGGAATATCACAGAGTAGGCACTTTCTTCTTCTATGTCCCCATCTCAAGTCTGAGTCTCTGATTTGGATCTCTGTCCTCTTCATTTGTAGACACTTAGGTTATGGTCTGTCCCTTAATTAGAAAAGTAAAGACAACTAGCTCATCTTTATCTTACACTTTCATAGGATTATGAACATGTTTACAGTCATTTTTATTTTAATTATGCATCCTGGTATGTGCTGAGATATTTTTTAAACTTCTGTTTAGATTTCCTACAAACTGATAAAATCATCTTCTCCATATGGCTGGTGTAAATGTAGAGCAACAACTATAATTTTACATTTAGATGGTTAAACCAGATAATTGCATCTGGAGTAGCAGAGTGTATTGCTGTGATGCCTGTTCTGGGTGACCAGTCACACACTGGAGAGTCTTTTTAATTTTCCATTTGTGCAACAAGTATCCGCATCTGCCATGGTTTGTGTGGATATGGTTTATGGTTGTCCATGAGCTTCATGGGAGATCGAAGCCAGGGATCTTCTGCATCAGGTCTTTCATGTGGTGTTTGTGACTTGTGAACTCCATTCGGCTTTCCATGCTTCATCAGGGTTGAAGTTGCATTGTTGAAGGTTAAATGTGTGGGTCCAAAAGGGCTTACATGACTTCAAGCAGCGGTGAGGGACATTGTTAAGGTCCTGGTGGAAGGAAGATGTTCATTTTCCATGATTCTCTGGAATTCCTAAAGGGTTGTGGCATCACAGCAAATGTGTGAGGGAGCAATGTGCAACAGCACTGGCAGCCAAGGTGTTGGGGTCGACTTGAGGGTTCCAGCGATGCATCACATTGCAGGGTTTAGTTGGACAGCAGCAAGTCAAGTATGGCTACTTCTGGTCCATACCGATGCACGGAGTACACAAGGGCTATAAAATTATACATTTGAATACCTATTTTCAATAACATTTTATTATTTTCTTTTGTGTAGCCTAGTCTGACTCCAGTAACTATGGACAAAGCTGTCACGAGTGGAAAAGACACAGAGGTTACTGAACCTGAGGTGGAAATATGTGATATTAGTGAGGCAGTGAATGTTACGAATTACCTTTCAGACAAACTCTCCATTACCGCAGAACTGAAAGATCTTACTAAAAATATGCAAAATAAAGGAGAGGTATGATAGAGACCGTCTATCCCATTTAAAAGCTGCAGCTTTATATGTTTGTTTATTTTACAATTGGTGGCATTAGGGAAAAATATATGTATATTGCTTTACATTTTTAACATTATTTTCAAACGTTTTCTTGTAATCTTGCCTGCATATTTCAGTTTAGTATAAAAACAGTGTTGTCTGGGATGTCATTGTTGGAAAATATCTTAATTTAGACTTTGCCTGTGTTATGACTGTAAGGAAATAATCTCTCATCCCAGCAATAGCACTGATCATTTGTATTTTAACAAAGAACACAAAACATATCTTTGCTTTTGCCTTGAATTTTTTTTAAATGGAAAAAAATTTCAAGAAGAAAATGACTTGTCACTTCTGCATGCAGAAACTTAAAAAATAAAATTAGGTAGTTTCTTGTACTTTTAGCCTTAGGCTATTAATATAAGTCCTGGAGAATTAATAATTATTAAAATTTTTGCCACTTAGACAAAACTGGCATGTGCAGACTGATTTGTTTGTTGTAACTGTACCTTAGTATTTTGATATTTATATTTCTAGTTTTTAATAAACATGTAAATGTTCATTTATGATTAAGACTATCTAAATGGGTTCACTGTCCTGGAGGTTGTTAATATATCATTTTATTTTGTTTAGGAATCTGTACCTCCATCTCAATTATACACTTCCAGTGGAAGCAGAGAACAGTCATGGTGTGAAGATCCCTGTGGCACCATACATGAATCTGGTATGTAAGTGTCTCTTATGAAAAAGCACTTTCTTTGGATATCTGTAAATAGTTAATGAAAAACTTGTCTTAGATACAGAAATATGGCCTGATTCTTCAAGCCCTACATGTGGAAATGGATCTCCTATAAACTTTATTTAGTATTTTTTACCAGTATATTTGTCTTTTCATATATTCTCAGTTTATTCTGTTCCTAAAGTTAGTGTTAATCTTTGTTGTTATTGATAGGAAGCTACTGTTAGATGTGAATGTTTTTCACTTAAGCATTAGAAGCATCAATTGGGAGTCTGTTTAGGCACCCCCTATATAAACTGAGAATTTAACTCAAAAAAGCCTCTAGAGGTCTGCCTTCATGAAAATAATGGTAAGTGGAACTTTTTAGCACTCCCAGGATTGCTGGACTGGGTATGTGAGAAGACAAATTTACAGGTAAGAGACTAAATTGGCCCATTTGGAGAATGTGGTTGGGTAGAGGTGTGTGGTTATACCTATGGATCCACAATTCTGCCATGGAGGCTATTATATCCCTTGGAACCCCATTGCCACACTTAATTTAGGAGCCAGATTTAATGCTTTTTGTGAGAATAGTCCCTTCATCTTGATTGAATTAAGTAGTCGACCGTTCTCCAGAGGGTTTTTCTGCCCATCAGTCTGTCAGGAGTAAGGAATCTGCAGAAGCAATTCCCAGTGGAGAAAGGAAGCATACTTGTTTTAACAGATGTTCTCCAAGTATATTATGTCAGCAGACCCACACTAACTGTATCATCCATCCTTTTCTGCTTCATTGGAGTCCTTGCATGGTATATGGCCTAAAGACACTGAAGGTGATTGTGGCAACAGCCCCTTATATTGACATGCACCAAACATCCAGGGCTGTGCACAAGTCCTCTTGCAAATGCAACATTCATTGATTTCTCTATAGCTCTGAAATTAAATATGTTTGTCATACTTTAAAGGGCCTACAGTTCAAGTGAATCTCAAACGAATGTACCACAGTGATGCAGAAAGTGATTCTGATGAAGTGGAAATGAAGAAGGAAGAAGAGAGAAAAACAAAGCTTCTCCCTAGAAAATTATTTAAAGCAGATGATGATACTGTGTATAAAGGTTAGCTGGAGCTATAGTCATACAATAAGTGTAAACCAGAAAACTGCTTAAAGTATTAACCATGAACAATAACATTACAATTCTAATTAAAACCCTTAGGATAGGGTGACCAGATGTCCCAATTTTATACGGACAGTCCTGATATTTGAGGCTTTTTCTTAAATAAGTGCCTATTACCTCCCCGCCCCCCAGTCCTGATTTTTCACACTTGCTATCTGGTCACCCTACTTTAGGACATCTTAATAAGCTCCATTTTTATTGCAGACATTTAAGAAAAGAGCATTACCGGCTCTTCTCTGAGACATTGATACAGAATGCTGTGGAAAATTTTCTTTCCTTAACTAATAACATAAATGTTCAAGAAACACAGCAGTCAACTTCTTATCATTCAGATGAATAAACAAACAGAAGTTTGATCACTTATGGTCAATAAAGAGCTAATTGCATGTTTCACAAGAGATGCATCCCAGTATTCTCTCCAAATTGGAATCTGAATGTTTATATTTTGCCTACCTAAATTTGTAATACACCTCTACCCCGATATAATGCTGTCCTCGGGAGCCAAAAAAATCTTACCGCGTTATAGGTGAAACTGCGTTATATCGAACTTGCTTTGATCCACTGGAGTGCGCAGCCCTGCCCCCCCACCCCCCCGGAGCACTGCTTTACCGTGTTAAATCCGAATTTGTGTTATATCAGGTCGTGTTGTATCAGGATAGAGGTGTAGTTTACCAGTTAGATAAGGTGTTGTCTGAGATCACTTCTTCCTCTTACTGAAACAGGAACACATTCTCCATAGACTATGTTATGTCTCTACCTATTAGGAAGTAAAGAGGCAAATAATTCGGAGTCACTGCAGGTATATCAGATAAACGAGTGCCCCCTACTCTATGTACTTCCCTCAACCAGTTCCTTGGCATGAGACTTGCTGGGGATAGGGAGAGGAGCACTAACTGGAAGGAAAAACAAGTAGTAGAAGATAAAAGGCTCCATCATGCTCAGTAGTACAACAGTGAAACTGGTGGTCTGGGACAGTAGGGCTGACCATGAGCTTCCCCTAAGGCTCCTAGAGGAGGAGGAGTTAACATTGAGAATACCTTGGGGTCAAGCCCATGGACATAAGATACTCTGATAGAAGACCACATTCCTAAGGGGTCTCACTCCCATCCCAAAGGACTGTAGAGAGACGCAACTGAAGGTCCTGAATCTGGGAACTAGAGCTGGATGACACTCTAGCTCCTTCGTCCCTCTTTTTCTGCTTGTTCTCCTTTCTTGCTTTTTCTTGTCTCTTCTTCTTTCTTCCTCCTTACCATCTTTCATCAGACCTGAAGAAGAAGATGCAAAATTAGGGGAATTAGCTGAAGCATGGATTCAATGCTTGCAATGAGAGTAGAGGCAAAGAAGACTTAGACTTGGGGAGGGCACTTTTAAACCTCCGCTGGCTCATAGAATTTGTTGTGTCCTTGCTTTCTGCTAGAGAAATCCATAATGCAGTGTGCAAGGACTCATTCCTTTTCCAGAAATGGGAAGAAGTGGGGTGCAACAAACGAAATAACTGGTAAGAAATCTTCTGTCATCACTTTCTTTACTAAATTGCTATATGTTAAATTGTTGTGTGGGATATAATAGTAGCTGCATTTCATTCAAGAAGTCGTTGCAATCTCTTTGATGGAAATAACAATGTCTGTTTTATGTTTGTAGTGGTGTATGTTTAAAATTTTAAAGCATTTTGAAATCCTTTAGTAGTAAGGGTGGTATGCAAATTCAAGGTATGGTTGGGTCATAGCCTGCATAAGGACTTCAGGATATCTCCTTTCGACATAACATTTTACCTTCTAAGAGATCTTCCCCTTTGGGTCCTAATTTTCAAATATTAAGTATGCAATAACATGCCAAATTTGTGTGTGCCATGTTTTTGGGCAGATTTTCAAAAGGTCTAATATTGGCCTGCTTTTTTTCATGCTCAACTTTTTAAAGTTTTGATATAATGTCATTTGTGTATTTAGAGTGGTGTTGCCCCTGTACATTGAAGAGGTGGGGGAGAGAGAGTATGTATGTAATACATGTGTACTTGATAAATCTTGAGATGTTTTAGTGGCTGGGTGGATAATGGGCTTTTCACCAAATTTCTAAATAGTATATTTAATAATTATAGATTTCAAATGTCTGGTAAATGTCTCATGCAAAACATGAAACATGTTTAAAAAAATTAGAAAGAAAAAGATCAAACATATACAAATGAAATCTGTTAAAGACAGAAAGTGGTTAATAAAATATATAGAAGGTCAGGAGTTTAGTTTCTGAAATTAAACTGGATGCAATTGAAATTGATATGAGCCCTAGTCTTAGGATTTATAAACCCAGCCATCAGAACTGCAATAACTTATACTGTACAGATTATATATTAATATGTTCCTACTTTGCTAACTTTACATATGAACTTTTACAAATTTTCAGTGTCCGAGAGCATATCTACTGTGTCTGTAAATGAGTTGTCTGTTTTGGATGGAGAGGTCTGCGACCCTGGTTGTTCAAATATAGGGATAGGTCAGAAGCTCCATAAGGAATTTACTAGGAAAATTCAGGTAAGGCATATATGTGTGTGTATAGAAAAAATATACTTTCTTTCATTCATTCTCATATATGATACTCTTAACTGGAAACATCATTAACAGAGCTACCTTATATATTATTGCATACAAGAATAAATATGAAAAGAATGTTAAGGTCGTTATGTCAAAGACTGAGAAGTTAGTAAATTCCAGAATAAAGGTTGTCTGCGCAACCTTTATATGGCACCCTTTTTGCATATGCATTATGATACATTCTTTTAATTACATGATCATTCTTCAGGACCTCTTCCTCATTCAGTGCACAGGATAGACACTGCTC
This sequence comes from Chrysemys picta bellii, assembly GCF_011386835.1. Classification (NCBI taxonomy): domain Eukaryota; kingdom Metazoa; phylum Chordata; order Testudines; family Emydidae; genus Chrysemys; species Chrysemys picta. The sequence goes on along the minus strand of NC_088803.1, from coordinate 45,552,906 downwards.
AAGGATTGAGGCAACTCTTCAATATTTCTTTTTATCCTTCGGTGGTGCCCCCATGTTACATTTACTACATACCATTCAAACCCTGCCCAGCATACAGAATTATTAATTTCTTCTGGATCTGTTTTTTTTGGCACTCATCACTGTTGCATCTCAGTGCTTCAGAAACATTCATGCATTTATCTTCACAATACACCTGGCTGAGATAATGTTGTTATCCCCAATATGCTGAAGTGAGATTAATGGACAGTTGTCCATATAGACAACAACCTCATATATTTAATAGATTCATAGATTCATAGATTATAGGACTGGAAGGGACCTCGAGAGGTCATCGAGTCCAGTCCCCTGCCCGCATGGCAGGACCAAATACTGTCTAGACCATCCCTGATAGACATTTATCTAACCTACTCTTAAATATCTCCAGAGACGGAGATTCCACAACCTCCCTAGGCAATTTGTTCCAGTGTTTAACCACCCTGACAGTTAGGAACTTTTTCCTAATGTCCAACCTAGACCTCCCTTGCTGCAGTTTAAACCCATTGTTTCTGGTTCTATCCTTAGAGGCTAAGGTGAACAAGTTCTCTCCCTCCTCCTTATGACACCCTTTTAGATACCTGTAAACTGCTATCATGTCCCCTCTCAGTCTTCTCTTTTCCAAACTAAACAAACCCAATTCTTTCAGCCTTCCTTCATAGGTCATGTTCTCAAGACCTTTAATCATTCTTGTTGCTCTTCTTTGGACCCTTTCCAATTTCTCCACATCTTTTTTAAAATGCGGCGCCCAGAACTGGACACAATACTCCAGCTGAGGCCTAACCAGAGCAGAGTAGAGCGGAAGAATGACTTCTCGTGTCTTGCTCACAACACACCTGTTAATACATCCCAGAATCATGTTTGCTCAACAACCTTGTTTCACTGCCTGAGTTCTGTTCATCCTGTGCATTGAATGAAGCATGGGTCCTGTGGAAAAAATTGTATGTGATCATGTAATAAAGACTATATCATAATATATATGCATAGGACAAACAAATTAAGGTTCATCAGGAAATCTCAATTCTGGCATGACTTGACTTAGATAAAACAATGTTCAAGTTACATAGGTTTTTTTTTTTCCAATGTAATTTCCTAGCTTTTTAAAAACACAAAATGAAAAAACAAATTCCATTATGCGGAACTGTATTTACCCTAGATATGGATCCATCAACAGAGCTGGAACCTTTAAATCCACAGCAAAGACCTCTCTGAGTTATAGAGTAGTTGATATTTACTAGAGGGAAATGAGAGACACTTTGCCAGTGAATTTCACAATGTTTGTTGACAACAGAAGAATGTTCAGACTGAATCCTAACTTCCATTCTGGGTTCTAGAGGGGGGGGTGTTCCAGTGCTTAGACCCTTTTGTCCCTGTGTCCCCTAGTATGTCTTCCTCCAGCTTGTGTCCCATGTGTCTGTCCCTCTCTGCTCTTGTCCCCTCCCAGCCTATCCTTGTTCCTCCTTCTCCAATTCCAACCTTCTCCTGCCCTGTAGCGCCTTCTCTTCATTCAAGTCCTGCTACTTCCTCCTTTTCTACTCACTTGGGCACTGCAGGGGAGCATTGAGAGCATAGGAGAGAGAGAGAGAGTCTCCCTACTCTCAAGTCTGGTATGCAGCTGCCACTGACATGAACAAACACATGAAAAGACCATGCTCAGTGAGCTCTCTGGAGGTGGAGCATGCTCAATGAAGACAGAACACTTGTAGAATTTTGCTATCAGCCTCTAACTAACCTCTAATAAGTATATTCAAACAGTGATTTTTCAGAGACTTTTATAATTCAACTAAATTTTGGTGCATTTTCAAGGGAAAGCAAAAGGAATGTACCTGATATGAAGGTTAATGTTGACTTTTGTCCACTGTAACCTATGATCTTATATAAGTAATTACAATGGTTATGTTTTATAATACAGTATTTTATCATTCTCTTCTCAGCTAGTCAATTAAACTGAAAGTAATCTTAATGCATATGTTTCTAGAGCCGCTCAAGAAGAATGGACCACTTTACCAAGCAATCCTTGAAAACAGCTCAGCAGCATTTGACAACAGTGAGTTGTCAGTTGCATGAATGCAGGTCTGTAGCACAATACTCATTCAAATAAGTTTTTGAATGACATAAATGCTTTTTTATTTTCAGTTTATTTCTGTTTTGGTAGGATCAAGCAGCTGGACAAATTTCATTTCACCATCGTAGAGGAGCTTGAGAGTTTTGAAAAAGATTCCCAATCTTTGAAAAATATGGAGAAAGAATTATTGGTTTGTATTTAAATTGTTTAATGGAAAAAAATCTGTTTTCTAAAAATATTGGATTTTTCTCTTTTTTTAATTTGGCATTTATCTGTGGACCATTACTACTGGCTCTGAGAAGACGTGTTTTATAACTTGATATTAAAAAAAAGCTACACATTTTGTGTAAAGTAAAAAATTTACCATCTTCCTGGCATTTGGCTTTATTTTTATTTTCAGAGAAATTAACAGTCAAATTACAAATAGTTTATTCAGTCCTTTTTAAGCTTGGCTACTGCTATGCACTTAGTTGCTCAGTCCCCATTCCAGATTGACTCTCTAGAGAGAACCACTCCCACCTCCATAAAGAAGCCACCTGCCTCACTGTGTAAGGCTAACCCTTTCCCAGCATGATCAACACTACTAAGTGGTTAGGATGTTTCAGGCAAACAAATCCAGCCTTTGAAATTGAATGACTGTGTATTCTAAATAAGTCACCTAGCCTCCATAGGCCTTAGTTAACTCAGATGTAAACTTATTTAGTATCAAAAACAACAAGGAGTCTGGTGGCACCTTAAAGACTAACAGATTTATTTGGGCATAAGCTTTCGTGAGTAAAAACCTCACTTCTTCGGATGCATAGAGTGAAAGTTACAGATGCAGGCATTATATACTGACACATGGAGAGCAGGGAGTTACTTCGCAAGTGGAGAACCAGTGTTGACAGGGCCAATTCAATCAGGGTGGATGTAGTCCACTCCCAATAATAGATGAGGAGGTGTCAATTCCAGGAGAGGAAAAGCTGCTTCTGTAATGAGCCAGCCACTCCCAGTCCCTATTCAAACTCAGATTAATGGTGTTGAATTTGCAAATGAATTTTAGTTCTGCTGTTTCTCTTTGAAGTCTGTTTCTGAAGTTTTTTTGTTCAATGATAGTGACTTTTAAATCTGTAATAGAATGACCAGGAAGATTGAAGTGTTCATTTACTGGCTTATGTATGTTACCATTCCTGATGTCCGATTTGTGTCCATTTATTCTTTTGCGGAGGGACTGTCCGGTTTGGCCAATGTACATGGCAGAGGGGCATTGCTGGCACATGATGGCATATATAACAATTGTGGATGTGCAGGTGAATGAGCCCTTGATGGTGTGGCTGATGTGGTTGGGTCCTCTGATGCTGTTGCCAGAGTAGATATGGGGACAGAGTAGGCAACGAGGTTTGCTACAGGGATAGGTTCCTGGGTTGGTGTTTCTGTGGTGTGGTGTGTAGTTGCTGGGGCACATCTAGTTGAGGGGCACTAGGGGACAAGAGCTGAGGAAGCGTTGTTCTAAGTCAGCCATAAAAATGTTGGCATACTGTGGGGCCATGCAGGTAACCATGACTTGAAGGTATAAGTTGTCCCCAAATCTGAAGTGTCAGTATATAATGCCTGCATCTGTTGTTTAGTATCAAAATGGCTCACCTTGGACTTGGTGAGTCTGTTGCTAGCTCTAATGTAAAATTAGCATTAAGAATATTAATATTAAGATGAAGACAGAGTGAAGTAGTACAATAGGTTTTTACTCCGGAAAGAGCTTAAAATCAAACTTAAATCACACATTAGAACAAATTTAGTCTCATTTTAACCACATTGAACCCTCTTTGGAATGTCTGATCAAAGTGTCTCAGGCCTTCTATTTGCCAGTAGGGGAAACAGCCCATATTTCCCAAAATCTGGTGTGAATGGCTGAAATTGCTGGTTGAGTTAAAGGTGAGTGCTTTATGGTTTGATCTTGCCTCACTGAGCCTTTAATTTTTTAAAACACCTGAGGATATGGGCTGTTGTAGAATGCCTATTCATTCTGTTCTCAATCTCATTATAGGTTATTCGGGATCAGGAAGAAATCTTTTTTTTTTTTTAAAAGTCCTACATTCTGTGGATTAATTTCTTACTGGTTCAGTTAATTATTATATTTCTTTTTAGAACTTTTGGAAAAAACATGCACTTACGTTTAGTGCTTGCAAGAAAAATGAACAGCGGAGGTTAGTGGGGTTTGTTAATGTTATTATGAGACCTGTATTCTATTTATGGCTCTGCAGTTTACTCAATATATGATTTTGAGCCTAGTAACTTAATGCTCTACACCTTCGTTTCCTCATCTGTAAAATGAGGATAATAATCCTTGCTCATTTATATGTAAAACATATTGAAATCTATGGATGAAAAGCACTGTATATGAAAACATTAATAAATAATATTTTTATCCACATAATTTTCTGCCTGAGTCTAGTGCAATATTACCCTAATAGGGATAATAATGGTCATCAATGTTTTTAAATAGTATGTTAGACTAAAAGTTGAATTGCCCTATTCAAGATCTTTGTGGGATTTTCATATATGCCAAGGATCTTTAATTTGCATTTTTGTTGTTGTTAGGATTCAGATTCTTAAAACTTCATTTGAAAAGCACATCTCCCACAGTGTTAACTATGAGGAAAATATTTTTACTTCTGAGGTATGACATTTGTTCTGTTTAGTTTTCTTTTTATTTCTTACATTATGTCACCTGATGACTTCTTTATAGGCCAAGTCTTTACCTCCAGCATTATACTAATGTCCTCTAGATACTTTTTAATAACTTTTTTCATTAATTTGACCATAACTTGTGCAACATTAAGCGCCTAACTTTACCCTTTTAGAAGAGATGAACACCTAACTTGATAATCATGGCACAAATTTCATGGCCAGGCGGTATAGTTTATATTACATTCTGCCGCTTTACCTTACCAGTGTTTCAGTTATGCAGGAAAGAATCAATTGGAAACAAGCAGTTTGGCAACTGTCCTCTCAGTTTTTCTCTCTTCCTCAAGTTTTTTCCTGCCTCACAAATAAAAAACATCAAGCACCTCTAGCTTAAATGCTACCTTTTAAGGCACCCAAACTTGTAGTTCTTTGGGGAATATAATTAATATCTTGAATTTCACCAGGGAGAGAGTGAGCAGTAATTGCAGTCTTTTGGAGTACTGTTGTAATATGTTCCTTGTAACCAACACTGCTTAGTGAACAGGACACTGTATTGTACTCTAGGTGTATCTCCTGAGTGGGGCTAATCTTGAAATCTATATAGAGACCATTACAATAATCTGAAAATCATAAATGACAATGTCCATATCGGAGAGAAATGGGTACTCACAAACAGATGAAAAAATGTCACTTGCGGCTACAAAGGTCACACAAGGTCTCCGAAATAATGAAAGATCTGGAAGATCCAGAATTACCTTTAAGTTGTTAACTCCTTTGACAAAGGGCTGCTATGCTTCCTCAGTCAAGGGGGAATCTCTAGATGTTTTCCTTTATTCAACATCTTTGCTATATGTAGATAGAATTGTTTGAGATTCAATCATATCTAGGGCCCTGATCTTGAAAACACTTAAGCATGTGCTTATCTTTACTCATGTATGTAATCCCATTGAAGTAAGTGGAACTACATATGTATTTAAAATTAAGTACTTGCTTAAGTGCTTTGTTGCATAAATGCCTGCTCCTTGCAGGATCAATCCCTAAACCCTTGTCTCAGCCAATCTGAGGGGAAAAGTTGTCTGAGTGCAATAGAGAAGAGGTAAAATTTCATGTTTGCATACTTGTGGCACCCAAGCTAATGCTAATGTCAGAATTTGGAGTAGATGCCATAGTACTTAGTTGCTTCTGCCCTAAAAAGATTAATATTTCCCACCAGTTTTCTGGACAGCCTTATTTTGACCAATGGGAAGACTGAGCATTAGTACAATCTGATTTTACATTTAATTTGAGGGCATAATTGTCTTCATTAAAATGTATTGTCACTTGTGAAAAGAAAACGTGTGTGTACATGACATATGTTGTCAATTTTTATAGATGCATCTAATGAAAGAAGACATGAAAGGGCTTCAAGAGAAGCTTCTTAAAGAAATGGTAAATAATCTTGTTTTGTCTCAATTTGTTTTTGTATGCTTTCCTAAAAGAACATAATTATCTGCACATTCACTTTTTTAAAAGTTCCTTTCAAGATGCAATTTCTAGTACACTGTAATTTGAAGCAAAAATGGAAATACTAATAAATAGTATCATTAAAATAATGCTTAATTTTTAGTACATTAAAAGTGATATATGTATATACTCTTTTAGTTATGTAGTGCCTCATTTGGGTTTTAATAGAGTTAATATTAGCACAAGAAGGAAAAAAGAACATTCTAATGTTGCAATATCTGTCTGAATTCTGTGATACTTTTAAAAAGTTTGTTTTAAAGTGTATAATAAATGTGATACTGTTCTACCATAGCATGAAGAGGAGCTGTTTAATGTTCGCAGAGGATTGCAGACACTGTTTCTGGCAGAAGGGAGAAAATTCTAATATCGTAAATTCATATATTTTTGAAAATGTTTGTTTATATTAAGATTACTTTTTACTAATGAGAAGTTTTGACAATTGCATATTTACTGAAAGCTTTTTAAAGAAGTGCTATTTTAAAAGGATCTTCACATACTAAATTAGGAATATTTATTAACAAGGGGTCATTTTAAAAGGTTTATTTATTGGCATAGAAAAGAGGAGCAATTTGCAATTAAAACTGAAGTAAGTGTCATGTTTTTGATTTGCATGTGTACATAGGACTGCTATAGCAATTAATAGGAGCTGTGTTGTACATACCCAGACACAGAATTTGACCATACATTCTTTAGCACATGAAAAGGAGATCAAATGGCATTTTTGAAAGTTGTATCCTATTTACTTATGGTATTAGCTTTCAGTTGGAATTTGTCATTGACTAAAAATGTTTTGTAAAAATATATATATGTTTTAACCATATTGAAAATGTGTATTAAACATTTCAGAAAAAATATACTTTTGTGTCTTTTTTCACATTTACAAATTTGTGGCATTATCACAAGGCCTAAGCAAACTGGTGCATATTTTAGGCCATTTTGAACTCAAAGTCTCTGTAAATCTATGATTGGTAAAGCTCTCTAAAACAGATCGTCCAGGATGGCCTGCCCTTTGTATAGAAATACATCACATTAACCAGACTATACATCTTCCTTTTTTTTCCCCCTAAACCACACCTGACTAAAGATGAGACAGTATTGCACACACTCAGTGTCAAGAGGACATTAGCTTTTTACCTGGACAGGACTAAGCCATTTAGAAAATCTCCCATGTTGTTTGTGTCTATTGCTGACAGGTCCAAGGAATCTCCAGTTTCCAATCAAAAACTCTCTGGATGAATATCTTTTGCTATCATTCTAATGATCTCCAACCTCTTCCTAAAGTACTAGGTCTCTTTCTGCTTCAGCAGCCTTTCTTAAGAATGTCCTCATAACTGAGCTCTGTAGAGCTGCAACTTGTATCTCCATATGCACTTTTTCTAAACATTGTGCAGTAATTCAGACTTGGCTTTAGATGCCGTGATTGGCTCTACTATACTATCTTCCCTTTTGGACTCTATTCAGAACTCTATTTCCATTCCACTAGAGCAGTGGTCCCCAACCTCTGGATGATGCTGCTTGTTGGCGGCATTTCAGCGGATGCTCGTCCATTGGCCAGTACGCGGGCACACTTGGATGCCCCGGTGGGCACCATGGCACCCCCGGGCACCGCGTTGGGGACCCCTGCACTAGAGGGTATTGCTCAGTAGTCACCTGAAGTGGAGTACCTGGGGGACACTACTCAAAGAAGGAGAGGTTACTCATCCTGTGCAGTAACTGTAGTTCTTCAAGATGTGTGTCCCTAGTGATGCTCCACTACCCGCCCTCTTTCCCCCCTGCTTTGGAGTTTCTGCTATGGAACTTTGCAGTAGAGAAGCAACTGAGGGTGGTTTGCCCATGCAGCTCTATATAGCCTTGGTGTGGCACATGGAGTTGTGTAGGGTTCATGTGTGTACTGAACAAGCACTACTACTTAAAATCTTACCAAAAGCGCATGTGCACCTGCAGTGGAGCACCTATAAGACGACGTATTTTGAAGAACTACTGTTACTGCACACTGTGAGTAACCTTTTCTTCGGCTAGCATAACTCCATTGACTAAATTTTAGTTACCCTAGCAAAGAATTTGGTCTGTTTATTCCAATTCACAATTATTGAGATCATCCTAATCAGACAATTCCCTAATAACTATTACCTTTCCTGTAATCTGCACCTCTGTATTATTGTTCCACTCTGGTTTTGTTGAACTTTCACTGCATGTACTGTGTTTATTGATTTATGGTGCTTGGTTACACTTGTGTGAAGCTGTTTTCTGTTCCAAAATTGGTACTGATTCCATTCTTTATATTTGTTAACTCACTCAGTTTCAGTTAATTTTGCATTGGTGGTCACATCAATAAATACCAGTTTCATTAAGGTGCTGTGCCTTCCACTTGCTGCTACGAATTTTGTATTATTTACTTGGTGTTATGTTTGCTTCTCTATTTTGAGTAGATATATGAATAACTTGATTATAGGTCTGATCCTTTAAAGCAGTGGTTCTCAAACTTGGGCCGCCGCTGCTTGTTCAGGGAAAGCCCCTGGCGGGCCGGGCCGGTTTGTTTACCTGCTGCGTCCGCAGGTTCGGCCAATTGCGGCTCCCACTGACCGCGGTTCGCCGCTCCAGGCAGTGGCATGGGCCGAGGGACGTGCTGGCCGCCCTTCCTGCAGCCCCCATTGGCCTGGAGTGGCGAACCGCAGCCAGTGGGAGCCGCAATCAGCCGGACCTGCAGACGTGGCAGGTAAACAAACCTGCCCGGCCCGCCAGGGGCTTTCCCTGAACAAGCGGCGGCCCAAGTTTGAGAACGACTGCTAGGGGACGAGAGCTGAAGAAGCATTGTTCTAAGTCAGCCATAAAAATGTTGGCATACTGTGGGGCCATGCGGGTACCCATAGCAGTGCCACTGACTTGAAGGTATAAGTTGTCCCCAAATCTGAAGTGGTTGTGGGTGAGGACAAAGTCACAAAGCTCAGCCACCAGGCTTGCTGTGGCCTCATCAGCTCTCGTCCCCTAGTGCCCCTCCTCTACTTGCGCTACATTGATGACATCTTCATCATATGGACCCACGGAAAGGAGGCCCTTGAAGAATTCCACCTGGACTTCAACAATTTCCACCCCACCATCAACCTCAGCCTGGACCAGTCCACACAAGAGATCCACTTCCTGGACACTACAGTGCAAATAAGTGATGGTCACATAAACACCACCCTATACCGGAAACCTACTGACCGCTATACGTACCTACATGCCTCCAGCTTCCATCCAAGACACATCACACGATCCATTGTCTACAGCCAAGCCCTAAGATACAACCGAATTTGCTCCAACCCCTCAGACAGAGACAAACACCTACAAGATCTTTATCAAGCATTCGTAAAACTACAATATCCACCTCGGGAAGTGAGGAAACAGATTGACAGAGCAAGACGGGTACCCAGAAATCACCTACTACAGGACAGGCCCAACAAGGACAATAACAGAACACCACTGGCCATCACATACAGCCCCCAGCTAAAACCTCTCCAGCGCATTATCCACGATCTACAACCTATCCTGGAAAATGATCCCTCACTCTCTCAGACCTTGGGAGGCAGGCCAGTCCTCGCTTACAGACAACCCCCCAACCTGAAGCAAATACTCACCAGCAACTACACACCACACCACAGAAACACCAACCCAGGAACCTATCCCTGTAGCAAACCTCGTTGCCTACTCTGTCCCCATATCTACTCTGGCAACAGCATCAGAGGACCCAACCACATCAGCCACACCATCAAGGGCTCATTCACCTGCACATCCACTAATGTTATATATGCCATCATGTGCCAGCAATGCCCCTCTGCCATGTACATTGGCCAAACCGGACAGTCCCTCCGCAAAAGAATAAATTGACACAAATCGGACATCAGGAATGGTAACATACATAAGCCAGTAAATGAACACTTCAATCTTCCTGGTCATTCTATTACAGATTTAAAAGTCACTATCATTGAACAAAAAAACTTCAGAAACAGACTTCAAAGAGAAACAGCAGAACTAAAATTCATTTGCAAATTCAACACCATTAATCTGGGCTTGAATAGGGACTGGGAGTGGCTGGCTCATTACAGAAGCAGCTTTTCCTCTCCTGGAATTGACACCTCCTCATCTATTATTGGGAGTGGACTACATCCACCCTGATTGAATTGGCCCTGTCAACACTGGTTCTCCACTTGCGAAGTAACTCCCTGCTCTCCATGTGTCAGTATATAATGCCTGCATCTGTAACTTTCACTCTATGCATCCGAAGAAGTGAGGTTTTTACTCACGAAAGCTTATGCCCAAATAAATCTGTTAGTCTTTAAGGTGCCACCAGACTCCTTGTTGTTTTTGTAGATACAGACTAACACGGCTACCCCCGATACTTGACATCTATCTGTGTAGATTTTCTCAAATCCTGCAGTCTTTATTCATGCAAATCTCTGACTTCAACATGGAATTGACTCATCTATTTTTACTTTGTTGAGTAAAGTCTTACTTATACAATTTCACTGTGTGTGTATTTGACTCCGTGTCTCTCTCTCTCTCAAAGTTGTTAAATCACGTGATTGTTGTGAAGAGCACAGTAAACTACACTGTGTTAAAATACATCTTGGTTTTCTTAATATTCAGAGCGTGGTTTGGCCCCCCAATCAGCTATGCCTAGAAATACCTATTCAAGAGTTTGGGGTTGTTGTTTTTAATGTTTTATTTGTCCACAGAACACGTATATCATGGACACTGGCAATGTAAGTTTTCCCGTACACTCTGTTTCTCTCCCCAACAAACACACTATATTTCAATTCTGACCTGCAGGGCAAAGGCACCTTGGTTCTGATGCCTATTCAGTACTGGGCTATTTTGTTGAGTCTGTCAGAAAGGGTTCTAGACTGTGGTAGAGGCGTTAACATGGATACCTCTCTAAAAGGAACTGGACTGAAGCCACCCAGTCTCTTCATCACATGGGCCACCAAACAATGATCAGATGATAACTGTTAGTCATGGAAGACCCAGACCTTGATTTTCACCAGTGACCTCGAAGTGAAAAATTCTGTTGTCCCCTTACTTGTCCCTAATCATTCTGCCTCTCCCACCACATGCACAGGTTTAATGCTTTTAGGAAGATTGTTTTGTCTGAGATATCCTTGTGGGGGACCAAAGTAGTTCTTAAAAGGTGACCAATCAAGTATTTATTAAAAAATGGGCTTGTGCTGGTATTTGCGTCTTTAGTATGTAAATAAAAAGACCAAAAAGTTGAGGGAGGGAATTGCTTTTGTTTTGATATAAATATATATGGTCCTCCCTTTTAGCTAGAGGAATTCGGGGATGTCTCAGGGAAGTTTACTGTGAGCTAAAGAATTAAGTCAAGGGGTGTGCATATCAAGTATTTCACAAAGGATTATTTTATCCAAAATATTAGTTATTAAAGATAACTAGGAATTAATAAAAAAGAGCTTTAAACAGTCCAATTAAAAATTCCTTTCCCTTTAAGATACTCAGCTTTCACTTAGCTCTTGTGATGTCATCCTTCCAGTAGTTCTTTAAGTAGAATAAAGAAGAAAAAAATGCAGAAGCCAGTTTTTTTGAAAATTCTTTGCAGGTTATCTGATTGATCTTGAAACTTAGTTCATGGGTGTCAGTGTAGCTTAACAAATTTTGATATCTCCATTGGTTATAGAAGTTATGATTAAGTCATAAATCAATTGGTAAATTCTCTCAGATCTAATATGTGATTGCTTGTCATTTCCACTAGGTGGACCTCCTGATCTGAGTCAAAGATTTCTTACCAGCATAATTGACTTATTCAAGAATATGCATCTGAAGAAGTGGGCTGTAGTCCACGAAAGCTTATGCTCTAATAAATTTGTTAGTCTCTAAGGTGCCACAAGTACTCCTGTTCTTTTTGCGGATACAGACTAACACGGCTGCTACTCTGAAACCTGTCAAGAATACGTGAAACTAATGAATATTTTCTTTGAATTTGCAAGGTTTTGAAGATTGTATAAAATACAAAAGCTTTTTTTTACTTTGCATCTGTATGTTGTAAAAATAATACACATGTAGTTGCATTTTTTTAAAAAAGCTGCCCTGACTAATATATCGTTAATATTCCTTTGTGCTTATAATACTATATTTTTCAGAACCATTTTCTTATCAAGGTAGTATTTATTAATGAGGGCTTAGTGGGAAGGTGAATCACTGCTAAACTAAAATGTTTTGCTCAACTCCAAACCTGGTACCTAGATTGCAAGCGTTTAGGGGTAGGGATTGTCTTTTTGTGCTGTTTGTACAGCACCTAGCACAATGAAGTCATGGTCCCTCACTAGGGTTATGAGGCATTTTGATAATACAAATAATAATAATAAAGTGTACAATCCACGATGCTTGTTTATACTGCAAGGCTCATCTATTTTCCCTCTCAAATTAGAAAAAGTATTTCTTACTGAGAGGTGTTTCTTTAATGTTTTCACTCTTTCCCTGTATTACTCCTGAATTTTCATTCATTATATTATGACGGTCAAATATCAGAACTTGTGGTTGAATTATTCTAATAAAAATGTTAAAATACCAGTTAGCATGATGATATAGATTTCCATGATGAGGCTACAAAGTTCTAAAATCAGGTAATTAAAGAGACAAATCATTGGATTAAATCATGATGGTTACTCAGGGACTTATAAATATTGGTCACATAGATCTAAGTCTAAGGTTATACAAAATTAAATCTAACTAGACATTAAGCTGAATGGCTTCTAACAATGGCTGAAACTAAGTATATTATCAGTATGTCCTGTACATTCATAATTCCTATTATTGTGGAGGGAGTACAATAGATCTTTGTGTTTAAATGAGACATTTCACTCCAGTGCTGATCACTGGAGAACCAAAAGCAATTAGGCCATCCATTAGATGCATTAATTCTGCACACCATCCTGCAGTCATTTATCAGGAGTCTATATCCATAATTCCCTTTACCTTTTATCTGTTTGCTTATTTGTTTTCATGTCTTCATTGGGGTCCTTTCTGCTGGCTTGAGGTTGACGTGTCCTACCCAAAATTTTTTACTCTTTTTTAAAACTTTTACAAAGGGTAGAACTTGAAACATCTATGGACAAAATTTTGACTTGTATGCGTATGTGCCACTTCTATTACAGTCACTGAAGAAACAGAAAAACAAACACGGCTACCCCTCTGATATAAAGAAACAGAATATCTTATGCAAGTATCATTCACATTTTCATCAATATTACCTACTGTTAACATTATCACTTACATATTTATGATTTTTAGCCAAATCCTGTATTCCTTACTTAGGCAAATCTTCTGGATTTTGTTAAGCGTTGTGGCCTATCTTGCTTATAGTTTTTCATAATCATTTCTGTTAGGTTTGTTTTTAGTAATTATTAGTAGAAGTATCTTTTTTCCTCATCAGGAAGTTATCAAATCTCACGTACATTTTTACTAGAAAAAGAATACAACTATCAATAGTTTGATAGGTAAACTGTTAAATACACTTAATTGACTATGTCATGTTTAAATTTGCGAAAGCTTAGTAATTTTTTACTGTAGTGACAGACTACATTTCTTACAAAGGGCCAGGTCCTCAGCTATTGTAGAATTACTCCAGTTGTAAGCATCTGGTCCAATATCTTTCCTCCACAAGGTGGGAAGCCCATTGTCTAAATTCTACTGATCATGGTCTCCCAGACTGTGTGCTGACTTTTGTGGTGCAGGAAATCTGGCCCATAATAATTACAAATCCCCTCCCCTTCAATCCCACCTGGGGGAAAAAAGCAATTTAAAAGAAGTGCGCTCATTTCCTGCAATAAGTAGTCATTTAATTAAAGAACAAAATTAACAGGAATCAAAAATGTTGCAGTTGTGTTTTCGTTAGACATTATATAAAAAAGAAAGAAATTATAATACATTAAATCATTTTGTATAACATGAACGTAAGTGTTTTACAAACTAATTGTGATTAGTTCAAAATGTCTTGTCAACATAATACTGAATGACAGTGCGTCATGTCCATTATGTCAGAGGCCCTGGAATGGTAAAGCCTGTACATGCACAACATCTCCTTTTCCAAGATATGCTGCAAAACAGTTTAAAACAAGTGTTAAAGGAGAGCAGTAAGTTCCTTCCAGTAGCTTTACTTCATTCGTTTTCAGCTGATCCTCCCACCCCACAGGCCATCACTCTTCAGGCATCAAAGAGCGAAGTACGTCCTCTGGTAGGTAGCTCCTGTGTGTACGAGCTGCAGAGATTTCACCTGCACAGTCCTTCTCTCACACACACGTCAGGTTATCGTGAACTGAACTTCAGGGAAAGACCTTTATACGTTCCCTGATGTGTGTTCAGCAGCAGTATCGAAAGTAAAGACAAATTCTTCTCAGAAGAAAATCTCTATGGCCTGTGAAATCTAGAGGATTATAAAAAAGAGACACTTTAAAAATCACTTTATAACAGCATTTTTTAACATTAAATATATTATTGCAATAAGAAATAATACACCTCTACCTCGATATAACGCTGTCCTCGGCAGCCAAAAAATCTTACTGCGTTATAGGTGAAACCACGTTATATTGAACTTGCTTTGATCCACCGGAGTGCACAGCCCTGCCCCCCCCGAGCACTGCTTTACCACGTTATATCTGAATTCGTGTTATATTGGATTGTGTTATATCGAGGTAACGGTGTATTTAATAATGTGTCCATTCTGTTTAATACCATTGAATCACATTTCTAGAGCATCTTTTTTTCATGAAAGATCCCCAACGTGTTCTACATATAAGGCCAATATGACTAAAAATATGCCAGGGTTCATACCATTTTATCCCTTTGGTTTGAGGGTATGTCTATACTACCCACTGGATCGGCGAGCGGCAATCGATCCAGTGGGGATCGATTTATTACGTCTAGTCTAGACGCGATAAATCAACCCCCGAGTGCTCTCCCATCGACTTCTGTACTCCACCGCCGCGAGAGGTACAGGCAGAGTCAACGGGAACGGCAACAGTTGAGTCACTGCGGTGAAGACACCACACACAGTAAGTCAATGTAAGCACGTCAACTTCAGCTACGTTATTCACATAGCTGAAGTTGCGTAACTTAGATCGATGCCCTCCACCCCACCCCCCCAGTGTAGACCAGGGCTGAGTGCCTCTGGCGAAAGTCCTCTCTGCATACGGGCTTCCTCAACTACAAATTCTCTCTTCCTTGAGTTCTGTTATGTTCTTTTCATTCCTCATTGACTCCCATTTCCAAATCTCCCCATCATGTATTTGCAATAAGGAGGATGGAAGTGAGGCTGGGAATTGGTGTGGGGGAAAGACTAGGGGGCTGAGTTGTGAAGAAAGGGATACTTCAGGGGTTTAACTTTGAAAAGAAAACAAAAAAAATTGAACTAATAGGATGTGCCTATCTTCACCCTTACCACTTTGCTTGTATGTTAATTGCTTCTCTTTACTTCATTCTTTGTCTGCCTTTTTTAGAATGTACCCTCCAAAACAATGACTGTGGTGCAGATCTTCAAAGATATTTAATAATTGATTTAAATAGGAGTTAGCCACCTAAATACCTTTGAGGCTGTGAGCCGTGGCTTTGCAAAGTGCCTGCCAGAGTTTGGCTTTTACCATTATCTAAATAGTAATAATAGACAGGCAGAATGCAATTTTGACATGACAATAGCAGCAAAACACCTGACTCATTCCAGCATGTTTGTAGTACATTATTGTGGTTGTAGAACTGAAGTGGCGTCTTTAAAAGGATTTTAATGTTCTAACAAGCAGTTTACAGTATCAGACTTGATGTTTTCAGCATGATTATGAATTAATTAGAATATCATTTTGGGCCTACCCATTACATATGAAAATTATGCTAGTAGACACAATCACTGTTCAAATCATAATTGATAAATGCCATATACCCGAATATACATAGTAAGGGGATGTGATGGTGAGAGTAATTCCACAGCAAGCAATACTTGGTAAAATGCATAGAATTATTTTAAAATCTATCACGAGGAGGTTATTCAAAACCTTTTTATTAATGCCTTTTTAGGAGGTGTGGTAGTGAAATTATATATCTTCATATGTTCTGATACCCTTTGACTTGTGTACCTCAAAAGTATCTAATGGATGTTATATGTGATTGTTTTACCACACCTGTTTGCTGTTTTAACTCCTACAATAATGGCATACGCTTCCTCAAAATGTAAACAAGCTAGAATAATGCTCAGGCTTATCCCTCTGTCGATAGCCTACATTTTCAGAAAAGTGTGTGTGTGTGTGTGTGTGTGTGTGTGTGTGTGTGTGTGTGTGTGTGTGTGTTTGAAAATATGTGCACATTGTGTGTGCATCAGCCATGATTGCATGGCCAGACACAGTAACTGCATGCACGTGTCATCAGTTAGCAGTCTGAAAAGTCATTTGCACGTATAATTATTTGAGCATGCAAACACAATTGTGCATGAATTTTTTTAAAGATATGGGCCATAATTTTGTTTGTTGCTAATAATATACCATGATATACTGTGATCCTGTCGGCTTTCACAAAATAAGCAATGCTGAGTTGGTATTTTGATGTGCACCTTTTAAAAAAATACCCAAACAACCAGGTACTGCCAGTAGAGGTATTGTTGATATACGAGGTGGCACTCTTTCTTCTGAATCCGTACAGAAGAAATACCCTGAGGCATTGGACAGTTTTTCTCTTGGATGAGATGTAAAAATAAAGTCCTAAACACGGTACGATGGCACTAGCTGAAAGTGGTTAGGAGTATTTAACCCTGGTGTCCTGGCCACATTTCAAAATGTCTCATTTTAATCTGCCTAATTAAACTCCTCAAGTAGCTTCAATTAAATAAACTATCCTTCGCTGCCAGACCTAAGCTACAGTCTTCCCATTACTGTAGCTATTATTTTGCCAGAAGCCAGTGACATAAAACACATGGCTGAAGCTCAGGTTCTGTAATGTCACAAGAACTGTGACAAATTCCCAGCTCTGTATATGCAGTCTGGAATTATCTAATGGTTAATATAAAACTTTGGGTCAGTTTCATCCCTCAGATGTGTCCCATTTGAGAGCCAATGAGATGCTAATAGAAATCAAAGGGCAGAATTTGGCCATTACTGTTGCTATTCACTGCAAGGTTTCACTCTCCAGGGTTTTTGCCGCCCCACGCGGCGCAAAAAAAAAAAAAAAAAAGCCGCGATCGCGATCGGCGGCGGCAATTCGGCGGGAGGTCCTTGGCTCCGAGCGGGAGTGAGGGACCGTCCGCCGAATTGCCGCCGAATAGTTGGAGTGGCCCTCTCCGGAGTGGCCGCCCCAAGCACCTGCTTGGCAAGCTGGTGCCTGGAACCGGCCCTGTCCACTAGTAACTGGATCGAGACCCACTAAACATTTTACATAGGCCACTAAAACGTCTACTTTCTATTGAAAAAGCTGGCAAGACCGTGAGTGCGTGAATGATACTGAAACCTTCAAGCAGAGCTTTTTCTTTTAAAATCCAGCAGAGTGAATCCTTTGTGTATTATTTATAATCAGTACAGGCCTTCTTTTATGTACTATAGTACAAACACTTTGTCTTCTTATTGTTCAGCATTGGTGTTACAGCTGAATGATGAGACTGCAAACGTAAATACTTTGCCTATTCAGCTGTGTTAAATCCCATGTCATGTTCTCTGTACAGTACATCCTGTGTTCCTTCTCCAGTGAGGGCCTTTTAAACCACAGGTACAAACAATGTATTTTGAGGGTTGGGGGTTTGGGGAGGGAGTTGCTTGTCAACAGAAGATAATCTAACAGCAAATATACTCTGAGATGAAGCAGAAGCAGAAGCGCTTTTATTTTTTTCCCCAGGTAAAGCTTTTTCTGCAGATTTTAGAGACATGCAGGAACAATATGTTCTGCGGATTCAGGACTCAAAAGAATTGATACTGCAGGTAAAGGAAAATGAACAAATATCTGGATGACCGACCTTGTCAAATGCTTGCTTGATGCATGTACCTCCATTTCATTACTTTTGTATTCATTTAGCTCTTTACGAATTGCTGCCTAGGAATTGAAAATGGAAGCAAGGTTAAAAAAATCATTTTGGATTTGTAAACATTTTTAATAGCAAATAAGAGCCCTGAAAAATAATCAAAACAGCAAATTCCATGTAAAGAGTGTGGTAGGCTACACACAAAGGACATGTGGTCAGCAAATATTGAGGCGAGCCAATATTCAGCTTCTCTCCATGCATACTGGTCACTGTCTTTTAAAGACATTGACATAAATACTATCATCAAAACCATTATTGCAAAGGATTACTCCACATCATCCGTCATCACTGACTAGCTGATCCTAAGACCCGTTTATAGAAGCAGTCCTTAGAGGAACATAAAATCATAATGCTCACTCCCCAACACTTAATGACACTCTGGTTAAATTAGTGAGCAGAAGTTCCTCATCCAGCAACTGGACAGTTGAAATGTGGAGAATTTCAGTACTGAACCATTTCAAAATAAAAATCAGACTGCATTGTTACAATATGCAAATAATGGATCAGATGATATAGTCATTTACATGTGTGGTGTTGCACAATCATATATGAGGGGGGAAATTTCCGTCTTGGTACATTACACACCATAAAATCCAAAACAGCTGTATATCGATTTGTTCCCTTTCCCCAAATGACTACTCAACATCCCCAGTTGTTCTCCCAACCTCCTTAGCCAAAACTTTAAAACTTCTTATTCAGCAACCATTGTAGCCTGATTCATTGTAAGCCATTTCCTTACTACCCAGTAGGGTGACCGGACAAGCAAGTATGAAAAATCGGGACAGAGTGTGGAGGGTAATAGGTGCCCATATAAGAAAAAGCCCCGAATATCGGGACTGTCCCTATAAAATCGGGACATCTGGTCACCCTACTACCCAGCCACTTAAGTATGAAGTCTAGGATCATTTAATACTGTAAATCAAATATATGAGAGAAACAAGGTGGGTGAGGTAATATCTTTTATTGGCCCAACTTCTGTTGGTGGAAAGGACAAGCTCTGTGAAGCTCAAAAGCTTGTCCCTTCCACCAACAGAAGTTGGACCAATAAAAGATATTACCGCACCCACTTTTTCTCTCGTATCCTGGGACCAACAGGGCCACAACAACACGCCAAAAAAAAAATCAAATATATGGTAAGCATATAATAAAGTGAAAATGTGTGTACTCTAGATTGGCCACTCTCATGGCTAGTGAAAAAGTGCTTTCCATGGGAGTTCATCAGTTGAGAATAAAGTAGTGATGTGTACATGTTTGTAACAAAGATTTTGTACTGAGTAACTTTGGGGTAAAGTTTGGTCCTAGATTTCTCAGACACTACAGTAATGGGTGGCAAAGATCTATGATAGATTGTGTAGTATACTGCCCTCCATACTTTTTCTAATAACTGTTGTTAGTAAAACCACCGTTTACATGACCTGAGGTACTGCTTACAAGCAAAGCAAACAGACAGTAGTCTTAATTATATTTGTAAGTATGTCTGTACCTTATCAGCTGCTGATAGTCTTGTCCAGGGTTTGTCTGCTCGTCTGTCGTAGTCCTGTGCTTTTGCCACCTCAACATAATCGCTGAATCGAATTAAAATTTTTCTGTCTCTTAGTTCATCGACTGTAGGTCTCTGATTGAGCTGTATTAATAAGTTTTGTAAAGAAGTATATCAATGTGACTAGGAAGTAAAATTGAGACATACATTCAACAGCACAAAAATGGAATCACATGCATTTTTATTCCCCATCTTCATTTTGTGTATTGTCTATTTATGTATACAAAATATACATCTATTTAAACTGAAAAGATTTGAAATTGATTAATTCGTCTTAAATGCACAGGAACACTGAGATCTAGAGCCAGATTCTGATCTTATTTACATGGGTAACGCCATCATTCCAGATTCACACTGTTATAATTGGGTTCAGAATCTGTCCTGCAGTCAGTGAGTGAAACTTATCTATGATTAGAAACATTAGGATAGTTTTTGTAAAGGAAAATTATTAATTTTAATACTGTGCTATCTTTAGTCTTTCTACAAAGGCATTTTTCTATTAACTAGACTTCGCTCTCCATGTGCCTTTATCTCAAAGAGCTATTGAAACACTTCTGAGTATTATTGTTAAACAGTAATAATGGGGTAAATGGAGCCGAGGGCTATTGTACAGTGGCTTTATAATGGAACATTTTGTCACACACAGCTTTATAAAGCTGAAGTTGCAATATATTTCAAGTAACCACAATGAATTACAATGTAGGGCTCAATCTTGTAAAATTCCCATAACTTTGTCTGAATAAGGGCTTCAGGATTGGGCCCAGTGTAAGAACTACAGACCCAAGGCTTAGCAAACTGTCATCACAATGTGCCTTTGAATATTGCACTGTGTTACCACTGACTCCCGTGGGGACTTCTGCAAACAGAGCAATGACAGGATCAGGCCTAGAAGCTGATAGACCTTCAAATGAAAAGGTCTGCAAACAGAAATTTCAGGCAGGAACGCACCTGCTGCTCAGCAAGGAGGCAGCTTACTCTGGGATTCTCACTGCTACGAACAGTGGAAAGGAACTGCTTTCCTAGCAATTTAGTTGCAAAATCTGCAGGATGAGGCAAATGATCGCAAATTAGCTGATTTTTAGGTTCTTGTGTAAATTTTCCATTAGCCTCTCAAATACAGTGAGCGCCATTTTAAAAGCCAACATTTGTGGATAATTACCTGAGATATTGTAGTTATTTTCTATTCTAGTTATTAAACACTACTCTCATATATCATTGTATATACATGTTGACTTTTGAATGGTGACCACCACAGCTGTTTGTCTTTAAAATGATTTAAAACATTTAGATACTGTTTTTACTCTGGGCTCTTTGTTATTAGTTTGCACTCAGCTTTTTAAATGTCACTGAAAACATTTCAAGATTTTACCTTTCTCGTCAGCCTCTGCTTGATTTCCCTTCTTTCTTCCTGCTCTGTTTGATCATTTCTTTCTGCAGAAAATATAAAAAAAGAGATGACTTTCCTCATGTAGGAAGATCAGCTGTTTCCAATACATCCAGGCAATAAAAGTTACAATATGGAGAAGCGTGGTGCTGTTCCTTAGTCCTTCTGAATTGCTAGCTCAGTCCTTACTATGCCTGCTTGGTGCATTGCCAGAATATACAGCTATCTTTCAATGAGGACACAGAAGCACGTATGCCAATGTCAGCTTTTCCTGTGACATAACCTCCAGTTACAATGAGCTTTAATAAACATAAAGCAGCCAGTCCAATTCTTCAGCTAGATAAACTTTTAGAGGGAAAAGCAATACCTTTAAAATTATGAATGATTGTTTGTTATGCCATGTCTTTGTTAGAGTCCTGCCACACTTGCATTAAGATGCTGAAACATTTTCCTGTACATACTTCAGGGAAAGCATGTACCTCGTGAGCTTATGCTCTCAGGCTTCATATTTAGTTGGTCACGTTGCTACGCTATTCATCCTTGACTTACACACTATCCCTTTCCCTCTACTACTCAAGATATGCCAATTGTATTAGAGCCTCTTTATACTCACAGGTTTTCTTTTGTGGTATTCTGTTCTAACCCAATCCAGTTCGCTTTTGTGTGTTCTATTAACATTCAAGCCGTGATAACGCCTACACACTGGATCTAAAAATAGACTCGAGTCCTGTACCATTGTGTGAAATATAGTCTTTGCCTTAGGATACTACTTAATGGATTTTCTATTTCTAGTGCAATCTGTTACTAAATTTAGACTCAAGTCCATGGCCTAAATGCTAGAGACCTAGGGAAAAGATGTTTAACCATTCAGTGAGCCTAGAGATCAGTGGTTTTCAACCTTTTTTCATTTGCTAAAAAAATTTGTATGGAGATGCAGACCCCTTTGGAAATCTTACACATAGTCTGCAGCCCCCAGGGGTCCATGGACCACAGGTTGAAAACCACTGCTATAGATAGCAGTGTTATAATAGTCTCTTAGTTAAGCAAAAGCCATATTCTGTTAAATGTTGTCAGAGTTAAACTATTGTGTCTTAAAAGGCTAGTTTTGGAAATGAGCCTTTTCTTGCCCCTCCCCTTTTTCTGTATTCTTTAGATTACATTGAAATACAGACACATGAATCTATTTAAAGAAGTATTGTAGCAACATATCTGCAACTAGGTAAACAGAAAATGTAAATCAGAGAACCTAAAATCACACAGTACACTATAGGGGTGGTGTATATGACTTTGAAGTAGAGTACATGAGACTGATATGGCAGTGTTTCAGAAGTGTCAGTGAGATGACCAAAGATTTAGATGGCAATTGTCTGCAGTATCTGAGGAGGAAATATGAAAAAATGGGGAAATATAGCTTTAAAAAAATTGAACATACTATGTAATGGCAAGATGCCCCCAGGAAGTAACTAGCATGCCTAGTTCAATATTTATTAACCCCTTTTTGACTAGACCTTATGGTTGTATTTTCACTTAAAAAAAAAGCTGTTCTCCATCAATTTAAATGTCCATCGGAATATAGTCATGATGCATTCTACATGGGCACTGGATGGTTTTCTAAGATGGAAACACGAATATGCCTATCCGGTCTGAAGATTGTTTTTTGTCGTTTTGAAATGCTAAGCACACATCATGGTCTGTCTAGGTTGGACATTAGGAAAAAGTTCCTAACTGTCAGGGTGGTTAAACACTGGAATAAATTGCCTAGGGAGGTTGTGGAATCTCCATCTCTGGAGATATTTAAGAGTAGGTTAGATAAATGTCTATCAGGGATGGTCTAGACAGTATTTGGTCCTGCCATGCGGGCAGGGGACTGGACTCGATGACCTCTCGAGGTCCCTTCCATTCCTAGAATCTATGAATCTATGATAATGGCACATCTAGATTTAGGTAAATTAAACTTGTTTTGCTTAACAATTGTGGAAGTATGAAAAGCAATTCATCAGGAAGCATATGCAAGATCTTGGTAAACTTTACCTATCTGATGGAAGGAAGTGTCAGCAGGGATATTACAGAATGCAAACATTAGTACAGAGAAGAACTAGAGAGGTTTTCACAGCAACTTCACATTGCTGTATTTGGATTCATTCATTAGTAAATGGCTGACTTTAACGCTACACATCTCAATGGAGTAACAGTCCCATTACACAGTGTCACATGCAGCAGTGTAACTCACACCCTTGCTCTGTATGAGTTATGCAGGGAATTCTAAACTATGCATGACACGGCAGCAATCACCAGTGTTAAGAATGAAGCAGGGATTGTACAATCCGATGTAAGAGAAGCTGCCTGTTTGAATATGAATATCAATGGCTTGCTCTCAGAATATAATAGAAAACCCATCTGAACTCCTGGGACTGATTTTTAGGTTTGAACACACAGTTCCTGTGGCAGTCGTGCCCTGTACTGAACAAGCAGGGTTCTTCCATATTTAAAGCTATAGGAATGAATAAAATCAATAAGATAATAAGTGTTGGGTTTTTTTAAGTACCTCTCTTATCCAAGAGTTGCCTCCATGAGGGAGAGTAAAAAAAATTATTTCTCTTCATCTCCTGAATACTTTAAAAAAGTAACATCATAATAGCACTTACAAGTCATGAGGTCGCACTGATTTCAGTGGGGGTACTGACATAATCATGGTTTGGCAAGATCAGATCCAATCATGCTCTCATTGAAGTCATTGGGAACAGTGTCAGGATCTCTATCACTAACTTGAACACTGACTTTTCAACAGCTGCAGTCAAATTATTTACCCTTCTTTGTCACATGTTCTAATGTCCCTGCTGGCCCAGTGATGACCTGGGTTCTTTGCAATGTAACTGACATTTTTATGTCATGAAAAAGGTAAAGTAAGTAGAATTGTGCAGCTTCTGATCCAAGTGCACCCCGTGCAAACCCAGAGTAACTGCGCTGAAGCTGACAGAGTTGCTCCAGATTTATGCATGGTAAATCTAACCCAGTATGCTTAGCTGGCATTGAGGACATATCTTTAATTCTGCTTCATCTTCTGTTCTGCTTTAGCTCCCTCTGTAAGCTCATTATATGAATGTAACACAATGTGGGGTTTTTTATATATTAAAGCTGGTCAGTTTAACCTAGATTAAGGATGTAGCCAGCGTACATCAGAAAGTAACAAACATGAAGGACCAGATTCTCAGAGGAGCTCAGCTCTGATTTAGACCAGAGAATGAAGGGAGCAGGTGTTCAATGGGAGATGCAGAGTGTTCCACTCTTCTGCAAATCTGGCCCCATCTGATACAGACATTTTTAGATCAATTAATTTTCCTTTTGAGAGCGAGGGGTTGAGGTTAAAGTGGGTTAATATGTTTACAGGTCACAAGAATTTGTGTTGTGTTATTTGTATTTTTGAATATGTGTAAATAAATCTGGGTATGCATTGAGTGGGTTATTAGTTTACATGTCATAAGAACTATTTACAAAGTAAATGGTTTGATGTACTTGAATAACTGAACCAACCGAAGATGACCAAGGAGTCCCCTTCAGTTCCCTCTGTCTCCAAATCCTATTGACTTCAATGAGAGCAGCATCAGGCCCTCTTGTATAAACTGATAAGAAAGAAAAAGCAGCATGCAATCCAAATCCTCACAAATTAAGGTGACACTGTAATCTTTGTGGTCATGCTGCTTTTTCCCTCTTTCTTAGTATAATTTGCCTATACATTTCTAGTTTTCTCCTTCAGGAGAAAAATTGGGATGCACAATTTAACTTTGTAAAGACGACCCTTCCTAAATCTAAACCATTCTGGAAAACTAATGTCCCCCATGTTCACAGGGACTTCTTTCTTCAGTTTAAGCAAGAAAATGAATCTGTCAAACACCTGAACAAATGGTCAGATTAGAACATCAGGCTCATCTTGTGACATGAAATTATGATTAAAGTAGGCAAATTATTTAGGCAATTTTGTGTACTAGTGAAATACAACCTTCGAAATGATTAGATCTGATTTAAAAGCCAAAGACAGCATTGCTTTCATAGAATGCAACCACGTATTCCATTAAGTTGTTCACGCTTGTTTGAACAAGTAATTGGTTATTTTTCACATAATAAAGTCTTTTACATTTTTGGTGCTAAGATACACCATGAATAGAGCAGAATGTATGATACTTTTCCTTAAAGCAGTGGAACTCCACCTTTTCCGTCCAGATACCCCATGTGACAACAGAAACAATTTTCAGGATTCCCCTGTTCTCATCGTTTTGGGGATTCCCCGGCCATCTAAAGGAAGTTCAGCAAATGTCTCCAGCAGCTCAGACAATAGTAACAGGCAAGGAGTCTGATACCCTTGAACTGTCTCAATTTGCCTTTTCCTGTCTTTAATTCAGTTTCTGTTTAAATTAGAAAGGTCAGGAACGGCTCTGATGCAATTGACTTGCTAGGAAAGTCACTGTTCTGCAAGGATGCTTATGTGCTTCACTTTGGCATTGATGGATTTTAATTGACAGTGTGCCCTGACTCTTTGTAAAATGATAATCGAGGTGATTGCTAAACTGACTCACACCAAGACCATGCTTCCTTCCTCATGCAGCCATAACAGCAGGAATTATTTGAAAATTTACATTTGTATTCCTTTTTTCTGCATTAAGTGGTATGCCTTCAGACAAGTACACATAATAGACACCAGAACACACCCCAGTGAAAATTCCATTGGTTACAAATCCATTCCCAAAGGGAGGGCATGAACTTGTCTACAGCGGAGAAATGGCTCGGAGAAATGTACTCAGTAGTTTCAATACAAACATACAAAATGCTATTATTTTTTTAAAGTACTCACGTTTAAGTATATTCCTTCGTTCGAGCTCCTCGACAGCAGGTCTTTGGCTCAGGCGCCTGCGGAAAAACACCAAAATCACATTTTGTACCATGTCTGTTCTTGCAAAAGTCTGTACTGGGCTAGGTGCAGGTGTTGGGGTTTTCCTCAGAAAATCATCTCCGGTCAGTGAAGGAAGGGAATCCCGAAAGCTGGATATTTAGTTCTTTTATTCTTCCCAAATGCCAGCAGTGCAGGTGGAAGTTTTCCTCTAGTTTGCTCTGCTATCAGTGTAATCCTTCCCTGACGTATACATTCTTTTCATCCTATTTTCCAAACAAAGTCAGCTGAAAATAGTGCCCCACTACAGTTAAATTCATTCTTGAGGAGGCATTTACCCTGAGAATCAAATGGGGTTCTTGGAAATCTTCTGCAGCAATTACTGCCTCCGCTCATGTAGCAATGGGTGCCCCTTTTCTAGCATCAACAATGATACATCCTGAAAAAACATCGCCTTGCTAGAAATAAAGCCTCTCTATGCAGGGTGGTTTCCTGGTTACAGATATGACAGAGCAGTCCACTAGCGTTACTAGTGCCTGGTGAATAAAATTCATGTGCTGCTCACAGTTTCCTGCTGTCTGAACTGAGTGAGTGTCTTCTGCAGCTTCACCTCCCCTTTCAGTAGTGCTGCCTCAGGATTGAGTCTTCAAATCATATGATCAGTGCCAGAGCGATTTTATCTTGCATACCAAATGAGACTTCCCCAAGAGATGCTGCTAATATCTGCAGAGACTCTCAGGTAATTGAACACCCACACACAAGCCTTTATAGTTATTGCATTTGCTAGCTTTCGAACAATAATCCAGCCAACAGAGAGATAAAAGGGTTTCTACTGATTTCTGGCAATATTAAGGATCCTCGCTTCCTGCCTGAAATAGATGTTACACTGTAGGAGTCTGGAGGTTCCAAAGCCAGCGTGAGTGCCAGCAACGGGCTAACACGGAGACTCGCAGGCACCATGAGAGTGATTCTAGTATCACGGTAAATAAAGGGCAGAATTCTAAAATGATCTTATACCCTTGCACTGTGTCGAACACAAAAGAGAACAGACACTAAAATGATGAATTAACGTCTCTGATGCTAGGTTTCCCCCCAGCATTTGTCACCTGATCAAATTCACTACCGAAATCAGTTCCTTGGATTTGCCTGGCAGCATCGGGATTCAAGCACAAAATGAACCCTGGCAGCCTTCATGAACGTGCCTCCTTTCCTTTTTGCTTATTAATTCCCCTAAAACCACTGACAGGGCCAAATCTACTCTCAGTACCACTGGTGTAAATGTGGCGTAACTCCTGATTTACACCAATGTAAATGGTAGCAAGATATGGCCCCGTGAGCTTTAGTGTTTCAGTAACAACCCCTGTACCCAACTCCAGCCATTCTTCCTTCTATTCCCAAGGATTTTTTGTGGGTGTCTTTGATTTCTCCTTAGACTTAATGGAGCAGGTCCTATACCTCAGCCTAATTCTACTGAAGTGAATGGAGCTATGCAGAAATGCACCAGTTGAGAATGTGGCCACATGTTTTTAATTCGGGGTGGGCAAATTTTTTGGCCTGAGGGCTGCATTGGGTTTTGTAAATTGTATGGAGGGCCGGTTAGGGGAGAGAGTCGTGGCCCAGCCCCCACCTCCTATCTGTGTCCCCCCCAGGACTCCTGCCCCATCCAAACACCCCTTCTCCCTGTCCCCTGATTGTCCCTGGAACCCCTGCCCCTAATTGCCCCCTGCCGCCCCATCCAAGCCCCCCTCCTTCCTGACTGTCCCCCTGGGACTCCTGCCCCCATTCAACCCCCGTTTCCCCCCCTGACCGCCCCGACCCCTATCCACACCCCCACCCCCTGACCACCACCCCGAATGCCCCTGCCCTCTATCCAACCCTCCCTGCTCCGTGCCCCCTGCCCCTTTACCGCACTGCCTGGAGCACTGGTGGCTGGCGGCACTACAGCCGCGCCGCCTGGCTGGAGCCGGGCCACGCCACCGCCACCGCGCAGCGCAGAGACCGGGTCAGGCCGGGCTCTGCAGTGGTGCTGCCCCAGGCGCTCACAGCCCCGCTGCCCAGAGCATTGCGCCGGGGGCGGAGCGAGCGAGCTGAGGCTGCGGGGGAGGGGGAACAGCGGGGGAAGGGCCAGGGCTAGCCTCCCGGGCCAGGAGCTCGGGGGCCGGGCAGGACTGTCCTGTGGGCCAGATGTGGCCCGCGGGCCGTAGTTTGCCCACCTCTGTTTTAATTCCTATTGTCCCTCCTCGCCCCCCACCCCACCCCCATCCCATCACAGTATGTCTCAGCACTGATACAATTTCCTGAGGATGTTTTGTTTCAGAGAGATTAACATGCTCTTCACAATCCAGATCAGGGAAGAGTGACTTACTCTGTGAGTTTATCTGTAAATCAAAGGGCCACCAGGCCTGCTGTTCACATGCCTCTCTATCAAACCATTTTTAATTACACCACGTCCATGTGATGTTTCTAGATTCTCCTGGGAATTGTACATTAGATCCTGAAGGACCTTTAAACTAGAGGATTAAAAATCTAACCAAGAATATCAAAGCAATTAAAGCAGTGTTCTGAGTGCTTATGAATATTGATGATTTGTATATTTGTGTGTTACGGTAATCCCAGACTTTTTAAAATCCACCCTCCCTTTTTTTGCACCCACAAATAAAACCTGTAAATCTCTCACTGGAAAAAAAATGTGTTGGTGACAGAGTCAAGTCAATCAGGCAATTGAAACTACCCTCTGTTGCTTTTTACAGTTTTCTTCAAAGCACTAGTGCCTAAATTCACTATCACATGATGCAGGACCAGATTTTTCACAACTATGTGCACACACACCATATCTGCATATGTAATTACAGAAACTGCACATGGTAAATACACATGAACACAACCAGGCAGGCAGCTAATAAGCCCTTTTTTACAGTATTGACAACCTCAAATATTCAGTGATCAAGAGTCAGCCCTCCTCCCCCCCAAAAAAAATCATGAAATTGGCTTAAAAATATGACTTTTAAAAAATATTTTTATTTGCCTTCTTGTTTTTGAGCCTTTATGGTGCACTTGGACCACATTTGCAAGCTTCTCTCCACAGCCATGAGTGCTAGAAACTCACTTGTTCTTAAAACACAAGGTGAAAGTCTCATGAAATGACATGATTCCAGAAGCTGGGGCTTTAAGAAAAAAACCCATATAGCCAGACCCTGATGATAACCTCGTCAGAGATGTTAACATTGTTGATGTCTGAGTACCCTGGTGTAATTCCATGCAGTTGTTATATCTACTGCTCAGGTGGGATATTTATCTTTATTTGTCCTCCATCACTGTGGTATGTGAGCACTTCCATGGTTTCTGAACATATAGGGGAATGTAAAGGCCTCTTTCACTACAGCTGCACTCACACACATATGGGAGAAGGGCAGTCAGCCAGCAAAGGTTAACGGGTCCAGCTGCTTCCCTCCCTTTGTTCTGACTGGAAAGGAGAGAAGGCAGCTGCGTGTAGCCCAGTCAGGGAGAAGAGGGCATCTCTAACTCTAGAAACCCTCTTCAGAAAGGTGGAGAGATTGAAAAGAGAGCGAGAAAGGCTTTTCTGGCTGAGAGGTTCTCAAAGGGCTAAACTGCTTCCTGATGCTTGTTGCAAGCTGTTCTGGAGCAATCTGTATCTGTGAGTACTGGGGCTTGGTCCCTTTTCTCTCTACTGAAATGTTTCACTAGGTCTCCTATAGGAGGGGACTTTTCTGCTTTGAAACAGGAAGCTGGGGGTGAGCTCAGAACTTCCTGACTTTGCATATGTTCTGGGCCTTCTGCACAGTACTTAGCCATTCCTAGTGCCAAGAAACTGCAGTTGCTTTCTCAATAGCGAGGGCTACATTCACCTCAGCTGTGTAAGCACAGCCTGCCCTGTCCAGGGGGACCCATAGAAGTTTCCCCTGGGTGTTCTGTAGGCCCTTACCAAATCAGCCATACTGACCAGGCCCTCAACCCAGCCAGCAGCACCCCATTTCTCCAAAGGAGGGGTTGCAGCCATCTTTCACCCTGCTGCGGCCTCCCCTTGGTAGGCGGCCCCTGCCTGAGGCCCTCTGCCTTGTTTCACCTCAGCGGGACTAAGAGTAAACAAGGAACAACTGTGGTTCTGAACTGCAGGCTCCTCCACTGTCAGTGACTCAGTGTGATGTGGAGAGAGCTGAGGATGTACCTTGGTCAGAGGAGTCTTTCTTTTTTAATACTGTGTTTTAGCTGTCTGTAGGGCTGCCAACCATCCAGGATTGTCCTGGAGTTGCCAGGAATTAAAGATTGTCATGTGATGAAATCTCCAGGCATTTATCCAACCAAAGTTGGCAACCCTGGGTCTGTGTTTTGAACCTGTTAACATCTCTGCTGGGGAGAATTCCACTTCAGGCTCTGTAAGCAAGGAGCCATCCCTTCCCTACTTGGTAGTCCATGCTGAGAACTCAATAGCACTCTTTGGATTTCCCCCCAGCCTTAAAAAAAAAAAAGCCTTCCCATTTTCCTTGAGCTCTGTGAGCCTCCCTGAAAAGAGATCAGCTCGATCCTCAGGACGGCAGCATTACTGTCCTAGAATCTCCTCTCTGTGCAAGGCAGTCAAGAGTAACTTGGCATGAGAAATGACTTCTCTTGGGAATTTGGGTTTGTTTTTTTTCCACCCACTATTAGAGGGAGCAGGTGTTGTCAAAGATGAGGACTTGTTACAGGAAACACTAATATCCTCTGTATGCTTTAACATCTCCAGCAGTTTAAAGGCTAAAAGCAGATTTCAGGCCACAGCTGGGAGCTCTTGCTTTGTAATTTTGGAGGAGAAGATGGTAAGCAAGTCAAAGCCTACAAAGAGGCTGAAACGGAGCAGCCAGTGGACTTAGCCAGACTAACTGTAGTGTCTGTGCCAGCTCTCCCTGAAAGGGTGAAAAGACAAATTTTAAAAGTTCAATTGATTTGTAAAGGATGGAAGAACTGCTGTGCTTGTTAATATGATTTTCACATTGATTAGTTAAGTTTAGACACCTACCTATTTCTGGCCACCAGAATGAGCATCCAATCTGGGCCCATCATATACTGTAAATGCACAGAAATCTTAGTGTCAGTATTTGAATTACACCTCTATCCCGATATAACGTGACCTAATAGAACAGGGGTCGGCAACCTTTCAGAAGTGGTGTGCTGTGCATGTGAGTAAGGGGAACACGATTGGTGCCAAACATGTCATTACAAACTGACCTACACAACAACCCACTCTGCGTGGGCCAATGCGTACTAGCACTGTGTGAGTATAATTCAGGTGTTGAAAAGAGATGGAGACACTTCCCAGCTGAAATTCTTTTCGCTGAAAAATGCAGACTTGCCATATTTTATGAATTTGTGTTGATTTCACCAAATTGTTTTGTCGGGGAGGAAAAAAGTCTCAAAAAGGGAAAAACATTGTTTTCACATTTTCAGCACGAAATGTTTTGGCCTTTTTAATTCAAAATGACTTTGTCTTGAAATTTACTTCAGTTTTATTTATTTTTTTTAAATTAGAAATTCAAATTAAACAAAAATGTTTCGTTTGATCCAAAACAAATTTTTTTTCCACTGTTCATTTCGTTGAGAAATTTTTTTTTTCTTTTGAGCAGCCAGTGAACTAAACAAATCAGTCAATCATACAGTTCTTGTGTTAATTTATGAGAATGTGGAGGTGGCTCTGGGCTGTTTTTTCCCTTAATGTGCACATGTGAATTCTGTGAGGTTCCTAGAAGCCCCTTGCTGACAGTGAGAAGGAAACACTTTCTCTCTTGATGCACCGGTGAAGGCATCAGCCATGCAAGACCAGGCTGCCTGTGGAGACAATTACCATAGCTCCTACTAGATCTGTCAGTGAGAGATTCTTCACCAGCTCCCCTGGTAGAGCTGTCACTGCCTTTTACCACGAGATTCCCAGTTTGAGTCCCAGCTAAGGTAACGTGCAGGAGTTGCAGGATAGGGTTACCATACGTCCTCTTTTTCCCGGACATGTCCGGCTTTTCGGCAGTCAAACCCCGGTCCGGGGGGAATTGCCCAAAAGCCGAACATGTCCGGGAAAATGGCGGCTCTGCTCCTCCCCGACTCTTCGGCTCTGTTTAAGAGCCGGGCTGCCCGAGGGCTACCGGCTTCGGGCAGCCCCCGTGCCTCCGGACCCTGCGCCGCCGGAGCCTGGGAGGGGAAGTGCCCGGCCGGGGGCGCAGGGTCCGGAGGCATAGGGGCTGCCCAAAGCCCGAGCGCTACCGGCTTCACGGTTTGCTGGGCAGCCTCCAGACCCTGTGCCCCTGGCTGGGTGCTTCCCCTCCCGGGCTCCAGCTGCGCTGGGGAAGCGCCGGCTGGGGGTGCAGGGTCTGGGGGCTGCCCGGCAAACCCTGAAGCCGGTAGCACTGGGGCAGCCCTTTCCCCCTGGCTGGGAGTGGAAGGGAGGAGGGGGTGAAGTTGGGGCAGGGCTAGGGGTGGGAAATGGGCGGGGCCAGGGCCCGTGGAGGGTTCTCTTTTTTTATTTATGAGATATGGTAACCCTATTGCAGGACGAACACATGTGTACAATCACTGGATCCCGCTTGCAGGGGAAATCACTAATTGACTGTCTCCTCCAGTGCCAGGTCACATCCGGTCAGTTCAGCAATACACATGTAGGTGCATGTGTGTGTATCAATCAATAGGTCAATACTTACTTCACACACAGCGATTGTCTCTTCACGTTGCAGGGAATTAACCTGAGGACTAGTTCAGTACCCAAGTGAATGACATTGCGCTGCTACAGATCAATCAGACAGAGAGATAAACATCCAGAGCACTCCAGGGATTTGCTGGTTACTTGAATCGACTTCCAGGCAGGAGTTATGAGAGAGTGGAGCCAGCATGTTTCAAACCTGGGAGGAAATTGCCTCGTGCACTTTCCTTTGTGCTCCCTAAATTGAGTTCTTCACAGGATCTGCACCATCCATCTGCAGGATACGTATCCTGGCTAGTATCTTTGGACACTTGATTTTTGACATGATCTGGGGTGTAGCAGCTGTATGTGCAGAAGGCATGTTAAAGTGTGGGCCAGATCCTCATCTGGCATAAATAGGCAGAGCTCCACTGAAACCAATGGTGCGACAGTGATTTACACCAGCTGAGGAACTGGCCTTCTGTTCCTAAGTCACTGTAGCAAACGGAGCTATTGAAAGCTGCTGCTGCGGTTGTTGGAGACAGGCAGAGCCTGAACACACAGCCTGGCAGCCCCCACATTTTTGGTTTTGCAAAGTTTGGTGTAAAAACATCTGCTGGTCCATTTGATCTGATTTCTCATCTGCAGGCTGAGTTTTGTTTTTCTTCAGTTGAGAGATTTGCCTGATCTAGCAAGATCTTTCCTAAAAATGGATTGACGTCTTGTTTGTACTGAATTGTGGAAAATACAATTATGTTTCTTACAAATATGCCCTCTAGCTGGGAATCTGAAAGACATTTGCACAGCTGTTTGTGTGTGTAGGGTATGTGCATATGTCGGCTGGGAGTAGGAGCTAGAGTTGGGACACCCTTTGCAGGAAACACATTGGGCATCATGACACCCACGTCAGCTGTTTCACCAAGGGATAGGCCTTCCTCACCTGCCTGAGGCAGACAGGAAATAAGTATTTCTTAAGTGCAAGGATCTAACAAAAATAATGGCTCTTGCAAGGATTTTCTGAAGATTTTTAAAGTTAGCCTAATATCAATGCTTCCCTAAAGACCATGGAGCCAAATTCTGCATTCGTTTAACCAGGCCCTTGGCCCGCACCGCTTCCAGCAGCTCCCATTGGCCTGGAGCAGCGAACCGCGGCCACTGGGAGCCGCGATCGGCCGAACCTGCGGACGCGGCAGGTAAACAAACCGGCCCGGCCCGCCAGGGGCTTTCCCTGCACAAGCGGTGGAAAAAGTTTGGGAACCACTGGTTTACACCAATGTAAACTGAGAGTGAACTCCCCTGATTTCATTAGACTTACTCTGGATTGACAGGTTTCGGAGTAGCAGCCGTGTTAGTCTGTATCCGCAAAAAGAACAGGAGTACTTGTGGCACCTTAGAAACTAACAAATTTATTAGAGCATAAGCTTTCGTGGACTACAGCCCACTTCTTCGGATGTTTCACTCTATATGCATCCGAAGTCTGTAGTCCACGAAAGCTTATGCTCTAATAAATTTGTTAGTCTCTAAGGTGCCACAAGTACTCCTGTTCTTTTTTCTGGATTGACAATGAGCTTTGCATGAGCCACCTGTGTCAAACAATCGTATATTTTTGGTGTTGTATTAAGTGTTATAAAGTGGATTTCTCAGGAGGGTTAAGGGGGGCTCATTTGGGTGTGTCCCTGATTCCACCCTTGTGTAAAATTCTTATTCTGCGCTAGGGAAAAAAGTGTGCTAGAATGTATAGAAAAGTGAAGTGGGAGTTCAGTATGTCAACATAAAGCATCGGAGGGCTGATGCTCCTATGAGACATGTGCCAATGCTGAACATCAGGAGGAAATGCCTGAATCTTAAATGGGCATCTCTATTATCAGAACATCAAGCACAATTCAACAAGGAGTTTATTTTCATCCTTCCTATTAGTAGCTGTAAAGAGGGTGCATGCCAGGCCTTTGAGTCATCCATGTATTTTATTGAGACAGGCGCTGCAGTACTGTTTTCAATGTACAATTATGGGTAGTAGTAAATCTTTGGTGGGAGTTGTTTGCCTGTTAGTAGAAGCCTGTATACAAAATTAGAAGGTGGGCACCAAAGACATGAGCTTGTTTTTCCCTGTGTAATTTAGGAGCATGTATAAAGTGGTGTGTGGGTGACATATCTTGTTACTGAAAAACCTAGAAGAGCAACTACTGCTGTTCTGTGACAACATTAGGCTAAAGAGCAGAAGGAAGAGGGTGAATGTTACTGTATGTTCTGCCATATAGCCTTAGTCATCTAACAATGACTGCAGATTGAATTAACTGGGCTATATTTTTAAAGCACATGGTATACTGTGGCTACAGGGTGGGTGTGGATCCTGGCAGAAATATGTAAGGCAGGATATTTGGAAAGAGAAGATTTTAAATGTGGCCACTGCTATTCTGTTTGCTTGTCCAAACAGAGTAAGTTATGCAAACAGCTTAAAAGCATGGGCGTAGTTGGGGGAGGAGGGCATTGCTGCCTTGAACTGCAAGCCTCCGGCAGGCGCGGAAGCTGCCCCCCCCCCCAAATAGGAGTCACACTACGCCTATGCTTAAAAGTGGTACCTGAATAATAGTCCCTTTAATAATTTTGTTATACTTTGACTAGAAAAATTGCACAGGCAGATTAAATGCATTTTGGTTTTGAAAGAATTAGAGGGGCAGTTGTTTTTTTTAAGTATGCAACTGTTCATGCCAAACATGAGCTTAATTTGCACTTGTAGTGCAATTTAGACATGTTTGCACAGATAATTAGTCACTTGATGTGCCATTTCTGATTGGTGTTGTAATCATGGTAACTATGGGCCAGAACCTCAGCCTAGGGCAGGGGTTCTCAAACTGGGGGTCGGGACCTCCACCTCAAACCGCACTTTGCCTCCAGCATTTATAATGGTGTTAAATATATAAACATGTGTTTTTAATTTGTAAGTGGGGTTGCACTCAGAGGCTTGCTATGTGAAAGGGGTCATCAGTACAAAAGGGTGAGAACCACTGGCCTAGAGTCACTCTTTTTTGTGCTGCTCCAGCAGTGTATGAGAACTTAACACTGCCCTAATGCGAGAACTCCAGAGACACAATCTTATACCACCTACTGTACCCCAGTTGCACACAGGGGGGATACCCTAGATGGGTTTCGGCATGAATGCATTGTGCTACAATGATCCTGAAATGGAGGCGCAAGAGCTAGTGAGTTGTTACACGATCATAAACTAGAACAACATTATGGCCACTCTAGGTTGTGCCCAGGGCTGGTCCAGCACCAGGATAAGGGGAGCCAGAAAAGTAGCTCAGAGCCACCTTTGCCTCCCCGACTGCAGCTATGTTGAACATGAGGTTGGTGTAACTGAGTCATGAGCCCTACATGCCTAATTAAAAACATCTGACATTTGGTTACTTTACTAAATAAAAATATTTTCAAAATACGTCATGCTAACAGCACTATGCAACTCTTACATAATGTAGGGCTGTAACACATGGTAGGTTTCAAATTGCACGTTGTGCTGTATCATGGGCCATGTCATACCTACTATTGCCCACAAAATACCTCTCTCACCCAGAGGAAAGGAGCCACTGTGGTGTTACCAATCTATATCTCATAAGTCCAATCCATCAAACCCTTATACAAATGCCATACGACTAACATAAGTTACAGATCTTTTTGTCCCATTTAGGACACCATCCCGAATTCTGTCCTGACTCCCCAAGGCTGTAAATCAGAGTGGTGTTTGGCCCAATGTATGCGTTTGATTATGTGCCCATCCCTCTCCCCCCACCACTGAGTTACAGTTCACCACCACTATGATCCCAATCACATAGAAGCCCCACAGGATGGTGCTCAGATACTACAGATGAGTGCAGAATAGAAAACCTGCCATCCACACACTGCAACCCATCCTCCCTGAATGACTGATAGAGTCTCATAGACTCTAAGGTCAGAAGGGACCATTATGATCATCTAGTCTGACCTCCCGCATGATGCAGGCCACAAAGCCGTCCCAACCCCTTTCCCTTGACTCTGCTGTTGAAGTCCCCAAATCCTGTGGTTTAGAGACTTCAATTAGCAGAGAATCCTCCAGCTAGTAACTCCCGCCCCATGCTGCTGAGGAAGGCGAAAAACCTCCAGAGCCTCTGCCAATCTACCCTGCAGGAAAATTCCTTCCCGACCCCAAATATGGCGATCAGTAGAACCCCGAGCACGTAGGCAAGATTCTCCAGCCAGACCCTCATTGGCCATTGATGCTATTTACCAGCGATGGCACGCTGTTCATTTGACTAAATCATGTTATCCCATTAAACCATTCCCTCCATAAACTTATCTAGCTTAATCTTAAAACCAGACAGGTCCTTCGCCCCCACCGTTTCCCTCGGAAGGCTGTTCCAATATTTCACTCCTCTGACGGTCAGAAACCTTCGTCTAATTTCAAGCCTAAACTTCCCCACGGCCAGTTTATATCCATTCGTTCTCGTGTCCACATTAGCTGAAATAATTGAAATAACTGAGCTGAAATAATTCCTCTCCCTCCCTGGTATTTATTCCTCTGATATATTTAAAGAGAGTCCTTAGGCTGGTCTATTGTTGCATAGTACTATATAAAGATATGCTGTGTGGGGGCTGAAATACAGTCAGAGCACCACTGTCTAATTAGGTGGGAGGATTCAGATGGAGAATGCTACAAAGTAATCACTGTTTTCTCCCATGTGAAAACCCTAGAGTACTCGACCATTGATATTAGGGTGACCAGACAGCAAATGCGAAAAATCGGGATGGGGTGGGAGGTAATAGGAGCCTATATAAGAAAAAGACACACAAATCGGGACTGTCCCTATAAAATCGGGACATCTGGTCACCCTAACTGATATCAGAGTTCCCTAGATCTGTCAGAAGGGAAGGCTACTCGGAGCAGCTGAGCAGCGACTGTCTCTCTACCTCTGCATTCCAAGGGCCCAATCCAAAGCCCATGGAAGTCCATGGAAATCTTCCCATTGACTTGGTTGGGCTTGGCTTATGCCTCCACATGTGCCGTCCCCGAAATGTTCAATCTCTGCCAGCCTAGGGAAGAGAGAATCCAAAGTCTCCTGCGTGGCGCAATAACATTCTGCAGCTGTGACGCTGAGGCAGCTGTGACCTGATTTGTCTGATCCAGTCTTGCTCTCATCCCTATTGTTGTGCAGTTAGTGGGATATTTTCATCTGCAAAGCAGAAGCATGAAGCAGTACTAAGGAGGGTTGTATATAGCATCCGTGGGTAATACTTTCCAGAGAGGGAGTGATTGACTCATCTGAATTTTAAGCACTCTCTCTATACATATATATTTTTTTCTGAATAGCCATACATTCCTCTTGGAGCTTGTACTGGGGTGATGCTCTACTTTTTACTTTAGCAAACCTGAGTTTTGAACTTTATAGCCACATAATTGCTAGTTTGCCACCACGAAAAGGAAACGGTTTGCATGATTTTTAGTGCAAAAAGTCCTTGCCAGCATCAATGGCCTGTTCTTAAGAGGTTCTGGGCATTGAATTAAATGGGAGTTGCAGGATCTCTGGGCACCTCCCAGGATCAGGCCCAATTCTCAAAGGCCCCTAGGTTATGACTACCCTTAAATTGTCAATTGTGTTTTAATGATTCCATGTTAGCTAACATGACTATAAATTCTAGTGTAGTCAATATACACGTCTGTTTCAGGATACACATCTCTGCTTCCAGCCTAGGGTTAAACACAACTAGCAAATAATGTTTGTTTTCTGTCTGGAATTTACAGTTGTGTTAATTCACGTGTGTTAAACCACAACTGAACAAACATTCAACTGTAGACACACACTGAACCCCCAGCGAACGTTGAAGGCATTCGGCATCTCCTAGCATGAGGCCCAGGATTTTCATTAAAATGTCTGATGAGCAGCCTGTGGGAAGAAAGTGAACCAGTGAATGACTTGGATAGCACCATGCTTGAGCTCCGTAAGGTACACGCATACCAGGAGCTCCTCTCTAAGTCTGTCGTCTGCTTGCAGGTGGACAAAAGAGGGCAACTGGCTTAGCCATGAAATGCTAGTCCATGGGGTCGGCAACCTTTCAGAAGTGGTGTGCCGAGTCTTCGTTTATTCAATCTAATTTAAGGTTTCGTGTGCCAGTCATACATTTTAAAGTTTTTAGAAGGTCTCTTTCTATAAGTCTATAATATATAACTAAACTATTGTTGTATGTAAAGTAAATAAGGTTTTTAAAATGTTTAAGAAGCTTCATTTAAAATTAAATTAAAATGCAGAGCCCCCCAGACCGGTGGCCAGGATCTGGGCAGTGTGAGTGCCACTGAAAATCAGCTCGCGTGCGGTCTTTGGCACGCGTGCCATAGGTTGCCTACTCCTGCGCTAGTCCTTGTTTTGAAGCTGCAGTAAAACTGGAAGCCCAGCATGCCCAAGAAGAGGCGAATGAACCAATGTTTCAGACAAGTTACCAGCATGTCTAAAATGTAAGCAGGTTGGTGCTTCCGAGCAAACAAACGCCTGTGATGTAAATCCCCGGGATTAATTCTTACTGCATAATATGTTGGATTTTAAAATAGAGACATCTGTCACTGAAACAGCAGGAAAAACAACTGAGAGAAAAACCATTAAACACACCAGGCAATATGCACAGTAATGAGTGAGAAAGCAAAAAGCACAACATAGAATCTATTCCCAAACAGCAGGGAATTGGAGGTACAGAGAGGGGAGCAAACCACATCTGTTTCTCCATTTTTCTCCACTTCGTATTTAACAAGAGCTTTCAAATGCTCTGGCCGATGTGCTTTACATCTCCTGGAGGCCTCTGCCTCTGGAGTGCAGCAGACTGCTAGGAGCAGCCTCTCTGTTAACCACTTTGGAAACTCTGCTCCGTGGGTTCGAATCCAGCACGCGTAGCATGAGCAGAGTGGTAGCAAGTGGCTGCAGTGGTTGGGCTTTCCAGCAAAGCCACATAGGGCTAATTTGCAATTAGGCAAGAGAGATTCTGAATGTATTTGTGGGTTACTAAGTGTCAATGTTTTTTTTTAAGGGCCGATGCACAGAAGGGCCTTCTAGGTTTAATGTGCTGTACAAGGGTGAGTTTTGCCTGTGGAATTGATTCCTCATTCACAGAGAACTCCGCAGCCACTGAACTGGCTTGCACGAACAGTGCCCTAATGTACTAAAGTCTGTTCAAATTCAGCTAGGATGCACAGGTAGCTCTACAGCTAGTTTTGAGATCCTGAAATTTGTCACACTTAACCCACACTCTGTGGTCCAGGTGCCCCTAGAGTGAGATTTGGGCTACAGCAAGAAACCAAGGCTTGATTGGTCAGTTGGAGAAGATGTTGAGAAGCACTGCTCACTAAGCTGTGTCGACAAGCATCTGCAGAAATCTCCTTCCCCCGCTGTTCTCGATTAATGCAAAAATCTTTGAGGATGACGATTCTTTTCACTGATGCAAAATGCTGAGAATTTCCCTGCGTGATGCAAGCTCTCAAGAGAAATAGTGTTTCCCCCAGTGAGCTGAACTATTTATAAAGGGAGCCCTTGGCAATCTGCGAAGCCTTTGAAGTATTAGAAGCATCTCTGTAATTATAGCCAGTGAGAAGTTCCAGCACTGGTGGTTCGAAGGAACAGTCAGACTATGGCCGCTACACAAATGGTCCAGCTAACCCAGCTGTCTCAAATCCTAGCTGCAGACAGCAGGTGCCTATACATTGCATGCTGGCTGGGGTGTCAGTTTCTCTCCAAACAGCGAACTTTCTCAGTCCTGGAAGTAAGTCTATGAAAACATGATGCTGTTATGTTTTTGTATAATCCTGAAAGCAAAGCACAAAATGAGATGTGATTCCTAAAACTGCAGACGCTTCTGGGACAAATAGCCCCACTTGATGCCATACGTGCAATCACGCACTTGTTAGAGCGGCAGAGATCTTTCTGGGCATATTCTCCTAATCTCCTTTGTTACCAAAACCCTCCCAGGCCTCTCCCTTCATCCACCCACACAGCATTTTCAAAGGATGGGGTATCCCTGCTTGCAGATAGCATGTCACCAGCTGGGTGGCAAGAGCATATGGTGCACTGCTTTCTCCTTCTCTCACAGACACTGTTTTCCTCCTGGGCCATGGTAGCTCACAGCTCAGTTAGTGTCCGCAGGA
This sequence comes from Chrysemys picta bellii, assembly GCF_011386835.1. Lineage (NCBI taxonomy): Eukaryota > Metazoa > Chordata > Testudines > Emydidae > Chrysemys > Chrysemys picta. Next base: position 45,511,982 of record NC_088803.1, on the reverse strand, counting down.
TGCAAAGCAGACCTGAGCCATCCATCCCCTCTCTTCTCCCCCCCGTCCCCATATAATAGGTTCTGACCGTGCATTGTGGCTTTCTTTAAAACTGGCACTGCACTCCAATCTGTTATGTGGCATGTGCTTAGAAAGACCTGTCTCTTACACCGTAATAAGAGTATTACATTATTTGGAGTATACCCTGCCATCAGCATGCATGTGGGGCTCTGCATAGAGCTCCCTAAGGAGTTCCACAGAGAACTCAAGGATGTGATTTGGCCAGAATATAAGATTCTGCCACCCTTACTCCTGTTTGGTGTCTTACTCCTCAGACAGTTCCATTAAGTAAATGAGACTGGCTGTTACTCACCACATGACGTACCACCCAACGTATCAGAATTTAGATCATTATGACTACGTCCCCTCTAAATGGATCTGAATTTAAATGTGAGCTATTCACCCCGTGCTCTTCAGTACACACCATCTCCTGGATCTACATTTTTGGGCCAGAGTCTGAGCTCAGTTATGGTGGTGTAAGTCTAAAATAGAGCAGGTAAAAGAATGGAATTCCTGTCGTGTGGGGCATTCCAGTTTTTTTTTTTTTAAACTTGGTTTCACTCTGAGTCAGGTTGAAAAGTTGAAACCTCAAATGTTCACAACACAAATGTACCAAAATATTTTGTTCGACCTTATCTAAATGCTTAGGTTTGACTGAATCACCTTGACTCGTTAGAAAATTACAAAATGAGAGTGTCAAAATGAAACAGTTCAACCTTATTGAAACGATCCATATTGACAATGTCCTGTCAAAAACTTTGGTGAACTTGATACGTCCTCAGGAAATGGTTCAGTGTAGTCAAATCGGAGAACTGTTCCAGCAGAAAAGTCTTGACCAGCACTAGTCTGGAGTGACTGGGCCTCACGGTCCTCTCCCATTTTACATCACTTGGGCAGTGTATAGCATGCATAAATGTAATTTAGGCTCACCTTAAGACCACTTTGTGCAGCCATAGCATCAAAGGTCTCTACTATAAATGAGAATTCAGCCATTGACTTCAATGGTGGTGTTCTAGATTTATATCCATGTAGCTAAGATCAGAATCTGACCTTTATATTTTCAACATATGGAGAGACTTTCTTGCAAACCTGTTTGTAACCTTTCTGCTCTTTCAAAATAAATCCGCCTTACTGCCCCTTTTGTTACCATATGAGACTGTGAAAGTACTTTGCTTAAAACCTCCATTGCTTTAGCTAGAATCCAGCTTTGTTCTTAGCTCTCTGTCCTGTTTTAAAGCTCTCGCCAATTGTGACAAACCCAGGTCTTACAACGGAGACAGAACAAACCGTTTAACAGTAAAATATGCTTGTTCCCCAACATCAGCCTGCCAAACTGTCAAATGTATTTTGTTATAGGTCATATGTCTCACCACAGGAACAGCACGTGGGAGCTTAACTGAACCTTTGCAAAGCAATGTGTCCTCCCGCATGTCCCTTTCATCAAAGTTTCATCAAAAAGAATAACTATCCCTTTAGCTAGGCTCTGTGCCTCCTGAATAATTGATGGCTCCGTTGATATCTTTAAGATTGGCTTAAAGATCAACATCCAGGAAAAGTCCTTGGCCTTTTAGGAGCCAAGGGGTTCCAAATTGAGATGTATGTGTGCTGAAGAATATCCACCGTGCTCAGAAACCCCACGTGTACCAGAATGCCCTTTGGTTCGCCTGGTCCATGGCCTTTCCAGGAAAGGTTGGGGGCCGTAATCTCAGGTGGTATAAATTGGCACAGCTCCACTGAAGTCAGTGAGGCTATGCTGAGTAGCGCCAGCTGAGGATCTGGCCACATGTGTTTGGTACGCAAAGAAATAGCCTGTAATACAACTGCCTGATTGGACCAAATGCTGTTTCATCAGTATTCAGGCCCACTCCTATGACACACACACACACAACCAAACCCCACGGAGGAGCTAAGCAGAGCAGTGAAAGCCTGCCCGCCCCCCGCCCCACCCCCGGTAGTTCCTCAGCAAAGCTAGAAAAAGCAATGCTAGGTCATTTCTTTATAAGCACATCCTCCCGTGATCTGTCACTCCATCAAGCAGCCGCAAGCTTAAGTCCTAGTGCTGCAGCTGTGGCCTGTATGTTCCTTTAACGCACATACTGGGCTAGACTGTGATCAGCCCAGGCATAAGTGTGCATGTGCCTGGTGAGTGGGAGCACACCCAGAGCGTCTCCAGCGACGCACCTTATGTGGCTGATAGTAGGGCAGAGCCCAAGAGCAGCCCATCAATGGGGATATCCGCTCCTCCTCCCGACAGTGAACAAATTGCCAGAATGGGAGCTGGGAAGAACAGAGGCTACATCCCTTCCTCTACCCCACTCCCTCTGCTCCCACCCAGTCTGGGGAGAGGGGCTGGTGCACTGGGGGCACCAATTTGCTCCATTTATTAGGCTGTGACGCCCCCCCAACCCCACTCTGGGTACAGGAGCCTCAGCAGCCATGAGTAAAATGTGGTGCAGTGAAGCTAAGCAATGTGCTTAAGGTCTCATTAGTAAAAACGAGACGAAGCCAGACTCATAGGTCAGAAGAGACCATCATGATCACCTAGACCAGGGGTCGGCAACGTTTGGCACGCGGCTTGCCAGGGTAAGCACCCTGGTGGGCCGGGCCAGGCCAGTTTTATTTACCTGCTGACGTGGCAGGTGTGGCCGATCGCGGTCCCCGCTGGCCGCAGTTTGCCGTTCCGGGCCAATGGGGATGGCGGGAAGTGGCGCGGGCGAGTGATGTGCTGGCCGCGGCTTCTCGCCACCCCCATTGGCCCGGGACGGCGAACCGCGGCCAGCGGGGACCGCGATCGGCCGAACCTGCCACGTCAGCAGGTAAATAAACTGGCCTGGCCCGCCAGGGTGATTACCCTGGCGAGCCGCGTGCCAAACGTTGCCGACCCCTGACCTAGACTGACCTCCAGCACATTGCAGGCCACATAACCTCGTCCACCCAGTCCTGTTCTAATCAGGAGTACGCTAAACACCCTGGCTACGTTAATCACACTCTACATTCAATTCTTTGTATTGAACAGGTTGCCAACACTTTTTTAAAAATGCAGTTAACTAAATGGTGGGTAAAAAAAATGTTATTTTCCTTGCAATGGTACAGTATGTTTCACTTTATTTTTTTCGGAAAGAGGATAACTCTTCTCTCCCTTTAATGGCTGTTATTTTGAAGAAGTCTGGCCACGTAATCTGATATACAGCATTCTTATTTAGAGAGAGATCCTCTCTGATATAAGACATTCACAGATTGCTATCGGATTAGCCTTTTCTCTTTGCAATACACTGTTGGCTATTTATACAGAATAGGTTTTTCCTTGGTACATGACTGCTGTAAAACAAAATATTAACCATTCTGAAATTTCCTTTTCTTAAAAATTAATAAAACCATACCAAGCAAACCCAGGGTAGCTGAAGATCTGTTTGCTCTTATAGAGAATGATTTCTATACTGAGTCACTAGCTTGTCTTTTGCAGTTTGCATCTTGGCAGAATGATTTTCTTCATTTTGTTTAAGGACAAAAAGCAAATCTCACCTCTTTGCAACATATCAGTTGAGCTATAATGGATGGACCTCATTGCAATGCAGTTTAAGACTGATTCTGCAAGCTAACATGTTTTCTGGTTGCCTGGATACAGTCTGCTGGGTTTTTGCATGGAGTACTGTCTCTAGCCTCAGAAGTCAATGACTATTTTTCCTGTGGGCAATTCCATCATACAGCCTGACTATAACTAGGGTGACCACATGTCCCAATTTTATACGGACAGTCTTGATTTTGGGGACTTTGTCTTATATAGGCTCCTACTACCCCCCACCTCCTGTCCCAATTTTTCACATTTGGTTTCTGGACACCCTAACTATAACTGTCCTTTGAAAAATTAAACCATCCTGGAGTCCTTTTGATATAGTACATTTTACATTAAACCACCTACCTACTGTTTAATACAAGTGCTTCCCTGTCAGATTTCAACATTACAGTTCACTTGTATTTTTTCCCATTTCACTAGATAAATCCTTCACAGTGTATTTATAAACCCAGGGGTTCCTTTTGACCTCTTGATACATAATATGCATCGGCAAACATACACTTGGTGCCTCTTGGGAGGTAACTTCTACCAAGCACCAAGGGGTGAAGAGGGAGGTCACTGAAAGGTGAACCATCAGTAGAAAATAGCTCTGTCCTGTATTTGACCTAAGCTGCTTTTAAGTACAGAAAACAAGAAGGCATGATTAGACCCAATACAATTTTGCCAGGATGGAAAAGGGAATGGAATAAAGCAGATTTAGCTAGAACTACATCAATAATTTACAAGCCCATATGAGCATTTATTAAATATTGTTCAATTTAAAGCAAGAAGTGCCTCGTATTTTTATATGATCTTTCTTTCTCTCCACATTCTTTTTCCTAAATATTTATTTTCTTCCTCTTTCATTCCCCAGCATCCCTAAGGTCACTTCCGTATGGTAGACACTGTGCTTTTTTGCACTGACCCAGTTTTGCAGCATGAAAGCAGGGAAGCCAAAGCCTTGGGGAAACAAGGTTCTGTCTTTGAGTCTGAATGAAATGCAATGGTAGAGTCACGATCTGTGTTGCGGGAGGAGGAGATTGTAGTGCTTACAATATTTATGGATGGCTGCCCGTCCTACCAGCTTAGGCTGGGATCTGATCGGCTCTCATGAGATGAACAGTTAGACTTGGCCAGTTCTTAGAGAGAACTCCAAGGAAACACCGGAGTTCTACAGCCGAAGGAGTGGGTGATTCACTCAATGATATCTTGCCCAATAAATCAGTAATAACATACTCCTGCAGTGGGTGTAATACATAATCAGTAGCTGCCCCCTCACCATATGGTTGTGGTACCACAGGAATATACTGTATCTACATCTCAAAATTTCTACAGGCATGGGCATGCTGTGAAAGCAGACTTGAACCATATGCTTCCCATTTAAATCAATAGGAAATTCACAAGGTTAGGCTCTCCCCACCTTTCACATGGGTAAATAGGCAGCCTATAAATGTTCTGGTGTATGTGGAAGGAGCTTTGAGTTAAGGCCATCGGACGCTCTGCAGGCTGGCCTGAGCTGCTCCTTAGCTGAGCAGTGGAGCAGACCCTCTGTGGAATCAGAGATCACAGTTCTCACCTATTGCTGCCAGTACATACATTAATTAATTGTGAAGTGTAGTCCATTACGGACGTATGCATGCACTTCTGCTTGCAGATTACTAGCCTCTGGAGGGTCCAAAGGCCAATATACGTTCACAGGAGATCATCATTATACATTCAAAGATGGGTTGGGTAATAGAATAGAATCCTGTTTGAACTAAAGGGAGTAAGACCTGCTCCTCACAAAAAGTTCTCTGCTTCTTAAAAAAGAGAAAAAATAGTCAGTGTGTGTCATCTATACGTGGAGCCAGAAGAGCAACATACAGTATATTCTTTTCTGATTCATTTGTAGCTTCATCAGGTCTGAGGGGAGCCACAAATTGGAGGCTAACGTGAACATGACACACAATTGAGCCTTCTCTCTTTTGATCCAGAAGTCTCTTTATCCCCATTTAACAGATGGGGGAATGGTGGGACAGGGTAGGCGACTTCCTCAAAGTAGCTCAGGAAGCCTATGTTGGAGCTGGGATAGAGCTCACTTGACCTGAGTCCTAGGAAGTTAGGAATCTCATGGGCTATTTTGCATCTACAAATATCTTATCTACATAACAAACGATGTGCAAATTAGGCACATCCGGGCATGTGCAATTTTCCGTGTGGTCCTGGGCTTCTTATGTTTTGAAAATCAGGCCTGATATGTCTATAAAGCTGTTGGTAAATCATTGAAATATGCAAAAGTACGTTTTGGGTTCAATTTATCAGGGTGTGAGAGCCAACATCCCAGCCTTCATGATCTGCTTTATTTGCACAAGCTCCATTGTGTTCACTTTCACTGTAAGAATCTCCTAAGTTTCAGGGTTAACCTCATAACTGTGTTTACTTATGTAAACTTATGCTCTTGGTATGTTGTGTTCTATTCATTATAACACTAGAATACACAGGGCCATATTTACAAAGTACCCACTTGAATTATGCCGCTTTAGACAGGCATGCGGCCTTCTGCCTGAAAGGGATTCTGGACACTGCTGGATGGAATCAGGGGCGCTGGAACAATTTATACAGTGGGGGTGCTGAGAGCCATTGAATCAAACTGTAAACCCTGTATATAATGGAAACCACTTCAAGCCAGAGGGTGTGGCAGCCATTACACCAAGTTCCAGCACCTATGGATGGAATATGCTACTGCCTGTTAGTCTGCCAACATCAAGCAGAACACAGGTAAAACATTAACATTTACGGGACTCAGGCATCTAAATCCTTCAGGTAGTTTTGAAAAATCTCAGCCCTGAACTTCCCTCTCCTCATCTCCTTTTCAGGCTCAGTTCTCCATCGTGAAAGAGCGACAATAAAACATTAATAATAAAGGTTGTGTATAAAGCACCAGCCTGCCAAAGCACTTGAGATACTGCACAAACCCCTAATAAAATATAGCAACCAACCAAAACATCATGCAATAAATAAAGCAACGGCAAATAAATATCTTCATTAGAAATGCCTGAGTCAATGCGGAACAACAAGAAGGGGAGCCTCTGTTAATTTACATGCACTCCTACGGCGTTAAATTGCAGCCTTATATATAGCTCTTCCTGCCTGAGCGAAAAGCAGGGGCTTGCACAGACACCCACGCTGCATTCTCTGACTGATTATTTTTAGCATCAGTGACACGCTTACCTGAAGATAACTTCTACCAAATAAGGACACCATTTGTCACATTGTACATAGTTAATTAGCTGTGACAGTAGATCTCAGTATTTGTCTCTCTCTCTCTCACGAGCAAAGCTCAGTGCTAAATGTTCCCAACAAAATCACAAACAGTTGAATACTTGTGTGGTTTGAAATCAGTGAAATTCTGTGCAGGCGGGGGGAATCCATCCACCCAGTTCTCTTTGCAGGGCGCCTGGGAGTCCGATGAGGTTTATCAAAAGGCTCACTAAAATCCATTTGAACCTGGGCTGATTTCCAAACAGAGTGCCCAGTTCACGAAAGTATCCCAAGGAGGCTTAAAGCTCGTGTTTAAAGCTAAGCATGTGGGTAAATTCAATCTGACATCAGTGCTGTAGTAACTCAGACCCTTCTCTGATTGAAACCAAAGAAAACAGTCACCTGAAGCCTTGATCAAACCCACGTAGCTACACACCTCCCAATCAAACGCGATGCTTCTACCAGGGAGAAGCTGGAACACTGATGCTGTGGCCCCACCTTCTCTGCCATTTCACATTCAAGATGGGATGTAACTTTATAGACCCTGGAAGACTTTGAGTGTTATTTTCAACGTTTCCGAACAAACAAAAAGTTATCAGCCACGAAAATAGGCAGGTGGCAGTATGGAGGTCTAATGTGATGGGGTTTCTCAATTCTCTCGCAGCATGGCGCACGATGCCCCAGCTACATGATAAAAACTTGTTGTGTGCACACTAAGGGGAAAATGGAATCCATGTTTCCCAAAGTTTATCTCCTTGAAAGACCCATGTGCCAGGCAGTGTTGTGGTTTCCTCTCTCTCGTGTCTCCTCAGGTGGTGTGTGCAGTTTTGGGAAAGCAATCACAACCTTGGTTTGGTGGATAAGCACAATTTGCTAGGGACTTCTCCTCTGGCCCAATTCCATGACTTCATCCTAGCCGCGGTCACAATACAGTTAAGATCAGATAAACTAGGCACTGTGGGCTTGATTCTCAGTGTAATCTACTGCTATTTTTACTGCCGATGGTATAGTGTAAACATGAGAATTTGGCCCTCTGTGCTTGCTCTTTGCCTTTAAACTCCAAGCTGTTGTTATTGGTTTGTCGACCTTTTCACTATTGTGTAGTGCCATGAATGATACAGTGGTACAAACCAACTGGTGGCAAGGGTGAGCAGTTTGTGACATCTGCAGCTTCGTGGCTGGATGAGGGATATTTTGTGCCACCCCACTCAGAGGCACACTTTCAGGAACCACGGGACAGCCCTGGAACTACAAAGTTCCTGGCACCATGCAGTAATGCATAAGGAAAACTGCCCTCCAGAGCTTGCATAGATGAGAAATGCTCTCAGCATGCACCAGTGCCAAAACTTGCAAATTGGGGCCACTTAGTGCTAAGCCCCCACATATGGAATTTTTGGGGCCAGTGACTATCCATGACTGTCTGTTTTAATAAGTCCTTATATAGCCCTCAGCACCATACGAGCTGAGCTCCTGTTTCTGCACATCTCTGCTGAATACTACTTAATGTGTCGTGTCTACTTATGCAAACACCTGAGGAAGCAAAGCGGAACATGAAGGGAAAATTACAAGTATAATTTGTTCTAGGAATTCATGTTTTCATTGAGACATTAAGAAATAAAGGAGTGTTTCTGAGTGTTCCTGTACAAGGCGTACTATGGAAGTAACAGCCACCCTGGCAGTTCGGATATTAACTTTTTAAAGAGTCTCAATAATGTCCTAAATTAATTAAACAACCTTTCTACGCATTGCTCTTCATTCTAAAGATCATTTTGTTCCGCTGGGTTTCCGCTTAAATCCCTTCTAGAATGAAGTACGTCTGTCATACAGAGAGCAATTATTGCAAATAATCATATTTGTAAATGGTTTTTTTTTAACCTCTTGATATAATGGGCTCAGTTCATTTAATGCCATTGAGGTCTTATTATCTGCACTCAGAACACATAGTGAAGGCGAACAAGGAATGTCAGGAGCCTGGCGCATCAGAACCTCAATTGTCTAGAACACAATAGATTATTACCAGTGTCTGCCATGGCCTGAAGCATCAGGGACAGATAAATTAGTAAGAGATGAATGCTACTGAATGAGGCAATCTGGGGAAATATGGAATACTGCCATTTGGGGAGGGGCATATTTCCATAGCAACAAGTGGCTAATTTATTTGATTAGAAATGGGGGGAAAAGAGAGGGATTCTGCCCCACACTGATGTCAGTCAGGAGCAACTCCACTGAAGTCAATGGATTTCTAATGGAATAAGAGCAGAATCTGCTTAAGGAGTTTTCAGGATTCGGTTCTGATGGGGAGTGAGGAGGCCACCTGATAAGTTGGAGTGAGGAAGGGTGCTGTGGGTCTGGCTGTGTCACTATTTATCCGTGCAAAAGTTGAGCATCCACTTTCTCTCCAGCTATTATAGCTATCAGTTAGAATTGATCCAGAATCTTTGAATGTTGACATTTTTTTGGGTGAAGCAACGGGACCCGTTTTTCATGAAAAGTTTTCCCATTTTTTGACTAACTCTAAAATAATTATTTCAGTATTTTCATAAAATACTTAAGCACGGCTCTCCTTCCAGCCAGCAGAATGTTGTGTCATGTAAAATTAGTGATTTAAAGGTGGGATGGAAGTATAAGCCACACACCTCCTGGGTGTGGTGCTCTGTTCCATCTAGTGGCACCGAGACCACTTAGAGAGAGATATTAATGAGTTTGCTTTACAGCCTTAGCTAACAGCCAGTTGGCTTTTAGTTCATGCTGTAGAGGCTCATGCACTAAGCTCCATAGGTCCCAGGTTTGATCCTGCCCACCGATGATTGGGGTCTGTCGGTGTTACAGAAGAACTTTGCTAGCTACCCTAGAACTCCTTCAAATCCATGAGGATACAGCTGGTAAACAACGTATCTGGAACATGGCTGCCTATCTACTGGCTAGTTTATCAAGAATCAGACAGCTGTTGAACGACGAGTCATCAGTCTCCCGGTTCTATCTCCTCTCTTAGGCTATGACTACACCTAGAGGTGGGAGTGTAGACATACTCACACTAGCTCTCATCATGCTAGAGTGCTAAAAATAGCAGGGTAGCCACGGTAACACAGGCAGCAGCAAATGATAGCATGGGCAAGCTGGCCTGAATACAAGCCTGCCTGGACCCTATGGGTAGGTACTTGGGACAGCTAACCTGGGCCATTGGCTGTGCTACTGTGGCTAAACTACTATTTTTAGCGCACGCACTCAGTGAGAGCTAGCACAGGTATGTCCGTGCAGGCTGGGAATCACATCTCTAGCCGCAGAGGACAGGTTTGTAATTGGATTGTACATTTGGATTCATAGTTGAGTAAGCCCCGCTCAGCATTATCATCACAATGCTATCATTGGAACAGTAGCTGCCGTGTGCTGAAATCCATCTACATGGTGGTCAGATCACACACACATTAGCAATTTCCACTGGAACCAGATGCTGGATCCTAAGATAAAGAGAGTTCCTTAAATCTGAGAACTCACTAGTGAGTTCCACATCTATAAACTCAGGGCTTAAATTCAGCCGGAGTTGTCCAGAGCAGAGCTCAGGTAAATATTTTCCAATCCCCTGTAGTTTTTATAGCATGTTGGGGGGGTGGGGGAAGGCGGATCCGGGAAATACTCTATAAGAATACTCTTTAAGAATTGATCACCACTGAGATTTTCAAAGCCAACTAAGGGATTTAGCCACAGACTCCCATTGAAATGGATTTAAGGATATTTGAAAATCTCAACGCATCTCTGCACTGCATAGGCATCTCCACCACCTTAACTAAACTTACAAACTCCTGGCCAAGTATGCACCAAGTTTAGTGTAAAACATGGCATGGTTTTTTGGGGAGAAGTCGGTTTTTTCTGTGGTTCTCCCCAAAGTGGGAGTCAGACATTGAGGGGATATCCCCAGGACACTACATAGTTCTGTATTTCCAAAATGGGGTTATCCTTGACATGTGCGTGCCTTTCATCATGAAAATATTTCCCCGTGAGATATCTGCAGACATCGTCCTGCTCTATTCTGTTTGATGAGCAAAGAGCAAGCTGTCTCAGTGCTCATATATGCTCAGAAATTGTGTGGGGGACTGGCTCCAATCTGTTTTGCATGACAGGCTATTCTAGCAATCTCTGCACCTTCTGTTTCATGAGTGGCACTCAACCTGTTTGAGTTCTGGGAAGAAGGAGGAGGTACATGAAAGCATGTCTTCAGTTACACTAAATGAGCATGTGCTTTCAGCCATCTGTAGACATTACCTACCAGATTAATAACTTACATCATAGACTGCTCCTCATCAGCTGTCTTCTTTATATTTGTGCACCAAACCTTTCCTTCCACAACTTCCAATCATGATCATGCATTATGCTCCTCTGGTAGGCAGACACACTTATGTCGTAAGTCCTTATATTGACACTAATTTTAGGCATAATTTCTTAAACTTATTTTCCTTTTCCACCACAAAGTGGCTAAATGGTACCCACAAAGAAAGGGGAATGGCCTGTAGCCATCCTAAGTTGTGCTAAGATTCCACTGGCTCTCACAAACCAAATAGGGTCAGGCTGGACTAAGGTGACCAGATGTCCCAATTTTATAGGGACAGTCCCGATATTCAGGGTGGGTTTTCTGTATATGGGCTCCTATTACCCGCCCCCCCCCCCCAAACCTCCATCCCGATTTTTCACACTTGCTATCTGGTCACCCTAGGCTGGGCTGGTAGTTAGACAGGAGACCTCCACGGAGCACCCAAGTGTTACAGCAGGAAGAGATGTTGGAGATTCACTAGATGACGCCCTTCACACTGAGTGAAGACTATACAAATGTCCCCGTCTAGCATCAGGGGGCACTTTTCCAAGTGTTTCAGATGAGTTGTAAAATCAGGCTCCTGACTGCCTATTACAGATCACATCGTAATTTTGCACGTGTCACTAAGACTGTTAAGCCCAATATCTTGGCCAAATTGCAACTTGGGGACTTCTGCCTGCCTAAAATGCACCTACACTTCCAATAGCTCAGGAAGGCAAATGGACGTTTCACATGTGCAGGGCTTACAGGATCAGGCCCATGTATTCTTCATTTTCTGTCCTAAGCTGTTGGCAAGACAGTTATATATGGTGGAACGTCCCCCATGATCCACTCCCAAAGATGGCTTCACATCTTGGCACTAACGTGGTGATTGTCAACCATCACATTGTTCACTCTACCTGCATGTTAAATCCATTGTCTGTGTTTTACTCTGTGTTTGTGCAGTGCCTAGTACGATATGGTCCCATTATCTGTTGGCTTCTAAGCACTACCATAATACAAATATTAAATAAAGATAATAAACAAAGTAAAATGAATCCTCTGTATCCATTATCAGCATCCCGGGTACTGTGAAGCTTAACTAACATTTGTAAAGTACTCTAAAATATTTTATTCTTCATGTTCAATCACTGGTCTTTTTTTTAGCTGAGATTGCCAGCAGAGGGGCCAAATGTGATGATGTGTTTTATGATGTAGACATCTGTCCGTTATGAATTGCACTCTGATCTATCAACCTCATTCCCAATCCTCTAGCACAGGGATTGGCAACCTTTGGCACGCGGCCCATCAGGGAAATCCGCTGGCAGGCCGCGGTTCGCCGTCCCAGGCCAATGGGGGCTGCGGGAAGTGGAGGCCAGCACATCCCTCGGCCCGAGCTGCTTCCCGCAGCCCCCATTGGCCAGTGGAAGCTGCGATCGGCCGAACCTGTGGATGCTGCAGGTAAACAAACCATCCCAGCCCGTCAGGGGATTTCCCTGATGGGCCGCATGCCAAAGGTTGCCGATCCCTGATCTAAAACAAAAGTTCATTAAATGTACAGACTGAAGAGCTGGCCCAGCTCTTGCTTGAATAACAGCAACTGTTTCTTGAAAAAGCAGATTCCAATGATTAATATTTAAAAAGCCTCCAATATGAACTCCTGTTCAGCTTTCACAGTTGGATTTCAACCATTTTGGCTGCCTTCAGAACTGCCTATTCTAGTGTGGGAGCACCCAGCACAGATTATTTAACAATCCATTTTGTCACAACTAAAATATTCAGGTTTGCAAATAATCTAAATTTAGCTATTTAAAAAAAAAAAAACCAATGCAATTTGAATCTAATGGTTTCTGTAAATCTTTGCTTACACTATCTAACTGCAATACTGGTTTCTCCTATACAGCTGAGCCCTCATGCCCTGGTTAAGTGTTTGCAAGCCATTTACTCAAAGAAAACAGGTCTTTCCTACCCTTCCAATTAGCCCAGATTTCAGCCATCTGTGGAGCTGCCCCTCTGCAAATCTCTAGCTCTGGCAAAGAAAGCCCTGCTGAAGCTGACCCTTATTTGAAACAGGGTCAGTTAAGCCCCACCAGTGCACACTGCAGCTTTCCCTGCCTATAATGCGGGTTTGCAGATACACTGATGGCTGCAATCAAGGATAAGTGCAAGTGTAGACAAAGCTGAAAAGTTTGGTGGTTAATTTAGTGCTCCTGATAGGAGCTAGCACACTCAATTGACTTCAAGGGGAAGTGCAGGCATACATTCCAGGGCCAGAATCTAACTCACTGCATTGAGTTTTGCTTTTTATTTTAGGGTGGAATAGCCTGATTCAAGGAGATCAGGTGACCAGCCCACAGCACAAAGTGTGTGAGCTCAGAGATCAAAAGCAAAGCATGGCCCTGAAACCAAGACTGCTGTCTGCTGTTGATGTTGTCCCTTTCTGCATGACTCCCCATGGGAAATGGGCTAAGGGACATGTGTATAGTGAGGTGAGGTGCAGAGGAGACTTCACTATAAAGATTACCCCCCTTCCGTCTCTTAAACTGACTTACTTTGAAAGTTTCATTTCGATTTGCTGCCGGATTTCCTGTCGTTCCTCATCCGTCCTCCTTGGGAAAATGTTCCTGTCTTCCAGTTCCTGCTTACTTGGCCTGTTCCGTAGCTTTACTGCCAGCAGCTCTTTCTTGCATTTTCTTGGCAAGGTACCTGGGACACGCATTGAAATGAAAAAAGGTCAGGAGGAGAGCTTGGAATTCCTGCTCCCCCCCTCCACTTAAAAGCTCAGAAATGGGCAAGTAATGAGTGGGCAACGGAGGATGTATGTCTGTGAAATCTGCACCTGTATGGGAGAGGCCGCTTTGTATTTATTAATAAAAGTGGCGCTAGGGCTGAGATTGCCAACACAGCTGTGGGTAATGGTCCATTCAGAAATGCTTGAGATTATCATCTCATTGCACTATTGTAGGCCAGGATAATGCTCTCAGATGGCTATGACTCTTGGTAACTATCAGCTGAGGCAAGGTTCAAACCACTAATCTAGGAGTCAAAGGGGGTGCACATCATCAGTCCTTTGAGCCATCCCATGTCCCAAAGTAAAGCTACATCTGGAGCACTTTGTAGTAGGACTAGGTAGTGCAGGGGAATGGGAATGGCTGGAATGGAGATCCTTTCCCCTCTGGATGGTCTCAACCCACCGGTTAGCTGACAGAGCATAAAAAACACCAGCACTCATTGGCATTCTTGCGAACGGTCTTAGCAAAGAAGCCAAGGAATGAATTGGCTTTGCAGACTGCACTTTAGTCTCACCCTTGCATGGTATCTCCACAAAGGGGTTTTAAGGTGCAGCTGGTGAGGAGTTGTGGGACACGTTTGCTGATGGTTTCCTGTACCATTCTGTGGACAGCAGAGGAATTTTGAAAAATGCTGAGCTTTATTCCCCTTGAAATCAATGGGAGTTTACCAGTTGGTTCAGTGTGAACAGAATCAGACTGATGCTGAACGCTTTTGAAAATCCTATTCTTAATGACCAGGACTGACAGTCCAGCACTGATAACTTTAAATTAGCCACTCACACATGCAATAGTTCCAAGTTAAGTGGGTGATTATTTGTGAGGTGCCATTGGCCCAAATTTGCCGGTTTCTGAATAAGCATATTAAACTTTTTGAACATTTCACTCAATTTTGAACAAACACAATTCAAAAGATGGAGTATCAGGAATAGTCAGCCTGGAGAGTGCACATGGGTCACAAGATATGAGCCATTATTGACAAATCTACCCCATTATGTTGACTTAGGGTATGTCTATACTACCCGCCGAATCGGTGGGCAGCGATCGATCCAGCAGGGGTCAATTTATCGCGTCTAGTCTAGACACAATAAATCGACCCCCAAATGCTCTCCCGTCCACTCCTGTACTCCACCGCCATGAAAGGCGCAGGCAGAGTTGACGGGAGCGGCAGCAGTCAACTCAGAGCTACTCACCGCGGTGTCTTCACTGCGGTGAGTAACTCTAAGTATGTCGACTTCAGCAACGTGAATAACGCTGCGTAACTTAGATCGATTTCCCTCACCCCCCACCCTGCCCCCTGTGTAGACCAAGCCTTAGAATGCCACAGTAAAATTGCAGACCTGTATTCAGGGTTTCCCCTCTGGAGAGACTTCAAGAAAACCATTCCAAGGAATGAAATAAAGGGTCAGATTTTCAGAATGATGTGTGCAATGGTGGTAAGTCGGTAAGATATTTTGGCAGTGGGAGGTGTGCATACTTCTCACAATGGCATGATCTACTGTGGTAACTGCAAAACATGCACATGCAGGAAAATCTGGCCTGAAATATTGTTGGTGATGTTTACAAGAGGAATTCCCATAAGGAAAAGTGCAGCAACTGTTCTGAGTAATATTTCACTACTCTTCTGAGGCTGTCATCCGACGGCATTTGAAACAACCTTTCATTCTGAGAGAACGCCTTGGGGTCAAATGCATCTTGATGTAACTCCATGACTTCAGTGGGCTTAGTGAAGGGTTGAATTGGCTCCTTGACTGATTAAACCATCTTGCAATGCTAGCTGGAAGGTATATGGTAATAAGGTTTCTAAATTTAAACTGCTTACAGAGTGGAAAACCCAACATCTTTCACTGTACTTTTTTTTTTTTTAACTGACAGTAAAATGTAGAGTGCGAGTCGTAGCTGGGAAAGCCCCACATTGCTTGAGGTTGAGTTGCTAAAAGAAAAGCACCACAGTCTCTGTCTGGCTCACCAGTTTCATTGGTTTGAGTAGAGCTTCTCTTTTCTGAATCTCTTTCTATAATAAGCAATCCCGTAACAAGTTTACTGTAACATGTGGCAGTTATACCGAATATCTTCCTTGTATAGAGTCATAGAAATGTAGGACTAGAAGGGACGTTGAGCTGTCATATAGTTCATCCCCCTGAACTGAGGTAGGACCAAGTAAACCTAGACCATCCCTGGCAGGTGTTTGTCAACCTGTTCTTAAAAACCTCCATTGACGGGTATCACAGCTTCAGGTTAATTGCATCTGTACCCCCCTCTCCATGGTCCACTCCAAGAGTTCTCAGTCAGGTCTCAGGTCTTCTGCCATCACCTGTCTCTGGGTAGGGGCCCTTGGGGGTTTTAAGTCTGCTCCTTGCCTTACGCTATAGTATCCCCAGCCAACCAATCTGCCTAAAGGCCTGTGCCTGTGCTTTGCTTTCTCACCAAGGACTATGCACAGTCCATTGCCAGCAGTGTACAAGTTACTACACAGCTGTTTCTAAGCAAGCACATTTATTCTTAAGGTAAAAGCATTACAGAGAAAACATATTTTAAAAATACCAATAAAAGAACCTACCCGCAAGTGAAAAGCTTAACAGAGGTGACACCCCCCTCACCAACTCCAGCCTAGAGCATTGGTAGGTGTCAGTTTTTCAAACCCACCATTGGGTTTGCCCCCTTGGTATCAAGTTTATGTCAGGTTTTTAGATCATCAACCAGACCCAGACTGGACAATTTGTACAGTGAGAGAGGTTTTCCCAATATCTAACCTAAATCTCCCTTGCTTTAGATTTAGACAATTACTTTTTTCCTACTTTTAGTGGACATGGAGAACAATTGATCGCCATCCTCTTTATAATAGCTCTTAACATATTTTAAGACTATTATCAGGTCTTCCCTCAGTCTTCTTTTCTCAAGACTAAACATGCCCTGTTTTGTTTTGTTTTTAATCTTTCCTCATCCATCAGATTTTCTAAACCTTTTCTCATTTTTATTGCTCTTTTCTGGACTTTCTCCAATTTGTCCATATTTTTCTTAAAGTGCAGTGCCCACAACTGGACAGAGAACTTCTGCTGAAGTCTTATCAGTGCTGAGCAGAGCAGGACAATTACCTCCCGTGTCTTCCATTTAGCACTCTTGTTAATATATTCATTAAGTATAGTTAATGTCCTACACAGAACTTAAGTTCAATGAGAGTTTTGAGTGCACAATCAGTGTGGAATAGTCCCCTTAAGACAGAAGGTGAACTGTTGTCTGGCTACACAAGAAGTACAGATAAATCTGTGTATCTACTTGTCTTGGAGTATTCTACTGAATGTATAGTGTGCGTTAAAAATCATGAGAGCATGTTTTATTTTAATACTTGAGCTCTCCTTTTAGAAAAAATCATCCAATTTTTAAAGAAGACTGAAGTTAGATTTGTAGGTAGTTTTTGTCTGGCATTTGAGATGTGAATAAAGGCTGTTTTGTAACGGGGTGCTCTGCAGGTTGGCATGCCCCAGTTAGTCTGCTACCTGTAAATAACAGGTTCACCTTTAGGATGTGTCTTTTAGGACACTACTCACTTGCTGATCTCCAAGTGCTTTATAAAGGAGGGTGAACACCGTTATCCCTGGCCTACAGGTAGGGAAACTGAGGCAGAGAGAAGTTGAGTGACTTGCCTAATATCATACCCTGAGTCCCTGACAGTTGCAAAATTAGAGCTTTCTAAAACTGTGATCAAACCAACCCTCCCCAACCGGAATCTGACTGCGGACACGCTATAATAATATGCTGACTCTTCCACTCAAAGCGCTTTGCAAACATCAATTAACGAAGCCTCACAGCACTCATGTGTGATGTTAAGTATTCATTTAACGGTTTTAAACCAGGTAAAATAAGGCCCAAAGTGGCAAAGTCAGTTGCCTGAAGGCACACAAGTAAGTGTCTAAACTGGAAACATGCCTCCCGCATGACATGCTCTGACTACTGGACCAAACCCTTTGGGCTCTGTCATGGCTTTTCGAGCACAGCCACAGTGCGGGTGGATGCAGAGGGCCACGGCACCACATGGAGTATTCTATCTGCACAGCATGTGCACAAGCAGAATTACATCCGGCAGCCGTGGGAGCAGATCTAACACCCATTCTGCAGGTGCAGTTTGCAGTATCATTCCCCCCAGCCAGAGGCTGAAGTGGGAGCTGGTGCAGAAAGCAGAACAATAACCCCTCCCCATGATCTTTGGGGTGTATAAACCTGTGGGCAGTGCTGTAACTCCCACCCTCCTTATGCTGTTCCCTTATAGGTGGGGTCCGGGCTCTTTTGGTGCTTTCCCCCATCTCATGTGGTCATTCAGGACGAGCTGAAATCTCTCTCTACACAGTACAAAGGGATCCAGGCCTTTAAAAGAGTCAGGCTTTAAGGTCAATGGAATGACATCATTTCACACCAGCTGAGGATCTGGCCCATAGCCCTGTATTCGAAGATGCAATAGAATACACTGTAGCAATGCAATCGCTCGTTACAAATAAAATGCTGCCAATTTGTCATCTAATGCCTATTCTGGAGGTGCACTCGGAGGCCTGCCTCTGCTTACAAAGCTCAATCTATGCCCTTAAAAGGGAAAAAAAAAAAGAATCTCCTACTCTGTGAAATTAAAAGAAGCAAGTGCAGTCTGAAAAATTGTACCTTTAACCCAAATCCTACTTGTTGTATTAAAGGAGCAGACAGCGTTCAGCCCACCCCAGCTAAGCCATGCTTGCTTCATCCAGATGTCCGGGTTTCTAAAAAGGCTTACATGGTAACCACTCCCAGGGCCCGTATGCACTGTGCACTGTTTCATCTTTAAGGTATTCCAAAATCCAAATAAAAATGCAGTTGAACCAAGACAGCTGGATTAATCTGAGCTGTCCATCTTGGGAGCCACCATCAGTGACTGGCCAATTTGATTAATTTTTGAAAATACCTGATTGACAAAGTCAGGAGGAAAAAAAGATGGAGTTTATCCTTTAAGAAGGATAGTGCCTATTTTGTGGGTGGACACCCTGTAATTGGTCCATCCTCTGCCCTATTGAGAGGACCATTTGTTCACCAAGACCGCTATCCTGACTCCTGCAGAGGCCAATATCTGATGCTTCAGAGAAAAGAAAAAAAACAACAAAGAGGGAATAAAAATCCCACACTAGCTCTCACCCTGCGCCTAGCCAACAGTGCACTGTGATGGGAAATTCCTTCCTGACCACTGTGCTGATCAGTGTATCCGCTATGATTTAATTACCGGTGTCTTTATTTAAACATCTTCCTAAAAGAAGTTCTCCCTGGGGGCTAAGGTGCATCTCCGTTTCCCCTCTTCCCCATAACTACCAATATCTCAAGTGGGATTTCAGAAGTGCTCTGCCTTGGTCTACCTGCACTCTCAATGGGAGCAATGTGGGAGCAATGCCAAGTGCTTTTGAAGATCTCACCCCTCCACTGTTAGTTTTCAAAAGCTGGCATCTATGGTTCAAATTTAGGTACAATGTGCAGATGCACAATGTAAGAGTGGCATTAATGTGCAGCCTTTTTGCAGCCCTATATACAGCCCCGATCAGAGATTATTGAGTGCTAGGAGAGAGAGAGAGTAATCCGTGCCGTGTAAGAACCAGGAACTGAGGCTACCCACTTGAGTACAGACCCTCTGTCCTGGGCTAACAGCCCATGCTGCTGTCTGTATTACCGCAGCTTCACTACCATTGTCTCTTGAGCCAGCAAGATGAAAGCTAGTTCGGGCATCTCTACACTGGCTGCAGGATAGACAGACCCTATGTTTCTCTGGCCCAGATCCTCAAGATATTTCAGTCAAAGTTAAGCACCCAATTACCTTGGAGGGATCTGGGTCGCTGTTCCACATCTGGCAAAATGGGGATAATAACATTGTCCTATCTTAGATGGGTGTTGTGAGGATACATACATCAAAGATTGAGAGGTTCTCTCATATGTTAGCAATGGGGACCATATAAACACCTTGGATGTTTAGATTCTTTCTAAGCTGCCAGCCAACCCAGACTTCTGAAAGCAGGAGAATTGCACAGGCAATTACGTTGCTGCTACCTTTCTCGTTACTATGGATTTCTTAAATGTGAGTGACCATAAGCCAGTACAAGTGTGTGCAGTGTCAAGAACAAAAATGTCTCATTGACATCCTTTTGGATACAGAGAACACGTGAGAAAACAGTGGCTGCAGAGTTGTCATCCCTGAGGTCCTAAGATGGTCTCTTTCCATCCTGTAGCTTAATGAATCACTGAATCTCTCTGCCATTTGGTCCTCCATTCTCCTGTTCATGGACCTGATTGCATAATTCATTGGACACATTCCATCTTGTTTTTGTTTGTTTGTTCACAAACTGCCCACAGACAGGCTACAATATCAGATGTAATTATTATTCACCAATTTCTGTGGATAATGGTTGGCAAAGGGCTTGTTCTCAAGCAATTTGTTGGGAGTGTTCTGTTCTGCTCCATACAGGTTTTTATACTGTGCTCATCAATACTCAACCTCTGTTAGTTAGTTTGGATTGGACGTAAATGGCATGGTATAATTCTGTCCCCTGACTGGCTGAGCATAACTCTGAGAATCAAGGAATAATTTGTCTTTGATATTTGTTTAATTGTTGCTGTTTCACTCCAACTTCCTGTCATTCGCTAGAATATTCACAGACAATGAACACAAAGGGGGGACCCACAGAAGTGAATTCATTAAAATATCCCACCTGCTCCATATTAATTACTCTCTATCTGCAATGGGCTGTTTTTGTTCTGTTCTGGTTTGTTGTATTTCCATTTCTTTGCCAATCATTCTCACTGGTAAGACTTTTCCCCCCGCATTTCAGCTGATTGTCATTCACTTTCATCACTGAATTTCCATTTATCCCATGGCAACCTCCTTAGACACCATACACCAATGGTAGAACTTTTGAAAAGTTTATCTCACTTGCACACACAGTCCTGGTAGTTGAACAAGCATGTTTTTACATGGCCTAAGGCCTTACGATTTTTTTTAAAAAGGATTCCTAAAACTTGACAAAATTCTAATATACATATTGTAGGAATTCCACTTTGACTGGGGAACAGACTGGATAAGCGAATCGTTTTTTCCATACTTAACTTCTGTCATTTTCTGGTATTTACATGTCATTTGACATTTTCTTGAATTAACGTCTACTGAGCAAAATGACCTTTTAACCCGTTAGAGGGCATACCCCAAGCAGATACCAATGCTTACGCCATAATAAGATGAAATATTTTGAAGCACTTTTTATTTTAAGAGCTGCTTCTGGATGTCACATAAGCTTTTACAGTCACTGGTTTCTTGTCATCATGGTTTTCCACCAATTGCGTAAGCAAAAATCATGTCTAATTAAATAAATATATGACACACGTCTTCAGCGGTAGAATAAACACTTTTATTTGTGTTACAGGAGGACTGCATGGCCTGTGTTAAACAAATTAATCTACAAGAATTTACACCAAACTCAGTGGACTTCTTATAATCTGGGACAATAGATATTCCCAGGGAGATGTGGAAAAATTTATCTGGAGATTTTTTTGTTTGTTTTTAAAAAGGGAATTTTCACTTAAATGCAGGGAAATTCTGCAAAAGATTTCTTTTATTTCCTCTTCTACCTTATCTCAACTATCTCCCCAATCTTGTCTCTCTTAAAATCCTGGGACCAACATGGCTACAACAACCCTTCAATAAGATACCAGAATCAGCAGCAAAGCTAGGATCAGAACCCAATAATCCAGTTCATTACTTATCATTAGATACATTTCCTTTTAAAATTCCTTCTCAATCTCCTACACTACACTGGTTACTTTTGCAGTGGGCTCTCTCTAAGCCTGTCCCGTTCCAATCTACTGAAACTCATTTAAAATAGAACGTGGTCCTGCTGAACTGGCCAGTACTATGAAAACTTGATTGAAATATGATTTCACCAAACAGCAAAGAGCCCCAGTGGCTCAGCTCAATAAAACAATTGGCCTGGATAATAATAATTGTTCCCATAATATTTTGCTAAGAGGTCATATGGTTCAGATAAGCACAGAGCAGTGCTTCCAAGAGAAAATTTAATCTTTGACCTAACTTCATAAATAAATTACCCCTTCCAAAACCTCCCAGAGGGAGACACATTTTTGTGTGTTGTAGGCATACCAGAGCTGTAGAGAGTTCAACAATGTAATCCAGTACAGATACAACTTGGCAGATGGGTAGAAACAATTCACTGAGATGTCAGAGATTCGCTAATAGATCTTCAGGGGAGCTGGGGTTCAGTTCTTCAGATCCCAGCCTATGGACACATGTCCCTCCAAGATAGGTCTGCTACTCATTGCCAAATAGCCTCCTATACTGTATACTCCATCACTGCATTGCTTCCAGACTGGGGCATTTCCAAAAGTGATTTGTCAGCACCAGACTCTCAGAAATCCTCTTTCACGGATGATGAGATGCCCCTTCTGGAAGCTCTGCCATTCAGGTGAGATGGTACAAAGTGGTGTAGGCAGAACTGAAAGGACAGCACCTATTGAATTATCTATGTATCTCTAAATGCCATTTTTGGTATGCTGTAGTTACCAAGACAGACATGAGCACAAACCGCATCGTTCAGGCATAACTTTAGCGCTATCTATTCACTGAGAATCTGTGCACAAAAAATGTGCCATAACATTGCATTTTCACACTCATATACTGAGATATTTTGGACCATTCTTGTCAACTGAAGTGGTATATTTTTATAAGGATAATAAATTAACTTTTCTTACCAGAAATGATGGAGTCATTCAACACCTCTTCATCCTGATAAAAAACCAAGTTGTCCTTGAGTTCTGAGTTCATGATCAGGTTTTCTTTGTTCTCATCTGACTCTTTGACTGAGTTTCGCTTGTTCTCCGGATCATTACTGTGGCTCAGTGCGTTCTCCTTTTCTTTGCTGCCCTCGATGCTAGATGTTCTGGATGGACGGACATCCACTCTTTTTTTGGGAGACCCTTTGCTTTCTCTGCCGTGAAAGCTGTGGATGGAAGGCACACACCTGGGTTGACAGACAAGTCCATTTTAAAGCCATAGTAAAAACCTTAGCATTAGATGAACACGGGCATCATGTCTTCAGTGAGATGTACCAGGGGCATCATTGGACTGCATTCTCAGAATCACCATGAGAATGTCTGGGGCTGTTCCACTTCTCAAACATTGTCACAAGAATAAGGTACAGGAGGGGAATGATTAATGTGTTTTTTTGATGTATAGTTGTGTGCTGTACCATGCTGACCTTTTAAAAGAACCCAGCATGTGCTTCTAATGTAAAACATACATTGTATGAAACATTGCCCTTCTAAAAGTTCTGGCAAGGATTTAACAGGGCCTGGAAAGGGCATTGTATTAATCCGTTTCCTGTGAGAAAGATTGTTGTGGCATTGAGAAATGTTACCAATCATATAGCTTTGGAATTACCTTTGTCTTTCTCTACTGCTGCAGTGGAGGGTTTCTAATGAAAAGCAGACAATGTACCCAACACACTCCTACATAGCCATGTGTATTGCAAAACAAGGTACCATATATGCTCATGTCGAAGCCAAGAGTCACATGCTAAAGTAATAATACTGAGCACTTGTAGAGCATCTTCACAGGGCTACAGTAAGCAGTAACCAGTTAATCTTTTGAGGTAGGTTATTCTTAAATTCACTTCACAGATGGGGAAATGAACCAACACAAGGAAAGGGGTCGAAGTCTTTTAATTGGGAAGAGGATCATCTCATTGGTAGATCTGTTCATGCTTATAAAGTTACAGCATCAACTGATAAAGAGGACAGACAGAAGAGATCAGGAGGACTTGGGGAGAGCAGGGCTGAGAAACAATTCAGAGAAGCCATGGGCCGACAGCAAAGCTATGATCAGGAAAGCTTCAGGAGGCTAGAGAGAAGGCCATGGCTGTTTCCAGCAAAATCAGGTAATTTTTCAGATCAGATGATTTTGCACACCCATGATCAGAACTGACCGTTTGCGGGTGCAATTGCCTGGTTTGTGCATGCAACCTTGGGAAATTTTGCCTGCAGAGTAGTCGTGCATCATTGTGCATGTGTGCCCTTTTGAACATTTGACCTCACATCAGTTCCTCTCTAACAGGATGAAAGTGGCGTGTGTGGTCTGAAAGGGTGCAGTTCTTTTAGGAGGACTTCACAGAAGCAGGATATCAAAATTTCATAATTTAGACAGTGATGAGCCACCTCTTACACTGGGCTGAGGATTAGCAAATGATTCCACCTCCTTGATCCCTTATTTCCATGTTGCAGTAGCTTCCCTGTCATAAAAGTAGTGTATTATAAAGGTAACAGCTGAAACTTTCATTTTAACCATGGATCGATGCCAGAACTAGGGCCACCAAGCAGCGTGCGGACAGAACCAACCTGATTTTAATCAGACTAAATGGGTGGAGTGTTAATGACAGGAAAAAATATTTTCTTACCAGCAATTTGTATTATGAAAAATGCTTTCATTGAAAGGATACTGTTTCCTGGTATTCGCGGTGCCTCTATGTGCTATACTTACCTATCCTGCCGATGTTTGGTGGCCAGAGCCCTGTGGAGCTCCTCAATGACTCTGCTGGGAGGTAAAGGCAGGTGGACAGCAGCGGGATGAGGGGAACCGGTCGGCGTTGGTAGCTGTCCTCTGACATGGGGATCGGAGCCTTTCTGGCCTGATGGATGGAAGAGGGCAGCTTGTCCTGAGATTTGGGAGGAACCAACAATGACATAATTCTTCAGGATAGTGGAAGGAGGGGATTTCACTGCTGGCTCATCTACTTCACTTCCTGCTGCTGAAAACAAAGTAATTAAAAAGTCACACTGAGCCTTTCATTGTGGCACACGGAGCTTGGGTTGAGGTAGATTCTACATGCTGGACAGATAAAAATGGTGTCGTTGTTGTGCCATTGCATAATGGGGATGTGGCTTGTGTGGTGAGACTTGTATACTTAAACAATCTGAAGCCCAAGGACTGAGGCTGCAAAGATTTAGCCTGGAAAAATAGGACATCTTCCCATTTTACTCCCTTCTTCCAATTGGATTCTTCTTTCTTTCTGCCCAAAATCACAATCCATTCCGGACTCCCAACCTAAGTTCCCGCTAAGCTGTGCGGCCGTGCAGTAGGCTATAAAGGGCCACACAGGCGGGGAGAGGGTGCCCCTCCCCGGTCCAGCCGAGCCCAGCCCAACTCTGCTGGAGCTGCCATGGCGGGGGAGAGGTACCCCTCCCCCAGCCTGGCCCAGCTGGGGCTACCACGATCATGGCAGGAGCCTCTCCCCGCCGCAGCCCTGGGGCAGCCTGCATTCCTGGCTCCACTCCAGAGCCTGCACCCCCAGCCGGAGCCCTCACACCCCAACCCTCTGCCCCAGCCCTGAGCCCCCTCCTGCACCCCGAGCCCCTCATCCCTGGCACCACCCCAGAGCCTTCACCCCCAGCCAGAGCCCTCACCTCCCGCACCTCAACCCTCTGCTCCAGCCCTGAGCCCCCTCCTACACCCCGAACCTCTTGGCCCCACCCCCTCCATATTGGTGCACATAACAAAATTCATTCCACACATGGACATTAAAAATTAAAGGGAACACTACTCCCAACCCCCTCTCCCTGATTCCTAATGAACCCTGATGGCCACCAGCCAGGCTTTCCAATCTCAACCTTTCTCTGCTGAGCTCCAGATGATTGTGTAAATTTTAAGTCAATCTGGTCTTCACTGAGGTCAGAATGTGCCAGGATCCATTCTCTGCCCTTCTCCCCCTGCCCCATAATGGGCCCCAGCCTCTCACCCCATATAGGGAAACACCAGAGCTTGTGAGATATGGTGATATTAGCTCGTTCAGCCAAACCTGCCACAGCTGAACTGTTCCAAAAGCATTTAAGCGAAGAACAAAGTGGGGTCGAGTACCAAGGAGAGGGGAAGAGGAGTGGGAGGATGTTTAACTGATGCTTTTTGTACCCAAAACTGAGATTTATTTTTTTTTCCAAGCCACCTAATGCAGCTTGGAAATCTTACACTAAAATCTTTATAGCGGTGTCCTTTTAAGTTCTGGGCTGAGGTGATTCTTCTCTTTTCTGAACAGCCCATCCCTGACATTCTCCTCTCCAATCCCATCACTCATATCTATCACCCCAGTGCAACAAACCCCTGCCTCTTCTATTGCTGTGCCTCTGATATTTCCCCCACTCTGGTTAAGACTGCATGGGAGGAGCTGCGGTAAGAGCCTTGTTTGACAAAGATGTTGCTTCACTTTTCTTTTCTGCAGTTCTTATTCTTTTCATTGCACTTTCCTGGCCACATATCTGTCCGGGGTTGTGGTACTTTCTATATTGGAGACACACCAGCACCGGAGATCTGTTTAGTTCAGTCATTCCCAAACTGGGGTTCGTGGACCCCTGGGGGTTCACAAAATGTTACAGGGGGTTCTCGGGGGAAAATTACCTAATGGCGGACAAAGCTGTTCCTAGGGACCCTGGGCACGGGGCCAGCAGCCTGGAGCCCCTAGATTTCCAAGAGCCAAGCAGATCAAAGCAAGCATATCTATCACACTGAGGAGATTTAAACTTCAAGACTCCTTATAAGAAATGGAAAGGGAGGTGGATATTTTTTTGCTGTTTTTAAAATTAAATAGGCAGCTAGTGTTGTTTTTAAAATTATTCTGAAGAACAAGTTTAAGCTTTGTTGTAACGTGAGTTGTTTGCCTGGACTGCTCAAGACCTGAATGCTTGTGTAGGAGGAACTCTTTGAGGTGGCTTCTTAAATACTTTCCTGCTGTTTCACGTCTGATACTCCTTGATGAAACATAGGGGCCTTGTCTTATAACAGGCTTATTCAAAGTGATACACGCTATGAAAGTGAGATCTTGGAAGAGTGTTGCCGTTTTCATAACATAATAAAAATATTGTGATGCTAAATAATAATAAATAGTGTGTAATAAGCATGTCACAAAAACAAATTTTATATTTCCAAGATCACTGCTTTTATAATTTATACTCAGGTAAAGGAGAAAATCCCTGGAAATATTCATTTTTAAGAGGGGGGGTTCGTGAGACTTGACATTTTAGTGAAAGGGGTTCATAGTTTGTTAAAGTTTGGGAACCACTGGTTTAGTTGGAGTGTGTAGAAGGCTATTCCTTTTCTCTTGTTGCCACCTAGTGTTGATAATATGAATTTAAACTGACACATACCCTTTTTGTTTGCAGTGTTGTGTTGTAGCTGTGTCGGTTCAAGGATATTAGCGAGACAAGCTGGGTGAGGTAATATCTTTTATTGGACCAACTTCTGTTGGTGAAAGAGAGACCCCTCCAAGCTGCACAGAGCTCTTCTTCAGGTATGACCTTTGTAGCTTGAAAGCTTGTCTCTTTCACCAACAGAAGTTGATCCAATAATAGCTATTACCTCACCCACCTTGTCTCGCTACAGGCCCTCCTTACCATTCTGATTTTCTGTGAGGTAAACTCTGTTGTCCTTATCTAGCCAAAACTCCCACTGCTATCAGTGGTATCCTGACATTTCTGTGCAAGGATTTCAAGAATTGACTCCTGGTTAGCCCAGAAACTTGCAAGAGAAAACGGGAGATGTTCAAAATGAGGTCTAGCACTTTAAGGATAATAATAAACATAGGTTATTAAGATATTTCCTTCCAGGACAATTGTGCTGCATGGTACCCTACACAGTACCCAAACCCTGCTCTCAAGGACACTGGTGAAAATCTGGCACAACCCACAAAGTCAATGAAGTAACCCAGGGCAGAATTTTGTCCAGTGTGCATATATTTGAGTAGATTAAAAAAAAATCAAATATTTTTCAAGTTTCAAATTAAAAATAATAAATAAAATTACTAAAGTATTGAATTATAGTACAAATTATTAGATAGAAAATGAAGAGTGTAAAATGAAATCCTGCATAAGTTAGTGGAAACTGATTGTTTGAAATATGTGGTTAGTTACTAACATGCAACATAACAATATACAAAAACTTTTGATACCTGGTGAAACTCTATGGCATTATGGGCTAAATTTTGAGTTGGGTTTCTACCCAGAGCCCATATGTGGGAAAGGATGTTCATGGGCCTGCACTTTGCAGGCACAAAAATTACGGTGTGCACTTTTAAAACTCCAGTACCAGCATGTGCAAGAATTTGCACCCAGGAAATGCGTGTGGCACCTGCAAACACAACACTTGTGCATGTGCAACTGTTAGCATTGGTCTAGTGCTCAGAGAGATGTTTGCGTGCATGTGTGTGTGTGTGTGCGTGTGCGCGCGCGCACAAGTAGAAATCTCACATTGTAAACCAGGCCCCAGGTGTGTAAATTTAACAAGACAAAATGTATGCTATCTCTGGCGCTTATATATGAGCACCTCGCAATCTTTATTGTATTTATCCTCAACACTTCCCTCCCCCTGCTGAGGGAAGACAGTGCGACATTTTACAGATGGGAAATGGAGGCACAAAGAGGCTAAGTGACTTGGGAAGGGTCACACAAAGTTAGAGCAGGGAATCAAACCCATGTCTCCCATGATGATGCCCTAACAACCGGGTAATCCTCCTTCTCTCCGTATGCATGTATACGTACAGCTGAAAGAATGACTCAAATCCATGTAGGTGATCTATTTCCTCAAACCTGGAACACTTTAAAGCATAGGAGCATCTACTGGAGTGTCTAGTAGGCAAAGTACACTGCCACAAAGGCTGTGTACCTGAGCAGTAGCATCTAAATTCCTTCCTCTTTAACTGATCAGCATGCTCTCTCCATACCCAGAGGGCAGAGAGCCTCAGCTACCAGGAGACATATATCTGAGCTCAAGGGGATTTTGATTAGGTGCCACTGTGGAAACACACAATGGATATTTATGATCATTCCACTCTCCACTGAATCACAGCTCAAAGGGCCATATAACACCTCCTAATTCATACTCTATCTCTGTGCAATAGGGAAGGATACTCTGGTCTAGCCAAGCTGCTGAGGGGTTGGGGGACTTTACTGTCACCTTTATGCTACCGTGATCCCAGAGCCTCATCGGGGCCAGTTCAGCCTGGACACAGCTTAGTCTAATGTTGAGCACTTTTTTGTTAATCACACTTTGTTTGTCCTAATGAGAGCTGTTCAGGGAATAATCTTACAAAATGGTATCTTGTACCTTGCCGTTCCCACCCCACCCCCCTTTTGTGATTAATTAGTGCTTGGCTTATTCCCCTCTCCTTCCCTCCACCATCAGCACCTCCAACACTGTTAGGGAAAAAAATAAAATAAAGGGCTTTCCAACCCCCTCTGTTTTTCTCTCATGTCACTCTCTCCCCCCTCTCCCCACCTCCACCCCACTGCCCTCTCCCACAGACGGTACTTGTTCAATCTGGGCTTACAATTACTCCCACTCCCAGAAGCAGAACTGAAGAAGATGTGCCATTATTAGAGCTGGTTGAAAAATAGCTTTTCCCCGAAGAAAATTTAGACAAAAATGAAATATCAAAATGGAAATATTTCACCTAAAAATGAAATATTTTTGACAAACAACATTTTTATGCAAAATGGTGTTGCAAAGTGCCTCATGGGAATTGTACTTTGGGTGCCATATGCGCCCATTCTCCTGTAGGGGTTGAGCTCTCAGGATGGACTATATCTCCCATGTGATGAGGGGAAGAGGTGAGTCATAGGAGTCCTGGGCCATATTGCATCATGGGACCTGTAGTCTGGCCAGAAAGCCTGGCCCATAGAGAAGAATGGAAACAAAAGGCATCTGAACTACAACTCCCGTGAAGCACAACACCACCATTTTGAATTGAAATATTTCAGTTTTCAGCTGAAAATACAAATTGTTTTGGTTTTGGCCATTATATTTTGTTTTTTAAAAAAAGTTTTCCATGGAAAGCAGACACTTTTATCAAGAAAAATAATGTTGGTGAAAACCCAATTTTCCATTGAAAATCAGTTGAGACAGAAAACTTTCAATCAGTCTGAGTCATTAGAGCAGCACCCTATGATCTTCTGCTTCATGGTGACCCTGCAAATGGGGCCTCTTTCTTTGTACCAGCAAGTTGGGGTTGCAAATGATTGCAGGAACAATGGTTGTCAGTTAGCAGTTTAGATGCCTGATTATGGGCACACTCTGGCAATGTAAAGGAGCCTTGCAGTGGGACTAAATCACCGTTATACTCACTTCAAACTCCTTTGCACTGCTGGAAGTGGTGAAAAGTGGAAGATCACCGTTGTGGCACAGTAGAGAATCAGGCTGTGTGTGTGTGTGTGAACCTGAAATTCGGAGTGAAACCTGAGATGCGGGAGTGGGTTGTGAAAGGTTGGGTGAACTGTTCATATGTCATTAGAGGAACTTGCACCGCTCTAATTTAGACCTGCCCTAATGAGCAAATCCTTCAGGCAGAAAGCTTTGAAGGATCTATTGACTTGAGCTTTGCAGTTGACAGCTGAGTTCACTGCTTCTGGACCATTATCACACTGATTCTGTATAGCAAAAAGCATTTAACCTTCCTTGTGTTTCATAGCGACTTGTGGCAAGTCATGCACAAGCGGCTGATTGGGTAGCTGTCAGTGTCCTCTGCTTTACATGGATTAGTGCAGGTGGACTTACTGCAGCCTCCTGCAATAAACAAACCAGGACAGGTCTGATATATGTGCAACATGCAAAGACACAGTGCTTCTAGATCGGGGGCGAGATCCTCAGCTGGTGTAAATCATTAATGCTCCATTCACATCAATGACATTGATTTACACCAACTAAGTAACTGGCCCAAAATATATATAGGAGAAAAATTAGATACAAGGAGAGGACAATGTCGAGGGGATGGAAGACACTTTATTGACCAACATGACTAACCTGTTACGCTCTTGATTTTGGAGATTGCCTTAGGTGGTGGAATTGGAAGTGAAGGGGGGCTGGGGAGCTGTGCTAGGTTTCTTTCCATTGGTTGCTGTGGGGAATCTGTGGATTCAGAAATAAGTAAGGCTTGTGGAGTCTCTTCGGTTACTGGCAGGCAGGCATCTTCTAGTTCTTCAGTGGACAATGAAGGTTTCTTGGCTAGTAAAAGGATCAGAAGCAGTAGAATTAATGAGACATGAAATTAATAATGATGATGATAAACCAAGGGGCCCTACCAGGAAGAATCAAGAAAACAGAATTCACGGCATACAGCTAGCAGCACTTCTTTTCCACAGTGAAAATAATGAATGTGTGCAATAGCCTGCCAGCCAAGGTTGTTGAGGTAAAAATAAAACACACCGGGGTAACTGAAGAAACAGTTAGATACTACGTTCCTAAAGAAACTGATGAGCCTTGAAGGGCCAAATAGCCTTTACTCATTTTCCTTCCCACCCTCGCCCCTCAAAAAAAAAATCGTATGTTCTTTTCTATAATGAGGACAGCAGGGTATAGTGGTTTTTGAGAACTGCAATTGATTATCTTGTAGAACCCAGCTGCAATGATTTAGAGTTACCATGTGAGCACTTCTTGCTAGGAACACAAATGAAGGATAAGGAATGATTAACTTTTAATATAGCCTCACAGATCATTCTATGATTGCTCTCTGCAGGATTTCCTGGCAATTTTTATTTTAATCCTATTAAAATGTGACTTCAGCTTGCAGCCCAGTTCCTCTCTATTCCATCTGATGCCAGGGTGGCTCAGTCTTTCTTGGGGACGATGTTAGGAACCAAGATTGAAGCAACCTGATATAAGAAGACCTTCTCTTGGATAACAATAACAATGCTAGAACAGGGAATAGACATTGGGATGTAGTGCAGAAGAAATCGCCATCTCTGAAGGGGCTGATGCTACAAGCTGTGGAATGCCTCCTGAATGGTGTTGAGTGCACTTAATTCCAAGCAAGTCAGTAAGTGCTGAAGCACTCAGCAGCTTTCCAAACAATTTGCATCCTTGCTTTTAAAATGCAAACACAAGGCTCCAAAGCAGTGAGGCAGTAGGACACAATAGCCTTGGCAAGATGATAGCATTTAATTTGTTGACAAACAGATTAATGTATGTGTCTAGAAGTGGAGTAATGAGTATTTATTGTTTGGGAAGTAAATAAATATGCAGTGTTAGTCAGAGATACTGTTGCAAAATTTTGCTGGATAGAAAGAAAAGTTGCCTCACTTGTGAAATAATCACCTCGGTTTTCAAGGAAGTCATTGCAATTGCTATATATTTTTTATTTTTTAAATCAGTATTTGGTGATGGTTGCCCTCAAAGATCATTGGCTATTTATACTGCAGGGGCTAAGTGCTAAGGTGAAAAGCAAAACAATCCTTTTATTTTGATGACCACTTAAGCCACGTGGAGTAGAGCAAAAGGAAGCCACTCATGAGTGATGTTGGGCACCCCTGAAGGGGTGAAAATCTGAGTATTATTCAAGAACCAGGAAATGCAATGGGTCAAGACAATAGAGTTTCAATTCTGGGGACCCAGGAATGCTGCTGATGGGAAGCTGTGAGAGTGATAAAAGGGAGAGTGTTGCTAGTCAGTTGGGCTAGAGTAGGGGTAGGCAACCTATGGCATGTGTGCCAAAGGCGGCACGTGAGCTGATTTTCAGTGGGCTCCCGGCCCGGGGGGCTCTTCATTTTAATTTAATTTTAAATGAAGCTTCTTAAACATTTTAAAAATCTTATTTACTTTACATACAACAATAGTTTAGTTATATATTATAGACTTCTAGAAAGAGACCTTCTAAAAACGTTAAAATGTATGACTGGCACGCGAAACCTTTATCAGAGTGAATAAATGAAGACCACCACTTCTGAAAGGTTGCTGACCCCTGAGCTAGATCCACAAAGGAGACTGAGGCTCAGAATTGCAAGACCTAACTTCGGGCACCCTGCCACCTAGTGGAATCCTCTGTCCCAAGTTAGGTGTCCATGCGCCCTATACAATAAATGGGGAGAGTCTATGGGAGTCACAGAAAGCCAGCAAGGTGAGCAGGGAGTGAGCCGCTGAAACTAGCCCCACCCTTCAAAGGTAGTTACCATCTAACTCCACTCGGGATTCACGGTCGTGAACCCTCTCCTGGAGATAGGTGCCTAAGCTAGGTCCGACATTATTTTTTTGCAAAAAATAGTGGTGGTGGTCATTCCCTCTCCCACTCCTTATAGCCAACAGACTAGTGCGTAGAGTATTCCTCTGAGATGTGGAAGATGCTGGTTCAAATCTCTGCTTGGCCTTATTTGAAGCAGTGACTTGAACTGGGGCCTCCTGCATCCTGGGTGAGTTTTCTAACCACTGAGCTGTGGTACAAAGGAAGGGGGCAGCACCACCACAGCAGTGTTTTATGTGGGTTAGGCATGCTCTGAGCACACCTATCAGATTAGGCCCAGCAGATGAGATAACCAGGGGAACTCTTAGTTCAAGGATCCTGCCGGGGCTTAGGTGTGAGCTATGCACTTAGCAATAGCAGGACGTAACTGTCCTGATGTTGCAAAGCAAGGCAGTGGCAGAGGAGGGACTAGAATCCAGAACTCCAAATGCCTCATTCTGGGCTCTGGCCTTGAGACCATGACAAAATTCCCAGAATACAATTTTCAAAACCAAAGTTTTTCTGTTTTCCACTGGGCTGGGAACCTTTGGGTGATACTGTCAGCTGATAAACCAGAAGAACACATTTCTGTCTGAATACCACATGTCTAGAAACCCAGAAACATTCAGAATACGCCATGAAAATTCCAAGTTTTGCTATTTGGGGGGTGTATCTGGGTTTCTTTGTTTTTGTTTGATTTTAACTTTTCATTTGAACTCCAGCAAGCTAGACAAGTTTAAAAATTTTAAATGAAATCCTGTGTTGCTGGCCTGGTCTCCTTTTTTTAATATGTGCACAGTAGACCTTTTATCTAAATAACATAAAATTAAATACACACAATGGTGAAATATGTACACATGCACATGGATAGGCTTAGACCATATTATTTCTTGAATGTCCAACACTCCAATTCAAGCCAATGCAGGAGGCTTTCTCCAATACACACCTTTTGTTACTAACTTCAGTGGAAACAGGATAGGATCTAGAATGGAGGATTTGCCAGAGGTTGGTAAAGAGGAGCTAAAAGGACATGTAACAAACAGGAGTGGGTATTGCTGCATAGGAAGTATGCTGTTTGGGAAAATTAAATCCCACCTTTCAGTGTATTGCGGCTGGAGAACTGATACATACCCCAAGGGAAGAAAAAGAAATGCAGACGACAGTAAAGGTTAGGCCAGTGAGATGGTGAACAGAACTGGCATTTGTAAGCGTCACTGGAAATAGGGAAGATCTGGAAAGAAATTAATAGCTACATCCACAATTCAGAAACGAGATGGAAACAATTCAAGAAACTAGGACTCTGCAAATGGGCTTTCAATTGTGAAGGAAACAGTGATGAGAAACAGATGCACAGAGAAATAGACGCCATAGTCCAATAGAGGAAGTT
The DNA here is from genome assembly GCF_011386835.1 of Chrysemys picta bellii. Classification (NCBI taxonomy): domain Eukaryota; kingdom Metazoa; phylum Chordata; order Testudines; family Emydidae; genus Chrysemys; species Chrysemys picta. The sequence goes on along the minus strand of NC_088803.1, from coordinate 45,477,658 downwards.
TATTATTAATCACAGTAGTGCCTGGAGGACTCCAATTAGGACTGAGACTCCTTTGTAGTAGGCACTGTTCAGACATAGAGACATGGACCGTCCCTGCCCTACCAAGCGTGCAGTCTCATTCAAGACAAGACACATCAGTGGATAAACTACACAGTAGGAACAGCTGCAGGAGGGAGGAAAACAGCAGTAAGAGTGTGAGTTAATATAATATAAGCCAACTATATGCAGGGCTAGAGTGTTTTGAGTATTTGTTTGTTTAGTTTTCATTGTAAGATACACAGAAGGGTGAAAGCACAAATGTTAGATGCCCCGTGAGTAACAAATCTGTTTTGGGACCATTCATGATGAAATAACACACCGTGTTGAATCAGAGAAGATAAGCTAGGTTTAAAGAAATGGGTTGATACAATAACACAAAAGTCATCTGTTGTCTGCTGTGGGCAAGTAGGAGAAGGGATGAAATACCTGAGGGGAGAGCTGAGAGGAAACCATTCAGGAGGGAGTGGAGTTACCACAAGCACCAGAGGAACAATCTGATATATCATGAAAAGCGCAAAACAACAGTGGTCTTGGAGAATAAACCAGAGAGTGAGAGAGAGCTGGGAATGTATAAAAGACCGAAATGGAAAACCCTTCAGAGCAATGCTTAGACAGCAGAAATAAATCAAATTCTGATCTAATCAACAGGGAGCTGTAAGGGGGGATGAAGTTGTATTTAGAGCTGCAGTGGGGTAAAGGAGAGGGGCTGGGACAAGGAGACAAGGAAAGTGGGGGGTGAGGGTCTGGAATGAGAACCCTGGTATGGGAAGTGGGATGAGGAGCCTAGGGTTTGGCAGGAGACTGGGAATGGGGCAGCCTGGAAGAGACAAAGGCAGAAGGGTCTGTAACCACTCCCCTCAGGAGCCGGAATAGAACATAGGATTCCTGAATATCAAGATTCTTCTCCTGTCGGCAACAAACTGTGCAATCCACTGGCAAAATGTGCACCTCGTCTCTTTCTAGTGGTTGACCCACATAGAGATGACAACCTACTGCTACCAGTTACTCTGTTAGCTCAAGTGGCCGAGGTCTGTGTCGTGGCTCCAAAGGTAGTGGCTTTTAACCCCTCTGTGTTGTTTATTATTAATCACAGTAGGATGAAATTTCTGTTGGTTTTTTTTTCAAGTTGTTTTTATAAAAGCCTAGGAAAGTATATACAAAACACTATGTTAAAAGAACATTATGTCGGCAAAGTCACACACTTGACATTTAAGAAATGTCAGAATTCAGGCAGAATTATACCAATGAAAGATTCTCCTACCCTCGGCCAGCCACTTAGGTAAGCTTTACATCAGCTTTTCACTGCTAGAACAGTGCAAAGCAGACTTCAACAGATCCAAATCCTGGTTTGTATTCTGAGCTAGGCCAAAATATATGGGTGATTAGATGAAGGGAACTTGGTTTGTGTTTATCTGTACTACTGATACAGGCCTGCTCGTTGTAGTAATTGAAATATCTTGTACATATTGTTCCCTAATCCCAGCTGGGGTGACAATATCAATGTGTGTACCCGCGCATGCACAGACATGCATCTAAAGGAAGATGGTCTGGTGCCTCTTACAGTCCTCATGCCATTGTACTGCTACCCATCCCCTGACATGCAGCCAGATTCTTGGTATAGGAAAGAACTCTCCTAATACCACATGGCATGGTGTCAAAGCAGCCTCTCTTATGTGTTTCAGAGTAGCAGCTGTGTTAGTCTGTATCCGCAAAAAGAACAGGAGTACTTGTGGCACCTTAGAGACTAACAAATTTATTAGAGCATAAGCTTTCGTGGACTACAGCATCCGAAGAAGTGGGCTGTAGTCCACGAAAGCTTATGCTCTAATAAATTTGTTAGTCTCTAAGGTGCCACAAGTACTCCTGTTCTCTTATGTGTGCAACTCTTCCCAATACTCCTGGCTTGTGTGTCCTTCACTAAAATGGAGGTCTCAAAAATCACTATTCTTACAGGACTGATTGATTGCTAACCTGGTCTGGAGGGGACTGAACTAAACACGGTGCTCTGGCTCTCTGATGCATCAATTCACTGGACTCATCGCATGGCAGCTCAATAGAAGCACTTTAGCATGTTCTATCCCAGGGGTAGGTAACATATGGCACGTGTGCCGAAGGCGGCACGCGAGCTGATTTTCAGTGGCACGCACACTGCCCGGTTCCTGGTCACCGGTCTGGGGGGCTCTGCAGTTTAATTTAATTTTAAATGAAGCTTCTTAAACATTTTAAAAACCTTATTTACTTTACATACAACAATAGTTTAGTTATATATTATAGACTTATAGAAAGAGACCTGCTAAAAACGTTCAAATGTATGACTGGCACGCGAAATCTTAAATTAGAGTGAATAAATGAAGACTCGGCACCCCACTGCTGAAAGGTTGCTGACCCCTGTTCTATCCAATACCTGCATCGTCTTTCAGCTCCTCTGAGTGCAGCTCCTCGCTAAATGAGGTTGCATTTGTTGTTGCTGCTGTACTTTCCTGCTGCATCTCTTCTGAGGTAAGTGCCTGGCATACGGGGGATGAAGGGTCACTCTGCATTGATCTGGTGGCACCATCAGCAGCGCATGCTTTGCCTCCAGCATCTAAAACACCACATCACTTAATCTTAATTAAGTCATCAGCTGCAAAAGTGAAAACATCCTGCCATTCTCATTCATTAGTGTATGCACAGATAGCCTATCACTTATCCTGCAGCGTTCCTTGCAAGAGCTCACTTTGGCAGCATCTGTCATTTTCAGAGGTGCTGAGTGCCTGCAGCTCCCACTGACATCAGCTGGCCTTGTAGGTGCTCAGCACCTCTGAAGATCAGGCCACTGATATTTGGGTGCCTCGGTGTGCCTTTAGGGGCTCCATTTTAGACACCCAACTTTCCAAATGTTGGGGCACAACTGAAATCCAAACCTCTCTTGACATAGGGCCAGATTCTGATACTCTCCAACTGAGGAGTGATGCCAATAATCCCATCAGCTGTAAGCATTCTGACACCTTTTTAGCTTCTTAAGTATTTTCCAACCCAGGGAACATTCCTCAGTGGGAATACAAACTATGCTGTCTCTCACTTCCCTGATCCTCTCTCAGCAATTACAGGCTCAACACCACCATTGCAAAATCAACCAATTACTCCCAGTTTGAGCCAGCTCTCTCCAATGATGTGTGTGTACACGGTCCACCTCTGACCAGATAACTTATATTTCTCAGTCCTAGACGCTCCTCATTAGAAGTGCATGACAAGGCTGTCTTCTCCTTTGTAATGATTTCATTACAAGTTTCTTAAACAGTGATTTAAAGGAGTTAAACGTTCACAGACCACTTTTTATTTTTTAATATGGAGACCATTTGCAGAGTCTGTTCCTGCTCATTTGAGTGAGGGTATCAGAAGTCAGCCTGCAAATGCTGCAGAGCTAATGCAATATTTTTATAGGCTGAGCTCATCCAATCTGCCTCATAATCACGTTTGGTGAAAAGTTACTGTTCTTAAAATAGCCCCTGCAGTAGCACAGTTGCTATGATACAAGGAAAGGGGGGGAAAAGTTCATTGCCTATGTTTCAGCTGATCGTGAAGCCAGCCTATACATAATCACTGGCATATTAACAGCTGTCTGCACTATTTGTAAGACAGAGCTTTTCTTCCAGGGCTATAAAACATTTTACATTTGATCAAATCTACGCTTCACAGCTAAAAGGGGAAAAACTCCATAAATGTTTCCCAGGAGCAGAATGGGCGGCTCTGCTTTGTAAGTGCCCTGTGTTCTCCAAGAGATAGCTGCTGCTTTGGCAAGCCACCAAATGCTGCGCCACAACAATAAAGATACCAAGACAGAACGTTAGCTCCTTTAAATCACTGCCTAAGAAAACTGTAACGACTCATGAAATAAGCAGAAGCCAGCCCTCTCAATGACCTTCTAATGAGGAGTGTCTAGGACTGAGAACTATGAGGTCCCTGGTCAGAGGTGGACACCACATCCTCAGAGCCAGGGGCGGCTCCAGGCACCAGCGCACCAAGCGCGTGCCTGGGTCGGCAAGTCGCAGGGGGCGGCCTGCCGGTCGCTGTGAGGGTGGCAGGCAGGCCACTTTCAGCGGCATGCCTGCGGGAGGTCTGCCAGTCCCGCGGCTTCGGCGGCAATTCGGTGGTGGGGACGCCGATGGTGCGGCACCAGCGGACCTCCTGCAGGCAAGCCGCCGAATTCGCGTTACCAACGGATCGCCCGCAGGCACGCCACCGAAAGCCGCCTGCCTGCCGTGCTTGGGGCGGCAAAAAACATAGAGCCGCCCCTGCTCAGAGCACTGTAGAGATGTGGCCGGAGCTGGAAGGAAGTGCATCGATTTGCAGGGGTGATATTGACCCCATAGATTTTTGAGCGAGGGTGGGGGAAGAGGGTAACTTTATACCCACAGGTGAGGAAACACAAGAGAATCTACACCGTCAGAACGCCACGGAAAATGATCTCAGGAAGAAGCAATGCTCTTCCATGCTGGAGTAATCAGCCCACTACAGAGCAATGCAGTCAAGGAACAAACCTTATCATTAACTTGCTCCTGCCCTCTAGAAGCCCTGGAGTGCATGTGCATCTCCCAGTGATGAAGGAAAGCCTCAGAAGTGGCACAGGTCAGGCAGAGTTAACAGGAGACAGCAACCCATGGTTAATGAAAGCCGCTGCATCATTTCCAGTAGTGCCCACTGGTGTCAACATGGGCTACACTGTCCCTAGCCCGTACTCAGCCACGCCGGGGAGGAAAGGGGAGTGAGGCTGCGCACATTGTGGCACCAGCCATGGGATGGGGTGAGCAGGGGTTCCTTGCTGGCTATTCCCCTCTAAGCATAAGTGGGCCTTGGCTGTGGCCAGAAGTAGGAGGAGAGTAAACTGCCCTTTGAGAAGGCGGGTGGTAACTTACCACCCGTCCGCAAAGCGAGGCAGGCACAGGAGAGGAACTGCTCTGATGGATAGTTCCTCCCTGGGCTGCTCTTGAGTTGAAGCAGCTCCTGCTCCAGACCTTACCCAGAGCTGGGCCGAACGGCCCTGCTAGGGATGCTGCACGGTTTCTGCAGCCTGGTGTAGTGCAGTATGTGACTTAGCAGAGGGGCACGCTGTACCGATGGAGTGTGTCGCTGCTGCGGGAAAGATGTGAGGGCAGGTTGGCAGGTTTCTCAGACTTGATCTCCATCTCTCACTGTTTGGATTACTTTACTGATGTGAGCAGGTACCGGGATGGTACGCAAATACCTTTGTGAATCCCTCCCCAGATGTTCAGCAGGAGAGCAGAGTCCCAGAGTGAAACCCGGGATTTAGAGATTTACTGTGGTGTGCTTAGCACAATGCTGCCGCTCTGACAATTGCAGTTGATTGCAGTGAGTGTCCATTAAAAAAAGGATTGAATCTGAAAAGATTAGAATGCAACTGCCACAGCATTATCGTCGTCTGAGTAGGCTTCTCATCGGGTATTAAAAAAGATTCTGGGCAATTTTTAAGAGCAGTTAATAAACTGCATATGTTAATAAAGCCATAAAATAGCCTCTGAGATTCAAAACATCCATTGTGTTGGAAGGAAATAACATGGAGCATATTGTATTGCCCTTTGGTTGCCCATAACTCACACTCTCCCGTCTAGACAATTGTGTGGCATTGTAAATTTGCCTGATGGTTTTATAGGCTCCATGTAACTGTAACACAGAGAAATTAAAAACATAAGAGGGGGGGGGAGGGAGTGTGTGTGTGTAGGGGGGGGAAATACCCAGCCAGTCCATTTCCAACTGACCTTTAAAAACCCCATTCCCGTTTGGGCAGTGTTTATTAAACTAGGCTTATCTGCTTTTTGCTAAAATGATTTTAATACATAGCCCCCATTCAACCAGGTCTTAGTGAAGTGAAAAGCTGATCCGATCCTACTGCTATTGACTTTGATGTGCTCTATATCACTTGTCTGTACTGCTCTCTTAAAAACCCATAACTTCCCGTGTCTTCAAATTCAGAGATCACTGAAAACCATGGAGACAAGCCCTGAGAAATCTACTAGATATACATACACACATACGTGTGTGAGTGTACACACATACATACACACACCCCTAGTAGATTTCTCAGGGCTTGGCTATGCGGTGGGGTAATGCACTGCATAGGTGTAATTTTGAAAGCGCACTAATGTGTTGCACATTAATTGGTCAGTGTAAATCCTGCTGCTGCACTTTAACGAACTATATGAAAGTGCTCAGTACTCCCTGAAAGAGCCCTAGGGAACCTTTCGTGCACACCTGTGGAGTCTACACGGAACAATTAACGTGCAATATGTTAATGTACTTTAGAAATCAGAGCCCCGTAAAGCACATTGCCCCACCATGTAGAGAAGCCCTCAGACTTAGATTTATCTATCTAGTAGTACCAATATGCTACCAGACCAAATCTTGGTCTAGAATAAAGAACAAGAGTTCAATGAAAAACTCCTCATATTAAACAGCCAAAATTATGAAAAAACTTCAATTTTAAAGTAAGTTGGCCATGTAGGTTTATAGCCTGTACTTAAGAATCATACATATAGCTTTTCTGCAGTTATGACAGGTGTCTCTGTTTAAAATGCTCACTTTCTGTTCAGTTACTCTCCATCACAGCCTCATCAAGTGTCATTAGGAGAGTTATTTATAGATTTGGAATTTTGTTTTAAACGAGGCAATATAATTATTGCTCCTATTAGTTTCAATAAAATATTCCACCTCTCCAATTGGACTGACTCAGCCGGCCCCTCTTCCCTCATAACACCATCTGTTACAAAGTTCTCAGCCTCAAGGGGGAAAGGCCCTTTTTTTTTTTTTTAAGCTATCTTTAGAAAAAAAATGGCTGTCAGAAGTTGGGTCCTGATGCTGGGAACACACCAAACTTGGTAGAATGCTAAACTCTCTCAGGAACAGGTCTTTTGTTCATTTAGAAGCATCTGTTTGGGGGCCTTAGACGAGCAACATACAGAATTACAAACGTTCCTGCATATCTATGGCAAGTTATCTTGCATTTAATCATTGCTTCACACTTGTTTTGTATTCACGTAAGCTTGTAAAAATAACAGTACTAAATGTCTCATTCCTCTGTAGGAATGAAGAACTTATATAATTAGAATACACCTTGTACTAAACTTGGTTTACCAGAAAGACAGCAGAAAATATGGATTAATATCACTCTGAGATCTGAATTCACGGATTGTACTTGCTAGCTTCATTACTGAATACTTCTGTATAGCTGAGTTCATATTCATATAAGCTTTACTGAGTTTCTTGGCAATCTGAGCAGAAGGGCTTATGGCAATTGCACAAAATATGGTTGAATTCATTTCTTGTGTAAATCCCATGACAGTGGAATGCCACTTAAGATGGAGTTACACCATAAACCACACTGGATATGTTGAGTGACACCAGGTATGAAACTGATCCAATGACTGTTCAAACTGGTCACTGTTTTTTTTCTGACTGTGGGTTCTTATCATTTCTTGCCATCACATGTGTCCAGCCCTCATGTAAAGGACAACAATAAAAAATGAAGACGGGGTTTACTTGCCTTGTTCCATCATCTCCAGAAGACCTTTCTTAATGAGTTCATCCCGACCTGGCCTTGCAGTAATCTTCTTCTCTAACACTGCAGAAAGTGATAGCATAACATAGAAAATCAGAGCAAACAATGGATGGAAGTAGACACACAAGACAACTCAATATGAAAGCTGCAACAGGTGGGTGCTCTCTAGTCCCACATGTAGTGAGCTGACCAGAGGAGGACTACACAGTTGGAGTTTTAGGGGCAAGTGTGGTTTGTGACCAGCTGGCCAGTTCAGTGTGTTTTCATTGCTAGAGCAGTGGTAATATTGCTAGCCAAGGGGCAGGATGCTGAAAAGATCAAAGCTTCCAAAAGGGGTTTGAACAATCATGTTCAGATCCAAAGTCCAAGAGTGTTGCAGACCGGGTCTTTGATTGGACTCATTACACGTAGGTGCCAGCTGTCTGGTTTTCAGTCTAAACTTTCCCCAAATTTGGGAGATGTTCAGGTCCTGGTTTGGGTTCAGACCTCCCTGTACAAAGCAGTAGGGGAAAAAAAAGTTAATGTGTGTGACTGATTTGCAGGGGCAAGACAATGAAACCATCCCCACCAAGCTTTCTTGCCCACTAACCATTGTGTGCCTCTCTTGAACCATGTATTTTGTATTATTTGTTGACTATATTATTGCACCTGACTGATCTTCATCCACAAGGCGGAGGCCTTTATGCGCCCTCCTTGCTTAGGAATTTGTCTAGTAAATCACCAGCTAATTCCATTCACAGAATGAAAAAAGGGGGCTTCCAATCTCTCTCTTCCATTTTCCTATATCTCTAACTACCTTCCATTCTGTGAATCAGCCCCTTCTATGGATCAGAGGAATTTGCCAAGTTTAAGAGAGGAGTGGATCTGATTTAACTCAGTGTTTCCTTTTCTAGATTTATCAGAGAAATGCAGCTGCATGGTGTTGAGAATGGTGGCAATATAACTGTGTTCTCTCTCCTGATAACACTTTAGCTTCCATGGTCAGGGGCAAGTCCTGCACTCATGCTCTTTGGCAGAAAAAGAAGAGCCCTCATGCAATGGAACTGGAATGGTTCTGAGTACACAGTTTGGGAAGAGGGATGCTGGGAGTCCACACAGGGAGTGTGCAACATTTCACACCAGGGATTTATGCTCCCGACTCCCCAGAGAAGAGGCTCCCTGTGTTTTAGAGTAGAAAGCTATTTCAGGGGATGAGTCAAAGGCTGGCAAATGGATTCAAGGCTAACAAGATGCAGCAGTCATTCCTACCAAGGAGCGGGGATGCACAACATGTGGTAGGTACTATACTCTCGATGGTGCAGTAGCAAATATGGAGCAGCCTTGCAGAGTGTGTTCCTTCTCACATGATCCCCACAGAGCACCCATGTGCCCAGCCAGTTTGCATCAGCCCACGCACAGGTACAAGGAGTCACTCCTTAGAATCTCAGGAAAAGACAAGTGACTCTTGTTTCTGAGTGCTGTACCCTGCGGATGTCTTCAGAGATTTGAAAGAGTAGACACTCTCCCTCACACTGTGGTCTGTTGGGCATATTTTTAACACGGTGGCTGACGTTTTCAGGAAGGAATGTTTACATTCTGTAGAGTGTTTTGGTTAAGAGTCGAGCCCTACCAGTCAGAGTAGCTCCCTCTTGTCGTTTTCCATAATGTCAGCGTGATCCCCCATCTCCCCCCCAAAAAAGGTAGAACAATACATGGAGTCGTGTTTCTAGCAACTGTTCTCATGCACAGAAAGTCTCCAAGGAGTGAAATGATGACTGCAAACTTCATTTAAGTTTGCACGTTACAGAGAAGACACCCAGTTGTAGTTTGCCTGCCACTGAACTTACTGAATTAGTTGTATCAAGAATTGCTAGGATTCATTTCTATGCCCTGTTGGAAATAAACTAAAGGTGTCTGGGTCAAAAGATGATCTTGGTGTTTTTGCTTTGGCTGAAACAGGAAAACTGTGTTTTCTCTTTCTGATCATAACATCCATTTTCCATTATATCTGTCACTGGTGACTAATACAGTTGAATAATATGCTATGTTTAGACTTCCTGATAAATTCCCTGCCCAAAAACAATAATTTAAAAATAAGTTTTTAAATACAATATACATGTACAAAAATCCATGTTTAGAAAATTGAAAAAATCACCACAAGCAACCAGACACCTCAATTATGTGGTGTATGGCTACCATTTAGATGCAAACTTTGGGAGATGTCACTAAGCTATAGGAAGAAGGGCTGGTCATATACTATTACTCAGAGTCATTATTTAATGCGTTTTAATATTTTTTAAGTAATTTATCTGAGTAATCCATTTTTCTCAGTATTTAACCTAGTGTTCTTGTTTTTATTATTGAATTCTGAATGCAAGGGGCCAGATTAGTACCACCATATAGCCACAGAGCCGTCGCAGTGTAAGCTTCCTCACACTGTCCCTCTGATGTGCATTAACCCTGAGCTGGAGCATGTATCTCTTGGAAGTACTTGAGCTCATGTTAGTCCATCACCTCTCTGCTAAGTGCCAACACCGGGATCAGTTATGAAGTTGTGGACCTGGATTGATACCATTGACTGACTTATTTCACAAAGGCCACTAAAAGCCCATGGTAATTACTTTGAGACACATCTGACGAGGGGCTAATTCCAAGTACTCTCTTAGCCTTTCTGGGGATTTTAGGTAGATTGGAAGGAATAGTAATGAAATCCCTTCTGCACTTGGCTTTACCAGAAGGGCCAGAGTTTGATACCCTCACTCATTTTCAGTAGCACCTAACTCCACGAGTGGTCCTCTGACTTCAATATCGAAGGTACTATTCAACGTAAGGTATCACGGTCCGGCCTTTAAATTAGCAGCCCCTGCTCATGCTGCGGCATCTTCGTCCCTTACAAAGATCAGTGAAGGGCAGAAGCGGGGCGGTGAGACGGTGGACAGCCTGATAAATCAAGTTTGGGATTTTGCTCTTTGCTGACTGGATTGGTAGAAATCCTGTGGCCAAGAGGTCAAATCATAATGGTTCCTTCTGACCTTAAAATGTCTGAATCTATGACAGGCCAGATTCTTACACTTAGAAACAGCTTATCAATAACCTGCCCTACTTCAGCAACCTCTGCTCATTTTTCTTCACAGGGTGGACTTTGCCTTGCACTGAATCAAGCTGTTGCTCTTCCCATACCTGCTGATGTTTGCTTTAGTTTCTCGTTTTTCTTTTTCCTCCACTTCCATGGTTTGAAGATCCTGCCCAATGTTGCCAGCTTGCTGTTCCTTCTCACAGGCGGAGTTCTAATCCCTGAGACCAGATATTCAGAATGCATTGCAGGGGACTGCTCCATCTCATCTGAGAGGCAAAAACAGAACAAAGCTGCTGGTTAAAAGAAAATAAGACCAAGTGTTTCAGAAGAGGCTTAGTAAGGCGGGGGGAAGTATGGTGGTCATTCCAGCTAAAAGAGCATTCGGTTTAGTCACCAAGCAATGTAGTGCAAGACAGGGAAATGAAGTCATTTGAGTCCTTAAAATAGGGGCACCAGATCCACGCATGCTGAGCAGGGTATGTGCCAGCATAGCTTTTTGTAGTGCAGGGGGGATCTTTCTTGGCTTTGTATCTCACCCATCACCACTGACTCCAAGCACCTGACATCTGAGTGACTCTCTTGCGGCCCCCTTCAAGGAGTTCATCGAGGGCTAGTTCCATGGAGTTTATGACCTCCGGTGGAGGAGATGTACTGAATTTGTGCATCCCCAGTCTGCCCTGGCCATGCTCCCATCTTGGCCAGTGATGCTCACTTTTTGGCGTGATTCCCTACAGCCCTCCCCCCTGCCCATGGGAGGTGTTGGCCTCGTAACTCCCCTTCCCTCCGCAACAGACTATCTCATGCTTCCTCAATGAGAGCATTCTCTGCCAGGCTCTTACTCCAACAAAAGCACTTGTGTGAGAGAGGGGGAGGCTGTAGCTTTAAATGTTATGTTGGACTTGGGAGCTCACTTTCTTCCTTGGCCTATGAAGGGATCAAACTGGAAGTGAAGTGAAAGGAAGGAGCCTCATGCTAGCAAACCACAAGAATTGTTAGTCACCGGCTGAATTAGTGAGTAAGGATGGCCCAAAGGGTGGGACACTACCCCGTAACACATGAGACAGAGATTCAGTTTCCTGCTCTGTCACACGTTTCCAGTGTGAGATTGGGCAAGTGACTTTCTCTCTGTGCTTGTTACCCCTGCAGATGATAGCACTTCTCTACCTCACATGGGGGATTGTGTGGAATAAGTGCTCAAATGCTAGTGTAATGAGGGCCACATAAGTACCCGAGGTTGGTAGACCATAATAATAAGTGCTGCAGCAACAACACCTAACACTTTCCAGCTTTAAAGTGGTTTATAAAAAATGATTAATTTACACCACGCCTGTGTGGTAGGTGAGAGTTAGTTCCATTCTACCAGTGCGGAAATCGAGGCACAGAAAGGTTAAAAGAGACATTTTTACAAGTGACCATTGATTTCTGGGTGCCCAACATGAGCCACCTTGGGACTGACGTTCAGAGGTGCTGAGCAACGGCAGCTCCTAATGACTTCAGCAGACACGCTGGATATGCAGCACTTTTGTGTGAATCAGGCCCATGTGGTCTCAAGTTAAGCACCTAAAACCATTGGCCATTTTGGAATAATTAGGTCTAAGAGGCAGCTTGCTGAAAGTCAGAGAGGGAGTAAGGGTACGTCCAGACTACCTGCCGTATCGGCGGGTAGTGATCAATTTATCGGGGATCGATATATCGCGTCTCGTTAAGACGCAATATATCGATCCCTGAACGCGCTCCCCGTCGACTCCTGAACTCCACCAGAGCGAACGGTGGTAGCGGAGTTGATAGGGGAGCCACGGCCGTCGATCCCGCGCCGTGAGGATCCAAGGTAAATCGATCTAAGATACTTCGACTTCAGCTACGCTATTCACGTAGCTGAAGTTGCGTATCTTAGATCGATCCCTCCCCACTGTAGACCAACCCTTAGTGACAGAGCTAGGATGAGCTCCCAAGAGGGGACTTCCTGGTTCCCAATTCTGTGCTGAAACCACAGGGAGGGACTGTCTTTATGCTGTGCGTTTGTACAGTGCCTAGCACAATGGGATGCTGGCCCATGAGTGGGGTTCCTAGGTGCTATGCTAATGCATATCAATAATTAATTAATGAATAAGATACTCTCCTGAAAATGAACTGACCTCACATAACTACTATAGCACACATCTGGCTCAGAGTTTTACGTATGAGGATAGATTGTTTGGCATGTAGTACTTAAGCAAAACCGTGAACAGCTATTACACTGATACGTTCCTTAAGGAAATTGGGGAAGATGGGAAAATTCTAAGGCATTTCATCCAGCAAAACCACAGGAGCACACAGATAATGCTTCAGGTGGGCAACTGGTTCAGATATTTTCAATATTTTGTCTTCACATGACTGTTTGTTTTGTTTATAGCCAAGCTTCGCATGGAACAATAAAGATTGAATAATGACAGGCTTCTGCCAGCCATTACCATGAAAGATGATAGCACAGCTCCATAAACAAGGATATTGATGACATTGTTGAGATGTGTATTTGGACACCAATATACTAATTCCCAAGAGTGATGCTTTTATCCGTCACCCAGCCATGTCATGAGAGTGCAAATTATAAGACGATTTGCATATCTTTTTCAACAATCCATTGCAATTTAAATGACAGTGTGGAACAATGAGTATATGAACATTTCTGAGCCATTGGTCTCTGGAATAATAAAATGACAATAATTTGCTTTGTGAATAGTGGAGAAGAAAACTAAATATGGTATTTTAATGTTTTGTTTTTTTTTAAAGTTGACAGGGTGCAAATACATAAAGCTCAGTGTAAAGATGGGGATTTCCAAGGAAACAGGCAATAATTTTGAAAAAAATATTCAACACAGTAGGGGGAAGAACTCATTCTTCTTTTTCATTTAATTTTGAAAATACTGGTATTAAATATTGATATTGCCGATGAACTTTAAACAAAGAAGTTAAATACTTTGTCACATTAGTTAGCAGAACTGAACAATGGATGTTAAGACAATTTTTCTTCTGTGTCGTATAAGCACATGAAATAAAGAAACTGCTAAAACGCTCAAAATTGCTACATGAGTATGGGCACAATTTGTTCACCTGCCATTAAGGGAGGTTGAGGAGATAGAGTGCTAATTGCACTATTTGACCCAAAGGACTCAGTTTGTGATTCACCTTGTAACTCAGGAGTCATGTTCTTGGAGCATGATCAGTGCCACCTGAAACATAGTTACATCATAGAGTGAAAATGTAATGGCAAGTAAAATCAGGAGAAAAGAAAAAATGTAAAAGCTACTTGACGGAAGCTTTCTCATCTTCCTCTGTTAAATGGGTTTTCCAGTTTACCACTGCATTGAATGAACACCCTTATTCATCTAGCAGATCAGAAGCAAATGAAATGTTTCTAATAAATAACAGGATTTTTCTCTGTTCCACTATGGAATGTCCCACACCTTGAGATATTAATTTCTTGTTTCCTTCTTGTTCACTGGGCAAATGTGGTCTACCACTTTTGTGATCACTGGAAGACTGATGAGTCTTTGAGAAAAGAAGACTTCAACTATGTTAAGTGCTGTTACAAAGAGGATAATGATCAATTGTTCTCCATGTTCACTGAAGGTAGGACAAGAAGCAATTGGCTTAATCTGAAACAAGAGAGATTTGGTTAGATATTAGGAAAAACTTTCCAACTATAAGGAGTTAAAGACGGGAATGCATTACCAAAGGAAATTAATAGGCAGCAGATTTAAAACACCCAAAAGGAAGTATTTCTTCACACAACGCACAGTCAACCTGTGGAACTCTATGCCAGAGGATGTTGTGAAGGCCAACACTATAACAGGGTTCAAAAAAGAACTAGATAAATTCATGGAGGATAGGTCCATCAATGGCTATTAGCCAGAACGGGCAAGGAAGGCTAGCCTTTGTTTGCCAGAAGCTGGGAATGAGCAACAGGGGATGGATCACTTGATGATTACATGTTCTGTTCATTCCTTCTGGGGCACCTGGCATTGGCCACTGTCGGAAGACAGGACACTGGACTAGATGGACCTTTGGTCTGACCCAGTATGGCCAGTCTTATGTTGTCTAGACAAGATAGACTGTGAATTTCAGTCTGGAAGTATATGCTGAGTGAAGACCAGGAAACAGCAATGAGGCTGAGGGGAACCGCAGCATGGCAACCTTTTAACTGCCACCAGAATGCAGGAATCTCATGGGCTGTTTTTTTTCCCAATTATATAGCTGAAAATAAGAAGTATGATGAAAATGAAGCTGTGAGGCATTGCAACTTTTCCTTCTTATCGAGCCAGCAATGATAACAGAAAATGACACACAGTGGGTCTGCTATTATGATGATTTTAAAGCTATAACAGATGCAGCAGAAAATGGCATTTAGCCCTTCCTCGTGACAGCTATTGTAATGGGAATGTGAACGTTTACAAAATTAGCCCTTCTCCTTCCTAAGGCTGCAAATCAGATCCTCAATGGTAGAATGGAAGCTACTGAGGGGGTCAGGGCAATCTCCAACCAGCTGTCCCTGTGCTTGCCTACACTCTTATGCACCGCTGCTTGAGCAATTCCCATTGTCCTGGGAGTTTTTCAAGCATGTAAGTGGAGATTAGATGAGCCAGCTGATTTGAGAGGATGTCTGGGCAGGTTGCTGACCCCACTGCATTTCATTCAGGATTTAGACATCTGTGGGTGTAAGCATCACCCACAGGTTTCATTGACCACCTCTAGCATAACATCACTGAAGCATCTTTGTCTGAAACCAGGAAATCAAGGCAAGCCTAGGAAATAAACCTCATCCCAAATTCGGCGCTCTCTAGCAATGTTTACTTACTCCCTTGGGATTGTCTTCAAAGCCAACAGCAGAGTTGTTTACAAAGACTGTCAGAAAGGGGAACCAGTCGCTATTAGGAGTTGTGCAGTTGATGGTGTTCCTCCAAAGTTGTTTTGCAATGTCCCTATTTACTCTTGCCTGTTACTCTTGGGCTTTTTAATTAATGGTAGCCAGAAGAAACAGTTCCAGTGTTCAGACCCCACTTATATTTCTCTAATGAAGAAGCAGGAGGTGAGTCTAGCAAGGAAGGAAAAGAAGAGGTGTTTTATGTTTTGACAAAGTGTTAAGCTTGGATGGGGTAATGAGGCATCCACTCTACAACCTTGAGGTCTCCAAAGGGTATTGAATTGAGTTAACTTGATAATTATGTCTTATTGCCTGATTCTTAGCTTTGCACTGCACATGGGGTGAGTTTCGGTTCATTTTAGTTTTGAAGAATAATTAGAAGAAATAAGTATGCTTAGTATGGGGAGTAAAAGCAAAGTTATTGACCATAGTTATATAGAGGGCTGCTGTCAGAAAACAGTTGGCCCTGGGAAAAGCAAAGGTGCGGTGGTGAAATGGAATTGGGGAGCTTGGTCCAAAAAAGGGCAGGAGATGAGGACTGATGAGCAACAGAAGCAAGAGAACGACAAACTGAGACCGGGAAGTCTGTACTGTGAGCTTGACTTTGCTTTGGATTTGAGGAAATGTTGACAACGCAGGGAGGGCAGAGAGTTAACTCCATTGTTTATTTTCTTTTATGTGAAAATGTAGCAGCCCCTAGGAAGCCATAGGAGCACACATAATTTAGAGCAGCCTTGAGACTGACATAATTTAGAGCAGCCATAATTTAGAGCAGCCTTGAGACTGCTCAAAATTATGCTGGGGTTGCACTGGAGCCTGCCTGTTTACCAGGAATGGGGGGTATAAAGGTGTCATCTTCCTCCAGCCCCTCAGGTCCTGTACTGGGCACAGCTTGGCCAGACTCAAGATTTAGTCCTTTAAATTTAAGTTAAAACGTCCTGAAATATGGACACAGAGGATGAAGGCTGGAAAGGGAAGACTAATTTTAGGGCGGGTAAGACCAATCCTCCACTGCAGACTTTGGTATGTCTTCTAACTTTATTGATCTAAATATTTGTAACCCAGGCACATACAGTTCTAAGGAAACTGATTTAATTGCCTAATATTTTCTTGCTGTATGCAGTTCTCAGATTTGGCACTGTCTGACTGAGATGGAGAAAAATTAAAATGGAACCAATGTAAGACAGATGTCCTGAAGTCATAAATATCAAGGGAATGGTCTTCCTGGCAATAAGAACCAGGTGAAAGCCCTCAGAGCTCTTCACCTTTACTCAAATCATTTTTTTCTTTTTTGTGGGTTGGCTATTTGGGAGATAAGAAGACTACCACACAGAATGTAAGCAGTTCCCACATGCTTCAGCGACTACTGAAGTAGCACACACACCTAAATATCAGCCAGATCCTGCAGCCAAGCAAGCTGCCCGGACTTGCCAACTCTCCAACCATTTTCTGAAGCATTCAGTACATTTTTGGATCTGCAGTTAATATTTTAATTATGTTAAATATAATGTGATTATTTCTCTTTTTTTGAGTCTGATTGCCTGGGGCTGGTCTGCACGATTATGTAAAAGATGCACAGGAAATGTAAACAACTGGAAGCCAGATCAGATTCTCATAATCAGGGAAGGTGACCATGAGCAACAGCTTGAAGTGCACTCCAGTGTAGAAGGACATGAGAGAACCTTTACACAAGGGCAGGTAAGCACAAGCTTAGCCCATAGCAGGGACTTAACACAGGTAGGGCTGATTGCTGTTCTGCAAGTCACAACTAGACAGTCAAATCTGCACCCCTCCACCTAGAGACATCTGTCAGTTTGTCTGTGGCCAGCATATGGCCCTTTGACACCACTCCCAGAAGTAATGGTCCCAACTGTGGTGCTTCTGGATTCTGGAAATGATACCCTTGCACCAGAAACATGGACTGGAGAAGGCTGTTACGATTTGATTTCCAGAACTCTGTTAATGAAGGTACCACATCCCGTTAACCAGGAATGGTTACAAATGAACACCGTTGCTGCTTGGACTGTTCGGTGGTTATCCCACCAGTAAACTTTCACACCTTGCACTGTCATTTATCCTTTATAGGTGTGGTAGATAGTGAGCATGCTTGCGGGGAAAATAGACATTTCCAGACTAAATTGGGCCAATCGTCATCTCAGGCCAGTATCCTGTCCAGGCCAGTGGCCTGTTCCAAATGCTTCAGGGGAAGGTGCAAAAATGGACAGTTAAGTACAGTAGAGATTGGGTCTCTGTTAATCAGCCTGCCCTTCCTACATGTTCAGTTATCAGTGGCAGCAGTCTGATATCCAGGATATTTCAACTCAAAGCCATGGACGGGATTCTGAAGTGACCAGTGGTGTCCCAGAATAAACCAGGCAAGAGGGGAGAGAGCCATTTTGAAGGAAAAAGCTTCTAATGAGAGATCAGATCAGAACAATTATGTTAGTTGAATTAAGAGAGAACTGCCGGGGCCTGATATTCCAGAGGTGCTCTGTACCTGCAGTTCCGCTTGACTTCAGCTGGAGCTGGAGGTTCTCAGCACTTCTACAACTCAGATCCAATAGAATAGGTCCCCCCCTTGTCTTATTCCTTTGTCATTTAAAATCTTGTTGGCTGGGGTTGAAGCAAATCATTTCTGCTAATCCCCAGTCCTGTGGGATTTCCTGGTGAGATGTCCATGTGCTCTGCTTGGGGGACCTCCCCCGAGAGAGAGAGAGAGAGAGAGAGAGGTGGGGACTGGCTATTTCCCAACATAAACATCCTGCAGATTTTATTGTCTCAGGTGTTAGCTATGTTGTGAGAGTGTCTGGATTCTGCGGGTTGGCTCTTACATTTTTGGATTTTTCCTGCTGAGCCAAAGAGACTATAGTTTGATGCACAGACTGCTGATTACAGCAACTGCTGTAATTCACAGTGTGGAATCTGTATGGCTGTTAAGCACATCAGGAACCAGAGCTGAGTTATGCGAGCCTTGCTGCAGAGAGGAGCTCTGAGAGCCCTTGGAAGTACAGTTGTGAATATGCAAAGTGGACACAGGGAAGTCCCCCTGTGGCGTTTATGCAATTGCCAAGGGGTCTAGCTAGAGTCTATCAACTTGTTGGGCATTTAGGTAACTTCCATTAATGATAAGCGGAGTCATGCCTGAACATATCTCCTCTGCATCGCTGCGAGAGGAACCCCTGAAAAACTGCAACCTGAAAGCAGTGGAAAAATAACGCAGCAGACAAACTGCAGGCAAATTTGTGAGGCAAGGCATGCTCTGCTTGCTGATGAATCGGTTTGTAATGCAGCTCTGGGGCCTCTCTCCTTTATTGTCATTGCATCTGTCTTTGCACCTCAGCCACAGAGTTAATAATGGAAGAGGAGGGTCCCTCTGAAATGAGCTGACCCTTTGGCCAAAGACGCTGTGGGAAGAATTGTAATGACCTTTAGGCTTCTGATACAAACATAACTTCCCATTGTTACTGGTAGGATCCTCTTCATCAGTGTTGAAGTCTCACTGTCTAACTAGAAATAATGCTAAGGAGGACTTGCCCTGTCTCAGGGCAAACTGGGCCTGCAAAGGGTTAATGTCCACAGCTGACTGTGAATGGTGCTTGAATCGGGTGTTCAAGAGTCATATGACAGCAGCCTGGAAGTGGTACAATTATAAGAGGAGTTGCTTCCCCACCAGTGAGAATGACCTGTAGGGGGCAGGGAATGCTGGGAAGTGATCTGGGTGTGGGTGAGGACTGTGCTTGGCTGGGGGAGAGAATGAGAGAAGGAACCTATGAACTTAACTTGGTGTTCCAGGAACAGGAAGGACTAAGCCTGCAGGGCTGAAAGGTTGCACAAATTTTGAACCCTGCTGACCAGGGGAGGAAATATTTGTACCTGGGACAGCCAAGTAAACTATTTGTTTTATGTTCCAATTAACCAGCCTCCAAACCAGGAAATCTTATTTGTATGTCTGATTGATTGTAAATTTTCCAGAAACTGTAAGTGGTCAGAAAATGCTGATTGGTCAAAAGCAAAATGTTGTGCAGAAATGTTAATTCTGATGACTTTTTGTTTGGGGGGGAGGGGAATGGAACAGAATGTTATGGTAAATAATCTGTTTCGTCCTTTTTGGAATGGAATGTTTGTGTTCTTTTTCACAATGACCTTTTGTTTCAAAATTTTTTTATTGTATAACATTCCAAAGGTCAAAATTGGAATTAAACACTTTGATTTTATCAAAATGAACCATTTTGAGTGATCCAAAACCTGGAATTATTTTTGGATTTTGTTTGGTAGACAATTTCAGTTTTGTTTTGTTTTCTGTTTTGTTTCAAAATAGGAACCATGTTTCAAAATGGTAGAAATTTCCTATGAAGGACAAAATCCAGTTCCCGCCCAACTGTGCTTATTTGTAGCATGTGGAGTGTGTATAATACGTTGTTGAATAGGATGGTAAACTGAGGCCTGAGTAATCAGATGCTGGGATGAGTAGGCTGATGCTCTAACACCCCATTTGGCACATCAGAAAAATATTCAAAGTAGGGAACACCAGATAGCTGCATCAAGATCAAAGTCAGACATGGACTACGTCTTAAATTTTGTCATATCAGTGGGCAGGGTATATGTGTTGGCCGACAGGTAGGTGTAAGTAGTGCTACTTCTCCTATTCTGTTGCTGCTTCCATTTAAGGTATCCTCTGTTCAAGATTTCCCATCTCAGACTCTCTCTTACCCCAGAGCTCAGCATCTTTAAAATAATAATATTAATAAAAACAGACCAACTGTGGGCCAGATTCATGCCTGGGGTAAACTCTCCATTCACGGAGTTACCTCAGGGATGAGTCTGGCCTAGCAAATCTATGCATCCTTCAATTTCATGGAGGTACATGAAGGTGGGGGAAAAGCCTTAAGAAGAGTGGCTGAATGACAGTGGAGAACTGATGCTTCCATGAACATCGTGCACAAAATAGCCCTCTGCCCCCAATCAGAACAAGCTTCATCTCTGGCAACACCACCTGACTCCCACCCTGGCTGCTGCTCAGTCTAACATTTCCCACCCCCCTTTAGGTAAGTGCTACTAGTTACCAGGACTCCTTGCCTTGCTACTTGTTACCAGGTCTCCTGAGTAAAGCTGGGTGAAATATTTTCAACAAACAGTTGATTTATCAAACAAACGCGGGTTTGGCTGACCTGAAACTATTTGCGAATTTGATATTCATTTGCCAAATCATTCTGACCAAAAAACATTTCTTGGGCCTGGGGCACCTTTCTGAAAATGACTGGGATGGGAGCTGCCCTTGACTTTGCCCAGTGGTTAGGGCACTCACCTGGGATATCGGAGACCCAAGTTCAATTGCCCCTCTGCCTGATGTAGTAGGAGAGTGCCCTAACCCACTGCGCTATGGCGCAGTCTAGCACAGGGCGCTCTCAATCTCTCTAATTAAACTTGGGTCTCCCATATGTCAAGTAAATGTCCTAACCAACGGGCTGAAAGTTATAAGGGAGGTGACAACAGCAGCACCGCCTCCTCCTGCAGCCATTTTGTTTGCTTTATTTTAAAATTGCCCAGAACTAGAAATCAAATGGGTCATTTCAGGTTGAATAAAACATTTTGTTTAAGCCAAAAGGAAGTTTTTGTCAACTTTTAAGATTTGCCAACCATTTTTTTGGAATTTTCAGTTTCGGTTCTTGTGGAATGTTCCCCCCCCCCCACTTGAACTCCCAGAAAAAGGGGAAAAAAACCAAAACCACCAAACAACCTGATTTTCTTATTTGCCCAGCTCTACTTCTGAGGTGGGGCTACCAAACCTACCTTAGACCGAAAACTAATTTTTCCACCCATCCCTATTTGAAAATTTCCACCCATCTTTACGAAATTAAGGATTTCTTCCTTATTTTTATTTTTGAACTGAAGGAGAGGGGAAAAAATCCTGTGGCTGACGGGAGGGGGCTGGTCTTGTCAGGAAAGTTTATTTCCATTCTGTCATGCTGAGCTTCCCTTCAAAGTATTTGAATTTCAGAAACGGCTTTAGCTGAAATAACGAAGGAACAGATTACTCTCATCAAAGAAAAGAGAATATGTGAGTGGTGACTCAAGCTAAATCTCTGTGACATAAATATACTGTATATATTTGAGGCTTGTGATTTCTTTCAGAAAACGTTCCTCCAGGACACCTTAACAGCATTATTTTAGTAGGAGCAGAGGTGCAAAGAAATTAATCGGGAACCTTTCATGCCTTTTGGATCAACGTGTCAAGTCCCAGTAACACTTCTTATCATTTATAATGCATGGTCTGACACTAGTGGTTCATTAACAAAATAAGTTTTACAAAGTTTGCGTAAAGCAGGAGTACTCGAAAGGCAGACTGTGGGCCAAACCTGGATCACCAGATGCTTTTGAAAGGACCCCAAAATCTTTTTTATTTACTTATTGTCATTATTGTTTTTAGTATTTTCTCTGGAGTCTGGACCCTGGCTATACCTTGAGCAAGAAATTTTTGACAAAAAATAATTGATTACCTCTGGTGTAAAGGAATCCAAAATGTGGTTTCCTCTCCTTTACCTGGAGAAGAAGGAAACCTACTGACAGTAAGAAAATGAAACCACTGAAGGATCATTATATAATCAAGGCTAATTCAGTTATCTCCACCTGTGCAATGCTTTGTTTTGACAAGTAAAGCATGACAGGTGAAGCATTCACATGTACTGCACCACCCAGCAAGAATCTGGCCAGCCAGAGCTGTGGTTCCCAGGAGAAAAAAACAAATAGCTCAACAGGCTATTGGCATGGCCTGCTGCTCCCCTCACACCCACCTTGTGGAATAGAGGATTGGAGAGTACACTGTGGGACAACCACTGCCAGCTCCTCCCCCCAGCCCTATGCGGTTTCCCCAAGGAGGACTCCATGCCACACAGGCATTGCAGACTCTGTGCGTAGCTTCCCCTCAAAAACCTGTCCTCCTGGTGCTTCACGGCTAAGCACTTGAGCTTAGGACTAATTGCCATAATGCACTATCACCCTGTTTGTACCAGGAACAATTACTTGGATACCGTTATTACAAAAATAAATAAATAAAACAGAGGTTGGGGAATGTTGCCAAAGAAGCTTTCTTAATGCCAGGGCCTACATTGAGTGGTTCAGTTCCCTTCCCTCCCAGTTTAACAGCCTGTGATCACTGGCCTTCCTAGGGATGAACAAAGTGGAGCAGATGACGGTGTGCTATGGGAGACTGGGTATTGTAATAGCTGTACTGGCATAGCCAGCAGTAGTCAGGCACCAATGCTGTTGGAATGATGCATGTATGGCCCCATGAGGGAATTTGCAGCCCCTCAGCAGCTCTCCTTTCTTACTGGGGGTATGTCTACACTGCAATTAGACGCCCACAGCTGGCCCGTGCCATCCTACTCATGCTCGCAGGGCTCAGGCTGTGGGGCTGTTTAATTGAGGTGCACGCATTCTGGCTGAGGCTGCAGCCCCAGCGCTGGGATCTCTCCCCTCCTGCCTGAGCCTGGATGTCTACCCTGCAATTAAACAGCCCCACAGCCCAAGCCGCGTGAGCCCCAGTCAGCTTGCATGGGCCAGCCATGGAATTATACATACCCTGTGTTATATACATACCCAGCAGTATATACATACAAAGGGTCTCTCCAAACTACTGCAGAGATGTTTCTTCATGATACCACGTGCATCTTACTGAAGAGACATCACATTAAAGAAATGGGTGACCTTTAATCTAAGAGTCCCACGCTCAATAGCAAATTGGGAGTGGAGTTGTTATTAAAATGATTTTTGTCTTCTTTTCCTTGAAAAAAGGAACAAAATTCATCACCCAGAAACCCATCTGTCTAGTGTTGCCTTTCTCATTCTGCCAATGGGAACCAATGTCTGCCAGACATATGGTCACCTCTCAATTTTATATTCAATCCAAACCTGTAATCAGAAGGATAACCAAGGACCTCTCTTCTGTGCAATTTTGTGCGCATGCACTTTACGGCATAATTCCCTTCTTTTCTCAATGCCTTATTTGTGCTGCACCATTTCACCATTCCGCTATTGCTGCATCTGCTATAAAAATTTGCCTGCCTGCTGGAAGTCAAAATCACCTATCCTTATTCTCTACTCTGCTGGCCTCTCCTGCACCACAACTCCCCTGCCTCTGTTGCCAATTTATATCCATAAATGGACATAAATCAAGCATCTTTGGTGCAAAATTTAGATCTATTGTCTTCTTAGAGGACACCAGGCCTTGGAGATAGTGGAAATATTTGAGTGCAAACATAAGACAGAAGATAAAATAGAGCGGTGATTGAAAAAGATGCATAAAAATGGATCTAATAGACCAATTTGACTCTCCTTCTAGTGGGGATGCACCCATCTAATCTAGAATAGAATGTGATCCTTTGTGGGTGTACTGAGGTGCTGGGCCCCTTCAAGGACCAGAGCCAGTGAGCCCTGTTCCAATTAGCCCTGGCTGCCACACCTGGGATGGGTGAGGGGTTTAATCAGTAGAACCAGCTGGGGATGGAGTCGCTGATTCCCCTGTAAAGAGCAGCTGGGGTATGGAGGAAGAGAACCAGCGTGAAGCTGGAGTGAGAGAGCTTAGTGGAGCCTTGCCAAGGCAGGGAATGGCTGCTGGAAGCAAGAGGACTCCAGCAGAGAATCTGTAGGTATTAGAGAAAAAGTTCCAGAGAGGGAAGACCTGGGAGCTCTTAGCAAGAAAGACAGGGAGTACGGACTTGATGGAGATTTGAGAACTTTCTTTTGGGAATGAGTTTATTATTTAAAGAAATCCAGCCCCGAAGAGGAGAGGGCTTCATTGAGAGCCCTGAAAAGTGGAGAACTGAGGCAGACCACCTGCAGTGATCTCGGGCCACAAAGGAGTGCTTAGAAGGTGGCTGATCCCTTCACAGTGGGCCTCTGATACTCCTGCATTTGGTTGTATGTAATCCCTGCTGAAATCCTTCCTGTTAGGACCAATTCCTCCACTTGAATAAAGACCCTTACTAGAGGGCCTGCCGTAAATAGACTGTATAACACTCTGTGTACAGAATAAGATGGGCATGCATGGAAAATACTTCCAGAAGTGAGGCAATTTAAAAATGGTTGATTTGTTAGGTTGCCCTATCACTTCAAGTCTGAGAGTGTTTGTTTTCTGAAACAGCAATTACAATAATCTTCAGAGGTTTCAGAGTAGCAGCCGTGTTAGTCTGTATCCGCAAAAAGAAGAACAGGAGGACTTGTGGCACCTTAGAGACTAACAAATTTATTAGAGCATAAGCTTTCGTGGACTATAGCCCACTTCTTCGGATGCATATAGAATGGAACATATATTGAGGAGATATATATACACACATACAGAGAGCATAAACAGGTGGGAGTTGTCTTACCACCTCTGAGAGGCCAATTAATTAAGAGAAAAAAACTTTTGAAGTGATAATCAAGCTAGCCCAGCACAGACAGACAGTTAGATAACAAGTGTGAGAATACTTACAAGGGGAGATAGATTTCAATGTTTGTAATGGCCCAACCATTCCCAGTCCTTATTTAAACCGGAGTTGATTGTGTCTAGTTTGCATATCAATTCTAGCTCAGCAGTTTCTCGTTGGAGTCTGTTTTTGAAGTTTTTCTGTTGTAATATAGCCACCCGCAGGTCTGTCACTGAATGACCAGACAGGTTAAAGTGTTCTCCCACTGGTTTTTGAGTATTTTGATTCCTGATGTCAGATTTGTGTCCATTAATTCTTTTGCGTAGAGACTGTCCGGTTTGGCCAATGTACATGGCAGAGGGGCATTGCTGGCATATCTCCTCAATATATGTTATATATCTCCTCAATATATGTTCCATTCTATATGCATCCGAAGAAGTGGGCTATAGTCCACGAAAGCTTATGCTCTAATAAATTTGTTAGTCTCTAAGGTGCCACAAGTCCTCCTGTTCTTCTTTTTGCGGATACAGACTAACACGGCTGCTACTCTGAAACCTTTCATTATGCAAGGCACTGCATTTAGCCGTATGGAGTGGAAATCCATCAACCTCATGAAAAAACTCGTACAGATACAGACAGACATCATCTTCCTTTCCAAATGCAAGCAGATGGACATCATACCAAAAGGACTAAAGGTAAAAAATCCATTACAATCTACATATCACACAGACTATGCTGAGAGACTGTGTCACACACTCTCAAAGAAACTGCGAAATCACCTGATCAGCATCCTATACAGCAAACAGGGAAAGATTAAGAATGAGCTCTCAGAACTGGATACTCTCATAAGAAACCAACCTTCCACACAAACTTCCTCATGGATAGACTTTACAAAAACTAGACAAGCCATTTACAAGACAAACTTTGCCTCTCTACAAAGGAAAAAGGACACTAAACTATCTAAACTACTACATGCCACAAGCAGCCACAACAGTAGTTCCCTTAACCCACCCAGCAATATTGTTAATCTTTCCAGCTATACTCTTAGCCCAGCAGAAGAGTCTGTCCTATCTCGGGGCCTCTCCTTTTGTCCCTCCAGACCCATGAATATGATACAGTTCTGCGGTGACCTAGAATCCTACTTTCGACGTCTCCGACTCAAAGAATATTTCCAACATACCTCTGAACAGCATACTAACCCACAGAATCCTCCCTACCAGCACTACAAAAAAAAGGATTCTGCGTGGACTCCTCCGGACGGTCGAAACAACAGACTGGATTTCTACATAGAGTGCTTCCGTCGACGTGCAAAGGCTGAAATTGTGGAAAAGCAACATCACTTGCCACATAACCTCAGCCATGCAGAACACAACGCCATCTACAGCCTCAGAAACAACCCTGACATCATAATCAAAAAGGCTGACAAAGGAGGTGCTGTCGTCATCATGAATAAATTGGAATATGACCAGGAGGCTGCTAGACAGCTCTCTAACACCACATTCTACAGGCCATTATCCTCTGATCCCACTGAGGATTACCTAAAGAAACTACACCATCTGCTAAAAAAACTCCCTGACAAAGCACAGGAACAAATCTGTACAGACACATGCCTAGAACCCCGACCAGGGGTATTCTATTTGCTACCCAAGATCCATAAACCTGGATATCCTGGACGCCCCATCATCTCAGGCATTGGCACCCTAACATCAGGCTTGTCTGGTTATGTAGACTCTCTCCTCAGACCCTACGCTACCAGCACTCCCAGCTATCTTCGAGACACCACTGACTTCCTGAGGAAACTACAATCCATCGGTGATCTTCCAGAAAACACCATCCTGGCCACTATGGACGTAGAAGCCCTCTACACCAATATTCCACACAAAGATGGACTACAAGCTATCAGGAACAGTATCCCTGATAATATCACAGCTAACCTGGTGGCTGAACTTTGTGATTTTGTCCTCACCCACAACTATTTCACATTTGGGGACAATATATACCTTCAAGTCAGCGGCACTGCTATGGGTACCCGCATGGCCCCACAATATGCCAACATTTTTATGGCTGACTTAGAACAACGCTTCCTTAGCTCTCGTCCCCTAACGCCCCTACTCTACTTGCGCTACATTGATGACATCTTCATCATCTGGACCCATGGAAAAGAAGCCCTTGAGGAATTTCACCATGATTTCAATAATTTCCATCCCACCATCAACCTCAGCCTAGATCAATCCACACAAGCGGTCCATTTCCTGGACACTACTGTGCTAATAAGCGATGGTCACATAAATACCACCCTATACCGGAAACCTACTGACCGCTACACTTACCTACATGCCTCCAGCTTCCATCCAGGACACACCACACGATCCATTGTCTACAGCCAAGCTCTAAGATATAACCGCATTTGCTCCAATCCCTTGGATAGAGACAAGCACCTACAAGATCTCTATCAAGCATTCTTAAAACTACAATACCCACCTGCTGAAGTGAAAAAACAGATTGACAGAGCCAGACGAGTACCCAGAAGTCACCTCCTACAAGACAGGCCCAACAAAGAAAATAACAGAACACCACTAGCTGTCACCTTCAGCCCCCAACTAAAACCTCTCCAGCGCATCATCAGAGATCTACAACCTATCCTGAAAGATGATCCTTTACTCTCACAGATCTTGGGAGACAGACCTGTCCTCGCTTACAGACAACCCCCCAACCTAAAGCAAATACTCACCAGCAACCACACATCACTGAACAAAACCACTAACCCAGGAACCTATCCTTGTAACAAACCCCGATGTCAACTCTGTCCACATATCTATTCCAGTGACATCATCATAGGACCTAATCACATCAGCCATACCATCAGGGGCTCGTTCACCTGCACATCTACCAATGTGATATATGCCATCATGTGCCAGCAATGCCCCTCTGCCATGTACATTGGCCAAACCGGACAGTCTCTACGCAAAAGAATTAATGGACACAAATCTGACATCAGGAATCAAAATACTCAAAAACCAGTGGGAGAACACTTTAACCTGTCTGGTCATTCAGTGACAGACCTGCGGGTGGCTATATTACAACAGAAAAACTTCAAAAACAGACTCCAACGAGAAACTGCTGAGCTAGAATTGATATGCAAACTAGACACAATCAACTCCGGTTTAAATAAGGACTGGGAATGGTTGGGCCATTACAAACATTGAAATCTATCTCCCCTTGTAAGTATTCTCACACTTGTTATCTAACTGTCTGTCTGTGCTGGGCTAGCTTGATTATCACTTCAAAAGTTTTTTTCTCTTAATTAATTGGCCTCTCAGAGGTGGTAAGACAACTCCCACCTGTTTATGCTCTCTGTATGTGTGTATATATATCTCCTCAATATATGTTCCATTCTATATGCATCCGAAGAAGTGGGCTATAGTCCACGAAAGCTTATGCTCTAATAAATTTGTTAGTCTCTAAGGTGCCACAAGTCCTCCTGTTCTTCTTTTAATAATCTTCAGAAATGCTCTTCAGGACTCAGTAGACAGTCATGATGGCCCACTGCTCTCCTCCTAACCCTCCTTTTCCCCTCTTTCCTTCCCTCCCCCCAAAAAAGAGAGAGAGAATAGAGTATCTCAGACAGTGCACGGTTCCAAAGGGGTTGCGGTAATACTCAGCTGTCACATCTCATGATAAAGTTCACAGTTTCTACTCTTTAGCTTGGCAGTATCTTGAGGCTCAGATCAGCTTGAAAGCACTAGTCTAATTGAACTGTAATATCCCTAAGTATAACACTGACCTGACTATGTTCAAATATGAATGAGAATTCCTGGTGGCCCATATTCTGAAAATGGAGATTCCAAGACCAATCTTTTGGCTGCTGTTGCCAAAATCCATGCACATCTGTGAAACGTTTTCATAGATCCTAAGGCACTAAGGTGCTTTTGAACATTTCAACCCCTGATGACTGAGGTTAGAACAACTTGCAAGTGCATATCAGTTTATTGTGCTAATTATTGCTTTTGAATCAAAAATGCGCAGTATGTTCCTTATGGGAATGGTAGGGACCCCTCAAACACAAAGAATGAGAACATAAAATATTCACAAAATATTAAGCTATGTAAAATGTTTCTCATGCAGGTTTCACAACCACTACACAAGAGAGTGCTTGTGCTTCTTTTACAATTAGTGGGAAGAAACAACTACATGGCTATAATCCTGGTCCTGCAGTGGAGATAAAATGCTACTCGCCTTACAAGGAAATGATAAATTAACAAGAAGAGAATGGCAAAGTTCTGTAATCATTAGCTTCCATGTCCATCAGCCAAGCAGAGAGAACTGCCAAGAAAGTAACTGCTCTTGAGAAAGATGTTGAGAAAGATGAAGAGCTGGTGGCTAATTTTCCAGCCTCTGAACAGCTCTTACCTGAACAGACTAGGAAGCAGGAAAAGAGACAGTAATACAGACTGATTCTGTCTATCAAGGGAAATTTTACTGGGATTTCTCTACACAATTCCACTTCTCCAGTCCCAGCCCGAGGAAAGAGTTTCATCCCTGGATGTCAAACATTGTTTTTAAACCAATGCTTCCCTTAGATGCCTAGCTGTGGCACACACTACCATAACTTCATCTGGAAATGCATATAAGCAGTCTCTTTCTAGGCCAGCATGATTACTGCTCTGATGGCAGCTGAGTCTCAGTGATTCTCTACCCTGACACTGAATGGTTTGTTTCTTTTCTGAAAGTCAAGGAAAAAAGATTATTATAATGGTGGGGGAGGGGGAGAAAGAGAGACCCTTTTCCCCAAAAGTAAACGTAGAATCCCTATCATTTTTGCTCAGCTAGAGAAAAGAGTCTATCTTGAATTCCACTTATTTAACTAGCCGAAAATAACAGTGATTTATCAAGCAGAAGAGGAAAAACCTTTAAATTACAGAGCTTTTTTCGGGCCAATATTTTGAACATTGTCATTTTTGTTGTGCTGGGGAAAACCTGTACCATCCGCATGATGGATAACAGACAAGTTTTAACATCAGCAGGGAATGATGATGCAATATTTTAGAAAAGGAAGCCCAATTGCTGCCTATTACAGGAAGATTTTCCTTACTGAATGCCTTTCTCCACATAGGCCTCAATTCAGAAAAGCACTTAAACCCATAGTTAACTTTTAAACATGTGCTTAAATCCCCATGACCTGCTTAAGCCCTCTTGCTGAATAGGGATACTTTCCAGAATAAAGAATGAGAAGTACTTGTGGCACCTTAGAGACTAACACATTTATTTGGGCGTAAGCTTTCGTGGGCTAAAACCCACTTCATCGGATGTATGCAGTGGGTTTTAGCCCACAAAAGCTTATGCCCAAATAAATGTGTTAGTCTCTAAGGTGCCACAAGTAATCCTCGTTCTTTTTGCTGATACAGACTAACACAGCTACCACTCTGAAATTTTTCCAGAATAAGGGACCTTCGTCTGTCTATAGTTCTAACACAATTTGAAGGCCACATGAGAATAGCATGTAGCAAGTCTACTGAAAAGGGTCATTCAAAAGGACATTGACTCCTTAGGACTTCACATAGTTAAGTTTGCTAAAATATTATTGGCTTCTAAATTTTGCCATTCCAGGTCATCTAACTGGAAACAAAGGTGTGAAATGAATTACTTGTCAATGCATGGCGATGAAATAGTTGCCATTTAGCACTTTATTTACAAGCCAATGTAAGGCCTTGTATTAAGTATTGTTGATTTTGTGGAATGGGGGGCAGGGGAGTGAGGGGGAGTCTGACAAAATGCATTTAGCTTCCTCTCTTTTTGGCTTTGATCCTGCATTGAGCACTGTGAGAATGGAGGTCTGCACCTAAACAAAGCCCTATTGACTTTTATTTGGATTCTTCCCCTCAGTAGTTTGTTGCAAAGTGAGGGCCTTAGTTGTTATTAATTTCTCGCTTCATAAAACATCATCAGCGTTTTTTGTTCAACAATTATCAACAATTTAAGGCAAATCAGCAAACTCATCGGTGACTATTACTGTGGTACTCTGTATTTTTAAAAGATTAGGTTTAAAATAAATGGGAAAAAGTTTTTTTTAAAAACATTTAATATTCACTTTTTTTTTTTTTTAGGAGAAATCCTCTTTTGGGGCTAGTTAAGTTATGTGTTTGATGCCTAGCAATATGTGAACTGCTGCAAAGAACACATCATATTTCAAGAATCCTGTAATGAACAGTTCTAAATCCAGTGTAGAATGCTGGTTAGGAACCGGCAAAAACCAGCATCCTTTATACTGTAGATGTTTGTGATCAAGTAAAAACAGTAGCAGTTGCTTAACCACTTGGATGTAAAATTATGTTGACAGTATTACAAATGCTGATGTGTATGACATAAGTCTATAGTCCTAGCCAAAACAAGGTGCCAGTTAACTAACCTTAAATAAAGAGTCCAAGTATTGGTGACATTCCCTTGTTTCCCCCTGTGTTTGCAATGGGAAATAGAACCTGCAATATTCAGGGTGAGGTTATTATAACTGCAAATACTTATTCTGTTATCGAAAGTAACTGGTGAGTTTTGACGAGTCACCAGTGTCGCTACTGTACTTATATCATATGAAACTCCAAGGAGGAGAGAGCATGTCTAACCAATAAAAGCTTTCAGTCCAATCTCCTTTGTGTAATTTTAAATGGTTTTCATTGCTGCTTGGAATGAACATAAACAAATTTCAATTTTGCTGCACAACCAAGCAGGCGAATTTATGGAAGGAAAGTTAAATACAGCAACAAAGCAAAGTGCCTCTGGGGCACTCTCTGCTCCCTGGCACAAACATCATCTCCTTTCCTGTCCACTAAGGGAATGAGACTAACGATGAGCTCTCTGCTTTTGTGAAGGCTCCAGCCGTGTACCCAGATGGCACGCGGCACACAGAGTCCATTGACTGTAATGGTGCGGGGTCGTCAGTACACAGCTTCTCTTGATGAGCCTGTGTTCGAGCAACTTCCGTACAGTGTTTTTTTGTCACATTTACCAGCCCTTGTTTGCATATATCTGAGGCTTTCTTGCATGGGAATTGTAACCTCGTCTCATTTTTTCCCTACCCAGAGTCCTCTGCTTCTTAGACAAACCAAGAAGACCCCTCAGTAAATTTATCCATGCTTCAACTTGGTGCCACCACGGAGGTCTTAAATCTTCCCTACCATCCTCAAGGGTAAGTGAGGGTAACTGAGACTCCCTTCAGAGCGCCTCAGTGCCAGTCCTTAACGTCTCAGCGGGGGTCGCTAAGAGCAATGTAAAAAGTTCTGTTGACCCCGCCTGGGACCAGAATGTAGGGTGACCAGATGTCCCAATGTTTGGGGCTTTTTTTTATATGGGCTCCTATTACTCCCCACCCCATCCCGATTTTTCACACTTGCTATCTGGTCACCCTACCTGAATGCTCTCGGCCAAATTCTGCTGTCAGTTACATTCGTTATAGGGAGACAGTAATAAACATACGTAACCGTCAGTGAGGGTTCTACCAAAGCACATAGACGCTAAACCTGGCAGTAAATCTTGATTGTCTTCCATCAGAAACACAGAGAAACCCATGAAAACAAACCCCGATGTTGGTATGTCACAGCTGATTTTTCCAGACTGCTTTGCAGCAGTATATTAGGGCACCTGGACATGAAAGTCAAATTTGGTCCCGGTGTCTCCGCACCACTTGCCCCTCTGGGGGGTGAAAGGTCAGTACTAGGAACTGAACTTATGGCTCCCATGTGTCAGTAAACAGTGCTAGTATTTAAACTGTGGTTGCTACTGTTATGTGCTATTTGTACTGCGCTAGCACTCAGGGCCTCAGCCCCACGGTGTTAGGCATTGTACAAATGTATAAGAAAAATATGGGCGCTGCCCCAGGTAGCTTACAGTTGTAGAATAAAAGCTACCTCAGCGCTAAGCAAAACAAAGGGCATACACAGTAGCATCAGCCAGCAAAGCCACCCATACCTCAGGAAGAAGGTACCTAGGGGGTCTCAGGACTCAATCTTTCTCCCATTTAAGTCAATGGCAAAACTCCTATTCACTTACATGTTGCAAGCTCAGACCCTCAGACACTGCCTGTGCTGAGAATCATACAGGTAACTAGATAGATGGTTGTACTAGATGAATGTAGTCTGAGTTAACACTAACATAGGAGAACAGATACATCAGACGTTCTGTTCCATACCCCTTAAAAAATACATTTTAGAACTACCTTTTAGAATAGGGTGACCAGATGTCCCGATTTTATAGGGGCAGTCCCAATTTTTGGGTCTTTTTCTTATATAGGCTCCTATTACCCGCCACCCCCTGTCCCAATTTTTCACACTTGCTGTCTGGTCACCCTATTTTAGAACTACCATAAATAGAATGCTCTACCTAATTTAACTTCAGAATCTGAGGACATTTCTCTGATTGTCCTTGTGTGCCAATTAAGAATATCCGTAGAGCAGGGATAATGACTTTGGTTATGTTTTTGCACTGATACAAGCACACTGACAACACTTAAGAAACAATGAGTAATTATAATAATAATAAAATGACAGCGATGAGAATACCAGCTGTGCATTGATTTGGGAGCAAATACAGAAACAGTAATAAATACATGCAGTCCTCAGTGACATTATGGAAAACAGTGGAGAGGAGACAAATGGAAATAAATCGTGATCTTCCATCAGAAACACATAAAGAGCTCCATGGGATAGGCGCAGCGGCTGGCTCATGCTCATGAAAGCAGACCACTTCGTGGGTACTTCGCCGCTGATTTTTTTCCAAAGGGCTTTGAAGAGGTATAATTATTTTCAAAAGCCTTAAGGAAGCTGCACATCAAAGGAAATATGGAAGAAACAATATACTTTGATAAAGCTAACCAGACATATAGGATTTTATGCTGGGGTCTTGCAGTGTTTTAAAACAAAGCATAGCAGCGCATTTTGTGTTCCATTTCAGGATTCAAATGGAGTAATGGACAACATGAAAGGCTGCATATTAAATAATAATGTTCTTTAAATGATAATCCCATAAGAGAAATTACTCTATTTGTTAATTTTGTTCAAGTAAAATCTATTTCAAAGGTTGAATTCTGGTGGAGGGAAGGGGAGTCCTTATTAAAATCAACCCTCTCCACCCCTCCCCCACCACAATTAGGTTGAATATTGCAGATTCACATGCCTCTAGCAATGACTTCTCGCTTCCAAAACACTAGACGTATCCTTCCAGCATCTTGTAATAATAAAGTCAGCTCTGTGTGTCCTAACAAGCTATTTTGCATGCCCATTAGCAATACAGATGCCTGAGAAGTCAAATCTGAAATGCAGGTATTTCCCTCCAATGATGATTACAAGTAATAGAAACATTAATTTCCACTGAGTGGGCCCTGAGCCAAGCAGACAGACCACTGGGGATGCAGTATTACTAATTTATTAGCCTGGTGCTACAAAGCATTGCATCCTAATTCAATTTTTAAAACCCCCTCATTCAACTGTACATACACATTAAAATTTCATAGAAATTGATATGTTCTTGTCCCAGTGTCCTCTGCTACTTCTATATGTTAAGCTTATCCTGACATAAGCATATTTTTAGGGGTCTTGAAATGAACCATTTATTTAAAAAATGCTATAAGTTGAAACCTTAAGCAGGGAGTTAAATTTAATTTTTAATGTGTCTCTTTTCAAAATTTATTATTTTATTTTAATAATTTTAAATGTATAAGATTGCAATACACACACACACAAATGTGCTCACTCTCTCACTCCCTCTTTCTCTCTCAAAGCCAAATGTTCATCTGGGCTCCAATAAGATGCCTATATTATTTGTGGATGCATCTATTTATATTGGCAAGCCTCAGTGTTCAGGAGTGAGCCTGTTTTTAGAGGTCTTCTGAATGTTTGCCCTCATCATGAGCAATAACGTCTTTGGGACCTGTGGGTTCTAATCCTGAGTTGGGAGGGGGGGAGAAAACGTCAAATTATATGATCGAGGAATCCATATTATCTCTGGGTTGGTATCGATTTAGTCTGATATTGGGCGTGTCACTTGAATCTACAGGTGGTTTATATCCTAATTTGAATTGTTGATAATACTTAGCCTACCTCACAGAGGTGCTTTAAGTTTTAAATTACTGATGTTCATACAGTGTTTTGAGATCCTTTGCGAAAAGGTGTTATAGAACTGCAAAGTTTTAATTATTATATCATTTTTAGACATCCTTTTACATCTGAATTATTGTTTGAAGTTTGTGCAGCCCTCCATGATCGTGGAAATTTTAGTATCCTAGGACTTATCCAATAGTTTAGGTGCAAAATGCATGCCCAATTGTGTACCTAATTTGCGCAGACGATTGTCATGATTGCAAATATAAAGCATGCACAATTTGCATGAAAAATGTGTGCATTCAATCACAGGGTTTACACTGGAAATTACAAATAAAATTGCAAAAGCTTTTTGCACATACTATTGTGTACCTAAAGTGTTTGAAAAGTTTATTTATACTATTTCTACCTAGATCGGGGTAGGCAACCTATGGCACGTGTGCCAAAGGCGGCACGTGAGCTGATTTTCAGTGGCACTCACACTGCCAGGGTCCTGGCCACCGGTCCGGGGGGCTCCGCATTTTAATTTAATTTTAAATGAAGCTTCTTAAACATTTTAAAAACCTTATTTACTTTACATACAACAATAGTTTACTTATATATTATAGACTTATAGAAAGAGACCTTAAAAACGTTAAAATGTGTTACTGGCACACGAAACCTTAAATTAGAGCGAATAAATGAAGACTCGGCACACCACTTCGAAAAGGTTGCCGACTTCTCTAGACACTCAGTTTTCCCCCAAAAACTATTGGGATTAGATTTTCAAGGGATAGTGCAGTGAATGGATGCACCTGCAAAAATTCACATGCACCTGTTATACCTGGGAAACTCTGCAGTTGTGTGTGCAGACAGTGATTTGATTAGACTAACTGGGCAATAGTGTACACAAATATGGATTTTTATTACTATGGTGGATACCTGGACATGTGCTGCCATCTCGTTTGGAAATTTGGCCTTAAACTAAAGTACAAGTACAGGGTTGCCAAAGGTAAAAGGAGATAGCAAATAAAAGTATTCAAAGTATGTACAGTATCTCCAGAGCTGAATTAAAATGGAAATTATTAATGCTGAGAAATGTCTTCCTTTATATTCCAAATGCTTGCTATTTACCAGCAACAGTAAAGGTTAATTAAACTAGGATTACAGCTGAAAAACAAAAGGCAAGCAACAAAGTGCAGCTCAAATATTTCCAGACAAAAAGTAACGCAAATTAATAAAAAGAAAAGAATTCAGCAGGAAAGCGCAAAAATAAAAAAAAATCCCAGACAAAATACTTCTCTAAATACAGCACCTCCACACACTATTGAAGGAGTAATCTGGTCAGGTACTTCATGGAGGTTGATTGACTTTTACATGTAAAAATCTTTTGCTACAGAAGATCTCCTGTTCGGCCTAACATGCTTCCTCCCTATCATGTCTGGCTGCTAACGCAATTGGCAGCACTGAGAGCACAAGTCAACAACATCCAGCATAGAAGCAGTGAGAAGGAACAAATTGCCGCTCCATCTGTGAGACTCCCTGAAGGCAACCTCAGAGGTTCACCGCCACCACTGCAAGAAGCCCCACTGCTTACATAATACCAGCTCATAAAAAGTATTCTAATGTTATTCTCCCCAGTGAATGCACACAATGCATTCTTCTGTTAATGTCTGCATGTACCTCACTCTTCCCTCTGTAATATTTAACTGATCCGTTTTTCTATAGTTACCCCATTCAGGGTGAGCTCGCAGGGAACACAATAGTTGTATTGGATTGACTCATATTGGATTGAGTCAATTGTATTGACCCGTACAATAACATTAAACTGGCCCTTTTTCTAGATTATGGTCAATGCACATAGGTAATTTAGCAAAAAAATAAGAGCTTAGGTTTGATTCTAGGGTGACCAGATGAGAGGAAGAAAATATCGGGAGGTTGTGGAATTTACACCAGCTGTCTAGTGCCCCAATGAGCCGCTCTCGCACCCACAGATCAGCCTATGGATGGTGTAGGAGATGCTCTGGCAGCTTTGTGCCATCCAAGGATTTCCAGTTGCTGCAGGAATCATCCAGCAGCTCTGAGGCAGCTTTGTGGTGGTGGTGGAGCAGTATAAAGCATTTGGGAGAATCGAGCCCTTATTGCATCTGAAACACAATACGTACAGACACTGTGGGGTTTTGGAATTCTCTTGCCCATTAAAATCCTGCCCTGTATGTTATGGCTCAGCTGGTAGGAATACGTCAGTCCCAGAGTTGTGGGCTTTAATCTATAATGCAATAGTATGTAAAATTCAGGGAGCTTCAGCAATATTGAAGGTCCTATCCTATGTGTTTGCAGCTTGCTGGTGATAGTGGCTGTACAAAAGGCTTGAAAGATCAAAAAAAGAAAAAGAACAATGTCCTTTCAACATTAATACTATGTTAAGAGAAGGGTTCTATTATCTTTTCTATGCATATATAACTTCTATTAACATTAGTGACAGCTGAGTGTCTATGTTAGGTGAGAAGAAACTCAAAGTTGTTAAAAAAGCAAACACTTCCCATCCAGGACAGTTGTTTCGTTACTTCCAAATAGCTCATGGTTTTCATCCAAAAGGTCAAGTTTGGGGAAAGAAGCATCTAATAATTTTTTTCTATGGCATTTCACTTTCATCAGCAGGAATATTGGGGCTGTTTCTGTTTTTTCTTTCTCTTAGGGTTTTTCTTTGACTGAAAGAGAGATGACTATATCTCAAAGAAAACTTACATTTTAAGAGGCCAGAGAACACACATTGAATTTCTATCCCAATAGGAAGGTGTTTTATCAAACAGATGTGACGGCAAGTAGATTCTTGTCCCTTTTAGTCCTACCATGACTCCATTGAGAAGTCTCTCAGTGTCTCATGTAAGGGGGCTGGGCAGGGGCGGGAGCAGGGCAGGGAGGGAAATGGGTGTGGAATACTTCGAGCATGTCTGACCCAAAGGATGTAATTTTAAGTTCTTTAAAAAGAAGGTGAAGCAGAAAAACTGTTTCCCCCCCCCTTTCTCTCTCTCTCATTTTCCTTTCGACTGTCAGATTTAAGCTGCGTTCTTGCTCTTTGCATGAGTCATTAAGAGCTGGAAACAAAAGACCCCCTCAATATCCATAATAGATGCTTTCTAATGAAGAACACTATGAATGTTCTGTACATACAGAAAAAGCTACTAACCCTTTCCCCACCCTTCCAATGATGGTGCATATAGCATAAAATAGTAAGAAGCTACGCAGCACCAGTAACCTGAAATGAGAACTAGAAGAGGGTGTGCTATTAAAATGATAATATTGAACAGGTAACAACTGATTACTTACTAAAGTAACTAAAGCTAAAATAGTCAAGATTTATACTACCACTGCGTCCTTAGCTTCATTCCATTGCATCTAGGCATTTGTAGAGACTTCAGAACTGTAGTAATTTTACGTATCATGGCATATGTGCTTATTTGTCTTAGGCATCATTTGGGCCTGATCTTGTGAGGTGCATGTGAGTGACCTCAAATTCTGAAGCCTTTAGTGCCTTGCAAGGTTGTGCCTGAGGTTAATAGATGGTATTTAAAGTTAAGGTTTAAATGCTGCCCCTAACTCAACCCCAGTGATTTGTTGTTGCAGCATAAATGGTATATAAAATCACTTGCTGTTTGGAGCTGCCTACAGTACAGTACGTAGGGATGGTAGGGCAGGTTCAGGGCAGAGTCCCATCCTTCGTTCTCAGTGTCCTGGCTTTGTTCACTACAAACCAAGCCCCAAGCATTTCAGTTTAAGTCTAGACTGAAGAGAGTATGAATCCAGGTCAAGGGTTTCATGCAACAATGGTAGGAATAAAAACAAGGTCAACTTAGTCAAACATGAGATAAGCTGAGTTCACAGACAGGTCAAATAGATACATATGGCAAATACAGGAATAAAAAAATGTCGTGAGACATAACCAAGAGGGAAAATCTATCAAATATCACTCACTTTTGTCCGATGGCTACGCTGTACCTACAGGCATGCATTGCTATGCCTCACATTGTTCTGTATTAATCACGGGTTAAGGAAACTAGATTTTTCTTGTCATCTCAAGCTTACCTCCTTCTCACATGAAGTTTCTGCCCCAAGTACATGTAGATACGGTCACACAGAAGGTCTATAGTAAAGCAAAAAATTGAATCCAGAGCCTCCCAAGTCCAGGCTAGTGCCCTACCCATCCTTCTCCTATGTAAGTATGCAGATTTTCACTCCTATTACAGCCTTTGCTACCTCCCATACTTCACTCACTTGCAGATCTGAATAGCCAACTCCTACCCACAGTCTTCTGTCTGCTCAGAAGTGTTTATTGAGCCTTTGGGCCATGAAAGCCTGACTTTAATCAAGACTATGTAGGAAAGTCCTTTCTTTAAAGAAAGCATTTAGATATTACAAGCGTTCAGAATCGGTTTATCACATTGGGTAACGAAGCAGAGTTAAAACTACCATATGCTGCCTTGACATTGCCCATTCATTGCAATAAATGACTGAATTGGCTCTGACCACAGAACAAAACCATGTTTTACATCTCTGATTTTAAGTGAAGCAGCATATAAAGCTCTTTGCTACTTGGAAGATCCTCTTAGTGTTTTACATAAGAGGATAACAAAGTTTATTTGGAAAATGCAGGGAAGCTTGAGGCATCCCTTTTTCTTTTTCCTGAACCCAGAGTGCAGTTAAATATTAGACTGATAAGATCAAGACCCAGTGGTTCAAGGGAAATGCAGTTGGTCAAATTCTGCTCCGTTCTCTGTTATTGCCATATAATGAGGAGGTCTATTGGGGTTTCACCTTTGTACCTGATGTCAAAATTTGGCCCAGGGTGTTTCCAGTTGACTGCACTGGATAACCCAAATGCCTCCCAACCACCATCAAGCCTCCCATGTGATCTATATAAATCTGTCACAACTAAACAGAGCTTGCTCCAAAGTACCAGAGAGGAACTGACACATATGTCCAGACTGTTTGAAAACAACATTTATTTTAGGTCATTTCATATAGTTTTGTGTATGATACTTGCTTTTTGTATCTCACACAGAAGGGAAGGAAGAAAGAAAGAATTCTTTCTATCAATTCAATATTACATGCAACTCTGAAGGCAGGCTCTATCCCCTTGACAATAAAGTAATATGGAATATTCAAGGGAGACAAAAATAGATGTAATTTCTCATTCTTTTCATGTGCTGAAACTATCTCGTAATTTTATTAATAGCAGGGCCTGTCTCTGTGGAAAAGCTCTTCTTCTGGTGATCTTTCCTTTTGTTTAAAGCAGTTTACAATAGGATGGATTGAAAAAATAAAAAAATATAAGCCTGATATTTGCCTATTTGAATTGCCTTTTGAATTGCTATATTATTCTGTGGGACTAAAATAAATGTGTTCATTTCAGTAGCAAATGATCTCAATAAATGGATAGCCCTGAACATGCAGCAATGCCAGGTGATTCACAGCACAAGGAAGTGTGCTTCTGGCAGTGATTCTCAGCAGGAAAATGAGAAAAGATGTTGCTAAGTTTTAGGAAATGCTGCAAACAAACAAGTTTATGAGGGATTCCACATTGTTCTCATTCAAGAAGAAATAAGCAGTTGAAGAATAAACAAAATATAAGGGAACCTTATAGGGCACTAAGAAAAAAGAGATTACAGATTGCAAGAAGTCAACTTCCGGGCAGGTCTCCCAAGTTCTAGGCTAATCACTGATGTCCTATTTAAACTGATGGGGATTGAGAGGAGTTACTGTCTGATGTCCAGTGTGATATACATTGTTTATCTTGGTCTACCGATTTCACACCTCTTAGGAAGGTCTGCAGGAAGACTGAAGACTGAATGGGACCCTGGATACTGAGTAACACTGTCACCACTAATCAGCGTCATTTTAGGTCAGGGTCAAGGACCTCTGACAAGAAGCATGGGGAAGCTTGCACTGCTGCATTATTAGTGGAAGAAGCGGGTGTCCATTTCTGTTTCTAACTTAACCTTGTTTCTTCTGCCACAAATTTGTTTGTGGGGATGTGGAACGCAACTTGAGTTGGGGGGAATTATAGGTTCACCCAATTTCCCCCCTCCCCTTTTTTATAGCTTCCCTTTAAAACCAACAAATGATGATAAAAAATGCCAACTGGGCAGCATTGATAAGACTGGTGTTCATTCAGTTACAGAAACAGACACCTCCTTCCTCCACTAATGACGCTGGAGTGCAAGCTTCCCCATGCTGCTTGTCACTGGTCCTTGATCCCGATCTAACGAGACCATGCTTAGTGGTGACAGTGTTATTCAGTCTCCATGGGCCCATTCAGTCTTTGGTCTTCCCGCAGAGGTTCCTAAGGGGTATGAATTGGTAGTAGCTATGATTATATTTTATGTGATGCGGACACTAGCCTAAGATGAACAATTTATATCACACCGGACATCAGTTTAAATAGGACACCAGTCACCTGAGCTATGATGCTATATTCAATTGACATGGGCTGAAAGTCAATGATTGTACACATTGACTACATGTTTCATGTGCGGTTTGGCTATTTCATCTGTGTAATTCATATGGCACATGTAGTCCTGATGGAAGTTTCTTGTAGTTCATGTTTTTTTTTAAATATGTGTAAGTCACCGAAACATCTGATTCACAATAAAACCAGGTAATTCCCACGGAAACCCAGATCAGGCTCTCGTAGCTCAAACCCATTTGTGTGTCATGGTCTAGTTATTTGATTCTTTGTTTTATTTATACCTATCTCATAGAGCTGGAAGGGACCCTGAAAGGTTATTGAGTCCAGCCCCCTGCTTTCACTAGCAGGACCAGGTACTGATTTTGCCCCAGATCCCTAAATGGCCCCCTCGAGCATTGAGCTCATAACACTGGGTTTAAGCATGCCAATGCTCAAACCACTGAGCTATCCTTCCCCCACAAGGGAAAGGTCACTTGGAAGTTACAAATACAAACAAATTAGAAAGCCACAAAGGGACAGATTCTGCCCCACTCTGCGACCCCTCCATACCACTGCAGAAACCCCTTGTCATAAGGGGGAGCAGGGGCTTCTCTGCATAATGTACAGGATTACAGGAATGGCTGTAATCACAGGTCCTGGCCTAGAGGGCATGATGGGGCTGGGAAGGGGGAGTGATGGTGTTTTGACTGTAGCTACCTGAGAAATCATCTCCGCTCTGTGACCAAGACATTCAATAACAACTACTTTCCAAGTATCAGAGGGGTAGCCGTGTTAGTCTGGATCTGTAAAAAACAACAAAGAATCCTGTGGCACCTTATAGACTAAAAGGTGCCACAGGACTCTGTTGCTAACCAGGGCCGGTGCAAGGAAGTTTCGCGCCCTAGGCGAAACTTCCACCTTGCACCCCCCCCCAGCCCTGCGGTAGCCCCCCACCACCACGGCAGATCCCCCCCGGGAGCCGTGCAGCAGCTCCCCACCCCAGCTCACCTCTGCTCCGCCCCCTCCCCCAGCACGCCACCCAGGGCCGGCTCTAGGATTTTTGCTGCCCCAAGCGAAAACAATTTTGGCCGCCTCCTCCCCCCTGCCGTTTTTTTCTTACCCCACCCCCGGTCCCGCCTCAACTCCGCCCCTTCCCCAAATCCCCAGCCCTGCCTCCTCCCCCAAGGCTCTCAAGCCTAGGAGGGAGGGAGGGAGAGGGAGAAGCAGCGCGTGCGCCGCGGCCACTCAGGGTCTCCCCCTCCCTCCCAGGCTCTCAAACCCGGGAGGGAGGGGGAGATCCCGAGCGGCTGCGGCGTGCGAATCAGCTGTTTCGCGCGCCGTGGCCGCTCAGGATCTCCCCCTCCCTCCCGGGTTTGAGAGCCTGGGAGGGAGGGCGAGCAGCGGCGCGCGAGCGCCAGCAGCGGAGATGAGTTAGGGCGGCCGGGGCACATTTTTAGGGGCGGCATGGCCCGTGCCAGAATGCCGCCCCTAAAAATGTGCCGCCCCAAGCACCAGCTTGTTTTGCTGGTGCCTAGAGCCGGCCCTGACGCCACCCTCGCTCTAATTCTCCTCCCCTCCCAGGCTTGAGGTGCCAAACAGCAGATTGGCGCTGCAAGCCTGGGAGGCGGGAGAATTGGAGCGGCGACCGCGCGCTCGGGGAGGGGGCGTAGGAACGCTGTAAAAAAAAAATTGGGGGCACCGCTTTTTGGCGCCCCCAAATCTTGGCACCCTAGGCAACTGCCTAGTTTGCCTAAATGGTAGCACCGGCCCTGTTGCTAACTACTTTCCACTGGAACATAAAGCTATTCACCCACTGGGAGAGGTTCAAGAACACTCAAGACAATGTTTGTAGGAGCTGAACCTAAGCTATGCAACTCCAGGCTGCAAGATGTAAGGGTGACCATGGACTGGCCCACTTTCATAACACAATGTGAAACTCATTTTTTCACATTCACATTTCTCAGTTTCTTTGCACGTGTGCGCACAAACATGCACACACATCAATAAACAAAAAGCCTATGAATAAATCAAGCTTTTTCTCCTACAGGCTGGGAAGGAAGACAGGAAGAATTTGTTATTTGTATTTTTATGCACTTGGGAGGTGCCCCAATGCCATGGTGATGGGCCATATAAGAAGATAGATGGATATGTATTAGATAACACCAGTCTCATGTCTACCAGATTCCAGTGAGTGCGGCTCAGTACATCTGTTAGACTATCTCATTCCTGCCTGCTTAGTCATGCGTAGCTTGCTGGTGTTCCAGAAGTCCTGCAGGTCTGTAATAAATGAGAGGGAACATCCAGGGTCAGCTGATACTCTGACAGGTTGTTTTCTTTCTATGGCTGTATTTTCAGTCTCCTAGATGTCCGTTTAGAGACATTTTAAGCAGTTATGAAAGTCACCTTGCATGACATATTATCCTATCTCTGAGCAAGTGATATGCCTGCCCTACTCCAAAACACAGTCAACATGTGCGGCACAAGGCCACCCCTATTTAGGTTTGTACATAGGGATTTAGGAACTTTGGGCACCTCAGTTTGAAAATCTTGACTTCAAACAATATTAATATGTGTTGGCTTTGTCTTTCCCCTAATGCTATTCCAGAATATTTTAGAGAGAGAAACAGAAGTAGGTGCTATTCTGTTCTCAGTTATATGTGAGTATAATTCAAAAGTAGCTCCAATTTAGTCAACAGAGTTTCTCTGGATCTTTACCAGTGTTGCCAACTCTCATGATTTTATTGTGAGTATCATAATATCTGGCTTTTTAAAAAAAAGCCTCAGCTGCTGGAATCCTGTTATTACATAACTTTCAGTTAAAACAAAAAGTTTGTTTTTTTATATTACCGGTAATTATTATTAATAAAAAGCCTTTATTATTGTACAGAGGGCTTGAGAATGTGAAGCGTAAAGGCTCAAAACCCAGAAGGCAAATAAAAAGAACTTCAGATGTATTTATTTCTAAAATCCCATGATTTTTAAGCTAGTCTCATGATTTTGGGGGCCGGCCTCATAATTTCTGAAAACTTGGGGTTGGCAATACGCTATTCCACTGCAATGGAGAGCAGCACTTGGCTTAAAATGTACATTTAAAGGAAACATCATCTTCAGAGAATTTCCCAAAGCAATGAAAACAATAACATTACAGCAGGGAGAACATACCTCCTTTACAGGGTCTATGTGTGGTGAATTTAAACAATGAACAGAGACAAGAATAATAATAATTCCCAATTATTCAGACTTCCTCTGTCTCAGTCTCCCATTCTCAAGAACTGTCCTGTTCTACTGATTACCAGTCTATTGAAGCAGTTCAACTAATTTGGTGTCTACTGTCTACTGATGCAACCCCAAACCACTGAACTGTTTGCTACAGCCTTGGGTTTAATGCCTGTCCA
This sequence comes from Chrysemys picta bellii, assembly GCF_011386835.1. Lineage (NCBI taxonomy): Eukaryota > Metazoa > Chordata > Testudines > Emydidae > Chrysemys > Chrysemys picta. The sequence continues at coordinate 45,432,801 of NC_088803.1, read as the reverse complement.
TAGGCAGGAAGCAGAAAAACATTCTCAAAGGAGCCAGCTGAGCCCACCCATACTCCAAGTACTAGCTCTTTAAGAACAAGCATTCTGGGATTTGTAGTTTCCTTGTGGGATCATGTGATTGTAGCTACAGCAAGGCCTCTTGGGAGTAGGGGCTTAGGCTATAAAAGAAGGGCCAGCCATCAGTTTGGGTGTGGTTTTGGCAAGAGAGGTTATTAAAGTCCTAAGTAAGTAGCTTGGAGGAAGCCTAAGAGGAGGCTGGTTACAGGAACAAGTGAGAGGAAAAGCTGGAGGCTACATGTAATGGCACACACTGTAATGGTGCACCCCAGTGCTTACGCTTGCTTAGGAGCCCTAGGCTGTGTCTTCCAGAGAGAACTGGGGGCAGCCTGCTATCACTCCCCTGCAAGAAGGGAGACTTGTCTGGACCTTGGGGAAATGACTGTTGAACTGTTCAGCCTGATAAGGGCAAAATGTCTGTCTTGTTGGGACTGTTTGTTACCCCGGATAGAGAGGAGCTTGCTTTGGCTGGAGGCTCAAATCACAGTACACAAATCGCCTGAAAACCCCAATAAACTATATAACTGCCAGCAGAAGACTGTGCACCATTGAGGGGAATTAAGGAATCCCTGTAACTTGATGCTGGGATGAGGTTAGCTGCCCTGTCACAAATATTCTGCCCTTCAGTCAAGGATTGCAAGGTGTGCTGCAGGCTCTGCTGTGAGGTAGGTCAGTATTATTATACTTGATTTGCAGGTGTATTAACTGAGGAACAGGCTGGTGAAATGACGTATCCAAGGTCACACAGGGTCTTGGCTAGTGTGAGAGGCCTAGTCCCTTGATATGGGGCTGCATTCTGTGAGGCAGAAGAAACTGCTGCACAGAGTTGAAGGAGGTCAGTGAAGGAGGTCTGGAGTGTGTTTTTAAATGGCCTGTATTCTGTTGGTGGGCAGTGTGAAAGGGTCTGGGTGGGGATTTGCTTCAATCATGAGACATACGTATGTCCTTATACCTTCCTCTTGCCCCCCTCCCTTTCTCATGTAGGTTACAGGTTTGAAAGTATTTTTTTATAACTTTTTGGGGGCGAGGGGTCTTTCTTGCAAAATTCCTATTGACTTCTATAGGACCAGGATCCTAGCCTGCTAAGGAAAGAATGCAGCTGCTTTGAAAAGTTAAGCTAGTACCCAACCAGCTTCAACTGAGTTGTAGCAGAGTGTTTTCATCTTTGGAAACCATGATAAAAACCATTCAGAAAACATTCCACAATGTGGACAAGCTACAGTAGCTCAGGCTAAAGGGATGGGTCTATGCTTTTATGCTAGGCTCTTATTGCCTCTCTACTCAGAAACATACAGACTTAAGGTTTCAAATAGTGATAATTTTTAAATGGAATTAAACATGAAACAGGTCCCTGAGTTCCCATTAGTCATATGAACACAGGAGGTCACAATTAAACTAGTTATTTGGTTTCAGTTCAGTACTGCAGGTTCTTCATGATTCACCCATATCCAAAACACCTGGATAGACCTGCTATCCATGATAGACATGGGGCCAGATTTTCAAAGTGCATGCATGCTTCTGTGCATGCTCGTCTTTCAGGCATGTAGCGTGTGATCCACAAAGTACTTGGGGGCCTGAGCCCAGTTTTTAGGCACCTCTGCAATCCACAGAACTCCTGCTTGGCTGCCACCTAACCTTGGAGGTGCCTAATCTCCTAAGATTTTTCCTCTGAGCATGTGTATTGCAGCCTCACTCTAGCCACCTATCTCCTGCTTGAGTATGCACACTGCTGCCTCAGCCCCAGAGCAATTCACAAACCAAGAAAGATAAGCGTTCAGCTATTTAAGTCACGTGCCGGGGCCTGATTTGGTCAGGGGTCTCTGAGCACGCCTACTGGATCAGGCCCCTCAGGGGAGTTCATACAAAACAACCAGGGGCTATGGAGTATTCTGATGTGGGGCTCCCTCAGTCTCTCCTATTAAAGTTGTTCCTCTTTAATTAAACAATTGAATAATTAAATATTAATTTAGGCCAGTGAGAAAATTAGACTGACTCCATAGCCCAGTGGCCCAGACATTCACCTGAGGTGGCTGATCCCCGTTCAAGTCCCTTCTCTGGAATTTGAACCGGGGGCGGAGTCTCCCCCACCTTGGGTGAGTAGCCCATCCACTAGGCTAAAGATTATAAGGGAGGGCTTTCACTTCCTCTCCCCGCCCTCCCCATCCCCATCAATTTTGTTTCAGGACCTGCAAGCAACTTAGGTGGCAAAATGCCTGTTTTCTGTCTGGTTTGTGGATCCCAAGCAGAACCAGGTGCTTATTTGCTGCCTGGATTTAAGTGCTCATCTAGGGTTGCCAGGCGTCTGGTTTTGGACTGGAACGCCTGATTGAAAAGGGACCCTGGTGGCTCTGGTCAGCACCACCGACCGGGCCATTAAAAGTCCAGTCGGTGGTGCTGAGGTTCTAAGGGAGGCTAGTCCCTTCCTCACCTGGCACCGCGCTGCGCCGCAGAAGCGGCCAGCAGATCTGGCTCCAAGGCAGGGGGGCCACCCGCCCCGAGCACCAGCTCCGCACTCCCATTGGCTGGGAACCGCGGCCAATGGGAGCTGGGGGGGGCAGTGCCTAACTCAGGCTTTGTGGCTTGGAGTGGTGGTCCTGTGATTTTTCGTGATGCCTAACTTTTAGGCACCTCAACGCTCAGCACTGCAATGCCTAAGTCCCTTCGTGTCCCACCTGTGGTGCCCAATGACACAGGTATTCGGGTGCACATTCTAACTGTGTGTCTACAAGACGCTGAAACGTTCAGCCACACTGCTGCTGGCCCTTTGTTGGATTATGGATTTAACTCACCCCACCAGTGCACATCTGATTTTTCAAATAGTACAATCAAAGATAAAAATTAGAAATCAAATTTTGGCAACAATTAAAGCACTACTCTGTGAATATTGGTGCTCCTAACGCTCAACTGCTCGAACCCAGGTGAAAGGGTTGTGAACACAGTTGAACTGAAAATTCATATTTTAATAGTCTCTAAATTTTTGCCCACTGTTTTCCCTAGTTCTATGCAAGTTTCTCATGGAGTTGGCACAGGGGTTGTGGGAACAGGGGAATATTTTTTGGTATTTAGTCAACTTCCTTTCCACTGACTGCGAAAACCTAACTGTACCCTGCGTGACTCCCTGAGCCAAAGAACTGGTGAAGTCAGCTGAAAAACAAATCTTCCAGTTTCAAATGTGCAAACTTTGCTTATTCGTTGAAAACGTTCCAGCAAGGCCGCAGGGTGCACTGAGCCTGCCTAAAGGCAGCTTTAACTTATGTTTTAGCCACTTAAGAAGGGAAATAATACTCAGCTGAGCCCTCTGGTATTCAGGAAAAAACAAACTTTACCAAAGAACCTATCATTGAGGTCGCTTTTTTTTTTTTAAAGCCGGCCAAAGATACATAAAGCATCATGGTAAAGAATCCTTGCCAATTTATTCTGTAAACTATAATGTGTACATAGTGGTGACAAGAACCCACTTCCTGACCTAACTCATGAAAATAGCTCAGTATCTTGTATATCTTTCAGTAGCTACATGAGGCCAGACCCTTAATCCTGGGAATTCTAATTGCAGTAACATGTCAGTATGATGGAGTTCTTCTATGGTGGGACAAGATATATCATCCTGTGACAGCGCATGAAGAATTCAGTAGTGCAGTCGTGTCACCATGATCTGGGCCAGATGTAAGCTGTAGATGTGCAAATGCATCATATGCAGCTACTAAGTGAACAACCTACAGTTGCCAGTGAAATAACTGTTTGCAGCCAGGTAGTTAGTTACAGAGAAACATATTTTCAGAGTTGTGCAGCTGCACAACAAGTATATGCATAATTGTGGATCTAATCTGCATTCATAGTTGCTGAAGCTGTATATACGAATCCAATAACTGGCTGTACAAATGGCCAGTTCTGACCGTGCATGCATAAACACCTAATTACACAGGCAAGGGCTGGTGGGTCTATGCCTTTTTCAGATTTGTAATGTTTTACATTCTGTACAAGCATAATTTCCCGGGCCTTGTTTTTTTCTAAAAGCATTAATTTTTGTGGAGATGCAGGAGATAGTGGGAGGTCAAGGCACAGACAGGACAGCCCCTTTAGTTATGCCATGTAAATACAGCCAACTGATAGCTGCTGATGCAGTATTTAATGCAATAACATCCAACTACAGATTCTGGGAAAACCATTTTGAAGCGATTTGATATTGCTATATGACTTGAGTGGAAATATGACATATGGTCCCTGTCATCTTGCCTGCTCCCATTTAATCACATTCTTCATGAGCACAGACATGAAAAATTAATGGTCCCCTTTGTCATTTACAATAATGCTAATTTTCTTTAGTCATTATTCCTTTCAAATACCCAGAGTTCATTTTAGACCCACTTTCAATATTTCAGTCAGACAACTGCACAAGAATCCTAGGAATTTTTTTTTAATCTGTTGCAATGTTCAAGTACACTGTGGAAAGGAATGCAATTTTCTCGGGACTTTCCTCTTTAAATAACTGGGCTTTAGTTTTCAGGGGAAGGGAGGAAGGTTGTTCCTTCGCTGTCTTATGGCCCTACTTTATTTCCAGCTAAATAGGGAGGGTTAGTAAAAATGAACATTAATTTAAGGGGAAGAATGTCAGAACAACATAGGCCAGAATGTAATCAGGTTGTGGATATATTCTGTGGGTGCCACTGTATTTGTATTCGGACCTGAAGCCTTACAAATCCATATGTCCTGCAAGGTTTTGCTGCAAGATGAATTCCATTGAATGACAATTAATTTTTGCATAATGAGAAAATCAGTTCTCTTTTCCTGCTGAAAAGGTGGGGTTATTAAGGGAGAGAGTTGCTAAAACACTTAAGGTACATCTACACGGCAATCACAAATCTGCAGCAGCAAGTCTCAGAGCCTGGGTCTGCAGACTTGGTCCTGCACCACTGCTCTAAAAATAGCTGTGTACACATTTGGGCTCAGGATCTGGACCCCATCCTGGGTTTTAGAGCCCCAGTGCCAGCCCAAGCCCCAAATTCTACACAGCTATTTTTAGCACCATCGCGCAAACTGGCGTTTGTAGACTCAGGTTCTGAGACTCGCTGCTGCAGGTTTCTGTGCGCCATGTTGATATACCCTTAGTGTTTGGTAAAACTCCCATTGATTTCAATGTGAGCAGTTAGGTCAATGCAGTTGGTGGCCAAAAACTAGTGTCACTGTGCTAGTGCAAACCGCGAATGTGAACAAGGAAAGCTGTGATTTGCAGCAGTAACGCTACAGTTTCAAGCTGGGATGTTCTGCTATATATCTGGTGAAATGGTCAAAGGTTCATAATAAATGTAATGTACTTGGTTCAGCTATTTATCACATAATATTCACTTCCACGTGCAAACAGAATATATAGAAGCCACGTTTGCACTTGCTTTAGTTGTTAAGGTTGTGAAATAGTCCATACGTTTCTACCTATTTGGCAGGTTATGGGTATTGTCAATCCCAAGTTTTAAATCATGAGTCATACCTCTCCCCAAAATCATTAGATTTTAAAAATAATACATCTAGGGGAGGGGTATTTGCTTTCTGTCATTAGGGTTTGCATTTTCACGCTTTTCTCTGTAATCTGAGGGCTAGAAACTTTACGTGAAAGTTCAAATTCTTATGCAATCATATGATTTTTAAGAGAAATGCTAGATACTATAAGATTGATGATAAAATTAAAAGAATTGGCAGTGCTGGGTGTAACCATACAAACAAAGGTCAATGGTGTTATAGTTGAAACTCGAGGTTCATCGTTGCACAAAATTATTATGAGACTCTTTAAAATATATATGTTTAAATCTAAGGTTCTTCTTCTCTTCACACTGGTTATTTAAGCCTTTAGGATGAACTTGTGTCTAACTTTTCTCCACAACAATGAGGGCCAGAAACTTATCCCTTCCCCCCCCCGCTAAAATTAAAGTTGAAATTCTCACATAACTAGTCCACTACGGCAGTGGCTCTAAGGAAAAACACCAAATATTGAGAACCATGATAAAATTGTGGGAGTTGCTAACAACAGTATAGAGAATTCTGCTTACAGGGAGTTTTTCTAGTGAAAAATTGAAAGCATTCACCAAATAATGAAGTTTAAGGTAGCTTGTATTAATAAGTGTGTGGAACATCTACTATGAGGTGTTATTTGCAGTATTGTGATATTTGGTATTTCTTGTGAAAGCTCTAACTTCTGCAGTCATGTGAATGTGAGAATCTCAGCTTTCATTTAAAAAAAACAAACAAAATAATGTTCTAGCCCTCAAGGTTGCAACGAACAGCTTGAAAACGTAAATTCCTAAAGCAGTGGGTCTCAATCAGCACAGAGCTGCAGCCCATGTGACATCCTCAGAGCCATACAGGTAGCATTGGATGTGGCCCACATAACACATTACGCTCCAGGCCAATGGGCGCTGCGGGAAGCGGTGGCCAGAATGTCCCTCAGCCCACACCGCTTCCTGCAGCTCCCATTGGCCAAGAACGGCAAAGCGCGGCCACTGGGAGCTGCGATCGGCGGAATCTGCAGACGTGGCAGGTAAACAAACCCGCCCGGCCCGCCAGGGGCTTACCCTGAACAAGCTGCACCCCTAGTTTGGGAACCACTGATATACACTAATACATAATTTTACATGCAAAACTGCAAATACAAGTGTCTAATGAGATACTTCTGCTGTTTCTTCAGTGATCTAATTTGTATGCATAACTGTCACAATTGTGGCCACCTGTTAGGCCCCACTTGCAGATTTCCAATTTGTACATACAGCTGTGCCTATCTCTTTCGAACATCTGGCTCTGGGTATCCAGAGATTGGAACTCCACTCTTTGTGGCTTGTCATACAGAGGTGCAAGTGAAATCCATTTCTGACCGTTTCGGGGGAGGAGGCTACGGGGGGCACGTGACCTCCTCACATGACCCTCCACTTGACTCCTCCCTGCCCCCATCCTGGGGCCCCCACACTCTGGCCATCCCTTCCCCATGTTCCGAAGGTGCAGGAAGAGAAGGATAGAGCCCCCCCCCCCCCATCCCTAGGAAACATAGGAAAACGAGCAGAACATTGGCAGCTCCTCCGGCGCCTATACCGCCCCAGCTCCGCCCCCATCCCTGCCCTCCGGCAGGGCTGCTGGTGGGAGCCGGAAGAGATGCAGCTCCGTGGAAGGGCAGAGGGCAGGGCTGGGGGTTCTGCTCCTTTCCCTGCTTCAGTTTCCAGGAGAGCCCTGAACTACAGGGCTGTCCTGGGAACCGCAGTGGGGAAAGGAGCAGCTCCTCTGGCACGGCTGTACCGCCCCCAGCCCCGCCCCCAGCCCTATCCTCCAGCAGGGCTGGCTGCTGTACAGATGGAGGAGACCCTGTTTGGAAGGGCGGTACAGCTGCGCTGGAGGAGCTGCAGGTGTGGGGCTGCCCAGTGGCCCCATGTTCTGTTGCTCCTCTTGCTGGTACACTGTACCAACTATAAATATCTTGCTCGTATGGCGTACCATACCGTACTGCCCTACTTATGCTGCTGGTTCCATATATAGAATACAGTATGGACCTGCATCTAACTTTATAGTGATAGACTCAAAGAGCTCAATCTATTTAGCATTACAAAGAGAAGGTTAAGGAGTGACTTGATTAGTCTAAGTACCTGCAAGGAGAACAAATATTTAATAATGGGCTTTTCGCTCTATCAGAGAAAGGTATAACATGATCTAATGGCTGGAAGTTGAAGCTAGACAAATTCAGACTGGAAATAGGGTGCAATTCTTAACATAATTTAATACTAGAACAACTTACTATGGTCTGTGGTGGAGTCTCCATCAGTAAGAATTTTAAATCAAGATTGGTTATTTTTCTAAAAGATCTGCTCTGGGAATTATTTTGGGGACATTCTGTGGCCTGTTATACAGGTCAGACTAGACAATCACAATAGTCACTTATGGCCTCGGCATCTATGAAATAGGGGACAGACACAACTGGTCAGAAAACATTTTTGTTCCTCCCTAAAACTTGGGAGGGTTTTGTGAAAAAACAAACTTTCAGCCAAAAATCTTACAGCTGAAAGCCAAAAACTCTATTCTGAAATGCCACTGTGGTGCCTTATTGGGCTTGTTGTTCAGGAGCCTCTTACCCCTGTTGTCTTCTCTGGCTCGGGCTCCTAAGACAATCTACATCAGGGATCTCACACTCAAATCACCACGAGGGCCACATGAGGACTAGTACATTGGCCTGAGGGCCGCATCACTGACACCTTTTCATATAAAGATACAAAAGCCCCCCCCCCTCTCCCCTGGACCCGCCCCCCACTCCACCTTTTCCATGAGGCCCCACCCCTGCCCCACCTCTTCCAACCCCTTCCCCAAATCCCTGCCCCAGCCCCGCCTCTTCTCCGCCTCCTCCCCTGAGCGCGCAGCTCCCCGCTCCTCCCCCTCCCTCCTGGAAAGCGCTAAGTGCCGCCAAACAGATGTTTTGCAGCGGGAAGCGCCTGGAGGTAGGCAGAGGAGCGGGGACGCGGCCCACTGAGGGGGATGGGTGGTGGCAGAAAATAACTCCATGGGGGCAGGAGCTTGGCAGGCCTCAGCAAATAACTCCACGGGCTACATGTTTGAAACCGCTGGTCTACATCTTCCCTAATTCACTACAGTCTTACTGAGCCACTGTGATGCATTATAGGTGTCCCTGGCCAGAGTACATCAAATAAAATTGAAATATTTTGGTTTTCAATTAAAAGTAAAAAATTTTCACAGAAAACAGCCACTTTTCATTCAAAATTTTTGTCAAACCAAATTTTCCATCATACTCTTGATGAAAAATTTCAACCCGCCCTAGACAGTCTATGGTTCATTATCCATACTAAGGCAAGGAGAGCTTGTGATAAAATGAGTCACTTTATTAGAATTTCCACCTACCAGCACACAAACCAAAAGCTGGTCTCAGCTGCAGCGGGCAGCACTCTGCTCAGATCATCAGAGACTTGCATGGATGCTATGTGAAGGGCAACCCTTTGAACTTCCGCTATACCAGTCACCCTTATATAACAATTGCAGCTGCTCCACCTGGTACAAAATCATATTTGTATCGTAGTGCATGATCCTTTGCACAGTTGTTGCCCAAAAACAGGCTCATTAGCTACTAAGAAGCACTTGATCAGAACCTTACTAAGTATGGATCAAAAGATGCTAGGCACCAAATAAAGGTGCCTTTGAAATCCAGGTCCTGAACTGAAATTTATCAAAGTTATTCATCTTCCCAAGCTAATGCACTGTTGTTTGGAGGCTACTCTGCTTATGCCATTATGGGATGACGGCCTGTTCTGCATTGATCCAAGAGTGTTCTGCAGAGCAGGTGAAATGACTATTAGACACAGGCTGTAACCCTTCTCTACCCCATTCACACTTAGAAAGTGTGAAACACCTGAATTCTCAACACGGGTTCTGCCACTGACCTTGAGCAATGTATGGTGCCTTCTGGGCCTCAGTTTCCCCATTTGTGTTACAATAACTTTGCTGCATGGCCAGCACTTTCCCAGTAGTGGGTGTCTGAAGAATATTCTGAAGGAAACCTCCCTATATGCTGTGTTCTTTGCATTTTTAAACTTTTGTGGGTAGATGTTCATTTCTGAGTGTACTCTTGACCAAGAACTATTGAGCAGGAGAATGACTGGTTCCCTGAGGTAGCTTCTGTAGGAAGCTGTTCCACATGGAGAGGAGGTTCATGACTGTAGGGTGTGTGCTGGATAAAGTACTATCTAGTGGTACATGTAGGCAATTATCTCAGATGACTTTTCCTCAGCCACTAAGGACTGGCAACATGACCTGAAGTATGAAACTGAACACATAATCTGTGTGGCCTGAGGTATCTCTATAACAGGTCTCATGAACAGTCATTCACCTGACTCCGTGTAATATTCAGACATTATCTGTGTAAAATACCCAGTTTTGGTAACTTGACATTTTGAGTCTCATAATGTTTGGTATTTTTCCCTAAAACCCCAGCTCCTGGAGTCATGTGAGAATCTCAGCTTTCATTTAAAAAAATAAATCTAGCCCTCCTCTTTACAGAGAATGTTTAACATGAATTCTAAAGACTCAATAACCAGAAGACAAATAAAGAACCAGATTTTTTTTTTTAAAGTCTCATAAATTTTAAACCAATCTCCTAATTTTGGGGCCCAGATTAATGATTGTTCAATGCCTGGGACTGACAATACTGTAGATTCTCAGATTCCTTGAGAAGAGAGCAGAGGTCTATGGAGCATCCAAGTAAATTTTTCTTTTACTCATTTTACATTAATTTTGCACATATTAATAATGCGTTTATACAGGGCTACAAAGAGTGACCACATAAAGAAACTACTCCTCAATCTTGCCTTATAGCCCCAGGACCATTTAGAACAAAAACCAACAACTCATTTACCCACAAACTCTTTGTATAATATCACTTTCTAATTCGCATCTGTGGGAATAAACCACTAAAAAACATACTAAATATACTCTGCCTTATGATCAAATTTACATGTGGTATTGGATAGCTCTGATATCTTCATTCTAGGTTTAGTTTTGAGTGGATGACAATATTGTTGCAATCTTCCTTCACAGCAAAGCAGAAAGCCTATTTATGTACAGCACAGCTTTATCTTTGAAAGTTACGTGTTCCCACAAACACACCAAACAGAAAGCGGTATTGCCTGCAGCCTCCGCTTTTGGATTTTCCACATGCCTTAGTGTTTCAAAATCTTTCTTTAAAGAAAAAAAAAATGAGAGCACTAACAGTATGACCAGCCAGCAAGACAGCATCTTAAGAGCAGACAAGAAAAGTAGCCAGAAAATGTTTGCTAAATAAAGTTACGACAAGGGGGAGAATAGAGAACATCTCTGTAGGTGAAATTTATTCAGCAGTAATATTTCAAAGGGTGCAATTGCTGTCATTGGTAGTATTGTTTATGCATGGGATTTTCATAAGTAGCTGAGGGAGTTATGCACCGAATTTCCTTAAATGCTTATGAAAATACCACCCTATTTCTATGGCAATAGTGCCAGAAGCTATAACTGAGATAGGGGCCCCGTTGTACAGGTGCTGCGCAGACACACAGTACTACAAGTCTCTGCCCTCAAGTAATTACAATCTAAATAGGCCAGTCAAATAAAAGGGTGGCAGATAGCCTAGTATTGCCATTTTATTAGTAGGGGAAACTGAGGCACAGACTTCATAACTTATTCAAGGTGTTACAAGATGTTTTGCCGAGCTAGGTAGTGAACCCAGATCTCCTGCATCCTAGTTCAGTGTTTGAACTACAAGACATTGCTCCTGTCAGAGAAAATAAAGTACTTCAAAGAGCAATCTTTATGGGGCTGGCTCTAAGCTGATCTTATAGTCTTTTCCATGCCTCAAAGAGATGTACCATCATCGTGATTCAAAGAAAAATCGGGGACTCTTAAAAACATCACTATAGACAGAACTTGTTGTACCCAACACTCACTCCATGGCTTATCTACTCCAGAGAGTATTAACGTGGACTGAAGTTGGGAAGCAAGGGGGAAGTACTGTAAGAAAATACAGTACAGTACTCATGTTTGGTGTATTTGCCTGTTTCGTGAATGCATTATTACAATCGATGTTGAGATGTTACTCCTGAGCGCTCTGTATAAAATGAAGCCAAGCTTTGTGCTATGGGCAGAAGAGAAGGGGGAATCTACGAGTGAAGGTATTCACTTCACTCTTGTGCTTTCTGCTCAGATGGCGATGCATTGACTTGGTATCCTGAACTTTCTAAAAGCGTGTGTGTGTGTGTGTGTGTGTGAGACAGCAGTCCTTGTGCATTGCAGAAGAAGCTGTGGAGGCCTCACATAAGATCTAGGCATCCGTTAAGCCTTCACTCACAGGATGTGTGTTCTCAAGGAATCTGAAGTTGGGTAAAAAGGTGGTAGAAGCCTACCTCTCTCTAACTCAGATGCCAAGTTCCATACTTAATATTTTAATGAGGACAGATTCCTTCATTCTACCTTGCTGCTTTTGAAAAAGACTTGCCAGACTGGATCAGACTAGTGGTCCATCTAGTCTCCATTCTCCAGCTGTGGCTACCAGCTGCTTCAGAGGAAGGCAGAAGACTGTCTTTCCTACAACAAAAAGTGAGGGCAGGAGACTCTCATTACCATTGCCAAGTCCTCTCCCCCTGCCACTGCCTTCCCTCTCCACACACACACACAAAAATTGTGCTTAGAATTCAAAAATAAAAAGTAAATCAAAATAACAAAATGTGAACTGATTCTAGCTACAAATTAAATAATGAACTAACCCAATTTACCACCAGGGCCTCTGGGATTTCCATAAAACACAACACAGTCTGTTAGTTAGATTTCACAGTGCCCATTCATTGAGAGGCATTTATATCCTTCAGGTTAGCAGATCTTTTCCTTCTCCAACCAGCTATTCACCATCACTAACTCTATAAACCACAAAAATCTATGTTAAGTGTCTGGCTCAAAACCACAAGGCAAGAAAATTCTAAGGCAAAGCTGAAAATCTCTTACCCACGTTAAGGTATGTGTCAAATCACTGTTTGCTCACTCACAGCAAGGCAGGTGGAGGTGAAGAGACCCAACTGAAACTGACCTTTTGTTAAGGAAGACCATGTGATTATCATGATACTATTTACATAAGGGGAGAGAAATTTCCTTCTGATCCTGTGAGGTGTAAGACTTCTGCAGAGTTGAGTGCAAATAGATTAATTGATGTATTGGCCTCTGCTATATTATTCTTAATATACATTTCTAGCACGAACCATAATGCTTGCAGCAGAGCCATCAGAACATATGATAGGATGTGGATTAACATGACTACCAGCTGTATTTGTTATGCATATTGACTATGCACTAAAACTCTAATTTTGAAACCTTCAATTGCTTGTTAATGAGGCCTGCACTGTCTCATCTATATTTACCTTTGTAACCAAGAAGCTCTCCACCAGAACCACTGAAACCGTACTTTACCCTTTGGCATGCAAACCTACAGTTCTGGCTGCACAGAATGTATACTATAGATGGGGCTGGTCACATCACCTATGAAGGTTGCCTCAGACTTCCCATGATAAGACCCTATTTTCAGCTGCTTATAATTTTAGCAAACTTTAATAATTTGGGCTGAAATTTTCCTTACCCGGTATCTGTCTCAGACTGGTGTTTGTCTTTTTTTGGGGGTGGGGTGGTGGTGGAATTTCAGCCAAAATGGATCAGCCATCTGAAGATGAGACTAGGGAAAATACTTTTTGCCCATGTGAAAATAAGCATGCACTCTGGCAACCTTTTTCTTTGAAATGCTCTAGCACAGGGGCTCTCAAACTGGGGGATGGGATCCCTCAGGGAGTCGCGAGGTTATTACATGGGGGGTCGCGAGGTTATTACATGGGGGGTCGCGAGGTTATTACATGGGGGGTCGCGAGCTGTCAGCTTCCACCCCAAACCCCGCTTTGCCTCCAGCATTTATAAAGGTGTTAAATATATTTAAAAGTGTTCTTAATTTATAAGGGGGGGTCACACTCAGAGGCTTGCTATGTGACAGGGATCACCAGTACAAAAGTTTGAGAACCACTACTTAGCACCCCCATGCTCTGGAGCAGGGACTCTCAGTTTGCTAGGAGGATGTCCTTTTGCCATCCCTGTGAAAATCTGCCCAAATGTGGCCAGGTTCTAAGCCTTGGAAAACTGCAGTTTGCACATGTCCAGACTGCTCAATTTGAGCAGCTAAAATCTCTGAAGATTGTGCCTTCACTGAGCGTGTTTGAGCCTCTCACAGCTTCTAATGCTGACCAGACAGCTTCGATAGTCCATCATCCCCATAAAGCAACTCATGCATGCTTCAGCCCAAGGCTAGAAGGACTTTCCTTGGAGTGGATGCTCCCAATGGCTCCTGGCCAGGGTGGGACTGGTGAGACTGGTATTGGGGGAGGGAACTGACCGGGAGTTGGAGGGGGAGACTGGGACTTGCTGAGCAAACAGACTGGCACCAGAAGCTGTAGAAGGGGGAGACTGGGAGCTGGTGCAGGAAATCGGGGGCAGGGACTGGGAGCCAGTTGGCTTGTGAGGATGATGCTGAGTTTGGATGAGGTGCTGGGGGGAAGGGAAAGAGAGAGACTACATACCATTTTGGGGGAAATGGGGAGAGGGGAGAAGCGATGGATCCTACAAAGAACCGGGGTATGGCAGCGGATGATCTAGACAAGGAGATTGGGACTGAGTGTGGGGAGGGGAGAAGATTGGTTCTCAGACAGTGATCCCAGAGGAGGAGACTAGCATTGGGCTAGGCAAGGGGATTGGGATGAGAAGCCTGAGGAGTGGAAACTGGAAAGGCAAGGAGGGCAGGACAGGGAGACATAGACCCTGGAGTGGGGAAGAGACAGGACGGGGGCAGACGGGCTGGAGGGGATGGGGCAAAGGGGGTCAAGCTTGGAGAGAACAAGAGTCTGTTCCCACTGGCGCACACCCCTCTCCAGTCAGGAATGGAACCCAAGATTCCAGAGTTTCACCATTTCTCTAATGTCAGCGAATGCCGAGAAACTGACCAGCAAAATGTGTCCCATCCCCCCTCTGGTGCTGGCTCGCATATAGAATGACAACCTACTACTGCTATTGGTTCCTCCGTTAGCTCAAGTGACTCAGGCCTGTGAGGACAAGCTAAAGTTTCCAACCAGGCTGACAACTCATGTGGATGTCAATATGATACCACATGATGAAATATGAATTTTAATTTGCTTTTTTATAAACCGAGGAATTTAAACACAAAAATACTGTTAAAAGTTCATTAAGGTCTCAAAATCAAGGTTGCCTGTACATTTGTGTGTAATACATACTTATATAAGACTGTGTGATGTATTCTCAAAGTACGGCACTAAGTGTTCTTTAGAAAAGGTCAGAAAGAATAGTTATTTAAGTAAAACATCTTCAGCTTCTCTTTGCTCTGCTTGTGCGTGGAAGCCACAGACAGATTTCAGAACAGCTTTTCATATACCAGATGAATCTCAGAGGAGTGGGGGTGGGAAAGAATCAATTTCTTTTTTTAGTGTGTGCATTTCATTTTATTGGTGGTTGATTTCAACATCGTGTGTCCAAATAATAAATACTCCTATTGAAGGTCTCAACACTTCATCATATGCAAATGAAAAGGTCTGCATGGACAGTATAGGAAATTCCTTTGTTTTTCTAGGTTTGGATTGAACAGGTGTCTCATTAGCTTCGTTACTGAATGTCATCATTTTAATGCTTCATCCTTACAACACTATGCAAAATGCATTCACGCAAATGCTGGACAACTGCTACATGACGTTACATACATTTAAAGGTTTTTCTGAGAAATAAGAGGACTGATGCTGGAAATCAGGCAACCACTTCCCCATCAATGCTCCAAATCGAGAAGCTTGCTGCTCAATGCTACACTGACACAACACTGAACTGAAAAGCCCGGCAACACTTGTATCTGAAAGAACTTGATTTCCCAAATATCAGTAAATCAGTGTTCCTTGTGCAGAGGCGGTCTGCACTGTAACTTTGAAGATACACTGTTTTTGCTGTCTGGCCAATAACAGTGAAGCCAAACACATGCAACAAACAGTTCCACAATGAATCTAACACCTTAGATATTTGCAGTTTTGGAGAGAAACATTCTTTGACTAAAAAAACCTTTCTTTACTTGTGCAGCACAAGCTGAGAAGAAGAATCCTGAATTATTAGCAGGGGGATGGGCAGAATAACCTAATAGGTCTCTTCTATCTCCTCTGAGCTCTACTGGTAAGGAAAATATCAGAACAAGTGACACATCAAGTCAATATTCCAAATTGCTTATGGATGCTTTTAAAAAAAAATCACTAAAAGCGAGCTCCACACCCCCAGGTATAGTACATTGTCTGACAATTTCTATTGAACGTGTAAACAAAAGTGTAGACACCAAGGATAAAATATGTAATCTAAAATCTTGAGTATTTCTACAATGTCCACCTCCATTAAAACTGCTGATTAGCCTAGGCTAGCATATTTACAAAAGAATCTATGGTATCTTTAAAAGAAATGGCACCAATAACATGGAGTAAACATTTAGTGACCTTCCTTTCATTTCTTGCATTCCTTGTTACTCACCCCTGAGTGCTGCCTCTTGCTCAGAGCACATTGAATGCAGCAGCTTGATCCAAGGAAGAAAATGATTAGTTTCCTTTCAGCCTTTCTTATTGTTATCACTTGAAATTTCTTCACCTCTTCTTTTCAGGTCACATAAAAATATAAGGGCAGACCCCTTCAGGGTCTAGACGGATTCTGTTTACATGATGTACAAAGAATGAATGCATTTCCTATTTCAACCAGGAAAATCACGTCCTTGCTGACAGCTGCCTGGATCATTTATAGTATCCTGTGTGTGATTGTAAAATCCTATGCAATGTTCAAAATCAAGCTTGCTTTTCTAAATGGAGGACCTGATGAAAATCTGTAAGTCAACTTGTCTTCATCCTGCAAGTTTCTCTTTCCTGTAGAAGAAGCTGAAAGTCACTGTTTATTCCACAAAGCTTTTTAACTGGAGACGTTGAAGCAAAAAAGGAGGGTACTGAAAGGCCCAGAACCATCTTAGTGCTGAAACCATACTCCCTGCGTATATTATAGCTCACTAAGGTACCTCTGTCAACCCCACAGTAGCTGTTACTCAGCTCCCACGTTAAACCCGTGATTCCCTTCTCCCTAGGCAATTTTGGTTTATAGCACTGTCAGCAAACTGCTGCAGCCACTGTTTGAAAGGATTCTAACCTAAATTATAGTGAAAGCCCGCTCAAGGCATCATGCTTGTTTTTTTTCCCCTAGAATACTTAAATTTGATCATACTCCCCATGCAATCTTCACAAGCTCCCTGCAATGTAGGCAAACAAAGCTTTGCTTTCCTCTTCCAATCTTCGTTAGGGGGACTCGGCATTAAAATGTTTTGGAAAGGCAGATGCTCCAGCATTAGAGCAAAGAAGCAGAAAAAAAGGAAGACGCCCTGTGAACAGCTGCACAGCTCTGTGCTTCAAGCAAGCAAGATACCAGAACAGTTTTGCACATTGTTTTGTCACTGGGAATGTATTATTATCATCTAAATTTAAAATCACTGCTTCTTTCCTGCACTAGGGCAAATGCAGACCTTCAACCACAACCACTGACCTGCTCTGTTCTTCCTACTGCTCCAACACAGAAAATAAGTACAAATGGGTAAAACCACAACCTTCAGGTTCGATGGTGTATGTGCTTGCAAGGTGTTGATACAGAATCAGCCAAAGAGAGAGAGAGAGAGGAATTCTTGTGCACTTTATGGGATTAATCAATATTCACGTTTCTTTGCTGACATCTAATTCTGCCAGCTGCTCCAGCTCCCTACAGACTGTCCACAAAAGACCTAGCTTCTATTAATGAGCACCTTTCTCTTGATTGTGTTAGTGGAGAGGAAAGATTGGACACTTGCTCCATGTGTTCAAGATAACGTTTTTTTTCTCACTTTAAAACCCCCTATATACAAGGTGGGACACTTGGAAGAGCATAAATTATGGTGGGGAAAATGGATTAAAAATATCTTGGGTAAATTTTGTTAACCAGATCAACAAAAACACTATCAATACAGGCTGAAAAAGCACAAGCAAGACATTTTCATAACTCCTCCTTGCCACGTTTGGACTGATTTCCTTTACAGTCTAAGAGCCTTTATCATCTTTGAGCTAGATTCTTTTCAACTAAAAGATGAAATTTCCATGGAAAGCTTTGAAAACAATTCTTTTGTTGTTGTTGTTGTTTTTTGTTTTTTAGTTTCTGTAGAAATTTGTCTTCGGTGCGGGTTGGGGGAAGCAGGCTCGCTTTCTGACCAGCTCTACTCAGTATCCACCACTACTGGTATCTGTCAAAGTGAGAGGGGAAAGTATCTGTTTTCTATACCACAATCTGTACGTTTCTTTGATTTTTTTTTTTAATAAAGGAAGAATCCTAAATATTTTTTAGCATCAAGTTCAATAGACTGCGAACATATTTCACCGATTATATGTAATAATCAAAATGTAGTACTTCAAACAGTTCTGGAAAAGATCTGCAATTTACAGCAACAAGAAATTGCAAAACAACTCAAGCAGATTACCACACTGGGATTATTAATCAAAATGCATTTCCAAAGTCTAAGGATAAAATTTGCTAAGTGTCTAAGTTACTTGGGTGCGCTTGAAAATTTTATCCCAGGCCTAAAATAAACCCCTGTCGTCATGCTCACTGTGAGATAGGTGTTCATAGGCCCTTCTCTAGCTCAACATGTAAATTTTTCCAAGGTTCTTCAGAGTCCTTGGTGCCTTTTCTAAAGCTTCCTCCTTTTGTTGGCCATAGTAACTTAGTGACCATGAAAACTGTCCCATTGGTCAGTGACTGTGTACAGCAGGGGCGGGCAAACTTTTTTTGGCCTGAGGGCTGCATCAGGTTTTGTAAATTGTATGGAGGGCCGGTTAGGGGAGGGGGTCGTGGCCTGGCCCCCACCTCCTATCTGCCCCCCCGGGACTCCTGCCCCATCCAACTCCCCCTGTTCCCTGACGCCCCCCCCCCCCGAGACCCCTGCCCCACACACACACACACCCTCTCACTGTCCCCTGACCGCCCCTGGACCCCTGCCACCCCATCCAAACCCTCCTCTCATTCCTGACGGCCTCCCCAGAACCGCTGCCCCCATTCAACCACCCCTTCTCCCTGTCCCCTGACTGCCCCTGGAACCCCTGCCCCTGACTGCCCTCCCATCCAACCCCTCCTCCTTCCTGATTGCCCCCCGGGACACCTGCCACCGTTAAACCCTCTGTTCCCCCCTGACCGCCCCAACTCCTATCACCAACCCGAACTCCCCTGCCCTCTATTCAACCCCCCTGCTCGGTGCCCCCTTACTGGAGCACCGGTGGCTGATGGTGCTACAGCCACGCCACCCGGCTGGAGCCGGGCCACGCCGCCGCCACCACCACAACCACAGAGCACCAGGTCAGGCCGGGCTCTGCATCTGCGTTGCCTCAGGAGCCCGCCGCCCAGAGCAGCAGAGCGAGCAAGCTGAGGCTGCGGGGGAAGAGGGGAAACAGTGGCGGGGGAGAGGGACAGCAGGGGAGGGGCCGGGGGCTAGCCTCCCGGGGCCAGGAGTTTGGGGGCCGGGCAGGATGGTTCCATGGGCCGGATGTGGCCCGCGGGCCATAGTTTGCCCACCTCTGGTGTACAGGCTGGTTGACCACTTTGATACTGACAAATCACCCATTCTGGTAAAACTGCAAGGATCACACGGATGATGCAAATATTGGTTAACTACTTTTTTGGGGTGCGCAAGGAACATGCACGCATAACAAGCCACAGCCAAATAGCTGTAGACACCTCCGATCAATGGCGATCGCAGATTCTATCCTTTTCAGAACCATAAGCCCCAACTACTTGAACAAATCCATTAATAAACAGCCTTCATCTTACTCATGGGAGTGCCACTAAAGAGCAGCATGGTACAAAGTCTGTTGGAGAGTTTCCATAGACTTCAATGGACTTTGGACCATGTCTTAAGAAGTGAATGTTACACAAAGGTGATGCCCAGTTGAGTACACTTGTATTTTTCAGGTATGATCTTTGCATACCTAATTTCCCCCCACCCCCCCATAGGTGTAGCTTACACTGAAACATGGGAGTTTCATTTTTAGTATGGTCATGGGGTTTTTGTTTTTGTTACTACAACTTTAATATTCTTCCATAGAAGAAATAAAGTTCTTTGAGGAATAAATGCAATGACAGATTTTTTTCCCCAGGCAATTTCAAAGAAGCTGTGTGCGTTTGAATATGAGCCTTCTCCCTTATTTCACAGCTTGTTCATGTGATGAGATAATCTTGTTATTCAGGTTATCAATTGCCACTTCTTTCAGGCCATTGATCTAACTTGCTATTCAGGAAATACTCTGTTATAATCTCCCAAGCACATACTGCTGAATTTAGGGCTTCTCGGTCTGTTATGGATCTCAGGGAGAGAAGGCTGGAGAGCCATTTTACAAGACTCCTCTCCTTGTAGAGCTGGCTGACAAATGGATAATTCCTGAATGGAGGGAGGCTGCAACTGGCTTGGTGGTTGAGCCTATGGCCATAAAGGGGGGAAGGGATAGCTCAGTGGTTTGAGCATTGGCCTGCTAAACCCAGGGTTTTGAATTCAATCCTTGAGGAGGGCATATAGGGATCGGGGGCAAAAATCTGTCTGGGGATTGGTCCTGCTTTGAGTAGGGGGTTGGACTAGATAACCTCCTGAGGTCCCTTCTAACCCTGATATTCCATGATTCTATAATAGTGGGTGATTCACTAAGGCAGTGGAAAGACAGGTAGAAGAGAGAGTGCTGCTACTCCCAGGATGTGCAAGTGAAGAGTATGTGTTCTGTTAAAATACATTTAAGATATTGGCCATCTTCCAAAATATTTTTTTAAATAGTCTTATTAAAATGTAGTTATATATCTCTATTTGTCCCTCCTTCTGTGTGTAATATGCACATAGCTTTCTCTCTCATACTGATCTGCCTTGAAAAATCACACGGAATGTGAAGGCCCAGTTTTCAAATGTAGTTGCCTGAAGTTTAAGCACCCCTATCTGTATTTGGGCAATGAAGCAAAGTGCTTAAGCATATGCTTATTTTTAATCATGTCAGTAGTTTCGTTAAAATCAATAGGACTCCTCATGTGCTCAACTGCTTTGCTGATCTGGGGCCTAAATCCATATTTTTTGAACACCTGCTGCTGGTGATGAGCAAAAGCCCAAAATGATTTGGACTAGTTTAGTGTCAGGGTTTTCCATGATAGCAAATTTAAATAAAAGAGAAATTTCCACCATTAACAGAAACCGGGCTTTTTAGTTTTGGCTTTTGCAGGAGATTTAGAACTGTCCACTGTATGCGTTTCCATCGTTACAGTACCTCTGGCAATTTACATTAATTAACTGGGATAAACCATCTCTAAAGCAAGTTCATACCCTAAAAAATCTTAATAAGCTGAAATCTCCTGATATGTTATAACTTTTCTTTCTTACAAAGGAACTTTGCAGTACTGGGGAGTAACGTTTTTGCTTAGATGTTCTGTGCAAATATATTTTGAGTGAGTTTACTAAAGTGCCAGGAAACAAATATCCTTCATGTAAACTTTTCACTTGGGGGATGGGCACTTAATCTGCTAAAGGATTTCTGGGTTGGACACCTGAGGCACATCTTTTGGCAGACAGTGGATGTTTCTTTGGATTGTGTCTAAGGTGTAAGCAGTCTGAACCTCCATTGAAGTCGAGCAGTGTTCCTCACAACTACACCAAAGAACACTTATCAGGCAATAGAAAAAAGGCTCTTCAATAGAAAGGAAGGTCAGGTTGCGAAAGTTAACTACTCTAGTTAATTTGCAGTCACATGCCACGTTCTAGAGATATGTAATCAGCCTCAGTCTCAGATCTTACACTCTTTTGAACAAACTTGTTGTGGGTATGGACCCAATTTAGATGCTCAGAGGCCTGATTTGCAGGGGGGTGTTTGGTTTTTGGGGTGGTTGGGTTTTTTGAGAGTTTCCCAACTGCCTGATTGGCATCTGCCGGTACAGATTGTTTAGAAGCAAAACGGTGCATGTGCCATCAGAGATGTGTGTACAATGTTTGAGTACCATCTTTTTACAATAAAATACACCTTTAGAATGCCTACAATAGAAAGCAGTACTTTTAAAAAAAACATATTAAGGCTAAGGAAAATATGGCATTTGAGAAATCCCTCAAAAATGACAAAGAAATACCTATAACTTATTCAGCATTTCTTAACTACTTTACTTGTAAATGGTTTTTGGATTTAATTTTGACTTTTTTCTTCTATTGGTTCAATGAATACCTGCATAAAGAGGCATATTAATGAAGACTGAACAATTACTCCTTTAGCCCATAAAATTGGTAGTTATCTATGAGATTACTCTTAGACTGCAGAATAAAAAAAGCTTTGTTCTCCGATTGTCACCGACCTGAAGAGACATTTCTGTTTTCCAAAAGCTTTTTCATTTGGGTGCACTTATAGTGCTTGGACTGTTATGTTAGCTACTTCAGTAATGAACACTTATTCATTCTAAATTAGAAAAATGTATATAGTAGTTAGAAAAGGGGATCAGATGTAACTCTCATATTTCACCGATGTATTCCTGAAAACATCTTAAAGGACTCCACACTGTACACAAATCACATGGCCCTGCCCCTTTGTCCCTTTTTATCTAGCTAGAATTTGTGGATTTCTGTTTTTTAATAAAACCCCCTCACTTTTTCAGTAATGCTTGTTTCTTCTTGGATCTTTTATCTTCTGGTATGTCTTACAAATTTGCTATGCAATTGCAGTGGATCACTAATGTGGTCATTAGGCAACTTAATCATGAGGACTCTTCTCCAGGCTTAACAATCACCGAAAGAATGAAAAATGTCAAAAGATTGGGTTTTCAGACATGCAAATAGTGTAAGAAAATTGCATGAGTTTCTATAGTGGGCACTGCACACAGTACTTACTCCCAAAAAAAGTCACACCAAATATAACCTTCTGCATTCTAGCCTGTCTCTTGCTATTGCCTATCTTAAGTTCAAGTTCATGGGCAAATGATCATTGGAAAATCTGAATCATGATTTGTGTGTTATACAGTGTGAAAGTTCTTGGTGGACTCTGACTTAGCCCATGCCAACATCTGGCCAGATATGGCTGTGCAGGAACATGAGGAAAAAGTAGACCACTATGCAGCCTCCTCTTATCTCTACTGCCAGTGTGGGGCATGTGACGCTGGCAGACCAGCTCATGCCAGAGTGTATTCAGGCCAATTCACTTGTGTATTAGTATAGATCAAAGTGATGGTGGAAGAGTGCATTTGGTGTTTAGCCTTCATAAAACTAATGGTCCGTAACTTGCATCATTTCCCCTTCTCTGTATCCTGTTATAATGCAGCAGCAAACACTTACATTGTGTATACCCCCATAACTAAATAACCCATCAAAGAAACCTTGTGAAATCCTAATGAAGGACTTAAGGGCTTCAATAGAAAAGTGCTAATTTCAAAGCAAGTGGCTATTGTGTGTGATGACCAAAGGTGAAAGATTCAAAGTGCATTCCTCACTGGCAGTGGAAGGAAAAGCCCACACGGGCAGAGACACTGTCAGTTTGGTTTCTGTCAGAAAAAGCTATAAATATGGATTCAGGGAAACATCCTACATCTCTGGACTGTTTAGATTAGATTTTACAGCGAACTGTACTAGGTGCAAAGCAGAGATCCCCAGAGACAATCTGGGTACCCTGAAAAGACTTTTGGGAAGCTGACAGTTTATTACATCACTGCCACCATTTGGAATTTCAAATTCTGATTCATCTGTACATATTCTTTACTTGCTTTAACATCTCAATAACTCTTATTTCTTTTTTCTTAGCTAATAAATCTTTAGTTTACTCTAGAATTGGCTACCACCGTTGTCTTGGTATAATATCTAAAGTACCAATTGATCTGAGGTAAGTGAGTGACCTCTTGGGACTGGGAGCAACCTGATGTGGTGTAGTTGGTTTTGTTTAAGTGACCCTTTATCACAAAGTTGTTTGGGTAGCAAGATAG
This sequence comes from Chrysemys picta bellii, assembly GCF_011386835.1. NCBI lineage: Eukaryota > Metazoa > Chordata > Testudines > Emydidae > Chrysemys > Chrysemys picta. Next base: position 45,409,155 of record NC_088803.1, on the reverse strand, counting down.
ACTCTCCAGTCTAAGGGGGCTGTCTTCGATTCCATAGAAAGACTGGTATAGTGATCCAGGAGTTCACATTTGTTACTGGCTTGGTGAAATCTAATTATAGACCACACCGCCAGCTTTGGACATCTGCCCTGTTTTCTGACAATCTGCCCTGAGATAGGCACTCACAGTTGTGATCCACTCCACACAGCCAGGAGAAAAGGAAGGGTTGTTTGCCTGGTGCATCCCATGCATCTGGAGTCGTGGCTATACTCCAACTATGCTCACCAGCATAGCTAAGCCAGGCTAGAAGGTGTTGTAAACAGCCCATAGTCAGGGGCCAGTAATACACCTCTACCCCGATATAATGCTACCCGATAGAACACGAATTCGGATTTAACACGGTAAAGCCGCGCTCCAGGGGGGCGGGGCTGCGCACTCCGGCGGATCAAAGCAAGTTCAATATAACACGGTTTCACCTATAACGCGGTAAGATTGTTTGGCTCCCGAGGACAGCGTTCTATCAGGGTAAAGGGGTATATTACTCCAAGAGCAAGAGTAGAGAAGCAGGGGGGCATGCTCCTTCATTAAGCTGCCACAGCTATGCAACATCCCTTACGCAGGGCTGGAACCAAAGGGTCAATGAAGCCCATGCAGATGTTCATAGCAAAGTGGGCCAAAAGCCCCACATTAGCTTTCATGTGGATCATCCAACATGGCAGTCAAAAATTGTTCATAGTGTTAGCATGCTTTATAATTCCAAACCCTGCATTCTGCATTCATGCAAAACTTTCATTAAACTAATTAAACCCAATAGCCGATGTGAGAACCTTTTCATATTATCTTTGGAGGCAAGGGGACAGAGGATGGTGCTTAAATGTCAGTCCAAGCCCTCAAAACTCCACAGTATGCTCAGATTCTAAGGCACAACATTCTTCCTCTGTCTGTCTTTGAGATTTCTAAAGTACCTATTTAAATAATAGCCTATTGTCCATTCCATTCACTGCTTGTTCTTCATAATGCAACCACTCTTTCATGCCATATTTCCATTATGGTGCGCTGTTAAGTGGAGTCGCACCTAACTCTTATCTGGTGTAAGTGAGAGACAATAAGGCCCAGTAATCTTGTCTGCAAACAATGTCACAGATTTGATTTTCTATCAATCACTTCTGTAATCCAAAATGAATACAATGGGCAGGAAGTATAAAGTATTAGCAATAGCTACATGCTGTGAATGCTACAGTTCACAGATTGCCCCAGAATTTAGAAGGGATCTGGGTTCGGGGGGTGAGAGGAAATATGTGATCATATAATCAGACTGTCATAATGTATACATACAAAGGGGCAAATTAAGGTTGTACAGGCAGCCTTAATTGTGTCATTTCTTCACTTATTGAAAACTTGACTTTGCAATCTTAATGTTTTACTAACAGTGGTGTTTTTGGAGGAAGGGGCTGTAATTAATAGAAGGGTCAGATTCTGCCAGCCTTGCTTACATTGAGTTGTATCTTGCTCTGCATATAGTTCCACGGATTTAGTGGGATTACTAAATAAGGTACTACTTAATATGAGAAAGGGTGGAACAATCCAGCCCTAAATTAACTACATGCAAGTAATTCTTATGTTCTGTAATAAGGCAAAGGCTTTATATTACTATAATCGACTTCAACAAAAGCAGCAGCAAGCCTTTAGTTATTTTGAGAGAATAAAGAGAAGTTATCGGGGTTGGAAAATAACCAAACTACTGTACAAGACATAATTCCATCATTTTATCTGTTACTCCAATCATTGCATTCTCATTCAAAATCAAAATCTCAATTCCCTTACTAGGAACCTTTGCATCTCTTTATGTAACCCATACAAATAAAATATATATCCTCATCCATCAATTATTCATCTATATTTTGACAGATGTCCCAAATGTATGCTTTTGACCTTCAAGCAGAAACATTCAAGCACACAAAGAAATCCCACTTGACCTAAATTTGAAAAGGTTAAAAGTCCATGGATTATCAAATATGCATTTAAGGCTGGTAGAATAACTTGTGTAAACCAAGAAATAGCAAAACCAGATCAGTTTTGACTGAATGCCAGGAATCATATGAGCACATACAGAACAGTAATGATTTTCAGTGCCTGGTGACCAACAATATGCTTTAACCAGCTTCTTGGGGTGGATTTGTATCATTGTTAGACTATACCTGAAAGGTTAGGGTTTAACTGTTATAATGCTGTATTTCTCCTCTATCCTTCAAAATCGTACAAGAAGCTCCTTATTTCTAATAGCCTCTACTACAGCTGGTGTAACTTATAGCACCCTTGAGGCTCACTTTGTTACATGTCCAGCACAGGGCTTTATACAACTGCCTTTGACTTCAGCAGGAGGAGGGGTTTTTGTATGTATATATGTAAAAATTGGCCCTCATTTGTGTGCATAATTCACATGTGCATTTACTGCATTTTTCACATGGAACTGTAGTGATATAGCAAGAAAACAACCAGTTAGAAATCAGTTGGTGCTTGAATTCATATGCATGCAGTTGTAAAAATCTGGGCCTCAATGTATATCACTGTACAATTGAGCATCGGAAATTATTTTGTTTTATGGAATGTAGTCTGTGAAACATATTTCAGTTGCTGTGAGAATTATTGCAATTATGTGTGATAGACTGATTCTAAAATAAGTGTACAGATACATCCAAGCCAGGTTGACAGAAATCGTCCAATTTTCCCCAATATCATGCTTTTTATAATTTGTTGCATAGTGGTGCTTCTTGGAGCCCTCACACAAAAATCCCAGCGGGATTTTGGAGTGTGGAATTGGACGTATTGGATAATAAGACTGAAATGTATCAACATAATATGACAACTAACATAGGTGTCTCCTTCAATTCATACTGAGAGGGCTTGACAGGGTTTTATGCTACCCTTTAATAAAAGAACGGACCTATATTCAGCACCAAGGCCAGCTCAGAATCATACGGTCTTTAAAAGAATCTAAATTGATTAACAAGGCAATGCTTTTCATAATTTGGAAGTGTGTAACTATTGGTGGAACAAAACAATTGTACTGTGGGAAACTTTACAGATATTAGATAATAGCCTAAATTGTGTACACACATCAAACTTCCCTTTCGAAGGGAATACAATACTTCAATGCAATGCAATACAAGATGTACTTCCTTTGAGCTACATTCAGCTATAATGACAGTAGCAGTGCCTCACTACACAACAGGAGTGTACCTAGTAAAGGTAATACTTGGCAGGAGAAAGTGTGGCAGAATTGGACCCTAAATGACTATTTGAATTATTCCTTGGAGTATGAACATATACAAAATTTAGGCTAGATTGTGCCTCTAGGCTTGATGCTGCACCACCCCAGAAGAGGCCTTAAACATCCCTCCAAAGCACAACTCCCTCTTTGCTCCCCCTTGCTTTCTGGGATTGGGGATAGTAATTTGTGGCTGGCCTACAATGGCAGCAAATTACAACATGTCTGTGATGGCACAGATGCACTGGACAGTGCGTTGTGGGGGGCAGAACCTTGGCTTGTTTCCACTTCCCTTTGCCTACTCCCTAGCTACACTTTCTGGGAGAGGGACTAGTAAGTGGGTGTTCATAGATTTTTGGCCCAAATCAATGCATCTCAATTAGAGTGAAGAGCAATATACAAGGGACCCACATCTTTTGCATTTTCCATATGTGAAAAGTGACAAATGAGGTCCAATATGACCTATCAAATGCCATGCCAAATAGTGCTGTATTTGTTCAGGAGTGGTATCTTGAGGCAAAGGGGGAATATTGACAGAAATGAACTGTGGCAGCCACTGGCTAAGAAAGCTTTGGAAGCCACAGCATAAAACCTTACACCATCAGCCTAATGCACAGCTTCTCTGGAGACCCAAAAATAAAAGGGTTGGGTGCGTAGAGGACTCCAGGAGAAGTGCGATCACTGCAGTGAGGTTAGCTTGTGCCCTGAATACCTTCTCATTTAGGTGCAGGTGGCTCTTAATGTGCGGCTTCACATATGAAACTCACATGACCTCAGGTTTTCTAAACATGTTGCAAAAATAGAGCTTTCCATCCCGCAGTTAGAAAAGTAAAACATAGACTTATTCCCTAAATGATCAAACTGACGTAGCGCTTCCCACGGAGGAGTTTCAGCCTGGGAGTCTTTCACTGTGAGCGCCTAAGCTTGCTATTACATGGCTATTTCAAGCACATTCTATTTTGGTTCACTTTTAGGCATGGGGGATGCTCAAACTATCTCTGCTCTCTTCAAAAATTCTTACTCTCAACTATCTAAACAGGTTACATAACCTTTCCTTAGACGTTTGGGGCCAGATCCTCAGTTGGTGTAAACAGGTGCCGCTCCGGTGATGTCAGACGCCAATTTGCATGAGCTGATAATCTGGCCCTTTGAATTCTTTGATGCTATTTGCAAAACGCTGCATGTGTGGGGCTCTTAGGGGCTGTGAGATGAAAACAGGTTGGAGATTATATTGTCACCTGAATCTTTCTATTCTAAAATGTTTTAAAAACAGAAATCTGATTCTGGGCCTGATCCTATCATTGTGGCTTAATTAACACTATCCAGCCCATATGAAATAGGCTTCCCACCATTAGAAAAGATGGAGGACTAGCGGCCAAAGGAAATGCTACCTAGATGGAGCTACTATAAGATAGGTGCAAAACTGGTTGGAAAACCGTTCCCAGAGAGTAGTTATCACTGGTTCACAGTCATGCTGGAAGGACACAACAAGTGGGGTTCCGCAGGGATCAGTTCTGGGTCCAGTTCTGTTCAATATCTTCATCAGTGATTTAGCTAATGGCATAGAGTACACACTTATAAAGTTTGCGGATGATACAAAGCTGGGAGGCGTTGCGGGTGCTTTGGAGGATAGGATAAAAATTCAAAATGAACTGGACAAACTGGAGAAATGGTCTGAAGTAAATAGGATGAAATTCAACAAGGACAAATGCAAAGTACTCCTTTTAGGAAGGAACAATCAGTTGCACACATACAAAATGGGGAATGACTGCTTAGGAAGGAGTACTGCGGAAAGGGATCTGGGAGTCATAGTGGACCACAAGCTAAATATGAGTCAACAGTGTAACATTGTTGCAAAAAAAGCGAACATCATTCTGGCATGTATTAGCAGGAGTGTTATAAGAAAGATACATGAAGTAAATATTTCCGCTCTACTTTGCGCTGATTAGGCCTCAACTAGAGTATTGTGTCCAGTTTTGGGCACCACGTATCAGGAAAGATGTGGACAAATTGGAGAGAGTCCAGAGAAGATCAACAAAAATTATTAAAGGTCTAGAAAACATGACCTATGAGGGAAGATTGAAAAAACTGGGTTTGTTTTGTCTGGAAAAGAGAAGACTGAGAGGGGACATAACAGTTTTCAAGTATGTAAAAGGTTGTTAAAAGGAGGAGGGAGAAAAATTCTTGTTCTTAACCACTGAGGATAGGACAAGAAGCAATGGGCTTAAATTGCAGCAAGGGAGGTTTAGTTTGGACATGAGGAAAAACTTCCTAACTGTCAGGGTGGTTAAGCGCTGGAATAAATTGCCCAGGAAGATTGTGGAATCTCCATCATTGGAGGTTTTTTAAGAGCAGGTTAGACAAACACCTGTCAGGAATGGTCTAGATAAAACTTAGTCCTGCCATGAGTGTAGGGGACTGGACTAGATGACCTCTCAAGCTCCCTTCCATTCCTATGATTCTGTTCTTAAAAGGACCAGAGATGACCCATGCCTGCCAATAGTGGCGGGGCGGAGTGAGGGCAGCCGGCTTCAGCAGTGTTACTAAGCTTGCTCGGTTCGTGTGAGCTTGCTCAGTACAAGACAAGCAGCAAATCTGGGGGTGGGGCACATGACCCTGCATGCCCCCCCATGTCTGCTGCATTCATGCCCCCCTCCCCCCCAACACACGTCCCCTCTGTCCAGGACCCAGGCAGTCACAAGCATGGAGTCAGCAGAGCAACCCAATTACGAACGCAAGGCTCTGGTTGAACCTTCCCCACTAGTTAGTCTGTCTGTCTGTGTCTCTCTCTCTCTCTAACTCCTACACACCTGACTGTGGGGAGTATGCAGCCTTCGTTAAAACACCAATAGTAACGTCTGACACTGGTTTAGGCACTCCTTATGGACGCTGGTGCTCTAGAAAGACCACAGAAATACGTGCTGAAGTGTCGTTTGGCTTCCAAGGGGCGTAGGTAGCACAATGAGTTAAGTGACTGATGTTGCTAGGCTTTCACTTCTTGGAGGTTTGAAATCTGATCAATCAAATGTGACCATGCGTGTGATCTCTACTGTAGACCTGAGTGAACATTTGTCCACCGCACAAAACTACTCCATAATCTGGTACAACTAGTAACCCCAATTTGGAGACGTCCAAGGATGTAGGTCTAATGAGTGGATTAGTTGGGTTTTTGGAAGACTCTTCACTGTGCCTGGCTCTAGCCTGGATTGTCAGTTGCTCCCTTTAACCAGCAGAAAATTAAAATGTCAAAGTAAATTATTAAAGTTTGTGTTTGGGGTAACTTATTTTTTTATAAAAAATATTTTGTCAAGGTTTCATGTAATTGTTAGGAGTGACGCATTCTAAATGCATATGATATTTTCTGTAACTCTCCATTAAGAACTAATTAGTTAATAACAATGATGAGCCTGTATGAGTGATTTATTCTAAATCAAACTCATATTTTCATCAGTCTTCGAGAGATAATTACAATTCTTCATGTAGCCTTTGATTTTTTTCAGTCCTTAACATATCCCTTTAGGCCTTAAAGTTTAGGGAGAAGCAAAATGCCACTGATTAAGATGTGCAAAAGAAGTTTTACATAATGCTTTTGAACAATCCATATTCACTTTAAATTCTAAGTAGAAATAAATGCTTCGATCTGTTCATCAGCAAAACAGCCTATAGCTCAAGAAGGAAAACTGGATTTTTCTCTGGCACAACTTGTGGTTTTGGTGCATCAGGTACTGTTTCTATAACACCTAAACAACTGAAGTAGTCCCACGATAAATACATCTTGACTTTGGGACTAACGGCCAGATCCTTGGATGGTGTGTATTGGCATCATGTTATTGATGTCAATTCTGATTTACAGCAGCTGAGCATCTGGCCCAATCAATTGTAACTAGTGTTTTGTTTTTGACATGGGCATTCCCTGCTGCCCAGTAGCTTGTACTAACAAGCACTAACTGCAGGAGACCACCCTAGTATCCCACAATGCAGCAGGAGTTGGTGCAACCATTATCTGCTACATGCAGGAGCGGCGCCAGGGTTTTTGGCACCCTAGGCGGGGGTCCTTCAGCGCTCCCGGTCGTTGTCGGCAATTCTGCGGCGGGGGGGTCCTTCCATGCTCCCAGTTTTCGGGGCACTTCGGCGACGGATCCCGGAGCGAGTGAAGGACCCGCCGCAGAATTGCCGCCGAAGTCCCGGAGCGTGGAAGGACCCCCCCGCCGCCAAATTGCTGGCCCCCCCCCAAATCCTGGTGTCCTAGGCGACCGCCTAGGTTGCCTAAATGGAAGCGCTGGCCCTGTATGAATGGAGTCCTGGTTATTTTTAGAACACAATTAATGACCCTTTGTAAAGGTAACAGGCTAGCAGCCTTCCTGCATACCACTCCATTTGTGTTTATGGTACATGATTTTCCAAGTTGTCTTTTAGTAACAAAACAAAGATATCATTTCTAAAAATGGAGGTAGATAGGCCTTTCAGCTCAGTTTAAATATAACATGAAACAATTAATTTTACAACACGCTGACTTCTCTCCCCCCTTCCCTCTCCCCAAATGTAAGCAGTTAAAATAGATTTGAAAAAATAAATGTTCCTCGTGTTCTAGCCAGATCCCAGCCTATGTAAATCAACATAACCTCACTAACTTCAGTACTGCTTCACCGATTTCCATCAGCTGAGGATCTGGCCCATTAGAGTCCACAGATGGCAGACATTTAATGTTTGAATACTGGCAATGCTGTCACAACAGGACACTTTACTGTTTCAAACATAAAAATATACCACTGGACTGTTGTGATTGGTGGAAACTAGTGTAATTTGGACAGCAGAACGAATCACTGGGGGCTTGGATGCACCACTGCCAATCTTCCAACCCTACTACTGAGACTAAACAACAGCTGCATACATTAAATCTGGCACTTTCTGCCATAATGGATCAGGCTGTGAATACGGGCTCTGTGTTGGTTGGTTGTGAGTGTTGTTGGCCCATAATGTCACTGATGCAGATGTTGGCACATATTCCAAATGCTGTGTTTTCATGTTTTTGCTTTTATCTTAAAATACACCCATTAGGTTTTTTCTTCCCCCTGACCCAGCTGAGATAATAGGTAGAGCTAAAAATGATCTAACAGATAGTACCTGAGAGCTGCTGCCACGCATGACTGTCAAACTGTGATTATGAAAGGCATAAAGAGAGTGTTTTCTTTCTGGGTTCCCATTTTTGATTAGCTATTTTTTGCATCTCTTTCTGAGTGAAATAGAATTTGTTCCTGTGACTGATGCTGCCTTGAAATGTTTTAATGCAATCTTCACTGACGGCTATACGATTCAGCTGGGGTGCTCCACGAATGTGGCCTTTGTTTGCTTGATCTGGAGGGAAATGAATATTGGCAGTTTTAAGGCTAATTAGTAGTTATTAACATGACTATTTAAAATTGATTTGTTAACATGTATATATAGTACATGGATTTTTAAAGCATTCATAGTTTTCGTTGGACATACTGTTCTTCATTACAACTGGGCAAATAATTCCAAATGAGTAATTTATTTGACAGAATTTTGCCTTACTTTCTGTTTGCAAGTTGTTCCATGCTATGAATGGCTTAGTTTTCTTGAATTTATGTTGAAAAACATTTTTCTGATTATTTCTGCTACAAATGCTTGATCTGTAGATTGCGTAAGTGACTTCAATAGCCAGCCAACACAGCTTGAATGTAGCTCTGATTTAATACATGCATCAAGTAGTGTATTTGTTTCCCTCAAGGGCTAAGTTCAACTCCTTTAAATCAGGTTTCCAGTGCAAGATTCATGTTTACACATTCAAAACTTGCTTCCCATGGGTATTTCACAATATTGGTTCCATGGGATTGCAGCAGTGTAACTAAGAGGAGAAGTTGACCCAGTAGATGGAGTGGGACTATAGGGATTCATCTTCAGCAGTGTGCTGGGATGCATCCCTAAACCAAGATGGTCATTGGTATTGATGAGACTTGCCCTGCTATATCACCATATAATGCTTTGAAATTTTAACCTACCACTTTCTTGGAGGTATGTCTACACTACCCATCAGATCGGCGGGCAGCGATCGACCCAGCGGGAGTTGATTTTTCGCTCTAGTCTAGACGCGATAAATCGACCCCCGAGCGCTCTCCCGTCGACACCGGTACTCCACCGCAGGCGGAGTCGATGTGGGAGTGGCAGCAGTTGACTCACCGTGGTGAAGACACCACGGTAAATCGATCTAAGTACGTTGACTTCAGCTACGTTATTCACGTAGCTGAAGTTGTGTAACTTAGATTGATTCCCACCCCCCAGCGTAGACCAAGCCTAAGAAAAAAAAAATCTTGTGATTCAGATAATCATGGGTCGATACCAGTTTTTAATACTCACTTCACTCCAGCTCACGCTGACTCAGTATGTTCGGTTTTGAGTGCATAGTGAGAAGTGAGACAATTTGGGGGATTGATCTGGATTGGCCAGTCGCAATTATTAATTTGGAATAGGATCACAGAGGACTAAGGAGTGAGCACTGTAGGAGGTCACTCATAGTCCACTGGAGAACATTTTAATGATAGCATCAAAGCCTTAAGTGATGCTTGTAGAGGATGATCTGTTTTGGATCCTTAAAAGGCCTGAATTATTACAGTGGTTTTAATCAGGGATAGATACCTTTACTGTCAGCAAAGGGAATAGGAACACAGTAAGGATTTCTACCGAGGTTTAATTGATTGTGCATGGGCAAATGAAGGACTTTAATAAAATGGGAGCAGAATATAATGGATTGCTACTTTGTACACTACAAGGCATCTAGAGCTCTCTGGCCATTGACAGCCCTTGTCTTTCCTGCAGTGAGTCATTCCTCTAACCGAAAAAGCCCAGCTGCAGTCGGAAACTGCAGAACCATGTAATCAATATAGCTATAAACTTTCTATGTTCTCCTGCTACATAAGCTGGTTCTCTGGATTTAGGAGATTTGCCCATGATTTAATAAATGAACAAATAACCCTTTTGTTCCCATTTCAAGTGTAAATGTATTATTCAGTATTGACCTTCATATGCAGTATATACTGTAGGCAGTGTTAGGCAGTGTCATCTGAATTTTCTAAAGCATAATAGAAGGATTTGTAATGCAATAGTTGCCATCAGCTGTGCATATAGTACCAAAAATGTACTTTTGAGATTCTTGGCTGGAAATTCATTCTCATGGCTTCCTAGATATATCCTACATGGTGCTAAATCAGGGGTGGGCAAACTACGGCCCGCGGGCCGGATCTGGCCTGCGGGATTGCCACCCCAGTGGCGCCTTTGGCCCCGCGCCACTCTGGGAAGCGGCTGGCACCACGTCCCTGCGGTCCCTGGGGGAGGGGGGCAGAGAGCTCCGCACCCGGCCCTTGCCTGTGGGTACCTCCCCCGAAGCTCCCATTGGCTGGGAATGGGGAACAACGGCCAATGGGAGCTTCAGGGGAGGTACCCACAGGCAAGGGCAGCGTGCTGAGCCCTCTGCCCCCATTCCCTGCACCACTGCCCTGAGCCCCCTCCCGCACTGTGCATCCCCTCCTGCACTCCCACCCCCTTCTCTGAGCCCCTTCGTACATCCCGCACCCCTCCTCTGCCCCAACCCCTTTCCCTGAGCCCCTTCCTGCACCCCGCACTCCCTCCCGCACCCTAAGCCCCTGCCCCAGCCCTACATTCATGGCCCTGCATGCAATTTCCCCACCCAGATGTGACCCTTGGGCCAAAATGTTTGCCCACCCCTGTGCTAAATATTAACTGGCTAAAAATTATGCTTGGTTGTCTTTTTGAAAACCGTTTGTTACAGATAGCCTACATCTTATTACTGTAGTTATAATGTGGGTATCACTTATTGCATACCTCATGGGTGATTATATTGAGAGTCACAATGTAATAACACAAGCAAAGAGTTGCTGTTTTCTTCTACCATTTTCAGATGAATATATCAAATATTTTCAATACAGATGCAGTAAGAAACAAGTAGAGGATAAACTCATATCTACATTTCGCACAGGTTTTCCTCTCCGTTACGAGATTGGCAGGCTCTCTCTCTCATTGCTGTGCGTAAGGGATGGGAGTGGTAACCCACAGAAACATTGCATTATGTAGATATAAAGTAATAGTATCCTTCCTGACAGGTTGTCTGGGGTTCAGAACTCCCCTGCAGGATTTTCTAGCAATATGAGAACCAGGAAGAGGACAATCTGTTTGAGGAATCTGCATCCCAGGATACAACCTCATCACCTTTCATCTGGATTTTAAGAGCAATAATACCACACTCTCCACCTATTGACTCCATTTCTGCTGCTGTCAATAAGAGTCGCACACCAGGGTCATTCCGTACTCTTGACCCAGGATTTGACAAATTATGAAATAGCAGAACTACTATCCGCGATGTGTAATCTATCACTTAAATCAGTCTCGGTACCATCTGACTGGCAGATAGCTAATGTGATGCTGATTTTTTTTAAAGGTCTCCAGAGGCGATCCTAGCAATTATAGGCCAGTAAGACTAACTTCAGTACCAGGCAAACTGGTTGAAACTATAGTAAAGAACAGAATTATCAGACATGTAGATGAACACGATTTGTTGGGAAAGAGTCAATGTACCTTTTGTAAAGGGAAATCATGCTTCACTAATCTATTAGACTTCTTTGGTGCCAACAAACATGTGGACAAGGGTGATCCAGTGGATATAGTGTATGTGGACTTTCAGAAAGCCTTTCACAAGGTCCCTCACCAAAGGCTCTTAAACAACATAAGCAGTCATGGGATAAGAGGGAAGGTCCTCTTAGGGATCAGTAACTGGCTAAAATATTGGAAACAAAGGGTAGGAATAAATGATCAGTTTTCATAGCGGAAGAGGAAAATAGTAGGATCCCCTAAGGATCTGTACTGGGCCCAGTTCTGTTCAACATAAATGAAAAAGGGGTAAACAGTGAGGTGAAAAAATTGGCCGATGATGCAAAATTACTCAAGATAGTTAAGTCCAAAGCAGACTATGAAGAGTCACAAAGGGATTTCACAAAACTGGGTGACTGAGCAACAAAATGGCAGATAAAATTCAATGTTGAAACATATTGGAAAACATAATCTCAACAATACATAAATTAGTCGTTACCACTCAAGAAAGAGATCTTGGCGTCATTCTATATAGTTCTCTGAAAACATCTGCTCAGTGTGCAGCAGCAGTCAAAAAAGCAAGCAATGTTGGAACCATTAGCAAAGGGACAGATAATAAGATCAAAAATATAATGCCACTTATTGCTTAAATGCCCAAACCTTGAATGCTGAATGCAGGTCTGGTTGCTCCATCTCCAATTATTGGAATTGGAAACAGTACAGAGAATGGGAACAAAAATGATTAAGGTATGGAAGATCTTCCATATGAGGAGAGAGTAAAAACCACTGGGACTGTTCAACTTAGAAAAGAGACAACTGGGGTGGGGGTGGGCATAAATATGATAGAGATCTATAAAACCATGAATGGTGTGGAGAAAGTGCATAAAGAATTGTTATTTACCCTTCACATGACACAAGAAGCAGGAGTCACCCAATGAAATTAATAGGCAACAGGGTTAAAACAAACAAAAGGAAGTATTTCTTCACACATACAGTCAACCTATGGAGCTCTTTGCCCAGGGGATGCTGTGAAGGCCAAAAGTATAACTGGGTTCAAAAAAGAATTAGATCAGTTGATGGAGATAGTCAGAGAGCAGTGTTCCCTTCAATTTTTTTCTCACGTGTGCGGAATGAATTTTGTTATGTGCACCAATATGGAGTTGATACGTGACACATCACCTCCATATTGGTGCATATAACAAAATTCATGTGGCGGGGGTGGGGCTGAGGGGTTCAGAGTGTGGGTGGGGACTCAGGGCTGGGGCAGAGGGTTGGGGTGCGGGGGGCGGTGAGGGCTCTGGCTGGGGGGCAGGCTCTGGGGTGGGGCTGGGGAGGAGGGGTTTGGGGTGCAGGCTGCCCTGGAGCTACAGTGGGGAGAGAGGACCCCCTGCAGCTCTCTCTCTCCACAGCAGCAGCACCTGGGCTGGGGGGGAGAGGTGTCTCTCCCTGCTGCGGCAGCTCCAGGGCTGGAGCTCCGGGATAGGCGTCTCTCCCTGAGCTGCAGCTGGGCTGGGTTGGGGCCAGGGGAGGGGCACCTCTCCCCCCCCCAGCCGCGGCAGGGCCAGGGCTGGACTGGGTTGGTTTGGGGCCGGGAGAGGGGCACCACCCCCACCCTCCAGCTGTGGCAGGTCTGGGGCTGGGCTGGGGCTGGCAGGGAGAGCTGCTGCAGAACCACGCAGTTTAGAGGGAACTTAGGATGCAACCCCATGCTCTGAGTGCCAGAAGCTGGGAGTGGACGACAGGAGATGGATCACTCAATAATTCCCCTGTTCTGTTCATTCCCTCTGAGGCATTTGGCACTGGCCACTGTCAGAAGACAGGATACTGGGCTAGATGGACCATTGGTCTGACCCCATATGGCCATTCTTGCCAGTGTGATGCTGTTGTGGCACCAAATCAATTAAGGATTATTTCCAGTTTTAGAGGCTGCTCCAGCTCTTATGGGTTGGTTGGGTTTCAATCTCAACCCACAAGTGGGCCCAGCAACCCAACCCTTGCTTGTGGTTCTGATAGATTTTTAATTGGCTCCCCACTTGGGGTGGGGGCAGCACACAGAGCCCCCTGGCTGCCCCCAATGCCTAGGAACCGGAGGGGGGATATAGCGCTGCTTCTGGGAGACACATGGAGCCACAGCAGGCAGGGAGCCTGCCTTAGTCCTGCTGCGCCACTGACCAGATTTTTAACAGCTCGGTCAGCAGTGCTGACCGGAGCCATCAGGGTCCTTTGTCGACCGGGCGTTCTGGTCGAAAACCCAGACACCTGGCAACCCTGATTGTAAGTGACCATTTACTTATGCAGTTACATGATCTGCATCACACTTATGTGCACATGTAAATTAGCTACAAAGTTATGAATCACTTTGAAAAATTGTGCTTTAATCTCCAGGCCATTTCACTTGCTTTATAAAAGCACTAAAGTGCACAGTGAAAATTAATAAAATGCAAAGTAAATGTAATGTTCATAGAAGATTCCCAACGGACAGTCTCAGAGACTGAAGTCCTTTATCCACAGGTATTTTGTCTGTAGAAGCAATTAAAGCCCCTTGTTCTGTCCTGTTGATGTGCTTCATCCCTGACATAAAGGGCCTTCTCCATGCCAAATTCTTGGGTGCTCTGAGACTATTTGAGGGGTCTGACAGGGACGCCTATCAGCATGGCATCTGAGCCCTTCCGGGCAAAATCAATAGTAGTAGCAAAGTCCTAGAAGACTTCATGGAGACTCTGGCACTTTCCCTTTTTGGGGTCTTCTTGGTGTGGGGGCTTTAGGATTTGGGGAGGGATTAGGAGGCTGGTAGGGATTTGAGACCAAAAGGGGTTTGTATTGTGAGCCTCACTTACAGTGGAAAGATTTTCTCTAAGGGCTGGTCTACACTGTGGGGGAATCGATCTAAGATGCGCAACTTCAGCTAGGCTATTCGCGTAGCTGAAGTCAAAGTATCTTAGTTCGACTTACCTGGCCATCCTCACGGTGGCAAGTCAATCGCCGTGGCTCCCCGTCCACTCCGCTTACTCCTCCTGCCGAGGTGGAGTATGGGCGGCATTTCGGGGATCGATTTATCATGTCTAGATGAGACACGATAAATCGATCCCCGATAGATCGATTACTACCCGCCGATCCAGCGGGTAGTGTAGACGTGGCCAAAGAGGAAAGTTTGCAACTTTTCCTAAAGATGGTCTGAATTCACCTGATTTCCTCTGCATTATCTTGAACTCAACATTTCTGGAGCAAATTTTAAGTGCCTACCAGCTCCATTTAATCTCAATGGAATGCCCTAGTCCTTGAGTATTGTATACTGGAAAGGCAGGATCAAAGTGGCGAAGCAACTTGCAATAACCGAGCAGTTTTTAGAAAGAAGGGTCCCTTACTATAGCTATATTGACCTTGAAAGTGTGTGTGTGTGGGAGAGGTGGCTGATTGTTAAACAATTTTTATAATTAATTATACACGCAAGCAGTTGTGGTGATTAGGTAAGTCCGGCAACTCTGTGTGTGCAAATAATTCATTATGGTAATTTGTGGGCATAGTTATGCAATGACTATGACTGCATGTGCCCATTGAATTTGCAAATTAGGCATGTAATTAATTGTTAGTGTACTTTTGACTATTAGTGGTAAACCTTTGACTGTTAGTGGTAAATATGCCCAATGGCCTGTGTTGGGACACTAGAGAGGGTGGGATCTGAGTTACTACAGAGAATTCTTTCCTGGGTGTGTGGCTGGTGAGTCTTGCCCACATGCTCAGGGTTTAGCTGATCGACATATTTGGGGTCGGGAAGGAATTTTCCTCCAGGGCAGATTGGCAGAGAACCTGGGGGTTTTTCGCCTTCCTCTGCAACGTGGGGCACGGGTCATTTGCTGGAGGATTCTCTGCATCTTGAAGTCTTTAAACCACAAGTTGAGGACTTCAGTAGCTCAGACATAGGTCAGGGGTTTGTTACAGGAGTGGGTGGGTGAGATTCTGCGGCCTGCGTAGTGCAGGAGGTCAGATTAGAAGATCATAATGGTCCCTTCTGACTTTAAAGTCTGAGTCTATAATAAAAACCAGTTCAAAGAAAACATGTTCTATCCATCATGTGGCTTCCCCTTTCCCCAGCACCAATGCCAGTGAAATCATTATGATGGTTTCACTCCCTACCAAAACAGTGGCTTTCTTCCAAGACCTAATCCGGCTCTTTTACACTGTCCTCAGATTTGTAATGATGAAAAGGGAAATTAATCTTGAGGAATTATTAGTTGATTTGTGGTCTATTAATTGCACACATAATAGGTTCTTATGCAATATAAGAACCAAAGGTGTCATCTTGTGTTGCCATTTCTGAGACCATTTTAAATCATTTTTGGCATTTGCAAGGCCCTTGCCAGAGGCTGTTTTTTTATGTTCAGGATGCACATTGCATTACTTCATATTACATCACAATATGTTGCAAGGGAATGGCTAAGTTATCAAGGCTAATCCTTTAAGTCTTTCTTTCTTTACAATGTCAGACAAAATAAACCTACCTCACACTTCCATAATCTTTTTTGTATAATGAGAATATTATAATCTAGAACAACAAAATCCCCAAACTGCATGCATTCCTGTCAGCCCAAATGTGCTTAGATTTGCCTCTTTCTGTCATAAAAGTAGGTCCTGAGGCTGTTTCTTACAATTTAAAGAGACATCATCAGTCTAAAAATCACATTAATAAGAATCGAGACCAAACCACTACTAGTAATAGCGGTAAAACAGCAAGAGTGAGAGGAATATACGTGGCGCACCAAGACACTGAGAACTACGCAGGGGTGTGGGGAGAGGGTGTGGGTGTGATTTTTCTCAGCTCTACTCATACCCCCTGGGCACTCCGCACCCAAACACACCCCAGACGCCAAGCCAGGTTCATGTTGAATTTGGTTGTGGGTCAGAGCTAATCACAGCTCTTTGGCGCTTTCTCATTGCCACTTGAGTCTTGGTCAGGGAAGTCTTTAATGTGAGGTGGAAACAAGGCTCTAGAGTTGCCAACGTTGACTAAGGTATCATCGTCTGGAGCCCATGCTGGCCCCTGACACCTGACAGGTATAATCTTTTGGAACCCTGACTGTTGTCATGTGACTGGAGCCAGGCCATTGCCATTGTTGAAGGTACTGGCCTACCACATATCCCCTTTATAGACTTTGTTCTCTGCAGGTGTCACAGTGTGATGGAGAAATGGAGGAAAATAGAGAAGCAGAAAAGGAGCAAGTGTCATTGGCAAAGGGAAAACCATCAGAGGAGAAGGGAGATGAGGGAGTGGAGGAAGGAAAATGCAGTGGCCCAAATGCAAGGATGGCTCAGAGAATGGTGTCAAAGCTGTAGCTGCAGAGAGCTCCCACTCATGGGGGTGCTCAACTGATGTTAGTGAGATCATTACTCCTGGTGCTACATGGTAGTGGGTGTGAGTTGCTTCATGCTTGCTGACCGCTCTATAGGGACAGTGATTTGAGCCTCTGTGGAAATCTCATAGACATGGACGGTCATATCAGAGACTCCCCACTGTTTAACAGGAAATCTCCTTCTGCTACTCCATTGATTCTCTCCACAAACATGTGCACCAATTCTGGACACGTCATTGTTTCATTCTCTTCTCCTCTCAGCACCTAAAGGACACAGTCTGCTGAAGGTTGCGTGGCAGAGGAGTTTGGGGCAGGTGGAGGCAGGTCACGTTGAATCTGGGCCCATAACTCTACAGGGAACCTTACGTTGTTTGACCCAGCCCTGCCGAAGTACGGGAGCCTTACGTTCTAGTGGTGTTAAAGTGCCTCTAGACTCCTGGCCAGCTGCCAGGTGCAGAGATCTCCTCTAAGCTCTGTACTTCATAGAATCATAGGACTGGAAGGGGCCCCGAGAGGTCATCCAGTCCAGTCCCCTGCACTCATGGCAGGACTAAGTATTATCTACCTTTCAGAGAAATACACACCATCAAACTTTCCAGCACCTGCCTCACTAGCCCATCCCAAAGCCACGATCCCACTTGGTTATGGGCATTGCTGTTGTTAGGGAACTGCAGTTTGTTCCCCTGCTAGTGAAATGAATGTGCCTCCAAGAACCATCCCTTCTCAGACCTTTCTCTTTGCCTGTAGCCACAGCAGGGATAGCCACAGTGGCTGTTGCTGCAAAGTGGGGCTGAGGATGGCTTCCCAGTCTATGCTATGCGCTCGGACTACACACCGGCACTGTGAACCAACCCCTGCCTTAGATTTTCTTTTTCCTCCCTATGTTCATGATTTTTCACATCGTAAAACTAGGTGTTTTTGCCCCTCTTCAGTTCTTCATCTGAGGGTCTTCAAGCTCTCCTTTATCAATGTGTCCAGCCTATCAACACCCGGGCAAGGCTTTGGTCCTAATTTTCAGATGAAAAAACCTGGAGAATGGAGGTTAGTGGCTTGCCCAAGGACACACGGTTAGTGGCTGAGAAGGAACAGAGCTCAGGAGTTGTGATTCCCTGGGCCTTTCCAACCATCTTTCTGGATCAGGGCTCAAATTCTGCCCTCTGCTACACCTGTGTCAATAGTGTGGTAAAAGAGGTGTAGCATTTGGTTCTCTGACTCTGAAGAATGTCTGCCTTTTGCCTAGTACACCTGCACACCTCCCTCGGTCATGAGTCCAGCAATGTGTTTTGTTTTTGTAATAGTAATATTTGCTGTGGCCTAGATCTGATCTACCATGTGACTCAATGTACGGAAATGGGAGCAGGCTAGGATACTGCATGGCTACAGGTTCTTCCCATCTGGCTAATAGCAAGCCTGGTGCTTGCCTTCATTTTTCTACTTTCATATTCTGCACTACTGGACCCTACGGTTGTAGCTTACTACCTGATTTCTAACCTGTGCAGTGACCGCTCTTTGGAGCAGTGCCAGACTCTCCAATAGGGTTGTGTTGCCCACCTACCTGGTCATGGGGAGCAGCTGGGCTGCTACCACCAGCCTCTCAGTCTCTCCACAGCTCCCTGCTAATATTGTCTGCTGTCCTATATAGCAGAAGTCAGCCTACAGGGAACAGTGCTGGGGGAGAGTGTCTGGAATGCAAAGGGAACTTGAGATGGGCACCACTGGGTTATTACAGTACAGCGACTGGAGTATATGCAGCATCCATTGCTGTATGAATACTGCAGCAATAGTTGTATGGATTTTTTTAACAGTAGGCTAATCAAATATTGATATTTAAGTAGCTACCTTCCTGGGATCAGGAAGGTAAAATTGGGCTAGATTTCAATGAATGGCTTTTTTAAAAAACAAGCCCATCCAGGGACAGTATTCAGGATTTCTAAGGCCTTCTTTGCTGCATGCATTGGCTTGCTGGCATGTATTCTTTCACCGGGCTTCACTGCAGCTGATGCTTCTGGTTGGAACATGATAGGAGACGTGCACCACGGCACCAATGAAGAATGTACGTGTTTGTTATGAGTCCTGACAGCTGCAGCTCACATACCCTGTGTTTGCCTTAAGAAAATAAGCATTTCTTACATTTCAGCATCTGTTACATTAACAGCTAGTTTGAGGGTTCAAGCAAACTAGCCTCAGGCAATGGTTGATTTTTTTGTCTGCTGTCAGAGATGTAGCAGTGTCACTATTATCAGTTGAGATTTAATTTTTTGTGTATCCTGCAAGAGCTTAGCCCATTCAGCTTTGGACTATTCTCAGTCATTCACAGTAAAATAGTTCATTCTCCAGTACCCGTGTAGCGTGCGTTAATGATAAGGGAATCCCAGATGGTGATACTCTTGCTTTCATTCACTACTTGCAAGTGCAGTGCAACAAGATGCTCTGTTCCCTACAGCTATACCTTTCACGTGAGTCCAGAGGTTTTAGTCATCTAGAGAAGTGACTTTGGTTCTTACTCTCCATTCCTTTGCACCACTATAAATCAGAAGTAATTCCAGTGAAGTCTGTTCTAAGTGAATGGAGAATTGGTATGAATGAAGAATCAGGCCACCTTGCCTCTTGCCTGGAGCATCTTCTGCACAGCAGATACTCTAGTATTAGTCAGTGCTGGAAATTAAGTTCCCAGCGTTCAGGCATGGTTGAATAGCCACAACAAAATCAAATGAGCAATTGTGACAGAAAGACCATTCCTAGCAAATCTGTTCTGAGTTTCCAAGTCTGAGAATCTATTCTACATATTTCGTTCTCTCCTTAAAACCTCTAATCCTGGGAAGCTGGTACCCCAAATCTGCATAGCTGTTATACCAAAATCAAATTGAAGTCAAGTGAATGTGTTTGTCTTCCACCATTATAAATGCAAACTTCATACAAGTCAAAAAGGACAATCTGAAAAATATAAACTTCAGAGAAATCCAATTAAGCTAAAACAGCTGTTATCAAGCCTGGATTGTACATCAATAGGCAGAGTCAGCAATACAGAGGAGCAGTGGCATTCAGTGGGGAGAGCTATTGCTAGCCATGCCAGGGATACTGCTAGTAAAAATTTTCTTAACTCTGCTAGCGACAGGGTATAATCCTAGACCTGGTGGCTACTGAATATTGAGGATAGGAAAGAAATTATGATCATAGCTCCCAGAGGTCCAGTCAAGATCCTATTATGTTAGACACTGAACACACACACACAGACCCAGGTCCTGATATTGGACTCTTTCAGGCCTGCTCCTGTAATGGACTTCATGTATGTAGAGTGCTATGCCACATGGAGACCCACTGTCTTCAATGGGGTTCTGCTCTGGGGCAGGTGTCAGCTCACACTGAATCTCCCGCAGGTTTAGGCCATGAAGAAAAGACCCCTATTGACCTCAGTGGGTGCTGGATCAGACCCTAAGAAAATAACTCGAAAATATCCAGAAAATGACAAAAAAATATAACCCCCCCCAACTAGGAATATGCTACAAATCCCAGAGCATCCTAGGTGTGGGGTGAGGGTGGGGGTGGTATCTCAGTTCTATAGCTCCATGTCATGTGAGGAAGCTCTCAAAAGCAGAGCTGTATTGCACTTTCACACTCATGTAAATAACTGTCTCATGAGACAACGTGCAGGAGCTCTAAAATGCCATGCTTTACATGTTGGGCAAACGGATAGTCCTTGTCACAAAGCCTAGAAGTGCAGTGGTGCAGAGTGAGGCTCTGCATTCACTGTTTACGAGTGTGTGCAATGGTAACACCCCCTCCTGTGGAACACCAACCTCCTCAGCACGTGACTTGCCAAGCGTACACCTGCATGTTTGCTCTGACACCTTTGAAAATCAGACCACTTAATTTAGAGGTGGGATTTTCCAAAGCATCCAAGGGTGTTATTCCATTTGATTTTCAATGGATACTGAGTGCCTAACTCCCATGGATTTCTCTGGAAATCCCACAAGTGATGCCTCACTCACTCTTGGCACCCAGATTTGATCATTTTGGGCCAAAGCCAGCGTGTTTGCTGATGGGTGGAATTTCCAAGTGCTCCCGAGTGGCTCAAGTGCCACTGAAAGTCGCCTAGGTACTTCTGAAGTTCCCACCGAGTGTCTGAACTACCTTCTCCTCCTTGGAACTGGCAGATGCACAGTGTTGGGGTGATGAGTCCCTTGCACTGCATGGTGGACAAACTGGGGCTGTCTGACTCAGGGACTGACCACCCAGCAGCTTCACAACCACTCGGGTTTTAAAACACAAAAGCTGTAGTTACAAGATGTAGAATAATACAGCAGCCCCTTGAGTGGATGCTTGGCAGGGACTGTGATCCAGCTGCCCATAATGTGCAGTAGAACTACTTGAAAGGAAACTCTAAACCCTGTTCTAGGTCCCTCCCCGTGCACATTCCTAACAGGCCAGATCTTCAAGTCCAGCCAAACTGTACCCAGCAGGACCCTGGGGGTTGGGATGGGAAGGTGCCTCTTTGCCACCTTTCCGGTCCTCCGATCCTGGGGCCAGTTGGCAGCCAATTCCCCCAGCATAACTCAAAACAGCCCAAGGGTTCCTAGGGACTCTTCTGGTAGCTGAGGCTTGCTAAAGAATAAAATATTCTGGCCATGGCAACTGCTACTGTGGACCAGCCCCTATGCTACAGGCAGGGCTGGCCCTAGACCAAATGGCGTCCCAGGCGAGGAGCATCTTTGGTGCCCCTCACCCCGTTTGTTAAACTTTTGAATACTTTATTTTTTTTATTGCATTTGTAGCCCATTTCGTGACTTTGGTGCACAATTTACATACATGATTTATCCCCGTCATATAAGACTACATTTTCACGCTAGGATCTGTAAATCTGTATTTATTCATGCCATATATAAGCAAATAAAAACATTCATTTCCTCTAAGCTTTTCTCTAAGAGACTTTTGAATTTTAAGAGTAACTGAAATGTACTAACACCAAGAAATTGAACCGTGCACGAACATTGGGTAGACCAGTACTAAAGAATGTGCCTGTAGGTGACTGTCTTAGAATGTTAACCCAGTCCTGCAGTTCGGATTTGCCCCTCTTGCTGCAAACTAGATTGCAATTGAGCTTTTCGCTTCCTATACTGAGCTCCAGAGGGCATCTTTTATTTTCTAGAGGGGGGCCTGTATTAGGGAGAGCAAAAGTCTATGTTCCGCAGTCCTAGAAAGTCATCAAACATTATGTGTTAAGCATAGCAAAAGAAATAGAGGTATTTTTATATTGTTGCGTAGATAGGGTTTCGATAGATATCTCTGGCGTCTCATTATATATGTCCTTTATTAGTTGCTACTTACACTCTTCAAGTCTTAAAACACAAGTACACTTTCACAATTGCACAATAAAACAAGGTTCACAATATCGCTCTCGTCTCTCACTTCACTTCAATTTGTTCTTATATCTCACTGACTGACTGGCGATGTCCCACCCCTTATATACCCACGAGGGCATGGCTGACAAATTCCAGGAGGTTCAAGGAAAATGTACTTCTCAAAGTCTGGAAGGTTCCACAAGATTCTACAAAGGTCCAAAACATTCTAGGAGGTTAGTGAAAAATGAAACCACATATGGAACACCTAAAACATTTTACTTCAAACATTCTATTTTCCCTTTGGTCGCTAACAATAAAAAGAGCACCCCAAGCAGTCACCTACCCCTAAATCCGGCCCTGACTGCAGGCTTTGGTTGAAGGGAAGATTGTGTGACAGAGCTAGCCAGGCTGGCTTTATGCCCCATAGGAATTCCCCTACATCAGGAGATTACCTAGTTGGCCTCATTAGGGCAGTTTTTTTCTGTCTGAACTTCCCATTTCTGACTGAGACTGAGTCTGGCCCAAGGTTCTTAACTATCCCATAA
This sequence comes from Chrysemys picta bellii, assembly GCF_011386835.1. Taxonomy (NCBI): domain Eukaryota; kingdom Metazoa; phylum Chordata; order Testudines; family Emydidae; genus Chrysemys; species Chrysemys picta. The sequence continues at coordinate 45,386,057 of NC_088803.1, read as the reverse complement.
AGGTTCTCTTCATTTGATTAAAACTAAATCACTTGCAAGAGCCAGGAAACTTTCTCGAAGGGCCTGCTTCGCCTGATACTGGTCTGCATGCCTCTGAGTTAGCAGAGCTGGTCCTGTGGGCGAATGAACTTGTCCTGTACAGGGAGGCAGGGCCGGCTCCAGGCACCAGCCCACCAAGCATGTGCTTGGGGCGGCACCTGGAGGGGGGCGGCGCAGTGCGGCGCTCCGGCCGGCCTCGCTGCCCTCCCCCGGCGCTCTGGCCGCTGGGGAGAGCGGAGCCCCGGCCGGGCTCGCCGCCCTCCCCTGCCACGCTCCCCGCGGGGGGGGAGGGGGGGGACGAGAGGCGGGTGGCGGGAGGCTTTTTTGCCTGGGGCGGCAAAAAAGCCAGAGCCGGCCCTGCAGGGCGGGGAGTGTTGAGATCTGAGATTGAGTGTTCACTTTGGGGGTTGTCCCCCAGGGCTGCCTTTGCTCTGCTTCCAGGTTGTGTCACAGCAACAAGAAGGAGGTTCAGTGCAGGCTGAAAGCAGGAGGCCTGGTCACAGTGGGAAGCAGGATGAAACCAGACACATTCACAATAAATAAATGGGGGCAAGGCAGAGGTGGAGACTTGATGACCAAAGGGATCTGACTTGAAGAGAGGGGGTGGGAGGGAAGAGAGAAATGGAGGAACAGGCCTGGCCCAGGGCACTGCACCACTGCAAGCTAGTCCTGTTGCTGGTTATACAGCAGCAGAATGGAGTGAGGGTGCTCAAATGAATAGAACAGGGGAAGGGTTATCTAATCCGCCTTTTGCAGACCAACCTAGCTGTGCAGCATATCTTCTTTAAATGTAACCACCATGCAGCCCTTTCTGCAGGGGCACCTGTATTGCTTATATGTGTTTCTATGGTTACATGTTTGAGTTGCATCTGTTAAAGTAATAACAGTGCACTCCAAAAAGCAAGATCAGATACTCTTTGATTAAGATCATCTCATTGAAATATTTATGTAGACTCAAGCATCAAATTATTGACCTGCTTCCTGTGGTTAGTCTATGAGCTCCCTAGGGCATGTGTAAATTGTGTATACATTACAGACTATAAATCAACGTGGATTTCAGAGACCAAGGCTCTGGATTTAATGGGCACAGAGGCTCCACTGCATTATTATTTAAACTCTAGATAAGAAGCAATATGAGGCCCTCACATTTTGCTTTACTTATTGGTATTTATAAGGCAGACGTGATTAGAGAAGGCAGGGTAATTAATTCTAGATATTACTTTGCACTTTGAAAAACCACAATCTGGCAAGGAACAATTGACTGAAGGCTCTAAATAAATAAATCGTGTAACCCATTAACTGCAGCATTAATAGACCAATCTGGAAAAAACTCTCAAAGCTAAAGGTTGTGGAAAATTATTATAGTCACTTAACTAATGACAAAAGTAAACAGTTAGTAACTCCTAGAAAAACATCTCTTATCACTTATATAACTCATTACATGTTCAAAGTACTGCACAAATAATAATTGACCCACTAATCCTAAAACATCTTCATTTATATCCAGAGCCTGGTTTTTAAATATTAGGCATGTGATTAATCTAATTTGTATATGAAATCAAACGACTGTGCATTTGCAATTTAAGTGTGGGTTTGTGTACCATTTGTGCAATCAAGCTTTGTGCCTAACTTGTTTAAAAGCCAGGCTCCTGATGTTTAATTTTTCTATAACTTGTTCCTATTTAAAGGTTTCAAACAGTAAAATTCCAGAGAAGACAAATGAATCCTCAAGCCCTCTATAGTCTAACCCAGTTAATATCAGTATGTGAGATCAATGCTGATCACTCTGTCTCCTTTGCTACTAAAGTCAAGTTAAGCAACATCCTACACTCCAACAGGTGTTTCACTTTAATTACATATTTTGTAATGCTTTCCATACAGGTTCAAGTATGCTATATATATGTCTGCAACCTTAATGATTCATGGCAATTTCCCCCCACCATTAGGTGGCTTGTGATTGAAAACTGGAGCTGGATTGTTGCGCAGAAGAGGCTCTGTTAAAATGAGTTTCTAATTGCAAAAGTGTTAGAATTAATCAAGTGGTGTTTGTACACAGTTTTATTAAACCCCTGTTGGATTAGATCCCTGAAACTGAAATACAAAATCTTGTCATATATTTAAATCTAACAAGTGATGCCAAACCCAAGATGTAGGGCCAGTTTCTGGTCATGTCTGGTTAATGAACCATGTATCTACCTTATTCAGTGGTGGAACCTCACATGGATTAAGCCCAATATATGGTCATGAGAACACAATTGCCAATTATATTGAGAGGAATTTAAATTACTCAGCAGAACTCCCCTTTACAGAAATAAAATGCATCCTTGTTTAAGTTAGCAGGCGTTTAACAGAGTACAGATATGAGGATGAAAAAATCTTAAATTTCAGGGACCATGTCCCAGCAAATGGTCAGCTCTGCCCTTCTTACCGCCCCCCCAGGTGTAAGAAATGGTCAAGTAGTTTAGAAAATGGAATTTGCAAAGGTGGTTCTGAGAGAGAGAAACAAAAACATCAGCAACAACAACATTAGATGCTGGAATTCCTTGGGGAAATCTTGGTCCTGTATATAATATCTTATTGTATTGCAGTAGTGTCTAGTAGCCCCAGTTATGGATCAGGATTCCATTGTGCTAGGTGCTGTACAAACATATATACATGCACATTTAAAGAAACATGGTACTTAGCTTTAAGTGTCTGAAATTCCATTTTCCCCAATGGCCATTTTAAATTCCTGTTTTTAATCATCTACCCTTCAAAACTCAATTTATTCTAACTTTCATTTTTTATTTATATGCCCTATATATGAATGAAAATCAGGATTAAAATGTATAACTTCAAAAAAAATCTATTTGAAATATCATGGAGTCAGGTATTTTAAGGGGTTAAAAATGCAATGTAAAGAGGAGCTCTAGGGAACATTGATTTTTTTTTTTTAATATAAACACATTTCACAAAGTGACACAGCTCCCTTGCAGCTCAGGTATGAAACTTCCATTCTGTTATGTTCTCTCTCACATGGGATCTGATCCCGAGATACTTTGCGTGAGATTGAGTCAATGCCCTTTGAATTGCAACTCTTACTATGTTATCAATAGTGCTGGCCGGTTCCTTATTTTCAAGCAGATGCAATAATATTGAGCAGAGGCTGCATCTGTAGATCAAGAGTTTTAACAAATAGAAAGTTTGCAGTTGGCTTTTCCCAGCTCCAACTTTCCTTGTGGTGTGGGATCAGCGACTTGTTCACAAACATACCTGCCCAGGAATGTTCATGGACTTCTCTGATACTGAATCAGACTCTTGGGAGCAGAATGCCATAAATTCTTCTTTCATAACTAATCAAATCTTCTAGACCTTTTATCAATAATGCTGGAAATCACAGAACCAGAAAATGTAGGGTGCGTGTGTAATTAATTTATATATATATAAATAAAAAAAGAGAGAGAGATCTTGGGTGTTTTTCTTTTCTCCTCCTCACCACTCCCCCTCGGCACCATTTCTCTCTTACACGTTATGTATTTGTGGGTTACAAACCTAGACCAGAGTCGTCAGACACGTAAGCACGTCATTAATTTTCCTTGTGTGAGTAGTCCCATTTGGTGTGAGGATGATCTTGTGCTTTAGGCACTGTACTAAGACTCGGGAAGCCAGGCTTCCTTTCCCAGCTCTACCACAGACTGCCTGTGAGACCTTGGGCAAATGGCTTAATCTCTCTGGAACTCAGCTCCCCATCTGTAAAATGCGGGAACAGCTTTCTTTATTCCACCCTGTGGGCTGTCTTTAGATTGCAACTATTTATGGCAGGGACTGTCTCTTATTATATGTTTGTACAGTGCCTGGCACAATCAGTCTTCTCTCTGTGAGCTGATGGGTGAAAACATGAATTACCACCACCAAGGAGAGTAGTTGTGTCTGCAGGATGTGGCCCCAAATCATCTGATTTTTGCAGCTCTGACTGTTCCCTGTTATGATGCATGGAAACATTTGAAGTGTTCAAGTAGGGGAACAGACAGAAACACTCTTTGTAGAGGATTACCCCGGAGAGGCCAGTAATTCCTTGAGTGTGATGTATGTGATTATTGCAGCTTTGAAAGAAAAGGGGCTTTTATTTGATATTCATTTTGAACCTTGTCTGTTAAGATTCGGGTTAAGAACTTATTTTCATTGAAACATGTAAATGTAGTAGCTAGACATCCTCTGCTTCTCTTTGTCATCGCTGACTGCCTTTAAAAACACCATGCATTGTTTGCACAGTGTGTAATGCCATCCGTGCTGTCTTTGGCATCAATGCCATAATATTGAAGCTGCAGCTGAGAGGTAAAGGAAAAGAAAGCCACTTGTAAGCCCATGACTGAGTTCATTCTTATGGTGCATGGAGAAGGCAGCAATTGGAACAAGGAGACATGAACTATTCAAAAGGCACTCGCACTGTTTTTTTGCCAAAATCAAATCTGAACCAACAAAGGAAACAAATGATGTTAGAGCTCAAAATTACTAGCCCAGTTGCCTAGAAACAATGTTTTTTTTCACCCCTATGTGATAGGCCTGGATTGAGCTACTTAGTCCAATCTCAGACACCCACATTTGGGCCCAATCCTATGCTCCATGTGCTTTGCTTGCAAGAGAGTGGTCAAAATGGGGGTAACTGAGCCAAGAAACAGCATACTCAGTGCCTGCATGGGGGCGGGGTGGGGGAATACATGCTTTCAGCAGCACCTTGCGTCAATTTAAGAGAACCACTGCCAGGCTCCAAAGAGGAATTCTGTCCAGTCTTCCTTCTGTTACCGAAAAATGTGGTTGTGATATAAAGGAAAGGGTGTGGGGGTGAGTGAAAATAGAGGGTCCTCAAGGGTCACTACGGATGCAGAGGGCTCCACAGAAGCAAACAAATCATAAAAAAAATTACAACTATTTTCACGAGACTATTGTGGATGCTGAGCTAACATTTGAAACTCTGGTTACCAGCAATGATATGATACAGTATTTCCACATCTTGGCTATCAAGTTTTAAATGTATTAAATGGCTACTCCATAACATTCCAACTGCTGGCGAATTTGGGATTAGATTAAAAGAGAAATGTAAAACACATTTCTTACACGCAGTTCTATATTTCACTTACAGAACACTAGACTTCTCTAATATCTGGCTAGCTGCCTGATGTCCCAACTCCGGAAACCATCCCAGCATGGATAAGTTTTAAAATAACAAACCCCATGAATAATATATATATTCATCAATCTCATTCAACTGCTGTAAAAGCAGCATTAAGACTTCAAAGTCTACAGCTTCCACCACGGTCTGACTTGACTCCTTAAGTATGGGTTAGGTGAGGATAAAAAAAAACTGGATAGTGGGAAGAAAGCAGAGGTCTTGAGTTAAGGATATCTATTCATGAAAACCAGCAAGGAGGAGCTCTTCAGGGTTCTCTAGTGGGAGCTGGATTTTAAAACAGGTGTAATAACAAGCTAGATGCAGAGGGAATATGCGATTATTAAATATGCAGATAAGTTACTATCATGCATATTTTTACTCGTGTGTAAACCCCTATGAAGGTTTGTTCTCCTGGACATAGTTCCACTGGCTTCAAATGCAGGAATAAAAGAGAGGTGCAGTAGAAAATCTTTGTAGGTGCGGTCCCTAAACTCAGTGGTATGGTTAAAACACATGGGCATGTGGGTGAGTTCCAGAAGAACATTCGCAGTCTAGGTGAAAGGACTCTGAGTTGAATCATGAAATTTCACACATCTAAGAATTGATTGTGTGCCAATAAACTGAAGTAAAGATGCTGCCCAAGCAGTTTAATTTAGATGGGAATGAATTAGTAACTGGAGGGAAAGGATATATTGACAGGGGCATTTTCAGTTCAGTGGATAATGACAATGAAGAAGGCTAAAATGCTGGCCTATATTGAAGGGCATGTTGCTTTCCAAAGAAACAATCTTTACAGGCCTCTGGTTTCACCACATTTGGAGCAAAGGGTCCAGTTTTTGCCAACTTAATTGATGAAAAATATAGATAAGGTGTGAGGAGTACAATCCAGGGCAAAGAAACAAAAGTAATAGAATGCACTGGCTCATGGAGACCTGATGAAACAGGGATCATTGAACTTGGGGGGAAGGCAATTAATAGTTGACCTGATTGAAGTATTTAAACTGTAAATTAGCTGTGATTTATGACCATTGTAATCTATTTGAAAATCTACTTGACGTGTTGGACAGATCAGAATTAGACCTAAATGGTCCCTGCTGTAAGGGACTGTCGTGCCAGCCACAGATCTGGCACAGCACCATGCACTATTTTCCCATCCTTGACACACTCACCCTCCCATAGATTTTGATTGGTCTTCAGCACATGTTTAATGTTAACCTAAAAAATTTCTCCAATGCTACTAGACTCGTCAAAATGAATTTGGAGGAACAAATCAGAACAGCAATGAATGTTAACCTAAAATCTGAGCACTCTACATCAACCCAGAAGAGGCCAAGGGAACCCACAGTAGGGTTGTAAAAGGAAGTGCAACGGCATATCCAGTGTATGTTATGCCTATAAAAACAGACAGACCGATGAAGAGTATTCCTGTACTGGCTGTTGTTTCCTCATGACTTTCCCTAAAGAGTTGGTTGAGTTATAGCTGATGTCCTAATGTTTTCCATTGTGCTGTACTGAGCAATAATAAATGCCTCCCTCTTCCAAAAGAGACAACATAAAAGGAGCAAAAAATCTAGTTTCTCTCACCTTCTGAGCAGTCTGGCAAAGTAACTGCCTAACTTCACGAAGGTCTCTTGCCACAGCATCTTCTGAATGATGACAGGTGATAAAGGGAAAACAATGAGGAGTACAAGAGGTGGTATTGTAGACTTTCTAATGGATCTCCCTCCAAACCCAGCCTTAATGTTGATCACATTCGTTGCTTTTATTTATGTGGCTGGATCAACTTTTGGCATGCACACAGCTGTGCGTATCTGGAACAAAGATGTTCCATATATAGTGAGATTTTGGGCACATCAGCATGAGTTATTGTGCAACTGAAAGAATTCGTGTGTACTGACAGAGTTTTCAACAGGCTCAGTGCTTGAGCCTACAGCACTGTTTTATATTGACATGTATGAGGCATATCTCTTCCACGCCTAGAACTCAGGAATCTGATGCACTGAGCTGATACAGAAGCTAAGAGAGCCAACACTACTGTTAGTTCTACAATAGTTCCTTGGTTTTCCACTGAAGGAAGGATAAGGTACAATGGACCGTTAGTGGCGTGTATCTGTTACTGAAGAAGAACATTGTGTCAATTCTGAAAAAGAATTCTTTAGCTTGGTAGTTTTGTAAGTGATGCCTGGCATAATTGTGCCCTTCTACAAATTAGGTTTCTTTCATTCTGTAGGACCCATGGTCCCTGCATCTAAATTGTTGGGCGGATAGACTCTCATTTTACTATAGTTGTCTGTCTTTCTTCATTAGTTAAGCTTTGACATTAATTTGCTCTCTTTTTCTGTGAAGTTCCATTTTTTAATGATCTAAGACCCAAATGAGACTACCAGTCTCTCCTCTTCCCTTTGATTGCTGGAAATGTACAAGGAAGGAACTATTTCAGCTTCACCATCTGTTTGAGACACAGGTGCAGGATCTTAAGATCTGGTTTGTGTCTTAAATTCCAGACTTCTTCTTCTATGGCCTCTTACTCCCAAACATTTTTTTTTCAGGGGTGGTGGGAGATGGGTGTAAGCCACTTAAGATGACTTATAGGATTGCTTCAGAGTCTCTGTTGTCACCATCTTTCCCTGTGTGATTCTATCTTCTGTGACTCAAATCAAATTTCCCTCACCATTTATCTTCTCTTGAGCAAGGGTGTTTAACCATAGTGTTCTTGACAGCTTTCAACTTAGGTTATAATTAAATGCTGTCTACTTAAATGCCCCTGAAGTTGCAATAGGATACGTAGTTTTTGCTTGATGTCCTAAACACTTTTGTAGAATTGTGCCCTGTTTAAACATCTACTGGTCTTATGTTTGAAAACACCTGTCATACGAGGATCTGAAAACCCTAACGGGTAATGGTGGTGGGGGTGTTCCTTCTCTATCTGATGCACTGCTCCAGCACTGAGCATGCTGCACTAACAAACAAAATTCTGTTTCTGAATGAGATCATGGCGCAGATGTGTTCTGTACATAATATTAATAGGCTGGACTGGATCCCAAGCATCTTAGTGTAAGGAAGCTCCATGTGTAGTTAGAGGAATTTCTATGGGCCTCCCAAGTTTAGAATGTGCTCCTAATCACCTGGCCCTTTCAATCCTTACTCAGCAAAAAAGTCCCACTGATCTTAATGGGACAACATATACTCATAACCACGATGATCCCTTCCAGTCTTAAAGTCTATCAGTCTGACCACCTGCATGTTGCAGGCCACAGAACCTCACCCACCCACACATTCAATAGGCCCATACGCTCTGGCTGAGTTACTGAAGTCCTCCAATCTTGACCGAAAGACTTCTAGTTGCAAAGAATCCACCAGTTACTCTAGTACAAACCAGCAAGTGACCCGTGCCTCAGACGTGTCTGAGTGAAGATTGACAGATCAGGCCCTAAATTTGCAATATTGTATTCATTCTCACCAGGGCAAAGAACTCACCAGCTTTCAAGAACCTAGTCACTTGAGCTCACTGGTGGTACAAGAGTTCACTGAATCTCAACCCAAAATGCACTTATTTGAATTTTCTTTTTCATGATAAAATACAGATGGCTCCACTTAAAAAACAAACAAACAAACAATCCATCGCTCTTACCAACATTACTTCCAGCATTCCTTACATTGAAACTTGTTAAACAAACCACTGCAGCTGGGAAATGTCCACTTGGTAATGATGCCCACTGCAGACAAAACCTACACTTCATTCTCAGACCAGGGCTGCCATATGATAAAAGATCACTGCAAGGAGCTGTTATTAATTAAAGGCATGTGAAGGGTCTAATTATTAGCAGATTTGTAGGCCTGTTATTTAGTAACACATGTTACTGTTAAGCCTGTTGTCGACATGTCCTGAACATCATGTCTTTTATTTGCTGTAGGAACATTTTATAATATGCAGTTTAACATATCATTTTAAAAACAATTTTAGAAAGCAGATTTTGGAACAGAATTTAGCACTGGCCTGTGCATTTGCTGTAATTTTGTAGTAAATCAAGGTAATAACTTTTCATTTGTACAGAGAATACTGTATAATAAAAACCCCACCATAAATATGGGCCTGATTTTTGTCAGAGATAATGAGCAATTGCAGCTCCGAATGGCAACAGCCAGAATTGTGGGTGCTCAGCACTTCTGAAAATCAAGCTCTGAAACTATTTGCACAAGCAAGTTCTCTTAGTATCTACATGGAGTCTGGCCAATTAGGTACTTTAGACGTCCCTTCCTCATACAGGAAGAAGGAGCTTGTTTTTGAACCATATAAAGAAAAAGAAGATAACTTATCCCAGACCTGGGGAAATCCTTCAGAGGATTTGGCTCCAAGTAGTACCCCAGCCCAAAAAGACAGACTTCAATTCCAACTAGATAGTTTCCTAACATAGGGCAAAAGACTTTCAGCACAATCTGTTCATAGGAAGGTCCCTGAGTCTGCCATTTGACTTGTCCAAATCAGCCAGAAGGAGATCTAGTCTAGTGATTACCTGAAGCATTCTGGGCTCTCGTCCCAGCTGAGACACTGATTCGCTATATGACTTGAGCAAGTATATAACCTTGCTGTGCCTCATTCAACTTGGCTGTAAAATTGGATAAAAAGCAGGAGCTCACTGAAAAACTGATATTGCCCCAGAACTGAGCTCTCTTGGATGGATGGATGGATGGATGGAAAACTAAAGGGTATTGCCTCTGCATCTTCTGATGTCAGTGTCACTGCGTGTATTCCTGGCTAACGATGGGGCCAAAAAACACTCATACTGGGACTTCATAGATCAAGAGAAGGGATATGCAACTTGCTTAAACAAAGGTCATGGCTACACCGGGGAAATGAAACTCTAGAAAACATGTTAACTAATATCTGTTACCACATTTTCTATCATGATGCGTTTTTCCAGTGTAGACACAGCCAAGTAAACGTTGGAGCAGAAGGCTGCTCAGCCCTCCAGTTGTTCAATTAAATCCAAGTCTTCGTGGCCAAAAAAATAAAATTAAAAAATTGAATACTCAGTGTCCCTCCACTAAGAAAAAAACAGTCGAACACAACCACAATGTCAAGGTGACTGGTTTTCAGTATTGACCTCAGTAAAGGTTTAATCCAAGAACAAAATCTGTATGCCAGGTGCTGAAGGAAAGCCATATGTTTGTGCCTAACATATTGGTTTTTTTTTTCCATAATTCATCCTTGAATAAATGTTACCCTTGTGCTTTTGCCAAGGTCAGTGATGTGATATTGGTTATCTTCCTTTATAAAAGCCATTTAGTTAGGTTAACCGCCCAATTACATGGATAACTGCTTTCTTTAAGCATCATCCTCTAACTCTTATTAGATCACAAACCCCCTAATGCAGTCAAAGAGTACTTCACACCCATGCAGATTACTTTTTCTGTACGTGATTTATGTTGTGATGCTAAAGTTTGCCATGCATATCTTAAAAATCATATTTTTGTAAACATTGTAAATAATTTTGTAGAATTCTAGTTTGCTATTGGCACTTTTGTCTGTATAACTTGAAGTATAAATAATATCTCTTTTGGCCTGAGTTTTTAACTAGACCACTACTTTTAAATACAGTTCAGAAACCTAAAAGTTGAAATTAGGACCCAGTTCTACTCCTCTGATGTCTAAAGCAAGGCTTAAATGGAAGCAGGATTGGGATGTAAATGTAAACATTACATTGTAGAATGATCAGGTCTAAACGTTATTTTGACTCTGCGTCCATAGATGTGTGTGTTTGGTTTTAGAACTAAACATAAAATCAAATTATTATTCTTTCTATTAGTAAGGAAGTAAGATGAAAATGTAACTCTGTAGGATGACAGCTAATTCATAGCCTGGTATAAATTATGCTTAAATCTTTTAAATAGAGAGAAAAACAATTTGTCCACAAATTAGGTGGCAAAAAAGTTGTGATTTTGCAGGTAAAGTAGTACTAGTACTGAAAACATTAGATGTACCATCTAACATTAGATGTTAACTGTTTGCTAACAAAATCCATATTTGTAAATTACATGAAAAAAATAAAACAAATTTATGTAGGGTTTCCTTAATCTACATAATACAACACTATACACAGGCTGTAGGTATTGTTTCCTTTTATAATGCTTTTGCAGTATATTTTTTGGAGAGGGGGAGATTTTTTTGCATACTTGGTGCAGCAGCTGCCATGCCACTGGGATGTTTGGTCTTAAATTATGGCATTTTCATTGAAGAAAATGTGCTGTTAACAGTACCCCTTTTCAAAATAAGCATGTTTATTTTCCCTTATATCAAATAGATTTTAAAAATTAGATTCTGTTACATTTGCTGTTTCCCACATTGATTGATTGTTTTGAAATATACAAGAAAGGGCTGAAATTAGATTGTATGCATATAATTTTCCTTTCACTAGTCACTTTTGCCTCCAGAAATCAAATAGCAGAAGCATAGATTCCTCTCTTTCAGTCAGTATTGTCCCTTAAGCAGAAAGTCTAGCACTTCATGTTAGAGGCATCCTTTGTTCCCTTTATGTGGGGTACGACCACAATTGGGCATCAGAGAAATCCTCTATCATTTCCATTAATTTCATTGTTTCATCTAGTTGCAGAGCTACAAAGATGTTCAGAATTGTTTGATAAGGAAAACTAATCAAACTTAAAATTGTCATAATTATTAACGTATAGTCTGCTTCTCTGGGAATGATTTTGGCAAGCAGACCCATCAAAGAAGGCTGGGAGTGTTTAATCACAATCTGCAAAAGAGGAACTAAGGCCTGATCTAAAACCCATTTAATTCAAGAGGCACCTCTCTACTGGCTTCCTTTAGCTTTGGAGTCAGGCCCTGAGTTCTATGTTTATAATTCAATATATTGGGCCACTAAGATTTACACATCTTTCATTGTCTCAGGGTGGTAGAAACCACATAGCTTACCCTGTTTTGTTTAGTCATTCCGTATGTCAATAACCCTCACAAAGAAACCTTACAGTTCATAAACGGTCCACTGTTTATATAAAGTCAGGATAAATTGGAGCATGGCCTCTGTTTCCAGTTACTTGTTGTTGGGCCTTTCCTTGCAAGCACATCACACTCAAGCTATGTGGTGTTTGAGTTGACTAGAGGAAATCTTCACCCAGCAGAGCCAACCTTTTCTTTATTCCAAAGGATCATTATCACTTTGATATTGGCACTTTGAAATTATACCGTCACCACTAAAGACATCTGTATTTAATGGAAGAACTATTCTTTAAAGTGAAGCTAAGCTGAAAATGTTTGTTAGCTGGTGCTGGTGAAATAATTCATTTTCATTTATAAATAGAATAGTGTGATTGGATATTGGTACCTCAGTCCTCTCTGCCACTACACTTCATAAGATGATTATACTTCTCTGTATGGAGTGAAAATTACCTTCTTGGGGGGAGGGGGGCAATTTAATTATTAGTCTGCTTCCTCCTGTCTCCATGGTGATCCTATCCAAACAGCCTGTTCCCTTCTGTTGAACTGGACCCTTTTCTCCCCCTCCAGACAGTAATAAATCAGCTATGCATAAGCCTGAATCAAAGTATTAATCACTGGCCTAGGTAGGAGTACTGCCTTCTGCATTTAGTGCTGTAGCTTCTACATCCAGCCACTCTGCCTTCCTCACTCCGGGGCCTCTCCCTGGGTGCAGGCATGAACCTCAGTCCTGGCTGGATCCCTGCCCTGCTTGCCCCATGGCTTCCTCGTGGCAGGGGAGGACTGGCTAGAGGGTGGGGGGGAAGAGTGTCCACCCCCCTGTGCTAAAGCAGCTCTTGCAGCTCTCCCCAAGGCTGCCACCTGCGTGGGTCCACACAAGGGCCGTTATTGTGCTGAGAAATGCCTGTCAGCAGCCGATGCTGGGCTCCAGGTAGCTCTAGAACTGCGGGCCCTGAGGTACCCCTCCCATGCAGTCCGAGAGGGGGGGGCGGGCAGGCTCTGATCTCAGCCCCGCTCCTCCCTCCCCGATGCACGCGGAGTTTGCAGGCAGTCGCGGGCTTGCCAGGCACCCGGGAGGCTCTGAGGCAATCCTGTTTGCAGCTAAGCCCCTGCATCATTTCAGGATTTACTGCGGGGAATATGCCCCTAATTTCCTGCGTGCCTGGGCGGGCAGGTTTGCAGCAGATGGCAGAGGGACCCCCTCTGCGTCCCGTCCCCCCCCCTCTCTCCACGCCCCTCTTCCCCCGGCTCTGTGTGTGTGTGGGGGGGGGGGCTGTTACCTGGGTTCTCTCCGGCTTCAGGGGCAGCGCAGTCTGTGAGGACGCTGGGGTCACTCTGGGACCTGCCTCTCGGGAGAAAACAGCCGGTCCCTTCTTCCGCTGCAGCCATAGGTGGGGGGGGTCTCAGAGGCGGGGGGAGGACGAGGCGCTCATGGAACGGGAGGCAGCCAAGGTCACAATGGGGAAGGGGGGGATGGAGTCCAGAGCGCCAGCAGCTTCAGCCAGGCAGCCCCTGCCGCGGCAGCATCTTCCCCGGCCTCCTTCCGCCAGCTCCCGTCAATGCTCCCCACCTGCACCATCCAGCAGCCGCAGAGATGCCCCTAATGCACCGGGCTCCTATTGCCACTCATTGGCGAACTTTCTCCCGGTGCCGCTCAGGGGGCTGCTTTCAGGCTGCTCCGTGGGGGGCTGGCATGAGCTGGGGCTGGGCTCTCCCCTCCCCCTTGCTCCCCCCCTCCCGCCCCCTTCCACCCAATAACAAAATCTTCGCTCCTGCAATTGCTTTAATCTGCTGCTCTTCTTAGCGCATCTGTTGGAAAACATTGGGATTCTCCCATCATGCCCCGCGAGAGGGAGTGTGACATCACAGTGGGGTTGGGAGGGGGCTGGGAGGGGGGACACCTGCACTGCACAAAGAGAGGGCAGCAGCAGGTGTGCGCGGCTAGGGGACCCTGTGAGGGGTGAGGGGTGGGAGGAGGGGAAGGAAGCCGGGGGTGTCCTACTGTTAATCTGTCGCTGTTTGCATTTCAACCCCCCCCTCCCCTCAGACACATCTTCCCCCACCCCCTCGGCTGCGAGTCAGGAGCAGCCCCTGGCGGGGGGCTGCTGTCATGTGACCAATTAGATCAGCCCAGCAGGATCTGTCCGGGTGCGTGTGAATGGGGCGGAGGGGGGGGGGGGGAATCCCAGCGAGACTGGCCCCTTCTTCCCCCATGCCCCTTCCGGGAGCTGCAGCTGGCACCCCGTGCTGGCTCCGGTTCGGGCTCCCCTGGCCAGGACTCGCCTTGCTCCGGGCGCCGCGTGTGTGTACACACTAGGCTAGTGTGCCAGACTGCACGTGGAGAGCGTGTGCGTCGTGTGCGTAGAGCGCGTGTCTAGCGTGTGCATTGTATGTGTGTGTGCCTTGTGCGCGGTGTGGGCGTGTCAGCGTGTGCAGTGTGGCTGCCTCCCGCGGCCTCTCTCCTCTGGGCACTTGAGTAGGTTACAGATGGGAGCCGCTGTTGCCCTTAGCCCCCTTTGCCTGTGTCGCGGAGCCCCCGCTTTGCTTCCCGACCCAGCCTCTCCTGGCTACATTCCCCCAGAAGCGGAGAAAGAACAGGTGGTACGACAGACCCAGCGAGCTGCTGCTGCCCATGTCAGCTGACGATCTGCCCAAAACCCAGCCCTAAAAAAAATAAAATAAATAAAAATAAAAGCCCAGGGCAGCTTCCAGTTTGCCAGGCACTAGCTGCCCTGACACTGATTGGGGAAGGAGGGGGGCGTGACTCAGTGGTACTCTCAGTGCTTTCCTTACCAGCCTGCTTTCAGCAACATCACAGTGGCTTCACCTTGGACTGGAACAAGCAGGGCAGGCTGCTTTTCTATGGCTGGGGAATAGAGCTGGTCAGAGATTTTCCAAAGAAACATTTTGTTATTTTTGAAATATCTTTTATAGTCTACATTAAAACAAAAACATAACACACAGTCAAAACTGGAACCAAACATTTCAACTGACCCCAAACGATTGTTTTCTTTGGAATTTCACGTTAGAGGAAATTTTTTTTAAAAAATTGTTTTCATTCTCTTCTTGGATGGATTTTTTTTTTCAAATGTGTGGCATGTCCCAGGAATCAAAAAATCCAGTTCCTGTCCAGAACTATGACCAGGGTGGATTACTTGGCCGCATATGCTCCAATGCTCTGGGTGATTTCTTCCCTGTTAAAACTTTAAGCTATTGATGTCCCAGTTAGAGAAGCAGGGACCCTTTGTAGGCACTGCTCTGCTGGTGGAATAGCACAGAGTTTATCCATGCAGCCCTTGCCTACAATACACAGTGGTCTCGGTCCCACACATTGATCTGTACAGAGCACTCCATAGTGGTGCAGCTGCTGTTGGGATTGTGTGTAATACACCCTTGACACACAAGCAGGGTTTAAGGGCTGGGGGTTTGCACAGACACGTGCACATGTTACAGCAGGGATGGGCAAACTTTTTGGCCTGAGGGCCACATCGGAGTTCCAAAACTGTATGAAGGGCAAGATAGGGAAGGCTGTGCTTCCCCAAACAACCTGGCCTCTGCCCCCTCCCACTTTCTGCCCTCCTCAGAACTTCCCACCCATCCACCCCCCCCCTGCTCCTTGTCCCCAGACCACCCCTTCCTGGGACTCCCCACTCCTAACTGCCCCCTGGTACCCCACCCCCTATTTCACCCCCTGCTCCCTGACTGCCCCGACCCCTATCCACACCCCTGCCCCCTGACAGGCCCCCCGGGACTCTCATGCCTATCCAACCCCCCCTGCTCCCTGTCCCCTAACTGCCCCCCGGGACCCCCTGCTCCTTATCCAACCCCCCCGCTCCCCATCCCCTTACCATGCAATTCAGAGCAGTAGGACTGGCAGTCGTAAGGCCCGGACAGAGCCAGCCACGCCAGAGCGCTGGTAGCATGGTGAGCCGAGGCTGCAGGGGACGGGGGATAGCAGGGGAGACGCCAGGGGCTAGCCTCCCCGGCCGGGAGCTCAAGGGCCAGGCAGGACAGTCCCGCGGGCCGGATGTGGCCCTCGGGCCATAGTTTGCCCACCTCTGTGTTACAGGCATAGCTGGTAGCGACACCTATACTTAAGGTTGCTGGACATGTCCTCTTATAAGACTGTGTACAGTTGCTTATAACTTTGTGAAACTTAAAATTGGGCTGAAATTGTCCATCATAGGTGTCTGCTCCAGGCTGAATTTTTTTTCTTTTTTAATTCTAGCAAATATGGTGTTTGAAGGCCAGAAAAGGGGGTTCGGGAAAGATTTCTTTGAGGCTATGGTCCTCATCAAGTATGGGTTGTAGTAGCTTAACGATACTCCTCATGAGTTCCAACATGGGGTGGTAGGTGACTACAAGGGGCATGCGGTCAGTGGTGTTTTTTCTGTATTGAAGTAGATTTTCTTGGGGATTTGGGTGGCCTGTTCCATGATGCGATCTACTTCTCTGGTGGAGTGTCCTTGTTTGGTGAATGTGGGTTTAAGCAGGTTAAAGTGTGTATCCCAGACTTTCTCCTTGGAGCATATTCTCTAATATCTGAATGCCTGGCTGAAGATAATAGTTTTCTTAGTGTGTCTAGGTTGGTTACTGGATCTGTGGAAGAAAGTGTGGTGATCCATGAATTTCTCATACATAGTTTTTATAGGGTTCCATTGTTGAAGCTGATCATGGCATTCAGGAAGCTGGTGTGGGAGTGTTCTAGAAAGAGTTTGATGGATGGGTGATGGTTACTGAAGTTGTGGTGGACATCTGTGAGGGAGTTTGTCATCTTTCCAGAGGATGAAAAGATCATTGATGCATCTCAGGTTTATCATTGGTTTCGTGGTGTGTTTGTCCAAACCATGGTGTGGAGATTAATGGAAGGAGGAGGCATACATCAGGGCCCTGATGGGGCTCTGGGTGATCGCTCGTTCCCACCACTCAGCACAGATGTAATGAGGCTGAGTAGTGTCCGCAAAAGAGAAACTAAACAACTAATTATTCCTCAAGAAAGGTTTTTAATGACTTATAACTATAAAGGCAACACAGACAGAATGTGCCTAGCGACTTCACGTGTACTGTAACCATCCCCAAACAACACCAATTCATATGCAATACTGATACATTAATTAACTATAGTTTATTAATTTTAACCTACCTATCAACTTATTTAACAACTTATAAACTTCTACTGGCTTTTATGATAAACTGAATGACAACTTATACTGAAGACAGGCACAGCAACATGCAAAGCTATTATTGTTTACAAACTTCTAGCTTCACCAGCACTGTACCCGTTTCCAGCAAGGCACAAAACCATATACAGTTATATATTGATTAACTATTGACTACAAATATCTCTAATCAACTTAAACAATTTTAAAACACTTTACTAAAATAATTAAGTTATAAAGTTAATACAGATTTAAGATTAACTAGCTCAAGCATAACCAGACCTCTTCACTCTGAAACCTTACCTTGCATTCTTCCTTACATTACCTTCAGTCGACGGTTTTCTGCACTGGCCAGGCACAGTGAAGCGCAAGTCCCTTTGGTTCAGGGGGTGTATGTGAGCCTGACAAAGAGTGATCTCTTTTAGGTGAACACACACACAAACACTTGCGTTTTTGCACCTTTTTTATACGGTATTTGCTGGCCGTGTTTCAAAACAGGTCAACCAATTAAGGTGGCCAAATGTTCTAGAGTGGTATTTGCGGTTGTCTTGATCTTATGAACTGTGCACCTGTGCTCAGCTCATCTCTATGCGGCTAATTGTGGTCAATTTGCTAGACTCAAAAATGCTTGAGTCCGCTTAAAGAGGTGTTTGGTTGCAGAGCATAGTAACCCTAAATCCGTATCTATCTTTACAGAGTTTCCTTTTTAGTCTATAAAGCTTCCTAGCTAGATTATGCCTATGCTTGCAGTATTTAACTGTGCTCGCTTTTTACAACTTCCGGAAGTTTTAGGCCTAACACTGCTTAGCCTGACACTACTTGACAAGGCTTATGCACATTAATCACACATGGGAACAGTCATGGGTACTGGGATGGCTCTCCAGTGTGCCAATCTCTTGATGAGCCACCTTGAGGAAGAATTTCTGGACAAAGTGCTTGATGAATGTAAAATTGCTAAAGGTGAGGATGAAATGACTAAGTTTGGCTGTGTGTTTGGTGTGGATATCTGAGTGTTTTATTGCCTTGTAGATATTTGAGGCAGGCAACGATGCTATGTTGGTGTCTAGGGAGGTGTCATGCACAGTGACAAGGATGGCATTCTGAGGGAGGTTGTTAATGTTGTAGAGTTTCTGGAGGAAGTGGATTGTGTTCTGGAGGAAACTGACCCTTTGTATGGTCGGTGGTTTGAGGATGGTTCCTGAGTTCTGATGTTCCTTCCGTGAGAGTGCAATGGCTAGATATGATGTGTTCTTTGTTTGTGTATCGTGAGAAGCATGTACAAGGTCCCTAGGGTGGGTTTGTGGGAGTTGAAGTTGTAGAGTTTCTTTTGGAGTTGTTTGAGGAAAGCAGTGCTTGGATCCTTTCCTTTCTTATGGCTGAGGCAATTGCCTCTGTATTTGCTTTGGTCCCTGCCAATCCAAGCAGCAAGAAACAGGCTGGGAATCAATCAAAAGTATTTTATGCCAGAGCTGCCCTTAGGCCACTTAGTTATTTTTCAATGCACTGGCATCATATCTGTGGTGAGGAGGCTAGGAATAATAATTGTGTTCAATTATTTAAACATTGAACATGTAGCACAAAGCATTTCATATTTTGCAAAAGATAGAGATTTGTATGAAACATCTATCAGTTATCCTCATAATAATAATTAATAGTGAATCCAATTGCACTTTTCATGAGATTATTTTATGAGCGTTCTGCAGTCTTTATGGTGGGTTTAAGCCCCAACGGACTGGTGTGTGGGGATCTCAAAGATTCCTCCCACTCCTCCCTCCCCCCCCCCCGAGGAAAACACACACAACACTTTCAGGATCAGACGCAATATTAGTTGTTAGCATATTTCCTGAGCATAATTCCAATCCTTTTAGCTCCCTATTTATATTTCTCTCTTCATTGCAACATCTCCCAATTTAGTACAAGGAATTGACACCTTTTTTTTTCTTTGTGGATTACAACCTATATCTCATTGATCAGAAGACAAATTTCATGGGTCCCTGTGACAGTCTGTAACCTATGTTCACCCATTTTTCAAGACTATGATACATTTAGTACAAGCTATACCTTGTTAGGTATCATCTGAAAACTCATGATTTGTTGATCATTATTGTCCTGGTAAAATATGTGTGGCAACATTGTATGTAAAGTTATAAGATTCCATCGTATGATGTTACTAACACATATTCTAAATCTGGGGAAACTGCCTCAAACCAGTTCCTCAGAGATAAAAGGCAAACTGATGCCTTAGCCAGATGTCAATGAAATTAAATGGACCATCACCGGATTCAGTGACCATTCTTTGGCAGGAAAACGGGTGTGAATGAGAAATTTACATCTTGGCTAAGAGAAACAGCTGGAAGTTCCCATCTCCACAGACTTGCTGTCTCTTGAACCCCAGATGGAGGTGATTCTCAAGGAAGAGGAAAAGATATAAAAATGGGGGAACAGATGCCCCAAATGATCTCTCCCCTCACCTCTTCTCATGACATGAGCAACACTAGAAGAACAAAAGAAATAGCTTTGGAGTGGGTGGAGAGATCCTGACTGAAAGGGGTTCAGTCAGTAAGATGGAGAGACGTGGTGATCGAGACCTTTTGCTTTGAATTCACTTAGCTTGTTAAGTTAGGTATTAGTTGCATTTTACCTTTTATTTACTTGTAACCAACTCTTACTTTTATGTCACTTAAAATCTATCTTTCTGTAGTTAAGAAACTTGTTTTATTGTTTCATCTAAATCAGTGTGTTTGGATGGAAGGGTTGGGATAACAAGATCTGTGCATATCATTTTCTATTAATGAAATGACAGACTTTATATGAGCTTGTGTTGTCCAGCAAGGTGCTGGGCTGTACAAGACGCACATTTCTGAGGGAGAGTCTGGGACTGGGATCTTGCTGGTGTTTCCCTGCAGTGTAATTTGTGTGTGGCTGACTATAGCACTCATACAGTATACCTGGAGTGATTTACATGCTGGGTGCTGCATGTGAGGAGACCAGGAGTGGTTGCTCTCACAGTGAAGCAGTGTAAAAGGCACCCCAGGTTGGAGAATTGAAGGGACACAGCTGTTCAGCTGTCCAGATTGTACCCTTGGTAATATCATAATAATTTCAATTTGAATTGTGTTCAGTTTAAAGAAAATGGCATTGTATTTTTCTCCATTCAGAATTTAAAAATTGGGCAAACTTATTTTTTTAAATGAAATATCCATTCAATAAATACTAAAATAAGCAATACTTATTTAGATGTATGCACCCCACAAACACTAAAAAAAGAATCCCCTGTCCATCCACTTTAGACTTCATTGACATAACCTAATACAGAAAATTAACAGCCAAACATAATTAAAGTGCAGCAGTACAATTCTATTAATTGTCTTTCCATGCAATAAAAGACAGGTGAACAGATAGTTTTTTTTATGTTCCATTTAAACAACAACAACAAAAACCCCTAGATGTCAATATTTGAATTCTAAAAATGTTTCTTTGAAGGGAAGAAACAAAGAAGAGATGAGTCATGTTGACCCAATTTTTCTTGAGTCAGCAGGATAGTAAACAGCCTCATTTCCATTACTCAATAGCCCATATGTGATTTCTGATCATACCTTTAATCTTTTTCGTTATTCCTTCCTTTGGGAAAAAAATGACTCAGGACAAATTTAGAATTCTAATAATGTCAGCTTTAAAGCTGCAATTGTTTTGATGACAATGGGAGACGATTTTTTTGCTTAGAGCAATGTTTTCAGATCTAGCAACAAAAAGCATAATTTCTGGCTCATGTGGTTCTTGCCCGGCTTTTGAGATTTGAGGCCAGCATGCTGTAACTCAGTATGCTCACATTAGTGATGCTGATGTTACCATCTTCTAATGCTCAAAAGCCCCCTGTGTCCACATACTGTGCTGTTTTTGCTCAGACAATTTCTTGGTAAGTAGGACATGGGGAACGTTGTGGGAAATCGTGTGTCAAGAAGTTGGTAAATAAACCTATGCCATTAAGAACAGATCAAAAATTATCACTGCTGGGTGTTCCATATAGCACTGAAGAATTGGAAGAAGTCTTCTCCAAAACAAGAACCTGTCCCACTCGCTACTATAAAATATGGATAAGGGACCCAACTATTAATAGGCAGGGATTGTCTCTGCATTGGTCTCATACGTATTCACACCTTTTGTGTTTCCTGATTTTGGCTCCAACGATGCTTCTGATTGTTTCCAGGAATTGCCCACTGCTGCACACCTGAGTCTGGGGGCTGATTTTTCCCCATTTGCTTTCTCTTCCAGCTGCACGGCTCTGCCTCAGTTTGTCATGTTATGAAGAATGAGAGACCAATGATGGGAAGAGCCAGGGGATAGTATAAAGGAACAATCAGTTCAGCTGCCTGCCTGCCCAACCCTCAGCTCCAGCTCAGAAAAGTCCCCTATCCCAGCCACCAGTGCCATAACCAACAGAAAGTGAACCCTTATACTAGAGTAATGATCCCACACCACACAGCTTACAATAGCAACATCAGTCTAGAAAATCAAGCAGGGGGAACTAGGAGCTGTAGCATGCAGACGCTGAGAGGGAATTTCAGGGACCTGGTAGCCTTGCAGTAATTAGGTGCAGGGAGTAAGATTTACTAATAACTTGAGGAAATCTTTTTCTTTTCCACATTCATCGATGTTTGAAAGAAACGAATAGGTGGAAAGAAAAGACACCTATGGGTGATGGCGAGGGACAGCATTTATGTGTATAATACAGTGGAGAAATTGTTCAAGCGCAGATTATCCACGTGAAAATATGATTTCTGCAATGTTGTAAAGTCAGACCTGAGGTGACATGCGAGTAAATATTGATTTGTGCAAGTTTAAGGTACCTGGGGGTAAGTCTTGTCTGGCTTCCGCACACAATTTACTCCAAGCTTTTAAAACATTTGGGAGAAAGGAGCACGTGCTGTTCTGGGGCTGGGTCTCCTTTCTTGTCCCATTCTCTTTTGAGCATGTGCATCCCTTACATGGCCCAGTCATATTATTTGCCAAAGCAAATACTCTAGAACAGTGCTTCTCAAAGCTGGTCCGCCGCTTGTTCAGGGAAAGCCCCTGGCGGTCCGGGCCGGTTTGTTTACCTGCTGCGTCCACAGGTTCGGCCGATCGCGGCTCCCACTGGCCGCGGTTCGCCGCTCCAGGCCAATGGGGGCTGCGGGAAGGGCAGCCAGCACATCCCTCGGCCCGTGCTGCTTCCCGCTGCCCCCATTGGCCTGGAGCGGCGAACCGCGGCCAGTGGGAGCCGCGATCGGCCGAACCTGTGGACGCAGCAGGTAAACAAACCGGCCCGGACCACCAGGGGCTTTCCCTGAACAAATGGCAGACCAGCTTTGAGAAACACTGCTCTAGAAGGATAAACAATTTCAAATAACTGGATTGAAAGACACCTGTTGTGTCCACTTTTATCTGCCAAAT
This sequence comes from Chrysemys picta bellii, assembly GCF_011386835.1. Lineage (NCBI taxonomy): Eukaryota > Metazoa > Chordata > Testudines > Emydidae > Chrysemys > Chrysemys picta. Next base: position 45,363,325 of record NC_088803.1, on the reverse strand, counting down.
AATTCATAATCTGATATAGATCGGGGTACACCAGTGATGATTTAGGCACCTGAAAGCCATATAGCCAAAAGAGGACTCACAGTGAGATCAAACCACATAGTTCAACCCCCTCTGTAACAGAATAATAATTAATGCTGCAAAAGCTGGTGAAATGCTTGCATGTTACAGTTGTAGTATAGGAGACGGGTTCTAGACTCAAGGAGAAAGTAACGAGAGGAAAAGCAAATAGTAATACATAGTATTTTTCATAAATAGATATCAAAGCACTTCCGAATCTTTAATGTACTTATCCTCACAACACGTTTGTGAGGTAGGCAAGTACTATTATCCCCACTTTACAGATGGTACCTAAAAACTGGAAGTTAGGTAGCTGAGTCCCTGCAGGGATCTGGGCCAAAGTGATTTACCCACGGTTACATAGAAACAGGGCCGGCTCCAGGGTTTTTGCCACCCCAAGCGGCGCAAAAAAAAAAAAGCCACAATCGCGATCTGCGGCGGCAATTCGGCGGGAGGTCCTTCGCTCCGAGCGGGAGTGAGGGACTGTCTGCCGAATTGCCGCAGAACAGCTGGACGTGCCGCCCCCCTGCAGAGTGGCCGCCCCACGCACCTGCTTGGCAAGCTGGTGCCTGGAGCCGGCCCTGCATAGAAAGTCTGTAGCAGACCTGGGAATTGAACCTGCATCTTCTAGGCTAGTTCCCTAACCACTGGACCATCCTTCCACAAAGAAAACACCAGCCTATTGTAAATATCAAATATAAAGTCCATGTATTTTTAATGGAACCTTAAACTAAAAGTTTAGTTTAAGGTTCCATAAAAAATACATGGACTTCATGTTCCAACATCCATGTGAAATAATCAGCCCTTCATGAAACCCATTTTTCAGGATAAGACAAAGTTTAGCTGAAAGCCCTAAACTGAGGTCTAACCAGCCCTAAGCTCCTAAAGCTAGACACCAGGGATGAAATTCTGACTTCACTGAAACCAACGGAAGCTGCCATTAACTTCACTGGGGTCAGGATTCCACTCCAGATCTCTAATCCCTTGGCTCCATCCATTATGTGTGTTAGCCATTCAGTCTTGTTTATTTTGTTCCCCCGTCCCAATTTCTTTCCTTTTTCTATGTATATGTATTTCCCCCCACCCCATTAAAACAATTTTATCAACATTTTTATAGAAATATTTTCAGGTTTAAACTCTGAAGTTTAAAGTTTTCTGACAATTTTTTTTTCAAAAAATGTTCATTTCCTTTGAAATAAAATCAAAGTTTTATCAAACAATTCTCAACCAGCTCAACAAGTCCAGGGCGTATGGTTCCCTGGAACCCTGGCAGTGGGCCAACAAAATATTTTGAAGTTCTGGCATCTGCTGCAGATGACATAGCTCAAAGGTTCAGATCCGAGGCATGATTCAGGCTTCAAAGGAAAGCTGACTTCAAGCTGGAAGCAAGCAAGTTCAGACATTGAGAGAGAGAGCTTTGGCTTCAGGGCTCAGGCAAAAACAGCTTCAGCCCCAGGGCAAGAACATACCCAGAAATTATTCCAAGCCCTGTAGCATTACTGCAATACAACATTCCTTCTTCATAAGCTTTGTCTTTATCAGGCTACTGCAATGTAATTCATCGTTCTGCTGAAGCAATAATAATAGGATTTAAATCGCACATTTCATCTTCAAAACACTGTGGGAACATTAACTAATTAATTAGGTTATTATAAACTCTCTAGGTCAAACTCTGTCTGGTACATGCACGCAGCTCCCATTGCAATCAGTAGGAATTCCGTGTATGTATCCAAGGTGTCTCCTTCATTGTAACAAACTCTGTGTTCTACTGCACCAAACACATGACTTTTGAGACCAGACCATAGATAAAAAGAAGAACTGGGCCCATTTGTAGATATACAACATGCAATTGCTCAAAGAAAAATCTTTTAATGGAACAGATAACATTTTACATTAAATACTGTAAATAACCTTTTCTGTTACGATAAGGAAGACACATGGATGTGCAGAGATTAACTGCATAAATAATAATAAAATCCCACCACAAATATTTGCACAGTACTCAAGGCTTAGGGCCTGATCTAAACCCATTGAAAGCAACAGAAAGATTTCAGTGAGCTCTGTATCAGGCCACCAGTGATTTAACTGCTAGGGGATTTTAGATTCCCATAGCACCATTGAGATATACGAACCTGGATAAAGTAAAATAATTTCTAATATTAGCTACATCAAGCAAATATGAGCAAGCTCTATCAGTAATTAAAACTAATCCATTGTCCTTTTGTCGCATGTGGACTAAATCCTGCAGTTTTTAGTCAGGAAAACTCCCACTGAACTCAATGCTACTTTTACTGGGAGGTCAGCAGTGCGAAGTCCCGGAGCCAGTTGACGACATTGTTATGTTAGTGAATTTGCACAAAGTATGAAAAGCACCAACATTTAACAGCAGCACCATGTGAAGGTTGTCACCTTGCTCCCTCTGAATTCAATGAGAGTTAAGAGGAAGATGCAGGCTTGATGCCACTGGGAGTTTTACCTGAGTAAAGGTTGCTGGATTTGGTCCTATGTGTATATTCCAGCCACTCTCTCTTTATCTCGTCCTCCTTTAGTCACATTTTCCTTTTTTACCTTCCCCACTCTGCTTGTAAACTGCATGCTTTTACATACCAACCAATTTATATGTTAATTTAATATCCTGGTTGTCATAATAGTTGAAGTAACGATGAAGTAGATCCTAACTCCTGCAAACCACATAGAGCAAACAAGTGCATAGTGCCTGAGTCTGCTCTCCATTACTGACTTTCCATGGGTATAACTCCATTCACTTAATGTAAAACTGGTGGAACAGTGAGGCGATTCAGGCTCACTCAGCTGTGCTTAGGGAGCATTGGGACAAAAAGCTAAAGCCCTAGAAAAATCTTGAGGTGCTAATTTTCCGTACTTTGATTTCTACAAAGTGTTCTCTGCAGATTTGACTTCTATTTTATGTTCATTGAAGCTATTACAAAAGAGCCTTCTCTAACCATATCTGTGAAACAAGGGGTAATTTCTTTGGCTCCTATAAATGGAGGCGGGGGGGAATCTGAAATCTTTAGATAATTGGAGGTCTATTACACTTCATTTAGATCCTAAAATGCTGACTGTAATTTGAATTAATTTATCTTATTTGGTTAATCAAGTGCAGTGTAGATTTACCTCAGGAAGACACAGTTAATAATGTGCATTTAGTTCTGGATGTGTTTGGAAAAGCATGCCTTGGAATGTTGCCTGCATTTTGTCTTTGCCTTTCAGAGAGTATTTGATGTAATGGAATGTTGGTTTTTAATTTAGAGCCTATGGATAATAGACATTTGATATGTATTATCCAACTGTTAATACTGAGTATAAAGTAATTGGCAGATTTCAAATAGTAATTATTTGCTTATAGACTGAGTCATGGGAATGGGGATAAAATAGCTGTTTTGGACAGAACATAGGTTCAGTAACTAAGGTGTAGCAGGTCCAACTGAGAGAGCTTAAAAAGGGGAATATCCTAGAGGCAAGCTTTGCAACTGTCACATTTAAGATTTGGATAAGTGCGTTAAGGGTTCGGCCAGATTTTCGAAGAGATTGGAAGCACTACATACATCAAGTTTATTGTTAATCGGGACTCCAGTAGAGAAGGTTTTGGGGGAAGAGTTCGCTGATGTTCTTCACCATGGTGGTGTGAAGGGGAACTGAGCTGCAGAAAAAGGCACCCAGGGCGGGGAAGGAGGTAGTAAGCTCTTCAGAGGGGCAGGTGAGTTACTATTACTACAAATAACCATCCTGGCCTCTCTGCAAATTATCCATAGGACTAATGGGGCACACGGGTGGGAGAGACCAGAGAAAGAAGCCTGGGAATAGCAACTCTTAAGGCTTTATCCGGGTGCACAGTGCAGCCTGTAGGCACTTAGTTCTCCGCATGCACAGAAAGGCAGCTGTTTTCCCCATCCTGCAGGGACTGATGTCTCGGTAAAACACTGGGATAGTTAAAGATCCTTACAGTACAATAAACGGAACCTTCTCCCAGTCACTGGGGGCTTTTAGGAGCCCAGAAGCAGCAAGTAATCATGGGCAGCATAACATTCCAGCTGTTTGTGCTGAGTGCAGCTCCCAGAGGGAACGTTTCTCAAGGCTTCCTGTGAACCACCTCCCCGCTCTTCCATTTTTTACAGTTCTGCCTGCCTGCACTGCATCCCTGTGAAGTGGAGAACATATAATTCAAACCACATGGGAGTTTTTGACGACAGTAGCTAATTATGTTGGAATTAGAAAAAGAGGGTCTATATGAACCTTGCTATTAACAAGAAGACAGGTTCAGTTTCAGGCTTTCAATTTGTCATGCACTTGAGTGCTCCACTTAACAAATGAGTAGTCTATTAAAGAGTGAGGGCCAGATTGACAGATACAGGCCTGGGGCGGGGGGGGGGGGGGGAATAGGTGGTGGCCCTGCATCCTAGGGAACATGCATCCCAGATACTACATTAGCCTTTACATAAATGCTTCTTTTCCAAATTATTTTTGGCTCAGACTTTCCAAGGTGCCACTTTGTACGTGTCCAACTCTCACACGTGCGAGGTACGTACAAAATGTTACTTTTGATCATCTGAACAACCATCATTAATGTGAGGCTCACTTCTCAAATGTTCAAGTAATTAACTGCAAACGGGTCTGTTTCTGCTCCTCTTGAAGTTGTTGGCAAGAGTCCCATTAGCTTCAATGGGAACAAGACAGTGCTACGAATAACTAGTAATAAATGTTTTGTGGAGGGGGGTTACTTTAATTTTTTCATGGTAAAATGGAGGTACGGAGTCATTCCAATGTCACAGGGCCAAAGATTCTGGAATAGTTATCATAGGATATCAATAATGCCAATGACTATTGGTTTTAAACTACTACCTGCTCTTAACTTCTTAGGTTCTTCAAGTCCCTTGGACTTATCTTCTTCTAAGCATCAACTACATGGTGTCATTGCCTTTACGCTTTTATTACCATCACTCGGGTACTTTCCATCGAGGAAATGAAAATCAACCAAGTACTCACAAGTTTGTAAGTAAGTACTGTTAAGAAAACTGAAAGCAGTTGATTTTTCCCTCTCCCAAAGTAATTTGACTGATGCTTATATTGGGTTCCTTATTAGGCCTTTGTTTTTTATAACCCTCGGCAATCTTCTGAGCTGGTGCAACTCAGCAAACGTTTTCATGTAGGTAGCTGAAATGACATTGGTGGTAGTTAGTAAATCAATTTAAAACATCAATAGAATTCTGCACTAAGAGCTGCAGAAAGAAGATCAAGTTTTGTATAATATTTAAGGATGAACATTCTCCTGCCTTTATCCGCCAATAAATGTGGCTGTTTTGGTCAAAATCTTGTATTGCTTTACATGGAAATTTGATTTAAAAAATACTTGACATTTTCAAATATATCCTATTTATGTACAGATGAAAAGCTAGAGTCTGTAACTTATCAGGCAGGCATACTGAATACCTTGCAAAGAATTCATCTCTCTACTATTCTTACAAAAGCTACTATGATAATATATGCCTACATTCTTCGATATGATTAAGGGACACTGACATGAAGTGGTCTTGTTGTTTACGAGTTGTACATGTTGCTTGATGTATCAAAGAAAGATACTAGTCTGCCCAGTTTTAATAATCATCCTTGGAATTTAAGCACAGATTTCATCTCACAATTTCTGAATGTAGCCCTGTTCATTATGGCTGATTTTTTTCATCATAAAATGATTCTATCCTACCAGGATAAACAAAAGAGTTAATTTCTACACATTGCAATTTGGTCTTTTAAACGTTCCAATCAAGGAGCAATGAAAGTGATTTGTTTAAAGTCAGCAATGTGGAATGATCAGATAGCCCCACTGGTTAAAGAAAAATATGAGTCCTGTATCACTGAAATAAATCTTGTTTGGTTTGTTGTTTATTTTGCACTGGATTGAGCCTTCAGGCTCAACTTGAATAAAGGTTGGTGTGTGAATGCTCTATCCCAGGATATGTTGATGTGTGAATGCTATATACTGGAAAGCATTTGTGGCTTGGAAAAGAGGAGGAGGAGAGCTAGGGTGCCCAGATAGCAAGTAGGAAAAATCAGGACAGAGTGTGTGGGGTAATAGGTGCTTATATAATAAAAAGCCCCGAATGTCAGGACTGTCCCTATAAAATTGGGACATCTGGTCACCCTAAGGAGAGATCCTTTCTAGGCTACAACATGACCAGCTAAACATGATTGTGAATGTGTTACTGTGTTTACATGGGTGTTAAGGAGCTTTTCAATCATATTGAGATCATTCTGCTGAGCTAACTGAAATGGAAAATATACTTTCTCATCATCTAGAATACTCAGGAAGCGATCTAACCCTTTAATATTTTGATTACTCTCTGTCTTACTCTGTGTACTGTGGAACAAAGAGGGCATCTTATGATGCAGAATGGTGAGTAGCTCAGGAAATCAGATACGTAAAAATACATTTTAACTAGTGATAACCAATCAAACACTCATGCTGGTATATAGAGCTGGTTGACTTTTTGTTTCTGATGTTAATATTATCGCAAGAGATTTTCACCATAGTTCAACCAGCTGTATTTGTGCAATAGTGTTAGTTTGTCATATGCAAGCTCCTGTCACTAGGTGGTGACACGTCCTCTCTCTCTCTCTCACACACACAAATGTACGGCTGCAGGTCTGACATTTCATCTGCTATGTGCACCTGGTGTAAGACAGAGAGACAGAAACATATTGTAATTACGGCAGGGATGTTTGATTTCTGGTTGCAAGTGGTAAGCTGACTTATAAAAGAGATGTTCCAGTTTTTTGAGTAACTATTTTTGAGCATGTAAATTTGATCTGGAAATAAAAAATACACACAAAAGGATGAAAATGAACTTTGTTTTGCTGATGCTTTATGTTAGAAGTGTTCATATTTTTGCAGAAATAACATACCTCACATTTTTGCAAGACACATTTTTGATAAGTGGACATTTATACCCTGATCCGATTTGTCCTTTTTTGCTCTTTTTATTATTTGTAATGTTTATGCAATGCTTGCTGATTGACGTCTCATTGCCATCAAGTTTGGTTTAATTCTAACCTGTATCTCTTTCAGATTAAATCCAGAAAAGATCAGTCAATGTCATCACATGTAGGGAGGAAAAACGTGGTGCTCTGTGCTACTTAGATGGATGCTGTAGAATTTCTGATACAACGTTCATAGATTCATAGGATGAAATCCTGGCACCACTGAAGTTAGTAGGAGTTTTGCTCCCCACTTCAGTGAGGTCAGTCAGGATTTCACTCGTATATTTTAAGAGACCACAGAACTCCACCTCGTTATTCCTGCATTGAGTCCAGTAACTAGAAGTTATGTTGCCGTAGAGTCAAACTGCCTTGGGGACCTGATCTAATGCCTAGTGAACTCAATGGCAACGTTTCCTTTGTTCTCAGTGAAAGCAGGATCAGACATTGGGGCTTCTGGGACCCTGATCCTGCAAGATGCTAAGCAGCCTCACATCCCATTAAGACCATGGGTGTGGGAGTTTCTCAGCACCTCACAGGAAAGAGGCATTCAGTACCTTACAGGACTGGGTTCTGAGTGAGGTCTAAGTTCATGGAAGCGAAGGTGGGAAATCTGTACAGCTGATTGGTGACCAAAAGCATAGGAACAGAGCAGAATTCTTAACAAGGATTAAACCAGCAGCCTGTCTGCTGTCAGTTTACTCGTATGTTTTTTAAATGACTTCTAAGAAGGACCTGATCTGATTCTCCACTCAGTTAAATGGTAATACAATGGAGCTAATGGAGATAAACTTGTGCAAATCTGTTGTAAGAGAAGAATGATGCCTACCATGTCTGTTATCACAGGGAGGGTCTTTAACACTAAATCTCAGTGCTAGCATTGCCACTCCTACCGTATGTCCTCTTCTCTGTCTGGTGGTTCCTGCTCCTGATCTACCTTTGAGGAGGGGACAGACCTCAAATTGGTTCCCACTATTTAACCAGCTCCAGCTCCCACTCCCCATCCCTTGTGCAACAGCTGATGGTGGAAGGGGAGTAGATAACAATAACTTTTAAACATTTCCGGGTTAGTTTTAAAGCAGGTAGGGACTGAATTCCCCATCTACTAATAGCCACTACTCTCAAGAGTCATAAAGGTGCTGGTAAAGTCTTCTTTAGTGGGGGAACATAACCACATAAGGAGCATGCCCAGGAGGATTGGGACAATGCATAAAAGTAAGTATTGCTGGCCCTTTACAATTCATAGTTACTTCTCATTGGGAAACAAGCATGCCTTTGGCCTTAATAGAAACACAATGAACTCAATTGTATTTTAACGGTACCAATTTTGCTAATAGTGTAAGGACAGTTGATGTGTATGTTGCCACGACAACATACTTCCTTTAAAAAGAAAATTCTTCTAGTCTAGTGTGTTTCAGTTAAATGTGCTTGGTTTTTTGGTGGTGCTGATGCCACACAGCCATGTTACTTGGAAAGCTGGGCTTCATCCGCAGTTTAAAGGAAACATGTTTGTGGAACAGCTTTTCTTCCAAGAGTTGATTCCAAGAGTAAATTTCAAACCTACAAAGGTTTGGGTTGGTTCAAAATGGAATCAGCTGAGTCCGCCAGTCAGCGGCTTCAAAGCTGGGGACTGTAACATCACTGAAAGGGAAGTCATAATAGTTCAATCATCTTGAAATCATCCATATAGCAATTCCATTGTTAGACACACCCCTGTGTCAGAGAAGGCTTTGTGACAACAGACCTGACTCTAATCAGTTAGGCAAACACTTTCAGGTTACATTGTTGTATTTCTAGATGCTGTGACCTCGTGCATAATACATAGAGGTCTCTTGACACCATCAGCAGCAAGGACAAGAGGCATTTCTTGCCTGACAGACCCCTATTGTTTTGGGAACTGTGAGCTAAACTCATGTGGTCAATACAAAGCCCCTTCCCGTACTGAAGATAACCATGTCAGAATAAAGATGCAAGTTATGATACTGGGAGTTGGATTTCCAATCTGCTTGTTAAATATCCAATTCCCAATCATGATTACATGAGAGAGAGAGAGAGACACACGCATGCGCGCGCGAGCACACACACACACAGCCAAAATGTTTTAATCCCATCAGCAAATGCATATGTTTCCCGAAGCCCCATGTGGTTAGTAAACCAATAAAGGTGTTGGCTGCTGTTTTTTAACAGAGCTATGATAATCATAGTTTGTATTTGATATATGTAACACACTGCGTCAGTCTATTTGTGCCAATGCTCTGGGAGATAAACACCCCCCAAGCTTCTGTTTTCTGACTCCTCTCTTTTGTTATCCCCCTTAGGGAAGTCTATAATGCTATAATAATAATATTAATAATTAATATAATGTAACTTCCTTCTGCAGAGGGACAATAAGAAATTAAATGAAATGTGACACACAACTGGCCAATATCTGTCACTGAACCAATCTTGGGTATATTTTTTAAAGCAGTTTCAATACTTTGACATATCGGGATGCCCTTTAAGTGGCTGCAGGGGAAATGAATTCAGTAATCCTTTCATGCTGTCTTGCACGGTACGTAATGTACTCAGAAAAAGAATAGCCTTAGAGATGGGACAAGCTGCAGACAAGGAAGATTCAGGGAGGTCACACAGAACAGAATATGCTGAGCATTCCAAGTGGAAGCATTTTATGGGTGAAGTGATTTTTCCACCCCCAAAGCATAAATCATGATGACGTTTGTCTGAAATTCCATTCTGGTACATGTGAAGCCTTTTGAATCTCTGGCAATCCCTACTTCTAATTCTCTCCCCTTGTGTGTTGAGGGATCTCTCCCTTTAACTCAGGATGACTGGATGCAGCTCTCTAGTGACCTTGTCAATCCAGCTATTGGGGTTATGCAAGGGGCTATTTGTCGCTGGTGAGAGCGGTAGGAACTGCCTCTGGTGAGGTCTGCAAGATGCCACGGTGCAAAAACCTTTCAGGGAAAGATTTCCATTGCTTCAGAAAAAGAGGTAAAATTTTGATTCTCGTGTGCTGAAAAGTAGCAGTAACACGACGTTCTTCAGGGTTTGGTTCTATAGCTAAAAACACAAGAGACTCAAGTTCTGCTCTTAGCTTTGCCAACATTTCCTTTGGCAAGTATCTTCATCTCTTTGTTCTCTCAGTTCCACCACTGTTAAGTGAGGATGATATACACTGCTGCTGTTGTAGTTCTGGTGGTCCCAGGGTACTGGAGAGAGAAGGTGGGTGAGGTAATATCTTTTATTGGACCAACTTCTGTTGGTGAGAGAGAGACGTTGCTCGTGGGGTGGGGTTGTGGTCCTTAATGCATTAATGTCTGTAAAGTGCTTTGAGGTGCTTTGGTGGAGAAGTGATTATTAGGGGTTATTAAGTTATATGACCCAGTGGGCAGCTCAGTAAGGCCTTATTCTCCACTAAGAGAAAAGGTGTATATTTAATCTGTTAAATTAATAGGTTACCTAACATGTTTTAGAAACCTAATGAAGACAAGTAGGGTTGCCAACTTTCTACCCACACAAAACTGAACATGCTTGCCCCGGCCCTCCTCTGAGGCTCCATCCCCCCCTCCCTCTCTCGCTCGCTCTCCCCACCCTCACTCACTTGCTTATTTTCATCGGGATGACTCAGGGAGTTGGGTGTGGGAGGGGGTCAGGGCTCAGGCTGGGGGTGCAGGCTCCAGGGTGGGGTGAGAAATTAGTTCAGGGTGTGGAAGGGGGCTCCGGGCTGAGTTAGTGGGTTGGGATGTGGGATGGGGTGAGGGCTCCAGCTGGGGATGTGGGCTCTGGGGTAGGGCCATGGATGAGGGATCTGGGGTGCAGGAGGGGGCTCCAGGATGGGGCTGAGGGGTTCAGAGTGTGGGAGGGGGCTCCAGGCTGGGACAGGCAGTTGGGGTGCAGGAGGGGGGTGAGGACTCCAGCTGGGGGTGCGGGCTTTGGGGTGGGTCTGGGGATGAAGGGTTTGGGTGTAGGAGGGTGCTCTGGGCTGGGGGGTGGAACTGAGGGGTTTGGAGTATGGGAGGGGGCTCTGGGCTGAGGCAGGGACTTGTGGTATGGGAGGGGGTATGGGGTCTGGGCTGGGGCTGTGGGTTGTAGGGTGGGGCCGGAGATGAGTGATTTGGGGTGCAAAAGTAGGCTGGGGCAGGGGGTTGGGGTGTGGGAGGGTGCTCCAGGCTGGGACTGAGGGGTTCGGAGGGTGGGAGGGGGATCAGAGCTGGGGCACGGGAGAGGATCAGGGTGCAGACTCCAAGCAGCACTTACCTCAAGCAGCTCCTGGAAGCAGTGGCATGTCCCCCCTCCAGCTCCTACACGGAGGCACAGCCAGGCGGCTCTGTGCACTGCCCCGTCCGCAGGCACCGCCCACGCAGCTCCCGTTGGCCACGGTTCCCAACCAATGGGAGCTGTGGAACCAGCGCTTGGGGTGGAGGCAGCATGCAGAAGGGGGACAAGACGCTGCTTCCAGGAGCTGTGCCGAGCCATGGTGGGCAGGGAGCCTGCCTTAGCCCCGCTGAACCGACCGGACCTTTAACGGCCTGGTCAGTGGTGCTGACCAGAGCCACCAAGGCCCGTTTCCAACCGGGTGTTCCGGTCAAAAACCGGACACCTGGCAACCCTAAAGACAAGGCAGTTCTAGTTTTAACCTATGTTAGCTGGTCAAGGTAAACCTTAATCTGCCTGCTCGGGTTTACCTTGTCTAGCTAAAATGGGTAAAAACTGCGACTGCCTTTTCTTCGCTATGATTGCAACATGGGTTAAAACTAAGTTAAAAATTCACTTTTTTTCCCTAATAAACACACCATGTAAGTGACATTATAGCACATGGGAATAAACAGCTTTACCTATTTCAGAAGTGCCGTAATTCCCTGGAAATACACTAGCGAGAAACATATTTATGAAAATGTATACATAAAAATAAGAGGATGCATAACCATCTGTCTGCAGGGCATTGAATGTGTCTTGGAGCTCTCAGCCTACCATGCAGAAAGCTCCAATTGTGTCCAGCACAATTTTATCTAATTTTATGGCCATTGCATAATCCCATGCAAAGCCTGAGGAAGAAGAGACATGCAGGTATAGTTCCAGACTTGTCACTGTGGAGTGTGTCAGGTAAAACATGCATTGTAAAGTCTCAGTATTTCAGTTGTACCCAACTCATTTATTGTGTGAATGACACTGTACAAAATTAAGTCTGTATTAAGTTAATAAGAAGTGCTAATTTGCATTAGCAACCACACTAGGAAGATTACAGAAATGTTGTTAAAACCCAGGGACCCGGTTACACAAGAAAAAGAGATCTCACTTACCCCAGATCTAAAGCTCTTTGAAGTCCATAGAAAGAGTCCTACTGATTTTAATTGGCTGTGAATCAGGCCCTTTGATGTTTGCCCTTGGGGTGTTCTACGGGTTTACACTTTTCAGCCCAATTTAGTATTGCACATGGAAAAACTGTTAATCTAACTTGTAAGAACAATTGCCATGGTGGTGCATGACTTCTGTGCTGTTTGACAGATCTGACTGGAATTCGGTCTGTCTGTTCTATCACCAAAGTACCTGAATGCTTACATGCTGGGAAAGTATTATCAAAATCAAATTAATAAGTTTAGTAAACCATAAATATTTTAGGCCCCAGTACTGAAAATTGGCAGCATGGGTCCTGTTGCAAAATCAGGGTCTTAATTCTTTATCTTCAGATTTAAAATGTAACATTTTCACATAACTTGATCTGGGATTTAGGGACCTGGGATAATTTGCATGTCTAACTTGTGCATGCTAGTCTGCACAGAAATCGGCTCTTGTAAAACTTACTGGTCATTTGTGGGCACACTTATTGTGACTGATGCCCATACTGCACATGTGATTGCATGCCCCTTGTTTTTTAAAATCAACCCCCTATACTCCCCCCAATTAATAGCCAAACTTATTTTTTACTGGAAAAAAATAATTTAAATATGTTATCAGTTTTGGAGAACTGCAAGTCTAATCATGTCACACACAGAGGAAACCACTAGAAGGATGAATGGAGTTATTCTTGTTTGTTCAAGAATCATTCAGAAGACATGAATTATTTTTACATTTATCCTTTCTCTCCACTCCCCCACCCTTGGGTTTGTAGCTATTGTAAAAATTCTGTTTATTGATGCATTATGAACTGAACTTGTCAAAATGAATCTCTCTCTCCATTTGAAAAGAGGTTATGTACTGAGCATCTGAATGATACAGAATTTACTTCATAAATTTTGATAGCAACCCCCTACTGGACTTTTTGAATAGAGGAGCCAGCTGTCAGTTTATGTGAATTTGACAGCCTGTGCATACTGCAAAATACAAACACCTCTTAGAGCTTTTCAGTTTTTGTATGGCAATTTTCCCCCAAAATTCAGCGAAATGGAATTACTTGGGGCCATATTCTGTCATAGATTTTTTTTTTTAAAGCAGAGCTCCCTATTTGAATCAATGGGGCTCTCCACTTAAAATCAGTGGGAAGCTCTGCTTAAATATCAGCGACACAATATTGTCCTTTGTGCTATCATGAAAATTGTGGGGCTAATGGATGATACTGCAAGTGCTCTGTAGTGGCTTTCTTCACAGCTATTTGTGCTTTATTTCCTTGTACAGGTATCTGATGGAACTATGAGCATGCATTTATGAAGCATTTTTGTACACAGGAAATTAGTGAAATGGCTATCAGGGAGCCCTGGTAAACTATCTGATTGGTTTAAAGGTAATTTTGCCATCTAACCTTTATCTATCTCGAACATCTAAAGTAGTGAATATTCCACCCTAATTTTTCTTAGGATATTTTAAAATAGAAACATTAATGTACCAGCAGCTGTGGAACCATGCCAGGCCCTGCTAGTAGAGGATATTAATTCAATTTCAGACTAATTATGTTAACCTGGCACACAACCGCCCGTACTGTGCCTTAAGAAGATCACCAATCTGTCTGTCTATCTTAGGTGCTTATATGGCCGCCATTACTGTAGTAGCTAAATATCTCACAATCTTTTAAGTATCTATCCTCACAACACCCCTGCGAGGCTGGGAGGTGCAGTTATCCCCACATTAGAGAGGGAGAACTGATGCCCAGAGAGAGGATGGGCCAGATTTTTCAAGGTATTTAGGTGCCTAAAGATGCAGATACCTGGTGGGATTTCCAGAAATGCCAGGCACCTAACTCCCAGTGGCATTTTTGAAAATTCCAGTAGGCACCTATCTGCATCTTTCATCACCTAAATACCTTGAAAAATCTGACTCTACAGGACTTGCCCACAGTCACTCCAAAAGACTGTGGTGGGGTGGGAGGGATAGCTCAGTGGTTTGAGCATTGGCCTGCTAAACCCAGGGTTGTGAGTTCAATCCTTGAGGGGGCCACTTGGGGATCTGGGGCAAAATCAGTACTTGGTCCTGCTAGTGAAGGCAGCGGGCTGGACTCGACTCAATGACCTTTCAAGGTCCCTTCCAGTTCTAGGAGATGGGATATCTCCATTAAAAAAAAAAAAAAGAATCAAACCCAGGTTTCCCAGAGCCCCAGCAAATACCCTAACCACTGGACTTTCCTTCCTCTCAAAGCTAACCAATCCCCCAATCCTACAGTTAATCATATGCTTAACTTTACACTGAGTTACTCATGCTCATAATGCTAATGTTAAGCAGGTGCACGTATGTTTGCAGAATCAGGGCCCAGATTTATTGTTTTATGGTTACATCGTCCTAATTGTGCATCTGACTTATGCCTGTAATAAATTTCCCAATGAAAAATTCATGTCCGATTTAAGAAGGATGAAGCTAATAGAGTTCCACAGAAATTACTCATAAAAACCTGCTGGAGTTAATAGAAGAGATCCTTTCTATACATTTTAAACTACTGTGTACAATTTAAAAGATTACAGCCTTGCGATAGAAATTCTATAGGTTGTCTTAAAACTTCTATAGCAAGTTTATCATTCTCTATTAAATTCCAAAGGATTTGTACAGGTGCTTTGGGCTTATTCTGCTGCGGTGCATGCACATCTTCCAAGCCCGTGTTGCATATGGCTAAAGAGAGGCAGCATTTCCCTTGAGAGCCCTATTCCATAAAGCAAGTAAGCATGTGCTTAAGTTCCTTTGACACCAGCTGAGAGTCTGGCACCAGATTGCTTGTAACTGTGCTGGACAGTGTAATCATGTTGTCAATATTCTGGTTGTAAGCATGTGTTTGAGGGAAGGGAAGGAAAGACACAGGCTGTGGTTATAGTAGACTGAAAGAGGAGGGTAAATTTTTGCTGCAGCAAAGGAGGAGGCCATACAGTACAGTACTATGGTTGGGAGGTGCCCCCACCTTACCCTACACAGGCACAGCCCACTGGCACTGCAGACAATGAGGCAGGCAAGGAGGCTGAAGGTGCTTTAGGATAGGAGACGCACGTTGCACAGCAGCAGCGGCAGCTTCCCCTACTCTGCAAGCACCAGGGGCGGGGGGCTCAACCCTCAGCCTGCCCATTCCACCCCTTTCCCCGAGACTCCACTCTTAACCCACTTCTTCTTCCCCTTTTCTCCGCACGCTGCGTCCTTGCTCCTCCCCCCTCCCTCCCCTGCCTCCTGAACACCACAAGCCAGCTGATTGCCGCGGGCAG
Organism: Chrysemys picta bellii; assembly: GCF_011386835.1. Classification (NCBI taxonomy): domain Eukaryota; kingdom Metazoa; phylum Chordata; order Testudines; family Emydidae; genus Chrysemys; species Chrysemys picta. Next base: position 45,347,669 of record NC_088803.1, on the reverse strand, counting down.
GAAGTAGGAGAGGGAGGGGGGAGCCTGCACGCCGAGTCCTCCCTCCTGCCTGCGACAATCAGCTGGCTTGCAGCGTTTGGGAAGCAGGGGAGGGATTGGGAGCCTGCATACCGAGTCCTCACTCCTCCCCCCTCCCTTCTGAACGCCGCAAGCCAGCTGATTGCCACGGGCAGGAGGCGGGGGGGGGGGAAGAGGGGAAGGCGCTGTTCTGGGGGGTCTGCTGGCGGGCGGGAGGCGCCGTGCGGGGGGGCGTAGGGGAGCTGATGGGGGGCTGCCAGCTGTGGACAAAGCAGGCAGCCAAACGACGTTATAGCGAAGCATTGCACAACTTTAAATGGAGCATGTTCTGTAATTGAGCAGAGATGTAAAATCGAAACTACATTAAGCGAGAGGACGTTAAGTGCGGAGTTACTCTACCTGAAAATAAAACGTAGCATGGAAACAATTCAAGGGATTTTTTGATTCAGACCACATCCTGCCAAGTTACACTAATGCCTTTTCAGTTTAAATTATGGAGCCCGATCCTGTGATGTGTTGAGGGCCCTCATTGATTTCGGTCTCTTCCAGGATCAAGCCCTCATTTGTCCTGATTTTCTTTTCTTCCAGTTTTCTGAGGTTAGATTGTATTAATTTGCCTGAAACACTGAAAGCACTTCCTTAAGTGCAACTGGCCTGGCTTCTGGAGCACAGTGAAATGAACAATGCCAATAACTATAAATAGTTTTGTCTGAAATTGAAAGATGGGTGGAATTAAACAGAAACTCTCTCTCTCTCTGGAGGATGACCGTGAGAGTTGGCGCCAGCAAATGAACATAGATATCAGCGAGCAGTCAGATTAAAGGATGCGGCTTATTTATTAAGAGAGTAGAATGACCCATGTGCATATAAATCCTAGAAGCTATTGCTCTGCTTGCACCCTAACGCATTCCAGACACAGACAGGCCTAACATGCTGACATCCAAATGCTGACGAACCTCCCGTATCCCGCTGTGTCTTGGACAACCTTCTGGTGCCGTTATCCTGGGCATCCATGTTCTCTTCATTACGATTGCTCCTGAAAACCCACTTCACCTCACCACAGCCCACCAATTTTACACACACATCTTCTGGGTCTCCCCTTGACCGTTATCCCTTTTAGTGAGATTTAATGAAATCTCCTACCTTTCTGTCCCCAAGACTACATAATAACAATACTTGGCACTTATTTATGTATTAGGTGTGTAGCACATGGGGTTTATTCATGCATATGTCAGTGTTTCACCGCAGTCGGTATGTTTTTATCCTCATTTTACAGAGAGGGAAACAAAGGGGCCTAGAGATGAACTGGTTTAGACTAGATCACACGGTTAGGGCATGGAATAAACTGTCTCTTGGTTTTAACCCCTTTGTGTTACCCATGGGACCAAACTACTTCCCAAAGCTATCCATTATCTGGCTGTAAATATTTAGGTCCTGATCCTGTAAAGACTCATGCATATGCTTAACCTCATGCACTGTGAGTTTGTGACTTGTCCAGTTGTGTTCAATGGGACTTCTCATAATGCGTAACATGAAGCACAAGTCTTTGCAGGATGGCACCTTAGTGACATTCTAGCTCGGGACTGTATTTCTTCCCACCATGCTCTATATGACTGTGTGGTTTTCAGTCTCATTTGCTAAATATAATGACTTTGTTAACCTCTAGCTGCGAGAACTTTGTTCGGCTCCCCTCATCCTTTCCAGCCCAGTTATTTTACAAATAAATCACATGAAGAAATTTAACTCCCAGTCCTATAGGAACCAAATGTTCAAATGCTCTCTGCATCTTTTTCAAAGGCCCAAAATGCGGGCCAACACCTACGAACTTACAAAGCGGAAAGCATAGCATGCTGTGGAATTCTTTTTCTAATGGAACACAGTCAAGTTAAAAATCATATTCCAAAAATAAAGCTTTATCTCTATTAGTAAAAGCACCTTCTTTATTAAAAAGGAAATAGTATTTTAAAAATGGTTCCCCCCTCCCAGATATATCCTGTTTGTTCACTTTTTATTTCACTCACCTGGAACAATGAAATTAGTTTGATTGGTTTAAGATTTGGCGGGGGGGGGGGGGGAGGTTCCTAGTCAGTTTCACAAAGCTCTAAGCAGGATGCTCTGGGAGTTTGGGTTTCCACTACTACAGAGGTTTTGGGTGCAAACAAATCCCAGTTTTCATGGAAACTTTTACAAATATTTTGAAGGAAATCTCTTCATATTAGGTGTTCCAAAGCATTTGTTTATTTTACAAAGCCCGAAGACTGGCCTGGGGAGTAGAAACAAAGGGCAGAAAAATAATGAAGGGCAAACTGTAGGAAAAGAGGGTTTATTTTCAAGCTTTTTAAAAGATAAAACAATGTAAAAAAGTCAGTATAAAAAAGCATGCACTTCTCTGTTCCTTTACTTTTATTGTCACAGGCTTAAGTGCAGTGTAAGCCTGCAGAAGCCCCATTTCTTTGTGTTGTGGTGTTGCATTACTCTAAAAATAATGGAGGGTGTTTTTTTCAGAGAGTACATTTCCCTAAAGTCTTATTCTGGCTTGGCAGCATAATGGAATGTGAAAATGAAGAATAGCTCTGGAACACTCTCTTAGAAACGTGGTTGTCTTGGACTTACCCAGAATTTGTCTTTGCCTCGTCCTGGCTGTCTGTGTTAGCGGAGCGGGATGTACTGTGAAATACTGACAGGGAGACAAATATTTTGGAGTTGAATTTAGTTTAACTTTCAAAATACGGCCAAGTAGATCACTGCATACACAAGTTTTTACAAAACCACCCTTTTAAATAACCAAAAGGATTTAGTTGAACTTTTACATTGCTATTTTTAGACCCAAATATATTCAGCCTTTGAGGTGGGGGCGAGGGTGCAGGTCCCTGTCAGCTGCATGTGCTGTCTGAACTTTCCTGGAGAGTCCCCCATATTCCCAAATAGCCCCCAAAGGATACCTGACATAATGCCACAGAGAGGTTGTCCCAGACACAGCAGAAGTGAGGAGATTCATCAGTAGCATTTGGATGTTAACATGATACGACTGTCTGTGTATTGAATGCACTAGAGTGTAACGGGAGTTTTAGTGTCTCAAGATTTCTATGCACATGGGCCATTCTGCTCTCTTAATCTTCAGGCCTGACTGGAAGACTGTTAAGGAGCTTTCCATGAGGCAGGAACCTGCTGTATTAATGCATAAGGGACACACTGACTATGGTCTGCACAATTCCCAGTCTCGTTTACATTAGCCCCCTGACTGGGTCCCTAGGTTTCCATGGCTGCATAAGGTTGAAACGGGCATTAGACAAATGCCCTCAAAGGAGCAGTGTTCTCTTGAGCAGTCACTTCACCCTCCATAAGCTGGCAGCTGGAGAGGCAACTTTAGACTGCAATATACCCTTGTCAGCAGTTTGGATTAGATCAGGAGCCCTGTGTCTCTCGGCCGCAGAGGCGGCAGCGGGAGAGAGCTCTGAGTAACGGCCTGGGCTGCCTCATTTGGGAGGAAGACCAAGTGAGAGGAAGAAAGGGCCTGATCTGCTCAAAGAACCAGTAGTCTACTGGGGGAGTCTCTCAGCAGAGCACCTCAGATCTGAGAGTGAGATGGAGTGATGTTTTAGAGGGTCTGGACAGCCTTTAGTGACAATCCATGTTTGTTTTTCAAAGAAGTGTTTGGGTTTGTAGAACAGTAAAGCTCCCATTCTCTTAGGGATTCTCTGATTCCCCTCTCACACCAGGTTTACACCAGAGTAACTGAGAAGGCTACATAGACTCCTAGTTCTCCAGTCTGTACACTCTGTCTGTATAGACTGTACTGTGGGCCTGATCCAAAGCCCTGAAGTCAGTGGAAAGGCTGCCCTTGACCAGTGCTTAATTTGTAATGAAAGAGATGCTGGCTCAAGTAATTTTTTTTTACTTTCATAACTAACGTGGCAAGCCCAGAGGGGCCGGCGCTCTGAACTGCCAGGCCCGGAGGGGCCGGCGTTCTGAACTGCCAGGCCCGGAGGAGCCGAGGCTCAGCCCTGACAAGCCCTGGTGCAAATTAAGCAGTGCTCTTGACTCCAGGGGGCTTTGGGCCATGTGGCTAAGGATTCAGACTGGGACTCTAGAAACCTATGTTCAGTTCCCTGCTCTTCCAATAACATCTTATGTGACCGTTGAGCAAGTCACTTACTTTACATCTATGCTGCAATAAAAAATACACGGTGCCAAGTCTCAGAACCCAGGTCAGCTGACTCAGGCTCAGGCTACAGCGCTAAAAATAGAAGCATAGATGTTCTGGCTAGAACTGGAGCCCGGGCTTTGAGATCCTCCTTTCTTGCCAGATCTTACTGTCCAGATTCCAGCACAAGCTCAAACATCTACACTGCAATTTTATAGCCCCGCAGCTCGCGCCCCTCGAATGCAAGTCCGCTGACCCAGACCAGCTGGGGCTGTGCCACACGGCACACATTGTAGTGTAGATGTGCCCTTGTCTCTCTGTGCCTCAATTCCCCATCTGCAAAATGGGGAGGATAGCACTTCCCTACCTCACAGAAGTGTTGTGAGGTTAAATACATTAATAATTGTGATGAGCTCAGATCCTACAGGCTTAAGAGCATAAAAGCACCTTAGCTCAGAGGTCCTAAACTGCAATGGTCTTAGCTAATGAGCATTTCTCATTAAGATGGCACAGTTGCTGTTCACCTAAAGAACTCTGTACCAAGCTGTAAGACTGCATCTATTAAAGGTTCTTCATTTTTCTGATCCTTTCCAAAAAGTTCAGCGTAGCTGTTAAGAGTTCTGTTGCTGTCTTTGTTTTCCTTGCATTCAGAGAGAGTGTAAACCCTTTCTGTTTTGATGACCATCCTGATCATGGTTATGAAAGATGTAGGGTCAACAAGCCTGGAGATTGGAGCCCTGTATTTGGTTCATGTGCACAGAGCAGATATTCAAGAGCCAGATCTCCTTGCTGTGCCTTAGCAACGTGTCTCAGCTCTGAGCTGGTGGGACTATCTTGAAGAGTGAGTTGATATTCAGATGCTTGTTAACAGGAATTGCCAGTTGTGGTAGTGGTTTTGCATTTTTGAGCCAACAAGTGTTTGTCACTTATGATTCAACGTTTTGATCTCCTTGCGTTGGTTTTTTTAGCCAGTCTTTTACAGCTTGGGAAACTCTTTAGGGTAATACTATGGTAAACCACTAGAGGGCACTATCTGATTGTATCTTTCCCAAACAGGGGCGTGTTAACCATACAGGCTTGAAATTAAATAAGGATGATCTCTTCACATCATTTCGAAAGAATCATTTTGCCCAAGATATGGTAAATCAGCCAAAGCGATTAAGGTATTTTATAATGAATATCAAAATGTGTTACCCTTGAAGAAGACTTCACATATCAACATTTTTGTCCTTGCTGATTCTAAGGGTTTCACAAGAAACTGTATCATAGCCAGAAAAAAACGTCATTGTAATGACTAATGTGTTTTTTGCTGCTCTTTTGTAAGTGTACACAGGCCTTTTCCACGAAAAGACTGAGCGATGGGAAATACTCTTTGGGCTGCACTTCCCAGGAAGGGTAGTGGGGTCCTGCCCTCATGAAACCCACAGTGTTTTCTCATTTGGAGGTGAAATCTTTAGCGAATTCAGTGGATTCCAACTTGCTGCCCATCCTACGTAGCGTAATTCGTGGAAAGCCGAGTCCTTCTGGCACTGGAGTCAATGGCAAACCATCTGAAGATTCAGCAAGAGCAGGGACAGAATCGCTGTGGATGTATTTAAAAGACTTGAGCTAGCTCTCAGAGATGGTAAAAGAAAAAAGAAAATACTATCTGAATAGATCCAGCCCTTCCTATCCCCCATAGTCTAAGCACTTTGGGGCTCCCCCCACTCGTTGCCATTGTGGTTTTGGGGAGCTGCTGCAGAATCCTAGTTTGGGTCCATCTTTTTTTTCCCCTGTCACCCAAAACTGTCTCTCTCCCCCCCCCCCCCTCATTGCAGGTAGAGAAATCTGTGGCTTTTTATTTTGTCTTTCCCTGGCTAACTTCTGAAATGGAGCTGTCAGACAGTGCGAGCTTGATACCTTCATGTCCTATCCCTTTAAAATTGTTCCCTGCTTGTCAGGGGGCAAAAATCCTTCCCTGCTGTGGGAATGATAAGGAGGACTTGATGACTATGTGTAGTAGAGTCTCCCAGCGTTGTTCCATATGTCAAATCATCACCTAGTGTGATCAAGGACGGGCTGTAGCATTCAGTATGCAATCCTGCAATGGTTAGCATAAGGGGCATGTCCCCTAAGGATAAGGAGCAGCTACAGAGTTCAAACTTTTCAGCATCAGACCTGTAGTTAAAACATGTCACTGCCACAGCAGACAGTCAGTGTGGGTACTGTCAGAAAAGTGCCCATGGCAGAATGGTATCTTCTTTCTTAACTCCGCTCCCAGTATGTAATCAGAGACACTATACTCAACTAAGTTTTTGCTAGTTCTGCCAGCACTGGTTCCATAGGAGAATACGCTGGATTCTATTCTGGTTTAGAATTCTTAGCCAAGGACCAGTTGTAGAAATGTTACTATTCATAGAATCATAGAACTGGAAGGGACCACGAGAGGTCATCTAGTCCAGTCCCCTGCACCCATGGCAGGACTAAGTATTATCTAGACTATTCCTGACAGGTATTTGTCTAACCTGCTTTTAAAAATCTCCAATGACGGAGACTCCACAACCTCGCTAGGCAATTTATTCCAGTGCTTTAACCACCCTGATAGTTAAGAAGTTTTTCCTAATGTCCAACCTAAACCTCCCTTGCTCCAATTTAAGCCCATGGCTTCTTGTCCTATCCTCAGAGGCTAAGAAAAACAATTTTTCTTCCTCCTCCTTCTAACAACCTTTTACATACTTGAAAACTGTTATCATGTCCGCTCTTGGTCTTCTCTTTTCCAGATTAAACAAACCCATTTTTTTCAATCTTCCCTCACAGGTCATGTTTTCTAGACCTTTAATCATTTTTGCTGCTCTTCTCTGGACTCTCTCCAATTTGTCCACATCCTTCCTGAAATGTGGTGCCCAGAAATGGCCACAATACTCATCCTTTGTAATTTGACCTAGTTTCCATTTTTTGTAGGACTCTTTTTTGATTTTTAGATAATTAAAAATCTCCTGGTTAAGCCAGGATGGTCTCTTGCCATACTTCCTATCCTTTCTATGCAGTGGGATAGTTTGTTCTTGTGCCCTTAATAATGTCTCTTTGAAAAACTGCCAACTGTCTTCTATTGTTTTCCCCCTTGGACTTGCTTCCCATGGGTTCTTACCTACCAACTCCCGGAGTTTCCTAAACTCTGCCTTCTTGAAATCCATTGTCTTTATTGTGCTGTTCTCCCTTCTACCATTCCTTAGAATCATGAACTCTTATCATTTCGTGATCACTTTCATCCAAGCTGCCTTCCACTTTCAAATTCTCAACCATTTCCTCCCTATTTGTCAAAATCAAGTCTAGAACAGCCTCTCCCCTAGTAGCTATCTCCACCTTCTGAAATAAAAAAATTGTCTCCAATACATTCCAAGAACTTGTTGGATAATCTGTGCCCTGCTGTGTTATTTTCCCAACAGATGTTGGCTAGTTGAAGTCCCCCATCACCACCAAGTTCTGTGCTTTGGATGATTTTACTAGCTGATTAGGAAAAAAAGCTGGCGTTGTTGGAAACAGAACCCCTGGTGGCGTGCATGGCATAAGAACCAGAAAGAACAGAATAAAAAGAACTTAGCTTGACTTTCAGGTCCCAAACTGAGGTTGCAAGTCTGGAAGTTAGATAAACCATCTTTATACTTGTAAACTCAGCAAATTTGACCTGGAATTGCTGAGATGCAAGCATGGAACCCCACGATGCTGCTTTTGTCGTCGCCTCTCTGAATAGAACCACACTGTGATGCATTATACAAACCCCATGTTGGGCGTGAAGGGATTACAAGGCAATACTGGGCCCAGGTAGCCCTGCCTCTGCCCCACCCCCCGGTGCCTGCTGAGCATGCTCTGACTGGAACAGTGGGTTAGAAGGAGTTCAGAAGCCCAGGCAAAGAGTGGTGGAGGGGCAGTAGGAGAGATGAATCCTTTTCCGGGAAGCTAGACAGACAGTTGAGCCTGAGAAGAGGACCCACAGTGAAGGTAGGGCCTGTAACCACCACCCTTCCCCTTTGAGAACCTGCAGGTCCCTGCTCACTTGGACTTTTATTGAGCGATTGACTGTTTGGACTATAGGGGCCACATCCCAAACGAAGGAATATATAGGTCGGAAGTAGCCCAGGGGAGTGGACTTACATTCTTTGCAAAAAGGACCCTGCCAGTGTGGCTTCCCACAGGGAGAGCCTGGATCCCCCAACCACAGCTCCGTGAGGGCTGAAGCCCAGATGCAAGTGGAGGTCAGAAGATCCCTGGCTTAGGGTCAGGAACCAGGCACCTCTACTGCCCTGACGGAAAGGCAAGGGATTGGGAGGGGCAGAAGGGGTGGGGGCTGGGGGGGGGGTGTCAGGTGCATTAACCACTAGGCTGCCCAGCCCTGCAAGCACCCTATCTCTCTCACTTTAAAGAAGCTGGCTATTTACTTTAAATAAACTCAGAGCATCAAGAATATAATACGGCAAAGTGACAGTTGAAACTGCATTACAGGACATGTTTTGGTGGGAGTTTACAGTTAAATTTGCTTTTCCAGTGCCAAAAGGCCAAAGTCAGAAAGTCATTTGCCATGTGGAAAGTGTTACTTGTGTTTAAACCAAGTGACCAAAAAAAAAAAAAGCCCAGGACAATTTGTTTAAGCTACTTAAAATAAACACCATTCAGGTTGGGGCTAATGATTGACAAAGCGTAGGCAGTTGAATAAAGTCCATGTCGTCTCACAGTAGCTAAGAAATCCACAAAGCATTGAGGCCAAGTCTTCAAACGGCTCTTTTGCACACGCCTAACTCACATGCATTCCTGGCTGTGAGGCGTTGCCTGGGCGCATTGATTGGCATGCAGGCTAGCAAAGCATGACTTGAGGCCAGATCCTCCTTCCACTGAAGCCAGTGGCGGAACTCTCATTAGCATTAGAGTGAAAGGATCAGCCGTTTAAAGACTTTGCATTAAAATGTCAGTATCTTAAACAGAATAAAGGACAGAAATGTCCAAAAGTACTACAAGTAGAGTTTATATCAGTATTTGTGATTCCTGAGGCTTATGAATCTTAAGACATACGAGAGCACCGAGACTGAAATCCAATGAGCTATACTTGCTTTCCTTTCTAAATGAGGTTCATGTATAGATTAATAAATTCTAAGGCCAGAAGAGACAAATCTGACCACCTAATTTGACCTCCTGTGTAACCCAGACCATAGATCTTCCCCATGTATATAAATACATTCTATTCATATGTTCAGGAAGGAAGGTAAAATGATCTGGCCTTGATTTTCCAGAAATCACAAAGCCCCTCTGCAACTGTGTCCAGTTTGCACATTTGGGCAGTGATTCCGAAAGGTACCTACCCACGGGCCTAACTTTGAGCATGAAAGCATGGAACTCGCAAAATTTTCCCAAAGGGGGTGAAGTTCCTGTGAGCTGGCACATGGCAGAGACAGCACCTGTTCCTGGAAATCAATATAAAAGCCATAAATTATTTTTCTCATCCTTCTCTTACAAGAAGATGTGTAAATGGGCTTCCTTGCAGCACTGACGATCAGCATTAACTTCACACTAGAGTCCCATGGGTTTGGAAAGAGATGATGCTCTGTCCTTGGCCAACCTAAACTCAGTAGAGCACCCACAGAGAAGCTCCACAGGGCCTGGGGCAAGAGGGCCTGGTGCTGTGGAATTCTACCCTCCTCATCCATGAGAATAATCATCCCCTCCATCTCCTGAGGTAGAGAGGACAATAAGGTCTTAGTAAGAATGAGGATTAAAGTGTTGGCTTTGATTTCAGGGTATAGAATTGCTGCTACAGCATTTCAAACATTATTTTTCCACAGTTCCCAGTTACTCTCTCAAAAACTATTTGAGCTATTTCTGAGAACATAAACTTCCAGGGTTTGTTGGTTGTTGTTTTTTTGTTTTGTTTTGTTTGTTTTAGGAGCTCTCTATCATACATTTAGGGGAAGATGGCTACATTGTGTAACAGCAAAAACGTGTGGAATTTGTAGTTCAGGGGGACACCCCGGGGGAATATGGGTGGGAAGCTCAATTAACTATACAAAGTTAAAACAGCAATAATATAACACCTGCCCCTGACAACTTTATTATCTTCAGAAACTGCAGCCAGGTGTTTTTTTCTTTTTGCAACTTACTTGCTCAGAAAATTTCTGTTCCCTGGGAATATTATTTTTTCACACTGTATGGAATGCAGTGCCTGTTATTGAAAAAGAATCTACCTCAGACTGCTGCTATCCGAAATGGGGAAGCAGAACTTCCAACCCCAAACCTTCAATAATAATGAGCCAGACCCCCAAAATCATATTTTAAAAATAATACAATTTGGCTTCTTTTTTAAATTTGCCTTCTGGTTTTGGGGGCGTTGGAGTTTTTCTCCACAACCCTGAGGTCTAGAAACTTCCTTTAAAAAAAAAAATGAAAGCTGTGATTCTCACATAATCACCTGACTCCAGGATTGGGGACTTTAAGAAAAACACCAAATATCATAGAATCGTAGGACTGGAAGAGACCTCGAGAGGTCTCTAGTCCAGTACCCTGCACTCAAGGCAGGACAAAGTATTACCTAGACCCAGGGCCGGTTCCAGGCACCAGCAAACGAAGCAGGTGCTTGGGGCGGCCAAGGGGAAGGGGCAGCACGTCGGGGTCTTCGGTGGCAATTCGGCGGCCGGTCCCTCAGTCCCTCTCAGAGCGAAGGACCCGCCGCCGAATTGCTGCCGAGTAATGAAGAGGCGCAGTTGAGGTGCCGCCGATCGCAGCTTTTTTTTTTTTTCTTCTTCACCGCTTGGAGTGGCAAAAAAGCCGGAGCTGGCCCTGGCTAGACCAGGGGTCAGCAACCTTTCAGAAGTGGTGTGCCAAGTCTTAATTTATTCACTGTAATTTAAGGTTTCGCGTGCCAGTAATACATTTTACATTTACAGGGGCCGGCGGACGGAACCCCAGACCGGCAGCGGGCTGAGTGGGGGCCGGCAGCCGGGACCCCGGGCTGAGCCGCTCAGCCCGCTGTCGGTCTGGGGTTCCGTCCGCCAGCCAGCCCCTGCCAGCCGGGGTTCCCACCACCGGCCCCGCTCAACCCACTGCCAGCCCAGGGTTCCGTCCATCGTAGCTGGGACCCTGGCTGGCAGGGGGCCAGCAGATGGAACCCCAGGCCAACAGCAGAGTGCCACTGAAAATCAACTTGTGTGCTGCCTTTGGCACGCGTGCAATAGGTTGCCGATCCCTGACCTAGACCATCCCTGAAAAGTGTTTGTCCAACCTGCTCTTAAAAATCTCCAATGACAGAGATTCCACGACCTCAATAGGCAATTTATTCCAGTGCTTAACCACCCTGACAGTTAGGAAGTTTTTCCTAATGTCCAACCTAAACCTCCCTTGCTGCAATTTAAGCCTGTTGCGTCTTGTCCTATCCTCAGAGATTAAGAAAAACAATTTTTCTTCCTCCTTCTCGTAACAACTTTTTACATACTTGAAAACTGTTAACATGTTCCCTCTCAGTCTTCTCTTTTGCAGGCTACATAAAACCAGTGTTTCATAGGTCATGTCTTCTAGACCTTTAATCGTTTTTGTTGCTCTTCTCTGGACTCTCTCCAATTTGTCCACATCCTTCCTGAAATGTGGTGCCCAGAACTGGACACAATGCCCCAGTTGGGGTCTAATCAGTGCAGAATAGAGCAGAAGAATTACTTCTCGGGTCTTGCTTACAACACTCCTGCTAATACATCCCAGAACTATGTTTGCTTTTTTTTTTTGCAACAGCATTACACTGTTGACTCATATTTAGCTTGTGATCCACTATGACCCCCAGATCCCTTTCTGCAGTACTCCTTCCTAGGCAGCAATTTCCCATTTTGTATGTGTGCAACTGATTGTTCCTTCCTAAATCGAGTACTTTGCATTTGTCCTTATTGAATTTCATCCTATTTACTTCAGACCATTTCTCCAGTTTGTCCAGATCATTTTGAATTGTAATCCTATCCTCCAAAGCACTTTTAGCCCCCCCCCCCAGCATGGTATTGTCCACCAACTTTATAAGTGTACTCTCTATATTATTATCTAAATCATTGATGAAGATATTGAACAGAACCAGACCTGATCCCTGCAGGACTTCACTTGATATGCTCTTCCAGCTTGACTGTGAACCACTGATAAATGCTCTCTGTGAACTGTTTTCCAACCAGTTATGAACCCACCTTATAGTAGCTCCATCTAGGTTGTACAGTAGAACTTCAGAGTTACGAACAACTCAGGAATGGAGGTTGTTCGTAACTCTGAAATGTTCATAACTCTGAACAAAATGTTATGCTTGTTCTTTCAAAAGTTTACAACTGAATATTGACTTAATACAGCTTTGAAACTTTACTGTGCAGAAGAAAAATGCTGCTTTTAACTATCTCTTAATTTAAATGAAACAAGCACAGAAACTGTTTCCTTACCTTGTCAAATCTTTTTTGAATTTTCTTTATTTTTTTTTAGTAGTTTACATTTGACACAGTATTGTACTGTATTTGCTTTTTTTCTCTTTCTCTCTGCTGCTGCCTGATTGCATACCTCTGGTTCCAAATGAGGTGATTGGTTGACTGGTCAGTTTGTAATTCTGGTGTTCATAACTCTGAGCTTTTACTGTATTTCCCTAGTTTATCACAAGACTTGGAGCAAAATCATGAGAGATGGTCTCCAGTGTCCCACTTAGATGAGTTTTTCTGAAGTCTGTTACGTGTGTGTGTGTGTGTGTACATGCATACATACAGTGTGCTAAATGTTTCAAGTTTTTTTTAGAATAAAGGGGAATGCAGCTATGCTTCTAATTTGCATGGTCACTTGCTACGTTTTGTGTGCAAATTGAAGAATTGTCTAGATGTATGGCCAATACTGGTCTTGTGTACGTGCATACTACCTGCATTATTGCAAGAGGGAATGTTGGCTAGGCAATTGCAGAGTTATTCCCTACTCTTTTTGAAAAGTCCACTGGAGCTGTAACTGTCCCTTGAGCAGTGAGTAGAGATGACATCCTTCGAATAGACTGTTCAAGTGAGATCCTTTCTAACAGTAAGTATACGATCATACTGCTGTGTGTTGCCTGGGAGCCCAGTTCTGGGGTGTGGCTGGATCCTAAGGATAGTGGGCTGGGTACTGCGGCGGGGGGAGGAGAAGGGAAGAGTGATATCAGCAGAGCTCTGCTGATACTATGTTAAATCCTAACCGCTGAGAAGTATTTTTGTGATTTTGTGCAGCAATTCAGAATACTGGCGTCAGTGTTGGAAATTGCTTGCAAAGAGTCAGAATGCAAACTCAGCTGAGAGGAACGGACTCCCATGAACTTAAAGAGTTAATGTAATTCTGTTTACAGACTCCAGAATATAATACAATGCATGCTCTGGCAAGTCATAAAATATTTTCTGTTTTCCCTCTGCCAATCCTATGGAGCCAGAATCTTCATTGGACTTGATAAATAGTGTTTATACATTTCCCTTTAGACCACTAAAGCTGTCTTGAAGCTTGTGTGACCCTCGAGCCTATTCTTCTTCAGACTTAACTAGTTCTTGGGGCCTGTTGATTGAGAAAGATTCACAGCAAGGGTACAGGACTTGTGGGTTTGTGCTGAGGCTTTGCTGTGGGCTCTCTGACCATTCCGTGGCAGAAGTAGCAATGATTTAACACGAAGGAAAAACACTGTGCCCAAGAACAGCAAGATTAGGAATTAGGAGTTTGCGCTGCAGTGTTAAGTACGATCTCCAAGGGAAGTCTTGCCCTGAAATGAAGTGCGTTGGGAAGACATGCTGTAAAAGCTGAAGGACAGGGCTGGCCTTACCATGAGGCGAACTGAGGCCTTACCATGATCTCAGTTTGAATTGTTTTTCCAAGGTAGTGGTGTACATTTCTTGCGTGGTGACTCTTAGATGCTCCTGGAGTCATAGGCGCCAACTTTCTCCGGCGCCAGTGGTACCCGCAACCCCCCCCCCGCCCCTACTCCACCCCATCCCCTGGCCCCGCCCCCATTCCAACCCCACCCCCACAGTCCCTGCCCTAACTCCACCCCCCCAATCCCCTATTGGATCCCTTCCCCAAATCCCCGCCCCGGCCCTGCCTCTTCCCCCAGCGCGCCGCGTCCCCCCTCCTCCCTGTCCCGCGAATCAGCTATTTCGCGGCGCAAGCGCTGGAGGGAGCGGGGAGAAGCAGGACGCGGTGGCACGGTTGCGGAGGAGGCAGAGGTGAGCTGGAGCAGGGGGGCGGGGTGGGGCCACGGGGAGCTGCCGGTGGGTGCTGAGCATTTTTTTCCGTGGGTACTCCAGCCCTGGAGCACCCATGGAGTCGGTGCCTATGCCTGGAGCACAGCATCAGACTCAGCCATCCGCTCCAATTTTAAGAAAGTTTCCATTGTTTGGCACATACAGCTGATCTGAAATGCCGCGCAGTGCTAGGTTTTCGGTAGCAAGCATTCTCACAATGGCAATGAGCCTTTTCAGAACATTTTGCCAGGAAAGAGACTGATGCAATCTTCTCTTGATGCTGATCATCTATGGTGGCCTTTAACCTTAATCTCATCTCAAGCTCTTTCCACCTATGGGAATGCTCTCTGGTGATTTGGCTGCCTTCTCATGGCATGCCAGATTTCTAGCCAGATTTTTCCAGTCCTTTGTTCCTGTAGAGCCCAATGTGGCTAGAATATTAGACTGGAAGAGTTTGCAACAAAAACAGTATGCAGCATTCTGGGTTTTTGAGTACATAAGCCATTGGAGATTTCACGTCAGTAATGTGTTGGATGGAAACTTCTATTTTCATTGTCTTTGGGGAACATGAAGTTTTTCTCTTGCTGGGGCCCATGCAGTACAAGGAAGTCCCTCAGGCTACTGCTCAAGTGGGTCCACAGTCCTGGATCATCTAGACTTAAGGAACTAAACTCAGCTGCAGCTGTTTCTTGCGCTTCCACCACACTCTTCTCTGATCTACACTTTTCTTCAGGAATGTGCCTGATTACATCCATCTGAGATGGAGATATGGATGCTGCAGTAGCTGCCAGGTCACCTGCACTCTGACTAACTGGAATATCAGGCATCTCCTCACCACTCACATCCTCACTGGGGCTGGAAGACTGACCGTGAACATTTGTGTCTCTGTATCTCAGAAGAGCTCCTTCCTGTTTAGATAGAAAAGCTTCCTTTGCTTGCTTTCTTTTTCTGAATGCTGCCCCAGAGGGGCGTTTTCTTCTTTCACTCATGACTGCTGTTCTGTGCCACCAATAGTGGCTCTCAACACTCAGTTGAAGGGGACAAATAAGCAGGCTGGTAGCAGGGCCCGAGTGAGGCAAGATATCCGTGTCTTAAGGGCCTAACTGGCTCCTACTACTTCAGTTGACTGCCTGTACTCCTCAAGTGGGTTCAGGGAAGCAGCCGGAAACAGGAAGCTCCCCGAGAAGCTGGTGTTAATCAGTCCAGGCTCCTGGGGTGCTAGAGAGGTACATAAGAGGCGGCTCCTCCTCTCCCTGCAGAGGAGAGGGAGAGGGATAGCTCAGTGGTTTGAGCACTGGCCTGCTAAACCCAGGGTTGTGAGTTCAGTCCTTGAGGGGGCCATTTAGGGATCTGGGGCAAAAAAATAGTTGGGGATTGGTCCTGCTTTCAGTAGGGGGTTGGACTAGATGACTTCCAACCCTGATATTCTACGAGTCTATGAACTCCTGCTGCTTTCTGTTCTTCCCTCTCACCTTTTCTCCTGCCTGCCTGTTATGTGTCTTGTGCCCTCCTTCCTCCAGCACAGCACGCCACCATCTCTGTGCATCTAGAGCAGAGAGAATATATATGCAGCAGCAGCAGACACAATTTTCTACACTCTGGGTCCTAGAGGTGTCCCCCACCCCCCACAGTATGGCGCCTGAGGCGGCCGCCTCAGTTCGCCTCATGGTAAGGCCAGCCTTCCGCCATGGGGTTCCAGTCCAGGACTGGGACTCCTAGGTGCAACTGCATTACCAATAACAAATAATAATAGGAGTAGGTTGTTATCCTGTTGTTTTACAGTTATGAAAACAAAGGCAGAGAGGCTGATTGGTGTGGGTAAGAACACAGAAGAAGTCAGTGCCAACTTTCCCCAGCGCCTTTGGGTGCTCGCGCCCCTCCGCCCCTGGTCCTGCCCCGACTCCACCCTTTCCCCATCCCCATTCCAACCCCTTTCCCAAATCCCCGCCCTGGCCCCGCCTCTTCCCGAGCACGCCGCATTCCCTTTCCTCCCCCTCCCAGTGCTTGCCACGCGAAAGAGCTGTTTTGCAACGCAAGTGCTGGAAACTAGGGGGAGAAAAGCAGGCATGCAGCATGCTCAGGGGAGGAGGCAGAGGTGAGCTGGGGTAGGGGGGCAGGGTGGGGAGCTGCCGGTGGGTGCTAAGCATCCACCAGTTTTTCCCCGTGTGTGCTCCAGCCCCGGAACACCCATGGAGTCGGCGCCTATGAGTGGCATAGCTGGGATTAGAACTCAAGACTTCATTGCTCTCAGAACTGTATTCAGACCACTAGGAGCTCCCAGCTGTAACCAAAGAATGAATTCTTAGTTTCATGGAGAGCATCTGTCCCTGACTGCAATATTCTCTTCTGAAAAAGGCAGTGGAAGCATGTTAATAAAAATCTCAACATGCCAGTTTTTTGGCTCTTTGTAGTATTTTGCTGGCAGATGAGAGTGTACAGATGTGTTACTAGGTGGAGCAAGTGACTGTTCTGGCAGCCTTTGTTTTTATGACTACCCGTACAGGACTTTCTTCAGAAATGAAATAAGCTTTAGATCAGGTTAACAAGTCAAATTAAAAACACAGCTTCAGCTGTAAGCAATAGATTTCAAGAGCTAGAAGCAAATTATATCCAGCCCGTCTAGCAATAAGTAGAAGTAAAACATCTTATTGATGGATCCCTCATTTATATTTGCACAACAGCCAAACACAGAACACAGTGATTGCTAGATATACATTTGAGTCATATGGCCACACTGTTCCTGCGTTTTAGGAAATCATTCTGAAGCCAGCCCCTTGGCATGCCACAGTTGTGATATTTGAGAAGATTACTGCTTTCATGGGAAACAAACTACTAGGGGTGTGGCTTCTGTAAGAAACAGAGCTGGGTGGCATTTTTCAGCCCTAATTCTTTTTTCACTGAAAAATACAGATTATGGTCAACCGAAACATTCATTTAAATAAATTAAATTAATGGAGATATCCTATCTCCTAGAACTGGAAGAGACCTTGAAAGGTCATCGAGTCCAGTCACCTGCCTTTATTAGCAGGATCAAGTACTGATTTTTGCCCCAGATCCCTAAGTGGCCCCCTCAAGGATTGAACTCACAACCCTGGGTTTAGCAGGCCAATGCTCAAACCACTGAGCTATCCCTTCTTCCTTTTATTTGTGTTTGTGAATTTGTGTTTGATTTTGGTGAATTGTTTCAGTGAAAAAGAAAAACTTGTGTTGAAAAGTTTCACTGCGAAATCAAATTCCAGAAAATTTCAATGAGCCGTTTGCAAAATGGATCATTCTGTTTTAAAAAGAAACTTGCCCCATTTCTCAGCAAGCATGATAGGAAATAGCTGTCCTGAGGTCTCTTTCTTACTGGGGAGATTTTTTTGACGCACAATCTGCAGTATAATCACTACTCCCCTGTGAAGTATGATTCTAAATCATTTAAACCAAACTACGCTTTTTAAAATAAATTAAAAATACACCTCTACCTCGATATAAAGCTGTCCTTGGGAGCCAAAAAATCTTACCGCGTTATATCGAACGTGCTTTGATCCGCTGGAGTGCGCAGCCTCCCCCATCCCCCCGGAGCACTGCTTTACCGCATTATATCCGAATTCATGTTATATCAGGTCGCGTTATATCCGGGTAGAGGTGGTGTACATTGTGCAATGCAGTATCCGTGATTTTTTTTATAATAGTATTTATTCACAAACTAGCTAATTTAGAAATATTTGTATAACCTGCAGTGGGTTGCGCAATCATTGCTCTGGATTAGAGTGGATCTGTTGTGGGTGTGCATGGATGTAGTTTGCTGTGTGTCAGTGTGTGTGGTGTCATTCTATATAGGAAATTTAAGTGGGCTAGTTCCTCAGCTACAATGAGCTAGTTTGCTTTACACTAGCTGAGGATCTGGCCTGTGGTGCATAAGCAAGCAGGGCCGGTGGAAGGATGTTTCACGCCCTAGACGAAACTTCCACCTTGCGCCCCGTCCCTGTCCCCGAGCCCCCGCCCTGAGGTGCCCTCTCCCCCCGTGGCAGCTCCCCTCCTCTGCCCTGAGGCGCTCCCCATCCCCCACCCTGAGGCGCACCCCCCCCCCCCCGCCCCAGCTCATCCCTGCTCCGCTCCTCCCCAAGCACGCCGTGGCTGCCTCACTTCTCCTGCCTCCTAGGCTAGCAGCGCCAATCAGCTGGGGCGGGGAGTTCCCCTGTGTGCCGCCCCCATCCCCCCCGCTGCAGGCGGCCCTCCCCGTGCTCCCCGAAGATCCAGCCGCCGCGGTCGCTGCCAAAGAAAATGGTGCCCCCCAAATCCTAGCGCCCTAGGCAACTGTCTAGGTCACCTAAATGGTTGCACTGGCCCTGTAAGCAAGATAACTTATTAGGGAACCTGCAGTTCTCAGACACACACAGAGTTGTCCTTTCCTTTGTATGTACCCATGTCATTTAAAGGTGTTTGTTTAATAAAGTAGAACCTCAGCATTATGAACACCTCGGGAATGGAGGTTGTTCGTAACTCTGAACAAAACGCTATGGTGGTTCTTTCAAAAGTTTACAACTGAACATTGACTTAATACAGCTTTGAAACTTTACTATGCAGAAGAAAAATGCTGCTTTCCCTTTATTTTTTAGTAGTTTATGTTTAATACAATACTGCACTGTATTTGCGCCTAAGAACAAAGAATGTAGGCCATACTTACAGGATGGGGGACTCCACCATGGGAAGCAGTGACTCTGAAAAAGATCTGGGGGGCGTGGTGGATAATCAGTTGAACATGAGCTCCCAGTGCAATGAGATGTGGCCAAAAGGGCTAACGTCATCCTTGGATGCACAAAGAGGGCAGTCTCGAGTAGGAGTAAAGAAGTTATTTTTCTTCTGTATTTGGCACTGGTGCAACCACTGCTGGAATATTGTGTCCAGTTCTGGTGTCCACGAGTCAGGAAGGATTTTGATAAATTGGAGAGGATTCAGAGAAGAGCCACAAAAGGGATTAAAGGA
This sequence comes from Chrysemys picta bellii, assembly GCF_011386835.1. Classification (NCBI taxonomy): domain Eukaryota; kingdom Metazoa; phylum Chordata; order Testudines; family Emydidae; genus Chrysemys; species Chrysemys picta. The sequence goes on along the minus strand of NC_088803.1, from coordinate 45,328,322 downwards.
TTAGAAAACCTGCAATATAGTGATAGACTCAAGGAGCTCAATCTATTTAGTTTAACAATGAGATGGATAAGGGGTGACTTGATTACAGTCTACAAGTACCTACATGAGGAACAAATGCTTGATAATGGGCTCTTCAGTTTAGCAAAGAAAGATATAACAACGATCCAATGGTTGGGAGTTGCAGCTAGACAAATCCAGACTGAAAATAAGGCATAAAGATTTAACAGTACAGTGTGATAAACTCAGGACAAACGGCTGCTAGAGGTGTGGGGGGAGGGGCATAGAAAACAATCCCAGAAGGTTAAAAGGCCCTCCTCCCTATCAACTGGGGAGGGGTGACTAAAAGTCAATCACGTTCAGCTGAGAAGGAGTTACCAGAGATCAATGAGGATCAACTGAGAGGGAGTTACCTGAGGTCATAAGAACATAATTTAAATTCTTATGTTCTTATGAGGCTGTATTCCCTCCCGTAAGGGAGAAAAACAAGCCCAAAAGACTGGCTGAGAGAAGGGCGGACTGCCCCGTGCAGCCAAGAGGGACTGTTTTACCTGGAACCCATCTTATCAAAGCTAAAAACAGCTGAGGCTGGTGAGACCGAGAAGGTGCTTTGCACAAAAGATAATTAACCATTGGAACAATTTACCAAGGTTTGTGGCGGATTCTCCATCACTGACCATTTTTAAAATCAAGATTGGATATTTTTCGAAAAGGTCTGCTCTAGGAATTATTTTGGGGAAGTTCTGTGCCCTGTGTTATTCAGGAGATCAGACTAGATAATCTTAATGGTTCCTTCTGGCCTTGGAAACTGTGAATCTATTAATCAAAAGTTTACCCTCTTCTCAAAGTTCTCTCAGTTCAGCAAGGCACAGAAGCACATGCTTAATTTGAATATCGCTTAATATCTCCAAGGCTCAAATGGTCCAGTGGCAGGACTCAGCTGCATGCAGTGCCAACATACACAGTGACCACAACCAATTAATGTTGCGTAAAGTCCTTTTAAAGAGGTAGCGATTGAAGGGTTTTATTTAAATGTATTATGGCCAAACTAATTTGTTTTTTTTAATTCATTGGCTTTATTTTTCATATTTCTTTGTTCTTCGATTGATTGCTCTTGTCCATTTGATGTTAGGTGTGTGTGCTTGCCACGTGAACCGGTGCCAGAAGTTTTTCCCTCAGTGGTAGCCGTAGGTGCCCGTAGGCTCTGGCACCCTCTGGAGTGGAGTGCATATGCGCCAATATAAGGAGCGCTGCTGGCCCCCTCCCTCCCTCAGTTTCTTCTTACCGCCCATGATGGTGCTGAAAAGTCTCCTTGCTTTGGCAAGCGCCTACCTACCCAGTGTTTTTTTCCCTTAGTGTTGTAAATAGTTAGATAAGTAGTTCTTTTATTCTTTAACAACTAGCATGTTAGTGTTGTAGATAAGTTAGATAGTCCCCTTTGGGACTTAGCCCAGAGATGGGGCATGCCCCGGTCCCTGAGCTTCAAGCCTTGTAATCGCTGTAGAAAGCCTATGCCGATCAGCAACACTCAGCAAAGTTTCATAGATTCATAGATTCTAGGACTGGAAGGGACCTCGAGAGGTCATCGAGTCCAGTCCCCTGCCCGCATGGCAGGACCAAAGTTGCTTGAAGAGTTTGGGAGAAGCTCACATTAGCAATAAGTTCGCATTTGTAAAAGCTTCAAGCCCAGAACAAAAAGGAGCAGGACATAAGACTGAGAGCGCTCCTCATGGAGTCAGCCCTCGTGCTGGTCTCCGAGCCGCCGAAATCAGACTCTGCTCCGAGTACAGCGGCATCAGTGCGAAATGCACCTCCGGCACTGGCCTCATGGTGCTGGTCCCAGTCCCTGGTACTGGCTAAGAAGCAAAGGAAGCACCCAGGGAGAGGGTGTTCCTTGACATCGCATGTGGGAAAAGGAAAGTCCAGGGAGGAGCATAGATCCAGAGTTGGTACAAGCCACATGCCAGGCACTGGGCCTGTTGATAAATGAACAAAAATCCACATTAGTGCCAGTGCAAAAAATAGAGTTTATAGGGGCAGTCCTGGACGCGACATGGGCCAGAGCATTTCTCCCGGAGCCCAGATTTGAGGCAACGTCAGCTTTCATCACCCAACTCACCACCCACCCTGTCACCACAGGCAGGGTATGCCTCAGGCTACTAGGACACATGGCAGCGTGCATTTATGTAGTTTGCCATGCATGTCTACCGCTCAGGCCCCTCCAGATGTGGTTAGCCAGGCACCACCTAGACAGAGTCCTCACAATTCCATCGCAAGTGCTTACAGCTCTGAAATGGTGGTCAAACCCGGTAAATGTTTCCAAAGGAAAACCCTTTGCAACCCCAAAACCCACAAAGGTGCTAGTGTCAGACATGTCTGACCTAGGCTGGGGGGCCCACCTTGGATCACTGAAGACCCAGGGGTTGTGGTCCCGGGAGGAACTCACACTACACATCAACATCAGGGAGCTCAGAGCCATTTGTTTGGCTTGTGAGGCATTCCTTCCTCGACTATCCCATCAAGTGGTTCAGGTGTTGACCGACAGTACAGCTGCCATGTTCTATGTTAACAGGCAAGGAGGAACGAGGTCCCCAGCTCTCTGCCAAGAAGCCCTCCAGCTGTGGAAATTCTGTATCCGGCACGGCATACACATTGAGGTGCTACATCTCCCTGGCATCCGAAACACGCTGGTGGATCACCTCAGCAAGGCGTTCTGTTCTGACCATGAATGGTCCCTCCACGAGGAGATTGTCAAAATGATCCCCCAGAGGTGGGGAACTCTCCAAGTGGGCCTGTTCGCCACCAGGGGGAACAGGAAGTGTCACCAGTTCTGCTCCCTCCAAGGTCTTGACAGCGGGTCACCTTCAGATGCTTTTCTCCTGTCTTGGGCAGACAACCTGATGTACGCCTTCCTGCCAATCCCTCTTATCAACAGGACCCCCCTGAAAATAATGAGCGTCATCATGATTGCCGCAGCGTGGCCCCACCAGCATTGGTTCGGCATGCACATGGACTTGTTGTCAGCACCCCTGTGAATGCTTCCCAACCGCCCAGATGTGCGCTCTCAGGATCCCGGGAGGTTACTGCACCCGAAGCTCCCCTTACTCCATCTCACAGTGTGGATGTTGCATGGCTGAACCCAGAGGAGCAGGCCTGCTCTACTCAAGTCCAAGGAGTGCTGCTGGAAAGTAGAAAACCCTCTACTGACAAAGTGGAAACACTTCTGCTGGGCGTTGGAGCGGGGGATCTCCCCTACCCAGTCATCTCTGCAGTCCATTCTAGACTACCTGCTTCATTTAAAGCATCAGGGCCTAGCCTTCTCCTTGATCAAGGTGCACCTGGCAGCCATTTCAGCATTCCACCCCCGTGTCCAGGGCAGATCAGTGTTCTCACGTGGGATGATGATCAGGTTCCTTAAGGGCCTAGAAAGGCTCTTCCCGCTGGTCCGGAACCCGGTACCCCAATGGGACCTCAATCTAGACCTTTCTAGCCTCACTGGCCCTCCCTTTGAGCTGTTAGCCTCCTGCTTTCTTTCATATCTATCGTGGAAAGTCGCCTTTCTTGTGGTTATCACTTCCATGAGACGAGTCTCCCAGATTAAAGCCCTTACGTTGGAACCCCCATATAATGTGTTCTGCAAGGATATAGTTCATTTCCATCCCAATCCAGCTTTCCTGCTGAAGGTGGTGTCGACTTCCCATGTTAACCAGGACATATTTCTTCCGATTTTCTGCCTGAAGCCTCACGTGTCGAATGAGAAGAGGCGTATGCACCTCCTTGACATCAGACAAGCTCTGGCCTTTTACTTAGAGCATACTAAGCCTTTCTGTAAATAGACTCAGCTGTTCATCAAGGTGGCTGGCAGAATGAAAGGCCGCTCAGTATCTTCTCAAAGGCTTTAGTCTTGGATTACCACCTGCATTCACACTTGTTATGACCGGACGTTGGTTGTACCTCCACAGATAGTGATGGCCCATTTGACCAGAGCTTAGGCATCGTAGGCAGCCTTCCTGGCCCAAGTCCCTATCCAGGATATCTGCAGGGCCACAACATGGTCATTGGTGCATACCTTCATGACCCACTACGCCATCACCCAGCAGGCCAGAGATGATGCTGGCTTTGGCAGAGTTGTATTGTAATAGACATGTCCATGAACTCCTACCCACCTCCGGGGATACTGCTTGGGAGTCACCTAACATGTAATGGACATGAGCAATCACTCGAAAAAGAAAAAACGGTTACTAAACTTTCGTAACTGTTGTTCTTTGAGATGTGTTGCTCATGTCCATTCTATGATCCGCCCTCCTTCCCCACTGTCGGAGTTCTGGCAAGAAGGAACTGAGGGAGGGGGCCAGCAGCGCCCCTTATACCTGAGCATATGCATGCCTACTCCAGAGAGTGCCAGAGCTGGTCCCCTATGGATACCACTGAAGGAAAAACTTCCAGCACCGATGCATGTGGCACATAGACATGAGCAACACATCTCGAAGAACAACAGTTATGAAAGGTTAGTAACCATTTTTTCTCCATTCCATTCAACTTTTGGAGAGGAGATCAAAAAGCAGGAGTTTTTGTATCTTCCCAGTTATTTCCTTTTTATGATGACACTGCTTAAAAGCCTTTTCTTTGGCAGAAAACAAGATAATACAGATGGGAAAGATCTGATACCAAATTTTTGCAGAGATTTAGCACATCTGCAATCCAGAAGAAATGTTATCTAAGGCAGATGTTCTGTTATCTGCACATGTCTGTGCGGTTGGTCCATCCCTTGTGTATCTTTTGCTCTCACTTCAATTTGTCTTCCCATGTGTAAAGGGAAAATCAGGGTTGCCTTGCCTTTCCTTACTTGGGAATTCTTGCAAGAGACTTTCAGGCACCCTCTACAGTGACTGAACTCCAACTTACTTTTGTGCATGTCATTCTTGGTGGGAGAGGGAAGGAGAGAGAGTTATCTCAGGACTGCGATTTGTTTTTGAATGATTAATGTCCATAGACTGAACACTAGGTTTTGCTTGATTGCTGATGTTCTTTTTGTCCTGCCAGGATTAAGATTTATGTATCAAATATACACACATATGGTCAAATATACATGAACCCTGTTCAATCATGCTAACAGGCTGGCCTCCGTGGAGCTTTAAACAACCTACTGACAACACTGGGGGCAGGAGGGAAATAAAGTCAGTGAGAGAGACACGTCACTTTAATAAGACTGCAGTTACTCTGCCAGATGTCATCACGGCTAAATGGTCTCCAGTGTGATGACAAGGATTCTCGAAATACCCTAAACCTGGATGAAAAGTTCAACTCCCTGTGACGTCATCTAATTAAAATATATTCATGCAAATCATTATTGCTACCACTGTTCTGTAATTGCAACAGATTTTATACAAAGTGTAACACATGGCCAGAAAGGGTTCAACAGCTTGCAGGCTAACTAACCCAAAGCGAACCTTTAAAGACATGTTGGAAAATATGTGAATGGTAATTAGGGCCCTTCGATGCTATATGGGCTAGAATTTTGAAATGCAAATCTGTATTGTTAGAGAATTAAAGGTGATACTAATTGTATGTGTTTAATTATAGCTGGTTAAATGTTCGCCATGTAAACAGACAGTTCCTGTCTGTCACTGTAGCTGTTGATTCAGAGATCAAAAGGGAATATTAACGTTTAGATGAATCTTGCCTGCAATAATGTCATTGTCTATGTGTCTCTTTAAAGTTTGTGATAAACTACTTAATGGATAAATTATCGTATGTTAATCCATGTAGTTAATTACTGGTGAGGTTTAGGAAACAGAAGGTTACATCAAAAGCCTATTGTCCACCCAAGCATTTGAACTTCTCTAGAAGGATACAAAATGTGGTAACCGTCAGATGTGCCACTCCCTGAATAGAGGCGAGTCAGGGGAAGGAAACAAACCAATAAAGGACTTTTTTTTTCCCAACCCTAAAGCACTGTCACTGCAGTGACAGGCCAGGTTGGCACCAACTAATTCAGCTTTTAAATTGCCAGTGAAGCTATTCTGAAAGGAAATACAATATCGGGCAGCAAATTGGTTATAAAATAATCTATTCCTTTTTTGTGTGTTTACTTTTTCCTTTTTCACCAGCCAAGGTACAATGTTAAATTCTGAGAACTGGTTTACCGTGTTTCCACAATAGTGACTTGATGTAACATTTCACAAGGTTTTTATTGAGAGCAGTAACAAATTTTTGCAAGAAAGACAGGCACTGTTTAAAATCCAGGGGTAAATAATTAGCATTTAAAATGTATCATTTGTTTATTTAAATACTTAATTGAGAGGGAGCTATTTTTAAATGCTGTAAACTTTACCTACATAGCCTAGGGCAGTGGTTTTCAAACTTTTTTTCTGGCTACCCAGTTGAAGAAAATTGTTGATGCCCGCATCCCGCAGTTTGAAAACCACAGGCCTAGGGGCTTTTTTATAATAGTTATTAATGAGCAGAAGACTGCAATTAATATAAGTACATGCAGAAACCAGTATGTTCAATTAATTAAACAAAACTGTGAAAATATCAATTTGAGGAACTGTGTACTGTATGTATTAACCCAACACTCCTTAGCATCCTTTTTCCTCCATAGAGATTGGGATGATCTCAAGATTACAAGGTCACATTTTCAGGATCATGGTCAATTTTTTTAAATAGACCATCTGCAAGCACTGAGCACAATTTTCAGAGGGATATAGATGTGAAGAGGAGACATCCATTACTAGAAAGGGTTTTGTTCTCTTTGTGGCCCAGTACAGAGAACAGTGTTGGAGGGGTCAGGAAACCTGGATTCTATTGCTGGCTTTGCCACTGGCATGCTCTCTGACCTTAGTCAAGGCACCTCACTGCTTCATGCCTCAGTTTCCCTGTCTATTAAATAGGAATAATGATGCTTACTTTGCATGCTAATGTGCTTTCTGATCGATGGCTGAAAAGGATTAGATGGGTCAAATTATTATTATTCTAGCCCTATGTGGCTCAGCTTACCCCTGCACACAATGAACAAGTAATGAAGCCGTATTCCTTTCAGCACAGTGCGTTAGTCTCTGGCCCGGATCCACAGGACTGCAATGAAGTGTGTTGATTTACACCAGCTGAAGAATTTGCCTGTCTCTTTGTAATTTGAGAATACTGTGCTGTCTGGAGCTGGGGCGCAGGCACGGTATCTCAGGGAGCAATCAGGAGTGTGGCTGCAGCTATCCCCTTTGCTATGTGCGCCCCATGGTGTCAAGACAGCTCCATTGGCTGGTAAGGAACGAAGGGGAGGAAACTATCTTCTTGTCACTGCCCTTTGATATTACTAGCCCTGAGCACGGTGCAGCACTGCAGGATCTGCGTCCCTGGGATCACACAATGCATGGACCAGCACTGAGCCTGTTCCATGGGCCGGGATGTGTCTTTTTGTTCTCTTTGCCCTGACTTGCCTCTATTCAGGGAGCGGCACATCTGACGATTACCACATTTTGTATCCTTCTAGAGAAGTTCAAATGCTTGTGGTTTGCATCTAGAAGGATAAAAAATGATTTTCTAGATTCCCTGTGTAGGGAGCAAAACCATTTACATGCAGACCTGGCTGTTCAATGGGGCCAGATCCCCTACTACACCAGAGCAGTGCTTGGCACAAGGTGGGCGTGTGAGAGGTTGAGGATCTGGCCCTCGATAAACTCAGTTACAACTCCAGGGTTTCCCATTGCCGAAGTCTTTGGGGTCAAGTTTTCGGACATGGAACAATTATTCCAAGGCCTTTTTAGCAACACCTGCTCTTCTCTTTTGGCCTCCCTTTGAATGAGATGTAGTCCTCAGCCCAAAAACCAACGAAGATGCTTGCAAGAGGAAGAGCTTTTCTCTGTACCGAGTACACTGCTGCTTTTTGTTTTCTGTTCTCTCACCTGGGGGCGGGAATCACCCAGGTTATATTTTACTGACTGTGCCAAGAGAATGGGGGCGTATTCGTATGAGATGAGGGTGTCCAAAAAAGAGGACAAACCTAACAAGTTATTTTAATAATTACAAGCGGATATTTCAATGAGTACAAATAATTACGCTGAGGCCTCAACACATGTGAGTTACGATCAGTGTTGAGGTTTAGCTACTAGAATTGGCTTTTATATCCTATTCCCATACAGCATGAGCTACTATCACAGAGGTACAGTTGGGTCCCCTTTAGAATAACCCTGGCTGAGCCCAGATATAATTTTAACTCTGACAACATGGGTATCTGTTAACTCCCTATTCCCAATGGCACTAGTCTCAGTCTCCATCATGGAGGTGCCTCTGGTTCTCAAGTCTCAACCTCCCTAATCATGTGTGATGCTCTCCACTTTTAAGAATCGTTTTTTCACCGTGTGAGACAGTGGGCAGCAAAGGCTGGTCACAAAGGGCACTTGGGGCTAACTCCCTCCCCCATTAAATCTTCTGTTTTATTCCTTTAAACAACAAAATCTATGGCAGCCCGAAGGAGATAGCAGCAGTGGGGAGAGGGGGAATGGCGGGCTGGCTTTTATTTCTGTGGGGGGGTTTTAAGCCCCATCAGTGCAGCATCATGGAGTGCAGTCATGGAAAGACTGGCAGTGCCCAGTCCGTGCAGCACAGCCGCATAGAGTCCAGACCGGGACAAGTCAGCGTCAAGCCCCTAAGAGCTCCTCCTTCTGTTGAAAGAGCAGGGCATAGAGCTGCATCACAGGCTCAGAGGCCTTTCCAAACCCCTTTGGGGCTTTAAAAAATCTACCCTGAGAGAAAGTGCAGGGATAGCACCATTGCAGAACTCCACACAGAGGAAAGCTGAGGACCGAATTTGTTCCTGGCACATGCAATCTTTTGTATTGTGCTGATCCGCAACAACATTGGCTGGACTGCAGCTATGTAGAAGCCTAAGGTGGCCCTAAGTGTATTTTACCAGTGAGTGCAGTCTTCATGATAGGGATCCCAGTGGACTCCTGAACCTGGGGTGGGAAGTATCCTGTGAGTAGCCAAGCTCTGAGAGTCTCTTTCCAGTCCTAATCTTTACACGGGTTCCTTTCATCTACTTCCTTTAAATAAAGTTGTTTGTGCTGAGGACAGTACAAGAACACGTATAGCACAGAATAGGAGGCTGTATATATGCCAACGTTATCATGCTGGAGTGACAAAAGCTAGGCATCTTGAATCTATATTTGGACACTTGAATAAATGACCTGACTTTCACAGGTGCAGAACATCCAACTTCCCCAGTAGAGTAATGGGAGTTAGTAGGAATTAATGTGCAGCGTCTTTGGAAAATCAGGCCACTGAGTAGCTGCTGAAATACAGATTTAGGTGTCTGGCTTTAGGCACACATGTTTGAAAATTCTGTCCACCCTGTTCATAGTCTCCAAAGGGCTGATGTATTACAACTCCATCTTTGGACCAAACCAAACAAAACACTATTACTCTGGGTCCTCTCTTCATGCTGCCTTACCCCCCAGTTAAGAACTGTCTAGACAGTATGTGTGCTTTGAACTGCAAGGATGGAAAAGAACGTAGCTTTAGTAGGGGGAGTACAGTGAGAGACAGACATCCTGAAGGGAACGGAGAGAGAGAGAAGCTCAGAAGGACTTGGGAGAACAGGAGCAAAGGGCCAGAAGGGATGGTGATACAAGATGAGAAGAAATGGGGAACTGAAAGGTTAGAGGAGGACTCAACTGAAATTGACAGAAGCCATCAGATGATGAGGTTTCATGGTCATGATTCAGGGATGGGATTCACAGAATGGGAGAGTGGATAAAGTGTACTTGTGTTTGAGTTCTTCTATCCATCCCTTCCTTTGGAGGTTCATGTTTAAAGAAATAGGTGACTGGACAAAGCCACCACAACCTTCCCCAGCCACTGTGAGGGGCTCAGCCACCTCTTGTGACCCTTCTGATTGTCTTCACTTCCTTCCCCATCCCTATCCCTGCATCCTACTTCCTGCACTGTGGGTCTCAGACATCCTTTCACCAACCTACAGTGGATTACAAGTAGAGAATCAGAGGGCGGAGAGAAGATCAAGCTGATCGCAGAAACTCTCTTTTCTGACTTGCCACTCTGAGTCCAGTCCAAGACCATCTACTGAACATACAGGCCCCAATCCTGAAAAATGTCCCACTCAGGCAGACCCTTCGCCTATGAGGAGGCCCACTGAACTCAGCGCAGAGGAGGTTGGAGGGCTAAGGCCATAGTTTTCATTGGCCACCTGTTCATTGCAGTAGTGATAGAGGATACATTTCACATGTTCCAGACTAATTAAAAAGAGTAGTTTGTTCAAGATTTTTTTGTTATACAGTCTGTTAGAGAGGAAACCCCACAAGGGGCTAGATCCCCAGCTGGTGTAAATCAGCAGTACTCTTGATTTCAGGTAGCCCTATAGCGATCGACACCTGTTTTGCATCTGACCCCAAAGAATAAAGTTCTTCAGACGAAATTGGACAAAAACATGGGAGACCTGTTTATATGTCTATGATATTAAAGACTGTTTAGGTGGGCAATTTTATGCTGATTTGAGCATGCAATTACCATGATTTCCCTTGTAATAATAATAATATACACACAAATTACATTAACTAATTGGTTTTTGCATGCAGGTACAGCCTTGCCCCACATTTCTTGTGGTAATTTCATATGCAAATTAGGCACCCAAATGTGTGCCAAACATTTTTGAAAATCAGACCCTAAGATTTAAGAGAATTCCTGTTAAACTTCCTCAGAGGAAATAAGATAAATAAAAAAAGGGAATTTTTGCATAACACATTGGAAAACAGAAAGTTTGCCTGGTGTTCTTTCCTGGTGAGATGGGGAAAGATATATTCTGTCACTGCTTCCAGGAAAGTCATAGAGTATTTATTTGGTGGCTTACTGAAAACTAGATGTTTGATCTCAAATCGGTGTATACTCTTGGCTAGGATAACATGCTGTCGTAAAATTATAACATTAGAACTAGAAATGATCTCCTCCTCCTTAATGCTGTTAGCATCATATGGCCTGTTCCTGCAGATCCTGACCATGGGGTTGGTGCTCAATAATCTATGTAGTCCAATTGAAATCTTAGTATCAAGTGCAGAGATTACTACTGTGAGTAGTCCCATTACTTTCAATGGGACTAGGCTGAGAGTAAGCACGGTGTTCAATAGTAAGTAGTTGCAGGATTGGGCTCTTATTTTGTTGTTTGTTTCTCTCATAAAAAAAATCTAAAGACACAAAGGAAATGAACTGAAAATCCAAAATCATGAACCAGGTCTCCAAAACTCATGAGACTGACTTAAAATTTTTGAGTTTTTGAAAAGTGATCGAATTTTGGATGCTAATTTTGGTCCTAAATGTTTTGTTTAAAGTTGTTGCTATTCAGATCATTGTAGAGATGCATGTGAAGTTACATATGTCAACTGTGTTGTAGCGAGCGCTAGACATAATTTATTCCCACTATTTCTCTCAAGCGTACTGATGATCTGAAATAGACTCAAAGAGCTTTAACGTACTCCAAAATTTAGCTGGCTCTTAGAGGATGTAACTGCTTTTTCGAGGCTGCCAGCCTGCAGTGGGGCCAGGGTCTGCCGGCGGGCCCCGTGCAGTGGGGATCCGGGGTCCGGGGCGGGCAGCTGGCTGGCCCCACACGGAGAGGGTCTGGGGTTGGGATCCGGGCTGCTGCTGCCCTGCCACCTGGCCCCTGTGGCCCAGGTAACACATATGCGGCCCACAATGATAAATAAGTTGAGAACCACTACCTTATGGAGTCAGGGTACTAGGCAAAGTAGTATTGCCAACTCCCTCAATTTTAGCATGCGTCTCAGATGTATATATTAAAATTCCAGCTCCTGGAGTCCTGTGATTACATCATGATCTCCATCTTCATTTACAAAATAAAGAAGTAAGTTTCTAGCCTTCATGGTTGCAGAGAAAAGCTTCAAACATGAAGCCTAAAAGGGGGTGGGAGAAGCAAATAAAAATAACTCCATTTTCTTTTAAAAAAAAAAAGTCATTATTTTTAAGACAATCTGGTGGTTTCGGGGGCTGGACTCACGATTTTTGAAGGCTTGGCATTGGTAGTACTGCTTGAATAAAGGCAGCAGAATCAGGCCCTAAATTCAGCTACATTAGCTGGAATGAATAAAAATAGGTAATAGGTTAGCTTTGGTAGCTCAACGGAGAAGGGAAACTAGTCTAGATTTGCAGAAATGTGCATACTTAGACTCTTCCTGCAGCTGCTTTGCGTGCAGAGCTCATATTGACATCAAAGCAGTTTCATGCATCAAACGGCTGCAGCATCAAGCCCCTAATGTGGGCGCACAATTCATGTGATTGCACATACATTCAAAGTAATTGTGCCAACAGATTTAGGCCCCAATCCTGCAGACACTTCTGCACATGAGTAACTACTACAGAGTTTTGTGAGATTACTGAGATGTGTAAAGCTACTCATGTGTATTTGTAGGATTGTGTCTTTAATGAGTAACATCGATCAGAAAAAATTGATTTTGAAGGTTGGTTTCCTTTTCCTATTTGTATATATTTGAATATAGCCCTTTTTTAGTCTCCAAAAAAAGATTTAAACCATTTCTCTTTTTCCCCTTGCTTGTGGAGAGAGCTTTATCGGAAATAGCTGTAGTGGGGAATAAAGTGTAACATGACCATCTTCAAAGCAGGTATGATTTCATTCTAGAGGGATGTTGGGAGATAATATATAATATAAACTAAACCAGCAGTTCTCAAACTTTGAGTCAGGACCCTAAAGTGAGTCACGACCCAGTTTTAATGGGGTTGCCAGGCCTGGCTTAGACTCGCTGAGGCCCAGGGCCCGAGCCCAGGCCCCACAGCCCAGGGCCAAAGACGAAGCCTGAGGACTTTAACCCTGGGCGGCAGAGCTCAGGTTATAGGCCCCCTTCCTGGGGCTGAAGCCCTTGGGCTTCGGCTTTGGCTCCCCAGGGATGGCGGAGCTCGGGTAGGCTCAGGCTTCAGTCCCCCCTCCAGGGTCACGTGGTAATTTTTGTTGTCCAAAGGGGATCACGGTGCAATGAAGTTTGAGAACCCGAGTTAAACTATATAATTTGATGGCTTTAAAAGATTTACCGTAATGAACAGAGCAGCCAGCTGATTGGATAGGGGTGATAATGAAATACACCTTTACCCCAATATAACGTGACCCGATATAACACGAATTCGGATATAACGCGGTAAAGCAGTGCTCTGGGGAGGCGGGGCTGTGCACTCCAGCGGATCAAAGCAAGTTCGATATAACACGGTTTCACCTATAATGCGGTAAGATTTTTTGGCTCCCAAGGACAGCGCTATATTGGGGTAGAGGTGTATGTTAACAGCTATTCCAGGAATTTGCTATTTAGGGCTTTTATAATAGAGTGACTCAATGTTGATATGTAATTTAACATGGAAGAACACTCATCGGGTCAGAGATTTTACTGGCTGTTAGGATAGGTAACCATTAGAAAACAATGTCAAATCTGTGTGCCTAAAATGATAGGATCTTAAGTCCTTATAAGAGCATCTAAATAAGTGGCCCAATTTTCAAATGTGCTGAGAATAGGGTATGCCTAGTAATTCTAGAGGATAAAGAGCAGTGTATTATGTGCCGTGTTCTGACACACAATCCCGGTATTAGGAATATGCTGTTCATTGTTTTGTGCATCACATGAGCATCTTAAAGGGATGTAATTACCACATCTTCATTTATTTAAAAAATATTCGTGCTGTTTATTGTAAGGGATTTGGCTCCAACGGCTGACTGAAAGTTCAAGGATGCGTGTACTCTTTATTTTTAGCTAGTAATATAAATGGAATCTCCCACTTCTGCTTCTCCTCCACTCTCAAGAACTCTGTCGCGATGACCATCCCTATGGTCAAAGAGGGTGGACCTATGTCAAAAAATGGCCAGAGGACTCGTTAGAGAGCAGTGTAACTAATTTCTTGCTGCTTTTCCTCAAGGCAAGTTTCCTGCTAGTCTACTACCAAAGGATTGAATTAGAGTCTTTGCTGTCACTCGCCAGCTGCAGCTATTAGTAGAGCTAATTAAAAACATTCTAATGTTGCTTATTGCTTGATTATGGTGGGGGTAAAACAAGACAGAAAATTATGAAGGCTGAGTTAGTGCAGTGTTAGCCAGAGGTTTCTCCTTCATGCATGGTACTATTCTATCAATGCCTGATTCCTTGTAATACCGTAGGGTTGTTCAGGTTGCCTGTTTTTATTAAGGCAGGGTTTCCATTCCACCACTTTTAACTTAAACATAGCGCATAAACCAACGGGCATTTCAGTCTGTGTTTTGTAAATTGCAAAGGGCCAGACAGTGAACTCCTTTCTCACACTGGAGAACGGTTACTCCCATTGTCTTCAGTGGGGACTATTTTTGCAGGAAAATGCTTATCAATATAAGTAACATATTCACAGTCTAGTCTCCCCTCTTTCTGGTGTGCACAAAGAGATCATTTGGTAGCTTCTCCTTTATTACTCTTGACTATAATCCTGGGGAGAAGTTCTGTAACAGACGTGCAGATTTTCTTTTATGTTTTCTTCATTCCAAATATCTTTTGCTTGCTCCATTTCTTTTGACCTGTTCCACAATAGATCTTTACCCAACTTGCTGACTAAGTACAGCTGAGCCTGCCCAAGAACTATCATCATTTTCTGATGATATTGGCCAGCAGTACATCCTACCTCTCTACCTGCTCCATCAGAACAAGGAGGAAGCAGGGAAATACTTGCGACTCAGAGGAGTATCTGTAAGGCACAAGGAGTAAAAACCTGGCCTTATTGAAGTCAATGGTAAAACTCCCATTTATTTCAATAGAGCCAAGATTTCACCCTGTGTCTCCTGGGACTACTCCTGAACTGGCGCAGATTAGGCACAGCCCAGAACAAGGGGCAATGTGTAAGGACACCATCAGCCCTAAGTAGAAAAATAAATAAATCCCCAACAGCTTGAAATGCCACTTGAATAAGCACCAAAGCTGAAAATTTGGCCTTAAATGTGTGTGTTGTGATGGAATTATGACTCTTTTTTCCCCAATATGCCCACTCCCTTTTGTGATACCCAGTAAACTGAAACTCTTGAACACAGATCCAGACAAGATCAATATTTGCACGGCATCATGCTGACTTTCTCAAGCTGGTTTTAGGAGTACGTTCTCCTCTTGATGCATTGGACAGAATGGAGCATAGCCTGCAGAAGGCAAAGGAAGCTTTTCTTCATCTCTTGTGATTTAGGTTTGTCTGTCCCGAATGGAAGTACAATTGGGTTGGCGTTAGTGCAGCGATGCCCAGCTCTCCAGGAGTACGTCTACACTGCAATAAGACACCAGCGGCTGGCCCATGTCAGCTGCTTTGGCTTAAGGGGCTGTTTATTTGCAGTGTTGATGTTCGAGCCTCCCCCCCCAGAGAAATGGCTCCCACTTAGCTATTTCGGTGCAATAAAAACAACTTTTGATACAACTAAGGCTATGGAGGAACGTTTTTATTTTGTTGCCTTGAATAACATGAAGGAGACAATACATGTGGCTCTAATAATAGAGGAAATCTTTCATAAGCTGGGAGATAAGTAATGCCAAAGAGAACGTGCATATTTTGGCAAGAGGGGAATAAGATGGCTTTGAGACACATCCTTTTATTGCCCTCTTGCCATCAGTACAATATCCTTTCCTAGAGTTCCCATTGCAAGAGATGTTGAGTGCATGGGAAATGTCTATGGATAAAAATAAGTACAGTATAAGTGGATGACGCCCCATATTCTTCATATTGTTATGATATGATTATGGCCTAACTAGGACGTATTTTATACAAGATGGGTCATGTGAGGTATCATTGAAAAGGTTATGATTTACTGAATATGATTATCCTATTTGCACGTCTGTCTCATTTTTGTATCTGAAGTTAGGAATATGTCTAGGCATCTATTACAAATGTGTTTACACCTGGGGAACGCCCACTAGACAGACTGCGGTCAGTCTAGATGGCTCGCTGGGAAGGGCCATTAGGGAGAACAATAGGTCTTAAAAGATGCTAATTGCCCACTGGGGAGCCTTCCTGAGAGGCCTTCCTGGGGAATGCAGCAAACAGCCTCTGAGTTATGGCTGCAGGGACATGTGACCAAGTCACCTGGTACTAGACTCCATGATAATACTAGTGTTTTTCCACTGACCAGGGTGGTGGGAATCAAACTGGGAGACAAAGGATTCCCGCCATATGCAAAAACTATTTAAGGCAGGGGAGTGACATCATCGTAGTTGGTTCGTCCCTGACTCCCCGCCCAAGAAAGAAGACTGCTGGAAACAGCTGAGAAACAAAAGGACTGAACTAAGGGGAAGGGCTGTACGCAAGCTAGAAGGTTGTCAGCCTGTGAATGGAATATCTGGAGTTTTAAGCTTCAAGCAAGCCTTCAAGACTCTCTGCAAACTGCCTAGAACAGCATTTAGGGTGAGAATATACTGCTCGTATCCAATTTCGTTAGTATACTAAGCTTAGATTGCCTTTTTGTTTTATTTGCTAGGTAATCTAATTTGATCTGTTTTCTATCCCTTATAATCAATTAAAATCTGTCTTTTGTAGTTAATAAACTTGTTTTGTTTTGTCTAAACCCAGTGTGTGTGGAAATCCTAACTTTGGGCAGAAAGCTGTGTGTATCCCTCTCCACTTTGAGGGAGGGGGTAAATTTCATGAGCTTAGCTCCTTAGCTGAGCCTTCTATGCAGAGCTTATTTCAGCTGTGTTTCTGCAGCTGGGTGTGTCCCTACCCATGTGCTGGTGAAAGTGTGAGACCAGGAGCGTGTCTGCAGCTTGTCACAGCATTACAGGGTGAAAGGGAGCCCAGGCTGGTGGATCAGGCTGGCTCAGTGGTATCCCAGTCGTAGGTGGCACCCCGAAGGGGGGGGGGGGGAGAGGAACCCGTCACAGATGCATCATTTTCTATGTAAAATTATACAATAATTTATCATTATAATTGTCATTAGATTTTATTGTCATTAGATCTTATTGTCATTAGATCTTAGGAGTTTTTTTGTTATATACACTGGGGAGTGGAGTTAAATATTCAGGGTTTGATTTCATTTGGATGTACAGGGAGTGGAACTGGCCCCAGAGATACCCTGTTTCCCCGAAAATAAGACAGTGTCTTATATTAATTTTTGCTCCCAAAGATGCGCTAGGTCTTATTTTCAGGGGATGTCTTATTTTTCAGAAATGAAAAATGCCTTATTATCGGTGGATGCCTTATTATCGGGGAGGTCTTATTATCGGGGGGATGCCTTATATTACAACGAGAGGCAAAACTGTAAGTAGGCCTTATTTTCGGAGGATGTCTTATTTTCGGGGAAACAGGGTAGCAGAACAGCCTTCCATCACCACCACCCTGGCATCCCTCGATGTAGGATGTGCTTTGGAGAGTGGGAGGGATATGGCCAAACTGCACTATGCCCCAAATATTCTCACCTTAGGGAGGACCCCTAAGGGGCTGCTGCAGGCAGAATGTAAATTATCCTGAATTATCCTAACTTATCCTGAATCCCAGATTGGCCCTAAGAAAGATTGAGGATTAAAAGGCACAAAGGTAGATTAAAGTCACCTCTGCTCCGCCACTTTCTCCTCTTCCCACCTCCCACCCCAGTTCTTGTACTTGGCAAAAGAACAGAAGAATAGAGGATCAAGGCATTAGAGCAGAGGTCAGCAACCTTTCAGAAGTGGTGTGCCGAGTCTTCACTTATTCACTTTAACTTAAGGTTTCGCGTGCCGGTAATACATTTTAACGTTTTTTAGAAGGTCTCTCTCTATAAGTCTATATTATATAACTAAACTATTGTTGCATGTAAAGTAAACAAGGTTTTCAAAATGTTTAAGAAGCTTAATTTAAAATTAAATTAAAATGCTGATCTTACACCGCCGGCCCACTCAGCCCGCCTCTGGGCTGGGGTTCCGTTCACCTAGTTCAGCAGCAGGCTGAGCGGGGCCTGTGGGACCCCGGCTGGCAAGGGGCCGGCAGCTGGGACCCCAGACTAGGGGTGCAGGTGGGAATGTGGGGGGACAGGTGCAGGAGTTCCTATTTGGTGCTCAGGGTGGGGGTGGGGATGTGGGGGGGGTGCAAGAGTCAGAACGGGGGCTGGAGGTGTGTGAGGGGGTTCAGGGGTCAGGGCAGAGGGCTGGGTGTGTGAGAGGGTTCAGGGGTCAGGGCAGAGTGCTCGGCTCATGGGGGTGCTCACAGCAGGGGGCTGGAGGGGATATGCCCCGTCCCCACCCCTTTCCCCAGGGCTCCATCCCCACCTCTTTTGTGCCTCCTCCCTGGAGCAGCGAGCACACTGCGGCTCAGCTCCGCTCCCCCTCCCCCTCACAAGGGCAATCAGCTGATTGGCGGCAGGGAGTGGGAGGGGCAGGGGCAGGAAAGCACCACACTGGGGGAAGAAGCAGGGGAAGGGGAGCTTGGCTGCCGGCATGACCAAGTTTCTGCCTCATGCCCCCGCAGGAGAAATCGGTAGGCGGGGGAGCTGAGTGGGGCCAGGACCCCGGTAGGCAGCAGCGTGCCATCAAAAATCGGCATGCATGCCGTCTTTGGCATGCGTGCCACAAGTTGCCGACCCCTGCATTAGAGTTTGGGAATAGCATTTGGTAGTGTCCTTTTCATCTTTAGGTTTGGGAACATCTAAATGTTTCCTCTCCTTTCCCCCTCTTTATTTATAATACTGAAAAATAAAAACTCATTTTGAAAAATAAAGCATGCAAATAATTGGCATCATAATTCATTGCCAAAGCTTTCTCCAGACTTGATTAAATGCTAAACATTCTGCTCTTGTTAACCTACAGTAAGTGTCATTTCATTTGTTTAGTTGTAGCCGTCTCATCCCAGGATATTAGAGAGACAAGGTGGATGAGGTAATATCTGTTATTGGACCAACTTCTGTTGGTGAGAGAGACCTGCTTTCAAACTTATACAGAGCTCTTCTTCAGCTTTCTTTCAAGTGTCATAAATCATTATTTAAACTGGTCCTACCCATCTTTCCTAACTAGTCGTCTTATGGTAATAACGTGTAGGATTTTATAGCACCTTTCCGCGGATGAACTGAACACACTTTTCAAATATTCAAACCCCTATTCTATCCCCATCTTTAACCCTTCAACTGTTTTGTGTTTTATGTTGTAAGCCCTGTGGGCCTGTATACTGTGGCATATTAGTACATGGACTGGGAGACTGGAAACCTGGGTTCTATTCTTGGCTCTGCCACTGACCTGCTAGGTAACCTTGGTCACGTCATTTAATGTCTGTGTTTCTGTACCCATTGTCTGCCTTGTCCATTAGACTGTAAGTTTAGCAGGGCATGGACTGTCTTTTACTTTTACTTTTACCAACGCAATAGCACTCTGATCTCAGTTAAGGTCTCTAAGTGATACCAAATCATAACAAATAACAATAATTGAATCCTAATCCTGATTGGAACCTTTGGGCTAATACTAATCAGCCTCTTGGTACCCTTGTGAAGTAGTATTACCACCTCTTTATGTATGAGGAAAGGGAGACCGTTATCTTATTTGCCTAGGGTCAAACAATGAGACTCCCAATAAAATTCAGCAGACCTAATTCTTAGTCCTGTGCTGTAACCAGTAGGCCATATCCTTGTCCAATCATCATAGGGTGATTACAACTTGAGCAATATATCAGGATTTTTAACTGCTGCTTGGAACTAGCCTTAAAGGAGAATTGTGACTTAAATTGGCATAACTATGTGTAGAGTGTAAGTATAGGGTTGTGTCCCTTTAAATAGCTTCCAAACAAGATTCAGCTGAACTTCACCAAGCAATTATTTGAGCTGATGTCAAACACTGTCTCTTAAATATACAGAAGTTCATTAGCCTCCATTCAGTCCCTCCGATTTGTGTTCCTCCCAGTTGATCAAGAACATTTCAGCAAAAGATGCTTGAAACTTTCTAAAATAGTGGTCAAATTCTCTGCTGGTGTACCTGGCTCAAACCAGGAAAGTGTGAGATGTGCAGGAAACAAAAGAACTGCTGCTGTCTGTTTGTGTTTATGAATGTAGCCTGGCATTATGTGGAAAATCATTTTAATTCTGCATTAGTAAATGAAGCCCTAATTTAAAAAGCTCATTGACTTGTGTTTGTCATTCTCTGGAATGTGTACAGTATTATAGAGCCCAGATGAAAAGACAATTAATAACATTCAAGCAAGAGTAGGAAAATGTATCATATTTGAGTCATCAAATATAATTATTAAACTGAAGAGGAAAAAAAGATTTAAACTTGCTACAATGGGTGTAACTTGTTAGAGTTCTGAATTGTGGGAAACAGATAACTAACTTGGGAGCCCTTAAGCGATTTCAGATGAAAGGCCAATGGCAGTGTCCTCTTATTTTCCTGAAAAAAGTCTTAGTACCCAATGTGTTTATTCTTGTTCTTTATGGTTAATCAATTTCCTGATGCTTCTTTCTTGATGACCAAGTGTGTGTAAAGGTACTAAAAAAGCAGGTTTGTCATAGGAGGATTAAGTTACAGTGAACTCAGACCATTTTCCATCCATACAAGGGTTTAATACACTTTAAATTGTGTGCATTGACTTTTCGCCTTTTGTTGATTCACCTTAACTTTCCTGAGTGTCTCTGTGTAGATATGGCCTACAATATACCCATTACAAAGGTCTTACACTTATTTTGTATATCTACAGGAGTCCCATGCAATGGACGTTTGAGCTCTGCATTTATCATTTCAAAATTTGTTGAGAAAATGATTATCTTAGTAAGTCATTTTGGCTTAAATGATTTCACACGAGTCATGGGATCGCAATATGCAAACAGACTGGCTTTTTGGATACAAGTGTGCCAGAACTGAAATGTACACAGAAGGAGGTAAACTGTAGATGATGAGACTATGCAACTATTTTCCATTTCTGCTATTGTGCGGGACTGGGCTATAATTTGTTGATTAAATGACCTTTGGAAAAATTATTTTGGCTCTTAAATTGCCAGATTTATATAGATGAATAGGAGCACATAAGTACAATACCAGATTGATTGTTTCAAGTTCTTTAAAGGAACATTCCATTCATGATGGTCTTGATTTTGGACTAGATTGCTGATGCTACGAACAATTGCTAAGTTATTTCTTCCCTGTCCAGTAAAACTTTATTCAGTAACTGTGAAGTTTTAGATGCTATGATATCTTCCCATTGCATGAATTTCAGATATGGTAATTGTTAAGCAGAAAACATAATCATGCAATCAAACATTCGTGATTTGATGTAGAAATGCTGCTCCAAAAAGATATAAACATCCGCTGACCCCTTTAATTTCCTTGCTCTTTTAAGACTATCTAATGCAAGGAGGCATCATAAAGCCAAGTTGTCCTCATGCCAGTTGCAGTAGAAACTGACAAAATATTTAAACAGCTTGTTCTCAAGCAAATACATATGCTGGGAAATCAGATGAATGTTCTCATGTATCTGATAACGAGTACGTTTTGAGATCACAAATCATCGTGGGTGGCCAAACTCCTTTTCAACCACGTGAGCCACAGTGTGATTAGTAACAAACTCTGGGTTCCAGTTGTCTTGGCTTTTTTGTCTCACTTGCCAACAAATTGAGCTGCCTAGGGCCACCTGGCCATACCCTGCTCTCTTATTTCCCAGCAATCTGTCATTCGTGGCAACATACCGTTGATTCCACCTCTACCATCTCTCCAGTGGCTGCAGCTTGGAACAGCCTGCGCAAACACAAGTGGACGGTTGCAGAGGCTGAGTCTCACCGTGTGGTGCTAGCCTCCATTGCCCACTTGATACACCATAGTGCTCTCTCCCGTACTCCCCCATACCTTTGGGAGGTGCTCCCTGTAAACATCCCTTGTTATCCACCTTCACATTCCTCCTCAAAACTCTCCTTTGCTGAGATGCAGGGCCGGCGCTTCCATTTAGGCAACCTAGGCGGTCGCCTAGGGCACCAGGATTTGGGGGGGGCGCCATTTTGCCGCCCTCGGCAGCAATTCGGCGGCGGGGGGTCCTTCCGCGCTCCGGGTCTTCGGTGGCAATTCTGCGGCGGGTCCTTCACTCGCTCCGGGACCCGCCGCCGAAGTGCCCTGAAGACCGCGAGCGCGGAAGGACCCCCCCGCTGCAGAATTGCCGCCGCCGACCGGGAGCGCAGAAGGACCCCTGCCTAGGGCGCCAAAAACCATGGCACCGCTCCTGCTGAGATGCTTATGAAAAACTTGACAATGGTTAGGCTGTTGGTGTGCAGAGACCACTGCCTATCACGCTGACCAATATTGTCTCATTGTTCACTTGTACTACACCATTTGTCTCTAGCCGTTTGTAATGTTGAGCCAGCAAAGGTTAAACAATCAGTAAGATGGGTGACCTAGAAGCAACCCTTAAGGACATATCAAAAGGGCATTGCAATAGTAAATAGGACCATTCCTTGCAGATAGTTATCAAAGCCATGTTAAGTAGAATCAAATCTTTAACGTGTTTGCCTGTATTAAGGGCACAAGAGCAAACTATCCAACTGTGTAGGAAAGATAGGAAGTATGGCAAGAGACCACCCTGGCTTGACCAGGTGATCTTCAGTGATCTGAAAATCAAAAAAGAGTCTACAAAAAGTGTAAACTAGGCCAAATTACAAAGGATGAATATAAACAAATAACAAAAGTATGTAGGGACAAAATTAGAAAGGCCAAGGCACAAAACGAGATCAAACTAGCTTGAGACGTAAAGGGTAACAAGAAAACATTCTACAAATACATTAGAAGCAAGAGGAAGACCAAAGACTGGGTAAGCCCATTACTGGGGGGGAGGCGGGGGGGAATAATAATAGAAAATGTGGAAAAGGCAGAAACGTTTAATGACTTCTTTGTTTCGGTTTTCACCAAGAACGTTGTGGTGATTGCACGTGTGACGTAGTGAATGCCAATGAAAATGAGAGAGGCTCAGAGGCTAAAATAGGAAAAGAACAAGTTAAAAATTACTTAGACAAGTTAGATGTCTTCAAGTCTCCAGGGCCTTATGAAATGCATCCTAGAATACTCAAGGAGGTGACTGAGGAGACAGCTGAGCCATTAGAAAAATCATGGAAGACGGGAGAGATTCCAGAAGACTGGAAAAGGGAAAATATAGTGCCAATCTATATAAAGGGAAATAAGGACAACCTGGGGAATTACAGACCAGTCAGCTTAACTTCTCTACCCGAAAAGATAATGGACAAATAATTAAGCAATCAATTTGCAAACATCTAGCAGATAATAAGGTGATAAATAACAGCATGGATTTGTCAAAAACAAATCATGTCAAACCAACCTGATAGCTTTCTTTGACAGGGTAACAAGCCTTGTGTATATGGGGGAAGTGGTAGATGTAGTATATCTTGACTTTAGTAAAGCTTTTGATACTGTGTCACATGACTTTGTCATAAAAAGACTAGGGAAATGCAACCTAGATGGAGCTACTATAAAGTGGATGCAAAACTGGTTGGAAAACCGTTCCCAGAGAGTAGATATCAGTGGTTCACAGTCATGCTGGAAGGGCATAACAAGTGGGGTCCCATAGGGATCTGTTCTGGGTCCGGTTCTGTTCAATATCTTCATCAATGATTTAGATAATGGTATAGAGAGTACACTTATAACGTTTGTGGACGATACCAAGCTGGGAGGGGTTGCAGGTGCTTTGGTGGATAGGATTAAAATTCAAAATGATCTGGACAAACTGGAGAAATGGTCTGAAGTAAATAGGATGAAATTCAATAAGGACAAATGCAAAGTACTCCACTGAGGAAGGAACAATCAGTTGCACACATACAAAATGGGAAATGACTGCGTAAGAAGGAGTACTGCGGAAAGGGGTCTGGGGGGTCATAGTGGACCATAAGCTAAAAATCAGTCAACAGTGTAACACTGTTGCAAAAAAAGTGAACATCCTTCTGGGATGTATTAGCAGGAGTGTTGTAAGCAAGACATGAGAAGGAATTCTTCTGCTGTACTCCACGCAGATTAGGCCTCAACTGGAGTATTGTGTCCAGTTCTGGGCACCCCATTTCAGGAAAGATGTGGACAAATTGGAGAGTCCAGAGAAGAGCAACAAAAATTATTAACGGTCTAGAAAACATGACCTATGAGGGAAGATTGAGAAAATTGGGTTTGTTTAATCTGGAGAAGAGAAGACTGAGAGGGGACATAACAGTTTTCAAGTACATAAAAGGTTGTTACAAGGAGGAGAGAAAAAAATTGTTTTTCTTAACCTCTGAGGATAGGACAAGAAGCAATGGGCTTAAATTGGAGCAAGAGAGGTTTAGGTTGGACATTAGGAAAAACTTTCTAACTGTCAGGGTGATTAAGCACTGGAATAAATTGCCTAGGGACGTTGTGGAATCTCCATCATTAGAGATTTTTAAGAGAAGGTTAGACAAACACCTGCCAGGAATGGATGATACTTAGTCCTGCCTTGAGTGCAAGGGAGTGGACTAGATGACCTCTTGAGGTCCCTTCCAATTGTATGATTGTTAGAGACTCAAGAGTAGATGCTTAGTGTATTTGTCTGTGTTTATCTATATCTTGTTAGAACTCTAACAATGTGATCTAATCAGTTTGTAGATGCTAAATACTCTTCCTGTCTCATAATGCTTCATTACTGTATTCTATTGATTCAGAGATCAAAAGGGATATTATCATTTAGATGGGACTTGTGATGTAATAATATTGTCTTAATCTCTCCTGGAAACTTGTAATTCCACATAGTAAACCACCTGTGAACTGTCTTGATCGTTTGAATGGCCAATTGCCTTATAAGAATGGATACAACTAGTCTACCCGTTTATGCATAGGAAATAGAAGATTAGCTTCAAAGCAACAATCTGCACTACCTATTCTTCATTGAGGGGAGGTCCTGTTGTGACAATTGCTGTCAAGAGGTTTGCTAGAGAACTATAAAGAAAGCTTTGGGCCTGATCCTTTTTATCTCAGGTCTGCTTAGACTTTAACAGTGAAGGTCTAAGCCACAAGACTGAGGTCTCCAGGTTTACTCTGGATTTATCCTGGAATTTTCATGGAAGAACTTGAACAAACTCTACACCTGGATGGCCTATTGTACTATAACCTTTTACACTGATTCCAGAAAGACTTTTACAAATGAGCAGCCTCACCATCTCTGCTATGAAACTGACCTAAGGACTTTTCACGTATCTGTATAGACGCTCCCTGACTTACGCAAGCGTTCCATTTCAGAACGCCTTGCGTAACTCAAATTTTTTGTAAGTCAGAAACGTATACCCGACAATTACGGAACTTTTCCCGTAAGTGTGGATTTGCGTAAGTCGGGTTTGCGTAACCCAGAGGGAGTCTGTATGTGTATTGATCTTTTAACCACAGCAACTCTCTTCTTTCTTTTTCCTTTTATTACTAAAACTTTGGTCTTATAGTCATTAAAGAATTGGCATCTGCATGATACTGGGTAAGATCTTAGACTCGTATTGACCTCAGGATAAGTCTCCAGTCCTTTGGGATTGGTGGACCTCACATAGGATGAATCAGGTTTTCAATATCCCCTCACTATTTTAGACTTGGCTGTCTAGATGGAAGTCAA
The DNA here is from genome assembly GCF_011386835.1 of Chrysemys picta bellii. Lineage (NCBI taxonomy): Eukaryota > Metazoa > Chordata > Testudines > Emydidae > Chrysemys > Chrysemys picta. The sequence goes on along the minus strand of NC_088803.1, from coordinate 45,302,768 downwards.
GGCTGGAATGCTTAAAGTGGACTATATTTGGTCACCAGTGTGGCATTACAGAAGCCGTTTTGTTACTGGCTTGGTGACTCTAATTATAGAATAAAATGCCAGTTTGGGGGGATTGTCTGCCCTGTTCCTTGCAGTCTGCCCTGAGTATAGCATTATCAGTGTGACCCATCCAGGCACTCGGTCACTCCATCGGCTGTCTCGTCTTACACTTAGATTGTAAGCTCTTTGGGGCAGAGACCGTCTTTGGTCTGTGTTTTTACAGCACCCATCACCGTGTGGTCCAGGTCCATGACGAGTGCTACAGTATTACTACTGCTACTACTACTAATAATTATAAAATGTTGTAGATACGCTATAGTGTAGCAGCTCTTGCTCTGGTTTGATATTGTGTAAATCAAGTGATCTCAGTGGAGTTACTCCTGATTTACACCAATTTAAATGAGAGAAGAATCAGTCTCTCCATTGCTATGCTGTAACATAGTTGCACGGTTTCTACTGCAAACCCAGGTGCTATGCCAGGCTGTAGCTGCAGAGGGCAATACCTTGGCCACCGGACTCTCCAGTCAAGCAGTTTTGGTATCTCTCATAATTTTCAGTAGAGCTGCATAGGCAATTTTTTTTTCCCGTGAAAAGCTTCAACCAAAAATAATTTGTTTTCATTTAACTTTTCTTCAAATTTTTTCTCTTTTGGTTTGAAAACAATAATATTTTTAGTAATAGAATTTTTTGGCAACTGATTTCTGGGGCGTGGGGGGGGGGAGAATCACCACCATCACACCCCAAATTTTTGCCAGAAATGGACGGTTTTGGTGTGATTTCCTGTTATGCCAAAAAGCCATTTTCCATTTTTTAAAAAAGGTTCTAATGGAATAGTTTTGACCAGTTTTACTTTTTTAGTCGTATACAACTTCCTAGCAAAAGGGATCTGAGGTGCTTCACAATATATGTACAGCTGAAATATGCGGAGCAGAGAGCTCACAGGGGAGTTCTGCTTCAGTAGCTTTATTGTGTTACATTGTCCATGTAAAGTTTTTACTTTTCTCTCTTCTTGAATCTTCTCTTTTGTTTTACAATTGCACAAGGTAGTCCTTGCATTGCAATAAAGAGAGTGCTTGTCCAGCTTTCAAAATGGTCATTGTTCTTCTATATAAATACACTTTGTTTTAATACATATTTAGTTGAAACAATATATCCTACAGAAGACCACAGGAAAATGTAATAATAAACTGGCCTTTATTGATAGGAATTACGTAGGAGGAATGGGTTACCAAATGAAATGATCAAGTGTTCGTCTCTTGTATTACTACAGTACAAGATAATACACTTAATAGGAGTTCTAAGAATTCCTTTCCATAGACATATGTCAGAACGTGACTTTGATGCCTTCTGTTTCCATGAATAATAATTAACATAATCTGAAGTATAAAACCACAGGACTTTTTCATTTTCAAGAGAGTTTTCAGAAACATTTTTGGAGAATGAGGCAAAAGGGCTATTATTACTTGCCATCAAAATCCTCAGTATCCGTCCATCTGGAATGCTTTTATCTTCTTCTGCTATGGTTGCCCTCTTCTCTTACAAATACTTGCTTGAATCTCAACAGCTTGTTGCAGTTTGCTTGGGATAGACATTTAAATCCTGTAAGACAATAAAATTGTGTTCTCTATAGTCAGTGTCCTTGCCCCGAGTAACAACAAGGAGTCTGGTGGCACCTTAAAGACTAACAGATTTATTTGGGCATAAGCTTTCGTGAGTAAAAACCTCACTTTTGTTAATGGAAATCTGATGCTGTTACCTTTCTTATAGTTCTGTACAATTTTCCAGCCTGAAATATGATGATTTTCTCCAGTGTGTATACAAAGGATTATTTTTAGTAACCAAGTTTAAAATCTTTGATGCAAATTTTCCATAAATTAAATTGGTTCAACTTCTTCAAAAGTGAATTTCAACTCTGGATCATCTTAGCTCTGACCTGATTCTTCATCATTTTTTCATTCTGTCTAATTAAAGGTTTGTTCTAGTGGTTTAATACTTCCTGTTCTTTCTACTGATTATCTCTTGTAGTCCTGAATCTTTGTTCTCTGCTCCAGCTATGGGATCTTCCAAGCTATTTAGTCACTCTGATGAATTTTCATTTTTCCCTCCAAAGAAGTAGCACATATGGTGACCACATACCATGGATTTTTGCTGCAGTTTCTGTGTTAGTTGATGGCAGTAATGTTTAATGTGCCCGTTTTTTTTTCCTATGTCTCACTTGTTGGGAGGATAGAAGAGAATATCAACTTAGCTGCAGGATGGCACATGGACTACCTGCTAGAAGCCAGAAAAAAATACTTTTTTTAAAGTCTGGCTATCCTGAGAAGAATGCCCACAGATGTTGAAGGACCCTGGCAATGAGAGAGGGAGATATTGAGATAAGTTGTACGTAAAAGTTCCAATTATAACTATGTGAATCTGGAGTGAACTCCACTGAGTATGGGCTGGTTAACATTGGGAAAATGCATCACAATCCACACCCCTGAGAGATGTAGCTATAGTGACCTAACCTCCAGTGTAGACAGCTCTAGGTCAGTGAAAGAATTCTTCCATTGACCCAACTGCCACCTCGAGGGAGAACCCTTCCTTTTGGCATAGGTAGTGTCTACGCTAAAGCGGTGTAGCTCCAGTGTAGTATCTGTCCCATGGTAGGGGTTTAAGTGTAGACATACCCTGCAGAGATACTTTGCATTTATGCTGGTATAACTGAGGCCTGGTCTACACTAGAGAATTAAGTTGGCTTAACTCAGGCTGTGTTTACAATAGCACTTACTGCAGTACAACATATGTTGTTCAGGGGTATGAAAAACTTATGAGTGACATAAGTCACACTGACCTAAGCACCGGTGTGGACAGCACTATGTCAGCCGGACAGCTTCTCCTACCGACATAGCTACCGCCACTTGCAGGGCTGGAGTAATTAAGCCAACGGGAAAGCTCTCTCATTGGCTTACAGTGGTTACATTAGAGAACTTACAGCAGTGTAGCTGCATCACTGCAGCTCTGCCACTGTAAACTCTCTAGTGCAGCCATAGCCTAAGTCGCTCAGGGGTGTGAAAAAATCTGCACTCCTGAGTGGCGTAGTTAAGCCAGCATAACCCTCTTAGGGAGGTGGATACCTACGCTGACAGAAGAGCCCTTCCCGGCGGTGTAAGTAGTGTCTAAAATGAAGCGCTACAGTCCACCCCTATGTGTGTGTGTGTCTGTGCGTTCACACATAAACTGAGAGAATTACCAGCAAACCAGAAATCCATTCTTCTCACAGCTCTATTCAGTAACCCCTTGTGTTTCAGACGTATCCATCGTGTCCTTGCTATAACACCAGCTCCTTGATTCATGAAACCCTATTTCGGTTGTTAGAGGGAGTGATTATATTTTCTAGTGTGTCTATCTGTATATGCACACATCGGGGAAGCCATCAGACAGATGGCTTTGCTTTAACCAGTCTTGCTTCTCAGTGTGAGAATTAAGCTCTGGGTCTCTTGTGTGGAATGAGAAGTATTAACAGAAAGAAGCATGAGGTAGGGGTACGAGAAAAGCTTGTATCATACGTAGCAGAAGAGAGAGAAGAGTCACAGGAGAAGCAGGAAGAAGTAAAAGGAAGGAAGGAAGCCTCGTTTTAAATACCTCAGTACCAATCTTTGTGTCTTGAGACAATGCCACAGTATGGGCTGTAGGGTTTTGCCTTGTCCTGTCCATGAGGAAGGCACAAGGCTGTGAACCCCTTCATTCACTCTGAGTCCTAAGTCTTTCTCAAAGTTGTGGGTTATAAATACCATTGTTAAAACCCCTTGTGTCTCCAGAGTGAATATATTAACTACTGCTGCTCCACTAACTCTCATCTGAACAGGGCTGCTGATGATGGAAACCATGTATTCGGTGTTTGTTGCTACTACTTCAAGCCAGGGGGTGCAGAAGCATCCCCAGCATCCCTAGGTCCAGTACCACTGCATCTGAACCCCCACCCAGTTCCATCCTGCTATCACACTTCTTGCTTCCAGCCCATCTGAAGATGTTTGTTTGTTTTCAGGGACAGGAGGTTACTAGTTTAAATAAAGTTGCTTTCATTTCTCACTCCGTTGTTCAAGGGTAATCAGGAACAATGTTTTCTCCAGTGATGGGCCAATTTTTGTTTCCTGACAGAGGGAGTGAGATCCGAGGGAACAGCTGCTTTTCCTGCTCTGCGCCTATAAACCTTGACAGGAGCAAGGGAGGAAAGAAATCTTAATTCTACTTAAAGATGCTGGAGGCAATTTTCATCCTTATTTTTTCAACCCCTTGAAACAGAGACACAGTTATTATTAAAATGCTGCCCGTGTCTGTGTGCATAGTGTATGTGTTACTTGAGGCCCCAATCACCTCACTGCAGTAATAGGCATGTAGGCTAACTGAGGCCTTGGCTACACTTGCAGCTGTACAGCGCTGTGAGGTAAACCTGTCTTCGTACAGCTGAGTAGGGAAAAGCGCTGCAGTCTGTCCACACTGACAGCTGCCGGCGCAGTGGTGTGGCCACACTTGTAACATTTGCAGCTGTGGTGGGAGTGATGCATTATGGGCAGCTATCCCAGCAGTCATGTGGCTGCAACGTGCTTTTCAAAACGGGGGTGGTGGGGTGGATTGTGACAGGGAGTGTGGGGGGAGAGAGTGCTTTTTGGAGCATGTCAGCTCTCTATTTTGCAAGTTCCAAACTCCCGGCCCCCTGCTCATTCGTTTACTTACTCCAAGCAAGCTGCAAATTGTTTGCTTTTCTCTGCAGTACGAGCTTTGAAACTGGCACTTCCGCATTCCTGCAGCCGGCCACAACAATGGAGAGGATTGGCCACTTGACAAGGTGATTAGTACAGCGTTTACACTCACACCTGTGAGTCGTAGCCACTCCGCTGCAGCTGTTATTCCTCTCGGAGATGTGGAGTACCTGCAGCGGTGTACCCAGGGAGATACAGCGCTGCAAGTGCCCTGCCACTGTGGACGGGGAGTGAGTTATAGCGCTGGGGGAGGCTTTACAGCGCTGTAACTTGCAAGTGTAGCCAAGGCCTGAGGCATTAATTTCATTAGAGAGATTTGAAGCTATGTCCCCAGGCACATTCTCTACCAATTGGCACTAATGAGCGCTAGCAGATATATTGTTACTTAAAGTCCTGTACCAGTGCATTATCTCTCAGCCACTGCAGTTCTGCATTGTCTTGCTCATAATTTCAGCAGCCCCAGACTGTGTGTGTTGCTTAAGAGACTTTTTTGATGCAATGACTAATAGCTTGAATATTCAGACGCAAGGCTTTAGTTTTGACCTAGCTCACCAAGACATCCTCTGACTTTCCTGGAGCTTTGAGAGCCAGTTCCGAAACTTGTTTAAGACAATAGGAGTTTTGCACAGGATTGGGGCCTATGATGCCCAGCACAATATTTATGATGAGTCAGTGGAATGATGAAACTTCACCCTACTTCTGCCTTTGAGGCTTGATCCTCATTTGTGCTGAGCTAAAAGGGAGGTTAAGCCGCCTTTCTCTCTGCCACAATCTGGACAGATTAAACTCGGCTGCTGTGATTTACAGCGGCTGTAAGAGTCCCCTAAGTACCAGTCTGCCAGGCTATGATCTTTCTGAGCTCACTCCTTTCCGCTTTCTTTTTGCCCCTTTCTACCTGGGGTGTATGCTTGGGGGGAGGAAGGAGAGGCAGGTGGTATAAAGACAGCTATGCACTGGTGAGCTTGTCTCCATTGTACCACTGGGGTAAAATTCTGGCTCTTCTGAAATCAAAAGGAGTTCTTCTCCCGAGCAGCACAAATGTGATTTAATCAAGGCGGAGGATCTGGCCCCTAGTGCTTTGTATCAAAGTAACATTCAGCATCAGCTTTGGGTTGGGGGGCAATGGGGCAACCATCTTTACAAGGCATTAAAATTGAAAGTGATTAGTAAAAGCTAAACTGTTTCTGAAATCCAACTTAATGGGTTTTTACTCCACGTTACATCCAAAACTGGAAGGGGCCTGGTTTCTACTTCTGGTTTGGAGCTGGCTGAAATGAAGGAGAATAGCTCAAGAGGTTTTGGGTGCCCTCAGACATGACTTTAGTCCTGGGTCATTCCAGGGGCGCTGGAATGGGGGGGGCGGTGGCCATGGCCCCATTGCTTTTTACCAATTGTAAGGGCGAGCAATGGGAGGGAAGGGGTGGAGAGGAGCAAGCAGGGGAAGGGGCAACGTGGGGGGGCATGGTTTGGGCACCGGTGGCACCCCTACCCTCCACTTTTAGGCAGCTTCCATCACCCCTGGTTTATTTTCAAACCTGAACTGTGAACCCTAACCCAGATCCAGACCCTGAGGTTCATCTGCAGCATGTTGTGCTTCAAATTGCTAAATTACAAAAGAAATAGAGAATCAGTCTCTAAAAAGCAGGCAATGTAATTCCAGCCCGGCTTCCAGGGTTCTCGTGGATATTTCCTTTGCCTGGATTCATGCACTAGCAGATATTGCAGATTCATGCAGTTGAGTTGAGCTGCTCAATGTCACTTTAATTACCCAACTCCAATTGCTGAACTCCTTGTCTGTTTTATAAAGATGTAACTGCACAGTCGGAATGAATTTGACAAGGGTGGGGGAGTTTTTAATTTCCTGTTCTGGCTGTCTCTGGCTTTAATCCTTCTGAAAATGGGAGTTAAAAGAATGCCTCTTGTATGCTCAGTCTCTTCAGACAGTGGAACCCCTTTCAATACGTTACACTGGATACAATATAACAAGCGTTAACTCTTTACAAAAATAAGGAACTTCAGACCTGGTCCTGGAAACGTATACACACGGGTAACTTTCCACACGAGTCCCACTTATTTAGCTAAAACCTCAAGTCTGCAGGTGACTATTTTGTTTTAAAGGGGCCTTTATACTCACCCCACTTACCACGTTCTACCTTTTGTGCTGTAAATATATAAAAGATTTTATATATATAAACTCCAGCATCAGTGGTGGTATTTATTGTAGTTGCTACGTAGTTTGTAAGCTCTTTGGGTCAGGGACTGTCTTTTTGTTCTGTTTGTACTGCACCCAGCACAATGGGCTCCTCCTGGTCCATAACTGGGTCTCCTAGGTGCTACAGTAATACAAATAATAAGTCATAATAATAATTAAGGGCCCAATCCGGATGAAGGCAGGCAGCATTGTGCTACATTCTGTATATACTCATAGTAAGAAACAGTCTGTGTACCAAAAAGCTTACAATCATGGTCTTAATCCTAGCCCAACCTGAAATCAGCACCTGTAGACATCCTGTGTGACCTTGGGAAAGACATTTAGTCTCTTTGGTGTCCCAGTTCCCCTCTGTAAAATGGGGATAATGACATTTCCTCCCCACCGAGGAGTGTTGGGAGTATAAATAGATTAATGATGGTGAGGTACTCAATACTATGGTAATGAAGGCCATGTAAGTACACCTGACCCTCGCTAGAACGCACGTCTATATAGCACGAATTCCCATATAACGCGGTCGCGGCCATAGATCCCAAATTTAATTACTTTAATTGCAATTCATTTTAACGTGGTCCCCGCATTAACACGGTACCGCGCATGGATCCCAAATCCCACGTTCTAGTGAGGGTCTGGTGTATCTGTGACAAATAGGTAGTTAAAGAACGATGTCATATTTTTAAAAATGTAGTCAGGTTGCTTACCAACAATGCTTATTTTTGTTGGGTCCTCTCCAATGTTGAAAAATCTCCAAAGTGGTATCTGAGTACCTTCCTCATAGAATCAACAGCAATAGCGAAGACCTCTGCCACATCTCCCTTTTCAGGATAAAATCCCTGCTTGGGGATAGGATTTTTTTTAATATTGATTTATTTTTATGGATCTTGGAGTGTTAGTTTTGATTTGTTTGAAGGGATTGTTTGAGGGTTCCTTTGCTTGGGTAGGATGTTTGATTGAAAGAGGTGTCAGTGTTATGTATAAAGCCCTAAAATAGTTAGAATGAGTACATGCAACAACTTTCAACTTTGTAAAGCTATACCTACAAAGGCCCAAGGATTGTGAAATTTGAAATGAACATGAAATTAGCAGTTTCTAACCAAACAACGGGTATTATTTGGAAGAGGCAAGGAACTATGGGCCAAATTCCAAATTCAGTGTAACAGTCTGCACTAATTTATTCTGCAATACAGTGAAAAATTAATGGCATCTTCAAGTGCCAGACATTTTTAATGCTCCAAGGGCCTGGTCCTGTGATCATTTATGCATGTAATTTTACTCTTGTAAATTAATCGCATCTGTACATGTTTTCAGGATTAGGCCCCAAAGGAGTCAATGATGTAAAGAATGCAACAATGATAGATAGAGCTGCTAATGGTACTGAATTTACTACCCTGCAGCACTTAAACTGTCATCTTTTTAATCTGAAATCTTAGTGTTCACAGTGTTATAACTGCTGTGAACATTTGCCCTGGGCTAGATCTTGATCTCTATGCTCGGTCAAGAGCATTTTGCCCAGTCTGCATTTTAACACCCATAAAACGGATCACCACTTGTCTTTTTCTGTCTGTGATACATAGTTAAAGGAAAGGTGCATTGTGGAGTCATCTGAAGTGGTCTATATAATTGCTATAACTATAAAGCCAGTGGGCCTAATTCCTATCTCACACTGTTTTTTCATTGATGTAACTCTATTGACTTTAATATAAATTATTTGATTTACTCCAGTGGAGCTGAGAGAAGAATCTGGCCTGTTGTTTCTTCTTGTTCCTTGAAGCACAGAGATAATCAGAGAGCATTCACCCACAGGGTACAGTGTTCACTTGGACCAGCCCATCAAACGAAGCAAAACTACAATACGTACGTCAAGTCTCCTAAACAGAGAGCACCAGCCTCACTCACTTAAATAAACATGGGCTGAAAAATATTGGATGGGCTTATCTATGCATCAAAGCAGAGAGCAGCATAATGCTCAGATTTAAATAGCCTCAGAAAATTAATGTTACAATAAATAGTCCCTGTCACGGATCCACAGAATCGGTGCTATGGCCCCAGCTTTGGAACAGCGTCTGGGAGGACTCCTTCAGTGAGCCATATCCCCTATGGAGTCTCACTCTTCCTTGAAGGTAAGCCCTATGGAGTCAACACCTCCTTTGGCTGGACTGCTCGTCCTTCAGCACTCCTGCTTCCCACCGTTAGCTCCATTCAGCGAGTCCTACTGAGGAAGACCTGTACTATCTCAGGGAGCAGCACACCACCAACAGCATCTGCTGTGATATTGTCTAAACAGAAGGGTTTGTTAGTCAACTGGAACGGAACACACCACAGAAGGTCCTTGGTCAGCACAGAGAAAAGAAAGTTACAGCATGGACCATCTGGGTTAGCCCAGAGTCCCAGCCAACCCGTGTGTCCCGCTCTTGGCTCCTGCTCTATCCCCTTCGTCCAAATTTCTGGACTAGTCCCACCTCTCCTTTGTTGTCCAGCTGGTCAAACACTGCTGGCTTCATGTGGAGGGAGGACAATCTATGGTCGTTTATTCCTAGGTGGCACTTTCCCATTGTATTCATGGGAACTCTCCAGTCACATGAGCCCCAAACTGGAGCCAGCTAGGCATCAACCATACCTGTGTGGTAGTCTTCCCGAGAGTAAACAACCCTTTTCCAGTCCCTAGGTAACAATGCGGCATATAGGGGAAACTGAGGCACACACAGTATTCATACGAAGTAGTATAGAAAATTACCACTGTCTCCCCCCCCCACACACACACCCCTTTATTTTTAAAGCCCTATGCAGGGCCTCAGACCAAGTAAACTAGAAACCTTCAAAGGAGAGAGGTTTCAGAGTGGTAGCCGTGTTAGTCTGTATCAGCAAAAACAGTGAGGAATCCTTGTGGCACCTTAGAGACTAACAAATTTATTTGGGCATAAGCTTTCGTGGGCTAGAACCCACTTCATCAGATGCATGAAGTGAAAAATACAGGAGCAGGTATAAATACATGAAAGGATGTCTATCAAATGTTCTTAAAACTGCAATACCCACCTGGTGAAGTGAAGAAACAGATTGACAGAGCCAGAAGGGTACCGAGAAGTCACCTATTACAAGACGGGCCCAACAAAGAAAGTAACAGAACGCCACTAGCCGTCACCTATAGCCCCTAACTAAAACCTCTCCAGCGCATCATCAAGGATCTACAACCTATCCTGAAGCAAGGCTGGCTTTAGGCCGATTCCCCTGAATCAGGCCCCGCGCCTAAGCGGGCCCCACGCCCTAAAGAAGAGCGCCTAACTTAGGCGCCTTTTTAATTTTTTGACTCACCCGGCGGTGGTCCGGGTCTTTGGCACGTTGCTCCGGGTCTTTGGCGGCACGTGGGCAACAGGTCCTTCACTTCCTCCGGGTCTTCGGCGGCATTTCGGCAGCGGGTACTTCAGTGCTGCGGAAGACCCAGAGCGAGTGAAGGACCCGCTGCCGACATGCCGCCGAAGACCCGGAACGCCGCCGGGTATTCGAATCGGGCCCTGCCCTTCCTAAAGCCAGCCCTGTCCTGAAGGACAATCCTTCACTCTCACAGATCTTGGGAGACAGGCCAGTGCTCGCCTACAGACAGCCCCCCAACCTGAAGCAAATAAACACAGCAACTACACACTACACAACAAAAATACCAGCCCAGGAACCAAACCCTGCTACAAACCCAGGTGCCAACTCTGTCCACATATCTATTCAAGGGACACCATCATAGGACCTAACCATATCAGCCACGCCATCCGGGGCTCGTTCACCTGCACATCTACCAATGTCATATATGCCATCATGTGCCAGCAATGCCCCTCTGCCATGTACATTGGCCAAACCGGACAGTCTCTACGCAAAAGAATAAATGGACACAAATCTGACATCAGGAATCATAACATTCCAAAACCAGTCGGAGAACACTTCAGTCTCTCTGGTCACTCAGTAACAGACCTAAAAGTGACAATTCTTCAACAAAAAAAACTTCAAAAACAGACTCCAGTGTGAAGCTGCAGAACTGGAATTAATTTGCAAACTGGATAGCATCAGATTAGGCCTGAATAAAGACTGGGAGTGGTTGGGTCATTATAAAACCTAAACTTAATTTCCCCAATACTAATTTCTCCCTACTGTTACTCACACCTTCTTGTCAACTGTCTATAATGGGCCACTCTCTTACCACTTCAAAATTTATTTTTCCTCCCTTGGTATCCTGCTGTTAATTGATTTATCTCATTAGACTGACCTCACACCTGGTAAAGCAAACCCCATTCTTTCATGTATTTATACTTGCTCCTGTATTTTACACTTCATCCATCCGATGAAGTGGGTTCTAGCCCACGAAAGTTTATGCCCAAATAAATTTGTTAGTCTCTAAGGCAGGGGTGGGCAAACTTTTTGGCCTGAGGGCCACATCGGGTTTCTGAAATTTTATGGAGGGCCGGTTAGGGGAGGCTGTGCCTCCCCAAACAGCCAGGTGTGGCCCGGCCCCCACTCCCTATCCGACCCCCCCCGCTTCTCACCCCCTGACACTCCCCCTGGGATTCCTGCCCCATCCACTCCTCCCTGCTCCCTGCCCCCTGACCGCCCTCGGAAACCCTGCCCGCCTCCTAATCCAACCTCTCCTCTCATTCCTGACTGCCCCCCTGGGATCCCTGCCCCATCCAACCATCCCTTCTCACTGTCCCCTGACCACCCCCGGAATCCCTGCCCCTGACTGCCCTCTGCCGCCCCATCTAACCCCGCCCCTGGCTGCTTCCACGGGATCCCTGCCCCCATTCAACCCCCTTGTTCCGTAGTTTACCCACCTCTGCTCTAAGGTGTCAAAGGAGAGAGTTCAGATGATTGTGAAAATGTGAAGGGACTCTCGGAGGTATCTGGGGAGGGTGATTTCTATGCCCTCGGGGAAATGAGGCTATGTTAATTTCTAAGGAAAGGAAATTTGTTGTGATTAATGATGTTGCACCAAAATTGCATTTATTTGGCAGTTTTTATTTAGGAGGGCTCTGCTGCTTTTATTAAAGCCAATGAGTTGTGGTTTGCTACGCAGACAACATGTCCATTACTTTTCCTTGGGGTGCGTTGGAAGTGTATATTTTGATGTATTTGTTTCTTCCTCGGGTACTCATTTACAAAGTGCACGTCTGCATATGCTTTGGATTGGTGCTTGGGAAAATATATTCCTTTTCCAAAATAGTTAGTCTGAGAGTAATTTAAATGGACTTCTTTGTAGTCCATGGGATGGATGAACCTATAATAATTTGAGATGGCATTTTTTTATGAAGCCTCGATGAGACATCGGGTTCGACTGAATTATTCCAAGGACAAATCTGGCACATTATATGAATCTAACGAACTAGTTGCTTCAAACATCTGAAGATTTGGGATACACCAGTGAGGAGCTTTGGTGTGGAGAATTGTATCAGATTCTGAAGACTCCTCCCTAGCTCCCAAAACTGAGTCACTCATTTTGTGGTACACCTCTACCTCGATATAACGCTGTCCTTGGGAGCCAAAAAATCGTACTGTTATAGGTGAAACCGTGTTATATCAAACTTGGTTTGATCCGCCGGAGTACGCAGCCCCACCCCCATGGAGCGCTGCTTTACCGCGTTATATCTGAATTCATGTTGTATCAGGTCGCGTTATATGGGGGTAGAGGTGTATTTTTTTTTAATAGTTATGAAACTTGGGAGTTGTGACTACCGTACCTTTCTTTAGGGTTGCGTGTGGGTGAGTCCCAAAACGTTTCTTTGTTGTAAAATGGGTTTACAGTATGGAAAAGGTTGAGGAGCACTGTTACAGAACATACAGGCTTCCTGTGGTTACTCAGATACCCTATGTGCTTGATGACATATGAATCTGCAGATCTGGCAATGACAGATGTCACAGAACAGGAAAGGTTACGTTTCTTCTGTTTGTAGTGTATGAGGTGGTTTATGTTTTTGGTTAGTTTCCGTTGTGTGTATCACCTTCTTTGGCTCTTTTTAATAACAATTTTCACCCTTTTCCTTACCATTAATTATTTTTTAATTTTATTGTGCCCGTCGGTTTATTGAAGTGCACAGATAGCCCCCCTCGCCAATGCCTCACAAACATTATTGAACCTAGTCTCATCTCCTGAGGTAGAGAACTAATGTTATCTCCATTTTTCTGAGAGGGAACTGAGGCACAGAGAAATCAAGTGATTTGCCCAGTGTCACATGGAAATTCGTGGCAGAGCTGGGGCTTGAACCAAGATCTCCTTAGTCCTAGTCCAGTACCTTAACCATGAGAATATCTTTCCTGCCTATCATAACGAATAGGGATATGTGTCCAGATAGCTACCTAGCTGGCCATGTGTGTAATTGTGATAGCTGCCCACATATAAGTCCAGGTGTAGGTCTGACACACACACACACACACACACACACACACATTCACATCTATTTTTGTGTGTGAAGTTGTGATTGCGAAGTTCCTAAAAATGTCCTGTAAGTGTAAGGCCTAAATGTCTCTATAAGTGTAAATAAATTAAAGCAAATTATTCCCTTTCCTCCTTCTGCGACAATTGCCCATGTGGGACATATTAAATATAAGAACAAGTGATTTTGTAAATGTCTTTAAATTTGGTCTCCCAAAAGGAGATGGAAGCATACCTGCCTGTATTGCTGCAATGCTAATTATGTGCTAGGGGATTTAGAGCCTTGTACAGTTCTCTTTTTTTTCTTATTATTATTTAAACTGAAATAGATGAGGAATTAGGACTATAAAAATGAGGACCCTGTTAAGGGACATGGGTCAAATCCTGCTCAGTCATCCTTCAGGTGAGTAGGTCCCATTGAGTTCAGTGGGAAACTGAGTGATAGTCTCCTTTTGGGGGAAGAGGCAGACAGGGGATGAGTGCTGGAGGTGAGTTAGACCTGGCAGACGGGGGAGACAGAATTAAAGATTTCAGGAATGTAATGCATGGGGAAACATGTCATTGGTCTTGTCAAAGTCAAAATGTCACATGAGCCAGCCATAAAATATTGCTTGGCTACTGCCCTCCCTGTAGCACTCAAGATGGAGATCAAAGGAAGACCCCCTACAACTACATAGAAGAGCCCAGAGGGGGTTCAAGTGTGTTACCAAGGTAAATCCTCTGGGAGCTAATGAAATTGAAATTACTTTAGCCACAGTTTAAAGGTTAATGATCTTGCAATGAATGATATGACAGGATGTAAATTGCACTCTATCCAATGGCCAATTGTGGGCTTTTTGTTGTCTGAATCACTCACCATTTTTTAATTTGCAATTTTTTTATTGATTTGATAAAACACAAGAGTCTGAGCCCATGTTCAAATCCACTGAACCTTCCTTATCAGTACAGATGTTGAATTCTTTTCCTTCCACAGTTTCTATATGTATCAAATATAATAATCCATATTATTTTTTAAAAAGCAAACAACCAAAAATACAGCAAAACCCCTAACTGCAAAGCAAGAAAGATGTTTAATCGATCCTTCCTACAACCTGATGGAGTGAGATTTGCTTTTCTTAATTATAACCATAAGGAGGTTTAGGAAGGATGGTTTTCTTGGTCTAAGAGGGTGAACTGTCTGTTCACAGAGGAAGAAGGCAAAAGTATTCAGATTTTTTGGCTGATGAATATTGGGGTTTTCTTGAGAAATATTCTAAGAAAGGGAATCAAGATTTGCTAGAGTCTCTCTGTTGTTTCAAGTGTATTTTTACTATGACTAATGTGTCTCATGTCCTGGTTATTCTGGACTTAACCATCACATTGTTTTTTCTTCTTGCACTGGGCTGCTCTAGGACATTGTACAGCCACCAGATATTAGCTGGGAAATCAAATGACCCCCCAATACAACCAACACCCCCTCAACTGGTAATCCCAGAAGAAAATAATGCAAAATCCATGGGAGACTTTCTGCAGCTGCTGCAGATACATGTGGAGAAAAAATTGGCCTGTTTCGCCTCTCACTTTGCTGATGTAAACCAGATGCTAATGGGCCAGATCCCAAGGTGCACTGGAGTGGAGCTCAGCACACCTAAGGAGTGGGGATGGGGTGATGGATGCTATATAGGCCGACGTACTGTGGATTGAATCAGGGGCCTTCGGAGCTAAAAGCATGAGCTGCTACAGTTTGAGCTTAACTGTGGCTGTGACAGACTCGTATCCCTCTGCAGATTGGGTGCAGAGGGGGAACCTGGAACACTCATTCACCATTGGTTATGCAGAGGTCTCGTACTAGCCATCTTCACAGGAGTGAATTTTGATTATGGGTACAAAGCTTACTAGCCATCGGAATAGAAGTCTCCTTTCTTTCCCACACTGACTGTACCTCCACAGCAATCCCTGTAACTTGCTTATTTTGGTCTCAGATGAGATGTAGAAAAATCCCACTCCCAGACACTCTGTCTTTATGAAAATAATCTTCTGTTTCGCTCTCATTCTCCTAGCTCAGATTTCATTTATTTAAAGTGTTATCTGTTTGAAATAGGCTGGCTCAAAAGGCCTCCGTATTAATCAGCGATCTCGATTTCTTTAGCAGACCTCCAATGCTGTGGTTTTAACTTCTGGCCCTTAGAATACAGTTTCCGTGCTCTTTTGTTGATATTTATAATATAATCCAAATTGCAATAGGATGAACATAAATAAAAAGTACCAGTCTACAGTTGCGACGGGCTGCTGATTCTGTCAGCTCAGCACAGACCTGTTGGAAGGATATTTCACAATTTAGGAAATATATCTAGTGTTTAGAAAATCAGACCCAGGCAACGCAGGTCAGAACACACGGACTCACAAATTGAGCAGATTTATAGACCAAGCCCACAGAGACTAAGGAAACAAAATTCTAAATAGAAAATCAAAGAGGTAGCTAGTAAAAGTACTTTAGGGGATACATGTGATACACAGTATTGCCAGTCTTAAGTATTCAAAAATCATGAGATTTTAAAAATAATAATTGATAGATTATTTGCATTATATTTTTGAGCCTTTAGGGTTTGTATGTTCAAGCTTCTTTCTGTAACCACAAGAGTTAGAAATTTCCTCTTAAAAAAAAAGAAATTAAAGCTGAGATTTTCATATAACATGACTCCAGGAGCTGGAGCTTTAAGAAAAGCACCATATATCACAAGACTCATGATAAAATATGAGTCTATGAGAGTTGGCTGCACTGCTGAGAATCATAACCCTTGATGCCTGTTGCTTTTCTATCAATAGAATTTGAAGTCAACTGCTGCTGCTGAAGAACATAGTCTTGGTCTGTTCCATTCTATTGTATTTAGACCCTCACAGCAGTGAATGGCTTTAAACAGTGTTAGAAGTAATAACCTTAGATATTAATGGAGAAACTCCAGCCTGGATAATTTAGGTGGATTTAAGAATGAATTTCACCACTATGTTGACATTCTGTTTCCTTTTAATTTAATTTGAAAAAAGAGCAAAGTGTCAAGGATAAATTGACACACATTTCAGCATAAGCAGCTTTCTTGAACCCTGGAACACTTAAGCCTTAAGTGTTTATCTACCCCATAGAACAAAGTCTGGAACGTTTCATCTACAATGTCAAACGAAGGGGAGGAGGGTTCACATAAGTATTTAATTGAACTGGTTGGGAAGTTTTTGATGAAATATTTTTTCACTGGAAAATGCTAGTTTGTCAAAACTGTTTCTCATGTCTAGGGTGAATGTTTGGAGTGGGAGAGGGAAGGAAAAAGTGACCCACTGAACCACCACAGGATAGATTATAGCCTGGTGGCTGGTGCATTCAGCTGAGATGTGGATGAGCCATGTTGCTCTGCCGAATTTGGCAGACTTGATCTTGGGTCTCCCACATCCCAGATGAGTGCCCTGACCACTGGGTTATTAGCTATTCTGGCATGGGTGGCTCTCATTTTCATTAGAACTTTCAAAAGGTCTCATTTTCGTTCTGCTGAAAAACTAAAACAAGTCTGAGAATCTCAATATTTTTTTGCAAACCAGAATTCTTGTTTTCTGGCCAGCCCTAGCCTTACGTTGTCATAAGTGACACTGAAATTTGACCTGTAATGTATAAACCACAATTGCTAAACTATTACATGTTACCTTCCATGTCCGAGAAACAAGAAACATTTGCACTAACAATGACTTCTGGCAAATAAGCATCCAAATCTTACTAATTTCCTGTGTTTCATACGCATAAAACGCCTCCATTGTTGAGTCCCAGTTACCTAACCTCAGCTACTTACTTCTGCAGCAGAAATGTGATTAGCTTGGGAATAAAAGTATTACAAAAACAAACATATTAAACTAATGAGTTTACTGTAAGTCAGTCTCCACAGATGATTGGCTCAGATAAGTGTAAACTTTCCAAATGAAGAGACGACAAGGAAATTAACCTGCCAGAGGAACTAGGACTTTCTAGTCAAAACAGCAGCATATTAACATTTTAATGGAATAAACCAGAACTATCTCTAATTAAAATCTGTAATTTTGCAATCAGAAAGCAGACCTGACTTGTTTTTAATAATGAGGACGTCTGAAAAATATCTTCTATATTAATACATAATTAGAGAACTATATGTTGGGCCTTTCCTATAGGAAAGGGGAAGGGAGAGGAGAGGAAAACTCTGCAAGGTTTTCCTCATGGTGTTTCCTTTAAAATCTTCTGTTATTAGTGTGGGAGGGGCAAAGTTGGCATGCCCATTCCCCCCCATAGGGAAAGCAGGGGATCCAGCCCCCAAAACTTGTGGGTCCCTTAAGATCCATACAGATACAGAAGCATCACTCAGATGAACAAGTCTAGCCATGCAGAGACCCTCAACCTTTGCATTGGCTTTGCAGCCCATGTTGCCAGGAGGGCTGATACACATAGCTCCATGTATCCAGGGATGCTGGAACAGTTTTTATAGTAGGAGTGCTGAAAGCCATTGAACCAAACTGTAAACCCTGTATATAAAGGAAACCACTTCAAGCCAGGGGGTGCAGCAGCACCCCCTACACCAGTGGTCCCCAACGCGGTGCCCGCGGTGCCATGGCGCCCGCCGGGGCATTTATGTGCACCCACCTACTGACAAGGGAGCGCTTCCGCCAGACAACCTGCTGCTGAATTGGGAACTCTATTGGGAACATGAATATGCTATTGCAGCAGAAACGTTGGGGACCACTGGACTACATTGTGTTCTAAAAACATCACAGCTATTTACCTATAAGAGACGTATGCTTAGTTGTTTTAAGTTCCTTTTCAGTGAAGACTGGAATGCTTTAATTGAATCCTCCTAGTTCTCAGAAGTCTAGAAGCAACAGGGTTATTATTTTATTACTATATTTTCAAGGATCTCTCGTATATATTTTTTATTTAAATCTAATCCCTTTTGGTACAAATGAGAGAACAGGAACAAAGTTGCATTAGCATACATATATTGTAGGCTGAAAAATTTAAAGGTTAGCAAAATATATACCCCAAACAGGAAAGATTAGAAATTAACAAGGTGTTTGCAGTTATAGCTGTGGGAAAATTATTCATATGTAATCCACCTTCCCTGTTTTCTAGAGCCCTTAGTTTATTTTCTTCCCCTCTTTCCAGTGTTCAGTTTTGCATTTTGCAGGGATGAATGTTTCAGAAGTTTGCATAACAGTTTTGAATTTTTCTCGCCAAGTCATCAGTACTCACACAAGTAGTTCCATGGACTTCTGATTGCTAATTGATGGCATGATATAACCTATAAATTGTAAAGACATGTTCTTATTTATTTGCTGTCCTTTGCCATGATATTTTTGTGTGTCTGTGTTTGTACTAGTTTACATATGTGATATCCATGTGTATGCGGTGGCTGCATTTTTAGAAATGTTTCTGCAAGCATGCACCTTATTCGTGTGTGCAAATTAGCCCCTGGTGTGCTCGCACGTATGTAAATGTAGTCCTGTATGTTTAGAATGGAAACTCTTCCTTCACTAGTTAAAACGTGACTGGATAGTGAGTTGCTTGAAGCCCCAAGATTTGTTAAAAGCTTTTGGGGATGAAAGCGAACTCCTTTAAAAAGGTGACCAGCAGCAATCCGTGAGTAAAACAGCTGGTACGGGTCGCTATTGGAGGGATGATGCTGGACAAGATAGACCTCTTGGTTCCTATGTGGATGCTGTGATAACCTGATCTTCAGCTAACTGGGGAACAGGAGGGGGTAACTGTTAGTGAGGCTTTCCGTCTTTGACAGCAAATACTGCTGTTACAGACCTCAGTGGTTTGAGCATTGGCCTGCTGAACCCAGGGTTGTGAGTTCAATCCTTGAGGGGGCCACTTAGGGATCTGGGGCAAAAGCAGTACTTGGTCCTGCTAGTGAAGGCAGGGGACTAGACTTGATGACCTTTCAGGGTCCCTTCCAGTTCTATGAGATAGGATATCTCCATATATTATTATTAATGCCGATTCAGTCCCAGTAGGAATATGGTTTGTTGGACATAGAAATCAGAATCTGATTTCTAAAGATGTCAAACCAAACCGGGGAAGAAGAATGAGCAGATGCACAGCTGACGCAAAGGAAGTGACAGGTTTCAGAGTGGTAGCCATGTTAGTCTGTATCAGGAAAAAGAACGAGGAGTTCTTGTGGCCCCTTAGAGACTAACAAATTTATTTGAGTATAAGCTTTCATGGGCTACAGCCCACTTCATCAGATGCGTGCATGAAGTGGTGATGAAGTGGGCTTTAGCCCACGAAAGCTTATGCTCAAATAAATTTGTTAGTCTCTAAGGGGCCACAAGAACTCCTCGTTCTTTTTACATAGGACGTGATAAGTAGAAACATGCTGGTTAAATCCTGTTCTATTCCCCTCTAGTTACATGTGGTTTCAGAGGAAGAGATCCCTGTGGCAAGCTGAACTAGTTTCTTACTTTGCCTCTGCCAGAACTGCACCCTGTTACATATGACTGACTTTCTGTCTGTCTCTCACACACATACACACACACACCCTAACTAGTTCTTAACATTTGGAAGAAATTAAGTGCATATCCTCAAGCTGGAGAAAATCAGCCTTGATTTCAGTCTAAGCCACTTTACCACAGCTGAGTATCTGGTCCCAATTTTCCTTCTCTTCCACAACTGCTATGGCCTATAGTCATGAAGGGCTTCATTCTCTTATCTTGATACATCCAATCCAGTTGTTCGAGACAGTGAGAGCTTCTTGATTCTAATAAACTGCTCAGTTAAGCTGGCTGCAGCAAATTATGTGGACCTAAAATGCAAACAAATCCTTATTCTGTTATGCTCACTAATCATCCATTAGGCGAACGTGGCTCCCAGCAATTATGCAATGAGATTATTATTTTGCAGCAGGCTCTAGGACAGTAGTCAGATTTCACCAGGGCCGCCCAGAGGATTCAGGGGGCCTGGGGCAAAGCGGGGGAGCTTGTACTCACTGGGCGGCGCTCCGAGTCGGCGGCGGGGGCATTTCGGTGGCGGGGGGCCCTTCAGTCGCTCTGCGTCTTTGTCAGCACTGAAGGGCTCCCGCTGCCAAAATGCCACCGAAGACCCGGAGCGACTGAAGAGCCCCCCACTGCTGAAGACCCAGAGCGCCACCAGGTGAGGAAAGGGATTCTCAACCAGGGCTCGCAGGGCCCTTTTTTAACCATGGAATCGTAGGACGGGAAGGGACCTCAAGAGGTCTCTAGTCCAGTCCCCTGCACTCAAGGTAGGACTAAATATTATCTAGACCATCCCTGACAGGTGGTTGTCTAACCTGCTCTTAAAAATCTCCAATGACAGAGATTCCACAACCTCCCTAGGCAATTTATTCCAGTGCTTAACCACCCTGACAGTTAGGAAGCTTTTCCAAATGTCCAAACTTGCTGCAATTTAAGCCCATTGTTTCTTGTCCTATCCTCAGAGATTAAGAAGAACAATTTGTCTCCCTCCTCCTTGTAATAACCTTTTACGTATTTGAAAACTGTTATCATGTCTCCCCTCACTCTTCTTTTCTCCAGACTGAACAAACCCAATTTTTCCTCATAGGTCATGTTTTCTAGACCTTTAATCATTTCTGTTGCTCGTCTCTGGACTTTCTTAAATTTGTCCACATCTTTCTTGAAATGTGGCACCCAGAGCTGGACACAATACTCCAATTGAGGCCTAATCAGCATGGAGTAGAACGGAAGAATTACTTCTCATGTTTTGCTTACAACACTCCTGCTAATACATCCCAGAATGATGTTTTACACTATTGACTCATATTTAGTTTGTGATCCACTATGACCACCACATCCCTTTCCGCAGTACTCCTTCCTAGGCAGTCATTTCCCATTTTGTATGTGTGCAACTGATTGTTCTTCCCTTAATGGAGTACTCTGCATTTGTCCTCATTGAATTGCATCCTATTTACCTCAGACCATTTCTCCAGTTTCTCCACATTATAGTAGCTCCATTTAGGTTGTATTTCCCTAGTTGGTTTATGAGAAGATCATGCAAGACAGTTTCAAAAGCCTGACTCAAGTCAAGATATACCACATCTGCCGCTTCCCCCCATTCACAAGGCTTGTTACCCTGTCAAAGAAAGGTATTTGGTTGGTTTGACATTATTTGTTCTTGACAAATCCATGCTGACTGTCACTTATCAGCATAATTACTTATCAGCCTATTCCGTGAGTGCTCCGGGGCTGGAGCACCCACAGGGAAAAAATAGTGGGGGTTGAGCTCCCACCAGCAGGCCCCTTATCAGAATCTCCCCTGGCATGCCTCACGGATCAGCGCTTTCAGTTTCCCTCCCCGTGCCTCCTGCCCGCCACAATCAGCAGTTTTGAGGGTGTGCAGGAGGCTCTGGGGGGGAAGAGCGAGGATGCAGTGTGCTCGGAGGACGGGTGGAACGGGGCGGGAAGAGGCAGGATAGGGGTGGAGCGGGAACAGGTGGGATGGGGTAGGGGAGAGAAGAGGCGGATGGAGGGTGAGGCCTTGGGGAAAGGGGTTGAGCCAGGGATCAAGCACCCCCCGGAACACTGGAAAGTCGGCATCTGTACTTACCACTTTATTATCTTCTAGGTGTCTGCAAATTGATTGCTTAATTATTTGCTCCATTATCTTTCAAGGTACTGAAGTTAAACTGACTGATCTGTAACCCCCTGGCTTGTCCTTATCCCTATCCCCCTATTCGACACTCCATTTGTCCTTTTCCAGTCCTCTGGAATCAAACCTGTTTTCCATGACTTTTTGAAGATTATCGCTGATGTCTCAGATACTTCCTCAGTCAGCTCCTTGAGTATTCTAGGATGTATTTCATCAGGCCCTGGTGACTTGAAAACATCTAACTCGTCTAAGTAATTTTTAACTCGTTCTTTCCCTATTTTCACCTCTGATCCACCTCATTTTCACTGGCATTCATTAAATTAGATGTTCAATTGCTACTAAACTTTTTGGTGAAAACGGAGACCATTTTCAAGGTGAAGAAAGCCAATAGGGGTGAGGGTGTTTTAGATTTGATTTTGACAAATAGGGAGGAGCTGGTTGAGAATTTGAAAGTGGAAGGCAGCTAGCGTGAAAGTGATCATGATTCATGATTCCAAGGAACAGTAGGGGAGAAAATAAAGACAATGGATTTCAAGAAGGCAGACTTTAGCAAACGCAGGGAGTTGGTAGGTAAGATCCCGCGGGAAGCAAGTCTAAGGGAAAAAAAGAGTACAAGAGAATTGACAGTTTTTCAAAGAGACATTAAGGGCACAAGAGCAAACTATCCCACTGTGTAGAAAGATAGGAAGTTTGACAAGAGAGCACCTTGGGTTAACCAGAAGATCTTCAATGATCTGAAACTCAAAAAAGAATACTACAAAAAGCGAGCTGCAATTTAAAGGGAGAAGAGCCCTGGGTAGGTAATACTGGTTAGTGTTGGGATTTTAAGTGCAGTCAAAGTATTTTCCAGATAGTGTGTGTGTGTGTGTGTGTGTGTGTGTGTGTTTGAATACTGGTGAAAATTTAAACCGTAACACAACAACATTACATCTGATATAGATATTGTAAAACTCTCCTGCCAAATAAGTAATTCAGATGCTGTCATCTGTGAATTTGATATTTTCTAGACTCTTCAGAGTGCAGAATAGCTTTAGTTTCAAACTGCTGTAAAAACTTGTTCGTCCTTATGTGTGCCTATATTCTGAGTGAGAAGGCTACCTGTAGCTGTGATAATTCAATACCAAAGGACTGGAAGTCAGGAATAGTTAAGTTCTGTTCCCACTTCTGTCTTGCAGTGTGTCCTTTGTGAAAGTCCCTCACATTTATCTGTGCCTCAGTTTCCCCACTTGTAAATTGGGGTTTATAATTACCTCACAGGGGTTGTGTAGAGACCTAATTTGATGATTGAAGTGTTAAAATCCTGTATAAACAGTGAGGGTAAACTGTAGTCTGAAAGGACAGCTATTAAACCCTCCCTTCCCCCAGAACCAAAAAAAAAAGTCCTTTTAAGTCTTTGCAATTCGGCTATTTTCAATGATTGTACAGTAAGTTTGGGTTTTTTGCTTACTAAGGACTTCTTGAATATTCTGGTGAAATGAGATTCTTAGCAGCACTTTGCAGACTGAAGTCCTTTCTCTGCCCACCAATAGGCACAGCATGGGTAGCAACAGGAAAAGTTTCCCCAGCCTGCGCCATCTCTGTGCCTGCAATGATAGAAGACTGTTCACGTTGTGCAGCCTACTAATTCCTGGGCCTCTCAAATTCATAGAATATCAGGATTGGAAGGGACCTCAGGAGGTCATCTAGTCCAACCCGCTGCTCAAAGCAGGACCAATCCTCAGACAGATTTTTGCCCCAGATCCCTAAATGGCTCCCTCAAGGATTGAACTCACAACCCTGGGTTTAGCAGGCCAGTGCTCAAACCACTGAGTTATTTACATTGCAGTGGCACCTACGTGCCCCAAACAAAATCAGGGATGATGTGCTGTGTGCTGTACATCCACATACAGTAACGCCTCACTTAACGTTGTAGTTATGTTCCTGAAAAATGCAACTTTAAGTGAAACGATGTTAAACGAATCCAATTTTCCCATAAGATTTAATGTAAATGCCGGGGGTTAGGTTCCAAGGAAATTTGGGGGGGGCAGACATGTACTGTACTGTATTATACTGTGGTAGGGAGGTGCCTCACACAGGCACAGCCCGCTGCAGACAATGAGGCAGGCAAGGACGCTAGGAAGCACCTTGTGCAGCTTCCCCCCAGAAGAACAGGTGCTGACTTTGCCGGGGGATGCTCCAGGCCTGCCTCTTCCCATCACCGCTCCACTCCTGTCCCGCCTCTCCCACCCCCACTCCACCTCCTCCCCGGAGCACGCCGCGTCCCCGCTCCTCCCCCTTCCTCCCAGTGCTTCCCTGCCGCCAAACAGCTGTTTGGCAGCACTTAGGACTAAATAAATCTGTTAGTCTTTAAGGTGCCACTGGACTCCTTGTTATTTTGTATCTGTTCTCTTTATTTTCTCTCACCAGCTATAGGACTCCATAGTCAAAACTTGCTCTCATTTCTGTGATTTGACCACATGAATTGCTGTTTGGTTCTGTCCCCTTGTATTTTTACTGCCCCTCCAATTTTAGTGTCATGTATATATTTAATTAGGGTCCAATTTACAAACAACAAGATGTGTCATTGTCTTTTTGCTCTGTATTTGTACAGCACCTAGCACAATTGGGTTCTAGCCCATGACTGTGGCTCCTACTTGCTACAGTACTACAAATAATAATAATGAAGCAGTTGCAATGGGTGAGGAAGTGCTTAGGCATCTCAAGTTTGGTTGGTCTAGAAAACATCTGAAAAGCCACGAGTCCAGAGCTGGTCTCCATCTGGCAGGAAATGTCTCCCGACTGCATGGCAGAAGCTGCGGCTCAACACTCCTCTTGATAGTGCTATTTAGAGCACAGTTTGAAACCCATCTGCAGCACACCTGGGCTAAAGAAAATGTGATTTCAAATTTAAAGCAAGTTTGTTTAAGTGTCTTAATCCTTTTACGTTACTACTTCAGGGTGAACAAAACGTAAATGAACTATGTTTTTCTCCCTCCTCTCCCCCTATGATTAATTAGACTAGCTAAGCAGTTGGAATCTGGTTTTGACTCTAGAGTTAAATTCTTCTCCTATGTAATCAGGGTTCAGATGTTCAGCTCAGAATTGACCAGGTCTGTTAGGGAAAGTATTGTGATATTTTAAAATGGATTCTAACGTGCCACATCAAGCCTTTAATCGCCTCTGGAAATTTTAACTGTTTTGTGGAATTATATCAGATAATTCTGTTCCCAGCCATCATGACATTCAGTTCCCCAAACTTAGCTCTTCTAATTCAGGTCGCATTTAAAATGCACTTAAAATGTTTTCCATCTGCCTGCTCTCCTTCAAAGATATGTTAACACTGCTAGCTTGAACGTGCTGTGCTTCAGCAGCGCTTGAATTTACTTGAACATGAATTCAGCTGCTCATATGATAAATAAGCAAATAAGCTATAGTTGGCGGGTACTGACTGTACTCCCGCCACCTGTGGTTTGGAGAAGAACCCAAAGAGCTTTGTTATGAAAAGTCTTTCTGAGACGTCCCCTCTAATTGCATATAAAGTATTTTCACCAACCGCGTATACTCTGTGTGTGTTAAGTGCTGCAGTATATGATAAGTCAGAGGCCTGGTCTTCACTAAGCCCCCACTTCAGACTAAGGTACGCAAATTCAGCTACATTAATAACGTAGCTGAATTCGAAGTACCTTAGTCCGAACTTACTGCGGGTCCAGACGCGGCAGGGAGGCTCCCCCGTCGATGCCGCGTACTCCTCTCGCCGAGCTGGAGTACCGGCGTCGACGGCGAGCACTTCCGGGATTGATCTGGGATCGATTTATCGCGTCTTAACCAGATGCGATAAATCGATCCCAGAACATCGATTGCCTGCCGCCGGACCCTCCGGTAAGTGAAGACGTACCCTTAGCTGGCTAAACTTTCATAAGGTTCATTATTGTTTCTGACTAAATAAATTGAAGACGTAGCGCAAGCAAAGCCAAGTCAAATGAGCACTCTACCTGTTCTAGCACACTAGTATACAGTCCAGAAAAACAGGCCTCTGATGTTTAAACTCTAGAACTGTCCCAAAACCATATGAAGTTGGAATTTTAGACTGTAAACTGTTCATAGTGGGAACAGTCCCTTGCTTAGTGTGTTTTATAGTACCTAGCACAATAACTCCATAGTCTTCTCTGAGGTCTCTAGATGCTACTGTAATACAAAAATGTATTATTAACCATTTTAAATGAAAATATCCATTATGTGCAGCTGCCTGATTTGAAATGATTATGCAGTAGCCAACTCTCGTGATGTTATTGCAAGTCTCACAATATTAGGTTTATTTCTTAATGCTCCAGCTCCTGCAATCAGTGAATAGATGAGAATCTCAGCCTGTTAGTGTAAGTTTCTAGCCCTCATGGTTATGAAGAAAAGTTTAAAACTGATGCAAGTGTACCCCTAAAGATTAAAAAAAAAAAAGTAAATAAAAAACTGCAATCTTTTTTTATTTCAGTATTTTCAAGTAAATTCTATTTTGGGTGACTTGACTCATTAAGGTTGAAAACTTGGCTTGACAATTCTTATATCGTATATAATTATTCTGGGCAGATGGTTTTACCTTTGGATAACTGGCAACAAAGACCCTACAAGAGACTGGCTGTTTGACATAGCTCACCAATTTCATCTTGTGTTAAACTAGACTGCAAACTTTTAGTGTCGGGGAAGGGCTTTCTATGGATTTCTACAGTAACTAGCACAATGGGGAGGGGCAATCTATCTCACAAATAAAATCATCATCATAAACTACTTAAGCGTGGGTAAAATTATTACTTAATATAAGTGCTGTGTAAATGCTAAGTATTAAAGCCTCAATAAACCTACTCCTAATCCATTCATAAATGAACATAAGTAAATGTGCTACTTGCTGTCATCCATGGGCGGCGGGTAGCATAGGCTGGGGGAGGCTGTGCCTCCCCAAACAGGCAGGCATGGCCCCGCCCATGCTCCGCCCCCAGGCTCCCGCCTCCAGCTTCCATTCGGCGCAGCTCCAGTCCAGTGTCTCTGTGGGGTGGCCTAGGCTTGGGCCACTCCACCTGCCCTCCCAGCACTCCTGGGCTGGGGCCGCGCTGCCCGCCTTCCCGGTGCTTCAGGCCTGGGAAGGCTGAGACCGCACCGCCTGCCCTCCTGGCGCTCTAGGGCTGGGGCCGCACCGCCCACTCCGGGGCTGGGTGCACTAGTCTGGGACAGGATCTGGCAGCTGCAGAGTGGGGAGCCTCTTGGCTCCAGCGGGGGGCGTGGAAGGGGCAGGGCTAGTTCATGCGCCACCCATGCTGTCATCCACTGAATGTCAGAGTTCTTCTCAATAAAATACCATCATCACGATTTAAAAATAAATTCCCATCAATAGAGTATTTGTAGGAACAGAGAAGCAGAAGAAATTCTTTCTCCAAGGCTTTATTTGTAAAAACTGCCTCATGTTTTTACATTTTAAAACTTACAAAATACAAATCCACCTTTTTTGTCCTGTAAGAATTTTTGTCTTCAGCAAAAATCTTTAGCTGAGTTTGGCCTAAGTGCAGCACTATGCTTACTTTATACGATGTGTTTATCCTCAGTGATGAGTGTTCCAGAATCTGTGGAATGAGATGCTTAGGACACATTCCCTTAGGGATAGATCTTGGTTTCCCTTACGGAAACATTCAAGACCCCAAAAGTAGTGACACTATCTATCTAAGGTACTTATATGGACCCCATGCGTCTGAGCGCACCTCAATCATTAACATGTTTATCCTTACAATATCCCTGCAACGTAGGGCATTGCTGTTATCCCCATTGTACAGACGGGGAAGTAAGACTAAACAACTTGCCAAGATCACACAGGAAGTCTGTGGCAGAGCAGGAAATGGAATTCCGATTTCCTGAGTCTCGAGAGCATCTTAATCACTAGATCCTCCTTTCCCTACCATGTGTCCACCATGCAGGCAGAAACCAACCCATTTAGAGGGTGTACAGGCAGTTTCTGTACCTCCACTGCTTGGTCCTAGTTCTCCTCATTATCATGAAGGCTTTGGAGGAGTGGCATAGTGTGTGGCCACTCGGTACAGAATTCATACATTTTCTACAGGAGTCACACTGAGAGACATGGCCACTCCCAGGGTCTGAAAGATCCCGTAACAGCCAGGGAGTGGCTGCTGTACAAATGGGCTCAAGGTTATGCAGTGAATTCTATTGCCCCCCATCATGGGTTCTTCAGTGCAAAGCTCATTTCCAGGAGGGGAAAGATTTGTGACTCTAACAGTGTAATAACCCAGACCTCTACGTAGATGATGGTCAGTGAGAAGGAATTTGTCCCTGCGCAAAGTGAGTGGGCTTATACGGTGCACGGCCATGTGCTGACCTCTGCACAGAGGCCAGTGTCACTCAATATGCATTCCAGTGGGATTCAAGTGAATAAACGCCTATGGTTTTCTAGCAGGGAGTGTGTTCACCTTCCCCCATCACTGATTTTTTGTGCAGCCTGTGGGCTGAAACCCACTCACTGTATTTACACAAATACTCAAATTCTGAGCTCAGGGTCTAATTCTACACCATGGCCTATCATCCTATGTGCTGATCAGTTGTCACTGGACACAGAGCCAGCGAGTCTACAATGGGGCTATGACAACAAATATACACAAACACTATGGTGCCCACTTTGCCTGTCTGCAAGCTATAAGAGCGCAGTGGCTACTTAAAAGTTAAGCCATAGGGGCTTCAGGGTCCTTAAAAGTGCTTGATCCAAAATCAATAAATAAAATACAAAAGTGTGCATGGGGGTAACTTTAACTCCCAAGCTGGGAGGGCAGGGAAAGCAGGGGCAGAAGTAGTTTTGGCACATCAGTTGGCAGCCGCAAGGGGGTTTCTGTGATCCAACCC
This sequence comes from Chrysemys picta bellii, assembly GCF_011386835.1. NCBI lineage: Eukaryota > Metazoa > Chordata > Testudines > Emydidae > Chrysemys > Chrysemys picta. Next base: position 45,273,897 of record NC_088803.1, on the reverse strand, counting down.
ATCACACCTGCATAATAGCTGCTGACAACTCCATTAACAAGCATCCTTATCCCCTGCCCTCAAATGCACCACATTGTTTACTGGTGCCACATACACTTTGCAGGGACTCTTAAAAGCTAGGGCCAACAATCATCCTGTGTCCTAAATAAGGCAGATTTTAGCATGAGCCAATAAATAGCCTATTGTTACCTATAATTGTTAGCGTTAAGTTGCTGGAGACTTAACAGGGAATTTTCAATGTGCTGCTTCGGCCAATCTGTTTCTAAATTCAGCTAAATCTTGGCAATCAAGCTAATGGCCAAACAGAGTTACAAAACCGTTAGAGATTCCCTTCCAAAATAATTCCCACAAAAGTGATGTATTTGGTTTTTGGTTTTTTTTTTTTTTTACAAATGAAACAGCATTTCACATTAAAACTTAATTGTGGAACTGGAAAAACTTCCTCAGCCAGCAAGAAGCTTGTTGCTGCTTCCCAGAGGAAACAAGAAAGTCCAAGAATTGAGGAACTCATTAGAATTCAACAGGGGGTTTGGGCTTCTGAGAATAAAACTATATTATTTTGTCAGTGGGTTCTTGTAATTGGCTGATTTTCTTGGACCTGTGGAATCACTTCCTATTTGAATATATTTAGAAGCTCTGGCAAAGGCCCCTGTCCCTATCCATTCCTGTCCAGAGAAAGACCTAACTAAGCCTAATGTGACAATCTAGCAAGAATGGGCTTGTGGTTAAGGCTGTGGAGTGGGTCTCAGAAGAGCTAGGTGTTCAGTTCCCAGCTCTGTCACAGGCTTCCTGCATCACACTGAGCAGTCGCTTAATCTCTCTGTGCCTCAGTTCTCCATCTGTAAAATGGGGATGACACTTCCTCTTTCCCATCCTTTGTCTGACTTGTCTATTTAGACTGTAAATTCTTTAGGGCAGGGGCAATGCCTTACTATATGTTTGTATAGTACCAAGCATAATGCGGTTCCAATCTCAGCTGTGGTCTCCAGGCGTCTGATGGAATAGAAATAATAGTGTGAAGGACCAGTTGTACCTGATAGATACTGGCCCAATTAGGGGTCAGTAAATCTGCCCTAGCGAGGACTATGACTCCCAGCATCTAGTGTGGAGAATAATCTAAGACTGCAACTTGCTCAACCTGTTCTTGGACATGGCATGGTGCATGGAGGGTATGCACGGCCCATCGTTGTCTGGCCTTTATGTGAGCCATCCAAGGAGGAGTGTATGTCCCTGTATTCTGCTGTCTTGCCGCCAATACGTGAGTAAGGGCCAGCCATGCTCTGTCCCACAATGATTGTGTGCTGGATGGAGCCCAGATCTGGAATGCTGCTAGAATAAACACTGATAGTAGTCCAGCCATGTTACTGTTACTAGGGGTTGGGACATGGCAGGCATTGTTTCTCGTGGACATTTGTATCAGCAGAGCATTGTTACCTTTTCACCCTTGTAAAAAGGAATCTAGTTTGGTGATGACAGTAACATGCATGTGTACAGCGTCTAGCACAATATAATCATTTACTAATACAAATATTTCATGCAAGTCCAAGACACATGCATTTCTGCTTCTCTAGAGCAGCTAAGTGCCTATACCTATTTGAGCGCTGGGAATTGTGCCATATTCCCAACTAACCCAAAGAGGAACAATTTCAAGTGAGCCTCTGCTGGGCCTCCCTACACATGCATCTTCTTCCCATGCTCTTCAAAAATGTGAACACCTGGGCATGTGCAAGTGTTAGCACTTGTACCCACAAAACCCATGGGTCTCAAAATGCAGAAGTGAAGGTTAGAGGCTGAAAATCAGGCCTGGCCTTTTTGTGTGATGTCACTGAGGAAATCTTATCTATTTGTACACATCTGTGGTGGGGCAACTGCCCCACACAGGTAGATGAAGGGTTAGAGCAGCAAAACCCAACCAATGGGAGAAGGGCTTGTAGAGAGCCAATCGAGAGAAGGTTTGTTGGAGCAGCCAATCAGGGCCATATAAGAAGGGCTGCTCAACAGAGCAAGGGCAGTCTCTCCCTGGAGTGCAAGGGAGAAGGACTGGCTGCCTTAGAGGAGTACTTAGATAAAGCAGTGCTGGGCGGGGTCAGGGAAGCAATAGGGAGCTCCAGCCTGAGGACTGCCAGACTGAGGCCCCTGATACAAAGGGCCAGGAAGGGGGTAGGGCTATGGGGAAATGGCCCAGGGAAATAGGCAGCAGGAGTTGGAGGAGTAGTATTACATGGCCACTGGCTATGGGGTCCCTGGATCGGGGCCTCGAATAACAGGCCTCCCTCCTTTTCCCCCCACTTATCCCAGAGGGGGTGGCCAGTATTCGGACTGCAGTTTACCCCTTGAGGTGAGGGGCTAGACCGAAGGCTGCAGTAGGCCACAGCGGCAAGTGGATGGACTAGAGACAGCCGGTTCCCCCAGAAGGGGGGAGAAAGCAGAGTGGGGCACAGCCACAGAGTGGACCCCAGAAGTGGATGCCATGGTCCGGGGAGTGATGCGGGTCTTAGAGGTGGAACAGAAGTGATGGTGGTGAGACACCCCTAGAAGAAGGTGCACCAGCAACCAAGAACTAATTCCCAAGACGGCCAGCAGGAGGCGCCGAGGTGGTGAGTCCCACCGCGTCTCAACATCACTTTTTCACTAAGATGTGGGGATCCCAGTTAAATGCATGTTCTGGCAACAGGCACCTGTCAAATATAGTGGACTCCATTATCTCTTAAACTATGTCTACACTTCGAGCTGGAAATGTAGATGCCAGCTTGAGGAGACATACCAGTCCAAGACACTAGGTACATACCAGGACAGTTAGCCCCCTCCTGCTGTTTGCACTGCCATCGCTAAACTCTAGCTTTAGTACACCAGCTCAGTCAGTGCTGGCACCGGTGTGTCTCCTCAAGCTGGAATTTCCACCTGCAGCTCAAAGTACAGACATACCCTTAGATAGTCTAGAATGAAACTGGCCATAATTTAAAATCAGACCCAGAGGACCAGATTTTCCAAAGAGCTCAGATTCCATTTAGGCATCTACATGAAATGGGCAGATTTTCAAAAGTGCTTCAGCACTCAGCAGTTCCCATTGAGAGTAATATAACCCCCCCCCCCTCCCCGTTGAAAACCATGAGAGATACCAGGTTTGGGTGCCTAAAAGGGAGCTGACATCTTCTAAATATCTGGCCTAGAATGAACTAGATTCCTCCACCTCATCACATGTGGTCTTACCAGCCAATGTGGCTCAGGTTGGAGTTGCATGTTACAAGCCTGCTTTTGCACCCCTTACCTTAACTAGCACTCATGAGTCTTGCCACTGAAGTCAACAGGACTACTAAGATAAGTAAAGGCTTCTCGGTGTGAATGAGGGTTGCAGATTCAGGCCCTAAGGAAATAGTTTGTAATCATTAATTTCCAACTGAGTCAAAATTATACTGGCTGTGTGATTTTTCGTTGACCCTTGGGATTACTAAGGCCTGGTCTACACTGGGGAGGGCAGGGGGATCGATCTAAGATACGCAACTTCAGCTATGAGAATAGCATAGCTGAAGTCGACGTATCTTAGATTGACTTACCTCCCATCCTCACGGCGCGGGATCGACGGCCGCGGCTCCCCTGTCGACTCCACTTCCGCCTCTCACCCTGGTGGAGTTCCGGAGTCGACGGGGAGCACGTTCGGGGATCGATTTATCGCGTCTAGATGAGACGCGATAAATCAATCCCCGATAGATTGCTACCCGCCGATCCGGCGGGTAGTGTGGACCAAATCTAGTAAAAAAAACTATTTCCCTTTGCTGTGCAAAGGAACTGATGCTGAGAGGATGGGAAAGCTTTTGTGTTCCAGTTTTAAATGCTTGGTACCTTGACATGGTGAGAATCAGGCCCAGAATGTTTACATGATGTTAGGTGAGCTGTTGTACCTCTCTCAGACATTTCAGTTTTTCAAATAGAGAAGGGAATGTGAGTTAAAAGTATGTTTTGACAGGAGACAATGGCCTGATATATTGAACTGTAAGATCTACTAGTGAGTCCAAAAGGAAACTGCAGCAAATTGCTTCATAAGAGCATCTCACTTATAAGATAAATCACAAAGGTGAAGAATTTCATGTGATATGGGAAGAATGTCTCTAGCATATATTGAAGTAAACACAGATGTGCAAGTGAAAGGTAGGAGATCAGTAGGGAGATAATGTGGGTGACAAAGTGGTATTGAAGTCTAGAATGTTGTTGCTACATGGCAGTTTATTGTAGATTATATGCACATAGAAATATACACAAATATTTGGTTCATTATTCTAAAATCAATAGACTTCTTTTATCAGAGGGGTAGCTGTTGTTGTCTGGATCTGTAAAAAGCGACAAAGAGTCCCATGGCACCTTATAGACTAACAGACGTATTGGAGCATAAGCTTTTGTGGGTGAATACTCACTTCGTCAGATGCATGTAGTGGAAATTTCCAGAGGCAACTTCTTTGTTAATTGCATTTTTAAAATATTAACATTTTAAGAAGTGCTGCCAAAAACATCACACTTTATAGATGCTCAGATCCTAAAGTGATAAGCGTAGTATAAAAACCTATATAGAACAGAATAGAGGGAAAGCCCTCCCTGTTGAGGAACTGTGTGCACAACACTTGGATTGAAGTTAAGGGATAAGAATGGGCCGGGGGGGGGGGAGGGGGGAGACAGGAAGGAGTAAATTTAAGACCAAAACAAAAATATGAAGAAATGAGCAGCAACCAGTTATACAACTTGTAACACTATAAGATATGCAAGGGGTAAGTACAGTTTTATGAGGCTGCAAAATATCATGCCGTGGTGATATTCTGCCCTAGAAAGAGTGGTTTCACTCACTTTAGAATTTGTAGATTGTTACATTTATATTTTTAGCCTGTAAATATAACTTTTTATTGATCGTAAAAACTGTAATTAGTACAAGTAATGGCCCATATAAAGGGACACTATCCAGTATAGTTAAAACTAGACTTACTACCAGCTGTGTTTTATTTTATATATAGGTCATGGAAGCACATGCATGCAGATTGCTCTGCCTGTCTCCTCCATTCATGGGTGCAAGAACAATATTGAAATATACAAGCATCCTGCCTCTTGCATGGGCGTTAGCTAACGCATAATGGATTAATATTAGGAGTTCGTACTAGGGCAAGAAAGACTGTCACATGAGAATGAAGAACTGGCAGAGTCGTCATGTACAAACTGAGAATAGCAATTCATGAACTGAACTCACAGCAGGTTTTGAAATGTGGGCATGTAAGTTGGAAAATCACGAGCTCTCTGTATATTCTGGGCCTCGATTTTATACAAGTTAGAAGCACAATTGTGGGCTGAAGGCCTGATCCTGCAAACACTTAAATACATGTGAGTAGCTTTGCACATGTGAGCAGTCCCAGTAAATTATGGTTGAGTGTTTGCAGGGTTGGGACCTTTATTTGTTTATGTAGTTTGTGAAATTGCCTATGCAAATAGTTAATTATAAACACTTGCCCAAGCAATTTCCAAATTTCCACCTTATTAATTCTAACTTTGACCATCATTTCCCCAGGATAGTTCCATTCACAAAGTTATTAGTCATATTACTGTCCATGAATCTAGCTGCTCTGTACCGGATAGCTCACCCTGCAGAATGAGCATCTGTCCGGCTTGGGATAGAGCTGGTTGGGCAGTTTTCAACAAAATGATTCTTTTGTCAGAAAATGTGAAAACTTGTTGGGTTACAGGAAACTTTCATCAGGAAGGTTTCTCCGGTCCAGGACAGAATTCCTCCTCAGGGAGGGGGAGACAGCCTGGAATAGCCAAGTGATTAAGTTAGGGCACATACTTGGGATGTTTGAGCATCAGGTTGAAGTCCCTGTTCTGAATCTGGCTGTGCAGTATCTTGCCTGGGTCTCCAAATCCTGGGTGAGTGTCCCTAGCCACCTTTGAGGGTGTCCATTGCTCTTTTATTTTATATACACATTTTTGAAAGGTCTCATTTTTGTTCTGCGGCAAATGAAAACAAATTTCATAATCTCAGAATGTTTCATGAAACAGAATTCTTGTTTTCCAGCCAGCCCTGCACAGGATTAAAGGCCTATTCCCTAGTTAAAGGAAATCCCTTCCTGATGGTGCCTTTCCTCACAGCCCTGCTGCTTTTAACTACAAGTAACCCATATATACAGGGAATGACCATATATATAGGGAATGACCAGAAATTCACTTGTGTTTTGCAAAAGGGTCAAACGTTTTTTCCCTACCTGGCCATCAGGTTAATGAGCCTTCATTTGTTTAAAGCATGGGTCATATGGCCAGGCATTTATCCTCAGCCTATGATGTGTAACCCTCTGTACTCCAGCCTTGTACTTAATTCCATCAACTATTTATTCTATCTTGAATTTCCTACATGAGTTTTCACTATTGCATCCTCTTCGGTAAGGGTCGTGAAATTTTGGATAACCGTCTGTAATAACCTGTCAGGGTTCAGAATTAAATACAGATAAGTGATTGAAATGAGGTCAGAAATTTAGTGGGACCTTCCAGATGTGGATAAAATAGACCTAAATAATCATATGATGTTATTATTTTTAATAATACTTAGTGATCTGTCCCTCACTATTGTTTGTTGCTCACACTTATTGCATCATAATTACATTGAGTTCTTTAGTATAGGACCATGGACCATGTCTTTGTCTGCAAAATTCCTAGTGCACAATTGAGTGATAAGTTAGTGTCTATCATGGCTGCAATTTATAATTAAAAAGCTTCTGGTTATGTATAATTAAGTAGTTACATGGAGCAGTTTTTGTAAGATCAAAAAAGTTATTTTTAAAAGAAAACATAAGATTGTCTTCAGAAACCCCGGGCCAGTTTTTCAGCTGGTGTGCATTGGTCTAGCTCTGTGGGTAGCTGCAGTAAAATTGTGCTCTCTGCAATTTAAGCCGATATCCTAATAATTAGGGGAGCTGTAAACAACCATTAGGAGCTGTGGTTGTTCAATGCCTCTGAAAATCAGGCCATTTTATTCTCTTCCAAGTGTTTCTTCACACTTTCTTGTAGTGTTGATTTCACTGTGGTTGGTATTTTGATACACTGCAGCTGCTTTAAGAAAGTAAACTGTATTTAACCAGCTGGAATATCTTGGGACTGAGTCACAGAACTATACTACCAGTACTGACCATTATTTTTTCCTTCAATAAACATGGATTTTGCTTTTGACATCTACAGCGTGTCAAGTTTTAAACTGCCACAAACAGTGCTTAATCAAACTGACTGAAAATGAACCAAGCTGACTGATTCTTCCCACGTTGCTTGCTCACGGGTTGCTCCCCTCTTGATTGTGGAAATAGGAATGAAGACAGAAAAATAAGATAGAAGCACTACTGAACCGAGTAATAAAAGTATTTCTGCTTTGTAATGACATTTTGCTGTAGAAAGGAAATTTGGTGTGTGTATTGGTAACTAAAAATGGCGGAACTTGTCAAGCTCAAGTTTTTGCAAGTGGCTAGTCCTCAATGAAGTCTAGTTTTTAGACCAGTGGCCAAAGATAAACAAACACAAACTGAACAGGAAGAATGATAAGGAACTAAAAAAAAAAATCTGTTTGTTTGTAATTATACAATGCAAAATTTCCGCTGTGTATGGAGTTAGTGAAAGAGCAGGATTGTATAATAACATAAACACGTAATACTATCACTGTAAGCCAGATAAATGATTTTGTGCTGTAGTTTCACTGAGTTCTACAAGTTTTTTTATTATGAAAGTCCATAGTGACATCAGCAGAGAGATTAAGTACTAATTTTTTTCAAAGAAACGTGGAAATTAAATACATAAACTTACATTAATGTAACACTTAAGGTTACAATCAGTACTGCCAACTCTAGGTGTTCAAAAAATAACCAGTCAAGACCCAAAAATCATGATTAACTTTAAAATAATGAGATTTTAAAATATATAAATTTGGGGGGGGCATTTGCCTTCTGATTTTTGTCCCTCTAGAATACACTCAGGACATGTTTTCAAGCTTTTCTCTACAACGATGAGGGCTAGATACTTACGTTTTTTATAAAGGAAAACCTGAGATTCTCATAAAGTAATGACTTCAGGAGCTGGGACTTAAAGAAAAACACCTCAAATATCATGAGACTCAAGATAAAATCAGGAGAGTTGGTAACACTGTTTTAAACACTCGAATGTTAGGGAATGTAAACGTTAAGGTTATCACAGTAACCTTAACTCATCCACATTGTGGATGGAGTATTTGCATTACCAATAATGGTATTATGTCAAATATTCCTTTAATATATAGTGCTCCCTCTGATATTTTCACACAACTACAACTGACTTCAGAGGGAATTGGATGAATGGATTTGAAGTCAAAACTGAGTAGGGTGAGCAAGTTATAAGAACCTACGCTTTTGCGTTTCCTGATATTTCAGTCTATAAAACTGTAACCTTAATGTTGTATTAATGCATATTTATTCATCTATTTATTATTTCATTATATTAGTAGTAGATTTATTGCAGTGGCACCAAAAAATGACCAGACATGACCACGTGTGTTTTACTATGCCACTAGATGGCATTGTGATGTAGTTTTTAACAATAGAGTAGGACGCACATGTTGATTTGGATCGAATGTTGAGGATTGATTGGAAAGTGGATGCGAGCAAATTGTCTTGCTAACACAGATTTCTGGTTTGTTCTGTACAGATTTTTTAGGGCTAGATGTTTGTACTAGGTTAAGCCTTTTTCTTCTGTGATAGCTACGTATATTTTATTCTCTCTCTGATGGTTGTTGTTCTCTTGTTGAGAGACCACTTTCTCCCACGAGGCAGTCCATTTTTTTTTAAGGTTGGTCCAGACATTATAGTCATTCAGCTCTGAAGCAGCTGCCTTACTGTTTTACATTATCAAATTGCATAAATTCAAGCAATCTGATTATCCGATTGTAACATGCATGTTTGTTAGTCTCATAAAATCACATCAACATCATCACTCTAAAAAAGGGATTTTAAAAGAAAATAAGGTGCAATACAGATCCCCATTATAATCATAGTCCAACAGCAGAGCATGTTGGGCATCTGCGCCTAAATTGCACGTCTCAAGTGGTTGGTGTCAAACAGCCTTGTGTCTGCAATTTACCTAAGGTATGAAATTAAGGTACAACAGACATAGTACAGTACTTATGCATCCGAAGAAGTGGGCTGTAGTCCACGAAAGCTTATGCTCTAATCAATTTGTTAGTCTCTAAGGTGCCACAAGTATTCCTGTTCTTTTTATAGTACAGTGATATACCATAGATTACACATACACATCCACACACGTTGCCCTTCCCTTTGTTCTTCGAAGAGGAGATCTATGCAATAGTATTGTGTTCAAGTAATCAGAAAAACATCCCAATGGGGCAGTTTTACTGAATTCATTACAAATGGTCTTTAATGTAATTTGTGCATGAACTATACAATATGGAAAACAGCACAAGGACATTAAAGCCCCCCCTGCAGGCTCATGATAACATTACAAGGCATCAAGCATGCTGTCATGGTTACCTTGATGTTGTGAGACCCCAATTGTTTGTATATATAGGATCAATAATGGGCATGTGAATTGCTGTGTTCAGCAAGTCCATGGGTGCAAGAGCCCACCCGTGATATGTGAAAGATACTCAGTGAATGTCAGGGCAGCAGAAGACAGTATGGAGTGGTAAGAAAGATGCTTCATGGATGCTGATACAGTATGAGAGGAAGGTAGCCAATGTATAGCAAAATCTTTCAAAGGAAAATGTGTCAGGGGAATGAGAGGGGTCAAAATTAGAGGAGGCAGCAGGGTGGGAAGATAGTGGAATCTGTGCGGACAAGAATTTACAACTCGGGTCCTTGTATTTCACAATAAAAAACCAGACACCTTTTGAGTTATGGAATTCTAGTGGATACATAAATCACTTGAGATAGAGAGGCCCCATTGTGAAGTCATTGGAGAGCTCTGTGGTAAAAATTCACTCCATACAGAAGGCCAGCATGAGACCTATGTTATGCATAATTTAAGTCCCACTTTATCCCTATTTTGAGGATTTGAGTGGTACATAAAGCTTGTGCTGGCCCTCTGCACAGGAAAGAATTTCACTCTATATGAATAGCGTGAAATAAATGCTAGCTATTTTATTCTTGATCCCTTCCAAAGCTCCCTAATACCAAAGTTCTTGTAATGGCAGTAGTCTCAAAGGGCTAAATGATGACATCTACAGTCCCTCACCTGAAAAAATATTAGTTCACTCTTCTTGATATGATCCTTTTTACAGACTCTTGATTATTGCACTCGGGCATACTCAAGATGCCCTGGGTACTGCTGAAATTGTTTCCACCTTTTGTGTTTGAGTCCAGTCCTGCACCAGTGATAGTACGTCGTGCCCCGTTAACTGACTGAGGCTTGGGAGCTGTCGCTCATTATTTTAAGGGTCAAATCCAGACCTGGTGTATGTGGCTGCAACTCCATGCAAGTCAGCAAAGCCTCTTCTGCCCACAGTCTGTCAAAATTTGACACTCTGATTCCCACTGGAAACTCTGGGGGAAAATGTAAGTTGGGACCAGTAAAACTTGCCCTTGTCATCTCTTTATCTTGGTTTAAATGTTTCTTCTTCTTGCTGTTTGTTTTTTGCTTCAGTTCTCTCAACAAATCCAAGAACAGATTGTTGACTGCATTGTCCTCAAGGCCATCTCATTGAGGCATCCCTATGCATTAATTTAGGATCAACTCCTGTTTACTTTAACCCAGCAAATTGTGGTACTGTTATTCATGCTCCCATCCTTTTTTTGACATGTTCGTTGTGATTCCTACTGGCTTCTCCACTAGCTCCTTAAACAGCAATATATCCAGGTGTAATGGGGACACTCTCACCTCTTGAGTGCCTTCTAGCAGCTGGGTTTAGTACTGCAGTCCTTTTCTCACCCTGACACCCCCTGCAAGCTGCTGGCCAACCTTGGTGGAGCCAAGCCACAATGTTCAAATGAACCTGTTCCAGGATATTAGAGTCTAATAATTGTCTGTTTGCCCTTGCTTGGATCTTCAGCCCTGGCTCTGGGCCCTTTAAATTCAGCCCCCAAAATAAGGTTTTCCCCTTCTTGGGGTTTACACCACTTTACCTGTGGCCAGTAGGAGAAATACAACACCAAAACCAAATTCCAGATTTATCAGAAATGCATACTTACAACATTACTTTATAGTGCAGAATGCTAGGGAATGAGAAAGTATGACATGTCCAAACTGTCTTCATTCCATATAACCTGCCTCAGAAAAATCCTCTGTATCTTTTGGCCCAGAACAATCTCAAATCAAGATCTATTGACACAGTGCAGCCAAGAGGATATTAGCACCATCCTTGCCAGGAGGCGCTGGAGATGAATTGGCTGTGTGCTTTGGATGGAAACTGATTCCATCACCGGAGTAGCAATAAGGTGGACACCTGAAGGCAAGCAAAAACGAGGCCACCCAAAAACAACATGGTGAAGAGCTGTGGAAGCCAAGCTGAAAAACTTGGGGCACAGCTGGGGAACCATTGACAGACTTGCCAGCAGGGCCGGCTGCAGGCACCAGCCGAGCAAGCTCGTGCTTGGGGCGGCAGATTGTACGAGGCGGCATTCGGCACAATCCTAGGGCGGCACGGCCGCTTTTTTTTTTGGTTCCGCTCCAGCCGCACTGTAGCGGGTGGCGGTGCGGAGGAGGGGAGCGCCCTGTAGCAAGCCTGGCAGGGCAGCCCGCGTCCTTCCCTCCAGCCGACTGCGGCGCGGAGCCCTCCCGGCAGGCGGCTCGGCGGTTAGGGCTGCTGACAGCGCCCCACTGAAGCCCTGGCCGCCCCCTTCTCTCTCTCCCCCGCTAGCCGGAGCACCAGCGCAGGGAGTCCCCCTGCACCCTGGCTCCGGCTGCACCGCAAGTTTTTTTGTTTTTGTTTTTTGCTTGGGGCAGCAAAAAAGCCAGAGCCGGCTCTGCTTGCCAGAAACAGACAGGAGTGCAAGAGCTTTGTCGCTGCCCTAAAGGCCAGAGGCATAATGGGAACATGATGATGATGATGAGTAGGGGAACCCAGGCCTGCCCACTACTCTGGGTTCCACCCAGGGACCCTATAAACAGCAGCTACACACTGCTCGATTTCAGTTTATTACTGCTTCTTCCCTGAGCCTCTTCCTACCTGGCCTCTTTTAGCTTTCTTCACCCTTATGTCAGGGTTAAGGTTTTTAGGTCCTCACTTCCTGCAAACCCAGCTTAAGCAAATATAGCCAGAAACAAACTCTGGGTATCCCTCAAGCTCCTTTGGCCAGAGAGGAGGACCCTGCCTTGCCTATCTGATCCCAGCCAGGACCTGATCTGATAAGGCTCTTTTTATTTGAGCCTGCTGGGCTCTGATTGGTGGGCTGCTTCTATGAGGCCTCTCTAGGCAGACCTGGAAGACCCACCTGCACTTCTCCTTTTTTCCTGGGTCGGTGTGTAGTAAGACCACGGAGCCTTCTGTAGGGAACCACAAAGACCAGACACACCCCATCACAATGGGTTTTGCAAAAAATTGAGTTGCAAGGATTCTATAATTAGGCCTAGCTAAATGGTTTAGTGAACTTTTTCTTAATCTAGCCGATGGATAGGGCTAGCTATAGCCAGACTAAGTCTGCAGCCCAAGATAAAATAAGCACTGGAGTTTCATAAAGATTCCTTCTAGATTGATTACTGGTGTCAAAGATCTTCCAAATAAGATCCTAATTGCTGGCTACAAATAGTATTTTTTTTTGTTTCTTTTATATAGATCTATTTAATCACCAAGTTGATAATCTTCAGTGTGGGTAGCATAAGCCCCAGGTCAGCAAGCTCCTTTATCACATGCCTAACTTTCAGCACATGATTAATCTCATTAAAGACAGTGGGACTACTCAGGCTTAAAGTTAGGCACATGCTTAAGGACCTTGATGAACTAGGGTCTCAAATCCCCATCTAAAGCCCATGGAAGTCAGTCAGTCGAATGGATCTGGCCCATAATCTTGTGGTGGCTAATGATTTTCAGACTTTAATATGCCTCTTGTCACTTATAGCATTTGTGTCATTGTTCCCTTATTCCTGGCACATAGTCTCAGCGCTTTCCTAGTGCGTGTTTTGTGTCGCTGCTTAGTTCTTCTTGAATTACTGCAATGTGTTCTCCCAAGCAGTTAAATTTCCTTAAAGCTTTCTCTCTCTTAGCAGGTTTCCCTGGGATCTTCTGTGGATTCTGTCTGATATAAATACAACTGTCAAACTGCAATACTGAAGGGAAACCTGATACTCAGAAAGCCATTGCTGCAAGTATATGTATGTGTGTTTAGTGACTTCTGGCTCTTCATGCACCCACTTGCCAAAATCATTGACAGTTAATGATGGTTTGCCTGTGAGTTCTGACATGAACATGGGGCTGCAATTCAGAACTGACTTTTTTTTTTTCTTCTGAGCCAGAGGCAATCGGTCAGTAGCAGGCAGAGCCTAACTTGCCTATTTGAGCTGCCGGAGGGGACCAAACCCCTGAGAGCAACAGCCAGAATTAAAAACAAAAAAAGGGGATGGGGGGCAAATGCATCCATGCTATAGCTCAGTTGGAGCCAAAGGTGGATTATACTAGGGATTAATTGGGCCAAAGAATGTAGGCAAGAGGGCATATAATATTGAAATTAAGGGAAGAGGAAGATAAAAAGATAACTTCAAAATCTCCTGGGAGAGCATTTTCACAGTCCCTCAAGGTTAGGAGGCCCACATGCACAAGATACCACTGCTCGCAGCTGTTTCTGTCAAGCATACCCTGTCATCTCCAGCTAGGTTTCCTATAGCTCTTCTTGCCAGAGGTGTAATAGCAAGAATAATCCCATCGGTGACACATCTCAGAAAGGTTCACCTTCTGTGGTTTATTCAAATGTCAGCTAGCGTGAGCAGGTAGAAACCTCCAGGCCTGGAAGAACGGAACACCTTTGACCTAATTGAATTGCCATTAAAAGTCTTCAAATGTCATTCTGAATATTTCACTGGAGACTCAGCTTGTTGCAGGAATCCTGAGAAGGGACATTTAAAAAGAAATTAAAGACAGAAAAAATGAGTGATAAAGGAAAAAAGAATCTTTTGGGGACTTCAAGGAAAAGAGGGTAGATCTCAAGCATGTAAAGAATCTCTCTTCTAACGCCAATCAGCACAAAAAAAGAGAGAAATTTTCAAGTCCATCTCTGAGGACCACAGGAAAGCACTCTCAGGCTCATCTACACATAAACCACTCCAGTGGCACTGCTGCAGTTGCACCGCTTTAGCGCCTCAGTGAAGACACACTACCGATGTCGACGGGAGGGATTCTCCCATCAGCGCAGGTAATGCACCTCCCCAAGAGGCAGCAGCTAGGTTGATGGGAGAATTTGCCCGTCGACTTGGCACTCTGGATTTTTCACGTCCCTGAGTAACGTAGTTCTGCCCACCTGAGTTCCTAGTGTAGACCAGGCCTTAGAATAAAGAGGCAACCCTAGAAGTGGAAGCAGGACTGTAAAACAAAACAAAAGGTTGTCCTCCCACACAATTGGGCCATAAAATGAAAGGCATGAGGTTTTATTTCTATTGAAATTGAAAACAATTTTGTGATTTTTTTCCCCATAAAATCCTGTCGGAGGGTCATTTGGGCCAAGTACCTTTTCTCTGGTTTCATAAAAGCCAAAAGTCCATTCTGTCCCTTTGGACGGAGGTCCAGATGTTGGAGAAGCTATTGCTGATTACAATGGAACTGCTGTTGCTCTGTTTCAGATTTGATCAAGTTGGGTCTGTGTCCAGCTTCCCAGAGAAGTTGAAAAACGAATTAGATTATCTACCCCTGATTCTAAAGTAAATCTTTCCCTGTGCTAATCAGATTTCTACGTTAAGACTCCCTTCCCTATCCTTGAGTTACCATGTCAAATATTTGCCTGTCTAATTCCCTTCATTCATAAATGTTTCCCTTGGAGTGAAACATAACCCTGTCTTGTTTAGATGCACATAATTCACAGGCATTCATTGTGTAATAGGTTTAGCCTTAATAGGTTTTGGGGGTCTTTGAAGGATACCTGAATGTATTCCAGGCTTTTAATATGCCTGTCTAGTGTTTCTTTCCGTTATTTTTATATTTTTATCTAAAAAAGAGATTATCTGTACTCTAATGTAAGCCTTCAGAGAGCCCCATAATATAAAGGTAATGGGACTGAGCCTATGTTAGTTCCATAGAATAAATAACTTTTTGAACAAAAGGCTTCACTTTAGCAGATCTATGTTGTTGATCAGATTCTCAAATTCTGTTTTTCCCTAGCCTTGCTCTCAAAAACAGCTGGACTGTTTTAGCTGAAATATTCCAGAAATGTGCAGTGGAATGTGCAGCCACCTGATACGGAAAAGTTCATCCCAAATAGTTAAAGTTTAGCAAAGTTATAACTGAAAACAGGGTCTTGTAATGGGATGTGTCAGGCAACTTTAATCACAAGCAGCACAACCAGCACTGCCTATAGAAAGTGGGTGCGTGTGTATTTGTATTTATAAATGACATTGAAAAGGCATAATAATATTTACCTGCTTCACAGAGTGTTCTCAAGCTTAAATGTAATGTTTGTGTAGCATTTTGAAACCTTCACAAGGAAGGCACCGTAGACATGCCAGATAGTAGTATTAATTTGAGCATAGCTGCTCTTCTATTGGTACTGTTTGGGTGGGGAATCACTGATGGCATTGGTTGTAGGTGCTCATATTCTATAGCTCTTTATTTTCTGTTTACTTTAATTATCTAAAAATTATTTTTCTTATTATTGGTTTTGGGAAAAGCAAGTGAATCTCCATAGAGAAGATTAAACCATTTACACTAGCTGAAGAGATGGGTATTGTCTCCTAAATGTGTAGTTATGGTTGAAAGGGCCTTTTCTTTCCAAGCTCCTATGTTCACATACTTAAGATCATATTCTCACATATCTATACCTATTCCAATCCTACAGAAATCAATGCTGGACCAGAATTTTTCCTTTACAACTTTTTTTTTTAAAGTCAGGCTCTGCCAGTGTCTTCAAAACACCAATGCACTTTAAACTACAAGGAGACTTAGGAGTGGGAAACCATGCCAAGATCCTCTTTAGTTGAAATTACAATTGAATACATTTACATAATTTAATCGTGTCATTTAAATTACTTGAGGATGCTAATTTGAAGTTGAGACACAGAGCATGACAACAGCTGCTCTAGGTATCCTCTAAAATGTGTAGATATCTTGCTTGATGCTCCCAGCTAAATTGGCAGTGCCCCTTGCTTAAGTGAACATAACAAATATGTTTTGAGATAAGGCCAAAATAACTTAAAAACAGATACTGGGAAATTTTACTTGAAAAAATTGTACATCCAAGATTGGTTAATCTGTGCAATATACCTCCATTTATGAGGATTATCCAATGTATGTTTAATTCGTATGAGGTCGATATCTGCTAAAAGAAATTGTTTGGAGACCTGAGAAATCAGACTCAAAGTATTATATCAGTAGGCTCAGAAAGATTAGATTTTTATCTGTAAATGTCAATTTCACAGTACACGTGCAAACCTGTGAAAAAATATTTCCATTATAAAGTCTTCAGGACAGGGACCATACCTTTCTACTTATTCTGTAAAGCACCTAGCCAACATTGGGTTACTGTCAAAATAATAAACCAAAGCCATCTTCATCCTTTTAAACAGACTATCCTCATCCATCAGTTATGGCACATTTTTCATGAGTGTTGCTGATTAATGTATTTTTAAAATAAATCTATTTCTTCCTCAGTTCTGATTCATTAACCGGGGTGTCTAGTATTATGGCTTTGGAAGGGATGGTTGGGTGTTGTTACCAGCACTGGTGTTCTTGTCTCATTTCCCAACTAAATTGAAAAATGATTAAGAAGATTTTACGCATATTTTAATCTACTTTATGCTAACAGTTGATTATTTGTTTTAAACAGAAGGGTGGGAAGTGCATCCATATTTGGTGATCTAATGAGCCTCTCAGAGTTCACAGTGTGAATGTTTACAGCTGATCGTCAGCTGTGGAAAGAACATTTTGAACAAAATAAAACTATTGTGGAACATCTGAGTCAAAATCCTATGGTGTCTTGTTGGTTTGTTTGTAGGGTTTTGTGGGATTTCCACAGAACTGCTTTTTATAGATCCTTTAGACAGACCATGCAGTGCTATTTTCTGCCACGCTTCTCTGCTGACATGAGCAAGACCACAAGAGACAATATGGCATACTACAGTTCCTTCCTGTCAACATATTTTAATATAATAATTGTTGAACCAAATAGACCAGTGGTCTATCTAGTCCATTATCCTGCCTCTGACATTGGTCACAGGGAGGTATTTTTCCTGGTGCTAGCTACTACTACATTGATATTTTTAACACATGAGGATTCACTAGTGGAAATTCCAATAGACTTCATTAGTATCCATGCCACTAGTTTTTGCTAGAGTCTGTTGGTTTATACCAGTCTCCACTCCTCACGACTGGATGACCAGTAGCCCCATGAATTGGTAGATAATAGACCTGTTGCTGCATTCTAAAATCACCTTGCCAACTGGAACCATGTACATATTTTCTAATGTATGTTCCATGAGGGTTGTTAGCTCATGTAATTTTTATTCTAGGAAGATACCTGGCCAATACATTTGCATTATCCATTTTTATTGTTTCCTTTTAATTTTATCAAATGGCCCTTTGTTGTTCTGTTATGAGACAGATCTTTATTATGCCTTTAAAAATGGATAAGAATGCTGTTGCCAAGTCGGAACACAATTGCCTTTCTTTCCATGTGCAAGGAGGTGTCTTTTTAACGCCTAAATATGGACCCTAAATTTCTCCCACCTCTGCGAGAAAATTGCTCAGATCGTGAGTAGCGTTACATGACCATATACGTTACCATCAATTAAAAACAAACCACAAACAATTAAATGTTTGCTCCAACCACTGAATACCAAAACCAACAGCTAGTATATAGAAGTGGTATGTTCCCAGCCCATATTCTTATCATGTATTCCTAACCATATTCCTTCATGTCAATGCTTCTGGGTGTCCTATATATACTCTTAATTGATTGACTCTAAACTTTTTTTAGTGTCTTGAACTTGTGGCCTTTCTGTCTCACACCTAGCTAATCACAGGAAACAAACAAACAAAAATAAACTTGCACTTGCAAAATAAACTGCAATAAAAGCACTTTCAAACACATGTTACAGTAGGTCATGCTACCCCAAAACTATGGCTACACTCAAACTCTCTGCAGAGGCTCTGCAGAAAAGGTAATACACAATCCTAGGCTACATTATCTCTTCTAAAAAATCTCTATGGGACTGGATGGGGGCTAGTGTGAGGCCCTCCCAGACTCTGCTCCCCACCCTCAACTGTGTGTACCCCAGACCTGCAGAATGTTGTGCATGGAGTGATGCTGGAGGGGATAGTGCCAGATATATGGCTGACCTACCATACCCACATAGGGTGACCAGATGTCCTGATTTTATAGGGACAGTCCCGATATTTGGAGCTTTTTCTTATATGGGCTCCTATTACCGCCCCCCTCCCACCCCCGGTCCCGATTTTTCACACTTGCTATCTGGTCAGCCTATACCCACACAAGGAGGGGAAGTCTGTGCACAGACTACTGAGCCCCATTCCCAGCTAGTGTAGCATCCTTGACTTCAAAGGAGGGGTGGTGATATACAACAGATGAGGACCTGACCCTCTTAGAAGGTCTTCTCCATGCTTAGATCAAGGTGGGAATGGCTCTGCTTTATGTTCCACCAGCTTTCCCTTGTATTGTGTTTTCATATTTATATCCTTTCACCACAGGAAATTTTTATGACCCCATTTCTACACTTTTTTTTCAATCTTCCTTATAAAGCTAGCTAAAATAATTATTGGTTGCATAGAACAAAACTTAAGCATAACGAAGTGGGGCTTGATCCAACTCTTATTGAGCCTTTCCATTGACTTTAATTGGCACTGGATAAGCTCCCTTACCTACCTGTGGACATATATCCCCATGGTTTTAATGAACAAGGATTTCATAACAATCCATAATTACGCAAAAGATCATAGAAGGGCCAGTATGTTAAACTCTATTGTTCTTCTTCGAGCAATGGTCTGTATTCCAAACGTGGGTGCACATGCGTGCCACGGGCCGGAGCCAGAAGGTTTATTTAGCAGTATCCATTGACTCGCATGTGCATCATGTGTCCCCTTGTGCTCGCAGTCAAGGGTATAATAGGCAGTGCGGGTCAATGCCTCTCCCGTTCCCTCTTATTGCCACATGGCCTGAGTCATAACCCCTGTGCCTTCGCGCTCTTCGTTTTTACTAAGACAGTGAGTTTTGTCCGTAATAGAAGGGCCAGTATGCTAAAGTCTACTGGTGCTGTTCCACATGCTCAACTCTGTTGTTTATCTCCTGTTCATTTCACATGGAGGACAACTAGCCTCAGGACCAATTCTTCGTAAAAATAGTCTGTGGCAGGATGCATTTGAAGTAGTTTTCTGTATCATCAATTCAATGTTGTTCCTTGAGGCAATTGTGACAGACCCAGACCAGTGGGGTACAGAGTCTGGTAGAGGGCAAATATACTGGTCACTGGATGAGTAGTTTTCTGTTCCCTGCGTGACCAGAGCAGGGGCTGCACTAGAGTAATCAGGAACCTGCTAGAACCAGTTAAGGCAGGCAGGCTAATTAGGACACCTGGAGCCAACTAAGAAGCAGCTTCTAGAATCAATTAAGGCAGGCTAATCAGGGCACCTGGGTTTTAAAAAGGAGCTCACTTCAGTTTGTGGTGCGAGTGTGAGGAGCTGGGAGCAAGAGGTGCAAGGAGCTGAGAGTGAGAGGGTGTGCTGCTGGAGGACTGAGGAGCACAAGCATTATCAGACACCAGGAGGAAGGTCCTGTGGTGAGACTAAGGAAGGTGTTTGGAGGAGGCCATGGGGAAGTAGCCCAGGGAGTTGTAGCTGTCATGCAGCTGTTACAGGAGGCTCTATAGACAGCTGTAGTCCACAGGGTCCTGGGCTGGAACCCGGAGTAGAGGGCAGGCCCAGGTTCCCCCCAAACCTCCCAATTGACCTGAACTGTGGGTTCTTCCAGAGGGGAAGGTCTCTGGGCTGTTCTCCAACCCACATGGTGAAACTCTGAGGCAAGAAAATCCGCCAATAAGTGCAGGACCCACCAAGATAGAGGAGGAACTTTGTCACACAATCAAAACAAGTTTGAATGCCATCATTTATGAAATACCCTAACTAATTAGAAGATCACCCCCTCAGGTCCTGATTCTGTGCCACTTGGATTGACGTGAATTTATTCATTGCCTTATCTCAACAAAGTAAGTCAGGTCGACTTAATTTTGTCATGTAGACTTGCCCTAAGTGCTAAGTTACATCGACTTATAGCCACCACACTAATTAAACTGGTTTTGCCTGCCAACACTACACTCTTTATGTTGGCAGTGTGTGTCCTCACCGGGAGCACTTGCACACATTTAACTTTCAGTGTGGGGCATTGTGGGATGGCTTCTGAAAGGCAGCAACAATCGATGTAAGAAATACTGTGTCTACACTGACACTGCATCGACCTAACTACATTGTGTGCTACACTTCTTGTGGAGGTGGAGTTATTAAATTGGTGTAGTGGGCAAGTTACATTTGTGGGAGTTGGATTTTAGCGTAGACACTTGCAGAGTTAGGTCGATATAGCCTTATGTCAAGCTAACTCTGTAGTGTGGACAGGGCCGGCTCTAGGATTTTTGCTGCCCCAAGCGAAAACAATTTTGGCCGCCGCGCCCCCCCCCCCCCGTTTTTTTCTTACCCCACCCCCGGCCCCACCTCAACTCCGCCCCTTCCCCAAATCCCCAGCCCTGCCTCCTCCCCTCAGGCTCTCAAGCCTAGGAGGGAGGGAGGGAGGAAGAGGGAGAAGCAGCGCGTGCGCCGCGGCCACTCAGGGTCTCCCCCTCCCTCCCAGGCTCTCAAACCCGGGAGGGAGGGGGAGATCCCGAGCGGCCGCGGCATGCGAATCAGCTGTTTCACGCGCCGCGGCTGCTCAGGATCTCCTCCTCCCTCCCGGGTTTGAGAGCCTGGAAGGGAGGGCGAGCAGCGGCGCGTGAGTGCCAGCAGCAGAGGTGAGTTAGGGCGGCCGGGGCACATTTTTAGGGGCGGCATGGCCCGCGCCAGAATGCCGCCCCTAAAAATGGTCCGCCGCAAGCACCAGCTTGTTTTGCTGGTGCCTAGAGCCGGCCCTGAGCGTGGACCAGGGTTTAGTATAAAAATTGCAGAACTAGTCCTTAAGGTGCTATAATTAATTACTGCAGTTTTCTTTTAAATAACTTCTGTGGATGTGCCCATACCTTTAGGCTCTTCTGACACTTACTTTTGCCAAGGCATTACTTGTGCAAATATACAACCTTGGTGTAGCTTCAGGAAAAACACACTTGTAAATGCACAGCAGAGAGTTACTTTGTCAGCTTTGAAATCTTATTTATTAGATGAAAGGTAAAATAGTTTGACTTGAAAAAAAGATATAATAACCTGGGTTACTCTTTGAACTGATTGCCAAGGGATTAACTTGCTCATGAAGGTTTATCCGTACTTTTTAAATTTTTTGCTGTAAACAGCTACTTTTTATGTCAGTGGTTCTCAAAGCCGGTCCGCCGCTTGTTCAGGGAAAGCCCTTGGCGGGCCGGGCTACTTTGTTTACCTGCCGTGTCCACAGGTACGGCCGATCGCGGCTCCCACTGGCCGCGGTTCACCGCTCCAGGCCAATGGGGGCTGCAGGAAGCAGCTGCCAGCACATCCCTCGGCCCGCGCCGCTTCCCGCAGCCCCCATTGGCCTGGAGCAGCGAACCGCGGCCAGTGGGAGCTCCGATCGGCCGAGCCTGCGGACACGGCAGGTAAGCAAACCGGCCCAGCCTGCCAGGGGCTTTCCCTGAACAAGCGGCGGACCAGCTTTGAGAACCACTGTTTTATGTGACATATGAGATGTGAAAATATAGGGGGTGGGGTAAGTTCTATGGGTAAAAATAGCTGAATTTTCATTTAAAAATCCAATATCACTTTAAAATGTTTGAAATGTAACTTATGGTGTGAAAAAAATTCATCTACTTGGCAAATACCACACGGTATTCTGAAACCTACTGCATTTTCCTTTCTCATGTACCTGTGCTCCTCAGAGTTTATCCATAACCCCTGTTTTCTGTATGTCATTGCTCATATCTTGAAATCAACAAATGGTTTAAATCCTAGAGGTAGGGGACTCATTTACTATGGGAAATGGTGTTGGAATACTGAGCCTCTTACTTATGGGTCACTTTGAATCTTGACCCAAGTCACAATATTACGTAGGCCCCAGTTTTTGCAAACATGCTTGTTCTTAACTTTACTTACGTGACTATTCCCATTGATTTCAGTAGGGCTACTCAAGTGAGTAAAGTTAAGCGCACACATAAATGTTTGTAGTGATATAGAATTATTTTACTTAACGGCCAGGGGGCAAATTTGTCACGTTCACATGGGAAACATGTAGTGTCAGCTATAGGTTGTCTTAACTCAGGAAGTTCCTTCGAGAGGAAATGTAGCCAAATTCCAAACCTATGGACAATGAAATTCCCTGTGCCTGTATCCTGTAACTAACTAACTACTTAGTTTGCAAAATAACAAGGGTGGGGGGCAAGTAAATGAACAATAAGGGGTCACCAGAGGGGCAGATATATGTAACTTGCTAATTATGTATGGTAATGATAGCAAATTTTGACCAATCATAGAGCGATAGATTATCATAAGCAACCGCATATAATGCTTTGGTGTAAGTGTTTTCTTTGTTCTTGCTGACTTATAAGCCTGAACCCAATTGCAATTGAAATAAACGGATCGCCCCTCCCGAGGCTCCTTGCTTGACTATCTGTGTCCGTCTCTCCTTATTCCTCAGCTGGAACGGACAGGAATTTCCACCACAGTAGGATCAGGGCTATGGTTGTTTTCAAAGCCAAGTTTGTCAAGTGACCTGTATGAAGTGAATTGGTTCCTAGTTGGACGTATGTCCACATTACAAACCCAACCGCCACAACTGGCACCTTGTTTTGTGGTTTGAGAAGGGAGGCTAAGAATTAAATTAGACTGGAGATTGAATTATCCTCGCACTTCTTGAACAAGCTAAACCCTAGCTGGAAGATGAGGGGAGATCAGCCACCTTTGCATCCCATAGAATCGTTTATTAAATGCCAATTAATTACACATGCTAACACATTGATAGAAAAGGGCACTGAATAGGAGTCGCTCATTTAACTGTCAGAGCCTTTATTACTGGTGATGATGCATGATAACGAGCCCAGCCTAACTGTCAGATCTCAGATTGGGTTTGCAAGTGGAGATGGCTGGGGGAACTTCGTATTTGTACTGAGCACATTTGACATGGGAAACCAAGGAGGACTTGATCTGGGGACTACTGAAGTGAATGGGAGTCTTTCCATTGACTCCAGTGGATGTTGAAACAGGTTCCAGAGTAGAACTGCCTTATAAGGCACATTGCCTAGGCCCTGTGGGAGCAAGTGCCACCACTTCAGCCTGTGCCTCTGTCTGCTGGCTGTATAAACCACAGGTGCTGGCTTTTCCCTTTGCCCAGAGGTGCTCAACACCCACTCAGCCCCAGGCCCTGGCCCCACTCCATCCCTTCCCCAAGGTCCCACCCGCACCAACCTCTTCCGCCACACCTCTTCCACCCCCTTCCCCGAGTGCACCCTGTCCCTGCTTCTCCCAGCACCTCCTGAATACCGCGGAACAGCTGATCACAACGGGCAGGAGGTACTGGGAGGAAGGGGGAGGAGTTGATAGGCAGGCCGCCGGCAGGTGGGAGGCACTCGGGGGCGGGTGGGAGAAGCTCAGCACCCACTAATTTTTTTCCGTGGGTGCTCCAGGGCTATTAAATCAGCATCTTTCACAAACTCTGAATTTAATTTTGTTAAACAAGGGAGCAGAGGACTAAATTTCCACATGTTACATCAAAGTTATATTGTTATCTCAACTTACTTTCAGGACAAATGTCATGAAAAAGTCTGATTTAAAAAAAAAATTGATTGTATTTCTAACAATAGTCTCCTAAAGAGCAAAACCCAGTTTTCATTTCTTTGTACAGATCTTTAAAAAATTAAAGCAAAAGGCGAAACTCAGGGAAATAGAAGTCCGTATGGAAGGCCTGTCCTGCTGTGCTCTACCTATGTATTTTGATGCAGTAATGAGATGGTGCTTTATTAGAGAGGGAAAGATGCATTAGAAAAATGTAAGAGCTGTAACATAGAATTGATAACCACCATGCTTAGGGTTAAATTAAACAAGGACTGAAAAGAACATGCAAAAAATAACATGTCAGTACGCCTCATCGTGAACCAGTTCAGATATTTTGGAGGTGTGTGTTGGGGGGGCAAATTCTGGTCCCCTCCCCCGCAGCAGGGATTGCGTTTTGGTCCCTGCTAATCTCCTCCACCTCCCCACCCCCCGTCTCCTCCTGCAGGGACCCCAGGTCTCTCAGGCTGGGGAGTCTCCCCCTCTCTTACCCACACAGTACATGAGCCAGTCCCTCCAGGTGTCAAGTTCTCAGCAGACTCCCCTGTGCTCCACCCTACGTGAACAGATTCCCATGCGTCAGTTCAAAACAGCCTTTGACCTGGCTACCCCTGCGTGTAGAGGGAGGGGCAACCGGGCCAAATTTGAGTGGCGTTGGTACCCAGTGTGCCAGTTTACACCACCACTCACTGAAATTTGGCCCAGCTGCCCCTCCACCTGTATGGAGGTGCAACCCGGTCAAATTTCAGTAGCCTTGCAGCCATGCAGCCAAAGTGATGCTCTGGACCACTCTGGCAGCAGCCATATTGATTTCGTACAGGAGCACTACTTACAAGTGGTAGAGTCATGCCCTTCCCCAGCTCTGCAGCCTATGGAACTTTGAGCAAGCACAAAAACTTTTTGGGGGGGGGGGTGGAGGAAGTTGCCCCCCACTGCCCCCTTAATTGGTGCCACTGTTGTCATGTTCGTAAAGTGATCAGGATTTGGCTCCACTCTTCCTAATGAGAGCCTCATTCAATGCCCATTACAGTCAATAGACTACAAGTGGGTTTTGGATTAGGGTCTGAAGGCCTAGCATATTGCCAATGAAGTTGACTGATGTATTTCCATTGACTTTAAGAAGCATTTTGATAGGCCCCTGACTAAAAGCCTTCCGGCAAAGGCTCTCTCTCTCATGACATCAGAAGGGAAGGACTCAGAACCCTGGGCTGGGTCCTGAAAGAGAGCTTTGAACTCAATATATAAATACACTTAAAACAGAGATGTGCAGGAGAACAGAGCAGAAAGAGGTCTTGTGGCTAAGGCACTGGGTTGGACTCAAAATCTGAATTCAGTTCCCAGCTGTGCCACAGACTCTGTGTGACCTTGGGCAAAGTGGGTGAGGTTATATCTTTTATTGGACCAACTTCTATTGATCAGAGAGACCGGCTTTTGAATTTACACAGAGCTCGTCTTCAGTGTAAGCTTGAAACCTTGTCTTTTTCACCAACAGAAGTTGGTCCAGTAAAAGATATTTCCTCACCACCTTCTCTCTCTAATATCCTGGGACCAATACAGCTACAGCAACTCTGCAAAGGAACTTGGGCAAGTCATTTAATATCTCCTTTTCCCTTAGTTTCTCTTCTGTAAAATGGAGATAATAATACTTCCTTCTTTCTTGCTCTTTGTCTACCTTGTCTGTTTAGGATTCAAGCGTTTTTGGAGCAGAACTGTCCCTTGCTAGGTACATTGCTTAGCGTAAGGCGGCCCTCATCACCACTGGTTACTAGGCACTACTGAGATAAAAAATAAATACAGGGTAAATTTTTAAGATGGAGTTATAGAAATGGAGAAATTTCCACTGCAAAGCTTGAATGTTGTCAAGTAAGTGATTATATGGTAATATGCAGTGTTGTTGTAGCAGTGTCAGTCCCACAATATTACAGAGACAAGGTGGGTGAAGTAATATCTTTTATTGGACCAACTTCTGTTTCTCTCACCAACAGAAGTTGGTCCAATAAAAGATATTACCTCACCCACCTTGTCTCTATGGCAATATATTTCTCTTTTCATTTCTAAACCTGTCGACTGGTCTTTGCATAAATAATTATTTCCTTCAGGCACCTTTTTAAAAATGTATGGTATGTTGTTGTGGGATAGACAACCAGTGGGAAAAACAATTAATAAAATACAAGGCACAATTTGTACCATACCAATTCAATTACTGGGATTTAAATTAATACTGAATAAATATCTCCAGCACTAGGGAAATAATAGTAAATATTTTTCCAACATAATTTTCATTTTTTTCCATGATGCCTTTCAACAACTGTTACAAATTTTACACATTTCTCAACAACAGTGGTGAGACACTGTGTACATTTATGATCAAATTTGCGTGCAACTAAACAATGGTGTAGCCTTTAAGTTGTTAACATATTGACTTTAATGTATTATGACCTCTTTTGTCCCTTTTAAAAAAAAAGATAGATAAGACAGACTTAGAGAAATCACCTTTTAGTTTGTTTTAATTGGCACTCCTGTCATCTGGTTTCCATTTAAAATGTCCAGGGTTGGTTGTTTGGTTTTCTTTCAATCCTTAATAGCCAGCATGTCTACTCTGAAGTTTGAAAATTACATTTTTTTTCCAATTCATTTTCCATTTGGAATACAGCAGGATAAGTTTGCCCCTGAACTATGCACCGCTCCCAGTGGTGATCTTATCTCCATTTAAAAAAAAACAAAAACTGTGCATGCAGTCTAAAGTGTGGTACTAATTTTATTTTGTCTCTGAGAAGCCAAAGAGAGAGATTGCAGTCACTTTGGGAATCTGCATGCGCACATACCTTTTGCCTACGCTGCCTAAAAATAGCAACTTTTTTAATGGGAAAATGCAGCAAAGATCAAACATACATCAGTAGCTTTAGTTAAATAAACTTGGGACTTCAATGGAAGTACTTAGATTAACAATTTTTAACGCTGGCGCTTTACTGTCTAGTAGCCTGAGAAGATAACATTACATACCAGCTGGTAAATCCAGGGCCTGGACTCGTAGGCTTTTGGCCAACTGAGGTTGTCTAAGGTGACATCCCTGTTTTCCTTGGCAACGAGAAGGCTTTAACAATGCAGGAGAAGGCCCTAGATTTGGAGATTTATGAGGCATTTCATCTTTTTGACGCTGAAATCAAAGTAACAATGATAGTCTCTTCCCAAAGAGTTTATAATCTCTCTCTTCTGGGTTTGTACAGCACCTGGCTCCTTGGGGACTCATCCTGGTTGGAACCGCAGAGGTTGCTGTAGTGTAAATGACCTATAATAATAATCAAATGAACAAAATCTTTCATGTTCTAAGCAGGTGAATAGCTACAGAAATAGTTCTGGAAAAGGGGAACCTTTATCATAAAGATCTATAGACAATAATTGAGACCAAACCAATACAAAGTTCTATAGAGAGTACCCTTAAGAGCTATAAGACTGGGTGGGAAATAAGGCCCTTTCTTGAAATCGGGATAATTGTTGGACCAGCAAAATTAAACATCTTTTCAACTCTGCACATCCAAGTTATTTTTACCCCATAATGAGCCTGCGTCATTGTGTCTTGCTGACCACATAGGCTCTGTCAATGTTTTCAGCCACTGACGCACTTTGTTCTGGTCTGTTTTTGGGATTATGCTGAAAGCTATATGAAAAGTGTTTGTTTGAATGGCAGTAAGGATGCGTTAATGGCCTTCAAGGCACACGTTATCAGGCAGCATTAACACTTCTTGGCAATTGGAAGCCAGATAAAAATTGCCCCGTTGGATGCTAATTGCTTAAACCTAGATACCGGCTGGCAAATAAGAGTCCTATAAGGAATAGAAAGTTGTTATAAATGGCATGATAGATCAGTGCAATGTGCTGAAGCAAAGTTGGCCAGAATGAAAAGTTCACATCCAAACTTTCATGTGGAGGTTCAGAATCATTGATTATCGATCATGTGTATTATGTGTATCATATGAATTATTGATCAGAGTAGTAGCGGGTCTCTGCCCCAAAGAGCTTACGCTCTCAATAGACAAGACTGAGACAGGGTGGAGATAGGCTTAGAACACCTAAGCAAAGTGAACAATATGATGGCAGCAAATATCATGTTAGTTCCACTCTTGGGGGGGGGGGAGAGGGGAGAGGAGGAGTTACTTAGGAGGAGATATCTGAACTCACATTAAATGTTTCCTCGCATTATCATTATGTCAGTCAAGTCAGTATACACACCTCAGTTTAAAAAAGAAGTCATGGCGACTGTGATCCTATTGTTCTGTTTTTGAGAGAGTGGTGCGAGCAGAACAAAATAGTGCAGCAAACACCTTTAAATAAAACTAAAAGAAAGAAAGCCCTAGCGTACATATGGGAGGCACATGTCACTAGGTATGTGAGAAGGACTGATGAGGCTCTCTGCAGAAATGAGGAAATGACTGAAACAATTGTAGTTAACTCTGTGAAAGACTAGCATGCATGTTATTAAAAATCAAGCTATAAATCAAACTGTGTCTGCCCAGCCTTTAAGTCACGTTCAAGACTTTAATAATCTGGGGCCTGACAAAGGATGCATGAGGTCTCCGTACAGGCAATAAGGAGACTCACTAAAACATAAAAATGTATCTACATCCTCCTGTGAGTCAATAATTACCCCTGAACTGGTGTATAGCAGACATTTTCTTTATTGGCTGCTGAAGAACACAGACAATCTCTACTGAAGGTCAAAGAATAATACACAGGCTATTTGTGTTTTCGTTCATTGTACTAACAGACATTTATACACAAAAAGAAGAACAGGAGGACTTGTGGCACCTTAGAGACTAACAGATTTATTAGAGCATAAGCTTTCATGGACTACAGCCCACTTCTTCGGATGCATATAGAATGGAACATGTATTGAGGAGACGAGTACCCAGAAGTCACCTCCTACAAGACAGGCCCAACAAAGAAAATAACAGAACACCACTAGCTGTCACCTTCAGCCCCCAACTAAAACCTCTCCAGCGCATCATCAGAGATCTACAACCTATCCTGAAAGATGATCCTTTACTCTCACAGATCTTGGGAGACAGACCTGTCCTCGCTTACAGACAACCCCCCAACCTAAAGCAAATACTCACCAGCAACCACACATCACTGAACAAAACCACTAACCCAGGAACCTATCCTTGTAACAAACCCCGATGCCAACTCTGTCCACATATCTATTCAAGTGACATCATCATAGGACCTAATCACATCAGCCATACCATCAGGGGCTCGTTCACCTGCACATCTACCAATGTGATATATGCCATCATGTGCCAGCAATGCCCCTCTGCCATGTACATTGGCCAAACCGGACAGTCTCTACGCAAAAGAATTAATGGACACAAATCTGACATCAGGAATCAAAATACTCAAAAACCAGTGGGAGAACACTTTAACCTGTCTGGTCATTCAGTGACAGACCTGCGGGTGGCTATATTACAACAGAAAAACTTCAAAAACAGACTCCAACGAGAGACTGCTGAGCTAGAATTGATATGCAAACTAGACACAATCAACTCCGGTTTGAATAAGGACTGGGAATGGCTGAGCCATTACAAACATTGAATCTATCTCCCCTTGTAAGTATTCTCACACTTATCAAACTGTCTGTACTGGGCTAGCTTGATTATCACTTCAAAAGTTTTTTTTCTCTTGATTAATTGGCCTCTCAGAGTTGGTAAGATAACTCCCACCTGTTTAGGCTCTCTGTATGTGTGTATATATATCTCCTCAATATATGTTCCATTCTATATGCATCCGAAGAAGTGGGCTGTAGTCCACGAAAGCTTATGCTCTAATAAATTTGTTAGTCTCTAAGGTGCCACAAGTACTCCTGTTCTTCTTTTTGCGGATACAGACTAACACGGCTGCTACTCTGAAACCAGACATTTATACAGTAACTCTCTGGGGCAGTATTTTCACTGTAAAAGAATGTGTGTTGATATGGGGACAGCTAATTTGAGGGAGCCATCTGGATTTGAAATCCTAGTGGAGACCAAGGCATTGTAGAGTTTATGTCAACGTAGCTGGTCGAGGTCAACCCCATCATAGGGTTTACCTCAGCTAGCTACATAGTGATAAGAACTATAGTGCCTTGTCTGGATTAAGCTGCTACCTGGATGTAAAATCTATCTTGTATACACCGTTCTTAGCAATGAAGACATAGATTTGAAATTAGTGGAGTTTTTCCAGATATATTTCAGTGTACACTCTCATCAGAATTTGGACCACTGCACTCATGGAGAAGTTTATTTTGACTCCTCAGCATGCAGTGTAGATGTATATTTAATGATTATTGCTGCACTGTCCTTTTTCATTCATCCTTTAAGAGCCTTCCCCTACATGGCTACATCACCGATCTGTCACCAAATAGTCCTCAGTCATGATAGATTCCAGTGTTTATGGACTAGTCTCCAGGCATGGACAGAAGGGAAGGTTGTATCTTTACACCCACAGTAGTTCAGAATGCAGAGGCAAAGAATCTGAATTCATCTGTGAAATGTAGGGATTGTTTTGGTTCTTGAATTATGCCCAAGGAAGATCTTCGGGGAATATGGTGTGGATATTTTTACTTCAAATTAATAAAAGATTAATATTAATTCTGGGCCAGTTTCTCACTCCTATTTGAACAATATCTTACTCCACAAATAGTCACATTCATTTCACTTGGACTACTCATGGAGTAAGATACCACTTACTGAGCCAGATCCTCAGATAGTGAAAATTGGCAAGGCAACATTGAAATCAATGGTCCTATGACCATTTTCAGTAGCTGAAGATTTGGCCTGATATGAGTAAAGGTATCAGAACCTATTGCTCTTTGATTTGTCTTGAAGTGTTCTATGTCAGTTTAATCTGTAAACACTTTCTTGTCTAGGTTGGTTACTGGATCTGTGGAGGTAAGTGTGACAATCCATGAGTTTCTTGTATATAGTTGTCATAGGGTTCCATTGTTGAAGCTGATCGTGGTATCAAAGAAGTTGGTGCTAGTGTGGGAGTGTTCTAGAAAGAGTTCAATCAATGGGTGTTGGTTGTTGAAGTTGTGGTGGGAATCTCTGAGGCAGTTTAGGTCATCTGACCAGAGGATGAAAGTATCATTGACTGATCTCAGGTATATCATCGGTTTCATGGTGTATTTGTCTAGAAATTCTTTTTTGAGGTGGCTCTTCAAGAGGTTGGCCTCCTGGGGAGGCATCCTGGTACCCATGGCTGTTCCCATGGTTTGGACAACGTGTTTGTTGTTGAATGTGAAGCTGTTATGGGTGAGGATGAAATGGATGAACTTGGCAATGTGTTTGCGGAGGATATCTGAGTGTTGTCCATTGTCTTGTAGATATTTGCGGCAAGCAGCCATGCTGTCATTGTGAGAGATGTTGGTGTACAGGGAGATGACATCCACAGGGGCAAGGGTGATGTTCTGAGGAGATTGTTAATGTTGCAGAGTGTCTGGAGGATGTCAGTTGTATGCTGGAGAAAACTGACCCTTTGTGTGGTGAGCTCTGTGTAAGCTTGAAATTTTCTCTCTCACCAACAGAAGTTGGTCCAATGAAAGATATTGGCTCACCCACCTTGTCTCTATAATATCATGCTATTGTGTTTTAAATGGAACTCTGCTTAAAACTCAATGGTATCGGGTACCTCCAAGAAACTAAAACCTAACCGTGTGTGTAAAAGCAAAAAAATTAGATTTCTTTTAATACTAAATCCTCTTTAAAAATCAAGGAACATATGTATGTAATTGTTTTTCCCACTGGTTGTCTATCCCATGCTTCTGAGTTAGCAAGAATTGTTACATTTGGGTCGTAACGGTGCCTAATTTAATTTCCGCTACTCCAAATGAAAAATGATTTCAAACCAGCAGAATGTAAAAGGACACTTCCATTCTCTTAAGGCTATTTGCTGTACCCATCACTGAGTGTCAGCGCATGAAGTGAAAAGCAATTTAATAAAGCAATTTAATTGTTACTGAATGGTAAATAATGCTTTTTGTAGATCAAGCTGCAGAAACATTTCCCAGAAGGAATTCTCCACTGCACGCTTACTGAGTGCATGAGAAAAAAAAAGCTCTCAAGTGTGCATGTTTTGAGAAAATAGGGAAACGTAATGGTCACGCTGTCTGGAGTGGTTCATGACTGTGAGGGCCAACCTCAGGGCAGACTGTAAAGAAGCAGGGCAGAGATGCCAAAGTGGTTGTATGTTCTATAATTAGATTTCACCAACCCAGTAAAAAGTTCACCAGTGCAGAGGCGTAGCGAGCACCCTCCGTACCCTCCGACCGGAGGGGGCCCCGCAAGGAAGGGGGCCCCTAAAAGTGGCAAAATAAATACCGCATTCCAGTTTCTGCATTGTAAGGGGCCCCGCCCGGACATATGTTCAGAGGGGGCCACCGTTCGGAGGGAGCCACGTTCTTTGTTGCTACGGCCCTGCACCAGTGTGAACTTCTGAAGCACTAAACAGTCTTACCATAGAGTCACAGACAGTCCGCTTGGGCATTCTAGTCTATCTTGCCACCCACACAAGCTGGACTTAGCGATAGTTGGTTGCAATACACCAAAGGCCACACAATAATCACGTTGCTCCCAGTCCCAAGAGACCAGTGACTTACCCCAGGTCAATTTGCATCTTAGACCTCACACCAAAGACAACGCTTTAGCCAGTCCCATAGTAAACTAACTAAGGCTTTATTAACTAAGAAAAGAAACGAGAGAGTCATTACAGGGTTAAAGCAGCCAAACATATGTATACAAATGAGTTACCGTCTATGGTTTTAAAAGATGACAGAGCTGTAGTAATGTATCAGCTCTGAATATCTTTGAGGGCTAGCCCAGGCTGACCCTGCTCTCTGCTTCTGTGTCATAGCTCCAGCCCCGTGAGAGTCCAAACAGCAAAAGAGATTAAATATCTTCTTGTCAGCCATTTTTATTTCCTTCTTCCAGAATTCAGGCTGATGGGATGAGCCCTTTTGCAGGTAGCTTCTTCATGGATGTGAAGGGGCAATTAACAAAGTCTTTGTATTGAGATGTCCCACAGTGGTTTTGATAACCTTCTTGATGAGCAGGAGACAGTCCCTCCTGGCAAGTTCACGGGTTTAGCACAAACATTTTTAGTTATAAAAGCAAAAACTTTAATATTAATCTTATAGCACATGATAAAGATATAAGTGAAATGAATGCACGCAGCATCTTACAAGCATTTCATAAAGTCTAAACACTAAACACATTGTTAAATGTTCAATACCCATCTTAACCACGCTAACACATAGCTGAAATAGACTGGTTTCCAGCAGTGAATTTGTCAGTGCTCAGCTGAGGCCTACAGCCTTGGGCAAGAGCTGGCACCCGCTTTGCCAGCATCACAATACAGTGAAACCTCAGAGTTACGAACACATTGGGAATGGAGATTGTTCGTAACTTTGAACAAAACAATGTGGTTATTTCAAAAGTTTACAACTGAACGTTGACTTAATACAGTTTTGAAACTTTTCTATGCAGAAGAAAAATGCTGCTTTTCCCTTATTTGTTTTTCGTGGTTTACGTTTAACACGTACTGTACTGCATTTGGTTTTTGTTGGTTTGTTTTTGTCTCTGCTGCTGCCTGATTGTGTACTTCCGGTTCCAAATGAGGTGTGTGGTTGACAGGGTCAGTTCCTAACTCCGGTGTTCCTAACTCTGAGGTTCTACTGTAACATGATAATTAACATCAGGGTGGATAGTAGTGATTATAGCGGAAAATACCTAACCTTGGAGCTACTTGCAAAAGTGCACCTTGCACAGTCCTACTTGTTAGTTATTTTTAATAATTTCTATAGCATGTATTGCCATGGCAGCTAAACCGGTCTGTGTCAAAGTTCCTTGTGACTAAAAAGAGAACATTTTCCATGAAAATTTTTGAAAATGTCAGTCCTTTTCACTCTGCAGGATTTGAAAGGGATGGTTTTTCATTCAACATATTTTGCAACCTTTTTTTCAAGTATTTTCATTTTTGAAATGTTTCAGATTTCCTTTTGTCTCCCTTTTTTCTCTCCTCTTCACCCCACTTTTTCTTTTTTCCAATTTGCTGGTGAAAAGAGGAAAAAGAGGAGGGTCGAAGGAAAAATTATAAACCAAAAAAGACCATTTTTCCCCTATTTTTGTTTTTAAAAAAACCAACAGAAATTTTTGAAAAAAATGGTAAAACTTTCTGATCCGAGGCCACTTTTCAACCCCCCAAAATCATTCAACATGTTTTAAAATCTAGCTCTACCTGTGAATTATAGGTAAAAGAGATAAATGAGGTTTTTAAGGTGAAAATTCGATTCTTAGGGAGTATATTCTAACTGTCATTATTGTGATTTTCATAGTGAGAACTGGAGACAAGGTAAGCTTAGGAATAATATGGATACTGAAATGCACTAGGGAGCTGAACTGAGCAATTTCTAGTTCTTCCTAGTAGCCCGTATACGGCGGTTGGGTTGGCATTTAATGCCAACTCTAAAACTATCACCACGGATAATGATCCTTCCGGGAATGATGCTGCAGCAGAAGCTCTGACTGAAGTGACGCTATCGGGTGCCTGTGTACTGATAGTTTCTTTAGAGCTTGATGTGCTTGCCTCTGGGACTGTGGGGCAATAAGAATTCTCCCCTGCTCTTTAATGTTCTTGCACGAGCTGCATGGATTTGGGTCCAGACATGCTGCGGAAAGTAGGTGCTTCCTCCTTTCCCAGGAGAAGAGGACAGAGAATGGACAGGAATGAGCAGAACCCAGGCTTCCTTTTCCCCCAACTCACCGGCCAGCACAGCTGAGCTGGTGCAGAGCAGAGTAAAATGTTGCTCATAGCGGTCAAGTGTAAATTATCTCCTTGGAGAAAAGGAAAAGTAGGGAGGGAAGGAATTGTACTTCTGAGGGCGTGTGTGAGTCACATTGCCTCCTGGGTGGTACTGCTTACACACCATACCCCTTGCTCATGGTTGTGCCTAAAGGCACAGTATGACCTTTAATGACCATCAAATGGAAACAGGCATGAGGGTCTCTCAGAGTTTCTGAAATGCATGTAACAATCACATCGGTTTCAGGACAGATTTTTAAAAGTGTTCCGCATCCAACAGCTTCCCCTCTTCCATTTTGCCATTACTTTCAGTGGGAGCTGTTGGAGGCTCAGCTCTTTGGGAAACCTGCCCAGGAAGGTCTGTATTTTTCTAAGAATAAATCCAAAAATCACTTGTAACAAGCCCGAATCCTGAGCTCCTCACTGGAAAATGTGTGTGTGT
Source organism: Chrysemys picta bellii (assembly GCF_011386835.1). NCBI lineage: Eukaryota > Metazoa > Chordata > Testudines > Emydidae > Chrysemys > Chrysemys picta. Next base: position 45,238,558 of record NC_088803.1, on the reverse strand, counting down.
TAGGGGGGAGAGGGGAAGCGCTGTCTCTTTAAGCAGAGCACTCAGGGGCCTGAATGCTTTTTTCAGCCATCAGCAGCTGCTGTGGGCATCACTCACTTCTGAGCCAGCAGCAGCAGACAGGCTCCCGTTGTGTTCCCAGGCCCCAGCTCAGCGGTGACTGGGTACATGGGCAAGGAGAGGGGGACACCCTGAAATTAGCCCCACCCTCATCCCCTCTCTGTGCTGGCTCCCAGTCTGAAGCAGCTTGGCCGGGGGTGGCTCCATGTGCGGGAGGAGACAGCAGTGGAGCAGGGTACCCCACGGAGCATGGCACCCTTGTGTGCGATTAATGCTCGTTTTTAAAAAAGGGTTAATTTTTTAAAACTTAATCGCCTGCATTAACTGCGATTGACAGCCCCAATTATTATTTTTGATGGCAAATGTTTGCACTCTAAACAAGATTTTAAAAAAGATAGTGCAATCTACAAGTTGAAGCATGAAGGGGCATACCACTGTTTAGCATATCTGGCACCTAAATACCTTGCAACACTGTCCACAACAGTGCCACGTGAACGCCTGTTCTCATTTTTAGGTGCCATTGTAAATAAGAAGCAGGCATCTTTATCTCCCGTAAATGCAAACAAACTTGTTTGTCTTATCAATTGGCGGAACAGGAAGTAGGACTGAATGGACTTGTAGGCTCTAAAGTTTTACGTTGTTTTGTTTTTGGCTGCAGCTATGTAAAAGAAAATAATTCTATATTTGTAAATTGCACTTTCACGATAGAGATCACATTTCAGTACTTGTATGAGGTGAATTGAGAAATACTATTTTATTTTTTTTACAGTGCAAATATTTAATCAAAAATAATATAAAGTAATCACTATATACTTTATTTATAATAAATTTAAATTGGTATTCTATTATTGTTTATCAGTGTGATTAAAACTGATTAATCACAACTAATTTTTTTAATCTAGTTAATTTATTTTACGTTAATTGCTTGAGTTAATTGCGATTGACAGCCCTCATCTGAATAGAAATCAGAATAAATCAGAATACATGAGAGAAGCCTAGCAGTTCAGGCCGGAGCCTCCCTAATTCTGATTATAGACTCATAGACTTTAAGGTCAGAAGGGACCATTATGATCATCTGGTCTGACCTCCCGCATGATGCAGGCCACAAAGCCGTCCCTACCCTTTCCCTTGACTCTGCTGTTGAAGCCCCCAAATCCTGTGGCTTAGAGACTTCAATTAGCAGAGAATCCTCCTGCCATCGATCCTTGCCCCATGCTGCGGAGGAAGGTGAAAAACCTCCAGGGCTTCTGCCAATCTACCCTTGAGGAAAATTCCTTCCTGACCCCAAATATGGCGATCAGTAAAACCCCGAGCATGTAGGCAAGATTCTCCAGCCTCACCCTCATTTGCCATTTTACTAATTACCTGCCATGGCACGCTGTTCCTTTGACTAAAATCACGTTATCCCCTTAAACCATTCCTTCCATAAATTTATCTAACTTAATCTTAAAACCAGACAGGTCCTTCGCCCCCACCGTTTCCATTGGAAGGCTGTTCCAATATTTCACCCCTCTGACGGTCAGAAACCTTCGTCTAATTTCAAGCCTAAACTTCCCCACGGCCAGTTTATATCCATTCGTTCTCGTGTCCACATTAGTACTGAGCTGGAATAATTCCTCTCCCTCCCTGGTATTTATCCCTCTGATATATTTAAAGAGAGCAATCATATCCCCCCTCAGCCTAGGGTGACCAGATAGCAACTGTAAAAAATCGGGACAGGGGGTGGGGGGGTAATAGGAGCCTATATAAGAAAAAGCCCCCAAAATTGGGACTGTCCCTAAAAAATCGGGACATCTGGTCACCCTACCTCAGCCTTCGTTTGGTCAGGCTAAACAACCCGAGCTCCTCTAGTCTCCTTTCATACGACAGGTTTTCCATTCCTCTGATCATCCTAGTGGCCCTTCTCTGTACCCGGTCCAGTTTAAGTTCATCTTTTTTAAACATGGGAGACCAGAACTGCACACAGTACTCCAAATGAGGTCTCACCAGCGCCTTGTACAACGGAAGTAGCACCTCCTTATCCCTACTAGATATACCTCGCCTAATGCATCCCAAGACCGCATTGGCTTTTTTCACCGCCACGTCACATTGTCGACTCATAGTCATCCTGCGGTCTACAAGGTCTACATGTTAAAACAGACTCACTTCTGACATCCCATAATTATTGTATCAAGGGTTTGCAACACACTTTATTGCAGCTGTAAAACAAAATTAGATTTAACCCCTCAAAATGGTACAGTGCAAATCTGTGCTACTTCCAACAGTTTTAATGGGATAATGTTACCCAGACCCTGTTATCCACACTACTGTCATTTGAACGATTACAGGCAGAATAGTTCCCCACACTCTTCTATTTGCTGTTAATCTTACTTCCGACTGGATTCTGGTTCTCTCAGAGTTCACTCGCTCTGCCAGCTGAATTCTTCCATGTTCCCAATCCTTGCAGAAACACTCTGGCAGGGTGCAATCCTCTTTCTAAAACTGACCATCGTTTTTTAGAAGTCTGCAGGCATATTATGTTCAGATCTTGTAATCACCATTTGTGGTCGGGACAAATATTTTCCTCCATCTCTATCTGTTCTTTTAATAGATTAATGTTGATATACAGATTTTATTATTCTTCAAAGTGGAGGCAGCAGAACCAGGGGACAGAAGGAGGCTAGTGCCCCCTCAGTGGAAATACTGGGGGTGGGGCTGATGTACATTTCCACCCCCAGGATATCTCATGGAGGTGAGAGTGGGAGGAAGGACTGGAGCGGCTGACACGGTTCAGGAAATCAGGCCAGCTGCCAGGGAGTGGGTGGGAACAGTTCTCCTCTTTTCCCGGCTCTGCTACTAAGTGACCTCTGGTAAGTCGCTGCCCCTTTCTGTGCCTCTGTTTCCCTACCTGTAAAGGGGGCTGGTGCTATTGACCTCCTTTGTAAAGCGCTTTGTGACCTACTGATGAAAAGCACTGTATACAAGCTAGGTATTATTATTTTCCTCCTAGAGGGTCTGGATGTTGGATACCTCTGCTATATTCCGGACCAGAAAAGAGTTTGGTTGGGTGAAATGTTCCCAGATGGAGGAAGAGGAAAGCAGATTGCAGGATCAGGGCCTTAACCTGTTTACCTAGCCTTGGAAAATGCATAATTCTCAAATTTTACCAGGTTATTCCTCTTTCTTCTAATTTCATTTCTCTTTGGATTCTCTAACCCTCTCAGGGAAGCTACATGTGTTCACATAATGGCAAAGATTTTATAAAAAACGGACTTTCTACTTTTCTGTGCTTACTCTCCAAGGTACTTAAGCACATGTCTAATGTTCAACATGTGAGTAGTCCCATTGGCTTCAAGGGTGTTAACGCTGCGCTTATCTTTAAGCACATGAGAAATCTACCTTTCTTAATTGGGATTTTTATTGTAATTTAGATTTTCTGATTAAATTCTGCCCCCAAACTCCTTGCATCCAGAGCATAAAGACAGATGAGTGAAGCTGTAAAGTTTGGATTTGCTGGATTTAAAGGTAACAAGACTGTGACACACTTGATTTACATTTATGGAAAAATTCAAGAGACATTATTTGTCTCAGTCTGGGAACAGATCTCAAACAGGCCAACAACTCAGCAATTAAAGAAACCATGTCAATTAGTTTTAAAACTTTATTTGAAATAATAAAATGAATCATTTAAACAGTCTTGCTGTTTGCTAGTTTCATTTTGAAATATAATTTAATCCTAAAAGCTTCTCTAATTACAATTTTTAAATGTATTAACTGTAAAATTATGGTTATTTAACATTTTAACAAAGGCATCTTTACAAGTTTTGCATCTCAAGTTGGGTTTGCGTAATAAAGCTAGAATAAGAACTAAATGTTTTATATTTGTCTAGAATGCACTTCCCTGATCGTAAATACTTACAACACTAGAAGAAAATGTAATTATTCACTTTGGTATGTTCAGACTTAACTGAATAAAATCAGACTTGTGAATTCTGGGAGACTGCTATGTTACAAAACCGCTACAGAGCATGACCTGCCCTGCTAAGGACATCATAGTCTTAAATCTAACTGCAAGTTGTTTGTTTTGCAGTAGCTATCAGTTCTTACTTTTCTTTTTTTTGGCGGCAGTCTGAGCAATACAGTATGCTCAGTGATATCTCATATAATGGCACTAGGCTTAACCCATGTTGCCACTGAAAATAGCTTGTGCAGGTATCTTGGATAGCTTTGGAGAACAGTCATGGGTTATGGAACAATTAACCTCTAAGTCACTGGCTCAGATCAGAGTGACCACACAAATCATTCCCATATGATGACTTTTCTATAATTTATGGCACATGAGTCTAAGAGAGAAAAAAACAATAGCACAGTTGCTCTTGGTGATGGTTGTGGTGGTCTCAGCAAAAAGGTCCCGGACTCAATGGGTTGTGGAAACAGGACTACAGTCTCATGTGAAGTGTTTCTGGGGCATGGCACACTTTGGTGACAGAATATTGGGAATCTTGCAGTGTTTATAATCTAGGTGTTCCAAGCACAGAGGGCTTCTGGGAACAATCTCTAGCATCTTTCACAAGAGCTACAGTTTCCTGTGATTGGGGGTTGGATTTTGGCTTGAGGGTGAGAAGCAGATGTTAGATTTATTTTTGTGTTTGATTGTATCTTTCATTTTTGGCAAAGATGCCTAGGGACTAAGAGAGGTGAATTTTTGGTATGTACTAATAGTAAATCTAAATAAATTCACTTTCCAAAATCCACATACTATTGTATTAAATGCTAAATATTATGGCTAAGCTCTGCCTTCTCCCCCGTCCTAGGGGGTTGCATAGGGGTAAATCTGCCTGGAGTCTGGCTGTTTTCTGCCTGCTATTCAGTATTAGACTTGTGGATTTGTGTGGCATTAAGTGCTGTAGAGATTTTGACCTTCATATAAATTAAATTCAGCTGAAGACTTGATGACCACTCTGTAAATTGGACCTTTTAGCCATTCTTTGTTGTTTTTTAATTAATTCACTGTTAGGCTGCTCTAAAGCAACCAGACTGGATGGTCAGCTAGTGAACGTGACATGGCCTACGTCCTTTAGAGGTAGAGGTGCTTTGATACTCTTCGGTTTTGACATGGTAACTTGACTGTTAACTTCCTCCCATAATTTAGAGTGAGCTGCCATTTCTCACAAAACAATATCACCCACTGTTCTTTCTTTTCTACAGTATCTAGATACACCAAAATACTCATTTTGTCCTTCCTCTCACAAGGTCATAAGTATTAGTCTATTTAATTAGGTAATATTTGATAGTCTCTTGTTTTAACCTTTCCATACCATGGTGATTCAAATTGTATTTTAAGGCTTGCATTGCTCCAGCACATTGACTTGAGTGGCTGACAGGGTCTTGGAACCCCTGAAAAAACAGGCCAGATGTCATAATTGGTTAGTTTTCGAGTGTTTTTCAACAATGTTTGATTCTACCTTGGAATAAGATCCCAAGTTGTGTCCAGGTTTGCTATGAGGCAATAGAGGTGAAACAGCAGACAAGATTCAGCAGAATTGCCTTTGAAATAATTATTAAATAGTTCTTTACATCTGCAGAGCACTGAACAGTAACTAATTATGCCCTGCCACAATCTTCTTCGGATCTCATTCAGCCAGTGTCTAGGACCCCTGTTCCTGGATTCACATGATGAGACCGAAATCTCAGGTTTCACACTATAACAAATTTCTAGCCTTCGTTGTTGTAAAGAAATGCTTCAGAATGTGATCCAAGTGTAACCAGTGCTTGAGTGTCAAGAGAGCCTAAAACAATACCTCCAAGAGGTGTGAACTGCTCCATATATGAAACCAGCTGCTTTGGGCACTTCACCAATGCCACTCCAGCACAGGGCTATGAGTGTCGTCCTCTCCGCTGCCACCCCATCTTAGGTCTTTTATAGTGGTGTTGGGAGGATTATTTCCATACAGAGCCCTCAGCAGAGTGCAGGCTGAGGGCTTTCACCTCGAGAACAGACCCCAGCCTGACTGAAAACACAAAGTGGTGGTTGATCGATGGATATGGGGGACAGAGGAACTATACAGTTCCCCCAGAAAATGTTATACCAATAGAATAAAAACGAGCAGGATCTCATTAAGAGGGATAAGGCAAAGATGCCACATTTATTGTAAATATAATGATAAAGCAAAAGATAAAAGTAAACAACCTTGTTTGACTACTTATTCCTATCACTACTTATTTTTTATACACACACACACATATATGTATATGTTTACACAATTATTTATTTAAGTTCTGAATAGGTTTTATAGTTACCAGCCTAGAAGTTGCTCATGCCAAGTTACTGGCCAGGTATCTTGGTCATGAGGATGGAGCCGAGTCCGTGTCAGGTGCACATATATATATGTGTGTGTGTGTGTGTGTGTGTGTGTGTGTATAAAAAATAAGTAGTGATAGGAATAAGTAGTCAAACAACATTGTTTACTTTTATTTTTTGCTTTATTATTATATTTACAATAAATGTGGCATCTTGGCCTTATCCCTCTTAATAAGATCCTGCTGGTTTTTAGTCTATTGGTATAACAAAAACAGCTCTTGCATGAGTATCCTGTGCCACTGCTGCTCCAAGAAAGGGTGGATCCATTAAGTAGCAAAAGAGCTGAGGCAAGGCACAGGGGTAAGGCCATGGGGCCGTATGTGGAGTGCACCTAGAGACCCAAATTACCTTAGTCTGGCCCTGCCCCTGTGGTAGTTAGGTAGGTTTTATACCATTTAACAGGTGAGGAAACTTATGCTCAGAGAGACTAAATGACTTCCTCAAGACCCTACAGTGAGTCAGTGGAAGAACCAGGATTATAACTTGGAGATATCGTCCGCCAATCCTGGGTATACTCCTATGATCTAACTGGGCCAAACCAGATGAGGATTCCTTTCCACTGGGGAATCCTGTGCTGCTTTCTGAAAGCACCTTTAAATCCCCTTTGCAAGCCTGACTTAGGAGAGGCCATGGATCTGACGCAAAGTCTCTTATCTCCCATTCCTCACTGCCTAAATAGAGAGCCAAATCCTTATGGCCCATAGGATCTTTGTCTGGCTAAGGACTGAATATAAACGGAAGGACCTTAGAATCTGGTCAAAGGCTTTTAGCATTGAATCGTTTATTAGCTTGTGATCAGACTTGTGTAAGAAAAGATTTTTAAATGTAAGAATGGAAACTCCTCAGTTTGGTCTGGCACGTAATATTGCACAGCTTGACCCGCAGTTGACCCATGACTTGATAAATTGACACCAGAGGGTGGTGAATTCTGGCTTTATTCTTGTGGCGTTAACAAGCTTCCCTTCTGCGGTGGACCCATTGGAAATAAAATACAGATACAAAAGCCTGTTAATGCTTTTATCTTGTTCAGGATCTGTGCATCACAGGCGTGCGTGGTTCCAGGAGGCTTTTGGCGTCGAATCTCAACTGGCTTTGATTTTTCAACCCTCACTGGGCACTGCTCTGAGTCAGTGAAAAGTTCCAAGTTCACAATCCTTGCAGCAAGCCAGGGCTCAGAGTCAGGATTGAGTCACTGTCTTCTCCACAGCTTCACTCTGCTCCGTAGAGAACTGGCCCCTTTACTATCTTTTGTTGCCTTCTGGGTAATATATTCAGGAAACTGAAGTCTACTCCCTAGCTTCACCTTCAGTATCTTGAGAGAGAGCCAACTGGCCCTGAATCTTCTTGGCGCTCTTCAGTAAGTAGTTGCCTGACTCTTTCCCCCACTTTTGCTCTATGTCGAAGTTGGCTGATTAGAATCACTCCTCCCTTAATCCTCCCCCTTCACGCATACTCACAATGGGTTGCCTGCCTTACCCTCACCTTTTTAGTCCACTTTAGCTAGAAAGGGTGATTAAAAAGTATAAAGATTCACTGAAATCCAGGATAGGATCAGACCCTGGTCGTCTATGGTGCATGAATTGCTGTCTGCCTAGCTGGGCGTGATCCTGCAAAGAGCTAAGCATCCTCACTAAAGCCAGGGGGCTACTCCATCTTGGAGTGCCCAACACTTGCAGGGTTAATCCCTTAGGGCATGTCTACACTTACCTCCGGAGCGATCGATCCAGCAGGGGTCAATTTATTGCGTCTAGTGAAGACGCGATACATCGACTGCCGAGCACTCTCCCGTCGACTCCAGTACTCCACCCAAGCGAGAGGCGCAGGCAGAGTCGATGGGAGAGTGTCAGCAGTCGACTTACTGCAGTGAAGACACTGCGGTAAATAGATCTAAGTAGGTTGAATTCAGCTACATTATTCACGTAGCTGAAGTTGCATAACTTAGATCGATTCCTCCCCCCTCCCCCCAGTGTAGACCAGGCCTAAGATTGTAAACTTGTTGGGCCAGGGAATCAGTTCTTCTTCTCTCTTTGGCACACCAGCAATCCATGCGACTGGAAATGCAGGAGAACTGTAACCTTAGGTTACTGCAATTTATTTCAATCTCCTTCACACAAAAAGAACAGGAGTACTTGTGGCACCTTAGAGACTAACAAATTAATTTGTTAGTCTCTAAGGTGCCACAAGTACTCCTGTTCTTTTTGCGGATACAGACTAACACGGCTGCTATTCTAAATCCTTCACACAAGAAAGTCAGCAAGAACAATTAAGATCAGATGAGCAGTTAACTCAGTTTCATGGTTCAAAAACAAGGGCATATCATTTATACCGGGGCTGTTTCACATTAGACCATGAAGAGTCTGATTCCTGAAACGTCAGAAAGAAATAAACGTTAAACTATTTGATACATGAGAGGGAAAGAAATGAATTAAACATGTCCTAAGGAAACGGGTTTGTTGTTGGATGTTTTGTTGTTGTTTAGGTTGGGGTTTGTTTTTTTGCTATTTGCTTCCATTTTATTTATTGTAATTTAGAACAAATGGGGAATTGGCATATCTGTGAGATAATCCTTTGTTGCAGACTGTTATCAATGTTCTATAAACAAATGCTGCAAATAAAACCCTTCGATTCAATTTAGGCTTTAATTCTAAAATCGAGCTTGCTGGGGCAGTGGGTTAATAAATGGGATGTGCTGGGCTTTCTTGCATGCCTCTCTGATTTGCACTGGGGAAACCAACTCTGCCTGGACAGCGATGTAGTTCTGCCTCGACATGCTGGGTACAGATGTCATTTCACTGCAGGATAACTAGCACACAGTTGGGATAATGCTACCTGAACACCATGACCATTAACATTCTTCACGCATTTCCTTCTGGCGTTTTTCATGGCTAGGTGGTGTGTCAACTCCCGAGCCTGCTGCTGCCATCAGCTATTTACTTAGTAACACAGCTCGGCTTCACACTGACAGCCAGAGTTATCCACAGCAACTACACAGGGTCCCACTTCCACAGGCATCTCTGGTTTCCTCAGCCAGATGCAGGTCAGCACTTACCACTACCACATCAGATACTTCTTCTGATCCATTTCTTTTCTAGGATACTCTCCATCAAAAGCACCCAAGATCCAAGTTTTCAGAACGGTGCCCTCAAAAAAGGCATGTCTGGTCTGCACATGCCTTTACCAGGTCCGCGCACACATTTAATCAGCCATCTAGCGGTCTATACGCACGCTCCTTGTGAGGACCGCATTTATAACTGTGGTAACGGCACGTGCACATTGTTTTACACTTCCAGTTGCTCTTCTGCAATTCTGAAAATCTGGATCCTACAAAACAAAATAGCAGCGTAGTGTCTGCCTGCCTGAGGGTATGTCTACACGCTTGCACTAGTCCTGATTGAGCTAGCATGCTAAAAAATAGTGTCACCATGGTGGAAGGAGGGGCTAGCTGCCCCAAATACAGTCCCAAGATGAAAGAAGAACAGGAGTACTTGTGGCACCTTAGAGACTAACACATTTATTTAGTCTCTAAGGTGCCACAAGTACTCCTGTTCTTCTTTTTGCGGATACAGACTAACACGGCTGCTACTCTGAGTCCCAAGATGCTAATAATGGTAATTAAAAATTAAATATCAACTTACCAATGTGTCTTGTTCTTCACTGGACTGCATCACCAAAGCAGATTCGTTTTAGCCATTTGGGAATACATGAGAAGTGTAACAAGTCACATGATAGGGGGACGATAAATTATGTCTTAGATTGGCTACACCAGGCGTCAATCATTCTGTGGCTGTGTAAGCACTGTGAATGATGCAGTAGTAGCGAGTTGCTTTGCGCTGGAGTTGCTATGGTTTGACCGTTGCTAAGTGGTAAATTTGAATTGTGTTGAGGAGAATCCAGGACAAATGTTGTCCCCGAGTCATTCAGTCTGGGACCGGGACTTGAAATCTACATTTCGGGACTCTCCCGCCCAATTAGGGATTGGTGGTCACCCTAATTGGAGCAAGCGAGTCAAGTAACTAGGAACTACATCATGAGAAGTCCCAGTTCAGTAGCAACTTCTGGTTTGACTCACAATACCACTCATTGGTGTTCCCTTAGTCACAGATAGGTACTTCGGGAGCAGGAACTCTGGAGCTCTTGCCAATGATAAGGCAATGACTGCCTCTAACTTATGTAAGCTACTGTGAACATGTCATCACATGGAAGATGACTTTAAAGCCCTCTAAGGACACTAGGCATAACCATTTATGCATAGTCCCGCTGCTTTTATTTGTGATTGCTTATACAGGTCTGTCGCATCTTAGGCGCATTTAACATGTGCGATTTCAGCTTTACGCGGTCGGCAAAACCAAAACCAAAAACAAAAGGAGAAAAACAACAATTTAAATACTGTTTCTGTAGTGCGGGCAATTCCGCCCGCCATTACACTCAATGTAATTTTGACGATACGCGATTTTTGCTTTAGACACTGACTGCGGAACGTAACGCTAGCGTAAGATGAGACAAACCTGTATAATAATATGGTTTGTCTCTCTTCCCCAAATACTGCCAGCTACTGAGTGGGATGTCATTAGCACTCCTATCAGGTGTTGGTGATCATGTCTGCTTTTACTGCCTGCAACGCAGAGAAGCTGTAAGCCCTAGGGTGACCAGATGTCCCGATTTTATAGGGACAGTCCTGATTTTTGGGTCTTTTTCTTATATAAGTTCCTTTTACCCCCCACCCCGTCCCGATTTTTCACACTTGCTGTCTGGTCACCCTAATAAGCCCTGAAGTCTGAACTTTTCCCAAGTGGCAAATAAGCCTTATTTTGAGGGTTTATGTGCAATGATAGGGGTGTATTTGGCTTATGTGGGCCCTAACTCCCACTGAATGGGAATTGGGGGCCAGATTTTCAAAGGTATTTATGAACCTAAAGATCCAGATAGGCACCTAGTGGGATTTTCAAAAGTACCTAAATTAGGTTAGGTGCCAAACTCCTATTAATTTCAATGGGAGCTCAGTGCCTTACTCACTTAGGTGCTTTTGAAAATCTGTCTAGGCATCCATCTGCAGCTTAGGCACCTAAACCAATCTGGTCATATGTGCCTAGGCCCCTCTTCCCTCCCCTCCTCCCCCAGGTACATAGAAAACCCCAGCCTACCATAGTATAACAACTTTCCATGTTATATTCCCATTTTCCTATGGTTTGCTATAATGCTAGGCCAGACCCAGTTTACTTTGTCTACCATGGTGGCTCTCAATCTTTCCACACCACTGTACCCCTTTCAGGAGTCTGATTTGTCTTGCGTGCCCCCAGGTTTCACTCACTGAAAACTACTTTCTTATAAAATCAGACATAAATACAAAAGTTTTACAGCACACTACTACTGAAAAATTGCTGACTTTCTCGTTTTTACCATATAATTATAAAATAAATCAACTGGAATATAAATATTGAACTTACATTTCAGTGTCTAGTGTCTAGAGCAGTATAAACAAGTATTGTCTGTATGAAGTTTTAGTTTGTACTAACTTCACTGGTGCTTTTTATGTAGCCTGTTATAAAACTAAGCAAGTATCTAGATGAGTTGAAGTCCCCCCGGAAGACCTTTGCATAGCCCCAGGGGTACATGTTCCCCTGGTTGAGAACCACTGGTCTACAACACTGCAAAGGGCTGATAGGCTGTTGACTTCATCCAACCTAGCAACTCTATATTGCAACAAGGTTTTGCACAACTTTTAAATGCCCAGAAAAATATCACTCTAAAGATATGTTTTTTAAGAAACAGATACACACCGTTTTGTAGCTGCAGCATTTTGCTCTATTTTGCATATGGAGCTAAGAGTTTAATTTTAAAATGCTGGTTTCATCTTAACAGTTTCTTTCCTTTCATCCTTTCTTGTATACACTATTTCTCTCTTGTATGCTGTCTTATTTTGTTTTTATTCTTTGGAAAACAACTGACATTTTAACATTGTTTAGCCAATTGTTTGTGGGGGAAAAAGTTAAATCAAATTTTTCAGTATTGCTGTTTGCAAATCTAATATGAGCAAACAAAATCAAAACAAATTCTACTGAAAAAATTCCATATATTATTGCTTAATGCAATTAATGTTGTTGAACACAATAGAAGAAGTCAGACTTTTAAGTAATTAGGATGAAATTCCTTCTGCTTTGAGACTCGTCCAGCTCTCATTGACTTGAACAGAAGTTGGATCTGATTCTCAAAGCACAGCTTTAAAAGAAGGGTAATTTGATGTCTACTGACACAGCATTAATCATTTTATATGCTCTGGTTCTATCATTCAGATAAAACTGTATAGTCCCCAAATAGTCCAGCATTAAAATATTATTTAATGTACTGTCATTTTAAAGTGCCAAAGTGACTGTTTCCACATGGTTAGTACATACAGTAATAGGGGAAATGAGTGGTAGAACACAGAACTCCAGATAAATGGCAAATTGCAAAGACTTCTGCTCATCTGAAAGAAATTAGGTCAGATCCTCAGCTCTTATAAAGTGGCATGACTCCACTGAAGTCATCAGAGCTCTGCCAGTTCATTCTGAGTATCTGGCTCATTATGTCCATTATTAAACATCACATGGTAGCATATGGCAAGTCTATATTAAAGCCCAACTAACCACCCACTTAAAAAGCCCACTGTTCCCATAGTATCTGAGCGCCTCACTACTTTTAATGGAGTTATTCTCACAACACCCCTGTGAGGTAAAGGGAGTTACTGCCCCTGTTATGCAAATAGAAAACTGAGGCAGATTATTAAAGCTATTTAGGGGCCTGAAGATGCAGAGAAGTGCATAATGGGATTTCAAAAATGCCTAGCAGCCTAACCAGTTTAAAAATCTAGCCCTAAGTAACTTGCATAAGGTCACACAGGAAATCTGGGCAGAGCAGAGAATGGAACATTGGTCTCCTAGGCCCAAGCTAGCCCCCAGCTAATGTTCCATTTTCCCTCTCATGAGAGCTACTATTCTTCAGGATGAGTAAATCAGCACAAATTACAAATTTCAAAGTGGTAGCCGTGTTAGTCTGTATCAGCAAAAAGAATGAGGAGTACTTGTGGCACCTTAGAGACTAACAAATTTATTTGAGCATAAGCTTTCGTGGGCTAAAATACACTTCATCAGATGCATGCAGTGGAAAATACAGTAGGAAGATATATATACACAGAGGACATGAAAAAATGGGTGTTGGCAGACCTACTATAACGGGAGTAATCAGTTAAGGTGGGTTATTATCAGTAGGAGAAAAAAAACTTTTGTAGTGATAATCAGGATGGCCCATTTCCAACAGTTGACAACAGTTGTGAGTTCACCTGCACATCTACCAATGTGATATATGCCATCATGTGCCAGCAATGCCCCACTGCCATGTACATTGGCCAAACCGGACAGTCTCTACGCAAAAGAATAAATGGACACAAATCAGATGTCAAGAATTATAACATTCAAAAACCAGTCGGAGAACACTTCAACCTCCCTGGTCACTCGATTATAGACCTCAAAGTCGCAATACTCCAACAAAAAACCTTCAAAAACAGCCTCCAATGAGAAACTGCAGAATTGGAATTAATTTGCAAACTTGACACCATTAAATTAGGCTTAAATAAAGACTGGGAGTGGATGGGTCATTACACAAAGTAAAACCTATTTCCCCATGCTAATTTTTTCCCCTTCTGTTACTCACACCTTCTTGTCAACTGTTGGAAATGGGCCATCCTGATTAGCACTACAAAAGTTTTTTTTTCTCCTGCTGATAATAGCCCACCTTAACTGATTACTCTCATTATAGTTGGTATGGCAACACCCATTTTTTCCTCTGTGTATATATATCTTCCTACTGTATTTTCCACTACATGCATCTGATGAAGTGGGTTTTATGCTCAAATAAATTTGTTAGTCTCTAAGGTGCCACAAGTATTCCTCGTTCTTTTTACAAATTACAAAGACAGCCTTCAGAATGTAAATTTAGGCTCTGCTGTCTTAATGAGTTCCAAAGCCATTTAGAAAAGCCATTGGAAGCCAAGAGACAAAAACAAAACAAACAAAAACACAACACACCACCATCATCATATTTTATGGGCAAAAATTCTTTTAAATAAAGCTCAAGATACCATTATACTGTCAACAGAACAGTTCAATAGTCTGTTTAAATTTCCTGAGGAATTGTAGGCCTCTTAATCCTGTGAGGTTTCTCTGTCCTGTAAACCCCTCCATAGTCGGTTAGAAGTGTATAATTTCTGAAAATTATAGCCACAAAAGTAAACATTGTTTTCAATCTCATCTGTTTAAAATGTTGCTTGAGTACTATTCCAGTGGCTTCCAAGCCATGGATTTAAAGGTTTAAAGTTCCCATGGCTGGAATTGGTTCCTTTTCTCGTGATAGCCTTCTGTTACACTTTCATTGTTTTACCCCCATCACCTATATATCTTGCTTAGATCTGGAAACATTCTCCTTAAATCATCCAAGACCAGACTGTCCCAAGTGGCCTCCCTTTTTGCGTGACACCTAATTTTCCAGTGTGCTGAGCATAGGGTGACCAGACAGCAAGTGCGAAAAATCGGGACGGCGGTGAGGGGTAATAGGCTTCTATATAAGAAAAAGCCACAAATATCGGGACTGTCCCTATAAAATCGGGACATTTGGTCACCCTAGCTGAGCACTTTCAGCCCCATTGATTTCACCTGGAGTCGCTCAGAGCCTCTGAAAATCAGCTCCTAGAGGCACAATTTTGAAAGATGGTGAAGTGAGCATGGGTGGAAGGCGCTGAGTGCCGCCAGTGGGAACCAAGGGTGTTCAGGACCTTGCTGGGCTGAGCCCTTGGTGTCAAGGTCATTTTTGAAAATATGGGGTCTTAAATATAGATAGCCTTTTACCCTGCTGCAATGAATCATTGCGCAATGTCGTAATAGAATCCGTTTTACTTCTATTATAAAGTGGAAGATTTAGGGCTCATGCAAGTGAGGCACGACTAGCACTGGCCAAAGCTACACAGTACAAGTTCTGCAAGCTTCTCCATGTAAATTGTGTTAATCCTCATCAGTCCTGACCTGCAGCAACTCTGGTATTTTCTAGTCCTTAGCCATCTCTCCTGCATGATGTACGGTGATCTAGGGACAAGTGGCTAAGCAATAGCTGTGTTGGGACCACTGCTACTTATGAGACTCATTGTCCCCTCACCCTTACAGTGTTCTCCCGTGTGTGTCTGTATCCATGAATTGTCTCTCATCATATACTTGGATCTGGGTAGCCAATAGGCGGACCGCAGGGCAAATCCAGACCATCAGATGCTTTTGAACAGACCCAGAAATCTTTATTTACTTAACATTATTGTTGTTGCATTGTGAAAAATGTTTCTCTGGAGTCTGGACCTTGACTATACCCTGACCAAGAAATTTGGACTTGGACAAAAAAATAATTGACTACCCTGACCTAGACTGTGAGCTCTTTGGCATAAGGACCATCTTTTCATTATGTATGAAAGGAGCCTAGAAATGGGGCCTCTTGGCATTATCATAATATAAAAAGGAATAAATAATGTGTTCACTAATGACTAGGACCAGACCACCAAATATTTTATAATGAAAAGCTCACAGAGTTTTCTTCACCTGGACTTTTCTTCCCAATGAAAAGCTCAGGGACCGAACTCTGATCTTAGTCATTCTAAATTTAGATTAGTGTATTGAGCTCAGAATCTGGCCCAGTATGTATATTTTATGTCCATTTTTACAGTGCTATTTTAAAAATACTTTTGAGGGTGCTGAGTCCCTGGAACTCCCAGTGCTCAGCAGCAAACAGACATCACTTACGAAAAATGTTGATCTGTTATGAACAGTAGGAGCTTTTGTACAAGTGGCCCTTGGCAGATCCCCACCCTAGTCAGGAAAAGGTTAAAGAGGATTCTCTGGGCATAATCCCCCTCAGACCAGCTCGTCAAGGCTGGGCAGGTCGTGAAAAGGAGACTCCTTGCTCAGGGCAGGGTGACATTCTGAAGAGCAGAACTCCCAACTCAGAGCTCCGCAGCCCCTGGAAGGACGGGTTGCTGTCTGGGGAATGGCTAGAGAGCGTTGGCCTCCCGGGGCCTCTCAGAAAGGGAAAGGGCCGGGTCTCCTCTCTTTTTTCTTCTTTCTCTTTGGCTTCCCAAAGGCCCAGGACTCTGCTTTTGTGGGTTGCAGAAGCATCTTGACACCTTGGTTGGACTGTTTTAACTCCCCACACAACAAGGCAGAGGGCTAAACAGCAGAGCCAGAGGTCTGTGCTCGGGACTCTGAGACAGGAGCAGCGCCCACCCTCCCCAGGAGGTGCGAGGGGGGTATCGCCTTTTACAGGCCCTGGTTCTGAGTTAAGTGGGGCTTTATGCCACCTCTGGGCAACTAAATTCTGGATTGTTCTGGGGGCTTGCATGGACCCTGGCGTAAGTCTGCCTTCTGCTGCCTCCAACTATTTGCTGCAGCGCCTTCTAGCAGCCCACTGCAGCCATACCGGCTCGCGGAACATCTGCTCCTGCCCACAACTCCTCCCTGGTATGCTCATACACCAAGGGCAGCACAGGGCTTTGCCAGCATGGAAATCCCTTTTTGTCAAGGGAATCCACAACCTGGGGTGGGGGGCTGGTAATCAATCTAGGTCCTGGTTACTAGAACATGTCCCAGAATTGGGACCCTTGTGTCTACTCATAATCATGGCTGAGAGGAGTCCTAAAACTGCATCCTTGTATATGAAACCAGGGGTACATTTACACTGCAAGCAGCGCAAGTCTCCAAGCCCAAGGCAACAGACATGGGCTGGTGGTCAAGCTGTGGCACTAAAAACAGCTGTGGAGATGTAGCAGCTTGGGCTCTGAAGCCCCCACTCTCACCCCCCAGTTTCAGTGCCTGAGCTCCAGCCTGAGCCATAATATCCACCCAGTTCTTTTTAGCACTGCAGCACAGTCCCGAGTCTGTTGACCCGGGCTCTGTCACTCACTTGCTGTAGACCTACCCCCAACGTTCCTCTCCAATGAGAGAAATGAACTGTGCAGAGATGCTAATTCATTTCAAAGACTCTGGAATGATTAGGGATGTGGCCATGTGTTGTTAAAGTGGCCATTGTTCTTTATTAACATCATTTTCTTCAGCGGCGTTGTTTAAAGCAGCTTTTTCAAATACAGCAGAATCCTCATGGGGCTAGCGTATATGCTATAGGAAGGTGGAAATCCCACTGAAGTCTTGCCATGCATCTTGAATTTGATGGGACTTTTGCCTGCATAACAAGTCGGGGTCTGGTCCTTAATTAACACTGCCAGACATAACTAGAAATATGCCCTTGTTTAGCATCTTTGGAAAGCACTTCACTCAGTCTGTTTATTGTCAGCCATGTCAGTTAAGTGGGTGTATTATATCGTTGGGCAGAAGATTAAGTCAATTCTTCTGCATTTAATAAATAGTTTCAGGAAATCAAAGTTCCAGCTCAGCATATTCTTCTAAAGCAAATGAAGAGCACTTCAGCTCGTCATAATTTTAGCCAACAGAAAATGAATTCTATCTGTCCATGCACAATAATTCAATAAGATTTTACCATATCCGTGACCCATCTATCTGATACATTTCAGTGTGTTACAAAAAGCATTTAGTAAGGGAGGTGATGTTGAATTCTGCAAAATGATTTTATGTCCTTAGCCGTCAGATTGTATGAGGCTTAGTTTAGCTTACATAGTGACACGTCAGCTTTTCCATGATATGCAATTTTCCTTTCACATGTCATTTCCTCAAAGCCAGATTTTCAAAAGAACTCAGCTCCCAGATGAAGTAAGCACAACTTCAAAAGGACTCCCCATCCAGCAGCTCCCATCTAGAACAGGTAGAGCTGCCAAGCAGTTTTGAAAACTTTTTCCTAACTGCCTCAGGGTGAAACTTGCTATAAATGCATGAGGGGGTTATTATTTACTGAATGTCAAGCCCATTAATCTTTTCTCAAGTAGAATAACTCTAGTTCCAGCTCAGATAACTCTAGGGCCCCCGTGAGCCTAGTGTTCAGGCATGGGCTGCATTAGTTAAGATTCAGCAGAAGAGGTCCATAGAGGACTCTGCTTTTTGCCTCTCTTGGGTTTGGTATAACTTTCACTTATTATCTTTGTTTTCTTCACTTTGAGGCCCTGATGATGAACTAATTTTCACATGAATTACAACATTACATTGATAGAATGATATCCTCTGCTGTGGGGTACCCCAAAAGCAAACTATTTTACGAGAGCATTCAGATGTAAAATCCAGTCATTTTCTTCCTGATGCCAAAGCACAGCAGTCCCTCCAACACTCCAAGGTCAAATCCAGTGCAGTGCCAAAACTCGCACAGGCAAGTTTAAGTTTATGTCATTACAAGATGGCATAGAACCTCAGTGAATTTGGCACTCTATCTTTGGAAAAAAACACTGTAGAGAAGACATGCGGGACTATGGGGAGGTGAGACTCCATGTAGGTATAGAAAGTTTAAATTGCACCAGCTCCCACCCAGGAGAAAATAGTAGGAATCCAAAATATACTGACCACTTCTACCAGAGAGAGTCTGCTAACAGTACCAGTGGAGGCAGCATTGAGTCAGTAGGGTGCTAGGCGCCTTGGGTCTCTTTATTGCCTGAACCTGAAGTCAGTGGATCTTCCCGCTGAGGCAAAAGTACAGGGTTCATAACTAGCCTGGACTGAGTGCTTCTGCATCTGTCCAACAACTCCAGTGAGACCAGATATGGGTTATACCAAGATATCCATTCAGCCACAGAAGAGACAGAAGATTAAATTATATCTTTTTAATTCATGGTTATATCAAAGAGCTCTTTTTATTGTGATTTTGATTTTACTTAATTCGCAGATTATTAGGAGAGCTACCTCTCCTCTGAAGATGGCAAATTCTCATAATCCTAATTGTGCATATGTATTCCAAAAAAAGTTAATCATGGTTATAAATGAACATTATTGCCTTCATAAAATAAGGTTGGTTATTTAAAATATATATACATATGCGCACACACACACACACACATTACCTTTGTTACATTATTTTTAAAAAGCCACACCAAAAAGCCATAGGTGAAGTGTTTGAACAATAAATAATCTACTTTTCTATAAACGTACAAAATCATGCCAGCAAGTAAAAAACAGTGATACAAATGTGATAATTGAAAGATATATTCACTTTATAACTCTAATAATTTATTTATGAAATATATCCATATATATATAATATATATATATATATAATTTTTTGGCAGAGACGTTACCCTTTCTTGTTTCAATGTCTATTGCCACTGTTTAACCTATATATCCATTTGTATTGTGAACTCAAAGTTCAGTTATATTCAATTTGCAGTTTTTGTTTTGGTCTGCAACTATTTTCTGATAAAATATAAATGTCATTTGCTCATAGTTTCACCTAGGAAGATTTGTATGAAGGTCTAACAAAGGAATCAGTAATGCCACAAGTTAGGAAATTCGTCTGTTACATTTTAAATCATATCAAAGAGCAACATTTGGAAGCATTATTCATCCTCTTGCTTGTTCTTTTGTTTTCCCGCAAAAAACCAGTCCATACTTGCTGATGAAATCACTTTTGATGATAAATTTCCAGGGACCAGCATTGTCCTTGTTCCCATTGTCTTGACATATCCCCAATCCTTCAACTGCTCAGTAAAGTAGTTTTCAAAGGTTAAAAACATGTCTTAAAACGTCAGCAAATAGGAATGTATACACTGGGTATGCATGGCACAGCACGTATGGGATTAGGAGAGAGAGAGATGTAAATTATTTTGAATGTATGAAGTTTAGATAATGCTTTTGTATCTGTCAGTCTTCATTTCATCCTCAGCAGATTCTTGTTGGTGGATAATTGGAATTCCATTCATCAACTACAGTGTATCCCTAGATAGTCATTGTAGCTGTGTTTCTGGATTGAACTTTCCAGCACAGAAATAATTTGTGCCTTAATTAAGTAACCTATTGAATACTTACTGTATATTGCTAACGTGCTATATTTTATAATGATATAATTATTAACCATTCATATTTATTCTGCATAGATACTGACATTTAAATATCTGCCAGCAAAGTTACAATATGATGATTGGCTAATAGCCTTGCATCTGTTAGCAAGAGACATATTTTGTTTCTGTTTATCCATAATGCAAATGTTTATACAGACAATTCTCTATTTTACCAGATTCTCCAATCATAATTGCTTGCATAAAGCTGGAACTGGGTACTTCACGCAGGCAGCAAGCACTAAGTGGAACAGTATGTTTCTACTGTATTATTTTTAAAATCAGGTAAAAAAAAAAGGCATTCTTGAATCTGTTTGTGTTGCTAAAGTTTGAATACTCCTTTTTCCCTCCCCCGCATCTCCAGGGTACATGCAAATACTCATCCTGTACTGCATGGTTTTTGACACTCTCGTCAGAGAAGTATAAAAGGATGCAATGTTCTTCACCCACGTTCATGTGCCCTCAAACTGGCATCAATGCAATAAAGGCGTTGCATACTGCTGGATTATCTATTGGCAGCCAGCCTGAAGCATTCCAATATGTCCATCTCATGGGAGATTTGTAGCTTAGATTCTTGCTTCTGAGCTCTGGCAAACAAACACTAAACCTTTTAAAAAAATAAACTGGAATGAAAATTGCTGGATTATATTGCACTACATGGACCTGATTTTGAGACCAGCCTTGCCATGACCGCTGCAAAACTGGGGGTACAAAATTGTACCCATGATTATTTGTGGGTGCAATGAATGTCACTTGAAAATCTAATTATATCTGATTCTCAAACAAAATCATAAGGATGAATTCAAATCAGGAGTTTCTAATCCCCAACACTTCCCTTGAAAACTGCAGGTATGAAGTTCCAGATTTGGCCTGTCTACTTCCACTGGCTGCTGCGTTCCATCTCAGAACTGAAAGCATTTTGCCTTATTCTGATGTCAAGTGCGGTTAGTATTCAGAGTGGACCGCGGAGTGGAGGTGGAGAGGGTTAACAGAAATCAGAATCTAGGTCAAATTTACCTCTCCACAACTGGCAATAAACCAGATTTACTGCTGCTTCTAAATATTTTCTCCACCCAACTTATTCCACTTTCTGTGACTTGGCAACTTAAGTTTTACTGAAACAATACATGAACAGATGTGTCCAAAGTTGCTCCAAGGCAAATTGAACAAAATCAAACATAAGTAAACAACCACTAAAAACACCAAACATGACCAGTGCCAATAAATCTGTCTTAAAGCCTGAAAGATTAAATCCTTAGAAGTTCTGGCTGATTCATCAGCATTAACTGAGGCCATTCCTGTGAGAGTGCCTTAAATATTTCCGCAGTGTAATAAAGTTACAAAACAAACCTCTTGGCCAAATTCTGCTCTCATTTAGGCTCATGATACTTCACTGATTTGAACTAAGAGCAAGATTTAGATCTTTGTATGCACAGGAACCCAAATTAATGTTTCTATCCACATAAAGTAGAACATGCACGTATATACTGTACCTCTCGGTTCAGAAACTGCCTGGACCCTCTGTGCTAATGAATGAGGGCACGTTCATTTTCTCTACGTTGCTCTTTCTCTGCTGTCTTTTTCAGTGACCCCTGATTACTGTGGAAAAGATAATGAGTTTAGGATTATTTTAGTGTCACCACTTCCATTTTGTCAGTCACCAACAGAGAGCTATTTTTTAAGATTTCAAATGATGTACTTTTCTTGGGAAAGAAGAAAACAGGCATACGCGCTGGATTTTTTTCCTTTTGTCTGAAAAGAATGTAGGATTAAATATGCTCTGAATTATCCTATGTATTCTCCCAACTGAACAGGAGCTCTGCTACTTCATGGGTGCCATGTCGTTTAAAACAAAACTCCAGAAAGCAGTATTAAACTACTATCTGTGAGAATTTCATTTAGAATCAACAAATTTGTTGATCAATTTCATTTGTTGTGTGCAGCTTGATTAATTCATTTGACTGAAGTAGCTAATTGTATATATGTTCAGAGATGTTCAAAATTTACCTTACTATTTTTAAAACAGGAAATCAAAGACCCTCACCATCTGCTGTCCTGTGTTCTTGTGCAAAACAACATGCACTGTTTGTCATGTATGTCCAAACAAGAGCACCGTGATAAAGACCAATCTAAAGACTCGGTGCTCTTGCAAAGCTCTCCAGTAGACCTTTTGCCTCTGAAACTGCCTCGGTAGTTAGACAGCCCATATGGTACAGTCCTCCTGTAATGAGAAACACAGAGACACTATACAATTTTAGGAGCTACTTTGGATACAGTTCAGTATATGTTTCCGTTCATTTATTTGTTTCCATGTAATAAAATGGTCTATTGCTCTGGGCTCCTGAACAATTCATTCATGCCACAACATTCACACAGAAAGTCCTTCCCTAACCAGATTGCAACTCCTCCGAGTTGAAACTGCACATTCAGAATAAGGCAGATAAAATGTCGTATGTGAAAATGCACTCCTAATAGACAGCAGCAAATATCAGCATGGAAAACAACAAATCTGCTTTCTGCAACCCTATTTGTTAATCACAATATACCAAGTACCTGAAATCTGAATAGAAATACAATCCCAGGTTGTTGCTCATTTTAATTCTCACTAGTTTTATTCTTATGTATGGGCCAGTCTCAATCCACTATGTAGAACGTTCCTAGTGAAATTACACATTCAGGGCCAACTCTTGATGATTTGCACCATCTGAGGAGCTGGCCCCCAGACACAACTGCCACTTACTACATGATTTTCATGGAGTGTTACCTGTATGTTCAGTTCACTGTGTCGGGCTTCAGGACATAGCCCGGAACCCCTAAATATGGGAATCAAGGGGACAATCCCCCTGGTGTGGAGGTCAACAATTGTGGAGGCGACCATGGCCCAGATGCTGTAGCATAGTGACTGTGAAATGGCTCCACTACTGCTCATCTACTAGACACTATATTCACTGCATCACATCAGGAAGAAGTCCTCCTTAATCCCCAGCAGTCTGTCTACTTCATTATTAATGAGGGATGTGCACTAGCATTGCCGATTGCTTTTTGCATTGTTTTTCTGAGTGGGTGCCCATTCTGCTAATATCCAAATGCACGTGCCTACTGGCAGCTGGTGTGATAAATCAAATTATCGTGAGAATTACCAGCGGGACTGTATTACCACCATGTGGCTACCAAACATGGGACTTCTAAAAGCCCATGAGGCAGCTCTAATTTATGCAAGGGTCAGGCCAGTCCAGTCAACCCACAAACTTGAAATTAGGGGGGAAAAAACTGTCCTTATTTCTAAAGGAAACAGGATGAGAGAAGAACAAAATAATTTTGACAGAGGGATGCAGAACAAAGCCTGGCTGCCTGCGAGTAATTAACTATGTAAGACAGACAAATATTGCGTGGTTGGACTGCTCCGTTTAATTTGTCCTCCTTAAATACCATTAGGCTAGCAATAAGAGATCTGCACAAGTTTTCCATCAGTACACACTTGGAGGGGCAGAGGGCTGGAGAGTGCAGGACAATATCTTCCTGCTGTCCACAAGAACACAAAGCTCTGAAGATTTTGATTGCTATCCACTGAAGTAATGCAATTTATTTATTCAGAGTTACCCACTTTTAACACATCATCTGTTTGTGTGCTGTCTTCACAGCTTTGTCTGCTGGAGCTTCAGTGCACTTACCAGGCAATGAGTAAAAACTTCCCCAGCCCACATGAAATCGCATCCGAGGAGGGAAATGGCTTGGAAGGAAAGAGACATCCCCTCTCTTTCCGGTAGGAGTTCATAGGAGCTGTGCTGTGATTGGCTCCTTTCCTACCTCCTCTAAAGGGCCTTAGGAACAGCAGAGCAGAAGTTGATGCTTAAACTAATAGCATTAAGTTCCTGTGGGAATCTCCTCAGGCAATCAGGTTTCCCAAGGGACAGTGCTCAACAGAGCAGCTGTACCTAGCTCCACTCCCACCCCAGTGACCTATTGTCTTGGAAACCCATCGGGCATAAACATTGCAGTGGGACATTCACCTGTTCTTGGGGAAGGGACAGTATTAGAGCCCTTGGACTCTACTCTGCCCCTTCCACATGGACCGGTTAGTTCTGTTGCAGATGTACACTACTTGCATCCTGCCCAGGCCTTAAAACTGAGGATGTCCTGGCATGTGAAAGTTAGTCTTAACGTTTCATCTTATTTAGGGCTAGACTGTGGAACTCTACTCATGCTGATTAGCGCCTACTCTAAAAACTGTAAGATCTTGGAGGTAAGGGATAAGACCATTTGTACAGAGGGCATTGTACATTTATAGTGCTAGATGATAATGCAGAAAGCATGGAATGGATTTTGCTGTGATTTGAAACTGAAAACTTTATTTTATGGCATACAGGTGTTAGAGGGGAATGTTTTTTAAAAGTGTTCTTGCAGATAGCATTCCATCACATGCTGAATAGATACAGAAAAATTCCAATAGAAATGTACAGTAAAGTTTTCCTCACACTGGCCAACCTGGTTGCCATGAAAAAGTCAACATTTTCCAAAAGTTAGCAGTTATTTCCTACCCTCTGTAAAAGGGAAACTGGTGTCTTATGCTTCATGTCTTGGAAAAAGTATTCACAGCTTTGAGAATGTATTCAAGAGCACTTCATCCGTAAGGACCATACCAGGGCCAAAGTCCGTCATAGTTTGAGAAAGTGTAATTGCTATAAATGCTAAAACGCACATAAATGAAAGTTTTTATGTAAACCAATGTGCAGACTGGCCAGCTGAGGACAGAAAAATTACATCCCAACTAAAGGTCTCTTCACATCCCTGGCTTCAGATCTTCCTTTATTTCTAAAACACAAACCCAAAAGCAGAACAGAGGTACTCAGAGTATTGGGTAATACCAACCCAAGGGCTTTCCCACTTCAACCAGCTGGGAAGGGAAAATATATCCCTTTGTGAATACTACACTGAGACCCCACATTAGGGTTTTCCTCTGGGGTTCCTATCTGCTGCCCTTGGTTAAGAGGCAAGACACTTTATTTTTGGCTTCCTGTAGGTCACATGCTTGTACCTAATCATGTGCTTGTATCTACAACTCCAAGTTTCAAAGGACCCCATAGCCTGGGACTTGTGCATGTTCTCCCATGCGCTGTTACCTCAGGCTATTGACATTTTGGAAAAAGTCAGGCTCGTGTGCTGTATTCAGTGCCTCTCTGTTAACCAAATCGTCTCCTCCTCACTACCTCTATTCTTCTCCCGCCATTTTCTTTTTATTCTGGGTTCATGCACCCATTCTGTAATCTAAAACTGTGGTCTGTATCACATCTGATGTTACTGAGGGGTGCTGCATCAGCCTGGTGCAGAGCATTTTGCAAGACGCCTCAGAGTTCAGGCCTTGATTTCTACCCAGCTCAGCAATTTGTTTGGGCACGATCCTGTGCTCCATAGACAGGCCCAAACCCCATTGATTTGTGTGTATTGTCTGACGATAGCTATTGTATGATGAGTTTAGTTCATAAGCTTCAAAGGGATCACGTTCCACAGGCAGCAGGGATAAAGTCAGTGGGAGCTGTGCACTCATTTGGTATCCGGGCCAAAACTTTTAGTTGCATCTACTTAGATGGATTAGATCTACTGAGTATAACAAAGCCTGCAGCTTAATCACCTTTGCAGCCATAAACAGCCAAGGATTTCCAGATAATTTGAGTTTATTACAAAGGAGAGGAAATAAGACAATTTAAGAAAGATAAGTTGGCCAAGAAAAAAAGAAAGCACTACAAACTCAGGGCCAAATTCTGTCCTTCTGGTACATCACTATAAATCTGGCATAACCCCACTGCAGTCATATTCACTCACGTAACCGAGAGCACAATTTGGCTGCAAGTACTTGAAGAAAATGTTAGCCTGTGCATATGTATAATTCCAATAAGTGACAGTGTTAGTGTTTCAAGTTAGCACATACCTCTGTCTCCCTCCTTCAGAAGTGAGAAGAATGACATGGTTGAGGGCTTGTCTACATGAGGAAGCTCTTCAAAATAAGCCAGAGTGTGAATTTTAAGTGCGCTCCTCTTCCAAAGTAGATTAAACTAAAGTGCGCAAAAGGACTCTTAGTGCAGTATAAGAGTGTCCACAAGGGGAGCTGTTGTGGAATAGCTACTGTGGGCTATTACCCTGTGCAGAAAAGCCATGAGAGATCCAGCTGATAACAGAAGTATTTGCCTAGCGGCATGCTTAATCTTAGATTGTTACAATACAGTAATCAATTGCAGGTGTCTGCGCAGCAGGCTTTTGTAGAGATGTAATCCTTTGGTTCAAAAGAAGGGAAGTGGAAATACACTTAAGACACAGTGTGGTAATTAAGTCTGTCAACACTTTAATATTTATATTGCAGCTGTGCCTAGCGGCCAACCTGGCTCATTGTGTTAGATACTGCATAGATATATAGTTAATGACAGTATGTCTCTGTTCATAGTTCATTGTATTCTTTCAGTCAAAACATCTGACCGTTAGCACAGGCAGGGCAGCTTGTTTCTTAGAAATGAAGATGAGGGAAACTGAACTGGTACAAGTTATGCCCAGTGTCAAACACAAGCTAGGGCTGTATTGAATTTTATCAAGGAGAGAACATTATACAGCACTGGGACACTGGTGATAGATACAGTGCTTCGCTGAGAGAGAATCAGTCTTCTAGTAACTGCAGTGTATTCTGCAAATGGAGACCTACTGCACAAGCTAGGTTTCTCCTATCTATAATTGACAAAGTGGGAAAAGGTTGTAGTTTCAAAGGCATTGATGCTCGGATTTTCAAACCTGGGCTAATAAATACTGCTTACATATTTAGGGATGATTTCTCTTCTAAGCACAGAGTCTGAGTAACTGGACTGGTGTGTGAGAGCTGGAATCCTCCTACCAGGTTGTGGAGTGGTAACAGAGCCATTCTGTGGCAGCTACCGTAACCTGTATAATCACTACATTCGCCACCTCTAAGGAAGGGAATGGCAGGTGGATCTGTGTAGTCACCACTCACTACGCCATGCTGAAGATCTGTCCAAGGCAGCACAAAAGCAGCCCTAGCAGTTCACGAGGGATGCTGAGGTTTCTGGCATTGTAAGCCTCTTTGCATAAGTTTCATTGCATTCAATGCCTTAGAATGGAAAGACAGAATTTTCCACATTATGGCCCCAATCCAGCAAAGCACTTAAGCATATCCATAACTTTAAGCATGTGCACAGACTGCAGTGGGACTACTCATGTGCTTAAGTACATTGCTGGATCAGGGGCTGTAAGTACCACTTTTAATGTAAATCTTTTACATCTCTTCCAGGCGGGAACAAGCAAGCTGATGTGCTAAGTGGAGTGGATCGGAAATGTTTCGATGGATTGTCCTATGCTGGCAGCCCTGGGATTCTGCCAGTCAAAAACTGCACCTGCAATTCAGGTCCTTAGATGCCTACGTGGTTTCTGTACTTGTGTGTCCACAAATCACAGGCATAACAAGAGGAGGTCATCACGTAAAAGTCAGGCTCTAAAAACACTTTCCCCTCCCCTCCTGAAATTAATAATAACACATGCCACAATGGTGCATGTTTGAAGAACGTCATGTATGCTTAGGAACAATGAAACAACAATTTTGAACTGATGACAATGATAATTTTGCAGACTGCAAAATGATAATTTTGCAAAGACTGCAGGATGATGCTCATTAACAGAACATGGCATACAGCATTTGCAGGACTAGTTAGTGAATGAATGATCTGGCTACTTTCAAAGCTCCTGGCCAGTTATATTATAGTGAATGTTCTGTATCCAGACAGCCAGAATCCAACAAGTTTACTTTTCCTTTTTATAACATGACTATGCCTGTCATGCTATCATTAATTCAGAAGCAGCTACCACTTTCCACTTTCCCAGCCACTTAAATACAACAGATGCCTGAGAGCAGTTCTGAGTTTCAGCCAAAAATAAATAAGGGGGTGGGGGGGGGGAGGAGAGAAGGGAAGGGAGGAACCCTTCAATATTTTCTGGCAAGTTTTCTGGCAATATTTTCTGGCAAAAGTCCAGGCCAGACAAACTTCAAAAGGGGGGTCTTCAAAACTTTGAGTATAATTGTGATGGAGTAGGGAGTATTAACCTGGTAATGTTGCATGGGAGTTTTACTACTTTATTGTCTGCATTAATACTAGCTGGTGTTGGGATATCAGGGTGTGACTTCACTTGAGGGATGATACTTGAGCACGTAACCTGAGCCCAGGAGGGGGTGGGGGCCAGATGACACCTTCTGCCCAGGAAACTGGACAAAGGCTAGAGGAGGAGCCGGGGGTGGGGCTGGGGGAAGACTGCTGGAGTGGGGGGTTTCAGTTTGGAGCTGGCTGGGAAAATGGAGGGAGGCTCAGCACTGGGGTATGGGCTCCCTACCCCCCAAGATGGACCTGACTGAGGGGCCCTGTTTTCTGTACCTACAAGCCCTGTTTTGACTGTGTTCCTGTCATCTAATAAACCTTCTGTTTTACTGGCTGGCTGAGAGTCACGGTGAATTGCAGGAAGTGGGGGGTGCAGGGTCCTGACTCCCCCACACTATGTGACAGTAATCTTGAAACCTATCAGATCCCTGCAGTGTCAAGGAGAATGAAGAATGGGAAGGAAGCAAGAATAATTCTCAAACACCTTTCAATGAAACAAAGGGCCTTATAGGTGTAGGATGATGGGGCAGAAACTAGCAAATAGATCCTGGTGGATTTTTTTGATTCCTATAAAAACTCCAGAACCCAATTTGCTCTTATATTCAAACTGATCCAAACACTAAGTTAGGTAACAGGCCAAGCATTGCAGTGACACCCATTGACCATCTAACCCCATTCACGTCAGCATGGCGCTAACAAAGCAGAGTTTGGCCAAAGATGCTCTGGATGTTTGGCAAAGCATTGTCAGCAACAAGGTAAACGGTGAAAGAGACAAGCAGTTCACAGCCGGGCAAATCACGCTTCAACGCCCATAAGCATGGAAGGCCTTGAATGAAGCCTGTGTCTTGGAGCTGTATTCTTGTGGAGCTCCACATGCCCGGGGCAGAGGGAGGTACTAGGGACTAGTGGATCTGCGACAGGACAGGTGTACAATCTTACCATGATCCTCCCACCTGACTCCCAAAGAGACACAGCACAGCAACCACAGAGGATTCAGAGCCGCCCCACTACCCAATTTGCAGCCTACCTGCCCAGCCTACAGTTTCCCAGTCCAGGCCCATTTATTTGGGCTGGGCACAATGACTAGGATTTGGCCTATATTGTTCACAACTCACACACACACCCCAGCACTCTGGAGTGTCACAAAATAAATGTTTTCTTCCCTTGGAAGCAAAAAAGTTTATACACCTTTGTTTCTGGATCCCAGTGAGTCCAAACCACAATGAATAAGCCAAATTCCAGTTACACCTAGGTAAATCCAGAGTAATTACAGTGACCTCTAGGTAGCCTAGATCCGAATTCAGCATAACTGGCATATTGATGCTGTCCAGAGAATGAGAAGTTTGACATAGAGCTCAGGTTACTAAGTGTATTAGGTAGAATTGCCCTGTATCTGAGAATGCCCTAGAGTGGGAGAGGTGCATTTTTTCCTAGAAACATAAGCACTCTAACCTTTTTTTCCCTGTTTTACTTGTTCCTTGGTGCAAGCGAAACACTTTTGGTGCAATTTATGCCTCAGGCAAACTGAATGATCACATCCATCACAATGGGCAGCCCATTTCTTTGCTGATCCTTTGATGGAAATAATTAAACCTTGGGCCTCTATAAACAGCTCAGAGGAAAAGTTCCCATGGCTGGAATCTTGCTCATTCAGAGGATGCAATGGGAATCCCATTTTTGATAATTGCATTAGCACAGTAAAATAAAATGTAAATATTGAGGCTACTGCACTACAAAATGTGCTATGGTCACTTACTCTGACAAGAGTAGCTTACCTTTAGTGATGGGCAATTTTTGAGTAGCTAACAAATGCAATACAGTCTATGTAAAAGCAACAAAGTCCTAATAGTCAGAGATCCTTCTATTACACTGTATGAGGATAGGGCAGGACATTTCAGTCATAGGATGATAAAAAGGAAGCAGGATTTTTTTTTTTTTTTTTTTTTTTTTTGGCAGAGACAAGACAACAAAAATAAAAAGTCAGTACAGATACCCCAGAAACCTGAGACAGATGGCTTTGTTTAACACAGTTTCAGGGTGTCTCACATCCATCTCCTGGGTCTTGAGATCTGGGAATTTAACTCCTTCCAGGCCCATTAGCTGGAGCTGCTACCCCTTAAACAGCCTACTTATCACTGGAGTTTCCTGTTTGGATTCACCCTTTTAAAATGGCCTTTCCCAGCATGCTCTTCTCTAGCCCTTTATATCTGGGCAGCCCTAAAATGGCCACTTCAAATAACTAACGGCTGATCCTTCCTCTATTCTAGGTAGGAACTATTTTAATTTCTGTGTTGTTTTTGCCTTCTCTCATTCCTGAGATAACATAGCCTCCTCATATGCTGTGTCTGTTATTATGTTTTGCTGAGAAATGGGGAAGAAGTGCCAGGATTTGCACCACATTTGACAGGATTATGTATAAATGCTCCATATAGTCTTTGGAAAATGGGAAAGACGCATCCAAGTTATTCCCTGTGCTATGAGAACATCGTTCCCCTGGCAAAGGATATATCGGCTAATATGTTAGGCCAAGCTTTCTAAAAATGACAAATAATTTTTGGTTCCCTCTGTTTTTGAGAGCTCAACTTCATACTAGCACTGGGTAGGAAAAGGTCCCGTGAATATTTGAAAGTTTGAAATGTTTTCCAGTCTTGTATTAGAACAAAAAGTTGAAATCTCAGAAATATTTGCAAACCAAAAAACTGAAAATTTTTGCTTATGGGTTAATCAGAATGTTTCAATAATTTCTAAATATTTAGTTTCAATTTGACCCTTGAAAACTTTTTTTTTAAATGAAAAGTTATTTTGAACCAAAAACTTGGGGGTATTTTGTTTTAAAGTGTCCATTTTGTTTGTTAATTTAAAAAAAAAAAAAAAAAAAAAACCTCAAGGAAAATTTTTTGAAAAGTTGGCAAATTCATCAAACCCAACCCTGTTTTGAACAGTTTTCATTTCAACTAATTGGCTTGGGGGGGGGGGGGGGGGGGGACAAAAAAGTGCTGAGTAAACTATCTGAAAGGTTGTTTTATACCAAAATCCAGGCAAGAGGGAAAGGCTGGGGGGAACCTTAGTGCTGGTTTTTGTTTGGGGGATGTTTACACTTATCATCATTTAATTTTGAGACCAAAATGGAACATTGTATTGCTGGGTGATGAAGTCAGAGGTGACAACCAGTTATTGTTCTGTACAGCATGAACTTCAATTCCTTTAGCATAATGAAAGCCTTTTGGTTGAAATGTTGTAAACATTGTTTTCAGGAGAGCGTGGGGGAATCTTTCCCTTCCCAGCTAGAAAGCAGATTCCTAACTACCAGTGACATGTTTTGCAACCTGACAGAAATGTTCCATTCATTTTTAATTGATAAGAGTTCACAGTTACCCTGGTTAGACAATGTGCTGGGAGCGGACTATATAAGTACAATGGCCACCGCCCTGGCTTAGAAGGTAAGTGAAAGCAGCTATACAAAATAAATATAAATAAATAGAAAGGGAGAGAAGGAGAAACTGATATCAATGAATATAAATTAGAAGCTAGGAAGTATAGAAAATTGATAAGGGAAGCAAAAGGACACAATGAGACCTCTTTAAAGACAGTAAAAAGGAATTTAAGTATATTGAGAACAAAAGGAATCCTAACAATGGTATTGGTCCATTACTAGATGGACGTGGTAGAACTGTCAATAATAATGCAGAAAAGGGAGAAGCGATCAATAAATATTTCTATTTTGTATTTGGAATTCCAACAGTAACTAGGAACAGAGGGTCCTGTGGCACCTTTGAGACTAACAGAAGTATTGGGAGCATAAGCTTTCGTGAGTAAGAACCTCACTTCTTCAGATGCAAGTAATGGAAATCTCCAGAGGCAGGTATAAATCAGATTGAACTAACCTTGTTATCTCCACACTGATTTATACCTGCCTCTGGAGATTTCCATTACTTGCATCTGAAGAAGTGAGGTTCTTACCCACGAAAGCTTATGCTCCCAATACTTCTGTTAGTCTCAAAGGTGCCACAGGACCCTCTGTTGCTTTTTACAGATTCAGACTAACACGGCTACCCCTCTGATACTGAACAGTAACTAGGGATGATGTTAAATAGCAGCTACTAAAGTTAAACATATTTTAAATCAGCAGGTCTGTATAACCTGCATCCAAGAGTTTTAAAAGAGCTGAGGAGTTCTCTGAAAATCAACATTAATGGTTCAGTAAGTCCTGGAACACTAGGGAAGTTTCAGAGGACTGAGAGTAAGCTAATGTTTTACCAAAATGTAAAAAGGATAAATGGGATGACCTGGGTACCTGTAAGCCTGACATCAATTCCAGGCAACATCATAAACTAGTTGATACAGGACTCCTTTAATTTAATTAAAAAAAATTTAAAGGAGGAAAATAAAATTAATGCCGACCAAGATAGGGTTACAGAAAATAGGTTTTTGTCAAATTAATTTGATATTTTTGATGAGATTGGTTCATAAAGGTAATAATAGTTTTGATGTAATATACATAGCGTTCTGCAAGGTAGTGTTTCTAGTGGAGTCCGGCAGGGATTGTGTTCTTGGCTCTGTTTAATATTTTGAGTTGGAATGGGGGTGGG
The DNA here is from genome assembly GCF_011386835.1 of Chrysemys picta bellii. Taxonomy (NCBI): domain Eukaryota; kingdom Metazoa; phylum Chordata; order Testudines; family Emydidae; genus Chrysemys; species Chrysemys picta. The sequence continues at coordinate 45,205,420 of NC_088803.1, read as the reverse complement.
GGAGTGTAGGGAGGTCCTGGAAAGTTGTTTCTTTTCTCACTACGCTTTATATGACTGGAGATTTCACCCAGAGTTAAAACAAATCTCAAACATCTGAATTTGTTTCAGATAGAGATTATTATCTAATGATTCGTTGTAGAGTGTTGTAACTCACATGCAGCACACTGCAGAAGGAAGTGTAAAGAGAACTCCCTTGAGATTCTCTCCCTGTGTCTCCCTACGGTGATTTCTCTTTATATCAGGACTTGTGCACCTATGCAAAGAGGAAAGGATTTGATCTCCTTTGTTTGTGGTTTTTTGCAGTTACTAGCTCTTATGAATTCTGTTGTAAATACATTTCAGTACTACCACTCCAATACAGAATTGAGCCTATCAGAGCAAAAATAACTACAGGTACAATGGAAAGACAGATTCTTGAAATTGGAGGCACTGGCCCAGTTTTTTTCTGAAACTGATTTTGAGACACCTCCCTCCTTCCTTTGACAGAGGTGAGAGTACATCTGTGATCACCCAAGTCGTATTGTCCAGATAACAAAAGTTCATTCCAATTCTGAGCATGTGCAATGTAATGCAAATACTGTTTCTGTCCATGTTTACTAAAGTAAATATCAGTAGCATAGCGGGGGGGGGGGGGCACAAGGAATGGCCACTCCCCCACTGAGCACAAGTGACGCCTTTTTAATTTTTTGGCGCCTTTTTAATTTTTACTCTGAATGGGGGGGCGGACATAAAAAAAGGCGCCACCCGCTGCGGTGCTTGTATTCACCGGGCGGCACTCCGGGTCTTCGGCATCACTTCGCCGGCGGGTCCTTCACTCGCTCCGGGTCGTCTTTGGCATTTCGGCGGCAGGTCCTTCAGTGCCGCCAAAGACCCAGAGCGAGCGAAGGACTCGCCGCCCAAGACCCGGAGCGCTGCCCGGTGAGTACAAGCGCCGCAGCGGGTGGCGTCTTTTTTTTTATGTCCACCCCCCCCCCCCCCCCGCCCCCCGTTCACTCCACCTGGCTACGCCACTGGTAAAGATATCTTGAAAACTGGGTTTTGTTTTAACACAAAAACCTGGCTCAAGAGACTCAAACCTCTTTCCTTTAATGAGTAATCTACAGTAGGTGTACAAAAATTGTACCAATTTCCCATCCTCCATCAGTAATTTAACCTCCTGCAGTTTACATCTACATGAAAAAGTGAATGCCAGTGGTATCTGTTTTTACTTGTCCGGGGAAAGTTTTGATTCTTTCTCTTTTCATTCTTCCTTAAAATCATGCCCTCTTTTCCCACAGCCTAAGGGTAAGCACCCTGACCTGTCCCCCACCTATATACAAGCACCCTGACCCAGCCCCCACATACTCCCACAGCCCTTACCCTGACTGCTCTCCCGACCAGCCCCACACCCATATACCACCACCCTAACCCGGGCCCCTCCTTGTAGAAACAGCATGTCTGCAGCTTCCTACCAGAGCGACTATTTACTTCCCTTGCCTTCTGCTAGCCCTTCTCCTCCATGCCCCAAATAAGTCCCTGTGGCTGGAACGGAGCTATGCTGTACCCAAGAGATCCAGCACCTTCTCTGTACTCTAGGGCAGGAACGCATTTGCTGTGTGGAGCTGGCCTGCTCAGCTGGGCAGTAACTATGTGAGCTCTCCATGCAGAGCAAACAAGAAGAGCAATTTCAAAACTTCCTGGGGCTTTAAAAGAGGAGAGGCATATACCTGTGTATCTGGCTGCAGGGCAGCAGAGTTCAAAAAAGTGACAAGAGTGGTCATGGCAGGCATTGTGGAACACCGCTTGGAGGCCCTTTAGGACGACATAAGCACCGTAGTGTCTACACTGACACTGCATTGCTCTAAATACATCGCCCTAAGCACTATGGCTCTCATCAAGGTGGTTTTATTAGGTCGGCATAGCGGGAGAGTTAAAGTAGTGGGAGGAGCACTGCAGCATGTACACCTCCAGAGTTCGGTCGACGTAAGCTGCCTTATATCAACTTAACTTTGTAGTGTAGACCAGCCTTAAAATAAACCTCTGTCTCAGCTAGCCCATAAATGAGTGGCAAAGTCAAATTATTTGCTTTTTTTAATAAAAGGAAGTTACTCAGTACACAAATGTAGTAATTTTTCCATCAGCAACCCTCTCCCACTAGCATTCCAAGAATGTTCTCAAACACAGAGCTTTCACCACTGCCCCCCAGAAATACATAGGGTTGCCAACCCTCCCGCTTTCGCCAGGAGTCCTGGAATCCGGCTCGATCTTCCAGAGGCTAGTTCAGCCAAACCGGGAGACTTTGGGCACTAACAGTCCGGCGTGGCAGCGGAGCTAAGGCAGGCTCCGTTACCTACCTTGGCTCCACGCTGCTCCCAGAAACAGCTAGCACTATCCCTGCGGGGGGAGGGGTCTCCATGCACTGCCCCCACCCTGAGCGCCAACTCCGCAGCTCCCATTGGCGCACAGAGACCCCCTGCCCCCCCACCTAAGAGCCGCTGCCAGAGGGATGTCAGTCGCTTTCGGGAGCTGCCTGAAGTAAGCGCCAACCCCCTAACCTTCTCCTGCAACCCAATCCCCTGTGCCAGTCTAGAGCCTGCACCCCCTCCCACACCCAAACTCCCTCCCAGAGCCTGACCCCTTACCCCCTTCCACACCCAACCCCCTACAGGGGTGGACTATTCTATCAAGGTGTTTTAAAAAAAACCATTGCTGCAAAAATGCATTCAGTGTTTCCTAAATCAGATCTCACTGGGGCTTCCCAAAGGAATGCTAAAGTACATTTCACTTAGGCTAGCATCTAAAAACATAGCAGACTCAGGAATTATATGTTATACCCTTAGAAGGCAACAAGAAATCCGAGTAGCTAGGCATCCCAAACCACACTAATTAATTTACCTCTGCATCAAGAAAATATTTACCCACTCTGGGCTTTTGTTTGCACCCATGAAGCCTAATTGACTCCACTGAGATCTCATGGGTATGCTAATAGTGTATAATAGCACCTAATGGTAATCAAGAGTAGGAGTCACGCATTGCACTAAACTCAGTATAAACACTTAGTAAGACAGTCCCTGCCTTGAAGAGTGTAAAATCCAAACAGACAAGACAGAGCAAGATTGCGAAATAGGAATGCAACATACAAGTATAACAGGAGGATGGGAACATAAGTATCAGAATTAGCATTCAAAAGGGCAAACACTCAAGGGGAAAATAAATACTTCCTTCCATCCCCACCCTCCTCATTTTTCAATCTCTGGGAATCTGGCGATGGGCCAGGTGACTGACTTCAGGGGTGTGTGTGTTCTCTGTGACTGGGGGTAGAACTATCCAAGGCCAATATGTCACAGATATCAACTAACATGTGTGTCATAGGGAATGGAATCCTCCTAACAAAAACCTGCTATGGGATTGCACAGTAATTGCACTATGGCAGTGTTTAGGATGATTTATTCCTGCAGAATACAGGTGTATTTTTTTCCTAAAGGCTGCAACCTTCTGTTTCAAAAATACATCCCAAACTCTTTCTCTCTCGCGCGCGCATACACACAGGCCATTATCTAATGAAATAACATTCCCACAGCTTCACAAGTGGAGAAACCTGCCTCTTTGAAACCAGCATTTCCCTCATCCCTCAGGATCTCCCACTGCTCCCAACCAACCTGTCTTCAGCCTCATGGCACAGCAAGCTGTGGAGCTGTCGAGCATAGCAAAGGGCGGGTGGCGGGTGCCTTTCAGCTATTGTCGCTCCAGCTCCCACTGTTACTCTTTCCCTATGACTGACGAGAGCAGAACTTGCTGGGGAGTAGAAGCAGTAGGTAGGCTGGGCCCAGTGTAAAGAGGAGTGGATGAGTTCCTGAAAGGAAGGAGCAACAGGGGAATGAAGGGGATTGGGTGGAAATAGGCAACCAAAGAGTAGCTGGCCCAAAACAGGAATCAAAGCATTCTGCAACCAAATGTTGAACACACCAACGTGGCAAGTATGTGAAATTAATTAAAACAAGTTCTCCCAGCCAGATCTTCACTCCACTCCACTCCACTCCACCATATGTGTAATTCAAAACTGACTGTTTGCAAAAAGCTGGGGAGGAGGGCGAAATAAGTGTGAGGCATTAATTTAATGCTTGTGAAAGGTGCTAGCTTGACAGCCCTGGAGACTGAAATCCTCTGTTTATTCTCAGAATTAGAACAGCCTGTACAGCGCTACAGAAGCTTCCATACACTGCCCTATCAGAGTGCCTCAGTCCCCTCCCCGTCCCCCTTCCCCTGTAGGGTCAGCCCTAAGTCTGGAAGGGAGTTTAGCCTCCCAGGCCAAGTCAATCCCAGATCTTTCAGAGTGGTTATCGATTGTGATATTAATGTCGAGCGGACTAGAAGGGTATTCAGTGCTTTACAGCAAAACACAAAGACCCTGAGATTACAGTCTAGCTCAGGGGTTCTCAACCCGCAGCCCACAGGCCATATGCGGCTAGGGTTGCCAGTCATCCAGTTTTTGATTGGAACGCCCAGTTGAAAAGGGACCCTGGCGGCTCCGGTCAGCACTGCCGACTGGGCCATTAAAAGTCTGGTTGACGGCGCAACAGGGGCCCGGGGCTAAGGCAGGATCCCTGGCTGCCCTAGCTCCGTGTGGCTCCCGGAAGCAGTTGCCAGGTCCCTGCAGCCGCTAGACGCATGGGCGGCCAGGGAGGCTCTGCGCGCTGCCCCTGCCCCGAGGGCCGGCTCTGCAGCTCTCATTGGCTGGGAACTGGTCTAACTAGATCAAAGGGGTGGAAGGATACACAGTCTGAAAGCATAAGGCCCTGTGTCCCCACTTGTTGAGGATCAGTATAGGAAAGCTTCAGACAAGAAGAGGGCTTTAAGGAGCAGACGGGATAAGCTCAGCGACACAGGATGTGGGAGGCTGCTGCTTCAAGCTTAAAGGGGAGATAGGAAAAATTATATGCAGAAACTGTGAGAAAGAGACAAGGGACTGTACAAACACTGAACAAAAAGATGGTCCCTGTTACAGCCAGCGGCGCTGGAACAATTTTTATAGTGGGGGTGCTGAGAGCCATTGAACCAAACTGAAAACCTTGTATATAATGGAAACCACTTCACGCCAGGGGGTGTGACAGCACCCCCAGCACCCCTAGTTCCAACAACTATGGTTACAGTCTGAATAAAAGACAAGAGTCAACAGATGGATATAGACAAATGGGGGAGTGTAAGGAAACAATGAGACGATATTGGTGAGTATTATCGGCAGTGGTATCTGCACACTAGCAGCCTAACCATTCAGTTACATTGTCCAGCTTTACAAGGAAAATCATTGAACGTGATGCCTATAATTCAGAGGGACCCATAAAGCTTTAGAAGTTTTGCAATAAGTGTCGCTCTGAGATTATTTACTCTAAACAGAGTTTGCTAAAGAAGAGGCTCTCATGCCGTGACTGAAGATGCTAAAACTGTAAACTGGATAAAGCTGAGCCTGAATGCAGAGACCAAAAACCACTTTTGTAATCCCTGCCCGAGAAACTAAGATTTCCAAAGTCCTAAATATAAACATATCTTAGATCCACTTGTTTTCCTATAACTATTACAACATCAATGCACCGATATGAGAGGGATCAGCGAATTTTTATGTCTCCCACCCCCTACAACGACAAAGGTCAAAATCAAGGCATGAGAAATTAATTCCTGTCTCGCAGGGTCTCATAATCATGTTATTGCAAAGTTGCAAACAGATGCAGCTCAAACAGCTTCCAGCAATGGGAAGGAGAAAAAAAAGAGTAACAGTAAATACTAATTTTGAACAAGTACAGATCTTTTTTTAAATCAACAAACAAAAACAGCCCTACTTGGTTTAAATAATGCAGGGGATGGAAATTCCTTCTCCTTCAAAGGAGAAAAAAACTCACAACTAACAGCACTGTTTATTGCAGTAAAATCAGGTGCAATTTTGCATACAACTACAATAATTGCATGTGCAAATTAGGTACCCCTTGATCATGCACAATTGCTCACATGACCTGGTAAAAACTGGGCCCTGAAAATCTAGCCAATGTGTGCAACATAAAAGATAGCAGTGATATAATTCAATTATAAAATGATTTAATTTGAAACATGCCTGTTTTGAATGGGAACATTTGTTCAGAATCCATGCATTCAAAATTTTGCAATTTTTGTGGTTAGGAATTTACAGAAAGAACTGTTAAACTTATATTTTAGCTTGTTGTTCTCAACAATTTCTAACTGAAGATAACAAAAAAAAGAAAAACAAAGGACAGTCTCCATTCAGGGCTGGTGCAAGGAAGTTTCGCGCCCTAGGTGAAACTTCCACCTTGCACCTCCCCCCCCGCCCTGAGGCGCCCCCACACAGCAGCTTCCCCCCCCTCCCCCCCCCCCCCGGGGGAGCCATGCGGCAGCTTCCCACCCCAGCTCACCTCTGCTTTGCATTCTCCCCGAGCACACCACCCCCGCTCTAATTCTCCTCCCCTCCCAGGCTTGCGCTGCCAAACAGCTGATCAGCGCTGCAAGCCTGGGAGGCGGGAAAAGTGGAGCGGCGACCACGCGCTCAGGGAGGGGGCGTAGGAACGCTGTAAAAAAAAATTGGGGGCACCGCTTTTTGGCGCCCCGAGATCTTGGCGTCCTAGGCAACCGCCTAGTTTGCCTTAATGGTAGCACTGGCCCTGTCTCCGTTCAGTCAAAAGGAACTAGTGGATTCCAGAAAGGCTTATCTACTTTCTGTTTTGCTTGTAGTTTTACCAGTGGGTATGACCATAGAGTCCATGATCTCTTCATTATTTACTTTTAATAGCTTGTGAGGTTTATTCTCCTTTAATCTTTCTCTGTTTCTGTCATACAGTCTACATTAGGACACACACATGCAGATGGGTAACATGATCCTTGCTGAGCATACCCAGGCAAAACTCCCACAGACTTAAATGTTGTTTGCAGTGTGGTTGTAGCTGTGTTAGTCCCATGATATTAGAGAGAGAAAGTGGGTAGGGTAGTATCTTTTGATGGACCAACTTCTGTTGGTGAGAGAGCCTAGCTTTTGAGCTACACAGAGCTCTTCTTCAGCTACTACACCCACCTTGTCTCTCTAATAGACTCAAATGAGCATATGAATAGGGTCTGTCCAAACCTGCTATAGGTAAATGCAATGTAGTGACAAATCTTCCATACACTAATAGCCATCTTTATACCAAAACAAAACCCAGTAAGAAGTAAAGAGAGACATAAGAAGAAGAATAAATAATAATAAGGCCAAACTCATGTTTACTCCAAGGCACCTTTACACCATTCTAGCAGTTTAAAGGGGCTGTATAGACATGAGAATCAGACCCATTATTTTGTTTCCAAAAGCTTTTTAAAAATTTAAGACTTACTAATTTCCTACGTTAGGGACACCAGGCCTTAGCTATCTGTAAAGTGCCATATACACCCACCGTGCTGTATTGTGTAAACTTTTTTTTTTTTTTATTAAAGCCAGTGATGACATTTATCCTTTCTGTTCATCTGTTTCTATTGGAGTGCTGAAACTTCCCCCACTCCCAGGAAATGACACAAGGACACTCCACCAATCACAGAGGAGGACAAGCCAAAATTCCCAAGTATCCCTTCTCCCACAGACAAATACTTTTGTCTGTTTGAAAATAGTTTGTTCCATTTCATGCTGCAAGATGACAGCAAAATTTTCAAAGGCGACTAAGTGATTTAGGAGCCTATGTCTCTTTTCGAAAGCGACGTAGGCAGTTAAGAGCCTAAGACTTATTTAAAGTCAGAGGAAATGAGACTCTTAAGTCACTTTTGAAAACATTACCAGACACCAACTAAAGCATCTGACAGCTCACTGTAAAGCATTCGGATACTCTGTGTGAACAATGTTATATGGAAATATACTGGATTGGAAGCTATGGGATGAATTCTCAACAGCTGTGTGAAGTCCAGACCCTCTAATTTAAGACAAAATTAAGTGGGTCTGATTCTGCACTTGTTCCACGTGCAGCATTCCTACTAAATGGATGAGAGTCTTCCATACAAAAGGGCTGCGAAGTTGGGTGATGGGATCCAGAACTGTGCTTTGCCACTGTTTACGGGAGAATGGGGAATGCTGGGAGGTTCTGTATCACTTTACCATTTTAGACAGGCTGATTCCCTTGTGAGTTTTAGCACTGGTGCCTGGTGTTGAATCCTACAAAAACTGATTTGAATGGACTGTCAGATCACGTGAGAATATGGAAGCAAATTGTACCTGTCCGTGGAATACTGAACTTCAGTAATATGACACTGATAACTATGGTAATACTATTAGATTACCTAGCACGGTTAGAAAAAAAATAGATGTTTGTCAGTAAATAAATATTATGTTGAAAGAGGCCCATGGCACTAAAAGTGTAACTCTGAATCAGTATCCAAACTTCTAATTCAAGCGTTGGGCACACCAGGGATTTAGTTCAGGTCCATCTTTAATACCTGATATGGTTAGGTCTGTCTCTCTCAGGAGCATTAGCGCTGTCATAATTGATGTTAACTTGATATTCTACCATTTATAACGTACATCACAGGGCTGTTGTTAAAGTGGTCATCCCACAAAAAGAATAAGGAACCCAGAAAAATGCTTAAAGCTGCTTAAATTAAGTTAAATAACTATAATCTGCTCTAAAATATGTAAGCAAATGAAAATAATTCAAATGCATGAACTGAAGCTGGCTTGGGGAAGATAATGGGTACACCCCTCTAGGATCAGCATGCAGCCATCCCTTGCCTGTATAGTCATTTGAACAATGAATGTGTGTATGTACAATCCAAAAGAACTGGTGCACATTTTTTTGTGGCTGTGGATCTACGTAAGAACATAAGAATGGCCATATTGGGTCAGACCAAAGGTCTGTCTAGCCCAGTAGCCTGTCTTCTGACAGTGGCCAATGTCAGGTGCCCCAGAGGGAGTGAACAGAACAGGTAATCATCAAGTGGTCTATCCCCTGTTGCTCATTCCCAGCCTCTGGCAAACGAAGACTAGAGACACCATATGTATGACTCTGCTGTCATACCCTCTAGGATTGAAACTGGTGTTTAGATTGTTAGGTTTTTGGATTAGTAACTTCAATCCTCATTCAGCAAAGAATCTAAGTGTATATTTAAATTTACTTGGCTTCACTGGAACTACTCCTGTGCTCAAAATTAAACATGCATAAGTGATTTCCTGAACTGAGGTTTCATAGCTGCATTTTGTGTTTTCTAAAGTGTCCGACTACGTCTCGGTGTGCTTAACTAATAATAAAAATAATTCTCTTTAAACACTGTAATGCTAATAGCAGTTTACATTTATAACAACTCCGTATCCATAAGGTTTACAGACTACAGTATGTATGGGGTTTAGTTTCAACCACCAACAACCTCCAGCAACCAGTGGGGTGGAATATAACAAGAGGATGGTATGTGGGAAATGATCATTTAGATAGTCAGTATGACATCCTGTTACAGCAGCAGTTTGAGACAAAGTGCACAGGAGTCTTCTCTTTCACGCCAGTATCCCAAGAGGTCCTTTCCTCTTTTTGTGGAGCAAAATTTTGATTTCCAGGGAACAGGATGGATAAATATAGAATGATAACAGAATATGGACCCATTTAATTTCTAGATTGGCATTTTGAAGCTGACCTAAGTCACTCGTGAATGAAGGTGATTAATCTCTGATGGGTATTAGGGCTTGTCTTCACTACCCGCCTGGATCGGCGTGTAGAAATCGATCTCTCGGGGATCGAATTATCGCATCTTGTCAGGACGCGACAATCGATCCCCGAATCGACGTGCGTACTCCACCAGCACAGGTAGGAGTAAGTGCCGTCAACGGGGGAGCCGCGGCGGTCGATTTGCTGCCGTCTTCACAGCAGGGTAAGTTGGCTCAGATACATCGAATTCAGCTACGCTATTCACGTAGCTGAATTTGCGTATCTTAAATCGATTTCGCCCCCCCCGCGTGTAAACCTAGTCTTAGTGGCCTACTGTAGGTGGAATTAGTTGTTGTTGTCAGTCTGACACCTAGTGTCTCACTCCACAATAAGCCGATGACAGTTTCAGCAAAGAGATCAAAGCCTGAATGTGCATGGAAAGCAAAAATCCAACTACCCTTTCTCACCCCTAGAGGTGGGTTCCATCCTGCCAACTCAGGAGCGCATAATTTAATAGGAAAACAGGCTGTCTGCCGAGCACGGTCAAAATCTGAACTATCTGAATCACTAATATTGTTGGAATCAGTATGTGTGTCCGTTATTCAGTGACAAGAATGTTTCACTATGTTTGTGAGATGCTGCTCGACCCATACTCTGCCAACCCATCCTGAACACTAAAAGGGCAGACCACTGGATCATGTTTGCACTCTTTCAGCCCTGGAGGATATATCTGGATAAGTACAGAAGTTCAGAACTGGGCAGCCAGCACAGAAATATTAGCCTAAATTCTGCCTTTAACTGTACCCATCCAATCTTGCCAATTCCTAAATTCATATTTTAAAGTCTGAAGGGACCATTAGATAATCTAGTCTGACTCCCTGTATAACCACAAGACAGATAATTTCATCCAGTTACTCCTATACCGAGCCAGTAACTTGTGTTTGAATAATGCATAATCTTCCTGGATTTGAACACTTCACATGATGAAAAATCCACCACTTATCTTGGGAGTTTGTTCGAGTGGTTAATCATCACTGTTAAAAATGTCTTCTTTCTAATCTGAATTTGTCTGGTTTTAACTTCCAGCCATTGGTTCTTGTTATGTATTTCTCTGCTACATTAATGATCCTTTCAGTACCTTGTATTTTTTCTGCTTGAAGGCACTTTTACATTGTAATCAAGTCACCTCTTGTTCTTTTACTGACATCATTGCAGTGGCCCTGGCAAATTTAACCCATTCAGCATATCCCCAATGACCTTAAATAACTCTATCGGCAACACTATAAAATCTATTTATTGGACCACACATTGCTTTTGAATGCACAGGCTCAGCTCTCATCAAAAGATAAGGGACCATTCAATGTTTTAAAGATGTAACCTAGAAAAGACTTTGGTTTCTTCTCTAAGGGCTGGTCTACACTGGGGGGGGGGGGGGATCGATCCAAGATACGCCACTTCAGCTACGCGAATAGCGAATAGCGTAGCTGAAGTCGAAGTATCTTGGATCGAATTACCTGGGGTCCCCATGGCATGGGATCGACGGCCGCGGCTCCCCCGTCGACTGCACTACCGCCGCTCGCTCTGGTGGAGTACCGGAGTCGATGGTGAGCGCGTTTGGGGATCAATATATCGCGTCTTAACGAGACGCGATATATCGATCCCGGATAAATCGATTGCTACCCGCCGATATGGCGGGTAGTGAAGACGTACCCTAAGTTATTTCATGGGTAAATTTTATAATTGAGCCTGTAAGTCAGTGGGTATTGCCAAAAACTAGTAGTTCTTTCTGTTGAGAGAGTTTCGGTATCTTTAATTACAGATCTGAGCAAGATAAAATTAATCACTTAACAGAGAACACAGAATCATAAAGCAATTCCGTCATTATTACTGAGTAACAGATCGCCTCGGCATGTAGCATATACTAGCTTTTCATAATGGTTTTGCAATGTAACCTTTTGTCCACAAGGACATTAATTGCTGCATCCTGCTGTGACTTTCATTTAGGATTCCCTCCTTTCTCTCTAAGGCTCTCCCATTTCCAGCAAACAAGACAACAACAGTATCAAAATGACACCAGCATGCTCTGAGGGCTGAAGTGACCCCAGTAGTTCACTGACAAGTCCAGACAGACACACGCTCTCGCTCTCTTCATGTGGGGGATCTCCAGGGTCAGAGCCCAGAAACGCGGTAACTTTCTGCCTTCCCACACCTCCCTACTTGCTGATCTAAGCTGCTTCTCACCACAGTGGGGGGTGGAGGGCCGGGGAGGAAGGGGGAGGCGGTTAAGTAATAAAACTGCTTTGGGTTGGCACTCTACCTCCAGCATTGTTTTTATTGAAATCTCAATCATCTCCCTAGGGCCAGAGAAGCCAGAACCAGGGTCTGTTTTGAATATGTTAATACAATGTTTAAAAGCATCTTCTGTTGCAAGAGGTAGGCAAAGAAATGAGGTTGGGGGAGGAAGGGAATTTGGCAGCATGGTATATAATAAGGAAGGGTAAAACAGGAACTAAGGGCTGTGAGGGGGGATAAGAAGTGAGGGAGGAAGGATGTAATTCAAAGGGGATAATGATGGTGTGGGGAGGAAAGAAAATAGGGAGAGAGTGAAAGATGCTGCTGAGCATAGATGGGAAATAAGTGGTGAGGAAGTAAGAGATAAGAAAGGAAAAAAGGTGAGTAAGCAGAAGTTTCAGAAAATCATCCTTCTGGCCTCCTGCTCCTTTTACTTCCTAAGAGTAAATAATGCTCTTTCTAGGGGTGCCAAACCTACTTCTGATCCGCTTTCTTGGACAGCAAACTATTTCACTGTCAAATACTGTCTCAGGTGCACGCACTCAGCAATGGTGACAAAACAGGGCCACTTAGAAACACTATGTACATAACGTTCCTATGGACATTGTGGCTATTCCTATTCAGAACGCATAGGCTGAATGCTAGGGTATATTAAACTACTCACTGCGGGCCACATTCTACTCACTCACATTCCTGATCAATCCAACTAACTTCAGGGGGGCCTGGCTGCTCAGGGTGTACAGTCAGCACAGTAGTAGGGCCTATATGCCTGACACTAAAACCCAGCTGTGCTTTCGTTGCACTGAATGTGTGTATTTTCAAGAAGGGTCAATGTCTCCAGGCACAGCCCTTCCATCTGCTCTCAGATAAACATGCCTGCTTCTGTGGAAGCTCCCTGGGTGTAGCTAAGCCAGTGCTGCCAAGTGTCATACATCTCTGATGTATGCAGTGTTCTAGCTGAGTCCGGCCCAGGATATTAGAGAGACAAGGTGGGTGAGGTCATATCTGTTATTGGACCAATTTCTGGTGGTGAGAGAGACAAGCTTTCGAGCTTACAGATAAAAGCAGAGCTCAGTGTAAGCCCAAAAGCTTGTCTTTTTCACCACCAGAAATTGGTCCAATAACACATTACCCCACCAACCTTTTGTCTCTCTATATCGCTCATGACATTCTCACATTTCTGCAGTCTAGCAGGAGCCTCAAGCATCTAGCTGGGCTGAGAACAAAGGCTGTAGTTACTCCTTCTGTCCACCAAGGTCTGCAGGGACACCTGCTCTGCAGGCAGCCGCCTCTCTGTCTCCCCTCTAGGTGTTCCCTCTCTCTGCTGGAGGAGGGCGGGAAAGGCTCAAGCAACAGGAGGTCTGCTAGCTGGGACAGAAGGTGAGTGGGTTCAGTACAGGCACCAAGCTCTCCCTTCAGAGTACAGCCACCTGTCTTCTTTACCTTCCACTCCCTGGGAGACTCCAGCCACCCAACCAACCCTTGGGGTATCCAGCTAACATTCCCCCAAACTGTACTGTGCAACCCCTGATTCCAGCAACCCCAGCTCCCACTAATTCACACCCCTTCTAGCACCCACCCAACCTAGCTCCCACCCATGCCAGCTGCTCAGTTTTATGCAGCTTCATGGCCTACCCCTGCCACTGCATTTGGGACACAGTGTGCTGACCATAAACTAGTTTATGTTTATGCTCAGATACAAATATTTGAAAATGTTCATAACTCATTCATTTGCATAAAACTTCATATCCAGCTGCATAAAATTTGACAGCTCTAAGGTCAGAAATCAGCCCTCATACTGAAAGCCACAAGTGCTAGATCTGTACCCAGGGCAGTGTTGTGGGACTTCCTGGACACTTTTTAATACAAGCAGGAGAGCCTGATTTTCCCACTCCATTATACCAATTTATATTGGTGGAACGCCTTGAACTTGAGTGGAAATTCACTATGTACACTGATGTAAAAACTAGTGGAGAATCAGTCCTTGAGTGTTTAATTTCTGGACAATTATGCAGTGAAAATGCTTATGTTATTGTCACTGCAAAAGTCATCTTATCAAAAGATTGGTCTGTTTGAATCCTGTCTCATTACTGTAAATTGTCCTTCTCTACTCTGAAATTAAAACCAGATGATTGATTTACTGGTGAAATCCAGCCTTTCAAAAATAAGGGCTTGACCCTGAAAACCTACCATGAATAATCCCATTGAGCTCAATGGCATTACTTGCATGAGTAATGACTGGGATCAGGTTCTGTTCAAACTATTTAAGTAGGGTATTTTTTTAACTGAAGCGTTTAAACATTTATACTTGTTTTAAAGTGTCAATAGAGGCAAAAACTCAAATACTGATTAAAAATAAGCACTCTGGGTTTAAATATTCCTCAGGATCAAGCCAAAACTCACACATGCACTGAGTTCACAATGAGGACTTCAGATTAGTGGATATTTTTAATTTATTCAGTTGAAAATAATATATCATCCAGACAAGAAGTTTAAGAAATATAGGATGAAAAGGGTAAATTTAAAAAAACCTACCCCGAAGGACTAGTAAATCAATGCAAATGAAGCACAATATGGGTGTTTACACTGAAATCGTACACTTCCTAAAATCATTAATCAAATCCTTTGATTTTTAAAAATACAAACTTCTACCCTAAACCTTTCCTCCATTTGCTGCTCTCCTCACAGGGGAAAAAAACCTCAAGTGAAGAAAAAAAAATAGAATTCTCCTACTTCACTCTCCCACACTATCAATGTTGCACGACTGTCCCTTAGAACTGAGCCAAATATGCATGTACTGAACTTGGTTTTGATTTGCCATCTCACTCATGGGTCCTTTTGAACTGATTTCAAATGGGCCAAGGTCAATGTGCAGCCAGGATTCATACAGTTGTGGCCAAAGACAGACAACATCATGCATCACTGACTACTGCCCTCTGACCAGGGTGGATAAAAATCCAATGATTTTTTTTTAAGTTAAAAAATCAGATCTTTTTTAAATTTAAATCGGATTTTTTGATAAATGCCTTTTGGGGGAAAAAACCCTATCTAAAGAGTTTGAGCTATAATGTATCTTAATTAAAAGATATCTCACAATGGAATAGGGATTATAAATTCTAATTCTATAGTATGAGACAATATATTCATGTAATGTTTAAGAAAAGTTTTGTAAATGAGTTCCAATAGTTTATGGATTAGGGACCCAATTGTATGGGGTTCCAGGGGGTTCTGTATAGATTAACCTAAATAATCTTTCTATCTACCCAATGGGTCTCAGTGCTCCGTCTAGAAGATACCATCAGAGATGCTTAGTTTTGCCGTTCTCAAACTGTGGATTTGTGTCTCCAGAGATAACATGCTTGTTAACAGCAAAAAATGTTTTAAATAAATATATAGAGGTGAGAAATAACGGACCTCAACCCTATTATCCCTTTGCAAATTTGTGTGCACAGAGTCAATCCCTTACCTCTCTCTAAAAGTGCAAAGTTTCAAAGAGTTCAATGAATAGAAGATTGTTGGGAGCGGAATACACCTGGACAAGGAGAAGTCTGGAGATAAATGTGAAAAGGGAGGGATAGGCAGTAGAAACAAAAGTGAAACTGTGAGCAGCATATTCCAGAAGTCTTGAGGTCTTTCTTCAGTGTAGCCTTCATTGATCTGAGATCTACCATACCATACGGCAGGGCCGGCTTTAGGCCGATTCCACCGATTCCCCTGAATTAGGCCCCGCCCCTAAGAGGGCCCCGCCCAGATCGGGCAGTGTCCCTGCCTGGAGCATAGCTCTGTGGCTCTCCGGGAAGTAGCAGCTGTTGCTGCTAGGCAACTAGAGACGCTGGCCGGCAGGGGGCTGAGGCAGAGGCAGCAGCGGCTGTTGCAGGTCAGGAGGGAGGAGAAGGCACATGTGCTTTGCAGCCTTCCCCTCCCCTCCCCCCAGCACTCACCTGGAGGAGACACCTAGGGGGCTTCCGGTCCAGTGGGAGACAGGAATCTCTGCAGTGTGGACCTCACTCACCTTAGCAGCTGCTGGGGCTTTGGTCGGTGAGTGTTTGTTTGACCCAGTGATTCCCCATAGGTTTGAAATATTGGGTTGGTTTTCGGTGCTGTTGCTGTTTGAGGGTGAGTTTGTGCCTGCCTGTGTCTGTTTCAAAACTAAACTCGGGATCATGTAACCCAGGAAGAAAGCCCCGAGCCAGTACTTAATGCTGTGAATTCCAGGTGAGAGGGAGGTTTGGAGGAGGAAATCAAATACATCAAGAGGGGAGAATGCGAAAGGTCTGCAACGCGGCAGGCTGAGACTTTTATCTCTCCCCCGCCCCAAATTATTTTGCAAAGGAGGGGGACGGGGGCTCCTATCCAAACCAGTTCCCTTCCCATCAACTCTGCTTCCCCTGCTGCAAGACCACTGTAGGGGCTGAATATTTCCATTAAACTCTGGCTCCTTCATTTGCCCTGCAACAATAAAAAGGAATATCCCCCCCCCCCCCCCCCCCGCAAAGCTGTGTGGACATTAAGTTTTTTTTGGGGGGGGGGGGGGGCACGATAATATTCCAGATCGATCAAACACCCACTCAGCTTTCTAGCCGTCCAGCAGCTCTAGGGCAGGGAAGGAAGGTGCTCTTGGTGCAGAGTGGTCACAAAACAGGGGTGAACTTAGCGGGGGGGGAGGGGGTCCGGTTGAAATCCCACCCGATGCAGCCACACTGAATCGCTGGCGGCGCTAGGAGAGGCCAGGAGTGGAAGCAGGTGGCCTGGGGGTGCGGGGTCATTTGCCCTCAGTCCTGGGCTCTGGGATGGACTAGGCTGGGTGGGTGGTGGGTTCAGTCTAGTCTTCCAGCCTGTTGCTCTCGCTGGGGTTTGTGGTTTTCATGTGGCTCCACCAAAAAGATCAAACAAGCCCAGTAGAAAAGGGGGGTGAGAGAGGCGGGAAGGGGTTTGTAAGGGGTTAAAGTGACCCATCAACAAAAGAGTAAAACCAGAGTTTGACTGGGTTTCCCCCCAGCCACCACTCCTGCAAACACTGGGCAAGCGGCAGCCCCATCCCCCACCGAGGCTATGGTGAGGGGCAGCAGGGGAGGAAGGAAGCCACATGTGATGGCAGTCCCCTCCCCCGCAGCACCCACCACCCCCTCTCCCGCCCCCAAACTCTGTCCCAGAGCCTGCACCCACCCCTCCGCACTCCCTCCCAGAGCCTGCACCCCTCCACCCATCCTGCACCCCACACCATGCCCCAGCCCAGAGCCTGCACCCAAACTCTGTCCCACTCAGCTCTGTGCAAAGCTCTCCCCTCCCAGCCTCTCTCCAAGGGTTGCAGCTGTCTGGAAGTGCCTGACTTCCACACCATCCTCATTCACACCTCATTCATTCAACAGGTCAATTGATTACAAAGTTGGGGGAAGATCTTATTCTACTTCTAGCAAAAAGACATTTTTCTTTTACTTTAATTATACTACCTTAGGGGCCAGCTATAACATTACCAAGGTTCAATACAAAGTCATATAAAAGTTATACAAAAATGCATAATGCAGAGATTTATCTACAACTGCACTGATTGACTGCTGTGTGCAGTAATATAGTGACCCCTGGGTCCTTGAATGAGGCTTTATACTTGGGGGGGGCGAGTGGGGGGGCAAAGAGGCAAGCAGTGAGCCAGCAGGGGTTCTGGGGGGGAGCATGGGGGTTTCTGGCAGGGGAGGGAGAAGGTGAAAGGTGGCAAGTGGTGGGTGGGGGACTGACTAGGAGGGACACAGCAAGCCAGCGGGGGGCTAGGGGGTGAAGAGGGGTGTGATGGTGGGGCCGAGCGGGGAGGGGTCGGGTCCTATTTTACTGCTGTGATCTGGTCACCTTATGTTCCCCCCCCCCCCCACCTTCCTTTTTGGCCCACAGCTGTTTCGGCGGGGCAGCACTGGGGAAGCAGGGTTTGTTTCCGCGGGCCGGGAGGCGCTTGGGGGGGGGGGGGTGGAGGAGGGCACAATTTTATATTAATAAGGACATATTTTATAAATTTTAATAAAATAAACATTATTGAAGAAAATCAGTTGTACAACTATCAAAATGTGAATGATTTTCCTAATATGAAAGTGAAAATCAGCTAATTAATATATGATGCAATGTATGTAATATATAATTTTGTTATTATTTATATAGTCATGGAAAGTAAATAATACATGGAAGAAATGAAAGGGTTCTTTTTAAGTGGCTTTTTTTTTTTTTTGTCATCCCTGCCGGGGCCCCGTCAAAACTGTTCAAATTGGGCCCCGCACTTCCTAAAGCCGGCCCTGCTAGAAGGGAAAACCTATAATGGCAGCAGGCCATAAAAGAGACCCAGTTTGGGCCTCATCTATCTCTGAGTTGTGAAGAATATGTATTAAGGTTATAACAACCAACAAGAATGCACTTTTATGTAGAAATCCATGATTAAATCGAGTCTTCCTGATTAAGGTTAAATCAAATCCACCCTGCTTCTGACCAGATTTGATGGTGGGCTGAGGGCTCTGCATATGACTGGTGAGAGCCACAAATTGGCTTGGCAAGCACCCCACATCCATAAGAAGGCTGCTATATTCAAAGACAAAGGCTCAATCCTATTCCTGCTGGACTAAAAAGGGACTGACTTAAAGGGGTGCAAAATCTAACCCCAAAAAGTTCAAATTGGTTTGGGAACTTGTGGGAAAAACATTTACAATGAAGTTATTGGTTATTAAAAGTTTCACCAGTCAAGCCTTGGTTTAAATAAGAGTGATAAATATTTAGCTAAAATTACTCCTAACTAAGCCCAATGGTGGTGAAGTATGGAGCTTCAAGGACCGGGGTGACTGTCTGATTACTGCACGTTTACAGAGTTCAAAAGCCTTGTCAATTGACAGTGCTTCCAGTTGGAATTGTTTGGTGCATTCACAAAGGAAGTGGCGCTGGATATAGCCTGTAAGTCAGGACCCATTAGCTTCATTAATTTTTGCTGTTACTTGATTTTTCTCAGTGTTGTTATTCTGAACCAATTAAGGTCCTTGTAGTTAATTAAAAACGCATGTTTAGCTTATTGCAGAAGTTCCCAAACTGTGGTCAGTGGACCAGTTGCTGGTAGTCAGTGGAAAGCTAGATGGTCACAGGGGGATGACTCTTCTGTCTTGTTTCCAGCTTCTAAAGTTCATTAAATTAAGCTAAAAAATACATTAAGTTCTTTCCTAATAACTTTTTCAAGGTACAATTTCTGTGGCTACCCCAGGGACAGGGCCGGCTCCAGGCACCAGCCTTCCAAGCAGGTGCTTGGGGCAGTAATCTGCAAGGGGCGGCAGCCCGTGTGTTTTTTGCCCCCAAGCAGCGCGCCGAATTGCTGCTGTGGATGGCGGGGGCAGTCCGTGTGCCATTAGGGCAACATGCGTGTTTCCGCAGCGGCGGCAATTCAGCGGCAGCTTCTATGTTCAGCTGCCCGTGGCGGCAATTCGGCACGCTGCTTGGGGCAGCAAAATCAGTAGAGCCGGCCCTGCCCAGGGATGTTATCTGATTACTAGCAGGAGGCAGCCCATGAAACATTCCCCTTAGGCGACATCTACACTCGGAGCTAGGGTTGTGATTCCCCTGCTCGCATACACATACTCACACTAGTTCTCATTGAGCTAGTGCAAATATAAATAGCAGTGGAGGCATGGTTTAGCTGTGCCAAGTTCAAAGCTGCCTGAAACTTATGGGTACATACCCAGCACAGCTAAGACATGTCTCTGCTGCTGCTACCCATGCTACCACGGCTACACTGCTATTTAAACTTGAGAGAGTGCGAATATGTGTATGTGAACAAGGGAATCACACTCCTAGTTCATAGTGTAAACATGGCCTTAGAATATATTTAAGACCCTGGATTTCTTGTTTCAGGCAGGAGATTGGGGTGCACCCAGTCTAGATACAGGAGCCAAGGCTCAGAAATTGAGGCTGTAGCCTCAGTGTTGCTCTGTCCTGGACTAGGTCTTTCTGTTAATCCATCTAGGTATTGATCCTGCTGTTCAACATGCAAGCCCAACCCAGCCTGAGTTCTAGCATGTGAGACTTCACACTGCAAATATTAACCAAAACAAAGAAGGTAAGAGAGAATTAAGTGCTGTGCGCAGTTAACAGCAACTTTAGACAAGTGTCTGATACTGTTTAATTTATCAGCAGGCACAATCCTAATGGGACAATGTATGTTGTAAGATGTTCTCCACCACTTTGTTGATATGTTTGTCAGAACCTCAACAAAGTGATGAGATACTGTCAGAGGAAAGACTGTGTTGAGGCACAGTATGGGAAAGAGTAGTAGAGATTAGAATTATGCCAGAATTTCAGGATGTGCGTGTCAGTGAAATGGATAATACGCAGCTATGGACAGAAAAAAGTAAAAAGATTTCTACCTCAACGAATCTGCTCCCTGAGTGTATCTTAAATTTTCTCTGCCTATTTAGTGACAAATGAGATTTTACTACACTTATACTTCTGTTTGCTTTGCAAAGCTAGTGCAGTTGAGTTGAGGACTTTATTTAGGGTGACTAGATGTTCCGATTTTATAGGGACAGTCCCGATTTTTGGATCTTTTTCTTATAGAGGCTCCTATTACCCCTCACCCCGTTCCGATTTTTCACATTTGCTGTCTGGTCACCCTAATTTTATTCTAGTTCATGCGTCAACAGAATTGTGAACTAAGGGCTTGATTTTCCCCCCTTGATTGCCCTTCCTCATGTGATAATCCCTTCGATGGGATGACTCATATGAGTTCTCCGAGGGGGTCATTAAATCCAGCACCAAGTTCCAAAAGCAGGATCTCAACTAACTTGTGAAGAAGCATGAGCCAAGACTCACGACTGAGTTGACAGGGCTAGCACTGAGAAAAGCTATCTTTTTACTGGTTAATTTAGCAGATTTGCCCTGGGGTCACTGAGAGACGACAAACATGAAACCTCCAGAGAGTCACTTTTCAGAGCAGAACTTTAATATTTTTTTCTCTGTACAAAGGGCACGATGAGATAGTTCACTGGCTACAAACAACTCTTTCCATTTATTATTATTTTGTAGAATCTGACCTACAGAGCACTAGGCACTTTGAGGGCAATCCCAAAGAGCGTGCAATCTAAAAATATGGCTGCTTCTGTCCTGCCTTCCTTGCACTGAGATATTAACTCCCTGGACAAGAGCTGTTATAAGTTTGGCGCGCATTCACACTCTCTCAGTCTGGGGCCTCATAACTGGTACGGTGGCCAAGTAGCAGCTGGGGAAGTCATGCAGGGGAGGGATGGCAGCAAGAACTTGGTGCATGGCTCTTTGTAGCCTCTCCCCTCTTCTGGGCAGGGAGCCCCAGCCCCCACAGCACACCATCCCTGCGGGGAATGCCTTCAACTGTAGTCTGCAAGGATCATCTTACAGCCCTCCTGTACCATTCCCAGGAGGGAAGGGGAGAGTACCCTCAGCCCCTTACTCACTCCAGTGTACTGGTTCCCAGCTCCCCTAGAAAAGGAATCTCCTTACTCCTCAGGGACACAGCATCTTCTCCCATCCTGCAGGGGCCTCGTTCACTCTAGGGGGCTGAAGCCAGTACCCAATTCCCAAGCTGGCTCACTATGGGTGGCTGACCCCCTATCCCCACTGGGGAGGAGGGATCACTCCACTCCTTATCCCCTTCCTGTTATCATCCTTCAGGGCTTAGGGATAGAGCAGAGACTCATGTCAAGGGGCTGCTCCCCAGCCATGGCCTTGTCCCACCGGGTCTCTGGCTCACTCACTTTGGAGAGCCAGTCCCCATTTGCTCATGCCGGTCCAGCTCCCTTGGCATTGCCTGAACTCCAGGTGCTGCTCCCCCTGCCCCATCCCCAGGGGTCTCTCCCCCCAGCCCTCCCAGGCCTGCTGCTTCCCCTGCCCCATCCCCGGGATATCTCTCCCCCCAGCTCTCCAAGGCGTGCTGCTCCCCATCCCCAGGGGTCTCTCCCCCCAGCCCTCCCAGGCGTGCTGCTCCCCCCCATTCCCGGGATATCTCTCCCAGGCGTGCTGCTCCCCCTCATCCCCAGGATATCTCTCCCCCTAGCTCTCCCAGGCATGCTGCTCCCTCCATCCCCAGGAGTCTCTCCCAAGCTGCTCTCCCCTATTCCCAGGATCTCCCCACAGCTCTCCGAGGTGTGCTGCTCCCCCCCCCCAGATCTCTGCCTCCAGCTTTCTTGGGGGTGCTGCTCCCCCCATCCCCTGGGATCTCTCCCCCCCAGATGTGCTGCTCCCCCCTCCCCAGATCTCTCCGTCCAGCTCTCTCGGGGATGCTGCCCCCCCACTGCCGGGGTGTCTCTGGGGTGCTGCCCCCCCCACTGCCGGGGTGTCTCTGGGGTGCTGCCCCCCCCCCACTGCCGGGGTGTCTCCGGGGTGCCGCCCCCGCCGCACTCACTCGGGGGTGTTGATCCAGATGATGTCCAGGTGGCAGTAGTACACACACTCCTTGTCCTTGTAGGTGTAGCAAGTGCAGCGCTTGGCTCTGCGGCGCGGCGCTCCCGGGCCATCCGCCTTCCCTCCTCCGCCGGCCGGCAGCCCCCCTGCGGCGGCCCGGGCCGGGCTCTCCGCACCGACCCGCTCCCGGAGCGCGGGAAACCTCGGGCCCCGGCCGCTGCCGCTCTCCGCGAGGGGCCGGGGGCGAGGCACGGGCAGCGAGAACCCTGCAGGGTGGGGAGAGAAGAAAGGCTGAGAGCCGCTTGGGGGGGGGTCCCATCCCTCAGCTCTGACCCCCCCCCCCAGCAAGGGGCTTGTCCTTTCCAATGGCGCCCCCCCCCCTTATAACTGGACTTCTTTTGCGGGATGGCGAGCGGCTGAGTTGGGCTTGAATCCCTGGCGGACGGTAGGTGCGGAGGCAGCTCCCGGGGTCTCTGCCTGCTTTGGGGCCCCCCAGGAGCAATGCACGAGGGCCAGCGTGCCCGGGGCCAAGCGGAGTTCTTGGGTCGGGTTAGGGTCGCTGATCAGGCGAGAATGAGGCCGAGGAGGCCCCGCGCTTACCACCGTTTAGTCGCTTTTCATGCAGCGTTCGTTTCTATTCGCTTCTTTCGCCTTTAAACCCCCACCTTAAACTACCGACTTGGGTTCCTACTCACTGACCACGCACCAGAAGCCGCAGGCGCGGCGGCTGCAGCCCCCAGGACTGTGTGCCAGCCAAGCAATCCCCCTTTTACCTGCGCTCGAGGTCACGGTAAGTCCCAAGAGTAACAAGAATCCCAGCTCCATGAAATCCAAATGGCAAAACTTGTCAACGGCCGGCAAAAGGTGGAGTGCGGCGGGGATGACTTTGTTCCAGGAGAAATCGCTTCAGGTTGGAGGCAGGGGAAATCCTAGGTCTCACGGCGAACGCTGCTCCCAGCAATTAGTTCCCACACGGGGATGTGATCGCTGCTTCTGCCTTGTTGGGGGTGGGGGGTGTCTCTTCCCCCCCCCCGTGCAGTATTAGTCCTGAAGGGGAGAGTGTTGTCAAAAGAAGAAAAGATTCATTGCTGCACTTTTCCCACATCCCCCCCCCCCCCAATCCGATTAGAAACTGGAGCTGCTGTTTTAAAGCTGCAGTTGCCTCCCACAAGACGACAGCTGACTGCTCAGTGTATATGGATGTTGAGGGTTGCTATCACTTATCCCCTCGTGGTTTCCCATGTCTTGCAGCCTTGCACAGGTAGAGAAAGGGAGAAGGCACAAGCTGCTGCCTGAACACCCTCCCCCGATGTTCTTAACTAGCTATAAGAACAGGAGGACTTGTGGCACCTTAGAGACTAACACATTTATTTCAGCATAAGCTTTCGTGGGCTACAGCCCACTTCTTCAGATGCATAGAGTGGAACACACAGACAGAAGATATTTATACATACATAGAACATGAAAAGGTGGAAGTACGCATACCAATTGTAAGAGGCCAATCAATTGAGATGAGTTATCAGTAGCAGCAGAAGAAAAAAACTTTGAAGTGATAATGGAGATGACCCATAGATGGTGTGAGGAGAACTTAACATGGGGGGGGAAAGGGGGGATTCAATTAGGGTAATGACCCAACCATTCCCAGTCTCTGTTTAGACCTAAGTTAATTGTGTCTAATTTGCATATTAATTCGAGTTCAGCAGTCGCTCTTTGGAGTCTGTTTTTGAATTTTTTTTGTTGCAAAACTGACACCTTCAAGTCTGTCACTGAGTGATTAGAGAGGTTAAAGTGTTCTCCCACTGGTTTTTGAATGTTATGATTCCTGATGTCAGATTTGTGTCCATTTATTCTTTTGCGTAGAGACTGTCCAGTTTGGCCAATGTACATGGCAGAGGGGCATTGCTGGCATATGATGGCATATATCACGTTGGTAGATGTGCAGGTGAACGAGCCCCTGATGGTGTGGCTGATGTGGTTAGGTCCTATGATGGTGTCCCTTGAATAGATATGTGGACAGAGCTGGCATCGGGCTTTGTTGCAAGGATAGGTTCCTGGGTTAGTGTTTTTGTTGTATGGTGTGCATAACTAGCTATGTGGCTCTTAATCCATCTCTCTTAAAAGAGCTCGTCCTGGTATCGGCTCAGAGAGGTCGGCTGTTTTTTGTGGTCAAAGCATTAGATTGTGACTCAAATTTGTGCTCAGTTTTTTGTTTCTGCCACTGACTTCCTGTGTGACCTTGGGCAAGTCATTTAGGCCCTAGATCCACCAAGTACTTAGCAGCTAAATCCGGTCCCATGTGATCCACAAAACTCCCAGTGAATTCTATAGGCACTCAGTGGCTAAATTTTCAGGGTAAAAATTCCCTAGGGGCCTATTTTTCTGCCTCGGCATAAGCACTGCTGCCTCACTCTAGGCGTCCAGATGCCTATTTCCTCTACTTGTGCCAAAATGATTCACGAAACGTGGGAAGACAGGCATTCATCTGCTTAAGCTGCATGCAGCCCCCAATCTGGTAGGCATGGGCTGTCTACCTCATCGGGTACCAGTCAAAATCTAGCTGGAGGAAGAGGAGGTGGTGCTTGCCCCCATTATAACTTTTAGCTCTGACAAAGAGAGGGAATTGAATGTAGGTCTCCCACATCCCTGGTGAGTGCTCTAGCCACTGGGCTAAAGGGTATAAGGTGAACGCCTCCTCTGTGTCCACTTGGTATGGAGCGAGGCAGGTGCCTATCTCATTCCTGTAAGAAACACCTTGGGCACCTAGCCACCTGATTCCTGCCATCAGTGCATTCCCTACGCCCTCTTTCATGGGGGGAGGGGGGAAAAAAACTACAATTATGCTCACTTTCTGGTATTTCATAAGAGCACTTTTCCCCTTCCCCAGGAAAACACATAATTCTCCTCCCCTACCTCCCCCCCCCCCAAAAAAAAACAACCTCTGGTGTGTGTTGTTCAATAGCCACACTTTATATAAAAGCTCACTTAAATATCATGTTCCATTAATTAAGAAACTCGGTATTATTGCCTGTTTTCAAAGATGTAAAAATTAGGCAGAGAATGTAAATACTATGTTCTTGTCTAATAATACAAAGAAACATAATGTCTCTGAAAGTGACCACACTTTATGACATACATTTATAAAATACCAGAAGCAGGAGAGTGAACAGGCACTAAGTCCAAAGGCAGGCTGAAAAGACAGGATCACTGTGAGTTCTTAGAATTTTTAGTTAAATCAGAGTTTCTAGTAACAGTGAACCTCAAAGAAGCTCATGTCACTAGCACTACGCTGAAGTTTGGCCCTGATCCAGCAAAGCATGTGCTTAAATGTAAAGATGAGAGTATTCCCATAGATTTCAATACTCTCCCCTGCTTAAAGTTAAGCATATGTCTTATAACTTTTAGCCCAGTGGTTAGATCACTTGCCTGGCACCGGACCATTCAAGGTAGAGTGGCCCGTTAACACCTCTGCAGTCATAGGACAAAAAGAGGGGATTCATGAATTACAGATTGTTGTAATCCAGTGTGTTGAATGGTCCCACGCAATATGTGCTAACTACTTATGCTAAACAATCTATTCCACCTTGCATTTTGCTGTGCTCCTGGGAGTTCCTTTTCCAGACCTCATGAAAAGTTCTGTATGGCTCGAAACCTTGCCTCTGTCACCAACAGAAGTTGCTCCAGTTAAAGATATTATCTCACCCACCTTGTCTCTGTAATATCCTGGAACCGACATGACTTCAGCTACACTGCATAATACCTGACATTGCATTTTCGCCTATCTTCAGGAGAAAAATTATAGAGGCATATTGTGTCATTATTTCTCAGTCAGTGGGAAACACTGTTTATAAATCGAGGGTGTGATATGATTCTAAATTCTAATTTTATCACCTGAGTTTTCCTTTGTTGCAATATAAGAATTTTCCTTCTCCCTAATAATGAAGTATTCTCACAGTAATAAGAGAAACAGTGAAAGAAAGGAACAACGTAGCAATATCATCATTTTATCATACTTATGGACTGATTAGCAATACAACAGCCACCAAAGACAGTGTTAGAAACAGCAGTGTCCCAATCTCAAATGCTACTGAAAGGCAGTATTCTGCTTTTAAAATCCTACTATTTCTTTAAATATCGCCTTTAATGTATTCTGCTCTTTCTTACATGTGCTGTTTTCACTCTGAAAAGACAAGGGATGCTGTGTCAGCAAACCGAGTGCAGTGTAAACAAAAATGTAATAAAATGTATCCTAGAATTCGTAATCAAGGTTTAGAAATTAAGAACCCAAGGGCCAGGTTTTGACCAAATGAGCTGTAAAAGAAATAAAAGATTAGATGTAACTTCCGCTGCAAAGACAGAGAGAACCTTAGCAAAGAGATTATTATTTCTGGATTTTGTGTGGCCTGATTCTGTTCTCAACTACATTCAATTCAAAGGAATTATTCCTGATTTCCATCCAAGTAAGTAGGAACAGAAACAAATCTTTATCATGCATCATTATTAGTCCTTCATGTTAGGTAAATAGATAGGCTAATAAGTCACAAATCAGAAGTTGTCTGAAAACACACATTGAATGTCACATCAATAATTATCACAAAGATTGTTTTTCCTTACTTAATAAGCAATTTCAATAAATGTGCTAGGTTCAGAAATGTTGAATGAATGTTGCATGAATGTTCCATATTCATTTAAAAATGTCTAAATTAGATATATAACTTTTAATTTTAGACCTGCATGGGAAATACTATTTTACAGATAAGTTTGTAGCTGTATAGATGAAAACACCTGGAATCCAATACAGTGCCAAAATCTGCTTTCTCAGTCATTGTTTCTAAATGAGGCCCAACGTAGGTATTTCTGATCTAGTGTTCCAAGTTCCAGGAGAGCAGATCAATAAGCATAACTATTCATTTATTATTTACTGTAATGGAAGAATGCCTAATTAGTAATTAGACCCCCCCAAAAGAATGATTATGCTAATCTTTTACTATGGTGATTTTGAATGATGTTTAGGCATTGAACTTTACTCATTTTTTGACATATGATAAAGGTGGCTATGTGAGACCATTCTAAAAAGTGCACTAGCAATATTACATAGTCCTTGGTCAAAAAACCTAAAAGTGATTTTTTTTAAGACATACCCAGCAGGAAGTGTATCTGAGGAGGCAGCTTGGCTCAACAGACAGGAAGTTAAGAGACCTGATTTACACGCTCTTATAGAGCTTTACCTTTGACTTGTTGTGTGACTTTGATAAGTCACTTTCCCCTCTATACCTCAGTTTCCAAATCTTGAGATTAATGTGCTGCATAGATGCTAAAAATCATTAGCATTAATACTCTCTACCCTCTTCCCCACTTCTCCCCACCTCCAATAT
Organism: Chrysemys picta bellii; assembly: GCF_011386835.1. Classification (NCBI taxonomy): domain Eukaryota; kingdom Metazoa; phylum Chordata; order Testudines; family Emydidae; genus Chrysemys; species Chrysemys picta. The sequence continues at coordinate 45,177,741 of NC_088803.1, read as the reverse complement.
GCCCCTTTCTGCCCCCTGTGTTGGTGGGTTGCAGAGGGAGTGGTGCCAGGAGTCAGCTATTCTGGTCCTACATCCATAGAGTACTTCCCCACACCAGGGCAATCCCCAGGTCGGGAGATGCAGCCAATCTCCCTTCCCTTTGGGCCACATGAGCAGCTCAAAGGGAGTGAAGAAGAACAGAGAATCTGTCTCATTCTTGAGTGTAAATATTTGAGAAGAAGTTACTTGTAATTGACTGAAAGGAGAGATATGTCTAGAACACAGACAAGGCTGAGACTTAAGGAGTTTTGGAATGTGGAGCAGCTGAAGAGATGGCATTAGAGCTCCCAAATCAGACTGACAGCAGGAATTCCCAAGAAAAGTGAGCTCACAGATTCTATATTTGAAAATTTGAGACTGTTAGTATAATTAGGCACCTTTGGGTTTCTTTAACAAACAGTTTGTTTTTAACATATTTGTCTGGTCCTTGTCTCCCCATCTTATAAATACTTCTGTGTAGGGGATTGATTACTCAATCAGATACTTTCTACCAATAATCGCATAGCATTTAGTCTCCAAACAAGTGCTACACAAAATAGTTGTTACTAAAAGCTTTAGAGCTGTTTAAACAAGGGAAACCACTAAGGGGGAACATTTAAAAAAAAAAAGAGTACCAGGATATACTCCCCTACTAATAAACATTGTATTAGAATTGGATTGTAAAGGTTTGAGAAGTAGTAGCACACAGATGTGGCACAGATGTCTGTTCTTAAAACTATGTAGTGGCCCTGGAACAGAACCTAATTCACAAATTATGCATATTTAAAAAAATAAATGTACCCCCCCATTGTCTTTTATTGGACTTGTTTAGCAGGCACCATTAAAATCTCCTTCCCCATCTGCAATTCCAGCATTAATCACAATATTGTCCTATTTTTGAAATAGAAGATGCTGTAAAACTGCAAAGATTATGTTTTGAATGGCACACATTGTACTTTTCTCAAATGATAAACAAATTAATAGACAATGATTGTGTGTACAATGCAGTGAAATCAATAAGCTCTCCAGAAACACAGTGTTGTGATTATTATTTATTAAGTTACTTGTTGCTTGAGTTACACAGCAATAAAATCCCAAAGCTGATCATGTTTCCCCTGCCACTTTAGTTGCCAGACAGCCTGATTCAAAGTCCTTTGAAGTGAATGGAAAAAAATCACATTTACTTCAGGGGCTTTTAAATCAAATTTAGAAAGATGATGACTACGTATGGTATTTTAGGAGCGTACAGGTCACAATTTGGTCACCCCTGTCTAAAGGAATCTTTCCCTCTGCCTGTCTCTTTCTTTCTTCCCTTCTTTTATTATTATTTACATAGCATCAAAAGTGAGCTAGATGATTAATAAAACAAATAGGAGGACAAGGTCCATATTCTGAAGAGCTTACAGTCTAGAAAGATAGAGCCCTGGTGTCCTTTCCTTTCTTTTCTTCCTTCTCAGCCCTCTTAGCATCAGGGCAACAGTGCATAAATATAAATATTCCTTCCTCTTTCAGCTGTTGTGGAATCTAGAAAGAAGTTTTGCATAAAACAATACTCCTTGCTGTTATAATTTATTGCAGGTAGAGCTCATATCTCTGGATAAAAAGTGCTACCTAAATGTGAAGTACTATTGTTATTAATACTGTCCACCCTCCCCCAGATCTGAACCCTGACCTAAATCCCTGGATCCAAACAACCTCAAACTTTGGAGCAGTTAATAAAAGGAATTAAGAATAATATTTACAATAGTAATCCCTGCTAGATGAGACAATCTATTCACTTGAAATTCGTTCAGGTGAGGGGGCAGCACTGACAGAAGAGAAGTCTAGGATAAAATATGGGTAGTCAATTAATCTGGATACTTTATGCTGTTTGCATAAAATTGGGATTGAAGGCCACCAGCAAAAAAAAGATAAACTGGCGGGTGGGAGCTGAGATGGCTGCCTTGTGGGAAGAACTTGAAATGTTTCAAGAAGAAAGGAAGGGGTTATTTGATGGGACAGACTGCCTATTCTTTGAGGTACACTGGCTGGAGGAACTGCACAGGCCAAGCCAAATCATCCAGGGCAGATGGAAAAAAATGAGGCTCTGGAAATGGATGGAACCTGCCCTGGAGATGGGCAAGTCTCTAGGAGACAAGGTAGGTGAAAGGATGGCCTGTACCTTTAAGGGGTTCCGTTTCCAGCTCTGACCTGGGGCTGTGTTTCTCCTTTCTTCCCTTGCCCAGTTGACTGAGCCCAGGGCCTGCTGGGAAATCTCAGAGCCGGCTGCTTCTTATTAGGTGTAAGGGCAGCGAGGAGCAGCACTGTCCTGTAAGATGCGCTAGAAACAGAGGAAAAGGCTGGTAGTCACCCCTTACGGAAAGGAAGCTGGTGAAGGAGGCAGGAAGAAGCTAGCAAAGGTCCAGGGAGGAGGCCTAGAGGTGAGCTACAGAGAGGCCCCTGCAGAAGTGTTTGTGCACTAGGGAGTGAGGGGAGGAGGCCTGAGCAGAGACAGGCACTGTTGGAACTGACCCTGGGAAATAGTGGAGCAAGCCAGGCTTTAGCGTAGGGCAATTTTCTGTCCCGGGGCCCCAAGTGAGGGTCATGCCCCCAGCCATTATGGTGCTACCTACAGGGGTGGTGCAGAAACCCCTCCCCTCTATCCTGGAAAGCACTAATAAAGGGCCTGCTTGTTTTCTGCTTAGACTCTTCTGGTTTGCCTTAGAAGAAAAGGACTTTTGGTTTGGCTGGAGGGCCAAAGCAACAACAAACTTTAAATCAATGGCCCAGCTCAGGAAGGACTCTCTCCAGTGGGGAAACTCATCAGAGCCGTGCATGGGGACATTAGAGAGGTAAGCCTGAACTCTCAGTCACCCTTTGCCTCCCCTCCTCCCCAAGGGAGGGGAACCTGGAACATATAGTAGGAGGAGCCATTACTTCTGCTCCTGTACTTACTGCTGTTGAACTGAGGGAGTGAGTGGAGCACCATCTATGGTCCAGAGTCAGACAGCTTAACAGCAGCAGCTGCTCCGATACTGCCCAGGTGCTGCTGCGGAGGTTACGTTAAGGCAGAGGTTTTCAAACTGTGGGGTGTGTCCCCCCTATGGGGACGCAGAGGAACATTTCGAGGGGGCGGGGGGCTCAGGCCAGCCCTGCATAGCAGGGCTTGGGGAGGGAGTGCCACCTCCACCCCCTGACTCACCTCAGTAGGCTACCCAGTGTGTGAGTCTGTGTCAACACCTCCGTGCCCAGCGCTGGCTTCACCCGCAGAGACCATCGCATGCGCCTTCCCCCATCCTGAAAACCTGAGGGGGGAGGGCAGGTATGGGGGGGGGCACAACCAAAAAATTGTAACTCAAAGGAGGGAGGGGCTCAGCTCAAGAACTTTTAAAACCACTGCACTAAGGTCATGCCTTTAAGGTTTTCCTCTCAATCATAATAACTTGAAATGGTTTTGGGGGGGTTGTTTTTTTTATGAAAGTTTACATGGTGCAGCAATGGGGGTGGCATTGAAGATTCCTGCTTGCCTGGGTGAGCAGGATTTGGCAACTCTGAGATCATGTGCTGTAAATGACACAATGTGGCTCTTGTGCGGGATTCATAGATTTGAAGGCCAGAAAAGATCATTTGGTCTGACCTCCTGTGTAACACAGGCCATAGAACATCTCCAAAATAATTCCTAGAGCAGATCTTTTAGAAAACCAGCTAGTTTTGATTTAAAAATTGGCAGTGTTGCAGAATCCACCATGACCCTTAGTAAATTGTTCCAGTGGTTAATTACTTACTGCTTTAAAAAAAAAATTACAACTTATTTCCAATCTGAATTGTCTAGCTTCAGCTTCCAGCCATTGGATTGTGTTATATCATTCTCTGCTAGATTGAAGAGCCCATTATTAAATATTTGTTCCGCATGTAGGTATTTATTGACTATAATCATGTCACACCTTAAGCTAAATAGGTTGATCTTCTTGAGTTTATCACTATCAGGCAGGTTTTCTAATCCTTTAATCATTCTCATTGCTCTTCTCTGAACCCTCTCCAATTTTTCAACATCCTTCTTGAATTGTGGACACCAGAACTGAACTTGTGTGTGTGTGTGTGTGTGTGTGTACACAAATGATAAATTATATAAAAATCTATTGTATATAATGTACATAACTTGCCCTCTAAACCACTTCAAGTGTTTTTAATCGTTATGGTTTTCTTCCTTATTTGTGCGACTTTAACAATACTTTACTAGTTGGCGAAAAAGCCACAAACAATTCTCAATTAACATTCACTTTTTTTCTGATTAAATTCTTCCTCCCAGCTGATCTGGCTCATAATTGTTTTCAGCTTTGTGAAATTAGCCCTTTTAAAGCATTGAGTATAGATGTTATTGGTCTGGATTTTATTCTATTTACACATTATAAATATGATTATGGCACAATCACTTATACCTCAGCTACAGTTCATTTTTAGTTCTGTGATCAGTTCCTCCTTATCTGTTAAGACAGTCTAATATAGAATTCCTCCATGTTGGTTACAACATTTTTGAGTTAGGAATTATCATCTATAATATTTAGAAATTCCAGGGATGTTTTAGTATTGTCAGTGTCAGAGAAAAACAGAGTTCTCACTATACGATCACGGCCGCCTGGGTGAAAACCAGGAATCCTAACCGCTAGACCACCAGGGAGAACTCTGTTTCTCTGCTTCCACATCAGCATGAGACCTCCGGGACGTGCTACTCAAACTGAATACACCAAGATCATGCACGCTTTTTTTTTTTTTTTTTTTTTTGCCTAGACATTACAGATGATTGCATAAGGAGCCAGCCATCCTGTTCTCTAGTGTGATTTGGCAGTCTGTAGCAGACACGAACTAATAGTCTATCTTGTGCTTTATCTGTTAGTTTGTTGATCCATAAGCATTCAAGACAAATTTTTTTTCCAAGTTATCAGTGACTTAGAAACAGATCATTCTATTTTTGACAGAGTGCTGCTTCTCCTCCCCTTTTGCCCACTTGATCCTTCCTAGGTAACTTTTAACATTCTAATAATGCGAATCATCTCACCAGGTTTCAGAAATATCAATTAGATTAAATTTATGTTTGTAAATGAGCAATTTCAATTCCTGTTGTTGGTTACCCAAAATCCTAGTATTAGTGTCTAGGCAATTAAATAATTTCTTCTCTTCATGTTCTTTTTTCTTTATTAATTTTGTTTTCAACATCTTGATTCTGTGCTAAATGAGTGCTCAAATCTACCCTCTTTTTACCCTCCCTTTTTGTTATTAGTTTAATGCCTTCCTGACGACTCTAGCCAGCTTATTCCCTAGGAGGCTGGTTCCCCTTCTACTGAGGTGGAGGCCATTCAAACTATACAGCTCCCTTTCCCCACAGAAGGTCGACCAATAGTCAAGGTTGGTGCAAGGATGTTTCGTGCCCTAGGCGAAACTTCCACCTTGCGCCCCCGCTCCTCCCCCCGAGCCCTGTGGCAGCTCTCCACCCCCCTTCCACCCTAAGGCGCTCCCCCCCTGCAGCCGCACCCCCCTCCGCCCTGAGGCACCCCCAACCCGCGGCAGCTCCCCCCGGCCCGGGGAACCGTACGGCAGCTTCCCGCCCCAGCTCACCTCTGCTCCGCCTCCTCACCGAGCATGCCGTCACTGCTCCACTTCTCCCGCCTCCCAGGCTTGCGGAGCCAATCAGCTGTTTGGCGCCGCAAGCCTGGGAGGGAGAAAAGCCAAGCGGGGCAGCATGTTCAGGGGAGGAGGCGGAGCAGAGGTGACCTGGGGCGGGGAGTTCCCCTGAGTGCTGCCCCTCCTTACTTGCTGCAGGCGGCCCTCCCCGCACCCCCCTGCCCCAGCTCCGCCCGCCCGAAGATCCGGCTGCCGCAGTCACCGCCAAAGGACCCAAAATGCCGCCACCCCCCCAAATGCTAGCACCCTAGGCGACCGCCTAGGTCACCTAATGGGTTCCACCGGCCCTGCCAATAGTCCACAAAACTCAAACTGTCTATTCTATACCACATACCTAGCCAGTGGTTCACTTTCAGAATTTTCTATCTTCGTTCTTCCTTTGCTCACAGGGCAGGCAGTATCTCAGAGAAGACCTCTTGGACATTCTTCTTCTTCACCAGGCTTCTGAGTTCCCTGAAGTCACCTATCCAATCTTAGAGTGACGTCTCATGTCTTGGCTCCAAGAAGACCGCACACCTGTTGTCTGCTTGTCCCTTGCAGAATGTTCTTTTGATTTTTCAGAGTATTGAATCCCCAACAAGGATTGTCTGTCCTCCTTGGACACTTGGAGAACTCTTTATGGGCAAGCTTGCTTTTCTTACAGGTTGGGCCAAGCTGCCATAAGTGTGTCCTGTACATCTCTCCATTCCCTTGGACCAGCTGGATCTTGGAAGGCATCTTCCACAGTTTCCATGCTGATGAGCTCGTGTCTATTGGAATCTTCTAACTGTGTGGAATTCTTCCTGGTCCTCTTTCTGGTGGTCACAGCCTGCCCATCCTCATCTGTGTCCAGCTGTGAAGAATACCGATGTGATCTCTTGCCTCTCTCAGTAACTGAAGGAACAGTATTAGACGATAACCAATGTTGTGCATGCAAAACTTCCGATGTAGAAATCACGTTTCTGAAAAATTATCTTGAAATATATATCTTCCAACAGTCAGTCTTTCTGCAATGAGAGGAGGGCGTTCTACTCTGGAACAGAGCTCAGCATATTGTGTATGAAACTTTAATACAATCCATCCTTGTATCAGAGGGGTAGCCGTGTTAGTCTGAAACTGTAAAAAGCAACAGAGGGTCCTGTGGCACCTTTAAGACTAACAGAAGTATTGGGAGCATAAGCTTTCGTGGGTAAGAACCTCACTTCTTCATACATCCTTGTATGTTATACTGTTGGCAGCTGAATCACATTATTCATTCTGTGCTGTCAATATCATAGGCACTAAAGTGGAAGTTACTCGTAGAAAAACAAACTAAATAATCATATCTTCTTCCCATCTATGCCATACATTCCTTTGCAGATGTGCTGATCAAATCCAGCCCTAATTAGCATTTCTGTATTGCTTGAGTTAGAAGCTCATGTTCTGGCATTGTACTGAATTTAGTACATAAGCACAAAAATAGATTACAAAGTTATCTGACAGACAGTAGAGAAGCTGGTGTCTTGCCAGGGGGTCTTTGCAGGGAATTACTTCATAATACAAGTGCAAACCTCTAGCTATGGCTTTTCTGGGGCAGCCACAGCCGAGTCCCATCAATCTAGCAACAAATCTGACATTGTGTTTGAATATGTGACCTTTCCTTCTCTCTCCGTGTAATTTATCTCTCACCGAGGAAAGACTTCCAGAGAGAAATAAACAAGGGTCTGCTGGCATGAACTAGTCAAAGGGAAAATAAAATGATAAATGAACCTCTATGACATAAGCAGATTGACATGACAAACTGCAAGTGCTGTTCACACCTAAGCCCTCTGAGAGCTATTTCATCTGCTGATGGTTGAGAAGAGGAGCCTTCCTCCCTGGATTCTGTATTTGTGAATATATTCTATTATCTATTGACTTGCTATTATAGCTCTCTTAATTCCCTGCAGCCCAATATTTGGGAAAACTGGATGAAGTCACACTACTGTCGGAAGACAAAGACAAGGCTGAGTCAAGCGTTTGTAGGTCTCAACGCAGCAAAATCGAAAACATGGCAGCAAGTCTCAGAGCTTGGGCCAACTGACTTGGGCTTGCACTATGGGGCTAAAAACAGCAGTGAAGACTTCCTACTCAGGCTGAAGCCTGGGCTCTGAGACCTTCCCTCCTCCCCAGGTCTCAGAGCCCAGGCTCCAGCTGGAGCCCAAACAATACAAATAGTTGTTAAGAAGGTACCAGGCCATTTCGGTGAGCTTTTATTTAGGGCTTTTGGGATGTTCTGCTATTTCCTTGGCAGAAATCTTTCAGGTACAAACATTTACAGGCTATGGGACTGAAGAATGTTGTTGGGGGAATCTGAGACTGTTGTTGCATGATGTTCCTTTTAGCTGTACATATTTTTCTTTTAAATTGCACATCACAATGGCAGGCAATTAAAAGAATATTGAGATCAACCTGGGACAAAGGACAAGTTTTCAAAACTGTTTATTCTTCAAGGGACTCTAAGATGGAAAGAAGAGGCTGCAGAGATTCGTGCCAACTGGCTGGCCCTCAGCCTGTACTGTAACCAACAAAACTTTCGGAATCCACTGAACAAAATAACCCATGTGGAATGAGGCCTTGAATGGGACATGCTACATGTTGCTTCTAAAACACACCCTTTTGCACATAATTTAACTTGCACGGTGGTGAGGAAGGAGAGATTTTCCTGATCTCAGTAGGATGGAGTCTTTGTTCCATTTCATTTTCAAAAGCCTGGTGATGACCCAGAGTCACACCTCACCCCATCTAGCAGATTGTTTCTCTGAATCCCGGGTCACTGCAGGGCTGGCGCAACCATTAGGCGATCTAGGCGGTCGCCTAGGGCGCTACAATTTGGGGGGCGGCGACCACGGCGGTATTTCGACGGCGGGACCTTCTGCCGCCTCTGTGGAGGGCGGCATTTTGGGGCAGGACCTTCCGCCGCCTAGGGTGGCAGAAAAGCTGGCAGCACTCCTCGGTGACTGACAAGAGGGAATGTGTCCCAAAAGCAGCCCTGGATCACAGGTGCATGAGCATATTTGTTTCAAAAGCATTTTTCTTTCTTCTAGGAGAAACAAGAGCTGTGATTGTGCTCCCTCTGTTCAGTTTAATTGCTTCTATGCCTCTTGGGTCCTAAAATGAGATCATTTGTTTCACGTATTAGAAAAAGGGCATATTGGGGTTTGCTGTTCATGTCCCCTAAATTTGTTGTGGTCTCTTCTTTAAAAAAAAAAAAATTGGTCTGGAGAAGCATAATCTAGATGTTACAGCAGGGAACAGAGTCTCAGATTTTTAGAACCTGGTGTACAAAATTTTGCAGACAAAAAGGATCCTGAAGTTACCATGGCTGCATGTGCATATGCATAGTCACAGTAACTGTACCTGCAGTTTAAAAGTGCATTTAACCTGCAGTAATTGTACACAGCACCGGAGGACACGGTGCTTTCTTCCATTGTTCACTTTTTGCCCATGCAGTTCTAAAATCCTTGTCCTTTAACTGAACTCTGCCCTAAACTTACTGTGCACGCTTGGTCTAGTCATGTAAGCCCTGCAAGATTCTCCCAGATGTTAAATGAGTGATGATTATTGGTTGAGCTGGCTAACGAGCAGAATAAAATATTCATTGAATAAAAGTATTCAATGGATATGGCCATTATTTATTGAATAAGTGATCTGATAAGTATTCAGCTAGCAATAGAGCCATTCTAATATCACACACAATTATTTCTCAGTAAGCTTATTGATGAGTAGTTGCAATGTTTGAATAATAAAAGTAACCATCTCTAATATTTACTCCTGAGGGTATTCTGCACCAAAACATTAAAAATGTTGCACACACTATTTTAAAATTCTGCAAGTTTTATTTGTCAATAAATAAATGCAGAGGCTCCAGCATGGCAGTGGGGAACACAGGCCACTGGCTGCACGAAGGTGGGAGATCACCGACCAGCCTCCCCACTCCGGGACACGGACTCAGTGGTGAGACTGTACCTGACGCTGACACAGCACAAGGCCTGGGCCTACCCCAGAAACACCCTGAGGCCCTGCCTCTCTGTGCCAGGTGTACCAGGTGTGGGGCAGGCAGACTTAACCAGGCAGGATCCAAGTGTGGAGGGGCTCAGTGTTGGGGGAGCCAGGTGTGGGGTGAGAGGATTCTGTGTGGGACAATCTGGATGCAGGCAGCTCAGTGGGGGGTCTAGGTGTGGGGGATCTGGATGCACAGAGGCTAGTTATGGGGGTTCCAGGTGCAGGGGCAATGGGACTCTGCAGGTGAAAATGGTTGGGGCTCAGCAGATGTTCATATCAGTGTGTCCCATATTGTAGTGCTAAATATGCCCAAATGTCCACAAGTGTCACTAAACTGGGCACAAACAACACCTGAAGTTTGTAAGCTTCAGCCACTGAAAACAATGGGACCTGCTGGGCTCTGATCATGTCTGAAAATCTGGCCCAGATAAAATATTGCTAACACTTCTGATTTATTAGCTTCTGCTATAAAATGTTCAGATCAGACAGGCATGGCCATGCTATGGAAGATTCGAGTGGGTTTCCCCTCTTTTCAGCAGCAATTCTTTTGCTTTTCTATCTTTTCCGAGTAATCTTTTTATTGCTTTCAGAAGAGAAAGTGGAGCCAGGGAAGGAGAAAAGTTATGAAGCAATAATAGAAGTAACCTAATACACAGCGTGTCACAATAGAAGAGGCAAAAAACTAATATACATAGTAGATTTGTGGTTTCTGTGTACCTACTGTGCCTGTTTGTGTACAAGCATACCTATACGCTCACAGGGACTGCAAATAAACCATGGGGAAGATCCAATGGTCTGTACCGGAATGATCTGAATAGTGCTATTGAATTCAATGGACTCCTCGTGTGAGTGAGGGTTTCACAGGATCAGGCCCAAATACAGCAAATCCTTATGACTGTTAATCAAAGCTGTCAAGAAAGTAAGACCATTTTTTGTTTTTATTTTTAATCCCCAATTTATCAAATTAGATGATGGCTGACTCCGTCCAGCTATCCCAGACCAGTGTATCACTCCATTCGGTTACATTTTGGGTGCATTTTTCCAGCATTTAACAAATGCCGTCTTGGCATTCTGGCTGGATTTTCAATAAACAATTCTTGTAATATCTGAATGTCTGGGAACCTATCAAGATAGCTATTCATTAAATGTTTTGGGTCACAGGCTAAATACATCTTTAAAATCATACTTATTTTCCCAATACTCTCCTTCAAAGAAGTAAACACCCTGGGGAAATGCTACTGCGGGCACAATAAAATCTCTGGTTTCAGAGTAGCAGCCGTGTTAGTCTGTATCCGCAAAAAGAACAGGAGTACTTGTGGTACCTTAGAGACTAACAAATTTATTAGAGCATAAGCTTTCGTGGACTACAGCCCACTTCTTTGGAAGAAGAAGAAGGGGGCTGTAGTCCACGAAAGCTTATGCTCTAATAAATTTGTTAGTCTCTAAGGTGCCACAAGTACTCCTGTTCTTTTTAATAAAATCTCTATTTTCCTTAGTCCAATTCCACTATATGTCATTGCATCTATTAAATTGGAACATTTTGGCAGAAATTCAGCAGGATTTCTGTTGTCTTCAGCTGTTTCCAATGTAACAAAAGTTTCTTAATCTGTAAATCCATTGTTTGTTCTTGAAGTTTAGATCAGGTTGGCAACTCTGTCTACTTGACAAACATCCCCGCCTTCCTGTCCCCCCCGTAAGAGACACTTGCCAGTCTTTTCAAAGTAGAGAAGCATAATATAACCAAAACAGTATTCCCCCCACGCCCACCCCGGATAACCATTATATGCAACGCAACAGAATAAAATTGGGCTTTTTTCCCCCCCTATCCCATTGTCAACAACTTCTTAAATTAGTGCTCAGTGCTCTCTTGCAAGAGACTTCCATTATACTGTGTCCAGTTCTAAATGGCTATGCATAAAAACCAAGAGCTTCACAGCGCCCTGCCAAGACTCTCTGTCTGGGAAGCTCAGCCCACAGTCCCCAATATCTACATCTTCCCTGCTGTGCCAAAACTTAACAACAGTTGCACTTAATCCTCCCCCCACCCCACATTAACATAACAATTGCAAATACTTTTAGGTTGGATATAACTAAAGTAACAATGTTCAGTTAGTCTTTGAGGTGCTCTGTGCTGTCTCTTGGACCTGCAGGGCTTCCCTGGATGATCAACACGATTGCTGTCAAGAGGCAGCAAGTTCATTAGTTCTGGTTGTTCCATGGCCTAGAGCTCTGTTGTCTCAGCTTGTTGTGATTATTGCCTGCCTGAGGGACCAGATATCAATCCATGCTCTCCAAATCTTTCTAAACAAGTCTCTCATATTTCAAACTTGTAAGTACAGCCAGGCAAGGCGTGTTAGTTTTATCTTTGTTTTCTCAACTTGTAAATGTACCTTTTGCTAGGGTGTTTACCTCTGTTTGCTGTACTTTGAACCTAAGGCTAGATGGTGTTCCTCTGGGCTCTTTAAGTTTGATTACCCTGTAAAGTTATTTTCCATCCTGATTTTACAGAGATGATTTTTACCTTTTTCTTTAATTTAAAAGCCTTCTTTTTAAGAAGCTGATTGATTTTTCCTTGTTCTAAAATCCAAGGGGATTGATCTGGACTCACCGGGGATTGATCTGGACTCACCAGGAATTGGTGGGGGAAAGGGAAAAGGGGGGAATGATTAATTCCTCCTTGTTTTAAGATCCAAGGGGTTTTGGATCAGTGTTCACCAGGGAGTTGGTGGAAGAGTCTCTCAAGGCTACCCAGGGAAGGGAGTTAGCCCATTGGGAGTGGTGGCAGCGGATCAGATCTAAGCTGGTAGTTAAGCTTAGAAGTTTTCATGCAGGTCCCCACATCTGTACCCTAAAATTCAGAGTGGGGAAGGAGCCTTGACAGGTGCACTGTGGGAAGCTATCTCACAGTTCCCACAGTCTCCGCTGCACATTGGAATTCTGGGTTAAGCTCCCAATCCCCGATGGGGCAAAAACATAGTTGCGAGTGGTTTTGGGTACGTGTCGTCAGTCTCCCCTCCTTCCCTCCGTCTGTGAAAGCAACTGCAGACAATCATTTTGTACCTTTTTTCCTGGGTTACCCATGCAAACGCCATAGCACGGCAAGTATGGAGCCTGCTCAGCTCACCGCTGCTGTTGCAAGCATTGTAAACACCTCGCACATTATACTGCAGTATGTGCAGAACCTGGCTAAGAGACGGCAGCATGAGGACGATTGTGAGGAGGACATGGACACAGACGTTACTGAAAGCACAGGATCTGGCAATAGAGACATCATGGCGGCTGTGGGGCTGGTTAATACAGTGGAATGCTGATTCTGGGCCCGGCAGACAAGCACAGACTGGTGGAACCGCACAGTGTTGCAGGTATGGGATGATTCCCATTGGCTGTGAAACTTTTGCATGCGTAAGGCCACTTTCCTGGAACTCTGTGAGTTGTTTTCCCCCGCCCTGAAGCGCAGGAATACCAAGATGAGAGCTGCCCTGACAGTTGAGAAGCGAGTGGCGATAGCCCTGTGAAAGCTTGCAATGCCAGACAGCTACCGGTCAGTCAGGAATCAATTTGGAGTGGGCAGATCTACTGTGGGGACTGTTGTGATTCAAGTAGCCAATGCAATTACTGACATTCTGCTATCCAAGGTAGTGACTCTGGGAAATGTGCAGGTCATAGTGGATGGCTTTGCTGCAATAGGTTTCCCTAACTGTGGTGGGGCAATAGACGGAACACATATCCCTATCTTGGCACCGGACCACCTTGCCAACCAATATGTAAACCGCAAGGGGTACTTCTCAATGGTGCTGCAAGCACTGGTGGATCACAAGGGACATTTAATCGCCATCAACATGGGATGGCCAGGAAAGGTGCACGACGCTCGCATCTTTAGGAACTCCGGGCTGTTTGAGCAGCTGCAAGAAGGGACTTACTTCCCAGACCTGAAAATTACTGTTGGGGATGTTGAAATGCTAGTAGTTATCCTTGGAGATCCAGCCTACCCCTTGCTCCCATGGCTCATGAAGCCATACACAGGCAGCCTGGACAGTAGTAAGGAGCAGTTCAACTGTAGGCTGAGCAAGTGCAGAATGGTGGTAGAATGTGCCTTTGGATGTTTAAAAGCCCACTGGCGCTGTTTGCTGACGAGGTTAGACCTCAGCACAACCAATATTCCCATTGTTATTACTGCTTGCTGTGTGCTGCATAATATCTGTGAGAGTAAGGGGGAGATGTTTATGGCCGGGTGGGAGGTTGAGGCAAATCGTCTGGCTGCCAATTTTGAACAGCCAGACACCAGGGCAATTAGTAGAGCACAGGTAGGTGCGCTGCGCATCAGAGAGGCTTTGAAAACCAGTTTCATGACTGGCCAGGCTATGGTGTGACAGTTGTGTGTGTTTCTCCTTGATGCAAACCCGCCCCCTTTGTTGATTTTAATTCCCTGTAAGCCAACCACCCTCCCCCCTTTGATCACAGAAGGCAAAGGAAATAAAGTCACTATTGTTTTGAAACCATGCATTCTTTCTTTATTACTTTAAAAAAAAATGGGGGGGGGAGGAAATAAGGTATCCCAAATGGGGTAGGTGAGGAGGGAAGGCCAAGGCCACATTGCTTATTGTAGCCACACTACAAATCAAAACTGTTTGAATGTCAGCCTTCTGTTGTTTGGGCCATCCTCTGGAGTGGAGTGGCTGGGTGCCGGGAGCCTCCCCTGTGTTCTTGGGCATCTGGGTGAGGAGGATATGGAACCTGGGCAGGAGGGCAGGTGGTTGTACAGTGGATGCAGCAGCGGTCTGCGCTCTTGTTGGCTTTCCTGCAGCTCCACCAGACACCTGAGCATGTCTGTTTGCTCCCTCATTAGCCTCAGCATTGCATCCTGCCTCTTATCCTATCTCCTAGAACTGGAAGGGACCTTGAAAGGTCATCGAGTCCAGCCCCTTGCCTTCACTAGCAGGACCAAGTACTGATTTTGCCCCAGATCCCTAAGTGGCCCCCTCAAGGATTGAACTCACAACCCTGGGTTTAGCAGGCCAATGCTCAAACCACTGAGCTATCCCTCCCTCCTCTTCTCATTGCGCTCACTTAATGCTTTCCTGAACTCTGCCACTGAATGACTCCGTGAATTCAGCTGTGCCCTATCAGTGTGGGAGGACCGAATGAGCTCGGAAAATGTCATCGAGTGCGTTTTTTTTCCGTCTTCTAATCTGCGATAACCTCAGGGACAGAGAGGATGGGGGAGCATAGAAACATTTGCACCTGCGGGGGGATAAAAAGGGAGTGTAAAAAATTTAAGATGATACATTTCTGAGAACAAAAGGGAGACTCTTTCACACTGAATCAAGCAATTCACAGCAGATAGCACATGTGCTTTAGGTACAAGGTCACATTTTGCCTTTTATATTGAGCGCCTGCCGGTATGGTGACACATCACACATGGCGGGCAACAGAATTTGGTTTTCAGGCAGCCATGGTAAGCCAATGGGTACGCAGGTTTGGCTCTAACACCTTCATAACATATGGGAATGTTTTCAAACTGCAGCGCCCTCCTTTCCCAAAGCAAGCAATGCCGGTTGGGTTTGCCGTTTAAAAGGAGGGGCTGCGGCTTTCGGGTGGATGTGCAGCACACACCTCCCCTCGCCCCTCCGCGTGGCTATTTGGGATGATCCCTTCACCCCTCCCCTGCCGCGTGGCTAATCTCAGGGATGATCCCTTTTAGCCAAGCGCAAACAGCCCAGCATGAACGGGGTCCTTTTACTGTTCCCTTACAAAAATTCCCTTATTTCAACCAAGTGACCATGAATGATATCACTCTCCTGAGGCTAACACAGAAAGATATAGACCAAATGTTGCTTGAATGCAACCAAAACCCAGGACCATTCACTGCCATGATTTGTGCTGCAATGATTCCAGACTACTTGCTACTGGCTTGGCGTGGTAAAGTGTCCTACTGTGGAAGACGAAATAAGGCAGCCCTCGCCAGAAACCTTCTGCAAAGGCTTTCAGAGTACCTTCAGGAGAGCTTCATGAAGATGTCCCTGGAGGATTCCCGCTCCATCCCCAGACACGTTAACAGACTTTTCCAGTAGCTGTACTGGCCGCGAATGCATCCCAAGTCTTCAGGGAAAATCAAACATTAAACACTATTGCTTTTAAACCCTGTACTGTACTTACAAATGTGCACTTACCAGAGGTGCCTTCTCTGCCTTCATGGTCGGGGATCCCGCCTTGGGAGGGTATTCGCTCCAGAGTGATGAAAAGGTCCTGGCTGCCAGGGAGAATGGATTCACCACTTGCCTGCTGCGCATTCTCTTTCTCCTCCTCTTCCTCATCCACAAAATCCTCCTCCATGTTGCGTGAGACTCCCCCCTTGCAGCGGACCACGGACAGTGGTGGGGTAGTGGTAGGGTCCCCCCCTGGAGTAGGTCATGCAGCTGATCATAGAAGCGGCATGTATGGGGCTCTGACCCAGAGCAACCGTTTGCCTCCTTTGTCTTTTGGTAGGCTTGCCTGAGCTCCTTGACTTTCACGCGGCACTGCTGTGTGTCCCTGCTGTAGCTTCTGTCCACATGCCCTGTGCGATTTTTGGCATATATATTAGCATTTCTTCTTTTTGGTTGGAGTTCTGCCTGCACAGATTCTTCTCCCCATACAGCAATCAGATCCAGTGTCTCCCGTTCGCTCCATGCTGGAGCTCATTTGCAATTCTGGGGGGACTGCATGGTCGCCTGTGCAGCTGAGCTCACCATGCTGACCAAACAGGAAATGAAATTCAAAAGTTCCCGGGGCTTTTCTTATGTACCTGGCTAGTGCATCGGAGTTGAAAGTGCTGTGCAGAGCGGTCACATTGGAGTACTCTCGGATAGCTCCCGGAGGCCAATAATGTCGATTTGCGTCCACACTATCCCAAATTCAAACCAGCAAGGTCGATTTTAGCACTACTCCCCTCACCAGGGAGGAGTACAGAAGTTGATTTTAAGAGCCCTTTCGGTCGATGGAACGGGGTTGCTTGTGTAGACGCATTCTGTATAAAATTGACCTAACGTGGCTAAATTCAACCTAACCCTGTAGTGTAGACCAGGGCTCACTTTTCGTCAGCACCCACGATGCATAAGACACCAGTCTCCGGTTTTGGCCATGCTTTTGTAAGAGGTCCGTGTCCATGCTCCCTGTGGACAACTTAGTTTTATGCTTACTATAACAATACTTCAGGAATAGGGCTTTTTAATTCCTTCAGTTCCTCAAATTCTTAAGTAGGATTTGCATCCTATGTCCACTGGATATCTTTGCACATCTAGTGCTCTCTCTCTAGGGCATCTAGTGCTCTCAGGTTTGCTGGTTCAGACAGCTAGATTAGGTGCCAATTTCCCTACATCGTTCTATTCCAAGGAATCTTTGCACCCCCTTCCTTGTCTTTTCGGGCAAGCATATTGATGATGATCTCAACCTTACTGTCATCTCGCTGTGTTAACTTCTGTCCCTGGTATGTTATTTCAGTTAAATGAAATTCACTTTTTTTTTTGTTTAGCTTTAGCCTGGCATCTCTGGTTCTTTCTAAAGCTGTTCAGAGCCTCTGTTCATGGTCTTCTTCTATTTTTCCCTAGATCAAAACATCATCTTAGTAAACCTTAGTGCCCTCTAGCCCATCAACGAATTGTTGTATTTTTCTGGTGAAACACCTTAGGTGCCCAACATAACCCAAATGGCAGTCTGTGGAACCATGTCTTCCAAATATAGACAGACATGTTCTCTGTTAGTCTAAGGACACCTACCAATTCATCAAGCATAGAAAAATATCTGACATCAGCTGTCTCCTCCCAAAATTTCTTCCCTTGTAGAGGTAGTGGAAAATGTTCCCATCTTACATAATTATTTAATTCTTTTAGATCTGAACACCAGGCTAAGGGGTCTGTCCTCCCCCTTCTCTCCCCCCCCCCTAACATAATGACCAATAGGCCTACTCAGTTGTTTTTTCTACTTGTCCTAAGATTCTCAGAGCAATTAGCTCATCTAGTTCCTTGTTCAGCTACCTTAGGGCGAAGGGCACTTTTCCTAGGGCTTGACACACACTTAACCCAATAATGGATGCTCGTTTCCCTGGTACAATTTGTAACATCTTTTTTCTAATTTATTTACCCATGCAACTATGTCACATATACCTTTAGTGGGGATAAGTTCACCACGGTGAGCCCTGAGTATTCCCTGTTTCTCTGCCAATACCTGTAGCTTTTCTTTTAGTGCTAACAATGCTGTTTCTGGCAACACCTTGGCTTATGCACCAGTAATGATTGAAAATTAATAATCATCCCCACTAGCTTTCAGATTGATAATCCATTCATCTTCTGCTGCAGCGTTGTCCATTGCTCCTATGAGGAATTCAACCGAGCAAGTGGTAATGTCATTGTCCTCTTCGTCCATGCTGTGCACACTCCGCCGGTGCTTGCAATTGGTGCAAAGTGAAATAATCCATTACTTACTGGCATCTTTTCCCATTGTCTTGGCTCATGTTGATTGCTACTGCACGTGCAGCTCCATGTGCTGTTTTTGCTGGACTTCAACTTTTGGCTATGCAGGTCTTTTTACCTTAGGTCTCTTTCTTGTGGTATTTTGGTTTCTCTGTCATGCATACCGTGTCCGAACACTGTCCACCCCTCCGGTAAGCGTCATTCAGGATTGGGTGATGTGCTTTCCTTTGCAAATTCTAATTGCTTTGCCGAGGGTTAATTCTGGGTTTTCCAATAGTCTCTTGGAGTTCCAGTCACTATCTGGTTTCTTATCAGGGACTCAGTTAACCACCCAAAATTGGTTCTTCAGCCTTAGATCAGTCACAAATCCTTCTATAGTTTTGTGTGGAGTGCAGTGTATCTCCAATTTCTGTAAAACAGTTTCATAGTTTGCCTGCTCTGCCTGAGTTAACTGAAAAATTTTAAACACATCAAGTGCTTCAGAGCCAGTTATTGGCAGACATAAAGCTGCCTTCTGCCTGTCTTCCTTTTTGTTGGCACTATTGTTTGAAGATACAAACGGAAGCGCTGTTTAAACCTCCAGTTGTTCTCCACACTGAGAGAGTTTTAACCCTGCCGTGGCTTTTAACTGCATCATTCTTCCACTCGCGGTATTCTGTAGGGCATGTCTACGCAAGGAAGTTAGTACACAGCAAGCTAGGGTGTGAATTTACAGGACACTAGCTACCTCGCACCAATTCCTCATGTGGACACTGTTACTAAACACATAGTACCTTTGTGCATGTTTGCTTAATATACTTTAATGTTTATTAAGTTTGAAGTGGATTAAGCAAACCTGCACAAAAGCACTTTTAGCATCCAGTAAGAGTGCCCACATGGGGAGTTAGTGCAGAGTAGCTAGAGCGCTGTAAATTCACATCTTAGCTTGCTACACACTAGCTTCCCCACAGAGACAAGCCCTTAGTTCCTTGACACGCCTAATATACTAATAATAATGTGCTATAATATATATTCTGCTTACTGTATTTTTCACTCCATGCATCTGATGAAGTGGGCTATAGCCCACGAAAGCTTATGCCAGAATAAATTTGTTAGTCTCTTGAGTGCCACAAGGACTCCTCGTTGTTTTTCCTATGATGCTCAGAGATAGCATGTTAAGCTGTTAGCAACATCTCCTTTCTTCTGCATCTGGTTCTGACTGGTTGTACATGGAGCTTCACAGCACCCCACACAGACTCTCTGTCTGGAAACTTTACTCAACCCTTAAAGGCACTATCCTCAGTACTACCCTCAGTACAAGTTGCTTGCAGTGTAACAAAGTGTGTTGGGATAAAATTGTATGTGTGGTATACTAAAAGGGCCCTCCTAAAAATGACATGAGGCTTTTTTTTTTTTTCATTTATATTTATGGTAATACCTAGAGGCCAAAACCAAAATAGGAACCTAAGCATGCTAGGTTCTGTACATATACACAGTAAAAATCTGTCTCTGCCCCATGCTTGCATTCTAAATAGACAAAATAAGCAGAGGGTGGGAGAAAGGAAGTATTATCCCCATTTTACAGGTGGGAACTTGGGACACACAGATGAAGTGATTTATACAAGATTAGTAAAAAATCTTAAATAAAAATGAGAGCAGACCAGACGAAACTATACTATAAAGCTCATGAGTTTGGAATCAAGCACAATAAACAACTCTCAGCAGTTTTGTGATACAATACATGCAAATCTTTCCAAGATCAATACCACCAGCATACCAGAGCATAACAAGATTAAACTCTATTAAGGTAGGTCTGGCAAGAAAACTCAGTCTCTCCAGGATACGGCCCAGACTGTCTCACACCATGTTCCCTGGGAATGAAACTGGTAGCAGCTTAAGCTCTTATTAGAGGCCAATTAAAATTGTATTTTACATGCATCTGTATTTTACATGCATGCACACAGAATCCAGGCAAGAGGCCCAAATAGAATATCGGAGAAGATAACTTCAGTGCAGAAAATTTTCACCAAAAAAAGAACCTCTTATTTGTGCAAAAACATCTTAACATTTTAAAGTAAATAAACATCATTAGAGCTATTAAGTCCTTGAAGAGGAAGAGGATACAGTGTTCTCTTCCATTGCTTCAGCATCTTTCCTCTCTGTAAAACTACTGATCTCCATTTTATTTGAAGAGGCGCATCTGCTCCATACAAACTATAGACAGCTAGACATTACACTGAAGTTTAATATGCTCAGCTACTACTTCAGCTGCGAATTCCCTGATGAAGTTATCCTCAGAAGCATTTCACTCCTTACAGACAATTCATCTCAGGATGATACCTGCAGCTCATCTCTCTCTCTCACTAAAGCATATTGCCTTTCTCATGAAGCATTTTTTTCCTTGTCCTCCTCCATATCTCCTGAGTAATCAGGAGCCCAAGCAGGAGGTGCTTCAAATTATTGTGGGCTGCCCCTGCACATCATTAGTACGCTTACACCCGGGGTTGAGTCCGCTGTAGTTGCAATGTACAAAAATAAGAGAATAGAAATGATTCCATCAGGCACAGAGTGCAAAGGAAAGTATTGTAGGCATAGCTGGTAGCAATGCCTATAGCAGGGGTCGGCAACGTGCGGCACGCAGCTCGCCAGGGTAAGCACCCTGGCGGGCTGGGCCAGTTTATTTACCTGCTGACGCGGCAGGTTTGGCCGATCACGGCCCCCACTGGCCGCGGTTCGCCGTCCCGGGCCAATGGGGGCGGCGGGAAGCCGAGGCCAGCACATCCCTCGGCCCACGCTGCTTCCCGCCGCCCCCATTGGCCCGGGACGGCAAACCGCAGCGAGTGGGGGCCGCGATCGGCTGAACCTGCCGCGTCAGCAGGTAAATAAACTGGCTCAGCCCGCCAGGGTGCTTACCCTGGCGAGCCGTGTGCCGAACATTGCCAACCCCTGGCCTATAGCTAAGGTGGCTTTACACTTCCCATTATAAAACCCTGGTTTCAGCTACCTACAGCTTTAACTGGTCAAGCTGAAATTTTCCATGCCAGGTGTCTGCCTCAGGCTGAATTTTTTGGGACTGGTTCAGCTGTTTCTGAGAACTATATTAAGGAGGGGAAACATAGTTTTGCCCATGTTAAAAAAAATCTAATTCAGAAGCTCTAGCGCCTTCGTGATTTTGGATCAGAGACATACATTTGGCAGGGGGTTACCCTGGGGTCAGAGAGGTACCTCTTGCCATCCCTGTGACTATCAACTCAAATTTGGCCAAGTTTATAAGCCTCTGAAAAATCTCAGTTTGCACATACTTGGTAGAGACTTCTTAGAGTGTGGTGGCTAAATTCTCTGAGGATTCCATCTACACTGGGCATGGTCCAGCCTGCAGCTCCAGGGCTGGACCACACCCAACTTCCTATTGAGTTAGGACAAGTCACTTTGTCTTTCCCTATCTCTCAAATGCTCCTTTTGTCTTGTCTATTTAAGAAACAAGCTCTTTGAGGCTGGGACCGTTTCTTGTTAAGTGTACCTGCAGTGCCTAGCATAATCGCATCCTAGGCTATATCTACACTGCCACAGTAAGTCGACCTAAGTTACGCTACTCCAGCTATGTGAATAATGTAGCTGGAGTCAATGTAGCTTAGGTTGACTTACTGCCGTGTCTACACCACGCTGGGTTGACGGGAAACATTTTCCTGTTGACTTACCTTACTCTTCTCGTTCAGGGTGGAGAACCGGGGTCAACTGGAGAGCGAGCTGTGGTCAATTTGGCCGGTCTTCACTAGACCCGCTAAATTAACCCCCCCTCCCCCAGTGCATCGATCACCAGAGCGTCGATCCGGCTGTAGTGTAGACATAAACCTAGTGTTGGTCTGGTCTCTAAGTGCAACGTAAACGTAATCAAGGGCAATGTCTCACTCTAGCAAGTTCCATTTTTGGTTCATTTTCACCTTTTAAGATACTGTACTGATGACTTCCCTTTCTAAGGACTAGTAGCCTACATAAAGACCAGCTGATGCAGCAGCAAGTCCCTATACCCATCTATGCTTCTTGCATAGAAAACTTGAGGATATTGTTTCAATGAAGCTCTTTGAAGTGCTGGTCTAATTTTGTTTGAGATGCAGATATTTGAAGTAAACGTTTAATGATCATATGCAACAATAGTAAAAGTTTACCATTTTTTTGGCATTTGATAGGCTGAGGGTTGTTCTTCCTTTTAATTTCTGCATGCTAGCTCCATTTGCAGTTGTGCCTGATGGTTTTCTGTAAAATCTTCCTGTAACTTACAGATAACATCTTGCACAATTGTTTTCTTTAATTATGCTTGTGTGCTTGAATAATTGAAAACTGTTGTTTGAAGGACATCAAATAGTTTGGAAACTACTGATTTCAACACTGAGTATAGCTGATGTTTTCAGTTGATAAACAACTTGCCCTTCCGTCATTTTTGTGTGCTCATTCGGCGACTGCATGTTGGATCTTTTGGGGGTGATTTCTTTCTAAAAAGGCTAATAATTCCACTCCACATTATGAAGAGCATAACCCATCAGTATGCAAGTATGGTTTTGGAATTACATATAACTAAATATGTCATATTTACTTTAATCACAAGGGGCCCTCCTCTGTGTAATAAAATATTTCAGTAAACACTAAGACCTACAAAAATGATTTATGTAAATTAATCCACATCATGCCAGTCATTCAGGAGAAGACCAACATTGGGCCGAACCAGAAACACCCACTGGAGATCAAAAATCTGCAGCTACTACACTACAGAAACATGGCTAGACATTTGGCAGCATCTGAAGTATAGGGCCATGGAGCACAGAAATGTTCAGAAAATTGCTATGAATCTTCACAATCTGAGATGAAAGCCCCACACCCCTTTGTTTGCAGATGAGCGTCTCTATCCATTGAATAGATTTGTTTTGCCACACGAGCATTTCTCTAGATCTGTTCTTAAGCTAACATCATAGGCTGAACTGCCAACTGAGAGAGAGCCCTCCCCAGAGCAAAGTGTAGCAGGGCAAAAACAAACCTCTGCTGGATTCCTCTTTCCTTCCACATCTGGAGAGGTCATAATGGTTTGCAAGAACACATATAAGCTGGAGTATAATAATGAATGAAGTTACTTCCCTGGCATGTATTGTATAGGATTTATGAACAAGAATCCATCAGCTTTGACTGTATATTAGTTGTAAATAGCTAGTTTGAGTCAAGTCTCCAGATACAGTAACTTAGCAAATATGTATATTCCACTGTTTGACAAAATGGGTTAATAATATTAATAGGCAAACAGATCTTTACCTTTTTTTCTTGAAACATACACTATTGTGATGATAGCCATATCTAGTCATAGTTTAGGGGAAGGAAGAACTGAAACATGCCATGAAAATGGAAAGCTATCGCAACTTCACCAGCTGGATACAAGGGAAATGGCTCATGAAGTATCCTTATTACTTACCGAGCATGTCAAGCTCAGTACATTCGGACTTAATTGTAGAAGGTCCAGTTGACCCAGAAAACTTCCAAAGTAGCATATTTTTGTTCTGGTCAGATGTATAAACAGGTCGTCCATTGCCAGGCATCCCACTGCATACCATCTGTTAAGCATATGGTTAGTGGTGACTGAGTGTCCGCCATCTGAGTAGTTGTGTGTGCGCATGTGCATCCTATGCACTACATAGCCAAAATTTGAACAAGGATCCTTGACATCCTATCATGGTCAGGGGATGAATGTTATACCAGAAATCACTAGGCTGAGAACTCTTGCAAAAGAATCAAGTCACTTTATGAGTTGAAAGGAAAAATCTATCCAGTTTGAGGGTTTAATGTTGTTTCTTATAACTTAGTCATTCAGATTTTTAGTACTTAAACTTAGTCTATTAGCACTGAAAAATAGCACTGGTTGTAGGCTGTGCATCGGTTTGCGTAGTAGATGAATTCAGCCTATGGCAGCACTAACCCTGAAAAAACCTTCTCTTTTGTGTTCAGCAAGAACTTAAACCTTTCTTCCTAGAACAATTTGACAGGACTACAGCTGCCATTAACTGCTTAGATTTTCTAAGGACATAAGTTTGCTCCCATGCACAGTCTAATATAATATATTAGAAAACATCAGCCCTCCCAAAAAATTAATCACATTATTACGAAAGAAATCTGACCTGTGGCTTCTAGGGGAGATGATATAAGTGTATCTCATTTGCAACAGTTGGTTGCATGACTCATAAACATCAGGCCGGCCTGTAAGATCATTACATGACTCATAAATGTTGGGAACGTGGTTAATAAAATGGCGTACGATCTTCTTTAAAGCTCAGTGGAATCTGAACAAAACCCTAATGCTACAGAGGTCCTGCTTAGAGCTCTCCAACAGCTGCTGGGCTTGATTTTCCAAGAAGCCAGATCCTTCCAGCCTGATAAAGAGGTTTTTAGAATTTCTGCATATCTTCACTTTTTGGCATTGCCAAAGCCCATAGATCTTTATCAATTTGATGTTGTCCATGGCTGAATATGACAAACAAACTCCTTTCCCTAGGATGTCTTGGAACTATTTACAAGTTACTGTATGTTGTAGAACAAGATTACAGGGGATTACAGTGGACGAAAAGCTAGATATGAGTCAGCAGTGTGCCCTTATTGCCAAGAAGGCTAACAGCATATTGGGCTGCATTCGTAGGAGCATTGCCAGCAGACTGAGGGAAGTGATTATTCCCCTCTATTTGGCACTGGTGAGGCCACATCTGGAGTACTGCATCCAGTTTTGGGCCCCCCACTACAGAAAAGATGTGGACAAATTGGAGATAGTCCAGCGTAGGGCAACAAAAATGATTAGGGGGCTGGGCCATATGGCTTACAAGGAGAGGCTGAGGGATGTGGGGTCCCATGCGGAGCGGATAAAGCACACGACCAATGTGGTTGCAAGCTGAATCTGAATCCTGTTTATTACAAGCTTTCTTTTATAGTTTTTCTCAACATTACATAACACAATTAGGCTATAATCACACATCTACGGATTGGACAAGAAGGAGAATCATGTGTTTATCACATGTATAGCCCCACACCGATTGGTTCAACCGTTCCTTACATAAGGCCATGATTTATCACCTTGTTTACCTCATCTTATATAATCCCTAGACCACCAGGGGGCCTTACATAAGGCCATGATTTATTACCTTGTTTACCTCATTTTATATAATCCCTAGACCACCAGGGGGCGCCTTTGTCTTACAAGGCCATGAGCCATTGCTTGGCAAGTGTCCCATCGTGACCCTTTTCTCCTCATGGAACTTTCCATTAGGTTGGCGTAAGGATGATACATTCCCACAGAGGGAACTGGGCTTATTTAGTCTGCAGAAGAGAAGAGTGAGGGAGGATTTGATAGCAGCCTTCAACTTCCTGAAGGGGGTGTTCCAAAGAGGATGGAGCTAGGCTGTTCTCAGTGGTGGCAGGTGACAGAACAAGGAGCAATGGTCTCAAGTTGTAGTGGGGGAGGTTTAGGTTGGATATTAGGATATTGAATGTTAGGGAAAACTATTTCACTAGGAGGTTGGTGAAGCACTGGAATGGGTTACCTAGGGAGGTGGTGGAATCTCCATCCATAGAGGTTTTTAAGGCCCAGCTTGACAAAGCCCTGGCTGGGATGATTTGGTTGGGGTTGGTCCTGCTTTGAGCAGGGGTTTGGACTAGATCTCCTGAGGTCTCTTCCAACCCTAATCTTCTATGATTCTAAGACTGTGTGTGTCTAATGCAAGATTTTGTTTTGGGAAGATACGGTATCTTTTGAAAACCTCTCTCTTGCCTGATGTTAACTCTCCCTATTTCATTTACTACGTAATCTAGAAATGCAAATTCCTTAGTGGGAAAGATGGTGTTTCTCTGTTCCCCTTCTCTATGGTGTTATGTTCGGCTCTGGTGCTGAGGAAAGATGCTTAATAATGAGTTCCATCCGATTGCCCACTCAGACATGGATTCTCACCTGTCCAGTTATACCATCTTGGTACTTTTTCTGGGGGGGCTAATTTTGCATTTTTCATAAGATTTTTTTTTTCTAAAAGGCCTATTGTGACAGCAAAATTCTTGCAAAGCTTATCAATCAGCATGTCAATCCAAATACTCCTTTTGGGACCCTGGTATCTGTTTATTCTAAACAGATGCCAGGTTGACATTTACTTATGTTGGGCTATAATTACCAGAGAAAAGGTATTTCTTTAAGAGCATATGGGAGCTAGCCATTTAGCAGTGTATTGACCTAAAAGTTCATGTTGTTAAAAATCAAGGTAATCTTTCTCCATTCCGTGCGCCATTCCATCTATGTCTGACACTAATATAAAAAGGGTTATTAGGGAGTGAGCAGAGCTGTCAGTTAGCAGAATCGTTTCCATGTGTGACACAGTTCAATAATTAGTGTAAAAACACCTGAGGCACTTCCAGTTCTTCAGTTTTCTGAATCAATCAATCACTCTCCAACGCCCGGAATATTGTAACAGGTCCTGTTGCAGGCTATCATGTTGAGTGCTATGCCATAGGAAGCATGATATCTGTACCCTGAGCTTTGTAAGTGCTCCAAACATTGGGGTCTCCTATAACACTAGGGCTTTGACCCACAGTCCTTTCTCAACAAACATTTGGGAACTTCTAAGAAGAAGAATCCTTGACACAGGATGGCAGAAGAAGAAAGGCAAATAGCCTATGCTAAGTCTTAGTGTCAGAATGTGCAGAGAATTTCCAAACGTCACCCCCAGGGGACAGTTCAGAAGGAGGGACGTCACTATCCTTATCTGAGGATTGCTTGGTCTAATGCCCAGAATCCCCATATGTCCAGCCCTCTATGGAAGAACAAAAGTCCTGGGCCCTTGGTCTCACAGGCCTGATCTTTGCTTTGCCCCTGATGTTCTGGGTGCCTCTGATGGTTGCACTGGGGGCCTCTCTGTATCATCTCCCTGTAACTTTGCTGCAGTGTTGGTCCAGTAGAAGACAGACTAGACAACCTACCCTCTTCTCCAATGCTCTCCCTATGCCTTATTCTTTGCTCTCCTACATTGGCTGCTGGCCCAGCTGCCCAATCTACTTTCAGGCCATTCTTTTCCCCAGCATCAACTCTGTTGGTTACAACACCTGCTCTTCACCAATTTCCCTGAGCCTTTGCCATCTTGCTACGCAGCTCCTTCGTAGCCCCTATTCCACTTCCCTGATGTTAGCTATCATGTATCAAGGACTGCTCACAGAGCTTCCATCCCAGAGAGCTACAGTAACTCCTCACTTAATGTTGTCCCAGTTAACGTCGTTTTGTTGTTACGTTGCTGATCAATTAGAGAACATGCTCATTTAAAGTTGCGCAATGCTCCCTTATAATGTTGTTTGGCAACTGCCTGCTTTGTTCACTGCTCACAGAAAGAGCAGCCCGTTGGAGCTGGCTGGTGCGGGCTTGGAACCAGGGTGGGCTAGCAGCCCCCCATCAGCTCCCCTAAGTTCCTTGTGCGGCAGCCGCCCAGCAGGCTATCAATTGCTGGCAGTTTAGCTGTCCCTCCCCCCACTGCCGTGTGCTGCTCCAGCCCTCTGCCTTGGAACTGTTCCAGGGAGCCTCCTGCTTGCTGTGCGGGGGGGGGGGAGAGGGCGGGGAAGAGGGGTGCTAATGTCAGGGTGTCCCCCTCCCCCTGCTCCTTTACCCAATCTCCACAGAACAGGGGCGGGACATGACAGGGCTCAGGACAGAGGGAGTTTGCTGGCAGCAGCTGCTGTCTCAACTTACTGATCTACTTAAAAAGGCAGTGGGGTCAGCGTACTTAAAAGGGTAATGCGTGTCTCTCTCTCTCACACACATGGTGCGTGCGTGTCTGTCTCTCTCTCACACATTCGCACACACAGTGTGTGTCTGTCTCTCTCTCACACACACAGTGTGTGTCTCTGTCTCTCTCTGCCATGCTGTGTCTCCTCCCGCCATTTGTGCTGTCTTGTAGAGTGTGAGGGTACATTAACAACGTGTTAACCCTTAAGGGCTCAGCCAAGTGCTAGTTCATCATTTAGCAGTAAGGCATTCTCTGGGAAATATCCCACCATCTGACTCCACCATATCAACCAAGCTTCACAATCATCATTGCTGTGTACAGTATTAAATTGTTTGTTTAAAACTTGTACGCTCTATGTGTGTGTGTGTGTGTGTGTATATATATATATATATATTTATATATATATATATATATATATAAATAAAAACCCCCCATTTACATTAATTCCTATGGGGAAATTGGATTCGCTTAACATGCTTTCGCTTAAAGTCGCATTTTTCAGGAACATAACTACAACGTTAAGTGAGGAGTTACTGTACTACAGATGTGTACCCTTAAAACGTCTTTAATGCGCTGACAGATAGGTATTGGTTTTGTATGCTCAGATAAAGTATATGACATTGCTCCACCTAGTGGCTGTACACTCTAATACACTTTAGCATTCCATTACCTCTCCCCCTTTAAGGTTGTATTTTTTACATTCCTACCATTTACAAAATTTACACGATCATTCTATCTTTAAAGTTCAGTTCTTATCAGTCTAAGTGTCTCTGAACTATACGTGTAACAACTTGGTCATCTGGCTTGTCCATTAGTTGCAATGATGGCTGCGCTTGGTTTGGAATCTTTGAGTCATGGTCTTCTTGTTCCACATCTGCCATCTGTAGTTCTTTCTGAGAAACAAACTAGATCTCAACTGCTTCTGTTGAACTTTCCACTGTCTGTCTCTGTCACGTATGATCAGGGCTATTCATTCTTCTTCTTTATGACAGCTGGAGTTCTCCATCCTTTTTCTCCATCTAGTTTGACACAAACACAGTCACCAAATTCTAGAACCGGCAGCTCTCTGAGTCACATCTGTTGTAAAAGTGTTTGTAAGCTATTTTTGACCTTTTAACCAATTTGACTACTCTTTTCACATCTGCTCACTTTGGCGAAAGATTCTTTTCCAAACCCGGAACAGCAGCTCTCAGTTGTCTTCCCATCAGTTGTGCTGGACTATATCCAGTAGTTGTTATGGGTGTTGATCTGTAGTTCAGAAGAGTAAGGAATGGTTTTTCCTGCTATGAGATTTTCTTGATTGTCTGTACAGCTCTCTGAGCCTCTCCATTCACTTGTGGATAATGTGGTCTGCTAGTAATACGATCAAAATCGTATTTCATTTGGAATGACTTACATTCCATTGCAGTGAGTTGTGGTCCGCTGTTTGTTACTAGTTGTTCTAGAATATCAAATTGGGAAAAAGTGACTTTAGTTTCTCTCTAACACTGTAACATGTTATGTCTTTCAAGTACATTATTTCCATATACCTGGAAAAATAATCCATTGTAACCAGGTCAGGATGTCTTCTGAATTTGCATAAATCTGCAACTAGTCTCTTCCAAGGTTTGTTTGGTAGAGGTAATATTAAAGGTTCTTTGGATTGTGTTGGTCTGTTAGTTCTGCAATGTTCAAGTACAGCTACTTTATTGTTTATATCTTTGCTGATGCCCGGCTACCACAATGACTGGTGGGCCTATTCATGGCATTTAGTTAGTCCTTGATGTCCTTCATTGAGAAGGTTTAGGATTTCTCCTCTCATTTCAATTGGAATTACAATGCAATTGTCTTTTAATCAGAAGTCCATTTGACATGCTTAATTATCCAGGTATCAAAAAGTAGTCTCTTTTCACTTCCTTAGTGTTCTTTAGATACTTGGACCAGCTGGCCCTAACGTTACTTAGAATTTCTTGACGTTGCATGTCTGTCAAGGTTGCTTGTTGTGGCTGGTGTACTATCTTTTCTGACACTGGTTTTGTATGTTTCAACAACATCCACATACGTCTTTACATCATCTTCAAGTTCATGGGTAGTTGAGTGTAATGCTGGGCTCCCTGGTACTACCAGGTTTTTCCCAGGAATGTATTTAGCAATTGGGTTAAATAGCATTAACCTAATTAATAGCTTATTAATAGGTGTTGGCATCTCAACAATGCTTGATCCAGGTCTTTTTCTGTTGATTAGGGTTACAAGCAATTTGTGGTCTGTTATCAGTGTAAAAGAATCCAATCTACGTGGATATCTGTAAAAGTTCTCATATGCCCACGCTTGCCAGGCACTCCTTTTCAATCTGTGCGTATTGTTTTTCAGCTTCTGAGAGTGCACGAGAGCAAAATGCAACTGGCTTCCACTGAGATCCATGTTGTTGAAAAAAGACACCACTGAAGAACATAGCTGCTTTCATCCATTCTGGCTATTGTGGGTTTGTTCACATCATAGTACGAGAGAATTGAAGGTGTTGAGATAATTTTTTACTTTTGTGAAGGCAATTTCTTAATTTGTCCCCCATAGCCACAATATGTTGGACTTCAATAGTTCATTCAGTGGTTTTTGTCATATAGGTATCAACCAAGTTAATTTACTATCCTCAATATGCATCTCAGTTCTGGTACACTCAATTCTCAGATTTATTTTACTTTCTCAGGACTAGGACTGATTCCATCTTTGTTTATTGTCTATCCCAAAAATTCAATTTGGTGTAGGTGGAAAATGCAATTTTCTTTTTTTAGCTTCAGTCCGGACTGACTGATTAGGTTTAGATCTTCGTTGAGCGTTTTGTTGTTTTCTTCCACTGAAGATGTACATATCAAAATATCATCCATGAAGACTACAACTCCATTTGTGTTCATTATCAGTTCTGCCATCTTTCTTTGGAAAATTTCAGGTGCATTGGTAATTCCAAGAGATAATCTTCAAAAGCAAAATCTCCCAAAGACTGTGATAAATATAGTCAGTTTATAACTCTCTTTGGCTAAAGGAATTTGCCAGAATCCACTTGAGGCATCCAGCTTGGACAATACTGTAGCTCCTTTCATTTGCGGGAGGAAATCATGCAGTGTTGGAAGGATATATTTTTTTTCCTCACAACTGCTTCATTAAGTCTTTTAATTTGTATTCTTCTATTTTTCTTTATAATCCCCCTGCTGACACCATGTCACGTCCCAAATATGGACGGGTTACAGAGCTTCCATCTCCGAGAGATACAAGAGATGTGTTCCCTTAAGATATCTTTAATGCACAGCCCGGTATAGCTGTTGTATACTCAGATAAGATGATATACCTAGCAGCTGAGTGGTATAATACAAATTTAGTATTCCATTACATCATCTCTCATTTTTTCCGCTGGGCTCTAGGCCAGTCTATGCCCCTGGCCCTACAGGGGCATCTCCTCTGGCACTAACAGATAGTGACTGCCCATCAGATGCTGCTAGCTGGCCTTCACTTCATAATTGGCTCCCAGGCTGGTGCCTGCAGCTAGCTGCTCTCACATCTCAGATCCCTTTGTCTCTCTCTTCCTGTTCCAGATCCCCCACGCTCCTTAAAATAGCATTTCTCCTCCTTGGTCACTCTGGGTAACAGCCATCTGGCCAGATAACTGTTTGGCTCCCTGCTCCACTCCCCTACCCACCATGAGGCATGGCTTAGTCATTTCCCTCAAAGTCATCCAGGTTGGGAAATAAGGAGCCAGCAAATTCATTAAAACACTGTGGTTGGTTGGGCTCCCCGGCTGCTTTTTGTTAAATTACAAGTGTGTCCGACATAGACTTGGTCAGGAAAATGGACTAGATGAATTGGAGACCTGAGGAACTGACCAAAATTGCATCTGACCCTGTAAAATCCTATGCTGAAAGCAAATTCCAAGGAGTACTCAGAGGGTTGTTCGGCTGCACAGGCATTTAGTGAGTTTCATGCATCATCTTGGGCTGTTTGGCTAATTAAGTCCTTTCTGAGCCACCATATTGTCGCTTGTGGAGCTTACAATGTGCTATAGAGAGAGTTTAAGGTATAGGTCTGTCTCATCTTACGCGGGGGTTCCGTTCCGCAGTTAGCGCGTAAAGCGAAAACCGCGTATAGCCAAAACCCCATTGAGTTCAATGGTGGGCGAAATCGCCCACACTACAGGTATAGTATTAAAACTGTTGTTTTTCTTTTTTTTTGCCAACCGTGTAAAGTTGAAATCGCACATGTTAAATGCGCGTAAGATGCGACAGACCTGTAGCTGTCTCGGGAGACTTATGCATGTCCACCCCATCTCAGAAAGCATATACAGTGCAAATGGAAAAGGTTCAGAGAAGGGCAACAAAAATGATCAAGGGTATGGAACAGCTTCTGTATGAAGAGAGACTAAAAAAATCAGGGCTCTTCGGCTTAGAAAAGAGACGACTAAGTGGGGTTATGATGGGGTCTATAAAATCACGATTGGTGTAGAAAAAGTGAATAGAGAAGTGTTGTTTAACCTTTCCCACAATGTAAAAACCAGGGACCACCTGATGAAATTAATAGGCAGCAGGTTTAATATAAAAAAGACAAAGTACTTTTTCATACAACGCACAATTAACTTGTGAAATTCATTACCATGGAATGTTATGGTGGCCAAAAATATAACTGGGTTCAAATAAAGAACTGCTATCATGGAGGATACATCCATCAATGGTCAGGAGTGTAACCCCATGCTTGGGGAGACCCTACAGCTCTGATTGCCAGGAGTTGGGAGGGGAAGACTGGGGTGGATCACTCTAACTGTCCCGTTCTATATACTCCCCCCTGAAGCTCTGATACTGGCCACTGTTGGAGACAGGATATTGGGCTGGATGGGGCATTGGTCTGATGTTCTCATTCTTATTCCTGTGGCAGCACTAGTGAGGCGAGGAAGCTCACACCTGCCTGATTCCTCATCTGCCAGGGAATGATTAGGCAGCTGGCATAAGCCCTAAGTCAGCCCTGGGGGCTGCTCTGAGTTGCACACCAGCTGCTGTGGCAGGGCAACAGCCAACACATAGCACCATCCCAGCGTCACCCGCCTCCATCCTGACCCCTCTTCCTGCTGGACTATATAGCAGCAGTAGCTCCCTTCTTGCTCTGACTCACCCCAGCAAGCCTTGGGGCGGGGGCTTCTGTAGGAGAGTGGCAAAGCTGGCACAGGGAGGGGTGGGAGTGCACTGCACTGGGGGATGCAGAAGTGTGGTGTGTGGCTGCTTTTTGGACCCCTTTGCATTGTCTGTGTTGGAGAAAGGGCAACCCCAAGTCAGGCCCTACTTGTGGCAGTGTTCAAATGGCTAGTAATTTTCAGTCAAAATTGAGGCTGGAGACTGGACCCAAGAATGGAGAAGCTTGTAAGTAAGGACTTAGTGTGCTAGCTATGTTCATTTGTATTGTCCTCATCCACTTAAAGTCAATTGTAGTTAATTAAAAAGGCCTGTTGGTTTATTTTGTTGACATGGCACTGCTTGCTGAAAAGGAACAGTGCAGTCTAACTGGGATGGTTACAGTACGTATTTAGAAAGAAAGATGAGGCATGAGAACTGGAACAAATATTCTTAGGGGATAAGGGACGGAAGATGAGGCGAAAGAGAAATGGGTTTTGGCTCTGTTAGTGTAAGGCAGGTCCTTTGCCACTTAAGGACATGAAGTGTAGCTTATAGGATGGTTTTGGTTAAGAAATAAGCAGTCTAGGTTTTGGGCCAAAGTGTAGACAAGTATGGGAAATTGAAGTTGCTAGTGTAAGGAAAGTCAAAGATCAGTTGGAGACAAAGTGTTGTTATGGGAAGGTCAGAGTTAGCAAGGATATGACCCAGGGTTATGTTACCATTATGTTGTTTTGGTTATAACTGGTTTGAGCAAGGTTTGTAGTGAGTGTTTTATTAAAAAATGACGTCTATTCTGATAGCATGGGAAGGCCACAAATTTTTGGTGCAGTATTACATATGGAACTGCAAAACACTGTGGGATAAAGAGAATAGAATTTTTGGAGGTAGGATATGAAATGGACATGAATAAGCACTCGAAGAAGAAAAATCGGTTACTCACCTTCTCGTAACTGTTGTTCTTCAAGATGTGTTGTTCAGATCCATTCCAATACCCACCCTCCTACCCCTCTGTTGGAGCAGCCGCCAAGAAGGAACTGATGGGCGGGGGGTCGGCAGGGCTATATATTGATTCCAGGGGGCGCCCGAGCCGACCCTACGGACGCTGCTAAGGAAAAAATCTTCCAGTCGGTGTGCACACAGCGCACACACACCTGATTGGCATGGACATGAACAAGCACATGAACAAGAAGAATTCTTCTGAAAACCCAGTGCTGTCTATACTGGGGGTTAGGTTGGCTTAACTATGTTGCTCAGGGGTGTGGATTTTTCACACTCCTAAGCGACATAGTTAAACTGATTTAATTTTCTAATCTAGACCCGGCCTTACTCTTCAGATGCTAATTGTTTGGCCATCATATTTAGCTGCCTCATCGCTCCCAGATGCAGGCTGAAAAGAGGCATGACTTGCTGGGGTGCTACTGACTCACGGTGCCCCATCTGTCATTACTGTGGACTGTTGGAAATGACTGACGAATCTGTTCATGGGTAGTTTAAATGTACTCCGTTTCAGCAGGGTTTCTTGTTGCACTACTCACTGGCAAGAATTTAGGGATAAACTGTCCAAAATAACAAGGAACCCAGATACAATTGGCTTGTCCGGGGGAAAAAGATATTTACAGCTATAAAATGGTGGTGGTTGAAGTATTCCACTGAATAATTTCCTGTTGACTCTATCGTTCTCACTAGTCTTCCATCTTCCTCAAGGATGTTAGAAATATATGTGGGGAAGCATCAAGAAATGATTGAGTCTCCGTATTTTGTGTCCTTTTGTAGATTTTTGTTTTTTAACAGATTTTGACTTACTATTGCAACACAGCTGCGGCTTCTATAGTCCATCCTGGAAAGTTTCCATCGTAAATTGCTATTTTAAGTACTAATTTCTCAACTGTTTAAAATCTCACTGTGCTGAAACTTGGCATACCCTGATCTTGAGAAGTCAAAATAATAATTTCACTCAATTTCAAATTAATTCTTTGCTGCGCTAATGATGAACTGTGTCTTGTTGCATTTTTGGCATAAGGTATATATTGATTTCCAAAGCCAGTAACATGGAATATTACCCAGAGGGATCCTCTAGCATTAGATAATCTAGGCATGGCGCAATATCTCAACGAATATTTTGCATCGGTGTTTAATGAGGCCAATGAAGGTATTAGGGATACTAGCACCGTGACAGGGGGGCAAACAGAATGGGGGATTACCATATCCGAGATAGAAACAAAGCTCGAACGCCTTAATGGGGCTAAGTCGGGAGGACCAGACGATCTTCATCCGAGAATATTGAAGGAATTGGCAGGAAATAGCAGGCCCATTAGCGATAATATTTAATGAATCTGTAAACTCGGGGGTGGTTCCGTTAGACTGGAGAATAGCTAATGTGGTTCCTATTTTCAAGAAAGGGAAAAAAAGTGATCCGGGTAACTCAGGCCTGTTAGTTTAACATCTGTAGTGTGCAAGGTGCTGGAGAAAATTCTGAAAGAGAAACTAGTTGAGGACCTTGAGGTTAATGGCAAGTGCGATAAATTACAACATGGTTTTACGAAGGGCAGATCGTGCCAAACGAATCTGATCTCCTTCTTCGAGAAAGTAACGGACTTATTAGATAAGGGAAATGCGGTGGACCTAATATACCTGGATTTCAGTAAAGCGTTTGATACTGTACCCCATGAGGAATTATTGGTTAAGCTGGAAAAGATGGGGATCGATATGAAAATCCAGAGGTGGATAAGGAATTGGTTAATGGGAAGAATGCAGCGGGTCGTATTGAAGGGTGAATTGTCAGGTTGGAGGGAGGTTACCAGTGGAGTTCCTCAGGGTTCGGTTTTGGGACCCATTTTATTTAATCTATTTATTACTGACCTCGGAACCGATTGCAGGAGTGGACTGATAAAGTTTGCGGATAATACGAAGGTGGGAGGCGTTGCCAATTCGGAGGAGGATAGGGATATTCTGCAGGGAGACTTGAATGAGCTTGTGAATTGGAGTATCAGAAATAGGATGAAATTTAATAGTGAAAAGTGTAAGGTGATGCATTTAGGGATGACTAACAACAATTTTAGTTACAAGCTGGGGACGCATTGGTTAGAAGTAACGGAAGAGGAGAAGGACCTAGGGGTTCTTGTAGACCGGAGGATGACTATGAGTCGACAATGTGACGTGGCGGTGAAAAAAGCCAATGCGGTCTTGGGATGCATTAGGCGAGGTATATCTAGTAGGGATAAGGAGGTGCTGCTTCCGTTGTATAAGGCGCTGGTGAGACCTCATTTGGAGTACTGTGTGCAGTTCTGGTCTCCCATGTTTAAAAAAGATTAACTCAAACTGGAACGGGTGCAGAGGAGGGCCACTAGGATGATCAGAGGAATGGAAAACCTGTCGTATGAAAGGAGACTAGAGGAGCTCGGGTTGTTTAGTCTGACAAAACGAAGGCTGAGGGGGGATATGATTGCTCTCTTTAAATATATCAGAGGGATAAATACCAGGGAGGGAGAGGAATTATTCCAGCTTAGTACTAATGTGGACACGAGAACGAATGGATATAAACTGGCAGTGGGGAAGTTTAGGCTTGAAATTAGACGAAGGTTTCTGACCGTCAGAGGGGTGAAATATTGGAACGGCCTTCCGAGGGAAACGGTGGGGGCGAGGGACCTGTCTGGTTTTAAGATTAAATTAGATAAGTTTATGGAGGGAATGGTTTAATGGTAAAACATATTAGCTGAGGCATACCGAGCAATAGCAGGTAAATAGTATAATGGCTAACAAGGGTCAAGCTGGAGACTCTTGCCTACATGCTCGGGGTCTTACTGATCGCCATATTTGGGGTCGGGAAGGAATTTTCCTCCAGGGTAGATTGGCTGAGGCCCTGGAGGTTTTTCGCCTTCCTCCGCAGCATGGGACAGGGATCGCTAGCAGGAGGGTTCTCTGCCAATTGAAGTCACCAAGACACAGGATTTGGGGACTTCATCAGCAGAGTCAAGGGAAGGGTAGGGACGGTTTTGTGGCCTGCAGCATGCAGGGGGTCAGACCAGATGATCATAATGGTCTCTTCTGACCTTAAAGTCTATGAGTCTATGAGTAATAGAGTCAGATGAACAGCAACTTGTAATTTTGTAGTGTGTGCCAGCATCTGCAGTGAGAGACGATGGATTCCGCACTTCTCTCCTATGCTCTGTTAGCTGTCGTGAGGACATCACGCATGGAAGAGCTCAGTGGTTTGAGCATTGGCCTGCTAAACCCAGGGTTGTGAGTTCAATCCTTGAGGGGGCCACTTGGGGATCTGGGGCAAAATCAGTTACTCACAGAGTTACTCGCAAAGTTAGCAGAGGATGAATCACAGGCACCCAAGTGTCAGATAGATGGCAGCAACTTATCAGTGCTTTGTGCATTCACAGAGCAGCTGCATACGGTAGACCGTCGCTTTTGGGCTAGGGAAACAAGCACTGATTGGTGGGATCGCATTGTCATGCAGGTGTGGGAAGACAACCAGTGGGTACAGAACTTTAGGATGCGTAAAGCAACCTTCATGGAGCTATGTGCTGAGCTGTCCCCTGACCTGCAGCTCAAGGACACCAGAATGAGAGCTGCCTTTCGATAGAAAAGCGTGTTGCAATCGCTGTGTGGAAGCTGGCGAATCCAGACTGCTACCAGTCAGTTGCAAATCAATTTGGAGTAGGAAAGTCCACTGTTGGGGCTGTATTAATCCAAGTGTGCAGGGCAATAAATTGCATCCTGCTGCATAGGACCATGACTCTGGGAAATGTGCATGAAATTGTGGATGGCTTTGCAGAAATGGGTTTCCCTAACTGTGGCAGGGCGATTGATGGCGCACACATTCCAATTTTAGCGCCAGACCACCTTGCCTCTGAATACATCAATAGGAAGGGATAGTTCTCCATGGTGTTGCAGGTGCTTGTGGATCACCGGGGGCATTTCACAGACATCAGTGCAGGCTGGTCTGGAAAGGTGCGTGACGCACGCATCTTCAGGAACAGTGGCCTGTACAGAAAGCTAGAAAGCTGCAGGCGGGGACTTTCTTTCCAGACCACAAGTTCATGGGGGGGGGGGGAATGTAGAAATGCCCATAGTAATCCTGGGAGATCTGGTTTACCCCTTACGGCCCTGGCTCATGAAACCTTACACAGGATACTTGGACAGCAGCAAGGAGTGTTTTAACAACCGACTGAGCAGGTGCCACATGGTAGTCGAATGTGCCTTTGGCCGACTGAAAGCTCGCTGGAGGTGTTTAAATAGCAGGCTATACCTTACCGAGGATAATATTCCCCTGGTCATAGCCGCGTGCTGCATTTTACAAAATCTGTGTGAATTTAAGAGTGAAATGTTTGCTCAGGTGTGGAGCACTGAGGGACAGCACTTGGCTGCACAGTTTGATGCTAGGGCTGTCAGAGGAGCCCAGAGGGCTGCTGTTAACATCAGAGAGACTTTGAGGAACCACTTTGACAATGAGGGGCAGTAACACATGTTTGCTTTGCAGTTGCTTCCCTGTTGCATCCATGTACAAATTTGGGGCCCAAGATCCATGCAACACAATGCTTTAGAAGCCTGTTCCCAAGAGTGAATTGAATGCTTTCCGCTTTTGTAGAACGCAGAATAAAAACGCTGTACCATTAAATACCTTAGCCGTTAGTTATTGTTAAAAAGGGTAAAACCTCACAACTGTGTGTAGCTCCAGCTATCACTGTGCAAGCTGTAAGAGGGGGTGGAGTGATGGGGAAACTCAGGAGTGCTGTGAAGTGAAAAGGAATGTGTGGGCATAGAGCGGGATGGGGTTGGCAAAGAATTGTGCATCTGCTGTAGTGGTGCTCGAACTCAGATCTGCTCAGTCTGCAGCTGTATCAAAGACTTGGGCATCTCCGTCTGATCCTCCATAACTTTTATCATCCACTCTGTCGCTTGCCTAGCAAAAGCAGCATTCTCTTTTCTGTCCTGCCTTTTGGCTTCCCAGTACTCTTTCCATTTCCTGGTCTGTCTCTCATCACGCTGCAGCATCTTGTGGAAAATCTCCTCTTTGCTGCACCTAGGTTTTTTTCTTATCTGCCGCTGCCGGTTCACAGAGGTGTGTGATGTGTTCTTCAAGGTCTGTGCTGAACAGAAGAGGG
This sequence comes from Chrysemys picta bellii, assembly GCF_011386835.1. Taxonomy (NCBI): domain Eukaryota; kingdom Metazoa; phylum Chordata; order Testudines; family Emydidae; genus Chrysemys; species Chrysemys picta. The sequence goes on along the minus strand of NC_088803.1, from coordinate 45,138,619 downwards.
ACTGTTACATTCCAGCAAATGATTGAAACATTTTAGTAAAAAGGGCATTTTGCTAGTAGAAATTACTTTCTCTCTGAGATTCTAGGCAGGCACACAGCTCCGCGAGCACCCCAATCATGGTGAGTGTTGGGAGTAGGGGGAAGGCAGTTGTGCGTATGGACAAAAAGTTCATGGCTTTCAGGGCAGTTTGTCAGGGAACTCATTCTAAAATGATCCCACACTTTTTCACAGGCGGCCAACCTGCTGGCTAACATCTTGCTGCTGAAAGTCACCAGAGAAACCAGGGCTCAGCTGCTGAATGCTTGTGGCTTTCACCCTGGTCTATATGCAGCTCAGCTATGCGCCACTTTGGTCCCAGCTCCAGTGATTGCTAAATGGCCTGGTACAGTTTCCTACAATGGGGGAACTAACAAAGCTGCAGTTCCTTGGAATCTGCGGCAGAGGATTAACAAGTACCTCCTCGAAACTTTCCAGAGCCTCTCTCTGGAGGATTCCCTGCAGGTCTCGATGTCCATTGACACCCTGCTTGGCCTTGCAGATTAGCTACACAGGGCAATGTCCAGCTCACAGAAAACGCTTCCTGCCTCCCACTTTTCGATTCCCTACATAAGCCACAGCAATTTACCCAGAGTCTCATCTGCTTCCTGCTCCCCATTGAGTACTTCTGGAGTGGAGAAAAGTTCCTGGCTGCCTGCCCCACTGGGTGACCCCGCTGGGAGCACCACATCCTCTTCCAGCTCGACATCTTCACCCACAATTTCAGCCTCTGGGTTACCCCCTTTCAGCTGCATGCGAAGTAGGGTGACCAGATGTCCCGATTTTATAGGGACAGTCCCGATTTTGGGGTCTTTTTCTTATATAGGCTCCTATTACTCCCCCACCCCTGTCCCAATTTTTCACACTTGCTGTCTGGTCAGCCTAATGCGAAGTAGCCATGGGGCAATCAGTGATGGAGGTGGGGTCACCACTGAGGATAGCATTCAGCTCCTTATAGAAGCGACACATCTTAGGTGCACCACCGGAGCAATGGTTCGCCTCCTGCACCTTATGGTACACCTGCCTCAGCTCCTTTATCTTCGCTCTGCACTGCTGCGTGGCCCGATCATAGCCCATTTTACACAAACCTTGAGAAATTTGCCCATATGTGTCCCAATTCCTACAGGTCACTCGCAGCTGCGACTGAACAGACTCCTGTCCCCATATACTGATCAGATCCAACAACTCAGCAGTGGCCCAAGCGGGAGCGCATTTGGTGCGATAGCCAGCCATGCTCACCTGAAAAGCTCCTCTGGGAAGCCAGCAAGCAGGAAATGAGATTTAAAATTCCCAGGGCTTGCAAGGGGGAGGGGGAGGTTGGCTGCGGGGGAGCGGAGTTCAAACCGCTGACCAGAGCGGCAGCATGGGAATTGTGGGATACTTTCTGGAAGCCAATAAAATCGGGGTGGGGGAAAAACTGGTGTCTACTCTGGCTGTTTGTCGACAATAAAGGGAAGGGAAAAGACAAAAGTCTCTCGTGGGGCTGGAAGTTTTTTGTCACCAAAACTAGGCTTTTTTTTTTTTAAAGTCACATTGCAGTGTGTACACTATTGTTTTGTCGCTAAAAGCCAGTTTTTGGCAACAGTGTAGACAAGCCCTTAGTGTTTAGTGCAGCCTAGTTTTAATACACTCAAACAATGCATCTAATAGACTTCACTGGGTGAGGAAGTGTTCCATGATTTCAGTCTAAATCTTCCTCTGTTCAGTTTAAATCCCATTCCTTTTAGTGATGCTGTACCTCCCTGAAACACTTTACCAGCCCCTGTCCCTCCTGGGTGAATACACCCTTCAAATGTTTTGTGAACAGTTATCATTATCCTTGTATTGTAGTCACTGTTTAGCCAAGCTCTACTCCCAGTTATTTACATCTTCATCGAATTTAACGGAGCTGCACTAATATTGAGACCAGAAGATGGTTTCTTTTAATTATTCCTCATAAAAGATCCATTTCCTTAAAGATTTTTTTGTTTCCTCCTCTGAATTCCTTTCACTTTGTCAACATCTTGGGGGCAAAGAGGCACGCCCAGAGTTAGCACCTGAATTCTTTTTGAAGTATGTAGCGTGTTTCCACAAGCATGTTATTAATTATGAATAATTCCATCATTCCACTTTTCTGACTATCTTCCAGCAATTCACATTTAAATATGCACATCTGGTACAAATAAAGAAAGTCCGATTTGTATGTGCTTTATATCAGACATCCAAGGATTATGACTGTTTTTCCTTTGTCCGTATATTTTGATCCACTCAAGTTGGTAAATCCTTTTTTGTATAATCCCGTAAGCGTCATAATATTGTACAGGATGAGGCAGCTTTTTTGTGCTTTACTAACTGTGTTTACTTTCACTGATATGGTCAACTTCTGAAGAATGTCTCATAAACTCAATAACATTTCCAGTTTGAATGTTTTGCTCCATTTTCAGCCAAAATGTTTATATAATACCGCAGTCAACAAACTTGCGCAAAACTCTTTCATAAACTGGATATGTCTGCAATTGGAATAAAAATCATTTGTGTGCTACAGCAGCTGTGCCAATGTACTTGGCACGTCTGTAATGCCGTCCATCTGAAGATCTCAAAGCACTTAATGGACATTAATATCTCCACTTTATAGACAGAGTAAGAGGCATCAAGAAATATAGGAATAGGGGGTTTTTTGTTCTTTTTTTGGAGGGGAGGGAACGAGGAACAAAGCCCAAGGTGTACAGGTGAAAATGTGTTGCAGCTGTGATGGAGCTATACGTAATTACACATGCAGGGCCTGTTGTCATTAGGGCTACGCATTTTAATGTAACTTTATTGAATAGAGCCTAGAGCTGGTAGATCACTGATGTCAATGGGGAACACATGGGGTATATAAGTCAAAGCAGGACCTGGCCTTTATGTTCTTCTTCTTAGCATATGTGCAGCGTGCCTTGGGTGGCACGTGACCAGGATTCATCACTGAATTTAGTCCACTTGTTGGATCACTAGCTTCCCCGTCTTGGGCTGGTACTGACTGGAAGTGTGATGTGAAGGCTGATCCATCTTTCACACACACCCCGACCCCACCGTCTTTATGTTGAAAGTGCTATAGAGCAGGGGCCCTGTGTTTGCATTCTGTAAAGCATCCCCTCCAGGCAGAGGGCTATGTAAACAATAGGCTTGCTGTAGTATAGAATTAAAGATGGCAGAATGGGTGTAAACAGTGACATTTAGGATTCCAAGGTTCAACTGAAAGTCGGATAGAAAGAATGCAGGTTTGGCGTGTCTAGTTGGAAAAAACTGCAAATCCTGTATTCTGAGTGGTGGCTGCATGTGCGGGAGAGAGAGCAAGAATTCAGTTATTTATCTCCTTGGTGAGAAGAAAAGGTTGTGAAAGATGGCAAGAAAAAATTAGTATCAAATGGTTACTTACCTTTCAATGACTGTGATTCTTTGAACTGTGTTGTCCACACAGATTCCACCCATGGTGCACACATGTTGCGCATGCCCGAGATCAAATTCTGTTGAAATAGCCGTTTCCATTGCACCCTGAGAGTCCTTGCTGCCACTGTAACCAAGGATATAAGGAACGGAGCAGCCTCAATGACTTCTCAGTTCCTTCACTAATAAAGAATTGTCAGGACTCCCAATAAGCAGGGACGTTGTGGACTCTGTGTGCACAATGCATCTCTAAGAACCACAACTACAGCAGGGTAAGCAACTGTTCGTTCTTCTTTGAGTGATTGTCCACACAGATTTCACTCTTGGTGACTAGCAAGCAGTATTCTGTTCGTGGAGGTGGGTTAGAGGAGTCCTGTTTACATATCAGTCAAAGGACCTCCCTACCAAAGCCTGTAGCTGATCTAGAGGCTTGCACCAAGGTGTAGTGAATAGAAAAAGTGTGGACTGAACTTCAAGTCACTACCCTACAAATCTCAGTCAATGGGACATATTCAAAGAGATGGTGGAAGCTGCTTGGGCTCTAGTTGACTGAGATCTGATGCGCCCAGAAGGCTTTCTGTGGTAGCACATAGCAGGTATATATGCAATCCAAAATGTACTTAGGTAGTCTCTGCAAGGATATTGTTTGCCCTCTCATTCATACAGCAAATGCAACAAACAGACTTGGTGATGCTGAGATTGATCTACTCCTGTCCCAGTAGAAAGACAATGCTCTAACGATATCCCTCATGTGGAGTTTAGCCTCAGCCAGGAAAGAATAACATTTTGGAAAAAAGACCTGTAGATAAATAGACTGTCAGAATTTCACATGAAGCAATCATGAACAGGTATTTTGGGTGAGGCCTGTCTTGTGAAAGATGCTGTGGTGGGGAGGAGCTGTCAGGAGCTCCTGAATCTCCCCTATTCTCTTGAACGAGGTAATAATCACCAGGAAGGCCATCTTCTTGGACAGATGGTAGAGGGACCAGATAGCCGTGGGCTCGAAGGGAGATCCTGTCGCATAAATTGGCACTATGTTGAGATTCCATGGAGGATGGGGTTCTGTGACTGGTGGAAAGGGATGGGTAAGACCTTGGAGAAATTTCCTCCTGACAGAATGAGAAGATACTACATGGCCCTGCCCCAGGGTATGGCTCAGTGAGATTGCAGCCAGGTTAACCTTAATTGAGCTGAGACAGTCCTGACTGAGCAAGAGCAAGTAGCCCAAAATATTGGGGATCATCCCTTGCAGAGAAGCACAGTGTTGTCATTTGAACCAAACAGAGAATTGTTTCTATTTGGCTTGGCAAGTACATCTCATTGAGGGCTTTCTGTTGTGACGTAGGATGTTCAGGACCACCACAGAGCAGTCTTTTGCGGTAGCCATCAGCCAGCCAACATCCAAGCTGTCAGGTATAGGGACTCTGAGGCTGGATGAAGGACCTGACTATTGCTTGAAACAGAAGGATGAACTTTTAAATGGACAATCTCAGTAGATCAGAGTACCAGAACTGTCTGGCCCAACCTGGGGCTATTAGGACGATAGTCCCTGCATCTTGCTTTAGCTTTGTCAATACCCCAGGGAATACAAGTGTTGATGGGAAGGCATACCTCAGACCTGGACTCTGAGGGATGAGAAAGGCATGCGTGAAGCATCTGTTCTTGCCTCCTTTGGAGCAGAATCTCTGACACTTGTTGTTGTGGTACATCACAAACAGATCTATTGTTGGATATCCCCCATCTGAGGAAAATGATATGGAGGATTTGAGGGACCACTCATGGCTCTGGGAGATCCCTGCTAAGCTCATCCAATATAGTGGGCTGAAGGCCAGAGAGATGGAGAGTTGTCACGGTGACGTGTTCCAGTTCCTCACACATGGCCTCTTGGCACAAAGAGGACGACTGCTCCTCCTTCATAGAATCATAGAATCTGACTTTAAGGTCAGAAGGGACCATTATGATCATCTAGTCTGACCTCCTGCACAACACAGGCCACAGAATCTCACCCACCCACTCCTGAATCAAACCTGTGTCTAAGCCATTGAAGTCCTCAAATCCTGGTTTAAAGACTTCAAGATGCAAAGAGTCTTCCAGCAAGTGAGCCGTGCCCCACGCTGCAGAGGAAGGCAAAAAACCCCCAGGGCCTCTGCCAATCTGCCCTGGAGGAAAATTCCTTCCTGACCCCACTTATGGCGATCAGCTAAACCCTGAGCATGTGGGCAATCCTCCTTTCCTGTGAATGTAATGTATTGCCATGGTGTTGTCTGTAAGCTCCTGCCTGGTAATGCCTCAAAAGACAGGTAGGGATGCCTTGGATGCCAGCCAAAATAATGTAAGTTCAGGCACATTGAAATGAAGGGAGGCCTTGGGGGCTGACCAATTATCTCAATTTTTTAGGTGATCCACATGGGTTCCTTACCCTGGGATGGAGGCGTGCATAACTAGTTTTCGATGGAAGAAATGTGGAGAACAGAACTTGTTGCATACCTGATCTGATTGGATCCACCAATCTAATGATGACAGGATCACTCTAGGAAGGGAGACCCTCTTGTCCATGTTGTCTTAGATAAACTGATCTCAACCACCTTTGCAGCAGTGAAAGGTAAAGTTTGGCAAGCTGTGTGATGTGTATGTATGTGCCAGCACTTGACCCAGAACCTTCAAACAGGTTCTCACCTGCATTGTAGGCTGCCCTTGAAACTGTCATGTGACCTACCTATCATAGTGCAGCCCCTCTGAGGCAGGTATGCCCCCAACAATTTGATGCTGTGTGTTTGGTGTCAACGTGGATTTGATGCTTTACTTTTGGTATCATTGTTAATTTGTCCTTGTTGACCCTGTATGCCAAAAAGATCTAGTCTTTGGGTCTTTTTCCCTGGAAGTGGATCTTTAATGTTGCCTGGGCTCCATGGGTGGAATTCTAGAAGAAGTTAATGTAATCCTTAGCCAGCCCCTGATATCTCCTGTCTGCATATGTGAAGGTCGCAGAGATGGATATGGGGTGTGCCATATGACCTTTGCAGGTTCCAAAAGCCCTTCGTCAATAGGAAAGGCTGTCCTACTAGATGATGAGAGTTGGAGGATGTCCAGTTGTTTGTTGTTTTTTTCTTGAATTATCTTGCGAGGGGCTCCCAAGGTGCCCACTAGTCTCCTCAAGAGATCCTGAAATGCCTTAACTCATCCAAGAAGGCAGTGGAAGAAAAGTTAGTTGTCTCCTTTGGTGATGAGGAGGAGATGGCCAGTGGTCAGCGGAGAGATTATCTCTGCTGGGTTCTTATTCTTCCTCCATATGTTGTTGATGCACTAGGGTTGATACCAGAGCAGGCTGCAATACCTGTTTTGGAGAAGGCTACCTTGGTCTGGAGACAGCAGAATAAGCTGGTTTCTTGACATAGGGACTGATACCTCAAGGTGACAATAGGACCAAGACTAGTAGGGATGCTGCGGGAGAGGAGGGCACACTAGCTCAACAGTTCCCTTCTGGATCCTGTGGACTCATGAGTGCCTCTCAGGGATTCCATCTTCTATTGTCTGTGTCCACTGAGTTATTCATGGTGGACATGGATCTCATTCCAGGGAAGATGATCTGCTCTGTTCCCCAAAGGAGACCAAAAAGGCAGAGTCATCTTCCATAGACAGGGCATCCCCTGTCAAGTCTATGGCCACCACCACCACCGAGTTGAAAGAGGGAGCCATTGTATTTATTGCCTCCCTCAGTTGGTTCCAGGATTAGAGACTCTGGTACTGGTCCCACCATGAAGTCTTCTGGCACTAAGAAGTGCGGTGGTGTGAGTAAAGCTTTTGGTACTGAAGAGTTGGGTCAGTGCCAAATGAGCGACTGGCATCACTGAGTTCAGTGCCAATGAGCCTGGTATGGGTTTCCTCAGCACTGCAGTCATCATCCTGAAGTCGTCTACTGCTGGCGTACATGCGTCAGTCGCCTAAGCAGTACTGGAATTGGTGGAGTGCTTACTGTGGGAAGCGATCTGTGCTGGTTTCACCGTGGAGTTCAGCAAGGCCCAGCCTTGTGGCTCTGAGAAGGCACCTAACGGAAGGGTTTCTTTCTGCTGAGCAGAGTGAAACAGCAAGGTTTCTGGTAGTCCCATGAGGCTGGGATGGTGTCGTGGCTCACCAGTGCACTGGAGGAGTGTGAGTGACCTGAAGGTGGTGATCTCTCCAGTTGTTTCACAGGGTCAGATGAAGCTTGTACAGATCTCTCCAGAAGATGAAGCTTCAGTCTCCCTTCTGTCTCTCAAAGTGTGCTTGGAAAATGTCCTGCACGTGCCCATCTCCTAGACGGAGAAGGCACGTCAGGTGGCTGTCGTTCCTGGGCATTGTGGTATCGCACAAGAAGCCGATCTTAAATTCTGGAGACTTGCTTTTGACTATTTTAGGCTCTGTATAGGAGGAGGAAGGAGAATATCTTGGGCCTTGTACCTGGGGTTGTGGAAGCAAGAATCATTAATCTTATTAAAACTACAATAGAGAAGTCTTAGTTTTTCAATCCATCCTTGTTTTTTAATGATCTAAGAACTATAATTACTAAAATAACAGGTCTACAGATCTAAGTGATGAACTGCCAGGTTCTGTGTCTCAGCCACAGGTGGTAAGAAGGAACTGAGACGCAGTTGAGGCCACCTCACCTCTGACACCCTCAGTACGAGGGCTCCCAAAGCATAGCTGTGACCCCAGTGCATGCTGCTATTTCGAAAGAATCCGTTCTGGCGTGTATGGGCCATATACGCACCAATAGTGGAATCTGTGCGGATAGTCACACGAAGAACAAAATGTTCTGGCAGTTCAAGTCTTCCCTGATGTTGATGCTAAATCACACTCCTACTTATAAGTACATAAATTAAGGAGGACTTTAAATGCTCCAGAACTGATTTCACACACAAGAAAAAGTGGAGACATTTTTTCAGATACCTTATCTAGAAGTAATGAATGTATGAGGTTTAGCAGGTCTTGATTATGCATTTTTGAAAAAAGTTTATTTTCAACAAGACGACAGGAGCCAGCAGCAACCACAGTGCAATCAGTTTTATGTTTGTTTGGGGTTTTTTTTTTTTCTTGCTCTCAAGTTGGTAAACAGCAGTGGTCACACCAAACAATACTCTAGCAAAGCACTGCAATAAACATTTCTGATTTTTGGATTGGTCCCTAGTTTTGGACTGTCTTAATATATGTAAACAATATAATTTTATATCTCTAATTTTAAAGACCTCTGTTGCATCACCTTAATGCCTCAGTTCCTCCTAACTTACCCTCCTGAGACCTTTGTTGCCCTACATGCACATTCTCCAGAGCAATATAATTTTCCTGTCCTAAGATTATTAATACAGATCACAGGATTCCAGGTAACTAGCTTCAGTACAAAGCAAAGATTTCATTTGTTCTCCAGAGGCCAAGCCCTGGCACAAAGGTTGAGTAAACAGATTGTGGCAGGGGATCTTCACAGGGACATGAAAAACTAATCCTCCCTCCCAGGATGTGACACATCAGTGCACCCTCTCCCCAAACGCTGCAGCTCACGGGCTCTAGTCACATGAGTGGGGTTTGCACCATGGAGCCACATCTAGACAGAAATAACTGCAGTCAAAGAAAATAATACACAAGATTTGATATAAACAAAAACAGATCTCCTTCCTGTCTGAAGAGGAAGATAAGAAACATCCACCTCAGTAAATGTAGGTGCTGAATATGAATTTGGTCAGTGGTTACCACTGTTTATTGTAGTAGTGTTCTGTAGTAAAGTTGAGGAAAAAAGGAGAGAATGGGAGATTTGCTGTCACGTGCAGGGACAGATTTGTAATCAGATTTGCTTACAAAATAAGACCTCTACATCAGAGTGGGCACTGACTTGACAGAATAAAGCCTCACAGATTTGCACTGTGCATAGTGCCCTCATGTGGATTTTGGTGTATAGCTACATTTGCAGATTCATTAAATTTTATATAATAATTATATGACAGATATGGTAGCTGCATTAACATTGACAGAACAAGGAGTAATGGTCTCAAGTTGCAGTGGTGGGGGAGGTTTAGGTTGGATATTAGGAAAAACTTTTCACTAGGAGGGTGGTGAAGCACTGGAATGGGTTACCTAGGGAGGTGGTGGAATCTCCTTCCTTAGAGATTTTTAAGGTCAGGCTTGACAAAGCCCTGGCTGGGAAGATTTAGTTGGGGATTGGTCCTGCTTTGAGCAGGGGGTTGGACTAGATGACCTCCTGAGGTCCCTTCCAACTCTGATATTCTAAGATTCTATGATTAAGGATCAGGCAAGAACTGTCCAGTTCAATCCTATGTGTTCTTGTGCTAACCCAGAGGGAACTGCAGCATCCTCATTAAACCCAAAATACTGTAATTGTGATATGACCTGAATTGAGACAGAGCTCAGCAAAATTCATCTTAAAAATGCATTTTATGTTAGCAAAAAGTGGCAGAGAGAAGAGGATTGCGCTGCAATTTTTGGGTTCTCTGAGAGCTTGTTTACATGGTGCTTTATTCCCCACCCGTAGGGATGTAAATTATAGTCCACACTCACATGTCATACACTAACTGCATGACATGCACTAAAAGTTCTCTAATGTGTGTTAATGTAGTCCCATTACAAACAGTAGTTAAGGTGAACTAGGGAACTTTTAAAGCATGTCAGCAGGGTTTAAATGGACCAGTTAGTGCACTACATGTTAATATGGACTAAATTTTCCACCACTCTGTTGCAGACTGAAGCACTGTGTACACAAGGCCGGACACTACCAAAAACACCACCACAAATTGCAGTGATGCCTCTGGAATGTGAACTGATCACTAAAAACTGGACTGAATCCACCAAGTCCTTTCTCACAGGCCACTTACCAGAAGAGAATAACAGCTTGTGGTCAATGGAATGGATTCATCCCCCCACACAGGTGAAAGGTTATATATTCCAGTGCCATATATTCCAGTGCCAATAGTCTGAATGATATAGTCCCTTCCCTCTACCCTGCAAACCCATTTCTTACTGAGAGTATTGTTGTCCAGGATGAGTAGATATTTAAACAGGGAATGTAAGCTAAAGTATGTGTGTGTGTTTAAGTATAAAGGGCAAAGAGGAAACCACAATATGAAAACATACTGATGGCTACGAATGATATATGTCAGAAGCTATCTACATATTCCACTTGGGGGATTTCACTGGCACAAGTTAAGAAATGCCACAAACAGCTGCAAAAAACTGAAACATTTTCGGCATGGTAAAACCACATTAGTAACAATATACTGTCTCAATGCAAATCTTCCTGTGAGCCAGATGGTGAGGTGGCAGCAGTGAAAAAGATGGGTGGAAACGTCTCAGAATGAGGTTTTGGGTCTCCGGCCTTGCTACCTCTTCTAATGTTGCAGTACATTCAAAGGGCCTGATTTTGATCTCAGGTAGAAGACTTTTATCGCAGTGTAACTCCACTGTCTTCAGTAAAGTTACTGCACTTTTTAACGGGTGTAAATCAGATGTCTGGCCCTCTGAATGCTAGTGTGCATTATTTGCAATACTAGTCTGCAATGAAAAACAATTTGATCAGTCATTTCTTATGTGAGTTGGGGTTACTTGTTCATAATGATGGACTAATAATCAGATCAGTGGATAATGGTAAATTTATTTTTTTATTACTAATAAATGGGACTGTCACATGAAATTACTTTCTTACAAACACAGTGTAGGAAGATGTCCCGTTTACTAACTAAGGGAACTCAGAGTGGAGGCTGTATAGGTGAGGTGTTACGGTAAGTGAACATACTGTTAGAAAAGTTAGATCAATGATTGTGTCTAATGGACCATTGTTTCAGTAATCAATATTTATGTATCAGTTTTGATGTGAGATCACATGTTTGACACAAAACATAATTGACTAAATATCAAGGATTATTGAAATCAGAAAATGTACAAAAGAAAGAAAAAATAGCTATGGCTAATCATCAGTTTAAAAATACATTTCCTTATCTCTCTCACTTAAAATCATTTTGTTTCTGTTTCGTCTAAAGCCAGCTGTGGTACAGCAATGCAATTGGATGCTGTAATATAAAACCCCAATAGCACAACTGTTCCTCTGAAAGCCATTTGTTACTCACTCTCATTGGAATGGTTCCAAGCAAATAATCTAAAATTACACTTTAAAACTGATCATTTAACAACAAATATTGTATGAACCCTTTTTTAATCTAATCAACTCCTTACACCCAGATAACTGATTTTATGCCAAGAAATCTCTGGCACTATCAGCAGCTGGAACACAGCTGTGTTGGAGGCTCTGGTCTGATCTGATGGTAGGATATCTTCTCTTCCAGCTTCATTAAGGTGCAAATAGGGCTTTTCCCTGCAGCTGGATCAGATGAAATAGGTAGGCACTGGATTTTCCATTACCTCTTTGAAAGCCCACACATTTGTTGTTTCTGAAAAGTCTCTTAAGAAATAAAACCTATGAGCAGTTAAAGTTTTTCTTTAGCAGGTTATCAGATGGAATGGCCAGAAACTGTTTTAATAAAAGTCTAGAGAAAAGAAGCGTTCGTGCCCAGCGTTACTTTTAGATTATAAGGTGGTGTTGAAAATGAAGAAGGAAATGGAACTGGAACTGAAACTAAAGCACTGTCAACATGTATAGATTTTCTGATCATTTCATCTAATTTAAGTTATTAGCACAGAATCCTGAGCTACAATAATGCCACAGCATGTCAGGTTACTGCCTCCAAAGTTAAGGAACACGGTCCAAGAATAGCACAGAGAACATACAGAGGAAGATTCTGAAGACATTCCAGGGATTTTCTCCACTGGTGGTAGCACTGCTCAGACGACACAGATTTCCAAGACATTGGTAGCATTCAAACATCCATTTTAGACAGGCCAAAATGATCAAGAGTTCAACATGAAGTGCCGTAATTCATGACGGAAATTCTTAAACTAATTTTTTTTTTGCAAAATAGGCAGATTTTATCCTGACTGTCAATATAAGCTGTGATCTGGACACCTGTAAAATTACCAAGTTCCATCAGTGCCTATTTTTAAAAAATGAACATTTTAACTAGTGCTTGGCTATCCTTGAAGTATCACTCCCTGAACTACAATTTTTTCCCCTGTAATACCTCTATTCTTTTTTTTAAAAAAACAAACCTGTTTCATTCTCTTCAGAACAAAACTGCAAGTGGCTGGCTGGCTGGCTCTGGCCAACTTTTCTATTTGTGTCATTGATATGGTTTACCATCTGGTTTACTCTGTATGCCATGTAAATATATGTATCTTATTTTTCTCCCTATATATTCAGGAGCTTGCCATAACTTTGTAGAAGGATTCTGTCTGACTACTCTTTGTAAGGATATTGTCCCTGTCTAAGCTATTGTACTTTTCTGTCTTTTGGGCCTTAAATCAAGAAAGCATCTCTGTTCCAGACAGCACTTAAGCAAGTGGTTAAAGTTAAACACATGCTTAAATCCCACTGAAGTAAATGGAAGTTCAACACATGCTTAAAGTTCAACACATGTTCCTCAGGCGTTTTCCTGAATTGAGATCCTTTGATTAGAAACCCTTCAAGCCTTGATATTTGTTTTGAGTATAGTGCCAACCATACTGTCAACACTTGCTAATCATTACTATAATTATTTATTAATCATTGCCTCCACAGGTGTAACCTCGAATTAGAACTAATTGGCTTTCTTTATATTCTCTTCAAGAGCAATGTCTAGTGTCAAATTCTCCTTTGCGTGACAGCACTGCAAGTTCACTGACAACAATGCAGTAAGTTACACCAGTGTAAATCAGACAAAAATATAGCTCCCTATATCTAATCAGTTTCCATTAAGTTCCTGATTAATTCCTGAAGTAAATGATCACTACCATGTGAACCTTCTCATCTATGCAAAACATTCAGTTTCACCCAACTATGTAAACTGAACAGCTATCACTATAGTTTTCACCAGCAGACTGGTGGTGTTCAATGGGAATATATGGTAGTTGTGATATTCAAACAGCTTTCCTCAACCCTGTATTTGTCTGATTCAGCTTTCATCGCTACAGTGAGAAGGAGTAGCAAGAGGCTGGTGGTGCATGGGCCTTGGACAAAAAATTCATTCTTAAGGAAAGGTGCTTCTCTGTGATAAATTATTTGATCTGTTGGAGTTGGTACTGCAGTGCAAGGATATTGTTGTCAATTGCTATCCTTGTACATGTTTTGCCATAACTTTCCCAGACTCTAATTGCTTCTTTCCTAAAGGTGTTCTTGTAAAACTTTGAGTGGGCATTAAGAATAAGTAGAAAGTCTCCATTCCTCTTACTTGGTTTATATGCACAGCAGATATCTTATATGATTTGAGTCCTGAGCATACATTATAACCTGTCAGTTATTTAAATAATCTGTTTTAAGAGGTAAATTCAGTTTTGTCATTTCAGTGATATTTTTAATACGGGATTCTGTTCCCAAATTCACTGCTGGTGTAACTGGTTTAACTCTAGAGACTGGAAATTTACTCCTTCGGACAACACATTTTATGTTTAATCTAAAAATTCATGCAATCATAATATTTTTCTTGATAGGTGAATAGAAAATGTTCCTGTTTTATATTTACTAGCAAAAGAAATTTGCAGCTGATCAGTTGTATTTCTATTGTATAAATCAGGGAAAGACGTCACTGCAGAATGGCAGGGTTGTACTGAATCTGGTGGGTACCCCTGGATTACCTGACCTTCCCACATTCACCCCATGGTGCATTTTTAAAAACCAAACCCTAATAACTACCACATTCTTAGTGTCATTGTGACCTTCAAGTTTAATTTTTATCAAAACAAAATAAGTTAAGAATATAAAGGAACAGAATTTTTTTTTAAAAATATACAAATAAGTCAGTTGTATCATTCTTATCAACATTTAACAAACAAATAGTATTTTAGGTACTATATCTTGCATATTCAACAAAAATATGCGATTACAATATGCAACTTACAGGGCCACCCAGTCCCCCAGTGTTCATACCTTTCATGCTTCTTAACTTCATATCCAGATTTGCTAGTCTTTAGTATAAACCTTCCCAGCTTAATACACTATTTAGCCATCTCATGTCCCCGTTCCATACATGGAAATCCCACTGAAATTAAGAGCAGGTTTGCATAAAGTTTATTTACAGAATGGGGTCCCACTATCTACTAGTCTCTGACCTATAAGCTTAATGGGCATAATTCTGATTTCATTTACACTCCTGAAAATCAGGAACTAACTCTTCTAAAGTATATGGAGTTAATGCTAGTGTTATAAAACCAGCATATAAGAAGTGAGATCAGAATAAGGTCCCAGGGTTTCACAGTAGTAAAAGGGGAAGATAGCTAATGCTCATTTTTATTAAAGCAATACTTCCATTGTTCCATGAAATCATGATCCCAAATCCTGTAGAAACCCTACTGAAATCTCTCTGATTTTGGACAAGAATATCGTAGTATTTTTATAAGGAACAAGTAAAGATTTTGTAGGTTATTCTTTATTCTATGTCCTTTACTGCTGAAGAAGAAAAAATCCTGCTAACTCCATTAACCTTTTTCAACACAACGGCACTAGCATTTATAATTAGAAATCAGTATAACACTCTGATCATGATATCAATTTCCCTAACAGTAAAAATATATACCAACATAATTTGATGCTAAATAAAAAGCTCTCTGCAGGGCAAATTGGAACTATGGTCACTTTCATAATGCATATGAGTGTAAAGGGGGGACAGAGCTTAGGATTTGGTTCCATTTATGTGTATCCACAGAAAGGTTGTCATTCTGGCACTTCTCCTTCACTTCCTACAATATGCATATGTTTCTCTGACATACATAGATAGTACACTAGACCTATTTATGACTCTGACCCATACAGGCTCACTTTTGCATGATTGCATGATTATTCTTTCCTTAAAGTACATGCAATTATGAATATCACATGAAAGTTAATCCATAAAATCCTGTATATGAGTCCAAATTATTCAAAAACTCATAGCAAAGTTAAGTATAAAATTTGACTCTAGTACAGCAGTGCAATGATTTCAAACTTTCTCTGTAGGTTTAAACTAGTTTTCTAGTGAATGGTAAGTGTATCTGGTATTTTACTGACTGGAGATGTTTTCATGTAAACAAAGTAAATTTTGGGTTTCAAAGCAGAAGTTGATTTACATGACAATAAGTGCTGCAAATGCCCTGATGCAAAACCCTAGAAAAAATCCTTCTCATATCAACTTTCACTTATTTTGCATGGTCAGGGGTTTGGAGGGAAAGGCAAAAGTTTTCATTTGGGTTTAACTTCAGAACAATAAAACAAAACATTGTAACTTGCTTTTAGAGCACAATCCGAAAAACAGAATCAGAGAAAATCTGTGTTAAAAATCTCATTACAAAGAAACATTGACATTACCTATTTACACCCCAATTTCTCAAAGTAGAGCTAAAGAATAAAATATTTCAGTAGATCTCAGCAGAAAAGGCACAAAACACAAAGCAGGACATGCTTGTGTCATTTTGTCACAAAGAAGCATTGACCATTGTACAACATGGAAAAAGTCAGTATTCGTGTGACATCTCACAATATCATAGATGCACGGGGGGTATATCTTCCTCCCAATGTACATACATAACTTCCAGCAAAGCTGGAAATAATTACTAAAAAGGGGAGCAAAGGGATGAAAATATACCCAATGGTTTGTTACAATCTACACCTCAACTTATGCATTAAGGAGGCTGATTGCTGTTTTATCATTATTGGTAAACAAATACACTGCAGTGTCTTTATAATACAGTCTCTGTGAGCTGGGGATTGTGGGTGTTATGTGGGATTGATGAGGCTTAGTGGAGTTGGGAACCACGTTGTGCACTTAAATATATAATTTAACTGCTTCCTTGCTCCATACAAAAACACTAAAATATGTAAAAGAAGCCTGAGTCCTTGCAAAGAAGAACGGTTATTCTTAGAAGAGAACTTTGCCTATACTGTGCAGGAATGGCTATTCTGATGTTAAGGTGCTTCAAAAATCAGATCAATGATCTGCAATTTCCATGGCATTTCTCTCTCTAATGTACCATCATACATCCATCTGCCATAGCAGTGTCCTGTTAGCTATATTTCTATAACTAGCCTGTCTTCATCATCACTGCTTGTGTCATCGTATTCCACTCGGGTTTGTTTCCTTATCATTTCTAAACCTCTTTTTTTGTATGTTTTGGAAGGTGTTTCAGAGCTAGCTGTGGACTCTGTGGGACTGAAGGGAAATGAGGGCTGTTTAAAAGTACTAGTGCCAGTTTCATTAAGTCTTCGATGGCCATCTGATTGTAAGTAGGCTCCATTCTTGTCCATGCATCCATGAGAACTGTTTTCAGAAGAGTTTATCCCCTGTATATTAGCTGTGCTAGGTAAGCTAGTACTTGTGATTGATATCTCAGGAAGGGTGTTTACCTTTGATCCCAATGAAGCTGAACACACAGTTTTGGAACTAGGAGTAAGTTTCTCCTTCAGAGATGAGTATGAATTTCCTTCCATTGGATGTTCCTCCTTTCCTGAGGTCTGGACCAATGGGTATAATGCAGCAGAACTTTGACCTTGTGACTCTACATTGAGTATATTTTTGTGGTCAGCTTTCGGCCATAAGAAAAAAGGAGCAGTAACCTCTGAACCCATACTCGCATGCTGGCAGCATGTGCCTGTGCCTACAAAATCAAATGGAAAAGACCAAAAAGAGGACTCCACAGGGTCAGAATGAGCATTTGGCTGTGGCTCCACTGGAAATGATTTCTGAAGCATGAGAGGTTGAGTCACTAAACAGCAGATGTCCAGGTCATTGTTGGTTTGTCGCATGGCTGCTTTAGCTGGTGATGAACATGAGTATGTTACCATAGGTAATCCTGGAGTTGCATTAAAGTTCTGAAGAAAGAGATTGCCTCTTGAGTGTTTCTCGATTGGTATAGGAACATCCTGCAGCAGATGGGGGTGGGGGGGAGAGGATCAGGAAGGAAATGAATTTCAACTTACATTAAAATTTTCAATCCAAAGCAATGTCATCCTTTGTAAAGAGAATGAAATAACAATTACGTTGACTATATCCACATGACTATAAGACTGTTTATATCTGGTGTCAAGTATCAGAGGGGTAGCCGTGTTAGTCTGAATCTGTAAAAAGCAACAGAGGGTCCTGTGGCACCTTTAAGACTAACAGAAGTACTGGGTGCATAAGCTTTCGCGGGTAAGAACCTCACTTCTTCAGATGCAAGTAATGGAAATTTCCAGAGGCAGGTATAAATCAGTATGGAGATAACGAGGTTAGTTCAATCAGGGATGCATAACTAACCTCGTTATCTCCATACTGATTTATACCTGCCTCTGGAAATTTCCATTACTTGCATCTGAAGAAGTGAGGTTCTTACCCACGAAAGCTTATGCTCCCAGTACTTCTGTTAGTCTTAAAGGTGCCACAGGACCCTCTGTTGCTTTTTATATCTGGTGTAACTCTGTTGAGATCAACTGAGTTATACAGGCATAAATGTGGTCCTTCATCTCTACAATTGTGATTATATTTGCTTTCCTTTTTGTCATAACTCCAAGATAAAGTATTCATCGCTCCCGTGATTGCTAATCTCTGAGAAATGAGGTAAATTACTTGTGCATTTCTCCACTGTTTGTTAGTTGCTGAAGGTTTTGTTTTTGTTGGTTGTTGGGGTGTCTGTGTGTATTTTGTTTTTTGCTTTTTAGCTAGGTGATGACTCGTGCTAATGGCTTATGGCTGAAATAGGGGGTTGCTGACTAACTGCATGGTTACATGGTGTCTGGTTGATTTTCTTTATGTTGAAATACTATGTACACATGGCAAGGGAGTGTGTATAACTGAGGCATTAGGGAGCTAAAAACATATAGAAATACCAAGGTGGGTGTGCATCTACAGCAAAGTTGGTTTGTTGAGGAATCATAGAATATCAGGGTTGTAAGAGACCTCAGGAGGTCATCCAGTCCAACCCCCTGCTCAAAGCAGGACCAATCCCCAACTAAATCATCCCAGCCAGGGCTTTGTCAAGCCTGACCTTAAAAACCTCTAAGGAAGGAGATTCCACCACCTCCCTAGGTAACCCATTCAAGCTTCACCACCCTCCTAGTGAAAAAGATTTCCTAATATCCAACCTAAACCTCCCCCACTGCAACTTGAGACCGCTACTCCTTGTTCTGTCATCTGGTACCACTGAGAACAGTATAGATCCATCCTCTTTGGAACCCCCTTTCAGGTAGTTGAAAGCATCTATCAAATCCCCCCTCATTCTTCTCTTCTGCAGACTAAACAATCCCAGTTCCCTCAGCTTCTCCTCATAAATCATGTTCTCCAGCCCCCTAAGCATTTTTGTTGCCCTTCACTGGACTCTTTCCCATTTTTCCACATCCTTCTTGTAATGTAGGGCCCAAAACTGGACACAGTAGTCCAGATGAGGCCTCACCAATGTTGAATAAAGGGGAACAATCACGTCCCTTGATCTGCTGGCAATGCCCCTACTTATACAGCCCAAAATGCCGTTAGCCTTCTTGGCAACAAGGGCACACTGTTGCCTCATATCCAGCTTCTCGTCCACTGTAACCCCTAGGTCCTTTTCTGCAGAACTGCTGCCTAGCCACTCGGTCCCTAGTCTGTAGCAGTGCATGGGATTCTTCCGTCCTAAGTGCAGGACTCTGCACTTGTCTTAGTTGAACCTCATCAGATTTCTTTTGGCCCAATCCTCTAATTTGTCTAGGTCCCTCTGTATCCTATCCCTACCCTCCAGCGTATCTACCATTCCTCCCAGTTTAGTGTCATCTGCAAACTTGCTGAAGGTGCAGTCCACGCCATCCTCCAGATCATTAATGAAGATAATGAAGCCCCAGGACTGACCCTTGGGGCACTCCGCTTGATATTGGCTGCCAACTAGACATGGAGCAATTGATCACTACCCGTTGAGCCCGACGATCTAGCCAGCTTTCTATCCACCATTTAGTCCATTCATCCAACCCATACTGCTTTAACTTGTGTCAAGAATACTGTGGGAGACCGTATCAAAAGTTTTGCTAAAGTCAAGAAATAACACGTCCACTGCTTTCCCCTCATCCACAAAGCCAGTTATCTCATCATAGAAGGCAATAAGGTTAGTCAGGCACGACTTCCCCTTCGTGAATCCATGCTGACTGTTCCTGATCACTTTCCTCTCCTGTAAGTGTATCAGAATTGATTCCTTGAGGACCTGCTCCATGATTTTTCCAGGGACTGAGGTGAGGCTGACTGGCCTGTAAATACCCCAGATCCTCCTTCTTCCCCTTTTTAAAGATGGGCACTACATTAGTCTTTTTCCAGTCATCCGGGACCTCCCCCGATTGCCATGAGTTTTCAAAGATAATGGCCAATGGCTCTGCAATCACATCCGCCAACTCCTTTAGCACCCTCGGATGCAGCGCATCCGGCCCCATGGACTTGTGCTCATCCAGCTTTTCTAAATAGTCCTGAACCACTTCCTTCTCCACAGAGGGCTGGTCACTTCCTCCCCATACTGTGCTGCTCAGTGCAGTAGTCTGGGAGCTGACCTTGTTCGTGAAGACAGAGGCAAAAAAAGCATTGAGTACATTAGCTTTTTCCACATCCTCGGTCACTAGGTTGCCTCTCTCATTCAGTAAGGGGCCCACACTTTCCTTGACTTTCTTTTTGTTGCTAACATACCTGAAGAAACCCTTCTTGTTACCCTTAACATCTCTTGCTAGCTGCAACTCCAAGTGTGATTTGGCCTTCCTGATTTCACTTGTGCATGCCTGAGCAATATTTTTATACTCCTCCCTGGTCATTTGTCCAATCTTCCACTTCTTGTAAGCTTCTTTTTTGTGTGTAAGATCAGCAAGGATTTCACTGTTAAGCCAAGTTGGTTGCCTGCCATATTTACGATTCTTTCTACACATCGGGATGGTTTGTTCCTGCAACCTCAATAAGGATTCTTTAAAATACAGCCAGCTCTCCTGGACTCATTTCCCCCTCATGATATTCTCTCAGGGGATCCTGCCCATCAGTTCCCTGAGGGAGTCAAAGTCTGCTTTTCTGAAGTCCAGGTTCTGTATTTTGCTGCTCTCCTTTCTTCCTTATGTCAGGATCCTGAACTCTACCATCTCATGGTCACTGCCTCCCAGGTTCCCATCCACTTTTGCTTCCCTTACTAATTCTTCCCTGTTTGTGAGCAGCAGGTCAAGAAGAGCTCTGCCCCTAGTTGGTTCCTCCAGCACTTGCACCAGGAAATTGTCCCCTACACTTTCCAAAAACGTCCTGGATTGTCTGTGCACCCCCGTATTGCTCTCCCAGCAGATATCAGGGTGACTGAAGTCCCCCATGAGAACCAGGGCCTGTGATCTAGGAACTTCTGTTAGTTGCTGGAAGAAAGCAACTGAGGAGCATCTGAAGAATTAGATTCCTAAATATGAGAACTAATTTTCATAAAAATATAATTTTACAATAGTAATTTATACTAATATATTCAAAACTCATATAGTAGCTGTGAAAGTGAGAGAAATACCATTTCAAGTTATGCTATTTTCACTGCAAAAACATTCTAAGTTCAGTGATTTTTAATGTTTTTGCAGCCACGTTACCTTGCCATCTTTGCAGCATTTGTGAAAACACAAAATCTGAGAAGCAAATAAATGGACAAAATTAAACTGCAGAAGCTTTCAAATTACAATTAGGGTGCAACTGAAGTTTTCTAAAATCAGTGTCATCTTCTGTGTATTTAACAAATATTCATAGGTGAATTACAGGTAAAACACCTACTTTTCCATCCAGTTTGCCTTTTTGCGTGAAGCTGCTTGAATGCCCAGCTGGTGAAAATATTCCTGAGTTATTTTTGTGATTCCTGTCTTCTTTCTTATGATTATTCCCTTTGGACACTGGCTTGTCTGAGGTGGGGCAAGATAGCTCCTCTTGCTGGGGGAGATAATTATCTGTTGGGCAAGAGAAGATTTAGAGAGATTTTTTAAGGTTAAGATACAGTGCTCAATGAGTTTTCCATAAACCTTTTTTTTTTCTTATCTGTGGACAGACTTTGACTTCTTAAATTGTTGTATCAAATTAATTCTGAACATGATTTATTCTAATGTACTTTAACCTCTGGATTCCTTGCAAACTGTGTTCTATAGCAGCTTGTTGAGTAGTTGCTATTTGTAATCTGCTATTCAAGCTGAGTGTATTTTCATGAATATTCCTGTGTGAATACTATTTCGACCCTTCTTTTCAATTAACATTCTTGTGTGCAAAATTTTGTATGTACATATCTTCATGGGAAGCAACTTAAAAGTGGCATTCTCATGAATACCGCTGAAGCAAATTTGCCGTTTTGATTCCAATAAACAATCTTAGGGCAGGTCTTTACTACAGGTGGGGGTTGATTTAAGATACGCAAATTCAGCTACGCGAATAGCGTAGCTGAATTCGACCTATCGGAGCCGACTTACCCCGCTGTGAGGACGGCGGCAAAATCGACCTCCGCGGCTCCCCGTCGACGGCGCTTACTCCCACCTCCGCTGGTGGAGCAAGAGCATTGATTCAGGGATCGATTGTCGCGTCCTGACGAGACGCGATAATTCGATCCCCGAGAGATCCATTTCTACCCGCTGATTCAGGCGGGTAGTGTAGACCTAGCCTAAAATACTTTTTTCTTCAGCATTTGCTTACCTTTCTATCCTTCATGTATCTTTATACAAAATTTTAAATGACAGAGGCCTGGAGGGGTAGTGAGGGAGATGGGTAGAAGGAGATGTGTTAATAAGAGCAAGAGAGTAGGAAAAGAAGTTAGGGAAGAAATGTTAATGAGATACAAAACTGCAAGTCAAGGGAATGGCCAGAAAGTACTGAACTTCAAATTTCAGAATGGAAAAGGGACAGAACTAAAAGGACCTAGTACAGTTAAGTTGCTTTTCCACATTGCAGTGGCAAGTAGTATTTGCAGTGTTGTTGTACCCCTATTGGTCGCAGGCTATTAGACAGACAAGCTGGGTGAGGTAATTTCTTTTATTGGACCAACTTCTGTTGGTGAAAGAGACAGGATTTCGAGCTTACACAGAGCTCTTCCTCAGGTAGTAATGGCAGAATCCATCGTAAGAAACAGCTCAGGTCTTGTATATTGCAACTATACCAGCTCATGTCTCCAAGGTTACTGGCATTAAGTAGCTAACTAATTAGATAAATGGAGAGGATCAGGGAGAGGTTACACAAATAGTCAAAAAAGACAGCAAAAGATTCTTCTGTTGATTGGAATTATATGATGATTTGCCTTTTATTGCACTACACACCGCTGCTATGTGCTATTGCTGATCACAAAAGAGAGAACTTGGTAGAGCTGGCTGGAAGTTGGAATTCCTTCCTGCAAGAAGTTTCCAATTTTTGAAAAAATGTTTTGTCCCAAGTCGTGATGAAAATTCAAATAGAACATTTTTCATAGAAGGATTTATAGAAAAACTCAATTTTGGCAAAAACAACAGTGGAATTGTTCAGGTTGCTGGCAGCCCGCCTAGAAGGCTCTTCTAAACTTTGTTTTCAAAAAGTGAGTTTGACAAGAGCCTTCCAGGTCTCTGCCAGAGAGGCAGAGAGCTGGGGTGCTCAGCCCTGGTCTGGGGGGAGACCAGGGCTCTTAGCCACTGGCAGCGGGGCAGGCTGAGAGTGGGGGAGGAGAGTCACAGCACTCAGCCTCTGGCAGATTACCTGCAAGGCTCTTGTCAATTTCATTTTAGGCCTGCAGGGAGAAAATGAAATTGACAAGACCTTGGAAGAAGACAGTGGGAAGCCATCATTTTGATTTTTTTCTATTGGAAAATTGAAATTTTTGACAAAATTGGAGTTTTGAATCTGTGAAAAGGGCATTTTCAGTTACAGAAAACACTTGTCCTGTTCTATAAATTGGTGAAATAGTTGTGTTGTGTTGTGTTGGACTTACCCCAAGCTGTGGCCTCACAAGATCACGCTAATGTTTGGTATCAGCCACTTAAAATCCACATGGCTATTAATAATGTTACAATTAACAGCTACACAACTCTTTTCATGGTCTTGTGATTAAAGCACAGAGTAGGGAGTCAGAAGTTCTGCATTGTATTCCTGGCTCTGCCACTACACTGTTAGATCTTGGTAAAGTCACTTCACTTCTCTGCACCTCATCACCTTTTCCATCAATATAATGGTGATAATTGTACTTCACTACCTCACATGAGTATTATAGGCCTAAATCTTAATATATGCAAAGCACTATGAGATCCCTGATGGAAGGAACTCTAGAAGGACTCATTTATTTTCAAAGCCCTGTAGAAACTAATTAATCTTAGTCTTAATGAAAGTCTCTGTTCTCTCATTTTCATATGTTCTGCTCTTTTGATGCTCAGGGACGTGCCAACAGTCACATGCTTTTGTGTATTTCACATCTGTTGATCAGAACAGTTATTTAAAAGGAACAAAACAATGTTTTAAAATGTTTTACTACAGATCACTTTGTTTACCCACCAACGTGATCATACATCAATTTCATAAACATCCCTGATTTCAGCACCATGGTCAACACTAATTTCCTATTACAAATGAGACATACACCTACTTATCACAAATAATGGCCCAGATTTTCAGCCCTGTGAACTATACTTAGATATGGATTTTGTGCCTTTAGGCAGAGCCCTGAACCACCCAGGCAGTAGACCCACAAGGCACAATTCCTCCATGCCTCTTGTGCTGGAACTATAATCTTGCTTGGTCTTAGGCAAAGGTGCACGTGGGAGATGTGGGTCTTACCCCTTGCATGGCTGTGTAAGATGAGGGAACAGTCTAACCATGAGTATAAAGAGAGTGGCTCATTTACAATAAGAGGCTCTCTCTATGTTTATGTTCCGTTTCCATGTGCAACTTTTCTTGTATCAAAACCATGTCTCTGCTTCCATTCTTTCTGTATTCATAAATAGTATTTGACTTGTGAGGAATCATGCCCAGAATCTGCAGTGCAGTTCACCCATAAAATTCAGCACAGAATGCCAGCAAATTTCTGGAGAAATCTCTTTACTTTATAAACATATGGCACTTAAACTATAATACAGAAGCTAATAAAGCTAATAAAACTTTCAATCCATGTTTTTATTCATTTGAATAAGTACTACAAGGTTAAGTTATTCTGCAATAGAATTATAGAATCTTTTAGCAGAAAAGCAGAAATGTTTAAAAATATTTTTATTGCAACAGTGCAGCACAGCAAATAAGCTATAAATCTGCTGTGACAACAATTAGACATGACTGAGTCTAATAACAGAATTAGTGATTTTTTTCTACCATATTTGAGTTGTACAGTTTCTCTGTCTCCTATATATCGATATATACAATTTGTATTTTATTTATAACTTGATAATTCAGAGTACTTTATTTACAGTTTGCTGAGCCCAGATGTTGCAGGCAGCAGGGCTGGTGATTTAAGAGGTAGCACTCTTCTGAACCAATACTGAAGTTCTGAACCAGGATGCTGAGCTCCCAAAGGCCCCTTTTTCAGATCAAAAGTAAAATCAAGGTTCATGTTATCACTAAACAGGCTGTGTTCCACTCCAGAAGTGGCTTCATTTCAGGTTCTTTCTGTACCTCACAGTTTATTAAGAAACTGAATTATTAATTTTTGTCAAGCACTTCAAATGAACACTGCCATAGAAGAACAAAGTTATTGTTGTGTTCATTTATTAATCATTTGAACTATCATAAATTCATGTATTTCAGGAAATACAGTATGAAACGGACTGTTATAAATTATTGTAAAAAGATAAACTTATTGTGTATTTGAGAATACCACTAATTCCAGTGCAGTCCACCCCTATGAAGACTTGCCGACTACTTGGCAGGGCCGGCTCCAGGGTTTTGGCCGCCCCAAGCAGCCAAAAAAAAAAAAAAATTTGGCGGGAGGTCCTTCACTCCCAGGCGGAGTGAGGGACCGTCGGCTGAATTGCCGCGGAATACCTGGACCTGCCACCCCTCTCCGGAGCAGCCGCCCCAAGCCCCTGCTTGAGAAGCTGGTGCCTGGAGCCGGCCCTGCTACTTGGGCACTTCCATGAAGGATAGCTGTACCTAGTGACTCAGAGATCATTTCTGTCTAATTAGTTGTTCCAGTTATCAGGAGATGGGTGGCAGTGCAAGGACACCCACTGTCTACAACTGTATCTGTTCTATAGACACAGTATTTTTTTCCTAGGGCTGGAGCCAGGCAGGTTTATTATCCTATAACACATTTTCCCAGTATCTATCCCTGACAGCTTCTCTTACAAAGGCACATGCAGATGGCGATTTTGAAAAGTTGGGCCCTGATTTGCTTTAATGGTCATAAGAACACCATTGCAAAGGGAGGAAATACAGTATTTGTAGCCATATATGAAACATTATATGTATCAGATAAATTGGTTTATATTAAAAATTAATCAAAGAATATTACACACTTGCAAACATGAATAGGCGAGTTATCCTTACCTTGCAAATTTGACACAGGAGGGTGGCATTTCTCACATTGATTAAGGCTATCGTGTGTGTGGAGCAGCTGATGCTTTTTCAGAGAATCTAGTGTCCTGTTTGGAAGCCAGTGTTGCTTGCTCAGCCTGTTAGTTTTCAACTGAGTATATCCGTGCATGTGGTTCCCTTTGGACCTGCATTGTAAAATATACCATTTTCAGTGAAAACACAAACAGGTATGTTGTAAGTAGTTGCTATTTAAAAGTAGCCCCAGTAGAGTAATATCACAACTTCAGTGGAATTCCACTTGGGCTGAAACTGGCCTATAGAAGTATGACTATAATGAAAAAAGGAAATGTTACTTTTATGTATGCCACAAAAAATCCTGTATTAGAGAGCCTTAGTAACCATGGGCAAAATCCTGAAGTTCTTAGTTTTACTGAAGTTGGTGGAAGCTTTGGCTAAGTAGCACTCTGTAAAAATTGAGTACAGACTTCAAAATTTGGTCCATCAAGAGGAAAGGGTTGTGTGCTCTGCAGGAAATCCACAGATTTTTACAAACAGGCAAGATATCAAAACAAGATCATACCTCAAGGGCCAGGGTCACACAAGGACACCTGTACTTGTCTGCAAGTGGCCTCTGGCTCAATTTCTTATGTGCTACTGTTTGCTTATCACTACTAAAGAACATAAATATTTCAAGGACTTAGATCAAGAAGTTTCAGTTCTCCGGTTTTTGCTATAAAGTGACAAAAGCCTATTAGTTAAGTTTACACATCAGAAGATGTCTCCTTGGGGATGCTGATGAAGAAATACTTGTCTAGCTTCCAAAACATGACAGCATCTCACATCTGTGTGAGTCATAATGAGTGGGACTTTCAAATGTACCTTAGAAAGTCACTGAAAATCAATAGGAGGTGTGGTCTTAAATCACTTAAGGTTTGTCTACACTGCAGTAAAACACCCCTGGCTGGCCCATCTCGGCTGGCTCAGGCTCCCAGGGATCAGGCTGCCGGGCTATAAAATTGCACTGTAGATGTTTGGGCTCAGATTCAGAGGTCAGGGCAAAAAGTCTGGACCTAAAGGAATGTGACTAGACTATTTAGATGGCACAGGTCAGCTCTTAGTTCTCTGTTTTTATTCTTCTCTCCTTGGCTGCAGCTTAAGCCAATATATGGTCCCATTTTTGCTTGTCTCTTTAAGGCATTTGGCTCATTGAGCTGCTTTCTCTATGCTCAGCCTGTTTTTTGCTTAACAAGTGAAATCTTTTTTTCAGAATCACTGGGCCTCAGATGAGATAATTTGGCCCATGTATGACAGTCCCATATGGTTATCTGAAGGCAGATTTGGCTTAAACTACTGATTCCCATTGACTGAGTAGAGACTAAAGGATTGAGCCCATGTTTTCTAAATAGTTTTCAACAGCTTATTTGAGAATTAAATACATTCTATATAGACCAAAATAGCTAAAGAATTAGGTCATGGGAAAGAGAAATGAGAAAGAGAGAGAACACACAAAACCCAGCAAATTCTTTCCAACCACCATGATCTAGCTAGTCCACAGTTTGTGGAACTATGGAGGCAGAAGAGACCCACAGCTGCACGCTTGGCATAAATTCATTACACCTTTGTTTTATCTATCAGAAATACAACATAACTTTTAGTTTCAATTCTGGTTTAAATTCATCCTTTTTTCTTTTTAATTTATCAATATAGAGCCCTACTTCTTGTCACTTAAGAGGGTTAGTGGTTTTTTTTATCCTTTCCCTTTTCTTACCATGTTACGATTGTTCAAGAGACATGAACTAGGAAAAAAACATGTGTGACAATGTACAGTGCTACAGGAAAGCTTTGCTGCACTAATAATTCATTTCCTCTAAAACAGAAAAGTGTGTGATAAACAGGAACTGAAAACAGTCACGTGAGAGTTTCTGAAAATATGTATGGGGGGCAGGGGATTGCCAGGAAAAGAACTGACAAGTAGAAAGAGGGCAATTCAGCCCTGCGGGTCTGATCTTGTAATTCTGTTAAAGTCAATAGAGATTTTGCCAGTTTCAGGAGAGCAGAATTGAGCACTTTAAGCCCTGATCCTGGACTGAGCTTTGTGTGGACAGACCCTTACTTCTACATAGGGCCCACTAATTTTAATTCAGTGAGGTTTTCCACAGTTGCAGGTCTCTGCCTGCACAAAGCATATTACAGGACAGGGTCCATAGATACAGTCACATTAATGGCAGTAGTTTAGTTGATAGCAAAGCTTGTCATCAAACATACACTGACCCGAATCAGGATGGGGACATGTATTCACACTAGATCCAGATTAGATGTGGCCCTACTGGAGAAAAATTAAGCTGGCAGCCTTTGCCTCAGAGCCTTTGACTCATTCCTCTCAAATAAGCATCAGTTAACACTACTGGAAAATCCTCATGCCTGCAATTTATACCTTCTTATATCCTTTTGTTGGATGCTCCTCCAGTTACTACCCTATCATTACCCCCTCAATACATGTATAACACCAACAGACCCTGATTGTCAGCGGGCGGGATCGAACCTGGGACCTCCTCTGGAGCTTAGTGCATGAGCCTCTACTGCATGAGCTAAAAGCCACGTGGCTGTTAGCTATGGCTGTAGGGCACACTCATTAATCTCTCTAAGTAGTCTCCGTACCACTAGATGGGACAGAACACCACACCGAGGAGGTTACACGTTACATCTATTCAGATTCATTGATGCTGGCTTGTCGATTTACTGGGGTGTCACTATCATCACTTCTGATTATGTCCCACTGTCTTTATAGTGTTCACCACCCAATTTATCCAGGATAGTCTTATTCTGCCAGGACAAATTTAAATTTAGTGCAAGCAGATACTGAAGTTTTTGGAGCTGTACCCACTTACTCTAGGGTTAAATTTGTCTCCCAGTCACCAACCCGGGCTTCCTTAGCACAGCAGCAGATCCTGTTCTAAATGCTGTGTAAAAAGATCTTTTCCTGATCCAGAAGAGAAATTCTCTTGTCCCTATTTACAGTAACCGGGAATGCTTGGGCTCAATGCAGTTTGACCAAGATTATCAGATCACAGGCCAGCCATGGCTTTTGACCATGCAATGGCTTTATGGGGGACATCTGTCAAGAGCAAAAAAACTGGGATACCACAAAAACAGCAAGACCTAATAATACAGTTCTTTATAGTTCTGCATTGTACTTCATCTGCAATAGAGAACTAAAGGTTCAATGTTTGGGTCCCTCCAGGAAAAAGAATGTTGATTCTTTTGTTCCTTCTTGAAATTATAAACTTCAAACGACTGTGAGCATTAATTGACAAGGTTTCCCTCTCCCTTTGACACATTTGTGATGTGCCTAGAAAGCTTTGCACTTTTTTTTATAAAATAACATAATTTTTTAAATGATCATGCATTTTCCCATAGCATCATGCTGCTCTGTTTTGGTTAATCAGCATTTTGGGAGAACCGTTTTAGTTTCTGAATCTTCTACCTATATTGGATGAGATTGAAAACAACATTCTTTACCATTTTTGGTTGCTTTTCATTTTTTTCTGTTTATGGCTCCTCTTGGATTTATTTGTTGTGAATTTTTCCCTTCTGCAAAGTATTTCTTTCTTCTCTCGCTCTGAAATATTTTCTGAAGCTCCACTTCCTCCAGTCTTTGAACTGGACTGCTGAGAATAGTGAGAAAATTATACTTGTGCATTTCAAAGCACATGAACATTTCTGAATGAGTTACAGAAATTAACTGATTAGATTAATAGAACGTTGTCAAATATTGTAAATCCTAAATTTTACAATGTAATAATGATCTTTGGTAACAAATTCCTTCTGTATTTAAAGAAGTATTTATATGTGGTGTGTTTAGATTAATCACTACCTGTATATTACCCATAAAATTAAAAATAAAACAAGTTTAATATTTTTCTGGGCCAATGTAAAAATAATGTATGTACTCTAGTATTGCCCTGATAGGTGTGAGGTTGATGTTAACCTTACAAATTCTTCCAGGAGCTGCATATCTCTTGAACTGATTAGTTACACTTAAACTAAAAATATCCTTCAAAATCTTAAAAACATTTTATAAAGTATGAACACAAGTGTCTCTGTTAAGATTTGAGTCCATCCTCGTGAAAGATTTTCACCATTACTTCACCATTACTTCTGGTACAGGATCTGTCCTTTTTACTTGTTTATAAAGCACCTAGCACAATGGGTCCCTTGCCCCTCAACTGCGGCTCCTAAGTGCTACTGTAATACAAATAATAATTTTAAATGAAAACAGAAAAAAGCACATGCTGGAATATAGGAATCCAAAGGCTATACAATTCAAGTTACAATAAAGTTAAAGCATGCTTTTCTGGCTAAGCAAATTTTCTGGCCAAATTTCCATGCAATAGGACATGCTTATTTCCACAAAATATGCACGTCCTGTGCACGAAGTGAGCGGCTATGTGCAGTTTGCATATGTACTTGTGCATTTTATATCTACAGTCACCTGTGTGTGCCCACGCATGCATATTTTAGGAGAACAATTTAGGCACTTTTTTGTTAAAGTAGATTAAGGCTCTCAATAATCTGGGACAGAATAGGATTTATATGCACGTTAGAATAATATGTCCCTAACCTTCACTCTCCTTTCTAATTAAAGAGTATGCTTGGGGAACTGTGCCCCGTTCTGAAATAGGGAATAAGATTCACAACATTACCTTCTGTGGCTGCTCTCCCTGTGAAAAGGATGAAACCAGTGTTTTTAAATTCCCAGTGGTGAAGCCATAGGGCACAGTCTTGCTAATATTTTTCACTTTGATAAAAGAAAAGTCACATTTTGACAATGTGCCTTCACTACCAGAATTTTTCTTGCAGATGTGCAAGGAAGAGTAAGCAGAGTCAGCCTTCTCCTTTTGCTCAGCAGGTAGAGGAAGGCTCCTGGTTAAACAACACCAAGTTAATTGAGGCTCAGCATTTAGTGATGGGAAGGAACCCTTTGTGCTTGAGATCCTTGAGTTTCCCGAGAGACAAGTCAAACTGATTTGGGACAGTGCAGGGAGTTCCTTATGTTGAGTACTGAGGGTGTGGCAATAAAACGTGCCAAAGGAATGGCAAAAATAATTGGAATTGTCCATTGAACGCACAGAATACTGTAAAGCCTGCGACACTGGTGAAGTGTCCTTAAGGATGCCTGAAGAGCTACCGTCTGTGTCCCATCCCATGCCTGTCTGTTCAGTGTCCCCACTAGAGGTTGCCCCTTTGCCTGATGAAGTTGTCATTATTAAAGAGTTATTTCCTGAGTGAAGGTGGCGTAAGACCTGATTCTCTCCTTTGATGTCTGCAGATATGAAAAAGCCACCTGTATACATAGAAGTAAAGCATACTTTCTTGCCTGTGGTTTGTGCAGAGCAAGCAGTTGTACTTATCCACTTCTTGTCTGCTTGCATTCGATCACTTAAGTTATCTTTATCCTCAGTCTCTTTCCAGGTGTCTTTCATTATTTCCTTCTGCCTGCAGTTTTGGTTCTGAAAGCTGTCATCTATCTTGGTTGTAATGTTAGTTGTTGTTGAGTTGACTGGTGAAAAAGGTACCAGAGCCTTCCAGTTTGTATGTACACCCCATCTTAGCCCTACTGCTCTGGCCTGGTGTCTCAATTCAAATTCTAGTGGGGACAAAAACACAGCACCAGAATCAGCACTGACTGTCCTACTGTTGATAGTGCAGGAAGTTTTGGTTATCAGAACTGGCAGAGAAATACCAGGCATGCTGTCCTGCCCTGGTTCCACTAAAAGTGACAGGTCTGTAGTACTCTCTTCTTGCGGTAATTTAAGGATGTACTTTGGAGAAAATGCATTTTTCTTTAGAGGTGGAGTTACCTGACCAAGCTCCAGATTTTGAGTAGTGGAAGATATACCAGCATCATCACCACTATGAAGTGGCACTTTTGCTCCTGCTGTCACAGGACATGTTTTGGCTCCTGTATCTGTCACCTTACTTAAGGCAAAAGAACTACAATTATCTCTCTTTAACTCAGGCACCAGAAATTCAGAAAGTGAAGCTTTTGATTGTGGAAGAAGGTTAGCAGTATTATCACTATAATATATGGGTTCTATGTGGAGTTTCATGGTTTTCTCATCTTCCATGCCTTCAGCACTGCTGATCGATTCATTAATGTCTGTCCTTGAATTCTGCTCTCCTTCTTTAGCTGACTGTTTAACTATTGCTGGGGAGACGGCATGTACACTATAACAGTCTATCAATTTCACTGTTTCACCTACTGTATTATTTTCGCTACTGGGGCTGGGACTGGATTTTAGAGCTGTATTATCTCCACTCTTCAGCTCGTCGACCTTCAGTTTTTTTCTCTCTGATGGTAGCTTTTGGAATTCCTGTGTAGATTCACCACTGCTGCAGTTGTGTGCCCTTAAGGCCATCTGTGCATGTTGAGAAGTTTCTTTACTACTGTGGTTTTCTCCATCACTTTTTAAAAGATTTTCACTATCTAATACGAGAGTATTGGATTCGC
Source organism: Chrysemys picta bellii (assembly GCF_011386835.1). Taxonomy (NCBI): domain Eukaryota; kingdom Metazoa; phylum Chordata; order Testudines; family Emydidae; genus Chrysemys; species Chrysemys picta. The sequence goes on along the minus strand of NC_088803.1, from coordinate 45,106,183 downwards.
TCCCAGGACATGACTCTTCCAATTGACTATTATGCATTTGCAGACTATCAGTGTTCAGCATGTTAGAGTTTAATTGACTAGCTCTCTGCTTAAGTTGAAGCCTCGTTTCATGACTGCCTACAGCTACTAACATATTATTGCCACCTGTATATTTATCTGAACTATGTTTGTTGCTGCAGCCATGTTTTTGGGAAGTTTTGCTTATTACACTCTGTTCACCAGCATTTATTGAATGTGCTGTTTCCATTAGTTCTGTAAATCTGCCTGCATTCTCTTTTGAGGAAACACCGTGTAGTACATGATTACCAATGGGACAGGTTTTTGATTCCACAGTGTTTAATTCTGTTGTAGAAATGGTCAGAGGGGAGGAAAGATTCCCACTTAAAGAGCTCCTACCATCTTTTGGCTGAATAACTCCATCACTACTGGCTGCTTCCTTTGGATCAGGGGTGAAGCCTATATTGTCTGTTGCCTTTCCCCCTCTTTGATTCAGTTTCTTGGTGGTTTGACTGCTTTTCATTTTTTGGTAGATTTTCTTGAATGTTTCATCACCATACATCTGCCATTTTTCCTGAGAGAACATTTTTAATTTCCTTTGAGTTGACTTCTTACATTTAGTGTTCACTCCTTCTCCTCCAGCTCCAGGCTTTTTAGTTTCTTTCATCTCCTCAGAAGGAGAATAATAATAGACTGCGTTACTTAGTGGCAAATCATCCACTGCTGTTTGTCTGACAAGTGCACGGGGATGGCTGTTAGGAAAATCCACTGAACTTGTAGCAAGGTTGTTGCTATGCAACAAGCTAGAAGAGCTAGTATTCAGGGGCTGCCTAGTGAGAGATGGTAGTTTTGAGCTACCCACTCTGTCGTGTGCCATTCTTGTGCTCTCTACAAATGGCAAAGAGTTGCTTCTTGTGACAGGCACACAGTCTATTGTTGTCGAGAATTGTGTGGGGACTGAATGAAAAAACAATGGCTTGGATTTTTCTATGGGTGTAAAGGTAGATTTTGCTGAACAAAGGGAAAGATTCTTTTTCCTGTTCACATCAAGAGATCTGATGTCAAAATGGAAGGAGTCTTTGTATGTGTAAGGCATTGGCAGATCAATACTGCCCTGCTTGGAAAGCACTGTTTTTCTGGGTCTAACATTGTCTAATTGGGTATCGTCCACCACAGCTTTGTTATGAGAGATCAGTTTTGAGATATGCTCTTCCAGCTTCTTTTTCTCTAGCATCAAGGCTGTTGCTTTCTCAGCTGAATCCAGTTTTGCACTACTTCCTGCTGTGCACCTTAAGCCACTGAAGGCAGTTTCATTTTCCAGCTCTGTGCTTTGTTCACAAAGACTATGCAGGGGGCTGGAGGTCAACATCTGTTGTTCTGTACTATCAGAGCGTGACAGATATCCAGAATCCGTGCTCTCACACTTTTTTAGCTTATAGTCAGATAGTTTGCAGTCCCATTGCTTATCTGAATAAGTTGCTTGCTGCCTTTGCAATTGAATATGTTTATTTGCTGTTGAGAATCTTTGTTCCTGTATCTTCTTTCTCTGGTGTAAACTGTCTGGCAAAACTACTGGAGAAGATAGGTTTGGGGGATCTTGCATTGGTTCTCTTTCAGAGGCACCCTGACTTGCCTCTGGCCAATAGGAATCGTCAATTGTTATCTTCTGACTTTCTGATGTAAGCGATAAAGCATTCAGTGTTGGCAGTGAAATAATGGATGGAAATTTCTTAGTGTCCACTGTGGTACTAGTCTCTGAAATTATTTGTTTAATCCCTGCCCCCTGCTTTTCACAGACATTGTTGTCTCGTTTTGCACCCTGGTGTGACATGATGCTGTCTGTTGCCTTCTCATTCTCCTCTAATATGCCACTGTTGTCAGACCCTGAGGGCAGCTTGGTATTGTTGACGTGTGTTTGGGTTCTTCTGTGTTTATACAAATTGCTTTGAGTTTTAAATGCAATACCACAGGTGGTGCAGGGAAAGGGCCTCTCCCCTGTGTGTGAGCGAATATGTTTCTCAAGGACACTTGGCTTCAGGCAATCTCGTCCGCAGTGTTTACAGATGTACTTTCCGGCATTTTTGGATTTCCCTGGGCTTCCAACAGGTGCATTTGGACAGGAACTTGATGGTAAAACCGGTGAACTAACTAGGTTTAATGTCAAAGTTTGCCCTGCTTGTTTCTGAGCAACTGACTGAGGCTGATCTATCCTCTCTGAATGCAGAAGTGGGCTTAGGATTAAAGGCATATTACTGCTGTCTAGATTTATGCTGCTTCCACCAGCTGCTAACTGGTTGTTTGACTGATAGCATCCTGACTGGATAGGATGATATAGTGGTATGGTAAGGGCTTTCAGGTATATAGTCTGAGGCAGGGCTTGTTCCTGCTGAAAAATCACAGGACTCTGTCCTATACTTGATGAACCCTGTGCAGCCTGAAGAGATGAGACTTCAACTGGTTGATCAGCTAGTGCAACTGTGGAATGAGGTTGCCTCTGTGCCTCCATTTCAAAGGTTGTATGTTATCCAGTTCAGTTATCTATGGAAAACAAATATAACATATAGTTATGTTTGAAATGAAAAACCTTGATTTTCTTCAGCTGTTTATAAATTCGGCATCTACTGTACTAGAAGATGCAAAATTTAATTATATTTCCATACTGAAGAATATCAAAACTTTTTACACAAACTTTACATGTAGAAGGATCATTTTATTCACCACTGGTGAATAGTGTCACCTCTGGTTTGTTAGATGGAAGCTAATAAAACACAGAAGCATTACACAAAAGTTTAGTACAGTGCAAAGGAGACTACTGCTAAAGACTGATCTGAAAATCTGTTCTGAAGTGGTACTCAGATATTAAAAATCTTAGTCTTCAAACTGACATCAAAGCACTTTCATAATATTGGAAATGGGATAGGAGAGGATACAGTGTATAGTACCGTAATATAGAATTTCTTTGAATTAATTTGATGTTATTTCTTTGTCCAAATTACTTTCTAGCTGAGCAGCTTTCAGTGCTCCCAAAGATTCATGATCAACTTATTCTCAAGGAACAGTCTGCTTAATAAAATACAATGTTAAACTTTGTAGGCCAAGTCTTCATCAGGACACTCTTGTGCCCGCTTGATTTACACATGTACAACTGCCAACATGTCACAAATACACAGTTGCACACACAACTACACTTTTGAAGATCAGAGTCTTCAGGAAAAAACAACAACAAAGCTTGGACATTTAATCAGTTATAAAATATAAATGATCGTAATTAATGCAGTAACTAAAGGATACAAATATGCCCTGTTTAAAATAAAACACATGAAGCTTTAACAAGAGGCAGCGTAGCCTGTTATTTAGAACCACAGATTGGGAATCAGAACTTCTGTATTGTATTCCCCACTCCTCTGTTAATTTTTGCTGTGACCCTAATCACACCAGGCCTGATAGTGCCCACTGAAGTCAGTGATATGTTTTCCATTTACTTTAATGGGTATTCTATCAGAACCTTAGTGCCTAAGTTTACTCATCTGTAAAATGGATTTAACAATTAATTACTCACAAACTTCACATAGGTGTTGAGAATTAGGGCTTTGAGATTTTCAGATGGAAGATGCTATAAAACTGACAAATTCATTTTATATATAATCACTCTCAATATAGTTTTAAATAAATAAACTCTAATTTGTTGACACCATATACCATGTTAGTTCTGTCTTTTGAAACTAATCTGGAAGCCACTGAAGTTTGAAAAAACAAAAAACATAACGCTACATTAAACTCTAATTAACAAGAATTGAGTGTGAGCCACACAATCCCGTGTCTAATAACCCTACCATTTTGGAAAGTTCATATTCAGCTCTGGTTATAGTCAGGTCCCTCTCTAATTATAACAAGTCTCTGTTTCTAATGTAAATATTCCTAAAAGAGAGCTGGTGTCCAGATCTACTCTCCAGTGTGAGACAATACAAAGTAATGGATACATTGCAGTTTAATCTACATTTGCTACTTTTAACTACAGCTGATGCAGACAAGCCACAATTACAAGAAAATTAGCATAGACAGTTATAAAGACTCACTGCTACAAACAATGAGTGTTATGCATGGCCACATATAATGACCTTGTGTAAGTGAGGCTGAAGACACTGTCAGAATTAAACAAGGAATGAAAAGGTGAAAACAAAATGAAACTGTAGATTTAAAAGGTTCCTTTTTTTACTATCCAGATTTACATACATAAAAGATAGAACAGATGTTAGCGGTCACACTGTTGGAGGCAAAAAGTGGAAATAGCTTACAAAGTTGTCTTTGTGTGTGTTGAATGAATTAGAGGCACCATGATGGCATGTTGCTTTGTGTTTGTTTATTTTTATTATAGATAGATAGATAGACAGATATAGTGAACAGTTTGCAAACTCAAAAAAGATGCCACCCTTTTTGAAAATTTGTCCCAATATACCTTTTGGTTCAAGATTTGGTTACCAGGTCAGAGTAATTTATTTTCACAAACCTGATTTGGCTAGCCTTGGTGGTTTTTTCTCTCTCCCCTCCTCCCCTTCCTAAAAGTAAAAAGAAGTTGGGAAGCCATGAAAATAAGGTACTTTAAAATTACCATTAGGAAGGGCAGAAATAGCAGGATAATATCAGCATAATCTATCATAAATAAAGCCTGGCTGAACAGTAGAAAACTTCTTGTGAAAATTCATTCAAATTGTGATTCATCTATGTTCACAACCCTTTCGTGTTTAGTTTTTCTGAATATTCAAATACTTAGGTTTACTAGAGCAAATAGTCACAAAAAGGACATTTTTTAATAACAGTCAATAGTGACATTTGAAATGTGCACTGTATTGGCTTCTCACATAATTACTATTATAGTTTCTGCTACCTGATTGGATGATCTATGTAGCTAACTGTCACAGATTAAACAGCAAATATTGTAATCGAATATAACAATCTGAATTTTGAAACTATGCTATGTGATTTGTATAGCTAACCTATACAGCATGCGTTGCAGGTATTCACAACAAACTCTTTGTAAGATTTACTCTCTGAAGAAATTTGTGAATAATGTTAAATAATTACATTAGAGGACTTTTCAATCTATTTGCAGACAATTCATGATCAGGAAAAATGGCAGTGCTTCTGAACTAAATTAGTTGATCTGAATTATTCACTCAATTACAGTTGGAATAGCTGATTAAACCGAAGATCCAAGAGCGGTTCAGCTATTATGTTGACTGAATAAGCTAGCACAGGACTCAATTGAGCTAGTATGTCACGTGAACAAATGTAGAAGTTGTGGGAATAACCCTGTATGTGCGAACAAGTGGAACTAGTCACAGTTAACAAACATGCTAGGGCTACTTGCTCAATCATAATGAATCCATGATGAAATTCCTAGGCTGTAAACTAGGAATAAGGGTCAAGGCTACAAATTAAAAATAGGAGTTCTGAGGTAGCATGAATAAAACTAAAAGAGCTTCTAGAGACCCCTCTATGCTATGCTATTGAACCACAAACAGCCATCTATAAAGGTACAGCTACCTCAAGCCAGGTATAGCCAATGGAACAAACTATACTTCTCCACTTTTGCAAAGGGGGACCAATCAATCTGCTTCAGTGCCTTAGCAGATATAAATTACTTCCCTTACCACTGCACCAGCTCAGCTCCACTGGTTGGCAAATTGGGGAGGAGTAGACAGAAACAAGGAGTGGAGTAGAAGCCCCAAAGCACCTTCTCTCTCCTTCACCCATCTGGGAAGTTGCATTGGTGGGGAGGGAGTCTTGCTTCCCTTTTCACACTTGCACAGTCATGTAAGGCTGGGCCACAATCTGACCCAAAGTAGACACACATCCGATAATGGGCATGATACATATGAACTGTCTTGCTGTATGGTGTACCTCTATTTAAGGAAGTTCTATAGCCTGTGTTACACAGGAAGTTGGACTAGATGATCACAATGGTCCCTTCTGGCCTTGGAATCTGTGAAAACCCAGCATTTGACATGAGTCAACCCAGAATTCTTGAACATACTCTGCCCTTTCATCTCCTTCCCATGGCCAATGCTTTTGTGTGTTTAAACCCAGCTGCCAGGCATGAATTTCACTTTTCCATGTTCGAGGTTTCTATAAGGAGCAATCATTCTGTGGTATGGTGTTTTACAGAAATGGGAAGTAGAACATTAACTGTATCCAACCCCACTGCAATATAAGGTAACAAAGCAAAGACATAATTTCCAAGTAAGACTGTGCCTTTCTATAAGAATGACTATCAAACTGGGTGTTTTCATGATTACTTAGGACTTATCAAAACATTTATTAAAAAGATTGTTACTCTGAAATACCCATCTGCACTACAGAATAGCAACTTATTTGTTAGTGTGCAAAATAATGGGACAATGGATACACATATCTAGTAGTTCAGTTTTTATGCAACAATATGCCTATAATAATAATTTCACTGGTAGATAGATATGATAACCTCAGAAATACCACAGATAGATAAATTAAATACATAAATAAATAGATACCTCAGAAAGATAGATAATAAGAGGTTTACATTTTCAGAAAAATGTCTGTGTGACTAATATGCACTGTACACAGTTACCATGAAAAGTTTGTGGAGGGTATGTTCCTGAGAACAGCCCCAATACTTTAAAATGCAATAAAAAGGAAAAGTCAGCTATCTCCTGTTTCTTTTTTTAAGACTAGCATTAATCATCAGCTATACGGTTACAGTATAATTTTGGGGAAAGTTTTAAGTAATGCTAAACTTTTGAATTAAATGGTAACACACATGCAGCTTAACTTCTGCTTTCTTCTGGCAACTAGCAGAAGTTGCTAGATCGCAGGCCCTGGTTCTCATGGGAGACTTTAATCACCCTGATATCTGCTGGGAGAGCAATACAGCGGTGCACAGGCAATCCAGGAAATTTTTGGAAAGTGTAGGGGACAATTTCCTGGTGCAAATGCTGGAGGAACCAACTAGGGGCAGAGCTTTTCTTGACCTGCTGCTCACAAACAGGGAAGAACTAGTAGGGGAAGCAAAAGTGGATGGGAACCTGGGAGGCAGTGACCATGAGATGGTCGAGTTCAGGATCCTGACACAAGGAAGGAAGGAGAGCAGCAGAATATGGACCCTGGACTTCAGAAAAGCAGACTTTGATTCCCTCAGGGAACAGATGGGCAGGATCCCCTGGGAGAATAACATGAAGGGCAAAGGGGTCCAGGAGAGCTGGCTGTATTTTAAAGAATCCTTATTGAGGTTGCAGGAACAAACCATCCCGATGTGTAGAAAGAATAGTAAATATGGCAGGCGACCAGCTTGGCTAAACAGTGAAATCCTTGCTGATCTTAAACGCAAAAAAGAAGCTTACAAGAAGTGGAAGATTGGACAAATGACCAGGGAGGAGTATAAAAATATTGCTCAGGCATGCAGGAGTGAAATCAGGAAGGCCAAATCACACTTGGAGTTGCAGTTAGCAAGAGATGTTAAGAGTAACAAGAAGGGTTTCTTCAGGTATGTTAGCAACAAGAAGAAAGTCAAGGAAAGTGTGGGCCCCTTACTGAATGAGGGAGGCAACCTAGTGACCGAGGATGTGGAAAAAGCTAATGTACTCAATGATTTTTTTGCCTCTGTCTTCACGCACAAGGTCAGCTCCCAGATTGCTGCACTGGGCAGTACAGGATGGGGAGAAGGTGACCAGCCCTCTGTGGAGAAAGAAGTGGTTCGGGACTATTTAGAAAAACTGGACGTGCACAAGTCCATGGGGCCGGATGCACTGCATCCGAGGGTGCTAAAGGAGTTGGCGGGTGAGATTGCAGAGCCATTAGCCATTATTTTTGAAAACTCATGGCGATCGGGGGAGGTCCCAGATGACTGGAAAAAGGCTAATGTAATGCCCATCTTTAAAAAAGGGAAGAAGGAGGATCCGGGGAACTACAGGCCAGTCAGCCTCACCTCAGTCCCTGGAAAAATCATGGAGCAGGTCCTCAAGGAATCAATTATGAAACATTTAGACGAGAGGAAGGTGATCAGGAACAGTCAGCATGGATTCATGAAGGGGAAGTCGTGCCTGACTAACCTTATTGCCTTCTATGATGAGATAACTGGCTCTGTGGATGAGGGGAAAGCAGTGGATGTGTTATTCCTTGACTTTAGCAAAGCTTTTGATACGGTCTCCCACAGTATTCTTGCCGCCAAGTTAAAGAAGTATGGGCTGGATGAATGGACTGTAAGGTGGATAGAAAGCTGGCTAGATTGTCGGGCTCAACGGGTAGTGATCAATGGCTCCATGTCTAGTTGGCAGCCGGTTTCAAGCGGAGTGCCCCAAGGGTCGGTCCTGGGGCCGGTTTTGTTTAATATCTTTATTAATGATCTGGAGGATGGTGTGGACTGCACTCTCAGCAAGTTTGCAGATGACACTAAACTAGGAGGCGTGGTAGATACACTAGAGGGTAGGGATCGGATACAGAGGGACCTAGACAAATTAGAGGATTGGGCCGAAAAAAACCTGATGAGGTTCAACAAGGACAAGTGCAGAGTCCTGCACTTAGGACGGAAGAATCCCATGCACTGCTACAGACTAGGGACCGAATGGCTAGGTAGCAGTTCTGCAGAAAAGGACCTAGGGGTCACAGTGGACGAGAAGCTGGATATGAGTCAACAGTGTGCTCTTGTTGCCAAGAAGGCTAACGGCATTTTGGGCTGTATAAGTAGGGGCATTGCCAGCAGATCGAGGAACGTGATCGTTCCCCTTTATTCGACATTGGTGAGGCCTCATCTGGAATACTGTGTCCAGTTTTGGTCCCCACACTACAAGAAGGATGTGGAAAAATTGGAAAGAGTCCAGCGGAGGGCAACAAAAATGATTAGGGGTCTGGAGCACATGACTTAGAATCATAGAATCATAGATTATAGGACTGGAAGGGACCTCGAGAGGTCATCGAGTCCAGTCCCCTGCCCGCATGGCAGGACCAAATACTGTCTAGACCATCCCTGATAGACATTTATCTAACCTACTCTTAAATATCTCCAGAGACAGAGATTCCACAACCTCCCTAGGCAATTTGTTCCAGTGTTTAACTTATGAGGAGAGGCTGAGGGAACTGTGATTGTTTAGTCTCCAGAAGAGAAGAATGAGGGGGGATTTGATAGCAGCCTTCAACTACCTGAGGGGGGGTTCCAAAGAGGATGGCGCTCGGCTGTTCTCAGTGGTGGCAGATGACAGAACAAGGAGCAATGGTCTCAAGTTGCAGTGGGGGAGGTCCAGGTTGGATATCAGGAAAAACTATTTCACTAGGAGGGTGGTGAAACACTGGAATGCGTTACCTAGGGAGGTGGTGGAGTCTCCTTCCTTGGAGGTTTTTAAGGCCCGGCTTGACAAAGCCCTGGCTGGGATGATTTAGCTGGGAATTGGTCCTGCTTTGAGCAGGGGGTTGGACTAGATGACCTCTTGAGGTCCCTTCCAATTCTGATATTCTATGATTCTATGATTCTAACTGATGCATTTATAGTTGTTAAGTGACCTTATTTCTATTTGACTCTGGCAGTTCTCTGTTTTCCGTACCAATTGATGTTATCTTTCTTCCTACGTGATGTCCTGTGTTGTTTACATTTTAGTGTGGTGAATAAGATCTCACTTTTCATGTCTTTATAGTATACAGATACTTCTACAGAAAAAAAACACAAAGGCTGTGCTGCTGCAGCAACAGTTTATCACAATCTCCTTGTAACTCAAGGTTAATTCTAGATCGTCTTTATATAATATAGCAAATCAATTTTTACATAAAGCATCCAATCCTGAAAAGTACTGAGTGCCCTCAACTCTTACTGACCTTAGGGGAAATGGAGAGTGCTCAGCACCTCCAAGGGGGCACTTGGTACCTTGTGGGACTGCCCCACAGGGTCAAAACCTGGTCCCATTGAAGCTAATGGGAGTTGTGCTATTGGCAAAAGTGGAGCAGGATTTGGCTCATCCTGATTTTTTTCCAGCTTCAAGTTTAAAAAGTCTGACTTTTATATAGGCATTAACAGAACTGGTCACTGTAATTCCATTAAAATACATTATTTCAGTCACTGGTCCAAATCATGCTGCTAGTTACTCCAGTGTAAATAGATCCTATAAAGTCAATGGAGTAGCTCCAGATTGACACCAGTGTAGCCAGGGTTGCCAGGTGTCCGGTTTTCAACTAGAACGCCCAGTCGAAAAGGGACCCCAGCAGCTCCGGTCAGCACTAGTGACTGGGCCGTTAGAAGTCCAGTCACATCGCAGCAGGGCTAAGGCGGGCTAAGGCAGGCTCCCTGCCTGCCATGGCTCCGCGCACCTCCTGGAAGCAGCGGCATGTCCCCCCTCTGGCTCTTAAGTGTAGGGGCAGCCCAGGGGCTCCACGCGTTGCCCCTGCCCCAAGCGCCAGCTCTGCAGCTCCCATGGCTGGGAGCTGCGGCCAGTGGGGGCAATGCCTGTGGATGGGGCAGTGCACAGAGCCACCAAGCTGCGCCTCCACATAGGAGCTGGAGGGGGGACATGCCACTGCTTCCGGCAGCTACCTGAGGTAAGCGCCACCCAGAGCCTGCACCCCCTCCTGTGCCCCAGCCCCCTGCCCCAGCCATGATCCCCCTCTCACCCTCCAAACCCCTTGGTCCCAGCCCGGAGCACCCTCCTACACCAAAAACCCCTCATCCCCAGCCCACCCCAACTTGTACCCCAAGCCGGAGCCCTCATCCCCTCCTGCACCCCAACTCCTAAAGCCAGCCCAGTGAAAATGAGTGAGGGTGGGGAGAGAAAGTGACAGAGGAAGGGGGGATGGAATGAGCAGGGGGCAGGGCCTCAGAGGAGGGGCAGGGCAGGGGAAGGGTGTTCGGTTTTGTGCGAGTAGAAAGTTGGCAACCCTAAGTGTAGAAGGGATCAGCATTTAACTCACTGTGTTAACCTATCAGTTACATTAATACTAGTTAAACACATAAGAACATTGGAGAATAACAGAACTACATTTTCCTATATAAACTGCTTCTTTATTATGTCATATATATTATATATCCTTGGGTTTCTGAGCACTACAATATAACCCCATTGTAATCCTAAATTATACAACCAAAGGACTCTTTCTACCCACTGGTATCTAACACCACATACAAACTGTGCTGTAAAGTTGCTATCACATTTTTAAAAATATTGCTAACAGTCCAGCATGCAATCTGTTTCCGGTATTTCTTCTTTACATTTCTTTACACAGTATCTCACATACCTTTTGTGAAGAGTAATTTTTAAATAAACACAATATTAAGTCCCCTCACTTGGCCTATGGGTATTATCCATAGGCACAAAAAGCTTGATGTGTTTTATCACACTGAAGTAGCTGTTGAGGATTCTACACATGCATAATGTACTACAGTATACTAGATATTTTTGGCTGATAGGATGCCTTTTAAAAAGGCTTCCAGTCATTCCTACTCCAAATATAATACTGCAGAGTATAGACGAGATTAAGATATCCTCTTCTGTATAGAAATAAGAATTTTTTTAGCTTACCGTACCTTGCGTATAACTAAGTATTTCACCAAAAGAAGTCTCATTGCTGTCAATATTTGATGCAATCAGAGAGAGAGAGAGAAATGGGGACAGACTTGAAACAGATAAGAAGTAGGAAGTAATTTTTTTTCTGTATACATTAGTAAGTGTCATAGTAACAACCTTCAAAAAACAGGAAGAGATGAAACAGGAACATGAAACAGCATTTCAACCTTTTTCTATCATTATCATTAGTCATCTAACAGCCCATAAACCGAATCAGCAGCCTCAAAATGTAGGTGTTTTATAAATTGCATTCCTGGTAACATTGTTAAGTGAAAGATATTAATGTGATACATAGAAAACTCCTACAATTGTATGTGACTAAAGCTAATTTTCTTAAAATACTTTTTGTACAACTGTAGCAGGTAGTTCTTAAAATTGTAGTGAAAACGAACAATGAAAGAAAGATGTTTGTTAGACAAGAATCCTAATATCTATCCAATGTGAGTATGATACAAGGGCTTCTGATAGTGCAGCACAGTTAGGGAACAAGTGATAACTGGAATGGTATAGGACATAGATACTTTAACTATGTTGGGAACATGCAGTTAGCATAGGCTGAGAAAAAGAGACTTTGGCATCTAAAATCAGCTTAGAGTTGCATAGAAAATAGGTTGAGGCCCAGTTGCAGCCAACGCAAGTGAAGAGAGAGTCTTAATTGTCCAGATCTTGAGCATGGGTTTTCGCTTCATCAGGTCAGACACATCATCACTCAAGTTCATTGCTACATGACAGCTTTCCAGCCCTTAAGTGACATAGGCAAAGAGGCCCTGACCCCTTCCAGCTCTCCATAGAGGTGGATGGCCCTGAATGTAACAGAACCAGTGTAGTTTCACTGCACTAGATGACATGCTATGAAAAGTCCTAGTAGGGGGTTCACACACCTTGTACTACTGAGGCTTGATCCACATTATCACCCAGAGGTAGATTTTGACATAAGCCAGGGAAGAAGCATCAGTATGGCTTGTAGACTCATATAGTAGAAGGCACTATAGTATGATGTTTACTGTGTTTTTATGGATGCAGCCCTTAGATGAAACATGAATTTTACTGCTTTGAGTGATTCTCTCTGCCACATCATTGAATTGTACATCCCAAACTGGAACATGTGAACTTCATTTCCCAATTAGCCATTTCTTGGATTGCAAATGGTACATGCTCATCACTAATACCTTGGAGATATCATGTCTTGATAATGCAAATTTTACTTTGGCTATCATCACATGTGCTGACTCATTTGGCAAACACAGAACTTATGTTTCTTTTGATTGCTTGGTCCATATTCCTTGCGTTTCCCCTGAGGTCTTTGAGATCAATGGTTCAGAGTTTGGATCATCTCTAGAGGTGGAAGAGGGTTTTAGTTTTGCAAAACTTCATTGGTCTGGGTTTTTTGTTTTGTTTTCTCTCTCTCTCTCTCTCTCTCTCTCTCACACACACACTCACACTCACACTCACACACACACACACACACAAAACTGAGAGTGACTTATATCCTGGTCCTATTTACCAAACCCCTAGATTCTGGGGTGGTAGCCAGATAAGTGATTCTGGGGTTAGTCAATCTCTAATTCTTTTCTTTTATTTTTCCCTGCTTTTATTTATGAAGAAAAAAGCTCTTACTAATACCCAGCATAAAGTATGGGAACTGTCCACTCCTGTGGTATATAGGAATATTCTTAGCAATAGTTAAACATTAAATTAATGCATGCAGTTAAAATAAGATCAGTGAAACTAGAAAAACACAGGCTTTGTGCCAGCAATGACTCTTGCTTCCGGTTCACACATTTGCTTTATGCATATGTGTAAGAATAACTACAATGCAGCAATTAGTTCCTGCTCCACTGAGGATACTCTCCTTACTGAATCTATCCCAATTCCATACGTGTAGGTGAGAACTTCTGAAGGACTATCATGTGCTAAGGCCAACAAACTGAGTTAAAAGAAGATATTAATCTTAAAACAGGGGTTCTGCCCTTAACTTAAATGAGCCACACGCACAATTATGGGCACCTCACAATCAATTACAAATCGTTTCTCTTAAAAGACAAAACCTTCTCTAAGATGATTTAAGCTTCTGCTTGGGACTGAGATTATCATTATTACTCTCACTGAATACATTTAAAGAACATTCCAGTTTTAGAATTATTGCCAATTCCAGCAATATTCCCTTTCTTTAAAATGGGAAATACTGCTGGAACTGGAAACATCTCTAAAACCATCATTATTTATGGTAGTCTATAGTTTGTAGTTTTATATAGTGCCAGCATTATGCTAGATCATTTAAAAATAAACATAAATGCAAGATGCCTTCCCTGAGGAGCTTACAATTTAATTTAACATTGTACAGATTGGGGATGGGGTACAAGTAAAAGCAATGGAAGGACCAGTTGTTTAGCGCTCATTAGCTACACATTTTGTATGGTACTTCTTATGTTTGTTAATGTGTGTTTGAGGGTAAGATTAAAATACACAGGCTTCATGCCCAGGCATGCAGAGCACTCGGACGCTTCAGCAAAGGCCTGATCCAAAACCTATGAAAATCAATGGCAAGGCTCCCACTGTTGTCCCTGTGCTGTGGATCAGGCTCATCGTGCAGAATATAGTAGGAGCAGGGCGAAAAATTGTTCTCCTTAACGTCTGAGGCTAGGACAAGAAGCAATGGGCTTAAATTGCAGCAAAGGCAGTTTAAGATAGACATTAGGAAAAACTTCCTAACTGTCAGGGTGGTTAAGCTCTGGAATAAATTGCACAGGGAGGTTGTGGAATCTTCGTTATTGGAGATTTTTAAGAGCAGGTTAGACAAACATCTGTCAGGGATGGTCTAGATAATACTTAGGCCTGCCATGAGTGCAGAAGACTGGATTAGATGACCTCTCTAGGTCCCTTCCAGTCTTACAATTCTGTGATTCTATCCCATCTGTATGGCCAAGTGTGCTAGCAAGGATACAATGCATATTACACCTGTGTACATGTTGACCCATTCCACTATCCAGAACGCAGTAGCATAGTACACTACTTTTCTGTTTGAAATGCAAGAGATGATTTTTTTTTTAAGCCAATCTGTTTTTAGATGTCACCAAGACTCCACTGCCTGTATAGGAATCTTTAGGCAAGATCAGTTATGTGCATTTCAGACCAAATCCTGGTCCCACTGAAGTCAGTGGCAAAGCTCCCACTAACTGGTCCACGATTTGGCAGCATGATTTTTATAATAATTCATAATGATCATAGCATAATAGAAATAATAATAAAAATAAATAATGTGTTATCCACCAGGGAATGTCTGGTGCTACCAAACTCACTTCAAATGAGTAAGACTATGGAATTCTGAATATTCATTCTAACCTGCAGAAGCAGAAAATCCATCCTGAAAATGCCGCTGACTACCCAGACTTCATATTTGTCATTTTCAATATGCCTATCCAAATTATTCCACTGAGTCACTGGTCTCAAATACAAGAAGCCTGCACATAACAAAGCATTAGATCTTCTTAATACAAAAATAAGTAAGAAAGAAGGTTTTTTAAATGCTTCATATAATTGTTTAGAGAAAATGAGTTGAATAGGATAAACTGTACTTTTAGTTATTTTCAGATCCATAATTAGCTTTCTATGATTTTTTGTTCATCATTTATTATCCATGGACATTTTTACATGTACTCTAGAAGTCATTTGGCCAAATTCTGTTCTCTAATACACCAGGGCAATTCCTGGTATTTCACTGTGGCCCATATCTTAGCATTTGTAAATATAAACCAGTGGTCTGTACACATTTCAAACTTGAAAAACTATACATCAGACAGAAGAAAAATCTTGGACTGAGGGTTTACATATCATGCTTCAGTCCATTATTCTCCGTGATTTACTTTTTTCATATTTATTTTTTTAAACTGAATGGCACCACCTAAATACCAACTGAAACACAAAGTTCATCTAATCTCTTAGCCAGTGTGGCTTATTCTGCTACCTCAAATTTAATTAGTGAAATCTACAGTTTGTTGAGACTGTAGATTAATTTACCTGGTTTCTGGGAAGACATCAGAAAAAACCTTGTATTTATAGTATTTTGAAAGTACAGCGCCCAACTCTCTTGGCTTCTTCCAGAGCAATGAGAACATGTAAAAGCTCATCCCCAAGATGTACCTTAATCTAAAATCAGAACACAAGTCATTTGGGATGCTCTTGGCCAAGGATTCTCATGCTGTCTTCAGTAGAACTACACCAATTTTACACCAGCTGAAGATCTGGCTTTCTGACTGTTGCAATCTCTGGCTGTTTAAAGGCCATTTTATGCTGCTTATGGCCTTAATGGACCAGAGAATCCATCCCTCTGTGTTCTGAATGAAAGACCCTTTTACCAGGGCTAAAATATAACTGCAGGCCAGCTATATTTAGTGGCAGGGAGGGATTATTTGTTTTTGGCTTTTACTCCTTATATAATCCTCTTGAAAAGTTAAACTGGTTGCAAGATGTTTCAAATGGAAAAACAATACGCTGGTCTTTGGAACTAAAGGAGTTGATTTAAAAGCTAAATTCTACATTAGTACTGACAGAGTACATCTGTCTTCTGAGAACTCATACATTTCCTCTTCTGAGTTTTAAAAGAATGCACATTTATTTACAAAACAAAATGCTGACACAGTTCAACAAGCACATTTATACTTTCATCCTTGCCAGCACAGATACTTCTGGCCACATAAGAGATAAATGACAGCATCTCCCACAAGGAAATGCCATGTCAACTGCTTGAGTGGCACTGACACTGTACTCATGAAATGTTAGGGCCAACCCATTTCTGCAGGAAACCATTCAGAAAGTAAGATCACACTTTCTCTCCACAGCCACCTACCATAGACAAGAACTCCCACATCCTTACAAAGCAAGTCTGGCCTCCGCTTCCTGAGTATTACCACTAATTTAGTTAATTAAACTAATTTAAAAAGAAAATGCATCTATCCATCACCCCACACATTTGCATAATAAAAACTATGACAAATCTTATGAAGCAAATGAATGATGAATTTTTCTTGAGTCATTCAAAATTGAACAAAAACACCTCTAAATTTACCACCTTCTCCGGTGCTTGTGATAAATGATATGCCTTGCAGTTTATCCTGAGATTAATAGACTCTGGTTGCGTCAGACCAAGGGAAAAGCAAGTTGCAGAGTTGAGGATCCTCATTCAGATTGCCCTATCCCTAGCCTCGCCATGTCTAAATCAGGGGACTGCCAGCTAAAGAATCTCAACTGATCGGAACTGTCAGAATATCATATGAAGAGAAAGTCTCTTGGACTGCAAGGTCCTTCTATTTTCATGTATTGTTCACCTTCCAGTAGCATCCAGAGGTCTCGATCAGGAGTGGCACTTCATTGTGCTAGAGACTGTACAAACATAAAACTGAACCATCAATAGATTTGTAAGTTGAAAGTTGGCACGATCCTATTTAGTAAGCACCTATGAGGAAGGTAGGTTTTATTAACTGCACATTTAACCAGCTCAGTCTGAAATGTTTCAACCTCTGGCAGCATCATCTAGTTCCCACTAGCCATGTTCAGATACTTCAGACAGGTATTTAGAATAGTCAGTCATCCATATGTGAAACGATACCTATATTTACAACAACCAGCACCTTAAAATGCACACACACATGAATTCCTCTTAAGTAGCTGTAATCTGGAGGAACGGGATCTTTGATCCTCTTCCTTTAGGAAACTGAAGTACTTCAAATAACACCCAGATACCAGACCGAAGACATCTCTGAAATATTAGTAATAATATTGGATTTTTCAGGGCTTCCTATATGTCCAAGTTAAATATTAAATAAGCACAAAAAGACAGTTGCTACTGTTAACTCTAAAATTGGTGACTATCTGGATGCTGATTTCAGACAAAACTGCTTGCTGTACTAATACAGTCATGTCAAATACAATGAATATTTTATAACTAATGTAAAAAGCTTTTAAGTGACTATGTGAAACAGACGAAAATACTGATTTGTTTCTTCAGTTGATATTTTTATTTGTTACATGTACATTGGGGGCAGAGCAGATACTTTATAACTGTTTTTCATTATTTTTTACCAATGTCAATGTTTTAATCCAGTGGTTCCCAAACAGTGGTTTGTGATCCATTTAGTAGTAGCAGTGTCATGGTAGTACTGAAAGGCCCCAGGCAGAAACTGGGCCCTATTGGACTAGGTGCCGTAACAACACATAGTAAGTTCTTGGGGCAGGCTGGCTGGGGGACCTGGGTGGAAAATGAAGGGTAGCTGGAGAAAGCCCTGGGTAGTTACCTGACTAAACATGGATTTGCTTACACTGTTCACTTTATCTGCCGGATAGTCCCAGACATCTATATAATAAAGTTGCGGCCTGATTAAATCCATATCAAGCATCTCCTATCCTTCTTTTGGTATAGCCGGACAATGTTTATTGGAGGCACTTCCTGGAGAATAGATCACACTTGTATTCAATTACATTTTCATACACAGTATGAAAAAGTAATTGTACCGTTAGTAATAAATTAATTACTAATGGTGCAACAAATACCATTTTGTTTGGTAGAATAGAAGGGTGTTTTGGGGAGGGGGTTCTGTATTGTTTTTAGAGTGCACAAGTTCCATATACTTCTACACTTCAATTCTAATTAGTAACAGTGGTGTTGATGGACTTTCTTACTGGCCCAGAAGTGACTGCTAGTCTCCCCCAAGATACCTTTTTTCACTGTAAACAATTTCTGTCTCTGGCATTTATTCTCATTCTTACCTCATTCCCTGAAGCTGAAATCATACCCCAATGTCTCATAACAAAAGTGCGTATTTGACTTCAGCTCTTCAGTTGTTCTTCAAAAGATCTGATCCTGTGAAATTCTGAGTACCTGCACTAGGGTGCTGACTGCTCACAACATCTGCTAAAGTTAATAGAGTTGAGGGTGCTCAGCCCGTTGCAGGATCAGGACCCAGATTTAGAGCCTCATCTTTGGGAATATTTATAATCTTTCCCAGGACAATTAGTCTTAACCATAGTCTGATCCTGAGACATCTGCCTGCTCATTGTGATATCAGTAGTCCCTGAAAAATCACACACACCTTACGTCATCTGTTATGGTATATACAAAGCAGCTACAAAACATGCTTTATCTAATTTTGAAGTCATGGGACCACAAGAGTCTCTCTTCAGGTACTGTGTATGAATATTTGGGGGAAATTTACCCTTACTAATTCCACAGTATGCTCCTACCATTTCTTAGTTTTACATAAGTGGTTCTTTTTGTGGATATTGCACCAAAATATTATAATCCTTTCAGAGTATACGAAAGAGAAAATTAAACCTGTAAGATCAGAATACTTCAGATAAAATGTAGCAGCTAACTTAACTTTCTATAACAACTGAAATATACAACACCTATGACAGCAAAGAATTTAGGATTTAGCTTGATGGTTAATAAAAGTACATCAATTTGTGCTCTTTGTTTCTTTTCCTCTTGGATATTTTTAAGTTTGAAATCTCCAAAAGGTTTGACCTCAGTATAAACACTCTATAAGCTACAAATAGATTTTAATATGTAAATAAAACATTATTTTTGACTTATAGTTGTCTCAATCAGTATCATTTGTACATCAAAATATTTTCCATTCTAATTCCTATACCACTTCTCATCTCAGCTGAATCACACAGTACTCTCTAGATTATTCTATGTCTGTACTTCTATTTTAAACTTAGCTTATTTCTCTCAAAAGGGAAACATATTTAATACATCTGTTATTCCTGCACACTGTTGGCAGCTCTATAGTGACCAGACAAATAGGACGTTTCTAGTTGCACAACAGAAAAAATTAAGGGAGTTCGTTTTTTTATTTTGTCGCATCATCAAATTCACTGTGCATTTTCTATGCTAGGAAAGTGTTAACCTTCAGCCAACAGTCTGCAATCAACAGGTTGCACTAACAGCAAAAAAATAACCTTAATCCAGCTTTTAAAGTTTTGGAGGCTGGACTAACAGATGTAAAAAACACTGATTATAAAACTGTCTCAGACAGACGGGGGACTGGTACTAAAATGCTCTATGTCTTGGAGAAAAGCTTCCCTCATCTCGAATTGAAATAATTACTGCATTAAAACAAGCACAACTTCATGATCTATCTCATTCTGTATAGAATTTCTAGCCACATAAAGTAACAACAAAGCACTTGCTAACCTTTAGGCGGTCAGTCCATAGGCAGGTGGAGTGGTACAGGTCTCTCTGGAATAGCGTTGAAACAAAAGAAGCATCCTGTTTCCTTTTTCAATTTTCTTTTTAAACTGATCATTGAAGGTTTTACGGTGGGGTGTGTGGGAGTGGGGGTGATTTCAGCCCATGCTTGGCGTGGGAAGAGTTTTAATGGCTGTTGCTGGTAATATGGTTTGCCTGTTACAATGTCTGCACTACTGCAGCTCTGTGTGGGCGTAAAGAAATGACACGACTGGGTTTCAAACCATTACAGTGAACATTTGCAAACAGATAAAAAAAAATAAAACCAAAACCATCGGGTACAAATGAAGAATTCTTTTTTTCTTTCTTATATTCTCTTTTGGTTTTTAAAGGAGCCTTCTTTTTTAACCTTAAAGACTTAATAGATCTAATCCCCTTTCATTCCATCCAGGTCTCCTTCTGGGCCTGTAAAATAAAGAATGTAGCTGAAATATTTAGGAAGATTCTTGGTTGTGTTTTGCAATAAATGTTTCACTATCATCTTTATTTCCACTCTTTAAGGGATTACAAGAAGTTAGTCTTTTAAAAACTCCTTATCAGAATAATTTTTATTTTGTATAGCATCATTTACATATGCCTTGTAAAACACTTCAGTGACTTAATCATACAGAGTTTTAAATTATACAGAGCTTTATTCAATATAAAAGCAACACTTTGAGATTTGATTGAAAAGGATGCTGAAGGGCCAAATTTTGCCCGATTTTCTGGGGACACAGAGGTCCCTGATTCAGTCAGACAAGTGGAAAACAGGTGGCAGAATTTAAGAACTGTGCAGGAGATCCAAACTGCCTTCACACATAGAGCTCTGCTTTATCTGAGGCTTCCTGCACTTCAACATTAAGGGGGGATTTAGAGGTGTCCTATGTAAGGGGTGGAACTGGCAGATTCATAACTATGAAGATTCATCAGCTATACTTCTGCAAGGAGTGGGAGTGCACTAGCCCAGGGGTCCCCAACCTGGTGCCTGCAGGTGCCATGGCGCCTGCTGGGGCGTCTAAGTGCGCCTGCATACTGGCCGGCGGACGAGCATCCGCCGAAATGCTGCCGACAAGCAGCGTCATCCAGAGGCGTTGCTACCGAAATGCCGCTGGTGGCATTTCAGCAGCAACGCCTCTGGATGACGCTGCTTGTCGGCAGCATTTCGGCGGTGACACCTACTGAGGTTGCCGCTTGTCGGCAGCATTTCGGCAGATGCTCGTCCGCTGCCACAGTCCTCCGTGGCTCGTCGTCTGGTGCCCGCCAGACGAAAAAGGTTGGGGACCACTGCACTAGCCGCTAGAACTACTGTATATTCCAAGAAAGAGTGATTAATAGGCACAATGCAGTTCTGATAGTCAAAAGTGCAATTTATCACAAGGGTGTGCAATTTGTCACATTCACATCCCCATCACGTGTGAGTATGAGAGACCCAGATTTTTAGAAAAATATATAAGCATTTGGCACACAAAAATGCAATGCAATGAGCCCAATTTTCATGTCTTGTTAACATGATTTCATACTGTTATTATTTATTGCTTGTATTACAGTAACACCTAGAGACTCCCACCAAGAATGGAGCCTATTGTGCTAGGCTCTGTACAAACGCACATACAGTCCCTTTCCCCCCAAAGATCTTGTCGTCTAAGTGGATAGACAAAGGTGGGGAGGGGAAACAGTGGCAAAGTGACTTGTACAAGTTCACATAGCAGATTAGTGGCAGAACTGAATTAAGAATCCACATCTATTGACTCCCAGTCCAGTGCCCTATCCACTACATCACCCTGCCACCCCTTATACCGTGCTGTAGCTTTTATCCCAAAGAATCTGTGTTGGGGTGTCCTTCCCACACAGACCTGAAAGGGTTATGGTGGCCAGGCAGGCCTATTAACTCCACAGGCTGCAACCAGAGAAAAAGCCAGGGAGCAGGGAATTGATTGAATTAAGGTTCAGCTGTGCAGGAAGAGGCAGGGCCTATAAAGCCAGGAAGCCGACAACAGACAGGCTGCTACTGGGAAAGAGCAGTCACTCTCTTGGAAGAGGGAGCGGGGTTTGGAGCTGGTACTCCCAGGGAAGGGGGAACTAGCAGTCCAGGGAAGGAGCAGTGAGAGCTGGGAGACTAAAGTCCAGAACTACTGGGTTGTGTGTCCCTGGACTGGAATACGGAGTAGAGAGAGGGCCCAAGTTCCCCTACCAGCCACTGAAGGAGTGGCACTTGACTGCCTAGGACTGCTGAAGGAAAGAACTGAATGTACCCCAAAACGGGGGGAAGCTGAGTGACTTGGCGAGAGGGGTGAGTCATGAAGAGAACACTGCAGTTCCTGGAGTGAGAGAGGACCTCCAGACCAGAGAGAGAGAGAGACGGAGTAACGATGTGCAATGGCGAGAAGGGGCGTTGACCTCACGTAGTTAATCCCCAGAGCAGCCAGGGGGAGGCATCACAGTAGCAGTGAGTGGGGCACCCCATCACAGGATCCCAAAGTGCTTTACAAATTATATTCAGATAGCCCCACAGAAATTCAGCTACCTGACACTACATAACAGTAATGGAGAGGGGAAATTTTGGCCAATGGTACCAAAGACCCCTACTCTTAAGAACTGTGGAAACATTCAAGTTCACATAACAGACAAAATGCTGGTGATTGAAGTCTCATCAAAAGACCCAGGCTAACAATAAACCTCATGGAGTTCAGTTTATTTGCTTCTAAATGACGAAGAGTTCATTCACTCCTACCGGGATTGGAATCTATGGTTCCAAGGAGTCAGTGTTTTCACACCTTATTGTTATTTATTATTTGTATTTTAGTAGCACCCATCATATGCTAAGCAATGGCCATGTACAGGAAGATAAGGTGAAAGTGTTTGTGCCCACAACAGCACATTCTCCTCCAGAGCCTGTAAGGTTACGTCTACACTACAATTAAAACCCCGCAGCTGACTTGGGCTCGCGGGGCTCAGGCTAGGTGGCAGTTTAATTGCTATGTAGATGTTAGGGCTCAGGCTGGAGCCAAGCTCTGGGACCTTGCAAAAGTTTCTCTCTCACCAACAGAAGTTGGTCCAATAAAATATATTACCTCATCCACCTTGACTCTCTCACCTATTACTTCTGTCAGTTACTCTGTTAGCTCAAGTGGCAGAGATCTGTGTTGTGGATCTAAAGAATCCAACCCTGCTAATGAACTGTGTAGGACTCGGTATAGGTCCATATGATGTAATTTCTGTTTTTCAGTTTGCTGTTTCAAAATGCAAGGTAAATTATGCTACTAAAATGGATGTTAAACTATGTTTAAAAAAATATTATGGTCGCAAAGTCAGGCACTCAAAAGTCAGGCATGCAACCTTAATTCAGCCTCCTTGTACATATACAGTATGATACAGTCTTTAATTACGTGACTATGTATTATTTTTTCTAAATGGCCCCTGCCTCATTTGCAAGTTAACTGAAAACCTTTAAAGGAAGCATTCATAAGATGGAGGTATTTGAATATGTCATAGATATTCAAAGCAGGAGAAATGAACCTACCCCAGTAAACTGACAGCCATCTGTAGCCTCATATTATTACTATATAATAGCAACAAATAAAGACTATTCAACTTTAACAAGAGCTAAACAGAACTCCTCCATGTGCACAACTTACAAGCTGTTAATATTTTGTCCACATATAAAAAAATTAGTAAATTAGCACTTGAAATGCTTATGGCAAAAAACATTGAGTAGTAGCCAATTTAAAGGTAAAAAATTTGGAGATTAGATTCAATTATTCCTGATTAGAATTCAAAAACTCATAGAGATATGAATAGCAATAAGTTTTTTTTTTCCCACTTGGTTATTTCACTCAAACTATTCTAAGATCCTGCTAGGTAACAAAGTAACCTGATCAGGGAGAGTAGGAAGAGCACACTACAAAACCAAATGCTATTCTATCACACTTTAATCCTGATTGTTTTCATTTTTTCCCATTAATACCATAATTAATCTTTGCACTTCTAATGCACTTCTATACGGTTCTCAAAGCACTTTACGGAGAAAAATTAAGCATGTCTCACATCTGTGTTCTATTATACCAATTTACTGCTATGTAAACTGAGTTAACTGGAAGAAAGAGTATGTGATTTAACCAAAACCACGAGGCAGGGGCAATGCTGGGACCAGAAACCAGGTGTCCTGATTTCCAATTCCCTTCTCTGTTAGAACAGTGGTTCTCAAAGCCGGTCCGTCGCTTCTTCAGGGTAAGTCCCTGGTGGGCCGGGCCGGGCCGGTTTGTTTACCTGCCGCGTCCGCAGGTTCGGCCCATTGCGGTTCCCACTGGCCGCAGTTCGCCGCTCCAGGCCAATGGGGGTTGTGGGAACTGGCATGGGCAGAGGGATGTGCTGGCTGCCCTTCCCGCAGCCCCCATTGGCCTGGAGCGGCGAACCGCGGCCAGTGGGAGCTGCGATCGGCCAAACCTGAGGACATGGCAAGTAAACAAACCGGCCTGGCCCACCAGGGGCTTTCCCTGAACAAGGAGCGGACCGGCTTTGAGAACCGCTGTGTTAGAATATTCACTGTGCCAAAACCACTTTTCACAAATTTCTTCTGCTATAATTACTTATTAATTTAACATTATTATAGGAAACTCTTATAGTTTCAAAAGTTCATTATTTACTAAACTAATTTTTCATTTGTCATTGCCAAAAGGATACTAACGTCATTATTTTTTTCAAGCTATTCTGAAAGAGCCCCTCATCTTGGGACCTGTAAAAGTAAATAATAATAATTAATATGTACTAGGCTAGCCATAAATCTTTGGGCTTAATGGAAAAGCCCTCATGTTTTATGAAAAATATGTAAATTTTTAAACAATTCAGTACAGTCATAATTTTAAAAGAAAATTATATATATATTTAGATAATATAAAAGTTTACACTTATATCTACTAAAGCTAAAGTAAATTCACACTCAGAGCCAGATTTTTCAACAGTAGCCTCCATTTTTGTGCCTGCACAAATAACTGCAGACACAGTTCTGCACCAGAAATTATTGGCAGGCACAATTAAAGTTACTTAGGGTGTGTCTACACTGCACTCTAAGCCCAGACTCTGCCTTGGATTTAAGGATGCAAATCCTAGGACCCTGCTAAGGTGGGTGGGTCAGAGCCCCAGACCTGCTGTGACTCGGGTCCAAACCCTGTCTTTGTGCAGTGTGGAAGCAGCTCAAGCCACAGGCCCAACTCAGAAGAGCTGCATAGTGCAGTATGGATGCGTTAGTATAGCTGTGAGACACAGATCCAGCAATTGTAAACACAGGTTTACAATGCAGCATGAATGCTGAGGTGCAGCCTTAGAAACACTGAGTCCACAAGCCTGGGTCCCACAGCCCTGGGTTTACCTTGCAGTGTAGACATACCCTTAGATTTTTAAGTACCTGACTTTCAGACTTAATAAGATGCTTGAATGCCAAAGTGATCCTAATCACACCTGCAATAACTGCAGGTTCAAAAGTAGGGGCCCAGTTGAGGCCAACCTGAAAATGTAAGCTAAAATCCTTACTACACTGAAGTAACTGGAATACCTTCTCTTTGCTTCAATGGGGCCAAGTTTTCATCCTTAGTCTCTAACGATCAAAATTCAAACCTCTTGTTAAAATACCTAGCTGAGGTCTGTACTCCTATATAATGGATATTTAATCCTTAACCACTGGTGTTCTTGCTTTTCTAGGTTTGTCAGAACCTTAATATTAAAAGGTAATTTTTCTTCATTGAATAATTTATTTATTATTATTAATTACTATTATTTACTGACTTATTTGTATTTAGGTAGAGTTGAAGACCCCGATTAGAACTGAAGCCACCTTGTGTTAAGCACTGTGAGAACACATAGGAAGACAAAGTCCCTAATGTGAAGAGTCTATAATCTAATTTAAAACAAGACACAAAAAAGTATGTAACAAACAATAGGAGTGAAACAAGAAGGAAAGGAAGAGTAAGAAGGACATGTGTTTATATAGGCTAGCTGTGGACTTGATCCAACTCCCTTTACAGTCAATGGGTGTTTTCAAATTGACTTCAGTAGGCCTTAGATGAGGCCCTATATGCATAACTTAACGGTTCTGAATCATTAAATTTTAAAAATATATATGTAATTAAATGCATAATTCCCAATTTAGCTACTGTTAGGTGCATTTTCCTTTAGACCTCCAAGTACAAGAGGGTCTGGAGAAGGACACCTTTATGGACTAAATCAAAAAGGGTATTTCATGGCTAAAGGGCAACATGCAGGAAAACTGAAGGTAAGTGGAAGAAGCAGAGAGCTGAGGCTGGCTTCAGTGGTAAAGCAGAGGGGATGTGGGTTATAATGAAGAATTCCCCTTTCTACACCAACCACTCCTACACTGAAATTGTGAAGGGGGGAGGCATTGGGGGACACATACTAACTCTGAAGTACTCTTGTGCTAAAAAAAATGCTACCACAGAAACTTAGTGGGATGTATTTGGAGACTCACTGGAGCATCTTTGTCATGTACTGAGTATCTTCCACATGCCTGGGGTTTACAAACATATAGGAAATTGTGGTTCATGTCCTATAGTCTAATTCAGACATAGATAATTCAGTGCAGACACAAAAAAATGGATGATGGATTAGACTAGAAGCAATGCAGATCTCATGGAGAGATCAGAACTGAAGACCTTTCTGAAAGAAGTATATTTTAAAAGAAGGGATATAAATGAGACGGAGGTTGTTTGTCAAAAGAGAAGGCAGTTCTAAACTTAGGTGGTGATACTGGTACAAGATAAAAAGGAGGTGGTTAACAGTAGCTTGTAAAGTGGGAAATATTAGGGCTCAGATGTAATTGATTTTGAGATACTGAAAATCTGGGCCTATCAGAATCATCACCCATTCAGCAAGGTAAGAAAATCCAAGGGGACATAGGACTGGTATTACTGACTAATTATACTTCTGTGTCCTATTTCCGTCTCTCAAGCATGTATGCTTTTACAAAACTGAGTAATCTGAGCTGTATACACTACAAAGGTTAATACTCCACAGTAAGTACCCTAATAAGTTTTGAATATTTCTGTTCTAAAGTATCATGGGGGTGGGAGGGAGGCAGGAGTGTGCAAGAGAGAAAATTAGATACCGAGTATCTGATTTTCATTGTACATTACCCCTCTGAATATAGGTAGAATTATGTTTAAAAAAAAAAAGGCCCAATTAAGTTTTGGATTTGCAAAGAATGCAGCATCAGGTTCTAACATAAAGATTGTGGTAACTCTTAAAAAAAAAAGCTTAGTTCTAAGATAAAATTTTTTGCTGGGACCTCAGAAATGGAATATCCAAAGCAAATTTATTTTGCCTTTCTCGCTCATGTAATGAAAAAGTGAGTTCTGGATCTGGGTAACTCAAAAGCAGAGTCTGTGAATCACCAAGGCTACTTTTAGTTTGACAGATACTGCTCAAAGAGAAAATAATCCAAATAAATAGTGTTGAGGAAGGATTATCAGTTTACAAAAAAAAAAGTAAGTCAATCTCTGAAGACTAAGAACATTCTTTGATTCTGATGCTCAAGGTCAATATGTCACTTGGAGTAAGAAAGCAAAGCAAGGGTCACGGAGACCAAAGTTCGAAGAATTTCCTTTCTTTCACTTCTTAGATCACTGACCATTAGACAAATAATCAGACTGAATCCAAAATGTCCATATATGAGTGTTGTAAATAAAGAAGCTAAAAATCAAACTGTGCTATCTACAAACTATGTACCCTTATTATCACTTAGAAGGAAATACAAAATGATGGATAGTCTAACAAAAACATTCAGCACGCTTTACAATATAGCAATATATAAAATCAGAGATTAAGGCACTTAAACACAACAACCAGAACATAGCACTTGAACCCGCTTTTAAGAACTGTTATCAACTGGGAATTATAGATAATCAAAAACATATTCCAAAAAAGCACTCCCATTATCTCAAGATTATCTTGTGATAGTGCCAAGAATTGAGGGGCCCATTTTGTAAGGTGTTGTTATACAAAGACATTATAAAAGAGAGTTGTTTCCCCCAAAAGTTTACAAGCAAGTTTGAGAAGACACAAGTGTAACAAATAAAGAAAATGGGACAAGAAGGATGAAGACAACACTGATAAAAAAATATGGTTACTAGACTAACTTTATGTAATCAATTACATTTTGAAAAATTATAAAAAAGGCCCTGCTTTAATTGCGGGATGATTGTCAAATAATTGCATGAGTTGTGGACAAGCCATGGAAAATTGCAGAAAAGTAATAATGGACCTTATTATTTGTGGTAGTAAAGTCCATTATTACTTTTCCATGATTTTCCGCTGTCGGCTGCCCGAGGCTAACAGCAGCGGCTCCCGCTGTCGACCACCCAGGACCCGCCTGAGAGTAGGGGCCCACAGCTGACAGCGGGGGCCCTGGATTGACAGTGGGAACCTGGGGCTGACAGCGGGGGCTCCCACTGTCGGCTGAACTGGGGCTGAGAGCAGGGCTTTGTATGCAACTCCAGAGGGAAAGGTTACCACCACTCCTCCAGGAACCAAAACCAGTGGAGGGGTGATTAAGGTGAATCACATAGGTTGTAAACAGCTCCCAAAAGGTACCATCCCTTGGGAAGACTTTTATATACGGATTCAAATTGGGTTTCCCAGAGACCAGCAGACAAAGAAAGGGCTTTTAATATAAAAAGGTTGTATTTAAACTGACACAGGGCTTTCTTTCCGATCCAGAAAATGGACAGTATCTTCTGTCCAAGGGGTACACCAACCTTTGTGGAAGGGTTGGAAAGTCTTTGGCTTACTAGGGCCCCATAAGAGTGCTTGGTGACTCCTGGTATATTTAGAGCAGGAATGGGCAAACTTTTTGGCCTGAGGGCCACATCTGGGTATGGAAACTGTATGGCGGGCCATGAATGCTCACGAAATTGGGGGTTGGGGTGTGGGAGGGGATGATGGCTCCAGCTGGGGGTGCAGGCTCTGGGGTGGGGCCAGAAATGAAGAGTTCAGGATGTGGGAGGGGGCTCCAGGCTGGGGCAGGGGGTTGGGGCGCGGGGGGAAGGGCTCTGGCTGGGGGTGGGGGCTCTGGGGTGGGGCTGGGGATGAGGGGTTTGGGGTGCAGGAAGGTGCTCTGGGATGGGACCAAGGGGTGCAGAGGACGGGAGGGGGAATCAGAGCTGGAGTAGGGGGTTGAGGCATGCAGGAGGTGTGAGGGCTCCGGCGGGGGTCCGGGCTCTGAGGTGGGACGGGGGATGAGGGGTTTGGGGTGCAGGAGGGTGCTTTGGGCTGGGACCGAGAGGTTCGGAGAGCAGGAGGGGGATCAGGGCTGGGGCAGGGGGTTGGGGCACAGGGGTGCAGGCTCTGGGCAGTGCTTAGCTCAAGGAGTTCCCAGAAGCAGGGGCATGTCCCCACTCCAGCTCCTATATGGAAGTGCGGCCAGGTGGCTCTGTGGGCTGCCCTGTCCGCAGGCGCCACCCCTGCAGCTCCCATTGGTCACACTTCCCGGCCAATGGGAGCTGCGGCAGTGGCGCTTGGGGCAGGGGCAGCATGCAGAACCCCCTGGCTGTCCCTACGTGTAGGAGCCAGAGGGGGGACATGTCAGTGCTTCTGGGAGCCGCACAGAGTGGGGCAAGTCCCCTACCCCGCTCCCCAGCTGGAGCGCCAGAGCAGGGCAAGCCCCAGACCCCACTCCCCGGCAGGAGCTCAAGGGCCGGATTAAAACGTCTAAAGGGCTGGATGCAGCCCCCGGGCCGTAGTTTGCCCATCCCTTATTTAGAGAGTGTTTAAAGCTATTTATTGGTTTTTTTATGTTTTCTCCATAATGCTTTTATCTTAGGAATAAATGTGCTTGCTTAGAGAGATGTGTGGTAAACTGCAATACACTGTTCAGAGCCTTCAGAGATAAAGCAAAGCACAGGTGCTGGCCTTTAGGCAGGCTGGCTTGCTGGAGGTATCAATGTACATGGGGACTCCAAACACTTCCTGGAAGCATCTGTTATCAGCGACTGGCTGGCACTGGGGTAGCAATGGCATTCCCTGACAGACATCTTTCTGATTTGTCCAACCATGAAAAGATGCAAATAAGAATCCTGGAACAAATACTGGCAACTTCACGCTTTGCCTATTTCAGTGGTTCTCAAACTTGGGCCACTGCTTGTTCAGGGAAAGCCCCTGGTGGGCCGAGCCGGTTTGTTTACCTGCCGCATCTGCAGGTTCGGCCGATCGCGGCTCCCACTGGCCGCGGTTCACCACTCCAGGCCAATGGAGGCTGCGGGAAGCAGCGCAGGACAAGGGATGTGCTGGCCGCCCTTCTCGCAACCCCCATTGGCCTGGAGTGGTGAACCGCAGCCAGTGGGAGCCGCGATCGGCCGAACCTGTGGACGCGGCAGGTAAACAAACCGGCCCAGCCTGCCAGGGGCTTTTCCTGAACACGCGGCGGTCCAAGTTTGAGAACCACTGGCCTATTTGGTTGACAGGCCGACTTCAGCCATCCCTGAAATGTCTCCAACCAGCTTGAGGCATGTTCTCATTGATGTTAATTGGTGATCTTGAAAAGCTGCTCTAATACAAAGGATGGCACAAAACCTTTCTTGAGGCAAGAAGTCTTTTACTGTCTATGAGTTGAGAATTGCCCCTATGAATTCCACCCATGCAGGCCAGTAAAGATAGAATGTGCAGCTCCAAACAACTATGTAGGTCAAAAGATTCCAGTTTTGCACATGGGGTCCATGGACTCCAAGAATGGGATCCACATATACAGATACTCAAAAAAGTGGTGGATTTGACTTATCTTTATGTCTTTGTTAGTCAAACATACAAGTTACTCATACAAATTCAGTACAAGTAGGTAAAATGTAATGCCCAGTAATATACAGGTCAGACTGGATGATCTAATCAGTGGTACCTTCTGGCCTTAAACTCAATGAAACCTTAATAATGTTCTTTTAATATAGGTGTTTCTGCGTCCATTCACACCTATAGCATTGTATAAATAATAATAAATAATCTACATGAGTAAAGTGCCTCAGATAAATCAGGTGAAACTCGGTTTAAGTCAAGGGAAGTACACTGATTTAAAACTTTGTAACGGTTTGTCTACATGGGGAAATTGTTTAGAATAGCTAGTGCATAATAACTGTCCATGTGGAGACTCTTATTCCAGAATAAGAGTGTCCACACAGGGAGTTATTCCAGAATAGCTTTAGCGCTTTAAATTCACACCCAACTTTACTCTGGAATAATTTACCTGAATAGACAAAGCCTAAGGACAGAGGCATCTTCATAATAAAAGATTAGCAGAGCAGCTAACTGTAACTGTTGTGACTCGGCTGCTTATGGTATTTTAAGATGGTTTTCATGTGCACAAGTTCATTGTTATGGTAACTACCTGTCCTACAGCCCACAGTCACTAAATCCTTCTGTCTGATTGCTTTTATCATGTATGTAAATCACTACTACTTGCCTTATTCCTTCATCTTGTAGTAATTTATAGAACAAAGGGTTGCCACGTCCTGTTAAAGCTTTTGAGCTGCTGTCGCTTGGCACTAGCAGCTGATCTTAAAGCCTTCCCTAAATTCACATTTCACTTTCTCTACTACAGAGAAGTTCTTTTCTTGTTGTGTTAAAAAACACAAAGATTCAATACATAGAAAATACTATTTTCTGAACCATTTTTAACAGAAGTGGGGCCAAGTTGAAAAGTCCAGATCTAGAATTCAAAAATCACAATGTTCAGATCCAGGGTTTTGATTTAAGCTCATTTTTAGTTGTTGTAGTTTTTTTTATTTTTAAACACAAAAATATATAACTGAAACTTATTAAAGGGCCAGATTTTGCCTGGGCCTTGCACAGAAAGGTGCATTTCCCTCTTGCTGTATCCCACATGCAAGAACCAAGGATTTATAGTCACTGTGCTCTCCTAAGGGCAAGGACTTCTTGGTGCAAGCCACCCTAAATAAATCCATGGTTTCCACCCCTGCCAATCCATGGTTTCCACCCCTCCTCACCAGCCAGCTGAGGTACATCTTTTACTTTTACACTTCGCTTTCATGCAGTGTTTTTTTCCCTCAGTTGTCAGGGAAACACTAGACTTCTCCACTTGCAATTTAATGTTTAGATCTATACTGCCAAAAAGACAATTTAGGATTTAAAGGTAATTGATCTACTTCCCCAACAGTCTGATTTGGTGCCCTCGGTACTATGACCCAAGTTTGCCTCAAGGAATAACACTTTTTGAAGACACTTCTTTGTGGTGCCTACAAGAAATATGGTCCCTTGAAATATGTGTTAACTACTTATGGAAAACAATCTGTTCCACACTATATTTAGCTGTGACACTGAGTACATTTCCCAGACCTGAAGAGCTCTGTGTAGCTTGAAAGCTTGTCTCTCTCACCAACAGAAATTGGTCCAATAAAAGGTATTACCTCACCCACCTTGTCTCTAGAACCATGGGACCAACATAGCTGCAACACTGCATACAAGAGATGTGTCAATTAAGTCTTCTACTTATTCATTCATTCATGTGTTTTTTAAAATCATTGTTCCATCATGCTGTGAACTAATCTTTGATGAATAACTGTGATCTTATTGATGTTGCCCCTTTCCTATGTCTACATCTAACAATATTATCCTACTACCTCCCTCATTTTGTCCTGTCTGAAATCAGTCTGCCAGCTCTCCTCTAGCAGGGATCTTTCTTTATCTGTATTGAGAGGCATCTAGCATACAATTAATAATGCCACATGCTGCATAATAATCCCCAGTTGTGCACTACATCATCATAATTTTTTCCCTTTATATAGCACTTTTCACCTGTAGTTCTCAAAGTGCCTTACAAAGGTGGGTAAAATATTAGCTCCATTTTACAGGCAGCTGAAGCACAGAGAGTACAAGCTCTGTTATGATTAGGGCTATGATTCTGTCATGGAAATCATGAATTTGAATAAAGTCTGTGAAATCTTGAAAATGGCTATCAGAATACATTTGATTAGGCCCTGAAACCAAGTGGTGTTGTGACCGGGCACATGGGATCAGAGTGTCACTCGGGATTGACCCGTTTACCCATAGATGGGTGGATGGGCCAAACCTAAGTGGTGCTGCAACCCCATGCGCCAGGTCACAACACCTGGAAGGGGGAGCTCAGCCCAGTAGGACAGGAACTGTGGCTGTGGGGCGAGTTGGCTCTCCAGCATCCCCACCCCGCCGGGTCTCACCTTTCAGCACCCCCACTATACTCTTGCGTATGTTGATATGTATATTGTGTATGTATGTTGATGTAGCAAAAACTACATTATTTGGTGAGCTTTCCATGACTTCTCCTCTGCCATGAAATGTATTAAAAATTGCCATGCCAAAATCATAGCCAAGCGTCTGAGCCACACTAGGAAAGTGCAGTGCTCAAGCAGGGGCCCTTGGAGACATTATGCTTGTTGAAGTTAGGAGCAGGCAGGGGCAGCTCTATGTTTTTTGCTGCCCCAAGCACGGCAGTCAGGTGGCCTTCGGCGGCATGCCTGCGGACGGTCCGCGGTCACGCAGATTCGGCGGCGTTTCTGTGGGTGATCTGCCGGTCCCGCGGCTTCGGCGTACCCACCGTCAAATTGCCGCCAAAACCACGGGACTGGTGGACCTCCCGCAGGCACACCGCCGAAGGCCACCTGACTGCCGCCCTCACAGCGACCGGCAGGCCACCCCCGCGGCTTGCCGCCCCAGGCACGTGCTTGTTGCACTGGTGCTTGGAGTCGCCCCTGCAAGCAGGCATAATGTTTCCTGTAGCATGGTCAATGAGGGCCCCTATGATACCCATAGGATGACATGTGTAGTCTGCTTCCCTCAGCACAGCCTTGAAACTGATCATTGTATAAGGCCCTGGCTACACCCCGAACCCAACAAACAACTCTCTCTTGAATGATGCATACTATTGGTGGCACTAGCTAGCCTCCCTTCTGCTCCCAGAGCACAGACAGCCAAATCATAGTTGCCTTCTGTGCAGGAATATTTTGGCATAGAAAAAATTCTCTTTGTTTTTCTCTCCCCATTGCACAACCCGAATTTGGCCAAGAAAGATTTATCTACAGTCATACAGCAGAATCAGGAATAAAACCTAGGCCTCTGATTCTTGGCCCTTAAATTAATCCGTTACACCGTAGCTGCCCTCCCTTGGTACCTTACAAAGCTCAGTGGAACACCCACCTCTCCATTCCCTCCAGTTTTTACCCCATCATTCTTAAGGCTCAAGTATGTTACAACTACCATCCTTCCAGCCAATGAAAACTGGACTAGACCCTCCTTGAGTGTCTGGTAATGGGGTCACAACAGAGCAGAACAGCATGTGGGATGCTGAGTGGGATGAGAAATAAGAGAGAGACCGATTAAGTCAAAAACACTGGAATAAATTCTAGCAGAGTACTATATACAGCAGGGGTCAGCAACGTTCGGCATGCGGCTCGCCAGGGTAAGCACCCTGGCAGGCCGGGCCAGTTTTATTTACCTGCTGACGCGGTAGGTTCGGCCAATCGCGGCCCCCACTGGCCGCGGTTCGCCGTCCCGGGCCAATGGAGGCGGCGAGAAGCCACGGCCAGCACATCGCTTGCCCGCGCCACTTCTCGCCGCCCCCATT
This sequence comes from Chrysemys picta bellii, assembly GCF_011386835.1. Lineage (NCBI taxonomy): Eukaryota > Metazoa > Chordata > Testudines > Emydidae > Chrysemys > Chrysemys picta. The sequence goes on along the minus strand of NC_088803.1, from coordinate 45,071,775 downwards.
GGCCCGGGACGGCGAACCGCGGCTAGTGGGGGCCGCGATCGGCCGAACCTACCGCGTCAGCAGGTAAATAAAACTGGCCCGGCCCGCCAGGGTGCTTACCCTGGCGAGCCGCGTGCCGAACGTTGCCGACCCCTGATATACAGCCAGACAACCTGTGCACACCAGGGAACCAAGGGGTAGAAAAATTCCACTTATGGCTCCCTTCAACTCAGGTTGTTCTGCAGGCTCTCTGCAAAAGGTGCCATAGAAGGTCATTCTGGGGGCAGAAAAAGGAGTCAAAGATCATGATCTACTTTTTTTTCTCCTGACAAAGCAGCAGGAATAAACGCCTTCTGAATAGATTATTCCCATTTAGGCAACAATGAGCTCCATATGTGGAATCATTGCTGGCCAGACAGAATATAGATGTATATTCATGTTTCTTTGTAGTATTTATGTGCATCAATTCTAGAATCATTTAGACATGCAACTAACCATCTATTTTTGACCAGTTTCATTTTGTACAGCATTAAGATGCAGTTGATCAATTCTGTACAATATTTTGGTAGGGAAGAGACCATCAATATTATTATTTGTTATTAAACAAACTAGAAGAGTAGTGACTTAATCCACCAGCTTTGCTATTCCTTTCTTCTCACACTGGTGAGTCTCTCCTCTTCAAATTATCACTGGTTCCCACTCTGTAAAATTCCAAAAGTGGCCATGCATTGAAATTACTGAGTGCCTCTTTGAACATATATCCCTTAACACGTCAATGACTTCAGAAGGGAGAAAAATGTTGTCTATTAGATAGCATCACAAAGCCAAATAGTCTGAAAATATATTGTGATAAATCTTAACATTAAAGTGTTAGCTGTATTTACAATGTTACTTTTTTTTTCCAAGATGACCTATGAAACACAACCAATGGCACAGAATAGCACTGCATAATTTTAATATTAGAAAATGTAAGTGATCATGTGAAAAAAACACTTGATAATTTGCAGGTAGAGTATTTTCACCTATTTATAAGGTATCTCACAAGTCATTGAAAGATGTTATTGCACAGGGGTTATGTTTCTGTAAATGTGATTGTAAAAGTCAGTCTCCCTAGGTTTCATGCAGTTGTGCTTTCATCTGTTGTCAAGGAAACACTGGGTTTCTCCCCCTTGTGCATTAATGTTTAGATTTTCATTTCCATAGCTACAATGAAACCTTAGTATTTTAAGGTAACAGTATCATGACATTAATTTATCAGCACTAATAACAACCCAAATTTTCAACTACTGAAAATTACTTCTGTAGTTTTGCAGCTACATGTGTTTGTCCATGCAAAATCCTACATTTGCACACGCTAAGAAATTTCTTGTCTAGCTACACCAAACTCCCTCTGAAGTCAGTTAACACTTATGGGAGAAAGCCCTCTGTTTTCACTTTTAAAATATAGGTTTCTGCATATGCTAAAAATTAGTGCATGCAAAAACTGTGGGGGACAATTTTATATGCTCTTGATCTATCACAAGTTATTCATGACTCCTTATATTAGTACAATGAGTTGTGACAGATGCATTTTCTTTGAGTTTTACCGATCATGTGTGTATTGCGTGAGTGCCACATGGCACTGACTAAACTCTCGAAGTCCTGTTATAAAACTGGTTTCTTTGGAAAAATCTGAGCGGGATTCTCTAGAAACAGTCTCTTTAGTTGTTCCAAAGTCCTGGTTAAGAAACTGTAGGTATCTTAAGATATTACAGCTCCTTTGAAAATCTGACCCTATGTGAACAAATATTGTTTTTGTTTTGTTGTTTTACCAGCCAAACATGGCTGGACCTAGCTGGATGAGTGACGTGGGGAAGAACAAAAGGAACTCTCCCCGCGGAACATCTGCACAGGGATGGGCCTGATCCTGATCTGTGTGTCCCCTGAGTGTTAGAAACCAGGAGCATTAAAACTGAAAACAGACAGACATCCTAAAATGGTTGTGCCATAGCCCTGATGAACTTTCACCCCAGCTGGCACTGCAACTGGCTCCTGTGTGGAGGAAAAGCTGCCTGTGAATATACTCCCCCGCTGTCACCAGAAGCATTCTGTATTTGTGTATTTCTCTGAGGCTATTACTAGGAACTGATGCTTGTATGGTGTTCCTTCCCTCTCACTGCAACTGTGCCTAACTGAGGCACAACAAAGCCCTTTGTGTTTGGTAGGCCAAATACTATATTTGGGGGTAAATTGTGAAAAAAATAATACAGGCAACGCACATGAAAAGCCTCCTGCTATTTTGCTTAACAGAATTTCACTGAACTGTGTTGGTTAAGTAGAAAACATTCAGCTGTGACTGCCATCCTGTTGGGGCAATTTTGCTGTTCAGGACTAGTGTGAAGTACTGTATCAGAGACAGAAAAAAATAATTCCGACACTACCTGAGTATGCCTGTAAGGCAATGTAATTAACATATTTAATTGTCTTCCATTGTTCACCACAGTAACAGTAATTGCAATGCACTTAAAGAATTTTATACCAAACATAAAGGCAATGCAAATGTAAAACAGTTACATCCAAATAATGGCTAACTTTGCTTTAAAAGGAACTGCAACTGTTCAAGTATAATGTCTTTAATTGTCTCTGTTGTCCAGAGAGCAGGAACTTAGAAACCTTTTCATGGAGGATATGAAGATTTGAGCTCTTATAGAAGGTTTGTACCATACATCTAATAATTGATTTTTTTTTAATGTTTAGCTCTCACCTTAGCTTTTGTAATGAAGCCAATCCTTAATAAGGACATTTATAAAGCATTTTATTTCATCTGTTTTTTATCTGTTTGTATGCTGCTACTGACTAAGAAAAGATAGGACTGTTTCCAGAAGCTACAAGTAGCAATCATAATAGCACCTTCCATCCAAGCTCAAAGAACTTTACAAACATGAATTAAGCCTCACAATGCCACTTTTAGAATTGGTATCAAAGCAGCAAGATTTTTTATATCCATTATACAGATGGCTTAACAGAGGCACAAAGTGATTAAGTAACTTGTCTAAGGTCACACACTGAATCAGTGGCACCACTGGAAAGAGAACCCAGAATCATGACTTCCCATCCCTTGGGTACATGATTTATCTTCCCAGCTGCAAGAAAAAGATATATTATAAAATAAGTCCTGTTACTCTAGATTTTAGTTCTTTGTGTCACTGTAAACTGTTGGACAAATTCTGTCTTCAGATGCATCCTTGCAGATCCCACTGACTTAAATTACACATGTCCAGCTAATTAAAAATACTATAAGAACTGCTAGAGAAGATTATATTACAGAGTCGAGGGTAAAAATAAATCACCTTCCTTGTTTCACTTTAGAAACCAATGTCCAATAATGATCCATTTAAACTAAGAAAGAGAAGTGATCATCTCAGCAATTTAAAAAAAAAACTTGAGACTGTAAATAATTTTCCATTCTTTTAAGCACTGTATATAATTATTCCCATAATAAAAGGATGTAAGTAGGTACAACTGGTCATATTTCCACATGTGCTGCTACAGGAACTCCTCATTTAACATTGTAGTTATCTTCCTGAAAAATGCGACTTTAAACGAAACGATGTTTAGCGAATCCAATTTCCCCATAAGAATTAATGTAAATGAGGGGATTAGGTTCCAGGGAATTTTTTTTCACCAGACAAAAAACTATATTTTATATATATACACACACACACAGAGTATAAGTTTTAAACAAACGATTTAATACTGGTACACAATGATGATTGTGAAGCTTGGTTGAGGTGGAGGAGTCAGAGGGTGGGATATTTCCCAGGGAATGCCTTACTGCTAAATGAACTAGCAATTGACTGAGCCCTCAAGGGCTAACTCTCACAACACTCTACAAGGCAGCAGGAAAGGAGGGAAGGCAGTCAGAGACACACACCCTGTGTGTGAGAGAAAAAATGTGCATTTCCCCTTTAAGTAGCTGACCCCAGGCTTAAGTACACTGCCTTGTTAATTAAATCAGCTTGCTGAGGCCTGAGACTGCAGCTAGTGCCTAGAAGCTCCCTTCCTCCATTGTGTGTCTCCCCTGCTCTATGGAAGATGGGGTAAGCAGGGTGCAGGAGCAGAGGGGAGCGGGAGACACCCTGACAGTAGCCCCCCACTTTTCCCCTCCCCTCATACAGCAAGCAGGAGTCTCTGGGAGCAGCTCCAAGGCAGAGGGCAGGAACAGCACATGGCAGTGGGGGACAGGATAGCTACTGCGCAGGGAACTTAGGGGAGTGGGGAGCTGATAGTGGAGCTGCTGGTCCACCCTGGTTCCAACCACCCACCAGCTAGCTGCAACGGGCTGCTCTTCCTGCAAGCAGCAGACAAAACAGGCGGCTGCCAAATGACGTTAAAAGGGAGCATTTCACAACTTTAAATGAGCATGTTCCCTAATTGATCAGCAACTTAACATCGAAACAACGTTAACTGGGATGATTTTAAGTGAAGAGTTCCTGTATCTACACTATCATTTGTCCATATATTAAAGAAAAATGCTCCAAATTTACTTTGTATTCAGTATTCATTTATAGGTCTTGCCATGGCACTCATCACTGTAGTATGCAAGCACCATGCAACAATTAAAAATATTAGGAATATCCATACACAGGAAGGGAAGGGATTAAATAGTCATATTCTACATTCTCCGTAAAAGTGATAAATTGGGTGGAATATATGGTATCTATATTTCCTCAATGTTCCAGTTCATTTCTTCCTAGGCTGATGTCTTTATACTTGCAAACTTTGGTAGTTTGCCAGCTCACTGTTTCAGTCACCCATGTGGGAGGTTATCTAGATATTCATTTCTCCATCATTTCTGCTTTTGCACAGTTGAATAAACTCTGACTGAAAGATGTTCATACCTTCAGAGTATACCCAAATATCCTTGGTCAAATGGTATTTTAGTTGAATAGCCTTGCAACATAAATAGGAAGAAAATTAGGAAGAGAGAATTTCTACTTTCAGTATGTTTCATTCTTCATCTAAATGTTGACTGTTGCTGTCAAATTCTGAGGTCCAGCCCACAAATCTTTATATGCTGAACACATCTTCCTAATCAATAAATCCGATGCTACCTTTATTACAATCAGGTGGGAATAATAAGTGTAGAATTCTATTATGCTCAAGTGATTTTCACTCAAAAGTGCTGTACAAGCATATACATACAGCCACCACCAAGATGTAGAAATCATTAGGAAAAAGGGCATTTTGGCCAGAGACAACAGGGAAAAGCCCTACTCCTCAACTGCACATGCATTTTGTTCAGGTAAACTCTTAACATCCACCCCTTAATGTCCACACATGCAAGACATACAAATACCACATAAACCAAACAGCTTAGTGCTCAAGTTATCTACACTGGAAGAATGGAGGCCTGAACCAATCCCATCAAGATTTGCCCCTGAAACTTCAGTAACCCCAGGTGTAGTAAACCCAAATTGTACACACTTTATCCTTTTCTGCAAATTTGTGTGCTATTCATCATTTAATATGTTGGAAGGGACAGATTTTTGTATTACAATTTTAAACAATGAAGCACTGTTTAGTATTGTTTAGCAACTAGAGGTTTTAGAACAGGAGTACTTGTGGCACCTTAGAGACTAACAAATTTATTAGAGCATAAGGTTTTAGGACTCCTGGGTTCTATTCCCAGCTCTTACTCCCTGTGGGTATTGGTTAAGTCACCTAAGCTATCTGCCTCAGTGTAGTGAGTCGGTGTGGCTCCCCTCCTGCCCAGAAGAGGGAGCCTACGTGCAGGCACCAGAGTGGGTGGAGCCACCACCGCCTGTCCCCGCCCCCCGGAAGTCAAGGGGCGGGACAGGAAGTATAAAAGCCGGCCGCCAGAGCTCAGTCGGCGGCCAGCCACCGCAGGGAGCAGATGTGTGGCCGGGAGCTCCCGACCAGACGACCTCCGAGGCTTGGACCCTAACTGGCCTGAGCTACCCCGGGCACGCTACAAGGAGGAGCCGCCGGAGCCCGTCTGCTCCCGTCGCTGGGAGGATCCCGGGGAGCCCCCCCCACTAACACCGAAGGCGAGACTGCACCGGAACCCCTCCTTCCCTGCTGCTATCCGGAGGAGCCGCCTGAGTGCCGTTGGCCGGATTTCCCGGCAGAGCTACCGGACCTGCCACCAAGCCCTGGCTGCGAGGAGCCCATGCAGATGGACTGGCCCGAGCCAGGTGTGACGAACGAGGTAGGCTCTGAGGGGGATCTTGGAAGTAGCCCGGGGGTAGCCGACCCCGGTCTGGCTGTAAACGAGTGTGAGCCAATGTCAGTGTGTTGCGGTCTGGATACCCCACTGACCAACAGCAGCAGTAACAGCTGCTAGGGCCCCGGGCTGTAGGGTGACCAGATGTCCCGATTTTATAGGGACAGTCCCGATTTTGGGGTCTTTTTCTTACATAGGCTCCTATTACCCCCCCACCCCATCCCGATTTTTCACACTTGCTGTCTGGTCACCCTACCGGGCTGGAACGCAGTGGAGTGGGTGGGCCTGCGTTCCCCCCTGCCACCCCCGCTCACGGGTGGCAGGCTTCCCTCTCACCCAACGCTCGGCTACTGAAGCCTAGGCGTGCCTTACCTGAACTGTTTATCCGCTCAGCCCCTGCGACTAAGGGCCTGAGCTTGAACTGTGTTTGCCCCGCCCTGATCCAGGGCCTGGGCTCCTGAACTGTTTATCCGCTCAGCCCCTGCTACTAAGGGCCCGAGCTTGAACTGTGTTTGCCCCGCCCTGATCCAGGGGCTGGGCTCCTGAACTGTTTATCCGCTCAGCCCCTGCGACTAAGGGCCCGAGCTTGAACTGTGTTTGCCCCGCCCTGATCCAGGGGCTGGGCTCCTGAACGGTTTATCCGCTCAGCCCCTGCTACTAAGGGCCCGAGCTTGAACTGTGTGGGCCCCGCCCTGATCCAGGGCCTGGGTTCTTGAACTGTTTGCCTGCCCAGTCCCCGCACCTACGGGCCTGGGCTAGAACTGTGTGGGCCCCGCCCTGATCTAGGGTCTGGGCTCCCTAGCTAGCTGTCAGTTTTGCTCCGTCCCTGCACCGGAGGGCCGGAGCTGCTGAAATAATTGTCTATTCACCCCAACTGTAGTGAGTCGGTGTGGCTCCCCTCCCGCCGGAAGGGTCGAGCCCCCGCAAGGACCTATTACACTCAGTTTACTCACTACAAAATTAAATAACACTTCAAAGAGTAGTTACAGGGCTTGTTTTAAAGTACTTTTAGAATGATTACAGGTAAGTGCAGAACTTTTTTCTTTTAAACCACTAGTTTTCCAAGCTAAACAAGAGGTTTGAGTGAAAAGAACTGGAAAGTATTCAGCATTTCGTTTGTTTCCTGTAATGAATGCTTCACTTTTCTGATTTCCATCAGGTGCTGATCTAACCATATCTGCCTAAACATGTAGTTGGAGCCTATATGACTTTCTTAACCGCCTGATCTGCCCTTCTTGTGGAAAAAATGTTGATTAAATGGAACACCTTGTTGGCTTGTGTCAGAGTACCTGCTGCTTCAGCTCTGTGAAACAGTATTGCCTCGGAAGCTTGAAAAGTAGGCATCCAGTTACACAGTTGTTTTTTTTTTTTTTCCAGTTTTATGGCCAAAAACCCCTTCAGTGAGAGGTTTATTTCCATATTCCACAAACAACTGTCTGGCTTCCCAATCCAAGACTACGGGGTTTCTTTAATCATTAACAAAAACATGACATGATTTCTTGTTAGCTATGAGGCTACTAAGAAAGTATGGTTGCATGTGTATTCTCTTTTGCAAAATACTTACATTTATATACACATATGAACCATCTAAGATTAAAATCTCTTAGCAAGTTTTTAATAGTGCTGTGTTATAACATTTCAGCAATCCAAATAGGAAGTCGCCATCTAATATCTATAGATGAGAGGGGATCCAAAGTTTACCAGTTTGCCTTCATGAAAGTCCTGTTTGAAATGTAACTGACTCCTGGAACAGACCCTGCAAACTTTCCTCCAACAGAGTGCTGAGTGGAGCTTTTTTTTGAAGCCCATCAAGATTGACAGAATGTTATGTTGATGAGTCAGTTTGATTTCCACAAAGCCAAAAACTGCTTTGATTTCTACACAGCCAAAGCTGTTTATGCAATATACGGATAGAAGACAAATAGAGATCTAACATGGTCCTTGAAAATAAAAACAGAAATAATTATTCCAATGGGGGAGAAAACAACAAAGGGGACATTTTAAAGAAATTTTAAAATATTTTAATTCGAGATGGTAGTACAGAGAAACTCTTTTTAAGTCTAGAGTGTTCTAAACATATGGCCTGATTTTTCAGAGGTTTTGTGGACCTACAATACCCAATCCTAGACCCTCTGAAAGTAAAGGCATTGGTACACATATCTCTACCCAGCTCTGTATTTTCCAAGCTTCTACAACCTTCCACTGATACAGGATCTGGGAATGTTATATTGTACACTTCACAGTACTACAATAAGTTTTGGCAATGCTCTGCTACAATGTACAATGCTACATCAGGCAACGCACATATCTTCTAAAATGTTTCTTCTGCTGCTTACCTTCTCAGGTTATACTGCTTAGCACCGTGATTTGCTAATTCAGAAGTGATAGTTCTGACCATTATTTTTCTTATATTCCCCTTAACTCTTCTCATCAGGGACAAAGTTTCCCTTTTAAATTGATTCAGAAGCATTAAAGAGGTATCACCTCTACACCTATGTCATATTGCCAGAGTTCGGATCAGCAGAGGCACTTGCGATGGAGCCTCTTTAGTAGAAACAAGAGGAGGCTGGTGGCTAGGACATTATCTGTGAGGGATCCCAGGCTTCAGAAAAAGGGAGGTGGATTTTTGTTTTTAACTTAGTAGCAGTGGGTTATATTTAGAGGCCTACCAAATTCACAGTCCATTTTGGTCAATTTCAGAGACGGGGGATTTTAAAAATAGTCAATTCCACAGTTTCAGATGTTTACATCTGAAATTTCAGGGTCTTGTAACCATAGGGGTCCAGACACAAAAGTGTGTCATGCATGGGGTGGGGGGTTCTGCAAGGCTATTATAGGGGGTCACGGGATTGCAACCATTACTTCTGCACTGCTGCTGGCAGAGGTGCTTCCTTCAGAGCTGAGCAGCCAGAGAGCAGCTGCTGGCTGGGCGCCCAGCTCTAAAGCCAGCACTAATGCCAGCAACAGCGCAGATGTGAGGTAGGGTTGCCAACTTTCTAATCGCCCAAAACTAAACACCCTAGTCCTGCCCCTTCCCCGAGGCCCTGCCCCCCGCTCACTATATTCCCCCACCCTCACTCACTTTCACTGGGCTGGGGCAGGGGGCTAGATTGCGGGAGGGGGCCAGAAATGAGGGGTTCAGGGTGCGGGAGAGGTCTCCGGGCTGGGGCAGGGAGTTGGGGTGCAGGAGGGGTGAGGGCTCTGGGGTGGGGCCACAGATGAGGTGTTTGGCCTACAGGAGGGGGCTCCAGGTTGGGAGGGTGGGGCCAAGGGATTCGGAGTGCGGGAGGGGGCTGCGAATTGGGGTGCAGGGGGTGATGGCTCTGGACTGGGCATGCAGGCTCTGGGGTGCAGGAGGGGGCTTGTTTGGGGGGGCTCAGGGCTGGGGTGCAGGAGGGGGGAGGAGGTATGGGCTCTGGGCTGGGGGTCTGAGGTGGGACCAGGGATGAGAGGTTTGTGGGGGGCTCAGGGCTGGGGCATGGGCTTACCTCAGGTGGCTCACAGTCAGCGGCACAGCGGGACTAAGGCAAGCTGCCTGCCTGTCCTGGCTCCATGCTGCACCCTGGAAGCAGCCAGCAGGTCCAGTTCCTAGGCAGCGGGGCAAGGAGGCTCCGCAGCGCATGCTGCTCTTGGCCGCAGGCACCTCTCCCCCAGGTCCCATTGGCTGGGAACCAGCCAATGGGCGTGCGGAGCCCCTTGGTCCCCCCCCTCCTAGAAGCCAGACCTACTGGCCATTTCCAAGGCGTAGTGTGGTGCCCCAGGACAGGTAGGGACTAGCCTGCCTTAACGCCGCAGCACCGCCAACTGGACTTTTAACGGCCCGCTCACCAGTGCTGACCGGTGCCGTCAAAAACCGGACACCTGGTCACTCTAAAGTGAGGGTTGTGGGGTATGGGTTACCATACATCCAGGGTTTTCCCAGTTGCCTCCTGCCCAGTTGGGAGCTGACAGCTGGAACCATAGTCTCTCTGTATGGGGGCCCGACCACTGGAGCCGCAGCCTCTCTGGATTGGGAGGGGGTGACAGCTTGAGCCGCAACCTCCCGCTTGGGTCAGTGGCTGACAGGTGGAGCCCCAGCCTCCCAGCCAGGTTGGGGACCAACAACCACCCTCACTTCTGTGCTGCCTACAGAGCTGGGCTCCCAATTAGCTGCCGCAGAGCTTTCTGCATCTGGAAGAGGTTCCCAGAGGTGGATTTGACCTGGCTCTGGAAGCGGCCCCTGCAGGGGAAGAGGAAGTCCCATCCTTTCCCAGATCAGGCCGTGACTACTAGCTGGATAGAACTTAGGCACCCCCAGCCCTGCCCCTGCCCTACAATAGCCAGATTTCGCAGTTGAGATCAGATTTCATGGTCCATGATGCGATTTTCACAGCTGTGAATTTGCTAGGGCCCTAGTCATATTAAATTGTATTGCTGCACTTAAGATGCATTATTAAATTATGACAAGAACATCTATGAAATAGAGAGAGATGCCTTTTATAGCATTCCTGTAAATGGAAATAAATAAATAAGAAAGAGACTGAGTTTTATTTTATTAAAATTCTGCTTCAAAGAGTGGGTTAGTATTGGATCCATGTTCCCAAACAGCTAAATCTTGCAATTAATTTAAATACTTAACATTAGGGCAGCTGCCGTGATGAATGTTGCCATAACAACACAACTGCAGTGATGTCCATGATGACACAGAAGACCGTTTCTATGGTAATGGGATGTCTTAACCTCAAGGATGCATACAAGACCATTTCAAAAAATGGGAACTGACACTCTAGGTTGAGGGAAGTTTCTTCCTTGTACTGCCCATCTGTCTACATCCATTAGTTGTCTCTTGTCGTATAATTAGATGGTAAACACTTTGGGGCAGGGACCTTCTTTTTGTTCAGTGTTTGTATAGCACCTAGCATAATGGGATCCTGGTGCATTACTAGGGCTGCTAGGGAGCCTTAGCAATACAAATAAATAATAATCATAATTAATAATATAAATGGGACAGTCAGTTTACAAAACAGAAATACAGGGGCTAGATTTTGTTCCTAATTACATAAGTGTAAATTCAGAGATTTACTGGTGTCAATAAGATTAGGATCAGGCATAACAGTGTGATTCTGATCTCATTCAACTTTTACCTCAGTGAAATTCTACTTAATGCAAAGGAATTATTTCAGAGGTGTGAAATCAGAATCAGGTAGCCATTCTAATTTTAGTTTATCCAAAGGATTACTGGAGAGTTATAAAAAGTAGTTAGGAGTTGAAACACTAAGAGAAAAGGTAAGGGAGCAACAGAGAGAGACCTGAGGAACAATAAAGGCAGACATTAGACTAGGAAAGAATTATCAATAAAGAAAAGCAATTTGGATTCTCTTCCAGAACAGTAGGAGGGAAGGAAGGAAGGTTGGGGGGGAAAGGGAGGGGGATGTTCTTGTTTTACATCGCTTTTTGCCGGTTATCATATAAAATTAGACCATTCTAAAAAATTTTCCACCAGGAATTTCAAAGCAAATTACAAAATATTAACTAACATTTTAAAAATTAAATACATTAATTAACATAACATAAGTAAGGCTTTTGATACCATCTCACATGACCTTGTCATAAACAAACTACAAAAATGTAGCCTAGATTAACCTACTATAGGGTGAATGTGCAACTGGTTGGAAAAGCGTTTTCAGAGAATCGTTATCAATGGTTCACAATCAACCTGGAAGGGCATATCAAGTGGGGTCCCACATGGATCTGACCTGGGTCCAGTTCTATTCAGTCTCTTCAGAAATGATTTGGATAATGGCATAAAGAGTACACTTATAAAGTTTTCAAACATTACGAAGAAGTGGGCTGTAGTCCACGAAAGCTTATGCTCTAATAAATTTGTTAGTCTCTAAGGTGCCACAAGTACTCCTGTTCTTTTTGCGGATACAGACTAACACGGCTGCTACTCTAATACCAATCTGAGAGAGGTTGCAAGCACTTTGGAGGACAGCATTAGAATTCAAAATGATCTTGACAAACTGGAGAAATGGTCTGAAATAAACAGGATGAAATTCAATAAGGACAAATACAAAGTACTACACGTAGGAACGAATAATCAATTGCACAAATACAAAAAGGTAAACAACTGCCTAGGAAGGAGTACTGCAGAAAAGGCTCTGGGAGTTATACTGGACTACAAACTAAATATGAGTCAACAATGTAACACTGTTGCAAAAAAGCAAACATAATTCTGGGATGTATTAGCAGGAGTGTTTAAGCAAGACCTGAGAGGTCATTTTTCCACTTTAATCAGCACTGCTTACGCTCCAGTTGAGGCCTTATGTGCAGTGCTGGGCCCCACACTTCAGGAAAGATGTGGACAAATTGGAGAAAGTCCAGAGGAAAGCAATAAAAATGATTAAAGGTTTAGAAAGAAAAATTCACATTTTCATAATTCCTAAAACATTGCAATATTAGGTAGTGTACTAGTCACTGATTCATTCATTTGAGCAGGACAGTGCTGAATTCAGAGAGGTCTACTTATTTGTAACTAGCCTTTATTCAGATAGTTAAACATATATAAATCAAAGCCAACTGGGTGACTTGTCAAGCAGCATATCATATGTTACATGGGAACTCCATATAAAAGCAACCTTTCTGGAAGTTTCACAAAGGTGATATTTTAATCGGTAACAAACACTGTTTTGCATTAGTTTAGTACCCTCTAGTGTGAGCAATTAAACAGGTACAATTCTGTCAACTGTATAAGAGCTTAATTATCCCATCTGCTTTTGTATCCAAAAGAACATATGTGGCTGTACACTAGGAAAGGAAAAATGAAACAGAAAACAAGTCATAATGACAGGACAGGTGAAAACCCTTGACTCATTTAGATAAGAAATCCTTGAAGTAATGATCATCTGTGTAACTATAAAGAGAAGCCTACATTTCATCTGTATACTCTCCCCACAAAATACTAGCTAGTAGTAGTTGTAATTGGAATGTTCCAAAGTTGGAGAGAGAAGGTCAACTGCAGTTGAGATGTGGAGAAGAGTAGCAGGTAGAGATGCCAGTCAGTCAGAATGAATCAGTGGCCAAATCACAAGTACCCAGACACATCTTCAAAGAGGTGTGAAGGCAAAAACCACTCTAAGATACCTCAATTATGAAACCAATCATCACCTGCTCTTCTAAAGAGAACAGTCACTCATCAATATTCTTGTAATTGTTTAATAGGGCCTATGTCTATCTTATTGAACTTGCAAAGACCTTCCAGTTTATCTTAAAATCTCTTTTGACTCGTTAATGTAACACCTTTACTTTCCTAAAGTAAACAAAAATTGTATTTAAATCTAGTCTAGATATAATAATAAAAATAATAAATAAAATCCAACAAAAGTAGATTTGAACTCTGGGAAAGGATTTCAAGTGTTAATTTTGAACTAGGATTGTAAGGACTTCCATTCATCCCTCACATTCTTTTTTCCCCATCAGGTGGTTTTCCAGCACTTGCTGTTAGTAATATTTAGTTCCCTATAGCACACAGCTTTGTAATCTCAAACCACTATCATCAAACTAATATATTTATACTTTACTTTTCATGCCAACCTATTTTACAGAAATCATTCACTCACCATAGAAATACAACCCCCTCTGGGGTTCAGTGTGACAATTCCAGCTGGATGCAATAATTTAGGACAGGCAATGAAGAAATTGGGTGGGTGTATGTAATTAGCTAAGATGCAATCCGATCTGGACACTGGCATCGATGCCACAACTCTTATGAAAAGTGTCTTTAATGACAATATCAGGGACTCTGGTTTCGGCCTTACACTAAGGATGGTGTACAGACATCGTGCCCATCCAGAATGACGCCATGCCTATGTCATGGGGCATAAACCCACCCCAAGCCCCACAGACTGAGGTCCTCACAGCTGACTCCAGCCTTTTTATCCAGGACACCTAAGTCCTGCACTAAAGGCTGATCCCTCCCATCCAGGGGCAACCAGCACCAGGTCCCCGTGGGTGGGCACAATCACACAGGGAGCATGTCACTTCTCGGTAAATCCCACTGTCCCCTGTATTACTGCACTGAATGAGCCACGGTCTGCAGACGGCTGAAGGGTTAGGGGCAGTAATTCTCGGCTGCCCGTCATCCCCCGCTCCCCTAACTCCCACTCCCCGCACTGACGCGCATTCCTGGCCACTGTGAAATGAAGAGGCGTCGCCGCAAAGCGCCTCACCTTGCGAGCCTCACAACATGGCGTCGGGCGGCTTTACACCGTCACAGAGCTCAACGAGGTCGCACAAGATGGCGGCGGGCGGGATGACGCACGCGCGGAGTTCACCACACGGGATTAGGTCCTCCAGTGAGGGGAGGAGGCGTTGGAACGCGCCTCATTTGCAGACCCACACAAGATGGCGACGGGATGTCTAGCTCGTGCGCGGAACGCACCGAGGACAGGGGCACGTGTCGCGCATGCGCCGCGCGCCTCACACGCGCGTGCGGGAGGCCCCCTTGTGAGGGAAGGGGGCGTCGCGGCTGTGAGGCCCGCCCAAGATGGCGGAGCGGTTCCTGACCTTCGTCCACCTGTGCTGTTTCCTGTGGGCCTCGTTCTCACTCTCTCAGAACGTGGGCATGCCCCACTCCCTCCGCAGGGAGAGCGAGAACACCTACGGCGGCCGCTGGAAATACCTGACCTTCATCAACCAGGTGCCGGCTGGCCTGAGCGGGGCTGGAGGGAGGAGACCGGCTGGGGGCGCTAGGCCCATTATGAAGGGGGAGTAAGAGGGAGGTCTCACCTGGGGGCGGTAGGAGGGCAAGAAGGAGGGGTGGCTTGAAGGTTGTAGGGGGGGGCAGAGGGAGGCCTGGCTGGAAGGGGAGTCGGTGTGGGCCAGAGGGGGCTCAAGAGGGAGGCTTGGCTTGAAGGTTGCAGTGGACAGGTGTGGGTTGAAGGGGATGCAAGAGGGAGGCCTGGTTTGTGGGGAGAAGTGGGTGTGAGCCAAAGAGGACACAAAAGGGAAGCGTGGCTTGATGGTTGTAGGGGGCAGGTGTGAGCCAAAATTGGGGAGAAGGACCGGCGTTAGGACGGCACTGAGTCATGTTGAGGGAACCTGACCTATCATCACTTGATCCATGTTTCCATTGTTATTTGAAAAATTAAAATTAATTTTGAAAATTAAATTATCTCTGATAAAAGTAACTGAAAATGCAAAAGTAATAATGACAATATCCAGCCCTTCCCTTGTGCTTTTCTTCTTTGGGGTCCTTTACAATCATACATTTAAAAAATCAAACAGTATTTTGAGGATATATTATCACCTAACTTCTGTAGAGAATTCAGGGAATTTTTTTCTCTCTTAGGAAAAAATAGCAGATGATTAATTCTAAACAACTTAATTTTATAACCAGAAACCAAATAAAATAGCTTGTATAAAATGGGGAATTTTGAGACAATGGAGATAGAAGATGTTCACGTTGATAATTTGGGACTTGATCTTGCAATTCCTGCTGCTCACAGAACCTCCCATTGACAACAGTTTTGCACAGGGACAATGTGCACATAGAGCTAGGATCAAATGCCTGCACTTTAAAAAGTTTGAAAATCTATTACTAAAATGCATGTTTAGAATTAGTCAGAAGATAAAGTTTCCAAACGCAAGGAGTAAGTGAAATTTATAGGCCTGAGCCAAAATAAGGTAGATAAGACTCCTTTTGAGTCATTGAGAATTTTGCCTGTATTAGAAATACAGAATTTTGTCCTTTATCCTGAACTGGTAAGATGTCATTACAGTGGATAGACTAGAAACACAAACAATTGAGTGTTTTACTTTCTTTTCAAAAGAAGTTTAAAGGCACTGTAGTGCCAGTAAATGTATATGTGAACAAAAACAAGTATATTGATTGAAGAGTGAGGCAACAGGCTAGGTAAACATGAATAACTTCCAGGACAAACACGTTCTATTCACTTAAATAAAATATTTTCTTCTTTGGAATACTAGAGGAGTAGTAAAATGATATATTTGTAACCAAAATAATGTATTAAAACAATTTCTTAAGATGTTTTCTTCATTTCTTAATACATTTAGATTCTTCAAACTCTATTGTTTGGAATATGTGTCATAATTGACTTTGCTCATATGTTCATCCCTGCCACAAAGAACAGTATGGCATCTCGATTGTTGCCTCCAAGAGACTTCATCTTCTCAGTGCTAGTATTCCCTGTTGGCTTAGTAAGTAGTTCCTACAAACAGGACCCCTCTCAAATAACTTCAGAAAAGACAGAAGATATTGGCATGTCCAGATTAAATTGACACAGCTGAAAGCCGTAATATTTTATACACCATTTTGTTTAGTTTCAGACATAACAGGTCTAATTTATCCCTGACTCAATTGACTCTTAATGTATACCCGATAGGAAAGGATCATTTTGTCTAATGTGTTACCAGCTGCTTTTTGAAACATATGGACACAAAGAAAGAGAGAAACTAGATTTCTGTTGAGTTCACTTAGGGCCTACCTTTCTTCACGTAAGTAATCCTCATGAATGGGGGTACTCATATGAATAATGACTATTTATATGAATATGAGTTTGTGTTATCAGATTCCTAGATGAGGCCTTGTCTACCTGAGAGAGGTACTCCGATGTAATTAAAATGGTTTAACTCCCTTAGGTGGACATTCTTAATCCAGTGTACCTTATTTTGATTTAGTTTATGTTGGCAAGGAATGAGCATAAATTAGACCAAGAAAAGGCACTCATAAATTGAAATGTGTCCACACAAAGGATTTGCACTAATTTAACTGAATTGGTTTCTAAACTGGGTCCGTTAAATCAGTGCATCTTTCTTGTGTGGACAAGGCCTGGGGTTGTCTTGAGTTCTGTGAACAATGGAGCTTAAGAAAAAAATTCCTACAGTTTAGAAAATATAAAATATGCATATTTTAGGAATTAAGGAAGCATTAGATTATAAAATTGCTACTGTAGCTGTACATGTCTCACTTTATCTTTCTACGAACTTTTTTGTTCTTGGTTAATGATTATCAATTATATATTATTTTGTATTTTTCAAAGGATTACTTTGTGTTCTGAGTTCACTAACAGCAAGTTACTGTTAATATTTCCCTCGTTCTTTCAGTACATGCTAACCAAAATGGAGTGCAGGCCACCCGCCCTGTTGTGCATCTACTGACCTCAGTGGTAAAATTCCCCTGGACTCTAATGGGAGCAGAATTAATTCCATAAATTCTCCATTACTTATGCAGTAACTTATAGTAGTTTTTCAATGAAGTATACATTTTCTGAATGTGACAGGAAAAAAAAAAAAGATGGAGGTAATTTGTACTAAACTGTCTTAACATCCACCATGTAAACAGAAAAACTTTTAAATACATCTTCTCTTCAAAGCAACTATTTTGATAAGGATAAACTCTATCTGAATAGTCCTGTGCACAAAGATTAGTAATACAGTAGAACCTTAGAGTTATGAACACCTCATGAATGGAGGTTGTTTGTAACTCTGAAATGTTCGTAACTTTGAGCAAAATGTTACTTTTTTTTTCAAAAGTTTACAGCCGAACATTGACTTAATACAGCTTTGAAAAATGCTGCTTTCCCTTTATTTTTTTTAGTAGTTTATGTTTAACACAATACTGGACTGTATTTGCTCTTTTTTGGGGGTCTCTGCTCCTGCCTGATTGCATTCTTCTGGTTCCAAATGGGGTGTGTGGTTGACTGCTCAGTTCAGAGCTCTTGTGTTCATAACTCGAGGTTCTACTGTGTTTAGTTTTATTTACATGCAGTTTTTTTATCTCAGTTTGTAGCTGTTACTTTTTGGACCCTTTATGCATATGACAGAGAATTGGTATACCCTAAAGAACTGGATGAGATTAATCCATCTTGGCTTAATCATACCATGGTAAGCAGATAGTGTTTCTTTCTCTGGGTCTTGGGTTTGATGTTTTTTCACTTTATGGTATTTTCCTTATTATATATGTACAATACATGCAGTTTGAACATAACAATAACTTGCAGACAATTTAGTTTACAAATTTCTTACTTATCTTCTGGTATTCCACACTGCATCAAGTGTAGATATCAGGGTCATGGCCTGTAGCCCTACCAGAGCATTCTCTAAACTATAACTCCTACCATCTCTACCACTGGTGGAGATGCACCAGTATGGGGGGGGGCAAGACTAGTGTAGACCCAACCCAGGGCTCTCTGTGCTGTAGGGTACAGCTACACTGAAAGAAAAAACAAACAAACAACCCTACAACAACTCTCTGGGTTTCAGAGCCCAAGCTCCAGCCTGAGCAGAAATGTCTACATTGCTATTTTAGCCTTCATAGCATGAGCCTAAGTCAGCTGACCCAGGTTCGGAGACTTGCTGCTGCTGGGTAGTTAAGGGTGGGGTGGGGTGGGGGCTGTTTTGGTTGTTGAGTGTAGACATATCCTTAGTTCCTCATATGAACAGCTAGCTGCCTCTTTCACTGAATATCACCTGTCCTGTGCACCAAATTAGGCAGGGTACATGGATAAAACAGTATGTAGCATGTAATTAAATACTGTATTATAATATATACATGGAAGGGAGCAGAATTAAGGCTGCACAAATCTTTTTCATTTTCTGATATTTGGGTGCTTCACATTGCAACCAGAACATTCTTTTAATCTGTTTTTGTATGGAGTGTAAATCAATCTATCTATCTAGATATACGAATTCCTTAAATCTTGTAGAACATCCACAGATAAATCTGTAAATTGCACAGTAACTTGTCCTCTATATTATGGGCCAGGTCCAAAGCATGTTGAATGCAGTTACATTATTTAGTTATTGATTCTCTAATTTGTCTCATCGGTCCTGAGCCAGCATCATGTCAATGACAGCTTTGCCATTGACTTCAGTGAATATAGGATCAAGTCTATAATACTCAAAATCAACTATGGGCATTTTATTTCCTGATTTAAAAACATCAATTTAATTTTGATTGCATCTCTTGGTGACCTTTAATTTCTGGGGGAGTGGATGCAGCTGTTACAAAGTAGAGATTACATTTGTGGGGGATGGAAGGAATCTGTTATAATTAATAGTTTACCAGAGAAACCTACCAAACAAAATATTTCATTGCTGTTTCTGAAATTTTCACAGTCGATGTTTCTGTCATATTTTCTAGGATATCATTTGTTCATTTTGTATATTTCCAAATCTGACTCTTGTATTTGATTTTTATTTTCAGCATACCACTATACTGCCACTACTTCTTATTGAGCTGATTACATGTCCACATAAATATCTTTCTAAATTGAATGGAATGATAGGACTTAGCATCTTTGGTACTTCATACCTCACATGGTAGGCATTCCCTGTTTCTCAGAAACACATCAGCATCAAGAAGCATAAAGAGCAGAATGCATGTGTGTGTGTGTGTATTTTTTGGCATAATATTTATTGCTTTTCTTGATGGAGTTATCATCATGTATCTTGGTTCTTACTCTACAGTATAATAAGATACAAATACTTTACAAGAGATAATAAAAATGCATGCTGCAGTCACTTTTTTTTTCTAAACTACAATAGTGTGGTCCCACAGGGCACACTCCTGATTCATGACCAGTGTGGTTCCAAATACTACCTCCATGTGTGTTTTGGAGAGAGCTGCTGCAGAGCACTCTTCTATGGCAGATGTAGTAGCGAATCTTCGTGTGTGGCCTTTATGTGGAGTGCCCCCCTGTGCTGCAGAACATTTATGACCAGTAGATTTGACCCAAAGAGAGGTTTGAACTACTTAATTAGTCAAAGTCAGTGATAATGTTGAAACCTAATAATGACAATTTGAATAGCAACACGGTGAACTATTTCACTGCTTAGTGTATTAGCAAAACATCCATGTAAAATATTTATCTAGTATGGTTGGATTCCGTCAAAAGACATTCCACAAAAATAGGTTTCAAGTTTAGAATATACCAAACATTTGAATATTCTGTTTAAGTGTCTGATCCTCCACATAGTATACTAGAAGGGAAACAGATAACTGAGTGCAAGAGGAAGATTTCAGAGGAAAATGAGATGTCAGGAAGCTGGAAGGATTCAAAAAAAGCAAAGCAGATTAAATTAAGACTTTTTATTGATTAAAAGATACAAATATGTTATTAGACACCTTACTGTTTTCATTTGTTTTGAGTAAATTTGCTTTAAGAAAAACCTCTATAGAGTCCCCCCCCAAAACTTTGCAGCCTCAGAGAAAAAAACCTTTCAAATATTCCTTCAAATTCCCTGTAACCCTGCTCAGTATGAATAGTAAACTGTCATAAAATAACTGCTTAAATTTAGTCACTGACCTTTGAAATGGTTATTCATCTGATACAGGCAAGTTGTCAGTCTATCTTTATTTATTTATTTCATTTTAAACCTAACATTAAAAATATCTATCCTGAACTTTAATCTCCTTTCACTTAATTATAAATATGATTACATGAATATGAAACTAGTATCTTAACCATAGCTAGCTGAAAATATAAGAAAATAACCAAAAATCTTGAATCCAAATATTCCCCCTCTACACTCACCAGTATGAGCCCTTAATACACCATTTCTTATCCAAAAGCCTGGGTAAAGAGGTGGGCTTTGCAGCTTGCCCTGATCAGCACGTTTGAGTTACTTTGGCTTGGGGAGGGGAGTAAATTCCAAAGTTGAAGGCCCCTCAGAGAATGCCCTGCAGGCAGCTCCTGTCTGTTGCATAGAGGGGTCTCCTGTTCAAACACCTGTGTTCACTGCAACTGTGGTACTATAGCCTGAGGAGTAATGTAGTCTCTTAGGCTAGGTCTACACTGCGTAGCTTACAACAGCACGGCTGTGCCGAAGCATCCACAGGGTTGTAAGGTGCGCAGTGTAGCCACTCTTTGTCACCAGGAGAGCATCTCCCGCCAACGAAGCGCTGTCGACACCAGCGTTTTTCGTCATTAAAACTTTTGTCATTCAGGGCGGGTTTTTTTCCACATCCCTTTGGAAAAGTTTTAACGATGAAAATGCTGTGTTGATGTAGCCTTAATGTATGTCTTCACTGTAGTACCTAAACTAGCTACACCGGTATTAGCATGGCTAAAAATAGCAGTGTAGATGCGGTGGTGTGGACTTCAGCATAGGCTGTACAAGCACACCGAAGACCCTGGGTACTCACTTGCTTTGTTGAAGGCTGCATTGTCACATCAACACTGCTGTTTTTAGCTGTGCTACTTAGATGTGTCTACCTGAGCTGCAGTCACACCTCTGACTGCATTGTGTATGTACCCTTCGATACATTGGTCCAATCCAGTTCAGACTTTATAGCTCAAAACCAGCACTTTAAACTCCACCTGGAAACCAACAGATAGTTAATGCACATCCCAGAGTAATGGGATCACACATAAATAAACCATCACATCCTGTACCAGCTTCTAGGTTGATTTAAAATGTAGCCCCATATAGGATGCACTGCATTAGAAAATCTTCACATGGAAAAGATATGGACTACAGAAGCAAGCTCCACATCCAGAAGAATTCATCACAGTACACTGCTACTGGATGAACACAACAGTAGTGATACACCTGAATTGAAATGACAACCTCTATAAATGTATAGTTAAAGTACTGCTGCATGTACATGTATATAACATGAAACAAGTTGAGAACTAAAGAATAGCTACAATGTCCTAGTCCTTGGGATTGGTAACATAGGATCAGTGTGTCCCCTATGCACAAATTACCCGCATAGATCGCTGGAAACTCCTCTGAATTCCCTTCCCAGTGCAGCTTTTCTGTTATCATTTTCTCATGCAGAGCTCCCCTCTCCCTACCTGACCAAACTAAAAGGTGAGTCAGATCCCAAAAACAAGAGGATCCCACAAAATCTGCTTGGATATCAGGGAAATATGTAAAGGGAAGGACTATATGTGCAGAGCCTTTGTAGTTTTCTTCCCCCGATGGCTCTTTCCACTCTTCCTGGCAGCTTGGCCTGTGATGGATCCTTGTTGCCAAGGATGCATTTAGGGAGGATGTATGGAGAATACTCACTGAGATAGGAGAAGCAACCTGGCCCTTAATTCAGTCTAGTCTAGTAAACACTACAGCAGTTTGGTATAAGAGTTTGCTTATGGTATTACATTATTTGTATAAGGCCTATACATTGTAGTTTTTAAGTATTATTTTTGGATTCCATCCTCTACTCCCACCCCACCCCACCCCCGATTTTGCAGTTCAGAGTTTTTCATCAAAATACAGATAAGCAATTCTAACATTTCTGAAGTTCTGTTTGTCTAAACTCTCTGTGGATCTGTAGTCCTACTTTCTTCAGCCATGGAACTTGTAATAAGGAGGAATTTATATTGGCTCTAGGCAGATATTATTCAGCACTATGAAAGAAAAACTCTGACACTCCAAGTGCAGAAAGTGGGTGCCCGCAAGGATTCTAAAAATTAATACTTGCCACTCCAGGCTTGTATTAATCTCCCAAGGTTACAGCTTTTCTCTGACCTTGGCTTGGTAAACGCTGCCACCATCCAAATGCAAAAAAAACCCCTTGGACCCAGGAAGGAACACTTGGGAATTCCTCTCTGTGGGGTACCCTCAAGCTCGCGCACGTGCTCTCTCTCTCTCACACACACCCCACCCCACCCTTAGGACACCAAAAAGCCAATCCTGTTCTTAAAAAGTAAATTTTATTAAAAACAAAAAGGAAAAAAATACATCTGGAACTTAAGCTTTTGCTAGATTTTAAAGGAGCAATTCCAAAAATTAAGCACCCAAACTAACTTTAAGAATGTTACTCCATTGTGTATATGCTCTGGAGAAGCTATGCCCATACATTTGGGGATGGCATTTCTACCTGCAGACTGACCATGCTGCACTCAAGTGGCTTCACGCAGTCAAAGAGACTATCAAAAAACTTCGGTGGAGTTTAGCTCTTCAAGACTTTGATTTTGAGATACAAAACATTTCAGGAGCCTCTAACTAAGTGGCTGATGCACTCTCCCAGGAAGGCAAGTATCAGAGGGGTAGCCGTGTTAGTCTGAATCTGTAAAAAGCAACAGAGGGTCCTGTGGCACCTTTGAGACTAACAGAAGTACTGGGAGCATAAGCTTTCGTGGGTAAGAACCTCACTTCTTCAGATGCAAGAGATTATCCCAGGAAGGTTTCCCAGAATCAGCTGGGTAAAAATGTCCCTGCGTTTTAAGTCATTGTAATCCTTGAAATGTAAAAAGTACTGTTTAGTTCTTCATGTAATTATTAGTAAAATTAGAGGTGTATGTATCTTATTTACTCTGTTTCCTAAACCTCCAGGAAGAAATCCCAGCCCGTGTGGACCTGACCTAAACCAGGCTGGCCAGCACCGTCTGTGATTTGGGAGGCGTGTGATAAATGAAGAAGGGGGGGAGCTCCCTTTTATAAACACCCAGACAGCCAGTTAGCTGTAAAATCCCTCTTGGTGTCTGTTCTCTGCTTACTTTCCCTGTAAAGGGTTAACAAGTCCACAGGTAAAAGAAAAGGAGTGGGCACCTGACCAAAAGAGCCAATGGGAAGGCTAGAACTTTTAAATTGGAAAAGAAACTTTCCCTTTGTCTGTGGTTCTCTGGGCTGCAGGCACATGGAGAAGTAATGCTGTGTAAGATTTAAGCCAGGTATGATTGTAGCTAATTTAGCTACAACTAATCAGGAAAGAGATCTTGGAGTCATGGTGGATAGTTCTCTGAAGACATCCACGCAGTATACAGCGGCAGTCAAAAAAAGAAACAGGATGTTAGGAATCATTAAAAAGGGGATAGAGAATAAGACAGAGAATATCTTATTGCCCTTATATATAAATCCATGGTACGCCCACATCTTGAATACTGCGTACAGATGTGGTCTCATCTAAAAAAAAAAAATACTGGCATTAGAAAAGGTTCAGAAAAGGGCAACTAAAATGATTAGGGGTTTGGAACTGGTCCCATATGAGGAGAGATTAAAGAGGCTAGGACTTTTCAGCTTGGAAAAGAGGAGACTAAGGGGGAATATGAAAGAGGTATATAAAATCATGAGAGGTGTGGAGAAAGTGAATAAGGAAAAGTTATTTACTTGTTCCCATAATATAAGAACTAGGGGCCACCAAGTGAAATTAATGGGCAGCAAGTTTAAAACAAATAAAGGAGTTCTTCTTCACACAGCACACAGTCAACCTGTGGAACTCCTTGCCTCAGGAGGTTGTGAAGGCTAAGACTATAACAGGGTTTTAAAAAAAAAAACTAGATAAATTCATGGAGGTTAAGTCCATTAATGGCTATTAGCCAGGATGGGTAAGGAATGGTGTCCCTAGCCTCTGTTTGTCAGAGGGTGGAGATGGATGGCAGGAGAGAGATCACACATTACCTGTTAGGTTCACGCCCTCTGGGGCACCTGGCATTGGCCACTGTTGGCAGACAGGCTACTGGGCTGGATGGATCTTTGGTCTGACCCAGTATGGCCATTCTTATGTTCTTATAGATTATCAATTCATACCTCAAACCTACTTATCCGGAGGCTCAGATATGTAAGTAAAATTAGGGAATGTCTAAAAAGATGCAATCAGGGTTATTTTTTTTTATTTCTTACTGGCTTGTGGACTCCTCTGTGCTAACCCCTGATGCTTTTGTTTGCTTGTAACCTTTAAGCTGAACCCCCAAGAAAGCTAGTTTGGGTGCTTAATTTTTGAAATTGCTCTTTTAAAATCTAGCAAAAGCTTAAGTTCCAGGTGTATTTTTCTCCTTTTTGTTTTTAATAAAATTTACCTTTTTAAAAGAACAGGATTGGATTTTTGGTGTCTAAGAGGTTTGTGCATGTTTGATTAGCTGGTAGCACAGCTAATTTCCTTTGTTTTCTTTCTCAGCTCTTCGGTGGGGGGAGGGGAGGTGAAAGGACTTGAGGGTACACCACAGGGAGGAATTCCCAAGTGTTCCTTCCTGGGTCCAAGGGGTATTTTTTGCATTTGGGTGGTGGCAGCATTTACCAAGCCAAGGTCAGGGAAAAGCTGTAACCTTGAGAGTTTAATGCAAGCCTGGAATGGCAAGTATTAATTTTTAGAATCCTTGTGGGCCCCCACTTTCTGCACTCGGAGTGACAGAGTGGGGAGTCAGCCTTGACAACAGCTAAGAGAATGAATGTTCAGGAAATGTTATTTTGAAAGGCTTTACAATAAAGTCCAAACCCTCTTTCTGTTAGTGATTTCTATTTTATTACTAGTGTAAATTTTAGTGCAGTTCTGTTTTTCCTCTTACTCAGTTTCCTCTTATTCAAATTCTCCCACATAACACACTCTTGTTTGATAAGTTTCTCTTTTTTTAGTTTCAGACTTCTCACTGGAAGGATGATGTAGCAGTGCATAACTATCTGGTGACATCAGTCCCAAGTGTTGATAGCAGATGCTGCTAATTGGATGCAGAAAAATGCATCTGCCATCCTCTATTTCAAGTGACAATTCCATTCTATGCAATATTTGACCTGTAAGCCAAAAGACCTAGTTGGGCTGACACTTATTTACTCTGTGACTTTGGGCAAGTCACTTCATTGTCTCCTTCATCAAATGGCTGTGAGGATTAATTAGAAATATTAAGAGTTATTTGAAACAATGCAGCGCTTCATAAGTAATTATTTGTCCCTTCCGGAGAGCGCTGTCTTTATCATACCTCCGCTGCCTTCCACAGAAACCAGAGAAGGCATAAGATTCTCAGATTTATTGCTAGTGTTCTGCAGAGTAACAGATGTAGTTTTGATTCCTAAGACCTTGTTGCTTGGGCCAACAGGCATTGTGAGCACTTAAGGCCAGATTTTTAAAGGTATTTAGGCACCTGACTCCCAATGAAATCAATGAGAGTTAGGTATCTAAACATCTTTAAAAATCTGGACCTTACCCCTGGGGCATGGAATCCTTCAGATTGTCCATCCGTGACTTCTCTGACCAATTGTGAGGTAACATTGATTGGGAATGAAGGTCGGTTAGTCCTCAGGTGGAAGACTGGCAGCTACTACATGGTGCCTCAAAGGTGGGAGTGAGGAAAATATGGATGATTCTGTGCTCAGCAGGGGATATGGAGGACTTATTAAAAATCTTAGCTAATCTTTAGTTATACATTTTCCAGTTTTGGAACAGCATAAAATATTTAAATAACCATTACAATAAAATGTTCCTAGGGTTGAGGCAGTTCTGTACCTGCTATAATGTCTGTTGCAATTGTAACTCAGAATTCTCTGGTTGTGTGGGTTTGTGTTGCATCTTTAGGGTCACATTTTCAAAGGACATCCAGTCCATACCCATGCAAAACTTGTTCATGCAAAAACAACATTGCTTAATTACCAATCATAAGAGGTAGATAGGCTTTCAGTGATGACCGTTTTCATTCAGAAATGCTTTGTTTGCTCATACAAATAGAATTTGGATTTGTGTGCACAAACAGTTGGATGTGTAATTCACCATTCAGTTATGTGTTACTTATCTTTCTAGTGGACAGAGGTTTATGAATCTGCTCCTGCTTACACCTAGAGAACGGACATTTAGCACAAGTGACAGGCTTGTGTTTTTAGGCACAGGTTCAAATCCCACTGTTGGCCCAAGTGAGGTTAGCTGCACATATCCAATGTTGAAGGTCCTCTATACCAGTGGTTCTCAAAGCTGGTCCGCTGCTTGTTCAAGGAAAGCCCCTGGCGGGCTGGGCCAGTTTGTTTACCTGCCACGTCCACAGGTTTGGCCGATCGTGGCTCCCACTGGCTGCGGTCCCCCATTCCAGGCCAATGGGGGCTGTGGGAAGCAGTGCGGGCCGAGGGATGTGCTGGCCACCTAGTTTGAGAATCACTGCTCTGTACGTTTCACACACGGATACATTTTCAGAAGCGCTCATGATCAGCCTCCCATTTTGCAGGCTAATTTTTACACTTCATAATATGAATTCAAATTTGCATATTTGCACCCACAAGAACCTAGTTAGAGGTTCAGGTACCCTGATTTGTGCTGACAATTCAGTTGTGGATACAGAAGTGTTTGCACAATCTTTCTGGGCTTGTCTTGCACGAGATTTTGAATATTTGGCCTTTAGTATTGTTTTATTTTAATATTCTGTGTTTAAATGACAGAATGCACACACGCTTAAAAGAACATCTGATAGTAACACAGGTTGGCACAATGAAGAATTTCTTGTGTGCACATATGATATATACTGTAACTTGTTGTTTGGCAAATCTGCAGTTTTGTGACTTAAGCAATGGCTGAAAAATGCTTTGCCAATCTCTGTTCAGAGGCGCGAGAGAATTTGAAACCATTATTACGTGTAATTGTTTAAATGATAGTAATTATATTACATTTGACTCTTAGAGCCTTTCCTCAATAATCTCAGATCACTTTATAAATACTAATTTATCCTCACTACACTCCATTAAACCCCCTTACCTTGCTGTTACTGCAGAGAAAAGTTTAAATCAAAACAAAGCTATTTTAATTTTAACTGAAAAATATAAATATTTATGAACATTTTGGAAAAAAATTGCTTGAAAATTTAACTAATTTACCAAACGTTCCTTTTAAATGCAAAATTAAAAGTGACTAGAATGGAGATTTTCATATGGCTTTAGAAATAAAGCCAATTTATAATCTTCAAGCAAACTAAAATGTAGATATGTCTAGTTCTGTTTCTCAATACTGTTTGTCTTTCGTTGCTTTAGGGTACTATGGGTAAATTATGCATCAGGAATTTGGGCATACCCAATTTTAGAAGTACTAGGCGTACCTGGAAAGGCGGTACTTTTTACCATTTCCTACCTCGTAATGATAGGATTCTACTTACTTGGAGAGCATCTAACAAAGTTATTATGGGGTAAGCAATGCAGAGAATTTTCATTGTTACAGGATTTTAATTGGGATAAGGACAGTAAATGTGTGTTTAAACCTTTCCCTCACCACAGTGGTCAGCACAGAGCTTTCTCATCTCTTTCCATAGAACATAAATTTCTTGAATGATTGATTGTATCTAATAAGGAACTTTATAAGTAAATATCTGCTGTTTCAGTGCAATTTTCATCTCTGGAAATCTAGGATGAAATCGTGCTTGAGTTAAAAGCGAGAATGAGTTTAGTGGCCTCAGTTTAGTCTCTAGTTGATATAGAGCCATTAGACAACTTGAAACAATTCTTAAGGAATAGAAATCTATACTTAGGAGAGTCCTGCCAATGGAAATGCAGGCCAGGATTGAAATGTCCACACTACTTAATTTTAATTTGTTCCTTTCTTGCAGGTGACTTTCGAAAATATAAGAAGCAAGGATAGAGAGGAAGCTGAAAGTAGGTCACAAAAAGTGCGAGTTCATTTATGAACATTTTACATTTTTAAATCGAGATGCCAACTTGCACTGTTTTGAAATATACTCGGTCATCTCTCAAATATATTGTTCAAAGCAATAAAAATATTTCTATACCGATAAGCAGTCAAGCAATCTATAAGGAAAAAAGCTAATTTGTAATCAAGATTTCAATGCTTCTAACAAACTCCCACTCCAGTTATATAGAAAAAATGGTTTACATATATATTCCTGCCTGTATCTCTGTGTGTACACATGCACATACATATTGAGGCCAGGAGAATGCTTGGCATTTTTTACCCAAGAGGATCTGGTTCTGGCTAACCTTAGGGTTTTAATGCTCAAAGAAGTTACAATTTTCTCCCAGGGTCAGTTCAAGAACTGTATTAGGCTCTAAATGTCACTACATTATGTCCAACATTTGTTAGAACAGTCCTGTATTAAATAATATTACAGGGAGCTTAAACATCAGCCATATCATTAAACTGCCACTTTAATCATTAATCTTGATTTCAAGACCAACAAGATATTACCTTATGAACCCTAATATACCATTTATTTCAGTCTGAAAATAGAAATAACTATCCAGATGCTTGCAAAATATTGACTCATAATAACATCCTACTAAGTACATGAAGCATAATTAATCTCAGGCCTTCTTTGGATGGATTAAATACATTAACAACCTTTCAATTGCATTTATAGCCAAGCCAGATTTAGGATTTTGAATCTACAGGAGAATATTTAATTGCTGTAATTTGCCTCGTAATGCGTGACTAATATTGTGGTATATTTCAACTTGGACCCCTGGTATTGGAAATGGAAAATATTTATAAACTAATGCCCTGAAGATCAATCCTGGATTGTTCTTTCTCTTTTCTTGAGTGCCTTGTCCACTCTAAGGCCTTGTCTACACTACAGGGAAAATTAGGTCTAAGCTACACAATTTGAGTTAAGTGAATAGCGTAACGCAAATCGACGTAGCTTAGACCTACTTACTGCGGGATCCGCACTACGCGATGTCGCTGGGAGACTCCCCCTATTCTTCTTGATCCGGTGGAGTTCAGGAGTCGACAGGAGAGCGATCAGCAGGGAATCGACGAGCGGCGATCGACCGCAAAGTGTAGACAAGCCCTTAAAATAGGGCTCCACCACTTCTCTTGGGAAGAATATTACACAGTCTAATAGACCTTGGTATTAGGACAATTCTCCTACTGTTCAAACTAAATTTTCATTCTCTCAGTCACCCCGTCCTCCCCAATTGATTCTAGTTATATTCACTTGGGTCAGCCTCTCCCTTGTTGAAGTTTACACCCTTCAAATCTTTGTAGACCACTATTCTAACTTATTCCAGTGCTTTATCTTCCTAACTGCTTTCAATAAATTGTTTCTCGTAGCAGTTGCACAAACTCAGAAGAACAAGTTAAATATAGGTCCAGATTTATGGATGTGCCCAAAGAACACACAGCAGAACTCAGGAGGAGATGGGGTCAAAGTTGGTCTTTGTGCTTCTCAGAGACTAGCCTCGATGTGCCTCAATCCAGTCCCTTGGTTTTAGTGAGAGCAGCCCAAAGTTGTTCTAACTTATGTGGGTTGCCAACAGCTCTAAAGGGGTGATAATGGTTGCTGAGTATCATTGGGATGCAGGGAAGCCTGAACCACACTCCCTGTCCTGTAAAATGGTGTTTCTGTGGTGGTAGGGTTCAGCTGGTAATAATTAATCCAGCTCTCCAACTCAGTCTTTCCAGAATTCTAATATCCAGTATTAAATTTCATGTCACTGACTCAATCTTGCAAAGCTTATTGTAACTTGTGACCAGGACTGTCCCTATGGGGGTGTAGGGCCCGGGGCGGAAGTGACGAATCTGTCACTTCTGGGACTGACCCGTCACTTCTGGGACCAACCACACCGGCTAATTGCACCAGCCCACGGGGCCTCCCAAAGCATGGGATCCGGAACGGTTGCCCTGATTTGCCATACCCAAGGGACGGCTTTGCTTATGACAATAGTGTTCAAATCATCATAGCCAGATGTGGTCTATAAATCAGTAAAACTCAGTTAGATGTCTTGAATTTTGCTAGAAACAGATAGTATTTTGTTTTGTAATCAATTCAAAACATTACTGAAGAATGTTTAATCTTTTTAAAATGCTGAATATAAATAACCTCTGAGCTTGGGATTTGTATCGATGATGTTTTATGTGAATAACCTAAAGATGTTGAGATCTAAAAAAAGCACTTTTGTCATACCTAATCAGATAACTTATTATAATTTTGTGCTATTTACTTTTGAGGGTTAGAACAGTTGATACTGGGTGTAACAGTTACTAATAGGAAAATACAGCAAACAAGAAAAGAATGTTTCACCACTAATGCTGATGTGAGATCTGTTTTTGTGCACATGCCGCCTTGATAACTTGCAATAATTCTTTTAAAATTATGAGTCTCCATAATGATATATTTTTCTACTAAATAGACAGAGTGCAAAATTTAAAATATTGTTATTCCACTTAAAATTGTGTAAACCTAATCATATGTATATTGCCTGCTCACCAGTTTCGGAACCCCTGCCAGCCTGTGGGCCAAATCCAAAAACACAAGGATCTACCCTTAATCCTCCCTTCATACCCTGCTCATGTGTGACAGTCGACCCCCACCTGTACCCTATATAGGTCACAACAATGGATCATCATTCAGCTATATGAACCAAGAGGTAGATTACCAAAGGGACACAAACCAGCCCCCCAAATTCCCAGCTTGCCCCCAGTTCTCTTGTCTGGAGGTAGACATGCTTAAAGTACACCTACCAGATCAGGCTGCACAGTTTGAGACGTCTGTCAGGGAATAGGCATGAGCAATGGCTCCAAGTAGCTCATTAGCTGTAGGGTAGCATCAGGACTTAGGTGTTTTTGTGCATTCCTATCAGTGGAAACTTTGCCATCAATAAAGATTAGGTGGCAACTGAGCAGCGATTTTGAGAATGTCTGTGGCGCCTAAATATTACTTACATACCTTGTGAATCTGGCCCCTGTCTCTCCCCTATGTAATCCTGGGCACCTAACTTGGAGCTAACAATTCCATTAAGAAGCAGGGGACATAGGCGTTAGATATTGCAATGCTGAGCGGTGCAATGCTTAAAGTCCCCGTGTGAAACTAACCCCAGGAACTTAGCAGGATTCATAGAAATGTCCAAAGTTATAACTAAACATTTAAAAAGTAACACCATATAAGCCTTCATGCTTCAGGGCTTAAACCAGCCTCTTAACTATTTGGATTAAGAGGAGATTTTTCCTGTGAGCAAGTTATTCTAGAACTGAATACTGTAGGAGTTCTTGCCCCTTCTTCTGAAGCAGCTGGTAATAGCCTCTGTTGGAGACAAAATACTGGACTGGTTGTACCATTGGTCTTATTCAGTATTCCCACGTTCCTTGACGTGATGAAGAATTCACTTTGGTGGTAACTTCAGATATAAATCCCCTGGTTATCCAATGCTCAGTGTTTTTAATAACTTTGTTACTAATAATTTAAGGGTAATATAAACTCAGACTTAATCTGTTTTAATTGTGTTTTGTCTGAGATTGTGGAAATAGAGAACATTCTAACTAGTTGTGATTATGGTTTTCAATGTTTGTTTATAATGGTTGTACATTTTACCCCAGAAGCATGATAAAATAAACTTGTAAAACAGCCCTCAGTAGACACTTGGTAAGGATAGCAATGTTCCACAAAATTAAAAACCAAAAATTGAGTTTTAACTGTGTCATAATAAGGTATCAAAACTTTTAAATAGTCCCTCTTTCTTATTTTGTGGAGCAAGCATTTTGTGGCATAATATAGTAGATAACACTAAGTCCAGTATAGGTAGGCTTGATCTGTGGATCTGGCTGATCTCTGTTGGGTACAGGACCCAGAGAGGAGCAGAAAACAAAGCCTGCTTTATGCTTTGCCCTCCACCTTATCCTGAGTTTAGCTGAGGGCCAGCACAAGTTATTTTAGCCTCAAAGCAGTTCTAATTTGCACAAGATGGTAATAGTCCCCAGGGTCTATTACAAATAGGAACTGAGGGAGCACAAAGGCATTCTATCCATTCTTATGTTAAGGCAATGCAGGAGGAATCCTCAATTGACAGCTTCATGGCCCCTCTGCAGGATCTGCCCTTTAAACAGAAAGGAGAAACTCTTGCCTCTCTGCAGGTTTAGGACTGTGAACTGTGGCTGTGATAAGTAAATTCAGGTTTCAAGCCTGCATCAGAGGTGTGAACATGGAGACACCCAGCTGATGGATCGGGAATGTGTTTTGGGGGGGGGCAATATATATAGGGTAAGACCATATGCAGGATGCGGCCACTGGTAGGATGGACCAAGGCAGGCAGCCATTCATGAACTTGTGATCAGACATTTCTGTGTAACTCTCCAAGGCCATATATTGATTAATGGAACTTCCTATTACATTTTTATAATAAATAGTAGAATCATTAGATTCAGAATTTTCAAGGATCAAAGTCTGGAAATGTTATGATTGTTTATTGCATAACTAAAGGACAACAACCTCTCAAACAAGTTAAGGTAGGCAATTATGTGGTTACTATGATTGTTCAAGGACAAATGCAAATACATGTGATTAGCATATGTCTTCACAGTTATGCAATTCATATGCACATTTGTCATAATTGTGAGCATGAATTGTTGTACAGCTCGCTTATAATTGTCATAACCTGGAAGATTTTTAAAAAAACATTGGAAGTGTGAGATATTGCATTACTGGGGGGTAGTTCACTCACTTCACATGCAGTAGGATTATGCCACCAGTTATACAACTGGTTGAAATAGCTGGTTACAGCTGCGCCTCATTTAAAGCACAAACAGGATGGGAATCATAAAGAGAACTATTTAGTACACCCATAGTCAAAATTCTCAGAATGATACAAGTCAGGCTTATTTCCGTTATTGTTAAAAATCTGTCGGAAGGAAGAGTGCCAATGGTCTGAGTCATACAATATGTACATTTTGTTACAAATTCTGAGTCATTTTTAAATTGAAATTATGCATCATTCATGAGCAGAAAACCATTTAAGACAGTTGTGTATCGCCTACTTCTGACATTCTGGTTATGTGCAAAATGTAAAAAAAATATGATTGCACCTGTATAACATGGCATCTCATTTAATCATGGATGGTTTAAATATGTTAAAGCAGAAGAGGACTTTGCAGACTGCATATAACAGAGCTAGGGGCATACAACACTTGTGAAGCGGGTCAGAGGTGGCCAAAGAAGTATCCTTTGACTTTTGAGATGTTGTAGGATTCTAGGATGGGAAGAGATCTGATTGAAAAATAATTCTTTGCATCATATTGCACTTTCCAGACAAAGGTCTCGGCATACTTCACACACATCAATTACTATAGCCTCACAATACCTCTGTGAGGTAAGCATTTCTGCCCATTTTACAAGTGAGGAAATGACACTCCAGAGAGGTTGTGTGATTTGGGAAAGCCACTCAAGAAGTCGGTGACAGAGCTGAGAACAGAAACCATGTCTCCTGACTCCTGGTCCCGTGCCTAAGTCACCAGATCATTCTACCTAATCGAGACTGCAAGCTCTAATTTAAACTATTTGCTCTTTGAGGCAGAGAGAGTGCTTTTACGTGTGGGTTTGTGTGGTTGTGTGTGGGAGGGAGAGGGGGTTTGAGGTACCCACTCCTAGCATATTTTGGGGGAGCACCCAAAGAATTGGTATTAAAAATCCAACCTCTGTTGGGACATTCCGCTGGGTTTTTAACTTCAGACAGTGAGGCTGAAGTATCTGCTTGTGGCTCACTCTGAACTTGTTGAGTAGAACTGCAGCTAGTAGTAAATCCTTAATACCTTCATGGGCCCCTTATGGATTTTAGATTAACTGGAAGGTGACCTAAAGCCAATTTCTGTCTTCACATACTATTGAACAATTTCCATTAGCTTATTTTATTTTACTTATATTTCTGTGATACTCATCACAATTGGATCTAAATGTCAGTGAAAATTTCCTACAATTATAGATATGGTGGTCGAATTTAGCCCCGCGCTGAGAAACCAAGTTTCCTAAAGCTTTAACAATCAGCTTGAGACTGGATGATGAAAGGAAGAGAGTATTAGTATTCATAAGTCACATGACATCAGGGCCGGCTCTAGGCACCAGCAAAACAAGCTGGTGCTTGGGGCGGCATGGCCGGTGCCAGAATGCTGCCTCTAAAAATGTGCCCCGGCTGCCCTAGCTCACCTCCGCTGCTGCCGCTCGCGCGCTGCTGCTCGCCCTTCCTCACAGGCTCTCAAACCTGGGAAGGAGGGGGAGATCCCAAGCAGCCGCGGCTCGCGAAACAGCTGATTCGCGCGCCGCTGCTCCCCCTCCCTCCCAGGTTTGAGAGCCTGGGAGGGAGGGGGAGACTCCGAGTGGCCGCGGCGCACACGCCACTTCTCCTCCCTCCCTCCCTCCCTCCTAGGCTTGAGAGACTGGGGAAGGAGGCAGGGCTGGGGATTTGGGGAAGGGGCAGAGCTGAGGCGGGGTCGGGGGTGGGGTAAGAAAAAAACGGGGGGACGGGGGGTGGCAGCCAAAATTGTTTGTGCTTGGGGCGGCAAAAATCCTAGAGCCGGCCCTGCATGGCATTGTGATTTCTACTGCAGTGAGACATGAGCTGTGAGGTGACATCCATTATGATTTTCCCCATGGATTTTATGCAGTTTGTGGCAGTGGAGCTGTGCAGGTCACAGAACCATTACTTGTGCCCCTGTCAGTTCTGCAGTTCACCTACAACGCTCCCTACATGACACTGCAAAATGGAGCATTCTGCAGTACCTGGGTCCATATGGCTCCTTTCCATGTCCCTTCTACGTTTTGGCTTTGCAGTGTTAACAGAACATGGCAATTCCATTGCACTTTGGCCATTTTGCTGCCAGAAGAGGGAAGGGGACAGGATTTCATCCAGTATACACAGGTGAAGTAAAGCCGTCTGATTGCATAGTAGCTCTGACCTGCAAATCCACTTATTTGCAAGTCCTGACTCTTGTCTGAGCAGAGACTGACATTCATACTACTTGTTTTGTGGTTTGGTGATGTGCATAAAAGAGATCTAAAAAGGAGACCACCGTCCTTTTCATGTGTGTCCTAAGGCAGCATTCAAGATCAGGTCTTTATGGGTGGAAAGTGAGAAGAACACTAATAACCTCTGCTGGTTAAACTTTTTTCCATACCTCAATATTTGTTTTATTTAGCATTGTAACAGTAAAGAAAAAAAATGGTGGGACAAATTCTACCTTTGCTTACGCCCATATAATATCATTGACTACACTCTGAGTCCTAGGGTGTAAGTGAAGGTAGAATTTTGTCTACAAAACTACAATTCTAGAGAAAAATGTATGTGTTAGAGGGAAATAAACCAAGATGTTTTACTAAAAAAAACCATCAGGACATCGCAGCATTCGCATCTGAAAGCAACTTGCAAGGAAAAATGTTGCCGTTTTTTGTTTTTGTTGATCAATGAACTGATTATTCCACTGCAGAAATATTGGTAGACAAATATCCTGTTAGTAGAACCAGCTTTCGCTCTTCGTTAGCTGAATAGAGAAAGTAATTCTAGATAGAGTTCTGTTCACTTGAAAAAATTACTTTCCACTGTGTTCTAGCAGTGTATGCAAATGAGTATGTTCAACCCTGACAATAATTATTTAATTCTAGGAAAAAGCAGGAATTTTACAGTTCAAAGAACAGCTGCATTTTCAGCTTGCGATTAAACACATCCAGTGGGGTCCATAGGAGCTTTTAGTGCAGCTGATGGAAGACCACTGACAACACTAAATCAGAGACCAATTGCTCACTCCCTTTCGTACTGATTGTAAGAAAGGCACCCAAAGATTTGTTTGCTGAAATGATGCATTGCTACAAAGTCACTTATTTTTTCAGTAATTAAATGCTTATCAGGTAAACTAAGCCATTAAAACCATATTCTCCAAAATGACCTCTCTGTTGATCTGAGGTATTCATGATGTGCGCATTGTATTATTTCCAGGCAAATAAATTTACATTCACAATTATTTGTGGGCTCAAATAATAGAATTTTGACATTTAACCATTTGTTCTCTTGGTGCAAACAACATTTGCAGATGGAAATAAGATAGATGGCTTAATGAATACATGTTCTGGGCATTCCCTCTGAAGCACCTGGGATTGGCCACTGTTGGAAGCCAGGATACTAGGCTAGATGGACCATTGGTCTGACCCTGTATGGTCATTCTATTCTTAGATGTCTCACTAGAAATGGTAGTTGTGTAAAGTCTGTGATTTGCATGTGCATATTATTGTGTGTGGAAGGTTGTGGGTGCAAATGAGTTTGAATACAAAACGGTGCAGGGAGGAACAGTGCAAATTGATTCTTCTACTATGCTAACCTTTTTTGTAGGATGGATGCATATTAATGGAAAACTGCCATTTAGGTACACCCCTGCACTGGGGATGGTACAGAGCTGGTAGGTACAGAGCTGCAGGCTAATGAGATGGGGAAAACATTGCTGTCTCTGTGTGGGCCCTCTGCACAGGAGTGAATTTCACCGTAGGCAAATAAGACTAAGGGCTTATTTACACAGGGATTTTAAACTGGATCAAATTGAGTTAATCTGGTTTGAAAACACTTGCGCATACACAGTGCAACCCATCATTACGCACTAACTCCACATTTATCAGGAGCTGTGGAGTCCACTTGCAAAGTGTACTAAATTTGCTTCAGATTGAATTAGTTCCGTCTTTTGTGCGTGCACGCAATTGGTGCACAACACTTTCTGCATGCTTCCAACAGCTATCTCACAATGCTGTGCAGGTCGACCGTTACTGACCCGTTTCTTTACTTGTGTACCCTTTCTGCCCCGGTGTCAATTTTCCAGGATGACCCTTCTACCCTTTAAAGGGTGGTGCAGAGCCAGATTTTGCCTAAATGCTCCTGGATCCCAATGTATCATTATTCTGGTGATACAATTGCAGTAGCCCTCCCGAAGCTCCACAGTATGCCTCGTGCAGCTGTCCGGAGTCGTGCTGAGACCCTAGAGCTCATTGCCATCTGGGGAGAAGCATTTATTCAGGAAGCTCTTGTGACCAGCCACAGGAATAAAACCCTTTTTGTGGTTAACAACCAGGATGCCGACTAGTGCCAGATAAAGAGCAAGCTACTCAGGAGACAGTATACTGAAATGAGGAATAAAAGGAGACAATCCAGTAGGGCACATGCGACCTGTCCAGTTTTGGATGAACTGGACTGGATTCTACACCATTACAGTATGCCCCGTTCAAGGCACTGTTTGGAGACTGCTCCCTCACACCCAGGATCAGGCTGGACCCATCAGCGGATGAGCAGGAGGATCCCAGAGAGGGGCTGCCCCTAAGAGGGCCGGGATCTTTTTGGGACTCAGCTGATGACAGCCAGCTGGAAAGTCAGCTCCAGTCCTGCCCTCTTACAATGGACCCCGATTTCTGCCCTATGTTGCTGAGCCCAGGTCTCACCATAAACCCAGGCCTGGACCAAAGAGTCAGATCCCCTGGAGGGAACTTGGGCATATAAGTACTTGTCTTTACAATTTATTATTTATTGGTGGTGGTGGCGGATGTCAGCTACGAGCCCCCTACTCCCTCCCACCCATCCCCCTTTTGCTGCTCCAGAAAGGTGTCCACCAGGATGATGCAGTCGCAATCTGTGCCCACCCCCCCTCCTGCAGCAGATTTGAATAATGAAAATTCAACAGTTTATATCATGCTTATAGGAAAAGAAATGTGGTTAGTTTCCATAAGATATAAATGGGGAGACTATCCTGGTGAATAACTTCAAAGAATATCTCTGGGGTCTCCCCTTTGCCTTTCTGAGTAAGAGCATTCTTTGCCTCCTAATCATCCACCTCAGTGTAATGTCATGGAAAGTGAGGACCACCCAAAGGAAATCAGGAGTAAGCTGGGTCTGCCAGAATAAATGGACCAACCTCCACACCGTTACTGTCCACAATGACCCTGGGGCTAAACAGTCCTTTTCCCATTATTGTAAATAGCACTACGTTTTTTGAAAGATCCTAGTATCATGGACCTTCTCAGAACACCATTTAGGTCTGTACGTTTGCCACAGTGTTCCATGGGTCCTTTCAGCACCATGGAGATCTAACCCTTTCTGTTTATAAATTGCGCACCATGGGGAGGG
This sequence comes from Chrysemys picta bellii, assembly GCF_011386835.1. Classification (NCBI taxonomy): domain Eukaryota; kingdom Metazoa; phylum Chordata; order Testudines; family Emydidae; genus Chrysemys; species Chrysemys picta. Next base: position 45,033,071 of record NC_088803.1, on the reverse strand, counting down.
GGGTGGATGGGCGATAAGCACACAGGTTCCATCAATTGCCCCAACCAGCTTGGGAACCACTTGCATACAAATCCATCAATAATCTCCTGAGCATTACCCAGCTTGGTGACCTAGTTAGACCGCATCTTATCCATACCGTAGCAGATCTGCATGAGAATGGGCCCCAACAGTTGATCTCCCCATGCCAAATTGGTGGGCTACGGACCAGTAACATTCTGGGGTGTCCAGCTTCCAGATAGCAATGGTGGCCCACTTCTCCATTGGTAGGAGGCACCACATAGTGGTATGATGTTGCTGAAGCTCCGGGGTCAGTTCTACCCAGATCTCAAAAAAGATAACCAGTTCTCTCACCAATGCTCGGCATCCCACCTTTGCAGAACGATCATCTCCCACCAATCCATGCTAGTTTCCTGGGCCCAAAAACAGTTCTGTCTGCTGCGTAGGTGTTCCAGGAACTGGGCCTTTTGTTCCCACAGCTCGGCATCCTACTGGTTTTCCGTCTTGTCCTGCTGCACCACCTCAGAGTATCCTCCTGCTGCCAGAGGAGCTGCTGCTCTTGTCATAGAATAGTCTGCTCCAGCATCATCTGCTCAATGGTGCAATAGGCAAAGTCCAAACTGGCTCCAAGTGTGATAATACAGCCCGTGTGTATTCGTGCTTGTCGCCATAGCAGTGCGGAGCATTGTGGGGCAATGCTGGCCGACAAACATTCAAAAATGGCACAAGCCAGCTCAGAAAGGAAGTATGGTGTGGAGACAGTGGTTACAAAGGGTTTTGGCTTTTTTTAATTGAATCCTCCTGGCTTCCACAATTCATAGCAAAAACAATACCAGGATGCGAGCTGCTCATAGCAAAGCAAAGGACCATGGGATGCCTCCAAAAAGCGATTTGGTGCTTTTTGGAGGTGTCCCAAATTGCAGCAAACTGCTGCTGTGTGTTTACACACTGCAAACTGGAAACAGACCAGGAGTTCAGTGTGCACACCGTTGGGGCAACTCATGTACCGCGGGTTACCAGGCGCACAACAAAAAGCTTCGGCTTAAACTCTGCTACAGACATCCCCTAAGTGACAACCTTTTGTATTTATTGTGCATCAGAGTAATTTTTGTCAGCTAATAACAAGGTTGATATGTTGTTAACTGTCCTGGCTCATCAGTAAATAAATTAAGTGAAAGCATCAGATCAGAGACATCCCCGTTCCGAATTCCTTCCTTTCTCCAAATAAATCCCAGGGATCTTACAAAGATCACATGCCATCTTTGAGCTCAGTGATGTTGGGGGGAATTTTACAGCTTGAATATGACCTAAAAAGAAAAATGTCATTTTTGGAACAAAAAATATTGTAATAATAGAGTGTGGGGGGGGTTCAGTGTCACATGAGATTACTATACATGAAAGCAGAGTTTTGGCTGCTGCCTTGATATTACAAGCTCTTGGTAATAGAAAAATCATGCTACCATACTTACGGGATGATCAGCATACAACACTTTACTGCAATCCCTACTGGAACTCTGCCATCAAACGCAGAAAAAGACCCATTATGCCTTGTTACGCATGGGGGGAAATGTCTAGTTCCCCCCCAGTGAAGCAGTCAGAGAAACAAGAAAAACCATAGCTTAGAATGAATAGTGATACACTCCCTCTTCTTTTGTGTTTTTAAAAGGCAAGAAGTGAAGCGGGAGGGGAAGGTCATATTATATTGCTTGAGCTCCAATGCAGTCTGTTACTTTAGTAAGTTAATAATGCATATGAAGCTATATGTAAAGCAGAGCATCAAACTGTGCAAGCCATAAATATGGTACTGTCCAATGAGCAACTGGCTTTTGTGCGCTTTGTTTCCATTCTACATTTGTACATGAAAATTAAAGGAAAATATCTGGAAAATAAATCTATAGCATCTGTCCAGAGTATCCCCAAATCACATATTCTGAGTAATGCTTACTCACAGGAGTCCTACTGTATGTTCCATATCTCCACATACCCACTGTGATCAAGGCAGATGCAGGGTTGAGGCTGTACAAATTTTAGGAGATTGTTATTTTACTTGAAGCTCTTCTATTTCCTTTAATCTCGTCAGCAAGACATTGGCGGGATTAAACTGTAGAAGATCAGGCAATGGATTTTTTTTTCTTTGTGTTAAGCATTCATTGCACATTACCAGCATAAGGAGCCAGATTCTCAGTTACTCTGCATCCTCCGTAGTCATTTACGCCAGTGCAAGGTGAGTGCAAAGTGGATGTGAATCGCTGCCATTCTGATTTGTACTCATTTTACTCTAACGTAAAGGGTCAGGGCAATTAAGAATCAGGCCTAGGGTTTTCAGCATGAATTACATGCTATCACTGCCTTGCACCTTGTGTAGTCATTTTACACCTTGTCAAAGTGATGTGTAATGCTACCACTATGATTTGGTACTGTTTTATGCCCATTTTGCAGAGATGTAATTGTGCAGGGCAGTGGAGAATCAGGCATACTTCATATATACACTCTGTACAAAATAATGTGTAAGTTCCATGTACGTCTATGCTTTTTCTACTTAAATAGCTGAAAGGCTGATTAGGCCTCAACTGGAGTATTGTGTCCAGTTCTGGGCGCCACATTTCAGGAAAAATTTGGAGAAAGTCCAGAGAAGAGCAACAAAAATTATTAAAGTTCTAGAAACATGACCTATGAGGGAAGATTTAAAAAATTGGGTTTGTTTAGTCTAGAGAAGTGAAGACTTAGAGGGGACATAACAGTTTTCAAGTACATAAAAGGTTGTTACAAGGAGGAGGGAGAAAAATTCTTCTTCTTAACCTCTGAGGATAAGACAAGAAGCAATGGGCTTAAACTGCAGCAAGCACGGTTTAGATTGGACATTAGGAAAAACTTCCTAACTGTCAGTATGGTTAAGCACTGGAATAAATTACCTAGGGAGGTTGTGGAATCTCCATCATTGGGGATTTTTAAGAGCAAATTGGACAAACACCTGTCAGGGATGGTCTAGATCAGGCATCGGCAACCTTTAGCACGCGGCAGGTTTGGCCAATCGCGGCTCCCACTGGCCGCAGTTCGCCGCTCCTGGCGAATGGGGGCTGTGGGAAGCAGCACGGGCCAAGGGATGTGCTGGCCACCGCTTCCCTCCGCCCCCATTGGCCTGGAGCGGCGAACTGTGGCCAGTGGGAGCTGCGATCGGCCGAACCTGCGGATGCGGCAGGTAAATAAACCGGCCCGGCCAGCCAGGGTGCTTACCCTGGCAGGCCGTGTGCCAAAGGTTGCCAATCCCTGATCTAGATAATACTTAGTCCTGCCTTGAGTGCAGGGGACTTGACTAGATGACTGGACTCGAGGTCCCTTCCAGTTCTATGATTCTATGAAAGTGTTGTATGTGAAATGCCTTGTAAAATTGGGATGATCAAGTCTACCTGGTACTCAGACGCACTGAGGTGCTTTGCAGATAATTAATATGAAGTCAGGAATCTAAACAAGATAGAACATGCACAGCAGGGAGCATTTATTATTTTTAAAGGGACGTATTAAGCTCTGATGCTGCAGCCCTTCCTTGTAGGAGTAAATTACATGAATAGTTTTCTTGACATAGATGTGGCAACTGACATGACTAAGGGTCATTCCAGGGCGTGGTTCCTTATTTTGGTGGATTCTGGTTATTTTTATCATCTTATTTCCTGTTATGAACTATTAACAAAAGGCCTAATTGTATCTCCCTGGTCCACTTACAGAGGGGACCCTCTATCTGTGGATATCACTCACACACACATGGAAGTAAGGACTCACCCACCTCTAGAGGAAAACCTCCTGTAGACTCCGTGGACAGGCTACCTTGGGGCAGCTGTTGGCTGTGGGAGCCCTGGAAGGGTAGCACCAATACAGCTGTGATGCCATTAGGGTCACAGAGCCATTGTGGAGACACAGGACTTCCTTCAGATGACCCTGTGCCAACTGATCCCCTGGGATACACAGGGTTTGGAGTGAGTCCTGTAGCCTGTTTTATGAGGGCAAGTCCTGTCCTTTTCCTTGTGGAATGACTAGCAACAATTCTCAATGAGAAGAACTTCATCGAGATTTCCTCCTACTTCTCCCATTCCCCCCGCCATGGATTTTCCACACAAGAGCTGTGAATGGACTAAGAGCTATTACACATACTTTTGAATAACCACAAAACCACCTTCTGAAGCATGTGTGCAGCTCTGGTTCACCTCTATGTTCAGACCACATACCTGCATTCCAACACAGAATTTGGCTCCCTGAAACAGTTTTGACATGTATTTCATTGCAACCTGGTGCTCACTTCGAGCAAGGAAAACGAGGCAGCTTGAGTGAAATGTCACGTTGAATAAAACGTGATGGTTGGAGGGGGGAAGGAGGGTGAGAATTATAATTTGAATTGCCTGAAATGGAAAAAAAAAGAAAGAAAAGTAAACCAATCACTTATAAACAAAAAAAATCTGAGAAATGTAATAAACAAAATTTACAAGTGAGTGGATGGAATAGATTAAACATGCTGCTTTTTTTTTTCCAAATCAAATGTCTTTGAAGGATCCTCTGGAACAATTTAAAATTCAACCAGAGATGTTTCATAAGACATTCTGAATCATTTTTTCTTCTCTTGACTTGATGGTATATAATGATTTTAATCTGTTCTACTTTTCTTTAGTCCCTCTGCCAATCTTCAAACTAAACTGATATAATTGTGAAGACTGCCATTTTCTTTCACTTTCATTTAGCAACATACGCAAATATGCACATGGAATTGCTAAGGATCACAAATGCTTCTAGGCAGAAGTTTTTGAAGAAGCTTTTAAAGTACAGTTTTCTCTGAAAAATAACAATAAATAAGTATAGCTCTTTACTCAATAGATCTGCCCCCTGAGTGCATTCAGCATCAGATCTACTGGCTTCAATGACAAAAATAAGTTTTCACTACTTTTACTCCTCTTAGCTGTATTGGCTCCACCAAGCTAACAGAGAAGGAACTGGGCTCTTGTGCATCATCCACAGAATTGTTTACAAAGTTCCAGTCAGCTCTGTGCAACGCCATTGAAGACAATGGATTTGCACATGCGTCAGAGGGCATCATTCGAAGGCAGTAGATTTATTTGGGGGGAGGGATAGCTCAGAGGTTTGAGCATTGGCCTGCTAAACCCAAGGTTGTGAGTTCAATCCTTGAGTGGGGGCCATTTGCGGCACAATCCGTACTTGGTCCTGCAAGGGAAGGCAGGGGGCTGGACTCAATGACCTTTCAAAGCTCCCTCCAAGTTCTAGGAGATAGGACATCTCCATTTATTTATGCAGAGGTAACAGATCCCAGTGTGGTCTGCACACCCTTCATTATTGATGAAGATAAAAGAAGGAAAGAGACCCACTTTATGCTGAGAGCCCAGGCTGAATTTGCAAGGCTGGCAGTTAGGAAAAACATTATTGTCACTTGTAAACTGAGCACATGTGATACAGAAAACATTGACATACAGGAAACATGGAGCCCCACAATGTCATTTTTACAGAATGGTTTTTCAGACTAGACCTGCACTTTAAGAAGATACCAGGCCAGAATCTTGAAGTCTGTGGGCCTATCCTGACTTACACCAGCTAGGAATCTGACCCAATCTCCAAATCAGTTTTAAACTGTTATCAAGTTTCTCCCATTCAGGGTAATATCATAGGGTTGTCAAGCCTTTAGGATTGTCCTGGAGTCTCCAGGAATTAAAGATTCATCTTCAATTAAAGATTACGTCATGTGATGAAACCTCCAGAAATATGTCCAACCAAAATTGACAACCCTATAATATCTCTTCTGAAATAAGAGATTAATTCTATAGTGCTTCAACGCTGTTTAAAGGCTGGATTGCGGCATAAGTAAGGCAATATATGTCCCTAATGACACAGGAAGAAGGGAGGAATTAGTTTAGAGCTAGGGCCAGATCATCTGCTGGTATAAATCTAGCTAGCTTTATTGATTTCATTGGAGCTATGCTGAGTCTCACCCGCTGCTGATTGGGCTCAGCGTTCTAATTTAGGGCAGTAGGGGTGGTGTTCGAAAGACCAAGAGAGGTCAGACATGCAGTTAGCCTGGTAACTCTGACACTTAACACCTCACAGAATCAGGCTCTAAGAAAATATGTTTTGACAGGAACTAGGTTTTTTGTCTGGACATAGCAAAAGTGTGTTAAAGCCAATCCCTCTATTCCTACCTAGCCTTTAGCAAAAAATGAGGTCCTGCAAACTATGTAACTGTGCATTAAACTGTATAACTAGGTCCCTAGTCAATTTAAAGCACCTTTTAAAGTGAATTTAATTTAGTCCATATTGAGTAGGAAAAGCATTTTTAAATGGCGTTAGCAGAGTCCATTTTTAAATATGGGTCCGTCTATAATGGGTATTTTCTTAGGGCCAAACCAGGCAGTCCCCAAACTCCACTCACCTTGAATTCAATGGTAATTTTCTGAGTAAGGACTGTTGTATTTGACCCTTACTGTGAACAGGACCATAGCAAATAAGAAGACAGCTTAATAACTGGATATGAGACTCCCAACAGAATGGCCAGTATCAGATGCTTCAGAAGAAGGTGCTAGAAACTTCATGTCGGACAATTCTGAAATAACCAGTCCATGTGGAATTTCCTTCCTAAACCGTGTCAACTAGTGGTAAGTCATCAGCGCTGCACAGGTTAGTAGTTATCAATCAGTTCCTAGTTGAGGGTTGTCCATGTAAAACAACCACCATCTCAGTTGGCACTGCTTGGCCCTTTTGTGGCAGTCTCAGCAGAGAAGCCAGGAACATTGAGCCATTGAGACTGAAATATTCTTTCTTCCCTAATGCAGCTTTGAGACATATTGGCTCATTGTTGTGGGGAAGCTTGTACTGCTGCTGCCCATGCTACATATACTCTGGGGAGAAAGAACTTCACACACCAGACAGTATTTTGCCACCCCAAGCATGGCAGTCAGGCAGCCTTCGGCCGAATTGCAGCTTGGCGCGCTGGTGCTGGAGCCGCCCCTGTCTCCGGAGCTCTCAGTTTGGCTCCTTTCAAGAATTGTAAGAGCCTCATGCTGTCACTTACTCTTGTCTGTTAACACCTTGCACTATGAATAGTCCCATTGAAATGATGGATGAAGTTATTACTCAGCGTAAGTCAGGGTGGCAGAATCTGTCCCAGAACAATTAAAGATGAGATCCTCTTGTTTTTTTGTTGTTTTTTATTTTTTTCATATGATTTCTATTTAAAACCCAAAGTCTGAGAAATGAAAACAGCCAGTGACATACATTTAGATCTCTTATCTCGGCCATTTAGAGAGTGCACTATAATGATGGCCTGTAATATTCTTCCCTTTTAAAAAAATATTGGATTCATTTTTGCACAAATCAAGTCACTTCCTACTTCATGTGATATTTATAACTGTGAAGGGAAATGCTGATTAAAGCACATGTCAACAATCTTTAGGAGACCTTTTTTGTGGCTACAGCTGGATTTTTGTGTGTGTGAGTGTGTTTTATTATGCTTATAAATCACTTCTGTTTCACTCCAGAAATATATAGGAATGACTGGCCAGAACAGACAACAGAAAGCAATTATCTTCTGGAATAGGTGCTCTGTAACAAGAGGAAAATGCCAGAGAAGATGATGAAAGAAGCTGTTTTATAACTACTAGTTATAAAACAACTCCCAGCCAGCAGGGTTACAAAACAATTTGGCTAACACCAAAAAAATTGCTGTGGGTAGAGTCTGGGATGATCATGAATAAACCAGTATAAATAATGTTTATACATGTTATCACCTCTCCAAAGGCATCATTCTAGCTCTATCAATGGGATTCACAGCATCCCTGTGCCCTCTAGTGGCTGATAGGCAAACAGAATCATAGAATCATAGACTATCCGGGTTGGAAGGGACCTCAGGAGGTCATCTAGTCCAACCCCCTGCTCAAAGCAGGACCAATTCCAAACTAAATCATCCCAGCCAGGGCTTTGTCAAGCCGGGCCTTAAAAACCTCTAAGGAAGGAGATTCCACCACCTCCCTAGGTAATGCGTTCCAGTGCTTCACCACCCTCCTAGTGAAATAATGTTTCCTAATATCCAACCTAGACCTCCCCGACTGCAACTTGAGACCATTGCTCCTTGTTCTGTCGTCTACCACCACTAAGAACAGCCGAGCTCCATCCTCTTTGGAACCCCCCTCAGGTAGTTGAAAGCAGCTATCAAATCCCCCCTCATTCTTCTCTTCCGGAGACTAAACAATCCCAGTTCCCCCAGCCTCTCCTCATAAGTCATGTGCTCCAGCCCCCTAATCATTTTTGTTGCCCTCCACTGGACTCTTTTCAATTTTTCCACATTCTTCTTGTAGTGTGGGGCCCAAAACTGGACACAGTACTCCAGATGAGGCCTCACCAATGTCGAATAAAGGGGAACGATCACGTTCCTTGATCTGCTGGCAATGCCCCTACTTATACAGCCCAAAATGCCATTAGCCTTCTTGGCAACAAGAGCACACTGTTGACTCATATCCAGCTTCTCGTCCACTGTGACCCCTAGGTCCTTTTCTGTGGAACTGCTACCTAGCCATTCGGTCCCTAGTCTGTAGCTGTGCATGGGATTCTTTCGTCCTAAGTGCAGGACTCTGCACTTGTCCTTGTTGAACCTCATCAGGTTTTTTTTTGGACCAATCCTCTAATTTGTCTAGGTCTCTCTGTATCTGATCCCTACCCTCTAGTGTATCTACCACACCTCCCAGTTTAGTGTCAAATAGATCTGTTTTCAAATACTGTACAGTAAAAATTAAATTAAATACACCTAGTTAACATGACATGACATAACATGAGTTATGTCGGAGGACAGTGAATAAGCATAGATTTCAGGCGATATTGGCCTCCTAGCATTGACTAAGGAGGATTTACAGAGAATAACTTACAAGATAGACTGGGAAGGCAGAAAATTCAGACTGAAGATCAGTGTGTCAAAGACAAAAGTCTGTGGCAATAGGAAGACGGAGAAGAGGCATAGATAAAAGTCAGAGACAAAGAACTAGAACAGTGGAAAAATGTGTGTCCATTGGAGGCTTAGTATCGAAGAATGGGAATTGTGAAGATGACATAAAAAGGAACCTTGGACTAGCTGCTGTTGCATTTAGAAAACTCTGTAAGATTTGAAAATCTAAAGACATTTAGATAAAAATCAAAATCAGTGTGTATGAAACAATTGTCATGGCAGAATGTTGGAGTATGAGGAAAGCTGATGAATATAAGATGTTGACTGTAAAAATGAACTGGCTGAAGAGAATATTGAGACTTTCATAACTGCAGAAAATAAAATGAAGTGATAAGAAAATGGCTATGGCAAGAAATTGATTTAAGAAAGATAACTGCAATGGTCTGACACATGTCAAGATTGGACTCAGAAAGGATGCCATACATGGTGATATACTGGAGTACAAGGAACTTGACATAGGGAATCATAGAATCTTAGTACTGAAAAGGACCTCGAGAGACCTTCTAGTCAAAGCAGGACTAAATATTATCTAGACCATTCCTGACAGGTGTTTGTCTAACCTGCTTTTAAAAATCTCCAATGACGAGATTCCATGACCTCCCCAGGCAATTTATTCCAGTGCTTATCTACCCTGACAGTTAGGAAGTTTTTCCTAATGTCCAACCTAAACTGCCCTTGCTGCAATTTAAGCACATTGCTTCTTGTCCTATCCTCAGAGGTTAATGAGGAAAAAATGTTCTCCCTCCTACTTGTAACAACTTTTTATGTACTTGAAAACTGTTATCATGTCCCCTCTCAATCTTCACTTCTCCAGACTAAACAAATCCAATTTTTTCAATCTTCCCTAATAGGTCATGTTTTCTACATCTTTAATCATTTTTGTTGCTCTTCTCTGGACTTTCTTCAATTTGTCCACATTTTTCCAGAAATGTGGGGCCCAGAACTGGACACAATACTCCAGTGGAGGCCTAATCAGCGCAGAGTAGAGCGGAAGAATTACTTCTCCTGTCTTGCTTACAACACTCCTGCTAATACAGCCCAGAATGATGTTTGCTTTTTTTGCAACAGTGTTTACACTGATGACTCATATTTAGCTTGTGATTCTCGGTGACCCCCAGATCCTTTTCCACAGTACTCCTTCCTCAGTCATTTCCCATTTTGTATGTGTGCAACTGATTGTTCCTTCCTACGTGAAGTGCCTTGCATTTGTCCTTATTGAATTTCAACCTGTTTCCTTCAGACCATTTCTCCAGTTTGTCCTGATCATTTTGAATTTTAATTCCATCCTCCAAAGCACTTGCAACCCCTCCCAGCTTGGTATCATTTGCAAACTTTATAAGTGTACTCTCTATACCGTTAGGAAGACTGAATGTCTAGTTAACTGTAACATGAAACCATTTTAGATTGGGGGAAGATTCAGTAGTTAATATCTGTACAATGCTTTGGATATGTAAAGCACTATTAAAGTGCTAAGTGATACTTAGTTTCAGTTTATTAAAAAATATATTTAACAATGTCAATAAAACAAAGTCCTCAATGACTGAGTAATGATTGAGGTTTTGTATGTGTTTACGTGTGCAAAACCGACATCAGACATTCAAGCCAGTAAAGAGCAATAAACAGGAACAGCATAAGAAACAGTAATGACAATTATCAGAGGGGTAGCTGTGTTAGTCTGAATCTGTAAAAAGCAACAGAGGGTCCTGTGGCACCTTTAAAACTAACAGAAGTATTGGAGCATAAGCGTCTGATGAAGTGGGCATTCACCCACGAAAGCTTATGCTCCAATACTTCTGTTAGTCTTAAAGGTGCCACAGGACCCTCTGTTGCTTAGTAATGACAATACGTTCTATATCATGTTTTAATTGTAGTGTGCTTCAGAAACTAAATTAAGCCTTAATACCTGTGTATAACCTTTGTTTGGCCCTGCTATGCATTTACATTATGATGCTGTTGTCAATGACATGATCATATACTGTTTTTTTTCCCATGGGACTCCTGCCTCATTCAGTGCACAGGATGGACACAATCAAGAGGCAGATGCAATACTAAATCTGGCATTTCCTAACTTTTGAATTCTTGACATTGAAACCTAAATAACATTCTTTTAGTATAGTTTTTAATGAAATGTATATCTATATATCTGTTCAGAATCCAGCATTTGTAGCACCACAGATACCTGACATGGAAGTCAAGTATCAGAGGGGTAGCCATGTTAGTCTGGATCTGTAAAAAAGCAAGAGAGAGTCCTGTGGCACCTTTAAGACTAACAGATGTATTGGAGCGTAAGCTTTCGTGGGTGAATACCCACTTCGTCAGACGGAGAAAGCTTATGCTCCAATACATCTGTTAGCCTTAAAGGTGCCAAAGGACTCTCAGATGCCTTCCATGTTAGAAGCAACAATCACTCAGTTGATCAATATCCATTTAATATATGTCCGCTACCTAACTCCTGTACTCTCTCCCGTTTCCAGTACCTTTCTAGTAGCTCTCCCATTTGTGAAAAGCAAATAACAAAACGCACTGCTGAGTGCTGGAACTCTAGTGCCAACTGCTTCATGCCAGGTGGGGACAGAGGACAACTCTTCAGGAAACCCTCCCCTGTCACGAATGAAAAATACAATTCTGCAGTGAGACAGGCTGTTTGCTTGGTGACCCTATCCCAAAATAGAGAACAAAGCTTTATGAATTACATGAGTGACCCTGTAGTTGACTATGTTCCTCTGAGTAAATATGGCCCATGAACCAGGACACAGTGCATTGTTTCAGAAAACAATACTGTGCTACAAGCTGAAGAAGATCCAGCCCTCTGCAATCCTCTTGTCTAGGGAGCCTCTCTCCTCCACAGAATGTTTTGGCTTGGCATTCAGGCTCCCTCAACACAGAATGCAAATACAAAGAACAGCAGTGCTCAGTGTCAGGGCCAGCACCATGGGTTTGAAGAAGTGAAGTATTTTCCATGCAAAATTCCAGCTCAGCTGAAGAGCTGAGAAGATTCCTTGCAACTGTGATGATTTTCACTCAGTATTAACTCTGCTGCTCATAAAGGTAATGTGCAATCAAGAGCAAGGACCCTAATATAGACTCTCTTATTAAACTTACTTTTAATGTTCTCACTTGTTAGAAGCTTATATTTAATAGGAAAGATTTAGCTTCCAACAGTCTGCAGGCTCCATATAGGTGCTTAAATGCTATGAGGATAGGTGCTCAACAATGCTGGAAATAGATGGCTTGATTACATAGCAATGGATTGGTATCGGTATTGATTTATATGTACCAAATACAACTACAATTGCCCATCCAGCGCTCTGGGCACCTATTCCATAAATTAAAAATGAGCTCACATAAACAAAGGACTGCCCATACATATCTCCATCTCACCCCACACCCTACTTAACGTCCTTATGAAAAGATGGGCTTTGTCGCCCAGGTGTAAGCCATTTCAAGTTGAAAGGAAATATTGTTTTGGTGTTTTCAGTTCATGGTAGCCTTACAAATGTTGTTCTTCGAATGCATTTTTAAAAACTGTTTTGCCAATATTTAGTATGTTATGTGGAGCGATTTCTGTACTGCTAACCCAGGCAGGCAAAAATCATGAATTAGGGCCAGAAGAATCATGAGATAGTCTTAGAAATCATGGGATTTTTAACAAATGATAAATGTGACATTCTTTTGATTTCTGAGCTTTAGAGTACATTTGGGTTATGTTTTCTGGCCTTTCTCTGCAACTGTGAAGAACAGAAACTTCCTTAAACAAAACAAAGCCCACCCCTGAGCTTCTCATGAAATAACATCTCCAGAAGTTGGAGCTTTCAGAAAAAAATATTAAATATCACAAGGTTGGTGATAAAATCATGAAGATTGTTAATACTGCAATTAATTTGCCCAGGACTGAAAAATAATATTTTTAAAAATATATTATATAAAATTACAGCACTTAGATCCTGGCCCTGCAAAAACTTAAGCACATTCTTCATTTTATGCTTAGGAGAAGTCTCATTGATTTCAACTGGACTATTCAAGTGTGTGCACAAGTGTTTGCAGGGCCATGGCCTTAACATGTATACAAGGTAGTCTATAACTGGCCCCTGGAGAGGTGTCTTTCCCCAGGTAATTCCGGTTTGTCATATTTCCCAGTTATGACCACTTGGAGAAACCACTAAATTTAATTATAATCATAACACTTATTTCACCTGTAGATCTCAAAGCATTTTGCAAAGATGGGTAAGAATCATTATCCCCATTTTGCAGGTAGAAAAACTGAGGCACAAAGAAAGAAAATTAGTTGACAAAAGTTGCACCATGAATCAGTATCAGAGACAGGAACAGCCCCAAGGTCTCCTCACTCCCAGGCAGTTGCTGCCTAACATTGATATATAAATATAATTGTGATTAGAAATGTGCACAGGCATCAACAGATACTGGGATTTTCAGTTTTGATGTCATGGGTTTGCCTGTCCTAGAGTGAGGGATGAACTGTGACATTCAAATCCAGGATTGGATTCTGATTCCTTAAAGTTTAGAATTGGGATTTGAGACTGTAGAACTCAGGGCCAGCCTCAAAACTGAGAACTAGTTCTGGGTTCAGATTCCAACCCTACCCCTACACTGTTGGAGATGCTGAGATTCAGGGGTTTGGTCCATTGCTAATAATAATAATGAGTAATACAATAGCTTTTAACCTGTCACACTGATTCCACACTTTACAAAATATTAATTCATTCATCAGAAAAGGAATTTCTCTGCCTTTATTTAGGTTTATATAGTGCATTAAGTTGTGTGTTGATTCAAAGCATGTGTGTAAAGATCTGTAATTTATTCCTCTGTAATGAATCAAAGCAATCTTCCCTAAAGCGCTGTTCATTCCTTGGCCCATTTCTAAATCTAATTATATTATATTAACATTAGGCACAGGCCTGGAACAAGATTTGGATCCTTTTTCTGGCTCTGTGATTGACTTACTGTGTGACCCTGGGCAAGTCACTGCTTCCCTCTGTGCCTCAGTTTCACAATTTAGAAATCAGATGTGGGGAGTCTGACTTTAAGGCCTAAGGTCATATGACCCTGGCCTTCTATATAAAGGGAGCTTTTAGAACTAATTTGTGTTTCCAATGCTAGCTGGTGAGGGGAGAGAGAGTAGAATCTACTGAAGGTCAGAACTGAGATTCAGGCATATCTCTAGATCTACAGCCTTATTGTAGTGCCCTGAGCCAGTGGCGTGCTGCCAATCTGGTCTATTTATTTTATTTTAGTTGGTTTCATTAGAAAGTTATCAGGGGTCCTGGAACACACAAAACCCCTTAATTGTGGACATCTATGTTTTAATATAGGTATATTTTGCTATTGTATTAGAAATAAAACTTAGTACTCAATACATATGTTAATGAATCCTAAAATGCTAATTTAGAAGGTTTTAATGCCTCTGGGCAATCTCTTACAAAATGTTCTTAAATAATAACGTGTCTATCTAAAACTACAGAAGTGCAGCTTAGTTTCTGGCCAAGCTTTGGTCTGTTTGATATCTATAAAGTACTTGTTAGAGCAGGTTTATGTGTGACTGGTGTGCCTATTTTCTTGTTAAAGCCTCAGCTCTTGTGAAATGCATGTGTCTGATTAAATGAGATCTGGTCTAACTATCTTACCAGGTGTAAGTGATTGGGTAAAATTGCTACATGCTCATGGTGACTAATGAAGGAACATAGCAGCTTGCAAAGGATAGCCTAAGATTTCAATGTGATTATAGGTACTCAGCTTGGGACACCTTAAAAGGGCCTGATTTTCATAGGGAGAGTGCTGAAAAATTGGGGCTGTTCTAAAATTAGGCACCCAAAATCAGTAACCACCTCTGAGAACAGCATGGAGGCCAAAGAATTCTAGTTTCATCCTCTTACCCCCTTATATCCATGCTAATAGGAAACTTCCTGTAAGTGAGATGTTAGGGTGGGGGTTGGGCTCTGGCAGGCATTTAAATCAGAGGGGCAATGGAGAACAGCCAGGTGACGAGAGCAGTGGATTATACAGACACAGAAGAAAAAGATAGTCCCTGCCCCAAAGAATTTTTAATCTAACCTTATCTCTTGGATTTTCACTGTTGAAGTTGTCTCCAAAGCCAATGACTGTAAGCAGCTCAGATGTGGACCAGAAGAACATGAGAAAATATTTGAGTAGTTCCTGCATTTCAGTGTTTTCCTGCAAGGGGCCATCTTCTCCAACAATCAAGAATATCATAAGCAAAGCCAAAGCAGGATCAGAGTCAAAGGGTATGTTACTTACTCAAACCATAGCTGGACCCATCCCACAGGTTATGTGGAGTTGGGAATCTTCCAGTTCCCAGACATCCTAAAGGGGTCACCCACTTGCCAAAGAACTGCTTAAAGTCTCAACCATAACTTCAAAAAATATAGAGTCAAGGTAGTGGAGCTGAAATTGGTCAAGGAGTAATCCAGCAGTTATTTGGCCAGTGACTTCTTTCGTGGTGTGAGGGTGAAACAGGATTCTCTACTTCCCTTAAAAATCTGGCTGAGACTTGACTGGCTCTGAAAGCTTCACATGTAGGCACTAGTCCTATAACTTTCACTGTTAAGGAGTTTATGTGCACCAAGAAGCTTGTGAAATACGTTCATTTTTTAAAAAAACCTGTAAGCTAGGTGACAACAGCAGAAGTAACTGAAATAAGGGTGCTTTTTCACCTGGTCAAAAGTAACCTAGCTGAGCTCCGACAAAGCGGGCAAGGATAAGCTGCTCCACCCTGTCAATAACTCGGTTTCAGTGGGTTCCTGAGCAAAGAAGTGTTGCTTCCCAGTTCATGGTCTCTTATTTGATAAAGAAATACAGAAACAATACAAATGTCAGTAATACATAAAGGGCAGTTCAGCCTTAAAAAGAACTCTCCGTATTTAATGGTACAAAAGACATAGGACCTTCTACAAAGATACAAATGAGCCCTTGAAACTTTTTTTTTAAATGGTGTGTTTATTCCTAGTCAGCTGGAGCTCCATGTGCCAAGGGGCAGAAATTGGCCCAGAGATAATTGATGCTTATTGTACTCCACACACCTTTAGACTGATTAATAAAATTAGGTGCAATTTTCCTTTAGGGACGCTCTGATATTCCCCCTTGACTCTTATGTTAAACATGCTGGTAGTTTCAGTGATCATCTTCCTATTCAAGGATGCAAGAGTTGCCTGGGCATGCCAGCTTCTTCAGTCCCCTTCCATCATGAGATAGTGATCACTGTTTTTCCTCTGGGCTCTGGTCATTACTCTCCCACCTCTTCCATCTTCATCCTATTGTTTTAAACTGCACTTTATTGCCACCACAATAAATGGGTGACATGATGTCTAACACTATGACCAAACATTCCTAGGGCTGTCTGTTTTCACTGTAGAATTCCTATTCAGTGAAGACTTCCTTCCCCCATTCATCCATCCAAAAGCTCTCAGATCCACTCTACAAGCTACAGCATAAAAAGACACAATTTCTGTTCTAAAGCTGATGCATTTGTTTTATAGATGAGGAAGATGGTTCAAAAATGGACACCAAATGTACCTCTGTTTCTCAGCTGCCCAGGTAACTATTCAGAAAATATCTCAATATGCTGTTTCTGGAGCATTAATATTGTTTGCTGTATAAGTCTCCAGATCATCCCAAGCCTCTAGATACTACAAAACTACTAGCTTTTTTCTGTGTAAGAATTGTCTTGCCGATTTCCCGAGTTGGTTTTAAAAGATACAGATATTTAAAGGGCCTTTCCCCTAAGATATTTAGAACTCTCTATATCTTACATTGTAGAGACTAGTATCTAAGGCCTAGATTTTTCAGAAATGTGCACATGCAAAAGTGCAGAGACGTATATGTGAAATCATGGCAGATGTGAGCATGAATGGGCAGTCAAGTATCCAACTCTCCATTTGCATATACAAATTAAGCACAACTGAACATACAGGTGCATGTCTGACCTTGAGAACCTGAGCCCTATTTTTTCAAGTAAGTTGGTGATTAGAATTGAGTCTACCAAGACTTTATTTATATACCTTTACTTTGCTAAAATAGTAGGACTGTTTTAGCCTGGAGGGCTTACACCGGGGAAAGGCTCTGTTTTAGGCTGTGTTGACTGTCATCAGTAACTTTGTCTACCCATTCACTTTATATTCTATTGAATATCTAAATGTAGTCAATAGGAAACTTAAACATGTTGAAATATACTGACATCTTCATGATAGGGCTAAGCAGGTGCAGTGACATCTGTTTTACACTAAGATTGAATTTGACGGATATTTCTCCATTTACTGGGAATTACTAATGTTATAACTTTAATACTGACTCTTGTACTGCATGCAGGAAAATGTGGGGCATTGATGACTTTGAAATTGGGCGACCACTTGGGAAAGGTAGATTTGGAACCGTTTATTTGGCTCGTGAACAAAATACCCACTTCATCCTAGCCCTAAAAGTCATCTTCAAGTCTGCCCTGGAGAAATCACAATTGGAGCACCAGCTCCGAAGAGAAATAGAAATTCTGAGTCATCTCCGGTAAGAACCTGTGCTGAAAGTAAATAAAATAACCATGGAGTGGGACTTATAGCCTGAGGAATGCTGGTATCCCTGGCTGACTTAGTCTTGGCACCCTCCACTTTAGCAAAAGCCAGACTGTAGTTCATTCTAGACCACCCTAGTGGCAAGCTCAACAAACTGGAGCCAGTCTTCTGAGTTGCCTTTTTGGTGATACAGAGAAGTGGAAAACGTGATTACCTTACTTCAAAAACAAATTAACCTGAATTGGTGAACTTGAGAGGTGGGAAAGAAGGTAGTCCTGCTCATTAGTTTGTCATATGGGTGAGGAAAATCTCTGAGATCTATCCCTACAAACTAATTGCTATCCTCTAAGAAATATACAGCAAACAAAATGGTGTGCTGCTGGTGGGCCTCACTCTCCACCCATGCCTTCAAGAAATTGTTCCTTTGCCTTTTTCAGTTGTCTACTTAAGGCTAGAATCTTGAGGGTCCTAATTTTGATCACGGTTCAGTTGTGAACTAAAGAGGATCTCATTGGGAAAGCTGAGATGCTGAGCTTGTTGTCTTGATTTCTAATGTGGTTCAGTTGTGCCAATCTCAGCATGCTTCTGACTAACCTAATTCCTGACTGTCGCAGTTACAAGGCTAACTGTGCCTCTGAGCTGAGTGCACCCCGTCAGGTGTTAGGCCTTGTGCCCTTCTCCCACCAACTCCTAGGGGACAATACCCTGTGTATTGTCTGTGCTCACCCCAACAGGTCCAAGTAGGTTTGGGTACCTGTGGTTCTTCCCTTTTGGGAGCTTGTGACTAGTGGAAAGAATTTAATCTTAAGAGCATGAACAAAGCATAAGACAAAGGTTTGTTAAAGCAATAAAAGGGCTACCTACATATCTGTCTAGCCTTAAAGACTTGCTGTCCCTTAGCAGAGACCTACCCAGACACTCAACTTCTGGAGCCTGGCTTCACCCTCCCTCTCTTGAGTGACTCTTTATCCAGCCCCAAGTTTTATTGTTCTCCTGTGTTTTCTGAGCCTAGTTAAACCAGTTCAGATAGCTCAAGAAGAGTGGGGGTAGTAACATTAAGGTCCATATTCCTGGGTGCTTGCTGAAAGTCTCTTCTCTGGGCAATTGTCCTGGCTTCCTGCATTTTCTGACAATCCTATTATCAAATAAACTCAGTGCAGTAAACATGCCAAAAGCCAGGTCACATACAGCATTCATAAATTGTCACATAGCCGCTCCAAATCCATCACACTAACCCTGGGGGGAATTTTCTGGCCTTCTTCCCCCAGACCTCTGAAATAACAAGCACCATTTCTACAGCATGGCTTCTACTCCTGTTAAATCAGCAGCCAATGCTAATTACTAACAGAAGGACAATAGGACAACTGACGTTAATGTATCGTCTGTTTTTTACGTACCTGATCCATTTAATTAATCACTAGACCAACTAAACTATGGGATTATTATTTTCCCACATGTGCAAGCTTTCATAACACTCCTGATCCAACTGAATAGGAATGTGGTGGCAGGAATCAAGAAACTAGCTTAACATCTGGCTTCAGTGTTGTGATACTTGTTTGATTTTCAGCTACCAAACGTGTCCTTTCTGGCTTTTTTAGGCATCCAAATATTTTGAGATTTTATAACTACTTTCACGACAGAACACGGATCTACCTGATGTTGGAATATGCTCCAGGAGGGGAGCTGTACAAAGAGTTGCAAAAACATGAGCATTTTGAGGAGACTAGAACTGCCACGGTGAGTAAAGCGTTGATGCTGCTTATGTTTTGTGAAGGGGAATGGAATCTCATCTTGGAACTACTATAATGTATGCACTGTAGGCATACACTCTGGGTTTGTATGCAGAACAAATCATCTTGCCTAAGTAAAACTAGTTGGAAATATCTTGCTCACAAAGTGTCTC
Source organism: Chrysemys picta bellii (assembly GCF_011386835.1). Taxonomy (NCBI): domain Eukaryota; kingdom Metazoa; phylum Chordata; order Testudines; family Emydidae; genus Chrysemys; species Chrysemys picta. The sequence goes on along the minus strand of NC_088803.1, from coordinate 45,013,651 downwards.
GCGTGACTGCCAACGTTCCAGTTCCTGGATAGAGCCAGGAATTGCCAAGATGTGGCAAGGCTTCTTTCTAATCTTCAAAGGTTCAGTACATCCATCCCTGGTTTTATATAGTACTATCATTAGCTTTCTACGCAACTCTTACAAGCAATATCCAAACAAACATGGTAAATATCAAACCAAATCACTCACTGCTGAGCCACAACAAGGTTTGTATTTAACTTACTAAATGGCTAAGTCATATTTCCTATAGAAAACCACTACATAAACTGTGTTTGACTGTATAATTCTCTTGGGTGTGGCACATTCTGCAGTATGTAGAAGAAATATCTGATGCTCTGATATACTGCCATGCTCAGAAAGTGATCCACCGAGATATCAAGCCTGAAAACCTCCTGCTAGGACTTAAAGGGGAACTGAAGTTAGCAGACTTTGGCTGGTCCGTGCATGCTCCGTCACTCAGGTGAGTCTGACTCCTCTTTTCAATTGTAAGACCACTACTATATGGACTCAGTCTCTATTTGACTATCCTGTATTTACAGCTCCTCCACTGACAACATTTGGGTAAAAATCTGTCTAATATCCTAATCCTCTCATCTTGATTCACTGATGCCACATAATTGTCTCCAAAGAAATGAACTGTGGACAATCATTGGATTGTGACACCACTGATGGTGAGCAAGGAGGAGCAGGATTGGTTCAAGGTTGTGTGGTCCCTTGAACACTGAAATGAATCCTCCTGGCCTCTACAAAGGCATGAAAAGTATAGTCCTTGTGTCCTGCTTTGCTTCCACTACATGGTCCCTGAGACAGCATGAGCAGAGAGGTTTGTCAGTAGCCCCAGGACCAACAGCTGAGAGAAGCTCTCCTTCAAGGCTGGCTATCTCTACACCTTGACTGGCACTTTGAGGAAAGAAAGCAAAACAGTGCATATGGCTTTTCTTAGATATTAGAATATTTATTTTTTTCCGAAGATTCTTGCGACACAGACTATAGTCTGTAATATTACTGTCATGGAGCCATATAAGTGCCTCTTGTCTTTCATGAAGCACTAAGAGAATGTTTTTGACTCTGTAGCCCAACCCCTCATGTAGCTTCTGTTTGACCTAATCTAGATCTCTGGCTTCAGGAGTTATGTCTAGTCCCTAATCAAAACTACTCCTTTAGACTGAAACTTAAGAAACTATATGCACGGAGTCACGCAGCTTGCATACACAATTTTGAAAGTTTGGGCCTTAATTGGTCAGAAGGTTAATTGCTGGGTAAGTAAAGCACTTCCTAGGATGGAGACAGAAGCTAATCTACTTTCCCCACACCTAGGCCACAAAGCTGACATCCTACCTCGGGCAAGATCTTCAAAACAGCTCTGATTCTAGTGGGTCCAAATCTGGCCCCTAAAGTTCTAAATTGGGTGTGGATGTGCGCAGTAAATCAGTTATTGATAAATTTACTCTACCTTATTTTAATGCAACAAAATGACTGGTGATTTATTTTTTCAACAGGAGGACAACATTTTGTGGCACGACTGATTACCTTGCCCCAGAAATGATTGATGGGAGAACCCATGATGAAAATGTTGATGTCTGGTGTGTTGGTGTTCTATGTTTTGAGTGTCTTGTGGGGTATGCGCCATTTGAAGCACCCACCCGCAATGAAACATACAAAAGAATTGCAGAGGTAAGCTTTCCTAAATCCATGGAAGAGGTTACTTGGTTTTGAGAGCAAAGAAAACCACCTCCGACAGGCAAACAAATAATTAGGCTCCGAAGGATTTTTTTTTTTTTTTAAATCAGGGAAAGATGATTTCATGGTACGCACAAACTAATGAAATAATAGCTTAATTGATGATGATCAAAGTTTACAGATAGGCAAAGTACGAAAAATGCTGCTTGAGAACTTTGTGCTTTAAGGATATTTACTTTGTATATTTTGACTGATGTTGACAACTTTGTGTTTTAGTGGTTATAACACTTAAACTTTTTGAATCTCGCCATCTGTCATTAAATAATTGTCTGATTTTTCTCTCCCCCCCCGCCCCAATTTTCTGCAACTGTGAAAATTTAAATTGATAAAAATGGAAAAAAGCTTAAACATTTGATACTTATTGAATTATATAAAAATCAAATTCTGGCAAGCCTACAAATAACCTAATCATATAAAAGATTAGACTAGGAACCCACAACTGTCAGCACCACTGATAACCAGGCCAATAAAGTCTCTTCTTTAGAATCAGACACTGCTTGGGTTTTGATTTTGTTGGCCTTAAACATGACTGGTTAAAGCACTGTCAGAGTGCATTACAGAGAACTGGGCATCTTGTTTGATACCATCTCTGTATTCATTAGGATCCCTGACATTCCCAGTTAAAATCTTCAGAACAATGTCAAAATAACATTGTTTATTATGAGAAAATCCTGGTTACTTTTTCTTGCCCTTACCATTTCCCTCTTCAAAGTCTGTAGTTGAGCAGGGTTGGATAAAGATGCCTTCAGAGCACATGGACTCGTTCTTAAATCAACAAGAGTCCTTAAATAGTAATGTGAGGCACTCCCTTTTACTGAAGCACTCATCAATTGTGCTACCTAGTTACTAAAAATAGCACAAACACATACTGTGGCACTTCAACTGGCAATACATATGGCAAAACTGTTAAATCTAAATTAGTGTTGGATGTGCTTCAGACAGCTGCTCCTTTTTTGTAAGGAGTTTGGGGTGAAAAGTGGTGACAAGATGTAAACTACCTAATTTGAAACAGTGGATCATCTTGGATATAGATTTGGGGCCTTGTCTTGTATCCATATATCTATGGAATTTTGCCATTGATTTGAAGGGGAGCAAGACTGAGGCTGTAATATCTTTTCTATCTGCAAAATTGACATGGTGGAGGGGGATGAACAAATGTAGATAAATATATTGAAGACTAGGGATACAGATACAAAGTGTACCAGTTGGTTCTAATACTGGCCTTATTCAATGAAGATTACTCTCCTTCATTAATTCTGTCTTCCACACTGCTCAGTACAAAATGTCTCTTTAAAATTAAGCAGCCAACCAATTTATTCCAGTGAACACTATCAGCTAGTGTCCTTGACTGTGTGACTGTAATGTGCACACTGTATCACAGATAATTGGAAGTGTATTATGCCAGAAACATCGATCTTATTTTGCACATTAATCAGGGTTAAAAGTATATCAGATAAAGTTGTTGTGATTAGATCTAGTCTGTGGCTGCTCTGACAATGATCTGGTATAGGAGATGTTGCAGTGTAATTCTGGAGCACACAAAGAATCTTACTTTTCATTGAAATTCAGTTGTTGTCATCATAACCCAACTATACGCTATCAGACTTGTATGCATTCCAAATCTTAACTGTCAGTAACACGCTTGCATTTTCGTCGTGTTTTTTTTTTTAAGACACTAATTTACTATCCTGGAATTGCCTGGCTTTGGTAATATTGTTACATCACTCGTTACCCGTTAAGCAGTACTTTTTGTAGCTGTGAAGACTACAAAAACTTAGCACACTAGACACCAAGCAGTGGTCGAGACCACAGTCTATTGTGCTGACCAGTGCTGTCTCCTGTGTCAGTTTGTCTTATAGTTCGATTGCAAGCTTTCTCGAGCAAAGACTATCTTCCCCCAACACCTTCATTCTGTTTGTACAGCACCTAGTGCATTGGGGTCCTGGTCCATGACGCAGGCTCCTAGGTGATATTATACTATTCATTGTACTTGCATCATACCTGTTGTTACCTGGTGGAACTAATATTCTCTTCTTTTTTTTTCCCTCACCTCCCTCCCCCCAGGTTAAATTCACATTTCCCACATGGATGCCTGATGGTGCTAAGGACCTTATTTCAAAAACACTTAAGCGCACTCCTTCTTTGAGGCTGTCTCTCAAAGAAATAATAAAACATCCATGGGTTAAGAAGAACTCAAGGAGGATTTTCCCACCAGTTTATAAAGCAGCTGAACACTAAACTCGTACTTCCAAGAAAAGACATTCTCACTCTGGACTATTGACTACTTGTGCTTTTTTGAGATGGCTGGATTTTTTAAAATCCGATTAGGATTCAGTTTATTAGAATGAACAGGACTGGGGTGTATTAAACACTAACGTAGAGAACTTGCTGTGACACTGGAAAGAAAAAAAACACTAGTGTAGGTCTTAAGGCTCAGGGTAGAGAGGTGGTGGGAAATAGTTTGTCCTGAATGTAATATTTAAATGGCTAGGAGTTAATTCACTTTTAGAAATAAAGCAGGTGCTACTACTACCTGTAGTCGTTTGCTTTTTGTATAAATTTAATTGGATAATTGTGCTTTCCCTCCCCCGTTCAATCTGATGTTTCTCTACAAGCTTTTAGAGCACGTGCCACCTTCCTGCTTAAAAGGAACCTTCTGCATCGTAATTGCTACTTTTACCTATGCACCATGGGTGGAAGCCATTAACTTTGCAGTAGGTAACACCCCCATTGCCTAGGGTTACCATATCTCATAAATAAAAAAAGAGGACCCTCCACGGGCCCTGGCCCCGCCCATTTCCCCACCCCTAGCCCCGCCCCAACTCCACCCCTTCCCCACCCTAGCTCCGCCCCCTCCTCCCTCCCACTCCCAGCCAGGGGGAAAGGGCTGCCCCAGTGCTACCAGCTTCACGGTTTCCTGGGCAGCCCCCAGACCCTGCGCCCCCAGCCGGCGCTTCCCCAGCGCAGCTGGAGCCCGGGAGGGGAAGCACCCAGCCGGGGGCGCAGGGTCTGGAGGCTGCCCAGCAAACCGTGAAGCCGGTAGCGCTCGGGCTTTGGGCAGCCCCTATGCCTCCGGACCCTGCGCCCCCAGCCGGGCACTTCCCCTCCGGGGCTCCGGCAGCTCTGCGTAACTTACACTGTATAAGTTACACAGATCCGAAGAGGAGCAGAGCCCCCGCAGCTGGAGGCTCTGCTCCTCTTAGGCTCTGTTTAAGAGCCGGGCTGCCCCAGCGCTACCGGCTTTGGGCAGCCCCCGTGCCTCCGGACCCTGCGCCGCCGGAGCCCGGGAGGGGAAGTGCCCGGCCGGTGGCTGGGGTCCGGAGGCAAGGGGGCTGCCCGAAGCCGGTAGCTCTCGGGCAGCCCGGCTCTTAAACAGAGCCTCCAGCGGCTGCGGCTCTGTGTAACTGACACTGTGTCAGTTACAAAAACAACAAGGAGTCTGGTGGCACCTTAAAGACTAACAGATTTATTTGGGCATAAGCTTTCTTGAGTAAAAACCTCACTTATGCCCAAATAAATCTGTTAGTCTTTAAGGTGCCACCAGACTCCTTGTTGTTTTTGTATATACAGACTAACACGGCTACCACCTGATACTTGACACCATATGTCAGTTACACAGAGCCGGGGGGCGGGGGGGAGGCTGGAGGCTTTGCTCCTCTTTGGCTCTGTGTAACTGACACTGTGTTAGTTACACAGAGCCCGGGCGGCTGGAGGCTCCAGCCGCCGCGGCTCTGCTCCTCCCCGACTCTTCAGCTCTGTTTAAGAGCTGCGCTGCCCGAGCGCTACCGGCTTCGGGCAGCCCCCGTGCCTCCAGACCCTGCGCCCCCAGCCGGGCACTTCCCCTCCCGGGCTCTGGCGGCACAGGGTCTGGAGGCACGGGGCTGCCGGAAGCCGGTAGCGCTCGGGCAGCCCGGCTCTTAAACAGAGCCGAAGAGTCAGGAAGGAGCAGAGCCGCCATTTTCCCGGACACGTTCGGCTTTTTGGCAATTCCCCCTGGATGGGGGTTTGACTGCCGAAAAGCCGGACATGTCCAGGAAAAAGAGTACGTATGGTAACCCTACCATTGCCTCTTGTTTGCACATAACGCTGCTGCGAGAGGACAATGGGGTTGGCTATGTAAGAGGGCGAGCGAGCGAGCTGTGCTGCAAAGCGTGGTCTTAGGGTGATCAGATGTCCCGATTTTGGGGTCTTTTTCTTATATAGGCTCCTATTACCCCCCCACCCCCCTCCCGATTTTTCACATTTGCTGTCTGGTCAGCCTACGCGGACTGGACAAGTGCTGCCTGCCCGCCTCTGCAGCGCAGGGCCAGCGAGTCCCTTACACTGCACCCCCTCCCGCCTCAGTGCAGTGCTAAAGGTACTTGTGTCCCGTCCCCCCACGCTGGGCCCACTCGCCTCCCCCCGCACACCGCCCCCAGCCAGCCCAGCGAGGGAGCCACACACTCTCTCTGACTCAGTGGGAGTCAGTTCCAAGGCTGCGCAGCCGCATGCGCGAGACACACCCACGAAGGGGGGGGTGTCTTGCGGGGTTAGCCGGCCTATAGGTACGCATGCGTCCTGAGTGCAATTATGTCACGAGACAGTCGCCGGCGGGCGCGTCTGCTTGGGGAGGGGAGCCAGCGCAGCACGTGGCCAGCTGCGTGCCCTTCCGACGAGTGGCGCTTCCCTTCTGATGTCACACTGACGCAAGAGCGTCAGATGGGAGACGGGAGTCTCCCACCCACCCCCACCAGGGCCTAACTCTCCTCACGGCGCAGGCGCAGGGGCCGCCGCCGGCTCTGGCCTCCATTCCATTCGCAGGGACGGCAGGGGCGCCGCGTGAGGAGGAGACGCGCGGCCGCAGCACCGCCCGCCCCGCCTCGCCCCGGGCCGGTCACCGCCGGCACCATGAAGATCTGGACCTCGGAGCATGTCTTCGAGTAAGGGCTGGGCGAAGAGGGGCAACGGCCGCGGGGCCACGCGCGCGCTGTGCGGGGGGTGAGCGACCCCGGTGGGGCTTGTTCCCCAGCCGGGCCGGTGTGAAGAGCGACCCGCGGGCGTTGGGACGGGGGCCCGTCGCGGATTGTGGGTGCGGGCTAGAGCCTTACATAGTTGTTCATTCCGGTGGGGCGGGGGGTTCTCAAACGCCATTGCCCTGCGACCGCCTTCTGACAACAAAAATTGCTCCACGACCCCAGGAGGGGGGGGCCGAAGCCTGAGCCCGCCTCAGTCCCACTGCCCCGGGTGGAGTGGGGGCGCAAAGCCTGACCCTCACCACCCTGGGCGAGGAAGGGGTCAAAACCCACGCCCCAGGCTTTATCTCCAGCCAGGAGGCCTGTAACCTGTGCCCCGCTGTCTAGGGTTGTGGGGCTCTGGCTTCCCCAAGCCCCAGCAAGTCTAAGCCAGCCCTGGTCATGACCCACCGTTTGAGAACTGCTCTTTTACAATAAAGCCAATAATTAAGAAATCTACGCTACTCTGGTATTTCACAACTAATTGTTTGGTTTGTTTAGGTATGGTTTCAACGGAATATGTTTTGTACCTGTATTTTTAAAGCAAACTGTGAACTGCATCTTTTTTTATGATGTAATAGGAAGTATGACAAACTAATGTATGTAATTTATAAATGTGTTAATTTTGATTTATTTTGTCAGCCACCCCTGGGAAACCGTTACAACAGCTGCTATGCAGAAATACCCAAATCCCATGAACCCTAGTGTGATTGGAGTTGATGTACTAGACAGACACGTAGACCCCAGTGGAAAGTTGCATAGCCATAGACTGCTCAGTACAGAATGGGGGATGCCTTCTATCGTAAAATCAGTAAGTACATTATTACAAGACTTGAGAAAGTACGTATGAGTTATCTCATTTTTATAAATAATCAAAACTGTATATAATTTACAATCCAGCTCTTTTTGGGACAACACAGGGCCTGGGGGATCATACGTACCTCACGATTCCTTAGTGCCATCCCACGTCCCTATCTCCTTTACAATTATTTATGTCCTTGTGGCACTAGGAGGGAGCAGTAACTTTACCCACCCTCAAGCACAGAAGCTGCTCTTCTGTCTAATTCTTGCTTTGTGTAGGCAGGTGGAGATAAAGCCCAATATGACCTTTCATGTCTTTGCTTGCAGCAACAACTCTTGTATCTTATTGCTTGGTTACTGCTGCTGCTTTTCAAGTAATCTGGTTAACAGCTGTTCTCTTAAGGTGTCCTATTCCTAAAAATGGCAAATTTGTATTGGATTGTCAGACACACTGACATTCTTGTACTGTGGTTTGATCCTTGAAGAAGTTTTGTAGTATACTTTGGTCCTGAAAGGTACATAAATCATTCCCAATGTAGTACCATGGCTTTCCTCATGATGAGTTTCTTTATTAGCTTGGTGGAAGAACCACATGCTTCCTTATTATCAGTTTTAAATACCCCGTAAATCAAGATTGGATCCCATTGTTGCACTTTAGATACACATGGTCAGAGACTGTTCTTGCCCCAAATTCAGTCTGACTAGACAAGACAGACAAAGGTTGGGAGTAAGGGAGTAGTATTATTTCCTTTTAATACCTAGTGCTCCTATTTTATGTTCTGGAAGAATAAGGTTGGACTTGGGGAAACCATGCCAGTTATTTCTCATCTAGTTGAGAAAATAGCATTCTTCTGTTTTTTTTGTGATATTACTTTTAAATGTTGAACAGAAATCTGTTTTGTAAGCAGTAGATAATATAGTTTAGACTGTTGCATACTTTTCCAAAGTTTAAAAGGATGTTAACTTAAATCACATTTCAATATAAACTGTTTTACCTACAGTTGTTAAAAGTAACACAGTTGCTATAACTGAAAAGAATGATAGAAAAATTATTTTATTTTTCCCTGCACATTTGACAACTGTCTATGGACAAATTCACCCTTTCCCCTGCATAATCATTTTTTGCAGCATAATGGGTGAGAAGTTTTTTTAATAGGAGCATGTGGTTTTAAAACTGTCAGAGGGAAGAACAGTGGGACTTTTAGCTTTTTTTCTTTGATAGATTTCAAACCGATGGTCTTCTTTTAAATAAATTGAATTAAATTATACCTATTATTTTAAGCAGGAAATAAATACCAACTTTGTCATTTTAAGGCTAGTTGCATTTCTTACTCTTTATTCAGTATAGTAATGTTTACTTTGATATTCCATAGTACACCTCTACCTCGATATAACGCTGTCCTCGGGAGCCAAAAAATCTTACCACGTTATATCGAACTTGCTTTGATCTGCCGGAGTGCGCAGCCCCGCCCCCCACCCCCGGAGCACTGCTTTACTGCGTTATATCAGAATTCGTGTTATATTGGGGTAGAGGTGTATGTTGAAATGAAAGGAAAAAAGTAAATACAAATCTTTAAACTTTTCAGAATAGTTATTGCAGTGTGTTTGTGTGTATAATCTTGGGTGTCTTTCTTGTAGCTCATCGGTGCTTGTAGAACAAAGACATATGTTCAGGAACACTCTGTAGTTGACCCTGTGGAAAAAACAATGGAACTTAAGTCAAGTAACGTAAGTATTGTAATTTCTTTAATCAATAATGCTAAAAAGTCATTAGTTGACTAACATGTTTAAATTGTATAAACAGTTTGAAAGAGAAAATTTTATCTTGAAAATAGCATACCTCATATTCTCAACAGCCTATTGTAGTAAAGGAACTTTTTTGCCAGCTTTGTTATGAAACACCAGCACTAGAAATGATTAGTGATTAGCATATACAAAGCATCCCACTTTGTTTCAAAAATTATTTTGTAGTATTGCTGCTACCTTAATGTGTAGTACTTTGCTCAGTACTGTATATCGTTTGTACATGGTCATTGTTAAACCCTGGGTTTAGCAGGCCAATGCTTAAACCACTGAGCTATCCCTCTTCCCCCCCCCCCCCCCCCCGACACTCCTTGACAGTTCATGTTGAAGGACATAAGAAGAAAAAGTAGTTTAGCAAGCTTGAACTTTAGGATTTATTTCTTTTGTGTATGTTTATGCCAGTTTTGTTAAATAGTATTTCAGCTGTAATTTTAGAATAATAAATTAGAATACCACATTGAAAGATGGTGTTTAAAATCAGATATTTGAGTGTTAAGGTCTTAGGTTGTTCTAGTTGTGTTTATTTCATCTTCTTAATGAATTTTTTTTTTTTTGTATTTATGTGATGACAATCTAACTCATTTTATTCCATAGATTTCATTTACAAATCTGGTATCAGTAGATGAAAGGCTTATCTATAAACCACATCCTCAAGAGCCAGAAAAGTAAGCACATGTATATTTGTCTTCAAGATTGCACCTTAGAAGAGGAAAATAAATTTACATTATCCTTAATGGCATTGCTTCCGCAAATCCCCACTGAGATTGCATGCCCTTCCATATGACAGTGGAGTCCATTTCAAAGCAGCTGTTCAGGGAGTGAGCATATGCCCCTCTGTTTCAGCATTTTAAAATGAATGGTATAAAAATCCCTGGTCTCCCAACTGTCTCTCATTTCCAGAGTCCTGTGTTTTTTACAAATATGAAATAAAATGGAAAAACAACATATAAAGCAAAAAACTCACCTGCAGCTATGGCTTCTGTCCCATGGGGCTGGGCCCATCTCCTTGCTCTGGGGTGTTGTGACTTGGTGCATGGTTTCTCAGTGCCATTTCAGGTTTGGCCCGGCCGCCCCTCTGTCGTCATGATGCCACTGCCAGGTGAGTGCAGGGCAGGCTTGCTCTGTGACTTCCCTTGGCAAGACCCATCACCCCTTTCCCCATGTCGATAAAATGGATAAAATTAAATAACACAAAATTGCAGGAAAATAAAATGAAAAACTGTTTAATAAAATAAAAGGAATTTCATGGGTCTCTACTCTTTTTTTTTTTCTTCCCTCCCCCTCTTTCCATCAACCTGAGTGCACACAGACCATACACCTCTGTCTGCATCTGGATTTCTTTTAGAACGACTAAAGTAATTGTAGATCAGATTAGTTGCTCCTTTTGGGAGAGCTGTGTTATCATTTTGTAGCTAGTAATATTCCACAGCCCCCTCCTGGAAAATTGTTGCTACTAGTTAGTCTCTCTCAGTGGGAATATGTCCTGGCAATGTCATAAGGGAGAAAGAGAGGTGACTTTTGTTCTTTGAATGTATTCCCTCTGCAGATCCATGTTGACCCTCCCTTTTACCCTTTACTATGGAGAATTAAAGGATTCAAGAAGAAGTAAGGGACATTTGTGGGTGGGTGGGAATTACTGTATCTTATTTCTGGAATGCTGGAACAGAGAATCATGCACACCCAGCCTCACAGCAACATAGTCCATTTCAAAACAATTAGCCATTGTGGGGAGTGTGTATATGCTTTTCTGTTCCAGCACTCTAGAAGCAAGAGAGAGAAAATTTTTTGCCAGGTAGATCTGTGGAAGTAGGGCATTTGGAAGGGGGGAGGAAGCTATTTTTATAAAAAAATAAAGTGATTTTTTTTCTTTACTCAGAACCATTTTGACTCAAGAAGCAATAATCTCTGTGAAAGGTGTCAGTGTCAGCAGTTATCTAGAAGGATTAATGGAAAACACTATCTCTTCCAATGCGAATAAAGTAAGTATGACTCCTACATATATGTTCTTTATGATTTCTGGCTTCTTGATTTGTGGAGTTGTGTATATAATAAAAAAAAAATTTTTTTTTTAATTCGTATTACATTTAGTTTACTTTTGAAAAAAATAGAGCAGGGCTTCTCAAAAGGGATCGTAGTGTGAATCACTTCTTAAAATACAGATCCTGTCATAGACATCTCCACGCTCAACCTCTCAATCCTGATTCTGCACCTTCCCTAGCGTAACAATAGCACTTTGTTAATATTGTCCTAACGTTTAAGATGACAAAATGAAAATAAGCACGTTTTAGCATGATGGGTGTGGCTGCTTGATCACATCTCTCTGTGAACCTTTAGGGTTTTTTCCCCTCATTGACTGTATATTTATTAATACCAAATTATCCCCATGCTGCCTGGGCTAGCATCTCCAGGTCACTTTGAACTTTGGTTCTGTTCTATATGTTTACTATTTACTGTTTACTATTCCTCCAGTTCAAGTGCCATCCAAAATTTTACATCCGGCAGATGTGAAGCAGATGCAAAAAGTTGCTTCTTTTAGTGCAACTGGTCAGCTAGCCTCTGGAAATCCAAACAGGTCATGGACTGCGCTACAGCAGTTGGGAAGCATAGGTTTGACAGAAGCAACTTTGCAGATCATAATTTAAGCACTGCTAAACTAAAGAAAATCTTTTTTTTTTTTTAAATGAAAAGCTGCACTTATTTCCTTGATACTTTTGTTGTTTGCTTTATTTGTTGAAACTGTGTGTGTTGAGGTCTCATTTAATTTACATCTTGAGTTTTATAGAAAATAAATTCTTCAACTTTGGTTTGCTAAAACTTTAATTTATTAGTTATATGAATGGTCTTAGTCACCCCTAGCTTTTGATATTGTCATAGAATACAGAACTTTGGGACAGACAAAATGAAAAGGCAGTAAATATAAACCGAATTTAAAAAAATACTACTTCACATAGTATTCACCTCGGTGCAAAGATGCTCTGCGCATTGTTTCATGTGACAACTTAGGTATAGTTTGTCTTTTAAAATGGGGAATAAGGGACTTGTAAGGCTTTGTGTGGGCCTCCTGCATGGGGATAAATTTCAGCCCTAAAATATAATCCATTATATTTGCTGGTGCCAGAGACAAGAAGACAAAACTGGATAATTGTATTGCCATTTATAATAATTTTATCTATGGCCCCTCTAATATTTCTCTCTTATGGTTTTTATAATAGTGCCCATCATTTTAGTTATGAGTGTCTCCCAAAGAATTTGAAATCAAATCTATGAACAGCTAGAGACCTAATTTTCCTCCTTGCTTTCCCATCTGTCAGTCACGTGAATTTTTTTTAAACTGTTTTTATGTGAATGTTCTCTTTTCTCATTGTTGTACTATTCATTTTCTGATTTTTCTCTTCCTTTTTTCTATACCTTTTTTCTTGTCATCTTCTTTGTGGTTTTTATTGCAGTTGTAGGAGAGAGAAACTGAAGAGAGTTTTCACTTAATTCTGAAGGCTGTAATATTTGTGATAATTTTAATCTCCTGTGGAGTAAACTCTGAAGCCTTGGTCCTGTTCTTGAGAATGCCCTGTTTCCTCTTTGTCAGTAGCTTCGTCCTTGATGTTGACAGCATCATTGTACAGAGAATTTCTCCTTTTAAAAAAAAAAAAAAAACTAGGGCCAGTTTCAACTGTTGTGTTCTAGCTAGTCTTCAAGAAAATATGATGCCTGGCCATTTACTTACAAACCTTTCCTTTCTTCATAAATGTTTGAATAAGTTGTTCAATAATTGTTGGTATTTTTTAATTGCAGGGCCGTGAAGCATTGGAATGGGTAATCAGTAAATTGAATGCTGAAATTGAGGAGTTCACAGCTTCAGCAAGAGGAAGCATGAGGACTTCTATGGCAGCGGCAGCATTTGTGGAGAAATAATAGTGAATACAGCTATATCAATTAATAGGTCTAAGTGAAATAAGCAAACTAAAACTTCTCTCCAAGTTGAAATATATTTATTCTTATATTTGTTATTTAAAGGCATATTTGTATATTAGGTAGTTTTTAAATTAAAACTTGGAGAGAAGTTACAAATTCTTGTGACTGAAGGTTATGTGCTGGGGCTTCACTAACATGTTAGTTCCATTGGGCTGAACGTTTGTTTCAAGTGAAATAACCTCCTAACATTCAGAGCTCATTCCTGTATTTAATGAACACTTGTATAAAATAGTTTTTATCCTAGGTAAGGTCGCAGATGTTGCGGGAGATTGACATGTTAGTGAATCCTACTTGGGTGGAATTTAGTGGTTTGATTCATGGACTCTACCTCTTTTGGGACCAAGCCCATAATTAAGCAAAATGGCTTGTTCTAGCAAAGTTGGTGTTATGTTTGTCTTGGGCAGTTGAATGATATAACTTGATTTAGATGGAAGTTTTATTACTTGAAGTCTGAAGTATAAATGAATGTTTGTATAAAAATACTTGTTTTGATAAACTGCTGTTAAAAAGTTATTGGATAGCTAAGCTAAAACGGTACTTTTAAAGTTAACTATATCCATCAAACAGCATCTTAAAACTCACAATAAAAGTCATAGTTTTGAATAGTGTACTTACCTGCTGAGGCCCAAGTTCTGTCCTTAAATATGAAATTGAGTGTTACATGCCAATAACTGGGGGAAGAATTTAGCCCTATGTGGCTTACTTATTTTTCGTCCACCATCACAATACAAAGGAAAACAACCTCTATGTAGAAGGGTACTGTAACCACATGTGCATTTTAACATGTAATTTTGTAGACCATTAAAGCTTCATAGAAAAGTAGAAATGTATTTTGAAATTCAGAAGAAAAACTTCCTTGAAGATGTTAGAGGAACTTTATAGAATTGTAGAAGTAAGACTGAGATACTTCCTCGTATGTTTACAGGAGTTGTTACATCGCTAAACATGTTTAAAATGTTGCCTAATCATGCTTCAAAAATACTCATTAAGCATGACATCATGGACTATTTGGCTGTTCTTTAATTTAAAAACAGTATTTTGCATTTAATTTTCTATGTAATGCTTTGTGTGCCTCTTTTATATCTTATTGAAATGTCTGCTTACAAACAAGGCTTTTAAATGAAAGTCAGGAATCAGAATTTAGAAGAGGGTTCGATAATCTTGTCTCTTGGTACTGGCCACAGATTCTTGGTGCTGTCTCATTCTTGAGTTCCCACAGCTTATCATTAACTGTCAGATTTTTGCCAACTGTACTGAAGTCAAGTGCCATATTACTCTGCAGATAATTCCATTGGAATCAGTGAATCAATCTCATAAAATAAGGTCTTGTCTACACTGGCTTGCCTACATGGCTTGTGTAGTCATGGCACAGCTAAAAAACCCACTTCACCAGGGGCGTAGCTACCAGCGCTGGTGCACTGTCTATACTGGCACGTTACAGTGCTGAAACTTGCAGTGCTCAAGGGTGTGTTTTTTCACACCCCTGAGCGAGAAAGTTGCAGCACTGTAAAGTGCCAGTGTAGACAAATCCTAACGCACCCTTCAGTGTGGGGGAAAAGTGCAAAATGTAGCATTAAAGAAACTGCACTAATGATTTACTGGTCGGAAATCCTGAATTCTGGTGCCATAAGGGTCCATTTGGCATTTCAGACCTAATCCTAATCATATGTTGTTTTGTGTCGTTTTTCAGAATATAAGATGTCACCTGTTTAGTATTTTCTGTTATATGCCATTTTTCTGTGATACTAAAGTTGCATATTGAATATTGTGTGTTAGTGACACAAAACTAGATCTTTTCTTAGTTTAACAGTGCTCAATATAGTGGGAACACAAACTTCAATGAGATTTTATATAGAAGAAAGACTGTGTGTGTGTGTGTGTGTGTATAATGCAACAAAAGAAAATTTACCTATTTAAAATTTAATATTTTTTTCTACTTAAAACCTATGAAATTTTAATTAGAGACTTTGTTAGTACATTTGTAAAAGCAACTCAAATCCATTAGGGTTTGTGGCTTTTTTTACACATGGAGATTGTTCATACAACTGAAATTATATTTCAACTAAAGATTAGTAAATGTTGCTACTTGATAAAATTTCTGTAGTCATACTGTATCTTGTGATAAAAGTTGCAATGCTCAAATTAGTGATTAGAAACTTTTTAAACTTGTACCTTTTCTCTTAAACCTAGCTTAATTCTGTGCTTTTTAAACTCAATATACATTTTCCTCATTTTGCTGCGCTGTGGACCAACTAACTTGAACTGACTATATTTAGTAGGCTTTTGTGCTCTTCCTGAGCAGGGTAGTGCTTTTGTGTGTGAATTTTTTTTATTTTAAATAAAATTGTGGCTGAGTGTTGGCTAGTTTGTAAGAAATCAGTCAGGTCATGAGATCCTATATGCCCTTTAGAGTAGCAGTCAGTTTGAAGGCTACTGATTCTTTTCTTCACTGTTCTGTAGCAGAGGGAAAGCACTGAATGCAGGGGAAGAGACACTCTGCTTTTTAATTTACTTATGAAATAGCATATCCCCAAATTTACAGAGGCACTAATAAGTTAAGCACAAACAGTTCCTATAACCTTTCTGTACTGCCAAGTATCTTTTCTGTAAGACCACCATGCATTAACCTGCAGCCCAGTTCCAAGTCCATTGGAGTCAGTGCATGTTTCTTTGCAATATCTGATCACCTTTCTTGGGGTTAACAGAGGGAACTGAAGCCATAGGGGCTGTGCAGCCCTTTCTGCTCTGAGCTTGTTGTGACCTCCAACAAAAACTACTTTCCAGAAATTTCCTAAAGCTCCATGGCACTGGGGGTAACATCCTGCAAGTGTGACTAGGGAGCGACAACACTATGAACCACAGTTACCATAGTAACATGGTTCTTTTTTTATACCTGTTTGCTTTCTCTATCACCGTGGCATTAAACCCTTGGGTTATAGAAAGCTGGCCTGGGACCCAGTTTCTTAGTTCCTAACCAGTCTAGGAACATGTTTTTAAAAAATGTTTTAACTAGTAGGCTGGCCAGACTTAGAAATAGGTTTAGGTGAAACCATTTTTAACTGCTTTGAAAGGTTGGCTTATTCACAGGGTGAGGCCATTCATGGGAGAGGGAGCAAGGAAGGAGGGTGGTAGACTTTTCACCATTTTCAGTGGTTTGCTTTGGATCTAATGGGCCCATTTCTCCCCTGTGGTAAAGCTGTTTTTGTGCCATGCCAACTGTGCAAAGCAGTCCTAAATAGTTTACCTAGCTAATGGATGATTTCCTTTGCTTAGGAGAAGTACTGGTTGGTGCAGAGTCTCCAGAGTGCCTCCCGTGCCCCTTCTATCCAGCCCCCAAGGTAGAGAGCAGCCAGGGCCCCCCTGTATCTAGCTGACCCACAGCTATTTGAATAGCCTCTGGGGGATGTCAGCAGCTGTCTTAATTTACAGCAACCCTGAAGCTGGTTTATGCTGGATACTGCGACTGGCACACAAATGACTTTAGGCACAAAAGTGACTTAAAGACGCTAGGCTGACTAGGGTTTGCTGTGAGCACAGCAAGGAGGATCTGGTCCAGAGTTTAAAATTTGAAGCAGGAAATCAGGTATCCTTAATAAAGAGCCATATTGTGCTATCAGTTTTTAAGCAGATCACCATTATTGAGTTCAGTAGGAGTTCTGCTTCAACGTTGCTGCATTATGAATTCAGAGTAAATTTTTAATGTAGGAGTTGCCAGATCCTAGGGATGGAGTGGTCAAATTTATCATCCTCGATAGGCCCCAAATCACTTTTCTCCTACTCAAAACTATACACTACAAGTCTACACTGTTACAAGGGAATAATAGTTCAATAGCAATATTGTATGTATACAACAAGCAAAAATATACTGAGTCACTCAAAGTCTGCCAGACAACTGTACACTGGCTGTGTGAGTTTTATAGACAGGCCCTCAGAAGGCAGCCAGAAAGGAATTAAGATAGGCCAGAGCCCATTCCGCCAGTTGTTGGTTCCTCAGTGTTGTGTGCTCACTGTCTGCTTTGCAAGTACATAACCAAGCCTAGCATACTATTATTGCCACTTTATATTTGTCTTCTCGGCTATTTTGGATGCAATACTGTCAGATTTTTCCTGTTCTGTTTCCATAGCATACCTTCTAGCACAGGGGTTCTCCAACTGGGGGTTGGGACGCCATGGGGTCACGAGCTGTCAGCCTCCACCCCAAACCCCGCTTTGCCTCCAGCATTTATAATAGTATTAAATATATAAAAATGTGTTTTTAATTTATACGGAGGCTCGCACTCAGAGGCTTGCTATGTGAAGGGTGACCAGTAAAAAGGTTTGAGAACCACTGCGGCCTGTACTGAGGATTCCTGTTTAGAGAGACCCAATAGAGTTCTAGTGGATTCTTTAATGTGAGTGAAGCCCACTAGTGCTGCTGTAGTTAATCTTATTTGAAATTTACATTTTAAATTAAATTTGGGAATATGATACATTGGCCAGTTTAATCTCAGGTCCTACTGAAATTTACTATCTAGGTTGTTACCCTACTGCTATTATTTTCAACCAAATTTTATAATCTGTTCAATGAGTTTTTGTCCCCACAATAGGTTAGTGCACAGTACTTATAGAGCAGTGTTGTTGGGAGTGATGCTGAGGTTGAGAGTTCAAGCCTTGCTTGGCGCATCAGTTTCTTTAAGTAAATGGCTTCTGCTATTCATTTTGGGAGGAGGGATTGCTCAGTGGTTTGTGCATTGGCCTGCTAAACCCAGGGTTGTGAGTTCAATCCTTGAGGGGGCCATTTAGGGATTGCAGGCAAAAATCTGTCTGGGGATTGGTCCTGCTTTGAGCAGGGGGTTGGACTAGATGACCTCCTGAGGTCCCTTCCAACCCTGATATTCTATGAATACCTTTAACTGGTCACACTAGCTAATCAAGGATATTGCCTTTTAAAATCATGCTCCTACTGTATGGCTGAAGGCTGCAATGTGTATTTAAAAAAATAATAAAAGAGCAAAACGGTATTT
Organism: Chrysemys picta bellii; assembly: GCF_011386835.1. Classification (NCBI taxonomy): domain Eukaryota; kingdom Metazoa; phylum Chordata; order Testudines; family Emydidae; genus Chrysemys; species Chrysemys picta. Next base: position 44,995,344 of record NC_088803.1, on the reverse strand, counting down.
TTCTTTGGGTTTAGTGGGATAGTTAATCTAGTGTTTTGGGATTTTTTTGTTTTAGTAAACAATTTCACTATGGGTGATGTTTACTCTTCTCCCCCACCCCACCCCCCACTGCATCATTTACATAGGCTTTAGGGTGAGTATCTAATCCAGGGTTCCAGTGATGGAGTTTGCCACCCTCAACTTTTGGGGTTTCCACATAAGGGTGGCTCTAGCAAACCCTCAACCCTGCTGCACCCTCCATCATGGAGCCCCCTTCCATGGCATGCATGCAGCAGCTGTTTGCAGCTGTCTGCCCACCCACCCATTTAGGTCTTAAATGGTGCAGAAAACTTTGCATTTGTCCTCCGCACTGGGGTATAATTCATCCTGCATTAAAATCTTTCTAACCGAGTGAAAATAGTGCTCTTCTGAAAGAAGTACAGTACATATCAATTCACTATCTGAACAGCTAAAAGTAAAGCTATCTAGCCTACCACAATGCAAATGACTGAACTTGCTATGACAGCAAAGTCAGTTGTATTTGTCAGTACAAATATTAAAATACACCCTTAAGTGGTTCATAGACACTGATGGAAATGAAATACTTGCAAAACTAAATCCTAGTTTACTTAGGAAATATTACCCATTGCTGACAGTGGGTGTCAGCATCAGTTCAGTTATACACAATTTAACGGCAACCGGAGACCAGCCCAAGCTGTGTTCAGGCTATTTTGGAAGATCTGCTCTGAGCAAGTTTCAACCACCATTTCCTAAAAGAGTGCTAAATAACTTGTCCTGTCTAGGCTTGCCATTAAACAGTGTATAGCTTAACCCATTCCTGAGAACAGTAATGTACAGTAAGTCTAAGAGTCTAAATACCTCATTGCATCCTTTGAAAACCACCGAACACTGATGGGTATCCCATTCAGAGGAAAGATCAACCTGCTGCCAACGTTCAGAACCAGGTTTATGACCCAGTGGAGGAAGTGCATGCAAGGAGACCTCGTGAAAGCTGTCATTTCAGAGCTCCTCAACTTCACAGTTAGAGGCTGCTCTTTCATTTCACTTTTTCCCTCTCTCAAAGCACTTCGGGTTAGAGCCACAAAAGGACGTACGTCCTTAACTGCCATTTTAGGCACCTAAGTCCAACATTTAGGTGCCACTGAGATTCTCAAAATCTGCCTAACATCCAAATTCTCTAAGCACCAGCTGTTTTTGCCAGTAAAGTTTCCTAGGAGCCTGTGTTTCCACTGGTGGGTATGTGCAAAGCTGCCCAAGTCCTGTTGAACTGGTTGGTGCCCTAGCTCACAGATAAGCCCTGGTGGGATGCTCACACAAAGGTTTTCCAGTGGGGCCCAATTTGGTAGGTATGCTCAGACCATACCTAATCTGTACAAAAGGCAGCCTTAGGGCAACCAGATCAGGATTTTTTAGGGGCTGAGGCTATGTCCCAGAATACCCAATAGTTCAATGGTTAGGGCCCTCACCTAAAGTGTGCGAGGTTGTTTTCAAATCTGATTTGGAGCAGGGACGTGGGTCACCTACAGTCCAGGCGAATGCCCTAACCAGCAAGCTTTTGGGTTGTCTGGAGTGGGGCTCGCTCAGTCTTTCCTGTTGAAGCTCTTCCCTTTGTACAAATAATATTCATTGAGACAGAACGAGAAGAACACTCCACGAGATGTAGGAAACCCCAGTTCAAAACAGGCAGATTAGGAACTTGAACCTGATTCACCTACATCCCGGGTGAGTGTCCGAACCACTAGTTGTAACTATTAGTTGTAATAATTGGGGAGTGGCTGGGGCAAGGGTCAGGCTGTCTCTGGTTTTTCACAATAAAGGGCTGTCCTGATTTAGGCATCAATCCAGGAGAGGGTTCACAGCTGTGAATCCCAAGTTGTGATGTGCACCTAGCTGCTGTAGAGGGGTAGGGCTTAGGCCACTCCCCTCTTGGCATTTCCTACTGATTAGCTTGAGTGGCTCCCTGCTCATCTTGCTGGCTTCTGTGAACCCCTTGGTGCCTGACATTCCCCATGCATTGTATAGGGAATCTAATTCAGGGCTGTGGATTCCATTGGGTGGCCGGGTACCTAAAAGCTACATCACGCCTAAGTCCCTTCATGGATCTAGCCCTGGTAGCTTCTTTCTACATTGTGGGTATGTCTACACTGTAATAAAAAGCCCACGGCAACAAGTCTCAGAGCCCAGGCTGATTTGAGCTCTATCTGTAGGCCTAAAAATAACAATGTAGCCATTCAGGCTTGGTCTGGAGTCTGGATTCTGAGACCCTCTCCTATTGGGTTTCAAAGCCCCAGCTCCAGGATGAGCCAGAATAACTACACTGCTATTTTTAGTCCCATGACCCCAAGTCTGTTGACCGGGGCTCTGAGACTTGATGCCACGGGTCTTTTATTGCAGTGTAGATGTACCCTTTCACATAAAACCTAATGCTTCTAACTGAGTGTAAATTTGTGATCCTCTCTCTGGTATATGCAATATACCAATACGTGATGCTGCACAGAGAAAAGGCTAGCTTGGGAACGCTTAGTAGCCCATCAGAGTTCTTCCTTTATTATTATGCTATCAACTAGAGATCATAAACTCAATCATATGAGTATAGTAAATAATTTTTCCTGCAAACAGTGGGCCAAATCTTGTTCTCACTGAAGTAAATTGGAGCAGGATTGAGCCCAGTGTGGACTTTAAAGAAATTCCTAGAACTTTGTAGATTTCAAAGACAGAAAAAGAAACTTGTTCTGTTTTATGGCCCTGATCCTGCAAGCAGCGCCACTGGGCAAATCTCCGTCAATGTGGTTTCTATGCAGGTATAGTGGTCTGCTCCAATGGAGAGGTTTGCAGGACCAGGGCCTATGTTTGTAATGTAAACATATGGGGCTACATATACAGTTAATAATCTTTGTAAAATTCCAGTGAAAAGGGGAGACATCTGATTCGCTGGCAGCCTTGGGATTTTTTGGCTTGTTTTTTGTCTTATTTTTCAATGTATTTAAAATAAATATGACGTCATGTAAAGATTGTACAGCCTTTGTGGCTTTCCTATCAGCTGGCAGGTTCGCTTCAAGCTGAGCCAGTGCATGTTTGCTGCTTCGCCCGTTGCTGGGGTTTGAGCTGAAATTATTCTTGTAAACAAACCAAACATTTAGGAAACAAATGGAAATAGTGTTTAGTCACAGGGGAGTTGCACAATAAAATGTTCAGCTGGGGTGTGAATTTTATTTGGGGCTAGAGTAGTGTTTTGTGGGAAGTGAGGTGGGGAAATTTTCAGCTGTGTGCAGTGACTTCTTTTCTGTGGAGTCAGTTTATGAGCTTGTTGCTGCTGTTTGCGTCTTCACTGGATTGCAGTCAAAGGTGTCTGGACTCTGGGATTGATGTTTTTATATTCCCTGCATTGAAATTGAGATGAATAAGTAACCTGCTTCTGACGAAGAATTTTTAAAACCCTTTTCCTCTTCAAAAGCAGCTATGTCCCAAACCACTAAGAGAATGCAAAATATAGAAGCAGTAGCATGGCTTGAGGTGAAGAGCTCAGTTTACAGCAACTTGAAGAGTATCGGGTCCTAAAGCCATTTACATTCTGGAGCATCAAAAGAGCCTGGCTTGAGTACAACCATATTTGAAAACAAGCACTGTTCTGCTTAACTCAGAGCTGTGTTACAATTATGCTTGGGCATAACCATGTTTGCAGACAGTTTTAAACGTATTTACAACTAGTAGTAGCAGCAGCGTGGTCTAATATATAGGACATCGGATTGGGAGTCAGGGGACCTGGGTTATAATTCTGATTTTGCCATTGTCTGATTTTAGACAAGCAACTTTATTTCTCTGTGCCTCAATTTCCCCATCTGTAAAATGGGTAACATTTTCAAACGTGGCTAAGTGGCTTAGCAGCCTAAGTCTCACTGACTTTCACTGGAACTTAGGGCTTGTCTACATGGTGCCTTAGTCCGCACTAGAGAGGTGTGAATTCTAGCATGTTGCACACTAACTGGCTCGTGTGGACCCTGCTGGCATGCGCTAAAAAGTTCCCTAATGCATATTAATGTAGTCCAGTTTCAAACAGTACTACGTTAATACACACTAGCGAATTTTTAATGCACACCAACGGGGTCCATATGGGCCAGTTAGTGCACATAGCATTTACACCCCTCTAAAGTGGACTAATGCACTGCGTAGCAAACACTTAGTCTTCTAAGGTTTGGATTCACAAAGGTATTTAGTGATTTCAAGGGCAGTTAGGTGCCTAAGTACCTTTGTGAATCCACACCTAAGTGTCTTAGTTGCTTTTGATGAGGCTCTTAAGTCACGTAGGTGCTTTAGTAAATTGTACCCAGTGTTATTTACTATCTTCTGTAAAACGCTTTGACATTTATGGAAAAAAACCCTATATTATTATGTTATATTACAACAGACAGGGCATAAGACCGTTAAATATATTTTAAATTAAAAGAACAAGGAAAAGTCATTATCATCATTTACAATAGTTATTTGTAACTAGTAAATGTGGACTGAATCCTGACCCACAATTTCCTTATTATGCCAAACCTACGGCTCTCTAGACTGAGAATAGTCAGCCAAGCCTGCCAAATTGTGTCTAATTTGCAGAGTGGACAACTGAAAATTAGAATTTCACTGCCAAAGTCATTTTTACTTACAGTCTAAACCAGGCGTTGAATCCAAATGTCCAAAAGTTAAAAAACACCTAATGGGTTCATCCACATCACCAGCTCATCTCCAACATCTAGCTCTGTAACAGAAAACAATACAGAACTGCAACCTTACATTAAAAGTGTAGATGATTTCAGAATACAGTATTATGTACTAGTGCTCCATGCTGAGTGCTTCATTGCGGCAGTAAGGGATTTACCAGAAGATTACCTGTATTTTAATCAGCATGGCATGATTTCCAGTAGCTGTTGAACAGATTAGGGTCATTTTCAGGAAGCACAGCAGAGCTTTAACAGCAGGGCCCAATATGGCTCACACTAGGGAAGAAAGGTGACAAATCCACAACTAGAGAAGGTATGAAGTATTATTAAAGCGCTCTCTATGTTCTGTGCAGTAATGACTATGCTTCCATGTTTCTCCAATGTGTGTCATTTCACAGGAAAAACAGAGTAGCTTTGCCACTCTAAACAAATGCAGAAGAGACACAGTGAAGGGACACTGGAATCTGTAGTGTGTTGGAAATCATGTCAACACCGGCTTTTCATTGTGTTGCGATTAGCTTAGTTATAATTATTTGTTTTCTATTGTAATGTGCATGCGTGAAACTTTTTAATCTGAAGAGAGAGAGAGTCACAGAATGATGGATCCTTATTCGTTAGATGGGAAAGGATTTCTCAGGGATGGTTCATAATTTTTGTTGTTTCATCATAGTGTGCAAGGGAAGAAGGAGAGTGAGCATATTTATATGCTCATCATAAACACTACTGAAACCTGTGTGGCAAGAGATTTTCATGTATTTTGCCATCCTGATCCATATACTGTGTACACTTGATAAAATGACAATTATATTGGATGACCTCTAAAATCACAGGTTTATTAAAAATAAATGTAAAGTTTATTTGGTAATTCAGTATTGTTTAGGCCTTGTGTTGTTGCATATGTGGATTTTATTTTGTAGAATTAAATATTTTTCATATTGTGCCAAATTCCTGTGGTCCTTAGTCTGTACATGCTACAACTAAACTCCTGTTGACTTCTCTTCACTTAGTGGGAGTGATGATGTTAAATCAATTATGCGTGTGTCTGCCCCTCAGTCAGACGATGATACAGACAAAGTTCAGTTGTGTTCCTAACCACCTGAGAAACTGCAGCCTTGCATCATGAGTGCATGCTTTACATGTCCTGGCCCATTATACTGTGTTTGAACACAACTGTGAGTGAATATATGTTTGTAATGATTTTTTTTTAAATACATCTCTTGCCATGTGTCCCATCATGACAACTGGTGTCAGTAAGATTGGAACTGCTGACTGTCTTGCTGTGCAGTCTTGAGGGGCTAGGAGCGGGGCCTGCAGAATTTCCATCTTGTGATCTATCCCAAACTATATTAAAGGCACCATTCTGAACTAGAATCTGAAGTTTTCAGTTCCCTTTTCAGCTATACATTGCTTATGTTCTGTGGTTTTGCTGAGCATTTGCCAAACTTTATTCTCAGGATTAAAATGGATGTATTGTCTTTTTATCATAATTGATCTCTTCAGTAGTTTATTAAGGCAGCCAGAGTGCCCACAAATTAAAGATCATCATTATTTTATTAAGAATTACACCCAAAGAAAAAAATAACAAGTGATCAGATGGGACCAGTATATAAAATAAATAAAAGAGCATAACAGAAGCTGCCAGACCTTTTCAATACGTTTCTTAATTAGTTGTGAAGGCAATTTGGAATGACATTGCCCCCCAAAATAAATCAATACTTATTGCTGAGAGAATTACTATTTTCTTTTCCATCTCTATTAATGTCCTCAAGGAGATGCACTTTGCTGAAGTATGCTGCCTCTCTCAGCATTGATTCAGATGAGAAAGAAATGATCCATCATATCTTTATAGTGATAGGCCAAGTAGGACTCACACTTGCCATTTACAACTACATATTTGTTTTAACTGTAAGCCATTAAAAACCTATCTGTCTACAATGGCATTTATTCCGCTCTAATCACTATGGCATCTGAATGCCCTCTGGTATCTGGAGACCAGAAGTTGAAAAGAAGGTTTAGTAACTTTCATTCTCTTATTTAATTATGATTTTATTTTAAATCATCAGGGCAGGTGATGAGCTTGTGTATGTAACAGGAGGGTATTTGGAGGGTCCTGTGCTAAGATTTTGCACATACTATGGTCTAGAGACATAGATACACTTAGAAAGACAGATACATACTGATGCACAAATGCTTCTATGCATTTACTTGTCTGGGATTCTAGGAAATGCTAATATTTTAAGGCAGTGGTCTCCAAACTTTTTTGATCACGCACCCCTATCAGTAAAAAGATTTTGAGCACGCACCCCCTGCCACACCAGCTCTACCATTTTTGCCGAAGCAAAAAAAGAAAAAGAAAAAAAAAAGCCACTCGGACTCCCGCCCGAACTGACAAAGCAAAAAAGCAAAAAAACAAACAAAACAAACAAACAAAAATAGCGCTCCTCCTGCCGCGCACCCCAAGGATCCTCTTGCGCACCCCACTTTGGAAACCACTGTTCTAAGGGATCATGTTGTGAGCTTATAATATTAGAATTTAGTTGATTAAACTCCCAGAGTGAAATCTGTGTTTAGTTACTTTCAGTAGTAATATTAATTGGTTTTCATGTTCTCATTGTTTTATATTTTCTTAGCATTTTAATTGTTGGAGAGTTTTAGCTGAACCTGCCTACGATCGTATAAAACGCCAATCATTTTGTGGATTTACTTGGCTTTTCAGTCTCTTCAGTCTCCCTGGATCTCCATGGTCTCACCTTTTTGGCCTCCCTGGACCCCTCCATTTTTGAGTCTTCAGCCTCCTTAGAACTTTCCAAACTCACCTTTTCAGATTCATTGGACCTCTCCAGTCTCAGCTCCTCAGATTCTTTGGACCTCTCAAGCAACACTTCTTCATCCTCCCTGGACCTCTCTGATCTCGCCTCTTCATCTTCTCTGGACCTCTCTAGTTGCAGCTCTTTGGCCTCTCTGGATGTCTCCAGCATCACCACTTCACTTTCCTTGGAGCTCTCCAGTCTCACATCTTCAGATTCCTTGCAACTCTCCAGTCTCACTTCTTCAGTTTCATTGGACCTTTCCAGTCTCACCTTTTCGGGCTCTCTGGACCTTTCTAATCCCAGCTCTTCAGTATCCTTGGACCTCTCCAGTCCCACTTCTTCTGCCTCCTTGGATCTCTCCAGTCTCTCATCTTCACCCTCCCTAGACGTCTCCAGTCATACCTCTTCAACTTCCTTGGACCTTCCTTATGGAGTCTCTTCACCCTCTCTGAATGTATCTGATCTCACCTCTTCGACCTCTTCACCCTCACTAGACCTCACTAATTTTAACACTTTAACATCTCAGCGTTCCTCTGATTTATCCTTATCAACCTCTCTGGATGTTTCTAATCTCATCTCTTCACCCTTTCTGGACCTCTCTGACCTCACCTTTCAGGATGCCGCTTCTCTCACCTCTTCAGTTTCTCTGGACCTTTCCAATCTCACCTCTTTAGCATCTCAGGACCTCTCTGTCAGAGCTCTTTAAATTAGTTCCTGTTTGGGAGAGTTCTATAAATTGTACTCAACCCTGGGTATGAAAACAGTTTGTACAGATCTGTAGTGGTGCCTTGTTTATGGCTGCAGAAAAGTCAGTCATCTATGTTATAGAGTTTTTGTAGAGCTCTGCTTTTATGTGCATACACTAAGCCTCATTCTGTCTCAGCCTGCTACCTCTCTCAGAGCCCTGCCTCTTTTTAAAAGCTCATATTGAATTTTCATCTTCTACCCAAGATCAACAGATGACACAAGGGCTAAATGATCAAATAATTGCACTCAGTTTGCATGTCTGCAAAACTTGAGCAAAGTGTGCACAAGTCGAGGCAGGTAGTATGTCACACTGATGTACAGTGAGAGGAAAGACATGGACAAAAGCGCAAAGCAGGATGAAAAAAAGAAAGACCAAAGAGGAAGAGGGAGAGACAGAGCTAGAAAGACAGGCACGGGATGGTGTGGGGAAGACAGAGAAAAGTAGAGGAACATTTAGTGGGATAAAGGTGCCCAGGGCTTCTAATATCCTAATAAATTGTCTTGGTGGTTTGGGCAACACATGAGGCATCAAATGACCTTGCTTGGAGCTATGGTATTTATCAAATAAAATCACCAGCTGTAACAAATCAAAGCAACCCTAGTTTAAAAATAACCCTTCCTTCTCTCCCACCAATACTAAAATGACTTGGATTTAGCAAATAGAACAGTTAGCTGTGCAACACCTCATTTGTTGGCAGGATTGTCACAAACATAATAGAGGTGAGCATATTCCAATGCTTCCTGGTATCCTGCTCTTTTTCGTTCTGTCACGGATACTACCTGTGCTTTCAGGCTGTTGGTTCAGTTTGTTGGGTTTTATATTGACTGATTGACACTCCCTCTGGCTGCTGTGCCCAAAGTGCTGAGTGTTCAGTAGAAAGAATTTGTATTTCTGTAGTAATAGGTTACTTTTTACATGCTGGAAAACTATTCCAACATGCCATGTATGCCTCATAAGTAAGAGAGCAAAAATGACTTGCAAAAAACCAAGCAAGAAAATAAACACATCAAAGAAGATTGTTGGCTTCTTTTATAATAATTTTTGTGGAATTATTATAGGAGAAATTGTGAGATGTTTTTATTTTATAAAAGCTTTTAAAAATTAAGTTTGACTTCAACTGCTGCATTTGAGGTCAAGCAGTTGAGTAGACCCTTAAAAATCAGCAAATTAGTGGCTGAGGTGAAATGAGCTGGTCAAGTTCCGTTCCATATATATGTGTCCACCTTAAACACGTACAGTAATCACTAGTGGCACTAATTGGAACCCTTGCTAGCAGTCTCAATGGAAAAGTCAAGTAGGGAATGTGCAGGGAGAGTGAACTCACCCTTCCAGACTTACAGGGTTTTCAGGCACACTGGTGTGGCAAAATGGACACATTTTCACTTTTACTGCCTTTGCTGTACATGCTGCGTAACAGACTGTATCTATGCATGAATAGATGTCTCTAGGACTGTGAATCTCACATCTTTCATCAGCGTTATCCACCAAGCTCAAGTTTGGACTCTGGAGAAGCTATGTTGTCATTCTTATCATGTATGGATTTTTTATTGTCATGGTTTTTAGACCAAGTGGAAGCTCTAGTGCATTTGGAAATGACCTGTTCTTTGCCATGTAGAGGCTTCTGTGTGTGAGACAGACACACTAATAAGTTAATTGATATGTTTACTGGAGGGATTTGCCTAGTGGTGGTGTCCTGCTTCTCTCTGATGGAACGAAATAGGCTTTGCTTCCAACATGGACCTTTCAAATGCTGCTTTTCTGGCAACAGCTCTGAAAGGATGAGAGAAAGAGGCTGGTTTTCAGATCATGCCCAGTTTAAATCCACCTCCACAGCACCGTCTCTGCCCCTTCCCAGGACTCCTGCACCGGGAGCAGGCCATCTCGGAAGGCAACCAGCAGTAAATCTGCTTGAGGCTTCACGTCATAGTGGAGCCACTTCACATTTGAGAAGTTTCCTTTAAAGGCATTCCAAGGGGCAGTCTCTGCTGAGGAAATTTTTGCAGTGTAGCTTCTATGGAGACAGACTGCAGCAAAGCTCAGAATAGCCATGGAAGAACAGCGCATCTGCATGGATGGCACAGGTCTTCAGGGATTCCCTTACACCCATGTTGATCCAAGAGGATCCATAATTTGTTGTTTTGTTTTTGGGGTGGGGGACTCACATGCACATACCTCAGTGGAACAATTCAATGGGTCTGATCCAAGGCCCATTGAAGTAAATGAAATTACTCCGATTGATTTACATGAGCTTTGGCTCAGGCTCCATAAGGGAGGCTCAGAGATTCATCCTCAAACTTCTGACCTTCAATTTGCAGGAGGGCATGCTTGGGTCCATCATTTTTTTAATTATTGTTGTTATATATGTAAAGTAACCCACCATTTTCAGGCCACTGTAGAAAATGATTAGATTGGGTTTCTGGTTAGTGATATATATTTTCCCTCCTTTTCCATGTCTATGTTTAGGCAAATTATGGGTATAGTTTTCAGGAGTATACAAATATAAAAAAGACAGTTTTCTTTTGTTGTATCTAAAGGAGGACCCTTTTAAAGCCTCACTTTCCCAAGGATGAGGTCTCAGTGATTGTGGGAGAATTTTAGGGTCTGCAGACACCTTTGCTAACAATTTTCATCTCTTCAAGTATGATTATCTTGGTATGGATTATGTGCATTTTATAAAAGCATATTCTCAGATGTTTGCTTCAGCTATGTTTTAGTCAGTTGTAACCTAAAACCTACTGAAAGGTGTTATATAAATGTAAGATGTCATTATGTGATGATGAATAAGACCATCCACTGTTCTCCAGCCTTGTAGAAAATAATTAGGGTTTCCTTTCTGTTTATTTTGTCCTAACTTTTGGTGATTTTCAGGCAAGTTATTGGCAGTGGTTTTAGAAATGAAAAACCAAAGCCCTGATCCTGAAACTGGTTCCCTTTAGACAGACCTCTGAACACATGTAGCACCCCATTAGTGTTTAGAACATTATGCAGGTCAGAGGTCTGCCAGTCCAGAGCCAGTTGCCAGGATTGGGGCTGTGGTGTCTAGGGTTAACAACAACCCCAGATTGTTGAACATTAAACAACATTTTCATAAAAATATAATCTTCAGTGAACACAGTCAACTTGAAACCCAGTCAGTTTCAAGAGAGTTCTGGAAGTGGTTCTGGATACCACACCTCCCCTCCCCTTACACCCCCTCCCCCAATTTTAGTGGTTTATCTCTCTCTGGTTGCTGTGTTAAAGACCCACACAAAGCAACAGGGGGATATTCACAAGGCCCTGATCCTGTGCTGTTCCTTGTAGGTGGGCCTCTTATGTCTCTATGGAACCCTGAATCAGGTGCTAATTGGCTATCGATCAGGAAGAGTGGAGCTGCCCCCAAAGCATTCTTGAATGCACCAAGAAACAGAAAGGGAGGCATGTTCTCCTCTCATCTCGTTCAGCCACACAGATCTTGGGTGCCACCTGGGGCAGCAGTAGGTGAGGCAGATTTCAGCCAGAAGGGTGGGGGTTTAGGTTAACGATGCCAGGCAGGGGTTATCATGCTCCCACAACCTAGTCAGGGCTCTGGAGGTGGATTGAGCGGGACTGGGGGGTGCCCCACTCGGGACTAGCGCTGGGTGCAAACCCCGGGCTGCTTTGGCAACCCCGCGGTGACTGGCTCGGCCTGGGTGAGATTTCAGCCCCCAAGGCAAGGGGCTGCCTGCAGGGGCTCGGGACGCGCCATGGACCCTTGGTGGGCGGGCGATGGCACAGTGGCCGCTGGTTGCCTATAAGCGCGAACCCGCCGCTTCCCCGCACCGCTGCGCTGCCAAACCCTGCAGCAAATGGGGTGGGGGGGCGGCGCCAGGTCACTCCGCACTCTGATTGGCGGCACAGAGGAATCCGGTTGCGATTGGTGGGAACAGTTCGTTGGCTGCGATTGGCCGAGTTCCTTGAGGGGATGTAAGCGTTGATTGGCGAAATGGGGCGGCTTCTGATTGGTTACCGGCGAGTTCCTTGGCCTTTCCTGTTCCGGTGCGCGCTGACCTTGGGGCTGGCGGGTCCCGGCTGTTTGCTCCCTGAGGCCCCGGAACCGCAGCCATGGTGGCGTACTGGAGACAGGCCGGTGTCAGGTACCGGCTGCTCGCGGCCAGCCCGCGCCTGCCTCATACCCCAGTCTCCTGCCGGGGAGCGGCCGCAAGCGCCTCAGACGCTAGTGGGGCAGCGGCGCCTCAGTGACCCTGAACGGAGGGTCTGTAGCCCGGGACAAGGTGTGCGGTGTGGCCCTGGGCTGTAGCCGCCTGGGGTCCAGGCGCGGCCGGGAGGAGGCCCCTGGGGAGCCGAGGTTGGGAGCCCAGCCTGGCCACTGCCAAGCTGGGGAGCGGCCCCGGCTCGTGGCACTGGAACAGATTCTATAGTGAGGTGCGGGAAGCCATTGAACGAAACTAAACCCTGTAGATGATGGAAGCAATCTCAAGCAAGGAGGTGTTGCCACGCCCCTAGTTTCAGCACCCGTGGTCTGGTGGGGCCAAGGGCGAGAGCCTGTTCCCCCGTGCGATCACACCCACTGACTAGCTCACGAGGCAGAGGAGGGCGCCTCGCTGGGAAGGGTGCTCTGCTGCAGGCCCTCACGTAGGGAACTGCCTAAAAACATGGCAGTGCAGTTGTTGGCAGCACCTTCGCCTGCTCCCGGTAGAGCTAGAGTCCCTGGAACTGATTATGTTAATTCTTGGGCCCCACCTGGTTTTTCATCCTGTTTATTTCCTCTTTTCAGCTACATTCGCTATTCCCAGATCTGTGCCAATGCTGTCAGAGCAGCGATGAAACCACAATACAAAGCTGAGGCAGAAAAAGCTGCTGGGGCCACTATAAAAATAGTGAAGCCTAAAAAGGAGTAAGATGTAAGTAAATAGTATGGGAAGGGTTTTTTGGATCCTTTATTATAGGTTCTTAACTTCTTCTAACGGTGAGTGATATTGAGGAATCCTCTCATATTACCTTTCAGGTTAACAACAATCTCAAACCTGCAGGTAGTTTGTACACTGTGCGGAAGGTGTAGCCCAGATCTTGGTGCATAAGACTAGTTGCATAGGCTATTAAGTAGCATGTTGAGTGTAGATTTCTCGGACTATCGGTTGGCTCAGGGATAGGAAGAAACTATTTAATTTCAGCTCAGTAAAATGAGATCCTCTCAGCCTTCAAACAAGAGCTTAGGTTGTGTGGACTTTGAGCTCTATATGTGTCTGGTTGGGTCAAACTGTTACAGGCGGCTTAAAAGCTTTTAGCTTGAATAGCTGTCTTTTTTTTGTTTTGTTTGTTTTTTGTTTTTTTGAGTTCCTCCACTTCATTTGAACAAGACCAAGCGATTGATTTGGTCCCTGAACTGTGCACCCCACCCCACCCCATCACCCAACCTAGCACACAGAGCCAAAGTTCATTCCTAAATAACTCTTCCCCAGATGGTTAATAAGCAACTTAATCTCATCTACATTGTTTTTCTGTTGAGCAAATGTTTTGTGCTTGTGAAAGGTGGATACTATTTGTCCCTTCACTTGTAAGGAAATGTACACTGCAAGCAATTAAAGAGGAGTCTTTCCAGATATCTATGGACTGGAATGACTGTGGATGAGAAATCTAGTGTGTACCTGTTGGTTTAGCCTGGCTAGTCAAAACAGACCAAAGACTATATGAAGTCATGTAACTAGAACTGCAGTCTAGTGGAGATATCGATCTTTCTCAGTAAAGGTGCCATGTTTTTCTTCAGCATCCTGGCCAAAACTCCCATTGTATTTGTTGATAGAAACCATGTCTGCATAGTGTCACTCTTCAAGAAGTTGGAGCAATATTATCTAAAAATTTGCAGATAAAGGTAAAAACTGAAATACAAACTGAACTAGGATCATCTGTTACAAATGTTGACAAAGTAAATAACTTCAGTCTTCTTAGTGTTTTTCTGTCCCCTGAACACACAGGGCTAGATTTACAAATCGGGGCACTCACTTGGGAGGTGGGAGCTCCTAGTTTGAATTCCTGAATTGGAGTGGAATTTGAACAGGAGTGTCCTAACCACTCAGCTGTCAGATATTCATGGGTGGGTCTCTTTATGTTGAAGCTGTTCCATGTTGAATAAATCATTGTTCATTGAGCTAGTGAGAGAGAAAGTAACTCTCTCTAATTCAGTGGTTAGGGCATTTAATGGGATGTGGGAGAGTCATGTTCAAGTCCCTGCTCCAGATCAGGGATTCAAACCTGGATCTCACCTCCCAGGTGAGAGGATTTACCAGCCAGCCCCCAAAATTGCTGTCCCTTTGTGAATGTAGCCCGAAGTAATTAATTTCTCAGGGGCCCTTCGGTCTAGTCTTTCTCTACCACAAGGATGACCACTGGGTGAGGAGGCTTAGCAGTTCTAAACATACAGGGCAGAACCTTTGCACTTGAACTGAGACAACTCTTTTCCCACCCCCATTATGAATAAATACTACTTTTGTTTAGAAACACACTGCAAAAGCTAACATCCTGTCTCCTTACAGCAAATGACTTATTACATTCTTTAAATCTCTCATAGGATTGTTCCTGTGATGAACTGTATGGACAAAATATCAAGTGAAGACAAGGTCATGGGTCTGAAGATGTGCAATGTAGTCTCTTCGTGTTAGCTATAAAATCTGTCTGCATGTGTAAGTCAACATGCTAATAAACTGAGCTTCTAGTTCACCATGACCATAGCTGCTATTGTGGTTTCTCTTTGAAAGCATGAGTTACTATCTTTGGTAGGGGCATTTACTTTCTCTTTTGTGAGAGAGACAAATCGTTAGACTTTCTTAAAGGAAATTTGAGTGGCTTTTATATTGGAAATTCTATAGTTACTGCAAAAGAGTAAAATGGTGAATTTGAGGAGTTTAATACAAGCTGAGAGGGGAAGAATTGTTGGTGTTTTTTTTTTTTGTTTTTTTAAGTCAGACTACTCAACTACTTGCCTTCCGTGACTAATGAACATCTTGGAGACTGGTATTCAATCTTTACAAAAAGCCGTCTATCTCCTTTGAGGCGCTCACAATAAACTTGTTCTGTGATACCCCTTCACTCCCAACAAGTCTACTACCAAAACGCAGGGATACCAAAGTTGACATTCCTGGTATTTTGAAAGTGTAAAAAAAAAAAAAAAAGGGGGGGGGGGAAATAAAGGCACAAATCCAGGTTCTTCACAGGTTACCTTTAGGAGTTGATGTTCCCAATTCACTGCAAGCATTAAACTTCTACATTCAAAAAATGGTAAATTTTTGGACAGATTAACAGTTCTAAAATGTGATAGCTAAAGACCAAATTTCCCTCTGAAGATTATAGCTTACTTCAACTTAACACCTGTTACAGTCTTCTATTGACAAGTGTCATAGCTGTGTATGGAAAGAAATGGAAACTATTCCATTAGGGTACTTTAGCTTCCTCTGAAGGAATTTCATATGTTGAACAATACTCTCATACCTTGGTCTGAAGGGAGCTCTCCTGTTTCTCTGGATTGTCCTAAAGGGTGTTCATAAGTAGCAGTAACACCATTACTGTTTCTGAGTTTGGCACCAGCAGGGTGTCCTCTTTCCCAGAATGCCTGCACAGAGCAAGGGGGCAGGGAAAGGGGCCTTTTCTCTGCAAACTCCAAGGAAGCCCCTTTTGCTCCATAGATATCTACTTCCCAGGTTGTTCAGCAACTGAGGTCAGGATTGAGGTAATGTGTGTGGCCCTAAGAACTGTTCCTTGCTGAAAAGTCCCTTAAAAACATCTGCAAGGAAGCAGAAAATTCTAGTACTACTTAAAAAGAAAAAAAGAAAAATTCCAGGCATGCTCTTGAAAACACAAGAATTTTACCAAATTGAATATTTTAAAAAAATAATTGCAATGTGGAAACGATTCAAGCTCATAGACTTTGAGGTCACAAGGGCTCATCATCATCTAGTGATAGTCTGACCTGCACACTGCAGGCCATAGAGCCTCACCCACTCCTGTAATAGACCCACAACCTCTGGCTGAGTTACTGAAGTCCTCACATCATGATTTAAAGACTTCAAGTTAGAGAATCCACCCTTTATACTAGTTTAAATATGCAAGTGAGCTGTGTCCCATGTTGCAGAGGAAGGCAAAAAAAACCCCAGGGTCTCTGCCAATCTGACCCAGGGGAAATTAGTCAAAATTGAGGGAATCCATAAACTATCTTTGCTGATAAAAGTCCACTTTGAAATAACATTGTAAAAGTTTTGCCTGGGATTTTCAAAAGAGCCTAAGTGACTATTTAGGTACACTGGGACTTGTGCTTCTAAGACCCGCGCTTGCTTTTTAAAATCTCACCCTTTTTTTTTTTCCTTGAAATTTAAGCAACAATCACAGTTAAACTCTACTCAAACACTGGAAAATTATGGATATCTTGTACATGGTATTTTTTTGCCACACTTGCTGAATCTTTCTTCAAGGTTGGTATGTTTTATGGGGCAGTTAGAAAGAGGCTATGGGGAGGAGGTTTCCATAGTGGTTGAGTGGCCCTACCATCTATCAGCCAACCTTTTCATTGTAGTTACAGGAAACAATAAGAACCATAGTGTTCCAGTAGAAGGTGACAAAACATACTTTTGACTAATAAAGTGCATCTCGTGGTTTTTTTGTTACTGAAATCACAACTCTGACAACCCCAGTACTAAGTACAGTGCCCGAGGGTTTGTTTGGTACCATTTGATTAATATCCCTTCCCCCAGTGTCTAGTTGTGTAGCTTCTAAAGATACAAGTAATGTATATAAATGTAATAACATCTAATGCTCTGATCCTATCTTTAACACTTAAATGTTCGTCAGCACTCACACATTATTGTGTGGGCAGAATAACAGGAAGTTGGGGTATACACCACAACCAATTCTATGGGTCATTTCTTGTAAATTGACAAAGTGTTACTATTGTCATTACTGTAGGTCAAAGGATAGGATACCCAAATATGTTCACCAAAAATAGAGCGGTATGGGAGTAGAGGGGAAATAGCAAACAGCAAAGAGGTCTCACAGTTAGAATGTGGCTCTCCCAACTACTGCGGACTGTATGGCCCACAACTTTGCTAGCCTATCTTAATTCAGATGAAGTATATACAAGCCATCTAAGATTCTGACTTCATTCAGCTATTCCTGTTTGCATATAATGATAGGAAAATGGAAATAGCATATGCAGTATTGTCACTAAGTCGAATAACTAGTTTTCATGAAATGGCAGCATCTTTAAAAAGAATTTACAGTGTCATTGAGGCTTTCATACTCCTAACTTGTTACTTATCTCTTTGCTACAGGAGTCCTTTCAAAGTTAATCATTCAGCAACAGAATATGTGAGCTATGTAATATTGTCCAAGTTTAGTTATACAGAATAGCTGGGTCACTGGGTGTGTTCACTTGTATGACCAGACTAATGCAACTGAAGTGTCAAGCATTTTGATCTGGACAATAAACAAATCTCAAACAAGTTTTTAATGTTCTCGGCTCCTTGTATTTGAATTTTTTACAGAAGAAAACGTTACCTTAAAGGCATGTATAAACTTCAGAGTGCTGCTTGGCTTGTAATACAGTTATCTAGACAAAGTTCAAGTTCCATTTCTCAAAACAGAAGGCCAAAGAGTAGAGCTCTAGATGTGACAGAGGAGGTCGTTGCACAAATGAACTACTGCAGGAGAATCTGTTCCTTGGAGTCTTTCAGTATAACCTAAGCTGTGATTCAGAAGAGTAATGCTACAAATTGGCAAAAAGAACAGGAGTACTTGTGGCACCTTAGAGACTAACAAATTTATTAGAGCATAAGCTTTCGTGGACTACAGCCCACTTTTTCGTGTAGTCCATGAAAGCTTATGCTCTAATAAATTTGTTAGTCTCTAAGGTGCCACAAGTACTCCTGTTCTTTTTGCGGATACAGACTAACACGGCTGCTACTCTGAAAGCTACAGATTGGGTTTCTGAGTTGGGAGTGAGTATGAGTGATAAAGTTTAGTGCTCAGAGAGAAACACTTTGGCTGGGATTTTCCAAACAGCCTAAAACCTTTTCTAGCTTAGGATGTAAATGTGTGATGTTTGCTAATATGTGCTAGCTAACATGTTTGAAAAGCCTAATGTAGACAAGACACACTGTGTTCAATGTACTGATCAAACTGGGTTAAAGTTGCGATTCCTCCCAAGTCATTGAGACTTGTGCACCTAAATCAGGCTCATTTGAAAATCTCACCTTTTGTTTTTAATGACCCTTTTCTAACAGAGGGAATGCTGTGGACTATGTTGTCTGCATTTGACGCAAGAGACTCTTATAAATAGGTCAGACCTGGCTTTTCCACAGATAACTGGCTCAATTGCCTTATTTCCCAGATAAGTAGTAACCAAGTTTTGTGGTTTGGGCTGAGAAAAATAAATGTCTCTTTTATCCATCATAGTGGGGATTGAGAAATCTACATATGTAGTCATAACCCATTTGCATAGCAAGACTTATTTAAGTCACCTTGCCATTCACCTCTCACTGGAAGAGAATGTAGTCAGTTGCGTTGGTACAGCCCATAAAAAGATAGATGAAATCACATTTTTAAAAATACTTTCAGAACATACACAACTGAACTATGATTCTATAGTTGATTCTAATATCCAGTGTCTGTAAGATTTTAAAGTGTCCATGTGTTAAGTGGAATTGCATATTAATGGGACTTGCATTCATCTTTTAAGGTTCTACCCTAGAAAAGGTTAATTATTTCATCTCCAAGCAAGTGGCAAAGTTAGAGCTTGAAAGGATGGGAAATAAATGACCTAACAATTTTGTCTTTTCTTTTTATTTTAAATAATGCATAACTTAAAAAAGCTCAAATTTGTCTGGAACATAAACACTTGTTTTGTATGAGATTTAACTTTTAATGAAGCACATTTGATAGACAAGGAAAAATATTTTCAAAAAAGTTTTGTAAAGTAGTTAGAAATTATTTGAGTAAACTGTTACATATTCGTTTAAAGTGAGGGAATGATTCAGGAAACATCAAAACACCACAGTAATAATTGCTATATTATAGTGTTGAATGGATAACACCACCACAATGGCTAGCAACAGGATCTGTCTTTGAGTGAGATGTATTGTTGTTTTTAACTTTCCTAAATTTTGTAAACTGAATTGTAACATTGGGATTACATCTCAAACTAGCTGCAAACCATTCTATTTAGTTCACTGTATGAAACAATAAGAGGGAAAGTTATAAATACCCTATATAAAGGGAGAGGGAGGGCACCAAAATAAACTTCTAGATAAAGTTCACAAAACTGAGCTAATATAAACCAGCCTAAATATTTAATTGAAGATGAAATATAAAAACATTGTGAATACAAAAAAATCTTCCATAATATAAAACAAAAAGAAAGTGATTCTATTGGTTAATACTCTTTCAGTCTGTTAAGAAAAGCTTTAGAAGGTACCTTAAAACTTTTTTCTACACTCCTTAACAGATACTGATTCAACTTGATGATTGGAGTGCAGAACAAAATAGGTACATACTGTTATAACCTGATGGGTAAATACACATGTATGCTTCTAAAAATCACAAATTCCCAAATGAAAAACCTAAATCTGCATTTACCTGAGAATAAATAATTGTTATGACAGTTTAGAGCATATTACACCAACACTCATTGTCATGACTTTTGTCACACACAACACACTGCTACATTCAGAATCTGACTATACCATTCTAAAAGCTAGTAAATTGTGAAGATGGCTGACACAGTACAACTTGCCCTCATGGTTGTTATTTTTGTGGGGTTTGCTGTACCAGACATTGTTTATGAGGAAAAGGTACCATGGGTGTTAATTTCAGCGTCACTATACTTCATACTCGTATATACATTGGATATGCTTTGGTTTAATATAGAAAAAAGTAGATACTTTTAAGAGTTCTCCCTTCAGATACGTAGGTGAGTATTACTGCTTTTTTTTTTTATAGAGGACGTACATTCAATAAGTGTTCTTGTATAGTGTTCTGATATTAAAAATCTTTTTCAACTGTTTCTTGTTCTTGGCTAGTTTCCACTTCTACCTCTTTATATTCATCTACCTCTACTGTGGCATCCTGATACTGTTGGTACTCAGACACCAAGTCATTGGTGTTGCTTTCTGCTTCAGAAAACTCCATCTCATCCATACCTTCTCCAGTATACCAGTGGAGAAATGCTTTCCGTCTGAACATAGCTGAGAACTGTTCAGAAACTCTAATGAAGAGCTCTTGGATGGCTGTGTTGTTGCCTATAAAGGTGGCTGCCATCTTCAGCCCTCGTGGTGGTATGTCACACACTGCCACTTTCACATTGTTAGGGATCCACTCCACAAAGTAGGCACTATTTTTGGTCTGGATAGCCAGCAACTGTTCATCCACTTCTCTGGTAGACATCTGGCCTCTGAAGATGCATGCCACAGTCAAATAGCGTCCATGACGAGGGTCACAGGCTGCCATCATGTTCCGTGCATCAAACATTTGTTGGGTAAGCTCTGGGACTGAGAGGGCTCTGTATTGCTGACTGCCTCGAGCTGTCAGTGGAGCAAAGCCAGGCATAAAGAAGTGCAGGCGAGGGAAAGGCACCATGTTCACAGCCAGCTTCCTCAGATCTGCATTGAGTTGACCAGGAAAACGGAATGAGGTGGTGACACCACTCATGGTCAGGGACACCAGATGGTTGAGGTCACCATAGGTGGGGCTGGGGAGCTTTAGGGTTCTAAAGCATATGTCGTACAGAGCTTCATTGTCAATACAAAAGGTTTCATCTGTGTTCTCTATCAGCTGGTGGATGGACAGTATTGCATTATATGGCTCTACAACTGTGTCTGATACTTTGGGTGAAGGCACTACGCTGAAAGTATTCATAATCCTATCAGGGTATTCTTCTCTGATTTTGTTGATAAGGAGTGTGCCCATACCAGATCCTGTGCCTCCTCCAAGTGAGTGGATGAGCTGAAACCCCTGCAGACAATCACAGCTCTCACACTCATTCCTGACCACATCCATTACACTGTCAATCAGCTCAGCGCCTTCTGTGTAATGGCCTTTAGCCCAGTTGTTGCCAGCACCTGAATTACCTGTGAACGTAATTACAGAAAACCATCCACAAATGTATCAGGCCACATGTAAAAAGTCGTTAATAAGAACGCTGCCAAATATTGACAGATGTAGAAAGGCCATAGGACAAATGACATAGTGGAGAGACATCATAACTGCCCACAAATACAAAAAAAGATGTTCTAAAGAAGCCAGTGTCTAATCATTCCCATTAGCTAAGGAGTAATGTGCATTTGCTGAATCTGGGAAAACTCGGGTTGGAAAAACTCGAAATATGCAATTGCACACCTATCTTGCACATTCAGTTCGGGAAAGAGTCAACAAACTGATTTGTTTCCTCCAAAATTGTTATGAAGAAATGGAATTTCCTTATTTTGCTATTTATCTTCTTTTAAATTTTAACACAGTTCTGGTGTTAGTTGCTGAATTCCTAAATTCATACAAAATTACTACCATTTTCAATAGTAACCGCAATTCTTTATTACATGCTGCTTACACACTCAAAGTTTCCAATAGCACTAGAACAAGTTGCTGCATTTCAAATACAGACAAAAAACAATTGGGAATTTATTAAACTTTTTCAGATACAAAATATCTATGGCTCATCCCTTTTGTGAACCTGGAACAGTTCCAAGGTAAAACTCCTGTATCTTGATTTTCAATAACCCTCTAAACCTTTCCTTAATTGTAATACCCTAACTTTCTGTGACTAAAAACATTAAGAATGTTACTTATTCCCCAGTATGTTATATTTTGACTATGGCTTTATTGGCATACTTTCCAATTTAAAAAAAAGGTTTTTCTCTTCCACGTTGCTGTGAGAACAGGAACCTACACACAACAGAGGAAACATGGACACTGACTATATACAAAGGGTTGTCAAATGCAAAAAGTTAACTGAGAAAAACAGAATTTTGTATCCGCTTATCTCTTCCAATCTTTGTAATTTTAGGTGTTAATTGCAACATTTTGCACACTATTTTCTAATTATTTGACTTCTTGACATTAAAAAGACAAATTCTGCCAAGATTTTGAAAAACTTGTTTTGAATAGGATGCGTTGCTTAGCTTGGCAGCTGGGATTTTAAAGACCCACTGGCATTTGTATATGTTTCTAAAACTTAGGTTTTGTATAAACCAGTTTTACAAAATCTGAAGGTACAATAAAAATGATTCCATTAAATATTTTGTTTTAAATTCCAGTGCAAAGTGTTCTGTATTTTGTTTGTTTGTTTTGTTGTATTTTAACATTCCCAGGCATTTTGGGGAACCCAATCATTGCAGTATTGCACTAGCTGAAGAAGGCTGAAAAGTGAAATTGACTAATTTGTTTTAATTGAATTAAATGCATATAGTAAATCAGAATTAATAGTGAAGAGTGAATCAGATTTGAAAAATTCAGTTTTAACACTTTAAGTTCTTATTACTATCCCAGACACAAACTTAAAAAAAATGTATTGTGTATAATCTGTCTCCCTCTAACACTATTGTAGCAATTCTGTGTTGAGTGAATACTTTTTTGCTTTATGTAGGGATGCTTTTAAAAACAAGCAAACAAACAAAAACAATATATTTAAGGGAAACCCTGTGTTTGGGATTCTGGATCTGTCAACCTTCACAGTATCCCCATAATGTCCTATTTATATTATTAACAACATATTGCACATACCATGAATAAAATTGTCAGGTCGAAAGAGTGGGCCTATTTTGCTGGATCGTACACTGTCCATGGTTCCAGGTTCCAGGTCCACCAAGATAGAACGGGGCACAAACTTCTTGGCTGTGGCAAAAGGAAAGTAAGAATAAGTTGACAGGAAGCCAGGCAAAATCTTACCCCCGTCACATCACATCTCCTCAGTTTAGACATTTCAGTCAGCACATTCTACAAAAATTCTACATTCTACAACAGAGCAAAGTGCAATCCATGCTATTGAACTGATAGTCCCTTTAGTAATTACAGAAGATCAACTAATGTCACAATCTGGAAAAACCCTCATTGGTCAGTCAACATTGGTCCCACTCCTGCAGTGCTTACAGGGAAAGCTTTTGTTGATTTCAGTGGGGGTTTTGATTTGTAAGAGCAAGTTAGGACTACACGACAGGAAGAGAAGATACAGGGTGGTATTTTCTAAAGCACCAAAGTGACTTAGGAGAACAATTCCAATTGGAGGCAATGGAACTTGTGCTCCTAAAACACTGACTTTGAAAATCCCACCCACCCACAGTATTTTTTATTTTAACCCTCCCATGATGACTTTGTAATCTGCTTAACCAACCCATTAAAGACCCTGAGCACTTACAATGAGCTTCGTTGAAGTACACATTAATTCTCTCAAGCTGCAGTGGTGAATCACCGTGGTAGTTCCCAGTGACATCAATTCCATGTTCATCACTTATCACTTCCCAGAACTGAAAAAGGAAACAGAACTAAGTACAACCAAGTAAACACTTCTTGAGTCCCACCATTTACCTATAAACACTGCCACAGGGGGGAAAGCATCTTGCCTAATACAAGCAGTCTGGTATGAAATGCATCAGAGACATTAATAACAAAACCAATAAGTGCCACACAAAAAGTCAACAGATACGTGTTTACAGTTCTAGGCATCAACTGCACAAGTTGGATAAAGAAGGGCATTATAGTCAATTGCAAGACTGTCATTGATTTTGAGGGAAGTAGCACCAGGCCCAGCCTGTAGGATCATACACAGTAAGGGTCTTTTGAGGATTGACCAGCACTGAAGTGAGTATGGAGGAATTCTAACTGACTCAGACAGGTTTACACATTACAGCCAGAACTTTGTCACCCTTTCATTAGGTGTAGCTTGCATACTTCACAATGCCAGGCGAATGGGACCAGTTAGCTACATAAGTGATCATTTCCACATGCCGTTGCGCACACAGTCCAAGTAACAGTGCATGTGCATTAGGTCTGCAGTTGTGTTTGGGTTTTTCTGAAGATGAAGAGGAGTAGAATAAGGAGTCTGGCATAGAAATTGTCACAGATTCTGGGGATGCAGAGGCAGAAAATGCATTCAAGAGTTCACGCTTGAGTTTACTTTCTAAGCCATTTCACTTTTCCTAATGAATCATATTTAATTTTAGTAATGCAGGTTTAGTGATGCACATTTGAGAGTGTTTGGATCTGGAGTGTGCTTCTGACCCATAACTATTCAAAATAAACACGGCTTTCTTGTAAGAGGCAGACTTAAAGGCAACATGCGCAGAGCATACAGGAACAGATCATCAAAAAACAAAATTAGTAAAACTCCTATCTAGCCCTCCATTCATAGAGCCAGCCCTGGCATCTCTTATCTAAGCAGCTCACTACAGCAGTGTTAATGCAGTCACACCCTCTGTCATGAGCAGGCTATTTTAATTTTAAAGGTCTCTTGCCTTTAGCACACAACTTCATTTTAAATTTACAAATATAACATATCTAGATGATGGTGCTTACATAGTGTGAGCATTTTGCACCAACATTACTAGAGACCATCAGTTTGCAGAGCAAAGTTTCTGAGTATGTGTGTATGTGAGAGAGAGAGAGTAAAGTATATACACCTTTAAAAAGCCACATTGACTTTTTCATTCAGAAGATATTTCCTCTCGGGCTACTCCTGCATTTCCCAGGGAAAGAAGTCAGTGGGCATTGTGGATGGGCGAGAAATCCAGGCCCAGGCTTTCTGTTTGATTCATCTGCTAAAGAGCTTATTTTTCTGAATTGTCCCACGTCATTTTGATAGACTCCTACTTAAGAGAAAAACTCCTGCAAAAGTCATGCAACACAAACAGTATTTCTCCCATCACCTGTGCACACAATACATAATCATTTCCATCACAGCCTATGATATAGGTTTATGCATAAATAATATTTCTTTCTTGACATACAAACAAAATAAGTTACAGTCACAAGTAATGGCAAGAACCTTAACACTAAGTGCTGACAAAAATCACCTAAAGCCCCTTGGCAGTAAAACTTCACAATATGTTGCAACCTCTTCATTAATATCATCCTCATCTAGATTGCTGCGAAAAGGTGTTCCCTGTCTATGCTGTCTATTTTTTATGCCATCTATCACTGCTGCATCTGTGTTAATGCTTGTATTTAATTAGAGGGGTAATTACTGTATAGCATTTTATGTGCAGGATATTGAGACTCAAAGGTCATTGAAAAATTAGCCATCTTATACCCTATAATGTGCTTTAACAGCAATCTTTATGAAGCTATTTCCAGGGTATGTAGCTCTCTCTCTCTCTCTCTCTATATATATATATATAATCTCAAAACTAGTTGAAACAGTTTATTTAAGGATTTTTTTTTAATTGCTTTTGGTCTGAACTCTGTGGTACTTGATGCAGTTGTTTTTGAGTTATGTAAATATAAATATACATTTATTTGTCTTTTGTAAGTGGAGTTTTAGACTGGACCTTAACTCCGCTTTCTGTCAACCTGGGAAAATTCTACTCACTCATTTATCCAGGTCAAGTAATTATATTTTTTTATGGTCAAGTAAACCACCTTTTAAAATAAATTATTACGATCAACAGCATATTGAGTGTGGGGGTAATACATTATTTGTCTAGACTAGTACATTTGTATGAGAACTTTGCAAGACTGATATAAATAAGTTACCTGCACACATTCCAATGTTTATTGGCAGGATTGATTTCCCTTGAATGCTGATAATCTTCACCTAACCAAATCATCACATAACTATTGCAGATGTTTTATGCTCAGCCCTTGCATTTGCTTGATGAAGAAGCCCGTTGCTATTACATTAAAACCTACACCTTCACTGCTCATGCTTCTCAAGCTGCCTATGAACAGAACTCCATGATACCGCACATCAGTCCATATTTAATCACTCCTGTACTGCCCATATTGTCCCAAATCATTTGCCACTAATGATGGTTACTGAAAACAATTCTCACCTTAGCTCCAATTTGGTTTCCACATTGGCCAATCTGAAGATGCACAATTTCACGCATTTTATGTAGACTGGAAAGTTCAGCATCTACAGCCTGGCTCAGTCTCTGGAAGAAACCCTCTCTCTCCTGCAGTATCAGTTACAGCCACACTGGCCTCATTTCAAAAAGGGCCTTTTTTATACTGGTGACGGTGTCACTCAAACAAGCAGGGGAGTATCCAACGCCACACATTATGCTCATCTCCCTATTAACAAAGCCTGCACACATATAGGCAAAACTTCCATTCACTGGGAGTTCTTCCTACATATGGAATGTAAGATCAGACGTACGTTGCAGAGTATGTGGAGAGGAAGAATGTGCTTCTCCCTCAACTAATGTTAAGTCTGTGTGGAATGTGTCCGTTCAGAAACAGACACTAAAAATGCGTATATTCCATATTGAAGGAGTACGTCTCTCTTATCTTAAGTCTGCTTTAGACACAGAGGCAAACAAATTCAAGCTGACTCCTCATCTGTTTGTGAAACGAAGGTGTGATTGTTAAATGCCACAGCCTCTCATCAGTCTTCAAGCAAAACTCCCATGGATTTCAATGAGAGCTCCATGCATGGATTGATCGTGGGATATTGCCCATAACTCACTAAAATATAGACCCATCGCTACAATACAAATCCAATCCAAATCCAAATACAATACAATCCTGAGCAGCAATGAGGATAAAATCTAAACCTCTGCCAACACCAATGCTATTTACATCCCTAAAATGATGTTCTGAATCAGGGGTAGGCAACCTATGGCACGCGTGCCAAAGGCGGCACGCGAGCTGATTTTCAGTGGCACTCACACTGCCCAGGTCCTGGCCACCAGTCTGGGGGGGGCTCTGTATTTTAATTTAATTTTAAATGAAGCTTCTTAAACATTTTAAAAACCTTATTTACTTTACATACAACAATAGTTAGATATTATAGACTTATAGAAAGAGACCTTCTAAAAACGTTAAAATGTATGACTGGCACGTGAAACCTTAAATGAGTGTGAATAAATGAAGACTCGGCACACCACTTCTGAAAGGTTGCTGACCCCTGTTCTGAATAGAATTCGTATCCATGACTTTATAGCAATATTCTGTTTAAGAGAAAGGGCTTGAGTCCATAAGAATCAGCTGCTTTCGCCAGATGTTACACATAGGCCCCATAAAAACCATCGCTAACTTAGAGATGTGTGTGTGTGTTTCCTCACCACAATTAAGTTAAGGCAACATTCACACCCAATAGTGACCTTCAAGCATTAGGCCACTATCACAACTCAGCCACACTAATTCAATCCAACAACTTTATCAGCCTCAGGGCATAACACAAGAAATGAAAAACCACTTGGCAGTGCACACCCTTAACTCTGACCTTAATAATGTAATGAAATTATCTTAAAAATTACAGTTTTAGCTTTTTCACCTACTATACCTCAGGCAGAGAAACAACCATACTCAATTACATACTCAACACCTCTCTATTTTTGCCTTCATTTCTTTTGCCTGCACGTCACTCTCCCCAGTCCCTGCAACTATTTTATAGTTTAACTTTGTAATTGTTAGTCACCCTATGAAGCACTTTGGGTTACAGGCTGAGGCAGATCATGGGGTGTTTTGTTTTATTGTTATATATTGGCTTACTATAATCCTTGTTACACTGCCATGAAGTACTGCACAGTTGTACAAGTCTGTTATGAAATCCTCCTTATACCACAGGGACATTACTGCCTCCCACGAGGAATTTGGCTAGAAAGAAAGACTAGTATGTACCATGGAATCTGCCATCAAAATAAAGGGGAAAAAGCCTGGCCCAATTGCAGTTACTGATAAAAAATAGTGTTCCCAAGGAACACTGCAAATGCTTCATTGCATCAAAGACGTAACATAACTCCAACCAGTCCCATGACATAGGCATGTCCCCTGCAGATAGACACAGGTCTGGTATCTCAGAGCACCAGATGGCCCAGCCAGGACGCTTTTGTGAGTTTAAGATGGCTTCATTATACATTAGGCATGTAGTACACTTCAGTGACACTCTCCTTTCAGTTTCCAAGTAGGCCAGCGGAAAAGAACTGAAGAAACATTAAGAAGACGATTCCTTTCAATGTTTATTTTGAATAAACACATAAGACCAGCACAGTGGAAGACCTTGGCTCATTGAATGAGCTTCTAGTAATTTGTTTTATCACATTATGGAGCACTATAAATAAAAGAAGACAATCTAGAGGCCTCCTACCCCCCCCCCCCCGAACCCCGCAAAGGAATATCAGCCTAATCCAGACTTCCCCACCACAAAAGTAGTGTCAATCTTGCTAGCGACTAAAGAAAGAGCCAATATAAATAAGACCCAGAGCAAACAATGCTCCCAGAACTACTGTTTGCAGGGAATGGAGCACAACATCTGTGTGCAAGCATCAGGCATAATGAGCCTTTTGCCCCTAGATCAACCCTCCACATGTCTGAGCATTATAATTCACCCAGTAATTAAGCATGATAGCAATAAGAGGCAGAATGAGCGCATTTCATTTGTTCTTTAGAATGGGGTAAGTGCATCATCTTTCAGCTGCAGAAGATCATCTAACCATTCTGTTTTAACAGGCAAGGAAGTTGTATCTAGATTTTCATGTTCACCTACTGCATCATGGATATTTTCTAGAGCTGGAAGAACGATGGGAAAATTGTGAATTTTCCTTTGAATTGGAAAGCAAATTTGAATTTGGCAATATATATTTTCTGTTCACTGCCTGAAAACATTCAAACACTCAAATTCTACTGCTAGGACGGGGGGGGGGGGTCATGAGGTTATTACATGGGGAGGGGGGTCACACGTGATCAGCCTCCATCCCAAACCCTGCTTTACCTCTACCATTTATAATGGTGTTAAATATATATAAAAGTGTTTTTAATTTATGAGGGGTGGGGGGGGTGTCGCTATCAGAGGCTTGCTATGTGAATGGGGTCACCAGTACAAAAGTTTGAGAACCACTGTGATAGGAATATTTGCACAATCTATTCTCAAGAGGCGCTTAATTACATCAGCCATGGCAAAGACCCAACAGTGCCTGACCAATGCATTTTACTTACGCAGTTTGCATTGTAAATCATTACAATTAGCTAATGAGTGGCACCCAAGAACGAGTTGCTGAAGAAATTGGCAGAATGGTTTTGAGTAACACACATTGTCACAATCTTTTTGAGAACAATTCCTGAGCAAAGAACAAAAAAAGTGAAAATAAATTATTCGCTGAGACTCATTCGTTAGTATATTTTTCAGTAAAGCTAACCACCTGAACCCATTTGCCTTTTTTAACAGCTTCGAAATACAGCTTGGATAAATTGTTGCCGGGGGCACAAAGTACCTTAATACCCTCAAATATGGAATTGTTTCAAATGCACTTTTCTGTAATTCGTCGTCTTTATACAAACAACTCTGTTTTTGACCCTGGCATGCCTTGGCTGTTTGGCAATTTCAAGCCTGTTTAATAATACTAAAGCATTCCCTATCTGCCAATGTTGTACATGTGTTACCATTGATAAGCAGTGAATGTTTTCAAGTGATCAGCAGCTGTAGCATGCAGGAACATGGCTGAAGGGTTGCTTCTCTATAAATATAGTGACTTAGTTTAAGTGAATGTGACAAAGCGCAGGGGAGTGCTGTATTGGCCATTAATATTATCAGCCCACTCCATGTTTCCACTGTCTTTAATGTGAGTTACATAGTGGCAAGGCATAAAGATGGCCCCCACCCCCTGCCCAGCATTGTAATGATTAGGACTAAGTGCACCTAATGCATCTTTCGCTTTTTTAACACCTGTTTAGTTCTTGCAGAAGGCAATAGCCTCTCAGTCCTGGCGAGGCCTCTGTACAGAGCCACAAAATGGGTGCAGCAGTCAGTGCTAGCATACAAGCTACACCCTCTGGCCTCATCTGTGGCATGCCTGGATCACAACTGAGGAGAGGGAGAGGAGCGCACTACACTCAGTAAAGCTTCATTAATCCTTGGTTCAGTTGCGGACACTGCCAACAAGAATGTCGTTGAACATTCATTCTTATGATGGTGTTTTGTTTCTGGGGAGGGGCTTTTTTATTTTTATTTTATTGTGATGAGACTGGGCTGAAGCCAGCAAATAATTTGTCTTACAGGGCACAGAATGGCCACCAGCCTGTAACCAATTCTAGTCACAACCAAGCGGGGCCATAATGCCATTCCTGGGACTGTTACACACCGTATTCAGCACTTCCATAGCATGTGGCATCTTCAAAGCCTTTTACAACATCTGTTGAAAGTCAAGCCACCATCTGTTCCACGTATAGAACGCAGATCATGCTTCAACACAGGAACGAAACTACTTGTTGCCAGCACAAGCTGTTTGCTTTTGAAGTTTCTCTCTCTCAATATAGTTTAGGTTAGAAGAACAGCCATTTATTTCTTCTGCAAAATCTCATCTCTTCAGTCAGGCTTAATGAAGTCATAGAATCATATGGTTGGAAGAGAGCTCAGGAGATCATCTAATCCAACCCGCTGCTCAAAGCAGGCCCTGTCCCCAGACTCCTAAATAGCTCTCTCAAGGGTTGAGCTCACAACTCTGGGTTTAGGAGGCAAATGCTCAAACCACTGAGCTATCCCTCCTCCTAGTCATCAATGGGCTATGCGTTGTGTGGGTAAGATGGGCCCTACTGCCTCATGGACAGTTTTAAGGCTATCCTACCTTCACCCACATTTTGGGATCTCAACAGGCATTTTCATTATGGTGCACTAATTACATGACCGTCGGGTAAAATTAAAAAAAAAACATCGAAATAACTTAGGGGCCTAAGGCCCATTTTCAAAGGTGACATGAGCACACAGGAGCTCAGGGCCAGATATTTAAAAGGATTCAGGTGCCTTAACAGGCAGCGTGATGCCTAATGTGGGTGCCACTGATGTTTTCAAAGCTGCACCTCATGCACCACCTAACCCACCCACCCCTGGTGCCTCAGTACCCTACATGCCTACGTTTCTGCTAGTTGGCATTTTCAAAGCAGCCGCAGTGCTCCAGCCACCCCAATGAGCTGCTCATAGCTGTAGCCCAAGCCCAAGTCCCCCAGGCCCTGAAGCAGAATTTTTAAAAGAGGCAGGCAAACGCCTGTCTTGCCACTAAGGTCCAATCACAGGTGTGCTCTGAGCATGCCTACAACCTGACATCTGTCAGACCTTGCAGCAGGAAGGCCTGATGATGGCCACTGACTGGAGGGGACAGAGGCAGCATTAGCACCTGCACAAAAGACAGCCAGGGCACAGTGAACCATAGGGCAAGCATTAGCGCGGTATTGTGCATATGAGCGTGTTTTGGCTGCTAGGGCATGGGCTACTTAAGTGACTGACCTGATCTAGGTGGAGAATAGAGTTTGCAGCTGAGGTCCCGAGCAGAGGGCGGAGCCTATCTCTGGTGTGTCAGCCACATGTACCAAGTCAGTTACTTAGGCACCTAAATCCCTCTCCTCCCCCTTTCCTCCCCCTTTTTGGCATTTCATGCCTGGTTAGGTTAGATGGCTCTCCACTTAGCTGGCTGGCTTTTGAAAAGCCCTTTCTTAGGCACTTAATTACCCCTTTGCACTCCACAGGGAGCTGCTTAACTTGGGGCTGAAAATTCCAGTAGCCACCAGGCCACCTAGGGGATAGGCATTGCTCCACCCAGCCAAGCAATGCCAAAATCCCTTTAAAAAACTGGCCCTCATTTGCTTGCAATTGGATTACGGCTTGTGACTGCCTGGCACTTTTGAAAACAGGAATTAGGCTTTTAAGTCACGTTAAGGCTTTTGAAACTTTTCCATATATATATAAACTCTCAGGCCTTCCTGTGCTATAAATATATATTTATATATATAAATAGAGAGAGAGAGAGATGTAAGCAGAGTCAGGATGAGCTCTACCCTGACATCTGGTGGTGAATTGTGGCAAGTTGTGGAAAAGAACTTCAGGGGCTGGTCTTGTTTGCATAGGCACACCCACCCCACCTAGCATGAGCCCACAGCTGCCCAAATGTTCACTTTGGCTGCTGTGGGATCCCCAGTTTCTCTGTTATTGGGGCAGAAAGAATGAAGTGTTGTTACCCTGATTATGTGAATCAAGGCTAGTGGAACTGTTTTATGACAGAGGGACTCACCATCAACTAAGTAGCACTCGCTAGACAAGGGACATGGGTTCCAAAACCCAGTGAATTGAGAAAAGCCTGGGACAGGTAAGTGTGTGGGCTTGGTGCAGTCTGAAACAGCAACTGCTGTATCTTCTTCCACTGTTCAATAGCAGAGCTAATTTTGATTCTATTAAGAATCTAGTTACAGACTGCTATACTGAATTCACTTTGGGCCAATGGTGCACTAGCACTGGGGCTCTTCTACTACAAACTGAAATTGCTAAAGAGCTAAAATTATTAAGAGTTGAGATTACTGTCTTAACTAATGCAGGAGCCTGAAAATATATTGCTAAGTGGCAGTTTGCTGCTCGGTTAGAGCTGCCCATAGGATAGTGAGTGGAGTGAAATGGAGCAGAGTAGTTTGTGGGATGGCTGGAGTGGTTTATGGGACGGATGGTGGAGTGGAGCGGCTCGTGGTGAAGGTTGCAGCAGAACCCCACGGAGAGGCAGGGCAGTTGGCCTTACCACGTAAGGTGCCCCTTAACACCCCAAGTGCCTCCTTCTCCCCCCACCGGCTGGGAGGGGGGGTAAAACTCTGCAGATAAACTTTTGAACTCTGGGGCTGCACTGACCAGGGACACAGACTTTTGGGTTATTGGACTTTTGGGACTTTGGGGTGATCTTTTGGGTTGTTGGACTTAAGACCCTGAGGGGAAAAGGACACTGCCAAACTTACTTGGGGATGGGTCTTTTGCTCACGGTTTGTGTTATGAATCCTGTTTTTAGTGTTTCCCCAACATAATGCCGCATTTTTTCCCTCTTTTATTAAAAGGATTTTGCTACACTCAGACTCCGTGCTTGCGAGAGGGGAAGTATTGCCTCTTAGAGGCGCCCGGGGGGGTGGGGGGGGGTATGTAATTGTCCCAAGTCACTGGATGGGGGCTCGAGCCAGTTTTGCATTGTGTTATTGAAACGGAACCCTTAGATACTGAATCCAGCCCTTGTTGCTGCCAACTCAGACGGGCAGAAGGGTTACATATATATATCACAGGAAGGCCTGAGCAGTTAAAAACACATGGCTAACAAAAATGGACATGCCTGTGGTCATGCAGCCTCTGGCCACCGTTTACCAATGTGTTGTTTTGTAGCTCTGTGCTTCCAAGCATCTCCTGCATCTTTTCATACATGAGGGGGCCTTTTATCTGGAATTTGTCATCCCTTTAAAGCATTTGTCCTAATGCAACTGCAGTTGTATCACAAACCTTTGTGTTGGTAGCATCACACCTGTTGACTCATCTCTGTATGCCAAGTGTAGCAGATGCTATTTATTTTCAAATTCAGTTTTAGTTTTAAAAAAGTGTGACGCCCAGGCTGAGCCCCCAGATGTCACTCTTAATCACACAGCAATACAGGTGGATTTGTGAAAACTCTAGCAGAGCAGTTTATATAGTGGACCGCATGTCCCAGCTACCATGGGCTGAATGTGGGCAGTGGCTAGCACAGGGATTTGTCTGCTCAAAACTGGCACAAGAGAATAATGACCAAAAATTGTTACTATCTAATGGCTTTGGTGACTTGTATGTAGTGCATTTCACATCTCCTAGCGCCTAATGGACAGGTTTCCATAGCACCAAAGAACTGGGGAAAACCCACTACCACAATTGGCCCCCATGTTTGTCAGCGCAACAGAAAGGACAATCACTGAACAACCATGGAAACGGAACCCTCAGAGATGCTCGTACCAGGTTAGTGTTAAAGACATCATAGGGCACTGGAGGGAGCTTGCACTGCCATTACCAGCCTACATTGTACCTGTTCTATGGTTCAGCAGAGGATTTCAGTCTCCAGGGCTGTCAAGAAGGCACTTTTCATAAGCATGACGTTCACTTAGAAAAATAACTGTCAGGCATTTGTGTTTGTACCACTGTGTGCCAGCAAAATGTGCAATTTAATTTAATTCTCCAGAAAGAAGTGTCACGAGACATAAAAGTTGCACAACAGTTAGAAATGCGTGAAAAATTGCACCACAACTGGTTTTGCTTCTGCTTTCTGTTCCCACCAAAAGCTTGGTCAGC
Source organism: Chrysemys picta bellii (assembly GCF_011386835.1). Lineage (NCBI taxonomy): Eukaryota > Metazoa > Chordata > Testudines > Emydidae > Chrysemys > Chrysemys picta. The sequence goes on along the minus strand of NC_088803.1, from coordinate 44,960,874 downwards.
ATTATAAAGGTAAGTCTACACTGCACAAAACCCCACCTCCAGCTGTGAGGCTCAGAGGCTGGTTCCATAGACTCAGTCTACAGACTGGAGCTTGTGGGTTATGCTATGGTGTTTTTAGCTGGAAACACCTTAGACGTTCCTGCTTGGGCTCCAACACCTGGCCAGGGGGAGGCTCTCAGAGCCTGAGCTGAACATCTACACTGCTATGTTTAGTGCCACAGTGTGAACCTGAGTCTCCAGACCTGGGCTCTAAGACTTGCTGCCACAGGGTTTTTGGGTTTGTTTCTTTCCATGTAGACATGCCCTCTGTGGTTTAGACCAGTACTGGGTCACGGACTGGAAGGCACTGGGTCACGGCAGCTCTGGTCAGCACCGCCGATCGGCCATTAAAAGTCCCGTCGGCGGTGCTGCCCGGCTAAGGCAGGCTAGTTCCTACCTGTTCTGACACCGCGCTGCGCCCTGGAAACGGCCAGCAGCAAGTCCGGCTCCTAGACGGGGGAGGATCATGGGGCTCCACATGCTGCCCCCACACTCCCATTGGCTGGGAACTGGCCAATGGGAGCTGGGGGGGTGGTCAGAGCTGGCGCAACCCATTAGGTGACCTCGGCGGTCGCCTAAGGTGCTACAATTTTGGGGGCGGCAACTGCGGCGGTATTTCGGCGGCGGGACCTTCCACCGCCTCGGTGGGGGGCGGCATTTCAGGGCGGGACCTTCCGCTGCCTAGGGCGGCAGAAAAGCTGGCGGCGCTCCTGGGGGTGGTGCCTGCGGGCAAGAGCCTCGTGGAGCTGCTTGCGCCTCCGACTAGGAGCCGGACTTGCTGCTGGCCACTTCTGGGGCACAGCGTAGTCTGCGGTGCCAGGACAGGCAGGAAGCCTGCCTTAGCATCCCCACTGCGCTGCTGACCAGGAGCCGCCCGAGGTAGCCTGCGCCCCAATCCCCCGCCCCAGCCCTGAGCCCCCACCAACCCGGAGCCCCTTCCTGCACCCCAAACCCCTCATCCCTGGCCCCACCCCAGAGCCATGAGCCCCCTCCCACACTCCAAACCCCTCATCCCAAGCTCCCTTGGGTCGTGGGCATCAACAATTTTCTTCAACTGAAAAAAAAAGTTTGCAAAAAACCTCCTTGTTTGGACCACAATCCTGCGAAGACTTCAACGGCATTACTCTCCGTGCATAAAGTTAGGCACATGCACACTTCTTGCAGGATCAGGGCCTTAATGGAAATACCTCTTAAAGAACATAGTTAAAGGATTTACACAGGCAGGAGCCTCAGTGTTTCTGTAGGCAGCCTAGGGGAACTGACCTTGCCAGTGAAGTCTGTACCTAGAAAAACATCTGACCATAGCACGAAGGCACGTTCTTGGCAGATACCAAACTGATACCAGATGGTCCTGCGAGTTTATTAAGAGAAACGATCGCAGTATAATCATTAAAGGCGGGGGAGGAGAGGGGGGAGCCGGCTGCTCTCACGACCCCATTCTTCTAGGCTTGCAAATGCCCGCAACTCCCGCAGGGGGCAGGCGCCTGGTTGAGCAACCGAACACACCCGAGATTGCGGAGAGCGCCGGGCGGTGCTGCTGGGGCTATCGCGGGGGGGGATGTCCAAGGCTGGGATTAGCGGCGAGGCCAATGCAGTCCCAGGCGCTAATCCCAGGGGAGCCACTGCCCCGGCCCCTCTTGCACACGCGCTCGCCGCCCACTCCCCGCGGGCGGGCCCCGGGCCCGGCGCTTCCTGCGCCGCGGGTTCTTGTCCCTCCCAGCCCAGGGCGCAGCTGGGGATTGACAGAGCCCAGCCCCTGGCTGACTCAGACGCCGCAACCTTCCCTTAAATGCTCGCGCCGAGGACGGGGGGAACCGGCCCGGCAGCGCAGGAAGCAGCTGTAGCTCCAGGACCGCCGCGCTGAGCATGGCCGGGCTGCCCCAGCATCTCCCCCCGCTCCTCCTGCTGCTGCTCGGGGGCTGCCTCTGCCCGGCCTCCGACGCCGGCCTCTACTTCAGGGAGGGGCAGCACTGCTACAAACCGGCCGCGCGCAAGCCCCCCGGGCTCAGGTGAGCGCTCGGCCCCGCCGCTGGGCTGGGTGGGAGGAAGGGAGCCACGTGCAACGCTGCTGCTACGCCCGGGCCACTGGCTGGGCGAGAGGCGGCTCCTCGGAGCCGGGACCAGGACCAGGCAGAAGCCGGTCAGCCTCTCGCGTGCCGGGAACGGCCCAGGGGCGCTGCCTGGGCCAGGCAGGCAGAGCCCAGCAGCCGCCCGCCGCAGCCCGGAGGAATCAGCTGGGGGTGAAATCCCGGAATGTCACTGCCCACGTGATGCCGAGACCTCCCCAGCCCCTACCCTACCCCGCTGCCCCTCCTTACTGTACCCGGCCTGCACCCACCGCCTTTGCCCTGCGCCTGGCCGACCCGAAGCAGCCCCTGGTAACAGCGGAGAACTTCACCGCACCAATTAGTTTCGATAACATCCAGGCTCATCGCCATCCCCTAGGGAGCCGGGGAAATGGGGTGTTTGTAGTTGGCCCCAGTTTCAGCAGCAGGGCCAAGGATTCTCTGCTTCTCTAGGGGCAAATGGCCAGGACCCAACTCCTCAGAGGGAATTTGGTGCCTAAATACCTTTGAGGATGTGGGCACAGGGTGACTATTGGGGGGAGACGGGGATTTGCACCGCTGCCAAGTTATTCCTTGATCCAGGACTCCTGAGCAATGCAGAAGGGAGACAATAAATCCATCCTCTTAGTTTTGAGAGGTTTCAGAGTAGATCGAAAACAGCATGAAGGCTGGATTGTTTCATGTGAACTCCTGCAAAGGGCTGCATTGGGGAGGCCTCTCATTTCTTATGTTAATCTCAGCTGCCTACCTGGTAGCTGTTTCTGTGAGTTAACACTAGTCACAAGACCATAGATAGAAGGGTACTAAAGGTCATGGTGGCTAGAACTAGCATGTGATCTCAAGCTAGGATGGAAATTCTCACACATCATTGTGAGACTGGAAGATTTTTTTTTTTCCTTTCTCTCTCTGAAAATATAAAAATCATCTCTGGGAAACAGGCTTAATTCTTACTACTTTGTTTCCATATAGAACCTACCCTCGACCTCACGAGTACCTGGACATCACTAAACTTCCCCCGAGTTGGGATTGGCGAAATGTAAACGGGACCAATTTTGCCAGTACCACTCGGAACCAGCACATTCCTCAGTACTGTGGGTCTTGTTGGGCTCATGGCAGCACCAGTGCCTTAGCAGGTACTTGTTACTGGGTATCTGTTGTTACTGGGTATTGTTTTCTTGCCAGTCAGTCCATTTTCAGGATCCCCCAACCTTCTGAACCCCTGATGGGGGGAGGCAATCCTCGATTTGCAGGATTATCAGCACTATTCAGGGTTGTCACTTCACAAGACAAAGGGCCTAACTCCTAAATAGCTTGGAGGCTCTGGGCCAAGGTACCTGCCCTAAATAAGACAGACAGGGGAGAGGGTAAGGAAGATTTTAAAGTGAAGGTAGTTTTGGTGGTAGCATATACTGTGGGAATTCCCCAACTGGCAGCTGAGAAGGGGAATTTTTTTTCTTGGTGGAATGTTCCAGAGTGGTAGAGGTGGCCTCCCTCATTTAGAATTATACACAGATTAAAAAGGAAAAATTGGATTGATTAAAACACATTTAGCAGAAGGGGCATTGCTTGTGGGGTGGGAATGTCACACTCTCTTTACTGTATAGTTCTCTTCTCCCTCTTGCATTTAGTCACAGTTAGCCCCAGAAAGCCAGGAGAAGCAGGTAGATAAATTATTCTATCATTACAGTGAAAACCGAGATACAACTGTGACTTCCCCTTTTTGGGTGGGGGCAGCAGCTCAGCTGGAGTTTAGCTTTCCGTGGAGCAGTTTCTCTTTTGCCTCTTTAGGGCAACAGCAGCAGTGGGACAGAAGCACATGGGGCTGGGAGCAGGTTACAGTAACTCCACACTTAACGTCCTCTCGCTTAAGGTTGTTTCGATCTTACGTCTCTGCTCAGTTTCAGAACATGCTCCATTTAAAGTTGTGTGATGCTTCTCTATAATGTCATTTGGCTGCCTGCTTTGTCTACAGCTGGCAGCCCCCCCACCATCAGCTCCCCCATGCTGCCCCACATACAGCCCCTCCCGCCTGCCGGCAGATCCCGTGGATCAGCGCCTTCCTCTTCCTCCCCGCACCTCCTGCCATTGGCAATCAGCTGGCTTGCAGCGTTCAGGGGGGAGGAGCAAGGACTCAGTGTGCAGGCTCCCCCTCCCTCCCAAATACTGTACTGTATGGCAAAAAAAGGGGGTGGGGGGGAAGAAGCGGGTTAAGGGTGGGAGTTTGGGGGACGGGGTAGTGTGGGCAGGCCGAGGGTTGAGCTCTCCACCCCTGGGAAGGTGCTGCGGCTGCTGCACAACATGCTTCTCCTAGCCTACAGCGCCTTCAGCCTCCTTGCCTGCCTCATTGTCTGCAGTGCCAGTGGGCTGTGCTGTGTGGGGTAAGGCGGGGGCACCTGCCAACTATAGTACTGTACAGCACAAAATTTCCCTGGAACCTAACCCCCCATTTACATTAATTCTTATGGGGAAATTGGATTTGCTTAACATTGTTTCACTTAAAGTCACATTTTTCAGGAACATAACCAATGTTAAATGAGGAGCAACAGAGTGCTTTCATAACTGGTAGAGGATGTTAGGATTTATCTAATTAAGGACTGAAATGAAACATGTACATCCACATATATCTGCCCCTGAAGCCAAATTTGAATGGAAAGCAGTAGCTGCACCTGCAAAACAGACGCCATCATTTCACCCACTCGATTGGGTCACGGTGTGGGCACCTAGCCATTCTGTTAGCATATACAGCTTTTGCACCCACAGCTGTCTGCAGATATTTAACAGATGCAGCTAAGGAGACATAGTTGAAATATTTGGCCCGTAATGAGTTACAGACAACAGTAAAACTAACAAGCACCAATTGTTTATTCTTCTGTTATTACCACAGACCGCATCAACATTAAGAGAAAAGGTGCTTGGCCTTCTGCCTACCTCTCTGTTCAGAATGTTATTGACTGTGCCAACGCAGGGTCCTGCGAAGGTGGAGACCACACAGGTGTTTGGATGTATGCTCACGACCATGGCATTCCAGATGAGACCTGTAACAACTACCAAGCCAAAGACCAAAGTACGGCAACAGATTGCAAACCTTCCTAGCTACTACTCACTCTTATTTGGCAGGGTTTGGTATTCGCTTTAAAGGAAATTAAATATAATTTAGCTAACACACGCATTTCTTTTTCTGCTTCTACTTACTGCGGGCTGCTAGTGAAGCACCTGCTATCTAACTAGGAGCAGCAGTTCCCTTAGAGTAGCTGTCTGTGTTTTTTTTTGCACCAGAATCAGACAGCATAGATGTTGCCATCATGTCTGAACAAGCATCCACCATTCAGGCTGCTAATGTGAACTCACTAGGCATTGATGTGCATCGGTGCTTTCATGCAGTAATATTTACAAGTGTCATCTTAAGTTACCAGAGCAGAACTTCCGTCTACTATACTTACTTGCAAACAAATCCCTTGAATTGTTTCTCTAGCTCCACAGAATCAATTTAATTATTTGTATACTGAGACACTTATCAGGAAGTAGTTTTTATAACCTACATTGAAAAGCATGTTTGAAGACTGAAACAGATAAAGAGCACATAACCTTGAAATATTATTGACTGTAGAGACTGCCTTAATTAGCAATCTGAACTTGCAGCTTTATCTAACCTGAAGAAACAAGCAGTTTTCTCTGCTATATTTAATCTTATAATTATGGCCCCTCAAAAGGAATTAAAATTTACCATTAATTATTTCATTGAATAATTAACTGTAAGAAGAAAAATACTAGCTTGCAATGTTAATCGAATATCACTGCTTCTTTATAGCCTGCAAGAGGTTTAACCAGTGTGGAACCTGTGTTACCTTTGGGGAATGCCACGTGATAAAGAACTACACCCTCTGGAAAATTGCTGACTATGGCTCTGTCAGTGGGAGGGAAAAAATGATGGCAGAAATCTATGCCAATGGTCCAATCAGGTAAAGACAGTATTACAGGGTAAGAGTTATCCTGTTAATTTTCTTTTAGTTGTTTGCAAGCTTCATGGGATAAACTGGAGAGCCTCCTTCTGTAGCTCATTCAGCACTTCTTCACCAGACCAGGCCTTAGCCTCTGAAGACGGATCTGTGCTAAACTTTTGCACAATATCTTATGATCTAGACCCACTTAAGTTAAGAACTTTTCATTTGAAGTGAAAGTGGGTGACGGACACTGTTCTCCTTTAGTCTGCTATAATTATTTCTGAATGAGGAAGCTCTTTTTGCTTGTTACAGTTGTGGCATAATGGCTACGGCACGCCTGGATGCGTACACTGGAGGACTTTATGCTGAATACAACCCCTCTCCTATGGTGAATCACATTGTATCTGTGGCTGGCTGGGGTGTGGAAAATGGAACTGAATACTGGATTGTCCGTAACTCCTGGGGCGAACCATGGGTAAGGAAGAGAGAGAAGGGATGTGCTCAAAATGAAATGCACATTTTTAAAAACTCCAGAAATTTCTGTATTACAAGTTGTACAACTAGCTTGTTTATAAAAAAAAAACGAAGTTTCCGTCTTAGCCATAGGAGTTGTCTCAATCTATGATTTTTAATACATCTGACAACTAGGAAAAAGTCTATAAACTGAATGTAATGCTACCCCACTACAAAGAACACGTAAGGCAATAGCAGGCCAGCCTCTGTGCGGAATCTTAATGCTGCCCTCATATGTGTATGCAACTCCCATTGAAGCCAGTGGTAAATAGCTTTGTGATATATGGGTCCAATAGCTATTTGGCTATGGATAGTAGGATATGGAAATGAATTCCTGGCTGGAAACAAATGAGTTCACTAGAGAACTGCTATTTCAAATAAGCTTGTTTTGTGAATCCCACTCAAACCCTTTGCAGAGATCTGCCTTCACCTCTAGTCCCCCTTGCTCTGCCCAAAGTACACTGCTTATGAGACAGAAGTTACTTTGATGTTACTAATTTATAAACCTTTTGCCAATACTAATGAAAATTAATTTACTACAGGGTGAACTGGGCTGGCTGAGGATTGTGACAAGCGCATATAAAGGTGGAAAAGGAGCTGAGTACAATCTCGCTATTGAAGAGGATTGTGCCTACGGGGATCCTGTATTACCTTGATTGTTTCTAGGGTTTATGGGGTTCTTTCTGGCTTTGAAATTTTATTTTTTTTCCCCCCTCCAATTGTATTTTGTTTTAATTAAAAGGCAGTTTAACTATTCTGTAGTAAAGAATGACCAGGCAGTTAAGAGGAATTAGCTCAGATCACCATGATGTTTTAGAAGTGGAAAAACTGCCTCTAGATTTTTAACTTACACTGCGTATTTAAAAGCAGCTGTTAAGACAAATTTGCTTATCCTCTGCTTTATGTGCCTGGTACTTACCAAGCAACTTATCAGAAGTTATAGGTACAAATCTGCTCACTGGAAAAATCATTCTTTCTTGTCCATATAAGATTTGTTTTACACTTGTAACAAAGGAGGTTTTCCTTCTAGTACAAACTTTAAAGTTTACTTTAAGCAAGAGGTATGGATTTCTTTTAAAAATTTGGGTTTAGACTTGCAAATTATATACACAAAGTACAATAGCAAAGTAAATATCAGTGAGCTACATAAATGCAGAAACCGTAGTATGTTTTTTGTTCTCTATTTTAAAACTGTGTCCTATAGTCACATCCTATTGTTTCACTAAGGCATGTGTTGCATTGCAGATTGTCAGATAAAAATGACAAAGTGATGCAACAGTAACCAAATCTCTTTAAAACTACTGGAAAATGTTTAATATAAGCAATGATTGTTATTGCCTGATGCTTTCTTTACTCTAATTCTAGGCTTTGGTATTTGAATGGCTGTACTATTTTTCTGTACAAGGACAATGACAGGGTTTTTTAAGGGGGGGGGAGGAGAATGGAAACAGGGTTCTGATGAGACATAGCTTTTAGCATACAAGGAAAGATGATATGTTATCTTCCTCTTTCCTGCTTACTCAACCTCATGTGCCTAGTTCTGTAATGGTGTAAATTACAACCCAAACCATATCAAACATTAACTGAATCACAGTTGTTAAACTGACATTGTTTCTTATGTGAAGTGATTAGAGGGTGTGCAAGTGGATTGTAAGAGTTTAATGGAATTTGTTTCTCAGCATTAAGTTAGTGGTACCTATGGCAGCATCTCTTGCCAGGACACAGACAAGGTTTAAACAGAATCTGTACTGTAGTTAAATACCATCAGGAGGTGCCAGCGAAGGATGGGTGGGGGAATAGAGCCACCTTCAATGATCGCATGTGTATATGAGTGAACTAAGGACACCTACAATTTGCACAGAAACTGAGTGCCCCATGTCACCAAGGGTCCTGCTCTTGGACTGAGATGCTAATCAACCACAACATACTGAAGGTCACATTTACCTAGAACAGAGATTAGGGTCTGCATTTCAGGTATGCTACAGGACAGCAGGGATCTACAGACTTCTGTTTTCCATTTTGGCAAGTTAAGAATGTCTTAAAACATCTCTAATTTCAGGAGCCAGCTGCTTTTTTGTTTTAAATAAAAACATAATTGTTCACCTGTGACCTACAACAGAGAGGCACATTACTCATCTACAGTTGTTTCATTGTGAGAGGGGCTTTATTTTACAAATTATTAGCTTCGCCACTGTCCCACTGATTTCTAACACCATTGCTGCTGCTTTGATAAGGTCCAATCTACCTTCAATCTCAGAGGGAGAAAACTGTCTCCTAAACTAGTTGCCTAGCAAAATACAGAGGACAGTCTAGGGGCCTATGATCCCTATTGGAACATGCAGCATTGGTCTCATGGATACAGTATAGGATGGGCCACAGGAGCTACATTCTATTCCTAGTTCTGACAGATGTTCTTTGTGAACTTGGCCAAATGCCTTTCCTTTAGCTGTCAAAAAAGGATACTAAAACATGAAGGTTGCAAAATTAATAGTCTTTAGTTACATGGTCACGTTAGCATAATTCATATATGCAAAGCATGGGCAACCTCAGTTCTACACTGCCTAACTCTTGAAAACTCAACTTTGCACCCTGGCTATTCTTAAAATTAACTTAAACATTTAAGGTTTACTAAAAATATAAGTTCCACAATATGAAGCCACATTGACCCAAATGGGTCATCAGCAGGGTTGTCCCTTGAGGTCCACACCACAGACCTTTCACTTGAAGGACAAAATATGGTTGTAGGGGCAATTCTAATTTTGACTTTTCCTAACTCTTGAAAACTCAGCCTTAAGGTTCTTTTTAACAGCAATGGGGAGGAGTTGGCTATCCGCCTCTGTGAGCCAACCACTGCTAGGGGATGAGGTACACTAGCTGATCTTGGATTTCACTGCTATTTGCTGACAGCAGAGTAATGATGAGATTGAAGAATCCTGGGTTCCATTCCAGGTTCTGGAAAGGAGCATTTTAAAATAAATTATAAACCCTTTTATCCTCCGCCCCATTGCAGGTGAGTTAGGCTGCTTCCTCCTCACTGCCCAGGCATCAACAGGGGGAAAACTGAGAAATGCAAACAAACATTCTCCCTCCTTTCAGTCCAGTTGCCAGGAGCAGCAATTCCAAGGCAAGTTCTGCTTAGCTGCTACAGGCAGGGAAGGAGCATGCTCAGTACCAACTGAACGCTGCTGCCAGCCTCTAACAAACCTCAACTGACCTTGTGCAAACTGAATTTTCAGAGGCCAAATGTGTGGATTTTCACTGGAACAGCAAAGACCATTTGCCTGAGAGCAGGATAATTTCTGCTTCAACACATGGAGGTAGTAGAGCTTCTCAGTGAAACAGTGGTCAGAATTTTTTTCAAACATGGGCAAAACATTCAGCATGAAAAACTGCAACCTGAATGGTTATAATCTGGTAAAGTTATAAGCTATTGAAAATAATTTATAATGGAAAATGTTAGCCACCTTGAAAGCAATTTATATGGCAGTCATGTCATGGAGTGCATTGTGCTAGGCACTGTATGAAAAGAACAAAAGCTTACAATTTAAGTAGAGGACAAGACAAGAGATGGATATAGACAGGGGAGAACAAGGAAACAGTATTGGTCAGCATGGTAAGCACTAGTCTCGGCATACCAGTGGCCTAGCCATTTTTTGTAGGCATCACAGCAAAGGAGAGTTTTGAGGATAATGAGGTCATTATCCTGATGTTTACAGCAAGCTCCTCCCACCCACAAGGGGCAGCAAAGGACAAAGCATGAAAGTGCTTGCTTGGAAAGTTAAGAGGACAATGGAGGCCAATTCAAGGCAGGAGTCAATGTCTCAACAGCAAATGAGAGATGGTAGTAGGGTGGGTATGAAAGGCTTTTAGAGTAAAGACAAACAGCTTCTGTTTGGTGAGAGAAAACGGGGAGCTTATGGAAGACTACAAAGAGTTAAAGTTGGGTGTCCCTTCTACCTACAATACTCCCAGAGGTGCCTGAAGCCTTATATTTTAAATGTTGTCAAAGCACTTTGGAATGTTCTAGCACCAAGAACTAGGAAGCACTATTTATGCAAAAGATTCACCTCCTTTGAGCAATGGGTCAGTGTTATGGTAGTAATAAACTAGAGTTGCTGCAGCAGCACTACTCTGATCCCCTTTAGGAAGCACTGTCCCCTTTACTCAACTACTACAGATTGAAGTCTGATAGAGAGTCCCACTTGTATTGGGAGAAAAGAAGGTTCTTGCAGTTCTGCAGAAGAGTCCACAAACAATGGCAAGTTATCTTGTGTATTAGTGCACCCATGCCTGCAGTATCTCATTACCAGAGACTCATTAACACATTTATTGGGGTATTTTGAGGGCTTGATTTCTTTTTATGAATGTAACTCTAAACAACAATTTTATGCCCATCGTTAGTTACAAGTGGAATTTAACTGGATGAAATTAGGGCATATAGATATCAACATTCCTTAAAATAGCATGGCAAGTTTGGCTTCTTGTGCCCCCATTTTTTTCCTGCATGTGATTGTGTGCAAAATAACAAAACAAAAAAACACCCCACATAGTTATGTTTTAAAAATTCAGGCTAACCATATAAAGCATAAAAGAGGTCTCTGTCAAAGTACTGTTTATAAAAATATAAATTAGAATCTCAGTGGTTTATTTCCACTGCTCGTCTCCATACTAAATTAGTAAATGCTAAAGTAATAAAAAAAGCTACACCAAGAATGTTTAGATATATTCAGATAATTTAGCTACAGTACCAACTGTGACATGGTAATGAAACTTACCAGTAACGTTTAACACATCTATTTAAAAAAAAAAAAAAAAAAAAAAAAGAGAGAGAGAATTCTGAATAAGGCTGCTTGCACGCAGGATTTGTGTATCAGTACAGAACTAGCCTTGATTATTACAACTCAGTTTGAGTTCCATAACACACGTCGTTTTTCAGAAGGTAATTTTGTAGGATATTAAGAACACTCACCTGTCGAACGCAATGATGAGAAAAATCATCCTGGGTTCTCCGCAGCACAGGACTAACTGTGTGCTCATCAAATCACAAGATAAAAGCCTGCAGCATTCAGGGTTACAGTCACTAGAAAAGTGGCGAGGGAGAGAGTGTGCGCATGCGCACACACACAAACACACACTCTCTCTCTCTCCTACAAGCTGTGAAAGTAACAAAAAACATTCCTTGAAATATGACTGTATTTCTCATGCTGCTCTTAGGCTGGCAAACTGATTTTTGTAATAAAAATATCCTGAAGTATTAATCCATGTATGGATTGACCCTTTTCCAAAGATGCAATAGGAGACTTCCAGAATAAAGTTCAAAGTTACTGTGCAATATGAATCAGCAAGCATCTCTACACTTCTTCCTTGTTGGCTGCCATTGTATTATCCAACTAGAGAACCCTACTGGTGGTGGGCATAGCAAAGAAGTGATTGTCCATAACCTCAGTATTCATGGTGCTCTGCATTCTTGTTTTATCGCTTCCTTAGTTCACCATAATGAAGTTAGATTTGCAATGAGCTTAAAGAAAAAAAGATTTAAAAAAATTGTTCAGCACGCTGTTTTAGTTATAACTGCTTTCATGTGCAATGTCTGCATTATATAATTGGTTGTGACAACTGAGTAAGTTAAAGTCTAGGGAACAGATTGACCCTTTTTGTTCTCAGGCGTGAGTGCGCTATGGAGGCAATAGGAAGGGACTTGCTCTGCTATACAGCAGCCTCTCTAGAAGCACTGGTGAAGGACTTTCAAAGGAAGTCCCATCTAGCCATCCCTGATTAAAGGAAAATCTCTCCACATGGGTCTTTAAGAGGAAAGGGAAACTGGAATGAACACAATAGTGCTTGTATAATATATTCTATTAACTGTAATCCCCCTCCCACAAATATTATCTTCAGAATGTAAGAGCGTACATAAAGGAGTGAGGAGGGAACAAACATCTTACCTATGAATTCTGTGACAGGGTCATGTTCACCTTCTGTTTTAATAGTGCCTGCAATGCTTTCATTCTCTAAGATCGGAAGGAAAAGCTGCACAAAGTCTGAGGTATATGGAGGAGCAATCACATCCAGTACCTGAGATGTCAGACAGAGAACTGTGGGTTACTTTTCCAGTTTGGTGACTGGCAGAGACAATTGACTTGTGTTATCCTCCTCCCTTAAATCAAACTGGTAGTATGTTACTAATTCACATTTCTTTCACACCACCTCTAGTCTCCAGCCATGCTTCGGCCATGTGCTGCCTCTAGCTTGCTGATGTTGCAGACAAACCTGTTTAGATCACTACGGGAACTCCTGTCCTCTGAAAACAGTATGCCATGTCCTAGTGAGTATCCAGTGTTAAATATCTCTCTCAGAATCTGATGTGTCTTGAAGTACGGGTATTTGTAAAATCATCAGTTAGTAATTTCTACCAATAGTCTCATCCAAACAGATATAAAACCTATATTAAATCTCATCTGGTTGTGTGTTAGTTGTCCCTTTTCAAAGCAAAACCAACAAAAAGAGCTACATGAATAAAAGTGAGCAGCTGACCTCAGTAACAAAGTATCTAATGAGTGAGATGTCTGTGTCTAGTTTCTCCAGACACTTGCGGATATAACCGACGACAGGTAAGACATATCCCCGACTGAGTAAGTGAACCATTCTGTCCAGAAGGGTTTTCTTCAATTCCAGCTGAAAAGACAAGAGGAAAAAAAGCCATGCATATGAATCAGAATCGCCTAAAAAAAGGTGTTATTGTTCATACTTATCATTTCAGTCTGTCAAGTAACTTTTTATGACGACACAATATTCTTGAAGCAAGTTCCACTGGGAATGTTGGTGCAGCAAGATCAGTCATCATGAGCCTAACTAACAGATAAGGAGCAACATAAAGAACAAATCCTTTAAGTATCACCTGTTCCATGACATCAAGCTGGGAGTGTTCCGTTTCAAAAAGCTTGACAAGAAGTTGCAGAACTTGGGGGTGAAGCAGCTGATGGCATGTGCTGATCTGCAAACATGAGGTAGTGTTAAGGTCACCAGTACTTCTACTTTAAAAGACAGTTATTCGAGCAGGCTTACCCTTATTTTCAGTTATTGATCCAATGCTCAGTACAGAATTCTTCAGGACTGGATGTGTACAACTGCTATTCATCCCTTTGCGGGCTAGAGTTGCCAACTCAGTGAGATTTGCTTCAGGAAATCCCATCTCATAGTACCAAGCAGTTAACTTGGGGTACTGAAATGGATTCATCTCAGTAAGTTTACTGGGTTACAGTAACTGACTGATGTAATCCAGTGAGAGACTTCAATAGACTTTGGATCAGGCCCTTAGAATCATTCCACTCACAAACCTAAACGTTGCCATTACCATCACCACCCAGTAACATATCCCTTAAGGTCTTACCTCATCTAGTAATGCCAGATGCACTGGAGTGTGATCAGTCTGAAGCTGAAAATATCGTGGTTCTGACACTGTCCAGTCCACCCACTTTAATACACCCATTGCCACCACAGGAAACCTAAACAGAATAAGCTCCATTAGACAAACTGATTTTAGATACTCCATCCTAAAGTTTGGTCTTAGTCTTGCCTACAATCAGCTGAAAGTTTCATATTTAACTTAGATTAGAATTAATACTCAGAGAGAAAAAGAAATACTCTTCCTGCTACCAGCATGTTCCCAACAGGCTCCACTGATAAAAGTAAAAGGAGACGCTCAGCCTAGAGAAATTCCTTTTCCCTTCACAAGGATGCTCCCTTAGCAGAGAATGGTATGTCCCATACACAGTGGGCAAGAAGATCTTTCTCCACGTCATCTACTGTAAGGCTGAGCAGGCCCAAGAATGTTCCAGTCGGACTATTCAACATCAGCGGTCTCAGACTTGGGGGAAGGGTGGGGGGGGAGGGAGAGAGAGTGTGTGTGTGAGTGTGTGTGTGTGTACGCGTGCGCTGAGAAAGATTCATTAGGTAGGAAAAAGTGACTCCAGTGTGACTCATCTCCTTCCAACTGTACAACTGCACAGTCTTCTACAGTACAGAACATTTCAGTTTGGGGAACGGAGTAATAAGATGGGAGGTAGACCAAGCCGACTTGATTACAGACTGATCCTGATGAGGTATATTTGAAGCCTCAATGTTGCTTACACCTTGCAAATGTGGCCATGAGACAGTTTTTTCACATATATGCTCAGAATGATGATACTCCTAACACTGCCCACAAGGAAGCAACTGCTCCGGAAGAGTGAGCTGTGAATAGAAATGGAAATAGCTTCCCAGTTCAACATTCCCAGAAAAGGTCTTTTTGGGCCTAGTTATCGATCCAGAACACAGCAATTACGTCAGGACTTATTACTGAGAAATACACCTTCCCACAAACAGCAATTTTGAAGAATTAAGGCGTTTCATAAAAATACTATGTGTTCTCCCAAGGGTTGCAGTGCAGCTACATCACGTAATACAGAAAGGAAAGAGAAGCAAGAAAACACAGACAGAAGCCAACATCTAAATAGCTATCTTCTGAAGCCAGGGACATGTGTAGCATTATGAATTACAAAACAGAGCTAGTTGCAGCTTGCACCATTTGCTGCCTTTATTACAATGTAAATTGTACTTTCTTGTTAACAGAAAGGAGTTTCAGCTCTGGAATAGACTTTCTACCTACCTGATGCACTGATAGAGGGTGCTCAGCTCTGCAACCAGCTCTGAAGCTCCTTTGTTTTCGTTGCAGCACAGATTGTGAACAGTTTCAACAGCTTTCGAAGTCGATTTGAGCTCGTCTTTGTTTATGCTCACTCTCTTGTTCTAAAATATTTCAGAATTAAGCTCTGAATGCAAGACTTGAGAATTTACAGGAAATTGTTGGCTATTTAGGGAAAGACTTATTATATGACACGTCTCACATAGCTTTACCTTTCTCAATGCTGAAATCTGTAAATAATTTGTGAAGTGACCGAAGTACAGATGAGTGTAAAGTACTAAGAATGTTTCTCTTGTATTATTAAAACGATTATTTTCATAATTTTAAAGTAATTCATTTGCTTCTAAAAGGAGAGTTCAGATTTTCTAGCCCAGCACAGACCTGCAATTGCTACTCTAAGAAATAATGGCAAAAAGCCCCAAACATCTAATTCCAAACTTTTATTCTACTGGCCTAATCTACAGAAGACCTGGAGTTCCCATTTTTTTCCGTTGGAGCTGGGGGTATTTAACTCCTCCGAAAAATCAGGTGCACACAATTTTAGCCTAAGCCAGGGGTCGGCAACCTTTCAGAAGTGGGGTGCC
This sequence comes from Chrysemys picta bellii, assembly GCF_011386835.1. Classification (NCBI taxonomy): domain Eukaryota; kingdom Metazoa; phylum Chordata; order Testudines; family Emydidae; genus Chrysemys; species Chrysemys picta. The sequence goes on along the minus strand of NC_088803.1, from coordinate 44,945,051 downwards.
GAGTCTTCATTTATTCACTCTAATTTAAGGTTTCGCGTGCCAGTCATACATTTTAACATTTTTAGAAGGTCTCTTTCTATAAGTCTATAATATATAACTAAACTATTGTTGTATGTAAAGTAAATAAGGTTTTTAAAAATGTTTAAGAAGATTAATTTAAAATTACATTAAAATGCAGAGCCCCCTGACCGGTGGCCAGGACCCGGGCAGTGTGAGTGCCACTGAAAATCAGCTCGCGTGCCGCCTTCGGCACGCGTGCCATAGGTTGTCTACCCCTGGCCTAAGCAATGATGGAACTTAAACAACAAGCCTGGATTTTCCTTATGTATATTTACACTAATGCATTAACTTTAACTTCTACACAGTCAAAGAATATGATATTACCTTTTTCCATGTCTCCACTACACTGGCTGCATATGCTAATATATGGATATATTTATGTTTATGGTCCTGATTGATCTTAGCACCTGGCTTAAATAGTGACTGCATGAAAAGGTCCAGAAAGGCAGGTACTCGAATCTGTGAAGGAAACACAAGGTTTCATTAGTGCAACAGATTAAAAAGCACCAAATAAATATCTAGATCTTGTGTACACACACAGAATAGGGTACAATAATGCATTATCTGCTGAGTGATAGACCAGATGGTTTAATGGGTCATATTTTTAAAGGGGCTCAAATCAAAGTGCTGGCACAAAGTGGAGGGTACAATTAGTACTGACAATATTATTTAGATATCTAAATTTTCCTGTTTATTACTTGAACTCCATACATAATCAGGTAGTTAGAAATCTAAACAGTATAACTGCACCTGTAATTAACTGTGCCCATAACAGACTGGGGACACAAAATTATAAGTCACTTTTTAAACTCTGACCTAATAGATCTTTTCCATATTTAACTTTGGGGAAGTGTTGTAAAAGCATTCATAATTAGATGCTACAAATAGCATGTTCACGTTTCTGTATCCCTTAATGAGAGGAGTCTCCGTAATGAGTAACTGAGTACTAGCAGCACTTATAACTCTCTCTTATTTTGGTGTTTGTACAGCACCTTGCGCGATGGGGCCTGAAGCCCCGAGTAAGGCCTTGAGATGCTTATGTCACAGAAATAAAAATAAAAACTTAACAGTATAAAGAGGTAACTACGAACCAGTTCTACTGGAGGTGGGTCCATGCTTGTAAACATTTTGAACAGGACTGTGATGTCTGCTGGATTCAGAGCTCCTTTGGATAACATGGCACCAAGCGCTTGACATGCTCGAGGGTAGGAGGCTGCAGTACCCAGGGCTAGAGTGATCTGACTAGCATCGTGGCCTCTTGGTAAAGAGCAAGACACACATGGGCTTTATATTTTTCTTATAAAGAAACTGAAACATGTTAATTTTAGCCTCAGAAACATACCGATAGAATAATCAGTGTTTGTCACCTAGTGTGCAGAAGACAGCCTTAAAGACTGAACCCTTTCCTCAGTGAGATAATACCAATGTGGCTACCGTAGGAAATAAAAGATTTGCATAGGATATTTTAACCAGTTTTTACACAGTCAGAACATCGACATTACTTAATTCTTTCAGAATGGCGACTTCAGGTATCCCAACGAAGGAAAAAGGGCTCGTTTGTGGCTCTGTAGATATTTGTTTATTGATCACACCTGAGCAGCTCTTACTGTGCAGCTTGATCCTACTAGGAGCAGGATGAAGAAATTTAGGAATTCTCTGTTTCAATCAAGAATGGGCAAAGCTGACATTTTGTGGCTTACCATACTGTTACCAGTGAAATTCTGCTCGTGTGAGAAAGACAAATTAACAAGGACTTACTTCTCGTGAGCAAATCGCTGAACCTCCTGAGCAATCCTGTGCACAGCAGACCCACCTTGCTCTTCTTGGGCTAATATGGACATCATAGACTGAGCAAAGAGATATGTGTGTTCTCCATGGCAAACCATTTTCTGTAAACACATTCAGGGAGAGGTTATTCGCCAATCTGAAAAATCTGGGTCACCCTTCAACAAATATATTGCAGCAAGGGTTAGTTATGGTGCTAAATAACTGAGTAAGATGTAATGTCAATGGAAAGGTGATACCATAGAAAATCCAGTGCAGAATGACATCCTTGTATGTGATGCTATTCCAGGACAAGCTAGATCTAGAGTTCCTGCTTCACTTTACTACCCAACATAAAAGGCTTCTTAGAATTCTCTCTCCTTCACCCAACTGCCGGTTCTCATGGTTGTCCAGTATTTCTCTCACTAAATTTAGAGAATGAATTAGCATTAAGCTATCCAAACCTCACTACAATATTTAACAGGAAAGAACATGCACTTGTCACAGTTCAGGGCAACTGCATCTGTATGTCCCCTCAGTGGTACACCAAGGGTACCCACACTCAGACATCCTGCTCCGCATCTGTTGCCTCTCTTGGATGGAGACATGTGTCTCTATTACTTCTGATTGGGGTATTCCCAGGCTGCACAGTTCCCTTGACTTTACTGTGTGATTCCTAGCACAGAAAGGTTGCCCTATGACACCTGCTTGCTTTCTCTTCAGGACGGATAACAGTATAATTGCTTGAGATAAGTTACCGCACAGTTCTTTCTAAGCAAGCCTACTTTATTCTTAAGAGAATACCTATTAAAAACAATAAAAGACACACACACTAATAAGATTACCAGAATTTCATCCCAACTCTCACATGGGCTTTGGCAGGTGCAGTCTTAATACCCCAGCCTAGGGGCATCCTTATGGTTACAAGTTCATCAGAGCTTCAGCTCAAAACAAGCACATGGCCTACCGGGGCCTCATAAGACTAAGTCCTTCCAATCCTCCCCTAAGCACTGGGACCCTCCATGAACCAGGGGTCCTGTCCATTTGCTGGAACAGGAAGAAGGCCCTGATGCAGATTAAACCCCAGGCTTTTATCCAGAAGTATTTCCTTTGTCCGTTGGTCCCTGAAGAATCCAATATGAACTAGTATATTTATTTCTCTGCAGGAGGGTGACTTCAAAGGGTTGATAATGGAGGAAGTATATTAGCCCCCCCCCCACCCCTTACTAGGGAAGGTACATATAATGCCACAACACAAACACAACTGCATTTTTACTACAATGTTCCCAAAGGTGTTAACCCTAATGAATGAGGTTTAATTTAGTAACAGAGCAACATCAGCAAATTCCCAGTCCCATACTTTCCCCCAGAAACGTGCATCTTGTACTCCCCAGTCCTCTCCTGGACAAGACAAATTCATATAAAGTCTATCATTTTATTAATAGAAAATGATATGCACAAATCCCAAATGGAGTTTCCCAAACACTTCAATCCAAGCACACTGTTGGATGCTGAGGAACTTCTAAGAGTTGCTGCCTTGAGGACCTGCATCATAACCAACATCCTTCTGGGTCTAGATTTTCCAGAGCACTACAATTATGCCAGGTCTGATACCCCCCTGTGAACTGATAGCATGTCAATCAGGACACTGGTGAGACTGCTGAAAGCATAATGAGCTCTAAAATTCCTGCTAGACTTCTGCACCTTCAAATTATTCAGATTAATAAACCTCAAAAAGTGTCATCTCAGCGGCCCATACAACCCCTGGTGGTCAAGACTTTGAACAGTATAAAAGCTATTTTTGATGCATAACTCTTGGTCTACATTTTTTTCTGTGGGCCCATAAACAAGACTGCATAACCAGTGCATCTTCAAAATGTTGTGAGATGAAGTTTCTACACCATCACCAGGGAAGCAGAGAGATTCCTTTTGACAAAAGGTAAAAAGACACTTACCGCAAACTCTGGGAGGTTCTTCTCAAGGTTTTCTTCCCCTCCATCTAAAATTGTAGCCAGAGAAGTACGTAGCACTCGAGAAAAGACTTCTAATTGCTGACATGCTGTTGATACACTGGTTATTTCCCCTTGATAACCAGCATCAGATATAAGCTATAACAACAAACAACACTCAAAATGATTTTTGTATCTCAGCACATTTTAGGAAGATTGGATGAAACTACACTGCACAGAATGTTAAATGAGTCTCTGCATACTCTCCATGGAATCCAGGTAATACAAATAAATAATCGTCAGCATCTAGACACTGACTGAAAAGTATGATGATAACAGGACAGGTGGATAAACCCAAGTCATATGACATTCCCTGTACTTTCTGAAAGGAAAAGGAAAAGGAAAAGGGGGGGGGGGGGGAGATAAAACATCCAGCACATAATATTAAAAAAATGCCTTTCCATTCCTTCTCAGTGAAGGGTTTTGCTAATGTCATCAATTGTTTAAGCAAAGTTAAAGCAGTTCATATAAAATAAAAGAATCACCATGAACTGAATTAAGTTTCTTAATTAAGTGTTCTCATCACTATCTGGGACCACTAAATTACCTGTAAAAACCTTACACAAAACAAGTTCACGAAGCAGTTCATCTCCTGGCTTGCCTGTGTGCACACAGGAGAGCCAGGAGACTATCTACTTCTTGACACACTACAAAAAAAAAGGTTAACCATTGGTCAGCTGTTCTACAGTCTACATGAAATGGGTTGATGGTCAGTCTCCCTTTACATCACAAAAATACACCACAAATGTTGGCATCCTTGCAAGTGGTTTAAAGGAGGCAATCAAGAATGGGTCACCTGACACTTAGTGATCCTTCTAAAAATAGGGTGAGGTACATTGTGGTGAAGCTTGTACTGAGGATATCTGTACAAATACCTGCTCTTCACCTAACCAGAATGCTATAGATTTCAATACATTATATTTCATAAACACCAAGTTCACTTTAAAGAAGTCCCACCACATGGCAGTCATAATGAGGATGGTTTAGATTGCCTACAAATGAAATGTAACAAATTACTATTAAAATTCACACATGTATATTACTGTCTTTGATCCTTGATTTAGTTATGTCAAATTAAAAGAAAAATATTTTCAACATGCAGTCTGCAACATTCTTCCCATAGAAAATAGACTCTTAAAATGCACAGAGTTATCAATACAATAAATAGTCTTAATATGAATGCCCAGAGATTGGGGAAGGTTACAGTTGGCATGTAATGGAAGAAGAATTAGAAATCATCGTTTCAGTAATAAGCTGTTTATTAGACTCCAGTATTGATTACCTTGACAGTAAAATTAAGCATCAGGCAGTCTGGATGGGCTTCAGCCAGTTTGTAAAAAAGATCTCTCCAGGTAGGATGTGCTATCATTTGCTCAAGCCAGGCTGGAGTCTGCAAAAATTACAGTGACAGAAAGAAACACTGCTGTAACAGTGCAATAAAAATCCTGAATCTAAACATTTATAGAATCCAACAGATTCCACTTCTTAAGCTTATCCAGAGTAAAATGTTTACATGCATTATTTCAAGAGTCTTGAGAGAGAACTAGCTAACTGGAACCTTGTAACAAAATAAAATGTATTCAGCATTGAGCAGTTTCCACTGTCTAAGTGAACCTACAGGGCTTCTCAGATATGCAGAGTAATTTGAACAGCGAGCTAGTTTTAGTAAAGTATTAAAGAGGAAGCTACAGCCTCCTTCCCCAGTATTTGAATCCAAGGGCCAAATTTACCTTGGTCTAAAGAGATACAATCTCATAAAGCTGAGCTCAGAGACATTATGTCCAACAATTGCAACCCTGAGTTTGGCCACTGAGCAGCTGGTCTGTACTTGGCCATGTGTATTCTATGCATTACCTCGCCTTCCTCTGTAAAGATGGAATCTGCTTTCCGAGGGTCAAAGTGTTTGATGAGTAAACTTTTCAAGTGATTTTCTACAGTTTCCTGAACCTGCACCGGCTCAACACCTGCAAGGAAGGAAATGTCACTGGGTGGAATCTAAACTGTCAGAGTAGTAGCAACTCCTTGAAGTTTCTCAAGACTATTAGAATAATAGAACAGAAGTCATCTAACAAATTAATTAAAAGGCAAAAAGGGAGACAGTATTCAAAACCCAAAATAGGAATACCAAACAATATTAGATCAGATATGAAGGATTTAGGATTTCTCTTTCCTAAACACAGACCTACAAGCTGTATTGCACAGGCGCACACATGTGCAGGTTACACTAATCCTTTTCTCAACTTGTCCACTCATGTGAGCAAGCTGGACACTGACGTTTACAAGACAGCTAAATAGGCTGATAAGTACGTTTCAATATCTTGTCTGTGCTCACAAGAAAACATATGGAGAATAGACAGTGAACCTACATGGCTACAAACTAAAAGACAGCTACTTCCCATATGACAGATTCAAATACATGCTACACCATACTGTATCCTTTTGAATAATGTGTAATGAAGTAACCAGTATCTGTACTGTGATTGCAGTGATTTAAGACATTTCCAACAGTGTGCATGTATTCTTTTCATACTAGTAACATTTGAATCTACCAAGATGTAGATTTCACCTCTTCATTACACCATGGCAAAGATCCAGCAAAATTTACACTGTGAACTTGCCCCTTAAGAGGCAGAGCTGCAGAAATCCCAGAAGGTTTGACAGTAAAGAATTTCAATCTCAATCAGTACTTTTGAGAACTACAGTTACAAAACTGTATATTTAACTGATCCACAAAAAGCAGGCTGCAACTAAAATGTAGTTAAATCAACATTAATTATGCTATGCTATAATAAGATGTTAGGTATTTCTAGAGTATCTATCACAACACTACCTAAGCACTAGTCTCTTTACATGGGATTAAAATAATAGACGGAAAGCAGAAAGTCTAAAATACAATAGCTCCTTTCATACTACAATTTTAGTGTTCATCACCACACTACCTCACTCATCCCTTGGGTACAATTGTGTTCTATTAGACAGCTGCCACATCATTACACAAAAGTGGAACTAAAAAAAATATTCTCATCAGGTATATCGGGATTCAAGGCAAAAAAATGAGTTTAGTCATATATTTAGGTATAGAATGGCAACTTGGACATCATCCACCTTTTGGGTATGATCAATGTTATATCTGCCAACAGTTCAGATGTTTCTGATGTATAAAGAAAAACTACAGCCACAGGACACCGTTAGACCACTGTAGCGTACCTGTTTGAATGAGCCACTCTGCCAGTAGATTTACAGTTTGTGCCACTGCAGTATAATTCTCTGACAGCAGTTGGATAACATTTTCTGGAGAGCCACCTGCCTGGAAATACCTGACAAAGGGGTTAAAAAAAAAAGGGGGGGGGAGGGGGGGCAGTTATTTCAAAATTAACTGAAGAAACAAAAAGTACTCCACCCCTATGTAAAGGCAGAACAATGCGCTCAGGTATCATTTTCAAACTCTCAGTTACATGCAACATATTATCATTACATATTAAAATCTTTTATACTCACCTTTTTAGAGTGTTAAATATAGAGGGCTCCATTATATAATCTCGAGTGGAAAATTTATGCAAACATTCTTGCTGGACTTCAGCATCATCTTCTCCTTCTCCATACTCATCATCCTGCTGTTTACAAACACAGAGTCAGAGTGGTTATTTCTCTTTTATATTTGTTTTTTTCTACTGTGCTAGTTACATTTTAAATATCTTGCTTGTTACCCATAAAGGTGCACGTACACACCATGATTTCCTATAGCAAATGCCTTCTACAGCGGAAAGCACAACCTCTTAACAGAATTTACTTCAACACCTACCACATTTAGGGGAAAAATGTATTTTTAGGGGGAAATGTATTTTTAGGAAAGCGAGCACAATCAAACCTTAAATAAGAATAATACTGCAACTGTAGACTCAGGGCATTCAATTATAAATCTCTTGGAGCAAGACATGTCTCTTTCCTTTATACTTTTTTAGCATCAACTGTGAAAAAATCCAGGCACCAGAAGCAGCCATCAAGAATAGGATTTTTTAAAATATACCCCACATTTACAGTATTTGCCAGGTGAAGGGGGACTGGCAGGGTCTAAAGATCAACCATGATTACCTGGAGCTCATCCCAAAAAGGACAGGGGCTCAGGAGGGGACAGGTTTTGATATCACAGGGGAAACCATGATTATTTTAAATATTGGCAAAAATATATGTTTTTTAACTCCTGAAAATCACAGAGGGGAACCCCTGTGCCTGCTTTGACCATGCCAATGGGTGAGCAAGTAGTAAGCAGGCAATCAGACACATTTGGGGAGCACCGAGGGCACAACACACCCTCAGCATAGCAACAGGAGAGAGCCTGTGTTGCTTGTGCAACAGAAGCTGCTTTGGTGATGGAGCAGTGGGGACAGGACAAGGGGAGAGTCAGCCTCTGGGACTTTATACGTGTGTGGGGGGGTGAGAGATGGAGCCCCCTAGCCAATACTCCCGCCTCTGCTCCCCCTCCAGAAGGGACCTGCAGCCACAACCCCTCAGCCAGGCTCCACCCCGCACCCCTTCCAATCTCCGGTTCTGCTCAACACCCCTTCCTCCGCCCCCCCCCCACTGCACCCCCTCCTCTACCCCCCCCGGCTCGCCCTCCCCCCCGCGCCCCTTCCAATCTCCGGTTCTGCTCAACACCCCTTCCTCCGCCCCCCCCCGCCACTGCACCCCCTACTCTACCCCCCCCACTCGCCCTTCCCCCCCCCCGATCTCCGGTTCTGCTCAACACCCCTTCCTCCGCCCCCCACTGCACCCCCTCCTCTACCCCCCCGCTCGCCCTTCCCCCCCCCCCCCCGATCTCCGGTTCTGCTCAACACCCCTTCCTTCGCCCCCCCCACTGCACTCCCTCCTCTACCCCCCCGCTCGCCCTCCCCCCCCCCCGATCTCCGGTTCTGCTCAACACCCCTTCCTCCGCCCCCCCACTGCACCCCCTCCTCTACCCCCCGCTCGCCCTTCCCCCCCCCCGATCTCCGGTTCTGTTCAACACCCCTTCCTCCACCCCCCCCCACTGCACCCCCTCCTCTACCCCCCCGCTCGCCCTCCCCCCCCCCCCCCGATCTCCGGTTCTGCTCAACACCCCTTCCTCCGCCCCCCCACACTGCACTCCCTCCTCTACCCCCCCCGCTCGCCCTTCCCCCCCCGATCTCCGGTTCTGCTCAACACCCCTTCCTCCGCCCCCCACTGCACCCCCTCCTCTACCCCCCCGCTCGCCCTTCCCCCCCCCTTCCCCCCCCCCCGATCTCCGGTTCTGCTCAACACCCCTTCCTCCGCCCCCCCACTGCACCTCTCCTCTACACCCCCCGGCTCGCCCTTCCCCCCGCGCCCCCTCCAAACTCCGGTTCTGCTCAACACCCCTTCCTCCGCCCCCCCCACTGCACCTCTCCTCTACACCCCCCCGGCTCGCCCTTCCCCCCGCGCCCCCTCCAAACTCCGGTTCTGACCCCCCTCCGCGACCCCCGCCTCTCACCCCCCCTCCGTCCGCATCGTCCCCCCACTCCGCCGCGCTGCCGCCGAAGTAGTCAGTGTCCTCCATGGGCTCCGTCCGCTGCGAGCCTCCGACTAAAACCCCCGCCCCCCAGCCCGGCTCCGCCCGCGGAAACCAGGCCTGGCCCAGGAGGAGGAGGAGGGTTCCCTGTGGGGAGGGGCACCGCCTGTGACGGCGGGGGCGGGTCCCGCTGGGCTGGGCGGGAAGAAGCGGAGCAGGGCCTGGGCTGGGCCTGGCCGCGTTGGCTGAGGCGGGCGGGAGGGGCCGCGCGGCCCTGAGGAAGGGATCACGGCGCTAGCGCCCGACGGTCGGGTCACCCCGAGTGGCGCGTGCCCGCTGCCCCGGGGGAAAGGACGGGCCCCTCGCTGCCCGGGGCGGCGCCTCCCGCAGCCATGGCTGAAAAGGGCCCTGCGCTGCTGGCGGTTGGTGGTGTTGGGCCCCGAGCGGGGCGCTGGCCGCGTCACGCCGGGCCGGAAAGCGGCCGCCACACGGCGGCGCGCAACCCCCAGGTGTCTCGGGAGGCCGCGGCCGCCCTGCGTGCCTTGGGCCGGGAGCCGGAGCGCAGCTGGGCCGACACCGATTTGCTTTTCCGTGCAGGACGGAGCCCCAAGCTGGGGAAGCCCGTCGCTGGCCGAGCCGAGCTGGCCCGTCAGCCGCCGTTTAGCGCGCGACTTGCCTCAGAACCGCGCCGAGCCCGCGGCTAGGTAGGCCTGGCCCGCGCCGGGGGCTAGTGCCTGGGACTGGAGCCAGCCCGTCGCGATGCGTATTTTATAACCTTCCCCCGATTGCTCTAGTTAAACGTTCAGAGTTGAGCAAAACTCGGGGGTTTAAACTCCCCCCCCCCCCCCCCTCGACATTTCTTGATTGACACTTTCCCAGGTGCAGGACGTTGGGGGGGGGGCAGACAATAGAAAACCAGGGGCTCCCAAACTTCACTGCAGGGCGACTCCCCGTCTGACAACAAAAGCTACGACAGGACGGGGGACAAACCCTGAACCCCATTGCCCCGTGGAGGTGGCCCAGAGTTGAAGCCCCATTGCCCCGTGCAGGTGGCCCAGAGTCGAAGCCCCAGGGCTTCAGCCGGGGGGGGCTGTAACCTGAGGCCCACCACCCCGAGCAGTGGGGCTTGGGCTTCAGCCTCCAGTCCCAGCAAATCTAATGCCAGCCCTGGTGACCCCATTGACACGGAGTCGCGACCCACGGTTTGAGAACCGCTGTAGTAGACATTAGGATTCAAAAAGTTAAAAATGTATAACTGTTAAAACAAATGATCAGTGTCACATGTCAATATATACAAAGTATATATCCTTAAATCAAAATCAAGTAAGTTCTCAAATGGCATTTTTCTTTCTTTGCCTACCCATAAATGTTGATGATTGTCAATGGAAATATTTTCTCTTGTGTTTGTATGGTGAAATGGATGTTTACCAACATTCACCCATAAAAAACAAATCCTTCCAAAGCTACATGGGGGGTTTGATGGCAGCAAGCCACAGGTTAATAAACAGCAGGTCTGTGAATATCAAGAGAGTAAGTTTGAAAGATCAGCCATGAGCCCACTTCTCCAAGAGGTCACCCCTCAATGCCCAGGAGGTTCCCAGCACCTCACAGGCTCAGCTACCTGATCATTCAGACAAAATCTGGGACCCCCTGCCAAGTGATCTTTGTCTCCCAGCCCACTATTCCATTCTTCTGTGCCATGCCAGCTGTTTGTGTAGGTGGTGGTAGGGTGCTGCTGTTATTCCCAAAGAGGTTGTGATCCAGGATTTACACCCAAGGAGAATTGTGGGTGGAGATTGTGTGTTAATAAGGAGGAAAGAGACTAATAGGATGCACTCGGACCAAAGCCACAATAAAGGGAGAGAGACTCCAACTCCCAAGGGTACTCAAGTTATCCCCATGATTCACTTTCTACACCATGCATCACTGAAGAATGGGTCCTTAATATCCTATTAGCATTAGTGGGCCTCAGGAATCTCCTGCAGTTACAGATGTGGCAGCATGGTGTGAAGTGGCTCTAAGTTTTCTTTACAACAAGCACATAAGAAATTATGAAATAGGATCGTTATTGTTTGTGGGAGGGGAGAGATGGGTCTATGGATGAAGCATATTGTCCTGCTGGGGGAATTGGTGCAGAATTCATGTCCAGTGCAGATTTCTTTGCTTCTCCACAGAAAAATGACTTTCTGATAGGGAAACAAAGGGAATCTGCAAGACTAGACACACACCGCTCCCTAGCTGCGCAGGTACATCATTTCAGGAATCTGGAGCAGCCAGCGGCGAGGTAAATCACTGCAGGGCTAGGGACACCTCAGCCAGTGACTCTTACCCTGAGCCGGGAACAGCTGCTAGTCCCGGTTGGGCTGGAGGCAGGAGAGGACAGGACTTCCTCTTTCCCTGCATGGAGTAGCTGGGGCTGTGTCAGACCCACCCCCAGAAACCTCCCCAGCTGCAGGAAGCTCAGCATCCTCTCCTGCTTCCTGCCCCCATTGCTCCTCAGCTATGGGGGAAAGGAGTCACTGTACGGAAAGCTGCTCCCCATCCGCCCAACCCCCGTGCATCTGGACCTCCCAGACCCAGACATCCCCACCAAGCCTCACCCCAGACACCCAGAACCCCCCTAGCCTTCCATACCCAAACCCCACCCCATTGAACCTCAACCCCTGGGGCCCCCTGCCATCTGGAGATCCCTGCCTCTGGATCCCCACCCCTGCACCCAACCCACCCCCACAGAGCTCCCTGCACTCAAATCCCTACCCTGATGAGCCCCACCCCCTGCAGCACCCTGAGCCCCCATATCCAGATCCCCATGCCACTGATTCCCAATTAGTTCCACTCAGAGCCCCACTCCCCCAGCACCCATACCCCCTGCTGAGACCCCCACACTCAGACCCCTGAGCTGAGCCCCAACCACTTTCACCTAGAAGCCCCTGCAGAGTCCCATTGCCCCTGCACCTGGAACCCTCCCAACAAGCCTCTGTGCATCCAGATCCCCCCTCACCTAGACCCCCCATTGAGCTGCCTGCACCGATTGTCCCACACAGAATCCTCTCAGAATCCTTGTTTACTAAATTTTAAAAAATAGTTCCTGGTGTGTCCTGGCAGTAATAAATCATATTAAGACAGAGCCCATGTATTCTACAGCCATGGCACAGAATTGTGTTCCAGAGTCTGGGTCTCTTGTGTGTTTGCATGGGTTTTTTTAAGGTATACTTCAAGTTTTTCTGGTTGTAAATAAGACCTTCCAAATGATAATCAAGTGGTCATTATTGCCTTCCTGGGTCTATAGAGAGCCCGAAACCGTAGCTCTGAAATCTGAATTACTCTGCTCATTCATTTAATCTGATGTTACCTGTAAAGCCTACAGATAACATTTTAAATGTCAACATCGATAACTGTTTCACTGCTCATCAGTGGAGGGAATCTGCAACGATGAGGATGCACTGCTCAAATGATCCTGCTATTGTGATCTCCTTTAGCCACGCAAGCACCTACCTGTACAGCCCATCTAATCAGGATATGTATCGAGCAGATGATTTACTCCCTGTCCACACACACAGTAAACAATGTAGATCAACCTTTGTGTTGACTTTTTGAACCCCATATAGCCCATGTCAGAATTTGGCCCTCTGATGTTTAGTCCAGATGTACAACAGTTAATCAAACTAACATGACGTGGAGTGCTAACCTAAGGAAATAGACCAACAGTGGTGCCAAAGTGAAGGGAAAGACTGGAACAACTGCACCAGGAAGGGAATAAAAAGGCAGGGGGAGGAGGAAAGGAAGAGAACACAAAAGCTGAAATGAAAACTAATCAAACAATCTATCTTTAAATAAGGCAAAGAGATGAGTATTATCAAAACTGAAAGCATGTGAGAGGGATATAAAGAGTCCCTTTGTTTTAGTTCAGATTGACTTCCTTTCTTAAGTTATATAAGAGCTTATATATGAGACATAGGAGGATGAGGGTGTATTCTGGGGTTTGGAGGGCAGCCCAGAGCGTAGCTGATTAGTTACTTAAAAGATTCTTTATTCTGGTTCAGGTTCCCTTTAATTGGAGGGAGGGAAGTACACTCTTCCATGCTTGTCTCCATCTCATGAAATCATGTAGTAGAAAGGAGCAAAAGACCTGTCCATAATTATTTTCCAATAGCACCTGCTAGAGATGCACTCCCTGAAATATCCAAGTGATGATAAACTCTGTTAGTTTATTCCATTTGCAATTTTGATTGGATGAAATAGTTGTTTGCATGCGCCCCTGAACTGGGTGCAGATTGGCTGTATTGTACTTCTCCACAAGCACAGTTGTGTTTCATTGGTAGGCATTGTAAGAGTTTTGGGAACAAACGTTCTAGATAAATATAGGGTAATATCTCCTGATCCTGCCAAGGAGGAAAAGAGACCTCTTCACAAACACAAGGACTGACGAGACTGAAACAAAGAGGAGAAAGGAGCAGGCCTGTGATACTGTTCTTCACTTGTGCTGACATTGCTTCCTGGCTGCGGGAGAGTAAGACAGCAAAGTAACATTTCAATTATTAAAGCAACACTGACCATTTTTATGAGAAAAGACTGGAAGTAAAGTGACAGTGAGATCCTGGAGGCCAATGGAAATCTCTCTTTAGAATAAAGAGCATGTTCTACTCCTGAGGGCATTCTGCGCCAAAACATTAAAAATTCTGTGTACAATATTTTAAAATTCTGCAAATTTTATTTGTCAAATAAATATGGAGGCTCCAGCATGGCATTAGGGAGCACAGGCCATTGGCTGCACAGAGGTGGAAGATCACTGTGCAGCTCCCACCCCGGGACATGGACTCAGTAGTGAGGCTGCATCCAACCCTGACAGAGCACAGGGACCAGGTCTGCCCCAGAAACACCCCAGGGCCCTACTCCTCTGTGCCAGGTGCACCAAGTGCGGGCAGGCAGGATCAGCACGGATTCAAGTATGGAGGGGCTTAGTGTGGGGGGATCCAAGTGTGGGTTGAGAGGGTTCTGTGTGGGGCAACCTGGGTGTGGGCAGCTCAGTGGGGGAATCCGGGTGCAGGGGGATCTGGATGCAGAGGGGCTTGTCAGAAGGTTCTGGGTGCAATGGTAATGGGAGTCTGCAGGGGAGTCCAGGTGAAGGTGGTTGGGGCTCAGTGGGGGGGGGGAGGGTCTGGTGTGGAGGGGATAGAGCTCAGTGGGGGGTCCAGATGCTGGGGGGGTGGGGCTCAGTGGCAGGGGGGATCTGGGTGCAGATGGCTCATTGAGGTGGTCCAGGTACAGGGGGAGTGGTGCTCATCGGGGGGGTTCTGAGTGCAGGGGGGGAGGGGAGGCTCCGTGGGAGGGTCTGGATGCATGGGGATTGGGCAGATGGGGGAACAGCTCTCTGTATAGGGATCCCTCCCCCTGCAGCTGATGAGCAATGGGTGCAGGAAGCAGAGGGAGTTTGCAGAGCAGGGGAGAAATCTGTGGGTGGGTCTGACCTAGCCCTGGATGCCATGCAGGGGAAGAGGAAGTCCTGTCCTCCCCAGCCCAGCTGGAGCTAGCAGCTGAGCCCGGTGCAGGGTAGGAGTCCCCTGCCCCACAGTGATTTATCTATCTTCCAGCTGCCCTGGGCACCCAAAACATCCTGCTGGGGAGGGTGGCATGACAACTCTTGTGGCTTCCCTTTGCTTCCCTGTCAGAAAGTAATTTTTCTGCAAGGAAGCAAAGAAATCTGCGGGGGGACATAAATTCTGCGCATGCACAGTGGTGCAGAATTCCCCCAGGAGTAATGCTCAAACCACAGCTTTTGGTACATTTTCCTTTAGTCAGGTGGTAATTGGCACCTAACAGCAGTGAAAGGGGAAGAACATAGCATCCATCCAGTCATTGGGGTTAACAACATGGAACAATTCAACTTACGGGGAGTGGCACTAAGCAGTGGGCAAACAGTACTTGTTTTTTGGATAATGGTATGGGTAAATCAACCCCAAGTTTTGTTTTCAGTCTACATATATTTTAGTTGGTGCAGCCCTGCGTAGTTAACAGAAGCAATATCTGTGCTATATTTGGGTTATCAGATTCTAATGCTACCAGTATCACTGCTGAGCAGATTGCACCGTTGTAACCAACTCCTGAGTGCTGAAACTCTCTGGATAGAAAAGGCAAGTACTAAGCAGCAATGCAGTGTGTTAGCACAGTTAGAAATGCCCCATTCAAGCTCAAGGAGAAGTGAGAACTCCAATTACATCTTCAGTTCTGGTGTGAGTAGTTTTCATTCTATCTCAAGGTACATGGCACACCTGAGCTGTATGGAATAGTTGACTTACAGATATAGAAATAAGACATTTCTATACTGCACCTGAAGCTACTCTAGCCAGGGCAAAGACAAGTGGCAGATCCTCCAAGTTGTGTTCATAATCCAGAATGGTGTGCAAGGCTGCAAACTGTAGGACACATTTTTGGAGGATGGTTGCAGGACAGCTACTATGCTGTCCCATCTAATGGAAGGTGGAGGAAACTTGTCTTGAATTATCCTGTACGAAAAAGGAAACCAAACACTAAGACTTCAAAGTCCAGCCTGATCAATACTCACATGGGAAACCACAAAGCAAAAACCTGGCATTGCCAAGAGTAGTCCTGGTGACTGCTAGGGTGACCAGCCAGCAAATGTGAAAAATCGGGATGGGGGTGGGAGGTAATAGGAGCCTATATAAGAAAAAGACCCTAGTGACTGCCCAGAGCTCCCTTCTCTCTGAGTAACACAGAAGATCCCCGCATTAGTGGGGAGGCGGCTGTTACTCTAGGCACCAGCAAACCAAGCATGTGCTTAGGGCTGCACAATTGCAAGGGCAGCATTCTGGGGGCGGCAGTTGCGCTCTTGGAGGTGGTTTTTTTGTTGTTTGTTTTGCTTGAGGCAGCAAAAAAACTAGAGCTGGCCCTGTTTTTGTCATCTGTATACACTGGATTTCAGTTAAAATATTACAATCCTTTCACCATGAAGAGGAAACTTGGATCAATTATTAATTTATATAGAGACAAATTATTTGCATAGGCTCCTAACTTTGGCGTTTTACTGTGCGTCATGTTTCTTGCTTCAAAAACACCATGCAAAGTAACATGATTATTTCTGTAGCTATTTGGAAGAGGTCCAGGCTGGCATTTTATTCCCACATGTTAAGTTTTCTGGTGTAGATTAGACAAAACGATAGATGATAAGCAGCTGCTTAACTCTTTTGGTTACTGCAGATCAATACCCAACACAATCTATGTGCTGTGAATACAAACAAAGCAAGTAGACACAGGGCCTGGATGGAAGCCATATAGATTTCAAAATACAATCTTTAACATTAGAATGCACTGTGCAACAGTGACTTGCAAAATTATGCCTGTATATTTGCACCCACAAATAATTGCAAACTATTTTATAGAACGCTAACTCGTAAAATACTGCATCTTCAACGCTATAAAATACACATGCAAAAATGGAAGGGATGGTTGGGGAGAAAGGGGCACACATGAAAGACCCTTTTTGAAACCGAGGCATGAGAGTGAAATTCTTCCTTCACTGATGTTAAAGGGTTTCTGTGTCTTTGAAGATAACATGTTACCTCTTACTGTGCACAAAAGTTTGGTTTGTCCCCATTCTAGGCAGACATGGAAATTTAAGAATGAGTTTAAATTAAAATGTGGCCTGTATTCTTGGTCTGTGGTACTGAACATAGAGGATAAATTCATGGCTGAGCTCAGTAATGCAAGAGTCATGTTTCTCCTGGAACAAGTTGGCAGGTGTTGGTGAAAGTTGCCTGCTGAGTCTGGAAGGAAGTGGGGGAAGGTGGAAGGACGGAGTGATTTACCTCACTGCACACCAACCCCTCTGGCTAGTTAATTAGTAGCAATGACACTCTCATAAAGAAGTTTCTAGTCCTCCCTCAGCAGCAAGATAGTGGCAAGAAGGAAGTGGCTAAAAATTGGTGGTTATATATAAGGGAATAATCAGGGGGAGAGATGGTCCCAGAAAACCATTGAGGGAATGGAGACAAGATTAGAGAGAGGTATTGGAAACAAAACAGCCTAGACAAATGGAACAGTAAGTCCCAGTCCAATTATCGAAAGTGGATGCATCTTAAAATGTGACTGTACTCTGACAAGTGACACTACAATGGTAGCAGAAGGTCTGTGTGGATCTTATTAATTCCCTATATAAGTAGTTCAGTATACAAGTAAAAATGTGTTTTCCTTTAAATGCCAGTCCTGCAAGGTAAGCTCAGTTATTTCTTGCTTCTACTGCATCACCATAAATAGACAAGAATTGTCTCACTAGAACAAACCAATTATCCATGCAGTGCAGTGGCCAGTAGCAGATGGCTAGGTTCAAGAAACCCATAGACAGTACCTGAAAAACCCACCGAGAAGGGAAGTGTCTTCCTCACCCTTATCAGTTAGTATTGATGTTTGCTTTGAAGCCTGAGGGAGGATTTTTTTCATCCTATCTCATTTTAAATAAGTGTCTGGATTGTACTGAAGAGATTTTTCCATGCAAATATGTAGCAGTTATGATACAAGTTATTTCTGTGATAGTTCCAGTCATCTGCAAACACTGGATTTCAGTTAAAATGTTTACAATCCTTTCACTTTGAAGAGGAAGTTTGAAGAGCCTTTATCAAATTCCACCAACCTCTTGGCCTCAATGATTTAATGTGGCAACGAAGTCCACAGGTTAATCATGTGTGGTGCAAAAAGTTATTTCCAATAAATAAGTTTTACAGGTCAAATTCCGCCCTTAGTTACACTTTTGCAATCTCTGTGTCTACAGAGGGCAGAATTAGGCTCTGCTAGTGGAACTTGGTTAACAATGCAGTTAATAATGCACAAACCAGAATAGAATCTGTTCTTTCTCCCACAGCTGTACTATTGTATTCTAATAGATTCCTGTGCCATCTTCATCACCATGTTATTTGGATTCCATAGCACCTAGGAGCCCCAGCTATGCACCAGGGCCTCTTTGTGCTAGGGTGCCGTACAAACATCCAAGCACCTTCCAGTAGTGCAATAAGTGACATGACTTAACATGTCACAGGTGCTTCCTTCTCTCTCATCCTCTCCTCGGGGGAAGAATTGTGTGTGCAGTGCAGTTTTGTATTTTTTTATGAAATGTGCATGCTGCTCTGCGTTAGTTAGAGAGGGCAGGTTGAAGAAGTCAGCTTTGCTGTTGGAAGGTGGCAAGGTCTGTGATGGCACTGGGTCTGCAATTCTGATGTTTATTATTTTACAGCACCTCAGAGTGTCTTGAGCATTTTGTAATAGAGAAAGACATGGCCACTGTCTCAGAGAGCTTACCGTCTAGTTGCAGACATGAGGCAATGAATGGGAGTAATAAAACAATACAGAGGGTTTTGAAAAGGAAGGACAGGGAAAACGTCAGTGAAAGCTGTATCAAAGTAAATAAATGGTCACAAATCTATATATGGCATTGTTGGCTCATACCTTGGAGGTATAAATAATTTATATTTCACACACACATACTATAGGTTTAGGACCAAATCTTCGTTCCCTACAGAAAGCCCAAATAAAGGGGCTTTGCACAGCAGATCTCAGGAGATGTGCATGCATGTGTGGGAATACCATTCCCCTTCCTCCCCCCACAAATCTTGAGGTCCCTGATGTGTGCACCTCTTAAGTAGGGTGTTTGGCCAGTGGACAGGTCTGTTATATTTAGAGCTTCACAGTCAACACACTCTGTTCGTTGTCCCCATAAGCATTCCCAGTACAGGTTGAGAATTCACCCAATGACAATGATCAGGACTGCTGTCCTCTGGGGGTGACCATTACAGTCATGCTATAATACCTAAACTTATCACCTAGGCCGAGCAGGGGGATTCAATAGTCCACAGCAGCAAATGCCATCACTAGATCCAATATTAAGAATAAGTGACATGAGCACTTTCAATGATTGGATCTTAAAATTAAAAGAAGTTTTTAACTCTTTATATATTTGTATTTCTTTATTTTGATTACAGTAACAGAAAATTAATTTTCACCTTTTTATATATAAGAATGAACAATACTCAAAGCATTTACTTCCAACTTTCCTGGAGAGGAAAACCAGGGACTGCACCAAAGTCAAACTTTAGCTGAATGACCCTTTGCAGAAAAAGTATGATCTCCAGGCTTTTTTCCCTTAGGTCAATAAACAGCAGGCAAAGTGAGATAAGAAAGACAGCCTCAATGTATCAGTTAAATTGTTACTAAATATTCTGAGTTTACCAGAATTTGAAATTTGCAAACTATGCTTTTACAACTCTGAATAGAAACAATGTTGATGTCCCCTTGGCGTTATTGTACTTTCCCGTATGCATTGGTGTTTTTCCAAGGTTTCAGTGCAACGTTTAATGTTGCATTATAATGAATGCACTTACATTTACCTGAATGTCCTAAAGATTTTTCATTTTCCAGTAAATAAATAAACAGGACTTCCCCTCTTAATTGCAGTTATTTACACTATCTTTCTTTCATATGTGAGGCTAACATGGTCCAGAGGAATAAGCTATGGGTGGACTGTCAAATGCCTGAGTTTTAATTCAGACCCTGCAACCAACTGGCTGTGTGGTCTTGAACAAGTTAATATACCTATCAGCCTCAGACTTCCCGCAGGGCTGTTGTGAGGATTAGTGTCTGTAAAGCACTATGCAAGTGCTAGGTATTGTATCAGAGAGCTGGATGTGAGTGTGACCAACCTGACTTTATGCAAGACTGGGAAATATTGTTTCCAAACTAAAGCTTATCAGGGAAATAAAAACAAAACAAAAAACAAACCCGAAGGAGAAGAACTGATTTCATACCAAAGTTTGTCTTCCATTTCTGTGTTTTCACACATTCCACCCTGGAATTGTTCTCTCTAACCTAATTACCCCTGCCCTCACCTCTCACCGAATTCATTTAGTAGAAGCTAGTATTTCAGTAATCAGTAGCCCTTTAAGACCCAGTCAATACATTCAAATAGAAATAAGGTTCTAATAGCTTTCAGATCCACCAAGAAAATATAGCAGCATCAAGTTAGGCTAATGAGATGTGGCTGAAGGGTTCTTCCTCTTGGAAGAAAAGCTCAAGATTAAGCACTTTTTTTACTTTGAGATTCACAATTTAAGGGTAACACTGCAACATTAAGACAATTTGCTAGGTAACTGGGAAATACTTTATAGAGACAAAACAAGGAAGTGGGGGAAGAGAGCATGAGTGGCCACCGATTAGAGACGAAGCAGCACGATTATAATACCTCTTTAAAATGTTCAAGTTAACTATTGTTACATACTGTAAACTGCTAAACAACAGAACCTCACAATACACTCAGGTACTTTTCAAATGGAACCTATAGCAAAACCATGTTACCTAATACCAGAGCAAGCACCAATCGATCTCTCTGTGTTACCAACGAGCTTTTAACTTGGATATTTTTTGTTTTTCAGTCATGTTCCTTAGTTTAGGGCATCCTAATCTTTTTAATGAAATAGCCCCCGTTGCCTTGGATAAGTTTTATAATGATCCAAACTTGACAAACTTACACTGAGGAATGAAAAATTCCTCCAATTTTTTTTCTACCCCTGACAAGGGCATTAACTGCCTATTTAGCATTTTCTCCAGTTCCTTTGATCCTTCATGGGGCTGTCTCCTGCTGTCTTTCACAGCAGCTGTGGAAAAGAAAGAGGCACAACCCAGTGGTATTCCCAAGAACAGAGCAGAGTAGAGGCTTATGGGGTACAATATTGAACCAAACAACCTGCTTGTGGTGGAACTTTAGGCACAGGTATGTTATTAACATGCTATTGTGTGTATGAGCACTGGGCTCAGAGAGCCTGTTACACAGGTGTAACTTTGCAGCCCAGCATAGCTCTAACCTGTGGGAATGGAAATCAGGGCAAACTCCAGAGCCTTTCATGTAATCTGTTCCTGAGACACCCTTTTGGAGATGGTGCCTTCAAGCGAACAGCAGAACTGATTATGACTACTGAGAATCATTAACTCTTCCCAAAATACCTGCATTGTTTCATAGAGTTCTAGGTTTAAAAAAGGGTTGAGGTGTCTTCATCCATCGGTCTCTATTGGGTTTTTATCACTCCCTTCCATGGAAATTCTCCTTGACTTGGCAAACCTAGGAGTGGTAACAGAGTGAAAATGAACTTGAATGGGAATCCCTTCAAAGGGCCCTCAATACTGCATTCACAGGACTTAAGTGGTGCTTAGGATGCTGGTGGGACAAACCCAGTTCTCTGGCTGCTCCTCACCCCGGAATATTGCTTGTACAAATGACACAAATTCATAGATTCATAGATTCTAGGACTGGAAGGGACCTCGAGAGGTCATCGAGTCCAGTCCCCTGCCCGGCAGGACCAAATACCGTCTAGACCATCCCTGATAGACATTTATCTAACCTAAAGAGACCAAGCTAATTCTTACATGAGACCAAGAGCGGGACAATTACAAAAAGAGAGAAATACCACACTTCATGTGTTATAGCCAAATGTAAGTCACCGTCCCACAAACATTATTTAGATTATGTAACAAATCAGCAAAACCAAACAAATTCAAAACACCACTAGTCTGCACTCAATCACGCCTTGATGAGGTATTGCAGAGGTTTGACATTAGCACAGGGTAGTTATTACATAACATTTTTAATGCAAAAAGAACCAAAGTGAGTTAAGGAAGGAAAGGAGAGGTGTTCAATCCTTAACTTTTGAAATTCTTTGCATTTGTTCCAGCCTCAGAGTGCAGTTAGCTCTATTTGATAAGTGACTACATAAAGATGGCATCTCTTCTTACTCAACACATGTATTCTGGGTCATGTTTTCAGACCTTATTGACCGAAGTAAATTTTTGCTGCTTTTCATATTAGCAATGCAGAGATAGTGGGATGGAACGAGCTGTGGATTCTATTCTATCTTGTTCCTCAAGACAACTGTTTACCAACTTTCAGTCAACTACATCTCACTGCATAGGTGTCACTGAACTTTTATTACTGGTGATGATGCACAAGATGGAAAGAACCCAGCTTGACTTCCAGAGCCCTGGCCAAATTTGCAGGGCTGGCAGACAAGTAAAGAGGCATTTTTTCTAAGTACCAAGCACATTTGATGCAGAAATCAGTGATAAACATGGACACAGAGCCCCACAATGTCACTCTTTGAAGGATCGTGCTTAAACTGTGCTCATTTTAGAATAATAGAAATGTAGCGCTGGAATGGACCTCAAGAGGTCATCTAGTTCAGCTCCCTGCACTGAGGCAGGACCAAGCATGGGTGCCACGTAATGGACGCTAGGGGAGGCCGAGCCTCCCCAAACCTCGCACTGTCCAGGGTGGTAGGGGCAGCGGCAGATTACTGCATGGGCCTACAGGGCCCCAGCCAATTTGGAGCTCCCAGAAAAAGCTCCCCTTGCCACAGCCCCGTCCTGGAAGAGCTCTTGCCACCGGGGTGGGGGGTGGGGGGGGGGGAAGGAGTGTGTGTGTGTGTGACCAAAAGGAACAAGTTGGGTGCAGGGCTGTGGGGGAAGGTGCGGAACAGGGGAGGGGCTCCGGGCTTGGAGCTCCAGCAAGGGCTGATTCTCCACCACAGTCCCTGCCGGGACTGAGAGCTCAACCTTGGACAAGCTCTCAGTCCCCCCTGCCCCCTCACTCATGGCCCTGAGCTTTCAGCCACCCCCACCCCCTGCCCTGGCTGGGGCCACAGTGGGGGGGCTGAGAGCAGTGAGTGGGGGCCTGGCCTCAGCCGGAAGAGGGGGTACATGAGGCTTCACCCACCACCCATGGGAGCCAGTAAACTTATACCACCCTGACAGGTGTTTGTCTAATCTGTTCTTAAAAACCTACAGTGACAGGGATTCCAAAATGTCTCTCAGTAACCAATTCCAGTACTTATCTATCCTTATAGTTAGAAGGTTTTTCCCAATATCTAACCTATATCTCCATTGTGCCCATTACTTCTTTTCCTACCCTTGGTGGACATGCAGGACAATTGATTACTGACCTCTTTGTAAAACCTTTAACATATTAGAAGACTATAAGGTCCACCCTCAGTCATCTCTCTTTTCACAGTTTTTTCAACCTTTCCTATGTCAGGTTTCCTAAACTTATCGTAATTTTTGCAGCTCTCCTCTGGACTCTCTCCAATTTGTCTACAACTTTCTTAAAGTGTGGTGCTCAAAGTTGGACACAGTACTCCAGCTGAGGCCTCACCAGTGCTGAGTAGAGTGGGACAATTATGACCCATGTCTTACATACACTACTCCTGTGAACAGGGCCGTCCCTAGGGGGAGTGCGGGGCCCGGGACAAATCAGCCCCTGGTGACTTGGGTGCCCGCTCTGCATCGGCAGCTGGGCAGAGCTGTGGGCATGCGGGGCAGCAGCAGCCGAGAGCCTGGGGGTGCTGCAGCACCCCCCGCACCCATAGTTCCTGCGCTGTCTTCTGGGACCAATCGCACTGGCCAATCGCACTGGCCCACAGGGCCCCCCAAAGCACAGGGCCCAGAGCGGTCGTCCTGATTCGCCCTACCCAAGGGACTGCTCTGCCTGTTAATACATCTCAGAATATTAGCCTTTTGACATTAGCTTGCATGACATTGTTGACTCATATTCAATTTGTGATTCACTATCACCCCAAAATCTTTTTCAGCTTTGCTCAGCACATTAAAAGTAGACAGGATGAAAAACAGTTTTCATCATTAATAAAGAAATTTAACTGAAAATACAATTATGTATAACGGTTATTATGAGCCCAATACTGATGGCTGCCATTTACTGACCTGTGTGTGACACTGACAGAATGACACTCAAAAGCAGTTCCCATCCTGCTTTAACACTGACCTAACAAATGAAATACCAGCTTTCATGCTTAATATTCAAACAAACTAATTAACTTCATTTTTGGATGGTTCCACCAATAGGATGGAAACTAGTTCCGTATGTTATGCTGGAACTCCCAGCTTGCCGGTCTCCAAATGAGGTCATTTTTTGGTGTCAGGGCTTTCACCAACTGAGGTTCAGAAATCCCCTTTGTAACTTATTTTATTTTCAAAAACTTTTCTAAGTTTGTTAAAGTAGTAGAAGGTTCCTCCCCCTAACGCTGAACTTTCCGAAACACCAAGCTGAAGGAGAGGGGTACAGTTTTCCTCTGTGAATGCAACAAGATTTTGCCTATAAATATTTTTCATGGTGGTATAAACAGAACATACCTTATGAAGGAACAAGGGTCTGGTTTTGTAAGTTGCTGACTGCCCTTGGCTGCCACTGATGCAACTCTATGTGCCTGATTCAGCTTTTTAAAGTTAACAGGAGTTTTGTCATTGACTTCACAGGGAAAAGGATTCAGTGCTAAGACTGCCAACATGGATAAACACACGTATTGTACGAAAAAGCATAGAGGGGGGTTTCTCCTCCAATGTAAATTGTATTATTTGATAGCTCATAATTATTTTATCTACCTTCAGCATTTATACAGCACCAATAACCAATGGTTTCATTGTTAAGGCACTGGACTGGGACTCAGATGACCTGGGTTCTAGCCCCAAATTTGCAACCAGCTTCCTGTGTGGTTTAGGTAAATCATTTCATTTCTCTGTACCTCATTTCCCCATTCGTAAAATGGGGATTTAAAACAAACATCCCACTTCACAGGAATGTTCATGGTTATAAGGTGCACAGATACTATCGTGATGAGCACCACAAAAATGCCTATAAACAAATGATAAATCTATGCATAGAT
The DNA here is from genome assembly GCF_011386835.1 of Chrysemys picta bellii. Lineage (NCBI taxonomy): Eukaryota > Metazoa > Chordata > Testudines > Emydidae > Chrysemys > Chrysemys picta. The sequence goes on along the minus strand of NC_088803.1, from coordinate 44,919,993 downwards.
TTACTGGTTAAAAAATATTCTGCTGCGTGTACCAATTCTGAAAGTGCGCAGTATGAGACAACAGGAATTAGCTCCCGTTCCTCCTGGTAGTCCCCATTCACACATTTTGGGGGAAATCCTGGCCCAATGAAGTGAGTGGTAAGAAAAAGACTCCCATTGACTTTATCAGGCCAGGATGTCACCCTCTATTTTAAAAGGTCATTGTTGATGCTGTCTGAGCTATCTGGGTTTGTAGGGTAAATCCTCCACAGTTAATAGATTATTTCCCTTAACAGACCATAGAAAGCACCTCTGGAGACATGGCCATTGACTGTATCACACTGGCTGGTGCCCATGTACACTAAGTCCACACTGTTAAAAATTCTTGGGTTGAAATAAGTTACTGCAAATGCACAGTAGCTGATTTTGAAACCACGACACTGCTACAATTTATTATCATCATTTTTACAAAATACCCAAAGTGATCAGATCATATGGTAGATTACTGACTTGCCAAAGGTTATGTTTTAAATCAAAACCGTTTTTGAGTTATACAAGTGCCAAAAATATCTTGAACCAATCTTTTTTTTAAATCAACCCCTGTCCAACGAAACAGTTGTATAATTTAAAACAGAACCAAAAGTTTATGTTGGAAATTGTTTAAAAACCAACCCTCCAAATCATGCTTGAGCAGAAGCCTTGTATGGCAAGATTTAGCCTGGGGCAATTTGGTGCCAAGGTATAGACTCCCCCTATGGGTTTCTAATGGAAATACTGACACAACCTTAACTATAGTGATGCAAATGTGCCCCTAAAACACTGTATTTGTTTTTATTAATAGAAGTGGTAGTGTTTACATTTGCAGGTATCTTACACTTCAGCATCAATGAATACTGAGTAGAACGAGTAAAGTCTTGGATGGAAGGGTCAGAAATTCCCAAACAGGTGAATGAGACAAAAGGTGAAAGTCCTCAATTATGAAAACAAGAAGTTAAAATAAATAAATGAGGGACGGGGAGGGAAAATAATAAAAGTAAGAAAATATAAGCAAGCATTAAGTTGGAATGGTTCAAATAACTTCAAATGATGGCTACTAAATTAGAGACAGAAGAAAACACAGTTACTAATTAAATAGCAAGCATTAAAGCTTTATGGTTTTGTATTAAAAATAAAAACAAAACAAAAAAGAAAAGCTGTTAAAAATAAGACTTGCGTTTACCAGGCCACCAAACTGCATGGACTACTGAAGAAACTAACAAAGGCAATACTGAGACATTAAGACACACACACACTCCATACATGTGCAACCTGACTTTTCAATACATTGCCTTCTCTCTCTCTCTCGCTCAAAAAAAGCATCTCCTAAACATTTCCATTCATATAAAGCTTTATAGGAAAGTTTCTTAAAATGGTATTGTCTTGTATATTTCTTCTTTGTTAAATATGCTTGTGTATCCTTGTCATTGTCAGAGGAAGGAGTTTGACATAATTTTTGTATTTTTAAGAGGAGGTGCTTTCTTTTTCTCAGATCAGAGATTACATTCCTTACCATTAGATCCCTCCCTCCCCATATATAAATTTGGTGCTTCCACCAACTCCCTCCAGGCTTAAAAAGATAAGGGTTGGCACTAAACTTAAAGGTTTTGGCTCCTGTAACAAAAATTAAGGCTCATGTTTTATTTCCTTTTCTTTTTCATCCCACTTTTACCTACTGAAACCCCACCCCTTAACCTACAGGTAGTGATTCCAATCTAAGAATGTGAGGGGTATTTGGGGTCAGGCTTTTCTACCGATTCACAAGGTTCAGATGGCAGCTTTCCAAATTGTGAACTGGACAGACAGGTTTTTCAAATCTCATTAGCAACTGCAGCCAAAGTTTCAAGACAATTTAGCGTCTTCTGAAAGATCACTAGTCATTTTGAACCAAATGGGGAATGAGATTTTACCAACACTAAGTCCTTGCTTTCTACATGTGTGAAAATGGACTAGGGGGTTAATTTCCTCATTAAAGGAAACCACAAAAGCAACAATAACAAAAAAATTCTCAATTCTGCATGATTACAGTTCGTAACATTAAAAAGGCATCCGGTACCTGTAGCAAATCTAGCCCCACAGACATTGCTGACCACACCCTAGCATTAACTTAAACTGGACCTCTTCCCAAAAAGAAATTAACGTCTTGTGAAAAAAAGCTAGTGTGAAAGGCAAAGAGGTAATTTTTAAAAAATTCACTGCATTAAGATCCAGATTGGTTTGGGGGAGTAGGTGGGAGAGAGGGAGCGGAGAAGGGCGTTTGAGTAATATATGCTAACACTGTTCTAGATGTGTTATTACAGCTGTAATTTCTGACTTTGTACAAATTGTACACGTAGGTTTAGACACATGAAAAAGTAACACACTCACAGAGACATAAAACACCTAGGTATAAAATATAAAGCAGTGTAGTAGTAGTTACTAAAATTACATGCTCTCTTATTGCTACAGTGATTTTTGCTCTTTTTTCTTTTTACTGTACCACATGTTGTTCTAAGCATATAATTTGCATAAATTATTCAAGTTTAAGAAAAAATCCACACATCTTCACTTTAAGCTACTTATATAGTTAATATAAAATAAAAAGGTTCTAAGATATCTCTTTATTAAAAGAGAGATAAAAATGTCATTTGAAACTGGAATTCAGTGGCCAAATCCAAGGGCGGTGTACACCTTATCATTCTTGTAGTATTATGCCCACGCAGGATAGCGGAGTTTGGTGGGGTATTTGGCCCAGTCTACAGATGGTCACCAGACCTGCATGATGCCTATGTGTTTGGTTTTGTTCTGTTTTTGACTTTTGCGAAAAGGACTATGAATGACCAAAGACTAACATTTATAATTTGTAGCAAAATTTGGTTTATGTAGAAACAAGCCATGTTTTGCATTTGGATAGAGATTTAAATGAATTAAAGCTAAAAATTAAAAAGCATGATGCTGCAACATCTGGTCACTTGTTGAAGACCTCACTTTTAAAGTGGTTAAGTTTGCACAATTTGTACTTTTTTTTTTTTGTTTTTTGTTTTTTACTAAACAGTATTTTTCCTTCTTTTATAAACCAGAAAAACTAAACTACAGATAAATTTTCCCTACCTTGAGCTAATGCTGCAGATAGGGTTGACAAAGCTGTACAGCGCAATCAAACATACTTACATCTTAGCTCATTGTACAGGTACAGCCATAATCAAGGCACAAAGATCTTCTACAAGTTATTTTTTCAATAAAGTTGTACAAAATAATACATTTTACAGTCTGTACAAGAATAATAATCCAGCAGTAAAATAAAAAAATGAGGGCGGGGAGAAGAAAAAGAAGGGAAAGACCGTGAGGACTAAAGTCCAGATAATGATTTTTATAGCAGACAGGATCATCAGTGGACAAACGGAAAACAGTGTGTGGTTAACTCTTTCTGCAATCACAGGCCATACGCAGTTCAATTCATAACGTCCATGGTCATCTTAAGACCACCAAGACTGGATTTAAAAATACCCTTCTGAAAGGTAGCGGTTAGTTTTTGCACTGTCTAGGTCTGTTGTAGAATTGTCAGTATTTCCGTTCAAAGCCACATTACAGTCAGAGAACCAAACTCAAGTGTCTGTCTTCAAACTTGGTCTGTGACTTGGCACCTTCTTTTGTCTGATGCAGTGAATGGATACAAAGTTGAGATCATGGGTTATACGATTATGCCCACAACAGTGCTAAATTACCTAAGGTTTTCTCTCCCCATTTTGTTTGTTTGTTTACTTTTTTAATTTTATCCCCAATCCTTTCAGGTGCTCCACATTCAGGGCTTTTAATTTATTTATTTATTTATTTTGTTAACAACAGTGTTAGGGAACCCCCCATGAAAATGGCCTTTAAGTTTTAGGTGCCATTTCAAACTGTCTGAGGGGGACACAAGCAAGCTTAGAAGTGCTGCTATTGTCCAGCAAGGAGAAAAAGTTGAGGGGTGCAAATCAGAGGGAGACTGCAACAGTTCTCTTCCACCCTATGTGGGCAAGGGTTTTTTTTGTTTCTTTTTTGTTTTTCTTTTTTTTTTTTTAATAAGGAATAAGGAGTCCAAAACACAGAAAAAAAGTGCTCTCCATCACAACAACTCATATTGGCGAAGGTGCATCCGTTGAATAATGTCCCGACAGTCATTGAAAACCCTCCGGATGTTTTCTGTATCCACTGCACAGGTGAAGTGAGGATAGCAGTAATGTCTTCCATCTCCACTTGCTGTGCTGATTCTCTGTAGGAATAGTACAGAGAAATTGTGTGTCAAAATAAAATTGTCTGGAAAAAATTATGCTCTCAGCTGAACGTTGGTGAGGATATTATGTAAGTTCTAAGACAGGGGTTCTCAAACTTCATTGTGCCACGACTCCCTTCTGACAACAAAAGTTACTACACAACCACAGAAGGGGGGACTGAAGCCTGAGCCTGCCCTAGCCCCTGGGGGGTGGGAGCCAAAGCTGAAGCCCAAGGGCTTCAGCCCCAGGCAGGGGGTCTGTAACCTGAGCTCCACTGCCCAGACTTCGGCCCCAGACTGCAGCTAGTCTAAGTCAGCCCTGGCAACCCCATTAAAACGGGTCGCAACTCACTTTGAGAACTGCTGTTCTAAGGTGAAATCTGGACCCCACTGAAGTCAGTGACAAAACTCCCACTGACTTCTGTGGGATCAGGTTTTTACCCCAAGGATTTAACTTGAGAGGAACAGGGTTGCATGTGCAAAAACTGAGTATTTGGGAACTGAAATGTAACTACAGAGATAAGATAACTTCACTGATTCACATTAATGGGGAAATTATGTGCAGGTGGGGGAGGGAATTGGCCCACACAACTCCCATAGTGAACTTCCCCCTCCAGAGCACTGAATTTTGCCTGTGTGTGAATCTTCAGCTCCTCTTTACAAACTAGACACAGTCTCTCGGTATTTTTTTGGTTCTGGTGTAGATGAGTCCCAATTTTTATTGCGATGCTCAGTATCCCTAATAATAATGACACCTAATTCAGGTACTTATTGTACAAATACTTAAACAATTGTTACTAAAACTAATCAGCTGGCTAATAAGATGATGGGAACGATACAGGGAAATATTAATATTCAGCAGATAATAGACTGATTTGAACCACAACTTCCTTTAGAAGTGACGGAGTGGATGAAATCTTGGCTCCCACTGAAGTCAATGCGAGTTTTGCTACTGGATGTCAGTGGGGTTAGGGATTCACCCATTATCTCCCATTTGAGAATTATGGATTCTCAACAATTATTCTAATCATTTAACTGTGTATCTTGTGAAACAAACGAAAAGTAGCTAAAAAATCCAACACCTTTTAAACCTCTAGTTGGGTGTATTACATAGCACGCAGGTTAAATATAAGCCACTGTAAGAATAGGCAAACAGTTCTGCAATATTAAAACACAGTTAAGCTTATGATAGAAAAACATACATAGAAAAAAGAAAATACTTACAAGAAACTCATCTCTAATAAAATACTTGGCCCTTGTAACTCTGGGATCCTCACCAGGCTCTGGTGTTGCTGGTTAATAATAATAATACAATAAGCATTTGTTAAAGTAGGAGTTTCATAGTAATGATTCTTAAAATCATAACTTACCCACTGACCATCAACTTTATGAACTAGTCTTTGTTTTCTGCTCAATTGCAATTTAAACAATGTTCTTAACATAAAATATTATAGTTCTAGTCTCTAATATGGTATCTAAAACAATAAGACTCCAGGAAAGCAACAAAATATGATGGTATCCATAATGTCAGGAATGTGTCAGAATTTAAGGAAATATTAGTGCAAATACAAGCTTTTGTAAGGAACTTACAGGTAACCTGCAACACCATATAACCCCTAATGCCATTGACTGGGTCGAGTTGTACTACTCTGGTTGCAGATAAAGGAACGCTGATGGTCATTAAAGTGAATGAATCTGTAACAAGTATATTTATTTTATAAGTAACCGCATAATATGAGATGGAAACTTCCTTAGAGAGTCTCTTTTAAAAGAAAAGAAAAAAAAGGATCATTAAAAAGTGCTGTCACACACAGAAAGGGTGTTCCCATGGAAACTTGCACCTCAAGGGACACTCCTGCACCCCACCACTGCACTGAGACTGCAGTGGAGTCTAGCAACAAAGTGCGTAATAAAATGATCGAATGTTGAGATGCCTATGTGTATGTCCAACAGATAATGTCCTCTAATGGGACTGAAGAAACATTAAATTACAATTTGTCTGAAAGATACTGAACATTCTTTCAGCTTTGGAAATTTACTTGTTTTAAAGTTTATCTGAAACTTCCAATAAATGTTACATACACAATTAACATATACTATAGCCCAAGGAAGTGGTACTTTGATGATACAGGTTTATTAAAAAGATGAGAAAAATGTTCTTACCATCCTCTGGTGTAGTGTAGCGAGCAAATTCTGGAAAGTAGTCTTCAATTTTAGATTTCCCTGCCAAAACTTTCTCTGCTAGCAAATCCTGTTTATTCAGGAAAAGAATTACTGAAATGGTCCGTAGCCACCTAAAGAAAATTGAAGCCAAATATTGTTAGAATGTATGGCTGAGCTTAAACATCAATAACAAAAAACATAATGCACTACACTTTAGAGAAGTGGTTTTCAACCTGTGGTCCACAGACCTCTGAGGGTCCACAGACTATGTCTAAGATTTCCAAAGGGGTTCACACTTCAATTTGAAATATTTTAGGGATCTGCAAATGAAAAAAGGTTGAAAACCACTGCTTTAGAGAATATATTCATATTCTATACTATCACAGTTTCTCTTAAGCTTATTTTATTTTTTTCCACTATTATGACTACCATTTTCCCAATACTGTGTATTTTTTTTCATTAGATTTTAATACTGTGTGTTAGTATTCCATATAGCAGGTTTACAGTGGCGATCAAAGATAATGATTGACTGGGCCATGTCAGAAATAGAAATGGTGCACTTTATACCAAAGATTAACTTTATCAATATAACACAGTGTTACTAATGCATGTGAAATTAATGATGAAACTTCAATTCATGGACCTGTTGTTCCAGATACTCTTGAAGAGGTTTAGTGCTTCTTGAAGCCGATTGGTCTGATTGTCCTCTCGTATAACCATGTTGTAGCTACTGCTGGCCACCACAAATATGATAGCAGTCACATCTAAATCAAGAAACACCCAGTAGTTAACATCAAGATCCTGATAAAATCTTCAAGAACCCCAGAGTTCTATGAAACTTTAAAGCTTCCAGCTTCACTAAGGTGGGGAGGGGCTGGCCTAAAACTATTGCCTCCTGCTTTCTAGGTGTAAGAAATAAGAAAGAGGGGGCAGTAGGGAAGAAAGCATAACAGAGGCAAGTGGGAAGTCAGAGGACTGAAAGGGATGCAGGATAGTGAAGGGGAGTGAAAAGAATAGAAAGAAACTATAGAAAGAGAGGAAAGAAGGATCAGACTGGAGAAAAGATTGAGAAAGATGAAGTGAGGTACAGAGAAAAAGGAAGTGAGTTTTAAAAGGAAAAGATGGAAAAAAAAAAAAGAGGGAACTAAAAAGCTAAAAATCAACTCTAGGGAGCAGAGAAAGCAAAGATGCCTTTGGGGAGAACTCCAGAGCAACTGCACTTTTGCTTCCATGGCAATAAAAAGCACAACCACTGAAATCACATTAGTATGGCCCCTTCCCAAAACCTTTTTCTAAAATGATATTCCTTGGAGAGATGAGAGGAAAGATGACTGAAGAAAAGGTAAGGAAAGAAAAGAGAAGGATGAAACAAAAGATTCACTGTGAATTCATGGTTGCAGTCTTAATTCCTCCCACTGCATACTATACCTCTCAGAGGAACACTGCCTCTTTCCAGGGAGACATTCATAGAATCATAGAATCTGAGATTCTATGATTCTATGTGGCTGTGCTGCTCCAGACCCCTCATACTGACTTCCAAGCTCATCTGCCTCAGACATCAACAGCAGGAGAGATGAAGCAGATCGTAAGGCAACAGGAAGAGGAAGGAGCAGAGGTGAAAACTGAACGGATCTTTTATTAGTAGGGCAAAAGGAAACATTGCACAGCAGTCCCATGCATATCCCATTGCTCAGATGAAATTACGGCAGCAACTGTAGCTGAATAAAAAGCAAGTAAACTATGTTCTCTCCATTTAGCATCTTCCCTCTTCTATGAGCTCATTAGAACTGGTCTAAACAAGGGGGAGAGGAATTGTGTGAAATTACATTTTGCCCATTAAAAAAATTAAGTCTGAAAATTTTTGACTAGATCTAGCTTTACAAAATTATGTGCACAAAAGAAATGCTTCACACACAACTGATATACAGACACCTCTGGGGTGGAATGCAGCAGCTGTACAAAACTCACACACATTAGGTTCAGGACACAAAGAGAACTATGGACAATTTAAATTACCGGGGGAGTTTATGAAAGACTAGATTACTCAAAATGAATTTTGGCCAGGATACAAAAAAAAAGTGTTAACAGTCCAGCTCTTGTGAAAAGTGCATAGGACTTTTAAGTGCCATTTTGCTATGTTAGCATTCTAGAGAAAGGAGCTTACCAACAGTTTTTCCCAGCAAGGTGGTTAGAGTTTTCCTGGTCAATTTAGACAGGGCGTAACACATTCTATACCATTATTTTAAAAGCTGTCCTACAGAAATACATGGGTGCCTAAGGTGCAACAATTTCAAAACTCAGTGGAAAACTTTATGAGCAGTGCCACTCCGGACCTCAATTTTACAACTTATCCAAAAGACAGAACCTCCAAAGGGCTCCCTAGCACCTGACTGCGGCAATGGTTCACTATTAACTTGGAAGAGTGGCACCTACTAGGTCAGCAACATAGCTTCTCTTACACACAATAATGTGGTATTTTAATTTGATCACCCGTATTTATGCCATATGTAGCCCTTCACTTGTTAAGACAGAACAGACAGTTTGGAAATGAACTGTCACGTCATGGGCAAATCACAAAAAGGAGAACTTATTAAATGATAGCAGGAAGTTTGGGGCAGCAGGAAGTTTGGACAAACTATTTTAATTTACCCAGCTTCCTTTCCTTCCCACCTAAATTTTCACTCAAGCACTCAAGACATTCAAAACAGTTACAGTAGATTACACGATGATACAAATTCCAGCCAATCTGTCTGTTCAAAGAGACACCTTATGATTCCAGACAACTAAAGAGGACAGGAGTTAAATCTCACGTATTGTTATTTACATTAAAATATTGCAATGAACTTTTATTTTTTAAATTTGATAAAAAAATCAATTCCAAATCTTACCATTGAAACATTGGATCCATTTTCGGCGTTCATCTCGCTGCCCTCCAACATCAAACATGCTAAAGAGGAAAAACTCTTAGTCACGTACTGTACAAAAACACCGCTGCTCTCCTGACTCTGACATACAGTATTTAAAGTAATTGTAAATGCTGTATGTGACTAGAGCATGTAAACAACCCCAGGACTCCCATTTTTTAGAACCTAATGAGACAAAGGACTGGCAGAATCTGCAGGTAGGAGTAACAGCTTATTCGCCAGTGCAAAGAGGCTTTCACCCCAAAACGTAATGTAGTACTTTTAGGGCTTGTCTACATGAAAAGTTAGAGTGCGGCAAGCTGGGGTGTAAATCTACGGCAAACAAGACAACTGCACATTAACTGTCCGTGTGGATGGACCCTGCTATTGCGCACTAAAAGTTTTACAGTTCTGTTTGAAATAGCAGTATGTCACAGCACACTATCGAACTTTTAATACGTGGTAGCAGGATCACCCAGTGACTTAGTGCGCTATACATTCATACCCTGGCTTGCCGCCCACCAAGATTTCATGTAGACAAGCCCATTCCCACATCTGCACTAAAAAGACAAGAAAAGCTAGAATTGCTGAAGCATATCACAGGGTTCTTATTTGTCCTCACTGATCAAAGAGACATTTAATAAAACTACTACAATGAGAGGTTTCCTCACACAGATACTGTAGATCTAGGTTCAACAATATCAGAGTCAGTATTTTTGGGTCAGGGCCATCAAACAACCATTAAGCACTAGCTCCTTATAAACTGGAAAAGGGAGGAAAGTGTTCTGTTCCTCTGATACACACATAGATTTTGGACATCTTTGTCAGTACACTGATTTTAAACTTTTATTATGCATGGAACACGACAGACCTGGAAGAAAAGGAGGCACAGAAGCAGTTCAAAGAAAAGTTTCTCTCTGTTCTTTTATATTTAGATAAAACTGGTTGACAGACACTCTCCAAGAGACAATATGAAAGGCAACAGGAAGGAGAGGAAAAAAACTATAGGAAACCAAAACAGAATTAAAAAGGCAAGCAGAGTACAGACCAACTTCCAAGTTCAAATGAGAGATTAGGTCATAACATGAAGAGATTCGGGAAAAAGAATCTAGGTAACAGCTCAGACAGTGTTATCGGTGGGTATGTCTACACAGCACAAAAAGACCTGTGGCAGTCAGTCTCAGAGCCTGGGTCAGCTGACTTGGGCTTGCGAGGGCTTGAGCTGTGGAGCTAAGAATAGCGGTGTAGATATTTGGGCTTGGGTTGGAGTCCAGGCTCTGAAACCTGGTGAGGGTCAGGGTCCCAGAGCCCGGGCTCCATTTTAAGCCCAAACATCTACACTGCAATTTTATGGCCCCGCAGCCTGAGCCCCAGTCAACAGATACAGGCCAGCCACGGGCGTTTCATTGCAGTGTAGACATACTCTTAGTACTGAAGCAAATACAAGATCCCAGAGTACAATTTTAGGTCCCAATCTTAAAAGTGAGATACGTATAGGTAGGCCCCATAGCCTACACCAAGTGCCACTAAAGTCAGGAGAGCTCCACTCAGATGCAGTGGCCCACCTGCACAGATTGGGGCCTAAGTGACTACTTTCAAAAACTGTGCTCTGTGGGGCAAATTGTATGCAGTTTCCACTGAGAACAACGAGAGCTGCAGATCCTTACAAGAGGGTAGAATTTGTCCAATAAAGTGGTTTTTGTATACCCCTTCTTTTAAACATGTATGTGTACATATCTTCTCTTAACTTTACTGCTGAGCAATTAAATCAAATAACCAGACATGGCCCCATTATTTTAATATTATCCACAAAAGTGCACTTTCTGCTTCCTCTCCTGGCTTTGCATAATCAGAGAAGATGATACAAATGCACAAAACAGGTATTTTGGAAGGCTAAAGTGCTATATATACACATTTGTTGTAAACAAAACAGTATCCATTTTAATGTCAGCTGCATTAAAACAGAAGAAAAGATGTTTGCCATTTAGAAAAAAGCAGAATCAGGAGGAAAGTTATTTTCAGGCTTATAGAAAGATAGAGTAAAGGAGAATCAAGTTATCAAAAAGCTTTATCAAAATGTGTGGGAAAAAACCACCAGTTCTTTGGCATTAAAAGCAGAAAGATGTCAGCCAATTCCCATGGTGTTTTTAAACCTTAAAATGTAAAGCTCCTAGACAGAAGTATCTGAAAAATACTTGTTTTCCGTTACGTGTTAAATTTAGCAATAATGAAGGAGGATACTTACTGAAAGTTTACTTTGTCCACCTGAAACTTGGTTTCAAAAATTCCTGATGTCAAAACTCTGCATCTCAGCAGGTCCTAGAGAACAAGAGGAAAAAGTCATTTTATTCAAAGCAGTGATTTGATTATTCTTCAAACCTCCAAATTTGAAAAGAAAATATAATAAATTGCTGAGAGTGCTGCTCTTGTACTCAGTGCTGCGGAGAAAGGAAAGGTATGTGAAGTTGGGTGAAGGCCCCCGCCCTAAAAATTTGTACACATGCTTAACAAGCATTTGCACAATCGGGATCCGAGTGTCAAATCCTGAGAACCAAAATGGGAAATGCAGGTGCTGAGCACCTCTGAGGATGTGGCCTTCAGATCTACTAAATCTTGTAAGAGTCCACTGAAGGTCTGACATTCAGGTGATGAGCCACAACTTCCACTGATTTACAGAGGGGCAGTGAATGCTCAGCACCACCTTTAAAAATCAGACTATAAACTTCTGCCCATAAGACAACAAAATTGTCAGGTGAATAGTGGATGGCTTCGTAACACAGCAGTGCAAAAGAACCTACATTTCTGTTTCCCCACACGAGACAGCAACATACCCTATAGTGAGGGATTAAGACTGAGACACTACATGGAACAGGCTCACTTTGAGAAAAGTAGATGCTTAACATGCTGATATAGGGATAATAAAACGTTAAGCTTTTCAAAACAGATAACTGAGCACACTCTGCTATTTGCTTATCCTGTAGCTTGGTGAAGCACAGTTAGGGACAACAGATGCCACACAGCAATAGTCATCCCAAACATCACATTTGTGTTAAAAAAAGGAGCAACAATCTATCAAATAACTAAAATGATTATGGCTTTATACGTTCAGGAATGTATCGGGCTGACATTCCCCAAAGGCTACCCCCTGTCTCCCACTGGAGTTCCTTTTAAATCAAACAAGGCTCTTCCCATAGGGTTTCTTTCTCCAGAGAACCCAGACTTGCCCTAGGGGAGCAGTGATTAAAACCAAACTGTCAAGTCTAGTATTGAAGCTCAAAGCAAACACAAAAGGCTTCTTCCTCCCTAGGTTCCCGATTCTCCCCAGAGACTCGAGGGTTAAAGGAGATGTAAGCAGGTAGAGCTCTCCCAATCACTGGGAGACAATTCCAGCTCCTGCCTCCATCCGCTGTCTCTCCTGTTATCAGAGAAAATGTGCTTATTTTCTGCTTCCCTTCCCAGTGTGTCATGCTAGGGAGGCCTAGATACCCCAGCATCCCCTGCCACTACATTTCCTAGAAATGCTTTTGGCAGAGGGGTGGGGGTACTGAACTTGCCCACACTTCCGGGCCTATTCCCAAGCCCTAAACAGACTGCAGCCTGGATTCTCTCCCAATCCCAGTCTTGCAAGAGGAGGGTTACGAGGCTCTTCCACACACTGGGCTGCAATAACCTTAATGAAGTGGCACTTTATGGAAGATTTCTCCCCTTCTTCCCAATACCTGGCTCCTGGGGAAAGGCATGGGGCTCACATTATTATTGGTAAGAACTAGGAACTCAAATGATGGAATGTTATGTGAAATAGATTTTTAAAAATGTGATCATATTAGGGTTTTCCTGTAGACACGCAAAACAATCAGATCCCCAGAGCTGCCAACAAGTGAGATAGCCATTAAGTAGGAAAGTTGTGATACTGGCGTACATAAAGAGCAAAAGCCACCAGAGGTGTTTTGCATGGATTGGCAAACATGTAGACAGCCTAAAGCAGAGGTTCTCAAACTGTGGTCTGCAGACCACTCCATTCAGGTGGTCCACGGATAGTTCCTTCTAAAGTGTGCACATGGGCTTCCAGAGCAGGGGAGAGACTACTGATATTAAAATAGGAGTTGTGTGCTTTTATTTGTAGAACAAAAACACGTTAATTATTATTTAGGGTTTTTTATATCGCATTTTTATCCAAACCGCTTTATAATATTTAGTTAACAATACAAACAACATTTGGAAAGATCATTAAGTGGTCCGCCAAGACCCTGAACAATTTTCAAGTGGTCTGTGAAAAAAAAAGTTTGAGAACCACCGGCCTAAAGGATAATTAACATAGAACCAAATAAATATAGATAGGCTTCAAATAAATTAAATCTTGAAAGTTCATGTTCTATCAGGAGACATAATTTTGAATCTGACTGAAGATTTTTGAAATCCAGGACTTAAACTACCATGGTTACTAATCTTGGTATTACTGGGACTGTACTGGGCACTGTTACAAATGGACCATACAGATAAGACCACAAGAATGGCGTAGAATATTAAAGAATTTATGAGTGCATTAAAAGCCACTCCCTTATTGCACTGATATTATATTAAAACAATCATAAGTTAGTCACTGTTTAAGCTTAAAGAGTCACACCACTATACGAAATCCAAAGGTTAGACAATACTGTTAAATCGTTAAACAAAATGGCTGCATTTTACAGACACTTATTTAACAGCAAATTGTTGCAAACTTGCTAGTTTTCTTGAACACTTATATTAGACTATTTCAACATGCATATATTCTAACTAGATCCACTTGTTAGGAATGATAATTTTTAAATAAAATTCTCTGATAATTAAAAAGTTAAATATGAAAAAACTAGAAGCTGTCAGGATCTAGAATCTGTGCAAGTTTAAAAACACAAGTGGCCATCTTCAAAATGTCTGAAGACAAGCACTACTCTACATGGGCATTCTCCTGCACATCTATGAAGCTCCACCGAAGTCAATGGTCCCAAACAAGCACATAATTAATAATTACACACAAAGCTCCTGCCATCACTAGCCTCCAATATAAAACTGAAACATTAAATTTATGATTTAATATCTGCAGGCTAATCTCTTTGCAATTCAAAAAGAAGCTTTTCAGGTAATCTGTGATCCCAGGATATTAGAGAGACAAGGTGGGTGAGGTCATATCTTTTACTGGACCAACTTCTGTTGGCAAAAGAGTCAAGCTTTCGAGCTACATAGAGCTCTTCAGATCTTGTCTTTTTCATAAACACAACTGGTCTGATAAAAGATATTATCCCCACTTTGTCTTAAAAATAAAGCACACTGACAAAGCTGCCTCTATACAAAGCTCTTTTCCCGTAACTCTGGAAAGACTATTAGAACCATGAAGGGACTGGAGACTACTAGAGGAAATTAGACGAAAGGGTGATTTTAGAAGGGACAAAGAAAATCAGAGATGTAAGTGGGTAAAAGTTGGTCTGCACTTCTAAGCCTTTCTGAAAACAGGGGTTAGATAAACTGAGCATTAATTAAATTTCAGATCATCATCAACTATTGGAAAACTTACAAATCAAAAATGACTACACTTATTTTATGACCATTCAATCTGGTAACTTGAGAAGCGGTTCTCTCCTAAAGAGAAGGGTCTGCACCTGAAGAGGAAGCAATCTGTCAGAATGCTCTTTTTTCTTTTTGTGGTAATTAAAGACTGACTTTTTTACTTCTTGAACCCTGATACTGCCTTAAGATCTACAATGGCAGACCCCTATGGCCCATATGGAGTCCACTGGAGCTCTACACAGGTACAGGAAGTCTGCCTTCATGGATCCAGTCACAGGATTGTGTCCTTAATTTATGAGGAGTTGGCCAGTTCACATAAAGAACCTTATTTTGTTCAATATGAGTTAAAGGGATTGCAACAGATTCTAAAGAAATAATCAAAGGATATTTTGATGTAGGGAAATGTTTGGAAGCATCAAGTACTGTTAGGGAAGCCACAGTAATAGAAAGTTCTACCAAACCCTAACAAAACATGTCCTACTACAGATCTCTGGTCCACTGGAATGGGATTCATTTTGAAGGGGAGGGTGTTGATTCTAATCTATCCATAGCAGCCTGACCTTTAACATTCATTAAGTTGTTTGACCTGTGGACAGGGGCACAAGAGCTCACTTGTGTGGATCCAATTGCAGGATCAAGGCTTGGTTATGGACTCGAGTGTTTTAAAACGGATGTTGTTGTTGAACAGCATGTTAATGAATAAAATCAAGGACTGCCACACATTTTGCTTATATAGTTAAAGTACAGTTCAGCTATGTACCAAAAAACTGACAACTGCTGACTACTTGGCTTCATCCAGGCTCCTATGCATTATAGAGTAGTAACTGGTCCATAGTTTGTTATAGTTAGGTTTCCCTAGCCCAATTAGTTTTACATTTGCATACTCTACCATAATGTTAATTTAAATCTTAGAAACTGACATGCTAGCTGTACTTTAAGCACACTTTTTTTTGGGTAAATAATGACGTGATTCTGCATGCAAGTGGGCATATTATAAAAACTTCACTTTGATTGGGCACAACATGCCTGGAGTTTAGCTTCTGCTAGCTCTGGATGCACTGATCCAAGCCAGAAATTGGGTGTCATTTGCAAAGGAAGTTTTGCCAGTGCTACTGACATTTGCCTTAATTACAAAACACTGGGTCAGACTACATTTTCACTACAACAATACCGTCCTGCTGAGAATGCTGTTTTAAACGGATAAACTATTGACTGGTAGGCTATTCTGCCATTTGGTTTAACAAAAGGCAGTCCTCTGATTTTACAGGTAACATGTATGAAAAGGGCTGGAAAGCTATCTTTAATTGTCAGCAATGTGGCCCCTGCATTATGTAGAGAGCTAATTTGCAGTGGTAGCCAGGAGGACTGAGAAAGCGTAAACCAAATTTAAGTTAAGAAGGAATATCTATGGCAGTTATTCAGCTGGGGGGGCTGACTTTATGAAGCTCTAATTCCAATGGTTACAAGGGGTGGCTTTTACTACTGCAGAAGTTTGACCTTTACTTTAACCTGGGCAGTTTTTCTCGTCCTAGTTCCTTGCTCCTGATACACTTGAGCTGAGATCAAAGCATATAAATGTAAACTTTATTTTCATTGCAATGTTAAACATCATACAACAGAGGTTGGCATCTACAATGGAGACTGCAGCTGCCAATTCGACAAAAGGAAGCTAAAATATATATTGTGAAATTCAAAGCTTAGTTATTCTTGGCAATGGGAAATAGTGGTTGTGTTATAGAAGTTCTTAATACAATTTTACTCACCTGGTCAGATGGTGTATATTCATTTTGTTTGACTATGTCAATCTTGTCTAGAAAACTGAAAGAAAAATTAAAATGTCATTTTTCATTGTCAAATAAATTTGTGATCTGTATCTAAAGTTTAATTACAACTTTTGAGTAGGCTTCACCTAAAAGATAGACTATCAGGTGTTTAGGCCCCCCCTCCCCCGGGTGTCTTACATTTCATATTTACAAAATGCTGAAGTGATGTAAATTATTTACGTATGGCACTATGTCTGCAACAGCAATATAAAAAGAATTGCATTGGCTACCACTATCCAGCAGAGGGCCAGGAACACAAATTTAATCAACTGTTCTGATAATCTCATTACAATTTTCACTAAAACAGTTTAATTGTTAAGAAACACACATGTAGTTTTATTTTTTCAAACCGTGTGGACAAATATCAATATCTAAACATTAATATAACTTGTGCTATCATTCTCTGCTATCCCCAACATTAGAACATTAGGCAAAATATTTCTTTCGTTGCATTTAGTTATTACAAAAGTAAGACACGAACACTGTTTTTAAATCAAACTTTACTACTATATTTCAAAAGAATGGGTGAAATCCCTGCACCAATTATGTTGCTAATTAAGTTAAGAGTAAGGTAGGACTGATCTGTCCTTTGATTGTTTGCAGAAGTTCTTTTAGTTTACTTACCAGAGTAGGCAATGGCAGATTAATTAGCCGTAATGAGATTTGTATTACTCAAATTGATTAATACAACTAAAGAAGATAGCAAGGCTAACGTGGTCTTTAAAATGCCTTTAGCAGTAATCATTCCCTCCTGATTTCCTTTCATTTTAACTGGAAGCAAAAATCCCAGGATGCTGCTTTATTAATTACTTGTTTCACAGCAGTTGCAAAATGCTCACACATTTATCAAGAAAATGCCTTAATATATATGCTTTATATCCCCACTAGCACAGAGATAAACAACGGATGCAGAGAACAGGCTCTAGTGTATATTGACACCAATGCAGCTCAACTATATGAAAATTCTTCCCTCTCAGCTCTCCTTTCATAGATACTCAATATCTGTGCCTACAGCAACATCCAGATTTTATGCTACAAACTTCTCCATATCACACATGCCATATCACGTAGGTATTCAAGCGACACAGCACTTAGACAGCCTCCATATTAATATTACCAAGAGGCCTGAAAATACCGCTGCAGTTAGTTTTTTTGGTAATTTACTACAATCTAGAAGCACCGTGTTTTTGAAAGATGCCACACTGAAATTCCTTCTGACCGAATTCCTCTGTCCATAGAACAGGAATAGCACAAGCAGTCGAAATACAAGTTTTCCCCTCCTGTTCCTACACTCTTTGAACAATGCATTTCAACCTTCACCTGGTTGACCCTCTCTAGGCTCAAGAAAGCATCTCAGTCTCCATGCATATTTAATCATTGGTCACTCTGCTAAGACTACACATAGGGCCAATTAGCACCAACTCTAACACTGGCTTGTGAAGTAGACATTGTACACTGGGAAATGGACTAAAATGATCAATTGCTTCCACAGGCCAGTGAAGAATCACCAGCAATGAATTTAGGTCACTACTTACCCATATCAGACTTTTATACATTTCCAGATTTGCACGTTTAAAAACACTGGGCTATATCTTAAGAAGCGGTAGTAGCATTATTAAAAAAAATTTACACCTAAAAATCAGCTCCTATTGACAATATTTTTGCAGCGATACAGCTGAAGACGGAGATAGAGCTAGAGGCAAGAAAACAGAGCAGTAGAGGGAAACTTGTATTGCCACTGCTCATACTGGATTTGTCCTCAAATCTTCCAGGCTATTAATCAAATAATATGTGATGTTTAAAATAAAAAACAAACAGCATTTCAAAAAAATGAAAAATCAGGGTATTCAGGGTAAGACTGTCTATGGATTCAGACGAGTCAAACGGTTCAACAGGTAATAAAGGCATTCTGCTTTTAAAACTGCAGTCTCAGGAACATGTGGTGACAATGTATATTTCAAAGCAGGAGGATATTTGATGCAGGAATTCTTGCTATGTTATGAACGTTGTTATATTAATCACCTATGCGACTTTGAAACATCCCAGTCTTTCCACACAATATACACCTAAGTGTAACATTTTATAGTAGGCTTCCACAAACTCTTTATTACTTTCATAAGAACGCAATGGGTTTTGGAAACTCTGACAATTAGAAAACAACGAGAGATTTCTAAAACCTGGAACTGAAAGTACAAACCTCTTACTGTTGTTTATGCAGACTATTTTTAGACCTATGATTTCCTTGAAAAACACCAGCCACATAGGAGAAGCAGTAATGTACGGGAGATGAATTCCAACGGCTACATCCATGCCAGGTAAAATAAGTTTGAATGTAATAAACATTTCTTCTTCCCCAAAAACAAGTTCCAACATTCAATAAAGTTTGATATTCAAAACAATACTACTTTAGAGGAAAGCATGTAATTGTGTGACAGTTACCAAAAACCCTACAATCATCCTTCCAGCAGCATTTTTGGAGGAAGAGAGCAATGTAAGTGTTAAATACAGAGCTCTCCTTTCTGTGCATATTCCACTTCATAAAAAGTGTTTTGGAGACCTTAATTCCCAAAACACGCACAAGAAAATCATACTGATTAATAGATGTATGATACATATGTGTAGGGACACCCCTTGAACTGACTGAGGCTGCCTATCTGCAAAATTAAAGTGATATTTGCAATAAGACAAAAAGAACGCCAAAACGGTAGTGGAAAAGCTATCACCTCTCCTGTTGTAACTAAAGTGAGGGTGGTTTTTTGGGGGGGCGGGGGGGAGAGGAGGAGGGAGTGAAGAGAGCTCAAAAAAGCTCACAGTACAAGACCCGGGGAATACCCAGTTACTACAAATCAAGACTGATTTCTTTTTGAGTATGCAATTTATCCAGTAAAAGAGATTATACCCAGTGGGAGTGAAACACTTACAACTTGGTTTCATTTTAACATGCGAAATCAATGAGTAATTAAAAATACATACAAATTTATCATAATCACTATTTTTCTTTCTGAAGTTCCTTTCATGATCTGTCCAAAATGTGAAGTTTTGGGTGAGGACATTTCAGTGCCAGTCTGTGTTCACTACATTCACTACTAGGGTAGACAGGTACAATTCCACTGACTCCAGAGGAGATGTGCCCATTTATGTCAGCAGAGAATTTAGCTCTGAAAATGTATGTAAACAGATTTCATCTATGGGACTTCAGGCTGGAGACAGAAAATGTAGGGATGACACACACCTTCCAATTTACTGGAGAACACAATCTGCTGTGGAAGAGAAGTTGGGAAGAAATTTGTTATGGACTCTGGGATGTTTAGAGGGACAGAGAAAGGTAGCTGTGATGAAATAAACAGCAAAACCGTTGCTGTGATTCAAAAACAAAGGAGCCAAAAATCCATCAAGCTAGATCTTGTATCAATAACAATTTCAGCTTCAAACTACAAAAACACTGACACAAAAAACAACGCTCAAAACTACACTGCCTTTTTCCACGCTGCTTTTGTTGAGACTAGAGGAGGAAGTTATTTTCCAGAAAGCAACCCTGCCATTCAGTCAGCAGTCATTCCCACTTCTCACTGGGGGCCCGAACCTGCCTTGGACCAAGTTGCGGGACTGGGTCACTGCTTTGCAAAATATTATCTCTTCGCACGGGTGACCTTTATCTACACTATTAAAAAAAGTGCTAAGAAGCAGGGTGGGAGGTGTTAAATAATTTTAGTTAATTTACAGCTAGCAAAACAAACCAACCGACTTCAACAGAAGCAGGATCAGGGCCCTAGTACAGAATCAGGCTTCTGTCTTGGATATTAAAATTCATTGTATTAAAACTTAAAGGTAAACGAAAATGATCTGAAACAAACCCCGGATTTTTCCTCAGACCTACTCACCTAAGGGAAGGGAAAGGACACACAAAATGTAGGAGATATAAGTCATTGTGAACCAGCAAATTCCCTTACACTTTTTAGGCACTGTATTTATTAAACAAAACTCAGACAGAAAGCTGGCACAAAGGTTCCTTTTTTGTCCTTCTTGCCATAGCGTGGGGGGGACACAGTAAGTAACTGAATCATTCACTCCGAAGACTGTTCCAAATTTTAATAAACCTGCCATTCCCCAAGCAAGATAAGGTTTCCAGATAAAAGGACCTACTTATTTCCATTCTCTCTTCAGCAGTTCTGGAGTTTAAGAATTATCTGTTCAGAAATCTTTTCTGCTACTACTGTGTGTTCACATTTGGGGGTCTAGATTAGCAAATGAAGATCGAGAGCTATTAGCATAACATTGCCGAGGCCCCAGTCCCAATGAGGGAAGTTCCCCTTATTTTCCCCATCAGAAAGATTTATAATTGATAAAAAAAAAACCCATCCCATGCAACCACCAAATGCCACACTTTTTGGAAGAGCTGGACAATAATCAAAGTGCGTCTGTCTCCTTGAAGATTTCCCCTACTGAAGAAACAGAAAAACTTGCCAAACTTTTCAGTAAACAGTAACTTGAAATTTTAGTCTTTGCAATCTGATGAAGTGGTTGACAGACAAGCAAAAATTCTAAATCTCAGTCTAAAAGAGGCTTTTGTTCTAATCAAGGAGAATATAGCAAAGGTCTCCTTCAACAGATCACACATCTATTTTCAGAGAGACAAGTTTTATTCCTATCGGATACTATTTTTTATAAAACCATCACCTGAGTTTACAAGCAAAATGAAACCAACACTGACTTCTTCCTAGACCTCCTTCTCTGACACATTAACACCCCCACAAGTTACCACTGCACATGACATATTTCAAAATATTTCAGTCTCAATTTTAAACAAAAACATTTATTTGAAACTTGTTTCTTAGTAGTATTAGCACTTCGGAGTTGTAAAGCTCCTTCCATCTGAGAGACTCAAAGAACTTTACAGATACCAAATCAGGTTCACAATGCCTGCCTCCCCACCCCAAGGTAAATATTAGTCACCCTGTTTTAAAGATGGGGAAATCAAGATACTGAAAGGGAAAAAGAGCTGCCCAAGGTCATACATCAAGCCAGCAAGAACAGATTCCAGATCTCCTCTCAGTCTTGTGCTTTTATTACTAAATTATTATTCTGAACTAATCACAGTCCGATTTGTCGTGGTTAGGGGCACCTCCGAGGGAGCAGTCACAGTTCAGTTTCTGTTTCTGAAAATGAAACCATTAGTTGTTTACTGATTTTACCAATGAAGGGCCTGATCCTGCAGACATTACCTATGCAAACTCCCATCAAAATCAATGACAGTTTTGCCTCATCAAACACAGCCAAATTAGGTTCTAGTGTCATTTAGGAGAGATAAAATAAACTGTAAATTAAGGTCAACATTAATATTATTTGTAAGTAACATGTGCCTTTCTTGCTCCAGGACAGATCACCTTTTACCATACTTTGAATTTTCTGCCTTTTGTCTCTATACCATAATTTTGTTATTTAAGTGTAGCTTTTTAAAAAGCAAAAGTGATCTAAATATCTGAGAACTGAAATTCTTTCCTCAAAGCCTTTGTCTATTCTGCAGCTACAGAGTTCCAAGTTACTGTATAATTGTATAATATTTTTCTTAAAGGGACATTCAGGCTGAGAAGTCCAAAATTTTATGTACTGTAACTTGAAAAGTAGACTCCCCTTTCCCTTACCCTCCTCCAAACACATCCAGAAGAGTTTCCCAACCCCTGAAAAACAAGTACTGAAACACTGCTAAAACCCCAGCTTCTCACTCAGGTCAATATGCTGACAACAAATCCAGGGCACCAGGTTTATTTGCAGGCTCAAGCATGCACACGTCGGCAGTCCCTCCGTTTTGCCTATCCTTTCTACCCTTGGGAGCAAGCAGGATATTGAAAAATACAAGAATCCTATTCTTGAAATTGGTGGAAGAGGTTTCCTGCATATTTCTACTAAGAGAAACAGAGAAGGCAGGCACAGTAGAGGATTGTTGGGATATGGAGGCAAACAAAAACGAAGCTGCTGGCATAGTGTTAGATCTGCTAATCTTTATGGTGTCTCTGCAATCATGCATAGTATATAAATACAAACCTGTCATGCAGTTATGATACATGATATTTCCTCAACATTTAGTAAAAGATCCAAAGAGGAAATACTAACACTAGCTTAAAAAAAAATACATAGGCTGTTTAAAGTGAAAAATTTCAAATGTTCACAAAAATGGAATTTTTCGGATTAATATGGGTCATGCAGACGTTAAAATTCTTACAGATCTTATATATTACATGGAAGATTTTTAAACAGTAATATTTAGAAAACTTAGAATGAAGGGTGAAGAATCCCACCAAAATCTTAGTTTTATGGGCCTATTAAAATACTTGTAAAACTGTATTTAACAACACAAACAGAATTGCTTTCAAATCAGAGGCACCCAAGAAAGCATCTAACGAATCTTGTACTTGTATAATCATGAGATGAGAATTGCAGTTAAAAAAAAAAAAAAAAGAAGTGTTACTGGGATGAGATTTTACATCCAAGTCCTCAGACCCATTAGGGCATGCTTAAAACAGAGATTTATAATGGAAAGCAGCTTTCCTACAACAGTGCAAGTAATGAAGCTGAATAAACCAAAAGACACAACTATTCAGTAAAAATAGCCCCACTAAGCAAGAAATATATTTCTTTATATTTCCAGTTTGGAGTCAATTATTTATTAGGATGATCCTCATTTAAATGTACATTTTCCAGAATCATGCACAGGTCAGAACACTTTTAAGTATCCAAACTTTAGAATTTATTTATTTATATATAATATTAGAGTGAGTGAGTGAGTGTATATTACATAAAAGTGGTTTTGAGAGAAGAATCAGCTTTAATTTCAGAATAACCTCGGAGCATTCCAGCCACTTGGAGGCGGAGGGGCACCACTGGTCTAATTTTGAAGCAAATAATGAGAAAGCTGAAAAGTATGACTCCATATATTTGGAATCATCTTGCGGTAATCAAGGTTACAGTTCCTTATATGGTGTGGAGAGCACAAAGCACACATGAAAAATTTAATATTAAAACTACTGGATATGAAGAATTACAAAACTACAACTATTGTAAACTAAACCATTACTTTTGTGTTGCCACAAAAAAAACAACAAATCCTTCCCTAAAAACAAAAATGCAGCTTGGTTACGTGTATTGCTTCCTAAACTGCATAATTAAAAGCGTAACCCACAAGAGGCCACAGGACCTAAAATGCATTTTGTTTCACTACAGGCAATACAAAGTAGAAAATGCATGCTTTTCAAAAACTGCCAAGAAAAGAACAAATTGGGAAAAAGTAGGAGAAAAGGAAAGTGTATTTAAAGAAATTGTGGACGTCTTTTTTCTCTCTGCCTGTCTAAAGTTAGTCTGGCTTAGAGGATGCACTAACTTTCCCAATCAGTTTTACATTACAGCACAAGTCCAGAAATAGCTCCCAGCCGCCTTGGCCTCTAGCACGGTTGTCATGACAATGGAACCACAGTTCTATAAATAGCTCATCAGCACCAAATCTTGTGAGACACATCTGGAATGGGGCCAGCCTAGCCCCAGCTTGACAAATAAAAATAGGCACAGGCAGTTTGAGAAGCTGGAAAGGTACAATGCATCTCTCAACTCATACACAGAGACAATCAGAGTGAGGGAGAGAAACAACTTTGATTGCTTTTTAATGCAGGATTGAATTTATGGTAGGTTTATAAAAAAAAAGTTACAGTACTAAAATGAAAGCTTCAGTCATGCCCTACCTCTGTTTTCCATTTCCCCCCTCCTCGTCTGTGGCAAACCATGCCACTTTAAAGACTAACAGTACAATCACTTGCCTGTGAGGCCTTTTTTAAAAAAGATTTTTGTATGTTTTCTTTAAGGTTTTGGCCTGAATTTAGTTAGTTTCTGTTCTTACAATAACTAAATGAGAGACAGGCAGACATTATGCGTCTGATGGGAAAAGGGCTTGAGCACCTAGCTCCAAGTCAAGTCACTGGGAATTACAGGGGCTCAGCACCTCTCAGGATCATGGATTTTGCAAGCTTCCTCATACTGCTTTGCCACCTCCCAAGTTGAGCACTTTAGCTATTCTTGTTCTAGTTCTTGCAAGCAAATATTGCCACTTTGTTCCAAATGGCATGGAGATTTCTGAAGGACAAATCTATAACAGACTAGACTAAGATCACAAATTAGTTTTACTTGCAACTCAAGTCAAATCTGAACTCCTGAATTCAGAGGTGAAACGCAAAACCTTTAAGTCACTGCATAACACAGTTCATTTCCCTGTGCCCCTATTTGACGATGGCTGCCTTTAAAACATCCATTTTCTTTCATTTCATGGATGAGAGAATTTTTTACTTTTAGCACAGTCTTGATCAATCCATTCAATTATGTCCAAATTATCTATATGGGCACAGACTTGTGTCAAAAATGTTAGTTGGTTTACCCTACAGCAAACATTTGTACAATCATGAGATTCAGCTACCAGCTGATACACCAGCAGTCTAGGAATAAGACTTATGAGTTATATATAATAAATGATTTCACAGAGATCAGAAATAGCAGCCATTGTGATGTAAAATAGGCAAGAGAGATTAGATCCGTTAACGAAGTAACCACATTTTATACTATAATCAAGAAACGAGACAATTCACAAAATATGAAGTCTCAGTAATTCATCAAAAAACAATGGGGACTGCAGACGTAATCAAAGTAGTGCAGCTGTAATAAGCATTTAAACCACGGTAAAATATCTTCCAAATGCCATAAAGACACGAATACAGGCATTCAATGCAAACTGCACCATCAGCCCACAGGATTCCTTTAGGTCCCTACATGGATATTTTCATTTCTAAAAATTGTAGAGTAAGTTCCATCCAGACTCAAATATATATAAGAGCTTCCCACTCCCTCCCCCATTAACCACATATATTTTGTCCGTTTGCCATTTGAACAATGCACATTTCAGAAAAACAGCAGATTTCATAGAAATTCTTTGGAAAGATGTACTTTGTAACATACATGTGACATATAATTCGGAATTTCCATTCATTTATTCTGCAAAGATACTACAAGAGCTTGGGATTGGTGTAAGCGACGGAAATCAATGCCAAGCTTCATCTAGCATGAATCGCAAGACACGATAAAGAATAAAGAAACATTTTGCAATGTTTTACTAATTCGGAGTGGAATCTTCTCCACTCACAGAATGCCTAAGTTTCCTGGCTTTGTGTGGGTGAAGCATGGGAGAGAGAGTGATGGATGACGGAGAAATTAGCTCGGCAGCAGTGCACCCATGGCTGGTACCTAGAGCTGGGCAGGAAATGGTTTTCCTGTCTTGTAAATATTTGAAAATGTTTACCTTCCCGAATCAAGACGAAAAGTCACAATCTAGAAAATGTTAGTGAATCGAAAAAACTCCCCCTCCCCTCTTTTCGGGTCAATCAAAATGTTTGCGTTTTTATTTTGACTTTTTTACTTTAACATTTTTCAATCTAATTAACTTAAATTTCTGAATGAAAAATCATTTTGAATCAGAAAACTGGATTTTTTTTTCTGGTTTCCAAAATATGAAAATGAAATAATTATACAATTAAAAACTTTTACCAACTTATTTTTTTACATTTATTTTTTATTTTTAAGTCAGGGGATTTGTAAAAACCAGCCCTGTTTTGGTTCTGACAAACTAGCATATTTTGATGGAAAAAGTATTAGTTAAAAAATCCCGGACTAGCTCTACTGCTACCCCCAGCCTACAGTCTGCGAGCAGTCATACCACCTCCAGGCCACTTGTGCAGTGTATTAAAGCTACTAGATTCTTGCTTCCCCCAACTCACTGGCCTGCCCCATTATTGCTCAGGCCATGTCTACAGTACAGATGCTACAGTAGCACAGATATGGTGCTACACTAATGCTACACTGGAGCATAAACGTTTCCTACTGTGACAGAAGGGATTTTCCCTGTCACTGTAGATTATCAACCTCCCCAAGTGGCAGTATCTAGGTCGATGGAAGCATTCTAACTGGGGTTAGGTTGACTTAACTACAGTACTAAAGCGTGTGAATTTTGCACACTACATAGCTAGGTAGGTCTAAGTGTAGACCTTCTCGGCAACATACAGGGGGGAGTGGATGCCTCCCTGTGCACCTGTTTTTCTGGTCCTCCATGCTTTCCAATAGACCAGGGCAAATTTAATTCTAGATGTTTATGTCCATTTTCAGAGTCTTGGCCCCTTGAACGTATTTAATTATCCACCTCCCAAACCAAATATCCTCCTCATAGCCCCTCCAAATAAGTACAATTAAGGCTTCCCCAATTGCTTCTATCCATACCTTTTTAACTTGTAACAGGCATTTTAGCATTCTCAACTATCAAAATCAACAGAGTGTTTAAAAAAATTACTACTGTATGCCTGCAAGGCTCACTCTTCACTGCAAGCCTGCATATGTCAAATAACTTCAGAACAGCCCCTCACCCCACCCCAAAAAATTACTTCACCAAACCAGTAGAAAGCTTAAACCAATCCAAGCACACAGGGTGCAGAAATGAAAGGTAATGGTATGAATGAGATCATGGTGTCATGATTCAATTCCTAGGCAAGCCTGAGGCTGGAACACTGTGTGTTGTTGGTGAGCAGTGACGAACATGCAGCAATCCCTGTTAAGTCATTTCTGTTTTTTTAATATAGCTTAGTCCATCATGTTTCCTTGTTTTCTTCTTGGCAGCCTAAAGTGTTCACAGATCAAACCCCAGGACTTATTCAAGTCTGGAGACCCAAAAACACAAACTTAAAAAAAAAAATTTATTTTTTTTTTGGAAACCCTCTTCTCCCTGAATTTTGGCCAGTAGGATAAAAATGGAAACCAGTTCTGATTCATGATCCTAATTCTGACAAAAACATAATCAAAACAGCTTCTCTGGCACAGGCGCATCCAGAATACTATTTCTTTGGACTCAGCATCCCTCATCCCAGTCAGTTATTTAGATGTAGGCCTAAGAGGAACTCAAAGCGCAGTGACCTTGTACAAGTTTTTTCTCCCTTTTTAAAAAGCAAGCTTGCTTGGCTGGCTCACCTTAGTTTACCTAACTCTATTTACCACTTAGTATGGAATAAAATGACAAAGCTGAATTAACGAGGTCAAATGATGACCCCCTCCCCATCCCTTAAACAGGCCACAGGTTAATTCGAGGTGGAATGCAAGGCAATGGTATATATTATTCCTAAGTAAGGCTAACTTCATGATGTTCACGCGGGAACTAAGATCAGCTACAGTTTGTGTAAATGTTGATAGCAGTCAAGGAATGCTAAGTGCTCATGTTCAAAGCTGTCTCTATGAAATATCTAAGAGATTTCTGCCTTTCTTGCTACTTAATGTGATTTTAACTTTGTATAATTCTGACAAAAACTGTTGTCGAAGAATGAAATTCTATAGGGATGCCTGGAAGACCCGTGATTTGTTCAGTTATTTCACTGAGAAGGCGCATATGCTAAATACTACAATTTGTACTTTTACATGAGTAATTAAAAGCAACAGACTAACAGGTCAGCTTAATACTGTATGTTAATCAATGATACAATGAATCTTGCTTTCATGGTCTTTGGCCACCCTCAATACCATCAAGCTAGCAGAATTAGGGCACTTCTACATGGGGAGTTAAGACCAATTAACTAAAGGTGTGAAGTTCATGCTGTAAGTTAAAGAGCATTAAACCCCCATCTGAATGGTCAATGAGAGCATCTACATGGAATTTCATGCTTTTTAACTAATGTGCCTTAACTTCACACCTTTAATTAATTCGTCTTAACTTTCCTGAGTGTCTGTGTAGACAACCCCTTAGTGATCAAGTCTGGCTGACCATACATGGATCTGATCATAAAAATACCTTTCAATTTTTTCGCATCCATGTTTCACAAATGTTTTTGTCCCACCTGTCTGCTGGAAGATGCTTATTTGAAAGGGGATAGGTGGTTAAAGGTGTTTTTCAGCTAAGAACCAAACATTTACTGATATGATGTCAGCTAACATGCTTTGTCTCTCCTTACTTCCATAGTTTTATAATATTGTACAGCTGCTAGATTGTTACCTTCTCTTGCTGAGCAATTTGGTGAATTTTGAGACCACATCTCTCCCAGCTGCAGTATGTACTGGCCATGACAGTATCATTCTGACTGTAAGGCCCCAGTTATTGATGGACTGAGGATGTGTGGAAGAAAGAAGCAGGACTGTGTCACAGAGATGGCTTACTTTTGCACAAGTTGGACTGCATGGGGGGTGAGCTGATGGGGAACTACTCTGGATCTTCAGAGCCAGCTTACAGATCAATGTGCTTGTTGTAGGCGGTAAGGGCTAGAGTTCATGTAGTGCCAAAACAGATTAGGATTTGTCCTCTGGTGAACCCTTTGGATCTTGTCTACACACAAACTTGTACCAGTGTTTTAAAATTGATTTAATTAAACCAGTGCAAATCCCTGTATGGGCACTCTTAAACTGTCTTAAAATGACTGATATTGATGTATTTTAAGGTGGTAAATTACAGATTTAAATTAAATCAAAATAATGCATTTTAGGAGTGTCCAAACAGGAACTACATCAAATGTAAAACACACCTTTAGTTAAACTGATAATGACCAGCACTGAGATTTGGGACATTTCATTTTTAGGAAGACCACAGTCTATGCTATGCAAAATGTTTATTAGAGGGCGCTCTAAATAGTTAAGAAATAGGTGAAACTGAGGGGATAGCTTTTAATTGTGTGTTATACAAACCTAGCGCCCATGTTAGTTAATTTTTGGTGGTGCCGAGAATGGGTCCAAGCAGAGCCGTCCCGTCCATAGGACAGACCATGGTAACTTCCCTGGGCCCCATACTTTGGGGGGCCGCGCTTCAGGGGGATGTGGGGTCCAGGGCAGCCTGGAGGGTTAGCGGGGGGCCTGGCACCAGAAGCGAGCGACCCGGCCCCAGCCTGCCCCGCTCTGCTGGCTCCCGGCATCGCTTGGGGGAGAGGGCATAAGCCAGAAAGAGGCGGGGCAGGGACTTGGGGTAAGGGGTGGAATGGGACGGGGAGAGGTCAGAGTAGGGGTAGGAAGAGGTGCGGTGGGAGTGGAGTGGGGGCAGGGGCAGAGCAGGGTTGGGAACAGGCAGAGCAGGGCGGGCTGGGTCCGGGACGCTCTCTGCTGCCGGCGCCAGGTACCCCGCTAACCCCCCCAGGCTGCCCTGGACCCCACATCCTCCTGAAGAGTGGGGCCCACCAAAGTTCAGGGCCTGGGTCGGGTGCCCTGGTCCATCCTATGGATGGGATGTCTCTGAAAATATAAGCCCAAATATTGGTGGAGCCGGTTCCATGTTCCTGAATATTGGTGGAGCATGGGCACCATGGGCCCATATAATTTGCCACCCATGTTAACTAAGTATTTATACGGACTTTGTCCTCATGGTCTTTAGCTCCCTCCAGTGCCATCAAATAAATAGAATTACTTTCCCCTCAGTATAAATAATTTACCACATCAATACAATCTTTTAAAATTTACATTAATACATCATCTAAAACTTCCTGGAGTAGAGAAGTCAGGGATTTCTGAAAGGCAAACATCAGATTTTTACAATGTAATTTTTCTATGAGTAAGGTGACGATTTAGTCATGGAGGTCAAGGCAGTCACGGATTCTGTGACTTTGCCGGACACTCCATGACTTCTACGGCTTCAGCAGGAGGAGGAGATGGGACTGTGCGCCCCCGCCCTGCAACAGGGGCTGGCTGGAACAAGGACCCTGCATTCCCAGCCCTGCGGCTTCCTCCAGGGGCTGCAGCCGGGGCCGTGTGCCCCAGCTCCACAGTGTCTCAGGCTTGTCAGGGACTGCAGTCGGGGCCAGGGCCGCCCAGAGGATTCAGGGGGCCGGCGGTCTTCGGCGGTGCGGGTCCCCGGCTCTTCGGTGGCAGGTCCCGGGGCGGAAGGCCCTCCCGCCGCGGGTCTTCAGGGCACTTCGGTGGTGGGTCTGGGGGAAGGACCCCCCGCCGCCAAATTGCCGCCGAAGACTCGGAGCGGAAGAAGCTCCGGGGGCCCGGGCCCCGCGAGAGTTTTCCGGGGCCCCCAGAGCAAGTGAAGGATCCCGCTCCAGGGGCCCGGGGCAAATTGCCCACTTGCCGCCCCCCCCCGGGTGGCCCTGGTCAGGGCTGCACACCCCAGCCCCACAGCTGGGCCAGCTCTGGAGCAAGGGCTGTGTCCTTCCCCCCCCCCCATGCTGTGCCCCCACTGCAGCCACTGGAGTCGGGGCTGTGCCCTCTGCCATGGTGGGGGTCTCGGCCTGTCAGTCCCTCCCTCCCCCAATGAGACTCTTTTCCTCCCCCAGGTTATTTTTAGTAAAGTCACGGATAGGTCACAGGCAACAACGGAGCCCGTGATCTGTTCGTGACTTTTACTAAAAAGAACTGTGAAAAAAAATCTTAGCCTTAACTATGAAATGATGTGGCTATTTTACGTAAGATAGAATGTATTTTTCTAGTATCCTTCATGCAGGTGCAAGAAAATGCAGAGTGATGGGAAAGGTAACATTGCAGAATTAGATGCAAGTAGAAATGGAAAAAGATTGGGTAAAAAGTTGATATTTAAAAACAGCGAAGATTCAATGAAGCACCAGCAGACTAATTAAAACAGGTGAGTGAGAAAAGAAAGGAAGATGTTGTAACAAGGGATGGGAAAGGAGAGGAGAGTTTAAGTTCCACTTAAGCTAAAATGAACAGGAATGTTTTAAGGTGAAATTTAAATAGATGAAGTGACTCCTTTCAGGTAGTTGGAGTGATGTCCTGAAAGTGTCCCCAAGCATTTACTGTGGAAAGGAAGAAGGCCAAGACTGGAGGAAGGAATTCAGCAAGCGAAGGGGCTAAGTGAAAAATAGATCAGAAGTGGTCACAACGATTTATACATTCAGGGCTTTTCCCATTCAAGGGCCATGAAGTGCTCTGTAGACATTAAGCCTCACAACACCTCTTTGAAATGGGCAAGTATTATTCCCATTTCACAAATGGGTCAAACAACACAGAGATTCAATGACTCGAAGGGCTGGTCTACACTAGGGGTGTGGATCGATCTAAGATACGCAACTTCAGCTACGTGAATAGCGTAGCTGAAGTCAAAGTATCTTAGATCGATTTACCTTGAGTCCTCATGGCGCGGGATCGACGGTGGAGGCTCCCCCGTCGACTTCACTACTGCCACTCACTCCGGTGGATAACGAGATGCGATATATCAATCCCCAATAAATCGATCGCTACCCGCCGTATCGGCGGGTAGTCTGGACATACCCAAAGTCAGTGAATCAGTGACAGTACTGGGAATAGCCTTTATTTCTCCTTACTCACATGTGCCAAGTTTAGTCTACAACCTAGGTTCCCTCTAGGCAAAGTTGCACAGTACCGACAGAGTTCTGAAAAGTGGGAATGGAATTTTGAATGGCAGTTACAGATAATGAGGGAAACAGGGATGGTATGATTTCACTTTCTAGGGAACAAGAGAGAGTATTCTGAACACAGGATTCTGGTTTCCCTAGAAGATTAGGAATGATTCAGGAATTCAAATAGTTGACAGGCCAGGTCAAAGTAACGACAAATGATGGTGATGTTCTGGAGATGGTGACAATGAGATCCTAACTGCCGACTTTTGAATATACTTAAATACAAAAATTCTTCAGATTAATATATAAAGTAATTCAATATATTTAAAAACACAGCATGTAAATTCAGCAGAAGGAAAATGCTCATGTCTTTGCCTTGCAAGTCAACATCAAACTTGAGGTACTATATTCTATATTTTCAAATAAAATTCTTTTGCAAAAAGTCAACTTTGACCTGTTCTCCTCATGGGAAGCTCAAATCCACATCACATCTTCATGCCAATCCTCATATCCCCAGGTAATTGTTGGGACTGGAATGGCAGTAAGTTCCTTTACAGAAACAACCTGTCGATACCTGTTCTGGAGTGAACTGTTTAAGCGATCAACAACAACTCACATTTCAGTTTTTGTTTTCCTCTGGGGCAAGCTACCCATTTTTTCTTTTTCAAACTTAAGAAAAACAACTCCAGGCCTCTGCAAGTGGAGACACACAAATTGGCAACTACCGTTGAAGCTCCTACAAAAGGTTCAATGCTCTAAAATTGAATGAGGTTATAAAATTACTATCCTTCCTTCTGAGAAACATTCCATTTGGCCATGCAGGCTAATACCAGAGACAGATTAAAAACCTGATTTCTAATCAAATTTACGGCAAGTGAGGTAGAGCTCCAAAATTGATTTTACAAAATGTGGTATATTTTAGAGCGACCCAGGCCTAGCCTTCTTTTCTCGGGTGCAAATGCCCTAAGACATTTTCACCTGCCAAATCTCTGACTTTTTCTGCCATAAAATAAATTAGATGCACAAATGAGAGCACTTGCCCCTCTGCCTGTTTTGTACCCATACTCATGTAGACAGAGACACAAATATTCAGGTTTTCACCCATACTAAAAGGTGAGGACAAAGTTGCAGGTGTAAATTTTGAGGGCACAACCTGCATACACAAAAGAGAAACCACCCTTCTGAAAATTTCCAAAATGGTCTTACTTTGATATAAACTTTAACATGTAAAATGATAAATCCATCCAAACTTCACTCTTTGTAGCTCACTTAGATACCCTTTTCATGTTCCTCGCTTCTCTTTGTAGAAGCAAAATCTAACAAACAACCAAGCTCTGGATAAAACCCTCTGCCTTCATTCAGGGAAGTTATAATGATTAACTTTTAAAGAAGGTGATAAGTTTCCAAAACTGTTTACAAAAATATTTTGATAAGTTTTTTATTTTAAAAATTGCAGTGGAGACTTCACAGAACACTGAAGTTTTACAGACAGACACGTATTGTCCATCTGCTGGGGGTGGCATGGTTTGCCATTTTAGAATAAAATAGAAAAACCATTTTGGTGCCACTTTTTCGCCCAGGTCTACTGGTTGTGAGAAGTTTATTCTTAAACAAAATTTCCTTAATTCCTTAATTCTTAAACAATTAATTTTTCAGATATTTAAAGAAAACCCATCAGCATGGTGTAGGTTTTTTTTTTTTTTTTTTGCAGACCATCTATATGTTATTAAGACTAAAACAACAGCAGGGTTTATACAGATATGAGCACAGGGAATGTAAAAGCCATGACAAGGCATTACTTTAGCTTTTCCTCTACTAGCTAAGAATCATGTTCTTGATTTCAGCATACAGAGGGATTTCCATTGTGATTTAATGACTCATGCATGAGGAGGCAGATGCCACAAAGAATGGAGCAGAGACAGTGTTAGAGTTGGGGTGTGGGGGCGGGGGGAGGAGAGGGGACGGGCGGTGGTGTACACAGACCAGGAAGAGGGAGGGAGCTGGAGGGATTGTTTAAATCCCCTGTTCTTAAAACTTTAACTTATCTACTTAAGAAAATGATATAATGAGGGAACAGTGGAGAGTATGGCCCTTTCAGACAAACAGTGGTTTTAAATCAGCTGTATGGTACCTAGTTCCTATACTGACAGGAGTTTTATAAATACCTACCTAGATAAATAGATAGAACAGTATCCCACTGAAAGATATTCCCCAAAGTTTCAGTAAAAACTATTAAAGACATTAAAAAATAAAACACCAAAATGGAGGGAATGGATAGCTCAGAATAAGGGCAGGAAACTGAACCTTTTACTAATCAAAATATCAAGTGCAGGTTTATATCAAATATCAAAGATGGTGGGTTCAGTGACCTGTATGAAATGATCTAATGCTCTCAGTACGCATCACGGAAAAGCACCATCACATCTGGCATCCTTGTTAGCAGACTCACAAGGCTAAATGGGCCCTGGAAAATTAACTCCCCAAAAGGTGGTCCCTCCAGTTCAAGGCTGAATCATACTGGCAGGCGGCATAGGAGTCCTGAATGGAAACTACCTGGGCTAGGGCTCAAATTGGGCGGTTATGTGATGATGTGGCATACTGGTGGCACCCCTCTCAAGCTGCCTTCTTGGTCTCCAAAAGCTCAGCTTTCACTTTTTTTTTCTTTTTAAAGTAAGTCACTAGCTGTTGCAAAGTAAACCTTGTCAATGTGATCCATGTGTAAAGCAATGCAGTGACATCTGCCTGTGTATGTGGCGTGTGAGAAACAGCAGTTCTGAGAGGTATGAATTGCCTTCATCTCAATGGATGTTAATTCAGAAGCCCAGTGACGACAATTTAAAAGTTAGCATCATTGACTATTTCACTGCAGGGAGGAAGGAAAATGTATTATGAATATTTACATAATCAACTCTGAGTAACAACTCATTTTAACATCACAAGTAGGTGGACTTGATACATTACAAACACTTATTTTTCCCCCCCTCCTCAGTAAAGAAGCAGTCAGTCCCAAACTGCCCAGCAGGACCTCTGAGCCCCTTTAAAGGGAGCCAAACCCAAGGAGCCCAGTAGAGTTAATGGGTGGGAATTACACTAGCAAAAGACTGAAGGTCCAAGGAGTCGCGAGGAGCGCACATGATCAGATTTTTAACATCTGCACAGTCTGAGAGCAGTGTCTCATTTTAGCATTTGAAGTGGGAAAAGCTTGGACGAATACCCCTACTTTTGTTTTCCTTCCTGATTTCACCTCTGCTATGTTGTACGTTTTCTGGGTCTCAGTATCAAGATATGCTAATTTACTAATTTGCATAAGGAATAAGTTACAAAATTCGATTAAAAAAACCCAGGATGTATTTACTGAATG
Organism: Chrysemys picta bellii; assembly: GCF_011386835.1. Lineage (NCBI taxonomy): Eukaryota > Metazoa > Chordata > Testudines > Emydidae > Chrysemys > Chrysemys picta. Next base: position 44,884,594 of record NC_088803.1, on the reverse strand, counting down.
GAAAATTGGGCTGATATGCAGCAAGGTAATGCTAAAGTGGAGAAGGATCTGGGCAGCAAGGGGGTCTACATTCACTAGTTTTACTTGTGAAACAGACCCTCCAAATTCTCCACCTATGCTCTTCCAGACCCAACTGCAGAAGCTACGAGGAAGCTGTAAAAAATCTGTTTAAACACTTGACGCGTCTAAGATTTCCCTCACCAGCACTGAGTCTCTCAAAGCTCTCTCCATCCTTATTTCCCACCCCCCTTCTTCTTCACGTCCTGACCCTTAATTATCTCCGCCTTCAACATAAAGAGGAAGAATTTAGACAATCTAATGACAAACTGAACAGAACTGGGCATTATAAAGCAGTGTTCAAGAATAACACCACATTAACTTCTATCTAGACAATCAAAGGTAAAACCTCTTTACAATATCTCATTGCAGGGAAGCACTGCTAATTGCACAGCACACTTTAATATTACTGTGACAGCACTGAGCCTGAGCCCAAACCATAGTGGGAAACTTGCACCCACTCCTTCCAGGCCCAGAGGTGAGAGTACTACTAATCAGTTCAAAGTTATACTAGGCACTTCACAGATCTACTATACCAGACCTCGTGGAATGATTAAGAATTCGTCAGACTCTTCTGGTCACCTATTACTCTTATACCTGTAACTTAGCATTTGTGTGATCTACAGTGCAAAAGACAATTCCAGGATTTCCATTTGTTTTGCATTACTATAATTAGAGCTTCCGGATTATGGTTTAGATTCTAGATGAACAGCAGGGACTCTGGGGGTAGAAGAGAGTCAACTGGGACAGATACAGTAGAGAACTTATTTTTAAAGGAATAAGTGATTTTGGATGAAATGGGGTTGTGTTACACCATGCTATATCATATTATATAAAATATTATTAAAATACTATATATAACATTGTAGCTTCACTTAAAATATCAACTTTTACCACACTGCAGTGTTTTGACTCCACTGAAGAATTTCCTATAGTTAGAATGTAAAATATATACTGCAGCAAACTATTATACTTCCACAGTAAAAGAGTTGACTTTGAAAGCAACAACTGTAATGTTAAGTACTAGTTAATATTAATAATGTGCAACTACTAAATATAAGAGTTTTTGGTTCCGTCTTTTCTTTACTCTCCAAATCTTTTCCAGGACAACAAGGCTTTCAGTACCTTGAACATATTGTCTGGCCTCCAGTGATGATGACCCTGAGAGCCAGTGCCAAGAAGAGGCCTACCAGGATGTGCTGTAAGGGGCCCCTTTTTTGCATCTTTTTTCTTCTTCAACACATCTAGATGCTATTTCTTATGTAACTTTACTTATCTTTGAAACAAACCAACCCCATGCACAGCAAGTTCTGTGGCTGGAATACCAGCATGCAGTTAGGAAGACTGAAAGTGAAGATGCCAGAGTAGTTGGAAACCACCAAACTCTCTAGAAATCTGTATTTCATGAGGAAGAAAATTAGATATAAACAAAAGTTTAAACGCAGCATGGTAAAAATATTTATTGCATGGGGAATTCTGTCCTGCATATCCACTAAGAAGAAAATAATATTCCTTCCCTTTAATTAAACAATTTTAATTTCCAAGACTTATATTTTAATAATAGGTCCCACAGCTTTTCTGTTTAGCACAGGAGACTGGCTATGCCGATTTACATTGGGGTCACAAAATTTTCTTGATAGTGACTCTAAATGCCTTCTATTTGGGGAGGGATAGCTCAGTGGTTTGAGCATTGCCAGTGTAGACTAGCTCTAAGTGTGGGGAGGAGACATCTATACATATTTTACCAAAGGTCAGAAACTCTGGAACAATCTCATCATGAAAAAGATTTTATGTATGGCTGACATTTTGTTTGTTTAAAAAACCTAAATAGCTATTTCTTCCATTTTTACCTGAGTTTGATTAATATCAGGATTTTTGAAACCAGAAGAATAGTTGCCTAATTCAGAGATTCCCTCTATAACTGTTGCCTAGAAGTTTGCTAAAGCAACAGAAAAATCACACTTTTCCCATCATGTTGATGCTTTTTCTCTGTGGTACTTCCAACCTTGAATACACAAGACCTGTGATATTTATAGAATAACATGTGGTCGCATTAGCCCATGGGGAAGTTAAAAACCAACAACAATATCATAGAATATCAGGGTTGGAAGGGACCTCAGGAGGTCATCTAGACCAACCCCCTACTCAAAGCAGGACCAATCCCCAGACAGTTTTTTACCCCAGTTCCCTAAATGGCCCCTTCAAGGATTGAACTCTCAACCCTGGGTTTAGCAGGCCAATGCTCAAAACACTGAGCTATCCCTCCTGCCCGAAGACTCTGAAGTTTGAGCTGCTGTCTTGAGGGAAAATCAGTTTGGTATTCCTTAGCAGACATGTGTCTGTATCACAAAACTAATGTACAGAGCTCTCCCAGCACTCTAAAGAAACCCACCTCCAGGAGGGGCGTAGTTCCCAGCGCTGGTGCACTGTCTACACTGGCGCTTTACAGCGCTGAAACTTGCTGCACTCAGAGGAGTGTTTTTTCACACCCTGAGCGAGAATGTTGCAGCGCTGTAAATTGCCAGTGTAGACAAGCCCTGAGTATTCTTCTTAATACCCTCTCTTGGGTTGCTATTAGGAATAAATGTTACACAGGAGAGGATTTCAGAAAAACACTATTAAGACACGAATGTTGCAATCTATCAGTTCTGTAGTCCATACTTTTATAAAAGGGACTTTTGCTACTCCAGATTTTTGTATTTCTTTAATAAAAAAAATTGATGTCAAGTAAACTTCAGTTTCAGACCAATAAATATCTGATGTTCTATGCAGTACCAAAGTCGTGATTAAGTGTCACTCCCTCTATCTTAGACTTTACATTTTTATCTAAATTACACAGAACAGAACAGAATGGCTCATGACACCTTAACGGGGGAGCAGGTACCACATCTCCATAACAATGGTAGGAAAATCATTTTATTGCTATAGTTAAGGCAAAACTAGTTTTTTGTTAAAACATTTATTACAAACATTTCTTTCGCCCTGTAGTAAAGTGATTAAGCTTAATGGATGAAATACTAATCTTTCACTTTAAGACTCCAGAGTTTGAGCTGCTGTCTTGAGGAAAAATCAGTTTGGTATTCCTTAGCATACATGTGTCTGTATCACAAAACTAATGTACACAATTTTGACATAATTAGCAGTCTTTTTTTAAATAAGGCCCAGGAGCATGCTCTTATGGAAACAATCACCTTTCACTTCTTTACAGAAAGTCAGAGCTGAAACAGAGATACATTCTTGTTGCTGCATGCAACAGCAAAGATCCTACCTATTTTTAGTTCACTTTTTCACTAAGAAAACAGCTGGGAGCCTGATAAAAATACTTTGGTGACAAATTTAATGATCTGAATTTTAAAGTTATTTTTAAACAAGATTCTAGTCATCTTTCAAAATAAGAAACATGGTTAAGCAGCACTTGGGTTACTGCCTGATAAGTCTCTATGATCCAATCAGAGCAAAACTGGGAAACTTATCAACACCTCCTCTGATCCTCAAGTTGGTTGCAGGCCAGCTTTTTTCTTTGAATGAAAGCAGCTCTGCTTTGACCTGACTTGTTTTTCTTTCTCCCTTCCCCCCTCTCACCTTCCTTGTGGAATGCTCTGTATCAGCTATAGAATTAGTGATCTACCTGTGCTGAATACGCATTGTGAAGCAAACAGATGTGGAGATCACTGCTTCTGGAGACCGTTTGTGAAAGCTGGAAATTGCATTTGGTAATAAGCTGGGTGACTCCATAGAGCACAGGCAGAAAGTAAAGTTTTCTAGCAGAAATGGGGAAGGGTCAAGGATCTCCTCTATGAAAGCACTCTCTGAAAGAATGCAAAGGAATTCACAACTCACAAATCTATTGAGGTTTATAGAAATATTAACGGCCCATATAATTTACATTAAGATCAGGATATTAGCATTAATCTTACATATATTGTTATCCTCTAATCTTCAAATCTGCATTCCAATCTACTGCTTTAAAAGCAAACATTTTAGTGACATGTTCATCTGATAGAATATGCTCATGATTGTTACACATATTTTACTTTTACTAATAACTTTACTTACTGATACATCAAGTTACATACACCGTACATCTAATTTCTGCAGCCAGTGATGTTACCCACAGGAATAATGATTATATAAGAATATATTGCTACTTTGAATTCATTTGATATCTTATATCCATACATTTCAAAGCATTTTGCAAATATGAACCTCAACACCTTTGTGTGGTAGGGAAGTATTATGCCCATTTTACAGATGGGGAAATTAAGGCACAAAGAGGTTAACTGGATTACCCAAGTTCCCACAGGAAGTCTGTGGCAGAGCCAGGAATAGAACTCATCTTGTGCCTTAACCACAAGTCTATCCTTCCTTCCTATTGCACATAAATATGTACAATACTAAGGCACAGTAGGAAAGAAAAATTCCAGTTCTCATATTGTACCAGAGAACTAGGTTAAAATAAAGACCAGATCATTGCTGAGACTCAAGCCTGAGGATAAAGTATCAAGAACCAAGTAAACTACTATATTCATAGTTTGTTATAAAATTACCATAGGCAGAAAGTTGCCTTGGCAGTCACTAATTTTGCAGATGCCTAGAGTACCGTCTTAAAAGTGTTCTTCTATACAGGAATAGTTAAAGTTCAGTTGTGGAAGCTTGATAGTTAGTAAGTTAGATAGGTACTGCATTCCACATACTGTCTTCAGTAATTTCACAAATACTTACTGTCAGCATTTACAATACATGAAGAGAAACAGTAAATTAACTCCAGTTGCCAGGATTTTAAGTGTACATGATTATATAGTGATCACTTTTCAGTTCAGAAAATGATCTAATTTGAATAATTTTTACACAAGTTGCTATAAAAATGCTGCAGTACTGACAGGCCACATGATCAGGGCTAGATATAGCTCACCGCAGGGATACGCCCCTTTGATATGCCCTCCCACATGACCCAAAGCCCTTACCCTCCTCCAACTGCAGCAGCCTTGGTAAAAATAGCTCTTTGCTGAATTTTGCTTTGCCTGTAGTTTACATAAGCACTCTGGGGGAAGGGGACCCTTGCAGTGGATCTAAGGTACTCAACAGCCTAGTAGAAAATTTCTTGGGTGGCTGGTACATTTTGAATACAAATTATAGATCAAGACTGTTGGATTTGGCCTTAGATGTGCATACCTTTTTGCAATATTAGTGTATCATACACATAAGTTTTATAGTAACTGTAATTATTCATTTTCATGCAATTCAGATAAAAAAATCAATTTATATGTTTATTGGTTTATATTACACATTGTGTTTTGAATCCCAGTAGCCATCAATTCAGATGCTGCCCACAAAACACTGAAATGGGTAACATAAATCATGCTTACTTAAAAATTAGCTATCAAATGTTTTATCTAAGATTAATTTAGACATATATTATAAATAGTATTTTTCAATTATTTTTTTAACCTGATGAAAATATTTTTTTCTCATGCAGAAGAGAATACAGTATATGGCATTACAAAACAGTTTTTTATATTCATACAATATAGGTCTGATAAACTTATCACACTTCATTTTAGTCATGTTGTTGCCTCTTTTTTTTTTTTTTTATAAAGCAGATCTGTTCTGTTCTCTCTTTTTTCCCATCCCTCTGGTTTTCATCCCTGCCTGCTCCTCCAAGCGTCCCACCTTTCACACACCCCATTTTACACCCTTATTTCCACTACCACGAAAATGTCGTATCAGCCTCTCCCACATAGCCACTAGATGCACCTCCTTCAAAAGCCTGTTAGTACAGCTCCTGACCTGCCACAGAAAGTGTTACACAACAATGGAAGTGCTCTCTCACCCTGGGGACCCCGTGTGCTGCATCTGCAGTGCTCCCAGCCCAGGGAAAGATTGGGAATCGAACCTGGCTCTATCACATGGCACTACAAAGCACTGCCAACTGGCCTGGCCTAGATTCATGTTTGTGTAAGAAATTTTCTATTGCATTTTACCTTTTGGAATACTTTCGGCTTTATTCTATTTTTTTAAACAAATATTTTATGAGCTTTTGCTGGCTCTCTCTCTTTAGGTGTTGGTTTGATAAATGAATTCCTTCAATTGTCTTCCTCACTCTCATAATGTTCCTTTTGTATCAGCACACCAAAAGTAACAAGAGCTCTCACAGAAGCTCTATATATTCTACAAGGTGTAGTGCTCCCTGAGAAGGAACATCAGAAATGACCGATTCAAAGTCAGGCAAAAATTTCTTAGCAGCTATTCATAAACAATGTCAAGTAAACTGTACAATTCTAAAAATATCACTGTCACACACCTGTTCCACATTTGCTGCTGTCAGAGTGCTTTGTAAAAACATACCACTTCAGTATGCTATTTCCTGTCAGAGCAGCATTTGCTCTGGGCCTTTCACAAAACCACCCAGTCCTAAACGGAGAAACTCCCTTGCAGGTCCCCTGTATGAAAAGCTGATTGTTCCAGCCAATAGAATTCTGCAGTTAACATCAGCTGTCATGACATTTTAATCATAGTGGAGTCGACTAGCCTATCATCAAATCCACTCAGCAAATACAAGTCTGGCTGTTACAAAGGTAATGCAAAAATGACGCAGTCAACTCTGCACTCATATTTTGCTTCCTCAAGCATTTATTTATAACTTATAACTACATTTTTGCCTACAGATTTTCTTTCCAACACATGTTGCCTTAGTACACAGCTGCAGAGAGACTTTCCTTTTTTAAAATTTCTCCTCTTGTGCCGAAATGCCACTCCCCCGCCCAACATCACAACTCAAAACAACCTCACACAAGGGTTTTAGTTATACAAAAAGAGTTGGAGAGAGAGAAGGGGGGGGGAGTGAAAATTAATGATCAGGAAGCAATATTAAAGAAAGTTAGAATAGCCTCGTTTTGATTTATTTTAACACTCAAGGGAGCTGTGGTTTTACGCAAGAATGGAAACCAAAGTACAATACAGTTTTTAAAAAGAAATTACGGACAATTTACATTTCCAATTATTATTGAAAACGAAAGCAAATTAAATTATGCACTAAGAGTTTTATTGATTTTTCTCAGCTTTTTTTACACTATTAAAAGTTAACAGAAGCAAAACAAATCTATTGAAACACACTGGTACCTCAAAAGCAAGCAACTAAACACTGTATACAGTTTATAGAAACACAACCACTTCCCTCCACTTAACCCTCTGACATGTCATCCTAAGTATTGCCATTCCAGCACAGACTGAACAAAAGTTTTCTTTTACAAACAGAGGAAGCAAATTAAAGGACATTTTTAGCACAGAAAAATAAAAATTCATATTTTAAAAATGATAAAAATAACCTATTTTCTTATTGGTTCAAATTTTATTTTAAATGGCTGTTTCTTTTAAACAGAACATAATTTTTGCCAAATACCCAATTGCAGAGAAAAGTTAATCCCTCCTCCCCCCCAAGTTATACAGATGCTAATGCATGTTCTTTGGAGGGCAAACTTTACAGCATTCAGCTTATGGAAGACATATTTCACCTATAATGTTACAGTTTACTCTGTGTACATTTGATTTATTCAGAACATTGCTTTCATGTCTTTTAAATCAACATTTTAAAAATGTATTTGGTGTCAAGAGGACATAAATTTGATGCTCATGAAAAGGAAAGACTAATAACATCTGTTAGAGCTAAGTATAGTGATGGCAAGCACTATGAAATTCCCCCACTTAGCTCTATCAACATGTCTCAAATCTCTGTGTATGGCACATGGCTGCTTTTTGACCCTTAAGCTTTTCTTGTGATGAAAATGTCAATTATGCCATTTTATTGCCAATTGTAGCCTGGTACTATGATGAGGTACCTAGTACAGGGTCAGAATCACAAAACTCAACTAACTTCTCCTGCTGACGTAAACTAGGATTTTAAAAACACGAAACGCTTTTACACCAGCTCAACACATGCACAGCCCACCTGGTCAACAAATTCTTTAAAAGTTAAACTGCTACTTAAAATAGTTACTAAAATCTAACGATGATAAAGCCTAATTCATCCTGAGTCTAAGTTTACTGACTTTTAATAAAGTTACAAGGATGAATTCAGCCCATTAAATCTTTATTAAGTTTTACAATCATAAAATAAAAGAATTAAGTAATACAATGTTTGATAAACAAGAATTTTGCTTTATATTGTACAACTAAAAATGCAACATGAATTTCAGGAAGAATTTATTTTGAGTCAATTCTCGGGCAATACTGATTAACTATTTAGTAAGAACTTGGAATACATCCATCAAATCACACATTAATGGATTATTCTTATAAGTATTGGACATTCTAGTTAAACTGAAAATAGCCAATAAAGCCTCTAATCTTCACAATTTATTGTCAACCTGTCAAGAGTTTTATACCATCTCTCACTGACCCCCAAATTAATTTTATCTGCGCTGACAAGTTATAAATTTAAATTCTTCTCATATGGCCATCGAGTAAACTGTCTTGATTGCAAGTTAAAAAAATACTGGCTTTGCAAAAAAGAAAACATTATCTAACTGAAATGTGTTTGCCTAAAAAAAAGAGAAATTTGTCTTTAAGTTCAACCCTCTACTCCCTCACTCCCCTGTATAATTACTAGCACTTTGGTAATACTGTATATTCCATTGGTTTATATTCTGTAGCTGAGTTTGCATCTATGTATTATTAAGGTGCTCTCTTCACAAAAGCCACAAAGGCCAATCTGAAATCTGCCACTCTCTCCAAAAGAGTCTAAGCTATAAAACCAGAAACAGACATTGAAAACAAATTTACAAAATTGTCTTCCCATCCTATTACTCTCATGTTGATAATTTATGGAACAAGAAAGCAAACTTTGGGGAACAAAAGCATTTCAACTAAAATACAAAAGCCAGCTAAATTTAAACCATAAACTTTGACCCATTTTCTAGCTTCTTTTGTAGGAAACTTCAAAAAGTCTCAGTAAATTTGAAAGGGCAGATTTGTACAGTCCAATTCACCAAATGCTACCAAAACACATGGTTCATTGTAGATATAGGTTTGTGTGGGAAATGTATGCAGTAAAAAGTTTTAAATATTAATGAGCAACTCCACACAGCAATAATACATACTGTACGTTTGCTTTAAAAGTTTAGCTCTAGATTTTTTGTCTGAAATAGAAGTCGCAAGTGTTTATTCATATGTTGTCATTCATCTGTACAATTCATACTCATTAGAACACTGCAAACCATGTAGTGATGTAACCGTAATATTCTTTCTCAAACAATGAAATTTGCCATTTTTACCATGAAAATCTATCATCTTCATCAATGACTCATGGAAGTCTTTAAATATATATTTCTAAATACCTAACTGTACTATTTTAACACCATGTTAATTTAATGGACATATGCAAGGTCATGAAGAAAAACGGGTATATAACAATTTCACGTTAGTCTGTAGAATGTTAAAATCCAAGTGAATTACTTTCAGTACTGTATCATTTAATTGACTATTTTCTGTAGGTTGTATCTGTTTTCACAATTAAAATGTAGTGCTTACTCATATGATCCCATTCTTTCATAATATCAACTTTGATTTTAAAGTAGCCTATTAAAAGTAAAAAGTGTTAGATACAGAACACATGCTGAGCAAATGATCTTCCAGATTCGCATCAATGTATATATTCTTTAGCAGCCCAAAATTTTATTGTGCTTGTCACTTCAGCATACATGTCACCAGCTCACTCCTTGTGCCTTTGCCATTCAAAACAATCTTGAATGTACTCCTTTCTTTTACAAGGGAGAAAGTTATTTGAACAAAACACTTATGGCTCTACCTAGCCCTAAAACAAAATGCAATTTTACTAGAGAATTTTATTTGAAAACCTTTTTTATTCAAGTAAACAAGTTTTTTTTAAACGTATACATGCAACTGCACACCTATTCTGTTAACTCAGTTGCCATGACTTTGAATACATATTAGATATTTGAACATGCAACTGGATATGTCGGCATGACTATCTGCATGAGCAAATGCACTATTTGCATGTGAAATCAATAGAACCTACAGTTAAAGTGAATGCTCATTTTTTGAAAATCAGGCACTAAGCATTTTGACGATAGCTCATCCTTAAACCTTAAAAGGCACTAGGGATTATTCAGTGTTAACACTTTGGACAATCCAGTTTCCAGTGGCAAAGTGCTGCAAGGGTGTGCTATGAGCAGGAAAAGGGAGGATCTGCTTGGAAGCAGGGCCAGGTTGGGTCTCTTAAAAGGACCCAGTTCCAACCTGATATCTTTGTCCCCTCTCTCCAAGGAGCGTGCTTCACAGTGCAGGTAGACAGACATGCTATTTCTGCTTGAGCTATCACACTAAAAATAGCAGTGTGGTTGCAGTGACATGGGCAGCGGCTTGGGCTAGCCACCCACGTATGTACCCAGGGGGTCAGGCAGCCAGCCCAACCTGCCACCCTTAAGTTTGTTTGGGGATGTGGACCATTACTTTCTAAGCAATGAACAGGGGTAGGGATGGGGCTCCAGTCACCATCTATCTGTGGTGGTGATCATCTGCTGTGGATAAGGTAGGATGGCCTTGTGGTTAAGGCACTGGATCATCAATCAAGAATTTGGACTTTATTCCCAGATTCCACACAGACTCCCTGCGTGGCCTCGGACAAGTCACAATCTTTTTGCTTCAGTATTCCATCTGTAAAATGGGGATAATAATATTTCCCAACCACCCAGTGATGTTGTAAGGATATAGTCATTCATGTCTGAATAGGGGCCATAGAGCCTCTGTCCTGTTTGAAAGAATATTGAATGTGACACATCATAAGTAGCTCACAGAACTGTGTCAAGGGATGGGACTCAGCCACCAAATCAAAGTGGTACTAAACAAAGAGATTAAGTTAAAAATAGAGCCATTTTAATAAATACTAGGAAAAGGAAGCAAGGCTAACACAAAGGTGGCCCCATTAAGCCAGGTATTACCTGTAAAGGACTGACTTTCAGCAAGGAGACCCACTGTTTATTGGCAAGAGTGAGAGAGAAGCTTGTAGTGCAGTTACTGTGGAGGAGGATTATCAAGTAGTAAACTTGGGGGTCTTAACTGCCTACCCTTCACTACTGGACAGACTCACAGAAAACACACACAATAAAAACATAGGTTAAAAATAAAGAGTTCCAACACCTTGACAAATTAAAAATAAAACCCTCATACATCTGTGCCTGCTGGCTTTTTATCAGCTCGTGCTATTATGCAGAGTTATTATACTGCACTCTTCCTGCTAAAGCAGTTAAAAACAAATGAATTTTTAAAAATTATTATTCATAAAGTTCTCCTGGAGTTGCCTGGCTCATTTTCAGGCCATCAAAGTAGCTCTGCTGGTGTTGAATTACAAGAAACGTGTTCTACTGTACCTACACTGGCAACCTCCTCTAGCTTTCTCCTTCTCTGAAATGGCAGACAGCAGCAGAAGAAAACATAGCAAGGCATTCAAGCAGGAAATAGCGTGAGAACAGGCTCTCTCACGCTACTTCCAGCCCTTCCTGATGTTGGAGGAGTGTGAAATGGCTTGCGAATAGCTTCTCTCACACTATTTCCTTTTCCACTCCAGTCAAAACTAGGAAGTGTCAGCTAAGAGATGAGCACAAAAAAGCACAGTATTAAGATGAACCAAAACTCAAATTGTAAACAAGGTATCCTAGGCAAGCCAAAGCTAATTAAACCAGAAATTCAAATGTTTGGGAGCACAGTTCACTGCTTAGAATTGTGTAAGGTAAGTTCTATTCCCAAGCTCTGCCTCTCACTTGCTATAGGCCTGACCCAAAGACCACTGCAGTCAGTCATCCCATGGATTTCAATGGCCTTTGGATTAGGCATTATGGGATCCTGAGCAAGTCATTTAAATCCTTTGTGCCTTAACTGACTGTAGGGTGACCAGATGTCCTGATTTTATAGGGTCAGTCCTGATATTTGGGCCTTTTTCTTATATAGGGTCCTATTATCCCCACCCCTTGTCCTGATTTCTCACACTTGCTGTCTGGTCAGCCTAACTGACCCTGTAAAAGGGGAACACAAGTTATTGTTCCTATCCTCTCTAGGGTGTTTGTGAGGCTAAAAAAGAGAGGTCCTTGGATGAAAGACGTTGTACAAGTGCTAATTATTATATTACTATAAAAGAGCTCATGTCTGTTCTCATTTATAAAATGGTTCATCCATCTCCAGTCATAAATGAAGCTTCTCTGACTGACATCAGCTCTAAGAGTTCATTATCGGGTACAGTTTTAAAAGACTCCCTGAGCATGATCCAAGTAGCCATTAAAATGGTCACCAGACTGGATGGAGTCTGGGACTAGAGTTTGAAAAACCTTCCCCAATTACCTCAAAGGATCAGAAGTCATGGCAGATCTATGAAGTAGCCTGTGGTTTAGCTGCTACACGGGCTATTTCTAGTATTACACATACGAAAACTAAGCTAAAAGAATACTATGAAAGTTGCAAAGTCCAGCACTCAAAAGCTAGGAAATGAAAGAATTATGGTTGCCGGTGCAACCCTAATTTGGCCTCCTTGTATATATGCGTTATGATATAGTCATTAATTACACGATCGCATAATATTTTTTCACAGGACTTTGCCTAATTCGGAGCACAGGACAGATGGTGCTCACTTCATGAGCATCGATTCAATACTTTGTTTTTTCCTCATTGTTCAATGTGTGGTTATATTTACTGCACACTTTTCAAACCCGGCTGCACTGAAAACAGAATTAATTTCCTCGTGAGCTTTTCTATGGTGCTCATCACTAAGTCTTTCACAAACATTAAAAAAAATATTTTCACAACACTCCTGTGACATGAGTGGACATTATTAATCCCATTTTACAGATGGTGAACTGAGGCACGGAGCGATTAAGGGCAAAACTATCCACTAATTTTGAGTGCCCAATTTGAGATGCCCAGGAAGTGTTTTTTCAGAGTACTTAATGTTATATAGAACTTTATATGTTCAAAGCACAGCTCCCATTACTTCAGTTGCATCTATGAGCATTCAGCAAATGAGACCCCAGGGTCTCTAGTTGGGGATCCAGAAAATAGAACATAATTAGTGATCACGTGTGAAAAGTTTTGCTTATGTGACTTGACTAGTATCACAGAGGCTATGGTTATGTTTACACTTAAAATGCGACAGCAGCATGAGCTGTGCTGCTGTAACACTTCCATGTGTGTAGACACTCCCCACAGTGACCATTGCTGTAGTTAATCCACCTCCCTGAGTGGTAGTAGCTGGATCAACAGTATTCTTCCATCACACTAGAACTGTCTAGACTGGGACTTAGCATAGCTACATCTCTCAAGGGTGTGGATTTTTCACATTCTTGAGAGACACACAGCTTGTCTACACTGACAATTTACAGCGCTGCAACTTTCTCGCTCGGGGTGTGAAAAACCACCCCCTGGAGTGCAGCAAGTTTCAGTGCTGTAAAGGGCCAGTTTAGACAGTGCACCTCCCAGCCCACCGTGGAGGTAGTTTTTTTAGAGCACTGGGAGAGCTCTCTCCCAGCGCTCTGCTGCGACTACACAAGCCACATTAAAGCGCTGCCGCGGCAGCACTTTAACGTTGCCAGTGTAGACTAGCCCATAGTTATGCCAGTGTAAGTTTTCAATGAAGACCAACCCTGTGTCTTCACTGCAGATTTATCTTGAATTATCTACACTCAAATGAATGTCGCTTGAGTTAGCCTAGCTTGCGTTAGTGGCCACATTGCAAGTAACACTTGGCTGCACAGAATGGACTGGATTACCGCACAGAACGATTCTATTAGCAACACAGAGTGATTGCATTAAGCAGCTGACAAGCTGTGCCAACTAGCTCAGCGTTTCTCAAATGTGGCCACTAGGAGTTTTTCTTGTGGCCACAACCTCCTGGGCAGTGACTTGGGGGAGGGGGGGAGGGGCAGTGGACCCTCCTCCAGGGCCACCAGCACGGGTTGGACCCTGACCCCTCGTGGAGCCACAAGCACCAGAGGAGTAGGTAGCCAGTTGAGTTCCCATCTTTACAGGGGCAGTGAGGCTCCAGCTTTGGGCTTCAGCCCTGGGGTGGCAGGCAGAAGGCTTCAGTCAAGGGGCTTTACCCCAGCCACGTGGCAGCAGGTGCTGTCAATTGGCTCACCACCACCCCCGCATCGCCACTGGCCCTAGCTGTCTCCCTACCCACCTCCCCATCCAGGGCTTAATTTGTCCCCTGACTTTCCAGGGTTGAGTAAGACTGCTGTGAAAATTGATATTTGTATGTTTGTTAATATTACTTTTCACAGCCTCCCAGCTAGCTAGTAAGTCTGTGAAAAGTGATATTAACAAATATCACTTTTCACAGAAGCAGAGGTACTAGCTAGCAAGTCTTTTTAAAAAAGAAACCAAAAAAGCAAAAGCAGCAACAAAAAAAAGACAAGAATGTGCAAAGCACCTTATTTGTGTTTGTATTCTGTTTAGATCCAGTAAAGAAGAGAGACAATTGTATATTATGTTTATTATTGAGCCTGCAAAAAGAAACTCTACCTAAATAAATTTGGACATGTATATTTATTTGTTTTTCCTAAAGTTAATTAAGTATTTTAGCAAAAATTGTCAGAGTGGCCACCAACAAGAGCTGCAAAAAGAACAGGAGTACTTGTGGGTGGCTGCACTCTGAGGCCACCAAAAAAATTGTTGTGAGAACCCCTGAACTAGCTAGCTGTGGCCTATACCTCCTGATGGGCCAGCCAACACAACATTCAAGCTAAGGGTTTTTGTGCGTGCACGGGACTCAAGTTAGGATATCAGCATAGGGTTGCCAGGTGTCCAGTCGAAAAGGGAACCTGGCAGTGTCCGGTCAGATGTACTGACCGAACATTAAAAGTCCGGTTACTGCAGGGGGTGGGAAGGGAAGGAAGTCACCCAGCCCTGAAGTGGTTGCTCCTGTGGCAGCACGGATGCATCGGCTTTGGCCACAGGTGGCCCTTTCAAGGAGCATGGTTTGCAGGGCTGCAGCGGAGGACAGAGTGTGGGGGCCCATGGTGAGCTGGGTAAGGGTCTCCCAGTGGGCATGGAATGTTCCCCAGGAGGGAAGGAACACAAGCGGCTCCACCAGCTAGCGCTTCCCCTGTCCACGCTCTCAGGCAGCTCCGGGGCAGGGAGGGCTCAAGCAGGCAGGGAAGAGGGCTGCGGGGCAGGTAGCACAGAGAGATGCGGGGGGCAGCGAGGCAGGAGAGCCATGTCCTAGCTCGTCAGTGGGGCTGCCTGGCTGCTCCCATGCAGCCACAGGGTTCTTCTGATTTGCGCTCCCAGGCAGCCTGCTGGAGCTGGGGTTTGCAAGTCCCTGAGGAATGCTCACGCTGGAGCTGAGGGGGGAGAGCAGCGAGCGATGGGAGGAGGCTGGGAGAGGAGTAAGTAGGGCGTTGGGGAGAAAAGTCAGGGCAGGGGCAGGGCTGGTTTTCAGACTCCATGTCAGCAGAGAGGAATTGAGAGCACGGGAGAGATGGGTCTCCGCTCTCAGTTCGGGTGCCTGAATCTCACATAGCCAATAGCAACCCAGAGGGGCAGTTGCTCAGTTCTACACTGACAAATGCCCAGTGCAGAGGGAATCTTGAGGGAATTTAGCTGCTGAAATCTGAGAAGTCTACTGAGTGCAGTAGAACCTCAGAGTTACGAACTGACTGGTCAACCACACACCTCATTTCGAACCAGAAGTACACAATCAGACAGCAGCAGAAACAAGCAAACAAACAAAAAGCAAATACAGTACTGTGTTAAATGTAAACTACTACAAAATAAAGGGAAAGTTTAAAAAAGAGTTGACAAGGTAAGGAAACGGTTTCTGTGCTTGCTTCATTAAAATTAAGATGGTTAAAAGTAGCAATTTTTCTTCTGCATAGTAAAGTTTCAAAGCTGTATTAAATCAATGTTCAGTTGTAAACTTTTGAAAGAACAACCATAAAATTTTGTTCAGAATTACAAAGATTTCAGAGTTACGAACAACCTCCATTCCTGAGGTGTTCGTAACTCTGAAGTGCTACTGTATGTGCAAACTGCGTTTTTTCAAAGACTTATACCAGGGGTCAGCAACCTTTTGGAAGTGGTGTGCCGAGTCTTCATTTATTCACTCTAATTTAAGGTTTCGCGTGCCAGTAATACATTTTAACGTTTTTAGAAGGTCTCTTTCTATACGTCTATAATACATAACTAAACTAGTGTTGTATGTAAAGTAAATAAGGTTTTAAAAATGTTTAAGAAGCTTCATTTAAAATTAAATTAAAATGCAGAGCCCACCGGACCGGTGGCCAGGACCCGGGCAGTGTGAGTGCCACTGAAAATCAGCTCGCGTGCCGCCTTCGGCACACATACCATAGGTTGCCTACCCCTGACTTATACCTTGGCCAAGTTTGGGCAGATTTCACACAGACTCCAAAAGTCATATCCCTGACAAAGGCCATCTCAAACAAATTTGAAGTCCCTGCTGTAAAGCATGGGGGTGGCTAGAACTTTTCAAAAAAAACCTCCAACTTTTTAATTTGGGCAAAACAATGCATTTTCCCCTAGTCTTGCTCTTGGAAATGGCTGAACATATTGGATCAAATTTTCCTCAAAAAATTCAGCCAGAGGCAGACACTTGGCATGCAAAATTATGAAAGTTTGGCCAAGTTATAAGCAACTGAAAACATGGTCTTAGCATGGGAAGTATCTGACAACTTCAGTAACAACTGGTTTTAACAGCCCCATCTATAATAGCTGAGCCCTAAAACATTAAAATGATTATTCAGATTAGTTTTAGGATTGTGTGGAATAAGATTGCATTTGACTAAAAACATTTGCTATGTATATGGCACATTTTCTTTCGTGGGTTTAAAAAAATGTTAACAATCTGTGTGGACAACTTGATTAGTCAAAAGTCTCCCCATGAAAAAATGGTAGCAATTACTGTAGTTTGATCCTTAAGCTCCTAGACCATAAATTAACATCTTAATACATTCCTTTTTTATATATATTTAGATTCTTAATGTTTCCTATTGTATCCAGTTTCACAAAGTAGAATATTAACTCGTTCACAAATTACAGCAAAATTAATGGCCCTGCTGAATTAACTTGATACACTTGTGTTCTGGAACCATGTGGTTTTGGTAATATATTTAAGACAACAATCAGTGCAACTTGTATTTTCTGATAACAAGACAGCTCTCCAAATGAGATGATGCCCCTTAACGGATATATTCCTTATAAATACAACACAAACTGCAAGTTAGATCGATGTAAAGACTGCCTTGAAAATTAGTGAAAGGAAGCAGTCTGATTAATCAAGAGCACAGCATCAAGACAATGCATTACAGTAGAACCCAGTTAATCCACACCTCAAGTGTCTGCATGTACAAACAGTGATCTCCCCAGTTCTGAAAGATTTAACAGCAGAGGCTGTAGTGAGGACTCATATTACTAAGATTTCACTACTTTTACAAAATGCACTGCGGAATATTGACTAGTACACTAAGCATTACAACTATTTTAAAATAAACTATAAATGTCAAAATCAAAGAAGAGAAGATCAAGATTTTAAAGGTATTTTGGCATCTAACTGAATCTTTAGGCACCTAAATACTTTTACAAATCTGAACCAAAACAATTTTGTTATGTGTTTGTACAGTACCAGGTAAAATGTGGCCCTCCCCCCACAGGTGCTACCTCAATACATAAAATACACATTGTTGTTGTTATGTGATGATTATCATTGTTTTGTAGCTGTGTGGCTTCACTTGCCCATTAACCATTACAATTCAACTGATAGTTCACAATGGCTATCCCACTCATTAATACAATGCAGTGAAGCTTTATTACAAGACAAAACCAAATTCAAGCTACGGAAATGTGCCTCTGGTGCTGCAAACAAGTACTGAGGCAGTAAAATGGAGACAATGAACCTTACATTCTTTAATATTAAATAGTAATGTGTATCTTTGAATAAAAATGCAGTTTTGTGCGCTTCACGGACTAGATAGGAATGCTGTTAAATCATCTATCATTGCTTTGAGTTTTCTGTATTCTATATCACTAGCCAGAAATAATGATAAATATTACAGTGCAACTTCTGTAAACATTTCTATTTTTTTTCCAAATGTGAATCTCTCGAATATTCAAGGACAAGGAGTCCTATTTTCCTCCTCAATATAGTTCCCTTCTCACATATACAGAACATCCCATATGGAGTGAATCTGATGAAAGCTCCCAGACCACACATCTTCTAAAAACAGAACTGAAAGTAACTAGTTTCTAAGTCCAGTTAAGAGAAGGGAAACAGTCTCCTTCCTACTCCCCTGAAACTGCAAGCATTAGTAAGCAGGAAGTACAGTAAAGCTCATGATGAGTAGAGGCAGCTACTCTTTCAAAATCAACAGGGATGCCTCTACGTTGACAAATTTTATTTACTCTCAGCAAACCTGGGTATAGTTTCAAGCTGCAGAACTGGAAGGGGGGGTATTAGAAGTGTAAGTGAGGGACAGAAGACAGCAGAAGAGTTGTTCTTACAGTTAAGGTTACAGCCTTGTGCCTCCCAAGTAGTTCTATGTAAATTTCATCATAAAGTGTATTTGGGTGGTGGGGAGGGGGGAAGAGAAAGAAGGAAAGAGGCATTCCGGGTGCATTAAATACGTAACCTACCATGGAAAGATGCTGAAAAGTTTTTAAACAGTTAGGATAAAGTAACTATAGGGCTTAGCTGCTGGACATGCATGAAAGAGAGATACTATTCCAAGATACTGATGCCTAGACAATACAGTGAAGTGTGCTCTAAAAATATGACTGATTAGATAAGGGATGGAGCTTCTTGCACGGAAATGGGAGAGGCAGCTAGGATAAGCACCTCTGCTCTACACATGGGTGGGCTCTTCTTGGTCTGTGAAAGAGTGAGTCTGCACATCCCAAAATCTCTTGCTTTTCAACATGACTTAAGACTAAAAGTAACATCAAAATTTAAAATATCTCTGGAACCCTCTGCTGGAAAATAGCTATTCTTTCTCTCAATATAGAGAATCAACTTTCCTCTTTTTAAAAAAACAAAACAATCCAGACCTCTAAAAGGAGAAACAAAGCTATGCAGAAGTAAGCCCAGCCAACTCTTCAGATTTTTCCACTTAAAAAAAAAAAAGAGACGAGAGGGGCCAAATTATTTCACTTTTTAATTTCTAAAAGAATGAAGGTCAATCTAGGCCATGGGGCAGGGCTTAGTCTTTCCATCTTGGCAAGTTACGGATAGGCAGATGGATTCAGTGAGAAGAAACAGAAGCCCCAAACCGAGGAAAAATAAAGCTCAATTCACACACCATTACGCACAAATTGCTGGCTTGAGGTGTGTCTCACCCTAGTACAGAAGGCCCACCTCTCTGTATCATTTTAACCTCCATTGTGCCACTGTGCAAGGAGGCATGCCCGTGGAGAGACCATGCAGGTCTGTCTCCACGCTCCCTTTGCACTGCCAAGAGGACTACAGCTCTGGCTCCAAATCAGCAAGTATGAAAGGAAAGGGAGGAGTCAGAGTCTGCCCCCCAAAATGCATAAGAGGGTTCCTGGAGGGGGCAGTGGCTGGTCTGCTAGCTCACTGGCTGGAACAACAGCCATGCAGGGGCTGGATCACAGCCTGCCCATTGACTGAAGGCAGATGCCATCCTCTCAACCTCCATTCTTCCTGCACAAAGGCTTTGTGTGGGCTTTGCACAGGGATGGGTCAAGTTCACCTTTGATAAGCAACATTTTGGAACGCCAAATAAATACATAAATTCCAAGTTGATTTCTTCACTGTTACTTTATAGAAAGACTAAAAAGCTTGGTTTTAAACAACTTATGAAACCCAAGTGTCCTGTATCTTGCAAACCCTTTTGTACATTAATACACTACCTGCAAGAGTGCAACCATGCTTATTAGTAATCTATATATAAACATATATAAATAAAAGAATTAGACTGCTCCTGTAAAAAACAACAACTATGTATTCAGCAATACATACTTGGAAGCAGTCCTAGTGAAGAGGACTATGGTAAAAAGTAATACACATTTATAAAAAACCCAATCAGCGTTAGAAGTTGATAATTGTCAATTTCTATCAACAAAATTGTATAAATTTAGAGTGTGAGTAGCTCAGAGGAGACAGAAGTCACGGAACATTTTAAAAAAGATTAACTTTGAGGAGCAAAAAAACTTCATGGAAACTGCATTTTGAAAACAAAAGATGATTAATAGATTTTTTTTTATTTAAATTCAATAATGCCCATTTCTTGTTTTACTCTGGCAGTTTTAGAAAGCAGAAAGCGTTTAAAAACCTTGGATATTTTCTCTGAACAAACTGTCCACTTAGGTTTCTATTCTACAGTGAAATTACTCTTCTAACTCCCGTTACCATTAGTAATGGTTGCTTTCACATTGAAACCAAAATAACCCTCAGTGGTGGAACTTCTGTTTTGTCTTTGGTGGGTTTCTTTTATTAGTTTGTTTTAAGTGTGGCCATTGGATTAATTTGAAGATAATCAGTCTGTCATTATAATTTTGCTAAAAGTAATTTTTGATATTTTTCTAGAAGATTCAGTAGCAATGAGGTATGCTGTGATTTCAAAGCAGAGTTAATTTCTGAGCAAACATTTTCCCCTTTGGTTCTATGATACTAAAATACTGAATAGTGCAGTATCAAAAAGCACCAAAAGGAACTATGACTAACAAGGACAAAATTCTTTATAAAAAGAACTACTAAAACGTTGCAACAAATTCTAAGTTAAAAAACAATATAAACTTTGAGGTTATATAGAATAAATTAAAAACAAATTGGACAATGAAAAATAGTCTAGAAAAATGTCAGTAATTTGTCACCAATGGTCAGGTTTTATTTTTGGTTCAACAACCCATGCTGTAAAAATCAACGTTCCACTAGATGGAGCAGGATGGTAAAACCATCAAAGGCCATTCCTGCCTGCTGACCCAACACAAAGTCCATGTCCAGGAATCATGAACGATTGCAAAAAATATTTTAAATTTTCTCCCGAATTTTCATCTTAAACATAAGATAAAACTGTTCTCCCACTCCTGTACAGAGCAACATGACAGAGGGAGTCCAAGTTCCTAATATTACCTACTTCTGCTAGCAGAAACAGCAAGGTAAGCAAACACTACCAGAAACATGGTTTTTACTAGTTCTGTTAGTAAGGACAGGGCAACACTTTAGGCCACAGTGTTACACATCAGACTCAAAATCCCAAACACTTAAATATTTCTTCTTGTGCAGCAAATAAACTTACAAAGAAACCACTTTAAGTGGCCACATAAAGGACTAGAAAAATATCAGTAACCTAGAGGAGGGTGGTCTAACTGCAGGTCAAACAAAATCGTACTAGAAACATTGTCATAACTTTACAGTGGTTTCTTAAGACCCAGAACCCATGCAAGAGTCATGGTAAGCAGTCTCTTTATAGCCAAGATAATTTTAGACTTACTTTTGGTCTGAGGTAAACAGAGACATAAAATCATATTTTACTTTATCTAATGTTCTTAAACTTGTGAAAGACCCAGTCCTAAACACAGTCTCAAGCACTCCCAACCGCTGATCGTTATATGAAATGAGATGCAACTGTTTCCCCAATCACAAAATCTTGCTTTTGACTTCTACCAAAAGCTAAAGAGAAAGATAGACTCCAATATTCATAGATGGTACCTTTTACCTATAATTCTTCCAAATAAAAAAGGTTTCATTATGCACTCAAGAACTAGATGTTCTGGTGGTCCCTTCTAGCCTTCAACTCTAAGACTATCACTAAAGTATAAGTAATCTTTATAGAAAACAAATATAGTAAAACTACCAAACTTCTGAACTCTGCTATGAGTAAAGAACTGCAGATTTGCCTCCAGTCTCTTAATATCCCTATAATTACACTGCTCTACAGCCAAAATGCTCCTGAAATAAATGTAGTCAAACTTTACTAATTCTGGGTCACTGAGAACGAAAATGATGCTTAAAATTGTTGATTGGCTCTAGTTTTCAAGATATGCTATTGGGTCAGTATATACGACCCTTGACTTGGGAATGGCGGAGGATAAGTGAGTTATAAAGGGAAGGAATCTCAATTTAAACCAGAAATGACTAATACATCTTTGACTGGATCTATGAATAAATCTATGACTGGGTTTGGACAGTACTTGCTTTTTAGGCAAAACAATGAATGATGCAATCTGAAGCAGGTATTGCGTCATACATTATATGAATTGCATCATGTTATTCCTAGAAGTCATGGATGATGCAATCATAACGAAGCTTACATCACTCTGCTGAACAAATTGCCCTATATCAGCTCTAGAAATCATACAGTGTCGTGCTCTCTTATTTGTCAGTGTTTGATTTTGCAAAGGGACACATGACCTTTCAAGGTCCCTTCCAGTTCTAGGAGATAGGATTAAAAAAAAAAAAGATGCTTTGTACTTGTGTGAACAGTGCAGATAACTTCTGCTATGTTTGTGGTTAAGTGACTTTTGCATCACAAAAGCGCAATATAACCACTATGGTTAAGAAAGCCTATCACCTTTATTTTGGCTGCAAAATTGGAGATCAGGACAAGAGGTGGGCCCCACGCATATGCTGCAACACTTGTGCAACAAATCTTCGCCAGTGGTCGAACAGGAAAAGGAAATCTATGCCTTTTGCAGTGCCAATGATTTGGAGAGAGCCACCAGATCATACCAGCAACTGCTACTTCTGAATGGTGCCTCCAGTTGGGAATACAAGAGACAAGCCAAGAAGCGCCAAGTAGACACTGAATAGGACTAAACTATGTACATAATAGTTTTTTTCCTTTTGTTTCATAATAAATTTTATTTATATAACCCTTTTGCTGATTTTTAAAGTGTTACATAAACAGGACAGGTGAAATATCATGTAAAGCAACCATAAACACATGAAGAGACCTAGGTTTACAATTTATGATTAAAACTCTACTATCTACACAATATACACAGACATAAAATGTAAAAACTTAAATATCTTAGAAACAGTAGCCAATCAGTTGTTTTAATTGTCATATTTGAATTCAGCACATCAAAATACATAATAAATAGCACATTTTATCTCTGAAGCAGACGACTTCTCAAAAATTGTAGACCAGTGTTATTACTCTACATAGTAATATTAATATGGGAGTGGAGTGATTCCCATTCTGAAGCGTGCATTAACTGTGCATCAAGCCGCTGCTGGTGGCTCCACCACCTTCTTTCTAGCTACTAAATTGCATTAAAAAGCTACAAATAAAGTAGATGTTCCTCCCAGTCTAACTTTTCCACATAAACAATTGCTGATGCCTCAGGGATTTTATTTGATTGCCAGTGGAAAAGGAAGTGGGGTCCAAGTGATTGTCACTGGAAAGGAAGGGGACTGGCTTTCAGACACACTATTAAGACACAGTTTATCTCAGGAAAAATTGAGTGGCCTGTCAAGACTGCTTAAAGGGATCTCCAATGTTTGCAATACAATTTTTCTTTATCATGTAAAGACTACCATTAGCTGACTAATTTTAGTGGTCCCACAAGTGTCTGATTAAGACAGGTTTCACTGTATAGTAAACATTTATTCTTTTCATGGGATAGAACGTGTGTGTCAGGAAACAAAGTGCATTCTATCATTTGCAAATACTAAAATTATAGCTATTGACAATATATATATCAGAACAGAAGTTCTACTTACTACTGTGCACAATCAATCAATTGATATTCATTAGACCTCTCGTAGCAGGCTTTCACACCTTCATCTTGCCAAAGTGTTTTTGTATGTTCATAAAACTCCTGAAAGCAAAACAGAGGGGGGAAAAGTCAGCACGAAAAGGAGTATGTACATATAAAGAAAAACAATTATAAATGTTTTATAATCATGAGAAATGTAACATGCTTAGTGCTAACTTTAGAGCACAGCTAGATTTCTGCACCATCTTGACTTTATACAATCTGATACACTGTCTCTGAACTGTTTTGTCTGTGGGCACAGATCATGTTCTCATACATGTACAGCTTTGAGCATATTGTTGGCACTTCTCAATAAGTACCACTAACTGTTTGGCAAAGATGGCTTCTCAATTTCTCTCTTCCGCCAACTCTTGGTATTACCATCCCTGTATTACTTAGTTCACCATTTTCAGGGGCTAGCACATTTACATTGCTGAGTGCCAAGTATTCTCCCACTCCCCCATGCATACGTACCTGTAATTCTTATGGAAAGGTAGAGACCATATCCCTAATTTTAGACACAAGATGCAGAGGCTCAACAACAATCTAAAATAATTTAGAACTCTTGGGGACTCCACAGGGCATGTGACCTAAGGGCGTACAGTGGAGTCGCATCATAGGCGCATTTAACTTACGCGATTTTAACTATACGTGCTCGGCAAAACAAAAACAAAAAAGAGAAAAATAACAATTTAAATACTGTACCTGTCGTGCGGGCGATTCTGTCTGCCATTCCACTCAATGAGCGTTTGACTATACGCGGTTTTCACCTTACGCGCTGACTTCATAACCTAACCCCTGCGTAAGATGTGACTCCCCTGTACATAGAATATCACCACCTCTGTCAGCTTCAAACAACAACAAAACTCCAATTCACAGGAGATGACTGAGTGGGGATCTAGGTAAAATTTTCCAAAAGCACTAAAGTGACCATTTTAAAAAGTGACTTAAGTGCCTAAGTCCTGCTAACTTTCAATGAGGTGGGCTCTCAAGTGCCTATGCCACTTCTGAAAATGGGAACTAGGCTCCTAAGTGATTTAAGTGCATTCAAAAATGTGATCCCCCTAATATAAATCACTACCTGCAGAGAACAGGAACTTTCTTCTCCACCAATAGATCCACGCCTGAAGACTACAAAGCTCAAAGGTTTCAGAATAGCAGCCGTGTTAGTCTGTATCCGCAAAAAGAACAGGAATACTTGTGGCACCTTAGAGACTAACAAATTTATTTAAATAAATTTGTTAGTCTCTAAGGTGCCAAAAGTACTCCTGTTCTTAAAGCTCAAAGGATGTCTCTTAAAAAGAACATTTGCTTTTGTAAATAGTAAGATGTCAGGAATAAAATCTCACAGAAATACCTCAACCAAAAGCCTAGATTCGGAGGAGTAAGGGGTGGGAAAAGAGGTCATAAAAAGTAAGGTAACAGAAACACACTTCTGACATCTGTCCCCCAGACCCTCAATATCTACAAGTAACAGTGGTGGGACACTAGTCCAACCTACTATATTCCATAATTCGACAGTCTGAATTCACACACACTGCATCAGGGACATTTCTCAAATCAAAACAGAGCATGACCAATACATTAGTAAAATGATTCCATGCAATAAGTCAAAATCCTAATTAATAAAATATGTATGGTAACAAATAAAACCCTCCCTCTTAATAAATGTACTACAAATAAAAGTACAATATCTTCAGTTTACTGTACACTTCGATTATCTAAGAAATATATATCTACAAATTCCAGATCCGCACAATACGGGTATAATAAGGAACTAATGGGGAAAAGGAGACAAATAAACAATACATGCTATATTATGTTCTAAATAGATAGCGATGCAGATACCTGAAAAGTATTTCCACACAGACCTACAAAAGAAGTTTAGAAACAGTAACATCCCATCCCAGAATGCAGACGTAATACAAATCGGAAAGCCTGTGCTATGCAAAAACACTGACACTTTTTCCAAAAAGACACTGAAATAAAACAGTGCAAAGGACAACCTCTTTGTCTTAATTTTTTTAAATTTATTTATTTGTTTTTAAAGTAAAAGGAGAGTGCAGATCCAAATCTACTTTCTCCA
Source organism: Chrysemys picta bellii (assembly GCF_011386835.1). Classification (NCBI taxonomy): domain Eukaryota; kingdom Metazoa; phylum Chordata; order Testudines; family Emydidae; genus Chrysemys; species Chrysemys picta. The sequence continues at coordinate 44,858,718 of NC_088803.1, read as the reverse complement.
AGAGATGATTCACAATTTATAGATTATATTGACTGACTCTACATGCCAGTGACAACTGATTTCCCTGCTGCGTAAGTGACCAGACTGCTTGGACACAGTTCAATACCCAATTTTGGGGGTTTCCTGATACAAGCAGTAAGACCTTGTACTGTCATATTTGCAGAGAGTAAAAATAAATAAATAAATAAATAAAAACCCCAAAACAAATGCCTGAATATCTGGTTTGAACAACATAAATTCCAAGAACACCAGGCCTCCAAAAGTCTAAAATGCATAAGGGGCCACTCTCCATCTCAGTCCATCATTGTTACAACTGGAGGCCTGAAAATTTCAAATTCCTTGAGGGAAGGAATATTTGCTGTGTAAGATATTTCAAGAGATGCATCAATGTGACTTACTTGAAGACTGGGTGGAAGTTTGAGGTAGGGCAGAAAGCAGACACTTGTTGGGCAGAATAGGGCTAACAGGGAAGGTAATACCTGTGCTTTGAGCTTTGCACTTGTTTCCTGTTTGCTTCCAAGTGCAACTCAACATGTTGACCGTCTCCAAAGACCACATCTCTCTATTCTATGCTACTGCTGGCTGGAATACCATTACTAAACCCAGAGATGGGCAACAGAGAGCTCTTGGCTAAGGGTTACCACCTCGGAAGTCTGCTTGGCTGTTCATCTATCAAAATGACAGTGTATCAAACAGCAGTAAATTCTATACTTGATTAACACACATTCAGTTCCTCAATTTGTACATATACTGTGCACAGATTAGATACTACACGGCCACATTCATCTAGTGGAATAATTTATTTATCCAATCAGAATATTTTTTTCAGTCTTTTTATTAATAATGACTAATAAGCTAATTTCCACCAAAAGAGGTTCATTATGGCGGCAGCTGGTCATTTATCTGACCTGCTGAAAATAAATAATGTTTAAAAAAATTAAAAGGGAAAAATATAAGAATTATAAACTTAGTTTTGAGGCATTTAAGATGGGCCATAACAAACACTCTGGCTCCCTTTCAAGTTCCCCAAATCCGCTCTGATAAAAATATTTATTTTATTCTTTTCCTCACTTAAGGGTGATATATTGCCTGAATTTAAGGTCTGTTTATAGTTTTGGAAGTGTCAGCAATCCACTCACTTAATTTAAAAAATAATTAAAAAAAACACAGACTGGTTCATTTATGTTCAAATGTACACAGAAGTATAGAGGTATTGCTCTTCTGGGTTTCAAATAAGTGGCAATTGCTGGAAGGTATCTATATCTCAAGAATGATATAATTGGGCTACTTCAGACTTCTAACATCTGTATCTTACAACATAAATTATCAAAGGATTTACAGGATTTAACCTTTTGCAGTGTAACAACAGATGTAAGCACATTGGATTTATGGATTAAAAGCACCATACAAGAGCTAGATATTATTATTGTGCCAGAGTTAAATACTACGTATGTTCCTAAAATGGTTTATAATCAAACACATATCCCAGGAAAGCTCTGGTGCACCTGCCAAAGACATACTAAAAATACCATATGAAAAAAGGCTTTCTGCAGTGAAAAAATAAGTTTGAGCTCCAGCAACTTTACATGTTTCATATATAATCGTATTTCTGGCTTCTAGCCTAGCCCAACAAAGAATTTTTGAATAAACTTAAAAGAAACAAGCAACAGATTAGTAATTTAAGTACACAAACCACTGCACACACAACTGTTATAAATAACCATACACTTTTCTGCCTATCAGAGCTTTTAAGCAGTTCGGAATTAATTCCCTTAGACCGGTTATTCACTGGCTCAGGTACCATATTCTGAGTCACCTTTTCTGCAAGCAGAACTGCACATGACCTTTCAAATAATCATTGTACAGTTGTTGAGTTTTTTAAAATTACATTTCCCCTACTTCTTGTTTAAAGGAAAGAAATGTCACTGCAGTTTTAAGACTGCTTTAAGACTGTTTGGATATCTCTTCAGGAGTTCTGCTATGGAAATGGCAGTTTACCAATGAGCAGAATATTCCTGTTTCCTGGGCACACAGCACATGATTAGGTTATATCCTCCCCAGAGAGATACGTCAGAAGCACCTCACATTCTTATACTGTCCATGTAATAAGACAGCAGCTGTATCCAAACCCAATTCCCAAAGTTTTATTTTAGGACCTCTACAAAGAAATGCAGCTTCTTGGTTTTGCCAGCTGAAATCCCCTTTTAGCCAATGTGTTTAGTTACTGCTTTAACTATTCTAGTATCTTAATGGTGATCACAGAATCATAGGACTGGAAGGTACCTCGAGAGGTCATCTAGTCCAGTCCCCTGCACTCATGGCAGGACTATTATCAAGACCATCTGCCATTTGTTAACTGGAAGTAGATTTAGCAGTCCAGATGAATTTGCTGGTCTAATCTGCACACATGATCACCCTGAGTGTTTGTGCAATTGTGGCAAGCAAGCATCTAAATGAACTGTCAAGCACACATTAATCACTATCGGGTGTTCACTCTTAGTAACTGTGCACACAAATTAGACACATAAATATGCACTCATTTTTGAATTTCCCCAATGGTGTAATCCTAATCCTACCCACACACATTTTTTTTCTATGGGGGAAGAGGTCTTTAGAGGGCATGGAAAAGTGTATTTAGAGAACAACATTAATTTTTTCAGCCTTTTTCCCCTTCCCCCCCGCTTTTTCCCCCTTAAGTGTTCATGGAACAAAAAGCTGAATTTGACATCAACTGGTGTTACACCTAGGAAGGACTATGGGATTCTAAATATTAACAGTTTTAAAATTAGGTCAAATTCAAAACCGCAGCTGTCTCTATTTAACATGAAATTAATTGATATTTGAAGAAAGAGAAATCATTTCCTTGCAAAGGAAAATGCGGGTGGGATAGAAGCAGGACAAAGTTTCAATCACTATTACTTCAAAAATCTTGCCCCTCTTGTTAATTCAAGATAGTTCTTTTCCTTCCTCCATCCCTTTTGCGTGCCCAATTAATTGTCTACTTGAGTAAAATCTTAATTCTCAGTCTTGGTTTCATTTCTCCTACCCCATGAGTTGCCCTCTGATGAAAACTTTGTATTTTCTAGGCTATTCTTGTTCTGATGTTTCCTTTCCCCTGCTCCAAAAACTTGGAGTTTATTTTTAGTTATAAAGCTATTCACAGAGCAGTGAGGGAAAGGACATGTTATCCAAAGTCCCTGCTGCTCTGGTTACCTGAGAAGAAAGGAGGAGAAAGAGAAAGATCAATTTGCACTTTCGTGGAATTTTCTCATAGCTGAACTCTTATTGCCCTAACAGATTTGGGATAGCTAGCTCAACAGTTTGGTGTACATTTAGTATTAAAACAGACTTAAATTGAAGACATCATCCAACAGGTCAATTATCTTCAAATATGCCCTAAAATATTAAGTTTCTTTTTTTTCAGATCAGCAATCAGCATAAAAATGAACTAAAACACAAATTTACAGAAACTTCAGCAATGCATAGAGCGTCCTCAGGCGCTGCAAATGTATTTTTGTATTAGGAGAAAAGAAACAGCAGCTTAATAAAAAAAATGTATTAGAACAATGAACCTCTGTTGCATCTACCCAGGATCTTAACTTTATGTTCCAACACACTTTTGATCTTCCTCCCCCACTCTTGCCATCCCTCCCACTAACTTCTCTCATCCCAGAGTTTTGTTACCTTGATGCATCTCTTCAAAACAAGCAACAGCAAAACAACTGAGCAAATACAAAACTACCACAATTTTACTGTACTTTTTACGTTGTAGTAACTGTTTAGCTGCTGAATGATTTACCAAGGCTGTTCAGCATGTTCTGTTCCAAGACTGTTCAGTGTTCCGACTTTCTGTTTATTTGAAGTCCGTGCCAAAGAATGCTCAGTGTAGAACTTTTATTACTGTGATCGTGGACAGAAAGGAACACAAGCTTTTTGAAATTGTGGCAAAATTTACACTAATTTAATTCTCACGTATCCAGCTCTCATGCCTATGGGCAGGCTGACCTTGTAAGTTAACTCCAGCCTCTTTTCACCCTAAACTGTCATCCAGGGACACCGATGTCCCACTTTGGCTCACCTGAGCAAAACCCAACCAAGAAGTCAAAGGGGCAGTGACGCACACTAATCTGTAAAATGCCTACATCTCATACCTCGAGGTTGGAACCTTCCACAGTTGAACCTATTTCAGTCCCCCCATGGCTGGTGTGTTAATCAGTGAGAGAAGGAATCCCCCTACCTCCCAAATGCACCAAGAGTGATAGGCAATATACTTCCCCTATTAATGATTTAAAAGTCAGTCAATTCTAATACAGTGCACGTTTCCAGACCCTTTTAACCCAGAACCCTATCGTGCTTTGCAAACATTAATAAATTTAGTCTCAACCCCTGTGAGGAAGGAACCGAGGCACAGAGGTTGGATAACTTGCTCAAGATCCCAGAGGAAATCTCTGGCACAGCTAGGAACAGAACTCCTGGACTCCCAACTCCCATTCTGATGTCTTACTCGCATTTTATAGTAAGGGCTTCTCAGGAGGACTATTCATCACAGCAATTAGGTCTAAGAGCAGCAAGCTTATGTGAACAGAGGAAAGTAAAAATAAACCATGAAAAAACCTCCCTGGAAACTCAACATGGAAGCAATTTAAAAATGGACATTTTCCAGAACAAGCCAAATGTAACCATGCTGAAAATAACCAAAGCATTTCATACTACAACCAGGATAACCTGGTGCAGGACAGAAACAAGATACAGTAGTTAAGCACATAACTGAATACCACTACTCTTACAGGAAGGAGATTACGAGCAGCTCCTCTTGTCATGATGTTATAGGGGAGGAAAAATAACATCAGATCCTTGCCCTACAACAGCTTTTAGGACCATAAGAGCTCTAGATTAGAAAGCAGAAAGGCTGAGTCTGGACTTGACACCCAATCAGTGATGTGCCCTGCAACAGTGTCCTCATGGTGATGTACCCATGTCCCCAAGATAACATTTGGGTCACAGTAGTGGGAGATGGGTAAACCAGAGGCCATCTTCTTTATTCTCCTTCCTGTCATTTTAGGCAGGAAGACTGGGCCAAATTAGCAATAAAATATTTTAATACTGCAGATTAGTCTTTTCTGGTGTCTGTCCTGCTAATCTGAACTGCACCCAGCAATATTTATGCAATCTTTTTAATATGGTTATTAACTGTTCACGTGGGATGGAAAAATAATTCAAGTCCACATTCCTTGAACTTTATTGGTGTTTCAAAATCAGGACATACAATAAATAGTGAGTAACAGATTACTGTATTAGAACGTAAGAATTTTTTTTGTTTTGTTTTGCTCATATGGGGCAATCTTTTGTCTTGAGAGCATCTCAAAAAATCCTCAAACATGTTGGCCTCAATTCTGATATTGCTTATACAAGTGCAAATCAGGAGTACCTCTTTTAAGGTAGGAGGTGTAAAACTGGTGAGAGATGAGAACCAGACACACGGAGTATAATTATGCTCTACCTTTATTAGAAAACCACTTCCATTTAAAATAACTGATTTGAGTCATTTAAAGCATGTTAAATGGTTTCTTAAAACAGATTTCAATCTTTAACAATTACAATAGCTGCATTCTAAGGATTCTGAAATAATCTTTAGTATAACTAAATCAGCAACATGAAGGATGCCTGTAGCAATAATAAAGGGTTAAGGAAAAAAACTGGAGAAAACCTTAAGGTACCATTTAAGTCACAGATATTTGCCTGAGGGGCAAGAGAAGGTGGAAGATATTTGCTTAAGGAAAATATAAAATGTTGCTACATATTTAGGTGAAAAGCAGAAACCAACTCAAGTCAAGCAAGGCCATTGCGGAGAAGCGACAAATTATTTGCATTGGTCATCACAGTGAAGATGTGAGGAAGATTCCCAAACCTGAACCATTCTTTTTAGGTGACAAATCTGAGGAACTGTCCCAGACTGAGTTGTCAGTAGAGGAGGTTTTGGAACAAATTGATAAATTAAACAGTAATAAGTCACCTGGACCAGATGGTATTCACCGAAGAGTTCTCAAGGAACTCAAATGTGAAATTGCAGAACTACTAACTGTAGTCTGTAACCTATCATTTAAATCAGTTTCTGGACCAAATGAGTGGAGAATAGCTAATGTGACACCAATTTTTAAAAATGGTTCCAGAGGTGATCCCAGCAATTACAGGCCAGTAAGCTTGACTTCAGTACCAGGCAAACTGGTTGAAACTATAGTATGGAACAAAACTGTCAGACACATAGATTAACATGATTTGTTGGGGAAGAGTCAACATGGTTTTTGTAAAGGGAAATCATGCCTCATGAATCTACTAGAATTCTTTGAGGGGTCAACAAGCATGTGGACAAGGGGGATCCAGTGGATATAATGTACTTAGATTTTCAGAAAGCCTTTGACAAGGGCCCTCACCAAAGGCTCTTAAGCAAAGTAGGCTGTCATGTGATAAGAGGGAAGTTCCTCTCATGGATTAGTAACTGGTTAAAGGTAGGAAACAAAGGATAGGAATAAATGGTCAGTTTTCAGAATGGAGAGAGGTAAATAGTGGTGTCCTCCAGGGGTCCGCACTGGGTCCAGTCCTATTCAACAATTCATAAATGATCTGGAAAAAGGGGTTAACAGTGAGGTGGTAAAATTTGAAGATGATACAAACTACGCAAGATAATTAAGTCCCAGGCAGACTGCAAAGAGCTACAAAAGGATCTCTCAAAACTGAGTGACCGGGCAACAAAATGGCAAATGAAATTCAATGTTGTTAAATGCAAAGTAATGCACATTGGAAAACATAATCCCAACTATACATATAAAATGATGGGGTCTGAATTAGCTGTCACCACTCAAGAAAGAGATCTTGGAGTCATTATGGACAGTTCTCTGAAAACATCCACTCAATGTGCAGCGGCAATCAAAAAAGCAAACAATGTTGGGAATCATTAAGAAAGGGATAGATAATAAGACAGAAAATATCATATTGCCTCTATAAAAATCCATGGTATGCCCACATCTTGAATACTGCGTGCAGATTTGGTCGCCCCATCTCAAAAAAGATCTACTGGAATTGGAAAAGATTCAGTAAAGGGCAACAAATTTATTAGGGGTATGGAATGGCTGCCATATGAGGAGAGATTAATAAGACTGGGACTTTTCAGCTTGGAAAAGAGACGACTAACGGGGGATATGATAGAGGTCTACAAAATCATGACTGGTGTGAAGTAAATAAAGAAGTGTTATTAACTCCTTCTCATAACACAAGAACTAGGGGTCACTAAATGAAATTAATAGGCAGCAGATTTAAAACAAACAAAAAGAAGTATTTTTTTACACAATGCACAGTCAACCTATGGAACTCCTTGCCAGAGATGTTGTGAAGGCCAAGACTACAACAGAGTTCAAAAAAGAACTAGATAAATTCATGGAGGGTAGGTCCATCAATGGCTATTAGCCAGGATGGGCAGGGATGGTGTCCCTAACCTCTGCTTGCCAGAAGCTGGGAATGGGCAACAGGGGAAGGATCACTTGATGATTACCTGTTCTGTTCATTCCCTCTGGGGCACCTCGTACTGACCACCGTCGGAAGACAGGATACTGGACTAGATAGACCTTTGGTCTGACCCAGTATGGCCTTTCTTATGTTATGTTCTTAAGTCACAAGCTTTTGAGTTTGAATAATTCTGATTTGTATCTTCTATAAAAACAATGAAATAGGAACCAAAGTAGCCAAAAATTACCAATCACATTTTGTAGGAGGGAAGTTTCCTGGAAAGAAATAGCCAGACGACTAGTCCTTGCATGTCTATTTCTTGTTTCCTATGACACTGATTCATCTGTTGGCACATTCTAATACAACATACTGTATAGCAGTGTCAATGCAGGTTTTTTCCGCACTATATAATGAAACCCTTTAATAGGACTAAAAACAAACCTGAATGACATTTTAATGAGAGATGAGACCCCATAATTTTATAACATCTAAAACTTTAGTCCAAAAGTTATCTATATCATTGGACAACTACAGTAGAGCTACCAGTCTGTGTTAACTGATAATAGTTTTCTTCATCCCATGTAATTTCCCACTAAAATGAATGACCAGTTGCACCACACACATCCAAACTGTGGTTGAAATGGTGTAAGCTATAGTAGAGTTTCAAAACCACTGCTGACAACATGGCACACCTGAGCAGGGTGAAGACAGATTCTTCTTGAAAACCATGAGCATACTTGGGGGCGGGGGGGAGGGACAGCCTTCCAAGGGGAGCAATGGGGGCAAAAGACATATCTGGCTTCAAGACTAAGCTTGATAAGTTTATGGAGGGGATGGTGTGATGGGATAGCCTAATTTTGGCAATTAATTGATCTTTGACTATTAGCGGTAAATATGCCCAATGGCGTGTGATAGGATGTTAGATGGGGTGGGATCTGAGTTACTACAGAGAATTCTTTCCTGGGTGTCTGGCTGGTGAGTCTTGCCCACATGCTCAGGGTTTAGCTGATCGCCATATTTGGGGTCGGGAAGGAATTTTCCTCCAGGGCAGATTGGTAGAGGCCCTGCGGGGTTTTCGCACTCCTCTGCAGTGTGGGGCACGGGTCACTTGCTGGAGGATTCTCTGCACCTTGAGGTCTTTAAACCATGATTTGAGGACTTCAATGGCTCAGAAATAGTTTAGGGGTTTGTTACGGGCATGGGTGCGTGAGATTTTCCAGCCTGCGTTGTGCAGGTGGTCAGACTAGACGATCATATTGGTCCCTTCTGACCTTAATGTCTATGACTCTAAGTTGCCCCCCCAAACTGCAAGCCTCAGAAGGTATGGAATTTGCCTACTCCATGCATATCCCCGCTGGCCTTACTGGAGCTATCCCCGTTCTCCCCCAAATACAGAAGTCAAACTATGCCTATGCTGAAAACCATGTTAACAAGACTGTGTACTTGCCACCTCAGTAGTGTATAACTCAGTTTCATGACACAGTGATTCCGAGGAGAAAAAAAAAAATCCATGCCCAAAGTGACAATAGTGAGGATAGGGCCTGAGTTGAAACTGTGCATGTTGGGTAAGGACACATGCTATCTAGCTGCAAGTTTGAGCACACTCCTTAAGCAACAGGCTACACTCCCTTGAAACTCTAGATTATGGGTCAGTGCGCTACCTGGGCATGCCTTCGGAGTGTTTGCTTATGTGCTAGGAGGGTCAGGGATCGAATCCTACTCCTTACACAGAGAAAATGTGGGTTGTGGAGGAAAAAATGCCCTTTTCATTCCATCTAATGCTCACCATGCACACAATATTCTGATCAGGGCAGGATCTAAACATTTGCTACATATATTGGTCAAGTGGCTCACTTTCAAAGTGAGCAATGGGAAAAGGTGTATGGTCACTAAACAGAAAAGATCCAAGAATATCTATGAGATGCTTGAGAAACAAGAAATAAAAGATGCAATCTCCAAATTGCAGGTCAGTAAAACCCGAACATATTATAGTATCAGGTTTCAGAGTAACAGCCGTGTTAGTCTGTATCCGCAAAAAGAAGAACAGGAGTACTTGTGGCACCTTAGAGACTAAGGTGCCACAAGTACTCCTGTTCTTCTTTTTGCGGATACAGACTAACACGGCTGTTACTCTGAAACCTGTCATTATGCAAGGCACTGCATTTAGCCGTATGGAATGGAAATCCATCAACCTCATGAAAAAACTCGTACAGATACAGACAGACATCATCTTCCTTTCCAAATGCAAGCAGATGGACATCATACCAAAAGGACTAAAGGTAAAAAATCCATTACAATCTACATATCACACAGACTATGCTGAGAGACTGTGTCACACACTTCAAAGAAACTGCGAAACCACCTGATCAGCATCCTATACAGCAAACAGGGAAAGATTAAGAATGAGCTCTCTTGTTAGTCTCTAAGGTGCCACAAGTACTCCTGTTCTTATATTATAGTATGGAACAGCAATATTAGAGAACCAAGCATGAATACGCAACAGACTACTAGATTTGCCTGCTTGAAAGTGGGGATACAAATCTGATAGATTTCTTAAAGCAACAGCCCTGAAAATTCTGAGGCTAGATACGGAAGGTGATACAGTAACATGATAATATTTAAGATTCCTAATTTACATGACAAAGAAACATGCTTACCTGCTTTTTGTTTTAGTTACTAGGAGACGCTTTACTCCTCTGTGAACTGTGGAGAATTCTCCAATACAGTGAATAAATAAGCAACAGTTTGAGTCTACATATATTTATTTATGGTAGTTTAAGCAGACATCTGGAGGGGGAAAAAACTATTTACAAGTGAGACAAAGAAACACAGTGTTCCACCCAGCAAAGAAGTTACTGAGATAAAACACTGGATGAGAGCAAGGGTATTCTCTACTCAGTAGTGCAGAGTCCAATCAAGTTAAAATCCTCTTTATAATGGAGGGCTTAGACAAATGTTTAGTAAATTAAGTAATGGCATCCAGGTGAGCTAGTGTTCGATAAATGTCAACCAGAGAAAGTGTTAAAGACTTAAGAACACTTGAGGTTGAATGTTTCTCTCTCTCTCTTTTTAAATATAATCCTCAGGAGACAAACTCCAGGCCTGGGAAAAAAAATAAGAATCCAAGACCAGGCTCTTGAGAGACATTTTAAGGATAAAGTATTAGTAGAAAAAAAAAAGAAAAAAAAAAACTGGACAAACTGTCTGAAAGGCTTTGTTCCCTCCAAATATATAAATACCCAAGAGACTTTTTTAAATGTAGTTTATGAAGCCATGTTTTATAGGCATTATGATGTTGGCAGGGCAACTGAAACCATGACAGTACATTCACAGGAACATGGACGCATAACCTTACCTTCTCTTTGTGAAATATAACGTAGGGTGGATCTGACATTAGAATTGCTTGTTTACTGATTCCAGCTAAAGTCAATTGTACTTGAAAAAAAAAAAACCTATTAAAAAGGTGTGTACAGCAGTTACACAATGTTGTGGTTAAAACTGGGATTCAATTTCGTTAGGACAAAGTTCAATGTCCCATGAAACTACACGTTTCATAAGAAGAGTTTTAAATAGGTCATCCCCTAGTAAACCTAGTGATTAAAGGTCAAACAAAATCACGTTCTGAGCTGTAAAACCATATCTCAGGAGACATTTCTCTTCCAGGTTGTTTAGTCTTTAGACATAAAAATAACCCCGAAACCTTGGTTGCAAATTCCCTTACTATCAAGATCTATAAACTGTGGACCTACAAAGTTTACTTTCGTGAAAGTCAAGCAGCACTGTTGCATTCCACTTACACCTCGGTATAAGAATATAGGAGCTCAGAATGCCACTATGGCACCCTGACACATTCCAGCAGGAACTGCAGAGGTTGATTTTTCTTTCTAGGATAAGCAAATACAAGAGAAACAGGTTTCTTTCATTCTATTCTGATTTGAAATCAAATGGAGTCCTACTGATGTTAAGGCTACCCAGACTAGGAACCCAAATGATCCCCACCCTTTGGTAGTACCACTAACGTTTATGGGATAACAGAATACAAGGTTTAATTAGCTGCTCATTTGGATAGGAAATCATCCATATTCCTAAATGGTGTGAATAAGTGCTAATTATTGCTTGCTATTTCAGGGAAAATGTGGTACTGATGCTATCACAAAGGAAACACACACCTACGAATAGTTTAAGATATTCTCAAGTAACTGGCATGTATCCAAAGCTGAACACAAAGCTCTATGGGAGGGGCCAGGGTACTCAGCACTTTCTGTAAATGAAACATTTTCAGTGAGGATTCAGTCCCATTATCAATAGTTTTTCATGCTTAGAAACAAGAAAGGAAGATGAAATATTTTGGACTACTGCCTGCAGCACCACTGTCCTCACATTTCTGGTAGCACAAGTTATACTGGACTTGGCTGGAAGGGGAGGAGTAGGTGGTGGGAGGGGAACTGTGTTCCAGAAGCGCCTGTGAAGTTTAAACTTTCATTTTCTCCTCTGCTAGCATTTCAGATCCCTACTGGATTCAGTTCTGTAGCCATTATCTGCACAATGCCTTTGGTTAAAAAGGGATCACTGGCACGGTCATGTACTTCCCTTTTTTTTTTTTCCCCTTCCTTCCTCAACAACATACCACACAGGCTGCCTTTGCTGCTACACAAACCCTGAGAGCTTTATTTCTCTTCTGTATGTAACCACCCATTAAAAACACCAACCTCTTTCTGAAGGGGAGGAAGAATGGACTCGTGGTTAAGGCATTGAGCTAGGAGTCAGAGCATTTGGGTTCTATTCTCTGCTCTGCCAGAGGCTCACTATGTAACCCTGGGTGAGGCACTCAACTTCCCTGTAATTCTTTTCAGTAATTATTAACACTTAGCCATACAACATCCCTTTGGAAGGGAGCAAACTCATTAAAGGGTTAAATTCATACAAGGCCCTCTGTACGACTTTGGCTCTGTGGTGGCACAGAACAGAGAGGCCAAAGACGCACTGCAAAACCTCTGACAAAGAGTGGGTTTGAGAATGCTTTGAGATTTTTAGTTTTTGAGTCTTTTAAACTGGGGACTGGGAGACTCCTTTAACATCAAGTCAGTTAGTTGCTTTTTGTATGGTGTGTGCTTGGAGAGATGTGATAAGTACATGCTAAATTTTAAAATAAATACTCAAATCTAGTGGTCTTATCACCCTATGTAATTGTGGCAAGCCATAATTCAAAACCATGCACTGAAGGGAGAGGCCATAAAGGGGCTGTACTGTAGCCCTGCTGCCACCTTTCAGGTTGGAGAGAGAAAAATCTATCCCCTCCCACAAATCTCCACATTGTTGCCTGCTCAAAGTGCAAATCTGGTTTTATGCAGGAGAGGTGAATTTCATCTAATGATTCTAAACTACTGAGCACTGTATCATCTACTCAGATTATCCTTTACTAAAACAGTAAAAATAGATCATTTTAAAATCAATGGCCAGTGATCGGTTGGCCTAATTTGGTCAAAGAATTCAAAAACATAAGTGTCTTGAAAATCCAACAGTAGGATCGAAGTCACCTTACACAATCAGTCAAATGTGGCTTTTAGCCACTAATGAACCTGGCTTCTAGATGCAATTACTACTTCATAATGTTTTTTTTTTCCCCACTGGACAAAATGAAGAACGCTTTGATACTTAGAAGATCCAGTACACTGGTTTACCTGCAAGTTTAAGGAGGGAGCAAAGGGAGTTACTTTAATGACTGGTCAGCTGAAGCAACTAGGCAGAGATCATCAACAGAAGAGGGTAAAATGAAATAATGTACTTGGGTTTTTTGCAAATTAAAAAACAAGAAAAGCCTGAGGATCTCTCTCAACCCATCCTACTCACTTTTTTTCTGGAGAGAAATTCTAAGTATGTATTACTCAGAGAATGGTTTGTATGACAAAGACAAAGCGCACACAGTTTGGAGGGGAGGAGTAAAAAAAAAAAAAAAAAGCTAGGAGATATTGGGAAGGGGCAGGCTGCCTAGCTTTCCTTGCAAGCCAGTAAATGTTTTATTTTCACTTATCCAATGAACACTGAAAAGGTAGGAACAATTTCAACCTTGGCTTCCCATTTCACATCTGTGACAGAAAACAGAGGATGATGATGAATAAAAGTGAGTTTATATGAAATTATCTACCCCTCACGTAAGCTCATGAGCAAGTCCACAATTCATAAGTAGAGCCCTGCAAATCCATGGATATCCACGGACCATTTTTGTGGATAGTGGATTGGATGCAGATACAACTGCGCAGGGTTCTACTCACCAGCGGTGCCTGACCTGCGGCGTCTGGCAGCCCGGGGTGTGCAGCACGCTCGGGGCTGGCAGCCAGTGGCTTGAGCTAGGCGGCAAGTAGGAGATGGGGCTGTCAGCACATGCTCACTGCATGGCTTCCTGTCCAGCAGCACAGGCCCCTGAGGCAGCACCAGTGTCCCCATCACAGCCCAGCCCAGCAGCACTGGCTGCGCTTCCAATCCCAGGCCCGGCCCACTGGTTCCTGGGCAGCAAGGCCCAGCCCTGGCCCCAGGGATTGGAGTTGATGGGGCCCCGGCACCCCACCCCTCTGCCCCACTGTGATGCAACGCCCTCCTGCTACCGTGTACCATTGCTCGCAAACAACCAGGAGCAGTACGCTATGCACCACCCCTTCTCCTCAGCCCCCCACCCCGGGCTGCCCCTTCTCCTGGAGACCTTGCCCCCGTGCTGCTCCTTACCCCCAGTCCCCACCTTGGCCCTGCCTCTTCCCTGCAAGACCCTGCCCCCTTCCTCGCACCCTTCCCCCCACCAGTTGCTAGCTCTTGTGAGACAGCTTGCTGTTGGGGTGCGGATTCAAGTAAAAGACGGCTGGCGGATGTGGATCGGATGCAGATCCATGTTTTTGTATCCACGCAGGGCTCTATTCAAAAGAATACACAGGTCTGATTTTTAAAGAGAGGCTCCACTCCATGCAACACACCCTGTGCCTTCATTTGCATCCATGACGACAGTGTGTGTGCCCAAAAGAGGCTAGATACCTACCTATCTAGACATTAGCAGGTGCAAATATAAGTATAAACATGCACATGAAGCTCATGTTTCTACTTTTTAAAAATATCTTGCTCTGAATGTACAATTTATTACCCCCATATGTAGTTATAGCTATCAAAATGTTTACACTCTACCTTGACCTTAGTATAAGCTGTTCAAGCTATATGCTTTCAGCAGAGCTATAGAGGTGATATTAGCATCTGAAAGTATTCCCATGATGTGGGATAACTGAGAAATTTGCTATGGAGGGATTTAAATCAGAATGCTCCCTTAAATCTAATTCATGCTCATGACCCCAAGTTACAAAGGAAAGCATTAGGTCCTGCTGCTTTGATCCAGATTTTCAGAACTCAAGCACAAACACCCAGTAGAAGACAGTGTTATGCTAAATAGAACAAAACAGGTTTAAATTATATGCATAGTTTATAAAAGAAATGGAGATGCTTTTACTGATCCTATCAAGGGGAAAGGAGAGACCTAGAAGGTGTTCTGACTTGGGAACAGGACAGTTTCCTGAGTTTAGCAGAACTTTGAGAACTTGCTAGTTGGTTTTCTGGAGAGCAGGAATCTATGAAAGAGATTTGGAAAGTGCACAATGTAAACACCACATATATAATCGAACAGAGAAATAAAGCTGGCTGCACTTTATCCACACGACAACTCATGTGTATGTCCAGGGCTGGCTCCAGGCACCAGCTTAACAAGCAGGTGCTTGGGGTGGCCAAGGGAAAGGAGCGGCACCTGCGGCAATTCGGGGGCGGCAGGTCCCTCAGTCCCCAAAGGACCTGCCGCTGAACTGCCGCGGCTTTTTTTTTTTTCTTGGGGCGGCCGAAACGCTGGAGCCAGCCCTGTGTATGTCCATGGCTTATACAAAATTTTGCTTAAGAAAGAATCAAAATTCCGGGCTCTAACCAGCATGTTTTTCTGCCTGTGCAAACCTTTATTGCCACATGAAGTCGAACCAACTTTCATTGGGACCACAACAGGAGTGAGGTTCTGCTTGTGGATTCATTTGCAAGGCTGAATCCTGAGTGTTTACACATTTCTCTAGACTCAGTTCTAACTAAAATAATGCAACTGTTCTTGTTATATTCCATGCCGTAGAGCAATTTCTCTCTTTGTAGGGATTTCTAGAGTTTACACCTATTTATTGGGGAAATATTTCAATAGCTTTCTGAATTTGAGATAGTAAGCGAAAGTGTACAAAAAAACACAATAAACGTGTACAATACCGTAATGCTAAAGAACAACAATTTTAAATCTAGCACTGAAGGACATGTACAGAAAGACAGTAAATTGATATTTACTTAACATCAAATAGCTTGCACTTTGACATTTAGGTTTTCCTTTAAAAAAGTTTTTATAAAATCTAAGATCAATAGAAATGCTGATGACTTTAAAAAAGAAAATTCACCTTCAATAGTGAAAATAAATTTTAATTTTTAAAATTCTTCAAGATTTACTTAAGGTGTGATTAGCAACATGAGCTGGGAAAAAGGTTTTTTCTTTCTTTTTCTTAATTGCATCATTTTTAACCTGACAGCACCCCATTTAAAAGAACAGCATACCCATAAATCAGTTTGTAGGTCTTCTATAACAGTGGTTCTCAAAGCTGATCTGCCGCTTGTTCAGGGAAAGCCCGGGCTGGGCCGGTTTGTTTACCTGCCACATCCGCAGGTTCGGCCAATCGCAGCTCCCACTGGCCGCAGTTAGCCACTCCAGGCCAATGGGGGCTGCGGGAAGCGGCACGGGCCGAGGGATATGCTGGCTGCCCTTCCCGCATATCCCCCCTTAGTCTCCTCTTTTCCAAGCTGAAGAGTCCTTGCCTCTTTAATCTCTCCTCATATGGGACCCGTCCAAATCCCTAATCATTTTAGTTGTCCTTCTCTGAACCTTTTCTAATGCCAGTATATCTTCTTTGAGATGAGAAGACCACATCTGTATGCTGTATTCAAGATGTGGGCGTACCATGGATTTATATAAGGGCAATAAGATATTCTCAGTCTTATTCTCTATCCCTTTTTTAAAGATTCCTAACATCCTGTTTGCTTTTTTGACTGCCGATGCACACTGCGTGGACGTCTTCAGAGAGCTATCCACTATGACTCCAAGATCTCTTTCCTGATTAGTTGTAATTAAATTAGCCCCCATCATGTTGTATGTATAGTTGGGGTTATTTTTTCCAATGTGCATTACTTTACATTTATCCACATTAAATTTCATTTGCCATTTTGTTGCCCAATCACTTAGTTTTGTGAGATCTCTTTGAACTTCTTCTCAGTCTGCTTTGGTCTTAACTATCTTGAGCAGTTTAGTATCATCTGCAAACTTTGCCACCTCACTGTTTAACCCTTTCTCCAGATCATTTATGAATAAGTTGAATAGGATTGGTCCTAGGACTGACCCTTGGGGAACACCACTAGTTACCCCTCACCATTCTGAAAATTTACCATTTATTCCTACCCTTTGTTCCCAGTCTTTTAACCAGTTCTCAACCCATGAAAGGAGACAGAGATAGACAGATGCACATATTTTATAAATGAGAAAGATATGACAGAATAGTTGACTTGGCCAAGGTCACACAGCAAGTCTGTGGCAGAACCGGGAATAGAAACCAGAGCTGCCCACAAGTCCTATTCTTTAATGGCTACATTATGCTCCCTGTTGTCCATAAATACCCCAGATAACAGTTTCTCTGTTTTCCAGCTCACCATTAGTACCTACTAGAGAATATGTTTTCCCTATCTCCACCCTCAAAATCTATGAGATTTAGAACTGTGTGAAGATGACATTCCAATTTAGAAGTGAACAGGTTTGTCACTCTACCATATAGTTACGGAAGAAGACTGGCAAATGACAGTCAAGCACTGTGTTGAACCTGGTAACCTTTCAGACTCTACCTTTGTAACTAAGTAGCAGAGGGGTAGCCATGTTTGTTGCTTTTTACAGATTCAGACTGAGGGTCCTGTGGCACCTTTAAGACTAACAGAAGTATTGGAAGCATAAGCTTTCGTGGGTAAGAACCTCACTCCTTGCCTCTGAAGAAGTGAGGTTCTTCTTCAGAGGCAAGGAGTGAGGTTCTTACCCACGAAAGCTTATGCTCCCAATACTTCTGTTAGTCTTAAAGGTGCCACAGGACCCTCTGTTGCTTTGTAACTAAGATATCAATAAAAATTCTGCTAGCATGCACTAAGCTTTTTATGGCAATCATGTACAGTGTATAAGCAGATCTAACTTTTCTGTATTTTTTTCCTGCTGTACCTTAAATCATTATTTCTTTGATCTGGACTAAGTCGGACTGTTCTGTCTAGGAAATTATTTACAATTCTTCTTTAATAGAAAAATGTAACGGGGAAGAGCGGAATTTACTGTTGTGATGTTGGTCTTGCACCGGGGATGCTGACTCAGAGACACCAACCCACATTTTATTCTGCAGATCCCATGAGTAAGCAGGACTTCGAAAGGTCATAGGATTAAGAGGGCAACAATTTATGACTCTTTCCACACAGAAGGATTAATTTTCCTTTCCATACACAGACAACAAATGTTACGGGGAATTATACACATATATCAATGTAAGTAGAAATCTCAGCATTGGCAAGTGTATTTTGTTGTATAAGAAAATCAGTTACACCATATTTGTGATATTTGGTATAGAGATGATAAAGTAATTATATTTGTTAACTATTTTCCTGTGCAGATAGTTCAGAGAAGAGAATTTCAAATCGTAAGTAGGAGACAATAGCATGTACATAGAAAATCGTGTTTACATTTTCTTAAATTTCCTTTCTCCATAGATTCCCCAAACTCCTTCAATAACCCTTATTGCTCTGGTATAGAATTTAAAAGGGGATCTAGAATTTTTAATATCTAGTCAATGGAAATTATGTCAAGAGAGTTTAAATGACTTTTCATTCTAGTTAAAAAACACATCTGGTCAGTTATGAAGTTAAGTACAAACTTAAAAATAGCAAGCAAGAGTGCTGCTTTATAGCAGTGATACTCAGATCGTGGCTCTTTAATGTGTCTCCTGAAGCGCAACTGGGAAGAGCACATTTGGTAGAGAGATGGCAAGAAGAGAGAATGCAACATTTTAAAAGAGATGAATGCAAATGAATGCATACTGTCATCTTCCCCAGGTAACACAGGGAAAGTCTATTCAAGACTGCCACAGCAAGAGAACAGTTTGTTGCAAAAAGTTCATCCAAAACTCTGAGAAGTCACAAAGTGCACTTCTTCCTGTATTTAAGATTTCATTTGCTGCAAAATAGCTTAACATAATGTGACTGCTTCAACTACAGACTCTTTACACAACTCTAAGTGACCAGTCAGAAAATACTTTTGTGGGCCTGCAACCACAGGGACTATTACTCCAGAGGAAATTCTGCACCAAAAAAGTAAAAAATTGTGCACCCCGCCCCTCCCCCAAAATATATATCTGCACACGGTATTTTAAAATTCTGTAAAATTCTGGAAATTTTATTTGTCAATAAATAAATGTGGAGCTCCAGTAGGACAGCGGGGAGCGTAGGCCACTGGCTGCACAGTATGGAGGTAGGAGATCACGCTGCAGCCCCGCCCTCTTGCTCTCCCCGGGATATGGACTGGGCGTTGATACTGCACCTGACCCTGACACAGAACGCAAGGGCTGGGCCTGCTCCAGTAACACCCCGGGGCCCTGCCCCTCCCCACCAGGTGCACCAGCAGGCAGGCTCAACCCAGCAGGATCCAAATATGGAGGAGCTTAGTGTGTGTGTGTGTGGGGGGGGGGGGGGGGGGTAGGATGATATCCAGGCGTGGGGGAAGAGGGTTCTGTGTGGTGCAATCTGAGTTCAGGTGGGTCAGTGTGGGGTTTGGGTGCAGGACAGATCTGGATGCACAGGGGCTCTTGGGGGGGGTGTCCAGGTGAAGGTGGTTGGGACTTGGCGGGCGGGTGTGGAGGGAAGGGGTTCAGTGAGGGGGAGTCTGAGTGCTGGGAGAGTGGGACTTGGTGGGTTGGGGGTCTGGGTGCAGGTGGTTGGGGCTCAGTGGATGGGGGTTCGGGTGCAGGGGGCTTGTCAGGGTGGTCTGGGTGCATAGGGGGTGGGGCTCGTCAGGGTGAGTGTTCGAGTGCGGGGAGCTCAACAGGGGGTGGTGTGGGGGCAGGGGTGAGGGGTCAGCGGGGATGGGCAGGTGCAGGAGGTGGGGCTCAGCGGGGGGCGAGTCTGGGTATGTCCAGATACACGGGGGTTGGGCGGATGGGGGAGCAACTCCCTATATAGTGACCCCTCCGCCCGCCGCGGAGGAGTGATGAGGGCAGGAAGTGGGGAGAGGTTTTTGGGGATGGGTCTGACCCGGATCCAGCTGCTCCCTGCAGGGGAATTGTAGTTCTCCCCCCTCCTAGCCCAACCAGGACTATCAGCTGAGCTCAGCGCAGGGTAGGAGCCACCAAACAAGGTGTCCCCAGCCCCCTGCAATGATTTACCCCTCCACCAGGGATGAAAGTAGCTTAACGGATTTACTGGTACGCAGGGTCCTGGGCAAGGTGTGGGGCGGCAGCTCTGGGCCCCCGGAAGGGGCGGGTCTAGGGCCAGAGTCCCCCAGCCAGCCCTTCAGCGCTGCCTGGCCTCTGCCACCCAGGGCTCCGGTGGCGATTTAAAGGGCCTGGGGCTCCAGCCGCTGGTGCGGTAACAGCAGCGGTGGTTGGGAGCCCTGGGTCCTTTAAATAGCCGCTGGAACCCTGGGGTACCAGTGGCCAAGAGCCCCAGGGTTCTGGCTGCTGCCAGGAGCCCCAGACCCTTTTAAATCCCCGCCCCCCGGGGCAGCTGCCCCTTTTGCCGCCCCACATCAGAGGCCCTGTTGGTACGGTCGGCTGTGTACTGGTAGCCACTTTCTTACCGGAACACCATACAGGACGGGACCGGCTTACTTTCACCTCTGCTCTCCACTGACTGCTCCGGGTGCCAACCACCATAGTTGGTGATGGGGGTGGAGAAACCCCCCTACATCATATGGGGATCAAAAGTAAAAACATCACCTCCACCATATTTCTAGTCCAACACCACTCTGAACTCAAACTGGACAGAAATATAATCAAGATGATCTGAAATAGTCACTGAATTTTCCCCAGGCCCATTTTCACAAATCACTGAAACTGTAGAGGGGCTATTCTATTGTGTTGCACCAACAGTTAACCAAATGCATCAAAGAAATATACTGATGGAGACCACATTCTGTTTTGACTTACCCCTCCCCGGGAACACCATTGAAATAGCAACATGGACTGGTTTGTGTTTTCCATTTTAATGTACTCTACAGCCTGAAAACAGAGTTGTGATGTTCTTGCATTTTTTAAGCACCAGGTTGTCCCCTATACAGCATTTATTATTCTGATTACATGGAAAATGAGAGAATATCATCTAATCTTGGGCAATTCAGTTGGCTGAGAGATGACAGTACAGGGAATATGATGGGTGAAGTAAAAGCAGTCCTTGCACAAACTCAGCAAGGTCTCCCATTTATTAGGTTTTTCGCTCAAGCCACAAACCAAACATTTCTATTTGCTACATTTGCAAAGTAGCCTCAGTGATCAACATTTATCCCATGCTTCACTTCCTCACATCCCAACAAAAACCAAATTTCTCCTCATTCTTTACTTTTTCTAATGACCGAAACATAAATTTTCTAAAAGATTCAGGACAGAAAACCAACAACTATTTAGATTATTCAGTATTTTTTACAGTGTGTGCACAGGAAGAAAAATCACGCCAATTCTAAGGCTTCTTATCATTTCTGTTTATCATCAGCTCTGTTACAATTAACCTCTTCAGCTATCTTGACCTGGTTCACTTTGATTAATAGAGCATTTTTGTCAACTTATTTTCCTCCCCTAAAATAATCACGCTGATCACCGTCAATTTAAAGCCATAAATTCCTACTACAGAAAATAATCATCATTCGATTTCAACATTTAAACCCTGGTTTCAATTTTCTATTCACCTAAAGAAAATCCAGTGAAGGACAATGACGCTGTCTTCAGGGTTGTCTTTATTTTTTATTCTTTTTACACACACACAAATGTGCAGTAATCCAACATCCATTCTAAACAATTTAGAAACCAATATGTAAAACTAACTGCTATTTAATAAAAAGGAAAAAGTTCACAAATTAGAATTTTTCCAAGTTTCACAGCTCATCAAGAAAAGTGGTTTCTACCTCTTCCCACATTTTTCACGGAGCTAAACTGTCTCATATTACTACATAAGCCTTCGCTAGCTTTATAAAATTTACAACGAATGCTTACTAGAACACTATGAAGTACAATGGGTATGATTAATTAATAAATAAATACCTCTTCATCTTTTAACCAGATGGCAAGATAACACTGTTTTAAGAATCTATTCCATATCTAATATACTTATAGAATACACTCGGGGAATATGTTAAAACTGGTAAACAGTTTTAGCATATTCCCCCAGTATATGTATATATAAGTATACACCAACTGCACCCATTATATTACTGTAAAAAATAAGTTAAAGTACATTTGCCAAGTGAACAAAGTATATTTCAACTGATTTTCAGATTTTTGTTTGGGTTTAGTTTAAAACACATGTACAACTGACTTGATCTCGGATACTTCAAAACTGCTGTGAACTTCTGAACATTGATAAAATGCTTCTTACTGTGACTATACAGGGCACAGGGTTTTGAATCACTTGATGCCTGCAGGCAGCTGCTTTTGCTGGGAAGCAAAAACGACAACAAATTCATGAGTAGCTAAGGGAAACCCTTATAATCAGTAAATGGTCAGAAACTTTCTAATCATTAGGAATTATTTTGGTATTGCTGGTTTACACTATTTTTTACACTTTGGATTTCTCTCTTTAAAAATGTTTCTAGAGTTCATAAATAGTGCAAATTTTACAGTCCCTGAAGGCTGAAATCCATTGTTCATCCAGACATGATACCAACATGGCCATGGCAAGTGCTGGGCTTCCCTCAAATTTTGTCTGGAAGCAACACCTTATAAGAAGGCTTTTGAATCTCTATGTCCATTCAATCTTTTCCCTTTGCCTGGGCTGCCCAAAAATGTGTTCCAGTTATGATGGAGGTTCTTAGGATGAGGACCGAAGCCTCTCATTTCTCGTAAGCCACAGAACAATCCATCAGATGGTAATGACTACTCATGGTCATTTCTGACCCAGACTGGGTTCAGACTGGAAACTTAGCGTTGACAGACTCCATGTTCTTTTATCAATCCCCTAACTCAGCCAGTCCCCTTTTAAAATTTAGATATTTGTACTTTTAGATTTCAGAAATTATCTGCTGAAAATATGCCAAAGACAAGACGTTGGATACAGTGCTATTCAAAACACATTGAAGCTCTTTGGATAAGTGGCAGTAACACAGAGAAGGTTCTCTCTTCGGGTTCATAGCTTCAAGAGGGTCTCCTAGCCTCCTGCCACTGGAATACAAGGTACACTGAAACAGGAAGCAAGGATTACAGAAATTGGGATCAGATTTCAGAGTAACAGCCGTGTTAGTCTGTATCCGCAAAAAGAACAGGAGTACTTGTGGCACCTTAGAGACTAACAAATTTGTTACAGCATAAGCTTTCGTGGGCTACAGCCCACTTCTTCGGATGCATAGAATGGAACATATATTTAGGAGATATATATACACACATACAGAGAGCATGAACAGGTGGGAGTTGTCTTACCAACTCTGAGAGGCCAATTAAGTAAGTGAAAAAAAACTTTTGAAGTGATAATCAAGCTAGCCCAGTACAGACAGTTTGAGAAGAAGTGTGAGAATACTTACAAGGGGAGATAGATTCAATGTTTGTAATGGCTCAGCCATTACAAAATGGGGATGTTACTGTGAATTAAGTACTTTAACTGCTTACTGTCAGCTAGCCAGATCACCTGCCAGTAAATGCTAATACATTAACCAAGCACTTGTTTTCAGGAAATCTAGTTGTCCATTACCAAATGTGCTGAATTTTTAACGAAGTCACATCACCAAATACACTGTCCTCCTCTCAATTTAAGTCATGTTTA
Organism: Chrysemys picta bellii; assembly: GCF_011386835.1. NCBI lineage: Eukaryota > Metazoa > Chordata > Testudines > Emydidae > Chrysemys > Chrysemys picta. The sequence goes on along the minus strand of NC_088803.1, from coordinate 44,835,144 downwards.
AGGCTAAGATTATGTCACAGAGGTCACAGATTCCGTGACATTTTCTGCTTCAGCTCCCGGGGGGCCCTCAGAGATCCCTGCTGCCGCAGGCAGCATGGTGGGGGGAAAGGGGGCCTGGAGTCCCCAGCCACCATGGGCAGCAGGTGCTGGACCCCCCCTTCCCCTCCCACAGCAGGGCTTAGGCTTAGTCCCATTTTGTCACCGTTGTTTTTAGTGAAAGTCAGAGGCAGGTCATGGGCATTCGTGAATTTTTGTTTACTGCCCGTGACCTGTCCATGACTTTTACTACAAAAAACTATGACACAATCTTAAGCTGTGTCATGTTTAATAAGACACTGCAGTATATCAAATTTATTCCCAATGCAGAATCTTGGGTGGTCCTATGTTATGTTTAAGACATATCTTTCCTAGAGCTCAGTACATTAGTGAATATAATTTTACTTTTTTTATTCATTTTTCTGCTCTAGCCAGACTGCATAGTCTAAAGAAACTTTAGTTCTATCACAATTCTACCAGTGACAATGAAGTGTGCGGTCTTAGGTAAATCACTTACTGTCTCATATCTCTGTTTCCTCATTTACAAAAGGGATGTTAGGAAGATTAGCTAATGAATAATGTTAAATACATAAGAACGGCCATATTGGATCAGACCAATGGTCCATCTAGCCCAGTATCCTGTCTTCAAATTGTGGTCAATGCCAGGTGCTTCAGTGGGAAAGATCAGAATAGACAATCAGCGAATGATCCATCCCCTGTTATCCACTCCCAGCTTCTGGTAGGCAGAGACTAGGGACACCCAGAGCATGGGGTTACATCCCTGACCATCTTTGCAAACAGGCATTGATGGACCTATCCTCTATGAACTTATCTAATACTTTTTTGAACCCCATTATAGTTTTGGCCTTCACAACATCTCCTGGCCACAAGTTCCACAGGTTGACTGTGCGTTGTGTGAACAAGTACTTCCTTTTGTTTTAAACCTGCTGCCTATTAATTTCATTGGGTGACCCCTAGTTCTTGTGTTATGGAAAAGGGTAAATAACATTGCCTTATTCACTTTCTCCACACCATTCATGATGTTATAGACCTCTATCATATCCCCCCTCCTTAGTTGTCTCTTTTCCAAACTGAAAAAAACAAAGCAATCCAAACACCAAAAAGTCATATGGGTGTTAAATTCTGTTTATCTTTGACTCAGCACTTAGAAAACATGTATTTTCCAGACCACCTGCAAATAAGTGCTTAGAAGATGATCACGGGAGATGAATTCAATGGGAGGGTGCTCAGCATCTTGCATTATCTGGCCCTAAATACCTATAGCCCTCAAAGGGCAACTCCTCTATATTTTGGAGATGTAACACCACAAGTGTTCTCTCTATTATGTTTCTCCATCTGTTTACTTTGCAGTTTCTGCATATCCTCATAGAAAATCCAGTTCAAACACCACACTGAGAGCAGAGTGTCTGGATACCAGCTGGAACATGAGTTCCAAATGAGCAAATGGGAAAGAAAGTTGGTTGACCCTAATATGTAAAATAGTATATCTATTATTGCATTTCAATACAATTAAATATCATCACTACTGCTAAAAAAAACAAACCCCAAATTTCTCAGCATTAACACACAATATATGAAAGGTGTGATTACTATCTTGTTAAAAAAAAAAGGGGGGGGGGGCAGAATGTGTTGTTTCAATGTGCTACTGCTAGCCCCAAACACTGTTAAAGAGTCATAGCAGGTAAAGTTCTGCTGTATTTGGGTATCGGCACTGCATGTGTCTGGGGGGTAAAGCGATGTACAAGAAAGGACAAAGTGTGGGAAGGGTAGAGAAGAAAACATATTAGGGGATCTTTTACATTCTCCCTTTCCTCATCCCACAAAGACGGATACTGTAGCTTTCTCAGGTTATAATAAAGTATTAACTCCCATATTGTGTCTCTTCTGTGTCTGAAGTGAATTCAAACATGTAGGCATGAGCAGAAAGTAAAGTTAAATGAATAATTTGCTTTTAGAATCCCCTTATTTTTTCTCTGAACTAATTACAGATTTCATTTTTATTTCAAGTGTATAGTAATTTATATCTATATACAATTTAAAAAGAGTAGTAAGTGAAGGTTACTGCAGCACATACATACAGTGATACTGGCATCTAGCAGCCTCTTAAAACAGGTTTACATGATTTTAGTGAATTATGACATTTATCATATAATCAGGATCTGCTTAGCTGTACTGCATAACTTGCAAACCAGAAGGCTGAGGCTTCTCTCTCCACCTACAGAAAATTGTGGGCTTTTTGGAGTTTTAGATTTTGTGTTTGTGTGTGCTATCTGGTGCATTTAAATCCTCTACAGCACACAAAGTTTGCATTATTTCTACCAAGACATTCACAGACCATACATTTCAATTACTATGCCCGGGGAGTTAACATCTTGGGACATCCTCAGTCTTTAATTTATTTAAGTCACATAATTAATACACAGGTTAAATTTTTCAGGTGCCAGTGGAATACAACCTACACTCAAATCAGGTCAGCTGAGACTACAGTTCATATCATCACTGGGGACAGAACCTGCTAACAGTATTTGTCCAAGTTGGTGGCTAATGGAAATCCAGTTTAAAACCTCAGTTTTTCAAACACTTATATACTTATTTAAATATGCCAATAGGACTACTCACAGAGCATAAAGTTAAGCACGTACATATGTCTTTGCAGGATCGGTGCTTAAAAATCAAAACAATGTATTTGCTCAAGAAAACATGAGAGTTCCATGAAGCATTTGTAATCACCCTAAACTGGTGATTTGTATCCCTAAACTGGTGTGTCACCTTCTGTCTTAGAAATATACACACAAAGGCTCTTGTCTGGAGATGAAATATCTGTGGACTTGGTCAGATTCCCTGCCTTACTTCACTCACCACCAACACAAGAGAAAGAGCAGATATTAAGGGAGGTGGCTAAAAGGAGAAGTAGTATAACAGGAACAAAGTGGATGATAATCCTTCCGTTCCCGCAGCATCAGAGCTATTCTAACAAAAAGTGTTTTGGGAAGCTGGAGGATGGAATGTTCGGGCCCAAAGCATCAGTGGTAGTTGGGAAGTCCATTTTTGGGAGCTGGCACTGGAATGTTTAGTCCTGTACAAAACGTGCCAGCTGGGGGCAGTAGGCAGCTCATTAAAGAGAGAAACCAGAAGTGGGGGAGGTGGGAAATTTAAAAGAAGCTGTTGTCCTAAGCTCTGATCTATCAAGTCCTATTCTTCTCTCTCACAAGCTGATAGAGATAACTGGGGCTTCACAGCAGTTAGCCAGCTTAGAAGAAAAACAGTCCAACTGAGTTAGAGGCAGGAGAAGTGGGCCAGTGCCCTCGGTAAAAAATTGCTCAGAACACCAGAATTCTTGTCTCTCTTTTTTTCCCCACACTTCCCCATCAATGCAAGACTGAAGAGGTTTTCCAGACTCACTAATGTTAACATTCTCAGGGGAGTCTGTAGTCTCAGCCACAAGTGTGTAACCATCACAAAGTGGAGCAGCTCTCTCTGACTGATTAACCCTTTCTTTTCTGTGCGACTATCCATGACTGACAAATCGTCACCTGACAATCAGTTTTCCTAGGATTCTGCCAGCCAACTATATCTGTGGAGTGCCAGATGTCTTCAAATCTTGGCAGTGGATCAGTGTCAACAGAACCCACTTACTGGCCTGTAACCATCACAAGAATATAGACCAAATCTTACTATGAAGCTCTTAGGGCATAGTATTTAGAGATGTCTATATAACAGTAAAGACACCACTGACCACTCCTCTTTACAAAACAATGGCCTGTCAGTCAGTCAGGTGAATCAATGCCAGAAGAATCAATCGAATCTTCCACTTCTTCAGTACCTTCCATTAAAGATCCCACAGACCTCTACAAACATTCATGAATTAATCAGCACAATATCCTTGTAAGGTAGGATTATATTAGTTCCTAGAAGAACTCTACTTTTCATGAGAATTTGAAACCATCACAAAACTAAAATATTGTAAAAATGGTTCATTTACTAATGGAAGCAGGAAGAAGATTGTTAAACAAGTTCAAATACATCTGAAAGCAAATAAGATTGCTTCTATGGATTCTACCCTGCTCTAAAACATGAAGACAGCTTTTATCCTGGATGAATATAGCACATATATTCTATTACTAAGGACCATGGAACAACCCCCCAAAACACTTCATTGTGTGAATGTTTCTAAACTTGCTGGATTTGTAAAGAAACATTTCCTAAAAATTGTATTTCTATAACTAATTGCCTTCAATCCAGACTGTTGATTTACTCAACTCTTAATCTGTAAATAAAATAAGGCAAACTTTTGAGGCCTCCTGATTGATTAGAAAAGGACCGATCCATTTATATTGCTAGAGATAATAGCAAACAAATATTCTATTTTATATTGAGCATGCCCCAATTAGATCTTTGTGTCCCTCAAAATAAGCATGTCTCAAAGCCACCAAAAGGAAATTCTATATTTATGAGAAAAAGCACACTGGATATTCCAAATATGTAAAAGGAATCTCTACTAACTGCAGGACTGAGGAAGGGTCCAGATGAAAGTTTTTCAGGTTGTGACTGGATGAAAAAAAAAAAAACAGGCTGGACCTCTTGATTTTCTTCATTGTATATTGAACACACCTTAATTTACTGTACACGCATGTGCACATGCATTGTCGGTTTATTAAATTATCTGCAGTTCCCAGAGTATAAAACTATCGCTTGTTTCAGGAAAAGTTACAAATACCACTAACTGGAAGAAAACGCTGAGGCCTGCAACAAGCCAAAAGAGAAGAGTCTGATTTAAAAATCAGAGGTTGATTACAGAGAATCATAGGAATCTATCACAATATTATTTGTCTCAACCTGAAGCACCACAAAATGCTAGTCTTGGTGAGAGCTGCAGGCAGCAAGCCAACGCAAGAGTGAGTGGAGAGGTAATGCTTTGGCCCTCAGAAATATTTCTATTTATTGCACTCAAAACATGGAATTCTTTGTAGAACTGAAGCACAAGATTTTTCATTTAACTGTAAAACATGTGAAGACATACTAACAATATGAGAGATAGTTTTAAATTAAAATCTCATGTGGATTCACAGCTTTACTGAGATTGATTGTTTATGCTAATTACTACTACTACTTTGGTATTCTTACTATATTGGCTTTGGCGCAAACAAGACCTTACCCCACCTTTCTGATTTTGTTGAACTTTGCAGGTTCTCTGGATTGTGAGATCACAGTGCCAATCTCAATATTGGAGTACTGCTCATTAGTGACGTGCTCGTTAGATACAAACTATGTGAGGACATTCCTTGTGTAAGATGACTGATGCAGGAAAATTATTGACAGCAATAATAGCTATAAAATGTCTCCATCGCTGAATTTGTAGGCTAGCTGGTTTAAACAATTTTTAAAGTTTAGATGGGTCAAAACCTTGCCAGGGCAAGCTATCCCACATCTTCAGGACTTCTTGCACCTGTCTATCAAGCATCTGGTGCTGGCCACTACTGGAGACAAAATATTGGACTAGATGGACCCTAGCTTTGCTACAGTATAGTAATAAACCCGTCAGTCCTCTGGAACCCATGAAATCTTTTGAATCTTGCCTTTGGAATTGCTGGCATAACACTACAACTAAGTATCATATGCTATGAGGTAATTAACAAAACTGCCTTTCCAGTGGTTTTCCAAGTAACTAGAAGTAGCATCTTGTATTTTTATGGGGCTGCTGGATGCTTCCAAGGTCAAGTGACAGCATTAGTGAGTCAGAGGCAGCAGATATATCCTCAAAAAACAAGTTAACTAATTATACCTTTTTGTCATTTACTCTGGACTTGCTCTGGCTTTAAAGCCATTGGCTAGGTTTAATGAGGTTCAGGGAGTGAGGAGGGGCAGTCCACTAGTGAGAACCCTCAGTGTAATTCTGGATAGGTTAGCTGTGGTGGCATGTTGGCTGGAGTCATGCCAGAACTCAGCCACTCTTCCAAAAGGTATAGCATGCATCATCCCCTACACTAGCTCAACACTGCTGGGTGATGAGCTTGACCCCACCCTATCTGGACAGGCTGGTTTGCAGCAGTGCACCACCAGAACTGCGAGTCCTACACCCCTAGATCAGTGGCTCTCAACCTTCCAAAACTACTGTACCCCTTTCAGGAGTCTGATTTGTCTTGAGTACCCCCAAGTTACACCGCACTTAAAAACGATTTGCTTACAAAATCAGACATAAAAATACAAAATTATGATAGCACACTATTACTGAAAACTTGCTGACTTTCTAATTTTTCCAATATAATTATAAATCAATTGAAATATAAATACTGTACTTATATTTCCATGTATAGTATTTAGAGCAGTACAAACAAGTAATTGTCTGTATGAAATTGTCTTTGCTAGTGCGTTTTATGGAGCCTGTTGTAAAACTAGGCAAATATCTAGATGAGTTGATGTACACCCTGGAAGACCTCTGTGTACCCTGGTTGAGAACCACTGCCTTAAGATTGTGGCTAGCTAAATAAGAGAAACAGGGGGAAGAGGAGAAGGCTCCTGGAGTCCCAGGCAGGACAACCCACAATCTGGTCCTGCATATTTTAGTTATGTTACTGTATATTTTATTTAGTTAAGGAACACAAAAAGAAACCCAAGAAGGATTTGTCATTTATATGGATAACAAGAATAGCACTAGCTATTATGGCTAGCTATCAAACAACTTGGGAAGGGGATATAAAACCTTGTATTTAAGTGCTTAAACTATCTCTAACTATTAGGGATCAGGAGCTCTTCATGAGGGACAAAATTATCCCACATTTGCCTGCTGGAGGGTTTCTTGCATCTCACCCTCAGCATCAGGTACTGGCTTTTGTCAGAAGTTTACTGGTCTCGATGGACCACTGGTTTCACCCAGTATGGCAGTTCCTATGTACCCAGTAAAGAAGGCTCATTGAATTGCATGATATTCTTGTAAACATCTACTGTGATACAGGTGAAAAATAATCATCCACACAAAAAGCATGATTATAACTGAAGAGGAAATTTACTTACTGCTGAGAAATCAAAGTCTATCTGGTTAGCTAAGTTTAAGATATAATCGATTCGAAACTGGTTCTCTGGATTGGCTAGCTCCACTGGTGGTGCCAAATTGCCCATTGCTGTCACTATTGTCTGCAAAGAAAGGGAAAAATACCCCACATTTGTTACTGAGATAGTGGTTAAAAACAGCTTTTAGAAGCAAGACACAATGGTTTGTAGACGTACCTCTATAGCTTCTTTAATATTGTTTTTAATATCCTGAATTTTCATTTTTTTCTCCCTGTAACCAAGGAAACATACAAATTAAATTTATGCACCACAAAAACAGAGGTTTCTGAAGTGAAATGCAAATGAAAAAGTACATTAGAACAAAACATACAAGTGAGATGCCTGCTTACTCCCATTCAGTCACTGAACACATTTGTAGTTAGATCACCAACTATCTTACCTGTTTAGGAAAACAGATTTTGATTTCAGATACATGTGTTTAATCATAAAAAACCCATATTCACTTATTAAAATTGTAGTCTTAGATGGAGAGGAACTCATCTTAGTGATACTATGGACATTCTGTAGTTCAAGCAGGTTTGGATTCGAGTGTAAAGAATAGAAATACCTGGAGGCTGTTTATAGACAAGAGGAAATGAAGAGATAAAAGGGACAAGTTACCAAAAGTCAAAACAACCAAGAAAAAGCAAAGCAGACCAGGGTAACACGAAGATTTAAGGGTGAAAAGAAAATCAGAGAAGAAAACATCTGGAACAGAGAGCTCAGACCAGGAGGAGATACACAATTTAACTACACAAACATGCAAAGTATAGTGTGGATAGGAGGACTAATCTATTACATAGAATTACCAACATAATACAGGGGACAAGATGGGTGAGATAATATATTTTATTGGGCCAGATTCTGTTGGGGGAGGGGACAAGCTTTCGAGCTTCACAGAGCTCTTCTTCAGATCCTGAAGCCATTGACTAACAGAATTACTCTCAAGGTAAATCCATTAGATATGTTATGTAATGTATGTCATATGCAAATCTGACCACAAAAGTTATCTTAATATTAAATGTTTAATATTACATCAAATAAGTTGTATAATCAACATATTAAAAACACCTGATGTAACCATGAATCTTAATGCAGTAAAATGAAACTGGAAGTATAATCAGCAATCAGGAATGCAGAAGAAGAGCTGAAGGAAAAATACTGCTTCAACAATAATACAGGCAGACATAGTTGGCTGGGGATGGGTGGAGAAATCTGTTTATAGAATAAAACATGAATAAAAAGCCTTTGGGGAAGAAGACAAAGTCCAAGAACACACATACAGTGCACTAGCTGCTTGCCACGTTGCATTTTGTGACTAGCTGCAGGTCTGGAGGTAATTTTTCCTACAGCTGCTAGGATCCGATTGTGGTGCGAGCGTTGCACTTATGGACTGAAAGAACACAGCAGCATTACAGCCTCTTGCACTGAGGCGCCATGTACCTTGAGACAGACAGGCAGAGTAGTGGAATTCTAGCATCAAACAGATGTGAAGTCTCAGTTGTGGTTGTGTTCCTAGTCTACCTACAGACCATCGGATTCCAAATTTACTGTATTTGACGACTACCAGTTTTTGCTTCAGGGATTTGGCACAGCTGATGGGAACAAAGCAATGAATCAGTAGAGGCTAAAAGCACTGAACTAAGAAAAATAAGGGAAGGACAGGGAGAGATAGACAGAGGCCTGCTCTCCGTCTTTTCCTTTTCATTGTCCTCTTTTCATTTCTATTCTTCCCACCCCCCCACCCCCACTAAAGAGATGACAAGAAATTCCCTCCCACTCACCCACCCCCACACATACCAAGCACACTAACATTTTACAAGACAAAGGTAGGTATGAAAATGTTATGTGGTTAATGCAACAATCGCATTAACCACTGTGACTTCCCACTTTTAAAGGTTAGTGCTCTTACAGAATAGGGTAAACATTAAACAAAACAATGCAATGAAACTGCTAGGGATGAGAGAAGACGGAAGGCAGCAAGCAAATGGTAACTGATTCAAACTTCACAGTGAGAGACTTTCATTTACTCTGGTTTGATTTTGTCCCCTTTATTCAAAGAGGCTCTGAACCTGCAAACATACACAGTTCTACTGAAGTCCATGGACTACTGATCTATTCAAGGTCTCAGTGTTTCTGCAGGACTGGGATCAAACAAAGAATGATTATACTTAATTATTTTGCCTTATTTTGGTACGGCATTAAAAAAGGCAAAACAAAAATCTAACAGGTTTAGGTGTTTGTTTGGAGACAAGGTGGATGAGGTAATATCTTATATTGATTTGAAGAAGAACTCTGTGTAAGCTCTAAAGCTTGTATCTCTCACCAACAGAAGTTGGTTCAATAAAAGACATTAGCTCACCCATCTTGTCTCTAATATCGTGGGACCAACACAACTACAACAACAATGCATACAATTAATGTATATATGTTTGTTTTTAAAAAGGTCAACTATAATTACATTCTTCTCCAAAACAAATGAGGTTTTATTTAGAACATTTTCTCAATATAGTTGCTAAGTGTGTATTCATGAAAAATTCCCAAATCAGACCACAAAAGCTCTATATTTAATATTACATTCAGATTTTCAGTCAATCTTTCATATTTACATTCACAGATCCTCAAGCTATCAGTATCACAATAAAGTGATAATGGATTCTGAAGTAGTGTAAAACTACTACAATTAACAAATTGCTAGGTAATCATCACCATCTTTACTACAGGAATACTTCGTCCCCCTATTTGTGTTTTTGTTGCCATGGCCCTGTGGCATGTCCTGTAAACAAAGAATCTTATTACGCAGCAATGAATGTATCATCTCATTTTGTATTTTATAATGTTTACTAAGCATAAATTTTCCATGGCAATGAGGTGCCTCACTCCTCAGGAAACTCAACAGGCTTATCAATAGTTCAGCCAATATCTGATGTACAGTGCAATTGTTTTTAAAAAGTGCTACTTAGTACCAGCTTTTATTCAGGGATTTATAAAGGGTAGCCTGAATTCATCTCTTCACATAAAAACACTATTTTTACAAATTATACAAATATTTTTAGCCTACTGAGTTCTGAAACCACCACCACCCATTCACCACGGCCAGAATTATTTTTATAGGAACACTGCCAGGTTAAAAATATTTTCTGATTTAAAATAGCTTTTCCTCTTGTATTAATATTAAGACTGCTCAGATTTTAAAAACTAAGAATTTTAAAAATCACTTACATCTCACCACTAACATTGATTGTTTACTTGTGCACAACATTCAACTATAAACTGAAAACATATTAGTTTGTTTCAATTTCTGGCTCTTGTGTGCTATCCCAATCCCCAAAACTGCAAGGGAATGTTTATATCCCAATAAAATCTTTTCATGGGATAGATTAGATATAATATCATGGAAACATTCATGTTTAATTTACTCACAGCTCCGTATGTCTTCTCCACAGCTTGTGGTATACAGAGATTCATGCAGGGATTAAAGGCACCTTTTCAAACTCAGTTTATAACATGGTTTGGGCCAGTCTGCACAGCCCAGAACAAAGGGTTAAATTCTGTTGCAGCTGAGCAGTTTGAACAGTAGTTATCAAACTCTGTTGTTTTTGGCTATTTAAAAGGGTGGGGGGAAAGCTGCATCTATTTATCATGAAGGCCACTAAAACCTGTTTGAGGAACCATGAAAAATATTACCTTCAATTTCAAATAGGGAAGAAAGTCAAAACACAAATCACCTTAAAGCTTAAGAGACTCAATCGTGCCTTGAAGTCCAGGCCTAGACCCTGATTAGGAAAAGCATCCCTATTCAGTAAAGCACTTCATGTGTTTAAGTGCTTTTCTGAATCAGTGCCCTAATGATTTTCTATTAAAGACGACAACTACTTTTTTTTAGTTTTGACTTTATAATGCTTTAATCAAATCCTACATAGCCAGCAGGCTACCAAGCAAGTTGCCTTTTTGTAGTCTGATTTAATTGACAAATTTATTGCATTTTAGAACCCAGGAACTATGTGAATATCCATCTGTAAACTGGGTATAGGGACCTTCTGAAAAAACTTACAACTTCTACATTAATATTTCAAAAGCTTTATTGGTGGTAGCAAAGACCAGGAAGTAGGTTCACTCTTTGCGAACCAGTGTATGCTTTGCTAGGAGGAGGGGAAGAAATCAGACTGTGAGCCCGAAGGCATTAAATAAAATGTGCTATGGTAATTATTAAAACATGGTCACATTAATAAAACGTGTGACATGATTGCTCTACTGGTTAAAATAATTGACAGAACAAAGTAGTTTCAACCTCTCATTAATCACATGTTCAGTTAGAACCGCTGGCAGGTTAAGAAGTCATGTACTGTACTGTAAAGGAATGGGTACAGTCCTGTCGGTGCTAAGAATACTAATACTACAAAGAAAAAAAACAAGTTTAAAATCAGATACTAGAGTGTTTTATTCTTTCTACAATACAATTACTATTAAAGATATTATATATAGAGACATGATAAAGAAAAATAAAATTTTTCTCCATATGCTATGGCAGGTCTTCAGTGAGACTGCTGGAAAAGAAAACCCAAATCCTTCAGAAATTCAGAGTAACAAATCTGTTTTAATTATTTTTTCCTTAGAAAGTTAAAAAAAAAAATCCATTACAATGTGCCACCATCATTTCAAGGTTCACAAAGTACCTACATTATTTTTTTAAAGTGATAGAGAAACATTTTCCCAATAAAATGGGGACTGCACAGCAAATTTCACAGCCTGATTATAAAAACATTTTTAGTAACCAAACGTGTTATAAAAGATGCAGTGAAGAGGTGATTTTTTCACCTCTTTTTTAGTAACCAAATGTTTTAGTAACGTTTGGTTACTAAAAATTACAGTGATTTTTGATGTACTATATATGGGAGTCAAAGTAAAAGCCTTTGATCAGAGAGTATATAACAGAGAAACACTTCTAATGAGGTTGAAGTGTATTTATGAAAGTGGATTATGATGCTAGTTAATCCAGGCATGAAGACCACCTAAAGCAGGGACATTCCCTGAAAAACCTAATACACTTAGGCCTACTGTAACGTGAGTAGAATAATTAAACCTCAGCATTGTTTATATAAGCTATGCTGACATTCATTTTTAAAGGATGTTTGCTTTTTTTATTTCTGAGCCTGCTTTAAAATCTGCAATAAATAAATAAAAGTGTCCTAGGCATAACGCATTTCCTTTGCTTGTGAAGTAGTAGTATGCCCTTCAGTACCATTAATGTATTATTTGACCAACAGCCAGTCTATCCAGGACCCTGAAGAGATAGGTAGGGTATCTGCCTGGAAACAGGAACTCTTCCTTGTGATCACTGGGTCCAGATTACGTAACTTTTCTCAAATAGAGTTAAACACACACTTATTAATTATTCTAGGATGCTGACAATTTACTGTAGCTGTCAGGCTGCACTATAATTTACTAAATATTTATATGACTGCTGCAAACAACAAACAGCAAAATTCCCTTTACATCTACATTGCCAAATGTGACAACCAGAGGGATATATACTTGGTTTTAATATAGCTTATTAACTGCCTTTGGCTTCCTCTCAAGGCTGTTAACAACCTGGCTTTTGCCACTTATAATGGTCAATGTCTTAGGCATTACCTCAACTTCTGAAACAACGACAAAATTAGCTCACTGTCCTGAATTTGCTTACATGACCATTCCACTAACTTGTGGGGGCGAAAAAACTACCAATTTGTACCTGGCAACACTATGTTTCCAGTTAAACAAACTAGTTGTCAAACAAAAACAGTACATATAGCCAGCATAACTTTTATAAAAGTACCCCAAAAAGCAACTTCACTTAGCTCTCTATCCCACTGAAAAAAAGATATGTATCTGTGCTGAACTAACAGAATATCAAATTGTTTTCATATTTTACAAATTATTGGAAAGCTTGGGAGCCACTGGCAGTGGAGCACATCCCTCTTGTGTTCCTACAAGAGCTCGTCACAATTAGAAAGCAGAAGAGTAGCCTCCTGCAGGTAAGGATTAATCCATACCACAGCACTCATTTAAATATAGTATAATTTTTATATTACATATAAATAAAATATTCTATCGGCTGATATGCTTTCCATCTGAATTTATTATAGCTGTACATAGTCATTTTTTTCACTAATGTGCAAGTGTATTTCAAAGGGAAATCATGCCTCACCAATCTACTAGAATTCTTTGAGGGGGTCAACAAGCATGTGGACAAGGAGGATGCAATGGATATAGTGTATTTAGATTTTCAGAAAGCCTTTGACAAGGTCCCTCACCAAAGGCTCTTAAGCAAAGTAAGCAGTCATGGAATAAAAGGGAAGGTCCTCTCAGATTGGTAACTGGTTAAAAGATAGGAAACAAAAGGGTAGGAATAAATGGTCAGTTTTCAGAATGGAGGGAAGTAAATAGTGCTGTCCCTCAGGAGTCTGTACTGGGCCCGGTCCTATTCAACATATTCATAAATTATTTGGAAAAAGGGGTAAACAGTGAGGTGGCAAAATTTGCAGAGGATACAAAACTACTCAAGATAGTTAAGTCCCAGGCAGACTGCAAAGAGCTACAAAAGGATCTCACAAAACTGAGTGAGCGGGCAAAAAAATGCCAGTTGAAATTCAATGTTGATAAATGCAAAGTAATGCACATTGGAAAACATAATCCCAACTATACATATAAAATGATGGGGTCTAAATTAGCGGTTACTACTAAAGAAAGATCTTGGAGTCATTGTGGATAGTTCTCTGAAAACATCCACTCAATGTGCAGCTGCAGTCAAAAAAGCTAACAGAATGTTGGGAATCATTAAGAAAGGGATAGATAATAAAAGAGAAAACATCATATTGCCTCTGTATAAATCCATGGTACGCCCACATCTTGAATACTGCATGCAGAGGTGGTTGCCCTATCTCAAAAAAGATATATTAGAATTAGAAAAGGTTCAGAAGAGGGCAACAAAAATGATTAGGGGTATTGAACGGCTGCCATATGAGGAGAGATTAATAAGACTTAGAAAAAAAGATGACTAAGGAGGAATATGATAGAGGTCTATACAATTATGACCAGTGTGCAGAAAGTAAATAAGGAAGTGTTATTTATTCCTTCTCATAACACAAGAACTAGGGGTCACCAAATGAAATTAATAGGTAGCACATTTAAAATAAACAAAGGGAAGTATTTTTTCACCCAATGCACAGTCAACCTGTGGAACTCCTTGCCAGAGGATGTTGTGAAGGCCAACACTATAACGGGGTTCAAAAAAGAACTAGAAGTTCATGGAGGATAGGTCCATCAATGGTTATTAGCCAGGATGGGCGGGGATGGTGTCCCTAGCCTCTGTTTGCCAGAAGCTAGGAATGGGCGACAAGGATAGGATCACTTGATGATTACCTGTTCTGTTCATCCCCTCGGGGCACCTGGCATTGGCTACTGTCGGAAGACAGGATACTGGGCTAGATGGACCTTTGGTCTGACACAATATGGCCGTTCTTATGTTCTTATTAATATTCACAAAAAGTACATTAACATTTATTTAGTCCTCCTATGAAAGTTGATAAAAAGTGAAATATGCACTGTGTTTGAGTCTGCCTAAAATATATCCAATATATACCAAATAATACATCCAAGATCTACAGGACTAGGACTATAGGTCATGAAATTCATTAGTATTATGAAGACGACGACGACAACGACGACAACAACAACATTAAATTAGGGTACATATTTACAGAAATTTCCCAAGTTACTTTGTGATTCATCAGTAAGCCAAGTTTTGCAGCCTGGCTTTACCAACATTCTTCTTTTATGCACATTATAAGAGTCTAAAATCCAAGGAGTTATCTGTTTTGAGTCAAAGTACTTTCTTTTATAAACACATGACTGAGACAATGCAGTAGGTTAGTTTAATTTACCAGCAACCCTGTCTATTTGATATATGTGAGAGTCACCAGAGGATGAAAAGGTTGGACATACAAGTAAATGAGAAGGAAAGAGGAAGAAGAGATTGAGAAACAGTGCATAGGAGAGATAAAAGACACTCATAGAATCATAGACTTTAAGGTCAGAAGGGACCATTATGATCATCTAGTCTGACCTCCTGCACAATGCAGGCCACAGAATCTCACCCACCCCTCCTGTATCAAGCCTGTGTCTGAGCCATTGAAGTCCTCAAATCATGGTTTAAAGACTTCAAGATGCAGAGAATCTTCCAGCAAGTGACCCGGGCCCCACGCTGCAGAGGAAGGCGAAAAAAACTCCAGGGCTTCTGCCAATCTGCCCTGGAGGAAAATTCCTTCCCGACCCCAAACATGGTAATCAGCTAAACCCTGAGCATGTGGGCAAGACTCACCAGCCAGACACCCAGGAAAGAATTCTCTCACTTAATAGAGAAGGGAGAGATTTAAACAGAAGAGAGGAGATAAAAGTAAAGAGTCAAGGTCAGAAACAGCCCTATGTTAATGCACACAAGGGAACTTTTAGTTCACGCCAGCACAGTCTACACGGGCCAGTGAGCATGCAACACATTGGTGTGCTTTAGAAATAATACCCTTCTAGTGTGCACCACTGCCCTGTGGAGACAAGCCTCAAGTATTATTTTACTAATGACACCATGCTTATGCATCAAAAGTGTTGTAGACAGCTCACTGATCAGAGCATAACCCTGCTGCTGCTGGATCAAGAACTGTTATTTTCTACTTCTGTTTTCTTCCCTGTCCTACAGAAATTCCCTTCCACTAAACGTTCTGCTCTCAATCTAAGGATTTTGCTTTTCTCTTTTTCATTAGTGATTTTAGATACCAACTATCTGCCCCATAGGGCTAACAAGTTCTGAATTGTTCTTCTGCTGTCCCATAACATTGTAAATCGGAACCTGTATTAGCTAGATTGTTCACTTTCTCTGCTCATTTTACTCAATTATAAATAATATCTATTTCAAAAAGATGTTTGAATAACTTGATAAAAATAAACCCCGATTTAATACATGGTTAAAATTGATCACACAACATTAATTTTCAAATGGAGCCAGCTTCAAGTGTCCTGGACTCAGTTGAACATCAAGTCTCACCCAAAAAGGTACAATCAGCTGCACACATACATAATGTTGCCTCTTTTTGACCCGAGTAGCTCATCAAAGTTTGGGCTTTTGGGATGTTCCAGCTGGGAGTAGAAATTGGTGACAGTCTGGTATTTCTCCAATACAGTTTTGTTTATTAACAAGAAATGTACGAAGTCCTGCTTCTCCAAAGGCTGGAGTAACCAAAATTCTCGTGCCACAAAATAACTCAGCCACAGGTTATGGGCCTATTATAGGAGTGGGTCGGTGAAGTTCTGAAGCTTGTGATGTTTAGGTGGTGAGACTAGATGATCACGATGGTTCCTGGCGTTAAAGTCAATGGGTAACAAAAGGAGCAGTTTCTTAGCTCATAGCCATGAACCTCTTTAGCCAGCAGTCTCAAAAGCTCTCTATCTAGCTTTTTTCAGGGTCAAACTTTTTATTTATTTATTTTATTTATTTATTTTAACAGGCTGTTGCTTGCCTCTCTTCCTGCCTCTTAAGGCTTGTCTCTACGGTGGGATAATGCACTTTACACAGGTGTGATTTCTAAAGTGCACTAATGTGTTGCACATTAACTAGCCCAGGTAATTCCGGGTGGCGTGCTTTAACGTAATGCTGTTTGAAACACATAGGGCACCACTAGTGAGCACCAGTAGGGTCTACATGGACTATTTAATGCACAACATATTAGTGCGCTTTAGAAATCACACCTGTGTAGAGTGCATTACCCCACCGTGTAGACAAACCCTGGCTCAGTTTCCAGATTGTCTTTTCTCAGTTTCTCTATGTTCTGTCACCCATCTCCGCTGTCTTCTCCAAACACAATGCGCAGCAAGTATCAGAGGGGTAGCCGTGTTAGTCTGAATCTGTAAAAAGCAACAGAGGGTCCTGTGGCACCTTTGAGACTAACAGAAGTACTGGGAGCATAAGCTTTCGTGGGTAAGAACCTCACTTCTTCAGATGCAAGTAATGGAAATCTCCAGAGGCAGGTATATATCAGTGTGGAGATAACGAGGTTAGTTCAATCAGGGAGGGTGAGGTGCTCTGCTAGCAGTTGAGGTGTGAACACCAAGGGAGGAGAAACTGTTTCTGTAGTTGGATAGCCATTCACAGTCTTTGTTTAATCCTGATCTGATGGTGTCAAATTTGCAAATGAACTGGAGCTCAGCAGTTTCTCTTTGGAGTCTGGTCCTGAAGTTTTTTTGCTGTAAGATGGCAACCTTTACATCTGCTATTGTGTGGCCAGGGAGGTTGAAGTGTTCTCCTACAGGTTTTTGTATATTGCCATTCCTGATATCTGACTTGTGTCCATTTATCCTCTTGCGTAGTGACTGTCCAGTTTGGCCAATGTACATAGCAGAGGGGCATTGCTGGCATATGATGGCATATATAACATTGGTGGACGTGCAGGTGAATGAGCCGGTGATGTTGTAGCTGATCTGGTTAGGTCCAGTGATGGTGTTGCTGGTGTAGATATGTGGGCAGAGTTGGCATCGAGGTTTGTTGCATGGGTTGGTTCCTGAGTTAGAGTTGTTATGGTGCGGTGCGTGGTTGCTGGTGAGAATATGCTTAAGGTTGGCAGGTTGTCTGTGGGCGAGGACTGGCCTGCCTCCCAAGGTCTGTGAAAGTGAGGGATCATTGTCCAGGATGGGTTGTAGATCACTGATGATGCGTTGGAGAGGTTTAAGCTGAGGACTGTAGGTGATGGCCAGTGGAGTTCTGTTGGTTTCTCTTCTGGGCCTGTCTTGTAGCAGGAGGCTTCTGGGTACACGTCTGGCTCTGTTGATTTGTTTCTTTATTTCCTTGTGTGGGTATCGTAGTTTTGAGAATGCTAGGTGATGCGCAGCAAAAATCCCTCCACCCTCTCAGCCCAAACTCCTGAGCAGGTTGAGTTCACAACCCCCCCTTTTGGGTTAGGTGTTGACAAGTAAGGGCTTCTTAATTCATGCTGTGCATTTAAAACTCTTTGGTAAAGTATAAGCGACTCTCCAGCTAGAACTTGTCTGTATGGGGATGTTACCTCAGATTACGTTGTTCACTTTAAGTAAACAATATTAACTTTCTCAAAATGAAGTGCATCTAACACTGATTTATTGTGCCAGTTTAAAAAGATACTTCTATCGTTAATCATTGTGTCCAGGGCCGGCTTTAGGCCAATTCCACCAATTCCCCCGAATCGGGCCCCGCGCTTAAGAGGGCCCCGCGCCCAGTGGCAGGGTCACCCAGAGTGGGGGGCAATTGGCAGATAATCCCTTCCCTGGCTAGAGGCACCTTTTTAATTTTTACTCACCCGTCGGCGCTCCAGGTCTTTGGCAGCGGGTCCTTCACTCGCTCTGGGTCTTTGGCGGCACGTCCTTCAGTGCCGCCGAAGACCCGGAGCGAGTGAAGGACCCACCGCCAAAGACTAGGAGCGCGGCCCGGTGAGTACAAGCCCCACGTGTTTTTTTTAATGTGGTTTTTTTTTTTTTTTTTAGTCATCCCTGTCGGGGCCCTGTCGAAACTGTTCGAATCGGGCCCCGCACTTCCTAAAGCCGGCCCTGATTGTGTCCATACAACTCTGGGTTCATTTGAATTAACCTTGTAGCATTCTGGGAAGATATCCCATGGTGCAGCGTTCCACAGTTCAGCAATTTCTCGCAGTGCACTCTCTGGGGTGCCTTCCAGAACTGACAGAATTTCTGGGAGTTGGAGTCAAATTAACAAACTCTTAAGATTACTCTTTGCATCCCATAAGTCATCTGTAGTTTGCCAGTGCCATTTGTGAACAGCTGTCAGGCAGCACGGACACCACATTGCCGAGTGCAACAATCATGACAGTCACTAATAGGAACAGGATGATGCACACGTATTGGCAGTCACACAGCTGGATGGATTTGGCTTGAAGGAGTCGGATGCCGCAATGATATGGCTACAGGTGGAGGAGAAGCAGGAGGATGAAACTGAGCAGTTACTTCTGCAGGGGCATTTATCTGGCGCAGCTTTAGTTGGTGGAGCCATGCTTCTGGGCTCAGTCTGTCAGCGCTGACCGGTGAGACAGGACACTGCTGCAGAATGGGGACGACTAGCAAGGGCACATAATACTTACTGGTAGAGCTCCGCATCTGCAGCATTTTCAGGCTGCCTGCTGGCAGAGCTGTCCTCCACAGCTGTTTCAGTCTGTTTGTCTGCATGGGATTCATGTAATCTCTGAATCTGCTGTGTCGCATATTTCTTAGCTGCTCAGGAAAAATCTCCTGTGGTCGGACTCCATGGTATAAGTGGGGTTGCCTTCTGTGGAGGCTTGGGTGCTTGGCATGCAGTCTTGGTGCTTGCTGTGTTTTCTGGGGTGTTTTCTGGATAACTGTCCATCATATCATTCTTGGATGCTGTGGTGACATTGCTTGCAAAAATGCACTCTCAAGTGCCAGCATTTAAATGGAGAAGTGACAATCCGTCATGACCGCGGAGCAGTGGAGGGCACACAAGTACAAAGACTGGCCAATCCAGGTGTGAAGCAATGCAGTATGGGATAACAGTGGGAGAACTGCCAGCAGCGGAGTAGTTAGGAGTGAGTTTAAAAGTTGCAGCCACAAGTATTCATGGAAATTTATACATAAGAATAACTGGACAAGAAAAGTTCTTACAAACACATCCTATCAGGGAGCAGAGAGACCATACCATGTGACCGATCTAATTAATCACAGGTAGCCAAACCAGCTCAGTTGTTTGCAGAAAGCTATATGCTATCAATTCACAGAGGATTTTTAAAAAAGCGGAGAAATCACCATCTGTTTTTATATACTCTGTAAACAAAGAGAGATTCTAAATCCAAATAAAATCATCATGTATTATTCGCTCAATTCTGGTTACAGACTTCAGTCTGAAGGGCAGTTGTGTTTTCCTCAAAAGGAAGATATAACCAAGATGCTCCATCCTATAGATTCTGTGATAAGTTTCTAGAAGTCCCCTGCATTCTACTGGAGATTGTGCAGCAGCTTTAGATTCAATTTTTAAAAATTGCAAGTTTTTATTGTGCATGAAAATTAATAAAACAATTATTATATCACCTCTGCTATTTAATTTGATCTTAAAGTCAGTTTCTTTTTCACTAACCCTTTTTTCCAAAATGTCCATGTGCTACAGAATTTAGTGTTCACTTCTGTAATGCAGTTATGTTTTAGTGATCAGGAAGAAGCAGTTGCACTAGGGATGTGAACTTTTAGCACCTTGAAAGGTGTGGGAGGCAGTTTTAGAGGTGGGGGATAAGCACATTAGCTGGAATTAAAATGATCAGCAATGAAATAGTTAATGTCAATTAAAAATGTATAGTTATATTTCAAAGTTAACACTCCATTGAGATGAACGGAACATTTCCTATTTCTCAGAGCTGTTTTAGGCTGTCTGCATACTCAAGCAGGCATCACTGCTTTCTTTACCACCGTGTGCCTAGAAACTTGATTTTGGAACACAAGGCGGGATTCTGCAGTAAATTCCAAGGATACATAATTGCAGAAAGCAAGGAACCCTAAGTACAACTCTTACAAAGATTTTTTTTTTAAATGCAAAAATGCCTGAATTAGAGCCCTGTGCAGGACTAGCGTAAAGCCCTGCAGTGAGACTGGGATCTCGCAGGTCCCTCAGGAACCACTGCCATAACAGTGGGAGTAGGATTAAATAATAGTCCCGCCCAGGGACCCTATTTACACAAATGCTTACAATCCCAGTAGCAGTGGGGCAGTTGAAAATTAGTACTAGTTATCTTAGGGCACGTCTTCACTACCCGCTGGATCGGTGGGTAGCAATCCATCTATTGGGGATCGACTTATCGCGTCTAGTGAAGACGCGATAAAATCGATCCCCAATGGCTCTGCCGTCGACTCCGGAACTCCACCGCAGCAAGAGGCGGAAGCGGAGTCGACGGCAGCGCAGCAGTGGTCGACTCGCCGCCGTCCTGACAGCCAGGTAAGTCTACCTAAAATACGCAACTTCAACTACGCTATTCACGTAGCTGAAGTTGCGTATCTTAGGTCACCCCCCCCCCCCCCCCGTAGCGTAGACCTAGCCTTAGTGTTTTGAAGGCCTAGATTCACAGCCACTCTTATTAACGTACTATGCCATATATGTAGCTGTCACTATCTTAAAAATAACCTAGTGTCTAGCTGTGATTTACATGGACACGATTAAAAAGCTGGATATCATTAAAAAGCTATGTTCATTAAAATTATAGATAGGGCTCTGTTGTTGTTTCAATGAAAACAACAACAAACCAACCTGTTTACGGGGAATTACTACTAAACAGTACAAATTCATTCTGTGCAAAAACTTGGCAGGTAGGGTTATAGTTTAAAAACTGTGCATGTGCATTTGTGCACCCAATTAGTATATGCAGTTATTGTGATTGCACATGCAAATCATGTTTCCAGCATACATAAATGAGGTAATTAAACATGTAAAATAGGCATGTAAATGAGCTGTTCTGAAAATCTGGCCAATAAAGTTCCAGCCCAATACATAGAAATCCAAATAATTTTATAAGAAATAAGTCCATAATGTGGACAAGATGCTGACAACTTTGGCAGATATCCAGTGAAACCCTTTAGCACATGTTTAACTTTAAACCCATGAGTAATTCCACTGATTCTAATAGGACTACTCATGCTTAAACCTGGATGGGATTGTGGCCACAACACTCAGCACCTGGCAGCATCAGCCCTTATTACGTGGGCTATGTCAGAGGGGAAAATAATAGAATTATCCAAACGTTAGCTACTGTATATGAACATTATTCTCCATCAGAAATTATAAAAGCTTCAGAAAGCAAAACTTAACTGCAAGTCAAGCACATCTCTCTTCGTGTAAACAGAGAGATATGGGCTATTCTACAGACTGGGAATATAACCCAAGAATTTAGTCATAAAACTTTATATAAAATCTCTCATAAAGAGGAGGTTCTCATATCTTTGTTTACCTTTGTTTTTCTTTTACAGCCCAGTATTATTCCCACATTTTGCTAATCAGGCTATCTATACAAAAATGGATACGTTCACTGGAGGGAAGTTATCTTTGACAATTTAAGCCTATTCTTCTAAATAAAATAGTAGCAAAAAAAGTTTACAATATAATAAACTCTTAGACATTCCTTGCTTATATAGATATCGAGATAATATGGCAAAATGAGCCCCCCCCCCAAAAAAAAGTGAATTTAGGAAAATTTTCAACAGTTCAACTCTGATCTACTGTTGCCTCAGGTATTTAGCACAACCATGTTATACAAACTCCTAAATATGTAAACACGATATGTGAGGAAAGTCATATTTGAGTATAGGACCAGATGTGTTTGTATTTTTAATTTAACAATTATTTTGATCAATTCAACACTAAACATGTATTACCAAGAACGTACCGCGTTAAGATTTTCTTGTTAGAAAATTCTATAAAACATTAAAGAATAGGCTGTTTTATTGGTCTCTGATCAGCATTCTCTAGAATGCTGTAAATTTCTGTTATCCAAATGAAGGTGGTGAGATTTTTACCATGTTATAGAAACAGACTTTCTAAAAACATAAATAAAAGAAAATGGTACATAATGTTAACTTACTTCCGTACATGACTGTTGGTGTCACTAGGCATCACCCTAGGTAACTCGGGGGATTGGAAGACCCCAAAGTCAATGAAGCCCCTCCCGCCTCTCCCCGCTCTAGGCCAAAGTAAATCAAAGCCCCTGCATGTTAAACTTTACTAACCTCACAGGCCAGCAGCTGGGAAGCAGTAGTAATAAGGAAAACCTACGTGCTTCTAGCTAAAGGACAAGATTACTTGCAGAAAGAAACAGTGAGAACAAGTTGCACAGCCAAGGTCGTGTAATGTAGCCAGAGGGAAAAAGGGGGAAAGGTGGGAATGGAGGAGGGGGAGTAAAAAAGGGCGGGGGGGGGGGGGGGAAAAAAGGGTTAGCTGCAAAATGTATAAAAAATAAAGGCCGCTTATGTTGGTGTGCTTGATTTGAGACGTGCCTGTCTCCTTGCACCACTTTAAGATCTTAAATAAATTTTGATTGTTTCTCCACCCTGGTGTGTTCATTGGCGCGAAGCACACCGGGCAACCGACCCCGCTGTTGCTGTCCTCGGGTACTCTGTGCCGGCAACATGACTACAAAACAATTGTTTTTGTGTAGGCCCTAGATTATATCTTCGGCAACTTCCTCAGCAATGGAATGATACACTTTTTAAAAAGAACTTAGAATTCAGAGACAATTCCCTCAAAGTAACATTTAAAAATAGACTGTTTAGAATCTAAATTATTGATAGAGTCCCTGTAATTCTGGGCAGGATTTTCCATTCGTTACAATAGTGTATCACTCAATTCACTCCTTATTCCAATACCACTGGTTTTCCAATTTAGAGGTGTTTTTTTTTTTTAAACCATTTATTTATTTAGGAAGTTTTAACACGGTTAAAAGTCCTTGCCATGTAGCTATGAAAGACAATGCAATAATCATTACAATGGTGAGCTTTTGTTCAAAGAAACATGATCTACCTGCTACTGAAAGTGAAGCCGCCTACCCTCTTCCTCCCTATCCCTTCCTAAACCCCCAACACTAGTTGTGTAAGCAGTGAAGAAATCTGAACTGAACAAACAGTTGCTGAGTTGTCTTGTGCGTCTGACGAAGTGGGCATTCACCCACGAAAGCTTATGCTCCAATACATCTGTTAGTCTTTAAGGTGCCACAGGACTCTCTGTTGCTTTTTACAGATCCAGACTAACACGGCTACCCCTCTGATACTTGTGATTAGTGGGTTTCTGTAATTAATGATCCTACCCTATTCTCCTACATCTTCTCATGTAATCTATACTTGGAGCTAGAGCTGTGACTCCCAGTTCGCACAGATATACTTGCGTTAGCTCTCACCAAGCTAGCATGCTAAAAATAGAGTAGCTACAGCAGCATGGGCAGCAGTGAGCAGAGGCATGGGCTAGCCATCCTGAGTACAAATCTGCCTGGACCCTATGTGTATGTCTATGCTGCAATTTGACACCCACGGCTGGCCCATGCCAGCTGACTTGGGCTCGGGCTAAGGGGCTCTTTAATTGTGGTATAGCTGTTTGGGCTCAGGCTGGAGCTCTAGCTCTGGGACCCTCCCACCCTGCACCCAAGTCAGCCGGCACAGGCCAGCTGCGGGGTTTTTATTGCAGTGTAGACATACCTTGTGGGTATATATTTGGGGCAGCTAGCCCATGATGCCTCTTGTCACTTTCTGTGCTACTGTGGCTACGCTACTATTTTTAGCATGCTAGCTCGATGAGAGCTATTGCGAGTATCTGTCTAGTCAAGCTGGGAATCACACCAGTAGCCACTTACCATAGAACCATTACCATAGTATCTGAATACCTCATAACTCCTCTGTGAGGCAGGGAAGTTCTGTTATCCCCAGATGGGGATCTGAGGGACTGACAGATTAAGTGACTTGCCCAAGATCACACAGGAAGTCTGTGGTAGAGCAAGGTTTTGAAAGCAGGTCTCTCAAGTCTCAGGCTAGTGTCCAAGCCAGTGGGCCATCCCTCCTTTCTTTCCAGCGAAGATGCATCTGCTTCTTGCGACTTTCATGGCTGTCACAGTTTCCAATGATTAACTGATTAGTCTAGATATTTTTGTTCTAGATTTAAACACCCCCCACAATTTGGAAGAGTTTGGAACATAATCCTAAATGGAGTTCAAACCCATCTCTTGTTTATTCAATGTGATATGACCAAGTTCTTGTATAGTCCTGACCACTCAAAATTCCTTGCCACTTACAAATCTTTCATTACTATACAAAAGTGAGCAAGTAACCCCTATTCCAATTTTGGGGGGGAAAACTTGTGTTTTAGCAATGCTGGATGGAGAATCCTGAAATTAAGCGCGACACTTGGGCAACATCTACATTATGAGCTAGGGACGTGATTCCCAGCTCATATACACATACTCACACTGGCCCGATGACAGCTAGCAGAGTATAAATAGCAGCGTAGTCACAGTAGCATGGGCAGCGGCATCATGGCTTAGCTGTGCCAAGTACAAGCCCACCTGAGACCCATGGGTACACACTCAGGATGGCTAAACAGTTTTCAAAGAGGAGCTTAAGGGAGCAAGGTGCCCTATTCCATATTGAAATTCACTGGGAGTTGAGCACCTAACTTCCACAGAGTCTTCTGACAGTCCTAGCCCTATATGTTAGGAGTTGCTCATACTGGTCCAAAGGGTGCTTCAGAGATGAAAATTGTGGGCACATTTCCTTATTATGTTCAATCTCCATATCTTTATATAGCATGGGTTTGTCTCTGTCAAACTGATGCAATTTCTTGCTTACTTCTGTACAGTAAAGAGCAGCTACATCATGACATGATCAATGATACAGGAGAATTAAAAAAAAAAAATCCACAACAAATGGATGGTCAGCTACCATTAAATAGCCTTTGCAACCCGAAATCAAAACTTTTGCCCAGAGATGTAGGTCTAAATATGTGGATTCTACTGCTGTTGAGAAACACTCCTCTTCCTGAGCTAACTGGTGAAGCCATTGTTGCTACTACATTTTTACTGAGATGAGGCAGTTGGATAAGAGGCCACACAAACACGACAGCCATGAGCTATGCTCAGAATGCATTTCTCCCCACGGGAGGAGTTCTGATACTTGTGAATGGTTCCTAGACAAGCTACCATGCTGGATTACTCCTGGGGTGAGGGATCAAGGATTGAACAAGACTCATAGCAGGTGGAACTCAAGCTGCCATGCAGGTCAGGCATGAACAGGCCACTCATTATGTTTTAGAAACTATCATTTCTCTAAGGGAAATTTTATCTGCAATGATAGTTAGATGGAACAAGCCAACTCTCTTAAGCCAGAAGCATCAAAATGTTTCTACTGTTGGGTGAAATTCATCCCCATGTACATGGCGATCACAAGGGCTACTTAAGTTTCAATTAAGCCTTATTTTGAGTGCCTGAGTGGTGGTGGCCCTCTGTACAATGGTAAGTTTCATCCATTAGACAATTCTCATCCCTGTTTAAAACATCTTGAAGATCTAAGTACAATAAAGTTGATTCAGTTACAAATAATGGCCACTAATATAGTCAAGATGAAACATGCCATATCCTCTGACGTGTAAGAGGAGAGAAATAATTGCACTTAAACTGTTAAGTAGCAAGTGCATGAACAAGCACAGTGTTCAAATGTGTTCTAGAAGAGTCGAGGGAAATTTGTAATTATTAACCTCAAACTATACAATTGAGAAGGTATATTTTTTCCTGGTACAGGATGCAGTCATCTTTAAAATCTCAATTCTGATTTTTTTTTAAACCTACTACTGTTACAAGTAACACTCAAGTTTAATAAAACCGAAAGACTAGTGGGGAAAATTCTCTAGCTTTTTAGATTGGTTCTTTTATACATTTGACTGCACTTTTTAAAGAGTCAGTTTCATTCTTTTCTCTGAACAGTCAGTTTCTCCTGTTTTGTGTGAGTCTTTAATTAATTAATTAATTGATCTTTATATAGTCTTTCACAGGGCACCAGAGAAGAGAAATATTTTTTTAAAAATAGGTAAATGTGATAGTAAAAAAAAAAAAACACAAAAGGGGAGGAGGATTCTGGAACTGGTACAGTAAACCCCAAACAAGGTTTAACTTTATATTTGTAACTGATTAGATTTCAAGTTGATGCTGTTCCATTGATACACCCCATGTTGAGAAAAAGAAAAAAAAAATCAACTAAACTTATGTGGACACAGATCTCTGAAGAGGAATTCAGAAGGGACAGACAGGACAGCACACTGGGAAACCAATACATTTACTAATGGATCCAGAACCAGCTCTAAAACGTGAGCAATGAAGTGGCAGAAGAGATACAGTTAAAATAGGGCATTCTATTGGAGAAGTATATATAAAACCAGAAATCTCCACTTCTGAGAAATATGTTATGTGTACAAGCTATATTTTTCAATTCAAAAGCATAAATTATTTGTAAGATATAATTAACATACTTTCTTCTAATATTCAGTAAACCTTTATCATACTAAATAAAGATATCCTGACAGTGGAGTGGCTCTATAAGCTAATGCTACAGTCTGCAGAGCTCAGGTTCTCCATTTTGTGAACTGTCTAGCTAGGATTAGGGTTGCCAGGTGTCCGGTTTTCAACCGGAACGTTAGGTCAAAAAGGGACCCTAGCGGCTCCGGTCAGCACTGCTGACCAGGCTAAAAAAGTCCGGTCGGCTGGGTCTAAGGCAGGCTAGTCCCTACCTGTCCTGGCACCGCACTGCGCCCTGGAAGCGGCAAGCAGGTCCGGCTCCTAGGCAGGGGGGCCCCGGGACTCCACGCACTGCCCCCGCCCGAGCACCAACTCTGCACTCCCAATGGCTGGGAATTGTGGCCAATGGGAGGTGGGGGGAGGGGGCGGTGCCTGCAGGCGAGAGCAGTGCACGGAGCCTCGTAGCCTCCCCACCTAGGACCCAGGCCTGTTGGCTGCTTCCGGGGATCAGTGCTAAGCCCAGACAGGCAGGGAGCCTGCTTTAGCCCCGCTGCACAGATGTCCGGGAGCTGCCTGAACTCCCCCCAACCCAGAACCCCCTCCTGCACCCCAAACTCCAAATCCCCAGACCCAGCCACACCCACCACACCCCACACCAGCACCCCCTCCCACCCTCTAAACCCCTCTATCCCAACCCAGAGCACCCTCCTGCACCCCAAACCCTTCATCCCCAGACCCACCCTAGAGCCCGCACCCCCAGCCGGAGCCCTCACCCCCCCACACCCCCCAACCTCCTGCCTCAGCCCAGAGCCCCCTCCCACACTCCGAACCCCTCAGCCACAGCGCAGAGCACCCTCCAGCATCCCAAATCCCCCATCCCCGGACCCCTCACCAGAGCCCTTCCCCTCCCCGCATCCCAAATCCCCCATCCCCGGACCCCTCGCCAGAGCCCTTCCCCTCCCCCCCGCATCCCAACCCTCTACCCCAGCCCAGAGCCCCCTCCTTCACCCTGAACCCCTCATTTTTGGCTCCACTCCAGAACCAGCACCCCCATCCCAGAGCTCGAACCCTCTCTCACACCCCAACCCCCTGCTTCAGCCCAGAGCCCCTTCCCATACTCTGAATCCCTCGGCTCCAGCCCAGAGCCCCCTCCTGCATCCCAAACCTCTCATCCTTTGCTCTACACCAGAGCCCACACCCCCAGCCAGAGCCCACACCCCGTCCTGCATTCCAACCCACTGCATCAGCCCAGAGCCTCCTTCTGCACCCTGAACTCCTCATTTCTGTCCCCACCCCGGAGCCTGCATCCTCAGCCTGAGCCCTCACCCCCTCCCACACCACAACCCCGAGCCAGCCCAGCGAAAATGGGCGAGTGAGGGTGGGGACAGCAAGCAACAGAGGGAGGGGGGATGGAGCGAGCATGGGCGGGGCCTCAGAGAAGGGGCGGGGCAGGGCAAGGGTGTTTGGTTTTGTGCGAGTAGAAAGTTGGCAACCCTAGCTAGGATTCACTTCTCATGTAGCAAGTGAACAGATCAACCCCTTATACTGTTATTGTTTGCCTTTGTCTCGTGAACTGGATTTTTACCTTTTTTGGGAAGGCTGCCCGGAAATGATATCACACGACCAGTTAATTATAATGGCTTCCCTGTGTCCAGGCTTTAAACCATACAGATTTACTTGGGATACTTGTTTGAACAGGTAATAGAGCCTCAACATAAAAGAAAAAAAGACAGCCATTTTACCTATGAAGTCCACGATTCAATTAAGCAGGAAGAACTCAGAAACTACAGCAATGGATACTAGTACAAGCAAACCTAGAAGACGGGTAATGTCCTCTAACCACCTTTCACTCTGGCTGCTCCTGTCACAGTTCCTTTTTGGCAACATTTTCAAACACTGGTCCAACTATTCCACAACAGGAGGTGGCAAGGCGGACAATGTGAACACCGGATTTCAGAGGGAAAGTACACAAGTATTAGCCGGTAAGCCAGAAACCTCACATAAATGGTTTATTTAAATGGACTTTGTCCCTGGGTGTTCTAGAACAATAGTTCTTAAATCTCTGGGTAGCATGGCAGATTTTCAGAAATTAGCAAAATGCACAGTCAAGAATTCGAGCCCTGGAACCAGTGGGCCACAACAAAGGAGCAGAAGAGTTGTTATAAGAATAGCATGCCCCCCCTGAAGTAAATTCTTTAGGGGAGCCCCAGTTGAGGGAGTCTCTTCCCCAAGCAATATGCTGATATCCAAATTAAAATGAAGAAAAAAAAATGTAATTTTAGCCATTGTTCAGGCTGCTACTGAGATACCAAATGGATGTCAGTCTGTTTTCTCGGGAATACAATATTTCCCTCACTATTAACACCACAGCAATCTTGCTCCACAATTACCAGTATAAAGAGTATATGCAATGGGCTATGGTGATTTTACTATTCTGTATAGTAAAGACCCATGGAAGCAGTGAAGATAAATAACATTTGTAGACTGCAATTTGCTTCAACCCTCTCCTTGAGAAGGTTCCTTATTATTTAGCAGTTCTCAAACAGAACACATCATAAGCAACACTTTTGTAGTACTTGATCAAATAGGTGAGTCATGAAACCTGTAAAAGTATTGTACCATTTACATAGAAATTTTAGTTCTGATGAAAGAAAATATTTTCATTTCTGACAACTTCAATGAAACAGTCATTCTGGGAAATCAACTAATTTTAGTTATGTTCTATTACTATACTATCTATTTTTGGTTACTGGATACAGTTTGATTGTTTAATAATCCTGAAAGTCAAAAATATTCCCAAAGCTAAAACAGGCCCAAAAGGTTGATAACAATCGGATCGCAACCTGGGGTCCATGTTCCATTTTTCCTGCCCCATTGGCAAGTAATGTTGTGGGTTCTATCAAGAATCATAAAAGTAAACATATGCTGGCATCAATGTCCTCAATATATGACTGAATCATTTACAAATATTCAGAGTACCAGGATTTTAGAAATGGCTCAAAGTTAATGACGTGGACCCTTATCCTACAAGGTAAGGTCCCACTGGTTTCTGAAGCCACCCTCCTCCCTGAGCTTCAGAGCCCAGACCAAGCTGCAACTTCAAAGTGCTATCTACACAGCTATTTTTAAAGTGCAAGTCCTAGTAGCCCAAGTCTATCAAACAGAGCTGAGAGGATCACTTCCATGGACTCCAAAACACGGTGTAGACATAAATAGATCAAATTCTTCCCTGATTTCAGTAGAGTTGCAGGGATGACCTTGACTGAGTATCTTAGTTTTTCAAACACAACACAGATGTGCCTGACCTAAATACTCTAATGTCCACTGTGGTGCCCATTCAATTAAACTCCACAGTAGGAGGGAAAAAAATACATTCACGATTTAATTTTACATTTCCTTTGATATCACAGCAAACTAATTTTATCTACAAAAGCTTAAGTGGGCGTGCACTGCACTGGACAACAGCAAGAGTTTGCAATTATGGTTTTTAAGAGCATAACTAGTACCAACTGCTAAACTTTTAGGGTAGCCTTGACTAGATCACTGGATGTTACAAGGTTTCTTCTTTTAGAGAATTAAATTCTTGTTATAAAGTGCCAGGCATTGGATTTGCAAAGCACTGTATTTACTAAATATATTTTCTAAACTCCTGGCAAACATCAGCGCAGAGATTTCACGTGGACAAGGTCCCCTCACAAGGGACGAGGTTATTGGCAAGCTATCATCTTAGAGGTGGTGACACTGACTCGCCTAGCCACAGTTCAAGGTGATGAGCTAGTTCAGCAATATCACAGTAGGGTCTGTCTTTAATGTAAGTTTTTTTCCCCCCCAAATCTACCACTCTCTTTAAAAGCCTCTCATAATCCTGTTCATAAAGTTGGAGGGACATTACAATGCTGTTATTTTATGTGCTGCCAGTATCCTTTCATCTCTCCATTAGAAATCTGTATTACAGTCAATCTGCCTTTCTGCTTATTGCATAGTTATCTTCTCCTTCCTTAACAGAGTTCGCCATTGCTAATGGAGAGGTCTTGAACAAGGACATTAATTATTTCCTTCAGACAACTGTGATTTCTTTTGGGATTTAATCTACCTTCATCTGTATTTATAACATTGAGATAAGAGTAGAATCAATGGGGAAAGAGGAGAGAAACGATATTGGGAAGAAAGAATTATTACACTATGCTTATACAACATATTATCTAATCATGAAATGCTTATTTTACAAGTTTTTTAAAATTCATCGTAATTTTTACTAGGCTATTTAATAGTCTAATTTTACAATTTTAGAAATGAGTCATTTATAAGCTCTTAACCCTTTCATTTATAGGTGCTGCTATTTTAGGACATTTTAAGTATCACATCTAAACAGATGTGTCTTTTAAGTAGTTGCCTTTTATTGCTTTTTCTTGACATCATTTCTTCCTGTATTCAGCCTCTGCTTTCCTCTTGCACTACTCCGTCCCACCATCTTTCCTGCAATGGTCAAGAATCCCAACTAAAACACACTCACGGCTTCAGAATTCTGAGAATCAAGTCGATGTTACTTTACTGTGAGCAAAGATTTGGGGATAGAAAAATGTGGCGTAGCGTTATAAACTGAAGACTTGCCTGCACCAGTTTAAGTGATTATTTTAGTCAACTTTACTTGACCAGCCCAGCATTCATACACATACAATTCACTAAAAACAGGCATGCCACCAGCACTGTGTTAATGGGAGGTCTGCAGAGAATTACTTTGCTTACTTTTTTTTGAAAGCTCACGAGGAGTCAGGTTTTCATGAAAGTTGTTTTTAAACAAATATCTAAAAGGCTGATCCTATGCTTCTTATGGAGTTATTTACATCTGTGCAAAGTGGGGGCAAGCCCAGTGCAAAACACTACTAAGCTGGTTTAGTTTCATTTTACATCCCTTTTGAAAGGTGCAAGCAACTACACAAGGTACAAGACAGTCGAGATTCAGGTGCAAAGCTTAAATCTGTAAAGCGGAAATATATTTCAGCAAAGCTAAGCACTATATAGTTCTGACCAACAGGTGGATTCAAGATCATGCAAAGTTTAATACCACAGTTGTTGAAAGGTCTAAAACTCACAATCAATGGAGTTCATCTGAAAAAGACTTCAGCATTACTATACACATCAGCATCAACTGGTCTACATAAAATTTTTATACTGGTACAATATCAGTTAGGGGTGTGATTTTTTTAATGCTATGGGAGAGGGAATAAATTATACTGACATCAGCACATTTATGCTGATATAATCATATCCACATTAGGAAAGTTGTACTAGCACAGCTGAAGTGAAACAACTTGTGTGTGTAGGAAAGACCTAACATTTCTACAGGTAGATAAGAAAAATAAGTTACAGTTCATAGTGAGATAGTATGTAATATAATGGGGTTTTGAGGCACTAGAGAAATCTGAGAAATAGCTTTCTTGATGTTTAACCAATATGCATTAATCAGAATAAACAAATTCCATTATAAGTGGTCCTGTTACATTCACAATTTACTATTTGTATATTTAAATGCACATAGTTGTAGAAAAAACTTTATAACAGAAGTCAGCCATTCATTAAAACAATATCTCAAGAGACTGTGTGCTCACTATGAAAAATTATTAAACAATAAATAATTTAACAGTACAGGTTAGACATATTTATTGATCCAATATGCTGCTGCACAGGCCATTATGTGAGTACAGTAACAGAACCCAGAATTTGTCGTCAGAATCTGATCCTGCTTCATTTTGCTCCCATGGGGCTCCACGTGGTCACAAGGCTTTGTCTATGCACAGCAAACAGTTTGCAGGATCTGGGCCCTATTCATTGCACCCAAGCATTTATGCAGAGAAATAAAATAAAGGAAATAACTGTGGATATTTTTTAAAACTCAACTAAAAAGGTCTCTTCAGTTATTAATTGTTTCATTTTATATTAAGAAAAAAAATGATGAAATTAGTAAATGTGATTTTATTTTTAAATCGGTTATGAATCTTGTCTTCTACAGATATTCTAGTAGTTGAGGTATGTTGTTGTTTTCAAGTTTCCTCCTAGTACCAAAAATTTAAGTTGACAAAAATTTCAAAGTAGTACTTGGAAATAATATTGACCACACTGCTCCTTGAAGCGGAGGGGTGACTCATCCCCAGGGACTAGAAGGGCTGGGGAGTTCAAAAGGGGCAAGCCCGGCAGGGGAAGCCCCTTTTCCCAGAACTACGTGGTGCAGCACACACCCTCCCTCCCCCTGAGGTGGCAAAATACCCGGTTTGGTCAGGACCTGCTGTGGGCATCATGCTAGCTGCTCCTTTCTAGGGGGCCTGGGAAGGAATTTTTTCCCTCACCACCAGGTTGGCCTAGGTGGAGTGGGGTTCACCTTCCCCACAGCAGGTTCAGAGAGGGCTTTGTTATGGTGAGTAGGGAAGTATCTATTCTGTAATCATTATGTAAGGGGTGGGGTGGATGTGCAGTACAGGTACTCCATAGGGAAGGTATACACTGACAGGATAAATGGCGTAGTAAAGGACTTAAAAAGGAAGCATTGGTTAAAGGAGCAGAACAGGGGGTGGAGGTTCAGGGCTCCTATGACTGGTATGGCAGGGAGGCAACCCCCCTTTCTTACAGCCCACCTTAATCCTTGTTTGAGGCACGGGAGGGATGGTAAGGTCCCAGCAATGGGTTGGCTTAGGGGACTGGATGGAAAAAAAACAGGGGATTGGCGGAAGCCCCCCAGGTAGATATTGAATGAACATGGAGTTACCTGCACTGTATAATTCTCTCTCCTGAGTATAATCCCAGACATCTAATAATAAAGTTGCAGACTGATTAAACCATATCAAGTGTCTCCTCTCCTCCTTTTAGTATAGCCGGACAATTGTCAATGTGTATTTAAAAAGAAAATGAAAAAAAAAAAAAAGCTATTCCTATTCTAAGCTACCCATGAGTTCAAATAAAGAAATGGTGTACTTTAAAAAGGGAAGCTATTTCTCAGCCAGTGGGCAAAGCACAAAATTTTGTCAATGCTTGTCTTGGAGTGAAGACTGATTTGTACAATGAAAAGATGCCCTTTTATCAACAGAAAATATAAAATTTTATCAATTGGATTGAAGGGCTAAGAGCCATTTTCCAAGAGGATCCTTTGGCAAGTTACTCTAGGGAGCAACAAAGCTCTAAAGGGATACAAACTGTTTAAAAAGTTAATATCCCTATTTGGAGATTTAAGTGGACCTGGATGTGCATCCTTCTCTCAGCTTTGTTTCACCTGTGTAAAGGAGGAAATGTGAGACTTTACTCTGAAAAGCTCAATTTCTACCATTTATAACCTGGCTTTGTTGAAGAAATTTAACAGAAAAAGAAAAAAGCTTTATCTCCATCTCGTCGCCCAAGTACATATTCTTAAACAATGTTGAACATTAACAACACTGAACGTGCAAAAAGGTGATGTTGTAATACACAAAGACCCTTGTTTGATAACGTTTTAAAAACAAAAAGATAATTATGAGGTGGTCTGATAATGTGTCTAACGAAAGCTGTAAAATTTAAAGAAATTCACCATACTGATCTATGCTGCCTCCCCACTGTACCTGGGTATCATCTAATCAAGAAATCTGGACCCAGTATACATCATGGTAAAGAAAGTGATCACCTGCAGGGGCTGCATTCTTTAAAATGGAATGAAATGTTCCAAATTATGTATCTGAATAGGTTATCTGTAGTAAGTGCTAATGAAAAAATATGAGCAAAAGTTCATAAAAAAATTAAAAATGGAATCACTCTAAGCCTAGTAGAAAACCACATTAGGACTGAGATTTTTCAAGTGCTGTACAGACATTGACTAGTTAAATCCTCACAACTTTCCTAGGAGAGCGGTTAAGTATTAAAGTACATCCAAGGTGTGGCATTATATCAGTGTAACACATGCCTTCTGGCAGCTTATGCTTACATAATTATGACTGCTTCTCCTATCAACTTCATTTTCGTGAGGACAGACTGAGTATTCAAAAACACACCAAACCATGACAATACTGAACTTTACAAAATGTCATGGAATTGACGGAGTAATCCTACTGGATAACTAGCAACATGAGCTGTCTACCTGGATACCAGGAATATGAAACCATGAACTGAAAAATTAAAATAAACCATAGTCATGCTGAATGGAGATTATGGTGTGATGTACAAGTTTGTAGGTTGTGCCTCAGAGCACACTCAAGATATCTATTTGACTTCGCTGCATGTTTATTATTATTTTCCCATTAACAAAGAGAGAGGAGGAAAAAAAGGTCAACTGGGTAATTTTCACCTCGGGCCATCAACTCTTACATCCAGTCATTAATATCCAGGACACGCCCCAAGTACCGAGCATCAATCATTACATATCTTCATACCGGGGAGTATCTTACTACACATCTATATTGACATCGTAAGCACCAAATTTCAAATACAATTCCTTGCAATTTTAAAAGTTCTTCTCAGTATCAGGAGGTTCCATGGGTACAGAGAAGTCCACCTGAAGTCCACCTTTGGGCCAAGCTAATATCTTCTGAAATCCAGAAACTGCAATTTAATAACTTCCTATTCTTCTGCAGCTTGAAGACATATTCAGGGCATTTTAAAATATTAATAACAACTTACTGAAGACTGAGGAGGAAATAAATTGTTGGCACCCAGTCAGAGGTTGTCATGTAAACACCAAATATTCTTGAAGTTAGAGTACTTAAAGAACTTAAAAAAAAAAAAAAAAAAGGCTCCTTGCATTAAACGAGGTGCCACTATTCTATTTCTCCTAAAATTATACATCCTCTATGTGGCTCTGTAAAATGTTTCCAGGTTTACTCCTGGGCTCCACAATCCAACTATGAGGAACAGCATTCAAGTGGTCTTAGGGGGTCAATCAAATGAGGTGATTTTCACTGAAGTCACTGGACACCCAGTATCTTACAAGAATGGCACTAAGGGCCAGATTTTTAAATGTATTTAGATGCTTAAAGATATAGAAAGATGCCTAGTGGGATTTTCAGAAACGTCTACGTGCGTAACTCTCTGACTATAAAATTTCTGACTAGCTGCTATTTGTATCTTTAGACAGATAAATACCTTTACAATCTGCCTTTTAGTATTTTTAAGCAAAGTACAGTTAAAATGTTTCTTTTTTAAAGACTTACAGAAATATTTGTATGGTAATTTGATCACTTCTTCCAGAGCCAATTTTCAGCAACCAAAGTTTGAAAATAGATGATTTAACTAACGAAACCGGATGTATGAGTTGTAACTATAACTGAAAGTTATGCTCCAAGAAACCTGGATTCATTAGGTTTCCTCCATGGACCCAACCATGGATCTGTTATGAAAAAGCATTTAATGCTCAGACAATACCTTAGTTGCCATTTTTATATACACATTTACAAATGAATAAAAGAAAAATCTACTTTTAGAGGGGAAATTCAAAAAGGCAACAGTATTCATTCATTTCTAAGCGGCTACCAATTTTAGGGAGATATAAAGCCATCTCAAAAAAAAGAACACAATGAAAAAACAACCATAAAAACAACCCAAAAAATAAACATGTCATGTATTTACATTATATTCTCCAGAACCTCCTCCATTTTTGCCACAAAGAGTATTTCCACAAACCAAATGGATGCACCTCTGTTTTGTTGAAACTAAAGTCAGACAGAAAGAAACAAAAGCAACAGAGTTCTGAATCTGCTACATTAATTTTGGTGTCATGTTTATTTTGTACCCTAAAATTTAAGAGTTTGCAGTCACACTTTTTATTAAGTTCATGCATAGTTAGTTTATAAAGTGTTAAGTGACTAATAACAATAAACAATGTATTAAATTGTATATCTAGATCCTGGAAAACTATGTTGCAAGCATGCTCAGAAATCTTGCTTCCCAGATAATTATCAACATTTATTTTATTTGGTTTTAAATGACTCAGAGTGCTGTACAACAGTTCTAGTGGATAACTTTGTCAACCTAAGGAGCTGTTAACCTTAGGAAAAATCATATGGTATGGTTCTGGATCCACATATTAACAGCAAGAAGAGTAACAGATCACCAGTTGACTCAAGTCCACCAAAATCTGCTACTGGCTGGTAATACACCATCACCCTCTTATCCTAGGGCAAACTAGATTTTCCCTCTTGATTATTAATTTTTCCCCATGGTCTCCTCAGGCCTGCACGTTCATCAACATCTAGATGGTTTGCAGCTGGATTATAATTCAAAATATAAAGTGCACTCCTGGTAATCTTGAAGTATCTTCCATAAATTGGTCCAATAAAAGATATTACCTCACCCATCTTGTCTCTCAAAAAACCTTCCTAACCTTCAAAATGTCCGATTTTTACAAGCTCGCTTATGGGGGATGCAGAAAAGTAGGAAGATGTATTGTCATGAGATGCTGTGAATTTGCATTCAGTTTTTGTCTTTATTTGTATGACTCATGGAAAGATTCCCATATTATATTGTTTCTTTCTCACTCATATCTCATACAAAGTCAAAATGGAAGCCTCTTGCCAAAAGTGCCTAACTGGTCATCCAGCATATAAATACAGTCAATCATGAGACTTAACACAAAAGGTGCACAGCAATGAATGAATGCCACACTGTGAAGGAAATACATGGCTGGTCCGTATTTCTCCCTTCCACAGACATGATGGTACATCTACACTGTGATAAAAGACCTGTGCCAAGGCGGTGGCTTGGGCTGCAGGGCTAAAAATTGCAGTGTAGACACTTGGGCTTGTGCCTGGGCTCAAAGACCCAGCAAGGGGGAGAGTCTCAGAGTCCAGACAGCAGCCTGAGCTCCTCAGGTCAGCTGTCCCCAGCGCCGCAGGTTTTTTTAATCGCAGCATAGACGTACTCTACGTGAACAATTTGAAATACATTGTGTATTAATGATTTGTGTACAGAACGAATCTGAATCAGGGATTTGCTACATTGCTGCTTCTGACTCATGTTGAGTAAATCTCCTCTTATTATGTTGATTCACAAAATAAGTAGGACTGTGTTTTTGACACCACCTCCTTAGAAAGTGGACTGAAAACTAAGGCATTCAGTCATGAGAGGATGAGGCGAATATTCTCTACAGCGAAACTTCCGGGGCAATTTAGTTTGCTATATGATGACAGTACGTTACTCAGAGTTCCAGATCAATGTATCAGAATTTGGTTTTTGTTTTTTTAAGTTAAAAAAAGCAGAAAGATTGTTCACGGATGAATTTTTTTTTAGTTTAATTCTGAGATTTTAAATCTATTAAGCTTTAATTATGGGCAGGGCTGGTAACAATGGCATAAAAATGCAGATGCACAAAACAGCTGAATTAAGGTTACACAGGCAACCTTAATTATGGCATTTCCTAATTTCTGAATGCTTGACTTTACAACCTTAATAATGTTCTTTTCATGTGGCTGTGTGTGTGGGGGATGATTATATTCATTTTAATTCAAAATAAAGAAAACAATACAGGCCCTAAGATGATATAACCGGTTCCTGCTGAAACCAGCTCTTTCAATATTAGCTTCAGCCTTCGCCAAGCTATCCCTGCCTTTGAAGGTTTAGAACACCTGCTGTTCATATTGAAGCAGTTTTCCACATAGGAGATGGTAAGAATATAAAATAAAAAATACTACTTCATAACCAGTAGAGAAGTGATTCTCAACTTTTTTTTTCATTTGCAGACCCTAAAAAATTTCAAATGGAGGTGCGGACCCCTTTGGAAATCTATTGTCTGTACATATAGTTGAATTCTTTTCAGTCAGTTTTCAGTCAAAGTTTTTTGCAGTTTCCGAAGACAGTCTGTGGACCGCCATGAGTCCACAGGCTGTGAACCACTGAACTAGAGCACTGTCTAGCAGTACAGGCCCTAAATTTCACCTACATACCTCTAGTTTATGTTCTAGTTGGGAAGATGTTCTGGATTTTAAATATTTGAATGAACTGCAGTATACCACAGTTTAGAAGTCTCAGTTAAATTTGTTCTGCAGCTGACATCAGTGATGCTAAGGCATCAACAAAGAAATCAACAACACCACTCTCCATGTTAATTTAAAGCTCAATTAGAAACATAGGAAGTCAATATTTGTCAAATAAAGAAATACACAAACCAACCAACTTCCCGCCCCTTGGGACTGAATTCTGCTCTCAGTTGCATGAAGCATAAAAGCAATTGACTTCATCTTTCACTGAAAGGAAAAAATACCCCGTTATTAAATAATCCTATGATTGTTTGTACAGTGCTTTGAAAATATAAAGCACTACATAGGTGCTAAATATTAGCCATTTCAGAACACCAGTTCCAAACTTTCCACTGTCCATCCCATCCCTCATGAAACTCATCATTCATGCCCATCAGAAGGCATCTTATTTTCAATAACACCACTCACTTCATTTTTTAATGTTTTTGGATGTGCAGAAGTACTGTTGAGGTTGCCTGGCAACAAGTGAGACATATCAGAAAAAGAGAGAGGGGTCCAGAATGAATGGAATAGAAAAATAGCTGCATCTAGTTTCACTAAGGGAAACTAAGGCCCCCACCAAATGTCACCTGCCAATTTGAATTTTGCTCAGTAAAGCAAAGATCTTGCAATCTGTTATGAATGAGGATAGACCCATATACATACAGAGTCCAACTGAAGTAATCAATAGGGCTCCACACGTGCATTCATGTCCACCCACACAGAACAAATTGCAGGATCAGGGCCTAAACTGTTACTTGCCTTAACAGTAACAGCAGTTTGGAATCTTGAAGGCTAGCCCACTAGGAATCATTGTGCATATTACTTCCAGGAGTAACATCAGTATTTAATAGATATCCTGGGGTTTTCACTCCCTGATTTAACAGAAGGGATGCTATGAAGAAGTCTATAGCTTTACAAAATGAAGAGCTGCTACAGTGATTCTGTTTATGACCCGAATGACCAGGACCTTAATCTTCTTTTGGGATGGCTAGGGGAAAATAACCCATTGCTGTTTCAAGGAGATGTATTAATATGTCTACATACTTGATAGCAAAAAGTAATTGGTTTATAAAATGTTAGTTTCCCACAGCAAAGATCTAAGAATGTATCTTCCTTTTATCTCCACCTCTTTTTTCTTCCTCCATTCCTCTTATGTTTCCAAGGCACCAGATGTTGTAGAAAGAAAAGAAATTTGACCACAAAATTCTGCCCATGTTCTTGCAACCTACTCTGAGGTGCTAGGAAGAATGCAAAATGGTCAAAAACCACTTTACTAAACTTGATCATTTTCACATCGCTTCTACCTTCTTACTTTCAACTGTGGTAAAGATAGGATCACTCATCTTTACATAGCACAATGAGATCCTCTGATGAAAGACATTATGTAGGAATTAAGTATTACTTCCAGGGCTGTCCAATGTAGGTAAAGGCAAAACACCGAAGCAATATGGAACATTCTAGATTCTCATAAACCTTAAGTACCAGTAATAAAATAAATAAAGGCAAATAAAGCTTACTGTTTTAAAAAAATCTCTTTTTTGCATCACATTTCTACAATACTTAAAAAAATTTCTAGATATATTATAGGCAAGACTGGTAGCACCACCTATTACTAAGGTTGCCTGACAACTCTTTACTGTAAAACTCTGTTTTCAGTTGCTTGTAACTTTGCCAAACTAATTGTATGGGCTGAAATTTTCTTTCCATGCGGGGTGCCTGCCTCAAGCTGATTTTTTTTTTCTGAAAATTTCAGCCAGAAGAGTTCAGCCATATGAGTTGAGGCTGGAGAAAATGTGTTGTTTTTCAATGTTAAAAAAATTCTGGCAACCTTTTCTTTGGAAAGTTCTAGTGCCCCCATGCATTTGAGCTAGGAATTGAAATATGGCAGGATTGGGGTGGTCTTAGTGTGAGGGACGTGTCTTTTGCTGGCCCCATTAAAATCCACCCAAATTTGTCCAAGCTATTAGCTTTTGGGGGAGTGGAGAATCTCGCAGTTTGCACATGCTCAGTTGAGACTTGCTAGAGTTTAACTATTAAAAGCTGAAGATTCCCTCACTGAACATGCTTGACCCTCACACAACTCCTACTGCAGACTGCATATGTGCCATCCCTACAATGTGACTGAGCATGCTCCCTCCAGCCAAGACTACAGGGTCAAAGCTGGACTTTCCCTGCAATGGCTGCTATGGGCCAGGATGGGGCTGTTCAGAGAACAGACCAGCCCTTGGAATGAATCAGGGTTATGTAGTGAAGGAGATTTGTCTATAGGTAGGGACCTACCAAATTCACAGCCATGAAAAACGCATCACAGACTGTGAAAACTGGTCTCCCACCATGAAATCTGGTCTTTTGTGTGCTTTTACCCTGTATTATACAGATTTCACAGGGGAGACCAGCATTTCTCAAATTGGGGGTCATGACCCAAAAGAGTTGCAGGGGAGTAACAAGGTTTATTTTAGGGACAATCATGGTATTTCCACCCTTACTTCTGCGCTGCCTTCAGAGCTGAGCAGCCGGAGAGCGGCAGCTGTTGGCCAGGCACCCAGCTCTGAGGGCAGCGCCCCGCCAGCAGCGGTGCAGAAGTAAGCATGACAATATCATACCGTGCCACCCTTACTTCTGCCGGAGAATGACAGCTGCTGACCGAGGGCCCAGCTCTGCAGGTAACAGTGCAGAAGTAAGGGTGGCAATACCGTACCATGCCATCCTTACTTCTACACTGCTGCTGCTGGCGGCAGCTCTGCCTTCAGAGCTGGGATTCCAGACAGCAGTTGCCGCTCTCCAGCTGCCCAACTCTGAAGGCAGCAGTGCATAAGTAAGGGTAGCAATACTGTAACCGCCCCCCCCAACCATAACCTTGTGACCCCCCCCACCACAATTCCTTTTTCGGGTCAGGACCCTTACAAATAAAATAGCTGAAATCATGAAATCTATGATTTTTTTAAATCCTATGACTGCGAAATTGGTAGGGCACTAGCTATAGAAGTTGAAAGGTACGTCATGAATGAGGCAGGATTCCTGTGGAAAAAACAGTAGATTATGTACTTAAATGACTATAAAATAATGCATATGCACAATGGGGCCAAATTAAGGTTGCATAGGCAACCTTACTTCTGGAATTTACTAAGTTTTGACTGCTTGACTTTGCAACATTAACAATGTTCTTTTAATGTAATTTTTTGGTAATATTTATTTGTGGTACATATTTTTCCTTGATAGTTTGCCTATTCCGAACCAAGTTTCTTCCTTTGAGTCAGCCATCCAAAATGGTCATGTCTTACAACTCATCAGTTTTACTTTTAAAAAGAAAAGTTATCTATTTTTCTCAAACTATTTTGTTACACTCAGATTTGTCTAGTGAAGCTTTAGCCTTTCCTACCCCAAATTCTGAAAAAAACAAACAACTCTTAGAAATAATTGAAAAACACATTTTTGTCAATATAAT
Organism: Chrysemys picta bellii; assembly: GCF_011386835.1. Lineage (NCBI taxonomy): Eukaryota > Metazoa > Chordata > Testudines > Emydidae > Chrysemys > Chrysemys picta. Next base: position 44,792,578 of record NC_088803.1, on the reverse strand, counting down.
TCAATTGCCCATTCAGCCAAAATTACAAAAATGAGAGTTATTCCCATAAATCAGAACCTCCACAAGGTTGAGCAATATACTTAACATTCTTGCAGCAAGTGAGGCACAAGACATAGGAAACAGTGCACCTAAACAGACATTGACCTATCGGGATGTTTTTTCAAACCTTAAAAATACCCTCCTGTTGCACAAAATAGATAAAGGGGGCAGGATGTCTAGAAGTCACAATGGACCCAGAGCCAAGTACACTATTCTGATACATAATGGAGGGCAGAACTGGCCCATGGATTCTATTGCCAGCTCTTCCTCCAACCTACTGAGTGACCTTGAGTAATTCACTTATCCTCATTTTACAAGTAAGAAAACAGAAGCGCAAAGAGGTTAACACTTATTTTGCATTATAAAGTGCTTTGAGAACCTTACAGATGCTATATTACTAGTATGTATTCACTTTACAGACACAGAAAACAAAAAGTACAAAAATTATATATTTAATATGACTAAAGTTTTTTTCAATTAACTGATATTCTGAGACCTATGGCTTTACAGTTAGGGAGTTTTGCTTATATTTTAACAATATTATTACATACTAGATATATATTTGGGTCTTTCCTTAAAATGGCCATAAAGAGTTGAGCTAGAATACAGAATATCTAAATGTTCTACCAATCACTTGATGTAATTAAATTAATTCATGAAATGAATTAAGTAGTTTCATTTTTCCAGAGTAATGACATGGTAAATCAAACTTGGCTATGATGTTTATTTTTAAACTACTTAAATCAAGGTTAAAAAAAAAATAGATATACGCACAGTTTGCTGAACTTACATCATGTATGCAAGTGTCCCATTACACCGTCTATAAAAAACCGAAGGGAAAATAAAAGACCAAGAGAGATAAGAGTAGACCATCGTCCCAGATGCGAACCTAGGAAAGCAGCCTACTGCAATCAAAACCACAACGTTCTACACTAATGTTTTCTATTCAATCTAAACATTTTCTAAAATTTTCTATTTAGAATCCAAATAATCTATTAATAGCTGGAGTACAACATTAAAGTGTATGCGTGTGCATGTGGGGGTGTGGAACCTGTATCTAGGGACAGTATTTGAATCACAATAGTTAAAAAGGCAGTGACAACATCATAAGAATAAATTGTATGGGAAATCCCTTAGCTAGCTATTAGGTTGCTATTCAGGGCTAAATGGGATGTCTCCTGAGAGCATCTGAAGCCTCCGAAGGAAGTATTCCACACCTCTACTGTTCCATTAGCTCAGTGCTCTTGGGAGTCTACAAAGGTGCAGCAGGGACAGATGATTATTTTCTCGTGCCTCGACTAAAAATACAAGCGAACACAGTGACTTATTTAATAACCCTTTGGAGAATACAGTAAACAAAGAGGTAGCTAATCCATCAGGTCACAATCCTAATGCAAGAACATCTTACACAAAGCAGAATACCTGGTCAAGATATGCCACAATTATCTTGTTCAAAAAGCAGAGAATTTTGTCCAGTGGCTACCAAAAATATACCTGTAAGTACTGTTGATTGTAAATAACTATGCCAACGGTAAAGAGCACCCAATTATAATTAACTAGGTACTTAGATCTAAAAGCAAAACATGTAACTAATGATTAAAAGGGGGCTGCTATTGTGCATGTATTAAGTTACAAGGTCTCATGTGTGCACCAGCAAGTCAAACTTCAACTATCTGAATAGAACAGGCGATATTGTATTAATCTGGGTAAATGAGGGAATTTTCAATGCAATTAATCCTTATCAGTGGACATGCCCTTGTTTTAGTTACTGAGATTTTTGGATGATTGAGGTTTGACTGTACAATTTATTTATTCTTAGCTCTGCCTCAGTTCTTCATTAGAGATGTGGCCTGCAGAACAATTGGGATAGATAATAAGACAGAAAATATCACAATGTCATTATATAAAGCCAAGATACACCAACACTTTGAATAGTGCATGCAGTTCTGGTCGCCTGCTCTCAAAAAAGATACATTAGAATTGGAAAAGGTGCAGACAAGGGCAACAAAAATGATTAGGGATATGGAACAGCTTCCATAGGAGGACTGATTAAAAAGACTGGGATTGTTGGAAAGGAGGGATAGGATAGAGATCTACAAAATCACAAATGGAGAAAGAGAATAAAGAAGAGTTATTTACCCCTTCACATAATACATGAACCAGGAGTCACCCAATGAAATTTTTAATAAGCAGCAAGTTTAAAACAAACATAAGTATCAGAGTAGCAGCCGTGTTAGTCTGTATCCGCAAAAAGAAGAACAGGAGTACTTGTAGCACCTTAGAGACTAACAAATTTATTAGAGCATAAGCTTTCATGGACTACAGCCCACTTCTTCGGATGCATCCGAAGAAGTGGGCTGTAGTCCACGAAAGCTTATGCTCTAATAAATTTGTTAGTCTCTAAGGTGCCACAAGTAAACATAAGTATGTATTTCTTCACACAATGCACAGTCAACCAGTAGAACTTGGTGCCAGAGGACGCTGTGAAGGCCAAAAGTATAACTCGGGTCAAAAAAAAGAGCTAAATAAGTTCACAGAAGATAGGTCCACCATTAACCACTATTAACCAGCATGGTCAGGGATACACTGCCATGCTCTGGGTGTCCCTAAGCCTCTGACTGCCAGATGCTGGGACTGGATGCCAGGGGATGGATCATGTGATAATTGCCCTGTTCTGTTCATTCCCTCTGAAGCACTTGCAATTGATCACTGTTGGAAGAAAGAATACTGGGCTAGATGGACCACTGTTCTAACCCACGATGGCTGTTCTTATGTTCCCCTAACATACAAAGGCAAGACATGTCTAAAAATAAAGATGGAGATTAATCTCAGCGGGCTCTGCTGCATATTTGACTGCAAGGCATTAAATTATGCTTGCCGCTATCTTCGAGAAATCCTGACAGGATGCACAAAAATTGAAACCAACACGTTGGTGAGCCTTATGGCAATTTATTCTCTCGTCATCACCAACTCTGAATCCACCATAAAGACCAACAGAAATGGTATAATACAATCATATCATCACCCTCAAGTTTGAAACTCCTTGTGTGCAGAACAGAGCAACCAATGCAAGAAGCCAAGCCATTGAGATATTTAGTTTGAAGGAGCATACAGTACAGAGATTGTATTGATGAATAAAGCATCTTTGACAGGATCAGCTCACTGGAATTTGAGAAACAGATTTTCTCCTGGGAAAATTCTAGCTGAAATTCTATGTTTGATTAAGGACATAGAGAAAATGGAGTTTCTGCTGAAACATGGAGGGACTCAAAGGGTTATAAAAATCTGAATGCATGGTTTTAAATGTAAAAATGCAACACTCCATGAGGCTGGAAAGCTCAGGAAGAGACTGTCCACGAACAAAAGTATTATTTTTTCCAAACAAGAAATGTCAAGAAAACAGCAATTTTAACTGGGAAAACATTTGTGGAAGAGAGAATCAGATTACCCCCTGGTCTGCCCATTTAAAAAAAAAAAAAAAAAAAAGCTAAGAACATTCATGGTAAGATGCTGATGAGACAGGAATTGAAACCGGGCACTGACTCTGTGCAACAGAAGGAATATAACAAGCAGCATGTTAGTCAAATTCTTGAGGGAACGATAAGAGGCTGGTAGGAGGAATCAAGACATGCTGAAATTTCTTCAGGATAGAGCTTGGGAGGAGATTACACGAAACTCTGGTATGAACAGTGACTCTTTTCTTTAGCTCTGTGTTTTGTAGCGGTATTTGATGATACAGCTTTAGATTGTTGTTGTGCAACAGATTAGGAAGAAGACAATATTCTGCTCTACAGTTACATTGCTAAAATTTACTGTCGGGAATTATGGACAGGGGGAAAGATAATTTTGAAAAATAATGTTACGTTCCCTTTACACCCCGATATTTTCTGAGTATTTTCACTCCAATCATTCTCAGAGTGTTCAAAAACATGTTTTGAATTAGCTACATTTTTACTGCAGCTGTAGGTGATTTTTTGGTATGGGGAAAGGAAAAGGAGAGATCCTTGGAAAGTCATGAGATACAGACCACTGAAGTTTGTTTTAGTTTTAACCATTAGCAAAAAGTAATTAACAAAAAACAAAAAGACACACACAAAGTCAGTTCTAGAACAGTTTGCAATTTATTTTCAGCAGACATTGATCTTTAAGGACTGTTTTATTTTTCCTTTTTGCTTCTCAGATGACATCAGTCATGCTTATTCCACTATTTGTAATCATAATCATTGCCCTCAACGCCCTCTAGAACTCTAACACCAAAGCTCTGTGCTAGATTGAAAACTCCCTATGCATACTTAAAGAGCTTTAGTGAAATTTAAAACCTCAAAACTGAAGTGACAGCAAATGCTATATTTTTGTACAGTCCTCCTAATATGCAATAAAGACCTAATAAATCCAGTTGCTTGGGACATATGTAAATGTAGTTTAAAGGAAGAGATTACCATGGCTGTTTATCAGAAAATTGCAACATTTAAATACAAGCACAAATGTCGAGTTACAAGGCCAGGAACAATAATTCAAGAGACAAACAGTTCTTTACTTGTGACAATACTAACTGGCAGTGTAACTACTGTTTTACCAGAAGGATTCTCCCTCCCCTCCACCCCCAAATAAATAAATCTGCATAGTCTGCCATCAAAAACGCTGTTATTCTTTCATATGCAACCAAAAATCTAGCAAATTTTCTGAGGGAGAATGAATCACCAAGACAATCAATCTGCAAATAAAACATTATTTCAAGCAATCTCTCTAAAAAAACAAAAAAAAAACAAAGCCTGAATCTTCTCTTCGATAGTGTGCTTTAAAACTAAAGCCTTTACACAGCAGCATGATTCTGATAGAAATAGACAGGACTCTCCATTTATAAGGAACTCTCAAATGTTTGTGTGTCAGCTGTCTGCATGTTATTGTATATTAAGTGAATACAAATAAAAAAAATTCAGTTCAGTGTATTTGACCATTCTTAGGGCCTGATTCAAAGCCCACTGCAGTCAATGAATGGGAGTTCTTCCACTGACTTTAGTGGGCTTTGGATCCAGCCCTTACAGACTTATGTTCATTTCCAAGAGGACATCAGTGTTTGTAGACCAAATTAAGTGACGCACAAGGCAGGCGCTCTGAAGTATTAGCACTTCCAGAAGGATGGGCTTGGCATATGGATCATACACTTCTCCTACAAGGAGATTCTCTTGTCCAGCATCTGTAGTCCTTTCAAAGGAAGTCTCCCTCCAACTCAGAATTCAAGAGCCACACAGCAGCTGCTTTCAATGCTAACTTTCTAAGAATATGAAAGAGAGACAGTTGATTTGGACATCAAAGCCTAAAGTCAATGACATGAACAACTTCCCAACTCCGATTGCGACTCAAAGGCTAAATGTAATGTACTTCAAGATCTCCACCAAGAAAGATGAAGGGTACGTCTACACTGGCAGAGTTACATCGCCGGCAGTTACAGCACCGCTCAGAGAGCGCTGAAGGGAAACTGCTGTTGTGTGTTGACACTGGCAGCTGCCTGCGCAATAGCGTGTTCATACTTGTGGCACTTGCAGTGGTATTCGGAGCGGTGCACTCTGGGCAGCTTCCCACAGAGCACCTCTTTCTCTTCTGCTGTTAAGAGTTGTCAGAAGGCGGAGGGGGTCGCCGGGCATCCTGGGTCCTGTCCGAATGCCCAGTGATGCATTGCTTTGCATCCCAGCAACCCACATGCTTCTGTCCGCATTTGGCACCCTCTTTCAATGATTTGTGTACTGTGCGTTCTGCCTCTTCAGTCTGCAGGAATGGATCCCGCACTGTTGACCAATATGCTGCTCGCTCTCGTCACAAGTGGCAGTGGAGTTATTCCTTAAACTACAAAGGCAAGAGGAGTTCGACATTGATTTCACCACACATAGGAGTTATGACATGCCTGTGGCGTTCACGGAGGTGCTGACCACAGTGGCTGCTTTTGGGCTTGGGAAACAAGCACTGAGTGGTGGGATCACATCGTCACGCACGTCTGGGATGACAAGCAGTGGCTTTCCTCATCCGAAAGTTCTGCAGCCACATTCGTGGGACTGTGTGATGAGCTCGCCCCAGTCCTGCGGCACAAGGACATGAGAATGAGAGCTGCCTTGTTGTTGGAGAAGCACATGGCGATTCCACCGTGGAAGCTGGCTACTCCAGACTGCTACCGATTGGTCGCTAACCAGTTCGGCATGGGAAAGTCGACCGTTGGACGCATGTTGACAAAAGCATGCAGGGCCATTAATCACATCCTGCTCCGAAAGACCATGACTCTGGGCAACATGCGTGACATTGTGGATGGCTTTGCACAAATGGGATCCCCTAACTGCAGAGGGGCGATAGATGGCACGCATATTCCAATTCTGGCACCAGACCACCTAGCCACTGAGTACATTAATCCGACAGGGTATTTCTCTATGGTTCTCTAGGCGCTTGTGGATCACTGTGGGCATTTCACGGACATTAGCGCAGGCTGCTCCAGAAAGGTGCATGATGCACACACGTTTTGAAACACTGGCCTGCTCTGGAAGCTGCAAGCAGGGACTTTCTTCCCAGACTAGAAGATCAATGTAGGGGGAAGTTAATGCCATGGCTTATGATGCCATACACGGACCACCTTGACAGCAGCAAAGAGCGGTTCAACAGGCTGAGCAAGTGCAGAATGACTGTTGAATGTGCCTTTGGCCGTTTAAAGGCTCGCTGGTGCTGCCTATCTGGGAGGCGGGCCATGGCCGATGACAATATTCCTATGCTTATGGCCGCGTGCTGTATGCTACGTAATATTTATGAAGGGAGGGTGAAAGCTTCACTCAGGGCTGGACTACTGAGGCTCAGTGCCTGGAGACTGAATTTGAACATCCAGAGACCAGGGCTATTAGAGGGGCACAGCACGGGGCCATAAGGATCAGAGATGCATTGAGGCAGCAATTTGAAGCTGAAATCCACTAATATTTGTTGCTATGCGTGGGAGTGCAGTGCTTGTAATTCTAGGAGGTGATAGTGCACTGTCTGCACCGATCACAATTAAGGTTTAAGAAAATTGTCTGTTGCTTTGCAGGGCTTTGTTTGCTTTCAATTAATAGAATAAAGATTGCTTGCAAAACAAAACAATTCTTTTATTAAAAAACAACCACCGGAGGAGAGAGAAACAAAAACAAAACAAAACACATCAGCACTGCGTGAGATGGGGGAAAAGAAGGTCCCAGGAGGAGATGGGGTCCCAGGACGGTTAAAGATTTATGTATGTCCAGGTATCATATGCAACCTTATCCTTTGGAGTACAGTGCAACGGGTACTGTACTTCAGCAGGGCTAAACTGCAGAGGAATGGGTGTTGAGCGCAGTGGGTTGGTGGCGTCTGGGGCACATGAGAAAGAGTTTTGTGACAGCAGCTGCAGGAGAGAGCGAGGACGGAGCTGCTCAAATTTGTAGTGCTAGTAATGCCTTAATGCCTAGAGTGTGTCCGCTTGGCGCTCCATAACTTTTAAAAACCGCTCTGTGGCTTCATTCTGGCATGTCGCGTTCTCCTTTCGGTCCCTCTTCTCGCTGTCCCGCCAGTCCTTCAATTCTTGTTTTTCGGCCGCAGAGTGCAGAAAGTCCTCTTTAGTTCTTCATGGCCGCTTTCTAATTCCGCGCAGCCGTTCAGCTGGCGATAACAAAGAGGGAGGCTGGGCTCCCAAGGTCATATCTGTGAAGCCAAAAATGTAACATTTTACATAAGCAGTATTGTTTGCAACACACAGACCACTGACTCAGTGATTTAAAACACAGCCACTATTCACATGCCTGTCACCAACTGGCCCAGGTGAGTAACCGCAGAGGCAGGAGAACTCAGTGTTCCAGGACCGTACTGTACACTGGGCATGTGGCTCTTGGGAAGAGCTAGTACTGTGGGTGGGGGGGCTTTATAATCATTACTGTCCCCACATTTTCCACAGGCTATGATCATTATTGAAGATATCTCGCTGCTGAGGTGAGCAGGAAATCAAGGGAGGGTCTTTTCCAAGACTGCGGCTTCCACCCTGGCCCTTATGCAGCTCACCTGTGAGCGGCAATGGTTCCCTCCCCCGCCGCCAGCACCACCAGTGACGGCAGAGTGGCGCAGGAAAGTTACCCTTAGTAACAAAGCAGCTCTGCCAAAGAACCTGTGGCAGCAGATTGCCCAGTATCGCTATGAGAGTTTTGTGGAGATCTCTGAGGCAGATTCCCGTGAAGTGCGGAAGTCAATCAACACCCTGTTCCGTTGCTCAGACTAGGCATGTGGTGGTACACGCATCATACAGACACAAGCCTGCTTTCTGTAATCCTCCTGCCCCCAACAACTCGCTTCAGTGATTCCCAAAAATCAAAGCCACTTACCAGGGGCCTCCTTTCCTGTTTGTGCTTCGCCAAGCTCCAACAGCTGTGAGTGGCTAGCCTCCTCCAGGGTAGAGAAGAGCTCCTGGCTGCATGCATCTCTGAGCTCCGAGTCGTCCTCTGCCTCTGGGTCTCCCTCTCCCTCCACATCCTTGTCCAAGATTTCCTCCTCATGGCTTGGTCCACTCTCAAGTGGCAAGCGAGCCACCGAAGTATCCACAGTGGCCTTCGCAGTGGAGATGAGGTTGCCACCAAATATTGCGTCCAGCTCTTTGTAGAATGGGCAGCTTGTGGGCGCAGCACTGGAGTGGTGGTTTGCCTCCCGCACCTTGTGGTAGGCATTCCGCAGCTACTTCACTTTGACCCTGCACTGCAGTGTGTCCCGGTCATGGCCCCTTTCTGTCATGCATCATGGAAATCTGTCCAAGGCTATCATAATTCCTAGGGCTGGAGCACAGCTGGGACTGGACAGTCTCTTCCCCCCCAATGCTGATGAAGTCAAGCAGCTCGGCATTGCTCCAAGCAGGGGATTGCCTGATGCGTGGAGCAGGCATGGTCACCTGGAAAGATGCGCTGTGACCACTGCATGTGTGACTGACTTTCAAAATTCCCAAGGAATTTAAGGGGTGGGGCTGGTGGTTGGTCACCTGAGGGCACGGCAGTAGAGTTCAAACCAATGACCAGAGAGGCGAGAACAGGCATTGTGGGACACCTCCCGGAGACCAACTGCAGTGCTGCAATTGACCAGTATGTCTACACTGGCACCGCGGCGCTGTAGCCCCAATGCAGAAAGCTGTACGCCTTTCATCAGGGTGGTTTTGCGCACTAAGTGGCTTGGCTGTGTGTACACTTTGGGAGTTATACCGCAGAAAGCTGCTTTACTGCACGGAAACTTGCCAAGGTAGACAAAGCCAAAGAGACAAGACTGAGTTGTGCTGTCTCTTTAAAAGGATGATTTTTTTCACCCCTTCTAGAAATTAAAATGTTTTCCATAAAAGTTCACCTTAACACAACATTCAGGTTCCTAACAACTGAGTTTTTTATTTTATATAAAATATAAATGGTCTTCCATCAGACTGAAAAATATTGGAGACGGCAATGTTTAGCTTTTATAAACAGTGTTGCGTCCATCGCAAGACACATGCAGGACCAAGTTTTAATCACAATATCTACTCAACTGATACACTTCCAGTTTATTATTATACAAGTAGCCTTATCGAAAGACAACCATGTTTATTTTTAAGAAAAGATTTATAATACAATAAACTGAAATAAATTCTTCCTCCCCTATTGATTCACCCCTTATCTCACATCCACAACATAACCCCCCCCAATCAAAATCCATGACTAATTGTTCAGCTGGAAAGAGAGTTTTGAAGATTCTTCAAGAAAACCCCACAGTCTCAAACACAAACACAGAGTTTGCAGGCTATTTCCCCTAAATGGCTCAAAAAATGAACAATTTGTGAGTCTTTCTTGGCCACCAGAAAAAACTTGTTTCTGTTGTTAGTAGGAAGGAATCTGCTAAAGTCACTTTATGTTTCCTGGCAATGCACTGACAAGACCATTCTGAAAAAATCATTCTTGTACACAGTCTGAAACAAATAGTGAAGACACAGGAACAATGTTTGTATGTGTAATATCCTATCTGTAAGGAAGATTTCCCTCCTCCTTCTAAATAACTTAGTTATAATTGTTATATTCTTTCCCTTTGTCTTGGTTTATTATTTTTAAATCGCAAAATAAACCAAGACCAATATTTAGAAAACAAAATCCCAATAATTCTTATATATCAACTGTTCAAAAATGCATTTCAAAGGATAGGTTTGGAGAATTAGTTAAAGACTGCATATGCTAGGGAGCTGGGTGGTTGAGAGGAATCGGTATTGTGGACCAATTTACTTGTAAGATCACTTGTTTGAATCCAGTCTGGGTTGACAGTGACTACATAGTTTTCACTCTGTCATTCACTGGCTTATGTGAAATGATTGCGGTCTAGTGGACCAGTGTACAAACAGGGATTAAATTGTATGTCAGACAATATCTCCACATTCCCTCAAACTATTTTAAAATTGGGTGTGGGGAAGAGGACAAAAAGAGAAAGTTCCAAAACTTTAGGGGATTGGATAGGTTTATAATCCAGATTTAATTTTGAAAAAAATTGCAGCGAGGAACTTGTACATAATCTGTCCGACAGCCTTGAAAACTAAGCTATTCAATTCTGTTTCACAGAATCATAGAAATGTAGTGCTGGGAGGGACCTCAAGAGGTCATCTAGTCTGTCCCCCCATGCCGAGGAAGGACCAGGTACACCCAGACTATCCATGACAGGTGTTTGTCTGACCTGTTCTTAAAAACCTTCAACAACCGGGAACCCACAACCTCCCTTGGAAACCTATTCCTGCGTTTATCTACCTTTATAGTTGGAAATTTTTTCTGAATCTCACCTTAATCTCCCTTGCTGTAGATTAAGCCCATTACTCCTACCTTCAGTGGAAAGGGAGAACAGTCGATCACCACACTCATTATAACAGCCCTTAACATAATTGAAGACTTATCAGGTTCCCCTTCAGTCTTCTTTTAGCAAGACAAAACATGCCCAGTTTTTTTTAACCTTTCATCATAGGTCATGTTTTCTAAACTTTTATCATTTTTGTAGCTCTCCTCTGAATTCTGTCCACATCTTCCTTAAGGTGTGGTGCCTAAGAACTGGACATAGTGCTCCAGCTGAGGGCTCATTAGTGTGGAGTAGAGAGGACCAATTACATCCTGTGTCTTATGTACGACACTCCTGTTAATACACCCCAGAATATTAGCCTTTTTTGCAAGTGCATCACATTGTTGACTCATATTCAATTTCTAGTCCACTGTAACCCCCAGTTCTTATACAGCAATACTATTGCCTAGCCAGCTATTCACCATTTTTGTATTTGTGCATTTGATTTTTCCTTCCTAAGCGTAGTACCTTGTCTTTACTGAATATCATCTTGTTGATTTCAGACCAATTCTCCAATTTGTCAACTTTATTTTGAATTCTGGTCACAGAATCACAGATTCATAGAAATGCATTGCTGGAAAGAACCTTGAAGGGTAAGCTAGTCCAGCCCCCTGCACTGAGGCGGGACCAAGTATACCTAGACCATCTCTGACAGGTGTTTGTCTAACCTGTTCTTAAAAACCTCTAATGACAGCAAATCCACCACCTTCCTTGGAAGCCTATAAGGGCAGTTATGCTCTGGAATAGTTGGCAAGTTTTCCTAATATCTAACCTAAATCAATCTTGCTGCAGATTAAGCCCATTACTTTTGTCCTACCTCCAGTGGACACCGAGAACAACTGATCACTGTCCTTTTTCAAACACCTCTAATCCTGTCCTCCAAAGTGCTTGCCACCTCTTCCAGATGGCATCATCTGCAAATTTTATAAGCACACTCTCCACTCCGTTATCTCAGTCCTTAATGAAAATGTTGAATGGTACCAATACCAGAGACAAGGCAGACCCCAGTGGGACACCACTAGATATGTTCTCCCAGTTTGACAATGAACCACTAATAACTACTTCTTGAGTATGGTTTTCCAATCAGCTGTGTCTCCACCTTATCATAAAATTTCATCTAGACCACATTTCCCTAGTTTGCTTATGATACTGTCATGTGAGACTGTGTCAAAAGCCCTACTAAAAATCAAAATATGTATCATATCTGCTATTTCCCACATTCACTAGGCCAGTTTCTCCTATTATTTTTAATAAATAATTTGCATTTTTATCAAGCTTTACATAAAGTGCTTTAAAATATTAGTAAACTAAGCATGAGGTATTTAAGAATTATCCCCATATATATTATGGGGAAACTGAGGCACAGAGGAGCTACTTGATCTATCACGGTCTTGCAGTAAGGCTAACTGAGCCAGAAATACAACCCAAGTCTACTAATTAGAAAGCCATCTTTCCCTTATTTGTCACTTTTCCCAGTTGATTTCCTGTGTCTTTTTTTCAACACCTGATTTCCAGCATTTTCATTTCTGTTGAACTATTTCAACCTCTCCTCTTTTTAATAAGGATTTTCCAAATTGCCCATTCCCCGTTTATTCCTCCCTTTCTGAAGTGACCCCCCCTCCAGAGCCTGTCAACCTAAGCTGTCAGCAAAACACCATTTTTTAACCCCTAAATCAACCCCTCCTTCTGTCTGCCCTTGTCATCTCCTCCATTCAGTTTGCTCCCTCCTGTTTCATTGAGGCTGATATATTGAATCCTGCACATAATACTTCCAGAGGAGGAGCAAAGTCAAAGAGAGAAGGATCATATCAGTTTCACTTTATTACTAGTTGCTGGAAAAATGCAACATGCAGCAGCACAGACCTGCTCCTTTGCAGTATTCTTATGAAAATACAGTTTCAAAATATTAAGGAGGGAGGGAAGGGAAGTCACAGGCTTCCTGCTATTACGTGCCAATTTTAAACCCTTATTACATCACAATGGGCCCCATTGTTGGCAGTCTTGTGGAGGCACAAAGGATTTGGTTGGGATGGTGTCTGAACTATCTTTAAAGATGGCTTCTCCTAGTCAAGGATGAGGCACAGTGGAAAGGCAGCATGGGGAAGCTTGTACTCCCAGTGCCCATGCTGTAACTGCTGTGTAGATATGCCAGTCCATGCGGGGGGGGGGGGGGGGAAATAGCTCAGTGGTTTGAGCATTGGCCTGCTAAACCCAGGGTTGTGAGCTCAGTCCTTGAAGGGGGCCATTTAGGGATCTGAGGCAAAAATCTGTCTGGGGATTGGTCCTGCTTTGAGCAGGGGGTTGGACTAGATGACCTCCTGAGGTCCCTTCCAACCCTGATATTCTATGAGCTCTGGACTTATAGAAAGTATTAGTTAAGAATTCCAAGCACTTACGCCAATGCGAAGCACTTTCTATTATAGACCATGTCCTGCTTCCCCAATATCACAGAAGTTGTTCACCCATACCTCAATGCTTTATCTCCCTCACAAAAGGAAAACATTTTTTCTGTTCACAACCATAATTTATAAGATCTATGTTTGATTTTTTGAAGCAGTCTTTGCTGTAGTCACCCAGTTAAAAAACTTTAATCACCCTCAAAAATTCACCTCAATACAGTTAACAATTAAACATCTTAATCACTTGGAAAACCCTCACCGTTCCTCAAATAACTAATTAGCTAAAATAATCAAGAATTTGAATTCCACAAGGACAATTTTCTAGTTTGGTGAAAAATTATATATATAATTTCACCTAGTTAAGTAGGCAAAAGATTTCTAGAATCTGAAAAGAAACCAGTGTATCACATAGGACTCAAGGCCAAGTTCAGATGAGTGCTCAGATACAATTGCCTTTGATATACAATAGTGGTTTTCAACCTTTTTTCATTTGCGGACCCCTAAAACATTGCAAATGGAGGTGCAGACCCCTTTGGAAATGTTAGACCGTTTGTGGACCCTCAGGTTGAAAACCACAAATATAGAATAAAGGCAGAATACAAAAATTGCTGCAGTAAACTAGCACACTTAGCACTGGAAGTTTAATTAGCAGAAATTAAAAATATCTGACCAACAAAGAAAAAACTTGCACCACCAAGATACCTACTTCATATATTTTGAAAGCACATGAGGTGTCTTCGACAAGATGTACTTTCTTTCTGCTTGTAACACATGATCACAGAGGTGACCAAATCAAGGACATCCAAGTTTTCAACAGTACTAACAACCTGGATTTCTTGTAAGCCACACAGTTAACCTGCATCACTGGAAAAGATTAAAAACCACATCCATACTAGATAGTTGAAGGGCTTCCAATGGTTACACTAATGAATAACTCCTCACTTACAATGTATTACAGAATTTACAAACAACCTATAATAAGAATAAGTGCCAAACTGGGTGAGACCAAAGGTCCATCCAACCCAATATCCTGTCTCCAATGGTGGCAAGTACCAGAGCTTCAGGGGGAACGTATAAAACAGGGCCGTTGGAGCGATCCACCCCATCTTCTACTCCTAGCTGGCGGAGGTTTAGGGTTGCACTAAGCATGGGATTGCATCCCTGACCATCTTGGCTAATAGCCATTGATGGACCGGACATCCACGAACTTATCCAGTTCTTTTTTGAACCCAGTTATACTCTTGATCAGCACTACATCCCAAGGCAATGAGTTCCACAAGTCATTAATCACATCTATTTATTTTGTTGTTGTATATCTGACTGAGTTTATCCTTGACTTTTTCTAATGGGATTGGTATGATAAACAAGAAAAAATAATTTTTAATTTACCAGGCGAGAAAACTAAATCCCTACTTCTTATATATTGAAAATCTGGCAAGGAATCAAGTGGGTAGGTTGCAGGGGGATGGGCAAGAAAGAAGGTAGGTGTAGGGAGCAATTAACTCACTTTAAGAAAAATACGAATAGTTTAAGGAACTAGTGTATAATCTGCAAGGTTCTCACCATGCTTAAATATCTCTTTCCCCCTAACATTTGAAGGGTAAGTTATGATTTATTTATTCTTCTAGTAGCAATTAAAAAACTTAGATGCCACACGACATGCTTTTCACACATTCTGTATGCTTTTCTACTGTCGTTTCCATGTAACTAAACATCCCAACACTTATTAGTGATAGAGGGAATGTATGAAGGCAATGTGTCACTCATTACTCACTAGCAACATCTCATTTGCAACCATTAATATCTTTAGTAGATTTAATCTGTGTCGGTTTTATGGGCCAATTTCTGAAAGATACCCATTAATGTCAATGGAAGTAACAAATGCTGAGTATTGCAGATGCTTAGCAATTCTCAGCATCTGATCCTACATCAGGGTCAAATCCTACAACCCTCCACCCCCGACTAGCCAAATTAAATTAATGAAGATTACTCGCATGAGTAAGATTTTGCAGGATTTGGCCCTTAGGCAGAGAATGTTGTCTTGGGCAAAGAGAAAATATTCTTTAGAAATAGCAGCTAAAAGGTCATAGTGTAGGATGTTATTTATTGTCAATCAGTCTAAACTTTCTTCCAAGAGAACGTGTACCTTATGCTGAACTAGTGTTTGGGGATTAGGAGGAAGTATCGTCCAGATTCTCTGACTGGATGTTTAGCTCAGACGTTCTTATTGAAGAATTATCTACTGAAAAACCAACTCATCCTCTGAGACAGAAGATTCAAACACTAAATGACGTTGTCTGAAAGTCAAAATATCACACAATTGAAAAATATATTATGTTTGGAAAAAAGTATAATGAGGATACAACGCAATCTAACAAAAAGATGCTGGGCTTTGAAATTCCAATGCCCAGAAATTAAGTTGGAATCGTTGTAATTCTAAGAGCACACACCTTTCTCAAGCAGAGATTGTCTGCAAGCATAAAGGATTCCTGCTGGCTTTTGTTTATCTCCCCTCAATAGGATTAAGTGAAAAATTAGAAAACAAAAACCTCTCTCGACCAAAAGGTTCAGTTCTGGGTTGTTGTTGTTTTTGTCCAGTTAATGGTACAGAAGACTTATTATTATTAACAACTTGATATAGCATTGAGATAAAGCTGCAAAGTTGTTTTAACTATATGTAAAGTTAAAAACTAAACTATTGATAAGAATGACTTTTTATGCCTAATACTTTTCCCATCAATACTGCCAAATAATTTCACAGATATGAATAAGTGTAAACACAGAAAGCTTTAAGCAACATGATTTAACACACACAGGAAGAGAAAAGAAAATCCAACCCAGAATCCCAAAACTCACAAACCAGAGTATATAATGAAGATACTGAAACATAAGCTCCTTGTTCAAAATAAAGAAGACTGCATTTGTTTTGTACTTTAGAATTTAACAAGAGAAAATGTTTACAGCAGCATGAATCAATGTGCTACAGTAGAGGTAAATCAGTGTCAGCCATGTTATGAAAGTAACTGCAGTGGAAAAAAAAATATTAGTCTTAATCAAGTCTGGTACACAGAGCCTTGATAAAATCATTGTATAGCAATGTCACTTATTTATTACTAGTGTCCGACTTCTTCCAGATAAACTGCACATAACAACATTGATTATTCCCATCTAAACATACACAGCTAAATTCTCAAAGTCATAACATTAAGAAGGAAATATACTGGATATAACACAAAAGCAACCACTATTGTATGGTACACACATCCTAAGGTATGAGTGAAAAAGATGAATGCACTTACTCAGCATTAAATCCATTCACATGTAAGATCCTCATCTGTTTGACTATTGTGCTTTTACCAGATTCACCAGCACCTAGAAAATGAAAGTAAATCAGTTTCAGAAGGAAGCATGAGTGATGCAGGGGCACATAAGAATCTTCTCTTCAGGAGCAAAATCCAAAAAATTTGGATTACTCAGTACAAGAGTGAAAAGTGAAAGAAAAAAGTAACTGCCATAGGAAACTGCAGACATGGCTAAAAATAAATGCCCAGTTCCAGTCATGTGTCAGAGCTGAAACTTGGAAGATTTCACCGTCCATTATTTCTAGCGTCAATGTTAAAAGCAGGCTGGCGGTTTGGAGGAAGAGACAGGGGCAACTTTAAGATTTCGGGGAGGTGGGATGGGAGAGGAAGAGAAGGGGGAAAAAACTGACAAGTTTGAATCTTCTCATTTGATCACCACTTTCTGGTGGAGAGAAAGGTCGAGTCAATGAAATCCATGTGAAGCAAAAGCATTTTTCAGTTAGATCCTCAAAATCCTTGAGCCTTAAATGTAGCTCCTGTCATACAAACACTGAAACTTAACTACTCAATATGCAAGATACGGACATTGTCATCTGAATAAGGAAAGCAGTCCCTCTGACCCCTCCACCCACACATCTGCAGAAAAGCTCCCTCCTCCTACCCCAGGCTGCATCCTGTAAACAGCCTCCCCTATTCTCTCCACATGCTCCAAACCACTCTCCACACACACACACACACACACTCTATGGGTTGCAGAGAAAGCCCTCTCCAGTCTGCATCCTGTAAGCAGCCCTTCTTGTCTTCTCCCACCCCCCCACACACCGTGAACTAAAGAGAAAGCCCCCTCACTTTAGTCAGGTTCCCATAAGCAGTACCTTTCTGGTTTTCCCCCACCCTACACACTGAACCTAGGCTATGGAGAAAGCCCCCTTTCTCCCGTTCCAGTCTGCACATTGTACCCACTCCTCCTGCATACTAAAGGGCTTCAGCCACAAAATCCAATTGAGCCATCCACATTCAGATCGGTGGCTCTCTGTGCAAAGCAGACAGACATTTTTTGCAGAGTAAAACCCTTTGGCCTAGCGAATTATACACACAGATGCTCTCTTTAGCATCCTTTGGCTGCTTGTTTTCCCCTGCCATAAGCCTGGGTCTCACGAAGAGAAAGTGCACAAAGACCTTTGCAGGATGGGTTCATGGAAGCACAGTTTGTGTTTCTAGGATGCCAGGCCTTCCCTAGCACACACTGACAGCACAAGCCTCCATTTTGATTCTCACGTTCAAAACTGCATTTTAGTAGTTATATTTCAAATTTTATTTTCTGACGAGACACTCACCTCTGCCTTCCACCATAAAAACTGGATTTTTTTCCCACCCAAGTCCTTAATAGCTCTGCCCTCCTTCCAAACAAGCCTCTTTGGACATTTTGCTGCCCAGATGCCAAAATCTTACACCTTTTTTCTCCCCTTTTCACTAGTTAAGAATATTTTCTGTCCCTAATTTTACATCTAGGCAACCACCATATCCCCCCACCAACAAAAAGCAACCATGCCGTCTGATAAGACAGGGAGCAAAACCAATCAAAACCATGAACATTCCCAGTTAAAGCAGACACTGGGTCGTCTCCACAACTGGAAATAACCTGTGTATTGCGGTGAATGTTGCATCTGCTGAAATACTTACACAGAGTAATTAATAACAGAATTTCAACTCTAATGCTGAATTTCCTAATGATTGCCTCAGACAGATTTTAACTTCCAGTTTCTTAATTTCCTTTCCTAGTTTTTTTTTTTTTAAAAAGAGTAAAAACAGAATATAAAATGAGTAATTGACATTCCATGGAGTTAGAGGCTTCTTTGGACCAGACAGAACATCAGTGGACCAAGTTGAAGCTTTATATATTGCTCTGAATGAGCCCATTCCTAAAATGTGTAGCTCATTATGGAGCAACAGGGACACATAAAGGCCTCAGTAGTGTGAACGCTTACATATGTGCTTAACTTTACCACCATGGGTAGTCCTACTGATTTCAGGGAGACTACTCATGATAGTAAAGGTAACCATATATAGGTTTGCTGGACTGGTGCCTAAGAACAGTATTATCAATCCATCAAATGGAATGGAATGTATTTAGGTACTCTGTATTATTCTTAATATTTTCTCAACATACTGTTATTATAATGTTTTACACTTAGAGTTTCTCATTTATAGATTTCAAGTGCTCTACAAAAGTGGATAAGCATAAGACAATAATACACAGATACAGGCATTTTACAATTAAGATATGTGTGTTATGGATTTCACATAAATACATGACAGCTACTGTTTTAAACCTCAACATCTGGGTCATTCACATTTAAAAAAAAAACACCCATGAAAAGGCCTTATAACTATTATAAAGAGCCTACAAGTTTTCATTTATAGATATCTGAGCCATTTTTTTGTTACCAAAGACAAAAAAAAGCACATCACAACCAAATGTCTTCTATTTTTTGAAATCTTGTCACTTACTTACACAAACTAATTTGATAAATATTGATAATTTTTGATAAATATTTGATAAAACACAGGAAAATCCTATATAACAGTCAGTCTCCTGAATCTCTGGCTGAAATTTCCCCCAGACTGAAAGCCAAATTGTACTGAAAAGAGGGGTCTTCTATGGAATGTTGACAGACCCTTAAGCATAGTGGATGCTACAATAATTCTTCTGGTTATTTCTCCATTTACGCCAAACCTCTTTTCTTCTTCTAAATCGGCACTTTAAAGATTTTACTCATGAGGATATCCAAGTCTGCACCCCTCCTCCCAAAAAAATTAAGATGTCATTTCATAACAGAACTGATTCAGTTTTACCAAGGGCCAACCTCTCCTGCACACAAAAAGAAACCCTTAATACATTCACAAGCAATACACTCTACAGTGACTGAATTTGCTAACATCTCATATTTACATCTCATTTTAAAAACATTTCAGAACAATATGCCTGCCCCGGGTACATTTTTTTGTTAATATTTTGTATTGTAATTTTGGGGCTTTCACCACTTTATAAACCTAAACCTGTATTTCTAATTGTATCTGCTCAAAAATACCACATATGCAAATAATCGCAGTCTTAGATGTTAAAATATTATATATATAGGACCAAGTCATAAATGCTCCTCAGAACACATAACATTTAACTAGATTTGCAACAACAACAAAAAATAATAATGGGGTAACAAACATGACAGAGGAGAGAGTACATGTCCATGACCCTTTTAAAAAAGCCTGTTTCCCACCACAACCCTGACATTACACTTCACAGCTTCCCCACCACAGATATTCACACATACCCAATCCCTATCCTTGTTCCCCTCAAGGATTAGCATCCCTTCCCCAACCACTTCCCCATCCTCTTTTCCAACACAGTATCCCCCTTCTTAAAAATCCATTTCCCCATCTCTCTCCTCCACAGCCTGGCTTGTAAGGTGCATTTCCCTGTTCCCATCCCCTATTTCAAAAAGGGGGAGTTCCTCCAGATCTTCCTTCCCCTCCCACACCCCGAGAAGCCCATTTAATTCCTCCTTCCCTCAACAGTAAGTGGGATCAGTGAGTCGCCCTGTAGACATGCTCACCCCTGAATAACTGCTTCCCCCACCGTTGAGCACCCCACTCCCTGTGCCTCCCTTACCTGTTAGGAGGAGCCTGGGTAGGCCCTGAAGATTTACTAGCTCTTTCTGAACAGCTGTTTTGCCCACATCTCCCTCTAGACTCAAAGCCCCAATCTTTCCACAGCCCCCAACACCCTTACCTAGACCTATTTATCTTCCCATAGCTGCTTTCCTCCAGACTCCCTCTCTCACCCCCAACTGCTTTCCTGCACCTGCACCCCTTTACACAGGGTCAGGTCGTCAGGGCCCATTGAGCATCCCTACAGACCCACTTGTACTGTGATCTTTCCCCAAGGCCTCCTCCAGTCCCTCATTACCCGCAAGAGCCCTTATCTGCTTCTCCCCCTTTCCCACAACCCAGCCCACTCTTCTCACTGGCTCCCCCCAATGGATGGTGCTATAGACCTGTTTCTCCCAGGTCCCCCAAGCCTTCCCCTTTACTCAGTGAAACTGTGTGGCCCTAGAGACCTACTTCCCACAACACCCCCTCCTCCTGGCTAGGCCACCCCACCTTCCCAGTGAGAGTAGCCTAGACCTTCCTCCCAGCCACTTCTCTCCCCTAACTCTGGAGAAAGAGCCAATGGGTGGGCTCAACACACCTACTTCCCCGGGGCAAGGCCCCTGTCCCCTCAGCCCCCACCCCCAGAGCAGCCGGTGCATGGTCCAAGTCCTACAGACCTGCTCCCCCAAAGCCCCTGTCTCCCCACCCCCCCACCCTGTAAGAGCAGTCGGTGCGTGGCCCTACAGACCTGCTCCCCCAAGCCCCTGTCTCCCCAACCCCCCCCCACCCACCCTGTAAGAGCAGCTGGTGCATGGCCCTACAGACCTGCTCCCCCAGGCCCCTGTCTCCCCAGCCCCCCCCCCACCCCATCACCCTGTAAGAGCAGCTGGTGCATGGCCCTACAGACCTGCTCCCCCAGGCCCCTGTCTCCCCAGCCCCCCCCCCATCACCCTGTAAGAGCAGCCGCTGCGTGGCCCTACAGATCTGCCCCTCCCCCGGCCCCCTTTCTCCCTAGCCCCCCCCCCATCACCCTGTAAGAGCAGCCGGTGCGTGGCCCTACAGACCTGCTCCCCAGCCCCCCTCACCCTGTAAGAGCAGCCGGTGTGTGGCCCTACAGACCTGCTCCCCCAGCCCCCTGTCTCCCCCAGACCCCCCCCCTCACCCTGTAAGAGCAGCCGCTGCGTGGCCCTACAGATCTGCTCCCCCAGCCCCTTTCTCCCTAGCCCCCCCATCACCCTGTAAGAGCAGCCGGTGCGTGGCCCTACAGACCTGATCCCCCAGCCCCCTGTCTCCCCAGCCCCCCCCCCCAATCACCCTGTAAGAACAGCCGGTGCGTGGCCCTGCAGATCTGCTCCCCCAGGCCCTGTCTCCCCATGGCCCCCCCTCACCGTGTAAGAGCAGCCGGTGCGTGGCCCTAGCAGGCCCCTGGCCTCCCCCAGGCCCCCCAATAAGAGCGGCCAGTGCGTGGCCCTACAGCCCTGATCCCCCAGGCGCGTCTCCCCCAGGGCCCCCCTTACCCCAATAAGAGCAGCCGGTGCGTGGCCTATAGACCTGCTTGTCCTTCTGCAGCTGCTTCTCGATTTTCTTGTTGGCTTCTCGCTGCGCCTTCTCCTCGTTGCGCTGATCCTCGGTCTTGCTGTTCCTAAACAGCCCATCTTGGGGAGGGGGCGGCCGGGGGGACCAGGGGAAGGGAGCAGGAGGCGGCTGGGGCGGCTGGGGGGAGGGAGGGAAGGGAGGGAGACACTCTCCCGGGCTCCCTTCTTCTTCCTCCTCCTCCTCCCCCCCCTTTACTCGCTGCTGTGGCTGCCGCTGCCCAGAGACATGGAGAGAGCGGAGCCAGCCAAGGGGGGGCCGATGGCGATGACTTGCTGCTGCTCAGCCGGGCCTCCTCCCCAGCAGCTGCAGCTGCTCCTACCCTACCCTCCCTCCAGAACCACTCCGATCCCCTCAATGCACCTTTCCCGAGGGGAAAAAAATAGGGGATCTCCGCACCCCTGGCTGGATCCCCGCTTAGTTCGGATTTAAAAAAAAAATCACCCCCGTTTCCCCCTCCACACACACGAATCCAGTTGCAGGTCCACCCCCCCACACACAAAAAATATATAATCCTCCTTAGATCCAAGGCACAGGCTCCAGCAGGAGAAACCTCCCCAAATCCTGATCAGAGAGAATCTAGAAATGTCTCTTCCTTGCCTCTCCCCCCTCTCCAAAGGGCTGAAGCACCCAAAGGGGTCAATCCAACCCCCAGCTCCCTGCTGGATAATAAGTCCCTTTTCTTCTCTGGGCTCTGCGGGTTTTCCTCTTCTGCGGCCGCTGCTTCTTCCTCCCTAATGGTGGTTTTTCCAGTCCAAGGCCCCCCTTTTTTCCCCTTGCTGCTGCTGCTGCTTTTTCACATTAGGTTTCCAGGCTGCTGAATCCTTTGGCTTCTCCAGCAAACAGAGGGAGTGGGGGGCAGAGAGGGGGAGGGGTGGGGGGGAGAGAGAAGTAAAAGCCGGTTTGGTCTCCCCCCCAAGCAAAACTGGCCCCCCCACTAGCGGGTTTTCCCCCTAATTTATTTTTTCTCCTCTCTCTTGCATTTCTCTTAGCGAGAGAGGGAGATATTTATTGAGATCTATAGAGAAGGGAGAGAGAGATGGGGTGGGGCAAGCAAGCTCACACACTGAACCATGGGAACTGAACCATTCACATGATACCCAAACGTCAGGAGTTGCTGACTAGAGGCGCCCTCTTCAAACCAAACACCCAGGGAGGCACCGGGTCCCAGAGACCAGATGTGGGGAGAGGCGAGCGCGTTCGCTCTTATGCGCCCCTTTTAACGCTCCCCATTTGTTCTTCACGTTCAGAAGTTTGCTTATTTAGTGGCTTGGCTACAAAAACAGTGCAAGCAAGTAGAACAGCAGAATTTTCCCTTTACTGGGCATTCGTGTTTGTCTGACATGCAAAACCAAGGTCCTAAGTACTTGTGTTCAGTAAATCCACCCGCAGTTTTGGTATGTGAGCTTTGCTGTCCGGTCAAGTTCCAACGAAACTAATACCTCCTAAAAATTCCCCTGCCAGGTTCAGAAAAATTATTTTATTTTTCTTCCGCCATCCCGTTCCCCAGTAAGCTCACCATAGTAGAGGTCTGTCCTGCAAACACCAGTGCATAATGCTTGCTGCAGCCTACGGGCCCACTGAAGTCATTGTAGCCTGATTGTTTATCCAATTTAGGACTAAATTATCTTAATTTTATTCATTAGTATCATGTTTTAATGTTCTAGGCCTGATGCTGCAAACAATTTGGGCCATGCATAACTTTAATGACTTTAAACTTAATAGTCTCATGGAAGGACTATTCATGCTTAAAGTTAAGTATGTGCCTAAGTGTTTGCAGGATTGGCAGTTTAACTATTCAATTAAAGTTTATAAACTTTATTCCAGACACATTTTAACTAAGCTGTTCATGGGGAAAGAGCTGTCACTTTATAAATAAAATACTTATTAGAGAACAGCAAACCAAATATTTGTATTTAAATGTATATTTGTATGTTATAGGTTGCTGAATTTTAAGGCTTTTCTAAATTACATAAGGCCTATCCTGCAAACACTTAAGCATATACCTTTACTGATGTAGGTGGTTCTATGTGAGTAAAGTTACTCAACTAAATGTTTGCCACAACAGTCCCATATACTTTGATCCTGGAAGCTCAGCATAGGCAGAATCATCTCCCTGCAGGCCTGGGACCAGAGCCAGATGTTTAATTTTAAGTATGCAAATAATTCCACTGAAGTAAATGGGGCTACTTGCATGGTTAAAGTAATATTGCTGGATTAAAGCTTTAGACTACATTGCACTACATCCTGTCTCTTGTGTATATGCCTTTTGTTAGCTAACCATTTCTGGTTTATTTTTAAAAGATTTACAAAATAAAAATACCCTACCCAAAGCAGGCAGTAACAAGCATAAACAAGTGAACTGCACTTGCAGTTGGAAAATAAAGGTTAGTGCCTTAGTGTTTCTTCTTGTAAAATACTAGTTCCCCAACATTTATCAAAAAGGGATTTGTTTTTCTAAGGCTCTCATCCTGTAATCTGCAGGTGGAAGGAGGCTGTGCAGAGCCTCACAGACTGCAGTGGGGCTTCATAGAGGTATAGGTATGTTTATGCAGAGCAGCTTACAAGGTCAGTGCCAAAGAGTTATTAAAACAACAACAACAAAACTGTCACTGTAGTCCTGATCCTGCAAACAATTGCACATCTATTAACTTTATGTTTTCATGTGCATGAAGTTAATTCCTGAAGAGCTTGCAGGACATGGGGCCATTTTTGCAAAACCCCATAAATTTGTACTCCCTCTGTTGCCTTCGTATCAGCAAAAACTAGTCTCAAAGTTGTGCTAATACGGTTGGTCAGGCTGGTACAGAAGCAAAGATATTTATTGGCATGATGTTCTGGCATTCTGTAAGCTGAAGTTGTCAAACAAAATGACTGTTGATATCAACTCCACTCAAAACACCAGGGAAAAGAACAAGATGGGAAAGGAAAAAATATTTTAAGCTTTTAAAAATATTAAAGCACATAATGAAGATATAGACAAGATTACCTGATAGCATCTGCCCCAAACTGATATTTTACCTGAGCTTCTATATTAGTTATCACTGTATTCTCTCTGTGATTAGTGAAAAATGTATGTCCCTCATCCCAAGTAAATTTATTTATCCTCCTTTGGAAAATTAAATTCTGCACAAGAAAATTCTAGTGTGCATCAGCCAGTTAAAATACTGGCAACCACCTGCAGTAAGAATACAGTAAGCATCCAGGAAGTCATCTTGACCTATTAGACTGCACCTATTCTGTTGCCCTTACTTACAGGGAGGTGGATCTGAAAGCAATCATAGGTCTGGAACAGAATACCTACCCAACCTAAGGCTTTGGAGATTTTTCAGGGCTTTTGGTGATTCTGTTGGTGTCAAACATGAAAGTGACGGGGAGTCTGGGCCTTGAGCCATAATCCTTTGAAGACAATGGGAAGACTCCTAGTGACTTTACTGAGCATTGGATCAGGCCCAAAGAAGCCCTCAAAGACTTGTCTTGAATCTCCACTGCCCAGATTCAATTGAAGCAGAAGATATATAATTTTCCTGGCTTTTATTAATTATTATTATTATTTGAAATGTATTTGGAGTCAATTTATTTTCAAACAAATGCCAGTTATATAACGGGGTATTTGCAGTGGGGTGGGAACCATATGAGCCAGAGTAAAATTTACACTGAAAATACAGTAAAAACGAGGGCTGTCAAGCAATTAAAAAACTTAATCACAATAAAAAATTAATTGTGATTAATCGCACTGTTAAACAATAATAGAATACCATTTATTTAAATATTTTTGGATGTTTTCTACATTTTCAAATATATTGATTTCAATTACAACACAGAATACAAAGTGTACAGGGCTCACTTTATATTTATTTTGTATTACAAATATTTGCACTGTAAAAAACAAAAGAAATAGTATATTTCAATTCACCAAATACAAGTGCAATCTCTTTATAATGAAAGTTGAACTTACAAATGTACAAAAAATAACTGCATTCAAAACTAGAACAACGCAAAATTTTAGAACCTACAAGTCCACTCAGTCCTACTTCAGCCAATCGTTCAGACAAACAAGTTTGGTTACAATTTGCAGGAGATAATGCTGCTTACGTCTTGTTTACAATGTCACCTGAAAGTGAGAACAGGCGTGCACATGGCACCGTTGTAGTCGGCATCGCAAGGTATTTACATGCCAGATGCGCTAAAGATTCATGTCCCTTCATGCTTCGACCACCATTCCAGAAGACATGGGTTTATGCTGATGACGGATTCTGCTCAATAATGATCCAAAGCAGAGCACACCGAGGCATGTTCATTTTCATCATCTGAGTCAGATGCCACCAGCAGAAGGTTGATTTTCTTTTTTGGTGGTTTGGGTTCTGTAGTTTCCACATCCAAGTGTTGCTCTTTTAGGACATCTGAAAGCATTCTCCACACCTCATCCCTCTCAGATTTTGGAAGGCAGTTCAGATTCTTAAACCTTGGGTCGAGTGCTGTATCTATCCTTAGAAATCTCACATTGGTACCTTATTTGTGTTTTGTCAAATCTGCTGTGAAAGTGTTCTTAAAATGAACATGTGCTGGGTCATCATCCAAGACTGCTATAACATGAAATATATGGCAGAATGCAGGTAAAACAGAACAGGAGACATACAATTCTCCCCCAAGGAGTTTAGTCACAAATTTAATTAATGCATTTTTTTTAAATGAACATCATCAGCATGAAAGCATGTCCTCTTGAATGGTGGACAAAGCACAAAGGGCATATGAATGTTTAGCATATCTGACATGTAAATACCTTGCAACGCCGGCTACAAAAGTGGCATGCAAATGCCTGTTCTCACTTTAAGGTGACATTGTAAATAAGAAGCAGTCAGCAGTATCTCCCGTAAATGTAAACAAACTTGTTTGTCTTAGCAATCGGCTGAACAAGAAGTAGGACTGAGTGGACTTGTAGGCTCTAAAGTTTTACATTGTTTTGTTTTTGAGTACAGTTATGTAACTAAAATAAAATCTACATTTGTAAGTTACACTTTTATGATAGAGATTGCACTACAGTACTCGTATGAGGTAGATTGAAAAATACTATATCGTATTTTACAGTGCAAATATTTGTAATAAAAATAAGATAAAGTGAGCACTGTACACTTTGTATTCTGTGTTGTAATAGAAATCAATATATTTGAAAATGTAGAAAAACATCCAAAAATATTTAAATGGTATTCTATTATTGTTTAACAGTGCGATTAACCGCAATTAATTTTTTTAATCACAGTTAACTAAAAAAAATTAATTGTGTGAGTTAACTGTGATTAATCGACAGCCCTAGTAAAAACTCATCAGTTTCCCATTGTAATAGTTATGAAGAGAATGCAGAACTGTCAATATGTACCACTTTATGAAGAAGGGGAAATCTGCCCTCAGCCTCAAGGCATTTTTGTATTTTCTTTGTCATCAGTCCCTTCCAGATGGGGGGAGATCTTTAACTGGAGCCTCAAAGTACTCATAAATGTGTGCACAAATATGATAGTAATTGGAGGTGGAGACAGAAAAAGGCCAAACAAGCTACCTGGATGGGAAGTGTGGTAGAACATTCACTGATAAGTGAATCATTGCTGTGAAATTGTTTGCATTTGTACCTGATGGCACTGATCACTGTCCTAAAACAAAATGTGAATTAGGTGTGTGCTGAAATGACCACAATGATCTGTATATCTGGAGCAGCTGCGGGACAAAGGAATTGTGAAGGTCCTTGTATACTGTATACCTGCGGCCTTCAGGGTGGAATAAGACCTTGGGCTATGGTGTTGGATAAGAAGGATGTATTCAACTAATTTACAAAACTCCCATTGATTTACAGTGGAACCTGATTTGGCCCATTGTATTAAAACTGGTGCTCTCTTTATTAAAAACAGTAAAAAAAGAACTATCCAAAAGTGTGCATTCTGTGATCACATGACATTTGTATTAGGGACTGTTCCTCATTTATCTGAAAAAATGATGTCTTCTTCACCCACTGCAGGCCTAGACATAGGGAGACAAAACCTATTGACCTGATCCTGCACTGTTTAAGTTAATGGGAGATCAAGTCCTATATGCATTAATTTGTGAGACTGGGCTCCTTTTAGTTTTGACTGTGTTTCACACTTCCAGCTAAATATTATTAAAACCGGTTGATGTTCCTTCTGGGTCTAAATACAATGATAGGTAAAAGCTCCAGAAGAAATGTTATATTGCAACCCAATATTATCC
This sequence comes from Chrysemys picta bellii, assembly GCF_011386835.1. NCBI lineage: Eukaryota > Metazoa > Chordata > Testudines > Emydidae > Chrysemys > Chrysemys picta. Next base: position 44,764,503 of record NC_088803.1, on the reverse strand, counting down.
TGTTGCAGATTCTTTTTTACAGTCTAAAAGAAACATTTCCAAGGAAACTGATACCTCTGTGTGGGTCTAGATTTAAGGATTTTGAGGGAAGGGGCATGGAATTTACTCTGGTGGCAAGACAACAATATTTTGTCAAGGTGGTTTATACCTGAAGTTAAAAATTGCTCCAAAGCAGCGACAATAGGATCTTTGGAAATTAATAACATTAAAAGACCACCTTTGTACTTAGGTGATTGTGAGAGGTTTATGTGTTGGTAAGTTTCATATAATACTTTTGATTATATTTGATAGATTTGCTGAGGGTGGGTCGAGGGACTGGAATGCTGATCCCACTGAAGTGTGATCTTGAGAGGAAGGGACGCTGATCCCTTCTTGTCAAACACCTGTGAATCTGGAATTCTCCCCCACCTAAACATATAACGTAGCATCCTTCAAGGCAATGCCTAAACCCTGTTTCCTTTTTTAATACCGTTCATTGTATGGGAAGGAAGGATGAGGATGCCTTTGGTTTTTTCTGCTCCACTCTGGGACAATGTTGTTTTCAGGGCTTTATTATCTTCTAGAGGATTTAGAGTATCGGGGGGAAAGAATTAATTAACACAATTATACGCAGTGGGTGCCCCAAAAAGTTCCACTGGTTCTGAGCACCTGGCAGGATTGGACCCTTGAGTAGAAATGAGAGTTTTCCTTGGGAAAGGTCCATGGTTACTCAGCACATCGTGCTGCTGCTCCATAGGTTCATGACCCTAATGTTCCAGTGGGTCTAAGAGAATTCCCCCTTGTAAAAATAGGGAGCATCTCTGGAACAAGTGGAATCTTTCAACCAGGTGGCACTTTTTAAGGGCACCTAATATATCTCTGAGTGTGTGCACGGACACTCGTGTGTTGATTAGAGATGTTTTCTCTCTTCTGCAGGCTGTTTTTTTTTAAATTTAGCATGATAAATAAAAGGCCTATGCTCTTGGGTTAAGACTCCAGTAATGCAGGATCAGACCTACAATTCTCAACATGATTAATCCCCAGTAAACTTGGCCTTCCCGCCAGTCTGATGTGGTGATTCATTAAGGCTACGATTTAGACTCAGATCCATCTTTTATTTGCCTTGATTAGTTCTGTCATTGCCCGAACAATTCCTAGGAGGAGGTCTCAAAACGCATGAGACCCCAGGGGACTCTTGCAGTGAATCAAGTCTACTGCTTATAATTTTGCTAGATGGAGCCATCTTCAATCATGCAAAATCCTTTGGGCTTGAAATTAACAACATCTCAGTGATAAAAAAAGTTTCAAAGTCTCCTGCTTGCTCTTTGATATGGTAAACAAGGGACCCTAGAGCAGTAGTTCTCAGCCAGGGGTCCAGGGCCCTCTGGGGGCCCACAAGCAGGTTTCAGGGGGGTGCCAAGCATGGCCAGCATTAGACTCACTGGGGCCCAGGATAGAAAGCTGAAATCCTGCTACATGGGTCTGAAGACCAGGGGCCTGAACCCCGCCACCCAGGATGTAACTTCGCAGGAGCCCCTGTGGCAGGAGCCCCTGTGGCATGAGCCCCAGGCAATTGCCCTGCTTGTTCACCCCCTAATGCCAGCCCTGGCTTTTATATGCAGAAAAACAATTATTGTGGCACAGGTGAGCCTTGGAGTGTTTATAGCATGTTGGGTGGGGGCTCTGAAAGAAAAGGTTGAGAACCCCTACCCTAGAGTAACCTCAAGCCAGTTTAAGGGGAACAAATAAATTTGAGCCCAAAAATAATCTAATAAGGAAAAACAAAGCAAACTGGACATGGAGCTAGCAGCCTATGCAAATTTTTGTCCCCTGCAGTCACCAGCCAAAGAACAGGTCAACAAGCCCTAACAGGTGAACCAGGTCAAAAATTAAATTATCATCAATGAAACCCAGGTAGATCAAGAAACTATCATCAAGTAGAACGACCGTATGGAATAGGAATAGGAATTTCGAATAGGAAACAAGCAGGGTATAATGAAATGTGCAATGTCACTAATAAACAAATAGGTGTGCCATCAATATTCTCCCAAAAGAACAAACTGAAAACACTTTCTGAGTACACCAAAACTAACAGAGCTAATGGGAAATGTTTCCCTCTCCAGTAGAACAGAATTTTCCATACAAAAATTCTAAACCTAAAGTTTAAAAAAAACAAAAATAAAAAAAAATAAAAAAAATCCCAAAACCTACTTATTGAATTGGCCACAAGGTTGGTTTTTTTTTTTGAAGTCCTAACACCCCCCCCCCCCCCAACGTCTCTTTAACTAAATGAAAACAGACTTTAAGGAATTCAGGATTATGATAGTAAAAACACAGAATTATCGCCTTTCATCTTCTACCTTCACCCATCTTCTCTTTTTTATTATTAATTTATTTTCCAACCATTCAGGCATTCAGCAGTGAACTTTGTAAAAAGTTTCTTATGAAACTGCAGTACAAGTACATCCTAGTGCTCCAGGCAGCACATGTGACATGTTGCTGTCAAAGGGTGGGATCTGAGAGGCAGATTATGAGTCTGAGTTACAATTTCATCACCAGTTTGTTCTTTAGGCAGTGCACAGTTTAGCCCTAAATAATATTATTATTAATTACTGGCCGAACATTTTCATTTTATGGAGTGTAACAGGAAGGGGTATAAGAAGATTTCTAAATAGATCTTGGTACATTGTCACAGGTTCTAATGTGCTGTAATCCATCTGCCACTTTTTACATTCTAAATTCAAACTGCATTCAAACGATCACACGCAAAATAGCTTTTATAATTGCACATATGTTTTACTGTGGCAAAGCTATAGTACTCTCAATACCAACCGCCATTATTAAAGGTGACCTGCAAAGGAAACAGAATGGAGTTTTTGCTGTTTTTCTTAGCACAGAAAGCCTGAAAAGGTTATCTAAAAACATATTTTTTTCCTGCCTTGTTATTTTTACATTAAAAACTAAGGCCCCTATCTTAAAGCTGTATTCATAGAGCACACAAATGCAGTTCTAAAACTGGAGCTTAAGTTCTTATCTACACTGATTTTTTTCTTGGAAGACTTTATGGAGATTTGACAGGACTATGATTTCAGAGGTGCCATGCAATGAAACCATTAAGTCAATGGAGAGGCAGTGCAGTCTAGTGGACGAAGCACTGAATTGGTATTCAAGATACAGGTCTGTCTCATCTTACGCGGGGGTTCCGTTCCGCGGTTAGCACATAAAGCGAAAACCGCATATAACCAAAACCCCATTGAGTTCAATGGCGAGCGAAATCCCCCGCACTACAGGTATAGTATTAAAACTGTTGTTTTTCTCTTTTTTGTTTGTTTGTTTTGTTTTTGCAGACTGCGTAAAGTTGAAATCGCGCATGTTAAATGTGCGTAAGATGCGACAGACCTGTACCTGGGATCTAGACCTAGCTCTGCCTCTGATATGCTGTGCAACTTCGGGCAAATCACTTCCCCTCCTGTCCTTTGTCAGTTTTGCCTACTTAGATTATAAGCACCTCAGGGTAGGGACCATTTCTTATGACTATGTACAGTACTGTACCCAGCAAAATTAAGCCTCCATCTCAGTTGAGATCTTTAGGCACTACTGAAATACACATAAATAAAATAAATAATTATTACAGTGGGAAGTGATCTTTATTAGACTGTAAAACTGTTTTGTTTTTTATTAATACCTATTCAACTCAAACAGTTGGGAGAACGATGGCTTTGTTAAAGTTTTAACGCTCTTGTATTTCAGTGACGGTCTCAAAAAACTCCCAGTTCTCATCTGAGCTCCCAACATTTCCATACATTTTATATATTTAAATAACAAAGAAGCAAACTTTTCTTTTTGGAAATATACACACACGCTTTTCAGGCCTTCTTTATCCACCATCAAGAAACAAACAGGGCAGAAACCCAACAGCTTGTTCTTTTACAGGTCACCTGTTTGCTTTATGCTCTTGGGTATTGTAATGCAGAATTTGTTTTTCCATTGCTCCGTGCATACTCTCTTGTCTGAGGAAGAGTAGCCTAGCCACTTCTGAAGCAATCAACTTGTTACAGCTTAGGCTACACCACGTAAACATTGAGCAAGTTTCATAGCGGAGAGCCCAGTCCTGGCAGGTGCTCAGCATACTCAGCCAGCATGGACTTCAATGGGAGTGGAAGATTCTCAGCACCTTAGTTACTAGGCCTCCAGCATGCTCCACATAAATGAATGAAGTAATACTGTATAAAGAACAGGAGTACTTGTGGCACCTTAGAGACTAACAAATTTGTTTGAGCATAAGCTTTCGTGGGCTACAGCCTACTTCATCAGATGTATGTAGTGGAAAATACAGTAGGAAGATATATATACCTTCCTACTGTATTTTATACATCTTCCTACTGTATTTTCCACTACATACATCTGATGAAGTAGGCTGTAGCCCACGAAAGCTTATGCTCAAACAAATTGGTTAGTCTCTAAGGTGCCACAAGGACTCCTGTTCTTTTTGCAGATACAGACTAACACCGCTGCTACTCTGAAACCTGTAACACTGTATGTGTACATCACCCTCTCCTCTTCAGTCTGTGGGGTCACTGTATTTGTGCTAGTAAAGAGCTGTTGATAGAAATTCATCCCTCTCTGTACTAATGCTGAGGAATCTGGATTGGTGTAGGGAATGCTGCAAAGGTGAGGACTCAGATGGAGTTCACACCCCACCGCCCCCTCAGGTGGTAGGGCTGCAGCAAAACCTCTAGGCTTCTATGCCAGCCTATAAACCCCCCTCTGTGTCCTCTGCATGGTTTTGGAGTAACTAGATTCAAGAAAGTGTAGGTGCAGAACAGGGCTCCTGGCAGACTCCTTCTCCCTAATGACTCCTTCTGCTGCAGTCTACTTGAAACAGCGTTGAGTCCCCTCTGGCATATGGGGGAGGGACAGTCCCGTGCTCCATGCAGGGTTCTTTCACTTGGCTGCATTTCATTTACATAGCCACACATTTATCCTGCAATATTTTACCTTTGAATTGGTGTAAGTATTACTGAGGCGGACACTAACTCCATGCAAATGACTGGTCAGGAAGGCGTCTCCCAAGGACGTCTTCCAGAGGAAGATTTCAGCAGCCACATTATTTGTTTTGTTTAAAATGATTTCGGTCTTGATAGTGTCTCTGTACCAAAGCGGCACACGTGCTAAGCATGCACAGCACTGCCTATTGTGAGACACACAGAAAGGAATAGATTTAATTGATTTTGTTGTTTGAAATATCTTGTAGCTGCAGGGAGAATCCTAGCCAGCAAGCTGAAATACAACCAAGCTTTTAGAGGACATTTTGGGGCCTAATGTTCCTGCATTGTCTTTTTAGGATTCAGCCTTAACTCTGGATTTCTAGGCCTGTTTGGCCTAGCTCATGCATGGGCATGTTTGTTATTATTACTAGAGCTGGGCGAATGCCACACAGCATTTTCCATGAATATACTCTTGAATGAAAAGTGTGTTAATTTTCCCTGAATATTCTAGTGAGCGAGTTTATAGACAGTATCCTCAAAGAGAAACTTTCTCCTTAAATATTATCTCTGATCCTTTGGTCATGTGCCTACCCAGGCTGAGAAAGTCCAGACTCTTTCCCCCCAGCCATGGATTCTGTAGAGAGTTCATCATTCTTGTGAGTTGGTTGTTGGGAGATGGTCAAAGCTGATGGTCCTAGATTGCGCTGTGTCAGCGATCCTGAGGCAGTCTTTCAGTCAAGCCTCTACTACAAAATAGATGCTGTAATGCACAATGGAAGTTGCAATGCAAGATGAAGGTCACCCTCCAAAATGAAAGTTACAGTCAAAATGTCGTTCACAAAACAATGGAGCTCACAACATGGCACTACATCCAGTGTCACAATCACAGTACATCTAGGAAGACCAGATTACAGAGAGAAAAGGTAGGAAGGGCTGCCTATCTGGTGGATGCTGACCAAACCTGGACTCACAGGAGAGGTGAGATCATAGGGGTGTGTTGAGGACTGGGTTCTTTTTCAAAGATCTGTAGCTCTCTAGTGCTGTTTAAGAGTAAAGTGACTATTATTGCTAAGCCTTGCTGTCCTGCCACGTTGTCCCTAAAGGAGTTAATTAAAAAGTTCAGAGTGCCAACAACACTCATGCATTTTTTTAAAGGAAGGTATACAGCTGCAGAAGTTGAATGTGCTGGTATCCACAATTATACAGGGAAGTGTCCTATTTGCCATGGGTCAGTAGATTTTTCAATCTCTGCTCAGGTATATATGCAGCTGTGATGTATTCTATACATATGTGAAAGACTGACATCCTTCTAGATAAAGTACAGCCCAGTGTGGTTTTAGCTCAATTTGTCTTTGTTTCTTGCATGTCAGGTGTAGTACATTTGCTAAAGCCCCATGCACTTCCAACTTGTTTGGAGACTGTCTAATCCAGTGGTTCTCAGTAAAGCAAACGCATAACCCCAGGGGTATGCAGAGGTCTTCCAGGGGGTATATCAACTCATCTAGATGTTTGCCTAGTTTTACAACAGGCTACATAAAAAGCAGTAGCAAAGTCGGTACAAATTAAAATTTTATAGAGACAATGACTTGGTTATACGGCTCTATATACTATACACTGAAATGTAAGTACAATATTTATATTCCAATTGATTTATTTTATAATTATATGAAAACAAAGAAAATAAGCAATTTTTCAGCAATAGTATACTGTGACACTTTTGTATTTTTATGCCTGATTTTGTAAGCAAGTAGTTTTTAAGTGAGGTGAAACTTGGGGGTATGCAAGACAAATAGGACTCCTGAAAGGGGTACAGTAGTCTGTAAACATTGAGAGCCACTGGTCTAATCAACGGATCTGTTCCCTCTCTTGTATTCCTTGCCTTGATCTACACTTGCTACAGTAGATGTATTGAAGCCTGATGGCTATAATTTACCTCATAATTTTTTGGTGGGGAGGTGGGGAAGGCTACACTGACTGAACATACATTCGGTCAGCATAGCTATGATCCTAAAATAGAATTAAATTATTATGCTGCTCCTACACTCTACACCCTTAACCCATTCTAAAACAAATCTTTTGCTCTGATCCTTTTTAGATTAACTACTGAACTATATGAGGAAATATGGGGCAAATGAGATGATCTGATACAGAACTCCCCCCCCCCCCCATATAATTGTTACAGAAACAATATATGCCTACTGTAATTCATAACCTATAATGCCTCAACTCTTCTGTATTCCTTTACCATTTACGGTTGTTACCAGCTCTTAATATGTATGTAAGAAAATAAGAGTCCACCTGGCTGTGGGAGGTCTGGTTTTCTAGGAGGGATAGCTCAGTGGTTTGAGCATTGGCCTGCTAAACCCAGGGTTGTGAGTTCAATCATTGAGGGGGCCACTTAGGGATCTGGGGAAAAATCAATACTTGGTCCTGCTAGTGAAGGCAGGGGGCTGGACTCAATGACCTTTCGGGGTCCCTTCCAATTCTATGAGATAAATAAATAAATGTAGATATACCTATCAGGGCCAATGGGAGAGTAAAGCAAGAACACAAACTTAGCAAAGGACTTCCTAACTACACACATTTTACTCTTAAAAAAGCACAGTAGAATTACAGATCTATGAATTCAACCTCCCCTAGTCTGATCTCACTCTGTCTGCAAGTCCTGGTTCTGGCCAGCATCTTTAAGCAAGGGAGAGTCTCTCCTGTCTTCACTCTCTTCAGCAAGTTCTGCTTACAAGTGGTGACAGAAATTTAGTCCCTTCCTTAGAAACCTCATGGAACCTTTCTTTTAAAACCATCTCCCTCCCATTCTGTCCAGGAGTTCCTCGCTCCAGCCCTATCTCTCCTCCCCCGCTGCTTCTGTGTCTTTTGTCCCAAGGAACTGGGTTAGTCACTGAGAGCCATTCAAAGTCAATGGCCTTACTTGTAGAGAACTCATTGTTCCAACAGGGAAGAATCAGTCAATGAAATGAGAGAGCTAGCAAGGGCCATTATTAGTCCTCTTTGAGGTGCCCCACACCTTATCACCAATACACAGTCTCTAGAACAGACTGACTAAAAGGATTAGACTGGTTTTCAGCACAGACTGCATATCTGAGTCCAACATGGACATTGCAACACACAGTGAAGACTGCAGTAAAGGTTACAATCACAAAATGGTGTTCACAAGGCAAAACGGAATCTGCAATTGAATACAGACATATCTCCAAAATGGTCACACTATCAACTATTATATTTATCTTTAATAAAGTGTTTAGTCACTAAAATACATTTTGTTCTTTTTTATACAGATTTGTACAAATATTTCTATGGATTCATCTTTGGTTAAAAAGAAAAAATCTATTTTTTCAAACTACATTCCAGTGTCGGAACATTTCACTTTACCTGCTTTACTTTAATGCTATCATGAAAGGAACCTCTTTGAAGTTTTCTTATTAGAAAAGCTTTAAAAATTAAGCAGTCTGAATTATTTTTCTATGAACCATATAATCTTCTTAAGCAGTAAGAAGTTAACTTAAACTCAAATCATTTTACTGAAAAAACTGATAAAGAGAGCCGACCAGATTCATGTATTGCTGTCCTACATTCTCTCTAAATGTAACATCTAACCCTGGATTCTTAGAATTTTTCATGTTAAAGTTTATAGCCAATTGAGTTTGGCTTTTATATCAGAAAGTTTGTCATGTAAATGTCATTCTGTAGCTGCAACAAACCCAGTAATGAATACGATCCCCAAGAAAACATACATTTCAGCAACAAATCCAAGTTCAACCGTGGTACTTAAAAACACAAACACATTTGACTCATTGTGTAAGAAAACTGTATCTTGGAGATGCTGTATTTTCTAAACCAAAGAGACTAGCACAGGTTCAATTGTTCTCAATATATTCTGGCTTCTGCATTGTGAAGCATATCAATTGTTAAGGATTTTGTGTTATTGTCAAAGATACATGGTCGATTACTTTCCATAATTAATTGGGTGTGGGGTTATTTGTTTGTTTGTTTGTTTGTCAGTACAGTTATCAATTGTTTAGCAGAAATGGGGTAAAGAGTCAACACTGGGGTTTCAATTCCAGGCTAGTTTAGGACCAATATTCCCATTTGGCTTCAATGGTTATAGCACCAAAACTGCATGAAGTCTTCTATTGAGATATCACTTCCATCCAAACAAGAAAGAGAAAATAGTCCCTTTCTGGTTTTGAATCCAACCCAGACCCAAATCTGGGGAGGCAGGTTCTGATCCAGGAATTTAAATACAATCTCCCTTGAAATGTGCAGAGATTCCATATTAAGGTGCCATTTTAGGCCTCTCTCCGTTGTTTAGTTTAACCCATTTTCCATTGACAAACTGCAGTCCCCACCCCCATTTCCTGTAGACCACAAACCAACATGGCTTTTACTTGTTTGTTTCTTTATTTGATTTCTACTAACCTGATTTATGGTGCCATGAATGTTGACTCCATGGCTCTCGGAATAGTGGCTGTTAGTTAACTTGTGCTCCCTCTACTGTCTGACTTGCTTTGCAAAAGCATAGCAAATACAGTGAAGAACTTTTTAAATTTCTTGATGACAAAGAAATTTTATTTTTTATTTTAGCACAAAAGGTTATTTGCCTGCAGATTTTAATGATTGCAACAAGGTCCTAAATTAGAATCTTCTTAAGATTCGAGAGTATGTATCCCTCTTTTAAGGCCTGCAAAAACAACATGCATACAACTCCGACTGAAGTCCGTACTTTCAGAACGTTTGTCTTCCTTTTCTGACAACACTGTGAGGAACAAAGGGATAACGGTCCTGCTCCAGCTGAACTCAGTGAACAGAATTGGGCAGTATGTTAGCTAACAACTATGGACCAGATTTTCAGAAGTGCTGAGCAACCAGGACTCCAGTTAAAGTCAATGTAAGCTGCAAATACTCAGCCCGTGTGCACATCACGTCCTTTTATCTTGATTATTACAAAGATTAGACCAAATCCTTCAAAAGGGAGCAAAGCCTGAGTAAAAGGGCTGCTGTGGGTTCCGAGGTTCAGCATGCTGGTATGTGCTATGCTTGGACCCACTACTTCTGTTTGACAAGCCTACGCTCCCCTAATTCCCTTTGGAACACCTGCCTGCAAACTGCACATCAACAGTGCACATGCAAGGATGTGGAAACCCTTCTGTGATTCCTTCAACTTTGAAGCAGCAACACAGACTTTCCCACTGCTTATGGAAACCGATGTGCCCTAGTCAAACTCTGAATCTAGATGAACAGTCCTTGGATGCAAGTTTTGACTGGAGACACTCTCTCTCTCTCTCTCTCTCTCTCTCTCTCTCTCTCTCTTTTTTAGAGCCTTTTGTGGCCACATTACCCAACTTGCAGAGTGACTTCTGTAATTTATAGAAATATTTGCAAAAATTTATATCCAAGTCATTTTTATCCCTTCCTCCTGAAGTAATATTTATTAACTAGAACCAAACAAATTGGAGCAATTTCAATTTTAACTCTGAGGCTAGGCAAGAGCTTACAGATCCTACTGCACTATTTACTGCATTTCCCTCTATTTAATATTTTGCAAGCAGAATAGGTTAGAACAGGGGATCTCAACCTTTTCCTTTCTGAGCCCCTCTTCCCCCCCATGCTATAAAATATCTGTGCCACAACAACTAGTTTTCTGCATGTAAAAGCCAGGACCAGCATTAGGGGGTAGCAAGCAGGGCATTTGCCTGGGGCCCCATGCCACAGGGGACCCCAGGAAGCTAAGTTGCTCAGGCATCAACTTCAGTTGCAGGTGGAAGGGCTCAGGGTCCCAGGCTTCAGCCCCATGTGGTGGAACTTCAGCTTTCTGCCTTGGGCCCCAGCAAGTCTAACACTGGCCCTGCCTGGTGGACCCCCTGAAACCTGTATGCGGCCCCAGAGGGGGCCCACCCCTGGTTGAGAACCCACTGGGTTAGAACAGTTGCAAAGAGCTATTCCATTTAAATCATTTGTCCAATTAGAAGGTTAGGCTGTACATGGAGATGTACGAAATATTTTGGGCCTGTGCTGCACTTGTAAATAGGTGATAAACCCATCTTTCCCGTAAGTGATTCAGCAGCAATAAAGTACTTACTGTTATTTAATGATGCAATGGTTTAAAGACTTGACTACTGTACAGTGTGTAATCTGACTCAACAACAGACAATACATTGGGCTGCAAGGCTATTCAGAGAAAAGAATAATAGATTTAATCTCTGTGTTTAAAAAAAATAAAAGGAAATATTCTGTTTTCCTTTTCTAAGAGTAACCTGGAAGAAGAAAATGAATAAAGTAGAAGAGGAGGTTTATTCTAGCTTTAGAGATGACAATTTGGGTCAGTTTCTTTGATAAACAACAACATTATTCCAATAAGTAGTTAAATAGTTATTCCTCTTGGCAATTAGGGATACATTGGAATGGTTCACATCAGACTATATTTGAAATGCACATGAAAATAAATTCTAGTAAAAATAAGCCTTTAAGTTGTTGTTTACATTGGCAAGTAACCAGCTGGACTATAAAAGCCAATGGTATGACTGACTACCTTACTTATTTTGCAACTGTTACACTAAATAGGTGTTTTAGAGACTCAATATCCTCACAAGAGATACAGACTTTCTTAAAACAAAGAGAATCAGACTTTTGGGATCGATTTCCTGTTTATTATTGTACTTAATTATACTTTAAGGATGAAATTTTCCCTTCCTCAAACAAAGCACAAAAAGTGATTGCCATGCTGTGGCAAGGTGGCTGTGATTTCCACTGAAAAGCCCATTGTTTTTTGTTTTAATGCAGTGAAAATACTCAGTGAAAAAATCCTCACAAAGCCTTTATGAAATGAAACTCAAAACACCTAGTATGTGATTTGCTTTGTAAGCATAGTTATTCCTCAGACACACAAGAGCATACACCTATTGTCCAGAATGAAAAACTTGCAATTCTGTAAGTCAAACACAGTAACCAAATTCCAGCTCATTAATTAGTTAGGCCTGCAATTCTTATGTATCTGCTTATAGATACTCATGCACTTTAACCAGCTTATTTGTTTTTTCAGCACCTAACTTCTTATGAAGTTAAATCAAATCAGTCCTAATGTGCTAAAAGCCCAGTGCACTGGTGCTGAGCTGGCCAGACAGGACCACACATTTTGAGATGAGCATGAATCCTGTCTATACATTCTTGACAATATTTACATTTTACTTCAGAAGAAATATATTTGTTTCCTACCACCTCTTTCAACTTTATGCATGTATAGTTTTCATTATAGAGAGACTTCAGTGCAAATGAGAATCAGGCCCATAGAGTCAGATACATTTTTACACGGATGTTTGGTAATTGCAAAACATTCAACTCCAGTTTGTAGCACTGATCAGCAGCTTTCATGTCTACTACAGTTAGAATGAAAAATACCAAGCAAATCCAACACTACGAAGACTTAAAAGTTAAGATGAGCAAGACAGATTTCTATAGAACATTGTATGGGATACCCTTCTCACCTTCCAGAAATTTCTAGATTCCAGAAAACTAAGCTGCAAACACTAGTTCACAACTTCACTCCTTTCTCTTCAACACTCTCTGACAGTTCATTCCACTCACTAGCCACATGCCTCTTTAATCACAGATGGAAATGTGCTATTACTTTCTCTATACTTCTGGGCAGCTTTATAACATTCTTATTGTTTCTAAATAATAAGGACATTAGAATCTAATGGTGTGTGTGTGTGTGTGTGTGTGTGTGTGTGTGTGTATATATAACACCCTTTTAAATATAGGATGCATTCATGTAAAACTTTTGCAGTGACAAACATTTTTAACAAAATTTAAAAAAAAACACCTTATTTTAGGCCTCTATTTTCAAAAATTACACATGTTCAATTATAGGCTCCAAAATGCATGCCTAATTTGTCATACAATTGCCACAATAATGCATGCAGTGATGGTAACAATACATGCAAGTGAGACAGTCCTGAAAAGTGGGCCCTTTATGGCTGGCATTACAACTGAATTGTAGATTTCAGACTATAAGACTGGAGGTCACATTTACAAGAGCTGAACATTTTTAATACAAGTGAAGAAAGGTATCATATGACAAAGAGGGCACATTACCAGAAAGCAGGCAGAGGCATGAACAGTAAATTCCTGTAGATTCCATACAGCTACAGTGAAATACAGGAAAGGAATTCCCTAACACACATTGAGAACAGTGGCATAAATAAATATAGTCACAAATATATGATTGGGCTTAAATAATTTTAAATACTTCCTAGCAAATAAATTCTGGTAATAAAATTACAGTCTTCAAAAAATTCTAAATGGGCTATTATTGATAAATCGGGACTTTCTCATGATTGACCGGTGCTCCCAGAAAGTTGATGTAGGTGTGAGAGGTTTGCTGAATTCAATGGAGCAGTCATTGCTTTGCTGTACTTGAAGAAATCTCACCTGTAAAGTAGTAGAACCTCAGAGTTACAAACACCAGATTACGAACTGACCAGTAAACCACACACCTGATTTGGAACCCAGAGTACACAATCAGGCAGCAGACAGAGACCCTCCCTCCCCCCCAAGCAAATACAGTACAGTACTGTATTACATGTAAACTACTAAAATAAAAAGGAAAGTTACAAAAAAGATTTCACAAGGTAAGGAAACCGTTTCTGTGCTTGTTTCATTTAAATTAAGATGGTTAAAAGCACCGTTTTTCTTCTGCATAGTAAAGTTTCAAAGCTGTATTAAGTCAATGTTCAGTTGTAAACTTTTGAAAGAACCACCATAACGTGTTGTTCAGAGTTACGAACAACCTCCATTCCCGAGTTGTTCATGACTCTGAGGTTCTACTATACTGATGTTATGTCACATAACCTATCAGCATTAAACAAGTCAATTACACTCTTCAGGAAATGGTTTCCTGAACTGACAATTCAAAATGACACATCGTTTTGGATGATAGTCATGGAGTCTACCTAGCTTCATGTGTTCAAAGGTGCTTATGGTTTTGGGAGCTAAATTTAGCCATCTGCTTGTAAAATGCACTTTTTTGGTGCACATCTTGTTTGTAAGTTGTCACAGGGTTGGGTTGGTTCATGAATAAGTATTACAGAAGGAGTTTAAAAGGTTTCTGCAATTAATTCTGATAATCTTTTCCTACTGAAGCTAGCTGGGCAACTGAAACTTGCTTTTGGGGTAAAAATTTCAGAAGTGCCTGTGGGCCAGATTTCTAAATGTAATTAGGCACAAAATGGGATTTTCAAAAGCACGTAGGCAACTATGGGAGTTAGCACCTAGGCCTTTTTGAAAATACTACTATCTGCATCTTTAAGCACCTAAATACCTTTTAAAAGTGGCCTATGTGATTTAGGAGCCTATGTCCCATTTTCAAAAGTTTCTTAGGCATGTAGGCTCCTAAATCACGTGGGTGCTTTTGAAAATATTGCCCTTGGCCCAGTCCATGGGAGTCTTTTACAGAGCTCCCAAAGAGGGTGAACATTTATTAGCATTCGTTTCTCTACTTGCCCACTCCAAATCAGCTATTTATCAAGCTTTCTTTTTACTTGGGAAGATATTCTACAAGCTCTCACACTGTACAGACACTGTGTGTTGATTCCCAATGGATGCTGACAGGGCCGGCTCCAGGCAGCAGCTTAACAAGCAGGTGCTTGGGGCAGCCAAGGGAGAGGGGCGGCACCTGCGGCAATTAGGGGGCGGCAGGTCCCTCACTCCCTCTAGGAGCAAAGGACCTGCCGCTGAACTGCCGCCGCCGCTAATCGCGGCTTTTTTTTTTTTTTTTTTTTTGCTTGGGGCAGCAGAAATGCTGGAGCTGGCCCTGGCTGCTGACAAGTGTTGCAGCTAATATTGTGTGAATCTGTACACACAAATGCCCATTTCCATGTGCAGAGACTTTACAATTATTTTAAAGAAACGCCTATTACTTTTTATTCAATGACTGTGCTTGGAGTTTGTTCCTTCATTCACTTTTCAATCTTCTCCTGTTCCATCTTTGTCTCTAGAACCAACATTTTTCCTACGGCCACAGTGACAGTTTTGCCTTTAAGCCTTCAATTAATATCCTCTCATTAGTGATGTATTTCATTCATTTAGACATGCATGTACAGTTTTGCATTTGCCACTGCAGGTTTATAATGAAAATGGTGATTATATCTGAACTCCTCCTGTTTGCTTGCAAAATGTGAAACACGGAAGAACACACACATGTCTGTACAAAGCTCCAGTCTTGCAAACACATGTGAGCAAAGGGTCTCAGGCCCAACCCCAAGCTAGGCCATTCTACGATGACTGTTGTACATGAAGTTAGTTATCTGTACTCTTCCTCTTTTTGTAGTTGTGCATCTCCTTTAGAAAGTAGGGAAAATGTCAGCCTCCACGTAGCTCTTGCCATGTTCAGAATAATGAATTCAGGATTTAGCAGTTGTAAATGTATGCTTCAAAAATCAACAAATATGCTGTATAAAATTAGTCTGTCCCCCTATTAAAAAGGAACACCTCCCCTCCCCTCACAAATCACCACACATTTTTTTTCCTATCAGCTGCCCATTTCTCTCACAAAGCTGCCATCTTCTGCTTTCTTACATATTCATAGGTTTCAGGGATTTCTGTTTCTGCTGCCTTCTCAGATTACAAATTTCTTGTGTGTTAATTAAGCTGGAAAAAAATTGAAAGAATGTCACTGATTCGCTTGAAAAGCTAAAAATAGATTGTTCTGTCCTGAATATGGACTGCTAAGTTTTCAAACTATTTGTACAATGCGAATTAATTGCAGATGGCCAATTCATCTATTTAGATCTATGTGACAGAAATGAATGTACTACTGCAACTGATTGTAAGTGTGAAGCCCTTTCAGGTAGCTGGGTCACGTCGAATAAGATGGTGGCATGTTTTTAACTTTCTGAAAATGCAACTTGGCAAATGGTCTGTTGATTTGAAGCTCTCCCTCAATAAAACAAAACCGAACCCAAACAGCTGAGATTTTAGATATGAAGCTGATGTGCACATGCAGAAAGCTACGAGCGATCTTTCATGTATGTTTCTAGCATCCATAGTATATGTATGAAAGCAGTTGCACTCATCTAGCTAAAAATAAGCTTTTCCCTAAGGTACCTAAATGTCTCTATTCACCTCATTAATAAATTATTTATTTAACCTTTTTGAAATTATCAGATTTTTTTTGTCTTTTCTATGCCTAAATATTTCCATTAAATAATTCTATAACTTTTCTGGGTTTTCTCCCGAAAAGGAAATTAAACAACAAGCTACATTATAGCTATTATGGAGAAAACTTCAAGAAAATCTAAAAGGTGGCTGACAGTCAATCCTGGCTGTTACTGCTGTATCGCTAGTTGGATTTTCCAAAATATTGTGAATTAGGCAAGAATCCATATATTTTAAACTATGAAATAAAAATAAATAAATAAATTTTATAAATAAAAACATCACTAACATAAGATATGTTGTTCGGGAATCAAAATGATCAGTTCTGGTACAGATCCTGCCTAACAAGAGTCCTGCTTTATGCTGAAAATTAAAAATGTTGTTTGGGATTCCTCTAAATACTGCGAAGCAAGAGAAACTAAATATCACAGAGTCACTTCCTACTCCAATGTCTCTCCTTTGCAACGTCACTACTTCACATTCCCCAAATGCTCTTCGTAGCCTTACTTTCTTGAAAAATGTTGTGCAAAGGTTAATACAATACACAAAGGACCTTTGCCATCAGGGTGGTAAGAAAACCTCCCAAGAAGCTTCAGATGGCATTTTATTAGCATGCCGATAACATCACAGAACTAATGTTTTTGAAGAGAACATAATGTATTTGGAACATTTTCCAAAGCTGCTGTCTGCGTTT
Organism: Chrysemys picta bellii; assembly: GCF_011386835.1. NCBI lineage: Eukaryota > Metazoa > Chordata > Testudines > Emydidae > Chrysemys > Chrysemys picta. The sequence goes on along the minus strand of NC_088803.1, from coordinate 44,747,676 downwards.
TGAAGCATTTATTACAAATTGAACTTTTAAAATCAAGACTTTGGATATCTTTTAAAAGTTACACTATAGCTCAAACACAGGGCTTGATGCAGAAATTACCGAGTTTCTGTTATGTTGTGTTATGCAGGAGATCAAGCTAGATGATCATAATGGACGGTCCCTTCTGCCCTTAAAATCTATTGATCTTTTTCCCTTATTGCGTCTCCCTATGAAATGCTTCTGATGAAGCGGGTGGATATTACGTAGCCATGCTAGTTGCGAGAGGGGGTCTGACACCCCTCTTTTCCTTTCCACAATGCCCATATTTTAAGTTATGTTGCTATTTGGGGCCCCGTTCAAATTCCCATGTGAAAAAGTTGGTCTCTAAGTAATACAGTACAAATTATATATTGTACTGCAGCCGCTTTTCAAGTTAAAAAAAGGAGTTAAGGAAGGCTATTTAAACAAGGAATACATTCTTTGTGCGGGGCTGAAAAAATTGTAGGGTGCTGCCCCTTAAAAAGTGAACTCTGTCCTGTACTTTTCCAGTGGTTAGCCTTTATTACCTTGAAATTCAGGAAGTCACCCTCATTGGAGAGGCAGAATAACAGCTGTATCCATAAAGAGAGAGAAGAGTGGACTAGTTCCCACCAGTTCTGAACAGGTCCAAGTATTAAGCCCAAATCTTTCTGCAGGCTCAATTTCTCTTTGCAGCGTTGGCAAGTCTCAGTGTTTTGTGTTTCTCTTAATGCCCCAGCTTCTGGAATCATGTGATTAAGTGAGAATCCCAGCTTTCATTAAAACAAATAACAAAAGTAAATTTCTAGCCCTACTGGTTGCAGTGAGAAGCTTGCAATTGTGTGTCCTAAAGGTACAAAACCCAGGATGCAAATAGACAGAGCCAAATAACATTATTATTATTATTTTTTTAAATCAGGATTTTCTTGGACCTGACATTTTTCAGCACCTGGCGTTGGCAACACTGCACTTTGTCTAGGCATTGGCTTCTCCCCTCACTCACAATCTAAGGCCTGTTCTTCAACCAACAAGTTCTTCTCCTTTACAGGGGCACAGGATTCAGCCTCAGTGAAAGAGCCAAACGCGACGCTGTTTGCCTGGGCAGCGGCTGCTCAGAAACTCCTATGTGGCTGTTATTCCAGTTGCTGAATTGAAATGGTGACTGGGACCCCTGTGTCACACCCCCCACCCCAGGTGGTTTATGGCTCCAGTCCATGCTGACAGCTCTACCCGCTACCCCTATATTCCCCCACTTCTGCTAGACTATGCAGAGTTGGGTGTAACCACAGCTGGCAAAAAAGCTAAAAAACTTCCCACAGCATTTTTGATTAGGGTATTGGTTTGTTTGTTTTTCAAGTTTGAAAATTTCAATTTAAAAAACTTTGACTTAAAAAAAAAAAAAATTTAAATGTGTGTTGACCATCTCTGTGTGTATAACCGATCTCTGTGGCAGGCAGGGCTTGCTGGGGCTTCCTGCTTCCCCACTCTGCAGCGTCTATGTACAGTGGGACCACCACAGGGTATGGGCCCAACTCCCCTGGGTGAATCCCCGCCAATATGGATGGTGCTTTTTAAAACAGAGGATGCTAGGGCTGCTATGTGGATACGATAGTAAAATTGTTTATGCTCCACGGCTGCTCCATGGCCTGAGGCACCCAGTGTGTCCTGAGGCCCTTGAGACATGGGGGAACCCAGATAATGGGTTGTATGTACAGGGAAGAGAGAGCTGGAGCCAAACTGGCCACAGGGAAAGATTTGGATGGATTGAAAAAAAAAAAAAAAAAAAAAAAAAAAAAAACACACCAGAGGCACAGAGGAGGGAAGGTAAAGACCTTAAGTGCTCCAGAGAAGAACCCAGAGCTGATCTGAACACCGACTTTGCGGCCTACTTATCACTGGTCATAAATATGCCAGTGTGACTCAGCATTCTCGGCACTGGGCCAGAAGGTCCCAGGTTCAAGTGCAGTAGCACTGGGGGAGGGGGTGCTGCCTGCTGCCAGGTGCCAACTTTCAGAGGAAACCCTCATTGCTAAATGGTTTTAAAATGCAGGATTAAATTCCCTACAGGCCTTAGCAAGAGGCACATCCTTATTGCTCTTCTTTGTAGCAAGGAAAAGGCTCAACATAAGGGCAAATCCTGCTCGTTCTCTTGAGGAGTGCCATTCCACTCCATGGGGAGTTTTGGGGGGAAGCAGGGGTGTCACTCAGTCAAGAGAGAGCCTGTGCATAGGCAGTGGAGGTTACTGTGTCTAAATTATTGGGGGAGGGGAGTATGGGGGAGGGCCTTGAATATCAAGTGGAATGCTTCAGTTTAAACAGCAGAAACATGTAAGGGAGCCATATGACAGAAGAGAGGTAGGCCCTAAAAATAATATAGCAGCCAGCCTCCCAGTCTCCACCTCCCACCCCCAATTCAAGCAGTACAGGGCCAGGCTCTGTGCTGTCTCTATCACATAGGGGGTTTTGTGGGTGCAATACACAGTTAGTGCTACATTTACGCTTCATATCTGTAGAGCATCGCACTCGGTGAGGTTCCTCCACCAGAGGCAGGAGAGCAGGGATCACTCCAAGATTTGGAGGAAACCTTTGATCCTTTTGCTCTGTTTTCTGTCTGTTTGTCGGCCAGATTAACGTGACCAATGCGCCAGTTCTCTTCAAGCAAAGAGGAAATTCCGATCCACCCTAGCATCCCTGTTCAGAGTTGATGCCTGTCAATTTGGTTCAGTTAAAATCAACCACGACAAAGTGTTTCAGACTGATGGAAAATGATGATTTCTAAGAGCACTATAGTATTTCTCCTTTGTGCAAGGACTGTGCAGTTTTTGCATTATCCAGCACAACACACACAGTCCACACTAAAACAACAATTTACTAGTCTCTGCCTTTTTCATGTTTGCATTCAAAACAAGCTCTTGATTTATTTGCATGGTGGGTGATAACAAAAAAATTAAATTTTGGTGGGTGGTACAAGCAGGATTGGTCAAAGCTATCTTTTTCATGGGAACGGCACCAAAGATGGCACAAAAAGTAACAAGCCAGGACACTGCTTTCACCCATCTCTGATCCAGGAGGAAACTGCAGCTTGGTGCAATTGTTTTCACGTTCACTATGAATCTAAAGTGTGTGCATAGAAATCTGCACTTGAAATGGGTGTAGAAAACAAAGGGAATCTGCACAAGCACTTGAAAAGGAAAAGCAATTGCTGATTTCTTACGGTGGCATGGCAGATTCTGCAGGGATCCAATCCTCGCACATGCACTGACAGGGACACCTTGTTGCTTTCTCCACCTATTTTTGTTAATATTTTTGCTATTTCTAAAGAGTTATGGTTTGTAGATAAAGCAAACAACCTCTGAAAGGAGCTTCACTATCTGAAACAGTGACTGCTGTGTCAACTATTCCAAATAATGGATTAACGCAATACTTTGTTATGTCCCAGAAAGGAGACAAATATAGATCTGCGTTGATAGACAGAAATGGTTATTGTCAGGCAATCTACTCATAATAAATCAAATATCTTCAAAGCATTGTCAAGGTAAAGGAGATGTTTAAATAGACAGTCCTAGAGCAGGCCTGTGGGAAAGATGGTTATAGAATATTCTATTATGTGTTCTTTGCATGTGTGCAAAAAGGAACTCACACTTAGGCTAACACTTAACTCCGGGGAGGGCTACTGAAGAATCAAGATTGAGAATATTCTGTCCCTTGAAACTCCCAGCAGTGTGTACCATGTGGTGGTGAACACTCGCACCATCAGGTCCCTTGCCTGCATGTGGTCCCTGAGCAGGTGTGAAAGGGTTACAGCCTTTCCTTGCCTTGGGCTACACATAGAGGTGCCAGCTACAATGGCTCCACTGGACTGGTGCCACTGTCAGCATTAGTTTAATTGACAGGGTCACGTCTCCTATTCCGTGTACACCTGACACCAGCTGTGCTCTCCTTGTGCTATCCAGTGCTCCAGGAAGGGAGTGTGCTTCCCCAGGCATGAGTCCACATGGCGCTCCCATGGGAGCGACACTGCACCTATCCCATTGGAGGTCATTAGCGAGCCCATTAGGTTCATTTCACTGCTTTCACTGGCACAACTGGCCAGCTCATATCTCACAATCCTGCTTCCCATGGACTCCTAAGGGATAGTTCAGTTCCCATAAATACAGCTTGGCATTTGTTTTATTGTTTCCTTGGGGTTGCTGCAAACATCTCAGCGTTCTGAGGGCCATTTTCCTTTTGGAAGGATCTGGCGACATTTGCTTTGCATTTTCCCTTCTGATTGTCTGTAAAAAGCTTTACTCATGGCAGGAGAGAGCAGACTTCCTTTGCCAAAAGGAGAAAAGCCAATTAGACAATAAGGCGAAACAGAAGAGAGCCATGTTATTAACAAATAAACAGATATAAAAAAAATAAGCCTTCCACTTACTGGGTAACTGAAAATCTGTAAAAAGTTTCATGTAGACATTGGTCCAACTCATCCCTTCCATTTTCACTGCACTCTTGATAGCTTCAGTCCACAAGGGGCAGTGCCTAATCTTTGCACAACATGCTCTGAGAAGAGGTAAATTATATCATGGTAAAAATTTGGGATGTAAAAGTTTAACCGGTTAACCAATAAGCTTGATGTTTATCAGTTTCTGTTAACGATTAAACTCCGCCCGGGGTCCCAGCTGCCAGCCCGGCTCCCAGGGTACCAGTTGTCAGCCCTGCCCCCGGGGTCCCAGCATGCACGAGGTCCCGGCTGCCGCCACGCGCCCGGGACTCTGCTGCCACCCTGCACAGAGCTCTAAGGGCGGGGCAGCAGCTAGGATCCGTGGCGCAGGGTCGGCAGCCAAAATCCCCGGGCACTAGGTCGGCAGTGGGGACCCCCACGTGCGGGGCTGGCAGCGGGGGATTCCCGGGCGCGAGGCCGGCAGCGGACCCCCTCCTAAAATATGGGCGTGGTGCAGCACCCTTCGTACCCCTAGTTCCCTGGTTAAAAGTTTAACTGTGTAACCGATAGAATTTTAATTGGTTACATGGTTATTGTTTTTACACGTTATTTACATCCCTAGTAAAAATGCTGCAGGAGCCACTGATGGAGCATCACTGAGATTAGCAGAAGTGGAGAAAAAAATGCCCCAGAAACCTAGCACAGACTCAGGCTAAGATATCAACAAGTAGAATCAAGTGGTTGGGGCTGCAAAACTGAGAGAACGCACAGGGAGTCCGACTGTCTAAGAGTATGGGCCTGATTTCCAGAGGGGTTGAGCACCCCCAGCTGCTATTGGCTTCAATCAGAGTGGTGACTGCTCAGCCCTTCTCAGGTCCTATGTGCTGTGGGACACTGCAAGCACGACAAAGCGACACACACACACACACCTGGAGAGAGGTTTCCAAAAGGACAGCGACCAAGCTTACAGAACGCAAGTTACCAAAGCATAGACCTGAAGGATGATTTCCTTCCAAGGACAGTTGACAATCTACAATCTTGAACAGACTGCAGCATCTTGGAATTTCAACAGCACTAGAAAAATCCAGGAACACACAAGACAAAGACCACACATCTACGTACCAAATGCCTAACTGAGGAACCACATTATTGGTTCAAATTACAACAACAGGGAGAAAGTAGCTTAGACGTTGAAATGATACTTCATAGATTGCTCTAATCATTTTGATTCCTTGTTGTAAATGCTTAGAAGACATTGCAGCGAGATAAACGTTTTCACTTGACAATTTGCAATGTGTGTTTGATTAATTTCTTTCCAAAGTCACCACAAGAAGGTGCAACGAATAGCTCAAGAGAAAGCAAATCAAACATATTAACTCACTTTTCAGCACTGGGATCTTCATTAGAAACTCACAAAAATTAGTTTTTCCTTTATAAAAAGAACAGGAGTGCTTGTGGCACCTTAGAGACTAACAAAGGTAGCCTTGCACGGGGTCAGGATAAGATTCAGCATTTGCACTGTCATTCTGATGCTCAGCAAAGGGCGGGGGGGTGGGGGGGGAGTACATTACTTACCACTTCAGCATTTTTCTGAAATTGCTAAGAAGTAGGGATTTAAACTTTCACACACCAGCATTTTGCTTGATGAGTGAAAGTTTAAATCCCTGCTCCAGTAGCTTTCTCAATTGGAGGAAGAAAGCTAGATCTTAGCCACAGAAGAACAGACTCAAGAAGTGGCAACCTGTCATTCATTTTCCATTTAGGTTTGGCTCTGAGCCAGTGTTAGACATTGGAAAGTCGAAGCATCTCCAGGATTAATAGAGGGAGAAGGTAGGTTAAGGATTTATTCTACTCCTTACACATTTATTGCTTCTGTTCTGACTGAAATGCTTGATCCTTTGGGACAGGAGCTGCTATTCAAAAGGAGACAATGCAGCTTAACTATAGGTCGCAGGAGCTTTAGGGAAGGGGGGGGGGGGGAATTAAAAAAAACAAACAGCAGCCTCAAGGCTTTCCAGAAGGGCTGAGTGAGGACTTGGGACATCCATGTGTCCATTGGTCCCGGATTTTTTATTTTAAATACCAATTTGGTCAATGTCTAATGTAAATGAGTCCTCCTGTAAATACTAGGAACTTTTAAAGGCAGTCATGTGTTGTTGTGTTCTGAAATCATTTATATACAATTCCCCCGCCCCACAGCCCCATGTTAAATTTCCCCTTCTCTGTAATCCAAAAAACAACCTTGACCGATTGCTTCAGGTTTTACCCAGATCAGAAATGTCTCCTCCGGCTTGAGATTTCACATGAACATTTTCATGCCAAATGGAGTTTGTTCTTTAGACACAGCTGGAGAGGGGGGGATTAAAAATAGACCTAATAATAGACAGCTGGTTCCATCTTTAACCACGGAACCATGACCATGACTCCATAATAGCATCAATAGTTTTCAAAATATGGGTATTGTGATATACATAACACTGGAACTTCATGGTCTCTGCTAATTCTCTGCGCCTGCATGGTTTCCATTTTATTTTTCCAAGCAACTAATTCTAAGTCTGTGATTTTAAATTTGGAAGCACCAAGCAGCTGCTGCCCTAAAGTGGCAATTTTGATATTGGCTGCTGCATCTTTTTAATTTCCAGCCAGTAAGAACTTGTAATGTTCTCTCTTATATTGCTGAGTTGATCCACAGTCTCACAGGTATTAAATATGGTTCATGATAAATATGCTGATGATAACATATAGTGAAATGGAACGTGCAAAAAAAAAAAAAAATTGACACGAGGGAGCAAAAAGTTACTAGATTTCAGGGGGTGGGGTGGGGTTGGATGAGCCGCAAAACAACTGCATTTAGGCAAGTTCATTATAAAAAAAATACTAGGTTCTCAATCTGCTTATGCTAGCACTTCTGTTGCTGGACCAGTGAGCCAAGCTCGCATCAAAGGAGTGTTTTCATTGCAACCCCAAATCAACGGATAAACATCAGGATAGCCACTAACAGCACCACAAGGTACTTCGGAACACTTGTTGGCTTAGAAGTAGTGTAGGCCGTTAGCAGGCCAATGACAGCAAACCAAGGGTATTAAACATTTTAAGAAAAGCAGCTACTGTATGATTTAATTTAACTTGCTTGATACAGTTACACTCTAGCAAGAAGCAATCCCTTTGCTTTTGTATTTAAAGGTTCAGGACCAGGTATAATTTGGGCAGGGAATGGACAACTCTTTTGCACCCTACTCTGTAAGGTAAGAGTTCTTTTTTGTAAGCTGACATGTCCAAAGGAGAACCTGAATCTCCAAGCAAGTAGTTCCAGAAGGAAGAAAGGCTGTCCTTTTTCTTCCCATTCCCCATACTGTAGCCAGCCGTAACTTGTTGTGTGTTCTCTTCCCAAAGTGCACATGGGTGAATGTAGCCAAAAGTGGAATTTAAGCAAATCAGTAGTCCAGTCTGGCATATCACCCCCCTCCTCAGCTGTCTGATGTCATGTACAGAAAAGGGAAGGGAAAGACTTCATTTTCAGCTTCTGATCAGGCATACTTGTCAATTCAATGCATCTAAGGTTACTAGCTTGTGTGGCAGTCCGTAAGTACGGTAGTTAGATTTCAATTATCCATATATCCAGGGCTGCCAAACAATAACTACATAATTGGCCTACTAGGGTTTCAATAATCCTTGTAATGTGTTCCAATATAGTGGTGATGAGCTTAGTATAAATCCTTACATAGGCAATTATAGATTTCCTAACCAGCACATTTACCATCGCAACCTGTTCTCTTTCAGTCCTGAAACCCTTTTGACCAGACCATCAGATGCGCCATACTGTTGGGTGATTTTATGATGCAAACAAATATCCACTGTGGACTACTATGTCACAATGAAGCCCCTTTCCGGCCAAGCAGTACTTAAACCCAAAGAGTTAAACATTGGCTCAATATAATGCTCTACCTACATTACACTCATTCCCACAGGGGGTTGGCACACTTTTGGGGATGATTACTGAAAATAAAGTGGGCCTCTTGACATCTATAGCCATGCCTGTAGGTGAGGTCCACGGTCAGCTACTACTCATGCAGACGTGTCCTCTAAATCTACACCATGACTATCCTGTTATCTGTATATGGCATGAATGGATAAACCACACAGACCTGAGCCGAGCCAAATTCAGGCTAAATACAACGGACTAATACTCAAATATTCTGTTCACCAGTGCCTCACTGCAGGAAGGAGGAGCCCAGCTGGCCCAGCAAAGGCCTCCTTTATGGTCTGAGGGCCATAATAAGCCGGAGTCAGGGAAAAAGGTGCCCCGTGGCACGGTGTGCCAGCCTCCCTATCTCTTCTGTAGGAATAAGGGACAGCTGCTGCCAAGAAGGAAGAGAACTCCAACGGTAGGGATTGGCAAATAGGCTATTTGTTCTGGGGAGTCAAATGTTTCCTGAATATTAGTGTAACCCACACACCTTCTGGGTGTGGTATTCTGTCCCATCTAGTGGCACTGAGACTACTTCTTAGAGAGATGAATGAGTCTGCTCTACAGCCTTAGCTAAGAGCCTTTGCAAATGAAATGGCAAAAAAAGTTGTACTACATGTTTAGCAGAATAAAGAATATTTTTTACACACACACACACACACACACACACACACACACACACACCACTTCATGCCCCAGCTGTTTGGTTTGTGTCCAGAACTCAGAGATCAGCACCACTATCACACAGGGCCAGATCCTGCATGCCTACTCAGGCAAAGTTCCCAGAAAAATAACTGGGAACTTTGCCTGCATAAGGGCTGCAACTAGGCTTTATAGTTAAGACTAGAAACGACTGCGTTCTGGGTACTGGCATGCAAAAGATCACAACAAGCATCCATCTTTGCTTATAAAATTCCCATATTCAGCACAGCCACAACAGGGAGCTTTAAAAATTAGAGCAGGGTTTTCCCATATATGGGAAAGCTGACCTGCTGTGCAGTTCCTCAAGCAAAGCATTATGACAGGATAGCAGTCTGATCCTGAGAAGTCCTGCCTGCTTGCAACTTCTGCTTCTCCCATGGGAGATGTGAAGTGCTCAGCACTGAATTACACCACCTGGTTAAATGAAGTCAACCCACAAGGATTTGAAAGAGAGCGTGCAGTCAATTTATTCTATTATGCTGGACTCACTCACCTGCGTGACTGAGAATGGCTCAACAGGGCTGTTAACTTCAAAAGGCTAATGTTTTTAAACCTGGCTGCCTAAACTGAGGCTCTGAAGTCCCTATCTTTGCACCTAAATAAAGGTGGCCTGATTTTCAGAGAGGCTGAGCACCAGCAGCTCCCATTGGATTTGTGGTCTTACCACACTAATGAAAATCAGGCCACTTTACATTTAGGTGCAGAATATACAGACTTAGGAGCCTAACTTTAGGGCGTCAAGTCTAGAAATTTGGGCCAAGATGGACAAATCACAGTTGAGACGGTGTGTGGCCAAATTTCAAGTTGCAGTTAACTTCTGCAGCTGAGAGATTAACTCCTGAAATCAGTCCCTTATCATGGAAGTGCTAGTAGATTCTTAACTAGAGCTTCACAAAGAATATTTGAATAAGTAGTGTTTATGCAGGGTCCATGAACGGAATCACCCACAAAGGCTTGAGGAACTGTGTCTGCTTTCCCAGCTGATGGTCTGATTAATTCCCCTCCTATCACTGGCCTCCCGCAGCAGAGTTCCCCCACACAAAGCCTGACTATTTAAGGAAGGGGAATTTTATCCGACCCATCATCAGTGATTTCAATATTTCTATGCAATTAAGAGTCTATTATTTTAAAATCATATAAATCCTATAGAAATCAATAGCACAGTGAGCTAAGGGAAGCCAGCCACCTCAAAGACAGGAATTTTATACTGATTTTGAAATGTTGCCTCTCAATGAAAGAGTGCTATGAATACAGATCTCTTATATGGATTTGGTACAATAAACTGCATCTGCTCACAGAAACAACCTCGAATAACAGAGCACATTCACAACCTCTTAAAGCAGAGCAGGATGGATATGGTGAGAAATATATTGAAGCATTTCTGGTTGTACTGAATAGAAGTGTCCTCTCAATAACATTGGGAGATTCTTCATTTGTTGGCAGGGGATCTCCTGTAATGATCCCCAGGAGTCTGTTTTTAGTAGGCATATACTGCCTTAGGGAGAGATTTGTGAGTGGTTTGGTAAATTGTCAATGATATCCGGCTATATCTCCCTCCCTCCCCAAAATCCCAAATGACAGAGGGATTTACAGAGCATAAATGATTTGTCTGAGTAAGCACTACTAATCGTGAAATAATCATCGATACATATTTTTCCAGAGTGGTTAAAGCCACGTGGATCAATCATCTTATTTTAAAGTTTCTAAAAACACATTTTATACACTCTAGGTTTCAAAAATCTGAAATGCACATTCACATGATTGTTAGGAGTTTAGGGCCTGATCCAGAGCCCACTGAAATCCATGGGAATCTTTCATTGACCTCAGTGGGTTTTAGATCAGGTCCTAGAATAGTTACAGTCCATCACGCAAACTCTTACACACATCCAAGGATTTACTGAGAAAGACTCTGAAAGAACTCTCAGGAAATCAGAATTTAGAAACCGTTAGTTGCAACATAGATGAACAAAATAATGTCACAACTGAGATTGACACTTCAACCTTAACTATCCTAAAGTGCTATAAGGCTTTTCTGTAAAGTTTGCTTCCATGCCTAATAGCCAAAATGAGTTAGGGATGGATTGCTTGGTTTATGTTTGAATTTTTTTCTTTTATCAGAATGCAGTGTTACATAGTTGTGTCTGTTAATAATCAGACCAGTGGTTTTAATATGAATTAACTTAAGAGTCTCGTCTTTTCAATTTGTCAAAGCATCAAGGATATTTCAAAGACAATACTTTTAAGATGTGCAAAACAGAGCTCAGGGCCACCACTGAGAATTCTGTCCAAGGCTCCTTATTCCTTCACTTAACTCAGGAGAGTACTGATTATTTTATTTTTAACAGGGGACCAGGGTCCAAACCTTCAGTCAGTTTGGTTCTGCAAGTACTATAAATGACCAATGAAGTTTTCCAAACCACGCACAATTTTCTCCTCGTCTAGTGTGAATTTATAAAAACGAAGTGCAAGATTAGCATAAAGTTACATAAGGGTTTTTTCCTGCACTCCTAGCATACAAAGAGGATAGGAGAGGAAAGAGGTTGATCTGGGAACACAAGGAAAGCAGAATGAGGCCTCTAGAGATTATCTGTCAAACACAGTTCTGGGCAATTTTTCAAGATATCTTCCTTCATTTAAAAAGACTGATGGCTAAGTGCATGGTGGTTTCATGGTCTGAACAACCTCAGCAAACATGAACTGACTCCATCCTCCTCCACCAAAATAAAATACTATTTTCCTTATTTGAATTTATGAATTTTGTCTTACCAAAAATTATAAGGGGACAATTTAAAATCCCCCAATTAGTGTCTCATTGGTTACATTGCTTCTGTTATTTAAAAATGCAATTTTAAAAACATATACAAAGTGAAACATGCTATAACTCCCCAGAATATTGGTCTTCTTTGTGTATGTGGGATTGAATTTGCTATTTTCATCAACTGGATGATTCTGGTATTTAATTTTATCTTTAGATTTTAAACGTTTAAATGTCTTTGCTGTAATCAGCTTGTAAATTTATTGTTTTTCTCATTTAAAATTCATAAATAAGTTCCTATTAATAGTAGATTTGCTAGCACATTTTCTTTTAAAGTAGTCATTGTTATTAAATATTTAACACTGTGGATGTACATCACCTTTGGCACAAAGCTGATCCTTGTCCAAAGAATTTATAGTGTAAAGATTAAAAAAAAAATTGTGAACCAATTTTATATCAATTTATAGCCTCCATGCATTTTAGCACATTTTAAAATTACATGGACTAAATTAAGTATCAGTTCGATACTCATCTCATGTTTAACCGAAAATCTGATCAGCTATAATCTCATTAGTTATAATAGGATTTTATAATTTCTGTAATGAGATTACAGAAATATCTGTATCTAAAAATAAAAGGAATGTTTCCATGATTTTGATGAAGGAAAGTTTTAGCTATTCCTAAATTGTTCTCATTTGGATCTAAAATTCAGACTGACATTTTTATTTAGTTCTTAAAAAAGATAGAGATATATTTTGAACTATTACAACAGAAAATGAAGGGACATGCTCCAGGATTTCAAATATCCCATCTGGAAATTTGTTGCAATAAATGTGTTGTGGCTTTTCTGTTATTTTAGTTTTGTTTTTTTCATTTACAGTTCAAAAATTGAATGGAGGGGTATTTTTCCCGGTTAGGAGTCCAAATATCAAAGGAGTTATTCAAAATTTGCTGCTGCTTCTTTCTCATCTTTTACAGTCTCTGTATGATATCAGACAACAGACAAATTCACCAGGAAAAAAAATAAGTTAATTTCATTCTTTTAGAGGCATACAGAATTGTATTTATTTCCTTAGCAATTTCCTTATGAAGGGTAACCTCTCTGCCAACTTTCTAGGACTCAATTCTGAATCCCTATTCTAAAAACTTCTACTGATGTCAGTGTCATTTTTGACAAACAAACAATGCAAGATCCTATTTATAAGAGTCTAACAATACTTTCTGTCTTCATGACTAAGAAATAGAGCATTTCACTCCTATAAAAATTGACTCATATTTTACATATCTCCCCAGATTACCTCACTATATTTATACCAACATATTATATTAAAAAAAACAACCATATTTTATCTAGCTTCCTAATTATAACTGTTCTCCATTTTAAATTATGGTGTTAGCTACATGTGTGTTTCCATCCTTATATTTATGTATTTAGTTTTTTTATATTTTAATTTTTACTTTAAGTGTGGAGGCTGTTTTAAAACTATATATTGGCATTTTAATCCTTTTCTGTGTTTTTACTGGATGAATTGTTGGACTTTATGTTGAACACCTTGCCAGCTGCAGAAGGAGTTTACATATTACTGTTATTTATATTTTCACTTGAAAATAGCAGAATCACAAGTTTGACTTATGTAAATCTCAGACAGGTGAAAAAATATAAATTGTGGAATTCTTTTACTCTAAAATGACACAATCCCAGCCGTTAACTCTTAGTTAGCTGTTTAATTATCAACATGAAAAGAGGTGTCAACTGTGTTCTAAAATTGAGAATAGTAAAAATCTGGGAAAAGAATCTTATGTGCAGGAGGTAGAATAACTCAAAGAGAGAACACTAAGAACTTTCTAGCAGAGTGATGTTAAAAATCAGACTTATTTCATACCTTACTGATAGGCACCTTTAGGCTACAATAGCACAACAAACAGATTACAAATTTTATTCTAATTTAACATGAATATATTCCACAGCAATCCTATATTATAATAATAATATAATAATAATAATAATAATATAATAATATAATACAATTTCTATATTTTCAACTGTATACAAATTTCATAGCCTATTAATACTAAATATTAAATATTAAGAAATCTTCTCCATTCATTATCTTGTATGTACCTGAATCTTTATATTTTTATCAACTGCATCTCAAAACTACATCATCAGATTTTAAAGTTCCTAATTTATTCATTTTCAGAATCCCAGGAGAGGAATTTCAGAATACATTTTACCTAATTTCCCCCTCTTTTTAGCACCAGAAATTGTAGACTGGAAGAAAGTAAATGTGTAAAACCCCCAGCTACTTTGGAATAATGATTTCTGGAACAGCCCACACATTGAAACCAAAAATCTGTTCAAGATTAGAGGTGGTCACCATATTTTTCAGACATCTAGCAATTAGTCAATTACTGTTAATGTGAGCAAATTATTTAATAGGCAAAAAGCATTTCCAATTTATATAAACCATACCAATTTACTGGGTCTGGAATAAATTAACACATCCATATATTTCTTTGCTTACTGTGCCAAGCAAAGTCTGTAATATCCTTCCATAATAATATTTTGATAGGAAAGTGAATGTTCAGTTTGGATTTATACACAGAAATTTCTGCATTCTATTAGTTGTGATCTAGTATGTGATGATCAAATAAAAAAAAAATCACCAGCAATTTAATTAAAATAAAACAGACATAACCAGGTAACAATTTTAACTGAATACAAAAACATTTTTTTTCTATTTACTTTCATTTACTATAAAGTACTCTTCTGTTTTTAAAATGACACTGCTTGAAGGAATTAGTTATACTTCATATTAATTATATTTAAACATCAAAACATTTAAAATGACCTAGAGAAAATAGCTGTGGAATATCAAAGACTTCAAAAAGCAATTAAATGCTAAATTCTTAGCATACTAAATACGATTAAGCTTGATAAAACATGCACACAAAATGTGACAGAGGTTTGCAGAAAGCATTTGACAAACACCTTTGGTGATAATCTCAGGCTTTTAAAAAAAGTACGGTTTAAACTCAGTTCTTGAATCAGTCATCTCCCGAGGCTATAGTAATATTTCAACAAAGTTATGTGGTCTGAACTATCCTCTAGTTTTCTTATTAATGAATACATATTTGTCTGATACTGTACAAATGAGATACATGAACATCTTAACTATCCTGCATGCATAGATCTGTTTCTAAGTAAATATACCAGAAAAGAATTGTGACTGAATTTTATTCTGAAAAGGATCTGTGCTCTCTCTGGTCTGTAAAAAACGGTCCGGACATTTCATTTACTGTTGACTAGAATTACCATGTTAAATTTAAAGAGGCAATATGATTGATTAGGAAGTGAGCTGCTCCAAAGTCAAAACAATACACTTTCAGATCCGCCAATGTCTTTCACCTGGGTTATTAAAAGGGGTTGAATGCTCTAGATGTTTTGGTAGAAAATTAAGAAAGTTACTGTAATCTCTAAACTAAACAAACTTCACTTTTCTCAACCCCCAGTCAGCTAGAACAGCTTCAATAACAGGTCTATCTGTCTGTGATTTCTAAATATTTCTGCCTCAGTTATCTAGTCCAGTCAAAACAAGCACCATGTTTACAACCAGGGCTGCGAGAGATTTCAAAAAAGCTGCAAATCCTTCCACGCTCATCAGAGCCAAGAATATCCCTAAGTCTCCTGTCTTTCCTTAACTGAATCCTGCCCATAACCTTCCTCTTGCCCCTTCCCTGATCCATTTTCTGGAACCATCTCATTCCTTGATCCCCTAATCCCCTCAGGAAAGAAGTCAGTCCCCTGCTCCAAAGAAAAGAGCTATTCAAGGTCTCTTCGTCCTTTTTCTATCGCACAGTTGAGTGGCTTCCCTTTTGCCATCACACAAGTCTCCTGGAGAAGAGCCTGCACCTTCTCATCTGTAGGAAACACAGTAGAACGCCACTGCACCTCAAAACCTCCCTTTGGAGGAGCCACAAGGGAAGCTGCTGCTCTTAAGATTCACAGATCTGCAAATCTGTTGAAGATTTATAATCCATCTGTCTGGCTGCTTGTGGCCAGTACAGGGGAGGTTGGAACAGGAAAAGAACATTCAAAACTGGTTTGATAAAAGCAAAAGAAGGTCTTTAAAAAACAAAGATAAACTCAGTAAAACTGAATAAAGAAAGAAAGAAAAAAAAAAAGGAAACTTCTAATTTGACTTTCCCAATCCCTGGGCATGAGGCTCAGCAAAATGGGAATTTGCCCCCCTCACTGGCACGGAGTCTCAAAAATAAATACATTAAAAATAAAATTAAATTAAAATAGCCAAAACTCATTCTCTGCCATGTACAAAGTACTGATTTAGTCTGTCATTCTACAGAGGGATCTGCCTTGGGATTTCTCTTTACAGAAGAAATAGGGAACAGGGGAGGACTGGATGAGAAGGGAAATGTTCCCAAGAGAGTTTCACAAGTTACAGCACATTTATTTCACCAGATGCTATTTTTAAACCAGCTGTTGCTATTTTTATAAAATGTCAGTGTTTTCCATTTGCTGAACTCTGTCCTCATCTAGGCAGCCCTCTGCTCCTCCCCCCAAAACTCCCCACCCAACACACACTTTCAATCAAACCACCCCCACACACAACCTTTCCCCCATAACTACCCACTCACCTACCCACACTCCCTCCTCTCTCTCACACACACACACTCCCCCCCCCCAGCTGTCCTCTAATACCCACACTTCCTCTCCAACTTCTCCCAAAATGGCCCCTATTCCTGGTCTCCCCCCCCCCCACACACACACTTCACCCCCACTCCCCACCATTCCCCGAGTGCTTTCATTTCTACTGTGCATCAGATCTGGCAAAGCTGCATTCTTAAAACAATATTTGAAAAGCCTGTCTTCACCCTCTCCCTTCCCCCCCTTAAGCCCCCCCTCTCCCTCCCACAAAAAAAACAGTTGTGCACAGTGCAAAGTCCAAGCTGGATCACCCAACAAATCTCCTGCTTTAGCTTCATTCCTCTCCAAGCACATTCCTGCCAAAGTGTGGGGGGGAGGGAGGGAAGAGAGAGCAAACAAACGCGACTGTTGCTAAGTTTTGCACTTTATACCCTTTTATATTTACAATCCTCTTCAGGCTAAAAATAGCAACACATGATCCATTTATAACTGGCCGGACATGCCCTGAAGCTGCTGGCGGGGCCCTGGCTGATGAGGGGAGCTTTTGCGTTCTTTCTACCTGAGCTCATTCCGCATTTAAAGGGGTCAGACAACTAATCTCCTACAAAGCACATACTCAAATGACTAGCTTCCAGTGGAGATCAGACCCTTAGGTCTGGTATACACTTAAAAGTTAGACTGACCTAGCTATGTGGTTCAGGGCTGTGAAAAACGTTTGCACCAGGGTTACGTCAATTTAATCCCTGGTGAAGATGCGGCGAGGTCGATGGAAGAATTCTTCTGTCAACCTAGCTATCACCCCTTGGAGAGATGAATTAACTACATTGATGGACAAACCGCTTCCATCAGCGTAGCTTTGCCGCTGTAGTATAGACATCCTCTTAGGATAACAGATGTAAAGAGACATTAAACTGTAGACC
Source organism: Chrysemys picta bellii (assembly GCF_011386835.1). Lineage (NCBI taxonomy): Eukaryota > Metazoa > Chordata > Testudines > Emydidae > Chrysemys > Chrysemys picta. The sequence continues at coordinate 44,730,246 of NC_088803.1, read as the reverse complement.
ATCCCAAACCTCCCAAGTGAGTGACCAAGATTGCAAATGAAGAGCATACAAAATTCATACAGAATGCTTCAAAAGCTGTGGGATTCATTCCTTCAGTATAATGAACTGGTTCCATAGCTTTACACTTCCATGATCTAATTATTTCTGATGTTAAAAGGAGAGAGAGAGGAAAAAAAGGGGTGGTGGTGGGGAGAATCACAAAATCTGTGTGAAATGTAAGTAACTTTGGTTCTAAAATGAGTGATGGCCCTTGAAACAAGAGGTTTGGTCAGTTCCTCTGCAAGTAAAGGATATTTCCCCAATTAGACTGATCAGCTATTAAAATATTACTATTGCCTCTAACTTTAATCCCTGCTAGTGCTTTATGCACATGAATTTAACTACGGTAAGCCTCACAGTTGGTCTGGGAGGTAGGTATTCCTCTCATTTTACAAAAACACAGAGGACCAAATTAAGAGGGAGTGTAAATTACACATCAGCAAGTGGGTGTAAAGGAGCATAAATAGGGGTGAGTTACATATTAACAGGCTAGAAGACTGTCAGAAGAGGTTAGAGTGGCTTATCAGTATTGCCAACCCTGCGTGTGCAAAAATCATGAGTCAGACCCTAAAACATTATGAAAGTGTTTTAAGCATGAGCTTAAAACACCAAAACAACCCAAAAGAAATCCCAAAACAAAATCAATGGGGTAGTTTTTATTAATCCTCTGGCTTTTGATTCTTAGGGTGCACTCGAGTCATATTTTCCATTCTTTTCCTACAGCCATGGAAGCTAGTAACTTGCCTTTTTATTGTTTTAAAAAAAAGGTGATATAATCATGACTCCAGGAGCTGTGACATTAAAAAACGACTATCATGAGACCTATATAAAATTGCAAGAACTGACAACGCTGTAACCTTCATTTACACTTTTTAAAGCGTTTGCATTGTGTTTCCTGCTACTCGCCTCAATTCTGGATTCTTAGGAGATAAATCACATTATCTTAGTCCTTGTCTACAGAGGAAAGTTTTTCACTCCATGTTTTTCTGCTATAACTATATTGAAAGAGTATGTCCACACTGCTTTGTTTATGCTGGCTTAAAATACTTCCTGTGTGAATCATTGTGTCTACACAGCTCTGTGCTTTTCTGACATAACAACCCAGCACTTTAAGGGGGAAGGATAGCTCAGTGGTTTGAGCATTGGTCTACTAAACCCAGGGTTGTGAGTTCAATCCTTGAGGGGGCCACTTAGGGATCTGGGGTAAAAATCAGTACTTGATCCTGCTAGTGAAGGCAGGGGGCTCGACTCAATGACCTTTCAAGGTCCCTTCCAGTTCTAGGAGATAGGATATCTCCATTAATTAATTAATAGATATCCCATGGAGCAATGTTCTGCCACGAGACTTACGCATTCTGGGATTTTTCTCCCAGCACGTTGTGGGATATCTACCAGAATTCCAGGACTTTGGGTCAAACTAATAAACTCCCATGATTCCTTTCCTGTTCATCTGGTTTTAACAATCCAGCACCATTTTCAAATTGCTGTCAGTGTTTCCTTTATGCTGCCTGCTGAATGACATAATCCTAGAGCCATGAATACAAACAGGGTGCTCCAGATGTATCAACAGTCACACAGCCAGATGGCTCTGGAGTAGTTGGGAGACAACCACCAGCATAGCTGCCATTATACTGCACAAATACTGCTAGAGGAGGAAGAGGAAGAGAAGTACTGTGGTGACAGCACTGAGCAGTTCATTCTGCATGACATTTTACTGGAGGAGCTTCAGTAGGCAGAGCACCATTTCTGAGCTTGGCCAACCAGCACTGAATGGTGGGGCAGGACAGTGCTGCAGAACTGGGATGACCAGCTGTAACGATGCTGGTTCTGGCGGGACCCAACTGAGGTCCCAATTCAGGACCAATTGCTTAAAAGGGCAGTTACAGCCCAAGGCTGGGGTTTTTCCACCTCTAAGGCAAACCAAACCAGCCAGACTAAGAGGACTTTGGTCTCACCCCACTGGCTAACCACAAGTCACACAAGCAATTCCCATAGACACTCCAGTATCCCAGTATCACCACCAGTGCCACTTGTTATGGGGACAAATGATTATGAAAACCAATACCCCAGTAAAAGAAAAAAAAGGTTCTCTCGATCCCAAAGGACCAAGCCCCAGACCCAGGTCAATATACAAATCAGATCTTACCCACAAATCACGCTGTTGCCAATCCTTTAGAATCTAAAATCTAAAGGTTTATTCATAAAAGGAAAAAGATATAGATGAGAGCTAGAATTGGTTAAATGGAATCAATTACATACAGTAATGGCAAAGTTTTTGGTTCAGGCTTGTAGCAGTGATAGAATAAACTGCAGGTTCAAAATCAAGTCTCTGGAGTAAATCCACAGCTGGGATGGGTCATTCAGTCCTTTGTGTAGAGCTTCCATTTGTAGCAAAGTCCGTCCAGAGGTAAGAAGCAGGATTGAAGACAAGATGGAGGAGAGGCATCAGCCTTTTATAGTCTTTTCCAGGTGTAAGAACACCTCTTTGTCCTTACTGTGGAAAATTACAGCAAAATGGAGTCTGGAGTCACATGGGCCAGTCCCTGCATACTTTGCTGCGTTGCAAGGCATATTTGCCTTCTCTCAATGGGTCAATTGTATAGCTGATGGTCCTTAATGGGCCATCAAGCAGGCTAGGCATAGCTAATACCAACTTGTCTGGGAAGTCTCCCAGAAGCATAGCATAAGTTTGAAATACAGACAGTATAGAGCCAATATTCATAACTTCAACTACAAAATTGATACACACATATAGACAGCATAATCATAACCAGCAACCCATAACCTTGTCTTAGACACCTCATTTGACCCCCTTTATACAAGATTTGGTGCCACTACAGGATCATGGTTGCAACAATGATCTATATGGTCCCAGATTATATCAATAATGTCACACCAGCGGCAGTATCTGAACTTCAGAATGCAGAAGCTGCTTTTTTCCAAGATCTATGCAGCGCTCACCCTGAAGCTGCAGCAGCGCGAACACCAACATGAGAATTCCCCTCAGCGTGGAGAAGCGTGTGGCCATCATCATCGGGAATCTCGCCATCCCTGATTGCTACCAGTCAGTAGCTAACCACTTTGGGGTTGGTAGGTCAACTGTCAGGGTTGCTGTCATGATGGCTGTGATGCTATTAAGAGGGTGCTGCAGCTCTGTTTCATAAAGCAATGCACATGAGGTTGTTGATGGATTTACATGGTTGGGATTCCTAGTTGTATAAGGGGGCCATTGATGTGATTTAGGTACCCATTATTTGTCCCCTAGCCCCTGATCCCCAGGCTTCAGAATTCAGTCAGATCTTGTATTCCCTTTCTGTTGAGGATCACCATGGTACATTCACCAGTATTAATGTGGGGTGGTCAGGAAGGGTCCATGCTGCCAGGATCTTCAGAAACTCATTCCTCTTTTACCGACTGCTCCCTGTACTTCTCTCTTGTTCTTATCCTGGGGCATGAGGCCTTCCCTCCAATTTTCTGTCTTCTTGGCCCGCTCTTGGAATGCCGTCAGCAAACATCTTCCCTCATCCTGTTTCTCTCCCCTCATAGGTTTCCCAGGCATTCAGGAACTGATAATGCCCCTTTCTGTGAGGGCTGTAGCATGTCAGGTACTAGGGGAACAAAGAAGCAATACAAATAGTTATTATAATACTTACTGGTTGAGGTCCCCTCCACAGCCCTGTCAGACTGGCTCTCTGTCTGGGTCTCAGGGACCACCTCGGTACCTGGGTTTCTAGTACAGGGTTTGGTGTGCCAAAGAGCTCGTGGTTGTCCAAGGGAATCCCTTCCTCACTGCGGTCTGTGGTTGGACTTCCAAACTGTCCACAACATAAAGGGATTCCACGATGGCCTCCCTAGCAAAAGTCTGGTCTGGCTTCTCACAGAATGCCTAGGCACTGGGAGCATTGCTGGAGGGCTTTTTTTTTGTCCCTAGAATGGTTATAATTCTGCCAGAAATGCTTGGCTTTGGTACAACCCTGAGCCTTGTCCTGGGAGTGCCCCTTCTCCTGCGTTTGCTCCAATAGCCGAACAGATCTTCTCATCCTGGTAACTCCTGTTAAGACAGGGCTGGATGTGCTCCTCTCCACAGAGGGCAAGGAAATCCAGACCAGAACTGGATAAGACCGTGCACAAGCACTATGCATGGCTGTTATGACAGACTCCTAGGTATCTTAACTTGCCATGAACTGAAATCACAAGAGGGCACACCTGGGTGCGTACCAGCATTTAAACAGGGAAGTGACAGAGTCATGACAACCCCACAGCAATGGAGGACTCACAGGTAAACAGACAGAGTGCGAAGAATGCAGTGTAGGACAGCCATGGAGAACAACTCATTCCAGAATAGAGAGTTATGTTGCTTCCAAAGCGGATTAATTAAAGCAGGATAAGACACCAGATAAATTTATAATTTAATTTAAAATTCTGGAAAAACTGAAGCTGTACCAAAAAACCTCCCCAATGTAGACAAGGCCTTAGACTCCCTCATGCCCACTTACTAACCTGAAACTTGCAACACTTTGCCCATTACCTCTATATTTCACTCAGAGAATTCAAGTGGCTTGCCTGCCTAGTGTCCCCAAATGAGTTTGTGGGAGAGCTGGGAAGAGCATCTCGATCTCATCCTCTTCAGAACTGTGCTCCATCTACTAGATGATCTTGGCCAAAAGGTGAAACACAAACTTATCTGCAGCCATTGAAGGAAACAATCAACTCCTTACAAGCAGCAAGAGTTTCCATAGCGCTGACACAGAAAATCAGCACAATCATTTGTGAGAATCCTTTCCCTCAACGTGAGGCACAACACTAGTCAGTTGTGGTTAGGATTGTGTCAGGAAACGCGACACTTTACAATTGTGTCAAGCATGATAACGTTTTCTAGAGAAGAAAAGCTCTCATCTACGGTGGTGTGCAATGCACTGCAAATTTGCACAGGCAGAGTTGAGAGCAGAATTTGTCCCAAAGGTTCTAAAGTGTCCCTATTTCTTTCTTTAAAGTTTAAGTAGACGACAGTGGCCAGAAAGTGAGGCCTGTTACCACCAGGCAGACAGACCTCTGCAGCACGATCCCCAGGCTATTTAGTCTAAGTTCAATCACTGAACTTTCAGAGGTGTTTATTTTTCAAGATATTTTGGCCAAATTTTATTTTCCTCTTGAGTCAAACAATTAAGCTACTTTTAGATTCTTTCCCCTCCCCTTTCTTGTACCTGTGGTCCTGTAGCTGAGGTACCTTGAATATTAGGGTACATTCAACTCTTCTTCCAGGCACAAATACTAACAGCAGAATGTGGTCTAAATGTTGCAATTCTTTATTCTACAAATGGATATCACTAAGGGGAATTTGTCTTTGCAATTCCATATAAAGCTAGGTAAACCCACGCATTAAAACTGTATACAATACAGATTAGCACAATATTACAGCCTATGTTCACTGAGGTATCTTTACACAGTGGCTCTCTAAAACTTGGGGACATTATTGTTTTACATATGTGAATGTTATTAGGAGTGATTCCCTCTGCTATCTCTAATAGCCCACATATTCATTACACCTTCAAATGCAGTGAGGATCCAGGCTAGCCATTAGTTGCTATTACTGCATTGCACTCTAGGGAATCATGGTCACATGATTCACTCCTATAGCCAACTGGGTACTACTCTTTATTTTTAAATAAAGACAAAATTGTAGGAGAGTTGACCTTCTTGGATCAGCACAAGCTGGGAATCATGAGGAGGAGGAACAGCTAGTGTGAGGAGAAAGATTCTACAGAGCCATACAACTGGTATTCTGTCAGCCAGGTAAAGCCACTTCAACGTTGGAAAGGACCAGGAGCCCTATTGGCTAGAAAGTCAGGGACTGAGTCTGTAATTAAGGCCCCCTTAGTACAGTGATGCAACTGCTGATGAACAGGATGGGAGAGATGGGATTTTACCAAACAAACTGATGGTCCAGTAAGCATGACGAAGGCCTATACCATTTTAACAATACTGGTATAGGTAAAGTGGTACATTTGGATACAGTCAAATTGGTATAAAGGCGCTGTGTGCTAGGAGAGCTAAGAATGCTCACCATCTTGCAGGATCTGGCCCTTTGTCAGGTTGGGTGGGTGAGGAAAACTCACCCGTCTGGGACCTCTCTTCTACCTACCTGCCCTTCCTACCCAAATCTGTAAGAACAGAATCATATTTACCACACAGCAGTTTAAAAAAAAAACCTGAACAAACCCGGACACCCACTATGTTTTCTTTTGCACTATTGTTATTATTTAAAAATAGCTTTAATTGTTGTTGTTTTTTTTTTTTTAAACACAACACATTTTTAAAGCACATTTATAGAAAAAAAAAATAATTTATGCTCTCTTGTTGAGACTGAATGCACAGAGTCAACCTGGCATGAGATTTTATAGCAGAATCGTAAACCTCTGCAAGTTTAAAAAACGTGGCGTATGAGAGAGACACTGGCAGACCTTTAAACTGCAGGAGCACTTGAGGGCGCTGCTGTAATAAGTTTCTCTCACCCAAAACAATCCCAGTTAGCTTTGTTAGGAGCTAAATCCTTCTATTACAATACGAGTTACACTCCTTAGCGGCTACTTACATTCTTGCTGTTACATAGTGGCCCCGCTGTTATGGTACGCAATGAACAGAGGCATGCTCTAGCATTAAACATTCAAGGTTAGCACCAATTATTGTTTAAAATATTTACACGAGGAAGTGAAAGCAGTTTAGATAGCTTCGGAGTGACAGTATTCTTCTTTTCCAGATTTTATTGGCCCTTCCCTGCAGGAAGTACAAAGGAGCGGGCTTTGTGCAGCGCACTAAGATGGTGTTGGGGGACCGGAGCGATGGAAATCACCCTCTAACCCTGAGGGTTGGCCTATGGACAGGTGCTTGGGGCGGTCAAGGGAGAGGGGCGGCAACTGCGGCAATTCGGGGGCAGCAGGTCCCTCACTCCCTCTAGGAGCGAAGGACCTGCCGCTGAACTGCTGCTGCCGATTGCGGCTCCTTCCCCCCCCCCCCAATTGCTGCCACCGATCGCGGCTTTTTTTTTTTTTGCTTGGGGCGGCAGAAATGCTGGAGCCGGCCCTGCCTATGGAGCAGGAATAGCTGCCACGGCTCCTTTGCACCCAACTTTTGTGGGTTTGGGTTTGCTGTGGCTATGTGATTATCATCTCTCTCTCCACAACTGGAACCAGTGGGGAGCCCCCCCCGCATCATGGTGAAGAGACGCCACCCATCTACATCCCTCCCGCCCCCGCCATGTCCCTTCTCCCTCTCTCTCTCTCCTGCAGGGCAATAGGACCTGATCCAAATTCCACTGAAGTCAAGAGAGATTTCCCTGGATCAGGTTGTTAGTGCTCCTTTGTCGCCACAAGTTTTCCTTGTGCTAGGAAGAGGTTTGTGGCTTTCCTTATTTCATTAAATCACTCCCCCTCGCCCACAAGCCTCCCTGCTCCAGTCTGAAGCAAAACTTTGCATTTTGAATTAGAAATGGTCTTTTTATTTAAGTAAAGCTGTAACTTGCCTGCCTGACAAATTGTTCTGTTCAAAAGCTCTGCACTTACAATGCTGCATTTGATAGTCCTGTGATAAAGGGAATGCTCTCGTATTTAGTGCCATTTCTGAATTTTTGGCTGAACAACAATTTTCACTGTTGCACTTTAACTACTGCAGTTTTCTTCAGTACAAATATGTTTTGCTATACAGGAAAAACAAAATCACAAGAAAGCAATTTTAGGGAATAGAAAATCTGCAGAAATCTACCAGAAAGCAGTATCTATACTTAAGAGGAGCGTTTGAGGACACGAGCTGAAGTAGGCTTATGAGCATGGACAGAGGTTCACCTCAGTTAGAAGCCAATTTAGCTTCAATCCTGCAAACACACATGGAAGTAAAGTTTATGCATGTAAGTAATCTCATTGACTTTAATGGGACTGCTTATGTGCATGTTTGCAGGACCAGGCCGATATGGTAAAAAAAAAACAAACGAAAAAATGTAATGGGAACAGTGTGGATGAAGCTAGTGAAATGAAAGCAAGCTGTCTCAGAATCCTCTATCAGTTAGGAAAAGAAAGGGAAACAAATGCCACCTAGACCAAAAAGCGTTTGAGAAAAAATATCTTACCTCCATGGATAAAACATGATTATTTGCTGCTACGTTCAGTTAAATTAAAGAGAATTAAAACTGTGAACCCTCCCTCCCCCCAGCAACATGCATACCCAATTCTAGCTGTTTTCTTTGGTACCATATTATTTTCATCTCTCTGGTTGTATCTGTTGGCCCCAGCCTGAATGGAATTCTTTACTTTTTCAGCTTATTTTGTTTTTAATTAGCTCTTCGGGTTGGGAAGACTGAATGGGCCTTGATGCCATGCTGCCTTCCTGAGTCTGCAGACAGACAGAATGAAACTATGGGCCTCCTCTTAATACTTTAGAGAGTCTTGTATAACTGATCCCCAGAGATCAGCTTTTTGGGAAGGAGGGAACCTCACAATCCCAGATTACAGTCAACAGATTCCCAGTAGCTGGAATGATCTATGAACACAATCAGCGCAGGTATTTTAAATAACACTGACAATGAGCTTCAGAGTTAGCATTTCAAAGCTCCTAGGGACAATTTCAGAGAGTGCTGAGTGTCGCCTGCTAGGTGCTGGGCATTATCAACTCCAACTTACTGACAGAAGTTGAGGGCGTTCAGCACCTAGGGAAGATGTTCAACAACATGCAAAAATTAGGCCTTTAGAGCTGTAGGACCAAACTGAGACATAGTGCAAGAGGATGCAAATCAGTGGGAGCTGTGCCCACGTATGCCAGGGCTGAATTTGACCCGTTGTTTCAGTCTGCAGGGCACACTCAGTCTTCACAACCAGAAGGGTTAGAAGATACTTTTTTGGGTAAATGAAAGGCTTATATTCTCCAGAAACTGATGGGACCACCAAAGAAATGCTGTTGTGGTATTTATGTCAGTATGAGCTCAATCCAGCCTCTTGACTGATCCATTTACTGCGGATGAAATAAAAAACCATTTGCTCCAATTAATGGTTGCATTAAATGAAAAATGGGCCATGTATCCTGGAGGTTCCATTACGAGCTGACTTGAAAAGAACGAACAAGGTTCCTGCCTAGAAAGTGCAGATGATGTTACATGGGGTAGTCACCATGTGCACATTCAAACCCTGCTGCAAGTAAGGCGCTCTACTCAAACTGCGGAAAACAGGTCCAAATGAATAGGACTAAAATCATATGGTAACAAAAATAACCTGTACAGACATTTACAAAAAGAACACGAGTACTTGTGGTACCTTAGAGACTAACAAATTTATTAGGGCATAAGCTTTCGTGGACTACAGCCCACTTCTTCGGATGCATATAGAATGGAACATATATTGAGGAGATATATATACACACATACAGAGAGCATGAACAGGTGGGAGTTGTTTTACCAACTCTGAGAGGAGTTGCTCTCTGTATGTGTGTATATATATCTCCTCAATATATGTTCCATTCTATATGCATCCGAAAAAGTGGGCTGTAGTCCACGAAAGCTTATGCCCTAATAAATTTGTTAGTCTCTAAGGTGCCACAAGTACTCCTGTTCTTTTTGCGGATACAGACTAACACGGCTGCTACTCTGAAACCAGACATTTACAGTGACTCAGAAAAGGCAAAAGGTCTTACAGTTCAATGGGAACTCTGATACAATCTCTGGGTCATCTGATAAACTGAATATGCCATATTATTGTTAGCTGCAAAAGGTTTTGAAATATGACCATGTAATAGGCGATACCTCTCTAGCGCCCCTTTGGGGAGAGGGTGGGCACTGCTCCTGTCTCAGTGTCCAGACAAAGCCCTCTAGCTATCCAGTGGTTCTCAACCTGCGGCCCAATCAGCACAGAGCTGCGGCCCATGTGACATCCTCAGGGCCACACAAATAGTACTGGATGCGGCCCACAATAGTAAACAGGTTGAGAACCACTGAGCTATGCTGTTCAAGGTGTCAGCTCCCTTGCGGGAGGTGAGGGGGCATATTAAAGCAGTCCAAACCAAGTGGGCATGTTTCCACAGCCCACTAAAGCGAAGTCCTAGGCTTCTGGGAAGCCGACAAGCGGGAGGGGAAAACCAACCAAAAGTACTGGCCTCTCTCCTTTCTGGGTGGCCAAGGCTTTCAAGCGGTTTCCCCAGTTGGCAACCCCTGCTTCCAGGGCCCAGAGAGCTCCGAGTTGCTGTTTTACTCTTTCCGAGTGCCCCCATGAATTGAGCAGGGAACCTCCCTTTGAAGGACCCGCCCTGTCTCCAGGCTTCCTTGCCCCTCAAGAGTGAGCTCAGGATCGCATCAACCGAGCCCAACTTCCCCCATTTCCAGCAAAAAGAAGCCCACCTTGCTGTGCTTCTTTCCTGCGTGACGCTGTACTCTAAACCAAGGGGGGTTGGTGAGACAAGTACCATCGCATAATGCCGGGGTTTGTTTCCTTCCTCATATTTAGCTGCTGGAGTGGGGCGTGACCCATAATGAGAGAGAGGGAAAAATATTACCCAGGAAATAGTAACTAAGAGCTTCTATGTCCCACTTGACCACTAGTGCTTGCTTTTTGATCCAGGGAAAAGAACTTGGGCCTGGGGAACAGTCCTGCTCTTTCAGAATACCCCCCCTCATTGAGCAGGGATCCTCCTCCCTTTTAAAGGCCTAGCTCCAGGCTTGACGAGCCTTACAGGTGCACAGGATTGACACTGACTGTGCTCAGAAGAGCTCTTTAACCCTTTCTTGACAGGGGTGAGAACTACCCCACCACTGACAAAGAGAACTAATTGCTCAGACACAGTGAATGCAGCAGATGATACAAACAAACCTGTATCTCACTCCACCCAACTCAGTTACTCGCTGTGGGTCCGAGGCCAACTAATTAAAAAATAGAAGCCAAATAAAGAAATCCCAACTTGTATAATTTAGAGCCTGCAGTTCATAGATTCACAGCCATAACAGGTCAAAAGGACGGGGGCAGTTTGGGGAATACGTCTGTGTCAATTTATGAATTCCTTTTTGTTTTGTGAAATATAATTTTAGGATTGTAACCTCCAGTAAGGATTAGAACGTCCACTTTGTAGCAGAGACAGACCATGTCTAGGAAGATGAAATAAGGCTACCAAAGGGCCACTGAAATTGAATAGTGTTATCTTGGTGGTACAATGGGGTTGCTACTGGCAGAGCCATTGACTTTTAATGACTCTCTGCCCAACCTGGCATAGGGGTTGAATATAGAAAATCCCCAACAGAAGGAGAGTCCGAGAAAAGGTGTCCTAAACTGCTTGTAAATGGAGACATGCTCTCGGAGCAAGGGGAGCCACCCCATTGCAAGAAACAGAAAGATACAGGTGGAAGAGGAGGAGGCACGAAGGGCTTGGCTTTCCCACAATGAGGCACCCAAGGACACTCAGGAGTGGGAAGGACACTGAGAAGGGATTGTGTTCAGATATTTAGAATCTTACATAAAACTATAATGCTCTTGCGCTAAGAGCGAAGTGAGTGTTTAAAAAGTTCCTGTGAAATTTCTTGTGTGAGCTAAGCATTGCTGCTCCCCTTGACATATGGGATTGCAGATTCTGTTTTTTGTCCCTGCCAGGAACTGCTCTGAACAGCGAAGCCATGACCAGTGTGTTCACACAAGTGAAGTTAATGGAAAGTCACAGCTCTGGATCTTGGTTAGCCTCGCCTGGGTGTGAGCATCCCCCCTGCAATGTCCTACCTGCATTACAGAGTCCTCACTGTTTCTGCACTTGTGTGCGTGCATCTGGGACAAGCACAGTGCGTGCATCTGGGACAATATCCCACAGTTCTTTGTGCTGAGATGCTCTAGGATTCTTTCCCAGTCAATTGTATCAATTGTGAGAGAACTTGTCTGACCTTCAGGCGGAATTGCGGGAAGGTCATTGGAGGACTGTCAGCAGTCAGGTGATTTAGCCTGCATCCTCATTGCAAAGTGGGAGCGTTACAGCCTAAGTTAAAGCAGAACCAACCCCCCTGCCCCCATCCAACCAGGTAAGCTACCTCGGGCTTGAAAGCACCTCCAAACCCAGATCAGAGATATTTCTTTGTGGATTGCAGGGGTATTCAGGCTAAAACCCAGATAAGAGCCCAGGTTAACTGTGCTGTGAAGATGTACCCTTAATAGCCGTCAGTCGAGGCTAGTATTGCTCTAGGCTCATCTTTGCAAAAGCGCTCAAGCTAACTGAACTGCTCTCACAGATAGTGTGAGATTCCTCCATATACTTTATGAAGACCAGTTTGTTCCCACTGGGATTTAGTAGAGATCTCTCCGTTCCCAAAACCACAGCTTTAGCACTTCAGCTACCGATCTTGTAAAACACAGTAGCTCAGCTAGCATCTTGCAGGCCTCCAACCACTGAACAGATGAGACATTAATTTATTGCTACACTTCAAACACAAGAAGTGTTTGACTCCGAGTGCACAAACACAAAGGTCTGTTCTTGCTCAGAACTAGTTCTTGCCCAGAGCCTTGTAGACTCAGATTCCAAGACCTGGCCAGAAGGGATCATTGTGATTATCTAATCTGATCTCCCATTCAACACAGATCACAGAACTTTCTCAAAATAATTCCCAGAGCAGATCTTTTAGAAAAACCATCTTGAATTAAACATTGCCAGTGATGGAGAATGGACCACAGACCCCGGTAAATTGTTCCAGGGGTAGATTATTCTCACTATTTAAAATGTATACTTTATTTCCAGGCTGAATTTGTTTCTTTATTAAAAAATTCCTGAATCAGCCACTTCATTATCTTGCCTGGGATTAATATCAGACTGACAGGCCTATAATTACCTGGGTCATCCCATTTACCCTTTTTAAATATTGGTACAAGAGTAGCTATTCCCCAGTCTTCTGTAACTTCCCCAGTGTCCCAGACTTATTGAAAATTGACATTAATGGTCTAGTGAGCTCCTTAGCCAGCTCTTTTAAAATGCTTGTATGCAAGTTATCTGGACCTGCGGATATAAAAATGTCTAACTTTAGTAGCTGCTGTTTAACATCCTCCTGAGATACTAGTGGAATGAAAAGAGTGTTATCTGATATGATGTCACAGGGAGTGCTCCCTCGCCCTGGATTTCTCTTAGCAAGCAGTCCTCACACACTCTCATGCAGGTTCATCACAGTATACTTTATTTACATAGTCGTATACAGTTTTATGTCCCATCACCATAAGGCTTCTCCCAAGCTTCAAAATACCCTCTAAGAACAAGGTGAGGGGAGGGGGAAGAGAGGTCTCACCTCTTTGAAATTCTGAGCTTCGTTGCCCTTCCTTCCAGCTTTCCCTCTCCCTGCCTATCTCCCTTTTAACTGTCACAGCTGACGAGCTGAATCCCCTATATTAATTGGTTAATCACCCAGTCCTTGATCAATTATTTCCTTGATTTAGCTCCTGCCGGGAAGCTTACTGGCTGTAAGAGTGGCGAGTCAGCCTTAGGCCACTTCTACTGTCACATATGACTGCATCATCTGTTTTTTCCCCAATACAGAACAGAAATGTTTTTAAACATGGCTGCCTTGATAATTCTACTATTGATAATTCTAAAATTTCCATCTACTAATGGACCAGTAGTGAGGATTATTTTTGTTCCCCATATACTTAAAATACTCCTTTTTATTGTCCTTATCGCTGCTGGCCATGGAGTCTCCTTATGCATCCCTTATCAATGTTCTGCAACTTCCCTTATCAAGTTTGTCGAGCTATTCTTCCTGTACATACTTTTCAAGCTGGTATATACTACACTTCACTGGGCTATTCATTTAAATATAAGGTATGAACCATGAATTGGGCACCAGTTGCAGAATCAATGAGCATTTACCCAGTGTCATAACCTGACACTGTGCTGCTGCTTCTGAATTAATTCAGAACTTTTCATTGTCCTGCAACACACTGGAGAGAGCAGTGCAAATTGGAACAACCCTGCAAATTTTGGATTAAGGGGAAGCAAACTTGCTACAGGGTAAGGAACTTTAGAAATGCTGGTTATATGAGTAGCTTAGAATAGATTGGTTGGATGGGCCAGACAAAAGTGTGAGGAATATGGGATCTGAACAGGATACTCTCAGAATTTAAGGCAGTGGCCAGATCCCTTGAGATTTGCAAGGTCTTAAATGAAATAGCATTACTTTAAGTACTCATGGGAGGTGTGACAGATATTGCAATTGTATGCAATATATTTGGGGTCCATACTGTATTAAATATATGAATACTTATCAGTGATTGTGTTTCTACTTCAGGGATAAAGTTACCACATGTCCTACAGAAATTAAGAACAATGGAAGACGATTAAGGTGAATCACTGAAATTAAACTCTGGAGGGGTATTACCCCCTGGAGAGATTTGCATGTACTGGTTCAAGCTGAGTTTTTTAGAGACTTCGAGACAAAGAAAGGGCTTTTGGTATAAAAAGATGAGTTTGTATTGACCCAGGGCCTTCCTTCTGATCCAACAAACAAACAGGACTTTCTGTCAAATGGGGGCTCCAAACCTGGTGGAAGGACTTTGGCCCCATAGACCAATGGGTGACTCCTGGTATATTTAGTGTTTGTTTAAATCTGTTTATTGGTTTTTATTATGTTTTCTTTGGAATACTTTTACCTTAAAAATAAAGGCACTTGCTTAGAAATTGCCATATGGTAACTTGTAGCTGTGGGCAATACACTGTTCAGAACTTGCAGAGAGAAAGCAAAGCACACGGTGCTGGTCTTTAATCAAACTGTCTTGCTGTGGATATCACAGTGTAAGCAAAGGGAGCTGTACAGTCTTAAAAACCCAATCAGAAGGGACTAGGGCAAAGATCCCTGCCCAGAGATAGGGGATGGCTGGAGACATGAGACCTCCTGGGAGACTGGGAACCCCAGTGGTGACGGTGGTGGGGGAAGATACAGGTGATGAAAGCTGGGTGATAGGGGATGGATCATTCAATAAATATCCCTCTTCTGTTCACTCCCTTTGAAGTATCTGGAACTGGCCACTGTTGGAAGACAGAATACTGGGCTAGACTGAGCATTCATCTGACCCACTATGGTCATTCTTATAGTCTTATGAAACAGTGATAGTAGGTTGTTGACTATATCAATCATGCTAAGCAAATAATTCAAAATCTTAGACTTCTTCTCCTGGATCAAATAGACTCTGGCTATTTTGGTATGGACAGTCTCTTACTTAGGACAAATTCCATCAGTGTGGGAGAAAAAAATCAGCTATTAAAAACACACAAAAATCCCCCACGTATAAAATTATCACAGATCCTGACAATTAAGTTGCAGACAACCAGAAGCATCTGTCTGGGTCAAAAACGAACGATTCTAGACATTCTACGAGCAAGCAACTGAACTGCTCACAGATTTTCAGTGCCTGCTTAAGCTGGAAAATATATCAATACTATTAGTCTAGTCTTCTCAGGTCACAGGATAGAAAACTTCCTGATGATTTGTAGCTGCAGTATTAAATAGGGCTTCTTTGCATCGGGTACCAACTGTTCTACCTACTGCAATGACCCAGATGCATGTTCCTCAAATAGAAAGTTCTAATACTTTCCATCCATTGTCAATCAATCAATCAAGCCATTTGTGCTACCTCAGCACAGTATGTTTATGCTGATTGCTGGTTTCCCATAGACTTTTGAATAGTCTCTTTAAGAGGCAGCTTTCCTTAGTCTTCAACAGGAAATCTAAATCACTGGACATATGCATGCCAGATTACTTAATGCATCCCACTCTGAGTACTTACAATGGATTCACTCCAAAATTTTCCAGGGTCACACGATATTCTGTGATGCAATTTCCCAGTCAAGGAAGGTTTTGGAGCTAAATCTTTTGCAACCCTCTATCTGGAGGCAAAGTTGAAGAAAGGGCATGGTGAAAAAATCCAGGATGCTGGGAATAAAATAAACCAAAAATGCAGTAAGATCTACCCAGATAATGTACCTATAGCATAACTTTTATTTAAATAGAAAGGGCTGTAAGACATGTTCTCTATTTTTTTAACAGCATCACTGTATTGTGCTGCTTCCTGCCCTCTGATGGACACTCCTTGCTATTACAATTTTTAGACACACTAGGTCAGCAGTGTAAGATGTATCCTGAATTATTAGACTTCTAATTAAAAATGCAATGTGGCCAAGTTACAGTTGCTGTAGGAACCATAATGTTGAGTTATCGGACTCTTGTACATATAAAATCTTGGAGTTTTGTATTCATGTAATTATTGAATCGTTCGTACAGTATGTGGTATGCTCTGGATTGCTGGTATCTCCTGTGTTCTTTCCTAGCCAAAGCAACACATGACAATATGTGTTACTCTCTCTATATTCAGACATCATAGTCAACAGATGGACTACAAACAGGCATCATCTGGGATACAGTGCATCATTCTGACCACAGAAGCCAGGCAGCCCCTTACCAGTTAAGCTACAAGCAAATCTCTGTTAGTTTAGTAACAATAGTTCTGTAATATTGAGGTTTATTCCTTCTTTGTTGTTCAGGAGGGAGAGGGAATTCTTATTATCTCTGAGCAGGTCTGACATTCAATCCAATAGAAAAACAATGGAGACACACATGCTAGCCAGCAGATTGTGTCACCCTGTCACGGGGCGCACCACTCACTGCTTGAAGTGCCTCCTGCTGGTCGCTCTGGGGATTAGCTCTTTCAGGTGACACCCTCTTCCGTGGTTCCCACGCCATCATTCCAACTCTGTTGTCCGCCAGCAGCCCCTCTCGCAGCCTCAGGAACCACAGCATCCTCTTTGTGGGTTGTCCCTCTGGCTGTGCCACTATCTGTGTTTTCCCCCTTCCGGGGGTGGGGAAGTATCTCCAGTTCTATAGTCCAGCCACTTCCCCAGTGGTGAGGGGTACGGGCAGACCCACCCACTACTCTGGGTCCTGGCCCAGGGACCCTGTGGATAGCAGCCTCCTGATGCTTCTCCTTAACTTCTCCACCAGTGCTACTTCAATTCCCTGGGCCACTTCCCTATGACCCTAGCACCTTCTTCACCCTCTTCTCAGGGCCTCCAACCAGCATGTTCCAATAACCAGCCAGGAACTCCCTCTTGCTCCCCCAGCTTTTGTCAGCAACTTCTCTGTCCAAGGTGCTATCTTTCTGCAGCCTGCTAGGAACACCGTCCTTTCTCCTCAGGATCCCTGCAGCAACTGACTGTCTCTGGCCCTACAATTCCATTTATGTAAGCCCGCTGGACCCTGATTGGCTGCTCTGTTTGGCTGCTTTTCACCCCTTCCTTTCCAATGTGAGGGTGAACATCCCATCACATGAATTTACCAGAGGGCAATCATTTCAAGGCATGGCTAACCAGGACCCTAAGACCCCTCCTGTTTGAGGAGGGTATTTTTTCCAAACACACACACACTCTTACTTAAGAGTGTGTCCATTGCAGGATGACAGTCCATGCGTGCTCAACTGATAGGAAGTAACTGAGGAATAGAAAGCCTATTCCCTGAAAGCAAGGACCACTAAGCAATTCATTCCAATCACAGACTAGATATTGGCTAAACTCTGATCCCGTACAGGAAGGAAGTTATCCTGTAGATGGAGTTGAGCGTCAGGAAAAGGGGAGGATTTGAAATGCAAACTGCACACAAACTTAATGGGGCAGGAGATGGGGAAAGTGTAAAAAAAGCACGTTAAACAAAGGAAAAAGAAAAAAGGACAAAACAATTTCACACACCCCCAACCAGCCAAACCGAAACAAAATGACCCTTCCCCTAAATGAGGAATGGAAAATCAGAAAAAGCTGACAACATTCTGCTCCATGAGATTGCTCCATTAGACTTAGTGCTGTAGAGCTAAAGGTAAACAGCATGTCGCCCAACTCCAATTTAGATGCCAAAATGTATAACGGATATGGTAATTATCATCAAAATCTCCCACTGCTGCATGCTAATTCCCACCCTCAAATGCACGTTTGGCTTTTATTAACTTCAGTAGGCAAAGTTTGGTTTTATGTAATTATCTGGTCAACAAAAAGAACAGGAGTACTTGTGGCACCTTAGAGACTAACAAATTTATTAGAGCATAAGCTTTCGTGGACTACAGCCCACTTCTTCGGATGCATACAGAGTGGATTTATTCCACTCTATATGCATCCGAAGAAGTGGGCTGTAGTCCACGAAAGCTTATGCTCTAATAAATTTGTTAGTCTCTAAGGTGCCACAAATACTCCTGTTCTTTTTATGGATACAGACTAACATGGCTGCTACTCTGAAACCTATCTGGTCAACAGTTACCATGTAAACAGAGAGAACTTACAGGATATTTGTGCCCTGTGAAATAAGGGTTAGTCAGATTTGCATAAGCACCTGGGTTAATTAGGGCTGCCTGGAGATCTGTTTTTGTTCTGAGGCTTGGCGTTTATTATTATTCATAGTTATTAACGCAGAAAGAGATGACAAATGTAGTCGTGGGTTAGCAGAAGTGGGTTTGCAAGGAGGGATTTGAAAGATGAGGGAAGGAGCCTGGGTTACAAGGATAGGGAGCTCATGCCAGCCACAGGGGCAGAGTGAAGCAGGGACAAAGATGGGAGTGGGAGAAGGAACAGATGTGTGTGTGTGTGTGTGTGTGTGTGTGTGTGTGTGTGTGTGTGTGTGTGTGTGTGTGTGTGTGTGTGTGTGTGTGTGTGTCAGTCACGTTCCGGGGTGCAATCCAGACCAGGGAAGAATTGTGTCACCTCTTACCCCGTATCCCCGAGTGCCTTACAATGCCTGGCTACTGTAGCTCTCTTAGGGTGACCAGATGTCCTGATTTTATAGGGACAATCCCGATTTTTGGGTCTTTGTCTTATATAGGCTCCTATTACCCCCCACCCTCATCCCGATTTTTCACACTTGCTGTCTGGTCACCCTAAGCTCTCTGCCAGGGATGTCCAGAGTCAGCAACAACCATGCACTTTATGCCCATGTATTGGGCAGCCCTTGTCCAACACTTTGGATCCAGGAGCCTGCCTGCAATACCACAGACTTCTATTGGTCTCCACCAGCCTAACAGGTTAACAATTAGGTAAGGTGACTTCATACTCTTCCCAGCCCTGCATTTCCCCAAAAATGTGTGTCCTGAAATGTCCAGCCCTGTCCTGGAACAATCAGAGGAACATGAAGGTTCATTGCTCCTGTAAAGAGTCAATGTTCAATAGTTTGTTATTTTAACAGGAGTTACCAAAAAGTTCAGTTCAAACACCGCACTGGATTGGTTTAGATTGGGGCTGCCAAGCGATTAAAAAAAACTTAATCGCAATTAATCGCACTGTTAAACAATAATAGAATACCATTTAAGTATTTTTGGGATTTTTTCTACATTTTCAAATATATTGATTTCAATTACAACACATAATACAAAATGCTCACTTTATATTTTTGATTACAAATATTTGCACTGAAAAAAAAGTATATTTCAATTCACTTAATACAAGTACTGTAGTGCAATCTCTTTATAATGAAAGTTGAACTTACAAATGTAGAATTATGTACAAAAAATAACTGCATTCAAAAATAAAACAAATGTAAAACATTGGAGCCTACAAGTCCACTCAGTCCTACTTCAGCCAATTGCTCAGACAAGTAAGTTTGGTTACAATTTGCAGGAGATAAATGCTGCACATTTCTTGTTCACAATGTCATCTGAAAGCGAGAATAGGTGTTCTCATGGCACTGTTGTAGCCGGCGTCACAAGATATTTACATGCCAAATGTGTTAAAGATTCATATGTCCCTTCATGCTTCAACCACCATTCCAGAAGACATGCGGCCATGCTGATGATGGGTTCTGCTCAATAACAATCCAAAGCAGAGCGGAATGACGCATGTTCATTTTCATCATCGGAATGAGATGCCACCAGCACAAGGTTGATTTTCTTTTTTGGTGGTTTGGGTTCTGTAATTTCCGCATCAGCATGTTGCTCTTTTAAGACTTCTGAAAGGATGCTCCACACCTCTTCCCTCTCAGATTTTGGATGGCACTTCAGATTCTTAAACCTCGGGTCTTGTGCTATATCCATCCCTAGAAATCTCACATTGGTACCTCCTTTGCATTTTGTCAAATCTGCTGTGAAAGTGTTCTTAAAATGAGCATGTTCTGGGTCATCATCCGAGACTGCTATAACATGAAATACATGGCAGACTGCGGGTAAAACAGAACACGAGACATACAATTCTCCCCCAAGGAGTTCAGTCACAAATTTAATTAACGCATGTCCTCTGGAATGGTGGCTGAAGTATGAAGGCGCATACGAATGTTTAGCATATCTGGCATGTAAATAGCTTGCAACACTGGCTACAAAAGTGCCATGCGAACGCCTGTTCTCACTTTCAGGTGACACTGTAAATAAGAAGCAGGCAGCAGTATCTCCCGTAAATGTAAACAAACTTGTTTGTCTTAGCGACTGGCTGAACAAGAAGTAGGACTGAGTGGACTTGTAGGCTCTGAAGTTTTACATTGTTTTGTTTTTTAGTGCAGTTATGTAACAAAAAAAAAATCTACATTTGTAAGTTATCGTGAAAGTGTAAAGAGATTGCACTACAGTACTTCCATGAGGTGAATTGAAAAATACTATTTCTTTTATCATTTTTACTGTGCAAATATTTGTAATAAAAATAATATAAAGTGAGCACTGTACACTTTGTATTCTGAGTTGTAACAGAAATCAATACATTTGAAAATGTCAAAAAACATCCAAAATATTTAATAAATTTCAATTGGTATCCTACTGTTTAACAATGCAATTAAGCACAGTTAATTTGAGTTAATCACGTAAGTTAGCTGCGATTAATCGACAGTCCTAGTTTAAATTCAAAATAAAACAAGTTTATTTAATTACAAAGAGAGATTTTAAGTGAGTACAAGTATGAGGATTAAAGTCAGAAATGGTTACAAGAGAAATAAAGATAAAACACTTTCTAGTAACTAAAAAACTTAACAAGCTAGACTGAGCCACCTGAGCGTAGGTGCTAGAACCCTGTAAAAATGCAGATTACTTACTGCTGACTCATGGTGGCAGAAGGATTTTGTTAGCTCTAAACAGAAAATGAACAAGGGTGGAATATTAATCTGGGCAGAGGGGACTAGGACAGTGGAGTTCCTGCATAGAAACCTTAAGAACAGTCAAGTTTAGAGGAAGAAAGCTTAGGTAAGGAGTTACCAATAAAGCCAAACCCCAAGGAAAGAGAAAATTTGGACTATATTTATTGCGCATGTACTCTTTGTGGATCCAGGTGGGAAATCCACCTGATTAGAGTGGCATTATTAGCAGGGCTGGGTCTGGCTTTTTTGCCGCCCCAAACAATAAATAAATCGGGGCGGCCAGAACGGCAAAGCAAAAACAAAAACCTGCGGCAACCCCCCCTCCCAAAAAAAAAAAAAAAGCGGCTGTGCCGCCCCGTAGAATCTGCCGCCCCAACCACGAACTTGCTCGGCTGGTGCCTGCAGACGGCCCTGATTATTAGTAATCCAGGTTTCAGAATTTTATAGGCCACTGGTAAACACACAAATCTCATCCTCTTGGTTTGCCTCTCCAAGGAACTTTTTGACATCAAGTGATTTAATGTTTTTATTTCCAGTTCTGAAAAAGGCATTTCCTGTCTTAAACTCAAACCAGAAACATACTAGTAGATTTAAATAAGATAAAAAGCACAGCTATTGAGGGATGGGGGAAAAGAGAGTGATGGGAAGCAATTAGGGAAGGACAAATCGTCATTTCCCCCCACGGGAAGCCACTCGCCGGACACCTGGGTATCTGAGCTTCAAGATTCTGGAGAAGGGATCACTCACTGCATTATTTAAGTCTAATCTTTCAAAACAGAAAGTCTGAAAGAAAACCTGACAAGAAACTACAGCCCCTCTGTAAGCAACAGAGGCAGAAACAGTCTCATGACCCAAAAAACTAGCAAAACAGACTCCCTAAAGAAATGGCCTTATTTTCTTCTGGTTGCCTCACTCTGCAACATACCCTCAGGTATCTATGATCTGTTTGGGTTTATTATGACTGTATACTGTATATATGAATACCATTGGGGGTAGTTCATATGAAAACAGATCCTCTTTGCTGACACAAGCACCCACAACACCAGCTGAGGACAACAGGAATTGGGGGCACTTTGCAACTTGCAGGATGGGGTCTACAGTGGGGCAAACTGAGCTCTGACTTCGGTGGAATCAAATGGGATGCAAGTCAGTGCTGATCAACACAGAAGGCTATTTTTTCGAGGTGGCAGGTGTCTGGATCTTCATCAGCTTATTCCACATCTCTGTTCCATTCCATTACACATGCTGGAGGATAACCTCAGCAGGCGCAGGGATTTTCATCTCAAACTCTCCCAAATCTGCTTTTTAGGGCTTTGTGGCTTCTCCTGCGCTGCCGCATCTTTGCTCCTTACATTCCTTGGATCAATCGCTCCCCAACAGATAAAGGCATTGCTGCCTCTCGCCCCACGTGTTTCATTAGCAAAAGAGTGAAGTTGGATATAAGTTAAGTTGAACAAGTGGAACTTTATTAAACCCCGTGTGCTGTTCTGTCATGTGGCCGAGTTGCTTCCAGCTTAACTCCCTGTGTTCCCTGTTCCACTGGTGTCTTGTCAATAACAATCCCTCAGAGAACATGGGCCTTCTGACTCCTGTTCCACTGATCAGGATACATCTTCCCTATTTTACAAACAAACCTTAAAAAACAAATAATTGATGGCTAAACCCCCATCCGAGGTCCCTCTGGCCAGAGGCTACTAGCACATAAGTCTCTTTCTCGTAAAGCTGGGTGGATGTGTCATCTTCATACTTGAATGGCGTCGAAATTACTGGAGGCAGATCATTCATAAATAACTTGAAGAATGCTGGGGCAAGAACAAGTGCTTTCTTCCAGGTCCCCAGTGTGCTCAGTTTATTTCCTGGCATTGCTTGGAATGGTCTGTTTTGAAGCCGCATTTCCACAGCCAGAACATCCCATTGCATTAACATCTTTGACTTCTTGACCAGCAGGCTAGTATGCCAGGCGGTCTCATATACAGTACTACTGTATTGCTAAGAAACACAGCCTCTATCTTTTCCTTCTTCTGAACACCATTTCCTATGTAGGTGGTAAGAGCTCCTCTTAGGGCTGAAACCTGCCTGGTCATCATTCAGGTCTACTGTGGGCATGATTCTTTGCAGAGTTAATTGCTCCCAAAATTTGTAAGCACAACTCAGAAATGATTGGACAGAAGGTAGCTGGAAGAGGATAGTCTTTTCTTGGGTTTCGTATAGCTATCACCATAGCTTACCACCATATCTTAGGCATCTTGATCTCTTGGCTGCAATGGGATATGAAAATTGACAACCATTTTATCCGTACCAAAGTGTAGTAGCACTTCTGGTGAAATCTTGTAAAACGCTTTTCCTGCTTTCTTGCGGCTCAGTGTTCTCTCCACTCCTTCAGTGGAGAAATGCTGGAAGATACCCTCCTCACTTCAAGGTGGGACAGTTTGTATCGGTGCCATTCCCTCTTTACTGATTCCCCAAACGGCTCATCCCTGTTGGCTTTTGCCAGGTTAGGTAGGTGTGTGGCAATGCTGTTCGGGGACACTTTACACTGAAGTATGGGTAGTGGTGTCTGTGCTGCTCCAAGCTTTCTTATGAGTGACCACGCTTTCCTGATAGACCTTGTCATGCCTGTATTTGGTGTAACTTCTTCCCAGTGTTCCCTGGATGTCATCAATGAGGTGGTTTGCTATCTCTGAGTCACCAGACCTTTCCCACTGCTTCAGAAGTTCTGCACATTCCTAATGTAAACAGGGTATGTAAAAATATCTGCCATGCTACTTCTTGACTAAGCAGGGTGGTGGACAAAATTTCCCTAAACCATCATGTCAGTGTCAATTTCAGCTAGTCAGGATCTGCAGGTTTTGGGGGTGGAGGGAGGAAGGATGGATGTGTTTAGGATTCCCTTGCTTGATTAGTATGTAATCAATATGTAAGCATATCAGTATGTAAGCATATAGTAGAAACATGTCACTGCATTGGCACTGTTGCCTTATTCCTGGCTTCCCAGTTTCCAGCAATCTTTAAATTTACCTTGCAAAACTAGAAAAGACAGCACATCACTTGATTTTTAGTGGCCAAAGAAAGAACTAAACCGCCTAAGTATGATGTAAAATGATCTTTTTTAAAGTATATGTTTATTGTGTACAAAAGAAGAGGATTTAGTTACAAATGACGAAGTTTAACTGTCCAGATTCCCCCCCTCCCAACACTTTACTAAAACTAAGGTTTGGCAGCTGTGTTAGGGTTCCGTTGTGAGTCTTCTAAGCATTTCCTTGGAAAGACTTTACACTTGGTACCAGGCAAAAAGTCAAAATCAACATTTAAAAAAAAACACGCCCTGTATAATTTCCTGGATTCTGCAGCGTTAAGGTATACTTATGGGGAGAGGGAGGGAGAACTGCTTTTTGTGCTGTTTGACTTTGTGTATAAAGCTAGTCTTCAGACAAGGAAGTTTATATTTCAAATAATATTTTTAACTACATGTGGTCAAGCACATAACTTATCAGGCTACCCTGCCTTTTCCCCCCAGAGTAAACCTTGAATGCTGAATCTTAAAATATATCTGTTTGCAATATTTATTTTTTGCTTAGATTTAAAGTAGAAGCAACAGACTCCCAGACCTTTACAAAATAGGATTATTAGAAGAAAGCCCACCAAGCATGTGTGTTGAAAATAAAATTCTACTAAACTCATTAAAGTAAAATTGATTTAAAAATACATTTCTTTATTTGGGCCCGAACTTGCAAATACTTACTCACATTAAGAATATTCATTCATAGGAGTAATCCCATTGAAATCAATGAGACTGCTCATGCAAGTATAGTTACTCTCGTGTGTGTTTGCAGAATCTGAGCCTTTCGGTCTGATCTATTCCTTTCTGTTCCCCATGCAAGATGAAAACTCTCTGAATTGGATGTCATATATCCTTTTCAGATATCTCTTACATACCTGTTTGACATGTAGGTCATGTTTTTCTCTTAATGGTAGCAGGGATAAGAGTAGGGTAAAATTAACTAAGTGAAAGGAAAAAGGAGATACCTTTGACCTATAATGAAGTACTGTTCCAAGGAGAATCTGGAATAGCAAGGAATTAACCTGGGTTAGGTAGAAGGAGCTTTCCACTGCTGGGATCTTTAAGCCCAGGACTCTGTTCATTTTGCTTCTGTGGGCATCCACCCTAGCTGACACTGCTGCCTGGTGTATATAGGTATGGGACCTCTAGAACAGTCTGACCTTCACATGCACAACCTAACCTGTGACAAGAGAGAATAAAAGGGGCTCCTGTAACACCACAAGTATTCTAATTTTTTCTTTTTGGACTTCTGCTCTTTTGAGAGAGTTTCAGATGAGTGCCCGAGAAGCTTTTATGTCCTTCCAGAAATCTGTCAGTCAATAGTCTATGGAACAATTCAGCTGAAGGCAAACAAGACTCTTAAAGAGAGGGAGATAGTTACTTGAAAACTGAGGTGATCTGCCTATATTTGCCAACGGGAGAAATTATACACAAACATGGTGGATAAAAAGTTAGCCGTACTGTAAGTAAAACAAGAACACAATAAATCGATTCCCCAGAACATAAACTAAATTAGCTACCACTTTTGTATCTTCCCCTTAACATAGGCATGATTTCTAGTGCTTGCTTGGTTTTTCACCTCCTAACCCAGGGGTAGGCAACCTATGGCACGGGTGCCGAAGGCGGCACGCGAGCTGATTTTCAGTGGCACTCACACTGCCTGGGTCCTGGCCATTGGTCCAGGAGGCTCTGCATTTTAATTTAAATTTTAAATGAAGCTTCTTAAACATTTTTAAAAACCTTATTTAAATTTACATACTACAATAGTTTCATTATATATTATAAACTTATAGAAAGAGACCTTCTAAAAACGTTAAAATGTATTACGGGCACGCGAAACTTTAAATTGGAATTAATAAATGAAGACTCGGCACACCACTTCTGAAAGGTTGCCAACCCCTGTAACCTGTTACAGTCTTTGGACCAAGACAATCAAAATGTACTTCAGACATGTTACTGAGCTGGCTGGAGAGGAATAAAGATTTTTTTTTTCTTAAAAGTCACAATTCTGAATTCAACTGTCCTGTCTTCCATGAATTTGCTTCCACAATTTCCCACCATTCTGAGGCTAGAAACCACAACACAAACTTCTTTGCAAAGAGAGGAGGTAAAAAACTGAACCTTAAATTTTAAAAACTAGAAGAAAAAGAACAAACCTTTGGTTTATGTTCCCTCAGCCCCGTTTCAACCATTATTTCCTGTTCTAAGCTCAACACCTATGTTCTCCTTGGCTTAGATTTTATCACTAATTTAAATTTGTTCTTAAGCTTTGTCCGTATGTCGATCTAGATTACGTTTTACATAACAGGAACTCCTAGACTGTAACAGTAGCAACATTGTAACAGTAGCATCACCAGCATAGACTCTGTTAAATCCTTATGAAACCTCCTTCAATTGCTTTCATAAATTTAGTTCCTCTGTACAGAGTTCCTAGTTATGTAAAACATACGTGGCATGTGACATTTTGATCAAAGGCCTCCACTAGTGCACAGCGGGAATTTCTCTAAAGTTATGATAATTGGATGAGAGTGTAGACAAACCCTCTTCCTAAAAATTCCACCAAATATCATTTGAAAGCTGGTACATCCATCCTCCTTTTGAGGTCAACCATGAACCTGCAGAAGAACTTTTGACGTTTCACCAAGTATTACTTCTCTCTCTCTCTCTCTCTCTCTCTCTCTCAACAAGGCTTAAATACCCTACTAAACACTAACTGCACCTAAGAAATTCTTACTTTATTTTATTTTTCCACTGACTAAATGGCCTCCTTGTCAGACTCTGTCTGAATTCCTGGATGGTATCTTCAGCAATTTGGACACAATAGTCTGTCCAACGCATAGGCATCTTTTCAGATATAAAAATCAACAGCATGAAGAATGTAATTTTTCCCTGTTGAGATGCTTGGAATTATTATTGGGCCTTTTGCTGGAAGAGGAGAAATTCAGCCTTACTTTTTCCTTACAGAATTAAGATACTTGGATTGCCTGCTCTCTGATGTGATGGGCTAGACGGCTCTATTGAATTGCTAAGGGAAGCTTGCAGAAGGTGTGGTAACATGGCATGCTCAGCTAGGCCACATACACAGGCATACACTCACGCCCTGGCTCTTGCACACAGAATCCTCAGGCTGCCCTAAAAGAAAGGTCAACAGATTTTGATTACTGAAAATCCAACTCATGAGAAGTTCCCAGCAGTTTCTCAGAAGAAACACAAACGAAAGCTCTGTTGTGGACAGCAACGTGCCTAGAGCAGCACACTCAGATGAAGGCAAAAAACCTGAGATCAGAGCAGTGTTGCGGCAGCACAGCAGAGGGAGTCTGAATTTAAGAGGAACACTGTTTAAGCCTGAATTGTTGCCAGTGTGGTGGAATGAGGAGATCTATCCCAGGATGTAGTGGATGCCCATATGAGAGAACTTTTTTTTGTCCATAATTCTGTTCACAGGTGTCAGGATTGGTACATAAGAATACCATTTTTATAAAATCTGAAGTACAGGACATTTTTACCAAAAAGCACAATTTTTTTCTCCCAACAAACATGATGAGTTATATTTTTGTCTATTCTTTGTAAGGTATATCAGGAGAACAAAACTATTCTCCAAAGTTAGGATTCTCTCAAAGATATATCTGGGATTGTTGGTTTTAAGGAGAGGAAGTACTTATAACTCTCCAATTTTAAAAACAAATCTAATTGCATAAACCAAAATTAAGTCCTAAGGCATTAACACATTAATTAATAAAAACCAAACTTTTTATGGAAATACCTGCCCTATCCTCAATGGAAAGTGACTTTTTTCATTTCACTAAAATACAAATTTAGGCAATTTCCCATAATTCTTAATATTCTTTGCACAAACTAAAAATGAGTTTTTATATGAACAAGCAGTCCCTCTTCTAGGGCAATGTGAGAAAATTAAACACCAGGAAACCAAAAGAGGTTGCCATACTACACAGCAATTAATTTATCAAAACATTTTCAAGACAAATGGTATTTTTAGAAGACAGAAAACTGGTGGAAAATCTTAAATTTTCTCTGGAGTGAAAGACAAAATAAGATTCACTTTGTTTTAAAAAGAGATCTCTACAGGAAAAAGATTCTCAAATTTCTTGCTTGTGTGATATGCAGACCTGCCAAGTGTCAAACATTCTTAGGTAAAATGTCAAACACTTCAAAATGACTGACAGACACTCTTCCCTCTCCCATGAAGTACCGTTTAGTTTAAGGGAAGGTTTACGGGGCTGGAATCCAGGAGCCCATGGATTCTGGTCCCACTTTTTTGTATTGATTGCTGTTCATACTTCAAAGCAGTTCACAAACCTTATTTTATTGACCAGCTATATATATCTCCCTACCTCAGAAAACAGGAGACAGCTATCATTCCTCAACATTTCAGAAATAAAGTAATGAAGGCTGCACAAGATAACTTCAAGCACAGATGGGAATAGGACCCAGCTCTCTAATATGACAGCACCAAGTCATCCTCTCAGCCAGACTTTCAGCACGAATGTGTCAAATGTATATATTTGTATATCCCGTCTACAACCAATCCTTTAAGCACTAGATCACACTGTTTCCAGAGTCAGAAATACAACTCAAGAATCTTAATAGCCAGCATTCCACTGCAGTGTTACAAACAGTTTATAATCCACTGGCAAAGGGTGTCATGTCCTCCTTTGGGGACTAGTCTATATGGAGGATAACAGCCTGCAACTACTACAAGGTGCTACTTTTGCTCAAGATAAAGAAGGCTGTGCTCTGTATCAGCAGATCCTGGGTTCACACGTATGCATATGTGATTATGCAATACTAAATTATCATAATTCATAAACACAAGGGGGAAATTAAGGTTAGAAGGATAACCATAAATCTGGCATTTTTTAAGTTTTTGACTCCAACCTTTTTTAAAAAACAGTTTTTTGTGTGTGTATATTCCAAGCATAGCATATTATTAACTAGTGTATATGTGGGACACTGAACTGCAAAGTAGCGTCCAGAACCCGCACTATGTTATGTTTTATACATTGCTATTCTGTTTGATTATATATACACCAGTGGTTCTCAAACTGTGGGTCAGGACCCCAAAGTGGGTCGTGACTCCATTTTAATGAGGTCGGCAAGGGCTGGCATTCGCCTTGCTGGGGCCCAGGACTGATGCCCGAGCCCCACTGCCTCGGGCTGAAGCCAAAGGGCTGGAGCCCTGAGTGAGTGTGTGCGTGTGGGGGGGAGGGGTGGGAGGAGACGCTCAGGTAACATGCCCCCAGCCTGGGGCTGAAGCCCTTGGGATTCCCCATTGCCTTCAATGAGTTTTGAAAATGGGACACTGCACGGGGCTGGCACCACTGCTTGCTCGAACCCTGCCTGCTCCCTGCATGAGGCTGACAATAGCGTCGCTCGTTTGAGCCCTGTCTGCCCCCTGCCTGAGCCCTGCTTCCCACCTGGTGCGGGGCTGGCTTCACCGCTCGCCCTCCCCACACTCCACTTTTTTGACCAAAGTGGGCATTTTGCCCATTTGTTTTTGCCAACTGATCAAATTGGCACGAGAAAACGGGACAAATGATCACTTCTGCCAAATAAGTTGGGACAGCCAGGACAAAGCTTAAAAAAGGGACTGTCCCAGCCAAAACGGGATGTATAGTCACTAGTCTCATTTTTCCCCACCTCACACATCACCTCCATATTGGTGCACATAACAAAATTCATGTGGTGGGGGTGGGGCCAAGGGGTTCAGTGTGTGGGAAGGGTCTCAGGACTGGGGCAGAAGCTTAGGGTGCAGGGGGGTTAAGGCTCCTGCTGTGGGCTCTGGGGTGGGGATGAGGGGCTCAGGGCTGGGACAGAGGGCTGGAGTAGGGTGAGGGCTCCAGCTGGGGGTGCAGGCTCTGGGGTGGGGCCAAGGATTAGGGGTTTGGGGGGCAAGCTGCCCCAGGGCTACAGTGGAAAAAAAAAGAGAGAGAGAGAGAGAACGAACTCCCCACAGCTCTCTCTCCCCACAGCAACATCTGGGCTGGGGCAGGAGGGGTACCTCTCCCCACCACGGCAGCTCCGGGGCTAGGGCTGGGGCTGTGGGATAGGCGCCTCTCCCACGGCCGCGGTAGGTCCATGCTGCGGCTGGGTTGGGTCGGGGGCTGGGGGAGAGGAAGCTCTCCCCACTGCAGCCCTGAGCGCCTGCGTGGCACTTAATAGGGTGCTGCACAGCCACGCAGCTTAGAGGGAACTTAAACGATCACCCGAATTTTACCACTTTAGAAATCACAGGGAGGTCACATCCTGGTATTTGTCTTCAGAGAGGAGAAATGGAGAGGGACCTTTGTCAGCCCTCAGGGGAAGAGGGGAGTGTGTTAGGCTCTCTATGTACAATGTTTCTCCCAGGAGTTTGAGCCAAACAGGTGTAGCGTTGCTGGCCTGTCTCCCCTACCAGGAAGCACTACCACCATACCAAAGTCTCTTTCAGGCCCTTCCTTTGAGGCACAGTTTATTAATTCTGATACAAAACAACACAAAATAATAGCAAATAATCAATCAATTTGTGTTAAGTACGTGGAAGAAAATAAGTGAATAAGTAACAGTCAACATGGATTTGTCAAGAACAAATTATGTCAAACCAACCTCATATCCTTCTCTGACAGGGTAACAAGCCCAGTGGGTGGGTGGAAAACAGTAGATGGGCTATATCTTGACTTTCGTAAGGCTTTTGATACGGTCTCCCATTATCTTCTCATAAATTAGGGAAATGAACCTATTATAAGGTACGTGCTCAGCTGGTTGGAAAAATATATTTAGAGAGTGATTATCAATAGATCATAATCAAGCTGGAAAGGCATATCGAGTGGGGTCTCACAGGGATCTGTCCTGGGTCCAGTTCTATTCAGTATCTGCAAAAATGATTTGGATAATGGCAGAGAGTGTTCACCTGTAAAGTTTGCAGATGATACAGAGCTGGGAGGGGTTTCAAGCAATTGGGAGGACAGGATTAGAATTCAAAATGATCTTGACAAACTGGAGAAATGGTCTGAAAGAAAAAGGAGGAAATTCAATAAGGACAAATGCAAAGTACTAGGCTAAGGAAGGAATAATCAATTGCACAAACGCAAAAAGGGAAATGACTGCCTAGGAAGAACTACTGCAGAAAAAGATCTGCAGATTATAGTGGATCACAAATTAAATATGAATCAACAAAGTAAAGGAACATAATTCTGGGATGTATTAGCAGGAGTATTGTAAGCAAGACACGAGAAAGTAATTCTTCCGCTCTACTCAGCACTGATAGTACCCCCAGTTGAGGCCTTGTGTCCAGTTCTGGGCACCATAATTCAGGGGGAAATGAGGAGAAAGTCCAGAGGAGAGCAATAACAAGGATTAAAGGTCCAGAAATCATGACCTATGAGGAAAAATTGAAAAATCTGGGTTTCTTTAGTTGTAGAATAGAAGACTGAGGAGGGATCTGATAACAGTTCTCAAGTACGTAAAAGGTTGTTATAAAAGAGGAGCATGATAAATTGTTCTCCATAACCACAGAGGACAGGACAAAAACAAACGGGTTTAAATTTCAGCAAGGGAGATTTAGATTAGACATTAGGAAAAACTTCCTAAGTCTAAGGGTAGGTAAGCACTAGAACAAATTACTTAGGGAGGTTGTGGAATCTCTGTCATTGGAGGTTTTAAGAACAGATTAGACAAACACCTGTCAGTGATGGTCTAGACCTAGGGTTGCCAACTTTGGTTGGACGAATTCCTGGAGATTTCGTCACATAACAATCTTTAATTAAAGATTAATCTTTAATTCCTGGATTTCTATCTAGATCATGCTTGTCCAGTTCCCTGCACTGAGGGCAGGACTTAGATGACCTACTGCAGTCCCCTCCAATCCTGTATTTTTATGATTGTATGGAAACAAAGCCATTCCTCTGACTAACACCTGCTGCAGGGCCAGTCACAGGACTCAGCTCCCCTATCACAGTTCTCTTTCCAGCAGAGTTCTCTCAGCCCTTTATAGGCACTGTAGTGGTGCGGGATTCACCCCTGCGGTGCCTCCTACTGGTGTCCTGGGAATTAGCTCATTATCCAGCCTCTGGAGCGCCCTCTGCAGGCTGGTGTCCCGCTGCTACTTGGCCCCCATGTCCCTCTCAGGACTCGGTGCCCTTTGCAACCCCAGGGTGCTGCCCCTGGCAGTAACCCCTCACTCTTAGGGTCTCCCCTCCCTGGGGAACCCCCACACCCATCCCCACCTCACCTCAGTTGTAGGCTTCTGCCAGTCACCAACTAGCCCCCGCTCCCTGAGGCAGACTGCAGTGTAAAAGCCACTCATCATAGGCAAGGGGGGTTTGGACCTGCTGCCTCTGCCTACCAATGGGCTGCTCCCTGCACCCCCCCGTACCTAACTGGCCTTCCAGTAGGCCACAGCCGGGGGGGGGGGGGGGGGGTTCCAGGCTGGAGCTCCCCAGCTCCCTTGGCCTTCCCCCAGCCCTGCTCCACGCCAGGTACCTTCTCTCAGCTCCCTGCAGCCAGGTCCCTCCCTCTCTAAGCTAGAGAGAGTCTCTGTTAGCCCCTGGCTCACTGGCCTGTTATAGGACCAGGTGTGGCCCAATTGGGGCATGGCCCAGCTGCTGCTGCTTCCCCAATCAGCTTAATAGCTGCTTTCTCCCAGCCACAGCCCTCCCCAGAGCTGCTTTTAACTCCTTCAGGGCAGGAGCGGGGTAACCACCCTGCTACAGCACCAACAGACCCCTTACCAGATGGGATTGATATCTGAACACGGCTGGCTGGCTGGCCCCTATGACCTTAAAGGGGCAGATCACCCTATTACAACAAATCAAACAAAACATCCGCATTTAAATATTCCAACATCCTCTTCCTTCTCAGCTGCTTGGTTTTCAGTCTTCTGTGAGGTCCAAGTCCCACAAATTCTCCAGTCCTCCAAAGAGCTTTCCAGCTAAAAAGGGACAGTGAGATTTCAGATTTCTAATGTAAAAAACCAGTCAAGCTTCCCACACTCCACCCCTGTCCTTTTCAAACAAATCTCTTTTTATACCTCACAAAGCAGCAAAAACAGGATAAATCCACACCTGTAAACAAAACCAAACTTCCCCATCTCTCATTTCAATGCCATACTTCAGCCCACTGCGCAGCTCAAAGGGTCATAACCAGAGTTCTACTACTGCACGCTGTCTAGTCTCAGTTTCTACCCAGGCAGCCACACATCGGCTAGAGCAGCCTCCAGTTTACACTGGGGACTCCACTGATCTCAGGCCAGCCCCCCTATCTGGAGTAGCGTACAGCCACGTTTGCCCCGTTCCTCCACCTCAGCTCAGAATCCGGATCTTAATATCAAGGCTCCTAGAGTAGCTCAGGAAGAAATTCAGAGAACTGGTAACTTTCACCGTAAAATTATTTTAATGATTTTCACTCTATGCCTTTGATCAACAAAACTATGTTAACAGCCAAAAATCAGAGTTCATAAGATCCTGTTATAAATCAGAGTTCGTAAGATCCATTCGGAAGCCGGCAGAATTGATAGATTCAGTGAAAGTAAAGAATGGGCATTCACGTTTCGCCGCTAATGTGAAAATCAACAGGTGCAAAATTAAAGAGTCGGATGGGACAGACTGTACAGAGTGGAATGTTTACCTTGATCTAACTGTACTCCCTGGCCATTTGAGAGTGTTTGTTTATTGCAGTCCACGGCCACTTGACTAGTTTAAACCTCTGAATAACAATGTCCCTTTTGTGTGATATTTATGCTCACCTTGGGTTGTTTGGTTTCTTCAAAGGTGAAAATCACCCCTTCTGGACACAGCCCAGGCTAATCAGGGTTTGTGCACGGTATGAAGGAAGGTGGATAAATGCAGCTGCTTCTCAAGCCCTGGAGCTGCGAAAACAGCTACAGCAACTCCTCATTTCACCTAAAGGGCTTGAGTCTCAGTTGTATGGCTCCCTTTATGTCGCTCGGCTGCATAAAGCATCAGTAAAAGGGTGGAAGTGACGTCCCATGTTAGTGGTGTCCTCAGTTGACACAGAGCTCCTAGAAGGGCTGTATATCAGCATCCCTTCCATCCCTATCTAAGGGTAGGTCTATACTTTGCTTACCGCCGGACCCGGAGGTAAGCAATCGATCTTCTGGGATCGATTTATCACGTCTTGTCTAGACGCGATAAATCGATCCCGGAAGTGCTCGCCGTCGACGCCGGTACTCCTGCTCCGCGAGAGGAGTATGCGGAGTCGACGGGGGAGCATGCCTTCTGCGTCTTGACCCGCGGTAAGTTCGAACTAAGATACTTCGACTTCAGCTACGTTATTCACGTAGCTGAAGTTGCGTATCTTAGTTCGAAGTGGGGGGTTAGTGTAGACCAGGCCTTAGAGAGCATGGCAAGAGCAGTCCTGTACTCCAGCTTTTCTTAGCTCGTGAATGGCCCATAGGGGGCTACTGCAGCCATAGTGTAAATCAGAGTAGCCCTGAGGTTGCTCTAACTTATGCTGGAGGCCCAGCAAGCTTCTGAGCAGCCCGATAGTACAGCGAGTACCACCAATCCCTTCTCTCTTCCAGACTCTCCCATTCTTGAGCTGGTTTTAGGGCTACTGGATCAACACAGCTGAAGGCCCTCTAGCCCACCTCACATCTCCTTTATGGACCAATCTATCGGAGACTGGAATGGAGCACCCTTTGCAATGTGAAATGGGTACAGAGCTCCCTCTGCACAGTTATAACTCCCCTCCTCAATGCCACCGTACAGCTTCAGTGATGCGGAGGATCATCCACATCCCAATTGAGTCTCACCCTAAAAGCTCCCTAGCACTTATGTTGCCACCCCCCAGAACAGAAATCAGCCCCAACATTGAAGTAACATTTTTAATTATAAAATGATTGCAAAAGTGAATTGACCCTCACTAATGCTTACATTGTAAAAACAAATGGTTGAATTGCAACAACCAAAAGAACTCTCTCCTCACTGGGTATGCTAATGTTTCCAAGTCGCTAGGCAGCAAACTAGAATTTGGGATCTCAAATTATCTGGGTCCTAACTCTGGTTTGGAGCATTCTGCTGTTTTGAATTCAGCTTTTATCAATAAACACCAATGTACTGATGAGAAAATAGAACCGTGCTCTCCACAAACACATCCCCCCTATTATACTGGCATGAAAAGCTTTACGGACACTTCTCCTGGGCAGTAAAACAGTGGCCTAAACTTAAAAGTGATTATACAAAATGTAGACTTAACCCAAACGAGCTACAACCAGACACGACCACTAAGGAGTAGAATATCCGACCTTAGCAAAACTTGCCAATTTCTGAGAGTGTTTGAACATGACAGGGAGCTTAACCAAAACCAGCCCTTCATGCACATCATTGATATTACCTTTTCGGGGGGGTTTTAAGGCATCCAGAGGAACAGAGTTTTAAATTCTATTCTCCATAGTTCAACGGAGACCTTTGCTTCATGTGCAGCATCAGCCAGAAAAGCTAATGAAAGGGATGCATAGGGAATGGGATAGAAATTAAAAGCAAAAATATGACAATGTAATTGCATAGGTCAACCAGACACCCCCACCTGGAATTTTGTGCCCAGGTCTGGTCACCCCGTCTCAAAAATGGAACAGCAAAAATAGAGGGGTTTCAGAGACAGGCCATGCAAATGGTCAGAAGTGTGGATAAATGCCTATTTTAAAAGATCGGGACTGTTTTAGTTTAGTGACAAAATGAACAACACGGAACATAACAGGCATACAAAGTAAAGAGTTTTCCTATTACCCCTCTTTCACAATACAAGAACAAGGCAATGTTCCATTTAATTGAAGAACAGCAACATTTAAAAAAATGATAATTATTTTTAAACAATGCATAGAAAACCTGTGAAACATGCTTCCACAAGATATCACCAAGATCAATGCAGTGTTGGTTTCAAGAAAGATTGGATGCTAATATGGATAATGAGAGTAGAAAAATAACAGACGTTACCTCACCTACCTTGTCTTTCTCAATAAGTATACAAACATTTAAAAAAAAGCTTTGTAGAAGAGAGATAAACATATTTCAGAGCATAGGTCCGCCACTAACTGAGTTGAATAGGCACAAACTCCCTCTCTGAACAAGTTGCTCCTTTACTGTTCACCATGGTGACAGGTTTCAGAGTGGTAGCCGTGTTAGTCTGTATCAGCAAAAACAACGAGGAGTCCTTGTGGCACCTTAGAGACTAACAAATTTATTTGGGCTTAAGCTTTCGTGGGCTAGAACCCACTTCATCGGATGCATGCAGTGAAAAATACAGGAGCAGGTATTAATACATAAAAGGATAGGAAAATAACATTTTTCCTCCCTTGGTATCCTGAGGTTAAATTAATTTATCTCGTTAGACTGACCTCACACTTAGTAAAGCAACCCTCATCCTTTCATGTATTTATACCTGTTCCTGTATTTTTCACCTCATGCATCCGATGAAGTGGGTTCTAGCCCACGAAAGCTTATGCCCAAATAAATTTGTTAGTCTCTAAGGTGCCACAAGGACTCCTTGTTGTTCACCACGGGTTTCTTTCTTGCCTCTTATACTGGCCACTGTCAGACAGTTTGTTGGACTATGGGGGCGATTAGTCTGATCTAGTGTGGCAACTCCTATGTGCCATGGTGCAAAGACAGCAAAAAGCACTGGAAGAAATTTAGTGCACAGAAATTAAAAAGCCCTCCTGACCTCTGAAAATAAACATAAAAAGCAAAGTCATGGTTGGAAGCACTACAGCATATTAAGGACATCTTACAAAGCTGAGAACCATGCACTTTGGTCCCTCTGCTCCTTGCATTCATAGAACTTCCAATGCATTGGGCATGGAATTCACCCCAAACCCAAGTAATAGTGCAGAGAATCCTGTCAGGGTGAGGCAGGAAGGTATTCACTAGCCCTTAGCCAGGCAGCCCCTTTGCGTCTACTAGTCCAGGCTGTGCCAGTGGCCACTCTGAACCTCTAATACAAAATTCCTGGGTCCCAGAATGTGCATCCAGCATCCCTAATTAAGCTCCATCTACATTAGAAGTGCATTTTTAACATGTGAACACAGTAAACTGTGGTTTTAACATGTGTTAACTGGTTGGGTAAACCCTAGGTCAGAGACTTGGGTTTACAATGACCAGCTAACCCACGTTAAAACTACAGTTTACCTTGTCTATGCTAGGATTTTAACATGTGTTAGCCAACATGTTACAATTTCACCTTTTCTCCTTGTGAGTTTTACACACTGAACTATCTGGAACTGGCACGGAGACCCTTTCTACAGCATTTAGAGGGTGTAGTGACCCCTTAGTTTGTGCTCACTTCATCTGTGGGCCACCTTTACTGACTTTCAACAAGGACTGCAGGAGGTGAAGGGACTTGCACCGCAAGGTACACCTTTTGGAACTTCTTAGCGGATGCATCATAAGCTCATTGATCTACAGTGTAATAGTAACATGTTTTATTTCAGCCAGAAATAGGGAGAGGTAACAATGTGTTTCAAGAATTAATTAATGACCAAGTTCAGGTCTTAGAGGTTTACCCTAAATATTTTTATCTTATATTTCCTAACTCTTTCAGCCAGCAGGATTTTGCTGTTGTATTTCACGCTGGATTGAGAAATGCTGCTGACCTGTCCCTACATAAATAAGAGAATCTCACAGATAGGATTTTGGCATTATCACTTCCCCAAAATAGGGTCAGGAAGGACTTCAGCAATTTCCTGTGCCTCTTCCTTAAACGGGCACCTTCATAACTAACTTGTGGTTCATAGAGGCAGATCTTTGCCTTTAGGTTTTAAGCAGCTTGGGGCAGGGATAGTGTCTTCTTTTGTGTCTTGTGTGGCTCAGAACTAGAGCCGGGAGAATAATGGATTTTTCAGTTTGTTGGCAATTTTGAAAAGTCAAAATAAACATTTTGGGTCAAACTAAACATTTAATTTCAATTACAAGTATTTTTAAGTGATTTAAAAGAAAAGGAAATTTCAAAATGAAAAGCCGTATTAAACCAAAACATTGAAACATTTTGATTTTCTGAATTTTTGTAGTTTTTTTTTTAAATGAAAAATTCAATGAAATTGACATGAATTCGTGAAATGTTTAGTGTTATCAAATCACTCTATTTACCATGAGGCTGAGACTCAGCAGCTGTTAATGGCAGGAAGAACCATCCTACAACAGTCTGGGGCAGGAAGTGAGAAATCCCTTTTCCACATGTCATTGCTCGGGGAATCTGAGGCAGGATGTAATTAGCCAATGGACATCAGGATGAACAGGTTTATTCTTACAAGTAACAGAATCTTTAAAATGGACATTTTGGTATCTTCAGCTGCACGGCAGAACAACCCCGACACCAAGCTGAGGGTTTTCGTTCCAAACTGACTCAGAGAGACGAGCATCCTCTCCTGAATCACGTATCCCTTAGCTATTCCCTGAAGATTTCCCACCCAGGTACTGTCTCAGGCTGAAAGCTTCTGAATTTCTGGCAGTCTGATGGGCAAAATCAAGCAAACAGACCAAAATCACCGCACAGCGCAGTATGTTTCAGAGTAACAGTGAAGAGGTGGTTGTTGGAGTGCACAGAAATATACAGCAAGGATCCCAATTACTAGATTATCTGAAATGGTGTTTTAAAATACATGTATCTTCAATGTGACTGCACTGCAAAAATGCCTTTCCAGTCATGTCTCCAGGACTCCATCTCACTAACCATCCTTAGTTCATTATGGAGGCTTACTGGGCTGAGGGGTGGGCTTCTGCTATTTTAAACAAGTGCTCCCACAATTCTTTCCCCTCTAGATGGTGGCAAACCCCATTCTGCAGAGATGTGTGTGCTCAGCAACGGGAGAGGAGAGGGGCTGGGCCATCTATTCATTTGTTTTTCCATTGACATAAGAACACTTCCTTATGACCATAGCCAAGTAGGGGGAAAATACTGTTTGTTCAGTAAACTTATATGAAGCTGCCCTTGGCTGGAAAAGTTTGTACTTTGGTCCTGAAAACTATTCTGAGTATATTGGCAGCACAGCACAATGTTCAGCCTTTATGATTTGGGGGTGGGGTAGGTTAAGATCTCTAGCAGGTTGGGGGTTCCATTTCTGAGAAATTTGGTTCATTCTCAAGGCAAAAAAAAATAAAAAATAAAAAAATAAATCTCTCCGGAAGCATTTTTATGAGCTACAAGAGTAAGTCCGCTCTGCTCAGAGTGATTTAGTTGCATCTGGGGATGGGGGAGGGGAGAGAAGGAGAGGGAAGACTCCACCAGAGGCAGGAAAATCATGTAAACTCTTCCTGCAGTTTGGGTGCAGAATTTTAACAGGATCCCCTCAGGGTTTCCAGTAGCCCCTCCTCCAGCACATTACTGCAAAGACTAGGAAAACAGGTAGATGGGGTAAGAGATTCCCCTACTGGTAACACCCCACCCTCACCCAAAACCCTCCTCCCATCCAGCTGGGACGGAGCCAGGACCCACCCCTCCCATCTAGCAATTTGGGAAGCAGAAGGTGGTAGCAACCACCTGACACCTGTTCACCTCCAAATAGAAAACCCTTGAGCTAAGGTGCCCGCTGTTCCTTAATAGAGGAAATATTCATCTGTTTCTTTAAGTGACAACAAAGCTTGTGATAGGCTGCTAATAAATAGATAACGTAGGTTTCCTTTGCAGTAGGAACTCATTAGAGGAAGTAAAAAACACTTCATCTGTCCTATTTATAGAATACATGCGGTCTTGTTTCTCAACTACTCTAATTTACCCTTGGTTCCCTTCGTTACACATCCTTCACCTTCAGAAGTATATGGATCTATCTATCTGTCAAGTATAATCACATTTCAGAGGTTCCTTCAGTCAACAAACATTTGGAGTTCTGTTCATTTGGGTGAATTACCAAGCCTCTTATTACACATTTGTTGATTATACCAATTAGAAGGAAAATTAAATGAAAATAAATGATTATATACACACACTTGTACAAGCACAGGACCAAAATTTAAGGGGGAGTGGGGGAAAAAAAAAAAAACCCCTACACATATATACCTAGTGTATATACTGAGGGTCTGGTGCACAGATAGGAAAAAAATCAGCTCCTACCTAGTGCTTTTCGTTCACAGATCTCAAAGTGCATTATGAAGCTGGGTAAGTAACGTTATCCTGGTTAAAGAGAGAGAGCTGTTATTTTTTTTTTATGGATGATTATCAATTCCTCCTCACATTCAGTACCAACTTTGACCATACTGTGGTCACTGGACAATACTATTTTTTGGCTTCTTACTAGAAGCCTAAGCACAAGTGGGAGGAGTTCCTCCCACTTCTAGAAGCTAAACCATTGTCCACATGGAAGCTGTTCCAGGACAGACTGCACTGGTAAGGCAGCCAGAAGCTTGTGCCAAGGTGCCCCATAGTTCCATAGAGTTGTGCATAGATGTATTTGCCATTTGTAGCAGAGATGCTGCTAACTTTTGCTCATGCAAACGATTAGTAGCCCCACCCTTTAAACGGAAGAGATGCAGTCAGGATGCTGCACCACAGTGAAAAGCTCCTGATTTAAGGCCTAATTTTGCTAGGTAGGAAATGCCCTCAATAATCACAGACACCAACGGGCAGTAGAGGGGGGTTACTGACCCTGTGAGATCAGGATCTGGTACAGCACTATGGGCACGATCTACTGCCTGCAGAAGTCAAAAGCAAAACTCCCAGTGGCTTCCAAGGTGCTTTAAGGCAGCAAACATATCCCACAAAAGGAGTGGAACCCAAACACCCAGCAACACAAAAATGAGCTTGAAATGGTTTTAAAATTAATATTTGGAGCCTAAATTTAAACAAACTGACGCATCAGCCGTATGGAATTCAAGGGGATGGAATTCCACTAAACCGGCGCCAGATGGGCAGAAGCAGAACATTATGAAACAGCAAACAGAAAGGATAGGCTCAAGAAGCGCTAAGGTGAGAAACTGAATGTAAGTTTCAAGAGGCATAAATGTGACCGAGACTCTCACTGACTCCCGCAGGAGTTGTGGGGACTCGGCACTTCTGAAAACCAGGCCCTGCAATGACTCTTAAAAGTTAACAGAAAGATTCTGAAGCTAGTTCTCAGATGCAGTCTCCTGAATAGTGGACCTACGTCGAAGGGACACATGGACAACAGGATGGTATGCTGCCCTCCCGGAGCCAAAACACAAAACCTCACCTAAGTTCCCTGTAAGCTGCGTGGCCCTGCAGCAACCTATTAAGCGCCACGCAGGTGCTCAGGGAACCCAGCACCGGCGGACCTGCCGTGGCTGGGGGAGAGGCACCCCTCCCCCGGCCCGAACCTAGCCCGGCCCCCGACTTGCTGCGGCCAAGGGACAGGCGCCCCTCCCCCGGCCACAACCTGGCCCAGCACCCTATCTGCTGCGGCCAGGGGACAGGCGCCCTTCCCCCATCTCAGGTGCTGCTGTGGGGAAAGATATGACAATTTCCTAACTCAAAAAAAAAAAATCCCCTCAAATATGGAGGAATTCTATATTAGGCCTTGTCTTGACAGATAAAGAGGAACTGATCGTAGAACTAAAAATTAATGGCAACCTAGGTACAAGTGATCATGGCTGGATCACATTTACAATGTGCAAACAGAATAAAGTCCAGACCCGTAATGTATACTTTTGATGCTTTAAAATGGCCAGTGTCACAAAGCTGAGAACAATTATGTGCCAAATCAGCTGGGAGGAATTTAATTGGAAAAAAAATGTGACTGATAATTGGGAATTGTTTAAGAACACTTTATTAGGTGCCCCAAAAGCCACAATCAAGCAAGAAGGCTGTAGTGGTTAAAAACACCAACCTAATTTAGAGAGGAGGAGAAGGCAGCTATAAAAAAAATCCAATAATATGTAATAAATGGAAAAAAGGAAAAGTTGATAGTAATGCATATAAATCAGAAGGTAGGAATTATGGAGAACTGATAAACAGAGCAAAGAGGCACAAAGAGAAATGTATGACTATTAGAGTTAAGGAGAAGTCGTTTTTAAAATATATTCAGAAGAAAAAGAATTTTAACAATGGTATTGGTCCATTACTAGATAGAAACAGTAGAATTATCAATAATAATGCAGAAAAGGCAGAAGTGTTTAACAAATATTTCTGTTCTGTATTTGGGGGAAAAACATGATCATGTAGTCATATCATATGATAACATTCTTTCCGTTCCACTAATATCTCAGAAACATGTTTAACCCCAACTACTAGAGTTAGACGTTTTAAAATCAGCAGCTCCGGATAACTTGCATCTGAGAGTTTTAAAAGAGCTGGCTGAGGAGCTCGCTGGACCATTAATGTTGATTTCAATAAGTCTTGGAGCACACGGGAAATTCCCGAAGACTGAAGACATCTACCATTGTGCCAATATTTAAAAGGGCAAATGGGATCATCTTGGTTATTGGCCTGCCAGTCTGATATCAATCTGATATCAATCCCAGGCAAGATAATGGAGCAGCTCATACACAACTCAATTAATAAATAATTAAAGGAGGGCAATATAGTTAATGACAATCAACATGGATTTATGGAAAATAGATCCTATCAAACTAACTTTTTTTTTATGAGATTACAAGTTTGGTTGATAAACGTCATAGTGTTTTATATAATATATTTAGACTTCTTAGGCATAAGACTTGGTACCACACAACATCTTGATTAAAAAAAAAAACTAGAACAATATAAAATTAGCCTGACACATATTAAATGGATTAAAAGCTGGCTAACTGATAGGTCTCAAAATGTAACTATAGAGAGGGAATTATCATTGAACGGGTGTGTTTCCAGTGAGGACCCGCAGGGATTGGTTCTTAG
This sequence comes from Chrysemys picta bellii, assembly GCF_011386835.1. Lineage (NCBI taxonomy): Eukaryota > Metazoa > Chordata > Testudines > Emydidae > Chrysemys > Chrysemys picta. The sequence continues at coordinate 44,687,293 of NC_088803.1, read as the reverse complement.
CCATATACTAATTAACATTTTTATCAATGACCTGGAAGAAAACATAAAATTATCACTGATAAAGTTCGCAGGTGACACAAAAATGGGGGGAGTGTCACCGATACAGAGTGATCTGGATCACATGGTTAACAAACAATATGCATTTGAATAAGGCTAAGTGTAAATGTATACATCTAGGAACAAAGAACTTAGGCTGTACTTACAGAATAGGGGACTCGGGAAGCAGTGACTGAAAAAGATTCGGGAGTTGTGGGGGAGACGCAGCTGAACATAAGCTCCCACTGTGACACTGTGGCCAAAAGGGCTAATGCAATCCTTGGATTCATAAAACAGGGGACTCTTGAATAGGAGTAGATTATTTTAACTCTGAGTTTGGCACTGATTCGACCGCTGTGGGAACACTATGTCCACAATTTAAGAAGGATGTTGCTAAATTGGAGAGGGTTCAGAGAAGAGCCACAAGAACGTTTAAAGGATTAGAAAACCTGTTGCATAGAGATAGACTCGAGTAGCTCCATCTATTTAGCTTAACAAAGAGAAGTTAAGGGGTGACTTGATTACAGTCTGTAAGTACCTACATGGGGAACAAATATTTAATAATGGGCGCTTCAATCTAGCAGAGAAAGATGTAACACGAGCCAATCGCTGGAAACTGAAGCTAGACACATTCAGACTGGAAATAAAAGTGTACATTTTTAACAGTAAAGGTAATTAATCATTCTAACATTTACCAACAGTTGTGGTGGATTCTCCATCACTAGCAATTTTAAAATCAAGATTGGATGTTTTTTCTAAAAGATCTGCTCTAGGAATTATTTTGGGGAAGTTCTCTGTCCTGTTACACAGAGATCATCTAGTTGGACCATAATGATCTTTTCTGAATTTGGAATCTGGGAATCGATGAGGTATTACAGGCATCCCAGCAGATTGCTGACTGATAAGCACCTTTCCCACAGTCCAGAATGTGAACCCATCTGGTTTTATGTTTGTAAGATAACTCTGGTCAAACCTAACAATGTTTCAGAGGCCCTTACTTGTGCTAGGATCAGGCCTGTGATAACTGTGCAGTTTCATAACATCCCAGGGGCCAAAAAGTCTGTGCTCACCACTGTCAGGGAACACATGCCAGGATCATGCCAGCAACAACTGGATTTCAACAGGGTTGTAGCTCACCCAAATCTGAACCTGGTGCGGACAGGGCCTTTGGAACATTATCACTGATAATGCCAAGCAGCTCGGTCATGAAAATAAAAGAAGAACTAGGTGGGCCTGTATTGTGGGAGCTTTGCACCTAGAGTGTCTCCTGGTCTCGTGCTGCTTGGAGTGGAACTCCCCTCCATTTCTCAGAATCGGGTGCATATGAATATCACTTATAGCGCATGCACATGGGGAGAGAGAGAGAGGCAGTAAATATTAAATAATCATTTAAAAAGCCTTCGTTTCTCCTCTTTGTTTTCTTCCCTTTTCATTCCTTCAGTCTTTTTCTCTCCTTTTTATTCTAGAATCCTGGTTTCTTTCCCTCCTCCCGCTTCATCTTTTTCAGCCTCTTTCTTTTCAGTCTAATCTCTCCATCACTGTGTTCTTTCCTCTTCCATTCTCTTGTCAAAGAACACCACCTTTCCTTCCATGTCAGTTTTTTTTCCCCTCTCAGTACCCTTTCCCAGCCCCTATCTCTCCCTCATTCTCTTTTCTAGCTATCCTCCCCCAATCTCTTTCTTTCCTCTGTTTCTCCAAATTTTTGCTCCATCTGTTAATCAAACACTCTTTGAGGACTGCGTCCCATAACAAGCACACATGCATTTGCTTATTTACAGCTTCCCCATCCCATGCATTTACTCACTCATTCAGTATCGCCAATCCCATGTGTTCAAAAATCATGAGTCAGCCCCCTTCCCCAAATCATGAGACTGACTTATGAGTTTTTTAAAAATAAAGTTTGGCTTCTTTTTATTTGCTTTCTGGTTTGAGCCTTTAGGGTTCATGTTTTCAAGATTTTATCCATGTCCAGGAGGGCTAGAAAGGCTTTTTTTTTTTAAATGATTCTCTCATAATCACATGGTTCCAGAGCTGGGGATTTATTATAAATACCAAATACTGTGAGTGAGACTTGCAATAAAATCATGAGGGGTGGCAACACTGCATGTACCCATTCGATCACAGCAGCAAACACACTTAACAAAGACCTGTAGTCCCACCACTCACTGTTCCTCCCCCAAACCACGTGCCCATTACTCATCAACTATCTGCCCATCACACACAATCGGGATCTCTCAACCTCTCCCTTTATTTCTAAGGTTCCTCAGATTTTTGCCTCTCTCATTCACCACACAGTAGATCTCTCAAGTCCTCTGCCTTTGCGTCGCTCCTTTATGGGACACCCATGGGCATGTTAATTATCTTTTTGCCTCTCCCATTTCCTCTTTCCCATTCAAATGGAGTTAAAAACAAGAGCCCAGTAAGCCGAAGAAAGGACACGGGGAGAGTTTAATGGTTGGGTTTGGGGCAAGGGAAGAGCCAGAAAGACCAGTAGGATCTGGGCAAGAAGGATCAACAGCGTTGTGGTAACAGAAGCAGCAGGCTGGCTGCCACCCTTGGCCCACAGCCTGGATTGCAATTAGCGTTGCCAGGTGTCTGGTTTTTTACCGGAACACCTGGTGAAAAAGCGATCCTGGTGGCTCTGGTCCTGTTAAAAGTCCGGATGGCAGGTCTGGCAGGCTCCCAAGCTGCGGGGGTGGTGCCTGCAGGCGAGGCATCGCGCAGAGCTGCGTGGCACGCTGCCGCCTAGGAGCCAAGGGATATGTTGCCATGCCCGAGGTAAATGCTGCCTGGAGCCTACATCCCCCCCGTACCTCAACTGCCAGCCCTGAACCCCCTCCCATGCCCCAACCCCCTACCCCAGCCCTGAGCCCCCTCCCGGAGCTTACCCCCCAAACACCCCTACACCAGCCCCACCCCAGAGCCCAAACCTCCAGCCAGAGCCCTCACCCCCCCACACACCTCAACCCCCTGCCCCAGCCCACCCCCTCCTGTACCCCAAACTCCTCATCCACAACCCCACCCCATAGCCCGCATCCCCTGCACCGCAACCCCCTGTCCCAGCCCAGAGCCCCATTCTGCACCCAGAACCCCTAATTTCTGGCCTCACCCCGCTGCCCACACCCCCAGCCCAGAGCCTGTACCTCCTCCCTCACTCCAAATCCCTCAGCTCCAACCCAGAGCTACCTCCTGCACGCTAAACCCTTCAAACCTGGCCCCACCCCTGAGCCCGCACCCCAGCCCCCTGCCCTAGCCCCAGTGAAAATGAGCAAGTGAGTGAAGGTGGGGGAAAGCAAGCAACAGAGGGAGGGGAGAATGGAGTGAGCGGGGACAGGGCCTCGGCGAAAGGGCGTGGTGAGGGTGTTCAGTTTTATGCTATTAAAAAGTTGGCAACTCTAGTTGCAATCAGAGCAAAAAAAGTCCCCTACTCATTCACCTGAAGGAGGAAGTGCTTGTGGGTCTTCCAGCTCATACGACCCCTCTTCATACACGTCTAATGCCTGCCAGTCCAACCCGCAACAGTCAGAGATATTTTGAGCAGCCCCCAAAATGCAGCTATAACTCCAATTAATTTACCAGCAGAGAGAGAGAGAGAGAGAGAAAATATAAGGGAGAGTTACAGTTCAATTTTGCTCCGAAGAGCTCATCTGTACCATATAAATCAAACACAGGGCATTTGCCTGTGTTTTATTATAGCATTAAACTTTAACAATAAATAATTTTTACGTGCATAGCCTCCTTTGCCTTTGGCCTCACTTCTCTCTCCTTTTCCTGTATCTTCGCTTCTTTTTCAGAGTTGTAATTTTTTCCTCCTCCTCACCCCTTTGCCTTTCAGGATGTTTCTCTTTAGATTAATTTCTCCTTCTCTCCCTCACTTTCTTTTCTAGTGTTTACCCCTCTCCCTTTCCATATTTTTTTCCAAAAGATTCCACCTTTCCAGTCTTTTATCTTCCCCCTTCTGCCTCTCCTCCATCTTCTTCCCCATCCCAAGCTTCCCAATTATCCTAATCCCCCCATCTCACTCTTCTTGCTTCAATTCGCTCCCCACCTCTTTCTGTACGACTTCCCCACACCATCACCCATTTCTGCCACTAAATCATCCAGACACCCATGAGCTCACTCAACCAACTTTTTGCATACACACCACTCCCAATCCCCGCTGGACTCTCATATTACCTCCGCCGCAGACACACAGATCCACGTACCCATCAGCCACCCTGAAGGGATTTTCAGGGCACCCTTCTGTTGGAGCTTCAAGTGCTCACCACATTTTCTGGGATTCCTCCCCACAGGTTCTGAGGCCTTCCTCCATTACCCTGCGGAGGGTCTCAGTCTCTTTCTGGAGTTCTCATTTCCCTCTCCTGGGACTCTTTCTACGTCAGCTGATCGGGCTCACAAATACACTCGGAAATATTCACTACACACACTGCTTGGAGGAAGGAGGACCAGGCCAACTCATTACTGAGGTGTGTTCAGGGGTCCTGGCTGCACTGAAAATAAACAGTGCCAACTTAGTTACAGGAAGACAACCATGTGGCAACCTAGGCCCAAGCACTGCTGGAAGCCAGGGCTACTAGCCAAGAATTAACCATGTGATGCACTAACACCAACCATTTAGAGCCCACCATGCCACTAATTGGTTACAAACTCAGTCAAAAATTACAGTGTGGACAAGGCTTAAGTGTCACAATTTGATTGTTACTGTGATTGGCTGGCAATTACTCTCTGAACTTGTAACCGAAGACTATAAACAGGGAGTGCCAGTATGAACAAGCTGGAGTTATTGCTTTAGTGAATCAGCCTTTCAGTCAGTTTAGTTATTTGCTCTGGAGAATGAGATAATATAGCCTTACTTTTTGCTGCAGAGGAACCCGATAAGATCCAGTCACAATCTATTCCTTACTCACTTCTGATTCCAGCCAGAGGTTATGCCAAGTTATCCTTAACTTTTTAAGGCAATAACTGAAGAGGTGTTATACAATCCAGTTCAGATGGTGTTATATGGTAGTCACCCACTCCATAATCTAGATTATTGCTATGCTAGGGACTGGGCAAAAACCTCATTGAAGCTAATGGGTTTAATAGATGCCTTTTAGTCAGATTAAATATAGGAAGCAATTAAGATCCTTTTGAAATAATATAGCTGAAATACTGGGAGCCACCACCCACAACACAGGGTTGTCAGGCACTGAGTTATGAGGGTGGGGCTAAATGCAAATGCAGAGGACTGGGTATTGTTTTGGTAGAAGAGAGAGAGAATGAGTGTGTGTGTACGTACACAACAGAAAACCAAAGACAGCTGGAGGGCACTTGTAGCGTGACCTTGAGAGAAAGCTTTTTGGGTAGAGTACTTGCTGAAAAAAAGAGGCTTGGAAGATTGAGCAAAGAGAATGTCTCTTGTTTTAATTCTGCTGTGTTCAGGGAAACAGGATTGCAGCCAAGAAATACCTACCAGCAATTTATTCTCCTAAAGAAAACACCCCACAAGACCCTGAATATTGGCTAACCGCTTGGGTCCAAAGGAGTAACTCTAGTGTTAGTAGTGGGATCCAGTTTCCAGGGAGAGAAGCTGTGAGCTGGCATTCCTGTTGAACGAAAATAATGGAGGTGTTCACAAAACTCAAAGATGGCCAAAAGAATTTAAAATTAGAGTTGGAGACTTCACAAATGGAATTAATGTAGCTTCTGGAGGTTTCTGAGAAAGGACTGAGAGATGACCTGCAGGTGGAGATGAAATCTGTTGGGACAGCAGCTACAAATTGTCTGGGCAGATTGGGAAGCCCAACTGCAACACTCCCAGTCTGGAATGGTAAGATGGATCTGTGAGGTGATGGCAACCTGACTGCCACAGACCAGAAGGACCACTTGATGATTACCTGTTCTGTTCATTCCCTTTGGGGCACCTGGCATTGGCCACTGTCAGAAGACGGGATACTGGACTAGATGGACCTTTGGTCTTACCCAGTATGGCCGTTCTTTGTTCTAAGGTTTTCTATGAAGGAGGGGAGACTGGGAAAGCATTGGTGAACTTGCTAACAGAGATAAGCTGCAGCAAGGACTTAAGGAGTTGAAAAATCACCTTGAGAAGAAAATCAGAGTCATAGATCATAGAGGAAGTCAGCTGCCTGGATATGGAATTGGGTTAGCCAGAGAGCTTGGGTAACTGGACTTTTACAACACTACCCTGTTTGTAATCCAGAGGCCCAGAGGGAAGAGGTCAGATGGTCTCAGCTCAGCTAATGAAAAACCCACTATCTTTGAAGGAAAAACTCCAACTCTCTGAGAGACTTATTTGGTTCAATTCAACATCACAGCCCAAACGAATGGCTGGGCACATGAACAAAAAGGAGGGTTCTAGCAGCCAACTTGAGAGGCCCAATTCTGAAAGTGCTGCAGAAGTTAGCCCCAGAAGAAAGACTGAGTTATCCAGATCTGGTACAAACCTTTGATATGTGGTTTTGAGCCAGCCAGGCTACAGGGCACTGCTAAGAGCTAGAAAAGGGAAAGACGAGACGCTACCTGAACTGGCAGAGGACCTGTGGAGACTTGGATTTCTGGCATACCCAGGCTGTGGTATTTGCCATGGAACTCAAATATTTCCTTGGAATGGTTCACCAGAACCAGTAAGTAAGATGAAAGCTGATCAACATAAGCCCTGTAAGTCTGAGGGTATGTCTTCACTACCAGCCGGATCGACGGGCAGCGATCGATCCAGTGGGGATCGATTTATCTCATCTAGTCTAGACGCGATAAATCGACCCCCGAGCGCTCTCCCGTTGACTCCTGTACTCCAGCTCGGCGAGAGGCACAGGCAGAATCGACGGGGGAGCGGCAGCAGTCGACTCACCGCGGTGAAGACACCACGGTAAGTTGATCTAAGTATGTCGACTTCAGCTATGTTATTCACGTAGCTGAAATTGCGTAACTTAGATCAGTCCCACCCCCTCCCTGGTGTAGACCAGGCCTCAGACATAGGTTGGAAAAGGGGATTCTAATCAAGTTCATGATGACATTTTTGAACATTTAGGAAGAATGATAATTCGGTCTGTGACAGGAAATTGGCAATGGCACAAAAAGTAAGGGAAGCAATTGAGTTAAATGCTGGTAGTGTGAAAAAAATTGGCCACATAATGAAGGACTGTTACAAATGTAAGGCAGAACAGGACAGAGCACCACAAGTGTCTAGTGAAAGCCCCTTTCCGTTTTCTGAGCTGGGTTACACCAAGCTGAAGGGACAAAGCTTGGCGAGACAAGAATCAACCCTACAGTTTTTATTTAGGTCTGGGCAGTTAAAGAAAAATAATGGAAATGTGGGTATTAAGTGTGTAATCGGATCTATGAAACACACAGGAATAGTGGACACTGGCTCATACATAGCATATTTACTCTAATAACGGTTAAGAAGGTTGGGGGATAGGGGATTCATAAACCTGATCTCCTAATTGGTCTCAAATTGAGACACTGACTGGGGAATGTGCACCTGCTCAAAAAGGTTTTGCAAACTTGACTTCAAGATAGCCAAGATAGTAGATGAGCTAATAATCTGTTTGGATTTCATTGTGGTTAATAACTGTGTAATAAATATCAGGAAAGGTATCCTACAAATTCAACCTTTGGAAATTCTCTTTAGAAATGTGGCCCACATGAACTAAAGGATTTTTAGGCTATTGGTTTGCAGTGAACAATTTCTCCTAATAGAAAGGATCTGAAAGTCCCCAAATATTGGGTCAAAAGGGGCAACAGCATTATCATCACTACTACCCCTTTGCTGAACAAAAGCCGGTGTCAGGGCCTTGTGGCTCAGTTTCCAGTTTGGAGCAGATAGTGTAATAGTGGTTGCCAACTTGCTATTATAACATGAGAAAAAATTCTGGAGACTTTTTAAGTAACAGTAAACACTTGTTGCTGAGAACTGTACAGATGGGTGTTGCTGGTTTGCCTGCCTGGCTCCAAGTGCCGTAGCAACCTGCTTCTGCTGCTAAGATGCATAAGGCTAACTATATAATGATTGATAAATGCAAAGTAATGCACATTGGAAAACATAATCCCAATTATACATATAAAATGATGGGGTCCAAATTAGCTGTTACCAGGCAAGAAAGAGATCTGAGTCATTGTGGATAGTTCTCTGAAAACATCCACTCAATGTGCAGTGGCAGTCAAAAAAGCTAACAGAATGATGGGAATCATTATGAAAGGGATAGATAGTAAGACAGAAAATATCATATTGCCTCTATCTAAATCCGTGGTATGCCCACATCCTGAATACTGTGTGCAGATGTGGTCGCCCAATCTCAAAAAAGATATATTGGAATTGGAAAAAGTTCAGAAAAGGGCGACAAAAATTATTAGGGGTATGGAACAGTTTCCATATGAGGAGAGATTAATAAGATTGGGACTTTTTAGCTTGGAAAAAAGAGATGACCTATGTTAGGTTGACTTACAGCCACCACCATAATTACAGTGGTGGCTGATGTCCACACTACCCTCCTTCTGTCGGTGGTGCCAGTCCTCACCACAGACTGAAGAGAAGCAGTGTGGGGGCTGAGAGCCAGGGCTCCCAGCTCCTTGCTCAGAGCCCAGCTGTCCCCTCAGTGAGTCTCTGGGCAGCAGCGCAGCTGGGAGCAGGGAGCCCGGCTGTAGCTGCCCCTCTTTCTTGTCAATTTCACGGCTCCACCCTGGAGCCGTGAAATTGACAAGACAGCCAACAAACAGCTGATGTAAGCACACCAACATAAGCCCTCGCTTCTCATGGAGGTGGAGTTATTATGTTGGTGTAGGAGTCCACTTACATCGGCAGGAGCAAGACTGTAGTATGTACATGGACATAGTTAGGTCAACATAAGGTGGGGCTTGTCTCCATTACAGAGCTAAATTGGTGCTGCTGCAGTTGATGCAGCAGCATAGATTTAGTGGGTCTAGTGAAGATACACTCAATCGGTGGGAGAGCGCTCTCCCATCGATTTCTGTACTCCACCTTAATGAGAGGCGGAAGCAATGTCGGTGGAAGAGCGTCTCCCGTTGATATAGTGTAGTGTGGAACCTGTGGTAAGAAGATCTAGGCTGTGTCGACTTGAGTTACACTACTAATGTAACTCAAATTGTGTAGCTTAAAATCGACCACCAGCTGTAGCGTAAAATAGGCCTTAGGAAGGTAGACTGGGCTTAAGTCTAAATTTCTCCCTAGAAAGCGTGGTCTGAAATCGGTGACCTGCTCATTAATCCTCCTTTTGCGTGTTTGCTCTGCAACACAAAGGAAGCTCAGAAAGGTCTAAGGGCTCAGACAAATGGCTGGTCTTCACTACGGGGAGATAGACACTGCTGCAATCGATACAGCAGGGGTTGATTTAGTGGATCTAGTGAAGACCTGCTAAAATCAACAGCAGAGTGCATTCCGGTCAACCCCGGTACTCCACCTCTCCGAGAAGAGTAAAGGAAGTCTACTAGAGAGCATCTCCCTTCGACGCAGCGCAATGAAGACACTGGAGTAAGTCGACCTAAGCTATATCAACTCCAGAACTCAGGTCAATTTATCTGATAGTGAAGACAAGCCCGAAGGAGTGTGTTAACACACCCACACACCCTCTCTCTCTCCTTTCCCCCCCTCCCTCCCCCACACAATAGGCTTAACATCTCTGAAAGCACTTATTGCATGGCCTCTCAAACTCTTTCCACGGAGAGTTTCATGCTGGGTGTTTAGCACCTTTTGTCATAATGTAATTGTTAGTTGATAGATAGGCGGTACTAAGTTCTCTCTAAGCTGCACCGTTACGTGGCCGTCTATTAAGCGCTGCACAGGCGCACAGGGCTGCCGCGGGGAGAGATGCCTCTCCCCAAGCCCCAGACCTGCTGCGGCATCCCTCCCCCGGCCCAGACCTGCTGCAGCCGGGGACAGGCGCCCCTCCCCTGGCCCCGACCCAGTCCAGCCTGGACCTGCCATGGCTGGGGGAGAGGCTCCCCTCCCCCCCAGCCCAGGTGCTGCTGCAGGGGAGTCCTCTCTCCCCCACTGTAGCCATGGGGAGCCCCACTGCATCCCAACCCCCCCACCCCAGAGCCCGCACCCCCAGCCGGAACCCTCACCCCGCAACCCTCTGCTGCAGCCCTGAGCCCCCTCCCACACTCCAAACCCCTTGGCCCCACCCCACCACATGGGTGGGAAAAATTAGAGGGAACACTGCCGCCTATAGGTTGCCTAGCACTTTCCATTGTCAAACTAGGTTTAAATTTTCCATTCCAGCTGACCTGTTGAGGCTGATTTTTTTTTTTTTTGTAATTCTGTTAAAAATAGTTAAATTGTTTTCAAGAATGAGATTAAGGGAAAAAAAGACACTGTCTTGCCCACTGTTAAAAAATTTGTACAACCATTTCATTGAGAAGCTCTAGCACCTCCATGCTTTGGAATAGGGATCTGAAATTTGGCTGGGGCACTGGGTCTGTGGTCAGCTACATGCCTTTTGCTACATGTGAAAATATACCCAACTTGGGCTAAAAGTTACATGCCCCTGAAAAATCACCATTTGCACATGCTCAGTAAAGGTTTGTTAGAGGCTGGTAGCTAAATTCTCCAACCATTCTCTGGGGACTGACCATGTTCCTTCCCCACACAGTTCCTGCATGCCCCTTACAATGTGCTCCAGTCCCACAGAGCACACTATCACAATCAGTAACTAGTTCGCTCATTTGGTTGAGGTCTGTGCTCTTGATTGAAATGGCCCAACCCTGCTGATCACCCATGGTGAGGTGTGTGTCATTGTCATTCCTTCAGTCTACTTAAAAAAAAAGTTACATACAAAAAACTACATTAAGAGTGTCTCAAAAATTAGGATTGCCAGAGTTAAGGTTAGCTGTGCAACCCTAATTCAGCTCTTTGGTGTGTCTGTGTTAGGATACAGTCTTTAATTACAGGATCACATACTATGTGTTTCCATAGGATCCCAGCCTTATTCAGGGCCCAGGATATATGGTACTCAAGGAAGGAATCAGAGTTGTATAGTATATGACACTGTTGTTAGTCTCTAAGGTGCCACAAATACTCCTGTTCTTTTTGTTGTCTGTATGATCTCTGCCTCATATAGGCTCTGATCCGGCAAACACTTACACACGCACTTAACTTGACTATTGTGAACAGTCCTCCCCCAAAAATCATTGGGACTGCTCATGAGGGTAAAGAGCATGCATAAGTATTTGCAGGATTGAGACCGGTTATGTTATAGACCTAGAGAACAGGAGCAGCTAACAGGGAGGGAGTTTTTAGAGAGGAAGTGGGAGAGCTAGATACATCTGATTAACATTCTCTAAATTTAAGGCAATAAACCATCCCTCTCCATAGAAACAAAACAGAGAAAGAAAACCCAACATAAAAAGCTGCAGGAGTAAAAGAGAGAATCCAGGCAGAAGTCCAGCAACAGAGTGGGGGGCTATCCAGTTTATTGCACTGAATGCATCATGTACGATTACGTGCCTTATGGGGGGGCATGGCGTAAGTGTTCATTCAGGGCAAAGAACTCTTGGCCCTCAGAGACCAAGTATGGGCTCTGGAGACCAGAATGGCTGCACTGGAGAGCTAAGGAAGACAGAGAGGTACATAGAAGAGACTTTCCAACCCACCATAGAGTGGTCCCACCCCCAAACTGACAGCCTCTGTGGAGGAGGATGAAAATCTCAGGAAAGGAGAACATCAAAGTGGAGTGGAGGGAAACGATCCCATAGTTGGGACCCTCCCACCAGATGATGTCATAGTATCCTCTCACACTGAAGATACCTCTCCAGGGGAGGGAACTCTAGTTATTAGGAAGAGACAGGTAATAATAATGGTGGAGTTGATCATTAGAAACATAGATAGCTGGGTTTGTGATGATTGGGAGAACCACATGGTGAATTGCCTGCTGGGTGCAGAGGTGGAAGATCTCTTGAGATATCTAGACAGGGTTATGTGTAGTACTGGGGAGGAGCCAGTGGTCATGATACATGATACCAGGGTACAAAATAATGTGGCATTGCTGCTGATCCCTGTCATACCCCTTTGTCTCTATCCTTTGTGCAATCCGCTTGCAGATGTTCACATTTCCATGGCTGGTCTGTAGCTCTGCTTGCACAGGCTCGTCTCCTCAGAGGCCCAGGAGATCCTACCCAAGGTAGGAACGCATCCAGCGCATGGAGCTGGCATGGTGAGTTGCAAACTACAGGGTGAGCTGCTAGATGTGTTTCCCGAGGTGGTCAGTCAGGAAAAGACATTTCAAAAACATGCCGGGGTTTTAAAATGGTGTGTATGTGACTTCCAGTCTCTGTGACCCCATGGCAGTGGAGTTGAAGGTAGTGACCAGAGCGGCCACTGTTGCAGGGAATGGGACATTGTGGGACAGCTGTCAGGGTCAACCCAGGTCCCGCAGTATTTATCCTCTCAATATGTCAACTTCAGTAGTTTAACCATGGCTCTGCACCATTCAGGAAGGTGATTTTACTGTGCAGCTGCAACAGGGTGCTTATGTCAACCAGAGACAAAATTGAGTGAGCAAGCTGACTTATATCAACCTAACTTTGTAGTGTAGGTCAGGCCTTAGATACTGGAACATCTATTCAGTGGCAAACATGATGACTTCAGGCCTAATGCAAAGCCCATTCAAGTCAATGGAAAGACACCAATTGATTTTGAGAGGCATTGGATTAGGGTGACCAGATGTCCCGTTTTTATAGAGAGAGTCCCGTTTTTGGGGACTTTTTCTTATATAGGCGCCTATTACCCCTCACCCCGTCCCATTTTTTCCCCACAGCTGCTCTCTGGTCACCCTACATTGGATCAAACCCCCAGACAGAAGTTGTTATTGTGACAGGCTGGATCACAGAAACCCCCTTGGGAGCTGCCACCTGATGTGCAAAGACTACCCCTGCTCCTGTTTTCCCTGCCAGCTCAGGACTCCAGCACCCTGTCTTGCTGAGCCAGACACTCCCGTCTGCCCCAACACAGACCCAGGGTCTGAATCATTTGTCCCAAAGCTGCAAGTTTACCTGAAAACAGCTCACAGAAGCGTGTTTGTCTCTAGCTCTCAGATGCCCAACTCCCAATGGGGTGTAAACCCAGATAAATCCGTTTACCCTGCATAAAGCTTATGCAGGGCAAACTCATAAATTGTTCGCCCTCTATAACACTGATAGAGAGATATGCACAGTTGTTTGCTCCCCCAAGTAATAATACATACTCTGAGTAAATTACTAAATAAACAGTGATTTTATTAAATACAGACAGTAGGATTTAAGTGGTTCCAAGCAGTAACAGACAGAACAAAGTAAGTCACCAAGCAAAATAAAATAAAATGCGCAAATCTATGCCTAATCAAACTGAATACAGATAATCTCACCCTCAGAGATGCTTCAGTGAGTTTTTTCTCAGACTGGACACCTTCCAGGCCTGGGCACAATTCTTTCCCCTGGTACAGCTCTTGTTGCAGCTCAGGTGATAGCTAGGGGATTCTTCATGATGGCTCCTCTCTCCCCTTGTTCTCTTCCACCCTTTTATATATTTTTTGCATAAGGCGGGAACCCTTTGTCCCTCTGGGTTTCCACCCCCCTCACTGGAAAAGCACCAGGTTAAAGATGGATTCCAGTTCAGGTGACATGATCACATGTCACTGCAAGACTTCATTACTTACTTGCCAGCACACACATATACAGGAAAAAGAACAGGAGTACTTGTGGCACCTTAGAGACTAACAAATTTATTAGAGCATAAGCTTTCGTGGACTACAGCCCACTTCTTCGGATGAAAGCTTATGCTCTAATAAATTTGTTAGTCTCTAAGGTGCCACAAGTACTCCTGTTCTTTTTGCGGATACAGACTAACAGGGCTGCTACTCTGAAACCTGACATATACAGGAAGACTCACAGGTAAATACAGCCATCTGCAGACAATGGGAGTCATCAAGATTCCAAACCATCCTTAATGGCCCACACTTTACATAATTACAATAGGCCCTCAGAGTTATGTTTTATATTTCTAGTTTTAGATACAAGAGAGGTACATTTCTACAAATCAGATGATCACACTCAGTAGATTATGAGCTTTGTAATGATACCTTACAAGAGACCTTTTGCACGAAGCATCTCCCAGTTACGTTTTGTTCACTTTTTACCATATTTTTCTAAAACTATCCCAGTTACATTATATTCACTTATTATCATGTTTTTATAAAACCATATAGACTGCACAACATCACAGTTATTATTAAGGCCTCAATCCTGCAATTTACAATGTGAAGTCAGACCGTTATCCCTATGTAGAGCTCCCCTTATGTCAGGCTTCCGCGCTAGTGCTGTAAGTTGCAGGATCAGGGCCTATATCAGTAACAGAACATTAACACTTTAATAAGCTTTAAAAAAATGTTCTCTCGACTTTAGATTTTGCTACAGTCCTGAAGTGGTTTGCCGATTTCAAAATTTAGTCATTTATTTGCTAAAGAGAAACAAAAAATAAGTTAAACTCAAAGTATCTCTAAAAAGGGTCCACTTAGCATTATTAGAACACCGTAAGTAACAGTTTACATGGAAATTCAACCAACCAACCAAATCAAACACTGTCCTCAAAGAGTGAATGCTGTAATTTAGGAAGGATACAATGTATTAGTTACACATTACAAAGATTTTTGATCCCTGTTTTATGAGCTAGTGCTCCATGTATATAAACACACACACTTGTGTTATAAAACAAACACAAGAAACAAAGTTTTCTGTCCCTTCCATTCTTGCTTTTCTTCCTGGGGAAGCTGATTAGTCTCTCCACTGTGCTCCTGACTACCTCTCAAAATACACATTTTTGAAGGTAAATGCTGGTGCGAATATAATCTTGACAGCCGATAAGAATCACATGGAACATCGCTCTTGCAAACAGTAAATATTTAGCACTGGAAAAATACACCAGTGGTTTAAACAGACCTATCATATCCCAGTTTTGCTAAAAAATAAAGGTAATTTTGCTAAAGCCCATTTATCAGCTCCTAGATACACCACATTGACTCCTCTCCATAAATACCATGGATTAGATCAAACAGGATAAAACAACAGTTCTTTAATTGTAATTTAAGGTGACAAGCCACGAAGCAAAGACTCAAACTCTGAACACTTCACAGGAACTTCTAAACCTGCTTGGAATAACCAGAAAAATCCAGCCTCTACATGTAATTATTTCCCTTTTTAAAATCACCTCTTAACCCTTTTGATTTCCCAACAATGCAGCTGGACTATCTATCCCCTCCTTGAATAGCACAACCTGACTGTTACAATAAATGGGCCAATAGAAGAACACTTCTCTGAATCAAGAACAGGAGTACGTGTGGCACCTTAGAGACTAACAAATTTATTAGAGCATAAGCTTTCGTGGACTACAGCCCAAATCAACTCTCTGAATACCTGATTCATAATCAACTTTAACCTGTCAAACCGCTTGGTGGGTCCAGCTGCTGGACTGCTTGTTCCCCTTACAGATCATCTGGATACCCTTGAAATAATGAACCCCACTACATGGCTCCAACTCCAAGCCACGGAGAGAAGCGTCCTGATCTCCAAGACGCTTTCCAGTTAGTCAGTAAGTAAAGTCTGAACGTTTCAAACCAGACACAGGCAGCCGCCAACAAGAGACAGCCAGCCAGCCACCTCCCCCCCAGCGCATCTAAACAACAACAGTGTTTAAAGGAGGACAACAGAAGCTGCAAGTGACTTGCAAGCCCTCATTCGCCGCTAGCACACGCTGGGCTGCACCCCCCCCCCGCGGGGCTGGATACACACGCCGCTTGCCCAGGGACCTGCCCACGAAGTCAGGGGTCTCGGGCAGCGCGAACTCCCTTCACCAGCCCCGAACCCACGCAGCGCTCGCTCGCTCGCTCGCTCGCTCGCTCACTCACCCAGCAAGAGCAGCCGGTGGGTCTGCTTGTACTCCCGCTTCTCGGCTTTCAGCGTCTTGTCGATGCTCTTGCTCCTTTTCTTGTCCGCCTTCTCCTTGGCGACCAGCTCTTCCCGGAGCCTGTGGAGCAGCTGGGGGTCCGCGTGCTCCAGCTGCCCTGCGTGCGGCTCCCCATCCCCGCCGTAGGCGATGGAGGGGTGGGCTCCGAGCAGCCTGGCTCGCAGGCTGTAACACATCCCCATGGTGCCGAGCTGGAGGGTCCCGGTCTCTTGCCCTTTAACAAGCCCCAGGCATGTTCTCCAGCTGGGCGCCTCGGGATTCTCCCTCTGGCCTCTTAAGGTGGAACTGCTTCCCCTGGACTCAGGAGCACATTTTTCCCTCCCCCTTTTGGTTCATTTTTTTTTCCTGTCCACACTCATAAGGGGAAATATACACGTGATCCAGACAGGGTTACCGTATTCTCCAGAAAACCCAGGCGGAGAAGATACTGTCCTTTTTTTTTTTTTTTAAAAACA
Source organism: Chrysemys picta bellii (assembly GCF_011386835.1). NCBI lineage: Eukaryota > Metazoa > Chordata > Testudines > Emydidae > Chrysemys > Chrysemys picta. The sequence goes on along the minus strand of NC_088803.1, from coordinate 44,670,853 downwards.
ATGGCTTTGCCTGCTGTGGGTGGTGCTGGGTTGTGTAAGAAGTGTCCCACTGTCTCCTTCACCTCCTCCTCCATTAGCTAAACATCGGCCACTCTTCGCTTTGAGGTTGCTTGGGAATTGACTCCCAGGGCTGTTCGAAGCTGGACAATCCCACTGAGGGAGATGTAAAATAAATACGATGGCTAAGATTTGTAAATACCTCATGGAAACACAGGAAGCAAAATCATTTTTAACTGAGAAAGCTTCATCCAACTCAGGCACTTCAGAGCCCTTCCTACTTTAAAGGGACACTGTCAGATTAAAATCAAGTATTTTTAAATAACCACAACTCCTTTCTTGGGCTATTGCTAACACCTGAGCTATCAGAACAGACCAGTACAAGTCTGCCCAGAAGTGTGTGTTATTTTATTGTGCTGGCTCATTGGGGAAAAAAATCCTAAACGAATGGACAGTTGAATCTCTGTCTTCTAATCAGCCTTGGCTTTTGATGAGTGATAACTTTTTGCAGTTGGATAATATACAGTAGCAGGTGGATAATATAAAGGCAAGAATTATTTGAGGACAAATAGATCCCTGTCTTCAATGCATATTAGGGAGAAAGATAGATATTTATGGGTACTATCACTTTTCAGTGGAAGATTACATAGATTGGTAGCTTTCTCATCCTGTGTACCCCTTTTCTAGCCATGCACTGTCCCACAACCCCCAAATGTAACAACAATAAATCCTGTGCCCACTCCTCAACTGGTGTAAATCCATATACAGTTGCAGTTCAGGATCTGGTCTGTTTTTTAGTGGCAAGAATTTTAAAAATCTAATTTGTTGCATTTTTTTGCTGTTTCTTTACTCTTTGATTATTATTAGTTATTTGCATTGTGGTTACATCTGGAGGGGCCTAGTCTCATTGTGCTAGGCACTACACAAACATACAACACGGGGATGGTCCCCGCCCCAAAAAGTTTTATATTATATGGCCCAATACTGTAATTCCTACTCATGTTATTCATCTCATTGAGGTCAGTGGGATGGCTTTGAATGAGTAAGAATTGGGCATTAGGGAGACATACTTCTTCCAGTTACTCTCCTATGTCAGGGCTTGTCAACATGAGTGATTTCCCTCCCCCCCGCCCCACCCCAGATTAGGTTTGCATGCACAAACAGTTTTGGAATAGTTATTCTGAAATAATTGCATCCACATGTCTGGCTGTTACCTACTTCCCTCTGAATCAGTATATACACATGGTACTGAGTTTTTTCCAAAATAAGTGCTCAGAATTCTGACTAGGTCTCCACTGGTGCCTTGTCCTGCTGGTGAGCTCCATGCATGTTGGGATTTTTCTCACCGTGCATTGTGGTACAACTACCACCTGCGAATTCAGGGACTTGGGGTCACAGTAGCAAATTCCTATGAATCCTCTGCTGGCATCCCATGATTTATCCACCTTTTGTGAATCAGGGCCATTTTCAAACTGCTGTCAGCCAGCACAGAAGGAACACAGCTGTGTGCCACGGTCCAGACATTCATTAATATACAGAGGTTGCTACACATGCATTAGCGATCATGCACCTCGATGGCTTTGGAAGCCAGCCACTGCGCTGCTGAGCTGATTTCGACAGAGGAGAAAGAAATTGAGCAGTTAATTGTGGAAAAAAAAACTTGTCATAGAGAAGATTCATTCAAAGGAGAGCTGACATTGACTGCTGGGAAAAGGATAATGACAATGCCGCTCAGTATTTGGAGGATCAGACCCTTAGACCGGAAAGAGACTAGTCATTTTCACTTTCTGTTTCTCTTGATGCTCCATACATTATTTCTGGCAGCATCCATGCGCTAGGCACTGTACAAAACAAAGGAAGTAATAATAGCAAGATTGCTGCAATGTGAACAATGCAAAGCAATTCTTAAAACAAAAACTGCATCTGAGTAACTTTATGCACTCGTGTGTATAACTGGAGATCCAGCCCAGGGCCTTTGAAGGGAACTTCAGGGGAGAGAAAAGCAGTTAGGGCTAGATTGACGCTTTGCTTTTAAAAGACATGTCATGCGATTGCACTGCCACAGAAAGAGAGGAAAAAAATTATGACTCAGAGGTACCCCTCAGAGTTCTAATTCCCCAGGAGCTCCTCTGATGCACAAGTAGGGGGAACAGCATGTTCCATCAGCCCATTGCTATACACAGCACATTCCCTCCTCTGTGCTGTTAGCTCAGCCATTTGGCACAGGTGTGGTGGGCAAAGCCAAGAGTCAACCAGATCCCTGCTCTTCCCTATGCATCTCTGGTCCCTTCCTGTCCACTTGTGTGCTGTGGGGAACTATGACTCCATGGAATCAGCTCTTATCTCGGTGTTTGGGCTTCCTATCTGTGCAAGCCCTCCATGATCATGCAGGGTATGCGCCTGGGGGGGGGGGGGGACGACTCAGCAGCATTGTCTTATGCTCTCTTCCCCTCTATACAGCCATATAAGGCTAGGTTACAGTTTAACGCTTAGGAAATAAGAAAATGTGATTGTAAAACCATCAAAATAGGCCAGGGGAGCCAAGGCCAGTGTAATACCTGAAACAAACTTTAACTGGTTTTTAAAAAACTGAACTAGATTTCAAGTAGGTGGAGTCCCTTTAAAAAAAAAATCCCACAGAAACATTTCTACAGATATTAAGGGCACGTGCCGGTTTCAGTGTTTGTTTTTCATGTTGTTCTTATTTAGGTTTATACAGGGGTGAAAGTAACTTAAGGGACTTACCGGTACACAGGACTGGGGTCCTGAGCAATGGGGGGGGGGACCTCAGGTGGAAGGGGTGGGGCCTTTAAATCCCTGAGCCCCTTAAATTGCCGCCGCTACCTCAGAACTCCGGCAGCAATTTAAAGGGCCCAGGGCTCTGGCTGCGGTAGCAGGGAGCCCCCAGCCCTGGACCCTTTAAATCACCGCTGGAGCCCCATGGTAGCGGTAGCTGTGGCGGCAGCCGGGAGCCCTGGGGCTCTGGCGGTGATTTAAAGGGCCCAGGGCTCTGGCCCCCGCCACTACCCCAGGGCTCCAGCAGTGGGGTTCTGGTGGTGATTTAAAGGGCCAGGGGCTCCGGCTGCTGCCGGGAGCCCAGGGCCCTTTTAAATTGCCGGTATGGTCGGCTGTGTACCGGCTCTTGCCAGTACGCCCTACTGTACCGGCTTACTTTCACCTCTGGGTTAATAGTTTAATGTACTTTATGAATTCCTGAGGGATGCATTTCTGGGCCTAAGTAATGAGAGAGCTAGTCTTCATGATAGTTTCACTATCCAGGAATGGAAATACTATGAGAAGACACAAACTTGCAAAACCCGCACTCACTCTCTCTCTCTCTCTGGCTTTCTTGAGTCCCTGCAGAACCAGATGCATAGCCCTGTCTGAAGTTAGTTTTCATTAAAAAAAAAAGAAAATTTGGGGGTTATCTATACTTGCTTCCAGTGTCCCTTTACGAACTGACTTTTCTGGGAGCTGGCATTATGGTGAATAGGACAAAGGTAAATTTGCAACTAACCCACAAGAGTGGGTTTCTGGAACTCCAGAGCAGGCCACACCCATGTCTTGGGGATGTTGCTCATTTCAAACTGAAGTTTACCTCCATCCGACAACGTTTTCTCGCTTTTGTTACAGTAGATAATTTAAGGCCAGATGATCCCACCTTTACTCGCTCTGAGTAGTACTTTACTCCATGAGTAGTCCCACGGCAGTCAATGGGACGACTCCCAGAGTAAGGTACCACTCATCATCAGCAGGTGAGGGGCAGAATCTAACTCTGCTATTTGTTTCCTCCTGTTTATTATAATGTACCTAAACAATGCTCTAGATGCCCATTCAGTGCTCTGGTGCCTGGATATTACCGTATTTGGTGCCTTGTAAATACCAGAGAGAGATTAGATAGCTATACAAACTATTGCACAGCAGAAAAATTCACCACAGCTATGCGGCCATGACCCCAAAATTGTAGAAACAGTTATTCTGTGCTGCAGAAGTGAATCAACCCCACGTCCTACTGAGGTGTTTGCACCACTAGTTTTCTGTGTCCCTCATTGTGATGTCTTTCCCCCGGGACTGAACTTCTGTCTGTCTCATTCGTATACTCAAGTGAAAGAAATGTAAGCTGCTGAGGGAATATAAAGGCCAGGCAAGTGGATTTGAGGAGTATTATTAATAGTTTTCCCCCCACCCCAACCCCATCTGTGGCTTTTGGAGAGGCACTAGAACAAGAGTAAGGTTATATTTAGAGCTGAGATGATTCTTTGAGGCACACTATGTTACAAAAGTCAGTGCGCTGCCGCTGCCTGAAAAAGGAACAAGAGCCCTTGACTGGCCATGGGGGGGGGGGGGGGGGGCAAACTAAAAGGACAGAACAGAAGGCAGCATTCAGCTAAAGAATCAGATCCCCCAGGATCCCCAGAAGGACAAATATTATCAGCTTTGTGTGATGCACAACAATGAGACTTTGAAATGTTAGGATTAGCTGGGTTGGCTGCAATTAAAATTTGGAAACCTTTCCAAAGATGAGTTCTTCCCAAGTGTGTTTAACAACTGGCTTGAATGGCATTTTACCCGGCATGCAACACCCATTCTTACTGCAAGGAGCCTTATGAAAAACCAAACCCTCCCAAACTATAGGTAAAGGTGTTAGCTGGCTATTTAAAACTCAGACACACTAGCCACTCCTTGCCCTCTGCCCACACCCAGTCTTTAAATTCCTAGAACAAACATGACAGCACCATACTAAAACAGCAGGTGGAGTTAGATACAGGTATCCGGTAAGAAAAGGAGATATAAGAGCAGCTTGAAATGAAAATGTGTATATATTGGTCTACTCCTGGCTACCATCCATGCCTATAGTTACTGTATAACTGAATTCATTAAACTTCCTCAATCACTGTGTCTTCTCACTATACTGATCAGCATTTCTGGACTGTTTATTGGCCACCGGCCTATTCAGATGGCAAAACTTTTACTGAATTCAGTGGCAGCATGATAGGGTCTTAGTTTTCTATTTCACAGTTAGGTGTATTACAAAGATATTGATTAATTTTGAAAGTCACACAGGTCTGAATAATACCAGATGATCCAAGTATCTTTTATTACATATGGGCATGAACATCATAGGGGCATTTACACAGTGGGATGGAATTTGGCCACAAAAGCAGAGGTTTAATCGTAGTTTACACAAAATGCACTGACAGGTTTCCAAAGAGTTCTACCTCAGTTCTCCATGTTAATGTCATGGTTGTGCACACGTACTGGCTAACTGCCTAGGCCCTTGCAGTCAGTATGTGTTCTCAGATGTGCAACTCTGTGCTTAATTTCTTTGAAAAAGTCCTTAAAGGGGGTACTAATATATCATATTCACTTCCTACACACATTAAAGAGATCTGGGACAAGAGGCAAGACATTGCTAAACTACTACGATATGTTAACAGCTGTTTTTCCAGAGAGCAGTTTGACAGTGAATAAGAGTGAAATACTGTTAAAAAACCCAAAAACAAAAATAATCACCCAGGATGTTGATTGTGTCCTGTAATAATAATTATACCTAGCTCCTAAACAGTACTTTTCATCAGTGGAGCTCAAAACAGTTCACAAAGGAAGTAAGCATCATTATTTCCATTTTACAGATGGGGAAGTGGAGGCATAGGAAGGTGACTTACACAAGGCCAACCTGTTGGAGACACGGACATGGGCAGTCAGACCTCACAGCTTGAGCAGCAGTTAGTAGCCAGGAATGGAGCCAGATTCAAAGGCAAGGGTCAGAGCCAAAGTCAGAAATTGGAGCTGAGGGTCAGAGCCAGGTTACCTGGAGCAAGGCAAGTCTGAGTCCAAGGCAGGGGACTATCACAGCCATGAACATATTCCTTAAGCAGCCATTAAACAACTGTCAGGCAGTCTACTACAGGCCAACTGTACTTACAGGCTGCCAAGAGACAGGCTTATAGGCTGTTGGCCAGGGGTGGGCAAACTACGGCCCGGGAGCCACATCCAGCCCTCCAGACGTTATAATCCGACCCTCGAGCTCCCGCCGGGGAGCGGGGTCTGGGGCTTGCCCCACTCTGGCGCTCCAGCCAGGGAGTGGGGTGGGGACTTGCCCCACTCCGTGCAGCTCCCAGAAGCAGTGACATGTCCCCCCTCTGGCTCCTATGCATAGGGGCAGCCGGGGGGCTCCGCACGTAGCCCCCGCCCCAAGCGCCACCACCGCAGCTCCCATTGGCCAGGAACTGCGGCCAATGGGAGCTGCAGGGGTGGCGCCTGCGGACAGGGCAGTCCGCAGAGCCGCCTGGCCGTGTATAGGAGCCGGAGTGGGGACATGCTGCTGCTTCTGGGAGCTGCTTGAGGTAAGCGCCGCCCAGAGCCTGCACCTCGACCCCAACCCCCTGCCCCAATTCCCCTCCTGCTCTCCGAACCCCTCGGTCCCAGCCTGGAGCACCCTCCTGCACCCCAAACTCCTCATCCCCAGCCCCACTCTAGAGCCCACTCCCCCACCAGAGCCCTCACACCCCCTGCACGCCCCAACCCCCTGCCCCAGCCCTGATCCCCCTCCTGCCTCTGAACCCCTTAGTCCCAGCCTGGAGAACCCTCCTGTACCCCAAACCCCTCATCCCACACCCCCACCAGAGCCCACACCCCCAGCCAGAGCCCTCACACCCCACACCCCTGCTCGCACCCCAGAGCCCCCTCCCACACCCTGAACTCTTCATTTCTGGCCCCACCCCAGAGCCTGCACCTCCAGCTGGAGCCATCACCCCCATCCCAATTTCATGAGCGTTCATGGCCCGCCATATAATTTCCATAGCCAGATGTGGCCCTCAGGCCAAAACGTTTGCCCATCCCTGCTTCCTGACACAACCAGCTAGCTAGGGGCTGAGCTGGGACTAGAACCCAATTCGCCTGAATCTCAGGCTAGTGCACTATTCACTCGCTCCTGTGTTAGGAGCAGTACAGAGTACCTGGGGCCACTCTGGTTCAAGAATTCCTCCCTCAGCTGCTGGGCACATAGACGTGGCATGCCTACTGATCCATCCCACAAGGGGATACAGTTTGCTACTCCTCCATGGCCCCTCCCCACCGCCCTCTGACCGATGCACAGAGCAGAGGTGAACTGAGACCCTGCCATTTTCCCATACCCAGGGAGGGGAGCAGTTCCAGCATGCGACTGTGATTCTGTCTAGACTTTATATTTATGCAAGTTGCGCAAAGGGCAGAAAATTCCTTATACTCTCTGCTCACAGCTCACTATGTCCCTGCATAAGGGCCAGGCAGAATCTGGTTCCCATGTTCCAGTCACTGTGGTATCTTGGGACAACATCCAATTTGTTTCAAGTTGTACTGGGGTTGGAGTACAACATCACAAAATACATTTGAAGTAGTAAGGGTCTAAGTTGCCCTCAGACACATGCCCAGGGCTCTCTTTGAAGTCAATAGAAATTGGGTCCACACCCATCTTAGAGCAGGATTTGGTCCTTGGGATGGAGAAAATCAAAGAAACATTGCAAGGGAGTGGGATCGGATTCACCTTCATTTAAAGCAACAAGAGAATGTGATTTGGGTTAACATTTCGTATTTTGAGCATGAGGCTAGGAGTCAGGAAGACCTGGGCTGTAATCCTGCCTGCTGCCAGTGACTGTGCGACCTCATGCAAGTCACCTCCGTTCTCTGTGCTTCAGTCTGCACGGTCTATAAAATGGGGTTAACGATACTCAAATTTGTTAGTCTCTAAGGTGCCACAAGTCCTCCTGTTCTTCTTTCAACATGCAGTGATGCTCTGATGCTTAGTCATTAATATTTTAAAGCACTTAATGCTCTTTGCAAGGAAGGTGCTATATAAAGTATATCATTATAGGGACCAGTTCTGACAGGCTTACTTACATTGAACAGTATTGTCCTCCAGAAGTAATTATATTTGGCTATTTTCACGTGTAGATCTCAAAGTGCTTTACAGCCGAGGGTAAGTAGCATTATGCCCAGAAACCAAGGCAGAGAGTTGAGTGACCTGCTCAAGCCCACACAAGTGGGTTAGTGGGAGAGGAGGGAATAGAAAGCAGATCACCTGCTTTTTAGCTTGGTGCCTTGTCCACCAGACCACATTGCCTTAATTGGCCCATTGAGTTCAGTGAGACTACTTGAGGAAGAAGTTTCCTATGTGGTATATGGAAGAGAAGCAGAATCAGGCCCATAGTAAATAAAAGGGATGATGGATAAAAATTTTAAAAGTACCAAAATAACATAGGCTCTTAAATTCCCTCAATCTACAGGATTTAGGGTCCTAAGAGATTTAGGCACTTTTGAAAATGTCACCCTGTGTATTTATATTAAATATAATATCATTAATATTAGCTGGAAACCATCATCAGTATATCAGAATTCAGTTTACTAAATCATTGGACTTTAAGGACCGGGTCCTCAGTCCCTATTCTGGCTGCTTTGCATTGCTGAGGTAACCTAGAGATTAAAGAAAATGAGTGGTATAACTGGGAGAAAAATCATCTAGAGCTATAGACTAGACAGTGTTTCTTTTACTTTATTCAGAATAGCATTAAGGTAGGTTAGAGCTGTTTTGGCTTCAGTATGGTACAACATTCATTTACTTCCCTACATTCTTTTAGCTCTTGCAGGTATTTCTACTTCCAACACACAGACATTTAAAACAGGGCACTCTAACCATCAAAGGCCATTGAGCTTCTGTATTCCTTCCTCCCTTAGGGTGTCCTCATCCAATCCTATATGCGATAACTACTCTTCATAGGAATCAACATTTCTGACAAACCATTAAGTCCATCTCTGTTTTCCATGGAAAGTGATTCTTAGGAATGCTGTAAATAATTAGAGTAATATGAGATTAATTAATACCAACTGCCCTCTTGGAAGGTAGGTGGACCATCATCTGCAGCATAAAGAAGTGGTGGGGTTAAGGAGCACACAAATAGAGTGCAAGAACTTTACTCCTGGATGAACACCAGGAAGTATGCCAGCAGAAAAAACATAAATGAGTAAAATTCGTATTTATCTGTGCCATGGGATGGAAAGAAAATGATTCACCCTCTGAACAAAAACGAAACCCCCTACACTTGAATAATTCACACTTGAGATTTTCATTTGTCATTGCAAGATATCAACATGGCAGAGTCACTTGCAACCTCTAAGGTGCTCCCCTCCCAAGCTCAGGCCTTGTCAAGCCCACTCACTTGGGCTCAAATTAAGGGGGTCATACATAGGCATCTAACAAAGTAGCCAGATTTGTAGAGGTGTGAGCACCTAGAATTCCCAGTGAAGTTAATAGGAACCGAGCAGGCTCAGCATTTTGAAAAATCAGGTCACACCAGTACAAAAATATGGGTTTAAGGTGCTTAAAGTTAGACACCGACATTTGAAAATTTGGGTCTGAGTATTTACAAAGTTGTGCCCATTGAAGACTGAGGTTGATTTTATCGGGAGCAAGTTCCAACTCTTCTTCTGCATCTTTTTACTCTGCTCTGCTTCAGTCCATCAGGAGTTTGCTGTCCTCGTCTAATGATCTACCCTAGGTACTTAACTCCTTTGCTTGGCCTTCTGGAGAGACACTGATCTACAGGATTGAAAAGGGGATTGTAAATCAGAAACTCCTAATCTCTAATCCTACCTTTACTAGCAGGGGATTTTGCCATCTCACTTAACTTCCTTGTGACCCAGCTCATCTGTAAAGGGAAGATATGAGTAAGTATCATTTTCACACAGAGGGGGGAAGAGGATGTGGAAAGAATTAGTTAGTACTGTTCATATTCACTTCCAAAATGTAAAATGAAAAGAACTGTAACAAATGCTTCCAGTCAAGGGAGCAGGAGCTCCTATGGGACTGTCAACATATGCTGTATTACTGCAAGATGTTCTCAACAGTTCATCCTGGCATCACAAATAGAAGGAGGACCTAGATCAACAGATTCAAGTTAATCAGAAGTATAAGCTGAATGAAGTTTTTCTGCTGATGAGATGAGAATGTAGCATATGAATACAGTAGCTGGAGGAGATAGCTGACTGGTCTAATCTTCAAGTTTGATACCCTCAGGCTCTGTGAAAGCAGTAGGTACAGTGCTATGCAGTTTACTGTGTGTAGTTCCCTCAGCAGAGGCCTTAAAAATTAAATTAGTTTATGTGATGATCTGCTTTTGTGGGCATTAAAGGGCCCACTTACTCCTGGCTCTGCTCAAGTCCACAAACAGCTCAGAGGCCTTTTTGCTGGTAACCTCCTCCCTTGCAGTTTCTGTACAATATTAGTTTCCATCACCCATATACACTATATAACCTCACCTCTATAGTCCCAGGGAGCCCTCAGGTCCTGGCCCAAGCAGGGAAAAACCATCTCTTTCTACTTGCCCCTTTCCCACTTCCTTCCTGTGTCTTTTGTATTATCTGCCTAATGGCCTAATTAGCCTCTTACTTCTCCTCAGCCCATCACTTAGGCCCAGATATTCTTAATGAGGTTTGTGCTGGAGTAATTAATTAGAGCTGCAGTGACCAGATAGCCAGTGCTTAATTTGTAATGAAAGGTGCCAGGGCTCAAGCAATTTTTTTACATTCAAAACTGATGCAGCAAGCCCAGAGTTGCCAAGCCTAGAGGTCCTGGGGCTCAGACCTGACACACATTAAGCATTGCAGAGGTCTGGCTCAGCTGCTATCACAGGCCGCAAGGTACTTTTTATAAGATTAAGGCCTGGATCCTCAAAGGTTGTTAGGTGTCTAACTCCCAATTCAATCAATGAGAGTTAGACACTTAATTTTGAGGATCTGGGCCCTAAGTGTTTTCCTTGGTACCCTTTCCCAAGATTTGTTCTCCCATTCATCATACCAGCATGTTGCTTGACAGGCACGCTATCTGTGCTGGTTGGCTGGCAATGGTAATGAATTTTCTACGGTGTCAGTGTGCACAGCTATCGGTGGGGCCTGGGTGTTTTTGCACATTATGGGTTCAAATCTGTGTTAAAGTTATAAATGCAAGCGAGTTTGTTTGCCCCAGGGTTTATTTCCACACCTTCTATATTGTCACCACCCATCTAAACATCAGGTGGTAAAAATGGTTGTCTCTGCTCCAGAGAACCTTAGGTCTCTGATAAACAGGGATTATTGTGCACTGGACCTACCAGCACCAGCGTCAAATTGACTACTGGTATAAGTGGGTCCAACTATGACCACAGTGGAATTGTGCACTGATGTCAGTGTTGAATTTGGTCCCCTAAATGACTCTTGCTGTCACTATCAAACTTCACTTTGTGAGCACAAAATACTCACTGAATTCACACAATTAAACTAAAACAAACAAAAGGAAGTATTTTTTCCACACAACGCCCAATCAACCTGTGGAACTCCTTGTCAGAGGATGTTGTGAAGGCCAAGACTATAAAATGGTTCAAAAAAGAACTAGATACATTCATGGAGGATAGATCCATCAATGGCTATTAGCTAGGATGGGCAGGGATGGTGTCCCTAGCCTCTGTTTGCCACTTAATCACTTAATGATTACCTGTTCTGTTCATTCCCCCTTGGGCACCTGGCATTGGACACTGTCGGAAGACAGGATCTGGGCTAGATGGATCTTTGGTCTGACCCAGTATGGCTATTCTGATGTTCTTAAATATGGGCCAGGACCCTCCTTTGAGCTGTTTGTAGGGTGACCTGGGGGCAGGGCCCAATCCTCTTTTCCTGAGTAACATTCTTAATCCATCCCTATACTAGAAATAATATAAGTAGATGCTTAACTGTAAGTATCTGCAGAAGTCCCATTGATTTCAATAGGATTTAAGTATATATTTAAAATTATGCACTTAGGGGCTTTCCTGAATAGGGATAGAAGAGCTAGAGCAGGGGTAAAAAGAAGAACAGGAGTACTTGTGGCAAACTATGAGACAAATCTGGACTGCCAGACACTTTACCCCAAAATCTTTTTATTTACTTATTATTATTTTATTTTAATTTTCTCTGTAGTCTCGACCTTGACTATACCTTGACCAAAAATTTGGACCTTAAAAAAAATAATGACTACCCTGGCCTAGAGGACTGCACTCATGAAAACAGAATTCTAACATTTTGGTTAAACGGTCTTTGGTTTCTGAACCTGGTTCTTCTAAGGCATGAAGTCATTTACTGTTACCTTCCTTTCTAAAAGGAAAAGTAGCTTATGTTGTTGGGATCACATTGGGGCATCTTTAACTCAACTCCTGATACGAACACGCCACGTTTTCAAAGATAATACACAATATAAATGAGAGGTTCTGTTCTGGCAGCAAGAGTCTGTGTGCATATAAACACCCTTGAAAGTGTTTTAAAAGTACTCAGTACTGGATATTTTTAGCTGGTGGGATCCTCTTAAACTTTCCTTAGGCCACAGATTAATTCTGTTCATAGGGAAATTTCCCTCCCCATCATGTGAGCACTTACATTGAAACTCCCCCAGAAGGTTGGCCCCGCAGAAGCAGATTCTTCCAGTAGATGCACAGCTTTTCGTAAGTGAGACTCCCTGTTATTCAGGCTGTACTGACATCTGTTGGCCCCTGTCAATAAAGATGGTGTAAAACAGTTTCCTGCACTGAGGAGATATTGCCCCTAGAGTGAAGCAGATAACTGGGCAAATAATCTTGTAATAACACTGGACTGCATCCAGATGGTGATTATTCATTGGATTGCACTTGTGCATTACTTACTAAAATCAAATAAGATTGAAAGCTACAGGTTTCATGAACAGTAGGCAAAATTACTGTTTTCCAAATTATGTATTGTTGTGGGTCAAGACAATCTCATCTCAGGCAATCATGTCTTTCTTTTTGTACAAATAGCCGCTTTCTCTACAATATGTACTCCAGAGGGAATTCTGTGCCTGAAAAAAAAAAACTGTGCAAAATATTTTAAAATTCTGCAAATTTGTCAATAAATAAATGTGTAGGCTCCAGCATGGCACTGGGCAGCACAGGCGACAGGCTGCACGGAGGTGTTTCCCCCCTTCCTCGGGGGAAAGTATCTCCCAGTTCTATAGTCCAGCCACTTCACCACAGTGATGAGTGGGAGGGACCCGGGCATGGGTCTGACCCAGCCTCAGCTGCTCCTTGCAGGGGAAGAGGAAGTCCTGTCCTCCCTGCTCCCAGCCCAGCCAGGCCTAGCAGCTGAACTTGCTGCTGGATAGGAGACACCAGCAGGGGTGTCCCCAGCCCCGTGATGATTTCTCTCTCTGCTGGCTGCTCCAGGTGGCCTCAGTAGAAGAAGAAGACCTCAGTAGAAGCTGAACCAGGCAGCCCAAAGAGTTTCCCTGGAGACTATTTGCAAGTGCAGGGGCTGGGGTGCATGAGCACAAAGAGACTGTGGCTATGTCTACCCTACAGCCTATATCGGCATAACTTATGTCGCTCAGGGGTGTGAATATTCCACACACACCCCCGAGTGACATAAGTTACACCGACATAAGCGTTTGTATGCACAGCTTATGCCGCTCGCAGAGGTGGGTTATTTATGCCATCAGGAGAAACTCTCTCCCATCAGCATAGAGTGTCGTCAGCATTCGCGCTGCAGCAGTACATCTGTACCAGTACAGTGTGTGTGTGTGTGTGTGTGTGTGTGTGTGTGTGTGTGTGTGTGCACGCGTGCTTTGGAGCATTGCACTGACTGGAGTTGGGCTTCTGAACAGGGACACTGTCGGCTGTTTGTTCCTGTTGTGTTCAGGGAAACACAACTTCATGAACATTCTTTGTAAATAAATAGGATTGCACAAAAGGAATACTTGACTCTCAGCAATTTCTCGTTCTAATGGAAACAACCTGGCAAGGCCCCAAGTATTGGCTACCTGCTTGGGTCAAGGGGCAACAATATCTTAGCTTGCGCCTTCCAACAAAATTCCCTTAATAATAATAATTAAAAAAAAAAAAACAACAACTGTGCCCTTTGACTTTAAAGGCAGTTTGTCCTGTTTAGTCTTTGGAATAATTTAATGGAGAATTAGCTTATCTTCCAATGCTTTAAAAATAGCAGCCAGTTTACTCAAGAGTGATTAGGTAGTTAAAGTTCTACCAGTAAAGATTTCCCCATTTCTCTGAGCCGCTGGAAGGTTAACAGTTCATGCTGAAGTGTGAGGCCAGCCTAACTTTGCCTGTTAGTCTCTGTTGTTCTCATGCACACTGAACTTAAATGAAAAAAAAAAATGGCAGGAACATACTTTCATAATGAAAGATGATTATAAAATAGGGTGACCATATTTCCCAAAGGGAAAATAGGACACCACGCAGGGCTTGCCCAAGCATCCCCCCCAAGTTGCTGGCCCAAGCTTCCCCCACCCCCATGTGGAGCTGGCCCATGTGGGGCTGGTTTGAGCTGCCTAGCATCACTGCTCGCCCACGGGGCTAACATAGCTGCTCACCCCGTGGAATGTTCCTCCGCACCCCCCCTAGGGGGGCACACCCCACTTTTTTTGCAAAATTGTGTATTTGTCCCATTTGCTCTTGCCAACTGATCATCAGTGGGCAAGACCAAACAGGACAAATGCACCGTTTTACCAAAAAAAAATCGGGACCCCCAGAACAGGGGTTAAAAAGGGGACTGTCCCGGCCAACACGGAATGTATGGTCACCCTATCGTGAAAAGACATGAGTTCCTCCAAAGAAGGAATCTTGCATTCTCCCAGGCATCATGAGACCAAATCCATGGAGCTCTGGGACTGGAGATGAAGAGCACTAGTGCACCCATTGTGGGCATTGGGGCAATCCTGCCAGCCCTCCTATTGTAAGACTCTATGCCATAATAAAATAAAACAATAACAATTCTTAGCTCTTCTATAACCCTTTTCATCAGTAGCTCGCCAAGCACCTTGCAAGGGAGGTCAGTATCATTATCCCCATTTGACAGATGGGGAAACTGAGACATGTGGTGGTGAAATGACTTGTCCAGCAGGCGAGTGGCAGAGCCAGGAATAGACACCAGGTCTTCTGAGTCCCAGTCCCGTGCTCAACCCACTAGGGCACAAATGGGACCTAAAAGCCAAGATCAAGAGCTGGAGCTGCCATGAATAGGGGACTCTGGGTGCCCTGGGGCTCTTTGTAAGAGAATGCAGTATTCTATATGGCAGATTTCAAAGGATTCAGAAGACTAGGATATCTGAGAGCAGTCACAGCTGCACCTCCGTCCTTGTTTCACTGTCCTGCCCCCGAAGAGCCCGCAGAGCCCTAAAAACCCATGGATTTTATATGGAGGAGCTGCTGTTGGTTGCATGAGGGGGTTGAATGTTGTTGCTGAAATGGTGTCGAACAGCTGGAACGGGGACACAGGGCAAGTCTGCAACTGAGGATTGTTTGAGCTCTCTGCTCAGGCACAAGAGAGATTGATTCACATTAGTAATATTTAACCTTGTTAAAAATTGTAAGTACACACAGGAATTTTACTGACTGTCCACATTAAGTAATGTTGCCTGTATGGCCCAAGTGGTTAGCCAACATTCACGCCTTGCAGGGGTATTCCACTAGGAAGAGAAATCAACAATATGAGTCAGTTAAATTCTTTGACGTTATCTTGTTTATTTACACAAACTGCTGTTTTCCTGAACACATTAGAAACAAGCAGCAGCAGATAGTTTCCCTGCTCAGAAAATTTCAGGTTTCAGTGGTAGCTGTGTTAGTCTGTATCAGCAAAAAAAACAACAACAACAACAACAACAACAACAACAAAAAACAAACCCAAAAAACTGAGGAGTACTTGTGGTATTTTAGATTTATTTATTTGGGCATAAGCTTTCATGGGCTAGAACCCACTTCATCAGATGTATGAAGTAAAAAATACAGGAGTAGGTACAAATACATGAAAGGAAGGGGGTGCTTTACCAAGTGTTAGGTCAATCTAACGAGATAAATCAATTAACAACAGGATACCAAGGAAGGAAAAATAATTTTTGAAGTGGTAGGAGAGTGGCCCATTACAGACAGTTGACAAGAAGGTGTGAGTAACAGTAGGGAGAAATTAGTATTGGGGAAATTAAGTTTAGGTTTTGTAATGACCCAACCACTCCCAGTATTTATTCAGGCCTAATCTGATGGTATTCAGTTTACAAATTAATTCCAGTTCTGCAGCTTCATGTTGGAGCAAGGATACATTGATATCGTTGGAGTTATGCATGCATTGTCTATGGAAGGAAGAATGGTGATTTTGTTCTTTTATTGTTTGCAGTAGCAGCGCTAACTTGATCGTTAATTAAATATGGAACTATGATGAATTGAGAAGCATAAAGTCAAAGCGTTTTCTCTGTGGATTATTAGACTTACATGGAGCAAAATTTTGTTTTCACTTATTTACACCTGTGTCAACTGCGATTAATTGGCAGCAGAATTTGGCCCAGGGTTTGGAAAGAATATCATTGATCTCACTGTATACAAAGATGTAGACAATGCAGGCAGTTCTCATCCTCTAGATGTCACTGCTGTAATAGGGAGACAAGGTAGGTGAGGTAGTATTTTCTGTTGGTGAGAGAGACAAGCTTTCAAGTTTACAGAGAGCTCCTGTTCATTATTACTACTGTAATGGCTTGCATGGTCCTCTTGGCAATATTACAACTCCGTGCTGTACTATAGCGAGCGAAGTAAGAGTTAAAGGGACAGGGATACGTTTAAAAACACTTTATTTAGGTTATTTATTTTTGCAAATTGCTAATGACACTTCCTGTATTAAAATGGAAATATTTAAAAAACCTAATTTACATCTCATTATTTGTGCTGTTTCTTTACTAGTCGCGTTTCTCTCTGCTCTTTCACATCCCGTTTCTAATTGATTCAGACACCGGGCGGGTTCTCAGACATTAGCCAATGTTGCAATATTTGGGCTTCAAATACGGCTGCAGAATGTTCATTGGTTTATATGATTTTTTTTCCACTGGAATTAAAAGAAAAAAAGGTTTAGGGAAACATTTCACATTGCTTCTCATTTCCCCAATCAAGGTTGCATTTTGCTGTTCTCACCATACTTTCTTATAGCTTCCATCTTCCTGATGATTTCTACCAAACAAGAATTCAGTAACTGCTGGTCCTGATCTCTTTTTCTCTGATTAGAGAAAAGGGAGAAGCACTGTCCCAGGGGCATGTTCATGTTTGGGTAGGAGGGAGTGCCTCGGTTGGTCTAAAAAGTGATGCTAGTAAGGTGGGTCTCAGATGGACTGCACGGAAGAGCCTCCAGGGAAGGATTGGCAAGTCCGTGGAGAAAATGGGGTTCCTCAAGCTTCTTATTTGTAACGCCCTTTGGAGACTGTGAAGTGCTTGTGACATCCTCATCATTTCTGAGCCCTGCACCCCAAGCATCATGAGCCCGAGTCAGCTGACCTGGGCCAGCAGCAGCCTTGCCATGGGTCTTTTATTGGAGTGTAGACGTACCCACAGAGAACTTTTCTCTTACTTTCTATGCTGTAAGCAAGAAATGTTATTGTCCCATATTGAAAGAAATGATTGCCAAAAGATGTATCCATAATGGGAATAAAGCCATCTGTTCTAGAACTGGTTGGAAAATATAATCAATTTTTTGAGAAAATGTTCACAAAACCGAAAAAAACAACCGACCAAAATTGCCCTTTTCCCTAAAAATTTGGGGAAAAAACACATTATAGAAATTTTCATAATTAGTAACTAAGGCTTGGTCTACACTACCCCCCCTAATTCGAACTAAGGTACGCAACTTCAGCTACGTGAATAACGTAGCTGAAGTTCGAAGTACCTTATTTCGAATTAGTTCAAACTTACCTTGGTCCACACTCGGCAGGCAGGCTCCCCCGTCGACTCCGCGGTACTCCTCTCGGCGAGCTGGAGTACCGCAGTCGACGGCGAGCACTTCCGGGTTCGACTTATCGCGTCCAGACTAGACGCGATAAGTCGAACCCAGAAGTTCGATTTCCAGCCGTCGAACTTGCCGGTAAGTGTAGCCAAGGCCTATCATTATTCCAAACATTACCCAACCTCATAGGCAGGTGAATATTATTATTTCCATATCACAGAGGGGAACCAGATGCTGAGACGTTATATGATTCCAAAATACACAAAGAGTGTCTGTCAGTGTCAGGACAGGTTTAAAATTGAGGAGTTTCTGGTTCCTTATGCTAACTATGCCTTACTTAGGACACAATATTTATTCTGGTCTTCAGTGCCCTGCCACTCTAGCAAGCCATGAATTTCACAAATAAATCACTGCAGAATTTTCTTTTAAACTAGGTGAGAACCTTAAGCTATGACTTCACTGCAAAAGAATGTGTTTCTACAATGAGATAGAGAAGTTTACATCAAGTTAGCTAAGAGACAAGTCACAGGTAGTTTTACCTTCACTAGCTACATCAGAGTAAGAACTACAGTGTTTTGTGTCTACTAAGATTTTGAATCACGATAGCTATTCTGATGTAAAAAAAAAAACCCCATGTCTATTTTTTTCAGTGAAGACACAGCCACCGAACCTATACATGACACTGCAGGAATGGTAAAATAAGGTTTCAAAAGCAACCCTCTCTCATTAGCACATCATTCTAGATGCTTTCCAAAAGGACACGGAAAACTATAATGTTACTTCAGTTTTCAGTGGGGATGATTAGTTGGTTTTCTCACACCCTAGACACAGACTCCACACATTTGTCTGGCTGGAAGTCTGTCTTCATTTCATAAGCCTACAAAGGCTTTAAAAAAAGAAGCTTACCTTCCCCTTTCAAAGTCTACAAACCCAGGGGGCAACGCAAGCGAATATCATGGTGGACAGAATTCAAGATCTAATGACAATACCTAAAAGCGTATGTTACTATTTGTGTAGAGAGCCCAGCCAAGATCAGGATTGTCAAGGATAGCCAAGATTGTGCTAAGCCCTGTACTACACATACAGTAGTAAGGGACAGTCCTTGCCCTAGAGATCTTACAATCTAAGTAGACAAGATAGACAGAGGAAAGATTATTATCCCTATTTTAAGGGGAACTGGTGCAGAGAGATTAAGTGACTGGCCGAGGTCACCCAGAAAATAGCTAGGACCTGAACTCAGGTCTCTTGAGTGCCTTAACCATAAGACAAAACTTCTTCTCCAATATTACTCTTAGAAATCCCTTACCCTGATATTGAATTTTTTGTAATTAATTATAACATAATCAATAGTATGCTTCTCTTCAAGGGGCCAAATTCTGCTTCCAGTTACATTGGGGTCTGTCTGGCAAAGTGCTGTTGACTTCACTAGACCATACCACCTCTCTTGAAGACCTGTATTTATTATTCATTCACTGCTAGAACTGAAAAGCCTTTGTAAAGAACTTAATCATAGCATGTTTTCTGTTGATGATATAGTCTGGATGTGTCATTCTTGATGCACTGCCATGGGGAAAAGACTGAGTATTTTCCAAGTCTAACTTCTACAGTTCTATAATTGTTTTGCAAGAGAAGAGAATTAAACACAAAAAACAACCCAATCCACCAAAGCACTTTACACTTATGCTACACAAGCCTTCAGGTTTCTATACGTAGACATAAGAAACAAATAATTTAAGAGAATGTACCATATAGATTTATCCTATATATGGGCATCAAAAGCTTACTATGGGCCTGTTTTCCAGCACTGCACACACTTATCCAGCCATTTGCCACAAACTTGTAGAAATTAGGCACTCAGATGTGCACACAATTCTGTAAGTCTGGGCCTTTAGGTTTTGCATTATTCTACAGAAGGCCACTTCAACCATTAACCCCACTGGCCTGAGTTGAAGGTTAGGCTGAGGTCAATGGGGTTGCATAGATAAAAAATGAAGGCAAAATAGCCCAATAGTTTCTAGAAACTGCAGGGCACGTAAGGGCTGACATCTATATTTTAGACTATATTATCCGGTCATCAGTTTAGCTGTCTCTTTATCTCTACATAATACGAGATCCTTTATTTTCCATGCCATTTTAAAATTTGCTTTCCTTTCTATGATGTCAAATACATCTTAAGTGCTGAGTTTCCTGCGCTGGCAAAGGAGGACTTGATGAGCTTTACTGTTTTGCTGATAGTCATTTACCTCCACTGCCATTATCAAAATGTTTCTTCCGACAGCTGGTGCCAAGGAGCTATCCCCATGTAATGATCTTTCCAGAAGGATTTAAAGGTAGAACACTGTTAACTACTAGACAGTCTCCATGTGAAACAGACAAGTTTATAGGATTGAATATAGTCTTTAGAGTAGAGCAACTTTAGAGTTAAAATACATAAACAGATACGTGCATTCAGTTTAGTCTCCTAACTGACACATTCATGCAAATAGAACTTCAGAAATACCTGAAAGGGATTGATGTCCTGCAGAGACACTGACAACCCCCACCCTCCAGCCCAGATTATTCAATTAAGGCACCAGTCCCTTATCTAAAGCCATTAGAGAGTGGGGATAATGTGCATATGCAGAGCACTAGAAGGAACTCCGGGTGGCCACCTGTATTATTTGCTGACTAGTACAAACATGTCACAGCCTTCTGGATGGTCTCTGTAAAGGGAGTTCTGTTTTACCATGTAATTAATTCTCTTTTTAAGCTAAATATAATGTTAATGTCCTATAAAGGGGCCATGCACACCCAGTGCCAATCTCAAAATGGCTTATAATTGCTTTTTTGGTGGACGCGTGAATTATCTTTAGCAGCGTTGAGGCCACAGAAGAATTCTTCGGTTGACTTAGCTGCCACCTCCTGAGGAAGTGGATTACCTACAAGAACCCCTCCTGTCACTGATGTGTCACAGTGGTGCAGTGGCAGCACTGCAGCTGCACTCCTGTAGTGTTTTAAGTGTAGACAAGTCTTCAGAGTCTACGCCGGGGGTAGTCTATTTTTTGTGAAGGTCCACATTTCTGGGTCAAGATCTAATCAAGGTCCAGACTCCAGAGAAAATAATCAACAACAACAATGATAATAATAAGTAAATAAAAATATTTCAGGGTCTGTTCAAAAGCATCTGGTGATCTGGATTTGGCCCGTAGTCTGCCTATTGACTACCCCTGGTCTAAGCGATGCAAATTGGCATAGCTCCATTGAAGTCAACGGAGTAATGCCAAATGCTAGTAAGTGAGGATCTGGATCATTGCATTGTGCACCTATGTCTCACAAGGGTGTGTGTTATTTTTAGGGCTGTCGGTTAATCACAGTTAACTCACGCGATTAATTAAAAAAATTAATCGCGATTAATCGCAGTGTTAATCGCACTGTGAATCAATAGAATACAATTTGAAATTTATTAAATATTTTGGATGTTTTTCTACATTTTCATATGTATTGTATTCTGTGTTGTAATTGAAATCAAAGTGTATATTCTTTTTTATTACAAATATTTGCAGTGTAAAAATGATAAACAAAAGATATAGTATTTTTCAATTCATACAAGTACTGTAGGGCAATCTCTTTGTCGTGAAAGTGCAAATTACAAATGTAGATTTTTTTTGTTACATAACTGCACTCCAAAACAAAACAATGTAAAACTTTAGACCCTACAAGTCCACTCAGTCCTACTTCTTATTCACCCAATCGCTAAGACAAACAAGTTTGCTTACATTTACAGGAGATAATGCTGCTCTCTTCTTATTTACAATGTCACCAGAAAGGGAGAACAGGCATTTGATTGGCACTTTTGTAGCTGGCATTGCAAGGTATTTACGTGCCAGATATGCTAAACATTCGTATGCCCCTTCGTGCTTCGGCCACCATTCCAGAGGACATGCTTCCATGCTGATGATGCTCGTTAAAAAAAATGCATTAATTAAATTATTGACTGAACGCATTAGGGGAGAATTGTATATCCCCTGCTCTGTTTTACCCACATTCTGCCATATATTTCATGTTATAGCAGTCTCGGATGACCACCCAGCACATGTTGTTCATTTTAAGAATACTTTCACTGCAGATTTGACAAAACGCAAAGAAGGTACCAATGTGAGATTTCTAAAGATAGCTACAGCACTCGACCTGAAGTTTAAGAATCTGAAGTGCCTTCCAAAATCTGAGAGGGACGAGGTGTAGAGCATGCTTTCAGAAATCTTAAAAGAGCAACATTCTGATGCGGAAATTACAGAACCCGAACCACCAAAAAAGATAATCAATCTTCTGCTGGTGGCATCTGACGCAGATAATGAAAATGAATATGCATCAGTCCGCAATGCTTTGGATTGTTATCAAGCAGAATCTGTCATCAGCATGGACGCATGTCCTCTGGAATGGTGGTTGAAGAATGAAGGGATATACGAATCTGCAGCACATCTGGCACGTAAATATCTTGCGACACCGGCTACACCACGGCCATGAGAATGCCTGTTCTCACTTTCAGGTGACATTGTAAACAAGAAGCGGGCAGCATTATCCCCTGCAAATGTAAACAAACTTGTTTTCTGATCCATTGGCTGAATAAGAAGTAGGACTGAGTGGACTTGCAGGCTCTAAAATGTTACATTGTTTTATTTTTGAATGCTGGTTTTTTTGTACATAATTCTACATTTGTAAGTTCAACTTTCATGATAAAGAGATTGCACTACAGTATTTGTATTAGGTGAACTGAAAAATACTATTTCTTTTGTTTTTTTACTGTGCAAATAATTGTAATAAAAAATAAATATAAAGTGTGCACAGTACACTTTTATTTGAAAATGTAGAAAACATCCAAAATATTTAAATGAATGGTATTCTAGTATTGTTTAACAGTGTGATTAATCACAATTAATTTTTTTTGTCGCTTGATAGCCCTAGTTATTTTCACAGCCTATGAAGCAATACATCAAAGTTAGAGAATAATCTAGTGTTAAATCCATGGAACAACAGCAAAGCTAGAGAAGCAGGGAGAAATGCTGACTGAAAATTGCTATCATATAAAATGAATGTCATCGTATTTACTAAACTATTGTGATTTTCAAAGAAAACGATGGCCAAAACACACAGATCACACACAAACCTAAGACATACGTTAGCCCAGATACACTGACTGCTTTTTATAAATATTGCTAATGATTCGCTTATGTTGTCTTCTTTCTTGGATATTCTTCAACATTTGAGGAAGATGTAGAGATTGACATCAAGATCAAGACAATGTCAGCACCATATTCATAGAAATGTAGGGCTAGAAGGTACCTTGAGAGGTCATCAAGTCCAGCCCCCTGCACTGTACAGCCTCAGTGAAAAATGTGGCAATGTTGCAACTAATATTGTAATTTATACTTGTTTTTAAACAAACAAGAGATAGAGCTGTGTAAAAAAATATGTGCTGGATTGTAAAACATTTGGATTTCTGCTTAGACCTCTCTGTACCTTTGAAATCTCTTTCCTTGACTAACTACGCTTTTTGCTAAGCATATACAAGGAGGTACTTTATTCTTCAATATACAATTGGTTGTATTTGGCTTGTAATCCAGGTTAAACTTTCAATGGCTACTGGCAATTCAGCAGGAAAGAGAAACAAACTCACAAAGAAACCATCTATAATACTTGGGTTTGGGGGAAAAATTCCTAATTGCAGTTTAGAGGATAGTTTCTAGTCTGACTACCTATTAGGACCTGGAAAGCAACAAGCAAGGAGACTTTGGAAAGAAAGATCAATGTAGCTCTGACAGCCAAGTTTAAGAATACTTGTTCAGCACTAAAGAGAAAAAGGCTGGATTAAAGTGGGAAAGAAAGAAGGGATCAATAGTTCCCATCTCAGAGAAAAATGAGGATTACTGGACAAGTCCCTGATCTTAGCCTTCTGGTTGCTGTAACAATTTCTTACTCAGAAATCGATTGCCTCGCTGATCACATTTTTAATGCAGTTTTGTAAGGTTTTGGGTTTACATTTAAAAAGGACAAACAGAAAGGGATAGAAGTCAGGAAAGGCTTATTGTAAGGTCACTCCTCTTCTCAGACAACATAGGCCACCAGTGTTGAACCAGAGTTTGTGGATGCCTCCCAGTTCCCGGCAACACCCTGAGGAGAGAAGAGCATGGCGAATAATTTAGCCTGTGGGCTGCTTTTCAGATTAGTTTTGCCATTTTCCTTGATAGCAGGTAAGAAAATTTCCATTCATGTTTAAAGAGTAATGTATCAAGATGGTATGAAAAGTGGGCAAAATTTATCTTTGATGTAATTCCATGGAGGACAGTAAATCTAGACCAGGGATGAAAGTGGCCAAATTCATTTAAAATTCAACCAAAAACAGTATGAGAACTAAAAGAAAGAAGTTTTAACAAGTTGGTTTTAGAAAACTCATTTGGCTATAATTTGAACGAGAGATACTATATAAAATACAATTGTATTGCATTGGATAGAACATCACATACTTCAGGTGGGGAAGAATACTAGGCAACCACCTATTTATAGTGTGGGATTATTAATTTACAGAAGATGGAAAACACATTACATTTTCCTGCATCTTGTATTCAAGTGCTATGGTGGTAAGTAATACATGTATGTATGTTTCGGGACATCTTGGAAGATGTTCTCTCTATTCTCCAAAATATCTTCCTGATGGATAATACTTTTAGAGAAAATTGTTTTGCAATGAAGGATCACTACCAAAATATCATGGCCCCTGCTTTGAGGGGCTCTCGGATTAAATCCTGTTTTGCTCAGTTGATAGGTCTGCTTTTTTAGTGAAGGTCTGCTTAGTGTATTCTTCTAATGAAGGCCCTGATTATAAAATGTGAATTGATAAAATTGCAGTATATTATTATAATTTAATTTATCCATTTATAATTTAATTTATCCTCCTGAGATCTTATTGTTTTTGTACAGCTACTATATCTCTTAAGTTTTAATCATATAACACTATCCTGGCAAAAACGCATGGACAAAATATTTTCTTTCGTTGTTCTACTCTAGTAGTCAATTTCATACACAGGTTCCAATTCAGATAGCTTTGTCTTTACGGCATGAGGCAAACCTGCTCTCCTAAATTCATATTTTCTTATCGTGGCTTGATTTCTTATTGTTGTACATTTTTGTTTTGAAAAACACTTTGTATTTAATGTACTCAGTAATATTGTACATTTACAGAGAGAGAGACTACATTTAGGAAATTTAGCGTATAATAGTACAAGTTTATATTAGGGTTAACTGATCATAAAAATATATCAGCTAAAGATTAATTGCAGCTTTGTCCTACATCCTCTATAAGTAAGCAATCCTTGAAAATAGAAGCCTGCAACTACATTACTGTTTTCATAATATTTACTACATATAAAATTTGTCTGGATTATACATTTCTTTGTAGGGTTTATAATCTAGGTTTCTTTTCCAAATACAATGCTTGAAAGGTGAATTTCCATAGCAACAATATTTTGCATTGCAAAGCTGGCCAATTTGTTGTTGTTGTTTTTTAATCTGGTAATATTAGTTTTATAGCTGATTAAATGAATTGCACATTTTCAATGGTTTGCATGTGTTATTGACAATTTCCTTGAAATAGAGGTTTGAGATTTTAAAGTTTAGTGGTCAATTCCCGAACTCTTTCATAACACAAGGGTCCCTTTGATTTCAGTGCAAGCTGTTATAAGAAGTGCAGGATTATATGCTGTGTTTCTAGACAGAGGGGTACATGGGAATAGTTATAGCTCCACTCCTCAAAAAAAACCCTTCATTAAAGTCAAGCATGCTTCAAGCCCATTTCTCATCAATACAATCACAATACAATACAAAAATCTTAAAAATCCCTAGCAAAGGAAACATTTGCATCCAAATCAACCCTAACTCTAGATTCACAACCACATACTCATCCATATTCCCCTCCTACTTGCCACCACAACATATTCCCTGCCAATACAAACCTATACCTACCCACAGTTCATACATCTGATTACTTATGATTAAATCTTTATCCTAAGAGTGACTGCTGTAAGTGTGGTAAGGATAATCATTTTTCATACATTATAAAGACATTTAATCTGCACTATGACAACAGGCCACAACAGAGCCTTAATTACGCAATGGTACTGATTCATGTGATAATTCAAGTGATCATCACTTTGATCCTAGAGCATGTTTTATCCCTTTCCAGGACCCTTCATATCTACCACCAATACTCATATGGCTTCCATTAGCAAGCTATCTGAGCAACAAAGTGTCTTTAATGTATTTATCCTCACGATACCCCTGTTAGGTAGGGCAGTGTTATTATGCCCATTTTACAGATGAGGAATTAAAGCAGAGACTAAGTGAGTTGCTCAAGGTCACACAGGAAGTCTGTGGCAGAGTAGGGAACTGCTGAGTCCCAGGCTAGTGTCCTAGCCACTGAAACATCCTCTATCTTTCCCCCTGTGTTTGTCTCTTTACACTGTAAGCACTTTAGGAATGGGAGTGTATCTTGCTATATGTCTGCAGAGCACCTAGGATATTGAGGGTCCACGAGAATAGTAATAAAGAAGAAAAATGAGTCTGAGAATGATTCACTGAAGAGATAACAAGGGGTAAAAAATAAAATCAAAGCAGCAAGAAGCAGAGCAAAATAGCAGAATACATAGTCATGGCTCTTGTACCGAAGAGTGGAGTAGTCTTATGGTTAGAAGTTAGAGGGAATGAGCGATAGCTTTGAAATAAAATATCAAAATTCCGCTACTGATCCAGTGTTAATGACACATACATACACCGTCTTCATTTTTATTCCTGTTTATGTCTCAGTTAAAGTCACGTTTGATTATTTCACAGCGATATCATTCAGATACAATGGATTGTCTCTGGCCTATCTCATCTTTCTACTGCTTATTCCACTGTTCCCCAAGCCTACAGCTGTCACAATGAAAGGTAGGGGACCGCCTTCAAATTCTAGACTATGAATATTGTGTTCAGACAAATGAAATTAACTGAATAAGTAGATTCCACTTTGTAGAATTCTATTGAGGTACATTGTGCTAAGTTCTTATTTACTTCCTTTATTTGATGTAGAAAGAGTGT
Source organism: Chrysemys picta bellii (assembly GCF_011386835.1). NCBI lineage: Eukaryota > Metazoa > Chordata > Testudines > Emydidae > Chrysemys > Chrysemys picta. The sequence continues at coordinate 44,643,985 of NC_088803.1, read as the reverse complement.
AGCTGCAGTTGTACATCTTTCTATTTGTTAGCCCTGGGGGCTGGCCCCAATCACTGGCCTTGGGCTGGCAGATGTTTGGCCTTTCTGTGGGTGGAACTGTTTTTGTCAGTGCAGTTGGGAAGGGCAGGGAGCTGTTGCCCCATGCATTGTATCCATCTGATTTAGTCTGTTAGCTCTTACGGCAGGGACCTTGGCTTGTCACATGTTTTGTAGGATACTTGGTGCGCTATTGTAACAAAGCCAGCATTTTATTTTTCAGGAGGCACACGGCAGCTCCTTAGAGCGATAAATTACACCAGCTTCACTTTCCTTGTGATCCAAGTGGCGTTTCAAATTGCATTCTACTACCTGCCACCTAATGGTAAATTTGATTTCCACTGCAATAATTTATCCTATGGTAAAGAGCCCAAGGAATTCATCTACGGGAGCAGAATGCCACCATTAGAGATGGACCTGGATCCAATTACCCAGGAGCTATAAAGGATTTTGATTGATCTCAACTTCTCCTCTGATTGCATTTCTACTCTGGGCTGAAACAAACCCTGGGTTCAAAGGTTGCTGTTCAGATACCGCTCGCATTGCTCCTGAAGCTGCCCCTAATGCATTTAAACATGTGCTTCAATCCCACAATTGCTAGTCCCCTTCGGAAATCTTGGCCCACATGCTTTACATGTGCAGACGAAGCATTTTGCAGGCGTGTTCTTTGGAAGTCTTTTGAAACTCTTTAAATGTAAAATAGATCAGATTCCTGTCACCCCAGTTTTGTTGCCGTATAAAGTGATCCATGTCAATGAATCTTGGTTTGGGGTGTTACACTGCACTCACTGAAGACAATAGCAAAAGCCCTCCCTATTTTAGTGTTCTGCATGGTATGCAGTATTTCCGCCGTCTATAGATTTACTTTCCAGAAGGATGCAGGCAGGAAAGTGAGACACAAGCCTATTGAGGAGAATGAATGTTTAGGTTTGAAAACATTAGGGAATCAGTTTATTAACAGGCCTCTTTGTTCTTTTCTAGTAGGCTATGGATGGGAGGACGTGCTTGGTCATTTTGGAATTCTAAGGTAGGATATCAGTTGCTGTCTCTTCTTTTAAGATATAGACACTGAAAATTGAATGCTTAATAATAATATCACAGATTTGTTTAGGTCTGTAAGAAAACGCCAAATTATACATGAGAACACCTGGTATTGCAGGGAATTACAATGCTTCTGCAAGCTATGTGAGCACATCTTGAAGGGGAGAATTAATTCTTTAGGGTAGGGACCGTGTCTTTATCACGTTTGTACAGTACCTAGCACACAGAGGACCTGAGTCTGACTGAGGCCTTTAAGTCCTATTGTATTATAATTAAAAATAAGAGCAATATCCATTTTAGTGGTTGATTTAGCAAGTATGGTCAATTAAATATACACTTAGATGTTGCAGATGGGGTTGTCTGTTAATATGGGAGATCTCTCTTTTTTTGCTGATCTGAAAGAGCTGTAAAAACCTTTCTATCCTATTGGTGTGGGGAAAAAATCCATTAAATTTTTTTTAGAGGTCTCCACTTTGCCAGGCTTGACAGTTTGCTCTGAAAAAAAATACACTACAAATCCTACAACCATTTGAACCAGAGATGCAGACTAAATGAACATGAAACACACATCAGCGGAGCTGGTAATTTTGACAGTGTTCTAAAGCTGATTGTTCAGTGACCTGTTGACTTTGTATGTAAAATTTTTTTTATTGATTTTTGTTATAAGAGTATCAACAATTCTTTTCTTTACATTACAAACGTTATAAGCTGTGTTTATAATAAAACCCTTACTTTGCTCACATTCTGTTAATTATGAAGAGATTTGAAGATTATATTTTTTCATTTCAGCAGATGTTCAATGCCAATCGTGGAAAAAAAGACATCTTAAAAAATTCTGCTCAGTATCTGAGTGTAATATTACCTGCTATTTAATCATGTGGTATTGTTCTCTGCTGTGGAATACAGAAACTACAATAAAGCACATTGCAATAGGATAACCAAGTGCACTTCATTCTTAGGTCATTTTTTTAATGCACAGATGCATTTCTGGGATTAGTTTTCAGGTTAATTATTACAGGAACATCTGGAAAAATTAGACTGTCATTTCCGAGCACTAGCCTTATGTTTCACTCGTGTGCTTTCCACTCTGCAGGCTCAGCAAAGTTGATGCTGGAAATATCATCCGCCTCCTGGTTCCTGACATTGGAATGTTTTTCATTGGCTTCATGGTTATAAGGCTTTGTAAAAAACAGGTGAAACGTCATATTCCCAAAATGCGGCTTCATGCTGAAGACTGGGAGCAGGTGGAGGATGAGGACGATGATGATGAGGAGGAGATGGTATGTTCAGCATCCTCTTACATGAATTAAGACTTCAGCAGGCTAAACCATTGGACATTTTCAGATGAGACAAAATGAATTGGGCTGTGTGGGGGGGAGCCACATGGGCACTGGATTACATTCACTTACAGAAACAAAACCCGATGACTGCTCCATAGTGGGACCGCTGTGCAGGAAACTAAAGAAACAATTCCACTCCCTAAGCCAGTGGAGTGAGTCCTACCTTCTGTACACAGACATGAGATTTGCTTTCTCCCTATTCAGGACTGTCTGTCTAGTCTGATGAGATCACAGGAGCAAGTGTTCACACCTCAGACTGTATGGTTTCAGTGAAGTATTTAGGGATTTAAATGTGCCATGATCATTATTTTTTCAATAGGATTTTGTGCCTAATTCTGCACTGCAGCATATCCATGCTGTAAAACATAGTCGTCTTAATGACTGAGATGGCGCAGTCAAGGAGTTTCGGATCCGTCTAGCAACAGCTTGGTTTTCATGCTCAGATCTTGCTTAGTCATTCTTGTTTCCACAGGACTATGAAACAGAAGCAGGGGACAGTGACAAGGAAGAGTCCGACTGTTTATCTGAAGAAGATTTGGGAAAAGAAGAAGGTGACCGAAAACCAGGTTTCGTTCAGAAAGTCACTGCGTTCCTAGCAGGCTTGAAAATCATATTTGAAGCCATCCTGACAAGTGCTGGAAAGGTGGTAGCAACTCTTCTATTAGGCTTAGCAGGTAAGAATGTTAAAGCAGGAGGTTAAAAGGAGGTAAGAGTCTCCATCCCGTAAACAAAGCATGAAAAACAAGACAAGCAGCTAGAAGCAATCCTCTTCATCACCCAACTGTTCTTGCTGGTTATTTCCTGTTGCCCAATTATTTTTTGTTTGATCTATGCCTTGTTGTGTTGTTGTCAGCCTTTATTGCCATAGGTTATTGTTGCAAAATTGTAATCACTTATGGGGCAGAATTTCCTTTTCAGAGCTGCAGGGAGACCTTTACACAGCTGTTCATTGGAGGTTGGAGAGGGGAATTTGTCTGCAATGGGCAAGTCCCTTGGCCCACTGAAAACCGTGAGGGTCTCACTTTCTTTTCTAGTTAGTTAAGATGGTTGAAGGCATCACCTAAGACTGTGTTCTGGTTGCTTAATTTTTATTCATATGGAAATTAATCAATGGCACTTTCGCAGTGGCTTCTCTTACTAGTTGGGGTCACTGTCCATCAGTTGAGGACCCACTTTGGCCTGATCTGTGTATCCTGTTTGCTGTGGAACAGAAGCCCTTTCATGGCCTATTTCCCCTCCCCAGGTATAATTTTGCCTTCTGTGACTTCTGCAATCTACTTTTTCACCTTCCTGGGCCTGTGCTCCTGGTGGGCTTGTCATCGTCCCATTACCGTGGTCACCTTCAGCAGTTTGTGTGTGATGATGGCTGTCTTCAGTGCAGGTCACCTTGCTGCCCTTTACCTGTACCAGTTGCCATACTTTCAGGACCTGGTTCCTCCTGATGACATTTATGCCAGGTAAAGACGTCAACTTCCATACAGAAAAGGATAGGGTTAATACTTTAAAATAAACTGATTTAAAGGCAGAATTGAAATATATACATATGATCCTAAGTTGACCCATTGAAACAGTATAAAAACAAGTAACATATCAACATATCCCAAGAAGAGAGATTTGTAGGGAACACATTTGCTTTTAAGCTTTTAGGACTTCCGTTACTTTGCTGTTGCCTAGTACCTTTTATCGGAGGAGTTCGTGGCAATTTATAAACATTAACTAAGCCACAAGTCTTCTGTGCTTTATCATCATCTCCATTTTATAAATGGAGGAGTTGAGGCTAAATAACTTTCTCAAAGTCACACAGGAAAACTGTGGCAGGAGAATAGAATCGAATCCAGAAAAATCTTGGCCCAACTGAAGTCAAAATGGGAGTTTTGCTATTGACCTCAATGGGCCAGGAGGTCACCCAAGGACTCAAGCCCAGTTGTCTTCTCTAACCCCTAGGCTGCATCAGGAATTTGTCATTGTCTCTTTAATAATTACTGTGAGCTGCAAATAAAGGCAGTTTGACAGAACAATAAAAATGAGGATGATCAGTGAGATCTTATTTTTAGTAATAAAGTATTTAGTATTATTTGACACTATTCTGAAAAATTCTTAATATAAAAACAGCAATAGTAAAAATTATAGATGACAACCAGTGCTAGCACTGTCTCCAACTTTTGTTTCTCCAGGCTCCTGGGGATGGTGGCGCTCATCAAGACAAACAGCACAGAAACCTGGAAGCTGCAGATTCATTCTGGATTAAGCTGGCCTGTGTTTTTAAATCCTCTTTTGCTGCTTGTATTATATTATTCACTGGTCATGTTGCTACAGCAGTGGGCTCTGAGTCCTAAGGTAATGCATGGGTCATAGTGCAGAATGGACAAGACAGATCACAAATGGCACCATAATTAAATACAGCCACATTCAGGAGAGAAATCAAGACAAAAAATCTGTGTCTTTCCACATGATTTCTCCATTTCCCCCCTGGAATTTATGAGGGAGGCCTGGCAGGAAGTTCTTCAAATATTCATCGCTCTTGTCCTGTGCATTGCACAAGTGTGAAAATAGGCCATGTCTGCTGTTCCAGTTCCCACCTGGACCGTGTCCATGGAATATTATAAGGGTGATGGCCTGTAACAGTGCAGTAACAATTGCATTGGATGGTATATAGCTGTGTTTGGAGGTGGTGTGACAGCTGTGTGTTATATTTCCTTTAATACAGGAATGTGAAGAGGGCATCCAGTCATCACTGGAAGAGCAGAGTAAGCTGGAGCTGGACACCATGCTCTGGATGGCAAAGAATGAGAAGGAAAAGGTAATGGCTATCTTAAGAAGGTTCCTGCAACTGCAACTGTTACAGGGAATATTAACGGGTCAGAATAGGCCCATCATTTGGGTTTTGTAGGAAGGGCCAACATTTTCACGAGTGAATGCCTAAAGGTAGGCCCTTAATTCCGTAATTAGGCACCTAAATAAGTGGCTGGATTTCTGAGACCCAAGAGGTCCCATAGACACCACATTCAGTGCAGTCACTCCACTTCACTATTTCCTTGGTGCACTCTGGAAACCAGCTGTGACATTTACAAGGCTAGCTGCATCTCTGTCCCCTTTCTGGCCTCTGAGTACACTCCCTCAGGTGACAGGCCTTGTGCCTTTTCCTACCCCAGCATGGAATATTGCAATTCTTCCACTCTGAGGCTGGGCCCTGGGATACAGTACCCTATGTATCAACTGTGCTTACATGGTTACGTGAATTCTGACTGAATTTGGGCCCCTGCGGTTCTTCCCTTTGGGAGTTTGACTAGTGGTGAACACTGTGCTCAGACAGCCTTCTGAAAACCATGTATTGTTTATTCTAACAACAGGAACAAAGGATTTTAACTAAACAAACAGTCCACATTCATCTCTTACTTAAAAGCGTATCTCCCCCAATGGTAATCTATGCAGGTGTAACTTCTTCAGATACCTCACTGTGCCTCCATCTTACTCTGGTTCTCCCAAATAGCCTCCCACTTTTGACCTCCTATGTTTGCAGGACTTTTCCTGTCATGGCTTTTTCTCTTAAAAACTCTCAGCTGTTTGCTGCGAAGTGGCTTATCTTGAGCCATTCTTTCCCTTCTTGCTTGTTTACCCCCTGTCAGTCTCTTGTTAGTCCCCAATATAGTCATGCAATAAACATCCCAATAGCCAGGTCAACATACAGTATTCATCAATTACAGAGCAGCTCCAAATCTGTCACACCAGGATCCTAGACTAATGCATGACACAGTGTCTGTAGAAAAGCAAGGCAGGAGAGACACTATTCTATTTCCTTTTCTAGGTGGCTTATTTTTCAAATGGAAGCTGGCAGGACATGCCCCTTTTACAGTGTGAACATGGCAGGAGCCTCACAGCCAGTGCTGACCCCAGTGAAGGACACAGCACTCCTGTATCAGGTACTGTACATCTGAGAGTGATGTTTGCATCATTGCATGAAAAAGCATGACACACAAACCACAAAGTGTAGCAGGCATCTAGCATCTTGGAAAGCAGGCAGCACCAAGAAGAACAGGAAAAAAAGAATTTGATGTCATTTTGCATTTGTCATATGCACAGCATCTCCCAGTACATTTTTCTGATCGAGGTTAAACAGGTAGACCAGGCTCCTCCTTCTATGGCTGGCTCTGTCACTGCCATCTTGGAAAACTAGCTAATTTTTTAATGAGGTGTGGAACGCAGCATCCTCGGTGGGTGAGGCCAAGGAGTCTTGTGCATTATATGATACCTGCAGCAAGGCAAAACCTGCAGGTAAATGAGTTTGAGTTACAGGGAGTTATATTTGCATACGTAAAGCAAGAAATTATCTCCATCCATTTAACATTGATCATTTCGGAGGTGTATTTTCTACACAGTATCTATGGAGGTATGGTCAACTCCTTCCAAAGTTCAGGGGAGTTGCGCACATACCCCCTTAAGTGCAGTCACAAAACACACACGCCTAAGACAAAACTTCTAACTGTTACAGAATAGCATCAATTCTCAATGTAAGGGCTCAGCTGTGTACTAGAGACCCTTCAATCACCTTCATCTGTATCTATAAACTTTACATTTCTTACAGACGATAGCACCTGCCCTGAAAACGCAGACACTGATGGGGATGGCACTAGCAGTATGGCAGTACTGGGGCAGTTCATTATGAATCAAAGTTATGTCAGTGCACTGATTGCCATGATGGTAAGTTATGGAATTGATGGGATTCTTTTTTGTACCTTCGTGTCATTTTCTGGTTTCCATTAGCCTTCCTAAAGAGTTTGTTATAGTGTGGAATACATTCATTGATGTGGGGAGGAAAATATTGTATAGTGCTTCAAAACCTTGTAAGAAATGGATTCACTGCTTTCTTCTAGGGCAGTGGTTCCCAAATTTGTTCCGCCGCTTGTGCAGGGAAAGCCCCTGGCGGGCCGGGCCGGTTTGTTTACCTGCCGCGTCCGCAGGTTCGGCCCATCGCGGCTCCCACTGGCCGCGGTTCACTGCTCCAGGCCAATGGGAGCTGCTCGAAGCGATGGTCAGTACGTCCCTCGACCCGCGCCACTTCCAGCAGCTCCCATTGGCCTGGAGCAACGAACTGTGGCCATTGGGAGCTGCGATCGGCCGAATCTGCGGATGTGGCAGGTAAACAAACCGGCCCGGCCCGCCAGGGCTTTCCCTGCACAAGCGGTGGAACAAGTTTGGGAACCACCGTTCAAGGGCAAGACTTCATATTCTGCACTACTTTCATTAGGTCCAACAAAATTCTGCATATATTGTGGAATGTGTTGTAGAATCAGGAATGGTGCATAGATTAGCACTGCCCATTGCAGAGTAAAATGTTAGCAAGGAGTGATACAGCAATGACTGGATTCTGATCTGCTACATAGTAAATAGTAAATAGTAATGGATTTCATAGTAAATCCAGAGCAAGTTCACTTTTAGAGCAAGCTCTGAGAATATTCTCCCCTTGCCATTGCAATGAAGAACACTAATAGAAAAAGCGTATCTGGTAATAAGAAATCCTATCTACTCTGATTTTGTAATGGGCAGCCCACTTTGGGCTATATTTTCAGCTAATCTCAAACTGGCCTACAGTTTTGTGTCTACTTTTGCAGATGGGGAGCATGTACCTGTGTTATGCATAGAGAACCTGCACCTGGGTGTAAATCAGGTTGTTGGTTGTCCAGTTGCTTGATAGAGGGTAGAAATATGTTCACTGTTGTGGCTGTAGGTGCATGTGCCAAAGTGGAGTGCAAAATTAAAGACTGAAGCTGGTAATACTGCTCTTGCTTTTCAGCTATCCCTGATTTTGGCTTCATTAAGATTTAAACAGCAGCATTCTTTCACTTAGACGTATCTGTTTGCAGGTTTGGAGCATCACCCACAACAGCTGGCTGACTTTTGTTCTGCTGATTTGGTCTTGTATCATTTGGATGGTTCGTGACCGGCGTCGTTATGCCATGCGTAGCTCTCCATTCCTTGCCATCTATGGGAATATCCTGGTGGTCCTCAATTTCTTTGTAGGGTTCAATATTTCACAAGAAGAACTGTTTCCTGAAATTCCAACCTCCGTGCTCACTGACTTTGATTTAAAACCATACTCTTTGCCATGTGTGCACCTTGGTGTTAAGGTACGGACTTAGTGTTTTCTCATTTAATTGCGAGGCTAGTAACGCAGAGGACACAGGAAAGAACCAAGAAAATACATATTTATAAGTTGCACCTCCATTTTGGGGAAAAAATTAGAGATCATGATCAGGGACCAAATGAGAAAGATTCACAGCCTGGACAGAGATCGTCACAAGAGATTTATCCAGTGTGGTCATCATGTACTTATCAAACCCAATTCATTTCTTTGAAAGAATGGCAATGAAAGCAGAGGCCTAATGAAGTTGGCTTAATTTGCTTGGACTTTTATGAGGCTTTGATTCAGCACAGTGTGCCTGGTTACCAAGAGATGGGTCGGAGCCACAAAATTTGGAACCAGATATATATCTGAAGATGCTGAAAGGTTCAGGGTGTTTAGATTTGGGGTTTGGGTTCAGTGCATTATACAGATTGAGGCCAGCTGCAAAATTCAGATCTGGGTCCAAACTCTCCCAGAGTTTAGGGGTTTGAACCAGGCTCATGTCTAGCCAGTGGAGATGGCTTAATATTCAGTTGGTTAAAAATGGAATTTGTAAGAGAGGCCAAGGAGTGATGGCAAATAGTTAAGATCAAGTACGTGTAAGAGAAAACAGAGGTGAACCAGAATCCTTATGAATTAATAAATCTTCACAGGGAGGTTTTATTTTCTCATTATATACTTCACCTCAGGACTTGTGTAGTTTTTATACCAGAGTTGGGGAGGAAGAACATTTGGGCAGGGCCGGCTCCAGGGTTTTTGCTGCCCCAAGCAGGAAAAAAAAAAATGCTGCAATCGCGATCAGCTCTACCGCTGCCACTTCAGTCTTCGGCAGCAATTCGGCGGCCGGTCCTTCGCTCCGAGAGGGCGTGAGGGACCTGCCACGGAATTGCCGCTGAAGAGCCGGACATGCCGCCCCCCTTTGTTGGCCGCCCCAAGCACCTGCTTGCTGAGCTGGTGCCTGGAGCCGGCCCTGCATTTGGGATAGTGTCACACAAGCCACATTTTGTCTTCTGCCTAAGCCAAACTCATTAAGTTGGCAACAAATAAACCAACAATGTTTTCACTACAAAAGTTGGTTTGCAAAGGAGTATTCTCCGTTTGTACTGCAGTAGTGCCTGGGATCATCCCCACTGTGCGAGGCGCTGAACAAACACATAATAAAACGGGTGTGGCCCCTAAGACCTTGCAACCTAGAATCTGCTCCTTAATTATAATTTAAACATATGGAAAATTTAAGCACCGGGCCAGCCTTTTTTTTCATTGTGCTACTATTTTTCCACCTCACTGGGACAGAGAATTAGGAATCCATATTCCTAGGGAGAGGAGTTATTTGCATTTCTATGTGGGTTCTTTCCATGAAAAAGTAAGGCACAGATGTGGTTTAATTGCAGATCTTTTATGCATTCACGTTCTGGCTATTGCTAAGGCAGCATATGATCAAAAGACATATGGAGCAGAAGCAAGAAACTCTCACGGAAGTGACAGTGGATGCGAATGGTAAGCAAACGTAACACTATATCATCAGACCACCCTGATACTCCATCTGCCTGTTGTGGTTCTTGCTCCCCATCACCATTGTTCCTATGAGTCACCATTATAGGGGATACCAAATCTCTCGATGTATTAGGTCATTTAACAAGAACGCTTAAGGCCAGGAAGCCATTGCAATATTATTACTATATTAGCAATATATGATATTGCTATATTATTTATTTGTCTTACTTTAGCATCTTTGCTTACTTTAGCCCAAGTCCTGTGCCAGGACCCCACAGTGCTAGGTGCTGTACAAACACAGAACAAAAAGACGGTCCCTGCCCCAAAAATCTAAGTATATGACACAGTTACAATCTAAGTCTGTGACATAGTTTAACATGGGACATTAAACACATTAGGATTGATATTTGCTAGCCTAGGAATGGGAAATGATAATAGAGGTATTAGAATGTTACAATAACCAAGCACATTCTAGTGCCACACCTGACAGATTTGCATTGCTCTTATTACAGAAAGGGAAATCCCGCACAATCCTCTGCTGGAAATCTTTGGCTCTCTGATTAAAGGAATGCTGGTTAAATACTGGATCTATTTCTGCGCTGCCATGTTTTTCATTGTCAGTTTCAATGGCAAAGTAGTGATCTACAAAATACTGTACATTATGCTCTTTCTGTTCTGTGTAGCTTTATATCAGGTAAGCAAACTGGAATTTAAAGTGCTCACACTCTCCACTTTGTTTCCTTCAGGGCAGATCCACAGCTGGTGCAAATTGTCATAGCTCAATTGACTTCAATGCAGCTATGACAATTTGCACCGGCTATGGATTTGCCCTTTTGTATCCTGCTTTGCCTACTGTATGGTTATCTTGATACAGCTGCTGGCCTATATTTTATCCTTAGTCTATGAAGCTTCTCATTTGCTATGGCTACCATTCAATTTGAATTGAAGTGACTGTCTCAGATAGAATAAGATATCCAAGCTGCTCATTTTGTTGGGAAACCTCTCTCTCTCTCTCTCTCTCTCTCTCTCTCTTTGTCAAATGTTCCAAACTCATCAATAAGAGTTCTCAGTTTGGCATTTTGGATAGGAGAGGGGATTTGACCTAGCTGTCAGTGGGCCGTCTTCAGTTTACTTAACAAACTGAGGTTCATCTAACCTGAGATGCATTTGGTTTCAGGTTCACTACGAGTGGTGGAGACGAATTCTGAAGTATTTTTGGCTCACTGTTGTCTCTTATTCAATGGTGGTCCTCATTGCTGTGTATGCCTACCAGTTTAAAACCATTTCTGGGTTCTTGCTCCTGACTTTGGGTCTGTCAGAGGAGGGGTAAGGACTCTGATTATATTTTAAAGAAATGAAACAAAAGTATCCTCCTGGAAATCCTATTTCACTTGTTTTATCTAGGAATCTATGTTATTATTTATATGTATCATGGCAGCACTTTGAGGCATCAACCCTAGATTAGGGCCCACTGTACTAGGTAGTATACAAACATACCAAGCAACAGTCCCTACCCCAAAGACCTTACAGTCCAATAGACAAGACAGAGATTATAGACCAGACTGTGATATGCTCACTCACTCTGAATAGTGCCCTATACCACAAGTAGTGCTATTGACATTAATGGACTTTTGCCAATGAGGATCTGACTCAGAATCTGCTCACCTGCATTAAGCATGACGATGACCATGATGGGGAAAAAATGATAATTTGTTGGTTCATCCAAAAATTACTCACCCCAGGTAAGATGAGAAGAGGAATTTTTCAAGGCTGAAGGAATCATTGTCACAGTGTAGACTGGTTATTCAGGTACCCTTACTCCAAATGCCACCTTACTCCATAAGGATAGCGACTGGTTTCAATGGAACTCAAAGTAAGTGTGAGTCACACAACATGAGTAAAGATATCAGTATCTGGCTCTTGGATCACTGTAGACACACTATGTGTCCCCCACCACAACAGTTACATGAAGCCACGAAAATCTATTGCTAACAGTGACTGGTTCTTAACTCTCCATCATCAGGTGTAGCTGCTGCCTTAGTTTCCCTTCAGGATCAGTACCTGATGGGTGTGGACATTTTAGCCATTTGGCCAAGCTTACAAGGCCACCCCTTGCAGGATATCCAAAGTCCCAAGTAAACAGCTGGGCAGCCTGGCCACAAGAGTTCACTATACACACTGCCTCCTCATCAAGTTTCTTCACCCAGGCATTTCCACCCTAGAGGCTGATGTACAAAGCCATAAACAAAGAAAAGAAGGCCCAAAATACACAGTCCCTGGGTGGATCCCTGGCTACTTGGTCACTGGCCCCCTCAGCTGATGTGGGGAATATGGGGGTTCCTTCCTCCCCCCCCAAACAGGAAGACACAACACAGGTCACTTCACCCAGGAGAAGAAAACTCTAGGCAAAGCCCTAAATAAACTCCTTTGCCCAAGGTTTTCATCTTTACCCAGCCCCAAGACCTCTTTCTCGGATACCTTTGCTCACTTCCTAGGTCTCTCCTGGAGAAATCCACCAGCAGCTACCACTCTTCTCAAAACCTCTCTGGGACAAGGGACAAAAGGGTTTATAAGCCAGGTCTTCTTTCCCAGCATGCCTTGCAGGCGCGTAGGCCTGTTTTTAAAGGGCTCATATAAGCTGTTGCACTGATCACCCTTTCAATCATCATTCCCACCCCATCACTCGTTTATAGCGCAATTAAATTACAACCTCCCCCCTCACATCCTGTGAGCCCATCCCATCCCCATCGGCCTGATTCCAAAGCCTATGGAAAGACTCCCTTTGACTTCAGCAAGCTTTGGATTAGGGCCTAAATGCCTGTGAAGGTTAGTAAGTGTGTGCCTGGAATGTCAGTAAGTTTGGGTTGTATTGTATTAGTTAATGATTGTAGCCACACTGAAGTGCATGGATGAAAGGATTAGTATGGATCCAGTCCTACAAGGTGCTGAGTTCCTCCTCTGATTTCAGTGTGAGCTGGGGTACCTCAGCACTGCCCTTGATAAAGCCCAATAAATTCACAGCATTATTATGAAGTTAATAGTGCAGTGAGGGTGCGTTACCCTATTCCCCTTGTAGGGCTGTACAAGAGCTCCCAGTGGTTTCTGTATTTTCAATGATGTGGCTAAGGCAGCAGGATGTGGGATATAACCCAAACAAACCACAACGGGTGACTTGCTGAAATACAGACCCCAAGCTTGCTTGAGGGACTCATCAGCTTTTTTTCTTTTGGGAATTATCACTGATGTTAGATTGAGAATATTGTAGCCAGCTTTTCTGGAAAGACTCTGTACTTTGTTTAGTTAAATAGTTCGAGGGTTTTCATAGTAATTGTAGCCACATAGTGGTAGATTTTCTAAGATCAATGGAGTTGGCCTTGGATCTTTCCTGAGGTTAGAGAAAGAGAGAGCAGGAAGAAAATTTGGGAATAACGTTCTGTGCTTGAAAAAAAGACAACGGGGTTCTTTATGTAATCTCAAGATAACATTGAAAATAAAGGGGTGTACCTCTGTAAATGAAGTGTAGTCAGTAGCCCCTGCTATGACTTCAGAGTCCAGGGCAGAATTTAGGGAGACCATGACTGGTAGCACAAGGCTCCATCAATCATCTGGAATCTTGAGAGAATGATATGGTCTCTCTGCATCCAAAAAGCCTCAATGAAGAATCCCCTTGATGCTCATTAAAACTGAGCTCAGTCTATTCTCTACAGTGAGGGACACTACAGTAGCTCCATAGAACTAGCTACCTCACTATATTCTAGAGTAACCCTTTTCAGTATCCTTACTAGAAATTTGTCCCTTAGTTTATAAGGCTGACTTGTGAAAGGCTTTTTCCTTTTTACTTGACAGGTTAAAAGACTTGGGTCTTGACCAGTATGACACGGTAGAACTGTTTGCTAAGATTCTGCTTCCTTCCACTTTTCTCCTGGCCTGCATCCTTCAGCTTCGTTACTTTAGTGAGGATTTTCTGAAGATCACTGACCTGAGTAATATTCCCATCAAGCATGAATGTACTTCTGGCAGGTATGTGAACAGACCTGCACATTGGTAAACTGCAAAGCATGTCCCTACCTAAGAGTTATCAGCTAGAAAATGAGACTTGAAAGTGCTTTACATTTTATATATTTACAAGAATTTGTATTGGTTTTCTGATGCACATGGAGGAACAAAGGCACTTTTATAGAGAAGTTCGGCCTACAATTACAGCGTGTCTAATTGGTGCATAAATTTATTATGGCTGCACATACAAAATGGCACCTCCAGAAACAAATACTTAATTTGTCCTGCACTTACTCAGCTGGGGAAATTTCATGCACAAACTAGTCACATATATGCATGTGCAATTACTATGCCCTGCTTATTTGAAATCTGGTCTTTTAAACATAATAGGCCAAATTTTCAAAGCCAGGCAAAATGCTTGTGCTCATGAAGAGGTGTGCAAATAGTGAACCAGTAATCCCACTTTTGCATTCAAAAATTCTTCTTTCCATGCAAAATTGTGAGGCTTTCTGGGTGCATTGGTATGGAAACGTTGTGTTTTGGTTTGAAAATTTGCCTCAAAATAAGAGTCAGAAAGAACAGAACAACATAACATTTCCTTAATTTCCAAAATATTGGCAGGAAAGGATTTAAATTGCTTAATATTTACAAGGCATTTTAATGGAAATCTTATTACTTGTGGAAATCCATGAATATGTTACTCTCCCTTAATGAATTGTAATGACTTCTATTATACCTAAAACATTCCATTTTGATTTTGCTGGTTTTCTTTGGATAATATCTATTGTATTGGGTTTTTTCCCTGAACGGAGGGGATGGGGATAATAGAAATATGCCAATATATATGATCAATATATAAAGAGCCTGCTCCTGCTCCCACTGAAATCCCTGTTAGTTTTGTTATTGATTTCAATGGGAGCAACACTAATCCCATAAACTCATCTTCAGTAGAGGACACACTGAACCATTACCATGTAGCATGCAACATAGTAAATGTTCCTAATAGAGAAAGGGCCCAATTTTCAATCTTGGGTGCCTAAAACCCAAATCCTGCATTAGGCCATGCCGGCATGGAGCCCCATGCCCATGGAAGACTCCCATAAATGAAAAAAAGATCCTTGAAACACACGTGTTAGGTGCCTACGTGTTAGTTTGAGCACCCAGAAGCACAAATGCATTCCCTGATTTAGCAACCCAGCTTTGAAAATTGGACTCTGTATAATGCCGGAAATATTGGTCTGATCTTATTTTTGGAGGGTTTTTTGGAAAGGAAGGTACTAGCACTGAACCTCATTGTGATGCAGAAGATAATGTGGGAGGATGAGGCACATCCTGTCAGCCATGTGCTAAAGAGAACATATGTTGACTTTATGCTATATTTTCTCCCTAGTAAAAAGAAAACGGAAACTCAGGTGTATCTCCTGGCTGACATGTGAGTTCATTTAATTTCTTCACCCTTTTCCAAACATTTTCTTTTTAACTATATCCAACACCATTATTTTGATTGTACTTCGTTTTGCTGTAGGACAACACACAATGGAGCTCAGCAAGGATAGTAAAATATGTTACTGATGGAGAGGAGAAGGAGAAATAGGGAGTAGGTCACCAATAACTTTCCCATACATGTCCTGGACAACATTTTCTTTCCTGTATTGTAGGGTTGTATTCTGTGTGCAAGTTAGCTGCTTTCCTCACTCAAGGTGGATGCACTGTAGTTAGTGCAGTGTAGGTGCAAAACACTTGTTTAGTGTGTCAAATTCTCTCTCTCTAATGGTTCTCCCCAGCAAGGATAATCACTTGCTGCTCTCTGTTAGCTGCTTACTGATAGCTTGAGTGGTAGCTGCTGAAGGTGTTGGGTTTGATTCCTATTAATAACCAGGGATGCTGTATGAACATGGCCATATATCATTTGTGAATTGCTTTGGGCCTGTTGGGATGAAAGGCTCCATAAATCTGTAAGGGATTCATAGTAGTAGTTGTAGAAAACTAGACAGATACAATCCAATATTTGATGTTATATTTTTCCTGCTTTTAATTTTCAGGCTTAAAGAAAATATTTGGAAACTGCAAAACAGGTGAGAATGAAATGACATTGAGGAACGTATTTCTCTGTATGCTTCATTGGAGTCTACTCTGCTCTTGATGCCTGGATGACACATAGGCGTAACTCTGATTAGGAGTAAATGGATTTACTCATGTTACTTCTCCATGAATTTATAGTAGAACCAACTAGTATATTTTGTACTTAGAAATCTGACATTGGGAACACTTGTTTCAGATATGCAGCACTGTCATAGCATGTCTAAGAAAATATTGGAGACAGATTTTAAAAAAAAATGGATTTACATGAAATTTGTTTGCTTTAGTTTAGACCCCAGGCTCACAACACAGTCGTAGTCTTTACAAACATAATAGGGTAGGATTTTCAAACTCGCTCAGCTTTGGTCTAATTCTGCTCCTGTTAAATTCAGTGGGAGATCTACTACTGATTTTAATCAGAGCAGAGCCGGGCAAACCATGAGCTCATTTGAAAATCCCACCCATAAATTATACATATATCACAGGTGTATACCTCCACTTTGTAGTCTGTTCCCTTTCAGTCTAGTTGCAGGCAATTAAAAAATGGATCACAAACTGTGTAATATCAGAATATGTCTAACTCTCTTTAACACCACAAGGTAAAGGGATCAATGTCTAAGTTGTCTGGCATTAGCAACTTTCTTGAGTTCCCAACAGGCTGGCAGCCAATGAACTGCATGGTGAAAATCAAACCACCTCGGACAAGATAGAGAATACAACAGTGTATGAAACCATGGGAGCGGCTCAGCAGGAGAAATCAGGTGATGATATGTAGCTCCTTGAAGCCTTGGTTGAATGATTGTTTTTTTTTTTTTTTACATGGAGCAAAGCCAATACTATGTAGTTTACAGAAGCCCCTCAACTTACGCAAGCGTTATGTTCCGGAACGCCTTGCATAAAATTTTGCGTAAGTCAGGAACGTATCTCCGACAATTACGCAAAAAAAAAAAAAAGCTTACGGAACTTTTTCTGTAAGTCCGGATTTCTGTAAATCAGGTTTGGTAACCTGTGGAGCATCTGTATAGGCAAGTGCTTGAGTATTCTTATTCTAGGGGTTGATGTCAGGCACTGTAGGTGTATAGCAGTGGGAATCCTGCCCAAAGGCTGACCATACTTGCAGTCCTTGTCCTCCCTAACCACAAGGGTGGTAGGAATCAATAATGATTAGTGAGTATGGAGATATAAAGCATGGTAGATATATAGTTTTTTTTGGATCTACGCCCCAAATACAATTTTGCTTTGTTCTTTATTCCTAACCTGACTTTGCTCTAGCAGGAAATGTGAGGCTGTGGAATTCACAGCTTATTTCTTAAAGCTTAATTATGCCAATACAAAATAGTCACCAAAGCCGGAGGAAGGAATAGCACTCCATGTATGAGCTATTGTTGACCTCTTTAATCCCATATTTCTCCACCATAATACTGGCGCCCCTGAACTCTTCCTTCCTTCCTGTGATGTGGAGAATTAAGACATAGCTGACAAGTTATTTGACAAAGCAGTAAAAATAGCTAAGGATTTCTATTTCTCTGTCTCCGAAATCATCTCTACAAGTTATTTTAAAGCACTAATCCAGCACTTTTCTTTTCTTAGTGGGAGAGCCTAATAAATGGTGCCTGGTCATCGACAAGTTGGCTTCTCTTCTCCTGCAGCTTTTGGAAAAGTTTCATAAAACTCAGGTGTTAGCCTGGAGAGTCCTAGAGCTGCACATCCTTAAAATTGTCTCCACGTGGGTCATCTGGATCACTCTCCAGGAGGTTGGTGAATAGTATGAAGAACCTGAAAATATCATTCATTTTCTGCACACTCCTTTCCTGGTGCTACAAGAGTCTCAGATCTCCTCCAAATCAGCAGCCAGGGCGTTATGTTCGTATTTTAGGCCAGTAACTGTAATTCTCTACGTACATAGAAATGTATATTAGTGGGCGTTCCCGCTTCTAATGAGGTTTACACACTCTGCACGTTGTCCAAACTGAGCAGCTTCCTGGGGTTTTGTTTTATTGTTAAGTCAAGCAACCAAACAAACATAAACCTCAATCTAAACGATCTCTGCAAGCTGGCTTTGTTTAGGGTTTTCCATCCAACGCCTCTCCCCCATTCCCTAGTTTCCTCTGCTTTTTGAAAGGCTCTAAACACTTTTATATATTCTGGATGGACCTGTTGATTCAACTTGCTGCTATAATTCCAATGCACCTTCATAAAGGGTTCATATATATGTAGAGTCCTAGAGTCTGCCAACCTGCTACAAGGTTAATGCACCAGCCTGCACACTGCCTCCAAGATCTCCTGGGGAGTGCAGCCAGCATGCCACCTTTAAAGAAGGTGTAGCATGAACTCTCATCTGATGATGAACAGCTCTGCTAATTGCTTTGGTGGATGATGCAGAACCATGGCCTCACTTCGACCCTATTCTTCCCTGCCCTTTAGTTAAGCTGTGTAGTCCTTGAATTCAGGAGAGCACAGGGACTGCTATTGTGCCTAGATGTGGGGCAGCATCGGACTTGTTTTAGAAATTTTATCATGATGTGATATGGCATAATAGAGCCTACTTGGTTTTCTTCTCAGTTTGCTAAGCAAAGTTTCCTTTCCTCCCTGCAGCCATCAGAATAAACCTTAGTTGAAACTTAGGTGGCTCATGTAATTCAGACCCAAGATTTCATAATTAAATACATGTGCAAATGGCTAGTTAGACAGGGCTTCACCAGAACCCAAATTGTTCCTGTTTGTTGCTGTTAAGATTCAGGTTTTCATAAATGTTTTTCATGAATCTATCTGCGCAAACTGTAACTATCTAATTTTACAGAGCGAGGAAACTACATAACAGTGACCTAAATGTCACTTAGTCTCTTGCAAGGTAAAAAGTCATCCTTAAATATCAGGAAGAGAAAAATGTAAATAAAATCATATCACTTACTACATTTATAATAGGTCCTTTCCTGATGGGCAGAAAAGACAAGATTTTCTAATCAGCAGCGTTACTTGCCATCCCAAACCATCAGGGCATATTTTTTCCTCAAATAATCTTTTGCTTTATCTAATAGTTTATCTGTTATTCTGTATTGTGTTGTTGCAAATACCACAAGCTGAACTCCTCAACCCACAAACACATCAGCAAAGAGGTAAGTTACAGTGAAACAACTCTGATTTTTTTCCTGCAATGACTTTAGGTATCTTTGATGAATTACCCTTTCTTCGTCCTTTGGGTGTTTGCCCTGCCCTATCCCAAGATCCGCCCTCATGCATCAAAGATCTGCACAGTTTGGTCCTGTGTGATGGTTATCTGTAAAATGATGTACCAGCTGAAATTTGTCAGGCCGCATGACTACTCCTCAAATTGTTTGCAGGTGAGCATTCTAGAGCACTCAGGTCCTGATTCTGCAAACACTCAGGATATATCTTGAGTGAGCAAAAGCGAACCTCCCAGCCTGGGTCGACAGACTCACTCTGGCCCTCTAAAAATAGCTGTATAGATAGTGCTTTGATGTTGCATCTCAGACTAGAGTTCGGGCTCTGAAGCCTAGGGAGGGGGTGGGATTCTTAGTGCATCACACTCAGCAAAGATCTGTGAACAGCCAGCAAGCAGTGTCCTTCCTCTGGAAATTTCCACTACATTCATCTGACGAAGTGGGTATTCACCCATGAAAGCTTATGCTCCAATATGTCTGTTAGTCTATAAGGTGCCACAGGACTCTTTGTCGCTTTTTACAGATCCAGACTAACACGGCTACCCTTCTGGTATTTGAATAATGTGCAACTTCCACATCAAGACAAGATTTAACATAGACCTGGGAATGCAATTCTCTCAGCCAAAGCTTTCCCAAGAAGCTTTTGTAGGTTTGCATTTGATAAACCCCAGTGCAATGTGAAAGGGAATGGAAAGTTTTGAAACTTGCTTGTTGAAAGATAGTAAAGAACGGGGGCAATTGCAGATAAACAGAGACCTTCCTTTTGTAGGCACAATTTATACCTACAGTTTTCACATCCGCAAAATTGGTGGGTTAAATTTTTGTGCTGGCAAAAGAATTAGGGTCTCAAATATTACAGCAGGATGGATAGCTACCGGATTTGTATTTGAGCTTCAAACTGATGGCAAATTGAGGCAAAAAGAAGTTATTTGCCCATGGCCACACAAAAAGTAGCAGACCCAGGATTCATGAGTCCTGACTGAGGGCATGTCTACATGAATATTTCATGTGTGGCAACCTGGGATGTAAATCTACTGTGCTTCAATGTGCCATGCACAGACGACGCATGTGGAACCTGCTGCATATTAAACATACCCTATTTCAGTACCAGGTCAAAGTACTCTAGGGAACTTCATTTCCTTTACTCAATTACTTCTCTCTCATGTTACTTATTGGGCACAAAGAGATGAATTAAAATTAAAAGATGGCTATGCATATAGGTGTGTTGCCAAGCAAGAAATATACCAAGCACTCTTGAGTGAAATTTCTGGCATAGAAAATCATCAATGCCTACCACGAAAACTAAATTAGATGGCATCTGTTCTATTTGTGTGCACATTACATTCTGGATATAAATTGGTAGAAATAAAAAAAACTTTAAACACAGTAGGGAGCTACTAGGACTTGCGCTTACCCCTATTATTGAAGGAGTTAGTTTCTGAGACTGTATTTCAGACAAACATGCTTCATTCCATAGGGGCTGTACCAGAACAGAACCTACTATCATGACAGCCTGGATGAGCTGTTGCAGAAATCAGTGTTGTACGTTGCTCCTGTTGATCCCGCCGATTGGTGTGGAGGGTTACGGAAGTGCGGTGACAATGTTTTACCCTGCCTGAAGGTAGGATTCTTATTGTGCTGTCTTCTGACACTATTACTAAATAGAGTAACAGGGGTAGTCAGCAGCTTCGCTCAGCACAAACCCTCTGCTGCTATGTCAGATTTTGACATGAACAAGCAGGAAGAGGGAGGGACACGGGAATTTGAAAATTTCTTTAAAATAAATCTTGGTTAAATCTTAATGAGAAGATGTGATTAAAAAACGGTGACAGGGTAAATGGAAGAGAGAGAAGATCTACCAAAGAAAATGAGAAGGTTTTCTCAGCCATTCTTCTGTACTTGGTTTTCTTCTCATTCTGCTTCAGCAGCTTATGAGACATCAGTAAACATTCTCCATACCGTCAAGAGTCATTATTGTTTGTCTCAAGGAACATCTTATCCCTTGAAATTGCCACTGGTCTGAATCCAGTATAGCTACTACTCCAGTATTATGGGAGAGAAGTCCATGGGAGAATCTTTCCCAAGTCACCAGGTTGCAGTGTTCCAGGAGAGAAAAGAAGCATTTCTCATTCCTTTCTCATAGCTTTATTATTCTCATGAGACATTTTTATAGTGCTGTAACTGTACATGGCACTTCACAGAACATAGCAAAGGCAGAGCCCTTTGCATCCAATGAAACAGACAAGACACAGCTCAGAACAACAGTTTAGTTGTAAGCTTCATTTGTCCTGCCGTTTGCCTCTCTCAGTGCGGGTTGTTCAATATTGCATTAAAGATGCCATTAATATCTGGTGCCATTTCATTCTGCCCTTGCAGAACCATCTCACCATCTTGGCATTAATGGTAATAGAAGTGACTGTGTATCACCACCAGCTCTTTTACCGGACTCAAAACCAGCTGATGCCACCTGTTACAGGGATCATTTTTGATACCATCACCCGAGAGCACCTGGATGATGGGTTACTCAGCTGCATCAAATACTTTATCAACTATGGTTTCTACAAGTTTGGACTAGAGGTGAGCAAATATCGGGGGAGAACAATCCTCTTTGGACTTGGTCCCCAGTAATAGCTCACTGAGGCATTAAGAAGCCTGTGGAAAACACACACAAACAGAGAATCTAAATTCCCTTCTGGTGTAAACAAGCACAACTCCATTGACTCCCCCTAGAAAATGTGTTCCCATGCAGATATGGGCAGCAATGATCAGTGAGATCAGATTTGCACAGATGCAGAGCTCTTAGGGGTTGATTCATTTCCCTGGTTGGAGCGGGTTGCAGTTTGAAGCCTCCCCTGCCCAGGTCGCCACACCGGAGAGCAGATGACAGTATCAGGGATTCAGTTTGGGGAGGGCAGCTTTAAAATTCAGGCTGCCTGCCACTTATGGCCTGGTCTTCGTGGGCTTATCATGCTCCCTTTCGGGGTGGCAGCGGCTGGCTCTTGTGCCCTGGTGGAGTGCTGTGCTCCCTCTCCCAGAGGATAAGGAGAGGGAAGTTCAGCAGAAAGTTTTTATCGCTGCCCTAAGCAGGTCCTTTTTTTTGCCTGCTGCTGATGGTTTTCACTGTAGCATGAGGTGAATGCATTGTTTTGTGGGTACGTCCCCTTCCCCAGCCTTTGAAAATCTGGCCCTTGTAGTCAGAGTCATTCTCTTCACTACATGAGCTTCTCTCAGTGTTTCCCATCATAGCATTGGTTCAGGGGAAGTCACCTTTGTGGAAGGAAAGGCAGAATTTTCCTCTTCGTATTTTATTCCCTAGTGACCAACTCTCCTTTCTTTAATCTATTAACTTTGACTATGGCCTTGTCTACATGGGAAAGTTTTACCAGTACAGTTAAACCGCTATAGTTATATGTGTATAACTCTAATGTAGACACTCTTATTCTGGAATGAGCGCCTTTTGCAGATTAGTTTAAACTCCTTCTCAAGCGATGTAAGAAACTGAAAAAAGCCTCTCTTATCCCAGAGTAAGAGTGTCCACATGGCAGGGCTACTCTGCTAAAATTATATTGGTTTAAATTCACATCTTAGCTGATACCAGTACGACTTTCCCACACAGCCAAGAGCTAACGCTCCCCGCAGTGGTGACCTTTGAAAAATTAAGCGGTCAGGAGGGCTTTCCGAGCAACCCTGGGCTTTGACAGACAGCGTCGCCACCCGGCTCACCGGAACATTCCATTCTTTCAGGTGTGTCTCATCATGGCCGTGAATGTCATTAAGCAGCGTATGGATTTCTATGCCCTTCTCCACGGCTGCTGGCTGATCTACCTGCTGCACCGCCGCCGAAGGAAAGCAGTGGCTGAGGTCTGGCTGAGATACTGCTCTTTCCTTGCCAGTGTCATGACCTTTCAGTATTTGCTATGCATTGGCTTCCCTCCTGCTTTCTGCAAAGGTAAATGCAACCCAGTGCCTTGTCTGAGTGGGGGTTTGAGTGAACACATAGAAAAGCCCCCAGCAGTCACTGATAACCTGGAAGAGGATTGGCCAAAATATGACCGGTGAGGGCTGTTGAGCCATATCCCATCCAGCTCTGCAAGGAGAAGAGAACATACAGGGACACCGAAAGGGGAAAGTCCCTGGTGATGGTGTGTAAGCTAGTAGGGACGTTCTACCAACCCGGGAATGGAAATAACACTCCAAGCCTCAGTCCTCTAAAGTCCTTTCCTCAGGGCTTGTTTATTATCTGCCCCCAAAACAACAGCACATCAACTGAAAACCACTGAGCAATAATCCCTGGAGGCTACCGCCCGCTCGGAGGGGAGACCCATCCTTTCCTCTTAGTTCTCTTGTGGTCCAGCTTACCTTTTCTTTTAGGCTCCACCACAAGCATCCAGTGACCAGACTTTGTTAAACCTATGTAAGCTGAAGCACCTTTACCTGGTCAGGTGACCCCAAAAAACTTACCCAAACATTATATTAGTATTACGATGATTATTAATACATCCCTGTAAAATTGTGTCTCTTGTCTGTAGCTTTTCTCTCTCGCTTTTTTCCTCTCTATGGTTTTTCCCTTCAAAAGGCTACAGTCACATTAGGATGACTGGCTTGGTTTCACCTCCTAGCATAGGTGACACCCCATGTGCTCTCCCTGCACTATGAGAATCAGAAGAGCCAAGTCATTCCATGATTCCAGAGACACCAGGTACAGCCAAGGGACTGGAGGGGAGGGGGCAGCCAGGAAACGGCAGAGAAACAGATGAGGTGAGGTATTTCAGGAGGACCAAATAGCTGTAAATCACTGGCTGGGTTTAGCTGGCTCTGAGCTACAACAAGCATAGGTCAGAGAACACACTGGAATAGACCAGGACAATTCCATCTCTATTCAATCCCAAGCCCAATTGCTATGTGGTAAACTGCATGCCAGGAATAACACTACAAAGATTTTAGGTTCTGGTGCAGCTCCCATTAAAGTCAGTTGAAAGATTCTCTCACGGGATGCATTACTCACCGCCAGGCTGGCGCCTCCTCATGATCATTCTGGGGATTAGCTCGAGGCTGATCCACCCTGTCCACAGCTTGCACACCATCACTCCATCCCTGCTTCCACCTACAACCGCTCCCTCAGCTGCCGGAACTGCAGCATCTTCTTCATGGCTCAGCCCTTTGGCCACGTCACTATCCATGTTCCCCCCTTCCGGGGGTTAGTGTCTCAGTTCAATAATCATGCCACTTCCCCAGTGGCGACTGGGGGGAACCCGGGCCCACCCACTACTTGGTCCCAGCCCAATGACCCTGTATCTAGCGGCTTCCTGCAGCACCTCTAGTTCTTCTAATTGCTGCTACGATCCCCTGGATCACTTCTCCATGGCCCCAGCATCTTCTTTGCCCTTACTGCAGGGCACTCAGCTGTTCAGTCCCTGTAGCCAATCAGGAGCTGTCTCTTGCTCCCTCCGTTCCCTGCCAGCAACTGACCTGTCCGTGGTGCTGGCTTTCTTTCAGCCTGTTAGGGACACAGTCCTCATCCTTTGGGCTCCCAGCAGCAACTGACCTTTATTCTGCCCTGCAGCTCCTTTTATGTGACCCTGCTGGGCCCTGATTGGCTGTTCCTTGCAGCCTCTCTCCTATTGACTGTGCCCCATGCAGTCTCTCTAGGCCTCTTTTAACTCTTTACATGCCGGTGTGGGGTGGACGCCCTGTCACAGACTCCCACTGACTTCTTCAGAGGGTTGATTCAACTCACACTGGAGAACTCACGGCATCAACACTAGTTGTTTCAGCACTGACGAGAGCTCACTTTTATTGGTAGCAATAGTGCCAACCCTGTGCGATCAGGAGGATGGGCTGTTATCCAGACATGTGCCATTTCCCTTGAGAAATGCCGGTGCGCTTCAACTCGAACATTTCTAGCCTGTAAACTCAGAAATTAGCTTAAAATGTTTTGTGTGATGAAAAGAACCCCTTTGCCAACAGATTATCCATGGAGAACATCTCGCTGGACAATCCATTCCAATCTGATTAAGTGGCTCTATCTGCCTGATTTTGCCAAGAAACCAGATGCCAGTTTTCTCCTGTGTAAGTATCAATCATCCAGGGCAGCATTTTACTGTCTGAAATTCCTACTGCTAACTTCTAATCATTGTCACCATAATATTAAACATAATCAGAATAGTCTTGTCTGAAGCTGCTAAGAAGCTGTTTTCCTGTCTCCTCCCAGATGACTTCCTGCTTCTGCTTTTTGCCTCCTTGCAATGGCAGGTATTCAAAGATGAGAATAAGGCTTGTGTGCGAATAGAGGCAGGAGATAATGTGGAGATCAGCCGTGAATTAGACCCAGCTGCTCTCAGCCAGTACAGCCCTGTGCCAAACTTTATCCACTGCAGGTAGGAACGAGCAAGATTTGCTTTGCCCAAGTATAGCAGGTGGAAACGTGGAATCTGGATTTTGAAGGTGTTTGGATGTAAGATTTTATCAGGCCTTTAAGAGAAGTAGAGGGCAGCTGTGCAGTTTGGATCTGGAACCAGGTTTGTGCTCAGAGTCCCCATCCAATCCAAAGTTTGTGGGTGTTTGGAGGTGGGGCTCATCTTTAGTTACAAATCCTTTAATAATTAATCGATTTCAAAGCCAGAAGGGACCACTAGATCACCCAGTCTGGCTTTCTGTGCAACCCAGGGCAGAGAATTTCACCCACTTACCCGTCTTGAGCCCAGTGACTTGTGTTTGATTAAATCATAGCTTCAAAATGGGCATCCAGTCTTTATCTGAAGACATCAAGAGATGGGGAATCCATCACTTCTTTAGGTAGCTAGTTCCAACAGTTCATCACCATCACCCTTAAAAATTATAAGCTAACCCACATGCTGCTAAACTCTATCACTCTGTTGGAATTCACTATGTCTTATATAGTACAGTAACTGGCCTTTAGTATCCTCAGTGCATCCAAATAAAATATTATTCATCCTTGTAATGAAATGACATCAGAGAATGGACTGCTATAATATCCTCGGATAAAGATCAAAATAGATTTACAGTTAACTTTATCAGCTCATTAGCAAAAGATCTTGAGTGGGTCTATGCAAAGTTCATACTGCATGGAAAATTTTTGCAAGTGGCATCTTTTCTCTTCTCTGTATGAACCAGCAACCTATTGATGAACCACTTTAATTTTTAGTGTAATAGGCAGATAAAATAACTGCTTGCAAAAGGAGTGGGCAAGCCTGTAATCTCAGTTCACCTGGCGGAACTTCTACCTAGGGAACACAAAGTTCACTGATCTAGTCTCGACTGAGCTGGTGTATAATGGGTAGGTGCAATGGGGTGCTGCCATAAGTCCAGGGGCACTGTTGGTTTAAATATTTAAGTGCATGGCCACCAGTTGGCAGACACAAGAGTCACCTTGATACTGTTCTGACACTTCATTTCCACTCCCGCAGGTCCTATTTGGATATGGCTAAAGTGGTCGTGTTCGGCTATCACTTCTGGTTTGTGCTCTGCCTGATTTTTATCACTGGGACAACTCGAATCAACATATTCTGTCTGGGCTATCTGATGGCCTGTTTCTACTTTATGATCTTTGGAAGCAGTCTCCTTCTAAAGCCGGTCAAGAATATTCTCAGATTGTGGGACTATTTGATTGCGTACACTGCCTTAGTTATAGTGATGAAGAATCTACTGGCTGTATGTATTGTCTTTCACAGAATTAGGGAAATATCTGCCCTCTTGTTGTTTTTTATATTACAGTAGGACCTAGAGTCACCAGCCAAGATCTGGGACCCAGTGGGCTAGGGAATTTACATATGTGTGGTGAAAAATGTCCCTGCCCAAAGAGCTTACTATCTAAGGCCCTGATCCTACGATGACCTCCTCATGGGCAGATCCTTGAAGTCAGTGAGGTTCTTGACAGACAAAAGGTAGAAGAAAGGGAAGTATTACTGTCCCCACTTTTCAGATGGGGCGACTGAGGGACACAGGGTTCACGTGACTTTCCCAAGGTCACACAGGTAGCGTGTGGCACAGTGGGGAACATCACCCAGAACTCATGAGTCCCAGTCCAGTGCTTGAACCTCACGACCATCCATCCTCTCTATTTCCACCGCTAAGTAATAGCCAGCTGGTGGTGGAATCAGTGGGCTTCTGCTGTGTGTGGGGAAAGCAGGATGTGGAGAGCATGGGAAAGGGGACCCACACTTTCTGTAACTGCAGAGCTGTGGGTGAGGTTGGTTTCAGGCGCTGTGGTGTGCAGGAGGAGGTGAGTTTCAGGGCAAGACTGGGGAGTTACAAGGGCATGACCAGGACCTCTGCAATGAAGTGGCTTCACTGGCTAACGCCTTTCTCTCCATGTGTGAAGGGGTGGGGACAAAGCCGCTATGAAGGCTAATGAGTCCTGAGGCCACACAGTGGCTCTGTTACTGCCCTAAGGCCTCTGGGGCAGGATTCTGCCACCCATTTGTGGAACTCCCCTGGGCACAGCCCACCTACGCTCTCTGTGACAGTGACTGGAATATGGCCCTGTTGGATTTTTCCAGTTCAGTTGATTTAAGCCCTTCTATAGTATGATAAATGTTACATAATAAAATTATGACATTTCCAAAAAATAATCTGGCCCTATATCTCTTTCCCCTAGAGGGTGGGGAAGCATTCACAGCTGTGGTCTGTGCTGGAGCTGGTCTGTGGATGAAAGGAAGACGTCTTTCTCCAGGCTGCTCATGCAACACCTTTAATGAAAACTAAATTCACTAAAAAAAAAAAAAAAAAAAAAGAGTTTTCAGAAATAGCTTCCTGCTCATGAAAATCAATCAGTCCATCCATTAGAGACGTGTGGCCTGGCTCGGCCCCAGCTTTCCACCTGCGTGCCCTCCCAAGAGCAAACAGAGAGCAAAGCACTTTTCCACAATTACGGGCCTTTCCTGCATGCTGCCTATCTTCTCTGTTTCTTAGGCATGGAAAGTGGGATACCCGAGAATCCTCTTCTCTAGCTAATTCAGGAACAGCAGCTAGAAAGGCTCATTAAACTGACCCATCAGACTAGTTTGGATGAAAACAGCAAGTGCCGTTAGAGCTTAGATAAATGAATACAAAGGAACAGAATGATGCTGTGCTTTTTCACCGTCTCCTTTTTGATTGTAGATTGGAGCGTGTGCCTATCTTGATAAGTTACTGAGAAACCATTGCTGGCTAATACAGACCTTTGGCATGTTCTGTACTATACCGGGGTATGACTTGGGTAAGTAGCAAATAATGAACCGGCAGAGAGGACGTACCATGTGACTGTAATTTCAGGAAAACATTTTCTTACTGAAGGATAAGCAAAAGTCTAGTCCACTTTTTCTACAAAGCCAATAAAACACTATCACTAGCAGTGCAAGCAGAGACCTATTTAATGAAGTGGAGGCCACAACTGTGTATGGCATGTAACAATTCCGTGTGGAAACCTACCAATGGCCCAGCTAGTGTGGGAAACAGACAGAAGCAAGTGCTAGATGCTCCAGAGAAACGTAGAAAGCCACCATAGCGCACCCTAGTCATTCCAATGGGTTATTCCATGTGGGCTGTGTTTCTGTGAGAGAGACGTGACCACAAAAGAGCCCAGCAGCCTCTAGTAGAATTGTATAATGACTTACATAGGGTCTGGTCCAAAGGCCATCGAAGCCAATGAGAGTCTTTTCATTGACTTCACTGGGCTTTGGATCAGACCATAGGGAATGAAAACAGGAGCTGAACCTGTAGCGGTAGCATAGCTAGGTGAGAAGCGGGTCAGCGGCTGCTCCCCCACCGAGCACAAGTGGCGCCTTTTTAATTTTACTCACCCGGGAGCGAAAAAATTAAAAGGCGCCACTCGCTGCGGTGCTTTTACTGACGGGGCGGCGCGTCGGGTCTTCGGCGGCGGGCTCTTCACTAGCTCCGGGTCTTCAGCGGTACTTCGGCAGCGGGACCTTCACTCGCTCTGGGTGTCTTCTGCGGCACTGAAGCTTCATTGCCAAAATGCCACCGAAGACCCGCGAAGTGAGTGAAGGTCCCGCCGCCGAAGTACCACCGAAGACCCGGAGCGCCGCTCCGTCAGTAAAAGTGCCGCAGCCGGTAGCACCTTTTTTTTTTTTTCCGCTCCCCCTGTTCCCTCCACTTGGCTACGCCCCGACCTGTAGTCCTGACTTGCTCCCTTCCTATTCCCGATTGCCTGTTTCATGATGTCTATAGCAGAACCTGAGGGTTCTTTATGGGCTGCAAATTGCTGCACGTTAAGCATATGTCCAGAGAAGTGTGATAAAAATGATTAAAGGTCTAGAAAACATGACCTATTAGGAAGATTGAAAAAATTGGGTTTGTTTCGTCTGGAAAAGAGAAGACTGAGAGGGGACATGATAACAGTTTTCAAGTACATAAAGGGTTGTTACAAGAAGGAAGGAGAATTTTTTTTTCTTAACCTCTGAGGATAGGACAAGAAGCAATGGGCTAAAATTGCTGCAAGGGAGATCTAGGTTGGACATTAGGAAAAGCTTCCTAACCGTCAGTGGTTAAGCACTGAAATAAATTGCCTAGTGAGGTTGTGGAATCTCCATCATTGGAGATTTTTAAGAGCAGGTTAGTCTAACACCTGTCAGGGATGGTCTAGATAATACTTAGTCCTGCCTTGAGTGCAGGGGACTGGACTAGATGACCTCTCGAGGTCCCTTCCAGTCCTATGATTCTATGATTTCTCCTGTGTAGCTCTTCCCGAGGATGAGAAATGCGAGCTGCCTGAAAATGAAGCCGGGATTGTTTGGGACGCGATAAGT
Organism: Chrysemys picta bellii; assembly: GCF_011386835.1. Taxonomy (NCBI): domain Eukaryota; kingdom Metazoa; phylum Chordata; order Testudines; family Emydidae; genus Chrysemys; species Chrysemys picta. The sequence continues at coordinate 44,613,930 of NC_088803.1, read as the reverse complement.
TTCACTTTCTTGCTGGTCCAGCGGAGAGTCTTTATGAGCTATTACTTCCTCTACGTAGTGGCAGATCTGAAGGCTGCCAAGATCTTAGCTTCCAGGTACATGCACTGGATGTAACAAGTTTAAACCAATAGTCCTCAGTGATGCAGAGAGGAGTTGGAGACCCCCTCTTCTCTGTAAAGAAATCTGGTCTCTCTGGGATTTGGATTTCTGGGGAGAGTGATGGGGAGCCTCGCAAGGTTTGTGTTCCAAAAACAAGGGATCCAGTCAGACAGTTATTATTACTTAATGAGCACTGGTAATGTGCTCTGTGCTGTAAAAGTAAACAAGACATGGCGCCTGCCCCAAGAAGCTTACAACCTGACTCGGGCCTCTATAGTGCCTTGGGTGATGATGCAAACTCAAGGTGGGGCAGAAATCTTGCAAAGGTTTCATGTCAGGAGTGTGACTTAAGGAGGCAGATGCTTTAAGTGCTTGAGGCTCCATTGCAATGATCATGCCTTAGCAAACTGGTCAGTAAGGCAACAGATGAGGATGGGCCTATGGTAAGCCTGGCTTTAGATCCTAACTTTCATGACCACATACTTCACACAATGGGCAGGGTGGGGAAGATAGACCTTTTGTGACAGTTATAGCATTCATCTGTAGTTCTGAGGATTTCAGTGGAAATCCTGAACGGTTTGACAAGCAGATTGCCATGTGTTTAGGAGCTATGTTTGGACAGTACCAGAAAGTGGCAGAGACAGAAAATATGGCATGTGCCATAAAAAAAATGTTACCTAGAATAAATAATGTGCAACTCTGAACTGGGGGGTTATAATTCCATTGGGAAGTTCGTGGGACACCGTAGTCCATGAAAGAGAAATTTCTTGAGGTGGAGAGGATTCCCTTTACCCTTTCTACATTCCTATCCCGCTTCAAGTTTCTCTCTCGTTGTCCCTTATCCATTATCTATATTCGCTTGTCTGTTTCTGCACTTATATTACACCCCTTACTATGGTATTTAATATCTATCAAGCCCTCTTTCTGTTCAAATTGCTACTGGAGTGATTTACCCTGAATCATCCATCTCACTGCCAGAGTGACTCTTCACTGAAATCTTCTGAAACTGCTGTTTTTATTGGTGGAATCAGAGGTCTGATGTCAATCTCTTTTTTACCGGAACCCACCAATCAGAGCCCGGAGAATGATGTAATTGTTGTCAATTACCTTAATCCACCAATAAGAACTGGGACAGAAGTGTCACTCCAGTGATTTACCATGTTGATAATGCTCTGGTTAGCTGGGTATATTTAACATGGTCTACCTCTTTGTGGTGTGAAGATAGTTGCATGCTGCCCAGTGAAGTGTTTATCGAATGATCTGGCTTGTTTCACACACGCAGAGGAGCTGAACTGTTTGAAGTGAAGCTGAAAAAAGTTGTGGCGCTCAGATTGGAGGAAGAGAGAAAATCACTACAAGCCATGAGAAGACAGTAAGTTTGCTGTTCATTTAAAATCACATACTACTTATACACCACATATCTAACTGGTGAATACAGGGATGTGTCACCTTTTCACTTCTCTCTGTATTCAGGATATTATATTTTCCATCCTCTGATTCCTCCTCCCCCACCCTTTTTAGTGACTCATAACTCAAACCCTTTCCCACCACTAGGAGGAAGAGTTAGGGATAATGCTACAATCAACAACAACAATGGCAATCAAATGAAAATAGTTATTGATGAGCTTCAAATGGAAGGGCTCAAATTACGGACTCAGTGCCCAACATACAGTAACAACTCCCTGTCCTTATTCTTCTGTGGGATTTTAGGATCCTGACAGAGAGAGTTCTAGGGGAGTTTTGGACTCTCGACTGCAAGACCAGAAAGCTATTGACTCCGCTCCATGGTTGATACTACAGAGGAATTTTAACACAGGACAGCTGTTTGGCTGGTACAAGATCCCTTGTGCTGGACGACAATCAGCTGTTCTGTCCCATGGAATTTTAGGCTTTTCACTCTTTGGGAACAAATTGCTAATAGGATCAATGATGGTATCCAATCAGAATGATTGTCTACATTAGGGCTTTAGCCAGTGGTGTAGCTACACTGGTACAAACCAGACCATACTGCACTGGGGTAAACTGGGGCTGGCACTAGTACAATGCATCCCAATTTGAAACCTGGGTAAGTGGCATTGGTACAAATCCCCATTAACTCATCACATCTACAAAAGGGACTGACACCGGTACAACTATACCAGTGCAGCTATAACAGTGGCTAAAGCCCTGTTGTACACAAGGCTTTATTAAAGAGTCCCTCACTGGAGATGCCCCCATTCAGACAAAGAAAAATCAACCTAGAGACGTATTAAACTTCTCTTGAAGACTGAAAGGATGTGTTAAATGGGGACCTGCACTGTGCCTATAATCATTGGCCCCACAGGGGTGATAAATCTGATTGTACAGTGTCAATTCCCAGGTGCTACATGATTACTGACGTGGTATAGGCGACAGCACTGTAAGAAACAATATCATCTATGATTCTATGATTCTATGATCATCTGCCTGGCGCTGTCAGCACTGGAATAATGAGACCCACATTCCATCGTGCAGTGGGGACTGGATGAAACCTCGATTACTCGTTAGATAAGCAAAGCTTGATCAAACATTTCATGTCATCTGCTACAGAATTTCACAGATGTTTCCTTGCAAAACTCTTAAGCAAAATGCCAAACATTTCCTCACCACATGCAAAGTTGGCCAAAAGCCAAACATTGGCGGAGTTTATTTTGGGTTGGCCTATAGTATTACATGCATATATCAAACTGCTTCCTGTTTTGAATATCAGATCTTGGAATGGATAGCTTCCAAATCTTAGCCAAGTCCAAAGTAAGCTGTGCTCAGTAAAAAAAAAAAAAATAATACTAGCAACAGTATACATAGTCAGATGAATAATTATGCTTTTATTATTTCCTGGCTGGCTAGCTTGCATGTGTTCTTATGGAGGTGGCCAGCCTTCTCAGAGACATATGCTGAGCCCATTCTGGCCAAAGGGTATGAAAGTCTCTGTTATTATCACAACCCTCATATCTTAGCTGTCAAAGGAGTGCTCCTCATCATCTGTATTCAGAGCCGAAACCAATTCACCCTGAAGTCCATGCAAAGATTCCCCTTGACTTCAGTGGGCTTTGGATTAGCCCTGTTAGAATGTTAATATTCCCGAGTTAATTTAAGCCCAATGAAGACACAAGGCCTCCTGTTTTAGTATCAGTTATAATATTTTAGATAGATATGCGCTAGGGCTAGTGGTAGTGCTTGTGATAAAAGCTTCAGAAAGGAGCGTATTGGTGACACTTCGGGTATTAGGAGGAGATGGGGAATGAGACTGAAAGAGAGAGAGAAAGAAAAAGAAGTGTCTAGTTTGGCTACAGGACTGGGAGCCAAAAATTCCTGAGATCCAGACCCAGCTCTGACAAGGCCTCTGCTCCATCTGTGTCATTGGACAAATTGTTTCCACATTTACCAGCTGGTGCTAGTAACTGGGGCTGTTCCAAATTTTTCTGTCAAAACTTTTTTTTGATGAAAAATTGGGTTTTTGAGAGAACACAGTATGTAGACAGTGTGGGTTTCCTTGAAATTTTTTTACTTTCTTCAAAAAACCAAATCCCAAACATTTTAAGCTGAAAACAAAATGTTTGGATTTTGGTAGTTTTTGGCCAAAAATGTTCATTTTGGTTTTTTTTTTTTTTTTTTTTTTTTTTTTTTTTTGACAAAAAGTCAAAATTTTACATGAGGGGAAAAATCCATTTTCTGATCACCTCTATTACTAATACTATGTTGGGGATAACAACGACCAAGTTGAGGCTCATACGTAATGGGGATATTTTTGAGGATCACTATGTAATGTTTGTAAGGCACTCTGAAGTGAAGACAGAAAGCACCTACTTAGCTAAATGCTAGTGATTTTTATACTCCTGTCTGTGTTCGGTCTTAAACCTACAGAATGGAACTAATCAAATTAAAGCAGAAGAAACTTGACAGTTTGAAGCAAAAGACACCAAGCCCAGAAGAAACAGCTGTGGATCAATCTGCCAAAGAGCAGCAGCTGCTAGATCCAGGTGAAATGACCGTGTCACGTTAAATAGCCTGTGTAGTGACAACAACATGGAGAGCGATCACTGTGCCTGCCCTTCTGCTTTCCGTTTTCGCACGGCTGTGTTCCACAGTACCCAGTAAATTGCCTTGTCACAACCCCAGTGCCGCTGAGGGTGAAATTCACATTCAGCCTTCACATCCAAAGCCAAAGTAATTGGGCTTTGTTCAGGCCTTGTCTGTAGGATGAATTTAATCCCTGAAACCCACAGTTAGGCCACTGGTCTTTGATATAAACTCCCTCTGCTGCTCATCATGATGGAGGGTCTAGGAAGTGGAATCCTGGGATATGAGATCCAGGGCACACAAAGAATGAAGAGATCTACCTGTACATAGAGCCAACCCACAGGCTCCAGTGCAGCCCCCCCAGCCTTGTGCAGTGAGAAATTTAATTCTTTTAAGTTGTGGAGGGGGAGGGGGAAATCTGTCCATCTGTTTCACTACATACATTTTACAACCACCTTTGCAGAGGAGGGTGGCAAGAAGGAAAACGAGGACAAGAAGATATGGTGGCAACCCTGGGTGACCCACGCCTCCAGTAAGTTTTCTGTGTACGCTAAAGGTCTGTGAGCCACAACTAACTGGAAAAATGACATGTATAAGCTAGGGCAATGTAGCCTGCTAGAAACAGTGTCTTTGCACACAGTTGCTGGGATTATACACAACAAGAACCTGCAGAAACTTTCTGTTTTGTTGGATGGTTGCGTTTTAGCCCTACACTCCCCCCCCAAAAAAAAACCACAACAAAAACCAAAAACACAAGCATGGGGCTTCCATTGAATACTGCATACAGATGTGGTCTCCTCATCCCCCCAAAAATATACTGGCACTAGAAAAGGTTCAGAGATGGGCAACTAAAATGATTAAGGGTTTGGAACAGGTCCCATATGAGGAGAGATTAAAGAGGCTAGGACTTTTCAGCTTGGAAAAGAGGAGACTAAGGGGGGATATGATAGAGGTATATAAAATCATGAGTGCTGTGGAGAAAGTAGATAAGGAAAAGTTATTTATTTATTCCCATAATACAAGAACTAGGGGCCACCAAATGAAATTAATAGGTAGCAGGTTTAAAACAAATAAAAGGAAGTTCTTCTTCACACAGTGCACAGTCAACTTGTGGAACTCCTTGCCGGAGGAGGTTGTGAAGGCTAGGGCTATAACAGCATTTAAAAGAGAACTGGATAAATTCATGGAGGTTAAGTCCATTAATGGCTATTAGTCAGGATGGGTAAGGAATGGTGTCCCTAGCCTCTGTTTGTCAGAGGGTGGAGATGGATGGCAGGAGAGAGATCACTTGATCATTACCTGTTAGGTTCACTCTCTCTGGGGCACCTGGCATTGGCCACTGTCGGCAGACAGGATACTGGGCTAGATGGACCTTTGGTCTGACCCAGTACGGCCATTCTTATGTTCTTATGTAGAAGTCAATGGGAGTTTTGCCATTAACTCCAGTGGGAGCAGGCCTATGATTCTGCTGTAAACCTAAGGCCAGATTCTGCTGTTGGCAGCAGTCCGTCCCCTGCTGCACACACAGCAGGCTGGCAGGAAAAAGGAAACATCATGGGGGGGACCCATAGAGGACAATTGTCATCATTTAATTCGGGGACAGCTGACAATTACATGATTTATAAAACACATTTCTAATGCAACCAAACTGTTCTTCAATAGCTGTCCTAACAGTCACCCCTATATAGGAAGGATGGTGTGTGTATCTTAGCAAAAACTATACAATTTGTCTACTCTGTCCCTTCCAAGCCCTCTCCGAGCACTACATATTTCAGTGCTGTTGAAATGTGGTTTTCTCTCCCAATGTCCCTATTTATAGCCTAAGGGCTGCTCTAAAGTATATTAAGCATAAAGATACTAATCAAGAGAGTGAAAAATAGTAACAGTAAAAATACTCACATGTGCCACTCTGCTAGTTAATATTTACTAAAACGTGTCCTGTTAAAACAGCTAGACTAGGATTTTCAAAGCCACGTAGATAGGCAGCTCTTATTTAGATGTGTAACTCCTATTGATTTCAAAGAGAATTGTGCATCTAAATCCCCTAGGTAGCTCTGAAAAAACTCAGCCACATCTCTTTCTGGAACTGATTTTAGTGATTCGAGCTGGGAGCTACTACCTCTTTGAGACAGACAGTGAGGAAGAAGAGGAACAAGGGCACACAGAAAAGAGGGAGGAAGAATCACCAAAGAAGAAAACAGCATTCCAGGTGCAGGACTTATTTTTGATAATATTAAGCAGCGTTGCCTAGTGGATAGAGCACTGGATTGGGACTCAGGAGATTTGGGTTCTATTTCCAACTCTGCCACTGGATTGCTGTGTGACCTTGAACAAGTCACCCGATTTCCCGGTGTCTCAGTTTCACCTTCTGTAAAATGGCAATGATGATGCTTATGTCTTTTGTAAAATGCTTTGAGACTTACGGGTGAAAAGAGTGAGGTAGAGATTTACTGGAAACCAAAATATTTTCCCAACGTTGCTTTTCCATATAAGCAATTGCTGTTGTTACTGGGGGGGGCATTAGGTGACTGTAAAGGGAAGCGGAGGGTGTCAGTGAATTCCCAGTGGGAGGGAAAGGGGTCTGTAGAACCATGAATGGGAGGAGAGGAAAGGGGGGCCATGTGAATGGAAGTGGGAGTGGGGGACACACCACATATTTGATCCACTCTATTAAAAAGTTTGGGAAGCCCCAGCATCCTGGAGTACATCAAACGAAACACAGCTTAGGCTTGATCAGCCGGATGGAAGCACCAAAGACTAATGGGGTTTCTCCATGCAGCTTGTGTATGAAGCCTGGATGTCTAGCTCTAAATCAGCTCTGAGAACAAGAAAACAAGATGAAACCAGAGAGCAGAGGAAGAAAGAGGAGGAGGAGCAGCAGCGACTGGCAGGTAATGGGAAGAATGCACCAACACCTGCGCAAAGGGGCTGCTTGGCCAAATTAGACAAAAAAAGAACTGTTTGAATGAGAGAGGCTGTAATTCCTACAGCAAGAATCAACTAACACAATGTTAAGGGTACTCATTTACATGTGGCCAGGTCAGGAAATGCTGACACTGGCTTTAATTACCATCCATATCGCCTGCCCCCAGCATGTCCCACATGCTGGATGAAGACTTCCCTTTTCCATAGCCACAATGCCCTTAACTCTGCCCCACATACATGTGCATTTCAATACAGTGTCTTGTTATCTGATTATGTAACCTTCAGCTGGAGTCATAGTCCCATTGATTTCACTGGGCATTGGGCTGGGCTCATAATTCCTGAATAGCTGGAAAGATGTCTAGGCGAAGTTTATCTCCTCTATAGCTCTGCTTATGTTTCTGTATGATACAGGGGAGGTAAAGTTGGAATTCCATGAAGAGAAAGGGGAGATATCAGTCACTGAAGAGAACCTAGATGAGTCAGGTGAGTAACTCCATACGGTAGCAGCAAACCAGAAGCCCTTGCTCAGATGATTTCATAGACTCATAGACTTTAAGACCATAAGGGACCATCATGATCTAGTGTGACCTTCTGCACATTCCAGGCCATAGAACCTCAACCATCCACTCCTGTAATAGATCCAAAGCCTCTGGCTGAGTCATTGAAGTCTCAAGATTTGAAGACTTCAGGTTACAGCAAATCCACCATTTACTCTAGTTCAAACCAGCAAGTGACCTGAGCCCACACTGCAGAGGAAGGCAAAAAAACAACAACAACCCAAGTTCTCTGCCAGTCTGACAATTCCTTCCCATCCCCCAAAATGCTGATCAGTTAGACCCTGAACATGTGGGCGAGACCCACTAGCCAGAAACCTGTGAAAGAATTCTCTGTAGTAACTCAGAGCCCTCCCCATCCAGTGTCCCATCTCTGGCTGTGGAGATATTTGCTACCAGCAGATGTGGGATGGGCCATATGCCTTTGTAGGCAACCTCATCATATCATCCCCTCCATAAACGTATCAAGCTCAGTTTATTTCCCTCATTACTCCCCTTGGAGGGCTGATCCAGAACTTCATTCCTCTGATGGTTAGAAACCTTTATCTAATTTCAAGTCTAAATTTATGGATGGCCAGTTAATATCCATTTGTTCTTGTGCCAACATTGGCCCTTTATTTAAATAACTCCTCTCCATCCCTGGTGTTTATCCCTCTGCTGTATTCATAGAGAACAATCATATCTCCTGTCAGCCTTCATTTTGTTAGGCTAATCAAGCCAAGCTCCTTAAGGAGGGGTTGCAAGTGCTTTGGAGGATAGGATTATAATTCAAAATTATGTAGACAAACTGGAAAAATGGTCTGAAGTAAATAGGATGAAATTCAATAAGGATAAATGCAAAGTACTCCATTTAGGAAGGAACAATCAGTTGCACACATACAAAATGGCAAATGACTGCCTAGGAAGGTGTACTGCGGAAAGGGATCTAAATATGCTAAATATGAGTCAACAATGTACCACTGTTGCAAAAAAAGCAAACATCATTCTGGGATATGCTAGCAGGAGTCTTGTAAGCAAGACATGAGAAGTAATTACTCTACTCTGCCCTGATTAGGCCTCAACTGGAGTATTGTGTCCAGTTCTGGCACCATATTTCAAGAAAGATGTGGACAAATTGGAGAAAGTCCAGAGAAGAGCAACAAAAATGATTAAATATCTAGAAAACATGACCTATGAGGGAAGATTGGAAAAATTGGGTTTGTTTCGTCTGGAAAAGAGAAGACTGAGAGGGGACATGATAATAGTTTTCAAGTACATAAAAGGTTGTTACAAGGAGGAGGGAGAAAAATTGTTCTTCTCAACCTCTGAGGATAGGACAAGAAGCAATGGGCTTAAATTGCAGGAAGGGAGGTTTAGGTTGGACATTAGGAAAAGCTTCCTAACTGTCAGAGTGGTTAAGCACTGGAATAAATTGCCTAGGGAGGTTATGGAATCTCCGTCATTGGAGATTTTTAAGAGCAAGATGGACAAACACCTGTCAGGGATGATCTAGATACTACTTAGTCCTGTCATGAGTGCAGGGGACTGGACTAGATGACCTCTCGAGGTCCCTTCTAGTCCTATGATTCTAAGTCCCCTCTTGTAAAGTAGGTTCTCCACTCTCTGACCATCCTAGTAGCCCTTCTCTGCACCTGTTCCAGTTTGAATTAATCTTTCTTAAACATAGGAAACCAGAATGCCACACAGTATTCCAGATGAGGTCTCATCAGTACCTTGTATAATGGTACTAACACTTCCCTATCTCTAGTGGAAATACCTTGCCTGATGCATCCTACGATTGCATTAGCCTTTTTCATGGCTGCATCATATTGGTGGCTCATAGTCATCCTGTGATCAACCAATACATCCAGGTCTTTCTCCGCCTTTGTCACTTCCAACTGATATGTCCCCATTTTATAGGGATTAACAAGAATTTTTCTTAAGTGCATGACCTGACACTTTACACTGTTAAATTTCATCCCATTTCTATTACTCCCGTTTTCAAGGTCATTCAAATCTTAATGTATGATATTCTGGTCCACCTCCGTATTGGCAATACCCACTTCAGTAAGATGGATCAGGCTTGGATGGGAATAAAGATGACCTAAACTGACCTTTGAAATCCTTTATCACAGTATCTCAGCCAGTGCTGAGGAGCTGGTTGAAATAGAATAGTGTGTAGAACCATTTCCTGTTTGTAACTGTACATGTTTTTTTCTCCTTTTGACAGAAAGTATAATTGAAAGACTAATCAACACAATCAAGTTTACTTGGGTTTTTGTTCAAGCATTGCTAGATGATACTACAGAAGCACTAAACTCACTTTGTAAAAATAACCTGGACATAGCAAACGTACTGAGAATTGAAAGGTACATGCTATGGCGAGAAACTAATAAGGTAAGATCACTGTCATTTTACACAATGTCCTGGGTTTTTTTGTTTATGTAACAGGACGTCTGACTATATTAAACTGTAACAAGCTGGAAATTCTGGGCTCTGTCCTGAAATCTTTATATACACAAAATTCCCATTGAATTAGATGTGCATAAAAATGCCCCATTGAGCACAAGCTCATTGATAGAATTGTCTTGAAAAGAGAAAAGTCACAGAAAATTTTCATTGGTCACTTCAATTTCAGTCCAAGACTCCATTTCAAGTCACTTTTAATTTCCTTTTTCATTTTCAAAATATAATTTCCAGGTTTTTTATTGACGTTTTCCAACCAGTTTCTCTGATTATTTATGCATTACAATAGCAACTAGAAATACGCTTTATTCATGTTTATTTGTGGACCAATCTTTCTGCATTAGACCGTGTTCTGAAACCCATTGTTACTCCCCTTAAAGAGATGATGTCAGTATATATTCTGAACACTGCTTACATCACTGAACAAAAGTATTCCAGACGCCTGAAAGATTGACTTGCAAGGAAAGATTAAAAGAGTGAATATTTAGAGCTGGTTAAACAATTTTCATTGAAAATATTTTCCAATGAAAAATGGCTTTTTGGCTAAATGGGAACTTTCATGAAAAAAAATCCTGTTGTAAAAAAAATTGGGGTTTTCTTTTAAAAAATAAAACGGGGTGTTTTTTAGTTTTCAGCAATAAAAACAACACATTGAAAAAAATTGTTTACATTTTTTGTTTTTTCAACAAGAACCAGGAAAATTTTTGAAGACATTTTTTGATGAAACTGAAAATCTTTTGTTTTCTTCTAAATTTTTCATGGAGAAAAACCCCAATAATTTAATAGGAACATAGGAATTGGTGTATTGCAGCGGTTCTCAAACTGTGGGTCGGGATCCCAAAGTGGGTCACGACCCTGTTTTAATGGGGTCGCCAGAGCTGAAGCCCGAGTCCAACGGCCTGGGGTCAAAGCCTGAGGGCTTCTGCCCTTGGTGGAGGGGCTCAGGTTACAGCTCCCCCGCCTGGGGCTGAAGCCCTTGGGCTTGGGCACCCCCCCACCCAGGGCAGTGGGGCTTGGGCTTTGGCCTGCCCTGCCCGGGGCAGTGGGGCTCGGGTGGGCTCAGGCTTCGGTCCCCCCTTCGAGGGTCGTGTAGTAATTTTCGTTGTCAGAAAGGGGTCGCGGTGCAATGAAGTTTGAGAACCCCTGGTGTATTGGATCAGAACCAAGGTGCAGTTAGTCCAGTGTCCTGTCTCTGGCAGTGGCCAGCACCAGATTCTTCAGAAGAAGATGCAAGAAACTCCACAGTAGGGAGAAAGGGGTCTCCTCTTGGTCTCTTAAATCACAAAACATGAGATTTAATATTCCTTTCAAAATCTGTGCTATTATTAATTATGATAATACTGGATATTCTTGAGATCCATATAAATGTCCATTCCCACATGTTTCTACGAACTATGTTTAGTGATGACTAAGAGCTGTCATGCTTATATTCTGAAAGGCATTAACAGCAAGGAAGGGAACATCTTATTTAGCGTGGGACACAAGGATATAAAATGAGCACCAGCCATCTGTTTTAAAGGTGGGAATTCCCCATGGGACTGTAGCGGTCTCAAAGGGTAGTATGGGATTACAATCGCTTCCTTTGACAGAAATGAGGACAGCATTTTTACCATCTGACTGATTTTGGATTAATTTTTTAAGGGAAAAGAAGCCTCACCAGACACAATTCTCCAATATTACAACCTGAAGAAGAGTCAGCAAGTGCAAGCAAGTCTTTATGGGGGAAATAAAATGAAAGGCACACAGGAGGATCAGCATGAAGACACATTAGAGTGCCAGCAGATACCCACGAGGGGAACCCAGCTACCGCACGAGAGCAGTGCATCCAGGTGAATAGACAGTGGGGACATTATCCTTGTCAGAACTTCTCATAAGAGCTGTGCAAACCTGTAGTAAGGTAATGTGCAACTAGGTAATATTTGCTGAGTTTGTTACAAATCTAAGGTGTTTATCTGCCCTCCCCCCCTCCCCCGCCACAAGCCATAGTATCTGAGCAGCTAACAATCCTTTAATGTATGTATCCTCAACTCCCTGGAAGGTGCTGTTATCCCCATTCTACAGCTGGGAACTGAGGCACAGGGAGGCTAAATGATGTGCCCAAGGTCACACAGGAAGTCTGTGGCAGAGCAGGGACTTGAAGGCAAGTTTCCTAAACCCTAGGTTAGTGCTCTGATCATTGAACCATCCTTCCTCTCAAGCCTCCAAGCCTGAGTTATGGAGTGAACCTGGTCCCAGTTCAGAGTGAATCTGGGATAACTGATGGTTTGAGTGGAAGCTGGGTGAAGCTTGGCAGCTCTGCTTTGCTTCACTTTGAGATTTTTAAATTCATTTGAGCTCAAAGCAAAAAACAAAACAAAACAGGAGTAATCCCAAGAGAGGGGTAGCAGTGTCATCAGTTAGCAGCACCTGGAGTCAACCAATGAATGGTTACAGTGAGATGGCATGCAGCAAAACTCGGAACTGGTAGGTAAGGTCCCAGGAAGAAAATCTAAGGGAAAAAAGGAGGTCAGGAGAACTGGTGGTTTCTCAAGGGTACAATATGAAAGGCAGAACTGCATGCTATCCTGACACAAAGGAAAGACAGGAAGAATAGTAAGAGGCCAATATGGCTCCATCAGGAGCTCTTTAATGACTGGAAAATCAAAAAGGACTCCTAAAAAAAGTGGAATCATGGACAAATTTCTAAGGAGGAGTACAAATGAATAGCACAAGCATGTAAGGGCAAAATCAGAATGGGTAAGGCACACAATGAGTTACACTTAGCAAGGGACATAAAAAGCAGTAAGAAGAGGTTCTTCAAATACATTTAGGAGCAAGAGAAAGATGAAGGAAAGTCTGCTTAGCAGGGAAGGAGGGCTAATAACTGATGACATAAAAAGAAAGCTGAGATGTTTAATGCCTAGTGGATCACACATTGAATATAAGTTAACGATGTGATGCAGCTGTGAAGAAACATCCCATATCATTGAGGGATGTTTTAGCAGGAGTGTCATATGTAAGACATGGTAGGTATTTGTCCTGCTCTACTTGACACTGGTAAACTCTCAGCTAGAAAGCTGTGTCCAATTCTGGGTGCCACACTTTAGGAAAGATGGGAACAAATTGGAGAGAATCTAGAGGAGAGCAACAAACGTTTAGAAAACCTGACTTATAAGGAATGGTTAAAAAAAATGGGCATGTTTAGTCTTGAGAAAAGATGACTGAGGAAGGATCTGATAACAGTCTTCAACTGTGTTAAGGGTGGTTATAAAGAGGATGGTGATCAATTGTTCTCCATGTCCACTGAAGGTGAGACAAGAAGTAATAGGCTTAATCTGCAGCAAGGGAGATGTAGGTTAGATATTAGGAAAAACTTTCTAACGATAAGGATAGTTAAGCTCTGGAACAGGTTTCCATGGGAGGTTGTGGAATCCATATCACTGGAGGTTTTTCAGAACAGATTGGACAAACACCTGTCAGGGATAATCTAGGTTTACTTGGTCCTCTACAGAGCAGGGGTTCTTGACGTGGTGACTTCTCGAATCCCTTCCAGACCAATATTTCTAGGATTCTATGAAAAATAGCCCCTAAGGAGTGGCTACAGGGAGGTCAGTTAGCAGCAGCTAAACTCAGGGGAAGGATTACAGTGGAATTAGCTGGCATGCAGCTGGAGTAACCCATGTGTAATAGTGCAGAGAGATCAAAAGCATGCAGCTCATGCAAGGACTGCTGTGAGGCTGGTTAGCCTGCGACTAGTGTGATGCAACATGAAATATTTTGAATACTTTAAAAGAACAAGCTTGTATGGAAATAACATTAAATTCTGTGTGAATCCTTTCTAATCGCTGTCACTGTGACCTTAGATGTTGGAATTCTTAGCTGGATTCTGATTTTTTGGTGAGTGAGCCCCTTCTCGCTTTGGCATGAGCCAGGAGGTTTCATATGAGTACAATTATTTCAACGTCTATTAAGAAACTTAATTTGTGATTTTCAGTGATTTTTTTTTTAAAAATAAACTCATTCTGAATCTAGGACATCTGATGAAGTTGCTGAGGAAATTAATGGAGATGAGGCAGGAGAGAAGATGGAAGATGAAGACAGTGTCAAAGAAGCTGCCCCAGAAATGACCACTCCACTTCCTTCCCGTGAAACAAAAGATTATGCTGTTTCCCCAACAGCTGAGAGGAGCAAAGAAGCAGGCAGGCCATTAAATGAAGTTCCTGTTATCATGACTGCCAGTGAGCTGCTTCTGAACAGGCAAGAAAGACCTAAAGTCAAAGCCAGCTGCAGAGATACCCACAATGTGTTCATGGAATGATGATGTGCCTTAAACAGCCTGGCATCACTTCATTGTTTCTAGTTTTTTCACTTGCACAAGCTGACATTGGACGTTGTGTTTGATGTCGGACTAAAAAGAGACTTTATGGAGCAGATGCTCAGCTGGCGTAAGTCAGTGTAGCTCCAATTGCCAGTTTTCACCAGCTGGGGGATATGGAACTATGGATTAAATTCTTCATGAGACTAATACTACTACAGGGTCCAACTGGTCAAAAATTTTCAAAGTCCCCCACCCTCCCATGGCTTTTTTTTTTCCAAAATGAAACTTTTCATACAAATTTGTTGAAATTCTCATTTTTCGCAATTTTTTCCCATGATTTTTACTGAATTTTTTACCAAAATAGATTTTTTTTGCTTACCACAAACTGTTACTTATTGAAAATGGTGGTTGTGGTAAATGAAAAAATATTTAAAACACAAATTAAAATGTCAGTAAAAAAAACAACCCACCCCCACAGAACATTTCAGGCCCAGTTGAACCCTATGAGATGGAAACAACTCCGAAATTTCAAAAATGTCACAAAGGTGCTTTTTTGTTGTTGTTTTGTCCTCACTCCCCCCGACCAGCTCTACTATTAGGGTTAGATTTAAAGAACTGTGCCGACACATACGTTCATACGAGCACTACGGTCGTCATGCACTAATGCTACTGAATTGGTAAATTAAGGGCTAAGGTCAACAAAAATGGAGAGTACTTAGCAGCACCTCCAGGAGTTACTTTGTACTTGGAGGTTTAAATGTGCAAACACACCCGTGTTTTGTGGGGGCCGTTCAGAATGAGAGGTGGGGGGACTATGAGTGTATGTGAGCTAGATCACTAACAGCTTTCACAGAAGATCTGGTTGACAAACTATCACAGCTTTAGGCATGCAGTTCTGAAGAGATTATATTATGCCATACATCTGGTCTCATTTATATAACCTTCTGTATTAAAAATACTAGCTTGTAGCCTTGCACCAATTCTGTGAGGAAATATAATTCATCTATTTTTATATTTTTTTTTTGTTCTGTGGTTCAGGATGTTTCATGACAATGAACTGGAGCAGTCAGACAAGTTTTACCAGAGTCTGCCTCGATCCCTGAAGTTGGGCTTTGCTTTGTACAATGCGATGGTATCCAAGTCAGAAATGCTCTGTTATTTTGTGATCATTCTCAACCACATGGTCTCTGCGTCAGTCCTCACTTTGGTTCTGCCTATCCTTATATTTCTGTGGGCCATGTTATCCATTCCAAGGCCTACTAAATTCTTCTGGATGATGGCTATCGTTTATACAGAGGTATGCAACAGCCAGAAAATTGCCTTGCTGCAGACATGTGTCTCTCTGCAAACAAGTACTATTCTTTTTCTTTACATTAAAGTGCAATAAACTTCTGTTAGAATTGATGTTAATGGGGTAGACTAGAGAGCGGATGTGACTAAAGGACGTTGGTAGGTCTGAAGGTAGCTCACGAACTGCAGGTAATTTATTGAACATAAAACCAGAAATAAACAAATTAGAGAACATCGATACGTGATGAAACGCCACTGGATCCCAAAGAAAGGCTAGCTCTCCAGAATCTCAAGCCAGCAGAAATGCTGGTTGGAATCTTTCCCTGTATTTGGAAGATCTAGAAACTCTTCTGAAAATGTTTAAGGCTAGCTGTTGCCCTGCCAGGCCATGTCTTCCAACTAATTTCGTATTTTTTTTCTCTTTAGATAACAGTAGTTGTCAAATATTTTGCTCAGTTTGGATTCTTTCCCTGGACCACTAAATTATACTGCGGCATCAATGCAGAAGAGCCATTTGTTCTGCCAAACATTGTCGGGATTGAGAAGAAGGATGGCTATGTGCATTTTGATCTTGTGCAGCTGCTGGCTTTGTTCTTTCACAGGTCTATCTTGAAGGTAAGTTGTTCTTGAAGAGAAGGAGAAGGAGAAGAAATGGCTAATTTCTTAGACCTCTGCTGAATGTTTGCAGAGAAAAACTGAAACTCTGCTAAACTTGCCAGATCTTCATTTCTGTTATAAATTTAAAACTCATCCCATCCTTTGGGGGCAGGGACTCAGACTCCAAACCCAGGTTTGGATTTAAACTTAGCATTTGGTCCTCAACTCCAACAAAATCCCAGATTTGAACACTTATGGGCCCAATTCTTTACAAATAAATGCCATTTGCTTTAATGTGAGATACTCACGTGCTGTGATGGGAGATTAGAGTCCTTGGGGTGAAATCCTAGCCCGCTAAAGTCAATAAGAGGTTTGCCCCTGGATTTTAGAGGCTTTGAAGTGTGGATCCAAATTTGGGGACTTGTGCCCATTCCCTACCCATCATGAAACCAACCTTTCAGCTCAAGTGTAAACTCACCGTTTCTCTCTCCCCCATTCTGTGCCTGCCTCTGTCTCCACCTGTAGAGTAATTCATGGTTACTGCGAATTAAAGATGCTGTGCTGAGGACACAGTGTATCAAACTGTATTAATCATTCTTTAAATGTTCCCATTAGTGCCATGGACTATGGAATTCCAAAGGCGTCAATGTGTCTGATACCAAGAAAAGGAGATGTTCTAAGAGTCCAAAGAACCAGGAGTCCAGAGGAGGTCTGCAGGAAGATGAGCCTGGATCGGGGGCATGGCACCTTTTTAGACATCACAATCCCTCAGGGAGCATCTTCAGAGGAAGGAAGACAGCCTCCGTTAACAGAGGTAGTCAGAGCCACACTGAGCTAGATTTAGACACTAAGGGGGCTTTCATTTTAAAATTCAGGTGGAGAAAATACAAGGAGACAAATTTTCTCTGGATGCACCTGAAAATAGGGAGATTGTGCCTAGATTGTTGTAGTCTCTACCCACCCATACTAGAGTATTACTTTGATTTTTTTTCCTAATGTGTCCATTAGCATGGTATATAGATGCCAAATAATTCCTTCTGAGTAACTTAGTGTATTTGCTAGCCCAATAAACTATATTCATAGGGCCTTCTCAAACATTGATTTCTTGCAAGATAACCCTACTGGCTGAATTAGTGCCTTATTGGAACACCTAAGGTTAAACAGAATTGTAAACCTTTGTGACAAAATTAGGACATGGCTGTTAAGAAAAGAATGGCCCCCAGACAAAACTGTGATTTGTCTTCTCTTTTGTAGGCAAGACTCAGAAGAAGGAAGCCAGGAAGAAATGGAAGCTTTTTAGAAAGAGTCCCATCAGCAAGAAGAAACTTCTTAAGCAAAAGATGAAACAACTGATATTGAAAGCAAAGAAGCTGGTGATTAAAATGTAATTGGGGTATTATTTGTAACATCGCTTAAGAAAATGAGACATTGTTGGTCTTCAGTTCAGTAGAGTAATTATAATTCCAGTTTTTATGGGTCTTCTATGGAAGACGTGCAGTGGATACATTCATCTGATCATTCTGAGGATGCATTGTTACAATTTCCATTGAACTAGATTATACTTGTTTTTACCCCTAGTGCCCTTCAAATCTATCGACCTATCAGGCAGTTCTTCTACGACATTATTCATCCGGAGTACAGCCCTGTCTGTGACGTCTATGCACTGATGTTCCTGGTTGACGTGATCAATTTTATAATTGTTATCTTTGGATACTGGGCCTTTGGCGTAAGCACAAATGCACTTTCTTTATACAGACTGCAAAGCAAATAGCTTGATTATTAACTTAGAGACTGTGGTATATAGTCAGCAGTCCCTTCCATAACTGCATACGCCAGGATTTAGGGGGACAGGAGGAGGCACAGGCTAAGTTAGTCAGTCTGGGAGCCAGGAGGAACCAGAGAGAGAGAGAGAGTGTGAGTGTGAGTGTGTGTAAAGAACACATTTTGTATTCACTACAGTTGATTCTTCTCTCTTCTCTACCACCAGGAACATGATGGAAATTTCCCCTGAATTACAGCCACTCTTTTCATTTGTTTTTTTATTCAACCTTAATTCTCTTGAGCAAGGAGTCTCCATAGACTAGAGAAGAGACTATCCACAAAAGACAGGCTAACTGATACAGATAACACAGTGACTAATGATGACAATGGAGAAGGGAGAGGCTC
This sequence comes from Chrysemys picta bellii, assembly GCF_011386835.1. NCBI lineage: Eukaryota > Metazoa > Chordata > Testudines > Emydidae > Chrysemys > Chrysemys picta. Next base: position 44,595,519 of record NC_088803.1, on the reverse strand, counting down.
TACACCAGACACTGGGCAGGGAGTACCATTGTGTCCCAAAGAAAGCAAATGTTTCACTTTGTTTGATCATGAATTCTTTGTTTGTTCCATTCCCCCCTCCCTTCTTTAGACACTGCTTTGTTTTATAGAGAGTAGATCACCTCAGTGCAGAGATTTGAGATGGAAAACTAGTCAAAAGAAAAGAGAAAGGGAGGGTTACGTAGGGCCTTGATCCTGTGGGGTACTGAACCCCTCCTGCAAGGTGAAGAACACTATAGACATTAATGGGAGCAGAGGACGGCTCAGTATCTCATGAGAGATGCTCAGCCTCTTTCAGGAGAGGGTCCTCATGCACAGAGAGCAGGAGACTTTCATTTTCAGAAGGGCTATAACTCCAAACCGAGCGGCAGGGTGATGTAGGCTTCTGGAACAGAAGCACAACCCAGTCAGTGCTATGCTTATGCTCTCAGCATTACTGCTTGCACATTGTGCTTGGCTGCCATAGCACTTGCTTGTCCTTTCCACATCTGGATGTTGTTGTTATGTCTCAAAAGAATGTGATTCTGCTTCCAAGTGGGGGAATGAGCAGTAATAACAACAGATGAGTCTATCAAGATCCTTAAAAGCTTGGTTTCATGCAAAATAGTCTTAGTTATAAAAACTTAGGGAGGAGAAAGAGAAACCACAGCTCTGAAGCCCTGATATTTTTATAATGGGTCTAGTTAAAACTCCATATCTGAACCCTCCCAAGCGTGGGGCTTTGAAATCTGGATCTGAATATTTCCAAAACACAGGGTGTTTGATTTTGGGAGGTTCAAGCTACAAACATGGACCTGGATCTGGATGCAGGGTAGATGCCCATTGCTCTATAAAACAAAGGAACAGAATTATTTAAAAACCAGTTGTTCTTCAGAATCCTCCATGAGGCATCAGCAGCTGCTCACTGTCATTTTATCTGCGTCTTTATTTAAGATGCTTCTACTTAGTGCCTGCAGAATAGGGATTTGCTTGTAGAGAGGAGGGATTAGAGCCTTGCCTTTCCAACCCGTAACAGAAAACGCCACACTTGCTTACAGCGGTAAGTCCCCTTACACTCAGGGGAGATACTTGCCTGAATAGGGACTACTCACACGAGTAACGGTCTGGAATTTCCCCACTATCCCATGGGTTATATAAAATCATTGGATAAATCCTGAATGGTATTGCTTTGTAACTAGAGTTTCCCCTTTCAGAAACACTCAGCAGCTGCTGACATAACTGAATCCCTGTCGGAAGACCAGGTCCCTGAAGCCTTCCTGGTGATGCTCCTGATTCAATTTGGCACCATGATAGTGGACCGGGCCATTTACTTGAGGAAGACTATGTTTGGGAAGTGTGTATTCCAGGTTGTCCTTGTCTTTGGCATTCACTTCTGGATGTTCTTCATCTTGCCAGGCGTTACCGAAAGGTACAACTGTGGCCAGTGTCACATGAAAATCTCTCTTTCTCTCTCATGAGCAGGACTTGCTTTCAATGGGAAAACAGACAGAAGCCGTGGTGGCTTTGAAATCTTAAATTTCTGCATGCTTTCAGCAGCAATTTAATTTGTGCTCTTAGAACTTATGGGTGGGTTTGGAAATGGATAGATGGATAACTTAATTGCCTACTGCAGTCTTCACATTGAAAGTGCAGCATGCTTTGGGTAAAGAGAACAAAAGAGAATGCAATTATGTATGCAAAATGCTACTGCGTTGCATGCCTAGTATATTTGAGCAAATGGCCAGGTATGTGGTTCATATGCAAGCTCAGTTATGGGAACTGTGCATCTGACTCTTTGAAAATGAGATCTCAGGAAAAGGAGACATCTGCAGGCTTATGACGTATGGCAAGAAGGAAAAACCCTGGCAGAAATATTCTCCCAACTTTAGACATCTCCTACTTTGATGCTGCTCACTATTGGTCAGCACCCTCCTTTCGTGGATGGACATTTATTATTCAAGCTGCAAGGAAAAGAAGCTCCATTCAATAGGACCCATAGCCTCAAGTGACGACATGTGGCCACTCACTTTGCATCTCATTTTCATTAGATTCCAATCCAGTCTGAGGAGGTGATAGTAACATGAAGGTCAAACTAGTGATTGAGGAACTGTCACATTAAAAAAAAAGGACATTAAAGGACTTTGGTGACAAAAAATAGTGTAATGAAATCTGTTTTATTCACTTACAGGAGATTCAACAGAAACCATGTGGCTCAGCTTTGGTACTTGGTCAAATGTGTTTATTTTGGCCTGTCTGCATATCAGATCAAATGTGGTTATCCGAATCGGGTCCTAGGCAACTTTCTGACAAAGAGTTACAATTTCGTAAACCTTTTCCTATTCCAAGGGTAAGCAGAGAGGGGATGTTCAGCTTTTATAATAGAGGCTAAAAACCATGGGCCAAGTCCTAGTCTCATTAAAGCCAATGATACAATCCTCACTCAATTCAGAGGGACCAGTATTTAGCTCTGTGACTGGTCTGGTGACTGTTCTTTTTTGGGGTATGTGTGATTTATGGCAAGTATATCAGAAATTAAGCTCAAGCCCTAAGTTTGCACTGTAGAGGAAAGGAGAGCAGGGTCTAAATGCCATAATTTGACTCTTGAGTACAACCCACACTTCTTGTTGCTGTAGCTTAGTGTTTCCCCTAGCCTGATTGCTACTTTTCTACATAATCGCTCAATAAACTTTTCAGACAAATCATCTCATTCCTGGCAGTCTCCCCTTAGCTAGATCCTCTCGGATTGCCTAGAATAGCTGCTTATTCCTCCAGCATGGGTCTCTGGAATGTACGTGCTGTGATCCAGTATCAAGAGGCAAGGAACTATTAGCAGAATTCAATGTAAATATTGTATAAATCACCCTGAAATAGCATGGTTGTGAGATGAGCCTAACTGAAAGTTAAATAGACTAAGTAAATATAGACTAAATATATTCCATGCCTGGAATTGCCACTGGAATGGATCCAGACAGGAAATATGTTGATACACAGTCTTGTGGCAGAGATATTAAAAAGCCATTGGCCAGTTTGGTCATATTTGGGATGAATTTTATGTACTCAATGCATTTTTAAATACATGCTGAGTTACATATTATTAACCTAAAAACCCTATGGAAAAAATACCCATTTCCCATATGGGCTAACATTGCATGGAACAATCTGTGGGTTTTGTATAAAGGAAGAGGCTCTGAAAGGAACTTCAAGGGAGAAATCTCTCTCCTGCATACTTGTGGCCTAGTTTTCAAGCATTGGCCTCCAGTGGGCCATGCACTGCAGTTTTGAGTGCTATTACCTGCCAACTCAGGGGATAGAAACAATGATTTGTGCACAAAGACACACACCCTCAAGATCAGTGGATGTTCCATGAATAAACTCCATCTCTTACATCTGCAGGTGAGAGAATCTATCAGTTGGGGGTAGAAACTATACTTCTCTGTACAGCATCCAGCACAGTGAGACCCCATTCTTGGGTAGTCTTTTGTACACTGGTGCTGACATCTGAGAAGGGTGCACACAGGTATTTGCACAGGAACAACAGGAGGCCAAGTCAAAGCCCCACTGGAAATTTGGCTTTTAAAAAAGATCTTCCAAATTTGAATAATTCCCTAGTGGGTGAATAGGTTTATAGGAACTGCCAGATGGGATCAGATGAATGATCCATCCAGTCCAGTACCCTGCCGATAGTGGCCAGTACCAGATGTCTCAGACTCCCATAATGGACAATTGTGGGATAATTTGCCCATAAGAGAAGTTTCTTCCTACCCCCAGGAGTTAGCATTTGGCTTCTGCCCTGAAGCATGAAGGTTTCTGTGATTTCTGAAATCCCTGGCCACTCTGTACAATCTCAGTACTATACAACTACACACTGGAAACTGTTTTTCAGGAGCTGATAAAGGAAAAGTCCGTCAAAATCAAGGAAGATTGTGCCAAAGAAAAAGATTTCAATAAGTGCCTGAAAATTATCTGCTAGGACTCCAGGCTCTGGTATTTAACAGATGTCACTCTAAAAGGTTAATAACATTCTTTCTTTCTTCAACTGGTAGGTTTCGTATGGTGCCTTTCCTTACCGAGCTGAGAGCTGTCATGGACTGGGTTTGGACTGACACCACACTGAGTCTTTCCAGCTGGATCTGTGTGGAGGATTTATATGCAAATATTTTCATTATGAAATGCCTGAGAGAGTCTGAGAAGGCAAGTGATTCCAGTTAGAGAATTTTATGAGACGGGATTGTACAACAGACGTTTGTGAGGCCAGTTTAGGCTGGGGGTTGGGGGGAAATAATGCACCCTTCAGAAAAAACTGGACTTGGGAAGATAGAGATTTATGTTTGAGCAGAACCTTCCCTTGTTCACTGTGCACCGCAATGCTGCAGATAAACGGAGATGTCCATAGCATTCTGACTGTATAGTTAAACAAGGCAGCCGTAATTACGCACTCAGCAATGTCTCAGGCATAGACCTGTTTTACTCAGAGTGGGGATTTTGGTGGGGACTCCAAGATTATGGGATCTTTTGCCTTTAGTCAAATAGACACTAGAGATGGGAGTTTGGTTTTCGCCTAGCAGTACATCACCATTCCCGTACCACTTCAGCATCAGCATTGGTCTGAGCCCACCTGCGGGATCTTCTATGTTATCAAAAGCTACTTTTGCACTTACAGAATAGTCACTGTGGGTGGCATCCTGGCCCCACTGAAGTCAGTGTCCAAGCTCCTTTTGACTTCAATGGAGCCAGGATTTCACTCTCTCTGTAAGATGAGGGGAAGAATTCCTTGCCCGCATCTAAAAAAGACTCTCCCTTAAAGGGGTTTCCAGCTATAGACAGTGCTTCCTTATTTATAAGTACAATTCATATCTCATGGTGGGAATGAGGGAATATATTAAAAGTCACACAAGTTAGAGCGGGAAAAGAACTATTCGGAGGTCTGCTCCACCCCTCTGGCCCATGCAGGACTGTTCCCTACAGTACATTTTGTAGGATTTTGTCCAGTCTAATTTTAGCTCCTCTAAGCAATGGGGCTTCCACCAGTTGTTTTGGAATCAAACCTGGGAGCCAGCTCCATCTCAGATTTGTCCTTGATATCTGAATGCTATGTTCTGCCACCAGCTGCTGCTGCTTTCTGTAGAGAGCAGCACCCTTTCAATGGAAGGAGCTGCGGGGACATCTCGTTTCTACCAAGACTTTAGGCTCCTGGCCCTTCTTCCTCTAGATGCTGCTTCCAACTTCCTAGCCCTGTAGCCTTTTTACAGCTTTGCCCCAGTCTATTTCACTAGTGCTGTTTCCTCAAAGAGCTACTCAGTCCTGAGAGGGAGCAATGGGCTACCGCTAAGAACATCATATAGACATTATACTGATCATTTCTACTGAATTATAAGTGTGTACAGGGCATTTCAACCCCAACCCTCACAAATAAAATAATGAGCATTTACAGCATCTTAAAAACGTTGTAATTTTTAAATAGTTCATTAAAAGTGAATAGATAAGTTAGAAGTGGAATAACTCACTTGAGGTTGTGTGTTTGCCAGTCAGTCTACACATGTCCTTGGGGTGTGTGTGTGTGTGTGTGTTTGAGTAATCTGCCACTTAGTGTGCATGCAAAACAGTTGGGTTATTTTCCAAATGTTCTCATTATCTCATAGCCTCAAAATGGTCACCAAGTTCCTTTCTGCCTGGTTTCCCTGCCATGCTACAATTGCATCATGCTCAATTATATCTTTTTCTTTGCAGAAATATCCTCAGCCTTCTGGCCAGAAGAAAAAAATGATTGTGAAGTATGGAATAGGAGGCTGCATTGTCTTTATATTGGTCTGCATCGTGTGGTTCCCACTGCTTCTTATGTCACTGGTTAAATCTGTGGCAGGAGTAACCAATCAGCCCCTGGATGTCTCAGTCAAAATTACCATTAGCGGTTATGAGGTAAGGGTAGTATTCTTACAGGAGCGTGACTGACACACACACATGAGCTAAGTGGATTTACACTAGGGTCAGGATCTTTTCACCTTATTGTTCACTGGTGTGCACATGGCCCATGCTGGGGCGATTGAAGGCTGCTGTCACCCGAAGGCTGCTCAGTGCCCTGTGTGAAATGGCAGTGGAAGCAAAAGAAAAGGGAAAGGTATTAAGAAGAAAGAAAAGGGGAGGTGGCAAATTCTAGTTGGTTTCATGTTCATACCAATGGTATGGATTTTCCCTGTATTGACAATGCCTGGAGGCACAGGGGTCCCAGGCTGCACTGAGAATGCCAAATCTGTGATTTGCCCTCTTTTTCTTGCCTAGTCATTATTCACCATGAGCGCTCAGCAGCGGAATCTGATCCCTTTCTCTCCAGCAGCATATAACGAGCTGGCTAATCAATATGCCCTTCACCCGGTAAGTGTCACTCAAACAGCTCGTTTCCTCAGAGAGCCCAGATTCCCTCCGGTCATCCCTCAGTGTTAGCGCTGCTCGGTTAGAGTTCTCCAGCAGGTGCCCGGAGCTTTGGTGGGCGGATCTTCCCTTTCCTGGGGTGAGCCCTTCATAAAACTGCAGTGATTTTTTTAGCCCAAGTCTTGTCTACAGAGGGATTTCAGCAGGGCTTAGAAGTCCTGGCACATGCTGGCAGGGTGACTCAGCAGAAACAAATCACAGATGTGGTCAGCAAAGGTCTTTCCTCAAGGGGGAATGATTGCAACTTAAAGTCAAAGCAAAAAATAAACTCACCCAATATTTCCCCAGTCTAGAGCCTGACAGTCCCTAAAGTAACTCCTCTCCTCACTGCCTTAAGTGGCCAATGTATAGCCCTTCCCCACAGCACCTGTGCAAGGGGGGAGGGAACGCTGAGCTGATATTAACCCCTTGCTCATCAAGAACCAGGTAGTACCCCTGCACCCTGTCACACCTGGTTTAAATCTGGCTGCAGGTTAAACTGATTTCTAACCCTACTCTAGTGTACACCCCTGCTTCTATTAGGGTCAGTGGGCCAGATCCTCAGTCCAGTTATGGCCCCTGTGTTACACTCAGGAAGTGCAAAGTAGCCATACTTCAGCTCCAACTGCCCAGCAGGGGAATTTCCCTGCTGGAGGAGAGTCCCTATCAGCACATCAGGTCCTATCCTCCCAGCCAAGGGCAGAAGGGGGCATGGACGGGGGGACAGGGGAAGGTGAGGGGAGATGGCAAAGCTCTATTCCATTATGCCAGTCTTTCCTGGCAGCAGCTTTGTGAGGGCTGTTCCCTGGTGACCCCATTCCTGTCCCTCCTGGAGCTCTGGCCATGAGGCAGGATTGGGCCCAGCACTAGGTTTTTGAGCAGTGTCTCACACAGCCTGGCCCTGCTCTCAGCAGTTGAGTGACCTGAGTTAAACTCCGCAGTTTGGCCGCTGATACGTTTAATCTGTTTTAAATGTGTTGGTTCCCTGTTGCAAAGCCTGTGTAGATGAGGCCCTAACGAGAAGCCAACAGGTTCCTGTCTTGATGTTTTACCCCTTCTATCCCTTCCCAAGTCTGCCATGCAGTTTATAGTGAACTACAGCCCAGAGGACATCGTCACTGCTAAAATAAAGAGCAATGCTAGCTTGCTGTGGAGCATCAGTCCCGCCAGCCGAGAGGCCATGATGGACGAGCTCTCCAGCTCAACTGCGGTCTACATCAACTTTCACTGGACAATTCTCAGGTAAATGCAGCATCGTGGTTAACACTGCAATCGATTAAAAAGGACGCAGCTCAAGTTCTGTATTTATTTTAAAAGCACTTTTCTGAGGAGTTACACGTCAGTTTTAACTACATCAATTAATGAATTATGTAGCGGTTACACTCATTAATTCAGACATCACTATGGTTAGCCTGCTGGGGTGCTGAGATCACTGCCAGTCATGCTGACCAATGCTGTCACATTGTTTCCTGAGCTTCCCCTGCCTTATACAGAGTGTGAGCTCTTTGGGGCAGGGACCATCTTTGTGTTCTGTGTTTGTACAGCACCTAGCACAAAGGGGTCCTGGTCCATGACGGGGGCTCCTAGGAGCTACCACAGTACAAATACATAATAATAATAATTAGTTAATTAATGGCTTCCATTCAGGGATCTCAAAGCCCATTACAAACATTCATTCATGACTTGAACCTCACACCTACCTCCACCGAGAGGCTGGTGTAATTATCCTCTGCATCACTTTGTGTTGCAGCTTCACCTCCAACATGTCTCCTTCCAAAGGGCTTGCAAAGGACCCTCATAAGACAGCCCACAGCTGTCTTATAGAGTGCCTGCACCAGAGGAATTCTTTCCTCACCAGTTAAGTGTCTTTTACAGCCCCTGTACACAGCAGCGCATCTGGCCCACAGCGGGAAGAAGAATCCCTCCCAGTAAGTCTTATCTTGAACTGCATTTGTGCACCACATCTGAATATACCTCGCTTGATTTCCTTTGGGCAGGAATGCTTCTCTGGTGAAGAATGTGGAAGCGTCTGGCAAGCACACAGTGCGGTACGAAGAGAAGGAGATAAGAGAACAAATTGTTCAAATGCTAAATGGGACCAGGAAAGAGCCAATGTCAGTATTTTTCTTCTGTTCGAGCCGTGTTTTCAAACTGCGCCATGGCAAAGAATTGTTGTTGGTGAACACAGTAGAGGGGATTGTTCACATGTTAAATGGGAGGGTCATTCCTTTTACAAACATTAGAACCACGCTGTGTTAGGACTTCTTCCTGTTTGATGACAAGGAAGGGCAGGGGTGTTATAGTCACTCCTAGAAGTATTTTAGCTCCCATTTATGGTCATCCTTTTCTAAAATACGTTGCATATCAACACTGGTGTCTATACAGCCCTAGAGACTGAAGCCCTGGATTCCACAAAGCAGTTACAACCCAGGCAGCAGCTGCCCTGCATACATGCCTGGAGGGATCATCTCTGTGGTTTTGGGTTGGTTGGTTTCCAGAGCCCAGTCGACCCCGGGACTCTTTCCTGAGGCTGCCAAAAATGGGCAACTAATGAGGAAGACTGGAAGGATGATCTGGTTGTTAGGGTGCTAGCCTAGAACTCCAGAGATCTAGGTTCAATTCCTGACTTTGCCACAGACTTCCTGCAGGACCTTGGGCAGGTCACTCAGATGTAGATGCACAAAGTTATTTAGACACCTAACTCCTGTTGATTTCAATAGGGGGTTAGGCATCTAAATACTTTTGAGGATCTAGGCCTCATTTTCCCATCTGTGTAATGGGGATAATGTCACTGCCCTACCTCACAAGGGCCTTGTGAGATTAAATATGTTAATAATTTGAGGTGCTCACATACTATAGCAATGGGGGGGGGCAATACAGGTACCTTAGCTAGTTTCTCTGATATGCTCCTTCAGAGCTAGATAGGCTCTGTTAACAGATATGGGTGGGAGTTGCAAAGTTAAGATTCACTCTGGGGGGTTGGTCCAAGCACATTTCTAAGTGGTAACGATCCAGAAGATTAATGCATAGCACTGAAGTATTTGATAACTCCAAGGCAATTTTGGCTTCCACTTGTTTCTAGACTGCTTCCCGGCGTGGTACCAAGATACCTCAGGGCTACTGCTGGAGCAGAAGCTAGAACTGCACATCGCTTGCAAGTTGGTAAGCAGTTGCAATAAAGGTTTTGGTCTCAGGGTTCCTTGGTGGAAACCGAAGTGGTACCCACTGTGGGCTAAGAGGGGAAATATTGTGAGCCTCACACACATTTCCAAGGATCTCAAAGATTCTGCACCAAACAACTGGCTGAAATGGAAATATTCCCCCAGGGACAAATTCTCATAAATTTGTGAGCACATCAGTTTTTACATGTGCAAAGCAGATCCACTGCACTGCTCTGAAGAGGAGTACTTGGAGAAGGAAATAGCATGCAGGGAAGGGAAGCATAGTACTGAAAGGTATCAGACATGTAGGGAAAAAGCTCCTAACTTTATCTTTGCATTTGGGAACCAGCTCATTCTCAGAAACCACAAGACGTAGACAAAATGGCTTTCTTCCGAAATATAACCATAAAACTACAGCAGCTGGCCCTCAACTCATCTTCCGGCCAAGTTACTGAGTGGTGGGTTATTGAAGAGTGGAATCCTGCGTGCTCTGGTAATGCTTGCAGCAAGAATATGGAGCTTATCATCTACAATGACAAAGTCAGCCCTTCCAGTCTGGGATTCCTGGCAGGCTACGGGTAAGGATGGCATGCTACGCTACAAAAAATACTCCCCATTGCTCTTCCTAGGTGGGGGAATACTTTATTCGGGTTTATTAGGTAGTTAATTAGTCTTGGCATTTTTCTACACATCCAGGCAGAAAATAGGTCTATTCTGCCTGCTTGTGTATTGTATTTGACAGGTTGGTTCTTTCATAATTTTTCAATATTTTGTATTTGGTTTCTATCCTTCCTTGGTCAGATATGGCTCGAAAGCTGGGCCTGTCAAACCTGACTCAGGCACTGGACTGAAAGATCGGCCCCCAGCTGGGTTATTAGCAACTGAAATGGAAGTGTACGGTTATCACCCACCAGATTTGACCTTTGATTACTCCGCTTTGACCCTGCTGTAGTCAATGAAGTTGCACAAGCGTAACAGAGCAGAATTTAGCCTGCTGTGCACAAAACTGCCTGCAGGCTAACGTTTGATCCAAGTCAGTCCAAGTGTTGCAAAGTGCTCCAGCTTTCAAAATTAGCGGTGATTCTGAGGGAAAATAGTCACATAAAGCAATTCCATTTCCGTGTCCCCCACAGTAGAGTTTATGCACCACCTAGCAATTTACTGAAGTCCTAGGTCTGTGTTCCGAAAGGGCTTGAAGGCACCAAGCGCTTTATTCTCCTTCAAAATCATGAACAAATTCCTGGGGTTTTGCCAGTGAGGAGTCCTTATGTCCCTTTTTAGTTTTATCTAAAAATCACACGCCTTTCAGTAAAACCAAATGTGAAAACAAAGGAGGAAAAAAAGTCCCCTTCCCAGTGCACTAGGCTGGGAGCTACTTTGGACCCAGTTTCCAATTCCTGGGTTAGGAGATTATCAGACTAGAAATAAAAGCAGAAATGTAATAGTGAAGGTAATTAGCCATCGGCACACCTTAGTTAAGGAGGTGGTGATTTAAAGAATTCATGTGATGGAAAATCCAAGATTGGATTTCTTTCTAAGAAGACATGCTGAAGCTCAACCACAAGTTAGGGTTTAAGGCCGACAGCACCAGAGGAGGTAATTCTATGGCCTGTGTTATGCAGGAGATCAGAATAACTGATCACAATGGTCTCTCCTTCTGGCCTATTAATCTACCTTAATCTGCACCGGTAGTCTCACTGAAATCAGTGGAAGCCTGTATAACTATTCAAGGTAAGGATGGTAAAGTTGGGCCCCTTGGGAAAAGCTAAATTGCACATTAATGAATGGATACCTGAATAGCTTATTATAGACATTTATGCACAACTCCCATAGAGTGGGCGGATAGCATGACCATATTACGGAACAGATATGGTGCCTTGTTTCGCCCAGTTCTGATCAACTCTGTACTCCCTTTTCCTCAGCATCGTTGGCCTTTATATGTCTGTTGTTCTCGTCATTGGGAAGTTTATCCGAGAGTTTTTCAATGGCATCTCTCGTTCAATAATGTTTGAAGAGCTGCCCAACGTGGACCGCATCCTGAAACTCTGCACGGACATCTTCCTGGTGAGGGAGATTGGGGAGCTGGAGTTGGAGGAACAACTCTTTGCCAAACTCATCTTTTTGTACAGATCTCCTGAAACTATGATCATGTGGACCAGAGAATCAAAGGAACAATGACAGGACAAAGAAGAACAGGAGGACGGTTTGTTTAGTGAAGATCAGGCTTAGGAAGCAAGCTATTGTCATGGGCTGCTTTAGAAGCAAATTTAACATTCAGGAATGGGAGATGTTACGAGCGTCTCCTCTCCATTGGCATATTTTCACCTTAAGCTTTTCCACACGTTCCTCACCAAAATGTATCATGTTTAAGCAGTAAGTGTACTTTTCAGGCCAGTGACTTCCCTTTGCTCAACCAGAGAAGACCTAGTATTGATCCCCTACAGACTTCATCCCACAATCATGGATGCAAAAAGCTCGGCCCAAGTCCACCTGATTTTATCTGCAAAGCAGCTAAAAACTTCCTCACAGCAGGAGGGGTTCTAATCAGCCTCCGAGCAACTGCAGCATGGGCTAACCAAACTGAGCGCTGTTAATGGCTGAAGATAAATTATAGGGAGGAAATTTTAATAGGGCTAATTTACAAGAGTCCAGGTTCAAATGTAAGATTTTAAAGCAACACTTAAAGGGGTGCTCTGACATGGGTGATGAGGCTTCCAGTGCTCATTGGACAAAATGCACAGACTCAAGGTGTGCAAACATTCCAGTTTAGAAAATAAAAACAAACCGTTCAAAGACAAAATAAAAGAACAGAATGGGGCACTTGCATAATCAGAGCAAGATCTCTCTAGCTAGGCCTAAGGTCCCTTTAATTCTTAAGAGGTCTCTACCACAGCCTTTACCCAACTAATATTCTACTTTATAGTTTGGAGAAGTTTCCCATCTTGCTCTGCTTTTAAGTGGGTACTTATTCCTTCCAAGTGAGAGTTCAGCCACTTTTTCCTCGCTGCAGAATCACTGAAAAATGGGTTGGAAGCAGAGAACAGGCATATTGGGCAGTGTTTTATTAGGTTAAAATAGAGGGGTTACCTGAATGGCATCCAGGATGGTACCCCAGCATAGGGACAAGGGGATGAGTAGGGCAGTTCTTTTACAAATAAATGTCTGAGGAGGCAGCCTGGATCCAGTGGAGTGAGCACCAGGAGCCCCACGATTTCTATTTCCCGTTCCGCCAGGCTGTGAAACTCTGGGAAAGTCACTTCCCCCTTAGCGCCTGGTTCCTGTCCCATCCTGTCTGTTTAGACTAGAAGCTCCTCAGAACAGGGTCTGTCTCTCACTCTGTGTGCGCACAGCACGGGCCCTTCATCTCTGTTCAGTGAATTGAGTGAGAGAATTTAGTATTCTCATTCTAGCCATTAGTGGAAGCTCCTATGCACTGCAAAGCCGCCTAGTCATTCAGCACAAGTGGCAGCAGCTCCTTGGAGGAAAAAGGTGCTGGGAGTCTGATCTGAAGTGCAGCAGTGGAGCTAGGCGTGAGAACTTGCACAGCGCAGTCCAGTCAGACTCTCATTTTAGGAGCACCCAGTATTTTCAGAAATGCAAATAATGCCGTGAAGTTCCATGATGGGATATACAAATGGCTTTAATAACCTCAGCCCATGCATGTGCCAAGTAGACAGAAGCAAGCAGCTACTTTGTTTTATAAACCAAGTTTATTCATAGTCCCACTATTTCTTCTTTTCTTTCCAAGTGAATATGTTCTGTTATCTGAAACAGTAAGTGTTTTGGCCCACTCTTTTGTTGATTGTAATGGTCAGCGAAAGCTTAGCATGCAGGTACTGCACCTTACTAAAATAAAAAGCCTTTTCCCATTAGACCTTCTTTGCTGCTAGGCTGAATTGCCATGGAATAAGCTGAGCCTACAGTGGTTTCTTCTTCCTCACATAACTCTGTTGTGAGAAGTAGTGGGGGCTGTGAGAATCAATAAAACCTCATGGAAAGTAACAAAGTAAATCAGAAGGCCTGGTAAGCAAGAGCGGCTGTGGCTTATTCATGCATTAATGCACTCAGCAAGTTTTGTGAGGTGCTTTAAGGGGGACATTTCCCTCCCTCCACTAAAGCTAGTAGAGCTCGGAGCTTGCAAGGTCAATGTTGTTCAGCAACTGTGGGCACCAATAATTTAAAAAACAAAAGACTAGGCCGTTTCATCAGAAATAAGCAATCAATCTCATCATGACAGAAAAAAAAAAAAAAAAAAAAAGGCAGTTTCCCATGTATGGTATCTTTGCTTCAGAACAGATCGGTGCAAAGTGAGGTAATATAGGCGCCCCGTTGGTAAGGGCTGGGGAACATTAAACAAGGCGCCGCCTTTTAGAATCTCTCTCCATCTCCTCATCTGGAGAGTCTCCATTGCATCCCAGAGGGGACACCATGTTCAGCAGAGGATCTTCAGATGCACGGCCAAACAGGGACAGCAACAAAGCCACTCCATAACCAGTTGCTCGTTCGCCCTAGAAAGAAATGGTTACACTTCAGATTTTAATATCACTTGGGTGTTGCACTCATCCTCACTCTTTTCCAAGCAGGATGTAAGTGGCACATCCAGGCAGAGAGCTGACCCGTGAGTCTGCGCACGTTCTTGGGGTGGCATTTTCCAAAGTGCCTGTGGGAATGAGATGTCCAACTCCCTGAGCTGCTTTGGAAAATCCCACCTTTTATGCCGCCCTTGGCAGAAGAACTCTGAAGAAGCTGGCAGTGTGCTCACAGGCAGGCATTTCTGACGGATCCTGCTGAAAAAAGTGCTAAATAAGCAGGCACCACACACAAAGGAGAAAAATGGAGAATCCTAATAATACTTTAAGATATGCAGATGTCTAAAAACATGCACACTACTAATGCAGAAATCCCAGTCTGCTCTGTAATGATACAAATAAACACAGCACAACATCCTTTACAATGATCTTTACCATCAAAGCAAGAACGTATTCTATGAAACTGATCTACAGATGAGTTGGAAGTAGTACATGGTTGCTCTGTAAGAGAGGCCTCCTCTCTTTCTCTGGAACTGTACTCTTGGGTTAAGTTACGGCTGATATTGGTGAGTGGGTGAAGTTTGCACTTTACTGTAGTTTAGTAGGAGGCAGAGTGCAGTTGATTTGCAACAGAGACAGACTGACAATTACTGTGTTATATTTATCCTAACCCCTCACAGCAGAGAATCCACAATTCAATACCAGAGAGGAAAATCCAGATGCACAATTTTTTTTTTTTTTAAAAGCAAAGCAGCTAGCTGGTTAGCAAGAAAAGAATGAGCATGCAAATATCTGCTGAGGCACTGGGGGAGAGACACAACAAAGCCAACGCTGTACAACCACCATGAAAGGATATTGGGCTAAAGCACTTATCCCCATGGCACATTTTATGTACTCATTTCTTAAATCTGTAGAAGGCTCTTAGTTGGGTTAAGAATGCACATGTTGCTGCAAATCAGAAATTAGACTAAGTAACATTTAGAGATTTTTTTAAAAATAAAAAACCCAAATAATTTACCGGAATAGAGCAGGTATCTTTCTAAAATCTAGATCTCTTTGTACAGTCATTACTTCCTACAAGAAAGCTTTCCTGTCTAATTCCCCCACCCCACATCAGAGAGCTCTGCAAAAGCAGCAAGCAGGAAAGGTGACAATTCACACAACAAACGAACACACTCACCGCATGGACAGGTGCTGCAATGTCTATATGGACCCAGACTCCAGACCAATCGAAACCGATGTGAGAAGCAATAAAGAGCCCAGCACAGGAGCTCGGAGTATTGTCTCTGTCCTGGAGAAACAGTAAAAAGTTTGGTTTTGTGAGATAATTTGTCTTTAAAATATTGTTTGTCTAAAAATAACTCGTAACAATTTCTTTACATTACCCAGCATTTTAGAAGAGGGGTTCTCAACCTTTTTCTTTCTGAGGCCCCCCCAACATGCTATAAAAATTCCACAGCCCACCTGTGCCACAACAACTGTTTTTCTGCATATAAAAGGCAGGGCCAACGTCAGGGGGTAGCAAGCAGGGAAATTGCTTGGGGCCCGTTGCCACAGGGGGCCCTGTGAAGCTAAGTTGCTCAGGCTTCGACTTCAGCTCCGGGTGGCAGGGCTTGGAGCCAGCCCCAGGTGGTGGGGCTTCGGCTTTCTATTCTGGGTCCCAGCAAGTCTAATGCCGATCCTGCTTGGGGTTCCCCTGAAACCTGCTCACGGCCCCCCTCTGGGCCCTGGACTCCTGGTTGAGAACCACTGTTTTAGAAGACAATGTACAAATCCACCTCTCTTAAGGCCAGCAAGTTCTCGGGTATGCAAGAGTGAGCTAATGCTTGCTGCTCCTCTTTGGAGTTACCTCCCCACTCAGCTGTGTTTTCTCCTTACCTCCGTTCCTGGTACTAAACAGAACCATTGTACTTTTACTGGGACAGAAGGGGTGGGTTACACAGCCATGATGCATGTGGCAGTTAAGACAATGCAGAATCCTCCATCACACCAATTCCAACCCCACTTATTTAGCTTAGATATACCAAGGTCAACAGCTGAAGTCACCACAACCAGACCTGAGGCCAGGCCTGGCTCCCTTTGTCAAAAACAGAGCTGTTTGCAAGTGTCAATGGCAGGCAGGTTTCTAAAAGCTTTTATCAACTACCCATACATCATCTTTGTATCTTCTAGCCCCTCCTCCAACTGGTGCATTATGCAGAACATGCACAGGGAGTCTGGCCTGAACAATTCTGATTAAATAAGGGAATTTAAAAAAAAAACCAAAAAACCTACTGCCACAGAGTTCTTCATATCGGCTACAGCAGAGGTAAATTCACTAAAATGGAGCTCAGGACAATACACAAGAGGATGGACCAGGTCTCCGCAGTTCCTGCCAGCTATAACACAGGCCTTCTCCCAATCTTCATTGTTGGTGAGGACAGCAGCATGGTATTTCCCTGTGGCAATTCCCTAGTGAGGGATAAGACACAACCAGGTAGGATTAATAGGGGTTTAGTCCCAAACGCTTTAGCAGATGTGCTGGATAGAACAATTTTCTTCTCCCTACTTGGCGCTAGCAGTTGCCTGCCCCGCAACATGGCTATCAATGACATGCCCACTGAGAAAACATATCTGAAAACTAAAGAAAAAGACTGAGGTGTTATAAATAAACAGAGGGGTTCTGGGCATCATCAAAACATTTTACATTTCTGAAAAGAAACCCATTTCACAGTGAAATAGTCCACCTTCATCTGGGCTAACACATCGGCAGACACACAAAGATCTCCCTGGGGTATCATAGCCAACAAACTATATGGCTGTATGACTACACGCCCATGTTTGTTGGTCCAGCAATGAATTATAAATAAGATAGCTCACATGCACAGACAACCCACCTAGCATTTTGTGTCAACCACAGATAACATGGACATTGTGAATGCAGGACCCTTCATTGGAAAGGTCATTTCACCCTAGATCTGCAGTTAGGTCTTGGATTCGACCTGAGACCTAGAAGCCATATGTTGTTAGAGTTTTCCAGACAGGTACCATAGGGCAGACATAAGGCAGGTTTTCAAAAGGACACAGTTACACTGGCATGCACAATCTCTGATGTATGCAAAAAGCATGCTTCCAGGAACTACCCAATTTTTAAATGAAGACTAATTCTAACCCCAGACATCCAGGCCAGACCTCATCACAGGAACTACTGCCTGTCCACACCATCTTCTATAAAAATGTTATAGTGGTTTGCAAAAGTGGTATTTCAATGTCAGTTTTTACTTTTTTGCTAATATTATATACTGTGTGTAACATACGCCCTACATTATATAACATACCTTGTAAATCAAGCCTTTGCCAAATAATTAACTGCAGACGCCAGGCCAGATACTCAGCTGGTGGAAATCAGCATAGCTCCACTAACTTCAAAGGAACTAGTGTGATTTACATCAGTTGAAGGTCTGGCCCATTAATCTCAATCTTGTATAGAACTTCCAGCTCTTGCAGCTGCTAAACAATATCCAGCTATAGTTACATCATCAGATAAAAATGTACTAGGCCAAGCACAAGTTCTCTTACCCGTCCTTGTGGTGATGATAAAGCCTAACAACATTTCACTCCTTCATACAACACATGTCTTGTGCCTAAGCAAAGGGGATGAGTCAAATTTACTAGGCTGAATTTAGAAACACCCATGTGTTCACCATTATTGATGGTTATTACCTCCAGCTTAGTAAACCCCGCAGGGACTTCAATGGGAACAGGATCAGACCATGGAAACTGAAAACAGCATCTTAAACACTGGTTCAAGTTCTCTCAAGGAGAAATTGATAAAACTGTCAACTTCTGAATAAAACTGGAGCATTTACATGAGTTTCATTTTGTCTCTGAATAAATTCAATTTTTTACTCAATTACGTATGAGATATAAAAGCTCATAAGGTACACAAACCATGTCTGACTAATGTAGTTATAAATATAACACGCTGGCAAAGTGTGTTGTATTCCCCTCTGTTGGCTGGTCCATGTAGAGGATAACAGCCTATTACTGCTGCTAGCTAACAGAGTTACTTTTCCAGCTCAAGTTGTAGAGACCTGTGGTTTGTAGCCTAAAGTGCAGCATGCTGTCGCCACGGACAACCTACAGTGGTGGCACGGGGCCGTTACAATAAAAAGCTGTCCTCCAGCAACCCAGAGACTTTGCAAACAAGTACCTGAGCTCCGGTGAGAGTGGCCATGTCAAGAATGATATCAGCACCGAGATCCTTGCATGCGTACGCTACTCCATCAGCCAACACCAGCCTGCCCTCTGCATCAGTATTGTTGATCTCCACAGTTCTAGGAAGAAGACGTTATTTAATGCAACAACGTTTCAGGTTGGGAATTACATATGCAAAGAGATCCTGCTATGCAGCTCTAAAATCCAACACTGCTGCAAAGCGAAAAATATAAAGAAAATGCATTTACTTCTTATTTGAAGCAAGAGACCCTTTCCTTTAAAGTTCCAAAACAGAGCGTACCTGAGCGTCTAGTGCTGGCTTTATCATAGATCCTACAGTCTGCAGGGCAGGGACCAGCTTTTTATTGGGTTTTTACAGTCTCTCGCACAATGGGGCTGGGATTTCTAGGAACTACTGCAATATAAATAAGAATATATACGAATAGCAACAGCTACCTATCTTCAGCTTAAAGAGCCCTAAACGCTCAGGCAATGCTAATCTATTACTGGAACTGGGACTCTATAAAACAAAGATGAAAATGGACAAAATCGGATGCTCTTCTGCTCAGATGGGAATCAGATTAGAAGGATATTTTACAACGTGCTAGCAAGAAGAAAGCATCCACTTCTAAACACACAGGAAACTCACAACTACGGCTATGTGAAATAGCGGCATCAGGATTTGAGTACAGGATTTGAGAGGTTTTTGCATTTTGGTTTGTACTCGGAATAATTGTCATTTTTCAGGGAATCTGTAAAACTTTGAGATCCCCCAAGTCCGCCCTCCAGCGGTATCTCAGAAAAAAAAAGTTAACTTTTCTGTGAAAATGTTCTTGTTTTCAGTCAAAATGGGGAGATTTCACGCAAACAGCTCAAAACTTTCAGCCAAGGACACAGGTTGTGATGTTCTATTTCATACTTTTAGGGTAGTCACTTTCCCAATGTCATTTCCATGAAAAAGGTGATTTTGCTCTCCCATCCAATGCTAAAAAGTAAGCAGTGAATTAGAGTAGCTGATCCTTTATACAGATCCTTTAATGACCCAGAACAGTTGTCTGGGAATCAGGTAAGAATCCTTTATTATCTGGATTTCAGGACTTAATGAGCAGATTTTCAAGATACCAATGAAGATTTTGTTGCAAAGATTTGTCAAAGACCTGGTTTCATTTTTTCAGATTCTGAAATTTCAAAAGGAAAAACGAGGATGAAAATTTTGTCATTTTCCATCCCCATCCCATTTTTCAACCATCTCTAGTTGACAATAGAGATGTAACGTGAGATTTTTACAGCAATATATTGTGTAAAATAAACAATTTATAACTATCTTTTGTTTCTTTAGATTCTCCAATTTAAAACTTGCTGCAGATGTTAATATTGTTTGATTTATTCTCAGTTACTTGGCTAAGGTATTGTGGACTTCATTTGGCATGGTGGCTATGGCTGGGAAATGTATGAATGATATGAGGGTTTATTATTTGTACTGCTTAGCACGTACAAGCCTAGTGATGGATCAGCACCCTATTATGTTAGCTGCTGTACAAACACAGAATGATAACAATAAAAGGTCCTTGCCCCTCTAAGAGCTTACAATATAAGAAAATAGATTCTTCAGCTATACCCTTTGTTCACTTGAACTGGAGCCATTTAAATCAAGTGTAGAGACAAAGAACTACTAAATACGTCTATGAAAGGGACAGAATCTTACTTTCCCGAGTAAAGGACATGGATGTCATCAGGTCTTGTTGAATTAGGCCCAACAGAATTTTCAGCCAAGCAAAAAACAGCATGAAGATTGTCTTTAAAGCCCTGTAACAATAAGAGAAGAGATGCAATTCAAGATAACTTACATAGTTTAGTGTGACTGAAATTAATGAGGGATTCTGGCTTTTAGACACGTCTATTACCATGAAATGCATTTATCACATGCAAAATCTGTGACAAGTAACTTCTAGTCTGGAGCTGATGTCAAGATATGTAAACTCATTGGGGGCAGGGATTATCTTTTTGTTCTGTGTTTGTACAGTGCCTAGCACAATGGAATCCTGATCCATGACTGAGGCTCCCAGGTGCTTTGGTAATACAAATAATAATAAAAAAAAAAGACAGCGTAGAGATTCATTGACTGTAGCTTCTGAGTTTTCAGTGGAGAGATAATAAGGAACCTAACAAAAAGAAAGCAGCACACGCTGAGAAGAGAGCATGTGATGTGTGTGTTAGGGTGGGGAACTAAACCTTTTGCCAGCTGCTTAAATCACTGAATTCAGCCTCTTTCACTCTCTGGCACATAAGTCTAGTCTCCAGGGGTCTCATTTATTTTGTTCTCATTTCTGTTGTCAGGTTCAGTGGGCAGCGCTGGTGGGCGGTGATATACAGGAGGTCACACTAGATGATGTAGCGGTCTCTTCTGGCCTTAAACTCTGTGACATCAGAATTAAAAAGTGTCTCTCTTCAAGATGTCTGCATCAACAGAGCTGGTTGAAACTTTGTGAAATTTGATTCTTTGATAAAAATAATCTAGACGTTTTCGTAAATTATTTTTGCTCTTTTTGACCAGCTCTAATAGGGTCAATCCAATCCAAAGCCTATTAATGTTGACAGGTGTCTTCTAACTGACTTCAGTGAGCTCTGGATCAGGCCCCTTCTAAGTACAAGCTCCTTATACATAAAACCAGAGTATTACTATATGAACAACAGTGGTGCAGATTTTCAGAAATGTGCTACTGCACATGTTCAACCTCAATACAGCCCTAAAAGCATGCTCAAAACACAGAGACTGGGCCAATATTTCTAGCTACTTAATCATCTCTAGCCACAAATAAAAGATTCAGATAATAAATCCTTTCAACATGACAATTATAAAGACTTGTGACAGCACGTTACAAAGTAGTTCATGATGAATGGGCTTTTATTTTCCAATGCTTGTGTTTTCTATTACTTCTATTTTAGTTTCGAGTGATGCCTGGGGAGCCTTTGATAAATTGCTCCCATCCCTATCACTTCCGGCAATCTCAGGGAAAAGCCTGCAGTAGTTATGAAGAAGGCTAGATACAACAACAGTTGGTCTACAGCCATTTGTGAACTGTAAGCCTTCTAAAGAGGAACCCTGAAAGAACAACTGCCAGGCCATGTGGACCCCAACTGGATTAAACCAGATACCAGAAGAGATCTGATGGAAGGTCGATTCTCCAGACAATAAGCTGAGTGACCTTATTGCCTATTATCATTGCCCCGCAGGGCCTAGTTATAATTAGCATTCTCCCTGTAGAGGACATGGCAATGCCTCCTGATTTTCCGAAATTCCACTATGGAGACTTCATTTGGAAGACGACTGGCTGTCCTAGAGTATGGTATTCACATGTGTGTCAATGCATCACTTCCCATCCCATACCGGTCTACTGCAGGATTTCTCACACCTCGACGTCCATAAGAGACAAGATACTAGTCCATTCAGTCCACGGGTCCGATCCAATACAGCATTTCCTAGGGTTGCCCCACTTCTACATGGTACCATAAGGTGTCTCACAACGAAAAAGAATGATCACTGTGTGGTATCCTATTTTGCTGTGAGCTACACTGCGTGCTCTTAACAGCTGGCAAATAATTTGTATTTTCCCTTCTCTCTTTCTGATTAACTCCCACTCTGTTTTTTTCTGGTTTATAACCAGTTTATATTTGTATTTTGTTTGATGACATTTTAAAATATATCACTGTTTTCATGTGTACAACATGCTGAGTGCCCTGGGATGGCGGGGGAAGAGGGGGGCTCTTTTTTGTGGGGGAGAAGGAGGAAAGAGTGGCAGCTGGGTCTTAATAAATAAATCTGCTTTGATCTCCTTTCACAATTTTCAACAGCAGCAGTTGCTTTTAAAAGAAGCAAACTCTTGGTTGTGTCAGAGGTCAGTTTCACTAGGGATCTTTTGATAAGCTTCACCTGCTAGAGATACCAGGACTTGCTGAGCCAGCTCATGGTCTTAAGTCCAAAGGGCTAACCCAAGAGTTAGATTGGCTCTTTGTACTTTGTAAATTAAAGCCAACAACCATTCCTATAAAAGGACAGCAGTAAGGAACCATCAAATAACCTCACACACAAGAGCTGGGGTACTTTACAAATAAAGGGATACAAGAGACACTGTGCCAACCAGAACCTCCTGCTGGGCAAAGTTGATCTGCATGACAAAAAGCTGTTCTATTCGTGTTCCATAAAAGGAATTCCACCAAGTGCGTGTATATTTACTCCTCTAAATAGGAAATGCAGCTAAACTAATGCTTAGAAAGGTGGACACTCCATCCCATCATCAAATGTCCCCAGACAGATGACTGAATCCTGTTGATTTCTCTTGCAGGATCTACACGTTGCTTTTAAATACCTTAAATCAGTAACAAAAATGAATACTCCCCTACTGTCCAAATTACAACTTTGAAGATAGCTTCTTTTTTGGACTTATTTACCTGGAATTTATTCTAGAGATTTTAAAACTAAGCAAATAGGATCCTGGTGTTTACAAATACGTAGCCTGGATTTTCTCAGAAATACAACAGCCTTTGCAGGCTTAATTTGCCCAGACTAATTTTACTGCCATATTGCACAGTCATAGTAATGGTGTGTGAAAATGACCAGTCATTTACATGCACATTTATCAGGACTGTGAACAATAATTGCACACAATAGGTGCACATGCACTTGTAAAACTTTGGTGCACAATCGTTGAGGGATAATTAGTATAAAACCAAGTCAAGTTGTCATGTTGACGGCATACGTGGCTTTTGTAGTCCCATCAGAGTGCTGTGAAAATTCTGTCTTGTCCTTTGGAATTGTGTGTGTGTGATTTAAATTATTTGAGGCGTGAGGGTTACAGAGCTAGAGCTTAAGGGAAGCTGCTCCTTGCAAATTTGCTTCCAACTGCAAGACTGTGCAGATAACTATGAGGTTTATAGTCCTTCCACATCAAACACTCCTGTTATAGCCAAGAACATAGCTAAGGTCATAATAAACTGCTGGGAAATGGAAGTTTGGCATCTGACCATCTCCTGGACAGATCTTCTCTCAGACTTGTATGTTAATCCACAGCAGCAAATGTTCTCTGAACCCTGGATATTTCTTGGAGGCAATGGTTGCTCCATCAGCAAGACTTACAGTGATTGGATTTATGGTGAAAGCTGAATCCCTCTGGCAGCGGTGACACTAGGTTTATTGTTATTATTATTATTATTATTATTCAGAATGGTCCCCAACATTTCAAGGTTTGGCTTTATGCTGGTCTCCTTCTACCTTCTGTCCACAGGAGCAAACCAAAAGCCAGCTCCTTGCAAGACCATAAACTGTTGATGGGGAAAGATAAGCCTGTTTTCCCAGTGTTCATACCTTATCTACCTGTTTGCTGACAATAAAGAAAACACTCAATGCCCTCACCTGAGGCAGCTGATTAACAGCGTATGACAACAGTACATAACAATAGTGCAGGAAGAGAAGAGCAACACTCTTACACGGTTATGTACTGCTAACACAAAGATATTCTTCTCAGCAACCGCAGCGACTAACAATTCTGCAGAATGGATGTGACCCAAGAACTTCTCAGGATATGAGCATACTTAGCACTTACACATATAGGCTCCGGTTTGGAAAAGTAATTTCCCGAATTGGGGCCCTAGTGCTTTACAAACATTAATTCCCAAGACCTCAGTGATGTATGTAAACCTCCCCATTTCACAGAGAGACAGGCACTGATGGGTAGCAAGTTGTCCAAGGCCACTCACAGTTAGAACTCTGAAGCTCCTAGGCCCCAGTCCAGGGAACACAGTACTAGACAAGACTGCATCTTCTTGGCAATACGTGAACTTAAGCAAGAATTCTGATCTAAGTTATGCTGACTAAGATTTCACTTACTTGCTTTACTGTGGCTTTGAAGGCACCCAAAACAGCAGCCGCTCCACCACAATCACGTTTCATGCCAGGCATAGTGGTCTATTTAAAACAGAAAAATATATATATATATATATGTATATATATATGTATATGTGTGTGTGTGTGTGTGTGTTCGTTCAAAAACATAAGGGAGAGTCACAGTTTTATTCCCTGTTAAAACTAGAATCTCTGATGCAATCTTAACTCTCAAAGCTTTTGCTTTGCACCTTAAACTTTGAAGACAGAAAACGTATAAATGCTATTGCTAACCCACTGAAAATGAACAGCTTGCACTTTTTCGCAAGGGAAGCTTTCACAACATGATCTGCATACTGGACAAGCCATTTTTATGTTAAATACAGTCAATTCTCCAGACATTGTTTCTGTCTGGCTCTTACTAGATCCTGTTTTAGAGCTGAAAATACTAAACTTCTGTTGCTATTTCAGCATATAAAGTCAACAGGCTGCAATGTTCTCTATGGGCCTGACAGCATGAGTTAAAGTCAATGGGTGTCTTTCCATTGACTTGGAGGGGTTTAGGATCATGCTTTAGATTCAGGAACGAAGGCCCTTCAATTCTAGCTTTCTTCTAATGCTGCAAGCTACTGCAGGAGGAAAATATAAGCAATTTAACTGCTTTGCCATATGTTCCCAGAATCTTATTTGCCACTTGCACCCTTATAGCTTGTTTACAGCTATGCACCCGTGAAGGATCTCAAGTATAAATGTTTAACTCAAAGAAAAACATCTCATTTTCCATAGACACTTCCGACATAAATTATCCACTTCGACTTTATCACAAGCAAAGATGGAAGTAGGACACTGGGTATGTCTACACTGCAATCAGAGCTGTGACTGCAGCACACGTCGACAGACCTGAGCTAGCTTTGACCCCGCTATCACGAACAACAGGAGTTAAGCCATGGGCTATACATTCCTGCCCTGGATTCTGGGTATGTAGTGGAGACATGCTGCGGAACGTGCTGCTGTTGCTTAACTGCTCGTCATTTGACATAGCTAGAAGAAAGCTAGTTCGAATATATCTACATGTGCTGATTGAAGTGTAGACATTCCCCCAGCCACCTATTCTATCTACACATACAGCATTTACATACCTTGCCCTTAATGCTGAGGCCTCCGGTGTCATACACAATACCTTTCCCAACCCATGCAATGGTTTGTGTCGCACCATCCGGGGTGTGACTGAGTACTGCTAGGGCAGGCGGATGCACAGCTGCTTTGCCAACTCCATAGATACCTGGGAAAGAAAGACTGAAAAACCTGAGTTGTTAGGGGAGGGAGGGAGGGAGGGAGGGAGAGTGTGCGTGCGTGTGTACCAAAAGTCATAACGAAGTGGGCACTCTCCTGAAGTAAACTGAAAATGAAAGACTGAGCTTTCAGCAAGACATACCTCCAAATCCCTTCTCATTCAGCTCCTCATCACGAAAAATGGTTGGAACAATCCCAAGATCCTTGCCAACTTTTTTGATTTCCTTTAAGGTGATCATAAAAAAAAATATATATATATAAAATTAAAAAATAATAATTAGCCAATGTTGATTAGAATGTGCATGTGTCTTTCCAAAGCTAAAGATGCCCACCCACACATCCACTGCGTGCAAAGCCACAAAACGTTCAAGATCTTGGGCCTGATGCTGACCTCTTGATCGTGTCATTCTTTTGACTTCAGTGGAGATACCACTGATTTATGACAGCATGAGGGCTGACTCTGGCCTTTAAGTTCTGATAGAGAGAGGAGCTTTTAAATAGGAAGGCCAGCCAGCCTCCACAGAAGGCACTTTCCTATATCAGACCATGATGAAATAGAGAAGGAAAGTTCATGCTCTTAAAAACTTTGCGTAATAGTAAAATAATTTGCACATATGGCTCCCTTCACCTCATGGTCCCAGAAACACTCGACAGTGATAACTGAACAGCGTTCCCTTTTCATGGATGGGGAACAAGTGGCTAAGGGACTCGTTTCCAAAAGGGGGCAGCACCCTAGAACCAGTGGGAACTGTGAGCATTTAGTACCTCTGAAATATCAGCCTTAAGCGACCTGTCCAAAAATAATGGAGCAAGCCAGTGGCACAGTCAGAAAGAGAATCCAGTTCTCCGGACTCGTGATCTGTTTAACTGGGCTTCCCTCAAACTCGCCAGTGTTCTTGAGCTGTGAAAGGGTCAGACACTACGGACAAGCCTGTAACAGCTTCATGGGGATGCCTGCCATCATTCACACTGCCCAAGATTTCGCTAAGAGATGCCAGCATTAATTCTAGACCGCGACATTCAAGACAGACTTCC
Organism: Chrysemys picta bellii; assembly: GCF_011386835.1. NCBI lineage: Eukaryota > Metazoa > Chordata > Testudines > Emydidae > Chrysemys > Chrysemys picta. The sequence continues at coordinate 44,569,024 of NC_088803.1, read as the reverse complement.
AATAAGCAACCCTGTTGCAAGGTGTATCACCAACCTCCAGGAAGCTGTTAGTGTTCATCTCATTGCATGGGGTGTCCACAATGCGAGCAGCCAGCCTCACCCCTTCCGTAGCACTTGCCAAACACTGGAAATACAAGAAATGAAAGGCACAGACAATCGAGAGCTGGCGGACTAATTGCACAACGCTGCACAGAAATTGGGTTCAACGTAAAGGCACAAGATGCGCAGTTCCCCGATTCTCAACTGCAACAGATCCTTGTTCAAGTCCAACACTTTTGCACTGCCTATTCTTCAGCTCCAATTAATTAGCTGTGCCTTAAGGAAACTGAATTCCTTTCCAGCGTGAATTGACAGCACAATGTAACAGTCCTTTTCACTGTCCTACTGAACAATCACACAGCGCAATGTCAAGTTATGAATGCAAAGGAGAGGGCATGAAACCGATTCATATAATGAAGGGCTCCCATAAACGGTGGACTGCTTATGCTGGAAGCCTGTGGAAATGATATAGTCCTTTGGAGGGGAGGCTGTAGAGCTGATTAACTCTGGAGGCTTCAATGCTGAAGTTTACTATTGCAATACATTTTACATGGGCCTCCATCTTTAACTGGCCCAGACAAGGAAGATGGTGCAGAATAAAGCAGCCTGCCTGGTGAGTGGTGTATCCAAAAGGAAGCACGTGACATCTGTGCACTGGGGTCTGCAAGAGCCATCTCATATTTTCTGGGTTGAATTTATGGAGTGACATCCTAGTCTCACTGAAGTCAATGGGAGTTTTTTCACTGAATTCAGTTGGGGAAAGGGTGTCAGGATTTCACTCTAGAGCCGTGGTTCTCAAACTGATTTGATCACGCTCCTTTCTTTGTGTCTGCAGTAGTTACCACCCCTCGCCACCCAAGTACATATACTGATAAAAAAAATCCACTTGCAACTCCCTAAATATCAGAAACAATAAGGTACTGATTCAAACCGAGCCATTTAAGTATATAGCAATACCATACCATGCCACCCATACTGCTGCTGCAGCGCTACTTTCAGACCTGGGGGCTAGAGAGCAGTAGTTGCTGGCCGGATGCCCAACTTTGAAGGCAGCGCTGTTACAAGTAGCTTCTCATGTCCCCCCAGAATGTATTCTGCGCCTCCACAGGGAGGAGGCCATGCCCCAGTTAGAGAACCTAGAATCTAGGGGTTGGTTTTGAGCCATAAGTGGCTTGGGTCCTGTCTCCATGATGGGGTCCGTTTTCATTACTCATAGGATAATACTTAGTCCTGCCATGAGTGCAGGGCACTGGACTAGATGACCTCTCGAGGCCCCTTCCATTCTATGATTTTCTCGTTGGGGGTGAGGAGCAGCTGCTGTTACGCGACTGCCCTATATTGTACTCTACGGTCATAACAAAGATGCTTAGAGCTTGGGAAAGCCACTTTAAAAAAGAAATAAACAACTATATCCTGCCCTTAGCCAATCTATGAATACTTCCCTGCCACCCTCACGAAAACTGATTAGCTAGGCTGGCATCATTTTGTGTTGTGTAGCTAATCCAGCTCGCAAGCCAGGGCAGAAGCAAAGGCATAAACTAGAAAAATTTGTAACTGCTCTTCTGACAGGGATAAGCGTCAGCTCAGTGACACTAGTCAACCTAGGCCTCTTCAGCTCCATCACAGCCAAAAACATGGTTGAGGGGTTCCTGCAACTAATCAAGTGATGTGCTAAATTCATGCTGTATAATACAGACTTGCAGCTCAACTCTGACTGATTATTTCCCTAGTGCAGAGGTTCTCAAACTGGGGGTCACAAGGTTATTACATGGGGGGGTCGCGAGCTGTCAGCCTCCACCCCGAACCCCACTTTGCCTCCAGCATTTATAACAGTGTTAAATACAAAAAAAGTGTTTTTAATTTATAAAGGGGGGGTGGTCGCATTCATAGGTTTGTTGTGTGAAAGGGATCACCAATACAAATGTTTGAGAAACACTGCCCTAGTGTCTCATTTCTGGCTACAAAGTTTCACTAGGAGAATAAAACATTGAAGTGATGTAATGTCACATATAAATATCATAGGCCATATTCTGGCCCCAGAACATTCAGCTACTGGTGACTTCAACGAGAGATGCACATATGTAACAAATGGTAGAATTCAGCCTCATAAAAGCAGGATAAACTTACTGTAACTTCCTTTGGCTGGAAACACATACACATGCCTGATTCAATGCAATATTAGGCCATACGTTAAAATCTATTAATTGTACTTAAGACAAGTATTATAGAAGTGATGTCTCTATGTGATGTGTCTGTACAGTTCTCCGAGGACACAGGAGTCTGACCCCTGATTGAGATCTTTAAGTACCTCTGCAAAAATATCTTCAGCATTACCAAGTCTGAATGCTATAAAGTTATAGTCACATAAGTGGTAATAAAACTGAGTTGATCTGTGACCATTTCTTATCTTGGGTGCAGTAGATATTCTACATTCATTAGCTACTGAATGGTAATTCATATCAGTGTCACAGTTCTGAAAGAAAAGTGGGCTGGATATACAAGGAGCAACATGACAGCTAACTGAGGGAAAATCTGTAACTTACTTTAAGTGTTTCCACTTCTATGGGCCCATTGTTCTGTCCAACCAGGAAAAACTCCACAATTACAGTTTTCTTCTCTGTGCGCCTAGATGCACTGGACCGGTGCGTGAACAGTGGGAATGCCCTGGCTAGCGCACAAGCTGAGGCAAAGACTTCAGAGCGCTCACAGACCATCTGAAATACCAGCAGGAAGACAAATGGGTCACAAAGTGTTAGAAGCGGATGAAACTGGATTATGGGGTCTGTTATCCTTGATAAGAGTGCCAGGGACAGAAAAGAGAAGGAGCTCAGGCCTGGCCTATACACAGACTTTAAACTGGTTAAACTATTTCAATTAGGGAGTGATTTTTTTCCTGAAATAGTTATACTGGTATAACCCCTTGTGTGGACACAGTTATACCGGGATGAAGGGGCCTTAGACCAGAATTGCTTCTTCCACTTCCCATACAGAGATAAGCTCTTCTGCAGGACCCTGTAACACTTTAATCCAGGTGCAAGTATGTCCACACTGGGGTGTGTGTACTAATTTAATTACAGTAATATAGTCAAAGCGTTTCAACTTTAGTGCATAGTCAAGGCCTAAGAAGCGTGGGAATTGCCTGTCTATATTCCAAGCACATTGACAGGAAATTACTACTATGGGAAAGGCTAAATATTAACTTCGGGCTCTTGATACATGCAGTAGATTCTTGAAGTTTACAATAGGAATGAGAAATGCAAAACTGTTTTAGAGAAACATTATAAATGTTAACTCAGAAGGAACAGACTTAGATCAACTGGCCTCCCAACTAATTTTTCATGTGATGAGTGTTGTAGATAGCCTAATAGTTTATCTAGAGAAATGTTTCATTACTGACAGTAACTTGAAAGTCACCATTCAAACTGGCCTGCAGGAGATACTTGTCAAATTAAAAAGTCTCTCCAGTTGCAGCAGTTTAACTAAATCCTTCTCTAGACTAGGATTCAAGTGTGACATTAGCAGGTGTTAGCTAACACGTTTTCAGAGTCTAATGTAGACAAGGCACATTGCCTCTAATATGTCCTAAACTGGTTGTGTAGCATGTATTAAAGGCAAGAGGCTGCTTCTACATTATACTTTTAAAACACGCTTGCTAGTATGTGTTAATGTCACACCTTAGATCTCATCTAGACAAGGCATCTACTGCTGCAAACCCTTTGTTTGGACTTTTATTCCAGATGAAGAGTGCATTACATCAATCTACTTTAAATCTGTTTAAAAAAACCACAAAAACAATTCTTAAAAGTGATTTAGTTAAACTGGTGCTCACCTTGTGCACAGACTAGCTCTTCCACTTAGTCCTTGGCTATGCTAGAAAGTTGTACCACATTATGTGTATGTCTACACTGCAGCTGGGAGCATGCCAACAGCAGGACCAGGGCATCCAAGCAGGTTTTTACTCGAGTGGCTAGCCTGAGCCACTGCCCGTGCTACCCCCAGATATGCTGCTTTTTGGTGCATTAGCTAGAGCAGAGCTACCATGTCTATCTACCTGCCCCTGGAAACACCTTCCCAGCTGCAGTGTAGACAACCCTGTGACTATACCAGTAGAGTTATACCTATGCAACCAACCCCCCTAGCATAGATGCAGTCATATTGCTATGAAGTGCTATATACAATATATCTAGCGCAACATGGAAAAGGGAATAAGCTTTATCAGGATAAATCTTCTTTATGGTGGTATAATTGTGTTCACACTAGGGCTTTTATTGCTTTAACTGTTTTGGTAAAAACAAAACCAAAATAATCCCCATCCCTCTCGAACTGAAATAATTTTACTGATAAAACTTTCAAGTATAGACGAAGGCCTTATTCTACAGATCAGACTTCCTCGAATACAAGAAAATGCTTAACTTAGCTTTATAACAAAGGTACTTTCTAATTGTCACTTACAACAATACATCTGTTGATACCTCCTGGAAGACAGTTTCGAACAAGGCGGGTGATGAAGTGAGCTGCAGATGGGCTATTGTGTCTGCTAACCTTGGAAGGTAAAGCAGCTACGGTGGCATAGTTCAGGTAGAGGGGACAGTTGTCGGTGGGATTTGGATTCAGAGTGCTTAATGCAGCCTGCCATATCTGAGAGGAGAAAGGGAAAGAGATTAAAAGCAAAGAACAGTACAACACTTTTCTATCAGTCTCACTCTTGGTATTTCTGATGGATTGCCCAACTGTAATATTTAGGTGCGGAAAGTGTAAAATGATGCACCTGAGTTTAGATACAGTGTCCGCTAGAATCCACATGCAGGCAACTTTTTTTATGATGTTTTTATACACACAACTTAAATATGGATACATACTTCCATAGGCAGTGCAAGTTATGTTTGATACTACATTAAACATGGAAACAGGCCATTTTATGTAATAGCTATTCAAAGCCTTTATAATTAAAACTGTTTTAATAGTGATAAAAAGCTGGTTTGATTTATTAGCATAGAATATATAGCTGTTTCACATGGCCATTTAATTAAAAAAGGAGATGAGAGACAATTGTTCTTCACTAGAGATGCACAGTCCAATCAAGAACTGCCACACATCTAGCAAGCTAAAAACCTTAATGCAAAAATATTTGGGGTTGTCCCGTAATTTTTAAAAAGTCATTAGGGGCATCAAAATAAAAACAGATCAACACATTCCATCCAAACAGCTGGGAGAAGGGAAAAAAAAACAACATGATACGTTTCACCCTTTTCTGAAAATCCAATTTAGGTCTCAAGGTTGCCATTTGGCACGCAAGAATGTATATTTCAATAATTACAATATCCTCACCTGGCATTGCTAGAACACCTGTGACCTCAAAGGAACATAAAGCACTTTACACCCATCAATGCAGAGGGAAGGTAAGATCAGTTCTACATTTTAAGTTGCAACGGTCCCCTCAATGGGCACATGGCAAATCCCACAGATCTTCCAGAACAGCAACAGGCTCCTGCCAGACGTTGCTATCTTAACTGCTGTGCCTGGAAGCCCTACCGGACCCCCCTCTACCGGGAAAATGACCTGCCAAGTGTCTCTCAGCTGGGAAGGGGGATTCCTTTGGGGAGGAGCCATTTTAAGGTTCATTTATAGCAGGGGTTCTCAAACTGGGGGTCGGGACCCTCAGGGGTTGCGAGGTGATTACATGGGGGGGGGGTCACAAGCTGTCAGCCTCCACCTCAAACCCTGCTTTGCATCCAGCATTTATAATGGTGTTAAATATATAAAAAGGTGTTTTTAATTTATAAGGGAGCCGCACTCAGAGACTTGCTATGTGAAAGGGGTCACCAGTACAAAAGTTCGAGAACCACTGATTTAAAGCATCATTCATTGAGAGGCAAAGGATTTTGCTTTGTGGGTTTCAAGGAGACATTTAAAATCTCATTTCGCTTGAGAGGGCCCTGCTAAGCCCTCCTTCCCCACAACACTTTGTCCCCAGCCCCAATCCCCTGAACTGGGGCTCCCCTCACAGGGATGCAAGAAGCAAGGCAACCACACCACGGTCTCAGGCAGGGCTCTGAGGCCCCCATTCACCAGAAACTGCTCTGCTAGGACAGGCAATCAGAGCTAGTCGCTTCCAGCCACCGCAACCAGGGCCGGCTCCAGGCACCAGCTGAGCAAGCTGGTGCTTGGGGCGGCAGATTGTTCGAGGCGGCATTCCGCCCAATCCTAGGGCGGCATGGCCGCTTTTTTTGTTTTGGTTTTTTTTTTGGCTTGTTCCGCTCCGACCGCCCTGTAGGGGGCGGTGGCGCGGAGAACCAGAGCGTCCCGCAGGGCAGTCCTCTTCCTTCACTCCCCGCCGACCAGAGCAGAGCCCTCGCGGCAGGCGGCAGTGCAGCGGGAGGGGCCGCGTGGCAGCGCCCCTGCTGTAGCCCTGGCCGCCCCCTTCTCTCTCTCTCCCGCCTGCTGCCCCCCCCGCCGGTCCCCCTGCACCCGTGCTCCGGCCGCGCCACAGGTTTTTTTTTTTTTGCTTTGCCGTTCTGGCCGCCCCGTTTTTGTTTTGCTTGGGGCAGCCAAAAAGCCAGAGCCAGCCCTGACAGCAACTGTATTTCTGCACAGAAAACACAGGAAGGTGATTTGCTGACTTCCCCTGTGATTTCCCTCCCAGTCCCCACCTGCAGGGGCAGGCTCACCCAGCTGCAGAGCTAGGAGATTAGAGCTGAGATTAGAGCTGAGCTGAGTGCAACCCACCCAGCCTGGAAGAGGAAGGATGCTCTGGTGCGGCCCAGGCACAGAGGCATTAGGTAGAGACAACTCCTAGAAGGATGCTCATTCAAATGACACACATCTAGCAAGCTAAAAAGGGATTTTAGCCCAGGGGGGGATTAAACACCTCCCCCAAAGGGGGACTATACACCCTGCACCCCCAGGACTCCCAAGCCAAACCCCACTCCAGGAGGGAATCATGCACCTTAAGCCCTCCGGAGTCTCCCTCCACGCACACACAGGGGCCCAATCATGCACCTGGCAGCCCGGTGGGATGAGTAACCCAGGGGAAGGAGCAGGAGGAAAAAAAAAATCAGCCTTGACCCAAAAGAAGCCCAATTTGTAGAATAGGGGTGCGGAGAGGCACTGAATCAAATTGCAAACCCTGTATGTGATGGAAACCACTTGAAGCCAGGGGCTGCGGCAGCAGCCCCAGTCCCAGCACCTATGGCCCTGGGGAGGATCATACACCCTGCAGCCCTGGAGAAAAGGGGCCCTAGAGCGGAGCGGGAACGTGAGCCCTGGCGCCCAGGGAGCCAGCATGCATCCCGCAGCCCCGCCCGGGGGAGGGGAGAGGAGATCATGCACCCTGAAGCCCGGGCTTGGGGATGGCGCACCCCGTAGCCCCGGGGAGAAGTCGGGGGGTGGGGGGGCGCATCCCGCAGCCCCAGGGTGGGGAATATCGTGCACCCCGCAGGGAAGTCGGGGGGGGGGGATCGCGCATCCGGCAGGGAAGTCGGGGGGGGGATGGCGCACCCCGCAGCCCCGGGGTGGGGAGTCTCGTGCACCCCGCAGGGAAGTCGCGGGGGGGGGGGGATCGCGAGGGATACCGAGCAGCAGTCAGCGAGCTGCGGGGGAATCGTGCCCCCGGCCCGGCCTCACCTCCTCGCTGACCCGTGGCTGCAGCTTGCCCCGCAGCTGGGCCCAGGGCAGGCGATGCAGGTTGTGCAGCTGGCCCAGCACGAGCAGCGGGCGGCTCTGCGGATCCGCCTCCCCGGCGCTGGCCTGGAACTCCAGATGCACGTTCGCCATCTTCCTGCCCGCAACCCCGGCCCTGCCCGGCCGCCTCCCCGCGCAGCGCCGCCGCGGGCGCCCCATGCGGCCGCGCCGGGCACAGCCGCGCTCCGCGGGGCACGTCCTTCCCGTGCATTCTGGCTCGCGGAGAGCTCAGCAGTTCGCAGCACCCTCGCCTGGAGGGAGGCGGCTGGTTGGGAACAAATAAAATCATCCCCCCACCCCCTCTTTTTTTTTTTTTTTGGCTGAAAAATTGTGAAATTCAGAATGACAAAGCCCTGGCTGGGATGATTTAGTTGAGGATTGGTCCTGCTTTGAGCAGGGGGTTGGACTAGATGACCTCCCGAGGTCCCTTCCAACCCTGATATTCTATGATTCTATGAAATGTTTCAAGCTGCCTCTAGGCCAAGCGACAGGCAGCAGCTCAGGATTTCAACTCCACCTGTATGAGGGGGAGAACGAGGGGAGAGGGAGAATATCGTGTTGGGATGTGTTTGGAAAGCAAGAGAAATGTGTGACCCACAGCTGGCTGGGGAGTGGTTGAGCTTTTGCACCCTTTGATCACAGGGTTAAAGAGGGGCCTTTCTCTGGAGAGAGGAGCACCGGTCAAGAAGGGGAAACGCTGTGGATGGTTTGACCATAAAGACAAACATCTATGACAGCCTGTGAGCACAACCAGTGATCAGTTGGCACATTTGGGCTAAGGGCAGCTGGTGGCTCCAAGAACACCCAGCCCACAGGGTAGCTTGGGGTGTGTGTGTGTGTGTGTGTCTGTGAGTGGATAGGACGCTGCATCCGAAGAAGTGGGCTGTAGTCCACAAAAGCTTATGCTCTAATAAATCTGTTAGTCTCTAAGGTGCCACAAGTACTCCTGTTCTTTTTGCCCAGGAACTGTGGGGCTTTGCTAGCAGGACCTAGGCCAGTTTAGTAAGTGAAGATAGAGTGATGGGGGAAGAAGAGAAACACATATCTATAGTGTACCTTCAAGAAAGAGAAGAATCATTTAGAGAGGAAGAAGGGTAACAAGATGGAAGCTAATATAAAGGAACATTTGGGCTAAATACCCATTAAAACATTTCAGAGTAAAAACAGATTGTGGACTAGTTTCCTAAAGAAAGTGGGAAAGCTTCATTGCTTGGGATATTTAAATACAGGCATGATAAAGCAATAGGAAACATGGCCTAGCAGAGGATGGCCTACATCTGGGGGGCTTCAGTTTTTCTATAGGGGGAGGATCTCTCTCCTATTGAGCTAGGACACCCTTCCACCACTATCTTAAGGGCAGAGTGGTCCTGATTGTGGCCCAGGCCGAGAAATCCTGAGCTAGATGATCTAACATGTTTTTGCATTTAATATCACTTTCAATAAATATACTAAGATTGTTTTTAATGGTTTCCTTATACATTACAAACAGTTCACAGAGTGAAATGGAAGAAAATATACTGTACATAGTTGTTCAAAACATGAGATCCCTTGTGTTACACTCCACAGATTTAGGTAGTAATTCATATTTTGGAGAAATGAATGGAAGTTGTTAGCATTGATTCCAGCTACCATCCACCTACAATTAAAAATACACACCCTTTATAAAAGGAAGAGCTCAAGTTACACATTCTTGATGATTTTTTTGATATCTTCTAACGGATGGAAACTGCAAATGGGGGGGAAGTATAACTGAGTGGTTTGAGCATTGGCCTGCTAAACCCAGGGTTGTGAATTCACTCCTTGAGGGATCTGGAGCAAAAATCTGTCTGGGGATTGGTCCTGCTTTGAGCAGGGGGTTGGACTAGATGACCTCCTGAGGTCCCTTCCAACTCTGATATTCTATGATTCTAAAAGTGTTAATTTCATAGGTGACTAATTATTAAATCTAAATGGAAAGCTGAATTTTCTTGTTTGCATTCACAAAACCATAACTAAGTATCAGACCTAAATTATGTTTATACAGGAGCATGCCAAAAACCACAGGAAATGGCCAAACTGTGTTTTAAGTTACAGCATGTGGATTTACTAACAAGAAACAATGTTTTCCAAACTCCACTTTTAGTAGTAAACTAAAATATGTTTAAACCAAACATATTGGGGTTTATTTTCATCTCTGCATGTTTGGTCAGCCGGAGATAGACACAATAATCTACAAATGGGTGGAGGTTCTACATATCAAAGAGGGAGTGGATTTATTTATGGTGGCAAAGCGAAATGTAAGTGCAAGTAAAGAGAAGACATTTAAAAAGGAAAAATTTAGGCTGAATACCAGGAAAAACTTCCTTGATCTTATTAGGCTGTGGACAGCCTCCCAAAAGGAAATGGTGAAAGCCTCACTGTCTGAATCATTTAAAACTAGCCCGGATACAAGAAGTATATTGTAGAGAACAATCCTGCATTGCTAGGGAACGGACAGGATGACCTAATACACAGGTTCAATCTTTAGCGAGATTACTGAGCCAGAGAACATACTCCATTAGGGATTCGATTCTATTCCAATACACATGGACAAACTATGGTGGGAGATAGGAGAAATAGGAATAAACAGCAGAATTTTGAATTTAGACATTAAAACAATCTCCAATTGGAAAAGAACATTAGGTCATCTAATCCAAATCCCAGGATGTTAACATGCTCAGTAGGTAAGATCTGGAATGGGTAAAAAGCACTGATACTTAAGGCTCAATCCTATCTTCATTGAAATCAATTGCAAAGCTCGCCTTGACTTTAATAGTGCAGGATCAGGGTCTTAATCAAGGCACTGGACTGGCTGAGAGTCTAATCTCTTTCTGAAGCCTTGTCTATGCTGTGAAAATTTCTTAAAATCCCCCCCCCCCCCATTGGTTGCTAACAGGAGTGCAGGAGTCCATGGCCACAGCAATTTTTAACCTTGTGCCGGTTCAACAGTGTTTATGGAATCAAGCAACTGCTAAAGACTTCAATGATTACTTACAATTCAACACAGAGAAAACTGTACTGGGTTCCTTATTTTAAGTGTGTTTATTTTATAAATCCAAGTTTTGATCAATTTTATCTGGGGACAGGCACTATTTGGAGATCTAAATCAAGAAAACATTTTGATGAATGTGAAAAACTTTCTTGGAGTTCAGAAAAACTACTATGCAAAGTAAGAAAAGTTATGTCCCCATGTTTACCCATCTGTCTGGAAAAAGGGGTGCTGAGCAGAAAAAGCCCTGACAATCCCTTAAGCAAGCACTGCTACTTGTCCCAATCTTTTACCAATGTTATCTTACAATGAAACCATTAGGGATAAACAGAAGAGATCTCAAGTTTGCAAACCCCTTTGGAATGTACATATTTTACATTTAGTCTACTCAAAAACTAGGCTGTTAAACCCAAATTATGCTGCAAATCATTTGCTTTTTCTTCCTCTCCCCCCCAAAACAATGTAATTTCTTCTAATTACAAATGGATAAATTACAATATACACAAAATCCCAGAAGCTTTCCTCAACCACCTCATAAAGCTCTATTTTGACAAATAGAGCGTAACTTTTCATTCTGATGCCTCATGCACTAACAAAGATACACTTTAAGGATCGGTTTGCATTAATACCTCTGCAGATTACACAGAACATGAGGGGGTTTTTTGGTAGATAAAAGTCTTTTAAAGTTTTCTTTAGCAAAATTGAAATTCTAACTGTTTGTCACCTCTTGTTTCTTAAGGTACTGTGCATGGCTGTACTGAAAGCCAGAAGGTTTGTAAAAGTTAAGCAAAACAGATAAAAATTAAAGTTTCATAACAGAGTGCATACAGCAAGTATCCAACATTTTCAGTATGTTATATCCTACATTAAAAAGCCCCAGTGAACACTAAATCATTAGTCATCGTTCCACTGCTAATTAGGCCCTGAGGCCTACAAGTGGTGTTAATGCTTACATTGTGTGTTTTAAGGAGAACCATTACACATTTTCAGTTTTTAGAGAGGGGTCAAAGTGGCACCTAATGTCCTATTGACATTAGCTTACAAGTTTTCAAACATTTAACGAAGTTTGATTCTAGTAAGTTTGATTTACACTTACACGTAGATTAGCTTTCCACATCAAGGACTGAATCCTAACACGTTCTCCCACTCTGCCCTTTGTGCCCACAGCAGATTCTGAACATATCCTGGGGCTCCACTACAGACAGGGAGGTGTCTGGAGACCAGGGAGAGGTGCACACCCCACGAGCCATCGAATACATTGCACTGGCTTTCTCCACAGCATGCAAGGGAGGTCAGGAGGAGGTCAATGGCATGGTCAATAGCTTGATGAGATTATGCTGATCCAATGGCCCAAATCCTCTGTGTAGGTGTAGCAGCTGCTGATACAGCTCACGGACTGTTGTGGCTGTACAGATGCTCCACAGCCTAGGTTAGATGGGTAATACCATCCGTTTTTAACCCCAGGGAGATTAAAGCCAGATTACTCCAGCCTTGCATAAACGACTATGCTTTGGCCCTGAATAAGTAACTAGAACGAATTATAATGAAATTCAGACATTTAGAATGATATAGGAAATAAAATCCTATCAAAGATCCTCTCTCTCAGATAAACACAGTATCACTATACATCAGCTTCAACAATTTCTAGCTCATCATGAATTATGCTAGATGGTGTATCTGAGCTTATATGTGTCATTTGCACTGCGTATAAAATGTGCACCTCTATTTAAAATGTTCACATTTGCTAAATATTTTCTATCATTTTAGCACGGTTAGGCCATCCCTTCTATTTCACCAATACTTATAGATGAATGCTGTTCCTTTCCTAATTTTGGCTACGTAAAATGTTCATGCTACATGAGATTTAGCATTAGTTAAAAAGAGCACTAATTTTCCAGGATCTTCTATGTCATTACTGCTTCCATTAAATGTGACAGACTACAAACACAAAATTAGTTTTGTTTAAGAACCATCAGTGCAAGTGCTTAATTGTTTTATTTTAGTATAAATATGTAAGAAAAATGAGTAACAATTAACCAATTAGTTTGGAAGTGTTGTTGTTTTATTATGTCTTTAAATTAATCAGCTAGGATAAAACAACAAAAGCACTGGTCAACACAGAAATAAATAACATCTTAGAGTGAAAGTTGCAAATACAGTAAATTAAATTAAAGCAATGTTTACTGCTTCGCACCGTAGCAGTAACACACTTAGGAGACAGTAGTTTTAGTCACAATCATCAAAAAGATCTATGCCAACACTGGGGAGCTGCACACCAGCTACAAAACTAAAGAATTTTATTCTACCTTTTACAAAGAGTGTGTGTGTGTGTGTGTGTGTGTGTGTGTGTGTGTGTGTGTGTGTGTGTGTGTGTGTGTGTGTGTGTGTGTGTGTGTGTGTGTGTGTGTGTGTGAGAGAGAGAGAGAGATCGATCTATCTAGACTGGTAGTTTCTGGAGACCAAACGCCTCTTTACCCAGAAAACAAATAGTGGGAGTAGAAGCAGTGCATGGATTCCCACACTGTCCCACATTTCAAGGCCGGAGGATAGTCCAGTTTCATTGGCCTATCAGTTAAGATTTGCAAAGTGTGCCAATTAGTGCCAGTTTGTGAAACTGGCCTGAAACTATCATCTTATTCCACATAGGCCATGAATTATCCATCAGGTTGAAGTAACTAAAGGTTGTTACCAATGGGAACAGATTTCAACCAGTAACCTACAGGTGAATGGCTCCACAGATTCCATCACTAATCCAAAAAACCATCCAGCCACCCAACACATTTATTTTTCCCTATTCCCCATATCAAATAAGCATTTTCCAAGTATGAGCTCAGACCAAGGAATGAGGTATTCTGATGGGACACTTTGATCAGCAAGAACTCCATTAGTCCGCAGTTATCCTAAAAATGTCTGTAGTGTGTAACCCTGTGGGTCGTGGTGCTGCATGCAGGCAAACTACTTGCTCAGAATTCTATCCTATTTCATAAGACACTTTGTATTAGGTAGGGTTCTGCCCGCACAAAATCAGTTACAACACTTAAATGAGCCGCCTCCCCATTAGTTTCCTATCATCTGCCTGATTCATAAAAGACAACAAATGTTTCTCCCAAGGGAGACTATTAATAAAAAGTGAAAATTAATCCAGTTCCAAGAAAGTTCCCTGGCACACTCATCTTGCAAAAGGCAGTAACTTAAGCACACGCTAGGGATTTCTCTCTTTAGCCTGCAATATCTTCAATAGCTTTAATAGAGAAAACACCAATTATCGTGACTAATCATTATGAAGGACCTCCATGTGTCTCCTCTGCCTTGCAGCCACTAACTGCAATTCTTCAGTGGCGGGGGAGGGGGGGAAGAGGTTGGTGGGAGAGGGGAAGAGAGAATATCTACTTCATTACTGGACCTCTTTCCATCAGTCAATCTGTCTGGTTTGATTTGCCATACATGACACCTAGAGACTTGGAACTGACACTGAAGTATTCCAGCAAGTAAACAGATACCCTAAACACCCTAATAACTGAGGATCTTGTCAGACAAAGGAAAATCAATAGCTAGATAGCTAGAAATACTTTTTAAAGGGCCATATCTTAATATTATGTCTAAGTATGCCAAGGAAGACCCATGTATACCATCATTACTAGGGAAGTAGGGGTTGGTGGATGGCATACCTGGCCCATTACAGGAAGAAAGCTGGCAAGAGTCTGTGCACGGATATGGACAGAGGATCCCAATCCCCCATGTACAATTTTAGAATCATTATATTGTGTACCTGAGCTTCAGTGGCTTTGGGCACATCACTGCAAGAGTATGCAGACCACTGTACAAATCAGAACCGAAAGTGCCATTAGTACAAGCTATAGCCTCTTAGAGAAACCAAATATTCAATACAGAAAAGCCTTGTTAAAAATATTAAGGCAATGCCCCTATAATTGTGCAACACTTTGGACCATATTAAACCAAGATTTCTCTTCTCTCTCTCCCCTGACCGACAGCAAATTGTACTGCTGCAGAATCATTGCAAGCCAGAAATTTTGTACCAAAGTTCTGATGCATGCCCATACTAGTACATCATTTTAGTCATGGACAACACTGCATTTTAAACTTGTCCCCTTATGAAGACTGCAATACATATTGTACCCATATTGAAATACTTATTTAGGATGAGTGTATGGATAGATGTACTGTAAATATTTGGGACTACTTGTATGTGAAGACAGCCTACCATCCACTGTTGTGGGACACCTGATGGAGGGAAATAGATGAAGGATACAAGGGGCTAAAAGGAGAATTTCCTTTCTATTGCAGGATTAGCGCAAACCATTAAAATTATTGTAATGTAGCTGGCTGTGTTTAATATATAACCAAGAAATTTGCAATAGAAAATATCATGGCATGATCTTTTTGATGAGGAAAAATTATCCCTATGATTACTTAGGATTAGGAAGCTATTTTAATTAACTAAATGTGTTAAATTATACCAGTGATTAAGTCTTGTTATTTACACTTTTAAGTACTACCTTGATAATTACTAATGATGCAAAATCTAAATTAAGATCACAGGGGTTGAATTATGCTCTGTTTTAAGAGGTTTCTTTTTTAATGGTCAATCCAAATATATTTTTTAAAAGTTTGGAGAAAAGTAGGTGAAATCAAACAGTTAGAATTTTGTGCATCTTTTAAGGCATTTAACCTCCAAATCATAGTCCCATAAAAACCTTTATAGTTTACAAAATTGCAAAATAAGACTACAAAGAACAGCACACTTTTTTGCATACAGTGAAATACTAATTATTGTACTTTCTTGTAAACGTCTACTCTTATTTTCCATATTTTTTTTAAATACTGCACAATATTCCAAATATGTTTGGATAAAGAACTGGATGACCAATTTGGTAGCATTATCAAGTGTCCTGACATTTTCTGTACAAGTTTTACAAACACCTCTGGTATCACCGAAGCATGTATTATGAAGAGTTCTACTGAAACATTGCACAGAATTTGTACCACTAGGGCTTATACATTCAAAGGCGACTTTCAGGAGTGCAGGTCCATCCATTCAGATTAGGAAAAATAATTACATACACACAAAAATAAGAAAATCATAGAACTGTTACCTAATGTGACTTTACACCAACAAGAACAACAATAAGTACAATTACTATTACAAATAAAATTAAAATGACAAGCATCTTCCGATTCTTCTTCTGATATTGCTCAGCCTATAGAAACAAAAGAAAGGTAGTTAGTATGTTGATTTCAGCACTGTGCAAAAGCAGATCCTGGCATGATCCATGTTTAGTACCTAGACACCTACAGTGTTTTTACGGTTATAACTTGACATTTCACATTATACTGTAAGGCAGCCATTTTGGGTATGTCTATGCTGCAATTAAACACCCGTGTCTGGCCTGTGTCAGCTGAGTCGGGCTTGGGCTGTGGGGTTGTATAAACGTGGTGCAGATGTTTGGGCTTGGGCTGGAGCCGGGACTCCGGGAACCTTCCCGCTCATGGGCTGCAGCCCGAGCCCAAATGTCTACACAAGTTCACAGCCCCACAGACTGAGCCCTACAAACCCAACTTAGCTGACATGGGCCAGCCACGAGTGCTTAATTGCAATGTAGACATGGCCTTATAACTCAATAGCTCATGTCAACACTGTACAGACTTCTTTGACTTGGTATTGATGTACTGAAGACAAGTATATGCTGAAACCCCATTTATCCACATTAGATTAATTCAGATAAGAGTGAAACTTCAGGTCACAGAATTTCATCTCTTGTCAATTAAACAAAGTTTGGCTGTGCTTATCTTTAGTTCCGGGAAAAGCTGTATACCCTATAGGGTGCTGTGTAAAATATTACTTTACCTAAAATAGAGGCGGCACATCTGAAAGTGTAAATGATAACTAAAATCAGAATTTTAGATTGTTTAGGTGCGGAAATTAACTAAATTGTGGACACAAATCAGGCAATTGTGCATACAAATGTCTCTAAATCAGGGTTTCTCAAACAGGGGTCGCCGCTTGTGTAGGGAAAGCCCCTGGCGGCCTGGGCCGGTTTGTTTACCTGCCCCGTTCGCAGGTCCGGCCAATTGCGGCTCCCACTGGCCGTGGATCGCTGCTCCGGGCCAACGGGAGCTGCTGGAAGCAGCACGGACCGAGGGATGTACTGGCCGCCGCTTCCAGCAGCTCCCTCCCATTGGCCCAGAGCAGCGATCCGCGGCCAGTGGGAGCCGTGATCGGCCGGACCTGCGGACGGGGCAGGTAAACAAACCAGCCCGGCCCGCCAGGGGCTTTCCCTACACAAGCGGTGACTCCTGTTTGAGAGACCCTGCTCTAAGTAATAGAGCTGGTCAAAAATTCTTCAAACTTTTTTTTGGTATTATTTTAACAAAAGTGGTTTTTGAAGGAAATGAAATTTCAAAAAAAAAAAAAAAAAAAAGCTTCACTTCCTTTAAAATGTGTTTTTTGATATAACAAATCAAAATGAAAATTTTGTTTTTAGTTTCTGAAATTGGAATTGAAAATTTTTGTTTCGATTTGGTTTTCAGTTTTCTACCCCCATTCCTCCACTCAGGAGAATAGAGGGGGGAACCACCCCCACCAAAAGAAGCCAAAACTAAATTTTTAAAATCAAAACCAAACAACGATTCTTGTTTTGATTTCTTAAATCAAAATAAACATCATGACAATTTTTGAAGAAAATGAAAAATGATGTTAGAATTTTTTCATGAGAAATGCTTAATAGGGCTGCTGAAGAAATGTTAACTACCCACTTTCATATGCAATTATCTGATGTGCAGTCAACGTAATTGCACACCTAATTAGCCTGTAAATCTGGCCCTTAAAGTATCCCAAAACAATGGCTTGTGTAATTTTCATTTTGTTATGAGGGAGGAATATTTTAATACTATTAATGGCATCAGGTTTCCAAAGTAAATTAATGCAAATCAGTTGGTATACAGAGTTTGAAATAGCTTGATAGTTTGAAATAGCTGTGCACATTAAAGCAGAAAAGAAAACTAACATATGCCTTAAAGAAAAAAGAGATACCAATCGTATTGAAAATAGCAGGCACTCTCTGTTTTACAGTATCATGATAATTTGCATATATATTTCCTGTGACTGATTAGATTTCTACCAAGTGCTTGGCTACAGCACACATCTACAGAAAACAGTCAGTATAAAATGCATATTGCACTAAGGATCCAAGCTCTAATCAGTATACCACAAGGGACCTGTGGCAGGGTCACGAACGTGACTATATCTTTCCAGTTCCGATCATTTATTTATTTCTAGCCCATTTTGTGCAAACTGCTGGTCATTACTTTAATAATTATAGCCAGGGGATCAATGCCCTGTTTTCAGTGGTCACCAATTCATCTTTATACACAAGCAGAAAAAAGAAACTAGATAGCAATGCATTATGCTCTTCTCCAATGGCACTTTGCTGATGACAATGTATCAGAAATCTGCAATGATATGAGAAGACTGAGTTTGCAGTAAATAGACTTCCAAGTTTCCAAAATATAATGGGCCACTGAGATTCTGAGGTTGAGCCTAAACCTCTCATTCCATGTTTTTGCCAGCCATGGAAGGATTCAATTGAACAGAACAAAATCCTACATTTTTAAAAAAGAGGGAAAGAAAAGCCTTTTTGTATCATTTTGCTGGAATCCAAGCTTTTCAGCTACCTCAAAGCTAAGATGTCCAGAGCAGAAGCATAAGGTTGGACTAAAATCCTAGCTGATGCAGTAGAAAAAAGGAAAATATCCACGGTTAGCTCCACAAAAAGCAATGCCTGCGTATTAAACCCAGGACTCCAGGGACATTTGCAAACTTGGGTACCTAAAGTGAGGGATTTAAGTCCACGACGAGGGACCTAAGGAACTAGTCTTCTCTTCTGTGTAAGCTGCATGAGGGTCAGCAATTGGAAGTCAGGCCACCTGTATTTACGTGCTCAACTAGGGATTGGATGCCTACTGCCAGGAATCATGTTTGAAAATGGTTGCATCTGATGAAGTGGGTTTTTTACCCATGAAAACTTATGCCCAAATAAATCTGTTAGTCTTTAAGGTGCAACTAGACTCCTTGTTATGTTTGAAAATGTTACCCAGTAAAGTTCCTGGTAGAGTCAGATCATAGATTTCACTTGCTGTTGCATCCACAATTGCCACACAGCCATTGTACGTGACAGAAGAGGTACCAGTTATTTATTTTTTTTAAAATTTGGCCATGCTGTTTGATGGATCTACTTAAAAATATTAGTATCATGTAACAAAGAGTATAGTATCTTAAACATCCTCTCTGTTTACCTTATGTAATTGTTTCAATCCCTCTTCGGTTTTTACACACGACTGCTCAACATTGTAGTCAATTCTGTCCAGAACTGTACCCTGAATAACAAACAACAGTTATAATGAGCATGAACCTGAACCTAAATAAATACTACAATTGTGACAATCAGTTACAATTAATAAGAGCGTGATAAATAGGGTTCACGGAAGATAACTGATGAACTATGCAGTCTTCAAAAAAAAAAAAAAAAAAAAACGAACAGGTCAAGAAAATAAAATGTTGTCTTTAAAGGAGTTCCTAGCTTGGTTGCCTAAATAATGGGACTGTTATACACCTCAAATTGTGCATGCTTTAACAGTGATCATTTCAGTTTTTAAATTATAAATGCAGATCCAGTTACTTGTAATGACCAAAAGTTTCTTGCAACTTTAACACTTTTTCATGATCCCAGGAAACAATGTTGTACTCTTGGTTAGTTTTCTCAACCCCCAAATTCCTTGCACCATGGAAACGAACAGAAACAATGGGCATCCAAACCCTTTGGGTATGGGTATATCTACATAGCAACCGAGAGGGTGCTTCCCAGCACTGATACACAGACACACACTAGAAAAGGTTGCCAGAATTTTTTTAACATGGGCAAACATATTTTCCCCTAGCCTGGAAACCATTTTGGTGGCAGGGGGGAAAGGAAGAAGGGGGGAATATGCAAACTAGCTTGAGGCAGACACCAAGCATGGAATATTACAGCCCAAATGGTTGAAATTTGGCAAAGTTGTAAGAAATTGAAGAGAGGGTCTAACAGCAAGAAGTGTCAGGCAACCTTAACAACAGGCAGTGCTACCAGCTCTGTCTGTAGTGCTGATACCCTGGGTCCACATACCTGTTCCACTATCATTGATCCAAGGTCCCTAAATATTTCATTGAGATCAGAGATTGATTGTACAATCTGGCGGATTTCTCGTTCCCGCTCTTCCACCATTAACGAGTTTTGTTCCACCAATACTAACTGGTCATCTGTAAAACCCTGTAGAAATAGAAGATTTAAATGATGAGCTAACAGTAATAACATGGAACACTGGTAGCAATAAATATAAAGTATTGTCATCCTAATGCCAGGGTCTCTTTGGAACTCCCATAGCAGCCACAGACTTCATTGAGAAAAAAATCTTAGTATGCAACTGTGCATTAAATATATAACAGATTTAGGGCTGCCACAAAAATAATTTGGATTGCCATCTGTATTTCTGGTAGAGATGATTTAAATCCAGCTATGCATAATTTAAAAAGAAGAAACTTGCACACCCAAAATAGGCTAGCAGTTAAAATGTCAGCAGGACATAAAAATCTGTTTGAAAGCAAGTTTGCCCCCATGTATAAAACCAAAGAAATGGCAAACATACATGTCAATGGTAGTAGGTATGGCCTAGCTACTCAATGCTCATTGTACAGAACATCTCATAAGGTCAACTGCTGTTAAAGTGTGTATATTACAGCAATGACTGTGTTTGCAGAATCCTTTTGTATTACAGACATTTCTATTTTTATCTCCCAAGGCCATTCCCTACAAAGCACTGCTCATTTTCAGGCTCTCTTGTTTAGAGGTCAAGTGGAACACTACTTTTATTATGCTACTTGAAATACAGTCCACCACCTTTTCCACGAGTTTGCTGCTTAACCCTTTAGTATTGGAGGTTGTGGTGTTTTGCAGTGCCAACAAGCAGAGGCATACTGAGAAACACTGACATAGCAGGGGTACGCAGTTCCCTGAAACACTGCTGTGGGTACTTGTAAGGGATCCATCTGGCATGCGTGGTAACGCTAGAGATGTGTATTGTGTAATATACCAAGTAGGTGAGGTAAAGGTGAAGCATTAAATTGGACCCATTCTTCGTATCTATGCTCCATAAGGTCTGTGCAGAAAACTTCAACTTCTTTGTCAAGCGGAAATAGAGTCACAGGGATCACGCCTAATGATTGCACATTGCCACCATCCAATTGAAGCTACCATCCTGCCAGCTGATGACAATTCTCTTCAGAACCCCTGCATGTGCCCTGGGAAAATGGAGTGAGGGGTGACAATGCTGCCTCTGCAGAGCTCCTAGTCCCTATCAGGGGAATGAGAGTTTGATTACTGAACTCATGTCTCCCACACGGCAAAAATCAAAGCTAATCCCAACATCCTAACATTATGAATGACAATCTGTGCTCTTCCTTTTCCCCAAAAATGTATGGTATGGTACGTATTACTGAACATATCTTAGTGATGTCATATCAGAACAGAAAAATACTTTTTTTAAATTAAAGTCTTTAAAACCCCCCACTCATTTACAATAGTGCTATTAGGAAAACACTAAGACAACTGGCAAGATGGAACTCCCATGTGGTTTGATACATACATCAGACACAATCTGATTTTTTGATTCATTCTCATGATTCTCCTATTTAAGACCACAGTAAAAAAAAAAAACCCCACTCGCCAATAAACTTCACTTAATACCTACTAACTTACCCTATCATAAAGAGTACTGTCCTCTCCATCATCCATAAGCGGGACTGACGTATCGAAGAAATGCTTGGATCTTTCTTCTCGATTCTTCATGCCTGTAAAAAGAGGAAAGCTGTGGTTGAGTATAATATTTAGATGCAGAAAGTCACTCAGGTCCACTATTACCGTTTTGAAATACAACATTCTGAATGTTAATGTACTTTAGGTGAAATAAGATTTTTCCAGAAGCTTCAGGAGGACACAAGAGATGTGCAGGAGAGGGAAACTTACGTATGCAGAGCAATATCACGCCATTAGCCAGATTTTCCTAAGTGACAGGCACTGAATTTTAATCGGCATATACAGATTGCTATTTACAAAGCATGACCAACTTTGACTACACAAGATTCTGATTAGATCAACAACTCTTAATCATCATGTTCCATGAACTTCAAGTAATTCAGCATGCTCTAACATTCAGCATATCAAATTTAAAGTAATTTAAAGGTTTGTTTTTTTGTTGCCCCATCTTTAAAAAATTATTTTATTTCTTTTTGCAGAAAAGCACATTATTAGGATTGAGCAAAGCTAGAGGTGATGAGTAAATACAGATACTAAGGTGATGTGGGCTGCAAAGTACCTACGTAGATACATGCACTATGTCTCTCACAGGGCAGCAGTTTTCAGTATGTCATCCCGGAAGTTATTTTCTAACAAAGAAATCCTCTCAGTTGCATGTCTCCTCCTAGTCATGATCCCAAACCTTACCTGTGGCAACTATAGTGCTGTGCTACAGGGTGAAGAGATATTAGGTGAACATTAAGTGGACAAGATAAAAATAAGTTGGTGAATTTGCGTAGTTACAGAATTTTGGACACTGCACATTATATATGTGGTATATTCCACACAACATTTTGCATCTGTGTTCTCTCTCCTCTATGGCTATTGGACATTAACATTTATTAGCAATCAATCTCCACTTGTTGCCTGTACATAAGACTTCACTCATATATATACCTCATATTTGTACTTGTATCAAGACCACGCTAAGTATATTAACTTATTTTATAAATAAGACCAAAGAGGCACAGTTAAGTGGTTTGAGCACAGGACTTAGAGCCAGGAATTCCTGAATTCCACTACTAGCTCTTTGTGATCTTGGACAAGTCACTTAACCTCTCTGTGCTTCTGTTTCCCCAATCCAGAAAATGGGGATACCACCTTCACAGCACAAATGGAATAGGGCGAGGGTATTTGTTCAATACTTTGCAGACAGAAGGCACTGAGTACTATATGTCTTTGCAGATGCTTACGTTTGAGATAGTCAGACTGTGCATGCCTAAAGTTGGTGGATAGGTCCTGAAGCGACTGTGCTAAGCAAGACACTATGTTTCTGAGAACACGTTCTTCTTGTTCTGTACAATTACGTGACCTGCTCTGCAAGGCCTGGACTGCTCTCTGGCACCTGTGAAATAGCTGAAAAAATAATTCCCATTAGTCAAAGAATAGTAAGACATTTTAATTATCACATGGCTCAAATGCTGAATGAATGACTGTAATACTTTAACATAAGGATCTTTAAAGAAAAGTAAAGTACACTGATGTCCAGGCTGTCATTTAAATGGATATAAAAACACAGCACTCAGATGAAGACTAAAATCCAAACAACTTTGCAGCTAAACGTAAATGAAAGTTTTCTGTAAGCTAGATTTTGTAACTGATTAAAGAATTTGTGATTAAGCAAGTTATGATATTTACTTTGTGAATAAAAAAGGCATTCAAGAGAGCATGCTGGTTGCAGAACAATATTTACTCCATTAGAAAGTAATGACTTTTGTACAGAATGGAGGTTGCATATTAGTAATACTATTTTATATTTTATAACTCCTTTACAAACATGAATTACTTGAGCCTCACAATCCTACAGCAAGGGGGTTAACATCTATATTACAGATGGGTAAACTGAGGCACAGAGCAAGTAAGTGACTTGTCATCATAGAGTACAAGGCCAGAAGAGACCACCAGATCATCCAGTCTGACCTCCGGTATATCACAGGCCACCACCACCCAGGATCTCAGTGACATAGTGGAAGAACTAGGCACAGAACCCCAAAGTTCTGGCTTCCTGTTCTAGCCACAAGAGCGCACTGATTATCAAATGTGAACTTTATTTCAAATAAGTCAGTGCCACACCAGGATAGAGCAAAGTAAAACTGTGGTTTCGGAACTGAACATAATTAACATCTTCTCTGAAAATATTTCATCTGCACCTGTGTGATCTCTTGGGTAGTAATTTCTATTGCATGTTCTTCTTCGCTGCTATCATCCAAAGTAGGTCTGTTTAAATATTTGTCGTGAAGACTGGCTAATTCTTTCATCTTCTGTTTAATCCTGCTGATATCATCCTGAATCTAAAAGAAATGGAGAAAGGACAGTAATGCCACAAAGGAAAAGATTCTGACAAATATCAGATAAATTAAGTCTATGTAAAGACATAATTAACAGAAGCGTGTACTGCAGAAAAATAGGCCAAATATTTTAAGCCAAAATGTACAAAGTTGGCCTCTGAGGTTTGGTCTGTGACCTCGTTGCTCTTTTGACATTTTAACTTAGTATAAACCTCCACCAGTACCCACTGGATGGGACTATGGTACTTTCAAAGATATAACTCCACTGGACTGGACCATAATACAGTCAAAGGATCATTCAAATTATATAAAAAACTAATAGTAAAATCAAAAATGTAAATATAGAAGGGAATATGAAAAATCCAGATGGCACCTTCACCCATATCACATGGTGTTATAATACAAACCAAACATAATGGTTTAAATTCAAGGGCATAATTTCAAATTGGCTTCTACCAATACAACTGTAAGGTCAGAAGCCAGATGTCTGCAAGCAGTGTCTTGTGCTTGTAACAGCTGAATACCCATTTTTGTGCACACAATGTTTTTTTGTATACAGAAAAGGACATGATTGTAAATGTTGTGAGTACATTTTTAGAGGCCTTTTTGAAATCTGTACTAGTAGGTTCACTTTTTGTGCCGTGTTTCTTGCATTATGCATGTAAAACAGCATTAGAATTTACAAAAAGACTTTACTTCAACTAACTCCTTTGTAAATTACCATTACAATAAACCTTATTGCATTAGTGTTGTCACAGCTATTTTCCCAATAAAATCCTCGCACGAGAAACTACACCCAACAATAACATGCAAGTACTTACTTCTCCCACTCCATCAACCCATTTGGGAGGTAGCCGCTTTGTTACATAAACTGCTGCTTCGGGATCTAAACTGATCCCTGATACTAGTGCCATGCGATCATCAGCAAGCTATGAAGGGGAAAAGCAACAAATTTAAAGACAGAAACCGATGTCTATTCAGATTATAGACATCCAATTCAGGTATTCGTAATCACTGTAACTGCAACCTCGCTTAAAAAAGGCCATCTTAACAGAGTAGTTAATGCACTCCATGTACAGTTTACTCATTTGTGATGGATGTTCATTTCCTGGCTTGTTTCTCACACATTAATTAGCAATGTCCTTGTGTCCTGCCAGGACTCGGGAGATAGAATCCACTCTGCAACTAGCGGGCAGCCACACATTTTCCTCTCTGCTTCGAAGTTGGGCCTCAGGAAGCCCTTGAGCTGGAGTAAGGGAAGTGGCCTCACTCTATGTGAGAGCTTGTTGCCACTGGATCCTCATATTGGCCACATTTCTCTACAGATCAGGGCTAGCCAAAAGTTTCAAATTTCATTTCAAGGACTTAATTTTAAAAAATTATATATACATATATTTATATTGTTTTGTAGTCTCAAACAATAGTATGAGATTTCCAAATAACCAAAGATCATGTTTATTAGCTCCCTTTGAAGCTAAGAAAAGAAAGTTTTCTATATTCTCAGTCTCCAGTGAGTTCTTTCACATAAATACTGTCACATAAATCTCAGATACTAGGGGGACACGGGCTAGCTAAGTACCTCCTAGACCAATATATTTAATAAATGATCACGTGTAAGGTCTTCTAGAATTGATATGAAGAAAACCTGGAGGATCCAAATTATGATGATCAGCAAGTTGGGACAGCACACGGAGGGCACGGGGGATAGGAATACTTTTCCAAGAAGCCTTACAGATTCCCAAGAGGTGGAGAGTAGGGCAGAGCCCATATGTGACTTCCCCCTGGTCCAGAGCAATGTTGGAGGTGGCAGGGGGAGGGAAGAAACCCACTCTTGCTTCCACAGCTTAAGAACCCAAGTATGTTCCCCCACTATACGTTCTCAAGAGAGGAGAAGCAACACCTGTGGGCAGGCTACATACACCCCCCCCTCCCCCCGGGGAGCTCCAAATGACTCTTATTGGCACCTTCTGAGCCTTGGAAACCAGTGACATCAAGACATCTACTCCATACTTGAATAAAATATCTTCTGAGGGGAGGAACCTTTGAAGTTTTGGTGGCCTCCCAGCCTCAGATGGGGAGGGACCCCCTCATCTCAGGGTATTGGGGGGATAGTTTAAAAAAATACTAATAATGGTAGGTAGAGGAGCAGTCTGGAAGAGGCAGGGGAGAAAGCAAAAATAAATAAAACTGTATACAACTAGGCAGTGTGCCCAGAGTCACCTTATTTGGGGTAGGAGAATTTTAATAAAACCTGAGGGGCTATGTTTTTAGGAGGCATGTTTACAATAACAAAGCTAGTACACATGATCTATACCTGTGCAATAATAAGCCAACGTAAATACATGTTACCCCTATCCTCCCTTCCCTACTCCCTTCTGCATGTTGCACTCATGTGTTGCATCTTGTCTACTTAGGCCCCAATCCTGCAGAGATCTGCAACAGCAAACACCTGAATCCGTGCAGGGCCCCACTGACATCAACAAGGGCCTGCCTGCATGGAGCTCACTGCAGCATCAGGGGCTTAGATTGTATGTATACTTGTATTTGTACAGCGCCTAGCACAACTGGGCCTTGATCCTAATTAAGGCCTCTGGGAGTAACCATAAAATAAGTAAGTAATAATAAGTAGCGATCCTGGCAAGGAAATAAATAACCACACAAGCGAAGCTGCCAACAGAAATGCTTTTAGAAGGAAATAACCTCAAAACCATTTTGTATGTACCGGTAATTACAGTGACTCTCATAGTGAAAGCAAGCCTTTAAAAAGTGGCCCGCTAACATCATAGTATGTTCTCTAGAACAGCACACATACAAAGAGGAAAAACATCCTGCGTATATCACAATTCATAGGAGTCACATAATTTGAACGATAGAAGATGTTTTAATAGGTGTCATGATATAGAGTTTAATGTTATTGGAAGCTGAAGTACACGGATTTATTTACAGCATTGTTGTAAGTTTTAAAATGAGGGTGCAGTACATTCTGAGGAGAGTTAGATAGTATACTTGAAAACAGAGCACAGATTTCTATTAAAAGATAGCATGGCTGCAACCAGATTTGAAAAGTTGAAAGGTTTTAAGGGAAAGAGAGAGAGAACTAATCACAAAGATTATCTGCAGAGTTGCAAATGCTTACAGTAAGTGTGCAGGAGCTTTATTTTCCAAATCTTACTGTTAGGTGTAGGTCAAAAAATTTTCACTTCACCCTCAAGAGGCATCTAATAAAGCCTTAAAATAAAACAAAGAAGCTAAAAAGAGCATAACATCTTTGCTCAGTCTGGCAAAGACTAAAGGCCCAGTTCTGATGTCAGATATGCCAATGCATTATATGCTGTTATAGGATTTGACATAATTAATGATGAAATACACTTGTTTATCCTCAATCAGAATTGTGTCCTTAAGGTGTGGAGTGGGTGGAAGGAAGATGTCCATTTATTTCCTTACCCTAGCAATCTCTTAGTGCCCTCCCTGCCACTCCTTTTTACCCACCAAAGCTAACAACAGAAGAATCTCAAACTGATTTAGACACACAGAACAAGGTAGTTTATCTGGATCTGTTCTTTTTGCTGAGTTAGCTGCTGTAACCTTCAGTATAATTTATTTTTTTTATATGCGATTGAAATAACTTGTAATTAAAAAGGGAAATGAACACAGTATGTAGTTACAACAGTAAGGCTCATTACAGCTCTTTACAAACAAGGAAACTCTGAGGTAAGGCCAATAGTACAATAAACAACAACATAAACCACTTAATACTCCTACAGCACTTTCCTTCTGAGTACCTCAGAAAGAAAACTTTAACAAACCCTCACACATCCCTTGAAGTAGTATCCTAATATAACTGATGGGTAAACAGAGGCACTGAGAGGTTAAATGACTTGTCCACAGAAAATTTATGGCAGAGCTAGAAATGAGACCTAAGTCTCTTGACGCCCAGTCCTGTGATCTAGCCACTAGATCATACTTTCTAACTTAATTCACTCAGCCTCCTCTCATTCCCACTGAAGTACTGCGGCAACACACTGCTCCAGCTACAAACAGAACCACTCCGCTTCTTTATAGGACATTGAACGAATAATAAAATGGATTTATTTTATAATTAAATAAAGCAGCATGAATGGTCTCTGATGATGTACCGGTACTTTATATTAAGAAAAAGCTACTGAAGTACGTTTTCTTCAGTTCAGTTTGTTTGGGTTGCATTTTGAAGTAGGTTGCTGTGCCTATACAGATGGATTATACGTGGTTGCGAAGGCAAGATTTTTCAAAATGTCATGTAAACCGAAGATGTCATATTAGAGAAATCCCACTAATGCTACTTTGTGTAAGCAGATGGCAATATGTATATTTTGTAGCTGTGCCGACAATCAAAAGCTGTGCAAATTAATTGTTTCTAGTGTATAATGCTTTTCTAATTTAAAGTTTAAGCTTTGAAGATCTGTTGATAATAAGGATACTCCCCCAAAGGCCCTGTTGCTGCAAACATTACTGGGCACACTGCTTAGTCCATTGAAACCTAAGGGACTACTCTCAGAAATAAGCCCTATGCCTGCAATAGTTTACAAAAGCAGGAATAACATTTAATGGTTTCACTGTATAAAGTTTTTATATATAGTGTGTACAAAGTAAACCTGGACAATTTTATGTAAGTATATAGTAATACTGTAATGTGACTACCCTGAACATCAAGATGTCTCACAAAAGCTCTCCTTCACATTAATGAAAAAGCTGCCTTATCCTTGTATTGTGAAAAAACCATCAGTGATTTCACACTGTTAAATCTCAAAAATTAACAGTAAAAAGAAATGAGTGTTCTAACTAATCATCATCTATACTGGATGCACCATGGTGGAACAAAACATAAAAAAAATAATACCTCATCCAGCTCCTGATATGATTTGTTGATTCCATCAGCCCCATCCATTTAGGGACAGCAAAAGGTAAAAGAGAGAGAGAGACATAGGACAGAGATAGGGTACAGTCAGTTGAGAAAATACTGAAGCTTTATTTTTTTAAAATTGACAATTTACCAAAACAAACCAAAGAGGCTCTTAAAACAGTAATGGCTAATAAAATACAGCATTCTCAATGTATCTACATAAGCATTTAGCCTGGTGCACAAAAGCACATTTTTCTTTAAAAGTTATTTCAGTTAAACTGGTAAACAGGAACACAATTTTTGTTTAAAAAAAAAATAATCAAGAAACAGTCAAGAAATTGATTTAAATACAATATATGATTTCAAATACCAACTATCAGATAGAAGAATTGCTGTGTAAAACATGTTTAATGTGAGCTGTAACAGTTGAATGTAGCAAGGATCATGTGTCCAGGATATTCAAAAACCCAGCATACATTTTGACACATTCAATTCAAGAAAGAGATTGGAGGACCTGTATGCATTTTGGTTTGATATTTTTATTAGGCAAAGCTTAAAAAATTGACTCAAGACACACATTTACTGATAAGCATCCCACTCACCTTAAGAGGACACAGTGAAAGGCAAAAAAGCCACACCCAAACACCAAAAGATGCAAGAGCTAGTTTAGTAAACTCTAGTTATCAAATAATGTTATTGTCCTTATAGTTGAAAAGCATATAAAAGACTAGCAACTACAATATATTTGCAACTTTACCAGTGTAACCACTGTGTTATCTTTGTACTGTATGGTGTATGAATAGGAGGCCAGAAGAATCATTGAAAAATAAATAAAGCAAACGTTACTTTTAAAGCAAGGACAAAATGCTTCAGAGGTAAAAAGGTGTCTCATGCTACACTGACATACCTCTTATATTTACATACTCCGCTTTAGAAATAAAAAGTAATTTAAGAATGCTAAGTATTTAAACTTTGCCTGAGTATTTAAAATTTCAGTTGCATTGATTCAATGACTGTCAGTATCAGAAGGCGGAACTATTCTAATGCAGAATAAAAAAAGTTAACTTTTTACAGCAATTTCTAGTACTCATGAAGGGTGGTAGATCAACAACCCTGGAACCTGTTTATCCCAAAACAAGGTAAGACAAGGTAGTGACAATTAGGCTTTGTCAACCTGCCATTGTGCTTCAACCCTGCTCTGGAGGCACCATGTTAGGGAGGAAAAGGCAATTTGCATAGATGCTATACTGCTAGGTGTAGTGATAGGCACCCCAGATATATATGACAGATAGGTCGGTCTATACAGTTTTTGGCTTTCTTGCTGAGACAAACGTGGATTTAACTAAGGGTACGTCTATACTTACCTCCGGGTTCGGCGGTAAGCAATCGATCTTCTGGGATCGATTTATCGCATCTTGTCTAGACGCGATAAATTGATCCCGGAAGTGCTCGCCGTCAACACCGGTACTCCTGCTCCGCGAGAGGAGTACACAGAGCCAATGGGGGAGCCTGCCTGCCGCATGTGGACCCGCGGTAAGTACCTTGTAGTTCGAACTAAGATATTTCGACTTCAGCTACGTTATTCACGTAGCTAAAGTTGTGTATCTTAGTTTGAACTGGGGGGTTAGTGTGGACCAGCCCTAAGTAGCAATTATGGAACAGACAGCTGTCCACTAGGAACTAGGTCCAATTAATAATTCATTTCACACAGGGCAACAAGGCGACATGAAGCTTTTCAATCTCTGCCAGTACTGGTTGCATTTACACCAGCACTTGACAAAATAGCTTTTTATTCCATCAATGCTAGTAAAAAGGTTTTGAAAATATAAAGCTGTAAACAAGTGCTAAGTATTACTAACCCATTACCCTTTCAATGGAAACTGAATTTGATTGGTCAGTTGCTTCTACACCTGTTTTTATGATCAGTAACATTTCTAGGTAAATATTAAAACTTTAGAATGTCTAAAAAAAATCCTGGCGATTTAACAACCTCTAATTACAATCTGGACAAATAAAATTTTAGAAAAGCCAAATAGAGTGCCAAAATAAAGTACATTTAAAATATATTACTAGATGTGACCTTTACTATTCTATAAATGTAATTTCATAAGGAGCTTGTACAAAGATAGGTGGAATAAAGCTAACCATGAACAAAGATTAGTCAACAGCAGCTCCCAGGTTAAAATGGAATTTATAGCAGTAAGTACCGTTTCTCCTTACAGAAAATGCACTAATGAAAAGTAACAGAGAAAGAAAGGAGGACCTATATGTTTACTGGAGGCTTTTCTAAATAAATGAGAAGATTGACTTAAAAGTGGAAATGGACAGAGACAATTCTATACTAATGTTGTTTCAGTTACCAGCCAGAAATCTACTTGGCTGGGCTGTCAAATGGGCTGCTTCGTTACTTACTGAAATACAATTTTTAAAACTCAATTCAAATTGGGCCTGTTTATATACATTTAGAAAAGCCTCTCTCTCTCGATAATTATTTCATAAGTGATTTCAAAGTAACACTGGAATCTGAAGTTTTCCATCATAGTCTGACTAGACCAAAATTTACAAACAGCCACAGGTACAGTTTGTCCTCTCGCACTTGAGGATTATGCTTGGTGGTATCTGCATTATGTATTATAACCACTTTGCAATAGAATACAAACAACAAAAGCTATAAAAACCGTCAGAGAAGAAAGAGGAAACAAACAATAAGATATTAAGGAGGAAAATGGAAGGGCTTCTCCTTTCATATTTAAAACATCCAAATTAGAACTACAGCATATCTATAATAACTTGCTGTATGTTTAAATTACCAATGGAGAGAATACACTCCAAGCCCCAATCCTGCAAACTGATGTACAAGGGTGGACTCCTGTGCCTGCAGAGTCCAATTAGCTTCTACATTTGCTATTATACTATGAAGTATTTTCAAGTAGCTGAAATAATATTTAGCTGAAAAAATGTACAGAGTTTTGTATGCTGGATTTTTGCCTACTTAGCTATATATATAGCAGTGGAATGTGGCTTTATTAAAACAAGCAATTAAATTTCAGAATGGAAAAATAGCAAAGCTAATTCCTACCAGGGAAAGAAAAATTGAATGACTAATACATAACTAAACATGTCAAATCACTTATGGCCCTGATCTCACCTGCAGATGTGCTAATGAGCACATCTGTGCCTGAATGGTGGCTTGCTCTAATTGCATCTTCTTGCAGGAATGGTAGCTATAACATAGACTTTATACAATGGGTCCAATTTTGAGATCCTTCGTTAAGGATTCAACAGGGGCTTTGCCTGTGAGAGTCAGTATTGGACCCTGTATGCATATGTACATGTTCTTTAAAACAAGGAAGAATCAAACTATGAACTAAAAGTGTAACTGGATTCAGACTGACATGAAGCTATACAAAACTGAGTGGCCGCAAATGGTTTTAAAACTAGAAAATTTTGATTTCATTATTGCTTTTGCTTAAATTGTTTCCTTGCTTTTTTCATCCCTCTATGTACAACTGGAAAATAGATGTTTGCATTCACTAAGATAACAGAGCTAGTTGCTTTGGAAGTTCAAAGTCCTAATAAAATTCAGCTTCTAGATTGCTTTTGGGTGACAAATTCCCTAAAGGGAATGGTGTAATTTTTTGGGGTAGGTTAAAAGAGAGGCAAACAAGCACTGCCTGTGTGGACAATTATAAGCCATCCTACTTCCTTTTTCCCTACACTTTCACTAAGTGTCATTATGTGATGGTATTTTCAGAATTTGGAGATTGAATCATGGTAAATTTGGAATGCATTTATTGATTGAACAACTTCTACAAGAAACAACAAAAAGATCCGTCAGTTCTAGGATGCCATGTTACATGAGCTTCAAAAGGCATTCATGCATTGCATTTTAACAAATTTATGACACCATGCTACCAATGGGATGGGATAGCTCAGTGGTTTGAGCATTGGCCTGCTAAACCCAGGGTTCTGAGTTCAATCCTCGAAGGAGCCATTTAGGGATCTGGGGCAAAAATCTGTTTGGGGATTGGCTCTGCTTTGAGCAGGGGGTTGCACTAGATGACCTCCTGAGGGCCCTTCCAACCCTTGTATTCTATATGCCTCTTTTTTCCTTAAAATATCAGACACACATTGAAGAGAGCACAGTCATTCATTTTACTTCAGAAAAGGGGGAAAAAAAGAGATACCAGCAACTTGTCTCAAAATAAGAAAAGGTTAAAACAATGGTGCTAAACTTCATTATAAGTTTTAACAGTGCCCACAACAAAGTGAGAAGAAGAGATCAGAATGAAAAGATAGCTTTGTTCCTTTCACCTGGGAAGGGAGGTGGGGTTGGGAGAAAAAGGAGAGACAACAACTTAATGTCTAATAATAATGTGAAGATATTTAAATAATAATAAAGATTATTATTTATGGAGCAAACAGTCAAGATCAATATGATAGGACAGATCTATTCTATTCATTTTACATGGGGAGAGGACAGTGGGAGGGAGAGGTAGTGTTAGAAGTGTGGGACAAATGGAAGGTGGGAGATGGGGGAAAAGTGTAAGGGGGAAGGAAATAGTAAGAGGGAAGGAGATAGGGAGGAGGGGAAATATAGGGTGAGGAGAAGGGTAGCGGGGGAGTTTTGGGGGGAAGGTGAGGCGAAGGGGTTTACTAGGGGCAGAGGAGATGGGGTGAAGAGAGGAGGAAGGAGGAGACAAGGACACTTGCTGTCTGACTGTCCTAAGCAAATGGCATTAGAGCAGCAAGTGTGGGATACAGTAGGATGAAGGGAGGAGACTCACCGCAGCAGCCATGCTACGTGAATTCAGAGGGCTGGAGGAGCTGTAACTACTCACTTGCTCGGCCAGCAGCTGCCGGTTTTGGATCGCGTTGTTCCGCAACAACAAGAACGCGTCTGTTAAACGCCGGGTGGCCATGGCTCTACTTCTAGGGCCCCCCTGGACTCCCCGCAGAGCTGTCACGGGACCCCTCGGCACCCCCGGGGGTCCCAGCCCCGAGCCTTCAAGCGCCCTCCCTGCTCTGCCAGGGGTCCCCGGATTCCTCGACCCCCCTTCGGCCTGCACGGGACACCCCGAACCCCCCAATGGCTTCTCTATCTAAGGACTCCCCGGTCAGGCTTGTGCCCTGAACATCGCAGCCCCAGGGAGCCCCTGAGCCTCCCCCGCTGTCCCCAGGCGCCTGGCTCTCCTAGGCCTGGGGCTCCCGCTCTAGCTCAGCCCAGACACCCCGGGGCGGTTACCGCGCGAGTCCCCGGCGGCTCCTTCCCGCCGCTCACAGGGACCAAGGAGCGGGAACGAGCCCCGACTCCCTGCGGCAGCCCCCGGCTTCATCCAGCCTTCCTCCCCGGATCTGACTGCGGCCCGGCTCACTTCCGCGTTGTGCATCGCGAGTACTCCTTCCCCCGGCCCGCGCGCCGCGGCACCAACGTTCCGGCCCCGGGGCGGCCTGGGCCCCCGCCCAGAATGGGAGGGGATGAGCGGGGGGAGGGAAGACTTTCAGCCTGAGACTGAGATGTTGAGGGATTCCTCAGGGCTGCCCCACTGTCCCCAGCGTCACTGGGCAGCGCCATGGGGGTTGCCCCCAGTGCCAAGCCTATAGGTGCTGCAAGTATCATGGGGCCTTTGCTAGGGTTGCCAACATTGTATTTCAAAAACAAGGGACTGTTTTCTTAGCACCTCTGCCCCACCCCTCCTCTGGGTATTATTAATTATTATTAATAATAATATAATTAATAAGCAGTACTCATCTATATTCGGCAGCGGTATTTTTTGCTGCTTTTTGCAGCACTCAGCAATTCCCGAGCTTGTTGTACAGAGATGAAACAATAAGGGATGGATGTCCCTTGTAATAAGGGACTGTTGCCGGGGCCATCCCAAGTTTGTAACAATGTCCTCGAGGGGTCACTGTCTGCAGGGACCAAACTCCGTGAAAGCATAAGCCCGTACTGATCAGGGCCGGCTCCAGGGTTTTTGCCGCCCCAAGCAGCACAAAAAAAAAAAAAAAAAAAAAAAGCCGCGATCGCAATCTGCAGCTCTACCACCGCCGCTTCAGTCTTCGGCGGCAATTCGGCGGCTGGTCCTTCCCTCCAAGAGGGAGTGAGGAACCCGCCACCAAATTGCCGCCGTAGAGCCAGACGTGCTGCCCCTCACCATTGGCTGCCCCAAGCACCTGCATGCTGGGCTGGTGCCTGGAGCCGGCCCTGGTACTGATTGGGGAAAGGGCCAAGTCCAGTCCTTTAGCTTGAGGGCAGTAGCTGACTCATTAACCTCTCTACAGGACTAATCTCCAAAAGGGGTACAAAGAGCCAAACTATTAGTAGGATCACCAACCCCGAGCATTCAGAAACCATTAGTCAGGCCCCAAAATCATGATGTTGTTGTAAAAATCATGAGCTATTAAAACTAATAAACGTTGGGTTCTGCTGATTTGCCTTCTGGTTTCCCAGCATTTACTGTTTAGATGTTCCAGCTTTTCTCTGCAACCAGGAGGGCTGAAAATGAGCTTCTCACATAATCACAAGACTCCAGAAGATGGGGCTTTAAGAAAAGCACTGGCTATTGCAAGATTCTGGGTAAAATCATGATAGCTAGCAACACAGTACATAAGCATCAGAGTAACACGGAATAGAGGAACAGAAAGGTGACCTTTCTCCTGGCAGGCTGCAGCCAGTACAGTTCTGGAATTCTTGTCTGCATTCATTTAAAGTGTGGGAGATGTTATTTACTAATTAAAACAAAAATACATATTGAAACTTTAATTTATTTGAATTTTTCAAATGGCAGAAAAAAACGTAGAGAACTGGGGTTGACTTAGAGAAGAATCTCGGGCTTTCACGGTTTCCTTTGTTGCTGGATTGTTCTATTGCACTGGGTATTCTGTATGCTGTGCTGCTTCCTGGAGCTGCCTGGGAGCCTCCTTTTGGTATGGAGAGGGATCTATGCTTCTGCTGTCGGCCCAGTGATCTACACATTCTTTCTTGTCTCACCAGGGCCCCACAGCTTACTTTTGAAACAGCAAGAAACTGAAGCCAATGTACCGTGGCAGGCAGCAGAGCAATTGTCCCACTCTGCACCTCTCTTGTCCTTCAAGAGATTCAGTAGCCTAAATTTTCAGAAAAAGACGTGGCATTTGTACATATGGTTCAGGCAATTACCATAATCACAGATACCTTTTGGAGAAAAGTCATTCCACTGTGTCTAGCCACCTGGGTCAGCATCTATAGTGAGCAGTGGCTTTTGCCATTATAAGACATTTTAGGACCCATTTTTTAACAGCTCTACTGCCTCAATGGAAGAGACTAGAAATTTGGAATTTGAGAGGGATATAGGCCTCAGTCCTGCAAAGACTTAGCCATGTGCTTCGTTTTCAGTGGTCTGGTGAAAATCTGTTTTGAGTTTGGCTGAATTATAAAGGTTTAAATATACACTTCACTCCTCTAAGTGATTTTTTTAATCTACTATAAAAAAATTTATTCTGTGAGAACAGGTTTTTGCTAATGATCTTCCAACACTTTCTTGGCACTGCGCATGCATGTGTATGTAAGCTGAATTGAATTCTTCATTCAACAGGCAATCTCTCAATGTTCCTTTAGTTCTGGACATGTGTATATAAGAAAGCTGGTTGGAATTTCTCTGAATCTGATGAGGGTGCATATGAAATAAGCCCTCGTTTCATACCATATTGCAAGGGGCAGATGGTACCTTAACTTTTACATTTCATAACTTCATTTTTGCAAATGTTGATGTTCTTTTAGCATAGTTTTTTCTTCCTTTCTTGTCTCCATTTAAAGATGTTTTTGGATTCCCAGATCTCTGGCCTCTTTTTGTAATATAACTTACTTGGTATTTTGTTGTTGTTGTTGTAGGTGCTATTTCTTCTGCTTGCTTCCCCACTATTTCTTAGCATCTTTTCCTTGCTGCCCTACTTAGTGAACAATGGTACAGTACATGCTCTGTGGACTCTCACATTCCTCCACTCATATTCTCGCCCACAACCAGGACCTAATCCAAAGCTCATTGAACTTGATGGTAGTCTTTCCATTTACCACAGTAAGCTTTAGATCAGGCTCTCAAAGAAAGACAAAAGTACGCCTTATTTCATCTAAAAATTCTATTTTGAGGCAAACTGCTAAGTAAAATTTTTCAAAAATGGTTAGATAACTAGAGCCACATTTTCAAAAGATGACTTTAAAATTGTGCCCACATGTTTTGACATCTCAGTTTAGTTCCTAATAGTCACCAGCATTTTGTAACTATTCAGACTATTTAGACAAGGGTGATTAGATTTCATGCTTCAGGGCTCAAAACAAGGGTCAGGAAGGAAGGTCTTCTCCCTCCCCCATTGGTACATTTCATATAGTGGTAGCAGAGGGAACATTGCAATCCTCTGATGCTACAGGCCAGTGCCAGTGGCAGGATATTGGGCTAAATAGACCAATAAGTCCAACTCAGCATGATAAACCTTACAGTCCTTTCACAACTGGGATCTTTGTTGGCAATCTCAGCAGAGATGTTAAAGAATACAGTATGCCAACATTTTTATGGCTGACTTAGAACAACGCTTCCTCAGCTCTCATCCCCTAGTGCCCCTACTCTACTTGTGCTACATTGATGACATCTTCATCATCTGGA
The DNA here is from genome assembly GCF_011386835.1 of Chrysemys picta bellii. Taxonomy (NCBI): domain Eukaryota; kingdom Metazoa; phylum Chordata; order Testudines; family Emydidae; genus Chrysemys; species Chrysemys picta. The sequence continues at coordinate 44,531,591 of NC_088803.1, read as the reverse complement.
CCCATGGAAAAGAATATCCAGAAGTCAGCTACTCCAGAACACAGGGCCGGCTCCAGGCACCAGCCGAGCAAGCTGGTGCTTGGGGCGGCAGATTGAACGAGGTGGCATTCGGCCCAATCCTAGGGCAGCACGGCCGCTTTTTTTTTTTTGTTCCGCTCCAGCCGTCTTTTAGGGGGTGGCGGCGCGGAGGACAGGAGCGCCCTGCAGCAAGTCCATCAGGGCAGTCCTCGTCCTTCCCTCCCTGCCGACCGGAGCGGAGGGCAGGCGGCACGGCGGGAGGGGCCACGTGGCAGCGCCCCGCTGTAGCCCTGGCCGCCCCCCTTCTCTCTCTCTCCCGCCCGCTTCCTCCTCCTCCCCCCCGCTAGCCGGTTCCCCTGCACCCGCGCTCCGGCCGCGCCACAGGTTTTTTTTTTTTGGCTTTGCTGTTCTGGCCGCCCCGGTTTTTTGTGTGTGTGTGTTTGCTTGGGGCGGCCAAAAAGCCAGAGCCGGCCCTGCTAGGACAGGCCCAACAAAGAAAGTAACAGAACGCCACTAGCCGTCACCTTCAGCCCCCAACTAAAACCTCTCCAGCGCATCATCAAGGATCTACAACCTATCCTGAAGGACGATCCCTCATTCTCACAGATCTTGGGAGACAGGCCAGTCCTCGCTTACAGACAGCCCCTCAACCTGAAGCAAATACTCACCAGCAACCACACACCACACAACAAAAACACTAACCCAGAAACCTATCCTTGCAACAAAGCCTGTTGCCAATTCTGTCCACATATCTATCCAAAGGACAACATCATAGGACCTAATCACCTCAGCCACACCATCAGAGGCTCGTTCACCTGCACATCTACCAATGTGATATATGCCATCATGTGCCAGCAATGCCCCTCTGCCATGTACATTGGCCAAACCGGACAATCTCTATGCAAAAGAATAAATGGACACAAATCAGACGTCAAGAATTATAACATTCAAAAACCAGTCGGAGAACACTTCAACCTCCCTGGTCACTCAATTACAGACCTAAAAGTGGCAATTCTTCAACAAAAAAACTTCAAAAACAGACCCCAATGAAAAACTGCAGACCTGTAATTAATTTGCAAACTGGACACCATTAAATTAGGTTTGAATAAAGACTGGGATTGGATGGGTCATTACACAAAGTAAAAACTATTTCCCCATGCTAATTTTCCCCCTACTGTTACTCACACCTTCTTGTCAACTGTTTTTTTTCTCCTGCTGATAATAGCCCACCTTAATTCATTAGTCTTGTTAGAGTTGGTAAGGCAACACCCATTTTTTCATGTTCTCTGTGCATATATATCTTCCTACTGTATTTTCCACTGCATTCAATGAAGTGGGTTTTAGCCCACGAAAGCTTATGCCCAAATAAATTTGTTAGTCTCTAAGGTGCCACAAGTACTCTTCGTTCTTTTTGCTGATACAGACTAACACGGCTACCACTCTGTAAATTGACTTTGTCACTGCTAGACGTGATCCCTCTGGATCAGTGTTCAGGCACTTTGGAGGAAACTTGCTCTGCCCTTGCACCTGTTCAGTGGATAAATAGATGGTTTCAGACTCCAGGGGTGTCAGTGTAGCAGCTTTCATAAGTACTTCATTCATTTTAAAATTGAAACTGCGCACTGCTTTGAGAGTGGATTGAGGTCTTGCCTTTTGCAGGTCGATGTGATTCTTGCAGGCTTTCTATAGGTGGTGCTATAGGGTAGCAAAATGAGAGTGGAAACATTCTAGACATTTTTTTTTTTTTGGTAAATGAAGTCTCCTTTGTTTCTACTAGTCCTTGGTATTTCAACTTTCTTAAAGAAAACTGGAGGTAATTGCCTATAATTTCTTTATTTTGCTGAACCATAATTAAAATGCACCCATTGGAAAGTTGTATAAACAGAAGAGAACTATTATTGCCTCTGTGTTACAAATATGTGCCTATTACTTTTCTTTTCCTGGAAACCCACTGATTGAACAAGCTGTCTTTTCATATGATCTAAGTTAACTCAAATTTTAACCGAAGATTTGTTGGAGTTAGAGATTAAGAATATCACTAGGGAGAGACCCTGAATAGTAGGCATTTAAAATACAGTAATGCTAGGAATTCATCTTCCAAAGTGGGGCCGGTTGTGCCTCAATCCACACTCAAAAGTCCTGTTGATTTCAGCAGCACTCCTGCACACAGAACAATTGCAGAATTAGGCCATAGGAGTATACAGGTATCACTTACTCTACCATTGAAATGCAGTCAAATTCAGGGTGGAATGTAGCATCTGTTTAACGGCATGTAGGAAATGAACAAGAATTATGTATCCAGGTGGAAATGCATGGGGAGTTTAGTGAATCAGAATTTAATAGCCAGAGTTGGTGTATACATCTAGAAACGACGTTAAAGTACCTCTGGTTCACATACCTGAGTAGAAGGGGTATCCTGCCCAAAAGCAGATGTGAGATTTATAGTATATGATCTCCAGAAATCTCTCACATTTAGATGCCAACCTAATGATGCATATGGTACCGTACCTAAACAAACACCCTTGTCATTTTATTTGGGGAACTCCCCTTTCCCTCCCCTTTGTAGGATGTTAAGTCTCCAGTGTGATGTCATTTATCTATAACACAGATTGTAAATTACACGGCATTAATCTGGAGTAACTCTGCTGAAGTCATTTGGAGATACTCTGGATTTAAACTGGTGTAGCAGATGTCATCATTTGTTGCTGGGTCTTTATTCTTTTTGTAAAGAGCCATGAACACTTGTGCCACTATATACAGATGAATAGGAATAATGGATAATAACTAATGTAACACAAACCCAGTACTGCTCACACTGAAGTCAACGGCAAAGCTCTCATTGACTTCATTGGGAACTGGACCATATGGGACTGTGATGAACAAAAAGGGTCAAGTTATAGTATTATTATTATTATTTACATAATAACCTGGATGGACCTGGTGCTAGTCAAAATAAAAACATGGATGGACGGTACTAGACAAAATAAAATATAGAGAGATCCTGATTCCCATCTCACACCATTGAAAACCAGGAACAATGTCACTGAAGTAAAAGGAGTTAAACTGCTGTGAAAACTGTACAAATGACATCAGAATCAAGCCAGATTATCTGCCATAAAGAGCCCACCTCCTCCCTGATGTGACTCAAACCGATACACCTGAGATGGTTTTGTAAAGCTCCAGGACGAGATGCCAGTTCTGGCACAGGAAAAATGAAGAGAGATCATTATTATTATTTGCAGTGCAGTAGCACCTAGAGGCCCCAACTGTGATCGGAGCCCCATTGTGCTAGGTGCGGTACAAACCCATAATAGAAGACAGTCCCTGCCCTGAAGAGCTTATCATCTAAATGCCCAAAACATAAAAGGAAGTACCACTATCTGTACTTTACAAATGGGGAATCAAAGCATCAAGAGATTTATTAAGTGATTCAGCCACGGTCACATAGGATGTGAGAGCTAGGAATTGAATCCAGAAAGCAGACTTATCTCCAGTTTACAGATGAGGAAACAGGCACAGAATGATTAAGTGACTTTTCCAAGGATACACACAGGATGTCTGGGGCGGGGTCAGGAGCTGAGCTAGATCTTTTGAGTTCCAATCTGGTGTTTTAACCTAAATTCCTTCTAAGCTGCACGGCAGCAGCCTATTAAGTGCCATGCAGGCTCTCAGGGCTGCGGCGGGGAGTGATGCCTCTCCCGCAGACCCGGACCTGCCGCGGCGGGGGGAGGCAGCTCTCCGCACTGGCCCCAGCCCAACCCCAGACCTGTTGCGGCTGGGGGAGAGGCGCCCCTCCCCTGGCCCCGCCCAGCCCCCGGCCTGGACCTGCTGCAGCCAGGGGAGAGGCGCCTATCCCGAGGCCCCAGCTCTGGAGCTGCCGCGGCGGGGAGAGGTGCCTCTCCCCCACAGCCTAGGTGCTGCAGCGGGGAGAGAGAGCAGTGGGGAATCATCTCTCCCCACTGTAGGCCTGGGGCAGCCTGCCCCCCAAACCCCTCATCCCAGCCCTACCCCAGAGCCCGCACCCCCAGCTGGAACCCTCACCTCCAGCCCTGAACCCCTCATCCTCAGCCCCACCCCAGAGCCTGCAACCTCAGCTGGAGTCCTCAACCCCTCCACCCCAACCCTCTGCCCCAGCCCTGAGCCCCCTCCTACCCTCCGAACCCCTCAACCCCACCTCTGCCACATGAATTTTGTTATATGCACCAATATGGAGATGATGTGTCACACATCACCTCCATATTGGTGAACATAACAAAATTAATTCTGCACATGCGTGGGAAAAATTAGAGGGAACACTGGTTAACCCCTAGACGATCTTTCTTCCCAGAGAAATCTCTGGTGAGGAGACCAATGTGAGAAATTTTCCCAGGAGCTAGGGGATTTAAGGAAAAAGAGGAAGATGTTCCAGATGAACAAGAAGCCTGCCCTTGTTGAGAAAGGGAACCATGGACTGCCTTGTCCCCAGTCACCCTCTGAAAGACTTTATCTCTTCAAATTAGAAGGGTTTTTATCTGCTAATAAAATTTAGTAGAGTGATTCAGAAAGCAGCAACACAGTAGATCATGGCCTGACATTCATTCCAGCAATAACAATTCTGATCAAGGAAGAATCTCTTTCATACACTTAGGAAACAGGCCAAAATATCTTTTCAAATAAATTAATAGCTTTTGCACACTGAAGTATACATTTGTAAACAGCAGAGGGCAAGCAGGAGCAGGCATCTAGTTAGTAAATATAAACTCTCTTGGTCTAGATTTTCCTACAGAATTAGGAACTCTGAATAGTGACTTTCTTAACGAATTGGTGCCCAGTGGCTAGAAAATTTCTTAAATGGGTATCCTCAAAACAGAGAGTCTTAGGTTTCCAAACTGGCTTTCTGTCACTCACGATAGCTGCTTGCAGCTGACACACCACTGGCAAGATGCGGCTTTGCATGGTGTTTATTGCTATTCTCAGAGGTCCTTAGAAGTGGGAAATGCAGGAATCTGAGACAAATACAGGGATGATGTAAGATACTAGACCATGCAAAAAAATGCTCATTAGACCAAGTGAAGTGAGGGGGCAGAGGTGCAGCTCTGAGTAGCTGAGAAGAGAAGATGAAAACCCTTTTCTGCCTGAAATAGCCTCATACATATATATATTAAAAAAGCAAACCACACTTCCTAAAACAAAACAGGGGGCTTGTAAGAATCCGCAGCAGGTCTAGGAGAGGACCTGCTGTCTCACTAGCTTTTCCTCTTTTCTTTATGTTCAGAAAACACAGAAACAGTGTTTCTATGAACACATATGGGCACTTCTATAGTGCCTGTCAAAGAACTTTTAATAACATGAATCAAAGCCTCCCAAACTCCTTGTGAAGTAGGTGAGTCTTATTGTCCCCATTTTACAGATGAGGAAACTAATGCACAGAGAGCTTGAGACTCTTTTAGGGCCAAGGTTTGCACTTCGTTATCCCTGTGCAATCTGAAGGCACAGACTTCCTGTGTGACCTTGGACAAGTCACTTAGTCTCTCTGGGCCTCAGTTTCCTATCTGTACAATGGGAGTCACAGCACTGCCCTACCTCACAGGGGTGTTGTGAGGATAAACACATTAAGGAGACTGCAATGATGGAGGCCATATAAACAATATAGATAGATAACGATGCAAATTCTGCCTGGATTTTATCTTATAAGACAAGGACACTGAAGGGGGTAACTGGGACAGAATTTGGCCTGGTGCGGGTTTTTTGAGGCCTTCGGTCTAAGTGAAACTCAGCATATTTACCCAACTCCAGCTAGGATTCCTGACCAAAGGCAAGATACTAGGAAATGAACTACAGTTCCTGAGAGGAGCCTTTGGAGTCTCCGCTGCGTTTCCTTCTCCTCCTCCGGTGCTTCAAAGCAAAACAGCTGCCAACTCCTTGAGACCGAGGATGTGCTGACTGGCCTGGCAGAAATTCAGGGAGAGGCAAACAAGCCCCACCCATCACTAGCAAGGGCTCTGTATCACGAGCTGCCTGTGTGTCCCCTACACACTGACTCCCCATTAATTGCTATCTCCATAAACCTCAGGCTGGAGAGATGTCTGATCATTGCACCATCTTGTGTCATGTGAAATACGAGGTGATGAACCATACTCTGACCTTAGGCAAAGGACTTGTCCACTGATGGGGAGACACGCTCGAGGCAAGGCTGGAAAATGTGCACTTTTCCAATTCGTGGTCTCGTGTGCACTGGGGTAGCACGTGCTTGACTTAGTTTGCTTGTGGGTATTTAGGGAAATGGGGAAAGGAAGCATGCAGGTCAGAGACATCTTCAGCTTATGAGCTCAGATGTGTCAGATTGGCAGGTGGCCCCCAAGGCCTTTCAATCGAAGGCCACTTCGTTTCTAAAGATCAGTTCTTATTGCAGCTGGATTTTTGGGGATGAACATAGCAGACCAAATTCATCCTTGGGGTAACTCTGTGGAAGATGAAGAGTGCTGAGCTGATTTCAGTGAAGCTACATCAGGGATGAACTGGACCAATTGTAAGTCTGGCTCCAAATCCAGTTAAAAATTTCTTCTTGCTGCACTAGATGTGACTTACTATCTCCTCCTGTGTGACTGGAAGTAGTTTTTCTATGTCTGGCTGAGGCAAAGAATGACTTGGTCCCACTTGTGTTTGTTTCAATTTGCCATTAGATTAGGCTGACCAGATAGCAAGTGTCAAAAATCGGGACAGGAGGTGGGGGGTAATGGGTGCCTATGTGAGAAAAAGATCCAAAAATCGGGACTGTCCCTATAAAATTGGGACATCTGGTTATCCTACATTAGATCAAGGAGCTAAAGAGATCTAGGAATACCTTTCTGTGCTCTCCTGCGTCCATTTGCTTCTCCAGACATGATGGCAGCCACAAACTCTGCACATTTTCTGTTTCCAGCTTACTTTTCACTCTTTTGAGCAAGCCGTCAGTCACTATAACCATTTGTAGACCAGAACACTATGATCCTAATGTCTACACAGCAAAGAAAAACCTGCAGCTGGCCCATGCCAGCTGGCTAGGGCTGCGGGGCTGTTTTATTGCTGTGTAGATTTCTTTTGAAAATCTGGCCATAAGTCATGGGTGTCATTTGTGGGAGGAGGGGCAGAAGGGGCATTGCCCCCCTCCCCCAACTGTAAGCCTTGGGCAGGCGCAGAATTTGACCCCCACATGCGTGGCCCCGTTGGCCTGACTGGAGCTCCCCATCTCCCTTATGTAGAAGTCAAACTACGCCTAGGCCATAAGTGTCACAATAGGAGCGGCTGAGTACTGAGTACCACTGACAATCTGGCCCCACATATCTCCCTTTGTCATGTTCTCTTTTCAGCCTGCTGTTCTTTATGTCTAACTCTGAAGCTTTATTATTTACCTCTGCAAAGCATTCTGAGCTGTAGTTTTTATCCGTGTTTAGGATACGGTTTGCATGAAAGACTGTACAAAATAAAGTTTTACTGTCTTGTAATGTCCAATACATTTAAGTCTATGCATAGCAATATGGCATTTGAATTGTATTCATCTGGCCACCCACTTGTGTGATCTCTTTTTTTTTTTAGGGGAAAGCTGGAGAGTGAGAAAAGTACCTCAGGGAGAAAACTATAAAGAAGGAACCCCGAGGAAGCCAGTATGTTCACGATTAGACCAGGGAATGGCAAATTCCGTAGGGGAGAAGAGCTTTCTGAGCCACCGCTCTCATGGCCTAGGTCTGATTATGATCTTAGGGCCTGATCCAACTCCCACTGATACAGGAAATCTTCCCTTTGCCTTTGGGAGGTGCTGGATTGGGCTCTGAATAAGTGAAATTAATGCTGTTAATGAGAGGAAAATGAAGAGTGCTGAGAAAATGGCAGCTTTAAATAACAAGTATGATGGATAAAGCAGTGTGAATGCAGTCCTCTATCAGTCAATCTATCTATCTGTCCCTCTAGTATTTGAGCATGAGAATTGGTGTTCCTGCCGTTCGGGAATATTTTGAATGGGAAGGAAAGGAAAGACAATTCTTTGCTAGGATGCCTCCTGCCAACCATCTCATCACTGTGGTGCACAAAATGCATCTTTCCTGTGGATTTCTCATTAGCTAAATGTGAAAACTGCCCAACAGGCACAGTGTGCATGGCGGGCATGTGCTACAGCCAGCCCTGAGGATGTGAGGGGACAGCCACATGGCAGTATCTTAGGGAATGGCTGCTTGTGTCGCTAGCAGTTTGCAGGCACACCATGTCGTTGTTGCCCCTTTATCATGCTTTCCTGCAGGTGGTGCTGCTTACACTTAGAGGTGGGCAAACTACGGCCCCTGAGCTCCTGGCCTGGGAGGCTCACCCCAGCCACTCCCCGGCGGTTCCCCCTCCCCCGCAGCCTCAGCTCGCCCTGCCGCCGACGCAATGCTCTGGGCGGTGGGGCTGCGAGCTCCAAGGGCAGCATCGCTGCAGAGCCCGGCCTGACCCGGTGTTCTGTGCTGCGCGGTGCGTGGCTGTAGCGCCACCAGCCACCAGTGCTCCAGGCAGTGCGGTAAGGGGGCAGGGAGCGGTGGGGTTGGATAGAGGGCAGGGGAGTTCAGGGTGGTGGTCAGGGGGCGGAGCTGTGGATAGCGGTCGGGGCAGTCAGAGGTTCAGGGGGGCAGTCAGGAAGGAGGGGGAGGGTTGGATGGGGCGGCAGGGGGCAGTCAGGGGCAAGGATTCCGGGGGCAGTCAGGGAACAGGGGGGGTTGGATGGGACAGGAGTCCCGGGGGTGGGCCGACAGGGGATGAGAAGCAGGGGGGGAATGATGGGGGTGGGGTCCAGGCCACGCCCCCTCCCCTAACTGGCCCTCCATACAATTTCCAAAACCCGATGCAGCCCTCTGGCCAAAAAGTTTGCCTGCCCCTGCGGTAGAGGTAGGTTAACAGGCAGCCACCAAACCTCCCCACGCCAAGAAGGTCAGTTCTGGAATACAGAGTCACCCAACTTCACAGAGAAATGTGGCTACTGAACCTGACCCTGGACTCTGCCAATGCTCTTTGCTTTGGCAACCTTGGCATTGGAGGTTGTAGCTATTTCGCTCTGAATTTTCTGGTGCCGGCTCTTTCGTAGTCTTGCTCTTTCAGCCTTGTACTACATATTGGACACTCCTCCCGTTTACACATCAGATTTTTGAACAAGCGTGTGTCACTTGCACACACAGTTGCCTGGTGTGGTCCCATTGTGCAGCTGCACTGACTCCTGAGGCACCTTGGCTGTTTCGCTTCCACACCTCTCCACCTGATTTGCAGACACAATTCCTTGCAACTGAGCACATACTTAGGAGTAAGAGCGCTCACAAATAACCATTTATGGTCCTTTTGTGTGTGCTGCTGCATTCCTCATTTCTTGAACTGCCAGGCCCCAGGTGACTCAGTTTGGTTTCCATGTGGACTTTGTGAAGCTAATCTGAAAAAAATCCCTAATGCAGTGATAACTCCTTGTTCTTTTAATGCAGGAGCTGAACAGCAAAACCAGAGTGTTTGGTGTGAGTACAACATTCCTCTGTGTGTGAATGTGTATGTGTGAGTGCGTGCATGCACACGCCTCTAGAAAGGTTTCTGGTTGTTTATATAACAGAAGTGTCACGTAACAGAGCTGTTTGCTTTGAAGAGCAAAGACTTAATGAGTAATGTTCAATTAAAGTCTGCAGAGGAGAAAAGGCAAGTGAGAACACTCTACTCTGTTCCTTCTATCTGGTTTGTTTCACATGCATTTTTTGGAGTGTTTCTTTTTAAACACATATGTTTCATTTCATGCTTTGAGGCCAGATTTTCTAATGGCCCCCTGAAAATGCCACCGCAAAATGTGCTTGCACATCCATTTGCCATCTGCAAAATGGGGTGACGTGTATGGATATACAAGACAGTAGCAGTTGCCCACAAAGGGCTCTGTTTTGGCTTTTACAGTCAGCAGGTGCTTAGAGAGGAAGGTTAGTCTAGTGGTAGAGAGGTTGCATAAGACCCAAGTTCAATTTCCTCCTGTGACAGAGTTTCTGTGTAACCTTGAGCAAGTCACTAAGTCTCTTTGGGAATAACATGCGGCTCACAGTTCTTCCCTATCTCACAGAGTGTGATGAGGAGAAATACATTCAAACTCAGAGGTGCTCAGATCCTGTAAGGATAGGAGTCGTATGAGTACCTGATATATATATATATAGGTTGAGAGAGGGTGCAGAAGTGCTCTGGACCAGCTGGGGCATTCTGGTTGCCTCTGAGGCCAGGACTGTTGGCCCCCATACTAGCCCTAGGGAGAGAGGGGCCAGTTCCATGTTGTCCCTGTGCAGTAACCACTGCTGGGAGTGCCTGGAAAATGTTGAACTTTCAAGCTATGAAAATAAACTGTTACTGAATTTTCAAATGTTCCCCAATGCAAAAAATAGACTGGATATAAATGGTAGAGGAGACAAAGAATAGGCTGGATTTTAATGAATAGAGGAGGGAGACTTCCCTATGGCTAATTAAAAGTTTCCATTCTATGAGCACTGATAGTATATTCAGTCCCGTGTATGCTCCAACACACTTTTATCACTGGGGAATGCTGCAGCATGGGTGTGGAGTTAGCAATTCCTTTACATTCCCCTTAACATGGAAAGTTTGGAGACAGATGTTTTGCTTGGGAGTGGCACAGCAGCAAGAGCTCCTTTGGTGAAGCCAGTATTGCGTCTTTTCAAAGTGACTCAGACATCAAAGGTACAAGAGTTTGAGAATGTTTTTCTCAGAGTGAAAAAAGTAGCAAGGATAATTCTATGGAAGATTTCAGAGTAGCAGCCGTGTTAGTCTGTATCCGCAAAAAGAACAGGAGTACTTGTGGCACCTTAGAGACTAACAAATTTATTAGAGCATAAGCTTTCGTGGGCCACTGCCCACTTCTTTGGGAACATATGTTCCACTCTATATGCATCCGAAGAAGTGGGCAGTGGCCCACGGAAGCTTATGCTCTAATAAATTTGTTAGTCTCTAAGGTGCCACAAGTACTCCTGTTCTTTCTATGGAAGACTAAATCCAGACACCTACCACGTGCAGGGATAGGAATATGGCACGCCTCAAATATGAACAAACTCAGAGGAGTCCAGATCCAGGGCCTTGATTCAGCCTGTTATGCAGGTGGTGACCTTACTAAGCGGGGTAGGTAGAATAAGTATTATTCCCATTTTGCAGAAGGGAAGACTGAGGCACAGAGTGGGTAAGTGACTCAGCTGGGGTCATGCAGCAAGTCAGAGGCAGAGTCAGGAATAGAATCCATGTCTCCTACTTCCATGCCATATCCAGGGGCCCAAATTGCCTCAGTCTCCCCAGCTGTAAAGTCGATAATAAATTGTACAATGGGCTATCTCACAGGGTTTTTGTGAGGATTAACTAATGGCTGTGAAGTGCTTTATAAACGTATAGGTCTGTAGCATGTGTAGGTACCCTATTATCCTCATCTCTCTAGAGCGTGCTAGGGTAGGGGCACCAGCTCCTTCCCTAGATGGCACACTATGACCTCACATGAGGGCAAGTTCTGCCAGGTCCCCAGCTGGCTAGAACATAGGTTGCAGTGTTCAGTGAACACTATCAGAGGGCACATGCTGCTGTTTCCTAAAGAAGCATCAGTGCGCTCCTCACCAAGTGCAGCTGCTGCCCAGCTGAGCCATTCTGCCCTGCTCCAGCAACATGGCTCTGACGCTGAATGTGTGGCCAGCACCCTTTCCCACCTCCAGCTTTCTGTATCTAAGGTCAGGATTTTGCCCAGTAAATATAGGCATCACTTCACCACCCCACTGAAATGCAACCACTTCTGGGCTAGAACGTGGCACAGCATTTACCCGCACTATACAATAGCTTAAGACAGCAAGTAAAGAGAGGCATTTGCTTAGACATTGTGGGCCAAATTTATCCCTGGTGTAAGTGACTACAGTGGACTTATACCAGAGATGAATTAGGTCCCATGAGTCAGGTCCCATACTTAAAGATTGAAAGATTTCTGGAACTGGGACTGACAGTTTTGTTTTGTGTTTGTACGCCACCTAGCACAAGAGGGTCCTGGGCATGACTGGGCATTACCTCAACAGAAATAATAACTGCTCGCTCCAAAACATGGAGAAAACCCCTTTTTTGCCTAGATTTGCAAAAAAATGTCTTGGTTGTTTCTCTGATATTGTCTATGTTTGAGCAGCCTACTCAGAGGAAATCTTGTTCTTTTCATCCCAGCATGCCTGCTGCTTTCTATCTATCTATCTTCTTGCATTGCACCCATCACCAGGGTATCAGAGCACGTGAAGCCTGATGGGCTTACGCCTCACCCGGAAAATCAGCCTTCCTGAGGTTGAGGAATTTCGTTCTGGGCCTCTGATAAAACCATTACACGGAGATGAATAACTCGTGTGGTTTTATGTTTCCTGTCCCTGAAATGCCATTAGGAACATCAAACACTTCTGTGTTTATTCAAGAAAATTTCCTACCCAGGTTCTGCATGCGGGGGGGGGGGGAGGGGGGAGAGGAGGGACGGAGAAGGGAGCTGGGCCCAAATTATGCTGCTCACTTGCAGTGTCTGAGTGAGAGTTGCAAAGTCAGGCTTTTTGCCTCATGTAAATCCATTGGTGGTACCATGAGGTGCACCCAGGATAAATTACATCGTTGGGGGAGAGGGAAGGGGTTGAAAGACCACATCAAAGCCTCATGCAGATCAAAGGTGAAGTGACAAGCATCCCTTTGCCCCCGCCCTCCAGGGTCGTCTGTCAGACCTTCCCTTCCCTTTAGTTTCCACTTTGAATTTGATGCTGGAACCTGAACCTCAGCCTTTCATGCTGCTGCATTCCACAGGGTGCAGGTGGGGTGCAGCAAGTATCTCATCATCATGCCACATGGGGCATAGGGTTTCCAGAGCTTAGCTCTCAGGGTCAGGAGCTATTGAAAAGATCTATAGTTCTGAATGAGTCAATCAGGATTGATCGAGTCAATGCAAGGATGCAGCTGCCCTCAGAACTGGGGTGCAGAAAGGTGGCGAAAAGCCCCCAGGGATCCGGTCCATAGTGAATAGTGTAAAACTTAAGGGGCCAGTCAGGATCATGGCCCCGTTGTGCTAGGCGCTGTACAAACAGTAGATTTTCTGGAGAGAATTCAGCGTGTGAAGGAATGGATTCCTGGAGGGATAAAAGAGACATGACTGCAGTGAGGTTGGACACGTAATCTCATGGAATGACTCCACAAAGAGTACAAATGCTGCCAACAAGGGCCTTTCCCCCAAAAGACAACTTTTACATCAAGATGTGAATGTAAGTGGAAAAGGAAAACAGCAAACTCCGGCCTCTGGGTCCGCCCTGGTGCCATGAGCCTGGATGTGGAGCCCAAATCATTCTGAGGGAAATATTCTCTCCCCTAGCTCTCAAGCTGCTAGCTGAGCTCCTATGAGCACCTTTTGCTGGGACCTAGGCAGTGCCCATCAACCCACTCCCAGAATATTACTGAATCCAGGCCATGACCCCTCTTCAGTATTTTTCTTCTAATAAATATGAGCAAAGTTCTCTAGGAATACAGGTGAGGCCCCCATTATGTCTGTGCAGCTCCCTCCCAGGCATGCCAGTGGGTGCCCTTATTATTAAGGGGAGAAGAGAGCCTGTGATTGTTTCACGTGCAGTTCAGGAAGCTCCGCCTTACAATTTAAAAACACTTTTAAATAATCAAGGCCAATACATAAGCATTTGCAGGCAGTATAAACATTTTCATAGTTGCGATGTGACTGCCAGCGGTAAGCGGACCCATGTGTATGAAACTGCTTTTCACAGCTCCCTCTTCTCCTCATGAAATGAGAAGCACATGTAGATGACCCTGTCTCTGAAACTCCAGTAGGATGGCCATGCAGTCAGCATAAGCCTCATTTCTGTTCCTAACTGCAGCATGTTGTAAACTCGATTGATCTATCGATCTATGTACAGTTCTTATATGACCCCTGTTACCATATTATTTAAGCACCTCACAATCATTAAAATACCTCTACAACACCCCTGGGAGGTAGGGGTGTTTTTGAATTGTCCCCATTTTACAGATGGAGAACTGAGGCACAGAGCGATTCAGTGACACACAAGAAGTCTGTGGCAGAACAGGGAATTGAATCCAGGTCTTGAGTTCATCTCCTTGGCTCAGCTCACAAGTGAAAAAAGGTTTGGTGGTTTCATTCTATTATGCTCAGGACTGGAATAACAGAGAGTGCTGCATTAGACTGCAAGCTCTTTGGGGCAGAAACTATTCTGTTTGTACAGTGCCTAGCACAATGTGGGCCCTGGTCCATGACTGGGGCTCCTAAGTATTACCACATGACAATTAATACATAATAATAATAAGATCAGAATTCATGGTGCTTTGGCAGAGTGGAGTGTGGGGGCTCACACAGTGACTTCCTGTACTAGGCCCCAGTTTAAATCAGTGCAATTAGCTCCTAATTTAATGAGCGTAGAATTAACTCACATATCAGGAAGGAAGGAGGGAAGTGTATAGTAGGTGTTTAGCAAAGAAGTTTCACAGGAATGCCTTTTTCCTTTGCAGAAGTTCTTGGAATCCAAATGATGGCAGCTGGGATACCCCATGGGGCATGATTCACTGCAGGATCTGTACAGGCAAAAGCTAGTGCAGGTTCCCTGGTTAGAAGGTCTGCCCTGAGGCAGTTGCTACAGCACAGGAAATCTGCAACCTTCTCTTCACCAGGGAGCCTGCATGTGGCTTACACATCTCCAAAGGTGAGGGGGAATGTGGTCAGGATGCCCTGATTTAGCCCTCTCTTAGCTGACCGGCATGTGATGGAGATTAAAACTGCCCTCCCCCATTGAAAGCCCGGAGGAGAGCTGCAGTGGCGAAGCGAGCTGTTGTGCTCAGGATGTCTGAAAACCAGGCTATTCACCTCACTGCACCTCAGCTTCTCCCTTTGCAAAGTGGGGTTAATCACTGTTACCTGCCTAACAAGGGTGTTGTGCTGGTAATGGTGGCAAAGCACTTTGACATGGGAAGTACTGTAGGTGTGTGGTTATTCCATGAAACAAACCTCTGCTGACCTGGGTATAAACACGGCAGTTGTTTAGCTCCACAAAGAGCATTTGAGATCTACCTGAACCCAGCTCTCTCTGGTGTAGCTACAATAATGCAAGTGGTGCAGTAGTGCCAGGGTCCACAAGGTTATGGGGGCCCAGCCAGCAGATGCTTCTCTACCTTAGGCACCACTGTAGTTTTGCCACAGTCTATTTAAAGGCAGACTAGGCAGATCCCTGCCAGCCAGGACTCCAAGGAGCAGGAAGTGGCCCTGTGTCAGACTTCCCGGGAAGCGCTCCTGCTCCCTGCACAGCTGCTCTGCTAGAATGTGTTTCTCCTAACTAGGCTAGATTCACTGGTGCACTCTAGCTCCTATGTAAGATTTTGATCAGCCAGTTAAATTGAGTTTTTGGGGTGGCCGCAAAGAAGCTGGAGCATACCAGTGAATCGTGCCCTATATGGAGTAGGATCAGACCCTATCCAAATAGTGTGTGCACCTTAGAGGTACTTAGAAGATATGACAGATGTTGGGGAGGGCTGTCTTTGTATCTAGGTCAGATAACGTTTCTATGATATGAAAGCAGACATACCATAAGTGCCTGACTTAGATAGTAATATAAAATGGACTATGTGTGATTTTGAGAAGTGCTGAGGATGTAGATTTTTAATAGTGGATTTTTAAAAAAAATGTCATGGCAGAATGGATCCTTCTGTTTGGTTTCTCTGACAAAGAGACCACATTTTCGAGAGTGGTCTGTATATCTGTGACAACACTTGTTTTCATTGTGTGCCCAGTCACATGACTGTGCCCAAATTGCAAGCTTTTCCATTGGCAAAACTGTGGGTTCGGGTATTAACTTGGGCTTGATTCCCCATTTCATTACTTCTCTTTTACAGTGGTGTAACTCTATTAAGGTAGTGCCAATAGAGTTGCCCCAGTTTGAAACTGGAGTAACACAATGATGACTCAAGCCCTTGGGCCTTTGATTAACCACTTGTGTGCTGTCTATGTGCCTTGCCACATGGTTTTAGGTGTGGCACGTAAAAGGTGAGTTACGTGTGTTTTATGTTGATGTGATATGTGTATTTAATATGAATATGTAGAAATTTCATAATTGCTGTTGCACAGATTTTTAATGAGAAAAAATAACGGATAAAATGTTAGTTAGGTTTGGAATATGGGTGCTTTACCTTACGATGATGTCTCACACACAAGATAGATTTTGGAGACTTTTGGAGATAGATATGTGACAGAATCATTGAGATAATTTCCCCAGGGCTCCTGCTCTAAAAAATGTAGTACTACATCACGGCCAGTGAGCGATTTCAATCGATGTGCAAAGAGCCTGCAAAAATACATAGGCATAACCTGCATAGCGTGTTTGTGTACTTGTGGATAAGATGGCTATGCTCTGATTTTCCAAGAGGGTAAAGGTAAGTAACGTTTTAGATTTCAGAATCGGGAAGGGGGCCTCTAACCTATTCCTGCACCGGCGCCTCTAGGACCTTGCTATGCCCCATCTCTCCCCAGGCAATGTTGCCACGGAGTGCTCAGACTAGCAGAACCATGGTTTAATAGTGAGAGGGCTGGTAGCAGATTGTTTCCATCAAGGCTCCTTGACTCTGGAGTTCATTTGCCACTCCTGGATCCAACAGAGTCTGGGTTTATTGGCTTTCAGGCCAGGCATAAAGCTCATATATTTCCAGGGGGCTGTGGGGTATGGGATGGTATGATAGGGGAAGCTACCATTTATACTGGATTACTCAAATGGGTGATTTCTATTTGGAGGGGAGGGAGGTTGGCTTTGAGGAGAGCAGGCAGGTCTTGTATGTGGATATTTCTTTGTTTGTTTTGCATATGCAAATATCTGTATAAGAATCCAGGGTCTTGGTCAGGGTCAAATCTAACTAGCTCCATTAACACATTTAATGCAAAGTCACACTTGCTCTCATAGCTGACCTGGGTTCTCTCATCACAGGTTTGATTTCACAGGGTTACCAAGCTACCCTGGCAGTAAGAGGGACAAGATAAGGCAGTGGGTCTTCCCCATCTCTAATTCCTGAATGAATCTGAAAAGAAAAACACTATGCCTCTCACCCAAAGAAGTTTCGTTTTCTCCAGCAGAAAGCTTTGCAAACCATCTGCTCCCAGTTCTCTTGATCTCCCCAACCACTCTAGCATTCTGTAACAGCCTCCCACAGAAAGACGGTGGAATGTTTCAAGCTAGAAATGGTCCTTATTTCCATTAGCAACAGCTGCTTTCTTTTTAATTTAATTCTACATTCTGGAGTCTGTTTATGAAAGCTGCCATTAATTATGTTTTTCATCAGTCAATGTTCAGAGATGGCTAATGGCCCAGCACACCTAATTAGTCCTTCATGTATGATAAAGTTTCAGCAAATCTATAGTTAGCCATGCGGGGCTGATATCTCCTGCGTGGTGGAGTTGTGACTGGGGCTGTACAAACTCTCCTGGTGTGTGTCAGAGAGTGTTACAGATCTGTTCCACTGCTGTTTCCAACATCTGGGCAGCTGTGGGCTGCAATTACTGGGATGTGATGATAATAGCGAGTGCCAAAAACGGCTTCTAATGTCACTCATAACATGCTAACGAAAGGGTGAAACATTCAAGATGCCTTTTGAAATCTCTTTGAAGACCATTAGTGTATAGACTAGACTTAGAGCTACTTTTTTTTTTTTTAAGTGATGCACTTGGGATATATAGTAAAGCACTAACTGTGGCTTCCAGCTCTACACAATTGTCCATAGAAGCATTAACATATGTTCCAAAGGATTTATCTGGATCCAGACAGCAGCTCTGGAGTAACAAGTAGTCTCCTCTTTGTTCAAACGTATTTAAAACTATATTGACTGAAAAACTAGCCAATACTAGAGATGGGCATAAGTTATCGAGTTTGAATGTCAGTCAGAATCCGAAGGTTGAAGGTATCTGCATCCGGGGATTTGGTTTGGTGGCTCTTGTCTTGAAAATGTACTGCAGAGAACGCTCTTGCATTGGGTATGTAATGAAGCTTATGGGCTGAATGACCGAATGCAAGTGATTTTTAAAATGGTTGAGTGAACAGGGCAGAAAAAAATGTTCATATTTACCATAATTGATAATTGCACATGAAAATCCAGTAAGTGTGCATGCATGTAGTTGGCTCTGGTCATTTGCCCATGCTGTTATCTGATCTGCTCATGCCATCACAGTAATTGCATGCAAAAATTAGGAGCACGTGTTGCTCACTGTTGTTGAAAACTGACAGAAGCCCCAATCACGAGTTGTAGTGCATTGTATAAGGCATGTTCAGACATTCCTGCTTTAGGAAAGAGGCCAACACTTGCAAGGCTACACGTATGATATGCGTGACAGTAGGATCTACTGTGATTATTGCAGAGAAGGACTCACTGTGCTCTGATCCCTCTCCCTTCCCTGAAAAGACCCCACCACCTCATAATCCTGATCCCTCTAGAGCAGTGGTTCCCAAACTTGTTCTGCCGCTTGTGCAAGGAAAGCCTCTGGCGGGCCGGTTTGTTTACCTGCTGTGTCCGCAGGTTCGGCCGATCGTGGCTCCCAGTGGCCGTGGTTCGCTGCTCCAGGCCAATGGGAGCTGCTGGAAGCGGCGCGGGCCGAGGGATGTACTGGTCGCCGTTCCAGCAGCTCCCATTGGCCTGGAGCAGCGAACCGCGGCCACTGGGAGCCACGATCGGCCAAGCCTGCGGACGCGGCAGGTAAACAAACCGGCTCGGCCCACCAGGGGCTTTCTCTGCACAAGTGGCGGAACAAGTTTGGGAACCACTACTCTAGAGCAGACTCACTGCCTTGTGCTTTATTCACATGCCCTTTGTTTGCCGTAGGTCCCGCTTGGAAAGGGAAACAAGTGAAATAAAACTAACCATATTTACTTATAATAAGAAAAAAATCCTCTATTGACTATTTCAGCGTGTTTGGGTTTGAATAATGTTAGAAAGCTCTGGTACGTTCTTTAACATTGGAAATAATTTTATTTTCTTTAGGCATTGGAAGTAGATCAGCACAGGGAGGTGTCCTTAGGTCATTATCCCAATGGGCCAAATTCTACCTATGCTTCCTCAGTGAAGTCAAAACCAGTTGACTTCTGCTGAACTTCCCAATTACCTCCAGGTAGAATGAACCTGCCATGTTGCTAAATGGATCAGGCGCTGTGCAGAATGTATCAGATACACCCTAACATTGCTTTGATTTCATTGGTCTCATTGGATGAGAGCAGCACAGCAGGTGCAGTGCAGGACTGGTACTGAAAGAGTTAAATAGGAACAGAAGTAAGAGCATCCCAGGATTGTTTTTAAAGAAGACCAGAAAATAAAAGTGACCCATCCAGGCACATATGTAATTACTGAAGCCTCACGTCTCAAACTGCAGTGAACTTCTAGTGAACTGTATTGTTATTTTAGCATAACACCGTTCTAAGTGGCTAGCAGGACAAGTGTCATATTATTACTGTTATCCCAAGTTTGGTTTCTTTCCTTGTCAGTTCTTTAATTACCTTAGCTATGAGCCGCTCATCTGAAATTTCTCACTTGGAAAATACCAGATTCATAGCGCCTTTGGAATGATAGTATAAACATAATGTATTAGCGGTATCAAGATCTGGCTGTTTGTTATATCAGTGTAAACCCAGAGTAACTCCAGCGGAGTTGATGGAGTTACTCTGATGTAACTGAGGGTGGAGTTCATTTTTCTGTGCTTACATTTTGGGCTCTTCTTTTGGCATGTGAACCTGATGTAATATTGCAAAAACACATCATTTGAGTGAAAGTGATAAGAAAGACAAATGTTTGGCTTTTGCCAGAGAATTTAAAGAGGCTACAAACTCGGTGTCCTTTGAAGACTGCCGAGTTCTGCGCTGTGTTAGTTGTACATGTCTATCTTAAGAAAACACTCATTTCATCACAGCCAATACCATAAATTCAGACTTGCAAGCAAATGGCTAGATTGAGTTAAATCACCTTTCTATCTGCTAATGGCATTTATGCCTTTACTTGATGATGAAGGTTATCTTGCTGTTTGGAAGTTATAACCTACAACTGTTAGACGACATTATCTTCAGACTTGGGCGAGATAAGTCGTATGAAAAATTCAAGCAATCTGAAACGTACTGGCTTCCATTCAAATGGGGCTGAAATGATTCAAGCTTCCAGCTGCCTTCACGTACTGCTTTACCGAAGTACCTCCTGTTATACAGTAGAGAAAAAATAGCAGATGGCAGATGATTGATAACAACGCTGCAGTCCAGTAAAGGGTTTCTGTTGATATCACAAACAGGAATGGGAGCAGCTTGAGCTGTTTAAAAAACTCAAGAGGGGAATTTTGCCTCCAAATGAATTAACTATCATTTTCTGCCTTTCCTCCTTCACCCCCACTCACATTCCAAACTCCTTCAAGAGAAACAAACATCTGTAAAGACACAATGTTAATTGTTGTACTTAGCACTGTTGTTTACATTTTTGATGCAGGCGAGTCAAAGCATGTCAAGGGTATCTCTGAGCGGTCAAAACAAGCCAGCAATCATGTTCCAACCAAAATAAAACAGGGTTGGGTTCAGATCTATTAGGCAAAGTTGCTCTGGATTGATGCTGGCATAAATGAAATCTGAATGTGGACCCCTCAAATGAGCAAAAAGCAGCAGAAGGGATCATCAGAGAGTAAACATGGCTGAGTCACTGGAGAATCCTTACAAGGATATTCCAGTTTTCTATTATCTTAAATATAGCTGGAGATTTCACTGCATTTATAAGGTTGGTAGGACAGGTTTCCCTAAGCCCCTTTCCCATCAAAATCTATGTCATTGTTCTGTATCAGAAATGACGGATCACTGCCATGCCCACACTCTGCTTCATGATTTCCACTACGCTTGCGTCCACTTAAAGATCATTTTAATTTTACACTTACAATGATCTATGAACCAAGTGTGACCATGGGGTTCACAATCATTTGGTAATTAGTGTATTAAGCAGGTCTCTTTAGGATGCCATTTCAATGGGCTGTGACTCACACAATATTTTTTCTTGTTGTTGCCTGAGCCACTCCAGGCAGGCAATATTATACATGAGTCTCACAGGATCCATCACAACGGAGGATGGAACGGAATATAATGTAATGAAAGAGGGTGAATATGTGTCTAGCTGAGCAGGCTATGAGGTTGTCTTAGTTACATGGCTGACAAAACTTTGGCTGTGATTCAAAAGGGTGCTTGGCTTTCATCTCTATGTCTTCCTTCCTCCACCCCTTTAAATATTAATGGCTGGGCTCATACCTCCCATACCCCTGACCTATTATAATTGTTCACAGATTGTTGTGAATAATGGGATTGACCTTTTGTCCTTACAGATGTAGAACTCTACCTGGGCCTGTGATGAGTGGCCCCTTCCAACCAGACTGCCGGGCCCAACCCTGCCTGGCTGCTTGGTTCATTCCCAGGCAGCAGGAACAGACTAGGCCATGTGGGCCAAACTGGTGTATCAGGGGAATCAGGATGGAGCTTTCCTGGTAAAGAGGAGGAAAGGAGGGACCTGCCTCCCTGGAGAAAGGCAGGGCCGGCTCTGGCTTTTTTGCCGCCCCAGGCAAAAAAGCCGCCGGCCGCCCCGGGGGGAGGGCAGTGAGCCCCGGCGGGGGCTCCGCTCTCCCCCCGGCCGCTGGGGGGAGAGCGCCGGGGGGAGGGTGGCCGGAGCCCTGGGAGGAGGGCGGCGAGCCCCGGCCGGGGCTCTGCTCTCCCCCCGGCGGCCAGAGCGCAGGGGGCAGGGCGGCAAGAGGGCGGCGAGCCCCAGCCAGGGCTTGCCGCTCTCCCCCTGGTGGCCGGGGGCAGGGCACCGGGGGGGGAGGGCGGCCAGAGCGCCAGGGGAAGGGCGGCGAGCCCGGCCGTGGCCCCACTCTCCCCGGGGGCCGGAGCGCCGCGCCGCCCCCCTCCAGGTGCCGCCCCAAGCACAAGCTTGGTGGGCTGGTGCCTGGAGCCGGCCCTGAGACAGGTGAGCCTGACTCTATGGAGACATCCTGGGGACATGATTTGTAGGTGTTGCTGGCATTTCTCACCCATAGGAGCCAAGGGCAGCCTGGTTGTTGTAATGGATATTTTGACTATGGGTGTTTTTAGTGCTTAGACTTTGCTGTTCGGTTTTGTACTTGCTCTGTGATTCCCCTTTATGGGCTCAGGCAAACGTTAAAAGCTGGTGAGGGATGTGAGTGGGCCCTAAGTGCTGAGGCCTGCATCCCCAGGCAGGTTGGATCTGGGGTGACTTTAAAAACTAAAATGGAAAAAACTGAAAGTGTAAAAAAGCTGCAGGCTCCAAATGGAGTGTGTAGGCAAGGAGCTAAACACTGAGGGTCAAATCCTGGCTTCACTGAAGTCGATGGCAAAACTCAATAGAGCCAAGATTTAACCCTGAGAAACTTGGAGGTCTGGGGGTCCAGGGACAGAGTAAGGCAAGAGCCTTGGCATTCAGGTTCACATTCAGAGGCTTGTAGGTTCAGGGCAGCAGGTGGTAATACAACACACAGCTGCCTGCAGCCAGTTTCCTGCTCACTGGGGCTTGCCCTGTCTGGGTTGCCTCACTTGTGGGCACAATCAAGGATTCAGAGGTGAGTGGAAGAAGTCAGTGCATCCAGTGGGATTGGGCCACGAAGAACTGTTTGTCTGGAGGTCCCAAAGTTTTGATGTATGTAGACGCCATTAAAAGCCAGGCTATAGCTTTAAGCCACTGGCCACATTGGCGGGACTGATGGAGGGTTGGCTGAGATCAGTGTCCCATTGTGCTAGGCACTGTCCCAGTATAATCCCTGCCCCAAAGACCTTACAACCTAAAGGAACAAGCCAGAGACCAGAAGCATTATTATCTCCCTTTTACAGACAGGCAACCATGGTGCAGAGACATGCCATGATTTCCCCATGGTCACACAAGAAGCCAATGGCGAATCTGTGACTAGAATCCAATTCAGATCTCCTGAGTCCCCGTCTGATGCATTAAATGCAAGACCATCCTTCCTCTCTAATGGAGTACAAAGCGAACAGCCTCTCTCATGATTCTTAAGTTTTGGACAAGCAGAAATGGCTGTGAAAAAGAAACATACTGAAGAAAAGTTAACAGACTTTTTTCAAAATCTAAGGAGTGTCAGGCTGAGTTTGAATCAGGATGAAGATTTGGGGGGAAAGGGTGTTCTGTTTTTACCCAAATAATCTCTAATTGTAACTCAGTAACTGAGCAATTGCCATATATCCCATCCTTTGCACCATAAGCAAAGATCATACTATCTCGGAAACAGAGGGAGTATGACCGTATATCCTATAATGCCGTAAGCATGTCATACAGCCAGGAAGTATGTATTTACAGAGAATGAATATACTATACCACTCCCCTTTCATGATGGAGTCTTCTCACTAGCACAACAAACAGTTCTGCTGTATTACCACTTTTGTTAGATGGCCTTTGCCTGATTCACAGTGGGGAGAACGGGAGAGAAAATTGCATTATATTCCTTTAGAAAAATTGTGAGGCAACATAGCTATGTTGGCCAAATTCTGATCCTTATTAGCAATATTTGGCTACATTTGCTGTGAGAATCTCTAGTACTTTCTAGTGCAAATAGCTCAACAGATTATGCTCTTTCAAAGTTTGTAGTAGAAAGAAAGAAGGATTTCCCCCCCCCCCTTTCAGATGTTAACATTAATTAAATCAATATTTTTAATACTGTGGTAATTAGTCAAACCAGATGTGATGGTAAATAAGACCATAGACAAATGGATGCACAATTAAGATCTGCTCCAAAGGCCACTGAAAGACATGAAAGACTCCCATTGACTTCAATGGAGTTTGGATCAGGTCCTTAAAAACAACACTGTTTCTGTTCCATATAGATATTAAATAGATTTTTTTCATTAAAGTGGGAATTTGGCCTAGTGTCCTTGGCCAGCATGTTCTCTCCCTATGATTGGAGTTTGATTCTTCTCTGTCAAGAAATGACTGCATGCCAAAGGTTTGTGCGTGTGTATATACTGTAGTTTTGAAATGCTTTGAGTGGAAAGATGTTATGTAAATGTAACTTATTATTAGTGGTTACTGCAGAGGACTGGGAGCTATTAGGGATATGTTTTAATAATTTTTCCTTTAACTTAACGTGCTTATGGGCAATCTGTAGGGGGATGGACTGGATGATCTAATCAGTCTTTTCCGTCGCTAACCTCTGTGATTCTGCAAGAGGCTAGGGGCAAGTGTGTGTTAATATTACATAAGCAACCTGCAGATCTATGTTCAAATCTTGCTTTGTTTAGAAGTGAAAGGAGTTTGATGGTGTCATCCTAGCCCTTTGTGGAAATTTGTCCCTCTGACAAAAGCACCACACAATTCAGTACAGTGTGTAGAGTTGGCAAAAGAGAGTTCTAAGTGTAGGCTAGCAGGGGTGCTACGAATTAGCATGGAAGGGCAGTGACATAGTTGAGTGGGAAGGGGTCCTGGACTAGTAGGTGTGGCAGCACATTGGCAAGCGCTGTGTGTGTGGGGACCCCGGAATGGAATGGCAGTGGGTGTTGCAGGTCAAGACTGAGGTGCATTGGCAGAGCTGTGGGTGTGTGGGCAGGCTTAGCACCTGGCAGCACTATAGCTGGCTCTATTCAGAGTATTAGTCCTTGAACACTAGCGCTACCCACAGAATGTTTAGAAAAACAGAAGGAAACCATGCCTACATGTGGGTTATAATAGCCAACTTTTAGCATCATACCCTTCTTTTTCTTGGTCTCGAATCCTGTCAGCCTGTTTGCAGTCCAGATCTGACTTCTTAAACCTGGAAGGCATTTTGCATAGCATACCGCCTCTAAATCTTATAATAAGTCAAGTGTCAATGCATCAATGAAGCTCATTTTCCAGGCCAGTAACTCTGGTTTACCAGTTAATGAAAGGTATAGCATGAAGAACAAGGGCAGTGGATGAGAGAAGGGAATAGGAAAGAAAAACGAAGGGAGTGGACATACTGGTAGAAACATCCCGTTTCTTGAAAAGCTGATTTTGAGGTGTCTTGTCAAAGCAAACCCAGTGTTTATTATGATTATTATATCACATGGTCTTGGAGTGGTTTGCTGGTATTTTGCAAGGACCACCCAGAAGTGGGGCAGGTTTGGTTATTGGATTTACAAAACAGAACAAGAAACACGTAGCTCCTGTATGCTATTCAGAAATAATATTGCCAGGCAAGCAAACCACAGCGAGACCGCAGGGAGTTGAAGCCCATTTTCCACTTGCTTTGGGAACTGCCCTAGCTTGCCGCAGAACGAAGCCTCTATGTGCTGGGAATGGTTCCCAAATGTGCTCCATCCTGGCCGACTCACTCGCCGCTCAGCTTCCTTTCAGAAGCTACATCCAGTAGCGACCCAGGGTAAGGAAGTGGCCCTGAACAGGATACTCCTGGGTGTTGTCTGTGTGCAGCGAGGTGGAGAGAACAGGCTGTAATTGAAAACACAAAAATGGTGTTGGACTAGAACAGAGAGAGAGAGTCTGTTTCTTCCTTCCAAAATTATGGCCTGTGGACCACCAGTTCTGCCGAGGGCTTGTTGGTGCTCGGCCACTTAGCCTGTGAGGAGGGTGTGTACCTGAGAGAGAGAAAGCATTGCTCCCATATGATCAAGTCAAGCCCCTCTGATAAACTGTTTGTTCACTCTGCCACCAGGTGCTCTGTGGGAGGGAGTACAGCTCTGCTCCAGGCCGCTGGGCGTGAGAACGAGAGAGCATACTTTGGTGGTAAGAGAGAATAGAATTTGCCCCTCTCTAAGAAGCCATGGAGCTGGTGGCCAGAAAAAGAATGGGTCTCTCTCCATCACTAGGGTGTGTGTGGGGTTTTAGGAGGGCAGGTGGGGGCCTCACAAAGTGGTTTGCAGAAAGAAATACTCCGAGAGCCACATGCAGCTGTGGGAGTGAATATAACAAAATAAGGATAGAGCTAACTCACAACAATCCTTTGAAAACCAAGAGCCTGATTCTGCCCTGCCTTGCTCCTGTGGCTATCACACCTGTGGAAAGGGAGTGTAAAATGCTACCAAATCAGAATTCTCCACTCCCTTATACTAGCATTAACACAATGCACCACTTGATGCAAGGCAGGGGAGAATCAGGCCCCTAACTCTCCATGCATTTTTGACCAAGTCACTTCTGTTTTCAGCCTACCAGCACTTAAGAGGTTAATGGGAAAAGTTTCTTCATCTGACCTTTCACCTCCCTAATGTGTTCGTTGATTTTTTTTCCTCCTGGGCATGATTTTTGTTTGGGAATGGACCATGCTTACTCACTCGTATGCATTTGTTACATAGACACCATATTTAGGTACATCATCAATCAGAGGAAATGTCACTCTGTGTAAAAGCCCCATACTCAGAGTGACAACTGAGTTAGTGCTTGTGGTATGTGGCAGTCTTCTTGCCAAGTCTCTGCAGCTGGACATTTTAAACAAAACTAATTTATGAATAGATCCACAAACACAGAAATCTGCAATGGCATAATGCTGTTCTTAGGATAGTGAGAGCTTATGCAATCCCTGGACAGCTTACTAAAGACACAGAGAAGAGGAACTGTATGGATGATGGTCCAGTTGCTTGCTGGGTCAAATGCACCTCTGGTCAGTAATGATCAAAAGTTGTTCTCATCTGATGAGTCTTTAGTTGCTTGTGCAAAATGAGCTGTTGGTCTCAGTTCAATTCTTATTGAATGGATTCCATGTCTCAAAAATTACCATCACCGTTGCTACTGATTGACACTCTAGTCCAGGGATCTGCAACCTTTGGCACGCGGCCCACCAGGGTAAGCCCCCTGGCAGGCTAGGCCGGTTTGTTTACTTGCCGCGTCCGCAGGTTCAGCCGATCGCAGCTCCCACTGGCTGCGGTTCGCCGCTTCAGGCCAATGGGGGCTGTAGGAAGCGGTGCAGGCCGAGGGATGTGTTGGCCACTGCTTCCCGCAGCCCCCATTGGCCTGGAACGGTGAACTGCGGCCACTAGGAGCTGTGATTGGCCAAACCTGCGGATGCGGCAGGTAAACAAACTGGCCCGGCCCCCCGCAGGGGCTTACCCTGGTGGGCCGCGTGCCAAAGGTTGCCGATCCCTGTTTTAGCTGATATTCACATACAAGAGACCCTGTTTCTTTCTAGGGCAAGTGTCACCATTTTTGGGCTACTGATGGGTGCCTCCTGCTGTCTGGGTGCTGCAAAACCCACAGGGCACCCCATAAACAGGAGTCTCCATGATACAAAATTGAGCTAAGTAGTCCAACTGTGTTTGAAGTGGGGGGGGGGGGAATTAATTCTGAAAAACTCAAAAATGTTTAGTTTTGACATTTCCTAAATGCGACTTTTCATTTCAAAATGACATTTTGTTTTGAAATTTAGCTAGATGTATTTAAAAAACAAAACAAAAAGTTTAAAAAACACATAGGGGAAAAAAGAGAAAAAATTGTTTCAGGTTGAACAAAACATTTTATTTCACCCAAAACAATTTTTTTCCAGTTTTTCATTTTGGCAATAAACATTGAAAAATTTCCATTTTTTGGCCAACTCAGTACTATTTAGCCACTGAACCAAAACCTCAGTTATTTGCTCAGCTCTGTTTATTACCATAGATCAATCTCAGAGGCTTCAAATTTTGAAAAAATGGCCTCTAAATTTATCCCAGTAAGTTTGCTCAGAGAATCATTTGCTGGCCCAAATAAGAGGATTTGGACGTCTAGCTACATGATTTACAGGAGTTAAATGGTTGCATCAGCAACTGTTTGTTGAACTCAAGTATTTAGACATCTAGGATGAAATCCTGGCCCCATTTAAGCCAATGGGTGTTTTGCCATTGACTTCAGTGGGCCAGGATTTTGACTCCGACATCCTATTGATTAATTTGTTTCTGCAAGTGATTGTTATACAGGTGCCAATAGTTTGGGGTTGCATATTTAGACTCTGAGTTGGTGCCTATTTATAAACCAAGTCCTAAGGTTTACATTACTTATATTTTTTATAGAGACAAGGTGGTTGAGATTATATCTTTTATTGGACCAAGTTGGTGAAAGTGACAAGGTTTTGAGCTACACAGAACTCTTCTTCAGGTCTGGGAAAGGTACTCCGGGGTTATCTACACTTCAAATGTTATAGCACCGCAGCTGTGCCGCTGTAGCAGTTCAGTGTAGAAACTACCTACACCAACAGGAGGGATTTTCCCTTCGGTGCAGGTAGTCTACCCCTCCAAGAGGCAGTAGCTAGGTCAATGGAAGATTTTTTTTCTGTCAACCTAGCACTGTCTACATGGGGTCTTATATTGGCTTAACTGTGCTGCTCTGGGTTATGGATTTTTCACATCCCTGAGCAATGTAATTATGCTGACCTAATTTTCTAGTGTAGGCCAAGCCTCAGAGTGTCACAACTAAATACAAAAAAAACCAGGAGTACTTGTGGCACCTTAGAGACTAACAAATGTATTAGAGCATAAGCTTTCGTGGGCTATAGCCCACTTCTGAAGTGGGCTGTAACCCACGAAAGCTTATGCTCTAATACACTTGTTAGTCTCTAAGGTGCCACAAGTACTCCTGTTCTTTTTGCGGATACAGACTAACACGGCTGCTACTCTGAAAATTAAATACAAGGTGTAACAGATTGTTTAGCATAAGTAGTTTACATATTCTGAGACCATTCAAGGTGAAGTGGCTATTGAACACCTCTCCAGTCATAGGACAAAAAGGAGGGATTAGTGGGTTACAGATTGTTGTAATAAGCCATAAATCCAGTGTTCTTTATTAAGCCCATGATTTTTAGTGTCTAGCAAAGTTATAAATTTAAGCTGCCAGGCTCGTCTTTGAAAGTGTTGGGCAGGTTTCCTTTGAAGATGGGGACTGAGAGGTCAGTATTCACCCACGGGTAATAGGGTGTTTTTGTCTTTTCTAGTTTTTCTGTGTGAGTTCATTCAAGAGTTTCACCCACATAGTTGTTATTGGGGCATTTAGTGCACGGGATGAGGCACAGCACATGTTGTGATAGGGATGTGTAGTACCCCTGCGTCTTGAAAAGTGTGTTGTGGGGAATATTGATCATGGTAGCAATGGAGATTTATTTGCAGGTTTTGCATCTGTTCCGGCAGGGTCTGGTGCTGCTTTGAGTTGTTGTGTCCTGGTCTGTGGGGAACTTGCTTTTGTTAATAAGCTTGGTGAGGTTGTGGGGTTGTCTGAAGTCCAGAAGAGGGGGTTAAGGAAAGATTTCTTTTGGGGATGTGGTCCCCATTGAGTATGGATTGTAATTGCCTAATGATACCCTGTATGGGTTCCAGTTTGGGGTGAGCAGTGACAACTAGGAGTGCGTGGCAGGAGGGTTTTTCAGTATTGAAGCAGGTTCTCCCATTGTGTTTCGGTGGCCTGTTCCATGCTGCAATATGTTTTCATAGATGGGTATAAACACCCTGAATTTTGAAGAGGAGGCTCAGAATCCAAATTCAGTTTCAGATTTACATTTTGTACATGGCCCTTATTTGTATAAAGCTGGTGGAGAAATTGTTGTTTTTTTCTCGTGAAAATTTTCAAAAGAAACATTTTCATACAAAATTTCTCATTTCAATTTCTTGTTGGGAAATTTCTAAATGAAACAAAATGAAACATTTTGAATTTCAGAGATGAGCCTGGCAGCTTAAATTCATAACTTTTTTTCAAATTGAATTTGAAAACCAAACTGAAACGAAAAGTGTAATTCAAAACCGAACAAAACATGTCATTTTGTTTAGAAATTTCCCATAGAATTTTTCTTTAAAAATAATTGAAAATAACATTTTCTCTCTCTAAAAACATGTTTTTCGATGAAAGCCCATTTTTCTGTAGGAAAATATTTTGCTGACAAATTTCAACCATCTTTCTTTATTATGGGCTTTCGGTGCAATTATTATTTTAAAACAGGCACTGGTCTCCACAGTGGGGTACCCAGATCCCAAGGGTGCTCAAATCTAAATCTGAATTGGGAATGGGATCTGATTTTTGTGGGGTGGGCTACAATTTGTTTTGTGTTGCGGTGAAAGAATACATTTTTTTTAAAGCAGGAAAAGAAAATGTGGCACCATGATTTCTCCTTAATATGTGGGAGTACAGAGCCCTTTCAAAAATGGATTGTGATTGCCCTTAGCTATACAAAGAGATTAATCTTGTGGAGGAAGAAAATCCCATGTGTTCCCATTCTGAAAGGCTGGTATTCTGAAATGGCGGAAATGGTGTCAGGTGAGCATCGCATATGTGAGATTAATGACTACATAGAGAAATCTCATGTGCTATGGGAGCAATTTATTCCTTGCATAAAGAATAATACAGATGTGTAACTGAGAAGTATGTAGGATCACAAAGGATGGGTGGTATTACGGCAGTGTGGCAGTCAATGATTTTATTCTTGGTTAAGTGTTGGTTTGATAATTGCTTATAGTAGTTGGGTTATATTGGGAAACAATTTAAAAAAAGTTACATGTGCAAATGTGTATATAATTGCATGCCTAATTTGAACTTGCAGTTACTGCAACTGCATGTGCAAATTAGATATTAGCACAAGCAAATGACTAGCTGTCATCAATATCCAATTGGCTCATGAACTTGCAGTAACTCTCTAGGGATCTCTTTGAAAACCTGGCCCATATTTTATTACCTTCTACTTTTGTAACTCTTATGTATAGTTTTGTACCTTTGTTTTAAAACTACTAAAGGTATATTATTGGAGAAATATTGGTTCTTAATTTCAATGTCAGTTCTCCCAGGAGATGTAGATAAGCCCCTTTTTTAGGACAGCTCTTTTTTCAGGCTACATTTTTATATGAATGATTCTGTGGCCTGATTACAGAGACTGAAAGTAACCCGCACCATCCTCTGCCAGGCAAAATTATATTATTTTTGCTGCATACATTTCTTTAAATCATTTTGGTCCATAGCCATATATAAAAGTGTCAGATGATAGCAGCAGCAAGAGGTAAATGTAATCCTCATTGATGCTGTGAGGTCTGGCTTAGAGGACACAATAAACCTTTTTCTAGTAGGAAGAAAATTAGAACAGTATTATTCTGCTTCTTCCAATATGTTTTAGCCTGATGGGTCAGGGAAGAAGCATTGGTGGCAAAAACACAAGATATTTCCCCTTTGAGTGAAACAGACTTGTATCACAAACACATATTAAAAATGTCTTTCATATTACTGTCAATTTCTCAAATACGGTACTGGACCTGCACTCCTTATCTAATCTTGGCTGTTGCATTAAACTGGTACATACTATTCTAACTGATGCTTTGTGTAACTTTAGACATGGTTTCTATTTGCTTTGCAGCTAGCCAAGGTAGCATATAACTGCTTAGGAAATGTTAACATCTGCTAAGGAAAAAAAAAAAAAAAAGTAAAGGAATGAATCAAACCCCTGAAATTTATGAGCTCAATCCTTGGCCCCTGGTCCAGCTGTTCTGTGCTGCTTAGGCAGCTCATAGCAGCCAGAATGCTGCCTTAATGGAGTAACTGAGGAGTCCCCCTGACACGGAGGAAGGGTTGTGCAAAACTGCCACAGCTGGCTCTGTGCAATCCGTCCACCACCCCCTCTCCCCATATGGGGAAGAGCACACAGCACTCAGTCAGATCCTTTGCTAGCTTAGCACCTGGCTGCACTGGTGTAATTTACAACAGCCCCGAGGCTGTTCTAAGTTGTTCTGGAGACCATTTCAGCCCAAGATTGGCTCAGGTTCAGGGGAATAGAAAGATGGTTTAGAGCTACTTTTCCCCTACTTCTCCGCAGCGACCCTGAGCATAAACTTGATGCCGCTGAGAACTGAGCCCCATCTCACCGTCTATACATTCTGGATTTTTTTTACTCCAAGTTTTGATTCACTGAACCTGACACACTGAATGCATAAGGGATTCTCTGGTTTGCTCGGCTTATTTGGAATAATTTTTGGGGGGGCTGAAATTGTGTAGACGTGGCCCACAAGGAAAGCATTACCGATGATACTGACATTTACAAGTTTTGCAAAGTTACAATGGTGAAAGGAGGCTAAACTTGCTTGCATGGGCTGGAATGCAGGGGCGCTAAAGCTCATCAAGCCTCACTTGGAACAGAGTCATATCTACCCTAGCAAACTTCATAGCCATAATTCACCACTGGTGTAGCTCCACTACTGGTATAAAGAGAACCAGGTGCCTTTACCACTGTGCCATCCATCCTGACATATTTGAAGTAGTAAATAAAAGCTTAATATTAATTAATTAATACTAAATGATGCAGCATCTCAAGATGATGTGTTCTTGACTCTAACACGGTGTGTGTGTGTCCCTGCATCTCTTTCCCCTTTTGTCTTGCAGTGTCCGGTGAGAATCAGCAGAAAAAATTACATATCCTGCCATCAAGGGTAACAATTTCCTTGAAACCCATGGGAGTCACCCCATTACATCCTGTTCATGGAGTAGTGAGAGCATGCAGCCTTAGGTACAAACCCCATTGTAGGAACTCTAGACCTTTCTAATGGTGAGTGAGGCCTGAAACATGAGCTACAATGGGGGTATAAAAGTGCTGGCAATCAAAGGAGAATTAGGTCCTGTGGATTCTTTGGGAGGAAAAAAAAAAGAAGTCACTTCTTAATGCTATTTATTGTTTTGACCCATCATTTTCTTGGGTCTTTAGAGGTGTTGTTGGCCGTTTGCAGTTTTTTCTGCCATGTATACTAAATCAGTTATGTGGTGATGTATTACTGAAAGCCTCTGCACGGTTACTACTGCTGCTGTTTTCTTGCTTTGTGTCATTCCTTCTTTTTAAAGAAACACTAAAGAATTAAGACTGGAAGTGGAGAAGCCAAAGTCCATGGGAATGTTTTACTGTTCACAGAAGATTACCTGCATTTTTGAGGTTTCACAAGGACCACTAGTACTTTAGGTGTCATGCTGTTATGGTCTGCTAGAAACATACACTCGGAATGGATACCCATTACTGAAACTGATAGTGGGCATTTAGAATGAAAATTATGTGCTCTCTAAAGTTTTGGTTGTCACTGTATGTTACTTGCAGCATTAATACTGTGAATTGGAATACAATGTAGAAGCATAAAGAGATTTGCTGGTATACAACTGGATATGTTGCATGATGTAGTACTGTGCTATTAGACAATGAGACATTTAATGAATAAAACAATAGATCTTAAAACACAGTTTATACAGGAAAAACTGATGGATCCTGAATCTGATCTCATTTTCTCTCTTGCTTTGCAACAAGATGACTTTGTTGACTGGACTTAATCCCACTGTTCTGTGCAGTGTTGTTGTAGACATGTTGGTCCCAGAATGTTAAGGAGACAAGGTGGGTGAGATAATATCTTTAATTGGATCAACTTTTATTGGTGAGAAACTTTCAAGCTTACTTTGAGCTCCTCTTCAAGCCACCTACCTGAAGCTCTGTAAGCTCAAAAGTTTGTTTCTCTTACCAGCAGAAGTTGGTCCAAAAAGATATTACCTCACCCACCTTGTCTCTCTGTGGAATTACTCCAGATTTACTCTAAGCGAGGGGAGAATTGAGCCCTAATAATAATTAGTTAATGTTTGAAAGGTGCTTAGAAGAGGAAAAACTTATAATGCTGCAAGTGTTAAGCATGATCATAGAGAGCAGAATTGGCAGAGTTGTGCTGTTGATCTTCCCACCCATTTCAAGAGCATGGGCCAAGGAGGTTGTGTTTTGTGATTGATTTTGCAAGTGCAAATAGTAGTGCACATAGAATTGCACGTGCAATAATTAGAGGCTGCGTAGAGGCCCCTTTGCAAATATGATCCATATTATGTATTTATATTTCTTTGTTTATTTTGTTGTCCCACTTACCCCACTTTTAATTTCTGCTCAAACATGGGGCCAGGTCCTTGATCCACTGCACTGAGCTGCATACTGCGGATTATATAAACTAAGGGCCTGATCTGCAAATACTTTCTATTGAGTGAGTTGCTTACTCCTATGAGTAGTCCACTGAGGTTAATAGTACTGATCTCAGGAGTAAATATCAATGGCAAAACACTCAATTAAGCAATACACCCAGTAGCAGTTGTTTGCACAATTAGGCCCTAAGTGCATGCTCTCTGAATGGATTTTTCCAGGCGTTTACTTCTCTAATAATGGGTTGCATGGATGGAACATATTAAAATGAATACACCAGTGTTAACTAAGCTGGAAAATTCTGTGTTGCCTCAAGTTACACATTCGATGTTTTAAAGCCACAACACGCTTGAAATATAATTAATGAGGGATCCACTCATTTTTGATGTTGAGGTTCATTTTAGCTGTGCTAAACATCTCAAAAAATAAGACGATAAGCTCTTGATGTTCTAGAGTGGCTCCAGAAAAGAAACGTTTCGGTCATTTCCCCTTCTGATTTGTTTTGACGGCTAGTTCATTTTAAAAAGCTGCAATTATGGCAATAAAATAAAAATTTGCCACAAAACGAACACACACAAAAAGCCTGCCCCAAAATGACTTCTTTTTTTTTTTTTTGACTGCTGGAAAGTTGCAAAGAAGTTAGAGCCCAATGAATTTCCACAGGAGGCAGAAGCCATTAGCGAATGCATGAAAGACAGCAAGCAGATTATTGTGAAAAAGATATTTGTACAGTTATTTCAGTAACACTTTATTTAAAGTTTTGGGTTGCTGGCACTTAGACAGTATGTGTGACTGGGTTAGGGAATGGTTATTGCCAAAAAACAGACTCACTAAGAACCTTTACCAGTCAGCTAGAAAACTGCAGGAAAAGAAGTAGTTCCAAGTAAAGAAGTTTATATATATATACACACACTCACACACATTTCTCTGTTCAGTTTTAAAAAAATTCTATTAAGATACAGAGAGAAGGAAAGGCCAAAGGAGAAAGATACTGATGGAGGATTTATGCATGGGGAGTTATGCTTTTAAAGGGCCAACGCCCAGATCCTTAAAGGCATTTAGGTGCCTAAGTCACATTGATTTTAATGGGAGTTAGGTGCCTAAACACATTTGAGGATCTGGGCCCAAGTCCTTAACTGGTGCAATGTCTAAGTAAATGGGGCTCCTTGTAGATGTTGGTAGAACAGAATCATCCTCCCACAGCTACACGGCATCAGTGAATCACTGATGTCAGAACCACTAACAGGCAAGGCCGGCTCCAGGGTTTTGGCCGCCCCAAGCAGCCAAAAAAAAAAAAAAAGCCGCGATCGCAATCTGCGGCAGCAATTCGGCGGGAGTCCTTCGCTCCGAGCAGGAGTGAGGGACCGTCCGCCGCATTGCCGCCAAACAGCTGGACGTGCCGCCCTACTCCGGAGCGGCCACCCCAAGCACCTGCTTGCCAGGCTGGTGCTTGGAGCCGGCCCTGCTAACAGGGCTCATCCTGCAAGGGTTCCAAACCAGTGTGGGCCAGGCCCTTAGGGTATGTCTACACTGCAATTAGGGTATGCCTACACTGCTGACTCGAGCTTGAGGGGCTTGGGCTAAGGGGCTGTTCAGTTGTGGTGTAAATGTTTGGGCTCAGGCTACAGCCTGATCTTTGGGACCTTCCCACTTAGCAGGATCCTAGAGCCTGGGCCAACCCTGGGTATCTAATTGCAGTGTAGACCTACCCTTAGTAACAAGCAGAAATAGGTATCATGTTACTTGCAGCCAGTGGGAGTTACACCTGCTTATGGCAGGGCTGAGTTATTTAGCCCTATGTACCCAACGGGCAGCACAAAATACATACAACCCAAGTTTTCTGAGGCAGTCAGTAATATGCAAATTCAGAGGCCATCTTGAGGCGAGCTGAAAATGCGGCCCTTAAATTATCTATGACAGAGTTTGTGAATGGGGACTTGTTGGAGTTCTTTTTTGCATGTTATTATTTATTAACTCTTTCCAACTAATTCATTCTAAACCTAAAAACTGGGCAATTTAACTTTAAGAAAATTTGATTGATGTCTCCATAGCTTTTCATATTAATGGATTCCAGCAGAGGTGAGTGGGGTATTTTTTTGTTTTGTTTTTTTGTTTAAACAAAAAAACAAAAAATCCACAAAAAATGTAGAATGATATGAAAACGTTTCATTCCTTTCAAAAACTTTAGTGGAAAATGTAAAGCATTTTTTCCTCAAGTCAGCACTAAATATTATTCTTATATTAAGATGCTGCATTATACCGTTATGGCCAGATTCTCATTTTGCCATCGTGAATCAGGAGTAAATCTATTGAAATAAATGGACTGAATTACACCAGTGTAACTGAGAGCAGATTCTGGTCCCCTGGGTCAAATTCTGGTTTTAGTTATATAGGTGTAAATCTGAAACAAGTCCATTGAAAACCTCATGTTTTACTCCAATGTAACTGAGAAGGGATTCTGGCCCTAAGTCTTTAAATATTACATATTTTCATTGATTATGGAATGAAAAATGCATTTGTGTTATGTTGGTTACTTAAAGACCATGTTAGCTACATACCCAAGGAGCACACAAGAGCTTTCTGTTCTTTAAGAAAATACATTAACTCGAGGAAAAGAGTTCTTACTACAACCCTGATTACTATTTCCCTTAATTCCATCAAAATGACTTCTCCGTAACCCACTCTCCCAGCCAGATGATCTACTCTGCCTGTGGAGTGTAC
Organism: Chrysemys picta bellii; assembly: GCF_011386835.1. NCBI lineage: Eukaryota > Metazoa > Chordata > Testudines > Emydidae > Chrysemys > Chrysemys picta. The sequence continues at coordinate 44,494,963 of NC_088803.1, read as the reverse complement.
AAACTCCCTTCATCTTTTCTGCAGTTAATGTTTTGCAGATTTCAGCAAGGCTCCCGGGCTGTGTGTCTAAAAGTACAGTTTAAGCAGTGACAAATAGAAAGCACATGCTTATTAAGGCTAGATTACACAACTCCTGAGCTGTTTTAATGTCATCTGCTCCTAAAACAACAAACCTTTGGGGACTTGTGCCTCTGTGTGTGTGTGTCTTGGAAAGGGAAAGTTGGTTTGGGATTATGATGACTCATGAGTGCAAGGAGGTGTATAGATCTGGGGACTTGTGGGACATGCTAGGAACAGGATTAACTAGAAGACACCACACAGAACAAAGTGGCCATCTGATTTAAAGATAGAGATGTATAATTTACACAAGCTCTATCAGGTCCTAAATCAGGCAGCATCTAGCTTGCATAGTGTGGCTGGCCTAAAGCCCCTTTTCCCCCATCGCAATGTTCTCACCATAACAATAAGAGAGATGTATGGGATGTGGTGGTAGATTGACAGCTGGTGTTTTCTTGGTTTACTTGATAACCCTATGAAAACCCCAGCTGTGAACACTCTTCAATTCCAGGAAAATTTGGATTCAGAATTAGACACAAATTTTGCAATTCAGGTTTATCCCTAATTAATACTCTTCATTATGCAGCAAGAGATCACTCTGGCTGATGGTGGTGTGTACTGCCAATATGTGTGAATAGTTATTTTCCCTTGGGGGGAAGGTCTTTGTTTGCTGCTGTCGCTCCTGCTACAAGGGGCTATTAAGGAGTGGGGATAGCTCTTTGAAAGTAGAAACCCCTAAGAATTTGGGTGCCTTCCCCCCTGCACCTCTATCCCCCACAAAAATGTGTTGGTGTCTAATGGCCCTTGAATGTTTTCAGCTGTCTGACTTTGTTTTACATAGAATCTGAGGCAGGCTTTGCAAGCCAAACTTCTAATCTTTTTTATTTTGGTTCCTAGAGCTCGGAAACATACGGTACTTAATTGGTATGCAGCAGTAGTAGCATCTGATTTAGACAAATGTTCTCTGTGTGAACTTAAAGGCCACGTCTTATTTAATTTTGTCATTTCCAATTAAACACTGCCAGTCCTTCCCTTACTATTTTAAGTCCTATTTAGTACTAATATTTAATATATGACTCACTTCAAAGTGTTTTTCTTATTTCTGGTGCACATTTCAAACATTCATTCAAAGACAAAAAATAGTGTTTGATTTTAGATTATTTCTTTCTTCTGTAATATCTGGGGTTGGTGGAATACAATGTAGACAGATTCAATTCATATTGTATCACTATTTTCATATATTTGAAAGTGGCAAAGTCCCGCATCCCACAACCCAGGAAAGGCTCCCAAGCCCTGTAACATGTAAAACTAAAAGAAGAAAAGTAAAATAACACTGAGTATTATCACAATTTTTTAAAAAATGCTTTCTGAAGTAATCTGTATATTTTAAGTTTCCCACAGCGATATACTTTAAGTTTTTAAAACAACACAAACATTTATCTTGGCTAATGGCCTAGTATGAAGAATAAAAATTATCAACACAACTAAATGGCTTAAAAAGACAAGGTATTCTCCCCCAGGAAAAGCGGAGAATGTTAAAGTAATCTGTGCGGGCGTGATCCTATTCAGATGCAGCCAGCAAAAACAAACCAGTCCAGTCAGCTATCTCTTTTAAACGGAGAGATTTCTTTCTTTACCTGTCCATCATCTCTCTAGGATGCTCACGTACCCTGTCTGACTAGGCTACTTTAAGTACAATTAATATTTATTCTGTATCTTGCTGGTGCCTTTTCAGTAATAACATGACATTTATTTATTGGTTTTCTGCAGGAATTAAATCTTTAAAAAAAAAAAAGATTTGGAGGCCAATGATCTGAAGGATGCTCGCGGGCAGGTTATCTGCACTGTGTAAACCTGTGGGGTTCATTTGTCAATGAACTAAGGCCTGTTGCATTGGCGCATGTCATTTAAATACATTTTTCCTCTTTGTTTTTTGTTCTTCAGCCTTGCTGTGAAAATGAGCAATGAAGTTCAAAACTCTGTCACGCTGAATTCCTTGGCAGCTTCCTAAAGGCGCCCGGAAACCATTGTGAAAGCTTCTATAATCAGATAATGACTGATATACAGTGTGTGTGTCGATAGAAGTGTTGGAAAATAAAATACAGGGTTGCTATAAAATGGGTTTGTGAGACAGTAAATAACATTTCAAATATGCAGCAGAATCACATTCCAGTTCTGTTTGTTCTCTGCCCCCTTCCTTTTCTAGAGGGCCTGATCTACTTCTGGGAAGAACAGAACAAGACCAAGCAAATTGGATTACTATGGTGACTGTGTGTCATGCTGGGCTCTACAGAAGTGAAGTCCACTGTTCCTCCATTCAGATTCTTCTTTGTGCCTCCCTCTTTGCAGGTCAGTGTTTTTAGCAGAGGAGAAAGGGTGAAGGGAGTTGAATTTATAGTCGATGTCACCAAGTTTGATGTCTGGTGGAATTCAAGAGTGACTGGCTACCAATAGTCCTGTCTGTCTGTCTCCACCTGTTGCCTTTCATCTTATACTTAGATTTTGGTATGCAGCGTTGTTGTAGCCATGTCTGTCCCAGGATATTAGAGAGACAAGGTGGGTGAGGTAATATCTGTTATTGGACCAACTTCTGTTGGTGAGAGAGACAAGCTTTCAGGCTACACAGAGCTAACGATCTGTTCGACCTTGTATTTAGCTGTGACAACAAGTGCCTTTCCCAGACCTGAGGAAGAGCTCTGTGTAGCTCAAAAGCTTGTCTCTCTCCAACAGAAGTTGGTCCAATAAAAGATATTACCTCACCCACCTTGTCTCTCACTTAGACTGTGAGCTCGTTGGGGCCGGGGCCATCTTTTTTGTTCTGTGTTTGCCAGGAACAATGGGGTTCTGGTCCATGACTGGGACTCCTAGGTGCTAAGGTAATACAAGTAATGAATTGCCTCTCATCCAAGTCAACTGTCTTTCCTTGTTGCCAGAGGCTGCTCAGCAGAGAGACCTGCTCAGCAGAGAGGCCTGCTCAACAGCAAGCAGCTGGTTGGGAGGGAAGTTGCAGGGACTCAGGGATTATCACTGGGAGCTCTGGTTAATGCCACACCTTTCAGCTGTGATTTGGTCTGAGAAGCTGCCCAAAATTGTGGACACTGTGATTTTGTGTTCCTCTGATTTCTAAGGACAGTCTTGAGCAGATATGTGGGTTGGGAGAAGAAGAAAGAACTTTAATTACCTGTAAATCAATGACTCAAAAATCAGACTCATGGCCCAGTGGCTCGGTCTGCATGCATTACCTCAACTAGCATTTTCAAGGTGAGCATCACAAGGAGAAAGGCAAAGAACCTACTTGTACTTGTTTACAGGAAAGCCGAGGTCAGTTTGCATGTTTCTTGGTCTCATGACATCATGAAGAAGTGCAGCTGTGGGCTTGGTGGGCCCTAAAGGCTAGTTCTGAAAGTCTGAGTTTCTTGACTTCCTAAAGTGTATTGTAAGGCCTGTCTACGCCCTCAGACTTTTGGCCTGATGGATTGGATTGAGTGGGTTGAACAGTAGGTACATTCTAGGGCCTTCTCTTGTTCAGTTGATTGATCCTGATGTTATTAAATGCATGGGCTTGTACTCAGGGGCTATTGTGGGCACATCTTTTGTGAATCAAAAGAGAAAGATTAAAAAAAAATTTAGTGCAACCCCTTGGTGTCCTCGCTAAACTTTTGTTGGGCGATTATGGTGTGCATCCCTGAAATTCCCCTGGTACATTCAGCTTTGCTTCCATACAATAGTTTATTTTTCTGTCCTTCTGGAAGAGTCTTATGGAATTTAATAGAGCTGAAACCAGGAGAAATTGAACATGGTCACTTTCTAAAAGAATAGAAAGTAATAGGGAATAATATCTCTTCTACAACTATCCTATTCAATTCTTTAAAGGAGATATATTTAATATCTACTAAATGCCATAGAATGGTTCACAAGACCTATAGAAATGTTAGCATTGTCTATTCAATTCCGTAGGACTTTGGCATAGGAATGTCCCAAACTATCATGCAAGTGCTGATGTGGACTCAATTAAGCAAGGCCTAATTTTAAGCACATGAATAGTTTCACTGATGACAACGGGATTAATTATGTGCTTAAAAATTATGTGCTCAAGTACCTTGATGAACTGTGTTCTTAAATGATTGCTGATGTCTGCCCCAAAGGAGGCTACATTTCAGTAAAGTAAGCCTAATTTACATAGAACCAAATATTGTCCTCTGGTATGGGTATGTAATTCCTAGTATCTTTAATTTTAAAGGGAGTTTTGTGAGCACCTCTGAAGGCAGAATGCAGCCTGTTGATCTGTGGACGAAAGGGCTGTATAAATGTCAGCCTTGATTATTGTTAAGAATTTCCGGCTTCTGTTAAGACATTTTATATGGATCTTTCTGAGTATCTCTCAGTCTGATCGTTTGGATTTAATGTTTGTCACAGATTTCACTGGCATTCCATGGAGGGCCATTGCTTTAATTTTGTGCTCTTTTAACCTTTCCTTCTCTTTAAAAAAAAAGCAGCAACAGCAGCAACAACAAAAAATGACCTCATAAAAATGGAGTAGCCCATTCCCACTCTGAGCTCTTTATTCTTCTCCTGGTCTGACCTTCAGGAAGACGATAAATTCATTTGGTCTACAAAACAGAGAGAGATAAATCTTCAGTGCAATGTGTGGGGAATTAGCCACTTAACTCCCATTAACTTTAATGGGAATTTAATATTTATTTACCCCACCGCATATAAATCTTAGCCTACAGTTTCTTACTAAAATGTTTTCATTGTTTTATGGATCCTGATTATCCACCTAGAAAGCTTACCAGGGTGTCAGCAGAAAAGAAATATACTGGAGACTTTCATCCCTTCTCCTCACATAAGCTGCAAAATGCATCTGAGATATGTAAGGTGAACTTTATGAACTCTGTGTGTGATTCACCCAATTTGATTCAGACCCCAAGTTGACACAAACCTGTATTGCTTGGTGCTGGCACCCTCTTTGTCTCTAGGATCTAGAATTATGTGATGCCGAGAAACCTTTTGGAGCAAAAATCCTGAGCAATAATTGAATTGTGGTTGGAAATAGGTTGAGAACCACAGTTAAATCAACTGTGAAATTGGTGGGGAGAAGGGCACAGGACTGCATGGAAAATCAAAGCCTGAGCAGAAGTTTCCAAGGTAAATAATTTACCAGTGAAAGCTGCTCTCCCCTCTCCTTCCCTCGCCAATGTACCAGATGATCATTGTTTTTGAAAAGACCCTTTCGAAATCAAAATAACCTAAACATTTTTTAAATGGGCCTGATTCATGATCTCACACTGTTATGAATCAGGAATAACTCTGCTGGCAGCAACGTCTGACGAGCCCAGTTCTGATCTCACTTATACAGGTTTTATATCATCATATCTTCATGGACATCAGTGGTGTTACCCCTGATTTACATCAGTGGAAATGAGGACCTGCATTCGTCTTGAACTCTGAAGTCTTGTTGTTTACAGCAGGAGTTGAGGGCACACAAGTTTTGCAAGGCGTGGTCTTTTATGGCAGACAAAGCCACATCCCTGAACTACTGGCCTGAGCCCAGTGTGCATTTCTGAAAATATTTTTTCTTTCGTGTATTGAAACTGTGGCTTTTATCAGCCTTGACCTCATCGCTAACTGCACCTGTCAGGTTCCTACAGAGAGAGGAATGAGCGCAGTCTCTGGGTTTGTTTTCATAGCTCTAAAACGCAGACAGGGATTCATTAGGAGGCCGTTATGCAATACGCCACCATTGGTTGTGGATTCATTTTCCCTCGTGAACAAAGGTATTTTTTTTGAAGGAACAAATTGTGGTCTGAGTTACATTGGTATAAATGCATAGTAACGCTCTTGACTTCAATGGAGTTACTCCAGACTTAAACAGGTATAAACAAGAACAAAATATGGCTTCCTGCATTCATACAAAAAGCTGTGGCTATACTTAAGAATACAGAATTCCAGAGTCTATGAACTATTAAAACATAAGGGGATAGTTATTATTCTTATTGTAAAATGTATTAAAAACACGTGGACCACAAACAATAGGCATACATGCAGTATTTTTTTCAATCACATTTATCATGTATTTATTGTCTCTTAAATGCAGATTGAAGGAAATTTGCAGAAAGTCCTGTTCTGAATTTTAATTCCTTCAAATCAGTTTACTCAGGAAATCTCCATTCAGATATTCTTTCTTATTTGCTACCTAGCTCAACTGTGGCAGCTTTCATCAAAGTTTTGTTTTTTAAATACTTTTTTCTCCAACTGCTGAAAATAAATATCAATATAATATACTGTACAATATAAACACCATATCAATATAATATACAATATAAACACCATAGCAACTCATATTTAGCAAGCACATTTCTTTCTGAATGATCCAGAAGGGCCTTAAGAGCTATATACAATACAAACACATTCATTCCTGAAATGTAATTATCTGTGGGGAGGGAATAGCTCAGTGGTTTGAGCATTGGCCTATTAAACACAGGTTTGTGAGTTCAATCCTTGAGGGGGCCATTTAGGAATCTGGGCCAAAAATCTGTCTGGGGATTAGCTCTGCTTTCAGCAGGGGGTTGGACTAGATAACCTCCTGAGGTCCCGTCCAATTCTATGATATGGGGTGGGATGCTCAGTTGCTCAAGAATGTACAGTAGTACTACACAACACAGGGAAAATAGACATAGCAGGTTGTAATGAGCCGGGTTTAAACTTGGTAAGAACATCAAGGGCTAATCTCATAGCTCCTGGGAAAAACATCATTGCATCTTTAATAATCACAATGGCCCAGGACCTCAAGTTTTACCCTTCATTTGAAAGTTAGCATGTCACTCTTAACACTATCCTGGACATTAGGGCTTCAATCCAGCAGAGCACTTCTGCATGTGCATAACGTTAGGCATGTGAGTGGTCCCAGTGGATCAGGCGCTAGTTCTATACTCAGGTGGAAGGGTGCTATCCACTGAATCACCAGAGGACTTCCTGCCCCATTCTCAATTTCCCTTGAAGATCTGCCATCCAAGTACTGATTCAGCCTGACCTGCTTAGTTTATCCAAGCTTATGAGACCATAGTTGCCGGCAGTATGGCAATATCACGAGTGGCCATGTGACTAAATAGACAGTTATGCCATCACATCACAATTGGGTGGATATACCTTCAACCACATGTTGTCTGGAGCTTGTTAGATCCTGAAATCTATGGGAGCTGTTGGGGAAAATGGCCCTCTCAGCTCCTAGCCAGCAGAGCAGCAAAATTGTTAGCACTCTTGTAAATGTCATGTTCTTCAGAACCACTGCTTGTGCTACATTCCCAACAGCAGGTACGGGCATCTTCAGGATCCAACAGGCTCTCAAGAATAGACAGTGTTTTAACTAAAAATAAATATAATTAAACCGTAGCAGGGAAAATATATTGAATGTCGTCACAGACAGCTATTTGGAATATGTGTTCTGGGGAAATATGTTTGAACTTAGTGGCAGGTACAGTATGTTTTCCTCAGAGAGAGAATTGCCAGAAAATCATAGAGTATATTTAATTAATTCAAAATGAAATGTGGGAGGGGTGGTAAATCACTTTTGTCATGTTGGTAGGCAAATCGTTTCATGATATATCCTATTTCTATTGGAACAGGACCGGCTCCAGGGTTTTTGCCGCCCCAAGTGGCGGGGGGGGGGGGGGGGAAGCCGTGATCGCGATCGGTGGCACTCCAGCGGCAGCTCCACCGCGCCGCTTTCTTCTTCGGTGGGAATTCGGCGGCAGGTGCTTCCCTCCGAGAGGGACCTGCCGCCGAATTGCCGCTGAACAGCCCGATGTGCCGCCCCTTCCCCTTGGCTGCCCCAAGCACTGCTTGCTGGGCTGGTGCCTGGAGCCGGCCCTGTATTGGAACCAGCTAACTTTTGCCTGCTCTATCACATTTCTTATATATGCGATATGTGCTATATGCTAGGAGCTGTGAAGGTTGATAGCAAGCTTGCTCTTTCCATTTCTCTGAATTACGCAGGTCCACTTGGCCCAAAGCACTGAGTTTCCTTGAAGAGTAGATAATGTTCTCTGAAAAAGACCAGTAACTGAAACTCCCAAATAAATCTGGTCAGATTATTGGTTACGAATTAATGATCCAATGCATTTAGCCCTGTTTTATGTTTATGACTCCTTCATTCCTCTGATGCTTTACCTGTTCATGAGCTTTCTTGTAATCATTTCCAAAATAAGTTTCAGCTGTTGGGCTGTTCACAAACTTGTTTGGTTTGACTCTCTGGTATTTGGGATGTGTTTGCTCCCCTAAGTCACGGCATGCCATTTCTGATCCCCGCATGCTGAGAAACTTTTCAAAGAAGAGAGTAGCAAGTGACAAACAGGGAATGCCATGTTTTCAAGTCTTTTCTTTGATGAATAATCATGAAAAATTATTTGTGCTAAAATTCACGACACTTTTGGGATCTGAAAACATATTCACAAATACACCAGGAGGAGTCATCTGAATACTCACAAACTAGTAATACACCTCTACCCCGATATAACGCGACCCAATATAACAGGAATTCGGATATAACGCAGTAAAGCAGTGCTCCGGGGGGCGGGGCTGCACACTCCGACGGATCAAAACAAGTTCGATATAACGCGGTTTCACCTATAACGCAGTAAGATTTTTTGGCTCCCGAGGACAGCGTTATATCGGGGTAGAGGTGTACTATGATCCCACAAATAACTTCCAAAGAAAACAAATATCAGCAATGAGTAATCTTAAAGAAGTTTTTTGTTTCTCTGTTATGTATGGTGGAAATGGAGTTTTCAACTTTTACTAAACTTTAAGTTCTGTGAACGGGAACTTTTCTGGTGGTGATAAGAGTATGATATTCATTCATACTCCTAATAATGGGATAACAATCCCTGAGGCTAGGTCTACACTACGGGGGGGTTGACATAAGATACGCAACTTCAGCTACGTGAATAGCGTAGCTGAAGTTGCGTATTTTAGGTCGACTTACCTGGCTGTGAGGACGGCGGTGAGTCGACCGCTGCCGCGCCGCCGTCGACTCCGCTTCCGCCTCTTGCCGTGGTGGATTTCCGGAGTCGACGGCAGAGCCATCGGGGATCAATTTTATCGCGTCTTCACTAGACGTGATAAGTCAATCCCCAATAGATGGATTGCTACCCGCCGATTCGGCGGGTAGTGAAGATGTGCCCTGACATACCCATAAGGATTTAAAAGGATTTCAGTATTTGTGTCTGCATCCATTTGTTAGGATTGTATCCAAATGAGTTCCATTGGCTTCAACAGGAGTTGCAGGTGCTCGATACCTCACAAAGACACATCGAACACCTTGCAGGATATGACTGTTATTGCTATGGGAGTTTTATTTTCTGAATAAAGGTGGAAGGATCCCTTCCTCTATATTTACTCAAAACATTTCTAGATATTAATGCTCAGTAGTCATATTTAGTGGTTAGTACACAATATGCTACCGCCCCGCCTTCATTACAACATGGGCGTGTGAGAACATTGAGACACTACCACTAAGGAAAATATAACAAACCAAAACAAACGGAAAGCCTAACAAATTGTCAGGTTAGGTGGCAACTTTCCATTTAGCTGCGAGGGAGTTTATTAGTGGTTCATGTCACATACGCTCATTGAAAAGTAACTATTGGCAGTTGGCTCTTTTGGAACCAAAGGCTGAAGAAAAACTTTGCTGGAAAATTCCCTAAGGCCATTTCATTTAAAAAGAGCCTAAGCTTTCGAAAGCATATAATTATGCTTCATCCCTGCTGTCTTATCTCACATTAAATTTAATTGCTCTTGAAACTTGGCAACATTCTTGCACCCATTTAAAGAAATTAAGTGGTTCTGTCATTTTTATGAAAGCGCCTCAGCTCGGACTATTTCTGACTAATTCACTCTATTCAGATAATTTCTACCTTTTTCTCTTCCCCCCAAATACCGGGGCTTCTTAAAAGAACTGAACATAGAGGGAATCGATGAAGAAGGAAGAGTTGTTTTTGACCCAAACTGACAAAAGTGATTAATGATTTCCAGTGCCTTCATTTTTAGAGTGGGTGCTGAGCACTTTCTGAAAGTCACTCTCGTTTGAAATTGGTCTCTGTATTTCCAGGAAAGTAGATTTAACAACCCGCACCAAATATGCTGAGAGTGGCACTTGAAACAGGATTTTTCAGCACAAGCATCTGCTATCTCTCAGCTAAGGGAGTAATTCCTTTAAGTAGCAGCTATAGTAGATTCAGCCTAGGATGAGTCTCATTTCACATAATAGCCCCTCCAACCTTAACCAACAGCTGCTACTACCGTTCAGTCACTACCAAGCAAGAGTTAAACCAGTGACATGGAAGTGAAGGACTCCCTAACCTGTTCCCATCTCTTTGAGCACTTCATTCCCCTATTTTTGCTGTTAATATCCATGGCATGGTTTGTTACTGCTCTTTTCCATTGTTAGAGTGATATAGATATACAGCTGCCCATTTATATAAAGTTACGGGTGTTTTTTTTCTTTTGGAGAAATCAGGCTCTGAAACCATTTCAACGGGTTTCAAGAGATGACAGATCCATGCATTCAGTAAAGTAGGCGAGCATAAACTCTGACAGCAAGATTAGAGATAGGTGGAAACTGAGTTCGCTGAGTGAATACTGTTAACATTTGTTTTTTATCTGAAGGCTTGTTTTTCAAGCGTACAGTACACTTAATCCAACATGACGTCTTGTATATTACATGTGCTTTGTGATTATATGTTTTGTTGCTCTTCATAGTAAAAAAAGGACTTTGGCTTTTGGGGAGGGCTGTGTGTATGGGGGAAATTCCTTATGGTAAAAAAATATGCATTTGTGACATGCAACAGACACTACATTTAAAAGCCCCCTAAAACAACAGGGCTGATTCTGAGAGGTACTGAGCACTCACAACTCGCACTGGCTTCAATGTGTAGCTGCTTACTGGATCGGGCCCAAACATAGCTCTGTCTATTAAACAAATCCTGGGTTCTATGCACAATGCAAAACAACAACATCCATAAAGTGGCTGATGCTGCCAGCTTGTGTGTTACATTTACTGGTTATGAATATCCCAAGAGTGAACATGAGCTTCTACGAAAGAGCAAGTTATAAAGTTAATATAACCCCTAAATCTTGGATGGATGATGTGGTATCCTGGGTGGATCAAAATGGCTGTTCATCCACAAAGAGATTAGCAGAAGACGATACAGAATGGGCTACATGGTTGCAAACTTTCTGTAATGGAGATGCCACACAAGAAGAAGATAGCCCCTTCTAAATGTTCTGTCTCTTGACATGGAAAGTGAAAGGGAGAGATTTAACCCTAGATGAACTTGGGACTGGGAAACGTTGTAATATAAATGAAAGCAGAAGGGCGGGCCTGGCCTAGTGTTCTGAGCACAGGAATGGAACTGGGAGCCTAGACCCTGTCTCTGCTTTGCAAATGATTCTCTTTGGAATCTGAAGGGGAATCTTTCCATTGGCTTCATTGGGTTTCATAGCGCCCTTTGGGGCCTTGGATAAATTGTTGAACCTCTCTGCCTGAATCCTGGCTGTAAAATGGAGCTAATATAATATTCATCTACCACACTGGGGGGTTGTAAGGGTTAATTAATGTTAGTGAAGAGATGTAGGAAGTACTGTGTAGTATTATTATTACAATGCCCTCAGAGAACAAAAGAAACTTAGTGTAGACATTTGAAGCCTGAAATTTGAAAGATAAAAATAATGGGATAAAACAATTTAATAAAATGTTACTCTATTAAAATAAAACTCTGCAGGTGACTGTGGGTGTGTCTACAAGGACCAGCTGGTGTGCAACACATTGGTGGCTTTAGAAATCACACCCCTCCAGTGCACATGGCGGCTCCATGTAAACAAGCCAGGGGCTCTGAGTTGTCGTTTGTGGATAAAGCACTATACTGGGAGTCAGGAGGTCGGGCTCAAGCCCCAGCTGTGCCATAGGTTCCCTGTGTGACCTTGGCCAGGTCACGTGATGTCTCAGTACTCCTCTGTCTACCAAACGGGGATAATAATACTTTGCTTTGTCTGTTTAAACCGTGAGCTCTTCAGGGCAGGGACAGTCCTGTACTGTGTGTATGCACAGCATCTTGCACAATGGGGCCCTGATCTCAGTTGGGGCCGCGAGGCGCTACTGTAATACAAATAGTTGCATAGTCTGGATACTTAAAATGGAGCAGGGATTTACTCTGAGGGGACTTTGGTAAGCAGGAAAACCAGGGGAAAGCAAGTTCTTATCTGGACTGATCTACCGATTTTTGTACCAGTCCTTGCAAATCCCCGGGATTTTCTTTTCCCTTGTGATTCCCTGTCAGGATTGGAGGAATATTCCAGGACATGGTAGGCATCTGATCAATTTCAATACATGCCTATTGTTTCTCACTCCTTTGTTTTCCTCACAGTACCACCATCTTAGATGTAGCCTCAAGAAGGCAGTGGCATGTACAAAGCAAATTACCGTAGGCTTGGTCTGTATGTACAAATGTATGTCGGTATAACTGCATTGCTCAGGAATGTGGAAAATCCACACTCCCGAGCGACGCGGTTATACCAACCTAACCCCCAGGGTAGACAGCGCTTTGTTGACAGGAGGCTTCTCCCATTGACATTCTTACCTCCTCTCGGGGAGGTGGAGTATCTGCACTGACGGGAGAAGCTCTCCCATTGGCGTAGGTCACATCTTCACTAAGCAGCACAGCTGCAGCTTGTAAGTGTAGACAAGCTCTTAGCTCCCCACAATGACTTACCACTCAAAGACAAGTCGGCGGTTACAAGGATCTTTATGGCAGAACATCCCTAAGGGTTTTAATAATATGATTTTTATATAGAAGAAACATGAACATAAAGAGATGTTGGTTGTTTTTCACAGAATACTGCACATTGCATTGCTATCCGATGGATGGAAGTGTTGTCAACTGAGGTCAGCCCCTGCTGTGGTGGCTCCGCACCACCCACTCCCCCCACACTGTAAGGGGCGGGGAGAGGTGTGCTGGAGCGAAAGTAAGTGGGGCCAGAGAACTTTTGCACTTTAGCTGGCCTGACATGACTTAGAGCAGCGCCAGCTAGCCCAGAATTGGGAGAGTGGAAAGGTGGCTTAGAGCCACGTTTCCTCCCTACTCTCCTTAGCTGTACTTAGTATTAATTCAGCGCAGCCAAGGATCTGGCCCAGTCTGAGTAATAAGGGCAGAATCTGGCCCCGACTGCTTTGAGCCTCCCAGCTGGACAGCGCTATAGAAATAGTGCATGTTGTTATATAGTCAAGGACAGGAGCACCCCAGCTGCAGTGCAGTCCTGTGTGTCCCTCTTCTCTCCAGTGCTTTTTACTCTCATTCAAGGTTTCCTATGACTTCATCCTTCTTTCCCCAAGATTTCCACAGTGTCATGGTTGAAGTTAAAATCAAAACACACACATGTATGCTGCTTGAACTATTCTTTCCTTTTACAAATCACTCAGACCTCACACCTCTGCAGCAGAACAAATGTAATCCAAGGATCGGGTCATAAAATCTTGGAAAATTTTTATTTGAACTGCTGGCATAGCTTCTAGTAGTGCGCTGGGGGCAGCTCTCCTTTCACGTTTCCCCGGAGCCATATAAAGAATTTCAGTCCTAGCGACTGAGCTATAAATGCAGGCCTCATACAGTGCAGGCTCCAGGATACCAGGTGAGAAACCAGAGAGCTTTCGATTTTTTTTGCAGAAGATCATCAAGGCACCTTTAAAAAGACACCGATTTCCGGAGTCACCTTGTCTCTCTCACCTTTCTTCCACCCGTTCTCTAAGGAACTGAAAGGTGTTGAACATTCTTTGACCCATGCAAACTAAACAAACTGCCCAATTGAGGGGAAGAATCCTGTCTCTAGCTAGCTTTCACTGTCTGCCTTGGAGGCAGGTAACAGCTGTGCATATATTCTTTGGCAATGGGATTCTGTAACAGTGTTGTAGATTGCCAGTCCTTCGATTATATGGTGATGGGCTGGAGGACGGGCCACAGAATCTGTCCTGTATTTACAAAGTAGGAACTGGCTATGGCTGCGCTTCCACCCTGCAGGGTCAGCAGACCTGCTCACATGGTCATATAGAGGCTGTCAGTAAGGTGAAAACAACTGGCGAACATGTTTATTTTCTTATCTGGTTTATATTCCATTGCCACAGAACTCAATGTGCTCTAGTGAAGACATTCCTCCTGTTATCTGGGGAAAGAAAGTGCCTTTGCAATTCAGTGCTCTCTTTTTCCTTCTAATAGCCGGCAATGCATGCTTGACCTTCGAGGAATATGAGCTGAGAGGAGTCAGATTAAAATATGTGGTCTTGATCCTTTAGTCTTCACTCAGGAAGTACTCTTGTTGACTCACTCTATCATTCATTATCTTATGCACTTTTATCATGTCCCCAAGCAGTGATGGAGCCAGGGGTGGCTCCAGGCACCAGCACACCAAACCCGTGCCTGGGGCAGCAAGCTGCAGGGGGCAGCCTGCTGGTCGCTGTGAGGGCGGCAGTCAGGCTGCCTTTGGTGGCATGCCTGCGGGAGGTCCGCCGGTCCTGCGGCTTTGGTGGCAATTGCCTTTTGTGCAAGCTCTCAATAGTATGTTGGGGGAACAGAAGAACTGCAGCTATTGAGATGTATTTGAAGCCTTCATCAGCCTTTCCTTGACCCTTAAGCTTGATTTGACTCTAAGTCATTCAAACACCAAGGCAGAGGCGTAGCGAGCGCCCTCCGTACCCTCCGACCGGAGGGGGCCCCGCAAGGAAGGGGGCCCCTAAAAGTGGCAAAAAAAATGCCGCATTCCAGTTTCTGCATTGTAAGGGGCCCCGTCCGGACATATGTTCGGAGGGGGCCACGTTCTTTGTTGCTACGGCCCTGCACCAAGGTGTGCTCTGTGCTTGAATCCAGAGGAGGCCATGCCCCTGGAGGAATCCTTATTAAGGAATAAACATTTCAAAGAGCTGAACATAATTATTTTGTTCTAAAGGCAGAACTAATCTGTATCTCTAGCACAGCCGCTGCCTGACTGGATCTGTTTAGAGACTGGTGGCTGAAAGTTCTTCCATCCCAATATTTTAACTGTTATCAAGCCATCTATTTTAATATATTTTCGTAAAAAAAAAAAGGTAACATTTGAGTTCTAAAAGCCACAAAAAAGGAAATATTCTTCCCTGTGGATTAGTGGCTACCTCTTTTAGAAATTATCTTTTTACCAAAGGTGAATAGCAGCAACATTTTTAAAGGCTTGATTTTGCAACTGCCTGTGTTATCTCGTGTGCTCTATCCCCAATTCCTCTGCAGCAGGAGCTGGGTGCATGCAACCTGAAAGAGCATAAAATATCCCTAGAAGATCAGGTGGCATGAATGCTGTTGCAAATAGAGTTCAGCTCACCTGTTTTTTAAGAATAGATGTTATGTACTGAAAACAAAGAGGAGGCTAATTAGGAAAGGTGAGAAGAGGCATTAGGAAGAAAGGGTGTAATGAAATGAAATGGGGAAGGGGAAAGGAACAAGGAAAGGAAAGGAAAATCCAAGGGGTTAGAAAGAGAGTTTAAAGGAAGGAATACAAAAAGGAGACTAAAGCAAAATTACAAACATTAAAACCTGTGCCTTTGCAAGTTCTTTCATGAAATTTTAGCCGAAGGACTAACTTGGAGAAGGACAGTGTGCAAAGAAGATAAATGCTGAGGCAAAAAAAGGTGAATCAAGGTTAAGATAATGTAAATAGCTTTCTGAGATATGAGGCTTTTCTTAAAAGAACTCACACACTAGGTGTCATTTATACCATCTGAGTGAAGTATTACATGTTAAAGTCAATAGACATTTTTCCACATCTTTTCCTAGCTCATTTCATAAAATGGGGCGGGGGGAGCGTTGGTTTCAGCTAAAGTCATTTTTCTTCATCATAGAATATCAGGGTTGGAAGGGACCTCAGGAGGTCATCTAGTCCAACCCCCTGCTTAAAGCAGGACCAATCCTCAGACAGGCTTTTGCCCCAGATCCCTAAATGGCCCCCTCAAGGTTTGAATGCATAACCCTGAGTTTAGCAGGTCAATGTTCAAACCACTGAGCTATCTCTCCCCCTTTTTTTTCTTTTTAAAAACTGCAATACATTTTCATATTAAGAAAACAAAAGATTGCTTTTGGCACTTCCCTTCTGTGACCCCATTTGTTGCTGATGTAAGAATAAAGCAAAAGATAGTTCTTTACTGAAACTGCAGTGCCTAGAAATGCCAGCTGGGAGCCATGTGACTGTCTTGCCGAGTGCAGGATGGAGAATTGTTAGCCCAGGGGTAGGCAACCCATGGCACGTGTGCCAAAGGCGGCACGTGAGCTGATTTTCAGTGGCACTCACACTGCCTGGGTCCTGGCCACCAGTCCAGGGGGCTCTGCTTTTTAATTTAATTTTAAATTTTAAGATTCTTAAACATTTTAAAAACCTTGTTTACTTTACATACAACAATAGTTTAGTTATATATTATAGGCTTATAGAAAGAGATCTTCTAAAAACGTTAAAATGTACGACTGGCACGCGAAACCTTAAATTAGAGTGAATAAATGAAGATTCGGCGCACCACTTCTGAAAGGTTGCTGACCCTGTGTTAGCCTGTGTAAATTCACACTCACCCAGACTGTGCTAAATGCCAACATGCACCTGCAGGAATATTAATGGATGAGCCACACTTAGGGCCATGTCCTGCAGTCCCTGCACGGTCCCCTGTGACTCATCACTAACCTTCCTCACCTTATGTGAAGGGCTGTTGACAGAATGAAAACTGCCATGGAGAGGTAATGAACTACTCTGCAAATAGTGTCCTGAATGCACAGCCAGTCTCATCCCTTAGCAAATGAAATCTGCATCTTGCTCTGTATGAACCAAATGTGTGATTTTTTTTGTGTCTTTCCTATGCTGTAACACTTTAACACCGCCCAGCCCTTTGACAGTGTATGAGACATTCCACCCCTGGTCTTCATGAGCAGTCTAGCAATGCCATCTAGCCTGAAGTCAGAACATGTTTTTCCTTAGCCGCTTGTCTGAATCTCTCAGGCTCTTTTATCCTGTGCTATGATTTGTTTGCCTTTTACTTTACTGAAAGCCATACTTAGTTGGACAAGCCTTTCCTAAGAATACTGGCTTTCCAATCCCCAAACTCACCTTCTTTCTCTGTCTTCTGAGCCTTTGCCATAATGTCATTTGTAAAACTAAGTACTCAGCAGTGCACAAAACGTTCCTAAAGTGACCAGCCTAGGGGAACAGTTATCTCTTTTGACTTCTAACTGACTCCCTCCAGTGTATTCTAGGGCCCTGTTTGCCTTTTGTGCAAGTTCTGCTGTTGCCAACTGTTCTGTTTCCTTTTTTAGTTTCCTCAAGGAGAAGTCCATCCAAAGTACATTTTGCCTTTTTATTGGTCCTCCCCAGACGTGTAGCCTTTCATTTACTGACATTGAATCCATATGCCAATCTCATCAGAGTGTGCAAACTTCAGAAAAGTTACCTGTAGCACTCCCTTGATGAGTCAACTTCTATTTTCCAGGACATATTTCTTCATATCCCATTTCCCACAAGCATCACTACACCTTCTCCCATACAGCCTCTGTACCTGGAATGGCCTGCCTATCCTATGCAACAGGGAGCTGCCCTCTCCTCCTTCAAATCCCTTCTCAACACACACCTTTACCTCCCCTCCCCCCATGATCCTCTAATTAATGTCCTTTAAAACATTACATTAAATATAGACTGTGAAAAGGAACTACCATGATGCACACAGCACTACCCACCCAGATAGCTCCATCACCTGGGCACTTGCCCCATTTCTGGGAGTTCAGAAGTAAGCAAGAATGACCTTGTTCTGTGTATTCCCCGTGGTGTCCACTCTTGGACTCAGGTTAGTTTGTAAATTCTTTGGAGCTTTATTCCGGGGAGGGGGGCTGATCCAAAGCCCATTTAACTCAATGGCAATCTTTCTGTTGACTTCAATGGGCTTTGGATGAGGCTCTATACCAGTCGGGGGGAGTGTGGAGGTGCTTGGGAGGTAAAATCCACTTCTGCAACCCAAGGCCAGTGAGCAGGTCTGCTGACCCTGCAGGGTGGAAGAGCAGTCATAGCCAGTCCCTACTTTGTAAATACCGATTCTGTGGCCCCGCTCCAGCCCATCACCCCATCTCAGTCTGCTGTCTGTGTGGGGCTAGCTCAGTGACGCTTTCTGTGATGGCTAAGGGGTGCACAGCCTGCAGTCCCTCTCCGACTTTTGTAGCAAGGGGTGTCTTGTGCTGGCCCTCTGCACCATGGGCGAATTTCACCCTGATGTTTGCTGGCAATGCTCAGAGGAAAGGAGGATGGATTCAGAGGTCTATTATTGAATGGAATGGCCAACCAAACAAAGGCAGAGAGCTCCTCCTCCCTTTCGTTGTCGGCCTCCTATGACCTGGATGGAATCTTCAAGGTTTCTCCGCTGGGGTCAGAACAGGCGTGACCCATTTTTGCCAGGCTTTTGCTTAAAAAGACCAATAAAATTAGCAGTGCTGGCAAGATGTCTTGGACATGGGAAGTACCCAGCCTCTGGCCTTGTGCCTCATGACACACCAGAAGCATGATGAGATCTGGGAACATATGCACCGTATCAAGTGTTAGTCTTTCCTTACGGATCAGTCTTTACTTATGGGTTTATTCTTCCACCGTGGCATATGTGTAATTCCTCTTGACATTAATAGCCTTTACATGTGCATATAGACAAAAGAAATATGGACTAGTGCCTCCACAGTTAAAGCCTGAAAGATGCTTTCCATTTGAAGTTCTATTTCTGCCTTGCTCACAACAAAGCAAAGCAAGAAAATCTCCCTATGTAGTGATATTTTTTATTGATCGCTGCACAGTAAAACTTGCCTTAGGCAACCATCCAATGGACCAGTGAAATATTGGTTGCCTGTTAGAGAGGATCTTTAACTACTTGTCAACGAAAATTATACTGGGATCCTAGAGGACGCAATAAAGTTGTCCCCTAGGTTAAGAGTTTGCCAATTGGACGTGATGCTTAGTGTAAGTGTCACTCAGCATATACATCACATGTGCTAATTTTCTGCAAATGATTCCTGATTTTCAGTGGACCTTAAGTCAGTCTTTAGCTGCTTAAAACTTTATTTCACACCAAGGTCTTTTGGCAACATGGAGTTGCTTGGAACAAATTAGCAGAAAGTTATTTTCAGGGATTCACTTAAGGAGCTTGTGAATGGAATGTGACATTTTTAGCAAATGGTACAGTTTCTTCTTCTTTTACTGAATAGAAGGATGGTCGGGTGGTTAAGGCACGAGACTCAATTTCAGGAAATCTGGGTTGGATTCCTAGCTCTACTGCAGATTTGCAGTGTGACACTAGGTAAATCATTTAATTCCTCTGTGCCTTAATTTCCCATCTATAAAACGGGGACTTCCTCTTTCCATCTTGTCTATTTAGGTGTGAATTTTCAAAGGTGACCAAATCCCGTCACTTTTTAATGGGATTTGGGCATCTACGTTTAGGTTCTTTTGGAAATACCAGGTTTAGCTTGCAAATCCTTCAGAGCAAGGACTATTTATATGGACAGCACCTAGTCCTGTTCTACCTTACAAATTATAGCGTTTCAATCCTAGTGCTCAATACAATGGAATTAGTTTGTGTATTTGTGTGCACGCGACCAATTCATCTATGTACTGGCTGCATATTTTTAAGAAGGTGCTTACTCAAATGCACACATAAAATGTTTGCAAACCTCTAGCCACTTTTCCTGGCCCTTTATTTTGTAGATTTGATTATTCACACTGCTTTACTATGTGTGTTCTAGCTCGGTTTAGAAGACCTGATGGACTGGTGGATTGGGCCATTTTTCTCTTTACACATATAATATGGACTATTTCCTCCCTCTGGGCACTTGACTGTTTTAAATCAAGGTATCTTTGTTCACGGAGACTAGGAAATATTCTTATAAAATGTCTTATTTCTTCCTTAAATTTATATAAATGTACTTTATTGGACAAGAGGAAAACATAACACGTAGCTTGTGTGGATAACCCACTGTGTGATTAAGAATATAATATGCAGAACTTCCCCATAATAGGTCCCTTTATAAAAGACCATTGTTCTCTGGCTCCCAGCTCCATGCTAAACTCCCTTACACACTCTTCATTATACTTGTTCCCAAGATTAGACTCATAGGCAAGGAGCACGGCATATTACGGGACTGATATTGAAGGGGGTATGTTGATGAATGGAAGGGAAAACATGCTATATTGGTTTGGTTTCCTGTAAAATCAAGGCTGATACTGTAAGTCTGTCTATAGGTTCAGGACCAGTGCTATAAGGGCTTGATCCAAAGCCCATTAAAATCAATGGAAAGGTTCCCATTGATTGCAGTTGGCTTTTTATTGGTCCCTAAATGCAGAGCTCACAGCTGCATTGGATCCTTTATGGCACCCCAAAATAGAAGTTGACTCTTCACTACTTGAGACATCTCTGCTGGCCCCTGGCATGACGCCTCTGGGAATTCTTTCCTGCTCCCTTGTGCAGTGGAGTCTGAGGCATAGGGTTTGCTGTGCACATAAAAAATTCAAAGGGAAGCACTGGGGTGGGCCTCAGCATGGGTGTAGTTGGGCAGCAAGCTAGGGAGGACATGAAGGCAGCAGGGGAGTGGGTATGGCTAAGGCCTGAGGAATAACCTAGTCACTAATAACGAAGGGAGGTTATACCACCCACAATGAGAAGAGCCCCAACCCCAGCACTTCTTACAAGTTGTCTGAATCTCTTGAACTCCTCTCCTTCATGGCCCTGATTGAAAGCTTCATGGGCCCACAGATTTCATAGTGCTGGCTCTGTTCAGAGTCACAGTGCATTCTACAATATAACTGTTATGTTCTGCAACAGTACACATTAACTGCCCAACTGCTCAATAAATAAGGTAAGACAACGTTGCCAGCATCTTATAACTGAGCAAAAGTTTATGGGGCATTGGCTAATGCCTTAGGTTGATATCTTATCTTTTGTGCTAAGAAAAAAAAAATCTCTAACTGAAATCCAGAATCATTTTTATAGTCAGCAAATATGGTGCACTTGGATCCTTTGTGAAAAATGGTTTTAGCTTGAAATATATTACTCCAACATAGGATATAAAAGAAAAACAAGGGCTTATTGTTGAAGGACACAGTGTAATTAATAGTTCTATTTTACTGTGTTAAAGGTGCTAAAATAAGATCAATATAATCAAGTCAAAGTACAAACGTTATTGCCAACCCCAAACATTACAAAATCATGAGCCAGGAGCCAAAAGCCATGAGATTGGCCTAAAAATCATGTTCTGTTTTGCTCTGAAATACATTTTGGGTTCTTTTTATTTGCCTTTTATTTTTTGAGCCTTTAGAGTGCATGTGGGTCATATTTCTCAACTTTTCTATGCCAGCTTTTCTAAACCGGTTGTGAATCTGCTATATCTATCTATCTATCTATTTATCTATCTATCCATCTTGTTGGTTTATAGAAAATTCTGTTTGGGATAATCTTTAGGAGGGCGTAGAGGTTAATGTGATATGCAAAACCCCAAGGAGCACCAAACAGTCAATTCCATGGAGTTACACCATGGATAAATTTGGCCCAATCTATGAACTAAAAAAAAGGTGAAATTTTAAAACAATAATTGTAATGACAAGTAGGGTTTTCTATGTTATTAGGGTCCTTTCCAGAAGATAGTCTTTAAACTTTATGCCTGTGCTGCATGTGTTCAAAGGTAAATCTGACCACAGCCCATGCGGTACATAAACAAGCCATATTTTTAAGCACAGTGTGAAAGGTGGGGGCTGACATTCCCACTATCAGCGTTTCATGCATGAGTTATGAGCCATCGTAAAACGTTTTCATATTGCAACAATGAAAACTGAAGCTGCTCTGTGGTCGTCTTGTTTGCGCTGATAGCTAACTGAGCATTCTTTGTTATGTTTAGTTGTGGAAAAAAAGGGAATTAAATTACTAATATTTTTGGATTCTGACATTACTTCTTGTAACTTTCTGGCAAAGAAAGAACATTTTCTACAGTTGTGTATGGAGTTACTGGATAAAGATATTAAATATTAGCTTATGGGGAGTTGCAATGGTTTTAAATGTTCAGAACGGTTCAAGGAGTTCTGGATGGACTGAGCTGAGTTGTCCATGGAGCAGCTAAACAAGTAGCTTCACTCAAACTGAGAAGCTTTCAGGAAATATGGTACTATGTATTTTAGTTAGTCTCCACCATAATGTTTTCCATACAGTCTGTTCTCATGAGGGCTTTTTCAGTTTCTTTAACTAGTTTGTTCAGGATAATGCTGGGTGTTGAATCTGTTAGGATAAAGTCAGAGGTCTACCAGGCATCCTTTCCAATTCAAAACATATGAGATTAAACAAAGACACACAGCATGAGTAATACAAATAAAGCAAAGACAGAGGTCAGCTTAGAGTCTTGTTTATTAAACAATAAATTTGATATATTTTATTTAGAGGACAAGTATCCCTTACGGGTTCTTTGATATAGCATAGCTGGGTGGAGACACCATACATATTACCTCTGTCTCTGTCAGGAGGCAGCTCTCTCGTGGTTTTTGATAAATACTTCAGATTTAGGCCCTGATCCTGAAAGGTGCTGTATTCTCTGAATTTCCATTGGTTTTGCTGGAATCACCTCATAGAATTTTAGTCCATTATCTGTAGCAAATGTGCAATACATTGAGGATGGATAAAAAGGGATTTGTTTTGGCTGTGCAAAATATCATTGGTTACGTTTTGAAAAATCTAAACTGGGGAGGTTCTGATCTGGTTTCACTTTATCCACCCTCTCAAAGCTTGGTGTTTGGATAAATGGTTCTGACTGTGGTTCACTTCTGTTTTAAACAGAGGTGAGGTAAAATCAGCAGTGGCTTTGGTTTTGAAAAACCTTATCAGCCCAGTTTTTGTTTTAAAAAAGCAAAACCAAGGTTGGTTTGGATCCAGATCCAACCAGTTCCAGTTCCAGCCCCTCTCTACCATAAACCGCCGAAATGCATTCTGAAGTGGGTTGGCAGATGCACATGTAATTGGCGTTCAGAAGATCTGGGTTCAGAAAATAGAAGTAGGCCCCTGTCATCAAAATACGTGTTTAGCTGGGGGCGGTGCAGGGGGAGGAGTGGCAACATCAGTCCCAGAGCCATTTGAAATGAATCTATTGAATAGCATCATAGGAAGCTGTAATTTGAGTTTAGCCCTATTGGCATTTCTTATAATTGAGTATTTAGAGCCTGGGAATTCTGGATTCTAGTCCTGATAGTATCACTGATTCTGTATTTGACCTTGGGAAAGACATTGAATTGCTCTGTTCCTCAGATTCCCTGCCTGTGGAATGGGACTAATAATGCTTCCTTGCAGGGGTATTGTGAAACTTAACGAATTACAGTTTGAAAGGCACTTTGAGATGACAGACATCGATATGGGAACAGTGTATTCAAAACGTATGAGTGAGAGATTGTTATTTATGCTGTGACTTTTAATGATGTCCATGAGAAAAGTCACAGATAGTAAATATCAATTCAGAGTTTCCTCACTTTTGCTTTAAATTGTTCCATAAAGCATGAAGATCACAGCTGGGATTTTCAAAGAGGCCTAAGGGATTTTCTGTGGCAGTTGGCTGCCCAACTCCTTTAGGCTCCTTTGAAACTTCCAGATGAGGTTATCCCTGTATACCAGTGTTTCGCAAACTGGGGTCGCCGCTTGTGTAGGGAAAGCCCCTGGCAGGCCGGGCCGGTTTGTTTACCTGCCCTGTCTGCAGATTCGGCCGATCCAATTGGCTGCAGGCCAATGGGAACTGCTGGAAGCAGCGGCCAGTATGTACCTCGGCCCGCGCTGCTTCCTGCAGCCCCCATTGGCCCAGAGCAGTGAACCGCGGCCAGTGGGAGCCGCGATCAGCCAGACCTGCGGACGGGGCAGGTAAACAAACCAGCCCGGCCCACCAGGGGCTTTCCCTACACAAGCACCAATCCGAGTTTGAGAAACACTGCTGTATACCTAGCAAATTTAAACATTTTCAAATGGGTGGTCAGGGGATGGAGGTGATTGACCCTTTAATTGTCACAACAAACAACAACATATGAAATACCCCGATGAAACAACAACAAAAGCATCAAGCCAAATTGCACAGTCAAGGGGCCCGATTCTGTTGCCCTCAGCACCTTGCAGTTCCCATGCTGATTTCAAAGTCAGTGGCACAGGAGTATCGACAGGGGCGGCTCCAGGCACCAGTGCAGCAAGCGCATGCCTGGGGCGGCAAGCCGCGGGGGGCGACGTGCCGGTCGCTGTGAGAGCGGCAGTCAGGCTGCCTTCAGCGGCATGCCTGCGGGAGGTCCGCCGGTCCTGCGGTTTCGGCGGCAATTTGGCAGCGGGTACGCCGAAGGTGCGGCACCGGCGGACCTCCCGCAGGCATGCCGCCGAATCGGAGTAACCAGCGGACCTCCCACAGGCGCGCTGCTGAAAGCCGCCTGACTGCTGTGCTTGGGGCAGCAAAATACATAGAGCCGCCCCTGGGTATCAAGGGAAGAATTGGGCCCTGTGGACGGCATGAGTGTAACTGAGAACACAGTTTGGCTCTCTGTCATTTGTAGAGGATTTGATGCTTCCCCCCCCCCTGTGTTTTTCCATGAACATGACAAAAATGCATATAACTGCTCAAAGAAACAACCACCTTTGCAAAGGCTCAATAGAGGGGTCAATCTATTTTCTGTCCTCTGCTTCACAATATTGTTATGAGCAGGTGAAACATTGTTTTTGGCTGAGGTGAAACCCAGTTGAGATTGGTAGTTGTGAACTCACCCTTCTATTAACATAATTGTAAGCATAAGACCCATCGAAAACAAAAGGTGCGGGTGAGCCCACCCAAGACTTTTGGCTGAGGACTGTTTTGAGTAGTGGTATGTGCGCATGTGAAAGAAGAGAAATCACACAGAAACTGAGGTCAGACAGAACAGATGAGGGAGAGAAACAGCCTGAAGGAGCCGTTGAAAGCCCGGTAGCTGAATCTGGAAGACACCTGGAAAGAGGTTTTTAGGTCAGAGCTGCAGGCTGGAACGAGTGCTCTTGGTGCTGTGAGCAAAAGAAGCTGTTGCCTGCAATTTGATTCCTTCTGTGTTCAGAGACACAGGACTTTGTACATTCTTTGTAAATAAACAAAACTGCATCAAAGAAATACCTGACTATCACCAATTTCTACTCCCAGCTGGAACAAACCCAGGGCCCCAAACTTTGACTAGCTGCTCAGGTAAAAAAGAAGCAACAATATTTTACTTTTGGGGGGGGGTGCACACCTTAGAACTAATATATACATCTTTGGTGCTTTTACAATGAGTTGATTCTGTTCAGCCTCACCAGGTACCAGGGGGAGGGGGAGAGGAACTGAATTTTCAAACTGATGACACATTTATACCAGAATTCTAACTTTATAATATTATTGTATCATTTGACTTACATGTATACTTTGGAATGTTTATAACAACTGTAAATCATAGGCAAGACCAGCCAAAAGAATTCCATGCAACATTCCAAGCACAACTTGTAAAATAAACACAACAATCACAGAGGAACAACAGGGAAACGTAACAGCTCCAGAGCAGATGGGAACACAGGACAAAGCCTTCAGTAAAATTTGTATGAAGACTAGATACATGCAAGAAGATTTTTTTTCCACATTGCCATCTATATTCTACCTTTGCTCTGCGCTAAAGACTTCAAAGAACAACGTTTTATCTAGCCAGTATGAATCAAGTATTGTACCTGTGGGAGAAATGACATAGCTGACAATACAACGCTTGTTGGTAATATCAGTTAGCAGCACTGTTCCCTTCTTTTATGTGACATCCCAAGCTTCTTGGAAATATCTTTCTTCCTCTGTGTTATGTGACTGTTGAAAAGCCATCTCAGTACAGTAACATGACCGTGACCCCTAACCAACTTGCCTTCCAAGGCACCTAAAGAAGAATAAAAATTTACTAATTCCTGAACCATAAAATTCTGTGGCTGATTTCTAACCCATTAACCTTCATTTTTCCTTTTGAGGTTTATGGTCCTTTTATGATTTGGCCAGTGAATTGTAAAATAAACATTTAAATGCATTCTAGCCAGATAACAATCTCATCATTAAAACATCTAGGTTACTTTGTTTGAAGTTAGTCACTATAAAACTCTTTTGGATTCATCAGCACACTTAATAATACCTGTCTTGTTCTCCATGAAATGGGCAATGTAACATGATACACCCAATGACTTTATTCCTTCGGCTCCAGTAAAAATGATTGCAAAACTTTTTGTAACTTCCCTTCTCCTTCAGGGTAAAAGGCTGAAGTAGAGTCAAGTCAAAAGCTAAATCAATTGTACCATCAAAAGTTAAAAATTAAGCAGGTTCTGAGACCAGAAGCATGTTGAGATTGAAGTAATAGAATGTCACATTTGTCTAGTCTTATTATGCTAAAAAACTGCACTTCAAAAGCAAGTACAATACATGGTGAAGGCAGAAATATATCAAAACAACTCCAAGGACAGGAATCTGTTTGAATGTTTGTCAATGGAAAGACTCCCACTGACTTCAACAGATTTTGAATCGGTTCCCAGTAAGCCATTAACACATTTCGGTTGAGCAGTGTGGAAGTCTTAAGGGCCTGATTCAAAGTCTGTTGAAGTCAGTGGGAGATTTTCCATTGACTCCAGTTCAGGCCCCTAGGGGATGTCTACACGACAGCCGGGACTGAGCTTCCCAGCCCAGGTAGACAGACTCGTGGTGTGGACATTACGGCTCGGGTTGCAGCTCAGGCTATCAAGCCAGCGTGACCTCCTTCAGGCTTGAGAACCTGAGCTGCAGCCCGAGTGGCAACATCCACACGGCTATTTTTAGCATCTTTCTCCCTGGGCTGGGAGGTTCGCTCCCAACTGCAGTATAGACATACGCAGATTGATCAGAGCAGCCAGCAAGGGTTGCTTCTCAGTTTAGTCATGGTTCCCAAACACAGTGGAAAGGTCAGTGAAGAAGGATCACTCGGCTGGACCTCCCTTCTCTGGTGCCAATCCTGCAAGCGCTTCTGCATGCGCTTAATTTTATGAGTGTAGCCGCACCGTGGTCAATGGGACTGCCCACGTGCTTGACTTTAAGCATGTGAGTAAATGTTTGCAGGATCAGGGGTCAATACCGGAACTCCCACTGAAGGCAGTTTTGATGATAAATGGCTGGAATGGGCCGAAATTGCACACATCACCAGTAGGCAGGACTGGACCCAGAGGGCTATCTTGGACTGTAGGAGCCAGTCACGTTATGTAGAATACAAAGCCAGTTTAAGACACTGGAAGGCAGAGAGTATAATCAGCAGGAGTCTGATGTTGCTTTTTGCACAGTGAAGGTGGGAAAAAGCTCCTTGTGCAGCAGAATTGATCCCTTTAAATCCAACATTAGTATGTGCTATTTATTGCAAAGCTTTCCTCTCTGTCAGGTTCATAATCCACAAAGAAAATTTCCCTGGAGCTTCTATAATGTCTCCTCTGTTGTTGCACTCAACAATAAAAAGATCTAATTGTAATAAATTCCTTCCTGTCTATTTAACCAAAAATCAAATGGGTTTAATCAAACTTGCACATGCAAATGCTCATTTTTTGAGTACAATATGAGAGCAGCCTTTGGCCTTTCCATTTGAAAAACACATCCCAACATTAACATTATAGTTACAACACACTCCAAGAAAAGCCAGGAAATCCAATTTTAAAGCAGACATTTCGTCCTTAACTACTGTTGCTTTTATGTTTCTTCTCTCTTAATGGCATGATTTCAGGCTAGCAGGAGCGCTGCCAGCTTTTCCGCCGCCCTCGGCTGCCGAAATACCGCCGCGGTCGCCGTCCCCCAAATTGTAGTGCCCTAGGCGACCGCCTAGGTCGCCTAATAGGTTGTGCCAGCCCTGGAGGCTAGACTCGGAGTGTCATTTTAAGCAGAGGGACTCAACTTCAACTTCAAACAGACATCTGGATAGACATCTTAAATTAATGTGTATAAGTACACTCTAAGGGCCCAGCTGCCATTGAAGGCAATAGCAAAACTCGCATTGTCTTTCATGGTGAAGGAGCATTTGAAAGTAATATCTGGGATTCCATTGTATTAAGTAGGAATTAAAGACAATTAAATAATAATAATAATTAATAATAATAAAGGCTATCTTAAGGGAGTTTGCCTCACAGCATCCTCTTGTGTTTATCTTCTGTCATCCTTAACTCTCACTTTTCTGGCTTTCCTGTTAGTATTTACAATAAAATTATTGCAACATAGTTCTTGTGTTTAATATTCCCTGTTTCAAAATATGAAATTGCAGCTAACTCCCTGGATCCTTCTGGGATAAACACAGAAACGGTTTTACTTAACAGCTGCTATATATTATATTAATGATTATTATAATATATTACATCAGATCTAATTACAGCTCTATTACAAGTTTCCCTAAAACCTAATATCATACTCTGAACTTGTTTACAGCAAAACTAGAAATAGGCCAAGAAAGAAAGAAAGATCAAAATGTTCAGATCCCAACATGAGGCCAAACTTACTCAATGCTCAGGTTTGTTCAAACCCAGCATTTAGATTCATTCCTTCTAAAGAAATGGGCCAGCTGCAAAGTTTTGATGAGGTAGCACAGTGATTTGTGTAGCATTATACATAGAGACATAATCTTTTCAGGCCAGATTTCAACTGGTATAAATCCAGATGAGGATATGCTTTCCCTTATGCCCCCATCCTCTCTATAAAATTGTAAAATAGAGAGAGATTAGAGCAGAGCAAATGATTTGCAGTGAATAATTAAATCAGTTAAGCAAAGCCAAGCAAATTAATTTTGATGTGTGTGAACACTGGCAGAAGTTTTATTGCAGTAATCTTCCTGCTCTGTTTATGACATATAGCAAAAAACCTGGTGCACAAGACAGAGAACTTTTGGAATTGCTTGCAGTCCCTGAACATAGATGAAAGCTGAGCTCCTTTGAAACCTTGAAGACACAGGGCTAAACTCTGCTCTCATGCCTCTCCATTGAAGTGGATTGCACAGGTGGGTGTAAAAGCCATGTTTGACCCTCAAAGAAGCTGATAGAGTTTCTTTGGCATCATTTTATGAAAACATTAACTACAAATCTCAAACCCACCTTTGCTTCTTTTTATTCCTCTCAAGCTTTCTCAAACAGCTACTTGGCTAGGCAGAAATATCAAACTATGGCCCTGTGGCCACAAAGCCTTCTGCACAGGAGGAACATTTCTTATTAGGGTAAATCTGCTTTGTGTGTAAGTCTTTGCGGGATCAGTCCCTTAGTCAGTAAAGATGTTTTACGGGATAAAATAAAGACAATCAAGGTAGTTATCCCTGTCCACGTATTAATATTTCTACATGTCTTTGCTTTACAGCTATGGTATTAGGTAGCTTGGCCAACTTTTTAAAAATGTTACTATTTCTTGACAAAATGTCAAGTAAGTTTTCAGGAGGGAATACTTCATAACTAAAGTATGTTTTCCTAAGGGCAATAAACCACGAATAAATGTACTTTTCCCCCCATCCGGTCTTTGAGCCAAAACCTTCACAAGTTTTTCAGAGACATAAAATTTTAGGTGTTTTTCAGCACTAGGGTGAACTTGGGTGGCAGTGAACTAAAGCTGGGCAAATATTATACATCTAAAGGGGGGAGATTTTTTCTGGCCTTGCATGGGGCTAAACCCTTAGTTTTCTATGCATAATGTTAAAGGGAATTGCTTAAGACATCAGGAAACTTTTGCCCATCCACTGTATCGCTTCTACCGCTTCAGACCCCTGGAAGGCTGCTCCAGCTGGAAAGAAAACTTTTTCAGTGACATGGTAAGAGGAATAAAAAGTCAAACTTTCAATTACTTCTCTATCTGACAAATGCTTGGCTAGCATATATGCTGCTTTGTGATACCAGAAGAACGTGAAGTGAACTGAAAACAATGAATCGGTCAACACAGATTTAATTTGATCTTAAGCTGCAGTGGTCTCACGTAGTTTTCATTTGCTGAACATGAGCGGTGTGGTCCAGTGGCTAGGGCCCTGGATTGGGATTCAGAAGACTCTGCTAGGCCAATGTAAGAGGCCATTGGTTTTTCATTATGATTGATAGCAGTGGTGAGCTGATGGAACCGCACATTTGGTTTGGTAACTTTAAATCCTTAGCAGGGTGTTCAGGGTGTGGACACTTTTTGCTATTCTAAAATAAAAGACTGATTTGCTATGTGACTGGTGAACAAGTCACTTCCCTCCTCAGAGCCTCTGTTTCCCCTGCCACTCTTTGTCTATCTTGTACATTTAGACTAAATTCTTCAGATCAGGGACTATCTCTTGCTATGTGTTTGTACAGCTCCTAGCACAATGGTGCCTCACTCTTGTTTGGGCCTCTAGGCACTG
Organism: Chrysemys picta bellii; assembly: GCF_011386835.1. Classification (NCBI taxonomy): domain Eukaryota; kingdom Metazoa; phylum Chordata; order Testudines; family Emydidae; genus Chrysemys; species Chrysemys picta. The sequence goes on along the minus strand of NC_088803.1, from coordinate 44,464,456 downwards.
CTGTCTCTTGCCAGAGGGGTGTAATTAAATGACTTTAGTTCCCCAGGACCCTCCTTGCTTCCACAGCCATATCCACTGTACATTTGTGGAGGGAAGCCTGGCAAAGGGACATGTGGCAAAGTGAATCCTGCAGAATGTGTGGTAAAGTGAAATCCAGTGCAAAGAAGCAACCGTGATTGCAAGTTGTAAAAGAAAGGACTAGTTTTAATCATGGATGAATCTTCACAAATAAGGAAGTGAAGAGGGGAAGTAAAAGTAAAGCTTAAAGTGAAGCTGATCAGCTTTTCGTATGATTGGAATATACTACACTAACGAGGGCTTGTCTACATGGCGTGTTCCTGCACACTAGTTAGCGTGTAACTTCTAGTGCATCGGGCACTAACTGTCCATGTGGACCCTGCTGGCTCACAATAAAAGTTCCCTAGTGCGCATTGACAGAGTCCCAACAGCACCATGTCACTGCACATTGGGGAACTTTCAGGACATGCCAGTAGGGGTCACACAGACAGTCAGCATGTGACACGCTGGAGTGCACTTGAATTTACATCCCAGCTGGTGTGCACTAATGCACAGACAACTTTCAGACATCCAGAAATGCTAACATGCCCAGTGTACATACATGTATTATTTGTCTAGGAGTTATCAAACTAACATAACCTTTTTATAATATCTTGTGGGCTTTGTAGGGAAAAAATAATTGCTCTGATATCAGAAGTTCTTTTTAGGGATTAGAAAGTCCCTCCCCCCGCCCCCAAAGAGAAAGCTGCTTCTTGGATGATGTGACATAAGGAAATTTGTTATATACTTCACAGTATACTTTTGGTGGTTATCAGTGTTCTAGGCATTTATATGGCCCCCATCACTGAACCATCTGGGCACCCATATTTAATGGGTTCATCCTCACAACACCTCTGTGAGGTAAGGCAGTGCTATACCCCACACGTAACAGATAGGGAATTGAGAGGTTAAGTAACACATCCAAGGTCACACAAGAAGGCTGTGGCACAGCAAGGAAGTAAACCCAGGTCTCCAAAGCTCCAGGCAAGGACCTTCCTCCGCCTCCTCATTTGACTCTCCTTCCTTTCCTAGAGCTAAATTACTTTGTGATGTGATGTGGAGCCAAAATGTATCCATTTTGAAGCCATGTTACAGTACAGGGGAAGTCTACAACATATGGCTTTGATCCTCCTCACACTGAAATCAATGACAAGACTCCCATTAATTCAAATGGGAGAAGAATTGCTCCTTATGTTACTGCTCTTAAGAGTTTGCCTCTACTCAAACCTGATTCAAGTATTCTTAAATCTAAGTGGGATAGCTCTGCCTCTTGAGCTAGGAGAGATTCTTCATTAGCTCCTCAGTTATCAGTGACAGTAGCTCTAAAAAAAAAATCTCTAGCAATCTTCTACCCTCATAAAGGTGAATGCATCTTGCATTTTCAACATTGTAGCACAGCTCAGGGCTGTGAACACACAATGACCATGTGTGTGACTTGTGTACCTGTCCAGCACTCGCTACACAGTATTAGCAAGTACATTCTGCACTCCTTGCACTGACTGTCACTTACTCATCCAAGAAGTCCTATTGACCTCAGTGGGACTTTTTGCATGAGTAAGCACTACTCAATGTGAGTAAGGGCTGAAGAATCTGTCATTAAGAAAGGAAAGAATCTGGGGAAAAGTTAGAAAAATAACTAAGTTTATTAACTGTAAGAAATTAGTACAACTAAACTCAGGTGAAACTGCAGAAGATAAGATAGTTCCAGTGTTCTCCAATTGCATAAAACAACCACCTCCACCTGAGGTTCTCTAATGGGGTATCAAGTTAGAAACATTGCACCAACTATTGTTGTAGGCTTTCATTGTCTTATTAACCCACTCTGCAGACATGTCACTGCTTCTAGATATTTCTGAGTCTTCTTCCTTTCATGGGGTGTCACAAATGTGAGAAGGCAATGGAGCTAAATCCCAGGTTGGACCCAATATGAAGAGCCTCTCCCTACTGGGAGTGGAAACCAGGGTCCAAAAGCTCTCCTATTTGGGAATCGAAGGAGATTCTCCTGTGAAAGATTTCAGTGCCTGCTGCCATTGAAGTCAGTGGCAAAACTCCAGCTGACTTCAGTGGGATAAGGATCAGGTGCACAGCTTATAATAATGCCTATGCATCCGAAGAAGTGAGGTTTTTACTCACGAAAGCTTATGCCCAAATAAATCTGTTAGTCTTTAAGGTGCCACCAGACTCCTTGTTGTTTTTGAGCTTATAATAGTACCCAGTTCCTCCAGGCATTTAACCAGAGCACCTAGAAGACATACCTCAGGGCAATGTGTGCTGATTATGTATAAAGAAAGATTGACTAAAAAAAAACACAAGCAGCATGCCAGTGGGCTCGGGGGACTAGATCCTGATCAAACACTCTGTGTAGTTTAAGAACAAGATTTCAGTAAGAGGGCCAAGCAGGGACTGGGGAGTAGATCAGTTAGTGTTTTACAAGCTGTAGATCCCAGTGTTAACACATTATTTCAACAAGCTGCATGGATGAGTGGGGTACTAACTGATGTTAGGCATGATGTAAAGAAAACTGTTTGGCTGTATGTAACAGGTATTGGCAGATACATATAACTGAATCTTCTAAACCCACAGCAGAATTTTCAACACTAATTGGGTGGTTCACTATCAGGTTATGGCTTGTGTGGGTTGTATGGGACTCCTTAGTGTTCTAGCAAGTAACTGACCTACTGCTATGCAAACATTTAGAGTATGCAGTGACCTATTTGGATGATGTCTTGATTTATAGTAATGCCTGGGAAGAACCCCTACAGCACCTGAAACCAATCTTTCAGCAACTCAAGGAAGCGGAGTTAACTTTTAACTCCCCAAAGTGCTCAGTAGGAAAGCAGGAAACCAGATATGTATTTGGGGACATGTAGTAGGAGTAAGGGAGTTATGAAATCAGAGATATGTAAAAGTAGAGGCTATTAAAATGTACCCATTACTAACTACTAAGTGACAGGTGTGATCTTTTCTGGGTATTGTGGAATATTATTGAAAATTTATTCCACATTTTGCAACTCTGGCTGCTCCATTAACTGATCTCACCAGGAAAAAATCATCTAATAAAATAAATATGACCCCAAGATGTGAACTGGTCTTTCAAGTACTAAAATTAGTTCTTAGAGATCAAATGGTTTTAATGAGACTGGATTTTTTATTTATTTTATTTTGACATTTAATGGTGAATATCAATGTCACTGATCTTGGGCTCAGGGCAAAATTAGCCCAAGCCTTTAAGAGTGTGTGTGTGTGTGGGGGGGGGGAATTCCACCTTATGCTCAAATCATAAATTGTGCAGTACCTGAAAGAAATTAGATACCTTCCGATAGGTACATAGAGACAAGTAATAAAGTAGGCCTTGAAAATACTGAAATAGCATCTCTTTGGAAGGAAATATGTACCACACTAAATCACAGCATTTTAAGATGGTTAAACAACACAGAAGACAGAAACTGAATTAAAACTTAGTGGTACTTGGCCTTTCGACTTTATATAGTAAGTTTATATTTTTAGTCCAGAGTAATCAACAATAAGAATAGATCAATTTAAGGGAATGCAATTTCATATTAATGGGGTGGATGCAGTACAGATCTTTCCAAATAGATATATTAAAAACATAAGAAAAACTTTTAACAGCAGAAAACAAATACACTGGTACATTGGTTTGCTTGATGTTTCGCATCAGAAAACAGTATTGCGAAGAGGCATTACTGCACAGGCTGGACTTGGTCTTGTTCACATTCATACTTCTCAGACCTGCCAAGGCCCAAATGAGGGGCAAAAATAACGATTCATGCAGGACACTTGAAATGTTGTGTGATTCATTCTTTTACTAGCAGACACAACTCTTTCCATAGCCTTAGTTTCATGATCCTTTACTTCTGACATAAATCGTTTTGAACAGTTAGCGTGAGGAAACACCCAGGTTGTGTGGAACGTAGGTAATTTTTGTCCCTTGACATGAGGTGTAGTCTGGGCCAAAAGGAAAAAGAATGTAAGCATGTGCTAAAGACAGGAGAGAAGGAACCAGTCCATTGTCTGCTCTGTGGCAGTTATGCTCCCAGGTGGCAGAGAGAAGAATTGCACAGGTGAGTGGTGAAGCTAGGTTATCACAATCCCAGAGACTGCCACTGGTGTTCAAAATAAACGGTGTCCTCCGTCTGGGAAATTGTCGCTAGTTTACGCATAGTGCTCCTGTAATTAGTGCCTCTCTCTATGTGATGTCTTAAGTCTCTTTTGTGGAGAGTTTTGTTGATACGGTGTCTTAGGAATACAGTGTTCAGTAGTACTAAGGAAGCGATTCTTCCAGCAGCACAGGGCACTGTGAGAACGGATCATCGAAGCCTCAACATAAATTCTTAGGGTGGAATCCACAAAGGGACTTCAGCGTTGCAATGCTGAGCCTTACTTTTAGGTACCTAGAAAATCACAACAACAACACTGACCCACCAAGCTGAGTTAGCAGATACCAATTTGATTAATAGAAAAACATCAGAAGTAAGAATACCCCACTCAGATACCTGGTATACCAACCTGAAGCCAGCAACCAAGATCTATTCATGCCTTTTTCATACTAAACTTTCTTAAGAATTTCTTCCTAAACTAAGCCACAGTGTGATGCAACACCCCGTTCAGCACAGAAGACATGGTAACGCTGGCTTGACAAGTGAAATTAATTGTTGCATTCCATTAATTCTGAGTTATGCGCCTAGCTAGGAGAACCTTGTGAAAAACAAACTCACCACATTGTACTGTAATATTATTATTGGCTGCAACCTCAGCCAGCCTGCTGGGGACCTCCTCAGTAGCCTAGCTCCAGAGAGGTTTCCTCCACTAGAATCAGTAGAACAGCTGCTGTCTTCAGAAAGAAAGAGAGGCTGACCCTACATCTGGGGCTACTAGAAGGATGGCGAGGCCCTCCTCAGAATCTTTAAACTCCAGCACAGCTTGAGATGGCAGTTGTATTTACTTCTCACGCTCCATTTATGTATTATTTGCTATTGCCAAGTGACTGTTTGTAGTCTTTCCTGTTCATTTCATATCTTAAGCATTGGACCATGCCCTGGGAATTGAGATGTTCATGGTGAAGTGACTTTAAAGATCACTAGGACAAAGAAGATTCACAGAGCCCCAGTGGAGTTCATGTCAAATCCTTTGCCTCAGAGCTTGTCAGCTGCAAACTTTTTTTAGCTTTGAAGCAGAATGGGTTAATATGACTCAGTGTGGAGCTGCTGCCCATCCTAAATGCTGTATTAAAATATTGTTACCAGTGAGTCATCCCAGTTCCCTCTGGGTGATGCACTTACAGTAAAGCACAGCCTGTTCAGCTGACGGTAAATGAAGTCCCTATCTAGTGATAACGTGGACAGGATTCCTTTATGGGAAAACTTGGTGCAGATACTTTCATTTGGCCCTGGCCTTGCAGCATATAGGCAAGTCTCTATGCCTCAAGAGTGATGTTGTCGTATGTGTTGAGTTTGTCAGATCACAGTCAGCTGATGCATCTTCTAAACCAGGGGTCGGCAACCTTTGGCACGTGGCTCGCCAGGGCAAGTACCCTGGCGGGCCTGGCAGGTTTGTTTACCTGCTGCGTCTGCAGGTTGGGCGGATCATGGCTGCCGCTGGCCGCGGTTTGCCGCTCCTGGCCAATGGGGGCCGCGGGAAGCCGCGGCCAGCACATCCCTCGGCCTGCGCCGCTTCCCGCAGTGGGAGCCACAATCTGCCCAACCTACGGACACAGCAGGTAAACAAACCGGCCAGGCTCGCCAGGGTGCTTACCCTGGCGAGTCCCATGCCAAAGGTTGCCGACCCCTGTTCTAAACAGTAGGAGCAAGTGACAAACCAAGGTTTCCCTGCCTTTTCCACACCATGACTCCATGTTACAACAGACGAAAGGTGGGGGTTGGACCGTCCACATTGTGGACTCATAAGGTAAGCCCTTCATTTCATATACAGCAGTTAGCAGGTACAGGATAGTTGCAACCTCCTCTGGGCCTGTTTGTGACCCCATGGACTTCAAACCCCCAGGTTGTGGACTCATACGATGAACCATTCACTTCACGTACAGCAATAAGCAGGTACCGTCTCCAAAACCTCACAGCTCTACAGCTGCTCATAGTGAAATACACAAGCTACTTACAGTGTGGGTTATCACAGCAGCTCCCAGTCCTCAGGTAAGTGTGAAAATTCCTGTTCTTTTTCTCGTTTGAATTATTTTGGCAGATGTTACTTGGCTGGAAGTTTGTATTAACTGAGGGACATCTTCTGTCCCCTTATATCTTGTGGCGACTCTGCTAATGGTGTGCACTTAGCACATATCTGGGTTCTGTTCATATCTACTGTTCGGTTTATCTGAAGCAAGCTATCATCTTTTATTTGGAATCAGGCTGTGCTGTGTTTCACCAAGGCCACCCAGGAGAATCTCTATTCACCTCTTTTTACTGGCAATGTCAACAAAACTCTTTTCCCAACCTCCTTTGCTATCATCAGTTTCCAGTCTCATTCTGACAGATAACAAAGCACATAAGTGCTGTGTCGTCTCAGGTATCTTCCTGGGGCATCAAAACTCATCCCTAAAACGAACAGAAATGACTTGACATAGTTCAGGCTCTTACTGTTTGTGCACTTGGATGCCACTAGCATGCATCATTTCTGGCTCTTTTCTTGATTTAGCTTTGTGCTGTCAGGCTGCTTATTGTGTGTGGGAAGAGAGATGAGCTGAGGAGACCAATGTCAGAGATAAAACCAGCTACATAGGCAATTTGTGAAGGCTCTCACTGACTGTTAGGATAAAATTAGGAGGAGGGTTCCTCAAAGAGAATTTAGAGCTTGTGAAAGACGACTGACTGATAAGCTGCCCATGTTTGCCACAGAACAGTCTCCTCACCCTGTGCCCCAACTCTGACCTGTCGGACCCCCTCTAGGTTGAGAGGAGTTCAGACTGCCTGACTCATGCAGCCCATGACCTCTGTGCTGAGACTGCCAACAAAGCCAAAGTGCATTGCGTACTGAGAAGAAAGTGCTCTTTTTGTGTATGTACAGTGTGAGCAGTGTGACTAAGCTGACGTTACTCAAAGAGAAGAAGCACCAACTAGAGGGAATGAGAGATTCTTTGGGCTACTCAAAAAAACAAAACAACCCCCTCCCTGTTATTCAATAGAAAATTGAGGGGAGGGTGTTATTACGTTGAAAAAATATATTTTTTATAAAAGCATCTACTTTCACTGGAAAATTTCAACTTTTCAGCAAAAAATTGAAAACTGAAAAGTTTCCATTTTTCTGCCCCCACATTTTTGTGTTGTTTTTGACAAAACTGAAAATCTTCCACAGCAAATTTTCATGAAAACTATTTTTTTTTAAATTTCATTGAAATTGTCCACTGGGGAAAAAAGCAACCAAAGAAAAATATTTCCCGACCAGTTCAAGAGCCCCTATTTGCCAAGGCCTGAAGCCAAGCCCTGCATTGGGATCAATGGGGAGCTCCACAACGCCAAGGGGAGTGCTTGCAAATATTGTGTACTTGAGCAATGTGGTTGCTGTGCCACCTTTAAAGAGGGTGCAGTGTACACTCTCTTCCATGCCTAGTCAGGTCTGCTGGTAGATGAGGAGAGAGGCCTTGGACCCACCGTCCCTAATGCCTCTCCAGCCCCTTTGCAGAGGCTAGTTTCAACAGTGGTATTAACTTTCTGACAAAACATTTTTTCATTGGAAAATGCCAGTCTGTTAAAACAAACTTCACAGAGAAGGGTCAGTTTTCACGAATTGTTCAACTCAAAAAAATGTTTCAAAATGGTCAACATTTTTTACCTTTTTTGAAACAAAAAATCCTGGTTTTCTGGTTTGAAATGACTTTTGGGTTTCAAAATTTAAGATAATTATAGCACAAAAATTATCTTTTGAAATGAAAAATGGTTGGAAACAAAACAAAATGTTTCAAAATTATTGAAACAAAACATTTCATTTGAGCCAAACTGAATTTTATTTTGTTTTTTCATCTTAATTTCTCCAAACTTTTTGACTTTTCATCTTGATTTGGGCTGGGAAATTTTTTCAATATCTTAAAAATGTTTGTGGAACAGGAAACCCATTTCCCACGCAGCTCTATTAACCCCGTAAGTTCATGTCTCTCATTGCACCTGGCCAAGCTATACTGTAATTATGCGAAGAAAAAAATAGCACTGTGAACTTTTCATCTGAGGATCTCAATGAGAAGTACACATATGAATGAATTAAATCCTGCATCTCCTTCTCCTGTCAAGTAGGCGTTATCTCCATTTTACAGCCAGGAAACTGAGCTTATGTGATTGACCCAAGTCACGTAGCACTTCAGGGACAGAGCTGGAATAGAACTTGTGATTCCTGACTCTCACTTCACCTGCTCTAACCATAAAACTACACTCCCCCTTAGCAGCCAGAGAATATAGCCTGGAAAGGAAATTTAAAATAAGAAGCTACCGCGGTGGGAAACGTACTGACCTTCCTGGAACAGCTCTCAGTGGCAATGCCATTCACTTGTCTTATACGATGTGCTTTGCCCATGGAAGAGCTACTGCAACAATACCTTTTGTAAGGTTTGTCACCTTCTGTTTACAGACCAAATACCGTTCTTGATTTGCAGGTTCAAGGAGGCATTTTGTAGAATACCCTGATGCATTAGATAGCCAACCCACTGCACAAAAGAAAACAAATCCTGCAAATGACTATGATAAAGTAACTGCTTATTCTCTCAGGACACCACATAAATCTCAGCATTCCCACCTGACCACTGAGAAAGCATATGTCTGACTGTAATTTAGTCCTGGAACACTTTTGGGACTAAAGGGAGTGATGCCACTTTATTGTTTTCACATACTAAAATCTATTAGAGCGTCTAACTTGTAAACCTTTCACATGTGGCACGCCCATTGAAGTCAATAGGAGCTTTGCACACAGAGACATGCAAGATCAAGGCTAAAATGGTTTTTGTTCCATCCCAGGCCAAGTTTTTGGAATGGGGAAGTTACGCCTTCACAAAGAGGAAACAAGTTTATCATTTGATCTGTTAAACTAAGAGGTATGATGTGACAGACTGTCGATGAATTTAGATGAGGGTGCCCAGAGAGACAGCTCTTTTATGGGATATATACTCACAGTATTTTGGGAAATCATAGTTGATGCAGGCAGAATTTGATATATTTGGAGGACAAATAATTTTGTATAAAGTGACAGAGTCCTGTGGCACTTTATAGACTAACAGATGTATTTCGTGGGTGAATACCCACTTCGTTGGATGCATTCACCCATGAACGCTTATGCTCCAATACGTCTGTTGGGTATAAGGTGCCACAGGACTCTTAGTCGCTTTTTACAGATCCAGACTAACACGGCTACCCTTTTGATACTCAAATAATTTTGTAGTGGCTGAAGGACAAGGCTTGTCCAGTGACAAGAAGACACAGACTTTACAGAAGGACCTGTTGTTGCTAAGCTTTGGGGGGGAAATGAATGATTATATGGACTCTTTGAAATTGACAGTACTTATTGTACTGATTGTTTTATTGCATTTAAACTGGGGAAAAATCATCATAAACTGCATTTAAACATATCAGTTCAACAGCACTGTCAACACTGCACACCATGTGAACTTCATCATCAGGAAGCTTTTGAGGATCATTCATCCACTAGCCAGACTTTTTGGTGGAACTCTTTGACTATAACGGGGTGTCTTTTGGACTTCTAACCCCAGGCACGTCAAGCTGAAAACATAGCTAACAAAGACCAGATGGTTTGTGGCTGCTTCTCACTCCCCTAATATTGATCGGAATATTCTGGAGGGAGTGGATTTTGTCTAAGTCTTTGCCTTGCTCACAACATGATGCTAACCACATTTCAGCCTTTTGCAGTGTTTGGTGCTAAATGGATTCAAATGTTTCCTGGATCTCTAGCAAATGAATGAAGTGTAGGCTGAAAAAAAAATCAAGTCTTATTAGAGAAGGTTTTACTCTTCATGAAGTATCTAAAGTGCCTTGTTTCTGACAGCTGGACAATCCTTTATTACTGAATTCCTCTGGAAAGTTTCTGAATCGTTCATTATAAAAGTGCATTCATCTCTGCCAAAATGCATGGAAACTAATCCTGGGCCAAATTCTGCTCCCATTGAAGTCCATGGGAGTTTGCCATTGATCTCAGTGGGATCAAGATTTGGCACAAAATGATCGGAACTGGTGGGCAGGATACTGTAATCTAGGGACAAATGGTTTGCACATCCCAATGCTATTTTTACCATTTAAGCTGCACTACACAACATGTCAGAGGACTCATATATATATAACCGTCTGGGCCCCCTCCAGCTAGACCTAGTAAAAAAGGACTGGTTAAGTTACAAAAAGAATCCTGCAGCATGCTGCGGATACCAGAGATCTTTGTTTAGGAGCCGCCTTCTGTTGGTAAATGCCTGCGGTTAGTAATCTCACCTTTACTGTGTAGTTTTAAATAGGAGCTGCCTTCATTTTGAAGCTAGCTCCGTTTAAAGTTGCAGAGAGAAGCAATTAAATTTGATAGAACTTGCAGTTTCTAATTGAAGATTTATGGTACATACTGCAGGCTGTCTTGTGACATTGGGACCTGCGCATATATTTTGTTAGAAGGAGCTGATTTATTTTCTCCGAGTATCTTTGCTAGAGTCATATTTTCCTGGATTCCACATTTCTTTGGCTGAAATCAGACACATTGTCCTCTCATGTTATGTTCTGCAGTATTGTTGGCTATGCAGACTATATATGTTGAAATGCAGTGGTTGGAACATATGACATTTATCTCTGTGTACCTGCCAATCGTTTTGTTACTTTGCAGCCATCTGGTCTATGAAGAGACCTTCAGAAATGATATTGAGAAATGTAACAGTCATTCAGCCTAAGAAGCTAATTCTGTAAGACACTTGCAGCACATTTATCGCATTTCAGCGGAAGGTTGACCCACAAACACTGCACTTCACTGTCTTTTCCTCTCTAATTCATACAGACCAATGAGGGCTGTGTTTTCACAAAAGGCCTCTTCGAGTCTGATTCTGCAGGGTGCTGAGTGCCAGCAACCTTCATTAACTTCAGTTGAGAACTCAGCACCCTGCAGGAGAACTCAGCACCTTTAAGTTTGAGCCCTATATTTGCACATTCATGTTCTGCATGCACAATCTGTTGGGAGTCTATTCCAACTGAGCAGATAGACTTCTAACTATCGAGTTTGGTAGTGCACATTGCTCTAGAGAGGCCTGATTTGCAAAGCCCAGATCCTGATTTCAACTTTTCCAAATTTTAGAGGTTTTAGATAGAACTTTGCCTCTAGTTCTTGCATGAAAAAAGTTGCACATGCAGATCGTGCTGGTATGAATTCAGAGTCCATGTTCTGGACCTTTAAAGAAATGTGACCCTGAATACTTAGCAACCCTTCTGTAGCCAAAGAAGTGGAGATATTAAGAGCCCACCCCTGCCTCTAGCCCTCCACGGGAGTTGCAAATGTCTGCTTTTTATTCACAGAGGTGATACCACTTTGGTTAGATATTCTCTCTGCAAGAACTATGCTCCCTATCTTCAGATGGATCACTCAGTAGATTAAGGTTAACTGATGCTTGGAGGGATTGTTATAGGAAGTCTGCTCTGTCTTTTTGGAACTGGAGGAGGTTTAGAGTTACTACACTTCCTTGTTGGTTGCATATTTGTAAAGGACAGCGGATCCCTTGCAATCACAGGAACACAGGTGGTGGCAGTCACATGCTTGCTCTTTCCCTTGTACTCCCAGATTCACTAGATCCCTGGAATCTCCTGGCTTTGTGTTCATGGAATACAGAGGTTCCTTTTCTTTGTAACTAAGGAGGCCCAAAAGTGCAGGGAGCGCTGGCCACTAAATTGTAAGAACTTTCATTTGTGGATTATGTAATGTCACTTTTTAAAAAGAGAATCCCGCTGCCTGTAATTAGACCCCCATAACTCATCCTGTAACTGGTACTATGTCAGCTTTTCCCTCTTTAATCGGATAATTATCGAGTAGTGCTGCTGCTTTGGGTAACATTTCATCATCAGAATCCATTTTTATTTACAAAATTACATACACACACACTTTCTTGGAGGATCAATTTTTAGATCACAAAATTCTAGAGATTAGTGGTGGTTGTAATTTGACAGCGCCTGGGTGAACATTCTCCCCTTTCCAAGTTTTTCCTCGTGTACACCACCCTTTAGAATGTTATTCGAAGGCACACAGCTTAAAATGGTTTATGATCATTTATGGCATTCAAACTAACTCCCATTGAAGTCAAAGGCAATTCTTTCAATTTACTTCAACGGGAGTTGGATCAGGTCCTTTCTGCAGCCTACAAGAGCAATAATAAACGCTCTAGTTGATTGAAAGCACTTTTTTTGATCACTTAAATTCCCTACAGTTCTTGTCCCCGCCCCTCCATTTTCCTCTTAATAAATAGGCGTCTTTTCATGGGTACATTGGGATATAGAAAGTCTTTATGTCTTCAGCTTTCAAACCTCTCCATCTCATGATCTTTAGGGACATCTATGAGCTACCATGAAAAATTCTCATCATCTCTGCTTCTGCTGGCTTTCTCCCCGAAGACGTGGATATAACAATAATGTCTGGGCTTCAAACAACAATTGAGGCGCCTTTGAAAATGTTTTCTTTGGTCCAAACTGCTTAAGGGTTTTCTGAATCTTTGTTGTTACTTTCTCTGTGTGTGTGTCAAAGCACAGGCACATGTATATCAGGGTGAGAGCAAGGAGTCACCAGGGGAACTGTCCATAATCTTGGCTATTTGTTGCTTTTAGTACAAATTTATCACTGATATTTTTTTATGTCAGGAAGCTGGGAAGTACAGTTTCAAGCCGCTCAGTTGGACTTAAACTACAGGCATGTGATACATTCAAAGCAATGATCAGAAGAGCACTCATTCTGTACACTAGTTTCCTTGCATGCTGAGATATTGAACCAGCTGGATTCAATATTATTTTTGGGTTAGGTTCATCTGTCCTATCAGATACAGTAGAACAAAATAACTGATTCCAATGATATAAATATAGCAAACCACAAGATCTGCTTAGAGTTTGAGCTGGTTTTTATCTGCGCCTTTTATGCCACTGGTCTGTAACCAGTAGGATACTGTAACTCACTCCTGCTTAGTTTTTGTCTCAAGTGGATCTTAGAGGAGCGTATGCAGTCAATGTTTACTTGAAATGTTTGTAACATTTAGATAGTTATAGCCTGAAGAATAGAAGCACTTGGATCTCAGAGCCTTGGTATGGAAAAAAACATTCTAGTCACACATTTTATCTTGTGTCCCTAGAGACTGTGCGACCACTGTGCATCCAAGGGTGTGTAGGTGGGTGGGGGAGTGAAAGTGAAAGTTCCACCACCACCATTGCTGTAACATTTGGGGATTGAAGGTGTAGGTGTAGGGGGAAACTACTTTCCTTTTTTTCCCCTTTTAATTGAGAAAAAACAGATTGTTTAACTCAACATGAAGTTTTTCTTCATGACCAGAGTCTTTGAGATAAAAACCGTTAACAACTGAAGGGCTAGATTGTGCAATCTTCACTCGTGTTGGTGAGCACTGACTCCCAGGAGCAGTCCCCAATGGGTGTGTCTACTCCTGTGAGTAAATGCCCTGTGCAAAAGTTGAACAATCTAGCTCAGAATGTTTAGGCATGCAGCTGAGTGCCCACGTTGCTTGTATGCTTCCTGTGATTTTGTGCTCAGACTGGGTAATTGTGCACATGGGTGACCAGAAGCGGCTATTTCCACATGTATTAATTATTAATTATTATTATTATTATCATGTTTATTACTGTAGTGCTTAGGGACCAGCTGAGGATGGGGCCCAGTTGTACTAGGTACTACACAAACAGAATAAGAGAACATCCCTGCCCTGAAGAGTTTACAATCTAAACAGGCAAGACAGACAGAGGGTAGGTGAAAGGGATATAATATAATTTGCATGCTCATTAGAACTGCACACACAGACTAGGAACAGAGTTGTGCTTGCAGAATTGCTCATCTAGTCAAAAATGACTAAAAATTTGGGGTGCCATTGTGAAGGAGGCTGATCCCCAGAAAGAACTAAAACCCTTCATTCTGAAAATCAGGCTTCCTTGAGGTGCCTCAAATTGGGGTACCCAAAAATTGAATCACTTTTGAAAAGGTGGCCTTTAAACTCCTCTCCCCACAAACCAACCACCAACAAAAATATTTCCCTTTCTTTGTCTCCTACACTCCTGCATCCTCTTCATAGCACGGAGGCGTTTTATTTTTTCATGTGATTTATCAAAGTAATACCAGCAACGCATCTCTTCATTGATGACCCTGTTTCTGTAGGTGAGAAATGCTGGGTTGTGTAAGTGCTCAGATATCCTTGGACAAATGAACGCTCACAAATCCAAGTCACTTAGGATGATCTCTTCTGTTGTCATATCCATGCTGCCACCCACAAGTCCTAGATAATTTTAGCGGCTGTGACCAGATTTAGATAAAGAGATAAATGGTGCCAAATGAATGAAGAAAGGGATTTTTCTTGCAACAAAACTATAGGAAAGAAGGGGAAAGTCCGTAGATCTAAGAGGCCTTCACATGTTTCCCCTGTGTAGCTTTGCATTGTATTTTGGTTTCCAAATATACAGTTGTCATGGTTCGTGAAGTCAAAATGTGACTGATTAGTTTTTTCTACTCTTTGCTGTACACTGTGTTTACACAAAATTATTCCCACCCACCTTGCACTGAAACTGGGATAAAAATATTTCTTTTAAGTTTGCCATGGCAATAGCATACAATTATCCCTCCTTAGAGAGACCTATGATTACCGTATTAATACTACAGGGGCTATCTCAGTTCAGTCCATGTGATATTGACTGTCAAAATGAGCATGTACCCCTACACTTTGTTTTATATATAGTCTGAACAGCTAGGTAATGAGAAGGAGTTCCTTTATCTGATCTGAGGCTGTTGCACTTGGGGTAGTTTTGTGAAGGAAAATTCATGAAAAACACATACAAGGAGAATACTAGGGACACATGGCTGAGCTTATGGTGAAAGACTGGGGTGCTAGCTGCTTGTGGATCAGGCCTCTTGCTGCTAAACAGGCCTTCCTAAAGGCACTCCAAACAAAAAGCCACATTAGGACAAAAAGTAAAATGGACAATTAAAATTGCAAGCTCTCTAAGATCTGATTCCATTTAGAGGGTTTAGTTGGTTAGTGACTCTATAATACAGATTTATTAGAGCAATAGAAGTTTCACGGCTGGCGCTTCTCCTAAAACCTCTGTGCCTTGTGGTTACACCACAGAGCTGGGACACAAGACTCCTACGGTTCTGTTTTCTAATTTGCCACTGACTCACAGAGTGACCTTGGGTGAATCCCTTAATCTCTCCACGGCACAGTCTTTCCATGTGTCAAATAGATACAAAAAAACTGCCCTATCACATAGGGGTGTTGTGGGTCTTCATTATGACTGAGTGCTTGCTAAGTGCTTTGAGATCCGCAGATGAAAGGCTTATTTATTATTATCTGATGCACAGTACTTTCTTCCCAACCTCTCAGTTTACCAAAGACCCTGTATGAAATTTTTACTCCTTATAACATGAATCTCAAGAGGAGAAGCCATGTAGCCTGAGAACCAAGAAAATGTTTGCGTGAACCCCAGTGCAAACCAAGCAGCTGAGCCTCTCCCAGCCCTAGTTAGATTGAGGCTTGAGTCTTGGGTAGTTCTTTTGGTAGTGTGATAAGTAAAAACAAGTGGGAGACAGTGGGATATCCTGGGCTTTATCCCACTGATTGCTGACACTTGGTTATTAGCTACCAGGAAACGACAATCCTTAAAAAACATGCACATTTTATTAACTTTACGCTGAGAGGCATTATCAGCTTTGCCAATAGATCTGAGTCTTAGAAGTTGGGCATAAGCAATGGAATTATGGCAGGCTTTGAGCCTGAAGGCATCACGCTGAAGAAGTCTGCTTCTGAGTAGCTAATAGCGGTAGCAACTCCTGAAATTTATCAGGGGCTGTAATAATAACCTCTAGTAATGGCATGCTGTGTTCTGGCATTCCAGATGAGAAAGAAAAGGATGGTGACTGCATATTTCCTGCCCTAAAAAAGCCATGGCACAGAGTTCTAATTCACTCTATATCCTCTCTACCCATGTCTATTGCCTAGTAACCCCAGGGTGCTGGCAGATTCACTGATCTGACTGCAAATTGCTAATGCATTTTCCATCAAAGGCTGGCAGCTCCTGACTGGCAGTGCTGAATGGCTGACAGTTATGCTAGTGTAAGTGGAGACAGTCACTGGATTTCTTGCTGTTTGTCTCTGAGACATTAGCATACCAGGCGCCTCCTGGTACCTTTTCCAATGCGTTAGGGTTTACTAAAAAAGGCATTTCCTAGACTTTAAAATTCATTGTAAATACAGCACAAATTGACGTTAGTTGCATTTTCCTAGTGGTGTCTGAGTATCTGATCTATTTCACACTTTGAGGTGGTTGGCCACACCAGCAATTCTGATCATGAGGAGTAAAAGATTTTGCAGTCCCAACTGTGTTGTATTATGACATGATCTGCATGTGGTTTAGTGAATCTAATTTATACACAGATGATATTTACTAAGGGAAATGGTCAATTCCTACTTGTGCATGCCCTGGGGGGAAGTCATTTAGCATGTCAATGTGTGTGTGTTTTGGGTGGGCTGGTGAGAGATCTTCCCTTATCCAGGATAATCTGACGTCCTGATTATATTGTCTAGGTATTTTTTATTATGAAATTGTTAACAACAATTACTAAAACAATATTTCCGAAATGGAAACTGCCTATTAATTGGGGCAGGTCCTTGAATGTCTTGCAGCCACTTTGCACTGCAACACTGGTGTACTTTGACTGTGAAATCTGAGCATATGGCCAAGGACAGATTATCCCAGTGTAAGGATATTTCTAAGGTAAGGTCTTCTGAATCAAACACCTTCCTTGTTGTTGGCACATCAGAGAAGTGGGAGCATGGTTCAGTTGGGACACAACTCCGCTAAGCTGATCTTGGGATAGGTGCTCAACCTTTTGTGAGCCAATGTAATTTAAAGCAGCCTTTAGGCTGCTCTACTATCGCACGTGATCAGGTGTGTGTGCACAGAGCTGCACTGGGATGATGGCACTGCAAGAAATAGTTATATACCAACATTGCCCCTTGCTTCCCCTCTGTGCATTTTGGGAGTATGTGAGGGTCTGGCCCCATATATCTCAATAAAAAACATGAGTGCCTATTCAGGTGGTGGTTTCTTTGTGATGACCCCAGCAATCCAATGGACCAGGCCACCAACCCACAATCAGCTTGAATATCAGCTGGTAATGACCAACCCGGGCTGAACTTGAACGGCTGACCCAGGGAGAAAAATGTGGCCTCTTATTACCAATCCCCTTAGCTATCCAGTTATTCAGCCCAATTCTTCATCTGGGGTTATTAATAAAATTCCTCATTATGTTCGGCTCTGAATGGACTTTATGGATTAGTCAGTCATGACTATTTTTGTTTTAGTTTCATGTATATTTATGCTTCGTCTGTCCTCTGATAGTCAATGCAGTTTTATAATTTTTAATATCTGTTTGTAAATTGGAGTCCACCATTCAGCAAAGTGCTGTTATTGCACTGAGTTAGTTGGTCTTCTATAATGTAGGTATAGCAAGTATTTGATTTTTATTTATATCTAACTTCTCAGATAATTACATTTATATTTTCTCTTCCTACATTTTTATTTGTGTTACTAAATTTTCCTGGGTAATACACTAAAGGTAAAAAGACCATATACTCAATTGTTAGTGCCCTAATTAAAATATTTATCAATGCTAACTAGAGATAAGTACTAATATCTTTTAAGGTCCTTACAAAAATAAAGCCCCTGTATAGCTTTTAGATAACTGTTTTTTAACCCAGCACAAAAGTAATTCCCAGGCGATGGTTTAATAAGATATTTCAGTCAAGCTCAGAACAATCTGGGAAAGTTTTCAAAGTAGAAAATGCATGAAAGTTCCCAATTAACAGGCAGGAACAGGAATTTTCAGATTAATTTCAGTTTCTTACTTATCTTGGCACTCCATTAAAATAACTACATTTGCTTTAGTAGAGGAGAGATTGATTAGACAGGAATAATCTTGTTGTTAAATGTTGAACATTATATTCACCCTACTTAACAGATTTTTGGTCCATGGTGAGGCAGAGAGTGATAGCCCTTCCTGAAAGATAAAGCTGGGAAGTCATTTAGATGTAGAGGCTTCAAGTTTTAGTGGAGCCAGTCAAAAACAGGGGGGTGGGGGGAGCCTCTGGCTGGCTTTACTTTTCCTGGGGTAGAACATCTTTTCCCTACCATGCTGACCCAAGCATATTCACCTTCCATGTGATAACACTTTACAGATAGACTGTTCGAAGAGCATAAGGAGTCAAGGAGTCCAAGTCCCATTAAAGTTCAATGGCAGTTGGGCGCTTAGCTCCCATTAGCCTTCTTAGAAGATCTCAAGGTTAACAGTTGCATCTGAAGTTAAAAAAAAGACATAAGAACATAAGAACAGCCATACTGGGTCAGACCAATGGTCCATCTAGTCCAGTATCCTGTCTTCCAACAGTAGCCAATGCCAGATGCTTCAGGGGGAATGAACAGAACAGGGCAATTATCTAGTAATCCGTCCCCTGTCATCCAGGCTCAGTCATTCTGGCAGTCAGAGGCTTAGGTAGGGGCACACAGAGCATGGGGTTATGTGAAGGGGTAAATAACACTTCCTTATTCACTTTCCCCACACCATTCATGATATATTAATTACTACAACTTCTGAACTTTGGTTGGGTTTGTTAATCAACTCCAAGCCTAAACCCTGATCCTGCAAAGTCTTACGTACACATTTAATTTATGCATATCAGTAGTCCCATGGGGCCTTTTGTGTGTCTAAAGTTCAACACTCTCATAAGTGTCAGTAGTAGTGCCAACCCAAGAGTTCAATTCTAAAATGATTACATGAGGTATAAATGTGCTGAGTCATTAGACTGTTCACTCAATCAAGGATTCTTGCATATTTGGGCTAGTTGGCTGAGATTTTCTAAGTCATCTACAAAAACTCCTAAATAGCCCATCTGTGCGAGAATCCCTGACTGAATGAATCATCTGTAATGACCCAATCAGAATGCTTACTGATCACAAAACTGTAAGGAAAATGATGTATAAATCATCTGTCATTCTCAAGCTGGTGATGTGACACACAATAGCAGCAGGTCTCTCAGAAGCAAACGTAGGGGGATTCTACCTGCACTCCTTTCTCAGGCAAAACCCCCATTGCTATTGATGGGATTGCGCCCTAAAGCCATGCATTTTTAACCCTTGTTCAGTTTTGAATGGGATATTCTTCCCCCAATTTTCCACTGGATTCCCGTTACAGACTAGTCTGAAATGTTGCCAGTGCTCAAACACCACAAATGAATTTGCTTGGCTCTGAGGAAGATGTTTCTGTCAAAAGCTAACTTATGCTACCATTTTTCCAACTGTTAATGGGCAGATTATAGAATAGAGACATTTTCCTTTTATTTTTTTGCAGCTTATTCAAAAAAAGCTTTTATGATCTTTTATAATTGTACTGGTGAAAACATCACTCCAAAATAGTGTGGTCTTCACAGCCGTATCTTTTGCCTTGCAGATTAAAGCCATTTTTAAGTGAAGGGATTGAAAAGTAATGTTGAAACCCATAAATATTTTGCCTGTAATTTACAGAGTTTAAGGCTTTTTAAAAACATTATTTTGTATAAACACAATTTACTCTCAGGCTGGAACATTGTATAAATGTTTCAGAACAGAGCAGGTCCTGAAATGTATTAGTATAAACTCTTAGGGTATGTCTACACTGCAGTTAGAAACCCACGGCTGGCCAGTGCCAGCTGACTTGGGCGAAGGGGCTCAGGCTAAGGGGCTGTTTAATTGAGGTATAGATATTTGGGCTTGGGCTGCAGCCCGAGTTCTTGGACCCTCCCACTTCACAGGGTCCTAGAGCCCAGGCCCCAGCCTGAGCTCAAACATCTGTACTGCAATTAAACAGCCCCTTAACTCGAGCCCCGGGAGCCCAGGTCAGCTGGTATGGGTCAGCCAGGGGTTTTTAACTGCAGTGTAGATGTACCCCTAGAAGCACAAGTGCCCAATCCTGTATTTCTTACTCAGATGGCTAGCCCTATTGCAAAATTAGGAGCCAAGGCCAACATGTTCAAAGCTAGCTGCTGATTTGGGGTTTCTCAACTTCCAGGTGCCCAACCTGCAACACCGTTAGGGTATGTATGGACTGCAGCTAGGAGCGAGTCTCTCAGCCCAGGGGACAGATTTTTGCTAACATGCTAAAAACAGCAGCATAGACATTGTGTCACTGGTGGCAGCATGGGCCAGCCACCTGGGTACAAGCTACTGCCTGCCATAACTGTGCCATGCTGCCATTTTTAGTGTGTTCGCTCAAGCAGAGCTAGTGCATGTCTGTCCACGCGGGCTGGGAGGCAATATGCAGTGGACATATTCTTAAAGCCCCAGCTGTCAAAAGGGAATGCTTAGCATTTTGGAAGATCAGAAGGGGCAGGTCAAAATGGAGACACCCAAAATCAATGGTCCCTTTTGAAAACTTGCCTGTAGGTTTGTAATGGAATTTCTGATACAAGCTGTAGGGCCAATCCTGCTCCAATTTTTATAACTGACTTCAAAGGTGCCAGACTGGTCCATTTACTATCTCAGTGTGACTGTCACAAGTATGGTAATACAAATCAACTGCTGATGGACTTTATACTTGCAGAAGGCTGTGATGATCCATTGTACCCATGGCAGTTTCTTGTTACTTTTCAATCTCTTCTTAAACAAAGTCAGAGTTCTCAAAAAGCCATCTCAGAGAGGGAGAGTAATATTTTCTCAACACTTATTGCAATCAGCTTAGCTCTACGTGTGAAGGCAACAGCCCTTCACATGTATAGCAACAATATATACCAAACTTACTGACCCTCCAAGCTGCATCCGACAATCTTCAGAAGTTCAAAAGCTGGTGCGTACCTGCTAGGGCTTTGGGCTTCAGCCCCACTCCTGCGGAAGCCCCAAGCTCGGGCAAGTGCGCCCCGCAGGGCTGAAGCCCCAAGACCTCTCCTCCCCACTGGACAGAAGCCTCTACCCCATCACCCCACTGCAAGGCAGAGGTCCCAAGCTTCCCCCCCAAGTCTGGTGGGTGGAGAATGGGCTCTGTGAGCCGCACTTTAACTATAAAAGGACCGCATGCGGCTCGCGAGCCATGGTTTGGCCACCTCTGATATATACAATATTAATAAACTTGACGAACATTTTATTTTTAAAAATAGTGTTTGAAAAACCTCTTGCTTTGAAAATTCAGTAGGAAATGCCACACAATTATTTTCATTTACTCATTGCTTCTGAGATGAGTTGAAATTAATTGTTTTAGACTAATTCACATAGTAGCAATTACATTTACTCTCCTGTGACAATACACAGCAAATTAAAATGCTCAGCTATTAGGTAATTTCTCCTTGATTAAAGTGTAGGAGTGACCAGAAAGTCATGGTCAACAGACTAATCAAGCAATATGAGACTGAAAACCCGTGTTTGATGTTCCAGAAATGCACGTGGCTCTACGGCTGTTTCAACTTAATTTTTGTCATTCACAAAATAAAACGGTGTGTTAGTGCAATAGCAAAGTAAGGCCTGTTCCAAAGCCCGCTGAAGCAGACAAGGGGTCTTTCCAATGATTTCAGTGGGCTTTGGATCAGGCCTATATACAGGAGCACCAGAGAGCAGAACAATTGTTCAGGCACATCACATTTTGTGTTTCTTATATGTAATTGGATTTGACTTTCCGAGATCAAGGAAAGAAAGGATTTAAATGGACATCCCCTGCAAGGTCCAGATTCTGCAGCTAGTATTAATTTGATGGCCCTCCTTCATTGCATCATCATCATCTGTTGTTATTACTATCATCAGATACTCACTTGTGTGTCACTTTGGACGTCTTTGGATGGATGTTGCTTAGAAAAGCTAAATGTTTCCATATTTTCCCATTACATTGTGAAACCCTTTATTTCCTGCATTGAACAGGGAGATGTCTGAACTTCATTATTCTTTATTTAAAGGATTTGCACACAGGGATAATAAGAAACCACCCTGCAAGAATTCATGCAAGAAACACACTACTGTTGGTCGTGATCATGCATTAGTTAAGGGGCACTGTCATTGTTTCCTTGTATCCGCCCATCCCCCGTTTTAGTTTGTCTGTATCCAACTATTGTCTCTTGTCTTGTATTTAGATTATAAGGTCTTTGGGGCAGTAACATAGTGCAGCGCATCCGTTGTGGTCAGGTCTGGCAGCACAGGTGAGGCCTACCTTGATTTCCCTTCACCCCAGGGAATAAACAAGTACAACAGGTATCAAAGAGCATGGAGGGTCTTCAGCCTTCAGCCCAGTGTCTTAGCTGGGACATAGAATCAGTCTTACTTTATTCATCCCACCTTAGCCCACTGCTAGCCTCTGTCCAGGCCCTTTACCAGCAGGGTTGTCTTCACTGAAATCCCTTTTCTGGAGTCCAATCTTTTGCCACTAGCTGGGGAGAATCCTTCTCTGGAGATGGGGTCAACCTGCCAACAGCAGCTCTTCTCAAGGATAGCCCATAGTTCTTGGTTGGCTGGGCTTCCTGCCCCTGTTTGGGAGATCCCTTCGGTGGGACCAGGCCTTCCTGGTAGCATAGTTCTCCCCTTAAAGATCTCCTTTCTCTAGGGGCATACGTGCAAGGTTCCTTCCCCAGTGAGCTCTCCTGCAAGCAGCTTGTCCTTAGGAGCACGCCTTCTCTCTAGAAGCACCTTCTCCCTGAGAATACCCACCCTAACTAAGCTCAGGTAACCTTTTAACTAGGTCCATGGGTTTGTTTACTAATTAACCATTGATTAAACACCTGGATAGTCAATTACCCCCAGGTGGGGCTTCAGAAGGCAGTTGTGGACAGAATAGGCCTGATTTCCCCTTAAACAAGCCGGTCACCTGATGACGGGTAAGGACTGTCTTTCTGTTGTGTGTTTGCACAGCACTTAGCTCAGTGGGGTTCTGATCCATGACTGGGGATTCTAGGCACCATGATAATACAAATAACAAACATTACAAATCATTAAAAAAACCAGCATTCCTGTTTTCCTAATAATGTGCACTTCTGTTAAAGGGAGGGGAAAATAAAATCTAAGCGTAAAATTCACCTCTCTGCAGAGAGCCAGCATCAAGGTTTGTGACCCATGTAAATTCTACCCGAATCCTCCAGGTTTAAATAGCACTCCCATGGTGCATAGATGTTTATGCTGGCTTTCTGCACAGCAGTAAATTATACCCTGCATGTATATTTGTGAGAGTAAATATACTTAATTGAACATTAGCAGAAAGCAAATGCTAAGAGACATGGCCTGGCTGAAGTCAATTAATTTTAACATTCAAATGAATATTGGCAAAGGTTTTTTAGAATATATCACCA
Organism: Chrysemys picta bellii; assembly: GCF_011386835.1. NCBI lineage: Eukaryota > Metazoa > Chordata > Testudines > Emydidae > Chrysemys > Chrysemys picta. Next base: position 44,440,872 of record NC_088803.1, on the reverse strand, counting down.
GCTTTGTTTAATATATCACCAAGAGATTGCCTAGATGAATAGCTACTTACTACAAATTAGTATTTGGTTGGAGATGAGCATCTTTCCACATAGAAGGGAACACAAACTGACTTCAGCGGGATGCTTGTAGAATGGAGCCCTTCTGTGTTTAAAAACTGAAGCCATCATCCTCAACGTGAACGGATCATTCGAGTGACAGAGCCCAAGGTCAGAAATGCTTTGGGAAAGGTGCCACACAAATTCAGTACTAACTATACCCATGGGTTCTGGTCTCTGGAAGCTGGGATCAGCTGACAGAAAGCATTTGCAGTAGCATCTGCAGTTGGATGTAGTTTTGATCAAATGAGGCCCTAACTGAGGCCAGGAGTGACCAACTTTTAATAGCAGGGCATGCACTTAGATCACATACAATAAGAGAAGGACAATTTTACTACCTATTCAAGATAAAGAACTTCTTCCACCATCTGTACCATCCCTTTTTCTTAAGGAGGACCTACATTTTAGATCCGGCCACCACCACTACACAAATCTAGAGCTGTGTCTCTTAATTATGCTGTTTCTATACCAGTGATGGGCATGGCACATGGAACAGGGAGTTCCACACACAGAATGATTACTGGTTTTGACACAGCCATAATCATCAAAGTAAAACCGCAGGGCCCGATCCTGAGGTTTTCATTCAGTTTTTACTCAATGGAAATTGTTTGAATGAGGACTGAGTAAAAGCTAAGTATAGACTATGGGGATCTAGCCCATAGAAACAATGTTCTAGATTTTCAAATAGCTTGGACACCCCATTTCTTCTCCAAAAGGCACATGCAATTGATTACCTAGTTTGTATATGCAATTATCTCATTTTTAAGTGCCGTTGCCATAATTATGTTTGCAAACTAGCTGTACATTTGCCACAGATTTGAGGCATGCAATTGTACTCCTCACCTGCTTGAAAGTATGGTCCAGTGTTTTGAGCCTATCAGGATATTGCAGGACAATAACATTTTCTTATGCTCTTCATTCTGTGTCTTTCCCGCACCATGTTCCACATATAGGTGCTGGTCGACAAGGAGTCACGCCAACATCTCAGATCTAGGAATAGGGATGACAATCAGGGCCGGCTCCAGGCACCAGCTTACCAAGCAGGTGCTTGGGGCGGCTGCTCCGGAGAGGGGCGGCACGTCCAGCTCTTCGGCGGCAATTCAGCGGACGGTCCCTCACTCCTGCTCCGAGCGAAGGACCTCCCGCCAAATTGCCGCCGCAGATCGCGATCGCGGCTTTTTTGTTTGTTTGTTTGTTTGTTTGGCTGCTTGGGGCGGCCAAAACCCTGGAGCCGGCCCTGATGATAATCCATCTCTTCCAAATGGTGTTTCTATATTTACAGCAAGTTCCAAGAAGCTCTTGTGTACTGTTCTTCCTGCTTGCTGGTAATACAGTCAGCTCAAGACTGACTTTGTGCGTTTGTGTGAATTGGCCACAGCCCAAGAAAGCCTAAAATGCTATAAAAGCCACACCAGCAAGTATAATACCAATTACCACCCTTGCTGGAGCCACCACTAGACAGAAATAAATGACATCCTCCTCTCTTGTACTGAGGCCTATGTTTGTATTTTGTATTTGTATTTTGAATCACTCTATATTCACCCAGCATGTTGTACCCACAGACTGAGGAAGAATATCAGACAGAGAAAGAATTAGCGAGCTGCTTCTTCATCTACATCAAAAGGTTATAATAAGCATTCACCGTCTAATTACAGCTACAAGTAACAGTCCTTCCAGTTATTTCTCTGTGTTTTTCCGTTTTGAACAATTTACTTATTATTTTATTTGATAGCTTTTAGAGCTACCACTGCAAAAGATTGAGCAGTAGTCTCCAAACTGTTGTGGCTCAATGCAGCTGCATATCTGAAAAAGAAAGAGATTGTTGAAATGTACACATTGGACCAAATCTGGAAATCTGTACTTAGTTTTTATTTTGGGTAAAAAGTTTTCAAAGGTGCCTAAAGTCCCATTTTCCAAAGTGCCTAACTCCAATGGACTTCCAGTGAAAGTAGGTGCCTAACTCACTTGGCAATCTTGAAAATCCCATCCCTAAGTGCCTAACCCACTTTTGGAAGTGGAAGTTAGAATTCTAAGTCACTTACCCAGACAACATTTCCACTTAAGTTAAAAGCTGAGTGAGACTTTAAGATTGGGCCCAATATTAATTTTGTCAGATGTTCATGTAACACAAAAAGTAATTGTTTTGTTTAAATCTTGCACTCTGGCCACCTTTTTGAAATAGCAAAACCTTCATATTTTTATTGGTCAAGAGTAGAATATAAATGGATTGTTTTTTTAGCTGTCCAATTTGTAGCAATTATGTTTACTTTCCTGTAACAAAATAAACTGTAATCCCTAGCTGTCTGTTAATTTCTGCTTGACTGAAGCATGCAACTGAATAGAAAGTGGAGCTCCACTAAACTAATGAAGAATAAAGTTTGATGTTACTTATGCAAATCCATTTTTTCTAGGCAGTGATTCAAATATCAGCAACTGTTTATGGAAAGTCTTTCTACAAGAGGGAAAAACTGAACAACGAGGAAAAAAATGTGAAGTGGCCATGCAAAAAACGGTCATGGACATCTGGACCACCCTTATCCAGGTTAGGAAATGTAACACTAGTCACGCCTCCAAGTGAAAAGAATCAATTCCATATTCTGGCTTCAGCAGATCAAAGGTCCCCCTCTAAATTTCAGGCTGCCATTTATTCATAGCACTGGTATCTTGGTACAGTACCTCATGAACCTCTGTGCTGCACCATGTCTGGAGCCAAGTCCTTCAAACCCATGCTGTCTGCTTGTCTATAGAAACAAGGTGGGTCTTGTCTCTCTAATATCCTGGGACTGTAATGGCTAAAACTACACTATCTGCTTGTCTAGGCATATACCACTGTGGTATCTGAACACTCATTGACGATAATACAACCACTTCCCTGAGCAAAGTGACCCTACAATAACAATGCAGTTGCTAGGAGGAGTCCTCACTGACTGTCTTCATGGAAAATGAATATGAAGGAGGAAAGGGAGGTTGTTTGGGGATATGGAAGAAGGGCAAAAATGAGTAGAAGGAGACACAAAGGATAGCATCTATCTACTCATACAGCACATCACCGTGGTCTCCAAGCACCTCAAAAATTATGAAGTTCCCCACGGACAGGCCCCAATCCTGCAACTTCACCGTGGGCAGGTGATTGGGTCTGTATGGGGCCCACCCACACAGATCCAGTTGTAGGTTTGGGAGCCCAATCTCCCTCTCTTCAGAGTGCAGGGACTAGACTCTGTTTTTATTGTTATTGATGGTGGTGCTGGTGTTATAGAGAGCAAAGAAATAGGTCTGAAGGAGTTGTGGCTTGTGGTCACTCAACGTCTCCTGGGAACAAGTTCCAGATTTGAAGGCCAATCACAGAGAAAGACCTCTCTCTCCTCTGTGCACAGCCCTGATTCCTGAACTGGATAGTTCCACTGGTCCAGCATAAAATTAAACTGTCTGAGATAGTAAGCTTGACATACTGGCTTCTGTGTATGCAGAGCATCTCTGTTTTTTCCTAAGGATTTTGAGTATGCAAACTTTCTACACATGCACAGTCGGGTGGATAGATTTATAGCACGGTCTTATTTTGAAATACCTAAACTGCCATTGATATGATGGACTGTATTGGCTCCAAAGTACCAGTGTTATTAGTGGGAAATTCAGCTTGATTTAAGGCTGAAATTTAGGTTTTTGTAAAAACAAGGTTTTACAAAATCTAAGATCAGTAGAAGTGTGTCCATATATATATATATTACATTCCAATGAAAATAGTTTTTTCCCCCTTTCGACATTCCCTTTAAGTGCTTTCAGTCCAAACTCTGAGGCATTGGGCTAGTTCACGAAAAGGGCTATAGGATGTGAAACTGACTAGTCTATTTTCATCATCCAGGCTGGGTGAAATGCAAAAAGTAAACTTCAGAATGAATGGTGAGCAGTAACATTGACAAATTATTTTAGTCACATTTAAGCATTTAGGGCGAAGTTCTGGCCCCACTGAAGTCAACGACAGAACTTACTGTAGATAGGATTTTTCATCCATTGATCATTAAACCTTTCACAGTGGAGGTGTAGCGGGGTGGCTACCTGCTCCAGCCCTGACAGGATTAAAACCAGCCAGGGGAGAGGGCTGGAGGGCTGGGATAACAGCCCAGGCTGAGTGGGAAACAGGCTCGGCAAGGGCCATGCCCCAATCAGGGCCCAGCTGGCCCTATAAAGGCTTGAGCCTGGCGCTTAAGAGGCACTCTCTCTCTGTGTTCGGAGAGAGAAGGGCCTGGCTGCAAGGAGCTGAGCAGGGTACTGGGAGTGGAGCAGGGCTGGGGGAAGGTTAGAGGAGCTGGGGAGCTCTAGCCTGGAAAACCCCCAGGCTGCAGGCCTAGCTGAGAGCCTAAGGCCAGTACCAGGGCTGCAGAGGGGCAGCCAAGCTATAGGGGGAGGCAGCAGGTCCAAACCCAACCTTGCCTGTGATGAGTGGCTGATACTGCAGTCTGCCCCAGGGTGTGGGGGCTAGTTGGTGACTGGCAGTAGCCTTATACTGAGGTGAGGTGGGGACTAGTGGGTGGGGGTGCCCCTGGGAGTGGGAGACCCAGAACTGGGGGGTACTGTCAGAGGGCAGCCCCCCAGATAAAAGGGCACTGGGGTTCTGGGAGGGACATGGGGACCAGCAGTGGCAAGGTGGATCACTGGTCTGCAGAGGGCACTCTGGAGGCTGGTTCAAGCTAATTCCCCAAGAGACCAGCAGGAGGTGCTGCAGGGGTGAGTCCCACGCTGCTACGGGAGGTTAAGTATCATTGTCCCTATTTTACAAATGGTAAAATGGAGACATAGAGGGTACATCTACACTGCAATAAAAGATCTGTGGCATGGTTGCAGCTGGCCTGGATCAGCTGACTTGGCTCACAAGACTCGAGCTGTTGGGCTGAAAATTGCAGCATAGACATTCGGACTTGGGCTAGGACTAGAGCCAGGGCTCTGAAACCCCATGCGGGAGGTGGGGTCTCAGAGCCCTCCACTGCAATTTTTAGCCCCGCAGCCAGAGCCCTGCAAGCCCGAGTCAATTGATCTGGGCTCAGCCTCGGTCTGCAGGTTTTTTATTGCAATGTAGATATACCCAGAGGGGTAAAATGAGGTATCTGAGGGAAGTCACACACCATGCCAGCAATAGGATCCCTGGCTCCTGACTCTCCTTGCTGTTCCTTCTCTATTGGACCATGTTGCCTCCTGATTTAGGCCCTTTTAGATTTGGTAATCTAAGGATTAAATATAACAGGTGATTCTTTTTTTAAAAATGCATAAGGCCAGATTCACTGTTTAGCCTGGACAATGTTCCTTTAAGTCCAAAGAATCTATTGTACCAATAATCCAGATGGTAACAATCCCTAATAGACACCATTCAGTGCAGGAAGGACATACTTTTAGCAATTACAGAAATAGTGGACCGCTTACAGATGGCAGTATTTAGCTGAGTTTGTTTGGGTAATCAGTCAGCTGTTTGGGGCAGTTGCTAGTTGTTACCGGGCAGCAAAGAAAGACACGCTGTACAGATGTGCAGAGTGATCAGAGGTCCCAATGACTAATGCATACCCAGGAGTCAATGTATCAAAATAATCTGTCTACCCCTGCCCTCAAAATACAGCCCCCATCTCCCAGCCTGTTTTCCCTTTTGAAATATGCTTTGAAAATGCAATGATTGGTTTGAAAAGTGGCAGGCGTGTGCACTCACACACACCAGAAAGGAAGCAGCAGAAATGCACAGTATAAGTCAGTCACCCCAGCTCAGTCTCCTCTGAAAAGCTGATGAGAGACCGCTCTGCTAATATTATCATCATTGAATGGCACAGTGGAACAAAACTCTGGATGTATAAGAACTGCAAGTATAAGATTCCCATTAAAGTTAAGCGTAAGCTTACATGCTTTGTTGAACAGAAACGGAAGTAAACATGTGATGAAGTGCTTTGCTGAATTGGGGCATGAGTGCATAATGGTTAATATACATAGGCCTCTGTAAGGACTGTTCTTATTCCTAGTAGAATATGACATGGAATGGGTCAGTCCCAAGCAATGAACAGGTGCGTATTAACACAGCTCTCAGAATAGACATGACTGCTGGGGCAATTTATGATGTTTTCCCCACAGTAGCTTGAATTTGGCTGGTGGCCTTTGTAATTTATCTTCACCAATATTGTTATGTGCCCTGAGAACATATTTCTTTCTGAATCTAAAAAAATTACCATCAGTTCAAGGAGCAGAAAACAACCCTTATTATAATGGCCCTGGACCCAGGACCACAGTAAGGTTTGGATTTTTAGCATGCTCAGAGGTGTTTTAACAGCTGGCTTATGGTTACTACAGCCGCTGAGCAAACATGAAGGTTATTTTACCTTTCTTTATTGATGGCCCAGGCTCCATCTTATTTCCTCTCTCTGGGCAGACTGGCAGTGGCTGTGCTTGGAGCTACCACGCCGCTCAGTCACTCTCACAAAGTGGTGCAACTGGTTCTTCTTAATCTTGTACTAAAAGCTGGAAAGGGACAAGAGCTGCGCGATGATATGGAATGAATGCACCTTTGTAATCTACCCATCTAGCCAAGGTATGTATAAGGCACCCATTACCTAGATTTCTAAGCTTCGAAGAGGATGCTCATTAATAATGAGAATGTTCTAGCCCTGGGAATAGACTGGATGCGCAGTCTGTACATTTGTACTCAGCAGCAAGCCACATGTTGGCATAATGTTACTGCGGTTGTGCAGGCTACATTTATACCACTTCTGATGAACACGTTTAGTCTCTCCTCCCCCCACTCAGAGCTAGCAGTGCTGTGGATCTAGCCTTGGAATAAATCAGCCACTTTCCAGATTGTTATTCCCCTCCCTGTGCCGGGTGTGGGCAAAAACTGAAGACAACTGGAGTTGCCACTGACCTCAAGAATCCAAGCCCCAGACTGGAGTAAAATGAGAACTGCTCTCTAAATTCTAATGAGGAATCAGGGGCTTTTTGGAGGTGTCCAGTGCTACAGAGTACGACTGAGCATCTCAGCTCCTCCATCGTCAGCAGGGGTTATTGTGACGATGAAAATAAACTTGGGATTCCAGAGATCATGGAGGAAGGAGATTTGACTGGTGTTGTGTAACCTCTGTGATGCTGCCAGCCATCTCCAGCTGAGAATCAGCATCTTTCTTTTACCCAGGTTTGCTGAGGAACAAGAAACTGGACTCCCCTCAGATTACATAAAGGCATGGGGTTGCAAAGTCAATGGGATTCTTGGGGGCTCAGACCCTAGTTGGATAGAGCCCACAGCGAATGAAAAACTTGGCCCAGATTTGAACCAACAGCCCTCCTACCTTCCATCCCTGTGCTGTAACCACCAGACCACAAATGTCTTTCCCACTCTTTGCTGTTAAGACGGAAGCTTCAGTTTTCAAGTTGGGAGAAATGTGGTGAGCTGAGGGCAGGAAGGATCTGTCATTCATGCAAAAACGTAGGCTAGAGTTTCCAGATATATTTTAATTTCAAATTTCTTTCTTTAATACCGATAGGGTCTGAGGGGCAGGAGAAGGCTCCTACGCCTGTGACTCTCGCAGCAGTGGGCTAGTTCCTCTCCTTGCTTTCCAAAGTGTCTGTTAAAACAAATGATATGCTTGTCAATTCCCTTGCCCTTTGGAAATCAGAGGCACCTTACACAAAATGGGAAGCTGGCTCATTTTCTACCCTTTCTTGCTTTCCCCCAAAAGGAACCTTGAATTAATGCGCATTCCTGATAAAGGCAGTGATCTAAATCACACCGGCCTGCTTTCACGTTGAGATACGAAGCCAGTTCTCTGCAGTGTCCTGGAGGGCACGTATTCTCAGCAAGTTAAAATGAAATGAAACTTAAGAAAGTCACTCCTGGTGTGTGCGCTATGCAAACTGCTGTGATGATCTCTGAGGATGTGAGAGAGCACGTGAGCTTGATCTGCTGCAAATCTTTACTCTAAACCACTAGAGAGTCAATTATAAAATGTGCCAAGGGGGGAAAAATGTGTTAACCTTTTCATTGTGTGTTTTTTTTCCTCCTCATTGCATTTACATTGGCCTTGAAGAACTGGGACATATTGCAGATGGCTTAGGGTCTATAAATTCTTATTTAAACCATCACGAGCCAAGTATAACAGGTAGCAGTCCAGACTTGTCTAAAAAGGATAAACCCCAGCTAAGCGTGTAAATAATACTCTGGTGCTTTTTATCATATAAACACATACACTGAGCCAGCCAGGTACCCTAAAAGGCCTATTCACATTTCTCTATTGTTATCTTATAAAGTGCATTATGTATGTACACTGGGACTTTAGCAGGTATTATATTTTAAAAGCTACCTCTCATTGAAAAGCTCAAACCAAACTAACAGATTGAAGTATTGTGACACTTATTTTAGGGAGCTCTGCAATTGACCATTAGCTGACTAGACAGTTATTCTCACTCTGCAGGTCAAAATATTCTCGCTCCTCGCAGGAGGAAGCCATGAGAAATTCACCTGCTGGATGTGGGGCCATCAAAGGGAATCTTATGTCACCACTAGTCCGCTGGATAGTGTCATTTACTGTTACAGCACTATACAGGGGAAGGGGCAGGAGGAATGGGTGTTCTCTTGTGGGGTGAATCAAGAAAAATAAGAAACTTGTAACCTTGTGTTCCAGTTGGGAGAAATCCTGAGTCATCTCTACCCCAGCGTCCCAATGGAGAAAACAACAACACTAGCTGCCTTAAGGGTGTTCTGAGAACTAATGAGCAAATGTTTTTTTTTGAAGATGAAAAGGGATTGGTACATGCTAAGCATTTTTATTAGAGAATGAAAGAAATAGAATCTGCATCTTCTGTTTGTTTTCTGAACTGGGGAATCTCTGATACCCAAGTATCTCCCCACAGTTTCTGTTTGTTTTTTATCCCCCTTTTGGTCCCCACTCCCCAGGCCCTGCATCATGGCAAACCCAATGACAAGCCAAGGAGTGTTGAATGTATACAACTCCCTCCAGTTTCTCAATGAGATTCCCTGCAGTTGCAGTCATAAGGGACTCCTAGTATTTTTACTACAGATCCCGAGCTAGAAGGAGTTTCTCATTCAGTTATACACATTTAGTATTGATTGAAACGTGACAAAGGAAGTCTCCGATTGGGGGAGGGCATTTTACAGACATGGAGAAAGATCACTGGGTTTGTATTTAAGCTCTGTCCAGCCACAAGGAGGAAATTTCACAGGTGACCCATCCACAATAGTCCACATTACTGCCATGAAAAGGAAGAGGCGAAGAAGATAGTTTTGATTGTGGACATTCAATAATATTTTTGGCTATGATTTGTAGTGAATGCCCAAATATATTCATTGTTATTTCTTTGGGGCCCGAACGTCAAAGGCAGAGTTGCTACTGCTCATTGCCAGGGCTGGCTGGGGATGCAAAGCGGGTGGTGGAGTCCCCCCTCCATTCAGCTGAGCAGAATTATCAAGGCTGGAGACCTGGATATCTCTAGATCCTTGGCTTTCCTCTTCTTTTGTAGGCTGACCCTTCCAACCACCCACTCTACATCTGGAGGGAGAGGGGAGAATACTTGGATTTCACAGACCAGATTCTCCATTGCCCTGCATCTTAGGTTGTCATTTACAGCAGTGTAAAATGCTACTAAATCAAAATGGTAGTGTTCTGCACCTACTTTGCACTGATGTAAATGATGACACAGGGTGCAAGGCAGTAGGCGCATGCAAGGCAATGTCTACACCACAGGGGTAATATTGACGTAGCTATGGTGCCAGCATAACCCTGTAGTGTAGATGCAGCCTACACCAACGGAAGGGGGTTTTCTATAGGTGTAGGAACACCACCTCCGCAAGCCCCTGTCGCTAGGTCAACAGAAGCATTCGTCCACTGACCTAGCTGCATCTACGCTGGGGGTTAGGCCAGCATAGCTTATCTATATATCATTCAGTGGTGTGGACTGTTCACACCCTTGAGCGACATAGCTATTTTAAGTGTAGGCCAGGCCAAACTAAGGGTACGTCTATACTTACCTCCGGGTCCGGCGGTAAGCAATCGATCTTCTGGGATCAATCCCAGAAGTGCTCGCCGTCGATGCCGGTATTCCTGCTCCGCGAGAGGAGTACAAGGAGTCGACGGGGGAGCCTGCCTGCCGCGTGTGGACCTGCGGTAAGTTCGAACTAAGATACTTCGACTTCAGCTACGTTATTCACGTAGCTGAAGTTGCGTATCTTAGTTCGAAGTGGGGGGTTAGTGTGGACCAGGCCTAAGACTGAAGGCCTGATTCTCCATTGCCCTGCACCTTGTATTGGCATTGACACTAGTACAGACAGTGTGTAAAATGCTACTAAATCAGAATGGTGATGGTTTGCACCCACTTTGCACTGGAGTAAGGGACTATGGAGAATCTGGTTCCAGGGTCCCATTGGAACTACAGGGTCATTGCAATAATATACTTCCCTGGGCATGCTTTGCTAGTTCAAACAGGAATTAGTTCAGGGAAGTCCTATGGCCTTTTATACATCAGGTCAGACAAGATGATCACAATGGTCTCTTCTGGCTTTATAAATCTAGGACAACAGCTTACATGGTCCAGACATATATGATCATCAAAAAATAGCCACATTTATGTCATTCAGATAAGAAGTGAAATTGAAGTCCTGACCAGCTGCAGTAATTAAAGATTCCCCACCAACTTGAGGGAAGTTCAGCTTGATGTCCTGGCAGACTTCCATCTTGGCGACTATATTCTTCCTACCTAAAGCCTCCCTGCAGTTTTAATTGGGTATAATATTCTTCTCATCCTAATGTTATTGTGTGCTGTGGAACAGCTGCCATGCTCTATCCAGGCATGTCTGCATTTGAATGGTTGCAGAAGTGATCCTTTTAAATAAAACGTGTATATCATTTTGTTATGTTTGCAAAGTCCTTCAGGATCTTTGGGGATGAAAGGAGCCATATGAATGAAACATTATTATTATTACTCTGTTTTACCATAAAGTCTTAGAGAATCTATTGCCCATGATGGTGATAGTTTTCAAACACCTGTATAAGAAGCGGTTTTAAAATTGGTTTGGTTTTTTAAAAGAATTGCTGACAAAAAATCCCAAAAGAACTCTGACTGCAGCAAGACCATATTAGAGTCAACATAGAGAGTACATTGGAAGCATTGTGCGTGAGAGATCAGATGCACAATTTAAAAGTGAGATGGTTGTTCTTATAAAGTTATTTGCACCATAATTTTTCCAAAGTGATGTGTTTGTTTTTAGTTGAATGGATCCCAACAGCGGCATGTCCTGCTTTTCAAAGCTGCTCCTTGCAAAATTGCTCCTTTTTCTTTAACATCATGGTTAGCTGGTTTGGATTTGGTTTTTTCCTGCTAATGTTTTAGATAAAAGATACAGTTGTGAGTGCAGTGATTTGGACTAATGACTGGGAGAGCCATTGTGAATGATTGGATTTTGTGAATTTGTGAAACAAATACAATAAAATAAACAAAAAGTGCTTGCACCACAAAATGGACTGTGTTAATTTATTTTGACAAGTGTAATGTAGTTTTCATGATTTATCTGTACTTCAGATTAGGACTCATAGTAAAGGAACTGTGTGATATTTTGTCAAAGTAATGAAACCTTTAGTAATATGAAAGCTCACTACAGTAGCCTGAAGTCAGTGAAACCACATCTGTGAGCCAGGGACGGCTCAATGGGGCTCTAGATTTTGCTCCCCTTATTCAGGCAAATAGTCTGGGATTACTGTTGTGAGTGTGGGCAATCCAGGATCTAGTCCTAAACTTGCCCCAACAAGTGGGAGGAGATCTGCTCAGGACTGATCAATATTTTGGTTTAAGCCTGATGAACATGTGTGTCTATTTCCCAACTCTTGAAGGCTGTTTATGTTTCAGCCTGGAAATGCGCACGGCGAAACCGCAGCCTTTGGTGCATATTACACTATCAGAGTCGTTATATCTCGGCCTCTCCCCGTTCATCTCGTCCCTCGATAGGTCACCCATTGTTCGACTGCAGAAAATGCGTCCAGTTTCACCTTTCCTCCTCCTTTTGTGTCCGGCCCGGGGCTAGTCACGGACAGAAAGGCGGGGATTTGCCCGGGACTGGCCGAAATCCGGGTGTTTTATTTCATGCCAAGAGCGGGTCCCGACCCACCGATCCATCCTGCGCTGTACGGCTCGGGAGGGTCGGGAGAAGAAAGGGAGGGGCCGGAGCTCTGGTTCAGACGCTTCCCCTAATGAAAGCGCCAGGTGGAGGCACTTTCGGGCTGACCCTAAGTCAGTGGGAGCCTGACCACAGGCATGGGCCGGTCTCCAGGACTGTTTAAATGGCCTGCGCTCTGCGTGGCCCCGGCTCAGGGTCTCCCGATCACATCCAGGGGACGGGCGAGTGGCCCGGCGCACGGGGATGGATTTCATCCCGCCTCCGGGGCAGGGGGCTCGTTTGACAGCCCGACGCCTTCCACCCCCCGGGCGGCCGCTCCTCTGGTGTCCCCTGCGCAGGGGGGTCACGCCTCGCTCCTCCCCACCCGAATCCCTGCTGGCCACAATGCCACCCCTGCCCCGCAGAGCCATCTCCCTGCGGGCAGCCTGCCCGCCCAGAGCCCCGGCGCCTCTGCCCTCCATCCCGGGGCTCCCCGGGCGCTCCCGCAGCCCCACGCCGGCCAGGGCGCGCTCGCTGGGGCAGGAGAGACGCCCCGGGCCGCGGGCAATGGCCTTGCAGCTGGAGCTGCGCTCTCGGCTGGGAGCGGGAGGCGGGTTGGGCCGAAGGCAGCGGAGCCCTGCGGGGAGCTGCGCGCCGCAGAAATGCCCCTTTGCAGCCGCTAGCCCCCGGGGGGATGGCGAAGCAGAAAAGGTGGGGGCGGGCTGTTGGCAGGGGGAGGAGATGGCCCGTTCCCGGTAACCCACGGGACCTGCCGCGCGTGGGTGGGAGAGGCAGCCCCCTTCCCTGCCTCCTGGCACAGGGAAGGGGCGCGGCCCGGTGCCCGGGGGTGCTGCGGGGCGGATGGGCCACGCCGGGGCAGATCTCGGTGCGTGGCTGGGGGGTGCATTGCAATGTGCCGCTGCAGACGGGGTTAAGACGAGGAAGTCTCCACCTCCTCTGGCAGCTCGAACCTGTAGCTGCCAAGCTCCATTAAAACGATCAGCGGCGCGGGGCGGGGGGCGCAGGCATTCCTGCAAAGCGGGGGCTGAGCGGGAGCCTCTCGGATCCGAGTCCTGCCGAGGGAGACCCAGGGGGGTGGTGGTTAATGAGGCCCCTCGCCCCGCTGTCCCTCCTGGCGGGCCGCACGAAGGCAGAATAGCCGCGGAGCTCCGGAGCAGCCTGTGCTGGGGCTGACACCCTCCCTCCCCCGGGCAGATGAATTTCTAAGGGCTCCTCCTCGCCCCACATGGCTCCGCGGCTCTCCCGCAGGGTCCCGCTCCACTGAGAACCCGAGCCAGCGATCTGCCCCGGCCAGCCAGCGGGCTCCGTTCCTCCTCGGCGGGCAGGTGGGAAGGAAGCCGGCTGGATACCACCATGGGCCAGTCCTGGTGCCTCATTGGGCTGCTCCTAGGTAGGTGACACTTCGGGGCCGTGCATTGGAGGGGAGGAAGGGACCCGGGGAATGTGGGTTCTGGAGAGCGGTGGCAGGGATGTGCCCCCCTGTCCCCATAGATAAGGGTCTGCCAGCATCCAGGCTGGGTCCTTTTGGCCTTCAAGTTCCTCCCCGGCTCTCTCCGGGGGGTACCTCGGGGTGGCACTGGAGGTGGGGGCCCCTTTCCGCAAACCCAGCCGGGAGCGCTCCCTGGGGTCCGATCCGCCAGAGGGCTCAGGGCGCGGAGACTTTTGCTGCGCAAGGAAAAGTGACGCTCCGCAGCTCACCGGACTGGACGTGCACCCAGGCAGGGCTGTGCGTGTCCCCTTCCAGCTCCGATCTGTAACCGCTCGCCAGACATTCAATAAAAGAGCCGAGTTAATAACGACGAAGAGCCCGGGCACCGTCCAACCCCCCGAAGTGGCTGGTGATGGGGGGGAGGGGACTCTTGGCTTTATTGGGGTCCCCCCATCTCCCCAGGCTTGTCTGGCTCTAAGAAGGCCCCGGGGATGGAGGGTTTCCATCCTTTGATTTGAATGGACTTTGCGATACTTTCTAGAGATATTTCCAGCGTTTCTTCGGCATGAAATACAAGTAGTGAGGGGCTGGAAATGCCTAAGTGGACCGGGAGCTGGTATTGATCTGCTCAGGGATAGCTCCTGGAGAGGAGTCTTTCACCAAAGCCCACATGTTGGGCTAACACAGAGAAGAGAGGCAGCCTCTGGCTCCCACCCAAAGCTCCCTGACTGCTGCTGATCATTACCCCGCAGACCGCCTTTGCAAACTTCCCTCTAATGATCTTTCTTTCCCGTCCCAGACAGCGGAGCAAGATAGGAGTCCCAGTGTATAACTCTAGCCAGGGCTGGGAGACGCTTCTTGATGCTATTTTCAACCGCCAGGGCTGGAGTTCCTGGGACCATTTTCCAGGAAGAAGCCCAGAGGCACCTGGCTTGGAGGTGAAATACATCAGAAGTATCTCACGTCTCCAAGAGGAGACGCATCGATTTCCCCACTGACCTCTAGGGTAGCTCTAGACACTCCGAACCTGGCTGCCGGCATATTTGCGCCCACCTTTAGACCTGGCAAGGTTCACATCTCAACCACCACAGCTTTAGCAAGAGATGTCTCTGGGTGCTCAGAGTTCAAGAACATAATCACCGCCGTGCTGGCGACGAAGAGAGCAGCATAGGGCTACATGATTCCCCATTAAAAAAAAGTGAGCTGTGGGAGGGAAATAAACTCTCTTTATCGCCCCTGCTTGGACAGTGTGTTTCCCTAAAAAACACAAGGGAGACTCAGCTGAAACTGTTTGTCCACGCCCGGTGTGAACTCCTCAACAGAAAAAGGCCGAGTAAAATTATACCAGTGAAGGGAGAACTGGTGATCTTGAGGCGAGGGTGCTAGGCTGGAGGGCTAGAGACCTGTAACAGACTTCCTCTCCGTGACTTAAGTTTCTCCCTCTGAAAAATGGGGAGAAAAATATGACCTGCCTCCCAAGGGCGTTTGGAGACTCAGTTCATTCATGCTTGTCAAGTACTTTGAGATCAAGGGGCGAAAGGCAATATGTAAGTTCAAAGCATTTAAAGCACTAAATACAGTCAGCAAGAACTCAACTCAGCCTTTTAAAATACTTAGTTGTGAGACGATCTGGTTTTGTGTGCCATCTGTCACAACGCCTGACGGTGATGTTTGAAGGAACGTCCCATCAGACCTTAACGTGTAAAC
Organism: Chrysemys picta bellii; assembly: GCF_011386835.1. Classification (NCBI taxonomy): domain Eukaryota; kingdom Metazoa; phylum Chordata; order Testudines; family Emydidae; genus Chrysemys; species Chrysemys picta. The sequence goes on along the minus strand of NC_088803.1, from coordinate 44,425,498 downwards.
AAGATCAAAGCTAACAGTGGCTTGACCAATTGCCCGTCCAGCTGTACCGTCTCAGCTGAACTTCACAGCCTTGGAGTTTCGATTTGAGCTTTCGATTCAAACCAAACACATTTAATAAGATAACAGAAATTGGCAAAAGGTGGCTATAGAAAGATACCATTTTTACCCCACCTTGCCTGTGCCAAAACTCCAGAAACAAATGACTTTTGTCCCCTTCCTTTTGTCCAGTTCATAATCTGTAGCTCAAATTGATGGCAGCATTTTGCCGCTAGCGCGTAGGAACTGAAATTCATTAATGGTGAATCATTAAAAGATGATGTTCAAAAAAAAGCATGGATTGTACATAACTAACCCTTCCCATCTCACAGAATATAAACTGGTAAACAGGGACCGGCTGTATGCATTATATTGTCAATGTCTGGCAGCCCTGTTTGTTTGGATAAGGAGGGTTATACAATAAATTAGCACTTTCTAGCTGTTGATTTCTCAGTGTTGTTACATTTGCAATACATCATTTTAGAATTAGGAAGGTAGGGATTTTAAAAAATTATGAATATTTTGGGGATGTGCCTTAACAAAGGGATAAGGAAACCAAAGGGATTGTATAACCTCGCTTAGGTGCTTTCTAATTTCGAGGTTGACTTTCACAGCCGTTGTATATCATCCATGAAAACGTTGTTTTTATAAATGACATGTGCTATGTTGTGGGCAAATATAGGAACCCACTGAAAGTAAAACCTCTTTCCAGACTTGGTTCTGCCAGATGCAGCCTCTTCTAGGACTGGATTCCAGCTTTGGTTTTCTCCATAGCAATTTCTGGCTTTTGAAAATTTCCTTACTCAACAATTTGTGCTTGTGGGGAAAATATAGAAACCACAATATATTTTTTCACGTATGCTTTTTTCTTTTTTCATCTCAGCCCTATCTTTATCTAGATCCATATACTTTGCAACATGGCTAAACTATCATTAAGGAAAGCGCAAACAGAGTCAAATCGCAGGATCATAGCACATTAGTTGTTGATTTTTTGGGTCGCTTTGAAATAAAGAGTAAAAAAAACAAAACAAACAGACAATAAATTAGCAAGCAAACTTGGTCTATATTAAACATGAACAGAAGGCAGTATTATTACATTGTCAGTAAAATATGTATAAACTTGGTATTATCTCTTTACGGGATTCGCTTTCTAATCATATAATTGAACTCAACTGTTGATCTTATCTTACCCCTGACCCCATAATTTTCAAACTTAAAAATAAACAGTGAAAGGCAAGAAGTCCTTTTATTTTAAAACTGGCTAGGTTCTAAACCATTTCAGAGAAGCTACCCATGGAAAATATCGGTGTGGTGTATTGGAATGTAAAAACGTTAATGAAAGTTTAGATAGAAATTGAGCAAGCCTCTTATGCTCTTACATTTCCAAGAATGAGTGGTTCTTTGGTGAAGGAGGATCAGAAATCAGAGTCAGCTACTTAACTCAAAGAAAGGAGATTGATTTCTATTATTAGTTATTATTCCCTGGGCCCCCCTCCTTACCTTCAGCATTATACAAAAGAGAGACCCAGCTCTGGGCCCCATTGAAGTCAATGGGAGACCTTCCATTGACTTGAATTAGTTTAGGATCTGGCCTGAGTTGTCTGACTATATATTTTAAGGGTCCATTTCTGTTCTTATAGAAGTCAATAGACGTTTTGTCACTGATATCAGTGGGAGAAAGATTGGGGCCTAATTTAGATTAAACTATGAGAAATTGCACAAGGATTTAAGCAAGCAGTGTTCAAAATAGAATGACTGAAGTGGGGAAACTCTTGTAATGGGCACCACGGATCTGAGCGGGGGAACTGAACAAAGGAAATATATGGGAAAGGAAGAATGCATATCTCAACCTGCCAAGCCCCAAATGTGGGGTGCAACATGTCACAAGGACCCTAACTGAGGGACACTAAAATTGTTCTAGCAAGAAACTTAAAATGCTGCTGGATTCATTCTTTTAAAGTAAATAACTTTTTTCATAGGCCCAACTTCATGATCCTTTATTTCTGATGTAACCAATGTTCAAGAGTAAAAGTGAGTAGGTAACTTTTTGACTCAGTGATGACTCAATTAAGTGACATCAGGAAAATAAGGGACACTGCAGACTTACGTTCTGCAGAACAGGTCCAGTTGATTCCTTGATTTGTCCTCCCTTTAACTCCTTCTTTCATATGTATTTTTAACCAATCTCGGCCAATCTTTTGATTTTATCAGCACAAAGATTTTTTACACTAACAGCTATGCCAGGTCATACAGCTTCAGTTAGAAAACATTTGCAGGCACTTAGCGCTAGTGTACTTTTGCTCACTTTGAGTATTGGTAAGAATAAAGCTATATTCTGCCATTGAAACATGCAAAACATCCACTGCCAATAGAAGTCATATTCTGTCATCAGTCAATTCCCCAGACAACCACTGAAGAGTCACTCACAACTCCCACTGAAGTAACTTTAAGCACTGAATTTTTGGCCCCACTGAAGTGAAAGGCAAAATGTACACTGAGCCAGAACTTCACCCTGTATCTTGTGATCAGTTCACTCCAAAAACTCCCACTGGCATCAGTGGAATTCACCTCAGCTCTCATATTGAAGTCCATGAGGTATGGGTGAGGTTATGTGGGGGATGGATTTTTTATTTCCCCTCTTGAAACAAAACACAATGATACTTTGTTTTCCATGTTTTTCATATAATTTTCCAGTTAGGCCACCTGGAAAAGGCCAATGAAAATATAGATGACAGCAGAAATTTGTGTCAAGAAAGTCCTAAACTTTGTTAATTTAATAGAGCAAGTGCAAGTCCTAGATTATGCAGCATGTAGGTTGAACGTTGGCTTTAATTTCAGCATCTGTCGGCAGCATTTAAGAGAACTGGAATGCATAAAAGTTGGCTAATATTGACAGGCAAAATAGTAGGCCGAAATTTCAAACTATCTAGAAACCACACCCAGACCCCAAAAAACACATGTTAAAACAACTCTAATTCTATGCTTTAACTGAATGAGCAACCTTTTTCTTTGGTCACTCGTGACTGAGTTAAATATGTTCGCTTGTGTCTTTATTTCGGTACGTGTTACTGGTCTGGTGACATGTATCAGTTTAATACCTTTGAAATACCTGTGGAATCTCTTTGAGACAACTTCCACCATCAAGCCAGCTAAAGTTCCGCAACTGAGTGGCTCACATTTTCTTTAGGGACAGTCTCCAGCTTTTCATGGTTCTCCACCCTGCAGGCCTCACTCATGGAGCTGAGGAGAGACCTGTGTCCTTTTGAAATAAATCTGTTTGTTCCTATTATTCATCTCTCTATTATTGTAATGCCTGGAAGCCCCATTCATGGACCAGGGCCCCATTGTGCTAGGTGCTGTACACACACAGAACAAAAAATGGTCCTTGCCCCACAGAGCTCACAATCTACCTTCCTATAGTCTGATTTTCAAAGGTATTTAGGTGCCTAATGGGATTTTCAAGAGCGCTTAAATAGATTTGGCATCTGATCCCCATTAGGTGCCAATCTGAATCTTTAGGCACCTAAACACCTTTCAGAATCTCATTCCCCGATTCCTATGATTTTGGTTTCATAGAGCCAGGCTGTGAACCCCTTGCTCCCACTGATGAGCCATTACTTACACAGGCAGTTCCCTTGAAGACAAAAGGGTTACTCAGGTGATTGTGAACCTCCGGGAGCAAGGCCCACAGCAGTCCGAGATGCAAAGACCTGTTAGATATCCAGGCCTTCTCCCTGCCAAGGCTGGCTTATTCCCTACTGTAGACTCACTAATGCTTTGTGCAGGCTACTCTAAAATATGCCAAGGGAATGGGTTGCTACAGTTTAATAGATTTCAATGTCAAGAAGTTTATCCCAGTGTTCAGGCTACATTTTTCCTTTCTTAATTCCTTCCCAACAGAACCTCTTTATTCACCGTAAGGAATTCCTCCCCTTCCTGGGTGTTTTTAGCCTCCGAATATTTATAGACTCATCATATCCATCCCTCACAGCCGCTTGTACTGAGCTCTCTAAATCTTTCATTGTAACTCAATCCCTCCCACCCCCTAATCATTTTTGTTGCTCTGCTCTCAGCACCCGCCAATGCCCTTTACATCGAGCAAATGCTATATTTATGTTAATATTATATAGTAGGTGGTCCCTTGTGCTCTGGAGCCAAATAAGTGATTTAGACATTTGAAATGAGGTTGGCATTTCATAGCCAAGCTGTCGTCTGATTACCAGTTCCGCTCTTGAAAGCTCTCTGGGAAAAAATATGCGTAGGAATCACTATTAAACAGGGCCAGGACGGCCACTAATAAAGCATCTCCGTGGAGAGGTTACATGGGGTCTGCCAATGTGTAGGCATTCTATAAGCTTGAAATGACTGAGTGCCATTCATTTCAAAAGGTGTGTCTTGTTTTCTGCTGAGTTTCCATCTCTTCTAAATGAAGGGAGATAGGTGCGATTTGGTAAAAAAATATGGATTCCAATGAAGGTTTCTCTTTTATCTAGTCACAAATACAGTACCAGAGTAGTGCCCCACCTTGTGTGTGTATGTGTGTGTGTATTAAACAGAATGTTGGCACCCAAATCCCACCAGCTAGGCATGCAGGAGAGTGGAGATGGGTCTCAGTAACTCAACCCATGTAATTAAAAGCAAACCTACACCCTCACTGGTTCTCTAGGGAAAAAAACCTTGAGTTTCCTAGTTATTTCTTCATGTTTGGGGTTGCTCATAGATTTATCAGTGCCAAACTTTTACAACAAGCTAGGTCAGAGTTTGACATAGCTCGCAAAGCAGCACTGCTACCTCAGTCTGTTGGCTTTCTTCGGTGCTTGCCGAGACTAAACTCAAAGCAAATCAGTTCTCTGGTCTATTCTTATGTCTCCTAATTAACCCTCCTCTCTCCATATTGTTAGGCAGGTACATGTAATTATCAGGCATTACCACAAGGGGAGCTCTGTGTATATGTTCTAAGCCCACGGCAGGACACATTAAATATAAATAAATACATCGCTACCCCGATATAACACGACCCGGTATAACACGAATTCGGATATAACGCGGTAAAGCAGCGCTCCGGGAGGGGGGGGGGGCTGCGCACTCTGGAGGATCAAAGCAAGTTCAATATAACACGTTTTCACCTATAACGCGGTAAGATTTTTTGGCTCCCGAGGACAGCGTTATATCGGGGTAGAGGTGTATATGGAGATATACCTATCTCATAGAACTGGAAGGGAACCTGAAAGGTCATTGAGTCCAGCCCCCTGCCTTCACTAGCAGGACCAAGTACTGATTTTGCCCCAGATCCCTAAGTGGCCCCTTCAAAGATTGACCTCACAACCCTGGGTTTAGCAGGCCAATTCTCAAGCTACTGAGCTATCCCTTCCCTCCAACTTGTCCATTATACTTAGGGCCCCAACAAATTCACAGTCATGAGAAATATGTTGGCCCATGAAATTTGGTCTCCCCCTGTGAAATCTGGTCTTTTGTGTACTTTTACCCTATACTATACAGATTTCATGGGGGAAACCAGCGTTTCTCAAATTGGGAGTCTTGACCCAAAAGGGAGTTACAGGGGGGTCGAAAGGCCAGCGGCGTGGCTGGGAGCCAGGGGAGTGGAGCAGGCTGGGGCCGGGTCGCTCTACTTACTGGTGAGTGCAGGCCCGACCGCTTCTGGAGCCCTCAGGGTAGTGGGAGCGGGACTGGGGTCGGGGCGGGAAGAGGCGGGGCTGGGGCGGGGAAGAGGCGGGACAGAGCAGGGGCGGGGGCCCTAGGGAAGAGCCGGAGTAGGGGCTGGAGCAGCACACAGCTGCGCAGGGCACCAGAAAATTTGGTGCCCCAAATTTCCTGGTGCTCTGCGCAGCTGCGTACTTTGCGTATGGGCAAGGACGGCCCTGGCTGACCTCATGACATTTACAAATTTAAAAATCCTATGACCATGAAATTGGCCAAAATGGACCGTGAGTTTGATACGGCCCTAATTATACTGAAAGCACCCCAGCTACACTGGCCCATGTTGACTGGGCAAGGGCATAGCTAAATACATGTTGGCATTGACCTAACCACAATGGCTAAACCTACAAAGGACTATATTCCCAGATGGTATTGCGCATAGGTTCCCTTGCTTGACTTTTTGCCATTGACCAATTGGCTATGGGAGATTGTCTCTAGTTTCTGGGTCCACATAATATTTTGGTTAAAAAAAAATTAGTAGAGCAGTTCCGCCTGGGCCACAGCCAATCAGGAAAATAAGTTATTTGCCAGGTGTTTCAAATATATTTACACATAAAAATGAATAAAACTTGTGCAATTAAAATACAGTGGATGCTGATAAGTATAAAATTCTTTGATTAAAGCATGCTGAGGTCTCAGTGAAATGTGCTCTCTGCCACTACTACCGAATTTTATTAGTATATCTCTATGGCCCTCTGAAATGGATTCTGCGTATGCCCCTTGCTTTATATACTGTATTTTGGTACAGAATCCTCTGAATCTGTTTCCTCCTGTGAATCCCTTTATTCTCAAAACTGACTTCATCGTGGACTGGGATTTTTCTATCAGTTTCATGTTAAAGCATTCAGAGTGAGTGTTTCCTGAGTAAGGCCCTGATCCTGCACCACTAAATGCAATGGGAGCTTTACTATTGAGTTCAATGAGCGCAGGAGAAAGAGTAACCCCATTTATACATTGTGTTAGGCCCTGTTTTTTTCTCTCTTGGTAAACTACCAGAGAAGGCATTTTAAACATAGGTAATCAGATTTAACCTGGGCAACACTAAAGACGACCCTGAAGGTACAGGAGAGAGTGTCTCCTTCACTCCCACCCTCTGTAGCCCAAATACCAGCTGTCTTGTCTGACATGCTTTTCCCTGTTTTCTGTTTCAAATGTGTAGGCCAAATCCAGCCAGCCTAGCTCAGGCAGAATTCCCACTGAAGGCTTGTGGGATTGAGCAGTAAGCTCACAGGAATAGAGACTGAGGATGTGTGTGTTGGTTCTAACTTTTATCTTGCTTATCTTGACTCATTAGGGTCTGGCATATTTTAGAAGGAAAAGCTGTACCGTAACACCAGTGTCTCTGTAGAAATGAGTCAGTTCACCAGGGTATTAATCTAAATGAAACACTAAGTTACAAAAGAATAGGGCCAAATTCTGTCTTCACTTATACCCAGGTTGAAGTCAATATGGTGTCCAGGTAGATAAGGAGGGTAGAATCAGGCCCATAGTTGTATTGATACTTTTTTATAATTGCACGTTTTGACTGAGGTAAAATAATTTGAAGTTGGTATTTAAAACAGAAGCAAATATTGATCGAAACATTACAAATACAACAGGCCCTATATCCTATTTGGGGATATTGGGTTTGTTTGATCACTTAGAAAACAGCTCTGAAAGAAAGATATTGTAACTTCTTTTTTTCAATCTTTACATTGCTTTTTACTGCTGGAATGACATCACACTGCCAGCCAGCCAGTCGCAGTTATCTGAAGCTGTGTGATGGATTTCCTAGAGCTCCTGCTTTCATAGGATGGTATCTCTGGCAATAACAAATCCTTTTCCGTGATTAACATAAGAATGGTCATGCTGGGTCAGACCAAAGGTCCATCTAACCCAGTATCCTGTCTTCTGACAGTGGCTGGTGCCAGATACTTCAGAGGCAATGAACAGAACAGGGCAATCACTGAGTGATCCATCCCTTGTCATCCAGTCCCAGTTTCAGGCAGTCAGAGGTTTAGGGACACTCAGAGCATGGGGTTGCATCCCTGACCATCTTAGCTAAAAGCCATTGATGGACCTATCCTCAGTGAATTTATCTAATTCTTTTTTGAATCCAGTTATATTTTTGATCTTCACATCCCCTGGCAATGAGTTACACAGGTTGATTGTGTGTTGTATGAATAAATACTTCCTTATGTTTATTTAAATCTGCTGGTTATTGATTTCATCGGGTGACCCCTGGTTCTTGTGTTATATGAAGGGGTAAACAACACTTTCTTTTTCACTTTCTCCACACCATTCATGATTTTATAGACCATTATCATATCTCCTCTTAATCATCTCTTTTCTAAACTGAACTATCCCAGACTTTTTAATCTCTCCTCATATGGAAGCTGTTCCCTACCCCTAATCATTCTTGTTAACCTTCTCTGTACTTTTTCCAATTCTAATGTTTTGAGATGGACAAACAGAACTGCACACAGTATTCAAGGTGTGGGTATACTATGGATTTATATAGTGGCATTATGATATTTTCTATCCCTTTTTTAATTCTTCCTAATATTGTTAGATTGTTTTGACTGCCGCTGTACACCGAGAAGATGTTTTCAGAGAACTATCCATGATGATGCTAAGATCTCTTTCTTGAATGGAAACAGTTAGTTTAGACCCCTTTATTTTATATGTATTGTTGGGATTATGTTTTCCAATGCGCATTATTTTGCATTTATCAACATTGAATTTCATCTGCCATTTTCTTGCCCAGTCACCCAGTTTTTTGAGATGCCTTGGTAACTCTTTGCAGGTAGCTTTGGACTTCAATATTGTGAATAATAATAATAATAATAATTTTATATTATCTGCAAAGTTATATAGAACTGGCATCCTGGCAAACAATTTCCTCCTCCAATTTACTAGACTACACTCTGATCTCAAGTCAAGAAAGCATCACTAATCAGGAAGGGTGCTTAAGCACATTCTTAAGTGCATGCTTATGTCACATTGAAGCCAATAGGACTTAAGGGTGTCTTCAAGTGCTTTCCTGAGCTGGAACCTCTGTTTGCAGACATGGAAAATGCAAAATAGTGCTGAGATTCATTGTATTATAGTTAATTTTATAACTGATTTTAATACATAATATAGGTCTTCCCCACAAAATTGTGCTCTTGGGAAATTCTTTATTTTGAGCATATTAAAAAGCCTGCTAACTTAATCTCAACACAAATTCAAGAGAAATTGATTTGGTAAACTACAACCATTTTTCTCGCATTTAGAAGAATGGTCATTCTTTTAGCAGCTAACCCCAAATCCATTCTGCATGCTTTCTCAGGGGAGAAGAATGGCAGAGGAATGCTTTGTTAATAACGTCTGTGTGGATAAGTGTAATTCACTTATGCAGAATACATTTGTATGTTTCTTATCCATAGTTTTGTTCCAGTCTGAACATTCCTTGCCAAATATCAAAGGTTTTGTGTCATTCTTAAATAAAGAGCTACGTAATTCCCCATGACTGTAGGCACTGATCTTATCCATGCGAATGGGTGACTTAGTGAAACATTAGAATTATAAATGGAAATAACAACTTTGGCCATAGGAAGCAAGAGCAGGTAGCAATCTATCCCTGGAGAAGAGTTGATCTACAGTGCCTAATTTTGTTGCAAGCTGTAATGTGGGCAATTTCTTCTCTATTGATTGATAAGAAACAAAGCTGTATGACTAAACTCAACTTTTTTTTCCAAAGTCAATTTACTTGGTAAAACACAAACAGAATTTGCCTCCAACAAGGAGTATTAGGCTATTTCTCTCCTGGGTTTTTTAATTATTATTTATTTAAAAGCTGAGAAGTGGATCTGAATCAGTGTAGCAGACTAACCAGACCAAGTGGAAGAGAGATGTATGCAGCATAACCTCTCATGAGATGGGTTCTAGTTTAGAGGTCCAAACGTGCAGCTCTCAAAATCTTCTCTTAATTTTAACAGGAATTTAGCTTGACTAAGGATGGCAAGATATGCCCCTTCATGAGTTGATATTATGCCCCTGATTTTTAAAAAGCTGCATGTGCAAATGTGTGTGCAAAATACCTACCTAATTTGTGCATGTACATTTGGTTACTGCAAGGGCAAATGACTAAGGGCCTGCTCCAACTCCCATCGACAACGATAGGCATTAGATCAGGCCCCACTTCCAGTAATTGGCATTTACAATTGCTTGATCTAGATGTGCAATCATTATAATGGTGCACATAATTGGCTTCATTATTTGGGGGCTGGGGGCAGGTATTTTGGATGCGGCACAGGTAGCTGTTAGTAGAGAGCTGGAAAAACATATTGTGGTGCCTTTGGAAATTCCTGTGGTTAACAGATATGGATGGATGGGCAATGAGTATATAGCAGGGGTCACAATGAGGGCTTCTCCTTTTAGTGATTGCTTTTGCTCTGTAGATCAAGTGTGATACCTTTCCTTCTCCCCTGTTTGAACCTTCTCTCCTGAGCCCCCTTAAACCAAAGTATATGTGGATTCACTGAAATGTCTGTTTTGGGGTGGAAAAAGGAACTGCTCTGACTCCCTTGGCAGTCGCCTGAATGAGAGGAGGACAGGTGAGTGATAGGACTTTATGCTGCTCTTATTTAGAGTAGAAATGATCTCAGGTAGAAATGAGTAAGTAGAAAGTGGAGTAAATGAGTAGAGTAGAAATGAGCTCAAGCTACAAAATTCAGACCTGGATCTGAACTCTTCCAACTTTGGGGGTGTTTGGTTCAGAGCATTCAAGACATAGAATCATAGAAATGTAGGGCTGGAAGGGACCTCAAGAGGTCATCAAGTCCAGGCCCCTGCACAGAGACAACCTAACCCATTCCTGACAAGTTTTGTCTAACATATTCTTAAAAACCTTTAGTGATGTGGATTTCACAATGTCCTTTGATAGCCTATCCCAGTACACCTCTACCTCGATATAACGCTGTCCTCGGGAGCCAAAAAATCTTACCGCGTTATAGGTGAAACCACGTTATATCGAACTTGCTTTGATCCGCCGGAGTGAGCAGCCCCGCCCCCCCAGAGTGCTGCTTTACCGCGTTATATTTGAATTCGTGTTATATCGGGTCGCGTTATATCGGGGTAGAGGTGTACTTAACTATCCTTATAGTTGGAAAGTTTTCTCTACTATCTAACCTAAATCTCCCTTACTGCTCATTAAGCTGATTACTTCTTGTCATACCTGGAGAACAATTGATCACAGTCTTCTCTATAACAGCCCTTAACACATTTGTAGACTCTTATTGGGTATCCCCTCAGTCTTCTTTTCTCAAGACTAAACATGCCCAGTTTTTTTAACCTTTCCTCATAGATCAGGTTTTCTAAACCCTTTATCCTTTTTGTTGCTCTTTTCTGGACTCTCTTGAATTTGTCCCCATCTTTCTTAAAGTGTGGTGTCCAAAACTGCACACACTACTCCATCTGAGGCCTCACAGTGCCAAGCAGAGCAGAGCAGTTACTTCCTGTGTCTTACATACACACTTGTGTTAATACATACCAGAATTATATCAGTCTTGTTCACAACTGACTCCACATTTACTAGACCAAAATTTGGCCCTTTAACTCTAGTATCTCTGGTCAAATCAAAATATTTCACTGTACGCTGTAGAATAATTAATTCATATATTTTGAACTGTAGCTAAATTCAGATTCTTGTCTCACTGAAGGATGTCAGAGCTACAAAGGAAGCTCTCAAAACTGGGTGACTGGGCAACAAAATGGCAGATGAAATTCAATGTTGATAAATGCAAAGTAATGCACATTGAAAAACATAATCCCAACGATACATATTAAATGATGGGGGTCTAAATTAGCTGTTACCACTCAAGAAAGAGATCTTGGAGTCATTGTGGATAGTTCTGAAAACATCCACTCAATGTGCAGTGACAGTCAAAAAAGCTAACAGAATGATGGGAATCATTAAGAAAGGGATAGATAATAAGACAGAAAATATCATATTGCCTCTATATAAATCCATGGTACGCCCACATCTTGAATACTGCATGCAGATGTGGTCACCCCATCTCAAAAAAGATATATTGGAATTGGAAAAGGTTCAGAAAAGGGCAACAAAAATGATTTTGGGTATGGAACAGCTTCTATATGAGGAGAGATTAATAAAACTGGGGCTTTTCAGCTTGGAAAAGAGACGACTAAGGGGGGGGATATGATTGAGGTCTATAAAATCATGACTGGTGTGGAGAAAGTAAATAAGGAAGTGTTATTAACTTCTTCTCATAACACAAGAACTAGGAGCCACCAAATGAAATTAATAGGCAGCAGGTTTAAAACAAATAAAAGGAAGTATTTCTTCACACAATGTACAGTCAACCTGTGGAACTCCTTGCCAGAGGATGTTGTGAAGGCCAAGACTATACCAGGGTTCAAAAAAGAACTAGAGAAATTCATGGAGGATAGGTCCATCAATGGCTATTAGCCAGGATGGGCAGGGATGGTGTCCCTAGCCTCTGTTTGCCAGAAGCTGGGAATGGGCGACAGGGGATGGATCACTTGATGATTACCTGTTCTGTTCATCCCCTCTGGGGCACCTGGCATTGGCCACTGTTGGAAGACAGAATACTGGGCTAGACGGACTTTTGGTCTGACCAAGTATGTCCGTTCTTATGTTCACTTTGCCAACATTTGTTAATTAGGCCTCCGGATACTTCTGTGCATGGAATCTTGCCCGTTTTGCATAAAATGAGACACAGGAGTAAGTAATTTGCCTAGGAATACAAAGAAAATCCATGGCAGAGTTAGGACTAGAACTTGCAGGCCTGCCTCCCAGTCTCCTTTGACCATAAAATAGCCATCATGCCACTTTAATATGGAGTCAATGTCAACTAATCCTGTAGTGGATGCTAATGTTTCAAAATTAAAAGACTAACCAATTGGACTGGATTTTGTGTACCAGATCAGAGACGGGAAAGGCTAGTGCAAGCCATACAGTGGGGATGTAGCAGCCTCCTTGTGGAACATAAAGGGCTTTAAAAATTAGAAAAACAGCATATCAATGAGGCTGCTGCAAGAAAGACCCCAGAGCGCTCATAAGATAGTTTTCCAACTAGTCCCAGTACTTTGATACTTAGAGCAGTAACAGAAAACCTGAGGCCCTGTTCCACTTGCCTTTCGGCAGGCTGGCTTCAGAATCTGATGACTTTCCTGTTTAGCTGGAGTCTGTTCCCCCTGGACTCCTCATAGTGCTTTCAGCACCCACAGTCTCAAAGCCATCCAAGCACATCTCCAAGGGCTCTGTCGCAGTGATGTTTAAGTTCCAATGAGCTTTTCCTAGAGCAAATGGCAGTTTTACAGAAAGGTGACTGAACTTGTAGACAGAATAACAGACCCTGGGTGGGGAGGCCTCGCTTCCCTGGGCATTCAGAAGACTTTGCATTGCACAACAGAAGCTTAACTGCTCCCGTTGCCACTTGACCTGATCTAGAATTCATCTGCTGAGCAGTGGCAAAGCTTGGTGCTGAAGAATGAGCATTGAAGCTGTTTCATTAGGGATTTATGCCTCAGATCAGACTAAGGGTTTTTTGGGGTGGGGGAGGTCTATTAATGCCCTGCCATTGGCCAGATCCTCAGCTGGTGTAAATCGGCATTAGTCTATTGAAATCAATGGAGCTAAGGCTCTGGCCCATGGTGTTGACATTTGTTTTCTACACTGAGCGACTGCACTGTGGAATTTTCACTTATAATCTTGCAGAACATCCCATGTCTTTATGTGCTGGCTTTATTCGAAAACACCTTCCTAATGAGAAGATTTAAGGCCTTATTCCATTCCACAAGCCAGGCTCAGATCCCGGGTCGTTTGAGCTGGCCCTTCAGTGATACACAGTTGGATGGTTTGGTTTCTCTTCCCAAATTAAGGGCCCTGTTGTAACAACGCCCCCCCCCCCCCCACCAAATAGTCAATGGAGTCAATGGAGAGTTCTGCTTGTTTTAAAATATATACATGTATGTACAGTATATATGTATATGTATGAATATATCAGTGGCACTTTGTTGGCAAAAAGAGGAACAATTGCTTTTTTGTGTGTGACATATATGTAATGGGTCAGATTGTGGCCCCTTAGATCTACTTATGGGTTGGGGTGTTCTCCAGGCATAATTCCCCTCCTTCAGACAGGAGGAATGTTCCAGTCTCACCATTTCCTCCTTTCAGAGTCCTATCCCAGACGTCTAGAGTCCTCACGAGGTCACAGCCATAAGGATGGCCCAGGCTTCTACTAGGTTTGGGGGCTGCTTTTTTTCTACAGGAGATTGGGGTGGGGCAAACCCTGCCCCTCTGAGGTGATGACGAGGTAATCTCCAGAAGGGAAACCTCACACACAAAAAAGGCCCCTCCTACAGCTTTTAGGAAGGGACAACTTGGTGCTTAAATTGCAGTAAAACCAGTTCAAATGTTTGGCGTTGGCCAACGTCCGGCAAGTCTTGCTCTGTAGATGCTTGCTCAGAAGATAAATATATATACACATACAGTAAACTGTCTCCTCAGCTTTCTTTGATAGACAGGCGAGAGAGCAACCTCTGTCATCTGCACCAGTCGTTGAATGAAATCTTCCAGCGTGCTGCTAGGTAAATGATAGAACAGAGTTAGAGTGAGCCAGCCCACAGTGGGCCAATAAAACGAATGCAGCCCAGTGCAGTCTGCAGGGACACCTAACCCAGGGACATTATTTTGCTAGATGGATCAATATAAGCCAGGGTTTCAGGTGTTTTAATTAGAAGGCATGTCATTTATTTATAGTGGGCCGAATCCTGCAGGTTCTCATTTAGGTCTTACTCAGGCAAACTGCCAATGGCTCCAGCAGGAGTTTTGCCTGAGCAAAGAGTGAATAAACATCCAAAGAAAGTCTTCAGGATTTAGCTGAGTGTTCACACATTCCCTAAGCCAGTAACATCCGTTGTTATGGGAAATGAGGTAAGTGACAGAGTTACTGTCCTTATGGCAGGCGACAGGAGAGGCTAACGTTCCCATGTTGTAATTCCCTTGTTCAGTGGCGGTCTCAACAATAGATTAAAAACTGATCGAGGACAAAGAGCTCTCAGTCATATTGGAAGATTTCAGCTGTGAGCTGAGTGGGTTCAGAGGAATCTCCAACTGAGCAACAAATAAAATAAAATTATTCACGAGTACTAACGAACTAGTGGCCTTAGTTACAATTATTTGGTTTCTATGTTTGAACTAGTTTTTCTTGAGGTCTGTGACCAGAGCTTAGCCAGTGAATATTCAGGCTGTGTGAATTAAAACATGAAGCGAATAGGACCTGTGGGTACTGAGCACCTTGCAGGATTAGACCTCAGATGCCAGGGGTCGGCAACCTTTCAGAAGTGGTGTGCTGAGTCTTCACTTATTCACTCTGAGTTAAGGTTTCACGTGCCAGTCATACATTTTAACGCTTTTAGAAGGTCTCTTTCTATAAGTTTATAATATATAACTAAACTATTGTTGTATGTAAAGCAAATAAGGTTTTTAAAATGTTTAAGAAGCTTCATTTAAAATTAAATTAAAATGCAGAGCCCACCGGACCGGTGGCCAGGACCCAGGCAGTGTGAGTGCCACTGAAAATCAGCTCGCGTGCCGCCTTTGGCACGCATGCCATAGGTTGCCTACCCCTGTGATAGCAGATCTCTCTCAGCCTTTCTAATGTGGGTCTGTTGCTCTTCTGCACATACAGAGTTTAAGCTGTGAGGTTTGCCATTTTATGGGCCTGCAGTGATCTTCATGGATCAGAATATGGGCACCATCCAGACTGGTTGTAACAATAGGATTTCACACTCTCATAAAGCCAGCATCCAGACCGAGCGCTGTAGCAACCGACTGGGCTTCAGTGTTGTGCAAAAAGACAAGCTAATTTGCAGCAATACAATATGCGATTAAGATGACCAGGCTTTTGTGAATGAGCTCTTCTCCGTGCTGCTGACGCATTCGGCAGGCTTGCAGTCCAAGCTAATCAGGATGCAGCGAACGAGTGAGGGGCACAGAGAACACTTGTGCGCCAACACCTGTCAGGCAAAATGACTAAATCTACTGCGTAATGGACGTAATGGCCGTAATGGCTTCTGATTTAAAATTAAACTCGTCAGCTTTGCCTCTGCATTCAGTTCTGATAAGCGTCTTGGCATTTCTCTCTAGCCGATGCAGATCATTACTGGTGAAAGATGTAAGGATTTAGCTTCCTGGGAAGAGTGGGTTAAAATTAGTCCCAAACTGAGGGGAAAAAAGTACCTAGGTACAACAAAAACATGCAGTAAAATGTCCCTTAAAACACTACACAGTTTAAACACAGCTGTGCAAGGTTCTTTGGCAATGTGCGATGTACCTTATAGAGAAAATATAGGGTCATTATTAAAGGCATGGGTAAGTACATTTTAATGAACACTAAAGTCACTCATGTAATGGACAGAATATGAGCCAACTTGTGGGCATTTTTAAGGAACGTGTGTTGCCCCTTCCAAAATAACACTGTTGCTTGTTGGGCCTTTGAGACTGCAGAGCACTGAGATTGCTTTGTTCTCTGAATTGATCTTATTTATCTGATCAAGTGCCATAAAGAAATTGACTTTTTTGATTTAAGCGGCTTTCTTATGATTTCATCTGAACTCCAGGGGGAATAATAAATGCATGAACTGATAATGCTGGGGATCATGAAATAGCTGTGAAAGGCTGGACACCACCAGGGCTTTTCAAGCTGTCTGTGTGACGATAATCACTATCCGTGAAACAAGCGGCTCCATCTGTAGCTCTAGGACAGGAGAAACAATCCCTTTCTGGCAGAGTTACAGGAGTGGATCTAAAGCACTCTGTCCAGAAACTTAGCAAAAGGACCAAATAGTGCACCAGAAACGCCGCTGAAGAGCAATTCCTGGAATAGGCAGGTCCCATTTGGTCTTAAAAAAAAAAAAATCTTTAGTCAAACGAACCCATTTAATTGTAAAGTGCAGGAGCGACTGCATCCGTGTTCTGAAAGCATCTGTCTTGTTTTAAGCCTATGCATCTGGAAAGAAGCTCTGGGACGTGCCTGTGTCTCAGGGTCAGCAGCACAGCACTGGAAAACTGCACTGGGAGCCACAGTGCCAGTACCAACTGCGCCACCTACAGGACAGCGCTAGAATTTCAGCTCTACTGCCTCCCCGGCTGGAAGGTCATTGGATTTCTACAGGGTAAGGATCCCAGTAGCCCAGAGGAGTTTGCAGATTGTGTGTCTTGCCTCTTTGCTAGACTCTGCTGACAGGGTGAGGTCACCTTACTAAATAGCATCATCATGGTGCACTGATGGGCACACACTGTGGCGTGTGCCTGCTGTTCGTGATTTTCCTTTATGGGGAAAGGTTCATGTATTGTTTGTAGCTGGAAGAAGGCCCCAAATGAAAGAGCTGAATATCCTTTAATTTTGGGGTGGTTCGAAATGCACTCCCAGAGGTACCATTTGTAGATAGCCCATTACCAAATTAAGGGGCCAAATCAAAATCCTTGATATTATCAGTTTGGGATGTGCTCTAAATCCAGATCCAAATACTCCCTCTAGGACTTCCTCCATCTCTCTCTTAATTTGCCATGTCTGCCATACCAAAGCTGCAGATGTTGCCCCCATCAATGCCCTCTGGGCTGAGGGAACACACAATACACGGGCTGAGGTTTGAAAACACAGCAGCACATCTTTACCTATCCCATAGAACTGGAAGGAACCTCAAAAGGTCATCAAGTCCAGTCCCCTGCCTTCACTAGCAGGACCAATTTTTTGCCCCAGATCCCTAAATGGCCCCTGCAAGGATTGAACTCATAACACTGGATTTAGCAGGCCAATGCTCAAACCACTGAGCTATCTTTAAAACACCCCACTGCCTAGACATTATTTACAATGTCCTTATGTGAACGGCCTTTGGCAAAGGCACAGTTCTGACTAGCAGCTTCTATTGTACACAAGGGAACAGGCTCCAGTGCACCTCTCACTACGACCAGGAGATGAACAGTGGGTCATAAACTCATAGGTGCAGCGAAAGGGAGAGAAAATAAGGGATTTTCAATTTAAGATCTCACAGGAAGCATGCTAGTTTACCTCACAAAAATTTCACTAGCAGCTTCATGAAGAACAGGCTCCCCTTTAAGGGCAAAGGGGCATCTCACTGAAATTACCACCCCTAAATCCTAACCCAGGCCAAACCCCTAAACTAAGCTTCTAAGACTGGGCTGAGTTCTGGGAATTGGCATAAACTCCTGAATTATTAATCTCCCAGGCCAGAGCAAACATCTGAGCTACAGCAAACTTCCACATGCAAGTGAGCTTCTGAGTAGTGCTACACACATAGCCTGAACTAAGCACCTGAACTAGACAGTAAACGCCCGCCCGCCTACCCCACAACTCCTCACAGCTAGAACAGGCTTGTAAATAGGATGAGCTCCCAATTGGAGTGAGAGCCCAGGCAGAGAGACCAACTTTATAGTCTCTTAGCCCCACCCCTGATTGGTTTTGGCGAATCAGCCCCCTCCACCTGACCCAAAATGGAGTCGCGCAGGCAGCATTAGCTCTGCATCCTCTTCCTGCCATGGTCTCTGTGTGTATCCTAACAAGGGCAATGAAAAGGAGACGCCCCCGTCCCTGCAATGTGCATTCTGCTGTAAGGGTCTCAATATTACTAACCCCAAGTGTTCAAAAATCAGGAGTCCGGCTCCAAACGAGCGTGAGATTCTCAGTAATAACAAAGGTTTTCTTTTTATTTGCCTTCTGGTATTTAAGCCTTGAAGGTTCATGTTTTCAAGCTTTTCTCAGCAGCCATGAGGATAGACACTTCTTTTTTTTTTTTTAAATGAAAGGTGGGATTCTCATGTAATCACATGATGCCAGGACCTGGGGACTGTAAGAATAACACCAAATATCCTGACAAAATCATGGGTGTTGGCAGACGTGGGTTTGACTTTCCTGTCTCTAGATGGGGCTCAGTAAGGAACTTTAATACAAGCTGCTTATGCTACCCATTGAATCCCATTCACAAACCTCCCCGCTGGACCGCCACCCTTGCTGTGGTGGACAACTCCATCACAGTACCTTGTGATGATGGATGTGGGGTGAGACTCTTTCTTCTGTGGTCCCTTATTGGCAAGTCTCTGGCATTCACATGGTACTGAGTTCCCCCATTGCTCTGTGCCACCTAACAGAGGAAACATTACTGAATCATTTGTGAAACCATTTCTATTTAAAGCCACTTGGGTGAGGGTAAGGAGGAATGAATTGAGATTCTCCCCTCCCCTTAGTCTTATGGCAATATGCCCTAGGGGTAGGATGGGGTGATGCTCCACAGAGTTCTTCTATGCAAAGAAACTCTGATTTGTTAGTGGGTGTATTTTTTAATAGCTCTTTGCTGGAGGTGCAGAGAAATGAAATCACCATTGCAGGAATAATTGTCACTGGGGTAAGATATGGGGCCTTGGGGTCAATGGGGAAGGGAGCATTGCAAAGGTAAGACCCTCTCATCATGGGGTCAAAAGAAGTTAATGCCCCATTAATTTCTCTGTACAAAGAGTCAGGCAGGAATTCAAACCCCAGCTCTTCCACTCAATATGTGACTAAGGATTCTACCACCGATCTCTTCTTTGCCCTTAGCTGTGAGGTACGTCCGGGACCGGAGTTCCTCACCAGATCCTACCTGTTTTACTCCAACCGCTTGTTCAAGGCTTATCAGTTCTACTACTGGGACCCCTCCTGCCACCATCCGTCCCACTCCTTGGTCATCAAAGGCAAGCTCAGGCTGCGCCAGGCCTCCTGGATCACCCGAGGGGCAACTGAGGCAGACTACCACCTGCACAAAGTGGGTATTGTTTTCCACAGCCAGAGGGCCATGCAGGAGATTTCGGCCCGGATCAATCAGACATCAGGAGGGGGCTGCAGTGGATTCTTTCCACCTGGCCGGTCCTGGGCTCCCGGAGTCCTCTACGAGGTGCTGAGTGCCAAGGAGGGGCGGGATTGCACCACAGCCCTGGGCTTTGCCATGCACGAACTCAGCCTGGTGCGGGTGGAGAAGCATTACGAGCCCCTGCTGCAAACTCAGCCGAGCAGCAGCAGGACAGTGGAGGAACTGTACCTAGGGGACATTCATACCAAGTGGTCTGAGAGGCTCCATTATCGACCAACGGGGTATCAACGCCCTTTGCAGAGCGCTGTGGTAAGAACATTGCTTACTCCTGGGCCACATTAAAAAATGGAAGCCCAGCTTCCCTGGTGTCCCCTGTTTTTTGATGCATGTCTGTCTGCAGCCTGTATAAAACGAGGTTCTTATTTACCCCATCTGCAATAGGTCACCTCAGTATTATAATGATACAGACAGAGGTGATGGGCAGAGAGCCTGTCTTAGAAAAGACAAAATTGTGTCAAGTGCAAGGTGCTGGTTGGGGTGGAGGGGGGAAGAAAGGGGCGGCCTAACCACAAACGTAGGTGCACAGTTGTATGTGAATCTGGCTTTTCCTCTTTCTAAGCATGTGGCCTTGTAGCGAGCCTGGACTAAGCAGCAAAGAAAACATAACAGAGGGAACAGTCCTCCACGGCTGGCGCATGGAGCGAATAGATTTTCTTTATCCGCTAGGTTTTCACTAGAAATCCAGACTCAGATTCTGTCCTGAGGTTAAAAGCCCCACATCATTATAAGCTCTGTGTGCTGTTATTTGTCTTGCATCCCTCATCTTATTTCTTTGTCCTGTCCTTCAGGTTGAAAGAGGAATGGGGAAACAAGCATTTTCCATTAAATCATTATTCCACAATATAATGCCATTAGCAGGGGAAATTGTCCTGAATACAATTATGTTATTCTACAAAAATCACTTTACTTCAACATAAATAATATTATACAGCAGACGCGATTTATGTTTATTTTTTGCCAGTAGCTTGGTTTATTGCCAGAAAAAGAAGGTATTATTTACCTAAATCATAACTAAATGTGATTGAGCAGCGAGATGGGGCAAAAAAGCCACTTGTGAACATTACCAGCTGGAACAGGACTAACTCTCATGAAATGCTTCATTTGGGAGAAGGTTTCCACCCTTGTGATACTGCAACAACTGGAATTTAAGAGAGAAAAAGAAAAGCACAAAATGACAAACCTCCAAGTAACAGGCTTGGATTGGTATAAAGCTGGGTGTTATCTTGGGCCAAGACCATGTACATGAGCTAAACCAGACGGTAAACATAAACATTTTTAAACGTTAACTTAAAACAAACCTAAGATACTGAAATTCACTCTTTAAATATAGTGCTAGGTTTCAGAGTGGTAGCGGTGTTCGTCTGTATCAGCAAAAAGAACAGGAGTACTTGTGGCACCTTACAGACTAACACATTTATTTGGGCATAAGCTTTTGTGGGCTACAGCCCACTTCATCGGATGCATGTAGTGGAAAATATAGTAGGAAGATATACTATATACAGAGAACATGAAAAAATGGGGGTTGCCATACCAACTCTAATGAGACTAATCAATTAAGGTGGGATATTATCAGCAGGAGAAAAAAAAATGTTTGTAGTGATAATAAGGATGGCCCATTTCAAACAGTTGACAAGAAGGTGTGAGTAACAGTAGGGGAAAATTAGCATGGGGAAATAGTTTTTACTTTGTGTAATGATCCATCCACTTCCAGTCTTTATTCAAGCCTAATTTAATGGTGTCCAGTTTGCAAATTAATTGAATTTAAATGTGCCACAAGTACTCCTCATTTTTTTTAAATATAGTGCTGTAATTAATCAGGAAACAGCTCTGTAAAGCTCCCCAGCACATGATGTCACCACTTGGGGATAATTAGAAGCTACCCTACATTAGAAATAATGTCATGTGACTGGTTTAAACAAGTAAGATTGTTGGCTTCACAATATTAATTTTGTTGGACACAGCCTTCTCTTTTAATTAACTAATGTGCAACATTAGCCTGCACTAGCAAGAGATTCATACAACTTTGCTGATGTCATGGCCTGCAGGTCTCAAACCCAGGTCTAGGAGATTTCTGAGGTGGGTGTTAATCATGTGCCCACCTTTCACCTGACACTGTCCTATTACCAGCTAGAACCAGGACTCCTTGAAGTCTAACTGAGCTGGAAGACTCTACCCTAAGCCCTGATTGGTGGAACAACAGCGCACCTGATTGGCTTGCTCCCCCTACTTAAGACAGAAGGAGGAGCAGGAAGTCTGTACAAGTGGGGTGTACCCTGCTTTGGACTGCTCACCCAGTGCTATCTATTGCTGTCTTCTGATCTCTGGCTTGTCTACTGACCCTGCACTCCTGGTCTCTGACTCTTGGTTCCTGACCTGACTCCTGGTTCTGAACCCTGGCTAGTGTGGGAACCTGGCCCCCTGCCTTATGTTGATCAACAGGCCTGGCTACCTACATCCTGGTCCTGACAGCTAGGAGCTATTTTTTAACCTGCTATGGGGAAATACTGCTCTTACTTCCTTAAATCTATAACTGTTTTAAAGAAACCCACTCTCCCCAAATTACCTCCATTATCAAAGAATTTCCTGTCTACAGAGAATATATATATTTGCCAACTTCCGGGATTATTTAGCAATAATGTACTGTGTACTGTCAGCACTCATTAGTGTGACAGTAGCAGTAAAGCAAGCTGAAAATGAGTAAATTACAGTAGACTCCAATCAACATGCATGTAAATTACCCACCCTACTGTTAACTGAGTTATTTAATCTTGTTCCATGCAAACAGTTAGATTAGCTAGAATTTCAGAAAATGATCAAATGTTATAATACTTATTTTTTAAAAAAGTCACCATGTACTGACACTTTTCCATATGAAATATAGGAAAAGGTTTCAACTTTGCATGAAGCTCTTATGGAATTAGATTGGACACAGGATTGGTTTGACATAGAGCTTTGGGCAATGCTCAGGCATCCGGGGAGGGGGCCTTCAAAATTAAACGCATGTTAGTTGGATCCACGTTTTTCATAGAGTTTAAGGCCAGAGGTGTTTTGATGCTGAGTTTCATGGACTCTTCTAGGAGATGCAGCACCATTTCTTAGCCCTCCTTCTGAGGGTCTCAGCAGTGCATTGGCTTTTCTGGCACCATCTGAATGGATATAAAAATGTACAGGCCTATTTGACAACTCCCAGCAGCATCAGAAACTGCCTAAATAACCTTAACTGGTGGCATTTTCTTTAGGTCCAGGCCTTGTCTAAGTTTTCACTAGGCACACGGTATTGTGGGAGCAAAACCTCAGCATTTGTCCCCTGATCCTAACCTCGCAAGTCGTCACAGAAATCTTGCAGTGAAAGAAAACCAGGACATTCCAAAAGTGCCTCCCTTGTCCTGCTTGCAGCACCCCTCTTGGACCAACTGCCGCCCTGAGATGTATGCACGCGGCTCCCACTGGCCTTCGAGAAGAGCCAGGTGCTCATCTCCAAAGACACAATTTGGCCCTTCTTGTTTTTCCCTAGAATAGCAGGGGATCTAGGCAGCCCTTTATCTTACTAAACTGCTTGGACCCATTGGGCCAAATTCATCCCTGGTGCAGCCTCCAGGACCTCAGTGAAGTTGCACCAGGGATGGAGATTGGCCTGTTGTTGTTTAAATACTTCCAATTGGGGTTTGCATGTCCTATTGTTCATTTACTTTTTGTTTGTTTGCCTCCAACAGCATCATGCGCATCCTTGCCCTGCTTGTGGGATTATATACAGATCTGATGAACACCATCCACCTATATTACCAGCTAAAGCCGAGCTGCCGATGCAGTTAAGTGGCAGGTGGGTGAGTGCTCATTGTGAAGTCCGGCCAGCTGTGCTTTTTCTTACTAGGTACTTCATATTTCATGGCAACAATCGCACCTGGGAAGGGTACTATTATCACTACTCTGACCCACTCTGCAAGCAGCCTACTTTTACCATCTATGCATCTGGGCACTACACCAAGGGCATCCCATCCTCCATCGTGAGAGGAGGCACAGAGCTGGCATTTAAAGTGACCTGTGCTCGGGTTACAGCAATGGATCAGGTAACAGTGACTATGCTAAACTCCTCAGAGCCAGGGACCTGCGGGGAGACAGGCTTCTGGAGTGCCGGGCTGGAGCAGGATATAACGCTGACCAATGGGTGTCTGGCTTTGGGCATCAAGCTGCCCCACACAGAATATGAACTCTTTAAAATGGAGCAAGACATGAAAGATCGCAGCTTGCTATTCATCGGCGAAAGGCCCACAGACGGATCCAGCCCTGACAGACCTGAGAAGCGGCCCACCTCATACCAGGCACCGCTTATTCAGTGTGCCGGGGCTACCGGAGTCTTTTCTAAACACATCAGTCCACGCTACCTGGGAAAAGAGGATAATAACGGGAATGAAGCACTAAAACCTTTGCCTATGGCCTTTTTATTATCACTTATGGCAATGCAGTTTTTAAGATGGGACTAGATGACTCCAGCCGTGCAGCACAGAATTCAGACACTGGGTGCTAAGACAATTTTATATCCTCTTTAGATAAGCACATCTGGAATCAGCTTTGCTTTGATTCTGTACACATTAAAAAAAATGGACAAAGCAAGAGGTTTTCCCTGCATAACATGCCTGATTGTGTACGATGTGTACTGTGCGTATACTTCCTAATTGACCTTCATTGGGCATAAATCTAATGTAGTGACATGGATACATTGCAAATTGTCAGGTAATTTAGCAATACTAAAAAGATGTGTTAAATTAGAACTGCTGATTCTAGCTTTCAGCATTGCTAGGATATAATTGAGGGCTCTATTTACACAAAAGTCAAATTACCAAAGCGTTGAGGGCTCTCGCTCTCTGAAACAGATTCTCTCCCCCCTCTCCTCTCCCCCCCCACTTACTGCTCCTGTAAGTTCAGCTAGCTGGCTTTGGCAAGAGCTCTGGTTCAATCACAGAAACTCATACCACACCCTCTCTCTGAGTTCAGGAAGGGCTCTCAGTGGCAGACTTGATGCCATCCTTGCAGTCTACAAGCAAACTCTGCTTTCTTGTTGTGTGTATGTTCGCTTTCCCAGGCTCTGGGCTGTGATGGTCCCAGTTCACTTCTGTTCATAAGCCAACAATGGGTGAGATACAAGTGACCCTGCCCCCCTTTTTTTGTTATTACCTTGCCCCTGTCATATTACACTGACTGCATAAGGGTTGGGTTCACTCTGTTCCACCTCTCTGTGTTATCACTTAGCCCAAATGTTCTGAGACATGACCAGATGACTTATGACTGTACCACTCACCAGGTATCAGTGAGACACACACATAGGTGCAAAAAGACACTATACTGACCCTGCGTTACCTCTGCCCCCACTTTGGCACAATCCCTTGTGCGTTTGCTGGTGCATTCCCTTAACGAGGGTCATCAATCCAACTCTGGATTAGATCTCAAACATAAAAATACCACACAAGTGAAAGGATAACATCTGATAAACTTGACTCAGGTAAATTAATGTGAGGGGTGCAGAAGAGAGACTATAATCAGACACCACAGTCAAGTCCTGGCAACAAAAATGATTAAGAGGTTGGAGCACATGATTTATGAGGAGAGTCTCAGGGAACTGGGATTATTTAGTCTGCAGAAGAGAAGAATGAGAGGGGATTTGATAGCTGCTTTCAACTACCTGAAAGGGGGTTCGAAAGAGGATGGATCTAGACTGTTCTCAGTGGTACCAGATGACAGAACAAGGAGCAATGGTCTCAAGTTGCAGTGGGGGAGGTTTAGTTTGGATATTAGGAAAAACTTTTTCAATAGGAGGGTGGTGAAGCACTGGACTGGGTTACCTAGGAAGGTATCTCCTTCCTTAGAGGTTTTTAAGGTCAGGTTTGACAAAGCCCTGGCTGGGATGATTTAGTTGGTGTTGGTCCTGCTTTGAGCAGGGGGTTGGACTAGATGACCTCCTGAGGTACCTTCCAACCCTGATATTCTATGAATTTCTGCCTACAAGGCGAGCAAGGTATGGAATTATACTCCCTAGCCTACTGCAGCGAAGAGGACACCTAAGTTGAAGACACCTTGTGATAGCTAAATCCTCTTCACCTAACCCTACGTATTTTATCTGAAAAGGATATTTTTTAACCAACTATGCAATAGCTACACTTTTAATGCTGTATGTACAAAATTGAAGCTGTACTTAGGGCTTGTTTACACAGGGCTACCCAGGAAACTTAATTCAAATTAACTAAAAGTATATCTGAAGTGGATTAGTTAAACCCCACTGTGAACAGCTGCATTCAGAATTAAATTGGCTTTAATATGTTTAGTTTAATTCACTTCCAAAATGAATTAAGTTAAACCACATTAAAACCACTTTAATTCTGAACAACAGCATCCACATAAGGATTTAATACCACTAAACTAATCCAGTTAAAATTCACACCTTTCGATAATTTTTTCTGGGTGATGTCTGGTAGACAACCCCTTAGACAATTTATGGGTTTTTAACATTTGATTCATACACATTTAATAAGCATCTCATCTGATAGTGGTACAAATGATTTTCAGCATATCACATACCTGCCACAGAAAATATCATGTACATAAATATCTTCCAAAATGCTTTCTCTGTTTAAAGATTACTATGTTTTGATGCCTGCTATGTTCAAGTATCCAAGGTCAAATGCATAGGTTTAAAAAGGAACCGTGTGAGCTATAGTGCAATGATTGTAAATCAAATTTCCTATACTTTTCTCTTGGGTGCAATGGAAAGTTTGCAGTCTGCTCAACCACTCCAGCATATCAAAAGAGAAACGGTCATTTTGATATCCCCTAAAAATGACAATGCTACTTTTCTTGTGATTTAAGGATTAGACTTTTTAGGTTTGTCTCAGTTCATGAAACCTTTTCCCCCCCCCCCCCCAACAACACAGTTAAAGTTTGCAACTCAAGTAACTGATCCATGAGACCCAGGATGATGTAACTAACAATTAGACACAACACATATGCCCAAGTTTTTATTCTCTAGCACCTCAAACAGAACAGAATCTGCTAGTACACCAATTCACTAATGACTTAGAGGAAAGAAGGCTGCTACTTTCATCACCACAACTGCCACCTTCTGAAACAGCCAGGGATTTCTTTGGTGGCCTCCTTTCCAAGCGCTACTCAATCTGATACTGTTTTGCTGGTGAGATTTGGTGACGTCATAGCCTGAGCTACTCAGGGAAGTTCTAAATTCAGGCCCAAAGTCATCAATGAGTTTTGTATGCAAATACCACCATGTGCAGGCACATATATTTACATAATGCAACTTGCATAATACTGTCACTATGTACACTTTTAATCAGACTTGACCATGTGTTCAGAGACTATAGCAATGGGTGTAGCATAAAAACCTGGACAGTCAGTCTCAAGCAGGTTGGCAAGACTGTAATTATATGACAAAGCTACGAAAGTAAACATAGTACCATCACATACAAAGGCACTAAAGGAATCTGGTACATAAACAAATGAGTGAAATGTTTATACTAGGAGCACTTCCAATTCTATTCCTGTAGGCGTATCCACCTCACCCTCCAGGGAGTCACTGCCAACAAAGTTCAGCAGCATTCCTGCGGAGAGTACATCCGGATCCACTTATCAATACCCACAGCAGTGATGAGGTTTATTGGCTGTTTGGAGAGAGGCTTTACCCCTTTCCCTACCAAAACCCAGGCAGGAACCTTTTCACAACTCTTTTTCTTAAGAAACTTTTAACGAAGGGGAGAGGGGTGGAGACACACAGATTTCTGCATAAAGGGAGAAAAACTTGTGTTCGATATAGTTTTTGGAAAGCCATTCCCAAACTATTCTGTAGTTTACTGCAAATTAAGAGTGACTGTTTAGTACAGCCTTGCAGAATCAGGCCTTAAGTTTGAATGAAATAATAAATTCACAGATTATCTCATGTGACCTTTTGTATATCACAGGCAATTAAATTTCACCACTGTATTGAGCCTAATAACTTGTATGTGGCTAGAGTATATCCTCCAGAAAGGAATCTAGATTTGATTTGAAGACATGAAAAGATGGAGAATCCACTTCTCTTGGCAGTTAGTTTTACGAGTGAGGGTGTTAACCATTGGAACAATGTACTTAAATTCTATTTGGAAGTTGTTTGGCTTCAGCTTTCAGCCATTGATTCTTATTATGCCTTTTCAGCTATCATACAGAGTGTCCTAACACCCAGTATTTTCTCCCTGCAAATGTATTTTCGCAGTGTATGCTCTCTTTTTAGATGAGCTAAACAGATAGAGCTCTTTCAATTGCTAACGCTAAGGTATTTTCTCCAGTCCTCAGATGTGGCTCTTGGGCATCCACTCCTATTTTTCAAAATCTGTGTAAAAAATATGGACAGAACTGTACACAGTAATTCAGCATCCACCTCCTCAATGCTCTAGACAGTGGTAAATCACTTCCATACTCTTACTCACAACTTGTTTCTACATCCAAAGATTGCATTAAGACCTTTGTGCTACAACATTACACTGGAGGCTTATGTTCAGTTGCTTGATCACTACAACCCCTACATCTGTCTTCCAGGATACAGTTGCCCATGTGGTAGGTACGGCTGTATTAAAACAATTTATCTGAATGGGCCCAGATTACCAAGCAACCCAGATGGCACTATAGGTCTGCCCTGTCCTCATCCTCATTTACCAGTCTGCCAAACTTTGTGTCACATATCAGTTAGCAGCAGCGGTTTTATATTTATTTCCAACTGACAGATGAAAACACTGACTAGTTTTCGGTCTAGTATTCATCTCTGTTGAACACCACTAGAAACTTCCCCCATGTGATAATTCTCCATTGCCACTTCTGGGAGCTTTCAAGTAGCTAGTTATTCATTTAACATATGCTTTATTGATATTATAGAGTGCTTATTTTTTAAATCAGAATGTCATGGGGTATTAAGTCAAACATCTTACAAGAGTCTAATTGTATTACATCTATAGAGTTTTTATCTACCAAGTCTGTAATCTCAAAGAGTTAATTCTATTTTGTTTGACAAGATCTATTTTCCATAAAACTTTGTTGGATGGCATTAATTTCTATCATTTAATTCTTTAATTCTGTATCAGCTTTTCCATTATTTTGCCCAGGACAGATGTCAGATTAATCAGTCAAGAGTTACTCATGTCATCTTGCCTGCCTTTTTTAAATATTGGTCCAACTGTATCCCTCTTCCAGGCTTCTGGAATATCCCTTGAATTCCTAAATTTATTCCAAATGATCAACAAACCAGATATCGCCTTAACCAACATTTAGGACGGTTGGTTACAATTTATTCAGCACTTGCTAATCAATATCTCTATCTGTCATAATGAAATCCAAAATAGAACTCCCCCACATTGAGTACAATAAATACTGCGAGTGTTAGAAAAAGCAGTCTTACATGGAAAAGAACAATGGCAACTAACTACTGGATTCCTTTTTTCCTAAATAGCTGCTTTCAACTGTTCTTTGTTTTTAAAAAAAGAACCCAAGCAAGTGTTTGGGAGAATCAGGACATTTCAAAGGGCATTTAGGCACAGAATGAAAGTCCAGAAGAGTGGACTTTTGTGTCTTTGAAAAACCAACCCCTTTTAAAAACTTTTCATGTTAAAATTCTTTGTACATCTCAGCTTTTTTTTTTTTTAATATAAAGGTATACATGCATTTTTTTATTCGTGCATTATTATTTACTGTCTGTATTAACATTTGTTAGTATGAAACTGTTCATGCCTTCTTATTTTAACAGCAGAAGATATTTATTAAAAGTTGCTTTTCTAAATTCCTGTTTTTCCAGTGGTATGTGAAAACAGTCTGGGTTGAAACTTGGACAACAAGTTTTTAAAACTAGGATCCGTTGTTTCTTCCTCACCAGTCCAATTAAAAACAATTAGTTTCCTGTCAACCAGCTATCTTTATGCCTTCCATTTTTAAATTGTGTTGGGATGTGTTTTTTACAGTCTTAGCACTCCCCCACAATTCTCAAATAAAAATCAGCTACCAAAAAAAAATTAAGTAAACAAACCTGGGACCTATGACCTCAGTTCTTATTCCTGGCTCCCTCATGTCCCTGCTGAACAATCACTTCATCTATCTGTTTCGCCTCTCACCGTTTGTCAGTCTTTTGGCTGTTTCGACTGCAAGATCTTTGAGGTAGGGACTCTCTCTCACTAAATGTTTGTATACAATGTGGTCCTTATCTTGCCTGACAACCAAAATTCTGGCATTTCCTACATTTGGCGTGCTTGACTTTACAACGTTAATGTTCTTTTAATGTAGTTTTGTGTATAGCCTTCAATTCTAAAGTGAAGACTATACAATAAGTAGATCATTCCTTGAGTTTTCATAGCCAAGGTTGAAAGTTGGAGGACCGTACAGCCAAGAAATTTAACCCCATAAGTAAGAATGAAATGTGTTTATTTTGAGTGTAGACAGAGATACCAGATGCACAATGTCTGCTCCTGGTATGTAACTGTAATTCATTCAAAAAAATTAATTCCTTTTAACTTCCTTCATTTTCCTGTTTGAGGGTCTGACAGCAGTAGATGACAATACAAGATGAAAAAGCATAATTTGTTTCAAGGAAAGAACAGCCGGTTGGCATTCCTGGGTTCAGGATTACATTTGATAAGTTTATCGCAAAACAGAAGCTTCAGTATAAGCTTTGGTCAGGACTGGGGGCAACAGATGTATGTCAACATTTATTTTTCAAGTGACCATTTGCAGGTAGTTTATACAGGAAGCGAGATCACAGTAAAGAGCAGGAGTACAGTGGAGTTAATGATCTATGCACAATAATTGCAGTTAGTCTGCAAATGAATGGCTACAGCAATGGTGAAATGGTTTGTATCATGTGTAATAGATTCCTGGGTGGCTGTTACTTAGAGGTACTAGAACCCTTAGCTTCACCCAATAATAAAATCAGCCTATTCATAAAACAGCAGCTTTATGATTAAGCTACTCTGGGTGGCTGAAGCACACACACTTTGTTCTTTACAGCTAATCAAAACACAAGTCAGTAATGGTACATTGAACAGTGTCACTTCTATACCAACATCCCGTAGAATAAGTGATTAAGTAGACATCAATCTGTGGGTATAATACAAAGTAATCTTAATCGGACATGGTCAAAGGATCTATGTCTCAAAGCCCTCTATTTAGCAGAAGCAGATTATTTATGCTAGCGTTGTATTCCATTGTCATCTTTTAATCAAGTCAATCTTTAGCAGGACTATGTTTCAAGCTACATGAACGATCAGTCACAGCATGTTGTGAAAGTCACTTGTTTCTATGAAATGCCTGATGGATTTCTATGAACATTTTCTAATGAGTAAATTACATTTTAGAGAAGCACATATAATTATGCTATTGCACAATAAGCCACAACAGCTTCCACATGCAGTGCTGGACTCATCTCCTTCACAAATCATAATAGAGGCTGTTTATAATAGTACTTCTGTAACAAAATAAAAGCTCGTATCTTAAAATGGGCCAATTTAAAATAAAAAATATATATAATCAAGGAATTGCTGTAACCCCAGCACAGCATGATGGTAGACTGGGATGCATTTCTCACTGTGCACGATCCAGCACTTGTATCTGAAAGTGAAATGTATACTCCAAATTGCTGTTTGTGCTTTCTGCTTATCTCTGCCAGAGTTTAAAAATTAAGGGACCTATTAGCAGTGTAGAAGTCTAATAATGTTTCTTAAAGGCATGCAGATATTCAATACCTTAAAGCTTAGCTACTTCAGGCCTGCCTTATTTGTACTGGAATTGTGCACACAACTCAAAAATTGCACACAGAAATGCATCTAATCAGTTATTTTAATGTGCACCTGCATCAGTGAGCATGTCGAAGTCTCCCCTTCACATTTTCTGGAATGCAGTCCTCGCACACTTTACCTGAAAATGAACACAATTTACCACTTCTCTCTCAAACTGGCCACCAGAGACTTCAATAACAGCTGCAAACTTGTGTTGAATTAAGAATGGAAAAACAACTCTCCAACCCCATGATTCTATATTGTTGCTGTGAAGTGGCATTGCTGTTAACGGAGCCACCACAAACATGGAAGTTCAGAATGTTTTATATATTCTTCAAAATCAAATAAATAGAGTGCATACATATAGCAAATACAAACAACAGTCCTCAGGACAAGTTTCATGACACCACACTAAGCAAAATTAGTAGCTTTGAAGGCTGAAAACACTGTCTTTAAATTGGTCTATTGTGCCTAAGAATTAGGAGTGATCTCCAGTTAAGAGGGACAAAAGAACATTAACATATTTCCTGAAAGAGAGGAGTGACAACTATGAAATTTAAGCCACAATTTTGAATTCCCTTGGCTTTCTTGTTTTAAGAATTGCAATATTAAACATTTTAAGATTTTAAAATGCCATTGTTAAGGTATGCAGATGCAAACATGTACAACTGTATATACATTTGTTAGCTGCCAAAGCAAGATTTTTATAATAATTCAGGTGTATGTGCACAGATGTAATCCCTTTATAGTGTACTGGTGAGGAGACACTAACAATTTGCAGAATGGATTTCAAGTTGTACTCCACTATCAGCACTTCAGGAGAAAGTGAATTAACATTGAATACTACTATCAGGCATCTTACTTAAAATTTCATGTTTTTAGGGAACTACATTATGGTATACCAATCCCTGTTACTGTTACATACTGACCACTACCTTGTTCTCTAATGACTAAGGTAATAGATATTCCACATGTGAAAACATGCACACAAATTCGGTGCTTAACCTGCACATGCAATTGCTATAGGTGTGCATGTAAATTAGGGGACTACCAACACAGAGACAATTCTGATAATTTATGCATGGTATCCCCTCATTTGAAAACATGGGGCTCTGTGTGAAAATAGGAAAAAGTTCCTTTTATTTATTTGCATTCCACAGACTTCATGGAAAGATATGTTCGTTTTCTTGCAAGTAAATGTAAAACTTGTGTAGAACTTGGGAATATATTTCCCCTTTAGACAAAGTGAAAATTCTGATTAGACGCCTTTCCTGCTTCCACTGAAATTAATAGCAAAACCTCCATGGGAGTGGGGCATTCTAAGGGATTATTTTTAAACCAAGAATAGTTGGATGGTTAATTTTTAGAGTGTGGATTCTACAGTCACACAGAGATTAAGCAGTAGTTTGCTCACACCTGGGTGTTATATCATGGGTGTGAAATTATAGGTATATACACTATGAAGGTGATTTATAAAGTTCATGCTTTGCATAGTTTTTATATAATAAAAAGTTGCACATTCTTTCACTTCAACTCCTTTTCTCGTTTACACAGGCTCAGAGCTGTCCACAATTATTCACCACTCCTTCAAGTTCATGGCATGGGTTCATAGGTCTGGCAGTTCCAGTCCTCTTCAAAACTTCTCTTCAGAGTCTTTCCATTGCATCCTTAGTCTTACATGTCCTTTCCTGCTGTCCTCTATATTTTTAATTTTATACATCTCCTAGACATCAGAATACTTCACTTTCTACAAGTCTGATGAAGCATTTCTTCAGATGGCATAAAAGTAGATGAAAGCTTCGTAAATGTCCAAGCAGTTTAAGGACTTATTTCCATAATGGGAAAGTCTCTTACCTGAAAGACAGCTCTATCAGAGGTCTCGTACCAGTAAATACAGGTGTATAGAGAGTGTCTTCTTCAAAGAGGGTGGAAAAAGGGGACACTGCATTTGCAAAAGAATACCAGTCTTTTTGAAATGTTGTGTGTTTTCTGTCTCCAGCAGGTGGGAATACAGTAGCTTTCTGTCCGACAGGCAGGTAATAAGAACTCAATTGACACTGGCTATCCTTTGCTTGGATTAATTTTTTGGAGGACTTGGGGGCTACACTAGACACTTCCAGGCTCCTGTTTGTTAGGCTGCTGTCAGGCAGGATATGAGAGACTTCAGAGTTTTGTTAAATTCCAAGTTCTAATAGTAACTTGAGTTATTTAAGATGCTTACAGAGTGATACCACGGCTCAGGTAGTACCATGGAACACACCTGTATGATCATAGCAGCCAGTACTGATGTATCAATAGCTAGCTAGCTACTTAGACTGTAAATGCCTCAAGGTAGGGATTGTCTTTGTATAGTGCCTAGTACAATGGGGGGTCTCTTTGTTTGGGGTCCCCTAGGTGCTACAGTAACAAAAACTAATAAAAGCAACTTTACTCATAAATTGTTTAAAATGTTTTAAGTTTTCAGAGACATTCGGAGGCATGGCCATTAAACAAGTTGTGGCCTGAGGACACCAACACACTCTTCTGGCTTTCTTCTTTAGCCATAAATCATCTGTGCCAGCAAAGTCAATTTTGATGGATAAGGTGCGTGACAGTTGCTCAGTGTACCAGCAAAAAAAACAACTCTTCCACCCCCCCCAAACAGACCAACATTAACGCTTATCTGCCATCATTACCCTGCAATGCTGGCTTGTGTTTAAAATTGCACTTGTGAGGCTGCCTCTGCTTTTAGAACAGCCACAATGTTCCAATGGCCACAGCCACCCAAACATTTGCGTTCAGTCTCTCTTTAGTCCAGGTTCTTCCTGATACATCCTACAAAGCCATGAAAGTGAATTCTTCAGGCATCATATTTATCCCATGTATTTTAAAAGACAACTCTCCCTTTCAGAATGCTTCCTGTGTTGATCAGTCATTTTGGTTAACAGAAGTTGAAGAGTTTCAGAAGGCTTCCATTAGTTACTGGTCCCCTAAAGAGCAAAGCTGTAGCTTTTTAAATCCTTGTACAATCATGCCCCATCCTACCTTGCTGATCTCACTACTACCTACCTTCTTCCTCTGCACTGCTTCCAACCCGTCTTGCACTTGCAAAAAATGGAGACTATAATTGCTTTGCCCCTACCATATGGAACAGGCTTGACTCTGGTCTATCTTCACATCCTGTCTAAAGATGCACCTCTTCCTATTTTTGTCGGCTGTTCTGCAAGAAGTCTCCACAGAAACACATACATACGCAGAGGACATGCTGGGATTTTACTTGACTTGCAAGGGTAGCACTGGAAAATTCTGCTCATCTGCACAATGTAGGGCAGAGGCAACCATTTGATAGATAAGTAAATATCTATTAGCATTTTGATTATGGCAAGGGTGGAAAAGTAGATGGCAGCAAAAATCTACCAACCCAAACACTCCCCCCCCCACCACCACCACCCTGATTTAGGAACAACAAAGAAATAGAAAGGGAAGCCATCTTTTTAAGTGCTTCAGGGTTCAGAGGTGTGCGAATAAGCTTCAATCTATTGCACATTTTAGCCCCTTTAATCTATTGCATTCCATCTATTAATCTGATGGCTTCTGAAACTGGAACCCAACTAAGATTATATGGGTAGTTGACTGAAAAGAATAGGTCATCTACATATCATGCTTGAATATAGTGAATATACATGCCCTATAGTTAGTACTATTATTATTACTGCCTTATAGTAACATTACTATTAATATTACTATTACTAATATTACTGCCTTAGACTGTCACTTTGTATAAATTCTCAGGGTTACTGACTACTGAGTCCAATCACTGGAGACTAAAAACAGCAGAGGATACCTAGTAAATAAACAGACTGACAATGTGGTTATTCTAAACATCAGTATTCCATCAAATGTGCTTCTCTGGAGATTGGCTCTGGAGACTAAAATGGGGCTGGAGGAAACAGCGTTGAGGTAAGGCTAGCAATTTCCTGCTGCTATACATAAGCTTCATCAAAGTGACTAATTGCAGGTCCTTAAAAAAAAAAAAAAATTAATTGACCGACAAAAGTAACTAAATGAACTTTAATCTCTGGGCTTTATTTAATTTTTTTTTTTTTTTTTTTTTTTTTTTTTTTTTTTTTTTTTTTTTTTTAAGATGCTACATGGTCAAACAGGATTGGTCTTTTTACGGCATAGAACTAGTTTACTACTAATTTTTTTTGCTAGATAGACTTATTTATTTACATACAAAAACAGTTTCCTGACTGCTGTTTCCCCAATGTTTAAGTGATCAAAACTTTAACAATTACATAGTGCCCAAAACATGAGGAGGCAGAAGAATCTCGCATCACTACAGCAGTAATTTTTTAGTTCTATCCACTGGTTTTAGAACAGGTGCCTTTTTATACCATAGTATTAGTCAATATGTGACAATAAGGAAACATGAGATGAAATACATTAAATAAGTTAAATATGCATTAAACATCTCTGAATAACATTTCAATTCAACTAAATGAACCAACAGCAATGTAGCTTGGTCCCTTTAAGAGAACAAGGCATTGACCTTTATTCCAAATGAGTGTCATACCAGTCAATATATGCCTCTTAATGATGCCTAGCACATTCAGCACTGCCACATAAATTAATAGTGAGAAGCTGAAAAGAATTGTAAGTGCCAATAAATTGTTAATTTGCACAGAGTTGAAGATACTGACAAACTGTTAACTTTATGAGCAGAATGGTGGATCAACATATTTAATAGAAGTTATCAACCCCTCCTGCCTAACCCAGCTCCAAACATCCAAAAGGGCCAGCTCCAGCAGTGGAAGAATAATTCTTTGTTTTTTAAAATGGACAGGGGGACAGCAACGTGTACCAAGGTCTAAGAATGTTTAAAATGACATTTACAATATGCCATTGTAGTGTTAACTCATGATTTTTTTCCTCATCACTTAATAAAGAACATTCTTTATCATTCTTTCACTCATTGTACATTTTAAACTTTCAAGAGGATTACGTTATGTTATATTTGTGCAGGGGTAATTTAAAGGCAAGACCTGTGAGATGTCATACATTAATTTTTTTAAAACATTGTTATGAATAAATTTAATCCAATGATATGGCAGAACCATCAAGCCAATTTACAATCCTCAGCATGCTGCCTCTACAAGGCTATTTTCCCTATAATTACACCAATGATAAAGAACAAAACCACCAGAGCAAGTAGTCTAGTGCTGAGCCCTTCCTCCTTGACAGCAGTTGCAGATGCAGATATTGGGTTGTTCGTCTGGGGAGCCTTCCTCATCCGCAGACCATCTTCTTCCTACAGGAAGGAATCCTAATGATTAGTTTTGACCAAAAAAAGCTGCATTAAAAACAAACAAAACAAAACCACCAAAACCCCCAGGCCCTATTGTTAACTAAGCCTATTAGAGGAGTTTCTTTGGAAAGGCATGCAATTTTGATGCAGAAGTATGACAACTTGTCTCCATTCTATTCCTACCAGTCCATTTGAATGGGGATTAAAAAAAATCATTCAAGAAGTATCCCACAAATATATATGGACAGGGGGACAGCAACTTTGAGGGCCTGATTTTCAGTACTGTGCACACAAGTAAGTTGTGCAAATTTGAACACTATCTTGCTCTTATGAAGATGCCAATCACGAATGGAATAACTGAATTATGAAGTAGCAATTTTTCTCAGGTACTTGAGCAAAGTATTTCCATCTTTACTTTCCATATACATGCTAATATTAAATGACATCTCACTGATACTACTGGGAATTACTGGCACACGTTGTCCTACAATCTTCTCCGTGCTCTTGATCTAAGAAGAGTCAGGTTAGTGATTGGATGAGATACCTGTATTACAGCTGCTGATGGAGGAGCTTTAATTTTAATTGGATACAGTATTCATTACTTCCTGACCTAACAGTTGTGTACCATGTCAGAAAGACTGTATTCAGGGGTGGATAAAGCGAGCCCTTTGTGCCCATACCATTCAAGTATCAGAAGGCTGGTGCTAGGCTGTAGTTGAATGTCTCTAATAGGGTTACCATATTTCAACAATCAAAAAAGAGGACGGGAGGAGCCCCGCCCTAGCCCCGCCCCTGCCCCTTCCACTCCCTCCCACTTCCTGCCCCCTCAGAACCCCCAACCCTCCCCCCCACTCCTTGTCCCCTGACTGCCCCCTCCTGGGACCCCTGCCCCTAACTGCCCCCCAGGACTCCATCCCCTCCCTAAGCCTCCCTGCCTCTTGTCCCCTGACTGCCCCCTCCTGAGACCTTCCCCACATCCTAACTGGCCCCCTAGGACTCTACCCCCTACCTGTCCCCTGACTGCCCCAACCCTTATCCACACCCCCACCCCGACAGCCCCCCCCAGAACTCCTGACCCATCTAAACCCCTCTGCTCCCTGTCCCCTGACTGCCCCCTCCTGGGATCCCTGCTCCTAACTGCCCTCCAGAACCCCACCCCCTACCTAAGCCTCCCTGTGCCTTGTCCCCTAACTGCCCCCTCCTGAGACCCCCCCCCACCTGTACCCTGACTGCCCCAAACCTTACACCCCCAACCCCCAGACAGCCCCCCCCCCGAACTCCTGACCCATCCAACCCTCCCCCCTGCTCCCTGTCTCTTGACTACCACCCCCCCAGAACCTCCCTGCCGCTTCTCTGACCCCCGGCCCCCTTACTGTGCTGCAGAGCGGCGCACTCGGCAGTGGGGGAGGGGAGCAGGGTCGGAGCTCCAGACTGCCGGAGGCCCGATGCGAACGGCCCCGGCGATCTGCGAATGCAGGGGGGAGGGGGAGGGAGAGAGAGGAGGGGACTGGTCTCAAGTTGCAGGGGAGTGGAGGGGGAAATGGAGGAGGGGCTCTAGCTGCCGGAGCCCGTGCGAGTGGCTCGATCCGGCCGGCTGCTCTGTAAGCCCCGCATGCTCTGCATGGGGGGAAATCCGGACATTGACAAGTTCCCCCCGGACGCTATTTTTAACTGAAAAAAGCCGGACATGTCCGGGGGAATCCGGACGAATGGTAACCCTAGTCTCTAACACTGTTCATGGAATTACAAAAGGCGTGAGTGTCAAATAGTTGCAACATGGAAGTAGACTCAAGTTTGGGAAAATAAAATTAAGCTATTCTTTCAAAAGGGCATTTTTTAAAAATTAAAATAAAATTCCTAAAACTTCAAAAATTCACAGAGCAAGTTGGACATTTTCTTACTTTTGACTTATGTTTTTTGCTGTGGAGTTTTGCTTTTCTTTTCTTTTTTTAAACTAGAGTCTTTATACCACTTACTATTTGCCAAATGAAGCAGGTCACAGATAGTTAAACGTTTTATACTTCATGTCTTAGGCACTGAAGGCCAGATTCTCAGAGAAGTTAGACACCCAATTTGCATGCACAATTAGGTTAAGTAGGAGCTACTCTGCACACAGTTGTGCATCTACTGTATGTTGGAAGAGCTGGCACATAGCATAATCTGTTATACTGAGGTACCAATAACTGTTGCTGTACTGCTGCAAAATCTGACATTTATGAAGGGAATTTCCGAAGGCAGGCCTAATACTAGTCATGGAAATCACAATATGGATCTACGTTCATCTTAAAAAAGAAAATGGAGAGAAAACTATTATGAAGGCTGGTGGACACGAGGACTAAGAATATGTATTAAGGTTTCAAAACTCTCTACAAGACTTTAACAGAACACTTTGCAAACGTTTGCAGAGACCATCTGTGCTGCGAGCCTTCAATATGCTGTACTGAAGAATATTGCTTTACTGCTACATGTGGACAGTCCAGATCCACAAAGGAAAATAAATGAACAAACCAAGTTCTGACCCATGTAACCCTGGCCTGCCACGTTGCACACTATCCTCCAATATTGGCTTCAATCTTCAGTGATTCTTCATGGGTCTTTGGTTAAAGCAAAAATCAGATCAGCTTTCCCCTTATAATTGAAATAACTTAAAAGAAAGGCTCAGCATAGCAGTATGAAAAGTCCATAGTAAGATGCACACTTAACTTTAAGTTCTATGAGAAATGTATTTAAGAAAGATTTATTTTTGAAAATCATATAGCATTTCAAACAGTCATCTTGTGAGACCTGGGCAAAGCGAGGGCATAATGAGAGACTAAACCAGCATCTAGCATGCTTTAAGAGACATAAAAAGGAGGAAAAACAAAACAGATTTTAAATGGTAAAGATTTATTTCACACTTAAATGAATATTAAAGCAGGATGAACGTACAATCTCTTTCAATGTAGCTGTGTCCCATATTACTATTTTCAGCTTTATAGCTATTTCTAGGCCTAAATCTAGAGAGCAATTAAAAACTGATTTTAAAAAAGTACTTCAAAACAGAGACAAGTGGTTCTTATATACTGAGCTTTCATATTGCTAGGCTGGGGAAGGCACGAACCAGTGGTCCTCTTGCACTTTGGCTAACAGTTTAGAGTATGCCTTTTAATAGCTTTGGACATTATGAGTGGGATTTCCAAAAGTGCTCAGTATTGGCCTAACTCTGTTCCTGCTGAACTCAGTTTTAAAACTCCCAACTGATGTAGATGGGAGCAGACTTTGCCCAATGCGAACTGCTTTTGAAAATTCCACTCTAAATTCCTTCTACAAAAAAAATAAAGAGGGGAGAAGAAAATGAATCATTTTGGGTCACTGTCACTTCACTTTGCCAGGCTGTATGCTTCAGACTTCAGCCCATGCCCCAAGAGTGCATGGATTTATGCACTTCATTTTGATTGCAAAAACTAAATTTGCAGATAAGAATGTGTTCTCCTTACATGTGTAACTAATGCTTAAGTACCATGGCCCATGCAACCACTCCCACCCACAAAGAGGGCTTCAAACTCAAATGGGCAGAACTCAAAAGAAAAATCTTTACCTTAAACTGTTTATTCTCCTCCCGTAACCTCTGAACTTCTACTTGAAGCCTCTTATATTCTTCCATTACTTTCTTAACTTCAGTGTCATCCAAGGAAGAACTTATTGATTTAGACATTACAGAGGATTCTGTCTTTGCAGTTGTGGATATAATTTTATTTATTTCTACATCATGCTGTCAAAAAAAGGACAGTGATCTTAGGGTGATTATTAAAAAAAGAAAAAAACCACACCTTATATTGAGAGAACTATTAGATAACTACTCTGCATCCCTGAACTGTGCCTATCTTAAAAAAAAAAAAAAAAAAGCTTAAATTTTCTTTCTGCAGCCTTTATTTCCATTTCCTGGTTTAGGGTAAAAGTCAGAGCAGCAGCAGCAAATCACAGACAGGGAGATCCCTAGACCAGGACTCTGTCTCTTACGATGAGGGTGGGGTGGGACACTCACGTTCTGATTTGCTGTTTGCTCTCCCTCCCCCACTGCCCCAATTCACTAACAGAACCTGTTTAGGAGGCACTAGTGCCACCATGAGTCTGAGCAGAAGGGCAGCATGGAGAGCACAGAATGGCAAATGGCTGCTTTCTATACATGCTGAGGATCTGGGGCAGCATCTCTGCCCAAGCTGCACCTGGTCCATTGCCAGAAAGCCACCTCTTTACCCTGCTGTACATCTGAACACCCTCACTACCCTCAGGTGGCCACCACTTCTCTACCCTCCTATACTTCTGTAGTGTAGAAGGGGGAAACCACCCTTCAAGCCAGTTTAGAGAACAGGAGTTGATATTTTAAACACTCATTTGTAATAAGGATGTAGGTGGAGAAACAATTCCCTATTTGCCATTCCAAATAGGGGCCTGGACAGAAGGATCTCAGGGATTTCTTCCCACACCCTTCCCTTTGAACTTCTTGCATATTCTGAACTTTGGTACACAGAGCCAAGCCCTCGTGAAAAGCACAAATACTGGTAAAAGCCTTGTCACAAGGAATACAGGTTATAAGAATAAAGAATAGGATCTTGTTGCTACTTATGGTCTATTTTGTCCTAATGAGTTTTAGGGATTAAAGAAAAACCAAAACTGCAACTTCACGATGATGTTCAGACATATCAGGTTTCACATAAATTCAGGGCCATATTTCCCCCACCTCCCAAAAAGTGTGCATACAAAAGTGCATTGGCCTGATACATGTGCACATAAATCTGAGTGTGAATGTCCATAATGTGGGGTCTGCACATGCAGATTATTACAAGTCTGGTCCACAGGTGCACAGAAAGAGGTATAAAAGCGATCACAGAAGGCGGGCCAATTGTAGGGCTTGTTACAAATACGTAATTGTAATTGCACTAGCTTGAATGCAAGGGAGAAGTCGGCTCTTGTGCTTCCTGTACATGAGGTGAATGCACTGGATACACATTAATAGGCAGATCTTAATTCATCAATTCTGCACTTGAGGAGACTTATTTCCATCATGAATTAATCAGGATCTTCTCTGCCCCAACAAGAAACAACACAGCTCAGCTCCCAGTCAGCAGGGATCACATGCCACAATAGCCATCTTTGCACTTGACCCTTTGGCTAGCCTTCTACTTTTAATACACCATTTCACTCTCAGGAAACCCCATCAGATCAGGAAGAAGGTAAACTGGAAGGGCAACACGTGGAAGCTTGTACTGCTGACGCTTGTGTTGTTTCTGCTCTGGGGATAAACAGAGGACTTCTGGGATATCAAACAGCACCTTTAACAAGGCTTTTTTTTTTTAATGCCATCTTTCATTAAGGAACAAAGATAAACCCCAAATCCACTGAGAAATAATTTTAGTAGTTTTGCTGCACTTCTGTTGTGCAAATTAACCTCTAGGTGGATTAAGCAGCACAAAGATTCTAAGTGTGTTTTTTTCCCAAAGGGGATGTTATAGGGTTGCTTATAGAGTTGGTCTGTATGAACATGCATTTTTATATGTTCTAGCTGTGGTATTAAGTTAAATCGCCCACCACATTGTTGAAAATACTCACAGGTTTATCATTTTCTGCTGGTAGCTCAAATACACATCTAAGTTTAGAATCCATGAGTTCTTCTGGTTTTGCTTCTTTCCACTAAAAATTTAAAAATAATCCAGTCACAATCAGGCTTATGGAAAAAGTAATGTAATTTGATTCCTTGTTGCACTGTCTGGTTCGGAAAAAAACACTTGGTTTAAAAATACTGGGTGTTTATCAGATCAAGGCTTTCAACAACAAGTGTTTTACTTCCACTCCACCAAGCATATAATTCTTAAGGTGATACTTGTTAAAACTATCCTAAAAGGGATAGGAAGGTACAAAATAGGACTCTCTAGAGGTGCTGTAAAAATTGATGGCATTCAGAAATTTATATTGAGAATTTGTACAAAAATGAAAACTACCTGTAATACACTAATTTGCTCTAAAGGGTCAGATGCACAAACACTTCTCAGGGATATCTACAGTCTAGATCAAACACAAGAGATGCAAGGAGAAGGCTCAGAAGAAAGGTGAAGTTACCAAAAACAAAAATAATAATCCAATTCAGGAATATTAGCATTCTTACAAATGCACAGGCTGTACAGATTGAACAACAATTTATTAACAATATCAGTGATTTGTTTTCTAGTTTATTTCAAATGGGGTGTTCAAATCCCTTTTAGAACTGTGTCCATTTCCTCAAAATAAGAACCGATTTCCCATTGTTCACTGGTAAATTCAATTTCATGTTGTGATGGGGGTGTTTACACCACAGCAGAAGGGAAGGGGTTAAAAGCAACCTAGAGAGGCTGTGCAGGGAGCAGCCAATTGTGGAAAGGCCACATGGAGCAGCCAATCAGGGCCCAGCAGGCTTACATAAAAGGAGCTGTAGGGCAGGAGACAGTCAGTTGATGCAGGGTGCCTGAGGAGAGAGGACGGTGTTCCTAGCTGGCTGCAGGAAAGCAGCACATTGTACAGAGCAGTTGCTGGCAGGGACCGAGGGAAGCAAAGAAGGTGCTCCTGTCTGGAAGCCCTCAGAAGAAGGTGAAGATGCTGCTAGTGCCTTGGGGAAGCGGCCCAGAGAATTGAAGCAGCTCTGGCAGATAAGTTAAGGAGAGGCAGCAGGAGGCTACTACCCACAGGATCCAGAACCCAGAGTAGTGCCTGGATTCTCTTTTGAAATTGTTGGCTGGCTGTTAAGTGTTGAAAGCTTTAGAGGACTCTTGAAATCTGTCACATCTGTTTATCCAGAATAGGAAGATATCTGTACTGTGGTAACATACTGAAGGACTGAGGGAGTACTGGAGGAAGAAAAAGTTATGTTGGCCTGGAGAGTTCTGGAAAATTGAAACACCGCTATAGGCTCCATGGTGTGGAGATAAATTTCTGATGATATAAAATAGTGCATAAAAATGGAAGTTAGAGATTGAAAGAGAGCTATTTGATTGATTGGTAAATCTCTCTGCCAATGCAGGAATGTTTCTAACCAGGTAGAGGCTATTATTTCATCTAGCCTCCTTTTAAATCGTGCTAAACCAAGGGGCTTCAATGACTTCCTTTGGAAGCATGAGTTCTGGAGTGCTTAAAGGTTTAGAGCCTGTGAAACCATCCAAGAGGGTGACATTGCAGACACGAGTAAAATTATGTGACAGTAAGTCATCTGTATGGTTTTCTGGCCAGTCTAATAAAGACAATCTAAGATCAACCTAGTTATCTTCATAGAACTACACACAAATCTGTTCTGTTCTACTATGCGA
The DNA here is from genome assembly GCF_011386835.1 of Chrysemys picta bellii. NCBI lineage: Eukaryota > Metazoa > Chordata > Testudines > Emydidae > Chrysemys > Chrysemys picta. The sequence continues at coordinate 44,381,423 of NC_088803.1, read as the reverse complement.
TTTCTACTTGTCAAAAGGGTTAGCCTGTCTGCACTGCAAATCCACCACACCCTCACAGAAACAGAGGATGGGAAAAGAGACATCAGTTTCTCAAATAATATAGAAAAGGGAGTACTTCTTTTCAATGGAACCACTACAAAAACCCTATTACAATGAGCATGCTCTCGTTTAGCTAGCAAAACCACCACTGCATTCAAAAAGAATAAACACCTTTATAGGGTTTTATTTTCTTTTAACAGTTTACTAGGTCATGAAATCAAATGTGTAACAAGATGGGATGTGTACCTGCCATTTATTTTTATATAATTTTTAAAAAGTGTACTATTAAATAAAAGGCTCAACTAAGGAGATATTTACAAAAATCCTCCTTTTCTTAAAGAAATGGAGAGACTTGCAGTCATGACTGGAATTAGTTTAAATCTGCTGTCCCTTCAGATGCATTTTTTCGTAGGTGAGTTTATATGAAATATAAGCTTAATTTAAGTGGACAAGAGTTTAAAAGCAGGTGGATAGTGAAAAAGTATATTGCACAAAAACTTTGTTAAATAGCTAGGAGTTTGTGCAAGGAAATGTGTTTTCAATAAAAAGTACATAGGTGAAAACACTAAAAGTAGCCTGTGTCAAATGTTTAGTAAAGTAATAAAAGTAAGGGTGGAGATGGGTTCAACAGCGAGACTCTTACGATTACAGGAAGTGCAATCAGTGGAGAGACAAGAATACCAGTGAGTTTTTAACGGTCAGTGCTGCTTGCTTGGCTACTTTAAGGACGCTTGGAAAGAAGCAAACAATCTTATTGCTATATCCTTTGTCCTTCCTCACCCCAGCCTCTACCTACCTCCGTTTTCCTCATTTATAACCCATTTAATGCTGTACTGTAAGATCTCTGGGGTGAGGGCCACATAAGGGCAAATAAACAAGGGAAAGGATAAAGAAAACTCTACAATACTAGAAAAGATCCTGGTTTCCACCGGAAAGGCGGAGGCTGGTCTAGGGAAGTCCTATTATACATTCAGGAGGATTGAGAGACTCCGGCTTGAGGGAAATGTTTCATAGAGCACAGGAGATGCAAAACAAAAATTAGACCATTAGCCTTGTAGCGCGCCCCCCCCCTTTTTTTTAATTTGGACCCAGCCTTGTGTCCTACCACTGACAGAGCAGCTACCATCTGTTTCTGAGGAAGGCAAGTCTCCCCATAGTGCACCGATCCAATTCTGCAATGCTGAGACTTCTCGAAGAAGAAATATGGGGGTGAGGGTAGATGTTATCACCCTTTAGGAGTTGTAGGAAAACCATGAAGTTCATTAAGTCAACCTACAAGCAATGCTAGAAAAACCTGATTCTGTTCCTCTTTAAGATGTTCTCGCTTTATAAAATTATACAAATAAAAGGACACAGTCTCTATAAATTAGTTTCAATACTTACTACTGCTTCCATATCTGAAGTATCAGCTGGAGCAAACATAGACTGTACCATAAACTTGTGTTTACTTTTCTCGTTAGGGTCGTAATCGAAAGGTTGTAGCATCACTGCAAGAAAAAAAAAAGTTACATTAGAATCACGAATGATTCCCCATGACCATATGGTGTCTTAAGTAATATACGAGGTTAAACTGGATTCTAAGTTGCATGCCCTTATGCTGAAATACATTGCATAGATCTGGCTGAAATTCTGAATTCAAAATTAAATCAGTAATTTGTGAAAGTTCAGACTCCTCAAACCAAAATTTACATTTAAGAATCACAGCAACTTTCTGAACAAAACCCCAGAAGAATAATGATAGTAACTTGTACACATCAGGAGAATATATGTTTTATATATGGGAGGTGGAAAGATGTGGAAAAGAGCATCTAGAACGAAGTAATGACCGTGCATTCTGATTACTCATACACTGTATTGCTGACGGGTCTGAAAGAAAACTGCACAGAGCCAGACTAAGACAGAAGGCTGTTTTAGAGGTTGAGATTAAAGTTTAAAGACGCAGGTTCTCTTTGGAATGCTTAGAAGTCTCGGGATGCTATTTTACAGCAGAGATTTTTCACATTAAAAATGTTATATAAATTTTATTTGTTGTAATTTATAGCACAATCTTCCTCAAAACTACAGAAAGGCTTAATCAACTTTGTAATAAGTGCAGTTAGAATTACATTATAATGCCAAAATTAATGTATTTGAGAATTGATTGTGGAGAATGAGGACCATATCTGCCCTGAAATGTCCCATTCTCCCCCTTGCACTAAAATTTTAATCTGCTAGAGTAATCCAGTGCTCACATTCTGCCTTGCTAATTAAGATCTATGACAGATGTTTTCCTAGCTGCAGCTATGGCTTAAGATACCTTTCTTTGTGCACATATAAAAAAGCCCTTTGTTCTTAATCTTTTATAAGTAGCTCCCAGGAAGTAAGGCAATAGGTACTCAATCTATTTTTCAGGCATCATGGTTCCATGAACCTTGGAGCAACATGAAAGCAGAATGCTCATCACACTAAGCGCTCCATCCTTCTAATTTATGGTACATCATATCTCTAGGCTCTTGCAACAGCACCCACCACTGTAGGGTGAGTGTCTTTCAAAGGGCTGAGGGGCCAATGACAAGAACAAGGTTATGTCTACGCTACAAACATATGTCAACTCAAGTTACGTCAGCAAACAGCCACCACAGTTAGTACATTGCTTGTGAGCATGCATACTTGGGTCCTTGAGTTGACGACATGCATACTCACTGGGAGTGCTTGTGCTGATGCAGTGTTGTGCACCATAGGTAGGCCACTATGCAACTTGCCACCGTCCAGTGCACTGACTTGGGAAGTTTTGGCAATACATGATGGGGCAGAAACAAGTCAGGCAGGGATGCATGGGGTCAACTTCCCAATTTGCAACTGTCTCCATCCAATAATAGTATCTGTATCCCATAATTTTCATGCCTTTTTTTCAAAATCCCACAAACCCACATGCCCCTCCTCACTGTCTGCCATCTGAGACAGGAGCATGGAACCTGCACAAGCTGTCATGAGCGTTGTAAGCACAGGGTACACAATCCTGCAGTATTTGCAGAGCTGCAAGAAGAACTGAATGAGTGGGAAACATGATGATTCCTTGGAGGACAGATTGCTGTGGGACATGGCAAGAACCAATTCAAAGTTGGTGGTGGTATTCATGCAGCAGCTGCAGATTGGGGAGTGCTTCTTCTGGCCCCAGAAACAAGCACCGACTGGTGGGATCGCATTGTAATGCGGGTTTGGGATGATGAGCAGTGGCTGCAGAACTTTCAGATGCACAAGACCACATTCCTGGACCTGTGTGCGGAGCTTGCCCCAGCCCTCCAGCGCAGGGACACCAAAATGAGAGCTGAACTGATATTGGAGAAATGAGTGGCAATCAGACTCTGGAAACTTGCAATGCCAGATTGCTACCAGTCAATCAGGAATCAATTAGGAACCAGGAAATCCACTATGGGGGCCACTGTCACGCAAGTGTGCGGGGCCATTAATTGCCTTCTGCTATGCAGGATTGCGACTCTCAGCAATGTGTAGGACATAGGGGATGGCTTTGCAGCAGTGGGGTTCCCAAACTGTGCTGGAGCAACAGATGGCACGCATATCCCTGTTTTGGCACCAGACCACCTTACCACTGAGTATATTCACAGAAAGGGCTACTTTTCTATGGTTATACAGTACAAGCACTGGTGGACCAGGGATTCTTTCACTGACATCAATGTGGGCTGGTCTGAGAAGGTGCATGACACTCACATCTTTAAGAACACAGGACTGTTCAGAAAGCTACAAGCATGGACTTTCTTTCTGACAGGCAAATTACCACTGGTAATGTTGGAATGCCAGTAGTGATCCTGGGGGAGACCCAGCCTACCCCATGCTCATGAAGCTGTACACTGGCCACCTTGACAGCACCAAGGAATAATTTGACTACTGGCTCAGCGGGTGCAGAACAACAGTTGAATGTGATTTTGGTCATTTGAAGGATCGCTGGTGTTGTCTACTCACAAGATTGGACCTCAGTGAGAAAAGTATCCCAATGGCAATAACTGCCTGCTGTGTCCTGCATGATATCTGAAGCAAAAAGGGAAAGTTTCTGCTGGGATAGAGGGCACAGGCAGAGCAGCTGTTTGCTGAATTTGAACAGCCAGACACAAGGGCTATTAGAAGAGCTCAACATGGAGCTGCTACATGGCTCAGGGAGTCTTTGGAAAACCATGTTAACAATGAGCCAGAGTAATGTGTGGTAGTGTTGTATGCTCTATCTAGCCCTGCTCTTGTGTGGCCTGGTAGGAATTGTGTACTGATTGCTGTACATGTAGGAATATAACATTGTCAATTCATCTATTAATTTTGTTTGTGACTGATCCTATGAGTTGTGCGACTGTGAAATAACAGGTAATTGACTGCTTTCAGAACTACTGAGCACTCAGCAGCATCCATTATGAACTAATAAAGATGAATTATGTTCCAAATAGTATTTTATTCTGTAACAAATAAGTGCAAAAACAATGCAATTTTAAAATAAATACATTAAAAAACAAAACATTCATGTCCATTTCAACTACATATACACCAACTGTGGCTTTCACAGGTCAGTATATGTGAAGCTGTGAATGTCTTTAATGTTCCCTGCTGTTGAGTGGTGAGAGTAGTGCAGCAACCCCATATGCCATGTGGAACCTTGGGGGAGTGATATAGGGTGTTCCCGATACCGACTTCTCACGGGGCTGCAGAGGGAGGCGAGCCAAGGATTGGTGGACCTGCAGGTTCAACAAAATTTGCAGCATCTGTTTGCTGGCTGAAGAGCTCCACTGCATCCTGATGCATCTCCCTCCCCTTTTCCTGCTGGGATTCCTGGGCCTCTCTCCTCTCTATTCTTTCCTTCGCCAAGCTGGCCACCATGTTCATCCTCCAGGCCCTGTGCTCACAGTCCAATGCAGCACTGGCTAGAAGGATCTTACTGAATGTGTCATCCTGAGTCCTCTTCTTTCTTCTTATCTGGCTCGAGTGTTCTGTGGGAGTGGAGGGGGAAAATCACGAAGGCCGCAGTGGCAGCAGCTGCAGATAAAACACACCGAGGTACTACTGTCAATGTATTCATTACAGAAAGTGAAACTTAAAATGCTGAACTCACTACCCCTTGCTCCCCTAAAGTGTTAAGCACTACATTCTCACCTCTGCTTTTGCTTGTGTATGATGCCAGTCACAGCACCAGCAATGGGGGGGGTATGGCCTGCCGGGGGTTGACAAAACGAAGAAGGAATTGCTCAGTTGCATGAAACTGAGTATGGGGCAATGACACTGAATAATGGCACCATTTTCCACATGTAGTGGTGATTTTATCTGACAGCTCACTCCTGAGGGTAACAAACAAGGATAGCTCAGGTGCTGCCGGCGTCCCAAAGCCACCTAGGCCCATATGTTGCTAGCCTGCAATGGTGCCTGCTAAAGTTATTGCTGAGTGGTGTGGGAAAGTGTTCTACTGTGGAGATGGAAATAAGGCAGATCTCCCTAGAAACTTCTGGCAGAAGATTGCAGGTACCTTTGTGACAGTTTCATCGAGATCTCTCAAAAGGATTCAGGAGACCTCCCTGTGTACATAACCAAACTGCTCCACATCTCCTTCCCCTGCCCTCCCTGCACCTAACACTAGAGGGGAATGAAAAGCAGATACAAGCAATAGAGGTAGAGCTTCTATCACTACCTGTTCTAGAGTGAGTAAATTAAGTCAAAAGATATATCCTGTTACTTTGGAGATGCCATCCCTGTAATTGAAAGTTTATCTACACCACTTACCCGAGGTTCCTTCCCCTGACCCGGACTTGCCTGTGCTCAACTGGTGATACTGGCTGGACTGCAGTAGAGTCAAAAACAGGTTCTGGCTTGCTGCACAGCTGGATTCCCTGGTCATCTGTCCCCCATATTCATCCTCTTCCTCATCCACCACCACCTTCTCCTTGCTGTTCATGGCAGGGGCCTATGACTTGGGCTTCTCAGAGGTATCCACAATGCTGTGGGGGGATGGAGGTGATGTCTCTGTCCATTACAGCATGCAGCTCTTTGTAAGAATGGCAGATCTGCGGCTTGGCACTGGATCAACTGTTGACATCCCTGGCCTTCTGAAATGCCTATCGTAGCCCCTTGGTTTTCACGTGCACTGCTGCTGGTCCCTGTTGTATCCCTTTTCCTGCATCCCTGAGCAATCTGCTCATAGAGGTCTACATTTCCATGGCTGGCTAGGAGCTGTGCCTGCACAGCCTCTTCAACCCCAGGCCCCAGAGATTCAGTATCTCCTGTCTACTCCAGGCAGGAGAGTGTCTAGATCGTGCAGCCAGCATGGTCAGCTGGCCAGTTTCACTCAACAATGGAGACCTGCTAGGTTCGCTCGCCAAGCAGGGCAATCAGGAAAACAAAATTCAAACATTTGCAGGGCTTTAAAAGGGAGAGGGGCTTCTGGTCTCCATGACCCAGGGCAGTGGAGTTCACAATGATGACCAGAGTGGTCAGTGTGTGGCATTGCGGGACAACTGCTGTAAGAAAAGATTGACATAAGCACCACAGTATCTACACGTGCACTGCACTGAATTAAGTATTTCAACTGCGGCTGTACACTTCTCGGGGAGATGGTGTTAATATGTCAGCATAACAGGGTACTTCCAGTGGTGGGACACCAGTTTAAGTGTAGACACATGCACAACTAGGTAGATGTAAACTGCTTTGTGTCGACCTTGCTTTGTAGTGTAGATCAGGCTTAAGTTTGTAGGCATGCAGAACATTAAGGGAAGAGGCCCTCAGAAAGGATGTGACCTACTCCCGCTAGTTCCATCCAGGAAGAAGAGATCACTACCTGCCAAGTCATCTTTCCGTGAGTTGGAAGGTGGTGAGGATTACGGGGCGAAGGAACTCAGGAGTCTTAAAAAAAAAAAAAAAAAGAGAAAATTCCCTTCTAAGAGAGTGATTAACAGAGGGGAATCCCTGTGCTTCAATTACTGACACAATTTTTAATCACAGCAGTCATCTGGGACCTCTGTTGTTACAAATTGCATTGTGTGTGTCAGATTATCTTGGAGAGAGACTGCTAACAACTATATTTTGATTGCAGCCCATTGGTCAATTAAAATACCACATGCAATTTCAAAAGCAAAAACAAGTTTGAATATGAACACCTAACTAGATGGTGCAGATAGCTCCAAGCTAACAAACTGGAATCCAAAATTAAACTTGCATAATGCCACAAATTACAATTATTAACCTGACTAAAAGATACCCAGTGTAAAATTTCAGAAGGTACATTTTATGACCAAAAAGTCCCCCTTACCCCATCATTTAGTTCATGCAGAGTCCCAGAATTAAGTGTACTCTGATCTACTAGCACAGTTAAAAGAAATTATGAACTGCTTGTTAGATGAACTACAGGAAAGAACTCTCAGATTACAACTGATATATCCAGCATATAGCTTTATGTGGATATCTAAAGGTTTTATTACAAGAAAGCTATGTCCAAGGATGTCACTTACTTTAGAGTAAAAACAGCCAAACCAATTTGTTTTCTTAAGTGGACAGAACAACACTAAGGCTATGCCATCACATTCTTACACACAAACACAACACACAGTCTGTTGCCATTAGCAACTGTGTGCCTTTTAAAAATGGTAGAAGGAGCTAGACACTGACTTTTCTTATATGAAGTGCTAAATTTAAAGCGATTATGAGATGCAGTGAAGTTGAAAACATTTTTTAAAATGTTGGTCAAAATGAAAACCAACTGTGACAGCACTTGTGTTTCAATATTACACAATGTGTAACAGACAAGAAGCATGATAATTAAGATCAGTACTTCCTCCATTGTTGCTCAGCTGTCTTCTCTGCTGCTCGAATCTCTACAGTGGGTGAGGACTAACTGGGTAGTTGAATACCTATCCATTTATGGAAAAAATTCTGCAGGCCTGTGGTTCATATCAGTTTGCTTAGTTGAGTGCAGCTATAAGCTCATTTAAAAGTAATTATTTCCCAAGGTACAATGTTGAATCTGTTTTGAATGCCAAACAGATAGATTGCTGTTCTGAATTTAATTCACTGCTTCATAACAGCAGGATGCTAGAGAAGGTTTGATGGTGTAAGTGTTGTTATACTTGTTCTTTCAGATCAAAACATGAAAATTATACTGATAGGAATTAGGTAGCAAACTTTGCATATGCCAGATTGTAAACCCAAAATACCTACCCATATCAGTTTATTCATTCATTCCATTTACATTGTGAGGAGCCAAACTCAGGAACTGAACAGAAAACTTGGGAGCCTTCATTTTAAAAATGAATTTAACATGAGTTCCACCATTTCTAATGCCAAACCTATAATAGCAGGAAGCTAGAGCATGGATCTCTCGATCTGTAAAACTGAATAGTCACAATTTGACAACAACTTTGCAAAACATTCTCAATATTCTGCCACATGTGAGATCTGCATAGCCACATGGAGACCAAAAGACTGAGGAGCAGAGTAAGTAATTTGCTTGAAGCATTTTGAATGCAATCATTTCCTCTGCTAATACAAATGGTGGGGATTCAGATCAGGTGGGCTCCGGGTGCCAGGTTACTGCAGAAGGGAATACTGTTTTCACAACACATGCCCCGTCTTTTTCCTCTAATGCTGTGTTCACCTCTCTCTTGGTGCAGACAGAGGGATACAGAGTAGTGGTGGGGAGGGAAAACAACAACTGCCACTTAACCTCTTTTCCCTGCATGGAATACTGGAGAAAGTTAACGCAGACACCATCAATATTAATTTATTCTGGTTACTCACTTCAGAGCAAACCTCTTTCTTCCCCAAAGGGAAGAGGAGGTTTAAAGGCAGAAACCCCAGCAAGGAGGCACTTGAGAAAAACATGCTGTCACAGGGCCAAGAAGCAGTGCAGAGTCCCAGGGGCATAGTGCATAATAGTTCTTGCCTCAAGCACTTGTCAGGCGATCCTGCCACAGTCTCACTATGAAGGACACTGGAGAAGACCTCTCATCCAGAGAGCCAGCAGGCAGAGATTTGGAATTTTGAAACAGAGGTTAAGACTTAATGGCTTCTTATGATGCACTTGAGAACTGCAGGAGCACCTTGCTTGTAGGGTCATCTACGATTCTACATCAATACCCCCCCCTTTCAAGATTACACCAATCTCTGCACAGCATCAGAGGAACTTGACAGAGTATTAGGAGCACAGTGAAATGTTATGAAGGAAAGGGCTGACCAGGAATTCTCTGGCTTAAATCATCTGTGCAAATTAGGAAGAGGAGGTGGATGAGGCATTTCTAGGACAAATAAATATCCAGAACACAAGACCTGGTAGTAAAGGGGGATTTAATAGGGCAAAACACAAAATTTCCATTAAGTTCTAGGAATGTATTAGGGACAACTTTTTGTTTCACAAAGTGGAAGAAATAACCAGGGGACAGCCATTTTAGACTTGATTCTTGCCAACAGGGAAGAATTAATTGAGAATCTGAAGGTAAAAGGCAAATTCAGGTAAAAGTGATCACGAAATGACAGATTTCAAGATTCCCAGGAAATGAAGGAGTGATAGCAGCAGAATAAGCACAAAGGACTTCAAAAAAAGCAGACTTTAGCAAATTCAGAGAGAACTGGTAGATAAGGTCCCATGGGAAGAAAATCTAAGAGGGAAAAGAGGTTAAGGAGAACTGGCAAACTATCCTGACAAAGAAAAGATAATAGTAAGAGGCTAATATGGCTCCATCAGGAAATTTTTAATGACCTGAAAAATCAAAAGAGAAATCTTACAAAAAGTGGAAACATGGACAAATTGCTAAGGAAGAGTACAGAAGAATAGAACAAGCATGAATGAACAAAATCAGAAAGGCTGAAGCACAAAATGAGTTATACCTAGCAAGGGGCATAAAAGACTCTAAGGAGAGGCTCTTTAAATACATTAGGAGCAGGAGAAAGATGAAGAGAAAATGTAGGTCCTCTACTTAGCAGGGAAGGAGAGCTAACAACAGATGATATCAAGGATGCCGAGGTGTTTAATGACTAGTTAAGCTTCAGTTTTCACTAAAAGATTTAATGATCAGATACTCAACACAATTAATATTAACCAGAGAGAAGGAAAACAAGCCAAAATAGGGAAATAACAGGTCAAAGAATATTTAGATAAGTTAATGTATTCATAGAATCATAGGACTGGAAGGGACCTTGAGAGATCATCTAGTTCAGTCCCCTGCACTCATGGCAGGACTAAGTATCATCTTCTAGACCACTCCTGACAGGTGTTTGTCTAACCTGCTCTTAAAAATCTCCAATGATGGAGATTCCACAACCTTCCTAGGCAATTTATTCCATTGCTTAACCACCCTAACAGGAAGTTTTTCCCAAATGTCCAACCTAAACCTCCTTGCTGCAATTTAAGCCCATTGCTTCCTGTCCTATCCTCGGAGATTAAGAACAACAATTTTTCTCCCTTGTCCTTGTAACAACCTTTTATGTACTTGAAAACTTATGTCCCCTCTCTGTCTTCTCTTTTTCAGGCTAAACAAACCCAATTTTTTCAGTCTTCCCTCAGAGATCATGTTTTCTAGACCTTTAATCATTTTTGTTGCTCTTCTCTGGATTCTCTCCAATTTGTCCACATCCTTCCTGAAATGTGGCGCCCAGAATTGGACACAATACTCCAATTGAGGCCTAATGAGCGTGGAGTAGAGCGGAATAATTACTTCTTGTGTCTTGAGTACAACACTCCTGCTAATACATCCCAGAATGATGTTTCATAGTTAGCTTGTGGTCCACTCTGACCCTCAGATTCCTTTCCACAGTACGCCTTCCTAGGCAGTCATTTCCCATTTTGTATGTGGACAATTGATTGTTCCTTCCTAAATGGAGTACTTTGCATTTGTGCTTGTTGAATTTCATCCTATTTACTTCAGACCATTTCTCCAGTTTGCCCAGATCATTCTGAATTTTAACCCTATCCTCCAAACACTTGCAACCCTTCCCAGCTTGGTATCGTCCGCAAACTTTATAAGTGTACCCTCTATGCCACTGTCTAAATCATTGATGAAGATATTAACAGAACCGGACCCAGAACTGATCCCTGTGGGACCCCACTCTTTATGTCCCTCCAGCATGACTGTGAATCACTGATAACTACTCTCTGGGAATGTTTTTCCCACCAGTTTTGCGCCCACCTTATAGTAACTCCATCTAGGTTGCATTTCCCTAGTTTGTTTATGAGAAAGTCATGCGAGACAGTATCAAAACCTTTACTAAAGTCAAGATATACCACTTCTACCGCTTCCCCCCATCCACCACAAGGCTTGTTACCCTGTCAAAGAAAGCTATCAGGTTGGTTTGACACTATTTTTTTTTTGACAAATGCATGCTGACTGTCACTTATCACATTATCTTCTAGATGTTTGCAAATTGATTGCTTAATTATTTGCTTCATTATCTTTCCAGGTACAGAAGTTAAGCTGATTGGTCTAATTCCCCGGGTTGTCCTTATTTTCCTTTTTATAGATGGGCAAATATAGTGCCATTTTCCAGTCTTCCAGAATCTCTCCAGTCTTCCATAACTTTTTGAAGATAATCACTAATGGCTCAGATACCTCCTCAGTCAGCTTCTTATGTATTCTAGGATGTATTTCACCAGGTCCTGGTGACTGGAAGACATTTCATTTGTCTAAGTAATTTTTAATTCAAGTAATTAGGGCCTGATGAAATTCACCCTAGGATTGTTAAGGGAATCGAAGCAATCTCAAAACTTTTAGAAATTATCTTTGAGAACTCATGGAGGATGGATGAGGTCCCAGAGGACTGGAGAAGGGCAAACATAGTGCCTATTTTTTTTTTTTAAAGCTTTCCTAACTTCTGCCCACTTGATGTGTTAAAACTAGAAGCTACTCACAACAACAAGATTGTTAGATATTGCAATATGACGACATATATTCTGCTGGGCACCTCAGGAGGATTTGGATATACCCTTGAACATGGCCAGATTAAGGCATAAGTATAAGTCTAGGGCCTCAGGTCTCAAAATCATGTGATAATATCAGAGGACTTTAAGTTATCAGTAGGAATCCCAGTTAGTCCCATGGAGATGAAGCTGTTCATACTTACACAGCTATTGTTTCAGACTCTCTGCAGATGCAGGTAGGCATGACTGCATCAGTTACATGTGTTTCACATTCTTGTGGTTCCCTCTGCAACCATTAGAGTCTTTCAATTTAAAAACAAGTAAGATGAGACTCTGGAGATCAAGACAGCAGCTTCAAAAAAGTGACAGGTTGCTATTCTGCCCAATTTGAGTCCTGGAGGAGGACAGAGAAATAGAAACAAGGCTCTTCTATGCAGCAACTGCAAGACTGATGGAAGAGTAGAGCAGTAGTCAGGAGTCTGGGATGGAGGAAATGAATGCTCTCTTCTCACCACCAACCAGATGACTTTGGGGAGGGCTAAAGTTATCAAGCACCTATTATCCAGAGGCCTATAAGAAAAACAGAATCCCCTAAAGATGTCTACAGACAGCATCCTAGAGGGAATCCTAGCACTGCCCTCCCAGAAAATGAACTAAAGTGCTGGGCTTTCCACCAGGGTGTTTGTCCATAGAACGGTTGTGCCTCCCCAACCCTCACTCCTTGCCGCATATCAGCATCTGGTGAAATGTTCAAGTTTTGACTGCAACCGCAAATAAACCCCATATCTTCATGTGCATCTTTTACAGATTGCACACTCCAGGCAGTTACAAAACCAGAAGGAAGAAGGTCTTTGTCAAAGAAGCAACTCAAACACACACAATTTTCAAAGTAGTTAAGACCAAATGCCAATCCACTCATTATGCAAATAGCTGCTGATGATCATTTGCACTCAACTGTCATAATCAGACACACTGTATGTACATGTATGTACTCAGCTTTTTTTGAAAATCTGGGCTACAAGCCTGGAATTGTAGTTAGTGTGTGCTGATAGGGATGGGAATGCTTAAAAATTTTCTGGTATTTAAGTAGTGCTCTGAAATTCACATAAAACAGCCTCTAGAGGTTGGATATTTGCCACACTGTTGGAGAACGGAAAGCTTGATTTTCAACCATTGTAGGTGTGTTAAGGGAGCTATCATGCTAGCTCAAGTAAAGCAGAATATACCGATAATATGACTGGATTCCTCTTATCTGAGAAAAGAGTTATCCGCTTATAAGCTTACGTTCCTATGAGACACTTCAAACCATATTGTACTGTTTTAATGCAAGACAAGTGGTAGCATCGGGAAGATACAACAGCCCCAATTTTAGCTTCAGATAGTAATTTTCTGATAAACTACAATAACAACTTGTCCAAGATCTTTATGCAGTTAGACTTTGGCATTGATCTTTTAAAAAATGAAATGCAGTGCCACTCTAGTGCAACCAAATGGCCACGTTAAACCTAGTCAGCAGAAACTCAGGAGGATGGAGTAGAGATTGTAAATACAGCCCTATTAGTTTTATTGGCTGGAAGTTATCATCCAAATCGTTATGCTCCAATATTTTCTTATTAGGTTTTGGAGAATCCAAGTGCTGTTTTATGCCTTACATATTATTTAAATTACAAGACTGAAAATACGTTGCTTCAGAAAGCAAACAAGAATGCTATTTTTACTTCTAAAAATTCAGGACACTAATATATGATTATTTTTTTTAAAAAGGTACTTTTTTGCACATTTAACAAATTGAATATATGCTATTTGACATAGCTACTGACAAGTATCAGTGCTGAGAAGCAAAATTATACCAAAGTAAAATATATATATATGCAACCCTCCCCCCCAACCTCTAATTTATTTTGTGTGGTAGCAATCAGTACATCTGCCACCTCACTACAAGTGTTGTAATAATTACTTATATATTCATGAAATCAAAATTTGGTGAAGGTTACAAGTATTAACCCTAGTAACATGCTGCAAGAAGCAGAAGTATTTTTGATGGGCCTAAAATTTTGTTACTTCTCTTGATCCATGAACAAACATGGCTCAGAATATCAATTCAAATCCTGCTTTTTAAACTGCTGTGTATTTGACAATTAGACAGCATGCCCATGAAGTGGTTTTGAGATTAAACTACTTTAATTGCATATTTTGGAAAATATGGGGGTAGGGGGGAGTTAATGTAAGCAAGATCATGAAAAACAGAATGCAAGATTCAAACAGCATAGCACCGATTGGCCTTTTCTTTTCCAAACTTCATATTTCAGGCCCTGATCCTGTAAACTGGATCTGTGTAGATGGAAAGTTCCAGACATGAGGGTCTGATTCTAAGGCCAGAAGGAATTACTAATAATCTAGCCTGACCTTCTGCATAACATAGGCCACCTAATTTCCCCCAAATAATTCTTGTTGAACTACAGCATCTTTTTTAGAAAAACATCCACTCTTGATTTACAAATGGCCAGTGACTGTGAATCTACCATAACCCTTCGTGAATTGTTCCAGTGATTAATCACCTGACTGCATGATGACCTTACTTAGTGCAGTTCACACTGTTTAGGCTCTATTTAAAGTATTAAGGCAGGATGGAAACTGGTTTGCCACCTTTGGTGCTTGGTTCCCATATTGCAACTAAACCAACACTTGGCAAGATGGCGACTAGCAGCAGTAAATTCTACACAGGCTTCTCCCAACAGACTATTTGGAGGCAGGTGGAAACCCCCAAGGGGTCCAAATGGCCATGGATAAGGCCCCAGAACCCAATTTCTTCCCAGACACAGGTCTCTGCTTGAGGGCCAAGAGCCTCCAGGGTATACTGAGGATGGTAGGTAGTGGAAAGGGAATAATGATGTTCATGGCACAGCTGTGACAGGTTGGAGTCAACTTCTGACCAAGGAGGGAGGACTGTTGCCATCGATGCCACAGATTGATGTCTGGAGCCTGGAGATGGCAGTCCCAGTGAGATCATGGTTGGCACCACACAGAGGGATGCAGCAAACCAGAGGAACTCACGATACTGCACGCTGGGATGACACAGTTACAGCAGGTGCCAGTACTGAGTGAGAAGTATCCTGACTAGCCAGCGAAGCCAGTGCTCCGAGACTCACCAGATCCATGCAACACCATGCTCTGAGTGTCCCTAGCCTCTGTTTACCAGAAGTTGGGCATGGATGACAGGGGATGGATCACTTGATTACCTGTTCTGTTCATTACCTCTGAAGCACTTGGCATTGGCCACTGTCAGAAGACAGGATACTGGGCTAGATGGACCACTGGTATGACCCAGTATGGCTGTTCTTATACCATGCTGCCGCATAAGCCTCCAGGATAGACAGTACCAGGATAGTCTCCCACACCACTGAACTAAATGGAGCCACTTCAGGGGCTAGTCTCCATGGGACCAGCACTGGAGCTGATGGTCTCTTAAGCAGATGACTGCTTGGAGAGTACCTTGGCCTTGAGTGCACTCTTGTGTTCTTGCCCAGAAGCTTCCTGGACTTTGGTGCCAGGGATCTCAAATGCTCAGATTCTGAGCATTTAACACAGATTCCTGACATGAGACTCCCTGAGACACCTCAGGCAACCGGCAGGTCGCTCACTGGCATCAGTTTCTTGCAAGAATTGCAAGGCTTGAAACCCGGTGTCCAAAGTACCCAGCAACAGGAACCAAAAAGTGTTCAAAAACACTTTAAAGAAAAACTTAGGTCTATAACAAACAGTCTAAACTACTAAAACACTACACAAATGAGAAAAAAAAAAAACTTGCCACAGCAAGACACTTTCCAACAACTGTTAAGGGCAATAAGAAGGAACTGAGAGGAGTCACGGCAACTCTGTCCTTTATACCTTTGCGTGGTGGCACAAGATAGACGATGGTGCATGTGCCGCCCTGACAGGTCCCACTGAGGGATAAATCTCCGACAACTGTGCACTTGGCACGCGCACACACCCACACCCACCCACCCCTGAGGTGGAATATACATGTAATCACTTGAAAAAACTTGGAATTTAACTACCCAATTTTCAGCCATTACAATTAGGACATGCAATTCTGAGTCAATGCATATAAAACTCAGATATAAAAAAAATTGCATGAAAAACCCATGCACGTAGTTTTAAAGCTTATTTAAAATAAATAGTCACTAAAAACTGACTTAGTAGAACTGATTCAATAAGTATTTCCATATATTTTTATAAGCATTGAAGATTATACTATCATGTATAAATAGGGTTAATATTTTATTGCTAAGTCATAGCCACATATTCCTCATTCCAGGAATGAAACTGCCATTGAATTCTAAAAGACTGGTACAATTATGCCCCTCTTAAAGTATAAAAGCTTCAAAAAAGGAGCAATAATCAGTGTGAAATCCACAAAACTGAAAGAGAGATTAAGTCAAATTCTCCACTACTATTATTACCCTGGGTTTATGGAATATTATCTGACTGTTCCAATAAATCTGCAAACATTAGCAAAATAGTCACAGAGATGTAATTTAAAGTTAAACACATTTATCTTGCAGGGCCAAATTTTTCTCGGGGTTGCAGTGGTATAATTAAATAGTTACAAAACCCTCCAATTTCAGTGGGAAATATATTCAGCTGCGTAAACTTACAGTATACCAGTCTGCTTTGTCTTTTTAGGATTGCTATAATTCAGTTACCAAACTTCTGCGGATTTATACAAGTTAAAAATTCAGCTATCACTTCCCAATAAACAGACAAGTGAATAAATCCATTACCCTTTCCCCCTCACAAAGTCTTATTTTTTAAAGTTTTTTTTTACTGCCAAAGCACAACTTGCATTTTCAGGGAGTCCAAAACAAGTGCATTCTGAAAGTAATTTGCATTGTTTACACTGATTTGTTTTTGCTTTAAAATATAAAAGATTGAAAAATTATGCCACCTGCAATAAGTAGAGGTTTATGAAACAGTTGGTTTTTCATGGAGATAAAATAAATAAGAAATCATGCTCTCCTGCTTGTCTCTCCACTTTCCCAGTACACCTCTACCCAGATATAACGCGACCCGATAACATGGTAAAGTAGTGCTCCGGGAGGGAGGCGGGGCTGTGCACTCCGGCGGATCAAAGCAAGTTTGATATAACACAGTTTCACCTATAACACGGTAAGATTTTTTGGCTCCCAAGGACAGCGTTATATCGGGGTAGAGGTGTATATATTAAGTTCACACAGTGCTCTGAAAAAAATCACTGATTTGATGAGTCCAGCTTCAACTACAAAACAAGCCATTTTGAATGACTTACCAGAAACATTAATTGATGTTCCTGCATCAATAATTCCACTGTTAGGCCTTACACAGTATCTGCGTGGTGCTGTAGTTTTCACTTTGAAGCACACATTTCTGTCTGTAGGATTACCAAGTTTCAGGTTTGTAGTGACAACATCTGTGAAAGGACCTGCAGAACACAGCAAAGAAGATTTTAAATTAAATTAAAAATACTCTAAACTTTGAGTTTAGACAGACTTTAAATTTGTATCTACAAATCATACAGTTAGATATTCAGCTTCCATTAGCAGCATCTATGGTTAACTGTGCATGCACAACTGAGGATGGGTTGAGGCTCTGAAAATCTGACCCATATTATTCTTGAACGCATATCAATAGTTGTGCTTTGCCTTTAATGACTAATAAGCTACAAGGAAGCATAATTGGTACATCACGCAAACTTAGCAGCTGAATTCCGCTATCTTACACTGTTGTAATTGTGAAGTAAATATGGAAATCAGAGTTATTTTGTATGTTCATAGATATAACTGAGAGCAGAGAGTTTGACCCACTTTATTCTAGGCTGTATGGAGGAGAAAGTTTGTTTTAGAAGGAAAGTCAACCATTAAGAAACCTTAAAGCTGTCTAATTGACAAAAAAAGCGAATACTGCACATATTAAAAGGAAAGGCAGAGTTATAAGAGTGGTTAGTACAAGATTCAACTGGGGTGTCCCAGTGAAAGCATGTTATTCAAAGGAGACACCTGGGATTTCTAATTGGATCAGTGCTATAGATTAGCTAATATTTGGATGGCCAGCAGTGTGCTACTGCACTCATTTCTCTGTTCTTCATATTAATGGAGCAAGACAATTATAGAAGTGAAAACAACGTTTAGATTAACTGGCTTCTGACAAAGGCTATAAAACAAGAAACAACTTGGTGCATAATCATCGGAGGGAATTACCAAAAATCCTAGAAAATAAAAGCCAAGTGGACATGAACATTTAACACTGAAGTATGCAAATTTTCTTCATATTTTGAACTGTAAAATAAGAAACTCTCAAAAAAGGAGGCTAAATAGATTTTCAACTGGATTCAAAAGTGATCATTTGTTTTAGCACTTTTTAAAAAATGTTACGTTCCTTTATATAACTGTTGCTACTTCGGGAAGATGGGACTTGTTCCAAACCACAGCACTTTCAGCTTGAAATAATTCACAGATTGAATGATAGGCTCGCTTTCCCTCCTCCTACAAAATTGGTCTTTTAAGGTGATGTATGATAAAGTTGTACAAATTCTACAGGCTTAAAGCCAATGTCCTTGATGCAAATAGTTTAAAAAGAAAACAACACACACCCTCCAACGTCAATATAGCATCAGTTCTGCGTGCACTGTGAACAGCACGTTAGACGTGTATTTGCTATGCAAGATGGCAGCAAAAGGGGAAGCCAGTCGAATTTAGGAACACACGTTTCATGACATGAAGCAGTCCCTCAATGCACCAAGTTCTGGCTCTACTCAGTCATGTGGCACCATGGTGGTCCAAAGGTGTAACCACTAAATTCCCTCAGCCTTCCACATTGGAATAGAGTCCATGATTCCAACCCCCACTTTGAAAACAGTCAGAGACAAGGGGCTATAATTAGGAGCAATGGAACAATTCTGAAATAGATTTTGGGGACAAATTTTCAAAGGAGCTCAGCACTCACTTAGGCACCTCAGTAAAGTAGGCAGATTTTCAAGATCAATCTTAATGGTGGGGAAAGGTACTGTTTACTGCTCTAAAACAGAAATTTCTGGGTGCTGAGCACTTCTGAAAATCTGGCCATTCAGGTTATGACTTTACTGCAGAGTTAAACTTGGGCAACTGGCACCTATGTTTGACTAGCCAGGCTGCAAGCAGCCACACTGCAAAACCAGACTTGAATGTGTCTACTTAATTGCATCCACACTGGTGCTGCACTCACTCATGTATCTCTAGGACTTCTGGGGATTGTCCCATTAGTGCTGCAGTAAGCCTCTCAGAGATTTTTTTTCCCAGCAAGATAGGTAGGGGTGTGTGTGTGAGAGAGAGTGTGTGTGAGAGAGAGTGTGTGTGAGAGAGAGTGTGTGTGAGAGAGAGTGTGTGTGAGAGAGAGTGTGTGTGAACAGGAGCCAGGCTAGGAGCAACGATGTAATAAGAGCCTGAGTCAACACTGCAGGGAAGACAGACTCTGTAGTGCCTAGATGGGAGCTACTGAAAATTGAGTTCTACTAAAAATCTGGCCTAGTTTATCGAAAGATTCAGACAAACAACAACAAACATTCATGGTTACTGGCATTATTTCCAGAAAAATTAGATTATACCCAGCAACTCTAAGTATACTCACAGAAAGTTTCCCCCTCTTAAATGAAATTTATTTCTAAAGCTAGGAAACTTTTTTCTGTTCTTTAAACACCATGAAGAAAAAAAAAAAAAAGGGGGGGGGGAGTTATAGGAAATGGAGAATCTGTCTGTACATAATCTGACATGGGGTTGTCATGCAAGCTATCTAAAAGGAAGGATGTAACAAGCTGAATTTGGTGGTGAAAAGTTTGGAATGTTCTCATGGGGTCTTTTGAACTTCTTCAGCCAGTTAGAAAAGAGTTGATTTGTATTAATGCAAACAGGCAACTGGTATTTGCATGCAGTATCTAGCAATGTTAAAAAACCCAGTACCACCTAGTTTGTATCTCAGAGGTCATAAGCGTATATTACCAAGGACAGGAAATATCTGACTTTCATATGTACTCCAACATATTTTTCCCACCAGTTATTTTCAAACTGTTTCTGTGGCTTTCCACCCAGAAGCTATGCATGCAACCCTTCACATTTGAAGATCACTGCACTATTTCACAATTTGCCACGCTCCATTTCCTATTGAAACACCAATGCTATATCAATCTTATCTAAAAGTGTCATTCTACATTGTAGCGTTTTACAATTTGTAAGATGATCATTTCAATAAGAAATAGTAGTTGAGAATTAAGTCAAGAGTATTATGTCAACTATTTAACATTTAATAAAGACTCGTTACCTTACAAATGCAGCACACAGATTCATGATAGCGAGCTATGGGCTAATATCAGTTTGCCCAATAGTACATGTGCTATTCCATCGCCAATTATCATGGCAAATATATTACCACATTGTCATTTCACTCGGACGGCTTCTATTTGTGTGCCCTTTATGAAATTATTTGTATCCTAGTCAAGGCCCCTTACACTGGGGGAAAAAAAGCAAACAATCCTCACATATAGGGTATGCCTACACTTTGAGCTGGGGATGTGATAGCCATCAAACTAGTGTGCTAAAAATAGTGTAGCTGTGGCAGCACAAGTGGTGGGAGGGGCTAGCCGCCCCAAGGATGTATCTATTGTCTCAGGGCAGTTAACTCCTTCTCGTACTCATGTTGCTACAGCGGCATTATTTTTAGTGCATTAGCTTGATCCAGGGTATCTCCTCAAGCTGAGAATCACACCGCCAACTCAAAGTGTACACATACCCCATACTAATATCTTTAATCACTTCTGTTCTCTAGCCCTGATTCAACAAGGTACTTAAGCACATGTCTAACTTCAAAAATGGGACTACTCATGTCCTTGCAGTCAGTGAAACTTCTCACTTACGGTAGGTCTACATTGCAACTGGGAGGTGAACTTTCCAATTCAGGTAATACAGGAGCTAGTTCTACTTGAGCTATAAACAGAAGTATGACCACAGCAGCTTGAGTTATCCTCCCATTACAGTTTTACAGGGACAGCCTCAACTTAAAGGGGAAAAAAAAAAAAACACAAAATAAAACACAATCACACTTCTATCTGAATATTTTAAAATCTGTTATAAATAACAGTAACACCTATGATTAATTTGACTGGAAGACTAGGTAAAGCCTATTTTCTGTTTGTTTACTATGCATTTCACAGATCTTGGAGTCAGTTACTCTCTTTCCCTTGTATACTCCTTTCCCTCTTTTAGTTTGTGTGCATCTTCTCACAGAAATAAGGGAGAAAATACAGATATTTTAAAGAAAAACGGTTGATTGTAAAACCACAAAGATTGACTCGAGGGCTCAGTGACAGGTATAGCATTTGTTACTTTATTTTTTTTTCTTTTAAGATTTGATTAGATTTCAAGTTTATTATGTCCTTTAAGAATAAGCTTTAAAATGAAACAAGCTGAAATGTCAAGTGAGACAGCGTGGTCTTGAAAAACAAGTACATGGCAGGGAGTCAGGAAGTCCTGAGTTCCAATCAAAGCTCTACCACGGTCTTGCTGTCTATCCTTAGGCTATGTCTACACTACCATGGTAAACTGACCTACGCTACGCAACTCCAACTACGTGAATAACGTAGCTGGAGTTGACATACCTTAGGTCTAGTTACCGCAGGGTCTACACCGGGGGGGGGGGGGGGAAGAGGGGTCGACAAGAGAAAAATCTTCCGTTGACTTACCTTACTCTTCTCTTCGGGGTAGAGTACAGGGATCGACTGGAGAGCGATCTGCAGTCGATTTGGCGGGGCTTTACTAGACCTGCTAAATCGAGCCTGATGGATCGATCTCAGAGCGTCGATCCCCACCGTAGTGTAGACCTGCCCTTAGATAGTTCACTTAAGGACTTGGCCTTGTGATTAAAATCAATGGGAGTTGACACCAATTTAAACAGGAGCAGGTTTGGGCCCTTAAAATTTCTCCACCTGTAAAAGTTAGTATAATATTTAGCTAATCACAGGGAATCTTGTGAAGATGAGTGTTTTAAAAGCACTACATTCCACATTTTAATCATTATCATGTGGCCCTGTAGACATTTGTAATTAAGCAAGCATCAGCAACTTTTTAAATCAAAGTAGTTGAGGAATGAGAAGCTGAGAGTATCTGTATTATATAGATACACATATTTCAGAAGTACTTGGTTGAAAGCAGCACTCCTATTCTGAATTTGAAGATTAATTTTTTAAAAAGTAGGCAGATCTGTATGCCTGCATCACCCACTTCTGACCTATTCACCTCTGATTTATTCTTTTCACATCTTTGCTACCTTGCTTTCTCCTCCCAATTCATGCTATGGCTAGGCAGTTCTTTTACTACCTTTGAAAAGGTATGTACTACCACTGGAAATAGATACTTCACAAAGATCTGGTTCAGCAGAATTCAACTTGAACAGAAAAAACCTCCCACACAACTTCCCAATACTCTACCTATACTTGAAAAGAAAATGGTATTTACAGAAAACATAGTATTTTTCATCCAAAAGTATTTAAAAAAAGCCTTTACAGCAAGATGAAATAGGATGAATCTTCTGAGCCCCCCCCCCCCTTACCCTCCCTCCACAACAGGCTACAAAAACTCCATGGCCCACCTGTGTCACAACGGTTTTTCTGCATATAAAAGCCAGGACCAGCATAGGGGGTAATAAGCAGGGCAATTGCCAGGGGCCCCATGCCACAGGGGGCCCTGAAAAGCTAATTTGCTCAGGGTTTGGCTTTAGCCCTGGGTAGTGAGGCTTGGAGCCCCTGGGCTTCAGCCCCAGGCGGTGGGGCTTAGGCTTTCTGCCCTAGGCCCCAGCAAGTCTAATGCCAGCCCTGTATGGCAGACCCCCTGAAGCCTGCTCACGCCCCCCCCCAGGGGTCCAGGGCCCACTGGTTGAGAACCACTGTTCTAAGAGATTGACATACCGTACAACGTTCATAGGGCACAGATAGTGAAGATCATATTAAAGGTGTTATGGACCTGTTTTTCCCCAGACATGCTCAGAACTCAACTTTCACTGGAGTTCCAGATTCTTAGGACTTAAAAATCAAGCCCTATTTGTTTAGTCTGGGTGGAGTGGTGATGTTGGGATGGAGCTCATATCCACATAAGGTATAATGTTGATAGTATATGCAATTTAAAAAAAAAGTTTCTAGAAGCTTCAGTCCAATAGAGAATTTGCTGTGTGACAAATAGTTTTTTTTCCTATCTGCTTGTAAAATTCTGTTTAGACAACTGTTTCTGCAATTTCATTTGCTATCTAATCTTCTTTACAGTTCTGTCAACTTGTTACTTGCTCCATCTTGCAGCTATTCTCCACCTCACCAACACAACTTCTAAGATTTCTTAGAGATGTGCCAATCCTGGGCTATGGACATGTGACTTTCAGTACTGACTCAATGCCGTAGTTGCTAAAAATGTTCGGTAGCTCTGAAATACGTTTGTGTTCTCAGTCCTATTTCAAATACCTGCATCTCAAAACACACCACACAACCTTGTTAAGTCTCAGTGATCAAAGACTGAATGGCTATGGAGAATTAAGCACACCCTTATGTATGGAAGTAGTCCTTCCAACAGCAAAGAGAAGCACAAAGGCTGGAGAAGCCTGCAAAGGCACTGTTCATGCTGCTATCTGTACACTGAAATCAGCACAAGACTTAGAGCACCAAAAAATTGTATTTCAGGAGTTGTTTTCTAAAAGCCTTAGTGGTATTAGTGTTACTCCTGGGGGAATTCTGCACCAAAAAATTAAAAATTCTACACACGGTCTTTGAAAATTCTGCATATTTTATCAAAACACCACAATATAATCATGCCAGTAAATTATTTTGGTAATTTATTTCAAAATATCTGTCAGCAAGTATGTCTGTAACAATACGGATCACAAAAAAAAAAAAGAATCTGTTTTTTTTTTTTTAAAATGAATAGATTCCTTACTATGCATAATACAGAACTTTGAATCATTCATTTAAATTATAATACAGAACTATATTTCCTCCACCTGTCAGAAGCAGTGCAAAGGCTTGGGGAAGTCAGGGGTAACGGAGGAGCTGATGGAGAGGGAAGGAGCCTAGGGGTGAACATGGAGGGTGCTGGGTGTGGGTGGGAGCAGGGTTTTTTTTTGGGGGGGGGGAGAGCGGGAAGGGGCAAGGGGTGCGATTGTTAGGGAGTTGGAAAGCCTCCCTCATACAGACCCTGGCTGACCCCAAGCCTCCCCCATTCAGATACATCTGCCCCTGTCCCTGCACCCCCCTCACCCCCATGGGTCTCTGCAGCCCCCCTCCCACATCCCTAGTCACCCCACTAGCTCCTGAGCCCATGCCCCAGTGCCCCCCAACTAGCCATTCTAAACTCCAGTCTGTGACACCCCTCCCCCCAGGAGCCCCTGTGTGCCCTACTCTGTCCTAACCTGGCTTCGTGGGCAGGGTACTGTAATGAACTTCTACTCCTGAGAATTCTATGCTCAGTGCTGCAGAATTCCCTCTTCCCCTCTTCTCCCCCGCAAAAAAAAACCCTTTCTGAAACAGAGGTACTGCAGTTCTGCCTTTTGCCCACCAGAAAAGGCAAAACTGCAGCACTTCTTGGGCAAAGTGTATTTTATGTGGGAAAATACAAGATTATGCAGGACAGATTAATTCTGCGTGTCCACATATGCACAAAATTCCCCAAAGAGTAAATTTCATGGTTTGGTGGGCATATTTTCTTCTTCTATTTCCTCTGAAGTAATTTTTTCTAGCCATGCAAGCCCCATCTACCCAGATATCTCTATTTCAGAACACTGAATGTATTAAATATTGGGGGGAGGGAGGAAGAGTAGCAGCTACTATGAACAGTAATTGGACAAAGGTTACAGCAACATGGTAATTTAAAGGAATGTGTATTATCATTCTGCTATAACCCTTGTCTATTTATTCCATAAAGACCCTTTCAAATGTATGGCCACTGTAACAAACAGCAACATCATAATTAACATGACGGCTTTAGAATAAATGGAGAATAATTTTCTTCTCATTATCTAGTTCTAATGTACTAATTTTCTATATACACAAGTCAAATTGTATGCGTTCATATACATTATACATGTAATTTATATCTACAAGGTTGTTACTGAATTGGAAGAGATTCAAAGATGCAATTTATGTATAATTTTAAGTACCTGAATAAAAGTAACAGTGGATGTAAAATTAAAGGTTTCAGGGTACACACAAACTGGCTGCACATCAAGTAGATTATAAAATAACTTCTGCTATTAATATATTCAGGACCTAAAAATGGAGATCAATCCTGTGCTCTGCAAGCAGTGGAAGCTATGGCTCTGCTGTTGAACTCTTAGAGAGCTGGATTATTAGTGATGTTTTCAGGATGTGATGGAAAACACAAAAACAAAAAACAAACAGCATTCAGGAGTAACCAGAGAGCCTAATAGAGCCAGAGAAAAACCTACAATTATTTTTCAGAGGAATCACAGCACAAAATTCAAGATAGTGAGGTGGAAAGCATTCTGCAGTCCTTATACAAAAGCAACTCCCATAGAGGTAATTTGAATTTCTGCATGAGTCAGGAGTGCAGGGTTATGTCTGCAGTGATCAGAATCTAGTTTAGTTTGTAATTGGTACTGTAAGTGCAGGTACCTATAGCCTCACTATGGTTATAAAATTAAAGTTTTTCTCCCAATATAATTCAAGTTAATCGATTGTTTGCATACAAGCTCTCTTACTTTATTATTGCTTCTTATGCCCACAACTGGGAATAGATGGGAGTGTAAAACAGAGAAAATAAGGCATGCTCAACTTTAGCAGAACAAACATTTGGAAAAATGGTATAAAGTCACATGGTATAAATAAGAAGCAAAAAGACATTTTATAAAGCCTTCATTTTCCTGAGTTGTGTAGCCAGTTAATATGACTCTGGGATAATCACGCTTTCAGTGAGCTCAAGTGACTCGTGTTAGGTCTTAAAACTATTTGCAGAAGACAAGATTCCCCCCCATTGTAGGTCCCACACTTACAGAATCTTACAAATTGCATTGTAAATAACTGTTGGATCACCAGGCATACAAGCATATCCCACCTCTCCTTCCCTAATTCCCTACCCCCTACTGTGGAAACTGAACAAGAAAGCAAGATTAAATTGTTCAGAAGCACAGCATCTTTAATCCATAGCACCATGGTAAGAGGGACTTTGTTTACAGCTCAAAGAAGAACTCTGGCATTTAGTAAAGAGATTGTTTTCATAGAGTAGTTACTATAATATGAGATAAAGTACTGCAGGAAGCAGCAGAGCCAGTTTCTGAAATATTAGAAAAGGTGTTTGGAGAAAGCAATATTTTGACATAATTGATGACAGGAGAAACTTACTGAGCTTTGTATGGTGGAGCATGATTTTTTGTTAGCATAAAACCTCAGTCACTTCTTTCCTATCCAGTCTTAAACCCATTTTTAATTAAATATGGAAGCAGTCATGCTCTGTCACACAGGGAGAACATTTTGAGCGGCAGCAAAAGCAAGACAGCTGTTGCAGATTTATTACATAAACCCCTTTCTATAAAAGGCTGCCTAACAGGCCAAGTTTTCAAACTCAACAATTAGTCCAGTCACATTAGAAAAAAAATCCTATGTCCCTTATGCACACAAGAAATGTCCACCTTGGCATGTAAAGCAGTGCCTATAGTTTTGTATATTGAACAAATGTTGAGGGGAAAAAAAACAAGGCTGTAGAGTCTTATTTTAAGCCTTGCCCTTAAATTGGATAATTGTGCTTATGTACTGATGCACATATGCAGCAGGCTGTGTTCTGTCACTGGCACTCAGTGGAGAGAGATGAAGGAAAGAAAGGTCTCAAAGAAGTGGTACTAGCAATGAGAATGTTCTACAGTGCTGGAGTTCATTCTTCACTAAAAAAGAAAGGCCTAATACAGAGGTCCTTAATCTAGCAAAAATGCCCATTTATGTCAATGGGAGTTGTGCTTAATTAGAGACAACAGAATTTGGCTTACAGTAGGGGTTAGGGTAGTTTCTCTATGAAGCATCCTGTTTCTCTATAAACAACAGATAAAATTAGTCCTGGCCAACAGTTATGACACAACAAAACTGCTTAAAACCTAATCCAATAAAGCGTTCAAAAACAACCAACTGCATTGACAAAAAAGTAAAAGGCTGTGTTATTGTACTAACTGGCCAGGTTCTTTCAATACTTGTGTTTTCTCCCTGCAGTGAGCTAATAAGACTGATATGGTAATGAGGTATTAGAAAATGAGTGTTACAGTAAGATGTGGACATAATTAGCAAGGGTCATTTGATTCCTGCATTGTCTCCAGCTTGGCGAAAAGCTACATTTAGAAGCAATACTACCAGCCCTCCCCAAACAAAAAACAAAAAAAAAAACCCACACAAATACTGAGATGAACCTGCATATTACCTAGTTTTCTGCAAAATTAAATTAACACTTAAAATGCTCATTAGACTTGACTGAAGCAATGCCTACATCTTTTTAAAATGGTTATTAAGAGATGTACTTTCCATTGCAGTCTTCCATGAGATTACAGGCGCCTCAAAACGAAGAGAAACTCAGCAGACCAATATTACATCTTCAGTTATTCAAAGCAAGTGTTTACACTAAGTTTTATTACCATTAAAATGATAATTTGGAGCAAAATTCTGCATGTAGAATTTGGCTTTATATCCTTATGTAAACAATCAATTTATATGAATCAAGAGTTCACATGACGACACATGATATGTCTTTAATTCATATAGCTGCAAAATGAGACAGAAATGTACTGATTTACAGAGGAAAATAAACCACTACTTCGTAACTAGAAGGCCTAAAATTACTATTAAAAAAAATAGATTCTGAAGAATTCAACATAATCCAAAGAACTATGATAATTTTGTGCACAAATATTTAGAATGCCTCTAGTTATGATCCCCTTTGACTAATGGTTCTGAGTATGAAGTCTAACATTTTACTAGTGTTTAGATGCGATAAGGCTAAATCTTGCAGTCCCTATGCAAACAAAATTCCTATTGAAGTTAGTGGGACTTCTGCCCTATGGAGGGCTCCACGATTTAATCCATAGTAACTGAGAAGGCAAATAAACCAAGCTGTACCAATCCATTTTAGGACTTTTACAAGCACTTCGGTTTAAATACTAGTGCTCTTTAGACAAATTAGGTACAGCAAGTTTGCCTGATTCACAGTTTAACCGGTCTACTTCGGTTAGGAAAGTGATTTCCCAACCCCGATATAATTACACCAATACAACTACCCCTAGAGCAGATGCAGTAAAATTAGTATAAAGGTGCCATATACCACTAACTGTTTCCCCTTCCCATAAGGGAAATATTTCAGCAGCAGTTCCTAAGGAACCGTACAGTACAGCATGATTCTACGGTCCCTAACACAAGCCATAATGGCTTAGTTTTCAAGTATGCAATGAAAACAGACCCTGATTAAGATTTTCCAAATAGTCTAGGGGATTTAGATATATCTTCAATGAAAATTAATACAAGATGTGGCTACATCTCTTAGACTGCTTTGAAAAACAACTCATAATCCAATCTTAGATCATGGAGTCATAAAAGATACAGCAAGAGACAGCGGACTCAAAATGGTAAAACTGTGCTAACTAGTCTCTATATCGACACACACTCAACCTCACCTATGGGGTTGTTACTAACATATCCATAATATATGAAACAGATAGACAAAAAAAATCACTTTCAAAAGATGAAAAGTTGAAGGCCTGTTGGGGGATATAATGATTGCCATGAACTATAACTTACTTTATCTTTTTTTTTTTTTTAAAGTGATGCTAATTTTCCATGAAGTTACAACTGATGAAAAGTGATCGGGTAATTATAAAGATAATACTAATGATGCACTTAAAATCAGTATAATTCAAGGAGGTACACAGCATGTCTGCTCTACCGTAAAGAACATTTAGCACAGTTAGAATAAGTTATTGATTTTATTTGCATTGCAAAAAGAGCTACTGTAACAAACTACAAATATTTAAGTGTTGCTAGGAAAATGATTAATTTTGTTTCGTATTTGGGTTGTGTGTTGAGATTTGTATAAATTTAGGAAGTTTAGCTGTTCTTTTGATACTGTATTAGGTTTTTATAATCAAACCCAAATGAGCAGGAAGAAATTAATGTTTTGCTGAGAGAGTACAAAACCACTTACTTTGATTAACAATCAGTTACATAATTAAAGTGAAATGTGAACTGATAAGTTTTCCAACAGAGTAGTGGATAGCTATTCATACAGTAGTCTTCAAATAGATGGGAGTAGAGAAATCCTAGTACAGACTGCCATTATGCATGAATCCAGAAAGGCTCATCGTTTCTAAGAGTTTAAAGAAAGCACTGTATGCATTTTCAATTGTGTTCTTTATTCATATCTAAAGGGCAATTTTAAGAAGATTTTTTAAATGATTTCTGTGTACACAGATCAGTGCCCATTCCAGTGACAACACAGGAAATCCCCATTTAGCCACAAAACAGATGTAACATTTCAGAAATGTGCATTGTTCTTACCTAAGAACCCTTAACAATAGCATGCTTAGAACTTTGGAGTATAGAAACCACATGTAGAGGAGACAGGATAGTTTCATCTCCATGATCTATTCAGTCCTTAGCCTCTCTGCTGAGACGGATAGTGATGGAGTCAATTATGCTGATGAACTGCGTGAAGTAGACTAAGATGACCACAAGCAACCAGACTGAGAAACCTAGATCACGAACTACCATAAGCATCAGACATCCACTTTCAGGTTCAAGAGATTTAGGGTAAATCTGAACCAATGACAGATGATAGCTTGCAAAAAACACTACCAAGCCTCAAGCCAATGCCAAAGCAGTGATCTTGATTAAACAGGAAAAATAAAGGGTACACCTCATTCCAAGGTTATTTTTCTGCTCTTTTCAGAAAATGAAGTTATATGGAGTTGTAAAACATATATGCAGAAGCGGGTGCTTGTGCACTGGGAACAGGAAACAGCATTTCCAATTACAAGTAATTCTTATTGGTCTGTCTTCCAAGTTGTTAAACTCAAGCATTTGGCAGTATTGCTATTTGCCAACTGGGGAGCACCACAGCACACTGCTGATTCACAACTCAGGGCCTACCTGTGGGCTAGCCTCTAAGAAAGCTGATGCAAGACATCTTATCTGCTCAATCCAGGCCATTTTATCTTAGCAACTTCTCTGACTCTACTGTATTTTATTAAAGAACACTTCCTTACATCCCCCCCAACCTGGACAGGAAGCAACAGCATTACAATTATATTTAAAATAAGCTAAGTCCTAAAATGGTTGCTTCCTAATGAAATTGTACTTGCTGGCATTAACAGATCAATCATGTCTTTAAGACTACTTTTCAATAAGGTGTCTATACAATTTTAATTTTGTCCCCTTGGGGATCCATACTGTACACTCAATGAGGCAGGAGTCCTGTGGAGAAAACAGTATGATCGTGTAATTAAAAACTATCAAAATGTTTCAAGTGCTTGACTTTGCAACCTAAATGTTCTTTTAAACAGTTTTTACATTTAATTTCCTCGTTTTTACAATTGTATGGTGTGTGTGTGTGTGTGTGTGTGTGTGTGTAACAACTCTCTCCACCATACATCATTAGGGTTTGAACTCTGAATCTTCAGCAAAAACTACTACCACTTGAGCTACAGGACTAAACACATTGGCCCGCAACAGCAGAAGGCAGTTAACAAGGGGTTGGGGGTATGGCAGCCTGACTGGCTCTTTCTCCACATGGGGTTCAGGCTCCTACTCCAAGTGATGTTGGGGCTGGGGGAGGTGGAGGGAGTGGTTTGCTGTAACCATGTGCTGGGTTGGGAGTGGAGAACCTGGTCTTGCTCTCACTCTTGCTCTCCTTCTTCTTCCCTCTCTAGCTAAGTTTCCAGCTTAGTACGTGGTTTGTCCATTGATGCTGCCTTGGTAGTGGAGGGTGCTTGACTTTAGAACAGGGGTCGGCAACGTTTGGCACGCGGCTCGCCAGGGTAAGCACCCCCACTCACCGCGGTTCGCCGTCCCGGGCCAATGGGGGTGGTGAGAAGCGGCGCAGGTGAGGGATATGCTGGCTTCGGCTTCCCGCTGCCCCCACTGGCCCAGGACGGCGAACCGCGGCCAGTGGGGGCCGCAATCGGCCAAACCTGCCGGGTCAGCAGGTAAATAAACTGGTCCGGTCCGCCAGGGTGCTTACCCTGGCGAGCCACGTGCCAAACGTTGCCGACCCCTGCTTTAGGAGGTTCACATTCACTTATTTTTACAGCCTGCCAGGGCAAGTGAGGGAAAAAGAATGGTGATTTCTTCAAACAGAGTAGATTTTAGTAATGCCTGAACAGCATGTCCTGGGACAAATAAAAGACCTAACGCCATAGCTGAATTTCAAAGGTCTGCTGCAAACAATGGAGGTGTAAGAGATTTTCAAAAATGGCATAAAAAAACCTCTCTTATAATGGACAGTGTTAGGCAACCTGAAAATGAGGAGCTGGCAGCAACCCCTCTCTTGTCTATACTTACCTCCAGGTCCAGCGGTAAGTATTCGATCTTCTGGGATCAATTTATCGCGTCTAGACAAGACGCGATAAATCGATCCCGGAAGTGCTCGCCGTTGACGCCGGTACTCCTGCTTCGCGAGAGGAGTACGCGGAGTTGACGGGGGAGCCTGCCTGCCGCGTGTGGACCTGCGGTAAGTTCGAACTAAGATAGTTCGACTTCAGCTACGTTATTCACCTAGCTGAAGTCGAACTATCTTAGTTCGAAGTGGGGGGTTAGTGTGGACCAGCCCTTTCTCTCAACACTATACTACAGCTCAGCACGCTCCCTACCTCTGGATATATTCTTCAAGGTGGTAACCATCTTTCTAGTCTTCTTAAGTAACAGAATGGTATAATAATTTTAGAGCTGGAGACTTCACTACTGTTTTCAACTATGAACTGGCTCCATGCATCTGAAGAAGTGGGTTTTTTACCCACAAAAGCTTATGCCCAAATAAATCTGTTAGTCTTTAAGGTGCCACCAGACTCCTCATTTCAGTGCTGGGATCTTTATACCTCTCATATCCAACATGTGTGTTATGAAACTTAGATTCCAATCCTCCTCCACTGACATCACTAGTGTCTACAAAGTTCTCAGAGATCTTCCAGGGAAGAGCACCATGGTAGCACACAATGATAGAAAGGAATGGAGTGTCTTCTGCTATTGAAATCTCTCAGCAATTCTTATCTACTAATATGATGCAAAATATCCCTTCTAAAATAAGGGTACCTAACTGAAAAACGTAATGTCTGACATATTCATAAGTAATCACCAATAAAAGAAAGTCACATAAGCACTATCCAGAGCAGAATAAACTTCCTGATTACTTCAAATATGGCTTTTCTGAACAAATCTGTTATATTTTCCCTAAGAAAACTGGCTAAAAATTAATTACTAATAATTGAATCTTTGCATACCAAGATACATTATGATAAGTCTTGATGTAGCGTAGATGTTTAAGCACAAGTTTAAATCAAGTCATTTAATATCTGAAAATTGTCACTTGACATTTACATGGTATGTTTCCCCTGTCATAATGCTACAGTATATCAAAGCATAGAAATCACTGTCCTTTACAAATTACTTTTCCTGTCATATGGCTGTAAAAGAAAAATCTAGTGAGTAGTCGACAATTTCACTGATGCTGACAGCTCTGATCTTGAAGCTGTGCATTATTTGATCAACAACTGGTCATCTCTCTATCTCAGCAGATCTTGACAGTTGTTAAAATGGATTGTGTTTTGTGAAAGAGAAACAAAGTACAACCCCGGCCCCCCAACAAATAATGAGTTGTTTCATTCACAACTCAACGCTGATTAAAGGTCAGTACTTTTGTCCATCACACATTCAGACGCTGATTTTTAAGTCTGATGGAAATAATTTTGGAATGGAAATTATTGGCCAAAATGTTTATTTTTATTTTTACATTACTATATTATACTGCAATAGTTTACTTCTAAATTGTGTTTAACTCATTACTGTTGCCTTGGCAACATGCAATTACCTTAATTTGCAACAAAATAAAAACATTCACTCCATACCATATTTATTGCTGTTTTTGTTCTTTTAAATATTTGTTTACCATATTATTTTTGAGATATGTATTGATCAAGATAACAAATAAATATATAGGAATGTTATTTTAGCCACATGTTTAAAATTAAACTACAGCTTTCAATAAAGGTGCAATTAATATTTTAACATCAAACAATCACTACTTTAATCTTTAGCAAATATTCTTCTAAACTTCAGTAGTGTTAGTGTTATATTTTTGTAAGGGGAGATATTTCTACTTCTACTATAAGTGAATTTTATCAATGTTGATATGTAATCTAAGTAGACTGTGTTACAACTTGATGGACTGGACTGTTGTAACATAATAATTTAAGAGCAAATAAAGTTAAACTGTTCACAGGAGGGTTCTTTTTTCAAATAAAATCCCGAACAGATTATTAGGAATGTGTTTGTCTTAGAGGTTTATAAAATAATGAAAAGAAAAACAAAAAAATATTGCCAGATTCAAGACCAGAAATCCCAGATTTTCTTTCATACACAAACTGAAATCCATTCCACATGTTCCAGGGCCCTGGATGGTCCAGCTACATGTAATTCTGACAGCTTTCAGATGGCTGTAAAACTGCTCCAGGAAATAGGAGCCACAAAACCATCCACTTATGCCAGGTGGTGGCTTCTATCTCAGCTGAAAATATTTTTATTCTTCTTTGACTACAACTCTAAAAAAAAAAAAAAAAAAAAAAAAAATCACAGCAGCCAGAGCTAGTGATTAAGACCACAATCAGATTATTTAATCCGTAGGAGTATGTCAGGATACAGCTCACATAAAAGAAGATATATATATCTATATATCTATAAATGTCATACTGAATTACACCCATGAGACAAACTCAAGGCAGAGAGCAATCATACACAGAAAAAGAAGATAAAAGGGCTGTTTCTCATCCTGTACAAATGACAACACCGAGGCGACATGGAAGGTCAGACTATTTCAATGTAGTGCTTCTCTGGAGTGGGAGGGGGAAGATGAGAAATCTGAAGCTGGAGTCTTCTGACTACACACCACCACACGATTGTATGTGTAACACACACACAAATTACAAGACACCCCCTCCTTCCCAGGAAACACCCCACAGAAAGATAAGAAGCATTTCACACCCCTGCCCCCTTCCCCCTTTGTGGTCTCACAATTTCAGGGCTCCGGCATGTCTGGTGCCCAGGGATTGCGGCGAGGCCGGAGCAGAGCGTCGGGGATCCAGACCTAGGGGCAGACGGAAGCACCCAGCGCCCCCACGGGGCACCGGCCGCCTGCCCCACCCAGGGAGCGGTGGGAGGGCCGCAGAGCGGTGGGGCTGCGGGGCAGGGCCTGTAAAGGACATTTGAGCCGCGGGAGCCGAGCGCCAGCCCCCGGAAAATGGCTGCCGCCGGAGCCCAGCCCTTGGCAGCGGCCGCCGAGCCCCGCGGCCACCCCTCACCTTTGAATTTCAGCTCGTGCTGCGGTTCGAGGCTCAGGACCTGCTCCACTTTCGCCATGTTCCTCGGCGGCGGCGGCACCGGGAGGGGGCGGGTAGCTGCGACGCGCCCGGCGGGTTTAAGAACCCCCGAGCCGCGGGTAACCGGCGGGCGGGAGGGGAGCGGCGGCGCCTCTAGGCGGGGTGGGGGCGTCAGGCGGCGGCTGCGCGGCGAGGAGGCTCCCGGCTGGCACACGCTCCCCTCACAGGGACCCGGGGCGGCGCGGTGGGGGCGGGGAAAGGGGCGGGGATAATGCAGCACGGAGAGGCCCAGAGAGAGGCTGCCGCTGACGTCTCCCTCCAGGCGGCCCAGCAAACAGCCTCCGCGCGCGGCGCAGAGCGGCCCAGCCCGGGGCAGGGGAGCCAGGGCGCAGCGCGCAGGGCCGGGAGGGGAGCGCGCAAGCAAGGCAGAGGCGGGGCGGGGCCAAGGTACAGCACGTAGGGTAGGGAGCGCGCAAGGGAGAAGGAGCGCGCAAGGCAGGGCTAGAGCGCAGGGCGGGGAGGGGAGCGCGGAAGGCAGGGCGCAGGGCGGGGAAAGGAGCGCGCAGGGAGGAGCTAGGGCGCGGGGAGGGGAGCGCGCAAGCAAGGCGGGGCGGGGCCAAGGTATAGCACGTAGGGCAGGGAGCGCGCAAGGCAGGGCTAGAGCACAGTTCGGGGAGGGGCTAGGGCGCAGGGCGGGGAGGGGAGTGGAGCGCGCAGAGAGGGGCTAGGGCGCAGGGCGGGGAGGGGAGTGGAGCGCGCAGAGAGGGGCTAGGGCGCAGGGCGGGGAGGGGAGTGGAGCGCGCAGAGAGGGGCGCAGGGCGGGGTGGGGTGGGGAGGGGAGGGGGAGCGCGCAGAGAGGGGCGCAGGGCGGGGAGGGGAGTGGAGCGCGCAGAGAGGGGCGCAGGGCGGGGAGGGGAGTGGAGCGCGCAGAGAGGGGCGCAGGGCGGGGAGGGGGAGCGCGCAGAGAGGGGCGCAGGGCAGGGAGGGGAGCGTGCAGAGAGGGGCTAGGGCGCAGGGCAGGGAGGGGAGTGGAGCGCACAGAGAGGGGCTGGGGCACATAGCGCAGGGTGGGGAGGGGAGGGGAGCGGGGCTAGGGCGCAGTGCTCGCGGAGCAGGGAGAGGGAGCGCGCAAGGCAGGGCCAGCCAGGGCACAGCGCTGGGTGTGGGGGAGGGCCGGGCGCCAGGAAGAGGGAGCGCAAGGCAGGGCCAGGGCACAGCAGCAAGGGGCAAGGAGAGGGAGCATGCAAGGCGGGGCCAGGGCGCTGCATAGAGGGAGAACCCAGGGCTGGATAACACTCCTGTGGGCCCAGGACTATGAGATTTTAGGGGACCCCAGTATACAAGTCTTTTTCCTAATTTAAAACAAAATTATCACAATTATGGCATCGGGGCTATTTACGCTATACTAAACTTGCCTTTTAATTAACATAAAGCTGTTCTGTGGTTATATTTCAGTCTTAAAACATAGAAATAAATTAATTCAAAATAGCCTACTTCTTACATTAGAACAGCTGTTGTATTAATTTTTTTCCAGGAAGGAGTTTGGGTGCAGGAGGGGGCTCCAGGCTGGGGCAGAGTGTTGGGGTGCAGGAGAAGGTGATGGATGTGTGCTCTGGGAGGGGTGCAGGAGGGGATTCTGAACTGGGACAGGGGGTTGGGGTGCAGGAGAGGGTGTGGGGGCTGGGAGGGAGTTTGGGTACAGGAGGGGATTCTGACCTGGGGCAGGGGGTTGGGGTGTAGGAGGGGGTGCGAAGTGCAGGCTCCGGCCAGGAAGTGCTTACCACAGGTGGCTCCTGGTCAGCAGCGCAGCAGGGCTCAGGCAGGTTCCCTGCCTTCTATAACCCTAAGCCGCTCCTGGAAGCTGACAGCTGCTGGCACGTTTGCGTGTCCCTGGGAGGAGTGGGGACAGCATGTCCATGCCCGCAAGTGCTGCCCCCACAGCTCCCATTGCCTGGTTCCTGGCCAATGGGAACTGTGGGGATGGTGCTGGGAATGGGGGCAGCGTGTGGAGCCTCCTCCCCCCACCCACCAGTGGCTGCAGAGATGTGCCAGCCATAGGTGCCGACTTCCCCTCTGCCAGGAGGGTGCCCCACCTCCATTCCACCCTCTTCCCCCAAGTCCCCACCCCTGCCCTGCCTCTTCTCTGCCTCCTCTCCTGAGCACACCTCATCCCCGCTCTTCCCTCTCTCTCCAGGAAAGTTCTAAGGGTGGGAAGCGCTGTGAGGGAGGGGGAGCTTGGCTGTTGGTGGGTGTGGAGCACCTGCTAATTTTTCCCTGTGGATGCTCCAGTATATTATGGATTTATTTTTGCGGGGGGGGGCCCCCTTAGCCCGAGGCTGCAGCCCCTAAAGCCCCTGTGTTAATCCGGCCCTGGAGAAGGGGAGTGTGCCAGGCAGGGCCAGGTCAGCTCCACACTGAGCAGGGCGGGATGTGGAGGGCAGGGCCAGAGCAGAGCATGGACCAGACTGAGTGCATTGCTTGGGAGGAGCACGTGATGGCAACAGGTGAATTTGGTGGGCCCAGAGCTAGGCTGGGCTGGCTAAGAGCCCCGGGGCTGGATTCTGCCACCCTTACTCCTGTAGCTCTCTCTGCAAGCAGTCCCATGTATTTAAATTGAAGAACTACTTGGAAAGTGCTACTTAGTGGCAGTAAGGGTGCCAAATTCTGGTCCTGAGAGCACTGGCCAGTGGCTGGTCTTGTTTGGTTGTGGGGTTGGGATGATGCAGACCACAGGACTAGTGAATGCTGGCTGAGTGCCAAGCCTGGGTGCAGCTTGTGCTAGATGGTGACAGAGCCTGGGAATATGAATATGATGCAGTAGTAGAGATACATAGTTTAAGGTGGTATTTAGGTAGGTGCATAATTTAATAGTCTGGGAGCAGTATGGAATAGGCTAGACAGGCATCCTGGGAATATCACAGACCAGGATGGGTTCAGCCTGGATGAAACAGGTGCTGGACTCGACATATACCTTGAGAAGAGTCTGCAGGGCACAGTCTGTGAGAACTGCACAGAGCTCGAACCTGGCCCGGGATAATGTGAAATGCTTGAATATATCACATAGCAGGTTGGGTGCAGAGCCTAGGTAAAGCACGCAGCAGGCTAAGTGCACAGTCTTTGAATAGCACGTGCAGAACTTGGGTGCAGCTTGAAGCAGGGAATTCTGGTTAGATATAAGAACTAGTCTTCCACATGGCCAAGAGTATTTATTCTGAATTGTAAGATGTTCACTTGCCTCTAGAAATAGCTCCAAAAATTTTAGTCTTAAAAAGGAAAAGGCCCAGCCAATAACAAGCAATACTTAAATGACTTATGAAAAAGGGTAGAAAATGCAATTTATAATAGACTCTCTATTCTTTCCGGTAGTACTGAGATGAGAAAAAGTATTTACCTCCACCATCTCATGGCAGCTTTATTTCATCCTGTTTGTTTAGAACCTGATTCTGTAGACCTGGGCTGCAGAAACACTTCTATTTATGCAATGAGTTCCCTGAGCATGGTAGGTGATTATGAGGAGCAATGAAAGGTTCTTGTTTACTTGTGGAGGTGGTATCTATATGATAAATTGCAGAGCCACAATAATAAATGAATCATACACCTTTGACCACCTCACCTGTATTTTTGCATCTGTACTTTTGCCTAATCTGTTTCCCCAGGATTTAGTCAAACATTCCATTTTCTTGAACCGCTTTAAATAATAATCATTAAAAAACCATCAAAGGGATAAAGAAATGATTCCTTCTTCTGACTCTAAATGTGGAATTTTGAGTCTGCAAAATTACCCCAGTCCAAGGCATTAAAGATATCTGTTAATAACTTTTCTATACATAACATTATGAGTTTAAAGTCTGATATCTCATGACTGTAAATCTGGAGACTGGATTTTTAGACCACAGAAAAGGGGAAATTCTGATTTTCCAATGGAGCCCTGTACTCACATCTACCCCTGAAATGGACTAAGATATACTTGAAAACTGAGATTTTTATGTATAGGAAAAGCAGTTTCATATAATTTTTAGGTGTTTTAAGGTTCTCTGAGCCTTGTACTAATTTGACTCATAGTAACTAAAGCACCTGGCTTTATGCATCAGGTGATTAAAAAAAATCTAATACAATTTCTAAAAACTTTAAAACATTGCTAAAATAGTTTTTCTGTAACAGGTGTGGCATATACAGAATATATGATGGTATAGTATAACAGTTTAATCAAGTTGGAGTTTGGAATAGCAGCAAAGATTATAGTCTATAATACTCTGACTTTTTACCTACTGTACAGAAAAACTGTCATTCATTCAGAGTTGAATTTTGCCTATCCTAGGCCTTGGAGAGGTGTAATTTGGGGGTGGGGGATTCCCATTTTCAGGAATGAGAAATCTTGAGGCAGGTTGACTTTTAAAAGGAGTGGCTGTTGAATGTGCGTAGGCGTTTGGTGTGTTAAAGTCCCAATTAACTGGATTAATAGGCAGAAAAAGGTGATAAACTCATTTTTTCACGAGTGAAACTCTGCAATTATCACATTGATACAAATGCCATCTGTTTAGTATGTAAAAGAGAAATGTATATTACACACATTTTATAACTATATATAATATGAATACTTTCATCCAAACACATGCAAATAATGTATACAGAGCTAAGAGGACCTGAAGTTTGCATTGACAAGGCTCTAGTCTTTGGCAAGA
Organism: Chrysemys picta bellii; assembly: GCF_011386835.1. Lineage (NCBI taxonomy): Eukaryota > Metazoa > Chordata > Testudines > Emydidae > Chrysemys > Chrysemys picta. The sequence goes on along the minus strand of NC_088803.1, from coordinate 44,342,225 downwards.
TAGAATCATAGAATACTAGGGTTGGAAGAGACCTCAGGAGGTCATCTAGTCCAATCCCCTGCTCAAAGCAGGACCAATACCAACTAAATCATCCCAGCCAGGGCTCTGTCAAGCTGGGCCTTCAAAACCTCCAAGGATGGAGATTCCACCACCTCCCTAAGTAACCCATTCCAGTGCTTCACCACCCTCCTAGTGAAATAGTGTTTCCTAATATCCAACCTAGACCTCCCCCACTCCAACTTGAGACGATTGCTTCTTGTTCTGTCAAAAAATTGGCATCTCTAAGTGGAATGGTTATATCAGGAATCAGCAACCTTTCAGAAGTGGTGTGCCGAGTCTCCATTTATTCACTCTAATTTAAGGTTTCGCGTGCCAGTAATACATTTTAATGTTTTTAGAAGGTCTCTTTCTATAAGTCTATAATATCTAACTAAACTATTGTTGTATGTAAAGTAAATAAGGTTTTTAAAATGTTTAAGAAGCTTCATTTAAAATTAAATTAAAATGCAGAGCCGCCAGGACCCGGGCAGTGAGAGTGCCACTGAAAATCAGCTCGCGTGCCGCCTTCGGCACGAGTGCCATAGGTTGCCTACCCCGGGTTATATTATGATCTGCACCCCGAAGAAGTCTGTACAAATACATCTGCAGTATTTTTACCACATATCAACATTTCAGTTGCTCTTGTCCATAGTTGTTGCTGCATTTCAGCTGCTCTGACCTGGTCTTTCTTTGGATGCTCAGAACCTGTTCCATTTTCTGTTTTCGTTTGCTATGAGGCATCTTTGATCTTGGTTGGGTTTTTTTATATTATACCATTTAATTTTACATATTATATAGCGCAAGTGACAACTGATTATGGGCAAAACTGACCTGCACCACTGAAGTCAGAGAGTTTTACCATGGACTTTAATCGGAAGTAGTATTGTGCCCAAATTCTTTTTCTATATTGGAGGAAAAATGGTCAAATAATACCACAAGGTGAATTACATAGGTTTCTTTTTCTTTTTTTCTTCTTCTGTGCCTGGGCTGTCCCTCACTTCCATTCAACTGGCCAGGAATCAGAGACATTCTGGCCAACTATTACTGCCCTTTATCAGGTTCTAATTTACTGAACCACCATAAAACAAAATTATCAAGCAACATTCATTCAGATTTGAAACAAGGGGACATTTCATATATTTATTGCTCCAGAAAGTATAGAACTTCTTTAGGCCACTCATTCTCCATATTATAATTTTATGATGCTCTGAAGTTTGCCTTCTACAGTTCTGATAACCTCTTATGCTGTTTTGTTTATTTTCATGAACAGATTGACCCCATTAAGCTGGGTGTCAATCCATAACCATAAGGTTATGCAGTCAGTAGAAAGCTTGCAGACAGGTACAAAGCTTGGTTTTAATAAAATATCAGGATTCAGAGCAGGTCAGAGGAAAATCTTGGACTTCCAAGTGTCCTAAAAATTATCTGTGTAGAAAAAATATATTTACCCAAAGTAAATAAATAAGCAAGCATTTAATATGCTGCTTATACCTTTTCAAAGATCTTGTGCCTGAGAAGCCAAGGATGTGTAAAAACATTTAGAGATTCAAAAGATTTGTAGAGTTGCATTATTCTACTGAGTGCAGTGTGACTGGCATCTTCCAACCTGACTCGTATGCTTGGTTTTGGAGGGCTCATCTATATTCGCCTCCAGGATGAAATGTTTAAGCATGTAAAAATTCTAGTCATGAAGGTGAAAATTATGAATCTAATGTGAACATAGTTTGTCAGGCTTTTGTTACAAGTGATTAATGTGTGTATATTTAGCACTGTACGGATCAAATTTGCAGAGTTGGGCATACACCAGAACCATCTACAAGCTCAACTCTGAATTTTTTAACAGTCCAGTAATGGTGGGACTATATGGTAACTTGGTGCCAGGCAGATTGTGGCAAATTGTTAAGGCAGAGGTGCAGTAGTATGGATGAGTACCCTTTTGTGACTAAAAACTTCTGGAGCTGTGTGCTGGAATTATTTCTGTAGAAACTTCTAACTAATAAAACTCTGTACCTTAAACGGTGTGTTAGACTTGGTCTGCGTTGGGGAAGCTGTATGTTCACAAGCTGTGTGCACAAATCAGGCTGTTTGCATGTAGTTATCTAACTTTCAGGTGCAAATATGTGGTTTTGGGGGCATACTATTTTTCTTACCAGTACCTTCATATTCAACACTGAACATTTGGCTCTAGCCATACATTTTCCCAAGCACAAATCATTTCTGTTATGCAAGCACATTGACATCTTTGAAAACAATACACATGGCCAAAGAAATACCTTAAATGATGGCAGTAGGAGAGTAGCTGAGAATTATGCATTAAACAAGTTTTTCTATTGCTCCTGTGGCAAAGACATACCAGCATCTATTTCCCAAGTCAACTGCAACCCCGCTCCTTGACAGAAAGATGCTGAAGTATATATTTTGACAAAATAAAGATCTTGAAACAAAGTGAAATAGCATTATCATTAATAGACTTTTTTTCTCCAAAATGTCTTGCCTTTGTGAAGTCTGCTGTTGGATAAACATCTTAAAGTGTAGTATCAAAAGCTAGAAGGAGAATACTGCATGCTTATGGCATTAGTACCAGGTAGTAACTAAGGAGAGGGTTTCATTTCCATCTTCTATATAAATTTATAATTGATCCTATGCAGATCTTACTGACAGTTTTGTATAATGTTACACTGACCATAATCCTCGAGCTGGAAGCATATTGCAACAGACCTTTTAATTAAAATTCTAGCATCCCACACATCAAGTTTGGCTAAAAATAAATTCCTAGGTAGGTGTAGGGCAGAGGATATTTTGAGAGCTTGGCTTGATACACTAAGAGGGGAAAGCAGAGGGAAGATGCTGCTGTTAGTGGAGGCAGTTCTTTAAGGCTTCCTTTTTCTTACCAGCATCACCTCCATCTTGCCTGAGTTCAGCTTTAACCAATTACTCTTCAACCTAGTGGTACATGTAAGCGGCAGCAGCAGGATCAGTAACTGACTAACTGCATCAGGCCAACCAAGTCAGGGGGATGAGGTTCCCAACAAGCAAAAAGGGAAAAAGTGTCAACTGCAAGCAGGCATCTGACATGCTCAGAGGGGAAGGGGCCACGAGTAAATATAGTGGGCCTCCCTATTCTCACTTCCTTTCTTCTTCTAGTGCTAGAGCTATACAGTCATGGCCTACAACAGTTCCCTTTGTGGGAAAAAGGAGGAGCCTGTTAATTAGGTTGGGGGCCTTTTCCAGCACATGACCTCTGGGTCCAATGAGGATGTTGCACCACCCTTTATCAATGTGGAGGAACCTTCTTCTTTCTGCTTCCCAATGGTAACAGGGGTGTGGAGTAAGCAAGAGGAATAGTCTTCAGGCAGCTTGGCTGCCTCTTCTCTTTCTAGCTTCGACAGATGGAGGCTTGGGCAAACACCTGCAGCCCATTTTTCCCCTTCTACATCAGCAGGTGGGGACAAAGATGCTCCTTGCTCAAAACATCAAGATGAAGTACCAAGTACATTCACTACATGCACAATTTGCAGAAGCTGCACGATGATGCTGGCATGACCTCACAACAGCAGCAGCACATGGCTTTGTGACTGTGACAGACATGGCAACTTCCTGCCATATCCTTAGAAGACATTATTGAATTAAGTTTAAGTATCTTTGGGTTCCATTGTACTAAATGAACAGTTTATGTATTTTTGTGACCTACCACTTGGGGGAGGGCTGCCACACCTCCCCCAGGAACCAAAAACAATGGGTAGTGATTACAGCAGGTCACACAGATTGTAACAGTGCCAGAGAGGTATCACCTCCCAGAAAGATTCACATACTCTAGTTCAAACTGAATGCTCCAGACACCAAGAGAGACACACACAAAAGGACTTTTGGATAAATAGCCAGAGTTTAAACTGACTTGGGGATCTTCATCCTAATCTAGCAGATAGGACTTTCTGCCCAAAGGAGGGAGTCCCAAACCTTGCAGAAGGGTTGGAAAGACTTTAGCCTACTAGGGCCCATAAGACTGATGAGCAACCTCTGCTGAGCTTTTAGCATGCATATAGTAACAGTTTTTTAAAATGCTTTCTGGGTTATGCTTTTAACCTAAAGAAAACATGTGCTTGCTTAGAGCTTGTCTGGTAACTTGTAACTGCTGGCCATACACTAGTTCTAGCCCTTGGAGTGAGCCAAGGACAGGCACTGGCCTTTTAAGCAGACCAGCTTGCTGGGGATATCTGAGCATAGGCAAGGAGCTGTGCAGCCTTAAAACTCCCAGTCAGGAGGGAATGAGACATGGGTGTCTGCCCAGCAAAGGTGACATTTGGGAGCTGGAAACCTTTAAGTAAATGGTCCCTCAGGGCATTGAGGGGGAATACAGGTGCAGTTCCCTGAAACTGACAGTGTCCACACAAGGCATGATTAGAATAATTCTGTTGTAGAAATGCTTCACCATGCTTGCAGGTTGAGTGCAGAAGCCTACTTACTCCCTGGCTTGAGCAACCACAGTCATTATGCAACCTATCTGAGGCAATTGTGTTTTCACTGTAGGAGGAGGCGGCCCAAGTACATGGAACTCACTTGCCTTTCTGCTCAGTCTATTGCACACTGGTGGTTAAAGACATCTTTACAGAAAACCAATTTTATGTATTATTCTCTTTTCCATTTTTGTGGTTTAGAGCCCTTCTGCTTCGCTCCAATGGTGAGTGCTTGTCTTATTTTTAAATAGCGTGACCAGACGTCCTGATTTTATTGGGACTATCCCGATATTTCCTTGTTTGTCCCGCGTCCCGACCGACGTGCGGTCGGGACACTGGACAAGGAAATGCGCCGGAGCCCGGAAGTGCTCGCGCCCCCTCCTGCCCCGACTCCACCCCCTCCTCCCCCGATTGGCTCCCTCCCCGAATCCCTGCCTCCTCCTCCCTCTGCAAGCGCTGGAGGGAGGCCCGGGAGACTCAGGGGAAGCGCGGGGCCGGGGTGAGTGAGAGTCCGGCCTGGCCCCGAGCAGGCAGGACTCAGTTGGGTGGTTGGGAGAGGAGGGGGGCGACCCGCGGGGCCAGGCGGCGGCTGTTGTTCTCCCCCCTGGGCAGCGGGACTCGGGAGCAGCCGCTGCTGCAGCTCCCACTGCCGCGGGGGAGGAAGCGGACATGGCGCTCGGCGGCTGCGGCGTCCCCGAATCCCCCCGAGCCGGGGCCTGCTGCGGGGACCCAGCAGCGTGCACGCTGCGCCCAGCCCCTGGCCAGTCGCGTCTGGGCTGCTGCCCAGGTGGTGCTATCCCACGGCGGCCCCAGGGTGGAGGCATCGGCAGCCCAGCCCCGTTCGTTCCCCTGCGGGACCCGAGCGGGACGGGGGGGCTGGGTCCTGCTGCTCCCGCTCCGGGGCCGCCGCAGGATAGTACCAGCTGGGCAGCAATCCCAGACGCGACTGGCCAGGGGCTGGGCGCAGCGTGCACGCTGCTGGGTCCCCGCAGCAGGCCCCGGCTCGGGGGGTTCGGGGGCGCCAGAGCCGCAGCTGCCAAGCGCCATGGCTGCTTCCTCCCCCGCGGCAGCGGGAGCTGCAGCAGCGGCTGCTCCCGAGTCCCGCTGCCCGGGGATGAGAACAGCCGCCACCTGGCCCCGCGGGCCGCCCCCCTCCTCTCCCTACCACCTAACTGAGTCCTGCCTGCTCGGGGCCAGGCCGGACTCTTACTCACCCCGGCCCCGCACTTCCCCCGAGTCTCCCGGGCCTCCCTCCAGCGCTTGCGGAGGAAGGGTTGTTGGTTTTTTTTGGCCACCCCCCCCCCCCCGCGTCCCGATATTTGACTTGGGTGATCTGGTCACCCTATTTTTAAAGCAAGTTACACATGCAAAATGTGTATGCAATTGCTCACCTAACTACCATGCCACAAGCACGCCCGGAACTGCATGCACCTATGACCACAATTAGCTAGTTGTGTGCAAAACTGCAGTGACTGAACATTCAAGTTAGTCACATGATTACAGATTTGTTCTGTGTACACAACTGCAGATGTATTTTGTTTCTATAAAGCAAAGTTTAGCCCCTCAGCCTTATACTCAAAAACCCAAACCATATATGAATAGCATGAATCTCCATTCCTGAGATTTTGGTTTAAATTGACAATGCCAAAATCCATTTTACACAGACCCAGGAGGGGGTCTGTGTGGTCAGGGGAAGGAGTAGGCTGAAAAGGGAAGTGTCTTCCTAGCTTATGTACATAACCAATAAGAGCTATTGCAGATTCCACAGCTGCAAAGACAAGTTTGATCTGGCTAGAGCCTACTGTATGTTATGTTGAATTGACAGGTTTAATCTATGTTCTTGTACAGACACTGAAGACCTGGGCATAAATATATAGTTTCATTAGGTAACATTTGACTAATAAATGCCCCCCCCCCTTTTTTTTTAAAAGACATGATACAAAACCATTGTTTTTTTTTAAAAAAAACCTGCAGTTTAACAAAAGTTCTGGTTTACCCAATCAAAATAATACCAGCTTGTGTAACACTTCTGTGAGCCTGCAACTAGAAAAGCAAGCTAAAAGCAATGCATTAAACAGCCTGAGACTAGTAAATGTTTGCCAGGTCTTGGAGTGGCTGATGAAACTCTGATGGTCTATATTTTCCTCAGAGGCTAGGTTGCAAGTGAAAGGAAGCATTAAAGACAGATGCTGCATTTCCTGTCTTTGTTATTACTCACTCTCTCCTTTTGTGCAACTTTGTCTTGTGTTGCCTAGTGTGTGCATCTGCAACAAAGATTCAACTTTTAGATGGATGATGGTAGGTGTAGCATTGTTTTTAAAAATTATATGTTTGAAGTATTACCTGTACTCACATTTTCCTTGGGGTATTTCCTACAACCTTCTTCCTACACACTATGCTGTACATACTGAGATGTAACAATATTTTTGAGAACTTAGATAGGGAAATTGTTGAAACCAAGCCAGCACATTTATAAAAACATTTTATTAATAAAATGTTTACACCTTTTTTGCACAATACATCACATTGGTAGTGATTTTGCATGTTATTATAAAAGTTTATTATGAATGATTAAGCTGAAACAAAGCAGTTTACAATATGCCAACTCATTTGCAGAGTACGTACTATAACAATACAAATTAAAAAGAGAGATCAGAAGTCTAGCTTTCTTCATTAGCATCTACAAACCAACAATACAGACTTACTGTGTACACTCTCAGGACCAGCCCAAGAGAAGACCATAAAAAAAAAAAATCAAGTCTCAAAACATTCATAAGCTTGGCAATTCATTCTTACAATATTTCATCACTAGTAATCAGACTATATTTCATGCAGTGAAGCAATGGTTGTAAATTTGTGCACTTTACAGTACTACAAATGCTTTTGTAACTTTGAGCTTATATTTTGTTTTAGTAATGGATGTTAAGTAAGAAGGCACAGACCTTTTAACCCTTACACCAGGTTAACCCCCAACATAGTCTTTAAAGGCAGAACATTCTTAAGAAGGACCAGAATTGCTGGTACAAAGATAAATGGGAAAAAATAATGTTTATAGACAAAACACTTATACTGCAAGAATTATATGCTTAATCAAGATTTTTTACTTTTGTGCCCTAATCACAGGAATTTAAATGCTTTCCTTTTTTATTTAAACTAAAAAAAAAACAACCCTTAAGACATGTGGAATGATTTCTTCATCCTGAAGAAGAATAAAACACATTTGACAATGTATTATACACATTCTATATAGGTCTTTGTACCGTTTCCATCACTGTGCTCCATGAGCACACGGTGTGCCACACACACAGTATCTGTCAGCCTCATTACCCTGTATTCAAGAATACTAAAGTTAATCATTTGTAAGTCTTATTAACAAAGTCTTGCAAAACTTTGCCCATCCTAGGTGAGTAATGTTTTTGGCAAAGGAGTAACACTTCCTACATCATCCCAGGAGGATGTAGATGTATGTGTCTTGGCTGCTATGTTTTCACAGCAGTTTTGCAAGGCAGTACTAATGAATTACCATTTTGTTTACAAATATTTGCTGCTATGGCAGATGCTTCAAGAAGAAGAAAAAGATCTGTCACCCCTTACAACCTGAATCCCTTGCAGCATAGTGCAAGATGTCAAGAAAACATAATAGGTTTAAGGTACAGTATAGCTTCATGGAAAATACAAATAATAACACGAGTAACAAAACAAGACACGAAAGTAGAAGTGAACCCATCTTCACTGACTACTCAAGTAAAGGGTTAAAATATGTTCAAGAGCAATAACTGGATGGAATTACTAGAAAGGAAAAGTAAGGCTAGAGAGAAGAGTGGCTTATTTTCCAACATCTGAAAAATTACAGTACCTATGCAAAGAAGGGTAACAGGAATGAAGCAAAGAAAAATTAAATCACATCTAAAGACAAAATAAAAATACCTTTGAATAGATTCAGAGGTAATGGATTTCTTTACCACAAAAGTGAAGACCAATTTTGGGGATTATAATATGGCCAACCCCAAATTCTTAGATAACATAAGGGGAAAGTCAACAATTGTTCCTTTTGGAAGAATGCCAAATCTTGTAAGTGTCCTGGAATTAGAGTAGTTTCAACAAATTCTGTTGTAATCTTTAGAGGTTAGATCATACGCCTCATGTAGAGAAACCCGCAGGTGAGGAAGAGGGGCACATGGCAGCCACTCATGTCACCTCCCCTATTTCCACTGGATCACTACCAGTGGAAGTGAAAAGAAAAAGCCAACCATCAGTCTTAAAAATTTGATCCAATTTTAAATAGTTATGCTCACACTAAAGGTTGTCAACATTACGAGCAAGATTTCCAGAAGCCTTCAGCATTTAGCAACTGTTATTGTTGTCAGATGGAGAATTTTTGAAAAATCTGCCCACTTCATTTAGGCACCTACATTGATCTCTTGAAAATCTGGCCCTAAACCACAGTCAAACCCAGGAGGTACAGCCCTACAATGTACATTACAGTATGGGACCATCAGTTAGGGTCTCAGAAAAACTTCTGCTGCCAGTAAGGATTTCAGGTTAAGATAGACTCTGGCTTCAAATCTATCTAGAAGTTTTCTTCCGAACACCCTCTACAGGATTTCCTTTCTATGACACTGCCTGGATAAACTTCAGGAAGGTCAAAAATGTATAACCAAGTTTGGCATCTTTGGTTCCAGCTGTATTACCAGGAAGATCTGCATTTATTTCTCGACGCTCCAGAGAATCAGAAGGCATTTTTCTGAAATTATAGGCCAGTACGATTTGGCACATGGATTCTTACATAAGAAACCGAAAAACGTTGTTTCAAACTTGCTTCCTCCCACAAGTTGGAGCCACTTGACAAGGCATCTGCTGTCACATTCTTTGGCCAGAAAGAACTGACAGCTTACAGATCTTTTATCCTAGAAGCCATATTTTATTTTTGCCTCAAACATCCACATGCCAACATCTCATTTCTACACGCAACAAGTTTTTTGTTGTCTAATAAAACGTACAGCTGGGAATGTAAAATGAACATTCATCTTGTCAGTTTTCTTTGTAGAATTTTATAGTCATCTTTTACGTAGTTTGGTTCTGGACACATGGTTCTTCTATTAAGTGACTGACTGTAGCTCCATAAGAATGCATGAAGAGAATATTATTTGTGAACTCAGACTACTAGAAGAGTGCAAAAATCAATCTAGACATTTAGTTCTTATCTCTGTGGTGTTGGGATGACTAATAAACTTGATCAATTTTTGGAAGCTTCCAGGATCCTCAAGTGAGTAACTGGGAGTGGATGGGTCACTACAAAAAGTAAATTTTCCCTTTGCTGATACTCTCACCTTCTAGTCAACTGTTGGAGGTGGGCCACGTCCACCATGATTGCATTGCCTCATTAGCACTACAAAAGTAATCAGCTGTGGAGAATAGGCCACTTCAACCCTAATTGAATTGGTCTCCTTAGCACTGATTTCCCCCCACACACACTTGGTAAGGCAACTCCCATCTTTTCATATATAATACTGCTTACCGTATTTTTCACTCCATGCAGCTGATGAAGTGGGTTTTAGCCCACAAAAGCTTTTGCCCAAGTAAATTTGTTAGTCTCTAAGGTGCCACAAGGACTCCTCGTGGTTTAACCTGAAATTATTTGAACAAATAAGATGTGGTCTGGGATGGTGCTAGTAACAGTAGGTCTTTGAATAATCCAAATTCTTGCCCTTTAAAAAAAATTTGCTTTGAATTTTTACTTTTATTTAGTTATTGCTATTTATAAGCAAGGCTCACTAAAGGAGGAGTGACAGGCGATGGAGTTCAGACAGCATCTCCTGTAAATCTGCAATTCCCAAAGTAGTCAACACACCAAAAATATAAAACCTCATTCTCAATAAATACTAGAGACACTTCCACAAGGAGAGAAGTCATCCAAACATCACTGATAAATCTTCTTTTTTGTCTCCAGTAATATTAAATACGGAATAGTTTAGATTTAACATCTTCATGAAGAGCCTGTCGAGGCTAGCTTTTAAATCATGCAAGATATTCACCTTGAATGATTTTATTTTCAGCAACTAAATTGAAGGCTTTACTATCTACGAAGGAGATGGCTCCCTGATGAGAACTGGCCAGTGAACAATGAATGCCCAGTCTCCTGATCAATTTAAAGAATGATGTTTCCAGAACACTATAGTGATCATCATATTTTCCAACTACACCATCTTAAAGGAGGAGAAACACTCCCATCACATGTGCTTGTAGGAATGTTATATTCGTATTACATATAGTCACATAAAGGGTTTATTTTGCAGAGAATGCCCCCATCAAAAACATTAAGGACCAGACCCTGTAGCACTTCAAGCAAAAAATACTACTGATTTCACTGGAAGTTAAGGGCTGCATCAATTTAAAGTTTAAAGATAGGCAAAACAAATAAATAAACTATTAATACAAGATGTGGTTTCTCTAATAAGCTTCAACAAATAGCTCAAGAATTTTAAACTTCTTGGTAGCAAAAACTGTTAACTCCCAAGAGAACTCCGATTCCTAGCTTCCAGAGGATTTTCAATAATTTTGCCTCTAGAAAAAAAAAAAAACAGGAATGTTTCTGCCTTTTGTTAAAGTAAGTACACTAGCAGAGCATGTCCATTTAGAGGCTTAGTAGGAGGATCTCAGCAGGTGCACAAAAACATGGTACTGTAAAGCCACATACATCAGAGAAGCAGTTTCTAAGCACATATTTGGGACTAAAGAGTTCAATTCATTGTAGTTTTGTGGGATTTTGCCCCCCCAAAATTTAGAAGCATGCTTATCAAGCTCCCAGCTTGATCTTAGACACATCAGCCAATAGTTGCTACACTTTTGCACTTCATTTGAAAAACAACTAAGTCTTGTCCACAGTCTGAAGAAAGAGCTGAAATGTTTCCACTTTGTCAATTTCGAAAAGATGCATAGGATCATTACTGAAAGACATGCGTGTGCTACAGAGAGGATAATGTTACTTTCATCCATTACTCAAATCATACCTCAAAAAAATCCATTCCCTTTGAGAATATCAGAGGCTAAATTTTCAAGAGTGCATTTCAGTCATTTAAAAAGTTGAGACCTTAGAAGTGCTGAGCTTCTGAGCTCCTACTTCAGAGAAGAGAGTGTTTTTAGAAAGTCAACTAGAACCAGTGATGCTCAGTACCTCCGAAAGAACAGACTTAAAAGTTATTTAGGGACAAAAAATGTAAGTAACTCAGCTGAACACTGTGCAGCACATATGAAGGCTACATCTACACTAGAAACTTCAAAGCGCTGCCGTGGGAGTGCTCCCACGGCAGCACTTTGAAGTGTGAATGTGGTCATGTGCGAGTGCTGGGAGAGAGCTCTCCCAGCGCTCGGAGCCTGTCCACACTAGCGCTTTAAAGCGCTCAAACTTGCTGCGCTCAGGGGGGGTGATTTTTCCACACCCCTGAGCCAGCAAGTTAGAGCGCTATAAATTTAACTGTAGACAAGCCTGAAGGCTGATGGCTTGATGAGATGCACTGATACAGTAGAATTTGCAGGAAAGCTACGTAGCTCTGCCAGAGATGAAACCGCACCAAGCCAAACACTCAACTACATGGATGTCTCTGATCCAGGGAGATGTTTACTCATGTAACTATATTTCAGCTTCCAGATAATTTCAAGTGAACAATCAAGTTGGGATCTGGGATCAAAAGAATTTAGCTCTCAGCATTCTGACACATTTTAAACAGGCATGATACTAGCAAGACACTTTGTGGCAGCTAATGTTTATGAAACTATTTTTAGATAATCTGATAATGAAGGCATGGAAATGGTCAAGTTAAGTCTAACAGTGGGTGATTCAGAATCAGAAGACTTAATTGCACAAAGGGAAAAAAAACCTACACTGATATCTCATTCAAGCGGGTAGAGCTATAGAGAAATTTCACTTGTGTAGATTTAAAAAAGTAAAAGGAAGAAGAGTTACGAGGCATCAAGATTTAGTCAGAGGAAGAAGGATATAGGACTGGCTTGTTAGAGAAGATGATGTATAAATCTTAGTCTATCTTGCCAATGATCAAATTTACCATATGCCAAACTTTATTTGGAAAAAAACAAACGCTGGCCAAAAAGAGGGGCTTTTCCTTGGACATTTCTCAAGTTTTTAAAGATTTGCTAAGAAGAGATATGGCTATATGGCGTCATTGGATCCTGATTGGGGAGTCTATTGTAAGACGATTACTACAATTCTATAGTCAAATATCTTCTTTTCAAGTAATGCATATTTTATAGGTGTAGTTAAGCCAGTTATTCTCAGAGAGGAGATAATGGAGTTTAAACCTATACTTTTATGTGCAAGGACACTGAAGTGATAATTTAGAGGGTGTGAATCTGTTTGCAGGTCCCTGAACGGATCTTCTGCATGAGAGATGTTATTGATCTTTCACAGATATTTGTTTTTTTAATATGCTGTTCAATGTCTGGACACTTGTCAGATTTACACCGCTACCTCGATATAACGCGACCCGATCCAACACAAATTCGGATAGAACGCGGTAAAGCAGTGCTCCGGGGGAGGGGCAGGACTGCGCACTCCGGTGAATCAAAGCATGTTCAATATAACGCGATTTCACCTATAACGTGGTAAGATTTTTTGACTCCTGAGGACAGCGTTATATCAAGGTAGAGGTGTACAATAAAATTCTTATGCTCAAACACCATTAACAAGCCTGAAGAAATCCAAGGCAGGTGAACATATTATATTAAAGATAGTAAAGGTACCTAATGCCTTGGTGTGGAATGGGGAAGGAGACTTCTGAAGCACTGCCAACATCAACAGCTTACAGGTAGAACCGTGACACCATGCAACCATAGGATAACAAAATATGGTGTGTAGTAGCAGCTTGACAGAACCTACTATACGTATATACTGAATCTTATCTTTAGATAAGAAGCTGGAACAAAAAGCAATTATTTGTAATCGAAGGGTACAAAATATTTTCAGTGTGGGGTTACAGTGATAATACAAGATTACAAAACCAGCATTAGCATTACAAAATGGTGAGCTGATGCTTCCAAGTTAACAGCTCCCAACCCTAAAGAGAAATATATTTTGTGTTATCCTGAAAGGGAACTCTGCTACAAAAGCATACTGAAGTGCCAGATGAGTATACTGCTTGACATCTTTTTTGGACTAGCTTTGAAATCAAAATTTTTTAATCTATCTTCATTAAGTGGATAACCACATCCCAGTCTGTTATTTATTAGAACCCTGCCAGTTGGTTAACTGAAGACAGAGCAAGACTTTCAAACAAGTTTGGCATTCAATGATTGCCATTGTGCAAGGGCTTTGAGTAACTATATATAATTAAGTGGTCAGTTGATAGCCTGCTTTGATAGAACACTATCATAGCTTTTACAAAACTTTATGCTTATAATCTATTGCTTCAAATACCACCCAAAGATTTCAATCATATTATTATATATTTTAGGCTGAACCATGCTGCACACCAATACATAATTATTCTGTCTTTATTGTAAGATTCTTTGTTAGGGCAATTTTTTTCATAGGGGCTTCAAACCAGCCTCCATTTATGTGCATGCAACTTTTTGGGCACACACAATAGACTTCATATGCTCGTAACCCATCTGCACATGCAGGAAGTTTGAGCACGTGTATGCTACTGCAGCAAACAGAAGTGCACGCGCAAAGGACTGCATACCCACAGATAGAGGCCACATTTTGAAATCTTGGTCTTAAGAAGTTTTAACCCCAACATTTCATTAAAGCCTATTAACCCCATTCAGAATATGCTTTCTATCACACCAAGTTACTATAATAGTGAAATAGTTTGCTTGAGGATAGCTTTGAAACAAGGATTCTGAATATGATTTAATCTGAAATATAAGCTGTTTCATTTCCTACTTATTCTTTGAAATTTCCTTCAGCTAAAATACTTAAGATTGTAGAATGCCAAATTACAAATCAGGAACAAATATCACAGACATGGCTTTAACTTCAATATCAAAACTTAAACTCAAATATTGAAAATACTTTATTAGGCTCTTTCTTTAAAAATAAGAAGTTCTCCACTAGCTCTGGAGGAAACTAAAAATAAATAATGAAAATAGCGTAATAGGATACGGTCAATTTATAGTTTAATATAAAATGTAAGAAAAACAATACAACATAAGCTAAAAGCTGATTTGCTTAAAAAAAATGCCAAGTAATTAAAAAGTTATTTGATCTAGACCCAGGAACCAAGAGGTAACGATCTACGCTACCATACGTGACTTGGATTTGGTTTCCTGTTTGTGTTTTTGTGCCTCAGCCAGCAAGGATTGGGTGCACTGCAGAGGTGATCTGCTCAATGGACAAGCCACATGCTTCACCAACAGCGACATCTACCAAACATTTCAAGCAGAAATGCAGATGTGATAGGAGGGGAGCATCAGCCAACCTTCTTCTGGAAGAGGTCACTGATTGCAATGTAAGACCTCACAAGCAGGGACAGAATTGTTGGAGATCCCCAGAGATTCTATCAATGGGTGAGGAATGGAAAGACTGAAGAAAGCTGATTTCTCAACTGCTTTTACATAATTTATAATACTTTAGGCATTGGTCTCATAAATATAGTACAAACACTTTACACATGCAAAGCAATAAAGAGCTTTCCCTCAAAATATTAAAGTCTTACTAGAACTATTGACGGCACCTGTTGTCAGTCAGTCATGCTCAAGTTTAAATTTAGAAAGAGTTTTAGCTAGGTTCTCTTCGACCACCATCTTTAATAGTAAAAATGCTTACTAAAAACAAATAGGTGCTTATAAATGTATCAGTTTGCCTTTAAATGATTAAGCCAGCATGAAAAGGTAAGATTGTCTATGGTTTAAAATTCATTGCTTGTTTGTTCATAATACCTTTAAATAAAAAGTGCAAGTGGGATCTGGGGACTGGCTGGGCTGATTTGCTCATTTTTATCAGTAACTTATTTTGTAGCCATCTACAACCAATTGCCTCACTGTACTTTGGATTAGCTACAATTATATTTAAAATAATGCTCATTATAACAATTGAAAGGGTAGCAGAATAGCCTTAAAATTAAAGTCACTATTTCAACAGGGCTGTTTCTTCCCCCTTCCTCATCCCTCTGGATCACAAAAGTGCTCATTTCCCTTTTACAAAAAACATTACATATAATGTTGATTACAAAACTATTAAACATTTCAGTCCTACCATCCATATGTCAACATTCCTTTCACGCAAGGCCAAAGAACTGATGATGGATTCCCTTTGAATACAAGAGACACTATATATGTTGTAAGTAAACAGGCTGACATTATCATGACTGCAGTCTCTTCTGTGAGCATACAGATGTCAGATGAGCTGGTCCATTTTTGTGGGACCTTGAAGTATGAACATCAGGCAGATAAGTTCTAAGACCAATAATATATACCCAACATAAACTATTAGCTTCCAAGACCACCTACTTTCAAAACAAGTCTGATTTTCTAAAGTATCAGTCAACAACAGCTGCGTTTTGTCACTGAAGGCTGTCTTCTAAGTTTGAAGCCCTTACCGCTAGATGGGGGGTTGGTGTCAGTTGATGGAATTCTACGACCTATAAAGAGAGGGGAAAAAAAAAAAAAAAAAGGTTTTAGCAAGAGTTACATTAATTATTGAAACTACTTTTACAGAGCATCTGATATTTGCAAAAAGCGTTTAATCCAATGGATTGGACTTTGGAGGGAGCCCCTTGTAAGGGCAGGTTCCCTTCTTTCCTGAATAGCTATGGGGCTTTTACGACTCCTCATGCCTGCTCTGGTCCCTTTTCTCTGTGTAAAAGTGCCAGAGTAGTGCATCAGATCTCACCCTACATCCCTAAGCTTAATGCTTAAACATGATCTGGTTTGGCATTTTTCAAGCATCAACATTTATTCAAAATCAACTAAATGCATAAGAAAAATAGCTTCCTGATTTCCTTAAATAGTTATAAAAGAATCGAAGTTGTAGTTAAAGTCAGTAGTAAACAAAATATTTAATTACTTCCATGAGTCTTTAAATTTGTTTTAGTTTAAAGTAAAAAACATTAAATAGCTTCACAATCATTTGACAACTCTGATGTGTTTATGCAAGGATTGCCTCTAATTTTATATTGTTTACTTGACTCAAAAGACAAAAGCTGAGAGATATTTGCACATAAGTGTCCAGTATTTATTATAGCCATCTGAATTACAACTCAAATCCTCACTATAAGAGTGCAGTACTGCACTGTACTCCCTTGTGGGTACAGTTTGCATTTCTTCCATGTAAAAGTCAATTTGGAATAATGTAGAAAAAAATTATTTGTGGTCTAATTGAGGGACAGGGTTATCAAATTTCCTAAAGGGAATCCTCACAAAAATGCTTTGTTTTAAATCACATTTAGTAACTGTTGTGTGATAATTACAAAATTACTCTCCCCATTAGCCAATGATGCTTTGGATAATACATTCCCCTAATCAAATCTAAACACAGTACTCTGATTGGAAATACTATTTCCCCTTCTGTATTTGTGAAGGTTTTGGTATCCCTCATGCATTTCTTTCCCTCACCCTTCAGTGACCTTGAACTACTAATTGAAACATTCACCAACCGATAGGGTAAGAGGACACTGACTTTTATGACAGTGACCTGCTTGCTATTTATCCAGTGATATGGATCATCATAGTAGGTTTAGAATCTCTAGGCAGAAGCTTTTAGAGGTCATAAGAAGACCAGAAAACAGCAGATCATCTTGCAGTCTTGTATCCCTACCAGTGGTGACAAATATGAACCCAATGTACTCTCAGCAAACTAGAGCTACAAACTAATGCAGTAGTCAAGTTTCTGCTTAGGCTTCCTTCAGAGAAAAAAAGTGTTAACTAAAGAAGTACTTACTAATTTCTATAAAGAGTTCATTTATGTTAATTGCATTTTTAGCACTGGTCTCTACAAATATGGCATGGATGGAATCTGCATAGTCTTTAGCGTCTTTTTCCATGACTTCTCTAAAAAAGAAAAGAAAACATTGTGAACAAAGCAGAAACATTAATTATCCCAATTTTAGAAAAATTGGCTCGCTACTTAACAGTAATTTCAAAAAGTGATTTAGTGTCAACTGTTTGGCATCCCATTCCTCATGGAGAGTTCAATTTCTATCCTCAGCTCTTCTTTTATGTAACCCCAAGAACTGGACATAGTGTGGCCTGAACAACAGTATTTGGACAGCACCATCATATAAATTCAACAGCCACCTACCATTTTCCTCTCTGGAAAATATGGATGTGATTTCTTAAGAGTGCCAGAATGCAGCTCTGAAGTCAGCCGAGGGGGAAGGGAGGGCTTTATTCACATAAAAACAGCTCAAATTATCGGAAAAAAACATGTTATTTCTAATATCCATCTCATTCAGTAGGAATCCAGACTTTGTTTACAAACCCTAATATTCTGCATCACAGCAATGTTCTGTACAAGCAGAGTTTAAAACGTTCAGATTGTACAGACAAAAGAGACAGGAAATGAAAAGGTTCCCACAGGCATCTGAGCCATACTACATGGCACACCCTATATATTTTATGGTAGATATTTAACACTAATGTCAAGCTTCACATTTATTGTAAATGTGAGTAGAAAATACATACAAATTAATTTTGCTTTGAGGGGTCAAGAAACTAAAGTTAACTAGGAAAAAACGGTACTTACCTTTTCGTAACTGTTGTTCTTCGAGATGTGTTGCTCATGTCCATTCCATTCTAAGTGTGTCGTGTCCACATATGCGGTCGTCAGAGATTTTTGCCTTAGCGGTATCCGTAGGGTCGGCAGTGGTGCCCCCTTAAGTGCCACGCTCACGGGTCAGTATATCAGGTGCCGCCGGCCCTACGTCCTCTCGGTTCCTTCGGATGGAGCGACCACTAGTTCCTAGTCCCGGGCAGCTGTGTGGCTACCAGATGAATGGCATGCTGCACACAAAAGTCCCAAAGGTGGATAGCTTCTTGGGAAAGGGTCAACAACCTGGATCTGCCCTGCCTGTTGATGTAATACATCGCGGCAGTATTGTTAGTGAGGACCTGCACCACCTTGCCCCTCAGGTGGGGTAAGAAAGCCTGGCAGGCCAAGCAAGCCGCTTTGAGCTCCCTGACATTGATATGGAGGGCCAGATCGTCTCGCAGCCGGCAGCCTTGCGTGCTGAGCTTGCCCAGGTGAGCTCCCCAGTCCAGGTCCGAAGCATCAGAGATCAGGGTCAGCAACAGGGCTGGGACTGCAATGGGAACTCCCTGCAACACCGACCCGGGGTTCATCCACCAATCCAGGGACGATAGGATGTGATCTGGCACCCTGACTATTCGGTCTAGGTTGTGCCTGTTGGGAATGTAAACTAATGCCAGCCATACTTGCAGAGACCAGAGATGGAGCTGGGCATGACTGACCACGTATGTACAGGCAGCATGTGGCTCAACAACCACAGGCAGGTGTGAGCCATGGTGAACGGGCTGTTCTTCACATAGGAGATCAGGTCTGGCATGGCCTGAAAACACGACTCCGGAAGGAAGGCTCTGGCTCGCGTGGAGTCGAGCACCACCACAATTAACTCTATTCATTGGACTGGCCTTAAGGTGGATTTTTTCTTGTTTACCAATAGGCCCAGGTTGTGGCAGGTGGAACGCACTAGATAGAGGTTTCTCTGTACTTGTTCCCGAGACCTGCCCTTGATGAGCCAATCGTCGAGATACGGGAAGATCTGGACCCCTCAATGTCTCAGGTAAATGGCTACTGGTGGCATACATTTTGTGAAGACCCTTGGGGCCAGAGGCCAAAGGGGAGCGCCGTGAATTGGAAATGGCATCCGCCCACAATGAAATGGAGGAAATGTCTGACCTTCGCTTATTTCCATATTCCTCCTTCAAGTCAAGGGTGGCGTACCAGTCTCCCGGATCCAGGGAGGGGATGATGGAGGCCACGGAGACCATGCGAAACTTCAACTTCTTGAGAAACTTGTTGAAGCGTCACAGGTCCAGAATGGTCTGAGGCCCCCTTTTGCTTTCGGGATTAGGAAATAATGGGAGTAGAACCCCTTTCCTGTCATGTCCCAAGGGACCTCCTGCACTGCCCCTAGGCACAGGAGGTTCTTGACCTCTTGAATGAGGAGTTGCTCATGAGAAGGGTCTGTGAAGAGGAAGAGGAAAAAGGGTGGGAGAATGGGAGGGAGGGGTGGCCGAAAACTGCAGGGTGTAGCCTTGTGACACTCTGTCCAGCACCCAGCAGCCCGAGATGACCCACACCCAGGCAGAGCGGTAGGAACGAAGACAGTCAAGGAAAGAACAGGGTGGATCCTGGGAGTTGACTGGCGGGGGAAGGAGGGGCAGGGGAGTATAGCTGAGAGGGGAAGCCGCTCTCGAGCGCACCCTCAAAATAGTGCTTCTGGCCCCCAGGCTGGGCTGCTCAGGTGAGTGGGAGGAGGAAGGGTGGCGACGGTTGTAACTTATGTCCCTATCCCTTCCCCTTGCAGGCCCCGACAACGCTGCCAAGGCCTTGGCGGCAAGGGCAGCCAGAACTGTTCCTGGGAAGACTAGGGCTTATGCATGCCCAGCGAGTGAAGGGTGGCCCGAGTGTCTTAATCCATGCAGCCTCGCATCCATCTGCTCTGAAAAAAGACCGTTCCCATTGAATGGGAGGTCCTGGATCGAGGTCTGCATCTCTTGGGAGAGGCCGGTGGTCTGAAGCCACAAGCTGCACCCCATAACCACTGCCGAAGCAGCCACCTAGCTGCCAAGTCAGCCATGTCCTACGCCTTTTGGAGGGAGCACTTAGCCGCCATGGCGCCCTCCTCCTCCCAGCACCGAATTCTTGGGCTAAACCCTGCAGGAGGTACTCCTTGAACTTATGGAGGGAGTCCCATAAGTTAAAATTGTATCTGCCTAGGAGGGCCTGATGTTTTGCCACCTGGAATTGCAGGCTGGCAGTTGAATAAATTTCCCTCCCAAACAAGTCCAGTCTTTTGTCTTCTGTGTTTTTGAGAGTTGAGCTGGTGAGCCCCTGCTTGTCTTTTTCATTGGCTGCAGAGACAACTAGTGAGCCCGGGGGAGGGTGGGTATAAAGATATTTAAATCCTTTGGCTGGGACAAAGTACTTCTTTTTGGCCCTTCTGCAGGTGGGAGGGATAGATGATGGTATTTGCCAGAGGGCCTTGGGAATTTTGAGGACTGCTAGTGCGACACGGGTAGAGGCCAAGAGGACGTCGAACAAGGTGTCTGCCTGCTCGGCCATCTCCTCCACCTCTAGGCCCAAGTTCTCGGCCACCCGTCAAAGCAGGGCCTGGTGTTCTTTAAAATCATCTGGTGGGCTGGCCCTTGAGGGTTCCGCAACCGCCTCGTCCAGGAATGAAGACGATGACTGTACCACCAGGGGAGGCCCGGGGGCATCATCTTCTGTGGGGGAGGGAGGTTTAGGGGTGGGTGCAGTCTCCTCTGCTTCGACCTCCTAGCGTGCCTCATGCACCCAGCCCAGTGCCATTGGTGCTGCTAACTGATGCTCTGAGGTGGTGGCAGATGAGTGGTGCAAAGGGGGTATTGCCATGACCAGCACTCCCCATGTGCTCCAATAAGGCCACTGTACTGGCCACTGGCCATGCTGCCAAGACGGTGCCATTGAGGTCAACATGGCCCCAGGTGCCCTATTGCGCAGGTGGAGTCTGGGTGAGGGGCTGAACTGCCCTTCCATGCTGGAGGAATTCAGCCGCCTGAGTCTGCCTGCTGACAGTCGCTGACTGGTGTCCAGAATAAGAGGATCGGTGCCAGTATCGATTGGCCCAGTACTGGTGGGACTGGAGATGCGACAGGGAGTGCTCCCACGGGGCAGGAGAGCAAAATCTGTGCCAAGATGACGACTGATGGGAGGGCCAACAGTGCTGGTAGTACGGAGACCGTTGCCTCCCTTTAGGCAATCTGTGGTGAGACGGCGGGGACCACGATCGCGGTGCTGGTGACCAAGAGCGAGCCCCAGAGGATCTGAGATGCAACTTCACCAATCTCCAGAGGTGGAGACGCTGGCTTGTCTCGGGGGGGGGGTATCAGTGGCATTCTACTGCCCCCTGAACGTTCTTAGTGGCTGGCTTGCCCTCATGGGGAGCCTTTCCCATTTCCTGTGGCACGTGCTGTGTCGGTGGCGTGGGTGGAGGCCTCTGTTCTCTCAGCGCTGGGGGAGCTTGGGAAGGCATCGGTGCAGTCAGGGGTTTGGGTCCCATACCACTCCCAGGAGTTGGTGGTGGACCTTTTAACGGGCTAAGAGCCCCAACCTGGGAGGCATGTATACATGGCTCTGGAGTGGCCAGGCGGCCCGAATTGGGTCTCTTGCCTGATGACTCTTGCTTGGTGCCAGGGAGCCGTACTTCCTTGCTTTCTTTTTGGGCACCGACAACGGGGAGCAGTGCCGGGCGGAGCCGGGTGCTGGGGGTGCACTGAGGCCAAGGTACTTGGTGAGTCTTGGCGGGACGGCTCGGAAGCCAGACAAAAGGCAGACTCCATGATGAGAGCTCGCAAACAAATATCCTGCTCCAAGTCCTGGGCCGAAAGTTTTTACAAATACGGCACGTGTGATTCCGCCAAGCACTTGAGGCAGCTGCTATGGGGGTCACTTACAGGCATAGGCCTGTTACAGTCCATGCAGGGCTTAAACCCAGGAGACCGGGGCATGATCGCCTGGGGCAAAGTCCCCGCTGGGACTATAATTTTAACTATTAACTACACTTAACTACTTAACGCTAACTACCATAAACAAACTATTTACAAGGTCCTAAGGCTTAAAGTCAGTAGAGACGAAACCGCTAGCCCTTGCTATGCAAGAAAGGCGCTCCGACTAACCACCCTGGGCGGTAAGAAGGAACTGAGAAGGTGTAGGGCTGGCGGTGACTGATATACTGACGCATGAGTGCAGTACTCGAGGGGACGCCACTGCCGACCCTACGGATACCGCTAAGGCAAAAGTCTCTGATGGCCGCGCATGTACACCTAGAATGGAATCGACATGAGCAAGCACTCAAAGAAGAACTATTGATGCCACATTACTGTATTATTTTTGCATTCAGTTGTCTTTATATTCAGTGTGCATGCTGTCTTGCCTAGTCAGGCTCTAGTCAGCAGTTGTTAATATGCATTGAGAAGTGCACATTTCAGGGAAACATGCATGCTCTCAACCTCCTGAAAGCAATGCAAACTCTCAGACTCAGTGAAACAGTCAATTGTCAATACCCAGTACAATTTTCAAACACATCAAAACACCTTATTGATTTCTAACAATTTTTTTCTCCAAAACTGGTCAAGGACATGTTTCTCACAAAGGACTCTACGTTTCAAGTTTCATATTCAACGGTTTCCAAGTTGTCTGTGTTTTATAAAATACAGTGCACTATAGTCACGCTCCTGCCCCAGCAAAACACACCCACCCAGCCACCCAACAAAAAAACAACACTACCCGAGGCTTTAAGAGAATACTTCCCCTTAGGGCAGAATTTCAGCCAAGAATGGAATTAAAACAAGTGCAAATATAATGGAAATTGTTCTGCAACTTTAGTTACAGTGTGACTGGCAGTAAGTGCTAAAATGCCTTAAGTCACAATGCTATTTCACATTACTCCTGGGGGAATTCTGTCCTACTGCATGCGTGCATAATTAATGAGCCGTGCATATTTTAATTTTTTTGTGCAGAAAAAAAGCTTCTGCTGAAATGTTGCTGCAGTTCCACCTTTTGCCCACCAGAGGGTGCTATGGTGCAGAAACAGCAGAAGCTCCCAGCCAGCTAGCAAAGAGAAAGAACCTGCCTTCTTCGCAGTACCTGCCAGGCCAGGCCAGTGCTATGGGGAGTCAGACAGTGTGGGGTGCTGGCCAGGGGTGTGTGGGGAGGGAAGGGATTAGACAGGGGCTCATAAGGGTTAGTGGGGGAGGACAGACTGGGGCAGGGGCTGAATGGAAGTGGAGGCACAGGGCCACAGGGGGGAGAGAGGTGCAGGGCCACATTGTGATTGGGGAGGGGAGCAGAGCTACACAGGGACAGGAGAGTGGCTGGGTGGGGGGGGGGGCAGAGTCACATGGAGACAGGAGGAGGGGTGCAGGGCCACATGGGGGTGCAGGGATACATGGGGACAGGGATAGATGTGCCTGACTGAATGGGAGAGGCTAGGGGTCAGCCAATGTTTGCATGGGGGAAGCTCCCTAACAATCCCGCTCTGCCCCCCCAAAAATACCCGTTCCATACTTTTCCCACCCATAACCAACAATCCTCCAAGTTCACACCCAGGCTCCTTCACAGCAATTTACTTCCCTCTCCCTGAGCTCTTCCATTACCCCGACTCTCACAAGCCTCTGCACTGCTTCTGAGGGGTGCAATACCGTTCTGTATTGTAGTTTAAATGAATTATTACTCAGAGCTCTGTATTAAGATGCCTAGTAAGGAATCTATATGTCAAAAACATTTCTTGAATTTTTGTTGTTGTCTGTATTGTTATAGACATACTTGCTGACAGGTATTCTGAAATAAATGACCAAAAATAATTGAAACTGGTATGATTATATTGTGTTATTTTGACAAATAAAATATGCAGAATTTTAAAACAGTGTGTGCAGAATTTCTATTTATTGGTGCAGAATTCCCCCAGGAGTATCACATGTAGGTTTAAATAGTTTCTATCTTAAAATTATAATTCTAGTCAATAAAATTGAAATTTCTAGAGTAGCATGTACACTGCATATGGCAGCAAAGTCCTAAGTCAGACTGCCAAAAGTCATACAAAACCATCAGCATTTTAAGTATTATACTGATTAAAGTTCAGGAACCCTGTCATTAGTTTCAATGGGGAATAGCGTGTGCACAACTTATGGTGTTATCAGGCCCCAAACCATCAGGAGGGACAGAACTAGGTTTGGCTTCACCAACACCAAGGACCACTACGAAGCATGCAGTATTTGACTTACAAATATTTAGCTTTTAGTCATTTACTTCATATCAATTCATTCTTGGAGAATATAAACAATGTTTCTTAAAGATTTATATTGGTGTTTGTTAGGTAACTGAAATGTTAGTATTTTTTAAAATACCAGTGACTGAATTTTGCAGTCCTATCCCCCTTGGGATCAATGTCAACAAACTTTGCAATGGCTCTTTAAAAACCATATCTGCCTGTTTTAGCTGAGATGCCAGCTGTGGCAGTAAAATATAAACAAAGGAGAAGCGTGTGAGCAGGTGCCTTTCCCAACCTGCTCTGAAAAGAGTCCACACACTATGTAGAATCCAAACTCATTCATTTAGGGGCTTGGCTTCATTAACCAGACATCAGTAATAAAGAAGTTGAGTTCAAACCTTTTCCAAGACTTGGCCGCCTCTAGAATTCCTTCCTCAGGACTTCAGCCCATGTTCTAGATCCACTTTCCCCAAAGCAGTTCCCACCCTCTTTTATATTGGTTGGGGTAACAAGGTACCTGAATCAGCAAGTCAGCAAAAACCCACTTAAACTTTCCCAGAAGGATCAACATTTGCCAATAAGTGTTGCAGACATCGCAAGCCTTTCTAAATAAGCCTTTCTAAAATGGGCATGACATCTTGTACTAGTTTTTAAAAAAAGACTTGCATTTTTTAATTACTATACATCTTTCATGGCTTGGTAAATCCCTTAATCTTCCTAACAAATATTTAGTACCATCACCTTGTATCTGAACTTATACCTGCACTGAACTGACATCAATTTACCTTACATCATTAAGGTCACACTTATTTCCCGCAATAGCTACAACAATGTTTGGAGGTCCATGTTGTCGAAGTTCTTTCACCCAGTTCTTTAATGTTGAGAAGGTTTCCTGGTATGGAGAAGGGAGACAGAATTAAGGTTCAGAACTGGCCAAATAAAACATACATGAGTGTTTGTAGAACTATATTGCAAACCATCTCCTCTTACCTCTTTTGTGATGTCATAAACTATAATAGCTGCTGCTGAGCCTCGGTAGTACATTGGTGCTAAAGCACGGAACTGTAGGGAGAAACATCATATAGAATGGATTTAATGCTGTGCCAAAGATCACGTGGCTCATTGACCAGTTAATCCAATTTTCACTGCTCTAGTATAGGAAAAGAGTTTAGGTTAGTGGAAAATGTATCCTTAAATTTACAAAGAGACTGCCAGTAGGATATAAAAGCTTCACATGAAGCAATCTTAGCCGAAGGCTAGCCAGTGAACATTTTTGGGTGCTAGTAGTGCAAGATTACTATAATACAATGGACTATAATAAAGCCATATGATGACAAACAAAACTTGAGTTTATCCAGATTAAAGCTACTAAAGAAGTGGTTTAACTCCCAAAAGAAGACAGAGTAGAACTATAATTTAAACTTGTAAACCACTCTGTTCCTCCAAGACCACTCAGTGTTAAAGAACTCAGTTTTCTGGTTACTATTCAGGCAGTCTGTACAAGCTCATTTAGATGTGGAATGATGCTCCAAGGGGAAAAGTTTCTGTTCCAAGCCTCAGCTTCAGGGATAGCAGGAATCTAGTACTAGTAAGAAGAGGGCTGCTTCTATTGAAGGTAGAGTATACTGCTGAATCTTCTAGCAATGACTAATCTTTTGTGATAGAGAGGATTAAAAGAAAGGATATAAGGGACAGGAGCAATACAGAATGTCAAAGGCATGAAGCAAAATTCTTGGACTTCATGTTATCTCAGTCTCTAGTTCATAGTCCTCAGAAGAGGCAGGTTGCAAAGGCCAAATTATAGAAGGAAGCCCGATAGTAGTTATGTGAGGTAGGGGATGGGCTACCCTCATTAAAAAAAGATCTGTAGCTATACAGATATAGACAATACACACAGGATATATGCCTACTTTTGAACACTGAGGGAGAGGAAGGGTGGGGTGAATTGAATACATTTCTTCCTTTTTGAGATACTCATGTCCACAGAAGGAAAAATAAAAAGAACCAGTGTACATTATTACCAATCCAAAAACATCCTGAGAATGGCTTAAAAGTGAGATTAAAAAAAACCCAAAAAACAACGTTGTGTTCTTTTTATTTACCGTCTGGTATTTAGGATTAATGTTTTCAAGCTTTTCCCCTTGAACCAAAAGAGTTGGGGGGAGGGAGGGGAAATTAAGAAAAAATAAAAGCTGAGAGAGTCTCACAATCACCTGACCCCTGAAGCAAAGGATTTAGGAAACACGCCAAATATCATAAGACTTACAGGAAATCTCAGGACTTGGCAACAGTGACAATTGCTACAAATCTGAATGAGCCTGCAGTACGTAGATCAGGCCACTATCCTTGCATGAATGCTACTTGCTTTTTGACTCCATAAGAAACTGCAATGGTTTAACATATGCTTGGCACTATAAAATAACTACTGTTTTAGATGCAGTGTTCAGAAATTCTGCTAAGGTAAGAAAACAAACAACTCATCTAGCACTCTGAAGTGTCAGTGGAAGAACAGAATAATTAACTGACAGATGCAGTGTTTTGATGTATGGCTTTATATACACTATTTACTACTCAATAAGAAATCTATAGATATAAAAATCATGAAGACAATGTAGCTTTTCACAAAGCCTTATTTGGTTATAATAAAATACTAGTTTCCTTTTGGTTAATATAGTTCAGCTGAGAGCAGTTCTATACATCCTAAAAATCTCCTTTGTTATAAAACAAAATTCCTGCCCATTTAGATTTGGCTCACAAAATTCTTCTTTTGAGAATAAGCCTTTACACAAAGTGCACAGAATGAAAATAAATGTTTGAGAGGTGGGAAAGAGGAAATGTGGGATGCACACAACTCATCCAAGAATGGTGTAATATACCCCCTCCCCCCATAAGTACTTAGAATGTAAAGGGAAACATTTTTGATAAACTACTACTCAGACTATTTAACTACCTGGCTTTTTGATGTCTATTTATCTTGGGAAAAATCCAGCTTTCACTTGCTGATCTTGTATTACTAATTTCCTGCCTGCTAACATTTTGATTTCTTGTCTCACCTAGGAATGTCAGCAGTTAAAAAAAAAAAATTTCCCTTTAACAAAACAGATGTTTCCAGAACTACATTTTCTTTCAGCTGTCTGTTCAAAGAGTTCAGCTTTCTTGCACTGCAGCCCAACTCTGATTTGAGCTTTGGCACAGAATTACCAGTGAGAGTCAGTATAACACAAGAATTTGGCAGCATTGATAACAGACAAAATTCAGATAGTGGTTGAAGGCAGTTTCATACTAACTTTAGTCAATGAAAGAGAAATAGTTACTTCTGGCACTTGAGCAGAAGTGCCCCAAATGAAGTGTTAAATTTAAGTGAGATGTAATCCAAAATGAAAGCTTCCATCAGCATGAATACAGGAATGGAAACTATGTCACCAAGAGAAACCGAGTAAATAAATATGGACTGGGGGAGAGGAAATGCCGGCTAGTCAACACCACACTAAATTAACGTTTTCTGCATTTGGGTTCCAAGACATCAGAACTTATTGGAAATACAGTTCTAGAATGAATAACTGAAGTAGAGAGTGGGGTGAAGGAAAGAAAGAAGAAGGAAAAATATCTTGACAGCAACTGGTGTGTTTTCATTTTTAAATACTAGGCCATTATTTGTAACAATGGAAGCAGACACTTGAGATATTTTAGTGCCTTACAATGCCAATTAAGGCATACTTTACAAGTAGTCAGTGATCCTCTAACTTACTGTTTAAATTGGATTAAAAAGTTTGAACTGGCTGTCAATGGAAATACACCCATTCTGAATGAAACTGCTTTACAACAGAGATATGTTCGTTGCAGACAATCTGCATTTCTAAAGTCCTTGATTTTTATCCCTCCTTGTCAAATACAACAATTCAGGGACAAAGGAGAGGGAGATCTGTGGGAAATAAATTTAAATCAGGTGAAATATTGTGTTCTAGCTTAAAAATTAAGCTGTTGTTAATCAAGGTGTTTATGACAAGGAGTTGTGCAACCTGCTGAAAAAGAACTGCTCACTGATAAACCTTGGAAGTGCATTGTTAAAATACAGCAAATGATAAAACTAAAATATGGGGAACAGCAGATGATACTGGTTGGGAACTCAATGGTTCACATGGACCACTGCATCTATGTTTTAACACTGTGTTCAAATCCTGATGGCTGAAGTCATAAGTGGTTTGATGGCAGTTCTTGGTAAACCTGAGAAAGCCAATAATTTATCCTAACTACAACAGTCACTACACACTTTGCAATTTCTGCTGAAGGCGGCCCAGGAACAGAAAACTGTCATGGAAGTTTCAGGGCAGGAGATTCACTGATAGAACTGACTAGCAGCTTTGATCAGTCCTTTCTGTAGTTGGTCCATCCCTAGCCAATGTTCTTAACCCTTCATTTTAAAGCACACCAAGTTCCTTGGCTGTACAAAGATTCTGCAGTAAGATTTTCTCCACGCTAATTTTTTGACAGTTCATAGCCAGCTGTGTTAAAGTGAATGCAAATTAGATCTTATCTGGCAGCCGTACAAACATTATTATAAAGGGGAAAAATACAAAAATAAAACAAACAGTACCAGTATTGGAAAACAAAACAGAAAAAAAAAATATGTTGCAACTATGCTTGTGTATGAATAAATCCTGGTTCTGTGATGCATTACATTATCACTATCTCTTTAATCCTTACAAGACTAAGTCTTTTGAGCCTGTAAGCATTGTCCAAATTAAGTACAGGTAGTATGTATATGTAAGGAGAAGATGCACCAGTGATTAACAGTGTAGTTTATCATCATCAGAGTGGTATTAGAATCACTGAAAACTTGATATAAAATCCAATACCACATTCAGTACTTGATATAAAGTCAAGTGTTGGATTAAAGAGCCCTACAAGTCACAAAGTTATGATAAGGGAGTTTACCATGGTTTCTAGTGGCTACCCAATTTGATTGATGGGCAAGTGGAAAAAACCAAGAGCCCTGAGCTTTGTCAGTTTTTCTTTCCTGGGCCAACAGAGTTTGGGGGCATCACATACGTTCCCTAATGCACAAGAGAGTTTTGCTCTTACACCAGAAGCCGCTACTGATAAATTGGGTTATTAGTAAGTGACCTGTGCTATGACATGGGAGTTTGTATTTTACTGAATTGCTATGAAGCATTAATGCTTTCACATTTAAAACAAAACTTTCAGTTTAAAATATATATAAGAATATAAAAAGACACATTGCCCTGACTGATCACTTGGAAGGGTGGAAGTATTGTTTGTAAAGGAACTCTGCCTAACTCTAACATACTGTCTGTGTGGGGCGGGAGGTGGGGGAAGGGAGAATGAGGCTACATGGATGCAGGTGAACTTGTAGATTCAGCAATAGCTGTCAGGAGCACTCTTTAGTGGAGGTCTGGAGAAGGAACTAAGGTGACATTGGCACCTTCTTATGAAGTGTCAGAATCTTGTTCCTCCATCACTGTAGTCTCAAGATGTATGTTCTCCCTCAAAATAACCCCTCACCCTCAAGGTGTGGAGGGAGAAGTCTACAGAATCGGCAGCTCTGAGTCAGAGGTGGGGGGGAGGACATCTTCATCTCTTCCACTAAGACAAAGTGTTGTAACAACTTGCATGGAAAAAAGAAAAGGGCATCACTCTAGGGATAAGAATAGAAAAGAGGAAACATTCACTTCATACAAGCCGACAGCAAAAATTGTCAGCCATTTACAGATACACCTCTACCCCGATACAACGCTGTCCTCGGGAGCCAAAAAACCGTACCGCGTTATAGGTGAAGCCACGTTATATTGAACTTGCTTTGATCTGCCAGTGTGCGCACACCCCCCCGCCCCCGAGTGCTGTTTTACCGCGTTATATCCGAATTTGTGTTATATCGGGATAGAGGTGTATAGTTCCTCATAGATTGCCCTACTTCGGATTCAACATACTACATTCTCCCATTGCTTTCAAACGTGATTCAAATAAACAGAATGAAACTCTAATACGTAATGGAAATCCTTTGCCAAACAGCTTCAGGCATGTTTATAAAACTTTATACATAATTGCAGCTTTTGTTGTTGCTGCCTGTAGTTCATGAGCAAGGTAATTAGTATGCAGCACAAAGACATTTCCTCCAACTTCCTTTTTAATTTTAGTTTGTGTGCTTGTAAGTCTTGAATAAGTTTGTTGCATCCCCTCAAAGGTGTGTATGTTGCAGAAGCAGCCATCAAGTTCTTCTCCACCTTCTGGAAAGACTGCCAGGTTAAAATTTGTATTTTAAATGAAAAACTTTCTGACATGAGCTTCTAACACAATCAGATTAGAAATGAAAATTAAAAAAAAGTTCATAAGAACGTCCATATTGGGTCATACCAAAAGTCCATCTAGCCCAGTGTCCTGTCTTCCGACAGTGGCCAATGCCAGGTGCCCCAGAGGGAATGAACAGAACAGGTAATCATCAAGTGATCCATTCCCTGTTGCTCATTCCCACCTTCTGGCAAACAGAGGCTAGGGACACCATCCCTGCCCATCTTGGCTAATAGTCATTGATGGACCTATCCTCCATGAATTTATCTAGTTCTTTTTTGACCCTGTTATAGTCTTGGCCTTCACAACATCCTCTGGCAAGGAGTTCCACAGGTTGACTGTTTGTTGTGTGAAGAAATACTTCCCTTTGTTTGTTTTAAACCAGCTTCCTATTAATTTCATTTGGTGGCCCCTAGTTCTTGTGTTAGGAGAAGAAGCAAAACACTTCCTTATTTACTCTCTCCGTGATTTCATAGACCTCTATCATAACCCTCCTTAGTCGTCTCTTTTCCAAGCTGAAAAGTCTCAGTCTTATTAATCTCTCCTCATACGGCAGCCATTCCATACCCCTAATCATTTTTGTTGCCCTTTTCTGAGCCTTTCCCAATATATCTTTTTTGAGATGGGGTGACCACATCTGCACGCAGTATTCAAGATGGATTTAGAAAGAGGCAATATGATATTTTCTGTCTTATCTATCCCTTTCTTAATGCTTCCCAACATTACGTTCGCTTTTTTGACTGCCGCTGCACACTGAGTGGATGTTTTACATACACTATATGTATAATTGGGATTGTGTTTTTCAATGTGCATTACTTTGCTTTTATCAACATTGAATTTCATCTGCTATTTTGTTGCCCAATCACCCAGCTTTGAGAGATCCTTTCGTAGCTCTTCGCAGTCTGCCTGGGACTTAACTATCTTGAGTAGTTTTGTATCATCTGCAAATTTTGCTACCTCACTGTTTACCCCTTTCTCCAGATCATTTATGAATATGTTAAATAGAACTTGGCCCAGTACAGACTCCTGGGTGACACCACTATTTACCTCTCTCCATTCTGAAAACTGACTATTTTATTCCTACCCTTTGTTTCCTATCTTTTAACCAGTTACAATCCTTGAGAGAACCTTCCCGCTTATTCCATATTATTCCACCAATATTATTGTTTCAAATGCAGTGTATAAACACCCAGGCCCCAATCCTGCAGACACGTAAATGTCTCATAATTTTATTCCCATGATTAGTTACAATATTGAAGACAATGGGACTGCTCATATCAGTAAAGCTACACAAGTGCATACATTTGCAGAATCAGTGCCTTAGCTTGTGCAATTGAACTGGGATGATGGGTGTTGCAAAGAAATGTTCAAAGCCAAATAGAAATGCTTCTGTGAAGTAAAACTATTGCCAAAAAACACCACCTTGCAAAGTCTGTTTTTGTGACAGACACTGTCCATTTGGTGAATATAACCGGCTTTTTTCTAATCCCTCTTGACAGTTATAGCTCTCCTCTCATCTATATTCTCCTCAGTTGTACCTTTTCTAATGTGTCAATATCCTTCTCATAATAGTGTTCGAAATTGTGCTTAATATTCCAAATGAAGTCTCAGTAGACCTTTCCATTACTATAAAGATGTTATATAAATAGGGTATCTTTACATTTTCTAATAATTTATTTCCCTAGGGGAGCCAAATAACCAAGGTGAAAGATGAAATAAGTTATCATGGGCTTGTCTCCAGTGTACTTTGAAAGAATCATGCGTGAAAACATACATTAACATGCATAATTTACAGAATTAGATCACACAAAAATCTTTACAAATTAAGGAGGAAAACAACAGCTCTACTTACTCGTTCCTGTCCAGCTGTATCCCAGATTAGGAATTTATGCAACTCATTTTGATACTGCACAGTCTTTGTCATAAAAGATGCTCTGAAAGATTTAGTGTAACATTACCAAAATGCAAATACAAAGAAAAATCTATTTCTAGCAAAACTAGTTCATATCTCCAAATTTTTATATATAAAAAGGTCAATATCTTCAATTAACTTAAATATCATAATTTTTCATAAAATAGGTCTTTTTTTAAAAAGTGAAGTGCTTTTTACTATATATAAATGTCATCATACATAATGTTTGACATTAATTACTGTGCAAAGGACCCAGACAAGGATGCATGCACCAATTAGGTCATCCTAACAGAATACAGTACCAAGGATCAGAGAGGGAATGAGAAGCCTTGTAAATTTGCACTCTCCTTCCTCTTAACTTTTCAGTTGAAGGTGAGGGGATGTAGGTTTTGCACTGCCACAGAGGCAGCTGGGGAATGAGTGGCAGCATTCTTCACACCTCCCCCCCACAAAGGAACACCACAACAAATTCACGAAAATGCACATGAATATTAGAGGAGCTACTGAAAGGATACCACATGGAACCTCTGAACTAGCTCTTTCTGGACTTATGTTGACAGGAAATTTGGCTGCCATCCCCATTCTGGGGAGTCCCACAGAGCAGACACTGAGACCAGATAAGTTAATGCCGACTTCCCACCAAAATTTAATGGGTGTTTGGGAGGTGAGTAAGGCAGTGGAGTGTGCTGCCCCCAAGCCCTCTCCCTATCAGTGTACCCTGAAACCTGCAGATCCCCTCCACTTTCAAAGAAGGGCCATAAAACTTCCTCCTCCCCACAGCTCCCTAAATATATATAAATTTTCTGTGCAGGAAGATGGCAATGATGGGGCTTCAAGATAAGTAAAAGAGATTACCCTTTAAAAAAAAAATGCCACGACCCAATGCCAGGATTCTACAGGTGTCCTACAGGAGTTGGATGGCAACCCCAACACCTACCATGGTTGCTTTATAAGGGAAACAGTTCCCAGCTCTGCTTTAAGTGTTACTTATATCATCCACTCTTGGAAAAGAAACATTACACTGAATTTGGATCTGCAGATAAGTGTACAAGGTGCCGTAACTTTTTATTTTCTGGTGGCATGTGTATTTTGTTCATGGTCTGAGAACTCAAACAGTTTCTTTACATTAGTTTTTGTCTTTCAAAATACTGCATATTTACCAGGTAATTAACATAGGAGCTAGGGCCCCATAAAGATGTCTTGTGGACTTCAATCACACAGCAACTGAAGTTGCCTGCTGAAGTATGCTATGGCCTAAAGGCCTGTGTGAACTTACTAGCTTTAAAAAAAAAAAAAAGTCTGATAAGTGCCAGATAAGGTGTAATTTTTCAAGTTTGAGATGAAAACCAAGGCCCTGATCCTGCAATGAACTCTACACAGGATTCATCACCTGCACAGAGCCCCACCGAAATTAGGAGTCCACCAGCCCAAAGCCTATTACAGAAATGAAGCCCAAGGGTGAAGGTCTTTAGCACAGGATGCAGTATTGGACACTAAAATTCAGTGACACAGGCTTTAGAGTCCTCCTGGGCTCTAAGTATTGTCAGGTCATAGAAGTTATAACTATAAGCCCTTCATAATTTCAGTTACACATTAATAGCAGCTATAGAGTAGATCAACACAGTTCAACAGTCAGGGAGCATATAATAGTTAAGTTTAATGCATTTGTTTTTAAAGGAAAGCAGAAAGCTCTCAAGTTCTCCCTGGAGGTTAAAACCTCCCATCACCTCAGATGATTTAGCTAGCTAGAGTCTAGCACAAAGACTGCAAGATTTTAAGTTTCCTTTAAAAAAGCTGAACAAAAGGTTACAATGACCTTAATACGAGTTAATACCGAAGCACAAGGGTAAGAGAGCCAAACTTTAGTGGATTTAAACAAAACTAATTATGTACTTGAGCAAAGGATAAGGGAAAGTAGCATGTTAAAAGAAAGTGTCTATTGTAGGCATTGTAAGCACTGCCACTTTCTTACATTATAACACTGCTACACAACAAGAATGAGGTAAAGTGTGAAGACCATGAATATGATGTCCATTAACTGATGATTGTTAGTGTGTATTTAAAGTGTGTGGATACACATTTTAATCCATCATTTGAAAAACAGTAATTTATACACTGTAGTTTAATGCACAAAGGGGCCAAATTTAGGTTGCACAGTTAATCTTAATTTTCTATTTCCTAACTTTTAAGTTTTTAAATCTAGGAAATTACACTCAAAAAACAAACTGAAAAACACAAATTCTATCACGTGACATCATACTGACACCCACATGGTTCATTGGCCAGATTGGAACTGTTTGAGCTACTGGACAAACCTCTACCACCTGAGCTAAAAGACTAACTGAAAGCAGTAGTAGATTGTCATACTGTATGTGGACCATAAAGGGGGGGGATGAGAGACACTTCACCCTGGGTTTCACAAATATTTGCGGACAGCAGAGGAAGGGTGAGACTCAGGAATTTGAGATTCCATTACAGGCTTTGGAGGGGAGTGTAGTCTAGCAAGCACAGACTCTTCTCTTCGTTTTGCTGTCATGGGTACAGATACTTCTGCCTGTTTTGCCCAAGTTTGACCCCTTCCATCCCATACGTTCCAACCTGTCTCAGTCCTGTCTCTTTGTCCATGGGCTTTTCCCGCCTGAGCTTGCTGTCCGAGTCTTAACTTCCTCTACTACTCCTAATCTCTCCCCCTCCTCACAGCCAGTACCAGTTCTGTCCCCTTACGCTAACTCTCTCTCCCAAGTCTCCTTGCCCAGGCAGTTCTTATACTCTCCTGGCTCCTTGTCTAATCTGTCTTTTCCTTCTCTCCCACTGGCTACACATCCTAATCCACCCCCACTCCTAATTCTCCCCCGCATCATAGCTCCTTGTCAGATCTACAGCCCCCTTTTCCTTCCCATGATGGATATCTAGTCCCAGTCTCCTTGTCCGGCCAGACTCCGTCTTCCCACTCGCCCCAGTTTCTCATCCAACTAAGTGTCTTTTTTCCCCCACCACCTCCCCCTAGTGCTCCCACTGAACACCTTTAAATATCTCGCCCGTAATGAATATAGCTGCAGATAATGATTCTCAACTTTTTTTCATACCAACACAGCTTTTCCATATCCTCCTTCCCCCACATCTAGCTGGGACTTCCCTGCTCCCACTCCATTTAGTAATATAAAAAGGGCAGAGCGCTCACAACCCCTATGTGAAGAACCTCTGCGGTAGATTAATTAACAGATAAAAACTCGTAGTCCTTACGTTTTATGACAGAAAATGATATAGCTTTTGTTAATAAAAGAACAGGATTTCTAAACTGCATGATTGTATTTAATCCAAATTTGTGTACCATAATTAAAACATAGAAAAGGAAAACTAGATATTTCAAAGGAACGAAGGAAACACTTTTGATCTTTATTAGGAAGTGTTACTGTATTTACCCCATTTTGTTAATTAAGGGAATATGCATTTTATATTAATCTAATTAAAGAAACAGAGCTGGGAAGGAGAAAAAGATGCAGTTGACAAAAATATTTGAACCACCCTAGAAAAATCTATGTACTTTGTTTTTACATTACTGTTTAAAAACTCGAGCAGCCTGATGGTTACTGTACTCAGTTATTTTTGAAGTTCCAGAATGGTGTCTCAACATAAAGTGGACACAGATTTATGTTCTTCTGTTGATGAATGAGAAACAGATATTGATGTTTGCATCAGCAGAAGAACACACTTGTTTGTTCATAATCCAGAAATCCTAACAGGATATTTTAGTTAAGATTATTAATACAAAAACAGGACAAGAATTTAAACCTGCCCATCAGCATAAAAACTGAAACTGCACTTAGCATTTTAGTCTTTAAGGGTATTTAGAAAACTCAGCCATTACAATGACACTGTAAGGCAGTTAACGCGTGGATTTTTAAAACTACCTTATTTCCATGTGCATTAGTTATGACGGGGTATTCAAAATCATGTAGCTGTGTATACAAATGGAAGGTTATGTATGTAACTGGTGATTTGCATGCAGCTTTTACTACATGCAGTTTTGCTGGTCAAGCCACAAAGGACTGGCCTAAGGCTTCACAGCAAGTCAGCGTCAGTGCAAAGACTGAATTCAGGAGTTCCCGACTCCCACTTCAGCATTCAGAGCATGCGTTTTTCTTGCATTGAAATGAAATTTGGATAGATTTAACTTCTGCTACTTCATGCAGAATGTGTTTCATATGGGACTCTTAGGGATTAAATGATATATTCCTCTATCTTATTTACAATTCAAATACATTTTATTTAGTGTCTTACCCTATCGTTGGGTTGATGTTAGGGTCAAAGCTGTCTTCTACAAATCGCCACACAATACTTGATTTGCCTACACCAGTGTCCTGAAAAAGAACATAGCAGTTACACCAGTGAGAATTTAACTATCAAAAACAGTTGGGCACATTTAGACCCCAATCCGCAATAAGCTCCTCATGGAAAGACTGACCTCAGTTCCTATAGAGAGCATCACTGAAGTCAAAGGGGGTCCAGCCAAGTGGAACAACTCTTAGGGTCAGGGTTTTAGTAATCAAAATATTTCAGTGCAGCAAAATTGAAAAACTGAAGGTCCATAAAATAAGGTTTATATTGAAAATAGGAGATAGCTCTGTTAAAGATACATTATTCCAAAACAGATATAAAAGAGATTTGATAACTTTGTATAAGACTTTAACAAAAAGCTATAATGTTCACCTCTTGAAACAGATTATTCGGTATGCTCCCCTCCCATCATGCCTCCCACACCAAAAAGTCTGCATAAGTGCTTGGTTTGAATTAGGGATATTCGTACAGACCGAGAAAGAGCTGCTGCTTTATACCTCAACGGTTAAAGTGTACATCTGAAGCTGAATAAGGTAATTAATACGTACAAGTAGATCAAGGGTGTCACACTATTACAAGCATTACAAAACACATTTCAGCCTGAGTCATTCAGTCCCACCCTATTTAATGAAAGTCCTTAAACATCTTCTGAGACATACCTGAAACTAATCTTTTTTTTAATCTCATGGCCGCATGGAACAAGAGAGGAGGAAGTCTAATTTTAAGGTGACAAACCACGTTCTAAGCCACACCTTAGAAATTTAACACCAGGTTGTCTGTGTGTTTCGAATAGTAACTATGCCAACTCGGGCTTAATAAAAGAAAGAAACAAAAGGCATGCTTCAAGTTGCATCTACTTTCAGAACTAAATTAAGATATCTGATTGCTCACATGCCTTGATTCAGGTTTCAGATGGCAATTTAGTTAACATAGCTGAACCACGTCACAATCTTCAGATGATAGAATCAGATAATCTAGACCTCAAATTTACAGTTTTGAAAAAGATAGTTTACCAAACCTAATATTACGAAATGCATGAATAAAAGAAGCAGCTTGCTTTAATTGAAGCTTGCTTTCTGCAGTGTTTGCAGCCCGGATTTAAAATTTTTATTAAAGCTAATGTTAAAAAATTATATAATACGCAGGTTAAGAAAAGAGCGTCTGTACATCTGGGTATAGAGCTTAGATTATCCACAAATACCAAGTTTATTTTTAAAGTCATAAGATGCTAATTATGCACTATATGTAATATACTACAGCACTAATTTGTACACAATTTAAGTTTGCGCTAATCCTCTGGAGGGTTCTCGCTTCTTTTGGGAGAGGAGAGGGGAATTCAAAAATACTTATCACTTACATATTTTAGTGTTTAGCAAATAACAATGCAAGTCACATAAAGTTACACAGAAGAGAAAGGGAGCTGAAAGTAAATACGTTTCCTGGCTGAGACATTTAGAAGGGAAAATTTTCTTAGTTCCTCTCTTATTTCCCCTTTTCCCACTCCATAAAGATTTCACAGGTAGAGTTTGATGTAAACAAAGGATAACATATTTAGCAAGCAAAATTAGGGAATATATACCAACTTTCCAGGAAAAAGGAACAAGACTATCTAGAACCAGGAAATACATAGTCCAACCTGTCAAATTTCATTTGTTTAGGAGCAGACAGAACCCCCATAAGAGTGACTCCAGGAAAAAAGCTCCAATTGACTTCAGTTGGATTTGGTTTGGAGGACCCTTGACTGGGAACACTAATTTTGGAGCTAAAATTTTTTAAAAACTTCCATCTTTTCAGATGAAGATTTTGCCATATATATATTTCCAAACAAGATTTAAAGTCTCACCTACATTTGTTTTGAAGTCTCCTTCACCCATTATCTAGTGTTTGGAGAGGGCTTTTGAAGCCTGAAAATGACATCAAACTACATAAATACAAGGGCTAAATATTATTCAAATGACCAAAGCCTTGGACCGCATAAGGGGGATGGGAGCAGAGCAGTTTCAACACAGGACCATTTTTTAATAGGGGAGCCTTGAAAATAAAAAAGTGTGTGTTATTTTGTGTCTCAAACACAGACCACAAAAATTCTTCCTCGAGAGAAAGGCTTTACTAGCTGTTGTGGAGCGTCTCAGTGGAGCACACAAACAGATGCTGCAGAAATCAACACGAGCACTGGAAAGAGACCAAAATATCGTCTCACCACAGGAAAAACACCGTCACAAACCACCTTCGCTTTAAAGCAGTTTTAAGGGCTCTCATGATCACACATGGTAGAAATCCCCCCCTTACCTTTCAAATGAATCCCTCTACGAGGGAACCCCCCTCCCCATTCACCAAGACCACCCGGGGGGGCCTATACAACAGACACCCCCTTCCTTATCACCCTAGATACCCCCAGCAGGTCACTTACCCCCAGCAAGCAAACTTTCAGCTCCCTCAGAGCCATGGCCAGGGAGGCTGCTGCCTTAAAGAGAACCAGAGGCGCAGCCCAGCATCACCATCGCCCCCACCCTGAGCACACCCGCTGAGGAGCCCTCCTAGGCACAGGCAGCAGGGTCCCCCTGCTACCTCCCCTCCCGTCACTGCTTACAGGTAACCTCCGCTTCTCAGGCGCCACACACCAGACGCCATCTTGGACAGCCCATACGAGTCACCTGACTACCCCCCCTTCCTTCAGGGGCACACTTTTTTAAAGGCTGTAATTTTCCTGTCTCCTGGGGCTAGCTGGGCACTTGGGGGGCCACCTGACTCCCGGGCAGCATTTGTTTATTAAATCTAGGGAGTGGGGGGAGTGGGGGTTGAGCCGGGGTCAGGCAGCGCAGGCAGCTCCGCCCTCTGCCCTCTCCCCCCCCCATCTCTTTTCCCCATGTCCATTCCAAGATGGCTGGTAAGCAGCTCTCGCTCCTCTCTTCCTGCTCCGTGTGGGGGTGTGCGTGTGTGTTGGGGTGTGCGGGTGACTAACGCCAAACTGCCGTGTAACTTCGTGCGTGCCTCTCTCTTCCTCTGTCTCCTGTCTCTCCAGAGAGCCTTGTGAAACCAACCCCCCGTGTCTCTCTCTTTTGTTTTTGTTTGTAGGGATCCCTTTGTATTTTGTGGATTTGCAGGATGACTTAGATGATTGTGAGTAACGGTTTTTACTTGTTTTACTCATTCACCCCCATGCTCCTTTCTGCACCGCCCCCCATCTCCCTCCCCCACGCTTTCACCCAGGTTAGGGTGAAAGAAAGAGACTTGTGAGGCTCATTTTACTGATAGGTGAAAGATCAGAGAGGGCTTGGGTTTTCTTATTTAACACACAGACATACAGGCAGTCTTGCCTTTTCATGTTGCTGCTGGCAGAGGGGTCTCTAATGGAGTAATTTCTGAGCTTTACGCTAAATTTTTAGGGCTCCTTCTGCCACCTAACTGTTGTGATTTGATTTTTTTTTTAAATGCTCATTGACCCTGTAAAATCCTTTATTGTAAGAAGGGAAAGGGGCGGGGGGCTTTAAAATGCCTTATAAAATGATAGGTTATTTTATTTTAAATGTCTCACTAAAACACACTGCAGAAAGCTGTGGGTACAGGAGGGAATTAACCCTAAATGAAGGAGGCTTGTCAGATCTGGATTCATGGGATGGAGACCTGAATAATGGGAATAGGGGACAAGTTAATTCAGAACTCTCATAAGCTATGATACTTCGAATGAGAGATGTTTCTAAATTGTTTTTATAATTTTTTTGCATGTCTAATTGTAACCCCAAAATGTCAATCTTACTTTATATTATCTGTGTGTGATGAATTTCTTGTTTAGTAAAATGCCTAGCACATATTTGGGTGTTGCAAAAATAATACTTTAAAAACTGAAATGCAATTAATTGCCAGTGAAGGAGCCTACTTTCAGGTCAGTGTTGTTTATAAAGCTGAAAGACGAAGTGGGCGAGGTAATATCTTTCTCTCTGACCAACAGAAGTTGGTCCAGTAACAAGCTTTCAATCTCATACAGAGCTTTTCTTCATGTCAGGTTTATAAAGTTGACATTAGTTCTGTTGCTTGCAAAGAATGTTTCTAGCAGTTGGCCTAAGACAAGGACTTTTTGTTGTGATAATTTGAATGAGTGAGATTTTTAAATGATTAATTGAAACACACAGGACAACAATTTTTTACAAGGTGGTTATTTGTTTTGCGTTTCTTATGCCATTGTGAGAGTTACAGTGATCCGGAAAAAACGTATGATCACTTTCTGTGATCTAGACTCTGTCTCAAGTGCTAGTGAAGGATATGAGGGAGTTCAATGTTCAACCTGTTACTGTAATACTCCTCCCGTCACCCAGTTTTCTACAAACTTCTCACTATCCTACTGAGGTCTGTCTCAATGAGGTTGCAGGTCTCATACATTCTCCTTTTAGCATCTCTCATTGTGACTTTTTAAAAAATGTGATTGTACTACTTTCCAGAACTGCCACTGATTTCACTCATGGATTAATTTTGAGCCTGCTTTTAAAAACATCTCCTCTACTAATGGCAGATTTTTACAGAATGCTTCAATGTGACATTTAAAATCTCCCTCCAGATTGTTTGTACCCTCCCTTATTTAGGCCCTGATTATGCAGTGAGCTCTGCACAGTAGATTCTTGTGTCTATGTAAAGCATTGTTGAAGGATTGGGGCCTCAGGTCCCAGTCCTGCAAAGAGATGTGCATGTCAGAAGCTCCATTGTCAGTAGGACAACTCACATACTTAAAGTTGAGGACATGCATGTCCTGAGTATATATGTGTTTAGTGGCTTGAGGGCCACAGACTCCTAGAGTGTGTGTACATTGTAATAAAACATGGTGGTGGGGCTGTGTCAGCTGATTCGGACTTAGCGGGGCTCAGGCTGCGGGGCTATACAATTGCAGTGTAGACATTCAGGTTGGGCTGGAGCCCTGGCTTTGGGACCCCTGTGTGGTACTAACTGCACTTCGGATGGCAATTTGGGTTTATCCTTTGAAAAAAATGGTGAGCTTTTTTAAAGTTGTTGCTTGTGGGACCTGTTCTGTATTGCTTAGACAATCCTGATTTGTGGGGGAGATGGCAGTTCAGAGACTGGGGTATAACAATTGTCTTAAAGCTAATTGAAAATTATATGGAATCACCCTTTAAACTGATGAAATTTGGCAGGTCTGGATTTGTAGGGTTATGCTTGTTTTTCCCACTTCAGTTTATACATTTGTCTCTCTGGGATATTGGTTTTAAACAGAGAGACAGAGGGCTATTGCTTACTAAGTTTGTGCCATGACCTCAAACAACACCAAGTACCTTTGTTGAGCAGAGGATTTAAATTGGGAGCAGATTGGCTAATACACTTCTGTGTGCCCACACTGGATTTGAAAGAAGCTTCTCAAAGCTCAGTACATCCCACCTTAAAGTTCCATTAATAACAAGGGGAGCCAAAGTAGCTGGATCTGCAGTTTAAACCCATTAGTAGAGTTGAAAATCTGTTCTGTTTTGCTTTTCTCTGCCACAATTAAAATAAACAAACCTGCTAATAATCCAACCAGAAAATAGACTATTTATGTCTTGCCAACTAATTCTTCCCCCTTTGATTGGAAAGAGTGAAAGATCTTTGT
The DNA here is from genome assembly GCF_011386835.1 of Chrysemys picta bellii. Taxonomy (NCBI): domain Eukaryota; kingdom Metazoa; phylum Chordata; order Testudines; family Emydidae; genus Chrysemys; species Chrysemys picta. The sequence goes on along the minus strand of NC_088803.1, from coordinate 44,299,640 downwards.
CTGCCAGCTGAACTCTTCTGTTTTCAGTGCACGCAACAGTCCAAACCTCCCACAGTGTCCTGCCAATGTGCCTTGACTGACTTGGAGGATACCATCTCCAGGGGTGAAAGGGCAGATCATTCTCCATGGCCAATGAGTCCTTGGCTTCTTTGCCAAGGCTATCAGCAGAAGTGTCATTTGTCCTGGTAACTTGACTAAAATAGTTTTATGATTGTAAGCCAACCTTCTGGCTTGGGGGATGAAGCTCAAGTTTGCCTCATCTGAGGATTTTTTTTTAATTATTTTGCAGTTTTGAATCTAGAATGGTGATCCAATAATGGAAAAAGTGTGCTTTGTATATGTCTATTTAATTTTACATCAATCTATATGTACCGCTATCAATTTCAGGTTGATATAGACATAATGCAACATGTTGATTATCGCTATGTCATGGACAGAGAGAGAAAAATGTCTGACTTGGTGTCATTAACAATACTTCTATTTAGTTTTGAACTAGATCTTGAATTAAAAATGCAGAGTATGAACTGCTCCTAGTTGGTGTGAAAGAGCACCTAAAATTAAGATGCAAAATCTGAGAACTCAGTGTGTTGTCTTGATAGTTTTGTTTTTTTAATTACAAAAGGACCCAGAAGCCCCAATCTAGATCAGTTGTGCTAGGTGCAATTGTGCTAGGTGCTGTGATTAGTCTCAAAGGGCATGTCTGCACTGCAGTTGGGAGCTGGCTTCACACTGCAGGTAGATGGGAGCTTTGCTCGAGCTAATAGCAATGTGGGCATGATGGAACGGGTGACCACTTGGGCCAGCCTAGCCACCTGAGTGCAAACCTACCCAACCCTCTTGTTATGTACTTGGTTGGCTAGCTTGAGCCGCTGCCCGTGCCACTGTGACAACACTGCTATTTATAGCTCAGTGGCTCAAACAGAGCTAGCATGTATCTGTCTACCTGCATTGAGAAGCATGCTCCTAGCTGCAGTGTGGACATACCCTAAGGAAAAGGTTATGGGGCATTTTTAAGCAACTCATTGCAGTGAATCACTAACTAAAACGAGATCTATGATGTCGGAAGGAAAGAAAGCATTAAATGGTGGAGATATTGGTGAGGAGATGTAATGTGCTACAACTGATTTTATTAAAACAATCAAACAAAAAGAGCCAGAAGAGCTCCTGGGAATTATGGAATGGGAAATTCCCCCTAAATTCCAGGGGAGCTGATGGAGAAACTAATTGTGGATAGTGTGATACTGGACTTGAATAAATATTAACTGAGGGTCAAACCAATACTGACTTTGTAAGATACTTTTTAATTCCCCACTGTAAAAGCTGTCAAACCTGTATACAATTATTTAAGAAGATTAATAAAATAATAAATGAAGCTGATTCTGTAGGGGTTTTTTTTTTTTTTTTAAACCTCCTCTTATAAGGCTAAAGAAAATATTGGTTAAGAAATGAGGTTTGATGGTGGATTTAAAAACTGAGTAAGTGAGACGAATGTAGGGAATGACTGCTCTTTGGTCTTTTGAGAGATTAATAGTTCCACAGGGGTGGGTATTGGTATTAATATATTTATTAGTGTTTGGGTGGGGGAAGTGGGCGGTGAGATGGTGGCATTTGCTGATGTCATTACATTGTTTGGATAGTAAAACCTATGGCAGGATATAAGATTTAAATACCTTTGAGACAGTCAACTTCAGTAGTGCACATTGGCTACACTAGTTAAATTTCTTATACACTGATGGATTCTGAACTTGTCTACTTGATCTTCTAAGTGGGAAAATATGGTAGGCCTCTCAGTGGATAGTTTAATGAAACTGTGAGTCCTGTGTATATCAGCAATTGTGAAAGCATATTGGGTGCATTAGAAATAACAGTTCATGATTTTCTGTATTTTCTTTTACACGTGCTTATAATATATCCAGAGTACTGTGTGCACTTTCGATTTCCTCACTTTTGGAAAGAGAGTTGAGATTAACATGGGCCAGAGAAGGTCAGTGAAGATGGTTAGAGCTATGGTGGAATTTATTTTGTATGAGTTAAGAGGCTGCTAAAACTAGGATTATTTAACTCTTTACATTCAGTATATAACAAAAGTGGTGTGTTGTGTAGCTGCTCTTCTGGGCGCCGATCTTGCAAGCACTTTAAGCACGTGCTTAACTTTAGTAATTTGAGTAATCAGTGGAACTACTTAAGATAGTAAAGTGAAGCATGTACATAAATGTTTACAGGCTAGTGCAGTATCACTTTAGAACAGACCCATGATTGGTTTGTTTATTTGTTGCAATCAGAGTTGCAGGGTATTCTACTGCAATAGTCAATTTTATGAAGGGTATAGGGGCAACTGATCAGTTCCTTCATTTTAATGCTGTTTCCTAATACGAGAACAAAGGGGCACTTGATAAAATTAGTGGCTGATAAATTTAGTATGAATTAAAATAAATATTACTTCACACAAAATGTCGTTAGTTTAAAGAATTCACTGCTGTAGAAATATGTTTAATATGTCTGGATTTAAAAAAACCCAACTTTTATTATCAATAGTATTTTTCATTATACCGGGTCAGACAAGGGTAATCAAATCTCATGCTTCAGTATGTAAACTGATTGTTGCAGAGTCAGGAAGGAACTCTAAGCACCTGACACACAGGGCATAACTTATTCAGAACTTTTAGTGATGTCATCAATGTCTTCTGAAGCATCAGGGTTTGTTTACTGCCAGTTAGGATATTAGACGTGCTGGAGCACTAGTCTTATTGAGAAAAGCACATCTTATTATCTTAAACTGATCTGATGTTTGCTGCACTAGCCTGCACCACTTGTCAACCCTTCTTGGGCCTGAGTAATGTTGATGGGTGGGTGTGGTGGTGGTTTTTTTTGTTTTGTTTTATGCAGATACAAATCGTAAACCTGTGGACACTTACCTGTAGGCTGGTATTGTTTCTAAAATAATTAGTAATGCCACCTGCAAGAAATAGAAATGGCTACTTAAGTGGAAGTAAATTTTAGTTTCCAGGTTATAAGTCGCCTGTATACAGTACTATATCTCTGTGTGGCTATACTGCCCCTTCAGCTGTCATATCTGTAAAAGATAGTTGTGAAGTAGTTGGATGATTTAAATATCAAGAGAAAAAATACTCCGACCCTTATTTATTGGGGTTTTTTTTTTTGTTTTTTTAAACATTAGCATGCCTAGTTATGTGGTTGTGGGTGCATTTGATAACGCCGTCACGTTAATCCCAATTTTCTTCTGCTTTACTTTGTGTGCATGATTCAGCTCTTACTTTAGTCTCTTGTTGAGATAGTTTTCTCTGAAACTTCATATTGCAGTAGAAGAGGCCAGCTAGCTTTCTTTTTTTTTTTAAGAAAGACTGGTATCAAATTCTGTCATCAGCTATGTGCACACCATTCTCTTTGAAGGAAATTAGCTGTGTGCCTATCTAAAGGCAGAATTTGACCATACATACGTAGGACATCCTGTGTGTGAAACCAACTTTTTTGTTGGTTTAAATTTAATTTTATCGCTTGGCAGGAAGTCTGCAGTATGCTCCAAGAGCCCTAATTTATAATGATGATACTAGAGGGGCATGGGCCCCTTTCTGTAGTATTCAGAGTAGCAGCCGTGTTAGTCTGTATCCGCAAAAAGAACAGGAGTACTTGTGGCAGCTTAGTTAGTCTCTAAGGTGCCACAAGTACTCCTGTTCTTTTTTCTATAATATGTAAATGTTCCCCGATATTACTGATGGATACCTCTCTGTGAGGTTAGGGGGAAAAAAGACACACTTCCCTAGGATGCATATTGGGAGGGGAGAGTAAAAAAGCAAATTTAGCATTTCGCAGCGACTTCACATTTTGTTTTTATTTCATATGCATCACACCTGCAGAGTTGTGCTGAAAATAGCTATCTGCATAGTTTTAATATTTGCTGATTGATACTCCAAATAATATACCCATATCAGTTTAGTATTTATATACACTGCAGTATCACTCTAACACTATCATTGGTAGTGGAGCATTTTAATGTGGTTCAGAGCCAAAGTTCGTTATATCAGGGCACACATTAAGAAGATCTTTGGGGAAAAGTGTTGACCTTTTTAAAATTAATGCTGTAATAAATGAAGGGTGAGAACAGAAGTGAAGGTGTTTATCCTTATTAAATGCAAGCATTTGAACCCTGTGAAGAGTGTGGTATCCAATAGCTTGGAGAGTGTAAATGACAGATATAATTTTTTTAATGTACTGGCAAATCCTAATTTGAAAATGAATAGACAGATATAACAAATACTTAATGAATATAAGAAGTCTTGTGCAATTTGTAACATCCCATTTGGAGGGATTTTCGTTATTGGCATGTCAGCTATTGGGAAGGTATGTTACTCTTATTAAACAATACTTTAACATAAAGCTTTATTTCTTCAAAGCATTTTATATGAATCAGTTAATCTTCACAATGTCCCAGTGAGGTAGATTTAAATATTATTATTCCCATTTTACAGAGCAGGAAACTGAGATGCGATTAAAGATCCTTTCTGAAGTATGTTGCAGAAGTTCCATTGATTTCACTTGGACTAGGACTGGGTCCAATGTGACTCTCCCACCCGAAGTCCATTGATGGAGTCTGTCAGAGCCGGGAGATGCTAGTAGGGATTTGGAGCAATCAAATTTTTTAATTGCTCCGCTCCAGCTCCGGGCATAAAACCTACTGGTCCGGGTTCCGCTCCAAAGCCCTGGATGCTAGATCACAATCCATTAGCCTACACATGCATCAATTTAAAATTAAAGCATAACAGAATATACCTGGTCAATAAGTGCAGTAAATACCTGATTACTTGTTGTTTTTATTGAGTTGTTTTAAGAGCTGCTTAATTTTATATACGCAACAATATCATTTAGCATTTCTTGCTCTTTGAAAGCTTCCACTGGTTTGAGAGACTCCCTTAGATGTATAGTGAGGAATTCTGGTGCAACCAATACCAATGTTGTAATTATGATCACAGTAATTACATAGATTATACTATATATGTGGGCTCTGTGTATAATTCTTAGTAAAATGATGTCAACAGGTGCAGAAATTGAAGTTCAAGGGACAAAGTAGAAGGTATAGCTGAATGGAGGTCATCTTTAATATACTATATGCAGCTTAATTTGCTGTTAGTTTATTTCTTTAAGGACAGAGCTTAGAAATATCTTATCCTGTGGATCAAACTATTATACCTATTATTTATGCGTGGTCTGTAACGTTTACAGGACTAGAAGCCAGTGACAACAGATGGGGTGGAGAGCAAATGCTAACAGAGTACTGTTTGGGTAACAATGTTGTTAAGAGTCTGAAATCACAAGAAAATCACACTTGCATGGAGATGTTTATGTATCTTCAGTGGAAAACTCCCAAATGTGTCTGCAAGGGAAAATTACTAATATTTATTACGGAAATTCTGATCCACCCTGCATTTCCTGTCTGAAAATAAATGAGAAACAAAGTGGATAAGGTAATATCTTTTATTGGACCAACTTCTGTTGGTGAGAGAGACAAGAAGTTGATCCAATAAAAGATATTACTTCATCGCGCTAATATCCTGGGACAGTCATGGCCATAACTCTGCATACAACAATGAAAATAAATCATAACTTTCCCACTCTATCATTATACTAGCCACTCTTATTTGATTTGTTTAAAATTATCCAAATTAGTGTTTCAACCCCTTGCATTCAAAAAGTGTTAAGCTTCAAAAATCACAAGATTAACTTTATAATCATGAGGGGTTTTTTAAAATGAATCGTGGGTTTTTTATTTGACTTCTGTGTTTGAGCCTTTACAGTTTGTTTTCAAGCTTTTCTCCACAATCACAAGGACTAGAAATTGTTTTTAAAATGAAAGATAAGATTCTCATGTAACTAATTGCACGATTCCAGGAGCTATGGCTTCAAGAATTACACCACATATCACACAATTCACGATAAATTTGCGAGACTTCCTTCACCCCCCCCCCAACTGATTTTTGGCTTGGGTGCTAGAGTCAAATCAGTATATTTATAGAAGTGGGATATACACCCCCAATAAAATTCTTTCTTCCCAGAAGACCAAAACAGTTTGCTAGTTTCTTATGATATGTGTATCCCTAAAATGTCAACACTTGGTCAAAATTTAAACAAATATTCATTTTTTTCCAAGACAAAATCAAGTTTTTATTCTGAAATGTGGGTTTTTTTTTTTTAAGCATTATAAAACCTAATTTTAATATAAATATCTTCATGGCTTAAAGAAAAATGAAAAGTATTTTTGTTTGAATTTAAACATTCACTTACAGGGTTTGGGATGTAAACTCTGTAGTACTGAGCATGAGAATCTGAAAGTGAAACTGAATAGTCTTCACTGCTGAAGCTGAGGGGCAAAATGTAAGCAATCAGCAAAAACTGAAAAGTAAGATTATTTTTTCATTTTTAATAATCTAAGGAATTTTTAGTAACAGGTAAAGACAAGTTTCTTAGATATGATTTTTAACCTGACTGTACTTACTGAACAGCACTCAGGAACACACACAAATATTGAGAGCCTTAAGGCAGCACTATTTCCAAAAATACCTAAAAAGCTTATAGACATTGATTCTGGATTTAATTGTCCATGTAATCACATTTTTGGTGAATCGCCGTTTCTAAAGGATGATTGTGTAAGTTGAGTCTTTGGGTGTGTCTACACTATAGAGCTTTTTGCTGGCCATAGCTACTCCAGCAAAGCCCCCTAGTGGATATTCAACATATACCAGCAAAAGCAGTTCTGTGGGTTTAGTTACACCACCTCCCTGAGTGACATAGGGTATGTCTACACTATGAAATTAGGTTGAATTTATAGAAGCCGGTTTTATAGAAATCGGTTTTATACAGTCGATTGTGTGTGTCCCCACATAAAATGCTCTAAGTGCATTAAGTCGGCGGACCGCGTCCACAGTACCGAGGCTAACGTCGACTTCCGGAGCTTTGCACTGTGGGTAGCTATCCCACAGTTCCCGCAGTCTCCGCCGCCCATTGGAATTCTGGGTTGAGATCCCAATGCCTGATGATGCAAAAACAGTGTCACGGGGGGATCTGAGTACATGTCGTCAGGCCCCTCCCCCTTCATCAGAGCAATGGCAAACAATCGATTCGCACCTTTTTACCTGGGTTACCTGTGCAGACAACATACCACGGCAAGCATGGAGCCCGCTCAGCTCAGCTCACCGTCACCATATGTCATCTGGGTGCTGGCAGACATGGGGCTGCATTGCTACACAGCAGCAGCTCCTTGCCTTTTGGCAGTGGATGGTGTATTACGATTGGTATCCGTCGTTGTCGTCGTACTCCTCAGTGAGTTCGGTCAGAGGCACCTGGGCAGACATGTTTAGTCTCCTGGAGACTCAGTCCTGCCGGCAGTCCTATTGAACCGTCTTGACGATGATGGCTAGCAGTCGTAATACAGCATTTTCTGCCAAGCACCCAGAAGATGCCGATGGCTATCAGTCATGCTGCACCGTCTGCTGCCAGCTTAAGATCTAAAAAATAGATGGACCAGATTTGTTCTGTATTCATTCTCACCCCCCCCCCCCCCGTGAAATCAACGGCCTGCTAAACCCAGGGTTTTGAGTTAAATCTTTGGGGGGGCCATTCTGTGTGACAGTTGTTTGTGTTTCTCCCTGATGCACAGCCACCTTTGTTGATTTTAATTCCCTGTAAGCCATGTCATCACTCGCCCCTCCCTCCCTCCGTCCGTCAGATACTAGTTTCGCTCCTTTTTTCAGCCCAGACGCCATAGCACTGGGATCATGGAGCCCGCTCAGATCACCACGGCAGCATTATGAACACATATGAGCATTATGAACACCATGCGCATTGTCCTGGAGTATATGCAGAGCCAGAACATGCCAAAGCAAAACCAGGCAAGGAGGCGATTGCAGCAATTGCAGCGCGGCGACGAGAGTGATGAGGAAATTGACATGGACATAGACCTCTCACAAAGTACAGGCCCCAGCAATGTGCAAATCATGGTGTTACTGGGCCAGGTTCATGGCGTGGAACGCCAATTCTGGACCCGGGAAACAAGCACAGACTGGAGGGACCGCATCGTGTTGCAGGTGTGGGACGATTCCCAGTGGCTGCGAAACTTTCGCATGCGTAAGGGCACTTTCATGGAACTTTGTGACTTGCTTTCCCCTGCCCTGAAGCGCCAGAATACCAGGATGAGAGCAGCCCTCACAGTTGAGAAGCAAGTGGCGATAGCCCTGTGGAAGCTTGCAACGCCAGACAGCTACTAGTCAGTCGGGAATCAATTTGGAGTGGGCAAATCTACTGTGGGGGCTGCTGTGATCCAAGTAGCCAACGCAATCAAAGACCTGCTGATACCAAGGGTAGTGACTCTGAGAAACGTGCAGGTCATAGTGGATGGCTTTGCTGCAATGGGATTCCCAAACTGTGTTGGGGTGATAGACGGAACCCATATCCCTATCTTGTCACCGGAGCACCAAGCCACCGAGTACATAAACCGCAAGGGGTACTTTTCAATGCTGCTGCAAGCCCTGGTGGATCACAAGGGACGTTTCACCAACATCAACGTGGGATGGCCGGGAAAGGTACATGATGCTCGAGTCTTCAGGAACTCTGGTCTGTTTCAAAAGCTGGAGGAAGCAAGACTTTCTTCCCGGACCAGAAAATAACTGTTGGGGATGTTGAATGCCTATCGTCATCCTTGGGGACCCAGCCTACCCCTTAATGCCATGGCTCATGAAGCCGTACACAGGCAGCCTGGACAGTAGTCAGGACCTATTCAACTATAGGCTGAGCAAGTGCCCAATGGTGGTGGAATGTGCATTTGGACGTTTAAAAGCACGCTGGCGCAGTTTACTGACTCGGCTAGACCTCAGCGAAGCCAATATTCCAGTTGTTATTGCTGCTTGCTGTGTGCTCCACAATATCTGTGAGAGTAAGGGGGGAGACATTTATTGCGGGATGGGAGGTTGAGGCAAATTGCCTGGCTGCTGATTACACGCAGCCAGACACCAGTGCGGTTAGAAGAGTACAGCAGGGCGCGGTGCGCATCAGAGAAGCTTTGAAAACTAATTTTGTGACTGGCCGGGCTACGGTGTGAAACTTCTGTTTGTTTCTCCTAGATTAACCCTCTACTCCTCCCCCCTCCCTCCCCGGTTCACTCTACTTCCCTGTAAACTAACCACCCTCCCCTCCCCCCTTCGAGCACCGCTTGCAGAGGCAATAAAGTCATTGTTACTTCACATTCATGCATTCTTTATTAATTCATCACACAACTAGGGGGATAACTGCCAAGGTAGTCCGGGAGGGGTGCGGGAGGAGGGAAGGAAAAGGACACACTGCAGTTTAAAACTTTAAAACTTTAACACTTATTGAAGGCCAGCCTTCTGATGCTCAGGCAATCATCTGGAGTGGAGTGACTGGGTGGCCGGAGGCCCCCCCACCGCGTTTTTGGGCGTCTGGGTGAGGAGGCTATGGAACTTGGGGAGGAGGGCTGTTGGTTACACAGGGGCTGTAGCGGCGGTCTCTGCTCCTGCTGCCTTTCCTGCAGCTCAACCATACGCTGGAGCATTTCAGTTTGATGCTCCAGCAGCCGGAGCATCGACTCTTGCCTTCTGTCAGCAAGCTGACGCCACCTATCATCTTCAGCCCGCCACTTGCTCTGTTCATCCCTCGATTCAGCCCGCCACCTCTCCTCTCGTTCATATTGTGCTTTTTTGCACTCTGACATTGATTGCCTCCACGCATTCTGCTGTGCTCTGTCAGCGTGGGAGGACATCTGGAGCTCCGAGAACATATCATCCCGAATCCGCCGTTTTCTCCTTCTAATCTTCACTAGCCTCTGTGAAGGAGAAACATTTGCAGCTGGTGGAGGAGAAGGGAGAGGTGGTTAAAAAGACACATTTTAGAGAACAGTGGGTACACTCTTTCATGTTACATTTTGCTGTTCACATTACACAGCACATGTGCTTTCGTTACAAGGTCGCATTTTTCCTCTTATATGGAGGGCCTGCCGGTTTGGTGTGAGAGATCACTCACGCAGTGCCAGGCAACAGATTTTGGCTTGCAGGCAGCAATGGTAAGCCACAGTCTTTTGGCTTTTTTAACCTTCTTAACATGTGGGAATGGTTTCAAACAGTAGCGCCCCCATTTCCCATACCAAGCACCTGTTGGGTTGGCCATTTAAAATGGGTTTGCAATGTAAAAGGAAGGGCTGCGGTTTCCGGGTTAACATGCAGCACAAACCCAACTACCCCCCCCTCCCCCACACACACACCCAATTCTCTGAGATGATCACTTCACCTCTCCCCCCTACCGTGTGGCTAACAGCGAGGAACATTTCTGTTCAGCTGAGCAGGAACGGGCAGCTCTGAATGTCCCCTTAATAAAATCACCCCATTTCAACCAGGTGCCTGTGAATGATATCACTCTCCTGAGGATAACAAAGGGAGATAAGGAATGGATGTTGTCTGCATGCCAGCAAACACCGTGACCATACACTGCCATGCTTTGTTATGCAATGATTCCAGACTACGTGCTACTGGCCTGGTGTGGTAAAGTGTCCTACCATGGCGGACGGGGTAAGGCAGCCCTCCCCAGAAACCTTTTGCAAAGGCTTTGGGAGTACATGAAAGAGAGCTTTCTGGAGATGTCCCTGGAGGATTTCCGCTCCATCCCCATACACGTTAACAGACTTTTCCAGTAGCTGTACTGGCCGCGATTGCCAGGGCAAATTAATCATTAAACACGCTTGCTTTTAAACCGTGTGTAATATTTACAAAGGTACACTCACCAGAGGTCCCTTGTGTGCCCTCAGGGTCTGGGAGCACGCCTTGGGTGAGTTCGGGGGTTACTGGTTCCAGGTCCAGGGTGATAAACATATCCTGGCTGTTGAGGAAACCGGTTTCTCCACTTCCTTGCTGTGAGCTATCTTCATTGTCTTCATCATCATCTTCCTCATACCCCGAACCCGCTTCCCTGTTGCGTGATTCTCCATTGATGGAGTCAAAGCACACGGTTGGGGTAGTGGTGGCTGCACTCCCTAGCATGGCATGCAGCTCCGCGTAGAAGTGGCATGTTTGCGGCTCTGCCCCGGACCTTCCGTTTGCCTCTCTGGCTTTGTGGTAGGCTTGCCTTAGCTCCTTAATTTTCACGCGGCACTGCTGTTATGGCCTCTGTCCTTCATGGCCTTTGAGACTTTTTCTAATATTTTGCCATTTCGTTTACTGCTACGGAGTTCAGCTAGCACTGATTCATCTCCCCATATGGTGAGCAGATCCCGTACCTCCTGTTCTGTCCATGCAGGAGCTCTTTTGCAATCCTGGGACTCCATCATGGTTACCTGTGCTGACGAGCTCTGCGTGGTCACCTGTGCTCTCCACGCTGGGCAAACAGGAAATGAAATTCAAAAGTTTGCGGGGCTTTGCCTGTCTACCTGGTCAGTGCATCTGAGTTGAGAGTGCTGTCCAGAGCCGTCACAATGAAGCACTGTGGGATAGCTTCCGGAGGCCAATAACGTCGAATTCCGTCCACACTACCCCAAATCCGACCCGCAAAGGCCGATTTTATCGCTAATCCCCTCGTCGGAGGTGGAGTAAAGAAACCGGTTTAAAGGGCCCTTTAAGTCGAAAAAAAGGGCTTCGTCGTGTGGACGTGTCCAGGCTTAATTCGATTTAATGCTGCTAAATTCGACCTAAACTCGTAGTGTAGACCAGGCCATAGTATTCAAAAGCACTCTTCTGTTGTATCTTTGAGTATACACCTGGGATTTTGCTGACATAGCTACGTTGGTTGGGTGTGTATGATTTCCCCCCCACTCCTAGCTGACATAGCTATTTTGGCAAAACTTTATAGTGTAGACTAAGCCTTAAGAAGGAACGTCACTTACATGAAGGAGTTTTGCATTTTCCAAATATAAACCAGGTAGGGCTGAGACTTTCGGAGCCATCAATAGGAGTTAGATGCACAGCTCTCATTAATTGCAGTGGGAAATATGTGTCTAAGTGGCTTTGGAAATCTCAACCTATATTACGTATAAGGGACAAATCGTGACTTTTGCAGTCATTGTTAAAATTCCCATTTACTTCAATCAGACTGACTTCACTTCTGGATTCATCCTTAAAAGCTTAGTTGTTGAAGTGCGTGGGGGTGTGGCCATTGACCTCTCTAAGTGAAGTTGGATTCTATCTGAGCAGTTTTAAGCACTGTACTGATAGGTGGCTCTGTTATGCAGAATATTTCTAAAAGGGATTCTGCCAAGGAGATACATTCAATACTGTGATTTCTTCTCTTACTGACACGTTTGTTTGTTTGTTTTTAAAGTTGGATTTGAAGACTATGGACCAGATTGTGATAGCATGAGGATAACTGCATTCTTGGACATTCCGGGACAGGATAACTTGACTCCGCTTGCTCGTTTGGAAAAATATGCTTTTAGTGAGAATATATTTAATCGGTAAGGACATGACAATTAGACTAATATTCTTAAAGACAAGGTTAGACATTTCTGCATTGTTATTTTACTCCCTATTGTTTTCTAGCCATTATGTTAATATTTTTTATTTTATTCTGAATCTTCTTATGACTTTTAAATGAAGAATAAAATATTATGTTACCATACCTCTTGTGCATTTTTAAATGCATATTTATTATAGGTTTTATTGTAGTAGAAACAGAATTTTTGTTGTACATAATTTCTACAAGGGCCCAATTTTCAGTTTTGGTCACCTTAACAGGACATCTATATCCCACAGTTCTACATTTGGTTTGGGATGTAGCCATACTGTGTACCTGTTCTGTATGCCTGAACATTTAAAAAGAAGATTGGCCATCATTTTAAGGTGCAAAATGCTGCACTTAGGAAGGAAAAATCAAATGTACAAATATAAAGTTGGGAATAACTGGCTAGGGGGAAGCACTGCTGAAAAGGATCTGGGAGTTATAGTGGACCACAGAGTGAATATGAGCCAACAATATGATGCTTTTTTGCAAAAGCTACTACCATTCTGGGGCATATGTATGACCACAAGAGGTAATTGTCCTACCCTATTTGGCACTGGTGGCCTCAGCTCAAGTATTGTGTCCAGTTTTGGGCACCACGCTTGAAGAAAGATGTGATCAAATTTGGGAGAGTCCAGAAGAGAGCAACAGAAATGCTAAAAGATTTAGAAACCTGATCTATGAGGAAAGGCTAAAGCAAACTGGGTACATTTAGAGAAAAGAAGACTGAGGGAGGACCTGATAAGTCTTCAAATATGTTAAGGGCTATTATAAAGAGGATGGTAATCAATTGTTCTCCCAGTGTAGGTAGCTAGATCTATTAGGAAAAACTTGCTAACTATAAGATAGTTAAGTGCTGAAATAGGTTTCCAAGGGAAGTTGTGCAATCATCATCATTGATGATTTTTAAGAACAGGTTAGACAAATGTCTGTCAGGGATAGTCTATAAATAATGGCCCTACCTCAGTGCAGGGGACTGGACTAGATGACCTTTTGAGATCCCTTCCAGCCCTGCATTTTTATGATATTCTCCCCTGCCCCTTTTCCCCCCCACCTCTCCCCAAAGCTGTCAGCAAGATGTTAAAGTGCACATTATGTTGTCCCTTCACAGACAGATTATTGCCAGAGGTCTACTTGATGTCTTTCGAGATTTCAGTAATAATGAAGAAGATTTCTTGACGGTAATGGAGATAGTGGTCAGACTGTCCGAAGATGCAGGTTTGAGATTCAATTTCTTAATTTTTTAAAACTCCTTATTTAGTATTTCACTGACTTACTACTGCTTGGTTTGGGTTGACAAATACTGTGTAAAGGTTCATTGAGCAGGCGGGACAGGTCTATGTACTGTGAATACCTTGTGACCTACTTTTTATTCAGCTCTCCACTCTACCTTTGTATATGTGATATACGCTCTCTTTGGAGTGGTGTGACATCTGTTAGTGACTGAAGGACGTGGCTTCTGGCAGCAGTTCCACATGCAACACTTAGCAGCTAGGTGTATCAATGAACTCTTCTCGTCTCTTAGTTTAGAAATCATACTCATTTTGGAGTATATCTTTGATCCATCTGGCTCTGAAGAGGAAGAGGAAGAAGGAATGTGAATGTGTTAAAGCACAGGGTAGATTGAGCAAAACACACTTGCTTAATGTACCTCATGTATCTTATATGACACCCATTACTGTAGAGTTTTAACTATCTCACAATCTTTAATGCATTTATCCCATAACATCCCAGAGGTAAAGAAGGGCTGTTTATCACCATCTTGCACATGGGGAACTAAGACCTAAAGAAGCTAAGTGACTTGGCCAAGGTCACACAGGAAGGCTTGGGCATAGCAGGGACTTGAACCAAGATTTCCCGTAATCCAGTGTTCTAGTCACTGGACAATTCTTCTTCTCTGGAAACGGTTAATGGCTTTGCCATATGGGAGCCATAGAGACTGGAACACCAGCTTCTGTGTTTTTGCTTATTTCTCTATGGGCTCTGTCTTAAAGTCAGCTCCTGACTTAAAAAAATCAGAAGGCAAAGTCTGTACATAGAAAAGGTACAAACATAAAGACTTAAGCCAAGGTACTAAGAGAGTTAGGAACCCAGATCCCATTAAAATTCTATGGGAGTTGGGTGTGTGACTCCCTTAGGTTCCTTTGAAAATCCTGTTCCAAAACGATATTCCTTCATTTTAAATTAGCGATGAATACTTACAAATTCCATTGAACTCAGCAGGGAGCAGCAGGTTGTCAGGACCTCTAAAAACCAGGCCACTTAATGTAGGTGCCTAAGAATAGATCTGGGTGCTTAACTTTAGGCACCCAGAATTGAAAAAAGTTATTTCCCAAAACATTTCTCTACTTACTAAGAGTAGTTAGGGTAAAAATATATGTAACCCTCCCCCGCCTACATGCCCCCAAAAGCGCACCCACACTTTGCTCATACTGTGTATATTATTGTGGGCAAGTTAACATTGATTGAAGAATTTTGTATTTGAATTTCCTGATGTTTGGGCGGGGTTGGTTTAACATATGCATTAACATATGGTTTTGGGAATGTTTTTTGGTCACATATTATTTATGTATATTTAATATGACAACTTCTGTAAGTGATTGCTTTCTTTGGGTTATAGTGTGCTGAGTTTACGTCTGAACTAGTTAACTGTTTAAAGTTTTGTTTCTATGATATTTTTCTGCTTGTTTCTTTTAAACGAGTCTGTCTTAAAAACAATTGGAAAATGTTAATTGCAATGAAGATCATTTCAAGGGAGAAATAGCTTTAAAATACATATCTCTACCTTATTAGTAATTATATGATATGTTTTTTATGACAGACTCGTTTAAAAGAAACAAGGATACTTTTCAAAAGATGAAAAATATTCAGTGAACCTTAGCAAAACACAGGAAAACGGTGTGAAAAATGTGTGCATCCCTTTTCTTTTAGACCATTAGCTCCATCTGCATGCATTGGCTCATAGTTAATGAGGTACTAGTACCCAGAAGCTGTAAGGAAATTAGTTATAATGCATGAAAAGGGCAAGATTCTCAAGGAAGATAGCTATCCATTTGTTTAAAAATATGGCTCTAAGTCTCTTGGGCTGATGGGAGGTTATATTTGAGACCGTTTGATTTCTCAGCTGACCTTTAAACACAGATATTTTAAATGGTGACATTTCTAAAAACAGGATTTTTCTTTTTTTTGTGTGGCTTTTCATAGTTTCACAAGAGGAAATGCTATTTATTGAAAGTATCTGGTTCTAACTTTAAACTTACTAAAGCCATTTTGACTTTCTCTATGCTGCCAGAGCCTACTGTACGGACAGAACTGATGGAACAAATACCTCCCATTGCCATTTTTCTGCAAGAAAGTCGACCAAACTTCCCAACAGCATTTTCTGACTACCTTATGCCCATTGTAGTGAGATACCTCACAGACCCTAACAACCAGGTAGGAAATCTCAGACTGTAAAAGTTGTATAGTTAATTCAGTATGGCATGTGGACCTTTCACAATACGGAGGAGTTGTACATTAATTTCTATTAGTGCTAATAATACTTAGATCTTACAGACGGCCTTTGTAAAGTGCTATATATCATTCCCATTTTACAGATGGAGGAACTGAGACAGAGAGATTGGAAATGACATTCCGAAGGTCACTCAGCAGGTCAATGATAGAGTCAGGAATAGAATCCAGGTCTCCTGAGTCCCAGTTCAGTGTTCCAACCAGGAAGCTAGTACCCAAAGTTGGGTTAAAAGTCCCCTTAAAATCCTCAAGGTTTTATGTTTGTTACTAAGAATATCTTAGTTCTATTAAAAGTTATGAGCTTTTCACTGTTTTCTTGACTTTTTGCACTCCATTCCGTGAAAACAGATATTGACTTTACTTTTATGGTTCTCATAAAATACTGCATTTACAGTGTATTTTTTTTAATTTTTTCTTTTGCATGTTACTAGGTTAGAAAAGCAAGTCAGGAAGCACTGCTGATACTGCTAGAACAAGAACTCCTTGCTCAAAATGATATTGAAAATAAGGTGTGTCCAATTCTGTTGGACCTCTCTGCTCCTGACAGTGACGATGAGTACAAAGTGGAAGCAGTGAATGTAAGTGGCAGTGAAAAAGATTTTTTTGTTTTAAAATTGTATCCCCTATTTGGACACTTTTTTTTTTTTTTTTAAATTGGTGTATACATTGGTCAGTGCAAGGATCTGGGAGATGGACTTTGTATTCAAACTTCTAACTTGCTAATTAAGTAAACTAGTTAACTGGAAGATTAGTTTTAATTCTGCCTGTATTTCTCAGTTGTCCCATTACAAGTGATCTTTCTGTAAAGGACTGACCAGTTTCCCAGCCCCTTTCCAGTGTCTCAATATGCATGTCTGCATGTGAGATTTAAACACACGCGCACACACACACACACACACACCCTAAAAAAACACAACAAAACTAGCGAATGAAAATTAAACTCAGGCCTTGGCTACACTGGCGCTGTACAGCGCTGCAACTTGCTGCACTCAGGGGTGTGAAAACACACCGCCCCCCCCACCCCGAGCACAGCGAGTGCAGCACTGTAAAGCGCCAGTGTAATCAGAGCCTGCAGCGCCGCACGCTCGCTCGCAGTGCTGCAAGCTACTCCCCTCAGAGAGGTGGAGTACATACAGCGCCGCGAGAGCTCTCTCGCAGTGCTGGCGGCGCGACTACGCTCGCGCATGGCAGCGCTGTGAATTCCCGAGTGTAGCCAAGGCCTAACTTGAGTTCTGGAATTTGCTGTCTTCCAGCCTCAGCCAGTGCTGGTAAAACATTTCTAGATCAAGGAATATGAGTTGATCAAGGTCCTCTTTTGTAAACCTTCTGGAATAGAATTAAAGCCTGATTTAATGAAAAAAACTTAGAATTATGATTAACACGGAGATGCAAGATGGTATTGGCCATTATTTTGAGAAGTTAGAAACCAGTGTTAAAATCCTCTCTAAGCTTGGAATGCCAGCTTTAAATATGGTAAGCCATTGAGGTTTGAATTTATGTGGTCATTAGTAACTTGTTGTATTGGGCCCCTTGTGACCCCAAACTTGCATCATTGTCATCAATGCAAGTTGTGCCATTAACTTGGATGGGAGCAGGGTTGGGCTCTTAAACACTAATTTGGATCTCTTGTAATGAACCTTATCTAGTTCATAAGAGATCACCAGCTAAAGTTGAAGTGGTGAAGAAAGCAAGATGGTAATGAGAACAATGTCACAGTAAGGTTTTTCGGTCTGCCAAAGATAGAAGCACTTTGTGAACCAATTCAAATAACTTTTCAACTAGTACATTTTCTGGGCCTAGTACCTGTGGTCAGACAGAAGAAAATTCTGAGCCCTACATCAGTGAAGTGTTTGAGGAATCCTTTGGACTCCCCTGCTTTTGAGACTGTTATTTATAATAACTCCTCTTCTTGGAAAAATCTTTTTTTTTTCTGCTTGTAAATGTTGTTACACCCACCTTATATAGCTTTCAGTCAGACAGTTAGTCAGACTTTCCAAATCTTATTTTCCTAAGTAATTTTCAAGAATAGGCATCATTATGGTGTTGACAAACAATTTTAGTTGAGACACTGTGAGGCTACATCTACACTATGAACTAGGGGAGTTATCTTCCGGCTTGCATACACATACGGTAGCTCATAGCAGTATAGCCACGGTAGCATGCGTAGCAGCAGTGGAGGCACGACTTAGCCTGCAGAGTACAAACCCACCTGAAACCAGTGGTATGTACTCAGCACAGCTAAGCCATGCTACAGCTGCCACTACTTGTGCTACTTTGGCCACACTGCTATTTATACTCACATTAGCTTGATGAGAGCTAGTGTGAGTATGTGTAAGTGAGCAGGGGAATTTCACCCTAGCTTGTAGTATAGACGTAGCCTGATGGTGTGTCTACACTGCACTTGGAGGTGTTATTCCATCACATATAGATGTAACCGAGCTAACTTTAATTTAGCTAGCTCAGGTACCAATAGTAGTAAAGCTGTGGCAGAACAGGCTTTGGCGTGGACTAGTTGCCTGAATACATACCCAGGGTCCCAGGTGGGCTTGTACAGCCTGTGCTGAAGCCTGTGCTCTTGAATCTTCACTGCAGTTGGTATCCAAGCTAATTAGATTAAAGCTGGCTAGAGTATGGACATACACCTGTACCCTGATATAACGCTGTCCTCGGGAGCCAAAAATTTCTTACCGCGTTATAGGTGAAACCGCGTTATATCGAACTTGCTTTGATCCGCCGGAGTGCGCAGCTCCCCCGCCCCCCAGAGCACTGCTTTACCGCATTATATCCGAATTCGTGTTCTATCGAGTCGTGTTATATCTGGATAGAGGTGTACATGCTGCAGTTCCCCCCCCTCCATTGCTTTATGGACATATTCTTAAAGAGACAAAATTACCTATATTAAAATTATAATGTAGTTGGCTTAACTGTCTGTTTAAGGAAACTAATAGTAATTCATCACAAAAGGATATTTTTTCTGTATATAAAGTTCTTGGTATGTAATGCTCTAATAAGAACTCTGTTATAAACGTGTGCCCCTTCCTCTGACTGCAGTATCAGTTAATCTACAATCCCAGAGTAGTGCTGACATCACAGTGTTGATGCACAAACAAGCAAGCAACAAAACCTATGTTAATTACAAGTGCAATTAAATTCATAGGGAAAAATCAATGTTCTCCATATTTGGGAAAAGATCAGAATCAGAGTTTATATTTTCAAGGTGCTAAAAGATTGTTAGAAACGGAGAGCAAATAAAATTAAAACACTTGGGCAGCATCCCTTAAATAGATGCAAAGGTCATAATTTCCTCCAATGATCTCTTTCTGAAGTCTTCAGATTTCTACCCTGGTTCTTGTTAACTTTACAGAGAGTATGAATGATGATTAAAGTCTTAAGTGTCTTGATGAAAAAACAGATTCTGTTCACTTACAAGAAATCAGATTTGGGTTCAGGAGGGACCTCTGACACTTGACCTCTAAAATAGCTTTACCAGCTAGATTCCCCTTCCTTGTCTGGAAGTTGGTTATTGCTCAGGGTGACTTCCAGGGTGACATCTGAATACCAGATGTCTGTTTGAAGGACTGACAGTTCCATTTAAAAATTGGGATTGTACGGTATTCTTCCTTGGTTTTTATTTGGCATTCTATCACAAAGATGGAATATTCTTGGGAGCAGTACTTGTTTTTATGGAGGTAGAAATTATATATTTTCTGAAATATTAAAATAAAATGTAGAGTTCTATTGAGTCAATAATATTTGTGTCAGTATGCGATTCCTGGCTCTGTGGGACACTGACCTTATCAGTGGAAAGGCATGTGGAAGCCAGTAAGCCCTTCCTCTCTCTGGAGTCACAAATTTGGGACTCTTCATGCACTGTAGTGAAAAGACAGCTGAAAGAGTGTATATGGCTAAAGTAATTAAATGCTACAGGTAACATGGTTTGTGGTGACCTTTGAAATTGACAACTTCACACGGAAGCTTGAATTAATGAGGGTTTTTTTAAGCTGAAGTTTATAAACTAACAGCTAACTGAATCTGAATTCTGTCGAGCTGTGCACTAGCTAACCATATAACCATGTTGTCTTAATCATTGTTTCCATTGTCCTTCCTACCCTTTGTCTGTCCTGTGGTTGGTCAAATTCACTTGTTTTTTGTCTTCAGTTTAGGCCCTGGTCCTGCAAAGAGCTGTGCACATAGAATCATAGAATCATAGAATATGCCTAACTTTAAACACCTGAGCTGGCTAATTGAAGCCAAGGAGACTACTTGCATTCTTAAAGTTAAGCATGTGCTACAATGTTTTCAGGATTGTGGTTTTGGACAGCACCTACCACAGCGGGGCCTCAGTCCTGGTATAGTCCCCCAACACTGCTGTCACAAATATTTAAGTGTAATCCACACTATGAAATAGTTTGAGAATCCTGGAAACCATGTATAAATTATTGATTTCTGTAACTCATCCTATGCAATTTAAAAAAAATAAAATCTCAATCCTCTAATACAGAAATGTTATGCATAATAGTATGATGTCAGTGGATTTTGTAGTTTTAATAACTACTGGCAAGCAAAAACAATGTCAATTTAACTCATACAATAGTTGTATTTTAAAGTAATAGTTTGCCTTTTGCTTGCAGAACTCTTCTTTTTAGAAAGAAAACTTGAACTAAAAGTTCTTGGAGACTATTGCATTAATGTTTTTTCTCCCTCTTCTGTGTTATAGATAATTTGTAAAATGGCTTCTATGCTAAGCAAAACTATTGTTGAACGTATGCTACTTCCCCGTTTCTGCGAGCTGTGTGGTGACGGGAAACTTTTCCAAGTCCGTAAGGTTGGTATGACTTGTTTCAAAACTGAAACACTTCAAGTACATTCTAAAGTATTTTTAATATCTACATCAAATTATCTTTAAGCATAGTATTGATAGTAATATGATTTCAGACTTTAGCAGTGCCTTTGATTCTCCTTTTTCAATGTAAAGGAATTGCCTTATTTGTTTGATTTGTGTGTTCTATGTTTAAAATATAATGCTCATGAAAGTGACGTACCTACACCCCTGGCTTGAGCCAAATATAGGCCTTGATTCAGCAAAACGTGTAAGCGTGTGTTTGAAATTAAGCCACTCAGGGCCATAGTGAAGATAGTTTTGTCAGTGGTTTGAGCATTGGCCTGCTAAACCCAGGGTTATGAGTTCAATCATTGAGGGGGCCATTTAGGGATCTGGGGCAAAAATCAGTACTTGGTCCTGCTAGTGAAGGCAGGGGGCTGGACTCAATGACCTTTCAAGGTCCCTTCTAGTTCTATGAGATGGGTATATCTCCATATATTATAATACACTTAAGTACTGACCTGCACACATTTTTCTTCTGCTCCATTTTTGGCAACCTCTTTAAAATATTCAGGTGGCGAACCCCTGCAGTCCATTCAGAGTCCATTAAAGTTGATGAGACTCCTTTCACTGATGCAGAGGTCCAAGCTAGGGGTGTTATTGATTTCAACGGTGCTGTGTATGTACCACAGGGAGCTGCCCTAATGAATCTCTTGTCTAGGACTGAGGCCTTAGCATTTACAGGATTTAAATTTGTCAATAGGATTTGTATTGTAAAAGACATGCAAACTACTGAGTCCAAATTTGATGCTTAGGAGTGAACAATAAGGGATAAAATTCTTGACTCCAGTCAGTAGCAAAACTCTAATTCATTTCAGTGGGGCCAGGAGTTTACCCATAACTTTTATTGTTATGTGTGGTTTTGTTTTTTTTTTAGGTTTGTGCAGCTAGCTTTGGCGATATTTGTAATGCAGTTGGACAAGAATCCACAGAGAGATTTTTGGTATGTAAAGTTTAGAGATACACAAAAAGATTTGTATTTTGCTTGAGCTTTCATATCTGCTTTTACAACTGCAATGTTTTAACAAGGAAATTACCGATAATACCATTTAGTTTTCTTTGAGACAAAAGAACAAACTTCTGGATAACTCTTCCTTGAATGTAAACCTGCTTCGCTGGTTTAGTCGCCATTGGTGGCAAAAGTTTGTTTTTTAAAAAAGACATTTCAATTTATTTTTTAAAACACTGTTTGTTTATGCAATAAGGGAGGGTTCTTTTCAGTGAATGTATTAAATTATCAGGAAACAATCAACTTGAAATCTCAACAATGGTAAAAAATTGAGTTAAAGTACTTTCATGTTTTATACCTATTCATGAGTGTCCTGGCAACTTTTGTAGTTTTACATTACAGTTTATTATATTTTAAATGTTTATTTTCTTTCTCATCCTGATGTTGTATAAAAGACGCACACAAACAGTAGAATTAACTTACAATATTCACTTTTTTCTTTAGGTAATAGTGAGTAGTTTTTAGGTGCCAGGGCAGGACAGGAACTAGCTGTACTTATTGCAAGTGAGAGTCCTGGTAAAACACCACAGTTTGTGCCACTAATATTCTGTCTATTGCTTTTAGCAAAAGGCAAGGAAAAATCAATTTTGATTTGAGTGTGATTGCTGTACGGATATGTATAAAATAGCATTTTAACAGAAACATCGAGGTGTTTGCAAAAGTCTAATTAAAACAGATTACTTTCTTCTGCGAGTAGCTGGCTATTTTCCCTTTGCTAGACTTTTTAAATAAAATCCCAGAAACTTGTGTGAGAGAGGAAAAAAACAAAGGGGGGGAGGAGGTGGTGGTGGAATGTTCCTGAGGCAGTGTTTCCAAATGAGGAGCTGGTCTGGTACTGAATAGGAAGACTGTATTTTTCAAGTTAACAGTTTTATCCCTCACCTCCAACATACTTTTGTGCTTTCAACTGTGCTTAAAAAAAAAAAAAAAAAGTATTTTTAAAGTGATCTGATTTTTCTGTCCCCATCCCGCCACCCTCCCCAGACTAGAAAGAATTAGTTTCCCATGCTTAATAAGTTATCCTTATATCAAGATACGCTTGCAGAAAAGAAAGCCTATTACTAATTTTCCCTATGCCCTCCGCTTAATTTAAATGAAAGCAAGACACAACTGAGATGAATGGGAGAGGGAAATTTTAATTCTTCAATAATTAATATAATAATTATTTTTCTTCTCAGTCACTACTTTCGCATCCTTTTTCACCCATTGCACACAAACTACTACTAACTACTTTTTTCCAAGTAATTAAACCAACCGAAAGTGGTATCTCGTACTGCAGCTTCAATACCTGTTTGATTAGCTATAGTTTCATTCGTTTTTGACAGATTCCAAAGTTTTTTGAACTCTGCTCTGATAGTGTGTGGGGAATGCGAAAAGCTTGTGCTGAATGCTTTATGGCTGTGTCTTACACCACTTCTCCAGAAGTTCGCAGAAGCAAACTGTCCCCTCTCTTTATCAATCTCATCAGTGACCCCTGCAGATGGGTAAGTAGGTGGTGAGGTACCTCTGACCTAAAAGACATTAATGTATGCAGTCTTGGTCTCTCAAATGGAGGACACTGAGGGCAGCATGGATGCAACACGCATATGCTTTCTTCATGCACACATGCACACCCTGTAAAATGTAGTGCTAATATAATTAGAGGACAGATTAAAATCCAATTACATGGGCACCATGTACAGTCACCACCAAAGACTGAAAGCTGGGTATGTTAGGTTTGTGGTCTTCTGCTCTTTTTGGTTTCCATGTTCACTTTAGAAATGTAAAATGCCATGCTTAGAAGGTGGGTGTCATTCTGGGCCTTCTAAATTTTGGTCCGTCAAACTTGGGGATGGTGCTTTAAATTTTTTTTGAAAATGTCATAATGGCGATTACATTAAACACTGTATTTTCATTGTTGTGATACTGGGTGCATGGGGCTTTTGGACCATGTATGTGAAACAATTATGATTTCACTTGAATCATGTAGTGAAAAGTTAAATAAGTCAGATGAACTATATTTACTAACGCACATTTTGCTTCTTGAATCCCCTTACTCTGATGTCTTGCTTGTTCCTGATAAACTCTAGTAGTAAAATGTATTAAATGAAGCCAGGACTCTGAAAAGCTTAGATAATAGCGAAGTATAACCTTGTAATATAGTAAGAGCTAAATTTGAGCCATATTTCATGATTAACAATTTACCAAAAGGCAGCATGGCTACAACATATGTCACATCTTTATTTTTGTACTGTGCCAGGTTCGCCAAGCTGCTTTTCAGTCTCTAGGCCCATTTATTTCTACCTTCGCAAACCCTTCTAGTGCTGGCCTTTATATTCGGGAGGATGGGACCCTCAGTATCCGACCATCAGCACAGGATGTGACTTCCAGTTCCTGCCAAGCAGGCAACAATGCAAACATCACATCTGCCAGTACGAACATTGTATCCTCCAGGTAAAGCTATGGTTGAGGTGTGAAAAGGGAGAGGAAAACCGACAAAATATTTTTTCCTCCACAGTCTTTCAGTTAAGTCTTTAGTTGATATGATCTTGTGTTTAATATACGTGACTACCAAAGGTCTTATTTTTAATGTAGGTGTAGTTTCAATAATGGTTTAAAATGTGGGCTACATAAGTCTGATGAATTGCCACATGATTTAATCTAGCTACTTTAATGTTTCACCAGTAATTTCTTGGAGGGGAAGGGAAGAGAGGAGGGGGAAAATGTATTGAAACTAGAGGTGAAACAAGTAGTTCTAAAGCAGGATTTGTCCTCAAGTAGAATAGCTCCACCTATTGTAATTGCTCTTGCTGCCTTATCTGGAGTGTGTGTCTTTTTAACTGGAAAGTGCTGTTCTAGGGTCTGTACCTTTTGTTTTCCTAATGCTATGTCTCTGTTCTCAGTTTAGAACAACCAATAGAAATTAAATCGGAATCGTCAACTGAAGGGACTTCAGCAGAAGCCAACCCCTTGATCCGTGTTGAAAGCCCAAGGACAGACCTACTGAAAGGAAGTTCAAATAGTTGTGGTGGTCCTGGAGAGGCTCTTACCAGATTGTCCCAGAATGACAATACCACTGCTTGTGTGATAGAAGGCATTAAAGACTGTCACGTGAGCAATTGCCAGGGAGTGAACTCAAGGTTCCAGTCTGCTGAGGATATCTTTAATACTTTCCTGTACTGGCGCCCTCCACTCCCTGATATAAGCCAGGATTTGGAGCTGCTTCAGTCCAAGACTGAGAAGCATGAAGAAGGTTGCTCTGTGTCAAAAGCTATGTGTAATAACTGTGTTGCCAGTAGTGAAATAAAAAAAGTGCTGGAAAGCTTGCAGGAGCACATGGATGATCCAGATGTTCAAGGTAAAAGCCTACAATAGTAGTGATATGTGGAGGTATATTTTCTGATATCTCAAGTTGTGAGGGTTCCTCATACCCTTCAAAGCTCCTTATTGTAGCAGCCCTCTCTTGCCTAAAGCCAAGTTTCTCAGCCTGTGGGTCGGGACTCAAATTCGGGTTGCCAGAATGTTTCAGGGAGTCGCATGGCAGTTCCTATGGCTCCTGTCCCAGAGGGCTGGCTGGGCTCGTCTCCCTGCTCCAGGCACTGCAACCTCTGGAGTGCCAGCACCACTCAGGTTTGGCCCAGACGTTATGATGACAGACATCCGGGTAGGCCAAATTTCAGTGAGTGGTACTGCAACCCCCTGAGCCAGGTCACAACTCGACTCTCATTTGATCCAGTCAGGCTGGGAGGGGCAAACCAGTGTGACGTTGCAACCCTGGAGATTGCAATGCTTGAGGTGGAGAGCCAAGTCAGGCCAGCCTCACAGCATAGGAGCCACCACTGTGGGGTAAGTGCCGGGCAAGACCCAACCACCCTGGGGGGCAGGATCCAACCAGTACAACCCCAGGGCCTCCACCCCCAGACTATTTACTGAGTCACGACAGGCCATAAACATTTTCAAATGGGTCTTGAGAACCACTGGAAAAAGTGGAAGGAAAAAGTGAGTGGTGGGGACAGAAGGCACAATAAGAAATATAAGAACAGAAAACTCAAGGGGAGAAAGATTAATGTCTAGGAAAAGAGCAAGAAGTGAAGTGGAACTGGAGCATAGGAGTTGGCAGCAGAGTCGGGAGTCACATGGCTGACACATATACAATAGAAAATAAAGAAAAGGGTTTGAGGCTATTAAGAAACAGTGAAGGAGTTAGACAAGTAAATCTGTATCTTTTCCATCATACCCTCTACTGTAATATCCTTGCTTTTCATCATTCCTCAGCTAAGCAACCTTCCTCCCTTTCAGAATAAAAGGATGTGTGGATGCTCATTTCTCTTCCTTCCTAGCCAAGCTGCCAAAACCCTCTTATATACCTCTACCTGATCTGATCCTTGTCTCTTTTTTGTGACTGTCATCTCATCTCTTCCCATCTACTCTTAAATGGTCGTTACTTTTGGTCCCAGTATATGCTCTCGTGTTTCACCTTTAAAATCTAGTCACCGGGAGCTGGACCATTGTAAATATTTTGAAAGCTATTTGAAAATCTGAGTTCGTGGAGCCTTTTTTGTTCATTATTTTCACAGAATTGTGCATTACATAGAAATGGAGCTGTGTTCAAAACTGCATTGGCGGAATCATGGCAAAACACTCATTTTTGTTGTTTTGATCCATTCCTGAAAGACCGTTTGAGAGACATTCACTAAATACTTCCTCTTGCTTATATTTGATCAGAAATGGCTTCATCTGTGTGTATGTGATATTCTGGGGATCACCCACACTGGTAAGGGGTTCTGTCACTGCCTACCCTGGAATTTTGGGGTGCCTTAATGCTCTGCTGCTACGGCTCAGATCCCTGGCACCAGTAGGTTGCCCACAAGCACAAGGTCTCACCCTGGCTTCCACCAGCTTAGTTACTCTTACAGGCAGGGCCGGCTCCAGGCACCAGCTTTTCAAGCAGGTGCTTGGGCGGCCGCTCCGGAGAGGGGCGGCAGGTCCAGGTATTCGGTGGCAATTCGGCGGACGGTCCCTCACTCCGCCTGGGAGTGAAGGACCTCCCGCCGAATTGCCGCCGCAGATCGCGATCGCGGCTTTTTTTAGATCGCGATTGTGGCTTTTTTTTTTTTTTTTTTTTGGCTGTTTGGGGCGGCCAAAACCCTGGAGCTGGCCCTGCTTACAGGGCAACACTAACAGCCCTTCCAGTCCCAAGTCTCATCTAATCTATCCTCCCCAACTTCTTAACTACCAGAGTCTCGGACTTTTGCCCTCTGGTTCATCACCCCCGAAGGTATGAAATCAGCCACCCAGTTATCAACTCACTTGTTGCACAACAGAGATCTGCTTGGGGTAAAAAATTCAAAGATGCAATAGTAAGGGAGAACAAACATAACATACAAGTTACATAGTAAATAAATACGAAATGCAACTTCTGGCATTTACACTTGTAAGTTAGATACAATTCCTTTTCTATTACAAGTTACCTGTTGCCTTTAAACAGTTTCCCATTATACGCCCTAACTGCAGGGGGGATCCAGAGTTTCACAGGCAGCCTCCCACCTAGAGGCTGGCCTTCAGTTTCTGGATGAAGGCCTCAGTTTCAAGCTTCCTTTCGAAAAGTGCTGCCCCCATGCCCCACTCTCCATGTTAAATTGTTTTAAGGATAGTGAAATAGGACACGATCCAGGGTTCCTTGTCATCCGAGATTATCAGAGGTCTGTCCAGAGAATGGAAACAGATACTTATATGCTTCTGCTGGAAACGGTAATACTGCCTCTAAATCTATGCTCACAGCTTCTCTGAAAGGTTTTGCTGAAGTTAATTCTAGACCTTTTTTTGCAGAGGTAAATATTTCCTCTCATGTTTCTATGCATTTCGTTGTGTGTTGTTTTTTTTAAATCTCTCAGTATAAATAATTGTAGCGTTAATACTCCTTTAAAATGAAGCACAGAAAGGAAACTAAGGACCTGTATACGCTATGCTGGCGAAGGGCTGTGTTTTGTAGAGCGCTCTAGCTGCCCTGTGTAGAGCCTGATGGTGTGCTCTAAAAAGTACCTGGTTCACGTTGATGTTGTCCCATTCTACACAGGACTACGTTAATGTGAACTAGTTATCTTTCAGAGTGCATCATCAGGGGCTGCACAAGGCGGTTAGAGTGCAGCCTCTTAGTGCTCTTTACAAATCACATCCATCTGGTGCACTTTGCCAAGCTGTGTAGACAAGCCCTAAATGTGCCCCTGATCCCTTTACTTTATACAGCCCAGGTTCAAGTATTGTCCGCTGCGCTCAGAGCTGCTCAGTTGGAGTCCATCAATGATTATGAGACCAAACGCACAGAAGAGAGCAATGGCAAACTTCAGAATGAATTGTCCACTTTTGAAGCCAGCCATGCCACTGTGGAGAAGAACACTTTGTCCTCTTCATCATTCCAGGATGATGTAAGCGACCAATCCACTACCAGTATACTGAAAAGCACAGTAAGTATACACTCATCCTCTGGATAGACAAGTAAGCTCTTAAGGTACGGACAATGTCTACCTCTGTTTCCCCAGCAATTAGCACAACAGTGCCCTGTTCTTGACTGGGGGCCCTAGACGCTACTGTACTACAATTTATTATATCCACTTATAATATAAAACAAAATTTAAAGTTTGTCAAGGAGGTTATTTCTATTTGGGTTCAGGTGAGCCAGGAAATAGAAAGCTTTAAGTGGCCGTACAGGAGCTTCATAGAAAACAAACGTAACAAAATCTTCCCTGTTTCTAAAGCAAATATAAGTCATTTGTCCCCAGACAAGGGACTAAATCAACCAGTGACAATACACATTCTTCCTGACTGCCATTTTACAATACTCTTAATGTGCTTGTAGGCTAAATAGGAAAACTTTTTCACAGTGCTTGTAATTTTGTCTTTATGATGGAGCTAATCATAGGAAGATACTAAAACCCTGCTTGTCCCCTAAAATAACACATTCAGTGCTAGCATTTGTGTTAACTACAACTTGATGTTCGCCTTCAATTCCTCCGCAATACAGGAGTACATTTTTTAATCACCAGCATTTTATTAGGAATTCATAAGGGGGCATGCTTCACAAATTGACATATTGATCTTGGATTGGAGTTCACCAGAACAGTTTCTTCACTGGTCTGTGGGAAAATAAAAGCAATATCTTGTGGGAAATGCAGGAGAATTAGAGTTTTCAGGAGTGTACTCCAAAATGAATACAACTTTTATCGGTGTATTATTTTTTCTGAAGCAAATATATTGAGCTGCTTTGTCAACATCTGCTAAATTTGCAGCGAGAGTAGAACCTTTAGAGAATAAATAAGAAACTACCTTCCAGTATCTGAAGGATGTTAGGTTCATTGCAATTACAATTAATAATTGATTATACCTTTTTAAAGTATTGAAAATATTAATCAGTTGCTCAATCTGAACATGGTTCTGAATTCACAGAGTGTGAGCATGAAGGCAGAGGCGTTATTTCAACATTGACCTTTTCATTGAAATCAAAATATTCTGGCTAGTGTCCCATGGACATTTTAACAATCCTAAAATTTGGTTAAAGAAAGTCCTTTGGAGTAATATTTTTGTTGCCATAGTGGGTCAATAACTAGATGTGCAGTGTCTGTTAATCATAGTGATTGTTCTTGATCTGACCTGCTATTCATGAAGCTGAAAACTGATCCTTTTTTGATTAAGACATTGCATAGAATCTGTTTTGTTGTGGGTGATTCTTATATGGCCAAATTCTGCTTGCATTACTCACATAAGTAATCATCTTGACTTGGCTACTTACATGAGTAGTGTGAGCATGATTTGGCCCTCAAAGACCTGCTCTATATCTGAATTGTGTTGCTCTTCAGTGTAATGCTTTGAGATATACTAAACAGTAGTTCTGTAATGAAAGAAAGTAAAACTAACTGTTTTCATCATAAAATCCAACATCCTTTTACAGGAGTCAGAGGAACAACACAATGGGACCATTGAATTTTTAAAGAAAGAACAACATAATAATCCACCCATTGAAGTTGATAAATCCAAGTTACAGGTGATTTAAAATATTCATTCATGATGCCTTACCCTCAACTCTGTGGCATTTCTTTGTTTGTCTGTAATGTGATAATTTGTAAACCCCTGTCCAGTCAATTCCATAATTTCAGAAAATATTCTAGGCATTAATGAGTAGAACTCTATTGACTTCGATTAAAATAATTAATGGAAATCCAGGCTTTTCCTTTTCCAGGCAAGCCCACAGAGTGCATATTTGGTGCTGTAAACAGAGGAATCTCTCTCTGGTATCCCCAGCTGCTGCCTACACATCACAGGCAGCAGCTTAATATGCTGCTCTCACTGGGTATGCAGATTGGCCTACAAACAACAATTTCGTTTTTAAATTGCCAGAGAAGTTTATATAAACAGAACTGCATTGGAAAAATCTAGCTGTTAGATCTAGCTGCATAAAATAACTTGATGCAGCACCCAAAATGATGTTTATTCAGTAATAAAAATCAACCTTTGCTATCTTCCTGATTTGATACATAGACTGTTGCCTACTGCTTTGTCTAAACTGGATGACAAGCCACCCAAGGTAGTGACTCGTGCTGCAGTTTGTTGCGCTAGCCTGACATAGGCTGTGGAGTGTTCAGTCATTTGTTCTGTCCTGGCGTGTGCCTCTGGTGCACTTGCCATCTGTTTAGAGGCAAGAGAGAAGGCTGTGCTAGAGCAGATGTCTTTCCATACTGATGATATCTTCCTCTTTCTTTAATGTATTATTGTTAATAATTTACTATCTTTGTAGGATATCATACCTCAACCTTTATTGGACCAGTACTTGTCAATGACCGACCCAGCTCGAGCCCAGACTGTTGACACTGAAATAGCAAAACACTGTGCATATAGTCTCCCAGGGGTGGCCTTAACTCTGGGCCGGCAGAACTGGCATTGTTTGAAAGATACGTATGAGACCTTGGCAGCAGATGTACAGGTAAAGCTGCATTTTCAAATAAGCGTTCCGAATTCTAAGCAAATTATACAAATTAGAAATATAAGCAAACTATGCTGTAGTTCACAAGAAATAATATCTAAAATTGACAGTGAATACAATTTTATGATAAATCTGGAATGTTGTGCCAGGTGCCCTTTTTTTTATTTAAGAAAGGAGACTTTATAAATGACACACATGCTATGCAGCACCTGGCTTTCATGTAACGAATTCTGCTTTTTCTGCCCATACCCTTCAAAATATAAGGGTACTTCTATTTAAGAGTTGCTCAAGAATCTCTATAGTGTTTAATCTAGATTGGTTTTTCTTAACTATGGACAGTGGAAGGTCCGTCGGACACTAGCTTTTTCCATACATGAGCTGGCTGTTATTCTGGGGGATCAACTAACAGCAGCTGATCTGGTGCCGATCTTCAATGGATTCTTAAAAGATCTGGATGAAGTGCGGATTGGAGTTCTTAAACATCTCTACGACTTCCTTAAGGTAGGAGATTATATAGCAGTATAAATTTCTGCTTTCATTTTCTTAGGCACATACAAACCTCTATTTTTCATGCAGCAATTGCCACAGAAGCTTTTTGTGGATTCAAATATATCATTTAATAGTTTTTTGGGTTTTGGATTTTTTGCAGAGAAGTTAATTTTTTAATTAAAGATCCTCCACTTTCCCCTCTGAAATTCAAACTAAATCCAGCTGAAAAATCTGACTTTGTTTGCTTGCTTTTGTAAGCTGTTGTAGTGGAATTGTGTTCAGAGCAATCTAAGTGGCCTATGATTAGTTGAGAAATACAAAAAGGTATGAGCTCATCAAGTCCATCCTCAGGGTCCATTGCAAGATTGACCCCTGTGGTAGTGTTTTTAAAAATGTTTTGCCCAGTCTTGTTTAAAATGTCTCCAGAGATGGGACTTCCACCATTTCCCTTGGAAAAGTAATATGTTGTGCATTCAAGTGAGGGCAGGCCTGAACTTATGCTCTCTACTGACCTTAGCGGGTAGAAAAAGTGTGACTGGAATAAATCTTATAAGGATTTGTGTGAAGGCTATGCAGGCCTAATTTGTTCATGCATTATTTGAGTAACTGCACAGGCAGAAGTGCCTCGGCATATGTAGCTACCCCAACTGGGTGTGCATAACTTTCAGAACCTGGGCTTTAGTTTTCTGGAGAAAAAGCAGATTCCCTGTAAACTGTAATCTGATTTTAAGAGTTCTTTCTAGCAGGAAAATACAAATAAACAGGAGTGACAGGGAGTAAAGAATAGTAGAATAACCCTGAAAGAAGTGAAAAGTGTTTATAAAGCTTCAAACAAAGTTTTGAACTGTTGGATTAATCAGTTGTATTTACTAATCAGTTGTTTGTGGAACGACATTTCCTGTAGTTGCTTCATGCAGACAAAAGGCGCGAGTACCTTTACCAGCTTCAAGAATTTGTTGTGACTGATAACAGCAGGAATTGGAGGTTTCGTTACGAGCTGGCAGAGTAAGTAAAAATTGTTAATGTGTGGTTCCATTACCTTTCATGGTAATGTTCAGAATTGTAACACACCCTAAATGTGAGTAAATGGCAGTAGCTTTCCATTTAAAGGGTCAGGGAGATTATTTTTAGGTTAAACTTTGAATTACATTAAGGCCAGAAGATCTTGTACAGTTGCAACAATTTAGGTTACAACATATTGCCCCACCAATGAGCCTTAGCCCAACCTTAGGGATCATCTATTAGACGAGAGGATAGATCAATATCCATGATGGATTTGTGATGTGGACTCGGTCCATTAGGAACTGTACCCTCAACTTATTTCATATAGGTCCCTATCTCGCTGAACCGTACTCTGACAGCATTTCTCATTGTTGGCAAATAGTAGGGTTATCTAATTACATGGGAGCAGTGAGTATGAGTAGGGAGGTAATTTTACACCTGTATATAGCATTGGTAGACGTTTTAGAATACTGCATAAAGTCTAGTGTCCACAATTTAGAAAGGATACTGAAGATTAGAGTGGGTGCAGAAAAGAGCCATAAAAGTGACTCAAGGGCTGACGAAAATGTGTTACAGTGAGAGACTTAGAGTTCAATCTGTTTAAATGATCAAAAAGAAGATTGAGAGATGACTTGACCCCAGGATAAAAGTACCTTCACAAAGAGAAAATATCAGGTAATAAAGGACCGTTTACTCTAGAGGAGAAAGGCATAGCAAGAACAGGTGCCTAGATGCTGAAGCTAAACGAATTCAAATTAGAAATAAGACCCATGTTTTTAACAGAGTGATTAACCGTTGCAGCAAGTTACGAAGGCAAGTGGTGGATTCTCCTTCTCTCAATGCCTTTGAGTCAAGGCTAGATGCCCTTCTGGAAGATATTATTTATTAATCATGTTTACTATCATAGGGCCAGCCAATGGTCCCTTTTGCAATATCTCTGTATAAATAGAGTACCAGGCGGAGTCAAATGCAGGTTATTGAGCTTGATATAGAAGTAACTGAGTGAAACTCAATGGCCTGTTATATACAGGAAGTCAGACTAGTTTGTCAAAGATTCCCTTCCAGGTCTTAAAATCTATGAAACTGTGGTACATTATATTAATGCTCATTCAGTTAGTTGTATGTCAGTGGCAAGAGCCAATGACAGGTATGATCCTATTCAGTTCTGGCGCTTATGTATAAATCAACAAAATGTGTATGGCATTGGTTTTTCCATTTGTACAATTAGTTGACTCATTTTGGTATTTTCACTTAAGTGGGAGTGGAATGGGATGGAATAGGGACTGGTAATGGTTCTAGTAATGGTGGCTTGTTTCAATACAATTTTAGGATCTAAATGGCTAGCCTGTAGATAGACACATTCATTGATTGATGTTTCTAGCTACTTAGACTCTTTTCATAAAGCATTTTAATGCATACAATTAAAATACTTTCCTTCACAGTAATCTTAGTTCAGTGTGCTTTGTTTGGGCTGTTGAGGTTTTAACCCCCATACCATGCTGCTGGTGTAATGTTATCCTTGTATTATAAACCCAGTGAGGAAAACTGCATTGAATGTTGTGTAAGTTCCCTGACATCTAGTGGGAGAACTTTGTAGCGTCAGAATTATTTTTTTTGCTGTGATTGGCAGAATTTCACCAGCTAATTGTTATTCTTATGGCTATGATATGTGCAGTTTCCCACAGATGATGCAACTTGAGTAGGCGATAATTACATATTCTCTGCAGTAATTCAAATATTTCTCATCTTAACTTCCTAAGAGTATGTGTGGTTGTGTTCTGCAGTTAGGAAGAAATTTCCCATTATAGCATAAAAATTTCAAAATTCCTCAACATTTTTATCTAATAATAAACTATTTTAAAGTCTTCGTGAAGAAGGAATGAGGGGAAAGTAAGATAAGGAATTTGAGAATCCCTAAGTAACTTACTTTGCAGTTTCTGATAATTCCCTTATACACCTGCAATTTATGTCAAGTCTCATCACTTTAGCTGCATTTTTTTGTATTTAATTTTATTGAAATGTAGTAGTTCTGAAATGTGCACTTCATGTATAAATTTTAGTCTGGCTGGGAGACTAAACAGAAGAACAAAATCCCAAAGCTTTGCATAATAAAAAATGATTGTTCTCCCAGATTTTCAACAACTTTGTTCGTGAAACCAAAATGATTTCCCCCCATCTTCATCAGGAAGGCAATAAAGAAAAGAGAGGAATGTTTTGACTCAATGATCCCTTGTGTTTCAGACAGTTGATCCTGATATTAGAACTCTACAGCCCCAATGATGTGTATGACTACTTACGGCACATTGCGTTAACTCTCTGTTCGGATAAAGTATCGGAAGTCAGGTGGATCTCCTTCAAACTGGTAAAGCATTTTACTTGAAATTTTTTTTTATGAAAAATGTATTTAATATCAACACTTTTACTTGAAAAGCTTATTGAAATTATATAGTAACAACAGATACTATGAACACACATATGTTTCAACTAGACCTGGTCAAAAAATGAAGAGACAGGTTTTTTTATGAAGTATTGTGAAGTAGTTTCTGTGCTCCAAATGGGTTTTTTGTTTTTTAATTTCAGTTGTCAAAAAATGCCTGCAGGGAGGAAAAAAAGACGTGGAAAGGAAGAAAAAAATAAACCCCA
This sequence comes from Chrysemys picta bellii, assembly GCF_011386835.1. Lineage (NCBI taxonomy): Eukaryota > Metazoa > Chordata > Testudines > Emydidae > Chrysemys > Chrysemys picta. Next base: position 44,264,648 of record NC_088803.1, on the reverse strand, counting down.
AAATGATAAATGAAAAATTTCAAAAAAATCTGTTTTTGAAAAATTTTATTGAAATATTTTTTTAAAAATCTACACATTTTAAAATTTTGAAAAAATAGTTTTTTCATTTAAAAAAATCTTGTTCCAAAAAAATCTGGACCAGCTTTAGTTTCAACATCTACCATGTATGCTCGTTTTTTTCTGGGCACAATACAATTATACATGCACTTTTGCAGAGACAAAAGTGGTGTGGAGAAAGTAAATAAGGAAGTGTTATTTACTCCTCATAACACAAGAATTAGGAGTCTCCAAATGAAATTAATAGGCAGCTGGTTTAAAACAAACAAAGGGAAGTATTTCTTCACACAATGCACAGTCAACCTGTGGAACTCTTTGCCAGAGGAAGTTGTGAAGGCCAAGTCTATAACAGGGTTCAAAAAGAACTAGATAAATTCATGGAGGATAGGTCCATCAATGGCTATTAGCCAGGATGGGTAGGGATGGTGTCCCTAGCCTCTGTTTGCCAGAAGGTGGGAATGAGCACCAGAGAATGGATCACTTGATGATTACCTGTTCTGTTCATTCCCTCTGGGGCACCTGGCATTAGCCACTGTCGAAAGACAGGATACTGGACGAGGTGGACCTTTGGTCTGACCCAGTATAGCCGTTCTTATGATAAAAGGTGAAGTCCTGGCCCCACCTGAAGTCAGTAACAAAACTCCAATTGACTTCAGTGAGGTTGGGATTTCATGCAGACTTTTTCAGGTGCATTTTTGCAAAGGCAAAATCAGAGCTTTCCTGAGCAACATGGTTTAAAAAATTCTCACCCACAGTCTATTACATTAGACTTCTGTTTTTTAAATTGTGGCTCAATAAAAGTTTACAGCATGGACTGGGCATTGGGTATATTGACTGAATATTAATTTTACAAATCTATAAGCCTGCTAATTACATTGTTAACCAACAGAACTATTTTTAGACATATTTCAAGATAAAGGGGGAATTTTAATGTATGTACCCAGGTCTTCATAGACTTTTTTTTTTTTTTTTTTTAAACTTACTGATAAGAATATATATGTATAAAAGAGATTAAGGAAAACCTAGTTCTTTTTTTAAGTAAGGCTAACTCGTATGTTCAGAATGTCGGGAATACAAACTGAAATCCTGACTACTTACTATAATCTGATGTGCTGTAGTCCTGATAGTATGTAGTGCTGCACGTCATGTGGTGGTAAAATATTAGACTGCACTTGGAAGATGTGGCTGCTTTGAAGGGAAAGCTGAACTTTGAATTTCCCTCCTTTCTTCCTTTGTGTCATAGTGTTAATGGTAATTTTCTTTGTGAATAATCCGCATATGAGTAACTGCTATTTTCTTTGTCTTCCTCAAAACTAAGATTCTCATACGTAATCATAACTGTTCAGGAGATAGCAACACAGTCTCTTGAATTTGTTTCTAATGACTTCTATGAGCCCATTTTGTGTCAGACCTTTCCTGTTAAATGTAATATGCCTTCTGTAGAGAAGGACATGCTAGTAATCTGATACATGAAAAAGTAGACAAATGATCTTACTGTTCACTGTTCTTTCCTGTAAATTGGTTTTATGCTGCAATATAGGTTGTTTAATAGTGTTTAGTAAGTAGAGAACTTGTCTATATGCTGGCACCACAGACATCACAGGATCTGCTCTTTGCTGCTTTGGTCCTCCACAGAAAGGTGGTGGTGGTGGTATTATTATTATTAGCAAGGATATCACTGAGAACACCCCAAAGTGGTGTTGTAACATTTCTTTTAAAACCAGTGTTTTAGTGAGACTATAGCAAAGTAAACAGTTGGGTCAGTAAAGAAGCTTAAAAATGGCCTCTTCTCTCAACCTTTGCGTTTCAGAGCTGTGCTAAGTAAAGCTTTTGTCAAAACAAACAACACTATAGTTTAATGATAACTATAGTTCTGCAGAGGTTTTGGCATTCCTAAGTAGTAGTCTTCAAGTGAAGTGATGCCACTTAAATGCTAGTATTCACAGTGTAAATCTCCCCTCTGATCTTTTCACAGGTTGTGGCAATACTACAGAAGTTCTATGCAAATAATGCAAATGCGTTGGGATTAAATTTCATTAATGAGCTTGTAGCAAGGTTCCGTCATTGTTCCAAGTGGATTGGAAGACAAGCTTTTGCCTTCATTTGTCAGGTTAGATTGCCTCTTTACATGTATGGGTGTATCAACAAATAATTGAGAGGATTCATAATGCTGGCAGGAATTGCTTTCAGAATTGGTAGAGGAAAATAGAGCCATTTACCCCCAGAGTATTTAAGAACTATTCCAAATCAGTAATGAGTGAAAGTCATTATCTTCTCTGGGTGGTTCAGTGGCTTATGTGAACTGAAGTGTCCAAATCACAAAAGCAAACCTCAGAAGTAGCACCCTCCCTTGTCAGCACTCTTGGCAACAAAGCAAAATATAGATGAGACTGAAAACAAGCTGTGTTTCGTGAAATCCACCTATAGTACTGGCAGGAGCATATCGTCCTGCTTTGACAGGGACTATACAGTTCACATGTGCTCTTTGAATTAGTGGTGGTGGCCGGGTGCCCAGAGTTGGTGAAGAACAGGTATGTCTCTAAACTTGTTTGCTACCAAGAGGAGGGGGAAGGGAAGTGGTCATTGACTGCCCTACTCTTCAGTTTGGTGGTCAATACTAGCCCCTGAAAAGGCCATATATCATTTCTTTTAGCCAGGGAAATGTTTCGTATTAGTAGTTCGTTATAAGGCAGAGGGAAGAGAAGAGGCAAAGTCAAGGTGTTAATGATTCCCAGAATGAAGATTGAAAGTAAGTCCACTGCCTTCATTGGGCCAACTTCAAATGAATCCTGACATCCTAAATTCATATCTAGACAGGGTAGAAGGACCAAATGATACTTATCCTTGAGTGGGTCAATCAGATACTTTGATTGCGGTGTCCTTCCAGAAACTTGCAGGGGAAGGAAGGGCCATTAAAAGAAAAAACTATATACAAGTAACCTCCCCTTTGTTGAAAACATAAATTTAGGCTGCTTGTGTGGAACAATATACATTTGAGAGTTAGGAATACATCTGAAATAGTCAGCCAGACAAGTAACATTTTTTAAATACAAGCCAAACTTGAGGCAAGTTGGAAAAGAATGGGAGATAATAGTTTTTGTTAAAGATACACTGATTATTCACCTTGCTTTCTTATGTTCTGCTTTTACCTCCACAGGCTGTAGTAGAAGAAGAGTGTATGCCTGTTGACCATTTTGTCGAACACTTACTTCCCAGTCTTTTAAGTCTTGCTTCTGATCCTGTGCCAAACGTAAGGGTTCTGTTAGCCAAGGCTCTAAGGCAAACACTGTTGGAGAAAGGTACGCTAAACTAATTCCTTTGATGTAAGAACTAATTTCTCATTAATTCCATCGTTTCTGTAACACCGCAGCTTTTCACAAATTGACTTGCTCAACTGATAAAAAGAATGTTCAGATTTACTATATAACAAAGGCAGAAACTAGGACATGATAATTTGGGGATCCTACATTTAAATTCAATCTGTGCAGTGCTTGATATGAGTTAGTTTGCAGAAAGAACACAGGCTTGTTTTTCCTTTCAAAAAGTTTTTTTTTTCTGCTAGCATTAAAAGGCTACTGTATACAGGGCCGGCGCTTCCACTAGGCGGTCGCCTAGGGCAGCAGGATTTGGGGGGCGGCATTTTGCTGCCCTCGGCAGAAATTCGGCGGCGGGGGGTTCTTCCACTCCGGGTCTTTGGCGGAAATTTGGCGGCAGGTCCTTCGCTCGCTTTGGGACCCGCCACCGAATGCTCAGAGGAGGAGCGCTGCCGCCTAGGGCGGCAAAAACCCTGGCACCGCTCCTGACTGTATATCCTCTGTAGTTTGTCACCCTTTTGTGTTTTTGACATACATAATACAACAGATGTGATAGTCTATTCAGTGGAGGGCAGTTGAATGCCTATTTATAGTGGGAAAGTCACATAGCATGTTATAGAAATTATTTAAGGTAGGAGTTTTCAAATTTCATTGCACCGCAACCCCCTTTTGACAACAAAAAATTACTATATGACTGCAGGAGGGGGAACCGAAGCCTGAGCCCGCCTGAGTCTCACTGCCCGGGGGGAGGGGGGCGGGACAAAGCCAAAGCCTGAGCCCCACCAGCCCAGGCGGGAAAGGGGTTAAAGCCGAAGCCCAAAGGCTTCAGCCCCCCGCCAGGGGCCCTGTAACCTGAGCCCTGCCGCCCAGGGCTGTATCCCTTGGGCTTCGGCCCTGGGCAATGGGGCTTGGGCTTTGGCCCCGAGCCCCTGCAAGTCTAAGCCAGCCCTGGCGACACCATTAAAATGAGAAGTTTTGAGAAGTGCTGACTGAAGGCTAAGAGGAGATATCAGTGAATTATAGGTCCAAAGAGGAGATGCTTTTGAGAAATTCAGAGGTTCAAAATAAATGAAAGTAATTGTAATCGGATGTTTAAAAGGTTCTGCACAAACTGAGTTTGCTATATTCATCAACTATTTCTCAGTTCTAGAGAATGAATAGTATAACAGTCTTGTTTGCAAATATGGTCACTCTTCCACTCATAGGCATATTCCTGTATTGGTGTTTCTCAAAACATTCAGGCCACCTCTGATACATCTCTTTTTATACAGGGAGTCTCCCTTCCCCACTCCTCACCGGAATCAGTTATGTCAATGGGAGTATTTTGATAGTACTTTAAGAAAAAATGAACATGGCAGCCTGCCAATTTTCCTTTCTTACTGGTACGTTTCCACTTGGGGGCCAGCAAAAGCAAAGAACCACTTATAGAAATATTGAGTATTCAACACAGAGCTCTCCCTTTGCCAAGTCCTAAGTGAAAGAAATTAAGAAAGAAAAACACAGCCGCCTTTCTCATCTTCCGTGGGCTTGCTTTAGCTTCCCCAGGGAGGCTAGCCTCAAAGTTAGACACACTTCTCTGGATGAAGGAAGACGCTAACACTAATCTCACCATGTCTTTTGTGTGATCTGTAACTTTAAATTAATTTAAAAAAAAATTAAAAAAAGCAAAGCTTCATTCTCTCTCTTCTGGCATAGGGTAAGAATAATTTTGTGATGTGCCTGGACAGTACAGCACACCTTTGAATAAAACTGTTTTTCCCCCTCCCTCTTTCTCCCCCTACTTGTTCTAGCTTATTTTAAAAGTGTTGGCAACCCTCATCTAGAAGCTGTGGAAGAGACTGTTCTAGCTTTACAGTCTGACAGAGACCAAGATGTGTCTTTTTTTGCCACTGTAAAACCAAAACTGAACAATATGGACATGACTTCCCTTGAAAAACAAAACTAAAATGTTCATCTACTACAAACCCCGAACATCAAAATGGTGACACCCTTCATGTTCTTGGAGGAACATGGAACCAAGCAATTTATTGCCTCCCTGGTCTGAGAGAAAAGGGCTTGTTGAAAATGCCATTATCTTCATTCAGTGACTGCTTTTATATCTACAGCTGTTCTTCAGATGGGACGACTACATTCATAATTTTGTTCTTTTCCTTGTAAACATGACTTGTAACTCATCTCTACAAAAGGTCCAGTATTGTAAATACCCTCTTACGAAGTTGCACACATACAGCATTTCAGTATCATCCGTTACAGTAATATATTTTTAAATACTGTATTTTAAAAAAAATCCAGTAATAAAGCGGTTTGCTAGAAACCCCTCTAAGCTTGTAAGTTTAAAAACCTGAAGTTAGTAAGCTTAAGTGTAGCTGCTTTCCCCCATTTTATTGTGGTTTTTATATTTTTTTGTTTATAGTATTGCATTTTATTATTTACCTGAAAAAATGTACATATGTGAATAGCTCCTGAAACTTGGCAAAAGAACTGAAAAAATTGTAATCCTACACCAGTGAGAATCATATAAGCCATTTTACGTTATACAACACAGGTGGCTTGTTGGAACTAAAGCATGGCTTAACTTCTACTTTTAACATACATGTGATGTTTTTAAAATCAGGGCTTGACTTTCTCTGTATATTGGGGCAGTTTTTATTATTTTGTCTTTTGTAAACTGTATTACTATTATTAACATTTTTTCTCACTTCCTGCTGTTAATCCTTGGTCTCCTTTTCTCACTGCTAGTACTGATGGGTGTGTAATATACATGGACTGTTAACTCCCCAACTGGAAATTGCTAATTCTGCCCTAGCAAAGTTCATTTCATTCAAGGAACTTGAAGGTCACAGATTACATGAAGTCTCCGCAATAGGAAGTTAACCTCTATAAATGCTCTGCAAAGTGTGTAAGTAGGGATGCACGTGTATGGGAGTGCATCACATACACCTGTGACTTGAAAAACACTGTATCTGGTTCAGCGTTCAGATCCCTGGGAATCTGTCTCTCTCTACTGTAATGACAGAGAGATGTTCTTATGTTGTGGTCTCTGTACATTTCCATATAGTGCAGATTTCCAGAGTACAAAAGTTGACCTATTTTACTTTGCAAATTCGGTTTGTAGTATTGTAGCTGTTGTCATGATTCTTTGGATTGGATGTAAAACAAAAAATGAAATGGGGGAAAACCAAGATTACATTAACTTGACAGGATACTGGATTCTTCTCATATCTAAACAGGAACTTCAGTAGAAAAAAGTAGGACGAAATCTTCTTCACTAAACCTGGCAGTTTTGCAAAATAGTCACTTAAGCTAAAGAACTGATGATCTTTGTTGGGCCCTGCTTATTTCAGCTCTGCCTTCCCCTCTGTACAAAGACTTGACCTAACATAGGACCTGATCCAAAACCTATTGAAGACAATGGGCTTTGAATCAGAACCACAGCCTTGCAGTATATATACTGCATTATGGGGAAATGATCTCATTTAATGGCAAGTAAATTACTGTGTTCAACATTTGCCTAATGTGTAAACAGACCAGTGAAAGAATAGTTCCTTCCACTTTATTTCATTGTTATAATATGAATTACTTATATTGTCTGGAAGTGAAAAATACCACTCTCTTAAAACTGGATTGTCAGCCTCATAGCAAGTAGCTTTCCCAGCCTGATTTGTGTGGGTTTTTTTTTTTTTTTTAGTGTTTAATTTTGTATAAATATTTACCAAACTAGTTTTGCATTACAATGTATAGTATTTGTAATAAATTGTTTGCTTGCAAGACCATAAGATGCTTTTAGAAACTATAGGCAGAAATATATTGTTGCTATTTCAGAAAACAGTTTAAAATCTGTAAATTCCACAACTTCCATCCTTAATTTTTTTATATAATTTAAAACAAATGCCTCTTCAATGCAAACCAATTTTTTATGACCACAATTTCTCAGAAAAAAAAATGCAAGTTAGTTTTTTTGTAGTTTTAATATCTTTTTCTAATGCTAACATTATACTAATATTTTTTAAACAGTTCAAATTTTCTAAGATTGTTCTGACCAGGTTTTATTTTTGTTGACTATTAACAGGTCGTTAAATTTCTCAGCACTGATCATAATGTTTTTAAGTGTACATAGATATGTTTTAAATGTACTGTATATAAACTGGTTACTTTGAACATTAATACAACCCAGCTTTCTGCTTCCAAAAAATTACCTTGACCTGCAATAACTTACTGGAAAATACAAACTTCTGTATGTTTGTGAAAGTTGGGATAGTTTTTCATGATGGTATTCTTAGAATCACTTGTAAGCCACCAACTAAGGTCACTAAACATTCAAAACAAAAATTTGTGTTTAAATCTTTTTTTGGCACCTTTCTAATTCCAGAAATTCACGTCCATTTTAAATGATGTGATTTTGGGAGGTTTTTTAGTAGAGCTTTTAAAAATTCGTTAAAACTCTATAGTTGCATGCACTAGAGGGGACAACATAGATCTTCCTTTAACTTCAGACAACATGCAGTTCTATTAAACTGGCTCACTTTTTCCAAGGTGTGCATTTGTTTTCATTTTATACTGGAAATATGACTTCAGCATGACTAAAGACTGCACTTTACCACTCACACTAGACAAATGGTTGCAATGAAGATGAAAGCTGTGTATTCACATGCAATTCTCTGGGCTGTTTAAATTATGCAAAAACTGTATTTGAAAGCCAAATGGAGCAAAGTGAGGTAGTCAATCCACTTTTGCAAAAGCAGCAAGAATATCACTCTAAAACACTTTTGGCTAAGGGACATGAGAATAACATTAGTGGTGCAATATTGCTTGGATGCTGTAGAAAATTATCAGGCACTTGTAATCCAAAGCATGTTAGTCATGTTGCTTAGAATTCAAACTCCCTGTATCCGCTATATAGGATACACACTTGGCAACTAACAGGATTCTGCCCTAGTGGCAGCTGTCATCTATAAACAGTGTTGTTTAGAGTCCAAATAAGTGGAGACACTCTGGAAGTGCCACTGATTTGCCAGAATATAGAATCTATGTAACTTTCTATTGTATTTATCTCAATAAATCTCATGACTGTTTTATGAAATGTCTTTGTGGTAATTGACTCGTGTTATAAATAGCATATGCAACTTGTTTTCTTCACCTGCTTCAAATACAAGTTCAGTACTAGGGGTTATAAAGTGGTAATTATGTGGTTAAAAATAAACCACGGACGGTTATAGATTAACAAGGAAAACAGGAATATAAAATACCCCAGTGCATACGTGCAATGTGGCAGAGTTAATGTTGCTGTTGGAGCCTTAATAATAGAATTTCCTCACTTTTCTGTGCTTGATTACTTAATGTTGCATCAGTGCTAAGTTTTCCATATAAGGGAGTGGGGGAGGAAAGAGGATGTCACAGGGGCCATTCACTGCTGGGGCACCTCCTCCTGGCCCATCTGGGATTTAGCTCCTTCCAGGTGCTGCCCCCTCCTCTGGTGGTCTCTCCACCCAGCTTCTTCTCTCACCCTGCAGCCCGTCTTGCTCCAGGAACTGCAGCTTTTTCCTCAGTGCCACTCAGGCAGTCTTCCCATTCATTTCCCCATGGTGCCACTTCCTCCATGGCTGGCAGGGGAACCTGGGCCTGCCCTCTACTCTGGGTTCCAGCTCAGGGACCCTCTAATGAGCAGCCAAGGTCTGTTCTCTCCTGGATCTTCCTACCTTTCCCTGAGCCTTCCCCTACCTTTCTGTCCCCCCCCCCCCCCCCCCCGTTTGCCTGCCCAAACTCCTTCCTCCCAGGGAGTAACTGTAGGCTACTTGCCTCTGTAGTCCCAAACACATTTCCCTCCTTCCAGGGAGTGACTGCAGACTATTTCCCCCACAACCCCCCAGCTGCTCTCAGCTATTGGGTTTGATTCAGGCCCTTCTTGTTTCACCCCACCTGAGCCTCATCCTGCTTCCTGGCTCCTCCTCCAGGTGCAGCCTGGGGAGTTAATTGGCCCACTAGCCACCTTAACCCTCCCAGGGCTTGTGGGGGTGGACACCCCATCACAGGGGGGATGCTGGTTATTAATTGTCACCCATCTCTGTGCTGCTCTCTGCCTCTCAAGGTCTGTCATCCTTCCTCTTCTTTTTCACCTCCCCTAGATCCCTGTGCCTTCCCATAAATGGGTTGTGAAGGTCTCCCATACTTCTCCCCAGCTGTTACTTACCCCTCCTGACCCCAACCTCCTCTGTACCTGTCTCCCCTTCTCAAGGTGCTCTCCTGCACTCCTTCCCCAGCTCTTCCCTGTTTTCCCTCTTTTGGGTTCCTCACCTAATGTGCTCCTATGCCCAGTCTCAAGCTCCCCCCGTGTCTATTCCCCACTCCTGCCTTCACCAAAGAGCAACTCTTCTTCCCGCTCCTCCGTCAGACTCCTCCACATTATCATAAATGAGAACTCTCTACCTATCGCCTCCACCCTCTATCTGGCTTCTGTGAACGAGGAAACGAAGCTGCTGGTGGTGAACGGGCTGGTGGCTGTGACTCCTCCCCAGCTGTCTCAACTGCTGCCCTTTGAGGCTCTGGCCTCTGTTCCCCTCTGAACCGGAAGACAGGAAGGACCCCAGTCCTGCAGAGCAGAGACTTAGGGCTTGTCTACACTGGCAAGTTTCTGTGCTGTAAAGCAGCTTTTTGCGCTCAAACTGCCGAGGTGTCCACGCTGCCAAGCCACTTTGTGCGCAGAAACGGCTCCGCTGCAGCGCTGCAAAAAACCCCCACCTTGGCGAGAGTCATAAGGCTATTTGCACAGAGGCTCCAGCGCTCTATTCCCAGTGTAGACACTTGATTGCTTTCTGCGCTGTAATTGGCCTCCAGAGCTGTCCCATAATGCCTCAAGTGACCACTCTGCTCATTGTTTTGAACATGGCCGCCCTGGAGACATGCGCCCCTCCCCTTTCAAAGCACCGTTGCTGATAGCCCTAGTGTGCTGTGCTGATCTGCTCCGGGACACAAAGCAAACCATTAATGTGGAATGCTTGTGCTGTTGAACACTGTGTGTGTGTGTGTGTGTGTGTGAGAGAGAGAGAGAGAGAGCAGTTGCTGTGCCAAGAGCCCAGCGAGGGAGGTGGGGGCTGATGGTGGGGTCCCCCCTGCCTCAGTACTGATTGCTTCCTGCTGCTGTCTGAACATGCTGACACACTCTGTCCCCCAAAACACACTCTCTCCCCCCTATACATGCACACACTCTCCCTGTCACACACTTTCCCCCACCCCCCACTTCAGTTCAAAAGCAGCTGGCAATGTCGTAGGATGTCCATGGGCCAATGGGATTGGGAAAGCTGCATCATGTGATGCTGTGCCTGCCCCATGAGGCATTGCAAACCCTTCCCAAAGCACCCTGCGGCCAGTTGCACCATGGGATAGCTACCACAATGCACTGCTGTCTTTGCCGTTGCAAGAGCTGCTAATGTGGATGCGCTCCAGCATCACAAGGAGCACAGTGTGGACACGCAACAGTGGTTTAATTCCAGTGGTTTAATAAAAGTGGTATGACTTGTGGCGCAGAAACTTGCCAGTGTAGACATACCCTTAGATGCAGCCTTCACCCTGCTCCCCAGTGAGCATCTGAGTACAGAAAGAAGGAACCGAGTTGGCTGAGTTACTGCTCCCAGCAGGCTCGCTCCCTCTCCCCTTCCCTGGCTGCCCTCCAGCCAACTAAAAGCTCTTGTCATCCTTGGTGAAAGTTGGGGGGGTGAGACTGAGCAAACAGGCCCCCCTTTAATCACACTGCATGTGCCCTGATGGAACATATGTTCAGAGGAGCTATGATGACACACCCATGCCACTGTGATTGCAACATGACATCATACTTAAGCTGCCTAGCTAGCTATTATGTCACATGTACGGTGTACATCTGAGCCACGTCCTTCATGCTGCCCAGATGTATTCTGACATGCTAATGCTGCCCAGGTAACGTCACCTGGAGGGTGTTTAATAGCAACAGCCCATTGGCAGGAGGAGGGAGTGGCCACCACCAGGTCCAACCCCAACCCTTAGGTGGTACTATGTTTTGGTTCAACCCCCGCTCCAAGCGGGGAAAGAGCCACGAAGTGGTCCCGAGCAGCAGTTTGCCCCACCGGCTCTTCAGCATCACACTCCACCTGGCTGAAACTAGTGAGACTTTCCCGTTAGCCGGGTGCTACAGCGACTTGACTGTGTTGAAGCTGAAGCACCATCTGGAGCTGCTGACTGGCATCCCCCTGCATTTCCAACGCCTCCAGTACCTGGATGAAGGTGGGGACTTCTAACATCCTGGGGGTTAACAGTCTGGGTTCCTTGCCACATCTGGTGTCCCCAGTACCTGCTTTAAGGTCAGGGGCCACCCCTGTCAATTCCAGTGACATTAGTACCTGGATGAAGATCCGAGACCTTCTTTCCTTTTTTCTACTCCATTCCGGGAACCCATCTCTTGCTTCAATCTTTAGCATTCTCTCCTCCAGCCCTGGGATGCCCTGCAGGGCTTGGAAACCCCACTCACCCATAGCTGCTTGGGAGCTTTCCCTAATGGATGCCAGGGCTGAGCTCTCAATTTTGGCAGAATTTAACCTTTCACTATTTTTTTTTAATTGCCTAGTGCTCAGGGCCGGCTCCAGGCACCAGCCGAGCAAGCTGGTGCTTGGGGCGGCAGATTGACCGAGGCGGCGTTCCGCCCAATCCTAGGGCAGCACGGCCGCTGCTTATTTTTTGTTGTTGTTCTGCTCCGGTCGCCCTGTAGGGGGCGGCGGCATGGAGGACGGGAGCGCCCTGCAGCAAGCCCGGCAGGGCAGTCCTTGTCCTTCCCTCCCTGCCGACCGGAGCGGAGCCCTCCCGGCAGGCGGCGTGGCGGGAGGGGCCGCATGGCAGCACCCCGCTGTAGCCCTGGCCGCCCCCTTCTCTCTCTCTCTCTCCCCCGCCCCTCCGCTAGCCGGTCCCCCTGCACCTGCGCTCCGGCGCACAGATCACTGTGGGTTTTTTTTTGCTTTGCCGTTCTGGCCGCCCCGTTTTTTTTTTTTTTTTTTTTTTGCTTGGGGCGACCAAAAAGCCAGAGCCGGCCCTGCTAGTGCTTAAGGCTTTGGTGAAACCCTTCCAGTGTGAACAGAGTGCGAACTGAAGCAAGACCCTCTTCTTGAGCCTGCAGAAAGGCAGCTCAGAGCTTTGCCAAGCTGCAGCACCGTGAAACTAACAAGATTTCTGGTCAGTTTCCCTGCTGCTCTTTAGAACCCAGTGATAACTGTCCAGAGTTACTTTTGCTGCACGACTTCATATTTTTGGAGAGTTTATACAAATGTTTGTCAGGGATCCCCTCCTCAAAACCCACCTATACCTTAACACTCATTTCAAAACAAACAGCTCCTTCTCTCCCCGCCCCCTTTGTTTTTAGAATAAAAAGCAAACAGTTGTGTGTGACACACACATGCTCTGTATATATTTTGACTGTATCCCTCTTTACCTCTTACCCTCCCCCCACCATTCCACCTTTCATATGTTACATGCCGTCTTAGGCCCTGATCCTTCAATGAGCTCTGGGTTGAAATGGGTCTACTCACATGGAGCTTTTTGCAGAATCAGGGCTTTAGATTATAAACTATTCCAGGCAGGAAGCCTGTGTTTGTGTTTGTGTTTGCACAGCACTAGCACAATAGGGCTTTGATCCTGGCTGGTGCATCTGGGTGCTTTTGCGACCTAGTTCTCAAAACAATAAATGAGCAAACTGCAAAGCCAGTTCAATGTTCAGTTTACTAGAGAAAAACCAAGAGCTTTTCAAATGGATGATATCCACCATCTAATGGTCTCGTAGCGAGGGAATCTCTTCAGTTGATGTGCATATTCATTTCTCTCTTAATAACCCAGGTCTTTGCAAATGCTGTCTTGACTTCTTGTTTTTCATTCCCTCCAGTAGATCTGCCAGATGAGTCTACGTTTAAGTACAATGATATTGTCCCTGGCGGAACAATTACTATACGCATCTGGCGACAAGATGGCTGGGGGCTTCTTGTGGCAGCTGCTGCTGAAGGAGATATTACCCAGGTTGATTCCATTGCTTTTGTAAACGATAGGTCTGCTTTGTGCAAACGCTCTAAAAGGGGGATTGTGAAAAGATTCATGTACTAGATGAATATCTTCAGAGAGCAGCAAATAGTGGGGAGGCTATCTATGGGGTTCTAGGTCAAAACCCAATGAAAGGTTGACCACAGGAATACTCCAGGACTTCAATATGTCCATCCATTTCTGAGGGAAGTTTATGGACAACTGGGAATCCAAAGAGGATGAACAGCTTTGGGAAGGAGGGAAGAAGTTAAGGGGAGAAGATCTTTGATGCAGTTGGTTCACTTTAGCAGCCAGCCCGCTTGTTTTGGTTAGCTATGGCCTTAGTTGTAGTGGACTTCCTTCTGTCGCCACTACAATTTGGCTTTATTTTTGGTAGTGGTATTTCCCAATTCTTTTTCCTGCGCACAGTCATACTACTGTTTGATCAATATACGACCACATGGGAGAGTCTTTATTATTCTCATTGCAAATTGCCACTATTTTAACTATCTCTTCTCTTCTGACACTTTTTATCACCATGCTTTTCCTGTGGGTGCCAATAATAATAATACTTGGTATTTACATAGCACTTTTCATCCATATATCTCCAAGTGTTTTAAAAAGGTGAGTAAACCTTTATTATCACAGTTATAGCTAGGGAAACTGAGGCACACAGGATATGTGAGTTGCCCAAAGTCATGTGAGTCAATGGCAGAGCTGTGAATATAACCCATCTCACGTGGTCCTTTATCCACTGACTCCTGAGTAAGGACCATAGGCTAAGGACTCCTTCAAAGCTCATGAAGCTTCCAAAATCAACGGAAGGGAGGGACTATTGTAGCAAAATCTGCATCTTCTCCACAGTTCCTGGGAGTTCCATTGGTCTGCAGCCATACTATCTTGAGCTGTGATCTTTGACTAGCTAAGTAGGCTTTGGCTGGGTCAGTTCTGAGAGGGGAGATCTCTGTGGAACACACAGTCTTCAGTGATTCAGAAGATGGCATTCTTCTCTCTGGAATTAGTACTGAACCAGGGTCTGAATTAGAGGGTAATGTGCTGTAAATTCAAGGTCCTGACTAGCTGTGGTTATGAAATATCCCATGGCATGTTAGGAGGGCTCTTTACCCAGTTGTCTTGGTTAAATTCCAACTTGGCTAATTACATTGTGCTCATCTACATTTCCACAACTATTTGACATGGATACAGAGGTGTTCTTCACCTCCTGTTTTACACTGTTGTGTAATGTAGCAATGCACTGGTAAGTAGCTGCTATGTTTTGAGCCAGAGGTGGCTGTATTTCACTGTTAGGTAAACTGAAATTGGTTATAGTGTATATGTCAGTTTGAAGGCCTGATTCTATGTTCCGTGTGCACCCAAAATTCCTACCAATCCTGTATTGGCTGGGCAGGCAACATAGGAGTGGGTCACAAATGCTATGGTGTCTTCTGAGATGAAACATGCAGTGTATTATTTTATGCATTATACTTTTAGCTGGTCAAAAAAATTCCTGTAAAAACTTTTTTTCGCCCAAAAATTGGATTTTCAACTAAACGACCCTGAGAGTGCCATGATACGTTACCTCCCTTCACCAAGAGGAATGACGATGGTGCCTCATTGGAGATATAATCTGACCAGGCAATCCAGCCTATTGAGCATGAGACACCTAAACTACAACTCCCATGAGGCACCATGGCAGCTTTTCAGAATTGAAATATTTTGGCTTTTGATTTTTCATCAAAAACTCTAAAGCGTTCGGTGGAGGTGGATGGGAGGGTGTAGTGGGGTGGACACCCGCTTCTGCCCTGAAGGGCTTGAAATCAGCCCTGGGAGAGGGCTGAGACTGTGAGAGGGCTGCTGCTAGGAAAGCAGCAAGCCTCGGCTGATTGGGGAAGCGGCCGCAGCTGGGCTGGGAGCTGGCGCTCAAGAGTCTCTCTCTGCATTCAGAGAGAGAAGGGCCTGGCTGCCGGGAGCTAGAGACAGGGTACCTGAATGGAGCAGGGATGGAGAAAGGCAGAGGAGCCGGGGAGCTCCAGCCTGGAAAGCCCCACGCTGCGGCCTAGCATAAGGCCAACAGGTAACTGGGGGTTGCAGAGGGCAGCCCAGGGGTAGGCAAAGGCAGCAGGTACAAACCCAACCTTGCCAGCGATGAGTAGGCTGATACTGCAGTCTGCCCCAGGGCGTGGGGGCTAGATGATGACTGGCAGTAGCCTTATACTGAGGCGAGGTGGGGATAGTGGGTGGGGGTTTCCTGGGGAGGGGAGACCCTGAGAGAAAGGGGTTACTGCCAGGGGGCAGCACCCCAGCTAACAGGGCACCGGGATCCAGGGAAGGACACGGGGGCCAGAGGACAGGCGGATCACCGGCCTGCAGAGGGTGCTCCAGAGCTGGAACGAGGTAATTCCTGGAAGTCACCAGCAGGAGGCGCTGCAGGGGTGAATCCGCTCCTCTACGGAGGAGAAATCTTTTCTGATCAGCTGTAATTATAATTCCACCTACCAGAAGATCTGAAGACCCAAAGTCTTCTAGACTTTTTTTTTTCCTGGTTCCAATGCACAAGGGTCACTTTAAGTTTAGAATGTAAGACCCTGTAGTTTGAGTCTTTATAGGTATCTACACACCTTTAATATTGGAATTGATTGATTGAATAATCGGTCAGCATTTGTGTGATGTTTTCATTTATTTTCCAGCTAATAAGTTTAGGAGTTACAAAGGGATCCACATGCAACACTCCAAATTCACAGTTACTGAGACCAGAAGAGAAAAGGGAATGGATCGCGCACCGAGCATTCGTGGCATTGTACGTTGCCAGCCACAGAGGCCACATTCCAGCTGTAGAATTTCTCCTGGAAAATGGTAATATTCATTCATTTTTAAGGGGCCCTTATGATCATCTGGACTGATTTCCTGCATAAGGCAGGGGTAGAATTTTCCCCAGTGATTCCTGAATCAAGCCAAATGCCCGCTTTAGTTCAAGCGCAAGTCAACTTTTCGAAAGGCATTCAGTGGGAGGAAGAATCCACCCCAGCCCTTGGTAAACTGTTCCTATAGTTCAAGACCTTCACGGTTAAAAATGGGCATCTCATTTCCAATTTGGATTTTTCTGACTTCAGCTTCAGCCACTGAATTTCGTCGTTATTTTTGTCATATTTATTCCGATAGCACCTGTAGTCACTTTCAGCTCTTGGGTGGCTTCACCAGCCAGGGAAGGGGGAAAAAGCACCCAGAATTATTTGTTGAAGGCCTGTCCTCAGGGCCTGCTTGGTCACACACAAAAGCAAACCAACTGAAAACCACTAGGCAATAACCCCCAGAGATTTCCCCTGCTGGCTGCCAGCCAGGGGGAGAGACACACCCTTCCCCTCCCTTTTATACTCTGCCTGGAGCAGCCATGTGACCAGCTGGGACCTGTTAAGTTTGCAGTCTGCAGCACCTTTACATAGTTATTCTTATTTGCTTAAAATCTGGTATTCCCCTCCCCACCTAGTTTTCTTTGGAGAATCTGCTATAGAGACTAAAGAAATGATTTGTTTTTGTACCTTCTAACCCAGGGGTAGGCAAACTATGGCCCTGGGGCCGCATCCGGCCCTTCAGACGTTTTAATTCGGCCCTCGAGCTCCCGCTGGGGAGTGGGGTCTGGGGCTTGCCCCACTCTGGCTCTCCAGCCGGGGAGTGGGGTAGGGGGCTTGCCCCACTCCATGCGGCTCCCAGAAGCAGTGACATGTCCCCCCTCTGGCTCCTATGCGTAGGGACAGCCGGGGGGCTCCACATGCTGCCCTCGCCCCAAACGCCGCTGCCGCAGCTCCCATTGGCTGGGAACTGTGGCCAGTGGGAGCTGCAGGGGTGGCGCCTGCAGACAGGGCAGCCCGCAGAGCTGCCTGGCTGCGCCTCCACATAGGAGTTGGAGTGGGGACATGCCACTGCAGGGACATGCCACTGCTTCTGGGAGCTGCCTGAGGTAAGCGCCACCCAGAGCCTGCACCCCTGATACCCTGTGCCCCAACCTCCTGCCCCAGCCCTGATCCCCCTCCTGCCCCCCAAACCCCTTGGTCCCAGTCCCACCCTAGAGCCCACACCCCTGCCAAAGCCCTCACACCCCCTGCATGCCCCAACCCGCTGCCCCAGCCCTGATCCCCCCCTCCCGCCCTCCAAACCTCTTGGTCTGAGCCCAGAGCACCCTCCTGCACCCCAAACCCCTCATCCCCAGCCCCACCCCAGAGCCCGCAACCCCAGCCGGAGCCCTCCCCTTGCCCCAGTCCGGACACCCCTCCCGCACCCTGAACTCTTCATTTCTGGCCCCACTCCAGAGCCCCCATCCCCAGCTGGAGCCATCACCCCCTCCCGCACCCCAACCCACAATTTCGTGAGCATTCATGGCCCGCCATACAATTTCCATCCCCAGCTGTGGCCCTCGGGCCAAAAAAATGTGCCCATCCCTGATCTAACCCATATATAACTTCACCATCTGGCTGGTCCTATGAAAATTGACAATGAAAATAAGACCAACCAGGGCAGCCCTCTGTAGGGCATGTGGAAGATGCTGCACATGTCCTCTTTTTGTGATGGGCTCCCTGGAGTCCCCTTAAGGTGAACCTTGGTGACTCCGAGGCTATTGACTGGCTCCTCAAGACTATTTAGCTGTCGTCGTGCCCCCCCCCACCCTTACTAAACCTAACCTTACTTGTCTTGCCCACAGGCAATCAATATATGGGAAATCACACACTCAGCCATGTGCTTTGAAAAGCCAGATGTTTCGTCTCAGGTTGTTCCCATACTGAGCAAAAGCCGGGCCAACCAAACACCGTTTTTGTATTTTATTATATCTTCATATGACACTAGGAGTCTGATCCAAAGTGCATTGGAAAAAAATGGGATCCTTTCTATTGGCTTCACTGGGGTTTGCAGGCTGTATGCCAGCCTTTCTACTTCAGCTGCCAGTGTGCACTGTGATCCAACCCCTACACTTTCCCATCTGTACTGCATGAGTATTACTTCATCACTGTTTTGCTTCTGGTGAGGCAATCTCCATCGTTAACAGCTGTGCTCAGATCCTGAAGTCTATTGCTTTAAACCTCAATAAATACTTGACCCCACCACTGAAGTTAGCTAGGAACTACATAGAATCATAGAAGATTAGGGTTGGAAGAGACCTCAGGAGGTCATCTAGTCCAACACCTTGCTCAAAGCAACACCAATCCCAACTAAATCATCCCAGCCAGGGCTTTGTCAAGCCGGCCTTAAAAACCTCGAAGGATGAAGATTCCACCACCTCCCTAGGTAACCCATTCCAGTGCTTCACCACCCTCCTAGTGAAATAGTTTTTCCTAATATCCAACCTAGACCTCCCCCACTGCAACTTGAGACTATTGCTCCTTGTTCTGTCATCTGCCACTACTGAGAACAACCTAGCTCCATCCTCTTTGGAACCCCCCTTCAAGTGGTTGAAGGCTGATATCAAATCCCCCCTCACTCTTCTTTTCTGAAGACTAAACAAGCCCAGTTACCTCAGCCTCTCCTCGTAAGTCATGTGCCCCAGCCCCCTAATCATTTTCGTTGCCCTCCTCTGGACTCTTTCCAATTTGTCCACATCCTTTCTGTAGTGGGGGGCCCAAAACTGGATGCAGTATTCCAGATGTGGCCTCACCAGTGCCGAATAGAGGGGAATAATCATTTCCCTCAGTCTGCTGGCAATGCTCCTACTAATGCAGCCCAATATGCCGTTAGCCTTCTTGACAACAAGGGCACACTGTTGACTCATCCAGCTTCTCGTCCACTGTAATCCCCAGATCCTTTTCTACAGAACTGCTGCTTAGCCAGTCGGTCCCCACTGTAGCAGTGCATGGGATTCTTCCATCCTAAGTGCAGGATTCTGCACATGTCCTGTAAAGTGCGGGAATTTGTGCCTACCATTCAACATTTGCCTTACACATTTTACTGTCATGAATCTTATAAATGATACATTGATTCAGTTGGGAAAATGTGGTTCTTGACATTAAGGAGACATTAATACAGTTTAACCTAGAGTATTAACAAATGGCACTGAAGAGCATCCCCGATGTTTTTATAACATGGCCTCAGCTGTACCTATTCAGGCTGTGAATCCATGCAACACAAGAGCAAAGCGTGAGTGGTTTACTCATGTCACCCAAATCCCCTAAATGGAAGGACATTTCTTTACCATCACTGACATGTCTTACTGGGGAGCTGCTAAGAGGCGAGGAAAAGGATCCAGCAATGATCTTCCGGTCCAAGGTTCTCACACCCAACCTTGATAAAGATGGCTGTTCCCGGCCTGATTATCATCCTTGTAACAGTTTGATCAGCCATCAGGAGCTCCAGAAAAAAATCTGGTTAAATAATAATTCTTCATGTGCCCTACATGAGGCATGGGCAGACTCTGGTGCCCTGAACAGAACAGGTGTATATCAGTTCTCGGACGTGATGCTACCCAGAACCAAGGCAGAGAGATCATTTGGCCTGTAGATATTTGTTAATTTAGATAAGGGTGATTTATTCAAAATCCTTTCTTAAGGAGGATTTAATTTTCACCGTCCTTGAACATGCCAAGGGACGTGCATTCTCCTCTTCTGGCTTATTGGGTTCTGAGTGTGCATTATCTTCTCCGCAGGTGCAGATTTGCATGCTAAAACACCACTGGGGAGGACTGCTCTTCATGCTGCCACTGTCATGGGCCGATGTGACTGCATTGATCTGCTCCTTAGCTGGGGGGCACAAACTTCTGACCCAGACAACGAGGGACAAAGTGCAGTGAGCCTAGCCCGCCTCTGGGGCCAGAAGCAAAGCGAACGCAGACTGTTCCGTTTCCAGTGGCAGCAGAGAGCAACTGGCAGCACGTCACCCTCAGCAAGTCAGAGCTTACATCAGAAGTTGGATTCCAGGACACAGGGGTCTCAGTCACGTGCTAAAATACACGTGGGCTAATTTATTTAGTGCTGGCCAGTTTCAGGGGACAGTCAATAATTCTCCCAGAAAGCCACATGTTAAATATTGGGGAGGGGGGGGAATCCGTGTGGTTCAGATACTAAATGAGCTTTTGTGTTGGTGATGCTGCAGCCTTGATGACAGAAGGCTTGACAGCACAGCTCCCAGACACGCTCTTAATTTGTAGGTTATAGGGATCTGGAAAATTGTTACATACCCGTTTAATTAATACACTTAGTAGTGAGACCTCAGACCTGCCTGTGAACTCACCTTGGAATGCTCAGTGTTGGGGTAATTTTTTGATGGTTGGCACTAGGTTGTGACAGTATTGTCTAGTGGGTGTATCAGAGGGCTAGGAATTAGGACTTCTAGGTTATTAACTCCGTTTTCCTGCTGACTTTCTATGTAATGTCTGGCTGGTCACTTAAGGCTTGCTTTATTCAGACATGGGGGGGGTTCTGTTCCCATGACTGTATGTAAATCAGGTGTGCAGGTGAGTGGCTAATTATGGTCACTGGCAGGTGCAATCAGGATAATTGTGCATGGAAATTCGACAGGCCATTGGGTGCCCAGCTTTTTAAGCAATTCGGTCTGGAGGAGGGTGGGTTTTCAAAAGCACCTAAGGGAATGACACACGCAACTCCCATTGACTTTCAAGAGGTGCTGGGCACCCAACTTGGATTCATTAAGAAAATCCCATTTTAATTTTTGGGGTCCCATTTTTCAAGGGCCCACTGCCAGATCTTTCAAGAGCTCTGCTCCCATTTAGGCACCTAAATGAGGGGCAGATTTTCAAAAGTGCTCATCCCCCAGCAGCTCCCATTGAAAATCTGCCATTTAGGGTCACCAAACAGCTCCAGACCTAGCAGCTTCTGATTAGGCAACAGCCGTGGTTTTCAGTGAGTGCCGAGCACTTCTGAAAATCTGGCTCTCTGCCTTGGTAGGCTCTATGCATACCCGGGGCGCTTTATAAATGGTCACAAAGCGATTCATTCTCCGTTCCTTGTGTCCAACCAAAGTTTTCTTAATTTGCTAACGGGAAAGCACAAACATTTCCAATTTAAATAGCATGTGAGTGGATTTCAGAGTCAACATCTAGGTGTTTTTATGCCGAGATGAAATGAGCATATCCAAAATGTGATGGACAATGGTGGACTGTTATGGATCATTGCTCTCAAAGCAACATGTGAATCAGGAGCACCTGTAAGACACTAATGCTTGTGCAGGGCTAAGGTCCTCTGTGGGTGGGATTGCAGCTGTAGTGTTGGACTTTGAGTTGACTCCAGAGTTTGTACCCAGCTCTGCCACGGATTTTATTGCATGTCCTTGCCAAGTTATTTGGGGTGGGATCCGTGAAGGGACTGGGATATTGCAACTCTGAGCATCATCATCACCCTAACTTTTAGGCACATAGTAAATCACAGAAACAACACGTGAGCCACAAAGCCAAGTTCGGTGCCTTGGCTCCCTGTACCAGGATTAGGGAACCCTCTGCTGCAGGCGACAGAGGCATTCTCTCTCTGGCCCAATGACTGTTCACTATGGATAAATACTGAACTACCCTGGGGTCAGTTCCCCTGCTCCAATCACTGGTTCATTATTTATCCACAGTGGAACAATGGAGGGAGCCCCTGGCCTGCCCCACAACAGAAAATCACATAGCTCAGCTGTTAGCGCACCCTCCTGGTAGGTGAGAGAGGGAGGAGTTGAACCTGAGTCTCCCACCTCCCAGGTGAGTGCTCTCACCACTGGTCTAGCAGTTTCAAGGTGGGTGGTGCTGGCCCCACCTCCTCCTCTGGATTTTGAACGGGGCTTGATCTGGTAGGTGTGTTCAGAAGGCAGCCTACTGGATTGGTCCTGCGCGCAAGTTAGGTGACCAAATGCCTGTCTTTCCCTGATTCATGGATCGCTCTGGGGCTTAGTCATCCAGATGCATGAAGTGAGGCAGCAGTCTGCATGCTCAGAGGCAGGAACATAGGTGCCTGGGACACTTTTTACATTGCAAACGTAGGCACTGAGGGTTTGTCTACACTGCGATAAAAAAACCTACGACACCGAGTCTCAGCTGACTCAGGCTATGGGGCTATAAAATAACAGTGTAGACGTTTGGGCTGGAGGCCGGACTCTGAAACCCTCCCCCCTTGTGGGGTCTCAGAGCCTGGGCTCCAGCCCAACCCCAAACGTCTATGCTGCTATTTTCTAGCCCCACAGCCCAAGCCCTGTGAGCCTGGGCCAGCTGTGGCTGTGCCGGTCTTTTATTGCAGCAGTGCATCTTTAGGTGCCTACAGGGTTTGGTGGGAGTTTTGTGATTCACAGGGAACCCAAAACTGGGACTTAGATGCCCAAGTCTGGGGGTTATGGGCCTTAGCACTTCTGTGGCTCCTACCCCTAGAGTCTGATTTCTCAAAGACACTGAGCTCTGGCACATTTCATCGACTTCGGAGTCTGTTGTGCCCGCTCATTCCCTCTAAACATCAGGCCCTTACCCTTTCTCTACCATACTCACCCCATCTGTAAAACAGAGATACTAATTCTTACCTACTTCACAAGACTCTGTGAGGTTTAAATAATCCATGTTTATAAGGCGCTTTAAAAAGCTATGGGTAAAAGGCAGTGTGCGAGAACAAAGCAGCATTACTGTGCTGGAGACACAAGATGGTGATCCGATTTCGCATTCTTTCACACTCATTCCGTCCCAGGGGTGACCACACTACAAATATAAGGTGGGTGGAGAGATGCATGGAGAAATAGAGCTTATACAGCTGAGAGATGTATTTCCAATTTCCAATGCAACTACATCAGCTCAGTTTTACTTTATAAACAGTTTCCCCTCCCCCCACGTTTAAAATGTGTTTCAACCTCAAGGAAAAGCTCCAGGTTTTTTTTTCAATCCTATTAATAAAAGTTGTACAACAGAAATGGCATGATATGGAATTAGATGATCATTCTTAAAATTCACAGCAGAGGGCACTCTGGGATCAGACATAATGATACAATAGGTCACTCCTATTTAGAAACAGGATTATTAGTAAAGCCTGTGTTTTCATAGACTCATAGGACTGGAAGGGACCTCGAGAGGTCATCTAGTCCCATCCCCCGCATTCATGGCAGGACTAAGTATTATCTCTAAACCATTCCTGACAGGTGTTTGTCCAACCTGCTCTTAAAAATCTCCAATGATGGAGATTCCACAACCTCCCTAGGCAATTTATTCCAGTAATTTGGATGCCAAAACATCCTTAGTATTACATTTGAAATACCGGAGAAGACGTTGATGTTTAAGGAAGCAGACACACTGTTGGTGTAATATTGTTTGCCATTCATGTTGGGGGAAAAACAACTCACTTTTTAACTTCCTTCATTTATGATTCAGGTATATTTTTATTGTTCCTGTCTATCGTAAAACAGAACATATGCTGAGTTTGGGGGCGACTTTCAAAGGCGGCCAGCTCCCATCGACTTTCTGGACCTAAGTGACATATGTGCCTGTGAAAATGCTATGTGATAAGTTCACATAGCTTCCTGTGTTGTTGCTCTCGTGAAACAGTAAATGAAGGTTCAGATGTTTAAAACATCGGGTGCATAATTTGTACGTGGGGGTAACTACCTTCATTCTGGTAAACATTCCATATTGCTTACACCAACCAAGCATAATTCTAACAATCTGAGCATAGATTTTCGACAATCCAAGGGCTCCAAAGTAAGTGTTTAGCAATGTTCTGCTCTTGAAAACAAAAAAATAATTTTAGTAGGAAGTGAGATGGTTTCCTGGAAACCTTTCTCTGTTCACTCTGTTCCTTAATACTTCAAGGTTTAAAAATGCAGTTGTTGTAAAATGACAGCTGACTGGGAATGATAGGCCCTACGTTCTATAAGTGACAATCAATGGAGCTGATATAAAAGAGGTTGCTGCCGGCATTTTGCTGAGTAGTTGCATATTCCAAGGGAGAATATACAGCTGGTGTCTCTGGAAGTCCTTTATCCTTCCCTTCTTTTATCTGCATGGACTGTCATTTAATCTACATCCAAGATCCTAGAAACATGCAGAGGATTTGGAGCTTTTTCTGAACCGTTTGTGGTCTGAGGAATGATAGCCGGTGCATTCACCTTTGGTATCAGGAAAGACCAAACGGGGCTGCTGAATCCACAGAATTACCAGCACCTTTTGCAGTTTTTGCTTTAACTATTCGAAAGAACAAAAATTCTAGCTCAGTGTGGATGAAGGGAGCATGTTGCTTGTTTGAAAATTGGGCAGTGAACCATGCCATGATGCTTATCAATACATAGATATCCATGAAAAAGAGCATCTCGAGGGGTAGAAATCACTAGAAAGAAAGTGTGTTCTAGCAGCTAGTGAAGGGGCTGGAGTCTAGTTTCCTGGTTGCTGTTCTTAGTTCTGCCACTGTTTTATTACACGATGTCAAACATCTGTTCTTGGGTCTGATTTACAAACATCAATGTGATTCTGTATAAAAATATACAAATGCATTGTGCGCGTGGTACAGCTGTGTACATAAACTGGTTACCTGGGCAAATGGCAAGGTATATCTCTAACTGGCCATTTATACATGCAAATACCTGATTTGCTAGTGCAACTATGGTATCAATGTGCAAATTTGGCATGCAAATACACATGTATTTTTGCATGCATTCCTTAACCTCTCTTTCTGCTGATCTACCCCACAGGGCTCTTGCGAAGCTTCATTAAAGTTTGAAAAATGCTTTGAGATCCCTGGAGAAATGTTGTTCTAGAAGGCAAAAGTGAGATGATTATAAACAAGAGGCTGCACTAAAAAAGCCCAAGCCCTAAAACACAGGGTTAGGAAACATGCAATGTCTGCTTTTGCTTCACAATATTAAGAAATATGAAGCAGCTGGTTTCCGCTGGATGTGAAAGGCAATAAGAGTGTAAGTTAATAGTAATGACAAGCACAGCAATAACCCATCACACTTCCTCTGTGTTACCAGCTCTACTCCTTTCCCTGTGTGGGAAGGGCCTCTCCAGTGCTGCCTTGGGCCATCACGTTGAATGTTTTCACTAGAAGCTTGATAAAGCAAAGGTTCAGAGATCCTGAAATATCTGACCCTTGCTATTTAGGAATAAAGTTACCTTGAGCAGTACCTGTCCTACAAGTCTCCTAATTGTCACCCTCCGTGCCATTTGTTGGTGAAATTTTGCAGCGTGTTCTGACAGTTCCTCCATATAGGATGCCCTAGAGGTTTCTTCTTCATTCCCATCTGCTCCAGAATTACATTTTGATCTTGCTTATATTTGTTATGTGATAGAATTCCTCTTTTTGGTCCAAATTCCTCCTATGTGGATAGTGCAAGTCAGCAGGATCTTTTGGCACAGTTGTTAAAATCAGTTACTCTCTGACCTCAACAAAAGACTCTCTTAGCTAATGGCATTGCTCAGAGGTTCTTTGTCACAGCCGCATTGACAAGGTAAAGTAAGTGGGATTAGGCCTTAAGTAAATAACAATGCACTGAAATGCAGAAGCAAACATAGCTGAAGAACACAATGTCACTGTTGGAACTGGAAGTTGGCTAAGCTGCATGGGTTAACCCTCCCATGGAGTACCGAGTACAGTACCATGGAGAGTGAAGCAATGTGGTAACCTGGCTGCAAAAAAGCAGGTCGCTCTCTGACTCCGTGTAACGGTATCGGTACCCACTTGTCGCAAATGCCCCCTCTCTGGCTGATACGTGCCTGCAATCTCAGTTTGGAATGGGGCAGCACCCACCTTCCGTGAGCACCCCCCCTTCTGGTCAAGTGTGAGCCTTGGTCTTTCACTGGGATGGCACCTATCTCTCGCAAGAGCCGCCCTGGCCGATGGTTCTTTCATTGGGTCTTCAGCGACTCAGCCCTCCAGCTGAGTCACACACACTGTCCCCACCCCCCTTTGGGGAATACAGTCTCTAGTTCTTGCTCACGGTGCTGGTATGGGGCCGTAGCACCAAGGCTTCCTTCCTGGAGAGCTCAAAAAGGCCCATCTCGGTGCCCTCAGTTGGTATGTTCTTTTTGGCAGCCCTCCTGGGCTCAGTCTTTAACCAGACCAGCAAGGCCCATCACGGTATCCTCACCCAGTCTGGCTAGATTCTAGGCTCAGTCTGCCCTCCCTGACCGGTCCATGGGTCTGCTGCTCTTCCAGCCAGCCAGGCACCCAGTCCTTCCTCTTTGAGCTCCAGGCAGCAACTAACTGCTCTGCCTCTGCTGCTTTCTGTCCCCCGATTGGTCACTCCAGCAGCCCCTCTGATTGGCTGCTCCCCTGCAGCCACTCTAGGCTGCCTGGAGGACTTCTCCTCTGCTCTTTCTGGGGTGGGGTGAGGCCGGGGCCACAACCTAGTCCACCCCATCACACTCGCTTTCATCATGAATATAGGACATGTTTAGATACAGAGGTCCAAATCCTCCTTTCTATAGTGGCCCCTTTAAACTTCTCTGGTGGCATAAAAGGGGCTGCATAGCTGGTGCATCTGGGCATAGGGAAGTACTCCCAGCATAGGAGGAACCCCAGTGTAGCATGGCAGCTCTACATCAAGTTTCTACATATGTGCTCCTGCAAAGGAGGCATGGCCAGGGGGAATGGCCAGAGCTCTGACACCTACTCTGCTCTTACCTAGCTTGGACAGACCAGAGAAAGTCCAGTTATGAAACAGGTGAATCTATAAAGGTAGGTAATGAAGTCAATATGACTCGTAATTCCATATAATCTAAAACAACCTCTTCTCTATACAGTCACGTGTCTTTCTGTTTGTCTCACCTGCTCCCATCTGTAGTGTTTCCCACTTACCTCTGACATCACAATCGCACCTCTCTGCAGTGACCTGTTCCATGGGAGACTTGTTTCTGGGGGTCACAATTCCCCCCAATCAGCAGTGAACTTTATGGTCCCAAGGGCGGCAGCAGCAGAGGGGATAGGAAAGGTAGGACAAGGTTCCTTTGCATGTTACAGGTCTAGCCACCTGTTCATTTTTTTTACTGATACCAGCTAGCAAAGGTACCACTTGGTTGATATCAGTGCTTGGACACACTTTTTCAAGGACTGTACCAGAGACAATTAAACATAACAGTAAGACTCCAATACCTCCACCAAAATCTCTTGAGCTATTCAACTATAATAAGCAGAGAAGAGTGGAAACCAGGCACACATGAGTGGAGGGAGGTAGATCTCCAGAAATTGTTTTATTAAAAGGTAATTGAGGCTAACCACATCCCCTCCTTTTCCTTTGGCTGCAGTAGAAATACTGCCTGCCTCAGCCAACCCAACAGCCTCCCATAAGGCTACTTATCATGATATGTATCAGGGGCAGATTTAAATGCGAGCATCTGTAAATGGAAGTGACATTAGAAATCAGCTGACTTGCTCTATTCTTATGTCAATAGCTTGAGCCAAAAGAGAGAAGAGAAACATTTGGGGATTAAAAAAAAATCAAGTTGTGATATTAAAGCAGAGAATCTGTGTGACTAGAGGCCCATAAGACTTTTTGCATGGTCTGCCACACCTACAGCCACTCTAGGTTAAGTCATACATTCTGGCTTTTCCACTTATACATGAAAAGCTTTGTTCACTAATTTGCAAAACCTCTAGTTCCTAATAGCACTTGCATACGTGGGTCTTGTTCTCCAAAATCCCAGCCAGTCTGTGACACAAAAAGGCCTTTCTTCATTTCCCCATTGCCTGTGCTTTTCTACCCTTTTTTGGTGGGAACTCAGTAATCCTAACTAACAGTTAACTAATCGTCCAAATACATCCTTCTCCTCTCCGCAAGCTCCTTTTCACAATAGCCAGCTTTGGATCAGGTCTTAACACAGCCTTGTTGGGAGAGACTCCCAGCATTTGCATGGTGGTCAGTGGTTTTGGATTATAGTGAGAATGGATCAGAAGATTCTTCATGGAGAATGTAATCCAAAAGCCCTAATCACCAGGCAAATCCTTGGATCATCTCTCAAAGAGGCTATGTGCAAGGCCTGATGCAAAGTTGGTTAAAGTCAGTAGGAATCTTTCCATTGACTTCTGGAGGCTTTGGGTCCTTGGCCCATAGTGACCAAGTCTCTGCTCAGGTGAAATATGGACTACAACAACAGGGAAAGACCACACTTCCCTTCCCTGTTGGGATCTGTGTATTTGTCTAATGATGAGATCCATCCAACAGAGAGCTAAGATTACTGTCTGTCTTGCACTTTGTCAAAGCTTGTATAACTTGCTAGTTTGATGAAGTATTTTAAATAGAAAATATCCAGCCACTCCAGGTCATTATTAAATCTATTCCATAATGGGATGCCCTGTGTTAAGCAGTAGGCAGCAAAGAACCATTGCAACATTTCTCCACTACGTTCATTCCTTAAAATGAATCAAATGAACAAAACAATTTAAATTCCAGAGTACAATATGGTTTTAAAAAGAAAAATCTCCCAGTAGATATCAGGAAAGCTCTTAGATGTTGTTTTCCTCTCACTTTAGAAAGAGAATTGTAGTTAGCTTGCAATCTTCCTGACATTGTTCATGGAGGCAGCAAAGAAAAAGCACCAGCGAAAGAGAACGACTGCAATTTAGTTAATTTTATGCAAAACAGACTCAGCATTTAAGCTGGGAGTTACTGAGCATAAACGTAGTGATGGAGAAGCCAAATATTCCATGTATATAAATGGATGAATTATTAAAAGGATTGCAAAGATACTCCATGCACCTGTTTCTAACTATGAGTCTGGGAAGAGACATGTGGTGAACCCAGGCTCCACTGAAGTCAATGGGGCTATGACTTTGTTCATGACAACTTAGCTCCTGGAGGAATTATTGGGCTAGATCCCCAGCTGGTGTGAATTGGTGCAGCTCAGTTGAGGTCAGTGGAACGATACCCAGTCACACAAGGTGAGGGTTTTTAGTTTTGGAGGTAGAATGCCCGGAGAGAGATATTTGTTATCAATAGACTGTACTGTGTCTTCAGCAGAATGGAATTGGAAATTCTGAAAAGCAGTAATAATTTTTCCCCTTAAATCTTAAGGCCTACAAGAATATCACATCAGGTGGGAAATATAGGAAGAGTCATGGATAGCAAATCAACTGCTTATAAACATGCCAGTTGTAGAAGAGAGGAACATTAAATCTTCAGTCAGGCTACTAATAGCTTTGGGTTTAATTTTGATCAAACACATCAAAAATGAAATGAAAATGTGAAAGCCAGAAGTGGGAGCTTGTTGGAATAGCTGAGTATCTGTCAAATATCTGTGTTTCTATGTGAAGGAGGAAGAGGTCTAGACTTCCTTGGTCACTTGCTGGGATCTTGATACCACATGGCCTTATGGTCTGTTTTTATTTTTTTTTCACTGGCTTGCGTCTTAAAAAGTATTTGTCTCTGCTCATGCCCCCATGTGAATTCTCTGAAGTAGAACATTAGTCATTAACCTGGGCTAAAAGAGAACAAAGAATAATGGCAAAAAATGACAGCTCATCCTAGAACAAAACAAAAGTCTTAAAGGCAGCTAGTGCATAAGATATCAGTGAGCTTTAACCATATGGGAAGTTTGAAGCCTCTCTATTGTTCCATTATTAAGATCTCTCCAGACATAAGTGATCATTTCTGACGCCAGGTGCTCAATCTCTTAAAGAACCCAAAGGACTCATTTTAAAATTAATTTAACTCTTAAGCTAAGTCACTGACTTGTAAATTCTCAAAAATGTATTCTGTGCCCAAAGAGCAAGCGCTGTAATTTTGGGGAGGAGCTGCTGGATCCTTCAAAGGTAACCAGACAGTTGAATTCCTGCTTTAAGTGTATAACTTGGATGAACTCAACTTGATTATGAAATCACAAGTGGTGCTTCCTTGTCTTTTGCTTATCTTCCCAAGAGTAAATGTGAGTATGTTCTCTCCATGCAGGCCTCTCGGTCCTACTGTAATGCAACCAATTAATAACAATAATGGGTCTGTTTGCATGTGCACCTTGAGGACCAACTCCCACAGCCTTCCTTAGGTGATGCTCCCAATGATTTCAATAGGAATTTTGCCTGAGTAGGAACAGCAGGATTTGGCCAATATTTATATTGTGTATCCACATTCCCACTTTGGATCAACAAGCTGATGTCACTAAAAGCATCATTTTGTTAATATGGATGGTACTAATGTTTAAACTTGGGTGAGATTCTGGCCCCATTGAGGTCAATGGCAAAGCTCCCAGTGACTTCAGTGGGGTCAGGGTTTACCTGAAATGCGGGCTAATGACTGTGATGAAGGATGATTTTGTGATTAAGACTTGTGACGCAAGAGTTCTGAGTTCAATACGTGGCTGTGCTGTAGGTGTTCTGTATGACCGTAGACAAGTTACTTAATTTCTCTGTGCTTCAGTTTCCCATCTATAAAATGGCGATAACATTTCCATCCTTCACAGGATAAATTCACCAATGTTTTTGTGAGATGTTTGGATGCAACAGTGATGAGGGGCATATAAGTGCCTAGATGGAGAGGCTAATGCTAACCAGCCAGATATGGGTGTTTAGTTGTATGGACCAAACTGTGTTGGTTTCTTCCAAGGTTTCCTAGGTCTCATCACAATATTCCACTATCTTCTGGTTGAGTTGTTGTTATATCCTGGGTCTTTTAAAAGTCATCATCCAGTTTGCATCGTTTCCCTCCTCCACTGGGGTTGCTCTCTTAGGCACATTTCTCTGCCTTTGTATATTTGGTTTCTAAATTTGCTATATTCCCTTGGTGTACTATGTTCAAAGGGGATCAGAGTTCTGCTGTGAGGATCATGTTGGCCATTAACATTTAGAAGGGATGGCATTTTCAGAAGGAAGCTAAAAAAGGTACACCTCCAAGTATGCTTTCAGGATCTCTTTTGTGTTGGTTGATGCCTACCCTAGACTTCAAATGGAGGATTACCTGAGGTTAGTGCTTTGGAGCTCCAGTTCACCATATATCATTCTATTTGCTTTCTGCATTGTATCTCTTACTTTACATTAAATGTAAGGCTCAAATGTTGACTTTGCTGTGTTGTAAAGAAAAAAATTCAGGGAATAAGAAAAGGTTGCAAAATGTGGTTGACATTGTTGCCTTGTGTATTTTGGAAGGATTCCTGCATGCACAGAAGCTGAAAAACTAACGGTCAACTTTCAAAAAGTAAATCTTAAAACCTGCCATCTCCGGTCTGGATGAAGAAAGGCAGACACTCCACTGCCAAACCTCTGCAGTGGAATTTGTGATCTATTTCAATTTCTGTGGTTTTCCAGGTAACCAAACTACTGTGAAAGTCAAGTAAAAGTCAAGGTGTAAAAACTCCTTGTTTTATATACTAGGCTATAAATTAGAGGAGTGATCTGTAGTACAGAAGTTGTCTTATATCCCTGATGAGCGTTTGTGTGCATAATTCAAGTGCATGCGTGTGTTTGAATTCCAGCCTATATTGATTGAATTGGTCTCTTATAATAAACAGGATAAATAAACCTGATGTGAGTTAAAGCAGGTATATTGATGTGTTATATGGAAAACATTTAAATTCAACGCAGTGATCTTGAGCAGGATGTAATTTCAAAAGTGACTTAAATATGCTGACACTGACACACACACACACACACACACACACATACAAAGGGGGTGGAGTGAGGAGGAGGCAGAGGAACAGAACAAACACGTTCAAAATGATTTGGATATATTGGGATTATGGGCTGATAAGTGGCTTATGCAGTTCGTTGTAAAGAAGTGCGAGGTAATGAGGCCAGGGACCAAAACTAATCCGAGACTGCAGCCTGAGTGTGAGAACAATGCAGAATACAGATTGGAGCGTGGCAGAAAGGCACGCATGGTTTTGGGGTAGGTTTTGTTTACGATGGATGGCCTAACAGACACCAGGGCGCCTCCTCCCTTCAAGAGACCACTTCCACCACTGTGACTGCAACCTGGCTGGGATTCTGTTGGTTCCTCCAAAAAGGCTTCTGCTCAGTATGACTGTTTCATGAATTGGCTTGTAGATCAGATTTTTTTAATGTCCCATCCCCCCTCGGTTTTAATTCCCCTTTGTAGACTGGTGCCTTACTCTCTGAGCAGTCCAATTAATTTCAAAGGAAGTATATGTGGAATAAAGCCCACTCAGCATGGGTAAGGAGGACAGAATTAGGCCTTATCTATATGTATAAAACCACCCAGGACTCCTTTTACTTTCACTTCTAAGCTCTCTACATATTTGACCGTGTCAGAGATTCACCAAGGACTTTGAGTGGTTCCTGCCAATCCAATTTTAATAGAATTCCGCCCAAATTTGACTTACTCAGTGGTCAAATTGATACTCGCTGTCCTTCTCCAAAGGAAATGTTAAATATCTAATGAGCTATCTGACATTCCATCACCTCTGCTTATGATTTGATATGCTAGAACCTCATATCACTTGTCTTGTCGGAAAAATGTAAAGCCACATTTTTTTAGCTTGGCTCCCTGCTATCAATCTGGTTAATGTGAACTCAGTCTAAAGTGCTGCTGATGGGCAGATGCAAAGTACTATTGATAGTCAGAAGCAAAACAAACAATAGTCGATGAAGTGTCTCCAGCATTTGGAGGTAAGTTACCAAGGTTATTAAAACATTTGGTTTCTTCTATTTTTCTTTTTAAACTTATTTCTGCATATCTTAACTTTTAAAACGGTCTTCATTTCCCCCCTAAACGTTAAGTTTTTGATCTCACTTGAAATGTAGCCAAAAAGCTTTTGAAACCTAGTCAAGGAGAGAGATAATTACAGAAAAGGAGAATTTGTATCTCTTTCTGAATTTAAAATATATCGACTCATCTAAAGCATCACTTCATTTTATTAAATAGCACCTTAACTACTCCTATGTAAAGGTACACCATCAACCTTAAAATCATATTTCTGAATATCTGTTTTCCACTTAGATTTTTTGCTTAACATCTTAGAAATTTAGAAATCGCTTTTCATACCAAATATTTCTAACCATTGCAGTTTAATTTATATCCAGAAAAAGCCCCATATTTGATTATTTCAAGCTTCTGAACCATCCTGAAATATCAGTAACATTTAGACTTCTCTTTGGCCACTGCTTTACCAATCCTATGGTTTGGTGCAGCATTAGACTGATGTCTGGGATTGTCCATGTAATCTGGTTCAGATTTGACCTAGGAAATGTGGCTGCATGGGTTATGTTTGCAGGGGTGTTTCTGTCATTGGGGAACTGGAGGAAGGCTTCACTCAGAAAACGGAGAAAATGAAACCAGAGTAAGAAAAATATTCCTTCCTTCTAGTTCATTCAGAGCTCCGTCATTAACACAATTGTCCTTCTGGGTGAAGGATCCATGGAAGAGTAGTGCTCAGGTGTTCCTGTGTGTGTCATTCACGTGTGCCCATTCTTACGGGGGTAAAAAGCAGCATCAGAACTTCATAGGCTAGCATAGCAGAGGACTTAGGGACATGTTAAGTGCCCTCTGTTACCCACCTCCTGGGCAGCTAAGGCAAGTTGTGGACTGGCACTTTACCTAAAACTCTCACCCTTAGCTGCCAGTGGGTGGGAGGCTGCATGCCTGTCTGTAGGGCAATCTGCGTGAGGATGAACCGCACCTGAGATCATTGCACAGCACTGTGAAGTTCATTTGTATAAAACTGAGGGCCACATTCTGCTAACAGTTACACAGGCATAAGCGTGGAGTAACTCCATTGACTCCAAGCTGATTTGAGATTAGCCGGGCCCAGAGTGTGAGGGGGTGGCGGAACACTCAGAAGATGTCTGAGACGCATCTGGAAATGCTTCTATTCTGGGTTTCTTAGGGCTTAGTTGCTGCCTGGTACACTGGCACTTCCTGAAACAACTGGGAGCACATTGTCTTGCAGAATGCACTTTAAGTGAGGGGTTATCCTGCCACACCTGCTACTG
This sequence comes from Chrysemys picta bellii, assembly GCF_011386835.1. Taxonomy (NCBI): domain Eukaryota; kingdom Metazoa; phylum Chordata; order Testudines; family Emydidae; genus Chrysemys; species Chrysemys picta. The sequence continues at coordinate 44,230,444 of NC_088803.1, read as the reverse complement.
GCGTCGTATCTCTCTACAGTTGCCCAGCAGCTGTTCTTTGTCTCTTATGTCCATCTAACTCCTGTGCCTAATAATGAGGGTGACAAAGAATCGTCTCCACATCCTATTGCTCTGTGTTTTCGCTTGCTGTCGATCCACCACGTCGAATGGTCATTACTTGTTGGAATTGGCGACTTTTTCTTTGTTGTCAGTTCAGGCTGTTGTCACAGAGTTAGCTAATACCCTCTAGCACTTTTATTCCTTATTCACATGCACTCTTAATGTCCTTAGTCATTAAACTGAGAAATGTTAACCTTGTCATAGCTAGTGACTGGAAGCAGAAAAGTCCATTTAGTTCTCAGGGGGAATGAATTCTAATTTTCTGCCTGTCAGAAACTGACATTTTACATATTTTCCTCCCCCCGCCTCCCCACCCCAGTTTAGTGCTAAATTTAAATGTGTGTGCCATAGGGAAGGACCTTTTGCTCATGCTAAACCCCAAAGCCTTAGGAGATATCCAAAGTGTGAGGCTCTTGACCAGTAGCTGCTGCTGGAGCTAATTTCATGTGCTGAAGGGAAAGGGAGGTGAGAATGAAAAGTTGCAGATGAGAGGTCTCTGCAAAGGCCACATTAGAGTTCCATGTCAGAAAACATTGCCTCCTGCCCCCCTCTCCCCCCAGATAGAGTGGATGAAAAACCACTCATCAGGAATTAAAATATGAAACAAAGAAACAAATTATGTTAATCAAGCAGACTGGTATCTAATATTTGTCATTACAATGTAACACCTCTTATTTAGTGTCACAGACTATTGGAGGCCTTTGACAAGCGTATTGGTTGAAATGAAACATGTCTAAAGATATCAAGAGTTCACTGTTCTAGGCTCAGGTAATATATTGCTCATGTCTTGACAAATATATATGATACCGTGATGGGGTGTATACAGCCCCTACAGGCCCATAAAGAGTGAACAAGAGCCTGAAAGCCCAGTTAGCCCACTTTATTGCACTCAGCAGGTCTGTCGGCCTCAATTTAGTATTAGACCCAGCAGGGGAGAGGCTGGCTGGTTGCCGTAAGTTCAGAGCAGTCGTGAGGGGAGACCTCGACCTGAGGAGACACTGCCTAAGGCCCAAGAGAGTAGCAGGTTGGAACTTGTCTCCTGGTGGAGAGTCTGAGGAAGGACATAGGGAGTAAGAGAGGAATAAGTTGCAGGAGTCAGGATTAGTGTCTAGGTGGGCTGCTAGGGTGGGGCAGAACTTGAAGCAACTGTCCCCATGGATCTTTGTCCTAATAACAGGACTGAGCACAATGGGAAATTGGGAGAGAGACAGAAATCTCAGACCTGCAATGGAGGTAGTGAATTGGTTAGTGTTTTATTGTTTTGATGTCACTAGGCGAAGAGAGAGGAACTGAAGTAAGACCCTCAGCTGGGGAAGAAGACATTTTGATTTGCTACCTGTGTTTTAATAGGGATTAAGGTCATTATGGTCACAGATGCCCTGGAAGGGATGGGACTCCAGAGGGACCTGGCCATTACATGAGATTGATGATGGTGCCACAAGAGCGAGCTCTATGATGGTAAGACCACTACAGACATTTACTGGAAAGAGCCACATTCATCCTGCAAAATCTCCAGTTATTTGTTATGTTGCTTCGGTGTTGTATTGACCATATCATCTTTAATAAGTATTATAAATTCTAGCGTATTATTTTTACTGTAATGGTGAGAAGCCTGACCAAAATCAGGGTCCCATTGTGATAGGTGCTGTACTTATACCCAGTAAGAGATGCTGCCTCAAAGAGTTTGCCATCTAAATAGAGAAGAGGGTAAAGAATGGAACGAAGGCGAATTCTCCCCATTTTACAGATAGACTCCTTTTATCTCAGTTGCCAGTGCCAGGGCTAGGAACTGAACCCAGAACTCTTCATTCCCACTCTGCTGCCTTCATCTCAAGATCATCCTTCCTTTCCCTATTACAGCTGAAGGGGGAATTAGGATGAGGTGTCATACAGGCACTACATGTGTTTAATGAGCCGAATTCTGACGTTGGGGGCTTGTGTCAGTTAGTGCATCTAAAGGCTGGAGCTAACACACTGGATGCAAAACATTATTAGTATTTATTCCATGAACCATCCACCTGCGAAGCTTGATGTGAGATTCAACCCTTCCCATTGGTGTTTTAACCAGCCAAGGAATAGCTGTAGACTGGAGTGGAGATGGCAGTCCATTGTTCCATTAGTTGGGTGGCTGCCTCCTCAGCGGTTGAGTGTTTTGGCCCAGTTATGTGGCCGTGGGTGTTATCCCAATGCACCCAGGCATCGAGTGGTACTTGGCACATAATAAATTATCAGTCAATACAATAAACAAACAAAGCCTTCAATAAAGGTGGCCTGTCAAGTTTCTTCATTATTTGGGGAAGGAAGGAAAGACTTGTATGCATATATCCTATACTCAGTATATATCCCTCTTGTGCTGCTCCATGGTAACTGGATATAGGCTAACTACAAATACAGAAAAAATGTTTATTTCGTTTATTCCTTTGTCTTCTGTTGCTACTTTGCTCCTCCATCTCATCCTAAGTGTAATAGGACCATTATGGCTTAGAGATGGCTACAAATCCATTTTCAGCACATCTGGATAGATGTGATCTTGCTCAAAGCTTCAACTCTTCAAAAAAATAAGAGCCACTGATAAACACAAATGAGCCCAATTCAAAATCCCAGATCTAAGCATCCCTCAAACTCTGGGTCTGTTAGAAATCCAAATCCAGAGCTGTGTCTTAGAAGTAGCCCCTAATTTTACAGGGAGCTGAATCAAACACCCCACAGCTGAGCAAGCACAGATTTGGGGATGTTCACAATCCAACCCGTTTCTAACCTTGTCATCAGTTGGTAGATATGTTTTATGCCATGTGCCCACGGGCATCTGGCTTAGCAGAGATTGAACCCACGCCCTTTAGTATCAAAAGCACACACTCCTGCCACTTGAGCTAAAAGAGAAACTCATTAGCTGTTTGTACGTAGCAGTCACCTAGCCTCATGTGGGCCATTCCGTAGAGGGAGACATGGTCACTCACACTTAGCCACTGATTATACCCTAACAAAGTGTAATAAACTAAATGACAAATTAAAAGCCCAAGTGCAGACTCCTTATACAGAGAAGTATGGGAATTTTGACTGAGTAAGCAATAAGGGTGGGATCCATGAAGGGACTTAGGTGTTGCCATGCTGAGCACAAAGGAGACTAACTTTTAGGCACCTAGAAAACCACAGGAACAACACTGTGATCTACAGAGCTGAGTTAGGCACTTACACTCCCTATAAATGAAGAGGGAGCGACAGATGCTTACAGATGTGATCCACAAAAGCCAGCACCCTAGGCAGGGAGCTGCCTAAACCAGCCAATGGGAGATGCCGACTAGAGAGGTGTGTGCTAAGCCCTGCCCCTCTCTCTGAGATAGGCACGTAAGTCTGGGCTGCAGGAAGGCACCTAGCTTTGCTAGCAGCCCACGCGTGCAGACCCACTGCTTGGAGTCAGATGACATAGGCAGCTAAGGCGTTTCTTGAGGGAATGAATTAGGTGCTGGCCTTGCCCACACAAAAGTGGGGGTGGTGTGGGGCCTACAGTGTAGCTTTTAGGTCAGGCGGTAGAGCACTCCCTTGGGATGTGAAAGACTCAGGTTCAATTCTCCCCTCACTGCCAGATGGTGAGAGAGAATTTGAAGAGGGAGAGTGCTCTGCCCACTAAGCTATGGGATATTCTGTTGCGGGGCTCCCTCAACTCTGCTATTGAACTCTGGATAAATAATAAAAGAGTGGCTGGAGCAGGAGGACTGGACCTAGGGTCTCCAACCCCCCAGGTAGGTGCCCTAACCATGGGAATACACAGTCATTTTCTCATTTTCTCATGGGACCGGTGGACCTCCCGCAGGCATGCCGCCAAGGCAGCCTGACTGCCGCCCTCATGGCGACCGGCAGGCCACCCCCTGCAGTTTGCCGCCACAGGCACACACTTGGTGCCTGGAGCCACCCCTGGGTGTCTGTTACCTCCTGCCCAAAAGGAACATTTCTGAGGTACATTACCTCCTCATGGCCTGCCTTAACTCCAAGACCTTAAGAATATACTTTTTAGTATAGTTCCTTAAATATTATCCCCACATACATTGCACATGATGACCAGTGATGGGCTACTTGTTCTCAGCAGAGACCTCACATGCCACCCTTTGGTGCACTATTATGCATATATCCAAGCCAGTGGGTCCATGGGTCACAGCTACTCACGAATCTCCATTTTCTTGTGAAAATCCCAGTTAGGTTTCTTACCCACTCAGTGCTTCTACATTTTACAAAGGGAAGAAAGAGCCCATAAGACACTTTTTAAAGGAAACTACAGGCACAAAGTTATGCTAGTAAAATCACAGCCTTTGTTCATTTGCTTACAGTTGGTTCAGAGAGGCTCCTGTGATGTTCCAAGACTGGTTCTATGTAGCTTGCCCATGCTGTGAAATGTTCTCCCCCTAATCCTAGGGGAAGTTGGAATTTTATTTTTCTGTATTCAGAATTCCTAGTTTTCAATCTATGGCTTGTTACAGGACATCTGCTTATGAGATCTCATTCACACGATTAAGAATATGGTTCTTGAAAGCACAAAACATCTGCAGTGGCAATTTGGAGCAGAGCACTTACAAAAAGTGTCTTTTTTTTTTTTTTTAAGAGACACTAAATATTTTGTTTTTGTTTATGAAATAAACATAAAACTGAGCTGGCAACTGTGAGCAGTGCATCGTGGGGAGCACAGAGAGTGGCTGCAGCTTACGTTGTAACAAAGGACATAACCATGCCTTGGCAATAGGAGGAGAATGGCTGTTTAATTTCTCAGACAGGAACTTGTAGCTCATTGTTTTGTTTTCTGTTCCAGCTTTGAAGGATGAGAATGTTGTGTCTGATGCATGTCAGCAAGGAAAGAGGATTCACTAGCACAGCTGAGTTCATTTCTCTCCCCAGTGAGGAGTAAAAAGCATTTAACCGTCTCTCACTTCACCCGGGAAGGAGGAGGGGGTGTTTTCAGCCTGCGAGAAGTGTGAAGGCATTGTCAGGTTTAGGTCAGGCGGTAGCAGGGGGCTGTTTGGTTCTCTCAGTAGGCCAGATTAGTCTGATGTGAGACGGCAGCCTGGAGGCAAAGCACAGGAAAAGTGAGAACCCCCAGGAATGGGGTGGGGGAGATTGGGGAAATTGCCATGTTTCCTTGTGATGCAAGGCTGTTCTCTCTGACAATGACCTTTCTGGAAAGCAGATTCAGAAAGACTGGTTTGTGTAAAGAAACCGTACCAAGGAATTTGGACTGGAGAGGAAATGGCCATGTTTCTAGTCCTTAAACTGTAATTGTAACTAAAGTTGTGGTTGTCTCTCCTTGAGCTCTTACAAACATTTCTCCATGAGATTCCTGTTCAGATATGTACCAATGCTGATGACAACAAGACCTGATCCTACAGTCCTTACTCAGTCAGACTCAAGGAAGATGACATCAAAATGAGCAAGGGTTTCAGGGTGGGGCCCATTCTTTACATTCCTTTTACCATTGTGCTTTCCATAGTGCCTTACATCCCAAGGTCTCAGGATTAAGTGAGTCACGGCACACTCCTGTGGGCACTGGGCACATGGGAAAATGTGAGACAGAGACAGACAAATTCAGAGTTGAGTGTAAATTGACATAACTTACACAGTCAGGGACCGCAAGGTGTAAGTTACACCAATGCAAAGTACCTTAGACGGACACACCACCTCTGAAATTCACCCAGATTTTTGTACAGCTACATGATTAAGCGAGTCATGTATCAGTGGTGGCGTCGCGAATAGAAGTCAGGTGTCCTGGCTCCCAGGGATAAGCACAAGACCATATCCTTCTCTGGTGCTCAGTCCCTGAACTCCATGGTTCTGAAGGTCTGAGTTTCTGAGGTAATCCCCTTCCTCCTCTCCATTCTGAAGCAAGACAAAAATCTCCTAAAATGATGGCTTTGCTCACTTTTGCTATGCATACACGAAGGCTGTGAAGTTCGTCACAGCTTGTCTGAATTCCACCGGCAGAGCTGTGGAAAATGTTCATACTTGACCCTTGTCTCAGCCAGCTCAAACTCAGCCTGAATTCAAAGTTTGCTGTGTTTTGTCCTGGCGGCGGTGTGGAAATTACAGTAGGGTGAGTAAAATCAGTTCAGAGGGATTGGTTCAGCCCACAAAAGAGTATCGTTCAGGCCTAACGTTTGGATCATTGGTGTGAGGGGGGGAGCTGGAGCTGGGCTCTGATTCAAGACCATCTCTATTTAGAAAGTTTAGAGGGCCTAAATGAAGAATCTTTTGGGAAATCTGCTAAATTTTCTCTGTATTACGCTGCTGTATTTTATACTATGTGTTCCAGAAAGCTGGCTGAATTTTTTTCTCTAAAGAATGCTGTAAAATAATGGGATTTTGATGGCAATGACTTTTCATTGTCATTGACATTTTGAAAAGAAAAAAATTCAAGAACGCTTACAAAATATTAAGACCTTTTCCTTTTGAAATGGTGGGGGAAATGCCAAAACAAAGCAAAACATTTCAAAGTGAAACATTTCATTTTATAATTTGTTGTTGAAAAATGGAAATGTTTGTGAAAACTTGGGAACCAAATGAAAATCTTTTGGTTTGGTTTTTTCCCCCATTTTCCCCCCACAGAACATAATGATCTTTTTTTGACCATCTCTAGTATTCTGGCTTTAGCCTGACCTTTTCTTTGTTATTGGTACAAGTCAGGGGTAATTCATTTAAATGATATGACATTTTGTTATCCTTAGAGGTGCTCTCTAAAAAGGATGATTTAACATATTGTACTATACTGCACCTGGAACATCTTTCCCATAAAGAGTAGCCTATATTATGTATTAACAGTTAAAGAGGAGGAAGCACTTTCATTTTATTTTCAGCACTATTTTCAGATGCTCTTATCCTTAAAACAAAAGCTTGGGCTGTTTTCTAAACACACAGCAAACTCTTCACATATGCCATAATTAACCCCGGGTTGTGCTAAACTGCTTTTGAGAGATCAACTTCATTATAATAATAAAAAAGGAAGTACTAAACCATGGAAAATCTTATAGTGTATTTCAGGCATAGTGCACTGATCTCTGCTTATCTGCTCACAATCTTCTGTAGGTGAGGGGTTCCAGAGAAGGGCATGCTGAGTCACATGTCTAACTGGAGCTTTGCATGATACAGTAAATATAGCTGCATTTGTTTAAATGATTAGACATTATAATTAACCTGCTGCATTTATTGTAATGTCTGACCCCATGTGATCCTTCTCAGAAGATCTGGGGAGCCCACTGCCTGGACATGCGAGGTTCGTCCGCTCTCAGATAGCCTGAGGCAGTCTGAAGCTACAGGCATAGGTGGATGGTGCTGTGGAATGTTTAGGGGCTTTAAGTCACCCTTCAGTGCATAACTAGGAACTCTGGTGCTCTTTCCATATTGGTGGTCAGGTGATGCAAGACTAAAGTGGCATCTGGAGGGCACCACTACCTTGGATTTGCTTTCTACAGATTTCCTCACTCCCGCAGGAGCCTGCAAAACCCAGTGCTCTGTGTGAGGAGTGTCTCACTTTCAAAGGGGTAGCACTATAAATCTTGCTGCACTGAGATGAACATATACCCAGGGCCAGCGCAACCCACTAGGGCGCTACAATTTGGGGGGCGGCGACCGCGGCGGTATTTCGGCGGCAGGACCTTCCGCCACCTCTGTGGGGGGCGGCATTTCGGGGCGGGACCTTCCGCTGCCTAGGGCGGCAGAAAAGCTGGCGGCACTCCGGCATATACCCTGCAGTACTGTTCAGATTATACCAGTGAATTTCTAGTTGGAAATCTTTATGGAAATAAATCCTGCACTGCTGTGGATAGGAAAGATTGTTCTTTAAACTCTGTATCTGGTCTATCTGGTGCAAGAGCAAGACTTCAGCTTGAAGCCGTAATGTAAATCTAGCTCCAATCCATCTGAAAAATAATGACCCTATCCAGTGTTTTACTTTGATACTATAAGAACCGGATCCTTGCAGTTTCCTTATTGTTTACGCAGGTTTTCTAGTTTTGTTTTAAGTATTTCCCATATTGTTTACTGCTGATCATTCTCACGTACAGTGGAGTCCTCAGTGAGAGAAGACTAAAGGGATGCAGGTTTGCCCATCTATAAACGAACCAGTTTCCGAGTACTTAAGAACAAAAGAACGGCTATACTGGGTCAGACAAATAGGCCATCTAGGCCAGTATCCTGTCTTCCGACGGTCACAAATGCACAACAGTGCATTGTACAACAGTGTCAGTTTACAGTACCATTGAATTTAATACAGCAAGGCTCTCGAAATAGTTAATATGCTTTCAGCCATTGAAATCGATGTAACTACATCTCCTTTGCCTTGTTGCTTACAAAAAACTTGACAACAATTAGGATGCTGCTGTGCTGAGACCCTACTTATCATGCTGACCAATTGTCTCCTTGTTTCCTTGTACTTTCCTATTAATTTGTATCCACCTGTTGTCTCTTGTCTAATACTTAGATTGTGATTTGGGACAGGAACAGTCCTTTTGGTTCTGTGTTTGTACAGCACCTAGCACAATGGGGTCCTGGTCCATGACTTGGACTTTTCAACGCTATGATAATACAAACAATGTGCTGTTTTCCAGAAACAGATATGTCAGTTTTACAATACTAGTGAGAGTTATTTTCTAATTGAGAGTCCTCCTTGCACAGTAAGTCCATCACATATACACACACTGCAGCTGCTTATGTAGTCCTCTCACCTCTCAAAATGTACAGCAGCACTTTACTGGTGACTGGAATTCCAGCAGTGTTGCTTATTCAGAATCATCATTTGCCTTTCATCTAATCAAAATCTCTATCCTCTGATGCAGAATGCAGCTTTCAAAACAAATAACAATCTCCTAAAACTAAGTCTCATACAAATCATCTTGTATTAGTGCAATTATATGTAGCAAGTGTCAATTCTAGGTTTTCCATGCATATTTTAACAGCACAAAATGTGAATGGAAGATGCACAAAGTTTTTGTGACCTAATTTCGTTGGCCTGTAAATAAAGTAACTGTTGCTTGTGGACAAGTTAATTCGATGTTAATAGGAGTATTGTATGGTAAATTGTAGCTGAAACCCTTATATGCAAAATGTTGCATGGCCAATTATATACCACAAAAGATATGTGCAAGTGGCAAGCGCGCACCCAGTTTGTGCAAGGCGTTCAAGTAACTGTGTGGGTAAACAATAGGGGTCTGCCAAGTGTGCATGAGTGTTTAGTTTGCATAACTAGTCATCGGCATAGAGCCACAAAGGGCTCTTTGCTTTGTTATACCTTAACTCTTAGGTATCCTGCTGCCCCATGGAATTTAAAGCTCAGAGTTAAGGCTCCTTGTGCATTGTACCAGGAAAATTAGGCGCCTAAGAAAGGGATTCACTGAAGCCAACAAGCTGATGGAGGCACCTCTTAAACTAGCCAGTAGGAAATACCCAGGAGAGGGATGGGGCCTAAGCCCTCCAAGGCAGTTAAGTGTTTAATTATGGGCTGGAGGGAGGCACCTTTCTCTGCTTGAGATTCCCAGCTATGAACCCTCTGTTGGAGTTAGGCTCCTAAATCAGGTCAGTCCTTTCTTGTGAAAACAGACACCTGCCTCCCCCCCTCGCCCCATTATGGCCAATATCCAGTGGTTTGGGCACCCATCTGGGATATGGGAGACCTGTTCTTAAATCCCTGCTCTATCTGCTGTGGAGCACGGACCAGATCTACCACATTGCAAGAGAATGCTCTAGCTACCAGGGTATTCTGGGTTGAGTTTCTGGGTATGTCTGTATTTGAACTGGGAGGTGTTATACCCAGCTTGCATATATGGACCCATGCTAGTTCTGCTTGAGCTACCACACAAAGTAGCAGTGTGTCCACGGTAGCTCGAGTGTGCCTATAGAGTACATACCCGGGGGTAGGTGGGATTGTACTCAGGATGGCTAGGCTAAGCAGCAGCCGCCTCTGTTGCCACGGACACAGTGCTATTTTTAGGTGCTAGCTCAAGCAGAGCTAGTACAGGTATGTCTGTGCAAGTTGGGAATCACCTCTCCCAGCTCAAATGTAGACATACCCTCCATATTTCCCGTAGAAGCCATTTCACTTTGTATGAAATAATTCATGGGTTGGGGGCAGGGGGAAGAGAGATGCAAAGAGAGATTGACTTGATAGCCCAGGGGTTAGGGCAGTCCCTGGGATGTAGGAAAGTCAGGTCCAGGTCCCTGCTCCAAATCACACAGAATGGAGATTCAAACTAGGTGAGTGGTCAAACTGCTGGTGTATTGGGCATAACTGGACAGGCCCCTTCCCAGAAAATTCCTGGCTGTCCTTTTGTCTGAGATAGTTGGAGAAATGCCTGGTTTGAAAACCCTACCAGAGCTTAGAGCGTGAGCTAGGGTGCTGAGCAGGTTGGCGGTGTCTTAGACTTAGGCAGCTTTGCGCATGCCCAGTGATGGAAGCTTTGGAGGTGCCTCCAGGATCAGGTTGCAGCTGAATGAGGTGTTTTGAGGATCTCGGTGGCACTTATATGTTGGATTTAGGCACTTTAAGCTCATGCTGACTGTACACATAAACAAGACTTTTGTACACGCATTTTTTAAAAAATGCATCTATTTCCCTGCTTAAGAATACTGCTATTAACGCGTAAGAACCTTGTCTACAAGCAATGTTTAAAGGACAGGATGGCTTCAATGGTCTGTGAAAATGTTAGAAAACTAGGGAACCGCTAATATATATTCCTTGGCTAATGAGATTATTTAACTCTATTTGTGTTAGTCAAAGGTTTTGAGAAACACATTACTCAATGAAACTTTAATTGAAAAATAGCAGATTTTTATATACTCAAGTGCAATTTTGGGCTTAAAAATTAGCAAACTGTAATTTTTGTCAAGTATCAGAGGGGTAGCCGTGTTAGTCTGAATCTGTAAAAAGCAACAGAGGGTCCTTTGGCACCTTTGAGACTAACAGAAGTATTAGGAGCATAAGCTTTCGTGGGTAAGAACCTCACTTCTTCAGAAACACTTCTTGTTTTGGTTTTGCAAAATAAAAACCCAGGAGTTGTTTCTGAAGAAGTGAGGTTCTTACCCACGAAAGCTTATGCTCCCAATACTTCTGTTAGTCTCAAAGATGCCACGGGACCCTCTGTTGTAATTTTTGTGTACATTCAAGCTTTGACTCATGCAGAACTATGTATGTAAAAGCTGTACAAACAGAATTACAGCTGTCTTGCCTTTTGCTTCATTTTTGAGTTTAATCGTTTAAAAATCGGGGAGTTCATTGTCTTGATATTCCACTAATGTGTACATTGAGTTTACTAATACTGTACTGACCTTCAAAATGGTGTGCTATTTTACAGTGTGCAGTGACATTTATGTGCCCTGTTGGACTCCAAAAAAGATGTTAATTTTCATAGATTATATGTCAAGTTTGAAACAGTACAAGGTAATTTAGTACTTCTACGTTGTCCATTTGCACTCATGGTTGGAGCAGTTGACTGGACAGTTCTCTCTAGTACAGTTACAAAAGAAATTGTATTAAATACAGAAAAGGCAAAAGAGGAATCTTGGGAAAGTAGATACAATCAGAGCAATACAAAATGATTTTTTCAAAAGTTTAATTAAACAAAAAAAAATCTCCGCTGATTTGTGGATCAAGTAATGATTAATTCAGATTAGATGAAGTGATTCAGATCCTGCGTACGAGTATTTGAACATCACTGTTAGGTAGGGCTCCGTGTTTGTCACGGAGATCATGGAGGTCACGGATTCTGTGACTTTCTGCGAACTCTGTGACTTCTGCGGCAGCCAGTGTGGCTGACCCCAGGGCTGCGCAAGCAGCTGGCTTCAGGGGCCAGCTGCTCAAGTGGTCTCAGGGACAGTCACACCGGCCACTGCTGGAGTGGCTCCTCAGCCAGCCGCTCAGGCAGCCCCTCAGCCAGCCACACCAACCACTGCTGGAGCAACCCTGGAGCCAGGGAACGCAGGAGCCGGGGCCGTTGCGACTGGGTCCTGGGACTGCCTGAGCAGCGGTCCCGGGGGCGGCCAAAGCAGCCACTGCTTGGCGGCCCCCAGCAGTGGTCCCAGGGTGTCCAGAGCTGCCGCTGCTCGCCGGCCCCCGGCAGTGGTCCCGGGGCAGCCCCCCAGAGCACCTCCCCCAGCAGCGGCCCCCCCCAGACACCTGCGCAGTAGCAGCCCCCCGGGGCACCCCCTACCCCAGCAGTGATCCCTCCCCCAAGATTTAGTCAGGGATATTTATAGTATAAGTCATGGACAGGCCACGGGCTGTGAATTTTTGTTTATTGCCCATGACCTGTCCATGACTTTTAGTAAAAATACCCGTGACTAAATCATAGCCTTACAGTTAGGTTACCATCAAAAGGCCTCTTAACCGAAGCAAAGTAGAACACAAATACTTATTCTTGGTCTTGAGTTAGTTTTCAGGTATCAGTTATAAACACCAGCAATTTACAGTTGCAGATTGGCAAGCTGGGAATTATTTTGGGTTTGTAAAATGTTGTCAGTCTTGTTTTGGTTTTGCAAAATAAAAACCCAGGAGTTGTTTGGAGCTGAACCACATTTTATACAAATCACCCACAGGATACAGGGTGCCATTTCTGGTTCTTCTCGAGTCAGTCAGTATTAAAAAAAATTCAAAATACAATCTCAACAGTGTTGTCTCTCCTTTGTTTGGCTCCATCTACGCTGGCATTTAAAATAGTGCTCTCTGAATTTTATGTGCCTTTTCAGCTATTAAATTACAGGTTCCTCTGCAGCACAAGCATTTATCTGAAACCAGATTGGAATTCAAGGGTCAGTTTACACTTGCCTTTAAAATAAGTCTGAGAACCATTTAATGGAAAATTTGTTAAATATAATCAAAATGGGCCACCTTCCTGACAGCAATATAAACACAGCTCTGGCAAGGAAGGAAGGAAGACATTGATCAAAAACACTGACTTCTAGTATGGCCCTATCTGTTCACTGAGCACTGTGTTTTCTGTTTAACGCTGTGTTGTTTGTAGCAAACTTGAAACTTCAGATACTTTCCAGAGTCTGATTTTAAATTACTCCTTTACTCTGGTTCTAAAGTAAATTGTCTGTGGGGTGATTTCTGATATGGGTTCTCATTCTTTGGGTAATCTTTCCAAAGGATGTGAGTCACCTCTCCATTATTTGTAAAGAATATGGAGAAAGTCAAATGTTCTTTTGTGGGCATTTGGAGTGGGATGTTAAAGTAAAAAAATAGATGGGCTGTTGATCATCATGAGTCACTTCTTGGGAAGAAAAACAACAACTCACTAACAGCTGACCTACTGCCATTTGTGCCAGCGGGTTGTTGCTGACTCAAGAAGTAGGTATTGACAGCTGCAGGATGCACTGGAGTTTTGATAGCAATACTACAGATAGAGGATTTTTGAGGTAGGGAGAAGTCACCTGTTAATTTCTGGGATTTTTTAAATCTTCCTTTAATTTCAAATATCTTCACAAGTTAAACAACCTGCAAATGGCTGTAAATTCAAAATAATCATAAAAATATAGGGCTGGAAAGGGACCTCAAGTGGTCATAAAGTCAAGCCCCCTGTGCTAAGGCAGGACCAAGTAAACCTAGACCATCCCTGACTGTTGTTTGTCCAATTTGTTCTTCAAAACCTCCAATGATGGGGATTCCACACCTCTTTTGGAAGCCTATTCCATTACTTAACTATTCTTACAGTTAGAACGTTGTTCCTAATATCTAACCTAAATCTCCCATGCTTCAGATTAAATCCCTTACTTCATGTCTTACCCTTAATGGACATGGAGAACAATTGATCACCGGCTTCTTTATAGCAGCTCTTAACATAGTTGAAGATTGTTATCGGGTCCACCATCAGGTTTTTTTTTTTCAAGACTAAACATGCCCAGTTTTTTAACCTTTCCTCATAGGTCGCGTATCATCTCTGGCACCCTGCATCTGACTCCACTCCCATGGCTTCCAGTTCTGAGCAATATTGCTCTTCATATCAGACGAGAGGTTGCCACTGGAAAGTTACTGGAGAAAGTACGTGACAACTCAAGCCTGCCGCTGCACAATGACCTTTTTAAACCACCAGCTGCATGTCTGCTGTCATGTCGGCCATTACGGACTCATCTGCCATGCCAGGATGTTAGGATGGAAACACTCTGGCGAGAGGAATGGATATCTGTTATAATCCCCAACCAGTCCCTCGTCACTGACCCCACAATTTCCCTGCCTGGTTTTGACCTGCCCCGTCACCAATGGTCCCTGTTGAACAGGTTCCGGACCGGGCAAGGTCTATGTGCAGCCAACCAGTATCACCGGGGTCTTCGTGACAGCCCTTTGTGCAGCCGCAGCACAACACAGACTATGACGCACATTGTCAGTGAATGCCTGCTGCCTAGGTTCAGTGGTGGCTTAGAAGAACTGCATCACACCACTGAAGATGCCATCGCTTGGCTAGACGACTATGCACATGCTAAATAAATAGGTTGGAGTTATTAAACCTTTTATCACTTATTTTGCCCTCCTCTGGACTTTTTTTTCCAATTTATCCACATCTTTCCTAAAGTGTGGTACCCCAAACCCGACACATTACTCCAGCCGAGGCCTCAACAGTGCCGTGTAGAGCTGGACAATTGCCTCCTGTGTCTTACAGCTGACACTTTGGTTAATACACCCCAGAATTATATTAGCCTTTTTTGCAACTGCATCACATTGTTGGTTCCTATTCAATGTGTGAGCCACTATCGCCTCTAGATCCTTTTCTGCAGTACTATTGCCTACCCAATTATTCCTCATTTTGTAATGGTCCTTTAATGGACTTTCAGCTAGGTGGCGTGTATTGAAGTGTTAACACGGTAAAACAGGACTGAACCCTGCAACAACAGCTCGTTTTCACTGGGATAGCTAAACCACTGTAGCTGCACAGGGCAAATCATAATGTTGATTCCACACTGCACCAGTGTAAAGTGTGACTTGCACTGGTGCACGGCTCAGATACAGGCGACTGATTTCAGAAATAAAGAAGCCATGCTATAATAGCCAGACTGGTATGACATAAGTTTTTCCACCTTAAACAGTACAGCAGCTCATTTGTCCCCAAATGTAAACCCAAACAAGTGAGACTGGTCCCTGATCCCCACATTTGGTAACACCACAATGATTATTATAAAGTCCTTTGTACCAACAGCAAGAGGAAACGGGTACCTGTTAGAAGCCAGTGATTTCTCAGCACAGATGAGAGGGACCAGTTTGCACATAATTATTTGAGACCCACTGAAAGAACTCAGTACCAATGCCCAGTAAACTCAATAGGAATAGGAATCTTTCCATTGATTTTAATGTCAGGTGGATCAGACCCTCAAATGTATCAGGTGAGGCAGAGAAACCTCATTCTGGTTTGCATTCAGGCCTAATTTATGTGCAGTAGCAAAGTGCTTTTAATTTTAAACCTGTGCATGTTATATTGCACTCAGCTATGCAACTGTGAGACTAATGTGCCTGTTTGATAAGTGGGACACAGGGTGCACTCTATAAGCTCTCTAAACGTCATGTGACAAGCATTTTCAATCAAAGAGTGAGTCGTTCTGTAACCTGACGGCTGTTCAGTGGGTTACTCAGTGACCTATAGGCAATGCTAACGGGTTTGTATGATTTTTTGTTTTTCTTTCTTTTTTCAAACCCACAATGTTTCTGAAAAATTAGTGTGAGGGTTTTTTTGTTTGGTTTTGGTTGAAACACGAGGCATTGTGTTTGCTTCTGTAAAATTTACATGTTTTGTACATTGCTGGATGGCTTTGGAGGTGTTTGAATGCAATACAATTACTTGTATTTTGCCAACTTTGTTGCTTTTGTCAGCTTTTTCAACAAACTATTTCTGAGTCTCTGACCAACTCTAGATTATGTAAATTATTTTAATATAATTACTCTAATTCAATTGCTTGAGAAATTATTGTAATATTATATACAGTTAAATGATCACCAGTGTACATATGGATACCTTTTTGATCATTCATCTAAGTGGTTCTGATACTAAAATAACTGATCTTGAAAGCAACCTGCTTGCATGTAGATAAATAGAATCTATGGGAACTATTTATACTGATCAGGCAGCTCAACAGGGATCCACTAAATAACACAAATGTGTTCATTACACAAACTACCTATAAAGCATACACAATGCAATATACAATGTATTTAGTAATTTATGGCTTAGTTACACATCTGACTCACCAGCACAGTTACAGATGAGTTGTAATGCAGACAATTAGAAGAGTGCTACTTAAATAATCTTCCTAAGATTCTTTTACAGGAAAACTTATTGCAGAATATAAGGTGTTTAAATTAGAGCTGCTTTCCTGGATAAAACATTCCAAAATGTGCACTAACAGTATGTATACAGTAGACTTCAATAAAACAGTAATAACTGACATGCTACATTGCTCACATATACCTCTCACCTAATATATTCCTGACATTATGCACAAACATTTATCCTCTAATATCAATTTATGCAAATCTGACATTTGTTCTACTGAATATTAACTTAGATTAAGAAAAAATGGCTCAATATGCCTATTCATTATTTCTTAATGTCAATCAGAGGGTTCATCAGGCCACTTCAGATCCTTGTGAAAGGCACCTTTGCAGCTTCTGATCTGATAATAACGTTCAAGTTCCAGTCCTGGCACAGATGATCTCCAGCCAATAAATCCTTGAGTTGTTTTAGGGATTGGAGGAGATGGGTAGACCTGAAATAAGAGTAAATAAATAGAATTAAGTATATTTCTTGTCCATTTCTATTGTACTGCCATGCAACATGCTCTTTTGTATTCTAGTGTTGATGGAATGGACAATTTTTTTAATTGATGAATGCTAATACTACTTCAAAGTTTAAATGAATTCTGTCTTTAAAGTAGTGCCAATTATATGCTGTGCCATCCTGCATAGTGCTGAATAACCTTCAACTTCCAAGAGTTGACTAGCACCCTACCGGATTGAGCCCATAATACAGAGGTCATCATTAAAAAGCATCTAGAATATTTTGGGGGCCCATTCTACAGCAAGCTATGTTGAAAATATTTTTAATAGCAATGGAAAATATTAAGAGGTTCTGGTTAAGCAATTGGGATTTTTTTGACCAACAGGCTTAAAAATTATTGCAATGCCTAAATCAGTGTGTATGGAAGAAAATAAGCTAGTTCCAAAGGTAATAAACAAGAGGTAATCAGAAGTTAAAAGGAAAGCATTCCATTTGCCATCCAATCCTCAGTTTTTATCAACATACATCTGATTTTTCAAGTTTTCTCGACTATTGAAAGGCACCTTAAGCAAAAAGAAGAGTATGAAAATTAGCCTTAACTTAATTTGGCAGGAAAGACTTAAGTGTTTAATATATTTTAGATTATAGCGTCTCATCATTATCTTTGTTTAATAAATTACTAGAGCCTTTGTTTGGTTTTCACTGTTAGAAGCAAAATTTAAGCCAATGCTTTAATTGTTTCCCAACTATCAAATATTAAAATAATCTCTGGGTAGGTAACATTTCTAAACAAGGGAAGCAGACATTTTGGTACCAAATTGGATGTAACATAGCAAAGAAATAATAGTTCTAAGGCCAAACGCTGAAGCTATTACTGAAGCTGGCTCTTGCACCGAGAACTACTTATCCTTTAAAGTCTGTTTCTAGCATAAAAGATGGTTCTGCATCAAGTTAATCAGTAAGAAGGAAACAAAACAAAAGCCAGCATTCTCCGATCACTGACTGCGCTGCTTACTTTGGCTGAATCAGCCTACTAAGGCACATTAGAAGTGCTCTCTGTTGTACCACTTTAACATCTGGGGACTTACTCAGTAGAGAAATACACAGGGAGAGAACCATGTTTCAGTTTATTCTTTTGCCAGAGTTGTTTTGCTTTGTTCCTTGGCCAAGACTGAAAAATGTTTTTGATATTTAGGTGGAGCACGTCCTTTGAAGAGATGATTTTCTATTGCCA
The DNA here is from genome assembly GCF_011386835.1 of Chrysemys picta bellii. Lineage (NCBI taxonomy): Eukaryota > Metazoa > Chordata > Testudines > Emydidae > Chrysemys > Chrysemys picta. The sequence goes on along the minus strand of NC_088803.1, from coordinate 44,212,384 downwards.
TAAACGCCACCCACTGAGCAGGATAATGGCGAAAACAATGTCCCACCTCTATTTGCAGGAAAGAGAAGGGGACGAGAAGGCAAGGGGATTGCATGTCTAACCCAGCCAAAGGAACGGACATGTCATTACTGTGCATTGCCATGAGAGAGAGCAAATGGGATCATTTCAAATCACCGATTTAGAAACCATGAATATGGATCTTCATGTAAAAGGATGAACTGCTGCATAGATCCCAAACTAATTCTTGCTCTCCTTGGCAAAGGTCAAATCTGAAGCCTTGGCCTCTGTTTCTGTGCACACACCATTGGCTGCACATGCTAATCTTACAACTGAGTGACCAACTGCCGAATTTGTAATACACACGTTGAATGCACAAGACAGGTGCAGGTGCAATTACTTGTGCCTACAAATTAAGGGTAGGTCCACACTGCAGCTAAGAAGTGTCATTCACAGCTCAGGTAGCTGCATGTGCACTAGCTCTGCTCGAGCTAGCACGCTAAAAGAAGCAATATGGTCACAGCGGCATGGGTGGCAGCTCAGGCTAGCTGCCTGGGTATAACCCCATCCAAGATATGTACTCGGACAGCTCGCCCGAGCCGCCAATCATGCTGCTATGGCCACAGTTATTTTTTGTGCACTAGCTCAAGCAGAGCCTGTGAGAGTGCGTCTAACCGAGCTTCACATCTTCCAGCTGCTGTGTAGACATACCCTAAAAGTGCAGACATAGGTAAGCTTGGCTCTGACTTGAATATTTGGACTTACAACACGATTTAAGAATGTGAAGCTCTAACAGCAGAAAGGGTGGCACTTTTTCAATTCTAACATTCTGCACTAACTTTTTCTTTAATTTTCAGTTATTTTGATTTTGATAGCAGCTTTGTGGCTTATTATTTTTGTAAATCCTTTAAAAAGAATTTTTTTTCCACCAAGAAGTGGGGTTTCTAATGTTACTTTCTTCCATAATATGGTACGCATCTCAATAGAGATATTGTCTCATGGACTAACCTCCCCTCCCATTGGCAATCGCATGACCCCCAGCTCACCACCTGTTTCTGACTGAGTATCCTGCTCACTGGCAATTAGCAGTTACTTAATTGCTTACATGGAAGAGAAATATTAAGAAATTGAATGTATTGTTGGCTTCTTTAATATGAGCCAACAGCAGGAACCAAGAACAGCCAATACCATGTCACAAGTCAGCTCTCAGCAGACCACCAGTGATCAATGGATCTACTGCTATAAGGAAAAGGCTACAATAACCAGGCCAAAGGAGGAAGAAGAATTCACTTCATAGTTACAGACACTGATGCAATGTTACAGCAGATTCTGTAGTAGTACTGATAGAGAGACAGGTATTCATAGTTCCTTTATAGATATATGAAACAGGAGCGCTCTCCCAAGGAAATGATGATATAAGGCCCTGACTTAAAGAAATCTGCCCATGCGATCTTTTACTCCAGCACAGTTCTGGTCAGTTCAGTGGGGTGAAATAAGGGTCCGTGGTGGTGGATGTCTTTGTAGGATTGGGGCTTATGGGGCTTTCAATCCTTATGCACACAAGTAATCCTTTTGAAGCCCCGGGGGTCTCTCTAAATTCTACTATCTATTAACCTAGCAGCTCCCAAATGTCTTCCGTTGGTGCCCCCTTGAAAAGGATGAGTGAGAGTCTTCTCACATTACAGGTTGGCACCATTGCCACCAATTTTATTCTGCCCATTTTCTCTTCTGTTCTCTTCTGCCTTTTAATCTTCCCCTTCTCATGTGCTTTTATTTTTGCTTTGTTTTGTGGCTACATGCTGCTCTTTTGGCTACTGAGCAGAAGATTGCCTGGGTGGGGACATCCACTTGACGTACAAACACTGTACAATTATGAATTAAACAATGTGCCAGGTTCCACTGTCAGAAACAGGTGTGTGTACAACTCCCACTGGCATTCAGGAATATGAGTAGTAACGACCTGCTATAAAACCAAATTGCTGAATCATCAGTTAGAATATAGCCCAGTAGGAGTAGCAAGAAAATCTAATTTGTGCCACTAAGAGGGCTTAAAATAAATAAAATCCAGAAAAAAATGATTTGTTTCAATAAAGACAGAGTAAGGATTTGCTTTTACAATGTTGAAGTTGAAAAATGGCTCTTAAAAATGGGTTATGATAAATCTTGAAATCATTGAGAGATGGAGGGGGAGAGGGGATTCCACAGAGCACCTTATAAATACTACTCCCCCTCCTCGCCACATTAGATGACTGATCTGATACTATATAAACCTTATGTTACACAGAAACCCATAGTAACAACCACATCTAAAGAGAAATTCCCTGGCTTAAGTGAACCCTTTAAAGTATCCCTGAGGTTTCCAATACAACTTAGTCTGACCTTTAGTGGAAGACCCACCTCTACTAGGTGACTGACTTTTAGCACTTGGGTGGCTGCTTAAGACCGATTTAACCTATATTGCCATTTTTAACTCTATTGTCTAACCTTAATATATTTTTCCACTGGTGTTACACGTCGGATTTGTAAATGTTCTGGAAGCTCTATCTTAGGCTTAGTGGGTTCTTTCCTTTCGTCTTTTATCAACTAAAAATAGAATATCAACATTAATCAAAAATTAACACTTCAGGCTAAGAAATGTGTTGTCCTAGCATTTTAATAGCTGATCTCTAAACCATTCCCATCACTATGGTATCTGTGCACTGTGTTCTTGGCCCCCAATACAGGACTATTTATTATACAGCTTTGGAAGCTGTTCTAATGCACTTTTCAGTTTCAGAAAGGGCTTTAATTCTGAATTGAAGACAGGCTGAATTTTGCTGAGCACCCTCAACTCTCTCTTACTTCACTGAATCGAAGACACCTGCACATTTGTTTTGTGTGACAATAAACTAAAAATTCGTAATAAAAGTGCCAAATACATTTGCAATATACAGCGAATAGTAGTATATGGCATTAAACATATTGGTTAAAGCTTATATCGTGCTTTTCATCTGTAAATCTCCAAGTGCTGTACAAAATGTAATTTACCCTGTTTGTAAAGAAGGGATACTGAAGCCCAGAGGGCCAGATTTTCAAAGGTACATAGGCACCTAACGATGTAGATGGACAATAGGACTTAGGCACCTATCCTTCTTAGGCACTTTTGAAAATCCCATTAGGCATTTATTTGCATCTCTAAGAGTCTAAGTACCTTTGAAAATCTGACCCAAAGAGATTAAGAGTCTTGTCCAAAGTCACACAAATCAGTGGCAGAGTTGGGAACAGAATCCACATGCCATCCAATCCATGCCCTAACCATTGGATCATAATATATAAACTTGCAACGCTGCAGCCCCTTTCTGTTATTGCTGCTTGTGTTCACATTTGTTACAATTTGTTTTAGGTGCACTTAATCATTCTTTCAAGACATTCAATACAGGAAATCTTATGCAGAAACTAGTCTCACAGAGAAGATCGTATCAGATAGTCAATTAAATTCAGTAAAATATGAGTCACTTAATCTGCATCCTGTAATGTTTAAATATACAGGCCATGAACCTCTTCCCATTTAAACCAGTGGGAGGTTTGCCATTAAATTCAGTAGCAACATTAACCCTATTTCAGTAGAGATTATTTTAGCACATGGTAAAATTCCTTACTAAAAATTAAATTAGCTAAATCCTTGCCCTCCTTCCATTTTAAAAGCATCTCATAGACAAACAAAGGGGAAATATTCTCCTGTCAGTGCATCTAGTTCTGGTCAGCACCACCGAGAGTGATGTGCATCAAGAGGAATATTAGAATATGTGCAACATACAAAGTACAACTTGTCATATTTTATTCTGAAAGAAACTGGAACTATCACCTTAAAAGAACCCCATTTGTTAGTACTCCTACAAATAGGGCTCCAAGTTATCAGTGCTTATCTACACTTATATGCTCCATTCATGTTGTCTGCAAAAGAAGACCAAGATTCTTTGAAGAAATATATTTTGCTGCTAGAGAGACCTTAGTCAAGTCCTGCTATTTCACCCAATTAGGGGGATTGGATTGGGGCTGGGTAGATAGCCTGATGCTTGTTTGATAACTGACCACGGCTGCCAGCCTCGTTAGCAGGAGCTATAAGGCTGGCAGGAAGGGAGAGGAGAGGAGAGGGCAGAGACGGGCCCGGATCGGATCGGATCGGACCCGACCCAACCCAACCCAGTCTGTTGCTGGCCAGGTCTGTGGTAGGCTAAACTGCTGTAAAAAGGCTGGATATAGTTGGGAACTGGTGGTGGGGACTTGATCACAAATAAAGAGCATGGGTGTTGCACCAACCTGAAGTCCCCCTGAGGAGAGGGAGAGAAGGGCTGAACCAGAGGGGCATGGTGTGCACCCTGTTACAGCTTGGCTTTCAATAATAATGATTCTAAACTGGGACATCTTAACTGAAAGTTGTACCTAGCTATTCTGGGTATACTAGTCAAGTACATTTCATACACATACTACATCAAATTTAGTTTTACCTCCTCAAAAGGTGTTGTTAAAAATCCCCATTTGATGGACCATTTCTTTGCAGCCTCAAACTCAGTTTCAACGTGGTATTTCCTGAAGCAGACAGAAATTATGTTTGAAAACTCTTTCCCAGCTATCATTAAAATAAAAATTCTAAAGTCACAAAACACAATTTAGGATGATGAGAAATGTAAATTATTAAGTTGTAGTCCCCCCAACTTAAACCAGAAGTATCTGTATTAAAAATTTAAGGCTCAAGAAGTCTCAGCCAAGGATCTTATCAGAGAAAAGTAAGACTGAATATGTCCCCTGCTAAATTAGATTCATGTTTAGAATTCATGCTCAGATGAAGTCTCAGAAACATAATCATTTGGGAATCCTGACTCAATAACACTGGCAGATTTTGTTACAGTAGTGGCCAGTAATCCATGGAAAAAATGACTCTATGAACCTGTCAATGAGAACAGACCTGATTTCATATTTCATATGTCTCAATTAACCAAATATACCTGTTAAGAATGAACTACAGATAAACTAATTTAATAAACACACACCAAAATAACTATGACCATTGCTTAGACTTTAAGCAAAAACTCTGCTCAGAATTGCATTTACTACACTTCTTGTTGATTATTCATCTATTTTTTTCTTACCTTAAGAAAAAGGACTTTACTTGCTATTTTTCCCAATTACTATTGGTACCTGCCACTCCACATCACGCACATATACATGAGAAAAATGGGTGTAACAAGAATCATACCAATGACTGTGGAGTGTATTGATGAATGAAACGCATATGTAGCCCACCTCATATTCATGTCTCATCAGCTTAGCTTTTCTGTTCAGGAGTGTACTTGCTACGGTTTTTTTAAAATTAAAACAGGTATTTAATTTCACAGAGACATCAAAGCTTTTCAAGAGTTTTACACGGTATAACACTTATCAGGCAAAATCTGTCATATATATTCAGAGATGAGGGAAAATAGAGAGAGAAGGAAGGGAATATTAACAAAGGCAGTGCTATATATAATAGGCCATTTAGATAAATAAGTATTTATCAGGAAACCAGAGAGCCCCGAGGTCAGTGGATTCAGTGATGGGAAGAAATGAGGATTGGGATAGGGAAGGTCATTAGGATAAGGTCCTGGGAATGGGCATGAGAGGGGGAAAGGTGTGCAATGTGTTTGAGGCTGCAGGAGGGGAGGCATGGGTACCAGAACTGTGTCTGCAGGATTGGGGCCAGGAGCCATGTGGGATGGGGTGAGCCATGTGGTAGGGTGTGTGTGCGTTGGGGTGGGCTTCTTCTGCGGGGAGGGGGTTGTGTCTAGAATTGAGGCTGGTATACAGGCCACAGGGTGAGAGGAGAAGTTTAGGGGATGGGGCTTTGGAGTTGGAAAGAGGGGGTTGGAGATCGCAGTGGAGGGGGGAGATTGGGGTAGAGACCCAGGAGGGGGGGTCAAAGCAAGGGGTTGGGGGAGGAGATTCGGGTGGTGACCCAGGGTGGGGGGAGTTGGAGCGAGGGAGTGGGGGAGGATTTTTGGGTTGCGACCTGAGGGGGGGGACGCGAGCCAGAATGAGGATTGGGATGGGGGGCAGGAGATTCAGTAGTGACTTGGAGGGGGCGAGTCAGAGTGAGAGGAGTGGGGGGACCTTACCAGATGTTATCCTGAGCCACAAAGTTGAATTGCTGGGTGGGGTTGGTGCTTCTCTGTGCCATGGCTCACCCCTGCCCCCACTAGCGCCCCCCTAGAGGTTGGGCTGAGCCCTCCAGCGGCTCCGGTACAGCCTGATGCCTGGGACTGAGCCAGCCTGGCCCTGCCCTTTGCCATCTCAGGCGTTGCTAGGAGACGGCGGCATGTTCAGGCTCCAGGGAGGAGTGACTAAGGCCTGGCACCCGGTTCCCAGGCTACCGCTGCCTCTCCCTGTAACGAGCCCCCCAGAGCCTGCTGCTTGGATCTCCCCTTTCCCCAGGACCCCAGCCCATAGCTGTGATCCCCAATACATCTCAGCAGCTTCCCTCCTCCTGCAGCACCCAGCCCTAACCCAGCTCCTCAGCACCTCTTCTGACCCCCCACACTCTGATCACTCCCAAATCCAGCTCAGTATCTTCCCTCCTCAACACACAGTGTCCTACCCCCAGTTACCAAGCAATAGCCCTCCAAGTCCAGAGGTTGCTGAGAGAGAACAGCATTTCCAAAACCTCAGGTCGCAGCCCGGGAGTCACCGAAAGCTATAACCCCCACAAAAAGCCACCCCAAGCCCACACACCACTGAAACTCATAGCCCCAAAGCCGGAAAGCCTGCAGTCCCCACAGAAAACCACTCTAAAACTTTGCCTTCCTATTCCAGAAACCATTGAGAACCACGCCCCCTTCAATGCCCCCAAACGACTGATAGGGCTCAGTGCCTTCCCAAAAGAAGCCTGAACCACCAACCGTAATCACTGTTAGTCATTACCCCCTCAAGACCCACATTACCACCCTAAATCCCAAAATCATTTTTAGCACATGCCAGCCTTCCGTTTTAATTTCCCCAGAATATTGACTATCTGCTCTATCTCCATCCTTTATGTATTTCAAAGGGAACAAAAATGTATGGGCATGATTTTTTATTTATTATTATTTATATTGCAGTGGGATCTAGGAACCCCTGTCACGGATAAAGACCCTATTGTGCTGTGCAAACACAGAACCAAAAGGTGAGCCCTGCCCCAAAGAATTTACAATCCAGCTAATGCAATCTATTGTCCTGGTGGTGTATATAGCTTTTCACTGTTGGCAGGTACACCACCGCCACCCACCTCCCCAAAACACAGTGACCCCTGACACAGCTCTGCAAAACAATGCAATTAAGGAACACCGGGATTATTACTACTTAATTGTGGTGCTTTCTGAATAGCAACATAAACAGGTGTCCTTCATGATCCAGCTAGTTTTTAGAAAGCCTTTGGTTGTGCAAGCGTCCTGCATGCAACTATTAGATTTGCTAATTATTTTCATTTGACAAATGGAATTTGATGCATCAGTACATTGTCAAGGTGTAATCTGATAGGGTGTTTTCCCAGGTTCAATGGCCTGATTATTTATTCTGATGACCATTCTTGTTGTTATTCTTCCCTCCCCCTGCTCCCCAACACTCTTATTAACAGAGTTGTAATTTGAAGTGTTTGTTATTTTACAGATGGTGTTTTTCTTCTCAGCCCCCCCTCCAAGCCCTAAAATGTGCTCGTCTTTGTGAAGAGTGGCAAAAACAAAAATGAGGGACAGAGCAAAAATAGTAGAAGAGGAATTTTAAGGGTGAGGGGGCAAATGTGGCTTTTTTGCTTCTTTATTATGTGTGAAGAAGTCCAGTAAGGATTGGTTTTGATTTTGAAGGTTTCCCACCATTCCTTGTTTACATTAGAAAGTCCACCATGGAAAATTGTAATGATTAGAGAATTAGTACCAAGGAAGTGAAACCAAATCATCTGTGGGGGAAAGGGGTTTCATTCAGACAATTTACACCTCTGTTTTTCACTTATTTTGTTAATAACTATTTAATGAAAACACCTGAGATAAAAGGTCACTTTTTTAAAGGATCCAGTAACATAGGTCCTTGAGATAAAGGCTAAAAAACTCTCAGTCTCCATTACCAAGTCATCCAATGAGTCCTTCAGCAAAACCAGGGAAGAGCATATTTGGTGATGATATTTCTAAGTTTAAAAAAAAAAAAGGCAGAAAAAGAAACTTTAAAAAATAAGTAGCTATGAACACCACCTTTCTGGCTCCTGTAGAAGAAGCAGCAAAAAAACCAACCAAACAAAAAAACAAACAACTCTCCCCCCCTTTTTTTCTTTGAAGCTCACTTTTAAAATGTTGCACAGTAAGATACATTCTTTTATGTACATAAAGTTTACTACAGTCCTTCTTTCATGATTTGTTATACAAAATAATAGACTGTGAAATAGTGCCATGTTTTTGTAGGGTGAAGATAGGTCCAGAAACCAGGTATATTAAAATACGTGGTTGCAACTATAAAGAAGAAAGAGTAACTAAATGTATGTAAAGTAGATGGGCAAATTACAGGCTGAGAATGAATTTCTGCAGTTGCTATTAGAATAAGGTTGTTGCAAACAATATGTAAACATATCTTTTTTTAAGATGGATTCTGCTTGGATTTAGTTCCTGGTTTTGCTGGACCTGTGTACAACGATCCTGTCTAGTGCAGGAGTTCTCAAACTGGTCTTTGAAGCTGCTTATTTTACTTTGCGCGGCATCTCTGTCTGTATAGGTAGAACTATATGGAGCCGTTGCCTCACAGATGCTGGAATCTGCCCATGTGGAGCAGTTTGCAAGATCAGTGCATTAGTATATATGAAAGGTTATTTTCTGTTAGTTGTAGCCTGCTTTCCAGAGGATATTTTAAACTAATGAAACTAATAACAAATGAACACCTCTTCTGCACCCTTGGTAGCTGCTTCTTATATTTGTCCAGTGTTTTATATTCAAACATAATCAAGTTTGCAGACCACACCAAAATTTGGGGTATGTAGGGGGAGTAAAGAAGACATAATCAAACTACAACATGAGTTGGAAAGAGCAGTTGAGTCTGCAGACAATGGGGATTGATATTCAACATTAATAAATGCAACCTATACTCAGGGAGAGGAAATAAACAGCAGTTTTAAAAAGTTAATAGTTGCCAATAGTTACCATGCAATGATGTGTGAGATTACTAACTTCCCCTAATATTTAGAATAGGTGATATCTGTGGGAATGTTGTATAGAAACCAAGTAGCCACATCCATTGTGGTAGCAATTTTTCATAATTTCCTCTTAATATTGCATTTCCCGTGTATAGTTGCTGAGGAGAAAGAGTGGAACTGGTTTAGAAGGTTGGAAAGGGAGATATTCGTAAGAATATCTTCATCTTTTATTTTAAGAATGTGCTAAAATTTGTTTACAACTTCATTGTTCTTTCTTGCTTATAAAATATATTTGAATTAATCTGATGGAAAGCTGACATATCATCTGGGGCTTTAGTGAGCCTTGTCACAAATAGCGGTGCTTCCGTAAATTTGAGGTTTTATTGAATCTAAATCAGCTTCTTTTTAATAGAAAGCAAATAGTAAAATACTCTCCCATATTCTAACTGTTAGACTTGGTTTAAATCTGAACATGCAAGTTTGTACCACAGTTAAGAATTTTTACAAGAATGATATTTTAAATTTTATTCAATTTGTAATAAGATCTTTCCCGGATGCTGTTTATTATCTTGGTAGGAATCAACTTGCTAATATGTCCAAGGTCCAGAAAGCTAGCCAATCAGTATCTGCAATGATGGATCTTAGTTCTTATTTCCTGAATTTTTTAACTCACTATCTTCCAATTCCTAGATAGTTTTGGTAAATATAAAAAGGATCTTACTTATGATATCTGTAATGGGAAATATGTAGGCCTTTTGACAAACACAATGACTTTCCAAAATATTTTTTTTTATATTTATTTTGTTTTTTGTAGCTGTTATTTATCATGGACTGCAAACTTTTACTGGAAGGTTTGAGAAAGAAAGGACTCAACATGCTTTATGGTTATATGTGGGAACCTGAGAAAATATTTACAGCTTGCAAAAAGTTCACTATGTTCCAGTATATTAATATTTTTGGCCCTCAATCAATTTTTCAGTACAGTTTTTCTTCTTGCAGTTGCTTTATAAAACATTTCAACAACAAATAAAGCCAACTGGCTCTTTCCACTAATGTGCTTGAATAGTTTTCCTCCTTTTTGTCTGAAAACTGTTTTGTGCAATGAATTGTTAATGTAGCTTTTTCACGCCATGCAACCGTTTTTTATTCATTCTGTAAAATGAATGCAGGGAGGGTATAAAACTAAACTTACCAGTTTACAAGCAATATATTCGACTGTTTAATTGCCAAGTTATTTTTTTCCTAGGGCAAGGGATCTAATGGCCTTGAATACCAAAAGACTGTAAACACCTTCAGTAGTCATTTTAGATGTACAAAAGAACTTTTATTTGTTTAGCAGAAAAATAAGCAGCACTCTGTACACCCAAAATAGCACTTATTATTGCTCGTTGGGGTCTCCAAAATCATTAAACTACCTAAAATACAACAGATATCTCACTTGCACCTAGGTGCCTGATTCTATACTGTGTCTAATGATCAATTAGTTTAGCAATTAAATCGGTTGAGTCTCCAATCATACTCAGAAAAGGTTACCCATTGTCCTATTTAATTAGCTCCTGCTGCTTAGTCACATTTATCTCCTGGAACCCTCTTAATGTAGTCTATGCCACTGTATGGAAGAAAAATAATCTGTTAACGAAAACAACCAAAATCAGAACTTAAATTCTAAAGCACAATAAAGGAATTGCTTTAATTCTCTGTCATATGGAATGACACTTTATATTTGAATATTAATAACTAAATTATAGCAAACCAATTTTCTTGCCACCATTATTGAATGGAATCAGAGTTTTCAGATATGAGAAAGCAGATGTAAAACATGACTATAAGTTTTAGGACTTTTATAATATCCACATTTAAAAAAAAAATCCTCTACATACATTTACCCCATCCAAGACTGTGCAAAAGTGTATGTGTACTTGTGAACATAATTCTAAAATGCTGGGACTGATTGTCTTCCAGATCTGAAATCCATTTATAATGTTTATCCCTAAATTGATGCAAACATATTGTATTTGATGCTTTGTACAGTATTCATGGGGGGAAAGAATCTAAACTCATACACAGGAGCTTTCTGTGGGATAATCTGTTCCCTGAAGTTATATGCCATGACCAGGGTTCATCTCACATGGACTCTATATAAGTAGCCCATAAGTACTATTTATGAGTGTTTTCACTCCCACCCAAGTGAACTGAGATAGATGATTAAATTGTATACCTTACACTCAAGTAGTACAGATATAGGCATAAAGTACTTTTCCTTTTATTGGACTCTAAAGTATCTATTCTGTAGTTTTCAGCTTCAGTTACAAAACCGGGCTTCTTATTTATAGCTAAGATTGGGTTCCCAGTTCCAATATTATACCATATCATCAACTGAAGAGGTTTTACAACACTTGCTATACTTGGCAGTAGAGCCAAGAGTGTTACTATGGATGGCTTTCATCAGAGGTTAGTAATGCAAAAGAAAAGTTGTTGTTGTTATAAAAGGAACTTTTGAGGGGCTTTATATTTTGCTAGCTCTTAGTCCGTCGGTACTTTGAATTGTTCAGGAAAAAGTGAAGTGGCAATTATAGGGCTAGATTTTTGGCCCCTGTTCTAGTTGCTTTGTGCTGTGCAAGCTGGAAAACTGCCTTAAAGGGGCAGCTGAGAATCCCCTTATATAGGGGAAGCCTCGGGTGTTGTAAAGATGATGTAGCTGTTTTACTCTCCCCACAAGTGTAGGTGGTATGTTGGGAGTAGGGAGGGGGTCTGTTGAGGGCAGGTGAACATGGGACTAGAGCTCACAGTGCTCTTGTAGATCCTGGTCTGGCAGAATAGTTGCTATGGAACTGTCCCATCTAGTACAATTTAGAAGAGCTCTTCGACCATAAATTACACTGGGGATGGTTTCAGCTCTTGGCAGATCCAGGATTGGAGCAGCATAAAGGTGGCTCAGAGACATCCTCCTCATCCATCCCCATTTTTCATGACAAAATTATATGTGCTTCATGACCTGCTGTGCTAACTCACATATATATTGTGAACAAAATCCTAAAAATGAAAATATATGAGAATATTTTTCATCTCAACAGCCTAGAATTGCTCAAGGTAGGAAGCATGTGTCACTAAGAAAAAGCTTGAATTATATGTTTGTCTTTAGCTGACATTTTTGAAACACACAATAGTAATTCTAAAAATCTGTTAGTGTATAGGAGGTATGTTTTATATAGAGAGGTAGGACTTATGTAGAATAGTTCTCTCTCTCTCTCTGGCTCTATATATCATCAGTCCAGGGGTCAGACATTTTTAATTTTTTGAAGCCTCCATTTCAAACTATAAAGTTAGGCACTTCAATGTATATGTAGGCACCTAAAAAGCGGCTTGATTTTTAGACAAGTTGAACATCCCCAGCTCCCACTGAAGTCTGTAGGAGCTGTGGGTGTTTCTGAAAATCAGGCACCTTATTCAGGTGCCTAACTATACATTTAAGGGGATAGCTCAGGGGTTTGAGCATTGGCCTGCTAAACCCAGGGTTATGAGTTCAATCCTTAAGGAGGCCACTTAGGAGTCTGGGGTAAAATCAGTATTTGGTCCTGCTAGTGAAGGCAGGGGGCTGGACTTGATGACCTTTCAAGGTCCCTTCCAGTTACAGGAGATCTCTATTAATTATTATTTTAATCACATAGACTCATAGACTCATAGACTTTAAGGTCAGAAGGGACCATTATGATCATCTGGTCTGACCCCCTGCATGCTGCAGGCCACAAAACCGTCCCCACCCCTTCCCTGGACTCTGCTGTTGAAGTCCCCAATCCTGTTTTTAGTGACTGTAATCGGCAGAGACCCTCCTGCTAGAGATCCCTGCCCCATGCTGCGGAGGAAGGCGAAAAACCTCCAGAGGCTCAGCCAATCCGCCCTGGAGGAAAATTCCTTCCCGACCCCAAATGTGGCAATCAGTAAGACCCCGAGCATATAGGCAAGAGTCTCCAGCCCGACCCCGTAGCCATTATACTATTTACCCACCATTGCTTGGCTTTCCTTGACTACTATGTTTTACCATTAAACCATTCCCTCCATAAACTTATCTAACTTTATCTTAAAACCAGACAGGTCCGTCGCCCCCACCGTTTCCCTCGGTAGGCCGTTCCAATATTTCACCCCTCTGACGATCAGAAACCTTCGTCTAATTTCAAGTCTGAACTTCCCCACGGCCAGTTTGTATCCATTCGTTCTGGTATCCACGTTAGTACTAAGCTGGAATAATTTTTCTCCCTCCCTTGTATTAATCCCTCTAATATATTTAAAGATAGCAATCATATCCCCTCTCAGCCTTCGCTTTGTCAGACTAAACAACCCAAGCTCCTCTAGTCTCCTTTCGTACGACAGCTTTTCCATTCCTCTGATCATCCTAGTGGCCCTTCTCTGCACCCGTTCCAGTTTGAGTTCATCTTTTTTAAACATGGGAGACCAGAACTGCACACAGTACTCCAAATGAGGTCTCACCAGCGCCTTGTACAACGGAAGCAGGACCTCCTTATCCCTACTAGATATACCTCGCCTAATGCATCCCAAGACAGCATTGGCTTTTTTCACCGCCACGTCACATTGTCGACTCATAGTCATCCTGCGGTCTACAAGAACCCCTAGGTCCTTCTCCTCTTCCGTTACTTCTAACCAGAGTGTTTACCATTGGCAGTTCTGTACCTGTTGTTGTGATATTGTTTGGGTTGCTAACAGTGTAGTACCCTAAGAGAAGAAACTGTACACATGACTTCAGCCTGTTTCACTAATGTTTTAACATTACTGTTTCAATTTAGGTACCTTAAATTGCACAGTACTTCGTTATGATTTCTTTGAAGTAGACAAAATTCTATTGATGTTATAGACTGGTGGCTCCACTCCAGTATAAGCTGCTAAGACCTGTCACATCATGAATACATTAATTAAAGCACAGAATATCCATTTTAACAATGGTCCCAATGGTGTTTATGGTACCATTTGATGGAACTCTTAATGGAACCATTAGAGTTTATGGTAACATTTGGAGCTGTCACCATCTTAATGTGACTGTAATGATGCCATTGCTTTGAACAATGTTGTCTTCACTTTCTCAATGATTAACTGTTCTTTTTCTGTCCATAAAATGACACTGACAACAGCAGTCTTTTGCAGGCTTTCATGCTGCTGAAGCTGGAAAAATTTTAAATTGAATTTGGACATTTGTAAATAACTTGCAATTTCCATGGATACTCAGAGGTCACACAGGTATACTAGATTTTGGCTCTTACCCCCAGAGGGGTACGCATATCTATAGTCTGGTTGACAGAATATCCATGTGTAGATTATTTCTTCCAACAGCATAGGGGACTCTGCATACGTGGCGCTTTGCATGAAAGCAAGGCCCTTGACTCTTCAACAGGGCTGGCTCCAGGCACCAGCTGAGCAAGCTGGTGCTTGGGGCGGCAGATTGTTGGAGGCGGCATTCTGCCTAATCCTAGGGCGGCACAGCCGCTTTTATTATTATTATTTTTTTGTTCTTGTTCCGCTCTGGCCGCCCTGTAGGGGGCGGCAACGCGGAGAACCAGAGCGCCCTGCAGGGCAGTCCTCTTCCTTCACTCCCCGCCGACTGGAGCAGAGCCCTCGCGGCAGGCGGCAGGAGGCGGCACAGCGGGAGTGGCCGCGTGGCAGCCCTGGCCGCCCCCTTCTCTCTCTCTCCCGCCCGCTCCCTCACCCTTCCCCCCCCAGCCGGTCCTCCTGCACCCGTGCTCTGGACGCGCCGCAGTTTTTTTTTTTTTTTGCAAAAAGAAGAACAGGAGTACTTGTGGCACCTTAGAGACTAACAAATTTATTAGAGCATAAGCTTTCGTGGACTACAGCCCACTTCTTCGGATGCATATAGAATGGAACATATATTGAGGAGATATATATACACACATACAGAGAGCATAAACAGGTGGGAGTTATCTTACCAACTCTGAGAGGCCAATTAATTAAGAGAAAAAAAACTTTTGAAGTGATAATCAAGCTAGCCCAGTACAGACAGTTTGATAAGAAGTGTGAGAATACTTACAAGGGGAGATAGATTCAATGTTTGTAATGGCTCAGCCATTCCCAGTCCTTATTCAAACCGGAGTTGATTGTGTCTAGTTTGCATATCAATTCTAGCTCAGCAGTCTCTCGTTGGAGTCTGTTTTTGAAGTTTTTCTGTTGTAATATAGCCACCCGCAGGTCTGTCACTGAATGACCAGACAGGTTAAAGTGTTCTCCCACTGGTTTTTGAGTATTTTGATTCCTGATGTCAGATTTGTGTCCATTAATTCTTTTGCGTAGAGACTTGGCCAATGTCCATGGCAGAGGGGCATTGCTAGCACATGATGGCATATATCACATTGGTAGATGTGCAGGTGAACGAGCCCCTGATGGTATGGCTGATGTGATTAGGTCCTATGATGATGTCACTTGAATAGATATGTGGACAGAGTTGGCATCGGGGTTTGTTACAAGGATAGGTTCCTGGGTTAGTGGTTTTGTTCAGTGATGTGTGGTTGCTGGTGAGTATTTGCTTTAGGTTGGGGGGTTGTCTGTAAGCGAGGACAGGTCTGTCTCCCAAGATCTGTGAGAGTAAAGGATCATCTTTCAGGATAGGTTGTAGATCTCTGATGATGCACTGGAGAGGTTTTAGTTGGGGGCTGAAGGTGACAGCTAGTGGTGTTCTGTTATTTTCTTTGTTGGGCCTGTCTTGTAGGAGGTGACTTCTGGGTACTCGTCTGGCTCTGTCAATCTGTTTTTTCACTTCAGCAGGTGGGTATTGTAGTTTTAAGAATGCTTGATAGAGATTTTGTAGGTGCTTGTCTCTATCCGAGGGATTGGAGCAAATGCGGTTATATCTTAGAGCTTGGCTGTAGACAATGGATCGTGTGGTGTGTCCTGGATGGAAGCTGGAGGCATGTAGGTAAGTGTAGCGGTCAGTAGTTCTGGCCGCCCTGTTTTTTTTTTTTTGCTTGGGGCAGCCAAAAAGCCAGAGCCGGCCCTGCTTTTCAACCCTATCCCTGAACACGGTTCCCAGATCATGTTGCAAAGAGCCTGCATAATGATCTTTCACTGAGATTTGAAGGAAGACAGAACATGGGCAGCCAACTTCCAGCCTGTGCTTGGTGAGGATTATTTTTGTTGGTGCCTAAAGGCAACACTTATAAGAATATTGCTCACACATGCTAGAGTACCTAGGCATAAGAGCATGAATTAAGGATGAAGTGAGAAGATTTAACTATGAATTTGTTGAATTAGATGGTTTGAAATCAAACTCTTAATGTTATTTCAAAGTAGTTTTCTGTGTCTCATACAGTGCAAGTTTCAAATCAGGAGAGAGTTACCTTTTTTTTGTATGTGTGTGTTAGTCAGGGAGTCTAAGACATTTTAATAGCTTTCATATTCCACTCTTCAAATATATTATTGCAGCACAATAGTTTCTTTGCATGAGAATTGCTTAAATGATTCAAAATGGATTGAAAAATATATTTCAGGTTTTAATTTTATGCACAGAACTTTAATGAGCAGTGCCCCTTCGAGACTTGCTGTCAGTTTAACATATTCACAATAATCTCAACACAGATGTTATTCCATCTAAATCCTTTTAGAGGGAAGAAACTGGTAATTTTTCCTTGGAGGATGTCAGAAAATATATTATTGTTGAAATTACATCTTGATCCCAGAATGCTATGTAAAATATCATTGCTAGGAAGAATAAATAGCACTTTGTTTCTGAAGTAATATGCATGTGAAACTTTTTCTGAGTCTCCTGTAAACGTAAAAACAAGTGATCTTCATTCTGTTAGTCTCGTGCTGTTTTGCTTCCCTTGTGGATGATCATAGGCAGTGATGGATTTCAGCATCTAATTTTCTTCTAATTTAAGGAAACGTGTTATTAGCTTCAGTTTTTCCTACACACAAATGGCACCTGTAGCATGGTGAAGTTATCACCAGCCCTGTCTGTCTAGCTATATCTCACTGGGCATACTTTGAGCAAGTAAATTAGAAATATTTGATAAAAATGAAACTCTAAATTACTAATTTTTTGTTGCAAGCAATTAAAATTTATTTCCTCTGGAACACATGAACAAATACACTTCAGTTCTGTCCTGAGTCCTGGTATGTATCAATGTTCTCTTTCCACTCAGAACATAAGAATGGCCATACTGGGTCAGACCAGTGGTCCATCTATCCCAGTATCCTGTCTTCTATCCTCCGTAAACTTATCTAATTCTTTTTTGAATGCAGTCATACTTTTGGCCTTCACAGCTTCCCATGGCAATGAGTTCTACAGGTTGACTCTGTGTGGTGTGAAGAAGTACTTCCTTTTGTTTATTTTAAACATGCTGTCTGTTATTCTTATCGGGCAACCTCTGATTCTTGTGTTATGTGAAGGGGTAAATAACACTTCCTTATTCACTTTCTCCATTCCATTCATAATTTTATAGACCTCTATCATATTACCCCCATGTCATCTCTTTTCTAAAACAAACAGCCCCTGCCTTTTAAATCAGTGGTTCTCAAACTAGGGCTGCCACTTGTTCAGGGAAAGCCCCTGGTGGGCTGGGCCGGTTTGTTTACCTGCCGCATCCGCAGGTTTGGCCAATCGCGGCTCCCGCTGGCCGCAGTTCGCTGCTCCAGGCCAATGGGGGCTGCAGGAAGGATGGCCAGCACATCTCTTGGCCCGCGCTGCGGCCTGTGCCACTTCCTGCAGCCCCCATTGGCCTGGAGTGGTGAACCACTGCCAGCGGGAGCTGCGATCGGCTGAACCTGTGGACGTGGCAGGTAAACAAACCGGCCCGGCCCGTCAGGGGCTTTCCCTGAACAAGCGGCAGCCCTAGTTTGAGAACCACTGTTTTAAATCTCTCTTCATATGGAAGCTGTTTCATACTCCAGTCATTTTTGTTGCCCCTCTCTGCATCTTTTCCAATTCTAATATATTTTTCTGGAGACAGAGAGTGACCAGAACTACACAGTATTCCAGGTGTGCGTGTACTATGAATTTATATAGTGGCATTATGATATTATCTGTTTTATTATATATCCCTTTCTTAATGGTTCCTAACATTCTGTTAGCTTTTTTGACTTCTGCTGCACATTGAGCAGATGTTTTCAGAGAACTCTCCACAATGACTCCAATATCTGTTTCTTGAGTCATAACAGCTAATTTAGACCCAGTCATTTTGTATGTATAGCTGGGATTATTTTTTATTATGTGGATTACTTTGCACTTATCAACATTGAATTTCATCTGCTATTTTCTTGCCCAGTTAGTTTAATGAGATCCCTTTGTAACTTTTCAGGCAGCTTTGGACTTCACTATCTTGAGTAATTTTGTGTTGTCTGAAAATTTTGCCACCTCACTGTTCCCTCCCTTTTCCAGATCATTTATCAATATGTTAAACAGCACAGGTCCCAGTAAAGATCCTTGAGGGACCCGCTATTTACTACTCTCCACTATGACAACTTATCACTTATTCCTACCCTTTCTTATCTTTTAACCAGTTACTTATCCAGGGGAGGACTTCCCATGACTGCTTAGTTTGCTTAAGAGCCTTTGGTGAGGGACCTTGTCAAAGGCTTTCTGAAAGTCCAAGTAACCTATATCGACTGGATAACCATTGTACACATGCTTGTTGCCACCCTCAAAGAATTCTGATAGATTGGTGAGACATCGTACTCTGCTTGCTCTCTTACACATTAGTTTCTAAATAGCTTCCATTATATCGATGCAACTGTATTGTCTCTTTCAGCAGGGTTGGAGAATGAGGTTGAAGTCAATGGTGTTACAAAGGTAGTACAGGACAGAATTTAGTCTTCTGAGACTGGACCAAGATATCCCCGTTTCTGGAATCTTAATATTGGTAGAACTCTTGTTGTTTCACTTTAGATGACACACATGTTGATGTGGGGTTGGCTCCAGTGGAGAGGCTTTATCTTACCCGTCTAATGTGTTTTAGGGCTTACTGTAGTGCCCATCACTGCAGTAACAAAAGGTTAGATCAACAAAGGGACTGAGGCATTGCAAAAGAGGCACTTAGGGATAGATCCACAAATGAACCTCCGCGACTAAATGCTGCACAGGTAAATTAGAACAGCATTATGTGGGGTCCATGGTGGACTTCATGGAGTATTCTGGTCTTTACCCTTCCCTGATTCTGGGAAGCTCTCCTAGGGCTCTGTGTATATAGGCACACAGACGATTGTTAATGAATTGTTGACTGTGGAGACCATAATGCTTCACCATCTCTACAAGTGGTTTAATGTAGATAGTGAAAAGATTGGTGGGGACAGGATAAATCCATGTTGAATTCTGGGGGGGGGGGGAGGGAGGGGGTAGCAGGGGTAAAAATAAAAGGGCCTGGGGGTGGGAGGGCACATTTTACCTGTCTTTGCTAAAAGCAGAGGGAGAGCTCCCCCTCTTCCTTGGCTGTGTGGTGAAGTTCCCTCTCCTGTTTCAAACTACCGCTTTTGGGAAAGATGAGCAGTTGCCCACAACCATTCTCTATGTATTGTTGAGGGTAATCAAGATTTCAAACATTGTAGTTCTGTGTCATCTACTCCAGCTATGATGAGCAAGCAGGGTCAGCAAAACCTCATGGGCAACTGTGTTAAAAGCTTCAGATAGGTCAAGAAATATGAGCATTAACCTGAGTCCTCTATCCATTTCAATAAGGAGGTCATCCATTAGTGCTACTAAGGCTGTCTCCACGACACATCCCAGCCTGAAGCTTGGTAGTAAAGTGTCCAGATGTCAGTAGATGTCACACATTGTCGGAACTTGGCTGTCACTACTTTTTGAATGTTCTGAATAATTTTGCCTGGAAATTGGAGGTTGGAGAGGATTTCTGTATAGGATTTTGACCTTCTGAGGACAGGACAGACTATTATGCTTTCCAAGGATGTTGGCAGATTCACTTGGAAGGAAGTTTTGATTAATTTCAAAGCAGTGGGCACAGTTTTCTTTGCTGGCTTTCTTCAGCCAGCGGGGGCCACTGGTTTGCTTCACATTTAGTGGCTAGGATATTTCTCAGGACTTCTTGTGCTTTCATCACGTGTTGACAGAGCCAACCTCAATAGGCAACAGTGGGATGGTTAATGTCAGCGGGTCAGGTTTTGAGTTTTCTGCCTTGATGAGTTCATCTTGTTGATCTTTTCTGCAAAGCAGGATGAATGCTCTTCACAGTGGTCCAAGCTTGAGTTTTATTACACAATCTAGGATTATTAGCTGCTCACTAAGAGGAATGTAGCACTTCTAACTGATGGTTGCAGTTGTGATGGTGGAAGAAGAAAGGGTTCCTTTACTGTCTTGGTGCAGTGCTAGCAGAAGGCCTTCCTTGGTGGTGAATGGATTCAAAGTGCATTTTGCTTCATTTGCATTCTATGGTTTTGTCTATGCACCTCAGTTTTTTGATAAGCCACTGTGATTTTCATGGTTAGATCAGGACGAAGAGGTGACTTGCATTCAAATCACTGAATGTACTGAAGCAGATATTTTCATAAGAAATGGCTGTTCCTTGCTGTTAAGACTGCTAAGAGGAAACAACTGTTAACTCTACCATATAAGAATGAAACAGGTGAAAAAAAGCGTAAGAACATGCACAAAGGTGGCTCAGATGAAATTGTCCAAATGTAAATGTCAGTCTAAACAGAATAAATTTTATTTAATATTAACATGGGTCAGAATCCTACTCAAATGTAAAGATAACTCGTATAATCCTATCACTAAATTTTTCAAGCCTGTGATAAAATTTTTATTAGTTGAACTTGTAAAAGTAATATTTTGACATGTATTTAAATATTTAAAGAAATTTGTTCTAGATACTCAAATATAAAATATTCTTATGCATTTTTAAACAGCAAAGAGTACAATAATTTGCCACTGTCATCTGAGGTTGTTTTAAGTGTGCATTAATGACCTCTCGGATATACATCACAAGCATCATGCACACTAAATTATAGAGCTTGGGAGCTTTGCCATTATTGGTCAGGCTCTGTTTTGTTTTTTTTGTTTACATGAATTTTTAAGCATGTCATTGGCAAGATTTGTAGATCTGAAAGTTAGACAAGAATGAACGATATACCTGCAGCTCATGGAGGCATAGTAACTAGTTCTAATCCCATCTGAAAACACTTGTTTCAGAGAAAGCCTACCAAAAAATGGGGCAGTTTTTAGTTGCTTTCCAAAAATTATTTGTATTAACTTGGGTAAGATGAAGCATTTTAGATAAATAAACTTTTGATAAAATCACAAATGGTAAGATACAGGATCCTCGATATCATAACTGAATTGGGTGGTGGTGTTTCTTTTTAAAAACCGTGGAAATGACAATTTCAAAAGGGGTTGATTGGCTTAATTTTTAGTAACTTCATTAGTTTTGTGTTTGGATGCATTTTACAGTCTATTGTAAGTCCCCCTTTCAGTGGATATATTTTTACTTTTTTTGGTATTCTTAAAGGTCCCCAACAGAGAAAACAGGATACATAATGCTCGAGTATCTCTGTGTATTTGTTAATGAATACTGGGAAAGATAAGCACAGCCTGAGAATATCACACATTTCCTGCTCTCCTGAGTGCTCTTGAGTATTAAAAAAAATCTCCCAACATTCTTAGAAACAAGTTCCCTAATGAAGTGCTTTCTTTTTAAGGCAAGAGAGAAGGTGGCTTTAATTTGTTGCAAAGTAAAGAAAGGTATAGGAAAGAAAAATAAAAAATTCATAGGAGGTGCAAAACTGCACACCAATTAGAATCATGGTCTCATTTTCTAACATGAGATTGCCCCCTGAGAAACCAAGTTCAAAAGTAGCAGCAAAACATGATTAATCTGCACCCTATAGGAATACAGATGAGAGCAAACTGTAAATGAGAGGAAAGTGAACCAACAAACAACTGGAAGCATAAATATTCCTGTATAAGATCGAACAGAAAAGGGCTAAAGTTTCCCTAAGGTTGAAGAGAAGGTTGCTTTATGCTCCTCCTATACAGTCCCCTAGTATATAGATAAAATTGATACATTGCAACTGGAGGGAAAGCTCAGTTGTTTCTGGGATCATTCTGCACATCATTTCTTATTAACACTTATAATATCAGACTATTGGCCATATTCTTCTCTGCTATCCCACCGTAAAGCTGAATAGAATAGAATAGAATAGAATTTTTCCTTAGAAACTTAGATAAGCTCCCATGTGTTGAGCTCAGTAGAGTCAAATCTAGAATGAGGTAGTCATGTATACATCTCTGCATCTAATCCCTTTGCTGTGTTGTTAGTCACTGGTATTCATGAAAATGTTAGAGGTCTGAGATGTCCTTAGATTTGTGAATCTGCTGGGGCTTAATAGTGGAGTTGACCTCTTATGACAGAATACACGTCTGTGTCAACACCTTACACACTATTGTAATAATCTTTGTACAAAATATGCTTTGTGAGGTATCACTTGAAAACTCATAATTTGCTGGTCATTATTGTCCTAATAAAATGTGTGTGGTAACTTTGAATGTGAACTAATAAGTCTCCACTGTATGATGTTATTAACATACGTTCCAAACTGAGGTTGGTAAATAGGTGTGTCTCAAACAACAGAATGTATGCTCTGTTTAATTTGCATTTAAACAGTAAACAGAGTCATCATGCAGGAAGGGAAACAAAAGAACCTCCAGCAGGAAAAAGCAGCAGAGAACATCCCCTTTGTCTCTTGAATGCCAACTGGAAATGTTTTCCAAAAGGGGGACTGACGCTATAAAAAGGAGGGACAAACTCCCCAAGGCACCCCTCCCCTCTCTCTCTCTCTCTCTCTCTCTGCCATGGATTCACTGCATCAGAAAGGACAAAGAAAGCAACCACTCAACTGGGGTCCTGACCTATAAAGTTTGGTCAGTGAGACTGCTGAAAGCATGTGGTGAGAAAATTTTGCTTTGAGTTTAACATAGTTAAGTTAGGCACTAGTTGTATTTTATCTTTATTTTTCTCGTAACCATTTCTGACTTTTATGCCTCATTACTTGTACTCACTTAAAACCTATCTCTTTGTACTTAATATAATTGTTTTATCTAATCCAGTGTGTTTAAATTGAAGTGTTTGGGAAACTCCGTTTGGAGTGGCAAGTTATGTGCATATTATTATTATTGAAATGTCATGCGCTTCGCAATAAATACAGCTTTGTGGTTCCATCCTGCAAGGTGCTGAAGTGCCCTCACCTGCCACCACAGCTTCAAGAACCCGAATGCTGTTGAAAAGCATAGACCAGTCTGTGGCATCCTGCACTACGATGTACTGTAAAAGATGTCATTGCAACAATAGTCTTGATATTAGAGCCTCGGGGGCTCTTAAGATGAGGCCAGGCCCAGAGAATAAAATTCACTTCCCCAGTGGAATACAAAAAGGAAGAAAATGCATTCCCCTGCATTGTGGCTTTTACTGTAGCTGTGGAGGGTCATGGGACTTAAAATATTTACGCTGCCAAATGTATGAAATCCAATTATCCTAGACATGTCAGTAGTTAGACGCATGTTCCATATGTGGTGTTGCTATAGCGAAGAATTATCTTAATGGACTATTATTGTATGATGCCTGCACAAATAATTTTACTAACAATTTCTGGCAAATGTAAGCTCCTGTTATTGGATTTAGACTATCATTTTGCTTCTTTTTTTTATATCCTGTGTTTAAGTAATGGATTCTTTTAACCAGCTCTTTATAAAAGGAGCAATTCCAAATGTAGCAAAGGTTACTGGCATCAATTATTGCCCCCAAGATTACCTACCTTTCATATTTCAGTCTGATTTGCTATTCCTTATGTAAATTTCCCCTTTAAACATAACCCGAGCTAGTCTATTTTCTTCCCAGGATTGTTTGAGAACCTGTCATACTATATGCTGTATAAAGATATATGTTCGAAAAAGGCAAATGATGGAGCATCATAATGCAGTTGTAAGTTTTGGTATAATAGATCTTATTACTATTAAATAGTTGTTAATCCATCTGAGTTATATAACATGTAATTTAATATATATATATATAATTTAATGAAAGCCTCCATCACTTCTCAGTAGCATGTTAAATGTTACCCATTCAGGGAGGTTTTCACATTAAAGTAATTGGAAATAAAGCTTATAAGAACAGAAAGAAAGTTTACTCTTCCTCTTTATAGTGAAAACAAATGTGTTTTTCTCTAGACTCTGCCAAGACTGTGTTTTAATGATTTAACAGATGGAGTTGGCACATGTGAACCTGGAAGATGCATCTGTCTGATTTTTCCAGTCTGAGGATTTTTTTAACTGCATTAATAGCACAGACGATGGTAAAATATCACCTCCCCAGGCTGCTTTGCTCTCCTAACACATAATGTCTTTTAAGAAAAAAGTGATAGAAGACTGGGGTGAGGAAAAGGGCAGGGAAATGAGGATTTGAAAAGTTTAATATTTTCTGTCTTCAGTGCACCAGGCTTTTAAAACTCTTGCTTTGATGAATTCTGTGCATGTGTGTGCTGAAGCTGAAATTCTACCCAGGCAGCCTTATCTGTGATCTTACAGCTCTGTTAATTACTTGCTCTAAATAAATAAACACAATTTTAAATAAGGAGACCAAGAAGAAGCAGACTTTCAGCTTTTCAGTTTTAAGTGAGTGTGTTTTGAAATGTTGAACGTGCAGGATGATCGTTCTACTATTTTTAGGAGCTGATCTCGCAAAGACATGCTTCACATTAGATAGGTGAGTTGTACCATTGTCTTTGGTGACCTTACTCACTATGCATGCATGTAAAGCACCTGTGTATGTGTTTGACTTCAATTTTCTCAGTCTTTATTCAAACTTCCTCGTGAAGCCAACTTGGATGACTGCCTGAGGGCTTGGCTGCAGTAAAAATGCTACCGCAGCACAGTTGCACCGCCGTAATGCTTCAGTGTAAACACTCGATGCGAGGGATTCTCCCATAGATGTAGGTAATCCACCTCCCCGAGAGGCAGTAGTTAAGTTGACCGAAGTCTTCCATCAATCGAGCACTATGTGGGGACTGAGGTCAGCTTCACTACGCCACTTGGGGGTGTGGATTTTTCACACCCCTGATCAACCTGGTTAAACTGACCTAATTTTCTAGTGTAGATCAGGGCTGAGTAAAAACAGCAGGAATTCACTCTTGATTCTATCCTGCTGCCATTTTCCATCAGTTATGCTAAGTACAGGTCAATGGGTTGGTAGTTCTAAGCCTGTGAATTATATAATACCAATTTACTTGTGTAAGGATTTAAAATAATTTTCATTTTTTGCATTTCTGCTATAATACTATACTGTAATAATGACAATGATGATTAATATTCCAGTCGTGCCTAAGATCCAATTGATAGGGCCCATTGTGCTAAGTGTCGTAAAACTCTTACTAAGAGTGAGTCTCTGTCCCAAAGAGTTTACAGTTCAACAGCCAGATTGTAAAGCCCTAAGCTACATTGGTTAGCATGCAAGAAGTCCATCTGGTTTCAGTAAGTTTACTCTCATGAGTAAATGCTTGCCAGGCTGAGCAAGGGCTCTATATTCTGTTCCTAAGTAAAAATGTTAGTGAAATTAATTTCCAGGAGGCTATGTATCTTCCGGTGATTGCTTTAATAGAACTGGGCCTTTTAATTCATTTCAGTTTTACTTTACTAGTTTTGAGAAAAGAGAAAATGAAAAATGGAGCAGCTCTCACTGCTTATGGATTCATCAGCCTTTTAGGGTGAAGTAAACATAGAGAAACTCAGGAGCAAAACCAGTCTGGACTGAGCAGCGGAAAGAGCATTAATGATACTGATGGTACGTTAAAATTAAAAAATACTGCAATAAAGAAGAGCTCGTTTCCCTATGAACAGCTCTCTCTCTCTCTCGCTCTCATTGGCTGCAAAGCAAAACAAAATGTATCAAGCTACCCTTGCACCTGCTCCACAAATGCCATGATGCATGTTTAACTCTGCACATGTTACTCCTTGCACAATGACAGCACTTGAAAACCAATGCACGGTAAACATATTTTTCATACAAATGTTTAAAATAGATTATTTATGCTTTCAGCCATGTTTGGATCATTGCACCGTATGCAGCTGTGCTAACTCTCCTTCTGCTCTGCCTCTCAGCTGCAAACCACAACGGGTCCAACACAGTGGCCACCTTCTCTTCACCTTGCTGAGTCCAGGTTGGAAGCAGTTGGCTTTCTTTCTATTAAAACCAAAAACGGAGGCCCTTACACAGGCAAAACCCTCCCTGAAACAGCAGGGAGCTTGCCCAAGGAAGCAAGGAGTTGTGGGCCTTCACTGTGGGCCTCATCCAAAGACCAGTGAAGTCAATGGTGGGCTTTGGATCAGACCCCTTTTAAACCACTCCCAGACTTTGTTAGACCATCCGCATATTAAAACATTTCTCATAAGGGGTGCAAACCTTGCTAACACACAAACATCCCGTATCAGAATCAGGAGTGTGCTACTGGAACCAAAGTTATGTAGATTCTTCAGGCACACAAGTTTCCCATGAATGGCAATAGGAGTTTTGGATTTGCAGGAAATAAAAGACTGAGCTCAAAGTTATTAAAAATATCTGCACTTAATTGTCTTGTTAAAATCCCAATATGACCATCAAACTTCAGTTGTTGTTGTTATTAATATGCAGATTGAAGGTTGGGACTTGGACCACTGACATCAGTAGAAAAGTGTCCAGTTTAGTTTTATTATTAAAACTTCATGGCAAGGATTGTGGGTTTTTGGGGTTTTTCATTATTTCTGTAAGAGCCATGCAAATCTTTTTGGGCTATAGAGAGAATAAATAACACTAATGTATGTTGTATGGATTACAGTATGAATTGCTGTTCTAGTTATATTCTTTAGCTTATGAAACAATATAAAATATTTCCCTTTGAGTCAATGGGAGTTCAATGGGCTTTAAAACAGTGATATATGAAGTCAATGAAGCCCTTGACATCATTGGGCATTAAAGTAGGTTCTATGTTAGAAGAAAAAACAAAGTCAGCACAATTTTTTAAAATTCTCATTCCAGCTAGGGAAAATTTCAATAGTCTGATTTAGAATTCAGGTTGTAATGATTCTACAGTTACGCAGACTCTGTGGTCTTTATCTACATCGCTAAATAAATGACTTGGTCATTGGTAGGAACTGAACTGAGAGCCTTCTGCTCCCAAAACACAAGCCTTTACCATATAAGCTAAAGGAAAATGTCTATTGCTGGCAGTATTATGGTTTAGATATGCTGTAGGCAAGTCACTAGGGAAGCAACATAATTATGCATACTAAGGATATGTCTACCCTGCAATTGAAGGTGTGGTGCAGCTTGTGTGTGGCATACCTTTGCTAGCTTTAATCTAGCTAGCATAGCTAAAAATAGCAGTGAAGATATGGTAGCAGGGGCTTCAGGACAGGCTGTAGATGCACACCTGGAACTCTGTATATATATGCGCATTGTGAGCCTGAACTGAAACCCTAATCAAATCTGACATTCTATGCAGGGCAGTGGTACATATAATACACTAGATGGCTTGTTGTATGATTTAAAAAAAATGACATTACAAATCCACCATCTTATTTAATGCTTAAATTATGGACTCTATCTAACGTTTGTAGAGCAATAATAGGGTATTTGGCAAAGTCTGTGTGTTGAAGCATGCTAGCTTTTTTTCTATAATAGCCATAGTAAATAAGCTAACATTTTCTGTTTGACATGCATGAGAAAATCATTTGTTAAGAAAATAAGATACACAATATTCTGCAGATATAAGAAAAGAAGGATAACATCACTTGAAGCTATAGCATCATATTTCTTTGGAGTGTTGTACTAGAAATAATTTATTTTCCTAGTTTTGAATGTATATCAATTTTGACACTTCTTTATGTCATGGATGCAGGAGAGAAAAGAAGCCAGAGTTAGTGGCAGTCTATTGACATGCATGGTGTTAAATTAAAGGATACCGAGTTTAGGTAAAATGGATTTATATGAATTGAATCAAATCTGATCTTTTGAAAGCAAAAAATTGACTTACGAGACAAATGTTTTTGTATAGTTGAACAGTGTTAAACAACCTCACCCTGTTCTCATTAAGTCAATGACAAGTCTCCAAGTGACCCTGAATTCACTGATAAAAGTTTGGCTTCTGTACATGTAGGAGGAAAAGAGAGAAATAATGGTGCTAAAGAAAGCTGAGAAGAAAGTACTGTATTGAGAAACCTGCCTTCTTCCTTTAATAATAAAGAGACATTTGTAAGGTAATGAACTTTAACAGTTCTCTTTAGACTGTTAACAGTCTGGCTGAGTTATGACATTTTAAACTTTTTAATTTCTCTTTATAGTTCCTTTGATCTCTCATTGCGATTGGTAAAATAGAAGTTTCATTAACTGGATGTGCAGATAAACCTATCAGCTGCAGTTACTGCCTGAGTTACCAACAGTAAAGTGTAGCAACTCATAAATTAAGTTTCTCTATGCTTTGAAATTCACCTTCATCTTAAAACAAAGTGATGTACAATTGAGATCCAGCTATTTAAATATATATGCACAGATAATGTTAAATTCTTATTGGCAGTTTATTTCTATCCTAACAAGGTCAGATAAGAACAATGCTACATTTGCTTGCGTGGTGGTTGTTTTTTGCAATTCAGAATCCAGCTCTTTTCTAGATTCACCTTTTGAAATAGTTCAGTTTGATGGTTAACTTTCTCTAGAGTAGTGTTGCAGCATACCTGTACATGAAACCAACTCCCTTCCTTCTTTTGTAAGTGGCTGGAAAACTATTAAGACTCTCTCTCGCTCTCCCTGATCGAGCTTATGGTTGCTTGTTGAAGTGTGATGCTCATGAATGGCGGTGTGCCCACTTTTTATGCAAACACAGTAAAACGAAATGAACAAAGATGATTTCTAGTTAGTTTAAATGTGCAATTGTAGCCATTTTAGGAAGCACTGACAGTGAAATGAAGCCATTAAGTTTTATGTTTCCTTAGGTCCATTTGTTTTCATCTCTCCAAACATGGATTTTCTGCTGGAATCATGAGAGCTGCAGACGTTCAGCACCACTGAAAGTTAAGTCACCTATTTAGATGCCTAAATATGGTGCCTACATTACGTTTAATTGTCTAAATTTGGGCATCCAATTTTGGTCTAAGTGACTTATCTGTAGAGAGAATAACTTGGTGACAGCTAGAACCCCTGTTCCTTGTTTTCAGATCTTTATTTTAGTCACAAGGTCATCATCCTCTCCAAGCAAGACCTCACTGCCTTTAGGGAGGGATTCAAGATAGCAGTTTGATCTGAGTAAGGCATTTTTATCTTCTGCCTCATGCTATCCCACACATGTGGCACTCAAATCTTTATTCCTTTAATAATCAGAGGGGTAGCCGTGTTAGTCTGAATCTGTAAAAAGCAACAGAGGGTCCTGTGGCACCTTTAAGACTATCAGAAGTATTGGGAGCATAAGCTTTCGTGGGTAAGAACCTCACTTCTTGCATCTGAAGAAGTGAGGTTCTTACCCACGAAAGCTTATGCTCCCAATACTTCTGTTAGTCTTAAAGGTGCCACAGGACCCTCTGTTGCTTCCTTTAATAATGTGATTCATTGTGGTGTACTTAACAAGGAGAGCTTTCTTGGATAACACTTACTACCCCTTGAGCATGAATAGCACAGTCTCTCCTGAATTCTGTCTCCTACAACATGATATAACACTGTCTGCTGGATTATTTTGATTCCTGTAAGATACCTTCATTTGCTATTTGATATAAACACTCGTGTGTATTTGGATCTGTAACTTAAAATACATAATCCATATTCAGGGGCTATTAGGGTCAAATTGTCAAAGTTGAGCTGAACCCATGAAATTTCTGCAAGCACCCTGTTGGACCTGTAGTTTTGGCATTTCATTTTTATAGAGCACCACCAGTATGTATGGTACCTTATAGACATACAAGATGGTAAATTCCCTGCCCTGAAATGCTTACAATCCTAACAGGTAAAAGGCAGAAAAGGGAAGGGAGAAAGGGGATGATTCAAAGCCCATTAAAGTCAATAGGAATCTTTCTGCTCACTTCAACAGGATTTAGATCAGGCCCAGGCTGAGCAAAATACAAGCAAAGTGTTGAGCAGTTGTGTTTGGCTGTAATTTGCTAGTGCCGCATGAGGTGTTCTGGCAGTTTGATTTCTAATGTACAACAGGGATTTGAAAATATTGTAATGGAGCTCACTAGAAAGAGGATAAAGTGAGGCATGAGAAAAGGGATGGATGGTGATTATTGGAAAGCTAGCCATTGGCATGTCAGGTAATTGTCACAATGGACTAGTACAAAGGTAGTAACTCATGCAGTGGGCTACCAGTGCTGTTTATCCAGCTGCTTCACAGACTTACCTTATGAACAGCAGACATTGTTTTTAATTGTTTGTGCTACAATGTCCATGGGAAAGCCGTCATTTTAATGTAGTTGATGTGGCAGATTCGTCTTCTCCCCAAGCCACAAGAGAAATATGTGGTATACATTTCTATAATAATTCTATACATAATAAATCACTGTTTGCTGTATTTCAGCAGGTGCAGCCAGTAGAATAGACTTGTAGTCTTGGATCAGGTACTAATATTTGCTTTAAAGATTCCCTGGCTATAGTGTCAACCAGTTTGCTTAGTACTAAGGTTAGGGTTACTGGCCTATAATTGCCAGGATCTCCTCTGGAGCCATTTAAAAAAATCAGCATTACATTAGCTATCTGCCAGTCATCTGGTGTGCAGGCTGATGGTACTTCTTGATGCTTGTGCCAAGGGGCTTGGATACTATGCTGATGGGAGTCACATAAGTACTTACCTAGACAGTTTTCTTCCTGAAGCATGAGGTTCGATTGCCTTTATTATAGTGTGCATGACTGCAGATTGATCCTAAAATGATCTAATCCATTTGAAAATCCACTTGCAGTATTTAACTCTACAGTGCTGCCTGTATGGAGTGCCACCTTTATTTGTTCTTGATTTACCAGCCATTCATTTCCTAGGGACCGTCCCCTTTGTACATGTACATCTTAAATCAATAAAAATTGTACCCATCATGACAGAAACCTGTATTTAAACTGAAAGCAGAATGCATAAATTGTTCCTTTCTGTCTGTGATTTCCAATCTTTGGGTGTTTTCCAGCCCTTTTGCCATTCTGCAGGTACCTCAGCTTTTATTCACACACGGCAGTGGGGCTGCTACAACATCGCTAGCTCTTTCAGCAGAGGCTG
This sequence comes from Chrysemys picta bellii, assembly GCF_011386835.1. NCBI lineage: Eukaryota > Metazoa > Chordata > Testudines > Emydidae > Chrysemys > Chrysemys picta. Next base: position 44,180,997 of record NC_088803.1, on the reverse strand, counting down.
TGGGATGCTGTCCATTTATCCATGGTACACCAGGGGAATCAATGCCAGGTCAAATCGTACCCTGTGCTTTTCTTGGTTTAAGGCAGAGGTGGAAATTGCTCTCTCGCCCTTTGCTTAATGTTACGATTTGGCAGCTTGGCTTTGTATTGTGATTTCACATTGTAACCCATCAGCTGGTGCCGACATTCTAATTTGCTGTCTCCTTTATAATAATAATCAGTTTCCCAACCCACAAACTTTTTTCTCTGCTGTCTTCTATTCTACGCTAAAGCAAAAAGTTTGAAACGATGCAGTCATGTGGTCATAATTGTGAATAGGTTTCAATGAAAGTTGAAGTCATGTTTAAACTAGCCATCCAACCGTTGTTTCAAGAGCAAACTAGTGCTTGGAGACAGATCTTTGCAATTTTGTATTAAATGTCTATTGCATACCAATGCCCACTGTTTCACCTTCCCCTTTCTAGACACAGATTAGTGTAGTAAACCTTCGTGCTTGTTTTTGCCTGCAGAGCTTCACCAATCCTGCTAGACTTCCCCATTCAAGTGCTAATTTTCCAAAGAAGGAAGAGCGAAGAAGGAAAACAACAATAACAAAATAACAACCCACCCAAGTGGTTTAGCTAATTGTTCCATGCTGAGCAAAGTATCACACCAGATTGAGCATCTATATTTCCCAAATCATTCTGGAAAATAGTCCTTTGCTTTTTCACTGAATGCAAATGCCAACTCAACATGCACGTTTCTGGCTTTCAACCTCCTTCCTTGGTACTGGGTCCTGCTGAACTGTTTTCATTCCAGTTGTGCTTGCTGTTGCATGCCCAGGGTTGGTGGGTGAATGGATGCTGGGGGCTGTAATGCTGAGCAGACTGTGATGTACGGCAGAGGGCTGCCTGATTGCTAAATTTGGTGGTGGCATCACTCACCCCTACATGAGTCTTGTGTGGAGGCTGTGTTTTTGAATGTGGAAATAGATAATGAGTGGATTTTCTGTGTGACAAAATACATTAAATTAATTTAACAGTGAGAAAGGCAGCGGAACTAGCAAAGAGGCTCCAGAATCATGAATTGTGGCCTAAAATCTAGACTTGCCATTGTACCTCTAAAATGCATGCATCCTTGCCTTCCTTAATGCACATATGTATCTTGTTATGTGTGTGCAATTGCTTGTCTAAACTGTCCTAATTTCTGTATACGCAACGTGGGCCTTATTTGCTTGTTACCTCAGTGTCATGTCAGTGTAAGGCCATCAAACTCGATGGAGATCTCCCATCTTACACCTGCAGAAAATTTGACCTCTGGTATCTAAGGGGATGGCATAGCTCAGGGAATTGTTACTGACATATGGAGCTTGTCATGACCTCTAGAGAACACTGGTTCAGAGATGAATAAAGGTGCTGGCAAATGAAAGTCATTCATTACCACCTGATAACTGATTTTGCAAAGGTGCACAAATAACTCTCCCGATTCAGTTCTTAGAGGACAGCTGTTCACATTACAAAAGCATCAGCTCAATTGTCACCCTTGTTTGTATTCTGATCAGAAAGGCCAAAGATTTGCATGGGGATGGACTCTTAAGCTTCCTCTCTCCCTTGTAGAAAGAGAATGAAATGTTTTGTGGAGGTAGGATAAAGAAGCCCGCACAACTACTACCCATGTTGTGGGTAAAGAGGGTTTAAATTTCCATTGCTGCTAATCCAGTGTCCTTCATGGGCTATATATTGGGCCTGGTTTTGATTTCACACTAGTTTTACACCAGTGTACCTCCACTGGGCCTGGCTCTCCATTGCCCCATGTAAAAATGCTACCATGTCAGACTAGTAGTGTGTCACCCTCACTTTGCATTGGTGTAAATGACTACGCATGGTGCACTTCACAATCAGACCCACTGACTTCAGTGGAGTTACCTTTGATTTATGCTGGTGTCAGTGGGAGTGGAATCAGTCCTGTTCACTTTCAGCAAACAAGCATTTCTATAAACTGTAGGACATTTCAGCTCTCCTGAAGTGCTGATGCTAGGTAAGACAGAGGGTGCCAGTTCTCTGTAACCCTGGTAAATTGAAAATATCATTCTATTATCTACCAGAACTGCTGGGTTTTTATATGTCCTTTTGTATTATAACAAAGGATTGTGCTAATGTTCATTACAATTTTTAAAACTTAAAAGATCTGATTGATTGTTTCATTATGTTCTTTCTTGAGACAAAATTGTACTAGTGGCATCTTTTGGCCTAGGGGAAGTATGGGGTTCTACCTGAAATGAGGGAATATTCTTTAATCTAGCACAACAAAAATACTCCATGGAACTCTGCTTTCCACTAATACTACCCCAGCCAGATATCATTTGGCCATGAAGAGCTATGTCATTTTGTTGTTGTTGACTACGGTGATAAAATCCCACCTCAGGGAGATTTTCACAAATGCCTTTTGAGGAGCAGCCTTTGGCATGCAGACAATAGCGAGAAAGGTAACATTTTTTCCCATCCATATTGCCAAGGACTTTAACAGCGTGAGTCAGTTCACTCCTCAGGAAGGGGAGGATGAAAACTCTGAAAATATGAAAACATCCTGAACGTAGTCAATTTATCCTCCCTCTCTTTCCTTTTTAATTTCCCTTTCTTTCTCTTCCCTTTCCTCATTCATTTGCTTTTTCTCTTTCTTTTCAACCAACAGGTATGTGCTTTAATACCAATAACAAGGGGCATCTTAAAAACACTGATGTGAGGTAAGGTCTGTGCAAAGGGGAGAAAACAAGACAACCTTGAAATGCAGTGATCGAAATTACCCACTCTTTATGATTCAGGGCCAGCTAATGAACTAAAGAATTCCAAACCTCTGAGATGTACTTTACCTAACACAAGAAGAAATCCACTAATACTGTCTGTTTAAAGCAAAGTCTCTCTCCTAAAGTACTGAATCCTGTAATAAATGGGCAATGCTCTTCAATTAGTATTAAGATGATTATTCATTCTTTTGGGTGCTCGTTGGAGCAATATTAATTATGGTGAACACTTCTGGGAGTCATTTAGAGGAATATGAAAATTTTACAGCCTTAGAAATTCTAAATATAAATGTGTTACAAATTCAGGGCTGGATTAACTCATCCTTTTTTCCTCTGGACAAATATAGGAACTACAGTTGTACCCCCTTTTTATTTAAAAGAGAGAGAAAAGGGGAAAATGGTGGCTTTTTTTTGCTTAAAAATAAAGCGAATTCAAAAACCATTCCTTGCCATGTTAGAAGAAACCACTCAAAGAGCAGTTATATTAACAGGTGCTTTGCCAGTTACTGAACATTCATTACATGTTTGTAGGCATTTTTGATCTCCTTTGACATTAACATTGTTATATTAAAAGGGGCAAATAAGCAAGCAGTCCATGTAAGATACTTGTTGAGAGCCTTTATTGCTGTCTAGACTTTATATTTGGGAGGGCAGGTATCTCAGAAATTGTGAATTCATGTGGCCAATAGACTTAGTGGAAAAATGAGAATATTTTCACAAATATTTTCATGAAAAATGCCCTTTTTCATAAAAAAAATGTAGAATTTGAAATATTGTTGACCAGCTATGCTGACTAGTAGTTATCATATTAAAATTTTATACATTATCTCATTTTAGGTGAAAATCCTGTGAACTTGTATTTCAACTCTAACATGTTAATATTTTGGAAGTACATAATTTACACCTTTCTTTTGAGGTCTTATATTGAATTTATCACATAAATAATATGAATGCAAATGAAGAGTCTGATTTTCATGAATTTGTGTGTGAAGTTCATAGCATGTGGCCAAATATCTTTTTGGATCTTGCATCCTGCATGGTAACTATGAATCTACATACACAACTCATGTCCAGGTAGCAAGATATCTCTTATCTTATTTTAGTTTGCGGTTTCCCCCTTTGCACTGAGTTACTACTGGGTCTGCTGTTTGCCTAACTTGGAAAGCCAAGCCTTTCCTAAGGTTTTCATGTGGATTTTTGTCTGTTTTTAGTGAACTCTCCAAATTTTTTTGACCAGCATTGGATGTCATCTATATAATGTATCTATATAATGTTTGATGAGCCCTATATTAAGATGTGCAAAATGAACTTGTTGGACTAGGGCCCATTACATCTCCCATGGAATTCAATGGGATTCTTTCCATGGTTAGATCCCCCAGTAAGTCTTTTTCATATCTAATTGCTATGACTATCCACTGCCCGCAGGCTGCAACAAAATATGAGAATTGGCATCTCCTGAGTACCTGGATTAGATCTTTATTCTATCCAACTTGTATAGAATCTCCAACAGATAGAAAGGTGGCAAGTCGGGGTCTAAAGTCAGCTGTCACCATGAGTGGGTGAGTGACTAGACAAAACAAAAGTGGTGGACGAAGCCCGTTCTTTTCTTAAAGAATAATGTTTTCCCAAGATGAGCTTTGCAAAAATAAGTATTGTTCCTCAGAAGATACCTCCTGTCAAAGTTCAGCATTTGACCAGTATGACTCTTTAAAACACATAGATCAGTGTTTCTCAAACTGGGGTCGCCGCTTGTGTAGGGAAAGCCCCTGGCAGGCCAGGCTGGTTTGTTTACCTGCCCCGTCTGCAGGCCCGGCCGATCGCAGCTCCCACTGGCCACAGTTCGCTGCTCCAGGACAATGGGAGTTGCTGGAAGTAGCGCAGGCCGAAGGACATACTGGCCGCCACTTCCAGCAGCTCCCATTCGGCTGCAGTGGCGAACCGTGGTCAGTGGGAGCCGCGATCGGCCAGACCTGCGGACGGGGCAGGTAAACAAACCGGCCCGGTCTGCCAGAGGCTTTTCCTACACAAGTTGCGACCCTAGTTTGAGAAACACTGACATAGATGTTCCCTGAGACAAGGTGGGTGAGGTAATATCTGTTATTGGACTAACTTCTATTGGTGACAGAGACAAGCTTTTGAGCTACCCCAAGCTCTTCCTGAGGAAGCTCGAAAGCTTTTTTCTCTCACCAATAGAAGTTGGTCCAGTAAAATATATTATCTCACCTACCCTGTCTCTCTGGGACCGACACGGCTACAATAACATTGCATACAATAGATGTTTGCTAATAGTCTCCTTAGTGTTCCGATGTCTAAGGGAATACAATCCTAGACCTCTGTTGCATTTAATAGGCAAATACTATATAAGAATCGGCAGTTGCACCAGCAAAGCCGAGATTGGAAAAAATAATGTCTCCCTTATAGATGGACAGAACTTTTTTCCTTAAAAAAATGCAAGCAGCTTAATGTAAGTATAGAAAGGTGAAGGGTTTGACATATTTAATGTCCAGAGTAAGATAAAAAATTATGTGGCACTCAGGCTCAATCTCGAACTTCCAACTAAATTGTAATGATCAGATTTTATAAACGTGGCATGTGAAAGGATGCAAGTTCCCCTGTTTGTGAAAACCATAATGAGTACTTGGGTTAGAAAATGAGGTGGAAAATTAATATTGAACATATCATAAAGCCAGGAAAATCCATATAACATTTTATACCAGCAATATTGTTAGTGCTGACTATTTTAACTTTTCCATGGGACATATCTTTCCTCCACACGTTTTCTGTGTGATACAGTTGCACCACAAAGAATTTCTGAAATGCCATACCTGTACACCAGTAATGTGGTGTGTGGGGGGGGTGTGGGGGGAAGGAGGCTGTTGTTAGGAGACTATTTGTAAATGAGCATGGATTTTTTTTAGAAATAATCTGTTTGTTAAAAAATTTCCAATGAGTAGAACAGTTTGTGCAGCAGAAGCAAAAGGAAAGGTTATGCTGGTAGCACACTGCACAAACATATTATCAGCCAATGAGAAAATGAATTATTCAGCTTCTGTTATTTTATAAACCTCAATTATTTACCAAACAGATTAGGGTGGTGACTTGGCAAAAGCTAGTCATACATCAAGCAATTTTATACTCGCATACAGCCCTAACTTTTCCACTGATTTTTTAAAATAGTTGTCATCAGCCTTATGGTTTGAGATAGTCCATATAGTTCAGGAATAAAATATAGGAAATAATAAAGAACAGTAAGTTTTCTACAGTACAACTGTATGTGGTAGAATATGTTGCTCTATCAGTGCTGTAAAGTTACCACAAGGTGGTTGTGTTTTCTGGAGAGCCAGAGCCAGATGCTGATCTTAGTAATGCTGGTGCAAATCTGGAGTAATTCCATTGAAGTCAGTGGAGATACTTGGAGTTACACAATGTAACTGAGATCAGAATCTCTCCTCTTTCTATGCTGGTCTCTTTATGACTATGTCTATTATGTGCTAAATGGACACATCTCTCAAATGCAGCAATAAGGAAGCGACCTCTGTCATATAATGGGAATGGGTGTACTCCTTAGCACAGGGTGAGAGAACTCAGGAAAGACAGTCGGTTTGGACTGGTAGTCAATGCTGTATCCATTTCCAATGCTCCAAAAAGGTTGGAACTTACTTAGCTCATTTCACTACATATGGCCAAGCAATTGAGCATGGTACATGCGGGACCTCCCATATCATGATAGGGAATATTAAAATATATAAATACATACATGGAATAAAACAAAGATTGGGCAAAATTCTGACTTGGTGTAAGAGGTATACAACTTCCAGGGGAGATAAACCTTTTACAGCTGGTCTAAATTTGGTCCAGCATACTGTGACGATTATTATCATCATGATCATAACTATTAAATCCTATTATTGAACTTCGAGGTGTTCAGTCTGGTAGGACTATATGAGCTAAAGCTGTACTGGACTGAGACTGCAATACCAGGGGAAGCCAGAGCATACACAGTGAATCGCACTGGGAAAATAGGGGCTTATGAATTTATTCAAACATATGTAAATTAGCATTAAAAAGAATGAAGGACTCACAAACCAGCAAAGCAATCTGCCAGCCAAGTGATGGATGCAAACCCAGAGTACTGCCTGGAGCATCTCTCTGCTACCTGCTGCCCCCACCTCTGGCACAAGAGAAAGGAGAAAGCTCTGTATTGAAAGCACCAACCCCTCCTCTTCCCAAGGTTATATTGTGCCTGGACAATCATCTGTCAGTCACCTGGGATCCTCCCCTCTCAGACATATGTTTGGACAGGAAGGCATTGGAATGGAACTCAGGAGATCTGAGATCAGTTCTGGACTCTGCACAGACACTCTGTGTGACCATGGGCACATAACTTAAATCTCTCTGGACCTCAGTGCCCCACCTGTAAAATGGAGATGATAATGCATTCTTCCTCCCATCCTTGGAGTCCTTTCTCTGTTAAGATTATTAGCTGTTTATGGCAGAGACTGTTTCCTATTATGTGTTTATACAGCATCCAGGACAACAGGGCTGTGATCTCGGCTGGGGCCTTTAGGTGCAACTGTAGTATAACATTTATTAGCGAGGAGCACCAGATTCCTAGGGCCCCAGTCCTCATTCTGGTTTCCATTGGAATAGCTGATGGCCTCTTCTTCTGGCAGCCAGACCAATGGCTGCTTCAAATGTGCTAATCATCCAGCACCAGCAAGCCCAAACTGATCGCTGGGAATTTATGGGGAAGCAGCTATGTCACAGTAATGAAGAACAGAATGGAGAATAAGGCTTTCCACATCTATGAAGTAAACAAGAAGGGGCGGGAGGGATGCTGTGAAAAGTGTGTGTGTGAGATTTTTTTTTAATCTCTAAACAGAACAAAGTGCTAATGAAAGAAGTAGCCAGCAAGTAGGACTGCTACTTCTGTTATTTAAGACATTCCAGCATTTCACATTTTCAAAGATGCCCATCTGTGTAATTCAAATATTGTAGGTTAATTGCTTATTGTATTAAATTATTTCTGATGAAAAGAAAAATAAATCCCTCTACATCCCATTAAAAGATGTGGCTTTGTTTTTTATTAAGATGCTAAGCAGATTCTCAGACTGCAACCTTCTCCCATTGAATAGCTGCACTTTCCTGAAGTCAGCTTGGTAATAAGGCCAGGCTGCAAAATTACACCTTGATTGCAGAGAAGCCTTCCTTGATGTATGCATTGCCACTACAAATGAGTAGTTTGTTACTCATTAAACTTGAAATGTCTTTGTCTAAACTAAGTTGAAAAACAAGTATCGTTTCTACATTGCCTGCCATGTAAATGCTGCTCAGTAGAGGCCACTATTAGACTGTGCTGATAACTTTAAAAGGAAAAGTAGGTGCAGTCTATAAAGAAAATATGTGTTGTACTTTTCTCATCTTTACTAGTCAAAGTCTCAAAGAAACAGGCCGCCCCTTTTAATCTGCTCTTGATTTTTAGTCCTGCATCAGTGTTTTTATTTTCAGTGTTCTCTGTTTCTTTATATTGACTGGTTAAATCCTTTAACTGTACAAGAAAATAGTAACTATTGTGGTCATAAAATCATTGGCAATTCAGATATCTTGGATGCAGAGTGGATAGGATGAATAAAAGCCAGCTGATATAAATCAGTGTAGCTTCACTGACTTCCATAGCGATTTACACCATCTGAGGATCTGGTTTTCTCCTCTCTCCCAAGATATCCATTGATCAGTATCGGTAACTGTAGCAACGGGATGGCTTAGATTTAGGTTTTTTAAAAATGTATATAACACTGAATAGAAAGAGAGAGAGAGAGAATGTGTGTCACATTTAGCCTTGATGCAAATGGATACAATGTGTACTAACTTCAGTGAAGTTAGCTTACAACAAGCTAAAATCAGTCCAGAGAGAGGAATGAAACACACTTGTTTTCCCCCCACAATCTTTTGATCTTTTTTTTCCCCGTAAAGGGAATATCCTTTTTTTCTTCACAATTAAAAGAAAATAGGTGAGTGCTGCTCTAATGCCATTAAACCTCTCTCATTTCATACTCCAAGAATGTTGCACATTTCACACTAGTCACGGATAATTCAGGCAGTGATCTTCTTTGTATAAATCCATGACAGGAAAATCAGATGCAATAGAGGTTGAGCAGACTGTTGTTACTGGGGTATGTCATGAAATGATGGAGATGTGTCCAAGTTAGACAGTGAAATCTGTCAGTTTTGCATTTTTTTTCCCATTTGAAAAGTGCAGAGAATGTAAACCAGAACGACAAGGATCTGTGCCCACTCTTTGCAGAAATACTGTTGTGTTGAATGGAATTTTCTGGTTAGTATTTGGTACAGTGATATGGTAGTTATTATTATTTTATTATTATTATTATTATTATTATTATTATTTATAATTTATTTTATTATTTGTATTATGGTAAATGTCCCAAAGAAGATTGGGACCTCACTGAGCTAGGTCCAGTGCAAACACATAATAAGAGACAGTCCCTGATCCAAAATGTTTACAATCTAAGTTGAGAAAACAAAGGGTGGTCGAAATTAAGTATTGTTACCTCATTTTACAAATTGAAATCTTAGGCACAGACAGTTTAACTGACTTGCCTAAAGTCCCTTGGGAAATTAGAGCAGGGAATTGAACCCAGCGCTACTGAGTCCCAGCCCAGGGCAGACTTCTTTTGGTTTTGGGTGATTTGTAGTTCCTCTCTTTCCTTGGTAGCAGTTACAAAACAGAAAAGAGCCTTACCTTGAGACATCTTTGGAAATGACCTTCGAGCTTTCCTCTTACCTCTGAGGAACATCATGGGGTACAGAAGAGATGGGTTGGGATATTCATACCTCTCAATGGCAGTCAAAAGTGCTCTGCTGGTGTGGAGAAAGTTCCATCAAAGCCATTGATTCAAAATATCCACGAATCACCTTCTTGTGTGCAGTATCTAGTAACCTTATGATGATTACATTCAAGGGCACCATTCCCAGTTATCACAATCTTTACAAAAGTAAGGCCAGGCATGTGTCTTTCAAACAAGAGACAAAATGGCTTTAGGAAGGAGTCCTCAAAAGTCAAATATATACAGAGACAGCTGAGGATATGTTGTTTTGAGGGAGTTGGAGCTGGGGGATGGGGCACAAGATCAATAGTTTTTATTCAAAGGTCATCCTCCTTGTTTAACCAGAAATCATACTTTTCCAGGAACACAGAATTTTGAAAATATTCTTACATTTGTGGCTTACTTTTTCATTTCTTCACTAATATTTCCTGTTTTAATCCTCAACCTTCTCAGTATGCTTTTACACATTACTATCTTTCTTCCTCTGCTGTTCATTCCCTACTCATATCTATCTACCTTCTTTATTCCTGCAATTGCCTTTTCTTCTTTTTGTTTTTTTACTCCACCCCTTCCATCTTGAGTAATGTTTAAAAACCCTCTAAACAGGCAACTGACATTGGAACCTGGCCACTTTACTCCTTTCCAAGCCCCGAACAATCGCTTTGAAACTCAAAGCCTGTCAATATCTGGGAAGGGAAGTCAGCACTTCACAAGGAATTTTTCCACACTGAGGAATAGGATTGCCAATTGCCACAGAGAAACCGAATTTCCAGTGCCTAAACAAATAAAGGAGGATGGCCTTGGATATTTAACAGACATGGATATTTTTCCTCCCATTTCAGAAGTGATCCCTGCAAATCAGAGTTGATGCATATTGGCAAAGGAATGAGATGGAAACACAATACTGACAGTGCCTGAGTTGTACTCATTCTGTGCATAAATAGGAGAACTGAGTGTCTAATTTTCATCTTCCTGAAAATTCATTTCACTCAGGATTTGCTTAAACATTGTCTAGATAGACAAGGGAGTGAGGGGATATCTTTTATTGGACCAACTTCTGTTGGTGAGACAGACACAGAGCTTTCAAGCCGCATAGAGCTCTTCTCTTGAAAATTTGTCTCTCTCACCAACAGAAGTTGGTCCAATAAAAGATATCCCCTCACCCACCTCGTTTCTCTAATATCCTGGGATTGACATGGTTACAAATACACTGCGTACAAATTGTACTGGATAATTGAGTTATCATCCTCAGGTCACTTCACCTCAGAAACTTTATGGTCAGATTTGGCAGAGCTAATCAGGAAAACTTCCTGTCAAAGCCATTGTGTTGCTGGTTCACAGAGTGCTGGACACTGTCCTGGGTACAAAGGAATGAGACTTTATTTTAATCAAATGGTGAACTAAATAGAGCAGAAAACTGTCTATTGGAATATTTTGGAGAAATCGCCACTGCAAGAGGAATTAAAGTTTGTCAGTACATTTGTGGAGACCCAATACAAAGGGAGACAGCTGTATTGTAGATACTCCAGAGCAGGTTAGATAAGACATTATGTAAGGAAATCAGGCAGACCCTGTTATTGATGACTAAGAGTCTGATCAGTAATTTGAATGAGCTTTGCTTTTCACTGTAATCAACTAGCAAAACAAGGAGAGAATGAGCCAACGGCAGCCTCTGTAACAAAGAATAATCAGGGAAAGATAAATGAACAACTCTTTCAACATGACAACGTTGGCTGCCTTCTATACGGAATTAAGCATCCTGAGAGAAGACCAATGTTCTTTGCAGCACAGAGTGTGACTGAATGCCTTAAAGGAACGGGAAAGCACTAAATGACCTTTCATCACTTCAATCACTAGACTAGTTAGGGAAATTTTTAATGAAGGTCATAAGACTGGGAAAATATCACAGGTGACACTGTAAACAGCACATCTTTGGTTGTTACATGTTCTTTCTGATGAGGGCAGTTTCTTAAGATGTTCTTTGTCACCCGTGGCTGCTTTTTTCTTTCAATGACCAGCTTTACAGTGTACTACAATATAGTAGGATTGGAATAGATCTGAAGATGTCAGATGATCGTGAGTGGCTTTTCTTTCATGCTCTCTGTAGCAAATGAGATAATTTTTAAACGTTTCTATCTGTTGTTATTATAATACCACTTGAATTCCTTTAAGTCCATTCCAATGGTACAAGAGACGTCACTGGCAGAATTGCTAGCGCAGTGGGTCTCAAAGTTTTGTATTGGTGACCCCTTTCACACAGGTTTCAGAGTAGCAGCCGTGTTAGTCTGTATCCGCAAAAAGAACAGGAGTACTTGTGGCACCTTAGAGACTAACAAATTTATTAGAGCGTAAGCTTTCGTGGACTACAGCCCACTTCTTCGGATGCATTTGTTAGTCTCTAAGGTGCCACAAGTACTCCTGTTCTTTTTGCCCTTTCACACAGTGTCCAGCACTCTGTGAACCAGCAACACAATGGCTTTGACAGGAAGTTTTCCTGATTAGCTCTGCCTTCTAAATTAGAAACACAATTTTTTAATATTAAACACTGTTACAAATGCTGGAGGCAAAGTGGGCTTGGGGGGTGGAGGCTGACAGCTCATGACCCCCACATAATAACCTTGTGACCCCCTGAGGGGTCATGACCCCCTATTTGAGAACCCCTGTGTTAGCGCTTACAAAGGTAGCATGTGGCTTTTGGAACGGAGGGGCCATGAAAACAAATAGCAGCGTGGCCTGTACTCCGCCTTTTAAATGTGGTACCCATGCTGGCTGTTTGTTGCAGGGTAATGTCAGGAACAGTGATCCAATTAGATCTATAAGACCTTGCAATAGCGTGGTTGTTCTTTTAATGGGCGTTGGGTCTAGCCCCCCCTGTAACTAATCAGCTGCCTCCCAGCTGTTGGTGTGAGACTGGGGGGCAGGTAATAGTGTAAAGATCACCTGGTCTTCATAAAAGCCAGGAAGTACTTCAGTTGAGAGGGAGAGCTGCAGGATGTGGGAAGGGAAGGCTCCCACAGGAGACTCTGAGGGAAGGGGAAAGAACTCCGTTTATCTGTGACTATCAGCTGGCTGGCCTGCAGGTTGGAAAGCTGTAGGAAGCAGCCTAGGAAGGAGATGTGAGCAGAGAGGCATCCCTTGAGTCCCAGGCAGATGGCCTGTGCAGTGTAAACCAGGAGGGAGTAGATAAGGTCTTCTGTAGGAGCCTGGGACAGAGTGAAGTGGGGACATAATTGATACTTGTGTTATTAGTTTCATTTTAACAAAAAAGGGACTGAACATCCTGCGTATGGGGAATGTTCTTTGGGGTATGGGCCAGTGAGAGAGGTCACCAGCTTCCATGCATAAATTTAAAAAAATTAAAAATTGTGGTCAGACTCCTTGCGGGCTCAACGTTAAGCATGCACTTAAATGTTTTGCTGGGCTTGGAGGCCTTTGTGCTAAATTCTGGACCCATCAAGGTCAATGGCAAAAGGGCACAATTGGTCCCGTTGTACTTCTCCCTCACTTTTACTGCAGCCTAGAGAATTGTCCACTACCAGCAAGAATACTAGCAATAGAGGATGAATTGGAGATCTGATTTGCAAAAGCAACAGCATTAGGGATACCGGTGCTCTTCTCATTTAGGATGGTGGTCTCAGAGGACCAGTTTCACATTTACATTGTGTGCCCTTACGCTACTCTGGCCATACCCACCCCAAGACACCCACTGTACCTTAACTTTATAAGGTGCTAAGTTGGTTCTTTCCTAATGACTACAATGAGAACCAGTCTGCAGAGGCATAAACATTCAACATCTAAAAGACAATTTTCCAAGCAGAATGTGCATCTGATGAGCCATGTGGGAAAGCCACAGAGAAATGGAGTCATGCTTACATTAAAAAATAAAGACAGAATTCTTCACCACCTTGTTTGAATAACGATGAAACATTTGCATCCTGGGTAATTTGGATGTTGGCAAAATAACCATTTTTTGTCAGTCCTCCAAATTTAAAACATTGTCATTAGCTCTGAAAAGAAAAGAGAAAGCAAAGTATATTTATTATTTCTTTACAGGTTCAGCAGGGAGCCAGTGATTTGTTTTTCAGACTCACCACATTGTTATGTTACATGATGCAATACCATGAAAGGATAGGTCTTGAAAGATGAAAATGTGTCTCTCTGGGACAATCACTCACAGAAGTGTTCATCTATCAGTTTGCATAGTGTCTTTTCATGCTAAACCACAGAAGCAGAAAGCCCAATATCTGTGATGCCGGCTCTTACCTTTTATGAATCAAATGTAAACATAAACAGTAGGAGGCCTGGTCCAAAGATGAAATATATAAGCTTTGAGATGGTGCCATTAATATTCTGTGTTTCTCAGTGCATTCTGACTAGGTTGTGTTACACCTGAGACTACTGCTTCACAGTGGTTTCTGCAAACCTTACCTTCAGTTTCAATCTTCTGAAAGTTCATTTCATCTGCTTCCCTTGCTCTGCAAGATTTGCTATCAGTTGTGATACCAAATGAACTCACATTGAACGCAAAATTCATTCTAAATGGTTGAGTTTCTTCTGGCTCTGCACCAAAAACATTCAAACCCATTCATTTTGCAGGATTTCAGAACCAAAACCATAAATCAGTTGAAGATCGCTGAAAACGGGGCCCGCGTTAGTTCAGGAAGTTACACAAACCTTAGCAAAACTGACAGAGAACCTGATTTACTCTGACTGAGTAACTGAACCTCAAAACTAGGTGAGATTCAGGCAGTTGCCAAGGTGACTAATGCAGAACGTTTCGCTAGCAGTAAGTGATGCAGGAGGGGCAGACAGAGTTGTGGGAAAGAGATTTTTATTGAACTCGCTGAGAGGGCAGCGTTTGTCCAAACAGCTTTTCTTGAGCTCCACATATCACTCCAAATGAAGTCCCTCTGGAACTGGTCCTCTTTTTCCAGTCCCACTCATCATACCACAGAGAAGAAGATGGTAAGTAGTGCCTCCACGGATTTTCAGTGAATCTGCACAGCAGCTGGCTAAAAATACCCCAACAACAGCAAGAAAAACCAAAACCAACCAACCTCCCCCACCCCCTGCAAAAAACAAAACACAACAAAACCACAGCACCAGAAGAAAACATGAACATTTTCATAACATATTTTCCCGTTTTAATTGGGGGGGAAAAAACATTTCAAACTCGACATTTTCTGACCAGCTTTAGTGGCACAAACTTCAGAGTGATATGAAAGGCAGGCAACTGAAGAAAAAGGGAATACATGGGACATTGTCTCTGGGAAAACAGTAGGTGCCTGATTCTCATTTACACGAAACCCTCTTAACATTGCCAATGCGGTGTAAAGATGCCTTAGTGTGAATTAGAATCAAGCCCCAAAGTGTATCTGGTTTATCTGCTCATCTTCTGCTCATATTCACCAGCCTTCATGGGGTGGTTCTGGATTTCAGTGTGAACTCTCCAAACAGCTCTAAGTATGTTACCTTGCTGAATAGCTGTAGAGTTCTTCTTCTATTAAGCCATTGTCCACACTACAACGTTATACTAGGGATTTTATAGCTGTTGTTGTTGTTATTATTTATTATTTTATTACAGTATCACTTAGGAAACCCAGTCCTGGACCAGGACCCCATTGTGCTAGGCACTGTCCAAACCAGAACAAAAAGACAGTCCCTGCTCTAAAGAGCTTACATTGATTATAGGCACAGTCAGCAGAATTGGTTACAAGTGCCAGTATGTGATGGGAGTGTACAGGTGCTCTGATACCATTGTAAGAAACAAAATAGGATACAAATCCTACTGAAAGCTCACCACGCCAGTAAGTGGTCACAAACTCAATTCAGAGCTGTAGTGTGGACAAGACTTGCCTGTAAGTTTTTCAAATAGTAACAGGCATGCCTATAATACTGTGTTGCCATCACTAGTGTTGTTTTATTGCAAATCTTGTGATAATTGGTGCTTTTCTTAAAGCCCCAGCTCTTGGAGTCATGTTAATATGTGAGAATATCAGTTTTTTGGGGGAGGGTTTTTTTTTTTAAAGTGGGTTTCTGGCCCTCATGGTTGTTGAGAAAAGGTTAAACACATTACCTGAGTGTCCCCCTAACCTTCCAAAAGGGTAACCTCCACGACCCAAAATCAAAAAACAAACCCAGAAGACATATAAAAGCAAATGCTTTATTTTTAGCCTAAAAAATCATAAGATTTTTAAAAGTTTCATTATTTGGGGGGACCTGACATTTTTTAATGCTGTTTACCAACAGGACATAGTTTTTGGCCTTCACCGCGCCTGCCAAACAAAGCTGACATGCTCAAGAGGTGCCTGAGAGCATGAGCCAGGGTGTGTTTGGTGATTCAAATCTCAACGTGTGTGGAAATTCAAGGAGATGTAAGGAAATGGGTCAATGTCGATAAATGAAAACCAGCAGGGAACTGCAGGAAATCATTGAAACAGCAAGTACCTGTTACTTTGTAAATATTCAGCATTAGCACATTTGACTGGTATGAGTCGATGTGGCTCTCCTGATTTTTTTCTTCTTCCTGGACATTTCCTGAATATCTGATGCATATACTCCAAAGGCATTTAGCTCTGTCACATATCTGGGCTGTGTAATATGCAACTCCATGTGGCCATGCCACATATATTTTTCAAAGGGAGGAAAACTTTTACACAGAATCGTGACTCAGAAGTTCTGAGTCAGCGGTGTGACTAGCATGCACATGCGTTACATGTTTTCTAACGTCTCCATCTGTAGTTATCTGTGAGCATCTGCAAAAAAGTCGTTCATTGGTAACTTTCTTCATCTCGGCTGGATACACTCAAGCACAATACATGTTAAAGTGGGGAAGACATTGATGAAAGATTTGAAGACAATCTCACCATCAGAGTATGACGTTCCCCAGAAGACTTGCAAAGGGCTTTAAACAAAGAAATCTGGCCTTGAGCAGAGGGCCCGCACAAATCCACCAGTTATCAAATGAGGGAGTGATTGAGACAGAAGGGGTGCATGGGCCTTTTGCCAGCCCTGTGCACAGGGATTGAATTTCATCCAATATATGTATGTAACATGCCAGGGAATATCAACAGCTATCATTGTTGTGTCAGGATCAACCAAAGGTCACTCCATCTTGAAAGATGGGGATCTGGACTACAGTGACAGATCAGGGAAAATAGACTGCAGGCTCTGGATACTGTGTTCTATGTTGTTTCAATAAAAATATATAATTGTTCATACAAGCTCCCTGTGCCTTACTGACAAGAACAGCATGTATCCTATTTTCCTGTTCAGATCTCGCTGAAAGCCAGTGCCACCTGGCATAGATTCCATCCTGCAATTCTGAGGTTCCACCATTTAACTCTCACATGTCTTGGACTTACTGCATCTTAAGTTTTTTTTCTTCTTTTTAATTATCTCAGTGCAAGCTGATTCCTTAAAACTTTCCTCGTCCGCATCCTACAGGCACCGGTTTCAGGGGAGTGCTGGACACACACTGAATAGTACAGCCGATAGCGACGTTCTCAGAGAGAGAAACTGCATTCCAAGTGTGATTAATCTGAGGTAGGAGCTTGGCGTGGGTGGGTAGGGTGTAGAAAATGACTTCCCATTCCAATGCCCCATCCCTGGTGCCCTACCACAGAGGCCAGCAATAGACACTATCCTTGTGCAAGGACATAGCAAACGTAGTATGGACAGATGAGGTTGGTGCAATGGCCATGTCCACCAATTTCTGGTCTGGCAAGCACAGCTGGACTGCTCACCCTTTCAGAGGATCATAGAATCAGAACTGGAAGGATGTAGCAGAGGTCACTCTGACTTGTGCTTCCTGGAAGTCTTGGAACCAATTTACCCAAGTCAGGATCAATGTCTCTGCACTGATTTTGAGGCAGCATGCTGCTGCAGCCCTCTGACTAGAAGCTTGTTGCTTCACAGCCACAATCTAGCTGTAGCCAGAGAGATGGCTCCTAACTTTTGTCATTGAGGTCTTCAGAAACAGGGATTGGAATGGAAACATATTTTTGTGACTGTGGAGTCGGCTCTGTGACTCCGTGAGGCGGAATGGGTGTCGTTTTGAAAGGGATTTCTGTTAACTTTGCATTACAGACCTGGCTTCACACAGTGGTATTGAAGCAGCAGCTGGAAGCAGGAGGAAAACCCATCATGTATTCTTTTTCTAGTGTGCTGTTTTGTCTTTTGGGCTTGTTAAGATATTTTCCAACGAGTCCTTTCATAATATGTCTGGTTCCTCAGCCCAGGGGCCATGGTAGGCCAAGGGCAGCTGTGCCATTGAAATAAACTGATAGCATCTTGATAACAAATATGCCTTTTTATATCTCATCTGAAGTCCTGGCAAATAAACTGGTATTTGCAGTGATATCTGATCCAACATAACAGTCAAACCCCAAATGAACTGTCTACTGAGCTATCCTGTTTGGCAACTGTGCTATTTATGTAAACAACCATCAGGATGTTCTCTACGCAATTTAAACAAGGAGAAGGAAGGGTCTTAAATGCCTTCAGCCATAGCCCAAATAAGGGTTGTAACAGAACTGGAGCAAAATGTGAAGACTAAATTAAAGAAGGAAAAGGTCCATAGACAAATTGCAAGAACCCTCTGGCTATCTGGGGAAGACAGATACATGTGTGCAACACAACATGCATATGCACAAAAAGAAAACTTGCTGTTCCTAGCAAGCCAATATTTCCAACTGTATGTTCAAATCATTATTAGGAATCTTTTAGTAATCTAATTGAAATGCCAATTGCATATTTGAATCCAACAGACGGCATATGTTAATATGTTTTAATATGTTATTAAAACACTTACCCCCAAACTACTATATTAATGTCTCACTGGGAAAAACAAAAGTACATTTCTCACACTTAAAAAAACCCAAATAAAAGCAAAACAAAAAACCCGCTAAAACATAAGCCAACAAGAATCTAAGTTAAACCTATTCAAATGCCGTCTCCAATGACCTTTACACCTAGGTCTTAATATCAGTTTTACAGAAGGGTAAATAAATAATTTAAATGACGTCACCAATGTAGCATGGCAAGTCAGTGGTAGAAATGGTACTTGATTTGATCCTCTGCTTTACCTAGTTGACCATCTTCTTTAGATGAGCAAGTGACAAGCAGGAAGTTACTTTAACCATTAGTGAATTCTGGGAAATTAAAATGTCAGGTTCTCCTCTTCAAATTGGAAGTTCGTGGAACTGACTCTCTTTTACACCTTTATATATATGCACATTCACAATCCCCCCCTACCATCACTAAATGCTGTAATCGTCCATCTCCAGTGGGTTAAATTCTCTCATCCAGTGCACACACAGTTGGTCCAGTATCCTTGCTGAAGTTAATGGGAGCCAGATGCACAGGTCTGAGGACTGAATTTAGTCTATGGACAGAAAAGTTCAGAATGATTAAGCGGATCAATCCTGCCTAGAAATAAGTGTCAAAAACTTTCAACAATGTCCTGATAAAAATTTGCTTTCATGGTTGCCCAAAGTCTTTAAGGTCCTCATCCAATGTCCATTAAATGAAAGATTTCCATTAACTTTAGCAGCATTGGATAATGCCCAAATTGATTTCCTGGCCTACATATGTTTTCTCACCACTTTTTCCTCTTCAGCTGCATTCAGCTAGCCAAGAGATTCTTTTTAACAGTAGCTGGCTGAAGAGAACTTCACTTCAGTTCTCCTTAAAGCCATTTTCAGTCATTTACAACATTTTTAAAGGGATATCAAAGGGCACTTCAGACAACCAACTGTGCAAAATATTCTTGCTACCTATGCAATAATGTTTGGAGTGGTAAAAATTCAAACATTTTCCCTGTCTTTCCCCAATACATCCTATATTTATGTTGGATGTGTGAGGCTCAGGTCTATTGGCTCAATGTCTAATGCATTTTGTACATACGGCATTATGGAAGCCTACAAAGTAGTTATCTATCTGTGCAATAGCTTGCCATTTTTTTTAGATACCTGGTCACGAGTCTGAAGCATGTTGTGAATGGAAGGGAAATGGATGGAATAGAGGAATTTTGATGGTGGCAAATGAATCGCACTGAAAGTTCGAGCTTGTCAGTGCAGAAACACATTGGACCAGATTGTGATAACCTTACTCACCACGAGAAGCGCTTTGCATCACAAGTAGTCCTGCTGATGGTAATGAGACTACTGGAGTAGTAAAGTTCTACTCAATGTGAGAAAGGTATCCCAATGTGTGCCTTAAGGAGCAGTTAGCCATTTGTGTACAGAATGGTTTGCTCGCAGATGAAAATGACTTACTAAGTGGATTAGTCTTTGGGGCAGAGGGTCATGTGGAATGTGCTGATCTTAGCTGCCTTTTTTAGATATGAAAAATGAACCGGTCTGTTGTTTTTCTTCTTCTTTTTTACAAAAATGAAAGAGAATCCCATGTCACCCGGTTATGTCACTTAAACCACCTTCTCTAGAGTGTTAATTTCATACAGAAAGAACCCCAAAGGAACCCTCTGACATGAGCCTTTTAAAGCCTGTTAACATTTCCAGCAAAACCATCTGTGAGGACCCCCACTTGGAGTTCGCTGTTTGAACGGCTTTTTAAATATCTCATGGCTTCAGCTGCTTTCTGACCTCCACAGTTTGTTTTGTACAGGAAGTTTGGAAGGAACAAAGATATGACGTACTGCCTGTCTGTCAGACCTGCAATGTTGTGATCTCCTTTGAAGCAGCAGGATTACAAAGTGCTTTGATGCAATGGTAGATCAGTGATGAATACAGACTGGGTAGTGGCAATATGGTTTAGTTTATTTGCTGTTGAAACATCTTTTTTCTTAGCAGGCCTTTCCTCTTTGAAACAAGAGAAATAGATACCTTTTCACTAATAATATGCTGGCCTGCCCTGAATAACAATGAGATGTGAATTAGATGGTCCTGGAATATACTTACCTCTTGCAATACTAATGTGATTGGAGTGCATTCCTTGTGGTTGGTCACTGACATTTGGAATAAAGCAGACGTAGGGATTCATAACATGACTCCTATGGCATGCAGTTTGGTGCAGCCCCTCCCCGTATGTACACATTGGAACACTAACACCTGCATGCATGTGAGATAGATTCAAACAACTACACACACAGGAAAGGAGATTGTTCACACACAAATTCCATTTGAACCAATGTGTAGAAATTCTGTCAGCTGTCTGTGCACGTGTTAGAATATTTCAGCTGTGTGGGATGCTGCTAGTGCCTCACAAGTGTGTGCACAGAACTGGAAACTAGCTTTAAACTCCCCTCCATCTGTTGCTCTCATATTGTTGTTGTTTATTATTAATGATATTACAATAGTGCCTAGAAGTCTCGGATCAGGGCCTGATTGTGCTAAGTACCACACACACATAGCCACCACTCTCCCAAGGAGCTTACACTATAAAGGTACAAATATGATGGGGTTTATAGACCCAACACAGAGATTAACGGAATGACACTGGAGCAGTACAGGCCAAGAGGGCCCCAACCCTCAGCGGAGCGTGCTCCAGATGGACAATCTGCTCAAACAGGGACTCTGACAGTCAAGCTGGAGGAGAGAGTGAAGGTGAGGCTGTCCAAAGGGAGGATGCCAGTTTATAGCTTGTGGGGACAGAGTGATTGATCCACAGGACTGTGGGAAAGACCCCAACTCAGAGTAGGGGCCTGGCCTGCTTCCCTCCTCTGCTGCCTGCTGAGGGAGAATAACAGAACACTGGGGAGAGAACTGGGGAACACTTATTTGCCCAACTGAGCTGCTGAGATGGGCTGGGAACTCCCCACTGGGTGGATGGGGGCTGTGACCACACCCCAAACTGAAGAGAGAGCAGGGAGGTAGGAAGCAACCCAGAGGAGACTTGTCAGATGCACCAGGAAGAGGCAACTGAGACACTCCTCGCCTCTCCTCCTTGAGCCCAGGTCCCCTTACTTTTTCCACTGCTGCCGCCGTGCTGGGAGAACGGTGGCACACTGGGGAATGACACACTGCAGCTTGGTCCGTAGGCCCGCTGACTGTCAGGCTAGCCCATCCCAGTACTTTAGGGGTGAAAGTACTCTAGAGCCACGGCTTGCCCACTAGGCCTGCTGGTCTCTGAGTGACATCTGCTACAACAAGACAGACAAAGGATGATAGAAAGGGAAACTAGTATCCTCATTTTACAGCTGGGATCAGCGGCAGAGCGAGATTAAGTTATTTGTCCACGGTCATGTAGGATGGTCTGTGTCAGAGTCAGGAATTGAGCCCAGACCTCCTGAGCCCTACTTTTGTGCCTTAAACACAAGACCATCTTTCCTCTCTTCTGCACGGAGTGCTATATTGTGGTGATGAAGAATGGCTAGTTTCCCTTGTAAAACTTGTCCATTTCTGATTTGCTGTGGTGAACTTTTATGGCCATTTATGAGGTGCTTTCAGACGCGTGAGAACTATATTCTTGATGTTTATGGGAAGGAGAGTTTCCCAAATGTTTGGGCTAATTCAGAGCAAATGCCATGAAAGGCTCAAGGATCCTTCAGGAAAATGTGTTACCATATATACACGTAAATTAACTTGCAGTTATTACTACTACTAGTATAATATTTATACTGTATTGTATTTATTAAAGCTTTTGTAAGCTTTAGGTTTAGCTCATCAAGTCCAGGCCATAGAAACGTTTTTCAAAATTCTTGTACAGTCATAATATATTGGTCTTTAAAGCTACAAGTAGTAACATGGCATGTTGCATTGAAACTTTTACCATATTGAACTATATATATATATATATTCAGAAGTATGGTTATGGTAGGCATCACCAGCAGGTGCTTATTTAGACATAGTATGCTAAACTCTTTGTCTCGGCCTGTGAGCAAGTTTTGACTTTTGGGAAGAGATGCTAGCTGTGTTGTTAGCTTTGCGTTATGCAAGGTTTTGGTGTAGAGGCAGCTTTGTGGGAGAGGGATTTGTGTGAGCAACAGGGAAGGTTGCTCTATGCCTTGGGTCAGATTGGAGTTATTTCTGGAGATAGAGTTGCTCTCTGGGAACCAGGCACTAGTATAGGGCTGAGATTCCTGGGAGAAGGGATTGCTTTGTAGAATATTTGACCATCTTATTGCAGGACTGGTGTTTAGGGTTGCCAACTTTCTAATCGCACAAAACCGAACACCCTTAGCCCGCCCCCTGCCATGCCCCTTTCCCAAGTTCTTGCCCCTGCCCCTCTCCTCTGAGGCCTCACACTCTGCTCACTCCATCCCCCCTCCCTCCATCGCTCGCTCTCCCCCACCCTCAGTCACTTTCACCAGGCTGGGACAGAGGGTTGGGGTGCGGGAGGGAATGAGGGTTCCAGCTGGGGGTGGGAGCTTTGGAGTGGGGATGGGGATGAGAGGTTTGGGGTGCAGGAGGGGCTTCGGGCTGGGGCTTTGGGGTTCAGAGTGTGGGAGGGGGCTCAGGGCTGGGGCAGGGTGTTGGGGTGTGGGAGGGGGTGAGGGCTCTGGCTGGGGGTGTGTGTTCTGGGGTGGGGATGAGGGGTTTGGGGTGCAGGAGGGGGCTCTGGGCTGGAGCAGGGGGTTGAGGTATCACGGGGGGTGTGAGTGTGGGCTCCGGGAGGGAGTTTGAGTGCGGGGGGGTTTCCAACCTGGAGCAGGGGGTTGAGGTGTGGGAGGGCTTTGGGGTGGTGGCTCCAGCTGGGCAGCACTTACCTCAGGAGGCTCCCAGAAGTGGCCACAATGTCTGGCTCCTAGGCGGAGGAGTTGGGGGCTCTGCGAACTGCCTGAGCCTGTAGACGCCACCCCCGCAGCTCCCATTGGCTGCAGTTCCTGCTGCACCCCCGACCGGACTTTTAGTGGCCCGGTCAGACCGGAGCCGTCACGGTCCATTTTCAATCGGGAATTCCAGTCCAAAACCAGATGCCTGGCAACCCTACTGGTGTCGATGTGTAAATAAAGCAAGTTACACTTATAGGATACTCCTACTGCATGTCACTGATTTCTCCTCCATTGTGTAGCTGACTTGAAAGGCCCTGGACATCTGCTACCACTACCCAAAAACGCAGCAGTGGTCAGAATGGGATATTAGGTATAGAAGGATGGGCGGCCAGCACATCCCTCGGCCCGCGCCACTTCCCGCAGCCCCCATTGGCCTGGAGCGGCGAACCGCGGCCAGTGGGAGCTGCGATCAGCCGAACCTGCGGACGCAGCAGGTAAACAAACTGGCCTGGACCGCCAGGGGCTTTCCCTGAACAAGCGGCGGACCGGCTTTGAGAAGCCCTGCAATAAAAGGTATTACCTCGCACACCTTGTCTCTTTCATATCCTGGGAGCAACATGGCTACAGCAACACAGCAAACACCAATGGAAGCTAGCTATCTAATAGTGATTTATGTGGAATTAAACTCCAGTTGCGTAAGTTGTTTATCAGTTGCTCTATAAATTTAATAATCATTTAGTGTGTTGATGAGTCAGTACTGGCTGCAAACACTACTAGTTCTTTATGTGTGCAGGTGTTTTTGCATTACCATAGTAGGACTTCAGGAAATCAACAAGTCTCTCATATGGCATTTTTTATTTCCTGTGAAAGATTTGTGTGAATCATGAAAACAAAATAAATAAAAGCATTTTCTCTTCTGACCCCAAGCAAGCGGGACTGGGATAGTCAGCGATGCAAGAGATACTGTAGGTTTTAAAATGCAAAATCTTTATATTGGTGCTTTACTATTAAGTAAAGAGCACTACCAATAGGGGTGCTTATTTGAATATATTGAGCCAGCTCCTCAAGTGATGTAAATCAGTATAGCTCCATCAAAGTCAAGGGGGTTATGCTGATTTACACCCTCTGAGGATCTGACCCAGTAGTGTGAGTTCTCAAAAGCACGGAATATCATATATCATTGCATCTAAGCCTTGGGGAGTGAATTTCCAAAGGTGGAGGCTCCAGTCTATGTACTCAGGAATGCACGTACAATTATGGTATTTGGAAATGGGAGCATTTGCTTAACAGCTTGAAAGTGGAAATATATTTGAATGAAATTGGTTCCATTTCCTTCTAAAGATGATGCTATTTTCTTAAATTTTGAAATTTCAGATATCTTTGGGAGAAAATGAATTTGCATCAAAGGCATAGAGTGTTGCAGGAACCATTCAACAGCATACACAGCATCTTAGCCTGGGAAGCGGAAAAATAAGAAGCGGTGAGACACAATTAGCTTCCTGAGGCTGCCGTGTACTTGTCCTCAGTTATGGTTCATTCCATCATTCTTCTTTCCTTTCCACTTTGGCATCAATGCAGGTAAGTTACCAGAGCCATCTTAATTGTGCATCTGCCAATCCCAGAGCAAAGCAAACACCAGTGTCCCCTAGGTATGCCGTTTCTACGTGGAAGAAATAATTGAGACACCATATACTGAGGACTTCAAAAACCATACGTCCACGTTTTGCTCCCAAGCTCTAGCATGTGACTGCAAGACTTAGGCAAAGGTCTATCTTGTAATCCATTCTGAAAGGTGCTTCTCGTTACCATTTTTGCTTTTCCTGTTGACAGCTCTGTTATTCAGTATGTTCTCATTAGAAAAATCAGATCAACAGCTATTTCTTACAACATAATGGAAAGTGAACAATCCAGTCTGTTTCATGAGATTTTGACTACTCATACCTGCTCTAGGCTGGGATAAAGTTTTACATTAAGATGCTGCTTAAAATAACCATTCTGTTGATCCGTTTATGCCTGTGTTGGGGTGTTTACCACATACCAGCCTGGATAGGGTTAGTGTGCTTAGGAAATGTTCTGTAACCTGATAGGCCACACCTGAAGAAGAGTTAGGCTTGATAGGCAAGCATGACTGAGGATGAAGCCCAGCTGGGTAGCAGCAGGAAGGGCTGGTCTAAGGCCAGGAAATGAGGCCAGAAGGGGTTGCAGTGTGGATGCCTGCAGTCACTCGCTGGGATTAGAGAAGGAAAAAAGAGGAAACTCAGGGAGGAAGGCAGTAGAAGTCCTGGGTTCCTGGCCCTAAAGGAAGGGTTTACCCCCAGGGGAAGACGGGGGTGGAGCAAGAAACCTGATAGAATAGGAAGCAGCCCAGGGAAATGGCAGCAGGGTTTTGGGATAGAGCAGACTTGGGCTGCTGAAGGTAGGGTCCCTGGGCTGGAAGCTGGAATATTGGACAGGCCCAGATTCCCCTACCCACGCACTGGGGACACGGCATAGCCGTGAGTTGGAGGAGTGCCGGGAACAATACCCGTCAGCCAGTCCAGTGAGACTTTGAGTACCCTGGAAGGGGAAACCACATAGTGACCTGGCCAATGGGCTGAACTGCAAAGAGGGAGAACTGCAACTCCTGACATGTGAGAAGAGCCACAGTGTGAACGAGAGACAGAAGGGGGCATCAGACCGAGCAAAGCGAGGCCCCAGACGCAGCTCCGAGGAGGCACCTGAACGGTGAGCAAACCCCATGACGATGCCACCCATGCCACATTCTGTCTTGGATATGTACTGGACCTTATTTTCTCCTTGAGCATTATTCATATCGAGGGCAGTTATGATGCAGGGCAAAATCAAAAGCCAATGAAAGTGTTTGTAGGATTTAAAGTTGGTGTTTTCTTAAAAAAAAACCCCACAGCAACAGCCTAGATTGTATTTTCTGTCACTTTTCAAGAGCCCCATTGCTGGTGTGTGATGTGAACAGGTCTCGCTGCTGCTCATTCAAGCTCAGGCTGGATCAGAAATTTGTGAAGCGAAATTTCTAGCCTGGGTCTGAAATGTCAGCAGGACTGCAACAATGTTTGGAGGAGTCACCCTGCTCTGAAATGACAGTGGGAGGGTAGCTGAAAGGAAACCACATTTCTCCTCATTCCAAACCAATGAGGTGGTGTGTGTGTGGTTTTTTTTTTTTTAAACAAAATGCATGTCACAGCTTGGCAAACGCTGACTATGTCCCTGTGTGGAGACAGTCACAGCTGGAAGCTGGCTGCCACCGTCAGAGGATGTGACCAAAACAATACGCTTTTCTCTTTTATTATTTTTTCCCCTCTCAGAACAACTCCTAGATGTTCTGTGTAGTGTCAGGCGGAGGGAAGGGAGGCAGATGGTCTGACAATGGGAAAACTGTCTATTTTAGCACTAATTAAAATGGGACTCAAGATCCACGTACTCCAGTGAAACAATAAACTGGAAATGCCTGGACCAAAGCAGGTCAACTGGTGACCTTTTGAGCATTACAAATCTACACAAGAATGGCTTTGCTTTCTCATTTAAATATACATCTATAGCCCCTCCGTGCTCCCCATTCAGGTCAAATCAATGATGGTTCTGGGTGGAAAAAACATTTTAAATAACACTCCTATTCAGAATAAAATATCTTTCTGATAATTTTATTGCAGAATACAAAACATTAGTAGTCCAAAAGGGAGAGCAGATTTATCGTGTTGCTACAACTTTCCCATAATATCCTGCTTGTACACGTCCCATCATTAGACAGTGGTTGAGTTCCTGGGTTACATAAGCTTGAAGGAGTTACTGGCTGTGTGCACTCTTACATGGAGATATACCTATCTCATAGAACTGGAAGGGACCACTGTTGCATGTGGGGCTCTTTCTGTTCTGTTGGAGGACAGTCCCATGGATCTGTGACTACACAGATCCAGCTGTTTGGGGGGCATAACAGCCACGGGCCTCATGCAACTCTGAAGATGCCATAGTGGCTAGGAAAGAAAGAATCCATTTCTCCTGATCCCTGGGGATCTTCTCTGAGCGAGGTCTGACATGCAGCCCTTAGACATAGGTGCCTGTTTTATTGTGAGGGAGGGAATTTTGACTGAGAAGACGATAGGCTTCTCTTTTACTCTTGTTAGAAAGAACTTGAGCTTCTAGACGTGAGCATAAGTAGGCTTAGTTTAAAGTGTCTCATTTGAAGGACACCGCTTCTTGCTTGAAGCATGTTTGTTAAAGTCGATCTCCCCAGCAGGAAAGAGTTGTGACTCTTGGTGCAGACAGGAGAGGCTACGTGAGAGGGAGAGAAGACAATTGAAACAGGCTGATGCCCACAGGCTGCCCTCTCTGGTGAAAAGGAGAGGAGTGTTTCTCTGCATCTTCAGAAATGGAAACACAAGTATTGACTGAAGCCCTGGGCACTGTAAATGACTTCAATTGGTTAGAAGCCAGCGAGTGTGACTGTGCCACAGTTTGGTTCTAAGAAGTTAAAAAGTTCAGAGAGTAGGTTAGAAACGAGGCACAAGCAATCGTCATGTGATCTATTCCCAATATATCCTAAAGGGTGGCAGCAGCCGTTAATGTATTACATTGACAACATATCTTCTGCACACAGGAGATGGGCTTTTGTGGAAAATAGAATACTTTCCCAGTAGCATTTTAAAAGAAAGAAAGAAATCAGTATTTTAAAAAATGGTTTTCTAATCCACCCCTTCTTCTAAAAATATTGTTATTCTAACACTCCTCTCTGCAGTGGAAGGGGAGGGTAAATTTACATTCCTTCCATCTAAATCCATTACAATTTTCTGTGATGACCTGTCTGTTTCTTCCTGTGGCTTAGGGCTTCCCTCTGTACTTTCATTGTCAGTTCTGTCCAACTCTTTCTCTTGGTATCTATTCATGGATAATTTTTAATGCTTCTCTATGGTATTCATCACCTTAGTATCTGAGCACCTCTTTAACATTTATCAAATTGACTTTCACATCCCCTCTGTGGGAATAATTATAAAAGTAATAGCAGGAAAGTATTATTCCCATTTTACAGATGGGGAACTGAGGCACAGAATGATTAAGGGCCAGATCCACAAAGGGACATAGGTGCCTAAAGCCCAGGTTTTGGGAGTACTGTGATCCACAAAACCCCTGCTCATCTGCTTCCTAACCCTGTAGGTGCCTAAAATCACTAATGCCCAGATTTTTAAAGGTATTTAGGTGTTGCTATGTGCAGCATTGAAATGCCCAAATCTCATTTTTAAAAGAGATGGAGGCACTTAGTATTGACTGTCAATGGTATTTAGGGCCCTATGTGCCTAAATCCCTTTTGTAAATGAGACTTAGGTGCCTAAATCAGTTAAGCATTGCAATGCTGAGTGGTGCAATGCCTAAATACCTTAAAAGTCTGGGCTTAAGTACATACATTTCCACTGTAAAAGTTTCCCATGGCACCTATGTTTCTGCCTCTGGGCATGCACATTGCTGCCTCAAGCAGGCACTCAGATGCCTATTTCCCCCCTGTGATCTTCAAAGCAGGTGAAGATAGGGGTTGGCCCCTTATCTTGCCTATGTGGTCCAAATCTGGTAGGTGTGCTCTGAGCTCTGTTGCAATGCCTAAATTCCTTTGTGAATCCAGGCCAAAGTGGCTTGCTGAATATCACACAAGAAGTCTGTGGCAGAGTAAGGAATGGGACTTAGATCTATATGCGCAGTCCAGGGCCTTACTAAACGGCTATTCTTCTCTATACTGATGTACAATGAAGAGGTGTTTCTTCGTGCTTTGCAGTGGCTGAAATATCTAGTGCAGTAGTTCAGTGCTGGCAGGAGACATATTCTAGTGTATAGTTGATGACTGGATGTAACCATTGTGGTTGAAAGACTGAATGAGGAAGCTACAAAGATGACTAAGGCCAACTTAGCAGAATCTTCTTTCTCTGTACATACAGAGCTTTTAATTCCAAGGTTCCCTAGCTCAAATGGCAGCAAAATGTGATTATTGATAATATTTATAGCAACTGTCCAATAAAAGGTTTATCACACCCTCCATCTTGTCGTTTCCCAAGAACCAAATAGCTAAGATCTTCTTCTGCACAACAGTGAATAACAAGACATAAGTTCAAATATCCTTTCACTGCATATGTTGAACTATGTTCATGGGCAGTTTAAAGCCAGTCTTCTGTTTTCCTCATTGACTTTTATGGTTGCAAATTATTGAACTCCAAAGAATGGATGTGGACCCTCTTTGCTTATGCCAAAATCAGTGAGTACAGAAGCGATTGTTCATATGAACAAAATGGGCACCTGTCTCCTTTAGTTTGTGCAATGAATTGTGTTTGCAAAGGAGGCATGCAAAATTGCTGGCTAGAATATAACATTTGCATTTATGTAACAAATGCACAGCAATTGCACCAGTGCAGAAGTGAGTGACAGACACACATGGATATTTCTCCACTACTCACAGAAAGAAGTTGATACCAGGCCATTATCCACCCCTCTTGGCGGATTCTGACCCAACCTCAGAATACCCTTTTCTATTAGCTTCTCTACCACGGGTGACATTGAAGAAAAGGGCACTGCCTTATTGCCACAGTTTGTAGAAGGTAGCTCCTCTTGGAGTGATATTTCAGCACTGGCTGATCTGGCTCTAGGATATCTGCCATCTGGGGACAATACTTGCAGACGTGACACAACTCAAAGTATTGGGAGAAGCAGGAGGAGTAGCCAACATGCCCAACTTATGTGACAGCCTTGTGCCAGAACCTCACCTGGTGTAAAAATGAGGTGGCTCCATTTAAATCATTGCAATTCTATCAATTCACACCTGCTGATGGTCTGGCTGTATCTGTTTGCAAGTCCCATGCTCTTCTGTATCAACTCAGCTCCCAGCACTAGTTTGTTGTATGCTAATACCCCAAAGCCATGTTACTAACTCAAAATGATTTTTCAAGGAAGGAAAAGAATGAGTGAAAGCAAGGAAGGAAGTTGGGACCCAATCCAACTCCCATTGAAGTCTACAGATTTTTCCATTGATTTCACAGGGAGTTGTATCAAATGCTTAATGAAAAGCACGTCAGGAAACCCCCAAGCCTCCTTTTGTATTATGCATCTGCACTGAGCCTACTGAATTTATTAAGAGAGAGAGTCTAGCACACAGCATGTGGAAAATAGAGGGGGTGAAAATTGTGTGGTGGAAAAAACCCAACACATCAATGTATAACTGGAAAAGTTAATATGAAACATTTTACATATACCAAAAACATTAAAGAAAACCCCACAGACCCCTCTCACATTTACAATCACTGACTTCATCACTTCACAACATTACTTTTCAATCAACAAACATAAAAGGAAAGCAGATTTATGGCTGTTTATTAGCCAATGCCATTATTGTATTTATTGTAGTGTGAAAAAGGAAATGGGGAAAAGCACTATAAATCTCAGCATCTGTAACCAGATACATTTATTTACTTTCTGAGCTCTTTGCACACCGGTAGTTTAGCAGACATCTGCTGGTTACAGTATATTTTGAGCACTTCTGTAGACTGCTATAGAGGGACTGATGTTAACCTACTTTGCGGTGGTTTCTGTAATGGGGACGGTAGGAAGAAGCCAGCAAAATGTGTTCTTCCCATAGAGTGCAACGGACAACAGCACCCTGCCACCAATCAGGGTTTCAACGGAAAACCTCATCCAATACCAATGGGGAGACAAAGGGCTGGATTTTATTTAAAAAAGCATTGGTCTCCCTTCCTCCCGCGAAGAAAGGAAGTTCCTTAATGTTGAGCGGGACCAAAATCCATCTAGGTCTTGTCTATGGTCCTGGAGCTGTAACATTCCAGCGTCAAGGCAGGGTGAATTCTATTAAATATTGAGCTCCACCTTCCTGCAGGTCAGGCCCAAGGATTGTACATTTGCCCATCTATAAAATACACTTCTGTCCCTACTGTATTAAACCTTCCATTGTAAAGACCCCATGAAGTGTTGATATTGGGAGAGATGCGGAAGACCTTCTGCTCAGGCCAAATACCCATTGGTTTCTGTGTGAGTGCAGACAGAGCAAAATTTGATTAAGGATGTTGGTATCTGATCCTTTTTAGTTTGGGGTTATTTCTTAGTTGCTAGGTGCCGATAATGTGCTTGGCACTGTACAATTTATAGAGGAAGAGACCTTTGCGGCCTCCTGAGCCTCCCTGGCTAGGTTAGCTGAACCATCTGAAACTTCCTTCTGGCAGAAGAAATGGTTGCTTAGAAATATCCCTGTAGTCAGGCTGACACTGATTTAAAGTCAAATTTGCTGGGGTGGATAATTAATGGAGGGTAGTAACATGGCCTGCCGAAAATATAGTATTGGAACTGATTCAGAATATTAGGAAACTAAACTCAACCAAAATCAAAACTTAGACAAAGGTTTCTAGCCATCAGAGGAGCGAAGTTCTGGAATGGCCTTCCAAGGGGAGCAGTGGCGGCAAAAAAAACCCTAACTGGCTTCAAGACTGAGCTTATGGGGAGGATGGTATGATGGGACTGGCTACAATGGCATGTAGCCGATCTGCAACTGCCAGCAGCAAATATCACCAGCTGTTGGGGATGGGGTACTAGATGGGGAGGGCTCTGAGTTACTATGGAGAATTCTTTCCCAGGTGTCTGGCTGGTGCATCTTGTGCACATGCTCAGGGTCCAATTGATCGCCATATTTGAAATCAGGAAGGAATTTTCCCCCAGCTCAGATTGGCAGAGACCTTGTCTTTTATGTTTTTGTTTTGTTTTGTTTTTTTGCCTTCCTCTGCAGCATGGAGCATGGGTCACTTGCAGGTTTAAACTAGTGTAAATGGTGGATTCTCTGTAACTTGAAGTCTTTAAATCATGATGTGAGGACTTCCGTAACTCAGCCAGAGGTTATGGGTCTATTACAGGAGTGGGTGGGCGAGGTTCTGTGCCTGCAATGTGCAGGAGGCCAGACTAGGTGATCATGATGGTCCCTCTGACCTTAGAGTCTGAGTCCACTTTGTAAAGCATTAGGGGTTCCCTAGTCCTATATGTTATGCTCTTCTAAGTCTGTGACATCTTTGCATTTTAAAAGAAATCATATTTTCAATAATGCCTTCCATACTTTGGGCCTGTTTTTTGGACGTGCTCACTGTTTATTATTTGTATTGTGGTAGTGCCTAGAGTCTTAGCCAGGGACCAGTACCCCGGTGTGCTAGGTGCTGTACAAACACAGAACAAAAAGATAGATTCTGCCCCCAAAAGTTACAATCTGTGTATAAGACAGGATACAACAGGTGGGGGAGACCGAAACAATGAGACAATATTGGTCAGCATGACAGGCAGTGGTCTCGGTTTACCGGCAGCTCAGAACTTACATTCCAGAACAAAGTTTAATCTTCAGAGCACTTCCCAGGAGACACTCAGCACTTTGCAGGATCAGGCCTTTAGATGCCCCTTCACCGCTGAAGAATTTTTTAATTGATCCAAGCCCTACTATATCTACCACACATCTGATCCAGTCTGTGTCATCTTTCCCTGATACATGGCTTATTTCTAATCACAAGCTCAGACAGGCAGGTGTGCACATACATTCGTGAAGGCTTCCTTCACAGAATGCTTCTATCCTGATTAAAATGCATACTATTTTTATATAAAGATCTGCCTTATGAAAGCAAACTGAAGTGCAAACTGATCTGCTCTTTAAATATTCATTACCTTTAAATATCTATTTCATAGGTGGACGTCAAATTGAATTTTTGTGCTAAAAGCACACCAAGGTAGATCAAGTTCATCTTTCAACTTTCTCACACAAATAAAACATTGGGTTATTTATATATATATATATATATATATCCTCAGGTTTGTGATTTGAATCCAGATTCAGGTTCAGTTTCCATATGCACCTCCCCACAAGTGAAATCCTAACTCTACTGCAGTCAATGGAAGTTTTGCTATTGACTCAATGAAGTCAGGATTATACCCCTAAACTTCAGAGGTGTGTGGAACTGTTTATTTTCTACAGGCTCAATATCTCTCTGAATCACCTAGGGTGACTTGTTCATCTTTTTTTTTTTTTTGCCTAGTTCATTTTGTTTTTTGTCTAGATAGTTTTTTGCCCCTATTTTTACAAATGAACGGTAAGAGGCAAACTATAAATTATAAATGAACAGTTTCAATGAGGGTGTTCATTGCAATGACTGAAATCTAATTAAGCAGCTTAATAGCTAAGTGATATTATTATTAAAGAGTTACATTAACAGAGCATTTGATCAGCCTCTTAATTTGTTCTTTGTGGATTGTACTTATGAGATAGTATCCTTCTGAATGACACGCAGATCAATTCCTTTATTCAGAGGGAAACATGACATCATGAGTTTAAATTGAAATACATTAATATAGAAGGCCCATGGAAACAAATACACTGTTCTCCAAGCCTAATTGACTTAGTTTAATTGACTTTAAGTAACTGTTAGTATTGATTGGTTTTAGGTTGTGATTTGACAGTCACATAAAGGGCCTAATTTTTAAAACAGACCAGAGATCCAAATGCAAAAATGCATATGAAGTTCCACATACCGTGGTAGACTCATTTACTATGGTGCCAAGCTCAAGGCACTACTCACTAGTTAGGCCAGTGGCTGGTTAGTCAGCTCCCATTTGTGCACACAATCCCATGAACAGCTGACTTGCATGCATACATTTTGTCCTTTAAAGATCTGGTCCAATGTGACTTTTGGAAAATCTGGCTCCCATTGTTTCATAAAGTTTGGGCCTGCATTTACAATCCTAATTTACAAGCGCAATTAGTGCACTTGTGTGAGCAAATTGGCTAACTGCATGTGCAAACGTGGCTAACTAGGCATTCGAGCATGCTATCATGGCAACTGCATACTTAATTATGTGCCATACGCACACTGCTACTTTTTGAAAATATGGCCTGTGTTGGAGGATCCTCTGCAAAGTTATCCTTTAGGTTGTCCCATCCCATCAATATATCTTCCCCTCCAATGAATTCCTTCAATTTTACCTGTCCCACTTCTTCTCTGACTAAAGCTAGGCAGAGCTATGGCTAATGGATCAATGTCCAGCAACAATCTGTACTCAGAAAGCAGCAGACCCACCCACAGTCCCACATTAAATGATACACCTCCCTTGCAAACAATGGTTCCTTATCAATTGATTTGGGTTGACCTTGTTCCAAAAGGTGGTTCTGTCTTTGCTATGACATAGAGAAACAAGTTGGTGAGGTAATAGCTTCTATTGGTCCAACTTCTGTTGGTGAAAGAGAGAAGCTTCTGAGCTTACGGAGCACTTCCTCGGGTCCTCTTTCTACATGGCATTCACGACACAGACTTTCTTCCTGTACCCACCTGATTTATGCCACAAAGTAGTGAGTCCTACCTAAATATAATCTTGTGAACACATTTCTAAAAGGTAGCTCTTACAGAA
Source organism: Chrysemys picta bellii (assembly GCF_011386835.1). Classification (NCBI taxonomy): domain Eukaryota; kingdom Metazoa; phylum Chordata; order Testudines; family Emydidae; genus Chrysemys; species Chrysemys picta. The sequence continues at coordinate 44,146,278 of NC_088803.1, read as the reverse complement.
CCAGATCCCCTTGCCCAACCTGGCACAATAGTGCTCTTTTGATGCTGAATGATGCCTTGTCTGTCTCCTTGAATGCAGTACTTGGTGCTAATCTTCCCTCCATCCCTCTTCTTGATGAGGATATTGAGGTGTGTTGGTGAGCCACAAAGGCTAAACCTGCAAGCCAGAGAACAGCAAACAAAGAGAGGTGTCTTCAGAAAACTCTTGTGAAGGAGAAGCAGGCACCAAGAATCTCCAAGTGGTGATCAAGAATGGTCCACAGTGGACCACTTTGGTATGTTACTTTGTAGCTGTTCCAAGCTTGTCCCTTGGCTATTTCACAATGAAACCAGGCAGGATTTCAGTCTATTAAGTCTTCAGTGTAGCACAGCCTTTATTTAGTTATTGGAACCAAATGCGGTACTTCAGTGCACAGCCTGAGTAGCAGAGCTGTACACTGGGGAAACTGGCAAGGATCCAGGGAGACAGAATCCTTCTCCCAAGTCGTTATTCCTTTACCACTACTGCACGTTCTGCATTGTTGTTAGGATGACCAGAAGAACAATATAGCAACAGATCCATCATCAAATTCTCGCTCCTTCTCTGACCTGCCTGCATACCACAGACAGGCAGTAACCCTTGACTTAGCTCCCAGAATTCTCCTCTAGCTAAAGAGCAGAGCTGTCCTGATTCAGCTACCATCCAGGCCCTCTGCACTCCTGGAGGGCTAGAGGCATCATTGTCATCAAGGTCTTCGTTTGCCTCAGCTAGTTGTGAGAAAAGCACCACAGGCAGATGCAACCAGCTTTTCTAATTCACATTTATTTTTAAATTGCTGAAACTGTAGGGGAAAAGATAGGTAAGAGGGGGAAGATAAAGAGACCTAACGTGCTTGAATGTGTGACAGGATCTGCAGACTCTGAACATTTCAGAGAGAAGAAAGAGAATGATACAGCACAGAGAGAAAATGACACAAAAAGGAGACAAGCACAACTGGTTGATTCCCCCTGCACTGTGTTATTACTGTATGTTTTATGTATTCCATATGCAGTAATGAAACCCCTATGCCTAACTTTTCCCCTCCTAATCTTGCTGTGCCTAATTTTTTATCACTCTTTCCCTATTTCATCTTGAACACAACCTCTCATGATCCAAATTTTGCAGTGGCATTTTTTGAATACTTTTTTTCCCTTTTATGTTTAAAAGGATAGAAAACTATTTTTACTCTTGAATTGATTTAAAATCTTTCTCCCACATTGTGGATCTTGGAAGTGGGGTCAGAAGATAATCTTTGCTGTCTGCAGGCATTAAAGCAGCAGGATCCACAGGGCAATCATCTTTAAATATTTAACTAGTAGTAATCTGAATGCTGACTGGGTGTTTATGGAAGACAATGTTGATGTGACAGATGCAGTTAATTTTACATTTCTAAAATTCAACAAATCTGAAAGTCATCCTCAAAACATAAAAAACTATTTCATTCTGGTGCATAAGGTGTCTTAAATGTTGACTGCTCACCATTCTCAATGTCTAGAGATTCTAATTAGCATTTATCTTTGTATTTTTAATTTAATGCAATCATTTTTTGAGGTTCCAATCACCACATAGCACAAAATTCTGTTTGACCATGAATACTTTTTGTTTTCTGTTCCACGGCCAGTGGATAAATCCATCAGAGAGAATTGGTAGTCATTAGCATCTGTCAATGTACCATGGCCAAGATTTTCAAAAAACTAGCCATTTTGGGGAAACCTTAGTTCTTGGATTCCCAACTCAAGAGATTTTAAATGGAGCCTGATTTTCTCAGAGGATGAGAGCTCAGTGCTTTTTGGAAATCAGTCCTCTTGGGCAACTAAAACTCAAGGAACCCCAAATCAGGTTGGGCACCCAAAATCATTAGTTGCTTTTGAATGTCTTGGCCTCTGTAACCAGGGCCAGGTTTTTAAGAAAGTTAAGAGGATAAATGCATGTGCCAAATGCATATACATTTGTTTGTCGAATTTCCACTTGCATCTCCCTTGACTACATAGTCAAATCTAGCAACTCTGCACACAAATAGCTGGACACACTATGGTATGTCCATGCAGTCACATTAATTCCATGTGCATTTTGCCATATTATGGTGCAATTAAACCCTTTAAAAATCCAGTCCCTATTATGTGAAGATTTTTGATCTTGAAAGCTCTGCAGGGGCGCTGGAACAATTTGTATAGTGAGGGTGCTGAGAGCCATTGAACCAAACTGTAAACCCTGAATATGAGGGAAATCACTTCATGACGGGTGGTGTAGCAGCACCGCTTGTTCCAGCTCCTATCAACTTCTGGTTCATTGCACAGCCCATGAGGTGAGGGGATGACTAGAACACGGCAGGTTTGACCCATGAGAAGGGTGCTGTAACTAGTATGTAAGCCCAAAGGCTGACTGTTTGGTTTGGCGGCAAAAATTCTGGATAAGGATGTAACGGGTTGGATCACAGAAACCCCCTTGGGAACTGCCACCTGATGTGCCAAGACTACTTCTGCTCCTGCTTTCCTGCCCTGGCAGCTTAGGACTCCAGCACCCTGCCTTGTTGAGCCAGACACACCAGTCTACTGCATCACAGACCCAGGGTCTGAACCACGTGCCCCAAAGCTGCAGACTGGTGTGTTTGGCTCAACAAAGCAGGGTGCTGGAGTCCTACGCTGCCAGGGCGGGAAAGCAGGGGAAGAAGTAGTCTTGGCACATCAGGTGGCAGTTCCCAAGGGGGTTTCTATGATCCAACCTGTCACAATGGATTCTGTGAATTATTTTTTTTTATTATTTTACCCACGAAAGCTTATGCCCAAATAAATCTGTTAGTCTTTAAGGTGCCACCAGACTCCTTGTTGTTTTTGTAGATACAGACTAACACCGCTACCCCCTGATACTGTGAATTATTTGACTCTCCCATATCTGTTAAATGCAAGTGGAAACCTGGAGATAAGACTTTTTGATGGTGTTACTTGTTCCTTCCATTTCCTCAGGAGAATATTTACATTATTATGAAAAAGTTATTCAAACTGTCCACTGTACCTACGGTGCGACTTCTTTACATCTTGTCCTTAAGTGGTACATAATGATCCTGTGCCCTGTTAAACGGCTGCCTCAGTCTGTCTTAAAGCTGGCTCCGTGTCAGTTTGGGTAAAGAGATCCCTCTATATTTCAAACGTACCTCCTATGGGTGTTGTGAGGCTTAATTAATGTCCATGAGGACCTTTGAGATCCTTAAGTGACCTGGAGCCACTGGAGCGGTGAACCGCGGCCAGTGGGAGCTGCGATCGGCCGAACCTGCGGACGCGGCAGGTAAATAAACTGATCCGGCCTGCCAGGGGCTTTCCCTGAACAAGCGGCGGACCGGCTTTGGGAACCACTGTTGTAAAAGAGCGTTGTTTTATTAGTATGTAAACTGGCATGTTGACAGATGAGTGCTGTTGAATGGTGGTTTCTTGTGTTAGATAATAATGCCCCATGAAATCTAGATTCTCTAGGGATACACTCCCCAGAATGAGCTTGAGTGCTGAGTGGAGAGGCTGACAGGGAACTCATTGTGGCTTATTGATTCTCAGTTGCCCAGCCTCAGCATAAACTGCAGTCTTGAACTTATACCACTGGTTGAAGATCCTGAGAAAGTGGAGAACTGGGTGGAGTGGAACCTCACTTCACCACATCCCCTCACTTTCCTCCTCTTCCAGGCACCTGACAGACAACCTGCCTTCCCCAAACACCAGGCAGCAGATTTCTGGCTCAGGAGACAGCAGAGAAGAGTGGCAAGAGGCCCCTATGTTTATCTGTAGCCCCTGAGTGATGCAGGTTTCAAATAGCTTTGGAAAAAAAGAGAAATGGAAACCATATTAAGAGAGGAGAAGATTAGGGTTAGCCTTGCTAGAAAGAATTATGCTTATTGCAAAGTTAAACTGTCCATTGTACTTCTATATACACTACTAGAATAGAAATAATAGGCCCTAATCCTGCACCATGGAAATGGGTGGGAGTTTTGCCTTTGACTACTGTGTGAGGAAGATCAGGCTACAGATCTAAACTAGGATCAGGGCCCCATTGTTCTAGGCACTGTACATGTATGCTGTAAGAGGCAGTCCCTGCCCTGAAAAGATGACGAAGGGTGGAAGGGAGGAAATAGGGTTACTCCCATTTTACAGATGGGGAAAGTAAAGCATGCTCAGATGAACTGACTCAGCCCCAGTTCACATGAGAAGTCAGTGGCAGAGCCAGGAACTGAATTCAGATTTCCTGAGACCTGGGCCAGGCCCTTAATTGCAAGGAAAACCTTCTACTCTTTCCCTCTTCATTGTATGTATTTTTTCACAAAGGGCGCAGATGCAGTAGAAACCATACAAGAAAAAGCATGAGCCCATTACCAGCACAATAGAGTTTAAACTTTTTAATTTTTGTTGTTACAAAACTGTCAGTCAGCTGCACAACCCCACTTCATTTCACTCCCGTCTAAAGGGCAGTTGCTTATTGCTTTTGATTATGTTCTTTGGCTTTTATGCAAGCAGCTGCTGCTTGAAGACTTTCATGTGTCACTCATGCATCAGTAGGGAGAAATATCACCCATATCTATCGCTGGCTTGCAGCTGACACACAGACAGAAAGGTGACCTTATTTCATAATTACAATCAATTTCCTTTCACTGTCACCACCAGCATGTGCTCCGCTATTCTGTTTTTCTTGTGATAAGCATGGACTATGGGGTCAGTTTGTAGATCCCATGGAGGTAAAGAGATGATAGTTTGATTCCATCCCTCATTGCGAGACTGGAAATTATATGTTAATATAGAAGAAAAAAAACCTAGAGACTAGTGGAGCTCAGTCATGCTTTTGTATCAGAGTTTCTTACATGATCTTGATATTATTTCCATACTGCAAAGAGTCGTATATGAATCTTGTAAGTTTCCAGGGATAATCGTATGTGTTTGGAGTTCCTTGTATTGTCTCAGTACTTTGGTTTACATTTTGTGGGTTTTTTTTTTTTACGTTATGTGAATTACCACACTGAACCTTGGAAAATTAATAAAATGTTACATTTTAAGAGACCTATTCCTGCATGTTCTATGAAGTCTGTGGTGCACAAAAGAAATAATTGGAATAAGCCTATCATGTTCCTGACATCTGTTTGAATTGTTGAACAAAACTAGCTGTGTTTGCATTTTTGCAGACATAATAATTCACAAAAAGGTGCAATCTGTTTTTGCAGAACCCTCAGGTTCGTCACTGAATTTCATCACTAGGACAGACAGGTCCTGTGAAGCAATCATACCCAGAAAAGGACTGTTTGCCAATAAAGAAGATAATCTTTAGAAGAAAGTCTCCTCTTGGTTTTATAGAAAGGCTTGGCAGGAGCCCAGGTTTTCCTTCAGTACACATTGGAGTTGAGATTCTCTGTGGTTTGGTGTTTTAACTATCTTATTTTTTTTTTCTCCAAGTGCTCAGCCTGCTTGAACATCCTGTGCTTCTGGGTCTAGATTTAATTCAGATCCACGAGATGTAGAAAATAAGTTCCACATTTGACACTGTGGACTGACTTCCCTTCTGTTTAATTCTGCTCAGATATTGCATACAATTTAGCTGTTTGATTTCTCCTCCCCTTTCCGCCCCCCAAAATGTAACTACTCCCAGTTTTAAGTAGAATCACTCGTTAACACCACAGCAGTGTAAATAAAACAAAACAATCCTCCCTTCCTCTCCCTCCCAAAGCTGGAATTTTCTGAAACCCTCCTTCTCAGTGTGATGATTCCAGAGGAGACCGATTCCAGAACAAGACACAGAACTCAGCAGTTCTGTTCATGCTATTACCACTAAAGAACAGTTCCTTATACGAGACTGCCAGACTCTAATATTCCTCATGTTGGATAGCCCCTTACTCCTACTGAGCTCACTTGGGGCTATTCAAGGACTAAGGAGCTATACAGCATGAGTTGGCATATTAGAATCTGCTCCTAAAGAGACATTTTATGCCTATGCTGGATAGTCTTTGCAGTGAAAACCATTTGAATTAGAAACTGTTAAGACATTCCTCCCAAGTACAAAGGTTGGATTGCCCTATGTTGCCGCTAATCAAACTGCTGAGACATAGTTATTAACATGTGGATCCTAAAGCATCACTCATTCTCTTCTTGCATTAGCTTATTGTCACTTTTAGCTGTGACCTTGTGAAGATCTTATGAATCACTTTTGTTTTCAGTTCCATGAATTCATTTTAAAACTATGAAACAATAAACAGTGCAACAAAGGACAGGGTATTGGAGACAAAACAACAGAAGAAAAGCAGTAGGGCTGGAATCAGCACATCGGCTGCAGAAGCTTTTCATCTGTGGGGAGGTAAGTAAACGCTGAATAGCTTTCAACTCTCTGACATCCAAATTGGGAGGATAACCATTACAAACCTCCAGGATGTAACCAGATGGATTCTAGCAAACTATTCTGAATGCCCAGACCTATTGTGGGAAGAGGTCACCTGCTGTTATTGAGAGTAACAGTACTTTGCATTCTCATACATGATGTTCTGTACACACTCTATTCAGTGCCTAAATGCTACAGAGATGGGCAGTGGAGATATGTTGATACATTAGGGGCCCAATTCTCATAATTTGCATAGTAACTTTGTTGGTTTTGATTCTTCTTTCACTAAACCTATGCAGTCTTTCACCTGAAGATAGCAACTTTGCAAACGTTGCTACACAATACCACTATGAAGCAGGCAATGATATTCCCACTGACTAGATGGAAATAAAGAGAGATTTTTGGGCAAGATTTTCAAGTAATGTAATTCTGGTAATTTTACATGTGGCTTCGATGCACAAATACACACACAATTTTTGCACCAGCATTTGTGCACATAACTTTCTGTAAATTTAGACCTAAATATCTTCCCCAGCTGGCACATTGGCAGTATCAGAGTCAGGAAAGGACCCATGAGTCCCTGTTATAACCACTGCACACACGTATCATACTAGCAATAAGCTGTCACCCACCCAAATGCTTCTGGTATATTACAAAGGCAACAGAAATTTGTGGGCTAAACATATTTGGACCGAACCTCAGCTGGTGTAAATTAGCAAAGATCCATTAACTTCAATGGAACTATGCCTATTTATGATACTTACGACCTGAGCCAATGTATTGTGAAATAAAAGGAAATGATAGTGAATGATACTGTTTCGAGAGTGATTTTTTGGTTTTAAATATGGGGATTGTACTTGGTACCCACTCTGCAGTGTCGTGCATCTCAAATGTTTAGAGTATGTTTTGTTTTTTGGGGAGATCACTGGCTATCATTTGGATTAGCTGTTCTACATGTCAATGTATTTGGCAGATCCCCAAAAGGCAGATGTTCTGCAGAAGTGGTTGCCGCTACTGCTTATAAACTTCTTCCCCCAGTTCCTGGCTGTCTTGAGTTCAGAGCAGATAAACTGGAATTCATTTGTTCAGTGCTACATTTTACTGGCCCCAAATCCTCTAGGTTCTGCTACAGTTTTCAGTGGGCTGTTTCTCAGCTCTCAAGCACCCAGGAGGGTGGCATTTGAAATCATGTTTGCAGATGGTTAGAGACCCTCAGATTATAATGGTGGAAGGGAAAATGGGGAAACCACAGAAACAATGGCTCGGAACTGCAAGACTTAGCCTTATCCACAACGTAGGTCTCTAGTTATTTTATATTAGAAACCTGATGATATATGTAAGAGGCTGATATCATGCATCCTGTCTCTGGGGCTTAGGAGAGAAAGTTCCTGCAAAATGATTGCAAATATCTACAGAGCTTTTGGTACAGTAACACTGCCATTTGTCTGCACAGCTGGGCCAGGCACAGGTAGGCCAGGGCATAGGAGAATGAGCTTAAGTACAACTGTGCATGCTAGTGAATTATAGCAGTTGAAAATGGATCTGTCTGAAATCAAAGCAATCCCTTGGCAAAAAGATTGGGACCCAACATTCTCAAAACTTTCCTGTCAAACAGAGTTCCTGGTCTCATTGGACTATACAGTGGAGTGGAGATGTTTGGTTTTGTGGAAGGACGTCCACCTAGGTAGTGGTAAAAGAACTTTGTCTCTGCAGAGAATGTGAAAGCACATTAAGATAGTCTGGGGCTGTGAAAAGATATTAATTCAAACAGGGAGAACATGTATGTCTTCACCTTAGCCATTGACTATTCTTTGTGTTAGGTTACAACTGAAACCAATGGAGCGATTTGATCCTTGCCAAAATGAAAGCATTCGTAATGACTACACGTTGTTTTCCACTTTAAGGTCTTGCCAGCTCTGAGAATGGCATAATCGTTATGGTTGGCTGATATTGTCTTTTTTTTTTCTTTTCAAAGACAGAATAATTTATGGTCACTCTTATAATGTATTCATTGAAGCATTAGCACAATTCTAACAAAAAGTTGTGACCGGTCATATATATTTTCCACTGTTTTAAATATGTAAAATTGGAATTTTTCACCATGATTTACAGTCAAATGAAGTGGACAGTTAATAGGTAATCACAACTGTCCTTCATTCCATAGTCCTTGAAAAGGGTAAAGCCAATAACTAGGAAACTTTCCAAGTACAACGATAAATCTCAGACATGAAATACAAAGACTGAGGAATAAAGCACTTCTTATCTCATGAGAGTATTATGTATTGATCTTTACATGGATATAACTGTCCGCACTGTCCATATACTAGGGCGTATTTCCATTTGCTGCATTGGTTTTTTTTGTAGGCTGAATAAAATCCAGACTGTGTTAATGTGTCTTGGGCATGGAATTATGAGCCGAAATCTATTATTTTAAAGTGCATTCAGAGTTTACTACCAGGTTGATTCCTAGAACTTCAAATATTCAACTCCAGGTATGGTGGATATCTTGCAGTGTGGTTTGGAATAAGAGTACGTTTGGGAGATTTATTTGGGTTTGACCCTTACTCAGCCATCGGTGGAGAAAGGAGGAGCAAGGCACAGTGGTGTTCGGTGGTCACTTGGTGATTAAAGAGCGTGTAAGAGATCTCAGATCTGCTTTATCCTCTGTCCAGTTTCAATTGGCTGTGCATAACAAGAGTTTCACAGTGCCCCATGCAGACTGTCAGGGAAGTTCAGCCCTTAAAGCAGTGGTCCCCAAACTTTTTACCTTGTACCCCCCATTGTCCCTGTCCGTGCACCCTCCACAAAGCCGGGAGCCGAGCCACAGCTCTGGGGGGGTGGGAGACACGGACAGGATAAGGGAGCCGAGGCTGGGGCCACAGCACAAATACTCCTTTCACCTCTTATGTCACCGCATCTAGCTTATTAAAGAAGTCAGACTTAGAAACAGATTTTTGGCTGCAGGTCTTGTGGATAAGTCATGAATGTATCACGGTATTTGTAGTAAAATGAGACCCTGAAACATAAACACTTATCAGAGGCCCAGTATGAGGCCTGAACTAAAGTAATGGTCAAGACTTTGCTAACATAAAGCAAAGTTAAGCTGTGAGCCAGAGGCAGGCCCTGCTCACAGAAGCTGGCAAGGAAAGGGCTGATGCTGCAAAAAGAGACATACCTAAAAGGTACGGGACACCAGATATCAGAACATTCGCATACTTCTATGTTCCACACAGATAACAAGGAACAAGCTGACCCATCCCAATGACAGGGCCAAAAGGGTAATATGATGAATAGAGTTGTTTTGTTCGAACCAACATGTACAAGGTGAGAGGCGGCACCTTACTATGTAGAGGGATTGTACCTTGCTACGTAGAGGGGTAGCACCTCAATATGTCAGGAGTGATGTGTAATCTGTTGTACCTGTGTATAAGAATGAATCCCTGAGTGGATGTCTTTGTGCAGCCGAAGGGGCAGTGGAAAGTCCCGCCACTGACTGAGCTGAGTCCATTGTCAGGAAGCACATATGTACTAGCTAGTAGCACCTTAGACTTCTATGCCAGGGAGTTGGAGACTGTGTTTCTCTTCGACAATAAACCTGGCCCGGGTGCCTTCGTACCTTACTAGAGTCTGTGGTCATTGGGGGTTCCCTCGGGGTCTGCTGTGTCAGCTATCTGCGTAGAGCTGGGGCAGCACGCAGAGGGAACACACGCACGCAGCCAATTGATATCAACATTGAACAGAGCAGAGCATCACACCAAAAGCGTCTGACAACAGTATTAAATGAGACAGCAGAGTAGGCAGGGCCTGAGTAAAATGGATTTCCTCTGCTTTGTGTCACACTACAATGAAGGCATTTTGTCTGATTTTTAGAATCTGTAGGAAAATGGAATGGGCAGTAACACACAGAGGACGGATAGGGGAGAACATGAATTCTAGCTGTGTTTTTAAGAATGGATTTGCCCTGATTTGGGTGCTTGTGTATGTTTGAACACGTCTCTGTCTATGCCTGCAAATGGTGTGAATCGCCTAAGCTCTGATTGATTAGCATCTGCACCTGTTGCTTGTGCCTGGGGACAGGATAACATCCCATTATGGGTCATGGGTGGCTTTCTAATGAATAAATAAATTAATAAATGAAACAGCACTTGTATGGCACAGATACTGCAACGTTGCTAGAGTTGCCTGGCAGCCAGTGAGAGATGTAAGAGATGCAGAGGGACCTGAATGAATGAATGGAATTCTTGGCATCCATTCAGCGTGGGAGATCATAAGTCTCCAGAGTTTTGTGGCTTATAATATAATATGTGGAAATATCCTATCTTTCAGAACTGGAAGAGACCCTGAAAGGTCATTGAGTCCAGCCCCCTGCCTTCATTAGCAGGACCAAGTACTGATTTTGCCTCAGATCCCTAAGTGGACCCCTCAAGGATTGAACTCACAACGCTGGGTTTAGCAGACTAATGCTCAAACCACTGAGCTATCCCCCCCAGCTTCTCAATGCAGACTCCACAGAGGAGACTGAAGACTGTTACCTTTATCAACCAACCTTGTAATCTCATTCAAAAAAGATATCAAGTTAGTTTGACAGGATCTATTTTTTATAAACCCATGTCGATTGGCATTAATTATATTACCCTCCTTTAGTTCTTTATTCATGAGTCCCATATCAGCTGCTCCATTATCTTGCCTGGGATCAATGTCAGATTGGCAGGCCTATAATTATCGAGGTCATACCATTTACCCTTTTAAAATATTGTCACAACATTAACTTTCTTCCAGTCTCCTCAAGCTTTTCTGGGTTCCAAGACTTTCTTCCTAACTTCAGCCATGTAGTGGTTGGCTTATGCCACGAAGCAGGAAATTTTCTATCCTCAGGAAGTTTACAGAGGTGAGGATTTTCAACCTTTCCATATATCAGTCACTCAATTGTTCCGAGGTATGGAAGAGGCGTGAGCACAGCATGTGATGTGAAGAGGATGTCCGTGGGAAATCAGTAGCAGTGAATATCCTGAGGAAAAGAATAGTGGCTTTTTCTGATGGGTTTTAACTTTTGATACATTGCTGAGTGCATTACACCCAACCTCAGATATATACACTTGGAATGGATTATACAGGTCAGGCAAGATAAGATGTTCTCCTCACCTTCTCTCCCTTCCCCCGCATGAAATGTTGCTAATTTGCACCTGAGCGTTTCTGAAGATTTTTGAAAAGACCATTTAATTTCTCCCCACCTCACACTATTATTTTTCATTAGTGCTGTTAACTCTACACGTCTGAATTCTAGCCAGGTCTGGACTCAGAAATGCTAAAATACCCCAAGGAAGGCTAATCTCATGGTAGTTCAGGGCAGTTTAGAAACAGGAAGTCCTAGAAGTCTCATGAGGTAAGCCAGCTTGTGTGAAACTTTTTCAGCCAAATTATGAAAAATCAAGCTATTTAGAGAGGTCATATACAGTTTGTGTCAATCCCCAATTTGTGGCTGCTTATTCATTCTGAAACTAAGCTCCAAACCTTTGGAGAGTCACCCATACTTGGGAGGGGGGGACGACAACATACCTTCTGCTGAAAAGTACCACCAACATTACAACTGTTGGCCATACTGGTGATTTCATCTTTTTGTGGGTGTTGCACTAGTGTCAAGTGGTTGTAGGCAGGTGAATAATCAGCCCTAAGAGATGATGTATGTGGGTGGGGAGAAATGGCCATTTTAAAATCACCTTTCATCTTGACTTTCGGCCCTGACCTAACAGATGAGACAAACAGAGTTTTCCTAGTTGTAGTTTCTGATAATAGAATCATAGGGTCAGGTCCTCAGATGGCGTAATTTACATGAGGATCTGACCCATGATATAAATAGTAAAGACCTACAGCCCAATCTTATGACCACATCTCCTTGTTTTAGAATTGGATGTACAGAAGTAACATTGCTGCAATATCATTATGTACAGCATTGTGAGTAAAAGGTAGAGCCATACATTATATTGCTTTTGCATGAGAAACCCTCAGAACCATTTTTTCAGTCACATACCATCATTAATATTACTTAGCTCTGTGAGCCTTGTTTAAAAAAATCTGATTTTATTTTTCTTTCCTCCCACCAAAAATGTACATTCAACAAAGAATCAGACAAAGAAAAACCTACCCTCTTGCTTACCGCCATCAGAAGTTTTCTGGAGGAATCAGATGTATAGGAGGCTTTTACAACGTGCATCAAATGGCTCATTGCAGAATAGCAAGCTGCTCTGTACCATCCCAGCAGCTGGCAGAATGAGTCACTGCTTCTGGCCCTGTAGTCCGGACCTTGCGTGTCTGGGAAATAATGCCCAGTCACGTGTGATTGCAAGCTATTATTAAGGCTTTATTTGTGAAACCGGTGTAGATGAGGTCAAATGTCTTTCACTGTATTTTCATGCAGTACTTTCAGACAGTTTTCAATAGGATCCCATTATGCCCCTACTGTAAAGACACCTTACCTCCTCTACAAATTACCAGTTAATTACTGAACAATTTCTTACATTTGACTCTGCTTTTGAGTAAGACAGTGTGACTTTGAGCCAGAAGCAACATCGACTAAAGAACAAATGGGGAGTTTGATCTTTAAAGGAGAGTACAGGAGGTTCTAAACCAGATGTGTACAGCCAGAGAGCTTCTGTAGCTATCAAAAATGTGCCATCCAGAGCCTAAAATTATTAAGAGGTATAATGGTTTACCCGCCAGTCTCCAGACAATGGGAGTATTATATCATCCTCCCTTCCTTAAAATGTTTTCACTCTGTTATATATGACAAGATGGTAGAAAATGGGTTTATGTGTAACATTGACCCATTCAAAGATGCTTTGAGAATGACATGCCATGTGATATCTAGTCACACCTGTGCAGGACCAGATCTGAGGAAAAGGGCCTTGTCCAGTTGTCATTCTTCCACCAACTGCATGGTACATTAATGATGCTCGGAGGGCATGGAAACCCACTCTGGACCCACATGGTCTTTGTGAAGATGGCCCTGGCCTCGCTGAAGCCCCTGAGATTCCATTCAGTGTAAGGATCTGCTGGGCTTCAGATTTGAGCCTCCCGCTCATTCTGCCCCCTGAAAGAATCATGTCAGGAAACTCTGTAAGGGGAATTTCCAGATTTTGATGAGGGTCGTTCCTGCGTAGGTGAACGTGTGGCCCTACATACAGCCTGAGGCACAGATTTTCAAACAAGTGATAATTGCATACCCAGCTTGTCTGAGACTTTCCCCCAGAAACAAAGCCTTCTGGAAGTGGCTGATTCGCAAGCCTTTCATACAGTGTATAGACTCATAGAAATGTAAGGTTGAAAAGGACCTTGAGAGGTCACCCCCTCCATCCTCCTGTGATGAGAGAGGACAAAATAGACATAGACCATCCCTGACAGTTGTTTGTCTAACCTGTTCTTAAAATCCTCCAATGCCCAGGATTCCAACCGAACACCCTTGCCCACCCCCGCTCACGCCATCCCCCCTCCCTCTGCCACTCGCTCTTCTCACCCTCACTCACTCGCTCATTTTCACTGGGCTGGCTCAGGGGGTTGGGGTGCGGGTTCCAGGGTGGGGCCATAAATGAGGGATTCAGGGTGCAGGAGGAGGGTCTGGGTAGGGGGTTGGGGTGCAGGCAGGGGGGTGAGGGCTTCAGCTAGGGGTACATGCTCTGGTGTGGGGCTAGGGATGAGGGATTTGGGGTGCAGGAGGGGGCTTCAGGCTTCAGAGTGCAGGAAGGTGATCAGGGCTGGGGCAGGGGATTGGGGTGTGGGAGGGGGTGCAGGCTACAGGAGGTGCTTACCTCAGGCAGCTCCTGGGAGCAGCAGCATGTCCCACCTCTGGCTTCTACGTGGAGGCATGGCTGGGTGGCTCTGTGGGCTGCCCCATCCGCAGGCGCCACCCCTGCAGGTCCCATTGGCCGTGGTTCCCGGCCAATTGGATCTGTGGAGCTGGCGCATGGGGCGGAGGCAGCGCACGGAGCCCCCTGGCTGCCCCTATGCCTAGGAGCTGGAGGGGGGGACATGCTGCTGCTTCTGGGAGCTGGCGGAGCCACAGCAGGCAGGGAGCTTGTCTTAGCCTCACTGCACCATGGAATGGATTTTTAACGGCCCAGTCAGCAGTGCTAACCGGAGCCGCCAGAGTCCCTTTTCAACCGGGTGTTCCAATCGAAAATCGGATGCCTGGCAATTCTAATTGGACGTGGAGAACAATCCTCTTTATAACAGCCCTTACCATATTTGAAGACTGTTATCAGATCCCCCTTCAGTCTTCTTTTCTGGAGACTAAACATACCTAGTTTTTTAAATCTTTCCTCTTTCTAAACCTTTTATTATTTTTGTTGCTGTCTTCTGGACTGTCTTTAATTTTTCCACATCCTTCTTAGTGCGATGCCCAAAACTGGATACCATACTCCAGCTGAGGCCTCCCCAGTGCTGAGTAGAGTGGTAAAATTACCTCCCATGTCTTACACATGCAACGTTCCTGTTAATACAACCCAAACTTACAGTAGCCAACAATGTGATGCAGTTGCAAAAAAGACTTATATTCAATTTGTGGTCCACTATAACCCCCAGATCTTGTTCAACAGTATGCTTCCAAGCTATTTATTCCCCTTTTTGTAGCTGTGAATTTGATTCCTAAGAGGAGGTCTTTGCTCTTGTCTTTATGGAATATAATCTTGTTGATTTCAGACGAATTCTTCAATTTGTCAAGGTCATTTTGAATTCTAATCCTTTCCTCCAAAGTGCTTGTAACCTCTCCCATCTTAGTGTCACCTGCAAATTTTATAAGCATACTCTCCACTCAAGTATCCAAGTTATCAGTGAAAATGTTGAATAGTTCCAGACCCAGGACCACTGCAGGACTCCACTAGATATGTTCTTCCTTTTTGACAGTGAACCATTGATAACTACTCTTTCACTACAGTTATTCAACCAATAGTAATTTCCCTAGTTTCCTTATGAAAATGTCAAAAGCCTGACTAAAATCAAGATATATCACATCTACTGCTTCCCCACTATCCACTAGGTCAGTGAACCTGTCAAAGAAAGAAATTAGATTGATTTAGCATGATTTGGTCTCGACAAATCCATGTTGGCTTTTACTTACAACCATATTATCCTTTAGGTACATGCAAATCAATTGTTTGATAATTTGTTCCGGTATCTTTCTGGGTGTCAGAGTTAGGCTGACTGGTCTATAATTCCCCAGATCCTCTTTATTCCCCTCCACTGTTTTTGTTCTTCAGCCAGCAGTAAAAACATAGATAAAAAGGTATCCAGCTCCAGGTGGCTAATCAAAGATTTCCTCTGCAGTGATAGGAGACAGAGAATGGGAAATTTGCACTCATTCTGAGAGCAAACTGGGGTATTGTCCCAATGCCAACTTCCATTGCGACATCTACAAGAAATCAGTCAATTTATTGAGGCTAGCCTGAGGGCAGCAGGTGAGGAAAGTTAGCACTTTATAATAATAAAAAATTACTTAGCAAATGTATACAAACATCTATCTATTTAATTGGATCCCTCTGCCTACGTACCCTTTGGATGTCATTTTCCTTCTTAGTTTGTAAGGTCTTTGGAGTTGGGACTGTGTCTCTGTGTTTGTACAGACCCTAGCTTACTGGGGCCCATTTCTCGAGCTGGAGCACTGGGCTGTACTGGAATATAATAATGTAATTGTTTTATTTTAGGGGTTGGCCTTCTATCACTTTTAAAGAGTGAATATACTGGTAAGCAAACATAAGCGGACATAGACTTTATAGCACAGAGCAAGGACTGCAAATGCAATTATTTTAAACCACAAAAAGAACAGGAGTACTTGTGGCACCTTAGAGACTAACAAATTTATTAGAGCATAAGCTTTCGCTCTAATAAATTTGTTAGTCTCTAAGGTGCCACAAGTACTCCTGTTCTTTTTGCGGATACAGACTAACACGGCTGCTACTCTGAAACCTATTTTAAACCAGTGGTTCTCAAACTTTTTTTTTCCGTGGACCACTTGAAAATTGCTGAGGGGTTCAGCGGACCACTTAATGATCTTTCCAAATGTTGTTTGTACCATTGGCTAACTATTGTAAAGCACCTTTATCCAAAGTGCTATATAAAAAACCCTTAATAATAATTAACATTTTTGTTCTACAATTAAAAACACACAACTCAAATTTTAATATCATTAGTCTTACCTTTCTAATGCGATGGATGTGCCTGCTCTGCCTCGCTGCGGCAGCCCCCGAGCTGCGGCTGGGAAGGAGGGGGGTCTCTCACTCTCTCCCCCCACCGCAATAACCCCCGAGCTGGGGTTGGAAGGAGGCGGGTATCTCCCCCACAGCAGCCACAGAGCTGAGGCTGGGAAGAAGGGCCGTCTCTCTCCTTACCCAGAGTCCCAGAGAAAGTCTATGGAAGAGTGCAGAACTGAACCCAAGTCTTCTCTCTCTCAGATTGGCAGTTAATTGCTGCTCCATCTTTTCTCTCGGCTCTCTGGTACATACTTGTGAAGCTTTCCATTAAAGCCAACGAGAGTATTCACATGAGTCAAGTTTGCAGGATCAAATGAGTCCGAATTCCTATAAGCGTAAAAGTGCTGATATTTCCTCTCTTGCTTAAAAAAAAATAGAAAAGCATATTATGATAGTAGCCTTGCCTAGAAATACTGACTTACGGTACTTAACAAAATTACCTGCCAGTAAAAACTCTGCACAACTTCTATTTTGGTCAGTGAACATTGCTAAGGAGTAAATTAATTTGTGAGAAATTCATAGGTCAGCAGAAAGTACTCTTGGTGCTTCAGCTGTGTATCCTGGAAGGGTAGTTTTCAAATCACTAGAGTAAACTCAGCATTTTGTGCTTCTAGCAGGAGAAAAATGATACAGTACCTCTCCCTTAACCCGCTTCCCCCAATACTTCCTTGTGTGACTATGTAATTAATAGTAATTAACAATCTTTTATTTCTCACATCATTGTTTAAGTAATTGTCATTGTAATAATACCTTTTACACCAGTGAAACTCCATTGGATTTATTCCTGATTTACACTGGTGGATGAAGAGAAGAATCAGTATATAGCACCCTCCAGGTAAGGATTCTAACATACTTTACCAGTGTTAAATAATGTAGCCTGCCTCCCAACCTCCTTTTGAAGTAACTATTACCATTTTACAGATGAGGATACCGAGGAGGAGGAGAGGACCAAATTCTGCCTTGATTTACACCCTATATAACACCAGTGATCCAACAAAAATGCAATGGGAGTACATCAGGGCAAGATTTGTCCCTAAAGCCCAGATTTTTAAAGGTATTTAGGCATTGCTGTGCTCAGCATTGCAATTCTGAACTGATTTAGGAGCCTAAATCTCATTTTCAAAAGGGATTTAGGCACCTATGAGACAACATCTCATTGACAGTCAATGGGATTTAGACTAAGGGGCCGTCCATAAATTATGTAATGCACTGGAGATGGATGGATCCTTAAACTTGCATATTTGTTTTAGTGTTGCAAAGTGTTACAAGAGATGGCTGGGTCTTGAAAATCACCAAAAAATGTTATGTAATTTATGGACAGCTCGTAAGTGCCTAAGTCACTTCTGAATATGCGATTTAGGTTCCTAAATCAGTTCAGCATTGCAATGCTGAGCACAGCAATGCCTAAATACCTTTAAAAATCTTGGCCTAACTGACTTCCCTGAGAACACAGAGCTGATGGTTTGATCTCACTTACGATAGTGTAAATCAGAAGCAGTCCCATGAAGTCAATTCAGGTGCACAAGTGTAAAATTGGCATAAACCCAGAATTGGGCCTCCTGATTCCCAGACTTGTTCCTTAATCCTTCCTCTCTCAATGGTCATTACTCTGTTTTCTGTCATGGAGAGACTCAAACAATGCACTGATGAAATCTTCAGGTGTTCATCATCTCATCTGCAATGACAGCACTTCCTTCTCAACCTCTTCTTTGACTGGCCACAGATGTGCAATATGCCTCCTTCTGAATACCACTTCCTTTGGCTCATGCTCATGCCTGAGGTATATGAACAGTATTCTCCACCCTGAACTCGTTGTCAGCAACTGTTAATCTGGCATTAAAGAATATCCGATTGTGGGGATTATCTGTTATTTCCAAGAAGCCAAGTACGGGGTGCTCATGGAGAGGATAAAATGCATAGAAAATGGGGGATCCAGGAAGGAGTCCAATTAAAAATCTATGGTATGAATTTGTTTGCTGATGTAACTCCATTAAAGTCCCTTGGAGTTATATCAACAAGAAATTTGGCCCTATATCAGGAGTAAGCCTTTAATTAATAAGTTGATTAAAGGCTAAACTGTACAAACAGGATGAAGAACTGGTTTTAAAAAAAACAACAGATTTGTCTCTTCCTTCAAATTGGAACAAAAGGGGCTGAGTACAGCACTCTTTTGGCAGTGTCTGCAGTTGGGAGCCACAATACAGAACTTCCTAAGTCCTTCTCTGAGAACATCACCAGACTGCTGCCTTGCAGACCAGTAACAAGAAATAAGATGCAAGAGGTATCAATCTTCCACTTTGCAGAGATTTCTGATTCAAGTCAACCCAATGCCCCCTAGCACACTTGGAAGCCTTCTGAGAACTGAAATGAGATCTTAAAAAAATAAACAGATGTTCAGTGTTCTCAGTGTGAGGAGGTCATTAGTGAGCACTGGAATATACCATTCTAGAGTCCAGCACCAGCAAGATGCTCTATACCTTCTGCAAAATTTGAGTGCCCTCAATTCCCATTAGAATTACTTTCACAGAATCAGATCTTAAATTGGCCGTAATTTAAGATGTCAGAACAGAAGTTCTGCACCCCATTATAGTGATTCCATGGACTTGAGAAATTCCATCACCCCTGGAATTGCAAAAATAATTCTAGATTATTATTTATATTGTGCCATAAATGTATAGGATGCTTTACACACCTAGAATAAGTCAGACACTCTGGAAGGGAGCTGTCATTCATGAATTTTGGGTAGAAATTGTAAAATAAAAATAAAAGTTACCATAAAAAGCCCGCTGTCCTTTTAAGTATCAGATAACAGATCTATCCTGCCCTCTGTATTTTAAATGATACTTCTGAAATGCAAAGTGCCTCCAGCCTAAATAGAATGTAGAGAAAAACTGCCCTAATATGCTCTAAAAAAGGAATTAAATTAACAAACTGGAAGAGTAAAACTCAACCATCTGGTGCCGAATGGTTGATTCAATGTCAAACTCAGAAGCATATGAAAGAGTGACGTACAGTACAGACTACAGAACAGGGCAGATATTTTTGGTGACATCTGGATGCTTTTTATCAACTATACAAACAAGAATTCTGGGAACAACAAACTGTTAGTAATAAGCACTTAGAATATCTACAAAAACAGAAAAATTAAAGCATAGAATTTGGCTAATAAGGATGTATATTTCTTTCTGGAAAGTGGGCCCCTTTAGCCAGATATAATAGACATTTTTATATGCTGCACTGTGATTTACAACCTGCCCCACACCAGTTCTCTTCTGTACTGGTTGCATTCACTATATGCTTGATTATAATGGGCTTTGGATCAGGCCCTGTCTGAGCTCCAACCACTTGCCACCTTTAAGCCCCCCAGTAGAATGAGGTTTTCAGGTAGCTTATTTCTGCTGTGCCTACTTCTAATGGATTTCCTGCTATGGCAGAAATATGCAACATATTGGCTAGGTGTATCATATCTTCCTAGAGGGGCTGGTCCACCCAGATGATAAGAGACTACCATTATCAAATAATGGATTATTTAGTGGTAGAGACCTGTGATTGGTGGTGAAGGTCCCAAATTCTAGGTGTGCTGATGACCTTAGAAAGTGGTGGTCCTTACAGGGAATTGAACTCCTGTGGATCCTCTTATAGACCCTCTTCCTGCTCTCACCTCCATCTTTTACTCTGTTATTTCACTGGAAAATTTCTGTCTGCTCCTATTGACATAGCCTCTCTTAAGTGAATGTGAACCTAGTAAAGATTGAATTGAAGCCAAACTTTCAAACCCATGATTCCTGTGGGTTTGAAACAAGAACACAAGTTCACTCACCCCTACTGAGAGTCTCAAGTTTCCTAGTTTCCACAATATATCCTGGTGTGTCTCAGGCCTGAGACTGCAGAAATTAGTGAAGGAAAGGCAGCGTTGGATCCAATAGTTGCCAAGGGATGCCATCATGAGCAGGCAAGTTTTCCACTACAATAAAAATACACCAGGCATATATTTATAGGAATATAGATTCAGCATGACACTTAAGCATGACACATGCCAACTGTAAATACCAGAGTAGAAAAGGATTACGTGTGCTTGAAGTTAGGCACATGCTGAATTGGGCATATTTTGTTGCATACATGTCAATATTATACATACACACTGTGAAAACGACTTAGATATATAGGGGCAGATTGTTTATATAATTGAGGCATAGAGCCATGCCTAAATTATACATGCAATTACCACAATAAAGTATGCAAATCAGGTAACTATGTGAGTACAAATGCATCTAACTGTCCATTTGCAAGTCCAATCGCCTGATTTGCACATGACAGCAAAATAATTGTGTTAATAAAGTCTATGAAAATCTGGCCCACAATGGATAAACTTACAATACAGTCACCCTAATGGTGGATCTATTTAATTCTCCAATTGCATGCTAAGAGGTGGTGCAGTATAAATATTTACATACTGCTAAGATACCTCATGTTATCGTGTACTCTTGTAACTCAAAGGAAAATGTAAAAGTGAAACATTATTGCATCAGGTTTGAAAAACTCAGTACTGAATTGTACAGAGGTCATATTTAAACTCTTCACAATTGCCATCTGTAGATATTGAATGTGACTGTGATATTAGTGGTAATACAGTGGTAATGTTAATAGCATTGTCATGACAAAATTGCAAAGATGTTATTGACACCTGCTCTAATAAATTTCTCCTTTCTTTCCCCAGCATTAAAACACTAGTTTTGTTTTCACTTTAAGCTTTTTTTTTTCTCTTTCTCAATTGTACAATGCTTGAAGGCCATATTCCATGGGAGAATAATCCCAATACCTACTGACAAAGAATGTGGTTTCTATACTAATGTGCCACAAGGGAGTTCTCAGAGCGGGCTCCTTTATCTTTATTCAGATGTTGTCTCAGTTAGGTTCCTTTCTGAGTTTATAGAAAGGACTAGACATCTAATTCTCACTTTGACTTCACTCTGGGAAACACAATAGCGATAGTTTTCCTAAGTAATGCTATTTACCAAGTTTGCTGTGATGGGAGGATTTGAGGCTTATTGAACTCTAGAGTGGACGCTTTTCTTCTTGAGGTGATGACACGTCAGACTCCAGTGCATGCTTCTCACCTTGTCCAGGCCCAAATGTAGAACACAAGGTGAGACAGAGAGCCAAAATGAAGAACACAAAAATTATTCATGCAAGAAACTTAAAATACTCTGGGATTCATTCCTTTACAGTAAATAATTCTTTCTATGGGTTCAGGTAAGTGTGGGAGTAGAACCAGGGATACAAGAGAGGTATACTTGGAGTGGCTTCCCCTTAATAATTACTTGGGGCCTGATTCCAGGCTCATCCCAGTTTTACACCAGTATAATTCCAATGACTTCAGTGAAGTTGCTCCTGATTTACACTGGTTTGTGGTAAGATCAGAGTTGGGGTCTTGGGCCCATTTAAATCACCTCATCCTCCTTATAGCTATCCCTGGGGATGCTGAGGTAATGCTAAGGAGGCTCAAGAAGAAGAAGGTGCTTATCCCTGAGGGCTGAGGACTTTATGATGCTTCAGTCCCTTCCACAGATGTGTGGTAGCCTCAGGGCATCTTGGATGTGCTAACAGCAGAGCTATTGAGCTGGAGAGATCTGCCTCAGTCTACATCCCAGATGGGATCTCTGCTAATGTAGGACTTGATCCAGCAAAGTGCCGAGCAACCCCTACGGGGACTGAGAATCGTCAATTCTCATCAAAGCCACTGGAAGCTGAGTGTGCGCTACACTTCCAGGAACTGATCAGCCCTTTGCCGGGTCAAAGATGAACTGGGGTCAAAGCTGAATTGCGAAAGTTAAACATTGTGTTAAAACCCTGTATCAGTTCCAATATCCCATGAGAATGACTTCCCCATTCATATTTTCTTTATTATTTTTATTATGGTGGCTCAGGCCTCATTGTGCTAGATGCTGTACAAATGCATAATAAGAGTCAGTCCCTCCCCTCAAGAGCTTAAACTAAATAGATGAGACAGACCAAGGGTGGGATCCCCATTTGGCACAGGGGGAACTGAGGCACGGAGAGGTCACGGTCTGGATGCACAAAAGGAATTGGGCATCATGACGCTGAGCATCACCACACTCAACTTTTAGGCCCCTAGAAAATCACTGTGATTAACAAGGCCTGATTACCTATACAGTGAGTAGGGAGAGATGCTTTAGCGTGATTCAGAAAAGTCAGCATGCTAGGCCAGTGGGCTGCCTAAGCTAGCCAATGGGACAAGCCAGCCAGAGGGTTGTGAGCTCAGGCCCACCCCTCTCACAGAGGTAGGTGCTTAAATCCAGGCCACAGGGAGGTGCCTAGCTCTGCTAGCGATTCTCAGCTGTGAAACCTCCTCTGGAGGTAGACACCTTCACACCATTCTACTGAGAAGCCACCTCCTCCCTCGTAACTTTTCGCCCAGTGGTTAGAGCACTAGGGATCTGGGAGATTTCCAGTTCAAGTCCCTCCTCTGCCTGAAGGGGAGAAGGGATTTGAATTGGGAACCTTCCACCTCTCAGATGAGAGCCCTAACCTCTGGGCTATGGGATATTCTGATATTGGGCTCTCTCAGTCCCTCCTGTGGAAGCTGTTGTGCTCTGGATAAAAAGAGTCACTGGAACAGGGAGATGTGATCCTGGGTCTCCCATATCCTGGCCGAGGTCAATAACCAGCTGGCTGGAGAGTCATTCTCATACTTGGGCACACCCTCTACATCCTAGTGGTTAAGGCACTCACCTAAGAGGTGGCAGATTCCAATTCAAATCCCCTTTCTCCCTCTGGTAAAGGGGGGGACTTGAACTGGGGGGTCTCCGATGTCCCATGGGAATACCCGTACCCTGGGACTAGCAGTTATGAGAGAGGGCCTGCTGCTGGGCTGTTTTGTGTGAACTGGCTCTGAGTTTGCCTACCAGATTGGGACTGGCATGTGCCATAGGTGGCCAAATGTCTCATTTCCCTGTCTGTGAATTGTTCTGAGGCTTAGGCAGGAAGTAGGCATCTGGATGCCTAAAAGGAGGCAAAAGTGCTCATGCCCAGAGGCAGAAATATAGGCATCTAGGGAACTTTTTCCTGCAAAAATTTAGGAGCTGAATGAGTTTAGGTGCCTACAGGGTTCAGGGGGAGTTTTGTGCATCGCAATGGTCCTGAAGCTGGGACTTAGGTGCCTAAAACAGCAACTTAGGCACCAACTGTGCGGTTTGGCCAAAGCAACTTGCCCAAGTTCACCCAGGAATTCTGTGACAGCCAGTTAAACCCAGATCTCCTGAATCTTAGCCCAGTGCTTTAATAACCAACAGTGTCCTTTGCCTCTAAGGGGGCTTTGTGGGAATTTTTCCTGAATAAAAACTGAGTCATGACCTTAAGATTTTGCCCTAAGAAATTAATGTGACTGACATTTCCCCACTGAATCAAGCTATCTGTAAAACATTCATGTTACTAAGACAAGATGGACACCCACAAGGCTCTGTGCACAGGCCAGCCTGAAAACAATCTCTGCTCTGAATAGCCCTTTATTCACTTCTTGAAATGTTCCTTCATTGCTTCGTTGTTGGTTTCTGATGTTTTGTGCTGATATAAAACTACTACTAATAAAAAATGGTGTGATTCAAGGACCAAAAGTTGTGTCGGTCAGGTTAGGACCTAAGTAGTTAGTAATGAGGACTAATACTTCTTTGTCCTTGATGATTATATGCCAAGAGAATGAAGGACTTTGGATGACTTATTAGTGGGTGTTTTTTCCAGCATTGTTCTAGCCAACAGGAATCTGAGGGATGAAATTGCAATGGCTCCATTCAACTTTCAAAACTTGTTTTGAATAAACAGGCTTTGAAATCAATCCTGAATGCTGTGGGTTGCGGCCCTGTGCTATATTTCACACTGAGCTAGTTTAGCAACGGGAGGATTAAACTAAAACAGCTTTAAGGAAAGCTCAGTATTTGTTCTAACTTCCTAATCTCTTAATTATCTTGAAACTTATTTTAAGATTATTTAATATTCTTACCTATCCAATAAGGATGCCTGTCTCTGCATCCTGGGAACATATTCCTATATTAGAGATGAGAGTACAAACTGGCTTTTGATAATTGTTTCAGTTTTCTTTGGCTGCAACATAGACCCCAATCCTGCAAACACATATGCATCTGTTTAACTTTGCACAGGTCTTGTTGAACTGAGTTCAGTGAGACGATGTGCATGCTTAAAGTTAAGCGTGTGCATAAGTGTTTTAAGGATCGAGACCTATGATTGTAAAATAAAGGAAATTGCTTCTTACATGTTTGCTAGGAAAAAACTAGAGGAAACAAAGCAGCTCTCCAAAACTGCTTCATTTCCTTCTCTCAGGAGAGAGTTGAAGACAAGGGGAGGATGTTCCAGGGTTAGGAAAAGCCAGGAAATTGCCTTTAAATACTTTGGCTCATAACATTCAGAAATTTTTGGGCAGCAAGATAAAGATGGTGGTCCAGATTCTGATCTCAGTTACATGAATGTAAATCTATTTGAACTGCACTCTGACTTCACCAGATTTCAAATGGTGTAAATAGATCAGGATCAAGCTCAGAATGTTTCTGGTTGAGAGAAAGTGTAACTAATCTTGACTCATCCAGCTTTGTCCTATGTGTATTTTGCTTTCATTCTTCTTCGCTTTTAGCTTTGAGCTTACTTTGTTTTTTCTCAGCACTTCCTCGATGTTACAATCTCTGTGATGTGCTGCAATTCATCCATAGTGCTGCCTTTTTACTTCTCGAATTTACCTCCACAATTCACTCATTGACAGTCTCTTCACATCCCTACTTTCTGAGCTCCAGAGATCCCAACATGCTGTAGCTAGATTGCTCTCCCACCGCAGGAAGCGTGGTCATATCACTCCCATCTTCCTTTACTGGCCATCTAGCCATTTACATCGTGTTCAGCTCAAAATTACATTATTCACTTTCAAAACTTTCCACTGAAGCTCTCCCCCCCTGCCCACCAGGTCTCTGATCTTATGCCCTCTATTCCCCTGCTCACTCATTCCCCTCTAGTACTGGGCGTCCACTCTTTGCCATCCACAGTAGTGGGGCAGGAGAAGGCGCTGTCCCTTGTGTTAATCGCTGTCATTGGAATTCTGCCTTTTTTCTTACTCCCCATTCTCTGGGAAACACTTCCTCTCTGCAAATGTCACTTTAAACTCTTTTTCTTGTAGCTCACAGTGAAACATTGTGTGATACTGTATACGAGGAGGGATGCTCTATACAAATAAACTGTATTGTCTCTCTGGTTTGTGGCATGCATGTTAAACCGTGGCTTTTCCTGCTGCTCCATACTATATCATTAGGGGCTATTTGATTCCAGCAGGGTCTCCAATTTTGTGCCAGCCTCACCCTGGACTAAGGAAATTTCATCTCAAGTTCCCTTACAGATGTTGTTTGGTAATAACTAGAACTGGGAAGAAATCCAGATGCGATCAAATTATCTGTCATTGTTTCCATTCCTGCCTACATGGCCTTAAAGTAAATGTTAAAAAAATAGGCAAAGAGGAAGGAAGGAAGAAAGGATATAAAAACTAGAAATTCTTGGTTAAAAAGGTACTTAAACATACTGTTTTAATTTTTGTTCAGGACTCATAAAAATGTCACTCTTGTTATCTTAGTTTCCGATTTTCCCCCCAAAAGTTTCCTTGAGTGTACTGCTTGAGTGTTGTTCTCTTCTCACAGTCTGTCTTTTCTGCTCTGACTAGTGAAAGATGGAAAGGGCCCTTGTTTGTGTATGTGGCTTCTGTTTGTGCATCAGCAACTTTGCATTTGCAGGGACTTTTGAGGATTTTTTTGTGCACTATCACTTGTATCCACAAGAAATAATATACAACTCTTAACTCCATTTCCATGTACGAATTAAGGCCAACATGAAGTTGCTTTGGTTGGTAACAAATTTTCAGCTGTAGCTTCTGATTTTGTGAGCCAGCTTTTGTGCCGGATTGTATTCTCACAAGAACACGCACACACATTGTGTGCAATGACATCAGCGCTCACATCTCTGAGGGCAGTTGTGTGTGTATTAGAAGGCTAAATTTGTGGACTGAATTGACTAGTTTGTAGAGCTGGTCAAAAAATGCCCATTAGTTTTCATGGGAAATTTGGAATTAAAAAAAAAAAATTTCCTGCAAACATTTTTCAGTTTTTTGGCTAAAATGGGTTAAAGAAATGAATCCAATACCTGAACATTTTCCAGATTTTGAAAAATATTTTCAGTTTTCAAATATGAAAAATAAAAACAAAACTGAAAACTGATTTTTTTACTGAAAAAGTTTGTTTCAGTTTTTTGATGAAAATACAAAATTTTGACTAAAATGAGAATTTTGGTTTGGTCAAAATGTCATTTTTCATTGAGAAAACGTCCATCAGCTCTACCAGTTAGTCATCCAAACCTAGAGACAACAGAATTAAAGACAAATGGGTAAAATGTAAAGTCCAGATTTTGAAGAACAAGAGTGGCATGATCCCCTCATTTGGTTTGGTTGACGTTATATTGTGGAACATGGGAAGCTATTGTCAGTGGGACACCAAACAGTGACTGCTGCCAAATTCTGTTTTCTCATTTAACATTATGTTTACTGTAGTTCAAAATGGAACCCTTTCCCAAACTAGAGATGGACTTGAACAGGAATGGTGACTCCAGACTGCTTTCATTTTTGGGAGAGTTTAGATTCAGACCCCAGAACTGAACTTGCCACTAAAGTTTTGGTTAAAGCTCAGGTCTCAGACCAGAAAGGTCCCATCTTCTATTTGTGCTTGGGGTGCTGCCAAAATCATGTGAGAACAGGGCCTATCTCGTGAGATTTTGACCCATGTTGGCCAAAATCTTGTGAAAACAGGTTGTGCGATTGTTACTCTTTGTGTGGTTGAAATCTCACGAGGTCAGTTTTCCAACACTGGGGCCAAAATCTCACAACCAAGTCCAGCCTGGCCTTCAGTTTCTGTGTGAATCTTTTTGAGGATGAGAACTCCTTAAAAGCGAGAGACAAAGAAGAAGAAATACTCTCCCCAAAACCCTTGTAGGGTCCAATCTAATGAGATACAGAGCACCTTTCAGCACAATGGCAGAGCTTATCAATTCAGAGGATTGTCCCCAGTCCCAGACTACTGTTTTATGTTCTGTCTGTCACTCTTTCTTGCTCAGATGGACAGGTCAGCCTTAGGCTTGCTTATACAGGTAGTAATAATAATAAATAATCCCCCCAAAATGTTCAGAGTGACCATTGTCGAAAGGTTATTTTATATTGTAGCTTCTGCATTGTGAGTCTAATGGGGATATTCAGGTTTGTGCTGAAGACTGAGCCTAACAGGCATATAGAAGAGTAAACTGGCCAGCTTGGGCTCGTTAGCTTGAAGCAGCTGTTTGTTGCCCAGAGGGCAAAAGCGTTTGCCACAGTTCTGTTTAACAGGCCCATAATCTAATGTGTGTTTTTTATATTTTGGTTTTTTTGTGGAGCATTTGAAGTTTGTTTTTAGAGAGACCAAGTTACATGAAGTAATTTATTTATGAAGCCCACAAGACTTCCTAGGGACTGAATCAGCGGGATGATAATGATTAATGAAGGCAGACAGCATGTGGCAACTCATCCCAGCCTAGCTCCGCACAGGCTCTGTTCACTTATGAGGAGTATTCATCAGGCTGCATGGTGGGGAGGGCAACAAGAAGGATATGCTGAAACATTACATTTCAGTTCTAAATATCCTGCCGTAGTGAGGGCACATGCTGCATTTGTAAATCATGTCATGGAAGGGAGGTGTGTGCAGCGATTTTTCTCAGGGAGCAAGAGAGAGCCAAGAAGAAAGCACAGCCTTAGAAGAGCTGTTCAGTGAGTCAGCCATCGCCCAGCGTCCACATGTCTCTGTAGAATGGGAATAATGATACTTACCCGCGGTCGTAAATCACATTGAGGGCTATGGGTGAAAAAGGGTTTCTGACAGCTAGGTTAATCACTATTTCTAGGGAGGCCTGAATGGATATTGTGGCCTTATTGTGCTGGGCACTGGACAAACACATTGTAAGAGACAGTCTTTGCCCCAAAGAGCTTACATTAGCAATGGCACAGAGAGGTGAAGTGACTTAGCCAAGCTCATGAAGCAATGCCAGGACTAGAACCCAGGTCTCCTGACTTCCACTAGCCATTGGGCAATGCTGCCATTCAATATTAACTATCCTCTTCTTTGAGCCAATGCCCTGGCTTCTTTGACAGTGTGAAGATATCTGTTTTGGAGACAGAGGACAGCACTATTTTCTTTAAGCAGCATGTAATTCACCTGACAGTGTCGGGACAATTCTAGGTGCCCCCTCCCTTGCCCCTGCCCCTGGCCCTGCCCCACAGGGAACCACAGCTGTTCTGCACAAGGAGATGGGCAGCTGTTGAGCAGGAGTGTGCCAGCTCCATATAACCAAGTGAGGAGAGGCTTGTGTTAGGAAGTGGCCCGAGATCCTCTGGGTTCATGACCATGTGGCTCCACTGGACACAAACCTTGTCATAGGAGATGCTCCCCCTGGCTGGAATACTGGCTGCAGGAAAAGGAGGTTTCCCATGCCCTGCCCCTGGGTTGAACTAATGGTGAATTCCATCTGCTCCAAACCCCATGGTGGTTTCTGAGTAGTTCTCACTCTAAGATTAAGGCAGGAAGATGTCTGTCCTCAAGTTATCCGCTTGAAATATTGAAGACTTATTTGCTGCTAGCAGCTAACACAGCAACAACAATGAAAAAGCTACTCCCCCAAGCCTAAAAGAAAGAGAACGAACCCCACTCCCGCACTCCCGAGCCGCTGAAATGTTCAGCTCAGAGAAAGCTCTCTGTGATATGGTGCAGTGGGAGTGGCATTTATGTAATACTTATGCAGTGCTTTCTTCCCTATACTTTTCATCCAGAAAAGGGGTTATGATTCTTCTGCTAATTACTGCATTGATCCCTATCAAAGGCAAAGGAAAATGAGGGGGAAAAGGCAACAAGAAGGATTTACACATTTCAGGCCAGATCCTCAGCTGGTGTAAATCAGTGCATCTCCATCAATGTCAATACAGCTATGCCAGTTGACACCAGCCGAGGATCGGACTTTTTATTCTTTATTGCCACATGGTTTGCGATAGTCTTGAGCAGTGATTACAAAGTATAAGTAAATGTTTAGCCATCTATATGCTACGTGTATGGTGCAAAGCACAAATGCACCTCAACTCTTCATTCAGGAGCAGATCTCAGATTCAAATAGCTGGTGAGTTTTAACTGTCCTGGGGAACTTACAGAGTAAATACTCTAGGGATGGTCAGAAAATGGGAAGGGGGTGGGATTTCTGTGGGAAGTTTCAACAGTTAGCTGAAAATCTGAAAACTGATTTGTACGGGTTTTGGCACCTGAAAATAAAAAATTGCAAATTTTTGGCTGAAAATGGAAAAACTAGCCAAGATACCATCACAGAAACATACTGATCTGGAACTGTCCTCAGAAGAGGCCAGGTCAGTTGTTAGACCTTCAGTAACAAGCACCACGTGTCAGTTTCTCCAAAGTAGTGCACTGACTGAACAAAGAAGGGCTGGCTAGGATACCAGCATGCCCAGTGGCAAATACTGTAAAGAAAACAGCATTAGTTCTCATAACACTAGTAATTTCCAAAGCAACTCACTGACTCCTTACAAGCATTTCACCCAGAAGATGTGAAATGTCTTTAGATCCATGGTCGCACCTATACCCTGTCTACACGAGGGCTGGCTGGCTCCTCTATTTTCATTTGCAAATATCATTACATAACAGTGAGAACAGACTCAGGGCCACCCCTTTTAAGTGGATTATTGTGCTTCTTGCTTGGTGACATGGTTGTTCAGAAACATAGTAGCCTCTTGTTCCTTATTGTACATAACAGGAGTAACGCCATAGACAATGGACGGGTTGACATCTGAAAGTGGGTAGGTGCAAAATAAACCCTCTCTGGCTCTGAAGAGTCTCCACTGGCCATAACATATTTGAAGTATGAAAGAACCCTCTTTTACCGATGACTTATCTTCAATCATTGGAGGTTTATGCCCCCAGGTAAAGGGACAGGGGTGGTAAAAGGGGTGGTAAGAGCCCCAGGTTCGCTTGGTGGAGCATGAACCTGGTGCAGGAGCTCAGGAAGATAAGGGCCCCTTTGCAAGCCCTAGTGTAGGGGACGTGACCAAGGAAGGGCTGGCAGTGAGAGGGCCACATCAGGTGCAGGGCTGCAGCAAGTAGCGCTGCAGGGATTCTGGGCAGTGCTGCTGTCAATGGATGGCAGAGTCAGCTTGCCATAACTTAGGGCTGGTCTACACTGGGGAGGGGGGTGGCGATGTAAGATACGCAACTTCAGCTACGAGAATAGAGTAGCTGAAATCGACGTATCTTATTTTGACTTACCTCCCGTCCTCACGGTGCGGGATCGACGGCCGCGGCTCCCCCGTCGACTCTGCTTACGCCTCTCGCCCTGGTGGAGTTCCGGAGTCGACGGAGATCGATTTATCGCGTCTAGATGAGATGCGATAAATCAATCGATCGCTACCCGCCGATCCGGCGGGTAGTGTGGACGTACCCTTAGACAGCGCCACAAGGCTGGGGGTTGCTTTGGCTCTAGGAGCAAGGCACAGCACAGCACAGAATCTCAGCTTCAATTGCAGTATCTTCCTCCCACCGGGAGTCTATATTTTTGATACATAAATGATTAAATATTACCCAAGCTTTTGAGATAGAAAAGGTAGCCGAAAACTCCTCTCCCCTCTCACTGAAACTTTCAGGGGACCCAGATAAACAAGGCTCAGATCCAAACCAGTCTGGGGTTGTTTTTGGACTATTATTATTATTATTTATTAATTGCATTGCAGTAATGCCTAGAGGACCCGGCCCCGTTGTGCTAGGTGCTGTACAAACAAGTAACAAAAAGATGGCTCCTGCTCCAAAGAGCTCACAATCTAAGTATAAGATGAGAGACAACAGGTGACTATAAGAAAGTTTCCCAAGGTAACAATGAGATGGTTGTGATAAGAGTGATGAGCAGTGGTCACAGCACACCATGGCCAAGTTTTTGTAGGCATCTCGGCAGAGGTGAGCATTAAGGAGGGATTTAAAGGAGGACAATGTAATGGCTTTGCAGATTTTTATGAGTGTCTAAAACCCAAAATCTTTCTGATCTGATTTTGCAAAACCAATACCCACCCCCAGGTTTTTTCCTCCCTCACATTTCTGCTCTCAAAACCCTATTTCTTATTTTGTCAGGAAGGTAGAAGTTAACTGTTAGACCATTGTGCTTTTCTATATGAGTCAATTCTGCTGTATTCAACAGAGTACAGATTGAGTTTAGCATCTGACTAAGATGGAGCACAATTTAAAGGAGGGAGGGGGACAGAATGGCACAGTGCTTAGTACTGTGCCTGTTAATTGCTCCAGTACTTTCATTTATTGTGACAGCTTTCCGTGATGCATTATCACTCTGGTGGTTTTTATCCCCCCTTAACTGCTTTGGCTTAGTTTAATTTCTATATGTTGCTGCAGATAGGTGCACTGAGCACTCAGCACAATATGGGAGTAATAGGACTGGTCCCATTTGACCCAAGTGCAGAAGTGAATATTTGATCTTTGTTTTACTGCTTCAGCTCCTTGAATTTATATGAACTGACAAAGCTGGTGCCTGTGAAAACATCCAGGGGCTTGGCCATTGCTGCTTTCCTGCTCCCCATCCCCACTCCCTCTTCTCCCTCTGCTAATGCCCTACAAACAGTTCATTACTGAGTGATTGCACTGTAACATCACAGCAGGCAAGAGGGCTGGGCTGGGTGTCATGGGGGAAACAGAGATGAGAGACAAATGGGAAAGCAAGGCTATTATAATAGACATGCTGCCTATAGAAATAAAAAGATTCAGTACTCTTTAGCCAACAGGGTTTATTGAACCTCTGTTATCTATCATGGCCTTGAGCCTGCAGGTGACTGGGCGGTGGACTTCAGCGGTTACCTATCCGTGCTCTAGAAAAGTTTAAGGTAGGGAGTGCAAGGCTGTTTTGTTTTATTGCGAGTGAGCAGAGGCTAGGTGTGGACTCAAGTGAGGATGAGCAATATGTGTATTTTTCAGCACTGAAGAGATACAAAACTCAAGTTTCTTGTCCCTTACACTCAGGAGGGCGGGCCTGGGTCCTGGGCACGGAATGGCAATCGTCAGAATGCAAATAAGGTTCTTGAGTAAATAACTGTTTGGTCTCCATTGTGTCCCTTTCTGTGCCTGGTCAACAAAGGAAATCAGTCTGCTTAATATCCCTGCTAGGTGGCTTAGGGCTAGATATTTAAAGGTTTTTTGGGCACCTAAAGATGCAGAGAGGTACTTGGTGGGATTTTCAAAAGTGTTTTGGAATCAATAGGAGTTAGGTGCCTAGATGCTTTTGAAAAATATCACTAGGCATCTATCTGTGTTTTAGGCACCTAACTACCTTTAAAAATCTGGCCCTTAGTCATTTAGCTCAAGCCATAGAGGTTGTGGGTTCCTTCTCTACTGACAACCAAGACGAGAGATGTTCTATATTTAGCTATGTGTGGCCTTCTAAGACTGTTCTCTTGTGGCTGAGATCTGCCAAAAGTGAAAACATTTTGACCAGTCCTTCCCCCCTCTGCCCCAGTTTTTGGTTTTCAGTTTACCAGGAACAACTGAGGAAAGCAAATAGTTTCTATGACAAATTTTGTTTAGTTTAAAACCCAATTTTCAACTAAACCCCCAATTTCCCACCAATTTTTTGTCACTTCTGTCTCTTTTCCTGTTTCCCATTTTCTGTTTCCATTTTTTCTTGTCTTCTTTCCTTCCATCCTTCCTCCTTCCCTCTCTTCCCCCTTCTCCCACTGCATTCTGTAACCTCTCATGTCTTTCCCCATCCTGTGCTTTCCCTTTATCCCCTGCCCTTTGTTTCCATCACTCTGCCCCTCAAATATTAAAATCCCCAAACATTCTATATTTTAGGCAACAATGGGGTAGAGATGTAAAATGTAGATCCAGATTTAGAAGAGCCCAAAATTCAGAGGTGTTCAGATTAGATCCTGGGCGAGAGCTGGGAAGTTCAATAATATTGTTATTCTTTAGTTTATAGAAGGGCCTAGCAGTCCTTCAGGGCCCCACGGTGTTGGATGCTCTGCACACACATAGTGAAAGACAGTACCTGCCGTGAAGATCTTCCAGTTTACATAGATAAGACAGACGGAGTGGTAGAAAGGGAAGCATTATTACTCCTGTTTTACAGATGAGAAACTGAGGGAAAACAGATCGAGTGACTTGCCCTCGGTCACACAGCTAGTCGGATCCTAGATCATCCTAGATTTCCTGAATCCTGTTTAGTACCTGATCCAAATCTTTTCTTTCCTTAATGTGGATTCTGCTTAGATTTGGGGCTTTGATTTATACCCATCTCTCCACTCAGGGCACCCTGTCCCTATTAATTGGCCAAACATGCTGTGGGGATGCTGGGAAAGCTCTTCATAGTGCTTCCAAACAGCTAGTTCCACTCCTCGAGCACTCTTTCATACTGCTCTTCCACTCTGGATGCTGCAGGGAAATTCTGGCCCCACTGAAATCAATGGCAAAACTCCCATTGCCTTCATTAGGTCCAGGATTTCACTCTGCATATCCCATATCCCATCAGAACAGTGGGGAGCTCAAAGAACCCACTGCCAACGAGAGCAGGTCTGCTAGGGAGACCCTCCCACAAGAGAGAGAACCAGACCGTTGCTCTGACTTGTCTATACTCACTTTTGTACCTAAAATGCACTCCACATTAATGATTCACTGGGCAAAGCCTTCTGCCCACGTTAATGTCTGAATCAGACAATTATTCCTCCACAGATTACAAATTTAAAATCAGAGAAGCAGGCATTCTGTCAATGGTTTAAATGACTTGACTTGACAGTAGGCTATTCTTTCAAGATTAAAATGCTCCGAGAGAAATCAGTGGGTTCAAAGGGAGACAAAGGCTACACTCTATGCCAAGAACTAGACGTGTCTCTCACATAAATATGTTACTCTATTAACTATGTTAATAGTTACTCTTAATACTTGGTTGATAGGTCATGAACTTCCGACAGTAAAAGAGCAGAGATAATGAAACAAAGGAGGGTTTTAGAAATGGAAAGCCAGGGCATTTTTCCAATTTTTTTTTTTTAAATTTACAGACCTATATTTCTCTTTGTAGTTCAAGTTCTCAAGCTTGCCAGAATTCTGAATGAGAACCTTTTGTCCACATCCAGTAAATATCTTGATAGTTCAGTAATATGTAAAAGGGGCAGACGTGGAAAACATCAGCACAGTTAGATATTCACTGTGCCCCTCTACTGGAAATGGATTAAGATATGGGATAACACAGAGACACGATGGGACTATTTAAACACATATCTCAAGTGTCAAGTAACAAAGGGCGCAGTACCTTTTTAGATAGGGATTTTACTGTAATAGTAAGGGAGAATGGTTCCATTCGTGTTATATCTGTTATATATTAGTTCTCCCTTACTATTACAGTAAAATCCCTATCTAAAAAGGCATATATAATATGGTATTTAAGGAGCCAGATTTTCAAAAGAGCTCAGCTCCCATTTAGGAACCTAAATAAATGGCCAGATTTTCAAAAGATTTCAGCACATTGAGTGTTGAGTTCTCTTGACAAACTGCCCATCAGTGTCACATGGGGGTTTGGAAATCTGACCCTTACTTAGGTGCCTAAAAGGGAGCTGAGTGCTTTTGAAAACCTAGCTCTAACACTATATTATAAAAGGGCCCAAAATTTAGATCCAGATCCAGATTTTTCAGAGACGATAATGTTGGTGCCTGTTGGATCCAGGGTTGGATTTAGACCCATCCCTATGGTATTACTAAATTGTAAGGCATATCTAGGCAAATTAAACTTCTGAGATGCATTGGTTTGCACTGTCTTATAGGTAAGGCCTTTTGTTCTCAGTGTTTACTGATTTTTACTAAAAATTTCCTAGGCGTTACAAAAGCTACCAATTTTTGGTTTTTATTGATTTTTTTTTCTTTTCACCTGAACTTTGGCTGTGGCTTGAAAACTGCGGCAGACCCTGGGGGAACTGAAGGGGCTTCTAGCTCAAAAGGAGAGATGTTGGCTAGGGAACCTGGGCCACTCAGGTTACCGAGCTACCATCTCTTCTTCCGGCTTTCCCTATCTTCCCATCCCCCCGTATTACTGAGTATCTACTCAGAAAACTGTGAAGTTAATTTTTTGCACCTACTTTCATCTGTTTTTAAATGTTTGTAATAAACACTGATACATTCCTGGGAGATTTTAAACAACATAAAACAATAATGATAGCAGGCTGGCAAGTTCTGGCGTTGATCTACCTGAAGTATTGCCAGCCCCCCAAATCTTGACTCAGACTCCC
The DNA here is from genome assembly GCF_011386835.1 of Chrysemys picta bellii. Classification (NCBI taxonomy): domain Eukaryota; kingdom Metazoa; phylum Chordata; order Testudines; family Emydidae; genus Chrysemys; species Chrysemys picta. The sequence goes on along the minus strand of NC_088803.1, from coordinate 44,110,281 downwards.
CAAAGATAGAGATTTAAAAATAAATAAATATTGGATTCTTTTTATTTGCATACTGGTTTCTATGCCTTTCGGAGTCCCAAGTGGGTCATGTTTTCAAGCTTTTCTCCACAGCTGTGTGGGCTAGAAACGCTGGATGAAAGCTGAGATTCTAAAGTAATCACTGAGCTCCAGGAGTTGAGGTTTAAGAAAAACACTCAGGGTGAAATCCTGGCCCTATTGAAGTTGATGGCAAAACTTCCACTGATTTCAACAGGGTAGGGATTTCACCTCTCAATATACTGAGACTCACCACAAGATTTGGTAAAAATGTATTCGCATTTTTTGTATGATGTATATGTATTAACAAAGAAATAAAACAACTGTCCATGCTGTCTCTAAGGAGAGTGAATACGTTTAAAGAATCAGAGCTGCTTCTATGTCAGAAAGCATTTGCAACTGGTACGGTGCTGTCCCTCAGCCTAATACAGTTCCAGGAGCTCATAAGAACAGGGATGAATTATTTCCTGGACTCTTGCTAGTCTAATCACTTTAAAAAAACATAAATTACAGCTTGGTTCATTTTTCGAATGAGCTATAATGCAGGCTGTTCCTTGCTGGGATACATTTCTCTTAACAGCAGCGGAAAGATTATGAATGGGCTTTTCTAGAGAAAATAATTGAGTTAGATGTCCAAGTCCCACTGAAAGTCCATGAGAGTTGGGAACTTGCAGGAACACCTTCTAAAAAATCTCATTGTTTATTGTTTTAAATTGGTGATTTGAGACACTTCTAATTAGCCTGGCACTTTGATTTCTTGGTAAGCATATGGAGCCAGTAATTTCTTAGCAGGGAGGGAGCATGCTCTAGAGGTAAGTGGGTCTACAAAGGACTCAAGAAGCGTGGGTTCTAGTCCCAGCTCCAACACTGACTCTCTCTGAGTCTGGGCAATTCACACATAGCCCGAGTGCTCAGTACTTCTGAACATTAGGCCCTTAATATTAGGTGCCTTACTTCCCTGTCTATATAATGGGGACAATAATACTTATTTACCTGTAGAATACTATGAGATTTTTGCATAGAAAATGCTTTATGTATAAGTGTAAAGTATTGTTCATATTTTCAAAAGTGACTGGATTTCTTACTTTTTGGGTGCCCAGCCTGAGAAAACTTAAATGAGTCTGATTATCAGAATGTGGTGGTTCAATAGCTTCAGAAAATCAGGTCCTAGGAGTCCAAATCCCATTAACTTTCAATGAGGTTTAGGCTTCTAAGTTCCTAACTCACTTTTGAAAATGGGATGTAGGCTCCTAAGAGACTTAGGCACTTTTGCAAATGTTAACCTTGGACTGTCTTCGAAAGCCCACCCCAAAAGGTTTTCAGGCTTGACAGAGAATGTGTTCTAAGGCTACAAAGAGTTTTGGTACTGACTGTAGGATTTTGCAAAACTACAGATAATCCCACATTGAATTTAACGAACTTTTCCACAACATTTTAAAACCAGAACTGCACGGAATTCTAACAGGTGCAGTTAAAGTTTAAGCACTTCACAGATGGCTATTAAACCACTCAGCCAAAGCCACAAACTCCCCAAAACAGCTATAAATACAGAAATGCATTCCAGTACTTTGTCTCTTGGCACTAAGAAAAGATTTCCAAATTCTTCTGATTATGCTGCAGTCTGTTGTTTTTTAATTTCTTTGCAGAGTCCTTCTGAGCAGGTCTGAATGTTTCCAGCATGAGGACACTGGTCTTGGATCTTAGTTCAGTTTATCTTTGTAAGCCCACACTCTGAGCACAAATTAGTGTTGAAGATCACTCCCCTGTTTCATCCTGCCAAACGTTAACATTAAAGAGATTTGGGATGTAGATGTTCTTTTGTCCTGCTCAACAGACCCCTGCCTGCGATAATATCCTTGGGGTTATGAAGTATTATTCAAAGGCCGCACAGGAAGGAACACTATGCTCTAGTTCTCCTGCATGTGGCTTTAGTTACAGATTCTCATGAATCCTTTCTTTTCATACCTGTTTAGTTTATATACTGCAAATTCTTCTCGATAAAATGAGTTGATAAGATCCTGTAGGAACAAAATTAACAGAAACAATTGGTCCAGTACTTTTTTATCTGCTTGTTTCTAATGTGACCTGCCAACTTTTTCTGCCTGTGCAGAAATCTTATAGGATCAGGGCCTCTTTCAGCTTCTGTTGGTTGATGCTGTTCCCTGTAAAGCCTTTATATCAGCAGCATTTGGGTTCATCCTGCCCTTAGCAAACCATGGATGCCCAATTGCTGAATTTTCATATTGCACATCATGTGCACTCATATTCCTTAGCACGATCACGCTTTAGGAACTTGTATCCTTGTTTATTTAAAGGAAGTAAGTAACAGCCTCCTTTCCATTTTAAAATAAACAGTTATATCAATGCATGCTGCATAACAAACTACCCTATTGTTTGGCAGCTCTAGAACGGAAGCATCTCTAGTTTCCATGATGAATTCTTTACCACGCAGTTTGGTAAAAAAACTACTGAGGTAGTTAATGTTCAGGAACTTTAAAAGTCAGTGGGTTAATTTCCCCCCTCAAATGGTCTGCAGATGTGATTTTATTCAATGAGAACTACATACAACCATCTGAAGGCAGAATTTATCCCTCCTGTAGAAGGCAGAGATAAATTAACCACTAAGACAGAACAGTGTGCACATTACCAGGCATGTTGTAGGCCAAATTAATCTATGGAGTAACTTACACTAAGGATTACTTTGATCCCAGTAAGCTAGTCCAGCGTGAGCAGGCAACATCTTAGGCACCTAAAGACAAGGAAGGGAGGGCAAAATATGTTTCAAATATTACACAAGACAATTTGAGATGCTAACTATACATTAGTTTGAAGAGAAAAAAAAATCGCACAATTTTTTATTGAAAAATACTTGTTCAGAAGATGAGATTGTTCATTTTAAAAACACTACCTTGCATCCAATTGTTACACAATGGATTGAGCTAAGAGTTTGAAAGGTGATTAGTGATTCTGAGTGCCTTAATTTTGGAGTGCTCAGCATAGGACAACTTGAGGGGGTCTGACATTTCAAAGATCCTGTGGTCAGCAATTTCTGAAAATCAGGCCCCCTTTATGGTGTCTTATTTCAGGCACTGAAAAATTGAGGCAGCCAGAATCACTAGTTGCTTTTGAAAATATTAGCCCCATAGTTGCTTTTGAAAATATTAGCCCCATTAAACAGCAGGTGAAGTGTTAGTTCTTTTTGGGGCAAAGCAGCTGTTGCCAAAGGTGTCTCTGAAGATCAGCGGAGAACTCCATCCTCCTGGAAGCTACCCTGACACACAATTATATCTGGATCTCTTTTCGGTGATGAGGTTCCATTAATGATCCATGGCTTTTGCTTTGCCGACATAGCTGGACAGTCAGAACAAAGGGTATCACCACATTGTAACCCACATTTCTCCATGTAAATCATTGTGCTTTCAGCACCTGTTCTCGTCATTCTTCCTTTGGCTTTTGAATCATAGGGCAAATTCTTCAGAGTTGATGGGATTTTCTAAGGAAGTTAAGTGCTCACCTCCCATGGAATTGGGCATCTGTCTCCCAGAATCACTTTTAAAAACCCCAGTCTAAATCGTTTCTGAGGACAAATCCAAGCAGTTGACCCTCTTAGGAGTGGATGACTGGATCAGTTATTAGGGCATTAGCCTATGACTTGGGAGATCTGGGCTCAATTCCTTGCTCAACCGCAGACTTCCTGTATCACTTTAGACAAGTTAGTTCACCTCTCTGTGCCTCAGTTCACCATCTGTAAAATGGGGATAAAAGCATTGCCCAGCCTCACAGGAGCATTGTGAGGATAAATATATTAAAGGTGCTGAGGTAACAGGGGCCATAGAAGTACCTAACAGTCTGATAATAATAATACTCCCAATCCCCATGAAACTTTCCTTTGCTCTCAGCTGGGTTGTAGACCAGTTGTAGCAGGATGGCAGCCCAGGCCCTCCTCAAGGAATGAATTGTTTTGGTTCATTGGAGTATTCCATCCTCATTCATGTCTGGATACCACAACTGTTGAAGGCAGAATCCCAATTGGCTGATCTCCAAGAAGGAACACTCCTTTCATTTCAAACACCTATATTTCAAAAAGTGAAAAAATCCCACAAGACTTTTGACTGTTTTTTAATCAGTTGTGTTCTAAAAGATTGTACTGCTGTAAGTAATAACCCTGGTGGGCTGCTTATTTACCTGCATACTTTGAAAGTAAAGTAAATCCTTGTTGAGAGGATTTTTTTCTTGGTTCATTGTAATTGCTATTTTTATTTAGTACAATAACACCTAAAAGCCCCGGTTGAGATCAGAGCCCTGTTGTGCCTGGCATTGTACGGACTGTCCTCTTAAAAGCTTACCCTATCTAAATAAACAAGACAGACATAGGATGGGAGAAATGAAGCATTATTATGTCTTATTTGCAGATGGGGAACTGAGGCATGAATCCTCTTGAAATCAATGGAGTTAAGGGCCTAATATCTCTGGCCAGGCCAGAGAGAAACTTAAGTGACTTGTTCAAGATCACACAGGAAGTGTGTGGCATAGCTGAGCACTGATCACAAATCTCCTGGACTGTGGACCAGTGGTTTAACCGCAAGGCTATCCTTCCGGGTGTTGTTATGCTAGTTACCTGGACTCTTTGGGAACACTACAGACAACAATTGCTTTCTTACAGTGTGGTTACCAAAGAAGAGATGGGTGTTGGGGCAAAAGCTTATGGTTGTATTCTATAGTTGTTTGGGAATGAAATTCCCATTGGATCTGGTCTGAGATCTTGTACAAAAATTAAGGACCACGTACAGCTCTGTGTCTATAACGATGTATCTGCTGCTGTTAGACATTTAAGGGAATTAAATTGTCAACTTTGGAAAAGTATTAATTATCCTTAAATTAGAATGTGTTTCTGGAGTACAGCATAACTGAACACGAAGGCTTGTCAGATTGCAATAGACTCTTTATCCAGGTTGCCTACTGATGGTTAGGAAATAATGCTATGAAGTAGAATATAAGTGGCACTCTCATTCTCTTGACCAAAGTGACTACATTTGGTTTTACAAGATCGTAACTCAATTTAGGGTTTAGTCCCCACTGTCACAGCTATAAATCTCTAAAGTTGTTTGTCTCTTGCTAAACTGCAACCAGTATATTTTGGATTACCTGCAATTCCAACTTCCCTACAGGTGGATTGGTCTATATGCAAATGTAGCATAGCCTGTTGGTTGGTCAGGGCCGCCCAGAGGATTCAGGGGACCTGGGGCAAAGCAATTTCGGGGGCCCCTTCCATAAAAATAAGTGACAATACTATATTCTTGTGGGGGCCCCTGTGGGGCCTGGGGCAAATTGCCCCACTTGCCCCCTCCCCCACCCCCCCGCGTGGCCCTGTGGTTGGTACATAGGATACAAAACGTACACTCAGTAGTATCACTGACTATAACCAGGTCATAATTCTACAGGAAAAACCCCAGACAAACATGTTGAATCCTAAAATATATATGGTTTTTGTATTCATTTAAGAAATTCTTCATCTGCAGTGAACTGCAATATGCACAATGCTACATCTATAGCTCCTTGGTGAGGAATAAGGACTAAATTAGTGCATTCAGAACGGAGTAGTATATCCACTGTGAACAGTCAAAACATCAAACCAGCAGAGCTGTGTAGAATCTGGCACCTTTTAGTTGGCAGGATTTACATGTACATTCTCTTCCGTTTTGATCTGGGTTGTGGTTTTGACTCAATTTAGCTCTGGGCTTGAACCACAACCTGGGACCCAAACACCCAAGAAACCTGGTCCAAATCTAATTTTTTCATCTTGAGCTCATCTCTAATTCAAACAATCCCCAAAACTCAAGGCAAAATTTTATCAAAACCACTCAATTTCACTGTTTCAATGCCAAACCACAACTCAACTCAGGTTTATTTGAAACTGGCCCTAAATTCATTCAAAACAGGTCCCAGATTGACTTGAACTTGGTCCAAAGTTGGCTCATAACATTTACAAACTTTAGAAAATCTGGGCTGAGCTTGATGTTTTCAAGAAAACCTGAAATTGAGAGAGAGCTTTGGGAGATTCAGGTTTTATTGTGGCCATTTCACACAGTTCTGCAAACCAGTCATGAGAGCTGTGCTGGTTCAGAGCAATTGTTCAGACAACTGTTCTGTTTCAGAGCAATTCTAAAGAAGCTGAAAGATCTCCTGCAAACTTATAAGTTTTCCTCTCTTAGACTTGTTCCATTTTTAGTGGAGTTGCTAGAGCTCCGTTCTGCATTTTGCACAATTAAAATAAAAGCCTTTGAAGTGTCTGAATTTGCATATTTTATTTTTTTCTGGAGACTTTGTCATAGTCTCTTATGTAAGTGATAGCATCAAACTGGGGCAGCAGAATGGATTCCAGGGACACTGTAATCTTCATTAAGCTTGTTTATTTGCAGGAGCGCCATTAAATTAAAAATTCCTTATCAGGATACCTCCCCACTGATGAAACCAGCCTGATTGTTTGAAGGAGAGGAGGCAGGAGTGGTACTATATCCTTGCACCTTAGGGTACTTTGATCTTAATCATGCCTTTGGGGAGCACTCAGGGCATCAGTAGTCTCCAAGATCACATTAAATCTATCCGTTATGTGGCAGCTATTTCTGTAGTAACGGAGGCCCAGATCCCAGACTCTGCTCACCGTTGTGATGATTAACTGCTAGGTGCCCTGCTGCTTAGCAAATCCTCAGCCCCGAGCTGGGTGACTAAGCTCCCCATGCAATGCCCGGGGAGAGTTAGGCGCCCAAGAAAGATCCTTAGAAGACAGCAAGCAGAGCAGGAAGCTGCCGAAGCTAGCCAGGAGTGAAATGCTGAGGGAAGGTATGGGGGAGAGTAGGGAGGCGTAGGTGCCTAAGCGGATGACCTGGTGCGCCTGGCTAATGGGCTAGAGGGTAGGCACCTTCCTCCACTCAGGATCCTCAGCTGTGAATCCTCTCTGGGAGGCAGGCACCTAGGCTTAGGCATTCTGACCCCTAACTTTTAGGTACCTTGAAAATCCCAGAATCCACAAATGTGGAGAGAGAGGTGCCTGAGACTTCAGCCACAAAAGCCAGCATGCTAGGCAGGGAACCACCTAAGCTAGTCCATGGGAGACGCCAATAAGAGGTGTGCGTCCTCCGCCCTGCCTCCCCCTCCATTTTGTGTGGAGTTAGGCATCGTCCTGTGGCGGAGAGTGAGGGAAGCTGGAGTGGAGGAGGAGGAAGAGGAGGCCATGGGGGCTCCTGTCCAGTTTTGGCTTAAGATGTTCTGGGGCTGGAGGCTTCCTGGAGCCACTGAGGTCCAGAGACTGTGAAAAGGGAGGAGGGACTAGGGAAGCAGAGCTGAATCCCCTTGCTGTGGGAGACTGGAGAGGGATAGCCCAGTCAGCTACATTGGCAATGCTGGGGAGAAAGTAGGAGTTCAGGTGGTGCGTGTGGTGCCTGGGAGGATGCAGGGGCTCTGGGGTGGGTGTCTGTGGGTGGCAAGGGAGGATTATATGGGAGGCAGGCGCTGATGGGTGGTGGGTGTCTCTGGGAGACAGGCAGTGGAGGGTGGGTGCCTGCAGGGGGTGGTGGGTTCTGGGAGAGGCAAAGGGGTGGGTTCTGGGTGCCTACGGGAAGTGGAGAGGAAGGGGCATCCCTGATTCACTATCACCCCCTCCCTCAGCCATATCCCTGGCGGGAGGGGGTATCAGCTGCTGCCGCCTCTTACTTGGAGAGCCCAGCGACTCAGCGAGACTACTTGCAGCCAGGAGGCGCCTTCGAGCTGCTGTAGCCTGCTTCCCGACAACAACTGTGACACCCTCCCTCGCTGTGCCAAACCTGGCACCCCTGCCCGCCCTAAGCCACCGGATCCTGCACTATATGGATTGCTGCGCGTGTGTGCAGTTCTCAGGTTCCCAGAATGTGTGCGTGGGGATGGAAACATAAATGATCCCCCCACAATATTTCCATTGTGGCGGCACTAGTCCCCGCTGCCCTCCCAGTTCTGCCGCCCCTGAGATAGGTTCCCACACCTAGTTGAGAATCCTACTTTGGGGCTACCCGGGCCCCGAGCTGCTCGTTAGCTGGGGTGGCATTGGGGCTTAGATGGCTTTGGGAATACAAACCGGCACCTAGGGGATGCAGGTGATTAAGGAGTTAGGTGGGAGCTGAGCGGCGGTTTTGATAATGGCAATGACACCTAAATAGTGGCCGTAGGTGCCTAAAGAGGCAAATAGATGCCTAAATACTTTTGAGGATCTGGGCCTGAGTGCCTCCGTATTATTGTCCCCATGGTCCAGATGGAGGCACAGACAGACTTGGTCAAGTGTCACACAGAGCTTGTGTCAGAGCTGGGAAGTGACTGCAGATCTCCTGAGTCCCAGTCCACTGACTTCACCCCACGGCTGTGATGTAATTAAAACAGCAAGCGTCATTGCCGCTCAGGAGTGTGGTTCACTGGCAGAGCGATGTGGGTGGGGAAGCCTGCATAGCGCCTGGCTGCCACATGCTTTGTTCTGGTTGGTGCGCTAACTTGTTCACTTTCTGTTGGTACCCAATGCACAAATTGTACCTGTGTGACCTGCAGTAGGTGGATATAAAAAAAAACAACACAGAAGTTTTTCTGAACTCAGAAAGGTTCCTGGGCTCATTTCTGGGCAAAGGCTTATCAATTACTCATTTTATCTAAATTTGTTTTCTAGTCACAACCAAGTGGGCACAATGAGCAAAATACTGCCTCATTGAGGTCAGCAGCAAAACTCCCACTTATTTCAATAAAGCCGGGGTTCAGTCCATATATCAATCATCCAATAAGTGATATTAAGTAAATCTGTTGCATTATTTAATTTATGCTCTAGCCAAGACAGGGGACCCAGTAAAAGTGGCCTGGGGTTCTGTGGCAGGCCAGACTTGTACTTCTGTTTCCCATTATGCTGATGTGGCTAAAAAGAAGACTTCTTAATCCAGGACTTTCAGCCAACAGCTGAAACTCCTGTTGTACTCAAATAGGAGCCGTGCACATCATACATTTACTGGATTCTGCCCCTAGTATTTCTTTGCTGGCAGTCTGACACCTGGTATTAAAATTGGAAGGTGTGGGAGAAAGAGAGAGAGACCCTCGCATGCCCGGCTATATTTAGTTCTACACTGTTGGTTCCAAAATGGTAACATTACAGCTTGGTTAACAGGTGCCGTCTTTACATATTTGATAGAGATCCAAAGTGTACTAAACTATAATAGAGATGTCTGCCTTCAGCAATCAATATCAAAATAAAATTACATCTCATGTACACAATCCTTTTAGATACTCTGTAGGTCAGTTATATTAAGAGGTCCCTTTCCCCAGTAAGTTTCCAAACACAAGACTTATTTTGCTCATTAAATTTTTACGTTAAGCATTAGCTAAAACATCCATGAGTTGTGAAAAGCTCTAAGCACTGAGCCACTTAGGTAAATCAATGTGTTCTAATGTCAAGTTTTTCAAATGTTACGAAGGTTTCTAGTTATGAAATCTTTGCTAATGGTGGTGGATCAGTGAAACTTCCTTGCCTGCTGTTTTATCTTGACCTGATTTGCTGTGTTCTACCACTTTAAGAGCTATTACAGTTATGAAACAGAAGAAAAATATGTCAGCCTCTGTGAACAGGTGGGCATGGAGAATGAAACCCTTGAAATCACACTCAACTAGGAAAGATGAATAAATTCTCGATGAAGCAAATCAAAATCACTCAATGTCAGAGTTCCAGTATTAATACCTAGAAAAGGAACTAATAAAACAGGTAGCCACACTTAATTTCCCACTAACCATTTTAAATGATGCCAATAGGTCATTAGTTGAACCCTCATTTTCCTTCAGTTGATTAAGGCAGAATCAGACATTTGCCCTTCTCTAAAATACCCAAGGAATTGTTTTGATATAGTTGAACTATGCTGCATGACCATACAAATAACCAGAAATAGTCACCCCCAAATGGTAATTGTTGTGGTGAGAAGGACACTTTAGCAGCCAGATACAGGAAGCCCTCAAAACCAGGAACCCACTTAAAAGGCATTTCTGCTCTCACTTAATTAACCAAGTGACATCTGGTTCCAGTGTAGCTATCCTGCTGAATAACAACAAGAAAAATGAGATATTAGTGAGGCAGAGATGACCGCACATCTGCTTACATTTGCCTTCTTGGCATGACCCATCATGTCAGTGTTTAGGGCTCAAGATAAAAATGCAGGGAACTGAAAAAAGCACAGCATTCTCCTAACTGAAAATGTATAAGGCTTAATAGAGAGAGATTGAACTCTCAGATACCTGGGTGTTTGCATTCTGATCACAGAAGCTGTGTGTGTGTGTATATCCCTCTTACAATTTAGGGGTATTTTAAGGCAGACTCAAGAGTAATTTTTGGTGCCAAACTGCTTGAAAATAAATGCAAAGAAAACAGTGACAGAAAGGTCAAACAATCAGATTTGATTCACATTTTAGGTTGCTATTCCTGCTGTATACAATATAGAGTGTCTGCAAATGAAGGCTTAGTCAAGTTCAGAATGAGAACTGCAGGCTCTAGAAGGGAAGGGTTATCTGCTGCTGCACAAGTTTAAAAATGGTACTGAAACAACTTCCAAAGGGGCTTATTATATCTGAATTGTTGAAGGATTTGTAAGGCTTGATTTTTAGCAAGAATTGCCTAAGGCAATATTAATTTGATATGCATCTTCTTTCTGATAAACACACTGTACTTCTAAAATTGTTGTCATCAGCATGGTAACAAATAAGCATGGAGGAATAAATTTCTAAGCGGGAAGCACGCTAGCTGAAAATGTACTGAAAAGGGTAGAATTTAGCCACTGTGTTTTGCAAACAACTAAGCCTATGTCACCACATCAAATGGGCATTGCTTATGTGTAATATTTGTGGGATCTGTATTTGTGTCATAATAAAAGATGTAAGAAGATTAAAAATGAAGGGAACAAATGAAGGTACAAGAAAGAAGGAATTTGAATCCACGGGAGGGCAGTAAGTCCAGGAACTTGATGTGTTTTGTGGGATGTGCTTCTGCCTTTTCAGAGGTACTTGGGTAGCTATGCTGCTAAATCCCCTGATGTGAGCACTCAACAATATGGACATATCCTACTTACTAGGAAATCTAATACCTCAGTACAAAATCAAAATATCCCTTCCTTGAGAACCTGGTTTTGCAAACTTCCTGTGGAGAAACTCAACAGCAGACTAAAACACAACAGAACAGACAGTGTTCATAGAATATCAGGGTTGGAAGGGACCTCAGGAGGTCATCTAGACCAACCCCCTGCTCAAAACAGGACCAATCCCCAGACAGATTTTTGCCCTGGATCCCTAAATGGCCCCCTCAAGGATTGAATACACAACCCTGGGTTTAGCAGGCCAATGCTCAAACCACTGAGCTATCACTCCCCCCAAATATGTTCTAGAATATGGCACCATTTCATAAATTACAATGAATATAATAAAGAGACAGCTAACCCATCCAAAGCTTTAATCTCTCATTCTTCCTCTGTCTCCAATTTTTCTACCACCATAATATTAAGTCTCCAGAATCTTTCTACCCTATTAACAGATGGTTTACAGTACCAGGAGATGGTTTGACACCTTGATTGTCCAGAATTATTTGCCCCTCTCAATGGTTGTTGGATTCTGTGTTCAAATGCTAAAGCAACCAGTACTCTGGGGAAAAAAAACTATTCCTAACACTCAACCCTCCCCCCGGTTAATTATTTGTATGCAGTACTGTTGGTCAAATTTTGAGCATGTCTCAAAGACAGCCTCCAAAATTGTATCAGCGAGTTTTGCACACATCAACCCTGGATTTCTAGGTGTTTCATTGCATGTGCAAATGTGAGGGTTGAGCAAGCAACTGCCCTATTGTCCCAGGCTTACATGTGCCATTGAGGAAGACAACCAAAGAAAATATTGCTCCTGTGTGCGCCATGCAGTAAAGCACGAAAGATATTTTCTTTCTTTGCTTCTTTTTTAGCTTAATGGATCCTTTTCATTTTTAGTCCAGGCCTTCAATGGCACATGTGTGTGCATCTGTTACTAGAGCTGAGCTAACTTTTGGAGAGCAAGTTCCAATTTGGATGAAAGCTGGTGACACTGGATTCTAGTAGCTATTCATAAAGTCACTGAAAACAACAACCCAACCCAAATGAGGAAAAAAGCCTCATCCTTCAAGCTCTGTAAAATATATTAGTGTGGCCATTACAGACCTGAGGCCTTTTCTCATTTAGAGTAGGCACTGCTCTGGCAATTTGAAAGTTTAAAGGGGTCTGTGGGTTAATGAGAAGCCAGTCCCTACAATTTAGGTGTATCTGAAACTGGGGCAGGTGAAATTTGCATAGTAGAAAAGCAGGCATTTAAAACAAAAATTGAAATTCTGCTTGAAACAGAATATTGCCTCCTTATCACCTCTTAGAAGAGACTGTCATGCCCATTGAAGGAGATACAATATTTGACTTGTCTCTGAATTGATTTAGTAGGAGAAATCTAGTTCTTTCAGTGGTGGTTTTCATTGGCTGAGACAGAGCCTGAAAGTTTGGTCCAGGCAGAATTAAACTCCCTGAAGTTGAGCTGCCTTTTCACTCACCGTTTGTTGGGGTATGGTGGGTCAGACCCTGCTAATTGGATAGGGTGAAGTTTAAGGGCTTTGCAAATGGAACAGGTGAGAATACAGCTGGTTATTAATGAAGGCCATGATCTTCAGCTGGTGATTGGTCACCTGGTGATATGAGCCATATAAGAAGGAGAGACAGGGAAAGGAAATGGGTGAAGGGACAGGTTTTGTCTATATTTTAAGCCTCTCAGAGGTCTTTCTAGAGTTTGTTCTATTTTATTTCTATTTAGCTTGGGTAAAAGCAAATGGGTGAAGGTTTGGGGGTTTTCTAGAGTCTGTTCTATTTTATTTGTTTAGTTCAGGAAAAAGCAGATAATGGACTCTTGGGGGTGGGGGTGGAGAGTGTTCTTATTTGCATTCTAAGCCCAGGAGAATTCTGTTTCGAGTCTGTTCTATTTTATTTTCACTTAGCTCAGAACTTGAGACGTTTTCCTGAAGTGACTATACTCAGGAGAACAGCACCATTTGCAACCTCCTCTGTTGTCCCTATTGTCTTCACAGAGCATAACTGATGTCCTCTGTTAGACAATCCCTTTCCTTTTATCTCCTGGTGAAGATGTTCCTTCGTTAGTGCTTTACCATCACTGATACTTTTCCCTTCCAGTATGGATCTCAAAATCTTCTTTCATCAAGGCTATAAAGAGCCACATGAAATACTGTAGCTGAGCAAACCACTTTTACAAAGGTTTAGATTTCATGCTCCACTGATACTTTTCAAGGATTTGGTTGAGCTGAGGGTCCATGTCCTTGTGATTGTCTGGAAAACGTATGATCTATTGGAAAGAAGATAGAGAAATACAAGACTCAACATTTTAGTTGAATGATGGCTATATCGAGTAACCTCATGATAACCGGAATGAATTAAAATGATGTATTTCTCCCTCTTCCACCTCCATGCAGATGGGTGTGCTGTAAACGTTATTTATAGGATTCATTTAAATTCCACAATTTTCCCCCAACACATTTTTCCACCTTCTTTTTACAGTACATACATGTAGAATCAATGCTCTCAAACAGCTTCCTCTCTCCCTGCCTCTAAAAACTGCCTCGTGAGGCTTAATGTGCTTCTGTGGAGCCACTTTTTAAAAATATTTCTAGACAAACAAGCACAGAACTGCATTTAAAAAGAGCTTAGTGCCATTACACACCATAGTGGGTGCCTAATCACAGTGAGGTGTCTCCTAAATCTTCAAAGTTTTAAATAAAAATGATGAGTAATCAAAATGTCCTTAGTATTATTTCACCCTCAAAAAAATCATTATGTGGCTGCAATGAGGTTTTTTTTTAAACAGTACAAGTAAAATAGTGTGGAAAAAGTGCTTTAAATTACACTGCAGACTTTTTTCATATTCCCCTAGTTTCTTAACATATCTGTACTCTACAGAGTCTTGACAACTATCATAATTATTATTAATAATCAAGTAGCGAGGCACACTTTAATCCTGCAGTTCCAAATTTTTGAAAATGGATGCTTAATAATAGGTTCATAGATCCAAATTTAGGCACCTAAATATGTGTTCAGATTTTTTAAAAGTGCCTAGCACCCAGCAGCAAACAGTGCATGTATACTTGATTGCTTTATTGTTGATGTATTAGGGTGATTGGGGCTTTGCATAGGTGTCTTTTTTATTTTAAATCTGTCTCTCTCTCTCTATATATATATATTAGTAAGGTCTGCAGGATCTCTCTCTCTCTCTCTCTCCCTCTCTGTCTCTCTCTCTCTCTATATATAGAGAGAGATCCTGCAGACCTTACTAATGCAACCCCCCCAATTACTTAATTCTGCAGGATGAGCCCTACAGATTAAAAGGTTAACACTGTGTATAACATACAATACCATGCAGTGATGCAAAACGTTACAATGGGTCAGTTGCAGTGTCTGTGGGAAGTATAATTTGCCTTGATTGACCTTTTGTGTATTTGAAATCTCAATCATCCCATTCCATTTGTGTTGAATATTGTCTTTAATGATAGACTAGCAAGCAAGCATGACACTGAATTCTAACAATGTTTCGTTCTGACTTCACCTAACTAAGCTTCGTTATGCCCCTGTTTATAACTCTCATGCTTTTGTGGGCTTCCTGAATTTTAATTGCGTCCCTCTTGGTTCTAGGACTCTTCCTGTTATTATCTAAACAGGTTGGGTACCACAAACAGGACGTGACGTTATCATTTCACAGTGCCAGGAGAATGCCGGCTGCCATGGTGCTGAGCCTGCTGAGTTAGGTTTTCTTATGAAATTTTCGGCTCCGCTCTTAAAAAAGGAAACTGAATTAACATGATGCAGTTTTGTGTTTTCATTTAGAAATACAGTCACTGTCTTTCACTGTTTTTGTGTCTATAGCATCTTTTACGTAGGATCTCAGAGTGCTTTGCAAACATCAGTGAATTAAAAATTAGATCCCTGTTAGTTTTGACCAAACAGGTATGCCTTAGAGATTGCACAGAACAACACCCCCAGATCCAAATACCTTAGATCAGATGCTACAGATGGGTAAACTGAGGCACAGAGTTTAGGATTTACTCCAATGTCATACAACAAATCAGAGGCTGATCCAGAAATAAATGATGAGCCCCCTTATAAAGAGCCCCCTTATAAAGAACCCCCTTATTTGCTCTATCACATCAGACTATTGGTTCAGCAAGCCTGGTATTCTGTTTTCAGAAGCAGCCAGTGCCTAGTACTTTAGAGAAAGGAAAAATTATTTCATAATGTACCTAGTTAATAATACAGCCTGGTCTGTAGCAGCAAACACTCTAACAAATAATCTTCCTTTTACATAACAATTCCAATCCATTACACAAAGGCTGCATGGTACCTTGACCCTCAAGACATCAGTTTTCATGATGAAGCTTGAAATTCGATTGCTTTTATATTAATGCCATGAGGCGCTATTGATGATTAAGCCAGCATGCAATAAGAGAGCCTTGAATATTTTTAACCTCTCTCTTTAATTCATGGGGCATGGATCTTGTAGCTTTGTTTCATTCTAATGATTATTTGACCACAGCACAGATGCTTTAAACATGCAGAACTTTGTGTTATCAGGTGCAACTGACTTAAGCAAAGTATGTTTTGCAACGGAGAATTTTTTAGAGCAACCCCATTTTGTCCGGCAAATAATACCTTTTTTTTAATCAGCTAAGGTTGAGAAAGGAAATTTTCAAACACTCCCCCACTGAGATCACGGGGATTTTCTATAAACATTGTGCAGCTAACATTGTGAGAAACAAAAAAGTGCTCTCATGACAAAATATTCAGAAATCCCCTTTTCCCATTAGCTTGACAATCAAATCCATTCTCTAGCAGCAAACACTCTAACAAATAATCTTGCTTTTATACAACAATTCCAATCCATTACACAAAGCAGCCAATATTGCAAGGAGACTGGAGAGTGTTGCTAGGAGTGGGTTAATTCTGTCAATTTCGTGAACGTGTGGCATAAATAAAAGCAATTTATTCAGCAGCTCATTCACTGTCTGGCAGTCTGGGTTTTTCTTACACCTTTTCAGGCCACTGGTGGGGAAAACAAGCATGTGGAGCCAGATTTCCAGAAGAGTTCAGCTTTCACTTAAGTACCGGAATAAGTCACCATTAGCGTCACAATGGCATGTTCTGGGTGCAGAACGGTTTTGAAAATCTGGCCGTTATATAAGAGCCTAAACGGGAGCTTAACTCGTTTAAAAATCCCCACGCGTCCAAAAGGATATGATCACAAAAGCCATGAGGTAGACAGAGCATTCATTAAAACAACATGAAGATTAATTATGAAGACTAAATGACATTTAGGAGTCTGTTTGTGGGGAGAGCTGGTCCAAACCCAGTGGGCCAGATCCTCAGTTGGTGTAAATCAGTGAGACGATAGTGGAGCGAGGCTGATTTATACCCACTTGGGATCTGTCCCATTTTATTCAGAGATGCACAGGATGATCTATATTATTTTCTATGATGGAGATGAGATTCTAAAGTTGAGATGGTCTCAAGCCAGAAAACTGAGATCCAGGTGTAGTTTTCATGCTAGCCAAAGTTTGGGTTTGGACATTTGGTTCAGTCCACTGTAAATATATGGGCCATGTTCAAAGTTCATCTCCGGATGTGGACTGGGATTTTGAACAATCTTGAGGATTGGAGCTGCTCAGGTGTGATCTTAAAATTTAGGCCTATTCTCCATAATGAACTGAAAAAGAGCAAGGGACAAGAATCCCTCAGGGCCGCCCAGAGGATTCAGGGGGCCTGGGGTCTTCGGCGGCAGGGGGCCCCCGCTGCCGAATTGCTGCCGAAGACCCGGCACTTTGGCGGCGGGTCCCGGGGCGGAAGGACCCCCCGCAATGGGTGTTCGGGGCACTTCGGAGACGGGTCCCGGAGTGGAAGGACCCCCCCGCTGACAAATTGCTGCCGAAGACCCGGAGCGGAAGAAACCCCGGGGGTCCCGGAGTGAGTGAAGGACCCCGCTCCAGGGGCCCCAAAAAACTCTTGTGGGGACCTCTGTAGGGCCTGGGGCAAATTGTCCCACTTGCCCCCCCCCCCCCCCCGGGTGGCCCTGGAATCCCTCTGCAACTGTCTCTGCCCTCCCCTTTTACAGGACGAATCTTGTAAGGTTGTATCCTACATGCCTGCTTTTGCTCCAAAACCTTTGAAATTTGTCAGGTTTGAGACAGGCTTTAAACTCCACACAGTGCCCTCACCTAACAGCTCTTCCAAAGAGCCCAATGGTGGGTTTAAAAAAACCAAACTGTAGATAACACACAGCACTGGGAAAACTCATCACACAGAGAAATGATCATGCTTGGTTGCTGGGGTATTTAGGTTTTTTTGCAAATCATCTTTATTATTTGCTTCTGAGTCTCATGTTAATCCCCTCTTCATGCTGCCAAGGTTTTTCCATTGGGGTGGCTGGAGCTGGAGATTAAATAGCAACATGCAGACGGACATCATAGAGCAAGGTTTCTCAAACAGGGGTCGCCGTTTGTGTAGGGAAAGCCCCTGGCGGGCCGGGCCGATCTGTTTATCTGCCCATCTGCAGGTCCGGCCGATCGCGGCTCCCACTGGCCGCGGATCGCTGCTCCGGGCCAATGGGAGCTGCTGGAAGCGGCGGCCAGTAAGTCCCTCGGCCCTTGCCACTTCCAGCAGCCCCCATTGGCCCAGAGCAGCGATCCGCGGCCAGTGGGAGCCGCGATCGGCCGGACTTGCGGACAGGGCAGGTAAACAAACTGGCCCGGCCCGCCAGGGGCTTTCCCTACACAAGCGGTGACCCCTGTTTGAGAAACCCTGTCATAGAGCTACATTTTCAACATAGACTCAAACTTGGAGCTTCTCTACATGGTCCCACAGTGCAGGCTATGGGATGTGTGAGTTGCAGTACACACTAAAGTGTTGCATTGTAACTGTCCTGTGTAGACCCTGCTAGTGTGCACTAAAAGGTACCGACAGCTCACACCCCCATAGTCCACACTGCGGGGCCGTGTAGACAAGCCCTTGCCTCTAATTTTGGGGGCAATATTTTGCATGCATAATTATTTGTGCTTGCAGTTCTATATTTGCTATTACTTGCACATTGTATCCTCTGGTTGTAGAGCACTGATGTATGTGGATTTTAGACCACTCTCTTGCATATGGTGCAGAAGGGAAAAGGGGATGTGGCCAGACAAAAGGGAGTGAGGCTAGAACACCCCTTATCATGCAGATCCTGGGCGGTATTTTCGGTCCCTTTGGCTCTCTGCAGCCCGGCGTAAGTCAGAGCAGCATCTTTAGGCAGAGATGATAGCCTTGAACCAAACAGAACCAGCATCATGGGGCACCAAGAAGAGCTTTGAGTCCTGTGAGCTATCCTCTGTACAGATCAGCCCAAACCAGTCTGAGGTAAAGATTGTGTATGTCAGAACTAATGTCTGCCCTAGGAGACTGGGTGACCATTGAATTACTCAGCTGAAATGTTGCCACTTATAGCATGCACAGCCCTGATGAAGAAATTGCTCTTTGAAGTAAAATCCCATACGGACTATATTTCATCTGATAAATCTTCCTGAGCATTTTGGGGCATGGTGTGTTTGCACAGAGCTTAGAAAAGGGCTGACCCATAGGCATCACTGCAATGCAAAGATAACAACAATAATAATCATATATAATGTATTTACTGCCCCAGATATTTTAACGTATATTCCAAATAGGACAATGAAACACTATCCCCCGAGTGTCTTCATTTAAATTAACACGGGGAAAGCTCAAATCCAAGTTCAAAATCTCTGTTGGTTCTTCCCTGCCCCCAGGAAGATGCACAAGAAAGCAGACTTTTAGATGAATCCTGTATTCAAATATTGCCAGCAGGTGGTAATAATTAATATCAAATATTTTGCACTTATAGAGTGTTTTGTAACTAGGGAACTCACAGTGGAGGAGTCCATCTCCCATCTAAAGTCCATCTCCTCACCTTGCAGTGCTGTATTCACTTCTGGTCATCCTGGCTCCAAAAGAAAATAGCAGTAAAAAGGTGGTGTTTAGTGATAGGAAACAAAAGTGAAGAGAGCCTGAAAAAGTTGGGACACTTGGTTTGTGGAGGAGAAGACAGAGTTGTGAAGAATGATTGCTCCAGAGAAGGAATAGTGGGTGCTTCTCTTTCCCTTTCTCCTAATACACGAACCAGGGGACAGTCAAGGAAACGGAAAGGCAATACATTTTAAAATGGAAAAAAACAACAACCTTATTTTACAAAATGCATAGTTAACTTGTGGAACTCACTGTCAGAAGATCAGGCTACTACAATTTGCTCCTTAAATCAAAGCACTGAGACTCAACAGTGAATTCCATAAACTATGAGCTTCATTGATTGTGTGTGTCTACGGTTTATAAGTATTCACACAGCAACAACTGACCTCAAGGGTATCCTTCCCACACTATGCTATTGCAATTTTTGGCAAAGATTCTCTGGGAACAATCGCTTGTTTATTCCACAGTTCTGGTCAGGAATCTGGAGGGGATGTTCCAGACTATTACAAGCTGTTTCGTTCTTTAATTCCGTGCAGTTTGGGGCTCTTCTAGTGCCTCATGTCAAATCTTCTCCAGCTTGTTTAATGAATTCCTTTCTGTTTTTTCTGGAAACTTTTATTTATGACTCTGCTACTGAATGTCTTAATTCCAGAGATTGGGGCGTTTGCTGTGGTCAGGCACTATAACTTACTGAGCCAATTAGTGGACGTCTCCACTTTGCTGGTTTGATTAATACTTCGTGTCCTGGCCGTTCCTGTCGCCAGATCCACATCGGAAGCTCTGTCCAGGGAGCCACATGGCAGCCTGTCTTCTGGATGGATGACACATGGACCTGTGCTAAGCTGAGCTCAGCCGGATGTTGTTCTTCACCCCAGTTTTTCCAAGGCTGGATGTAGGTCTGTGCTCCTAGGGGGGAAAGAATGCTGCTCTCCAGCAACTAGCTGGTGTTGTGCTTTCTTTTCTATGTCCCATTCTCCCTGCGAGCTTTGTTTTTCTTTCTGGCTGCACATCTGGAAGGGGTTCCATTCCCTGATCCCTGTCTTTTCATCCTGAGCAGTTTCATATCATTGTAGATTATCTTTGGTCTTCTCAATTCCATGTTCCAGTCTGTGGCAGAAGAGGGGGTTATTTTGTTCAGTAGATTTCCCCCCACACCTCCTTTTGCTAAGGACATAGGGTCCTTTCTTTTTATCTCCCAAATTTCTGATTTCCCAAATTACAGATTTGGAGCTTCTAGCTAGGTGCGATTGGCTTCCCTGACAACAGCAATTAACCCAAGAGAGGCAGCAAATTCACAACCGATTAAAATATAAAGACAGAAAAGATACACGCTACCACAATCAGCCACAAAATCAACCCACAGGTTGGCACTCCACATGGGTAGGGTATCAATAATTTGAGCTCAGTCTTGTACCCCTTATGAAAATTTCACTGGAGTCAGTGAGGGATATGGATTGGGATTTATAACGACAAACTCAATTCTAAAGCGCAGAGGGGCCTGAGTTACACAATTTGTTGCCAGAGACACCGAGTTTGGGAGGAAAGTGGAGCACACCAGTGGTTTTGGTTCTGGAGTTTTGTTTCAGGCCCATCACTATTAAAAATCTTCTGCTAGTGCAATTTTTCTTCCTTCCTGTTAGATTAAAGACATCTGCTTTTATCATTTTCTAAGAGTCCTGCTTCATTTAGCTTCACATTACATTAGCATACACCTATGGAGGCAACTGGAGCTGCATCTTTGATAATTAGGACAGCGCGCAGCAGCATCACGTTTCTCAGTGAAGCTCTGTATTAGGTGCGTGTGTCATATGGCTGTCTCCATTGCTTAGGCACAAGCACTGGTGAATGCCTGAGTCTTTCAGACAAGCATATGAAAAACATTTGACATTTCCCAGTGGTCTTAAGGAATAATAAACTGTGGCAGACCATAATGTTAATAGGAAAATATAGCCTGGGTGCAGCTTGTGTGTATTTTTAGGCTTCGTGTCTCCTAATGGGGCCATTTTTTTGGTCCATCTATTGCAAACAGGTAGAGCTGTAAAGAGTGATTTTAATTTGGGAAGTGACTATGTAATTGGTGTGTCTCTAAGCACACGTCAGCCATGTGCCTCATGCGGAGTCTGGTACAAATGTCTTTTTTTACAATTCCAGTGTCTCGGGGGAAATACTGAGGAGGCCAAGGCAAATCCCTCATTCAAGGAGATGCTGGCGGAAACTAGGTTGCTACAGATCAGACTTTTGGAAAACATTCAACGCTGCTGTCTAGACAGAGTCAAGATGCAAGGCTCCCCCTCCTCCCCCCCTCCCCCAGGCCCCTGGAGCCTCATCACGGAGTTGTATATGTCTGCTAATTAAACTGGAGTTTTGCATTTCACCCTTAGGAGTTTCTTTCTCTGGAAATGTAGGTCATTTGATTGACGTGTATTCTTCAACATCTTAACTTCTGGTGAGAAATTTATGAAAAACAAGCTGTGCTAGACCCAGGCAAGACTGGAAGCTGAATGCAAATTGGATGTTTTATTATATAAAGGATTTAGAAAGCCATAACTGTCTTGCCACCCCTCCCCCCATCAGCAGTAGGATTGTAACTGCCTGGCCAGTGAGCGTAGTGAGGCGTATTTGTTCTGTGGCTAGCAGGCACGGCTGCATGTCTAACTACTGAAATTATAGATTTCTATTATTGAGATTTCATGGCATCAGACAGGCAGGAAAAGGAGGAGAACAATGCAAGAATATGGTGATTGAGAATACAAATTCAGAGTTCAATATGCTTCCTAAGGGCTAGATTGCAATCTAGGGTGTGCAGGAAAGTAAGAGGGAATAAGAACGTGGGGGTAGGAAGGGGTGTTTTCAGATGCTGACCCCCAAGTAATTCTATCTAAAAATTGATAAAAATGTACAGACTAGAGAAACAAGAACTGGAAGGCTGAATCTTAATAATTATCTCTTAATTTTTCAGGGATGTGACTCCCACTATTTAATTTCCTGGGGTACTTTGGCTATAGTTTCTTCTGTATGTGTCTCAATGGACAGCTTTCAATAGAGATTATAACTTCACAGTGGGTCTACTTTTGGTATGGACACTGATCTCTAGGTGAGCTAGGATCAAAGTACATTTCCCCCCTCATCAGTCGTGAGTCCCATCTAAGAGTATCATAAATCAGTAAAACAATTTATAGATGCGCCATTCAAGAAACAGTCTTGATTATTAAGACTCTTAAATTCATATTAAATCACTCTCTGTTTAATGAAGTTCGCTTATGTCTTTAAACTTAAATGGTTATTTATCATTTGTTGTACATTTACAATTTGTAATTAAAGGCTCCAGCAAATATTCTATAAAAGGCACAAATCACACTAACACTTATTTACCTCTTTCAGACATAGCATGAAAGAAAACAATATTGAAAGTAGAAGTTATAAAGCTGCATCCCAAAGTCGGTGTAAGCATACGTGGAGGTAATAAATATAGCTTTATGGCTAAGGAGGTGCCCTCTTTGACACTCTTGGTGCCTGTTACTAGTTGACAGAAAGCAAAGATTTCCTAGGAATTCCCGGATTTCATTTAACAAAATAAGCCACCAAAAACATAAGCATGTGGGCTATTCTCCAAGCATCATGTAGATGAAAATCATCAGATCTCCTAAATTCAGTAAAGGCAAAGTAAAAATTGCAATAACCTAAAAATCTTAGAATAAATAATAATTTTACTAATAACCATTTTGGGATCAATATTTAGATCTATTCCCTATGGAAGCCACACTCCTAAACTCTAGGATGGATTATCTGCACTTCTGGTGCAGGTACGCAGGGGTAAGCGAGGCTACCAGATCTGTTTACACCTTCCCTGGAACAGGTGGGCAGGGAATGAGTGGAGAGAAATGGGAGACTAGGAAGAGGCTCATGCCCACCTTGTGCTAGCCAGAGTAGCTGAGTGTGTGTGTGGAGAGGATGGGAGTGCATAGGCCAGCAAGAAATTACGTCACCCTTTCCAGGAGGGTGAGGAATAATTGTGACTCAGGTGTGTCTTTGAGGACAGCACCTGCTGTTACTCCTTACCCGGGGACTCTGGTTTTGCACCCACAACAATTTTTTTCACGTGCATCTGACTGTGCCTGTAAAAGTGGACGTGCAGCCTTTTCATGCAAAGGTCAGGAAACTGGCTGCTGCTGATCAATTGTATAGTCAATTGCTTGACCACATTTTGGCTCATTATGAAATATATTCAAGAGACCAAATAAGCAATATCAGTCAGGTTTATTGCTATAAGCCAATAATAATATAGTACAGGAGAAAGGTTCAATACGATACCCGTCTTCAGGAAGCCGTCTCGTGCAGCGTTGTTACATTCCTTAAATTATTATTCTGTTCCTTTCTTTATCTTTTGTCTTGGATACTAGCATTCCAAGTACTGGCCCGTGAAGGTACCTCCCTAGCTTGTTCTATAACACAGAACAAATGTATCTTGATTTTGACAAGTTTCCTATCTGCTTATGCCAAATGCAGAGTTGTACTATTGCAGGGTATTGTGGGATGTAGCTTAGCATGAGTGAACAGAAAAACATGGGCCAGTTCATCTCTCAGAACTGCCAGGCATTTGTATAATGTGCTATATAGTTATCTAATATAAATATGTTCACTAACACATATGTTCTAATATATATATGTTCACTAACACTGCCCTGCCATTTTTTGCACATGCAAATGCTAGCTTAATTTGTTTGAAATGGGGACGTGACATTCTCTTTTGCTGATTAAAAAAATCAACTGATCATGCAAAAAGTGTGTGCATAAAATCAGAGAGCTTGAGAATGGTTTCAGATTTGGAGGGAATATGGTTTTAATTAAGGTAATTATTTACAATACCCTAGTTGCTCAGGAAGAACTCTATCCTACTATGCTGAAAAACATAAATTCTCTCACATCTGAACATCACAAGGACAGACCATATCTGTTTTTTCATGGTGTATATTGGGAAGAATCCATCCAATTTTGAAACACGCCCTTGATTTCTAGGGTTACTTAATACCTTGTTTAGTCTGTGTATATCGTTGTATAAAGACAGGCCTAGTACAACTAGTGTTATATAGTCAATGGAAGATTTCCCATTGACTTTACTGGGAGTCAGAGCCCCCAGTAGGCAGATCATCTGTTTAAGGTGTTTGGAATCTACTGCTGCCTGCCAGGTAATGGGAGTGTTTAGATAGGAGTGGAGATGGGCATGCTGCAGAGGTTGTGGGGAACATTTTTGAGTAGTTTGAATTTAGCCAGGAGACCAATTTCCACCTCCTCTTGGATTAAACCATGCAGCAAACTGGGGACACGAAGGTTCCTGACAGAACACTAACCATGAAGCATCTTCATCCATAAGTGCTGAAGGCAGAACACACTTGTCTTCTCCCTCATTCCTTCCCCAGCAGCTAATTATAAACATACACAATCTCTCTTATGCACACACAGTAAATCTGTGCATCCCAGGGGGCGGGGGAAAGTGGAGACTGTAATGTATACTGTAGTTGAGCTGTGACACATCTCTCTCAGAGAGGGAAATACAATCAGCAGTAAACCAATATTATTCACTTTTTTGTCACAGGAGTATTAATTGCCTAGATGCTAAATAAGCAGTAATATATTAAATCAAAGACCCAAAAGACTCATTGAGCTACTTCAGTCTTTTCAAGGATGTTTGAGGAAAGTATCTAGGACAATGCTCAGGGAGTAAGAAATGCAGATCCCAGTGCTGGGGAAATTTTGCAGATATAGTTCAACATATATCACAGTGTGGGCCCAGATTTGGAAAAGTAGGTGGGCAAAAATGCTTGTGCATCTCCATGATAATTTGCATGTGCAGGAATTGCTCGTGCAATTTCAGAACTTGTAATCACATGTGCTGTACTTAAGGTCCTTGGGACAGGGATCATTATTTTGTTCCGTGTTTGTGCAGTGCGTAGCACAGTGGGATGCAGGGCTATGACTTGAGGCTCTTAGGTGTTACAGCAATACAAATTAATAATAATAAGTAACATAGAAATGTCTTTGATGTTAGTCTATAAACTAATGACTGTCTGTGTTTTTCATTGTGGTGGGAAAGCAGCAGCAGAAAACCCATAAAAGCGAGACAATTCACAGTTAAGAATTAAATGTCCTATTGTCAGGGTTTCCTTGACTACTTCCTACTCTGTGTCTGGGTGTCAGATGTTTAATACCTAACTGTGAATTCCCTTCATTTGTTGAGTTCATTGCAAGACACAAAATTTGCTTTGAGGTAGATTTTATGCAGTGAATGTGTTTTTAAGACTGGTTTTTAAGGTAATAACATTTTACAAGTTACTGCAATTGCTTCCAGTGGCTGCTAGATTCTTCATGGGAATCAGCACTGATGCTGCATGAACTCTGGTTATGTTGTATGTGCTGATTTGGAATTCTTAGGGAATGAGCAAGTGCTTTGAGATACTTGATTGAAAAGTCATCAATGCAAAGGGCTGAGCTTTCCTAAATCAATTACAGCAACAATATCAGAAAATAACAAATGATAGCTAATATGACACAGCTAAAAATAGAAAAGAACATCTCCCTCCATCCAAAAGCAGTATAAAGGTCTGTATAAGTAATAGTCCGAGTCTACATTAACTTGTGTGAAGAGAAATGGATATTTGGCTGCAAATAAGGATGTTTACTTAACATGGGAAGCATTGTGTTAATTTTGTTCTTTTCCAGAACTGATAGGGTGACCAGACGTCCCGATTTTATCGGGACAGTCCCAATATTTCCTTCTTTGTCCTGCGTCCCGACCGATGTTCGGTCGGGACACTGGACAAAAAAGCAATTTTGCCCTCCACTCCGGCGCTCACGCCCCCCCCCCCGACTCCGCCCCCTCCTTCCCCCATTGGATCTCTCCATGGAGGGAGGAGGTTAGGAGGAGGGTCGGGCAACTACCAGGAGCGTGGGAGGGGAAGGGAAAGTTGCCGCGGCTGCCGGGGGCTAGCTGGGCATGGCCCGGGCTGCGTGCAGACAGCAGCCGGGGCTGGCTCTGGCCCGGGTGGGCAGCGTGGGCCGCCGGAGACACGCGGCGAAGAGGGGCTGTGGGGGCGAGACTTGTCCCAGGCAGGGAGGCCGGCGGACAGGGGCGAGGGGCCAGCCGGGGTTCCCATAAACTTCCCCGCCGCTGCCAGGGAGCCCCGCGCCTCTCTTGCTCGGCTGCGCTCCAGCGGCTCGCCCCGCCGGGAAGGAGCCGCTGGAGTGCAGCCGAGCGGGAGAGGCGCGGGGCTCCCTGCCGGCGGCGGGACGCACCGCATGTGCCCATGGCGGGCTGGGGGGCGGGAGGCTCTGCGGGGCTGGGAAAAGCCCTGGCTCCTGCCCGTTGCCCAGCCTGGAGCCCCGGGGAGCCCCTCAGGCGACCGGCCGCTGCTGTGGCTCGGCTGTGCCAGCCCTGGCCCCTTGCACGCCCGCGCTGCGCTGCCCCTGGGGTCCCCGGCTCACATGCACTGCCGCTGCCCCGCGGCCAGCCCCGGACTTTGCTTCTTATCGGTGTCCCCCCCCCATGCCCTCTTTATCCCCAGCCCCTTCTGCATCGGGGCCAGCTTTTGCCCTGGGGTGGGCAGCACGTGCGCCTGCTAATGCCCCCCGCCCCTGCAAAACTGCTCTTTTTTTTTTGCTCCGCCCCCCCCTCCGCCCCTCCCCGCGTCCCGATATTTCATCCCTGTGATCTGGTCACCCTAAGAACTGAAGCTACATTTGAAAGCTGCTGGAAGCATTTTCTTCTTGGAATAATCCACCCATACACATGCACATGGACAGATCCAAACGCATGTGCACACTCAGCTATATCCACTTCATTTTTCCAACTCAGCCCCATGACAAAAGGGTCTAACAAAGAATACTACAAAAGTTCTTCCCACCAGCAATCCCTGACAGAGTTCCAGTGAAAGGATTAATTCTCCTGTTCTAATATTTTAACAGTGCTTTCCTTGGTGGCCTGCAAGTGCTCTTTGTCAGGAACTTTCATTGACGTCAATGGTCGTTCCATGCATGGAGGACTTCCAGGAAATCGGTGCTGTTGTGGTTCAGAAAACTCCTGCCTTTTGTGGGTAGATGAGTATCTCCCTGATTCAGGACTCATTTCCCCTTACGCACCCACATGCAGGCCCACACACAAATATATAGGCTGTTCCCTGCTCTAAAACTAGCAGCTATGGGAAAAGACATATGCAATAACTTGATCCTCTTAGTGTGTCTGTGAGGAAGGAAATACGTTTGTGCTACAGTAATGACATGTGTTAGCTTCTTAGCTGACAGAATGGTGAGTGATTTTTGTGTGGCAAGTCATGAGGGACTGAGGTCTAGTAAGTCAGACCATCCAAAAATGCTCCATTCACTGATTCATTACCAGGTGGTACATCCAGCTCATTGTTCTAGAAAGTGTTTTTGGAGGCCTTGAGTAGGAAATGTGCTCTGGAGTATTCTAATTCCTTTCTGCACCATCAGATGTCGCTAAGGGAGTGACCAAGGCTCCACCATCCCTGCCTACCATGCTGTTTGCTGGAATAGCTACCTTTTTGTCTTTCTGTAATATATCTGTAATGGGTCTATCTCTCAAACCCCAAACTGGAGGAGCAGTGAACTTCTTTTTATCTGGTCCCTACTCTTTGACTTGTCCAGGTTGGGTGGCCCTACCAGGAGTTAAAACTCCCACCAGCATAGCTTTCAGGGTAATTGGAAAACATAAACCTTCCCACCACTTCAAGGTGCAGTCTCCAGGGAAGGAGCTTAGGTACTGGGGAAGAGAAATTTCTTGGAGTAGAACCTCACATTAATCAGCCAAGGTCAGTCCACGGCTGACTTTTGCTAACTGTATGGAGTCTGGTTTATGTAATCCTTATGAACTGGTTTTTACAGGCTTTGTTCAGCACCAGTCTGTATATAATTTGTGTCTGGACTTCAGTCCAAACTACAGTCAGACAAAATCTTTTTTCACTACCCAGTTTATTCCCCCTGCAAAACTGCATCAGATTCCTGATTCTGCCTATCCCATCCCCCCTCCATTCCTGATGGGATTTTTTTATGGTTTAGGACTACATCTATAAAAAGATGATAATCTACTCAGTGTCCATGAATAGTTTTCATGTGTCATTCACTTTTCCTGTCCATCTTTTGTGACATCCCCTTTCATTGCTGCATTAGATTGGCCACAATACAGAGCAATTTATGCTTGTCATATGTTATGTATCAGGCTTAATTGTTCGTCCTGCCTTTCATCATCTCATCATATTTCACAGACCATGATTAACTATAATTCTTGTGAGGCACGCAGTTTGCCTTCACTTTCTACTTAGCCTTGCACATCCATACGGTTCAGTTGGGTTTTCAAAGTTCTCTGTCATTTTGCTACTTTAGTTAACATGACAAACCTAAAATTATTTTGTAGGGTTTCTTTACTGTAATACTGAGATTTTTGAGAATTAATATAAAAGAACAAAATATATCTGGTAAATTTGGAGGTTTGTGAAAAGCAAGGCTGGAAAAGACTGCCCTGAAAACCCTGAATTTGGAGTTATTAATGACGTTATTAATTAATGATGTTATTCCTGTTTGATGTCTTATCTCTCCTTTTCTCAAACCTCTGCAGTGATGATTCCCCCCTTGGGGGAATTCTGCTACCCAATCTCTCTCTGCTAAGAATATTTTCTTAATATGAAATTTTCTGCCTTAATTTTAGGCCATCACTCTTTGTGCTATCTATTGGCTTCTGGGACTATGAATGATTCTCAGAGCTGCATTTTTCTCTCATTTTCAGCTTCATCAAAGCCAGTAGAGTCATACCAGTGAGACTGAGACGAGAATGTTGCCTCTTACCTTATCTTGTATTGTTACTCTGAAGGTATTTATAGAATGTGATCACAACACCTCCATTGTCTGTCTAGATTTTCTCTTTTCTAAACTGCATATATTTAGCTGCCTCCATCTCTCTGCACACCTTACATCCTCCAATCTTTGTACCACTTTCATTGCACTGCTTTGTATTTTCCTCTATCCTTCCAAAACTTTGGGGACTAAAACTGCATACAGGACTTTAGATGCAATTACATTAGGTTTCTGTAGAGAGGCAATGTTACCAATTGAGTTTTACACATGATCCCCCAGGATACACATTCAGGAAAAGAGGCTTTCACATTATTTCTCACTGCGAGTTCATATTTGACCCCAGAGTGATAAATATTGAAGATGGAAAAGACCTACCATCACAGTTCCATCTAATCCTTCTGCCACAGGGTGACTGGCTCCTTTAAGATGAAGGGCGTCCAGTATACTTGTGACTTGTAAGCTGCTTCCCAACTGAGTTTAAGAGAAAGCACCTGGGCCATATCAAGGAGAAGCTGAGTCAGAGACAGGTGAGAACTGCCTGAAAGAGACAGAGAAGGGCAGGTGAAAGCAGAGACAGAAGGAGCAGCAAAGAATTGCTCAGGGGAAAAAGCTGCAGGAGGATAGTAATTGTGAGTTGCCAGTGATAAGTTCTGTGGAAAACTGGTGGTCAGAGCTGGGGAATCCCTGCTCAGTTACAGAAGAGCTTGTGCAGAGGCCACTAGGAACAACGGGAAGAACTGTCCTGGGTAAGAGGCCGAAACAAGGGGATTGATGTTGGAGGGTGGCTCTCAGAAGCTCACAGGTGTGAGGATGCCTGGGGGAGTGAAACACTGCAGAGAGCCCTCTCATGGGAGACCTGATTTTAGGCTACAGGAGAAGGCTTATGGGAGAGAAGCAGGTGTTGGAAGTCTCAGGTGGGTTCCCTGAACAGTGGGGCTCTAGAACCGAGAGAACAGGGGATGGAGACCGAGCGGTTAATGGCTCTCAGATGGATGACCCGGGAATGGTGACCTTTGACTGGTATTGAAGAGCTGCTGCATAGTAACCTTGTTTTGCTGTTTTTACCATGAGGGATCTGTGGACTGTGCCACTTTATATGAACAAAAGGGTTTGAAATATGCTGCTGAGAGACAGTTTTCCTTTGCATGGGGCGGGGATGAATAGAAAATGGAGGCAGGTGCATCCATCATCCCACAGGCTGACACTGTCCTCCTTGCTGGGTAGGTGTAGGGAAGCATGCAGGAATGAAAATAACTTAAAGGACTTACCAGTACTCCAGAGTCCTTAGGAGGGGAGGAGCCTCAACCGGAAGGGGCGTGGTCTCTACTGGAAGAGGCAGGGCCTTTAAAGCTGGGTCTGTGGTAGCAGCAGCTGGGAGCCCCGGGCCCTTTAAATGACCCCCAGAGCTACCAGCTGCAGAGGTGGCTGGGAGCCCCAGGGGTGATTTAAAGGGCCCGGGGCTCCAGCAGCCGCTACCACAGCAGAGTCCTGAGCACTTTAAATCACCATCGCAGTAGCGGCAGCCGGGAGCCCCTGGCCCTTTAAATCACCGCCGGAGCCCCACCGCTGCTACCCCAGGGCTCCAGCAGCGGGGCTCGGGTGGCGATTTAAAGGGCCCCGGAGGGTAGCAGCAGTGGGAGCCCAGGGCCCTTTAAATCACCACCTGAGCCCTGCTGCCGGAGCCCTGGAGTAGCAGTAGCAGCTGGGGACTCGGGCGGTGATTTAAAGGGCCTGGGGCTCCCACTGCCGCTACCGCCCTGGGCCCTTTAAATCATCCCCGGAGCTGCTACTCCAGGGCTCCAAGGACGATTTAAAGGGCCCCAGGGCGGTAGCTGTGGCAGGAGCCCTGGGCCCTTTAAATCCCCGCCTGAGCCCCACCGCTGCTTCCCCAGGGCTCCGGCAGCATGGCTCTCACTGCAATTTAAAGGGCCCAGGGTTCCAGCCACTGCTGGGAGCCCCAGGCCCTTTAAATTGCCATCAGGGGAAGCCTATCCACCCCGGTACAGTGCCCCGGCTCTTGCCGGTATGCCATACCGGGGCGTACTGCCTTACTTTCACCTCTGGAAGCATGTGATCAGAATCAGTCTGCAGACAACCAGCCTAGAGGGAGGTGGGTGAATTATGCCTCTCTGTTTTAGGGAACAGCCTGCTTTCTCTCTCTCTGTTTTTGGTTCTTGTGTGTTATCATTCTGAATTCTAGGAAATAAGGTAGTGTTACATTGCAACCTCCCACCAAGAATACTTTGTCCTTAGGTAACTTCTCTGTGTGTATACTGTGAACATAATACTGTGGAATCCAAAGTAGAAGCGGAGCCTATTTTTACTGTATTAATAGATTTTTAAGGCCAGAAGGGACCCTTACAACTAATCCAGTTTGACCTCCTGCATGATACAGATCTTAGAATCTCTTTAGCATCTCTTTTCAAAGTGAATTGTCAGCAAAACCAGGTGTGTTGGGATGCAGGGTGTGTAAAAGTAATGCTAGAGGGAGTGCATGATGTTAAATACAACCCAAGCTTTCTCAGGTATATGAAGCCTAGAGAAATACGAGGGGTTAGAGGGAGCTGAAGATTCCAAGTGTTGGCTTTATGCTGTACACGTTGCCAGCAGCACTGGGTGCAGCATTTGGTGTACTGCACAGGTTTAAAGATGTGGGAGCCCTACTCATTGTTTATTTAATTAAATCACTTGGTTTCTTCACAGAGCTGTTCCTCAGGTCTGGAGCAGATAACCAGAGTGTCCAAGCTAAATACAAGGTGGGACAGATGAAGTATAAGGGGTTCACACATGCTGTAGCAGTCTGCTTAAAATGAAGTGGACAATTAAAGGTTAGCAGGCAGTAGGGTGTTACAAATGGTTGTAATGAGCCATAAAGCCAGTGTCTCTGCTAAATTCATTTTTTTTAAGGTCCAGCAGAGTTATTGAATTAAGTTTCCAGACTCGTCTTTTGAAGATGGTGTGCAGGTTTCCTTTGAGGACAAGGACTGCAAGGTCATACATGGAATGAGACCTTTGTGGTAGCACTTTAGTATTTATTGACTGTAGCACCTATTTGGCTATTCCCAAACTCTTGGAAAACCTGCTGTTGGTGAAACATTTGTTTTATTTGGATGTGATGTAACCAGGGGGTAAAAATTTCCAATGACATGGAGAATACGGGGGCTTATACATTTCATTAATTGCCGAGGGAAATCTGGAAAACAGCTGCCTCCCTTGCTTTTGTTCTTTTGTCGCTTTGCTTTTAATTACTCCCACCTCTTGTTAATGGGACATAAGCTACCCTTTCACAGCCGCATATGATGGACCAATCCTGCAGCAATTCTACCCAGACAACAGTCATGACATTTGCAGGATTCTGAACTTGGCCTTTCTTTCTGCCAGATGTCTTCTGTGCAAACAAACTAAATATTGATTAAAAACAGCTTAAGGAACAAACACAAACAGTTTCAATGAACAAGGCCCATGAAATACATTTGTGGAGGTCAAAGTAGGGCTTGTTTAATTTCTGTATGCATGCGCACTCTCACGAAAGGTGGTGGAATTAAGACCTGATTCTTGTCCAGTGCCGTTGGGTAGAGGAGGATATATACATTTGGTGATCACCCCAGCCACATTTTTTCATAGTCAGGCAGCAAGCAGTGTCGTGAGGGGTCTTTTCTCTTTGTAACATGGAGATATGCAACATTTGGCACAAATCTTCCCAGGAGTGGGCAGGACCCAGGAGGTCCAAAATACAGATGGACAAAAGTAGTACTGCTGAGCCAGGAGTGCTGTTCAAGGGCACTGAACAAGTCTGCCAAGCCAAACTATAGGTCACAATATATTGGAGGCCTCTGAATCAGGCCAGGGGAAGAGCGACTGAGGGGCATGGAGAGTAGGTCTGTGACTGTGAGGATCCACTGATCAAAACCCTGCATGTAGGGTCCATAGACACTACTGCAGCTCAGACAAGGGTTCTGTGCCATTGATCCACACCCTGTCCCGGTTGTGGAAGGAAGTTGTCCGACTCGACTACACCTAAATCAAGCCCTTTACTTTGAGTCTGTGCAGAGACCAGGAGTTGGGAGCAGTAGTACGTAGGAAATAGTAACAGGTTTCAGAGTAGCAGCCGTGTTAGTCTGTATCCAAAAAAGAACAGGAGTACTTGTGACACCTTAGAGACTAACACATTTATTTGAGCATAAGCTTTTGTGGGCTAGCTGTAGCCCACGAAAGCTTATGCTCAAATAAATGTGTTAGTCTCTAAGGTGCCACAAGTACTCCTGTTCTTTTAGGAAATAGTAGGGTTCCTAACAAATTCCTGCCCAGAACTACATGTGTGTAAATGGCTGTATGTGTAGAAAAATCAGCTCAGACACTTCTATTATGCCTATGCATGGAGACCTTTGGGTGCAAATTACCTCTTGCATTGTTACCAGAGGCAACCTATTGCTCATCCAGCATAAGAATGAATGGCACTGCATTGCAGCAATGGTGAGACCAGCGGCATAAAGCCCTATACGTCAGATATACAGTTACCACAACAGAGTGGAGACCATGAATGAGGATGGATGAGTGACTAAAGTAATGTTAACCTGGGTGGAAGATATACCATTTAAGATATTGTGGGCCAAATCCTTCCCTCATTTATGTGCCATAGATTGCAGTGGGTTAGCATGGATGTAACTATGAAACGTAAGGCACAATCCAGCCCTATATTTTTACAATTATTTTTCACTAGGATAGTATATGTTCTCATGCAAGTGACTTAAAACATTCATACAGACACCAAAGATTGCTCAGACGCCTCTCTTACTTAGTCAGATACCCAGTCTTTTGACCTTATAACCTGCATCTAGATTTTGAGAGGTAAAATGTTGATTTGATTCAGGGAACATTTTTAACAATAGCAGCAGAGGGGAAGCACCCAGGTCTGTCTGGACCCTTTTGGTTTAAATTGTGGGTGGTGAATGGAAGGGGGGGGGAGTCATATCTCTTGACCTGCCAAGGTCCAAATATGTGCAAACACAGTGCATAACAAGGACCTAGAATGGGGAACACCAAAATATTACTCACGCAGGAAAAGGACAATGCTGTGGGATTCCTTCCTTCAGTGTAAATAATTCTATCCATAGTCTCACTCTCATTATTCTATATTTGTGACTGTAAATAATTTTTAATAATAAAAATGAGGAAGGCACCAAATTTCTGTGGAACCTAGCTACAACTGGGATTAAAATGAGAGGCATGAGTTGAGGGGAACATATGGGCACAGAAACACACTGATGAAGCTGACCAGAACTTCTAAGGGCCTCTAGGTACACACATTTGTGCATGTCTGACTCAGGGGTGCAAATATTGTAATATGCATGAATAAGATGGGATTTGTGCATGTGCTGATTCAATCTTGACAGGATATCCTTAGTTGAACAAAAGACATGACGGTAGTGTGTGGGGAGAAACACACTTCCTTGTGCAGAAGGGCCAAAGGAGAGAGGAAATATTTTCACAGCTGGACAAAAGGAAAGAGAAAACAGATTTTTTTAAAAAGGCCAAATGAAATTAAACTACATAAAAGAGGTCAAAAGAGGAAAATGGAAGAATATGAAGGAAACCAGTCAGACTCCTATGGAAAGGAGATGCACAAGAAGACACAAAGTGATTAGGACTTGAAGTCCATCAACTGCTACATGGTTTCTCAAGTGCTACGCTGCTCCTGTAGTCATCTCCTCTGTATGGCATGTAGACTTGACTGTAAGTGAACTAAACTAAAACACATTTATTCCATTGCAAATTATTTCTTGCCAAATTTCTCTTAAAATCTGAGTGTTTCCAGAAGAGGGGATCTGAATTCTAATAGAATATAGGGCTAAATCAATGTCCTCTTGTTAATAAGTCCCAATAGATGTTCCAGTTCCAGACGAGCAGAGAGTTAAGTATCTGAAACGGGGCTAGTCCCAAAATCCAGAAGGTACATTTCCATTTACCTCACCATGGAGTATCACTTTTCTTGAATCAGCTCTTCCTATGTGTCTAGGATTGATTTAATTGTGTTTTTGGCACTGCTTAAAAGCTTAAAGTGTTTTTAATGGATAAAATATGTTGTGTCTGTTATTTATGTCAGCATTCCACGGGGAATCTTATTGTTCTGAATGTGTTCTTAGACACTCGTACATATAAAACCCCCTGAAGACATCAGTTCAAGCCCTGTACCTGGGGAACAATGCACTGTACCTGGGGAACAATGACTAACAGGCTTACTAAAATGAAGGGCCCAATTTAAGGTCCAGAACTGGAGTATAAAAATTATTCTTTGTAGATTTACTTTAACGAATGCACTCTGTTTGCAATTTCTAAACATCTAATTATATTCATATTTACATGGGTCAGTCCCAACATCCCCAAGACCACAAGCAGAGGAGAGTGGAAAGGAAGATGGAAAACATACAGCTCAAATCCGATCTACATTTTTAAATTCTGACATTTGCATAGCATGAAGAAACATGTTTAAAAAAAACTAGTTTGAGTAGCTTAGATCTTTGCCATGTGTTTTACATGAGAGCATTTTTGGAGTTGCTAGAGATTTTGCTTTTAAGGCTAAACATTGCAATGGGCAGTATTTGAAAAATATTTCAATATTATGATTTAGGCTATTGTTTCTGGTACTAACCGCGATTGATTCATGGAAATCTATGGCTTTTTAAAATTTGTTCAAGAAAACATTTTGGAGACAAAAATAAAGTGCCATTTGTTTTCACCATACTTTTATTTTCCTTGTTTATCCCCATCCCTCTTAATCCTCTTACACTAAAAATTAATAAACTTTTTTATACGCTTTGCTTTAATATCCCATCCCTGTTTTATGCCAGATATCTTGTCGTGGGCCAGGGCTGGCCGATGTTTCTCTATATGTCATTGGAAAATTATTACTATACCTTTGCCATAGTTGTGCCCTTTCTATATCAGTAACAGATTATCATTGTGGTATCATTCCTTTTTAACATGACTAGAACATCTCTGTAGGACACACATACTTCCTGTCGAGTCTCCAGTAGCCTTTGTTTTTAGCCAGTCTGTGCAAACTCACAAGTGGCCACATCAGAATGGCATTGAAGAAGAGATTCAAAAGGACCAGTGCCAGCATCCAGCTGGGTTTCATCCCATTAGATATGGGGGGTGGTTTAGAAAGGACATTGGTCAAAGTACTCTCAGATAATCATATCTTCGCGGAATTGCCATGTAAAGTTAACAAATTTGGTGGGGTGGTCAGACTTTTCTAGAATTTTCCACAGGCCATTTCTGGTCACAGAGTTGAATGCTTTTTTTAGATCAGCGAAGGCAGCATACAGTTCATTGTTTTGCAGTGCATTTTTCCTGAGTCTGTCTTGCAATGAAAATCATGTTGTGTTGCTCTGACTTGATCCACATTGGGTCTCTGGTAGAAGGTTCTCTGACTATCCGGACAAGTTGATTGAGGAAAATATCAGATAGCAGGAAGATGCCCCAGTAGTTGCCACAGTCAGACTTGTTGCATTTATTTTTGTATAGTGTAACTGTGATGGCATCTTTGAAATCCTGAGGAATTTTCTCAGTTTCCCAGATAGCCTTAATTCTTTTGTTTAGATATTCAACAGTTTTGAGGACTGAAAACTTACAGGTTTCTGCAGGTTTTCTGTCTTTGCCTAGTGATTTACCTGACTTATTTGATAGCTTTCTGCATTTCATCAATGGTAGATCACTGAAGGTTTCTCCATGCATGGGGTGCTGTGCTAGCTCCTCTAATACCCGAGGGTTGCCAATAGAGGGATTGTTTAATAGCTCGGTAAAATGCTGCACCCATCTTTCAGAGACTCCTCACTTCTCCTTGATTAGGATAGATCCATCAAGGGTGACCAGATGTCCCGATATTTAATCCTTTGTCCTGCATCCTGACCAATGTACAATTGGGATGTCATTTGTCCTGATATTCAGGTGAGGAGGCAAGCAGCGGGCAGGGGAGTGAGGAGGGATGCAGTAAGCCAGTGGTGGGCGGGGGGAGTCGGTCTGGCGAAGGAGTGAAGAGGCAAGCAACAGGTAGGCTTGGGGATGAGGAGGCTGGCAGGAGGGAGGTGCTGCCCCCCCCCCAAGCCAAGACACCTCCAGAGTCCCGACTCTTGGTGATCGCTGAGCAGAGCGGAAGGGATGGGAAAGGGCTGCCCTTTCCTTGAGGCTGGGAACAAAAGCCATGCTTCAATTCAGCTGTCACCTGCCGGCTCTTTGTGACCAGGCTTAGCGCTGTGCCGGACCCAAACCTGCTCTTGGCAAATGAGCTTTGGGATCCGATCCAAATTGAACTAAAGTCACCCATTTATTTTAAG
This sequence comes from Chrysemys picta bellii, assembly GCF_011386835.1. NCBI lineage: Eukaryota > Metazoa > Chordata > Testudines > Emydidae > Chrysemys > Chrysemys picta. Next base: position 44,072,942 of record NC_088803.1, on the reverse strand, counting down.
GGGTAGGGGCAGCACCCCCAGAAAGCTCTGCCGTCCAGGAGACTCACTCTGCAGTGACATCAGAGAAAAATCCACCCCAGCCAACTGAGTCCAGGGCGCCAAGTGGGGAGGAAGGGGCCTGAGGCCAAGTGGGACCAGGGTCTGGGGCGGAGCTGGGGTGGATTGTGGGCAGGGCCAACAGCGCCCCAATGTGCCCTGATATTTTACAGTTGTGATCTGGTCACTCTAAATCCATCTGTACTCTTTATTGGAACTAATCCCAATTCCACTGTCCCATAAATGGCCTTCAGGGAGTTATAAATCAGCTTTGCGTTAGTATTAGCATAGTGCTGTATTTCTTCTGCTTTCTTGTCCCTCAGTTATCCTGTACAATGCAAAGCCATCTTTGAGCCTTGGCTTTCAGGTTCTTGAATTTGTTGTTGTTGTTGCTTTGTCATTTTGCCAAGACATAAGCTCATCATTCTTTTCCTTAAGGATCTTTTTGATTTCATCACCATTTTCATCAAACCAATCCTGGTGTGGTCTTTGATTTTTTTGCCTAGAGATTTTTTATGAGTCTTGAAGAACAGCCAATTTGAATATACGCCACTTTTCAAGTGTGATGATATAATGCTCTCAAACTTTCCCCTAAGATTTTCCTCAGTTCCTCAGTTTTTCTTGATAAAAATCCTATCCTTTGGAGGATAGGATTAAAATTCAAACCGATCTGGACAAACTGGAGAAATGGTCTGAAGTAAATAGGATGAAATTCAATAAGGACAAATGCAAAGTACTCCATTTAGGAAGGAACAATCAGTTGCACACATACAAAATGGGAAATGACTGCCTAAAAAGGAGGACTGCGGAAAGGTGTCTGGGGGTCATTGTGGATCACAAGCTAAATATTAGTCAACAGTGTAACGCTGTTGCAAAAAAAGCGAACATAATTCTGGGATATATTAGCAGGACTATAGTAAGCAAGACACGAGAAGTAATTCTTCTGCTCTACTCCGCACTGATTAGGCCTCAACTGGAGTATTGTGTCCAGTTCTGGGCGCCACATTTTGGGAAAGATGTGAACAAATTGGAGAAAGTTTTTTCCAATTGAAAAAATTGGGTTTGTTTAGTCTGGAGAAGAGGCGACTGAGAGGGGACATGATAACAGTTTTCAAGTACATAAAAGGTGGTTACAACGAGGAGGGAGAAAAATTGTTCTTCTTAACCTCTGAGGATAGGACAAGAAGAAATGGGCTTAAATTGCAGCATGGGTGGTGTAGGTTGGACATGAGGAAAAACTTCCTAACTGTCAGAGTGGTTAAGCACTGGGAATAAATTGCCTAGGGGAGGTTGTGGAATCTCCATCATTGGGGATTTTTAAGAGCAAGTTGAACAAACACCTGTCAGGGATGGTCTAGATCAGTGGTTCTCAAACTAGGGCCGCCTCTTGTTCAGGAAAAGCCCCTGACAGGCCAGACTGGTTTGTTTACCTGCCGCGTCTGCAGGTTCGGCCAATTGCGGCTGGCTGCGGTTCGCCGCTCTAGGCCAATGGGGGCTGCAGGAAGGGTGGCCAGGTGTCCCTAGTTTGAGAACCATTGGCCTAGATAATACTTAGTCCTGCCTTGAGTGCAGGGGACTGGACTAGATGACCTCTCGAGGTCCCTTCCTGTTCTGTGATTCTAAGTTTCAACTTCACTATGCTCAATTTCAGTTTAATCTGTTCAATTATTTCATTGAGGGGCAACAATGTGTAAACTGAAAATGGCTCTGGTCATCCTGTAGTCAGTCCAACAGTTTGCTCTTCACATTACTCTGATGATCCTGATGTCCCTTTGCTATAGAGTGACAGTCAGACAGGTGTCAGTGCTTTGATCTTGGATGCATCCACAAAATTATATATTTGTCAGCTTGCCTGGAAAGTCTATTGGTAATAATGAGCTTGTACTCAGCATACTTGTCAAGTAGGAGTAGACCATTGCTGTTCATTTCCCAGCTCCATTGTTCTTTATTACACCACTCCATGCCTACCTGTCTTTTCCATCACTGGTATTAAAGTCTCCCAGAAATATAAATTTGTCTTCACTGGGTATAGAGTTGATTATGTCATCCAAATCAGAACAGAACTGTTCTTTAATTTATTCTATCTTGTTCGTGGTTGGAGCAGAAGCTCTGATAAGAATCACAAAGTGTGAATTTTCAGTGGGAAGTTATAGAGTCATTAGGTGTTCCTTTTTGCCCACAGGTAAGTCTCTGAATTGAGGTAGCTGTTTTTAATTGCAAAACCAATGTCATAAATCTGTCTTCCTCTGCTGGTTTATCATTACAAAAGAAGTTGTAGCCACCTTCCTCCAAAATATATGTTAAATAACTGCGGGTGCAAACAGCCATTTAGATGCTTAACTCAGCTTTTGCACGCACAAATGCCTGACTTGTGCAAACAACTACAGTAACTGAAACTGTTCCTGTGGTGGAGAGAAGGGGGAAAGTTGTATGCAAATGTCTCTAGGCTTCTGCCTCTCAAAATATGGCACTGCATAGTGCAATGCCATATCACTGCCACTGGCAAGTGAGGTGAAAGCTTTCAAAGCTTTTCATGGAGTTGCCTCCCTATGTGGGTTACATCCAGCTATCTGAAACACCAACAGAACAGCTTTAATTCGAAACAGATCAAATTTGTGCAGCTAGAAAAGAAGTTAGCATGAGACCATCCTTTCTATTTCCGCAGTCGCCTTCATTATTCATTACATACCTTCCAACTTCTGCAACAAATGAGGCAGGGGTCCTCCAGACAACAGCTCCCTTTCATTACACAACCCTGGTTCATCCCCAGAGCAGGTCCAACTTGTGCACTGAATGAGGCGGGGGTCCTGTGGAAAAATCGTATGTGATCATGTAATTAAAGACAGTATTATCATGCATATGCACAAGGGGGCTGAATTAAGGTTGCACAGGCAGCTATAGTAATGGCATTTCCCAACTTTTGAGTGCTTGACTTTGCAAGCTTAATGCTCTTTTAATGCAGGTTTTTTGTGTTTAATATATTTAGAAGCCAATCTACAGGGGTGTGTGTGTTTGACCATGTGATATCCATGATGGATAAGAGCAGGATTACTCAGAACAGTATGATACTGCGGTCACAATGACCCTTACGCAGTGAAAGGCTTAAATTACCCAAAGCGAGGTCTCTAGACATGAGCTTGTTAGATCAAGAATCTTGACAACCGCTCCTTCGTGCTTAAGGATCATTTTACTTGGTGCCACACGAAGCAGGTGCTTGCGGGAAAAGGCAGCCATAAACAGGTATAATATACTAAAGAACATAAAAGCTGGGATGGAGACAAGAAGAAAGCAGTTAGCTCTGGTCAATCTGAATTATTCCACCGCAAGTCAGTGCTCCCATGCTGCCCATTCCCCACAGCACTTGTCTATAATACCTGATTTCGCTTTTTCTTGGCATATTTTTTTTTAACAAGGCCTAACACCTTTTTAAGACACTGACCACTTCGACGTGGTTGCTGTTTGTCTGTTAACATAGTGCTAATGAAAAGACGGACAGCCCAAGAAACTGAAGTCATTTGCTTTTTCACAGACCGGGCACGGCAGAGGCAGCAGCAACACCTACGTTCTCCCATACGTTGTCCCAGCAGCGTACCTCAGCTCTGACCTGGGAGTACAGATTCTGATCTCAGTTACACCACCTTAAATCTAGAGCAGGGGTCGGCAACGTTTGGCATGCGGCTCGCCAGGGTAAGCACCCTGGCGGGCCGGGCCAGTTTTATTTACCTGCTGACGGGGCAGGTTCGGCCGATCGCGGTCCCCACTGGCCAGGGTTCGCCGTCCCAGGCCAATGGGGGCGGTGAGAAGCCACAGACAGCACATTGCTCGTCCACGCCGCTTCCCGCCGCCCCCATTGGCCCGGGACGGCGGGCCGCGATTGGCCGAACCTGCCCCATCAGCAGGTAAATAAAACTGGCCCGGCCTGCCAGAGAGCTAGAGTGACTCCATTAGCTTTTAGATCAGGCCCTACCAGACGCTCACTCAGCTCAAATCTTTACATGGGCCGCTCAACGCTCAAGCTATTAAAGGTGAGCCTGAGCTTTGGGGAACGTTGGCTCCACATCCACACTGAGCAGTTGGCTGGCCCCAGTCTCTGCAGCATACAATGATGGGTCCCAATGCAAAAACATGGGTGGACCAAAATCTGAGATGTGAAAACTCCCTGAACTTCAGGCAAGTTAAGAACTTGACAAACAGCAGGATTTGAACTGTACAGCTCCAGGCCCTCTCTCCCATACTATATAGGGTATTTAGGGTTGCAAAGCTTAACCCATGTTAATGCATCCCCACAATGGGATCGCTGTTCAGTCACCCTGAGTAATGCCTTGCTGTCCAACTAGTCCCACTGATTCCACTGGGCTAAGTTCTAGGACCCTTACTCAGAGCAAGAAAACTCTTCTTCTTGAATACTCCCATTGGTCCTTCTGTGACGCTCACTTTACTAGGGAAGAATATAGCCCACCGGGGCTACTTGTAAATGTGGGTGAATTAGGCCCTAAGTATCAGGTGGTGTCAGACGTGCGCTTTTTGGTATTTTTTTCCCTGGGCGTATTACATTTTGGCCTTTGTCTTTTAAATCATTTTAATTTTTGTTTAAATCATGGACATTTTTCTAATGCGATTCCCTGTTGTTTATTTACCATATATATTCACGTTAAAGGTTTTTATTGTGTCACAGACTGAGAAGAAAGTTTGAAACTAAATCAAAATCTCACAAAGTTATAGTTTTGTCGTAAAACCCAGGTTTGAACCATAGTTGTTATGGCAAAGATATGCAAACTATACAGATGCTAACATAAAAATATATCTCAGCATGATTACCACAATTGCAGTAGAATGCTGTGGCCTGACAGATTTAACTTAATAAACTATAGCTCTGTTAATGTTATAGGATCTGCAAGCTTCCCCCCCCCCCAAGTTTTAATACATTATCTACCATTCATTTATGGCTTTATTATACAGAGAGTATTTATTTCTCCAGCGACAGCATCACCCCTGATGCTTATTATAGATGTAACAAAATATCCAGGTTAGGTTACACACACTTTTCACAGCCTGACTTGGGAACTGGCTGCTGAACTGAGACATGTAAAATTCACCAACTTCTGTTCACATGAGTTCATATGAACATCTTTCTGCTCCATTGGAACTGCTCTGCTTGACCAGGATTGCCAGAGCAAACCAAACCATCTAACATTCGCTATGGTGGAGCATCTCATAAAGCTTGAGGGGGTTTTCTCAGGTCACCTTGACCTGCTCTGGCAGTGAACAGACATTAACAATGGCCAAGGATCTGCCTATGGAGGTTCACGATGCACTGAAGTGACCAGCATTTATGAGAAAGGAGAATGTTGCCCTTGGACTTCAGCTGACTGGACAACTTGGCAAACACATAATAAAACAAGTAAGGGAAATAGGATTGTCTGGGAAAATGCAGGGAATTCTCAGAAAAGCACCAGCAGAACAACAAGCAGCAATTCATTCTAGGCCAGAACCTCAGCTGGCACAAAGTTGCCATACCACAATTGACTTCAGTGGAGCTACTTCACTTTACAATGGCTGTGGAGCTGGTCCTCTGAATGCATTTGGGGATGCTCCCTGAGTACTCTGCTGACAAAGTCAATGGATGTTTTGCCTCAGCGTAGGCTAGTTTCTTTTTCTATTGCAACTGGGCTTTTTGTATGGAGAAAGGAGGCCATTGCTCTTTTCCCACTGATCTTCTCATATCCATTTCATTTTGTTTCTCTGTTTTAGAGTTTTCTCATGTCACTTTATTCCCCTGGTTCATTTTCAGTCTTATTCTTCCAGCTATTTGTAATCTGTGTGTTCTGACCTTTCTTCTCCTTTGTGTCCCCTCTTTCATGTCCTCTGTATGTATATATATCTTCTTACTATATGTTCCATTCTATGCATCTGATGAAGTGGGCTGTAGCCCATGAAAGCTTATGCTCAAATAAATGTGTTAGTCTCTAAGGCTTGGTCTACACTAAACCCCCAAATCGAACTAAGGTACGCAACTTCAGCTACGTGAATAACGTAGCTGAAGTCGACGTACCTTAGTTCGAACTTACCGCGGTCCAGACCCGGCAGGCAGGCTCCCCCGTCGACTCCGCGTACTCCTCGCGGCGAGCAGGATTACCGGAGTCGACGGGGAGCACTTCTGAGTTCGATTTATCGCGTCCAGACTAGACACGATAAATCGAACCCAGAAGTTCGATTGCCTGCCGCCGAACCAGCGCGTAAGTATAGACAAGCCCTAAGGTGCCACAAGTACTCCTGTTCTTTCTGCGGATACAGACTAACACGGCTGCTACTCTGAAAAGAGTCTAGTTAGACAAGGGATCTGAATCTCACTTACTATGTGCTCCATCACACTATTCTGGGAGGGTACGGTGTAAAAGAGCCTTAAAGATGGGTTCAGGTCTCTGTACACTGCCTGAGTGGCAAAAAAGGGCTTTCCTGTGAATGAGAATAAGGTCCAAGTACTTCTATCTTTTCCTAGCAATGATTCATTTGTAGAGGAGGCCAGGGAAATCCCTCTCTTGCCCTGCTCTGTCTATTCTCTGGCAGTGAGAGTCAGATTTTCGGCCAGCATTTGAGTTTGCACGCTCCCTGTTAGCGCACACAGCTGACTGACCGTGTCCATGGACTATACACAGTTGAACAAAGGTATGTTCTTTCAGGATCTGGAGAACAAGCTTTCTTTGTTATGAGTCTGACAGGAGTAAGGATGGTAGAGTTATCACAGAAATTAATGGATCTATTGCTCTCACAACATTACTTTTGGTGGCTGCAAAAACCACAGCTGCTGCTTATTTACTTTTAATAAGCATTATGGCATCTGCTATTACTGTGAGTTTAATGTGGCCTATATGGAAAATAAATTAGTGCTGACAATGCCTCGTTTGGCAGGTGATCGTGCACGCTGGGCTAGGATATCTTTTTCCGATGAGATAGTCATTAACCTGATTTGATAGAAGATATTGCCGTCTACCATCTTGTTTCAGTGGTCTGCTCCTTATTCATTACAAATTCCTTACTTCCAAGAGTGCTAATTTTACCCAAGAAAACCAGAAAGAAAAATATTGTATTTTAAAACCCACTTCCTTTGTTCATAGTGCATTTCTGGTGCATTTTGATTCTGTGCATTTTATTTCTCAGTCATGCTGGAACTGACCAAGTAAAGATGAATCTGGATTGGAAAGACTTGTAAGATGGAAAACTGAGGCACAAGTTCATCCAATTTAGGCTTAATCAATTTTTTACCTTTATATTTTTCAGACAGAATCATTGTCATTTATAGTTTCTGATCATATACATATATCAGAGAATAAGGCTTGGTCTACACTACCCCCCTAATTCGAACTAAGGTACTCAACTTCAGCTACGTGAATAACGTAGCTGAAGTCGAAGTACCTTAGTTCGAACTTACCTTGGTCCACACTCGGCAGGCAGGCTCCCCCGTCGACTCCGCGGTACTCCTCTTGCCGAGCTGGAGTACCGCAGTCGACGGCAAGCACTTCCGGGTTCGACTTATCGCGTCCAGACTAGACGCGATAAGTCGAACCCAGAAGTTCGATTTCCAGCCATCGAACTAGCGGGTAAGTGTAGCCAAGGCCTAAGACAGATAAAATGGAACAGGTAGGGGCCCAAGTTACTGAATTACAGAGTACCAGAAGTTTCTCCACTTCATGATACTCGTCTCAGTCTCTGGTTTGGTGTTCTCCAATTTGGGCCCTTGGTCACTTGATTTTTATACACTAAATTGTTTTCTACATCATCTATCATTCCACATCCCAGTTATACATTTACCCAAGTTGTTTTTTATTCTCCATTCTATGTTATAAATCATCAACATTACATCAACCCAACTCAAGAATTCTTTTACCATTCAACACACATTGTCATAAACTATTAACATTAAACTAACATGACATAGCCTATATTTTTACCATTCAGCTATTTTCCATCTTTTAGCATCATACATGTGAAGCATCCCAAATAATTCATTAACATACTCTTATTTTTTCTCTTATTTGATTAGGAAAGTTATGGGGAACACCGTGCCCTAATACTATCACATTTTTACATTTTCCAAACATGGGTTTTCAAGTGACTTTTGCTCAAAGCTTAGCCTCTGTTTGTAGAGCAGTAAAAAGTTGCGTCAGCAATTTTGCCTGTTGTATTTTGAGGTGCTTATTCATTTAGGGACTAGGTGTTTTAGCTGTTCCCCAACAGAATGTTACCTGTGGAACCCACTTCCTCCTCTTCACACTCATGCCTGAGCTTTGGGGAAGTTCAGATCTGAATCCTAATTCAATGTCTATAGCAGGCCTAATTGAAACACTAGATCTGAGCTCAAAGTTTTTGGAAATTCAGTCCCAAATCTTCCAAAAAACCAATTTGGTGAATATGCCCGACTTGCAACCATGCATCCCTCAATGCAAAAGGCACATATGAAGACTACATCTGGAGAGCCAGATCAAAGTCCAAATTTCATGATTCAGGCCCATCTCTGTGAAAGTGTTCCTTGTTAGAACGATAGTAATATGCAAACATCCTAAGAAAGGAGTCCTTAAAGCCTTTAAAAAGTAGAGGCTAGGATATAATGCGGTAGGTGCAGTGCATGGCTTACTATGGTCCACCCTGGCTGTAATGTGATGAAGATTTGGTTGAGGAGAGCGGCAAAGCCTGGACTATTACTCTGAGCTCAAGAAAAACCCACAAGTTTCACTGAAATCCAGAATATTGGATTTCATATATAACAATCCTCAATTGTGCTATGTCCATAGCACAAGCTGGAGACAGTGCAGAACAATCAGAGAGTTCTTCACAGCAGGGCGACGGCTCAGTTTCAGCAAGGAGAGAACTCAAAGCATCTCTATGACTGTGGCTGTGCCTTTTCCATATTGTTTCTTCGGCTGATTTGTTTTGGTTATGGGAAGGGTACAGGAAAGGACTAGTGAGAAAGACCCAGCATTGTTATTTCAGCTGTAGGGGAAAATACCTAATAAAAATGATTTGAAAAGAAAAGTCCTGAGAATTCGCATGGCAATCATTTTAAGTATGTGAAATATTTTTACTAGCATGAGTTTGTTTTTATTTCCTGCTTCAGATGTTTAGATTTGGAGGAGCATTGTTGAACCTACTACAATCCATAGAGTCTGAGAATTTATATATTGCCAGATTGTAGTACTGTACTCTTTTGACCCTTAAAAGATTGAGGGGGAGGGAAGTTTGGGTGATAGGCTTAGAACCTTTCACCTCTGTTTCAAATCTGCCCAGGTTGGAAGTGATCTGAAGTTACCATCAATTATCGTTAATATTATTGTGGTAGTGCCAAGCTCCAGTCATGGACCCAGGACTTCACTGTGTTCGGCACTGTACAATCACAGAACAAAAAGATGGACCCTGTCCTAAAGACATAATCATCTGGTGTATGTTTGATGGCTTGTAACTCTGTTCAGTTTCTAATGGACAGGGGTCCACATTATAAACCACAACTGTCGTTTGCTGGTCAATAGAGCTGGTTGGAAAATCAGGGTGGGGTTTCCTGCTGAGAATTTTGAGAGAATCTGATTTTTTAACCTGTCTGCATTAAATTTTTCTATGGATAAATGCCAACTTATGGTGAAATATCAAAGCTGAAATATTTCAGCCAAAACCAGAAAATTTCCGATTTTGAAGTGTTGAGTTTTTTGACAAAATCTTGACATTTTCCATGGAAAGCAGGCACTTCTTGTGGAAAAATGTATTGGATCAAACCCCCAATTTCCCCATCAAAAATCTGTTTTCATGGGAATTTTTTGGCCAGACCCACTGGTCACCTTCATTGGCAGCCTTTGGGAGATCAGTAAATGAAGAAGTTCCGAGTCTGAATTTTAAATGCACTCTGTATATCCCTACAGGTAAAGTATCAGTCTCCAGAGGGTTACATGATGTCTGTGGCTTGGTGTGGTATCAATCTGAGTTTGTGATGACTGCAATACTCAGAAGAGATAAAGTACATATTTTCCAGACAGAAACAAACTGTATTTAGGAATGTTGTCGAGAGTGAAAAAAGCTGTTCCTAAATGTCATGATCTGTACAACTCGCTATGAACTGATACAATGTATTATGTTTAGGGCCTGAGACTGCATTTGTTACCCAGGCAAAATTCCCACTGGGTTCACTGGGAGCCCTGCCTGAATAACTAGCACAGGGTCTGGCTCAGAGTGTTCTATTCTTTGGCCCAATCTCATTGCACGCTTTGGGCTAACTTACACATGCCACTCATTCTTTGTCTACAGCCTCCCCCCGGTTTGGTTTGTGAATTTGTTTTCTAGCCACCCTCTCCACCTTCAGCAGGTGGAACCGGCTTTCAATTTAATTTAATTACCCAGGGTGTTTCCAAAATTAATTTGATGTTAGGGCTAAAAATTGTACTATGAATTATAAATCAAAACATGTCGTAGTTTACAGAGAACATGCAAATTAATATTCAGCTCGTGTTCTGGATAGAGATAGAAGGTTGCAAAAATGCAGGGTATTTTCATATTGATTGGGTCATTTTGTGACCACTTGAAAGAGTTTTTGTACAGTCAAGTGACATGTTATCAATAATTAGTCCACTCACTTTTGGAATAAGCTATGAAGTCAGGTGAAGTTCTGATTTTTTCTGCATGGTTATTGGAGATACTAAAAATGTTTCCTTGAAATTTAAACATTTCAGGGGTGCAAAACAGCACAGTGAAAAGTAGGAGACCTTTTTTTAATGTACAGTAGAGATAACACTTAGGAATAAACATGTCTAAACATAAAAATTACTTCAACATTAAATATCTTCTCACACATCTCAAACGCTCCTCTTAAGAAATATCAAGAATATTAAAGGGACAAATAACAGTACACAGATAAATGACCCGTATACTATTCAAACACTTCTGCACGCTGGGTCATAGCGTGATCATTAAGGTGACACTGAAAAAGTTGTCTTTCTGTACTGGGGGATATGAGAACTGTTGCTGTCTTTGGGAAATACCAAATATCTAATAATACTAATACCTAGCCCTTATAAGGTCAGATGTTCAAATTTGCATATAGACTTTTGCCCATGTTTAACTTGCACATGCTCATCGGAGTTTGCATGGGTACAAGCCTTGCTTTGTGAGAGCACATTCATACAGAAATCAGGGTTTGCATGAGCTTTGAAGCCAACGGAGTTACAGTGCTGTACCAGCAGGAGAGGAAAATCATGCCCTGTGTGTGATCAGGGGGAAATCTTTGCCACGCTCCTGAAATTGGTAAGAATTATCAACACCAAATTCCAGATGTGGAAAGCTGTTTCTGACTTTCAGGCCCTATGCTCAACAAACAGTGCTTGCCAATATCGTTCTCTTGAGAGACAGACCTTGTTTCCCAGTACCACTGATGTGTATGTAGACATGATGGAATTACATAACCAGTGTAGATTTTACACATTCAACAGAGACTGTTAAATAGGGAGTTTCTTCAAAGCCGTCACGTATCTGAAAGGTGGAGTAAAACGCATCCCGGTCCCAACTCCATGCAAGGTGCTATCATTGAGACTCATCGGTGTGCAACACATAGGGTAGAATACTCACCTCGGTGACTGACTGGATCGTACACTCTGGGCTGGATTCTTCTCTTATGTCTACCAGTGCGACTCCACTGGATTTAATGGAGAGGCACTGGTATAAATAGGAGCAGAATTTCCCCTGTCAACTTGCCGCATATGTGGGAAATGGATACAGCTGATTAGGAACCGCTCTGCTTTACATACATACTTTTTGGCTGCTTGTTTGTTTTAGGGAAGAATCCTTCTCTTTGTTTTTCCTCAAAGTCTTCCCCTCTGGGGTAGAGCACAGCCCCCTTGCATAAAGTATCATTGCTTGAAATGTGTGTGATAATTCAGAGAGGAAAGTACCAAGTTAAACCATTTTTCATCAGCTTTTCCACCTCCAGTCAACCAACTGTATTCCTTTCACAAGAGCCTTGGCCCTAATAGAGTTAAATAAAGGGAGCCATTCGCTTGTAATCAAAATTAGAAGTAAGGTTATGGGTGAGAGTAGCTACTGGAGAAGACCTCGCAGGGACCTTGTGAAAGCCAAAGCCTGTGTATCTAGTGTATTTAGCCTGGAAATAAGGTACAGAATTTTTAATAGTGAGGGTAATTAACCATTGGAACAACTTACCAAGGGTGGTGTCGAATACTCCACTGTTGGAAGTCAGACAAGAATTAATTCAGGGAAGTCCAATGGCCTGTGTCATGCAGGTGGTCAGAGTAAATGATCATAATGGTCCTTTCTGGATTTATAATCTATGACTATATCTAGCCTTGGGTTTACTACAGTCTGGATGAGGGGCAGGTTGAGCGGATATGATGGGAAGGTGTAAAGCAAAATCAAAGCAGAATGAGATGTTTCCCTTTGCCTATGTGTACCATGATTGACAGCAGTTTGTAGCTGGACATCTGAAAAATCTAGGCACGGGGAGGGGAAAATACTTTTGCTCCCGATTATTACCATGAAAAGTGATTTCCAACAAAAGTCCGGATGTGTGAACGGTTTACAGTGCTGGAAAGATGGGAATTTGTCAGCAGAACATTTTAAAATACTTGGCAGGGTTAATATTCTATATTGAATAGATCAAGGTGTTTGACAAAATGCATTTAGTCCTAAGCATTTTTTGACAGAATATATTTTATCCACATAAGGGGTTTAGTGGAGCTGTCAGTGATGTCTCATGATGGATGGCAATATGAAGCACTCTGAAAGCCCAAATGTAGAAAGCACCGGAGGAATGAGTGTGTGGCAGTCTGTCTGACTCAAAGTTAAGGGGGAAAAAAATCTTCTAATGGCAATTTTAGCATTCGCCTTCTAAAAATAATGGGAATCCGGAGACGATTAAGAAAAGGACTGGGCAATAAAACATTATGGAGGAATTTCTTTACGGAGAGGGTGATTTATTTGTGAAGGGGCTATCAAAGGCAGCTCTAGACACTGCAGCTATGGATGTATTAAATAAAGAGTCAAGCAGGTACTTAAGTGGAGAGAAAATTATGGAATGCATATAAGCACAGCTGGGAGTGGGGTGGATCCACTGGGCCAGCTTTGATCTCAGGTAGGCTGGAGCAAATTAGTTACTCTGTATTTGCATTGGCATAACACAGGAGTTAGCTTGGGCATCATGACTGCCATGGAGTATCATGAGCAGATGTCAGAGGGGCTACAATCATCCATTCCTTCCTGTTAAATGAGAGGAGGGGTCCCAGCTAGGTCCTGGCTAGATGAGAGGAAGATCTTGGCAAGGCTGGTGCTTCCGAGTGCCAGGATTTGAGGGGGCTGCAATTCGGCGGCGGGGGGTCCTTCCGTGCTCCGGGTCTTTGGCAGCAATTCTGCGGCGGGTCCTTCACTCGCTCTGGGACCCGCTGCCAAAGTGCCCCAAAGACCAGGAGCGCGGAAGGACCCCCCCACTGCAGAATTGCCGCTGATGAGCGGGAGTGGGGAAGGACCCCATCTAGGGCACCAAAAACCCTGGCACCGCTCCTGGGTCTTGGCGGGGCAGGTCGAGGGCTGTTTCAGAATGGGAAAGGTAGAGAATCACTGGTACAACAGAAAGCAAACTTTGGCCCACATCTGTATCCTACCACATTACTATGTATCCTGGTTGTAAGAATCTCCTGTATACTGCAGTACATCAAAAGGGCAGCTACATGGTGTCACCTTTTGGAGATCTTGGGATGAACTTTGACAACCTTGGGCAATGGGGAGGCAAGGCATTTGAGGGAGATTAATGTGTTGAATAACAGACAGGGATATGAGGAAAGCATCATTTAGGGTGGGTGAAGCTTATGGGAAGGCCCATAGCATTTAGGAAGGATAGGAAGAGTAGGTAGGAGGGAACAGATAATAAACAGGGGTGGCCCCTTGGCCCTGTTCAGACCTTTTGTGTTACTCCAGTTTCAGCTGAGTGTTTGAATTTGTTGAAACCCAGGTTCAGAGTCACACTCAAAGGGTGTCATTCTCACATCGACTGAGACTGAAGGCGAAGTTTCGAAGAGCCTCAGTCCTGAGTTTCACATAGCTCTAATGCTGATAATGTTCCTTTTCCTTTCTCTCACGATTGGTCTTGGTTTCAGTGGAGTCACTGCCCCTTACACCAGGTTGGAATATGGTGCAAAATGTAGAATGAAGGAAAATGTTACTAATCATCAGGAGAGACAGAACAAGAACTGAAACTGCTGGGAATATTTTCATTGCTTCCCTCATGCACCTCAGAGGTGACTCATTTGATTACAGGACTCAAGGACCAGGTCTGGCTGTCTCTGTCATATTTCTAAGGCACCTTGTAGCTTCTGCACCTCCAGGTTACTCTCTGCTATCCTGTCAATACACCAAGCCAGCACCAGGAGGACATTTATTAAATACAGCTGTAATGATAAAACAGATTATTTTTGAATGCTGTGAGCCAGATTCTCAAATGTTGCAAATCAATGTAGGTCTGTCAACGTCAATGGCAGGACACCAGTTTACACTAGCGGAGGATCTGGCCTTGAAATTCTTTATGCACAGGGGACAAGAAGGCTTTCTGGAGAGGGTGGGGAGACAAACTTTTGTTTTGAAAATTCCTGTTTTCTTAGGGAGATTGTTAAACTTTTCTAGTTAAAATGTCAAGCAATGACATGGCATCACCTCAGTTCGGGGAATATGATGGCTCAGTTAAAAAAACCCACATCTGCTCTTCAGTTCACATGCACCTCTTTCAAAACATGTCCAAGCTACCTACCTAAAAGCTTCCATAAAAGTAGGTTTCAATTACTTATGTTTCATTGTGTACGGCATGTTTCCATGGCACAAAGGGTTGCCAAATAAAGCAATCTGCAGCCCATTTAGTTTATCTTGAAGTCTTTTAAATCTGTCTCCTTTAAGCTTGAAATTTTCTCATTCAGGCATCCAATGTTGTCGAAATCCCTATGCCAATAATTCTTAATGACGTGTGTGTCTAGCCAGAGTAATTCTCCTCATTCAATTTGCAGTTTTCCAAGTCAATCTTTTCAGCATTCTGACTGTAGCAGTTTATTTTTCATTCTGAGACATGCAGGGTCTCTCATTCAAAATGATCCCGAGTCTAGAGTCGAAGCAATGCATTTTAATTTAAGTCTGGCTGCCCTTAATGTCTGGTTGGGAAACCTGGGGAACCATATCCTGTGCTTGCCTGCTTTTCTGGGTTCCAAGTTCATTATCTCTCTCTCTGACACACACACACACACACACACACACACACACACACACACACACACACACACACTCAGAGAGAAGGTTTTATATAAAGGACAAAAGTCAGAGCCTTGCACCATTCCTCCAAATGGAGGAATAATGCAGTCTTTACTCAGCCACGAATGACACACATGGTTGAGGGATACATCTTGCTCAGGAATTAATACCTGTAGTGACCAAATGGAGCTCTACAGCTAAAGCAAAGAACCCTTTTGGGGGAGCGGGAGTTTTATGGAGGTAGGAAGCTCAGGCCCATACGGAGGACGGCATAGGACCACTTTGCTGCTTTCAATGAGTGATCTCTCAACTTGATATTAGGGTAGGTTGACAGACTCAAGAAGAAAACCTCCCGTCAATATAACACAAAATCCAAGAAAAAATACACACACTTCATTTCAGTGGCCATTGTGACTTGTTTTATCCTGCACACTAAAAGCTTTGTTGAGCACTGAATGAGCAGGATTTTTGTGACCCTTGGAGGTTTTTCCTTGGCCACTGTGCAAGAAGGATTTAGTCTCAATGCCGCCCACGATTATTTCATGCATTTAGTTTTGACTGTTCTTTAACATCCATTCAAGGAACAGCTTCATTTAAAGATATTTGTTTAAGTCAGTCTTGGAGACTGGAAGGGTTTTGTCATCTGTTTCTGCCCCATACTGGATATAACACTTTGCACATGGCAGCACTTAACAGAATCCCACTTCAGACCACTGGCTTTCTGCCTTAGGAAAGAAAAATAAATGGGCCAGATTCATCCCAGTGCAATTCCATTGAAATCAGTGGAATTACACCCAGAATATATCTGACCTAAGATCACAAGTGAAGAGAAGCAGTAAAGTGCTTCCTGCAAGTTACGAGTATAATACAAGGATGAGGCACCATGACTGTATCTGTGTTGACAGTTTCAATGTAAATATATTGAATTATGTTTATTTTTCATGGTTATTGAAAATTATTGGTTTGCTTTAACCACTCAGCTGTACCTCTCCTGGTCTCTGGATGATTTAGGCCCAACTTTCACAAGTGCCTTCTCAAATTCCAGCCACAGAAACTTAGATTTGGGAATATGAGCTGCATCTCCACGCAGAAATTGGGAAAGCGACTGGTCTCTTTTGGTTGAAGCAAGGAAGCAGATGGCTCAGCTGGACTAAACTGGAATTTTTTATTTAAGCCATCTCCCAAAACATAACTTGTCCACCATCTTAATACTCAGTGCTCTCGCTTTACCTAAAAACTTCCTAGTGTTCCCACATAGGGACTGCATTTAGTCACTCTGTGCACTAGTCCAAGATTCTGCCCTTGATCTCATTGAGAAGCACCTGATGCCACAGGATAGCACTGCTGACGTCAGTGGAACTAGTCATGGAAGAAGGTACTACCCACCTGAACTACGGGCTGACAGAATCTGGCCCTTTATTAGTTTTCATGCAATAAGGTCTAACTACCATAGCTCCATGCTTACGTTGTAAGAAGCAATTCCATTCTCCAGCCCTATTTTTCACTCCCCTCTAAGTTTATTTTTCCTCTGTTTTATTCTCCTGCAGTTTGATTTGTATGCTTCAGTTTTCGAACAGTACAGAGTAGAGAGCTGGAAGTAGCACAGGCCATCAGGCCAAAATGATTAAGATTGGTTACGGAAGGAACGTTTTCATGTTTTTAGTGTTTGGGGGAAGGAGGGGGAAGAAACTATTTGGGATGAAGCTTCTTTGGAAAATGTGAAGAAACTTGGTTCGAACCTCGCTTGTGTTAAGGGAGGATGTGGGGGTGGAGAAGCAGCAGTGTGACATTTTATACTTTTCCCTCCCCGTCCTCTTACATAGAAGGAGAGGTCAGGAATAAAACAGAATTTCCCTTTTGAAGTGTTTACCACTGAAGGCCTGCAGAACATGCTGTGTTTGTGCAGCACTATTATGAAGAGTCTAATCTCAGTCAGTCTGCAGTCTTAAGGGAAATAAAAAAAATAGCCCACCTTTGCATGCTTTTGTTTCCTCTCCTACCATTTGCCTATCTTGTTTATTTAGACTGTAAACTCTTTGAGGTAGGGACTATTTCTTACCACGTCTGTACCATGCATAGCACATAGATACCTGATTGGGACCCAGTGGTGCAACAGTAGGCAAATAATAAGAATTTAATTTGATTGGCTAGCAGAGATCTCATTTTGTAGAACTGCTGACACCGTAACCCCCTAGTGAATTATTGTGGTGGAACAAAGCAAAAACTTTCTAAACCTTGATCAACCGGAAACTAACCTTGATGATAGTGGCGGAGTTATTCTCAGAAATGGCTGCAGGACGGGAAAGGCAGGAAGCTTAAAGATGCCCGTGTCATGACAAAGGCTGACATGGCCTTCTCAGTGGTTACGCATCTGAGGCATCAGGCTGAAAAAAATGCTTTGGCGATTTGTAGGCTACTGGAAAAGTTCCAACTATTTAGCACATCCTGAGCTTTTCTGGCTTACAGTATTATCAAGTCCCCCCAATCAATCCCATCACTGAGGTTAATCGATTAGCTCAGCACAACACCCACCCAGCCAAAATAACTTCCCTTCTTGTTCATTTTTAAATCCAACAAGCGGGTAGTGAAATGCTAATAGAAATGAGATAAAAATTACAGTACTGCAGGATCCAAAGCAGTGGTCAAAATATTTAGAGCTAAGCTTTTAAGAGGACCTCAACCTCACCAATGGGGTGAAAGCAGGGGGCTTCAAGTTATATATCTGCTTAAGTGCCCTTCTGAATTGGGGCCTTGGATGCTTTCAGAAGTCTCAGCTCTTAAATCTACTCCATGGCCATTTGGGGTATTGCAACGGGAAAGTTATCTCTGAATATTTTTGGGGTGACAGTTCCCTGGCCCAGAAATTGCAACTGTGACGGCTGCCGTCATGGATGACACACAGAATTGAACTATCAGAGGGGTAGCCGTGTTAGTTTGAATCTGAAAAAAGCAACAGAGGGTCCTGTGGCACCTTTAAGACTAACAGAAGAATTGGGAGCATTGGGGTAAGAACCTCACTTCTTCAGATGCAAGGCTTGCACCTGAAGTGAGGTTCTTACCCACGAAAGCTTATGCTCCCAATACTTCTGTTAGTCTTAAAGGTGCCACAGGAGCCTCTGTTGCTTTTTACAGAATTGAACTAGGGACCCTCCAGAGACAAAAACATCATCTGCTACAGTGTGAGCTAAAGAGACAAGTGTTGGGGGGATAGCTCAGTGGTTTGCACATTGGCCTGCTAAACCCAGGGTTGTGAGTTCAATCCTGGAGGGGGGCCACTTAGGGATCTGGGGCAAAACTGCTAGTGAAAGCAGGGGGCTGGACTTGATGGCCTTCCAGTTCTATGAGATAGGTATATCTCTAGCTGGGCTGTAGGAGACCTGTGCAGATCAGGCACAGAGGGACACCTGTACTATACAATCATCAGTGGATTTCACCTTAGTTTAGTGTTGCCTTATAGGAAACTCTTGGATTCACATTGCCTGATGAACTCCTGCATCCTCAACCTCCTGGTTCATTCCTATTCTGGCAGACAACCTCTGTGAAGTCTCTTGGGTCTCCCCTGGATTCCTGCAGGGTTTTCTCCATGCAAATAGCTCTTGCAGGCATTCTCCAGCTTGGTAATCACTGCCACTATTTTTTATTGCTTTTTTTAAAGATTAATTAGTCAATGCTACCAAATTACCTTTTGCAATTAAAAGCATAATTTACTAAGAGTGATTAAGTAGATGGCTTTAATTTATCATTAAACCGCTTGTAACTGAGGCTATTGTGTGCTGGTAAAAACAACATCAATTAAAATAAAAAGCCTACTGGAGTGCTTAGAATGACTCAGATTTGTCCTTCAGTATTTAGGACAAAAAAGAGTTAGGTTTGCAACTGACATCACTAATAAAGATTATTTGGGCTTTGGGAGTTCTGAGCTGAGCTGTTATCCTATGGAGTTGAAAGGGCAATAGATGAAAATAAGCATTATTTAAACTGTCACATAAAAAGGAATGGCAAATATGGTACCTCAAAAGTTGTGTCCTTTGTGAAAAAGGAAGGATGAATCAGTTCTTGCCAGTGTAATTGTTTAGTTATCCATCAAATTACTACAGACTGCATTTGTGTACCCTTTCAAAGTGCTGTGGTGTAGACCGGCAGACCTTTGCTGCTGAGGAATTCAGTGATTTGCCCCCTGGGAGTGACTGGGCTTGCTGGAGTTCACTTAATGACACTGATGGGTCAATTCTCTGCCAGAACCAACAACTCATCTTCATCATCTTCTCAACTTCACATCCACTAACGATCAGTCCTCATAATGAAGGCATTTTTCACCCTGCTAGGAGTCGCAAGGAGAAAAATTGATTGACAGAGTTATCTGGATTGTAGTAATTAAATCAGGGTAGACAAATCCCTGCTCTCATTATATTTCAGACATGTCTGAACCATGAAAAACAGAGGTGAAGTGTGATGATTTGCTTCCTCCAGTTCAAAATATAGCATTACATGTCTGTATATACTGAGAAATTGTATAGAAACATGAATGAGTTATAAAAGGAGAATTATAAGTGATAAAAATGCTGACTAGGGGTGTCCAATATAACCACCCTCATGGGAACTTGAGTCTCAAATCCTATATAAACAGTTTATATATATAATATAAAGCATTAACACATTCTAGAAAATTAACCTGAAAATACTTTAGTCATATGATTCAAATGCATCTGAGAACAGTGTACAGGTGTTCTGCATGCATACAGTTTGTATATACCTCCAATAATACATTATACAAAGATTATAGCAGTAGATGGATAGCGGCATATACATATTGCATATACAGTATTAGATGTATTATAGTGATAGTAATTTGAGCATCAACAGAAAATTGAACGTATACATATTTTGCAAACTGGATTACAATTTGCAAATGACCATACAAATAAACTGTATATAATCCAAAACAGAATTTCAGATGCTATTTGACTTCCTTTGTTGCTGAATCACTTGCAGTGTGGTACCTGCCTTGAGCAAGAGTAGAAAATGATGGGTAGGTTAGTGAAGTCTTTCTTTGAGTAATGCTGCTATCTAAATTCAAGATTTTTCATTTAATACCCCCCCCTCCCCTCATTTTCTTCCATTGTACTATGAAGTTGAGCCATGTTTTAGGTACTGAAATGTTGCATCTGCTTTTACGCATGAATATGATAAAGTAGCTTGAACTGCCATTAACCTTCTGATTAAGTTACTTAGGTAGACAGGTGAACTTCGTTTATTTTGATTCTGAAAGACCTACACCCATGGGGCCAGATCCTCAGTGTAGCTTCGTTGAGGTCAGTTTACACCACTGACTTACTCCAGCTGAGGATCTGACCCGTGTACTAGATTTGGAAACATGGAGATGAAGACTGGAAGTAGAATTTAGAGAACAGCTGCATCAATCTGTAAGAAATAATTTCAAAAGAAAATGAAGGCTTTGCGTAGCTAATGCCCATTCCCCTTGCTTGATGGGTTTCACAAGTCCTTCCATTTTAGCCCCCTGAAATATTACAAGTCCTCACTTTAAATCAAGATATGAGAGTACGTAAATAAATGCTTTGCCTCTGGTGCTTCGGCAGGCCGAGGGTAGAATCTGTATGACTACTTATGGTTTTCTGCATCTCCCCAGTGCCAGTCAGCATTTGAGCAGAGTCAGAGCTCCTTAAATAAGGATCAAAGAACATGCTGACAAAGATGGGTAATTAGAAAGAGGCTTTAAATGTAGTTCTTTTAAGTATTATTTTCCCGGGCCTCTGTTTTTTAATCATTTTTGACCTTCTGATTTTACAGAACAAGGCTGTGTTTTATAGGGCTATGATGTGGGACACCGACTTTTGAATTAGCTTCCTGGACCACCTTTCACACACAGTTTTGCCAATGCACCTTGCTCCTGACTGCCAAAATCTCTGCTTTTCCTGGGAGAGAAAATGTGGTCTAGTGCAGTGGTTCTCAAATTTGGGCTGCCACTTGTTCAGGGAAAGCCCCTGGCGGGCCAGGCCGGTTTGTTTACCTGCTGCGTCTGCAGGTTCGGCCATTCACAGCTCCCATTGGCCGTGGTTCACTGCTCCAGACCAATGGGAGCTGTGGGAAGTGGCGGCCAGCACATCCCTCGGCCCACGCTGCTTCCCGCAGCCCCCATTGGACTGGAGCCACGAACCGCGGCCAGTGGGAGCTGCAATCGGCCGAACCTGCGGACGCGGCAGGTAAACAAACTGGCCCGGCCTGGCAGGAGCTTTCCCTGAACAAGTGGCAGCCCAAGTTTGAGAACCACTGCTCTAGTGGATGAGACACTCAACTGGGATTCAGGATCAGGATACCTGGGGTTCTACTGCTGGCCTCACTGATGTTAATGACAGCACTTCCATTGACTTTGATAGGGCCAGCAATTTCTCTTTGGAGCCTGTCCCTTGCCCTGCACGGCTGGGCAAGTCACTTCAAAAAGTCTTTGTGATTTAAGAGAAGGTTTTAGTCCCCTCCCTCCACTTCTAAGCTATCAACCTTTTGAAATGAAGAATCCATTTTGGATCTACTTAAAAACCTGAGCACTTCCTCTTTGTGATGGGTCTCTTGCATCACAAAAACAAATGTGGTCTAAATGTGGTGGAATGAGAGTGTGGGACTGGGAGTTGGTATCCAAAACCAGATGGCAATCCTGGTCTGACGCTGACCCCCTTTTGTGGCCTTGGACAATTCAAATGAATTCTCTGCATAAAATTCTCTTGGTGTGAGAGAGTA
The DNA here is from genome assembly GCF_011386835.1 of Chrysemys picta bellii. Taxonomy (NCBI): domain Eukaryota; kingdom Metazoa; phylum Chordata; order Testudines; family Emydidae; genus Chrysemys; species Chrysemys picta. The sequence goes on along the minus strand of NC_088803.1, from coordinate 44,050,880 downwards.
GGAGCTTCTGCGGGGACAGGTGGGGAGGTGAGATGGGGTGTACAAACCCCACACTTGGCAACAAGGAGTTAAGGTGTCTGCCACACCTGCAGCAAATGCTCCATGTGCTGGAGGAATTAAAAAGCAGGGAATTAGCTTATTTTGGGATGGCAGAGCTGGAGGTGAGCAGACCTGCAGCCTATAAGTCCAGCAGTGTAGAGCAAAGGGAAGCCTAAAGGCTCTGACACAGATGCCCAAAGGGACCCTCCCTGAGGGAAGGGAGGACTCACCCCAGAGACAACCAGAAAGGGAAGTATCCTGTGGACCTTGGATATTAGTAACAACCTCTTACTTATTTTGGTTTGGATTTCCCCACCAGGGGAAAGTCTTGGACTAAGCTGACCCTGGGGGCAGGGAGTATGAGAGGAAAAGGCCTTGGTTGCCAGTCTATTGGTAGCCCAAAGGGGCCTGGGTTGGAACCTGGTGGAGTGAGAGGGCCAGGGCTCCACTCCCCACAACCCCCTTGTCCACACTCTCCAACCAGACCCCGAGTGAGGACCATTATAGGAGGGCAAGGCTAAGATTCCAAGCACTGAGGTATAAAGCCCCCCTTTTTACTATGCTCATTGTCCAAATATTCTAAACACAATTCAAGTGGAACCCAAGGTGAATGTTTGGGAAACAAAATGGAACTATGGAAAGTTCCTATTTGCATTTTAGACAGATTGGGCAGCTTCTTGGGGAATGACAGCTAACATATCATGACAGCTTCTGTCCAGGAATCCCTAGAGCCTCATTAGTGTCTTCACTCGTTTCCAGGGGAGACCTGGGAAATCCATGAATCCCTCTGACATAGGTCTAAGATATGTGTATGCTGAAATTCCACAGTTGACTTCTACTGTCAATATGTGTATAAAGCAAATTATCTGCATTCGGCGTATTATTCAACCTCCTTCTTTGACAGGGTTTGGGGGTTTGCTATTCAGCAACGCTATCTGTGGTCAGTACCCAGAGTCTCAGGAGTGGAGACTGATGCAGGCTTATGCTGTTGGTTGCAATTAAAAAATGCAGTGCAGTGTAAATTAGCAAACTGTCCAAGTCTGATGAAAAACATAAGTTTGGACAATGTTCCACAATGAAGATGGAAAAATCCATTGAACTATACAGACATCTGGCTCATAAAATAGGAGTTCAAGTCAGAAATAAAAGCACAGAAATAAAAGGACAGAAAACAGATAGTAGAAGAGGAGCTAGATTACATAATGAAGAAATATGTCATCATTGTTTGGATACATAAAGGTTGGTGTGTAAAGGGCCAATAAGTAGAAGATAAAGAGAATGGGTCAGATTCTCCCCTGCACTAGGGTGGCTTTGTGCTGCAAAGCTGCACCCAGGGAGGTGTATTTGGCTAAGGGAGGATCAGCTTCGTGTAAAGGGATACTCTGGCAGTGTAAAGCCGGGTAATGACTCCTCCTTTGGCGGCCTCCCAGTGGCCAGGTGTCCTGGGGAGCTGCCCTCCTGCATGCCCCCTTGTGGTCTGGCAGATGTATTGCTCTCAGAGCCCCTCAGGTTCTTACAATCAACTACCCCAAGTGAACTGGTTCAAGTGGGGGTCTGATTTACTAAGTCTTTCGACCAAGGATAACTCACTTTATTAGCTGCTCCAGGTCAGCCCACTCTGGGTCCATATAAGAGTCTGGTCAGCTCTCTTAGAAAAGGAGCTGAGCTGCAAGTTAGGCAGCTATAGGGCCTTAGCCAGATTCTCCCTCAGCTGGTCCCTTTTCCCCAGTTAGGCCTCAGGCTCGAGATAGTTCAACCGACCAGTCTTTGCTTTCTGGTGCATGCCCTGCTATGCAGGAGGAGGCAGCATTTATGCTGGTTCCCTTTTCCCCTAGCTCATCCCCAATTGCCTTGCCCCATCCCATCTATAAGATTCCTGACTTGGGGCTTTGAAGACACAGTGATGGGATTTCCTCAAACGCACCACTAATTTCTGGGACCACCTCCTCTCTATCGGTGTCTCCTAGGTACCTGTACACACACACACACACACACACACACGCATATATATATACATTGAACCTTTCAAAATCTCAAAGGGCCATGCCATATGATAGAGATGGGCTGACCACTAGGCCCCACTACCCTTCTTTTGTATGGAAATGGCAACATCCACATGTTAATAGAAAGATCTGAAATCCATTCAAGAGCTTCAGGAGATGCGGAGTGCCCCTTTGCTATACCTCCTGGAAGTGAAAAGATGGAGCACTTTTTCACAGTGTGTTTGATGGTTTGGAGGTCTCCACATTTGCACTGTGGCACATCCTTCAGTCTCCATTTGTGCATCAGGTGTGTGCCTCTTCCATGTAACATCCTTATACAGTTGACGGTCGTCCACTGTCTTCGGTAGAGCAAGAACTCAGGCGGTTCAACAAGTGGGATCATCTATGAGGTGCTTGTTGTTTACATTAAAGCCTGCCCATTGCATCTGCCCGGTGTCTTCTGGGTTGCAGTTGGCTGACAGATGAGCTTCTTCTGATGCCCAGAATGGTTGGGGGGACTTAAGACAAGTGCAAGGTGGGTGAACAAGGTTGTCATGGTGCGAGAGCTTTTGGTTACTGTTTCCTGTCCTAGGACAACATATTCATCTTTTGCTAGATGGTTGGAGGGAGGATGTTTGTGAAGACTGGAAGCAGAGTGAACTTCAGGGTGCCAGTTACAAGTCTCATAGCCACATTTAGCTGCATGTCAGTGAGGTCCATTGGCGAGCTGCTTCCCCCAACAGGTGTGCAGTCACAGGCTGGGGAATAAACTAAAGCCAACGTTGCCATTTGTAGTTTTTGAGCATCACAACCCCAGCTAGAATCTGCTCGCTTTTGGGAAATATTGGTATGCCTCTTTGTTTTATGGCTCACCTGCTTCAGATGTTGACAGGTAAGACTGTGATTGAGGTTGACTCCTAGGTAGTGGGGTTAGGATCGTGGGCAATTACCTTGCCTCAGAAGTTTACTTTCAGCCTCCTCTTAACTTCAGGATTGCTGAGATGTAACACTGACGCCGCCGGGTTTGATGGTTTCAGTTTGAGCCGCCAGTATTGAAAGTGGTTTTCCATCCTCTTCAGATCAGCATTAAGGGTGTCTTCCGCTTCCTTGAGCATGGCAGCCTGTGTCTTTAGTGCCAGGTTGCTGGCGTACATGACCTCGCGGCATGTTTTGGGCACATCACTTGTCTAGAAGCTAAAAAGAGTTGGTGTTATTACTGATCCCTGCCGGAGGCCGTTTTGCAGACTGCTTTTTGCTAACCCGATTTCTGAGCTGGACACGGAACATTCTGTCCAAAAGGATTGACCTACTGAGACGAAATGTCTGGCTGCAGTGAAGCAGGTTGGATAGCAACTACTATCCTAAATGGGGCAGACTCCCCTGATGCACCAGAGTATGGGGAGAAGCCAGGGAAAAGGGTCTTCCTGTGCCCTGATGATTTTTGGCTGCTGTTGGCAGCTGGTGCACATTAGACTGCTGTAACTAATGCCAGTGGATTGGCGTAACCTGAAGCAGCCTCAGGATCAGAGGAGCAGCAAGGTGGCTTTAAGGCTTGCAATGCTCCCATCTGAGTTGTTCTGAGGTTTGGGCCATTGAGAGTAGCTCCATCATTGGATGTACATAGTGTTGACTCTTTAGAAAATAGAGGCTATTGTATCAGACAAGGCTGTGCACATTAAATATGGATGAGTGAGTGTAAAATTATTGCATGACAAGTCTGTGTGTTCCATTAAATAGAAGAGAGAAGTGCTAGCAGCAAAGTTTGCTGCTGCAGAAAAAAGACGACTGGTTGAGCAGCTCAAAGCACAAGGAATCGGGATGGGGAGGATCAGTATAAATAAAGATCTGTCCTTAAAGAAATGGAGACTCATTCTCGTAACATCTGGGCCAGATCCTTGTCTGGTGTAAATCAATGGAGCTCCGCTGACATCAATAGAGCTCTACTGATTTATGCCAGCTGCGAATCCGGCTCCGTGATTCTGACTGCCTAGGAGATTGTAAATAACCCTGATACTTGATAGATGGCTGCGAAAATTATAGCTGAAGAAACAGCACAGAGGAGGATGAGTCAGAAGCTCATGAACGAAGGATCAGTGAATAATGAAACCAAAAGAAAGGCAGCAATAGGCAGGGAAAGATTCAGAGCATTGAAAAGCATAAAGATGATGATGACTTCTCAATGCAGAATAATGAGGACATTATCTTACAAGTCTTTGTGTGTTAAAATAATGAAATGGGGTGCTGAGGGTGGACGGGAACCAAGCTTGTTCAGATCTGTGTGTGTGTCAGTAATAAATGAGGAGAAACACAGACAATGGTATTTGGTGGATGTGAGGGTTTGGTTTTGTTTTTTTCCACATGTCTGCAGGCAATATGAAATAGAGCTGTGAGAACGCTGCAAAAATGGCCTATACCAGGGGTAGGCAACCTATGGCTCACGTGCCAAAGGCGGCACGGGAGCTGATTTTCAGTGGCACTCACACTGCCCGGATCCTGGCCACCGGTCCGGGGGGCTCTGCATTTTAATTTAATTTAATTTTAAATGAAGCTTCTTAAACATTTAAAAAACCTTATTTGCTTTACATACAACAATAGTTTAGTTATATATTATAGACTTATAGAAAGAGACATTCTAAAAACGTTAAAATGTATGACTGGCACGTGAAACCTTAAATTAGAGTGAATAAATGAAGACTAGGCACACCTCTTTTGAAAGGTTGCCAACCCCTGACCTATACGTTTTCTTTCACATTTTTAAATCATCGCAACCAAGTTCATGACCCTTTAGTTTTCACCAGAAATCTGATCATTGATCTAATTCTGCAACGTGCTGAATGCCTCCTGAGAAGCACTGAGTACTCTTAGTTCCTAATTTAAGCACCCTCAACTTTACTTTAATGGTGGTTGAGAGCACTCAGCATCTTCCCTACCTTGCTTGGTTAGCCTCCATGGCCCGCAGTCAGCAACGCACTTAAGCACCTGCTTAACTTTCACCACATGCTTAAGGACATGCCTCTTCAGCAAAGCATGTGACATATGCTTAACTTTTGACTTCAGTGGAACATAAGCACATGTCTAAGTACTTTGCTGAGTGGAAAGTGACTTAAGCATGTACTTTGCTCAGTGTTACTCTTATCCAGTCAGGGAAAAGTAGTAAAAACATATGACTTTTCTGACCAATTGCAACAGAGAAATACACACTGAATTGAAAGCAATGGAGTAAACAGAACTTACAAAATATCCTCATCACAGAGTTCGGAATGATGGATGTATGGCAGAGGTTTACAGCCCCGCTGGTTCAACTAATACCTGGACTAGCTGTTGCCTCAGCTGTGGAGCAAATCCTTCCAAACCTTAGGTGTTAAATAAAAATGATGAGCCAAAATGATACCTTATTTCATTCCAAATATGAATAGCACTTACTGAACTCAAAGAGAAGAGATATTGGTTATTCAAGAGAAAAGAACATGAAATCGAATGTCTTGCAGCTATTGACTTAAAGGCCCTTGTGGGAAAGCAAAAGTAGAATTATATCACATAAAAACACCCCTCCCCTTCCCAAATCCACCGTTTCTCGGTTCTTGGGGACCGTCTGTAGGAAGAACTAGTTCCCGGGTCTTTCAAATAACCATCCATAATGGGAGAAATGGGAACTGTCTTGAGGACTGACAGGGGAAACATAGCTTTGTGCCATCGCTCGGTGACGGTAGCAGGTTTGCAGGCCTCAAAGTGGCAAGCCAAACACGAAAACTGCTTTCTCAAAGACAGTTCTCAACCGACACCTTACCTTACCTCACCCACAGAGGTCCTCATGCACCAAGACTCAGTCTATTATTGACCTCCTAGCCGCCATGGAGGGTTGGCTTTCATTCAACTGAGGATGCTCATTCTCTATATGCATCCGAAGAAGTGGGCTGTAGTCCACGAAAGCTTATGCTCTAATAAATTTGTTAGTCTCTAAGGTGCCACAAGTACTCCTGTTCTTTTTTCTCCTAATCATGTTCATTCATTTGAGTGTATTTGCTCTAGTGGGAGTTGTCCCTGTGTCTGCCAAACAACTTCCGCTCCAGCTCAACAGAGGGGAAGGGGTTGCGTGGCGATCTGTTGGTGTGCTTTTAGCCAAAAGGAAAAGAGGTGAATATTTGCAAATAAATGATTCATTAAAAATTATCTGCTTAAAGAAAAGATGTGCCAGAGTGTGTGATTAGTCCTTAGAAGGCAGGCGCTAGAATAAATAAATAAAAAAAAAAACAGATTTTTTTGGGGTAAAAATCAAGTGTCTGCTAAAAGTAAAAAAAATTGCCAACAAATCAATTTTCACATGAAAGTTGAGAATTTTTTTTCCAAGTAGATATGTTGCATGAAAAAAATCAAAAAATTTTGCAAAAAAATTCAGTATTTCCCTTGCAAAATACACAGTAGGAAATGAGAATGTTGCAAGTAGTTCCCCATTGTTTACGAGGAATATCTTTTGGTGCTCAGTTTTGGCTGTCCTCCAGTTCGGTTTTCATTTCAGCTGAACTGCTTATGAAGGTTTTGGATCTCCTCCCTAATAGTATGTGTTCCATTCTTCTCATTAACTAGATTCCTCTGCTTCTCCCATTCGTGATATATTGGGTCAGCTAAATCCACTGCCTCAGCTAGTCTGGAAAAATCAGTAAATTTGTACGGCAATTCAGCTCGGCTTTTTTCAATGGTGCAATAAATTACTAAGGGTTTATTTGTTTGTAAAGTTGACACTCAATTCTGAAATGAAGCGGGGTTGGCAGGAATATCATATATGGGTGGTTTCAGTTGGAATTTTGATGTTATGTAGGGTCAGGATATGAAACAGTTACCCTAAACTCATATATAGTTATCCCAATACCATGGAAATACTATAATGAATGCTGAACTAGAATGGAGTAGGTTACTCATTGTATGCAATGTAGTTGTAGCTGCTCCACCAGAGAAGTACATCACATCATGAAATGGGGCACCTAAATACCCTGAAAGAACCTGTTTCAACACAGAAATAAAACCCTCTCCAACCGTACACCCCTATTTGTCACCTACCATCCTGCACTGGAATCCATACGGGATATCATCAAACAACTACAATCTATACTCATTGGGGACCCCAGCCTGAAAAAAAATCTTTCCTGAACCTCTATTTCTGGCCTTCATACAACCCCCCAACCTTTCCAAGCTCATCATCATAAGCAAACTCCCCACAGACACACCAACTCAAAGCTGCACCAGACCCTGCCAGAACAAGATGCAAAACCTCCAGACATATCTCCACTTCTACACTAATCAGCACCCCCAACAACACACCTTTCAAGATCCCTGGGTCCTACACGTGACTATTATGATATATGGGATACCTTATCCAGTGCAATAAATGCTCCAATAACAATTATGAGGGTGAAACAAGACAATCACTATGCTCTCGAATGAACTCACAGAGGAAAATGATAAAAGACAAAACCACCCTGTCACCTGTGAGTGAACACTTCTCATAAACAACCACTCCATATCTGACCTCTCAGTCCTCATCCTCAAAAGAAACCTGCACAACACTTTCAAAAGACGAGCCTGGAAGCTTAAATTCAGAACTCTGTTAGGGCTAGTCTACACTGGTAACGCTAAAGCACTGCCGCGGCAGCGCTTTAATGTGGCTTGTGTGGTCGCGGCAGAGAGCTCTCCCAGCACTCTAGCCATGAGGGGTGTAGCTACCAGCGCTGGGGCACTGTCTACACTGGCACTTTACAGCGCTGAAACTTGCTGCGCTCGGGGTGTGTGTGTGTGTGTGTGTGTGTGTTTTTTCATACCCAAGCGAGAAAGTTGCAGCGCTGTAAATTGCCAGTGTAGACAAGCCCTCAGGCACTAAAAATAATGAACTGAACAGAGACACTGGATTTATGGCTTATTACAACAACCTGTAACCCACCAACTCCCTTTTTTTGTCCTATGACTGCAGAGATGTTAAAGGGCCACTCTACCTTGAATGGTCCTTTAGAATATGTGCTAACTACTTATGCTAAACAAGCATTTAGCTGTGACAGAGTACCTTTACCAGACCTGAAGAAGAGCTCTGTGTGGCTCGAAAGCTTGTCTCCTTCACCAACAGAAGCTGATCCAATAAAAGATATTATCTTACCCACCTTGTCTCTCTAAGTTACTCATTAGCAGAGATGGGCTTGAAGCAAAATTCCAGATGAGAGCCCCTCCGCCCCCCGAACTTTGGAGTGGGAAGAAGGCAAATGAAATCCAGATGCAACACTGAAAGTGGCTACACAACCTTCTCCCCCCATCCAAGATATACACAACCACTAGATTTATTATTGCAGAATAAAAAGGAAGAGTAAGTGTACAGTACTGTGAGATGAAAAATAACGTGTGGCTTACTCACAACCTTCTACATTTCAAAGAGCTTTCAAAGAGGGACCTCTCATTTGATGAAGATCCTTTTTTCTGTTTAGTCATAAACAGATGAATCCTATAATAGCCTCTGTTTCCTCTGCTACAGGAGGTCTGTATGATTAATAAGATCTCCCTGTAGTGAATGCCAAGCCAAACAGATGAATGCAAGACGCATCTGCTGTAGATTAAACATTTGGAAAAAACATTTTATAAATATTTTTTCCACAACATCATATCCATATGGCAGTTAACTAGGGTATATATTGAAAACCTTGCATGTACATTATATAGCCATGCGTATGTATTTAATATACACAGTCTAATAAGTACTTATGTTGTCACTCAACAAATAGCTCTCTGATATGACTTCTAATTTATTTTAGATGTCACATCAGACTATCTGAAAGGACCACATGTGCCTTCACAGGGAAAACATGTGAATGTTTCTGAGTAGGTGGGATGGTAGGAAGCAAACCTTTTATTAGTTCTCAGAAACCGAAATATGTAAGATGATCTCCCTGTTAGGAAGAGGTAAATGTAAAAGAAGATACAGTACAAGCTGTCCTGTGCTGAAGATGGTTAGAAATATAAGGCTGTCATTGAGAAGAATGTAAACAGACTTCTCTGGGAGTTTTTAGAACCTCTGGGAGAAGAGAAAAAGAAAGAAGGAAGGAGTTTTAACCAATTTTAGCTTCCAGAATAATTCAAACCTGTGGGCCTGATTCTCATAATAATTAAATACGCCCCTTTTAAGGTCTGGTAGAGTGGTGTAAAGAGCTTTCGTGTAAATGAAAATGAGGCACATTTTACTACAACTGTACTACATTACATGAGAAAGGAAAGGTCTGCTTCTTTCTTTTTTTCTCTTTGGTGTCTGAGCATTCCACATGCTTCTGAACTCCCCATCCAGTTCAATGGCACTTTGGGGTGCATAAGGAGGACTGGACCATAATTTTGAAACTAGTAGAAAATGAAACGTGTGACAATTAAACTCAAGCAAAGAAAAATCTTGTTCAACCAGGTCTCTCTCAGACATTCCCCTCACTCACCCATATGCATGTTGCCCTTGTAAGACATAGAAGTATTAGCTAGTGCCTCAGAATGTTGTAGGCTTTTGTTGCTTGATAATCATGAGAGCCTAAGAACCTGCTGCATGAGTCAAATAACTGGATTCATGAAATGTTCTGTTGATCTCTTTCTACCTTTGGTAATTTCTCCAGTCTGCCTCAAAACACAAATATTCACCCCCACCCCTTCATCCCAGAGGCGCGTGCTTGGATGGCTTGTAAAGATTAAAGTCTGACTTGAACGATGCTCATCCAAAGAGAAGGGCTCACTGAACCGACGTTCGCACTAGCAGGGACAAACCCCTCAAGGGGAAGTCTAACGCTTGTCGATTCATGTCTGTCTGGACTCTGAGAATATGGATTTCCAGACTTTACACCATGATAGTCACAATCCAGCATGACATTTCCATGTATGCCTTTACACGCATTGCAGTGCAGAGGCAAATAATTGCTTGTGCCTAATTTTGCCTGTGCCATACACCATTAGATATTTAGCGGACTCACAGAAGTGGCTTAGGCGCCTCACATTCAGGTTGGTTTTAATATTTATGTTATGTTAATATTTATGTTATGTCTTTAGACTTTGCTAATTAAGAGATTTGTTTCGCTACATGTTTCCCATATTCTTGCTCAGAACCCCCCTGCTCCTGAGGGCTACGTCACTGAAGGGGCAAACTGAATTCTGGATTTGGCAAATTCTCTGGGTTAATGACTTGGTAATAGTTCTCTGGTGAGTCACCCCATCTATTTTAGGTCTTTCTTTCTCCCCAGTCTACTTGTCAGTGTATTGCTCCTTTACTGCAAGGCACTCCTTCAATTTTTTAAATGAAAGTCATTTTTTTTTCTGAATTTGTATTGGAGTACCAACAAAGTTTTGGATTCAATGGCTGCACAAAAATGGCAGAAATGTCATGGTGGTAACTGTAGGGGAAGAAGGCAGGTTTAGTGAGGGAGTTTCCAAACCTAGCACCTTAATGTGGCTCATAAAGGTTTTGGATCAGGTTTGGATCCAGAACTCAGAAGCCTGGCCTAGTCTGAACATGGCGCATTGCAACTCTTCAGCTCAGCCGTCTGAAACTTAGGTTCAGCTTCAACACAATTCATGTTGATTTCAATAGGAAATGTATCCACAGAAATTTGTGACATAGTCTTGCATTAGAGGGATATTCTTGTACAATGGACATCGCTTCTGTGTTCTGAAGAACCTCCATCTAAAACCATTTACGTTGGCTCTTGCACCCAGCCCAAACCTTTGTATTTACTCCACTGCTGAAATGCAGCCATTTCTGGGGTTGAATGTGGCAGCCATTCTACACTGCTAACATGTCTCTCTCTCTCTCTCTCTCTCTCTCTCTCTCTCTCTTTAGGGTGGGAACTGAAAAATAGCTTCTCTAGCTACAACTACTAGGGAGAGTTTAGTTAGGTCTAGATTTTAGGATTAGGTAGACAGAAAGGGCCAAATTAATCTTTGGTTTAATTCCATTGTCTTCAATTGGTTCACATCAGGGATGAAACTGAGCCAGAGTACCATAATTATCTGAGTTTAGCTAAAACACCAAAGCTAATCTCTTTATTATTAACACTTTTACTTATGCAAAAAATGTCTTGAGACCTTTAATGACCATAGGGGACTGGGCTTTTTTTCTCTTACAGCTAGTCTAAAAGAAAGCTAAAACTAGAGCTAGTCACAAATGTTCCACTGAAACTTTTTTTTCAATGAAACAGAAATATTTATGTAAGTGTACTTTTTGTTGAAAATTGTTAGGTTTTCATCAAAAAAACCCTCCAAACTATTTTTTTCCAGCTTGTGGTTGCTGAAAACCAATATTTTCAGCTTTCAGGGTTTTTTTAAACAAAAATCCAAACCTTTTAGAGGAAAAGTTTTGATGAAAACAGAGGACAAATATACTTGTCACAACTTTTTCATATGACAAATATTTCCTGACCAGCTCGAATTAAAACAACAATGAATGCAAAGCTTCACGGGCCATGGCTACAGACTTACCACATCTCTTCTCTAGCTCCATCCTCTTTACTCTCTCTTTACTCATTACTCTCCATAGAAGGCACCCACAGGTCTTTGCCAATGTGTTTCTGTCACTTGGCTCAATTTCCTGCCAGAGAACTCAGCTAGATACAGATCCCTGGCTTCTGTGGTGCGGAAATCGGAATAATAATTTCTGCTGCAGACAACCCCGGTGAATCACTGTCCTACTTTGGATTCCCAGGGGGAGATTGCATTTCTATAATTTGGGAGCAACTGCTTCAGTAGATGTTTCCATTTATTCAATGAGCAGGTCAAGACAGAAAAAAATATCAAAATTTAACCCAAGAGCAGCCGATGAAGGGAGAACTCCTTGTTACTGTACCACAAGTCATTGTAATCTAAGCCCTCAAGGGGTATAATTATTTTTTTTTAAGAAATTCAATCTGTGTTGGATTCTAATTAAATGAAAACAATACTCAGAAATCTATGATTAAAGAAAACTAATTATCATGACATTATCTGTATGTCCTTGGCATGAGTATATACATTTTATGTGTTTTCTTTACATTCTTTATATTATGTACCCAAGTAAAAACTAGTGACAAGCAGCACTAATACCCCAGATCAAAACAGCCCTGAGCTTTTGCAGGGTTTAGAATGAAGTCAGATCTGTATTTGAAGTTGGCAGCTCAGTCCTCTCACTAGAAATATCTTGAGAGGGGCATGAATTACAACGTTCATATACCTACTAGGGTCTTCTGAATACAAACTTCACTACAGTTTGTGAGGATGGGAGGGGTTTGGATCTGGTGGTCTGATCTGGCCCCATCCCTGGAAGGAATGTATTTCCTATTTTCACTGCCTTGTCACTAGGAATGAAGGATCTTATTCATATGTAAAGTGACAATGTCCCTTCCTGGTCTGTGCCCACTCAGCCTTTGAACAAGACCAACATTTTTTGAGCTTCTGAGATGCTGGCAAATTATTTTTCCCATTATTGTGTGCTTTTGTGCCCCTCGGGCCTTCCAGGTTCTGGCTGGGACCTGAAACAACATGCAGTCTTTCTCACGCTATTTCTGGCCTGACTATGATCCGGCACTACTGAGAATCACACAATAAAGCCTGTTCTTAGGAGGTTTCCAGCTCAGTGTTTCAGATGTGAGAAATTCACAGGATGCAGAGAAGATTCTAAGGTCTGGGTGGTTCTTCGCACTGAACCCCAAACCTTTTGCAGCTCATTCATTCTTAACATGCTGATTCATTTGCTGCAATCAAATCCTTACTTAATTAAGAAGGGGAAATTGCTCTGCCATTTCCTGCAGCAGTCAGGGCCAGACTGTCCCCCAGTCTTTGTACCATGAGGAATACAGGTCGGGGTGCAGTGGAAGGGGCAGGGAAATGGGAATACCCCATACAATTTCACTCCCTGAACTTGAGGGAGTGTAGGGTCTTTCCTCCAGTCCCCTTCTAGGCACACATTGCTGCAAAGAGTCTGGGTGGTTGAGACAGTTCCCTGGTGCAGCCTACACAGTTTCCCAGTGCACCAGGAAGGAATGGGGGGTGGTGGGGGTGTACCATTTTAATTATTGCAGTATAACTATACCAATATAGTTAAAGTGGTACATCTGTACATAGACAAACCCTTAGGAAAAAGGATTCAAAAAGCCACCAACCAAATATTTGGGTTCCAAAAACAGGATTTTAGAAAACATTAGAAATCTGATTAAATTTCATCTCTGTGTTTACTGAAGATCAAACATGCTTGGATCCAAATGTAAAAAACATTAGGGGTTTTTTGTTTTTAAGGATGATCAAGAAAAATATCGTTTGCTGCAATTTTCCTGGAACGGAAGGAACAGTGAGCGACAGCAATGCAGTTTCAAGTTCTAGTTGCTTATTGGATTCATTAGGAATGGGGCATCTGAAACAGACACTATGGTTAGGCTTGGAAGGATTAGATTTCTATCGGTAAATGTCAATTTCATTGTACACATAAACCAACAGAAAAATATTTCCATTGACAATAATCAAAATTCACAGATAGGCAAAGTAAGAAAAATGTTGCTTGCAAACTTATTAGACTTTGTTTTAATGATATTTACGTGGTATATTTTGACATGTGATGTTGACAGTTTTAATGGTTATAAAGCTTTAACTTTTTAAATCTCAAAGTCTACTGTCATTAAATAATTATTGTCTGATCTCCCCATTGTCTGACTCCCCCATAATTCCCTGCAACTGTGAAAACTGAAATAGATAAAAATTGAAAAAAAGTGCTAAAAATAAACATTCATATTGTCTGCTAAAATCATAAAAAATAAAAATTGAAGTCTGCCAAGTTTAAATCTAGGCAAACTTTGCTGAAAGCAGGTCATGGGAGGTTTTCTCTTCATATAATTTTTTTCCAATGACTAGATGTTTTGAATTATTTCCAGCCATTATTCATTTTGTTGGTAAACAAGCACACACTTGATCCTGGATTTTAGTGACTAATAATAGGCTTTATCCAAGGAAGAGAGGGAAAAAACACAAAAGAAGCTCAAACAAGGAAGTCTCTGCAATGGGTCAAGACCAGTTATTATTACACTATTTCAGGCTGAGAAAGGTCATTGATGTTTTCCAAGTTGGATTTATATTTTACACTTATTTGTAATGTTACCTCAGTGTGTCTCATAATGTCAGGGAAAATGTTTGGTTTTTGGTTCGAAAATGTCAGGGCAGGATTTTCTAAAGCAATTCTCCTCCCATTGGAGTCGATGTTAAAACTCCCATTGTCTTTAGTGGGAGCAGAGTTAGGCCAACGCTGAGCACTTCTGAAAATCCCACCCTTAATTGTTGTCAGATTTTCAAAGGTTTTTAGGTGTCTATTTCATTTGACAGGAGTCATTATTTCTAATAAATTGTGTGAGTGAGAGTTAGGACTTATGGATTCTCTTCCCGTGTTCCGCCACTGACCTGCAGTGGGAATCATGTAATCATTCTGTACCTCAGTTTGTTTATCCATAAGTAAAATATAAAATACCTGCCTATCTCACAGATCTGTTGTGACCCTTAACTGACCAATACCTGGGAAGGGCTGTAGAATCTTGGTTCAAAGGTGTCTATGTACAGAAATATATAAATAGGTTTGCCTCTGGAAGGAGTCTAATAAGATCAAAAGGGAGATGTGATGAAGAAATCCAGAGAAGGATACAGCTTGTGAAAAATGCATTCAACAACTTCCAAAGCCTTCTGTGTTGTCGAAAGCTAAAACTGCACATCTGCACTAGGTTGCTGAAGTGCCACATAGGGCCAACTCTCCTGTGCAGATGTGAGAGCTGGACACTTAAAAGGGACAATCAAAACCGAACAAAGAGGTGATGAGAAGGACGAATTTTAAAAGAGCACAACTACTTGAGAGCCGATGTAAAAGAATAACGTCTTTTTGTAGACGCATAGCTTGCTGATTGCAGAGTGACTTGCGTCTAGCATTCATACTATCAGACAAGATGACAGGCAAACGAGGAAGAACAAGAAGGAGAGCCAGTTACATAGAAAATATCATCAGATAGACTGTTTTCCACAGGAAAGCAGAAATTTTACAACTCTGTTGTGACTGTGGTGGTCAACAGTCTTTGCATCGGAAATGCCACTTGAAGAAGAAGAAAATATACTGCAGGTGCCAAGTATATATTATGCATAATATTCCTATTAGCTCTCCCAATGTTAGAAGGCCTGATTTTCATTGTGGCCACAACCCTGCCTCCTTTTCTTCATTTAGCCAAGTAACTACCCATCTGTGCCTTCATAGCAGAGAGTTTTATGTCTAAATGACAGTGACTGCAACTGCAAAACATTGTGCATGCAAAAATGCACAGATACTTGCAACACAGCTTAGTAATTAGAGGAATAGAGTCATCTGCCAATGTTCCCTTCTAAGTAGTGTGTTCTTCACTGGGTTTGTCTTGACGAGGGTAAAAAGGTAGGTTTTAGAACATGTTAGCTCTCATATTCTAACTAGCACATTCCAAAACTCTACCTCCTCCCGAGTGTCAACTCCACTGCTAGCCTGTGCTAAAGGACAATTTGTCCTGTCTACAGCAGAGTTTTAGGATGTGTTAGAACATGGTAGCTAACACATTCTTAAAAAAACACTGTTTAGCCTAGTCTAGATTCTTGACATACCCTCTGAGGTCTCAAAGTGTAAACATCTTTCTGGGAAAAAAAGCCCCTAAGTAAGGCTCTCTAATCTTCCTGACAAGATAAAATCCTGCGATCCCATATTATTGTTTGCCCTTTCCAGTACCATACACTTCTACCAAATCAGCTTTACGATAAGCTGATAAGAGCAGTGTACAATGAATGTGTTCTCACTAGTTCCTCTGTAGGGCAAGAATAATTCCTCTGATTTATATTCCATACCTCAGTTTGCACACATCCTCATTCTGCCCAAGAGCACAGCTCTAATAGAAGGTGGTGAGGCTGCACTCCACATCTTTGTGGTCCCCTACCTGCCTTCCCCCCGCTGGATGTTTCATAACATTTGTCCATTCTAAGTATTTTTCTTTTGTGTGCCTGCATCCCATGGAGATGCATGAGCCAGCTCCTGGGCCCTCAAAGATATTTCAGACTCTCTTCTGAAATGGTGCTGACACAGTCCACATCCGCTTTTATACTATCAGAAAACATCACCATCTGATTGTGCTTTCCTGCCTATACATGTGCCCCACTGACCCTGCAGAACACGTTTTCCTGCCTCAGACTGCTCCCAATCAGAAATAACCTCAGTCTTATCTGTCAGTGCTGTTTTGACTTCAGTGGGGCCAGGATTTCCCCTCATGTGTTTAGAACTGGTGCATGCATTTGTGGAGGAGCTTAGGAAACAGTGCATCCAGATTTCCTGGCAAAGCGATGGAGAGGAAAACCTGCAACATCTTCCAGCCAAGGCTGCGATAAAAGGGAGAACACTCTGATTTCCTAGGGGACCTGAGTTGTTCTCATCTCCAGAGTTATCAATAACACAAAGCAGCTCCTATGTGACACCAAATACTTTTGGATATTATGCAATGTAGCCTGTAAACCTGTCTGTGGTGGGGTGGGTCACCTGTGGCTAGGGTGACCAGACAGCAAATGTGAAAAATCGGGATGGGGGTGAGGGGTAATAGGAGCCTATATAAGAAAAAGACCCAAAAATCGGGACTGTCCCTATAAAATCGGGACATCTGGTCACCCTACCTGTGGCTTCAAGTTTGGTAGTAGTGTCTGAACTGCCCCTGTGCCCTAAGTGTATCTCCTGTGATCCTAAAGACCTGCTCAGCACTTAGTTTATTTATTTGTGCACTGGCTCTTGAATATGGCCCTAAAGGGTTGTATTTGTGACTTACACTAGTAGGTTGGACATATTCAGATGCAGGGTGCATTATCAGCAGATTCCCTTTCTCATACAGTCTTTTACAGCAGAGCTACATGCATTGCATCACTTTTGTAATTCTCAAGAGATGTGATCTAGGAGTTAGAATGGTGGGACGGCAATCTTAAATTTGAATTCATTGCCTCTACAAATTAATAATAGCCGTTAATATTAATCTAGGTTTATTGACCCTGTTTAAAAAAAAATAACTTGTTGCCCTAGTTAAGATTAAATCTTAGACCCTGATTTAATTAGAAAAAAGATTGGCAATCTCTATCCATTCTCTATCTGAATGCTTCGTTTTGAAGAATATTTTTCTCTCAACTGGAAAACCACCTTGTGCCTGATCCTACAGACACTTAGTTCTGATCCCATTATAACTTTTATGAGTAGCCCAATTTACATTCTCTTTCACTGGTCCTAACTTCACACCCAGGTCTCACATATGACTCCATGTAGCTGCTAGTACATGGCAGTGGCCACACACCCAATACACCACTTTGACTGGCAGAGGAAACCAGGTAGAGAGTAGCCTGGAGGGGAAATGCCTGTCCTCAGCATCCTAAGTTTGCTTTTGCAGAGTGGGTGGAGAAGACCTCTTGGTCCAACAGCTGGAAAGTCACTGCAACAATGCATTGAGGACTACGTAAGGCTTGATGAGGCACAAAAAGTGTCAGTGGCTAGCCACTGCAGCTAATGACATTCCCAGTCATTGCAACTTTTTGTGCCGCTGGCTTTTGACTTCAGAAGCCAAGAGAATGAGCAGTGGTTTGAGCATTGGCCTGCTAAATCCAGGGTTGTGAGGTCAATCTTTGAGGGGGCCATTTAGGGAACTGGGGTAAAAATCTGTCTGGGGATTGGTCCTGCTTTGGGCAGGGGGTTGGACTAGATGACCTCCTGAGGTCCCTTCCAACCCTGATATTCTATGATTCTATGATTACTCCCATGCAATGGTCTTATCACCACACAGAGGCATTCACAGATTAAGAAAGAAAGTCCTGTGGCAAACAGTGAAGTGACAGGTTTATAGGAGCACTAGAAATCATAAACCTACACGCAGGCAAATTGAGACTCTGGTTGCTCAGCCTTGAATTCTGGAGAGCAAAGATGCCTGGTAACACCCTAGGTGACTGAGCAGTCTTTTTAAGGACAGCACTGCTCATCCCAGAAAGGGAAGGAGCTGGAAAAGGTGCCCTAAACATTGCCTGCCCAACTTTAGTCTAGCCATTTCACCATAACTGCTGGATCATCCCCACACAAGTCATCCTATGAGGAAAAACAAGAGCTATCATTGTTGTGACACAGAACATACAGACCCTAATGGACACAGCTAACACATAAAGACCTGATAGATGTACAGCATTATTGCAAGGTAACTTGCTACATACAGCATCAACATAGCTGCCCTCAGTGAAATGAGTCGAAGATGAAGACTCCATAAAGGAACTTAGGAAGTGGCTACACCTTCTTTTGGGAAAGGAGGCCAGCAGAGGAAGACAGAATTTATGGCATTGAAAACAGCCTCCTGAAGTCTCTGAAAGAATTACCTCTGAGCATTACCTAACGACTCTACAACTTCCCATTGGAAATTAATGCTTTGCAACTTTTATCAGTGCTTATGCTCCAACTCTGAACAGTACAGAAGAAATAAAAGAACAGTTTTGGGGTGATATAATCAAATCTATACCCAGCGAAGACAAACGTCTACCTCTGGGAGAATTTAATGCCAGAGTTGGAAAAGACGGTGAGGCTTGGAGTGGTGTAATAAAGAACAATGGAGTTGGGAAAATGAACAGCACTGGTCTACTCCTACTCAGCAAGTATGCTGAGCATGAGGTCCAAATTGCTATCTCAATCTTCAGGCAAGCCAACAAATATAAAATGTGGTGGATGTATCAGAGATCAGAGCATTGGCACCTGACTCTGTCATCATGTGGCAAAAAGACATCAGGGACACTGAAATCAGCAAAGCAATGTGAGGAGAAAACTGTTGGACTGACCACAAGATGATCAGAACCATTTTCAATTTACATGTTGTTGCCACTCAGTAAAACAATGTGAACAGATTAAACTGAAATTGCAAATAGCAAAGTTGAGACATCCATTTCATCAGGAAAAACTAAGGGAAAATGTAGAGGAAAATTTGATAGCATTACATCATCACCCAATAACACACTTGAAAAATGAAATATATTCAAATCAACCATCCTTCAAACCACAGAAAAACTCTAGGCAAAAATCAAAGACAGCACTAAGAGTGGTTTGATGAAAATGATGATGAACTCAAAAAGATCCTCAAGGAAAAGAATGATGAGCTTATGTCTTGGCAAAATGACAAAGAAACAACATTTAAAAAAGACATATTCAAGTACCTGCAAGCCAAGCCTCAGATGGCTTAGTCTTATACAGTATAACTGGTTTTAAAAGAAAGCAGAAGAAATACAACATTATGCCAATACAACAAACACAAAGTTGTTTTATGACACCTTGAAGGTCATTTATGGCCCGTCAAATTGGGACTGGCTCTACCAGGGCCGGCTCTAACTTTTTTGCCACCCCAAGCAAAAAAAAAGAGTGCTGCCCTCCATAGCGCCACCATGACTCACCCCCTCAGCACCGTGCCGCCACCCGCCCCCGTGCGGAGCACCGCACCGCCGAACCCCCCCCAGCGCCGCGCCGCCAACTCCCCCCAGCCCCCCGCGGAGCGCTGCGCCGCTGAACATGCCAGGCCCCCGCGGAGTGCCGCCGAACCCCCCCGCCGAACCCCCCCAGCCCCCCGCGGAGCATTGCCAAACCCGCCCAGCCCCCCGCGAAGCGCCGCACTGCCGAACACGCCAGCCCCCCCGCGGAGCACCGCCAAACCCCCCTGCCAGCCCCCCCGGCCCCCCGCGGAGCGCCGCACTGCTGAACCCTCCCGCCGCCACACACACCTCCCGCGGAGCGCTGCCAACCCCCCCCCACCTAACCCCCCAGCCCCCCGCAGAGCGCCGCCAACCTGTCAAAAGTTCTCCAAAATAAGGAGTGGAGGGTCTGATCCTACTCACCTTATGCAGACTGAACTCCTACCAAAGTTAGTACATAAGCAAGGATATTAGAATTGGAGTCTAAACTTGACATTCATTTTGGGCCTTAATTCATTAACATGGAATCACTGTGTTCCCCTTATTAATAAATCTTTCCTCTAGAAATATGTTTTTACCCAATTTTTAATTATGTTGTCAGGTCTGTAGATCATACAGCAAAATTAAGTATACTTTTTTACACACTGATGGGAAAATTATTTCTTGAATAAATTCCCATCTATAACAGCAGGTAGAGATTACTGGCTATGAGCCTGCAGCACTGGAATTGCAGCAATCTGGAAGTGATCTAATCTGAAATGCAATATCATAATCTATACCAAGAAGGGTCTTCTGGGCTTTTGAAATGCTAATGTTTACAGAAACAAACAGCACACTTTTCAATATCTCTGATAGCACGTTAAATTCAGATGTCAGGGGTCTTATAATTTTTCCTTGCATTTTGTTTTAACTATTTCCACTTTTAATTCTCTATTGTTAAGGACTTCATACACAGGCAACAAACCGGGTCAGGAAGGCCAGTTGACTAAACTGTCCCAGATTCTACCTAACCTACCGTTGTGTCAGCAGCCAGTGTTGAAAAGGGGTCGTGGGACCCAGCTCTGGGTGTCTATACTATGTAATGATACTTCCTACTATACAATGATGCAGTGTATATTAAAAATCTGCTATTTTATCTTTGTAAAACAGAGCTAATTTCATGCCCGTTGTTCTCTCCAGAAGCCCCAATCGGCATCGGGTCCTTTTGGGATAGGAGCTGTACAAACCCTGAAGTAGACGTGGTTCCTACTCTTAACAGCTAGCAGTCTGGTGCTGTAAAGACATATCGTGCTTAACTTTGAGCATGGGAATAGTCTCACTGACTTCTATGGTCCTATCCACATGTTTACAGTTAGGCATGTGCTTAAGTACCTTGCTTTATCAGGCCCTTAGTAATGTCAAAATAAATCAAAGCTCCCAAAGGACATGTATGTAACTAGGTCTTCACTTTAATCAAAGCAATTAGGAAAGAGTAAATCGGCAGCAGCACTTTGCAGTAATCCTTGTTTAATTCAAATGCAATTTTTAAAAGTTAGTGTAAAGAATATTTGTTTCACGTGTTTGGCTGAAATCCTTGAAAAGTACCCACGCAATTATGCATACACAAGACCTGTACGTGTCCCAACTTCCAATGTATGACCCCACTTCAGGAAAGCACTTAAGCATGTATTAATGTAAGGATGTGATCGTAATCCTATTGACTACTGAATGTGACTACTCACCTGCTTAAAGCTAAACATGTGCTTCAGTGCTTAGCACACACATACCTAGCTGGGGTTTGCCCACAGATAACTATTTGGAATGAAATGTAAAAACAAGACTTATGCAATTTAAGATTGATAAATAAAGCTTCTGATCTAACTCAAAGAGAAAATGCTAACCTTCTGATAGGTGTTCTGGATCATCCTCTAGAATAAAATTATATCCCTGCTATCAAATTCTAGTGAAGGAGTCAAAAACACCTACAAAAGGGATCTATTCTCTGTTAAGTGCTATAGATTTTAGGGTAATTTCTATAGAAAGCTAATAAAGTTCTGTAATAACCAAATGGTTTTATCTTTATTAAATCCTTTTCATAATGGAATTTTCCAGTCTTTCATGATGTCCCATTTCCTAATACATGCGCACTTCCTTCTGTTTTATCCGGCTGGTTTAAAAAGGTGTTGGAGTGGAAAAGAGGAATCGGATTGGTTTATAAGGACTGTAAGTTATGAGCCACAGGTTGGACTTCATCACACAAAATATTAAAATAAAACATCTTACAACTACAATAAATACACTCCATGGTATAAAGGGATGTGGTCAAATTCTAGGAACATTTGGTCTACTGCTGTGTGATAGCTAGGGGTGAAAGTAACTTAAAGGACTTACTGGTACTCCAGAGTCCAGAGGAGGGGGCAGGGCCTCAACCGGAAGAGGTGTGGCCTCTACCAGAAGAGGCAGGGCCTTTAAAGCCCTGGGCCCTTTAATTCAGGATTTAAAGGGCCCGGGGCTGGGGCTGTGGTAGCAGCAGCTGGGAGCCCCGGGCCCTTAAAATCACCATTAGAGCCCTGCTGCCGCTACCCCAAGGCTCCGGCAGCAGGGCTCTGGTGTCAATTTAAAGGGCCCAGGGCTCCAGCTGCTGTTGGGAGCCCCAGGCCCTTTAAATTGACACTAGGGGAAGCCGGGCCGCCCCGGTACGGTGCACCGGCTCTTGCCGGTATGCTGTACTGGAGAGGACTGGCTTACTTTCACCTCTGGTGATAGCTCACAATGACAACACACCCAAGGTGTCCATGAGCTGACATTTTAGCCATCTGCCCTATAGTGCTTTAACCTGCCCCCTGAAACACATGATAAAAACATGCTTTATGTTGCGCAGTTGAGCAAACTTTTTTCTCGCCTTGTGTCAAGACATTATGTATAATTCAAATAATATTTATTAGATTACTACAAATATTCAAATTATGTTTTTTTAAATAATGTACAACAAGGAACATCCAAATGATGTTAAGGTGAAAAATCCCCCTTAATTTCAGCCTATACAGTCAGATGCAATAGTCTGTGTGCCAATGGATTAACGTGCCAAAAAGATAACTTGAGGCTAGAAGTGTAACATCACTCAGTAAATTAACATCAATAATTATAAACTGTAAACAGTAGCAGATATAATTAAGATTTGAGGCCCAAGGGTTGTGTCTGCCTAGCTGCAACTGACATCATCAGACACTGTGATCTTGATATTTGATTCCCTCAGGAGGCAGCAAAGTTACCAACGTTGCACTACGTGGAATAACGTGCCAACATGTTAAAAGCATTTGCAAAGGTTTTTTTTTTCCTAAGACAAAGAGAGCTCTTTTAAAAAGATGAAAACAATAATATTTTGATGCATTGAGCATGATTCTGTTGTTGCTCAGGATAACTCTACAGCCAAAGATGTGTCAGCACTTCCTCCCTCTCTCTCTCTCTCTCTCTCTCTATATATATATATAGTTCAGATTTCAGAGGGTTAAATTAAAATGAGCTGTTACATTCCCCTGCAGCCTGAAAACTGGCCCAAAAAATCTGAGGTGGATGTTGCTTTGTTAAATTTTATGGGGAGGTTGTGGTGGGAAGGATTGGGGAGAGAGAAATATTGTTTGTGGGTTTCTGAGCTGTAGGAAAGAAAAGTAAAACAAAATGGATGGTTGGACTGGGAAGATTCTTTTTGTGCTTTGAAGCAAAATAATAAATAAAAAAGGGTCACACACTTTCCAATGAATCTATTCAAGCACTTAAGTAGGTGGTGTTAGTGGGGGCACTCAGTACCCCAAATGAGCTGGTCCATTTGCAGGATCAGACCCTAAGTTCTTAGTGAAAACCAGTTGTGTACCCTGCTATGGAAAATAATAAAATAACAGTTGTTCAGGAACCAGCACTTCAACAAAGCACTCATTAGGGACAGAGGATCTGATTCCCATTTTCAAAAGGCCACAGAACAGTTATACTGGCAAAAGCCCTGACGTTGATCCAGGTATTTTAGTGCATTATGCCCTTATAGCAATTCCCCTTCCTGTACAGGAATAGCTATCCTGGTACAAAGAAGAACAGGAGGACTTGTGGCACCTTAGAGACTGCTCTTATTAGCATGCTCTAATAAATTTGTTAGTCTCTAAGGTGCCACAAGTCCTCCTGTTCTTCTTTTTGCGGATACAGACTAACACGGCTGCTACTCTGAAACCTTTTATCCTGGTACAGAGCACCAATACAGCTGAGGCCACACGAGGGAGGCTGTACCACTTAACTATACCAATATAGTTAAAGCAGTACAACTTTCTAGTGTAGATAAGCCATAATCCACTTTATGCCCTCAACCAATATAAAGGGGCTGTAAAGTAAGTGTAATTTACTCCCATGTAAAGGCCTCTTTACTGGGCCAGAGCAGTGGCAGAGTGGAAAGTGACCTAAGGGTAAGTGAGAACCAGGCCCAGAAAGTTAATGTTATTTTTATTTTTAAGCTTGGGGACTTTTGGTCTATTCCTGCACCCCTGAGATCAATGGGAGTTTTGCCATTTACTTCAATGGGTGCAGGACGGAATGCTCAGAGCCCAACCCTGCAAATACACACAGATGTAACTTCATGGGAGGGCTCCTATTCATAGACTGGTGCTGGTGGAGCATGGGGAGGTGGTTATTGCTGGGAACAAGCAAGTTTGTCAAGCCTTATGGCAGGTATAGAGAAGAGATGGGAAAAAATGTTGTGATGAGTCTGTTTCACCCACTTTGATCCTCCTGCAATATTTGTGTTCCGTGAAAAGACACAGAAATGGTCATTTCACAACAAGTCACTGCTCAGTCAGGAAATTGCACACAGACAATTTTGCTCCTAATGGCAGATTTTCCTTTGCTTGAAAATAAGTCTCTATTTCCACTGAAAAAAAGCCAAAATAAGTTAGCAGAGGCGGGCGGGGAGGGGAGCATTGCCATTTGTCAAGGAGAGCTAGTGGCTGAGGACACGGGGGACTTGGACAGCTACAGGATCCGATTCAAGTCTGTTGGCTGGAAGAGCAGCTATAGAAGACCTTATCCCTTCCTAGCTTTACCCACCACACCATCCTGTGTTCAGGCTCCAAGAGAGGGTTTAGGCCAAAGCATTGGGATTTTTTTCCTGTAGCGTACATGTCTGTTTCATAGTCAGAACCCAAAATGGCTGCCTGCAGAGACCATGCGGCAGAGGAGCTCAAAGTAGTTGATCCGTATAATGGATGTGGTGTGGACTAGGAATCAAGTAAGGATGGGAACTCCCAGCATCAAAAATCCCCATGGTTGGAGCCGCCCATATTTTTATGATGCAACTCAGCTTATTTCCAATCACAATATTTAAAACGTGCAGGCTGAGTTTTGAAGGCTGCCTTGAGGATTTGGATGCTGAATGAATTGGGTGTTCTCATCCCAGAGGCAGCTCTGATAACGTCAGCCACAATATTTTCCCACACATTGTAAATTAACAGAGGGAGAAAACCCAATCTTCTCCATTTGCTTTCTATGAGACGCCCTCCTGAGGTCAGGAAGCACGTGGAAATGCGAGCTGACTGAATTCCACATGAGTAGAAAATAGGTTAAAAGTGCTACTTAGTGACTGTAGCACTTTACAAAAGTGTGTTTTGTTTGACAGGACATAATAAAAAAATCTTTTAATCTCTGTCACAGTGGGTAGGTGGAAAGGCCAAAAGTCTAAATGTTTTAAAGGAAAAATCTAATTAGTATGCAAATTTGACTTTCTGCATTAAAATGTCATTTGCTAAGTAAATGTTGTTGCACTGTAAGTTCAGGTATTTGATCATGTTCTGTCAAGGTGCCTTTGCAAATTTCCTGAATGTAATAATAGCATTTCAAAAACAAAATGAAATTCTCCCTTTGTTACTATGCATTGGGGTATGCGCCTCCAAAGTCTATGTGACTAGAATATCTTAAGCCATCCACTGACTACTTCTGCTGGTCCTTCATCCATCCCCCACCCCCACAATTTTGCAAAATCTTTTCTCCACTTGGTGCCTGCAGAGTCTTTCTGAAGCAGGGGAACAGAGAAGTATACCCCTGCATACTATAAATTCAAATTGTTCGAGTATACCAACGAAATGATTACAGAAGCTATTGTAGTCATTAAAGTCAAAGGAACTACCAGCTGAGTTATTGTCAATTACCACTGAAGGTTACAACAGTGATTGCATTTACAGTGTTTGGAAAAGAATTATGTACGTTTTGATAGTTAACTAATTTCATTGTCTCAATAAAATACACATATTCCTGTCTGTCGAGGAAGGACACGAACAAGATCAGTGGTTGATGGGCTTGCCTTGTTCTCAATGTGAAGATAAATGATCTAATATAAAAACGATGGCAAAATAATGGTCAGGCAAAAATTGGAGAAAAAAATAAAGATTAGGAATTCCCACTGTAGTCATCCACTGACTACATGGATCAAGGGCCTGCCTCCAAACTCCATGGAAAGGATTTGCTATCCCGGCATACCTCTCAGACAGGCTCATCAGGGATAAGAATGCACTAATCCCGTTTGTCATCAGTTACTGAGAATTGAGGTTCGGGGTGAAAACAGATTTTAAAAATCCATTTTTAATGCTCTGAAGTAAAAAACCAACATCTTGCAATGGTTGGCAATGGAAGGGACCGGTATTTTGTGACACAACATAGCAGTGCTGTTGAGAAAGGACAGACGTCCCGTGGAAGAGAAGGTCCTTGCTGTGCTCTATGGGCTGTCCGGCTAAAGCTATGACATCCTGATATATAATTAAATTGGTGAATACAATGTCACTGTGTATGTTCACAGTTAAGGGACTATGTAGGAGCATCCAACCTATTTGTTGAGAGCCAAGAGTAATTCTGAATGTCCAGACACCTTCCACCTTGAGGGATAAGGGACTATGGCTAATTTTGCCTCATTTACATTTATGCACCCCCACCAGTGTCCCCATCCAACCCATTAATATGTTCTGTGCAAGACCAACTAAAGGCAGAATTTGGCCCATGGAATTTTTGCATAGAGTTTATACAATTTCATTAATTGATTTCCCTATATGTTCAGAAATTTGTGCATCCATGTTTTACATTACAGTCACTGCAAAAATACCAGGTTAGGCTTTCAAGGGCTTTAGGCACATAACAAAATGCCTAATTTGCACATGCAATTACCCAGATGGTCACCCTGGGTGACAGGTTCAACACAGAGAGGCTAAACGGTCCATGGAGACTGACTTACCCTCTTACATCTAGAAGTTGTCTTTTCATGGCAGATTTGAGGCACATTAGTAGGAAAACTGGCTCTACCATTGTCCGATTCTGCAGATAATCACCAGCCATTAACTCCTGGCACTGTTAACCTGGCCCTTTTGTTGAGCGCTAAATTCATATAATAAGAGAAACTATAATAGATTTTTATTTTTTTGCATAGTAGTAATTGTGCTGGTTAAAAAAAAATTACCAACTCCACTGCATAGAAATGCTTTCACTGCATTAGCAATTTTTATATCTTATTGGCAACCCTCTAAAGCAAGGAAGAGTCAGACTCCTTGGGTCCCCAGAGACTCTTGTAATTATAGCACTGAGTGCTGGAGCATGAATAAAAAAGTCATTTGGCAAAATGGCCATCTTGGCTTGCGCTGACTTACCCTCCTCTCTCTATGACTTCTAAGTCCTGTTTGCTCAGTTTACTAGAGAAACACATTGTTTGCTCTTCGCCAAGGCAGATGTTTGTTTAACTCAGCACCTTCTGCTTCCTTCCCTAGGCTCAGGAAAGTCATTCTGTTCGCTGTACTTTCTTCTCTGTTTACATCACCTCCCCATTGCCAGCCAAGGTGCAGGAAAGAAAAAGAACAATGGTTGCTTTTGAGAATTGCTTATTCAACGCATGAAAGTGGCTCCATTTGCAGTAGTTTATGGGACCTTAACCACACATCCTTGTATTTTATAACTGACACATAACAAAACACAGGGAGTGCTGGCTAAACGGTGTCACTATGCAAACATGCTCATCCAGCCATTGAATATTTATGTGTTAAGTACAAAACCCTGTCTTTTAAAAGAACATTATTAAGGTCCAAATTTGAACTGGCTTGTTGCCTATTCAGCCGAGCCCTTCTGAAAGAAGCGGGGAAGTGTGGAGAGCCAAAGTGCTAGTGCTCTGGACAGCACTTGCTGTGTAGTACAGATAAATGAATCCACTGGCCAGCAATGCGAACAAAACTTTTCTGCCCTTGGGAGGAAATCGACCCCTTGCAGAGGGTCAGCACAAAGCCTTCAGTGCTAGCAACACTTAAGTGCTGTTCTGAGGGCTTAAATGAGACTGAAGTGGTGCAAAGGCCATGGGCTGGCCCTCTATATGGGGTGAATCTCACACCTAGTGAACAGAGAGAGAGAGATGGGCTTCATTGGGTACAGTCAGGGAATGACCAGGACATAAGTAACTTGACACTTAACATCCTATACCTTGTATTGCATTTAAGGCCTACTCCAATGTCCACTGGATTTTGAAGTCAATAAAAGTCTTTCCTTCTTCAGTGAGCTTTGGATCAGCCCCGGAATATCCTTTTTTGTTTAAGGCTAATAAATCCAGTCCAGCGCTTTTAGTGCATCTGTGCATGGCTTTGTGCATGTCTCTTCCCATTCCTGCTCTGGTAAGTTGTGAAGATGGCTCCAATTTATCTGAGGTCAGTCAGGGCCCTTCTACATCCTTCCTCCTCAGAGCACAATGCTTTGTACAGAATGGGATGCGTGAGTGGTTAAACAAATATGAATGGATCAAAGTCAACAAAGGGCTGGTGTTCTTTTTCTTTAATAAACAAACAGAGTGGTTTAGATATATACACACATCGAACTATAAATATGGAATTGGGCTTTTATTAACATACTATATGGAACCAATTTTCTGTAAAGACTGAAGCACTATAATTGTTGTTAAAGCCATTTGTCACAAGTTGAATTCAGATAAATAATGAACAGGCAATTCAGGTTATTCATTAGAAATTGAAACATTATAAATATTGGCTTGTTAGCCCTGTGCTGAATCAAGCCCCAAACCACCATATTACTGACATGGCTGTCTGAGGCAACATTGCCTTTGATTGACTCATCTGTGTGTCACCTTGTACCATGGGGCTCTGTTTCCTGATTGTGCCATCTAAGCACTGCTGCAATATAATAACAACAATAGTAAGCAGGTCCTTTTAGGAGTGGTGTTTTGAGGAATGGCACTGGCTGCTGCAACCTCTGTGTGGTGAGGTAGCAACAATGGCAGCTGGAAAAACCCTCAGACCTCCAAAATTCCCCTCCCCACCAGTAGCTTGTACTTGACATCCTCTAGAGTCATGAGAGGTGGGAAGGGCATGCACCTTAGTGAAAATCTTTAGTGTTTTTCTCCATTCCTTAGAATTCGGTGCTATTTTCCTGTGACCCCTGCCTTCCAGAAACATAAGTTCTCAGCTCCCCACCTCTTTCACTTTTTACCAAGTTTACTCTACGTGACTGCTAACACTAGATCAGTAGAGACTATGCTACAAACCTCAGCATTTATGGCCAGGTTCTGCCCCCTGCCTTATCCACCTTAGGTAGTACCCACCAGGAGGTTGTACCTGACTACCCAAGGTGGATAAGAACCTGGCCATAAGTGCTGAGGTTTGTAGCATAGTCTCTACTGATCTAGTGTTAGCAGTCACGTAGAGTAAACGTGGTAAAAAGGAAAAGAGGGGAAGTAATTTAGAAATGTAATCAGGAATCTTTTTTAAAAAAATTAACAGCTGTCATTAAAATGGTACATTAGACTGGTCTAGAATTAGGCTCAGACTTACACACTTCTCTGAGATTTCAATGTTTTCTTTTTAATGTAAGAGCTTGTTACAAAAACTTTGAGTTTACAAATAATCCGTAGCACCTAACTTTCAAAGATGGTGAATGCATCATGGCCTGTACCTAATTTCCACTCACTTATATCATGATTATGCACACACATTGATTGATTACATGCACTAATATAAAAGTTCCAATATTGCATCTATCACTATTGGATCTCAGCTTCTCAGATGGCTCATGACAGCTAGATGCATAAGACATAAATCAATAAATGGGCCCTGTGTTCACTGAAAAGGGTTGTGAGAGGAGAAGACTAATCTCTTTGGGGCTGACTCCACCAGTCAGCCACTGGCAAACTCCCATTTCTTTATGAAAAATATTCCTAAAACCTGGGATTGTCCTGGTGCCCTCATGGTGCAGCTGGAGCTGAGTGCCTCGTTGATTTTTTTCATTTAGAAAATGGAATGGTATTACTGTAACTCAGAGAAGAGTTCGACCTCGTCTTTCATATGTGATCTGATGTAGTGCCTTGTAAATGGCAATATCACTTCTTTTGATTTCTATTCTGTCCTGCTCTTACTTCATCCTTCCAGTATCTTATTTTCTGATTTTACTGCAATCATATATTGGACTGATGACTTTCAGAGATTCTTCTGTTATAACCTTCTTAATTCTTCTTTCCTGGCCAGAATATTACATGGTTGAGCCATTTCATATATACTTTCTGTTTTGGTTCACTGCCTCAACATGTATTGTAAATAACACTTTCCAGTTTCTGTCCCTGTAGCAGGGTTTTCAGTTTCTGTCAGCAGGCCTAGTAGTCAGGGCCTGCTGCACTAGTCTCTCTTTTCATTCAACATGTTCAGGACCTCTAAACAGGGTTCATCTGGACTGGCTTTCTTGTCAGTAAATGCCTGGTCTTGCCCATCACAGGGCCAGGCATAGGGGAATCTGGGATGGGTAGGGGAACCTAGGCCCTCCCAATCCACCAAATCCCAACCCAGAGCCCTGCACGTGTGATCTATACTTGGCCCATCTCTTGTTCACCTTCACCTGGGACACTTCCTACTTCACCCAATGTCTCCGTTTGGGGCCTGGCTGCTGTTTGATTATAGTCCTTTGCCTCAGACCCACAGAGTCTCTGGTGCCCCCACCTCACATGGTTCTCCATAGCTCTGAGGTGATGTCTCACAGGAAGGGGGCAGGGAGAGACACAGCCACACGACCTCAGTAAGAGCTTCATCTCCTGTTTCAGGGTAGTGCCCCTTCTGGTAATGGCTTCTCTCCAAGCTACTGGAGCTCTTTTTATATTGCTCCTTTGCCCAAGAGGGGTCAAAGTTTCCTGGCCCAGTATTGCTCCAGCCTTTCCCCTCCCTCACCCTTCATATGGGGTTTGTAGACCCCCATCACCATTTCCCTAAAAGGTCTGAATCTCTCTCTAGTGCACTGCATCACCATTTCTTCTTTCTTCATTCTTTGAGATACCTGCCATTTTAGTATCATCAGTCAGTAAATACAAATACCTCATATTTGATATTCTTATTCAAACCACCACCACAACTGTTCAGTAGCTATTGTAAATAACTGTTACCTCAGGATCTATCATATTCTTTATCCTAAGCATAGGGAAGTTTATGGACTGCAGCAAACACCGTTATGAGTGACTTTATCTAGTTGGAAAGGCAAAACTGGAACATTCTTTAAAGGTGACTATTCTTATCCAAAGCCTTTGAAGTCAATGGGAGTCTTTCCACTGAATTTAATGGGCTTTGAAGCAGGCCATCGTGGATAACTGTATAAACAAGGATACTCCACAGGTAACTTCTTTCCACCTAGAAAGGCTGCAATACACAGCTAATTTCAGTTTCTTGATTTGCAGCCAGTTTCTATGTTACACAAAATTACTTTGCCCCATACCATAATTCTCCTCCTTGGCAAATGATTCTTCACCACAGAACATTACAAAATACTTTAAAAAGGCTAAGGGTCAAATTCTTCTCTTGATTATACCCGTGCAGCAGATCAATGGACATGATTCTCTTTTCACTTCCAGGAGTGTAAAACAAAAATAAATCCAATGAAGTCAATGAAGGTGCACTGGTGCAAAACCATTGCATGTCAGAGGAGGAGCAAGGCCAATGACTTCAGCTGAATTGCACAGGTGTACCTCAAAGCTATTCTATCTCTACCACATTTCTCGTGGTGTTATGGCAGCAATATAGATGAGGAACTCCAGCACGTTTCTGGACCTCCCTCTCTAAAAAATCCACGCTGACTCTCCTATTAGATGGCATTTTTCAGTGTAGTTCCTCACTAAACCTAACAAAACACTGTTTAATATGATTCAAACTGCTGTTGAATTACCTTCTCTACCGTCTGGCCTTTCCGCCAGTATTCAGGAATCCCATTGTCTATCAGAGAACAGAGTCCTGTCTCGTTTCTGTTTTTTTCCCCTTTAGAACTCACGGAGACATGGTACTTATTTGACTAATGGAGCATCCAGTCTTCTCTCGCATTGACTGTTTCTATGGAAATCTCAATACTAGTTCTGCTGCTGCTGTAAAGGGAAATATACGAGCCCTCTTAATCATCCTCCAGAAACAAACTAAGAGCTGCTATCTTCCTTTGGAGGCACCCACAGGTGACTCCCATTGGGGGACCTATGTGTTTCTAAGGGAAACGTTTGGCCGTGCCTATGTAACAAAACTACCACCACCTTATCTCCACTTCCTTCTGATGTTTTTTTCAGTGAACCGGTTTTCTTTTTCTTTCTGCTAACAATGAAAATAGAGTCACTGAAGACCCCAATGAACTATTAGCTATTCCATATTTCTTTTTCTCCTCTAACTATCCTTTTAACTTCCTCCAGATTTTTTTTAAAGCCTAGCTCTCCCCAGTCCTACTCTCTACTGGATTATTTGTATTTTAAAAGCCTTCTGCATACTGCTGATACTAATATTTACATCCCCCACTTATTCACATTAGCCTCTGCTGCCCTTTTTCCTGTTGGGCTGGATTTCAGTTATATCCTCACCAAGTGTTCTTTAACTTTTTCCAGCTCCGTGCAATCGCCTTTCTGGTTCACTGTAGAATTTCAAATTAACATTCCTCTGAGCCCATTTCCTCAAAATCAAATGTCCATAAGGCTAAAAACATTTTGGCTACTTTCACTGATGGGTATTTTAAAGGTAATGATAGTAGCAGCCTAATTTGCAAAAATCTATCCAATGGGTGCAATGTGCAAACCATGGAATGGCTGGGGTAACTGCATGTGCACATGGTTACTTGCTCATGCATTTGCCTGATTTGGATGTGCAAATGATAATTTGTTTGGCAAAGATGGGCTTTTGTCCAATCAGGGGATGTGCAGGGGGCTGTGCTACAGCTGTCAGTGGGGTTGATCCTGAGACTCATCAGCATCAAAAGCACCAACCTCTGCCACTTGAGCTGAAGTGTAAGGTCGTTAGCTGTGAGTAGGTAGCTGGCTCTGACTGGTGACACAGGGCAGCCTCTAAAAAGAAATCTGATCACACTTATTACGCCAGTGCGTTACAAACACATGTTGAGATACCCCGTGAAGATGGATCTCTTAGATTTGAGGATTCATTTTTATTTATGCTTCAGTATCAAAACAAAACCAAACCACTGTGATCAAATGAATCTGGAAGTGTTGATGCGTATTCAGGGCCGAATCTGGATTTCAAGGAAGTCAGCAGCAAAACATACATTGACGTCAGTGGCAACAGGAGCAGACTCTAACAAAAGGCAAGAAATTCAAAATTGGGACTGATGCGCTGGCCTTCAGTGCCTGCTGTTTGGAAGGAGAAAGCAGCACTGCAGAGTGAGCTGATGTTCTGTCCTCCTTAACCTCATACTTCCTGGCTTTTGTTCATTTCTGCCAGAGATGCACAAGCAGAATATTAATTTCAAAAGCAGGGCTTTTTTCTTCTTCCATTTTCCGGCATTGTGCTTTGTTTCCCTTTGTCTTAAAAAAAAGAAAAACATTTATGGGATGTTACAGGGGAAAATATGTCTCTAGCGTCCTACTAGTCTGTTGGCTAGCAGTGCAGGAAGCACTGCCATTGGGGTTAACCACAAGGACCCTGATTCTGCATAGGGTTACCAGATGTCCCGATTTTATAGGGACAGTCCTGATTTTTAGGTCTTTTTCTTATATAGGCTCCTATTACCCCTCACCCCCTGGCCTGATTTTTCACATTTGCTGTCTGGTGACCCTAATTCTGCACCCAGTGAAATCACCATTATTTTAAGGGGGAGCAAGATTAGGCCTAAAGAAAAAATAGTTAGAGGAGAAACTGATTGGATAAAAAAATAAATAAGCCATATTCCCGAGCTTTGATAGCAACAATTTAGAGCCAGGACCTAAGGAGATATCATCTTTCCCCTACTACCTTCCCTTAAGGATTACAATCATTACTTTGTCATTTAATTAATACAGTGATAGCACTCCTGGAAGTACCCTCTGAGGTACTTCCTGGGATGGCATCAGCGGGTATCCTGAGCTACGAAGAGATTTGATTTTTTTGGTCAGCTTAGATCTACATTGAAATGAAAACAACTGTTCTGTACTTGAAACATAAAAACATGAGAAATTAGAAACTAAGGCACATAAGAACTTAGGAATTGCCATAACTAAATAGTTCGATGGTTCATCTAAACTGAAATTCTGTCTACAACAGTGGCCAATACATAATGCTTTAGAGGGGGATTTAAACCTCCCTTAATGCAGCTAATTTTGCTTCACCATCCCATGGGAAGCTATTTCTTTCTGCCCTCAGAGGTTAATTAGTTATCCTTTCAACAATAGCCCTCTGTTACCCTTTAACAATAGCTTTATAATTTTTTGCCCCTCTATAGGATGGACATGGGGTATCCTGGACATATCTGAGACATGAAATGGTTAACAAAACTCCAGGCTCGCTCTCTCTATTGGTGAGTCAAGCATATTATTTTTTATGGAGTGAAAA
Source organism: Chrysemys picta bellii (assembly GCF_011386835.1). Taxonomy (NCBI): domain Eukaryota; kingdom Metazoa; phylum Chordata; order Testudines; family Emydidae; genus Chrysemys; species Chrysemys picta. Next base: position 44,016,583 of record NC_088803.1, on the reverse strand, counting down.
CAAAGGATTGAATTTGCTTTATTTTGGACAGGCACACTCAAGACAATAGAATTTTCTTCATTAACATGTGTAAGAACAATAAACAGACCCAAAAAGTATAGGGGATGAAGGGCTAAGGAATTTGTACTATTCTACCCCATGTGATTATGTTGTCAATATTCTTATGCTCTGCAGATATTGCTTTCAGCACAGTGACCTTTGAATAAACAGGATTGTGCTGTGCTAAGAGAAACAAAATAAAAATCACAGAGATATTGGAAGACTCCATCAGGCTTGTCTGTGTTTTCTCTTCAGCTGCTTAAACAGATGGACATCTCCCCCTCTCCCCTGCCCCAAATACTAACTAAATGCTTTAATATGCATTTTTTTCTACTGAAAAAGATCACCCTGAAAGAAGATCTCCTGAGGTCCTCTCATTCCCAACTACTAGTCTGTTTTTGTCTTGTTCAAGGTGGAGAAGGATGATTTAATTGGTGGCCTTCTTCTGAGATTCTCAGAGTTTATTCTAACCCCATTGCACATTTAGCAAGTATTGTAGCCATGTCTGATTGGGGGCGGGGAAGTAAGATAAACTTTTCAGTGTCTGTAAGTCTGTTGGAAAGTTTATACTGAACTTTTTCTTCCGTAAACATAAATATTGCGAAAAAATCTACTGCTGAAACAAGTAATTTAAACAGGTTCTCACGAAAGCTAGTAGACTTGCCTTTCCCATTCATGGCACAGAGCTTGTGGTTCATTTCTTCAAATCAATCAGTTGAAAGAAGGGAAAAATATCTATGCATCTGCACATCCCATTATATCCTTACCTCTGAATGCAGAAATGGCATCTGAGAAGTGAAAAGCTGTAAAAGTCATTGATGAAACCCTGCCATGGCTTATTATAAATTCTACTCACTTCATAGTGTTATATTCATTCCACATGAACAGCTTTCAGAAGGGCCATTGGGCAACTGGTATCCATAGAGCAACAAACTATATTTTTTCCTGTTACATGCACACATTCACATTACCCAAGTACCCTCTGACTGCAACCAAACTTTGATATAGTCATCTCTTTTCACAGAAATACTGTGTATTGCATCTGTTCTCATGAATGTCCTACAGAGTGTGCTGTCACTGGCTCCATGGCTATTTCCACATAACACGAGTTAAACAACATGCACAAAGTCAACTCAGGCCATCCTTAAACATGAGCCTAACTCCTGTTATCTTCAGACTTTAGAGCAGTCCAAATGGGATCTTTTTAATGGCTGTTCCAAAACCCAGCTTCTCTACCCACTTGAAATGTAGATCTGTAACTTGTAATATACCCACTCTATGTATACCTGAGCACCTGACAAGCATGCAGTCGGCATCTGCTTCTGTGCTGAATACGACAGCAAACCTCATGGTGAGAACTCAGGCTAGAAGGGCAAACATTTTTCACTTCATAGATCATCACTTACAACTCGCTGCTGGGATTCTACGGGCTTTAAAGTGTTCTGGAAAATGGAATTTCTTTGGGTTGTTATTTGTGGCAGTTCTACAGTGTTCAGAGCTAACCACTTTGGATTAAGGGGGCAGTGGGACTAATATGAATGTCATGATGTTTCAGCCAGTGAATAAGGAAAAGTTTCCGTTTTGTTACCTGGCCTGGTACCAATGCGAACAAATGACTCGATCCTACCAGTCCTGAGCACCCCCAGCAGTCATAGGATCAGAGCCTAAGTTAACGTCACTCCATCAAAAGCAATCCCAGCAAAACCATCACCTGCAATGCCAGTGCAAGCGTCGAGCACATTTCCAGTCTCTCCTATAGCTGCTTCTTTTCACGAGCGCATGGCTCAAAGGCCAATAGTCAGGATTTAGGCTCAGGTCTGGAAACATTAAGTAGAATGAAAAGGGGTAAAACTGTGCCAGGAAAAATTAGTTGTTGTCTCACCTTTGGGCAGGGCCAGCTCCAGGTTTTTTGCCGCCCCAAGCAACAACAACAACAACAACAACAAAAAACGGAGTGCCACACCTTGAAAAGAGTTGCCCCCAAAGGGCCGGAATGCCGCTCCTTGAGAAGTGCTGCCCCAAGCACGTGCTTGGAACGCGGGTGCCTAGAGCCAGCCGTGCCTTTGGGTTTCAGCCTCACAGAAGCCCCAGACCCTCCTGTTTCATCAGGTAGACCTGAGCTAGAGAGACACACACTGCTTCTTCTTCTCGGCCCTACAGCATTGCTGGGGTACTATGGCTCCGAGTACATGCTGTGCCTCTCCGGTGCCACAGGCCATAAAGGTACAGCCCGGTCTGAGTGGCGTGGGAAGGGGGCATTGGTGGCTTCAAGCCAATTTGTGCCTCCTGGATTCTGGGTTTGACAGGGGTTGTAAATTAGAGCAGCCCAGGGACCTGCACTACCTTATGGAAGCCTATTCCATTCTATATAAGTTCTTATACTGCCCTTCTCACCACAGTATCTGAGTCCCCACCAACCCATGTATGGTTGCCATTGTCTACACTGCCACCAGGTTAGTTTTAATGCAATGTGCTGTGACCATTCCTCCACCTGCTGGGCCTGCCCTTAGTACATCATTATGGAAGAGGCTGCAAGTGGGGAATTGCATAGGACCATATACATCCTGCGTAAATTGCTCCTGTGCTGAGGAAATTCTGCTGCAAGCCATTGCAGCCCCTTTGCTAGTGGTGAATAGGGGCTGGAGTGGGGGCCGTATAGCAAAAGGAAACTGAGCTCATATATTGAAAGAAGCGTGTAGTGTCAATGCTGGTTAACAAAACCCAGGGCCCGTAATTGCACCGGAGTCTCGGCCTTCCTTTTCGACTAGGTAATCAGCTAAAGAGGTAGCAGCAATGGCTGTTGATGATTTTCATGCTTGTTAAGGAAGGCACGTACATGGTTCTGAGAATGACACCTGAAATGCCTGCCCCGTGCCAGGGAAAGAATCTCATGATCACTATTAGTGCGGAGGAGGGATTGCCTTTCCGCAGGGGTAATGTCCACAGCTCTGTGCTACGGCTAATGGCCATGCTTGTGGCAGCACGTTCCCCAGGCCTCTGCTGGTGTGCTCTGTATGCACGTGGCAGGGAGGTGTCCCTTGGATCTCCCTCATTTGTCTCTTTCTGAAGCATGGTGCTTAATCCCCAAGGGACTGACGTGGCAGGGAGGTGTCCCTTGGATCTCCCTCATTTGTCTCTTTCTGAAGCATGGTGCTTAATCCCCAAGGGATTGGCATCAATAATTAGTTCCATTTTTCTATCTGTATTGAAACGGCCAGGCTTGCTTCACTTGTTGTCTCCTGTTTGATGCTGTGCAGTTCTCTAGTGCCGTGGGGCTTCTTTCTGAATGAGCTCCGCAGTGTCAGGGCTGATGGTAGAAGCAGGATCACTGTCTGTTTCTGCATTCTGTGACGGGCTCAGCAACGGGTTACTTGACAGCACCAACTGCATCCGAGTGCCCACAGCTTGAGTTTTAATATGACTGACATCCACTAGCTATGGTAGCTCCTCCCACATGTGAATGTAGCTCTTGGGGTAACCGCTCAGAGATCATAGAATATTTCTTTGTGGTCTCTTTAAATGCGGTTTGTATATGAATGACTTGTAGAGCAACAATATGATTTCACTTGACATAGGCTCTGGATAGTTGGTCGTTCTCTTGCCATGCTAGTGGGCATAGATACAAGCTATTACAGTTCCTGCAGTGTTAGTTTGGGATTTTCTTTCTTTCTGTATGATAAATTGACTTAATTTCTCATGTTTCTTTTTGAATAGCTGCAGCAACTCAACCCCTTGCACATGAAAGGTTTCAGCTTATATTTTCCATCCAGCCCAGCTAAGATATTGCACCCTAGAGGAGATAGAAATAACTATCACACCTATAAACTAACAGAGCCTGATTCTGCTCTCACCCTAAGGTAAGGCAGAGGTAACTATGCAAATCAATGGATGTACAACAGAGTGAAAGTAGCATAAGTAAGAACAGAATCATGCCCAGAATTCCTTTTTGCCAATATGCGAGACCCTCTCTAATAAGTATTGAGATTCCTACATGATTATTATGATACTTTAGAAAGGTTATAGTATAGACATGATTGTTTAGGGGATAGGAAACAGTTTCACTGAGCATCATCAGTCTGTTAATAGCGATAGTACCAATTACCAGCCATACTATGTTTGGATACAAATGTAATGATGGGATCCTGACTATACAGGATATTAGCTTTTTCTCTTTGATATCCCTGTTGCACGTTAACTGTATGGTTATCACATGTTCTTGTGCAGTAGTGACATGGTAACTATAAAATGGTTCCACTGGAAACAACGATAATTAAATTAGGCAGCAACTCACATTATCATGGAACTTAGAGATGGAACAGCCTTTTACGTTATCTAATGCTTCTGTCTGAAATGCAGGATTGTTCCCTGTGTCATGTTTTCTAGTGCTTTGTTCACAATGTTTGGATTACAGCTACCTCGTTACATCCTGGAAACTGGGCAAATAACATGTGACACTAATGGAGTTTCTTTTCTATTGTGAGACGAAAACACAGCATCTTCATAAAATTCTGATTAGTACCTCTCCATCCCACCCCCTCCCTCACATGCTTGAAGGGTCCTGAGTTGTGATATTTCAAAATCCTTCCTTACAAGCATGAGAGATTTTAAGAAAAGCTTTTAAATGAATCCTAAATAAGTGAGTGGCTCAGGACATACGTGTGAGACTTGGCAGCTCTATTGACCTTTCAGTCCTTCTCAAGACTCCAACTGTGAAGAATTGGTTGGGAAACTATTTGGAATCTGTCACTGCCATTACTTAAGCTTCTGGTGTTGCTGCAGAGGGTATCATTGTGGGATTTTCCTTCCCACCAGGGTCAAGCACATGTCTTCATTGTGTACCAAGACCTTAATGGCTCAAATGTGATAGAAAATTGTGCCGTGCATGACTCTGTCATCAGGATATTGGGCTGGTGCCCCGGGTTTCCAAAATGTGGTGTATTTTCATTGCTCAAGTGTGCCAGGCTCTGAGTCTCAACTGCTTGTTGGTAAAGTGGAGAAATGGGCAATGCCATAGAAAGAATAGTAATTCGAGGTTATTTATCTGTGCTGTAGAAGATGTTTAGGCCACACATTCAGTTTAAGCCCAGCCAGCAATTAGGTCTTGTCAAATCAGTTTTTCGTTTATCCCGTCTAAACAGGAAGAAGTCCCTCTTTCAATCCCTCAGCCTAGAATTGAGAGTGGAAATTTCCTATAACCTAAATTAAGTGTTTTAATTATATACTAAGTAAGTCTTTACATTTGCCAGTCTGCTGCTGTGTGTTGAGCAAGAAATTTGCCCTCAACTGCTCTAAAGTGATTTATTGTCAGAATTATAGAATCAGACATAAATAGTGTATCACTAACTGACTCCAATTTCTGTAGGAATAATCTAGAACCCTAGGCACTGCAGGATTTAAAACCAAGAGTATTCATATAGAAAATGTGTCCACCATGACTTACATCCAGATGTGCTCAGAACCAACAAACAACCTATCCCTGAGAACCACAGTAGAATAAGCATACCAAATCAAGCCCACTATTTTCTCATTCCAGCAACTCACCCCCACACCTGAGTGCCTCAGAAAGAAGATGGTTTTGCATCATGCCTGTATGATCAACAAATTCAGGCTCTGGTGGATTGCGGTGTGAATAGGATGGGAGTAGAGTTACACTGTGAGATGCAACACTGGTAAAGAATCCCAAAAAGAATACACCTGATCATATGACTCCCATGATGCTCTGTGGTGATTCAAGCAGAATGGTGACATGAGTGTATTATAAGAGATGTAGTCCAGCCAGGGAGCCAGACTCACAGAGGAGCACTGAGGCACGAGGCACCCGGATTACAGCTCCAATGAGACACTGCAGCCGCTCAGATGGACACAGATTAATGCCAATTTAAGCAAAAACGAAATATTTCATTTTTATTTTCCCAATGGAAAATTGAAAACTTTTTGCAAAATAAAAATGTTCCCATGACAAATGTCAACAAAGCAGAAACTGCATTTTCCATTGAAAAACATGTTGATGGCAAATTCTCAACCATCTTTAAGCATGATGTGAAGTCTTTTAATGTTTCAGTTGTCTTCCCATTGATGTCAATGGACAAACGCATTAGTAAGAGGCAGTCCCTGTCCCAAAGAGCTTCCAATGTAAGTAGACAAAGCAAAGGGAGGGCAGGAAGTATCATTGCTTCCATGTGACTCATGGGGAAATAAGTCCTGGAGAGAGGAAATGATTACCCCCAGGACACACTGGAAGTGTGCTACAGAAATGGGAAATGAATCCACATTTTTTGAGTCCCAGTCACAACAAAGCCAACCTTCAATGAATACATTTGAATAAAAAAACACACATTATTGATTGAATATTAAATACTGAACAAGAGCTACCACTGGCTGGCTGAAAGTTTTGAAAAAAGTTCAAAAATTAAAAACAAACCACTCAGGACAGACATATTAAAAACTTTGCTTGAATAACAGCATAGGATGGTAGGCTGCATTGAATGTTACCAACTGTAATATTTCTGAAGTGTTTTCTGTGATGCTCTTTGCCAAATAAGTGCAATAATAGCACTAAAGAAAAAACCTCTTCAAACACGAAGCCATTTTTGTTGGTGGCGCTGAATTTTCTGAATGCCAACTACCTGCTGAGTAAATCTTTGGAAGCACACAAAAAAGTTTGTTCTTTTTTTAAATGTGGATTGGTTTGGGGTATTGTTTGATTCTACCTTTGATAAGGGTCATGTTTCTGGATTTAGTTGGCTAGTTTATTTGTTCCAATTCATTTAAAAGGGACCCTGCAGCTATCTGAGAAGAGAGCGTGGTATTATATTACTATTGCTCTGCAAAGTACGGGCAAGAATTTATTGTAAAAATTCAAAGATTTTCTGTGGGAGTCCTCTCCAAAATGAAGGCATTCAGTCCGTTGTAGTGTAGTTAATATGCTAGCATTGCACTGGACTAATTAGACTAATCTCTGACATACAACATTAAAATGCCTGATAAGATAATACTGGGTATCATCTATACCTGCAAGAGTTCAATGTAAGGGATGAGGAAGATGACTGAAGTCTATCAGCTTCCAATACATCAGCTTCCTATCTTCCTGTCACAGGAACCAAGAACTCCCATTAACTTCAGGGAGAGCTACTCATATCCTGGGGCAGGAGAACAGGGCCCTGGGAAGGGGATCAGCCTTACAAAAGGCTGAATGCTTCTTACAAAGTCCTGATTGCCTTCAGTTATCTTGGGCTTCACTGGAAGGAGCGGGTGCAGCACATTGGAGGTTGGGCGCCAGGATTTTTACTTCTTACATGAAAGGAAAACAACATATAGTTATCCTATAGTCTTTCTCTCTTCCCCCTCAAATTGTTTTCGGGCTTGTCTATAAAGGGGAATTGACCTGCATAACTATTCTGGAATAACTATTCTGCAGTAACTCCCCATGTGTACACTATTCCAGAATAAAAGTGCCTCTATTCAGGAATAATTACTCTGCGCACAAAGCAGAGTAATGCTTCCAAAATAAAATCACTTTTATTGTGGGCTAGAGTACCCACATGGATGAGTTATTCTAGAACAGCTATGCCGGTCAATTTCCCCTGTGTAAACAAGGTCTTAGATCTTTAGGACTAAATCCAACAGTTTACTCCTGTGAGAAATCCCATTGTATATAGCCCATGTTTGGGGCTTAATCTTGCTTCCATCAAAGTCAGTGGAAGCTTTGCTATTGTTTTTATTGGCAGCAGGCATATGCCTATGGTTTGCTGTCATAGTCCAGTCCCTAACTAAAAAGAGAATGGCATTTATGACTTTGAAATCTCTATTGATGTGGCTGTGCATGCATTTACCCTATCTCGGACTTTACTCGTTCATAGGACTCATCTGCACATCGAAAGACTACTTCAACATGCCTCCACTGCCACTGAGTAACTTTTCCAGGCAGAAAGTCACAAGAGATTTCAGCTGTACTGTAATGCAGAGTATAATGACAGTATAATAGTATAGTATCTAACCTCCTACAAAGTGCTCTGAAAATGGGGAGGTTGGCTGAGATTATTCACTGCTGCGAACAAATCCCCCATTCCTCTGTGCAGATAAAAAACTCCTGCCTAGCAGCTCCAAATTGGTTGGAATATTCATGCCTCTAATGAGAGAAACCTTTATAACCCACTCCTTACGCCATGCCAGAGTTACTGTGAGGAGGATCATAAAGAGCCTGCAGAATGTACTCTCTGATTCACCTGTCTTATTATTTTTGCAATCATGGATAGTAGGGAGTATCTACTGGATGCCCAGTGTAAGTGTTCCACATGCAGGAGCTTATGGCGCGATATATGGTGAGTGGCTGTGATGATATCGTCTTCGCATGACAGCAAACAGGAGCTAATAAAGTAAACAAAAACAAGAATGTTAATATTATTAGCAGATAAACCCTTTCTACTGAGTAATGTCTATGTTTCAGGAAAGCAAAGCTTGGCTTTGATATTATCCATGAGTTTTAATTAAAACATGTTTGCTTCTGAAGGCTCTTAAGAGTCAGGTAATGCAGCAGCATCTCCTGGACCTGTTGGGAATTTCCAGCAGAAATGTCCATGGAGGCGTATGGTAAATACAGTTATTCAGAACCAGTCGGTCAAATCCTTCAGCCCCTTTGAAATCAATGGGAGTTGGCCCGAATAAGGATGCAGCAGTGTAAGAGGTGGCCCATGAGAATCAATAGCATAACTCCCATAACTGGGCGCCATGTTTGTTTGCCCACTCTTCAACTGAGATCTGTTTTTAACTGTAAGTAACCAAGAGGAGACGTCTGTATATCATTTACCTCAGTATGTCCTTCCTCTCATTCCTACAGTGTGCTCTTCTCTCTCTCCTTTCTCACTGGAGTCTGACATAATAAAAAGACATCACCAACGATTAAAATGATTTCTCTCCATTCCAACACCTGCTGCTGCCTTCCAGCACCTGGGTAGCATTTTAATACTGGCATATACAGTTGGCATATTAATAATTATCACCAGCCATCATCATAACTCATGTTTTATTAGCATGTAAAGTGGTGTAGGGGACTGGCTTGAACATTCCTGTTGAAAGTCATAGAATGTGCCACACTAATAACTTCCAAGTACTAGTCTTCCAACTCCAGGGCCCGATTTCCCCTTTGCTATATACAAGCAATTTCCACTGAAGCCACTGAGAGATGTGCTTGAGATTTCAAAGCAGTCTAGTGGATTTAGCCAGATATATTCCATTAAAATTAATGAAAAACAAGTGTCTAAATGCCTTGGACTGCTTTACTCTTAATCTACGGGTAACATGAAGGTAATTAACCATTGACACAACCTACCTAAGGCTGTAGTGGATTCTCCAGCTCTTGAAGACTTTATATCAAGAGTGGAACTCTAGCTCAGCCCGAAGTTGTAGGCTTGATGCAAGAATTACTGGTTGAAATTCTATGGCCTGTGTGAAGCAGAAGCTGAGACTACTTGATCATAGTGATTCCTTCTAGCCTTTAAATCTATGAATATCCTATAGGAGCAAAAACTGGTCTGGAAATTTTCCATTTAAATTTCCCTGCTATATATTTGTTTTTGCTCATAATTGTTTTTTTCTGGTGTTTCAAACCTTGTTCCAACAATCTATTATGAATTGTGTGTCACCAGTGTTAAGTCATTATCTATTCTGTATTATTATTATTATTTATTTATCATGATCGCTCATAGGAGTGCCAGTCATGGAGCATTGTGCTAGGGGCTGTGCAAACACAAAACAAAAAAGATGGTCCTTGGCTCAAAAAACTCAAAATCTAATTAATTGTTCTATCATATATTTAAGCTGTGTAATCAAAATGACTGCCGATTGTCTTGGGATTTGATTCAGAGTTAGATGAAGATGAATATGCATAGCTTCTTTCATAGCTATAAAAAGGAGCTATCTCATTTCTTTCTTTAATTTTTCTTTGAGTTTTTTGGTGTTTTTCTGCAGCATATTTTCCTATGTTCTTAACAATGATCAAAGATCTGGAATCACTACAAGCCTGTAGCTTTCTATTTATCCATAGGCCAACTGCCGTGCATGCAGACATAATGCATGCTCTTATACAATATCCTGCCAAAGAAATGTCTTTAACTACAAAAGGCCTCTTATGGCTCGTGAGAGAGATGAGCTGGTGGGGATAATGAAAGGAAAATATTCACAAGCGTTCATTTATTTCCATTCCATGGATATTTATACAGTTTTATACTCATAGGAATGTTTGTGTGAAGAGGAAGCATTCTGAATACGTGTGTCAATATGTTTGGGCACAAATATTTCTACTTGTAACGGGCAAGCAGGCCTCATGTTGATGGAAGTTTTAGTCATGCATTGAGCGAGCAGTGAGGACACCATGTGACCATGGACACAGGATGAATAGTCCGTTATAACTGGTGGATACTCAAAATAATGGCTACAGAGGATAATTCACATGCTGCCCATAGGCTGAAATGTGCTGGAATAAGCCATTTGACATGTAATTCCAAGAAATGAACAAACTGTGACAACTGAATTTGTGAACAGGACAATGGCTAAATTCATTGAATAAATTGTCTCCTGGCGCTAGAGGTAATTTTGGGTTGGATCCTGTGTGGTGTTGAGAACCATCAACTCCCACCGCCTTGGCTCCTGCAAAACTCTATTAACTGCAATACAGTTACACTGGTTTGAATGAGAGCAGACAAAACCCGTATGTATTGAATGGGTTTCCATGCGTATTGACTTTGTCCAGGCCTTACCTTAAAGAGAAGCTGCAAAGGTTTGGTTACATCTAAAATGTCTGCTTTTGTCCTGCCTTTCATGTACATAAGGCCTAAAGCATCTGTGAACGTGGAGACGCAGCCCATTCTACTTGGGACAATCGTCGACTGGGATAGAGGTGTTCCATTGACTTCTACACTGTCCCCACCTTGTCTCTACAGGACATACAGGAGGCTTCATTATTTTATGCTTCTGCAGAGAGATGGCTGGAGCATAGGGATTATGGGTGGCGTAGGGGGCATTAGTAGCTGGCACTATGTAGAGCAGCCTTGTGACTGATCTACTTTACGCTAGTGACTATATCAGCAGCCAGACATCCCCAGTTTGAGGGATACTTGAAAGTGGTTTAAAACTACTTTGACCCCCACCTGTTCTTGAGTGAGCTGAGCTCAACTCAGACACTGGAAAGGATCTGGGTTGTTATTATTACGTACATCCATGCCATGTTTTAATTTGCCTCCCCAAACAACCAGAACCTATTCCAGCATTTCTTTTATTTAAAAACAGTCATGTACTCATTAGCTCTTACAAGAACAAACTAACAAGAGATGGAGGTAAAAGAAATTCTGGAGAGGGAACACATTTTAGCTTGAAGGGCTTATTATAAAAAGCGGGGAGTGAAAAAGCATGATATCAGTAATGGAAAATGCCTAAGTGTAGTCCATTCTAAATCTCAGTGTGCATCTAAAATTATTTCTGTTAGTTACCTGTCCAGATATGAGCGGTAATCGTTGTTATTATAACTGTCTGATGAAAAGAATCAGAGCTACAGAAGGTGAGGGTTTCAAAGATTTGAAGAAAAGACAGATCAGTGCTCAGATCAATCTGACCTTGAAATCCAAGTGTTTTTGTTGCTTCTGCATCTTTGTGCTGTTTTCAGAAACAGATTATTTCTGGCGAGAGAGACAGACAGAAACACACAGAGCTTGAGAGAGTCTGGCTTGTGCTTCAGAGGCGTAAATCGTTTTCTCTTGATTCTCCTTTTGGATTTTTGCATAGAGCAGAATTAAACTAATTAATTATGGCAATGGCATAACCATTAGTGCCCAGCCATGCGCTAGTTGAGGGTCGGCGAGGGTTTTCCCTTTAAAGTTAAACACCGCTTGTGTTTGGCTCTGTGTGTGTGGTGGATGTGGATGTTAAACACCCGGGCTATTACAAGTGGGCTAAAAATAAGCACAAAGGTTTGCATCCGGGAGGTGAGAACTATTTAGTTTTTCTCTCTTGTCCTTTCTTTGTTTCCTCTGTCACCTTCCTTCCTTCCTTCCTTCCCTGGTCTTTTTCAAAGGGCTGTTCTCTGTGCCTCAGTTCCCAATGCTCTGTCCCCATCTCTGTCTCCTACTTTCAGTTTTTGTGTATCTCTTTCACTGCTTTGACTTCTGGCTCACCTCCTCTTTTCTCCTACCCTGTCCACCATGCCAGCTACCATTCTTGCTGCAGAGAACCCATTCTCACTACTGTAAATGGAATCAGTTGGCCTATTTATTTCAATGGGATTTTAGAGTAGCAAAAATATCGTATTTTGTATCAATACTACGGCCCTAAGTGCTCTCTGGGTGTTGCTTGATCCAAGTCGGCTCAGAAGCAGCCCTTTATTCATACTCCGGGTGGATTATGTGCTGGGAGGCGATTTCCCTAGATAAAATGAGGTGAGTTAAGAACAGACCATAGCCTTCATTTTGATTTTTCTCATGTCTGTGGCTTTGTGTCAGGCCCTTTGGGGTAAAAGTTCAGAGTGCTTATAAATGGGTGGACAGTTTTATTCCCCAAATTCAAGCAGGCTCATTTTTTGCCCGTTCTGGTTTAGTTGCAAAATTTCAGGGTCGGGGGGTCAAATCTTGAGCATTGCTAAACAGCTAGGGTGCTCTCATTGACAAAATTCATATTGAATTTGATAGGAGCAGGATCAAGCACCTTCAGTTCCCACTGGATCTAGTGCTGCAAGGTGCTGAACACCCTCACTTTCTATGGGATTGTGGGTGTTCAGTGTCTCTCAGGAGTTGCCCCTAAATTGGGGATTATTCATGCCCCCATACCACTTTTACATTACATGGGGGAAAGAGTGCAAGAGTTCAGGATTTTCATGAAATCGCACCAAAAAGAAGCTCTCACAAAGCAACCACATGGGCCCGGTGTTGTGCAAGGCTTTATACATGCTCATATCCTGCTAAAGACCCTGGGATTTGTGTGGCTCACACCCTAAAAAACACCCCTTCAAATGACTGCCACTGAAGTCAATGGCAAAACTCCCAGAGACTTCAATACTGCAGGATTGTATCCTAAATAAGCTCATTTGGGAGGCATGTTAGTTTTGGCAACGTGGGGAGGGTGGGACTCGGGTGACCTGGGGTTTATTCCTGGCTCTGCCACAGACATGCTGGGTGACCTTGAGCAAGTCACTTCAGCTCTATGCATCAAGTGGAGCTCATCCGCTGTGTCAGGAAGACCACCTTGGAGAAAGGTGTTAGAGAGCTTATTTCTTCACTCTCCCACTTCCCTGGTCCTTCTCGCATAAATAGAGAGCAACAATACTCAAAGTCCGAAGGTGCAAACAAATGAAAACCTTCAGATCTGGCCTGCGAGTTTGTAAAAGTTGTGCCAATCACATATGCTCATGGGTCTGCTCCGCCAACCCCAGCTACCGGGATAAGCTTTGGCTATATTTTGGGCTAACGACCCAAGCATTAGTTTTGGTGATGTGTGGGACACTAGAGTCATATAGAGTTTAAGGCCAGAAGGGACCCGCAGACCATCTGGTCTGACCTCCTGTATATCACAGGCCACCAACAACACCCAGCACCGAAGGGAGGCTGCTCCTGCCCCCAGCAGCTTATAATCCATGAAATAGGTTTAATCTTCTCTAAATTTCCTCTTTGTTTAGCATTGACTGGGCCTTCCACAAAGGCGTTGAAGTCAGTGCAAAGAATCCCCTTCACTTCAGTGAGCTTTGGATCGAGCCTATGCTGAGCATACAAAGCTCCTGGTCTATGCCCAGAACTGGGTCGATGTTAATGGGAGCAGAGGACTGTGGGATCAGACCCTGAAAATGTGCCCTCTTTTGGAATAAGTCACATGCTCAACTTTGAATTATTTTAGGGTTATAATGGCAAAAAACCCTAAAACTTGCGAAGCTGCCACTGGAACACTGAGGGGTTTTTTTGGGGTTTTTTTTTTGGCCATTTCACAAAATTTTCAGAATGCCCAAATCCTCCCATTTCATTTGCTCTGCAATGTGCTCCATACAGCTCTCTGCATGGGATGCAAAGTATTTGCTCCATGCTCCACTGCATCCCAGTGAAGCAAAAATCATTCCTTGCTGACTGGTACCCTGCTGACATCCCATTTCTGTTAATTAGGACCCTGAGTATTTAGCACAAAATATAAATGTGGCAGGATTCCAAGCTGCAGAAAGGAGGGAAAGGGGGGAAATGGTTGGACAGCTAAGGGGATATGTAAATGTATTTAAAATAGATGATTCTAGCTGCAGTGAACAGATGATTTTTTTTTGTATTCCGACTGGATGGCTTTAATCAAAAATGATAGTTCATACATCTGCTCTTTGAAGATAAGCCTGCAGTTACACAAATCACTTAAAGAAAGAGTCTGTGGTGTGCTGATGAGACCTTAAAAAGTCTAACCCATGACTAGGACGATTATAGTCTGGTTACTTCAGCAAGTTGCTAATTCTGAAATATTAGGCTGAGTTATATGTCCTGTCTGAGACATGAAAGTGAAGCCTGTAGATTGTGCTAAAGCAATTAAGATGTTTTACAAATCATTAGAGAACTTTCTTGATTTAATAGGGACTTACCCCCCCTCCCCTTCCCAACTTTTCTCAAAATGTTTGACCTAGAAAGGCAGCTTTCCATCATCTTGACATTTATTTTATAACAGAAGGTGGAGATTATAAATTAAAGCGAGCCAGCTTTAGGGGGATGCAGGGCTCCTCTGGAAGCTGCAGACTTAAATTTAGGATGATACCAGAAAGTATTTACCTTTAGAAAGATTAACTGAAATAGATTGATAGAACTCAGATGCAATCTCAGGAGAAACAGGTTCAGAACATATAGAAGAAATCCATTCTTCGAAGCCAAAAGAAAAAGGAAACACACATTCATCTTGTTTCATTTCCATTTTGATTTGAACTCATTAGAATCAATAATTTTTTAAAAAAATCATGAGTGAATACCTCGCTTTATTTCATCAGGCCCATATGTTCATTGTCCATGTAAAGTCGCACAGGGAGGAGCGAATTAGACAGAGACTTTGGTGGCTTTGAATGTGAAGCACTTGGACTATAGAGTCACCAACAACGCTGTGGATTTGGGGCCTGATCCAAAGCCTATTGAAGTCAGTGGAAAGACTCCCATTAACTTCACTGGGCTTTGGATCAGGCCCTTGGTGAGAATGTGGTAATGGTGTGGCACGTAGCTGCTGAAGAGATCAAAAGCTGAGGATCAGAAGAAAAAGATGGGTCCTTCCTCTGCTTATCCTTGGACAGATGTGGTGTTTTTCTCCTTCCATGCCATTTTATGTCCCCTATTCCCTAGCATAGCAATGCAGCACAAGAACTTTGTTGGCTATACTGCCTTTGACTCTTTACTGCCCTCTCTGACCCTGGTGATGGGGTCAGGGTGCATTGGTCCCAGAGGCTATGTTAACACCATTTCCAGCAGCATTCAATCATCTTCCGTTTTCACATGGACTTTTCTCTGCATAGACAGGGGGATGTGTTTGTGGAGCAGCTCTTTCCCAGGACTCTGGCCACACCTACTTTATTTCTTGCAGGCCTATTGGTGAGGCGAAACAATCTATTTTTTAACCGCCAAGTTAAGGTGAGGGCTTCTGGCCTTGTTGGGCATCTTTCCCTCCGAGTCAGAATGGTGGCTGAGCAGATGCTACTGGGTTCAGTTTGCTTGGGATTGTAAGATTCTCTCTGGGTTTTGGATGCACATGAACCTGAAATCTGGCCCCCACTGACTGTCAAAGGAGGGACACTGTGAAACTTGTTAAGCCACTCCTTCATTACTTGAGGCCTCTCCTAGGAGCAGGGCTGGAGCAAGGATATTTTGCGCCCTAGACGAAACTTCCACCTTGCGCCTCCCCCCAGAACATCGCTTATTATAAACTTTCAAAAATTAATACTGCATAATATGGCATTGCTCATTAGAATTAATACATATTCGGCTTGAAAATTTATTAATTTCATTATTTAGACTACATATTTAATGAAAATAAATTAATAAACTGACAGGCTGTGGGGCTGGCTGGCTTGGGGCAGGGGGGTGCAGCAGGGGTTGGCTGGAGACGGCGGGGTGGTGGGGCTGGCTGGCTTCAGGCAGGGCAGGGGATGCGGAGCTGGTTGGAGATGGGGTGTGGGGCTGGCTGGCTTCGGGGAGGGGGTGCAGCAGGGGCTGGCTGGAGACAGGGGGTGCGGGGCTGGCTGAGGGCAGGGTGGCGGGTACCAGGGCCATCCCTAGATATTCTGGGGCCCTACGCAGCCCCCCCGCGGGGTGTGTGTGTGTGCTCCAGGCCTCTGTGGGGGGGTAGGCTTCCGTGGGGGGCAGGCCTCCATAGGGTCGGGGCTGGCTTGGAGGCAGGGGGGAAACACCCCCCAGCACTCACCGGTGGCGCGGCTGGGGCCAGGTCACTGCACTTCCTGCCGCCGGTGAGTGCAGCCCCGGCCCTGCTGCAGAGCTCAGGGGAGTGGGGGCGGGGCGGGGCTGAGCAGGGGCGGGGCCCTGGGGAAGAGCCAGAGCAGCAGGGAGCAGTGCAGCGCCCCCGGTGGCCAGAGGAGGAATGACATCACTTCCCGACCGGCCGGTGGCCAGCCGGCCAGAGCTGATCAAAGCCGCAGTGCCCCCTCGCACAGCGGGAAGAGGGTTACACATTTAGCCGGCGCCGGGTGAGCATCCCAGACATTTTGGGCACCGCTTTTTGACACCCTCAAATCTTGGCGCCGTAGGCGGCTGCCTAGTTTGCCTAGTGGATGCACCGGCCCTGCCGAGGAGAAATGGGAGGCATTGTGGCCTGCAGTGCAATCTCCTTCTTTAGGATCTCCAGCACGTGGCAGATTGGGGCAGTTAACCACATCTGGCGTCTTTGAGGAACCAGCTAAGCAGGCCTGTTTCTCTTCTACTTGTACCATCTCATCACTGGTATCTTCCGGAGGCAGGTCCGCCTGCCTCCCTCATCCCCTGTTCAGCAGCATCTCGGAGGATCACAAACACCTTTCTGCTGCTGACCGCCTATGCCTCACTCTGCGACCTAAGGTGTCCAAAAAGCATACTGTGCAGCTAGGAATTCCCAGAGGTTCCCTGTTCTCACGAGCCTCCTAGCTGATAGTAACTGAAACTACTGATGGCCAGGGCAGAGAGGGTTCAGCTGAGGCTGGGGAAGGTGGAGAAGGAAAAGGAAAGAGTGGGGGAAATGTATTAAAAACCTTCAGAAAATGTTATTAAAATCCACTCAGTGGTTTAGGTTGGGTTTTTTATTAATTATTATTATTGTTCCCTGGACGCAGCTCTGAATGTTGTGAGCTTTTTTGACTGTATTTCCCTGTGGTTCAACAATAGGTGTCTACAACAACTAGCATTAGACTTGGGCTGAGATTTTTCATTTCCTTGCTGCAAGCTGCAGTAACTGCAAAAAGCATTGAGGAGCTCCATAGAACCACTATACAATGGCTAAAGCTCTTTAACTATTATACGGTCCTAGAGAGGATATTTTTATAGCTATGGACCATTATAAATTCTCTAGCTGATGAGCCTTACATTGAATTTTTTGTCCACACTCTAAACTGTAATTGCTTAATAATTAATTCTCCTGCTATGGTGAAATAAGTAACTGGAATGTGTCGATATTGTTTACAACCTGGGATCGTTCTTCCTCTTTCAGGCCCAAGTCTGCACAGCCATGAGCGTCTTCAACTCTATCTCAAAAGGCTCTCAGCACCTTACAGGATGGAACCCCCTCTTCGAGTCAGTTCAGTTTGCAGAGATTTGGGAGCTGGATGTCTTGGTGTGATGCTGTTTGGTTTCTACTTTCATGGGTCTCATCTCTCATCTCCCAGGAGGTTTGGATCCAGGATTGCAGTTTGGCCTACTGTAACAATGAATTATTTTCACGTCCTTCTGCTTCCAGTTCTTCCCACACACTTTGTCTCTAGGATCCCAAGTCTTTAACCTCTCCGTTGTTTGGCTCTTTCTATCAGCTGCTTGGCCTTTGCTCCCCCCTCTTGGCTCTAGCCAACCTCTCTTCTCTGTAGGTGCCCCTAAGATGTTTCACACTAGTGAGCACTATGATTTAGTCTGGTACAGTGGTTCTCCAAGCCAGTCCGCCACTTGTTCAGGGAAAGCCCCTGTCGGGCCAGGCCAGTTTGTTTGAACGCAACAGGTAAACAAACTGGCCTGGCCCGCCAGGGGCTTTCCCTGAACAAGCGGCGGACCGGCTTTGAGAATCACTGGTCTAGTACATATACTTTTCATGAAATAATGTCCTTCTTTAAACTCTCACTGACCTTTTAAGTCTTGGATAAATAAAACACAGGTGCATTTTAAAAGAGTGGTTCAGCACATCCAGCTGAACATAGCACAATCCACATAACACACAAACCGGGGGTAACCCGATGAAATTAATAAACAAACATAAGGAAGTACTTCTTTTCACAATGCAGTCAACCTGGGGAGCTTGTTTCCAGGGGATGTTGTGAAGGCCAAAAGTATAACTGAGTTCAGAAAATAAATAGATCAGTTGATGGAGGATAGGTCCATCAATGGCTATTAACCAGGATGGTCAGGGATGCAACCTCATACTCTGAGGTGCCCCTAAACCTCTGACTGCTAGAACCTGGGACTGGATGACATGAGATGGATCATGTGATAATTACCCTGTTCTGTTCACTCCCTCAGAAACATCTGGCATTGGCCACTGTTGGAAGACAGGATTCTGGGCTAGATGGACCATTGGTCTGACACAATATGACCATTCTTATGTTCTACCAGTTAACCCACTTTACTGGTATCTCAGACAACTACATGGGCTCAGGGAAAATATTGACAGCTTTTAATTCAAATTGATCCCATTCAGAAACATCAGAGAACCATTCTCCAACATCTAACAATTTGGTAGTTGCACAGGACTTTATATGTGCTAATTATTCCACACACTGCCTGCAGAGATGTCATGTTCATTGCCTGGAATAAAACTCCAGACCTTCTGCGCCACACAAAAACACAAATCTCACCCTCTTGAGCTAAAGCATGTTCTTACAAATGGGCCTCTGGCCTGTTGGCTTTACTGTGATACAATAATAAATAAATAATTTTCCATTAACTATAGCAACATTAGTGCCTATAGAGTCTGTGACTCAGCCACTTGACAGCAGCAGATCTGACATCCTATACGCAAGAGATTGGTATACTTGTAACCGCACATACAAATATATTGCACTCACTCCATTAGTCCTATAGTTCAGGCTACATTCCAGATCTAATTTATAGGTATGTGTGTGGGACGTGTTTGAACAAATATTACTAAGTCTAAAGGTTCCCCCATGGGTTAATCGTATAGTCTGTATCTCCTATTATATTCTCAATGTTGTTATTTCTTTGTCAGGGCTCTACTTTCATCAGAACTTCTTCTCTTTTGTTGTCTTTGTGAGGGAAAGGGCTCACCACTTATAAGCGATACCATCACTTCTTCAGAAGCAAATGTCCACCTATTCCTGTGGTCTCCAAATGCTTACTGACTGTAGTGCAGGAGACTTACCCAGTCTTGGAAGTTTGCTCTCCGTTTGCCAAGGCTTTTTAAAGGATTGGAAACCAGTTTGGGTCAAGTAAGAACATGTCTGAACTTTCACCCAAGACAGCACACTCATTCTCTTCCCCAAAAAGTGATTATACATTGTGACCCCTCTCCCCCTCCCCCGCCCCAGCCCCCAGCCCATTGATGCTAATGGGAGAGCTGTACAATATTTAATGGATCCAATCCTGTTCTCATTGAAATCAGTGGTGGTTTTGCTATTACTTTCAGGTAGGATTCTGAGTGCAGGATTGGGTTCATCATTGTTATTCATGAGTTGTATCTGCAAGTATTCAGTGTAATCTCGTTATAATGTAATTCAATAAGTTGTATGTTTCTACTGTTCATCAGTCATAAAGCTGGTAATTAGTCCTACAACTCTACAGCTATGACAATACCTAATAGTATTATCACAGAGAATGTATTGAGAATGTGTTTTGTATTTTCATTCTTGCAACTGAAAGGGAACAAATCGTTACTGTTTTTTTTTTTAATTAAATGTATCTCTTGAATCCCACGCTAATTTAGGTTTTAGAAATTCCATCAATATCATGGCAAATAATAAATATGCAGATGCTTGGACTACATCAGTTTTAGTGCTGTGATAAAGAGGTCATTTAGTGGAATGCTCTTGTGTTTATATGTACTGTATTTCTTCACCAACACGAAATAGTTCAGTCATTTCATTCATTCTTCTGCAGGACAAAGTCACTGATGGTACAGTGCCCAACTGCAGTGAAACCTCTTTATAAAAATGATATTAATTCCCCTCCCACCAACCTGATTTCATGTCTTCAGGAACACTGTGTCAATTATAGACTAGACAAAAAAAAGCTGCTGTCAAGGGGCTTCCGAGGAGTGGAATTGCCATGCAGATCTAGTTACGCCATGTAAAATTAATCATTATATTTCTGCTGCAACCTTGTTTTTCTATTTGTGTCACACAGGGATTCTTAAATGACCTAATATTGAATCTAGTGAATTACAGGCTGGAGACCACAACGTTTGCTATGCCCTGACTGAGGATGGATAGATCTACAGGTTGCAGTTTTTCCTCATCTGCTTTGGAGTCTGTTTGCCTCCTGAGCCACCTCATTAATCATTCCTGGATTTCACCTTTCCGTAAATGGGAAGAACTTGTTAGTAGACTATTGTTTCTTTGCAGACTATATTTTTTAAATAGTTTAATATGTGATAAGCACAAAATCAAAGGGACATTGTGAAATCTTTCAGTTTGTAATGAAAAGTGACATTGGAGGTCCCAGTCTATACTCTGATTCTATCCCTATTAATCAATGCACTTTAAGCACATGGTTAACTTTACCCATGTGCTTAGGTCCTATTGACTTCAAAGTGACTTGAGTATGTTTTTGCAATAAAAGCGTGTGCTTAAGTGCTTTGCTGAATAAGGATGGACTTACACAAATACTTAAATGTTTTGCCAAACTGAGGCACTAGTGTTTTAAAAAATGAAAAGTAATCCTAAGAATTTGAATCAAACTTTTAAACTTAATACATTGCATATACTATTAAAGTTGATTTATTTGAGAACAAAGGGATTTCTAAGCACAGAGACAGAGGATTAGGAATTCCAGAGTTCAAACATGGGCTTTGACAGAGACGTTGTCTCTGTCCTTGGACACTTTTACTCAGTTTCCCCATCTGTAAAATGGCGCTAATAGTAACTCCCACCTCAGAAAGTGTCATCTGGTTTAACTTATCATGGTTTGTAAAGTGCTTTGAAGAAGAGTGTGATTATTTACACTTGATTAGTAATGCAGTTAAATGGAGTATCATTTTAAAAGAAGCTAAGAGTCCTGTGGCACCTTATAGACTAACAGACGTATTGGAGCATGAGCTTTTGTGGGTGAATGCATCCGAAGAAGTGGGTATTCACCCACGAAAGGTCATGCTTCAATACGTCTGTTAGTCTATAACAGGGGTCGGCAACGTTCGGCACGCGGCTTGCCAGGGTAAGCAGCGTGTGCGAGTGATGTGCTGGCCGTGGCTTCTCGCCGCCCCCATTGGCCCGGGACGGCGAACCGCAACCAGTGGGGGCTGCGATCGGCCGAACCTGCCGCGTCAGTAGGTAAATAAAACTGGCCCGGCCCGCCAGGGTGCTTACCCTGGTGAGCTGCGTGCCGAACGTTGCCGACCCCTGGTCTATAAGGTGCCACAGGACTCTTTGCTTCTTTTACAGATCCAGACTAACACGGCTACCCCTTTGATTTTAAAAGAAGAATGTTCCCCATAGGTGAAATATTGGTAACTAAATATTACACATTTATTTAAACTTTTTCAGTTGTATTTCTCTCCCAAGGGCATGGATTTAGACAATGTGTTACAAAGAAGCTGCCCTATTAATGGAAATTTTTCCATGACAGTTTCCACGGTGTTGAAAAACCATCTTCCACTGAAAAAAATGTTTTCATGGAAGGTTTTTCGCCAGCTCTAACAAACATTGATTTATATAGCTTCACAACTTGTCCATTATGTAAAGGCACAGAGAAGATGAGACTGAATGTTTCAAATGGGAATACCTAAAGTTTGGGAAACAGATTTAGCACCTTAACTTTAGGCACCCTTGTGTGCAAATTCTGGCCTAAAGTCCAGAAACTCAAAGAAATTTAGGTGCCTAACTCCGATTGAAATGTATGGACGTTAGATGCCTAAATACCTTTGAGGATCTGGGCCCAAAAGACTTGCCTGTGCCCAAGTTTACATAGTTAGCCATTGGCAGAGTCCTAAATAGAAGCCAGGTTGCCTGATTCCCAGACCTTTACCCATTGCAAGTTTCGTTTTAGCCTGCTAGGTCCCTCTGTCAAACTATTCCCCAAGATCCAGGTAATGGCATGGAGAAAATTGCTGTGCTTTCTGTTCAGTGATGATCAGGGCTTCTAATATGAGATTCTTAAATATGGTATCTACTTGGATGGCTGCTGATGAGTTAAGTGTTTTCATTTGGGAGCCTTGATCTTAGTAGTCGTAAATCGTGAGCCTGGTCTGTCCTATAGGAGTATAGTTTTCTATGTTTATAGGTATCCTTTTGAGGATGAAATTGCTGATGTCATAGTCTAGAATTTGGTAAATGAACTCTCTTTGGGCTAAGGTGGGAACTCAGTGAAGTATTGTTCTGATCCTGATCCTCCTGTGAGTGGGGAGGGACCTTCAACTCTTGTCTAAGTCAATGGGAATTGAGGGTGTTTGGGAGCTCTCAGGTCATATGGAGCATCTTGGAGGATCAGACCATAAATAGAAAGAGGGCATTTTTGGCTCTCAAAGGTATACAAAGGGTTTATGTTCACCCTTTTACCTTTCAACAAAGAAACAGATATTTCCTTCAAAGAGACAAATCAGCTCATATCCCAGGTAATTATCATTAGTATAAGTTGGAATATGCCCTTTTATGTTTACACTTTACCACCAGCCGTGATATTGGGCAGACTCTGAATGCAGGTGGAATTAAATAACATGCATAGAAAATGAGGTAGGGACTGGGAGACAAGAAAAAAATCTTTTCAATCTTGACCTTTTGACAACGTTGGCTATGATTTCACTAACCTAGTGACGCGCATTTTGAAATGATTTCAAAGAGCCTGGTATACTGGATGGCTGGGGGATTAGTAATGGAAAAGGGATCCTCACTGGGTCAAATATAGCCCAGGTCAGTAGTGTCAGAACATCATAACCATTTGAAATGCATTTCTTGGTCTCTGTCCCATTCTTAAGAGCTGATCCAATGAAGTCAATGTCAGCCTTTCCACTGACTTCAGTAGTCACCAGATCATGTTCTTAGGGCTCAAAATTCACTACACATCACAAATTTCGCTACAACCATTTTCTCCCTTGGGGACAGTCTCAGCAGAAACTAGCTGCTCATGGAATCTGAACTATTCTCTTGTCCTTTGAGTTGGTTCCTCCAGGAAAGGACTGTGGGCCTAATCTGCAGATCTTACTCATACAACACTGCCTCTAACTAAGTGGTATAGATGTTTTCTGTGGCAGACAAAACACTGATGAGGTGTGAAGAGGATTGCACTGCCATTGTCTATGCCAGACATCTCCCTTGGATAGACAGACAACTTCATTCTCCTTTCCGACAGCGTGGCATTCATTTCAAAGAAACATTCCAAAGACACTTCATAATCCATGTGTGCAGTTCAATATCCATTGTGATGGACTTTTTAATTACCTTATTATGAGTTTTGGCAGATATGTCTATGTAATAATCAATTGTTGTCTCTCCTGACCACCCACCGCACACATATACACTTAATATTAGAACTGCCCAGAGAGAAAGTTAATGGCTCTCTGTTAGACAGCAAATAAAAAAATGTATTAGTCAACTATCCACTGTAAAATATTATCTCCCTGCAGGCATATTCCACTATTGATTCACCTCAAGGGAAGTATTTCTGATGCATCTACCATAAAACAAGTAAATTGCTCTGTAATTGCAAGGGTTGCAAATTAACATGAAGTGGCCATGGCAGGGTTCTGGTCCTTCAGCAGCATCCCCTTGGGTTCTGATGGTTTTGTATACTCACTCCGGGTCCAGTCGCTCATGTGGGGTGTTTAGTAGCACTCTGAAGGGGAAAGAGTCTCAGCTGTCCAGCTGAGTTTCTCTGGATGCTCATCCCTTCTGGGGTTTTAATGGAACTAACATCTTATGAGCAAGATAATAAATGAAGGAAAAGGAAATAATCAGCCAATCCCTACTGGGCCACTGACCTCTCTTCCTTCAGATGGGCCTGCAGTGGGCCACAGTCTGGTTTAAAGTCCACTGGTTCACCAGCAGAAGGAACAGGATACAGCCCTCTTCACCTCAAGGTGACATGTGCCTCTTTTAGGCCAGGGATTAGGCTCTGCCCTCTGCCAGCCTCTTCCAGGGAGCCGGAAAGTTCAGTATCCTGCTCACCTCCCAGAACAGCCTGCTACTGAACTGAGCTTTCTCACTCTTGAACCCCATCTCCGTTCTTATCATGACTTACAGGTGTGACGAGGCAGGGCCACTCCAGCCCAGAGCAACTCCTTAACCCATTCCTGATTGTTGCTGGGTTTATACATCATATCACAGGTAGTGATTAAAAACAGAATTCTGTGGAACACATATGGGCATTTGGGTTCCGATGTCCAACCACTGTTACACAAGGGAAAGGCATAGAGATGACTTCCACTGCAATTCTATTTTTGACAGTTGGCACATCAGGTGGCATGGAAGTGCCAGCTTTGAGCTGATCACAGTATCTTTCTTTCATGAGCTTTTTTCATGCGGTGAATATTTGTGTTTGCAAAGGCTAAGGAACTGGCAATAATGAGAAACCAAATTTTCTGTTGACTCAGGGGCTTCACTTTTCAGTACTGACAGTTCCTTTCTGATATACACAGCCTCAGTGAATACCCATCTGCACTGCCCTAGAGATGACCTTGAGGAACTCCTTGTAGAGGGTGTTTTGTTTACAGAAAGGAGACAGTTCAGTTTCCATCATGTCTCTGAAAGACGAACGTGAATCACACCAATTTTATAGAACTATTCAAGGTGACATATGAGGCAATCTTCTGTCTAGTAAGGATTGAGACCACATGATCTATTTGACTAAGGACTCTGTCTAGACTGGAATTCTGTCCAAGAGATGGCTGCTTAGTTTCCTCCACTTAGTAGCTCATCTCTAGTTTGTACAGAGCTTTGGAATATTTTAATTCTATTTTTATCTTGCACACTGGTATTGTTAAAGCACAAGGAGTTGTAACTTCTGTTACTGCACATTCCAAGGGATTGGGGATGGCTTGACTTCTATATTTCTTGGAAACTGTAGGAATTTAGAAAGAAATGGAGCAGTTTCTTCCCTCTCTGTGGGATGGAAGGGTTTCTTTTGAAATGCTTTAGTCTCTAACTCTTTCAGTGTTTTTTTTTTTTTTTGAGTAGGTTGCTTTACTGATCTTCAAGTCCCCCCTTTCCCCCCAGATGGGATGTGTCTGTGGCCTATATATTGCAGCTGTACGAATAATACATAGGTACCCGCTCAGACAAGTCAAACTTCATGAATAGGATTGGAATAATTAACCTATCTGCATAGATTTGATCTTTGAACATGCTAATGTGGACAGGCTGCTCTTTTTAGATCCCTCAGACGGGAAGTCATATGTTCTTTCTCGCGAGGAAGTTTGCTGAAGTAAATATGGCAGCAAGTGTCTTTTTAATAAGTGATTTTTGTCCCCTGGATTTTTCATATCAACAATTCTATTTTGCCATACTCTGAAGAAACCTTTATTATCCTTCATGTCCCACCAGGCTCTGAAGACTTTGCAAGTGCCTGAAGCACTGGTAATGTAAGCTTAAAGCTCACAATTAGAACACTGCTTATCCCTTTCTGCATCAGTGTCTGTGCTCAAGGTGGCTAAGTTCAGGGTTGGTAACAGGGGAGTTATATATCAATTTAGCCTTTAGTATTCTGTGTCTAGCAAAAGCAATAACCTGAACAAACTTCCTCTTCAACTCTATAATTCTGAACCCACCCGTAGACACAAAATCTTGCACTTTCTTAATTAATATAGCTTCATAAACCTAGGGAGATTTCTTTGGGCTTAATGTAGGGATGAAACAGGGAAGTTAAAATCCAAGGTTCTGCTTCAGCATGCTAGGGAAATTAAAGTTTGTTTACATCCTGAGTCAAACATTGGCATTATCTTTTCATTTTGAGCTGTTTTTCATTCTCCACAAAGTTGAAAATATCCAGGCAGATTAGACTGGAGAGGCAGCTAGCTGGGAGATGCTAGGTCACCCTGTATTTCTCAAGCAGCCAATGAAAATGTTTCTTTATTGGAAGCACAGCAGCTCCAAAAATTCCCACTGATATGCACACAAGAATCAGGCTGGATGGAGATGATTTGCAGGAATTGTGCAGCATCCTAAAATTGATAGGTTTTGGTAGCATTTTGACCAAATACCAAAATGCACCATATACTGTAAATTGATCATACAGTGTAGATTAAATAAATATGCCTTACCAGTGCCTTGGTGGCAGGGATTGTGTGCTGAGGGTTTGGCGAGTCCAAGAATAAGAATAATTTCTTGGATTTCACTTCCCAGGCTCATGGTTTAGGCATAGATTCAGTGCTGAATAAGAGCGAGGGTTTGCATTCAGATTTGAGCTTTTTCTCATAAAATTTCATTCCCAGATGGATGAAATCTTGCAAAATCAGCCAATCTCTTGAGTTATAGCTGTAAAATCAGCTGCCATTTGAAAGGTTTTGGACACACATGAAAATAAATCTCCTCTCAGATTTATAATTTATCCAGAACCAAAACTCTGTGGCTGGGTGCAATCCTAGGATTTGACTCCAAAGCATGTCAGAATTTGAAGGGGTTCACATACATGTTGCTGCTTTGGCCTATCTCATTGCAAGGGTAACACTTGCAAGTTGGTTGACTGGATGTCACAATGGCGTTGTGACAGGGCACTACCTGGAGAACCCTGATCAATGAGGTTGGTGCTGCCCTGGGAAGGTTGCAGGCTTAATTGAAGTTAATTCGCCAGTTTCTGTTGGGGTTTACTGACACTTGGGTGGCAGTTGCTGGGCTAATTAGTTAATTGGCTCAGTAATTGGGAGGATATATTTGGGAGGAACGAGGAAGTAAGGGTGGGGGTTCAGAGAGTGGGCTGGGAAGAGGAGAGAAAATTGTGTGGAAATCGCCTTCTGCTGTATAGCTGTGGTTCCCTCTGTAACAGCTTTGTAATGGAAGATTAAAGCATACATGGTGAAAGGGAAACAACCTATACATGTCTGTGGCTAGGACACCATGTGAATGTGCTAGGCAGTGCTATTCACAGGGTAGGTGAAGGAATCAATGTTGATCTTGAAGAAGGCTGGCAACACCATGAGCATTTATGGAAAATGAAGCACTAAGTGGTTAAAATCCTCACCCTGTAATAGGCCAGGTGTCCTCAACTCTTGCTGAATCCCAGCATCTTGTAGGAGCAGCTGTAAGTCTTGCCCAAAGTCGCACAGAAAGTCTGTAGCAGAATCAAGAATAGAACTCAGGACTCCTGGCCCATGCTTTTAACTACAAAGTCATTGTCCCTCATTACAGAAAAGAACAGTGCTGTAGCCTCAGCAACAGAACACCACGTGGTAACTTCTTGTTGTTCTCCAGTCTATCACCCCTGCTAAATGCCTCCCAGGGGCACTCACAAAATCTTAATGGGCTTTACCAAATGAATTAAGAGGCTTTATAGCTTTTACCTAAGACTCAGAATGGGTTACAAGTAGAGCCGAGTGAAATTTGTTGCCTCATCTTTCAGTGAAAAATGCAGATTCTGTGAGATTTCGTGAATTTGTGTCAGCTTTGCCACATTGTTCATTTCAGGGGGGAAAAGCCCCAACCAAAATTAAAAAAAATATTAAAACATTTTGTTTTGAAAATGCCAAAACAAAATGTTTCAATTTTTCCATATTGAATGACTTTGTGTGTCAAAGTTTTCTTTCATACGATTTCAAGAATTCAAAAGCATTTAAAAGTGGTCCAAATCAAAACATTTTGTTTGACCCGAAACAATTTTTTCCCTGACATCTCAAAAACGCTGTTATTTGCCTTGCTGTAGTTCCAGGATGAATCTGCTGAGCCCTGCTCTTCCCTCCCCATAGGAAGGAGGGCCCACAATCATTCGAAAGACACATGAGCTCATTTGGCTACCCCTCGATGGTAGCAATACAAGGATCTGTGATGCTTATGAGACTTCAGGTCTGTAAAGTTTCTTTTTCCATTTCCAATTTCTCAATCCAATTGAGATTGTTAGTTGGGTAAACTTTTAGCTTGTGCTTTGTATTCTCCTGAGAGAAGGCAGATCTCCTTTGGATCTGCCAGCTATACTAATCCAGATCTGTCTGCACCTTTGCTTATTGAATATTATCTTTTTTTCCCCTTGCCTCTTCTTTCTAGTGAGGGGATGGAGTCAGAGCACTAATTAGACTCTGGTGCCAATTTACTGATGCACCACTGCCTGTGCACCCCAGGAGAGAGGGATTAACAGCATTTTGAACCTCTTAGCGAGAGTTACTAACCTATAATATTTGTAGTAATTCTGTCACCAATGATATCTGCATGATGTGCAAATATAACCTTTCCTCCAGATTGAACTCTACCATGTACTCTTTCATTTTCATTTGAACCCCCTCCCGCCCCCCGAGAAAAAAAAACCCTCACAACACCTTGTCCAGCTGTATCCATAGTTTTATTGCTGCAGTAAGTTTCTAGATATTTCGGGGGGTAGAACTCCGAGTGTTCCTATACAGTACTTTTTTTCTTAAACAAAGTCATTGCCATTCCAGGTGTGGATATGGAGAAATTTGTTATGGGAAGATAAGCTGCACATGCCGTTCACTGTTGGCAAATGTAAAGTAATGAGGTAAGGTACCTTTACAGTTCAACAGCAGCACAGCACAGAATACAGAGCAAGAGAGAAACCTGAGGTGACTGTGAATAACCCACTTTATCTCTCCGTAAAATATTTAGTAGCAGTGTGTAGGGAATGTGTTTTGTGGAAGCTATTTTGATATAAAATGAGGTAATAGTGAGACTTCATTTTAAATAGTGTGAAATATAATGTATGGTCTTATATAATGACAGAATGCTATAAAAATGTGGCACATCTTCATAATTATTATTTCAATTATGGGAGCCTTTGGATCCCAGACAGGGATTCTGGGCCTTACTGTATTAGCCATCACACGAACAAATAACACAAAACCCCTCTCTGCCTTGGAGCTCACAATCTAGGGGTTTAGACAATACACAACAGATAAATAAACACGTAAACAAGGATGGGGAGGGAGACATGGTAACAGTAGAGGGAGGTGTGATGACATAAGGGAATGCACAGGGCAGATAGTCCCCAGCCCGCTCGCTTTTCACGGAGTGCCCTAATGGTAGAACATGACATTGCCAAGTTAGCTAGTGAATTCAGTGTCCACGGGATTCCCCATTTGTCAGCCAGGATGAAATGATTATGGATCATTTACTTGTCTCTGTGTCAGGGCTCTGGTGAGGAGTTTTGGGCTCTCTCTTCCCCTGCTGTCCAATCACTAATCCATCCCATATAACACAGACACTTGCCAGTGCAAACACATGACGGGGCCAGCCTACCATTACTTTCCTGCTAACCTTCCTCCAAATAAGACTCGCTGGTTCAAATGCATGCAGAACGTGGGCATAAAAGTACAAAGCTAATTCCTTTTTCAGTTCAAATGTCCCCTCCCCCGCCCGACTTGGGAAGATATTTGGTGATATTTGCCCAGCTCCAGTTCAAGTCTGCAGTAAATTGCCAAGCACAGCGATAGAAGTGAATGGGAGTAAATCAGACCTAGAGGATGTTGGACAAAGTAATGGAAAAAGAAGGAACCTGGCGGTGCAGCCAATAGCTGGATGTTTGGTATTAAGATGTGGGACACATGGGTTGGTTTGATTTAATGCTGAGAAAAGTTAATTAATCCAAACATACGAAAAAAATAAGAATCCCAGGGCAGTAACAGCAGGAACTGACACATTCCCCTACAGTGAAAGAGAATCATAATAGAAGCAGAGGTTTTTAAGAGTCCTGCTATGGAATTTTTTGTCTTTGAGTTTGCAACATGGGAGGGTTGCGTTCCTCAGTGATAAATTCTCTTTTGCAAACTGGACTGAGAAGGAGAGGGGGATGGAATCAATTACAAACCATATCAGACATTTAAGTTTGAACACACGACCTTGCAAAGGCTTGCATGAAATCTTACTAGCAATATAAACAGGACTGGTGCCAAACTAAGCACCAGAAGTATTCAATAATAAAATACAGCTGTCTCCATTGGCATTTACCCATGAAAGTTTGTCATTTTTACTGTTAGAAATGCTGACAAAGAGAAATCTGTCAAATGAAAACATTTTTTCAGAAGAGGGAGGCTTTCATGAGCTGCAGCCTAAATATTCATTTAACATTTGAACATTCCATAAAAATAATTTATAACATAATTTCTTCTTAGAAACTCATTTCAACTGAGTACTTTCCAAAGACCCTGGTTGAGCTTGGCAACGCTAACAGCTTTGCTTTCAAACCCATAATTCTTAATTATTAAAATACTCAATATACACTTTTCTTGGATTCTAGCACAGCACATCAAAGCAGGGGCCCCTCTTTGCTTCAGCTTAATGCACACCATGTCAGTTAAGGAGGAAATAGGAGTGACACTAGTCTGTAGAGCATACGGCTTGGAGTTTGCAACTCTCATTTATATAAGCAGTCCCCAAAAACTGCATAGAGCTGCTTGCATGAGTAAGGGCTATTTGTACAAGGGAGGCTTTGCAGGACTGTATCCTATGGAGGCGCTTACTGTACCTTTTGGTCACAAAATAATATTGTGAAACTGAGACAGTAGAAATAGACCAGCACTGGTTATCACTCATAGGTCACACTACCTACTGACATTGATGGGAGTTACTTGAACCTTGTGGCAGGACAATAGGGCAACTGAGGTCCCAAACATGGGGGTCAGCTTTTCAATACCCCTCCCACTCTCTCAGCATTGACAGGAAGGTAAAAGAGAGAGAGAGAGATACATACACTGAATTGTTAACCCTCCTATGTACACTCTGTAGCTCTCACCCATTGTGCGTATTTCCTCCATTAGGGTCGTCTTCTGAATTAGTTTAGCTTTTTGAATATTGTGTTATTTGATTGGCTGCTTGTCCAAATTCTTTACTTCTATACAGCCTGTCATCTGAGTAGACATCCAATCAAAATGCACAGTGCTGAAGGGGTCAGGTAAGACTGACGTAGCCCACAGTAATACCACATCTCAACACACAGGGCCACATCCTGAGGTTTTGAACATAGCCCTTTCTTAAGCAAATCCCCATTGATATCCATGGAACTTTTGCCTGATTAAAGGTGGAGTGGGGCCATAGATTTAGATTCAAGTATCTCCTTCTTATTGCAGAGAAGGTGGCAGTCGCCCGCTCCATGAATCCCTTCACTGGATGCCTGTCTCTTACCTCAGCAAATTCTAGCTTCTTTTCCTCACCTACAGGACCCTACATAGCCTTGTCCCCATTTTCACATTCGCTTCCTGCTCTCGTCTTGTGGCTCTGGTCACGGCTTCACTCATGCTTCTCCCTGCTTCACCTCTCCTTGCCCACGAAGAGCATTCTTGCTTCCTCCTAAACCCAGTCAGTCCTTCCAAGAGCCCTCCTTTTCTTTCTTCCCTTCTTCTGCAGTCCTCACAGAGAGAAGGGGCCAGAAGGAGGTGTAAACTACACCAGCTCAGACTGTCTTAGGCTCAGCTCAGGGTATGGCCCTACATTTTTAAAGCATTGTAAAATGTCTGGTTGTTTATAATAATGATAGTCATCAGTTTTCCAAACTTATAATGGTCATGGGAGGATATAAACTCTTTCTCTTCAGATGTCCTACCTTGTTCGTACCAAGTCAAAAGTCCTTAAACTGAGAGACTATTACGTGCATTTAGTCCCAGACTTAAAAGAGAGAGAGAATGTGTTGTAAAAACCTCCTCTTGTTAAAATTATGGTCCCTGTAGTGTCCTCCTTGTTAAAATACTGCATAGTCATAAAATTCAGCTTGAAAATTATATGATCGGTCTCAAAGCAACTACCATCAACGGTTCTCCTTGTCAGTCCTTTACAGTTTAAGTACTGATTAAATTCTATAAATGTGGACAAAAATGACATTCCAGGTTTGTGAAGCTGAGATTGCTTTGAGCTTGTAGGTAATACACGGTCCAGCAATTATTAATGTTTAACTGAATGACATTGCAAGTAATGAGAAGACACTGTAACTTTAAAAGAGTAATTTCTTTAAAGGCTAAGAGTGACTGTTATCTTTTTTTTTAAAAAATTCTCTATTTATTCCAGCTTAGCCCTCAACTCTCGGCTGTGCTATGTAATAATAATGGAACTGCTCAGACAGCAATTTACCAATGTGCTTGAGGCCCTGTCAAACCACATGGAGTGATGCCATAATCAAATTCACAATGTCTTATCTTCCTCAGATAAAGTAATCATCAAAGGAGTGCTGGCATGAACAGAGAAAAGATTCAGGGCACAGACCTACTCTAATGTATTGAGCTGCGACACAAATTGGGCTGTCCTTGTTTGCCTTTCTTCTTTGTCTCTGTTTCCAATTGGTCTGCCAAAGCAATGCTGCTGGTTTGGTTTCACACCATCTATTTGAGACAACAGACTTTAAAACAAATAAATCTAGAAAGGGTTAAAATTCAGACTGCAGTATATTTTTCCCTTTCCTTCTTTTTCCTTTAACACACTCATTGGCTGACATTATAAAGAGTAAATCCACAGACTAGAGATTTTCTGTTAAATCAATAAAATATTGTTTAAAAACTGAGTTAAGTGCATTATCTGTCCATTACTACATTGTGGTTTGCCCTCAGTCATGGAACTGAGACAAAGGCTCCCACAAGGCAAATCACATTTGTTGTTAACCTAAATTAGATTTTCCATATAAGGGAGATATTTCAGGGCCTCTCTTCTACAGGGTACTTAAGCACATGACTAACTTTAAGCACATGAGCAACCCCACTGATGTCAATGGGACCTCACACATAGTTAAAGATAAGCTTAACAACCTCGAGTTGAGTCCTAAATATTCAGGATAAGCAAAGTAAAAAGAAAAGACAATTGTTCGATGTTAATGCCTATTTAAAGAGAAATCTTTTCAATTATTTAAGGACAGCTAAAAGGAGAGAAGAGGTAGAATCAGAGTTTCCATCAAATCGTAGAACTGTAAGATTGGAAGGGATCCCAAAGTCATCAAGACCCCACCCCCGCCTTCTGGCAGGACCAACTAAACTTAGACCATCCCTGACAGGGAGTTGTCCAACCTGTTTTTAAAAACCTCCAATAATGGGGATTCCACAACCTCCCTGGATACTCCTGGGTGAGAATCACCGATCTAGACCGCCTTTCTCTAGTTTGCTTATGAAAATGTCACATGGGGCTGTGTCAAAAGCCTTACTAAAGTCAAGATATATCACATCTACTCCTTCCCCCCATCCACTAGGCCAGTAACCCTGTTGAAGAAGGACATCAGGTTGGTTTGGCATGACTTGTTCTTAACAAATCCATGCTGGCTATTTCTTACAACCCTGTTATTCTTCAGGTGCTTACAAATAGATTATTTAATACTTTGTTCTAGTATCTTTCCAGCTATTGAAGTTAGGCTGACTAGTCTATAATAGGGTCTATAATTTCCCGGGTCCTCTTTGTTCACCTTTTTAAAGATAGGTACTATGTTTTCCCTTCTCCAATCTTCTGGAACCTCAACTATCCACCCGGAGTTCTCTAAGATAATTGCCAATGGTTCTGAGATTATTTCATCTAATTCCTTAAGCACCCTAAGCTGAAGTTCATCAGGCTATGCCGACTTGAATATATTTAATTTATCTAAATATTCTTGAACCTGTTCTTTCCTGATTTTGGTGTTCATTCCTTTCCCCTTGTTAATATTGTGTTGAGTATCTGGTCACCATTAAATTTTTAATGAAGACTGAAGCAAAATAGGCATTAAACACCTCAGCTTTCTTGATATCATCGGTTATTAGCTCTCCTTCCCTGGTACGTAGTGGACCTATACTTTCCTTCATCTTTCTCTTGCTCTTAAAGTTTTAAAGAACTTTTATCACCTGCCCCCTTTGAACCTAGTTTAAAGCCCTCCTCACTAGATTGGTGAATCAGTGTGTGAAGACGCTCTTCTCCTTCTTGGTTATGTTTTCCCCATCTCTTCTCAGCAGACTTTCTTCTCAGAACAGCATCCAATGGTTTAGAAAACTGAAGTCCTTCTATTGACACCACTTGTGCAGCCAGCCATACATTCATCTTCAGGCTATGTGTGTCCCTGCCTAGGCCCTGACTCTCAACTGGAAGGAACGACAAGAATATAACCTGTGCCTCTGACTCCTTCACCCTAGATCCCAGAGCCCTGTAGTAACTGCTGATCTGCTCAGGGTCAGACCTGACAATGTCATTAGTGCCCATGTTGCCGAGCACAATGGGGCAGTGGTCAGAGGGAACAGATGAGCCTCCACAACTCTTCCATAATGTCTTGGACATGGGCTCCAGGCCGGCAACATATCTCACAGGACATCATGTCAGTTCTTTTCTAGGGATCTGAGTCAAAGGCCAGTGAAGTCACTAAGATTCTGTCCATTGTCTTCAGTGGGCTTTAGCTCAGGGCCCAGTTGAATAAATCATAAACCGGCCACGAGCCAATGATATAAAACGGCATGCAAGACCTAGAATTAGGGTGCTAGTTTTGCAGAACCCTGCTCTCTTTTTTTAAAAATTGTTGTGGATTTTATTAGCTGCAAGACAATTAAGACTGAATCCTGCAGCCTGCTAAGCACCCTCAACTCCCACTGACTGCAATGTGTAGCAACTTGCAAGATTGGGCCCTTATAATTCTTTAGCATTAAGATATAGCTATTTTCCACAAATGTGTTACCCTCACAATTAAACCAAAGAGTATTTACATTCCCTGGGACTTCAGCACTCCTAAGAAAGGGAAGCATATTTGATCCAAACCCTTTTAGCCTTCCTCACAGGCACAGTTAATTTGATTTTGACCCCAAATCTGTAACAACCCACACCGTTGTGTCACAATGGGAACTAACTCCAGCAAAGGTTGTAACAAATTTGTATAATTCAGACCTGGAATATAGATTTTTTTAACCTTGTCTTAAATGTATTTTAAGATTTTTAAAGCCCACAAGTATACTATTCTGAAGGGGAGCAGGGAAAACGCAAAAAAGAATCTGTAAGAAAATGTACTGCAACGTTACATAATTCTAACCACTCCTACACTGAGAGTGTCTTTGGTTTACCTTGTTTTGCAGAAGTGTTTTATAAACTCAGCTGTGCATTTGAACAAAAGGAATGTTTTCTGAAAAATAATGATGAATAGCTGGCTTGTGCTTTTATAACCATGCAAGCGCTAGGTAGATAGAACTACACACAATAAGAATATATACAGTGAGCCAAATGTTCTCCCCACTAATAACACCCTGCAATTCCACCAGCTCCAGTGCGAATCCACATGATATAAATCCTGGCAAAATCTGGTGTCAGCTGTGTGTATAGTGGGCCTGCTCCCATTCCCAGTGATGTCAGTTGCATAGGCACAAATGCCACTTCACATGTCTCCAAAGAGAGGGGAACTTGTGCCTGTGGATTCTGGCTATAGGGGGGCAGAAGGAGGCAGTTCCCTTCTTTCTGCTTATCCTGTAGAGCTCCATGGGTCTCTTTGGGTTCTAGATCCACAGGTTGGGAGAGGTCGTCCAAGCTCCACCAGATTCCTGCCCCCACAAATACACAGATCACAGGGGCACCAGTTACCACACACATTCCCTGTCCCTGTGCAATAGGTTCCCTGGCAGAAGGCTGGCCGTGCTGGACGAGGGCACCTCCATATACACTGTATGCTGGGAAGATAGTTTCTTCACCAGCTCTGAAAGTGAAACAGAAAGGAAGATTTGGGGGTAGAGTCACTGGATCCATACTATGAATATTGTACATGGAGGGGCAGTGTGGCTATTCCAGGCCACAGACTGGATCAGTGGTTACAGAGAGGCACAGAGCACTGCATTCCCCACAACCTTCCTCAGGACTGGGAAGGGATGTTCCAGTCCCCATTTAGCTCCCCAGAGCAGAAGTTCATTGTCTTAGGCTTTTAATGGAGGTTAGATATCACCTAGAGAGGGTTAGAAATGGACTAGAGTAGGGTTACCATTCGTCCAGATTCTCCTGGACATGTCTGGCTTTTTGAGTTTAAAAATAGCGTTTTGGGGGAATTTGTACATTTCCGGATTTCTCTCCCGCAAAGCGTGACAGGGCAGCCAGCTGGATCGAGCCACTCGCACGGGGCTCCAGCAGCTAGAGCCCCTCCTCCGCTTCCCCGCTCCTCTCCCCTGCAGCTTCAGATCACTCCCCTACTCTCTCTCCTCCTCCCCCTCCCTGCATTCGCAGATTACCGGCCATTCGCATCGGGCCTCCAGCAGTTTGGAGTTCCTCCCCCTGCTCCCCCTCCCCTGCTGCACTCTGCGAAGGCGGGAACCGGGCTATGCGCTCCGTGGGGGAGCGCAGCAGCGTGTCCACGCTGTTCTGAGCAGCACGGTAAGGGGGCCAGGGGGTCGGAGAAGGGGCAGGGGGGTTCTAGAGGGAGCAGTCAAGAGACAGGGAGGGGCAGTCAGGGGACAAGGAGCGGGTGGGGGTTCTGAGGGGGCAGTCAGGGGGTGGGAAGTGGGAGGGGCAGGGGCGGGGCTAGGGCAGGGCTCCCACCATCCTCTTTTTTGATTGTTGAAATATGGTAACCCTAGACTAGAGCAGTCAAGGAAGGGTTTCTGAGTACTGGAGTATCCAGCTGGTCTGAATTAAAGGAATTCACATCAAGTGAAGGATTCCCCATTACTCAGGTGGAAAGCTCTTTGGAGCAGGGGTTGTCTTGTTTGTTCTGAGTTTGTATAATGCCTACCACAATAGGGTCCTGGACTATGACTGGGGATCCTAGTAATATACTCGGCACTACGGTACTACAAATAATATAAAAGCAATTAATAACGTGTGACATCTTGCACTACAGGTGCCAATTTCAATGTGTCACTGACTGTGACACATACAAGAAGCATTGTGGTTGCAGTGCCTACTAGGAGGAAGCAGAAATTTCAACAATTCCAGTTCACAAAGTTCAACAATAATGGGAAGGGTTAGTGTGATTAAAACTTTCTTTTAAAAAAATCAAACTTTCCCCCACCACCCTAGGACAGCACTTAAGGAGCATGCGGGGGAGGGGTTTCTCAGTGCTTGGGACTCCTCGAGTGGATGCAGGAGGGAGAAATTAAAAAGTTTTACAAGGGGTTTTCCTAACTTTGTATTATGATTATTGGTTTGGTTCTGGGTTGGTTTCTTTAAGTTATTGTCAAAGTTTAGCATAGATTTCATGGGACCACAAACTCCATCAGCTAATAGCAAACTCATATAGCATGTACACAAAATAGGTAATACAATAAAGAAGAGACTCCTTTGTTTTGTTTTTGAAATGTTTGTCTAATGTTCAGGCATCCTGAGCATGAGTGTCATATACTTGCAGGCATGGTGTGTGGAATTCACTGCAAAGTATCCCATCCTTATCCCTCAACTCAGATGTCTCTCTGTATATTCGCCCGCATCATAGAGATGGGTGTCAACCAAGTGCTCGATCCAAACATCTCAGAACCTTGGAGAGAAGAAATGGGAATCAGAACCCAGATCTGTATTGTACATCTGGCTTTTGTCTTGGTAATGGGCCAAAACAAAACACTGGATCCAAACACTGCTTTGGGGGGGAGGGTGCTTTTGTATTTTACTACTCAGGCCTAGATAATGTACACATTGAGTCTATAATCGTATATCGATATGATTTATTATTTATGCAGTCCCAGAGATGTGCAAAGGGATTATATGTATAACTTCATCTTTTCCAGGAATGCTTACTGTAGCAAGATGCTGGTGCAAAAGCACCTAATTAGCCCCTGCCCAGTCAGCTCCAATCAGGGGAAACAGATTGGGGCTGATGGAAAAGGCCTGATGCTTGCCTAAGGATTGGCAACACCTGCTGGCCTGACAAGCCAAGGGCTATAAAGGCTGGGAGGGAGCCAGAAGGCTGGGGGCAGCCAGGGAGAAGTCAGTCAGGGAACTGGAGGCCTCCTAGCTGAAGGCTGATTCTGCCTGTAAAAGAGGTTGAATAATCCTGTAAAGCTGGTAAATAGACAGACACTGGTGGTGGGATAACTAAGTAAATAAAGACACAGGTGTTGCACAACCCTGAAGCCTCTCTGAGCCTTATTGGGGCAGCAAGCGGTCCCCAAGACGAGGGGTGGGTCGTGGACCCTGTTACACTTACCATTGGAATACTCTGGGCACATAGCAGTAGCAATAGCATGGGATTTGCTGAGACCTGCAGTGGGTGACGAGTATTCACCACTCAGTAGATTCCCAAGCCCATTTATTATAGCTGTTTTTTCTGTCCTTGCTTCTAGGCATATGTACAATACAAGCAACAACACATACATCTCTTCCCTCCCCGACCCCCCCCCCCCAAAAAAAAACACAACAAAACAAAACCAAACAACCTCCCCAACTTCTACACAAATAAGTTACGAACTCATCTCACGTTTTCAAATCATCAGGATGAAGATATTCCCTCCCCTTTATCTCAGTTACCCTCTTGTTAGCTCACCCCACTGTTTGAAAGCCTGGGAGGCAGTGTGCTTAGACTGTTAGAATAAGGGAGGAAACCCAGAGGCAGAGGGGTCTGAGTGAGAATACTCTGCCAGTAGCCCCCAGCGTGTTAAACCAAAGAACAAGCTCAAGTGCATTTACTGATCTCAGTTGGTGGTACTGGCGTATGCAGCTCAAGAAGTAACGATAAGAGAACAACAGTGGGGCAACAAAACTACCTCTAGGTATATCACCTAAGCCCTTTGGGGATGGATTTCAGTTCCTTTTCACATAATACTGGATGAAGCATCAGTGAGAGAAATTCTTTTAGCCTTTTGAAAATTCTGTCTAGACACCTTGGGAACATGGTGCACTTCATCACATCAAAGTTACCCATAGGACTTAAACAACCAAGATAAATCTATGTCAACAAGAGCAACAGTAACTTAGGCCAACAACCTTGGCAATGGCATTGCAATTTTTTACTCGTTTTCTGTTTGTTGGGTGTCTCAGTGAAATCTCATTGCCTCAGCCCCATGCTGCAGCCCACTGGTCTGAAAAAAAAAAAACCACTTAAAAACCTCCCCGTTGAGCAAAATGAAAAAATTAAAGACTCAGAAGAGAAAATGAATGGCCATGCTCAGTACTCAGGTCCCATTTGTCTCACTTTGATTGGAGCTGAGGTTGTGCGTTCCACAATGAACTCTGCAGCTTGTAGAAATCGTCTTCCTCCCGTGGATATTGTCTTAGGCTGAGAGACACCCATTGTTTTTTGTTCATCAGTCTCAGCTGTTTCAGATACATAGAAACACAGTTATATAGACATTGCCTTCCTGCATCAGACTAGTCCAGTCGCTTGTCTCGAACAGTGGCCAGATTCTTCAGAGGAAGAAGCAAGAACCATCAGAGTGGA
Organism: Chrysemys picta bellii; assembly: GCF_011386835.1. Taxonomy (NCBI): domain Eukaryota; kingdom Metazoa; phylum Chordata; order Testudines; family Emydidae; genus Chrysemys; species Chrysemys picta. The sequence continues at coordinate 43,976,798 of NC_088803.1, read as the reverse complement.
CAGTTCTGGAATAACCTGTCCCATGGGGAAGTTTCCATCTAATCCCAGCCCTTTAGTAGTTGGATGAGCGTTTAAATTGTTTAAACTATCTAATGTAACAGTGGTGGTTCTCATTATCCATATAAATAGCTAATCCTGCACTGCTGCTGGAAAAGCACATGAAGGAACATTGGTACACACTGGGGACTCTGCAGATTTGCAAGGGTTTTGTTTCCCTGTAGCCCAAAGCCATTAGCCATTTGATCCTGGACAATTCACATATTAAAGACAACAGGGCACCTCCACTGGGTTAACACTTTAGGGTTGAGTTTGTGCTGTGGGAGTGGTGAGCGAGTTGCGATGCGGTCATTGTGCAATGCTTTTGTTTTCACTATTCACACTTGTTTACAAACGTGTTATCGGAAGTATGAAATCCCAAGTAGCAGTTGATATGGAGCACGGATCCCTATTCAGGTTAAACTGGTCAGCATCACCAGAAAATCCTGCCCAACAATGGTGAAATAGACAGGGACACACCACAAGTTTACTTGGATCCCCGACATTTCAGATCAGCACCACAAGCCCCTCACCTCTCGAGTGCAAAGGAGCACAGCATTGTGTATATCCAGCTGCCATACCAGATCCTTCTCCCACCCCTATTTCCCTTGGCTTGTGCAGCATAACTCAGCCCCAGGAGAGGCCAGATACAAGGGACAGAGATGGTAAACATTTTGTAATCTTCCAAGGAGAAAGGACTGCTGTGACTAACTTCCTCAGATAACAAAGGTGTTCCCATCCCCCGATTCCACACAGCTCCCATTGGTAAGGGGATGGTAAGACGGCCGGAGAGAAGGGCAGAAGCACCGTAACTGTAATTTTTCAAGGGACAAAAGACAGCTGTTACTAACTTTAGACAAACAACTATAAGTGTTTGTCCTATCCCCAGCTGGTACCTTTCCAACCCTCCCCCTCACTTCCACTGGTCTGCGAGAACCCGGAACCATCACTGCCTGTGTGTCGGCTGAGAAATGCACAGACACAGGGGCACAATGAATTTTTTGTTGTTGTTAATACATCTGGTTTTGAGCCATAGATTCAGCCAAATGCATAACAGTGGTTCATCAGAAATCAATAAAGTCATTGATTTGCAGCCATATCTAGTTTGGAGTCATTTCGGGGTGGGCTTAACATCAAGAATGTCACACCAAAGCAAGAGGAGATATTGGCAGGGAGAGCGGGGGTCCATTGTAACTTACCAGCCTTGAGGTCTGCTTCCTGCAGTGGCTTGGCATCCTCCTCAACCAGTTCCTTCATGTAGAGGTGCAAAATCACATGCTCTTCATCTTCTGGGGCTGCCTTCTTCCCCTGACCTCCCACAACATCCTGTCGAACAATGAGGCAGGCTGGCTTGTGGGGGGGGGGGGGGGTCATGAGACACTTCAGGCTCTGTACTAGGAGCCCATGACAGCACCCCGTCCAGCCCATCGTAGAAGGGGCATGAATGACAAGCCCTCCCAGAGTGACTTTCAAGTCTTTTGCCCTCCCGTACAGGAGCCTTAAGTGTTTTATATGTTCCTGGCATGGAGCCGGAGTCCACTTAATGCACATTGATCAGCAGCTGGGTGTAGCTGGCGGGCCAGGCGGCTGCTCTCGGAGCAGGAGCCATGGCCACCAGCTGTATTGCTCAAAAGAATGCTGTGGAAAGCTGTTCTGATGTGGTCAGTACAGCTCGCTACCGCTAACGAAGACAGGGGACAGGGACTTTTATAGACTGGGCAAGGGTCCAGAAGAAAAGGATTCACCACATTATAGGGCTGAGGGCGGAGGACTATTGAAACTTGAGACCTGGTACATGCCCCTTACCCCCATCCATGCTGCAAACCGACACGGGTATGGAGTCATGCCACAGCCTGAGGCATGTACTTCCCCACACCCCTCGGGTGGGCCTGCTTACTCACCCCCTATTCACTTTCAAACATCTGTTTCTGGGTTTAGATGTGGACAATACGGGGGTTATGGTGCAACTGCGCACTTGGACACATGTACAGTTGCTAGCATAGATGTACCCAAAGAGAGACTTCCTGAGCAGTATCGTGTCAGCATTGGCTGCCAAGCTGAGAAAACAGTTAAGCTCCTCAATACCAAGTACCAAATGGCATCATGGCTCTTCTCCTCCCCCTTCGTTTTCCTACACTGCTGAAAGACTAAGGCTAGTAGCTGCCTGCAGGACACAAACAGCTTGACGCACAGAACTACTGGTCCAATGCAGGGATGGTATGATGCCCACTTGCACATGTCCGGCCACATGGGGCATCATTTAAAGCAAAAGGAGTACAAAGTGATATCAGCCAGCAGATCCCCAGAATCTGTCAGCCAGTCAGTGCTTGTTAGCAGAATGCTGTACAATACAAATCAATCAGTAATAATCATCATTAATAACACTTTGTACCCATGTGACACTTTTTGTCTGAGGGTCTCAGACCCATAGAATCAATCAAAGCAGGACCAATCCCCAGACAGATTTTTATCCCAATTCCCTAAATGGCCCCCTCAAGGATTGAACTCACAACCTTGTGTTTAGCAGGCCAATGCTCAAACCACTGGGCTATCCCTCCCCCCTAGAAGGGTAAACATGACTTGATTTTGCTTAAGGTCATAGACAAAGTCAACAGCAGAACAGAGAATAGCTCTGTTGAGTCAGGCTCCCTGCTCCAACCACTAGACAAATTGGTTCCCTTATACAATCACAGATGTTAGCAATAGAAAACCTAATGTTCTTGTCCATCTACCTAATCCACCTAGTCCATCTACCTAATCTTTAACCTGCAATTTTGTGTCATCCATGATAAATCAGGAAAAAGATTTGGGCTCCTCTCCTACATTAGAACGCAGCTCCACAGTTGTAAAATCATGGAAGCTCCACAGACAAAATCCTTGACCCAAGTCTTGTACGTGAATTCAACCCTCTGGTGGTGAATAATTTTTACTGAAGTTCATTCAGACTTCTGAGAACTAAGCAACGAAACCCTGTTGAACGTCAATATGATGTTGGCACTTCACCTTGGATAAGTACTGATATTCTGCTGCGATGACTTTAAAACACACAAAGATAAACAATCACACAAAGATCTGTCTTAAAGCAGTGCCTACAGCTTCACCATAGTTCAGACAGGGTTTTTAATTCTACCACCCTTACATTTACATAAACAAGTACCAAACTCTCTGTGAGTAGTCCTGTTGAAAACAAGGTGAGTAAGGCTGGCAGAAGTGAGATCCATGATTGCAGTTTTGTGTCTGACTTTTTCAAATTATATTAGGCTGAAATTTGAATTTGGAAGCTTGGCTAGCAATGGACTTAAAGATAAAAAAAATGGTTGTTTATTCCATTATTCAGCAGCAAGTCCATAATTTTGAATCCGTTTCAGAGTTTTTTTATTGCTAAATTCTTCAAACAAAAGAAAAACCTCAAACCAATCAATCAAACAAAAAAACCACAACTATGCTTTTGTAGTGCTTATGATCTCAAAGCACTGAAGAAATACTAACTAATTCTCGCAACATCTCGGACCAGCAGGTAAGTGTTGGCATCCCTGTTTTACAGATGGATTAAATACATCCATATACATCCAAAGTTATACACTGAATCAGTGGCAGAACTAAGAACAGAGGAGAGTAGCTCCAGATCTCAGTCCCTGCATTCTAACCACTTCACAACACTCCAAAATGCAACTGCTGGCAGCAATGTAAAACGGATTAATGAACTGGTTTATGTTAATACCACATTTTGCAGATGCTATAAATGGGCTAACCATACTAATTACAAATAGTTATATATTAAATAATATAATTTGGTAAAACCAATATTTTGCTCCAGGCTACAATGTATCTGTTTTAGCTACTTTTCACGCCAATGATTTCCCAATCCTTTCAGTGGAAGCCTATGGAGATATGATTATAATGTCAACCAGAGATGTAAGGCAACACGGACAGTGGAAGTCTCACCTGGGTACTTTAGGACAAAGTGATGGCCCATGTGATGACGCACACTGACCTGGTCCATAGGTTGGCAGGGAAAGGGCAAATTATTTCTCCTTGAGGTTAGTTGAAGGAACACAGCTGCTTGCCCTGAATGCAGAGTAGCAGAGCTGAGCCAGCTGTAGCGAATTCATTTATTCCCCACAGAAACATTACAAAAGGGATGTGCTGGGGCAAGGGGAGATCTGAGTGTGGCAGTGATAGTCTAGGCAGAAGAATATCTAGGGAGATTATTAAAAGGTGTGTATGTGTGTGTAGGGGAATCCGAATCCTTCTTTTCTGCTGAACTTAGTGGAAGTGAGCTATGCTCCGAGTGTTGCTTTGCACATTGGTTGAGGGAAATTTTATATTCATGGTCCTGAAAGAGCAGAGCACCTTTTACAGTGCCACTTCCATTTTCCAAGGAAATAACCTAAGGGGGATGAAGTTCCTTGGGACCCAGACCGCTTTCCTCCTCCAAATGGAACGTTTGACTCTCTAGGAAACTTCTAACTCTGTAGATGTTCACTACCACCCAGGCAGTTGGAATTTGACACCCACACTTTGCTGATTGGAGACCATAATGTGCTGTGGGTTTTTTGTTTGTGGTGTTTGTTTGTATCTAGAGTTTAGCGGGGTGGGGACAGTTAGGCTTAGTGGCTCAGATCCTCAGCTAAATAAATTGGCGCAGCTGCACTGACTTTCCTAGCTGAGCTCTAGTGTTCTGTCAAACATGAATTACCTGCCTGGGAGCTGCCAGTGAAATACAAGGCAAAACTACTGAGTTACTGGCTAATTAAGTGACAGACAAAGTGCAACTTCTCCCCCCATAATAAAAACAGGAGAAAACCGACTAGACTGCCCAGTACCTGAACAAGTTCTGAAACCACAGTGGCTATTCAACGAAGCCCAGGTTTATTTATTTTTTTCAGACACTAAGTCATCGCATTTAAAAATACCAACATCTAGATAATGAGAGGAACTTCCAATCTGTCTTCATGGCTTTTCAGACAGCATGACCTTGTCAGCTATTCCATTGGGTATCGATTCCCACAAAGCCCCGCTCTTCCCAGCCTTCCGTTTCAGACACGGCACCTTGTTCCCCTGTATCTTGACGCAAAGAAATTAGATCAAAACTATTGATTAGCGTGTCTGTAACCTTCCTTTGTCTCGCGGCTCTGCGGCTGAGGCAGCAGTAATGGGATTCGGCGCGGGCAGGGCCGGGGTGAGGTCACACGGCTGAGCAGGGAAGGAAAACACCGCAGTCAGTCGCGGTGTGATTGGGAGGTTGCGGCGCGGGGGGCGAACACTGCGCTTTGTCTTCTGCCGTTGGCTGGGTTTACAACACGCATTCGGATCAACTCCCCCCCCCCCCCCCAGTATTTTTCTTTTCTTAAAGTTGTTGACTTGGGGGAGGGGGAAAGTATCGGGGAACCCGTGTTCTAGTTATTTGTTAAAAGAATGCAGGTCCCCACCCTCTCTGGTTTTCTCAGGACTGGGACTTGTGCTAAAAATCCCTTCTCTCCGCCCCCCCCCCCCCCTTCAAAATAAGGCATTTCTAGGAAGAGAAGCCAATATGGGCTGCCCTGGTTAAGTATGTAGTGCAGTAGCATTTTATTGGAGCCATTTCTCAGCTGAGAAAGGAGGGGGGGATTTCCTAGGCTACATCTTCACTATGGGGGGGGGGGGGTCGATTTAAGATACGCAAATTTAGTTACGCGAATAGCGTAGCTGAATTCGACGTATCGCAGCCAACTTACCCCGCTGTAGGGACGGCGGCAAAATCGACCTCTGCGGCTTCCTGTCGACGGCGCTTACTCCCACCTCCGCTGGTGGAGTAAGAGCGTCGATTCAGGGATCGATTGTCGCATCCCGTTGGGACACGATAAATTGATCCCCGAGAGGTCGATTTCTACCCGCCGATTCAGGCGGGTGGTGTAGACCCAGCCCTAGTTTCAAGCAACAGGCATTCGGTACAAGATCAGAGCAACTTCCAAACCACACAGGAAAAAAAAAAAAAAAAAAAACAGCGCTTTTCATCCTCCAAGTGCTGTACTAATTAATCTTTGCTCACCAGCCTCATGGCATTGTAATGGTTACAGGTGGGTAAACTGAGGCATGGAAGTTCTGTGACTTGTCCAACGGGATAGCATGGGGGCCAGTTAGAACCCAGCAATGCCTGGCCTCCAGGCCTTTGTTTTAGAATGGCTAAACAATTTGTATTCTTCTACCTTATAGGGGTTAGGCCTGGAGGAAATACGGAAACCAACAACAGTACATCTCAACATGAGGTGAAATCATTCCCTCTGATGAGAGTTAAGGCTTTAAGTTGTGTTCTGAAAGCTCATGAGCCCTGTCTGCCTGTGAGTAAATAAGAAAGATGTGGTGGGTGAGGTGATATCTTTTATGGGACAAACTTCTGCCAATGGAAAGGACGAGCTTTTGAGCTTTGAGTAAACAAACAATGGAGAGAGATAGAGGTAGCTGGATAGCAAAACGCACCTAGTGCCCTTTGTATTGTATAGTGCTAAGCACGCTCTGCTCGGTAAATAACAACACCCGGCACAGGCGGCAGAGGCTGGGTGCTCAGTTGCCTGAGATTATTGTACAAAAATGAGTATCTGGGGTTGACTGGATGTTTTCAGATTGATATCTTGCCCCCTTGACAGAATGACTGACTCCCTGAGGATTCCTTCAGAACTTCAAGTGTCAGAGGGGTAGGCATGTTAGTCTGTATCCACAAAAACAACGAGGAGTCTGGTGGCACCTTAAAGACTAACAGATTTATTTGAACATGGTTTCTTCAGAACTTCAGTGCTCCCCTCTCCCCAGGGCCTGCTCCCAGGGAGTTTCCTGTCAGAGGAACAAGTCCTTTCCTTATCTTCCCTTCTCCTGCTTGCAAACTATACTTGTAGCTCACTAAGAAAATGTGGACCAGATCACAGGTAGGTTGGGCAGCTGCATTCTGTTTCTGGCTCTTCCACAGACCCCCTATAAGATCTGGAGAAAGTCACTCTCTGGCCCTTGTTTTTTCTCTCTAGTTTTGAAATTGATGGAGATATCTCATCTCCTAGAACTGGAAGGGACCTTGAAAGGTCATCGAGTCCAGCCCCCTGCCTTCACTAGCAGGACCAAGTACTGATTTTGCCCCAGATCCCCAAGTGGCCCCCTCAAGGATTGAACTCACAACCCTGGGTTTAGCAGGCCAATGCTCAAACCACTGAGCTATCCCTCCCCCCATCCCAGAGATGATATTACTTCCTCCAAGGCTGTTGTGAGACTTTGTTCTTCAAGTCAATAAAGCCCTTCGAGATGGGCTGAGGGAAGGTGCTCTGAGACAGCAAAGCACATTTCTGTGATCTGTTTAGTTTCCCTACTGATTGGGGGTAACTTCCTTACTTTTGACATTCTTTCCCAGAGGATGGCTCAGAATGAGAGAGGGCTGTTGGAAATGGCAAACTCTTACTCATCATTGATACAGTGCAGCGTATCTCATTGCTCCTGTCACACAGGTGGGTGTTTTCAGCGTACCTGTGATGAGTAAATCCTATCCTTTATATTAGAGTCGGGGCTGAAATATCCTGTCCACTGGGGCTGTTCATCAGATGAACCATCAGTGGTTGGGGAACGTGAATCATTTAGTGCCTGAAAAAGTGCCAGCTGGTTGGCTGCTTTCAAGCTGATGAAATTACCCAACAGTGCCCTGGGGCTGCAGTAGATATTATCTCCTTGGTAGTCAGCACCACGCCTAAAGGCATGAAGGATAGAGGCACACATACAATAGGCTGGTGGAGAGTGGTGAGAAAGGAAAAAGCTCATTTAAAATAAAATCACATTATTCATAAGGAAACAGGTAATTGTACCTCACTAAATAAACCAACCCAATGTATTCTTGCATCTCTCACAGAGTAAAGGCTCACTTGACAAATTTATCTCTTCACTGAGGTCAATGCCAAGGGATAGGTTCCTTTAATTCCCTCTTTTAGCTTCCACATTCCCAGACAACAACTTTTCAAACTCCACCCACAAAGCATCATTTTGGATGGCTCAGTCCTAGGCACAGGTGACTTTCCTATCAGAGCAACATCTAGTATTATAAAGAAATGAAGCTTCTGTCCGGAGCAGTGAGTCCGGTTAGAGTGGTACATAAGTAGATAACCTTATGATGTCCAAAGGGAGAACTCCAGAAAATCTGCACTATCCACAAAGATAGGCAAATTTCATAGTTAATCTTCGAAATATTTTTGACTGCAATTGATCATCTGTCTCCTAGTAAGATCTAAAGACCTCAGCCACATGCAAAGATAATTGTTTTCCTACTACCAGTGTCTACTGAATCAAATGTGCAGCTCATACATAAATAGCTATGGGCTCAGGTAGGCACCTTCTCATCTCTGCTCCCATGGCATTCAGTTCTTCTGGAAGATCATGTGTGATCCACCCCTACAGAGCCACCAACACCCTCATCCCAAGTAGCATGTAGCTCTGCTCAAAAGGAACAGGGAGGGTGAGCCACCAAAACTAAAGGACATAAATTTGGGAGAAAAATGACAGAGAAAAGAAAAGATAACACAGAGAGAACCTGGAATGAAAGTAAGATAGCAGCTACATTGGGGCATGGGAACAGGGGACATAGCAGAGTCGCTTTAGCCATGCATCCCTGAATTAATGCCTTACGCCTCTCATCATCCCGTGAAGTAGGAAAACATTATTTCCCCCCCTTTTACATATGGGAGAACTGCAGTAGAGAAGGGTTAAGGCCCTGTTCACATTTTCAAATGTCTGCTTCTTCGGTCCACCTTTATTTTGGTTGCTCCACTGCATAGTTTTCAGAGTTGCTGGAGTCAATGGGAGCGCAGCTATTAAAATTTGGTCTTTGGCCTCTCATGCTTGGCACCCAAAATTAGTGGACACTTTTGAAAATTTTGGCTTCAGTGTATTGTCCAAGGTCACACAGGAACTTAATGGAGTTGCTGGGAACAGAATGCAAGTCTCCTGATTCCAGTCTTTTGCCTTAGTCCAAAATTAACCTTCCATCTTATTTAATGAATATGTTTTCTATATATTACGTTATTCTGTTTTAATTTAAGGTTAGATATCCACATCCTGTATAAGACTTGATTACCAATCGTCTGTGTCTAGCACTACTGAATCATGTTTACCACTGCTTTAATGGCTTCCTTGATCCCTAGCTCCACACATCTGGTGTTGATGGAAGTCACTCATCTCCCCTGACATTCTGTTCTTTGAACAGATGTTTTGTAGGAAACAGTTGTATGAATGTCTAGGAATGGTGAAAATGGTTAGCATGTATAGGATGGATGAGTAAATTTTCTAGATTCCTCCAATCCAGCACGTTTCCTCACCAGAGCTGTAAATACTTTAAGCGGAGAAGATCTGCTTCTGATTGAAGTCAATGGGAGTTCTGTGTAGGGAGCAACTTCAGGTCCTAGCCCATGTGTTGTAGATTGTTGTAATTGTTGCTATTTTGGACACCACGTGCTCTTTTGTTGCAGCTCAGACATTTCCATCAGTAAGTGTTTTCTTTCTTCCCTTTGTTACCCCAAACTGCCAAAATTAGAGGCATCTGACATAAGAAAGAAAGTCAGTTTTGTTTAAGTAATCTCAGATTTATTTTTGTGACATTTCTGGATGCATTTACCCTTCACATTATTAAACAATTGTTTACTTTCTGGAGGCTAGAGCTCCAGCTTTGGCTATATTTCTGTAAGACAGGAATTCAAATAATGTCAACACACTGAGAAATTAGTCTCTTTCAGGTGTGTTTTGCAGGAGACAATTCAGAGCTCTGCTATCACACTTAATCACAGGTCTCAGGCCTTTTAAAAATATAATCTTATTTTTACCCTCATTTGAAATGTAAACAGAGAATTTTCACAGAAGAGAAGGAAATCCATCAGCAGATATTAAGGTTTTTTTTGGCAATTTGTTCCTTTAATTATGATAAATCTCCATTTGGCAACAGCACAAAGGAATATGCTTTTGCATATTTTTTGCAGGTTTTTATGCTTTTTCAGATTTTTAAGACCTGGCTTGACAAAGCCCTGGCTGGGATGATTTAATTGGGGTTGGTCCTGCTTTGAGCAGGGGGTTGGACTAGATGACCTCCTGAGGTCTCTTCCAACCCTAATCTTCTATGAGTCTATGATATCTTTGTTCCGTTAGAGGGACTAGTAGAAGCCAGGTTGATCTCCTTCAAAAAGAGTTCAACTATATGTCCATATAAGTCTCATAATTTGCCGAGCAAAAAATGGGAAGGGCTTTTTTTTTTTCCATGGGAAGAATACTTGTTTGTGTTTCACAGAACATCTTTTTGCTCTCTACATGGGCGAAGTCTGGCTCATCGGGCTGTACACAAAGTTCCAAGATCAAAGTTCCAAGATCAAACTGACCTCGTCTCATAATAAAGCTGTGAGTAGTGATGAGTAACACAAAGTGAGACAAGTTTTCTGCTGAAGTAAATGGATTCAGCTTGATGACTTAATTAACATTTCACCCATATATACCACTAGAGAACTTGGCCTTAAAGGCTTGGTTTGGCTCAGATTAGAGATGATCCCAAATCAACGCCACAGATCTCAAGCCCTCACCCCAAACTTGTGGCTATTGGAAACATGGATTCAGATCCAAATTTTGCAGCGAGTGTCCATGACTATATGAAGGATTGTTCAAAAAATGTGAGGGGTTATTTAGAAATTTTTTCCGGAAATAGGTTTAAAAACATCATGAAAATAACATTTCTTGTGACATTTCTCACAGGTGTTGGAGAAACATGTAAAGTTTGTCTTTCTGCTTCCTGTCCAGAGATAGACAAGTGGAGAAGTGCAAGTGTAAAAGAAAAAGATAAATAAAAACATTTTTTCAAACCTTATAAAGGGGCCAGATTTGACCTGGTTCAAGAACCTGGACTAAAATTTTATTCATTCCCCCCCCCCCAAGAAAAACAACAACAACTAGTTCACCCATCCCTAGCTGTGATGTGTTCTTGTTTTTAATGTACATTTTACTGAAATTCCCCCACCCCCTCCATTAAAAAAAGACAAAAAACAAAAAAGTGATGTATTTAAGAACAAAAGAATTAAGGCAGTTTTATTGCATGTTTTTGGGACCATTAAATCATTCCATATTTAACCCTAAATACAAGTTATGGTCCACTTGAAACTTTGGGAGACCGTATGATAAAATCCTTTTGATCTTCAGTTAATACTTTCCATTGGCACACAACTCTGCTCCAAAAGGTTTGAGATGGGCAGGACATTGATTTTATTAAATGATATGAATTTAAAATACAGTCAGAGGGCTGAACAGCAGAGGGTTTGGTAATTATGAGCTTTCTCCTCTAAGTCACTCTTTCAAATCATCTAGACCAGAAGTCAGTCAATGGAGCTACCCTGATTTATGCCAGCTGATTAAGCTGCTGCTAGTGTGTGTTTTGGTGGTTTCAGTCCAGTTCCTGGCAGACAGGTATCTACAGCACAAAACACTACCCTCACAATGGGTAGCCTCAGTAGACAGGCCAAGGATTAAGTGATCCATGGAGACTGAGTACTACATTGTCAGCCATTAGAGGTGAGAGTCATATTTACAGAGGACAGTCTATGGTAAGTTTACACTGCTGCTTCCCATTCTGTACCTATGCACTGATTGAAGAGAGCACACCAGTCTATGGAATTGGCACCTTTCATGAGCACTAAGGTCACAGAAAATTTTTGTTTAAATACATTTGAGAAATAATAAAATCTCAGAATGTTCTGCTTTAAAGAAGAACACATACATTACTTCAGCCTGCAAATGTGGGCCAAAACACTATTGTGTGAGCCACAAATGACCCATGGGCTTCACTTGCCTCTTTAGTTTTCCATCCAGTTAAAATATATACTTGCTATGGCAATCCCTGCCTTCAACAGTACATATGCGAGCACTGAGACAAGAAGCAAAATGCATCCATTTGGCAATGCAATATGTACAAATTATTTGTTGCACTAAAGAGTTCTATGATCAGCCTTCTGCATTTAGTGCTGGTTTGATGATCAGTTTTTTTTACTTTTAGAGTTGTTAAAATCTTTTGGTTCTTTTTCATCCCCTTGCTTTTTCCCCCTTTCCACTGCAAAATAAAAATACTTTATATTTTTAAAAGGAGGTTGAAAAAAGAGTATACTCTGCATCCTTTTCTGGGCTGATATGTTGTTTGGAGAAAGTACAAAAGTATTTCCAAGGCTATTACAACAGAAGAAATAAGGACCCTCTATAAATTCCATTCATTCATCATAATGTGTTCACTAAGATTACTGGTCCTTTGGTGGGTAAGCATGAAGTTCTTCATCTACCCAGACTTGATTTCTGCATGTCAATTGCACTAGTTCACTTATACATGCTGACACACAGTCATTTGAACCTTTTCTTGTTTGTTTTGGGGAAAAAACATAACAAACCCTGCAGCTCCATTCTATAAAAATAAAATGAGAAACACCCACAGGGGGTAGGAACATTTCATATTGCTCAAATGCTGCACAAGCTTGTATGAAATAACTGTGTGACGAATGTTCAGTATTCAGAATAACTGAATGGGCCCCTATAGAGAGAGCAAAGCTGGATGGACCCGTTATAGTTAATGCTTTATTCAACAGATTTATCCCTTTTCTATTTTCAGATTGCCCATGAATGGATTCTTTTAAACTACTTTGTATGGTATACTGTTTGATGCACGCTTTGTGTGAACGTAGTTCAACCTATGGATTGTGAAGGAGTTATTCTTGTTAAACTGTTTATGGTGTTTGGATGGTTACCTAAGTCAGATGGTATTTTTTTCTGCTTCTTGACTGGATGACTGAAACTTTTATAAAATGTTGGAGGAAGCAGAATAGACATAGAAATCTCAAGATGACTGTGCAAATACTTCCAAAGCAAATAGTGGGAGGGAATATATTTGCATAAGTGTTAATGAGATTTGTGCATTCTGTAACATTATTGCAAACAACAAAATAAAATAAAATACATCACTAGTATGAATGCTAGTGGAAATGAATAAAGAGAATTGCAAACATGAGAATGAAGCTTGGTTTTTATTCCAAGGAATAGTTTCTGGCAGTATTTGCCTAGAACTAATGCAGAGGAAGAAGTGAAGATGTATTGTTCTATTTCAACATAGCTCACTGTGTTAGACTAAACAGTACTTACTGCACAACTCAGTAAATCCATCCCTTTTTGTGATGTTTGATCTAAGTTACATGAAAATGCAAAAATACAGACTGAGAATGTTTCAGCAGGCACTTTTGTAAGATGAGCAGTGCATACTTCCTGAGATGCTATACAAATAGTTTGATCAGACCACAGAACAACATAAATTGTGTGGTCAGCGATTCCATAAGAGTTGCTGAATGAGTTCAAACATGTTTATTACATTACAATGCTAACCAGCTGTATGATGTTCTGAGGATATCCCCTGCAGATTCCTGCCTAGAACTTTGAAACTATCCTAGAACAGAACACACCCAAAGAATCCTTCCATGCTCATATTTCTCAGCTTTGACCTTGAATCCAGTCTGCTAAGAAAGGAATTTGGGAGTCTAATCATTGCTCTGTGATTACACTGCTCTACAGCCAAAATGCTTCTGAAATAAATGTAGTCAAACTTTACTAATTCTGGGTCACTGAGAACGAAAATGATGCTTAAAATTGTTGATTGGCTCTAGTTTTCAAGATATGCTATTGGGTCAGTATATACGACCCTTGACTTGGGAATGGCGGAGGATAAGTGAGTTATAAAGGGAAGGGATCTCAATTTAAACCAGAACTGACTAAAATACATCTTTGACTGGGTCTATGAATAAATCAATGACTGGCTTTGGACAGTACTTGCTTTTTAGGCAAAACAATGAATGATGTAATCTGAAGCTGGTATTGCGTCATACATGATATGAATTGCATCATGTTATTCCTAGAAGTCATGGATGATGCAATCATAACGAAGCTTACATCACTCTGCTGAACAAATTGCCCTATATCAGTTCTAGGAATCATACAGTGTTGTGCTCTCTTATTTGTCAGTGTTTGATTTTGCAAAGGGACACATTTCTGTTTAGCCAAAGTGAGCAGAGATGCCTTGTACTTGTGTGAACAGTGCAGATAACTTCTGCTATGTTTGTGGTGAAGTGACTTTTGCATCACAAAAGCGCAGTATAACCACTATGGTTAAGAAAGCCTATCACCTTTATTTTGGCTGCAAAATTGGAGATCAGGACAAGAGGTGGGCCCCACACATATGCTGCAACACTTGTGCAACAAATCTTCGCCAGTGGTTGAACAGGAAAAGGAAATCTATGCCTTTTGCAGTGCCAATGATTTGGAGAGAGCCAACAGATCATATCAGCAATTGTTACTTCTGCATGGTGCCTCCAGTTGGGAAAGGTGTGTCAAAGAAGAAAAAGTGGACTGTGCATTATCCAAACATTCCATCAGCTATACGCCCAGTACCCCACGGAGAAGGACTGCCGGTTCCTGATGCACCAGAATCATTCTCACTTGAGTCAGACAAGGAAGAGGATGAAACTTCTGGTCCTGAACCATCAATGTCACAGGACCCACATTTTCTCCCATCCTCCTCCTCTGAACCACACCTCATAACACAAGGTGAACTGAATGACCTTGTCAGGGATTTGGAACTACCCAAGAGTAAGGCAGAGCTGTTGGGCTCCAGACTACAGCAATGGAATCTCCTGGCAGGTGATGTTAGGGTTTCCATGTTCCGTGACCGTCAAAAGGATCTTGTCGCATTCTTCTTCATGGAAGGTGATCTTGTAGCCTGCAACAACATCGATGGTGTGATGGCAGCCCTCAACATCGTTCACGATCCAGATGAGTGAAGACTGTTCATTGATTCATCGAAGATGAGTCTTAGAGCTGTTTTACTGCATAATGGCAATGTTTTGCCATCAATTCCAGTTGGTCATGCAGTCCATATGAAGGAAACCTATGACAACATGAAACAACTTTTGAGGTGCATAAACTATGACCAACATCAGTGGCAGCTTTGTGGCGATTTGAAGGTTGTTGCTCTCTTGCTTGGTCTGCAGACTGGATACACAAAGTACTGCTGTTTTCTCTGCGAATGGGATAGTCGTGCAAGAGATTCCCACTACATCAAGAAAGATTGGCCACTCCGACAGTCATTGGAGCCTGGGAGGAAAAGTGTTCAGCATCCACCACTTGTTGAATCAAGGAAGGTTTTGTTACCACCCTTACACATCAAGCTGGGTCTGATGAAGAACTTTGTCAAGACCATTGACAAAACACAAGCAGCTGTTTTCAGATGGTGATAGAGCTGCTGAAATATGCCAGCTCTGTAAATCCTTTACGGCTAACCCAGCTTAATCCTGGGAATCTTTTATTTATGTTTAGGAATCTTTGCCCCTTAGAGTTCAAACAGCATTAACGGATCCTAATTCCTTCTGGCCAGGGATTTTTATCCCTATCTCCCTACAGTCCAAGCTGATGTGATGAGGGCGTCTGTACATCTCCCTCTTGATGTGTGTGCTGGGAGAAATTAACAAAATTCTTGTTCTTTGTTGGTTTACTATGGCCCATTTGGATTCAATAGGCCATCCTGATGGGCGGGAGATAACCCCTCTTCATAGGTGCAAACCACTATTTCACACTTAGTGATGTTTCTTCCCTGACTGGATTTACAGTTTCGGAGCAAACATTTTTACAGAACAAACACTCAAGAATTACCTTATAGCATGGGTTACAGATACTATAAGTGAGATTAATGCATGCAGCAATTTACAGGCATTTCATAAAGTCGAAATACATTATTACAAGTCTAATACCTATTTTAGCAATACTAACACACAGGTGAGTCAGACTGGTTTCCAGCTATGCATTTGATAGTGTTCACTTGATGCCTAGGGACCTTGGCATGAGTGGCACCTGGTCCACTAACATCACAGATATCTGTCTCAATGCCTTGATTCAAAGACTAGTCCAGTGACTTAGGACATAACATCAATGAGTAGATTGATTCACCAGGACTATGATGCTATTAATATCTGCGGTTTGGTGTGTCTGTGGGTCATGATATGCATAGTACAGCAGCTGGCATTGTTCAAGTGGATCATTGGTAGACTGAAGGAGGAAAAGATCAAATCTACCAGGTTTCCAAACACATCATTATTCAGAGGTACTTGAAGTAACCCAACCACTAGCTCCGTTCTCTTTCTAGCCAGAATTAGAAGAGATTGGTAGGTCACCTTAAAAACTCCTGGGAGTTCTGCTCTATAACACTGCCTTACTGGGCATACTTTTCAACCCCCTAGGATCAGAATGAGTGACACAAGCAACAACCAAATCCAACCAAACAATAACAAACAAAACAGAACAAACAGGAAGTTTGCAAATGTGTTGGGTTCATTTATTTAACCTAATGGATACTTTCTATATCTTTGGACTATGTGATTTTGTATTTCTAAGCGTAATAATGAAATAATTAGTGGTGAGATAACATCTTATTTGCATGGGGCAGAAGTAAAGTTGGGTCTGAAATGACGGGCATCCCTCATAATGAGACATACGTTCCTGTACTATAGAAACAACTCACTTGGCCTAGTTCCCAATTTCAATGGATTTAAGGAATAGTTACTGATTTGCATTGTGGTGTGATCGTATAAAAGATTAGATTAATAGATTCATCATTGCACTAAAGATGATCGACTAGAAAGGTAATGACGTGACTAAAACCAGAATCAATGTGGTATGAGGTAGACTTTATTTTAATATTCCTGTTCATTGAATACTTTACAATTATGTTTGGATGGACTAGAATGGCACTTAATACATGGCAATCTAAATGTCAAAAGACATCCAAATGGTTAGTTTAACTTACAAGAAGGAACAAGCCTCATTTTAAGCAGGTTCTTTCGCTTAATAGAGGGAAACAATATCATTGTTTGTCCTTTGCAAAAAGCAAAGGTAGTTAGGAGTGGTTTACAATAAAATTCTTATTCACCTAGTTTGGGGCAGGGTATATTTCCCTTTGATATTTATGTATAATTCCTGTACCTGCTGTTTGAGTATCACTTGAAAGTCAGAGATGGTCAATATCTTCACACTTCCTCCTATCCATTAAACGCTCCACATCTCACATCAGGTTTAGCTGGGGGGGTTCCCCTATCCACTCCTTCATCAAGCATATTTACTGTGGTAATTCTGCAGTGATCTCAACGGAAACTGAAGAATCAAACCAAATCAAATCAAGTGTGTGTGGGGGAAAGTTGCAGGTGCTTTGTTCCCAGTGGAACGTGTCTGGCAGACAATAAGTCAGTTTTTGTTACTCGGTGCAGTACTTTCATCCAACACACATAAGGAAGGTCGTACATTGTGCAAGGTTTTTAGTTAGTAAGTATTGCATATCTTTGGCTGCAGAAAAATCTACATTATTGATCAGGGACTGGTGAATTACAGAACTATGCCAACATTTATACTACTTAGAAGTTGCAAAGGTTTGTGTGATCACTAAATAGATGATTTTTCATTGCTCTGATGTATGCATAGCTAAGACGCATCCCATGTCTGCTATTGATTTCTCCATGTCTTTTGCTAAACTGGTGATTACTGCCTCCCTGATATAATCTTCAAAGCCTCTTGGTGACCTTTTGAGTCTATGTGTTTATGCTCTGGTTTTATGTGATGCCTGCTATTTCTCTTTGAGTCCCTCTTTGCTCCAGTACCACAGTGCTGTCTAGTCTATGGAAATCTGGCATTTCATTCCATCTTCGCACTTTGTAGTAGGATTATTGACCTCTGTGCTGATGGCAGACTCTCTTTATTGGAAAAAAACATAAAAACTACAGCAGCAGGCAGGATTTCTGTGACCTGGAAAATGTTCACTGTGAGAAAGTCTAGGGTCCCTGGCAAGTTATCATTATGGATTTCATTTATGTATCAGGGCTTTTAAACCTCATGCAAATCTGGGACATTACATCTGGTGCATAAAAAATTGCTTACTATGCCTACAAAATGAGAAATCATAATAAAATACTATTTGTATAAGAAATATCCTTCATATAGGATACACTAGTTCTCTAGGGACTATACTACTATTTATAGATGAGATGGGCATGGACATTTCTTTGTCTGGGCTTGGGGATAAGGAGGGAACGTGACTGAATTTAAAAGGTCCATTTCTTTGTGTAACCATATCCGCTCCATTCTTATTATTCAGTGGTAACAGGTTGCATCCTTCCAATCTGTTGCTAGAAAGGATGAAATCTCTAAAACCAGAGACAATATCAAAATACCAGTCTGCCATCCAAATAGTGTCCATTGACATGGCTGCCATATAATGGAAGAGCCCTGTTTAACAGGAACTTGATTTTCCTCATTCCAGCCACAGAAAGGGAACTTCCATTTCTTGGCATACAGTAGAGACTGATTCTGATTAAGGACACAAGAACATTTATTCTCTTTTCCTTGTACATGTGTCACAGGCTTTGGAAACACGCCTTGAACTGTTCCAGATATGAAAATAAATTTCCTCCTGGCCTCAGATCGTAAACTGAAAGTGGGTCAGATGGTTGATCATTACGTTCTGGTGTATGTGTGTGGTGTGGGTGAACAGCAGTAAACATGCAGGGTAAACTCAGCAGTGAGAGGCAGAACATAAACTGCTGCAGATAGAAGCCTGAGAGGCAAATGGCCTGCTTGTCAGTTCATGTCCGTCGAGGCGTGACTACAGATATTTTTCAAACTCTCCCTCATGAGAGTCTCACGCAGCTGATTTGGGACACTTCGTTCCTCACCTTGATGTGGGATTTGGACAGAGATGAGCTGCTTATTACTTTTAAGTAACCAACCCATAATTTGACAGTTACTGCAGCTCTTGCAAACAGTACGGACGTGATCTTAGAAGAGTGACAAACACCGGTGTTCATCGTTGTGGGTTATGCCCCTGGCCATTCTAATGTACATGTCTTTAGCACCTTACGGTTTGGGGACAAGACGAGGGTTCACAAAAAGAGTCTTGGGCAGAGTTACCTTAGTTGCCCTCAAAAGCCTTCTTTCCCATGTGTACTAGAGTATTTTGCTACAAAGCAATATTTCAGTTCACTCTTCCCATTAAAACAATGGTTAGGTGTGAGTGCTATCACTAATCCATTTTCTCTCCTTCATCTCAGGTGATGATTTTCTGAGCTCTCACAGACCAAGATTTTCTCTCTTTTCTCAAATGTTTAGCTAACTAGTGTGTTTCATGTATGCATCGTTGCAGGACCTAAGATAATGGACATTTCATGTCTGAGGAGGTCACCTATATGTTATCAGCTGCATTTTTTGAATATCTCCTCATTTTTCATTAGAAGTCCAGATCACCATCAGTGAACACCTCACTGCCCCAGTCACAGTAGGAAAGGGAGACATGTTAATGCATACTCCTTGGACTTCTTCCATCCTTGGTGGCCTATTGGGAAAGTGAATGTGTTCAGCCTCCTTAGCCGTCATCCTAGAACTGATAAAGATGATAGGTGATAGCTGCCTGTCTGCTGCTGCTTATCTCAACTTACTCTGTGAAGCCCCAGTGCAGAGGAGTAACATTTCCCTCCTACTCAAAAACCTTTAAGAGGCTGAAAAGTTCTCAAGAGGCACTTCTGTTTGGCTGATGTTCCTTCTACTCCTATCTCTGCCACTGATTTCCTAGAATTGTTTATGTGTCAGCATCTAAGTGGAATACAATTACTTTTCATTATAGGCTTGACCCAAAGCTCACCAAGGTCAATCAATAGAAAGACTCACATTGGCTTCCAAGGACTTTGGATCATTCTACTGACTTCATTTGAGCATTGGATCAGGCCCTGTGTGCTTGAACGTATCCAGAAAGCCTGCTCGGGGTCCTCACAACTTAGCCAGTCTTTGTGAGTTCTCTCAGCTATATAGGAATAATAAGATATGCTCAGATCTTCTCCTTACTATTGGCAACATCTACTGCACATTTAATGTAGGAAAGGAGGAAGGATATTTCAGTATAATGTTTAACCTGCAAAACAAAAGGAAATCTCTTTTGTCTGTGGCCTACTGGGATTGCATAAGCTATAACTGAGATAGTGTTAGCTGAATGTTAAATATACATTTAAATATTTAATTCAGTCTTTGTTAAGTTTGCCTTTCTTGTAATCCCTTTTCAATGTTCATAGAAAACAAACCCCATTATATATGGCTTGCCAGAAATTTTCTGTTATATTAATATCAAATACCTGTACGCATAAGTCTCAGTGAACTGTATCACTTTGTTGGAGGAGGACTTCTTAGAATCTATCCACATCATTTTTGCCTTGAAAATGTTATTGGCTCCCCATTTTGGGAAATGAATTTACTCTGGGGTGGAAGCACTCTTTGTGCCTATATAACTCTATAGGTTCCTCACTTTAAAATCTTTTAACATAAGGCACATTTTACCTTTTTAGCTGTCCAGGTTCAGAAGATGACAGAAGGAGGCTTCTTCAGAAAGGTTCTAGCCAATTAAATGAATTAATGTAACTTGAAAATGTTTGCCATAGATACTGATCTATAACAGTCACACGTTTGTTGCAAGCTATATGTACATTTTATAATTTAGATCATTGTGTACTCATGCTATCTCCTGTCAGCTGTGAATTGCTGCTCTTTGTTCAGGACTGGGCAACTCTCCAGCAGCTACATTCTTACAAGGAATGAATTTTCCATTCTTTTGATTTAATGACTATTCTCCAAGCTACAATCACTTCCTTTCTCACACTATTTTGGGCTGTGTGTGGTCAACTTTAGTGCTACTGTTCTCAGAAAATCATGGGATTTTTTTAATGCTAAAAACGAGTTATGCACCAAAATGACCAAATCTTTTTGGTTAGGAGGTAATTTAGGATGCTTCTTTAATGGGCATATCCTGAATTTACATAACAGTTGAGCCCAAGGTATTTATTAGCCCAAGATTAGACATGAGAAAATCCTCCCATTTTATTATTATTATAACTGGTAGTTCCTAGGAGCTGCAGTCATTGATCAGGACCCCATTACGCCAGGTGCAGTACAAACACAGAACAAAAAGACGGTCCCTACCCTGAAGACCTTATATGTGCAATAATGTCTATCGATGAAATATTAGACCTTTTTTCCCATTCTAGCAGTTGCATGAAATGATAAATTAAGGCAGCTGTTAGCTGAGGATATGGGCAGTGAACGTGAAAGGTGAGAGCAAATCCAAGTACAGGGATTGCCTTGATACAGAGTTCCTGAGAGCTACTGGAAAGTGTTGAGCGGGTGAACGTGTGACATCCCTGCTCGCTCATTGGTTGAAACTGTTCCATTTCAATGTCATTTTGTATTCTTTGAACACATGGGCAGAATTATCATTGTTTTTTCCATTGTTTACACATAGCCAAGTGTGCTCTGCACAGGGACGCTCAGAGATTATTTCACATTCATGGCGAGGGGTGGCTGCAGGGCCAGCTCCAGGCACCAGCTTGGCCACTCCGGAGAGGGGAGGCAGGTCCAGCTATTCAGCGGCAATTCGGCGGACGGTCCCTCACTCCCGCTCCGAGCGAAGGATCTTCCACCGAATTGCCGCTGCTGATCGCGATCGCGGCTTTTTTTTTTTTTTGGCTGCTTGGGGTGGCCAAAACCCTGGAGCCGGCCCTGGGTGGCTGTCTCATCTGTACCTTGGTGTCCCCTATAAAAAAACTATCCTGTGCCTTTTGCTTTCCATTAGGGCCTGATGCAAAGCCTCTTATTTTAGAGGCCCAAATGAAGGTTTTCATTGACTTCAATGGGCTTTGGATCAACCCTTTAAAGACAGTGGATTGCCCAGATGGGTGCCCTGCTTCACCATTGTGCTATGTCCATTTTAGGCAGTCAGGCCTGGTCCCTTTAGCATTCCATTCCCGCACAATCTGTTACAGCAGGTGGAAAATGTTCATTCATTTATTCAGGGGGAGGGGGAAGGGGAATGAAACTTGACTCTTTCTCTCAAATGGTGACTTTTAAAAAATATATATATTTGTTTCATTTTTAGTAGAAAAACATTTTTGTGCACTTTTTATTTGTCGTTAGAGCTTTTGCTAACTTCCCCCATCACCAGTTTTGATAGGGTTGGCTTAGTCAAATGGGAAATTTTCATTTTTGAAAATTACAAATTTTCAAAAAAAAATAGAAAGCAATCTAGGAAAAAATTCAAAGTCAGCCCGTTAAAATAAAATGAAACAAAACCAGCTTAGAAATTTGCATGTAAAAAAAAAATGTTTTGACCAGTTCTATGCTCAATTCAGCGACCAACAGATCTGATAAAATGTACCTAATTACCTCTCCAGTCGATAATAATTAGTCAGTGTAATTATGATGAGCCTGTTTGTTTTTTAATTGACAGCTTGATCAATGTTTTATGATGTTTGTTTAACCCTGATGCTCATCGTACACCATGCCACTGTGTGTTGCCAAATGCATTGCTCGTTGGATTTCCATCTCCACTGATTGCACTCACTATTTGTTCTCATTGTTGTCATTCTGCTGTCTGACTTGCCCTGCACCATCTCTCAGTGACTGCCACTGTATCATTATGATCCCTCATGACTGATGTGGGGATGCTCCCGGTTGTTGCCCCGCTGCTGTCTGCCCATCCATGTTCAGTGAAGGAGCAGTGTTAAACAGCCGAGTATGTAAGAACAATGCAGAACATAGCACTTGGAGCCAGATAAGAGACTCACTGTTAGGACATAAATCACTTCCTGTATCTGATGCTTTTTACATGTAGTGGATATGGATTTTGCAATGATAGCTTCTCAATCTGGTTTCTACTAAATGTTCCAGATAGTTCAATAACCAAACATCTGTCCTGATGGAATAAATGCATTTTTTTTTATGCATCATGAAATCTTTCAGAGGATTTTTATTTCTCCCAGAAAAGGCAGAATAACATTCCTTTGCTATCCTATTAATAACTGAATCACAAGGTTTTGTATTTCAGTATCTTCCTGCCACAAAATACAATGTTTAACAATATTACCCTCTGACAAGATATCATAATGGTGCTATTTTTACTAAGAGTTATTGGGCTAAAATTTCAATTTCACTAATTTTTCAAAAGTGGATTCCAAAAACTTCTGGCATTTTCCCTATATTGTATAGAGCCAGGCCAAGTTAGAAGTGATGGATGAATTAAAGTTAGAGAGGAAAGATAACCTTGTGGCTAAGATACTCAACTGGGACTAAGGAAACCTGAAGTCAGTTCCGAGATCTGCTACGGACTTCTATATGGCCTTGGAAAAGTCACTTAATATATCTGTTTCCCATCTATAAAATGGGGCTAATCATACTTCCTTTCTACTACCTCTTTCTGTCTTAGAATCTAAGCTCTTTGGGGCATGGACTGCCCCATATTGTGTGTGTGCATTCAGTATCAAGTATAATAGGACTCTGTCATCTGTGGGCATTATTGTAGTACTACATCTATTAAAAAGAAGTGTCTGAAAAAAGTGGGTATATTAATACTGTGTATACAATGGCCTCACATTATTCACTTTCTGCAAACTGCAAATGAGCTACAGGCTGCTTCAACACAACATTCATCCTGGCACAGTGACACTTAAAAAAATTCTGATTCCTTCCTTTGAAATGTAGTTGAATTAATTGCAACCATTGTTTTCCAGGTGGGGAGGAACAAAGAGCCACTCCCTTCACAGTTCTTTCAGAGGTCTATCAGAAGGTTCTTGTCTCATACAATTATTTCCCTCCCATGAGGAATCAACCACTTTCAGTAGCCACCAGCATGGGTAGTCTACAATTCTTCATCCACATTTCAATTCTTCATCCACATTTTTCATGGGTAAGAGCTTTGACTGGTCAAGAGCTCCTGTGATGCTGGTTGTTATGAGACACATAACAGACATACATAAAAACTGTGTGCAGTGTTGTTGTAGCCATGTTGGTCCCAGGGTATAAGAAAGAGAAGATGGGTGAGATAATGTCTTTTATTGGACCAATAAAAGAAGTTTATTAAAATAAAAAAAAACAGAAGTTGGTCCAATAAAAGATATGACCTCACCCACCTTGTCTCTATAGTAATAATTAGCTAGTCACACACTTATTAAAATCAAGTTATGTTCAAGAAATGCTAAGGGTGGAACATAATCAAGGAAATTAATGAGGGCAGATCCCTTACAGTGTATCCTCATTATGTTTCAAGGTCCAGAATGGATAAACATCCAAAAGTACGCAAACATATCCTAGCCCTACCTATGAAACTCTATGAACTTCTTGAGCCAAATTTATCTCTGGGGTAATTTAATCAAAGCCAGTATTAAATTAAATTAACCAGGGACTAATTGGACCACTTAAGCCTGCAATACTGGGTTTGAAACTACCCCAAAATAGGCTTTCCCTAATATTTCTTGTTCCTTCCGATTCCATTAGGGATGACAATACACTGAGAAAAAGCTTTTTCTTCATATCATCTGGGCACTTCCAGGCAGTATTAGAATATGCAGTGGGGCACAAGACTGAGTAATAACTATTACGATATGCTCAGCATTGTTTTGCACAGCGCTGACCAAAGAGAACACATGGTCCCTGTGCCACAGAGTTCAGAATTTGGATAGACAAGAGGTTACAAATACTAGCTGCTCTTGATGACTAGAGAGAGGTTATCATAAAGGGCTACAATTTTGTGTCCTTAAGAGCCTCTGACTGCCCACTGATAAAAGGTTCAATGTCATGTAACAGCAACTGCAGTCAACCCTGACAAACTCACTACACCTAACACATAGCCAATGAAAGCCAGTGATACACTGGCCATTAATACCATTGTGAAATGTATGTATCAACACTATTAGGAATTATGGATACTTACTGATATTATACATTAAAATCTGTAAGCAAACAAAGGGAGAAACAGGTTTTCTTTTGTCAATAGGTTGGATAATTATTTCCCTGTCTCTAATGTAAATTGAGCACGGTGATGCCAGAGACAATGGACAGTTCATTTGAGTTGAAGGTAATCAGGAGGAGCAAATTAACATGAGATGTGAAATCCACCTGGGAAGACACTAGCATCTGAACCCTAGGTGTTCATCCTAACTCTGGTGACAAAGACAATAAAGTTTGGGGGATATAAGGAGTGGCAAAAAGACATTTTGGTGATCCTTCACTGAGGTCAGTGCTCTTTGCACCCAGGAACCATGGAGCCCCAGCCATGTGGGTTAGTGATGCTAAGTGGTTGTAGGTGAGAAAACTGCCTTAGACAAGGATTGTAGCCTGTTAAATTTTAATCACTAGAAAATGTGATTATAATTTTGTTTGTAACCATTTTCTGTTTCGATTATCTCTGCTTTAGTATCACATAAATCTCTGTTCTTTCTTAATAAACTTATTCTTGTTTTATTAAAAATTCATCTCAAAGCTGTTATATTAAAGTAAGATGTGAATACTCAGCTGAACCAACAGGCTGGTGTATATACACCCTTTGGAGACAGCCGACTTGGTAATTTCTGTGCGTGTCCAGTGACAGGGGCTGGATACTGCAAAGAAATAAACACTTTTCCAGGGGGTTCAGGAACTTATGCGTATCAAGTGTTACCTGCAAGGCAAAAAGGACTGGCAGGCTAACAAACTGGGGTGAAAGGGAGCTGTCACTTGGTTTAACAGCAACAAACCTCTCTTTTGCTAAGGCAGAGGGGTAACCAGGTCACTCATAGTTCTGGACGCCTCACAAAAACATTACAGGGATCCTGGTAGAACTTCTAATTTAGATGGTTGACCATAGTAGGTTATGTTTTAAGGAGAGATTTTGATCAACAGAGGGAGTTAAAAGAACAGGAGTACTTGTGGCACCTTAGAGACTAACGAATTTATTTGAGCATAAGCTTTCGTGGGCTACAGCCTACTTCATCGGATGCATAGAATGGAACACAGAGAGAGAAGATATTTATACATACAGAGAACATGAAAATGTGGGAGTAGCCATACCAACTGTAAGAGACCAATCAATTGAGATGAGCTATCATCAACAGGAGAGAAAAAAACCTTTGAAGTGATAATCGAGATGATCCATAGAAGGTGTGAGGATATTTTAACATATTTTAATATGAGGAAATAGATTCAATTAGTGTAATGACCCAACCATTCCCAGTCTCTGTTCAAACCTAAGTTAATTGTATCTAATTTGCATATTAATTCAAGTTCAGCAGTCTCTCTTTGGAGTCTGTTTTTGAAGTTTTTTTGTTGCAAAATTGCCACCTTCAGGTCTGTCACTGAGTGGTTAGAAAGATTGAAGTGTTCGCCCACTGGTTTTTGAATGTTATGATTCCTGATGTCAGATTTGTGTCCATTTATTCTTTTGCGTAGAGACTGTCTGGTTTGGCCAATGTATATGGCAGAGGGGCATTGCTGGCAGAGGGAGTTAAAGAGGCAGAGGGAGTTAAAGCGTACAATGAAAAAAAGAAGAAAAACAAGAGTGGGACAAAAGACTAGAAAGGGAGAAATGAGACAAGACAGATTAGGGAATGCGTAAGACCTGGGTGTCTCACTTGGTATAGAATATAAAACCCAATGGAGGGATTTGGAGAGAGGAGTGACAAGGTCATGGAAGGTGAAGATGATATTTTTAGATCCCAGGGTTTGGATAGACTGGAGGAGGGTAAGGTGGGAACCAGCAAGGGCCAGAGAACAGAGGGAAGATGCAGAAGTCAGGGAGGAGATATGTAAATATTACCCAAATATTTTCAAAGATCAAAATATTGATTTTGAGGCCTAGGTGAAGATTTGGAGCTTGTTCTTATTCCTTTCAAATCAATTTACTAAGTCTCTGCTCCATGGGAAACACTTGTTTGTAAATAAGATACTCCTGAGAACCATCTTACAGTGTCAGCTATCAGCATTTTCAAGCACCAGGATTAGCCACAACAGATACGATTCTTTGTCAAGAGGACATTTTTGAACCTACATTTTTAGAAACTTAACACCAGTGGGCCAAATTCTGTCTGTCTAGGTTTTTATAAGGTGGCCCACTGTTGTGGCATCTGAACTTCTGTCTGCACTGCAATCAGATGTAATGGTGATGCCTGGAGAGCCAGATTCTTAGCTGGTGTAAGATGTAAAAGTTCAGAAAAGGGCAACAAAAATGATTAGGGGTTTGGAACAGCTTCCATATGAGGAGTGATTAATAAGACTGGGACTTGTCAGCTTGGAAAAGAAATGACTAAGGGGGGATATGATCGAGGTCTATAAAATCATGACTGATGTGGAGAAAGTAAATAAGGAAGTGTTATTTACTCCTTCTCATAACACAAGAACTAGAGGTCATCGAATGAAATCAATAGGCAGCAGGTTTAAAACAAACAAAAGGAAGTATTTCTTCGCCCAACACACAGTCAACCTGTGGAACTCTTTTCCAGAGGATGTTGTAAAGGTCAAGACTATAACAGAGTTCAAAAAAGAACATGGAGGATAGGTACATCAATGGCTATTAGCCAGGATGGGCAGGGATGGTGTCCCTAGCCTGTTTGCCAGAAGCTGGGAATGGGAGACATGGAATGGATCACCTGATGATTACCTGTTCATTCCCTCTGGAGCACCTGGCATTGGCCACTGTTGGAAGACAGGATATTGGGCTAGATGGACCTTTGGTCTGACCCTGTATGGTCGTTCTTATGTTCTTATGATGTAGCTCCATTGATGGCACTGGAACTATACTGATTAATACCAGCTGATTAACTAGTTTTTATGTTTATTTTTGCTTTTGCTAGCACATGCCTTCTTTATTAATGGGATTCCATAAAGACAAAACTCCAATAAAGTCTAAAATCCAAATAGCTTTGTGTATCAGTTACAAACACAAATAATAAACATTGTAACATAAGGTTTAGAGATACATTGATTGGCTTCATAATAGAAAATATCCCTTGGGATCCTTATAATATTATCTGACCTTAAGAGTGAAATGGCATTTACTCAAATGCCACTGGAATGGATTCTGTGCTTTTCATCTTGGCATTCATAAAGTAATTCACACATCATTAATAAGGAATCATTTTTCAGGAAAAAAACCCTCCAAAAAACAAAAAAATCAGGGAACACATGGCTCATTGTTATTGATTTTAAATTACAACAAAGACATTATCTAAGTAGCCCCAGAATACCAGCAATATTTTCTCAAGAATCCAGTAAATTTGATCATGGCGCCTCAAATGATTTAAGTTTAGATCTTATCCATTTTTTTTATTTTTCCATGTCAAATTATTAGCACACACTATTGCCTTCTTACTGATCTAGGATTCATTTTTTGCTCTCAATATATTATACTAGGGCTTGAGAGCACCTGGTTGTGTCTGTGGTCCATTAAAAACCTTTATATGCATGAGCTCATTAATGTGCCCTAAACATTTTAAGGTGGGCTGAAATGTAAAATTACAAGAGTTCAGTTTGGGAACAATTCTCTCAAATTGAAAAAAAAATAGCATAAGTACAAACCCAAAAGTTTTCCTATTTTTTATATTGTTGGTTCTTCTGACACTTAAAATGTTTGTTTTCTTCCATACAATTTTCGATTCCGTCACCCACACTCTAGAACAGTGGCTCTCAGCCAGGGTACCTGTACCCCTGGGGTACTCAAAAATCTTCCAGGGGCATATCAACTCATCTAGATATTTACCTAATTTTACTACATAAATTTTACTACATAAAAAGCACTGGTGAAGTCAGTACAAACTAACATTTCATACAGACAATGACTTGTTAATACTGCTCTATAGTTTATAATTATATGGTAAAAATGAAGAAGTCAGCAATTTTTCAGCAATAGTGTGCTGTGACACTTCTGTATTTTTATGTCAGATTTTGTAAGCAAGTAGTTTTTAAATGAGGTGAAACTTGGGGGTACCCAAGACAATCAGACTCTTGAAAGGGGTACAGTAGTCTAAAAAGGTTGAGAGCCATGGCTCTAGAATCTTTGTGAGTTGAGCCAATAGATACTTTGTGATGAGTCGAGCTAGTTAAAGAAATACAAAATTAACTTTTTTTTTCAACAACACACGGGGATAAATTTTTCACAAAATGTTCCCATTTTTCCACTAGCTCTAGTGACCAGGGGTCTCTGTGGGCAGGGCTGGTTAAAGACATTTTCTTTTCAGCAGCCAAGAGAGGCAAAGTTGCTCCCAGTGGGCCTAGTTCTCCCCTGCTTGGGACCTTGTGTCGCCCTTTACACCTCTGCAGATTGGGAGGCAGTGTGGTGTACTGCAATGGTGCGCAAACTTTTCCAGTCGTGCCCCCGTCACCAGTCAAAGAATTTGGCTGGGAGAGGTTGCAAGTGCTTTGGAGGATAGGATTATAATTCAAAATGATCGAGACAAACTGGAGAAATGCTCTGAAGTAAATAGGATGAAATTCAATAAAGACAAATGCAAAATACTCCACTTAGGAAGGAACAATCACTTACACACATACAAAATGGGAAATGACTGCCTAGGAAGGAGTACTGCGAAAAGGGATCTGGGGGTCCTAGTGGATCACAAGCTAAATGAGGCAACAGTGTAACACTGTTGCAAAAAAAATGAACATAATTCTGGGATGTATTAGCAAAAGTGTTGTAAGCAAGATACGAGAAGTAATTCTTCTGCCCTACTCTGTGCTGATTATGCCTCAACTGGAGTATTGTGTCCAGTTCTGGGCGCCACATTTCAGGAAATGTGGACAAATTGGAGAAAGTCCAGAGAAAAGCAACAAAAATGATTAAATGTCTTGAAAATGACCTATGAGGGAAGATTGAAAAAATTGGGTGTGTTTAACCTGGAAAAGAGAAGATTGAGAGAGGACATAACAGTTTTCAAGAACATAAAAGGTTGTTACAAGGAGGGAGAAAAATTGTTCTTCTTAATCTCTCAGGATAGTACAAGAAGCAATGGACTTAAATTACAGGAAGGGAGGTTTAGGTTGGACATTAGGAAAAATTTCCTGTCAGGGTGGTTAAGCACTGGAATAAATTGACTAGGGAGGTTGTGGAATCTCCATCATTGGAGATTTTTAGGAACAGGTTAGACAAATAGACAAACACCTGTCAGGGATGGTCTAGATAATACTTAGTCCTGCCCTGAGTGCAGGGGACTGGACTAGATAACCTCTCGAGGTCCCTTCCAGTCCTATGATTCTATGAATTAGTATGAAGGGATTGCTACACTGCAAGTTACTGGGCTACAACCCGGTGGTGAACTAAAACCCTTGTAGCCCTGCATGACTGGTTTCAAAAGCACTGCTTTGCCCCAAGAGAAAAGTGGGTTTGTTTCAGCCCACCTCTCCCCTCTCTTTGCATAGGTGCTCGGGGAAGGGGCAGAAGTTGGCTGTGTGGGAGTAAGAGGGGAGAGATTGTGTTAAGGAAAGCCAGGCCGAACACTCAGGGTCATAGGTCTGTGCTGAACTCCAAGCTGGGGAGATTTCTGGCTCTTCCCGGGGTAGGGATAGCTCAGTGGCTTGAGCATTGGCCTGCTAAACCCAGCGTTGTGAGTGCAATCCTTGAGGGGGCAATTTAGGGATCTGGGGCAAAATCAGTACTTGGTCCTGCTAGTGATGGGAGGGGGCTGGACTCAATGACCTTTCAAGGTCCCTTCCAGTTCTAGGAGATAGGATATCTCCATTAACTTATAATTTAATTTTTTTTCTGCCTGTTATAATCCTTGGGAGGAAAACCACTTGCTGGCTGCCCCTATGTATGATGAGTCATTCCACCAGCATATACCCAATCATCAGTTAAGCCAGACAATGAAGTCAATAAGGTTGCCTGAGAGCAAAATTGGCCCCATTATTCACAACCACTGTGTCTGCCTCGTTATTGATAACATACCACTCAGGGGCTGGAGACCTAAATATGATGGAAAATCACTAAGGACAGGAAACGTTCGTTCCAAACACAAACATTTACTGATGTTAGAAAAAGGTTGGGTTAATATTTTCCTTGTGTGTGTTTTCCCGCTGTCAACTGGAAGCAGAAACACTCAGGTATTGTCAGGAGAGCAGCTATTCCTGTGGCACATCTGCCATGGCTGTACCTGTTCTTGCAAAATTCTCAGCCTGATTTCTGGACCCAACAGATGGACGGGCAGCAGAGCAGACATCAGAGCCAAACCGCCACACTCTTTATGTTTGCCCATCACAAAATAGCACAACGGGGGTACCGGGCAGAAAGGATGGATTGCACAAATAAAATAACCAGCCAACCTTAAGAAGGAGATTGTCCACCAGCAGCAGATGTAATCTTCCCCTGAGGCTTTCCAAGTGGGCTGACTCAACTCAGCCAAGGAATCAGTAACACTTAGGGCAGCTTGGCCAGATTCACCCTGGAGTAAATTCACAGACATCAGTGGAGGTACACAAAGGGATGAGCTAAACCCATTGTCAGATTGTGAACTGTGCCCCTCTCACCGCAAGAGTCAGCCTTGGTCTATCAACATTAGCACAGCCAGGAAACATCTATCAGAGTCTCATGGTTTTTCCGCTAACAAAATTAATGACAAAAAAGGACAGTTGATAGAACAGGGGTAGGCACGTGCCAAAGGTGGCACGCGAACTGATTTTCAGTGGCACTCACACTGCCCGAGTCCTGGCCACCGGTCCAGGGGGCTCTGGATTTTAATTTAATTTTAAATGAAGCTTCTTAAACATTTTAAAAACCTTATTTACTTTACATACAACAATAGTTTAGTTAGATATTATAGATTTATAGAAAGAGACCTTCTAAAAACATTAAAATGTATTATTGGCACGCGAAACCTTAAATTAGAGTGAATAAATGAAGACTCGGCACACCACTTCTGAAAGGTTGCCGACCCCTGAGATAGAAAGTATGTATGTATGTATGTATGTATTTACTTATTCGTATCACAGTAGCACTAAGAGGCCCCAAACTTAGATCAAAGCTCCATCATGCTAGGTCGGTGAGCGACAATCTCTGCCCCAAAGCGCCGGTGGTCTATAAAGAGAAGGCAGATAAAGGATGACTAGGGCAGTGACATAAAGTGATTTGCCCCAGGTCACACAACAGGTCAGTGGCTGAGCTGGGAATAGTCTCGAGGTCTTCTGACCCCATCCCAGTGCTCTCTCCACTGAACCACACTGCCTTTCAATATACATATAAAGAGACGGTGTTTGCCCATGACGTATGGTCACACAATATCCAACTAAAACCCTAGATAATGATTTATAGCTGGTCATTAGGGATCTTTAACAGTTTGTTGAGAAATTCCGTAATAAATGCCAATATTAAACCCTTTGCAAGTCCAGCAATGTGATCAGCACTTGCACTTACAAAGAAAAAACAGTAGAGGCACAGCAGACATTAGAGACCCCTCTCCCTCCCCTTTCAGTATTTTTAATGAAAGGAAAAATGTTCCTGCCATTGGTGAGTTGGCCAATTCCAGCAAGAACAGTGACCATCAATATGCTGCTGCCATGTTACAGAGCCTGAGTCATAGCATCTCACTGTGGAACACGCCAGGGACTGATTCTTCTCTTGGTTTGACATTGGTGCATTATTTATTTATTTATTTATTTATATACATTGCAGTAAGGTCTAGGAGCCCCAGTCATGGACCAGAGTCCCGTTGTGCTAGGTGCTGTACAAACAGAACAAAAAAATGGGCTCTGCTCCAAAGATCTTACAACCAAAGTAAGGTGCACCTCCATTGAGCTTGGTGGTGTTTCTCCTGATTTACACCAGCGTACGTGAGGTCAGAATTTGGCCCTCAGAGCTCTGCTGTGTCTGGGGTCCTTTGAAACAGAGTTTTGCAATGACCACGTTGCAGACAAACTCCTTAACACTGAGCGAGTGTCAATTAAATTACCTGTGACAGAATGGTGAAACTTACTTTGCTATTTGGACCATCTCAGTATCAAAGTCCAGAAAGCGACAAGTTAAATTCTTGTCCGAGTCTCCTTTTCTTACTGGCTGGCTGCTTTCCCGGCTTTCCTTGTCAGTTTTGGTGTAAGCCTTTTTTTCCCCTCTGTGCTCTATTATACTGGAGGATGTTCCCCCACTTCCTCCCACAATTGGCAGTTAAGAAGAAGGCTGCAAATATTGAACAAACTGCTGATGTCCCTAAGATGCAAACGTGTGAAAAAGACTTGCAAATGAGTATAGCACACTCAGAAACAGTCTTAACATCTGTTCATGCTTTCCATTGCTGGGAAAGGCCAAATTGTCCTCCCTGTCATTTAAAGCTACAGTTTTCTTGGGGTTAAAAACATAGCAGGGAAGCGATTTAAAATCATAGAATCATAGCATAGAAGATTAGGGTTGGAAGAGACCTCAGGAGATCACTGAGTCCAATCCCCTGCTCAAAGCAGGACCAACACCAACTAAATCATCCCAGCCAGGGCTTTGTCAAGCCGGGCCTTAAAAACCTCTAAGGATGGAGATTCCACCACCTCCCTAAGTAACCCATTCCAGTGCTTCACCACCCTCCTAGTGAAATAGTGTTTCCTAATATCCAACCTAGGCCTCCCCCACTGCAACTTGAGACCACTGCTCCTTGTTCTGTCTTCTGCCACCACTGAGAACAGCCGAGCTCCATCCTCTCTGGACCCCCACTTCAGGTAGTTGAAGGCTGCTATCAAATCCCCCCTCACTCTTTTCTTCTGCAGACGAAATAACCCCAGTTCCCTCAGCCTCTCCTCTTAAGTCATGTGCCCCAGCCCCCTAATCATTTTCGTTGCCCCCTGCTGGACTATCTCCAATTTGTCCACATCCTTTCTGTAGTGGAAAGGATAATAAACTGTATTGATTGTGGATGTGTGATGGTGGGGAGTTATACAGGTATAATTGCTAAGATAGTGGTCCTCAACTTTTTCCTTATTGGACCACCACCTCCTGTTAGCAATATGGGAAGGGCAGCGTGGCTACAACCCACTGACATCTGCTGTTAACCTTTTGGGGTCATGATCACCAAACTGGGGACCCATGTGTTGGAACATCAGTTTGCACTGTCTGTATGGGGCTCATGAACTTTTTCCATGCCAGAGGAGTATGCTGCGAAGAAAAGTGTCAGTATGAACGAGAATGAAACAAACCTTCCTTAGAATTTAATAAAAACAGTCCCAGTCATGAAGTCCTTTTATATTCATTGTCCTGCTGACTCAAATGAGTTTTGCCTGATAGTAAATATTTCAGGATTTGGCCAAAAATTAGTAGCAGTAGTAGTAATAAAAATAGTAATAATTAATAATTTAAACGTATTTAACGTCAATGAGATAGGCACATTATAGAGACAACAGACCAACAGACAGTGGCAGACACTCCCCTGCTTTAACCGCAGTGAATAACTGCAAATGTAAAAACGACAATTAAAAACCCCAACAACTGGAAACCCAGAAAATGAGAAAATAAAGATTCCATTTCATTTCATTTAAAATGCTAAGCAGCCCCAGCAGTGTAATGGCTTTAATCTTCAAGGCTGCTGCAGGAACCTTCATTTGCTCTGACAGAGCTGAGGGATGGTGACTGCTCAGGATGACTACCCTAATTCTGTGTCCATTTCACACAGATGTCACATGTGCAAGGAGGTTGAGCTCTCTGTGTGTGTCTGGTGGAGAGAGAGGGCTGCGGCTGTAAAGACTTTCAACTGGCTTAAAGAATGAATTCACACAAAGCTGTCCCTGTGGCTGAATCCAGCACAAGGTCAGGATACCAGTGTACTGGAAACGGGGAAAAAGGCTTCAGAGAACAAGTTGTAACTTTAATTCGGCCAGATGTAAAGGACACCAGGGCTTGTACAATAACTTGAACATTGAAGGACATGTAATGACTTTATTTAACCATGATTAATCAATTAGTAATTCCATTCCAAGTCATTTTTATCATTATAAAAACCTAGTGACTACAATGTCTGTGTTACAATTATTCTACCCTCACCATCTATATCAGGGGAAGGCAAACTACAGCACATGGGCCAGATCCAGCCCGTCAGGGCTTTCAATCCGGCCCGCGGGATTGCCAGCCCTGTGGCGCAGTGGAGCTAAAGCAGGCTCCCTGCCTGCCCTGGCCCCGCGCTGCTCCTGGAAGCAGCTGGCACCACATCCCTGTGGCCCCTGGGGAAGAGGGAGGGGGCAGAGGGCTCCGTGCACTGCCCTCGCCTGCAGGCACCACCCTCCACTTCTCCCATTGGCTGGGAATGGGAAACTGCGGCCAATGGGAGCTTGGGGGTGGTACCCACAGGCAAGGGCAATGAGCGGCGTGGGGCCAGGGCAGGCCTTAGCCCTCTTGTATGCCACTGCCACCCTGCAGCTGCTCAAGGTAAGCGGGGCTGGGCCAGAGCCCGTACCCCGAACCCCTCCTGCACCCTAGCCCCCTGCACCCGCTCCTACACCCCAACCCCCGGGGTCCCCTCCTGCACCCCAACCCCCTGTTCTGAGCCCCCTGCCACACTCTGAACCCCAACCCCCTGCCCTGAGCCCCCTCCTGCACCCCACACCCCTCCTGCATCCCAACCTCTTGCCCTGAGCCCCTTCCTGCACACCACGCCCCCTCCCACACCAGAACCCCTTGCCCCAGCCCTACATTCATGGCCCTGCATACAATTTCCCCACCCAGATGTGGCCCTTGGGCCATAAAGTTTGCCCACCCCAATCTATATTATTGCTATTAGTCCTTTTTGAATGATACATTTTGTAAGTAACAAGTTTTATTGCTGATGCAATACTGAGAGATGAAATACTTTCTCTCTGAAAGGATATTGTGGAGCAAGTTTCCCTAGGATTAGGAACAAAAAATAGCAGCAGATGGGCTACAACTCGAGCAGAAACAATTCTGTGAAATTCCAGCTTAAAACAGGCAATAAAACTAGCAATAGCATTTCTGCAGGAATGATCTTTATTGCGATGGAAAAGTCCATTGGAATGTGCTAGTTGTTTCAAGAATGGTTCGACCCTGCAACTTTGCTAAGAATCCTCCTGCTGGTGGATTTGAAACATGATGCATATTGTGTTCATATCCCTCTAAGGTGGCCAAGGGAACAAACTGGATTCAAAGTAGAAACCTAAGAGAAGGAAGTTGGAGACTTTCCCCTTTTTGGGTGGGTGAGGCTGGTTTTGTTATGGGAATGAGCCAGGTCTGTGTGATGCTCTTGTATTGTCGTGGCCAAATTAGTTCTTAAAACTATTCAGATCCAACTTTGGAACCCGTCAGTAGTACTGGAAGGCAAACCTGCAGATTCAGGGAGTTGTCGCTCATGCTTTGCTCCCCTGAAATATATGATTTGCCTTTAATCCCTGTTTATTTTCAGCATCAAATAGCCTTCTGTATCCTTAGAGTTATTCTGATTGTTGTTGTTGGTCATTATGGGCCTGCTATTGTATCTATTGAAGTCAGCTGGGATTTTGATATTAGGTGGAGGGTGGAGCCTAACTCCTTCTTATGTTTTGTCTTCACCTGACTTGTCTCCTGCCACATTTTTTCCATTGACACATCCAACATTCTTCTATTCAGAAAGTATGAGCAGTTAAGAAGATTTCTGTCCACTTGTCCCATACTTCAATGCCCATGGCGGGTCAGGCAGAGTCTAACAATTTTCCCTCAGAAACCTTCATATATATTTTTTTAAGTATGTGGACAACCCATAATAGGTTTTAGCTCACCCACAGCAAAGCGCTTAAGTACAAGCATAGCTTTAAATACAAGAATAGTCTCATTTGAAATCAGTAGTATTACACTCCTCGAGTTACATGTGTTACACAGCTCAGGGCAACTGCACCTGTATTTCCCCCTGTGTGTCCCTAGGGGGTACACGCACTCTAGGCTTCTGCCTCCTCACGTGTCGTCTCTCTTGGGTGAAGACACATATTTCTCTCCCTCCGGACTGGGGTTTTTTCAGGCTACACAGTTCCCTGCCTACTTTGTGATATTCCAGCAAACTAGACTGTGCGAACAGGCCAGAATCTGCGCTTTGCTTTCTCTTTGAAGGCTCAAGACCAGCACAATTGCCAACTGTTGTAAGTTACCACATGTCCCTTTATTAGCAAGCACATTTATTCTTAAGGTGAAAGCATTACAGAGAAAATGTATAAAAGTTCCTATGCACATGCTAAAAGCTTACTCAAGGTCACCCATCAGTTTTATGGCCTCAGTAGGCCAAACTCTTTTCAACCCTTTCTAGGAAGGATTAGGCTCCCCCCTTGGACAGAAGGTCCTGTCCATTTGCTGGATCAGAAAGAAGGCCCAGAGTCAGTTTAACCTAAGACTATTTATGCAAAATTCCTTTCTTTGTTTGTTGGTCTCTGAAGAATCCAGTTTGAACCAGTATATGCGAGCCTCTCCACGTGGTGGTACTTCTTTGGAGGCATTTCAACCTGAGTGAATTTGCCTAATCACTCCCCCTCCATTGTTTTTAGTTCTTGAAGGAGTTGTGGTAACCCTCCCCCTATGGAATTACATAAATCCTGGGTGCAAAATGATACATCAACTTAATACAGTAAGATCTTCAAAGATATTACAGGAAGTTGCCATATCTGGCATTACAGACTTATGGATCAGGACTTACGGGGCTATTCTGCCTTGTCTTGTCAAATTGATGAACATTAATAATTTGTTGCCATGCCCTCCTGCTTCTGATGCCATGGTTGAGCCAACTGCCTGATGATGTTACCAGACCATCCTGCATACCTACTAAATACCAGGTGTTGGCATCCTATCCACCTGATAGCCACCTGTTGTTGCCATCCTGCCTACATGCTGTTGGCCTCATGTTCCCTTCACGTCCGTTTAGAATTTATCTGCAAACTGCACTATTTTTTCCAAAAAGTGCTGGGAGTTAAAATGCCTTCTCTGGACCATCATTCAAAAATGCTTCTTGCGCAGCGCTGGAGAGGAGGAGAGAGCTGTGAAAACCCTGATCCAAGATTCAACCTTCTGCAAGGGAATGGGAGCATCTTGCTCTTACAGACAGCAGATCGATCCTCTGGAATGGCAGGGGAGAAGAGAGAGGATGCCTTGTAACAAATTACTGATGATCGAACTCATCAGAGCAATCAGCTAGAAAACTTGATCAGAGTGCTCAGATGATCTTTATGTAGTGACAGCTGTGATGGAAGAGAGAATGTTCTGTGTGGAAATGCAAACTGGGTGGCACAAGGCATTGCTTGCACTATGTGAGGCACCGAACTTCAAATCAATGTTAATTCCCATATTACTTGAACAGCCATGAGCTTTGTCAGCTCTGTGGGTTATTTAACTTAAAGAGTTAATTTAGTGTTTGAAAATCACAGTAGCTCCCTCCCCGCAACTTTCTGTTATGCATGCGTCTCACATACAGTATGTAACAAAACAGGGAAGCAGACTTGGCATCCAGAAAAGGAGACAGGGGAACAAATGATCAGATGGTCTCTTCAGAACACGGCTGTTAAAATCATCTCCCTCTCCCATTGCTCTGACCATGTTACTCACTTCTTCAAATCCCTTCACATTCTGCATTAAATTCCCGGCTGCAATTTCAAGGCTTTCCCAAATTGTTTGTAATCTCTGCTGTTACTTGCACCTGCTCCTCCCAAACCTTCTGCCTGATTTACCCTTTACCATTCCATTTTCACACTGCCCTACATGCCACCCCCACACTGTCTCTTCCCCTTGTTCACAAAGCAACCCCCATTGCTATATTCAAATATATCCTTTAAAATATACTCCCTCAAAGCAAAAACTGAGTATAAGAATATATATTAAGAAAGCTTGCTGATCACTCCAAGGTTTGCTTTGGGCATAGATTTTCAGAAAAATGGGTGCTCGTTTACATATGTAATAATTACATGCACAAATGACTTAGATAGGCATCAAACCGGTCTTTTCAACATATAAATTAGGCA
This sequence comes from Chrysemys picta bellii, assembly GCF_011386835.1. Classification (NCBI taxonomy): domain Eukaryota; kingdom Metazoa; phylum Chordata; order Testudines; family Emydidae; genus Chrysemys; species Chrysemys picta. The sequence goes on along the minus strand of NC_088803.1, from coordinate 43,937,942 downwards.
TGCAAATGTGCACAAAATTTTGGACAATCAATATTTCATGTTTTTTTTTTTTAAATGTGACCCAATAAGTTTGGACAACACTGTCTGGGTCCTTTAGATTGCAAGCTCTGCTGGATAGCGACCAGGTTGTCATCTTTGTTCTGTGCAGTGCCAAGCATGTGCTGTCATTGCTCAATAGAGAATAATGGCTTTTGTGCATAGTTTATAGTCGTGATACTAAATTCCTTTTACAATGCAATATTATAAGCTGAAAGTGAGAGGAAGAGTTACAAATTTATCACTACGCAACCTCTAATGCTGCATCTTTAGAAGAATATGGTGTAACCCAAAGGAGGAATATTGCTTTATAATGGCTGCTTAACCCGGGATGTAGTGTTTTCTATGTAATACACACACAGAGAGAGTTATAGTAAGGTGCAAGTGGGAAAAATCAACTACTTGGGGGCAAGACATGTTTGCAAAATGAAACTCAGTTATTTCACATAATCGGACACAGAGAGAAGAAATAAGAAAAGGAAAAAGAGGAGATAGGCAAAAAGTAGACTAAGTATACTAATCTAGTCAGACTAAGAGCAGGGTCAGTAAGGAATAGGGTATGATGTGGTAGTCTAAAAATGGCTACACTTGCTGCTACAAGAATTATTGCATGTATTAAAGCAGATGCATGATGGGTATCCCCAAATTATTCTCAAATACTTATTCATATAGATATAATTGGGACAGAGGAAGGCTATTGTTCAATATACGTAATTGGATGTAATAGCGCAACTCCGGAAGCTGGAGTTAACTCACTAGCAAACTTGTTGCAGAAAAAGCTAGTAAATCACCATCGTATTTTATGAAAACAGCTGAATGCATTTGAAACAGCTAGAGCATGTGTGTGTTTGGAGAGGCACTGACATGGGATAATAATGGAACTTCCAGAAGCCAGTTTTCAGTATCTGATGTTACTTTGGATCTCAAGTTACCATCATGCTAGCTCCATAAATACTTACAAAGAAGACAATTTCAGTGGCTTATATATGAAGGAACCATGCTTTACATTACTTGGAGTTCCATAGAATGCCTAGGTTTATTCTTAAATTATACTTTGCTGTTACATTTTCTGATCTAAGCTTATCCCTCATAGAATCTATATCCAAATTCTGTCTTCCGTGCTGTCCATTGCCAAAGTATCTAAGGCTAAGCATAAATACATAGTATAAATCACGGCGTGAACTCATTGAAATGGAAATACTTGTCAGTATAAATATCAGTGAATCTAGTGTACCTACCATGAGGTAGGTGGGTGAGTAGTTTTTTCAGTACAAACGGCTGTGTCATCATTTCAGCTTTGTCAGGAAGTGAATTAAATTTGCACTAGATGAATGATCTCTAAGCAAGCTACTGAAAAATGTTGGGGTGGATATTAAATAAACTAGGCTATATGACACATACATCTATTAAATCTATGACTATTAGGTTGGTGAGTTGAATTCTTGCGCCTCTAATTTCTGTTGAGTTGTTCCTCCTTCTGAAGCCTGGAGTCAGCTTGATAAGAATTTTTCTGATTTGTTTGCATTGCTCTGAATAATAATGTTGCTTTACAAATGGCAGTGCTTGAAACTTTAAAGGGAAACTACCTTAAGCAAGATTATCCAGTGTAGAAATTACACCAAAAAGGAACAAGCAGAATTGCATAGAGGAGGGGCTATTAAGGGCTGGTTCTTTTGGGTGTGTGTTGGGTCATTTAGATATAATTATTGTGCTCTCTACATCATTCAAGGCTCAGACAGTCGACTTTTTCACATCTTAGCTGTAACAGTTTTTGCATTTTATAATATTGTCTTTGTAAGTTTCTCAAGTATGATATGCAATTCTTTAATTTGCTTGGCTGTTCTCTAATAGAACAACCTAATTAAACATGATTAGTTTTCAGATTACATTAAACTTGATCCCTACATATAGAAAACACTGAATCCAATTAGAGGCCATAGCAATCATTTGAGAAATGTGCAAATAGGACACCATACACTAAAATACAAATGCCTGCTGTTTTTAGCATTTCAATTTCCTTTGCTGTTTAATGAAATATGAAAATGTGGGAGGAAAGCCATTCCTGATTGTGCCATTCATATTACAGCTCCTGCGTGGAGAGAATGTGTGGATGGGGGGGCTTGTGTGAGGCTCCTATTGAAACCAGTGATAACTGTGCATGCACATTTGAAGGCAGAATTTAGCCACATGTGTTCAACTAGAATTCAGTCTATTCATTATTATTTATTTATTGGAGATGCAGAAGAGAGAAAGAGAGCACCTATAAAACATTTAATCAGCATGTAATGTGGGAGAGCTGCTGGTGCTGTGATCAAATATTTGATGTGAACATTCGTAATTACACCATGGGCCCAAGCCCATAAAGAATGGATTTCTGGGTGAAATCCACTCTACTCACATCAAACATGAGAATTTGGGCTAAAGGTCACTGAAATAAGACTCCCATTGACTTCAGTGGCTCTGGATCAGACCTTGTGTGGGTTGAGTGTGCAGCAGGTGGGAAAGTAAAATCCATTTTAGGGTGTGAGGCAGCTCCCACCCAGCTGCTATTTCAACCTGTGGGCTAAGATAGTGACTGAAGCTAATCCACAGGGGTACTAGGGCTACTGGTATGCAGATAGATTAGACCCTGTGTGCATCAATGTAAGTGATCATTAAAAATGATTGTGCAAGCTTATAGTCAACTTTTAAATGGCAACACAGTGGATAATTTAAGCATCACTTTTATTATCTATCTATCTATCCCCATCCACCCCATCTATCTATCTATCCCCATCCACAACCGCTCCCTCTCTATCCCCATACACCCCATCTATCTATCTATCTATCTCATGCTACCAAAGACTGAGCCCACTGGGTGTCTGGATGAAGAAAGGCAGGGGGGAAATATTTGTTTTAATGAATGATACAACGGATGCAATAAAAATACAAAAGAGAGCGCAGATGAAGTAAATCTCACATTACATAGATTTTGCTAATGAGAATGTAAGCAAAGGGCTAAAACACATCTTCTTGCCAAGCTTCAGTCAGGATCAGTGTGATTTTTATAGCTTATTTTTTAAAAAAACTGGCTTTATAAACTGTATGCAATGTTGTTGTAGCCGTGTCGGTCCCAGGATATTAGAGACACAAGGTGAGTGAGGTAATAATAAGGATGATGATAAAATTTACTTCCATGGTAAACTACTATGGATTCTACAAATGAGAAGAGCTACATAAGTAATAGGTATGACTACATGCTGGGATTTTCAAAGGAGCGAGTGGGTTTTGGGTGTCTAATTTACTCATGCACCTTTGAAAACCACACCCATAATTTCCTTAAGGCTATCCCTTCAAGATGTAAGTTCCTCTGGGAATCCCTTTTTTTCTTGATTCTCATCTATGTGGGTTTTAATTTTGGGATGATAGAATTTTTTGTAGTGTGATTTTTATCTGTCATTTGATACTTATGGTATCCTTGACATTCTGCATCCCTGATCATTTTGCCTGGCAATAATATGACCACATTTCTCAGCTGGTGGAAGGTTCCAGATGGTAAAGCATTCAGTTTCAAGATGTTCCAGCATTACCAAGGAAGCAGTAAAGCCAAATGAAGATGACAAAGAAAATTCTAGAGCTAATGGAAAGCAACTTTTTAGATTAAATTTGTGTGGATGTTTGGCTGAGCCTAGAATGGGAACCATCTAGTGTTTGATAATATCTTGTTCAGTACTCAGTTCTGACACATGTTGCTGCAGATCTAAACATGCATCAGTGATTGTGTTGCTCAGTTTTGCATCAGTGTATGAAGCAACTGCTGGATAAAATGTGAAAAAACAAATGTTCGGAAACTTATAATGTACACTTTTATCTAAATTCCAGCGACCTGACACTAACTCTTTCTCAGCTGAGTAATCCTTACTTCTGCAGGATTTTCTTTGCTTCACTTGGACTATTCATCCGAACAAAGGTTTAGGACAGGACCTGTAATTTTAAACAATTAGTGAGAGACTCTCAATTGGTGTAAATTGGCAAAGTTCCCTTGACTTCCATGAAGTTATGTCAATTTACACCAGCTGAAAATCTTGCCCTTTTGCTGTTTTTTAAATACATTTTGTTGTCAATTTGGAAGCAGGTAAAGGTCTTCTATGATCTACTAACAGCAATGCCAAAACATAACAGAGATCAAAAGAGTTTTAGACACAGAATTTGCAGACCAACAGATTATATGGCACACAAGCCACCTAGCAGGTTCCTTAGCCTGAGTGTATATTTGTAACGGTTCACCAAATGGGGAAGACTTCAATATGCCCTGCCCTACGCCCAATGATAGAACAGTTATCAAGTTCACCAAGCAATATAATCTAGGACTAGGATATGCACAGCTATACATTTTTTCAGTTTCAAAAGGAAATATTTGGAGATCCGTTTACAGGCTTGGGACTTCATTGGCATGCCAGAATAGCTTTTGCAACCCGAGGACTGGACATTTCATGAGAAACTGTGTTCTTGCAATATTTCTATCCAGCTTTCCAAACCAAAGTGTTTGGGATAATAAAAAATACTTTGCACGTATATTATGTCTTTCAGCCAAATATGTCAAGACCTACTGAAGTCAGTGGAAAAGCTCTCGTTGATTTCAGTGCATTTTTTGTTCATGTCCTAAGTGCTTTGCCACTTTTCAGATTAGGCGGAAAGTGAGGCATGGAATGTTGAAGTGATGTGCTCAGGGTCAGCACAGAATTGGGAAATGAACTCTAATCTGCTGCTTCCCAGTACCTGCTCCAACCAGCATCCAACAACACTGACTCATATTTGAATGGTCAGCCAGGCTGAATCTACAAACTTTCTGGGATTCACCCATCACTTTTTGAGATTCTTTTGGGCTACATCCCACCCTCATTTATACCTGGGTACATCCACTGATTAAGACGGTGCTGCATGAGGATAGAAGTAGGTGAAATCCGATCCTTAGTTAGTGTAAACAATTTTTACCTTCCATGCAATTTCTTTGGAAATCCTCTCTAAAGCTCTGCCCGTTGACCACATGCTGAAAGAACATTGTGGTGGATATGCATACCAGCACACTGTTTGGGGACAGAAAAGCATTTTCCAGATTGACAGCAGTACACTTAACAGGCCAGATTTGTTATTTGATGGAGGGGAGAGTTATTAGAGGAAAATCTGCTGCCTAAGCAGGTTTATATGACAAAGGTGTCAGTGCAGTTCATGCAAGTGCTGCAGGGGATGATGCTTAAGTTATAAATATATACCATGCTCTGCACGTTGTTTAAATCATCATTTAAACACTGACTGATAATGAAAATTGCTGAAAATATATTAGTACTATTGCTCTTACCGTGTGAAAGCATGGCAGGGACTGGAAGACACTTGCTGTCAGCAAAGCGCAGCAGGCCTATCAACATTCTTCCCCCCCTTCTTTCTCCCAACTTAACACAAAAATGTGGTATTCTCACAGTTTTACTTTTTTCTCTGCCTCTTGTTTCTCTGCTGTTTTTCTTCTTAAATGTTGATGGTACTGAACTCATACGCAGAGACAAAACTGGGTGCTGTCAATCTTAATCCTTTGAGGGGTTAATACCTTTGAGTATCAAACGCCTGATGCTTACCATTTTATGGACTGGCTTCCTTTTTAGTCCTGGGTGTTTTGTTGGTACCTACAGATCTCCTGGCATTTGGGTACCTATGCTAACTTGCGAGGTTATCTGCAGTCTTCACTTCTGGAGTTCCAGTTGAGAGAGGAAAAGGCCACATAGGCATAAATCCAAAGTAGGGCTGGTCAAAAAATATCCATCAAAACTATTTTTCAGTAGAAAATTAGAGTTTCAACTAAATTAATTTGTTCATGTAAAAGTTTCTGGTTTCCGCAGAAAATGTTGATCTCCAAAAGCTGAACAACCCTCCAAAATATATATATATATATATATATTTCAGCCAAAAGCTGAAATATTTTGATTCTGAAATGCCCTTATGGTGCCTCATGGAAATTGTAGTTTGGGTGCCTCATGTTCCCATTCTCCGTTATGGGGCAGGCTTCCCAGCAGGACTTCTTCTCCCATGATGCACTGGTGCCCTCTAACTACCATGGCACACTGCCTGACCTCCCCAGGAGTGCGGAGGCCATGGCGCGTCATGAAAGTTGTAGTCCCACCTGGGAGTCTGGCCTATAGAGAATGAGAGCATGAGGTACCCAAACACCTCCTCCCATAAGGCATTGCAATAGCTTTTCAAAATCAAAATATTTTGTTTTTTGACCAAAATATTTCAGATTTCAGTTTTTCATTGAAAACTCAGCTTTTCCAGTGCAAAACTCGATTAAAACATTTTTGTTTGTTTATTTCTGTTTAAACTTTCTATGGAGCCCCTCCCCGCTCAGTTTCTGATCAGCACCAGTCCAAAATAATTGCTAGAAGGGAAGAATGGCAACCACAAGGAAGTAGGTGAGCGTGTGATAAAGATTAATAAGAACAACAAATGAATGACTGAAGAAAAAATGGACTGAGACAGATTGACTTTGGGAGACAAATTTACACTGCCTAGAACATCCAGTTCTGGCACAACAAATATCACTCTTTACAAGGTAGGTGCTAGAAAAAATTGTGGCTCAGCAAATATTCTCAAGTAACATGTTCACCAACCTGCTTCCTCTCTCTTCGGTGCTGGTTCAGTTCCAGCATTCTTATATTATCTTGGCTGTTATCTATTCCAAGCTTTGCTCAAATACAAAGTCCTATTCGCTAAGCTGTCAAAGCACTTTCCTGAGCAAACACAAATCAAATATTTCATCTTGACAAAGCCTGTGCTCTTGACTTCCACACAAACTTGAGACGTGAGGGGATGTTTGCTATGGTTGAAGGCACCTGACACCCCCCGATACATCTTCTTTCGTTTTAATTAGTTTCTAATCTTTAGGGTCACCTAATCAAATGAGTTTCTAGCTCTTGTCAGGGTTCCTTTTTTCCTGTATACAACCTCTTTTACCTCTGCTGAGCTGCCAAGGTGCTTTCTTAAACAAAAAGGTCGTCTCAGTTTGTGCTTTTGATTTGCAAGTTGCTCACTAACTTGAAGCAGATATTTGTTCTGCATTATTAAGACAGGAATTTTCTTATTTATATATGATTGATATCTTCCTTCAACTCCTCCAAAAATAATATCAGAAGGAAGATATCAAATGCATGTACCTACCTAAAGTCATATCTATCAGAAATGAAGGCCCTGAATTAGCAAAGTATGTGTTTAATTTTAAGCACAGCAGTAATCTCATGGAAGTCACTTCACCATTTCCTACATCTATAATATTCTGGAATGTTTTATTACTATCACTGCTGTGGTAGCACCCATGCTAGCTCTAATTCCACAGTCTGTTTTTCACTGAGTTCTTCCAGGGGAATTTTGTCTGAGTCAGGAATTAGTAAATTCTGTAAGATTTATCCCATTGTTTTTTCAGAGGCTGATCCTTCTCCCATTGAAATCAGTGGCTAAATTCCCGTTGGTTTCAGTGGGGACAGGGTCAGGGCCCAGAAGAACAGGCTGTGTTTTGAGGCATTTTGTTCACTGCCTTATTGGTGGATCTGAAATAGCTTTTGTTTTATCAGTAGCCTAAGAAAAATGTACAGTGGTTGCATTTTAAAGGCTTTAATCAGTTAGAAGCTTTTTGCCAGTTCTACCAGTATTCGCCATTTCCCATTGTGTAAATCCATTGAGCTCCAGTGAAATCTCTCTCTCAAACTCTCAACCCCGTAGAACCATTGTAAGTGGAAGCTGATGAAGTAAGTCTATGCTATAACAAGATGCACTCTTTAATTGCAGCCATTTCTTCACTGTTGTCGAGGTTTCCATACCTGGAGCAATTGCATCTACAGAATGTTCGGGTATGACACGAGCATGGGGAAGGGAACATTAAACAAAGCTGTCAGATGGAAACAGTATGGATTAAACAAGCATCCCACTTACCACCATCTACATGAATGTAAACATACCTGGAAATAGGTCTGTCATTTGTAGACGCACAAAGCAGAAGGATTGTGATTTCAGAGCAACCCTTCACAAAGACAAGTGGCATATGATACCGCACATTCAACATGATTCTCTCTACTTCCGTCCCCCAAAACCATCTACAACAGAATTCGTTTGCACCATGAGCATTTAAAATGCTAGGTTTAGCTGTCAGTGTATTTAGTCCTGTGTGTCAAGTCAGATTGCTGCATTGGATATACTCAGGGTGATGAAAGGGAAATGACCAACACTGTCTTGGCTGGTTTAAGAGTAGCAGCCGTGTTAGTCTGTATCCGCAAAAGGAAGAACAGGAGTACTTGTGGCACCTTAGAGACTAACAAATTTATTAGAGCATAAGCTTTCGTGGACTACATCCGAAGAAGTGGGCTGTAGTCCACGAAAGCTTATGCTCTAATAAATTTGTTAGTCTCTAAGGTGCCAAAAGTACTCCTGTTCTTCTTTTTACTGTCTTGGCTATAAGTGATTTTATTACACACGCAGTGTCAAGTAGAGTAAATTGATTTCGTGCAACAGGACATTCTCCCCTCACCCCAGCTGTGGAGTGACCATGGAGCCCCTCTGGCTATTTCAGCTTCAGGGATGTAGCAGTATCTACAGTTCATAGCGCTGATTGCACCAGGGTGGGGTGGCAGTGGCTGGTGTGTACCTCTCCTCCCTCCCGCCTCCATGCTCCTGCTGTAAAACGGGCAGGGGTCTGCACATCTTGCGTGGCCAGCAGGAACCCTTCATCACTGCACAGCAGAACCATATCATTTCCATTGCTGGCAGGACCCTGCACAGCCGGGGGGAGGGGAGGGGAGAGGATGCTGCATTAGCCACCTAATGCTACTCCAGTCTGTCAATTAACAATGTAAAAGTGGAACACTAACCATCTTCTGCCTTTAAATAAATAAACATCTGTCGGAGCATATCCAAGAATGTTTCCCTGTGAGATGCTCTCGTTTCACTGGGAAATGTTTCAGACAAACAAAGCCCGATTGTCAGACCTGTACATACAATAAGGGCATGTGCGCTTGTTCATACAGTTACCATGACTGTGGGTGCAAATGGCCAGGCGTGAACCTAGCAGGCTGTTTGCACGTACAGGGTCAGGGGCTCCATGCTATTCCGAACAGCCAGTTTACAGTCTGGCCCTGATCAGCTATCCCAAAAAGAAGAAAATAATTATATTGGGTTCAAGCTGAAGTTTCTTGCCTCCTGTTTGCAAGAAATGAGAGTGAATTGTGCTCTACTCAGTGCCAACAACAACAACAAAAATCTCATCTATTGACACCCAGAGGCCCACCAGGAACTTGAACTCTTCTGGGGAATGCAGGGCACAGCATCGCTACCCTGTCATAACCCACGGAGTGACCACCGTCACAGGAGGCACAGACAGGCATTCTGGGGATGGCATAAAGCTCATGGGATGTGGTCCATGTGATTATGAACACCATCCTCCTCGTGTCTGAAAGTGGTCCTATTCACAACTCCCTCAGCCCAGCTTTTTTATGCGGCTGATGAGAATAATAGACAGAGGGGGTTAAATATGAGGCTGGTGGTAGCCAGAATAGGGGCTCATGTGACTCAGCCCTCCTGATCACATTACTGAGCTCACTTTTGCAGCACATGCAGCAGCAAGGTTTGGTGGATCGGGTAATGGACATCAGGATTCTGTTCCCGGCTTCGACACTGACCCCCTGCTATGTGACCTGGGGCACGTTCTCCTCTCGTGCATCTTGGTCTAGTTACACTGCAAGCTCTTTGGGGCAGGCACTGCAACTTATTGTGTATTTATTCAGGGCCTGATCTCAGGTGCCACTCTAATACAAACAAAAAATAACATGCCGGTTTGGGGAGCAATTTCACATTATTCCCGAACCTGGCCCCATAAAGATGCACATAAAATCCAGAGGGATTAGAAAAATGAGTAATACTGAAGTAGTCCATTTTCTGTGAATCATAAATAACGAGGTTTAACTCTTCCAGAGATGCCATTTTGTACTATTGAAAAGGCCTTCAACTTGGAGGATCAACCAACTCATTGGATAGATATTACCTTGGTGAAGATGTATGGCTCTGATCTATTTGGGGAGCGAGAATGATTTTGGCTCTAGGTTTCCTGCAGCGTGGGTTACCCTGCCAAGACACGGGGAGAGGCTGATGGATACTTTGGGACTGTTTCTTCTTTCCTTTAAATCCATTTTACACCAATGTAACTCCCTTGACCGTAGTGAAATTTCTCCAGATTTACACCAGTGGGAGATTGGAATGAGGCCCATCATTTTGTCCAGCCATCAATATCTCTCAAATCTTACTTTCGAGTTTTGCTAGATGAAAAGCAGCTCAAAGTGAACTTGGTGTGATTTGCTTTGGAGAGAGACTATTTCCATTTTACACTTTTACAAACAAGTCAATAGACACTTCTAGTCAACTCTCAATATCTCACCATATAATCCTTAATAAATGGTAAGGATTTTCGGCTACAAAGACAGTATTGATCTAAATCAACCCTGTATATGCCTATGCAGATCAAGTAGCCACCCCACACAGGGAGCCGAATAATAGCTGTGATCACGTTAGAAGTTGCTTGGCAGGCCTATAGCTGGGCACAGTTTAGAGAGGTTGATTTCACTCCCCTGCTTCTTGTCCCACTTATCTTCATAACGCCTGGTTTGGTTGCTATAACTTTACACATGTGAAATGAATGTTACCCTATAGGCAATTGTTCCCATTTGCAGACCTGAATTCAGCCAGACCATTTTAGTGGAAACAAGCTTATTGTAGTCAATTCTGGTTCATGACTTCAAATCAAATCCCAGTGTCACAAATTCCTTGGGCAAATGTCTCTCAAGCACCCATAAATTAATGTCCTTCCGATGTGCCCAATCCTGCAGTATATGAATGCCTTTGCAAACTGAAAACCCTTTAAAGATAGTTCTAGGACAGTAGCCACTGGGGATTTCAAGGGAAAATGGTTTCTGAGGGAGCCCTGAAGACATGGTAGACAGATGAAAATTGAAGGGTATTGTGAAATGCCTCTACCCACTGGATTTTCCTTCCTCATTAAACATAGAGCAAATCCAACTCCCTTCCCTTCCTTCACTGGATTTTCCTTCCTCATTAAACAGAGCAAATCCAACTCCCTTCCCTTCCTGATGAAATTCACATGGATTTCCCAGACTCCTTGCATATGTGCTCCCCACCTGGCAGAAGTGATGGCCCTTCACAGGCATCTTCAAGGTTAAATGTCATTGATTTAAAAAAAAAAAACAGATCTTCACCTGTTATAACAACAATAACTGTTGTTATATTTGAAAGGTTTGTAAAAGTAAAAGTTAATTTGCTTTGAATTTTTAGTCTGATTTTTTAAAATATTTGAATTCTACCTTGTTTGGAGAATGAAAAGACTTATTGGTTTCACTCTTTCTCTCCATTTTCTTGAGCGTCTTGTGGTATTTATGTTTGTTTATTTATTTATTCGTTCATTCATTCGCTATATAGTGGTAGTGCCTGGGGGCTTCCATCATGGACCAGGATCCCATGGCGAAACACATGATGAAAAATATTAAAGCCCCATTTCCTGGCTCTGAATGAATATGTTGGAATCTGAGCTTCCGTTTTTTTTTAAAGGAAGTTTCTAGCCCACCTTGTTCTGGAGAAAAGCTTAAAAATGTGACCCCTGAAAAAAACAGGAGAATAATAAGAACCTAGAATTTATTATTTTGATTCTGCAGGCTCGTGAGTTTTGAAAGCTTCAGATTGGCAATACTGCTTTTCTTGGTGCTGATTTCTTCTGTTTGTGAACATAAACAAAGAGATTCCTTCCTCCACCAATATATCCTATTCCCTCTCATCAAGCACTTCCTGGCTGTAGAGTTCTCTAAATTCCTAGACATAATCATGCGATAGCACCTCCTGTTGGGAAGTGATTTAGTGTAACATGCTCCACTAGTGCAGGGCTACAGTGTTCTAATTGCAAACAGTTCAGGGGTGTGCTTACCTTGCAACACAACAACACAAACAAAAGCCAAACTTCCTTATCTGAATTTAAAAAAAATTATTAAAAGTGTTTCTGTAATATTTTGTAAAATGTGTCATTTTTAAACACAAAACCCTAAAGGACATGACAGTAGAGCTAAGATAATAAAGGGTGGGGAATTTCCATCCTGTGAAAAATTCTGGTCTTTAAATACTTGATTTAATCTTAAATCGGGACAAAAAGTCATAATCTCAAAACTTTTCACAGAACAAAAATGTCAAAAAAAAATTTCATTCAGCAGTGTTGAAACACCATGTCGTTAATCTGGCATTAATCGATGTGGTGGCCCGATCCGCCACAGTGCACCATGGAAGTTGTAGTTCCGTGTCCCTCATAGCCCCATTTTCCCATAGGGGCCCTGCTCCCCTGCCAGACTACATCTCCCCTGATGTACCATAGCCTCTCACTGTGGCTGAGCCTCCGCAGTGTCTCATGCAATGTTTTGTTTCAATTTTCCCAATGGAAAATTTCCAATATGAAATAGAACTTTCCTTCATAAAATTTCATTTAAATAAAATGAATTGTTTAAACTTTTTCAATTAGCCCTCCATGACAGTGCCCCTTTAATTATAATCAGGACATTGTAGCTGTAGTGTATAGAAATAGGGTACTATTTCTTTAAATAGATTGTGAGCCCTCTAGTGTCAATATGTTGTAAAAGCTCCTATAACCCAAACATAGCTCCAGTATGTTTGTAGCTAGGCCTGGCATTTTTGTGTCTCTTTAGAAAACATGATGATTTGGGACCTAGCTGTGCGTGTGTGGTACCTTACTATTTCTGTTGTGCAAAGGAAACAAGAGTAGCCCCTGAACGTCTGACACATACAATATGACTGGGATCAGGAAATAAAGACCAGTTTCTTCCAACCACTCCCATGCATCTCATCAGAAAAACAGGTGCACTTACATTTCAGCTTGCAGGCAGAGAGGGACTGAGGCTGCAACTGTGATGCCCAGAGAACTACCACTGATGGGCGTGGGAATTCCGTGCACAGGCATCTGATGCTTTAGGCAGTAAGTTTTGGTTGCTGTATTTATCTGGCACGTGCTTTCTGGTACCTAGATTGTGATATAAATGTAAATGTAAAGTCTGTGAAGGGCACTGAGTGAACGTAGTTGATAGACATCCAGGCATCCGAAGAACCGATTCAACACAACATGGCAGTGGTAGATGCACTTGTACATTCTTATAGTATTCTGTACATGGGCATGATTGCCTTCTAGATGTAATTTTCTATGATAAAATACAATTTGTATCACGTGTATAAAAATCTGATACTGCTGGGCTGGAAGCAAACTTAGCCGAAAGCACAATCAAGTTCCATTTTAAGCTAATTGAGTACAAAAAATGCATCAAGGTTAAAAAAAAAAATCCTACCTCTGATTTACGCAGAAAACCTAATAAAAGCGAGAGGCCAGCGTTTACCATGCTAACCCATCAGGCTTCTTTAGAGAAGCCAGTGTTTATGTTGTTGCAGTAAGACTGACTTTGCTAACAATGCAGCCTCCTTTTTCCCCACCACCCCTCTCAAATGTTGCTCGTTAAGACAAAAGAGCTAATGCCATTGTCGAATGAACGCCCCTATTTATTTCCACGTCAGATTCAGAGCCTGTGGAACTTTGATGAGCTTTGCAGCACTGCCCTGCCAATGACCTGAACCCTGATCAGCGAAGGTCACCTCCATCCAGGGCAAACAATGTAATTTACATGCAAGCTTAGTCAAGGGCCTCTCCTGCACAGAGGATGCTAGTCACACCACATTTTGCTGAATAATGCAAGATAGTTTTGTGAAATGCACTTGTTTGCTAGGCCTTCCGCTGAAAGGCAGCAAACTCAGTTCACATAGCAACTGTGCCTGAGCGGCAGTGTGAGAACTGAGAGGCCAGGGCCTCGCTCATTAGGTCACCCCACTCTGTCCCTAAGAGGGTTAAATAATCCAAGACACAAAGAGAATTAGAAACCTGATAAATATACAAAGGGCTGGTTTTTAAAGACTCGGCTCGGCATTCTTTGCAGTGGGAGAGCTGGGTGTGCAAGGAACGCAGGTCTGAGATCCTCAGCAAAGAAATAAAATTTGATTGATACAGTTTTAAATCCAGAGGCTAAAAGAGCTGACTTGAAAATGTCAATACCTCTTTAAACGTGGGTGGCGTATAAATCGCAAAGCACAAATGTGAAGAGGTAGGAAGATTTAAAGAGCGCTGGGGTGAAATGAGTTTACAGTTTGAAACACACTTGCATAAGGGACTGAGAGACACCCAGAAAGGAATTATTGACACACAAGGATGGCAACAGCCCTTAAACCCTGATTCCAGCGTGTGATTTTCTGAGCCCATCTATTTTTTAAAATAATTTTAAAGTAGGTTTGACATTCTGTGTGCGGAGCTGTTGAGAAACTCGTTATGTAACGTGCTCTCAGTGAAACGCTAGACGCTTAGCTGGTCTGAATCTGAGTTCAGCTCTTTGTCCCACTTACTGGATTTTTTTCCCCCTTCTTCCCATATGGAAAATAAAATATAGATACGGCAAAATGTTACAAACCTAAATTCTGCAGCCATAAATACTGTAGCAAATAATCTTTTATGCTCGCTCGGTCCTTATTCCTCTCTAAAATGTATTTGAAACACAATTACTGTGTTTAATGATTCAATTTGTGAAGACTTTGTCACTAGGACAATGAAAGCGGCTCAAGTATGATAAAGCAAACGTACCAATAAACCTTGTTTTTATTGATTTGTAGGAAGCTCAGTTGTCTGGGTGAAAGAGAAAGACAGCGCACATCACTCTATAGTCCCATTGGAATGCAGTGATAAGTGTCAGCCTATTTTTCTTACAGGCAATTTCTCTGGTTATGTGATGTCTGGCTGCAAATTTAAAGTAAATGACATTCCACAATCTGGTGGGGATGTGAGGTAAAGTCTGCATTATTTGCTTTAGCATTTAAAATAATTTTGTGTCTCAAAATTTTCTCCCAGTGTCTAGACAAGATGTATTACTTGTTTAACTAAAATATTAAAATTTTATACTGTATACTCGACATAGCTACTTTGGTAGTAAACATACAGATTTGATTTAAGATTTTTAGATTTATCTCTACAGCGCATTGTATTATTATTACAGCTGGGGGAGCCAGCTTGAATCTAATTCAGGTAGTCAGACACAGTGCTGTTCAGTGCAGGTCAAATTGACACAGAATTTTCTTTAAAAGCCTCTTAAGCATGTTCATTTGCAGTTTCTACATTTTACTGTCACCCAGCCCTCTTGTGCTAAATGCATCCCCAGACATGGGGGAGGGGAACTGCAGGGGATGCAATGCAAACAAAACACTGTGCAGCAACAACAACAACAAAAAACCCAGCTCTAGTTTTATTCTGTGGGTTTCTTAACTTTTCATTTTATCATTACGGGGTGGGTCTTTTTTAAAGGCAGGTAATGTCTCTAATGGTTAGAGAAAAGGGCTGATCGTATGGAATCTTGGGTTCGGTTCCTGGCTCTTCCCCAACCTTTCTGTATGACCTTACGCAAATCACTTGTTGATATCTTATACTCACAGTGCACTTTTCATTCATGAACTGTAATGTAGCATTCGCTCCGTGGTTGCAGTCGGCCCAAGGGAGAAGGGTATTATCATTATCAGATGATGTGATGGAGGCAAAGGGAAGCTAAGGCCTTGATTTTCAGACTGCTTCTGTGATTGCATAGAACAGTGTTTCCCAAACTTGGGACGCCGTTTGTGTAGGGAAAGCCCTTGGCAGGCCGGGCCGGTTTGTTTACCTGCCGCGTCCGCAGGTTCGGCTCCCACTGGCTGTGGTTCGCTGTTCCAGGCCAATGGCGCAGGCCGAGGGACATACTGGCTGCCACTTCCAGCAGCTCCCATTGGCCTGGAGCAGTGAACCGCGGCCAGTGGGAGCCGCGATTGGCCGAACCTGCGAACGCAGCAGGTAAACAAACCGGCCCGGCCCGCCAGGGGCTTTTCCTACACAAGCAGCGTCCCAAGTTTGGGAAATACTGGTATAGAATCATAGAAATGTAGGTCTGGAAGAGACTTCAAGGTTTCATCTAGTCTAGCCCCCAATACTCAGGCAGCACCAACTAAACCTAGAGCATCCCGATGGGTGTTTATCTAACCCAGTGGTGCCCAAATGTTTCCTCTTGAGCCTGCCCCCCCCCTTACCAGTAATGGAATGTGTCTGCACCCCGCTGGACTGGGACCAAGTCACGACTGGGTGTGGGGGCTGGGGGCTGAAAGTGGGAGCCAGTGGTGGGGAATGGGGGCCGGGGGTGGGACTGGAGTGGAGCTGGGGGCAGAGCAGGGCTGGGTGGTGCTCCCTCCCTGCCCCCCTGTGGGAGTTGACCTGGCCCTACTGTGCCCCCTGCCCCGGATGTTCCTCCATGACCCACAGTCTGGGACCCACTGGTCTAACCTGTCTTTAAAAACCTCCAATGACGGGTATGCCACAATCTCCCTTGGAAGCCTATGCCAGTGTGTAACTGTTCTTATAGCTAGAAAGTCTTTCCTACTATCTAACCCAAATCTCCCTTGCTTCAGATTAAGCCAATTACGTCTTGTCCTACCTTCAGTGGACATGGAGAACAATCGATCACTGTCCTCTTTATAACAGCCCTTAACATTGTTGAAGCCTGTTATCAGTTTCCTCCTCAGTCTTCTTTTCTCAGGACTCAACATGCCCAGTTTTTTAACCTTTTCCTCCTACGTCAGGTTTTCTAAACCTTTTAGCATCTTTGTCGCTCTCCTCTGGACTCTCCCCAATTTGTCCACATCTTTCTTAAAGAGTGGTGCCCAAACTGGACATGGTACACCAGGTGAGGCCCCACCAGTGCCGAGTACAGTGGGACAATTACCTCCTGTGTCTTACATACACCACTCCTGTGAACACATGCCATATTGGGAGCTGTTGTTGACTCATATTCAATTTGTGATCCACTATAACCACTAGATCCTTTTCTTTAGTACTACTGCCTAGCCAGTTCTTCCCCATTTTGTATTTGTCCATTTGCTTTTTCCTTCTGAAGTGCAGTATTTTGCCCTTATCCTGATTGAATTTCATCTTGCTGATTTCAGACCAATTTATCAAGGTCATTTTGAATTCTAATCCTATCCTCCAAAGTCTTTGCAACCCCTCCCGATTGGTGTCATCTGCACATTTTATAAGCATACTCTCCACTGCATGAATGAAAATATCGAATCATACCGGACCCAGGACTGACACATCTGGGAACCCACTAGATACACCCTCCCAGTGGACTCCCAGTTAATTTGGAACAGATCATGCTAGCAAATCTGAACCTACATGCTTTTTTCCAAGGTCACACGGGAAGGTTGTGGTAGAGCCAGGGGTGAAAGTAACATAAAAGACTTACCAGTATGGGGGCCTGGCTCCAGGCCCCTGGAAGGGGTGGGGCCTCAGGCAGAAGGGGCAGGTTGGGGGTCAGGATCCTCCAGCTAGCCCTTCCATGCTGCCCTGCCTGCGCCGCCCGGGGTCGGATGGCGATTTAAAGGGCCCGGGATTTAAATGGTGGCCGGGAGCCCCGGGCCCTTTTAAATCACCAGGCCCCGGGGCAACTGCCCCTTTCCTCCGCCCCCCATCAGCGGTCCTGAGGTGGGGGGCAAAAGGTGCAGCGACGTTAAAGCTGTGTATGGGCCGGTACTGGCAGCCACTTCTTACCTGTATGCCATACCGGCCCGTACTGGCCCACTTTCACCTATGGGTAGAGCCAAGAACAGCAGTCTGTGGACAAATCCTGGTCCCCATTGAGTCAATAGCCATTTCAATGGGACTGGGATTTAGCCCCACCTCTTCTGACCCCTAGACTTGTGCTGAAACTGTAAACCTATTGCTCTTCTGACTAACCTCTCTTGGCCAATCAATGTCTGTGCCCTCTGACACACATGTAAATCCAGAATAACTCATACGAGACCAGATTCTTTCTCACTTACACACTGGCAGCTTTACACCCATATAACCCCATTGACTTCAATGGCGAAACACTGGTGTAACTCAGGGCAGAATCAAGCCCAATGGACTTACTCACAATTTATACTGGGCAAGACCTTGCTAAGCTTTGCCTATTCCTATCTACAGGCGTCTTAAAATCGGTGTCCCTGTATAGAAAATTCATAAATCTATTCATTTAATAGTAATACTTTTGCATATGTATCCACAAATCTCAAGGTGAATTATATGGGTAGATAGATATCATTATCCTCTATAGTACAGCTGGGACAACTGAGGAATAAAATATTCCTTGGGTGGAATGGGAAATTGGCATGTGCAAACTGAGTGCATAGATATTTCTGCCTTTGAAAATCTGGCCCTTCATTGTTTGGACATTTTTTTACAATTGATCAACCAAATCTTTAACACTAGGCCTATGATGTGAATTCTCAGGTGTTTGTGAGAGTCTATTACAGCTCATAAAAAATGAAATAATCATAAAAGAAGTTTACCTTGGTGTGATTTTTTTTTTTTTTTTAGCAATTCCATGATCGTTTCTTTGTCATATAAAACTCAGCTCTTGCTAGTCAGTAAAGAATTATTTTTGACTTCAAAGTACACCACAGCTGGCTCAGAGCAGAAAAATTAAACCAGACCATGAATATTAAATGTAAAAACTGTATCTGTCCCTCCTCTGTGTTTGTTTCTCCCTTACAGACGACAAGCATTTTGTGGCCACAAAAGGGTCTCTTTCTGTAGCAAACAGAAGTGGCTTGTGATATTGAAATCACTCATCTGATAGAGCAATTAAGTGGTATTTAGTATAATAGAAAGATGCAGGATAATTCCTTAGGTAACATGCAAGTCACCCCATTGAGGAAGAAAGTAGCAGAGAATCTTGCTAACCTTTAATGAGTCTCTAGGTTTATTTCTTTCACTCCTTTAATGCTTTCTCTTGTGTAGATCAAACCTTACTATTCATTTCCTGCTCCTTAATAACTCCCCCTGTTCCTGACTAGCTCTTTCTCTTTTAAGTTTCCAACATTGCCAACTCCAAGTGTTAAAAAATCAGTAGTCAGGCCCCTTCCCCCAATCATTAGATTGCCTTACAAACAATATATTTTGGGACCTTTTATTTGCTTTCTGGCTTTTGAACCTTTAGGGGACAGTCACTTCACTTTATGTTTTCAAGATGCAACCTGGAGAACTACAAACATACGTGTTTAAAAAAAATTAAAACTGAGATTCCCTTGCAATCCCTCGAATCCAGCACCTGGCGCTTTAAGAAAAATGCCAAATATAATGAGACCCATGGTATAATCACAACAGTTGACAACACTGGGGTTGTTATAGGTGAAGACACTTGTGTTATTAAAGTACCCGCAAACCCATGATTAAAAGGCACCTGAGAATAAAAGCCATCAGATCTAAAAGGGCTAAGAAGCAGAAATGATGACAGACTAGGAAAATATCTTGCTTGATGGGGTTTGAGCTAGTTCCCATTCCTACAAATTATATTGTAATACACCACAGTGAACTAACTATAACACACTAGCTTAACACATATGAACTATTTCACCCATAAGTTATTTGGCTCACTTGTGTTGTCCTACTTAGTAGGGGAGAACAATTTCTTCCACTGCAGGAATTCCTAGGTGAAATTCCATGGTCTGTATGTTTCAGAAGATCAGACTAGCCAATTATAGTGGAGCAAGCCTTAGAATCAATTAACCTAGGCTGAGTCCATTTGTGCTGATCTAGGTCCTGATGCTGCCTACATTCCTTGCACACCCAGAACTCTGGTCCTATATATATATTGTCTTAATGGACTTCAGCAAGAGTTCTGAATATATGGGAATGCAAGATCAGGTTCCCTCCTTGTGTGAAAATCACTTCCAAAGTCTTCAGATGTTTCCAGAATCAATGGTGAGGTTTTCCAATGGTCACATTTTGCTGCAGTTTAAAGCTAGTGCACATACAGACCCAAAATTTCTCGTAGACAGTTGGGGGAGGGGGTAAAATTGCCTTTAATACAACTATGGCCAATGGTGGAATTTTGCTCAGGCTCACTCAGAAACCTCTTGTGATGGGAGGGTTTGAGTAAATTAAATTGTCAACATATTTCTGCCAGGGGAGTTCCAGTCCTGTTGGTTGCTCGCTTCTTTTGCATTGTGTATTACTTTGTTTTTCATTTATATTTTGCATATTTGAACAGAGGCAAAATATGTTTTAAAGGTGATCCTGATATAATTGTAAGGGCTGATATAAGCTGTGTAAACATCAAGAGAAATACTCACATCAATAATACAAGGCAAGCTTGGAATGCAGGAGTTTCCCACGCTACAATGAGATACTTATTAAATAACCCACAGGTGTGCGCTGTGTGAGCAGGTGAAGAAAATGAAGTTGGGAAGGGTGTGAGAATAGCTTTGCAGCCAGGACAGATTCATCTAGACAATTGAGAGCCTGATGAGAAAAGAAGGCAAAGGAATGCTGCAGATTGGACAGCAATGCCAAGATTCTGCCCCACATGGTGGAATTATTTTGTATGCAAAACATTTGTTCCTATTTTCCATTTGCTATTGGTAATTAATCAGTGACTAGCTGGTGCAAACACATTTCTGCCTCCAGGAAATCAGTTGGTAAACTGCTCATTGAGGTGGGTCGCCCTAAGTCTTGAGGTATTTTTTCCAGCTCCCTGGTTGGATGACTGAACTGGTTTAATCAGAAACAACGAGAAGTCCAGTGGCGCCTTAGAGACTAACAGATTTATTTGGGCATAAGCTTTCGTGGGTAAAAAGCCACTGCTTCAGATGCATCTGAAGCAGTGGGTTTTTTACCCACGAAAGCTTATGCCCAAATAAATGTGTTAGTCTCTAAGGTGCCACCGGACTCCTAGTTGTTTTTGCTGATACAGACTAACACGGCGACCCCTCTGGTTTAATCAGGAGAATAATGAATGATGAATAACAACTAAGAAGGGGGGAGTTAGAAAATACTCTTCTTTGAACATGATGAATGTCCTTGTTCTCCTGTGAATATGGATTCTGTTGTTGGATGACATTCCCAGTTGTGCAGAGGTCTAACACAAGATCTATGGACTACTTAAGCCTCTGTGACTCCCAGAAGGCACGAGAATTACCCTATTGGGTTAACTTATTTGGTGCATGGGCACTGTGGTAGACGTCTCCACAGGGGTGACTTTACATCATGAAGGCCAGCCCCTCTCCAAGTACTCATGTAGACAGAAATCCCGATCTTGTGATTGGTGAATGACAAGGGGCATGGACATGGTGGAGCTCATAATCTGCATGGCTGCAAAAAGGTCTGTACTATTCAGATAACTTTAATAGTGAGCACTGTAGACAGCACAGAGGTGGATTTTTTAAAGCACATTTTTAAAGGTTAGCTCTAGGTTGTTTATCTTGACACCAGTCATTTCCATGGAAGTTGGTGGACATCACCTTTAGAAAGCAGCTCAAACTACCCTTTGGCAGGTAGCAAGGTCTTCAATTATGAAGTGCTCCGAAGCTCATCCAACTATTTCAGCTCGTCTCTTCTCCAAACTGCACTTTACTGTAAACTCATGGTTGACATTTAGTGGGCAAATTAATTACTAAAACAAGGACAGAGAGCTCCACTCAGAGCAAGGTTTGTTTTTTTCCCTCTAACAGTGTGCAACAAAGATAGGGAGAAAATTTGAATAATTTAAAAATCAGACATTGCTATGGGGTGATCGAGGACTTTGCAGTTGGGCAAAACTAGAAGAAGAAATTATTCCCTTCCCTTGTTCAAAGACTTACTTTTCTGATACAAATTAGGAGTTCTATCTGTCTGGAGAGAGAATGTGTATAAGACCCCTCTCTGCTTTCTATTTTTTTTTTAACCAAAATTACCATTTGCTTATTTTTTTTACCAAAAC
Source organism: Chrysemys picta bellii (assembly GCF_011386835.1). Classification (NCBI taxonomy): domain Eukaryota; kingdom Metazoa; phylum Chordata; order Testudines; family Emydidae; genus Chrysemys; species Chrysemys picta. Next base: position 43,915,989 of record NC_088803.1, on the reverse strand, counting down.
TAAGAAGTAAGTGTGTAAGGAATGGGCTGGGGTGAAAATATGAAACAGTGCATTAGAGATATAGGAAGCTTGATCTATTTTAGCATGGCCTCAAAATCATAATTTGAGCCTGAAATGAATGGACATGTGACACACATAAATTTCTAGGTCAACATCACAATCCTGAAAGCCAGGTTTTCCCTTATTGTCTCAAACTCACAAATACGTGCATGCTAGGTCCTACTCTCTACTTCAGTTGGGCTGCTCACAGATGTAAGACAATGGCTCAAATGTTGTGCTGCCATCTAACTGTTCTGAGCCATACCACCAGCTCAAAGTTGGCATGACCAGCTACAGGAAGATCACCTCAGAGCTGGAAGTTCCTTCAGTAGCTCAGAGTATTTCCTTCATAGTCACCCTCTTCTGGAATAAGGAATGTGACTAGAATAAAACAGGACATCAGTGGGTGTGATCCCCATTTGCTGGATTGGCTCCAGCAGTCATTGCAATTTACAGCAGCCCCTAGGCTACCTATATATTCTGGGGCACTAAACCAATGCAGCACAAAGAAGAAATTTACACCACCACCCTACTGAGCTGTTTCTATTTCTGAGATTGTTTAAAAATTACTGGGATTCTAAAGCATTTGAAGGTAACAGAATGTAGCTCTAATTTTACTTTTGAAAGGTTTGGCAGTAAATATGAGGAAAGTTAGATTATTCTATTCCATTAGCTGGATGTAGAGGAGATCTGATAAGAACCACCATTCTGTGCCTAAGTGCTGGTGGGAATTTGTACCTCCCATTGACTTCAGCTGGAGCAGCCCAGGTCAATCAACTCCCAGGATCTGGCTTCTATGCAGAAATACACCTTGTGAGTCAAACAGAAGAATACAGATATCAGGGCTCTTGTCAGTTCGTTGCATTTGCTGCCATTTTTTTTTGTCATTCCCAAGTGGTACTGCAGATGCCTGGGATTATGTTGCAGTTTGGCTGGATTCTCCAATCATGCACTTAGGGGCTTCTGGCAGGTTGCAAATATTTTGTTTCCAGTCCCCTATGTCCATTCTAGATTATCAGACTAAAGCAAAACTGAATAATTCATTGTCCCTTAATGGTTACTATATGTAATTAGTAGATGAAAGATACAGCCTAAATTCTAGTGACATGCTTTTCAGGTTCATGGAACATCTGCCTTGAATACAAATCACAGGTCTTTCTTGACCTTTGTAGAATATCAGAAATCACAATGCAACTTTGCTCTGTACCTAGTAAACAATATATTTAGAAAGTTGCAATTAAGATGAATGTGTCTAGTTAAGCCATCAGTCTTCCTATAGGACTAATTGGCCCGGTGCCCAAGGAATGAAGCTGTTCCAACATGTAATCAAGTAACTCTCAAGGGCTTCAACCGCTGCCTAATACAGCCATACCTGCTACGATGGTTTTCACTGTCAGCCACCCAGAACAATCTCCCTTTGGAATATAGCAAGTCTAGGAATACAAACATATCTGTAGCCTTTCCAAGAAGGAGAACTATAAACAAATAGAAATTCTTATACCGATTATTTATGCCTTGATTATTGCAAAGAATAAGTAATTAGTTCCCACAAGCACTTGGACTGGGTTGTAAAGCATGCAAACTCTCCACTTTCAGGCTGCAGCCAGCAAGCTCTAGGTATGTTACAAGGAGTTCAAGGCATTGTTCTCTGATCTGTGAAGGGATTTAATTCTAGATTTCATTAAAACATCTCAGTGATACTGCCCTGGGCTCTTGCCTCATATATCTCTATTTCACTGTGGATGAAGGCTTCGCATTCTGATCTGAAAGCTTCTGAATTACCTGACTGGTTACTAGCCTCTAGATGATTATATTAGTGTTTGTGTTGCCTCCAATTCCATATATCCTCATAGAGGCACATCTACCTATCTTCCTATGGAGTTAGAATATACAGCTTCATAGTCTTCTGCCACCCATAAATAGGCACTGGATGCAAAGAGCAACCAGTGTTTGTGGAATCCTCTCAAGAACCAAAGCAAAAGGCAAACAAATGTTTGTTTTTCAAAACTCCTTTTGATGTTACTGCTCCTTCATCTCCTACTGCTTTTTCTCCTGCTATTGTGCTGCTATCACATGATACTGAGCCAATCCAGGGACACTTAAATTCTGTAGCTAGGAGAGGCAAACCAAGGCTCCTGACAAAAGGAAAAGAGCTACTGTAGCTGTCGGTTGCTACAAAAGCCACCAGTAGCTGTTTAGATGACTGAGAGGGTCTGGACAAGATCTTCTTCACTTTCATTAAAAGTATTACAAAAAGTAACATTGGAGAACTCAAATACAAGAGTCCTAGTCAAATTCCAATGTTAAAGATGTAATGCCCATCTAAATTCCCCTGCAGTTTAAGATTAATGGCAAAATAACCAAACCACAGGAACAGTGATTTGCATTGTGTATGGAAGATGTAGGATGCGAAACCTCTTAGCCAGTTCTAAGGAATATCAGGAGATATCTTTGTAATTGTGTGGAAAGAAGCTATCTTTATTGTTCAAAAGAGACCAAGTACACCTCTATCCCCAATATAACGTGACCCGTTATAACACAAATTCAGATATAACGCAGTAAAGCAGCGCTCCAAGGGGTTGGGGCTGCGTGCTCCGGCGGATCAAAGCAAGTTCAATATAATGTGGTTTCACCTATAACGTGGTAAGATTTTTTTGTCTCCCGAGGACAGCGTTATATCAGGATAGAGGTGTAGTTTCTTCAGTTGCCCCATCCCAAGATTACACCTGTTAACTCCCCAAACCCATGTTCTTTTGCTGATAGGACTCAAAAGGTGAGATACGAATGTCCCACTGTGGTGTTGGGGTTTTGTTTTGTTTTACCCACATTCACTTATTGAAGTGGGGAAGGAGGATTGGGCTCTTTCTCTACCTCTCTTCCTTCTTCCTTTCCCCCTGTTCACAGTATTTTATTAAATGAATCACCACCAGTGTTCTGTATGCTACTTGATTGTGATAAGGTGGGGCTTACAGACCCCAGCTGAGACCAGGACCCTATTGTATTCAAGTCTGTGTAAACACAACGTAAAGACAGTCCCTGTCTCAAAGAGCTTCCAATCTGCAGAGATGAGAGATGAGGGGTGGGGGAGAAGAAATATATATAAACATTCAAGCAGAATGGACAGTGCTATGGTTTGTTAGTTTCCTCCAATTTGGGGCGGAAAGTGTGTGTGTTGGGGTGTTCAGAGGTGTTGGGCAGGTTTCATATAACTATTTTTTCATTTTTAAACATTTATTTTAATTGGGATAAAAGAAAATGAGGAAATATAAAAAGCACAACAAATGTTCTATACCACCTACAGTCTCAGAAATCCACTGAGCTCCTGCATGCTATTTTATAAAGAGAAGAATACATTTAACTTGCCATTAGGGACCCACTTTCACTGTCGCCTGATGTCTCTGAAGCATTCGTGACACAGATGCCTGATGTACTTCAGAAGTTGTGCTCCAAATTCAAGCCTTGCTATAAAAACCACCCAGTTTTGCTGTGCATGTGTTTGCTCATGAAAATGGTAATTTCACCAACATTCATGAACATTCACAAATCTCATCGAGGTGAAATGTGACCATAACCTTCTTGTATAACTTTTTCGTTGCATAATATAATTCCCAGGGCAAAACCATAAATTTGTTCGAGGTTGGAAATTTTCCTTGTTTGCAACAATAACATTTTTTTTGAGAGACGACAGATTTCTGCCTGTGAAAACTTCCTTTTGAACAAAATTAAGCAAAATAAGGAGCTGTGCAATTCTGAGTATAAGTCTTGGTGAACAAGAGTCCTAAACTTGCAATCTGACTCTATTCACTAGCAGCAAGTAGATTAACAAGCAAAGTTCAGTGGCTAACCAAATCCATTGAACAATGTTCTATTGAGCCAATTCCACTGAACGATGACAGTTTACACCAACCGATGATTGGCCCCGTTATCCCTTATCAGGGTTTATTGGACACAAAATGTATTGATGATGCATGGTGCAGGTACAGCATATTCCCGAGTACTTTTCGGAAGAAAGCCATTACATGTGTGTGAGGTTAGAATGATTTAACAGCTAGTCCCCAATAATATATGTATATATGGTATCTTCCTTTTTCATCCTTCTCAACCAGTAAATCTTCACTTTGCATGTGAGCTCTTTATTCCTGTTCCCCAATATAAGGTAATTCTTAATTTCCTGCTGATTCGTACTTTTATGTTGCTTATTTTTCTTTGCTAGCTAGATGCATGATCCTGTGTATGTCAAAATCCTGTCATCATTCCAAGAGATGACAGCTGAGCTGATTGTCGTTAGACTCTTCTGACCTCCAACAAATCATTTGCATCTTGACTACAGAGAATGTTCTACTTTTTAAGGAACTTCTTATACTATTAATCCTGCTCCTAGAACTAAGTTTTATGGGCCAATCTAAAGACCCCTAAAGCCAATGGGAGTCTTCAGTTGGCTTTGAGTCCGGCTCTGTCAGAGCAAAGTAATGGTCTCGGGGGGTTCATTCAAAATTTAAAATAATGGGAATAGAGCTATTGTTCTCCTGAGGCACAGTTTGGTGCTCATTAGTATATATGGGGCATGGGCACACTTGCATGAGCAAACCCCTTTCCTTGACCAAAGATTCATCAGTGTATCTAATATTTCTATACATCAGTTCATTCATTATAAAACTAACCCAATTGTTGTATATGAAAGCACCTAAGCAATAGGGCAAGTTGATTCTTTAGTTAAATAAGATCTGAATGTCACCGAGATGCATGACCAACGTGCAAATAAAGAAGTATTCAAGTTATTTCAGTTTTGTACGTGGGCAACCATTCTGGGCAAGTGGGAGGATATTCAGTCATTTTGCAAAGGGCTTCACTGTCTGATCTCTTAGACTCATAGACTTTAAGGCTGGAAGGGACCATCATGGTTATCTAAACTGACTTTCTGCACATTGCAGGCCACAGAACCTCACTCACCCATTCCTGTAATAGACCCACAACCTCTGTCTGAGTTACTGAAGTCCTCAAATCATGATTTAAAGACTTGAAGTAACAGAGAATCCACCATTTAGAGTAGTTTAAATCTGCAAGTCACTCATTCCCCATGCTGCAGAGAAAGGCAAAAACCCCCAGGGTCTCTGCCAGTATGACCTGGAGGAAAATTCCTTCCCAACCCCAAATACATGTATATCTAGCCAAACATGTAACAGAAAAGTGTTCAAGTGTGCACTGAAATGGCGTGTAAAATAAATCATAAATCTTAAAACTATGTGTTGGCCTGAAAAAAATAGTAGATTAAGACATCAGGCACAAGTGAAAAGGGATATCTGCATTAGCTTTATGATCATGGTCTATAAAATAGTGCAGCTGGACTGCAGTCCTACTAATAAACTGTGCAAATGAAATGAACACTTCTGTACATAAAGTTTCCTTAAAAAAAAACCCTCAGGATTTCAACAAAATATGAAGGGAGAAATGGGCCAATGGAATTGGAAAAACAGCTTTTCCTGAATCCAGGGTGTTCGGAGACCTACAGAGTAGAATGCATATTTGGCTCCCAACACCATCCCCTTGTTCCTAGCCACTGTATTTGCGTCAGTATTCTCAACAGCATTCTCAGAAACAGCGTATTGTAAAGCAGTTCTTCATGCATTGAAGATCAGCACCAGAAATACTATTTGTATGTGATCATGAGACAGTACTTCCAGAAATGGCCTCATGGTGGGGGTATTCAGTATACTTGCACATATTATGGTACTGGCATGGTCAGCCTTAAAACTCCTGATGCCCCAAGCGAAGCCAGACTGTAAGAGCCCCATATAAGGTTAAAGATGGGAGAGTTTCAATAAGTCTGTGCCCCTTGCTGTCCCATGCAACCATGTGTTCAAGTGCCCCTAAGGCCAGTCTGGATATTTTGAGCTCAGCTTGTCTCTGGATCATTAAGACCTGTATGGATTGTATGCCTCTAACAGCTGCTCTAAGTGATGAGTATTGCGAAGCCTGATATTGATGGCACCGTGCAGTCGATGATCTTTGCTGGATGACTGCTGTCTGAGTGCAGCACAAGTGTGGAGTCCTCCAGTACATGCACACACACAAAAGAGATTGGATCAAAATTTAATCAACAGCTTTATTCTGTTCTTCAACTTGTGCTCATTGTTTTGTATCTGTGAGCGTTCCGAAGCCTGGAGTGATTGAGGGGGCTTGCTGTCATCGCAACTCAGTCTGCTCTTCACGCTGAGCACTTTATGTTTCTCTGCCTGGAAAATTTCAAATAAAATGTCAGTCTGTGCATCTCATTAATCTGCTAACAGCTAAGTAAAAAGTCTGACTGCTTTCAAAATATAACACAGATTTGAAGTTCAAGGATGCAGTTCATCTATCAATCTATTTATCTATTTATCTATTTATCTATCTCTCTATCTATCTATCTATCTATCTATCTATCTATCTCCAGGCTTGCTATACTGGTATCTGAGCACAAATAAAACTAATGGAGAAAGGAAATGAGGTTACCTTAGTCAACTCCAAAGCAGAAGTCTAAGTATTTGAAGTGAGATTAAGTCATCCATTCAGATTGACACTGTTGAAAAAAATAGGTTTAAAATGTCAAAATATGAGTTTGTGGGCTTGGACATCTCGGTCCATTTCCTTTTGGGCATCTCTCCACACATCACAGAAACCACTACCACATTTGACACTGATTGGCACCTTTGCTGGCAACTGCAACAGAGACCACAGAGACTGACCTATCCTCTTCTCCCTAGATGTGGTGTCCCCGGATCAGGGTTAAAAGCACATGGGTGTGGACAAGTGAAAAAGCTTCTGCAACCATGGCTCAGGCTATATTGTACCTGTTCTGTGAAGGGTGTCAGTCTCTAGGGATTTCAACCCAGCAACTTTTGCAAGTGTTAAAATGCACTCAGCATGTTGGGGGGGAGGGATAGCTCAGTGGTTTGAGCATTGGCCTGCTAAACCTAGCATTGTGAGTTCAATCCTTGAGGGGGGCCATTTAAGGAACTGGGGTAAAAATTTGTCTGAGGAGTGGTCCTGCTTTAAGCAGGGGTTGGACTAGATAACCTTCTGAGGTCCCTTCCAACCCTCATATTCTATAACTATGAAATTTAGCCCTGGGTAGAGGACAACAGGTTACATACCATTTAAGTGCCACTTAGGATCTCAAAATACGTACATATATATATTATTTTTTTCTTCACAGTGATGTGTGTGTGTGTGTATAGGTGTGTGTCCATACTTGTGAGTGTGCTATTATTTATATTTAATTCTTCATCCTTTGCTATTTCTTTTCTTTCTGCTTTTTATTTTAAATGGCATATTTTCATATGCTTTTGGATCCACCTTTGTGTGTACAAAATGTTTACTCAATTTGCATGCACTGTTACTGCCACTGCAGATGCAAATTGGCTAGCACATACAAATAGCTAAGTAGACATATTTGCATACAATTATCTGATTCTTGCCCAGTCATGGTAATTGCATATGCAGATTAGGTGCACAGTTGTGCATGTAAATTTTTGAAAATCTGGCCTCAATAGTTTATTAGGCAAGCTCCAAGTTTCCTCTAATAAAATACTGAAGATTCTGGTTGAACCCCTGTGGCTTTTCAGTATTATCTTCCCTCACTAAATGTTCTGCACATTTTTATTCCCTCTAGTATTCAAGAAAGGGTTAGTCTGCAGATTTATATATCCATTATTTCAGGGTGTTTTTGATCTTTTCCAAATGCCTCCATTAATCCACTTTAGTTTTAAGTAGGAAAAAATACCTCTGCTTTAATTTTCAGAGGATATTCCACTCCATGTGATTCTGTGTTTTCAGTTGAAACTGCAGTTTCTCAGTGAATTAATTCTAATGGAGCTGAAAAGATTCTTCTACTAACAGAGATTTCATCAGATGCTAATTTTGATCTGTGAAAGCCAGTCCCCAGTTTGTGCCCTGTCACTGCTTCTGTGCTGGAAATGGACTTCAGCAGTGACGAAAACAAACATGGTCTTGAAAACAGTTTCTATCCAGTTTTCTATTCTGAAAACGTCCCGAGTGCAAATTTGGGACCTGAGCCTGCAGTTTTTTCAAATGAAGAATTTCTTTATTACTATTTATTGTTTCCATTGCGATGGTGTCTTTAGGGTGACCAGATCTCCTGATTTTATAGGGACAGTCCCGATTTTTGGGTATTTTTCTTATATAGGCTCCTATTACCCCTGTCCCAATTTTTCACACTTGCTGTCTGGTCACCCTAGGTGTCTTGAGTCCAAAGGCTCTGACCCTCTTCACACTGAAATCAATGGCAAAACTCTCAGTGGCTTCAATGGAAGCCTCCAGTCTGGGTTATTGTGCTAGATGCTGTATTGACCCATAATAAAACAGAATCTAGGAGTCGTATGTAGATAGGAGTGTAGCTTAAAGCTTTTCAGTTTCCTCAGATTGTATTGAAGCTTCAGGTATTTTTAAGCTCCTTGTTCTTTCAAGCTCCTAGCCACCTTGTTCTGTAATTAAAAAGAGAGAAGCTAATGAGAAGTTGATTTTCTTTAAATATACCAACAAAGCTCGAAAGGAGTTAGAAAAGCAACTGCCTAATTTGACTGTGCAAGATCCATGACTGCAGAGGTAAAACAGCCAATTTACAGTGATTGTCGCAACTGCGCCTGCGACGTAGACCAGCAATAGTGTACAGTTTTTGTACATGCCGTTCTATGCCGAACATTTTTGAAAATATGGTCCACAGTGAATAAAAGTGCAATCCAGCAATCACTCCGTCATCGGGACTTTGAAGTCAATAGGAGTCCACGAACAATGATTGCAGGGTTAGGTCCGCTGTTCCTTTATGGATAGACAGACAAAGGGCTAGATAGACAAACGGGGGAGGGATAGCTCAGTGGTTTGAGCATTGGCCTGCAAAACTCACAGTTGTGAGTTCAATCCTTAAGGGGGCCATTTAGGGATCTGGGGCAAAAATCTGTCTGGGGATTGATCTTGCTTTGAGCAGGGGGTTGGATTAGATGACCTCCTGAGGTCCCTTCCAACGCTGGTATTCTATGATACTAGTCTATTCCCAGAATGGTTTTTGCAGCTGACTTAATTAGCCAATGTGTGGGCAGTGGGGGAAATGCAAAAAGATGTTCATCCTTCCTCAAAATGTGCTCCAGTCAGCTCCAGTCCTGCTGAAGCCTATTATTGCATTCCCATTACGGCATGTCATCTGGAAGGAGGCCTTCTGCAAATGTTTCCTAGCAGGGAGAAGAACAGATGACTCAGGGAGGAAAAGAACAAAATACAACAAAAAACCCACCAAGGTGCTTCTTCAGAGTGGCAAAGCATTGATTTCTGTTATAAATGGCTCCTTTCATTCTGCAGAGAGCCCTTTTCTGAGACTGCAATTGGCAGACCCCACTGGTGACTGAATCTCCGGTGTCAGAACACCCCTCCCAGAAAATGGGATGATATTATCGAGGCAAAGGGAGTTGTTTAATGGGGCCCAATTGTTTGCTTACCCCCATAGGACAGCTTCTGAAAAATATAAGAATGAACACCTTTCTGAATGACATACCTAATGCAGCTTTGGAGCAGAAAGGAAGGAAGAAAATCTCTAGAAGAAAAAAGAGCTAAAGCAAAGTCTAAATCTCCTTACCAGACAGCAACCATCTGATTAGGTCATCTTCATGCCAGGATTAGAAATCTATTCACATGAGAGAAGATTTGCAGAACGGTGTCTTATTTTCTTCCTCTGCCTTGATCTGTTTTGCTTCTGAGGATCCTTTGGTAGCTTGTTCATGTGGGGTTTTCTGCACACACTTTCTTTCAGGCTCTGTAATGCTCTTTTTTCCATGTCCTTCTCTAAAGCAATAGACCTCTTCCTGCTCTGATGCTGTAACATGATGGCTCTCCAGTCCTTCTCATGCCTGAGGAACACAATAGAAAACCAAGCGGAGGGGTTGACGTAAAGAGAATCTGATACTATGTAACTCTAAAGTTCAACTCAGAACTGAAAGGAATACACAACAGTGACCAGCATTCCAAATTCCCAAGTTCCAAATATAGTATCTGCCAATACATGGCCAAATCACGCTGGGCCACTTTCTGATGTCACTCACTGCCTGGGATGGCTTCAGTGGGGTTATTCTGGATTTGCATTAGTGTAACTAAGGCTTTGTCATATCACAGATCACAGGTGAAAAAACAACCCTCTGACCGACATAAGTTTCACCGACAAAAGTGCTGGTGTGAGCAGTGCTGTGTCAGCAAGAAAGACTCGCCTGCCAACATAGCTAATGCCGCTCGTTGGGGATGGTTTCACTATTCCAGCAGGAGAGTGCTCTTCTGTCAGCAAAGAGCAGCTACATGAGAGACCTTACAGTGGCACAGCTGTGTGTAGTGTAGACATAGCCTAAGATCTGACTGCAGCTCCAGTTAGATATATCCAGTTATTAGCATCTCTCATCCCAGGCCTGCAGTTCCTAGGCCTGATCCTCAGGTCCAGCTGAGTTCTGCTTATCTCCAGGTCTGAGGAGTGGGGCAGGAAAGGTGGTTTTATGACACTTTAGCACCATCCTGAGCCTACAGCTGGCTGGGTGCTCCGTTACTAAAGAGTACCCAGCTACTAATGGCACCACAAGGCTGTTCAGCAGTTGGAGATCATTGGAGAGCAGCTGGGGTTTGGCTACACTCGCTTGCCTCGGCCACACCCAAGTGTGCCCCATTTTCCAGTGCCTGAGCGGGGGCTTGTCAAGGGGATAGCTACTCCACACTCCGTCCCGTTGAATCTGTTGTAAGAGTGCTCCATACAAGAGAAATGCCTGCATCTATGTAAAGAGTTAATAGAGGGTGCATTTGAATATGTAACGTTGTTTGTGGGTTTTGTTGCAGCCGCAAAGCTTATTGTTGTGTGCTACAGATGACTTCTCTGTGCAGGTTACATGGAGTTCCTAAGGAGTTTCACACAACAGGGGAATCCTCAGCTGGTTGGCTGAGAAGATGATCAGAATCTGGTCCCCCATGGCACATCATATTTAGGGCTGCCAGCAAGTCTTGAGCTGTGATCCTTGGCTGGCATCAGCTTTACAAGGTGAGCTTAGAGGAGCCTCCCTGATGATCAACAGAGCAAGAGCTGTCCTACATTTTTCTTAGCGGTGAATTCCCTTTTGCCAGCGTCATGTCTTCTAACCCAATTTCAACAGTAATATTACACCCTAGCCACTCTTTCTCCTTTTACCTTACTTGACAGGCTGCAATGAATGTAGTTTCCTCGACTTTTACTGTGTCACATAGTTTTAAACTTCATTAAAATCAAATTTGGGGTTTGTTTTTATGCCAAAAACACAGTTTGTAAACCCCAGTCAGAAATTACCTGGAAATGTCCTTCTTTTTGCAGGAAACCATATACAATTATAGCATATTATGGCCTGCTCATGCCTGCCAAAGCATGTTACTCAGTCCCAGTTTATTCTTGAGTTTAAAGACTGCTTTTTAATTAAAGTTCTGTTTGATTCTCTCCAGCTCAAACAGGGCCGGATGTTGCCATTTGGATCTTTGCAGGCTATAAGGACAGCAGAATTTCAACCATATTTATACACCTTGAGCAGTCATTTAAACCAATCACCTACAATCCCCATTGACTTTCAGGCAGAAAATTTACCAGGAAACCCACTGTGTCTTTCACACCAGCATTTGGCATGTTAAAAGAAGAAAAAGATGTTTAAACTCAGCTCCAGTCCATAACCTATTTTGGACTGAACATTGTCCATGGGAGAGAATCTTGGGGCAGGTAAAGTCTCCTTTGCTCTGTTCCAGTCCAGTCTACTGCAGTATTGGTATCTGAAAGTGGAACTGACTAGATGCACGAGTGAACTGACACCATTGTTTTTCATTGTCTGAGGTGAGAGAAATGCAAAAAGTAAGCAAGGAGCATAAATCAGGGACCAACAAATTGGATTTAAAATAAAAATTTTCCCTTTTAATAGTAAGATGGATTTTTGATAGTGTTGTAGGTTAAGAAATGTTTGTTTACAATACTGCCTGTGACTTTGAAGTTGAACATTTCCAAAGGCAGGGAAAGTGGAAACAAGATGATAGCAAGTGTTGTTAATGATCTTATAACATCCCACAAGAGAAGGCTGTTTTGCGGTGTAAGACACTAATGAAACCTCAGATAAAGTAGAGAGTGTGGTCCTTATTCCTTAGAAAAAGCTAAATTGTTCTTTAAGTAATTCAGTGTAGTAAAACCAATATTATCTCAGGTATGAAAGGTTTAATTTTTAAGAGCAAGAAACAGCAGGAAATTGGTCTTATTCTAACTGGAAGGGAGCGAGTGAGAGAGAGAGAGAAAGAGAACATACTGACCTAAATAATTGAAGGTTTTGGAACTATGAGGGAATGGATAAAAATTGATCCTGGCAAACTCCTCACACATTCAAAGAATAAGAGTGCAGCACCTAGCCTTAGAACAGTTTATTTAAAACATATGGAACAAGTGACTGTGAAGGGCTATTTGAAGCCTAGAGGCAATACCGGCTGACAGCAAGAGGCATCTAATGCAGAGTCCCAAAGGAAAAGGAGAATTATAAAGGTAACAGGCATAATGGTTCGCAATAGTTTTTTTCCTTTTCTGTGAATTTATGCTGTTTCTATATGTCAGGAACCTTACCAATTACCAGCAACGAGAGGAGCACCACTACAAAAAATATTGTATCCTCTCTCTGTGGAAATGTCCACTGAGACATAAGGAGGGGATAAAACCTCCATAGGCGTCAGGCTGTTTTTTAAGGACATCCTTCAAAGTATGTGATTTGACAGATGGCCCTTTTGAGAATGGGGTAACAGAATCAGGAAGGAAAATATCAGTGGATTTGGTGGGTAACTGAAGGGGTTTGGTTGGAGTGCCTGGTAACCAAACTAACACAATTAGTCGATGTTAAACTATGGGCACTGTACTGTACGGCAGAATTCAACAGCAGGAAGAAGATGAGAACGGCAGATAGAGAGAAGAGTTAAAAAAGGGAGCAATAAAGGATAAGGGGAAATGGATAGCTGAATATTTCTTCCAGGACACTTGAAGCAGCTGAAGAAGGGACCTCACCAACCTAATGATTCTTTTACTTACATCAGTTACTACGGTTGCTGTTGCAGAGAATGCTGAGGCTGTGGTACTAGGGACACAACTGCCTGCCCGCTTTTTTGTGCTTTCCTGTTCGAGGCTGCGCTTTCCTTCCTAGGGCTTTCAGAAAGAGCAAACATGCCATTTTACATGCAAAATGGGTGAACAATTTACAACGGATGTGTGCGTGCAATGGCCATGATTTTGCATGCAAACTGAATAATTATCTATGCAAATGGCCAATTCTGAGCATTTGCACATGGAAATTAGTCAGATAGTGGTTCCCCTAGACTCCGTTAAAATCTGGCTTTCAATGGAGGGTAGTGAGCTGGGCAGATAAGACTTCACTGAGATAAGAAAACGAGTGTTAATTTTTTATAAGAAAAATATGCCAGTAGTTTAATGAACTGGGAAACCTTGTCCTGGACCAAGTAAGCAAGGAAAGCTGCATGGTCTTGTTAAAACTGTGGACTGACTTCTGGTGGCACAGGGAACTAGGGCAAGTCTCTCTTCTCTTTTCTCCCCCTTGAGAGCTGGTGACAATGTTCTCCTCATACACTCATAGGCCAGAAGGGACCATCATGATCATCTAGTCTGACCTCCTGCACATTGCAGGCCACAGACCCTCACCCACCCACTCCTGTAATACACCCAGAGCCTCTGGCTGAGTTACAGAAGTCCTCATATCATGATTTAAAGACTAGCTGTTCCAGGCTGGTGCCGGTGGGAAAAATGTGTTGGAATGTGAAGGGAACAAATAGGCCAACATTTTTTTTAAAGCTTTTCTTGATTTTTGAAAAAACCCTTTCTCCCAGTGCTATCAACCTGAGGTCAAATTCACCTCTCCTACAAGTCCACTGAGGCTAATTTGGCCCATGATTTTCCCTGCCTCACACTGAGAAGACAAACTTAAAGGGATGCCAACCAATCATGCAGCAAAAGGAGTTATTTGCGGTGCATACTGAAGGCTCTCCCTGAACTCAGTCCTTTATATGCACTGCAGTCTGTCACCAGGCAGTGGGAAGTTAGTGGCGAATAGGTCTGATGTGCCTATTCTATGAGAGGATCGTCTTATTTCAGCATGAACTGTTTGGACCCACTCTCCTTGCTACTGCCCTGAATACTCCATCCTGGGCACCTCCACAGCCATTACATGTAGCCAAGCCTGAAAGCAGGGATTTTTCTTTTTCCTTGGGAGGACTCCTTTGTGCTGAGAGTACCGTTTTTATGAGGCTGCCTGCAGGACAATACAATAAAAGATTGATCCTTAATAGCATTTCACTGAAGTTTTGCCATAGGAGACAGGGTTTTTTCCTTCACTTGCTATGAAAGTTTCTATTCTCTGCTTTTTTTTTTTTTTTTTACACAACATAATCCCAGATCTCCTCCGGTTCCTTTTCTCTACTCCTCATCTCCTCCCCCCGTTTCTCCCCACCTGCATCCTTTGCCTCTTCAGAACCCTTCTTCGATCCTTTCCCCTTCCTCCTTTTATAGTTAACGCAGGACTGACATGAAGCAGGCTGGCTTTGAGCAGAGCAGTGGAAAATGGCGGACTATGCAATGAGATGAGAGGGCTGTAGAAGCAGGCTCTCCTTTGATCTGCCCCAGCTCTCTAAGGCACCAGGCACCAACTGGACCCAGCTACTTACAGTGAATCTTTCTCTTTTAAACCCTGCAGTTTTAAGACCTGATTTTGGAAGCCTTCCTCACGTCGGTGACGTTGATGGGACTATATGTGTAAGGGATCACCAGCATGAGCCCAGGATGCATAATGGGGGTCCTTATGGTTAGTGTTATAATATGGATATTTTGGGCCCGAATCATGCTTTCCCTGTGCCTGCAAAGCAGTCATTTAAGTCTATTTACTCCCATGACCTTCCTCTATAGCCTACTCCCAGTACAGAGGGGCTTCGCCATCGAGCACAGATCTGACTCCACCCCAACTCCATCCTCTCACCCACAGCCCTCCAAAAGACCCGTCAGTGCAGGGAATACCCTATGCTGGAGATGGGTCAGGGGACTTCCCAGGTTTGGAGGGGCTGTAGCAGAGCAAACCTACTTTCTGGCTATTCCCTGGCTGCCTCAAGATCCACAGGGGCCGTGGGCAGCAGGACAATATAGGGCAGCCATCAGGGAAAGTCTAATCAGTGCCAGGCACTGATTAGGCTCCCAGCTACCCCAAGATTGGGGAGCATAAAATACCCCACTCCTCTTTGCCAGGCTCTGCACTGGCACAGGGATGAATCAGGGGCTTATCACTAACCACCCATTAATGGTGGTTTATGACATGAATAATTATCCTAGATGTTTGTGTATTGTGCCTGATGCAGCCAAGCAAGTGCATGTTGTTCAGTTGCCTAAGTCATGCCACACTGTTTCTGTTCCCAATTGGCTGGCTTATCTAATGAGCCAACACAGTGCAAATTACATATTCAAGTGTAAAATTCAAATGTGCCATTTGAGTTAAAATGTGTGTCTTACCAGTCTTCCTACCAGTACAGCTTGCTGACTGGAATTGTCACAGATGGCAAACACAGAAGGGGGTGTGAGTGTCGAAATAAATTCATTTGAAAGTTCAAATGAACAATCACAGGCATTTTCCACCCCAGAATTTGCCCAGTTTTAGGTGGCACTTGTCTGAATATTTGGGTACTATCCCAAACTGTACCTCCAGACTTTTTGTGGTTCCTCCATCTCATGCTGAGTGTAGTAATTGTGACACCTGTTTGGGTTTTTTATAGAGAAGCGTGTAGCTAAAAAGACACACAGAGTTCCAGATGATTCCCTTCTAATATTAAGCCAGACCCTGCAACCCTTATCCTAGTAGTCCTTGAGTAATCCCACATGCTTGAAGGATGTCATGACAGAGCCCAATACTAGCCAATTTCAGAGTCTTTCAGGGATGCAGCATGAGCCGGTGTCTAGGGCACTGGATTGGGAGTCAGGGGAGGTGGATTTTATTCCCTGCTCTGCTACCAACCTGCTGAGTGACCTTGGATAGAACACTTAACCCTTTTATGCTTCATTTTCTTCATCTGCAAAATGGGGATGAAGCTACTTTCCTTCAATAAAATGGTATGTATTATAAAGAAATTATTATTACAGTTCTCTCAGCAGCCTAGCTGTATCAACATCCAAGATGTGCTTTTCTAGATGGTCTGAAGACTAAAGGAGTCTCCATTATTTGTTAAATAACCTTTTAGAACTAGAACTTTTACTCTTCATTTTGTAGGTAAAATAAATCAATCAGATTTAACAAAGAAATGAAGATGATTTGCCCACAACCATGTCTGAGTGCAAAGATGCTATTTTGCAACCTAATGAAGCCTTCAGTTAAAAAACAAACAAACCAGGAACAGGGAGGACATCTTTTGATGCCTAATAAAAATGATTCGGTATCCACATTAGTTTGACAAGTGATGTGACTTATGAACCTTCCAAAGGAGCAATGTAACAGCAGAGGGGGAATTGAAATGGGTATGCCACAAATGGTATCGAATAATAATAATAATAATGAATCCTCCCAAAAATCCGGAAGGGCTTTGTAGAACCACTGTGAACTGAAAGGTGCCAATCTGAGTTGGCAAATACAAACAAGTCACCTAAAGAGAAAAGGTAAACTTTGCATTTGGGACCTAATCCAGCATAGCATTTAAGTTTGTGCTTAACTTTAATCAGGTGTTCAGTCCCATGTAAGTTAATGGGAAATTACTTAGATTGTAAATTCTTTGGAGCAGGGATTGTCTTTCTGTTCTGTATTTGTACAGCACCTTATACAGTGGGGTCCTGCTCCATGACTGGGGTTCCTATGTTCTTACCAATATAAATAATGTCTCAATACAAATTATAATAATAAATGGACTATATCTGTGCTTAAAGTTCAGCATATACTTAAGAGTTTTCCTGGATCAGGATCTAAGCACATCAATCCTAATTTCATATTTAGGCAAACCAAGGCCCCAATCCTTCAATGAACTCCAGAGACAGATTCCTCCACCAGCATCGAGTCCCATTGGCTTCAACAGGGTTCCTCCCAAGCATGGGAAGCTGCCCATACACACCTTATTGTAGGGTGGGGGCCATAGCCCTTGTTTACATATTAACCACTTCCATCCTTTCTGACATCAAACAAGGGAATGTTAATTTGCTTTTCCCCCTTCTCTTTACTGATACTTCATGTTTGATCATTACAGAGATTAAATGGGGATCCAGTTAAAAATGCTCTTTAGCACCTTTATAAATCATCAATACTTCATAATCTGAGATTATTACCAGGTGGGTATCTGTTGAGGCATGTCTAAAGGGACTATCCCTGACTTTGATGTATTTTTTCCAATGCTGCTAACAAATGGGTCACAGCCCAGTTCTTTGATTATACAACATGTTTACAACTTCTGCCACACTGAAGATGCACGGAATATTTCTTATTTATAGGCTGGGCCTAAGCATGCCTATTGTATAAAGAAAAAAGTTCCCTTCCCTTTTTCCCCTTTGTCTATGCACACAAGAAGCTTCACGTATGTAAACCTTCCCTGCCGTTACATGTGAGAATTGTACTATTGACACATACAAACATAATCTCTCCCAATCTTAAATAAACTTTCAAGGTTGGCAACAAAACCTGATTAAAATTGTGCTGAATCAAGGCTCCTATGTTATGAAGTATCATCATCCAAACACTTTCAATAGTATTTCTATCGTGCATTCCTCCATAAGTTCAGTTTGTATTCAGTCACTTGAAATGCACTTAAGAAAATTGCTTCTTTTGCTGCTTTCACAGCAGCTTTGAAAGTCAGCCTCTGGTTTAATAACTGCTTTTAATCACAGTCTGGCTTGTTTCACTGTGACAGCAGAGATGTAACAAATTATTTATTTTCTATAAGTTAAATATAATGTTAGCGCGGCTCCCAAAACTTTGTTAATGCAACAATAAATACAAACGACAAAGTTTGCATCTCATTAAGGACATTTCTGTACGTATAATTTTCAGTAAACACAGCAAATGAAATAACGTGCATTCTCTCCTAACAATGTCACTTGAAACCATTTGTACTTGTTTCAACAGACGAGCCTATTTTTCATGTTCTCCTATATGTTCCAGAACATGGGGTTATTTTTTTAACAGAGAACCCAAGCTGTAATATATATGCAGAATCCTCAAGCGGTGATTGCATTACAAGTATTGTTACTCTGAACAGATCTCTACTCATTTGCCATGAATCGTTGTGTTCTGTGTAGAAAAGAAAATCAAACGATGTAAGTAATAAGTGATGCTTGTTTATATATTTTTAGGAGAGGACTGGTGGAGGGAGGAATGGAAATCCTGCCACTAATTTGTTCTGATCCTGCTGCCTCATTAGGGCAGGCCATAAAAGATGGGAAATGTTTACCACGTCAGTGAATGTGAACTTTCTGCATGGAGCTGTTAACACCGTAAATAGCTCAGGAGGAGGGAGGGAGACAGCTGGAGCACACTGAGTTTCATAAAGACTACACCAGGGCCTTGAATCTTCATTTAACCCATCATTGAGGTGACAAATATCCACCGCTTTGCTGCTGAGTGATGCTGCTGCTGCTTGCCTGTTAATTTATCTGTTTTCAGGCTGTCTAGACATTGTTTGGGTCAAAAAGTGCTGTCTCTCCTCCGCCGTGGGATTTGCCTGTTCAGCGCTTGCTACAGAGTCTACTGTGTCAAACAGGGTTTACAGAAGAATGCTCCCTCTGGCGGGGTGGTTTATTAAACATGACTTGGGCTACGATTTTTTTTATCAGTCTGAAGTTTTCTACAAATAAAGTTTATTTTTAAAAAACCCTAAAAATACACACTGGCTGAGATAAACATTTCAAGTATGTTTTTCATTCAGTTAAAAACCTGAAATGCTTGAAAGTCCCAGTGAAATGCTCAGTTGTTTGCTCTGTATGTTCTTGTAGGTTTCGGACCTCCCATCTCTAGCATAATCTAAATTGTAAACTCTTTGGGGGCTGGACTGTTTCTACCTTTGGGTTTGTACAGTGCCCACAGCACATGGGAGCCTATATCTTTTGCTGACCCTCTTGATTGTTACTGTTCTGTAAATATTAAAGAATGATTCTCATAACTGAGATTCCTCCACCCCCACTTTTTAAATTGTGCTTTAAGTCAATCAAATTTGTTACTGGGTGACTTGCATATACATTTCCCAGCACTGATCAGGAAGGTGTCACATTTTGCAGAGAGATAACTACAGTGATTTTTTAAAATCGCTTTTTTCCAGTTGCCTTACCCAAATTGTTGCTGTTAGGTTTCCAAGGAAATAACCAGAAGTCCTAGAAAAGCAGAATGTCCTTTCTACTATAAAAAAATTGGAGCTGCATTATATCTTATATACTACTATTGGCTTTCTACTGTTTTTTCTACAGTAATAGCACAAAGAGGTGATGGCCCATCTAGGGCTGGTCAACATTTTTCCATAAAGAAAAAGCAGATGAGAGGTTAAAGTAAATATTATTTTTTTTTTTGCAGAAGTAGCTGCTTTCCTCAAAAAAATTCTATTTTTAATTGAGAAACCAAATGCCCAAAAACTTAAATATTTTGATTCTGAAATTCCATGGTGCTTCATCATGGGAGTTGTAGATGTGTTCCTTGAGTTCCCACTCTCCTCTGTCAGTCAGGCTTCATAGCCAAACTTTATCTCCCATAATTCACTGCAGGCATGAAACTGCCATAATGCACGACCTCCTCTTATCAAGGAGGGAGACAGTGCTGCATCATGGGAGATGTAGTCTGATCAAAGAGTCTGCCTACAGAGGAGAATGGGAGCATAAGGTACATGAACTACAATTCCCTTGACACTGGAGTTTGGCCAAAATATTTTTTATTTCAATTTTTTACCTAAAACTCATTTTGTTTCATGAATATTTCTGACATAAATCAATTTTCATTGAAATTTTCTACAAAGAAAAACCTGTATTCCAACTAGGTCTAGTCCCATTCCTTTGTTTATAGCATCTAAGGTGGAGTACCAGGCCCACAGAGCCTTTTCTTCTCCCTGTGCCTGGAGCCTTACTCCAGGCAGGCCATAAAGAAGAGTAGATGGATGCTTAAACTCTCTATTCCCTTGCACAGCCTTGTAAGGACAAAGGACAATCTTGCTCTCAGTGAAACTCATCTATTTTTTCAGCTTATACACTGACCGGGAACGGATAGCAATGTTCTCACATTTATTTATTATATAAAGTTATTTGCTGAATAATTTCTGGGAGCAAATCTTGGTTTGCAACTCTTTTATTGGACAAGAGGCCCTGGTCCTGAACTGTGAATCCACATAGGTAGCCTATTGAATTTGCACAGAGCCCCATTGACTTCAAGGAGGCTCCACTTGGGCATAATACATGAATCACAACAGACGATCGGGTCCTTAGACGATCAAAGTTCAAGCAGTTCTAATTGGACACATAGGTCACTTGGTAAGTTTCTGTTGATAGTAGTTCTTGGAATCTTGCTTTACAAATATTCTGCAATATGTTTTAAGTTGCACTCGGTCAACAGAAATTATTGTTGGTAAACTCACATGCTAAAAGGTCTGTAGAAGAAAAGATGAAAGGGACGTACATTTAGAAGAATGCTAGCAGATAATTCATTGCAGCTTTTACCCAGCTGTAGTTTTCAGTTTCACTGACCAAGACTCTCAGGCCTGAGAATTAGTTCTCACTGAACAAGCACTATTGGGCGAGGCTGTTTTGTTTTGTGTGTGGTTTTTTTTTTAACTTTTTTCCACTGGAATTTAAAACAAAATGTCATGGAAGCATAAGATTTGTAAAAGTTAATTATTTCAAAGCCTACATTTTAGGCCAAGTTAAACTTGAAAGAGTCCCTTTATTAGTCCCATGATACATTTCTATATTTTTTTTCATAGAATTTGTATAGTTTTTCTTAAAGAGTTACAATAAGAATAATTCTAGAAATAACACTTTCCAAAAGACAAATGGAATGAAGGGGTAATTTGGCTGAGTGGTTAAAGATCTGTGAGATGCTCACTGCCAAGTTTTGGGCAGCACTCTGTGTGGTATGTCCTGCTGATGCAAGACAGCGAAGCAAGTGAGGGTTACTTAACTATCAAGAAACAAGTGTAATCTAACACATTCACAACATCTTGTAAATTGACCTTGTGCAGATACTGCTTTAAGCACCTTCCACTCAAAGTCATCTCCTGCAAATCCTTTCCCCACCCCTACTGAGAATTCCATTCCCCCATCCCAAATATCTGTTTGTCATGGTGCAGAAACATACCTTATCATATTGCCTCTATATAAATCCATGGTATGCCCACATCTTGAATACTGTGTGCAGATGTGGTCGCCCTCTCTCAAAAAAGAATACTGGAATTGGAAAAGGTTCAAAAAAGGGCAACAAAAATTATTAGGGGTATGGAATGGCTGCCATCTGAGGAGAGATTAATAAGACTGGGACTTTTCAGCTTGGAAAAGAGATGACTAAGGGGGGGATATGAGAGAGGTCTATAAAATCATGACTGGTGTGGAGAAAGTAAATAAGGAAGTGTTATTTACTCCTTCTCATAACACAAGAACTAGGGGTCACCAAATGAAATTAATGGGCAGCAGGTTTAAAACAAACAAAAGAAAGTATTTTTTCACACAACGCACAGTCAACCTGTGGAACTCCTTGCGAGAGGATGTTGTGAAGGTCAAGACTATAACAGAGTTTTAAAAAGAACTAGATAAGTTCATGGAGGATAGGTCCATCAATGGCTATTAGCCAAGGTGGACAGGGATGGTGTCCCTAGCCTCTGTTGCCAGAAACTGGGAATGGGCGACAGGGGATGGATCGCTTGATGATTACATGTTCTGTTCATTCCCTCTGGGGCACCTGGTACTGCCCACTGTTGAAAGACAGGTTACTGGACTAGATGGACCTTTGGTCTGACCCAGTATGGCCGTTCTTATGTGGCTGGCCCATGCCAGCTGATGCAGGGCTCAGGCTAAGGAGCTAATTACTCCCATCTCACAGGGTCCCTGAACATCTACACCACAGTTAAACAGCACCTTCGCCCGAGTCAGCTGGCATGGGCCAGTCACAGGTTTTGAATTGCAGTGTAGCCCCACAGATTTCCTTTGCGATCTTGGGGTAGTCAGAATAGCTTCAGAAGAGGATTAATTTAAACCATGCAAAAGCACTTAGTGCAGAATAAGAATGTCTACACAGGTAGCTAGTGTGGTATAGCTATTGTGCTTTAAATTCATACCCTAGTTATTTTGCACTAGCTTCTCTATGAATTCCCTCTGTAGAAATGCCCTAAGCCTCTCTGTGCCTCAGTCACCCATCTGTAAAATGGGGATAATAGCACCGTGCTATCTCACAAAGATGTTGTGAGGATAAATACATTAGAGATTGAGAAGCGCTCAGATACTATGGTAATGGGGTCATGTAAGTATAGTAGGTAGGGCAGTTGAAAGACAAGATTGAAGAGAGAAGAAATTCTCCATAGTCAGATGATTTCTTACCTAAATCCTTCTCATCTGCTGGTGCATACTTTTGTAAAACTGACATTTTTCTCTATGAATCACCAATGGAAGGCACATCTAATGTCACACACACACACACACGCACGCACGTGCACACACACACACACACACTCACTAGTGGAAAGAACATGACTCAGATGTACTCTTTTTCTGAATAGAGCCATAAGACAAAATGTTTTGCAGCAGTCTGGCTAGGCGTGCCTGTTCTCCTCCCCCATTACCTCCCTTTATTTCCCTCTTCGGGAGGTTGTTTACTGCTATTGCTTCACTTCAGCGATAGATCATGGCTCTTATTATATAGTTATGATTATTTTAGAGCAAATGCCATTCATCTGGTCAGGAATCCTTTAAGAACCTTAATTACTTTGTGGCTAGACATCAGGTTGTATTTCTAGAAGTAGTTTGTATTTCTGTACCACATTCATTTCCTATAGTGCCTGGTTCTGTGAGGGTTGCTGAAAGCTTTCAGGTTCTCAGGTCCCCTGGAAATTCTCCCCAGACAAAACAAAAGGTGAACATTTGGAAAGGTTTTATTGTTTTCAGATCTTTGGCTAGTTTTAATCAAATAAGTGTCGTCAATTGGAGCATCTCTTATTTACACCCCGTGAGGATCGAGTATAAATAACTCTTTTTTATGAAGCTCTTTGTTTATGTATATTAGTTTTCTACATTTCAGGTTCCTGCGGGATGAAATGTGCTATAGAGATTATTATTATTAACATAATGTAATTTCTGATAATGCCCACAAACCTTGTTAATTTTTTATATTTTTAAAAAGAATTACCGGGGATCCAGTGGAGAGAGACAGTAAGTTATTTCCTTGAAGTTATGTCCCCTGCAATTTGATTTTTCTTGACAGCTTATCCATCATGTGATATGCTTATTTAGAAAAATAAATAAGAAGGCTGCCTCCTCCCAGCCTGGCCCAAGGGCTCTATAATTACATTTTAGCAACACTCACAAAAGTCTGTCAGCTTTTCCTTCGGTATTAGAAAAGATGATGTAGTCAGATCACATCATTATCATATGATAATATTCTTTCCATTCCACTAGCATCTCAAGAGGATGTTAAACAGCAGCTACTAAAATCAGACGTTTTTAAATCAGCAGGTCTGGATAACTTGTATTCAAGAGTTTTAAAAGAGCTGGCTAAGGAGCTTGCTGGATCATTAATGTTGATTTTCAATAAGTCTTGGAACACAGGGGGAATTGCAGAAGTCTGGAAGGAAGCTAATGTTGTGCCAATATTTTAAAAGGGTAAACATGGCCCGGGTAATCATAGGCCTGTCAGCCAGACATCGATCCTGGGCAAGATAATGGAGTGGCTGATATGGGACTTGATTAATCAAAGAATCAAAGTACGGTAATATAATTAGAGACAATCAATATGGATTTATGAAAAATAGATCCTATAGAACTAACGATGCTTTTTTTTTGCTGAGATTACAAACTTGTTTTATAAAGATAATAGTTTTGATGTAATATACTTAGACTTCTGAAAGATGTTAGACTTGGTATCACACAACATTTTGATTAAGAAGCTCTGACGATATGATATAAATATGGCACACATTAAATGGATTAAAACCAGCTAACAGATAATCTCAAAATGTAATTGTAAACAGGGAATCATCATTGAGCGGGTATGTTTCTAGTCTGGTCCCATACAGACCAGTTCTTGGCCCTACGCTATTTAACATTTTAATCCATGACCTGGAAGAAAACAAAATCATCACTTGTAAAGTTTTCAGATGATACAAAATTGGGGGAGTGGTAAATAATGAAGACAGGTAAGCGTGATCTGGATTGCTTGGTAAAATAGGTGCAAGCAAACGACGTGTGTTTTAATATGGCTAAATGCAAATCTATACACCTAGGAATAAAGAATGTACGCCATAATGTATACTGGGAAGCTGTGATCCTGAAAAATATTTGGAAGTCATGGTGAACATGAACTCCCAGGCCAAAAGGGCTAATGCAATCCTTGGATACAGAAACATGGGACTCTTGAATAGGAATAGAGAGTTATTTTACCTCTGTATTTGTCACTGATGCGACTGCTGCTGGACTATTCTGTCTAGTTCTGGTGCCAACATTTCAAGAAAGATGTTGATGAATTGGAGAGGGTTCAGAGGAGAACCATGATTAAAGGATTAGAAAATCTCCCTTATAGCAATAGACTCAAGGAGCTCAATCTATTTAGTTTAAAAAAAAAGAAGTTAAAAGGGTGAACATTAGAACAGCCATATTGGGTCAGACCAAAGGTCCATCTAGCCCAGTATCCTGTCTTCCGGCAGTGGCCAATGTAAAATTCCAGGCAAATTAGTAGCAAATCATTAGTGCATCTGTAATTGATGTGGAAATCTGATAAATACATGTGCACATGCACATTATCCCATGGTGTACACAAGTCACCCACTTGTATGTGTAAACAAGGCACATATTTATGCCCCTAATTTATCTGAAAATCTAGATTTTAATTTACAACCTGCTAGGCAGGTCTCTGGGATGCAGACTAAAATGGTCTGTACAGGAGATAAGTGTAAAAAGCTCCTGGGCTGTACTGAATGGCCCAAATATCAGTGTGAAATCACACAGATTAATCAGGATAACTTTAAAAACTGAAAGATTAAATAAAGCATGGATGTGTGTCGTTATCAAGGAAACATGGGATAGGCCTAATCACATGCTGATTTGAGCAAATGTAGCTTTGCCACTAACTTAAATAAGAGCAAGAACAGGCCCAGGAAATAGAAAATAAGAATATTCCTAATGGCAACTTATTCTCCATCACGTCTGAGTTACCCAGATTTGGAAGCTAGGAAGACAGTTGTCTCTGTAAAGAAAAGACTGCCCCATGTTCCGGTCCTAAGGGAGTAATAACTGTTCACTTGCTTCTTAATTTTTAAATATGCTTATTGCAGTGGAGATAGTTTAAAGTGACAAATCTAAAAAATACTTTTCATCTGTTGCCTTCCCAATCTACCAATAGCACAATCTCACCCCGATTAACAACTGCAGTGCTTAAACTAAAGACTAATGATCCTCCATTGGCCCCCACCTCCATTAGCAACTGCAGAATCCCCACAGAAACCTAATTAACACATTGATTTGCTTAAAAGGAAAATAGTGATCTTTGGCTGCCCATTCCACCAGCTGCGAGTTTGCCACCCGATCTCCAGTAATACAATTGATTTCCTTCAAATAAAAACACCAAGCATCCATTACTTCCCCTCTCCTAGCTGCAGGGTCCCACTCCGAGTCCTCTTTTGCCAGAGTTCACTGGGACGTTTTATCTAAGAAGCTTAAAAACGAATTTGCCATGTTTGTCTCCTGCTGACCTGCTGGTCCATCAAGCTGATTTCAACTGACTGCTAGTGCGGCACAGGAAGGGAATGCTCACTGAGGATGTTAGCAGCATGCTGACTGTTAGAACTGGGTGAAGCATCCAGATAAACTCCGTAAAGGAAAGGGACATGACAAACTCGATGGGATCCTGTACAGAATGATTGTGTCACCCACAAGAATCCTTTGATAATTAGACTTTGCATCTAGAGAGAACTACTTGTCATAGGCTCTACAAATGCTACTCTTGCTAATGTCTGGAGGCCTGGAAGAAGCATATCAGCAGTGGTAGTAGGGACAATACATGGAGACTCTCCCTTGGGTCAAATGGTAGAGTGGCTGCTCTTGGGGATCCAAGAGTGACTGTGTTCAAGGATTCCTCATGAGGGCAGGGGGATAACATATAGGAAGGGTTTTTAGTTGAGTGTACCATGGTTGTGGACAGCTTGCTGCAACTCTAGGTTGTAAATGATTGGGAATGAAAGAATTGATTTGGATAAAAGAACCAACCTAAGTTGACCATCTGGTTTGTAAGTAAGCTCTTTAGGGCACTGTACCTTTTATCTGTCAACAAAGCATCATGCACACCTACAGGACTATACAAATAATAATAGTTCTAGTAATCTGACTGTGCTTTGAATGAACCGTAAGGCCAAGAGTAATACGGGGCTGCCAAACATCAAACACTTGAACTCTTTCTGAAAATCAACTCCTTTTAAGGCGGGTCAAGTCGGGCACCCACAATCACTAGTCACTTTTGGAAATATTGGCCTCAGCACTTTCCGCTACTTATCTGGCCCAAACAGCTGCACTTTCCAAGGTTCCCCCATCACGATGAATGAACTTGTTTTCTGCACAGAAGTAAAATATCCAGTTTCTATGGCCACCTATACACCTGCATTTCACAGGCTGCCTACTGCATTTGCGGCCTGCTATCCAACAGCTAACTCTAATACCCACAACACTCCTGTAGTAAAGAGCACAATAAAAACCACTATAAAATAATAACTAAGTGATAAAATTACAAGTAGGAACAAATAAAAAAAATCACATGCACGGTACGAGTCATGATAAAAGCCTAGCTATGAACCTGTCTAGTCGCACACACAAACTATACCCTTGGGCATAGCCAACAAGCTGAGAGTAGAGTAGGAGTAGCGTAAGCGAAACCATATGATTGTGTGGCATGTGTTGACAATTCTGAAGCAATGAAATATAAATCCTAGGGTGCATTTTTCTTTTACTGTTCATATTACAATTCTCAGGTATTTTCCCACATTAGCAGTATTTGAGAAATGGAAGAAATTGTAACAAAGACAAATACTAGGGTATCCTACAGTAAGAATCCAAAGATAGTACAACATCACTATTGCCAGCTGAATTTTTAAAGACCATTTCTGTAGGATGCCGTAGTACTTTTTTATGAGAACATACTAAATAGGAACAGGAGGGAGGTGAAAAAAGGAGAGTGAGGAGGCATACAGTTCTCTCTCCTACTGATTTCACCTTAAATCAAGCTCTCGTCTTGCCTATCTTTGCTGACTGTCCAGTGAGAAATTAAAGTTCTTATTTCGCTTTTCAAGCAGAGCTGATAATCCTGGCATTTTAGTCATGATTTCCTATGTTGATATGACAGGTTGGGGGAGAAATAGCCAAAGGGTGAAATCCTGGCCCTAATGAAGGCAATGGGAGTTTTGCCATTGTCTTCAATTGAGCCAAGATTTCATCCCATGTGCCTTAGTGTCTGAATGGGAATTTCTGTGCCTGCAAGGTGATTTAAATAACAGTGAGCACAAACATTTGTAGAAAGAGAGCACAAAAGGGCAGGATCAAATCAAAATTAGTTTTCAAATGCAAACAAATATTTCAGTCCATTTTTTAGCCACTATTCACATGGTTCTATAGAATGCAAATATAAAACAGTGTACAAAAGCCCATTTTTCAATTAGAGAGATTGTTCTATGTATTGGAATAGATTCACATTCTATAACTTAAAATCTAATCAGCCTTAGGTTCATGACTGAATACTAGCAATATGTGTACTGTATTTCCAAAGGTTTGGAGTTAAAGACAAGGTGTTGAACAATCCCCAGAGCAGAGGGGTAATTCTCAAGGAGAGTAAAATGAAGATAAAGCTGAAAACAATGTCGCACTTTTAGAAGATAGATAGCGGTGCCTAAAAAAACTGAGTAGGGATGCATTTTTTTTTGAGGAATATCCAAACTGAATATTAAACAAGAACATAAGACTAGCCATATTGGGTCAGACCACTGGTCCATCTAGCCCAGTGTCTTGTCTTTTGACAGTGGCCAGTACCGGATGCTTCAGAAGGATTGAACAGAACAGGGCAATTTATCAAGTGATTCAACCCCCATTGTCAAATCTCAGCTTCTAGCAGTGAGAGGTTTAGGGACACCCAAAGCAGGGGTAGCGTCCCTGACCATGTTGGCAAATAGCCATTAATGGACCTATCTTCCATGAACTTATCTAATTCTATTTTTAACCCAGTTATACTTTTCACCTTCACAACATCCTCTGGCAAGGAGTTCCACAGGTTGACTGTGCGTTGTGTGAAAAAATACTTTGTTTTAAACCTGCTGCCTATTTATTTCATTGGCTGACCCTGGTTCATGTGTTATGTGAGAGTAAATAACCACCTAAAGACGATCCATCTAATCTAAAGACTGAATGCACACCTAGAGCGCTGGATGGCTCATTTTTATAAATTGCTCTAAGAGTATTGCCAGTCTCATAAGTTCAACAATCAGGAGTCAGAGGCCAAAAAATCATGAGATTGGCCCCAAAACCATGAGCTTTTTTTTTTTTTAAAGATATTGCCTTTTTTGCCTGTCTTTTCATTGTTGAACTCACCCTGCCCTGGCCCCTCCCCATGTGTGAGTGAGAGAATTAGAGTTGCCAACCCCCCTCTATTTAGAGAATATGGTGATTCTGGCCCCCACCACAGGAGCTCTCTCCGGCTCCCTGATTATGCAAAGCTTCCAGCTTCTTCCCAAGTCCCGACATTCACACTAATTAATTGTGTGTCTCGTGTGTCTCTCCCTCCTCCCCCGCTGCAACACCGCATCTGCCCGCCCCCTAGTTCAGCCCCCAACCACCGAAGCAGTTCTGCTCCAGCCCTCATAGTTTATTTCCTTGATAAAAGAAGGGCTGGATGGTAAATAGTTTGAAAACATCTGACCTAATGAATACATCATAATTCACACTCACACATAGATTTTACCTTGTTATTGTTTAGGGTTGGTGAGTTACAGATATAGATAGTAAAGAACTTTACATTAACTCTTGCTTTAGCTCAGGGGTTCTCAAACTGGGGGTCGGGACCCCTCAGGGAGTCGCGAGGTTATTACAGGGAGGGTTGCAAACTGTCAGCCTCCACCCCAAACCCCGCTTTGCCTCCAGCATTTATAATGGTGTTAAATATATAAAAAGTGTTTTTAATTTATAAGGGGGGGTTCGCACTCAGACGCTTGCTACGTGAAAGGGGTCACCAGTATAAAAGTTTGAGAACCACTGCTTTAGCTGAACAAGGCACAGAGGAATATGTCAGGAGAGAGAGTCAGAGACAAAAATGAGTATGGAAAGTATTTGGGATATTGGAAAAATAACCCTATAACAAGAGTGTTTCTGTGCAAAAACTTACACTGTATTGATCACTCATATGAGCTATAATGTTGAATTACCAAGAATATTGGTTTCACCTTTTGCAAGAAACAACACTTCCCTGACTTCCCAGCCCCCTGACTTCTCTGCCCAAGACTGGGCAGCACCTCTCACGCATCCTGAAATCCACTGCTCCAGACCCTCAGCCCACTACTCTCCTCCCATCTCTTCCCTAGCCCTGCCCCCCCCTACTCTGGACCCACCTACCCCTTTCTCTTGCCCCCACATTCCCCTGCACCCCCTAAATCTACCTCCTGCTCCCCCTCACTCTTTCCAACCAACTTTCACAGTGTCTCTGCTGCTCTTCACAGTCCCTGTGTCCTGTCTGGCCCTCTGAACTATAGAATGGCAGCCATTTTGCCTGGGAGCCTGGTTTCAATCTCCCTGAAAACAACGGCAGGAGGCAGCCAACTTTAGGAAGAGCAGCCTCACTTCCACATGCAGACAGACTGTAGGAAAATGGAGGCCATCTTGCTGGCTTTGGTCCCACAGACAATAATAGGAGACGGTGACCATTTTGAATAAGGGAAAAGTCATGAGTTGGAAGCCTTTCATCATATTGTCATGAGACAGGTTAAAAAAAACCTCAAATCCCCCAGAATCACGGGAGTCACAATAAAGTTGCAAGAGCTGGTAATACTGAATCTCCACGTGCAAATAACAATTTATACTACTAACAGGTCCATTATGTGAACAAATGCTCAATTTGCAGATGAAGTTTTTGTTAATTGCATATGCATTTTTTATCACTCAGAACTGCATGCCTGCCCTTTTGAAAACAAGGCTCTTAATGTCCCTTTATGAAAAATTCCTTAATTTTCTTTCACCAAATTAGGCTGATCTAAGTACTTCCTGCTTTTGTTTTTAAGGGTACAAATAGAGACTATTACAAATGACATCCTTAAAAACGAGTTACAAGTGTGATTGACTTTGAAATCACTTTAGTCTTCCAGTTTTTAAAGACGTTTACTCTGATTAACTGACCTGAATGTTAACAGAACTGGAATTTTAATTTGTATTCAGACTGTAAGAAAATGATTTTCTCAGATGAGACAGTGTTGTTTAATTAGGTCTAGTAGTTAACTCAGAAGAAAGTAAATGTACTGCCAGGGGTTTGGAAGACTGCTACAGACCCCTGGGATTTGGAGGAGTTTGGAGAAGCTTAAAAATAAGAAGTCAGTAGTTTTAGGAATTAGAAGTGAATACCTTTAGAAGATATTACATAAAACCTCCAACTCTGTAGTCAGCACCTTTTTCACTTTGTATCGCCCATCAGTTTTAATGAACTAGGTAAGATCCTCATTTGGAATTCAAAATTTGGAACCCAATAAATAAATAATTTTAAAAGGTTCCATTTTTAGCATTTCCAAAGAGCAGCCTCAGATATTCTGATAAATCCGGTACCTCCAGGGTGTTTGTCTGCCATGGGATTCATTTGTGTCTCATTTATGACGCGAATGAGCTGTGAAAATTATAAGTCCTGTACACGCCGCAGACAACAGCCATTAATAGCAATGGAAGGATATTATCTTCACAATTATAGGTTGAGTCTTTACAATTCTCTCTGTGGTTCATGAAATAAATTATACATATTCTCTGAGATCCCCATGCCCACATAGTTTAATATACTGGTAAGACTTTGCTTTTGCTTTTTCATTTAGGGTTTTTTTTTTTGGTTAGTTTATTTATTTTTATTTGAAAGAAACACTGCAAATTACAGACTGACATGCTTTTGATGAAATGACAAGGCAAGCGTAAAGCTGTACAGAGTTGGCAAATGAGGCAGAAGAAAAAGAAATTATTTTTTAAAGTTATAAGATGTGAAAATTGATTCAAGAATCCTAGCTGTTTTCAATTTTTTATTACCACTTATTTTAAGGACACCCATGTTCTCACAAACTGGAGTTTATATTCTGATATGAAAATATAATTATCACTTAAAATGGACACTTTTCATCCTGTGGAGTGGAAGTTTTACGCCCTGAAATACAGAGCAGGTTTCAGCCTCATTTAAAGTAATGCATTAATGGAAAAAAGGGATACAATTTTAAATAAGGGCATGATCCTACAGACGTTTGCATACGTGAGTAATTTCATTCATCTGAGTTGTCCCAAATGAAGTCAATGAATAGCTCTGTATACCTTAGAGAGGAAGTATGGTTCAGTTGTTTGGGTGCTAGCCTGGGGCTCAGGACACCTGGGTTCCATTCATTGCTCTGGAACAGACTTTGTGTGTAACCTTGAGCCAAATCACGTGAAGTAAAACTTTCTAAAGCACCTAAGTGATTTAGGATCCTAAGCATATGTCTACATTGGCAGCTTGCAGTGTATTGTGCCCCCATCATCCACAGTATAAGCTCTTAGACCCACGTCTAGTTTGTGAGTCGAACCCATGCTGGTGTGCTCTTCTCCACACCTCGTCCCTCTCAGATTTTGGAAGGCATTTCAGATTCTTAAACCTTGGGTTGAGTGCTGTAGCTATCTTTAGAAATCTCACATTGGTACCTTCTTTGCATTTTGTCAAATCTGCAGTGAAAGTGTTCTTAAAATGAACAACATGTGCTGGGTCATCATCCGAGACTGCTATAACATGAAATATATGGCAGAATGTGGGTAAAACAGAGCAGGGGGACATACAATTCTCCCCAAGGAGTTCAGTCACAAATTTAATTAACATATGATTAATTTAACAAGCATCATCAGCATGGAAGCATGTCCTCTGGAATGGTGGCCGAAGCACAAAGGGGCATATGAATGTTTAGCATATCTGGCACGTAAATACCTTGCAATGCCAGCTACAAAAGTGCTATGCAAATGCCTGTTCTCACTTTCTGGTGACATGGTAAATAAGAAGCTGGCAGCATTATCTCCTGTAAATGTAAACAAACTTGTTTGTCTTAGCGATTGGCTGAACAAGAAGTAGGACTGAGTGGACTTGAAGGCTCTGAAGTTTTACATTGTTTTGTTTCTGAGTGCAGTTATGAAACAAAAAAAATCTACATTTGAAAGTTGCGCTTTCACGACAAAGAGATTGCACTGCAGTACTTGTATGAGGTGAATGAAAAATACTATATCTTTTGTTTATCATTTTACAGTGCAAATATTTGTAATAAAAATAATATACACTTTGATTTCAATTACAGCACAGAATACAATGTATATGACAATGTAGAAAAACATCCAAAATATTTAATACATTTCAATTGGTGTTCTATTGTTTAGCAGTGCGATTAAAACTGCAATTAATCGCGATTCATTTTTTAAATCACGATTCATTTTTTTGCATTAATTGCGTGAATTAACTGCAATTTATCAACAGCCCTAGTCATAAGATAACCTACGGTATAGAAAACTTTACCTGTATTCACCTAAGTGCTTCAGTAAACCAACCGCTGTGCTGTGCAGTACGACTACCGGATTGGTGAGTACCTGTCTACTATTTTATACTTTATTCATTTTATTGTATTATAGTTCTTTGAAAACTGGTATTCCATTGGTAAGTATAACTCTTAGTTAACCGGAATTTTTGATTAGCCGGCATCCCCATTCCCCCAACATGCCGGATAACAAAGCTTTTACTGTAATAATTTTTTGGAACTGCAGCGACTGCTGCTCCGGGATCAGCTTTAAATTTAAGGTTTCAACCATTAAGATTCATGCTTTTGTACCAAGATGTGTCTGTTCTACTCCAGACATAGTCCCTAAAAGTATGGACTCATTCTCATCTGATAACACTCCCTCTTGGATTATTTCACTACTCTTGGTGACCTGCATGCTATTACAAAATGTCCCTTTTTTATTGCAAAAAAGATTTTGTGGCCTCTCCTATATTCTGCCTCTTTTACTGGACATTGTTGCCAGCTGTGGCTTGGTGTCTTGCCACGTCTCCCACAGCTTTTCCAAGCTTCCCTCCGATTCAGGTTTCTTGGTCTCCCACTCTCTACTTGTGCACAGTTCTTATGTTGTCAATTCAGTCTGACTGCTCCTTTCACATTTGTGTCTTTTTCTCTTTACCATGTCAGTATTGTCTGATGCAGTCTCCCCGATGCCGCTAGCATGTCAGTCACACTGCTGATTCTTTATAGTTTCTTGCATTCTCACTTTCAGTATAAGGTTTGATGGTGTGAGATTTGGGTCTAACTGAAGCTGTGCTGATAAATTGGTGTCTCTTATACCAATAACTATCCTGTCTATTATTAGTTCTTCTTTTAACATTTCGTAATGGCAATGTTCAGCAAGGCTATGAATTATAATAATGAAGGCCTCAGCTTTTTTCTTTTTCTGGCACCTCCTATTAAATTTGGCCCTTTCCTATATAATATTCTGTCTGCCTATGAAATGGGCATCAAATGCCTCTTTTACTTTGGTGTATTCTTGCCTTTCCTCATCAGTGAGGGGTAAGGCACCCAGGGTATTGGCTCCAGGATATCAGCGTCAGCATCACCCATGGAAAATATCAGGGCATTTATGAGGTATTCTTGTGCTTTCTCTATTAAACCAAAAGCCAACGGGAATTGCTCAAGTCTCTGGTTTCAGCAAGGCCAGATCGGATCTGAGTTGCCACAATCAAACTTCTCTAACAGAGCGACTTCTGCTATGGGCTCCATTGCTGTGCGAGACAGGGCTCCCTGCCTTCCTCCTGCATCTTTCACAGGGCTCCTCCCTGATTTTCCACTGTCCCCACTCACCACTCTGGAAGTCTCTTTCCTTTCCCTTACTCCTTCTTTAGAAAGAGCAATTCACTCACTTCTGACACCAAGTAGTGTGAGGACATAAACACCAAGAGCCATGTTTTAAGCAGCAACTAGAGAACAAACTCCATAACCAGGAAGTTCCTACATTTATTAAGCTCCCTGCTGCAACAAATCCTGGACCAGGAAATCTATAACCCCTACACAATGGGCGACATATAAGATGTACAGCTGGAGGTAGATCAGAGTGAATAATTCATAGTAAATCCTTCAGTTGATTAATTTATCTCATTTTCTATTCACATATAGTCCATGGTCAGACTGATATTTCCTTACTTTTATTCTTTACTTGTAGATATTCACCAAATACACTCCATGAATAGTTATTGGTTGGCAAATCGTCAGTGAACATAAGAACATAAGAAAGGCCGTACTGGGTCAGACCAAAGGTCCATCTAGCCCAGTATCCTGTCTACCGACAGTGGCCAATGCCAGGTGCCCCAGAGGGAGTGAACCTAACAGGCAATGATCAAGTGATCTCTCTCCTGCCATCCATCTCCACCCTCTGACAAACAGAGGCTAGGGACACCATTCCTTACCTGTCCTGGCTAATAGCCATTAATGGACTTAACCACCATGAATTTATCCAGTTCTCTTTTAAACTCTGTTATAGTCCTAGCCTTCACAACCTCCTCAGGTAAGGAGTTCCACAAGTTGACTGTGCGCTGCGTGAAGAAGAACTTCCTTTTATTTGTTTTAAACCTGCTGCCTATTAATTTCATTTGATGACCCCTAGTTCTTGTATTATGGGAATAAGTAAATAACTTTTCCTTATCCACTTTCTCCACATCACTCATGATTTTATATACCTCTATCATATCCCCCTTAGTCTCCTCTTTTCCAAGCTGAAGAGTCCTAGTCTCTTTAATCTCTCCTCATATGGGACCCATTCCAAACCCTTAATCATTTTAGTTGCCCTTTTCTGAACCTTTTCTAGTGCCAGTATATCTTTTTGAGATGAGAAGACCACATCTGTATGCAGTATTCAAGATGAGGGCGTACTATCAATTTATATAAGGGCAATAATATATTCTCAGTCTTATTCTCTATCCCCTTTTTAATGATTCCTAACATCCTGTTTGCTTTGAGAAGTTCATTGTGAGCATTTGAGATTTTAAGTTTGAATTATCTCCATTAGTTTTCGTTGGACTGCCAGGTCACATTGAATTGTTTCATTCCCCAACTGGCTGAGAATTGGTCAAAGAAACAGGCTTCTGATGGAAATACCTGTGATTCACAGTTCCCCTTCCATGAATATTCTCAAACATTTGCCTAAAATATCCTGCTTCCATGAAAGTCCAAGCTAAGGAACTTGTTTGCTAGAGTGCAGGCCTGATCCAAAGCCTTTTGAAGTCAAGGAAAAGACTTCCTGTGAGAAACAAGCACAGAAGGAACCCAGTCTACAGCTGTCAGTTATTTTATTTGAGCAAATATTCATGGAATTAATGTTGAAGAATTTCATCAGCTCAAGTCACAAGTGATGTGCCTTTCTCTAAACTACACAACAAATAACCTGCCTGGCAGGGCCTGAATTCTTTATAAGGAGGGGAGTGGGTTTGTACAGCAATTCCTTATTCATTGCTGTAGTAATTTCACAAAGCTAATGCATACAGTATTCTTAATAGAAAGAAACGTGTGAAAAAGAAATATGTTTTGTTGTTTGGAAAGTTAACTGTAGGATCACTAAGGATGGATTTCATTGTTATTACATTGTAACATCATAAGCTGGATTGTCACAGATTCATAAATATAACATTAAAATAATGTTTAGGTTAAAATTAGTGTGATTGTACTATAGTTTTATTTTAATACCTTTACATAAGTAGGAGGGATAATGCATTTATTTCACTGTATTAGGAAAAAAACTCATCTCTAACTTGCATGAAGAAGAAAATCATAACTCACAGGTCTTATGCAATAAGAAGGCAATGGGGGTAATTCACTGATGATTCACTGAGCCACCAACTCCACATAGGTCAGATATGGGTTCGACAGTGATTTGGATTACATGCCCACCCCAGGGAGTAAAGGGGATTGAGTATAACCCACACATCTCTACCTGGGCTACCTGGATCAGCACTGGGATGAATTGGAGTCTGTATCTCCCTGTGCCTCAGTTCCCCATCTGTTAAAATGAGATACTAATATTTTCCTCCTTTCCTGGGGGGTGCTGTAAGGATAATCTCATTAATGACTGTGAGGCACTTTATTTATTTTCACTGGCTTTTCACTAGTGCTCATAACCATAGAATCAATGAAATAGGTCCCCATGTAGCCGGGTGGTTTACGGAAAGGCCAGGTAAATGTTGAGCTGTAAACTCCTTACAGCCGTCTTTTTAGAGTTACTGCCTTTAGGTTGGATTGTGCATCGTTAGGTTGCTAGTACAATAGGTAACCATTTTGCATGTAGTGAAATAGTTCAAATAATGACTCGGTGTGTTTCACTAACTAGCCCTTACCATCCCATGGCAGGAGGAAAGACCTCTTCAGCAGCCCTATTTGCCCATGAAATTGGATTGACCTAGGGTGACCAGACAGCAAGTGTGAAAAATCGGGACAGGGGGTGGGGGATAATAGGAGCCTATATAAGAAAAAGACCCAAAAATCAGGACTGTCCCTATAAAATTGGGACAACTGGTCACCCTAGATCAGGGGTCGGCAACGTTCGGCACGCGGCTCACCAGAGTAAGCACCCTGGCGGGCCGGGCCAGTTTTATTTACCTGCTGACGCAGCAGGTTCAGCCGATCGCGGCCCCCACTGGCCGCGGTTCGCCGTCCCGGGCGAATGGGAGCGGCGAGAAGCGGCACGGGCAAGCCATGTGCTGGCCGCGGTTCTCGCCACCCCCATTGGCCTGGGACGGTGAACCGCGGCCAGTGGGGGCCGCGATCGGCCAAACCTGCCGTGTCAGAAGGTAAATAAAACTGGCCCGGCCCGCCATGGTAAGCGCGTGCCGAACGTTCCCCACCTCTGCCCTAGATTGACCAAGGAACCCACCATGCTTTGCCAATGCAGTAATATTATTAGTCATGCTTGTCTCCCTACTCCTCTCATTGTCATGGGTCAGCATCCCAGGTACCATCACTTAGGGTTGCTTTTACACCTGCATTGCCACTGGATATGCTACTATGGACAGTATCTTGTGTTGCATCTTTTAGAGTTGCAACACAGAATACTGTCCGGGGGGAGTGGTAGTTAAGATGGATTTACCTTTTAGCCACCTTTGCATGCTCCCAAGGAGAGCTGGTGAGAGAATCTCTGATGGACTCAGAATATGCAGTTCCAGAATTTTGTTTCAGAAGAAAACAAAATTTCCCAGAGGGAAAAAAGTTCCAGTATGGTTGGAATGAAACATTTCAAAGTTTCATTTTGAAACAACTTTTCATTTTGAATTCTTTTATTTTGTATTAAAATTGTACATTATAATGTAAAACAAAAAAAGTCTAGATCAAAATGAAATGTTTTAATTGACCTGAAATGAAATTTATTTCAGAATTTTCCTTATGGAGATTTTTGAATGTTTTGATTTTTGTTACAATTGCAAACAAAGCCAAATTTTGACAACTGAAAATCCTTCGTGAAATGGAACTTCCATGCTCCACAGAGCTGTATTCCTGATTGTTGGCTGTTCTGGGGCCTGTAGCAGCCCACAAAGTAACTTTGACAGCCCTGGGGAGATAGGGGCAATCTGCACTGCTCAGAATTTCCAGAGCTCTGTGGATTGCAGCTCCACCTCATCTTTCCCCTTAACACATCCCTTCCACCTCCAGCCCCATCCCTGGTATATGCCCTATGCCAGAGTTTGCATGAGAGTTCTCAGCAGACAGTCTGTGAATGTCTTCTTCAGTTCCTGCTCTAAGACATTTCTTCCCTGGGTGAACTAGTCTTGTAGAGCCCCTTTACACCACTCCAGTTTCTCTTTTTTGGCATACAGGGGCCAGAACAAGGTGAGACTCTCACCCAATGGAACTAAACTTGTATAAAGTGGCTTGCACTGGTGTGATTTAATTCAATTTGAAATCAAGGTAAAGCAAACCAGTGCAATATGCTTGTTACACCATTGCAGCCCGTCAGCACTAGGGGATTGTACTGATGCATGTACATTCCTGTGCATAAGAAGGGGAAACAAGAGCTGTAGAAAAACATCCCCAACATCCAAGGATGAGTGACATTCGTGCCAGTTTCACTGGGCTGTCTCACAACAGGACCAGGCTACAGAAGTTCATATAAGCAGTGGTTTTCAACCTTTTTTCATTTGTGGACCCCTACAAAATTTCAAATGGAGGTGCAGATCCCGTTGGAAATCTTAGACATAATCTTCGGAGCTCCCGGGATCCGCAGACCACAGGTTGAAAACCACTGATTTTAGATATCACCAGTCATGTCTGAGTGAAGTATCAGCTAACAGAAAATCCAGCAAATTAATGGAAGCTGAGTGAGAGGAGGGGATTTGTTACCTAAAACAACAATTATTAAGAGTGCAGAGGTAAGTCAGGGAAACAACTACTTTTTAAGAGTTTATTTCAACTACATGAGCAAGCTGGAGAAGTAATTCCAGTTCAGGCTGGTTTCAGAGAAACACTGCCCAGACAGCAGAATACAGAGTGGCAAAACATTACCAATAAGACACAAGCCCTGTCATTGGAACAAACTGCCACTGGCTAAACATGCCCAGAGTGAAGGACAGTAGAGAATTTAAGTGAAATGCCCTTGGCGCAGAGAAATTTATGGTCTATTCCACAAAGACTCCACTAACCAAACTCTCCAGCATAAAACCAAGTGACTACCTCGTCAGCCAATGGCACGCCATGTTTGAAACATTACATCATCAGAACAAAATGTCATTGGCTTGTCTTATTCTGAGGACAGCACACACTTCCTTGCAGTTTTTCAAAGCTGCTGCCTCTTAGAAATTAACCCTTTGATGGGTGTTTCATTGAGCACAGCCTACCTTCTTTATGGTAAAGTTGTTTTTTTCCGTACAAGCCTGCGTGGTTTTGTTAGCCATGGTTTGAAACTCTAAATAAACAGCCAGCTCTCTTCAGCTCAGATTATTTCTTAACCTTCACTAGAGAAAAATGAGCAATATGGGTTTTTTTTTTCATTCAGGAAAGAAATCCAACAACCTGCCATTGGTACTACAAAGAGTAGAATAGACTGAAGCAGAAACACTGCACATCCCAAAGGAAAATTACATAATAAATTTCTTAAGGAAGG
The DNA here is from genome assembly GCF_011386835.1 of Chrysemys picta bellii. Taxonomy (NCBI): domain Eukaryota; kingdom Metazoa; phylum Chordata; order Testudines; family Emydidae; genus Chrysemys; species Chrysemys picta. The sequence goes on along the minus strand of NC_088803.1, from coordinate 43,876,352 downwards.
GGGAAGGGCTGCTGCAGTGTAATGAAGAGTTCCTCTAGTTGGTTCATTAGACTACCTAATGGCTAGGAAAAGGGATGCTGCAGACACAGGTTAGCTCTGCCCTGTTTGTATTTGTATTGCTCTATTTCAGTTTGCTTCCAAAAATAGATGCTAGCTTAAACTGCATTAAGGAGAAAAGAAAGAGGTGTGTGTATTCTTCTTCCTTTCGGTATTTCCAGTTTGTCTGGTGAGTGTTAAGAATCCGTTTAATAAGATTACTGCACAAACTCAGAAGCAGCTGATGAAACCCTTTGCATTCTAAGTAATTTGGTTATGTAACTTTTAAAAAAAGGCAGAAAGAAAGATGCAAGGAAGCTTCTAGAAGATCATTTCTTGCCTAACTTTTTTTTTTTTTTCTGAAGAAATGTTGTTCCAGGGAGTGTCTGACTAGTTCTGCAGCTTGGCAAAAAAGCCAGACGTTACCTCATAGCTGCGGCCAGACAGCCCATTTCTATGCCAAGCAACCGCTGCAGAAGCACACAGCACAGGGCCCTGCTTGATTAGCACTTCTGCTGTTTCAAGAGTCCTGGAGTGTTTTGTTCAAGGTGGGCTGCTGAGTGGGTACTCGGTGTTCTTTTGTGCAAATGAGCTTGCAGGCAGGGAGAGGCATGGGAGGGGGTAGAGGTGGAGGGGGGACCAGGACACAATAGAAGAGGGCTACATTAATATTCTGCATTCATGTTATCATTGGGAAACAGGATCTGTTTGTGGTGACCTGTGCAAAAAGCACACGTAGGACCGCATCCTAAAGGTCAGAGCAAAAGAAAGAGATGGGAAAACAAAGAGTTGTAATGACAGATCAGGTCAAACTGAATTAAATGCTTAATTGTTTCCCTTGTGCCTCATCAAATGGCTTTCTTTAAAGCCATGGGGATCTTTTCTTTTCAGCGAAAATCACCAATTCATCAGGGCGCTGGAAGATGAAGAGTGTTTGCAAACATTGCTGCCAATATAATTGTCCTGTCTTCTGCCCCCTTCCTATTGATTTACCTAGTGCATCTGTGTCTACACACTTTATACTTTATGGGCCAAATTCAGACCTGGGGTAATGCCATAGAATTACACCTGCCTATATCAACTTTGAATCTGGCCCCATCTATGTACTTAACACTGGTTTTGGTTCATTGTGTTGCTCACAAAAGTGAAGGACCAATAGCCCAAGCATGGAGTGGACTAAAGCTGTCCACCGCACAGCTCTGCCAAGGCCTCTCAGTTCTGGACTGCAACACCCCCTGCTGTCACTGTCTCAGGGTACGTCTACACTACCCGCCGGATCGGCGGGTAGCGATCGATCTATTGGGGATCGATTTATCGCATGTAGTGTAGACGCAATAAATCGATCCCCGATCGCTCCCCCGTCGACTGCTGAACTCCAGCTCGGCGAGAGGCAGAAGCAAAGTCGATGGGGAAGCAGCGGTCGTCGATCCCGCGCTGCGAGGAGGCGAAGTAAGTGATTCTAAGTCGATCTAAGATACGTTGACTTCAGCTACGGTATTCTCGTAGCTGAAGTTGTGAATCTTAGATCGATCCCCCCCAGCCCCAGTGTAGACTAGGCCTCAGACTGACCTTTCCCAACTTATTAGACATTGGTAGTCATGCTGGCCTTGTGCCAAACTGGGCGGTGGTTTGTAAGGCAGATGAGAGAGCAACTAAAAGGACCCTCACACTTATTTTACCTGGGCCCCAGTGTAGAGAAATGGAAAGATAGTGTCATTGGCTCACTGCGCCACACATTGACTTATTTTCTGTAGATGCAAATAACATTGGATCCTGCTTTCCGCTTGGATGAAATAAAACAGAAAATGTTTTATGTCAGAATCTTGCCGGGGGGGGTAACAAGTAACCATAATAATAATAATTAATTAATAATCGTTTGCATTTTTGTCTGGAGCTCTCAAAGCATTTTACAATCAGTAAATTTAGCCTCACAAAGCCTCTATGAATTTGGTTGGTATCTTTAGACCCATTGGATGGAGGGATGGAGAGGTAAAGTGACTTGGCCAACATCACCTAGGAAATCAGTGGCAGGGACAAGAATTCTATAACTCCTGACTCCTAGTCTTGCTTTTTAATCACAAGGCCTCACTTCCTCTTCATTGGAATTGAATTCCAATTCAATAAGAATCCTCTTCAGTCTTCAACCAAACCTGAAACTTTTCTTTGTGAATGTGGATTAGTTTATTGTCTTGTGCACCTCTGCTCTGCTGGGTTCTAGCTGATAAGTGCAAGTTAAAACATCTGGTTGAAAGTTCAAAATCCAACAAAATGCAGTTTTGATACAGCCAAATGCAAGGTAATACACCTGGGAACAAAGAATGCAGGTTATAACTAGAGGATGAGTGACTCTGTTGTGGAAAGCAGTGACTCGGAGAAGGAATGAGGGATCGTCATAGATAATCACCTCCACCTGAGTGCAAGGCTGTGGCAAAAGGGGCTAATTGGTTGTTGGATGTATAAAAAGGGAACTATCAAATACCATTAGGGAAATTATCTTGGCTCTGTACACTGCATAGGTAAGACTGCTAGTAAAATACTATGTCCAGTTCTGGTGTCCACATTTCAAGAAGGATGTGGAAATATTGGAGAGGGTTCAAAGGAGGGCCAAAAAATGATCCAAGGGCTAGAAATTATGATGGGAGGCTTAGGGAGCTCAATCTAGTCAGCTTATCGAAGAGAAGGATGAGAAGTTGATCATTGTTTATAGATACTTACGCATGGACAGGGTATCTGATAGAATGGGTCAGGGGGGAGGGGTTCAGTCTTACAAACAAAGGTGTCACCAGAACCAATGGCTGGAAGTTGAAGTTAGATAAATTCAACCTTGAAATAAGACACCATTTCCTAGCAGTGAGGGTAATTAAACATTGGACTGGCTTATCAAGGGCAGTGGGGCCTCAGCATCCCTCTTGTTGAGTGTTTAAAATGAGATAAGCTATCTTTCTAAAAGACAAGCTGTAATCCAGCTTCTGAGAAAAATTCTTCAGCCTGTGTGATCGGAGGGATGGGCGAGTGCACTTGGATGGTCGTGGTGGTTCCTTCTGGCCATGGAGTTTGCACATCTGTGAATGCCCCTGTTCATTCCCTTCCTTTATGGGCCGGGGGAGAGCAGGATGGCCTGCATTGCCCTCAACATGCTCAGAACACTTCAGCTCTGCATTAAGACAATGACTATAATCAAATCTCATGCTCAGACAGTTGCCTGCCCTGCAGGGGTCAGGAAGGATCTTTTTTCACCAATGCAAAATTGGCCAGGTGGACTCTGTGGGAGTGGGGTTTCCCCTTCTTCTGAAGCATCAGAGATGCCCACAGCTGAAGACAGGACACTGGACAGGCTGCACCAGTGCAGTGAGGTGGAACAAAGAATCCTCTTTCTCAGATGCCTGGCTGGTAGGTCTTGCTCACATGCTCAGGGTCCAGCTGATGGCCAGAGTTGGGGTCAGGAAAGAATTCCCCCCCCCAGGTCAGATTGGCGGAGACCTTGGGAGGGCTTTGCCTTCTTCTGCAGCATGAAGACTGGATCATTTGCTAGGATCATCTGGACATGCCTCACCTAATCTATTCCCTGCCATTGCAGTGGCTATTAGTGGCACCTTGGTCTCTCCTGTTTTCTGCATGTGGCACACAACAGTTTAGTCTTCCGAGGACTGAAATGCATTAGTTATTGGGCTCAATACAGGGGGTAACTGGGTGGAATTTAATGAAGCAATGGTCCCTTTTGGCTTTGAACCCTATAAAACTATGTAAAGCACTAAATTCCCACGATAGCGGGTACAATATACGGGCTGGATTCAACACCCATTGAAGTCAATGGAAAGGTTCCCACTTACTCCAGGCCCCAAAACACATTTCAACACCATCATCGGGGAGAGTAGTTCTTGGAGGCTTCACAAAAGGAGTGGGGGGATAAAGGTTCAGATCTGGAGTTAGTTCCAAACTTCCCCAGGAGAAGTAGGAGTTTAGAGCCTCTCTCCAGTTCTGACAATGTCCAGGGAGGATAGGGCAAGTATAGGGGCGCATGGCATGCATTTCTCTACTCCAAATGTAACAAATGCCTCGTGGCTTTTAAGGAGAGCATGATCAGCCCCTCTCGTCTCACTTCTAGAAACCTGCTACTTCATAAATATCAAAATGTGCTTTCATGTGCAGCCAGGCCCCATGTCTTCCTCCACCCAGGACAGGCTCTTCTAGCTAAAGCTGCTGTTTAGTTTCAGTTTTCATTGCACAGAATAACAGAGATTGGCCCACCCTGACACCAGACTGTGCGGAACCCTATGGACTTCAGTCGGACTCTACATTTGCCTCACAGGGCCGCGGATTGGATCTGATTGCAAGCTCAGGGCTATAATTATCAGAGGAGAAAAATGAGTGATCTATTTTTGCTAATAAGAATTCGGAGCAGTGACCCTAATCAGGGGCTTGTTAAGAGCTGTGAGTTGGACTGATTGTAACCATGGCTCCTGCTTCTTACCAACCTCATCTCTTAATTAGTAAGATAAATATTTTCTTCAAAAAATAACATTTTATAATCACAGCAAGGCACTGCAGGGCAAAAAATTCATTGTTTTAATTTACATCTAATGGAGAGGTGGCACTCAACCCTTAGCTTTGGGCTTAAATGCATACTAGTAACCCCTTGGAGTATGGGAATGAATACACCACTGTTCATAACCTGTCCTGTCTGTCTCCTTCCACACAGTGCAAGTGTATTTGCTGTGACTCATGACTACGCATTTCAAAATTTGTGAAATTGTTAGTGTCTGCATGTGTGTGTGTTTTCTCCTATTTGTTGCCTGTGGACGAAGGAAGAGACACACAAGACAGGGTTTCGAGTGCATGTTTAAATTCTGGCGTGGTGAGCTGCGTAAGTCAGGCTGGCTGAGTTGGTTAAAACCATTGCTGTTTGACTGATGATTAAATTTTTGTTTATTAAAATGGCTAACCGGAAAGCCTCCAGCCAGGATACGTTTCCTGGAGGCTTGCATGTAGGCTAGAGGAAGTACATCTGTACAAAGTGCAAGCAGAGTAAGTATCTCAGATCCAAAAGGCTGGATCTTCAGTTAAATATGGTTATAGCTCCAGTCACAAAAAGTAAACCAAACGGTTGAATATTATTTTTATTTTAGACTAAGAAAAAGGACACCAAGAAAGCACAAAAATAAAGTCTCTAGGAGCGAGAAGTGTGTGTGTGTCCATCCTCCATACTGGATGCAGCAATTTGGAGAACAAAATGGCTGCTGTCTCTACAGTCAGGCAGAGTTCTTAGCAGTGCAAGAAACTTTGCAGGCAGTATGCAGGACAACAAAAACCAATCAGTTCCATTTCAAATTATCTGGCAAAGATCCTTTGATAAGACAGAGTTTGCTTTTACAGACAGATGGGAAGAAGCTAATTAAATATACTTCTGGGGTGCATTAGAAGTAATCTAGTACAGAGCAAAAAATCCTCCACACTCTGGATGTTTCCATTTCAGACATATTGGAAGGGGTGGGGAGCTGGAGGGAGGAGCTCTAGAGAACCATGAATGGGCACTAACAAGAACCAGTCCAGTTGAAGTCAAAGCCTTTCCTCCCAACAAGTAAGAGGCTATACTTGTAGATTCATAGGCACTAACATGGAGGGAATTGGATCATTGTTTTGTGTGTCTGTATGAATGTAAGAAGTGTAGCTGAATGCGTACATACGGCACATTGGAAAATGGCTATGGATGCAACTGAAATTTCCTTGGAAGATAATAGCAGTACTAACCGTAAAAAGTAGAAATTGTTTAGCTTGAGGGCCTGGAAAGGGAGAGAGGTGCTCGAGAAAGAAGGGGGTTTATTAGTGTTTGAAAGTGGGTATCTGAGGGATGCTGGAAAGGAGCTACTCTGTCATTATGGGCTGCAGTTGGGGATGTTTCAGAGAGCAAACTAGTAATAGAAATATTTTATAGGACACCTGACCAGAAAGAACAACTGGACCGTGAAATGACTGTGCAAATAAAACAGGCATGTAAAAAGGAGCGAGTGGTAGGAATTGAAGATTTTAACTACTCAGGCATAGACTGGAATACATTAAGGGGAGAAACATAAGGCTAGAAATATGTTTGCAGATCAGACAAAGGCCCGCTTTCTAATTCAATCTATGCATCAACTGCACGGCTTGGGTATTATGCAGGTAGATATTACCATATCCGAGGTAGAAGCCAAACTCGAACAACTTAATGGGACTAAATCAGGGGGACCAGATAATCTTCATCTAAGAATATTAAAGGAACTGGCACATGAAATTGCAAGCCCATTAGCAAGAATTTTTAATGAATCTGTAAACTCGGGTTGTACAGTAGGACTGGAGAATTGCTAACATAGTTCCTATTTTTAAGAAAGGGAAAAAAGTGATCCAGGTAACTACAAGTCTGTTAGTTTACATCTGTAGTATGCAAGGTCTTGGAAAAAATGTTGAAGGAGAAAGTAGTGTGACAAAGTTCCTCCTCTATCTTGGTGGGTCCTGCGCTTATTGGCGGATTTTCTTGCCTCAGAGATTCACCATGTGGGTTGGGGAACAGCCCAGAGACCTTCCCCTCTGGAAGAACCCACAGTCCAGGTCAGTTGGGAGGTTTGGGGGGAACCCGGGCCCACCCTCTACTCCGGGTTCAAGCCCATAGCCCTGTGGACTGCAGCTGTCTATAGTGCCTCCTGTAACAGCTGCATGACGGCTACAACTCCCTGGGCTACTTCCCCATGGCCTCCTCCAAACACCTTCCTTATTCTCACCACAGGACCGTCCTCCTGGTGTCTGATAACACTTGTGCTTCTCAGTCCTCCAGCAGCACACCCTCTCACTCTCAGCTCCTTGCACCTCTTGCTCCCAGCTCCTCACTCACACCACAAACTGAAGTGAGCTCCTTTTAAAACCCAGGTGCCCTGATTAGCCTGCCTTAATTGATTCTAGCAGCTTTTTCTTAATTGGCTCCAGGTGTCCTAATTAGCCTGCCTGCCTTAACTGGTTCTAGCAGGTTCCTGATTACTCTAGTGCAGCCCCTGCTCTGGTCACTCAGGGAACAGAAAACTACTCATCCAGTGACCAGTATATTTGCCCTCTACCAGACTCCTGTACCCCACTGGTCTGGGTCTGTCACAGTAGTTAAGGACATTGAGGTCAATGGTAATTGGGACAAAATACAACATGGTTTTACAAAAGGTAGATCGTGCCAAACCAACCTGATCTCCTTCTTTGAGAAGGTACAGATCTTTTAGACAAAGGAAACGCAGTGGATCTAATTTACCTCGATTTCAGTAAGGCATTTGATATGGTTCCACATGGGGAATTATTAGCTAAATTGGAAAAGATGGGGATCAGTATGAAAATTGAAAGGTGGATAAGAAACTGGTTAAAGGGGAGACTCCAATGGGTCATACTGAAAGGTGAACTGTCAGGCTGGAGGGAGGTTACTAGTGGAGTTCCTCAGGGATCGGTTTTGGGACTAATTTAATCTTTTTATTACTGACCTTGGCACAAACAGTGGGAATGTGCTAATAAAGTTTGCGGATGACACGAAGCTGGGAGGTATTGCCAATACAGAGAAGGACTGGGATATCATACAGGAAGATCTGGATGACCTTGTAAACTGGAGTAATAGTAATAGGATGAAATTTAATAGTGAAAAGTGCAAGGTCATGCATTTAGGGATTAATAACCAGAATTTTTGTTATAAGTTGGGGACGCATCAGTTGGAAGTAACAGAGGTGGAGAAGGACCTCAGAGTATTGGTTGATCACAGGAGGACTATGAGCCGCCAATGTGATATGGCCGTGAAAAAAGCTAATGCGGTCTTGGGATGCATCAGGCGAGGTATTTCCAGTAGAGATAAGGAAGTGTTAGTACCGTTATACAAGGCACTGGTGAGACCCCATCTGGAATACTGTGTGCAGTTCTGGTCTCCCATGTTTAAGAAGGAAGAATTCAAACTGGAACAGGTACAGAGAAGGGCTACTAGGATGATCCGAGGAATGGAAAACCTGTCTTATGAAAGGAGACTCAAAGAGCTTGGCTTGTTTAGCCTAATCAAAAGAAGGCTGAGGGGAGATATGATTGCTCTCTATACATATATCAGAGGGATAAATACCAGGGAGGAAGAGGAATTATTTAAGCTCAGTACCAATGTGGACACAAGAACAAATGGATATAAACTGGCCATCAGGAAGTTTAGACTTGAAATTAGACAAAGGTTTCTAACCATCAGAGGAGTGAAATTCTGGAACAACCTTCCAAGGGAAGCAGTGAGGGCAAAAGACATATTTGGCTTCAAGACTAAGCTTGATAAGTTTATGGAGGAGATGGTATGATGGGATAACCTAATTTTGGCAATTAATTGATCTTTGACTATTAGTGGTAAATACGCCCAATGGCCTGTGATGGAATGTTAGATGGGGTGGGAGCTGAGTTACTACAGAGAATTCTTTCCTGGGTGTCTGGCTGGTAAGTCTTGCCCAGATGCTCAGGGTTTAGCTGATCGCCATATTTGGGGTTGGGAAGGAATTTTCCTCCAGGGCAGATTGGCAGAGGCCCTAGGGGTTTTTCGCCTTCCTCTGCAGCATGGGGCAAAGGTCACTTGCTGGAGGATTCTCTGCACCTTGAAGTCTTTAAACCACGATTTGAGGACTTCAGTAGTTCAGACATGGGTTAGGGGTTTGATACAGGAGTGGGTGGGTGAGATTCTGTGGCCTGCGTTGTGCAGGTCAGACTAGACGATCATAATGGTCCCTTCTGACCTTAAAGTCTATGATTCTATGAAGTAATACAAAGGGACTGAGTAAGGACATGAGGGGAGGACACTGGGGAAGCACCAATGACAGGCTCCCAGGGAAAATACTTTAAAGAGAAAGAGAGAGAGAGAGAGAGAGAGCACTCTTTGAACACTTGGAGTTAGGATTAGGGTGAACTAGTCAACCTTCAGGAGCATCTCTGAACCACTCTGCGGGATTCAGAACATGAACCCACCCCTGGAGTCAATGGAACTACCTTCATTGGCCCCTAGTGGTAATTCCTCGGAAAAGAAGGGGCCTGGGGTTATATCCTGGTCCCATTAAAATCAATGACAAAACTCCCACTAACTCCAATGGGGCCAGACTTCACTCCTAGTATTTCATGTTTTCCTTATCCAGAAGGTTGGGCTCTGAGTATGGGGCTATAAAGCAAGGCAAAATGGTCTCCAACAATTTCACAAAACTCTTCTTTAGAAAATAGAGGGGGTAGGGGCCATCCCCTCTCAACAACCCCACACAATTCTTGGTTACACACAGTCACCAAAGGGAGAACCGCCAGTAAAGCTAATGATCCAAAAAGGCAGAGAGCCAAACTTGAAACCATGCACTTCTGTGTCCACCAAAATGCACAACAAAGTATTTTGCACCTGCAAACGAGTATTTGTGAACAAAAAAGTGACCACCAGACCTGATTTGCTTGCAAAAACTCTTATATATGCATTCTTGTGGGTGCAAACACTTATGTGTGCATTCTTGCAGGACCAAAAAATTTGAAGACTGGAGCCCCGCTGAAAGCTTGGCTCTACATTTTACAGTGTGTTAGTACAACAGGGTTTTGATCATTGCTACCAAACTCTGAAGTAGGTTTTTTAAAAAACCTCCTTGTTTTAGTGTCATTGACTGAATGGCCTTCACTTGTTTTTAAAATAAAAGGTTTAAGCTTCCAAACTGTTATGAAAATAGAGTTTATTTTAATTTAGAAGAGTCCTGCCCCATTAATTTTCTTTGCTGGGTGATTACTCAAGGTTACTCTTGGCAGGCTACACAGTGTTATGACTGTGATTTTTTTTAAAAGTGGGACTGATCAGAGTAGAATTTCCTGTTCAAGAGTGTAAAATTGACAGACAGTAGATGATTTTTGGAACATTGCAGCTCTCGGGAAGCATTCATTGTTTTCTCACAATCCATAAACTTGACTCTATCTTCTGTTTCCTGATCTACTGTAAACAATAGATAAACAGCATGCTGGAAGACTTTAAAAGATTATAGGCACTAGCGGATCTGGCAATGGCTACTGGTCTGATTAACCGGTAGTACATGAATGTTACAGGAACCTCCAAATAAACACTGCATTATTTCATTCTTTTGTTTTACAGAATGGTTTCTTTTTTGTGTAAAGATGAAAAAGAAAAAAAAGGAGATCAATAGGTGCCAATGAACTACAGTTCTGTTAGTCACCCCCACTGGCTACGCAAATCGATAGAAGACTCGGACTATTAAATAAAGAGACGGCCTTTGTGTAAAATGTTACCTGATGAAACAACAGTCTCTATTCTGAAGTTGTTGCATCAAAGGCTGGGAAGAGGAGAGTGCTGTAAGCAAAGTCAAGTAGTAGGTGAATAGTGTGAAAAACAAAGGCTGAATTTTTAGGAGGCTTCATAAAAATAATAGTAAACTGAGCATATGTTTTTAGAATGAGCACTCCAGGAAAACTCTTCCCAGTATAAGGGCTGTCAGAGATAAAGGTAATTATGTTTGTGCTATAAATGTTTGCTTAATAAAATGCAAATGCACTGCAACAGGTGCTCAAACTTATAAGAAAGATATGGCAAGCAAGAAATGAAATTGCACCACATAGGACAGAAGCTGAAATCTTTTTTATACCCTGGTTAGATTTCCTATGAAAATGTGCCCTGCTCTGCACCAGCAGTTTCCTGCACTCATTGATTTAAATGGGGCTCTGTACAAGTCTAAGTGTCCGCATACAAGGAGTTCATTGCAGGATCAGCGCTGGATTGTAAGCTGTTCAGTCAGCAGTTTTCTTCCTGGGTGCTTTGTCTGTGCCTAATATACAGTGGACACTGCTGAACTACAATTACTAAAGCTGGTCCAAAAATGGGATGGTCGCTGTAGAAAATTTGGCTCAAAACTAACATTTCCACCTTTTGTCAAAGAAGTGAAGAACATTAGCAGCAAAACCCCAAAATGAGCAGCTAAAAACTGCTAAAAATTCTCGGTTTTGGTCTTCTGATGTAAAATTGAAACATTTCAAGGATAACAGGTACTTTCTGCAAAAATATTTGTTGAATCAAACCCCCAAGTTTCTGTCCAAAAAAAGTTTAGGTGGAAAGTTTTCATCCAGCCCTAATAAATAATAATAGCCACTTAGCTAATACTCCGCTAGTAGAGCTGATAGGGTATATAAGAATTCTGTGTATGTCCTTTTTCATGATAAAATATTGTTATAAGTAGTGGATATTTTCTGCTCTCATAACTGCTCTGACAATTCGGTGCAATTACTGACCTCCCCGTTTCTAATATGTTAATTGGTGACGGTACTGTCAGTGCATTGAAATTACCAGTAACCTACTAAAAGGCTACTGCAGAGTAACACTCCCGTAACAATAACCACTGCAATGCTGTAACCTGCTAGAGGGCTAGTAGTTTTAACTTGAGAGCCAAGCTTTGGTCTGTGCTGCTGTTGGCTGGGGTTAATTAAACAATCAGAGCAAAGTGATTAGTACGTTTGGGGGACTTTACAAGTTGTGTAGAAGAGCGGATTGAATTTGTGATAAGAGATCCCCTACCTTTTACAAGGCAAACTACGGAAAATATGAAGATCTTCAGCAATTGTTGCCATGTTTCTTCCCTAGGGGCTCTAATCTATTGTTTTAATTTATTGGCATAAGTCACCACTTACACCTGCATCAGATTTTGCCCTGAGCCATCTTGCTGTTCCTGACAGCTGGCTAGGGCAAAAGAAAATCATCCGGCTATGAATGTTTTCTCATAACTTCATAACGAGGGTATCTGAAAAAGTCTAAACCTTTGAGATTCAGGCCTTGACTTATTTAAGAAAAAATGGGGCTGGCCACTGACATATGTGATTAATTGGTGTACCCACACTCTGGTTGCACATGCAACTTAGGTTATGGTGCACACAAATTAATCATCAAGGCAATTGGAAAATACTTCCCTGATTTGCTTAAGTAGTCATGATAATTAGAGGTCAAGTCCTTAGCCACTCTTTCCAGCTGTTTTGTGCCTCTCAGGCAGCTGAAAGCTGCCTTCATGGGGCAGCTGGGGATGCCCTCTTGCATAGGGGAATTTCTGGGTGGCATAAAGCCAGGATGACTGGCTCTAGATCACCTGCTACAGAAGCCCTCAGCATAGAGAAGTGTCAGAGGGAAGGCTGGGAGTGGAAGGGGGCCTCCCAGAGCACCTCCCCCTCCGGCGATCACTGGCGGGCAGAACAATTCCACGGGGATCATTGCTGCTGGAATAGTTTAGCAGTCATAAAGTGCAAAGTCTTCAGGCTGCTCTAAGTCATGCTATGCACTGAACTGACCACCAGTAGTCCCCAGCATAGGGGAAGAAGAAAGCTGATTTAGAGACATCTTCCCACTCTTTCCCTATCTGCCCTTGTGCCCCTGCCAAAGATCTGATGCCATGTATGCAAATCACACAGTTATACCCACCGACATTCTTAAAACCAGGCCGAACTTGTGTAAGCTAATTTGTTAAATCCAATATTCCTAGAAATGAGCTTTGGCCCTGTCCTCAGTGCAATTAGAGCCATGCTAGAAATGGAATGTTGCCTAAATCCCTTTTGAAAAGGAGATTTAGGCTCCAGAAGCAGTTAAACATTGCAATGCTGAGCACAGCAACACCTAAAGACTTTTAAAAACCTGGCCCTAAGTGACTTGCCCAAGGTCCCACAGTGATTCAGTGCATTTCCCCTGAAGATTTTCCATATAATATGTGTTCTAGCTCAGGTCCTTCCGTCTAGCACAGGTCTTTCAGTGTCTGTAGTACAATTTTACTGTGGCCACTGACATTATGTGATACCACCTTTCTGCTGGGACTGCCAGCTTGCAGTCCTAGAGCTCCTGGTTCCAGGGAAAGTCAGCGTACACACAGTTCCCAGAGGTGCCTCAGCCCTCCATTTTTATCATGGCTGACCTGGGCCTTTCATTCCTCTCCCTTCCCCTCCACTGCCTCCCTAATTATGAACTTGTGTGTGTTGGAATATCCTGGAGGGAGGTTCGTTGTGGCTCTAATATATATTTTACCGTCCTGATTTTAGACTCCAGGTTTGCTAGCATGGCTCTGAACACCTACTAACCCACCCCGATTTCTTTCCTAGCCACAGGCAATCATTACACCTAACTCCTGCTGGAAGACAAAATGGTGGTGCACTGCACTGCGCCGTGGTGCAGTCAGCAAGGGACAGAAACGAAGCAGCAAGGCAGCTGGTACCGGCCTGACAGCCTACTATAAAAAAAAGAATTTTGTTACTGCTGAACCATCGTCAGTGCTCATTGGACGAGGTCTGCAAACCACCCTGCAAACCAAGTAGCAGACTCATACTTCCAAGGGAACGGCTGATGAGTAAATTTAAGATGGAATAGTGGGAGGATGGGTTCCCAGTATCCGTGGTTGTGAAATGCCACACCTGTCACTGCTGATTCAATCTCTCCAAGCTCTCTTTATCATGTGTCTGTCTGCCTGTCTACCAGAACTGTACTTATCTGGTGGTCAAAGTCACTCCGCCTTATTTACATTATCCATGGGAGTGCGCTGTATTGGCCAGGCAGTGCACGCCCTCTCTTGTTATATTGTGTTGAATGCAACCCTACTAAAATCAGCTCATCCTTATGCTAGATTGCAATTTAAGATAATGTGTTTCCTTTATATAAATTAGACAAGAAAGATTATGTTAAATGCCACACCCCGTAAGTATTTCAAGAGGCGCTATATGGGTGAGAAGAGTTTCTCCCCGAGTCTGTACTTCAGAGCCACAGAAAACACCTCCCCGCCCCCCATTTTTCTTCCTGTTTTGTTTTTTTAAAGGGCATTTTCCCACTATCTCCTACCAAAATGACAAGTGGTCATGATTTGTGATTTCATTACAGTTGTAGCTGTAACTCAGTAGGGAACCGTCTCACATTCACATGGGCCTGATTCTGATCTCTTTTATAGCAGTTTCACTGCAGTGGAGTTATTCCAGATTTACACCAGTGTAATCGAGGTCAGAATTTGCTCCTAATTATAATACTGAACTCCTGTGTAGTTCAGAGCACTTTAAAAGTCATTAATTAATCCTCTCAACAGCCCTCCAAGCCACTAATCATTCCTCTTTTAGAAATGGGGAAACTGAGGCAGAAAGCATAACTGCCAAAGTCACAGATAGTGCCAGCTCCAGCATCTGAACTTTACCCATGCACTAGCCACCATTTCTCACCAGCTTTCCCCACATCACCTAGCAGTAATCCCCCCAAACCAGCCTTAGGTTTTTGTGGGGTTCGGGTCAGTCCTGCTAAGGTACTGTGGATAGATTTGGGGTCCCAGGTGAAAAAATATTTGAAAACCATCATGTATCTATCAGCTAAAGTGACTGTTGCCCTCCAGTGCCTGCCAATGCACATATGTTGCAGTTAAATGTAATAAACCTGCATAGCTTTATGGGGCGTGAGGGTGAAGGGGTAAGCTACTCTTATAATGGCCAGATGTGAAACAGAAAAACTACAGGACACCATGTTTCTTATCCAGAGGATTTTACATGCAGAAGAGGTAAATATTTACTTAGATAGATCTTTTTTCTCTACTGATTCAGGTTATTATGGTAACTTGAGTCAGTTAGCCACATGTATTTTTATAGCATATGGGGTCACATGCCTAGTCCAATTGAAGTCAGCAGGAGTTTTGCCATTAGCTTCAACGGAACCAAATCTCTCCAAGTGTTTGCTCATGTAAAAGCTAAAGAGACAATGGCTTTGCTGTGCTGATGCTAACCAGGGTTAACATTAGTAATAGGCAAAGCAGTTCCAGGAAGATGAAAGCTGTGTCAGGCCAATAGAATATTTTTTTTGTCAGTTTGGGTGGGGAGTTTGCTTGCCTCTTCCCAACCCTTACTGGACAGACTTAGAGCTTGTCACAGGAGAATTTCCCAGCATAGCTATACTAGAATAATTATTCCACTATGGTTAAACCGATGTAACGATAGCAGAATAATTATTCCAATATAGATATGCCAGGAAATTTCCCTTTGTGGACGAGCCTATCGGGGGACAGGGGAAAAGTGAGCTTGTTGAAGGATTATGAAGGAAGAGGGACCTTTAAAAGTTGACATAAACTTTAAAAAGAACAGGAGTACTTGTGGCACCTTAGAGACTAACAAATTTATTTGAGCATAAGCTTTCGTGGGCTACAGCCCACTTCTTCAGATGCATCCCACGATGGCTGTAGCCCTTGAAAGCTTATGCTCAAATAAATTTGTTAGTCTCTAAGGTGCCACAAGTATTCCTGTTCTTTTTGTGGATACAGACTAACACGGCTGCCACTCTGAAACCTGTCATAAACTTTAAATAAACCAATCCTAACCTTTGGCGGTTTCCCCATCACTTGTCAAAGAGATCAAGTCACTTCAATCCAAAGGAGAGGTGGAGAACAAAAGGGGCAGAAACACAGATTCCTTTCACTAAGGTGGTCACTTGGACAGGGGAAATAGAGGAGTAATTTCCAAGAGAAAAGGCAGGGTGCCTGGATTTTAGATTATTTGCTTTAGGAAGGTGTGAGTCATTAGGAGAGAAAAGAAAAAAAATCTTTGTCTCTGGTCGCTATGCAGTCCTGTAGAACAGTAGTTTCTATGTTTATTTCTGTGTTTTCCAGCACTGAACTTGTTGCCACGCGTCATTATGAAACTAGAGTTTGTGCACACTCCAAAGAGAAAAGCAAATATTCGCCAATACAATAGCAGCTGCTTCCAACAGTAACAACTGACGCAAATACGTTAAACATATCAGGGCAGGAGGTATAATTAAAAGAATCAGGCATTCTTGGTAACCTTCCCTTGCCGAAGATTTTTTTTTTTATAACAGAAGCAACTGGACTGGAAGAGCACCTAGAACAAGCTGGAAAGAAGAAATCTTTGATCTCCCCCTTTGTTATTATTGTGTCCCAAAAGAGAGAGGGTTATTCTGTTAAAAAACATGGGCAGAAGGAGAATTGATGGTTTGATCTTCTTAGAATTTATCATTCCTTAAGTTTGACATTTCAATGCTAGAATTCTACTCCTTAGTTTTGTTTTTACATCTCTTTACCATGTTTTTTTTTGGGGGGGGGGAGTTGGTTGTTTGTGTTGGGGTTTGTTTTTGTTTTTTAGAAAAGTTGAAAATAAAATGTGAACAAAACAAGCCTGTGTTTGTGAGACGCTGTATCTTCCACAATCAAGCTACTGCCTTTCTCCAATTTCAGGTTGGGGGTTTATTTTTTGGTTTGTTTTTGGTATTTTCAGCTAACTTTTACCTCACGGTTGATTAAAGGCAGGATTTTTGTCATCATGTTTATTGTTTACACTAAAATCAGCCCATTTCAGCGGAAATGAACTTACAGAAGTCAGGTGTGCTGATGCCGTGGCAGCTTTCTGCAGACTGGCTAAGATGCCTTGAATCACTGCACAGTTCTTGCTCTCTCTGGGCTATCCTCCTTTTGGGATGGACTCATAAACTGACAGGAACACTAGAGATATTCCAAGGACCTGCCGTTCACAAAAGCTGGCAAGCTGCACCGTTCTTTTACCCCTCAAAATAAAAGATTCCTAAAAGTATCTTTTGGGTGCTCTCTCTTTTTCTAGCAGGGTTGTCTCCCTCCCATCCCACAAGAAGAGATTCTGATACATAGATATATTTGGTTTCCACAGCTCCCTTGACTCTTGCACACACTCCCACACCGTTATATTTTCATGGTTAGTCTAATGGAGTCATTCAGAAATGCCAAGAAAAGACAGCCTAGCAGGTAAGAGCCAAGGTGCCCCTCGCGTGCTTTGTGAATTGCTTTCATGCTTGGTGAAACTGGCAGGGGAGGGCGGAAAACACTCTGCAGCTCCAGTCTAGACCTCCCCTGCTGTTCAGAGAATGAGAGAATTTGCAGCCGGAGTAGCTAGCCTGGGTGAAATCATAATAGTTCCATTGACATCATACAGTGTTTGAAGGACTTGCAGACCCAACACCCTGTCAGTTAAAATGTCTCACACTTGCACTGATGCTCTGTTGTGACTGAGGGACCCTGATAATGATGCCAGTTGTGCTGCTTTCTCATGCAACGACTAACGTATGGATCAGGACAGCTCCAATGAGGTTTATCTGGATCAGGAAGAGCCACAGATCTGCTTGTAATATAAGTAAATGGTACTTTATCTTCCCATTAATGTTTAAAGTGGTGTTGTTGCCGTGTTGGTCCCAAGATATGAGACAAACTAGGTGGGTGAAGTAATATCATTTACTGAACTAACTTCTGTTGCTGGAAGGGACAAGCTTTGAGCTTCTTCAGGCCTGGAAAAGGAAACCAGAGTGTTCAAGCTAAATACAAGGTAGGACAATCCCACCTCTGGCTGACAGCATTCTGTGGCAGTTATCAAGATTATGTCCCCCAAAATCTCATAGCGTCCTTCAAATATCCTCTCCAGCCTGTTACCACATCTGACACTCCCAGAGCTATTGAGACATTGTAAAAACTAGAGAAAAAACATGGTATAATACAGCTGAACAGTGACTTCTCAGCAAATCAGCTTGTAACAACGTGGAGGCTTCTGCAGCCTTCAGAATTATTTGGTGTTGGTTGACCAGAATTCTGATCATGTGCCCCGGCTTATTTTCTGAGCTGCAGCTGACTTTTAAGACCTACTGCATGGCTAACTGATGGAAAATAAAACCTTTATGTGTGCTACTGGCAGTGGGCGTAGGGGAGGATCTTGTTATGAAGGCCATATATGGCACACTGACCTGTTGTTCAATTGTGCTCTGCAAACTTTGCCCCTGCAAACTGATGGAAAAGAGCTAGATGGAGCACAGATTCATTTTCGAAAGGAAATGAGAATATAAATTCATTTAGGAAATGTCATGTCAATTTTTCTTTTCCCTCTCCCTCTCATAATAAACTGTATGGCTGCCAGGAATTTTTGTGAAAATAACACTTGCTTTTTGAAAATCCTGCTTGAGTATTATAAATGACCTAGAGACTGATGTGTCATATTTAAGTTCTCGGCAGAGGTAATCCTCACTAAACAAATGAGGACATCTCCCTGAGTTTTACTGCTGACAATGATATCAGTGTAGGATGCAACATTACTTCACTGAAACTTTGAGAAAATATATAACCCATTTACTTAATGGACTGAGCTGTAATGTCATCGCTTAAGTGAATCCCATGAATAAAGAGCAAGATGAAGTAATTGCTTCCAAAACACTTCTGGAATGAAGCAAAGATTCATGGTGGTTGGTCTCCCGGGGCCCCATTGGTAACTTGTTTTCATCACCGTTTGCTCTACTGTGACATAGAGACCCCTTTCCAGGTGATATTACAACGTTAGCTCAATAGATGGAGCTGACCATAGGACAGTTATGGTCTAGTCCTTCTTAGATTGTGGTGTGCGGGCTGCCTCATGGGTTGGGTTAAAGTGTAGTAGTACTAGAATGAGAATACATTCTAACCACACTGCTGAAAATTACAATGGTGGTGAGTCAAATACTTTTGAATGTGAGGTGGAGTACACTAGGCTGTAATGGCTGAGACCTGCTGGTCTAATGAACTGAAGACAAGGTCAGAGGTCAGGACCTCTGGCTTCCATCTCACGCAGGCAGACTGCAGCAGAGCTGGGAGTGGAACCTGGAAATTTTGGTTTAAATAATTTGCCACAGGTCATGCAGACGATGGAGGAATGAGGTAGCCGATCATGGGGTTAAGCCTTACCACTGGGATTCCTGGAGGAATGTGGCAAGCCTTAACCCCATGATCGGCCATCTCACTCTTCCATTGTCTGCGGCAAATTGTTTAGACCAACATTTTTAAACTTGAGTGCCCAAAGCATTAAGCACTTATATAAACTGACCATATTTTCCCAGCTGCGGAGCACATGCACCTCTTGTTGCAGGCTACCCCACACATACCTACATCAGCACCAACAAATTACACAGAAGCCTGTGGTGCAAGTCCTAGCTGGGATGATTTCAACACAAGTGAAGAAACATTAATGGGCTGATACTGCAGTCTGTACTGATTCACTACAGTGGGAATTTTACATGAGTAAGTTCTGTAGAATCAAGTTTAATTTGACCACATCTGCAGATAACCCTGTTGCTCTGGCTTCTTTCCAAAGAGGCAAATCTTCTGCAGATGTACATGAGCAGAGCAGACCTAAGAGATGGTGGAACTAGTAGTGTCCCACTGCAGAGAATGGGGGCAAAAAGCTGGCATGTACCACAGGGTTCTGCAACCTCTCTGCACTGTGGAGCTCTGATCGGCAGAGAGTCCCTCCATCTATCCCAGGACTCAGGGATTTGCGTAGGGGACCGGGAGAGGGGTGTTCCATGGATCTACCATTACTCGCCTCTACCCTCAGACCCCCCCACCACCACTCTGGAGGTGGAGGAGCAGTTGTAAGGATATGGAGACAGTCCTGTAACTGCAGCAACGGCTGAGGAGAAGCACTGCTGCTAATCCATAGAAGAGGATTACTTCCCCTTGCATGCCGCAGACCCCCGCGGCCCTGCCTGTTAACTTGGATTTCGTACTAACTCCTGAACCTCAACAGCCCATGCTATTCCTAGCTCACTTAACTTACTCTCCACACAATGCACCTATCTGCTGTTCTCATTTAATTCCAGTATTTCCTTTCAAAATAGTATCTGCACAATGTGTTTTTTGTCCACCTTTCCTTACATTTGCTGGACGCTTTGCGTGAGCTGCACTATTGAGCTCTTTCCATTGAGTTTCTGTCCTTCCAGTCACTCTGGAAAGTTTGAAGTGAAAAGGCAACTTGCAACTACTGGAAAGGAAAATTAAAAATATACAATCACACTTATCATTCTGAGGTTTTGCTTAGGAGAAAGGCTAGTATTGTGGGTAAAGCCCTAGGCTAAACTCAGGAAACCTGGGTTCAGTTCCTAGCTCTGTCACAGACTTCGTGGGTGATCTTCAGCAACTCATTTGATCTCTGTGTGCCTCGATTTCCCATCTTCCACTTACATGTTGTATCCCCTTATTCCACCCATTGTTTGTCTTATCAGTTTAGATTGTAGGCAGTTTGGTGCAGGGAAAGTCTTTTATAATATATGTACAGAGCCTAACACAGCAGGGCCCTGATCTTGGTTGAGGACTTTCAACACTTCTGTATAACAAATGATGATAAAAAAATAAAATATCTTGACTGTCAGTGTTCCTGCATTTCTTACACAAGGGCTCTGGCTGCTGCATGTATCTATCAAAGCAAACAGAAGAAAAACAACTTCAGTTCTTTTTGTAACAGCAGCAAAATACCATAAGAAAACTCTGGCCCAGTGTCCCAGTTCTGCTGGGAATAAATAAAAGGGCTGAGAACTCTATAAGTACAAACCCAGGATACTTGAGACCTGATATTTTGTCAGCCAGAGGAACAAAGATAATGGAGATGTGGTGATTAGCGTAGGGCAAGGTTTTCATATCAAGTTTGTCTTCAAGGAACTGAGTATTCTGCTCTGCTCTGCATTAAGAGCAGTTTATCTCATTATAGTCAGTGGAGAAGGAAGAATTATTTGAAGGAAAAGGGACTGCATGGTTTCTAGATGCCTGACTTCTAAACAAAATGCCTTGTGGGAATAAGGCAGCAAAAAGTTTGACAACGACAAAGAGTCTAACTTAGTAAAAACCTGTCAGCGGGGCGAATAGTCTTTTGTAAAGAAGTACTTTATGCATGAACAGGGATTCATCATGGACATGCCAGCACAGTAAGAAAAATAAAAAAGGGGTAGCTATTCTTCAGATCCGGGCATGGGGCAAGAGCTCTTTATGTTCACCAGTTCCAACAGATGCTGGCTACAGAAGCTGTCTCCGTGGTGTATGTGCTACAGAGCAGCTTGAGGCAGGGGAGAGAATGCCTTGAACTAGAGCAGCCCCAGAATCAGGTGGATGCTCCAGGCAGTAGAAGCCCTGGGAGAAAGAGAGGGAGGGAGGAACAAAGGGGGGTAAAATGGCACCCAGCCAGGGCCACTGCTTCCCCAGCCTCCACACTCAGAACAGAGCAGGGGAGATTCCTCCCCACCCTACTCTGGGGAAGCTAGGACCCAGGTGGTGCATCTTCTTTCCCTCCCACTGCCCACCTCCATACCCTGGCCCTGTGGCCTTGGGGGAAAACTGCAGAGAGGAAGCAGCCAAAGACGCCAGCTGATAGGAGAGGCTGCCTAAACAGACGAAGCGGGGACCTGCGGACATTCAAGCACATATCCCAAGGTTCAAAGAGCCACAACTCACTGTGCTGCTTTGGACTCACATTTCCGGGGTATCGTGGCACAAGTTGTCTGCCCAGCCTGGGGCTCATGGGAGGAAATGGTCTAGGCCTGTGGAATTCATTTCCTGGCATGCTCTCTACCCCTGGGTAGATGAGGAAACCATCTCCCTGCTTTGGGATACCCCTATGTTCCTTCCCCAGATACCACTCTCTGCCCTGCCTGCCTGTGGGCTGCATGTCAAGGTTCCTTGTTCCCCAATATCCATGGCCACTTTCAGAAAAGGATCCTTCATTATAGGCAGCAGCCTCATGGCTGCTGCACACATGACTTGGGCTTTTTTCACCTTTGGGTAGGAATCACACATTATGCAATCCTCCTTATCTGCCTCGGTTTCCCCACTTTCAGCTGGGGTCTCAGTTACAGCAACATGCAGCTGTGTGTGACACTGGAGAAACTGCAAGGGAGCTGTTAACATGCATTGCTACCCTGAGCTAACTGCATTGGTAATGAGAGCTGCGGGCAGTCACAACAATTGAGTCATGTTGGTCCGCCAATCCCTTCTCATAAGCCCTCTGACTGGAAATGGACTATCATTCTGCGTCTGCTTAGTTCCCTGCAGTTGGCAGTCTTCCCTATAGCTCAGGATGACCTTTGCCATGTACCACTGACAGAGAAATGTAGATGTGGAACATGGGGCAGATTAAGGGAAAAACTGGCAGTTGAGTCTGAGTTCGGTCTGCGGTGAAGACAAGCTCTCAGAAAACTGTCTACAGTTCTGATTGGACTCGCTCTGCCCTGTTCTGAGTGGCTGTTTACTCCCGCCTTCTCCCTCCCTCCCTCCCAGCCTCCTCAACTCAACTTCCCTTCATCTGCCCCTCTTATCTTCTTCTCCCCTGCACTGTTGCTCTCGGTCCCCTTCCCTTCAATATCTCCTCTCCATTTGGTTGATCTCCTTCTAAAATCATGGCACTAACACAATGGTTGCTGCCATCACATTGTTCACTTTGCTTAGATCTTATCCCGCTTTCCCTCCACCCATGTCTGTCTTGTCTATTTAGACCATAAGCTCTTCAAAGCAGAGCGGTAGCAGACTTAAAAAAAGGAAGTACTTCCTTGCACAACACTCGGTCAACCTGTGGAACACACTGGCAGGGGATGTTGTGAAGGCCAAAACTATAACAGGGTTCAGAAAGAATTAGATAAATTCAAGCCATCAGTGGCTATTAACCAGGATGGTCAGAGATGCAACTCCATGCTCAGAGTGTCCCTAGTCTCTAAGGACTGCCAGAAGTTGGGAGTGGTTGGCAGGGGATGGATCTCTCAATGATTGCCCTATTCTGCTCATTCCCTCTGAAGCATCTGGCATTGGCCACTGTGAGAAGACAGGATATTGAGCTAGATGGACCATTATTCTGATCAACTATGGCTGTTCTTATGTAGAGACGTTTACTACTCTGTCTGTAGAGCAACTAGCACAATGGGGTCCCATTCTTGGCTGGCCCTGAGGCACTACCATAATAAACATGATCAATAATAATAATGAAATTGCATGCTACCTTATTCTGTGGCCCGAAAGCATCCCAGTCACCGCAGCAGGTGTTGGGCAGTATTCTAGAGTATAATCAACCCAGTGTTCAGTTGCTTACTAGCAGGTCTGAATGAGGATACATTGCAATGGAATTCCAATAAATAATACGCCAAGGCCTTCACCCAGGCAAAGATTTCCTCCTGCAGCATTTTCATGTATTCATCATCTGCTTAAATGGACCATCCTTCCAGGGAGAAATGTTTTTCACCCAGCTGGGATATGGTATTTTTTTAACTATGATATGTTAGATATTTGTGTGTGCACCATATTGAGGTATTGTTATGGTAACTTATGTATTATTCTTGCTTCCACATATAATGCAATCACAAATGCTGTTTTTAAAGGTTCCAAACTGCCTTCAGACACACCCATGTAACTCGCATTGACTCAATGTGGTCTGTACATCCAGTTCTGAGGGCGGAGCTGGGCCGCAAATATCTCATTTAGATTTCGGGTTGGTTGAAGAATTAGAAATTTTACCGTGAAAAAAGGGACAATTTTTGGGGTGTGTGTGAAATTTTTCACATTTTTCTAGCTTTTCTCCACACCTGTGAGGGCTAGACACTTGCTTTTTTCCTTTCAAATGAAATTCTCAAGTAGTCACATGAGCCCAGGAGGTGGGACTTTAATAAAAACGCCAAAGATTGTGAGATTCACAATAAAGTCATGAAGTTGGGAACAGTGTGCCCAACGCATCCAGATAAGATCGTATGCACTGTAGGAAGTGATTACATGGAATAAGCCACTTTTACATCTCTCTGTCTCTCATAAACATCCCAGGCATCCACGACCAAAACTTTTTTTTTCAGATGATTCAGAATCCCATCATGGGAACTACCCCATAGGACCTACCAGGGCACGGAAGAGATATGCCAAAAGCAGCCTTACCCAGTGTATCATAAGCCAACAAATGGAGAGGCTGAGCCATTCTGAGAGCTGAAGGCGGAGTCAGGATACTAATAGGAAGCCACAGTGTAGACGGAAGCTAAGGGAGAGTGCAAGCACACGGCTCACTGCTGCACCTCATCTGAAGACTCATCTGAGGGGACACAAGCTGTCTGGGCTAAGGCTGAATACTAACGGCCTGCTACTCTGAGGTGCTCAGCATGCCCACTAGCCACTGACGTCAATGAGTGCTCAGTATCTTTGAATGTGAGGACATCATAAATAACTCTTACTCCTCTGCCATGTTACTGCTTCCTGTCGTGTTCAGTGTACGACGATGAAAAAATAAAAAGTCTGGTCTCCATCTCTGAGGCTGGTGGTGTTCTTAGGAGGGATCAGTCCTAGCGGGCGTCATGTGATGTGCTTGCAGCCGAGATTCTGTAACAGCACAGCAGCTAATGGTGAGAAAGGGAAACCAGTTTTGAACCAGGGTGAGGGGACAATCAGACGTACGAAAGCAAAGGAGGGCTTTTGTTTGGGTTTGTGTGTTTTCTCGCATTCTTGGGAGACACTGCAAAAATGTTCTAGTCTTTGGAGATGCAGGAAGCATTTAGACAGGCTGCATTCTGCTTTCTTCTCCTTTCAGAGACACGTCATCTGCAAACAGGGCCTGAGATCTACTTAGACAAAATGCTTTTCAAAAACCCAACATGAAGACTGTACAATGAAAACCCACCTCTGATCTTTGCCTGCATCTCCCCGAGCAGCCAAAGAAACACCTTTCGTGCTGAGTTTTTTTCTTTTTCTTTCTTTCTTTCTTCTGTGAATATTTTTATCCTGATTTTTTTTTTGTCATCCCATGCAGCAAAAGAAACTGCTAATCTTTGCTCTGCCTATTTGATGTGTTAGAAAAGCCAAAGAGACAATCTGTAAAAGTGCTTTCTCTGTTTGCTAGATTTTTTTTTCCTATACAGGCTGTGAGTCGGAGAAAGAGGTCAGGGACTCGGGTTTCTCTTTGTTTTTTGTGCCCAGTTGCTATTCCTGTGTTAAAGCGCAAGGTCCAGATAAATAAGGGAACGGAAACAGAGGCCATCTATTTAAAAGAAAAGGTCTGTCCCCCAAAGTCTGGGGAGATAGAGGATCTGTTATCCCCTGGGCAGTATCCAAGGAATCTTTTGCAATCTTGATGCTGGAGCTACAATACCCAGTGACTTACTGTGTCCTTACCAGAGGGATCATCCAAGATCTGAGCTGCTTCACAAGGAGCCCAGCTTAAGTCTTGTTTGAGTGCCACTCTGCTGGGGACCTTGTCCAAGGAGAGGAGGAGCGTCTTGTAACTAACTAGAGCCACCCAGAGTAACTCAGACAGTATTAACCTGAGCCCCAAAAGGAGGGCTGTGAAAGTGCTGATGAATGTGGCAAGGATGATAAAGGTAGACCTTGGAGATGCAGAAAAGGCTTTGGATGGATAAGAGAGAGCCTCCCCATAGTCTGAGAGTGCAAGGATCTATTCTTTGGGCTCTGACCATGATCACGATAGGGGGCAACTGTAATATTCAGATCTGGAGCCAAAACTTCCCCAAAAGCCTGGGGGGTTGGTTTGGGCCCATCTCTAACGTAGATGCAGCAATCACTATTCCTGGAAATTACAGCTCTGGAGCCATTCACAAACGGGAAATCTGCAGATCCCCAGGTCAAATCCCATGTTTCAGAGCAAAAGGAGCTGATCGCTCCAGAGATCAAGAAGGAACTCCCCCCTCCACCCGTCTTTGCATAGTTGGCTGGGAACATTATGGGTTAGGCTTTTACCCTTGCTGGACCTCAGAAGAATCTGGGCATTGTCCACTGCCCGAGAGTCAGGTTATTGGACTAGATGGGCTGATGAAGTAGAGGAGTGTCTCTGGCAGGCCCCTCCTGCTTTTGATGAGGTCAAACACTTATTATGGGCACTCACTCTGTTTGTTAGAAAGGGATCAAGGAAAGCAACTGCACTGTTGTCAGTTAATAAGACAGCTGGGCTTTGTCTCCATGCAGGAAAGCATGGTGTGGAATGGACTGATTTAGCAAGGGACTAAGTAGTTATGAGAACAGAGAAGCTGGTTACATCCAATGCATAAAGCAGGATCAGCCAAACTTACTGACCCTCCGAGCTGCATACAATAATCTTCAGACGTTCAAGAGCCTCAAGACACGCACAAGACACCACAGGGCGGCTCTTGCTGGGGCATGGGGCTAAAGCCCTTAGACCCCCTCCCCCCCTGCAGGGAAGAAGCCCCTAGTCACACCACCCCATCACAGGGCAGAAGCCCTGAGTATTCCCCTCTCCCCCACGCAGTCTGGTAGGAGGAGAATGGGGGGGGCGTGGGAGGCTCCGTGAGTCGCACTTTAACTGTAATACAGCTGCATGCGACTCACAAGCCACAGTTTGGCCATGGCTGGTATAAAGAGCTTTGAAAACCAAGAGAGCAATTTGAATGTGGGCTTTGTAGCTGGCTAAGAAGAGGGCATGTACCAGCTTTCCTGAGTGGGAGATGAGTCTTGCCACAGATTTCTACATCCGTGGGAGCTGCAAGTTTTCAGCACCTTTGAAAAATCTGGCCATTTATTTAGTCACCTAAATATGGATCTAGGGGCCTAATTTTAGA
Organism: Chrysemys picta bellii; assembly: GCF_011386835.1. Lineage (NCBI taxonomy): Eukaryota > Metazoa > Chordata > Testudines > Emydidae > Chrysemys > Chrysemys picta. The sequence continues at coordinate 43,849,972 of NC_088803.1, read as the reverse complement.
CAGCCACATTTGAAAATATTGGCCCTAGAACACAGAGTTCAGGCTGAATTTGAAGGGTGGCTCTCACATGGGTTCTCCCATCACTACCATGTGAGATTAGTGCTTGCATCCAACAGGCACTGAGCCACAACCACCAAACACATCCAGTCTGCCAGTTGGACTTCAACCAGACATCCAAAGGTGAAATCTTATCTCCATGCTTGAGAGAACACAGGAGGAGGTGCAGATGGTCTCTATAAACCATTGCAGGAAACAAAGTACACTCGATAAGGAGGAAGGGAAGAAGATGACGAAAATGGCTAATGCCAACGATTGTGTTAAAGACTTTGACCATGCCTTATGGGAGGCTGCATAGTTAAAATATAAATAAACTGACTTTAAAACATCCAGGCTGGAACAGTAGCTGCTGAGCTGAATTTAAATCACCTTCTGTAGCTGTTGGAATGTTTAGCACTGTAGGGGAGTGGGATGGGTTTTTTTTTTCCTGTTACATAATTTTCTTTTCAAATCTCTGGAGCAGCATATTGAATTTATTTTTTTTAAAATGCCACCGGAGATGCCCACACTTCTTTTCAATATTTTACAAGTAATGTGAAAGACCACATAGGTTTAAGAAGGGGAGCTAATAACCCAAATTGTCCTTTTTAGCCCTCTTCAAGCAGTCCTTTGCCTTTATTTGAAAACCTGCAAATTTTCAAAGAAAAAATGTTGGTGAAAACAAAATATTTTAGTTTCTATCAAAAAATGTCCATGTGTATATGGGGGGGAAGGATGTGTAATCATTTCCCAGTTCTAAACTATTGTAGGACTCTTCTTCCAAGGGACTTTTGCATATTATGTGATCGACCATGCAACCGTTGTGTTGGCAAGTACTTATAAGAGAAGTGCCATTGACTTGAGTGGGACTACTTTTATGAGTAACTGATAACAAACAGCTGCAACTCAGTCAGCACCACAAGGTCTATGTACCGTATAAGCTCTATTATGAGGACTTAACTGATGCATTGGCTTTGTTCTGGTTCCCGGCTAAGAATGAATGTCACCCCATTCTGACTAAGAGCTGCGCCATCTAAATCTATATATAGTTCAGCATCTTTAGATCAACCCGTAACAATGTTAGATTTAATATTAATTTCATAGTATGTTTATGCCTCCAGTGGATACAAGACAATCCTAAAGCCCTTTTCCCCCTTCCAAAATGGTATATGAGACAAATAAATCTACAGGACGCTCTTAGACTGACTGCTGATTCATTTCTGATTCATAAAAATAAACAGATAGCAAGACATATGTCTGAGCCAAACAGCATTTACTCTGTGGGAACATGTAAATGTAATAACACACTTTAACAGGGTTAAACAACATTAGCCCTCTGATTTGTCATTATTAGTGTCACTAATTCTAGTTTCATGAACATCACTGAAAATATATGGCACGCAAAAAACAACCACCATAATGTGAATACGTCCATCTGTCTTTCCAGAAGAAAAACAGGCTTGGCAGGGACTGCAGATCTGCATGGATTTAAAAATCACAATTTTTTTATTCATTAAAACGTGGTTATGGTCTGAAAATGGACTTGGAGGGGGTGGGAAAAAATGACCCCTCATTACAGACCAGCAATTTTCTCTTCCCCCGAGACCTGGGCAAACTCTGCTGACAGATACAGAAACCTAACGCTGCTCTCAGTGACGCCAATGGCAAAACTCCCTGTTGACTTCTGTGGGAGAAGGACCCCATCCCAAATGTCTACTGCTGTCAGCCGTGCGGAGCCAATGCCCCCCCCCCCAAAGGGAGCAAACTGGTTTCTTTTCTGCCCCAGGCATCTTCAGCAAATTGCCAGCTAAGCTTTGATTCCAGACTTTGTTGCGGCTGAGGATAGCTGATGACTGGGCTCGGCCAAGCGTGCGGAGTTTGAGGCACGCTCCACATTGCCAGCCACAGGCACAGCTCCTAGGGTAAGTACAGGGACTGTTCCTTCCATGCATCCCCAGGGGCAAAAAATACCCCCAACTGGCTGGGGAGGAAGCAAGACCATGTGCTTCCCAGCCCAAAAGCTGAACCATGGTGAGCTCCCTAAGGTACAATCCTTATTTCAGTCCTGTGGCAGTATATCTCTGCACTATTCTCTATTCTGGGGTCTCCCTATGTGACACAATCTAACCCTAACAGTAGAAGGCCGCAGCCTCTTGTGGCATACATGGCTAACAATGCTTGGCTGCAAACGTTGGGGAGAGAACAATCGTGAAGACCACACCAATACACAGGCCCTAGAGGCACATGCGAGTGCTGCAGTCTCTCTGCCTCGTCTCCCGTCCGCCAAATGCTAACCTGACACAAACATATGGCACGTACTTTGTCTGCTAGTATTTCTCTCTTTCCTTCTCCGCTCTTTTCCTCGGTCTTTTTGTGCTTGTTTTTCACTCCACCTGCTATCTGTTCACCCTATTTTTCTCTCTTCCCCTATCTCCACTCTCATTTTCACAGCCTCTCTCCAAAAGAGAAGGTGAACCCAACACATTTCAAAAAATGAGGTGAGGCAACAATCTCTGAGCAGGTTTGAAAGAAGGCAACGTGAGCTAGCCCATCCCCTGGCAGGGTGATGAAAGAAGTAGGAAGAATGTAGACTGAATTTTGGATACCAGGTAAAGCACAGGGTAAACGCCTATTTTAGTCCTCTCCAGTATCTGTGTATTGGCTTGTACTAGCAATGCTGGTTTTCTCAGGTAAATTGAGCCAACAGGGTAGCAAAGTCGCTGATGGGAATTAAACATTGCACACTAAGCTACAGTCATTTCTTTCTGACATGTTAAAGTAGTCTAGGTACCAAAAAAACCTTAGTGTGTATTAGTCCATATTTTGTAGAAGATAAACCTAATCTTTACGCTCATCTCGAATGGGACTTTGGGGGCTGGATTAAAAAAGTCTGTCTAGCATCACTGTAACTCCTGGCAGTGCCTACTTCTTAGTGGGTGATCTGTTATTTCATTGTTATTGCTAAATTTTAATAGTCATACTGCTCGGTGGTTCACAACAGATATTGCTCTGCCTATCATGGAAATGGGGAGAATACACCGTTGTCACATTCATGCCCAATTAGTCATCTCCCAGAAGTTACACTGTGCTTATCACTGGGGTATATCAAAGCTCCAGGTAATGGTGGCACATTTTAGATCCTGCTCCATTTCAAGGAGAGATCTGAAAAGGCAAATACTTGCAGATGTTTCTATAATACAGACCAAACTGAGATTGAAAGGGATGCCTAGACAACAGGGGCCTGATTTTCAGAGATCTTGAGCATCCACAGATCCCCCTGACTTTCACTGGAGTTCTACTTGCTCAAAACCTCTTACAAAATATAGACCCAAATCTGAAAAGTCAAATCCTGGATTGAACTGTCAGGTTCAAATCTCAACCAGTTCAGCCCCTCATCATCTTGAGGTAAATGAACTGGGTGCAGGGTACTGTGTCTATGTGTCTTTTATCTGTTTTCTACACTAAGGGTACGTCTTCACTTACCGGAGGGTCTGGCGGAAGGCAATCGATGTTCTGGGATCGATTTATCGCGTCTGGTTAAGACGCGATAAATCGATCCCGGATCGATCCCGGAAGTGCTCGCCGTCGACGCTGGTACTCCAGCTCGCCGAGAGGAGTACGCGGCATCGACGGGGGAGCCTTCCTGCCGCGTCTGGACCGCGGTAAGTTCGGACTAAGGTACTTCGAATTCAGCTACGTTATTAACGTAGCTGAATTTGCGTACCTTAGTCCGAAGTGGAGGCTTAGTGGGGACCAGGCCTAAAGATCCCGCATAACTGAGAGGATGTTTTCCTCCTTCTCCTGAATCTTTGTTCAAAAATTTCTCTTCCTCCACTCCAGGGAAGGTGCATTTCAGTGCTGCTGTTGGCCAGCAACTTGTAGCACTTTGGGAACTTTCAAGATGAAGGGAGCTACAAAACCCTAAATTAGCATTGCTATTACTTAATGCACGTATGGTATAAAAGATCTAAGGGCTTCCCCTTTTGGGGCTATGTTACTTGTATATACCATGCTTGCAAAATAGCACAGCAACACCTGGATTTTTAATCTTGATATTAAACTTATTGAGAATCATTAAGAAAGGGATAGATAATAAGACAGAAAATATCATATTGCCTCTGTATAAATCCATGGTACGCCCACATCTTGAATTCTGTGGTTGCCCCATCTCAAAAAGATATATTAGACTTGGAAAAGGTTCAGAAAAGGGCAGCAAAAATTATTAGGGGTATGGAATGGCTGCCATATGAGGAGAGATTAATAAAACTGGGAGTTTTCAGCTTGGCAAAGAGATGACTAAGGGGGGATATGATAGAGGTCTATAAAATCATGACTGGTGTTGAAAAAGTAAATAAAGAAGTGTTATTTACTCCTTCTCATAACACAAGAACTAGGAGCCATCAAATGAAATTAATAGTTAGCAGGTTTTAAACAAACAAAAATAAGTATTTTTTCACACAACATCGAGTCAACCTGTGGAACTCCTTGCCAGAGGATGTTGTGAAGGCCAAGACTATAACAGGGTTCATAAAAGAACTAGATAAATTCATGGAGGATAGGTCCATCAATGGCTATTAGCAGGGCCGGCTCCAGGCACCAGCTGAGCAAACTGGTGCTTGGGGTGGCAGATTGTTCGAGGCAGCATTCTGCCCAATCCTAGGGTGGCACGGCCGCTTTTTTTTGTTGTTCTTGTTCTTGTTCCGCTCCGGCCGCCCTGTAGGGGGCGGCGGTGCAGAGAAACAGAGCGCCCTGCAGGGCAGTCCTTTTCCTTCCCTCCCCGCCGACTGGAGCGGAGCCCTCGCGGCAGGCGGCAGGAGGCGGCGCAGCGGGAGGGGCCGCATAGCAGCGTCCCTGCTGTAGCCCTGGCCGCCCCCTTCTTTCTCTCTCCCGCCCGCTCCTTCCCCCTCCCCCAGCTAGTCCCCCTGCACCCGCGCTCCGGCCGCGCCGCAGATTTTTTTTTGCTTTGCCGTTCTGGCTGCCCCGTTGTTGTTGTTTTCTTTATTGGTTTTGTTTTTTTGTTTTTTGGGGTTTTTTTTTGCTTGGGGCGGCCAAAAAGCCAGAGCTGGCCCTGCTATTAGCCAGGATGGGCAGGGATGGTGTCCCTAGCCTCTGTTTGCCAGAAGTTTGGAATGAGTGACAAGGGATGGATCACTTGATGATTACCTGTTCTGTTTACTCCCTTTGGGGCACCTGGCATTCACCACTGTTGAAAGACAGGATACTGGGCTAGATGGACCTTTGGTCTGACCCCGTATGGCCGTTCTTATGTTCTTATTCCCCATTCCCTTTTTGAATTTTAATGATGCATCATTGCCTTTGATTCATGATAAGCCATTGGAAGGTGAATTTTCAAAACCCAGGGAGGATCCTTAAAATATATTTCTTTAATTTTTTAACATACCCCGGGTCCTCTTCCCAAGAACCCCTTAACACTGTGTACTTAGTGCTTCTGATGATGGGAAATCAGGGACAGATTTTAAATAGATTTATTTCTCTAGACTGTGTCATGTCATTCATAAATCCAGTTAGAGAGACTTCATGACTGTAGAGAACTCAGAGAAATTTTATACCCACTCATTTACCTGCAGAACAACTTAACATTGCGTGTCAGCATGTAAAGAGGATTGTCTGTAATTAGGCTACTATCAAACAGAAGTACAGTGGTCACCGATAGTAAAACCTGAGCAGGGATCTCTTCCTGCAGTGTCTGTTTGACTTTGGTATTCAATAGCCTACATTCAGTCTCATGCAGAAGATGCACAGTAAAAATGAGTAAGATATAAATATATACATTACAAATATAGATTGGCTCCAAGGGCAATATCAGTAACATATTGCCTCGGGGGGCAGGAGAGCTTGGGATTGGGACAACTAAAGGAATCATTTTTAATTGACCGCAATCGTTTTACTTCCATGGTCCCAAGAGATGCACGGTTTCACTATCTTTCTTTCTTTTTTTTCCCTTGGAGCCAGCTGGAAAGATGTGCAGGGAGCAGCTCTGCTGGGGAGATGTGCTGACTTCACTGAAGGCAGAGATGGGTCCCTTTAAGGGATGGGAAGCTGGATTTCTTCTGTTGTTGGTGCTGTCCAGCCACAGGTCAAGAGCTCCAGCGAGTCTGTGCTCTCAGGTGGTCTCCTGAAGCAGAGCTCTGCACTCGGAGGCCCCAGAACACCTGTTTCATGTGGCTAGTCGTGCTCTCTTAAAGCCTTGAAGACAGGTCTTCTCGTGTTCTGCCTGGGCAGGTGGGCAGTCTTCTGAAGCTGGGGCTCTGGATTCACAGCTCCCACAGCTCTTGTGTCCTGTGCAGGTGGATGGGCAGCAAAGAAAACAAAGTAAAATGAAAGTTCGTACGTACAACTACCTAACTGGGTCCGATTTTCTTAGTGCCGAACACCTGATTCAAGGGAGGCAGCATGCTCCCGTCTGAAGGCAGTCCGCATGCCTGTGTTATATTCCTGATTCACTGTGTAACGTTGGATAAGTCGCTTCACCAACCTGCTCTGCAGCCTTCTCAGCTGACCAATAGGGAGAATGACACTTACTCCCCCTTTGGAGATGTAAGGCAGACATTTTTCATAGTGAGGGTAATTAACTACTAGGCAATTTACCAAGGGTCATGCTGGCTTCTCTATCACTGACGCCTTTTAAATCAAGATGGGATGTTTTTCTTAAAGATCTGCTCTGAAAATTATTTTGGGGGAGTTCTCTGGCCTGTGTTATATAGGAGATCAGACTAGGTCATCACAACTATCCCTTCTGGCGTTGGAATCTGTGAATGTGTGAGGCAAAGCACCATGTAAGGCCTTGGCTACACTTACCCGCTAGTTCGACGGCTGGAAATCGAACTTCTGGGTTCGACTTATCGCGTCTAGTCTGGACGCGATAAGTCGAACCCGGAAGTGCTCGCCGTCGACTGCGGTACTCCAGCTCGGCGAGAGGAGTACCGCGGAGTCGACGGGGGAGCCTGCCTGCCGCGTGTGGACCAAGGTAAGTTCGAACTAAGGTACTTCGACTTCAGCTACGTTATTCACGTAGCTGAAGTTGCGTACCTTAGTTCAAATTAGGGGGGTAGTGTAGACCAAGCCTAAGTTACTTACAGCTTTCGGTGATATTGTCAGATGCAGAAGGGACAACAAAAGAACCCATTAGGCAACTACTAATAATTTGCTTATTGTTACCTCAGACTAGTCTGGCAACAAACACAGCTTAACTACAGGGCTTGCGTCTGTCTGCTGCGTGTTTAGTGGCACCGCTCCATGGAAAGATGAAATATATGGCTGGGCAATAACACAAAAGCTGGAAAGAAAGATTGATAATTTTCCCCTTAAGCTTGTCGCTCACCTCACTAATATAGATGTGATTTAGGAAGGCAACAACTTTTTTCTTTTTTGATAAAAGCTTTGTGTATGTACCCACAGCCTGACAACCAAATGGGGCTGCTTTTTTCCTTCTTCTTCTTTCACTATCTGGATTGCTTCTAAGTCTGTCAGTCAAATGGAGCAGCAGTTTCATGAGGAGGAATGATTAAGGCACCTTCAGAATAATGGACTGCATGCTGTGTTTTTTCTATTCGTCAGCGCTGAAGATGGAAGAGTGATTCTGTGCTACTGAATAGCATGGTTTCTCAGACATACAAAATATATCTCGGAAATACTGTACTCAATGAAGCTCAAAAGCTTCCAAGTGCCTGTGCCTTTTTTCTGATTATTTCTGCAAGAACATGCTTTATTTTTTCTTTTCACCACGTGCTCCTGGGCCCTGATTCAGCAAAGCCTTTGAGCAAATGCTTAACGGTAGCTCCATTAAGCACATGCTTTAATCTTAAGCACTTATTCTGCACTCCATCCCTGTTCAACAAATCGCATAAGCACATGCTTAAGTTCCACTGAAATCAAAGGGACTTAAGCACATGGTTAACCATGTTCTTAAGTGCTTTGCTGAGTGGAGATGGACTCTGTGAAGATTCCCATTGACTTCAGTGGGCTTTGGGTCAGTCTCTGACTCTCCAGAACTTGTTTTTCATTGAAAGTTATATGATCAGAACAAACAAACATTGAGACCCAGTTTGGGTGGAGAGAATGTGCAAATCACTCACAGTAGAATCCTGCTTCAGTGACATCAAGGCTGTTCATACTATCAGGACTTGGGATAAGGGTTAGTGAATAAGGGAGTCAACAGGACAGGGAGATCCTGGGCAGTTCATTAGAAAGGGAAGCTTGGAGTGTGAGTATCTGAATGATCATATTAAAGACCTGCCTTATCGGTACAATTAATAGCTGTATTAAAGGCCTAGGTAGGACCTGGGATATCATGTGCATTTAAAAGTGAACGTTGCTTTTATCTAGCATTTTATCTAGCATCTCTTCTCACTTACACCTGTGTAAATCAGGAGTATCTCCAATCAGGGCCGGCTCTAGCATTTTTGCTGCCCCAAGCAGCCAAAAAAAAAAAAAAAAAAAAGCTGTGATCACGATCGGCAGCAATTTGGCGGCAGGTCCTTCGCTCAGAGAGGGACTGACGGCCCCTCCGCTGAATTGTCGCCGAACTGCCGGACTTGCCGCCCCCCCTCTTCATTGGCCGCCTCAGGCACCTGCTTGCTATGCTGGTGCCTGGAGCCGGCCCTGTTTCCAATGGAATTACAGGCATGAAAGAGGAGAAGTGGGCCCTACATAGTCAAAGAATCGGGCTCTATATGCTGCACAAATATTAGCTAATCAGTTAACCCACACAGCCCCTTGCAAAGAGGAAAATGCATATTATTATCTCTGTTTTACCTGCAAGGAAATCTGAAACATGGAGGTGTGAAATGACTTGCTCGGGGATGTAGGAGATCAGAGCCAAGATTTCCTGATGCCAAGCCCTATGCTCATTGCACTAAACCATGCTGCTCCCCAGCAAAGAAATGAGGAAGCTGAATAAATGGGGGCAACAAATGGTGTTTGGGCACTTTCCTGCTTCTTTATAGTGGACAAAGACAGCTACATAGAGGTTCTATTCCTGTCAAAAACACAGGATAAAATATGTACTTATTGTGTTTGCATTATTGGGTTGTAACTTACCTCTTCCTTATGGAGGACTTCGGCAAACTTTGGAGGACCTGGAATATGACATCACATCTGGAAGCTGCAACATGAGCTGTGGCTCTCCTCAAAGAAGAGAGGAGATGTTTAGTCTTGAGTCTCAGGCAGGGACATGCGCAGCTAAGGTTCTCAGCCCCCCTCAGTAACGTTCTCCAAAACTCTCCCAACCTTGCTCTCCAAGGAAATGAAGGAAGTTAGGATCTGATATCTGAAGGCAATAGAAGTGGCTGAGGTTGGCGTTATACCTTTGAAAGGCGTAATAAGGGGCAAAGTTCAAAAATATGTTTTTGTTTTGTAATTCAACTAAGCACAAGCTCCATATTGGTATTATTAATTATGTATATTACAGTAACATCTAGGGGCTCCAACAGAGATCAGGACCCTACTGTGACAAGCACTGGGCAAATAAATAAGACATGGTGCCTGCGCTGAAGTGCTTAGAAAGCAAATGGATGAGCCAGACAAAGGGTAGGAGAATGGAAGTATTATCCTCCCAGATGGGAACCTGAAACACAGAGAAATTAAGTGACTTGTCCAGGGTCACACAGAGAGCCTGGAGCAGAGCTGAGAAGTGAAGCACAGTTCCTCAAACTTCAGTTCCAGGCCTTCATCACAGCACTATCCTCCTCCATCCAGTTAAGGTAAAATGTATAGAACCTAGAAAACAAAAACCCAGGTATCCACCCAAAGTGAAGATATGTCTGCACTGCGATAACCCCTCCCCCGGCACTGAGTCTCAGAGCCCAGGTCAGCTGATTCAGGCTGGTGCAGCTCAAGGTGCAGAGCTAAAAAGAGCAGCATAGACCTTCGGGCTTGCCCGGGCTCTGAGACCCTTCACCCCTGCAGAGTGTCAGCGCCCAGGCTTTAGCCTGAGCCCGCATGTCTACACTACAATTTTACAACCCTGCAGCCTGAACCCTGCAAGTCAGGGCAGCTGACCCGGGCCAGCCACAGGTCTTTCACTGAAGTGTAGACATCCCCGCAGAGACCCTGTGCAGTTCACTGAAACGCAGCAGGATATTACTTCACGACTCCCTCTGATGTTTTATTGTGTGGCGAATCTATTAGGGAGGTAATTTTCTAGCAACGCACTTTACTGAATTTTAAAAAAGGAGAAACTATTCTGGTCAGTTTCACTTATAGCTTTTAATGGCTGCAAGAATTCTGCCTGTGTGAGTGACTGTAACAGCCTGTGTGCTATGTTTGCCAACGTACAATGGGGTGAACACTTTGGTACAACATGGTAAATGTTTCATGAAAAGAGTATCAAATGGACTGTCTAAAAACCCTCAGAGACTGTCTGCACTGCAGTCAAATGCAGGACATTATTTTATGATTCCCTGTGATCCCTTTTGCATTGTAATTCTAAACTGTGAAAAGAAAAGTGGATGAAGGTAGATTACAAATCCTAGTCCATATAAAGAACCTGTAATTATTTGCTAAACCATTGCATTTAGTCTCTCATGCTCTTTTCTCTCCAGTCTGGGCTATGCTATATTTGCCTGCTTCACTCTCTTGACTGTATTACCAGAACAGTTCAGAGGAACCATCTGCATCTCCTCCTGCTTTCTCACATGCATGGAGATAAGATTTCACCTTTGGATGTCTGGTTGGAGTCCAACTCGCAGTCTGGATGTGGTTGGTAGTTGTGGCTCAGTGCCTGTTGCATACAAGCGTCATTCTGAAAGTAGAGTTCATGATTTTAAGGAATGGTAGGAGGGGAAACAACACAATAAAGATAATGGATTTCGGGAAGGCAGACTTTAGCAAACTCAGGGAGTTGGAAGGTAAGAAGCAAGTCTAAAGGGGAAAAACAGTTCAAGAGAGTTGGCCGTTTTTCAAAGAGACATTATTAAGGGCTCAAGAGCAAACGATCCCACTGCATGGGAAAGATAGGATTTATGGCAAAAGACCACCCTGGCTTAACCAGGAGATCTTCAATGATCTGAAACTCAAAAAAGAGTCCTAAAAAAGTGGAAACTAGGTCAAATGACAAAGGATGAATATAAACAAATAACACTAGCATGTAGGGACAAAATTAGAAAGGCCAAGGCACAAAATGAGATTAAATTAGCTAGAGACATAAAGGGTAACAAGTGAACATTCTAAAGATACATTAGAAGCAAGAGGAAGACTAAGGACAAAGTAGGCCCATTATTCAAACAATATCGGAAAATGTGGAAATGACAGAAGTGCTAAATGACCTTTTTGTTTCTGTTTGCACCAAAAAAGGTTAATAGCAATTGGACATCTAACAAAAAGAATGCCAGTGAAAATGAGGTAGGATCGGAGGGTGGCTAAAATAGGGAAAGAACAAGTTAAAAATTACTTAGAGAAGTTAGATGTCTTCAAGACACTAGGGCCTGATGAAATAGATCCTAGAATACACAAGAAGTTGACTGAGGAGATATCAAGCCATTAGCAATGATCTTTGAGAAGTCATGGAAGATGGGAGAGATTCCAGAGGACTGGAAAAGGGCAAATATAGGACTAATCTATAAAAAGGGAAATAAGGACAACATAGGGAATTTTGGAACTGTAAGTTTAACTTCAGTACCTGGAAAGATAATGGAGCAAATAATTAAGCAATCAATTTGCAAACACCTAGAAGATGATAATAAGGTGATAAGTAACAGTCAGCATGGATTTGTCAAGAAAAAACCATGTCAAACCAACCTGATAGCTTTCTTTGACAGGGTAACAAGCCTTGTGGATGGGGAGAAGCAGTACAAGTAGTATATCTTGACCTTAATGGTTTTTGATACTGTCTCGCATGACCTTATCATAAACAAACTAGGAAAATACAACTTAGATGGAGCTACCAGAAGGTGGGTGCATAGCTGGCTGGAAAACCATTCCCAGAGAGCAGTTATCAGTGGTTCACAGTCAAGCTGAAAGGGCATATCAAGTGGGGTCCCTCAGGGATCAGTTCTGTGTCCGGTTCTGTTCAATATCTTCACCAATGATTTAGCTAATGGGATAGAGAGTACACTTATAAAGTTTGTGGATGATACCAAGCTGGGAGGGGGTGCAAGTGCTTTGGAGGATAGGATTAAAATTCAAAATGTTCTGGACAAAGTGGAAAAATGGTCTGAAGGAAACAGGATGAAATTCAATAAGGACAAATGCAAAGTACTCCACTTAGGAAAATGACTGCCTAGGAAAAAGTACCACAGAAAGGGATCTGGGGTCATAGTGGATCACAAGCTAAATATGAGTCAACGGTGTAACACTCTTGCAAAAAAAGCAAACATCATTCTGGGATGTATTAGCAGGAGTGTTGTAAGCAAGACACGAGAAGTAATTCTTCCATTCTACTCCACGCTGATTAGGCCTCAACTGGAGTATTGTGTCCAGTTCTGGGCGCCACATTTCAGGAAAGATGTGGACAAATTGGAGAATGTCCAGAGAAGAGCAACAAAAATGACTAAAAGTCTAGGACCTATAAGGGAAGATTGAAAAAATTGGGTTTGTTTAGTCTGAAGAAGAAAAGATTGAGAGGGGACATGATAACAGTTTTCAAGTACATAAAAGGTTGTTACAAGGAGGAGAGAGAAAAATTGTTCTCCTTAACTTGCGAGGATAGGACAAGAAGCAATGGGCTTAAATTGCAGCAAGGGCGATTTAGGTTGGATATTTGGAAAAACGTCCTAACTGTCATGTTGTGGAATCTACATCATTGGAGGTTTTTAAGAGCAGGTTAAACAAACACCTGTCAGGGATGGTCTAGATCAATGTTTCCCAAACTTGGGACGCCGCTTGTGCAGGGAAAGCCCCTGGCGAGCCGGGCCGGTTTGTTTACCAACCGCGTCCGCAGGTTTGGCCGATCGCGGCTCCCACTGGCCGCGGTTCGCTGCTCCAGGCCGATGGGAGCGGCTCAAAGCAGCGGCCAGTAAGTCCCTCAGCCCGTGCTGCTTCCAGCAGCTCCGATTGGCCTGGAACAGCGAACCGCGGCCAGTGGGAGCCACGATCAGCCGAACCTGCGGACACGGCAGGTAAACAAACTGGCCCGGCCCACCAGGGGCTTTCCCTGCACAAGCGGCGTCCCAAGTTTGGGAAAAACTGGTCTAGAAAATACTAGTCCTGCCTTGAGTGCAGGGGACTGGACTAGATGACCTCTTGAGGTCCCTTCCAGTTCTAGGATTCTATGATTTTCACACAGAAGTAATGGAAGCGTGCATGCTGAAATCCAACTTGAACTCAGTTATATTTTGATCAATTTTTTAGATGTCTTAGGACAATTTCTTGAACATGTTTTGGGCTGCCATTTTTTGGGTGTAAAACTGGATTTTTTCCCATGATAGAAAGCTAAAGTCTGCCTTAAATCTCAAAGAACTTCAAGGAAAGTCCTTCTCTTTCTTTCTTTCTTTAAATGGGGCAGAAGGGACATTCCCCCATATACATATACAAAACACACACACACACACATATATATATATATATATATATATATATATATATATGTATATATATATATGTCTCCAGTAGTAGCAGGATGCATATATATATGCTCTCTCTTATTCTACTTTATTGCAATTCAAAATAGCAATACTCTGGCTATCTGTTCTTTCCCACCAAAGACAGGGAGGGGTTATTTGGGTGGAGGGGGGAGGGCTGATTGTTTGAATTTTTTTAAGTCATCACAATGAAGTTAAATATAATTTTCGTGAAATGCTCCAAGCACACCACATTTGCTTGGGTATGTTGTTTTTCAAGCTTTCTCCCACCTCTAATCAGATCTGATTCGGCACAGTTGGCAGTCACTACTCAGCTGTGGCTCACATCTAAGCTAGTAAGCAGACTGTCTGAATCACAACTCAGCCCTAGAAAGGATGGTCTTTCTAGGTCAGGGCTAAATATACCGAGTATGGGGGTGAGGATGGAAAAGTTCCCGTTAAAGCTGCCTACATTGTGCCTAGCCTGTGCTGAGTCTCCAGGGATAATGATTCCCTATCTCACAGGAACGCTGGGAGGATTAAGTCACTAACATTTGTAAAGTGCTTTGAGATCCTCCAAAGGAAGATGAAAGGTATTATTATATTCACGATTGCCCTAGCCCTGGCAGCCCTGAAGGTCTGCGGGGAGGGGTGGGGGAGAGAGTCAAACTAGCCTATGGCCAGCTCCAGGACTGTGGGGGCAGGATATGTAAAAGTGGTGTGAAGCCACCTTTGCTGCCTCCCTTCATCTGTACTGAGTGCAGCTCAAGACCTAGCTCTCCCATCATTGTCAATGTCAGTGAACCTGGCTTGTGTCTACACATAACATGGTTAGTATATCGGATGCCGAACTGTGACTGTGTAACTGGAATGGCCCTCCTTCCAGCTCCTAGTGCAGCAGGGCATCCCAGAATGCATGCTCCACATGATGCTGGTGAAACCCTTTGTGCATGTTCTTTGGGCACGATTCTCTGCTTAAGCAGCATGGGGTAGCTGCTCAGATGTTTCCAGAATGCATCGATACATTCACACTTAGACAGGTGGTAGGAGTGGATGCACAAGCTCAGTCAACCAGTGGTTGTGTTGTGAAGAAAGGTATTGTGTGGATACAATTCAGCCATGTTTGTTGCAACGGGGTTGGATGAAGGTGTCAAGGTCTGGTTAAAAAGCACAAGAGTCCTTATGGTGTAGATGGAGCCCAAGTACTTTCCTTGAGGCTGAAGTTTGCATGATACCATCTGAAGCACATCTCCGATGGAAGAAAGCAACTCACAGAACCTACCTCCAGCCTGGTCCAGGTCTCCCTCTACCCTGCGACTGAAACTTGGTAACCTGGCTGGAAAAAATAAAGCACAGATCTGCACACTGCTTAAAGGCAATAATGAAATGAATGCCCATTTCCATTGGCGCACAGGCCACTCTCTATTAATTCTACAATAGCATCTTTTGGTGTCATATAATACATTAGCCCTGTGTAAGAGTTTTCTTTCCTTTAGAAGATGAAGCTTAGTCTCGATTGTTATGGTTGCTAGAGGCAACTATTCTGCAAAAACTGTTTATTTAAAATTTATTTAGCTAATTAAAAATATTGTAATAGCACTGTGTCCGTAGGATCCAATATCTCCTCTATACAGTGCATATAATGGGCTACGTGTTAACTTCTTCTGTAGAACCACAGACAAACGGGGAATATGGGGATAAAAAAATGGCTGCCACAATTCAGCTAATCCTAATGCACTATCTCCTAAAAAGCATTGGGACCCACGATCTGTCTCGTTTATTATAGAAAGAAAAGTAACAAAGTGTGTGTGTGTGTGTGTGTGCGTGTGTGTGGCGGGGGGTGGTGGAGGGAGCTTATAATGGAGTCAATTCAATGTAGTTGGCAACAGGAATAGAACAGCCTTACATCAGTGACATTTTCCAGTGAAACAAACCTGTCGTACAGAGAACAATTTTTAATTAACTCTATATCTCATGTGTCGAGGAACGTGAGCAAACTTCTTTATGACTTTACTTTCAGCTCCAAAGTACATCCCAATTTTTACTCTCCAAGAATAGAACCGGGGGGGTGAATGGCAGGGAAGGGTGGGTTTCTAAAAATGCATGTGAAATTAAGTGCAAAACAACTTTGCAAGTATGCTACTGATTTTTTTATCTGCCTCTTTTCCATAATGCAAAGCATAGTGCATTAACCATTACATGGTCCTGAAAAAATTCATGTGCTGCCAGAGGTGGTTGAAGTATGTATTGAGATTGGAGCCACCAAATATTTGACTTCCCGTCCAAAAAGGGTGGCCCCACCCAAGACAGCAAGCAGTATGTGCCATACACACTGGCCAAATCAGTCATTCGATCCCCAACTATCACCTGCCCACAACTTCTCTCCTGCCATGAGATGGTTTGGGAGGAGCTGCCAATGGTCCAGAATGCACCTCTCCTTCCTGTGACATCTGCTGCTCTCTGTTTCAATGGCAAAGCTTGGATCCCGTGGAACTGGCTTTAGGGTGTGATTCTGTGATTCTTTAGGGCGTGAGCTCCATGCATGGAACTCCCATTGAAGCAAATGGTTGCTCTACATGAAGAGGGCCTAGAAGATCAGACCCTTAAACTTAATGTAACCCACACACCTCCTGGGTGTGGTGCTCTGTCCCATCTAGTGGCACCAAGACCACTGAGAGAGAGAGACAGAGAACAATTAATGAGTCTGCTCTACAGCCTTAGCTAACAGCCAGTTGGCTTTTAGCTCATGAGGAAGAGGCTCATGCACTAAGCTCCAGAGGTTCCTGGTTCGATCCCGCCTGCCGACAATCGGCATCTGTTGGTGTTACATTAACACTCCAGCACTTTGTGATAGGAAAGTCTCCTGACTTGGCTAGAAGTGTTGGGAAGGTGGGAAAGGAGGGGACTGGTTGGCAGGGTGGTCCATTGCAGAGGGGAATGCACATTGCCAGTTCTCCCAGGGTGGTGGAGCTGCCACCATGTGCATGTTGGAAGTCTTTATAAGGAATTCTTTCAGGAGGCTCCCAGTGCAGTACAACCCCTCTGCACATCATCAGTGTGGCCTTAAGCCGGAATCTATCCATAGGATAGCACAGAGAATGTAGACATAGCCCTTGGAACAAACAGATTTCAAATAATTGCTGTATATGGCTCAGTTCTGAGCCACCTCAGGTACCCATGCAAAAAAGTAACAGTGGGTAAGGCACTGCATGCTGCTCACATGGGAAGGCGAGCAGGGGGAGCAGTCTCTATGGAGATGCTACACTCTGTCCCACGTATTTGGGTGAGGGTGGGGGCTTGGCCAGCAGAACTCAGCTGGGGCACCAGGGCAGGTAATCGATGCCTGGTAAAGGGCTCTGTGTCACAATCAGGTCCCAAGTCTGCTCCTTGGGCAGTGCAACAACAAGGTGAGGCTTACACAGAGCTTGTGGCAAAGCCAAAACTGAGCCCATACTGAAGCACTAGAAAAACAAGGGACATTTCTCCAGTGTGAGACTAGTGCTAACCCATATGCTTTTTCCTGGTCAACAATATCAAATTATTATTATTATTTGTTGTGTTTTTTCTATAGATGAGCATGGAGCTTTGCAGATAAGCACCAGCATGCTCTGCCCCCAAAGAGTTTACAGTCTGAACTAATGGACAGGCAAATGAACTGGAGAAGGAGTAACAAAAGGAGAAGGTCATATTTGGCTTGGCACATCTCTTGCCAACTTGGACTTGATTTAAAATATATATTGCGTTTATGGCACTGGCAGGAAAGGATTACTATCAGGCAAGCTGAAAGAAGTGTGGTTTTAGTGGGGACTTGAAGAAGAAAAATCAACCAGCTATAAATTAACCAGTCTGCAGGCCAAGGAGCTTTAGGAATGTAGCCAAAGAGCCCCCAAATCTCATGCACATGTCTCAGTAGAGTGTTCTGTATGGGCTATGCAGCTGCTCCCAGCATATAGGCTGCAGCTGTGTTGCAGAACTGGAGGATGACATGATGAGCACCATAGATCATATGAGATATGAGCTGTGTGCTTTAACTCAACTCAGACTGGGTTTCCGAAGTCCTAGAAAGCATAATGACAGATCCAGAGGGATCGTTAGCCCAAGCCTGCATAATAATCTCATCCAGGATTTCCCTAATGGACAATAGTAAAGATGTTTCTCAAAATAATGGGTGAGTCAAATGAACCAAAGAGCCGCTAAGTAGGAGGATATATGATCTGGTTCAGGGGCCTTGGAGTTGGGAATGGGAGAGCCTTACAAGCTGTAACAATTCTGGAGAGCTATGCCAGTGAGTGAGTAGCAGCCACTGTGTTAAATACAAGGGTCTAGGGAGCATTATATTTATGGATGAAGAATTATTTTATGGGGTCAAATCCTTCTCCCATTGCAGTTAATGGGAGTTTTGCCACTAATGTCAATAGGAACAGCATTTGATCCATAATGAGAAAATAATAATGGTAAAGAGCCACCATTCAGAGTAGCCAAGCACCTTCTAAAGAGATGTAGGAAAACTGTATGTCGTTTGGGTGCAAATATAGGTTTTTACATAAAAGTCAGTCATTCCCCAAACATTTGTGCAGACAGGTGAACAAAAAGGGGGTGCAAAGTGTTACTGAGTTGCACCAAAACATTTTAAAATAGTTTGTTTTAAAATTCTTAAGTTTTGGACACTATAGTTTTAGCTTAGTTTTTGGGCCAAAGTCAGCAGCGTATGAGGTGGTTACAGTGCTTTGAGATCTATGGATGAAAAGCACTACAAAAGATCTATGTATTATTATTATAAGGTTTAATTTACAGGTAAGATACGTGGGATTCTAAGTTGTTTTAATTTACCTCTTCTTCCATTTCCTCGGCTTGTAAATTACACAGACTTACTCACACTCATGGATGTGTAATTTACACCTCTTTGCTCAGTACCTCTGAATTTAGTCCATTGTCTCTATCCGAGGCAAACTGAAATGCCTGGAAACAAGTTATAAAGAGATCACCTGATGCAGCTTCTCAACCAATAAAGGGCCTTTACAGACTCCTTCCTGTGTTAGGTTTCATTAAGGTTGGTTGTACCTCCAGAGTGAGTTGGGCCCAAGCTACCTAACTCACTCCGGAGGTACAAATAGCTTTGTTTCACCACCCACAGTGTGGTTATGCCCCATACTCAGAGATCTGCTTGTCTGAGTTATTTCAACCCATCTCTATTTTAAATAAGCTGGGAGAAGAAAGTCGGAGATCAATAAAAGTGAAGCACATAAGGCAGCCAGCAAGTAATAGCTTTAAGTATTTCCCCTAGAGACCCACTGCACCAGAAACCTGCCACTTAGTGCTGGTGATTCTGACACCTCCTACAAACTGGCTGTGGGTGGCCATGCTCAGTATGTGGATGGGAGGCTTCTAAACAACACCCCTGTTGCTGCCGGAAATTCAGTAGTGACCCTCTTTTCTCGGAGTCAGTACTCAGTCAATGGGTCAGCATGTTTGCAGGGGCACTCGGCTGCTGGTGCTGTTATTTTTTTAGATGAGATTTAAAACCAATGTTCCCACTGTCATCAATTGTATTAAATGACACCTGGCCTTCTCACTAACATTTGGACGTTAACACCAGTGTCCTGGGCAAATTTCAAAGCAGGCATTTATAGTCTGCCTCCCTACATTCCCTGTTTGCAGTTTTTGTTGTACACAGAATTTTTCATTCCTGTCCTACACTGACAAGTATTGTAGCTGTGTGCTGTTAAACAACCAGAGTGTTTTGCCCCAGAGGTGGCTGCATTTTATTGATGTATTTAAATGATCCCTTTCTCAGTTTGTAACAAACAGCGCTATCAACATGGAACATGTAGTTATTATTATTGCCTAACTCTGCCCTCCTTTCTCAGAGCATATTCCCATTGCAGGATCGGCCCCATTGTAATTAAACCTGTATAAGAAGCTTTGCTCATCTGTGTAGTCTCTAGGAGTGACCCAGGTTCAGCTTAGAATAAAGTAAAGGACAAACCAGATAGACGCGACAACCCATATGTTACTGACTGGAATGAAAACCTTCTCTAACTGGTATGCGATAAGACCTAAATATTCAGTCTGACACAGGGTTTAGCACTATGTCAATGAGCCCTCATGACATGAAGCTGTATCTTTTGTTCTTGCTGTGCATGAGCCTTTTATTTTCAGAAATGCTAAAAATTTGCATGCTATTAAAATGCATATTCCATTGGGCTTTCCATTTAAATTTGTTCTTAACAAACAGGGCTCAGTTTCACCATTGTTCAGTGTTTCTCTTATTTAAGCAAAATTTTAAGCCCTTCAGCTGCTCTGCTGAGATTTTTCTTTCATTACTTTATGGCAGATGAAAGTTAAGAGGCCCAATTATGAACATTTTATGATGGCGCAGAATATTATTAAACCACTTAAGAGGTTATTAACACCTTTTATGTACCTCATTATTTAAAAGACTGCCATATTTAATCATTTTAGCACCATTAAATTGGCATTAACAACAACCCTGTGACTTACACTCACAAAATGTCACAATTTGACAACACTCATGTAATAAAACATCTTGGAGAAACCTGCACGCTCCAGGTGAGGACTAATGCTTCTTGAAAACAGGAGTTTTTAGTAGCTTTATAGCTACAGAGAGGCAAAAGGGGACCCACAGGCACTGTGGCTTTCTTAGGCCTTTCCCCCATTGAAGCATTTTCTTTTCGGGAGGTCAGACTAGATGATCATAATGGTCCCTTCTGACCTTAGAGTCTATGAGTCTATGTCCAAATGCAATTGGATGCCCTCGCTCTCCATTTAGGACCTGTTACCCGCCAGTGGACAATATTGAGAATAGCACCTGACTATACAGGCATAGAAAAAAAGAATTGTGTGATTGCGTTTAATGCCCACCAAGGTTTGAGATGACTGGTCATAGCTGGATGCAGTGAGACAAGCGAAGGGCAACACTTGTTCCATACGCGGCTCTCTCCATGAACAGGCGAGCCTGTTGACAATTCACTGCAACACTGTCCTCCATTAGAGTTGCTTTTTGCAACCCTTAAACATTGTGCTTTTGGAAAGTGATGCAATAATTACACTACTTTTGGCTCCTACAGTGCCTCCCATTGGAGACCTCAACACGTTTTGCAAACATGAAGGAACAGATTCTCTGCTGAACTCAGCTTTTGCTGGGTGCCAAAGACGGGCTGTCCGAGCAGTGCCGCCCGCCGGGAGGGGGAGGGGGGGGTGAAGTGGGGCAATTTGCTCCAGGCCCCGGGCCCCGCAGGGCCCCCACGAGAGTTTTTCGGGGCCCCTGGAGCGGGGTCCTTCACTCACTCCGGGGGCCCCGGAAAACTCTGGCGGGGCCTGGGCCCCCGGAGCTTCTTCTGCTCTGGGTCTTCGGCTGCAATTCGGCGGTGGGGGGTCCTTCCACTCCAGGGCCTGCCGCCGAAGTGCCCTGAAGACCCGCGGCGGGGGGGGGGCCCTTCCGCCCCGGGACCCGACGCTGAAATGCCGGGTCTTTGGCGGCACGTCGGCGGGGGTGGACCCCCGCCGCCGAAGACCCCAAGCCCCCTGAATCCTCTGGGCGGCCCTGTGTCCGAGAGCCATTTACAGGTCCTTCATTCTCTGCCTGCTCCAGACACAGGTAAGAGCAGCCTGGGGGCTACTCTAAACTGCACCAGCTGGAGATAGCTGGCCCCTAGGCGACCAGAGATAGTGAACGCTCATCACTCTCCAGCCACTCTCTCGCTCCACATCCCTCCTGTCTTTCTCTGCTCCTGATATGCTCCTTGCTCTAGGGACTGTGGCGGGGGGAGTAAGAGCTAGCCCTGCCAGCTCTATGCCCACTAGTGACTATTCCATGCCAGGGAGTGTCCACAGTAGGGGATTTGGGGGGTTGGTGGCGCCTGAGTGGAATAAAAAGAGTAGAGTGGGGCCAAGAATCTAGTCCAAACTGTTTAGTCTTCACTCCCCACTGAGGTAAGGAAGCAGCGTTAGCCCCATTTTACAGCTGAAGAAGGTGAGTCACAGAGCAGTTGTTAGGTGACTTTTCCAGAGTGACACAGGAAGTTGGAGCAAGGCCATGGTGCGATCGCAGCTGCTCTGAATCCTGCCTAATAACCACAAAGCTGTCCTTCCAGATGTCCATGTTCAGGGCAAACATAGCTGGGAATTCCTATTTCATATTTCTACAGCACCTTTTACACTGGCCCTTTGGCTTGCTGAGGAATGGGCACATTCTTGGCTGAAATGGAGTATGTTTTAGAACAAATGGAGAGTGAAATAGGGCAAATCTTTCAGAGAAATGGGCGCCCATTTTCAACTTCAGACGGAAACTTGAAAAGATCCTCAAAGTCTGACCCCCTTTCCCTTCCATTGCGATTACACTGCACATCCCTGAGCATGACCCCAGGATAGCCATGTACCAGAAGGTGGGCGGAAAGGGACTTCAGGAGCAGCAGCTCACCTTGTCTTGGTATCCAGAATGCTGAATCACTAGGGGACAGACAGACTTTGCCACCATTGCGCAAACCTCTCCTCGCTCTGTGAGAGGATATCCCCATCCGTTTGGGTAGCAATATTTGTGGCATGCTGCTCAGCATGACTCAAGGTGGCAGAATCTGACTCTAAGGGCTAGATGGTAACTTTACAATCTGGCTTGAGTAAGGGGCCATACGGAGCTGCCCTGCCCCAGGAGCAGACTAGAGAAAGGGTTGTGACCCACAGAGTCCCACTTCCTGCTCAACTACTCCTTGCTCAGGATAAGGAGTAAGTTCCTGTGCCCTTTTCTTACATCTGTCTGTGCACTCAGCTGTGGGGGCCGAGTCAGGGCTCCTCTCAGGCCCCATCTACTTGCTTATATAACACCCTGCTCACTGTGTTATGTGTCCCCCTCCGTGCTCAATCCACAGAGGAAGTGAGCCTATTACAGCTACTAGTTTAAAAGGCTAGTTCTTTAGCTCAAGGTGTAGCAGCTCTTCTTGACCGTCTTGTTCTGGAGATTAGCTAGTTCACTCCTCAGTGCAAACCAAAATAGTAGCCATCACCCTTGCAGTAGGGAATCTTGGGTGATTATCTCCCACAGGGGAGGAAGTAGAAAGCACCTTCTTCCCCTGTGCAGCCAAGTCAGACCTGCAGCTGTAACAATCTTCCCTGGGGCTTGTAGAATAATGCAATAACATCCTCACACATCCCTGAAGGGTTTCAATGCTGTTGTTTTTCCCATGTTCCTCATTTTTGGGTCTCTGTCCCTCTTTTTGCCCTGGAAGGTTGAGGCTGAAGTACGATATGTTGGTTGGGAATTATGCTCTTAATATTCGACTCTACCAATTCATTGTGAGCTAGATCCAGGGGGGGCGGGGGGGGGGAGAATAGAACACACAGACACAGACAACAACAGCAGAGTGGCTAAGTGGAGCGTCATGTTGATCAAGGCAGAAATATTTTTTTAAATGTCCTGATTATTTCTTACAACCCAGTAAAAGCCAACGTGACCTGGGTGCCTCAGAGAAGGTCTGATCAAATTAGGAATGTTCCTATTCCATTTGACTCACAGTTTGGTGCCACAGGAAAAAGAATCCATTTGTGGGGGGATTTTTTGTAGCAAAATACATGTTGAATTCAGCCTTTTCTTTTAAGGCTTGCAAACAAAACCCCCACAGTCCCAAGATGAATGCTACTAATGTACTATGGACTTAGGCATTTTAAAAACACATTCTTGTATCTGCTCTTAAAATGCCTGCTATAAATATGAAGACAGAATCAGGAAAATATAGTCCATCGCTCACCTGCCCTGACTCCGACAGGGTTCCCTTTCTTCAACAGGGTTATCCAGCACCAGCAGAGAAATAGGAAGAGTCCAGAATGCTTTAGGTTTGAACCATGAAAGGGAGCCCATTGGCTTGTCTTTCAGACACTATCCCTCACATACAAGTGACTGCATCTAAAATCAATCAGATCTGTGCACAAAACATACTGATACCATCGGCTGGAAAGATGCCATCACGGCTATCAAGGATATTAGTTCAACCATTTGGGGTAAATGTCAGCAATTCCAATGCAAAGAGGTCAAGACATTCTGCTGTTAATTATGCTGTCTGTCCACAACAAAACTCCCAGTGTTTAATGTTAATCACTGGCTCTTGCCTATTTGCAAGGCCCCCGATGGAATATATTAAGGCTTGGATTTGTTTTGCTGTTTGTGCCGCATCCATATCTGCAGCAGTTTAATGTTGACAGACCACCGTGTCTCTGATATGTATGACAGGAGCCCCTCGACAGAGAAGCCTACACCTCACATGGCAGGCTAGAGCGCTGCATCCCGAATTACTCAGCTGTCTACTGTCAGCAGAATGAGAAGGGTCTGACTAGTGAATCCACCATTGGAACAGAAGCAGGATTGAGTAATTATTTTAAAGGGGGGGAGGGAATTACCACTCATTAAAGTGAGAGATTAATAGCAATGCTTTGGGGACCTACCTAGGTCTCTCCTAATCCCTACCTTCAATCTTCCTCTGTTTCCCTCCTAGAATATCACAGTTGGAAGGGACCTCAGGAGATCATCTAGTCCAACCCCCCTGACAGATTTTTGCCCCGATCCCTAAATGGCCCCCTCAAGGATTGAACTCACAATCCTGGGTTTAGTAGCCTAATGCTTAAACCACTGAGCTATCCCTTTAGTCTCTTCTGCCCTAAACCATGCCTTTTGCTTCCTATTTTAAAACCCTTTATGGTCCCTCTCCTGTTCTCATTTCCCTGCTCTCTAGAAGACGGAGCACATTTTTCAAACGTGTCTGAGTGACTTAGACACCTGAGTCCCATTTTCAAAAGTGACAGAGGCATTTAAATCTTATTCAGACTCAGGCTGCTAAATGCCTACGTCACTTTTGAAAATGGGACGCAGGTTTCTAAGTCACCGAGGCACTTTTGAAAACTTTGCCCTCAGTGTTGTTTGGAGGGTGAAGGGGATGGCCCTGGGTGGCTCCATCGTACCGGCCTGAATGTGTTCTCGTGGTCTAGCTGACTACTCCAGGAGCAGAGAAGAGGGGGCAAAAGCTAAGCAAGTGGGTTACTGCCTGAATCTTTGGGCCTGGATCCAGAAGCTGCCCACAACCTACTGCATTATGGGCAGCCTCTCTGTACACAGAAGTGTCACTGAAGTCAGTGGGAGTTTTGTATCAGATGTGTTGCAGGACTGGACCCAAAGAAAGAGAAAAGCATAGGGATCAGGCCATATGGGGAGCAGAGCTGTGAGGGTCTTAGGCTTTGTCTACACAGGAAAGTTTTATACCAGTTATAGCTGTATAGTTATACCCATATAACCTCCTTGTGGACACTCTTATTCCAGTATAAATGGCTTTTTTTGGTTTAGCTTAAACCTCTTCCCAGGCAACATAACTAAACTAAAAAAAGCTCTCTTATACCAGAATAAGAGTGTCCACACAGCAGGGAGAGAGGTGATAATGGTGGTATAACTCTAACAATTAAAATTCACACCTTAGCTTATACCAGTAGAACTTTGTCATGTCGACATGCTCAGAGTAGTTGTGACAGGGTTCATTCATTTGAGCCAGAGCAGAGTTTTGCTTTTCTGCTAGGGAATGTAGCTTTTCACTTAAAACCCAGTGACAGTTCACAGCCTGGACAAGTCTCCTGGATTTGCTCCAAGTGTGAAATTTCATTCCACCCCATCCCAGTTTCAGATGCAAAGGGCAATTTTTATGCCATTTTTCATAAAAACTAGTAAAAAAACCAAAAGGGCATTTCTTGCCCATGGAAGACACAGCTCTGCTATAGGAGGCAGTTCTAACATAGCCCTCAGCCCAGCAAACCCCATTGGGGACGAACAGTCACCAGTAGAGCTGCTCTGCAATTTTTTTCTGCGGCAGAACTTTGTGACAAAAATGAAAAAAAAAATCTTTAATTTTCCAGGTAAAATTTTGAATTTTTGTTAATCTCAAAACCAAAGGATGTGTGCTGAAAATGGGAGTCTTAGTACCCCATGGGAGTTGTAGTTTGCTCCTTGCGTCCCCATTCTCCTTCAGGGGCTGGGATCTCCAGCTAGACTACATCTCCCATAAGACATCACGATCTCTCCTTTTGATGAGGGGAAGCTGTGCACGACGGAGTCCCTGTATGTGGTGCAGCCCATCCACGGTGGAAATTCCAGCCTACTGGCTAGACTAGTAGCTACTGCCTCTGCACTCTCTGTGTGGGAATCCCAGGTAATGAGCAATCTTGGATCCAGAGCTCCCTCCTGCAATGGCCCGCCATGTGAGACTATTTGGAGCCAGTGCAGAGCCCTACTTCTGCAGTATGGAATGGGTACTGTGCAGCAAAACCAACAGCAGCTCAAGCATCCCTATTCTGATTTTTTAGAGTTCACCCCTAAACTGCAATGTGTGAGAGGGTATCTCAGAGTGCATGCCCATTCCTTTCTCCACCTTTCTCTGAGGCTACCAATAAGACGATCAGCGGGTACCATTTGTAATGGACCAAAGTAACCAATTCCTATCACCCAATCAATCATACACCCAGATGATAAATGATTATTGTGACTACCAGTCTGGGCTGATGGATGGCTGCAGTCTTGCACGTAATCTGCAGAATCAAGGTGTGTATGTGTGTGAATTGCTGCTCAGTTGTCCTCCCACCCGAGGCCCATTGATTCTAGCTTTGAGCAGGGAGAAATGCATTTCACCCTCCATGCACAGAGTTCAGTGGGACAGTCACACTGCTATTCATCTAGTACTGAATAGCAGATTGAGGACTTGCCTAATTTCACTTGATTCAAGAGATCCTTGCAAAAAACAAAAACAAAAATGTAAAGGCCTTCAGGATCTCAGCTCCTGCATCTGACAAAGGGTTTTACCAATGTCCAATTATACGTACACTGTAGGAGAAAGAAGAGGTGACATATAGTAAGTCCCACTTTGGTCAATTCTTACTCAAAGATGGGTTATTGTAATCAAAAAGTGAGTTGAGGTTGTTGTTCTGTTTCTAATTATAAGACTTGATTCTAGAACAGGCAATCATACAAGTGAGATTGGCTCACCGTCCCACTTTAACTCCACATTGTGTCACACTGGAATGGAAATGGCCTAGTAAAAGCCAGGGAGTTCAGATATGATGCTGCCAGATCATTATGAAATATTCACAAGACATTTAATTTAATGTGGTGCTAATTGAATCCTGACAGCATAAGTTACTCTTGCTTGCAGCAATAGTTCATCACATTTGGGCAAGCGACATTCTCCCCCTTTGATGCTATCACAGAAAGTACCCTGCACATATTAGGGTATACAATATCTCAGGGTCCAATCCTGCTGGCCGCATGCAGGAAGAACTTTCTGAAGCCAATGGGAGTACAGCTTCACAGAGTGAAGCAGGTTAGTCCACTGTTAGGGGAGTAGCTTAGGAGTTGAGAGATGTAGGTTCAATTCCCTACTCCCCACAGACTTCCTGAGTGACCTGGGGCAAGTCACTTAGCCTCCCTGTGCCTCAGTTCCCAGCTGTACAAGGGGGATAATACAATGAGGGTGTTGTGAGGATTAACACATTAAAGATCAAAAGGTGCTCAGACACTAAGGGGATGGGTGCCAGATAAATAGGGATTGCAAGGTTGGAGTCTACATGGGTAAGTTTTTCGATATAACTAAGGTGTAAGTTTATACCAGTCTAGCTCTCATGATTTAACCTCCCACCCCATGTGCACACTGGCATAAGAATGCCCTTTTCCAGTTTAGTTTCTATTACTTGGGAAGAAGCCACTCATACTGCAGTAAGAGTATCTAGAGGGGGTTCTGTCTGTGTAACAATATTGATACCACTGGCAAAACTTTCCCATGTAGACAAGGTCTTATTCGCTTCTCCATCTGATTCTTTTCTAAACAAATGAACATAATGTTTAGTGACAGTTCTAAATTTGTTTATTGTTTTGTATGCTCAGTTTTCCCCAGGGGCATTAAACATCCCATCAGGAACTTTATTACTGTCTTAATTGTCTCTGGTTTTACTTATTTCAGAACCAAGTTTGAAACATTACTTTAGAAGCATGATGTCTGGATTCTTCAGAGGGGACATGTGGTCTAACGAGCTTGGGCCCAGGCCTTGGAGCCAACAACTCTTGAATGCTAATCTTGGCTCTGCCATGGCCCAGCTGTGGTTTTGGATGAGAAGCTTGACTCCTCCGCCTTGGTTTCCCAGCTGCAAAATAATAATGCATGCATAGCGCACAGAGGGGTGATAAGGAATAGCTACATGTTACCATTTGAGAAGTGCCGTGAAGAAGTAAAGTGCTATGTGAATGCTAAATGCTATTACTGGTGTGCACACAGTGATGGCATGGATACCGAGAAGTAGGCCAACAAACGGACACACCACTTTGTATAATTATTTGAAGCATCACTTCAATGTTTTCCATTTCCTAATGCATCCAGTGGGAAATTCACAGCACCTGCGTAGAGCCAGAACAAAAGTACAGTGGGGAAAACCCAGCCCTTAACCTGGGCTCAGGATACTGCAGAGCACTTGTGTGAAGTTAGGGCCATTGGAGTCCCTTCCACTACCCCCAGCACTGCCTTCCACACCAGCCAGTTTAAGCAAACAGAAGAGCTCACTTCTTATGCACAGGGCTATTGAGATCCTGCTACACCGCTGCTCCGCCCTGTCCCTCCTGTGGAAGGCAAATGTGGTGCAGAGAGCTTCTGTGGGACCCTCTGTACAGGTGTGGATTTCGCCCCATGAAATGGAGACCTGTGTGTTACAAAAGTGACCCAGGACATTTTTAATCTGGAGAGCAAGCTCTCCTCACCTATCCTTGGTAAAGAAGGGAATTAAAGGAGACTGGCTCACAACACAGGAAGGTGTTAATTAATTAAGCTGACAGTGATTTAAGCGCATTAGTTCATTGAATAAATGGCCAGCTGACTACGAGTTCTGACTTGAGTGCCAGCTGGCTATAAAAATGTATATAGTCCTAACACCACTGGAAATTCTAGAGAGGCGAAGTCACGCCCTGGTCCTTAAGGGCTGGCCTTCACTAGAAAACACTGGCATTTTAGCACTTTACCTCACTCACACCACGTTAATTATCACTGTGTGGTCCGTGTAGGCAGGGACCATCATGTCTGGCTACGTCTTCATTGCAAAGAAAGGGGCATTTTTACATCAAGAGAGATTACTTGATGTGCAACCCTGGCATAGACAAGGCACTGTCGTTTTTACTTCAGTGTAATTCATTGAAATCAGCTCCAGTTGAGGGTTGTAGAATTGACCTTGACTGACTGCATCAAGGTAAGAACTACCTGTGCCAAATTACTGGAGGATAGCCTGACTTCAGTACCGGGCAAACTGGTTGAAACTATAGTAAACAACAAAATTGTCAGACACATAGATGAACATAATTTGTTGGGGAAGAGTCAACATGGTTTTTGTAAAGGGAACTCACGCCTCACCAATCTACTAGAATTCTTTGAGGGGTCAACAAGCATGTGGACAAGGGGGATCCAGTGGATACAGTGTACTTGGATTTTCAGAAAGCCTTTGACAAGGTCCCTCACCAAAGGCTCTTAAGCAAAGTAAGCTGTCATGGGATAAGAGGGGAGGTCCTCTCATGAATTGGTAACTGGTTAAAAGATAGGAAACAAAGGGTAGGAATAAATGGTCAGTTTTCAGAATGGAGAGTGGTAAATAGTGGTGTCCCCCAGGGTCTGTACTGGGACCAGTCCTATTCAACATATTCATAAATGATCTAGAAAAAGGGGCAAACAGTGAGGTGGCAAAATTTGCAGATGATACAAAACTATGCAAGATAGTTAAGTCCCAGGCAAACTGCGAAGAACTACAAAAGGATCTCTCAAAACTAGGTGACTGGGCAACAAAATGGCAGATGAAATTCAATGTTGATAAATGCAAAGTTATGCACATTGGAAAACATAATCCCAACTACACATATAAAATGATGGGGTCTGAATTACCTGTTACCACTCAAGAAAGAGATCTTGGAGGCATTGTGGATAGTTCTCTGAAAATATCCACTCAATGTGCAGCGGCAGTCAAAAAAGCTAACAGAATGTTGGGCATAATTAAGAAAGGGATAGATAATAAGACAGAAAATATCATATTGCCTCTATATAAATCCATGGTATGTCCACATCTTGAATACTGCGTGCAGATGTGGTCACTCCATCTCAAAAAAGATATATTGAAATTAGAAAAGATTCAGTAAAGAGCAACAAAAATGACGAGGGGTATGGAAAGGCTTCCGTATGAGCAGAGATTAAAAAGACTGGGACTATTCATCTTGGAAAAGAGACGACTAAAGGGGGATATATATGATAGAGGTCTATAAAATCATGACTGGTGTGGAGAAAGTAAATAAGGAAGTGTTATTTAAGGCTTCTCATAACACAAGAACTAGGGATCACCAAATTAAATTAATAGGCAGCAGGTTTAAAACAAACAAAAGGAAGTATTTATTCACACAGTCAACCTGTGGAACTCTTTGCCAGAGGATCTTGTGAAGGCCAAGACTATAACAGGGTTCAAAAAAGAGCCAGATAAATTCATGGAGGATAGGTCCATCAGTGGCTGTTAGCTAGGATGGGCAGGGATGGTGTCCCTAGACTCTGTTTGCCAGAAGCTGAGAATGAGTGACAGAGAAAGAATCACTTGATGATTACCTGTTCTGTTCATTCCCTCCAGGGCACCTGGCATTGGCCACTGTCAGAAGACAGGATACTGGGCTAAATGGACCTTTGGTCTGACCCAATATGGCCGTTCTTATGTTCTTATGCTTTGTCTCCACTAGGATTTTGCATCGAGAACACTAACTCAAGTTGGCTATCTTGCTGTAAAAACACACTTTTTTTGCAGTGATAATAAAGCCTTAAACATCAGATCAGTTAATCATGGGTGAACCCTGAGGTTTACATTATAGGGCTAACTACAACCAGTTGACGTGATGTTAAATACAGCATATCTCAGTCTACACTTCCTACAAAGTCATGTTTAACATCCTATTAGTTCACATGACTCCTCAACTCAAGGTCTTATTTTAACATGGCCTAATCTGAAGACCCGATCTAAAGGGGTGTCAGATACTATGGTGATGGGTGCCAATACAAGAACCCCAAATAAATAGATCACCTACACTAGCCTTCTCCTCCATAAATTTCCCACTGTTGCTACCACTGAATGCTACTTTCCAAGTGTCACCACCTTAAGTAGGTTAAAATTGTGACACTGCACCCCATATTCTTCACACTGATATTATTATAATATGATTATGACATAGTTATGATGTATTTTATGCAAGGTAAGTCATGTGAGATGTCATTAGAAAGGATATGATTTGCTGAATATTTTTATCCTATTGGTATGCATGTATCATTCTTGTATCTGAAGTTATGAATATTGACTATGTATCTATTTCACATGTAGCTATTCCTGAGCAATGTCCACTAGGCAAAAGGCTCTCAGTCTAGATGGCTGGCTGGGAAGGGCCCATTCAAGATAATGAGCCATTAGAGAGAACAATGGGCCTTATGAGAAGCTTATGTCTCACCTGGGGAGCCTTCCTGAGGACCCTACAGACAGCCTCCGAGCAATGGCTGCTGTGACACTACAGGGACATGTGACAAGGTCACCTGGTGCTGGACTCCATCTTGGGATGTCAGTATTTTTCCACTGACTGGTGTGGGAACCAAGTTTTGAAACAAAGAGTTCCCGCCATATGCAAAAGCTATATAAGGCAGGGGAGTTACATCATTGTGATTCTTCACTGACTCCCCCGTCCAAGATGACTTGTGGAAACAGCTGAGAAACAAAGACTGAACTGGGGGAAGTGCTGGACACAGGCGAAAGGGATTTTTAGCCTGTGAATGGAACACCTGGGGATTCCAAGCTGTAAGCAAGTGAAGCTTGCCCCTTAAGAATCTGAAGCCTGCTTGTATCATCACTTGGGGTGAGAGTTTGCTATTCATATCCAATCTATGTAGTATATTAAGCTTAGTTTGCGCTTTTTGTTTATTTGCTAGGTAATCTGCTTTGATCTGTTTGCTATCTCTTATAATCACTTAAAATCTATCTTTTGTAGTTAATAAACTTGTTTTTGCTTTATCTAAAACCAGTGTGTGGGAGTCATAACTCAGGGCAGAAAGCTGTTGCATATTTGTCTCCACATTGAGGGAGGGGGCAAATTTCATGAGCTTATGCTGTACAGATCCCTGTTCAGTGCAAGATGGTATAATTTGGGTATACACTCCAGACGGGGTATGTGCCTGAGTAGCTGGGAAGTACCCTAGCTGTATTCTTCCCATGCAGGGGCTGGTCAGAACGTCTGCATGTAACTGCACCTGGGTGTGTCCCTACCTGTACATATGATGGTCAAAGGGAAGGCTTGGAGAGGGCGTGGCAGCTTGTCCCAGCAGTACAGTGTAAAAGGGAGCCCAGGCTGGTGGGTCAGGGGAGCTCAGTGGTACCCCAGTTCCAGGTGGCACCCCTGGGGGGGAACCTGTCACACAAATGAATTTGCATTTCCGTCTGTGTGCATAACATAGCCTCTTGAGAAAGGGATGCATGACATGCCCCACCTTCCATGGAATCCTGCACCAACTGACTCCCATAACTACATCTCCTCCGAGGGAAACTAAATGATGGTCTGGAAATCATCTATCTTGATTCATTTTATTCTGGGCTAGAGCAAAGCCAATAGACAGTGGGAGGACTCCACTAATAAAGTATTTTTTCCAAAGCAGAGAATACCAGAAGATAACACAACAGCAAATTACTGCATATTTTAAACCCTTGTAGCTAAACATACAGTTTTGGGGCTACGCCAGATATCTTGTGGTGCCAGTGAAAATGGGATACAGATGTTCACTTGTTTGGATGGAGACACTGCAATAATTCATGCCTGCTACAAATTATATGATGCCTCGTGCTCACAAAAGAACACCTCTATCTTTTTGTCAGTAATGAGAAAATATATTCTAGCTGCCTATCTTAAGGAATACAATGCCTGTGAGGATTTGGAATCTGGAAAGTTGGTTCTTTCTTTTCCATACTGCTACCTCTGCTGTAGAAAGCACTGACTTCTAAAAGTACTAGTACCACGGTACAAAACAAATGGTGTGTTAAAGCCATCACTCAGAAAAGCAAGTCAATTAGTGGCAGGGATAGGTGTAAATCATGTTAAAATGTATGAGTAAAAAGATATGTCATGGCACAAACCTACAGAAGGACTGTGAGAGAATTGGCCATGAAAAAGCAATCTGAAGTGTCAGTGGGGCCACACTACAGACTTCTGCTGTCTATAGCCATGTTGGTCCAGGGTGTGAAGAGGTGAGATCCCTGATGGACACAGCTGTGCTGGCAAAAGCTTCTGGGGTAGGTGTAGCTATACCAGCAAAACCGCACTTTTTGTGCATAACTCATTTAGCTCAGGGGGAATGAAATAAGCTGTACTGGCAAACATGCAGTTTTGCTGGTCTAAGCTTTGTCCACACTAGGAGTGCTAGTATACCAGTATGGCTATACCGGCAAAGTAGACCTGGAGTAGACCTGGCCTGAGACTAAGGCTCCTAAGTGCCTCAATCCCTTATACCAATTTGAAATTTTTACCTTTGGTCTTGCAACCATTCCTTTTGCAAATAGCCCCGTTGGAGTCAATGGGATTACTCAAGGCAGTAAAAGGCTGAAGAATCTGCCCCATCCAACTGCGGGGGAAATGTGAAACCTGTCAGGCATATGCTGAAAGGGGGTAAATTTCCAAAAGGGCTGAGGCCTGCTCTCCCTTTGCAGATGGAAAATGCACCTGCAAAACTGTCATCTGCAAATGGAATTCTGGGAGCAAGTCTGAGTACTTAAACACCACTGACTTGCACCTTCAATCAGATTTCTGCCAGCAGAAATGCAACTAGATTTGCATCCGCAATTCAATGGCAGGTCCAAGAATGCAGGGATGTCTGGCAAGGGCCAATGGCATCCCTAAAAGACAAGCCACCTCTTTGGAAATCTGGCCCCACATCACTTAGCTTTCACTCTGGCTATAATTTTTTCCTGTTTTTCTTGCAACATCTATATTTAAATAAAGAATGTTTAGCCTCTCAATCCATTGTTTCCTGGTGAAACCTTCACTGGAGCCAGAGTTAGTGCTGTGTGTTATGACCAATTTCATGGGACTTTGTGTGAAATTTTGTAATGTTTGCACCATTTTGTCCCCACCCTTTAAATTTGACCTTTATTTGCAGTTTTGACAACATGGCTTTGGACTTGCTGAGACGAGGGCAACTTGTAATGTATCAACATCAAAACTGTTACACTATGGCAAATCTCTAATTTACCCCAGTAATCACTAGGATAAATCACACTAATTGAGTCCCCATCATGCACCAGTGCATCACATCCACACTAGTGCAAAAACAGAGACAGAGTCTATTTTTGTTCTCCAAGAGTTCTCAAAACATGAATTTCCATGTGTTTCCAATGTGGAAATTAGAGTTACTTTAATTTGCAAATGAGACTATATCTACTCAAAAAATTGGCAATTTCCAATAAAAATAGTGCCCATTTTTTGCCTCGAAAATATAGACCCTTTTGAAAATTGTCCCATCAGATTTGGAATAGGATGGAGGTGTGTGTATGTGTGTGTGTGTGTGGGTGGGGGGGAATAGTGCCATGAATTTCAATTCGTTTTTCATTTCTCTAGGAGTATGTCACACACCTTTAGTCACAATGCTGCATTTTGTGTTGTCACATTAATTTTCACAGCAACAGACTGATATAAACACTGTGACTGCAGTGCAG
Source organism: Chrysemys picta bellii (assembly GCF_011386835.1). Taxonomy (NCBI): domain Eukaryota; kingdom Metazoa; phylum Chordata; order Testudines; family Emydidae; genus Chrysemys; species Chrysemys picta. The sequence continues at coordinate 43,815,638 of NC_088803.1, read as the reverse complement.
AATCAAGCAAGAGAAACTGGATTGATTTGGAAGCATAAATATCTTCAGTGATACTGAGGGGAATACAGAAAACAACCAGCCAAGAAATTGCTTTTTGTATAAATGTTATCTTTTTACAAGTGTGCTCCAGTGTGAACGTCCAGGAGCAACAGGGAAACCAGTGACCTTTTAATCCATTTATCAAGCTGATTGTCGCTCCTGTTCCAGTGAGGCAATACCACAATGAATAGAGGAGGAAGAAATTCAGTCTGCATTCAGAAAGTTTTATGAAATACAGGGGCCCAATCATGCACGATCTGCACAAAGGGAACTCCTACGGATTTCAGTGCGAGTTCTGTGCATGTAAGAATTACAATACCAGGCTCAAAAAAAATGATGTATTTATGACAAAAGAGCAGCACACACCCATTGAACCAGATCCTCCAGTGCTACCAAACCACACGAAGATTCCTTTTGTGAAGAGGAATCCTTCAATGGCATAGAGCCAACAGAATAGCTCCTACACCAGTTCCCTTCCAGCTAGTGGTACAGTGAGCTTGGCCTGGAAAAAAGTGGGTACGGCCAGGCATCCCTGTATCCTAGAGATCCCTAGAGGGTCATCCATGCTTTTGTCACCTCCAGATTGGATTATTATAGTGTGTTGCTACACGGCTGCCATAACTCAAGACCATTTGGAACCATCAGTTAGTGCAGAATGAGGTGGCTGTCTTGCGAAGCAATGTGTTGCCCAGTCTCCCTACTAGCAGCGTTTCCTGCAGGGAGCAAATTACACTGGAGCTCTATGATCTGCACTGTCAACCCGATGATATCTGAATGAAATTTAAACTGTTATCTTTATCTCATAAAGCATTATATGATTAAGGCCCTGCCTGTTTCAGTGACCACCTCTCCACTTGGCTCAGGAACTGAATTCCTTCTTTGGCCCACCAGAGCCCAGGTTTCTGAATTTTTCAACGCATGCTGCAAAGCTCATCTCTGCTACCAATTGTTTTCAGAGGAAGGACTGTGAGTTGCACTGGGTCATGGAGATTGGAGATGATGTTTTGTAATATATTTCGTTAGAGATTGTTGAAATGCATAAATGCATAAAAAATGGCAGTGGGAAGTGTTCCATGAACGAAGTGCTGGATAATAACATGAGAGGACAACCTGTTTCTAAAACGAAACTGGCTATTAATAGAACTGTTTACAGAGATGTTGCAATTGCAGCTAGCATTTCAGCCATGTGCAAACCAACTGACTTCCTGGTGCCTCCTCCAAACTCTTCCCTCCTGCAACCTGTGCTTCTCCCAACAAGTTCCATGCAGATTGCTCCATGATGGAATATCACACCGTCTGAACAGATTTTGCTAATAAAGGTGAGTTGTGTATCCACATGTATGCTACATTTCTCACATTTTCCCCACTCATTGCTGGAACTGCATAGTGTTTTGTAAAACTTGTTCTTCTGAGGCTGAGACTGCAGTTCCCAGTTGATAAGGCCAAGCTTCTGACAAAAAATTCCCTGAGTGGAAAGTCACTTATACGTGAATGGCTTGCAGTAGCCAGAGCTTTTAAAACAAGAACAGATAATGGCATCTTCATAATGGTGTGTACATTGCCTGACACTGGACTGGACTGGATATGAAAATTCACTCAGAGCCAGACCTGCAAATGCAAATCCACAATTTTTGAAGGGTAGGATTCAATGGAAGTTCTTAAGCCCTTTTTTATTGTATAAAGATCCACTAAAATTTTCAGTCTGAGCACATTATTTTTTTAACAAAAGAGCACGATACAGCCCAATATATCAGTCTGAAGCAAAGTGATTTGTGTCATGAATACTAATATGCATTTGACAGCATCACATAAATTCAACACATTTTGAGGAACATTAGCAAGAGTTGTAGCTACCGTACTTAAGAATTTTTTTTTCAGTTACAGAGAAAAGGAATCTAGAATTGTATTCTAAACAAATATGGCTCGGGTAATGGTAAAGCTTATGTGCGCCATGCTAGACCTGTGACTAGTGCACATCATTGATTTTGTCTACATTAATCACCCTAAAGCTATAGGAAACACAAGCTGACACTATGTAGATCTGATTTCCACATTAATTTGTTGTTCATTAGAAAGATTTTCTCTTTCTTATTTGCCGCACCCCTGCTGCTGCACGTTCATTAGGGGAATGGAATGTATTCCAAATATTTCCTAGCACGGGCAGGGCAGATGGCTAAAAGTAATGTCGCAAATTCCTTTGGAAAAGAAAAGAAAACAAAACACCAAAACCAGAGGCATCAGTTCTCCTAATGCTGATGTGTTTCACATTTTTATGTCCCTCTGGATATAAGACATTTTATGTCAGGGTTATGTGAAGGGCTGTATATTGATGGGTGTATATCACATTTAGGGTGACCATATAAGACTAAGCCCCAAATATCGGGCTATAAAATCGGGACATCTGGTCACCCTAATCACATTACAAATATGATGTTTGTGTGGCCACTTTTTTTTTTTTTTTTTTTTTTTGCAAACACTGGGGTAGAGTCAGGTGAAGTTATGCACCAGCCAGAGTCATCCCCAGGCTGAATTCAATCTATCCCAGTTGGAAATTCTCCTGGGAGCAACCAGCCTGCCTGCTGCACAACCGTAAAAGAGACATTAGGTGGTGGGGAATGTAGGAGCCATGGCCCCAAATCGTTTCAGGCACCAAATGCCCCCCAGGGTCCTGGGTGGTAGAAGAGACTGTGCTTCCCATTGGTGTTCTAGCCAGCTTTACACAGAGCAAGAGGGGGAGTACAAATTCCTTATGTCCTCTTCCCCCCCCGCATAGGTACGGGCGCCATGGAAGAAGAGATACCCTGCACAGGTCTAAATGTTCAGATAATGACAGAGTAAGTAGCCACAAGTGTGCTTCCCTCTTGACTCCTCTGTAGAATCAAGAAAGTGAAACGGAATGGAAAATTCAGCTCTTAGATCCACTTGAAAGATTTCAACATTGACTCTCTGCTCTCACTTCATGCTCACTTCTCCTGTTGTCACACAGACGGGAGAGCAGAATACCAGAGTCAAGATCTATCAGGCAGATCTGCAAGCCCTAAATGTGGGTAATAAAACAAAACAAGTTTCAGAGGGGGACTCCTCATTGTTTTTGCTGATACAGGCTAACACGGCTACCCCTCTGAAAAGTCACTACAAAACAATCATTTTCCCTCTGTTGATATTCACCCCTTCTTGTCAACTGTTGGAAATGGGCCACATCTACCCTAATTAGCCCCGTTAGCACTGACTCCCCACTTGGGTAAGGCAACTCCCATCTTTTCATGTGCTGTGTATTTATACCTGCCTACTGTATTTTCCACTCGATGCATCTGATGAAGTGGGTTATAGCACACGAAAGCTTAAGTCCAAATAAATCTGTTAGTCTCTAAGGTGCCACAAGGACTCCTTGTTGTTAAAACAAAACAACTGGATTTTATTTGTTGTCTTGCCAAAGGCATCCACTGCTCAAGCTAGGAATGGCCCATGAGCCCCTTGACCTTCAGGTCCTTCCTCAAACCAACACTCTTGCAATGAAGCCTTGTAAAAAGGACCCACTGCTGGATTCTTATATCTCTTCTGCTCACACTAGCACATGTCAGACACAAAGAGTCTGAACTGAGTGTCTGCATCTGTACTCTAAGCTCCTTCACAGCCACTGTGCCTTCATATTTGTTTTCAAAGTGCTTAAGCACAGTGGTGGCACTCAATGAGTCATAAACAAATGAAGAGAGTAGGGTTGCCAACCCTCCCGATTGTCCTGGAGTCTCCTGGAATTAGAGATCAATCTTTAATTACAGATTATGTCATGTGATGAAGCCTCCAGGAATACATCCAACCACAACTGGCAAAACTAAAAGAGAGAGGGGCTCAGATAGAACCCTAGATCTGAACTGAGGAAAGTTCCTCCTTGGCATCTCTTAGCCACTGTTGAAAACAATTCTCTCATGGATGTGGACAGAGTCGGTCAAGATCAACAAGTACTGCAGCGCAACATGCTAGAAACCTGACAGAAGAAAGAAATGTGTTTGACCCCGTCTACACCAGTGAGTCACCCAGTTCCAGCACACAGGGAAGGGCTTGGAAAAACCTGTTTTCAACACCTGTTGCAAAACCCAGCAGGATTTCTAGTGCAGACACCCCCTTGGGGCTTAAGTTTCAAAAGGGATGAAGCCCAGCTTTTCTTTCTGCAGACAGAGTTTGCAGTGTTAAAATGTGTGGGTGCAAACTGTGGAACTTGTGCCTCTAACTATACATAATCAAGTGTTAGAACCCAACTTTGATCCAGCAATTCAATGGTGGGCTCAAATTTTGTAGGCACAAATTGCTCCTCAATTCAGAAAAACATTTAAGCATGTACTCAGCTTTAAGTCCCTGCTTAAGTCTCATTGACTTAATTTCATGGGGCCTGATCTTTCTTTATATTGTCTTCAATTTTTGTGCAGTAACATGTATGTTGCCTTCAGTAGGACTTAAGTACATGCTAAAATCCTTTGATGAATTGGGGGCCCCAAAAAGGACGCAATCCTTTGAAAATTTGACCCTTACTATCTACTGTTAGGCTACTTAATGGACCAAAGCATGAGATCACCCTTGTAATAGATTAGTACTTATGTGGGACCATCATGTTCCTCATTGGAGAGCTGACTTTCGTTGTTCTATGGCTGAGAATAGCTAACACTAATCCTTGTTAATACCCCCTAGAACTGTCTAGCAAACAGTGTTTCAGCTGAGGTTTAGAACCCTGTCTAAGCCATACACAGACGTATATTTTTCAGTGCCGAGTTTTAAACTACTTACCATCAGCTGGCCAAGAGTCTTCAGAGATAAACAGTGGGGATAATTCCATTATCAAGATTTCTTTTTAATTTGTTTTTACTGAAATGTTGAAAATGTATTTTATTCACAATTATAATGTGTTGGAATGAAGTTTACCCTGGGTAATTTACAGCACAGCCTACATATGTATAAAATATTATCACAGTCATATTTTTAATTAAAATCTGTTAAGATGATACCCCCCCCCAAAACCTGAACCAAGATTAAGTTTCTAATTGTTTTAACAGTGAGATTCAGTTCAGTGAACACAGGGCATATTAGTTTCCTTGGAAACACTAGCAATGTATTAGCTGTATAAAATCTACAATAAAAGATTTGCAAAAGTAAAGCCTCTAGGTCTTAACTGATATTATAACTCTTTTCATTTTAAAAACCAGATTGATGTGTGGCCCCTGGGAAGTAGTCGTTTTGGTGTGTTCTGTTAAGCCTTAAAATTAATCAGTTGACAAATGACCAAAATCATTAAGAAAAGAATCTAAAATGGAAAACAAAAACCCTCTATCAACCCGTTATTCCTGATTCATATGGTTTATTTAAATGTGACTGCAAATACCACTGGTGCAAGCACTGCAGAGCTCAAGCAAAACTCCCAATGACTTCAGAAAGAGCTATAGAAATCTGGCTTTTTGTGTTTTAACATATATTTTATTACTATTATTTATTATGTACCACACATGGTACTATACGCCAGAACCTCAGCTGGTGTAACTTGGTGTCGCTTCATTTACACCAACTGATGACATGGCTCCATAAATTAGTCATAGGCATATAACACCATATGTTTTCATGACATAAGTTTTGGGAGATGTAGTCCAGCCACGGAGCGTGGCACAATGAGGAGAATGGTGGCATGAGGTGCCTGAACTACAACTCCCATGAGGCAATGTGGCAGGTCAAATGGACACACATCAGTGTCAACGTGAACCAAAATGCAATATTTTGTTTCAATTCTCCTGATGGAAAATCAGAACATTTCCGGAAAATCAAAATTTTCTGTGGGAAAAGTTCTATTTTATGGAAACAGCCTTTTCTATCGAAAAAACATTTTGACAGAATTCCTGATCAGCACAGCACAACACCACTTATGCTGAAACAATCTACAATATTTTAATATGTGTGATTCACTCTGAGCAGAAAATGTGGGGCTATATAGTAACTAAATACTGCAGAATCATGCTTTTAAATTAAGCAAAAAACACTGTAGATAAATTACCAAATGTATGATTTTAAATATCAGAGCACAGAGTAGATGGATGGGTTTTAACATGTAAGACTAATAACTCAGTTAAAATCATTTTAGCAGCTGCTGAGTAAATACATTTACAGAGAACATCTATATGGATGAGTTTGTATTTTGGGATTCCCACTCCCAATTCCCCCCTCCCTTTTGTGTTGAAGCTTCCAAGTTAACAGGTTTATTAGGTAATGATGACGATGTCAAATGTGCAGCTATGCAATCAACAAAGCCTCTAGACTGTAACATATACATATAAGTTGAGCAAATTGAGTGCAAGTTCAGCAGCTCATCCACAAACAATAGGCCTTTCTAAAGCAATAGGTCTATTCAACTACGTGCTTGGCTGATTGCCACCAAAAGCTGTGACCAGTCAAGCACAGTCCAGGAGTCTGCAACACCCACAGAGACACACACACACAATCCCCAAGAAGACTTTTCCTTGTGCTCTTTAGTAATTTCTATCTGCTGCAACCAGATCACTTCCACTGCACTTTTCCCTAGTGAGCAGTAACCAGATCAGATCTTTTATAGAATGAGATTCCTAATGCTTGCAGTTAAAAGCATCAGGAAGGTGGAATTGAGGAGGGTATGAAATAATAGGAGACTAAAGAAAAACAGAGTTCAGGGTATAATCTTGTGCCAATTGAAGTCTCTAAAGCAGTGGTTCTCAAACTTTTGTACTGGTGACCCCTTTCACATAGCTAGCCTCTGAGTGCAACCCCCCTTATAAATTAAAAACACTTTTAAAATATATTTAATACCATTATAAATGCTGGATGCAAAGCAGGGGTTGAGGTGGAGGCTGACAGCTTGCGACCCCCCTGAGAGGTCCCGACTCCCAGTTTGAGAACCCCTGCTCTAAGGAGCCTTGCCATTGACTTTTTGGGAGCAGAATCAGGCCCCACGTGACAAATGTGAAAAGGGATCTTTTGAATTTATTGGAGGGGTTAGTACACACCTTCTGCACCCAGTTACACAGAGGTGCCAAGAGTGAGCTGTGTTTAAACTAGTGGCATACACAAGGATGTGTTACCAAAAGCATTTCCGGTTTAATAACATGGTAAATAACAATTCAGTAGTCACTAAGAGCTGCTGTTCTTTGGTCATCTCTGTGAAGTGCTGTGTATGTGTGAAGTGTCAATAATCAGTGCCGAGAATGTCTGAAACTTTTGTTTTTTTCAAAAATAAGGGCCATATCCTCAGCAGGTATAAATCAGCTCAACACCATTGAAGACAACAGATTTGCCAATTTGCCCATGTCAGGACCTGGTGCTGAGACGTCACATATACACAGTGCTGTATTTGATTTAAGATTTCGCGTTTGATGACCCACAAGGGCCCTTATCCTTCAAAATGAGCGTAGTTACAACTAGGAACAAGCACTGCCCTTGACGGGAAGCACTTGCGAGATTGGGTCCCTTGTGGCATAGCAAAATATAAGCCTGGATGTGCTTCTGTATCAGGCTGTTTGCTTGTGTGTAGATTTCTTGGGGAAGCTGATGTGTGCACACAGATGTGTGAGTAACTTGAACAGGTGAATAGTGCTATTAAACCAGCTCTATTCACATCTGTAAAGTTACTCCCTGGCATAAGTCTTGCAGGATCACGGCCTATATGGTGACAAAAAGCTCCTTACTTCTGGTATTATACCCTATTATTATTTATTGATAATATTAAAACAACACCATATAATTAAACATTATGGGCTTTGTTCTAGCAGGTTCTGATCACTCATGACTCAGGATCAGACCCTATTAGAATCACACACAGAAATCCGACATATTACAAACCCTTTGTCTAGGCTTTAGTTGTGATGAATTTATCTGGAAAATAGCATTTTTCCTTTCTTTGTGAGTACAGCATGTTTACTTCTCCCTTCCCTCTTGGAACATGGATATGTATATTTTAAATATACTGAAGCTACCAAATAACAGGAAGAATTAATTTCTTTTTAAAAAAAAACAAGACGACGGATCTGTCTAAATTAAACTTCATCCGTGGCAAGAAGCAATGATGGCTTCTAGGAACGTGTTTCCATTGCTTTGTAGACAGAGACATTGGTGCAGCCTTTGCAAGGAGGCAGAACAAGTGGGGGGCCTGTCTCTTTAATGCGTCTAGTTCAGGGAGAAGAAGCTGTTTATTCCTTTGTGATAGCAGTGGGTCAAACTGAGGTTAGCAGCCCCTTTTTACAACAGCCTCTGATTGCAAGGGTAATGAATTGTGTCTGTGTGCGCAGACACCTCCTCCCCCCTCCTTCCAACACGTGGATTTAAAACCCCACATGGACAGCTGGGTCCTTCCTTCTCTTTGCTGATTAGCTCCCTTGCAACCAGTGGAAACTTCCACTTGAAGGAACTCAACTTTTGATTGGCTGAGTGGTGGTGTCATTTACATGTGGAGACAGAGAAACTCCTGTCTGTGAGTGACATCAAACCATGTCTGAAACCCACCTCTTGGGGGTCTGGAGAGATTTAAAGCGGCAGAGCGCTTTGATCAGAGCTTCTCTAAGCTGCAGTAGATAGTTATGACAGTACACGGTTATATTTTTAAATATTTTGTATATTTCCTCGGGTATATAGATAGATAGAGAAAAACTGAATATTCCCAGCCACAAAATCAAGCTGTTTTTTCAAGAATAGAGTGAAAATATTATGTATATTGAAATAGATGGAGAACACACAATACATATTCAAATCATCAAATCTCACTGTTCTTTTCAGTGGTAGCATTAACTCCCTTTGGAGGGACATTCTTGGAGAGTCTTGAAATATTTGATCATCCTCTAGCAACTGAAATACAAATAAACTGCATTTGCTCTAATTTGTTTATTTTTTGCCTGTGGGTGCAAAGCAAGGACTTGTCATTTAAAAGAGAGGGCAAGCATCAAACTTGGGTCTGGGCTCTACACAAAACTTGTACCCTGTAATTCTCCTTATTTGAGAGAAGGGATGAACGCACATACACATCTGTCTCCCAGAAAACTACAGAGCATTTGTGGGTGGCAGTAACTGAGGTAGCTAAAACAGTATTCGCCCCCCTAGGATATGTCTTCATTGCAGAGTTAACTCATGTGATTGGCAACCAGGTCTGAGCATACCATTTAGCTTGTCCACAGGTGTGAGCAGCCACCCCATTGCAAAGCCCTGCCTCAATTACTGTGTCCTCAGTGGTGTGGCTCCCTTGTGTGTGTCGCTAGGACTTCTGGGGACATATCCCATGGTTCTTTGTGCTGTAGTAAGCTCTATGAGTGAATTGTAGGAGAAGCCGTCTGTCCTCCTGGGCACCCGGGGGGAATTGTGGGAAGGCACTGCAGAACTGTCAGCACTGGATGATTTAGTTTTCATCCTCACTGCAAAATCTGTGGCTTATCAGCCCAGTGAAAAAGGCACCTGGGTTCTAACCCAGGGGTGGGCAAACTTTTTGGCCTGAGGGCCACATCGGGTTTCCAAAATTGTATGGAGGGCTGGTTAGCGGAGGCTGTGCCTCCCCAAACAGCCAGGCGTGGCCCGGCCTTGGCCCCTATCCAACCCCTCCTGCTTCTCGCCCCCTTGAGACTCCTGCCCCATCCAACCCAGGAGCCTGGCAGGAGAGTCCCACGGGACGGATGTGGTTTGTCCACCCCTGCTCTAACCCATACCCCAGCTACCTCAGGTTGAAACCACAACTGAATTTAGGTCAGAGGGTTTTTTGTATGGACAGGACGGCGGTTCAGGGCAACAGCTGGCTAAGAGCCTGGCTAACTCTGCAGTGAAGATCTGCCCCCAGGGTAGAGGTGCTGCAGCAGTGGAGATTTCGACTGACCCCATGCAACTTAGCCTAATATAGAAGCCCTTTCTTAAAGTTTGTATTGGGGTCTCCTTGAGAGAGACGAGAGTGTGCCTTTCATTTGTAAGCGCCTCCATCTAAAATCCACTCGTAGCTTTGTCCCTCACCAGGCAGACAGCTATAGACTTCTTGAGGCAGATCCTCAGCTGGTGAAAATTGTCAGAGCTCCAAAATGGAGTTCCACAGAGCACTGATAACTTACCCCAGTGGAGAATCTGCCCCTTTACATCTAAAGTGCAGAACAGAGGCAACAGAAGGAGATTTACCTGCACCCCAATAAGGTAGTTCTGCTACTCCTTTAAAAACACAAAAATATACTTGTGAACGTGTCTAGTCAGCAAGAACAGCACAATCTGGATTTCTGAGCTTGCTTTTCTACAAGCATCAAGGGGTCATGTGACATGGAGAGATATCCATTGTGGTCCATGTAGATATAGATATATAAATGCATCATTCTGTTCTGGCTAGGTTTTGACTATAAGATTTTTATACAAATAATATAAGATCATATCATATATATATATATGATTTATATATAAATCATATAATTTATATATAATATATATATATATATATAAATTTGGACAGCTTAACATATGAAATGTGCACAGACATTGGGCATCAAGACTGCGCCACAAAAAAGCACCCTCAAAGCAAACCTGGTCTGAAAGCTGTACACAAAGTTCTGCTTTCAGAATGTCTGAACTGCTTCACCAGAAGAGCTAGAAGACTTAACTTTGATATGCTGGCTGCAATTTCAGAATTTCAAAGGGTCACCTTTGTTTGCCTTCCAAAGTACCATTTCTCTGCCCAAAGAGACTGTCTTTCCACCCAGAAAAATCAGCCGGAGTTTATGCTTCTGTATTTTAAAGCGCTTTCTCTAGTGCTGTTTTATTTTACATACTGTCATTGCTATTCTTGCTTTTCAGAGCAAGGCAGTAAAATGTTTTCAACTTGGAAATCATGAATTCTGAGGATGTTTATTTTTTGCTAGTGGTATGTCATATTTCTTACCGATGCTTCCAGCGAAATATAAGTTACGTTGGAGTCTTTCCATTGATTTCAGTGGGAGTTGTACTGGGACCAAAATCAGATGGAACAGACTGAAGTAACATTCTAAGGGGGTTTCAGTACAATTAGTCTTTACAAACAAAAACAAGTGGACTTTCTAGTCCTCCTGTTTGTGAAGAAAACTTTCCATATGTGACCCAGGCAAATACTGTAAGTTTGCAGAGACAGAATAAAGCATGAGCTACAAGGCAGCTGTGAAGTGTCTTTCATCTAAATTGAGGGTTTACACTGAACCCTAATGATGACTATTTTCCAAATGATTTTTCTTTTAATCCCACCATACACAGAGTTGGAATTAAGTCACCAGGAATGATGGAACATGAACAACCAGGTGAGAGATGGAGCAGTAGCCACCAGGGGCAGGAGGGAAGGAGGAACATGGCTGAGGGGGAGTCACCCGATAAAGGGAAAGAAATAGAGGTGCATCCACCCAAAGGAGCGGAAAGGAGGACGATTCAACAGCCACCAGGGATGAGTTATGCTGATGAGTACAGTATAAATGCTGAGGTGGGTGGACATGTAGATTAGGTAGAGAACCACTGGAAGAGTTGAGTGGGACATGAAGATTGTTTCCCCACTCTGCTCATGGGAATGTGGTGTAGGGTGAATAAATCTTGTCAACTATTCTGAGATTCTCAGAAGAAAGGTGCTTTACAAGTGCAAAACTCAGTTGAAACTGACATGCACCTGTGTCTCTGCACAGCACTGTTCTGCTTTACCATGCCATGGAACTTGCTATAACTGGCATGGAGCAGATTGGAATCCCTAGAACCAAACAGTTTAAAAACAAAAAGGAAAGAAAAGAAATGTGGATTAAGAGGTTAGTCACCAGAAAGTCAGGAATTGTTAGAAATAAGCCTTGCTTGAAAATAAATATAGAATTATTCACCATGGTAACTATTACCCTATTGCGTTAGTGAATATCGATTTAACATTTATCCTGGGACTAATGCTGTGAAATATTTGGTCTCTTTAATGGACACCCTATTTAGTTAACAAATCTTTAGGGAGCAGTTGGGTTTTTGTGTTTTTTTCTTTTTTCCAAACTGCCTTGACCTATTTTCTGAAGAAAATAAATTGACTCCTAGGTTTAATTATTTCTGTTATGGGTCGTTTTTTCATGGTACTTTATATGAACTTATACTCAGTATAATAATTGCATGGGGTAGCTCAAATGCTTAACGAAATCTGAAGTGTTTGTAGTAAGGCCTAAAAGCAAAGATTTAAACATGTAACTGTATACGTGCTGAAGGCAGATACTGAACTTCTGTTCTTTAAATGGAGTAAAATTATCTTATAATCAAAACATAGCCAGAACAGAAGATGAATTTATGCAGCTCAGTTCATCCAAGGGTCTCAAAACACTGCGAACACTCATGAAACTTCACAAAACCCTGGGAGGTAAAATCAACCCCATTTCATAGATGGGAAAACCGAGGCACAGAGAGGTTAAGTGACATGCCTAAGTTCACACTAGGTTTGTGGTAGAACCAGGAGAAGCTAGAGTTCCTGACTGCAATACCTATGCTCTAACCACCACATTACTGGAGGATTAGTAAAATTAATACAAAGTTCAGAATAAATCAGTAAAGTTCATCTGATGTCCTTTAATTTTTACAAGCCCCAATCTAGAATTACTTTAATTATTCATTCTTACATCACGTCGGAAAAATGTTGGTTGTTCTTAAGGCCACACGTAGCTCTTACAATTAAATTCGGTAGTAAATGTTGCATTTTTAAACCAGCGTCAACTTGCAAATAGTGATCTATCTATTTATTTAATTATTTATCTTGGATGAAAGATTAAGAAAATGTGTGAACTTGCAGAAGCCTGCATCTGAAACTGGAGCTCATATCTGCCAAAGCTGTACAAAACTTGTAAAATCTCCCCTTAAAACAAGAAAGATGATTCACAGGAACAGTATAAACTCTTGCCCCCACCTTTTCCCAGCCACAGAGAAAGATGTCCTTTCATCTCCTGTGCTTGCTCTTTCTTACTCACCTACAGCCTGCTCCTGCTTTCAATTAAGTCAATTGCAAAACTCCCATTTAGCGAAGTCTGGGGGGAGCAGGATCCGGCCCAGACTCCATTGACTTCACTTGATAACTAATTGATCCTAGCCTCAAGAGGAATTTTGGCTGTGCAGAGGTCTAAATGAGAAAGTCTATATCCTGAAATGCAGTAATTATTTATCAAACATGATGCAGAATGTCACTTATTCTTGTTCAGGAACATGGACGCATATTAGAAGACAGAACACAGAGGGTTGCATGGTTAATTGCAAGATTAGTCCAAGTACATCAATGGTTTCCCATGAAATGTGAGTAAGGTTGTATTGTTAACATTGACTTATTTATGACTATGCTACATACTGTAAGTGTGAAGGCATATGTTAGTTGCAAGTACAGTAGTATGACCTAGGCTTAGCTCACATGCTTACAGAGCTTTTTGGGCAAGCAAGCAGGGGCCATTGAAATAGGGTCTTTGCTATTCAGTTTGCATCAAAAGCTTTTTTGGAAGAAAAGACCCAGTTCTCCAAGCCCCAATGAAATATGTCAAGTCATTTAAGGCTGCAGAGGCAAAATAGAGCATTCCTCTTTAAGGTTTCAATTCAGCAAAGCATTTAAGCATGTGCTTAACTTTAAGCACATGCTTATTACTTTGCTGAATAGGCTTGGACTGCTGAATCGAGGCCCAAGTTAGTTTAGTTGAGCTTCAGGTTATATGAAAACCAACATTTAAATTCTCTATTTGCATTTCCATGTCAGTAACACAACCAATTTTTTGTGTTTTCATAGCACTTAACAAAAGGGATCTTGGCACGCTTTGCAGCCATTAATGAATTGAGCCCATAAGGGAGATAAGGATTACAGACAGGGAAACTGAGGCATACCTCAATGGTGGTGGTTTGGCTAAAGCACAGAGTTGGGAACCAGAGGATTACTGGTTTTTTTCCCAGTGCTTCTCATGTAACCCTGAGCAAGTGATTTAGGCTAAAACTTTCGAATTGGGGTACTCACATTTAAACATTTCAATCCATATTTAGACACCTAAAAACTGTTGTGATTTTCAGAGTTGCTGAACTCTCCCAGCTCCCATTGACGTCAGGGTGCTCAATACCTCTGAAAACGCAGACCATAATTTTAGGTACCTACAAACATCCCTAATTTAGGGAGCCACCCAGGTTTGAAAAGCATAACCTGACTACAGGAAATCTGCACCACAGCCAAAAAAATAACTCTGCCCTACTGACTCCCAGTTCTGTGCCTTAACCACAGACACTACCTCCTCCTTCTAGTTCCTTAACTCAAAGTTGTATTCCATGCACTCAAATATGCCTTTTACTATGGAAAGAAAAGTCCGTTGAATTGGCAGAGTGACCTAATAGGTTTTCTTTGCCATCTGTAGTTCTACAAAAATTCATATCCTTTTAGCACTACACTGTTAGGAACCACAATCTAGCTTCTTAAGGCTCCTTTGCTATCTGTGATGCAAGACTTCTTCCCCCTGTTCATATTGGACTAGTTATTGTTGGAGATACCTACTGTCAGATGGCATAGTGTTAAGCCTAATCAATCTTTCAATAACATGTCCCTTTCCATCAGGCATTTTCCTGAGGGGCAGGTGAAACTATAGCCATCTCTGAGTATAAAGGATTATTTGAAATCACATTGTAAATAATCACGTGAAAAAAAATCCCATTTTCTGTGGGTGAAAATAAAAGTTCAAACTTGCCAATAGGTAAATCATGCCTGACTCCAAGACAATCTCCCTTCATCCTCTATGATTTCTACGGCTTTGCAAGATATTTTGGTTTTTAATTTAGTATTCATGGTTTGTATGCTTTTTATTTCGCACAATATTCGTAATAGCAGCTTTAGGGACCACAGGCCCAAGTGAAGACTCTTTAACTACTTCCAAGTACTAAATCATAGCTATCAAGAATTATGGGAAAATATGCCTTCTTGGAAGATAATTGAAGCTGACTTTATCTCTCAGTAACAGGATTTACCAAGTATTATGGGACCTTGTTCGCACCACTATAGTAAAGTGTGTATCAGCATTTTCATTATAAACCCCAATTTTCACAGGTCTATTTCTCAACTGAAAAAAATCACTCCTGATTAAAACTTGGCACACAAACACTCATTGTGGGGATGATTCCTTCCACCCACCCCTTATATCTGTCTAAAAATTAAACTGGGCTGGACATTTTTAAATTAAATGACAATAGAACTGTATCTCTTTGGACTATTTGTTGAGGTTTGCGCCTATAAGGCAAATCCTGGTTCAGCTGACAAGTGATCCAAGTAATCAAGCCATACAATGTCTAATTGCTTTTGGTGTCTTTACAAAAAAATAAAAATAAAAAAAAAGTGACATGGAATTTTGAAGTCATTGAAACTCCTGTTCTTAAGGATTACCAGTGGCACCATCATGCTTTGGCAAGTCTCAAAGTCACCTTACATTAAGCCCAATCTTGTAACTACTGCACATACACACGAAGTTTGCACTGAAATTTTCCTGCAGAAAGACCACAGGTTCAAGATTTATAACTTCAGAGCCTGAATCAATGGCAAAACTCCCACTGACTTCAATGACAGCAGAATCAGGTATGCTGTGTTTTCCTCAATGCTTTTATTTTCCACACCTCCACATTCCCTTCCCTGGAAAGCTCCCCCAACTTTTCACTTAGGAGCTGTCTATACAACCAAATCTGAAAAGCCCCAGGGACGTTGCTATACTATAATGCCCTATTTTGTTTCTCTCTCTGCTGAAGGGGCCTAGCCATATTACAGAACCAAGATAAAGCCCTGTATATCCTGTATAGTCCAAGGCCAAAATTTTCACAAGAGGGCACTGATTTCACATGCTTCAAGTGGTTAGAAATTATTCAGGGCAGTGGTTCTCAACCAGGGGTCTGGGGCCCGCTGGGGGGACACAAGCAGGTTTCAGGTGGGCCGCCAAGCAGGGCCAGTGTTAGACTTGCTGGAGCCCAAGGTAGAAAGCCAAAGTCCTGCTGCATGGGGCTGAAGCCCAGGGCCCTGAGCCCTGCCCCCTGGGGCTGAAGGAGAAGCCTGAGCAATTTAGTGTCGCGGGTTCCCCTGTTCCCCCCACAGTTGCCCTGCTTGTTACCCCCTAATGCCAGCCCTGGTTTTTATATGCAGAAAAGTAGTTGTTGTGGCACAGGTGGGCCATGGAGTTTTTATAGCATGTGGGGGGTGGGGGGAGCTCAGAAAGAAAAAGGTTCTGAACCCCTGATTCAGGGAAAGTTAAAAATCAGAATTACCTTAAGGGTGTTCTCTGGAATTTGCATTTTAATGTACATTGCAGATTTCCTAACCACATCTGTACATAACAGTGGGTCACAACAGCATTAACCAAGAATATAATATTTCTGGGGCCTCATTTGCAGAAGTGCTGAGAAGTGTAACTTCTGCTGAAGTCAAGGGGACCTGTGGGGCTTGGCAAAGCAGGCCACTGACTTGCACTGCAAACCTGCACCATGCGGACTTCCTTACAAAGGAAGGAAAACCTTCTAGTAACAGCTTGAAGTGCAACGTTCCTGCATTTGCTCATGAAATTTATGTAAATGATTCAAAAAAATTAATAAAAATGTAATTAATGTATTATTTTTATTGTTAAAACATATGCAGTGGGAACTGTTTTAGTGATTTTTTTTTCTCTCAGAATAGTTTCACAGTAATCAAAGGAGATGTACAATAATTGGGAAGTACATTCTGCACACTGCAGTGCTTCGCAACAGCCTGATTCTTCTAATAATCCCTTTCATTATAAATTGGGCTGCCCTCTACCCTAGTATAAGGAGGGTAAGGATGATCTTCTAGGAAACTGACCTGGTGCTGGGAGCCAGCACACCTAATTTCCATTACACCACTGTGGAGCTGGAGTAGCCACTGTGGAGTTACTCTGGATTTACACTGGCAGCGTTTAGATCAGAATTTGGCCCCAGGGTTCGATTCCTGACTGTCACCGACGTGCTGCGTGAGTTTGGGGCTGCAGTCTCGCTTTTTTTGGGGGGGGGGGGGGGGAGAATCTGCGCTAGACCCCAGGGGAAGGGGGGCGATGTGTCACCACCCCTCGCTAGCCTGCAGCCCCAGGCCTGGCAGGAGTTGCCTCCTCAGGGGGCCTGCTGGGGGTGTCCCCGTGTGCAGGTGGCTAGCTCCCCCCTTCAATTCGGGTGCATGGGAGGGCAAGGTGCTCACCGCCGCTCCGCAGGGACGGTTCATTATTACCCACTTCGCCGGGAACCACCTGCACCTGCACCGCCACCGCTCGGGGCTGCCGCGGCCAGCCACCGGAGAGCCGAGCCCGCTGCCCGGCCGGGGCTCGCCAGGGGCCCGATCCTAAGCCCGCCGGGGCCAGCGGGAGCCTTGGGGCTTTGGATCGGGCCCGGTCAGCGGCTCCGGCCGGGCACTGCAGCGTCCCACCAAAGAACAACGCGACTCCCCGGCGAGCTGCGAGCCGCACGCGCGGCCCGACCGAGCTCGCCGCGCGCTCACCCCACACTGCGGGTGCGGGTCACCGCAGCTGCGCCTGCAGGGGCTCGGGCGCCCCGCCTCCCGCGGGGCGGCGGAGCTGGGATTGGCTAGGAGCGCCGTCACTCACCCGCCCCCTTCTCTCTCTTCCCTCCCCCCCCCTCCCCGCCTGGCGGGGCGCTGGAAAGGGCAGTCCCAGTCTAGCGCTGACGTCACCCTGTCTGTCTGCCTCAGACGCCCCTTTCCATAGGAAACTGAATCTCCTTGGACTTGAATGAGGAGGAGCGAAGGGGGCGGGGAGGGGGGAGCCGCTAGGAGCCTGCCTGGGCAGGAGCGAGAGAGAAACAAAGTAGCAAGTCTGTTTCACCCAGCCCTGAGCAAACTTCCCGGGCTGGCGGGGGGAGGGGAGGGAAGCCAGCAGCGCCCGGCTCGGGTCTCCTTCTCTTTCCGTCGGGGGGCTGCCTTAGGAGTGGTTCGCCGTTCCCTCTCCCCCCCGCCCCAGGAGGAGCCCGGCTTTATGTGGTGCTGCCCGGAGAGCTCGGCTGACTTTCCGTTCTTCGCTCTCCCCTTTTTTTAAATGTATCACTTGATGGGTGTGAACAGCACAGCCGCAGCCACACAGCCCAATGTCTCCTGCACATGCAACTGCAAAAGGTCTTTGTTCCAGACTATGGAGATCAGTAAGTACTTGCTCCTTCTCTCGCCGCTCCCCGCGCGGACCCGCCCGCTCAGGGTTCAGAGCTGTGTAGAGGGTTTGGGGTCCGTCCGTCCCCCCCCCCCGGCTGGATCGCTGTTTAGGGTTAGAAATCCAAAATGTTCAGAGTCTTTGCTGCTCCCCGGTCCTGGCTGGCAGGCTCTGAACTCCGGAGTCAGGCTGTCTTTCCCCCGCTGCCTCCCGGAGAAGGGAAAGTTGGTTTTTAATTTTGTTGTTAAAAACAAATATTGTTTAATCCCCCCCGCCCCCCGGGACACCTTTTCTCGTAACGCGCCGCAAAGGAGCGAGTCGCGGTGATGACCTCTTGTCTGTGTGTATGTGTCACTTGTGTGTGTTTTAATCCGATTTCAGTCCTCTCCTGCCTCCCTCCCCCCAATTCTCTTACTTCCTTCTCCTCCACCCTCAAAAGTTGCTGCTGTATAGGTGGGAATCAATGTATGTGGTTAAATGTTTGAAATCTCTCAATGTATGTAAGGAACGAACTCTCCCCTCTCCCCAGGGCACTTCATGGGGGGGGGGGGGGGACTTTCCGTTGTACGCAGAGTCGCTGTATTAAGTGCGGACGGGAGATCGGACAGACTTCTGTGCATTCTGCTGTGTAGTGATAAGGTTGCGTTGCAGGGAGGGTTTGCTGCCAGGTTAGTGTTCCTGGGATGGCAGGGGGAGAGGGAGGTCTGTGTCTGGGGAAGGGTGAGTTCTAGTCAGTTTCAGCTGGCTGCTTCTCTTAGCTTTGTCTCTGCCTGCGCCCCCAAGGCAGACGGGGAAACAGACTGCGAGGGCTATTTAAAGCACATGCAGAATCCCAGCGTTAGGCTGGCGGATCCAGCAGCTCCAGGCGTCCTTTCCTCCCCCAGACACACATCATTCCTCTTGTTTTATTGCAACGCTTCTCCCCTCTAATTCCCCTGAACCTGACATTCCAAGTATCCCTCACTGTGATTCCCTCTTTTCCTCTGCTTTCCCCCATCTATTGAGCTGTTATATTCTCCCCTCTCCCACTCCCCATTTAGATTTTGCAAAGAGTAGGATTTGGGGGAGTGCATTAGCTCCGTTCTTGGTTATTCCGTTGCCTGTTCCTAAAGGGTGCAGTTCAGATGATGTGGCTGTGATAGGGAGATTATGCAGGTCCCACTAACCTTCTGTACTAATTCCAGCTTTGAAGTGTACAGTCAGCTGTTATTTTATATCTTGATTTTAGGATGATGAATCAGTTAAATTGCAGAAAGACGTCTGTATTTTTCCCCTTTCTTTTCTCTCCCCCTACCCAAGACGATAACAATGGTGTAGTAGTAGCATTAAGAGATCTCATCAACTTGTCTGTAGTCTCTGTGTGTGTGTGTGCTTGGAGGGGGTGGGGGAGATACACATGTACATCCAGCGATCTAGAATTTGTGACTATAAATAGTAATCGCAAGGTCTGAGAAGTAGATTAAGACTGTGTCTAGCCTGCAGGGTGGTTAAATAAGTCAAAGTTTTCCTGCCTGTCTGAAGGGGAAGCGGGCCTGGCTAATAAGCTATATTGTTAGACAGACTGAAACCAAATACAAAAAAGCTTGGGTCCGTTCACAAAGGTCCGTGAATACCTAAGGGATAACTGCAGGGGCTAAACAACTTGTAGAGATATTGCTGAAGGGTTAGAGTGAAGTAAAAAACCATCAGGCAATAGAATACAGCCCTTTTCTTAGTCTTTCTGCTCCAGTTTCTTTTGGTCTGCAGACATTTCTAAATATGTGTCACATCCTAAACTATTTAACATGAATGCGTTGATGTGTAGACACCCATGTATGATCATGATCACACTTGACTCATTAGCCAGTTTAACATATGCTGTTGCCACACATTGGGCTGAGTGTTTTCTCCAGGAAGACTCTGCCTGGTATTTAAACATCACAAGAACTATACAAAAGGTAAAAATAACAAAAGACCATGTCGTTCTCCATTCTGGGCGCTGTCAAGCAGTCTTGGTGTCTTGGCTTTGGTGAGCAGAATACAAACCTCCTAGACTTCCTCCCAAATGATGTAAAGTTTTTGCTGGGAGAGCAGTGTCACGTTCTGCCTGTCAAAAACCTCTCCTAATTAAAGATAAGTAAGTCCATTGAAATGATAGAATAGTTCCTTCATTTCAAAAGAATTGTTGCTATTTTTAATGGCTTTTCCATTCTAGCCCTGATCTTTCATCTGTTGCTGTTTAGGATTTAGAATATTTATGAGACACAGAATCCTCACGTTAATAAAACCTAGCCATATTAATGTGGTTTTGTTATAAAGCTTTGCAAGGAATTTGCTCGATTAGGAGGACAAAACTGCATTTAATGCTACCTCCATATATAATTTTGAGTAGTTTATACAATGGACAATTATCATCATCCATCTTCCCCCACTCAGCATATATATATATATGAAATAAATCCTTTTCAAATTCATCATTTTTTTTTATTTAGGTCCTTCCCCTCAGCTAATAATATAAACATAAACATAATGATATTTGGGCTGACTCTGAGGCAGTTTGGTTAATTTAGTTGTCTGCTCTTCCAGATAGACAACATTTTTCTCCCTTCTGATTAAGTGATGCTCAGGAGATTTTGACCCATAAGGTTAGTGTTGTCAACACTTTAACAGATAAATCTTGTTTTTAGGTATCTTAATTAGCCATTACATTTAAATTGTATGTATGCGTGTAGTTATTTGGGGCTCAGAGGGCTACAGACAGAAATGAAGCAAAATAAATCCATAAAAATGGAGTAGCAGTGAGTACATTGTCAGACCAAATATCTCCAGTTTTGTGTTTGCCATTCTGCCTTTTGAAAATGGACCGTATGGAGCTGAGATAGAAAGTGAGCTATGGTTTGGTGTGAGGGCTTTTAGTTTCAGGGGTAGGGGTGTTTTTGTAGTTTTTTGTTATTGTTGTTTGAGAAGTTGATTGGCTTTTCTAGTTATTATTTTTAAATGTATTGTCTGGAAACTCAATTTTGTCAAAGTGTTTCAGCCTGTGTGGTTTTTCTACATCTAGAAGGCCAGATTCTGATCTGATTTACACCCCGTGCAACGCTACTGGAGTCAGGGCAGAATCTGAACCTGGGTGTGTTGGTGCATTGAATGAAAAATGGAAATTTGGGGCACAGACCTGCCCTCACTTACGCTCAGGCAACCCTATTGGGCCAAATTAGTTCCTGGTGTAAGTAGGTGAAAGTAAATTGAGCTGTGCCCATTGATGCCAGCAGGGAATTTTGCCCATTGTACAGAGAGGGTTCAGGACAGCATTGGGCCCTTAGGATTTTGGATGGTCAGATTCCTGCATTTCCCTGCACATCTTGGGCTGACTCAGGTTGTTAGAATTTTGAAAAATCTATTGGCATTCACACGCTGGGCACGAAAACGTGTTCATCTTGAATTTTAAAATAAACTATGCCCTTTGTACGGTATGCACCTTTAATCTTGATTTAATCTCATTCATGTTCAGACAAAACTAAGCTGGATTTGCCTGATTTTATTAACACTACCAGTACTGAATAGACCATTATTCTTTTTTGACTATAACAGATCATGTTAGGTATGCATACCAATGGTACTATATAAATACGTAATAAAGATATGGCTCTCTTTTATGCCAACCAGCGAATGAATGTAAATTATTTCTCTGTCCCACAGCATAATGAATCTAAGGAACTTTTTATTTTTTTTAAAACTAGGTCAGATCAAGGCAGTGATGATGTCAAAAGTAGCATTATTAAAAGAAATGGCATCTGCACGGTCTGTCTTTTGAAGAAAAAGTCTCTCTTACAGTTTGACTCATGGCAGGAGTTTCTTTTTGGAACCATTTGGGCTGTTTTTGAATCTTATTCCTTGATATATATATATATTTTTAGAGGTACTGTCCATTTTCAGATTTTTCTCCAGTTTCTGAAAGACTCCGCAGCAGACAGATGCCAATCACTGATGTTGCTACTGCCTGTGTGCAACCCCAGGAAGAATTAAGAAAACGTAACTGTTTTTTGCACAATCTCTTTCATTAAGATGGAACCAGTTTTGCTAGAAGCTTGTATGTCAGACTGTTATACCGCTTAGCTGCTCTACAAACAGTGTCTTTCTAATACTGCGCCTTTTTCCTATGTTTTCAGTCAATCAGCACCGTGATCCTGACCCAAAACCCACTGAAGTGGATGGGAAGCCTTTTCAATGACTTCATTGGGCTTTGAATCAGGCCCATAACATTAGTTCTTCTAACTTCAGTTTATTTTGAAGTAGGTTACTTTAAATTGCTGGCAATTAGCTAATTTCTGTGAGGCCAGAGTTGTTACCTTTCCGTGTAAAACAGGACTAGCTACACGAACGCTGCTCTTCGTCTGGATTTAATAGAAAAGACAGAGTTGTGCCTCCACAGGACTGATTATTAGCAGAGTTTTTCACTGGCTATTTGACTTATCTTTTTAAAATAACTATTTTAACTGGCCCTAAAAGCAGTCCATTTTGTAGCTGCAAATATAGTGTAGGAATGCGGCAGGAAAGTAGCATAACTGCAAACTCTTTTTAATTTAACCCTCTCTCTATAAGTAGGTAAACTGTGAAATTGACTCAACAATATTTTGGTGCAGTCTTTAGTCCATATGACAAGCATGAGTATTTAGACAGATTAAAGCAGGTGGCATCTGTTGGTGGCACTCTGGGATTAGGATTGTAAAGGGGTTTTTTGGTTTTCTTTTGCCCTTTTTTTTTTTTTTTTTTTAAACTCCAGCACTGGCAGCACTGTGACGTGGGCAGTGTAGACACGCTTTATCGCCAGGGGAGAGCTCTCCCGGCCAATCGGGGAAAAAAAACAAAAACCCATCCCGAATGAGCAGTGGTAGCTTTATCGGCCATAAGGCGCTGTCTATACTGGCGCTTTTCAGCACTAAAACTTTTGTTGCTCAGGGTGGTGTTTTTTCACACCCCTGAACGACAAAAGTTTTAGCGCTGAAAGTGGCAGTGTAGACAGCCTGACTTGCCGTAGTGCCAGTATTCTGCGCCACGTTAAACCAGACAGACGTCTTCTCTATGGCCCTAATCATCTGGCTGGGTGAAGGAGGTCAGGGGTGATTTTAGTGTTGGCTGAGTCTGTAAATAACTAATTATTCAGCTGAATAAACAAATCAGTGCTGCACCCTTCATTCAATAGCTCGCTTTCCTGCTTGCTAAAAACAGCAAAGCTGTTTTTATTCAGTTCCATGTTCTCCATGGACGAGACTTGTGACTGCCCAGTTTGTCCAGCACTAGAGTCATTAGCACTGGTAATGGGTTCCTTGTGAATGCCAAGCTCTGAACTCTGCAGGGTTATTTTAGACCACAAAGGACTTTTCTGAGGAAGTCAGGCTGCCATAGGTAGGGCTGGACACCCAGGACCAGAGAATGCTTCTGCGCTTTCCTAGAACTTCAACATGCTAGCGTGATGCAGGTGCAAAACACTAATGACTTCAGTGGGAATGCTTAAGGGGTAAGGTGCTATTATTCACAGTGAGTAAGGGGCCGGTCAGTTATCTTTTACTGATGTTAACCAAAATATTCTGCAGATTTATTATTATTATTATTATTAAAGTAGTTAAAATATTCTTTAACTAAGGAAATGAGAACATTCTCCTTACAGCTGGAAAGCAGACGCTATACACAAATTTAAAAGTGGCTTAGATTGCTGGTTTGAAACCATTCTGAGTTGACCATCTGAGTGGATTTCTTTCTGAAGGTAGAACTTTTAAATCTTTGCATTCTTGAGTTTAATAACCAAATACAGATGGCTCACCCTAGTATCACGTCTCCTTTCCGCCCCCAAACTATTTCTTTTCAAATGTGTGTCATCATTGACATCCTGTGTCAGTGGCAGCACTTGACCTCTTGCCCTCTGTTGACTGAAAGAATCTGAGTTACTAAAATATTGACTTTTCTGTCACACAATATAGTTTTTGACTAAAGTTTTCATAAACAAGACCCGTACATGTCAGAGAACAGCCCATAAACAGCACAGGTCTGCTACCAGCTTTTAAAAAAGCTGCTGTCTCTTTACGCAAAGCCTACTTTGTTGCTGAAATCTCAATTTGATATATACAAACCAAAGTCAGGAGAGTTCTGCCTCTCTTTGGTTGTGTCTTTATGGGGGGTGAGGGGGAGGGGAAGTGTGTTTTTACAAAGATAGTCATCTCCTGTAAAATCCAAGAGCAGACAGGGAACAGGTTGTAGCTACTTTAAGGGAAGCACTACCAATGCTTTGTCTCCACTGAGTTTTACATAGGTATCTCGAGCTAGCTATCTCTATCTCTGTTAAAAACATACTTTTTTTTTCAGAGAAGACATAGATATAACTTACCTTCTCTCCCTACTGTGCCTAGATATCACAGGGGTCTTAAAGTGATGATTTATTATGTGCCCCAGGACAATGACTTCAATCTTTGTGCTTTATTCCCTTCATTCAGTGTTGATTATAAAAGAGATGGAGGAAGAACCAGTATCAAGTACATTTAAAAGAAAGAGAGTCAGACTTTTTTCTTCTTCTTCTGTGCTGTACTCCATGTCCTGATACCACAAGGTGGGTCAAAGTCAGGTGGCATGCATTGGAAGGGGGGCACCTGAAATCATGTATGATGCAAAGCACTGACGTGATACAACTAACTCTTCTTTTCGGTCAGTATCGTGGTAGACTTAGGAGAATATTTGATACGATAAATTTTGTTACTCTGTGTCATGGAAGTGTGTGTCACCCACTGAATAAGTCCTTTTTTATTGTTTTTAGGTGTACTGAAATTATATCAGGTTCTTGAATACTAATGATTGGGGTGCCTGATGGATGTTGTAGAAATGCATTTGATAAATAGCTACATTAAGTAGGGACTGAGGTTTTCTCCGCATTTTTCAATATTTAAAAAAATAATTTAGCTTGACTTTCCTGATTTCTTTGAAAATGTAAGGAGTAGGTGCCTAAAAGAAGTAAGTTCTCCTTTTAAATTATTATTGTTTTTCTTTAGCTGTTGCTCTCCGAACATGCTAAAATCTCTTGGTCAGAGAGCTGGCAGGCTCAATGGAATCCCCGAATGAATTTGAAAACCTAAATTATTAATGGATAGAAATGAGAAGGCCTTTCCAAGGGAACCACATAAATAGATAGTAACTCTCACGGACAGTAACTGCGGTGATCTAGTTTTTGCCCTGGTGGTAAATAGTTGTACAGTCACAGGTGTTGGTCTTGTATCAGTTTAATATTACCAGTTAGAATTTAGTAATTCTGATCAGCTAAAGGGCTATTTACTTGTAATGGTCTTCAAATAAAAAACATCTTTCAATGAAGAACATTAGCTTTGTATAAAGAAATGGCATGTGTGGCTCGCTTTCGAATCCAGTACTTTAAGTTCTTTGGTTCAGATGGTTACAATATGTCTGTTATCAGCAGTATTTATTTTGCCTTGTTACTGGCAACTCCTGGCATGGAAGGCATACAAGTAGAGATGTACAAGGGGCCCTCTGCTGCATTATGTATATTCTTTGTTCACACGGCTATACGCCTAAACAAACATGCAGCAAAGGGGCCATTAATATTAATGGGAGTTGTATGCAAGCACTAAGACCAAGATCCAGAGAGAGAATGTGCCAGTTCAGTTCGTTCATTAGAGTCAGGGGTTGGGGGGATGGCTTTGACTAAATTGCTGGGTGATCTTGGTCAGGTCATTTGGGGCAGATCCTCATCTGGTGTAAATGGTGATAACTCCACTGAGATGAATGAAGCTATAATCATTGACACCAGCCAGAGATCTGTTCCTTGGAATCAAATCCCTGTCGCATTGATGTCAATGAAAAGTGAAATCCTGGCCCAACTGAAGTCAATGGGAGTTTTTTCACTGATTTGAGTGGAGCCGGGATTTCATCCCAAAACTCCATTGAACTTCAGTGAGTCCAGGATTTTACCCTTCGTCTCACTGTGCCTATGTTTCCATCTGTAGCTTCTTCCCTACTTCACTGTTGCAACAGTTCGTGGTCTTTGATTGAATTCCTTGAAGAGTGGTCAAGGTACAAGTGCTGAATATTACATTGTCCAAACACACATACTGTACAAATATTGTTAGTATTTGAAAGGCTAGCATAGTCATGTACAGGGTGGGATAGATATAATTTGTTGATTCCTAAGTGTTTTCAACAATTCCAAAGGACTACAGATTGATTTTATTTTTACTTTTTTGGTAAAAGGTAATTTGCTTAACACTGCCAAAAATGACTTAATATAAACTCAATGGACTTTCTGAAGGCTATTGGATAATTTGAGGAGGCAGTATCTCTTTTCAGATAAATTTCAGCTGTATCAGTTACCCAAATCCTCTGAATAAGGATGACAAACTATTTCAGGTAAAAGGGGCTTTGATGGTTTGCCAAGGAATATAGCTTAGAAGGCAGCACTTTGATCTGCATTTTAAATGTTTCTTTGTAATGAAATTTTTTCATAATTTTCTTTCTAAGTCTGTGATGCAGAGGTTTGTTTTTTATTAAAAAGAATAGCAAAAACATATTACCAGACATTTATTATTAGTTCCTCATCTGTAAAATACAGGATTTCGAGATCTCCTGATGAAAAGCGCCATATAAGTGCTAGGAATTATTATTTATTGTCTGCCTTGGAGCCAGCTAAAAATTCTAGCTCATCACATGTAGTGGTATACCTGCTAACGGCATGATTACGCCAAACAGGAAATTAGTAGAGATGTTAATTTATTATCAAAGCTTTGAGTTTCTTTTGAATACACTAACTTTCTCCAGTGAGAAACCTAAACTGGCACTAGCATTTTGAACACTGTATATTATACAGGACTTATCTTGACTGTCTCCCTTCTACCTAATGCTGAGGGTCTCTGATTTAGATTTTTCTCCCTAAATAAGACACTTTTTTTGTTATGTAGCAGATAAATCTGCTTAGTCTTGTATCTCACATATTCGAAGATAGTGACTTAAATGAACATTTCAGACATCTTGTACAAATAATTTGCTTGGTTTTCTCTAGTTGTTTCAGAATCTTTTCTACAACCTCCACCTCACCTTCCTGACCAAATTAACAATTGGTCCCCAGAAAAAGTCTAGGGTGCTTGTTACCCACATAATCTCTCACATATGCGAAATGATGGCTGTTGTGTTTGATGGATGTAACGTGGATCCAGGTTTATCTAGAACAGGGATCGGCAACCTTTGGCACATGGCCAGGTTTACTTGCTGAGTCCGCAGGTTTGGCCGATTACGGCTCCCACTTGCTGCGGTTCGCCATTCCAGGCCAATGGGGGTGGCGGGAAGCGGTGGCCAGCACATCCCTCGGCCAATGCCGCTTCCCGCAGCCCCCATTGTCCTGGAGTGGCAAACCGCGGCCAGTGGGAGCTGTGATCAGCTGAATCTGCAGATGCGGCAGGTAAACAAACCAGTCCGGCTCGCCAGGGTGCTTACCCTGGCGGGCTGCGGGCCAAAGGTTGCCGATCCCTGATCTAGAAGAAGACAGAAGACATTTTAAAAAGGTTTGATTTAATTTACTTCTTGAACATAATCCTTCTTTCTTGAAGCTGATCTGTGCAAGATTTATTTTTTGGTTGGGAAGCTGATATCCTTAAGGATGAGGGCCTAGAAGGCAGGCTTTCACAAATAGCTTCACCAGTGCCTTCTAGTATAGGGTTACCATACGTCCGGATTTCCCCGGACATGTCTGGCTTTTTGGTGCTCAAATCCCCATCCGGGGGGAATTTTCAAAGAGCCGGACATGTCCGGGAAATAGGGAGGCATAAGCCAGGGTCCGCCCAGCACGATCCGCCGGGTCCGCAGCGCAGCCCAGCTGCCCCAGCTACAATGCTCAGGTGGGGAACAGGGGGGGCTCTGGCTTCCCTCGCGGGCGGGGACCCCCCCCGGCCACTGGGGACCTTTCCTGTGGCCCCATTGCCCCGCGCAGCTTGGAACCCGGTGCCTCGGGAGCTGTTTCCCACGGGGACAGGCTGGGGAATGTGCTCGGCGGCAGGAAGGAAGCTGCAGCCGGGGCTGCAGGGACCCGCGCTGCCGAGCGTCTGAAGCCCCCAGCAGGCAGAGGCTGCCGGGGGAGCGGGGGAGCAGGGCAGGCGGGGGGCGCAGAGGCTGCAGGTGCGGGGGGTGCAGGGGCTGCAGGGCGAGTGGGGAGCAGGAGGCACAGAGGCTGCAGGGGTGGGGGGTGCAGGGGCTGCAGGGCGAGGAGGAGCAGTGCAGGCAGTGGCATAGGGGCTGCAGGGGCAGGGCAGGCGGAGAGGTGCAGGGGCTGCAGGGCGAGTGAGGAGCAGGGGTCTCAGAGGCTGCAGGGGCGGGGGAGTGCAGGGGCACGGCAGGCAGGGGGCGCAGATGCTGCTGGGGCGAGGGGTACAGGGGCTGCAGGGTGAGTGGGGAGCAGGGGTCTCAGAGGCTGCAGGGGTGGGGGGTGCAGGGCGAGTGAGGAGCAGGGGTCACAGAGGCTGCAGGGGCGGGGGGGTGCAGGGGCAGGGCAGGCGGGGGGCGCAGAGGCTGCAGGGGCAGGAGCTGCAGGGTGAGTGGGGAGCAGGGGTCACAGAGGCTGCAGGGCGAGTGGGGAGCAGGGGTCACAGAGGCTGCAGGGTGAGTGGGGAGCAGGGAAGCACTTAGCAACCCCCAACCAAGATCAGAGCGGGAAGGAGGAGGGGGAATGCAGGGTGCTCAGAGGAGGGGGCAGAGTTGGAGCAGGGGCTTTGGGGAAGGGGCAGGGTTGGGGCGGGGCTGGGGCAGAGTTGAGGTGGGGCCGGGGGTGGGGAAGGGGCGGAGTTGGGGCAGGGCCAGGCCCCCGTGGAGTGTCCTCTTTTTTCAGTGTTGAAATATGGTAACCCTATTCTAGTACTGACTTGTTGCTTTTCTACTGCTCCAGTCACAGGACTTTCTAGGGCAGAGATGTCCAACTGCCCCAGACTGGTAGCTTTCTGCTTGTGGGCACTGGTCAACTGGTGTTTGGAAGAGACCAGCTCCATTCCATTTGTAATCTAAACTAGCACGTGAACCCAGGTCTCCAGATCCATGTAATACTTAGTCTCATATGAATGCCTTAGGACAAACAATGCCTTGTGTATATTTAACTTGTATTTTTCTGCATCCTTCTCTAGAAATAAATGTCTTCCTTCAATTTGACTGTATTATGCTGTGCACGTACTTGAGATTGGATGCTGATATTGGGCTTATGGGTGCTCATGGCCATGTATCTTGTAAAACCTGCAAGCATGGTAGCTGAATTTACAAGTGATGCGTGCACACATGCCTGATATTGGCACTGAGTCCACCTAAACCTTATTTCTGTTTTATGACCTAATAGTAATTTTGCAGTGTGTGTAGTAAAAATTTTGAGAGTCATGTATAATTTATACAGTAGAACAGTACCCTTGAACTTTAGAATTTGTATTTGATAAGGTGCATTTATGCTGTATTTAGAAGAGTTAGTTTTCTTTTTTGAGATGCATTTTAATGTCAGTTGGACTATCTATTTTTCATACTGAGATCTAGCACATAATTTTTAACTTCTCAAGATGCTTGTTGAAGTTATTCTGTATGTATTGGTGTATTTCTGTAATGCCTTCAAATTGTGTGTGTGCGCAGGCATGCACAATATACGTACAATGCTACACAAATCACCTAACAAAGTTGACCGTGATTCTCAATTATATATGGTTAATTTAGCACTTAAAATACATGCACAAAAGCATTTACATGTGCAAACATGGTTGCTGATGCCAGGCTATTAGTACTGTTTGTTTGCATCTGCAGCTTGAAAATTTGGGCATGTAATATGGAATTGCCCTTCAGCAGGTGCAACTTAATTGCCCACATTTGCAAACTCGACTCATGCAGTCCAACAAGTAGAATTTAGCTTGATGATTAAATACGCACATGCAAGCTGCTGATTAACCAACAGTTTTAAAGTTACTAAAAGTGAAAATATTTAATTACAAAAATCTATATACATTTTGCAAGGATATATGGAGGAGTTTTTTGGGTTTTTTTGGGTCTTGTATCACTTCTTCACATTCTGTCCAAAATGTCAAGTAGACACTTTGATACTGTAAGCTTCTGCAAACATTGTCAGAAATAATTCTGTAAAACTATTAATCAACTTTGCATGACACTGTGCAAACAGACTGAGTAATTTCTTTGTTCTTTTCTTTTTACTTTGTAATTGGTGTCTGTAAAAGCCCAAAGGTTTGGTCTTGTGGAAAGCATGATTCATTTATTGGTGTCTGTGCCGACTAGTTATCTTTCAGTAATTCCAGAGTAGTGCTACAAGCCAAGAGTGATTCATACATGGCTAAGTGCACAAACAAATGGGGTCATGGCCATCTGCAGAAACTTTTCTAATCTATTTATGGTATCAGAGAAAGAAGTGGGTGTATTAAGGATGATGGAATAGGTGTCAATTACACTGGTGAATGTAACCAGTTAAACAACACTAACCATTACTTAAAAACCACTTTCTGCTTGTTGCTAAGGCTCATTACAATAGATTACATTTAAATGCTATCATTTCCACTTAGTGTATCTGACCCAAGTGTACTGAGATAGTGATTTATTTATTTTTAACAAACATAACTACAGTGATAGTTCCCTTCAACCAACCTCAAAATCTAGAGGCTGACATTAATTGTCTTTGTAGATAATGGCTTAACCCTTGCTCTCTGTTATCCAGGATTGCACTGGTATATGCCATTATTCCATTGCACTCAGAATTTGGCCCAATACTTGCATGTTCATGAGCAGGGATAGCATTCCATTTTTACATATCCAGCAAAACTTCCATGGGACAGCTTAGAAAAGTAAATACAGTGAGCAAGTGGGTTGATTCTCCTCTCAGATGCAGCTCCATTGGCTTCCTGGGTGTTATCCTGTCTGAGTGGAGAGCTGGTTCTAGTCAGGACATCTATTCTGGAGTGACTTTTTCTCCTTTGCATTTGACTAGTGGTGAGAATTAATTTCACTCTGTGCTCAAGTGAACGAGTGCATCAATGCTAAGTGCACCAAATATTCAAACTGTGCTCTGCTCAGATAGAAACTCCTGCGTTCTGTCTTGTTTGGGGGATTCAGAGTTGCCTCAGCGTTGCTTAGACATGTAGTAAAGACAAACACAGGCACCGCCGTGGCACTTGTTGTCTATGCTGCCAGAAGCAAGAAGGGGGTTTGCGGTAGGTGAGAGAGAAGGGAAAGTCCTAATAAGAGTATCAAGGGACAGCTGTTGTAGTAATAATAATACCTAGCTCTTATAGTTCTTCTCCTTTGTAGATCTCAAAGTGCTTTTCACAATCTTAAATGTATTTATCCTCACAAGAGCCCTGTGAGGTTCTAGTATCATTACCACTTTTACTGATTGGGAAACTGAGGCACAGAGAGGCTAAGTGACTTGCCCGAGGTCACACAGGGTGGAGCAGGGAATTGAGCCCTAAATCCTAAACTAGTGCCCTAACTACTGGACCATCTGTCCTCTTGCTGTTTGTCGACTACGACCAGCTTGCCAATGTGGGAAGGACTAAGAGGCACATTTTGGGCCATAGAATCATCTTTAATCTTCATGCAGCCATGAAGCCAATGAGTTCTGCTGCAGGTGTAGCATCGTATATAGTTTTTGTCTTAAACTGAAATGCTTCACGCATGAAATAAAAGTGGTGTTATACAAGACTTAACACTTGCAGTGTACAGATCTCAAAGTGCTTTATAAATACCTCTCACAGGGAGGTGGGTAAGCATTACACTGGAGATGGGTTTGAGTGGCAACACTAAATGTAATTCATGAAATTTGCAACATGCTCAAGTTCAAGGGTACCCCTTTCCAGGAGGGGTTGATTTCGTCACATCTGTGGTGCACCTAGCTTACAGAAGAGTAAATTGAAGCCCAGATATCAGTGGCTTGATTACTCAGTAAGTTGAACATGTGCACTAGGGCTGGCTGAGAAATGGGAATAATTTGGCACAAACTTCATCAATTTTTGAAATTGAAATTTTAAACACTTTGACTAGCTGGACATAAGAACGATCTTATTGGGTCAGACCAATGGTCATCTAGCCCAGTAGCTTGTCTTCCAGCAGTGGTCAGTGCCAGATGCTTCAGAGGGAATGAACAGAACAGGGTAATTATCGAGTGATCCATCCCCTCTCATCCAGTCCCAGTTTCTGGCAGTCAGAGGTTTAGGGACACGCAGAGCATAGGGTTGTGTCTCTGACCATCTTGGCTCTTTTGTATACGTGCTGTGTGTGCACCCACAAATGGCCCAAACAGGAAATAGACTCCAGGAGGAGAACTGACGTGAACTTTTGCTCAAACACTGATGAATCTCTTCTGATGTCTGAATTGTATTCCTCTCCCACTCTCACTTTATTTAAACTAAGAGACTGGGTAAGTCACGTGCTAGACTTACCTGCAGGGTGTGGGAAGAGAGCCATGCCATTTGGATCAAGTCCCATGAGACTTCTAGCCATTGAACATTGGGGCCAAAATTTTCAAACCTGAGTATCTAAATTAATGCTTCTAAATCCATAATTAGGATCCTAAGTAAGCGTAGCCTGATTCTCAGATGTGCTGGACACCTGTGGTTTCCACTGACTTGAATGGGAGTTGCGGTTCTTGCAACCTTTGAAAATGCTTTACTGTTCTCAGTCCCAGGGCTAGGATTACACTCTTAAAGTGAGATTTTTTTTCTAAGTGCTCAGCATTGGCCTAACTCTGTGTTGTGAAAGTTTGAAAATTCAACCTTTAATGTGTTGGGTTGGACTTTTTTTAATTTAATTTAATTTTTTAAAAAACCTTCAAATGGAAAACATAGTGAAGTCATGTCCCAAACCTCTCCTGCTCTCCACACACCTCACCTGTTCTGCATTCCACATGCTGCTGTTGTGGATCCAAGACACACACTAATGTCTAGAGGAGTTACTCACATAGACTTGGCTAATCTGAACATTCCTTTGGTGTGTGTGGCCAAGGGTGGGGTCCCCTGGATGGAGTTAGTGGTTTAAAATACAAAGGCCCCTGCTGCCATCACATGTGTGCAGGAGCACCCACAATACAGTAGCCGTGCTCTCCGTTAATCACATGCACAAAGAGGGTGGCTGGGTGGGAAGAGGTTTGATCAAGGGCCTTGTGGAGCTGAGATGAATTCACAGAGGCCTTGGCCGTCCAGTTTCCACACTGGGGGGAGGGGGAAAGGATTTCTGAGCAGGAGAGCGTTCTCTAATTCTCAGTAAAGCATCTGGGGTGAAATTCTGGCCTTCTAAGCAACTGGGAGTTTTGCCATTGGCTTTAGTGGGGCCATGTTTTCTGGTGTCTCTGTGCTTGCTCTGGCCTGTTGGTGCACGGTAGGCTTGATGCCACTTTACACCTGCTAGTGCTTTGAGAAGGCAGTGATGTGAAACATGCACATTATAGGCCCAATTTTCAGAGGTACCAACGTCAAACTCCAGGGAAGTCAATGGGAGCTGCAGGGGCTCTGCTACTCCGAAAACCAAGTCCTAAACCTTTTGTACAGGTGTAGGAAATGCTGTGGTTCCCCCTCTCCTCCTTCCCATGCCTGAGAGGGAGCAAACAGCCTCCCTTCCACCCCTACTCAGTGTCTCAATTGGCCTGTGTGCTCCATTGGCTCCAATAGCCCCCCCTCCACCCCCAGCATATACAACATCGGTCCCTTCAAAACTGAGCTCAGCAGTGAGGGAACATTGGCCAGTAAAGTTCCCCCTTTATAATACTTAACCATAAGTCACATTGTTCTGTTTTACTCATTCCAGAGTGAAAATTAGCTTAGGTTTTAATTGTTCCCAGTTTAGGATATGGTATCTCCTATGTACTTGTCTTAGACCTGTAGTGGAGACTTTTAAGGAAAGGTTCCTTTCCTATGTGGTATTGTATAACTTGTTGGTATATAGTAACTTCAAAGACTAAAATATTCTCGTTTTGTCTCCCTCTCATGCTCCAAGTTTAGTATAATATTTTTAATGATTTTAGCTGGTTGCATATGAAGTGATGAAGCCTCATTCTCCAACCCTGGAATGACTGATGCTTTGCAGTATATATGAATTGCTCTTGCTGCAGCTTTTACCGTCATATCTTGCCGAGGACTTTAATCATGCAGAATTCTAGGACCGTGTCACTGAAAATACTGTTCTCATCGGACATGTGTCGGTCATTGCCACAGGACTGAGTTGTGAGGAAAAATAAACATAATGGTCAAACTGAATTGGATACATTCACTATGTCCTTTTATTAGTTTTTTTTTAAAGAAGCTGCATTCATTGATATTTAAGTTGTGAAAGAAGGTTTTTCAAATTTGAAGGAAACATGCGTGAATGGGTCTAATTTAGTTAGTCAGTTATGGAGCCAGAGGGAAATGGGCCCTTAAGTAGGAATAATGAGTAAAGAACCAGCCTTTCTTGAATAAGAGTAGCAGTTGTACCCGAACATTAAGGAACTTCTTTATTCACTTGACCATCAAGCTTTGTTGCACTCCAAATGACAAGTGCACTTCAGTCTCAAAGAGCCTATGGCTTTGAAGAAGTCTTGCATCATCCTATACAGTATTCTTTTTTTTATTCACTTGGCATAGGTAGGATCAGACTGTGCTCTGTGTGTGTGCCCGCGCGTCTTCCCTGACTACATGTCTAGGAATATTTTTTACTGCAGCCTTGTATTAGTTTTGCAATAAACCAAGCCACAGTCTCTTCCAAAAAAAGATCTCAGGTGCAAGGCACAGTCCACTTAAATGGAAAAAAAAAAAAACAACCACGAAAAAACCAACAACAAATTAAGCAAAATTTGAAATTAGCTGTTACAAAAATAGGTACAGTAGGTCTGTTGCACAATGATTTTTATGGCTTCTAATGTTAATATAATAAAATCCTGTATCCAGATCACTCTGAACTGAAAATATGAGGGGCATTGTAAGCGGGGGAAAAAAAACAACCCTAAGATAATAGGAATAAAGTTATAGGAAAAACATTTCCTGTTTGCCAAACTAAACACATTTGTTATATTTTGTTTTGCTTTTTGTTTTTTAAGAAGGCTGGGAGATGACATTCCTCTTCGTTGTATTTGCAAGCCAAACTATATCTGTAATGTTCATTCTCTCAGTATTTGGTGGTGGGCGGAGTGTAAGGACTTTTTTTTGTTAATTGTTGTAACTACTGGAAGGTGAAAAATGCAAACTCTCTTGCAGCTGTATTCTCTAATTGTACCAATGCCAAGAGCTGCAGCTCAGTTTTCTAGCTTGATCAATGCTGTTAGTTTAAGTAGTTGGATAATTTAGTAGCTCTAGGCACTTTTGTCTGACTAGCGTGAGCCTGGATTGCTTTGTTTGCCCCTCTTGGGAAGGAGAGGAGGGGACTTCCCTTTGAATACAAGGTTTCCCCTGCCTCAAACAACTGTCAGCTGACACTTTCTGTGGCCGATACCCAACCCTTTTGGAACTGAGGGACAAAGGAAACCGTGGATATGATGCTTTGACCTTGCAGTCTCACATTAAGCTAGATACTCTTTCCTGTTGCCATATAAAACCTTTCACTCTCCTTTCTGGAGGGGCATAACATTCGCCCTTCATGCAAAGCATCTTTTTTTCTAATTGGGCTTGCTTATCAGGTATTGCCCATGAAACTAGGCACTAGGTATTCACGGCAAAGCTTCCATCCATACAGCTGTTAAATAGTGGGATGAGCACTCCTTCCCTTTATTCAACCAGTTGTTTAACAGTTTTTCTCTGTCCTGGGAGTTTGTTTGGCCTGTCTTCAACTTTGACTAATGAGTAGCCGGGTGGGACTATGACAGATCATCTTCCTAGGATGTACAGGCCTCTGAAGGGGGAAAACCACGTTTCTTTTCTGAACAGCATCTTAACCAATACAAGAAATGCAGCAATAGTGACTTCTAGGAAGGGGAAAAAAGGAAGTTGAGGTTTAAGGGGAGACTTGATCACTATTCCGCGCTTGTCCATTTAATCTCTCAGACAGGGTTTCAAAGTGTTCTCCCACTCCCAACAGGAGAGGAATATATATATATACAGTATATATTTTTCAATCACTTTTCCTTTCTGGTAAAGAAAGGATATGATTATTTAGGAGAGGAAGGATGGGTTCCTCATATTGCTGGAGAAAACCCTCTACCTAGCATTCAGTTGCTTCAGTGGAATATGCTGCAAAAGGTATGGCTGACGTTTCTTTAGTCCATGAAGATTCATTTAAAAGTAAATTAAAAGTTCCAGCTGCAAATGAATGAGCACACTTGGGGTATTGGTTTGTGCAATTTAAAAGCTGTCCTTGCATTTCCAGTGATATTATAAGTCATTTGCTGACCCAGCCTCTGATGGCTATCATGGGGAGATACGGCAAGGCAGGGAATCTATTGCAGTATATCCGAGTGTATTGGCTTTGCTTACCAAAGGCCATGCTGGTTACAAACATTGATGAAAGCTGAAGACTGATGCTCATATGAGCAGTCCTTAGAGAGCATAGTCTCCCCCCAACCTTGTCATTGAAATCTCTGGATTTTGGCTTATTTCTGAAAAGTGCTCTTCTTGAAACTTAATACACCTTTTAGGATGGCCATCCTCCTCGAAGACAGCATGAAGCCCTGGTTCCCAGCTTGGCCGCGGACCTGTTGTGTGACTATTGTCAGTTCTTTTCCCCTCTAATCATTATCCATCTTAGGGCATATCTACACATGAAGTTATTCTGGAATAGCTATCCTGCAGTAAATGCACACTCTACCTTATGAGAAAGAGAGAAATTTCTGAAAGGCTCTTAATCTTGAGATCTGAGAATACTCATTGTTGTTAAACCAACGGGCTTCTCTGTAAGGAACTTCTCTACATCAGTAGGTGACTGTGCCTTTACAAAGTAGGGAAGAAGTGAGCCAGCGCTCTAGAAGAAAGGAGGCTGCTACTTCCAGGGAGTAAGAATCAGGTGGTGGTTGACCCGGAGTTCCTCGCTAACCACAGGGATGTGAGATTGTGATGCCTAGAGCCTTCTGGCAGCCCTTGGAGGGAGAATGGGGAAGGGCTGTTCCAAACTAAATCTGAGTCGAGGCTTATTCACTGCATTTCCTTGCCCTCTATAACAAACTACTGGGAAACTGCTTTCAACAGTGCCAGTTCCTGGAGCTGGGCTTCAGTGTAAGAGGAGAAACCCCTCCCTACCACAGTCTCACTGCCGCGGTTGTCACTTCATAGCCCTTTGAATATTAAGGGTTTGCTTGTTTTGAACTCCCCTTATTGACTAAAACAAAAGAGTTTATCCAGACAGAGATTACACAGATGCATCTTGTGCCAAATGTATTTTGGACCTTGAAACATGGCTGCCCCCTACATAGACTTATTTTTTTTAAATGCACTTAAGCTGTGCACACCTCTGTTTTGTAGGCAGTCCACACAGTTGTACAAACAGTACAAGATGAAACCATTAGCAGCAGCAGGTATTGGCCAAGCCAATATAATTACCTGTTCTTTGTTCCTGCTTGTAGATGGAGTTTGTGGGCCACCATTTAGAACAGTGGTTCTCAATCTCATTACCATTGTGGGCCGTATATGCAGCTCTCTGTGTGTTATGTGGGTTGCATCCATACAATATACATACTACCTGTATGGCCCTGAGGATGTCACATGGGCTGGGTGCTGATTGGGCCACTGGTTTAGAGGGTCGTTAAGTAGTAGTGCAGCCACAGAAGTGATTGGGCACTGATCCATGGCGACAGTTCACTGACTGTTTTGCAATGCCCAGATCTCAGATCTTTCCTCTAACAATGAGGAGTAGTCTAGAAGGGATGAAAGGAGAGGAAAGGGGTGGTGGCTCAAGTCCTTTGCAAGAACTCACTTTGAACATTGCTCCTTGATAGCCTTATTTATATTTAACACTATGTAAAATGGGTTATACAAATTAATGGACAAATATGAGCATAGGATAGCCAGACGAGGCGGGGGAGAAAGGAAGGACGTAACTTCCTAAAATCCTGCATGATGACACAAACTCCAGACTAGCATCTCCCACACAACCAAGGCCAGTCCCAAAACCTCTTGGGTAAGTCATATGGGCAGATAACGTGTGTGTACACAGTGTGGCATATAAGCGATGGCCACCCTCTTGGCTGACACATCAGTGATTGAACCAGAGACCTCTAGAGCTAAAAGCATGAGCTGCTACAGCTTGAGCTAAAGAACCAGCCTCTGTAGCTACCGGCTGTAACAACTCATCCTCTGTGGATTGGCATGGGGGTGAGGAGGGGTTAGGGGACTGGTAACACACTCAGAAGTGGGCTACATATGCACCCGTAGCTGAATTTGAAGTGGTGTGGGAGGGAAGTAACCAATAGCTGCTTTCTTACCCCATATAACCTATCCCAAGTGTGACTGATCCTATATCTAGCTATTTTTGTAGGTTTTAGAAATTGAAAGCAGTTGGGTATCTTCACTTCACCTAACAGGCTGTGAAAGATCAAGGAGGCGGATAGAACTTGTCACCACAAGTGGGTGTTGAGCTTGGTAGATTTCTTTTCCTCTCCATTCATGATAAATGTATGAGATGCTGCTTCCAATCAAAACTTTATTGCATGCACATGTGCTATTGCACACTGCCCAGTGAATCCCATATGCCCAAAGGAAATGGAGGGTACAGTTTACATTTTACAAGATAACTTCCTAATTCCTTCTGTGAACAAGGAATTGATTTGCAGTGTATCTGAACTTGTTCCTTTAAAACAGAGTGACTTAAAAGCAGTGAGTGGTAGACTCTGAGCCTAGAAATCCCAAATTGTTTAGCTACTGCGGTAATTTACACTGACACTCTGACCCTTAATCTCTTTCTAGGGTGAAAAAGTTGCCTATCTCTGTCCTCTCAGGAGCACTGAAAGTAATTGTAAAAGTCTTTCAGGAGAAAGGCTGTGTTAACATAACCTTTTAAATTGCTTTCTAGACTGGTTTCCTGCGCTTGTCACTTGCCATCTTGCAATGGAAAGGCTGGGAGGAGAGAAAGGTGCAATGCAGCCTTTGACTTGCTAGTTTTGGTGTTTGAGGTCTCTGGCACATGTTGCCCTCTTGTTTATGCATCAAATTTAGACTAATACAGAAAATCTCCTACTATGCTCGGCTGGTAGTCTTTAGCTGTATATGCCAAATAACACTCACTGGCAGGACATTACTCCTCTTTTCTTTCCCCTCTCTGTGAATTGTGGCTACATGAGCGAAAGAGCTCAATGTATATCACAGTGGTGCCCAAATTGTTTACCTGTGTTAATAATTGGAAGCAGATGCTCAAACTGGTTATGGTAACGTTAACTAGGAGTTGAGACTAAATAATACTGCATTAAAATACATAAAGAAAATAAGCAATTCAGTGCCTTTTATCTATCATCTAGCAGGTTTGTATTGATCACTAATAAACGCCTTTCTAGGGAAACCTCCGTTTGAGTCATTGGCAAGTTCTATACAAAACTTTTGCTTGTATTTTTGTATTTATTGGTTTTCTAAGATTTCTTCCTGCTTGGTGTGAGGTAGGGTTTAACAAAGTGCTAATTTCTAATGGAAGCCCAAGTAGTATTCCCAGGGTGTGTCAAACACAAATATACGAATCTGCAGCATTCTATATAGGAGAACCCCACAACTCTGTCTCACGTAATATGCTACATTATATTTATGCTTGTAAAATTTGCAGATGGCACCAGTATTTTTGCAAGTGCTTTGGAGGACAGGATTAGAATTAAATTGGCAAGACATAGTAGCTCCCTACCCATTATATCCAAGTGCTGCATCATGGCCATGATCAAAGCAAGCTTGCATCCAAGGATGATCACCTAAATAATGTACCTTACCTGAGCTCTAGATCAGGTATCTTAGATCATTTAGCTGTTTAATCAATTGGTCAGCCTAGAAATGGATATTTGTAGCATTACCTTCAGTTGAATTCATGACAGGATTGGGTGACCTGCTGAAGTTTTGGTCTTTGATCTAGTGCCTAGATTATTCTTGGCCCAGCTGAAGGTCACATGTTTTCAGTTACAACAATCAGTTATTGTTATTACAAATCATTAGTGTACATTTTTATGTTCCGCCCAAAGCTAAAGTCTTCTTCAGATCGTTGTAAGTATGCACCACTACTTGAGAGTCTTAGGAGGCCTCTGCCCTTTCTGAAATGCTAGCTGTCTCAAAGTCTTGTATGTGAAGATTCCTGGGGTTTTTCTAGGGTTACCATATCTCATAAATAGCCGGGCACTTCCCTGCCCGGGCTCCGGCGGCGCAGGGTCTGGAGGCGCGGGGCTGCCCGAAGCCGGTAGCGCTCGGGCAGCCCGGCTCTTAAACAGAGCCGAAGAGTCGGGGAGGAGCAGAGCCGCCATTTTCCCGGACATGTTCGGCTTTTTGGCAATTCCCCCCGGACGGGGGTTTGACTGCCGAAAAGCCGGACATGTCCGGGAAAAAGAGGACGTATGGTAACCCTAGGTTTTTCCCAGGGTTAGAACAGGTGCAGTGTAGGCCGTTGTACAGAAGACATGATACTCCAAGATAGACAGACAGCCCATGAGAGTCTCCCATCTGAGGCCACCAATGTTATATGACAAAATGTAAAAGGTAAAAGAGGGTTGCTGTTACTGGAGATGATAGGGAAGCCTTGATAGGTTGGGAGAGAAGGAGAAGGGTGACTGTGACCTCCAAGGTGTTAGATAAGGCCTGAAAAGTTTGTATATTTTATCTAAGCCTTCCAAGGTTAAGCCATGAGTCATGACTGTTAGTGTTGGACGTCAGTGCTACTGGGTAAGCAGCTGTACTGGTATAACAGTTAATTACTTCCCCTTTTAATTCACTATAACTTCAGCTCATTTGAAAAGAGTTTTTTTCAGTACTTTTTTTTTAACAGGAATGGTCCAAACTAACTTGTAAAAAAAAATTAGTATCACTGAGGATTGCAGGGGTAATGGCATTAAGAGTCAGAGATATTTCAAGTTCTCAAATGTCGTGAGGTCTTTTGAAACTCAGGCTCCAAAATGTTGTAGCAAATAGCTACTTGTATGGGAGTTACAATGAATACTGATGAGGCTGCTAAGGTGGTAGGAGTACAGATACATTACTATAAGGTGGGTGCACAAGACCGTTGAAAGACCGTACTGGTTGAAAGACCGTACTTCTAGAGTAGTTATCAGTGGTTCACTGTCTAACTGGGAGGGCATATCTAGTGGGGTCCCACAGGGGTCAGTCCTGAGTCTGGTACTAATCAATATTTCATTAATGACCTGGATAATGGAGTGGTGAGTATGCTTGTAAAATTTGCAGATGGCACCAGTATTTTTGCAAGAGCTTTGGAGGACAGGATTAGAATTCAAAACAACCTTGACAAATTGGAGAATTGGTCTGAAATTGGCAAGATTAAAGTGCAAAAGCACAACTACAAAATGGGGAATAAATGGGCTAGGTGGTAGAACTGCTGAAAAGGATCTGGGCATTATAGTGGATCACAAATTGAATGAATCAACAGTATGATGCAGTTGCAAAAAAGGCTAATATTCTGGGATGTATATACAGGAGTATAATATATAAGACATGGGAAGTAATTGTTCTGCTCTACTCAGCACTGGTGTGGCCTCAATTGGAGTATTGTGTCCAGTTCTGGGTGTGACACTTTAGGAGGGATGTGAGTCCACAGGAGAGCAACAAAAATGATATAAGGTTTAGAAAACCTGACCTTTGAGGAAATGTTAAAAAAAGCTTGGCATGTTTAATCTTGCGAGAAGATGACTGAGGTGTGCCCTGATGACAGTCTTTAAATATGTTGACCCCTTGTATGCAGAGTCCACTGAAAGTGGGATAAGAAGAAATGGGCTTGATCTGCAGCAAGGGAGATTTGGGTTAGATGTTAGGAAGAGCCCTCTAGCTATAAGGGTTGTTAAGCTCTGAACTAGGCTCCAAAGTGAGGTTGTGGAATCTCTATCATTGGAGATGTTTAAGAACAGGTTAGACAAACACTTGTCAGGGATGGTCTAGGTTTATTTGGTCCTGCCTCAGTGGAGGGGGATGGACCCAATGACTTCTCAAGGTCCATTCCAGCCATACATTTCTATGGTTCTTTGTGGTTTTTTGTTTTTCTTTCAAATATATCCAGGCCCCAAATCCTGGTCTCGCACCTTTCCAGGGAAACTGAGCAAGTTAAGTATTTCAAGAGCGACGAGATCTAATTATGAAGCTTATCTATATGTTGCTGGACTACAAACAGCTTTCATAGTTCACTCAATGGAAATGGGTTGTAAATCCCATTGTCATGCTATTAATAAAATAGTATGTGTATGACAGTAGATATTTGACATATTGGGTGTGGCAAGAGGGCTGCAATATCATGAGGAACCATCTGTACCAGCTGATCTATTTAATTCTGCAAACCTGCATAGTTTGTTCTTGTTTCCCTCCCATTGTTTGACAGACCTAGGAGCTGTCATGTGTAGCCTGCAACTTCCACTGTTCTCTAGTATGGAAACAGCTGTTAAAGTGCTAATTTTCCTGTTCTCCTTAAAGTCTTGATCACTCTTCTGTTTGTTGCTCCTGTTCTAAACTTAGACTTTGGTTAATGAGGAAACACTTCTGTGCATTCTGTGAAGGCAGACGTGTGTGCACTTCAGTGACCTGATTTTTCATAAGTGCTGGGAAGCCACAACTCCAGTTGAAGTTGGTAGGAGCTATACTTATTTAGCACCCAGGAAAATGTGTTCCTAAGTGCCTAGTAGACCAGACTCTCTGATTCAATCTGTAGCCGCTTGCAAAATGCTCTTTGCTTTCTTAAGAATATGTTATAATTACATTTATGGGGTTCACAGACTTAAATTTGGGCATTGATTTTACATTAATTCACCCTAAATATAAAACATCTTTTCTTCTTTGATTAAAACATAACTTGCAGAAATCAGTATATTGAAAAGTTAATCCTTTATATTGAGGTTCCATTTATAAAGAGTTTACAGAGTGTTAGGAAATTTATTTATTAAAACATCTATTAATCAATTGGTGTAGAGCCTGACAAGTCAGTAGGTTGTTTATAACCTTGGCTCATAATCAATCTTCTATAACACACTGTACTCATGTTTGTAACATGCTTTTAAACCCTATAAATCACTTGTTAGTCCTTTATAAACCGTTTATAAATAGATCCTCAATCAAAAGCTGTGACCAAAAAGCTTTATGCATGATTCTGTTAAAAAAAGTCCAGATTCTACAAGGTGCAGGGCAAAGTAATCACTTTCACCAGTGCCAAGTGGCTGTGAAATGCCACCATTCTTAATAAGGCTTTGCACTCACTTTGCATTGGTGGAAATAATGACTCAAGGAGCAGGGCTTCAGAGAATGGAGCCCAAGGATCGGAATAGGTGGTGTGTGGAGGAGTGTCAAGAACAGATGTAGCCAATGTGTCTGGTGAGGAAAAGATTTAGTAAAATCTGATAGGGATTTGTTTGTTTGTTTTTTTTTGGGGGGGGGGGAAGAGGGGATGATTTTTTTTTTTAATGCTTCAGCACCAAATACTTCCAAATTTTCTGCTGTTTAGAAGCTTTCTGTAAATATGTTGGACCAGCCCAGAAAGCCCAAGTGTTCAACTGGCTGCTCTGATCAGTGTGATTACACTGGTACGAAGCACCCGCGGTTTTAATTTTGTCAAACTTGCACCAATTATCTTGCTCCTGTAGCATGTGAGCAAAGCCTTGTTCTAGTTTGGGTTGTTGTTTTTGTGTTTTTAATTTTTATTATTGGCATCAGCCCCGCCCCTCCCCTTTTTTTTCTTTTTTTGTTTGAAAAAAGATTCTGCTGAGAATTTGTCTTTCTATAGTAGGGGTAGAAGAGGATTAAATGTGACTCGTTCTAATGACAATTATTCTCTGGATTCACTACGTCTTGGCTCCTTTGCCTAACATTCCCTTGATTTATCCTAAAAAGGGTTGTTTGGAATACAACATAAGGCATTTTAATAATCTTACCATGAACCTAATGTCACTCAAATTCAAACCAATGGCTGACCTGGGGTTTTGTATGTGTTTTTTAAACCCCATCCAAGAACCTTTTACTTAAATGTTACACAAAAAGGGGAGACTGCAGAACACAGAAAAAAAAACAAGAGAAGACTTGTAAGGCACTTAAAAGCTGCAGTGTGCAACACAAAACTCCCTCTGTCAGATGGTTATTCTCAGAGGCTTTGTCTGGGACCCTGACTGCAGCTACAGATTTTGCCTATATTGCAAAAACCTCCAAATCCAAAAAATGATTTATTCTGTAGCTTGCACAGAAAAATCTCCCCTGAGAATCCACACGGAGATGCCTGCAAGCCTCTTTTGGCATTCTTGGGCATCTGGAGCTGCATTTTTAGGGGATGACAAGCCTTCCCTTCTTCTAAAAGAGGATGCACTAAAAACTACAATTGACTGAGCAGGGGTAAGAGAGAGAAGCATCTCTCTCTTCTATGCAAGCCCCATGTTGCACTCAAATAAAGGGGAATTTTTTTAATGGAACCTTCTTTGCATTTAATGACTTGCCCTTTAGCTGTGACAACCTGGCATTAAAACACTTGTTAGTTTGCACAACCACAATAGCGCCAGTGGCAGCATTAGCCAAGATCTGTGCTGGCTTCGCTGGATAATCCCTAACTACATCTCTCT
The DNA here is from genome assembly GCF_011386835.1 of Chrysemys picta bellii. Classification (NCBI taxonomy): domain Eukaryota; kingdom Metazoa; phylum Chordata; order Testudines; family Emydidae; genus Chrysemys; species Chrysemys picta. Next base: position 43,770,806 of record NC_088803.1, on the reverse strand, counting down.
TTGGATGTTGAGATAAATCTCTTAAAACTCTTCATGCAAGGGGTCAAAACACAAGCACCAGGCAGGGAATACGATTTCAAATAAGACTGATCTGAGAGAGTTTTATAGTTAACTGCTTTTTTTTCCCCTTCCCACTTTTGCCTGCTGACTCCTGAATACCTAGTGCAATCTTCTAGTTTGGTTGCAGGGCTTTTTCTCAAAAATTCAGTTGATATTTGAATCTCCGACTTTAACCTTTTAAAGGATGAGGGACAATGGGTATAGCGCTAAAGAACTTCCGCTTCCAAGAGAACCAGGAAGCTGAATGCTAAACTGAGGCACTTGGGAATTCCTTCCATCAAAATATATGGCAACGAAAAACTAAGCAGCTCTTATTGTCTTCATAGTGGCCTCTCAAAAAATGTTTATTTTATAACATGAGAACTTGAGATGATTCCTTTCCCGAAGAGCTTGTAGTCCTATTTTGGATGAGGTACAGTCAGTATGCACAATAAAATGGAAGGGAAAGGAGTGGGGTGAGGGGACAAACCTTACAGTCGTAAGGTTGCTTGGTTACTCAGTTTAGGCATTTGCGTATTTCACCTGCAATTTCCTGGTAATATTTCAAGAGTGATCTGGCTGGCATTAATGGATGTGTCAGCCGTGAGTTATGATTCTGGTGGCTCCATATGGTCTATAGAGTTGGTGATTACTGGACCTAGTAACATTACAACAAAACTACCCACCAGACGAGTATCTTAATTGGAAGCTTTGTCCAAGTGGACACTGGAACTGCATTGCTCGTTCTGATGAAGTGGTTCATTCTGCTCCACAGTCAAGTCCGTATTCCATGCATCACAGGAGACCGAATTACATCTTCCTCCTCCTAGCCTCTACCGTCCCTCATAAAAGCTAGAAACCACATTGGTGTTTGCACAGTTCTAAATATATATCTAGGCAAAAATGCACTTTCCATTGACTTCTTTGGGCTTTGGATCAAAAGGCTTGAAATCCAAGCCTCATCTGTCACTATTCTCAGAAGACTGGAATTGAATCCTGTAATGCCTCAGTCAATTGGTAAATGGCCTATGTCCTTATTTCTTTATTTCACTCTGTTCTTTCAATATTTGGTTATATTAGACTACACTCATTCCTCTCCATAGCTAAACACTATTGATAAAACCTATTGATAAAACCTTTTTGTAGGATTTATGGATTTTTCTGTGTTGAAGTACAGAAAAATGTACATGCAATTACCCCAAAATTTCTTTTCTTCAGATAGTAGGGCCTGTAGATAAAGATTGACCATTTCATAGCTAAGTGAATAACAAAGCTCTTATGCTCTGCAGTAAGCATATGCCTAGTCAGTAGTTAATGTTTTACTTATCAGAATATATTTGGTTACAAGGACACAATTTCTGTTGCAGCTGTGGAAGCTGGCTTATTTGTCTGGTTCTTTGTTAGCCCTATCTCTGCGTTTAGTGACTGGGCTGCAAGTGGGCTCCGAAGACCCGTTGTAAGATCTGTGGATTTCACTGTGCTGAAAGAAAGGAAACTTTTGGATAAGTCGGTGTAAATCCTCTTCTTTCACTGCCGTTGCTCTGTAAGTGCCATGCTGACTGGCTTTCATGATCCAGAAAATACCACTTATGTTTGGATACAGCAGTAATTACCCAGGTGATATCACAGAAAACAGCACTGGCTCCCCATGCATAAATTGCTTTTTATTTATTTGGGGTGATTGGGAATCTTCCATCAGAATGATTTTCAGATGGAAAATGCAGTTTTCATGAAGTTGCAATTTTTCATCAGGAAAATCTAAATTAAATATTTTTGTTTCATGCTGGTTTGGGCTGAATCAGACTATTTAATTTTGTTGCACTGACCCAAAAAGTTTTATTGGATTGATTGGAAATGAAACATTAATCTGCATTTCCCTATGGTACATTGCCTTAGAGGAGTTGACGTTATGGCCTCCATTTTCTCCTATGGGACAAACTTCTATAATGCAATGCAGATTTCCTTCTGAAAAAGCTCTTTCTGGTGCATCATGGGAAGCACGTGACCCAAAGTATGTCATGGGGAATGTAGTCTGACCAGGGAGCCTGGCCCATAGGGGAGAATAGGAGCATCAGGCTTCCATACTACAATTCCCATGAGGCAACGCATCCCAGGTGGAAAATACAATTTTAATGTTAAACTGTTTTGAAACAAAGCATTTCAGGTTCTTTCAAGAAACCAAAATAAAACATTTCAGTTTTGGGAATGTCTCATAGACTCAGACTCATACACTTTAAGGTCAGAAGGGACCATTATGATCATCTAGTCTGACCTCCTGCACAATGCAGGCCACAGAATCTCACCCACCCACTCCTGTAACAAACCCCTAACCTATGCCTGAGTTATTGAAGTCCTCAAATCCTGGTTTAAAGACCTCAAGGTGCAGAGACTCCTCCAGCAAGTGACCTGTGCCTCACGCTGCAGAGGAAGGCAAAAAACCTCCAGGGCCTCTGCCAATCTGCCCTGGAGGAAAATTCCTTCCCGACCCCAAATATGGCGATCAGTTAAACCCTGAACATGTGGGCAAGACTCACCAGCCAGCACCCAGGAAAGAATTCTCTGTAGTAACTCAGATCCCACCCCATCTAACATCCCATCACAGACCATTGGGCATATTTACCTGCTAATGATCAAAGATCAATTAATTGCCAAAATTAGGCTATCCCATCACACCATCCCCTCCATAAACTTATCAAAACATTTTGTATTGATAAAAAATAGTGAAATGAAATGTTGTGACATATCTGAATCAAAATGTTTAGGAATCTCCATTCCATGAAAAATTCTAAAATTTCAACTTTTTGTCCCTATTCAGGTAAAAAAAAAAAACTGTTGAAATGTCAGAATTTCCCACAAGATGGAAATTCCAAATTTTGCTCATCTGTAATGTTTTCAAATACTTTAAAAAAGTATACTAAAATACACTCCAGGTATTTGGTAACAACCCAATTTCCTTAAGACTGGGGGAAGAACTTTTGGGGGTGTTCGGTGACTTTCTGTTTCTACTTGTACAGTACTTGTACATTTCCCATTATTGTAGTATCTGAGTGTTTCACAACACCTCTGTGAGGAAGAAAAGTACCATTATCTTTGTTTACAGATGGGGAACAGAGGCACAGACTTAGTGACTTATATGCAGGGTTAGCTTGGACTTGAACACAGGTGTCCTTACTCCTAAGCCAGCATCCTAACCAGAGGATCAGAAGGGACTCCCCCAAAATGTTTTATTTTAGACTAACAGCGAGACAAAAGTAGAGACTCCGTGAAAGAGAGCATGGTGTATGCTCTGTCTCCGGTAACAGTCTGCACTGAATTGAACATGAATTGGTTGTATTAGTGGAGGTGTCAGAGATCTGCAGAATACAAAGAGGCTACGGGGAATCCAAGCCCATTTAAACTGAACATATTAAGTCAGACAAGCAAATTCCAGCTCCTCGGGGTTTGGCAGACTTGATGCCATGATGCGATGCTGTTTGCCTAGACTCCCTAGAGAGTAGCAACACTGACCAGAGGGACCCTGTGTTGTGGAAGCCTATCCCAAAGCATCGATTGGCTAAGAAGGGACAAATGTAGTTTGGCTCTTTCACTGTGATGGGATGTAGTTCTGGGTTTTATTGACCAAATATTAGGGCTGGAGCTTGCATTACTTTTGGCTTTCCCCTTCCCTTCCTGTCTAGTCCTATATGCGGCTCCTTCAATGTCTATACCAGCCTCTCTGTTCTCTAAGGCAAAGCCTGTATCTCCGCAATACAATACTTGCCTTCTCTCACATTCAGACTGAAGGTCTAGACGCTTTCTCTACCTTTTGTTAGTGGAGGTCAGAGGTTAGGGAGTGTTCCCAGCCAGTCTTCTCTCAACTGATCAGGGAATGCATCCCAGAATACGGAGCTATGCTTGGGAAAGGAAACGGGGACTCCGCTAGTGGGAGTAACCCCGCTATTTAAACATGCTCAGATTTATAATTATCAAGGCAGCTCCCAAAGAGAAATGTGCTTTTGAAATACAGTCAAGATTACTCCCACTCCAGTTCTTACATGCACAGATGCTCAGCTGACACCGTCTAAATAAAAACCTTTTAGCCTATGCCAATAAGTCTAGAGCAAACTGCCAAAAGGCATCTAGGACCAAGATACAAAACGAAGTCAGGTCTCAGCAGAGGACTTTATATATAAAGGATGCAGTTGACCTGCCTCTGTCTCTTGAAGACCGCATACAAGATGGTTCAGTCTTTAGGGCTTTATTGAATGTAATAGTGGAATTGCAAAGGTTTTCAGCAGATACAAAGAAAATAAACTCCCAGCAACAAAGCAGTTGATTCTTTTATGCAGATTTGTGATGAAAGATTTGTTAACTTTTATTTCTTTAAATCACAGATGGTTTTTGTTGAAGGAGAATTGTTAATCTGCAATTTTAGCTTTATTCAGTGCACGTCCTACCTCTCTCCTCCTCTGCCCCCTACCACCCAGCCTCCCCTAAACTTAGATCATATCTAGCTTTACCTTTCATTGGACAGTTTGGGTCCAGTTGTGCCCCTGCTACTAAAGTCAGTGTTTGGCCCATTTGCCTGATACCTGGAATTGTTAGATAAATAAGTTGGAAGCACGTTTATCACAGTCCCATGGAAAGAGGACAAAACATTTGGCAGGCTAGTACTTCTTTTCATTTAATTAAAAACCATTTAATAGTAACAGTGGGCTTTCAAATCCTGAAGTGCCTATTTAGGCAAAACTCTCCGTGAAGTAAAATGATTCAAGATATGCCCCACTTTTGTATTTATATGTGTGTGTGCATATCAGATGTGTAGAATGAGCATATGTATGATAGTATATACAAGAATACTTCATCAGGATTCTGGGGACAATGAAATTATGAGCGTTTTGTGGGGGAGGGTTGGGGTTTTTCACTGTATTTGACATGACACACTCCAAGAGAGGTTTTAAAAAGAATACAACCAATCGCTATTTCTCCAGATATCTAAGGCTATTATCTCTGGCTTTTGCCAAAATGAGTCAAGGAAGAATTCTATATAAACTCCATCGCTGATTTGACAGCTGCAGAATTGTGGCAGGTTTGAAGCCTGATTGTTAAGCAGAAGTGATGTAATTTTTACAGAGCAAATCTGTCTGGTAATTTACATCTTGGGAGAGGTTGGAGTGGGAACAAAATCCAATAAAACTATTTCCCCCCCACCCCCAGCCCTAAAACCCAGGTACTTTATCTAGGCTGGAAGTAGAAGCCTCAGTTCTGCAAAGCTGGCTTTGGAATTGGGAACAGCCATTTTAAAAAAAACAGAGGGTCCCCCTCAAACATTTGGTTTTTCAGTGTCTTGCCCAAGAGTGACTCTCTGAATGTCTCCATTCCAGTGTTTGGCAACTGTTTGAGCCCATGTGCCACCAATTACCCACGAAGACACAAACACACATGGTCGTTCAAAATGGAGCTTTTGCCAGAGGAACACTTTTCTGATTAGGCCAAATATCTTGAGCCAGTGGTAGGGTTGCCAGGTGTCCGGTTTTCGACTGGAACACTCAGTCGAAAAGGGACCCTGGCAGCTCTGGTCAGCACCGCTGACCGTGGCATTAAAAGTCCGGTCGGTGGTGCAGCGGGGCTAAGGCAGGCTCCCTGCCTGCCCTGGCTCCTCGTGGCTCCCAGAAGTGGCTGACGTGTCCCTGTAGCTCTTAGGTACAGGGGCAATCAGGGAAGCTCCGCGCACTGCTCCTGCCCTGAACACCGGCTCTGCAGCTCCTATTGGCCAGGAACTGTGGCCAATGGGAGCTGCAAAGCTAGCACCTGCGGGGATGGTGCCACCTGGCTGCCCCTGCACCTAGGAGCTGGACATGCCAGCCGCTTCTGGGAGCCCTGCGCCCACTCCCGCACTCCAAACCCCTCATCTTCAGCCCAGAGCCCCCTCACGCATCCTGAACCCCTCATTTCTGGCCCCATCCCAGAGCCCACACCCCCAGCCGGAGCCCTCTCCCCCTCCCCCACCTGAACTCCCTGCCCCAGCCCAGTGAAAGTGAGTGAGGGTGGGGGAGAGGAAGGCGAGATGGAGTGAGTGAGGGACCGGGCCTCAGACAGGGGGCAGGGCCTCGAGGAAGAGGCAGAGCCGGGCAAGGGTGTTCGGTTTTGTGCCATTAGAAAGTTGGCAACCCTAGCCAGTGATTGCATTAGCTTAATTAGGGTTACCATACGTCCGGATTTCCCCGGACATGTCCTCCTTTTGTGTGCTAAAAATAGCGTCCGGGGGGAATTTGCAAAGCTCTCACAATGTCCGGGATTAGCAGAGAGTGGCTGGGAGGGCTGCAGGGAAGTCCCGGGCTGGACTCGGGAGCAGCTGTAGAGGAGCCGGATCCGCCCTGCATTCTGAGCCAGCAGCTGCCTTGCAGCCCAGTCCGGCAACACTGTGCAGGGCCAGACCGGGTTTTGTTGTGCAGGGCCAGACCGGGTTTTGTTGTGCTCGGGAGCTCAGCCACGTGTCCGGCTCGGCTGCACAGAGCCCAACTCTGTTCTGAGCAGCAGGGTAAGGAGGTCAGGGGGCAGGAAGGTTCTGGAGGTGGAGGTCAAGAAACAGGGGGGGGCTTTTTGGGGGCAGTGGAGAAAGTTTTGGGCAGTCAGGGTACAGGTAGGGGGTAGGGTCCTGGGGGGCAGTTGGGGGGGGTCTTAGGAGGGGGCAGTTAGGGGACAAGGAGCGGGGGGGGGGGGTAGGGGGCTGGGAGTTCTGGGGGGGAGCTGTCAGGGGGCAGGAGTGGAGAGAGGGATCGGAGCAGTCAGGGGACAGGGAGCAGAGGGGTTTAGATGGGTTGGGAGTTCTGGGGGGAGCTGCAGGGGGCAGGAGTGGGGAGAGGGATCGGAGCAGTCAGGGGACAAGGAGCGGGGGGGGTAGGGGGCTGGGAGTTCTGGGGGGGAGCTGTCAGGGGGCAGGAGTGGGGAGAGGGATCGGAGCAGTCAGGGGACAGGGAGCAGAGGGGTTTAGATGGGTTGGGAGTTCTGGGGGGGGCTGTCAGGGGGCAGGAGTGCGGAGAGGGATCGGAGCAGTCAGGGGACAGGGAGCAGAGGGGTTTAGATGGGTTGGGAGTTCTGGGGGGGGGCTGTCAGTGGGTGGGGAGTGGTTGGATGGGGCGTGGGAGTCCCAGGGGTCTGTCTGGGGGTGGGGGTGTGGATAAAGGTTGGGGCAGTCAGGGGACAAGAGGCAGGGAGGCTTAGATAGTCCTGGGGGGCAGTTAGGGGCAGGGGTCCCAGGAGGGGGTAGTCAGGGGACAAGGAACGGGGGGAGGGTTGGGAGGTCAGGGGGGGGCGGGAAGTGGGAGGGGCAGGGGCGGGGCTAGGGCGGGGCTCCTCCCGTCCTCTTTTTTGCTCGCTGAAATATGGTAACCCTAGCTTAATGAAGCGACTTGCATTCCTTCCCAAACGCTGTAGCCCATGCCCCCAGTCTGGCTCACCTTGCACTAAAAATTAACCAATTGACTTCAGAATGAAAGCAGGATTTGGCATCTTGATACTCTCTACAGTTCCTGCTGGCAAGCACACATGTTGTGCATACATACTCTGGGCCTAGTCCCACTAACATCAATGGAAAGAGGTAACTGAGAGTAATGTGAGTCTGATTGGGCCCCCTGTGAATACATATTGGCTCATCATCAGAGCGGCACCAAAAATCTTTGTGACTTCTCACTTTAAAAGAGTAGCTCCACTGAAGATAGAGAGGTGATCTTTAAGCATACACAAGCCACCATATTTAAGAGTGCTTCAGTTAAAAACAGCACTTTAACCCTTGAAGAAATCATTTCACATTGAGTAAAATAAAACACCCTTTTGGCCCTGGGTTCAATTCCAACCAGCGAATGCTTAGCACAGATATAGCTGGATAATTGTTGAGATGCATGTTGACCAGAGCTAAAACATCCTTATAAATGGCTTCTAAGGTGCATACGCTACAATAAATGCAATACTTTTGTCTGGTCAGGATTCTGTAGCACCTGACAGAATATGGCACAGGAAGCAATTAAGGGCTAATTGCATCTTTGGCCTGCAAAACCTGCAATGCATTTAACACTGCTATTCGTATAGGGGAAAATATTAAACTTTTCATAAGGGAAGAAAAGCATTACTGCTCAGTTTAGTAATTTCTTCCAGATAACCAACACATCTGTGTCAGTGCAATTAAAACAGAAATTCTGTCTAATGAACAGTTGTAGCCCTTGGGCTATTGCAGAATAAGCTGTGAAGTTGGGAACAGCCTTATTAAAATAATAATTAAGCAATGAGTGTGTGGGGGAGGGGACAGGGGACGGACACAAATGGGGTAGAGGGAATGTTATGGTGCAATAAACAGATAATCCGATTTTGAACTTAAAAGACAACCCACCCCAATCCCACGCTCCACTCATAACTGCCACATGATGCAGCTAGAAAAGAAACTGTGTATGCATAACTGCCTCCTCTTCAGAACATGCTTTTGATGCCCTTTGTAATGGCTGGCCAGTTTTACACTATCTTACAATAAAATAAAATCTTTAAAAGTCATAGCCTAACACTTGAGTTGTGCTGAAATTGTTGCCCTGTAGCATTATCTGTCAAGAACATTCACTAATCTCTACTGCATCACAGGCGTTGTAAATCTAATTCAGTTAAGCCAGGTCAGATATTTTGCATATTCTTTATAAATATTTCGGCTCTCAAACAGCTGATAAAACTGGGATGAGGGGGGAGATGGTTCTTGTATTGGCTAAGCTTTTAACTTTCTGTGCTTCTCCTAGAAAATTGTCCTTTTGTCAGTAAAAATGATTTAGACACCCATTCGATTTGCATTAAGTTGCCTTATGCCCCTAAGGGGGGAGGATGATGTCCATTCGGGTTGCATCTCGGTGAAGGTAGACCAGTTGCTATTACATGAGGTGTAATTTATGTATTTTTAAGCCTGCAGCTTTGCAGGCAACATTCAGATTTTCTTTTTTATTTATGTTGATGCATTTCGTAGTTAACCCTTTATATAGAATGGTTTCCCATTCTAAATCACTCTTTTATGTTCTTATGTATCATCTAACACTCTTGGAGCTGGGCTTTAAGTACCTAAACATCCATATTCTTTTGCCAGACAAAGATACGTACATCTCTACTTACTAAAAACAAATGCCAGCCAAATTCAATTTGAAAAATCTATTGGAATGGTTTAGATATAGAATATAGATCAAAGAGCTGTGGGTGGGTTTTTTTTGTTTTGTTTGTATGGGGTTTTGCTTTGGTTTTTTTTGCTTTTTAAATGTTGGTTATGAACTCAAGTGATTACTAACCATTTTCATTTTAATTCCATCTGATAAATGGTTTCAGATGCAGAAAGCAATACTGCATCTTTAAATGGCTACTCTGTCTGCGCATCTCACAGGACTTTAAATGCCCTTTGTTATCACAGTCTAGACAGGATGCAGGCAGAATATTTGATATGTTATAACTTATAAGGCAAAGATTTGACAAGGTTGAATTAATTTACCACTTATTTAAAACTGAATTTCAAAATATTTTCCCCTGCAAACAGTCGTCTTTTTTTTTTCCTTTTATTTTTATTTTTTTGAGAAGTTAGTACAGTACGTTAAACTGCTTAGACTCAGAGAGGAGACATTAGCTTACTGCAGCATGCAGTACTTTAATTGCCCTTTTTATGACTGTCTAGACATCATGCAGATGCATGTTTGTGGTGAGAAGACATTTCCCCCTCTGGTTATATGATAGTCTGAAACCTTTACATTCACTATCTTTTTACTCCCCAATCCTGGAATGTACCGTTCCCCCCCATCCACTCCCCAAATCATTTTACTTTCTTTTTTTTCTTTTTTAAGGGGCACTTCAGTCTCCTTTTTGTTTTCTGCCTTGATATAATATGTTATCTTGCAAGTGCTAACATTTTTCTGGGAAAATACAGGTAGGTAGGACGAGTATCTCTTGGAGTTGCATAGGCAGATCCCATTACAAAAGCCATGATTATATTTGATATATATTATTTGTGTGCATTCACATTGCGGTAAGAAGAATACAGCTCGGTAGGCCAGGTTTAAGAATGAAAATATCAGCACGGTTTGAATGGGTTTGTGGTTTTAGTTATGCAAATTAGGTGCATTAATTAACCAGTTGCTATAGCTACTACTTTATTGTTAAACAGTGGAAAAGGGACAAGCTGTGTCCATGGATAATCCTCCCCTCTGCCCACCCCCATCAAACTCTTCACCCCCACCAGAGCCAAACTACAATGTAAACTGCTATTTCCTGCACTCCCCGGAAATTCTCAGGGTCCCTGTATTTACCTACACCACAGGCTTGCCCAAGGTGGAAGGCGAGGGAGCAGAGCTAGCCATCCACTGCTGCAACCAGACTTAAAAACCACGAGAGCCAAAAGCACATCAGGATATTTAGGTCCCTACAAAGCTGGTTAGAAGCCAAGCTAAAATCACATCTGGGAAAAGTGGGGAGGGGAGGGGTGAGGAGGGGATAGGCAAGAGCAGAGAATGAAAGAGGGTCTCTTCCCCATCCCCTTGCCCTTGTGAAAACCTATTGTTGGTGTTGACCTTACTGAATAGCTGTAAATTTTCCACCGCAACCCCTAGTCATCCATCTACCTTCTGGTTCCTACGTGCAGGGTGGGAGAGGTCTCCGCTGGAAGGGGGCGGGGAGCAGATGTCTCATGGGGATTCCAAACTAGTCCCGCTTCTGCCGTAGTGACCAACGCATATACTAAATAGAGAGAGATTTCTGATTTCATAAAATAATCCTTGTGGCTGGAAAAGGAATAGGGGAATGGTCTTTGGATGAGTGAAAAACAGATTTCTTCTTTTTTAAAAAAATATATAAACACCAGTGCTTGCTCCAGCAGTTAGTTAGCCCCCAGGCAGTAGCCACAATTGTAATGGAAATATGTTTATTACCCTCCCCTCTGTAATTTTACCAGGCCCATGATATTCCTCCTCGTCTACTCCCCCGCCTCAGGCACTCAAGCCAATTTGAGGCTAGAACTATAATACTGAAATGGTGAAATGCAGATCAATTTGAGATTTTTGTGTGTGTTTTGGATTTTTTTTTCTTCTGGTAAATTTTATGGCTACAATTGACATTTTCCTTACTTCACAGAAGCAACTGCCTTGTGATGTGTCTCTGCCTTATAAACAAAAGTGACCAAACCAGGCAGGGGACACAAAAGTAGAGAAAATATGAAAATGTAAAGATGTTCTTTTGGTTACTGCATTGGACTAGGAGGAGATCTGGCTTCAAATCCAACCATATCCTTATGCGTGACTTTGGGCAAGTCACTTTGTCTCTCTGTGCCTCGCTTCCCTATGTGTAAAATGGAGTAATAGCATTTCCTCTCTCCCACCCTTTGATTTGCCTACATAGTCTTCTGACCTGCAAACACTTAGCTTCCCAAGGAGTCCCATTAGAGTCCATAGAACCTAATGAACTATTAGAGTCAGTAAGATGACCCACCTGAGTAAGGTTACACATGTGCCTAAGTATTTGCAGGACTGGGACGTTCACCTCTAATATCTTCAAGGCAGGGACTGTATTTTTGTGTGTTTGCAGTACCTAGCACAATTAGGACCCTGATTTCAGTCAGCGCTTCTTGGTGCTTCTGTAATACAAATATTAATATAACCTGGGCTGTAATGGAACTGTTGTCTAAATAATGAAAGTGGGAAGGGGCTGATGATTCATATAGGGAAAGGCATGATCAGCAGACTGTCACATGAAAAGCCTCTTCCTTGGTCACAGCAGACAAAATGTTGCAAAACTGGCTTTGTAGTGCATCTGGTCCCAAGTTCTGAGCTGTCAGGTGATGAAGCAAAGCACCAGTGAGAGTGAGATGTTATCAAATATTACTTTCTTAGACTAGCAGTGTAACTGTGTATATGTGCAGGGATCGTTATTTATTTGTATTACAGAGCCCAGCTGAGACTAGGGTCCCATTGTGCTTGGTGCTGTACCTGCACATAGTGGGAGATCATCCCTGCCCCAAAGAGTTTGTAATCTAAGGCTATGTCTACACTATAAAGATAAATCGACCTATGTTAGGTCAACTTACAGCCGCTGCATTAAGTACTGCGGTGGCTGATGTCCACATTACCCTCTTTCTGTCAATGGTACATGTCCTCACGAGGGGTGCTTCCACTGACTGAGGAGGGGCAGTGCGGGGGACTAAGAGCCAGGGCTCACAGCTGCACTCAGCTGGGAGCAGGGGGCAGTCGCCCAGGGCTTCTCGCCTCCAATGGGGAGAGCCGCATCCAGAGTGTGGTTGGCTGCCATGCTCCCAGTGGCGTCCCCGGGGGGCAGCCGGGCTCCCAGCGGGAAGCAGGGAGCCGGGAGCCCAAGCTGGGAGCCTGGGTTGCAGCCCGGCTTGGAGCAGAACGGGCAGCATTGCCTGGCTCGGGAGCCGGCTTTCTTGTCAATTTCACGGCTCCAGCCAAGCTGTGAAATTGACAAGAATGACAGCCAACAATTGATGTAAGGAATGCAATGTCTACGCAGACACTGCCTTGCCCTAACTGCACTGACATAAGCCCTACGCCTCTCGTTGAGGTGGCTTTATTATGTTGGCATAGCAGGGGAGTTACATTGGTGAAGGAGCATTTCAGTGTATACACCTCCACTGTTTTGTTGACAAAAGCTGACTTTTGTCGACAAAATTATGTAGTGTAGACAAGGCCTTAGACAGGTTGTAATTTTCCTATGCATATTGGTGAAGTTACTCACACACGTAGTCTCACTGGTGCCCCATGTACAGTAACTACTGACTAGTGCAGGTAAGGTCCTGAATAGTCCACGAATCCTAAGTAGACAAGTCAAACAAAGGGCTGGCTAGGGGGAGGGGGAAAGAGGCAATATTATGGAGAAGCTGAGGCAAAACGAGATTAATTGATTTGTCAGAGGTCACACAGGATGCCAGGAACTGAACCCAGTCCTTCGGATGCCCAGGCCACAGCCTGACCCACAAAACATTCATTCCTTGGGGGTGGGGGTGTATGTAGGTATATAGAACACACATGTAATTTTCCCTTTGTTTCATTATTCCTTCTCCAGATTCAAAACTGCAGAATTTACATAACTTAACCTGCTTTGGTGTGATATTTCTGACAATGGCTCAAATGTATATTCTGCAGTAGCTTTTCAATAGCAGCAGGAAGCCGAGCCAGTTACTATCCGACAGAAAACAATCTATTGTGCCTCTACCAGAGGGGATCTAGACTTTCACAACTAAGTGTGGAGCTGCATGCGAAAAGTCCTCCGAACACCAGCCAGCTCTCCAATACCGTGACAGACAGAGCTTAAAAGACGATGGGCGTGGCAACCCACTCCATCTAATTGCTGTTAGTTTTCTGGGGAGGTGGCAAAGCTGTCCCTGGAAGAGGTTCACTCTCCTTAGAGAGTCCCGAGCTGACAATTTGGTGAAACAGATGTGGGCAGCAACAAACATCTATTTCTATAACTAGAAACAAATTTGGTAATTGCCTCTTTCAACAGGACTTGCTCAAGCAGGAAATGAAATTCCTAAATGGCAGTTAGCAAAAGTATTTATAGCTAAGTTCGTAAATGAGACGTGCTCTTTTGTCATGAGTTTCTGATGGCTGGGGGAAAAAACCTATCCAGCAGCAAACCACATATTGATCTAGAGTGTTTCCAGTGTACATGGGGCTGTTCGGTCTTGTTTTAATAGACGTTTAAAGCACTCCTGGCTAACCAAAGCATCTTTTGTTTTTCAGAGTATATATACAGGGCTTGATTCTGATATTTACACCACTGTAAAGCCATTGATTTCTGTGGAGTTGCTCCTGATTGATGCCGGTGTGATTGGAAATTGAGGTCCACAGTCTCTCTTACTTTCTTGACCCTCTGTACAAGGCCTCATGCAAAACTGGAAGCCTGGGGGTTATTGTTGTGTTTTGGTCAAGGGTGGAGATGGGGTCTGACTTTTCTCTCTTTGGGCAGGAGAAGTGGGTGGGTGCTGAGAGATCATGCTATAAAGTTTCAGCTGTTAATTATTGCTGTTGCTAAGGAGAATGAAAGGGGAATTCAGAGAGTGACTCGGGGGGCTTTGTTTCTGATACTTGAGCAGCCATCTAGCTGTGGTAGCTTTGTAGAGTTGACAAGGGATGGTGAAGTAGCTGGTTTTGCTTACTCTTTGGTCGGCGATGGCTAGAGGAGGGGGTTGAAAGTTTTTATAAAGTGTAGTCGGTCTGTAAGTATAAAATCAGATTCTGAATTTAAAAAGTAAAATGACCATCCCTGCTCTTGGAAATAGTTTCCAAAGTGTGGTACACAAACTGTGGACCTTCCATAAACTCCAATGGGCTTTGGAGCAGTCTCTCTATGCATAACATATGTTGGTTCAAAAGACTTTGTGGAAGAAACTAGGCAAAAAAGGGAGTTAATCTTTAAAAGTGTCTCACTGTCCTAAGGGATCACCATTTAGTTCATAAACTCTCTCCACAACTCCTATAACACTGGTTAGTCCCTTCCCTGTCCCCCATTCCTTCCCCCCACCCCCAAATGTAATGAACCTCTTCCAACACGGTGCTGGACTCACTTATTGCCAACTTTCAGTTCTTTTTTACAATTACTTTAAAACAAAAAGGTGACCCAACTGAAAAATTTGCTGATTTTTAACATTAATGATTGTAAAGCTTCAAGTAAGTGCTAAGGATGGTCAGATAGATCCTTCTCCTCCGTTCCTGGGAGCTTTGGCTTTGAACTTGACGGACTCTTATTCCTTAAGGCTGTGTCTGTGCTAGCTTGGGTAAACTCCCATCCTAGCACTATAACTAGCGGAAGTGCGACACAGTTGTGTTTTAGGGCAATCGTCAGAACAGGTCTAGATGATGCTGTGGCAAAAATGTCCAAGCCCCATCTATGCTGATGTTGCCACTGTTGCTGTCACGGTCACTCATGAAATGAGCGTGATTTTGTCCAAAAAGGCTAGGTCCTAAGAACTCACGGCCATAGTTTGTCTGTGACTCAGATAACCAATGACACTTGCTTATCCAGTCTGATGAATGAAAAACTGAGCTGTATTAAAGTGCAGTTATGGTCTGAGAATTGACATGGAGTGTGACATCTTGGTGTTTCATCTTTCTCGAGCACCAATTTCTGTTGCAAGCTAGCTCCCTTTCTGAGTCACGGTGTGATTTGTTACTCCTTACCCCCAGTGCTACAGTTCTCAAGCTGGGATCAGTATGTCGTGCGGCGTTATTTCTGTTTTGTGCAACACAGTTGACCATGTTGACTCAGGAAATATAATTTAGCTACTAAATGTGCTGAGGATGCATGAAGCAGAACTGAATCAAGCTCACTCTTCCATAGTTATGTACCTAGTTCTAAAGTGCTGGCTATTATGGGCCTGATTTCAGGCTCATTTATGTCCATATTTTTTGCCAGTATAACTCCATTGACTTTGAGATAGTAACTCCTGCAATGTATGTGAGATCAGGATGGGGTCCTATATTCTTTTTCTTCAGTATTTTCTATCATGCATTGTTGACAGATGTACTTGTTGATCTGATGGGTCTTTTCATTTCTGGTTTAAACTGAGCTGATGTTATTTGGAAAGTAAACAGACAAATATGTGCAGTAACAACCAGATGCCATGTTTGACGGTCCATATTTTCTCACAATGACCATCCTCCTGATGTGCAAGTGATAAACTAGAGAAATCTACCCTCTTAGTGTTTGCCCTTTCCTCCCATCTTCTCCAGCTTTGGTGGCAAGAACATTACAGTCTCCCTAATATGTGTTATTTGGGATCTGGTGGGGTCAGTAGCTCTAAACCAGGAGCTGAATTCTGTGCTGTGCCACCTTTGGGCAGCCGCAGAGTTCTGGCTCTTGTAAGGGCTGAAACAGCTCCCAGCAGAAGTTAGAGCAGCTCCAAGGACAGCAGGTCTCTTACACTGGGGAGAGCGCAGGGCTGTTCATGTCAGCCCGATGCTGCCCCTCTGCCAGGGGAATTCTCCCCTCTCCTTGTGTCCTATGTGGGTGGAGGAGTGGGAATTGGCCCCTACGTTCTCCTTTGGATAATCAAGGCATCGCAGGTAGCCCAAAAGGCAGTTGTTACACACCAGTTAAAAGCTGTATTCCTAACTATTAATACACCTCTACCCTGATATAACGCTGTCCTCGGGAGCCAAAAAATCCTACTGCGTTATAGGTGAAACCGCGTTATATCGAACTTGCTTTGATCCGCCGGAGTGCGCAGCCCTGCTCCCCCCCCCCCCGCCCCTCCGGAGCACTGCTTTACCGCGTTATATCCGAATTCGTGTTATATCGGGTCGCGTTATATTGGGGTAGAGGTGTATTAGACTTTTGTAAATCTTTTTTTAAATCACCAACAAAACTCCTAGGGAGGCGTATTCAAACTCTCTGCTCTGTCTGGAAAAACTAGGGTCCAAGGTCTGGCCACGTTGCTTGACCCATGTAACACTACAACATTACACCAGATACTCATGTATCTGTGAGCCTGCAGCTTGTCTCCGCTCTTCTCACTCAAGCAGATTGCCTGTTTGAATCTTGCCTTCAAAGAGGTGCTGCTTGTTCCGAAATCTCCCAGGAGCCTTTCCATGATTTAGGCACGGCTGCCTCAAACGCCAATAGGGCATTGTCTAATATTACCAACAAGGCTTTGGCCAATGTAGACCTTACTGTTCACTCACAGCGTGTGTCTGGCTTTAGAGCATGAGGTACAGGGAGGGAACGCTTTGTTTTTTACTGAAGTGATTAAGTCTCTATTTGGGTAGATCCTGATTTTCGGGGCATGCCAAGTACTGGGAGGCTGTAAGCTCTTCATGGCAAGAACTGTTGATCTTTGTACAACGCCTAGCAAAACAGGGCTCTGGTCCAGACCGGGGCCTCTGGGCATTACTGCAGTACAAATAATAGGCATGCTTTGGAACTTAATGATGGAGGAAGGAAGTTGTCTGACTGTATCTGGCCATGCCTGTCAACAGCTGACACCCCGTCATGTCTGTCTATCTTCTTCTCCCCCTCCCATTCTCCTTTTCAAGAACCGGCACTTGATTTTCATGGCTTCTGAGCACCCATGTCTCCTGCTGACTCCCACTGGAGGTTTAGGTGCTGAGCCCTGCTGAAGATCTGGTCCAGAAGGTCTGGTGAAAGGCAGCATCTCTGCCTGCCTGGCAGCGATAGATTGGGGGCCTGAGGCTGCAATGCTGAACCTTAATTGGCTTGTTCTTTGGGACGCGGCACACGCAGCAGTGTCTCCCTTCAAGTGCAGGCGATGGGTGGGGTCCTCCGGGCAGCTGGCCCAAAGGGAGGCTGCATTACAGAAAGTTACAATATTAGCAATCCAAAGTCTTGAATAGTGAAAAGAATTTCCTACCGACACTGGGATACACAGGGCTCCTGCTCTTCCCTCTTTTCCAAGAGCTGCTTTTCATTTTCTCCTGTGGGGCATCTTGTTCTAAAGTCCTGCAAGTCACCACATAGGGTTGAGTTGACTCTCCTGTTATTGATGGCAGCCCAGTGTTCTGTATGGCCAGCATCCTACTGTGTCTCCCTCCCTTCCCCCATCAAGCCTATCAGGTACAGAATTATGGAAGCTAGAAATGGGGGAGGGGTGCCTGGAGACCTATTGGCCCAAAATCCCAAATGGGGTTGCAGAACACTATAGTGAACACCATCTGATTTAGGCATCTTCTCTCGCTCCTTCCCGCTACGTGTCTTATATGGTTAACACCTGAACCTGTCTTAAAGTCAAAATCTTGCACTGTCTCTGTATTTCCATTACAGCTGGTTCTACCAACTGGCCCTGCCATTAGGGACTACAAGGAATCTGTTCAAGCAAAAGATGCCCAGGGTGGGGGGGGAAGCATGAAAGGGTTAGAAAATCAGGATGAAAATAGAAATTAGGGTTGTGCACATAACCGTTACATTTTGCTTTGTGAGTCACATTGTTAGGGCAGCCGTTTGACTGTTGGAGGTGTTAATGGAAAATCAGAAAACAGCACATGATCAAAAGTACTCATCATGGATTTCTGAACCTCTTTTTATTAATTCCTCCAGATACTTCTGTCTTGCTTGGAAAGTGTGTGTGTGTGTGTGTGTGTGTGTGTGTGTGTGTGTGTGTGTGTGTGCCCCCTGCTCCAAGACCAAGAGAATATTTTTAAAAGACCATTTGGGAGAATGGGACCTTTAAACCTATATAAGTTGATGTTTAGTTGCCAGAGATTGTAGAGGAAGTTGAAGTGAAGTTGAAGTGGCCAAATGTATCACAATGCCGCCGTTTTTAGAAAATAATGGTAGACTGCAGCTTTATTGTAGTCAGCAATTCACTTCAGATTGTATAAGCTTCAGAACACACTCCTCAAACTCATTGTGTTTCACTCAAAGCTATTTTAACTGTAGGAGAGGACAGTGTATTTTGGTTGAATTGAAAAGATATTACCCAATCAGAATGTTATTGTTTTAAGTGAATTCTCCTCCTGATGTGAGATGGCATTTCACACCAACTTGCCTAAACTCTGCTAGAAGTCCTTCCCTATCCTGTTACTTCACTGGGCTGAGTCACATTCATAAAGTTAGACTTCACAAATAGCTGCAAATGCTTTATGGAGGAGTAACAAAGGACACCTAGAGTCTGTTCCCAACTCTGCTACTGTCTCCTTATGTGGCCTTGGGCAAGTCCCTTAACCTCTCTGTGCCTCATTTTCCCAGTTCTGCAAAAAAAGGTCTACAAAGTTGGATCGGTGTTTAAAGTGTAACAAGACCCTCATATGCAATGCACTATGCAAGGGCAAAACATTCAGTGCACAGAATTAAGACTTCTCCATTCAGCATTTCTGCGTTATGCTTGCATCTTTGAGTAGGATTCCATTTTCTTGAGCCACGGGGTGAGCTTTTAAGAGGGCTCCAAAGGCTGCTCACCTCAGTCACAGGGAGTTATCCCAGTGTGGCTGACAGCGGTGTCTCCCATGACAGGTTACACGCTAGCTGCTAACCTAGCTTAGAGTCAGTTAAGTCCCTAAAAGATTGTTAACTCCTCTCTCCCCTACCACTATCAACCATGAATTTACATAACCCTCTTTATACCTCTTAGACCAGTGGTGGGCAACCTGCGGACCGTACGAGGCCCATCAGGGTAATCCGCTGGCGGGCCGGGCCACGAGACAGTTTGTTTACATTGACCGTCCACAGGCACGGCCGCCTGCCTGCATTATCTCCAGCAGTGCTGTGGCTAAGGGAAAAGGATGTTGAAACTGACTAGAATTAAATTCGATCAACACCTTTAAAGATGAACATCCTCCAACTACCCACTGTTAAAAGAAGTCCTCAGTCCCCTGTCTTCTGAAAACTATTCTGATACTCAGGAGGATATTATTCAAGTTGCACCTGAGTTCATTTTCAAGAGGCAAATTTTAAATCTGTTAATCTTCCTATAGCATTTACTGAGCACTGGTAGTCAGGCAACAGGAATCTTTTTGCACAAAAGATATCATGTTAAATATCCCGGTGTAGCTAGCTACACAAATTATTTGAAATATCTTAGACAAATTCAGAATCAAAGGCAAATAAATGTACAGTGCCGGAAATAGTTCTTTGTTAACTTCTTGGGGCCCATTTCTTTGAACATTTTGTCACGTTTCTTGAGCTTCTTAATTAAAAAATGATACCCTATTTAGAGAGGAAACTGGCCTGTTTGAGAGGCTTTCATGTGTTGATTTGCAAACAGCCCAGGTCCAGGAACACCTACCAATTTATCCCTCCTGTAACTCTGAGTCAAGTTCCATCTCTGTACTCTCTTTCTTTCCTCTTGGTACTCAACAGGACAGTCCCTTATCACTTATGCAGAACATGACCAAAGTCAAGATAAAACCAAATTCCCCCTTAAGCAGAACCAGGCTAGGTGAAAGAAAACCCACTCAATACTTCTCGTGAGCAGTGCTGATAATGACATTGGCAGTGCAAGAGGGTGGATGTGATTCAGAGAGAAACAGTGTTTCCACTGGACTCTAAAACTTGTAATATAATAAAATATGTGTTCCTTTCAGTCTGTTTTCTTCTTTACAGTCTCAGGAATTCTTACTCACTTCCTGTTTCTTTTTTTTCTACTAATTTAATTTGCCTTGATATATAGATTAGCAGTAGATGCTACTGAATGAAAGCTGCAACTGAGTTTCCATTATAAACCCATTTTTGGCCCCCTCTCTATAACCTGGTGTTAATAACACTGGGGAATTTTCAGAACTTTCCCTGGTATAGACAGGGCTTTTCTTGTTATACTTTATTCCTGTATTCGCCTCCTCGTCCAGGACTTTCGACCCCCTTTGCATATTACTCAACAGCCACTTTTTATGTTGGTCCCCTGGAACTGTCTGGGGGTCAGAGAGGGGCAGGAACTTGGCTGAGGGTGCAGTGGAAGAAAGGCGTTGAAAAGAATTGATTTTGTATAGAAACAATCAAGACTTTTTACTGGTCCAGGTTATGCCCCCTCTCTCTGTGCCTAGAGGGACTCACTGTATGTGGATCACCCCATTTCCACCTGGACAAGGAGCTCAGTTGCCTCTAGGGCTGTCCCCTGCCCCCTCCCATGGAGTCAGCAGTGCTCTTCCCTTTCCTGAGTTCTATGCTAGAGGAAAGTAAGGAGTGGAGAGCCTGTGGAGAATGTGGGGAGGGATTCATACTATCCTAGCCTGACAGACCTTACCTGGGGAAAATAGAATTTGTTAACACAATGAATTAACTTCTCAAAAGAGTAACATCTGTATATAATCTTTACTGCTGCTCCAATGTGTAAAGTTTGTCTTGAAAATGACAGTGATAAGTCAGAGCAACGGACAGAAGAATCTTTGTTCTGACTCACTGCATGGTCTTGCCCAAGCCCTTGAACCTCTCTGCACCTCCGCTTTCCCTGTCTGTAAAATGGGGATAAATAATACTAATCTGCCTCAGAAGGAAAATCAGGCCTATGTATTAAAGTTTTAAAGCTCTCTGCTGTCCTTGGAAGGAGCTATTTTAAATGTTTATGAGGGTGAAAGTATTGCCTTATTTAAGTCAATAGCAAAACTCTCATTGACTTCAGTGAGGTCAGGATTTCACCAAGAGCTTTTGCACATGTGAGCTTTTTGTATGTACAAAATGACACCCATAGTTGTTTACATAAAAGTGGTCTTGCAAAACTGGAGGCTGACCTGAGCCTGGTTGAAAACTTGGTCCTAAGACAATGTACCATGCTCATAAGGGCTTGCCTGCCTCTGATGCCGGCTGCCTCGTTACCTCACTGCTCCTGGAGCAATCATAAAATATAGTTTCAGATGGTCTCTTCAAAGCGTGCTTCATTAAAACCAGTGGTGATGAGTGATCTGCCACTGGTTTTGATGCCAGTCTAGGTAGGTAGCATCCAAAAGTTCAGGTGCACATCCCAAACCTTCTGGGTTGGAAAGTGAGCTGTGAACCTTTAAAAAGTGAGGTTTTCTTACAATTTCTGGACTGGATGTGGTGTGTAGACCGCCTTTCTTCTGATACTGTGATTGAGCCACCTCCAATCCTGGCAAATACCTAAGAGTGCATGAAATTTATGAAGAAAAGTTTACAAAACTCAGCAAGAAGACACATTTGGGATGTGGTTCAGGATCTAGATCAGGGGTCAGCAACGTTTGGCATGCGGCTTACCCTGGCGGGCCGGGCCAGTTTATTTACCTGCTGACGTGGCAGGTTCGGCCCCCAGTAGCCGCGGTTCACCGTCCCGGGCCAATGGGGGTGGCGGGAAGCCGCGGCCAGCACATCCCTCGCCCGCGCCGCTTCTCGCCGCCCCCATTGGCCCGGGACAGCGAACCGCAGCGAGTTGGGGCCGCGATCAGCCGAACCTGCCGCGTCAGCAGGTAAATAAACTGGCCTGGCCCACCAGGGTGCTTACCCTGGCGAGCCGCGTGCCAAACGTTGCCGACCCCTGATCTAGATTGTGGTCTAGATCAGTTCTTTGTATTATCTGAACTGCCCCAGAAACTGATTTAAACAAGGAATTCAAATTACAGTATCAAGAAAATTTGGATGAAATGGTGGTCCAAAGTAAAAGAAACAAAGCATTAGAGGAATCCATTTCACCAAGACTTTCTTTGACTCTGAATTAATATGCTTAACTTTAAGTCTCGCTAAAAATGTTCTTTAGTTTCAGCCCAGTTTACCATAGCATGTATGATCTGTGTATTCTTTACGAATTGATAAAACAAGAAAATGTAGTTGCATTACCATCTTCAAAATAATTTGGCCTTTCCCACCCCCACCCCTTCTCTTGCCTGGTATGTAATACACGTAATGACTGAAGCCTACGGATAGTAATAGAACTGTTCTGACTTGCAGATTGTATCCAACTGAAAGCAAAGGTCTTACTGGAAAATACTCTTCTGAAAACCATCCTGTACCTTTGTACCTTACAGATTTAGGGGTTTGTTTTTTTTTAAATTAGTTCAGCAAAATATTTTCCATACATACCTGGTTCCCCTACAGCGGTGGAGTATTGGCGTTCATAAATAAATGGTATAGCAGAAAAGAACAGTTATTGTTATGTATTCTGTATATGGGAACAATAATTGTAAAATAAGGAAATGCATTTTAAATCGTCACATTTCAAATGCATCACAAATATCATGTGGCAAAGCTGGTTCTGCTTAAAAGCTGAATACTTGCACCACCTGATATATTTGGAAAGAGTAATGATCATTGGTAACAGTATGAATATTAACCCAAATCACGGTCTTCTTTTTAAACAAAATGTAAACCTTTTGTGGATGAAATGCTCAATGGACATAGTATTTGAAATGCTCCTAGTAGCTATCAGAAAGTTTATTCCTTTCAATGTCTGGTTCAATTTGATTTTAAATTCTAAAGAACCAGGTCCTCATTCAAATGAGGAGGAAATCTTGGCTCTGGTGTTCCTGGAGCCTAGATAAATGAAACGGTTTGCCAGTTGAAAGTCACTCACATGGGGCTGGTGAGAATGACAATGAGTTGTCCTCTGCCTTGTCACATACGCAACAGTTACTAACCAGATTAGATTTTCAGACATTTTCAGTTCCTAATACCTTCGTGGGCAGACAGAATTGCAGACATGACCAAATTTGCACATGGTTGTTTTTAACCAGTAAAGGAGTAGTTGTTCCTCTTAGCTTGTAGGCAATTTTTTTACAACAGTGGCACCCATACTTGGCAAGGCTAAGGGTGCCATTTGCTCTTGGCACACTGTCAAGGTATTACACCGAATTTGTTCACAAATTTAGACAAAAAGTCAAAATAGCTGTGTGTGAAGAAACTGTATAGGCTGTGTTTTTTGTAGTCCACAAGCTTTGGGAAGCACATTGGGCTTCTATGTTTGATTTAATGTAACACTATACTCCATTATGAAACTGTTATTCAAGGACAGACTAGTGATAGAAACTTGAATGCAGCACTTGATAAGTGATTTCACTTGACCCTAAATATCAATTTCCAGAAATTTGCTAATCTCTAAAAATATATATATATCAGGGGTTGGCAACATTCGGCACGCGGCTCGCCAGGGTAAGCACCCTGGCGGGCTGGGCCAGTTTTATTTACCTGCTGACACGGCAGGTTCGGCCGATCGCGGCCCCCACTGGCCGCCGCGGTTAGCCGTCCTGGGCCAATGGGGGCGGCGAGAAGCAGCGCGGGCGAGCGATGTGCTGGCCGCGGCTTCCCACCACCCCCATTGGCCCGGGACGGCGAACCGCGGCCAGTGGGGGCCGCGATCGGCCGAACCTGCCGTGTCAGCAGGTAAATAAAACTGGCCCGGCCCGCCAGGGTGCTTACCCTGGCGAGCCACGTGCCGAACATTGCCGACCCCTGATATATATAGTTGCAGAGTGATCACGCACTGATCTCAAAACCGGCAATGTCTGTCTAGACAGAAAATATAGAGAAGCAGGTTGTCACTTAAATGTGGTGTCTGAACCTGTTAGTTTGAAATTTATTCAGGAGTGAAAATTATGCTAAATTAAATTAGAGTGACCTGACTTTGTATTTGGAAGCCAAATTTGTCCATCTCATAAAGCCTGGTGCATTCATAACACTTCCCTGGGGGAAAATTACAGACAGAAATGGAATGAGGTCTCTTCTAATTGAAAAATGACAATGATTAGGAAGCCAAATACAAAAGGAGTGGGGTTTTTTTTTTCTTTTTCTTTTTAAGACACCAGCAGAATTATAAATTATATTCTTTGCAGTCACCTCTCTCTCCCCCCCCACACACCTTTTTATTTGCACAGTGGCTGAACTGCATGGTTATAATATACTTTAGGGTTTATTCATTAGTTTGACTCTAGCCATTTGGATGAAATTTTACTATGTAGATCCAGCTTTCCAGGGAGTTTACACTGGTTTTGAAAATGAAGCACATCAATACAAGTTAAAACAGAAGGAGGAGTTGGCATAAACTTTGATGCTTCAAGTAGATCTGGCCCTTTTGAAGCTTGAAATGAGCAAATTGTGGGGGATATATATCTATATATTTTTTGTATTTCTTTTTCAAAAGGCCAGATTGGGGGGCATGAATGTTCTTCCTATAGTGATACAGCACATCTCAAAATATCTGACTTAGCCACGGGCTCACACGCTGTGCTGCTCACTGCAGGCTAGAGTTTGGGGGCCGAATGAGACATACAGGCATCTCACTGATGCAATCCCAATAGGTAGCAGCTGTGGTGGGAGCAATAATGTCCAGATACTTGGGGCTGCTGCTGTCTCTATCACCCTGTCATCTAGACCTGCTCTGGAAGGTGCTGATGCATTGTCCGCACGAGAGGCACATTGATGGCAATACAATGGTGAAAAATCTTTATTCATAAAACTTAGCGTATCCCGCATCTAGCGTATCCCTCATCCCTTTGTGCATCTCAGCCAGGTGCTAAGTTCAGATCCTGATCTCTAGTCCAGTAAAAATCTAGAGTCACTCTGTTAGTGTTCGTTAGGTGCTTCGGAGTCATTTGCTTCCCCATGCAGACGAAGATAAATGATCGAGGACATGGGCATCGACATAGGCGCTGACTTACCGAGTTGCTAGGGGGTGCTCGACCTCCCGCTTCACCCCAGACCCTGCCCCCACTCACCCCTTCCTCCAAGCCCCCACCCTGCTTCTTCCCACCCTCACCTCGCTTCCTCCTCCCACCTCTTCCTTCCCCCCGCTCCTCCTCCTCCCCCCCCCCCCCCCAGTGCCTCCTGCATGCTTCAGAACAGCTGATCCACACCAGGCGGGAGGTGCTTGGGAGGAGGGGGAGGCTGAGCATGCACTGTTTGTTTGTTTGTTTTTCCCCGTGGGTGCTCCAGCCCCCGGGGCAATCACGGAGTCGGGACCTATGAAGAAAGAATAGCTGAAATGAAAGGCATGGGCCTATGATATTACAAAAAATCTGTGTGTAGGATGTTGAGATTACAAAAGTAATTTCCCCTCCAGTTAAGAAATGTAAAGTTCTGATTCAGTTTATAATAGTTAATTTTCCCACACAGCACATATTGCTAAACTAAAGTATAAATTTAAACAGTCTAACTCATCATCAAAAGTAGTGAGTGCTATGCGATACATTGCAGGACCATAAATTTCATCATCTCACCTGCACTCTGCCCACTAATCTACCTCATCTGAGTGTTCACTTCTAATATTCCAAACAGCTGCCTTTAAAAGAAAAGGAAAAAACCTTGCCAGAAAGAAATATTTCCTCTTCTCTAATAATCATATCATGTTAAAATAATAGCTTTTGGCACCTATGTTGTAATCAGCCAATTAAATTAGTGGCAAACTAGGCAATGTTTGGTACTGGACCAGGGATAGAGTATCAGAATTTAACCTGTGTCCCTGACCTTTACACCATCCCCTACCTTCCCCATGGGGAAAACATCCTTTGTTCAATTGCAGACTCTCCAGTCATGATACTTTTGTGTATGGAAAAGCTATTTTATGTGACTTTTAGAGGACCATAAAATTTGAGGTTGGACTCATGGTAACTAAGGGTTTTGCAGGTGGGAGGGATATGAAAAACACTCCCAGATGGCTTTAGCTTTACTTATACCAACAAAATTCCTTAAGCAGTTTAGCATGACTTGGCTAATTGATGTGTCTCACACCCATCATGTGAGAACTTTTTCTTTAGAACCAGCTAGTCTTGTTTTTTTTTTAAAGAAAGTCTCCAGAATCTTTTGGAATAGAACCATGTCCCTTTTTTAGGTTTTATGAGCCATTTGGTCACCAATATCACTCTTTATTTATTTATTTATGTATTTATTTATTTAAAGTGACCAAAACAGGTGTCACACTTTATCACCGGCAAAGTTGACTTGGCGCCTTAAAATCCAGCTTTGTGTAAATAATGCAGTAAGCAACACATCGCATAATGTGGGATGGTTGTTTATCCAGCTGATGATCTCTGTCACAAATATGTAGGAGAGAAAAGAGGGCTCATCGTTATAAAGGTGTGACGTTGTCTGTGCCCTTCTGTTTTAAAGAGCGGTCGTACATCTGCTGAAATGGAGTCACTGAGTAACTTGGGCATTTTGACAAGGGCAGGGTCATTAGAAGTGGAATGTTCTTCAGCAGCGCACTGTCTAGACTTTGTGCCAGAAAACGCACAGGCCCTTTACTGGGACAGCTGAGCGAGAGCGTAAAGAGGTCAGATCGGAGTGGCAGACCAGAACTGCAGCCTGAGTAGCAGGCAGCCTTTGTATTTGCTGCAGTTTTAGTGGCTATCTGTACTTTGAAATGAGTGTCTGGCAACCTCTTGTGAATCCAAGTGCATGTATAATCCCTAACATTGTACAGCTGCATTCTGAATACCATATCACTACAGTACCCAGTCATCTTATGTGACTTCCATTTTTCTTCCTGAATAATTAATAGGGGTTCCTCTCCAGATTTCACATGATTGGGGTCACCTTATAGGAAAAGTAGTGGGGAGTGATGAGGATATTTGCTGGAAAGTATATTGTACAGTAGCTGGATGTGGAGAGTTTCTAATTAGAACTGATGGAATATGGGAGTTTAGAAAGTCACCTGAGTTTGAAAGGGGTTGTTGCAATATGCTGCCAACTCTTGTAGTCTGGCCACCCAAAGGAAAGTGAACTGGGACGACACTCCGCGCCCCCACCCCGCCACCCCCAAAGAACAGCAGCCATTTACAACAGGCCTTTGGGTCTGAATAAACATCTCAAGGGAACCTTCTTTTTTTAAAGGGGGTTTGGTGTTTCCCAGTGGGCAGAGGACCACAATAACCCCAGTAGGAAACAGAATCGCTCCTCCCAGTTAAGTCTGGCGTTCTGCAATTCTGGTACTCTCGTCTCTCTAAAGAAACGCAGACTAGCCCGAAAATGCAGGTCTCCTGCTGCCTGGAAGACGTAGATGGCAGCTATGGGAACCCCTTCCATCCTGCAGACAGGCAGCCATAAATCTGGTTAGTAAAACAAAACAAAAAAATCCCTTGCTCCTATTTGAACCTCCTCCTTGTCAGGCGAGGCTGAGGCCTGTGCAGTGCGTGATAGGACTGCCAAATGCAGTCTGCCCTAACTCCACCCTCAAGGCAGCCTGCCTGTCTGCCAAGCGCTTAGAGCTGTCTAGGAAGCAACCAAGCATGCCCAGGGCGATAGCAGTTAACACAAGGACAAGGGGATTGTCTCCCTGTCAGGGTTCCTGTTACCTTTAACCTCTCATGGTTGGAAGGAAACAAAGGGGCTCCGGGTAATGGTTTAAAGCCTCTCATCCTTTTGGTCATGCAGGGAGACTTTCTACAAAGGGCCCTTGAATTTTAATGGCAGATATTTAAATGAGGCGGAGGGCCTGTGTGACTGTTTCCCTTCATGGCATTGTGTGGCTTTTTGACATGTATCTCATTGAGGTAGAAAGTGCAGAGCTGCCTTTTCTCTGGAGTGGATTTAAAGACCTCTGTTTATTATGGGCCCCAAAACAAGCCCCAGCGACAGGCTGCAGCTGTGAATGTGGGTGTCGGGGGACAATATGCGTACTGTATGTTACCCATTTGGTGGAGAGCATTACATGTAGATTCTTGAGACTTTGAAAGGCTCTGGAGGGGAGAGGGAACTCTTTGCTGTCACTGGGTAAATTTCTCTCCCCATCTCCTTTCCAGCCCTTTTCCTCCCATTAAAAAATGGTATCCAAGAGGCTCATGCTTGGAAGTTGTAGCTTTGTAAAAGTTTGAGAAGGAAGTGTTGGGGGTGGGGGGAATCTGCCAATATAATACACACATTTTTCTCCAGGGAAGCCTTACCTGAAGTTTTCCCTATGCAGTTGCATTACAAAAAGTAAGGAAATTTATAAGAGTTCTTAATAGATTCCCTCCCTCCCCCCAAAACTATTGGGATTAATCATGGGGTTGTGTCTGGAAGAGATGATTAACTAGGATGACCAGATGTCCTGATTTTATAGGGACAGTCCTGACATTTGGGGCTTTCTTTTAATATGGGCTCCTATTACTCCTCATCCCCGTCCTGATTTTTCACACTTGTTATCTGGTCACCCTATGATTAACTCGCTTTAAGCATCCTTCTCTCTCTAGAATCACACATCTCAATCCTAGCAGGGTCAAACAGCCCTTCATTCTCCCACAAAGCATGCTGCCTATGGGGGTGTCAGATTAAACCTTAAAAGAGAGAGGTTCTATGCATGCTGCACCCATCACCATGACATATGGGCACCTGGTCTGCTTTACTGGTGAAGATCCCATAGCTCCCTTTTAAGAGAGTAGGGTTTGTCCCTGGGACCTTAGCTAAAATTCCCTTCCATCACTGTTTGTGCAGGGTACTGTGGACTGATTGTTCCACTCAGTTGCTTCCTTTCACCCCAGAGGTAGCTGCACTTTCAGTGGTGCTGTAGATAGGTGGGCTCCAATCCTGAAAAGTCATGCTCTCAGGCTTAATTTTAAGCACCCAAGTATTTCCACTGACTTGAAGACATGCCCAAGTCTTTGAAGGTTGTGGGCACAGTCAGTAGTGTTTTGGGGTCCTTTGGGATGAAAGATGCTATGGGAAATGTAATATGAAGACTGGTCTGGTGGCAGATACGGTCGCTGCTGCTGAGCAAAGTTAATTCCAAGGTAACTGGCCAGAATTGGCACCTGGACTGTTTTGCTTGACATTTTATTTGCTTTTACTTCACTGCTGCCAGAAGGAAAATGCTCCATTAAAAAATATCTGCCTGAGTCAGCAGAACCCATCCCATCAGATACAGATGTTACTGTGATGCTGTCCTGTTTAGGCGCTCTTACATTTTAATGCAAATTACAGTATCTGTGATAGTGGAGGGCACCGCTTTTGAAAAAGTGGTTTCTATGGCTTTTCTCGTGGAGGAACAGGTTATATCTAAGTCGTCAGCACTGTTGGCTTTGCTTTTCCTCCCTTCTTTCCCTTGAAATGGCCCCAGTCTTTACAAATATCGCTGGGAGGAGAGGGGGGGAACTTTCCTGAGATTCCCTCTGCCAGGATAGCACAGATAGAAAAGCACCGTGCCCTCGCTTCAGGCCAGAGAACAGGTGAGCATCTGTGTTCGGCAGACGGTTAAAGTAACTTCTTGGCCAGCTGTCAGGGAGCTGAATTGCTCAGGGTGGCTTCCAGGCTCTCCCTGGATGCTGAATACATCTTCTCAGAACTAGGATTGCATGGAAATAGCACAGAACAGTCTGACAGATAGTTCCGATATCTAGTTCCAGCCAATGCATGCTACAGTCCAAGTCCAAACGATTTCCTTTGACTTTAGGAGCCATTCCACACCAGTTGCTGTCTAGTGTCTCTTGGAGACACACTGAAGTTAACTGGTAACCCATTGAGGGTCTTGATGCCAGTTCACACCATTCAAGCCCCCCACTGTCAGCTGGCTGTGCTGGGCACAGAACTGAATGATATCTGGAGATCTGGTATATAGATGTAGTGGGGAGGGGTGCAGTCAGTGTAGATTCAATGTTTGTCGTCTCATGAAAAGCACAAATTCTGATCCATTCTGTGTTGTTTTTGGCAGACTAACTGGACCTAGAGGGGGAGACTTGTAGTGTGGCTGGGAGTGGGAATCAATTCCTAAGTGTTGCAGGCTTGCTGTGACCCCTTGAGCAGGTCTCCATTTACAAACTGGGGATAATACTCACCCAGCTCACAAGGCAGTTAAGGCCTAATTTAATACAAGATCCTCAGCTGAATAAGGCTATGTAAATGTTAAGTGTACTGCAAAACTGAACTCAGTTTTTAAAATTGTTTAATTAAGACCAGAAGTATTTGAGGCGTCCTTTCATTAAATGGGGTGACGGGGCATTCAGCACAAAAATAAAACATTGACAGCCTGATTAGTGGAGGCATCTAGCAAATGTTTCTGGTAGAGATAGGCCTGAACCCAGCTCCCTGGGAGATTTTGAGAAACTTGGTCTCTGGACTCTAGCCTCACAACTCAAGCCGATAAAGCCAACATCTAGGTATGATTTAGAATAATTTTCTCTTTGCAGATCATGTTTAAAGACAGTCCCTTGTCTGTTATGGATGAGGGCTGTTATTCCTTGGTGCCGGTCATTTCCCTTTTCTATGTTGCTTGACTGGAAACTTGCAGAGAACTTTTGTGTCTGAGAGCTTGAAACATCCATGGAAACAATTCAGCTGTGAAACTCCACTAGCCGTATGGCTGAACTCAGCCTAGGATTTCTTGTGCTGTATTTCATGCTGCTTTCTAAGGTGGCTCAAAATGCATGTCTGTGTCTCTTGCAGCGGAGTTGGAGTTTGTACAGATAATCATAATCGTGGTGGTGATGATGGTGATGGTGGTCGTTATCACATGTCTGCTGAACCACTACAAACTCTCTGCACGATCCTTCATCAACCGGCACAGTCAAGGGAGAAGGAGAGATGAGAATCTATCTTCAGTAAGTAATTCCACCATCTCTGTGTGCGCATTGCTGGCCAGATGGTCAGAAGCTTGTGAAATGTTAAAGGTAGAAGGAGTCCAGTTTGATTGCATTTGCCCATTTAGTAAAGTGCATGTGCCATTTAGAACCCTACAAACAGGCACCTTCCAAACAGCTGAATCTTTCAGGTGGTCTTGCAGGATTTTGTGTAGAAACTTCAGGTTAGCATCCTGTGTCTTGAGAACAAAACCACAACATGTCGGAAGTTGGGCACTTTCATGAGAGCAAACACAGCAGCCTTTTTATGCTCTGTTACCTCCAGACATGCAGCTGTTAATATGTATGCCAATGCCAACTAACTGGCCTGATGTTATTCAAAGGGGGAACCACAGCATGGCATGAGGGGGGTATTCTTGTATCCCCCTGAATCTGAAAACACCAGTTATAAACACCTGGTTGGGATTCACAGTTATTAACTCTCATAACCCCAAAATACAGCAGTCCTTTGGGTGTTGCATTGGCCAGAGAGTCCTAAACTATACTAGGACTATAGAGTCCTAAACCCACTGTTTAGAGATGAGGGTGCATATATCATACAGAATTTACTAGGGTGTTCTGTAGTAGTGGTCCAAAAGCTGCATTATTACCACAAGAAGTGCAATGTTGTTGGGTTTTTGTTGTCCCATTATTGTAGTGTAGAAAACAGTCTAACAAAGTGAATTCTCTCTGAAATAATGCCTGAAAAGTTCATGGTGCAATTTAAGCTTCCTGCTTCTTTCAAACGAAGAGGAAATAAAATTCTTTTAATTGTAGTGTTGACACGAATTCAATCAAAATCCATTCCAATATCATGACAGATATTAGTCACGTTGCTTAATGCACAACTGGAAGATGTTCAAACACTATGGTGATGAGCACATTATAAAAACCTACATAGAAAAGAAATAGAATCTTTATTTTTCTTGGCGGCTGAGCGTGTGATTTTCCACTACTTTGTTTGATCTACACCTCTATCCCGATATAACGTGACCCGATATAACACGGGTTCGCATATAGCGCGGTAACCCCGGGGCTCGGGCAGTGCTTTAAAGGGCCCGGGGCTCCGGCTGCTGCGGGGAGCCCCAGGCCCTTTAAATCACCACTGGAGCCCTGCCACCGTTACCCCGGAGCAGCGGCAGTGGGGCTCGGCTGGCAATTTAAAGGGCTCGGAGCTCTGGCTGGTGTGGGGAGCCCCAGGCCCTTTAAATCACCGTCGGAGCCCTGCCGCCACTACCCGGGGCTCCGGCAGCGGGGCTCAGGTGGCGATTTAAAGGGTCCGGGGTTCCCTGCGGCCAGAGCCCCAGGCTCTTTAAATCACTGCTGGAGCCCTGCCGCCACTACCCCGATATAACGGGGTTTCACCTATAACGTGGTAGGGATTTTTGGCTCCCGAGGACCACGTTATATCAGGGTAGAGGTGTACCATTTAGTGCAGCAATAACTTGCATTCATATATTTCATTGTATCCTGAAGGATCCCAAAGCTCTTTAATAAGAAGAACCTTTCAAACTACCTCTGGTGTAGAAGTCAGTACGTAACAGCCCTGCTCAACGGTTTGGGACAGGAAGTAAGGAAGAATACTTCAGCCATTTGAAACTGTTCAGGAGTTTCCATAGGCAGAAAATAAAAATGAATGTCCCAAAATACAAGTCACTTTTTCCCAATTCACAGGTTTCCACTATAAATCAAAAGCACCGACAGGTGTTTAGTTTGTCATGTATGATGCACCATTCCCATGTATCCAGTGTTTCCTACAATATAGAATCAAATAGAGCTATCCCTTTGAAAACAGGAAACTTGACATTCAAAAGAGTGAGTTCTAGTAAGTCCTCCCTATGGCACCTATTGAAGTACCCAAAGCATGTAGTAACATGGCATCTGGCGACACTGTCCAGTATTCGTTTAATGTCCTGAAGTTCGCAAACCATCCTCATCCCACAGATGCCCTCTCACTTTCGCATGAAATACTCAGAGATAGTTAAGGCCCCTTGACAAGGGCTTCTTGCCAAAGTGAGAGACACCCTCAACTGTGAAATCATGCAGTTCAGTTAAAGGACCCTTCATTTAGTCTGATGTGGATGGAATGTGTCTCCAAGGAGTGAGGGAATGAACAAGTTATTTAAACCAGGCAAGAGAAGTGAACTGGAGTGAGGTGTGGTGAGCCCTCAGATTCTGTCTCTGATCTAAGGCACCGGCTGTTGATGAACCAGCCTGCATTTAGGGGCTTACGTGCCGAGGTGTGCAAGGTTCTCTATGGTCTTTGAGGGCTCTTTGGAAGTGGAACCTCATGGGCTTGGGGAAGGAGGGAAGCAGTGCAAAACCAAGGTAATCTCCTGGCAGGTCTACACTATGCCAGTTCAATGCTGCTTGCATTGTGTACAATACTTTCAGAGCCTGTTTGAATTTAGCACTGAAGGAATACTTTTGTACTTTGTAACACAAATTAGCTCCATAGATCAAAAGCTACATTATCTTTTATTTTTAATTATGAATCATGTCTTGGTTTCCTTCCTCCCCATCCCCCCAGAGGAAAGCTTCACCCCCACCCCATACAGTGTAATTAACTCACAGCCACACACTACTTTAGTTACTGGCATGCTGTGAGCACTCCTGTAAGGACAGAAAAGCCCCCTAGTGTGCTAAACAGGAAGCTCATTACACAAGGATCAATCATAATAAAGATTTTAAAAGTGGCCTATTTAAGATTCAGCACAGTATGATTTTTTTTTCCTGCAGAAAACAATGTTCCAACATCAGTTGCTGCCTGTCATCCCTGCACATTCACTGTATTGAACTAGATAGTGGGTTTGCCAATCCACAGAGCACACTGAGTTCTTTTTTTAAAGGCAAACTTTTTCATGCCCAGAGAAGCCCACTGGAGACATGCACTTTCCATCTACTGAAGTACTCAAGTGGCCTATTGCTTGGGTTACATTTTTTCTTTTATTTAAGATCTGCATTAGAGCCCACACTGTTTTGCTTCTTAACATTTGCAATTAAAAGAAGAAAGCCTTGCAATTGCCCCCCAAATGTTTTTAATATGACTACTGCTGGCACCATATTTCTCTGTTGCCTTCTCTGCCTGTCACAGATACCTTCATTTCTCCAGAGTCTGACTGTCTCTAGGAAACACTGCAAAACCTTCCTTTCGAAACAGCCTTTTCCACCATAAGAATGATACTCAAAATACTGACACGCTCTTCTACTACTAAAGCACTTCTGACTCTCCGGAAAAGGAAATCAAAATCAGAAACCCTTCTCCAAGCATAGTGTTAGCTCCCAAAATGCGTCACTATTGCTATTACCATTTGATTTTACATGGAAGGTACTCATATACTACCATGTAAACAGGTGGATAGAATTCTTAAATAAATAACTTTCAGATTGTTATAGTCTCACACAATTGTATGGAGAGTCTTGCAGCTTTTTTCTTTAAGCCCTAGATCGTGGAGTCATGTATAAACACCACAATTGCAGCTTTTTAAGAAATAAAAACTAGGTTTCTAGCCATCATGCATGCAGAGGGAAGCTTGAAACCATGATCCCTAAGTGCTCAAAAGTTAGAAAGCCAAATAATAACAACTCCCAATGTAATATTTTGAAAATCTTAAGCCAATCTCCTGGTTGGTGTGGTTTTGGTTTTGATTTTGGTGGGAGGGTGGAGGGGTGGCCTTCCTCGTGATTTTGGAATGCTTAAGATTGGCATTCTAACTCTCCCATGGCCAGGAGACTGATGTCTTTAAAAAAAAAAAAGAAAATAAAATCATGATTAATCTTTCAGCCTACAAACTTTGCACACCTCTGGTTGCTGCTTTCCTGGGCTGCTTTTTATCTTCCTCTCTATATTTAGAGATGAAACGTAAGCTGCTGCTCCGGCACCATAATGACGGGTACTGTACAAGGCCCCAGTCCTGCGACATTTTAGCACATCCTTAATTTCATTGGGGTAAGTCAGTTGTTTGCAGGATCAGGCCCTAAAAAAGCTTAAATAGAATGAATTAGAACCAAAATCCCAAATCAAACCACTTCAGACTTTGGATCTAGATCTGAACTTCGCAGCCTCCCGCTCCTTCACTGCTTAGATTTCTGGTCGTTCCATTTTAATGCTGTTCTAGTTCCTCTTGGGCACCATCCGCTTGTGATTATTATTTTTTGTATCTTGGTAGCACCTGGGAGCCCTGGTCGTGGACCCCCATTGTACAGTGACTACTACAAAGAGCTTAATGCCTGGATACGGCAGGGGGGTTGGGAGGTGAGGATTCCACGGGGAGGGAAGCTTTGAAAGTAACTTAATTCACTTAACAATATTTCACCTCCCCTTTTGAGAGCTGCCTGATACAGTGCAAAACCCAGAATCCTATCTAGTGGCATGGCGTTCTTCCCTCTGCCTTGGGGAAAGCACTATCCTTCCTGCTGCAGAGCAGCGGCCCGTGTGGAAACAGGTTGACATCACTGCAGGGGAAATGGAAAAGCAGATGGGATATTGCAATGGCACTGCCCACTGCTAAGTTAAATATAAAACATCGAGCAGAAGGCAGTGAGGCACTAGCTGCTCAGGAAGTTTGCCGTGAGGACATTGCAAAGTAAACACTTAAATGTTTCAAAGTGATTCCCTCTGCTGCCCTTTGGTTCCGATTCCTTTTAATCGAGGTAACAAACAGTCATCAAACATACCTCCAAGCCAGCAAAGTTTTAATCCGTGCGTACTGCCACAGTGAATGTCTCAAAGCCATATGTTGGCTCTGTATTCACTTCTGAGTAGTATCCTCATATCCTAGTTTCTCTTCTGTTGCATTCTTTGCCTAGCCATACAACATAATCCCATGCCTCCTTTAGAGAGGTATGCATTTGGTACAAAGAGCCAGATACTTACCTGATGTAGATTGGCATAGCTCCCTCGATTTCAGTGGTTCCATTGATTAACGCTAGATGTTTCCAGTGATTCAAAAGTTCTTTGGTATTAATTATTTTGAGTCCCTTTTGCGGAGGTATAGGGGGTTTGTGTTTTTGTTTTGTTTCCAGACAGGATTTCGGTCTGTGATGGGTGCAAGTGCTCTTTGTGGCTTTGGATATTGAGGGAATTTTACCATAGAATATCCTTACAGAACATCACTTCATGTAGGCAAAGGAAGCCATATGCAATTAAATAGACTAAACAGTCAGTGCCTGTGTAGACAGTTACATATTAAAGTCTCAAAACTCCCTATAAAATATTGCATTGTTCACAACTATCAGACATTTCAGCTGCATAGATATGTGGTATGAAACTAAAAGTATAGATCCATTATCTTTAACTCCAAAGTATGTGGTTGTCATAATACTTAACCTCTTGCATTTCAAGGAGAGACTCCCTAAAAACCACAGAGAAGTGAAAAGAATATAAATCCCTGTTTTTCTTCCACTGATAACAGAACTGCCTTGAGGTTTGTGTGCAGAATTTGAGCTTCAAAAGCAAGTACTTGATTGGATTCTCGAAGTATCCGGCATCACATGCAATGCCACAAAATATATTTTTCTAAAATTGGGGGAAATAGAGAGAGAGAGAGAGAGACAAAGGTTGTGCAAGTGGATGGGAGTCCTGTAATTCAGAATGCCCTGTTGGATAAGTTAATTTTCCTCCTACCTAATATTAACAGAGATGTTTTCATTATTTAAAAACCCACAAAATTAGAGCCACTTTGGCACGAGAGTTCACCCACGTGGATCTCAGTGTTGCCACTACTGCCATTTTATCATGAGTCTTACTATATTTGGTGTTTTTTTTCTTAAGCCCCTAGACGCTGGAGTATAGTTGTTACTATAGACACATCTCCTATTAAAATAAAAGGTACATTTCTAGCCCTTATAGTTTCAGAGAAAAGTTTGAAAATGCGAACGATAAAGGCTCTAATTGCAGAAGCAAATAAGGAAACTTTAAAAAAAAAATAATTTTAAGTGAATCTCGGTGTTTTTGGGGCTTGGCTCCTGATTTTTGAATGCCTGAGGTTGGTGACACTGGGATCTAATTGCAGGACTGGGGCCAATGCTTGATCACAGATAAGGCTACTCATGCCTGAGCACCAAAAAGTGAAACTGACCAAAAAAGCAAAATTAAAAAACAACTCAAACGAAAGCGAGAGTAATACTGGTGTTGTTTTCACCGTCCAATTCAAGCTCTAAGTGAGATGGGAAAAAAAATAGACAGCATAAATGATGAAAATTAGATTCTGAGAATTCTTTCAGTGTTAATAATCTAATGCTCTTAATAATGCAGGTAAGAATATTGACTGTTTTAAGACCTATGACTATATACTTCGCTCTTGTAAATTATGTGGCTCCACTGACTGGAGCTACATCGATTTACTCCAGCTGATGTTCTGGCCCAGAATGTAACTTGATAGAATTCCTTTGAAAATATTTGGCAGTTTGGACTCTGGCTGGACAGGAATGATTCTCAATTCTCCTCTTATTCTTTCCAATGTAGGAAGGAAGTCTGTGGCCTTCAGAAAGCACAGTGTCAGGAAATGGAGTAACAGAGGTGAGGACAAGGCTGGTATTGCATAATAACCTCATCTGTTTACATGCGGACTATGATACAGGCTGAAATGTTCCAAAACTCACTCTCTCTCCCTTATCTTCAGCAGCAAATCTACACTCCAAGACCCACAGACAGACTATCAGTTCCATCCTTTTTGCAGAGGGACCGTTTTAATAGATTCCAGCCAACATACCCCTACATGCAACACGAGATTGACCTCCCACCCACAATCTCCCTATCAGATGGAGAGGAGCCACCCCCTTATCAGGGACCCTGCACACTACAACTCCGAGATCCAGAGCAGCAAATGGAACTAAACAGAGAATCGGTCCGGGCCCCTCCCAATAGAACCATCTTCGATAGTGACTTGATAGATAACTCAGTATTCGGAGGGCCTTGCCCCCCCAGCAGTAACTCTGGCATCAGCGCGACCTGCTATGGAAGCAATGGTAGAATGGAAGGACCGCCGCCGACCTACAGTGAGGTGATAGGTCACTATCCAGGATCTACGTTTTTCCAGCACCAGCAGAACAACAATGGCATGCCCTCGATACTGGAGGGCAGTAGACTCCACCATTCGCAAATCAATGGCCTTGAGAGCACAACCGCATGGAACAAAGATAAAGAGAAACAAAAAGGGCACCCCTTTTAAAAAAAAAACAAAAAAAATCAAACACGAAAGTAAGAACACTCTGCACTTCTCATTAAAAGAAAAAAAAGAAAGAGTTGGGGAAGACGAGCAAAAAATAAGAAGCCCTTTCCCACCACTCTGTGTATAATATTTACTTGTTATGTCTGGTCTGAATGCACAAGCCAAGAAAGCTTGCAAAAACATTTCTTTATTGAGCTGCATTAGAAGTTTAAAAAGGAAAAAAAAAAAAAGAATCAACCGTAGTCCTTCATTTTTTGTTGTTGTTGTCGTCGTTGTTTCTAGTTGAGCTGTGTGTGTGGATGCTTTTTTTTTATTTCACTTAACTTTAAAAAAAATATTTGCACAAAAACGTTTTGTTTAAAGATCTGCAATATATATATAAATATATATTAAAAATAAGAGAAACTGTATGTGTGAGGAGCAGGAGTATTTTTGTATTAGAAGAGGCCTAGTTAAAAAAAAAAAGGTTTTGTTGTTTTCTGAACTAGGAGAAAAAAATGGCAATTTTTTGAGTGCCAACTCAAAAAGTATGTATTACATTGTAAAAAAAAAAACAAAAAAACAAAACAGAAAAAAAACAGAAAAAATCAAAAGCAGGGGTTTAGAGTTATTTATATAAATGTTGAAATTTTGCACTATTTTTTAATATAAATATGTCAGTGCTTGTGTTGGTCAAAGCCTCTATCATGTCTACCACAAAACTGTTAAGGGATACATTTCAAAGTGAAGAACAAACTAGCTGGAAGGGGGTGGAAAAATCCTAAAGTTAAAGTGACAGCCCTGGAAGGAACATTGCAAGAGAGACTGCATCTTATGCAAATCTTTAATTTCCATGGTCACCTGAGTGTTACCCATACAATACGCTCTGCTACTGGGTAGTTTAATGATAGTCACTGCTTTATACAT
The DNA here is from genome assembly GCF_011386835.1 of Chrysemys picta bellii. Taxonomy (NCBI): domain Eukaryota; kingdom Metazoa; phylum Chordata; order Testudines; family Emydidae; genus Chrysemys; species Chrysemys picta. Next base: position 43,731,781 of record NC_088803.1, on the reverse strand, counting down.
TCCCTATAGAACAAGAGGAGTTTGTGTGTTTGCATGTATGTTGCCAGTTAGGATTTTTGGAGTTAAATGAAAAAAGCTCTCAACACTTCTGTGAATTAAAAACAACAGAAGCAAACAAAAATTACCATTGGGGGGGGGGGGGGGGGGAGGGACACAACCTCTAGTTTTTTTGAGGGGTGGGGCAGGGGTGGGGGATAAGCTTCAGTCTGAAGGAAAACAATGGGTTTTTTGTTTTGTTTTTTGTTTTGATTTTCTTTAAATATTAAACTGAAGGGCCCTGTTTTGAGAGAAAGCGGTGGTTATTGAGGTTAATGTGAGTAAACGGTAACATAACTGAAGTCTGGCTTTTTGGATAGGTTTTTAAACGGGACACTGAAACAGGCTTTACAGTCTGTAGTTTGTTCACGTCATTTTCATAGATGTTCAACTGCAAAACTTTTATTTGGAATAAACAGAGTGCAGTTGTCTTGCATAAATATCTGCAATCCTTGTACACTGCCTCTGGTTGTTAATTGTTTTTCTTTTATTACTCTAGAGAAAGAGGCATAAGAAACAATAGATGAAAATGAATCTGCTCCTGTGATGTATTAAATAAAGGCTAACGAAACCATGCTTAATGCTTTAGAAGCAAAACCCTTTACCTCTTCTGAATATTTCTTCATTCAAAACAATCACCATCCCTTGTCCCCCAATGTCAAGGTTCCACCTCCTCCCCCATCCAAGCACCTCATCAAAATCATTGGATGTGTTTTTAATTTATCTTTGTTTCATAAGCATTTTGTCTTACTATGCTATTGTTTACATTTTTTCTATTGTGTGGATATCTGATAGACGTTTTACCCTTGTGGTGAATTTGTATGTGACAGAGTGAAATATTAGAGAGAGAGAGAGAGAGAGAGAGAGAGAGAGAGACAAACACATAAGGGAATAATTGTTCTTGCTACCTTGTGTGCAGATATTATTAGCAGAGCTACACCTCCCCATTTGCTGGGAGAGGATATCTACAAATGTGAGGAAGGGTCAGAAGGGGGAACCACAAAGAGTGAAGATTTTACAAGGAGGTGTAACTTCTTTTTCTGCAAGATGCTAACTAGTAGAGTAACATAAATGAAAGATATAAAGGCAATAACTATAAACTATTGTTGTTAAGCAACTTTTCCTATTACTTGAAAACAAACAAACCATGAGAACAGTTTTGAAGTTTTGACCATTTGAACAATATTTATATATATTTTAAAGGAGATAATGAATAGATGAACTTGAAGTTTGATCATTACTTTGTTTTTGCTTGTAGGTTTTTTGTTTTGTTTTGTTTGGGGTTTTTTTTGTTTGTTTGTTTTTTGTTTGTTTTTGCCGGTAGTTGTCCTGTACCTTCGCAGTATCACTGCCTGCTTTTCCACAGCTTCTTGAAATCTTCATAACTTTACAAGTCATGTCACCTAAATTCTGTTGACTTTCAAAACAAGAAAACAAAAAACAAAACAAAAAAAAAAGTCATGCAAAGGAATAAATCTAGTTTGTCACGAAAGGTACAAAACTGATGAATTTATACAAGTTTTTAAAATTTATCTTTCCTTTATGTAACATGTCTATTTAGTGCCTTATTAAAGAAACAGTAACCCTCCCCTTAAAGAGGGAGAAACAAATCTTTGCTAGTGTTGTGAGTTATCAGGGTCTGGTCTCCTGACCTTTAGATCCTTGCATTAAATTTTCCCAATATGTATTTAAAAGGGGTACTGCTTCTTTAAATGTTCCCTTTCACCCACTAGACCCAGTTTGATGCGTCTAGCCATGTAAGGTGCTCCCTTTCTGCCATTTGTTTTCATGGACTGTTTGTAAGGTAACTTGAATACATTTATGCACATATCCTACTCAGTGGGTAGGAAACTGTGGTGGATATTGTAAATGAGATACCAACCAAAAGACAAACTGAAATATAATATCTACTGCCCTCTTGAGCCAAAATGCGTGAATAGTATTGTTGGGTTTTCTTTTTTGTTTGTTTGTTTGTTTGTTTGTTCCGTAGTCTAACTAGTTTGTTTGCTACAAAAATGGTTACCTCAGCAGGTTTTGGGTGGAGTGTGCATCACATCTAAAACTGTATAGTAAATATGGAAGCGTTATCTGGACTGGAGGTTGTTAAGTAACTGAACTGTCTTGTCATTGGGGGGGAGGGGAAAGGGGGGATTAACATGCCCAAAAAACCTGTAAAATCAATCAGAAAGATATCTGGCTCTCCTGACGGCACTGTCTAATGGGGGTTGGCAGGAGAGGATTCTAAAAAGAATCGTGAAAATAGAGCTTGTCAACATACAGAGTCTAATTTTCACTTTTTTTTTTTTTTTGGGACACCTTTCCCTCCCCAACCAGTTCCCAGGAAGAGTATTTTCATTTGTTTTTCTTGTATGCAGAAGATATGTCTGTATAAGCAGGAAGGCTCAAAACATGGACTTTTCATTGAAAAGGAATTCCTCTTTCAACCCATCTATTGCACAAAGACAAAAAGGATCTATCTTTTCTTCCAACAAGGTGTCTTTAACGTCCAGTAACAGGGATTTAGATATGGGCATATATGGAAAGGGAAACCATAGATCCCAACCAATCTAGATTTCCAACAGCACTTAACCCTTTGAGGTGAAATCTGAGCTCTTCTGAAGTCAATGACAAAACTTCGGTTGACTTCACTGGAGCCAGGATTTATCCCCGCTCATTTCCTCCCTTCCCCCCCCCCCAAGTCCTCTTTCTGCTTTGCGTAATCTATGTATTTGTTACCCAAATACTCAAGATGGGGCCCAAACCAACCCCAAGATCCTAACAGGGTTTTAGGAATCATGGTCTAATTTTTTTTTTGGCTCAGGGTCCATTTCTACTGAATACTGATATCCCATATTACCACCAAGTTACTGAAAAACAGCTGTGCCGCACAACAGCTGATGTATCTTTGCCCTTGGTTTCTCCCTGCCTTTCTGCAGATGAGAGGATTGTACTTGAACTTGATTGACTTCTGTAGTGTAGGACCATAATGGGAAATTTGCTGTTGATGTTACTGGGGGTGGGAGGAGAAGAGTTTGAAGCCCTTTAAGAAGGAGCACCCTTTCCATTGTTTTTTAATTTAACAAAAGCAGAAGAAACAAGACATTGCTTATGCTTAGCAACCTCTTGTCCCAATCTGCCTGTTTGCTAGAAGTTTGACACGTTAGCTTTAAAGTCATGTTACCTTTTTTAATTTGTATCTTCTAGTAGGGCAAACAACATTCTTCAATAAAGTGCCACGAAAACTTAGTGAACTGCAATGTGAACAAGGATTTTTAAATACGGATGGCAAAGAAGAATGGGTTTTATTTGGTTCTAACACTGGTAAAACCAAGTTCCCTTCACAACCCTTGATTTCAACAGTTGGAATATCAGCTTTACTGATCTAGTGCATTGTTTCCTTAAGTATTTTAAAATTCATTCTATCTTAAGTGGGGGAGTAAGGAGAACTGATTGCTTTCTTGGGAAATGACCCCTTTTGTATGCATATGAATCTATGAAATTGCACTAACTGCTATACTGAAAAAAATAAAAGCCCAACGTTTTTATTAAGGGTTGAAAAATGACTGAATCCAGATGTGTGGCATAAACAATGTTAGTCAAGAACAGAATGAATTTTTATTCTCTTCTGTCAGCTCAGATTTTCTATGTACAACACAAAGCTACAAAAAAAAAAAAGTTTTCCAGAAACTGTGCTTCAAATTTTTGCTGTACTATAGAAGCTCATGAAGGACGACATTAAAGTCCTAATTTGCCTGCCTTATAGTCACATTTCATTGTATTGATATTTTCTTAAACTTCCAGTTGCATTGCTTTGGCTTTGAAGTTTGTTATAGGCAGTCCTGTATCCTGAATTCTGTTCAAGTTTAAACTTATGTAAACTATTGACAGCACATGCAATGCAGTACTTATCTATATTTTGCTGTTTTAGTATGAATATGTACTCTGATGCCAATTTACAAGAATCTGTTGTAAACGCTTATTGTGTAACAGTAACCAATAGTGGCAATTATATGTCATTCTAAAAGCTGCAATACTTATACAATAAATTTTACAATACTTTGGAATGTTTGTTTTCTCCTTTTGCTTTCTTAGCCAAATTCAGAGTTTGTCAACACAATATATTTTTAAATGCACTTTCCCAATTTTTGAAAACATTGGAAAAAATATATCCTCAGCTCTGTGTTTGTGTGTAGGGGAGTTAATCACTAATGAACATTCTTAACTGGCTAAAGTGCCAAGCCAGTATATGTGTAGACACTGTGGTTTTCAAATGAAGCTGTAGACTGCTCTTGGTGTATTTGCATGCTAAATGTTTTTGTTTTGTGTGTTTGTGTGTGCATGTGTGTGTCTGTGTGCACAGCTAGGTACTGTTCTCTTTGGAATGTGCAGCTTTAATTGCAGAAGAAGCATTCCAGTTTTGCATCATGACACCAATATATACCACCCTTGTGATCCTGCCTTTGCAACAAGAGTATGGTTGATGGTGAGAAGTTCTTAACTTGAGTAACCATCAATCAAGGGAGGAACTGTCTAGGTTGACTTAAGTCTTAAGCACAGATAACTGGCGTGACTCATTTCCTTGGAGGCTGTGATCATCTTCAGAGATCACAGATTAAAAACCTAACAGTTTGCAGGGTTTTCTCTTTCACTTTCTTAAGGGTGTTCTAATAGCTGGGTTCAGCTTTGCAGGATGTGCCATAGAATCTATTTTTCCTCTTAAAAGCGTGAAGCCTCTAGCACCACTCATCTGAGTGCCTCAAGTACTTTACAAATATTAATTAACCCTCCCACCAGCCCTGCTCTGTTGGTGGTGGTATCAACATGTTCTAGATGGCTACGCTGCACCACAGAAGGTAAGCGCAGCATTTCAAAAGTGGCCACTGGTCACAGGCACCTCAGGTTTTTGGGTGCCCAACTTGGGACAACATGACTCTACTCTTCGGAGGTGCTGAGAACCTACAGCTCCCATTGACTTCAACTGGAGTTCTGGTTGTTCCACACTTCAGATCAAACTGTCGAAGGTGGGCACGCAAAATCACTGACTGCTTTTGAAGACATCAGCCTGGATGGCTTGAAACAGAGTAATGGCAGGACTGGGAAGAGAATCCAAGATTCCCAAGTCCAACCCCCTAGACTACATTGTTTATCATCTGCTTAAAGTGTTTTTAGCGTTCAGTAGTCTTTCCTGCCGGGGAATACAAACATGGAGGGAAGCTATTATGCTAGTAAACCTCCTACCACTCCACCCCTCCCAAGTATCTAATAGTAGGGTCTGATGGATTGAGGTGTTACACTGCTATCCTTCTGAGCTATTTGAATCTCATATAGACCTCCACTCAAAATACCCGAATTCCAGATGCCATAAATTGGCCTAATTCTAGAATAAAACTATATTTCAGAAAGTGCATCCACCTCATCTCAAAGTGTCTGAAAATGTGTGTTTGAAAGTTGAGACCTGACTAGTCATTTCCACCTGATGCATTCTTATTAAGTTATCAAAGACAGATCAGGTAAAGGATTGATGCTTTAGAAGAGTTAAATACCTGTGAGAGGCAGAGCTGTTGCGTAGGCAGCACTTGTAAGTACTGTCTCTGTATTAAATTGTCCTTTCAGTTTTTGGATGTACAAAACACTACCCTGGGGAGTGTGAGCTCAGAGCTGGGTGTGTATGTGCAAATGGCCCAGTTGTGAAAGCGTAGTCCTCAAGAATGTGAAATCCTTTCTTTATTCAAACAATACTAACCTCCTGAGGATCATGGAACATTGATACACCAATGTGCCCAATATCTTACTCAAACATCAAACAGGCACAAAGTCTTTCGTGTCTATCCCATATTTAGAGCATCTGTTGGTCAGGCACTCCTTGCAGAACTTGATTTAGCACAATCTAACACTTTTTTTGAAATCAGATTGGTGGCTTGTTACTGGAACAAAGTAATTACCTTCAGAAACTGGGCGGTCTTGGGTTTTTTCCCCTCTTTGCTTATGCCAAGTAGTCTGGCTAACACATTTTACTAGCAGGCAAATTGATGAAACAAGAAATTTTAAGTGTATATTAGGGGATAATCTTAGGAAGCAAAACTAAAACTCCAGTGCGAGTATGTGCAGCAGAAAAGTGAGTCTGAGAGTTACACATCTGCAAACAGGAAATGAAAACATCACCTTCTGAATGAAAATTCACCAACCCCGTTTCATAGCTCACTATTGTGCACTCCCAGACAGTTAATGTCAGATGGATTAAACACAGTGTGTAAAGTTAAGCCTGTGAGTAAGTCTCTGCGGGATCAGGGCCCTAGTTTAAAAAAAAAAAAAAAACCAACAAGGCTGAAAAAGCACTGAATGAATTAGGTGCTCAACTCTAATGGTGCAATAATGGAATATGGCAGCTTTCACACAACGCCCAAGTACTAACCATTCACTCAGGTACTAGGCAGTGCTGAAATAAGGCTATCAGAAGCTTCAGCAAAAGCCAGAATCCAATAACATACCTAACCAGGGCTACAAATGGGGGTCACTATTCCTGAACTCTGTTAATGTTTACAGTGTTGTGCAGAGGAATTTCTTGTTTGTGTGTTCGTACAGTACCTAGCATAATGGGGTCCTGGTCCACGCCCTACGATAATAGAAATATACGGATATCAACTGTGCACTTACTGCGGCGTATGTCTCATGCTGCACATCCCCTTTGCAATGTTTCTTCTTAGTCACAACTGTGGCGTTGCGTATGCTTGTCCAAGAATTGTTTACAAATTATTTCTCAGATCAAAAGCAGTAATTTATTTATACAGCATCCAGTGCCAAGGAGTCCAGGTAAAAAAAATGGAGTCTGGAGCGACATGGTAAAGTACTGCCTGCCTAGAGTACAGGCAGATAAGAAATGGGCGAGGACAATTTTAATATAAGCGACTGGAAAGGAAAGTGTTAGCAACCTGGTAATAGTCAGGTACTAGGCACCTTTGAGGAGGAGGTTTAATTTAGCATCTAGGATCACCTTTAACATAAATATTATTTTAAAAGGGTGAGGGAATAAAATAGAGGTTTCAGGAGTGAATGAGCTCCACAACTAAAATGCAATTGCCTGATGCCTGGGCATCCGAAATGAGGTGGGATGTAAGACCAGCTCCAAAGCCCCAGTGTTATGGGGCCCAAGCAAGGATAACAAGAGTTCTCTCCCAACAAAATGCCCATTGGGCATGACAGGGTAGAACATGTGCTAGGAGTTGGTGCTATTATCTGCTTCCTTACTCTGACATGTGCTCCATTGCCAGGCAGCATCTCCCCCTCCCACGTTTACATGACTGCAGTGCTTTATTTCCCTTTGGTGTGTTACTTCAAGACCATGGATTCCTGCTCCTCAGATATTGACCTCCTTTTAGAAGAGCCACCTAACTTGCAAGTTAAAAAAAACACACACCCCTGTCAGAGAAATGACGAACCTCTCGGCTCCTACAAACAATTAACCTGCCCAGTTACGTCTGAGAACTCTGTCGGACTGCGATACCCTTCAAAGAGTCTAAACCCACCCAGCACTGCCAATCAGTCTATGCAAAATAGCTGTAGCGAAATGTGAAAACACCTGAAATGTAGCCCTTTTCAAATCACTAGCACTACAATGAAAACAAAGGGTGGGGGAGATATGTTCATCCTGAGAGCTTCCCCTACCCCTCACCCCCACCAAGTTGGGTCACATTTTTCTCTGCTATCCCACCACCACCAAAAAGATCTCAGAGCAGCTTTTCTGGGGTTGCCTTTTTGAGTGTTAAGTTGGTTGCTTGGGTTTAGTCAGATGGCTGAAGCCCCATGTTATTTCCTGGAGGAATAGCTCAGTGGTTTGAGCATTGGCCTGCTAAACCCAGACTTGTGAGTTCAATCCTTGAGGGGGCCACTTAAGGATCTAGGGCAAAATCAGTACTTGGTCCTGCTAGTGAAGGCAGGGGGCTGGACTTGATGACCTTTCAGGGTCCCTTCCAGTTCTATGAGATAGGTATATCTACATATATATATATATATATATATTTATTTATTTTGATTGGCTGAGCATAATTAACATGCTCAAGGGGGTCAGCTGATGCTAATTTGACTTGTGTTTTTAGATCTGTGTGGGAAGGGATTGGCCACTTAATTTTGCCAGAGAAGAGTGGACCTGCCCCCACAAAAGAAACTGGACAGGGCTTACAGGAGATCGATCTTCCTTAACCAAGAATGAACCACCAAGTAGCTATGTGTTGGGGGATATTTGGTTTGGCTTCAAACTAAAGTAGACATCTCATCATCAGTTTACTCTTGGTTCATTTTGTTGGAGGAGAGGTCTGTTGGGAAGAGGATGAAGGGGGTTATAAGGAATGGAGGACTGTGGGCCTTACGGGGACTTCTTTAGGATGGAATCAGCATTTAAAACTCTGGATGTTTGCCTGAACCTTTTATGGTTTCCCAGGTTCTAATTTCATATGCATTTCTCCAGTGCGGTGCCTAGCTTTCCTATACTGTTACCTGCATTTTATTTTGAATGGCTGATTTATGGCATGTTTTATATGCAGTTTTGTAATGGAATGGCTTGTTTGTTTTAGGGTCTTTGTGCTGTACTGAGATGTATTTTCAGGATATTGCCCAATTCCTATCCGCTACGTACTCCTCCTCCTTTAATGTAAAAGGGCATTAAAATACACTGGAGTATGGGAGCAAACTGATATTTTAACAGAGGGAAGCAAGTGCTGCAGCTCAAGTCATTGTCCTAAAGTATTTAAAGGTCCAAATCTTAGCATGTAAAGAGGAGCAACCAGCTGCTTATTAATGATGGTGCATGGAGATGGTTTCTTGAGTAGATAGTGCAGATCTGGTACATCTTTGTCTGATGCATTTGTAATGCTCTATTCACCACAGTATCAAAGTTTGTTACTCACTCACCCCTTGACGTGAGGCTATATGTAATTTTTTAATATACAAAATGGTCCAGGAACAAGGCTGATACAGCTACTGGGTAGAGCTGTTTGAGAGAGGAATTTTCCATATGTGGGAAACTGACATTTCAAAATTGCTTTCCGTTCCCAATGAGAATGAAAAATTAGAATAACAAATTTGTGCAAAATTGAATATTCTGAAACGTTTCAAATCAGAAATGGCAAAATGAGAAAAGTCTACATTTTCAATGGAAACTAAATAACATTGTTTTTGTTTTGTTTTGTTTTGAATCAACATCTCCCAATGACCTTTTTCATTTCAGTTCTTCCAGGCAAAGATTGAAAATTTCCAGCAAAATACAAAATAAAAATCCAACCAGCTGTTCTACTGGGGGTGGGGAAAGGTTGCCAGTCCTCCAGGATTGTCCTGGAACCTCCAGGAATTAAAGATTAATCTTTAATTAAAGATTACGGCATGTAATGAAACCTCCAGGAATATGTCCACCAAAATTAGCAACCCTAGTGTGTGGGGGAGAGAATTATTGTAACTAAACTACTTCTCTTCTCAAACAACAAGGGAGGCTACAGCATATTTGAGGGGGGAGAGATTATTTTTAACTTGTTTTCTCAGTGGCAGAAACAATTTTTAATTGTGACTCTTAGAAACCACAAGTGGCAAGGACCTTGGTTTTAAACTTAAAAAGACTTTTAAAAAAAACCCGATTCAGCCTTGCCCAGCACTTCCAACACTGAGGCTATTTTTGTTAAATTTCTGTGTCTCCCCCGGCTTTGCTTGTTGGAAGGTGTCTGTACCAACTTGAAAGCATCAAAACTTCACAGCATCTCTCTCTCTCTCTCTCTTTTAATTTCTTTTTTTATCCTCAACATTTTATCTTTTCCATCATAACCTAGACTTTTCTCCACTGTTGTTTGTTAGAGCTTCCAAGCTGAGATCTTCTTCCTCAGGCATTGAGTTAATCCTTGTTCCCATTGCTGCTTGACAGATGATTCACTTCTCACATAGCGTCGGCAGTTCTAGCCATGTTGCTGCATTTAATAATTTGGTGTTCCTGGAGGCAGCTCAATTTCATGCAAAGAGGAAGTTTTCATACCTAGCTTTAGGAGCTATTCTGAGTCCTTTAGTAGTATAGCCTATGTTATAGGTTCATGGCTACCAACATGAAAAGAGGTTGTGGTTTTTATTATTATTTTTGGGGGGGAGGGGAGAACACCTGATGTATGTTTGAAGAGGTCTCATACACACTAAGGCTTAACTTCTGCAAAGTCAGAGAGTTAGAGCAACTCTGCTCTCCTCACACGCCCACAGCCCTGCTTCACCCTCCATCGCTCAACACCATGCAGTTAAAGGGTGGGGGCTTCTATAGATCTGGAGAAAAGTCAGATTGACATTGCTTAGGTGTCCCATGTACCCACACACTTCACATGCCTGTATAACCTGTAGATTAAATGTCACCCCCCAGCAGCTGGTCTACAGAGGATAATAGCCTACTGTTGCTACCAGCTAATTAGAGGTATTTGTGCAGCCCAGATGACTTTGTGTGTGTGGAAGATCATGGGTTCTGTCCATATTGATGATCATTGATGGAAGTTATTATACATTCCTCTGAGCAAAAGAGCCTGGGGATAGGATAATAGAGCCTTAAGACTAGAAGGGAAAGAAGGGGAGAAACCTAGAGTTGATCCCTCCCTGGATTTCAGTCAGCATATCTGGCCACAGCTCTCAATTGTGTGTGGGTTTTTTTGGTTTTGTTTTGGTTTTGCTTTTTTAAAATCACGGCAGCTGTGCTGCTTGCTTGTCTGGCATTCTGCAGACTGTCGCAGTTGCCTTCCTCTCCCTGTATCTGACTGAGAATTTACACTGCCTGCCGGCTGCTGCAGATACAGATCAGGGTCGTCACTCAAAACACTGAGCATCATCCTTCTTCCAATAGTATAAATGTGTTTTGTCACCTGCAGGGTTCTCCTGAAATGGGATCTCAGCTAACAACATAACATGCATTAGAGGATTGTTTCTTTGAAGAGAATCCATAGGGACTCTTTGCTGAGAGCAGTGGGAAAGAGTGCCCGTTTTATCCAAAGTTTCTTTACTTTTCTTTTTCTCAGTGTGTGTGGCACAGAGAGTCGGGGGAGTGTTTTGGATCCAAAGGAAAGTTCTTTTTAATCATGGCCAAACTAACAAAACCCTGGCAGGGGATGAAAAGGTCCAAAGATAAGACTCCTAGACACTTGGATGATAGCATTCGCTTGGCCTTGATTTTATCTGCTGTTTGTTATATTCTCAGATGCCATGAACAGTAGCTAGGACATTTGATATGGGGGCTGGGCCAGAAACCCAAAACACGAGTGCCACCTGGAATTATCACCCAGAGGCCTTCGGCTGAGATTTTTCCAAAGGAAACTAAGGGAGTTAGGTGCCCAAATTCAGTGGGAGCTTGAGCTGCTTTTGAAAACCCAGCCTGGGCCAATAATATAAGTCTGTTTTTGAAATGGGTACGTGTACACTGCCCAAGAGCAGTAAAACCATCATGAAAGAGGGCCTGATTCTCCTCTTGCTTACACCAGTGCAACTACATGGATTGCAGTGCAGTCGCTCCTGATTTGCAAGTGAAAGGATGATACAGTCCTGGGGAAGGGAGGGGGCGTAATTGCATGTGACATGCAAATTTATACTCGGAAACGAACTTTTCTTAAAGCAATGGTGTTTAACTGGAAAAAACGACACCCAACCAGATTCCCCGGCTGACTGCAGCTCTGATTGAAATCAGTGGAGCTGTTCCCATTTATTCCAGTTGAGGATCTGGCTCTTACGAGTTTCTGGCTCTCATTTCCCCATTTAGATCGCTTGACTGAATTCTACTCTCAGCCCTTAACTTCTCTCCCTTTGAGTGAGCCATTTCACCTCTCTGCCTCAGTTTTCCCATCTGTAAAATTGAAATAATCCTGTTTGTTCTTGTCTCCCATGGATGTCCTATCTTGTTAATCTAGTTCATCTAAAATTGCCTTGCAGCTGAAGAGCACATTGCAAGCGATAAGTATTGATTGAAAAAAGGTATGTTTTTATTTTTGTTTGCCAATTTAGCACAGATACAGGTCTGTAGTTTCTGTGCTTAGATTCAGAAGCCATATGGTAGCGAGATTTTGGAGTACAGGACAAAAAAGTAATCCCAGACTTGCAGCTCTTTAGTGTACTTTTGGTTGGGCCAGATCACCCAATTTGTCATCCCCTAAGAAATTACTCCGTCTAATCCTAAACAAAAACTGACTCCAATCAAATTGATTACTGTAGAGCAGTTTAGAATAAATGGTAGCTGTTGGTTCCATGCAGTGCCTCTTCCTATTAGGAAGTAGAATATCTGTTCTATTTAGGATGTGAAAATGCATAGCATATGATTTCCTGTCTAGTTTTGGTGGATAGATGCAATAGTTTTCAGAGGTCTCAAGTGGAATTCCACAGGAATCTGTTCTGGGTCAGGTGTTATTTAACATCTTTGTTAATGACCTGGATGTTGGAATAGAGTATACTGATCAAATTTGCAAATGACACAAAGTTAGGAGGGGTTGCAAACACTTTGGAAGATAGAACTAACATTCAAAGGGATCTTGATAAACTGGAGAACTCAGCTATAAACAACAAAATTAAATTCAACAAATACAAATGTAAGGTGCTATACTTAGGGAAGAAAAACCAAATGCACAAATACAGAGTGGGGGATAACTGGCTTGGCAGCAGCCCTGCTGAGAAGGATCTAGGAACTGTGGTGGATCCCAACATCAACATGAGTCAACAATGCGATGCTGTTGCAAAAAAAGCTAACGCAATTTTGGCTTGAATTAACAGAAGTAGAGCATGTAAGTCACGTGAGGTGATAGTACCTCTCTACTTGGCACTGGTTAGGCCTCAGCTGAAGTACTGTGTCCAGTTTTGGTCACCGCAGTATAGAAAGGATGTAGAGAAACTGGAAAGGCTCCAGAGGCGAGCAACAAAGATGATCAAAGGGATGGAATGCAAGCCATACGAACAAAGGCTGAAGGAACTGGGTACGTTTAATTTGGAAAAGAGCAGATTAAGGGGGGAGGGCATTATAATGCTCTGTAAAAACTTGAAAGGCTGCCATAAAAAAAGAGGAAGAAAAAATGTTCTCCGTTGCCACAGAGGGCAGGACAAGAGGCAATGGGTTCAAACTATAGCAAAGTAGATTTAGTTTAAATCTCAGGAAAAGCTTCCTAACCGTAAGACAAGTAGGACAATGGAACAGACTGCCTAGGGAAGTTGTGGAAGCTCCTTCACTGAAGGTTTCAAAAAGAGGCTGGGTAGATGGTTTAGACGAGTGGTTCCCAAACTTGTTCCGCAGCTTGTTCAGGGAAAGCCCCTGGCGGGCCAGGCCAGTTTCTTTACCTGCCGTGTCTGCAGGTTCAGCCAGTCGCAGCTCCCAGTGGCTGCGGTTTGCTGCTGGAAGTGGCAGCTAGTACGTCCCTTGGCCCACACCGCTTCCAGCAGCTCCCAGAGCAGAGAACCGCAGCCAGTGGGAGCCATGATTGGCCGAACCTGCGGACGCAGCAGGTAAACAAACCGGCCCAGCCCGCCAGGGGCTTTCCTTGCACAAGCAGCAGAACAAGTTTGGGAACCACTGGTTTAGACACAACAAATCCTGCATCTTGGCAGGGAGTTAGACTTGATGATCCTATGGTTCTATGAATAACATACTCTCAGGTAGACACCCTTTCTGGCGAATGTGATAGGGATTCAATTAATACACTTGCCACTAATTTTTTCCTCCTATATGGGATACTAGTGGTCTCTTGGAGACTCTTAGCGCAAGATGGCTGGCAAATGTATGCTTACAATAATGTCTGCTTCCAGGGCTGGCTACCTGGAGGAGTGTTTGGAGAGCAACAAAGGGTTCGAACTCAGAAAAGAAAAAGCTGCAGGTTAGATAGGAAATGTTTCCTAAGCAGCTCAGTAATTAGGCAATAGAATAGTGCAACTGTGAAGGTCACAGAGTTACTGTGGTGGGCTGTGGATAAGGGTATGTCACACACTGGCTCATCTGCCCTCTACTGGATAGAATTGGAAATACTCAGATGTATCTACTAGAGCTGGCTGAAAAATGGTATTTTCAACATTTCTAAAAAAATGTATTTTCCCCCAAAACTTTTTATGGAAAATAAATTAAAAAAGGATTGGGGCATATTTTCAGGTTTTTCCTCAGAAAGCTTTTTTTAATAATAAAAAGTAAAAAATATTTCATTTTCATAAACTGAAAACCACTGGAAAAAAATTCTCATTTTTCACTGAAAAATAGTGATCTTAGGCAGAGACTGGGGGTGGGGGGTGGGGCATTTTCCATCCAGAAAAAATGTTTTCAACTGAAAAATATCAACCATCCCTAATGCTAAATTCTACTTCTCCATGGGTATGGAGATCCATCTTCATCCCACGCACCACAGCCTGTGCTTTGGCAGTGGATGGGCCCCATTTCAAACATCACTGTGAAGGTCTGACTGGCTATGTGCTGCAGCACAGTGACTGCCATCAAGCCTAAGCGAAGGTCATTATTATTTGCATCACAGTGATGCGTACAGGCTCCAATCAAGAAGCAGAGCTCCCCCAAGCTAGTTGAGATTCAAAACTGGCCCTGTCCAGAGATCTGATAGTCTAGGGATATGACAAAATGAATAGATGGATGAAAACCAAACTGGGAGGGGAGGAGAGAACCTTGTTCCAGGCAGAGTTGGCCCGGCTTTTGAAGCTTTCTTTTTTCCAGCCTGATGGCCTAGAATTCAGCTGTGACCGATATGACCATATCCTGGGCAAACTTTATTGGATTGAGTTTAAGTATTTTAGGAGGCCATTGTATTAAAAATGAAAATGTTTAGGAACTTTTGAGGGATTATATATATTTCCATGGGGGAGTGGGGCCACAGACCCCCAGGAACTAGAACATTAGGGGGATAGTTAGACAAATTGACTCAGGTTGTACCATCTCCAGAGAGCTACCACCACATCTACTGGTTCAAAATGGATTTGCCAGGGACCAGCAGATGCAGAAAGGACTTTTGGATAAACAGCCTGAGTCAAAACTGACTCAGGGCTTTCTCTTGGATCCATCAAATGGATAGGGCCTCTGGTTCAAGAGGGGCCCCAATAAGTCGGAAAGGGTTGGCAGGACTTTGACCCACAGAGGCCTTATAAGATTCATAGATTCTAAAGCCAGAAGGGAACATGGTGATCTAATCTGACCTCCGTAAAACACAGGCCATAGAACTTCCCCAAAATTATTCCTAGAGAAGATCTTTTAGAAAAACATCCCTTGATTTAAAAGTGGTCAGAGATGGAGAATCCAATTGTTCCAATAGTTAATTACCCTTGTTGTCAAAATTTTAAGCCTTATTTCCAGTCTGAAATTTGCCTAGCTTCAACTTCCAGCCATTGGATCATGTTATACCTTTGTCTGCTAGACTGAAAAGCCCGTTAGTAAATATTTGTTCACTATGTAGATACTTATAGACTGTAATCAAGTCACCCCTTAACCTTCTCTTTGTTAAGCTAAACAGATAGAGCTATTTGAGTTTATCACTATAAGGCATGTTTTCTAATCCTTTAATCATTCTTGTGGCTCTTTCCGGAACCCTCTCCAATGTAACAATATCCTTCTTGTATTGTGAGCACCAGAACTGGACTCAGTAGTCCAGCAGCTGTTGCACCAGTGCCAAATCCGGGGGTAAAATACCCTTTCTGCTCCGACTCGAGATTCCTGTTTATGCATCCAAGCATTGCCTTAGTTCTTTTGGCCACAGTGTCACACTGGGAGCTGATGTTCAGCTAATTATCTATCACAACCCCCAAATCTCTTTCAGACTCACCACTTCTCAGGCTAGCGTCCCACATCCTGTAAGTATGGCCTACATCCTTTGTTCTTAGATGTGTACATTTACATGCATATTGTATGCTTGCGCACAGTTTACCAAGTGATCCAGATCACTCTCCATCCGTGACTTGTCCTCTTCCCCAATTTTTGTATCACCTGCAAACTTTATCATTGATGATTTTATGGTTTCTTCCAGGTCATTGATAAAAATGTTCAATAGCGTAGGGCAAAGAACCGATCCCTGCAAGACCCCCACTAGAAACATAACCACTCAAAGTGTGCTCTTGCTCTCAGCAAAAAGATGATCGACAGGTAGCCACAGAAAACCCATGCTTGGGGTTTGAAGTACTGTTCAACAGCCAGAGCCCTTGTAGAGTGAGGGGTGATCTCTGGTAAGCTTATTAGCACGCATGTAGGTTCTTTTATTGTTGCTACTATGTTTTCTCTGTAATGCTTTTACCTTTCTTGCTGAGACAAAACTGTGTGGAAACCTAACTGTGGCAATTACACTGTATACCGTCTCTGAGGAAAGAAGCAAAGCAGGCCTCCTTAGGCAGACTGTTTTTTGCTGGGGATTTCACAGTATAGTCTGGAAACTATGTAGCCTGGAAATACCCCAGTCAGGAGGAGAGACACGCTGGTCTCTTCCCAAGAGTGGTGATAGCTGCAGAGCCTGGATCCTAGAGTGGGCACCCTTGCTGGACCACCAAGTGTGAATACAGGTGCAGTTGCCCTAAACTATGACATCAGTCATTTCTTTTTAAGAACTGGGAGGTTCGGTGCCTTATGAAGGAAATGCTTTGTGTAGGTTTCAGGGAGCACTGCCATTGTGCATTGCATTGTGTCCCCATGGTTAGGGGTGGGGAAAAAACTGGCAAAAATTCTTAGAGGGTCACGATGCCTTTGGTGGCTTCCCCTTGAGCTTGGTCCCAGTGAAATGCTGGGATTGTTTTTATAGAGATGGAAAAAACATTGATGTGATTCTTTTGAAAGTGAATAGGTAACAATTTACCAAAGAATTCCCTTTCATTTCCATTTCTTCTGTGCCACCCAACCCATACAAACCAAGCAATGTGAGGTCCAAGTGCATAGCCCTGTAGGCAAAAAATAGTAACACAGAAGCAGGACAAATGCAGTGCCGCCCCTTTCCCTCCTGGTGCCCCTGAAGTTGAATGAGATGTTGTGATCCATGGACTTCTTGATGCCACTGGCAGAAGATACAAGAGTTGTATGGGGTTTTATAGGGATCCCTTGGGTTGGATATCTGTGTAATAGTTCACTGAAGGGTGGCATGTGAGGTCTCTACCAAGAGCCAGTTGCCCACTGGTGGTCATAATCATTGCGAACAGTATGTGTGGATGCTATTTAAAGAGCTATGTATCTACAGTGAAAATTATATTCTTAAGATCTTGGAGGTAAGGCAGGTCACCAGGAGGTAAGGTACCTCGTAAATCTTCCTTTCAGGCAGCAGATAGACATCAATCTCTCTGTCCTGCCATCTGTGTATTATATGCCTCACAATGTGTGCTTGTTTGCATACTGAGCCAGGTGTGGACATAGAGATTGCAAAATCTACAAGAGTAAATCTACAGGAAGAAATGCAGTGGGGTGTGTGTGTGTCCCATTTATGAATAAAGACAAAGAATTGTTCAGGTAGGTCTTACAGTGCAAAGCAACACACTGAATCCTTCACCTAGGAAGCAAACTGACAATGTGCTTGTCTCATGACAGGAGGGTCATGGCCAGCCTGGCTGTAAGGGTTTTGGGTGAGCAATATTCTACCAGACATGAGTCTCTTGTTAATTAAGTCTCGGCTCTACAATGTGTGTTATGATAGTATTTTATAGGTAACCATTTATTTCCAGTACTACTACTTCTACTACTTGAATCTCTGTTCTTTGTTCAATAAACTTACAATGGGTTTGAGGGCTTGAAGGTTGGAGTGTGCTGATTGCTAGCCTACAGAATGACTGTGGGGCCTGCAAGGCCTAGATAACGTGCACTTGTGATGCCCATGGCAGGTGGAGGTGGGGATTTGACCCTTGGCAGGCACAGCCAAGGCTTCCTGATGCTAAGGGCAGGTGGTAGTGAGGTGCCTCATAGTCCTGGGGCTCCAGGAAGTTTCACAGATACGTAGTAACTTTTATTTCAGCTGATCCGCCAATGTCTCAAGAACAGACCAAATGTGCCTCTCGCTTATCCGGGGATGCTGTGGGCTCTGGAAGAACAAGGTAGAAGTTGTGGAATGGCAGCCTGCTATCCCTGTCTTATTTGAGGGGTTTGTCAGGGTCAGTCTGAGTGTTCTTATAGGGTGCACAAGAACAAAGCCCCATAACGTGCTTCAAGCTCTTTAATGACCCCACATGGTCGAACTCAGTCAGTGCCCTGTAGCATCAAGCTGATGCTGTAGTTCAGAATTGGCTCAGAAAGAAGGGTGCACCCCACTGAATAACCAGCACCACGTCCTGGCAGTGAGATGCTCTCTCCCATCCTAATTAGGGGTGAGACCTGTTTGGGTCACTGCACGGGCTCGGATCACTGCAGGAAGAGACCGCACAGTGCCTGCCTCAGGGCTTCATCTGGCCCAGTCACGATGAACAACAGGGAAAATGGACTCACAAGTTGTTTGGGTTTTTCCACATCTCAGCCTGTTGAAGGTATATTGTAAGAGAAGATTAAAAGACACTAATGAAATTTACAGCCCTAATTAAATAAACCAATGGCACCAGACTGTGGGAAGGCGAAGTAGCTTTAAACATTCAACCTGCAGTGGTCAGAGTGGATTCTGAAAAGCAGAAATTTGGGAGATTGTTGACTATCAGTCAGGATTAATTATTTGTCAGCTCTCATGGCTATTCATATTTTTTTTTCCTCTGTAGTTCAAACTCCTCATTCGAATACACACGTTGGCTTGAGATTGATTGCTAGCAGAAGCCATAAATCACAATCGCAGCATCTAACGGTAGATTGTGGAGGCCAGTCAAAAAGTGCCTCCTTGGAGTATTTGTCCCTTGCAAATACAGAGAACTTGGATGTTGAACAATTAGATCAGCTTGGCTCTATTGAATGGGATTTGATTAAGAGTGTAGTGCTGAAGGGCAGGGGTGGGCAGCGTTAGTGGCGGTGTGAATTGCTAATAAGCAGGAGGAGAACTACCTCAAGGTACCAAAACAAACCGCTCCAAAGAAATCAAATGTGCAGGTAGAACTGGCTTTGCACCGCTCTTATCCCTCTTCCTTTTTACCAGTGCAGGCTCACCAGGGTTAGGGTATCGATGGCAAACGTAAATCATCTTTTGCGCTACTCTCCCTTAAGTCCCTCCTACCTGGAGCTGTGCTTCCCCCTCCATGATGGTATTTGTAATGTCTGAGGCTGAGCCCTGCCACTTAATCTGAGGGATGTGGCAAAATGAGTCTCCGTGGAAGGATTCTGACATAGTTTCCCATTCCACGTTTCCTGTCCTCTGGGTGGAGGGTGCGATATGGTCCAGAGCTCCTGGCCAGGTGCTGGTTTGGGTTCTATGTAACCAAGAGTATCAGACCTCTCTGGTGAAGGGAAAGCGAGGTCAGCCGGGAGTTCGGCAGGAAAGACTGACTGACTGAGGAGTCCCTTCCTGCTTTACATGGTGGCCGGAGTAAAGAAACGCGTCAGCTGACCAGTATTTCCAGTCCCAAGAGGTCAAACACCATGAGTTAAGCCCCACAAAAATCATGAGATTGACAGAAAAATAATGATTTTTATTTATATTAATCATTTGGGGCTGCTTTTTATTTGCTTTTTGGTTTCTGAACCTTTACAGTGCACCTGCTTCATGTTCCCGAGCTTTTCTCTGCAACCACGAGGGCTGGAAATGTCCTGTCTTTTTTAAATGAAAGCTGGGATCCTCTTGACTTCAGCAGCTGAGTCACCAAAGAAAAACACCAAATATCATGAGAATGGCAAGCAAAGCGTGAGAGCTGATGCCACTGATCAGCTAACACCTCTCACTAGTTTACTCTGAAACTGAGGTACCAAAGCGTGGCTCAGAAGAGTTCACTTCTCTCTCTCTCTCCATCTCTCCTTTCCCCAGCGTCTCTCTCTCTCTCTTTTTGGTCTGGATTCCTTGGCACCTCGCCTGCTGCCGGTCAGTTCAGCCACAGCATCCCCTGCCACGCCGTTGCTAGTACAGACCTGTCAATGTCGGAAGGCTATAAAGAGAGGTTTGAAGAGGAAAAGGCGGGATCTTATAACTCCATTGAAACCACAGCTGTGGTGCAGGCAGCTAGCATTCCTGAGGCCCAAATATGGGAAGAATCCGGGAGACAATGGCTCCAGATTAGGGCCACAAGGGAAAAAGGGTGCAGGACACTTAAAATTATATGAATTAACCCTAAACTTCCAGGTCAAGTGCATGGTGCATTTCTTGGACCTGGCCTTCTGTATCATAAGTGTGTGTGTGTGTGTGTTTGTGTGTGTAACATAAACAAAACCCTACCAAAACAAAACATTTCACTGCACACTCCTGGGGGGAAGATGGGAGAACGCAACATGTGAGAGATGTTCGTCACAATGCTTCTGCGCTACCAGAAGGTGATCAAATACTTCAGCAATGAGCACGTTATAAGGACCTATCTAGAAAATGGTGCTAATTATTTTAACATCAAGCGCAGTGAGTGGGATTTTTCAAAGCTACCTAAGGGGTTTTGATGCTCATTTCCCATTAAAACAAATAGGAATTAGGCATCCAACTCTCTCTGGCAGCTTGGAAAATCTCATCTAATAGCTAGAGTCTGCTTCACGATCCAACATCTCCTCTGCAGATGGTCTACAATGATAAAAGCTAGAACTTCAAAGCTGCATAGGGGAGAAGGGGAAAGGTAAATTGGGCACTAAACGGGCTTGTCCCCTCTAATGAGGGACAACTGAGAACAATGCCAATGTGTCCTTAGTTGTATCCACTTGTGTGTTACACTCTGTGGGAGGCGGCCCAGAGTCGTGTTTCATTGGGAAGCCCATTGTAATATTTCAAAGTGATGGCATTTAAGCAATGGATGCAACAGTGAATCACCATCAGTCCTCCTCACTTACAATCACCGTAGACAGATTTTCACGGGGTGCGTTTGTAACCCAGGTGCCTAATAGGGAGATATCTCTTTAAGAAATGTAATGGGGGTGGGTGGGTAGGAATGAATTATGTCTGGGTCATTGTTGCTAAGTAGATGCACAATTACCTTGCCACATACAGAAGTTTCTGGAATTGGGTGTGGTAGTTTGGGGCATGCTCAGTAGGCTCCCTGTTGCTGGACTCAGACTCCATGAGGGCAAGTAGTCAGGGCAGCTGCTTTACAAAAGACCATGTGCCCTGTGTGGGTTGGGAGAAGCAGGAGCACGAAGCAGACTGCGGTCCCTAACTCTGAAATATTTTGTAGCAGGTTCCTGATATTGTTAACCCTCCAACTGGGAAGCTCTGGCAATATTAATTATAGAAAGGGGAAATTGGGAGGGGAAAATATTTTATTTTAATTGTATACTTTGAATGTTGTTTGTTTTAGTTAAATTGTCTCAGCTAGTATGAGTCACCAACTTTTCTCTTATTTAAATGTGTGGTGGGGAAAAAGTCATTTATTCTGCTATTCTCAGTTTTGTATTTGTCTTGTAACAGGGCTTTTAAAAAAATCTATATGCTTAACGAAGTGGTTGGTTAATTGTTTAGCTGATTAGTTTTAGCAGAGGAGGAGGAAGAGTTGGCATGGAATCCAACTGAAAATTTCTACCTGCAAATAGAGGGAAGATGTTGCTTTTGACGCAGCAGACTGTATAGATTTAGTGACCAAAGACTCTGAGACTCAGGTGAATTCAGCCTAACGTTTTGGGATTTTCTTCTCACTGTGTTTCTGTGGGGACTGACCTGTTTAGATTCAATTTGTTTGTTTATTTATGTTCCTGTAAAGATCGTGTATGTGGCATAACAATAGTCCTGTTATGTTATAAAAATTAAGTTATTATTTCATTTCTTTTATCATAAGATTTTATCAAGTTGGCATTTAAGAATTAAGTTCATTCCTTTTATTCTTTTGATCTTGATTATGGGCAGGTTGACTCTGTAATTCTTGCTGAAAATCCTGTGATCTAACTCTGGGTCTCCAGGTGCTTTTCTATGGGATTTTTTTAGGCACTGGAGAAAGGCAATGAAGTAAACACTAGCCCACCCAAAGATTACATGTTAACATGAAGCCATGATAAACATGGAGCAAAGAAAATGTTTAAATACACAAAAATATTTAATAATAAGGACATGCAGCTCCTTGTTTCCCTTGTCTGATTTTTCTTATTTGAGAGCTGCCGTCTCCATGGCAGCTGGTGATTTTCATTGGTTTTGTTTTCAGAGAAAAATGTAAGTTTCGTTTTCCATTTACAGATTTGCAACATGGTTTGAACTGTGTTACTCACTCTTTGCTCCACCCACAACTGATCATCTTGCAGTGTGTGACAGGAGGACGTAGCTGTAGGATTCACAGCATAACCAAACCCAAACGTTCAAAACGAGTCAGGCCCCTCAAAATCATGAGATTAGCTTAAAAAA
Source organism: Chrysemys picta bellii (assembly GCF_011386835.1). Classification (NCBI taxonomy): domain Eukaryota; kingdom Metazoa; phylum Chordata; order Testudines; family Emydidae; genus Chrysemys; species Chrysemys picta. The sequence goes on along the minus strand of NC_088803.1, from coordinate 43,709,396 downwards.
TATCTGGACTCTTTAAAAATACTAAATGTGGAATTATTTTTATTTGCCTTCCTGTCTTAGAGCCTTTTCAAGTTTTTCTTCTGTAACCATGAGAGTTAGAAACTTGCATCTTATTTTTTCCCCCCCTGTAATCACTTGACTTTGTAATCTGGCACTTTAAGAAAAAAACACGAAATATTAAATATTGCAAGATTTCCCATTGCAAATTGAAAGTTGGTAACACTGGGTTTGGCAGAGCTTATTCCTTATTTGTAACTCTCCCAGGCCCAGAGTTTTGCATGCATTATTTGCAATTGTAGTTACCACAGCTGCAGTAACTGTGCATGCGAAAACCCTGTATCAACTATTTGCATAAATAACTAGTGAAACTGTGCACACAATTGTTGTTCCTGAATGCACACAATGGCATGCATACACTGTATAAATAGCTGGGCCTTGTTGTTCAGAATTTTGACATGACCAAGAACTTTGGAAGTGGAGGAGAAACTTTTATTTAAAAAAGAACGATCTCTGCAAAAAGAAACACAAAGAATGGTCCATACACAATGGCTCCTAATGCAACAGAGTACACAGCATGTTGTCCTTTATGAAAGTCTGAGGATGTAGATCCATGTGACTCTGCTCCCGGAAGCTCAGAGAGATTTCAAAGAAGGATCTTCCAGACCAGCAAGTCTGAGATGTGCCTAAATGGATGACACTGAGCAAAGGACACTTATGTAAGAGAAGGGAACATATAAAGGTAAGCTGTGGGGAGTGGAATGCCTATTCATCCCTCCTGTTTTTCTATTAATATCCTCACTGCTTCTATCAGGAAGTTCCCTACTCTTGCTTACTGATGTATATTAAATCTGCTGCAAACTAAAATTGCCAAGAACTGTCTGAGTCATGTGTAACGCTTTATTCCCCAAACAAACATTTGTACAGTGGACTTTGTCTTGTCAGCCTGCTCGGTTTCAGTTTATGAGATATGTAAGTTTCACTTTCCACTTCCAGCTTCACCACGTAGTTATGTGTCCTTTGTCAGAAACCCAACCCCAAGTTACTCTTTTCTTTTAGTTCTGACTGGATATTTGGTGCTTGCTGATTGATACATGCTCATACATTGGAGTCAGTCGTTTTCCGGCAAGTTCTGTAATTGACTCTCAATCTGCTTTGGGACTCGGATAAATGGCAAAAGCACCGTCTAGTGCAGGTAAGATTTGCTTTTAAAGACATTCTGAGTTTTTAGTGAACAATTGCCTGACTTTTCTAGCTGCCCATTTATACTTCTTGCTTTTTCTATTACTGCTGATGTTTAGTACATAGGTGTGACCGGCGTGATACGAGTGGCATTATGTGTCCCAGCAACAGGAAGGTAGTGGAAGGGTGCTTCAAAATCTAAATTATGGGTTGTGTCTTTGCCATCATTCATATGCCTTGGAAGAGTGATGGGAAACATCACCGTTTACTTGCAAATGCCATGAATAGAGCTGGCCAGAAAATGGAATGTCTTTCTGTGGAAAATTTTCAACAAAAACAAGATTTTCAGCAGAAGATTTTGAAAGCCAAAACCTTTTTGGTTTTCAGTAACTAAAAACCGTATATTTTCAGCCCCAAACTGTCCAATCCCCCCCCCCCCAAAAAATGAAAGCAGAAAATTTCCTGTTTTACGGGCTAAAGTTTTTGGAAAAATTAATATTACTAATGATAGCAGAGACTTTCAGCCAAACCCCCAGTTTTCCATAGGAAAACAAGCTTTGATGGGACATTTTTGACTACCCTAGCCATGAGAATTTGGGGAGAAATGGGTTTCCCTACTGACCCCCCCACCACCCCAAAGCTGGCAGGTGGGAGGAGCAAGCTATCAAGCAGTTATCATGAAGACATCTGACCGGAAGGGACTGAAGGATTAAAAAAGGGAGTCAGATTTGACAATTCCTTCATCTGGGTCCATTAGCTGTTTTCAGGTTCAGCCCCCCCAAGCTGGAAGACGGTGTGCCCATGAGAATCACTCCCACACGGTTAGTTGTGTGTAATCCACGCCTGTGGCCCATGGAACTGCAGCATAGCCTTAGCCAGAAGATCTCCCGGTCCAAGAGCCACCAGCTGTGCACTGCCTGAGGCTTTGGGTGGCTGTGCTGTTAGGTTCTAATTAGCTCGGTGAACAAGTTTACACCTAGCTTTGGTGGCTGAGCTACTAAATCTTTATGGACAAAATAATAATTAAAGAAAACAATTAAATGGCCACAAAAAAGAATTGGTTGGATGAGAGCCCCCACAGCTGGCACCTGGCAACAGCGAGAGCACCAGCTTTCCCAGGCTGTTTCACGGCTCTGCATTCATATATGGAAGAGATCAACTTGTAGTGCCAGGCTGGACTTGTCCTGACTAGATACGAGGTGAGAGAGGGAGCTTGCCTCTAATTATTAATGCTTTGTCAACATAGCAATAGTGAACCTTCTAAACATGCGGCACTGTTCCACTCTGGGGCCCAATCCTGGGTACACTGAGCTCCCACTTAGCAGAATGGGAGTAGAGGTGCTCTCTAGGGCTCAGCACCTTTCAGGATTGGACGCCAGCTTTGTCCACTTCCAAACTGGACTTGAACCACATTACGTGGTTATAAGACCAATGTAGATGGGGTCTTATTTGCAGCGAGGTAAGGAAATTCAGTCCTCTTTTCCCCTTTCTTTTCATCTTGGCTGGAAAGGTTGACCATCTTTCCAAGCACAGAATGTGTGTTTACCCTCTTCTCTTCTCTCTAGATTCAGGCTGAATCCTGTAAAACCCTTTGCTTGTGTGGGAAACCCCATTGACTTCCCAAGGACTGCTCACCATATGAGCCTTTGCAGGATTGGCCCCTTTATTACAGCCTCCTGTTTGCGGCAAAACCTTTTTGTGGCTTTCCTCACCCCCCTTTGGATTGTCCATTACAGGGCTAGCATTTTTGCCGCCCCAAGCACCAAAAAAAAAAAAAGCCGTGATCGGTGGCAGCTCTACCGCCGCTTCATTCTACGGTGGCAATTTGGCGGCAGGTCCTTCCCTCCGAGACAGCCTCACCGCCGAATTGCCACCGAACGGCCGGACGTGCCGCCCCCCTCTTCATTGGCCGCCCCAGGCACCTGCTTGCTACGCTGGTGCCTGGAGCCAGCCCTGGTCCATTAGACTAGAATTTCCCATGGTAATGCTTATCAAACAAGCCAGTGACTGGATCACGTTCTGATCTTGGTTACAGCGTAAACTGAGAAACTTCTTTGACTTTGTATAGTTTTTTGGAGAAAGTGGCCATGAGGTGGGGAGATAAAAGAGGAAATGTACATGCTTTCATTTTCACTTTTCGTCTAAAACCTTGGAGTGGAGAAGGGTTAGCATTTGCCTGCCATCTGTATAAGCTCCCAGTAGTTCACATCCTGAAAAGTTTATTTGAGTTCTCTGAACCTTTATTGCTTGCAGAGTTGGGAATGACCTGAGAAATACCTTCCCTGTGACGTTTTCCCTGGTCCTTTTCCCAAGTCCAAACGTTTCTGAATCTCTGGAAAAGATTCTATTAGAGCTTGGCTCTCAAGAGGAACAAAGGTTCGGGTTGGCAGGACTAATCTGATCCATGTCCCCAAGTCGTCCCTATTGGTCATGGCGAAACCTCATAAAAGCAAACCATCTGGGAGTCCTTTCCCATCATGCTTCAGCCTGAACTGTATCTTCTAAAGTCGTTCATTTATTCTCCAGAATTGGCTGAGATACAATGTGGTGATACAGGAACTGAATGGAATCAAAATTACATTTTAATTGTAAACATTTGTCCAGAAATTAATGTCTCTGAACTAATAGTTCTCTCCAACCAGTGTGTTCAGAAACAAATGACTGTCTCTAATTGATTTTATGATATAAAGGGACATGTACATGTAGAAAATCACCCATGGATAATTGCAAATCCCCTTCTTTCAGCAGGTATCCACCCAATCACTCAACCGATGCATTTGCTTGTTCTCACACAGTTGTCATTGAGTAGCTGCATGGGCATTTGCAGGAGCTAAATTTTTAGCTGGGATGTATTTTTTAAATGTGCTGTGGAGCTGAATTTGGATTTAAAACGCCACTACAAGCAGCCTATGGTGTATAATAACAGTTTGCTCAGGGCTCTGAATAGATGTCCCCTGACTGAGATCTTTATTGATGACTTTCTCACAGAGTAGGTATTTATGATGTCCTCAGATCCTTGAGATCAGTCAGTAATTCCAGTGACAATCCCAATTTGTAAAGATGTTTTGAGCAACATCCAAGGACCCTTTTAACAGCTCATTGATGGTTCTTCCTTCTGCAAAAGCTAAACAAAACACAACTTGAAAAAAAAACTCCAACAAAGTTCTTGCTCTTTCTTTCTGAACTATTTTTTCTGGAGCTTTTTTGAGTTATTTAATTCATAAAGCGCCATCACTGCAAAGCAATCTGAGAGGTGGCAGCACATAAAAATAAGAGTCAGAATTTGAAAAACATAAACTGGTTACCCACTCGTGAAGGGTGCTCTACAAATGAGGCCTTGCCCTGATTCAGAGCAGATCTCAGGATGTTCAGCTGATCTCAATTGCCTTGATAGGGTAAAAGAAAGCCCTGTAAGTACCTTAAGTCTCGATTATTCAGATTTCAATGCCTATTGTAAACTTTCCTAACCATCTTTTGTCATTTTTAAGCACATTTATGTGGTTTTATTTATTGCAAGTACAAAGTAGTCTTGGGCCACTGGTGCATTTTTTCAGATGTCTGAAGGTAAATTACCTTAGTTGTTGAGGTGTGCAAAAGCCCAGGAGTTCAACATACCTAATTGTGGTTTATTGACCAAAAAAAACCCAACCCTACAACTGGTCCACCTTGGGTAACAGAAGCCAGGACTGGAACAGCAGTGCTGCTGAAACTCACACTCAACATACATGGGCAGGACTGTGTGGGGCATATCTCCTGGCTGTAGTCACTGTTATCTATTCTTCATCTTTATTAGTACAAATTTTGCATTATACAATAAATGCATAAATGTGCCTAAACATGCATACAGCACTGGCTCATACAGGGCTGACATCTATTGATTTCAATGGGTTTCAGATCAGGCCCAGGTACAGAACATCTTTCCTGAAAGGTCTGGCTCTTCAAAGGATTTGGGAGAAGTCCAAACCAAATGGCACTTGGCAATGCAACTTAGGAAGCAGTGCGTCTCATATCTAAGGAGGCAACTCTCACCAACGTTAGCTGAATTTAACTATACATACAGTGAAAACTTTACACTATGGCTGGGAAAAGTAAAAAATGTGCTGTGAATGGCACTGAAATTCAAAAAATAAAAGCAGCTGGAGATGTGAAATCCAGTGGAAAGGGTATAATTCCTCACTTTAGACATTTTGCTGTGTCACATCCTTCACTAGAGGGTCAAATTTTCTCTTCAGATATCCATGTGAGTTTCATGCATGAATATTAGAGCATAGGATTTGGCCTGCATTAGGAAGACAGTTTGGGACAATTTGTTTGGGATAGTTTCTCTGTGGTTGAAAGCCCATTCTCTAGGGTCCAGTTGAGTGGTGCTGAAATCAATGGGAGATGAGGGCCTTTCCAGGCCATAACTTCAGGTCTTGAATTGTCCTCTACTGAAGTCCATACAAGTACTTCCATAGACTTTGATGGGAGTTGGATCAGATCCTCAAAGAGCAAGAGTCAGAAAGGCCTTTACTCATTTGCTAGCCCATCGATACTATACCCAGCTCAGGTTTTTTCATTCATGACTATTTAATTTCAGTGCTGGAACTCTGCTGTCATATATGAATGTCAACAGCCCATTGTCAGGTTAGTGTTAAAGTATTAGTCAGAGCTGACTATCTGCAGCTTCCTAAACACATTCATGAATATATAACAATGGCACAGGACTGCTTCACTCAGCCTCTGACTTTTTTACAATGATGCTGTCACTTTTGAGCAGTGTCTGCAGTCTCTCTTACTATCAGCTTCAATAAACAAATGTAATCAAAGTTGCATTCAAAAGTAGCTTCTTGGAGTTTCTCTGGAGGAGCAAATAATCTGTGTTTATTTTATTTTTTTAAAGTCTGCATAGCAAATGATTTCCTCATTTTAATGATATTGACTGTAATGTTCTTGCAATAATTAAAGCCGCTGCTAATGGATGATTGGAATTTCTCTTTAATAATATCATTAGGATACATTTCATGCATTTAATTGTTTTTGTAAAATGACAGCTAAGCCCTCTTGCCTCGGATTTCCTATTTCCTGATTAAATTAGTTTGTATGCAAGGGTAAACCATGTTTCACAGCTGTAGCATTTTGAGGAAAATAAAAGTGGTTTTTAGTTAGATGTGCCAATGTATTTCCAGTCAGAGATGCTTCTTCTGCTCTTTGTCGGTTTGTGCTCCGCTCTACACCCCTTCTTTCCTCGTCTTCATGAAAAGAAATAAAAAATCTCTCATGACAGGCACAGGTGGAGATAGAAGGCCATGAGTAAAACATGCAGCATTTGGGTGCAACCAGGATCCTTGGGACTGAGATCCTTATAGTGGACCTCACACTGCACCCAGGAGAGGCCCTGATCCAAAGGCCATTGAAAGCCGTGACAAAACGCCCCTCACTTCAGTGGTGCAAGATCAGTCTCTTAGCAAGCAGGAGACCTTGCACCACCCTGCTGATTGCTTTTTGGCTGACTACTGGCAGCACATAATGTGTAGCATCCCTCGTGGCAGGGAAAGGACAAGACTCAGTGCTGATGAATACAAGAGGGTAATTTCTGTCCCCCAACTCACAGGCTAATTTAGCCCATTCACCCTAACATCTCTTCAGTTCTTACTCTGCATGAAGCAGTCAGAGAAGGGACTGCTGACTCTTACAAGAATACCCAGAGATGCAGAGATTACCCCATCTCTAAAAAGGCAGGGTACTAACTTGCCACTCATGAAACCACATAACCTGAAGGAAGGGGTAGCCACTGGGAATTTTAGTTATGCCTCAGAGACAGGGGGCTCTTTTTGTGTTTGTGAAGAGGCGAAGCTAATGCTTAGATGGATGGAGGACCAGTGCCTCTGACTTCAACCCTGGATATGGGCAGCATTTTTCCAAATGGCGTCTCTTTTAAATTGTCAATTTGTGGCCTTCAGAAGCTAGATCCTCACATCCCTCCCAGACTTAATCAGTGGTGCTAGGCTTGTGAAGTGGTGTCTAAAGAGGACAAAACAGTCCAGTATGGGAAAATAAGGTGGGCATCACTCTTTAAAATAAGTCCTTAAGCCAATGACAGTGACTGCTCTGAGGATGTCATTTTGGGTGGGTAAATACGTATTCATTAAAGCCTAAATATATAACTGCACCTGTTTATGTGATGGACAACTGCAGTGCAAAGCCACGCCAGCCTGTAATTTCAATTCATTCCATGCCTACACTGCTTGGGTCTGGTCACACTTCCCCATTTGGCTTCTGTGATCATTATTGCATGAATATTATATCCACAGTTATCAACACAAAATTCAGACTGAAGATCAGGGGCAAGCAAATAAAGTCTGGTTGCCAAAAGAAAAGGGCGGGGGGGAGTATTGTCTGAATTGCTTAGAATTGTCTGTAGATGGCTTTTTGTGCTTACATTTAGCTTCACAAGTGGAGCAACTCATCTTTGACCACTTAAGGAGAGCTGCCACTCCAAAGAAGGCCTGTGAGATTGCCGGTGCATGTTCAGTTACCAAAAAGGAAGCCAAGAAAGTGCTGTACACGTTGCAGAAGGAGGGAAAGGTTGAGAAGCAGAGTGATGATAACAAATGGCTTGTCCGTGCGGATGCAGAGGTGGAATGTCATCAGAAAACCGCCGAGTTGAAAATCGGTAAATGTTTTGAAAAACCTTTTAAAACTATGTCTGCAACCTCTGATGCTTAGGGCATTTGGGAGCAGAGTTTGTTTTCAAGTCTGTAACTACATTGCAGCCCAACTGCATAAGAGATTCGTGAGACTTTGACCCCAATTACTTTGAGTCCATTTTTACTCAGTACAGTGAGTTGCAAGTCAATCAGCTCCGTGTTTTTCTCTTTTGTACAGAACTGAAACTTGACTAAAGCAGAAGGTGCATTCATTCCTAGGCAGTTTTTGCATTCTTTGTCTTGGGTGGTAAATAGGGAAGGCAGATTAACCCCATGTAGTGTTCTCTGAGGGTACCCTGCCCTAGGACATTTCTTTTGTAATACCTGCAATCTTGGTGCATTTCAGAAGCAGACAAAGGTTGGCTCTTCAGAAATATCTTTGAAATATCTTTTGCCAGAATCTGGGAATGAGCGACAGGGGATGGATCACTTGATGATTAGCTGTTCTGTTCATTCTCTCTGGGGCACCTGGCACTGGCCACTGTCAGAAGACAGGATACTGGGCTAGATGGACCTTTGGTCTGACCCAGTAGGGCCATTCTTATGAGTGTCAGGCTCCTCTGTTCGCTCAGATGCGGGGGGTCTGCACCCAGGGAAGGGGATAGTTAATCCTCTACAGAATACTCCACCCATCCTGTAAAAGCCTCTCCATGACTCCAGCATCACAGAGCTGTGATGAGGAACCAGGTTCCCAGGCACTGCCACACCCTTTGCATTGGAGACCTTCATCCCTCCAAGAGGCATCTGGAAGGCATAGGCCCTGTAAGCACAGCTTCTGCAGAAGAATATCCTGTGGATCTCATGGGATCCCCACCTTCTTCCACAGGAGGGTGAATCACTCCCTGAACCTCACCATGAAAAGCTCTGCATGAACCCCCCATGGGCTTTGATCCAGTGTCCTTTCCCCTTCATTGGAGACCATAGGGCCCTTTATTAGCCAGGGAACTTTGGCTGGGATAGTTTTAAGATAACTAGAGAGAGGACGAACTCCACATAAAGGCAGAGAAGTGCCCTTCCCCGTCCCTGATCAACTCAAGCCATGCAGCAAACCAACCATCTGCCAATATCTTAGCTCTTCTAAAGCCCCACATTCTCTGGTGGTGGGTGAAGATCAGTACCGAGGGTATGCAGCAAGGATGCCTGCTCCCCTGGGAGTCTGGCTTAGGAGATTGGTACAAGAAAGGAAAATGAGGAATCAGTCTCTCTTCCTAGCTAAATAGCAGAACTTTTCACCCCCCCCCCCCATATTACAGTGCCTGACAATGTTCTCTGTTGTAGATGACACCGCCCTAGTCCCACTGCACCAGCCTGTGAACGCTGTGACTCCTGTGAAAGATGACCGCAAACTGTCAGAAAATCGTAAGATAGTTGGCACGTGCCTAAGACTGAATAGACTAACTTTAGAAATCTACATGTAATGAATTTTGGCAGCCACAATAGAATGCTATTAACGCTAGCATTGCACTAGTGTATGTGTAGAAGTCTTGCATGGTTCTAGGAGTCATAAATCATATCCCTGCTAGGAATACCTTGTGCTAATAGCACGCAGGCCATAGTACTGTAAAGCCTCCTCATCCCAGGTGCACCTCCAGAAACCCTCTGTCTCAGGGAGGCAGAGCCCCACCTCAGGCACCTTAGTGCACAGGGGAGCACATGGACTGCTACACCCCTTTAAATGGCACAGCATACTGCCCTATCTACTCCATGCAGCCCACCAGCTCTGGTAGTTGGTGTATAGAGACAGAACTATGGCTCCACCTCCTCCCCATTCCCTTTGCAGCTAGTGTAATGGTGGGCCTGAGCTGGATAGCACAGAGCTCATTTCTAGCAATCCCAGTGAAGTCACGTGAGCTGATAACTTGGTAAGATTCAAAGGGGAATTTGGTAGACGATGTGAGGCCTTGGGGCCATAGATTATCAGCCCAGTAGTCCCGGGGAGCAGGATAGAAATTTAGCTGCGTTATCCTCCATTTCTGGCAGTGAATCAATAAGCCCACCCTTTGTTTCCCAGAGGAAAAGATTTACCAGTTTCTGTCAGAAAATGGATCTCGCAGTGCATTAGCCATTGCCAAACATATGGGAAAGACGACACGAAAGGAAGTCAATGCAGATTTATACGCGCTGCAGAAAAGACATGTCCTCAGCCAGGAGGAAGACACGAAGCTTTGGTCGGTTTACGGACAGGGGGCAGGTATTGTACTGAGATGCACTTGTCATAACACTGCATTCTGAGTAGTGTTACAAAAAGCGGCTTTGTTTTCTTTTTGACTGTAAACACTTTCAGCTAGACGACTAAATGGTCCTTCCCCGGGCCACTTCTTTTTGGCTTCGAGAACGTGGGCTTTTCTTCGATTTGCATATCTGCACTGATGCTCACAGTTTGATCTATCTTTAATCAGAAGTTCTGGTAAACTGCTCAGAACATGGGGCTGGGAAACTTGGGTCTTGATTCAGCCAGAAACATGCCCAACTCACTGTGTGTCCTCCTAGGGAGATGGGGGTTCATTTAACTCCCTGGTGCTCCCATTTCCCCATCCGTAAAATGGGGAGAGCACTTGTCCACCTTTGTAAAGGGCTCGGAGTTCCTGAAATGATTAGCACTGTGAAGCCACAAGTTATTGTTATGCCTACGCTGACATATATTAGAAAAAAGATGTTGTCTATCATTCTCTTACTAAAATCATTTCATCTCACTACTTCTATGCCCTGGGCTTGATCAGTCCCATTTCTATCATTCTTTTCTAAAGATCAAATCCTGCCCTGGGATATGCACCCTTTCCATTGTTGTTAGTTGTACATCGTTTTTGGGTACCGCTGGATGACTGAGATCAGCCCTCACCACTGGCACCATTCAACACACACACACACACACACACACACACACACGCACACACACACAGGCTCCCTTACTTCCATAGCTTCTCTCAACGACTTCCTGCCCACAACCCTCCATTCTGAGATAACGAGACAACAGAGATAACTGCTACCAGTCAGTGTCACTACGAAAACAGGATACCTAAACAACCCTTACTCCCTCTAAATACACAGACTTAGTAACATGACGGGCTCCTTTAGGTATGTCTACACAGCACACTAAGTCTGGGCTCTGACTCAGGTTTGAGGCCAAGCCCCACTTCGGTCCACACACAAATCAGTCTGTCTTGGGTCAGCAAGCACACAGGACCCAGGTCCTAGGATTCTGCTAGAGTGTGTCTACCCAGTGAGCCAGCAGCTCATTGTGGAGTGTCTCAGAGCCCAGGTTTACAGACTCAAGCGCGTGGGACTCGCATTACAGGGCTAACAATAGCTGTGCAGACTTTGAAGCCTAGAGAGGGGATGGGTTTTGTCACAAGACAAGAATTGCTTTTCTCCCAGGAAAATTGTTTGTCTTTCGTACTGGTGACTAATGTGTTTTGTTTTGTTCTTTCCCAGGTTACAAACTAACAAATCCTGGAGCAAATAAGGAAGCAGGGCCAGTTATTATTCAGAATAATCCAACAAACATTATCTATCAGGGAGGAGTGCAAAACACCATCTCTATAGCTGATTCCAGAGCTACTCAAATTGGAAACTACAACTCGCTGAATCTAGTGGATAAAAAAGATGGTAATCATCTGTCTGCACAGGTTTCTGGGTGCTATACTTGTTCTCAGAGAGGATAACCGACATGAACAGCCATCATAATTAATAACATAAAAAAGATGTCATATTTTACTACAGCTGGTTGGAGAATGGAATGTCCTGCGGGATATGCCAACATTTTGAAATTTGCTTTTGTGCCAAACGGTATTAAAAGTTAAGTTACTGCAGAATGGAAATTCTGAAAAATTTCTATTAGGAAACACCAAATCATTTAATGTCAATAACTGAAACTATAATATAAATGTATTAAATATATAATATATAAATATAACATAATATTAAAAGTACAATTGCAATATACACCTAATATAGACCTTATCAAAATGAGATTGCCAAAATGATTCGTTTTGACACTCTCCCATACAAAATTTCATTATTATTATTATTTTATTTTATTAATATAATTATTATTCCTTCCCTTTCCATTTATCCTTTAGATTCTAGACCAACTGTTCCAAGACTTAGGGCTGCATCAGAGAATGCTGATATGTTGCACTGTGAAGCAGAAGCTAAAGCAACCCCCCAGGGTGGTCAGGAAATTGATGTCACTGAGTCCACACTCAAGAATACTGTCATTGGTGATGATAATCAAATGAATATCATTATGAAGGCCTTCGCTGATAGTCGAGAGGAGCATCTGGACCAATATGGCACTCCAGAAAAGAGTAGGTACAATGTGTTGGCTTATGTTGAAGATACTCCTACCCTCTGCAGGGCACTGGTTATACGAGAACTCCCTCAAGTACAGCCCTGTCTGCATGAGAGCTGACTTGTGAATCGTTACAAGGTAAGTCAGTGCTGAAACAAACCTTTGTGACTCTAGAAATTGGGCTTAATGCTCAGAGTCTGTGATGTGTGAGTAGCAGTGGTTATTGTGCTCCGGCCCTGTCCATGTATATCTGTCCTCTTTCACAACTGGGGCAGGAAAACTTTCCTCTGACATCCTACAAGCGCATATTTATGACTAACTCCTATAACAAAAACCTCCTTAACCCTGCAAGCCTTCCATATGGCTCCACTATTTATGGTAGGACACCCTCCCAGAAAGCCTGCATCCCAGGCAGGACCAACTTTATGACAGAGTGCAGCCCAGAAAATGGGTCCTAATGTCTATTATTGACTCAGCACCTGTCGTCTGCCTCTGATTCCCACTGACTTCAAAGGGATGTAGGACGAGGCAACTAGATAAAGGGGAAGTGTTCCCAAGTGGTTAGAGTGAGGGACTGCGAGTCAGGAGAGCTGGGTATTCTTGACTATGCCACTGACTTGCAGAGTGGCCTATGGCAAACTTCTTAACATCATCTGGAAAATGAAGATGCCAATATTTTGTACGTTGCTTTGAGCTCCTTCATGGAACACGCTGCACAAGTGCCAAGAACTTTTTAGAACTGTACTATGTACCCTCCTATCTGTGTCCATTTATTTCTGTGCAACAAACTAAAGTGCTGAAATGCTGAGACTTCTGCTACTATCATGCAAATCTTAGTCCCACCCAAGCCCTGGGAAATGAGTACGTCACCTTTTTGACATTCACTGATTCTGTCTTTCTGATTTCTTATGCTCTCATTTTCATGACAAGTGCTCCTCCTACCCTTTTTTTTTTTTTTTTTAAACTCTAGATCCATTTGGTGACAGTTTTTCTGCCAGCCCTGGGCCGTCACTGAAAATTAACACCTCCCTCCCCGGGGAAGGGAGAGCTCCATTGCAAAGAGTCACCATTGACAAGTCCGAGATGGAGAACGTCATGATTGGAAACAACAACCAAATGAGTGTTCATGAGCAATGTGGTTCTGCCGGCCTCGCAGATGAGGAGACAAATGAGGAAGACGATGCTTCAGGTGAAAATGGCAAATGCCATGTTGACACTTGTAGGCTTCTCTTGCGTGTAAACTGTGCCTGATGTGTATGAGCTGGCTCCATGGTTTGTGCCAGACACTTGACAACTGACACCTACGTCATACTTGCCAAATTTGGGCAGGTGTCCGGTTCTGAAAATTCTGCACTATGGGCCTGATCCAAAGCCTCTTTAGGTCAATGGGAATCTTTCCATTGGCTTCAATGGGCTTTGAATCAGATTTTAGAACTGTCACTGTCACTGGGTCCTTCCCCTCTCCCCCCTTTGGGCCAGGTCATGGCATCCTTCCTAATGCTGGGGTAGATTGGTACTTTGCACAGGGGGAGCCCTAATTTACATCACTGGCGTAATATCCCTTAGTGATCTTACACCAGTAGCGAATAAGGCGTAACAGAGCAATTTGCTACCCATGACATGTCCCCTCCAGGGAGCCAGCAAGGGGGTGGGAATGGCTGTGATTTCCACCATGCAGTGCATAGTGGCCTTAGCGGACTGGAGAATTCAACCCCAAGGGTTGATTTTATTTATTAGGGTATTTCCCCCATCATGCTAAACTGTAATTACTTTGCAAGAATCTTGATTCCTCTTTTGCTGCATGCTCTACTTTTTCACATCAGTATTTCTTATTTTTGTATCTTCATCATTTACAATGCGTGTTCTTTAAATTGTAAATTAAATATACAGAGATTGAAACAAAGGGTAGCTACCAGTGTCAGTAACCACGCTGTATTCATTTTAACTTAAGGATTGCACAATTCAGTTGCATTTATATCATGCACAGCTCTGCTCTGCTCCAGTCACTTAAATGCTCACTCACTTCTCCTCTTGCTTAATAATTCCACTAGATTCCAACTTGATATCGGAGCAAAGCGAATGGACATCCTGTGATGATAGCAGCCTGGATCGGTCAAGTGACATTTCCATCCTTTGTGAAAAGTTGCAAGATGTAATCATTGGGAACAACAACTATATGAATGTAGAAGAAACTGCAAATACTGAGAGTGGTGAAGAAGATGAAGACAAATAACAGATATGTGGAGAAAGCGAAGATCTTGCTTATGAAGCCCGTGCAGAAATTCACAAACGTGAGCAGGTAGAGGTAAAGAAACTTGCTAATTCTAATTATTTTTGCCAGGGAGAAGGAAGATATTTTCTGTGATTTACAGACAATAAATGGAACAGGACACACTGTTCTCAGCCTACTCAAAATGTTGAAAAGCAAACAGGATCCCTATATCTTTCCTTACGGAGTTTTTCTGCAAGAGAAAGAAAAGTAACAGGGAGTGAATCAATTTTATGCTCGCTGTGAACTTTCAGAGCCATCGTAAACCTTGAATCCACCCAGGACTTGGAAATCTTGTGCTCTGGCAAGTGATGAATTTCAAATGGCAGCAGCTGTAAAACTCTTAACTAGTTTGCACCCTCATTCTGCTGGTAGGCTCCAAGGCAAGCTGCTAACTGGAGGTGATGGCCCAGCATGAGCTATGTCTCAATTTGGTGGAGAGAGCTTTCAAATTCTGCCTTTTTGGAGAAGGGGATGAGCTAATGGGTGAGGGGCGGGGGTGAGAAGGAAGAATGCAAAACGTATTGTTCTTGTCAGTTTAAGATTCTGAACCTCTTCTGGGACCCAGCCAAAAGTGGGAACCGAGGTTGTGGAGCCAAAGCCGAGCCACCCTACAGAGACTTCTCCATCCTAGTAGAGAATTGTACTTGGGACAGTGGATACTGGGATGTCCTACCTCAGAGCTGGGAAAGGGGAAGCCTGGTCCAACCAGCTACACAGACACATTTAGGGGGTCCTGTGTGTACAGCGAGAACAGCTGAGCTAGCCTGGTTACCAAAAGCTAACAGGTGTCTGTTACTAACAGAGTTCAGTCTTTCCACCTCTCATTAAGTTGTCATGAGTCTTGCAATGTTCACTGACTTTCTTAAAGCCCCAGCTCCTACACCTCAGAACCTCTCTGCTTGTTCTTAAAAGAAAAATGTGAACCAAGCACCATCTCCAGGCTCGGAAACCAAAAAGTCAAATAAAAAGAACCCCCAAAATGTGTAGATTTTTAAAATCTCATGATTTTTTTAAACTGCTCTCGTGATTTTGGGGCCTGATTCATAATATTTGAATGCTTGGGGTTGCCAGTACTGCCCATATTAATCACGTGGTGCTTGGACACGACCATGCCAGTAACCGGTTGCAAACTCTTCTAACATCGTAGTATGGACAGGGTATTGTACGGCTGGGCTCCAGAAGCAAGGAATCGTTAGAGGAGAATGAGGGACTCTGGAATTTGTTTTCCTTTCAGCTCAACGGTTCCACACTGTATTGACTTCCCAGGTATTTTCCAAGGCCTGTGTCTTCATATAGGTCTTTCCTAGAGGGATTATTTTAGTGTTTTTTCTCTCTCTCTCTCTCAACATTATGCTAATTTAGATAATTATTGTGAATGTTTTTGTCAATGTTTTGATTGTTTATGTGACAAGAAAGCAAGTGATGGGCACATTGTATAAATATGACAAATTAAATTAATGCTGCAGCTGGGTTTTTAAAAGGGCTGAATGATTTTATTTGTAGTCACAGAGACAAATTGAAGGTAAATGGATTCCCTGCTGCAGACTGTAAGCTGATCACCCTACGGGTCAGGAAGGTATTGACCCATCTACAGCACAGTAGCCTTTGATAGCTACGCTACGGGCTGACATACCTGCTCAGCTCTGGAGCTCAAAGACCAGAAACCAAAACAAGGTTCACGCAAATCCCTACAAACCAACACACAAGGTGAGCTAAAGTAGCTGGTTTGAATCCTGGAAAGGGGATCACTTCTATTTACAAATATGGGTCCCACCTCTCCATTCTGCCTGAGCTCTCCAGAGGCTGAGAGAGAAAGTGGAGAGGGAGATAAATTGGTTTCCTTCCCCTGTATTCTGGACACAGTCCCAATGTATGGTACAGCATCAGGAGTGCTCTTACACTTGAGCTGCCTAGAGCCCCCCCCCCCCCCCAGGGGCCATTCTAGCAGTGGCATTCTGCTTCTCTTGGCCATGTCTCCAACACACCTTCTCCACCAGGCGCTGTGAAAGGAGATGGTGTAATTCCCCTATGCCAAATCCACCAGCCTTATAGTGGCATGAAGGGGCCCGATGGAGCATTGAGCCAGTGGGATTTCTCGACCACTTTTTAATGTCACTGCTGCATTTCCTGTTGAGTCAGACATTGATCCATCTGCACCTTGTTTTTCAAGGCAAGGTAGGACTAGCTAGTGAAAAAATGATGACCCCAGAGTTAATTTACCTCCATAACTAAGAAGTAAACGAAATCAAAACCACTTCAGTAGAGCATAAAAATTTTAAGGAACTAGTAAAAATATTGATAGGTACTCCCTGCAAATCAGTGGAGTCAGAGTGTTGAATATATCCTTTTAACTCCATGTCTGTAAAGACCCAGATGTATAGCACTCCACCTAATCATGACTATTTCAAGTTGCTTAACTCAGGGGTGAATGGAACCAGGGACATCAATTTGCATGTGCAATTGTAATATCTATCCAGCCAAAGTGACTCAAGATGGCATCAGAACTACCTCTGAGTTCCTTTCAAAACATAGCAAGAAACTCAAGATGATTGGTGTCAGGATTTGTGTGTGTAAAGCCAAGAGCATACTGTATTTGTAGTCAGTGGATGACAAGCACCTGACAGATCCCACCCCCACCCCCAGTCAAAGCAGCTGAGATGCATGTCAAGCGTACTTTGACTGCAATGTGATCGTTTTGTTTTCCTGTGTGGAGGTAGCTCTAAAATTAGGGACACTGGAAAAAACAGACCAAAAAAGAAGAGAGAGAGAAAGCTCTCTGATCATAGCTAAATAGCAAATCAATGCTGAATGTCAAAAGTGATTTAAGTGTAGGCATATGCCTCGCTATACCAAAGTCAGATCATTGTCCCGTGATGTCTGGTTTTCCACTTCAACAGTGGTTGTAGAGATCAGAGACCTGGGACACCATGGTCAGGGTTATCTCCTGTTTACACAGACCTTTATCTCCTCACTATATGCCCCCCAATGGCCACCCTGAATAGTAGCTCTACAAGTTTATACCTAACTCCACAATGGTCAACTCCAATAATTAAAGGCTTAAATTATTCATTCTATGGCTTTAAGGAATTGCCATATGAGTAAAGGGCAGGAGATCCTTCAGAAAACCCAATAATTGACCTATTTAAGTCAATGAGAATTTTTTTGCAGTTGACTTCCATGGGACAAATATCAAGCTTAATATGGGCCTGAGTTTGAAACCCTTAGTGATGCTGTGTGGCACTGATTCAATGGGGAATTAGTCATGTAAATAAATCCTATCTGATGTGAGTAATGGAGGCAGATTCTGGCCCTAAGTCATTACGATCTTAGGCTCAGGAGAAACTGCATGACTCAGTTCTAGCTTTAAAAAATAAATCTCAAGCCATAAAGTACCTTTTGGCTTTTGTCAAAATTGATCCAAAGGGGCTGTGCTAAATAATAAAAAAGATCGAGCTTTTGATGTTAAGTTGCATCTTCAAGCATAAAATCCAGCCTTGATGATGAAGCTGAGCCCAGCCTATTTCACCCAGGCAAAAAATACTCAACAAGAACCTTATGTTACTTTTCATTTAGAGAAAACGTCTATACATGTAAAAAAAAATAGAAAAATCCTTGACAGGTAAGTAAGTAGGAAACATCTGGCCAAACTGAAGGCAAAAGAAGTCATTTCAGGGAAAGGTGGTTCACTGAAAGCTTTTCATCGTGACTCCAACTTAGCAGTTAACGAAAAAATAACACTTACTGATGAAGTGTTTAAAATGGCAGATGGCAAAAATTCTATACATATCTAGCACAAGAAGCTAAATCGATTAAGGGAAAAAATATTGGCTAGTCTAAATGTGGAGATGTGCGCCCAGATGCGGGGCAAGTATTTTGAAACTGTCATGATATTTTTGATAGATTTCCCAGAAGCAGTGTGGTTCCAGGAATGGCAGGTTATTGGAAAGGCTGATTACTGGACACTGCAGTGTTTGCCTTGGAAGTACAGGGTACCTGTTTCCAGTGATGGTAGTTCCTGGAATGGCAACGCAACAGGAACGCTCCATATGCTATATTCTCCACTGCCCTGCACCTCATGATATCATTTACACTGTACAAATTGGGTATAAAATGCCACCAATTCCGAATGGTAGCATACCTGCTTTACGGGGTGATGATATCGGGTGTTTGGCAGTGGAGAATCTGATTTATGGTGTCTGTACTGTACTGTAATTTATTGCTGTACTAGTTTATCCCAGGTTACGCACTGTTTTATGAGCTCACGACTGGGACCAATACATTATTCAGTAAGAAAGTGTGAACTCTGCAAAAAACCCTCTGGAAGGCAAAGACAGGAAGCATACACTTATATCCCCCCCCTCCAAATTAATTGCTATTATTTTGATTAAAACACATTATCATATAAATATTTGATTTAAAATGTGATTAAATCTTTCTTGCTTATGAACTGTGACACCTTTAAAGCCTAACCTTTTATGGCTTAGCGCTACATAATTATGTTGCTCATTAGCTACATTTAATAGTTCGATCTCTAATATGCTCTGCCATTTGGAACCTGCCGTCAGTGCCAAGTTCAAATCAATGCTGTTAGTTATTTGTGCCATTGCAGATAATTAAACAAAAATTAAAAGCAATTTAACCTTGCAGATATTCACAGTATGGTATTAATCTGGCTTGGTATTGATTGATATTCAAAGACTGGGAGTGGTTCAATTAGCCTAATGTTATGGGCCTAATTCTGCCTTTCTTTATACAGGGACAAATCCCATTGAAGTCATTGGAAGTTCTTTTCTTTTTCAATGGAGATCTCCTATCTTGTAGAACTGGAAGGGACCTTGAAAGGTCATCAAGTCCAGCCCCCTGCCTTCACTAGCAGGACCAAGTCCTGATTTTGCCCCAGATCCCTAACTGGCCCCTTCAAGGATTGAACTCACAACCTTGGGTTTAGCAGGCCAATGCTCAAACCACTGAGCTATCCCTTCCCACCCCCAAGTAGGACAGGATAGGGCCCTGTGTTCCCAGGCCAGTAGGTGGCTGCATGGAATAGATAAGGGCAATCTGGAATTTGCATGGGCAATTACATCTCTGTAAAATAAGTCTTGGAGCAGCCACAGAGTTTGATTCTGCACCGTCTTGTAATTTGTGCAGTCACTCACCGCTGTGCAGAGATAAAATGCTACCCTGTGAGAATGGGATTCTTTCTCTCTTCCTTTCACTGGTATAAGTGAATGCACCAGGATGTTAGAAGAGGCTAGGAATCTTACAAGAGCCTATGGTCACTTCTGTTTTTGTTCCTGGCTGAGAATATTTCTCACGCTATTGCTGAACTTCCCACCTTACCTACAAGTTATCGGAAGCTTAAAGGCAGCAGCAAATGTAAAGAAAGTACCACAAAAATCATAATTCAGAAGCTTTACTAAAAGGTCAGGATCATTTGAAGAACAGGTGAAGTTTGGGGAGAAGAGAGTTTTCTTCTTTTTCCCCCCACTGGTTCTGCCACCATCAAGGCCTCCCAAAGCATCTTCCTATGGACACCTTGAAAGGCTACAAAAAGAGGGTGGTGCTTATCAGAATACCACTTGAGTTTAAGGCACCAGAAAGAAAGACATTTGGGTCCAATTCTGCTCAGTTATGCACATGAACCCAGTGTGACAGCAGTGGGATTGCATGTCCGCTAAGAGCACGGTTTGGCCATTGGCTTACAAGATCCAGGGAACTATCTTACCTTTCAGAGGACTTGCTCCTGCAAGGCTCAGCTTCCCCCCGAGAGGAGGGATGGTCTTGTGGCTAAGCTGGGGGACTGGAACTCAGAAATGGGCTGACTGAAAGACAACAATTCCATTTCATGAAATATACTGAGTTTTTGAAAATAGTTTTCATTCTGAGGTGGAAGGAAAATGAGACATTTCAACATTTTTTCACGAAAAAATAACACCCCATGCTAGGCTAGTCAATAGCCTGGTGGTTAGGGCACTCACCAGGGATGTGGGAAACCTAGGTTCCAGTCCCTGCTCCTGATCAATCAAAGTGAAAATTTAATCCAGGGTCTCCCACATCCCAGTGATGTTCCTTAACCCCTGCCCCCACAGGCTATTGGCCATAAGGGGGTTGGCAGAGGGTGTCTCTAAGAAACCTTCCTGATTAATCCAACCAGCTCCCCTCAGAAGATCTAGGTTAAATTCCAGTCTCTGCCACAGACTTCCTGTGTGATATCAGACTTCATCCCTTAATCCTTCCAGTGCTGATGGGCATGATAATGCTCCCTTCTTCTGTCTTGTCTATTTACACTGTAAGGGCTTTGGGGCAGGGTCTATCTCCTGCTATGTGTTTGTTCCACATCTAGCACAATGAGGTTTAGTTCTTGGTTAAAGCCTCTATGTGCCGTTGTGATACCGTTACTGAGGAATGGGAATAAAGGGTTCTCAGTGGGCTCAGGCCTGCAGTGACTGCAGAGCTCGAGACCAGGGCTGAGGCGTTATTCTTTCAGTGCCTGCTCGTGCCAGCCTTAGCCCTATTTCCTGATTTAAACCACACACAAAAACTTGCCTTACATGGTCCTGGATGCTATATTTAGCTTGCCAATTAATCCAGCTGGATTAGAAATCACATAGCCCCTTAATTATAGGTGTATAAACTGCAGACTGGCAGCTGTTTTGACATTCTCCGCTGGGAAATTTGCCCTAAACAGTCAATGCCCTGAGCTGATGCAGGATCACGGTCTCATGACTGCCTATGCTCATGCCCATCTGTTGTGATGGCCTTGTGCCTGCTCACAACTTGCTTGGACCTATGCCCCGGGACACAGGTGCCAGGCAATAATAAGCCGAGATGGGCAGCCTGCAAGGATCCTCTTTTTCTGCAGGAAAACCTTTCCTCTCTTCCATGGGCCTTTCTCCTCCCCTGGTGACATCCGCTGAGAACAGGAGAGGAATGTGAAAAGCTTCATGGGAACGTCCCGCAGTGCGCTGCTGAAGCCTGACTGTATGGCAGAGGCAGACCCGTGGGATTAGGTGGAGACAGTTCCAGGAAGCACAGTGCTCCACATGTACCAGGAAGCCGGCGGACTGTTGGGATGGGAATGAACCACGCACAGCAGGGAGGGCACAGTCTGCCTCGCATCCAGCAATGGTTCTAACAGAGCTCAAAATATATGGGCTATCCATTGGCACTGCTCCCTCAAAGACAGATCTGTGCTGAGTTACACCAGCTGAGAATCTGCTACATAGTGTGATCTTTTGCAGAAGCTAAAAAGGCCAAACTACAACCGGCAACCAGGCCCAGCCCTGTCCCTTCATAGGAGGCAAAAGAAAGGAGGGCATTTTCCCCCTCCCCCGCCTAAGAAATATCCCATTCAGCTGTGAGTAGCGTGAACGATGGGCAGAGCAGAGAAAATAGGTCATACAACATGCCTAGACACGCTCGGTCTGGAGAGAATAGCAGTGCAGCAGATATTTCAACCCCTGCTTGTTGATTGCTTTACTGAATACACCATTACTTCCCTATAAGCTATTCTAGTCTCAGTAACTCTCTTTCGTTACTTGAGTCATGCTGCACATCTCACTAGAGTGCATAATATGCTACACTCTTCTAACACTTACCCACATCTAATGAATGAAACCCCTACAATCTTTTTATGGTTTGTCATCAGCAAATTAATGGCAGAACCCAGAACTGCTGAACCCCATTTCTATATGTCAACCACTAGACATTGCACCCTCTGAATTTGACAGCCAGCGTTTAGATACAGCCTGCTGTGTCCCTGGTCCGTGGGAACTTGGAATTCCAGTGTGTCACCATTAAGGGCGGTCAAAATTTCCCCAATGATGTGTTTTTGTGTGTCAAAAGAAAATTGAATGAAAAACTGCTGATTTTTTTTTTCAATTTTGTGTTTTGTTTTTGTGACTTTTGTAATAAAAACTTTTATTGACGCCTCAATTTAAAATGTTCATTTATTGAAAGCGTGGTATGCAGCAAACAGAACATTCTGATAACAATTTACATTACAATAATAATAAGCAGGAAATTTTTTGAAAAAGTAAATCCTGCACAATGAAAACAACTTTGCAAATATTTACAATAAAAAAAATTGCCCTGTTCTATTCAGTATCAGTGAAACTATCTAGCCACATAAAGATCTACTTAGGTTTTTATATTGTGCCTATTACCGTAGTATCTGTCTGCTTTTGGATCCCATCTGGCTGGACATCTATCTCGCAGTAAATAATAATATATGGAGATATACCTATCTCATAGAACTGGAAGGGACCCTGAAAAGTCATCAAGTCCAGCCCGCTGCCTTCACTAGCAGGACAAAGTACTGATTTTGCCCTAGATTCCTAAGTGGCCCCCTCAAGGATTGAACTCACAACCCGGGGTTTAGCAGGCCAATGCTCAAACCACTGAGCTATCCCTCACCTTTGAAGTCCTGCCCCAGCATGCACTGATTCTTGTGCAGAACTCTGGCTGTTTTTCAGGACGGTATTAATTTCTCAGATGTTTCAAAGTCCATATCAGTAAGCTGGAATGGGTCAAACCAATACAGTGGCTTCTCCAAACTGCAATGGAATCCGGGATGGGGCATATAGGGAAGTCCCAAACAAAGTTGAGTTCTGGTCTGGAACGACTACTTCTGTAGCTGCCTTGTGCCAAGATTCCACACGAGAGAAGTTCTCTGTCTCACCTCAACAAGACATGAACCAAACAGACATTTGCTTGCTGCTGCATTGCCTTTAATTATAACTCTTGCAGCTCCACAGCAGCTGAGAGGAAACGTGTGTGAATCTATGATACCTGACCAGTGAGTTAATTCAATTACCGGGAGTTGATAAAAGAGTAATTCACTAAGTGACTCTTGCATCTTCAATTTGAGGAACCCTGCCAAAATCTGTGGCCTGGTTAAGTCTCCTGAAGGGTTCACTGCCATTTATAAGTGGTGTTTTGTTGTTTTTCTTTTTCTTTTTTTTCAGCAACAGATGCTTTGAATGGGTCATCTCTGTAAAATGGGGATAAGACTATTTTCTCTCACACCCTTTCTGTCTTGTCTGTTTAAACTGTAAACTCTTCAGGGCAGGGCCCTTACTTGTGTTTGTACAGCTCCTAGAACAACATTGTTCCAAACTCAGATGTGGTCTCTAAACACTGTTGGAACAGAAATAATCATTGTGTGAAGGCCAGTGGTACCTCATAAGTACTGGCCCAAGAAGGTGGTAGTGTGGAGCTGCTCTAGGAAGGACCTGCTGTGGGCACTACTGCACCTTATTTTGTCTGTTCACCCAACTTAGGGCAGGTCTACACTAGAAATGCTACATTGGCGCAGCTGCACATAGTGCTGGTGTGGACAGCGTTTAGATCGCTGTAACTTTTGTCGCTCAGGGGTGAAGGGGAGGGGTGTCTTTCACACCCGAGCAATGTAAGTTAGATCGACTTAAGCAGTAGTATAGACTTGCCCTTCGTGGTCTCCTAGGGGGTTCACTGCTACTTACAAGTGTGTTTTGTTTTGCAGCAACAGGTCCTTTGAAAATAGGTGGTTAAAATGCTACCTGATGAAAAGCTACTTGAACTTTTTTTTTGCAGTGTGATTTAAAACGCACGTGTGTCTGTAAAAATAATGAAAAAAATGCCCTGCTAAAGCTAACAAAAGTTCAGCTCTCCTGGATATTCTTCTCCTGTTTTATTGTCTGTCTTTCTCTAGCTTTACCACGTAACAGAATCCCAAAGTCCTTTTCTTGTCAGGCTTGCTACAGTGCGTTGATCCTTCCCTCAGTTCTGTGCTTTCCAGAACAGTTCCCCAGGCTACCCAGTGATCGGAAAAAATTACAGTTGAAAACAATGGTTCATTATTTTAGATAAATCAAAGAGGTACATTAATTGGATGTGGCAAACTTTACATTGCCAACAAATCCATCAACTTGCATATAATTTATCCCTTGCCTTCAGAAGGAGGCCTATGGTTAAAACAGCTGGTAAAGTCACCAAGATGCTGTAGTTTGGATTTGGATTGCATTATTTATAAATAATGAGGAGGTTGGTAAAGTGAGCATAGGCATGATTTGAAGGAGGCTAGGTACACAGTGGGATAGCAAAGCCAGAACTGTGCCGCCTAACGCTCAACCCTCGGGAGACCTGGGTTGAACTTTGCAAAGCTGTGCAAGAGATTTAGCCACACACCAAAGTGAATGGAAGGTCTATGGGCTAGTTCCCTTGCACGGTTATGAAGATCCAGGAGCTACTTCTTCTACAGGACATTTTTTGTCCTTCAGACAACAGTATTGTGGGACAGTGTTCCATCTCATTGCCAATAAAGGAGTGAAAGATATTCATCTTCTCCCCAGGCCCCTCTATTAAAACATACCCCACATCCTGAACTGCCAGCTATGGAGAGGAGAGACATTCTGGCAAAATCTGGCCAGGTTCAGACAAAAGTGGTCTGGGGAACAAAATATAAACAGTGGCTGAGGCCTCATTGACACACACAAAGACGTTAGTTGACAAATGGCTTGTGTATCCACTTTCTAAGGAAAAATTAAATCCTGTTTGTAACCTGGGTGCGTCGTTTCCAGGCCTCTTTGTTTACACTAGTGTCTGCCATGCTACAGTTCATGGGACAGCTCACCTAGCAGACATAGATAGCTTAAGAAGCTTTCCATTGAAACTATAAACCATATACATGTCATGTTTTCCATTGCCCATTTGAACAAAGATTGGTGTTACAACTACAGGTACCACCTTCGGACTGGATTGAGAGAGATATTTAATGCTCTGTAACCAACCAGCAGTGGTTAGCTCACCTACCTTAAAGTTAAGTCTTCTTACAATGCATGCATCCTATGTACTCCCATTCAAGGATCTGTTGATTGCAGAATCTTTGGGCTAATACCTAGCTTATATATAACATTTTTCCTCAGTAAGTCAATGGCAAAGTTCCTGTTGACTTCAGATTGTATCCTTAGTGCACAGGTGATGTTGTAAAAGGTGCTGAGAGTCTGCAGCTATGTCATGATGACAAAGGCAATGCATTCATTTCACAAGTTAATTCTTGGGTTGCAGAACCCACAGCGACTGCAGCGTTCAGTCAACAGCGTGTTGGGTTGGCTGAACAATTAAATGCTTGTAGTTATGTGCAGTGGAACGGAACTTCTACTGCCAATGTGGTAGAAGCACAGTGGCTTCCAGATTGGCAGAGATGCTGGAAGAGCAGGTGAGAATAGTGATGGGGAACCTCTGACAGATTTGGGAGGGCAGTTTGGATAAGCAACCAAAACAAAGCAGGTGACACTCTATGGTCTGTGTACTGGGAGGTCAGACTAGGTGATCTGATGGCCTCTTTTAACCTTAAAAGCTGTGAATCTTTAGAGCAGGATGTTCAAAGGTGCTCAGTGTTTGCCTAACTCTGCTTCCATTGAGGTCATTGGGAATTTTCCTATTGACTACAATGGAAGGAGAATTAGGCCGACACTAAGCACCTGGGAAAATTCCACCTTTTAAATGTTTATTCTTGGGCCTGCAAAAATGGCTCAGAAAACTCTGCATGGAAATGATTGAGAATTTTCTGGTCTTTTCTCACTTCTGGTCAGACCAGCAGTATTATAATAGCAACCTCTCCAGCAGTGTGTCAGCTCCAGCTGGGACACAGAAAAGCAGAGGGATGTAAAATAATTAGGTGTGTTGGGGGGGAGGGAAGGGAAAACAGGAGTTACTTGTGGGTTTTATGAACCTCAAAAGGGATTTAGGTACAAGTGCTAGGCAAAGTTTTTGGGCCTGTCCTTATCTGATCCAATGGTTTGTGCATTATTGGCATGGGGGTGGGCTGTACGGGGCTGGGAAATTAGTTCTGCTCTTGGGCCTGTCACCGATTTGCTGGGGTCACTATTTTTGGTTGATATATTTTGCTGGCATTTGATGTTCAAAAGAGCAGATGTAAGGGTAGCTACTGGTGTCTGAGGAGTCTGAGGCCTGTCATGTGACAGGCGTTTAACTTTTTGTAACCCCAATCCATGTCGTGTGAGTTAGGCCAGGAAATAAAAGACCAGTCTCTTGCCAGCATCCCCATGAGTCATACCTTTCTCACAAGCTCCACCCTTTACTGGATGAAGAAGCAAGCCAAAAGCAGGACTGTAAAGTTATATGTTTTAAAATACTTATTGAGAAGGCTGACTCATAGGACAGCAATTCTGTCCATGCTCACCGCAGCTGTTAAGGAAGCGAAGAAATACCAATGGGTGAGTTCCAGAAGCTTTATCCATCACCAGGAATGCCAACCTTAATGGGTCCTACGCCCAAGGATAATGCAGAAATCATTGTCCAGACATTTCGTGTATGATATCACTGGCATCAGATCAGAGCACACTCAACAGTCATCTAGTTACCCTCAGCATTCAGTATCACAGATACTTCACTTCTAAATCAGTCTGGGCCAGCACATAAGAAGAAAGGTCTTTGAGCCACGGCATGTTATTAGCAGAGCAGATGACAAATTCCAAGCACTGTTTGGGGGAAGATCACAATTCACCTCCGCTTCTATTTTTATCAAGAACGCCGGCAGCTTGTTTGATTTAGATGGTGAAATTCATAAATCCCAAAATATAATGCTGAACCTCCAAGAGCTCATCTTGTGCTGAGGCTGAGTTCCTAGAAGCTTTGAAGGACGCTTACTGGAGAACTTGCTTTGTTGGATTATTGACTGGAATCTGTAACGTAGGAGGAGCTCAGCTGGTGCTTTTTCTATCCACTCCCTTCCTTGGTGTTATATTTCTCCAAACACAAAGAGCTTCTTTTAGATCTAAAAGCAAAGCAAAACCAAGAAGAAAAAGCTGAAGTAGAGTCTCTAGGAGAAAGGGCAGTGGGCATGGCTCCTCGGTAACAGGTTGTTGCAACTCTCAAGATGTGGTCGGTCTGTCTGCACTCAGGCAGAGCTTACAGACATGTCCAAAACAAAGGCATCTTATTATGATTTATCTGCATGAGCATAGTGCTTAGGTGCCTGTTATGGGCCAGGACCCTGTTGTGCTAGGCTCTGTACCAACACAGAACAAAAAGATGGTTCCTGCCCTGAAGGGCAAGGTCCCTGCCCTTTACAATCTATAGGTATGTCTACACTGCAATCAAAAGTGTGATTGCAGCATGTGTAGACATAGGCGCCGACTTTCCAATGTGCTTGATTCCCGGCTCTGTCCCAGGCCCCGCCCCCACTCCACCTCTTCCCCCAAGGCCTCGCCTCTTCCTGCCCCCCCCACCCCTTCTCCCAAGCCCCTGCCTCTTCCTGCCCATGCTCCACCCCCGCCCTGCCTCTTCCCACCGTATTCCGCCCCTCCCCCAAGCGTGCGGCGCCCTTGCTCCTTCCCCGTTTTCCCCCAGAGCCTCCTGCAGGCTGCAAAACAGCTGATCATGTCGGGCGGGGAGAGAGGGGAGCACTGATCGGCGGGCCTGGGGGGAAAAGGGGAGATGAGGGGGTTGCCGTTGGGTGCTCAGCACCCACCACTTTTCCCCCATGGGTGCTCCAGCCTCGGAACACCCACAGAGTCGGCGCCTATGTGCGCAGACACACCTGCACTAGCGTTACTTTAGCTAGCACAGCTAAAAATATCAGTGAAGCTGCTGCGGCATGGGCTGGACAAGGCTGCCTGGAACTCTGGGTGCGTATTTGCAAAACTAGCCTGTGCGGAAGCCCAGGCCGCTGTGGCTTCACTTCTATTTTTAGCTGTGCTAGCCAGGTTAAATCTACGCGGCTATGTCTACCTAATTGCATCTTTGATTGCAGTGTAGTCACACCCTTAGTCAAGATAAAAGACAACAGGCATATACAGACTGATGGGGGAGCACAAGCAAACTAAGAGACCATATTGATCAGCATTGTAGGCAGTAGACTTAGCTCCCCAGTAGCCTCCCTGTTGTCAAGAGAAAGTTCTGAGGGGGCCTTTGGAGCCTTGCAAATATTTTCGGGGAGCTTCTCTCAAGCGTGTGGGGCAGTGTAGGAGAAAGAATGAGGGTACTTGTTCAAAATTTAACAAGGGGATAATAAAGGCAGAATCATTAGGCCATGGGAGGTGGGAGCTGACAAATTTCATAACTGCAAGACTATAACAGGCTTCAAAAAAGAACTAGGTCAGTTCATGGAGGATAGGTCCATCAATGGCTATTAACCAGGATGGGTAGGGATGGTGTCCCTAGCATCTGTTTGCCAGAGGCTTGGAATGGGTGACAGGAGATGGATCATTCAAGGATTACCTGTTCTGTTCATTCCCTTTGAAGTACCTGGCACTGCCCAATGTTGGAAGACAGGATACTGGGCTAGATGGATCTTTGGTCTGACCCAGTATGGCCGTTCTTATGTTCATAAATTGCTGTTGTTGGCCAGGATGCTGTGAGGGCTAATGCTGCCATAGACGCAGCAGAATTTGGGAAAGCGTTAGGAAGGGTTATGTTGATGCTGAAGTGCCGTTTGTTAGTGTCCTATTTTGGCATCCTTCTTCAATGTGATCCATGTGTTTGTGGAGAATTAATGGGATGGGTATGTGAATGACGGATAATGTGAGAATAAACTCAAGTCACTGGCTATGTCTGCACTCTCTGACTTGCCTCAAGCTGTGCTGGGCTGTTTAGAGCATATCATCTGTGGAGCAGGCTTGGAGGCTGGTTCCAGCACTGATTATGAGCTCACTGAACCAGAGTTGCCAACTGCCCACACAATTACGGCAAGTCTGTAAAATAGAGAGGGGGGGAAAGGACATTTTGGATTATTGGTCAAAGACATAAACCCTCACTTCTCTGTCTGTAACTTTTCAGCCAATCAGTGACCCTGTTTTGAAGGCTTTGTATGCATTGTTGTTGTAGCCGTGTTGATCCCAGCATATTAGAGAAACAAGGTGGGTGAGTATCAGAGGGGTAGCTGTGTTAGTCTGAATCTGTAAAAAGCAACAGAAGGTCCTGTGGCACCTTTAAGACTAACAGAAGTATTGGGAGCATAAGCTTTCGTGGGTAAGAACCTCACTTCTTCAGATGCAAGTGCATGGTTCTTACCATGAAAGGTGGGTGAGGTAATATCTTCTCCAGCTCTGTGTGAGCTCGAAAGTTTGTCTCTCACCAACGGACGTTGGTCCAATAAAAAGATATTACCTCGCCCATGTTGTCTCCTGGAAGCTTTGGGCAGCCCTGCATTGGCACTGTGGGGGACAGCCATGAAGACTGACTGCTGAGAAAAGGCTTTGAAAATCCATTTCTAATAGGAGAATGAATATTAGTATTAATATTACTCGTGGACCAGGACTCCTGTGTGCTTAGGTGCTGCACAAACACAGAACTAAAAGACCTTGCCCCAAAGAGCTTAATATCTAAGAGTTAAGTACGTTCCCAGGTAGAAGGAAAAAGAGACGCATCATGTTCTAATTCCATGAGCTGCTGGTGAAGGAGGAGGCTGAGGTCTGGGAGCTTGAGAATCTGGTTCCTTCTCTCTGTAGCCTCCAGCCTGTCAGCAAGAATAAAGAGAGTTGTGCTCACACTGCAGGTAGCAGGGGACGCAGGTGGTGGTTAGAGATCGCAAGTGTCGTGGTGTATTGATTATTTCTGCATGGCTGGGGAAATCAGCTGATAAGAGACCTGAGACTGAGAAATTCTCCATCTGCATCTTCCTGTAAAAGATTCTCACGAAGCAGGACTGCTGCTGACTGCAGCCACTTTACTGCATGATACAGCGGCAGGTGGGGTTTGGGAGTTTTTGTGCATCTAGTGCAGATGGAAGAGGCCTGACTGGTAGCTCTGCAGACAGGTATGGCACAGCAGTGCAAGCTTCTCCTTCCTACATCTCAGCCCTCTTCTGGAAGGATAGGAAGGGGTTCAATCTTCATGGCCCATTCGGTCCTTGGTCTCCCTTCTATGACTGCCAGTTAAGGGGCCTTTAGTGTCACTCATGAAAGCAGTTATTCTGTGGATACTAGTCCACTAGGAACTGGATTGAGAACCAGCTCATTTCATGGAACCATCAGATGGGAAGGATTCTAGTGTTACTATCTGGAGCGGGATTAGAATCCATGATCTGGAAGTTACCTGATTCTCCTTTCCATTACACCAATGTACATGAGGAGTAAGTCTACTAAGATCAGTGGCATTACACTGACAATATCAGTCATCTTGGACTGAGAAGCCTATTGGGCCTATCCCGTTTAAACCAGAGGAAAGTTTTCTGCCCTCTACCCACGTTTCCATCTGTGCCACTTAGAATGGCCAGGTGGGAAAATATCAAGTTACGCTCATGCTGCTCTTTCAGCACTTCTTTAAGCATATTGTTTAATTACATTAGCTGTGGTGGGTCCTGCTGCTGAACTGTAGGATATTTAGGAAAGATGGAAATACAGATGTGGGCTGCAAACTTCAGATTGGAATAGGACCAGATTTTGAACACTTCCAAGTTTAGGATTGTTTAGACTGAGGTTTCTAATTTGACTCTTCACAGAGAGGGTGATCTGGGATTGGTTCCAGTTTCCAATACCCCCAAAAGTTTGGGGATCTTTTAAATTCAGGGATGTAGCTTGGGCCTATCTCTGCAGAAATACCCAACCAGCCACCTCCAGGTATCCCCCCAGATCTGCTCTGTTTACTGCATGAGGTTCATCACACCCAGAAATGCTCTTTGGGGCCAGTGGCAGAGGTACAGTGCATCCTGGGCACACAATGCCCAAGCTGAAGGCGCACATTTGTTGGGAGGTTCAGTAGGTTGGACTAGCACCCACAGGCTATGCCAGAGCTAGACAAGGGGTACAATTCTGCAGATTCATTGCAACAGCTTCACTTGTTCCCTCCCTGTGGTTAATAGTTGACACACACACACACACACACACACACACACACACACACACACCTTTTCACCAGGTTCCCAACATCTGTCAGGAACTAGATCCTGACAAATAAGGGTCCAGGTGTTGACAATTAGCCCCTCACCAGCAAATTTAAAACAATCAGAAAACTAAGTTGTGGGCCCCAGAGAAGCAGGAGGGAACCGAGTGGAGCCAGCAGCAGGAAAAGCTCAGCCTCCAAGACACACAGCACAGAGCAGCTCCTCCTCTCACCCCACCAGTGTATTTGCCAGCAAACACCCACATGCAGTACGTACACTTCAGAGGGAAGCTTTGGAGCCAGGGCCTCTGCTGTGGCTAAGAGGTTGGAGGTGCACAGCTGCTGCTTGCACTCCCTTGACCCTTCAGACCCCAGCGTCAGGCCAGTCTCCACAGTTTAGCACAACCACGCTGTTCAAACATGCACCATTGACTCAGGGGGACATGACACCACCCAGAAATCACTGTAGTTCAGAGATCCTGTGGGTTGAATTTCTTCTTTCTGGCCATACTCCCTGTTTTGGTAGCTACGAGTGGGAGGTGGCATAACAGTTTCTATGGTGCCACCGTAACATCTCTTTGTGCAGGGTAGATCCTTTGGATCTGCCAGAATTACGATCTCTCTGTGCCAGTAGCCAAAAGACCAGGGAATTGGCATTCATGGATGTAAGATATGGACAGAATGACCTGGCAGATCCCTTCAATCTCTCCTCCAGTCCTTGGGCTTGTTTCTTAGTACAGATCCTGCCGTGCTGTATCCTGTACTGAATTGACAGCCCTGGAGAATATTCACAGAGCCATATCTACCACAGCCCAGCGTCACTAAATTGCATTACTAATATGCCTCTGCCCTGAGCCAGAAGGGAGTTCTGTCTCCAAGCTTCCAGCCTTGATCTCTCTCACCTAAAATGGCCAATGAGAAAGACAATTATGGGTAATGAAATTACATGAAGCAGACACCTGTTCACAGGGAGATGGACTGAGGCCCACCAAGCTCACCTCAGACAGATGACTGAACAGCCCTCTTATAGAGAACAACTTCTGGTCACTGCTGAACGGGGCTGGACACAGGCAACCTGGAAGTGAGGGGCTCTGTATCCCATCACCAATGCTCTGAGCCATCCAGTCCCCCGCTTTCTTGTCTTTGACAAAGGAAAAAGGGAAGAAACCAACTGTAAGATCACACAGGCCCAGCCAGTCTGTTTCGATGCCTCCCAGTTCTTGCAATAGCTGGCGGGAACTGCAATTATCGTCTGCTGCAATTTCTTCATTATCATAATGACAGTGCTCAGCAAAATATACGAGAGACATTGATGGCGATGCCCAGATGCTGGAACCATACGACGCCACATGGAAAATCATGGGTGTGGTATAAAAACTAGGCTTTTATATGGTACAGCTGGCTCTGCATAATGCCCTTGTAATTTATCAGTCTACAGCATCTGGTCCTTTGCTGTCATTCTTCGATTCTCAGACAACTATAATCTCAAGTGTCTTAATAATAACACAAACCTGCCAGACGGG
Organism: Chrysemys picta bellii; assembly: GCF_011386835.1. NCBI lineage: Eukaryota > Metazoa > Chordata > Testudines > Emydidae > Chrysemys > Chrysemys picta. Next base: position 43,676,618 of record NC_088803.1, on the reverse strand, counting down.
GCGGGGGGAAAGAGACGGCTTCCTTTGTGATGCTCATCCCAAATGAGAGGGGGGTGGGGAAGAAACGACAAGGGAGAATCTAGAGAGGATTTGGAATGTTCCACAAAGGGGACGGTACAAAGGGAGGCTGGAGGGAGGTGGGTGGCTGCAGAGGAGTTCCAGCTAGGACTCTACCCAAGGGGGCGGGCTGCAGGAAGTGTTGCTTTGATATCCAGTCCTGAAAGAGCTTCTAAGGCATCAGTTCTGCTCTAGCCTAATTTCCCTTTGTAGCGCTAATGAAAACCATTTGGTTACTCCTGCAGCTTCAGTGTGTGTGCGGGATTGGTAAATCCCGGGGAGTCTGGCTTTCCCTCCTCAGCTGAAGCATATTAAACACGACCCCCAACCCACGCTATCCAGGAAAAGGGGGCTAGACAGTCGCTCCAGATGAGCTCCCTGTGACTTCCCACAGAACTGCTCTCCAGCTGTCAGCAAGGAGCAAGGGATTCTGGGATCAGTCCCATCTCTCCAGGCAGGAGAGCCAAAATCCGATCCTCTCTTGGCAGAGTTGAATGAATAAGTCAGAAGGGATGTTTCACTTTGATGGCAGGCCTGTGGCAGATTGTCCGGTACATCGCTCCACCAGTGCAAAGCTGCCCTTAAACCAGTAGCTGTTCTTGTGTAACAGGATCCATGGATGGCGTACAAATGCAATAGCAGCTTCTATGACACCAACCTCTTCCTCCCTATAGCTGGCCCTGGGGATGTGGCTGAGGGCCCACTCTGCCTTGCTCATGCATGGCCTTGGGACCATGGCAAGTTAAGACAGCCTTCAGACTGCTCTAACTTAGACTGGGGGCTCAGCATAGAGCACTGAGGCCCCAGGACTGCAGGAGCACAGATGGCCTTTAAACCCCTTTGCACACCCCTCTGGGTGGCTGGATTGAGCGCCCCTGAGCCACAGCTGGAGACCTGGCCCTATAACTTGTGGATGGGAAGTTAATTTCCACAGCATACCCTGGAGTTTTGTTTCCAGATGCTGTAACATGTGAGGCCTTCTTTTAGTTTGATTTTCAAGAACTCTTTATGTCCCCAAGGCCAGTGGCTGCCTTCCCCTTTCAACACATTGAAGGAAATGTGCCCGCAGTCAGCTTAATTGGGTTTTAAAATTCTTTACAAGATTCCAGAGCATGAAATCTCTGCATGGCTAACACATCATCAGTCTAATCATATTAATCTCCCAGTTCTATCTCCCATTGAAGTCAGTGAAATACATGGAGTAGAATTGAGCCCTCATCTGCAAAGGAAAACTGCAGGCACTAAGCCAAATTCTTTCAATTACATTGGTATAAATCTATTGACTTCACTGGAGTTAATACACACTTGAGTAACTAAGAAGGAAATTTGGCCCATTTTCTTCTAGGAAGCTTCCATCCAAAAATGCTCTGATGTAAATTGAAGACAAATACCACCCCATCACCCACCCACGGGACTGGCTTTCTACTTCACCTGGCCTATGTTCACAAAAATAAGGCTAATTTCTTTCAGTTTAGGGTGCTGTGAGCATCAAAATGGCCACCATAAGTGAGGTCCTTGTGGAAGGAGAATTCCTGATTTTCTATTTTTTATTGTTATTTAAAGAACAATTTTCATTTTAGTTCATTGCACAAACTCTTGGGCCCATTTATTTTTCATTCATTAGAATGAAAAGTAACGTTCAACTTAAAACCTAGGGAACACTAAGTTCACCTTGTTAGGGTGTTTGTGTGTGGGATCCAACAAAGGGCAAAGAAAAATCCCTATGATTCATCTGCTGAATCCCCCAAAATGTAAAGTATTTGAAACAATTCATTCAAAGACCACAAGATGGCAATCTAAGTAATCTCTTTACGTGCAAGTGAAATCACTGAACTTTCACATTGTGGTTCCATGGTAAGTTTTGGTGGTTTTGTTTTCGGGTTTTTTTTAATAGGGAAGAACAAAGGAAGGGGAAGGGGAAAAAATATGGGACCAACAGGGGTCAGACTAAAAAGAACCAAAACTCCCAACCCAATAGATGGTGCTGTACCTTTATCGTAGTGTTAAATTGTTGTTGTCTTGTATGTTATGATGATGTATCTAAGCACAGTTCCATCAGAGCAAACCCACCATTGCCCGCTGACTTAAAAGGCAATGATGGGATCGGTGAGTGTGGGCAGACGCCCATCAGCCTGAGTCTTGAGGATGAGGGCTCTAATATAGTCAGGGTCCACCTAGTTAAAAGCTTTGACAAATCAACAGGGTCACTAACTGTAATAGCACATGGTGACTTTCCATGAAAAGGGTGTGTTAGAAAGTGTTTAGACCCTTTGGGTCCAATTTGTGCATGCGTTTAACATGATCAAAGACCCAAATCTGGTGCCTGCATGCAGTTACCTGAGTGAATATTAGGTGGGCAACATGGGTGGGCCTGAGTGTGTTTAACTCTATGCGTATATTATCTGAATATTAGGATTCTCATTTACTTAACTGCACGGAGTATGGAGTAAGTACAGAACATATGTCATGTTAGTGCCAATGAAACTGCCTGCTGCATAAATATTTTGTGTGCCTTTGGAGAGACATGGTTAATTGAAATGCTTGCCACTTGCTTCTTCTGCCTGCATGTCCTACTGTAACCCCCTTCATCCACCAACAAAATAGTGAAAGACAATGGCAAAAAACAATTGAGAGCATCAAGGGCCAAATTTTCAAACAAGAGAAGTTAATAAACATGTATGCAAATCAGGTAAGTGCATTCAGGTGTCTACTGGGGTGTATTTGCGTGGGCATATGACCCAATTTCACTTCATTCTAGCTGAAGCAGTTCGGAGACCCACAGAATTTTTCATACTTGGCACATAGAGACCGCATGTGTATTGCTGAAGTTGATATCACAGGCCAACTATCTCTTTGGTGTCAAATGGAGCTGTCTCAAGAAAATATTGTTATGGGAGCCATGACCAGGTGGCGATGTTACATATAGTCTCCCAAGTTGCTTTTTATTTTTTTTATTTATTGGACGATACTTTTTTTTATCCTGGGTCAATCTCTTCATAACATGCTGCTAAGATCTCTCTGTCAGACTGTCCTCAGTATGTTAGTGATCAGACAATACAGAATGCTTTGCGATGTTTTGGACATATACTCTGAGGGTGGGAAGAGAAATGTTGGCCTCTGTGTCTGTGTGTAAATTGCTAACTGCACCCCTCTTGTCCCCCGGCGTGACATTTGCTCTAGCTTACTCCAAACTCTTTCTCTAGTCCCCAAGTATTAAGTACTTGGCTGTTGTCTTTTTAAGTCATCTTAAGTCATTTAGGTTAAACATTAGTAGTGTCATAGTCATTATATTGTTATAATGAAAGTATATTTAGATCATATTCACTCGGCAGGTGCCATTTTCTGCATCGTAAACTATTATGAGCCAAGTAAAATTGCGGTGGGGTTGGGGATTGGCTGATGCAGGCGGGAGGTTATGTGAAACAGATCCTTTAGGTTGTCAGTGGGAGTCCACGCAGCAGCCAGAACATTGCACCATTTGATGGATGTTCAGTGGCTTATGTGAAAAGAGTTTGGACTTCAATCCAGTTCCCATTAGTCAGGGGTCCTTGTCAAATTTACACCCCCTTGGCCATCTTGGCAGAGAGAGTAGAGACTAAACAGGCCTTGGGGACTGAACTGCCATATGTCAGAGGGTTAGCTTGCCAAGTGGGCAGAGCAGTGCAGTACAAGGAAACTCCCAGGGCTGCTGGGGAATTTGAGGCCTGTCAATATGGGAATTTTTATTTCAGGGCATTTTTATAAATCCTAACCACCTATCCCCAACTCAAGGCCCATAGAGCATTAGGCTGGAATTTTCAAAAGAGCCTACATGTTGGGGACCATGGGCTTGAACACTGGTCCACAAGATACTTAGGCGCTAGCTAGGCCATGCCAACCAGTCACCTGCTAACAGGTGCCCGAATAGAAGCTGAACTCTGACAGAGGACGCCAGTCCTGGGGTCTGTTTGGTGGAATGCTGGGAGGTCCTGATTGGTTCCCGGCTCTTATTTAAACCAAACACAGGCACAGGTAGTAGTTCATGAAACTGGGTTCTTCCTGCTTAGGACTGCTTCCCTCATGCTGTCTGGTCGACTCTGATCTCCTAGTAACCTGACCCTACCTGCCTTCTGACACGTGACTCTTGGTTTGTCCCCCGGCCTGGCCTGACTCCCGACTCCTGCTCTGAACACTAGGTCAGACCAGGGGTTCTCAACCTAGGCTCTGTGGCCCCCTGGGTGGGCCTCAAGCTAGTTTCAGGGGGTCTGCGAAGCAGGGCCATCATTAGACTGGCTGGGGCCCAAGATAGCCACGCCCTCTGCTGCTGAAGCCTACAGCCCTGCAGGGAAGGAGCCTGACACCCTGAGCCCTGGGGCCCCAAGCCCCCTCCTCCTCTCAACTGAAGCCTTGAGCACCCCCACCCCTGCTGGACCCTAGAGTTTTTATAGCATGTTGTGGGGGGGCCTCAGAAAGAGAGAGGCTGAGAACCCCTGAGTCAGACCACCTATGTCCCGGTTGTGACACTAAGAAAGTGAGGCACCCATTGAAGTTGGGCCCATGATTCCAATCAGCCCCTTTGGAAATTCCAACCATCATTATTATTGTATTGTATTGTTTAATATTCACATTACTCTAGCACCTAGAGGTCCCCATAGGGATAGATGAAGTATGAACACATAGGAAGACAGTACCTTTGCATAAAAAGACATTGAGGGGTGTGTGTGTGTGTGTGTGTTGGGGCGGGGGGACTACTGTTACATATTTGCCAGTTTTACACACAAACCTACATTTGCTGTTTGTTTTGATTCTTATAAAGTGATATGATTCTGTAAGATCCTCTCAGGCTGACCCTTCTGAACCAGCTAATTAAATGAACAGCAGTAGCTAACTCTTCCTCATCCACCCAATCCTCCTATGCCCTCCTCAGGGGTCTCAGAGAATAAATATACAAGCCTTGCCAAGTGCCCTGAGGTCAGCAGTCAGGAATACCAGGGCAAGACTTAGGGACTGCAAGACCAAGGGCAGAAGCACATTGCATTGTCAAGAGCCCCTCGCTGGGTTGACCTGCCAGCAGCTCCCTCCCATGAAAGCCAGGGGGGCTAGTTACTCGAGCATGTCATCTGATTGCAGTTGGAGAGATTCTCCCACTCAGTCATGGGTGCTCAGCCTATGTGAAGTCCAGACCTTGAGTTAGGCCAAGGTGGATGCTAGGCGGGAGCATCAAACCGTGCCATCAGAGGTTAGAACAAACCACAGCAGAAACTTACTTTCTTAGTCTGTGTTTCTCAGTTGACTTAGGTGTGTCTCTTGGCTTCTGCTTTTGTAAAATATAATCAGCTTTTAAAATGGGGGCAATTTAGGATTTACAGTGCAAGTTCTGGGATCTCCCACTCTGTAAGCACAAGCAATGCTAACAAGTTGCAGGTGCATGGCAACAGATGGTTGGGAAAGGTATTGTGTACAGTAAGTGAGGCAATGACAGGTCAGCGCCTGTACTTTAGCCTTCCCAAGGCGCTATATATCCAGTACATTTTATAGTATTCATCAGTCTTGCTTTTGGGCCAGAGATGAGGCAATCCTGCTCCACCTCTGTTGACAAACTAGATGCCAAAGCAGGGGCGTGGAAGGGGAGTCAAAACCAAAGCTTTGTGGTAGCCACTCCTAAGATCTCCACTGAGAAATATTTCTAGAAGGGGAGACACTCAGCTTTAAAGAAGCAAAAGCTGTGAAGAGGGGTCAACCCGTTAAAAATGCACATGTTCTGTGTCTGTACAGCGCCTGGCACAATGGCATAATTTTGTGGTTACTGAAAGCTGAGATCTTCAAGTGCTGAGCCTCAGATAACAAGGAATTGAATGGCATTGTCTGATTTGAACTGGACAAGGATGCAACGAGAAAATGATGCAGCAATATGGGTTAAAGGCAGAGGGCTGCAACTTTATGCAGATATCTTATAACTCGACGTTGGGGAAACATGCCTGGCAGGGGAGTCCCAGTGCAGATTTCAATAGCTGCCAATACTACCGAACCAGAATGGTATAGGGCCATACCCCGGGGAACTGCCATGTAAGGGGACTGGGTTGGGGTACCAGAGCCCATGTGCCCTGCTCACGTGAGGAAATGTATTATGAACAGGGAGCTTAAGGCAGTCATCCCCAATATGCCAAGCCAATGCCTCATAGACTCACAGCTAGGGTTAAGGAATCACAGTTGGCTTGTGTTAGCCTCAAATCCACTCTGGAAACATGCATCCGTCACAAGCACAATCTAGAGCCCACAGCCAGACTTCCAGGATGCCAAGGGCAAGGTGAAAAAACCCACAAAGCGGTTTGCCAATTTTGCCATGTGGGGCCCTTCCAGACCCTGCAAAAGGGGATCTGATGAGCTTCCAGCAGACCCGGAGATCCACTGCACTTATCTAAAGGGACAAAGGGTGGGGCAGAAAGTTTGGGCACCATGGAGGCTGCCCAGACCTAGAGGAAATAGAGATATCCTACCAGGAAGGGCAAGTAGCCAATCAGGTCTCTGCATCCCCTGAAATGTCCGATAGGGCTGAGGGAGGATAGAGACCAGACTGGAGCCTGCAGCATGTGCTATCTCCCCACTCACATACTCCCCCATGAAGGAGTAACCCCACCTAGCCAGGGACCGCAGGCGCTGGGTGCTGGTGAAGGTGAAGGTGAAGCACCAGTTGTCCCAGTCCCCACACAGCAGCTCTCCTCTCCTCTGGCCCCATCAAAGTCTTCTTGCTAGTAAGTAGGTCATCAGTCTTATGAAACAGATACAGTTTGCCATGAGGAGTCACTGAATAGTGTGAATTTGCTGAAAAGGCTGAATAGAAATAAAGTCAATATATTAGATTAGCTTATTTAACAAAGCTATGTGTGTTCCTTGCTGAAAATAAAATATTTACTCTGGTTAATAGGAGGATAAGTTTATACATTCAGATGAAATGATCTTGGGACAAAGTACAGCCAAGCAGCTAATACAGCCAACTGCAAACAGGAATCTGACAAGTAAGTGAACAAACATGTTACACCATCAAGAAGGAGCTGTAACTGCTTCCCTGGGTGTTTGTGCCAAACTGAGATATCCCCAAAAGAAATCGAGGAACAGGCAAGACAGCATGGAACACAATGGAAAAATGAATGGGAGGCTGACTCCTAGCACACCCATTTCAATAATTAATGATGCTTCTATAGTGCAGAGGAACAGAAGAATGGCCATACTGGATGAAGTTCAATATCCTGTCTCTGGCAGTAACTAGTATCAGATGCATTAGGGGCAGGTGCAAGAAATCCTGTAGTAGTATATTATTATGGAATAAGCTGCCTGTAGAGGAAGTTTCCTCCTGACCACTCAGAGCCTGATTTATGCTCTGAAGCATGAGGATTTCTATCCCTTCTAAAACATGTTTTTAAACGTGTGACTTACCCACAATGCCAAGTGCAGTGAATGTGCTCAACACCACTAAAAACCAAGCTCTTTGGCCCTAATTTTAATGCACTTTCTCCGTGTTTTTTCAGATGTCAAAGGTGGGACAGTCTAAGCCCTCCACAGTCTCCCTGGGCAGTCACTACTTTGAAGCTATACAAATGGCTGATGAGGTAGTTCCCTACTCTAAGCTGTTGTTTCATTGGGAAGTAATATTTTGGCCCTACCAGGACTTGATTCCCATTTTGGCATTACTTAATCCAAATCAGACAATTTGTTAAGATCCCAGAGGTAAAAAAAAAAAAAAGGGGGGGGGGGGGGAATTAATAGGGAAAAAAGTAATTGAATAAAAAAAGAACATTAAGGAACTGGAGGCAGAGCAATTTAATAATAAGGCCTTTACACTTGTTCTTATTAAATTCTACAATTATTAATGAATCTTTGTCTAAAAGGGCTGAGGGAGATTCTCTTTCAGAAATTCTGCTTGCAGGGCTATTCCTGTGGATCAGTGGTTCCCAAACTTGAACAACCTGTGAACCCCTTTCACTAAAATGTCAAGTCTCATGAACCCCCTCCTAAAAATGAATATTTCCAGGGATTTTCTCCTTTACCGGAGTATAAATTATAAAAGCAGTGAACTTGGAATATACAATTTGTTTTTATGAGACACTATTTATTACACACTATTAATTATTAATTATTATTTATTGTTACAGTATTTTTATTACATTATGAAAACGGCAACACTCTTCCAAGATCTCACTTTCATAGCGTGTATCACTTTGAATAAGCCTGTTATAAGACAAGGCTCCTATGTTTCATCAAGGAGTATCAGATGTGAAACAGCAGGAAGGTATTTAAGAAGCCAACTCAAAGAGTTCCTCCTACACAAGTATTCAGGTCTTGAGCAGTCCAGGCAAACAATGTACGTTACAACAAAGCTTAAACTTGTTCTTCATAATAATTTTAAAAACAATACTAGCTGCCTATTTAATTTTAAAAACAGCAAAAAATATCCACCTCCCTTTCCATTTCTTATAAGGAGTCTTGAAGTTTAAATCTCCTCAGTGTGATAGATATGCTTGCTTTGATCTGCATAGCTCTTGGAAGTCCAGCTCTTAGAATGCTATGCAGTATTATAAGTAATTATAATTATTTTATATTATAAGTATTATAAGATTAAGTAATGCTGCTGGCCCTGTGCTGCCCAAGGTCCCTAGGGACAGCTCTGTCCGCCATTAAGGAATTTTTTTCCTGAGAATCCCCTGTAACATTTTGCAACCCCCCAGGGGTTCACGAACCCCAGTTTGGGAACCACTGCTGTGAGTTGATGGGATTGTATGACTTCATTTCCTTAGTCTTGTTTTGTTTTGTTGTTTTTAATTCTTGTGGCTAATTATTTAAAATTACAAATGTTGAAACAAGGGAGTTCAATTCTTTCCCAGTTCATCTGCCTGCCTGCCACCTCCGTCAGCCCAGCTGGCTCTCAGCAGGTCAGGTGGGAATCCAAACTTTGTGCACGGCGCCCTCTTTGGCGGGTCACCCTGAGCGGGGGCCCAGACAGCTCACCCCAAAGGCCGGCCCTGGATCATAGTGCACCGGACTGGGAGTCAAGAGACCTGTGTTCCAAGTCTAGCTGGGTCACCTCCATGCTCAGTGACCTTGGGCATCTCTCAGTCTTCCATCCCACCCTTTGTCTCTCTTATCCATTTAGACCAGTGGTGGGCAACCTGCGGCCTATCAGGGTAATCCACTGGAGGGCCACGAGACATTTGTTTTGCATTGACTGTCCGCAGGCCCGTCCGCCCGCAGCTCCCAGTGGCTGTGGTTTGCCGTTCCCAGCCAATGGGAGCTGTGGGAAACGGTGCGGGCCGCAGGGACGTGCTGACCACTGCTTCCCGCAGCTCCCATTGCCCGGGAATGGCGAACCACAGCCACTGGGAGCTGCGGGCGGCCTGCAGACGGTCAATGTAAACAAACTGTCTCGCGGCCTGCCAGCGGATTACCCTGACGGGCCGCGTGCGGCCTGTGGGCCACAGGTTGCCTACCACCGATTTACACTATAAGGCCCATATCCTCAAAGGTCAGATCCTTAGAAGCCTAAATACCTTTGAATAACTGAGCCCAAGCTCTTTGGGGCAGGGGCTGTTTTTTATTAGGTGTTTGTACAATATCTAGCACATTGAGGCTCTGATTTTGGTTGGGGCCTGTTGGTGTTACTGTAATACACATAATAATAATGAACAAATACGTTTGCTATAACTGACCAACCTTTGGCAGTAGTATTTTGCACAACAAGCTAACAGAATTTCACTTACCATGTTATCAGCCTTATCTACTTGTTCTCAAGGACCAATATGGTTGGAAATATTTTCTGCTCACTTACCTTTGGACTAGCCATTAGCCCTTGGATGGAAGCATACTGTATATGTCTAAACAAATCACTTTCTTCATACACATAGGAGTTATTTTAGGATCCAGTTTACTGCCCTGCTTATCAGACCTTAGAGGACATTGCATCCCTCGTTGCAAAGTTCAGATCTGAATCTGAACGGAAAGATTGGAGGTGTTTGCAGCCAAGGTTTTGATCCGCAACAGAGGTCGATTGCTAGCTATGCAAAATGCCTTTCCTTGCACTAGAACGCTCAGTCATAGAGCACAAAGGAGAATAAATAAGAGGACTACCAAAAGCTATTTGAAATTAATGCTGAGCTAATCAATCTGATCAGAGTTTAGGGTATGTCTACATTGTAGTGTAAGCCCAGGCTCCATCTCAGGCTTGAGCCCCAACCCCCCAAACTGTCTACACACAGCTCTCAGACTTGGGGTTCTAGGATCCTGTAGGGCTGGAGGGTCTGAGAACAGGTCAAGCCATGGCCCACATTCGAGCCCTATTGCTTTGCAGTGTAGTCGCAGCCCCACTTGACTCATGTCCTGGGAGTCCACCAAAAGTATCCCACAATCCCAGGGGCCAACTTCCTTTGTCCTCTCTATCCCAACAATCTCCAATCGACTCAGCTGAAAACAAAAGCCACCCCCCGCAGCGGCACTGCAGTGAGTCAGCATTAACCCTTCCATTGTCTTCTGACCACTGAGCTGCAAACACATCATCAGAGAGCCTTCCGTGTTTGCAATGGAGACCGAACAGAACAAGCCTTTTGCAAAGCATGCTGCTTCATGATCACGGAGCACAGCCGAATGTTCGCGAATCTCTGGTGCGAGGCCAGTAAAACTGGGGACTTTAGCAAAAGTACCAGGAACGACCACACATACTAGCAATAGCTAAAAAGCGGACAACTTAGCACATTTTCCAGACCGATGATTATTGCAGGGAGTGGATTAAGAGGCTGAAGAGCAAGTGCCGGAAGACCATAGACCAGAACTGCACCACAGGCAACCCATTGACTTCATGTCTATTTTATGAGGAATTTGACCTGGTGTTGGGCTCTGCACCCACCCGGTCAAACTCCATCATGGTGCATGATGATCTGGTCAGCAAGTATGGTAGCCTGCTAGCCCCAGAACCCAGCATGGGGACTGATGGGAGCCAGCAGCACATTCTGCAAGGGGACCATGAAGTGACTCTGTTGCTGAAACCTGTTCCAGACCAGGCCATGGAACAGGATCAATGGCAAATTCTGGGACCACGCTCGGAGGAGCTGTTTGACGCCCCCTGAGAAACACCCCGCTGCTGAACCTGCAGCAAACCCGGAGGAGACAGAAGCTGCCCCTGAGCCTGGTAAGTTTCTGCCTCCAATTTAAAGTTTATTACTACAGTAATGGGAGGAATTTCTGCTCTAGGAACCACTGCAAAAATGATGAGAAGCCCTATCTATCAGCGTGTATCCACTAATGGCGGACTGTATCCCAGCACACTGGCATCCCCCCTCTGTGTCTCCCCTCAACCAATTCAAAATGGCGACTGGGAAATGCAAATAGTAAATAACAACTTTAAAGAGTATTTTTACTGGAAAGGCACAGATGGCTGCTAGGACCATTCCTGTTTTCCTTGAAGTAATAAAGGCTTTAAGTTTGCCACTCTGTAATCCCTCAGCGGTCTATGGAGCCACCTGGAAACAGTGAAGTCAGTGTGAGTCTGACACTATTCTATTTCAAAATCTAGTCCATTTCAGTTGGAAGTAGTCTATGCAGTCTGCGGGTGACAAAATCATTTGTCCCATGTATGACTGGGGTGTCTATTTTTGCCCAGAAATGTGCTGTGGGCGGGGAGGAAAAAGGCTGTGGAGTTCTGCATGTTTGCATGCAGCCATAATGGGGTAAGCCATGGGTAAACTAATGCAGCATCCTGTTAATTCCCTCATGGATTCTCAACCCAATCCCAGGTGCTAAAAGCCGCACACTTTTCCTGAAGCGGGAACTCCAGATAGGTAGTCACATTGCAGGGAAGGGCATATTTTCCAGCGCCACCTCGGTAACTGACTAGCCCACTCCACTCATAGATGTGCTATACATTTGGATACTTTCCCACCAGCAGCTTGGAGTAACATGTCTCTTCCCAGGAGCGCCGCCAGCTTTTCTGCCGCCCTAGGCGGTGGAAGGTCCCGCCCCGAAATGCCACCCCCCACAGAGGTGGCGGAAGGTCCCGCTGCCGGAATACTGCCGCGGTCGCCACCCCCCAAATTGTAGCGCCCTAGGCAACCGCCTAGGTCGCCTAATGGGTTGCACCGGCCCTGTCTCTTCCCCACCAAGACACCACAAGAACCTCCAAAATGTGAAAGGTCTGAAATGATAGAAAAACCCAGCCCAAGTAGATATGCAATTTTTATTGACCAGAAACAGCTTGTAATTTTAAACTTACCATTGTCCCTGCATTTCTGTAACTGCGATTAAACAGGCTGGGTCTAGGGAGATTCTGTGGACTGCTGCATCCCCTTCACAATATCGTCTGGGTCTGTTTTGAAATGTAACATTTTATGTCCTTGAAATTCCACAAGAATGAATTCTGTGCTCCTCCACTGAGCTATTTTAGACAATAATCCTCTGCTTCTTGTCCTGTTTCAGGCCCCTCAACCTCTACTGGCTGCTGTACATCCAGAACTCAACCCCGGCCCAATGTATCTTCATGAATCGTTCCAAAAGGAAGCATTTCTGTGATGAAGTTATGGTCCCATGAGAGGGCCAGCAGACAGGTCCAGTACCAGAAGCAGAGGGACTTAAGCCTGGAGAAACAGCACGCCGAGAGGCAGGAGGAAAGGCTGCAGCTCACCACCCAGCCGGAGCGCAGCGGTTCAGCGAGGGAGCAGGCACTTGCAACGCAGTTCCTGGAACAGGAAAGGGGGCTAAGGGAGGAGGACAGAGCTCAACAGAGAGAACGAGCAACTCATCTCCATCATGGCTGGAAGAGCATTGGCTCCGGCTGCCTCTCCCATGCTATGGCCTGATTCTCCTGCAACGGACCCTCAGTCCTGAAGTAGCCTGGATAATGCCATGTCGGGGAGGCCCATGCATTTAGGCCCCACGAGCGGCTGGGCAGGGCAACTAAACCCCATGCAGCCTTCTTCATGAACCCCTCTCCTGTGGATACCTCCAGCCCCCTCCCCCAACCCCAAGCATATGGAAAGTGGGGAAAGAAGGGAAAGGAGAATGCAGGGCTAGGGGACACGCAGCAGTGTGTGTGTGGAGGGGGGAGGGGTTGTGTTTGCCCTGTTTCCTGCACTATGGTTTGTTTTGTTTTGGAAATGTTCTTCTGTTGCTTATTTTGGGGGGGGGGGTGTTAGGCAGGCCAGCTGCCGTTATAGTGGTGACCATTGTACTGTTTTAACTCATGTTTACAAATAAAGCCTTTTATGTCATCCAGAAAGTTTATTGCTATCACTGCATACCATCATATACTCAGATAATAAAGCATGATCAGGAGCAATTATACATTACTAAGCAAATACTGTTCCGCAGTGCAGTTAGATACAATTCACACTTCAGTAACTTCCTTATATGAATCCATATAATGATTCATTCCCGTCCACTCCCCCGACCCAGTTCATTTTTATTATGTCCTTCCTAAGTACATTGCACGGCAATCAAGCCCACATGCCTCCCAAGTACTGAACCCCCCAAATTATTTAGCACCTTTCCCCCCACAAGCACATTCTTACAGGCACTATTCCCCTCTTCCATTGGGCCATCCAAGCCCAGAAGTGAGAATACAAAGCAGCCCTGTCTTCTGTGGCCCGGGTGCACCCCGCTCCAGCTGTGGTAGGTGCACTTGCTGGCTGAGCGCTCCAGTTCAGTGGCCCCTCGCTGTCCTAGGGCCATTCAAGGGAAATGTCTGGTGGACATTGTTGTATCGCTTGGGTCAGGATATATTAGTACAGCTGGTCTCAAAATCCAAAAATAGTTTCACAAAAAAATTCCACCTCTTGAACTTGTTTTAGTATTTAAGTGTTTGAAACTGATTTTTCCTGTTTTGTTTTTTTGAAATTTTTCATTAATTTCCTTCTATTTTTAGGAGACATTTTAGCAAAATGGTTATTGACAGTTTTTGTCTACCAAAAACTTCGGGGTGGTTTTTGCTTTTGATTTGGTACATAAAGACTTTTGAAAATAATTTCTGTTACTATTTGGAAGTTAGTATCAATAAAAATACCAGTTATAAATATCAGAAAAGGGCACCATATTTTGATGAAAAATGAAAAAAAATGGATCAGACTGACAATATTTTGCAACAAGAATTGTTTAATAAAAGAGCAATTTTGGGGGATGAAAAATCTCAACTGAAAAATGTTGACTGTCTCTATGTATTAATACCATGCCCTTAGGAATCAATTACCTAAATGAACTGATAAGAAAAAGCATAACTTCCTATGGACTAGAAAGCTGGGTAGATTAGCTCTAATCATTGAACAGGGCAGACCTTGTTACTCCACTGTAACAGTGAATATAGCAGTATTTTATTTACAGGAAGTTGCGCGACCTTTCTATTGCATTTCATGATATTTTAAAGAACAGTTTTTTACAGGGGTTCAGAAAACCTTGTGTGATGGACCTGGAGCTGCTCTGTGATCATTTTTGATTACTGTACATTACCTGTCAAGTATCAGAGGGGTAGCCATGTTAGTCTGGATCTGTAAAAAGCATCAAAGAGTCCTGTGGCACCTTATAGACTTACAGACGCATTGGAGCATAAGCTTTCGTGGGTGAATACCCACTTCGTCAGACGCATGTGGTGGAAATTTCCAGAGGCAGGTATAAATATTCAGGCAAGAATCAGTCTAGAGATAACAAGGTTAGTTCAATCAGGGAGGATGAGGCCTTCTTCTAGTAGTTGAGGTGTGAACACCAAGGGAGGAGAAACTGCTTTTGTAGTTGGCTAGCCATTCACAGTCTTTGTTTAATCCTGAGCTGATGGTGTCAAATTTGCAAATGAACTGAAGTTCAGCAGTTTCTCTTTGAAGTCTGGTCCTGAAGTTTTTTTGCTGCAGGCTGGCTACCTTTAAATCTGCTATTGTGTGTCCAGGGAGGTTGAAGTGTTCTCCTAGAGGTTTTTGTATATTGCCATTCCTAATACATTACCTGGTTATTGGGATATGTAGTGGGACATGCAGACCCCACGCAGGTAAGGGGGGAGATAATGGGGGCCTGTGGACCTAGTTGGCCCTGCCCTAGTACAACTGCAGCAGATGTCAGGTGTGGAGAGGGGAGTTAAAAGGAAGCCTGGCTCAGTTTGGGGGTGAGCAGGAAGGAGAGCAGAACTCTGCTTCACTCTCGTGAGGGAAGCCAGGCTTCAGTCAAAAGTTGGAGACAGCTTGCTGCCTGGATGAGCCTCCTGGTGGATGGGACAACCGGGCCCAGGGAGACCAACCTAAGAACTGGCTGAATGAAGACAGGCCCTGTGTAGAAGGGCAGGTGCCTGCCATCAGATGACCCTGTTTTAAGTTCCTAGCATTCTTTTATTTTTGGACTTTAATTACCCAGAAGGGATGGAACTCAAGGATGACTTAGCCAGAGAGCTAAAGCGCCATCTTACTGGACTCTATGACCAGGTAAGTAGTGCCTCTTTGGACCGGAATAGGGCACCACAGAAGCAGGCCCTGTCACAGGATGTTTACTGTATGACTATATTCAATTTAATAGCAGGCTGCTGGAAGAACAAGCAGGAAGGGAAGATAATGGCTCCCAATAAGACATCTCCAGGTAAACTCTTCAGGGGGCTTAAGAGACAATGAGTAAACAGAGAGAGCGCCCACTTCCTTGGCTCCAGCCAAGTTATAAAACTTGTTCTGCCAGTGGTGAAAACCAACTGCTCAAAAGGACCATAAAGCATTAAAAAGACTCACACCCATGGGGGGGGGGGGGGAGGGCGGTTATAAAGAATCTATAATGTCCTAAACTCCCTTTGCAATGGGGTAGGGGTAAGATATACCTCAGTGTGGCCTCTTTACTGTTTTAAACATTCTTTTCACTTATGCGTTGTTCCTGCTGTTAATACTTAGTCTTGAGATGACTGGTTTGGGTCAATGTATATACAGCTGGTCGCAAACTCCCAAGGGGAAAAATCACAGGTACCTGAACCCAGTCAGACCTTCTGGGATAAATATGGTTGATCCACATGTTTGTAGCCACGGACCCAGTCTAGGAGTGGGAGAAACATGTGATTTCACTTCAGGAAGGTAAAAGTATGAGGCCTCAGACCTGAGGGGGTACAGTCAGAGAGACTGGAGAAGGGATCAGAGGTGCAGCTACTCTATATTTGTATAACACCTTGTACAATTTTTGATCCTCATGGAGTTTGCACACCCGTGACTTGTAACAGTAGGTTTGGACAATTTTAATAACGTACTCAGGCACCATATTTACATGATTGCACCTATAGTACATTATTTAAAAAAAAAAACCATGCAGTTCCTAATACATTGCATGGTACTAGCTCACTGGTCTTGTCCTTTCAGACAAAGAAATGGAAGATGTTTTGTTTCTCTGGCTAGAAGTCCTAGAGATCAGCATGTTAGTGGAATACTCAATGAACTATGGCACTGTAACACTCTGCCAAGTGTAGTTCTTATGAGTTATCTTTCCGTGGAACAATGTCCTGTCAGCTTCGAAGGGCAAAGTTTGTCAAACGGTTTATGGAGACAGCCCCACAACACACACACTGGGTTCCATTTCAATTAATGATCTAACCCCAGGTTACATTAGGTTCCTGATTAATAACGGAGTTAACGTATGTACCTGCTGGCAGATCCTATATTTGCTGTGCAAAGTAGGTACTTTACAACACAGAGAGAGAGTGGTTCCCCCTTAAAAATAAACCTTTACCACATTGCGGCATTGATTTTACTACAGCATTTCCTATCCTTAGAATTCGTACAACCCATGATGTGTCATGAACACTATGGTACAGTAAACACTTGTTTTTTAAGGGCTACCACTGTGCCACTTAGATTTAAGACTCTTATTAAATTGTATGCTGCATGGCAGGAACTATATCTTTGTGTTTATACCATACCTTGCACAATGGTCCCAAGGTCCTGGCTGAGGTCTTTGCATGCTACTGCAATATATATACTTAATAACAGTGTACCTGTTTTGTTCAGGCAACCACACTTGCAAATTTTTATTGATAAAACAATAGTGACTACATACAGTAATTTAAATGATGAATTTACCTTGATTAGAGGAACTACATTCCTCTTGAATTAGAGCCCCACATAGGTTAGCAGACTGACGCGCTCTGAATGCTTACAACGGAACCAAAGGATTGAAAAGAGGATGAAAGCTCTTGCAAACTGAAAAGCCAGCCAGCCAGCTGTCCTGAATCTGGATGCTTGCAAAGAGTTAACTTGCAACGCAGGCTGCATGAGGGCCAACAGCAGCCAACCCTCTTTCCATTATTTCATCAAAGCAACAGGAATGGCTTTAATTTTCCATGACGTGCTTCTGAAATGTAAGCCTTCTTGTAATAAAGAAATGATTTGGTTTTGTAATGGATACGTAAGAAATCAATTTCCCATTTTCAAATTAGGTAAGATTAATAATAAAGCAAACAATAAGCGGAGCGAGGGGGAGAGAAGAGAAATCGGAGAAGGTCCCAGCAGCCCTGAGATGGGACTGATTGCATTTGGGTCTGTTACAATGCATTCATTAATTGCTTTACTGCAGTGAAGTTTCAGCTGTAGTATTTCTTCAAAGAAATATTCCTCATCTGATTGTAAGTGATTAATTTCTGCAGGCAGTTGTATGAATGCCCCCATAAATACCTTTCTGCTGGTCATTAATCTTAGGACACAGGTTGTTTTCATTCAATAATTTGTAGATCAAATAACATGCAGTCATCACCATCTCTAAGGACAGGTCCTTCTCTGACTGTCCTGCTCCTCCATCAGCATGGACAGTGCTTGCCAGACATTTCACTGAAATAGGGGGGTTTCAATGGGTGAGCTTGCACTAGAGGAAGGATCTTCTAACTTCTATGTCATAGGCTGTAAACACTGCAGATCAGGGGCTGCATTATCATATGTGTTTTTACAGTGTCTATGATTGTAATATGGATATTACAGTAGCATACCAAGGCCCTGATCCCAGTGAGGAACCTCCGGGTTCTACAGTAACATAAATATGAATAACCTAGATTTCCTCTTTCTCAGTGTTATCTTCCATGCTTACTGCCTGTAGGCTCCCTCTTCTCACAGCTCTGGGGGCAAGCAGAGGGCAGAGAGTCGGGATTTCTGAGTTCGCTTCCCTGCTCTCTTGCTGAGTCACTTGGATGCATTTATTCACCTGTCTGTGCCTCAGAATAAATAAGGGGAATGCTTACCTACATCACAGCATTGTTGTGAGGCTTAATGGGCCTGATCCAAAGCCCATTGAAGTCAGTGGAAAGTCTCCCATTGATTTCCATGGGTTTTTGGATTAGGCCCATTGTTTGCAAAACACCTGAAGGACCTCTGGCGAGAGGTGCTATGACAGTGCAAATTATTCTTTTTGATTTTCTTTGGGGCAATTGCTCTCTCACCAGGATGATCAGTACAACTGGACATTTTTCTAAAAGTTATGCTCTTGTTCAAACAGAAATTAATTCCAGGAAGTCCTATGGCCTGTGTCATGCAGGAGGTCAAACTATATGAGAACGATGGTTCCTTGTGGACTTAGAATATATCCATCTACCTGCTCACAAGGGTTCGTTTTCTACGTCTTCCACTGGGCGGCCTGCATCCAAGTGTTTTTCAGTCATGCTCTGCCAACACTTTGTGTATCTTGCTGTTTCCTTTTGTTCACATTCTGCCTGTTCTTTCGAACCACTCCTTTTTATCAATGTTAAGGCGATCTGACAGGCACAGGTGGGCAATTTTGACCTCTGCTGCTGAGCGTTGCGCCTTACTAACTATCGTGGGAAATTCACCCCTGTGCAAAAGAAGCAGCATGAAGCCTATCCACCACTTAAGACATAACTCTGAGTCGGGACCCACATGGCACATGGGCCTTGTGCTGATGCTCTGCACAGAGCTGACTTTCAGGCCAGCTACTTGAAGATACAGAAATCTCTGAATATGGGTCCACTGAACCCTGGACTAGGCAGAGACATTTGATACAGGCACCCTTGCTAAGCTGCATTGGAAACATGTTGGCACCCATGTCATTTACAGAGGTACTACTCCTTCCCCCCCTTCCCCTTCCTATACACACACATTCTCCTCCCCCTCACAGAGGTCACTCAAGGGATATTATTGCAGTATCGTGGCGTCACATTAGCTCCAAAGGGTATCCCTTTCTGAAAGTATTACAGAGCAGGGGGCATGCAGTCCTGTGGCAGTCTGCTAGCACCCAAAAGTTCCAGCAAGTCGCAGTTCTAGCCATGTCTGTTTCTCCAGCAAATTACAGAATTCAGATCTGGAATGGCCAGACACGTTCTCTCAGTGCCAGCAGCTGCCTTCTGGCTGAGCTCCACAGTTGTGCTAAGTGGCTTTGGAGCTGCCCCAGGGGTCTGTCATGGATTGGAATTAGAGTCGCAGCCAGCTGGATAGGCTGCCTTTCCTTCCTGGATATAGTTGCTTTTTTAGCTTATCTCTGCTGTGCATATTTTGTAAGTTCCTGCTTGAAGTCCCTAACAAGATTTGTATGGTGGCTTCTTCTTCCTAACAGCAATTATTATTTTGCCAGGAATTTATTTTCTGCAGAAATCTTCCTTGAACCTCTTCTGCAGTTAGCTGAAGGGGATGAGCAGACTATTTAAAAAAAAAAAAAAAAAGCAACAATGGTGCTTATGAAAATGGGTAGTAGAACTTCTGGAATTAGGCAAAGGTGCAGGCAGTTGTCTGTATCTTCCCTGTATAGCTCTCTCAATGCAGCTAGTCCTTGACCCAGCAATACCACTGCTAGTGGCAATGTGGGGCTTTCCTGAGCACAAATGGTCAATCATGGAGTGAATTAGGCCAAACTTTGTGGTGATTTTTAGGGATCAAGATGAGACCATCAAATCTCTGTTCTGCTTCCACCCTCCAGCAGCAAGAGGCTAGTGCGTTTCTTCTTTGCGCCTCCCAGCCATTTCGTAAATGTTCATGTGTGTTTTTCAGCTGATGCTCTAGTTTAAGCCATATCTTGTTTCCATTGGCTGCCTATGGAGGCCCAGGGAAATGTTGGTAGATTTCCAATTTGAAAGCCAGAAACAGAGACTGAACATACAAAAATTCCCCAAACAAACCTCATCACAGAACCTGGTTTCTTCTCTCTTATGCCCAAATCTTGGTCCCATTGATTTCAGTGGGAGTTTTGGCATTAACTTCAACGTGATCAGCCTTTGACCCTTAATGAACTCACTGTATAGTCTTGATATTTTTCCAGTGATTTCAGCTGGAAAGCAAATACAGCCACATCTGGCTCAGTTCATCAGACCTGGAGGAGCTGTAGGGAAAGGCACGTGTTTTTCTGAACATTTACCATTAATTTTTCCTGGAACACAAGTAGGATTAAAATATACAGCTGAATGAGAAGACACAGTGAAATGTACTATAAATCCCCAAAGAATTGCTCCAGAGTCAAAACATCCTTTGGCCTCTCCTGTGGTTTTTAAATTGCACAAGTGTTTATGTTAGCAAAGCTCCTCAAATGGATTAGAGTCTGAGGTTTACTCTGGGCCCACTGGTACTGTCACATTGTAGCAGGGCTCTGCACAGAGATGCCTGCCAGAAAGTACATACCCACCACAGAATATGGGCAGGAAAGAAAGTTTTGCATGTATTCTCTCTCTCACCCAGCCCTCCTTCTTAGGCATAAAAATACATACAAATTATTCCTATTTTAGCCAGGAATTGTTTGCTTGAGGGTGGTACTGTTCTCAGTAGTTTTGAGAATATATACGCAGACTAACCCAACTTTCACAGCATCCGTGGACATCCGTGGTGGTTCTGTTTCCATGACAGGCTAGAGTTTGCCTCCTTGGCTCTCCTACAATTGCCAAAAGGTGGTGACATGGACTTCTGGACCAACTGGACAGTCTCTCGTTACATGTAATTTAAGGTTAGCTTAATCTCTGGGCTTGTTTAAATACTGCTGGGGTCTAACTGCTGTTGAGATCTACCCCCGGGAATCTGAAAGATATAAAACATGGTAGGAAGGTTCTCAGCTGTTTAGGAACACACAGCGAAATAAGGTGTTTGTTTCCTGTGGCTAAAATGGGGTTTGTCGTGCTCTCTGCCTTTACAGCCTTTCTGCACTTACATAGGCTTGATTACCATGTGCTGTGTCTGAGTGAGCCTACATCATGATTACAAGAGCTTCTTATGGTTTTACTGAGGAGATGGGGGTGAGGAGGGGGCTCAGGCTGTTACTCTAACTAGTTTTAAAGCCATTTTCAAAAATTAGCTGTGTAATTAAAGCAAGAATAAGATCTCTTATCTGTGTGGGCCTAGAAGGCGTTCTCCATAGAAATAGAGCCTGGTTTGCTAGGAAACAGCAGGTTTCAGATATTATCTGTGGGGAAGAGCTGTGGGGGCCCCCTCAATGCCCTTTGATCAGTCTCTCAGCCTGTGAAGTGTTGTGATGCTTTCAAAGAAAAAAAACAGTTACTCCGAAGTGAGCAATAGCTCAGTAGAAAAACAGCAGCTTTACGCAAGGTTTGCTTCACTGGGTGAAAGGCCATCAGGGTGGAATCAAAACAACCCAGGGACTTTGATAAGTTCTCTAGGGAGAATGAAAACAGATAGACTTTCCACCCTTTGGTTTTGTTGTAACATGTTGGAAGGGGTGGCAGGACAGGACAGCTTATCCTGAATAGAGATCTCTTGTTTCACATGTTTACAAACCTTCGCCGGGACACCTAGGCAAGCCCTCGAGTTTTTTACTGTGGAACACAGCAATTGCCGATATGGGACAATGCCGTCACCAGAGGGAGGTGTCAAAAAACCCACAGGGAGCATTTTGAGAATAAACTGCCCATAGAGAAAGTTTCCACCGGAAGAGTATCCACCTAAACAGTTTAATGGTGTGGCTGGGTGTGTGCCCACAGAGGTATTGAAAGAGTTCACTGAGAGAGCAGTTTAGTGTGCCTGGCTGCACCAGGAGGGTGAGCCAGTCCCAATTAAAGATGAGGCCCAGCTGGGTGAAGAGCTGGTAGTGAGCATAAAGGGAGGAAGCCCAGATGAGAAGGAGGCTGCAGGGAGATGGCGGGGAGAGAGAACACTCCGGTTGACAGGGAGGGGAGGAAAAGCTTAGAGAGAGGCAGATGTACAGTAAAGCCAGGGAAGGGCCATGGGATGTGCCTGAAGGAAGGCCAGGGAGGCAGTGAGGAGTCTGGGAGAGCAGACCCTGCGTACCACGGTCCTGGACTGAAACCCAGAGGAGAGGGCGGGACTGGGTTCCCCTACTAGCCTCTGGAAAAGGTAGTATGGGTGAAAAAGCTCTGACTCAAGGGGGGGAAAGCTCTGGGTGACGTCACTCTGCATAAGAGCAGGAGGACAACCCTCCACAGCCTGGGCGAGGAAAAGAGTCTGCTGAGGAGTGAGCCTGGGTGAGGGTGAAGAGCCGTGTTTGTTTGGGTTTATTTTATTGAGTGTTTATTTACCTTGAAAGGGGGAGGACTACACATGACAGGGCCGGGGGGCCGAGTCACAAGAAGAGGCCGACCACCACAGTGCCAGAGTGCATGACACCAGGGGGCATGAAAGGAGGCGAGCCTGCTACGCCACAGCCAGCCAAGAGAGGGTACACAAGTAGTGAGTGTACTTGTTGACAAAAGGCCATGCAAAGCAGAAAGGATCTTGGAACTTTAATCGGGTCTCACTTATGTGGTGCAAATCAGGAGTACCTCCAGTGGAGTCACGCTGGAATCAACAGCAAACAGGAGGGGAAAATGAGATCTGATGTGACAGATGTTAGTCACATCACTTAATGTGTTCCCGGAAGGCGCTCCGGTACTGGGGTGATGAAGGCAGTAAAAGAACCTATGTACAATAGAATACAATTTACTGTTTCCTAAAGCTTCATGACACAAAGCCAGAGATCTTCTG
Source organism: Chrysemys picta bellii (assembly GCF_011386835.1). Taxonomy (NCBI): domain Eukaryota; kingdom Metazoa; phylum Chordata; order Testudines; family Emydidae; genus Chrysemys; species Chrysemys picta. The sequence goes on along the minus strand of NC_088803.1, from coordinate 43,653,690 downwards.
CACTGATTTTTCACTATAAAAAACACATAATTCTTGTTTGGGAAAGTAATTATCACGGTTTCAGAGTAACAGCCGTGTTAGTCTGTATCCGCAAAAAGAAGAACAGGAGTACTTGTGGCACCTTAGAGACTAACAAATTTATTAGAGCATAAGCTTTCGTGGACTACAGCCCACTTCGGCTGTAGTCCACGAAAGCTTATGCTCTAATAAATTTGTTAGTCTCTAAGGTGCCACAAGTACTCCTGTTCTTCTAATTATCACGGGATGCTCAAATAGGGTCTGAATTTTGCACATTAATGCATGTGTATTTCTTTAAATAGTATTAATAGAGAGTGATTCTATTGCAGTAGGGTACCTTCCAAGTTTCATGGCTGAATATTAAGCCTATAATGACCGAACAATCCCGTGTAACACTAACAATGTTTCATGCTGCCCTGTTTTGCATTCGAACTGTCAGAGGCGTCTGGATGCATTTGAAATATCGTTGATCAAAGTTTGTCAACACTGAATTGGAAAATGTGCCCTTTTTTCTGGGGGTTAGTTCACTGCCAGGAAAGTAGTTCATGATCTACACTGATGATTACTCATTTGGAATTCAGAGTATTCCAGTTTGCCTTTTCTAAGCAGTGTTGTAGCAGTTTCCCAGCCAGGTATGTCTCCAGTTATGGTAATTATCTTTCAGTTAGAGAGCTAATTGACTCTGCTGCAGCAAGTGTGGAATAAATAATGTTACTATGGTAGCCAAGGGTTTGGAACACAAGATGTCTCATTTCCCTGAATTTTCTTTCTTCCTAAGAAATTGGGCCTTTTGTGACTGAGACGTGAGAGGTTTGAAGCTGGATTTTGTTCCTTCCTGGAAGTAAGGAAAAGAATGTGAGTTTTGTAAGGAGGAGTGCAAGCTTTGCCTGATTCTCTTTACCCTTATTCATTAACTAAGTGCTTACTGATGAGTCCCTTTGAAATCGGATGTGTGCATTCGAGTTAATGTTGGGATTGTCACTGGATAAAGGGTTTGCAGGGTCAGGATTGAAGAATTTGACCTAGAAATGGGTCTGAAACAAACTGCCAGACTCAGAGGCCCCCAAACTTTAAGGAAGATGGGACCAAAATCTGGGTCTGAACTTTGTGGCTGAGGCCTATCCCTACGCATACTATTACTTCTCGAAGGAAGCACCTTTTGCCCAAGTATCTCAGGATATGTCCACACTGCAAGTGAAAGTGTGATTGTAGCATGGGTAGGCTACTCATGCTGGCTTTAATCTAGCTAGCATAGGTAACAATAGTAGGGTTACCATATGTCCTCTTTTTCCCGGACATGTCCAGCTTTTCGGCAGTCAAACCCCCGTCCGGGGGGAATTGCCAAAAAGCCGAACATGTCCGGGAAAATGGCAGCTCTGCTTCTCCCCGACTCTTCGGCTCTGTTTAAGAGCCGGGCTGCCCCAGCGCTACCGGTTTCGGGCAGCCCCCGTGCCTCCGGACCCTGCGCCGCCGGAGCCCGGGAGGGGAAGTGCCCGGCTGGGGGCGCAGGGTCCGGAGGCATAGGGGCTGCCCGAAGCCGGTAGCGCTCGGGCAGCTCGGTTCTGTTTAAGAGCCAGGCTGCCTGAGCGCTACCGGCTTCGGGCAGCCCCCGTGCCTCCGGACCCTGCGCCGCCGGAGCCTGGGAGGGGAAGTGCCTGGCTGGGGGCGCAGGGTCCGGAGGCATAGGGGGCTGCCCAAAGCCCGAGTGCTACCGGCTTCACGGTTTGCCGGGCAGCCTCCAGACCCTGCACCACCGGCTGGGCGCTTCCCCTCCCGGGCTCCAGCTGCGCTGGGGAAGCGCCGGCCGGGGGCGCAGGGTCTGGGGGCTGCCCGGCAAACCGTGAAGCTGGTAGCCCTGGGGCAGCCCTTTCCCTCTGGCTGGGAGTGGGAGGGGGGAGGGGCGGGGTTACGGCGGGGAAGGGGCGGAGTTGGGGCGGGGCTAGGGGTGGGGAAATGGGCGGGGGCCAGGGCCCGTGGAGGGTCCTCTTTTTTTATTTATTAGATATGGTAACCCTAAACAATAGTAAAGTAGGCTTCAGCAAGGGCTAGCAACCAGAGTACAAGCCTTCTGGGGACCCTGCGTATGTACTCTGGTTGCTGCTACATCTACACTACTAGTGTTTCCTGTACTAGCTGGAATAAAGGCAGCAAGGGTATGCCTAGCCATGCTACATTCCCCTCTTTACTTGCAGTATAGACATATCCTCAAAAGTAGTTTACAAACACTGCACCCATACTCCTTATTCTTGTTCATAGATTCATAGATTTCAAGGCTACAAGGGACCATTCTGATAATCTAATCTGACCTCCCGTATAATACACGCCATAGAAGTTCCCCAAAATGATTCCTGTTTGAACTTCAGCAGATCTTTCCAAAATAACATTCAATCTTGATTTAAAAATTCCTAGTGATGGAGAATCTACCATGACCCTTGGTTAATTAACCAAGAATTCAATGGAGTGCAGAATTCGTTACTAATGAGACATCAGAAGTAGAACTGGACACAAATTGTCATTTTTGTGCAAATATTTGTTTCCCACATCAGGTGCATTCACCCCCTCCCATGCCATTTTTCTCCCTCCCCAACTCTGCCCCACTCTGCTTTTTCTTTTGTCCAAAATACATTTAAAAAGTCTCCTTTTGTGTAAAAACATGCCCAAGAGTACATTGTTTGGATGGTTTTAATGAAAAGCCACCTTTACCCAAAAAAGGGGTGATTATTTTTGCATGGTATTTTGCAAACGGGTTAACTGAGGCCCAAGGAGGTTAAGTGACTTGTCCACGGTCGCTCTGAATCTGTGGCAGAGTCCCGATACCAGGTACCATGCTCCTAACAAGAGATCATAGGCCCAGCTGGTATAAATCAGTGTAACTCCATTGACTTGGATGGAGTTATACTGTCTTACATCAACTTGGCCTCACATTTCCCCCTCCCCCCTCCACACACACACACACGATGGCCACTGCTATATCCCTGAGAGTTTAGCAAAATGCTTCACTTCTCTGAAGCCCATTTAACAGGCCAAGTTTTATAGTTAACTGCTAGTTTGTCTAGATGTATTGTCTTTTTTTTAAATCGGAGAAGCTTCCAGATTTCAATTTAAAAGTGTTTTGTTCTCATTCGTTTTGCATTTATGGAGCATGGTATTTGTTGGGTGGAGAGAAGTTGAGACCATAATCTGGCATGGTTGACTACGTTTCTAAATTTCAAACCATTGCTTTTTCTTTTTTAAAAAACATTTTCATCTGCTGATACTAAACATTTTGATCATTCAGAATGTAAATTGCATTACCCATAGATACTGATGGGTTTGGGTATATACATATACAAATCAGGTATTGAATGATTCAAATACAAAATTATTTTCTGGTTCATACCCTTAATGACATATTTTCCCATTTTCTGTAATTGCTTAAATGTTATATAGTTTACATACCCAAGCATTTAATAGCAACGTTCTATGCAGGGAGAGGGTATGGTGCAGAGGAGGAGAATCACAAACAATTAAAATACCGTTGTTACAATTGATTGGAATGTTTTTCTTTCAGTGCATCATGTTAAGTAGTGGCATCAGAAGCCGATTCCCTGGAGAATCGTGGGGTAGAGTTGAAGGGGGCAGGAGAGGAGGGAGGGAAATTCCTCGTGCTACATTCCAGCGGATCCGAACCTGATGTCCTTGCTCTAGCAGGACTCCCTGTAATGGGGTGGCCTGCTTCAGGTCATTCCTAAACACACAGCCAAGAGATAGTTAAAGGTTTTCCAGGCTGTGTGACCTCACCTAGCAAGCTCTGAAGGCCATCTGTTGACCAGCCCCTGGCTCTATTTGTTTTGCAAGGAAGCAGAGTCTATAAAGAGTTTAATTACACCATAGAAGTGGTTTTCTTTTTGCTAAACAAATATTTGCAGCCTATTCAGGGTGACCAAGCATTCAAAGGGAAAAAAGTGGGCGACTTGCCATGCGTGTGGACTGGAAGGCATGAAGGGAGCACTTTGGTGAGGAGGATAGCAGGGTTTCAGCAGCTGGGCGAAGCACCACTTCCTCCCTCTTCCCCATTCCTGAAGCCCTACAAGCCATTCCAACAAGTCTAGAAAACTCTTCCCAAAGCATCCTGAATTCCATACCAGCACCTTTGCTTCCCTTCCCCCTGGAGCTGGGGAATAGACATGCACCCTCTTACTCCAGTACATGAACCAACCTCTAAATCATGGGGATTAGGAAAAAACTTTCCGAGAAGCCACTTATTGTTTGGAATTCTTTGACTTTAAGTATATTTCAATAATGGGTGGGCAACTGACTTATTCGGTGATTAGTTTTCTCCCATGAACACAACCCCTCCTCACGGTGGGAATGATTGGAGGCCCAGGACATTTGCATGTCGTTTTCTGGACAGTGAGAATACAGGAAATGAGAGAATATTTGTAAAAAAAGTTTATTTCACTGATTTAAAGAACTGGCTGTGCAAAACATCTGGAAATCACCGGAATATGAGACATAAAATAAAAATATTTTAAATATGCATTTGTAATACAAAATAATCTTTCACTCTGGTAAGTAATCTTTCCAAATATTTTTAAAGATAGAAAATATAGCTAGATAATACATATATACAGCTTACAGGGTTTTTTTCTTTATTGTAACTGACACCACTAAGGTAAAAACAAATTCATCTGGGTCTTTAATGCTCATTATAACAAAAACAGACATTCTCTAAAACATTGGAGTCTGTGTTTTCAGAATTGCACATGCAAAAATGTATCCAAGTAATCTGTACATGTGATTGCGTGCAGAATTATACTAATTATGCATGCAAATGATCTTTCAGATGTCTTAAGGGTCATTTGCACATGTAAATCTAAACCCATGGGCCGGAAGTTACCTCTGGGATGCCCAGGAGTTCCAGCTGACTAACAACCTTGATTTTCCTTTTTAGAATGAAAATTGTTATATTTTTCAGCATTGCCCCCTACCTATCAATGTATTAGTGTGCTTCCAGTAAAGTGTGCTTGTCATCTTCATTATGTGTGGATTCAGAACTGTTTTGATCAGTTACAGCTGTTTTATCCTTTGCTCCAGTGCAAGAACTTCTCTTTCTATTTCATAAGGGAGGTCAGCATTAACTTGCTCTTCAAAATATTTCTTGATTTCCATTACCTCTTTTTCCCAGAACTCTTTGGAGACATCAAACAGTTCTGTCATGTCAATGCCTTCTAGGCCCTTCAGGTTCAAGGCTGCGTCAGCAGGGATGTAGCCTATAGCAGTTCGCTTGGCATCAGCCTCTCCACGGATTCTGTTGAACATCCATTCCAGCACACGGGAGTTCTCCCCATAACCAGGCCACAGGAATTTTCCTTGCTTGTCTTTTCGGAACCAGTTCACATGGAAGATCTTGGGCAGTTTTGCAGCTGGGCGATGTGCCATGCTAAGCCAGTGGGCAAGGTATTTGCCAAAGTTGTAGCCAAAGAAAGGCCGCATGGCAAAGGGGTCGTGCATAATTATTTTTCCTGTTAAAAGAATGTACATAGAAAGTAAGATAATGCTTAGCCTCATACAACATTTTAACCTGTCAGCAAGAAGAGCTTTAAGAATCTGGTTAAGCATTATCCCCAATCTACAAATGGGGAAACTGAGGCAAAAATTGATTCAGAGCCTGAATTTCAGAGGCGCTAAGCATGGTCAACTCCAGTTTAAGTAAATGGATGGTACGGATGGTCAGAACTCTGAAAATTCATCCCTGAGGGTCTGAAGTTGGGCATCCCCAAACTAGCTTGCATTGCCCATTCAACATGTGCTCTGTAGCAAAACAGAAGACTTCAATGACTTGTCCAAGATGACACAATGGCTCAGTATCAAGTCTTTCAACTCAGACTCCGGCATCCTGTTGGCCACACTGTGTCCTTGCTCCATATTACCTACGTGGAGTTGTTTTACTGGGTGTTGAATTTTAGGTTAGAATTTTTTTTTAGCTCCAAGCAGAATATTTTGTATTTTGAAAACTGCACAAGTCACAAAATTAACTCCCAAGAAGCAGACTTTACTGTATGGTAATGTACGGTGATCACTGCTGGGTATCCAGAAAGGACTACTTTTAATATGGAAAGGCAAATGAGATTTTGAGTTACCTTTGTGCTCAGCAGCTGCAGTTGCTTCAGATCTCATAGCTGCTCCTATAAATACGCCATGCTGCCAGCTAAGGGCCTCATAGACTAGAGGCACACCTGTAGAGAGCAAAATAGCTTCACTAATTAAAGGTCCAAACGTCTTTGCTATAACAGCTTTAGCTACCTGAAGTACAGCAGTATGCATGTTACCATAGAATTCAGTCCCTCTTTTTCCTGTTATATAATTCAGTTCATTTTTTCCCCTCTCTCTTATTGGAAAATAATTTAGGCCAGAATTCTCTCTTTCTCTCTGGCCCAATGAATCTGTAAGTAGTTGAAGCTGTTCCACTGTGTATAAATACTTTGAGTCCGTGAGCAAGAGAGAGAGAGAGAAAGAGAGACTGATACTGTAGTCTGGTGGTTATGGCACCCACCTAAAAGGTGGGAGATCTAGGGTCCAGTCCCCCTACTCCAATCACTTTTTAATTAGCTATCCAAACTGAACAACTTCAATTGGAGAGCTTGAGGAAGCGCCACCTTAGAATATTTCATAGCTCAGTGCTTGGAGTGCTCCCTTCAGAGGTGGGAGACCCCGACACAAATCATTTCTCCCAATCAAGCAGAGGAGGGAATCAAACCTAGGTGTCCTACATCCCAGGTGAGTGCTCTAGCCATAGGGCTAAAAGCCATCATGTGGGCATCTCTTGCGGCCAGATTTTGAATGGAACTTGGTCCAGTAGGCAGCCTCAGTTCCCCATCTATAAGATGGGGATAATACTTCATTTCTCCCACCCTTTCTCAGTCTGGACTATCTAAATTGTAAGCCCAGGCTCTGAGGCATGGACTGTATCTTGCTATGTATCTGTCCCATGCCTAGCACAATGGGGCCCTGATCTTTGTTGGGGCCCCTAGGTGTTAACATAATACAGATAATTATAAAGTGTTGGGCCCCCCAAAATCATAGGCCGCTTCTTAAAATGTGGTTTACTAATCTAGTTATTTTGCTGCTCTCGCTGCTCAGGGACACCACAGTAGCAAAAACCATATTTAAACCCAACTGTTGCCAGCACAGTTTTAGGCATACAGTGGCTAGGGCTTTGGTCTTGATACACATTATTGCAGCTCTTACCAGCAGGTCTACGGCCTCCAAATATTATACCCTCAATCGGCACTCCTTCTGGAGATTCCCAGGCAGGGTCCATGATTGGGCACTGGCTGGCAGGGGTGCAGAATCGAGAATTGGGATGGGCACAATTCTCCCCTGTACAGACCAAAATATTTCATGATTGCAGAGTTAATGTGAAATGTGATGAGAAATTTAAAAAGTCCCCCAAACATGCAGAGTTACCATTCCCTGGAGTCCACTTCTTGTTCTTCCATGAAGTCAGTGTCACTCCTGGTGCAAGTGGTTCATCAATGCCTTCCCAGTATATGCCTCCATCGCTGGTTTCTGCTACATTGGTGAAGATAGTATTCTTGTGTATGGTCTTTATGGCATTGGGGTTTGTTTTTACTGATGTCCCAGGAGCAACTCCAAAAAATCCATTTTCTGGATTGATTGCCCTTAAATTACCTGGAATTTAAGAGATACCAAACGATACAAAACCCAACTTGCCATTTTTGCTCTCGGCAGACTAGGGTCCAGATCCTGCTGCCATCAAAGTCAGAGGGAAGTGGCCATGGACTTTAATGAGAGCAGGACTGGTCCCTAGAGCAATGCAGCCTTAAAGTAAGAAGAGTTACCTTGCTCATCGAATTTCATCCAGGCAATATCATCCCCAACACACTCAATTTTCCATCCTGGCAGAGTTGGGTTCATCATAGCCAAGTTAGTTTTTCCACATGCGCTGGGGAATGCCGCGGTAAAGTACTTCTTCTCACCCTCTGGGTTTGTGATACCCAGGATCTATTGAAAAATAAATGTCTCTGTTTAATATGCTTATTTTTCCTGCACTTGTGTTATTACCAGTAAATGGCAATAATAAAACATGCTGGATTTGCTGCAGATAGAATTTTCTTTGACAAAGTGTCCCCTCATGGAATACATGTGAGCAGGGAGCAGGTTTTTCAAATTTATTCACACATTTACTCAAACTTTATTATTATTGTGTTACATAGTGCACCCAATGAGCTTAGAGATGAAAGGGAAAAGGGAGATGGGGCAGTCGTTGGAGTGGCAAGTGGGTTGGCAAGTAGGAATGACTAGCGCATACTTTTAGTGTGAAGTGAAAGAGCCAGAGGAGAGTGAGAGGCTAAGGAGAGGAGAGGGGGAGGGAGGGAGAGTGAGTGTGAGGGAGATCAATTTACTTTACTTTATAGATTAAAAATATTCAGACTTTGAATATTGTTGTGGTGCTGAGCTGTGATGGATGATCAGGTAAGCCACGTGGTATTTTTCAGTTCCCTGAGTGGGTCAACCTGGCATAAATACTTGTATGAATGAATGTAAAATGTCTTTGCCGTGAATACTCAAGTGCGTACCTAGCAAATTCACTTTGCAGGACCATTTTAGTGAAACTTGATTGCTCAAATGAGAGTGGAAAGTGAATACAGGAAGGGCAGGAACATAGGCAAATGCAATTCATTTGAAAAAGCAAATGAATATTTTTCAGGAGTTTTTTTCAGGTCTGCTTTTAATATTAAAGACAATTTTACAAACTATGGACCCTATCCTGCAAGCTATTGTATGCATGTAGACCCGTATTCCCATGTGTATCCTTATTGAAGTGAATGGGATCTGCACAGGCACTGAGGTCTGCCTGTATGGAACAGAATTCAGGATCAGGGCCTAGACAAGCAGATGGAAATCTTGCTTAGATCCCTATTTTTATATTTTCTTCTATAAAATGCTTATTTATCAACAACACAAGTACTTCCCTATTTCTACATAGGCTAGTTGTATGATATGTATATCTCACATCACAGTAATATTCATGCCAGACAGTAATTCCACTAATACTGTATCAAGCCATGGCATAGTCACGCTGAGCTGTTTTGAGGTTTAATTGCTTTAAAAAATGCACTTATGATTTTAACGGCTCTTACCAGCATGTGCTCAGCAAGCCAGCCCTCTTCCTTGGCAATTCTGCTGGCAATCCTGAGGGCAAAGCACTTTTTCCCCAGCAAGGAGTTTCCTCCATAACCACTGCCAAATGAGATGATTTCTCTGCGATCAGGAATCTGAGCAATCAGAGTCAAATCTGGGTTGCAGGGCCAATTGTTTACTAGTGGTTCTGCAAAACACAATGCACTACTCATGAATATAGGAATTGCCAGATTGGGTCAGACCCAAGGGTCATCTAGTCAGCGTCCTGTGTCTGACACTGGCCAGTACCAGGTGCTTCAGAAACCCTGCAGTGGGCATCTGTGCAATAATCTGCCCCCTAGAAAGGCCTTAAATCCTAATTCCTTCACCTGGCACTTGACCTGCTTTTCTTGCACAATCCAAAACCTCCTGTTGATTTCACTGGCAGTTTTCAGTGTGCAAAGGATACAAGGTAGGTGCAACACATATGTCTGAGAATTAGCCAAAGTTAATGGTTAATACGATTACTTACTTTTTAGTGGGAAAGGGCACCCAACCGAATGAAGGCACTTTACAAACTCTCCATTCCCTAGAGCTTCCAAGATGGCTGTTCCCATCCGGGTCATGATTCTCATGCTGGCCACCACGTACGGTGAATCTGTCAGCTCAATCCCAAACTTGCATAAAGGAGACCCAATGGGCCCCATACTAAAGGGGATGACATACATTGTACGTCCTGTAAAGTAGGAGCAGAGCCACGTGAGTGAGATGTGACCAAGAAGACAACAGTGTATTGTTAGAATAATCATTAAAAAATGCATTGTCCCTTTACATTTTCTCATTTCCTTAAAAGCTCTCCACCTTTTGTGAGGTGGTTCCAGAGGATATTTATAGATTTGAAATGTTCCTTTTTGTCAGGTTATGTAATAAAAGGTTTTGTTTTTAACTACTAGTAGTTTTCTGTGTTTTTAAATGATAAAAGCTGCTGTGCTGTGTGTAGGTAGAATTGTCTAGCAGTCTCAGAAGGAGCAAGGGGCCAAATTCTCTGCTAGCGTAAACTGGTGGAATTCTATTGAAGAGAATTTGACCCAAGGAGTCAGGATTCCTGGGTTCTTTCCTCAATTTTCCATCTACTGCTGACGCTCTGTTGATTTCAGGAAAGTCACCCAAGCTTTAGTTGCCCTTCTTTAAAATGGGTAGTAGAATGACCGCATATATGTATGCAGAGCTCTGAGACTGAACGGCCTGAGGAAATGGATTAGGTGTTTAACCTTATGTGCCAAAGTTTGTAAATCTTAGCCAAATGTGTTTGTATTTGTAGATTATTATTTATTATTACTGGTGTTTTTATTATTATGAAAGTGTCATGTGAATTTTCTTTTTACCTTTCATGCACCCCGGGAATCTGACATTGAAGGCTTTCTCAAAATCTTCTTCTGACATCCAGTGACCCAGCTGGCTGGTTCCAGTTTTAGGGATTGGAATGGTATCTCTCTGCTCCTGAGTGATAATGACTGTTTTGCTTTCAATTCTTGCCACATCCCTTGGATCAGTGAGAGCCAACCAACTATTTAAAAAAAAAATCAGGAAATTGTGTTTTGGTCGTTAAAAAGTGGTAAGTAGAGTACATTTAATCCTTCCCTAGAGGGAAGGCACAATAGGGTAAAATGCATTATAGTGGGTAAGGTGACAGAGCCCATAACGTCCAAATATCTTTCCAGACAGCCACAGCTTATTCAGATAAAGGATTGGTGGAATGTATTCTCTCATACAAAATAGCTACGAATATTGCAGAATGAACTGACAGTGTCATGGCTTTAGAAGTTTAGCTGTAGTATAGTTACATGTTAATCTCCCTTGACCTCAACTTCACCAACAGTTAAATGGGATTAATAACTCATCAGGAGTTATAAGACTTGACTCTATTCTTATTTACACCAGTAGAAATCGAGAGTTTTGCCAGTTTTACACAGAAATCAATAGAGCGACTCCTGGCTAAAGCAGAGACCCTGTAAACACTTTGCATACAGGTGTAAGTGTTTGCAGGATCAGGACCGAAGTGAGATCAGAATCTAACCTATTGTGTTGGCAAAGCATTTTGAAGACTTAAGGTCCTACACAAGTCACATGATATGGTTTCTGTTCCTGAATTGGATGATTTATGTAATAGAAAAATGAATTGTAAACTGTGAATATTCCAATTGAATAATACTGTTTAAATCAGCATTGGGTGAATATTCAAGGATAAAGTGCGCTTTTCCTGAGTACTCAAATGCTCAGGGAAAGTAACCAATAAAGGGTTTTGAACACAGTTGAAATGAAATGCCCTTTTAAATATAAACGTTCATGGAAAATTATATACCACAATTCTCTCAGATCTAACCCTGACTTTCTTTTACATTTGTCTGTTACTTACCAGTTCTCATACTTCTTCAGCTTCTTGATCATGCCTTGTTCTACCATGATATCCAGAATGTTTTTGTTCTCTTCTTCTGAGCCGTCACAGATATGAATTCTAGCAGGTTGGCATAGCTTGGCATTGCTTTCAATGAAGTATCTCACTTCCTGAGACAGGCTCTTCAGATCCCCCTGGATGAGTTGTGGGATTATGTTCAGTCGAGTCTTCAGCTGGGGAGTCATTATTTGTAGGCTGCAGTGGATATTGTCTGCAATCAAAGATCAAACATTTGGCCTGTTAGCACATTACCCAACAATTCCTAATGGAAGGAATATGCTTTTCTAAAAACACACATTCTTTTTATTACTGAATGTAATAGACTTAATTGTGTGCTTATGGTAATAAATCTAAATCAAACCTGTGCATAGATATGGAATTTAAAGCTCTAGAAGAATGCATAAAATTTATATATAGAAACTCCACTTACTTTTCTGTAAAAGTGTTCAGAGAGGATTTCACTGCTTCTTCTACCTGTTCAGATTTTGCCTACTTTGGTCTATTCTTGTGATCATTTACTTCCAAGGAGGAATCCTCCTCTCTTAAATACTCCTCTCATGCTGGAGTCCTTCCCACCAGCTGAGGTGAAGCAGGCTTGTCCCCTATGTCATCACAGGATGGCTCTAGGAACAGTGCCGTGGACAGTTATCGTCATGAACAATTGACAAGAAGCCGCGAAGAGGTAATTATTTAACAGGCTTGATTAATGAATGCTCAAAGCCGAGATTCTCAGCCCTTGGATTTGCTGTTTTAAGCAATTACAAAACTTGTTGGTTTGGTCAATCTTTGAACTAGTTCTGCTCTGATGCAAAAAGTGTTGTAACTCCTCAATGTGTGGGAAAGGTTGTGCGCAATGAGTGGCTGGAACTAGAACACCAAGGGTAGTAAAGCATAATAGACAGCCTGGCACATCTCGTATGTGTGTGCCGGCTAGTTGGCTGTGAACTGGTGCCTCATTCAAAGTGTGTTTACTCACCTTGGAAACACTGCCTGATGTGGGGATAAAGTGCAGCTTTGAGCAGCAATAGCAGGGGAATAAAAGAGCGCATTTCACATTCTAGTCACATATCAATGTACCTGGAGGTTTTAAGTTTGTGCATGAAGTTCTGAAAAGCTATGCCCAAATCATTCTTGCTGATGAATTTCCTATAGTGTTAGATATAAGCAAAACCTCTGGCTCTCTAAGCCGGGGCTTTTCATGTGTACAGAACAGGTAGTCTCAAAATTCTGTAACTTCCCAGTAGAGTGAGCAGTGACAGATCAGCAACTGTCTGAGCACCTAAAAAAAAGTCTGTTATTGTTGATTTAACAGAGCTACTATGGACAATGTAAACCTGTATCTAAATTGCTACCCAAGAAAAATCACAAAACATCCTTGTGTTTAGCAAGGAAGAGTTAATAGCAGTTCTCTAAGTTAATAAAAGAATAAAATAAAATTCTGCTTTCCATATGTAACTTCCTGTAAGGCAACAGCAGCTGTTTTGTCATTAATTGATATAATTTGATTGATGAAATGATTGACCCCATGGAAACCCTGTGAAAGTATTTCATTCCTGCACGGTTCCTAGAGATAGGACCAGATTTGCAGAGTTCAGCCATTCAGTTGCACATGTCTTTATAACTGATGCAATCCTGCCCACAAATCAGACAACTGAGGACAACTGTATGGCCTAAACTCTTTGGATGTCTGGCCCATAACTCCCTATGCATTTTGCTATGTTTAGGTCTTTAGATTTCCACCTCTTACAGGGGTTCTCGCAACAATTTTTTTGGTGGCCTCAGAGTACAGCCACCAACTCTTGCTGGTGGCCGTTATGACAATTTTTCCTAAAATACTTAATTAACTTGAGGAAAAACATATAAATATGAAACATACACATCCAAATCATAGTAATTTATTTATGTAAGGGTTTTTTTGCAGACTGGATAATAAAAATAATGTACAGTTGTCTCTATTCTTGACTAGACCTAAACAGAATAGAAACATAGATAAGATTCATAGCATGTCTTTGTCTTGTTGTTGTTTCTTTTGCATTTTGGTTGCATTTTTGTGTTAGACTTGCTAGCTAGTAAGTCTGCTTCTATGAAAATTGATATTTGTATGTTTGTTAATATCACTTTTCACAGCAGACTTCTTAGCTAGCTGGGAGGCAGTGAAAAGTGATATCAACAAACATACAAATATCACTTTTCACAGCAGACTTACTCAGCCTTACTTAGATGAGGAGGTAGGGAGGGAGGCAGTGGGGGCCAGGGGCGATGGGGTGGATGGGTCTGGGGATGGAGCCTGCCAGGTCCTGCAGCTGCGGGGGGGCAGAGCCTGCTGCCTGCCACCCCAGAGCTGAAGCCGGAAGCCAGAGCCCCACTGACCCTGGGAAGGTGGGAAACTCACACCAGCTGTCTGCTCCTCCGGCGTTGTGGCTCCAAAGGGGGGCAGAACCAAACCCATCCTGGCGGTCCCATGGGAAGGGGCCGCTGTTTTCCCCCACCCCTCCAATCACTGCCCAGAAGGCTGTGGCTACAAGAAAAGCCGTATCTGAGAAACACTCTCTTAGAAAATGCTTTTCATAATGAGAAGCTTGAGACTTGTATGCACTTGGAGGACAGGGTCATAATTCAAAATGATCTGGACAAATTGGAGAAATGGTCTGAGTTAAACAGGATGAAGTTTAACAAAGACAAATGCAAAGTGCTCCACTTAGGAAGGAAAAATCAATTTCACACATACAGAATGGGAAAAGACTGTCTAGGAAGGAGTACGGCAGAAAGGGATCTAGGGGTTATAGTGGACCACAAGCTAAATATGAGTCAACAGTGTGATGCTGTTGCAAAAAAAGCAAACATGATTCTGGGATGCATTAACAGGTGTGTTGTGAGCAAGACACGAGAAGTCATTCTTCCGCTCTACTCTGCTCTGGTTAGGCCTCAGCTGGAGTATTGTGTCCAGTTCTGGGCGCCGCATTTTAAAAAAGATGTGGAGAAATTGGAAAGGGTCCAAAGAAGAGCAACAAGAATGATTAAAGGTCTTGAGAACATGACCTATGAAGGAAGGCTGAAAGAACTGGGTTTGTTTAGTTTGGAGAAGAGAAGACTGAGAGGGGACATGATAGCAGTTTACAGGTATCTAAAAGGGTGTCATGAGGAGGAGGGAGAGAACTTGTTCACCTTAGCCTCTAAGGATAGAACCAGAAACAATGGGTTTAAACTGCAGCAAGGGAGGTCTAGGTTGGACATTAGGAAAAAGTTCCTAACTGTCAGGGTGGTTAAACACTGGAATAAATTGCCTAGGGAGGTTGTGGAATCTCCGTCTCTGGAGATATTTAAGAGTAGGTTAGATAAATGTCTATCAGGGATGGTCTAGATAGTATTTGGTCCTGCCATGCGGGCAGGGGACTGGACTCGATGACCTCTCGAGGTCCCTTCCAGTCCTATAATCTATGATTCTATGATTCTATGTGCCCTCCCACTCTGGTATGTACAAATACTGCAGTGTTTCAGGCAAATTGTGCATTTGCATGTGCAAAGAAAAGTCACAAAATAAAGCCACCATGTCAACCAGATCAGATATAAGCAGTCATAAGATCATAAGAATGGCCATGCTGGATCAGAGCAAAGGTCCATCTAACCCAGTATCCTAGCTTCTGACAGTGGCCAATGCCAGATGCTTCAGGTGGAATGAACAGAACAGGGCAGTTATTGAGAGATCCATCCTCTGTTGTTCAGTCCGATCTTCTGGCAATCAGAGGTTTAGGGGCACTCGGAGTATGGGATTGCATCCTTTACCATCTTGGCTAATAGCCATTGATGGACCTATCCTCCATTAACTTATCTAATTCTTTTTTGAACCCAGTTATACTTTTGGCCTTCACAACATCCCCTGGCAATGAGTTCCACAGGTTGACTGCATTCTGTGAAGAAGTAGTTCCTTACATTTGTTTTAAATCTGCTGCCTATTAATTTATTTGGGTGATTCATGGTTCATGTGTTATGTGAAGGAGCAAATAACACTTCCCCATTCACTTCCTTCACACAATTCATGCTTTTATAGACCTTTGTCACATCCCTCCTTAGATGTCTCTTTTCTAAGCTGAACAGTACCAGTCTTTTTAATCTCTCCTCATACGGAAGCTGTTCCATACCCCTAATAATTTTTGTTGCCCTTTGCGTCCAATTCTAATACTTTTTTTGAGATGGGATGACCAGAACTGCATGCAGTATTCAAGTGTATGTGTACTATGGATTTATATAATGGCATTATAATATTGATTATGATAGTTTCTTTGACTGCTGCTGTACACTGAGCAGATGTTTTCAGAGATCTATCCATGATAACTCCAAGATCTCTTTCTTCAGTGGTAACAGTCAATTTAGACTCCCATCATTTTCTGTGTATAGTTGGGATTATATTTTCCAATGTGCATCACTTTGCACTTACCAACATTGAATTTCATCTGCCATTTTGTTGCCCAGTCACCCCGTTTAGTGAGATCCCTTTGTAATGCTTCACAGTCAGCTTTGGACTTAACTATCTTCAGTATTAGTGTATCATTTGCAAATTTTACCACCTTACTTTTCAACCTTTTCACCCCCAGTCCCAGCAGAGATGCTGAGCACTGAATGAAATGGTTTTTCCATCTCACACCTATATATATATAATATAAAGTTTCTAGGACAGCAAATCCTGGATCTGACTTTAGTCAGGCTATTGAGTATTATGAAGTAATAAAATTGGTGTCAGTGGCCTAGCTAATGAGCTACAAGCTTGTAGGGGAATTCAGAAGCTGTCAAAAGTTCAAGTTTATGCCATTCAGTAATATTTTTCCAAGTAGACTTCCATTAGTTAGGCTTCATTGTTACAGACAATTCATCTCTTGGTACTGGAATGTAAACCCTGAATATTAATACTGTGCAATGCCAAGCCTATCTGTATTGTAGATAAAAATTCCAACCTGACCCACAACCTCCACCTTTAAAATGCCATCTGTTTGAAGGGTCTCTTGTGTTAGTTGGTGAGTGACTGGCAGAAACAGCAATACAGGAAAGAAAAGAGTACACTCCTGGGAAAGTCTTTTATTGTGTTTTGTGCAAGCAAAGGAAAGAAAATAGTGAAGTAACAAGAGATGTCCTTGATGCATAGCAAGGCCAACATTCCTGCTAAAACCAAAGGCTGGTAAAGCACGGAGTGGATAAGAGATACTAAAGATTGCTCCGAGAGATACGAATGCATTAAGATAGGTAAAATTAAAAGCAATTTAATGCTGAGGGGAAGGTTGCCCATGCTTTGGGCCCATTTACAGGTGGAACCCTGCTTGGGTTCCATCAGTACTGTGGCAAAATCAGACTCTGTAAAATGTTCTGACTTTTCTTCATCAGAATTTGCTGATTTGGCAATGTTTTGTTGGAATTTTTCCAACCCGCTCTAAGCTTTATATGTCTTAATTAATAGATCTTTTTCCTGTTCTGTCCTCATATAGTTTCCCACCCCATCCGTGCACATCTGTTAATAGATAAGTTGTCAGTAGGTGGGGCTCAAGAGTATGCAGCATTGAGCCCTTGCTAGAGGTATATGGCTGGAACTGTGTATCGTATTAAATATCATTACAGTTCCCATGCAGGGCAGTGGGGAGGGAGAACATGGGGGAGATGGTTCCGGGTCAGGCCAGGATTGGGATGATGGGATGTGTATTTATGTGGCTTCAGTATCATCACACAACTGCCATATAGTGGCTTTAGCCCTGAGGTTGGAGAGTTTCACCCAGACCTTAGGTTGCAGGTGACAGTTTTCATCTAGAGACAGGGAGAGAGAGAGAGAGAGAGAGAGAGAGAGAGAGATTCTGCAGACCCAGCCAGACAGCCAATAGAGCAAACACATGTTAGCCAAGAAAACCTCTTCCAGGGACTAAGCTGCCTTCACTGATGACATGGTTGAGGATGTTGACAAACAGGAGTTAATAGGCAAATCAAAAGGAGCTCTGTAAATTTCAGCTCACAGGAAACGTCCATGTTTGCCTAACGGAATAAGCAAAATTCTTGAGGATTTTTCTTAAACTTGTGAGAGGGCCAAGTTTGCTAACCTGCAGAGCATAGTCCAGGGCACACTGCATTTACCTAAGGATTATCGTGTGCTTGAGCTAGCGTGGGCTGTTTCCAAGTCATCACTGGGCACAGACAGCAGGTTAACTGGTGATTGTTGCTGTCTATTGTCAGTAGTACCGTGTATATTATTTTTAATTATGTATTTGTAGCCAAAGACTGTGGTGATGGGCCATAAGAAATCACTGTATTGTGTATATATGAACAAGCAAGAGAGAGTAAAATAACAATATTTATATCTGTAGAAAAAGGCAATGGGCCAGACTCATCTTAGTGACATCAGTGCAAAGCCAAATGGATGGCACTGCTGAGTGAAGCTATGTCCATTCATGTTACATTAAGGCTTCCAAACTTTTTCACTTTTGATTTCAGCAGAATTTGAACATGAATGCCCATACACTGGGCAGTGTCAATCCATTACCAGCAAATGCTTTGTATTTGGGTAGCACCTCTCACCAGAAGATCTAAAGCCCATTATAAATACTCCGTTAAGCCTCCCAACCCCCCTGTGAGGTATGCTAGTATTATCCCCATAGTCCAGTAGGATAATTGGAGCATAGAAAAACTAGGGCCATGGTTTTCAAACAGTTCTTCTCATTTTGAGGGCCTCAATTTCGGGGTGCTCAATTTGAGACACTAAAGAGGTCTGATTTTCAGAGGTGCTGAGCACCACAACTCCCAGCATAGTCCATAGGGTATTCAGCCCCCTGCCAATCCAACCCTACTGGTCATGTTGGGCAACTACAGTTAGCTGCTGTCCTACCTAAGCAGAATACTCCAGTTTCCAGGACTGTCAAGCTGGCAAATTTCACCAGTAATAAAATCATTGGGGAAAGTGTAAGGGCCTTTTAAAAAATGTCTCAAGTGTACATTTTGTTTTCTGTTTTAAATGAAAACCACTTTTTTTTTAGTAGTAAGAGTATTATAATACATCACATCTAATAGCGGAATAGAAATCCTCTGGATTGAATTTTTTTCTTGCTACTTCTTCTCTGTACTTTTTTTGACACATGAATCTGATGCTTATCAGGTGTCTTTTTTGGAAGCTGTCAAATTATTTAAATGAGTGCGAATCTGACATTTCCAGATGATAGTGTTCAATAAGTGCCTTGAAAAGAGTGTTTTCAAGATGTCTACTTTGATGGACACCAGTCAGGCTGTTGAAATTAGAGGTTTTGAGTGCTTCAGTTTAGGAGTGACTTACCAGAGCTCAATAAAATAAAATTAAATGTTCCTAGGAAAGAATGTCACACACACACACACACACAAAGTTTTAGCTTCATCACTACAAATGGACATAGGTGCAACAAAGATCTGGAAGTCACTAATAGCACATAACTATTTGTAATAGACTTGGAAATTCTGAGTTCCTCACATAGCTAACTATTGCAGGTCTTGTCAAGTAAAAAAAAGTTTGATGTGATAGTTGTTTGGTGTTAAGGCAATAAATTTTTAAAAATCAATTTATCTGGACTGCATAGGGAGTCTGTGGCAGATCCAGGAATTGAGCCCAGCTCCATTAAGACCCAGTCCACATCTTAAAACAAAACAGGTGTCACATACATTTTTTTTAACATGTCAATACCTGGAATAATTCGCTACATGAAGAAATCACAAAAGCATCCTTCCTCTAATTTCTCAAGGCCAGATCTTCAGCTGTGCAAAGGGGCCCAGCTCCATTGAAGTCAATGGAGGCTCTGGCCCTCGGCCTTCTGCATTCCTATCCCCACGGAAAAGGCGTTGCAAACGCAGATGTGCTCTGCATACGAAATACATCTGGGCTGCAAAACCTTGCATTGAACTGCGGAACAGGGCCTCTGTGAAGAGAGAGAAGGTTGCAGACTTCATTACAGTGCTTCCCGATTTCACCTGTTTCTTCTCATCATAAATGTTATTGCATTGTTTGCTTTATGCTGCTTGTAAAATTACTTTAATATGATGGAAAATCCCTAAAGCTGCATAGTTTTCAACCTGGCACAACAATGCCTGAGAAGTAAGGTCTGCTGAGTTACTGAGATAGCCAAGAGAATGACAGAAGATATCGAAACATTTGATCTAGTTTTATAGTTGTGCCAGGAAATATGGTGGATTTGTTTTTTCATTTGCATTTGCCACGCTGGCTTTCTCATCTCTGCACTGCCCATGCTGAAGCTTCGTGAAAACATAATATAAGCAAATCCATGATAAAGGGGAAAATGCATTAGCAGTGACACAAACAAATCCATGTCCCTCTTGGCTGATGGAACTGAGATTATCTGAGCTTCCTACCAGTAAAGATTAATACCTTCTTGAGGGCTTGGTCATAACATGAGCCTTGTTTTAGGGGCAGTATGTCGTGCTGCTGCCCCTATAGTCTGTAGACCAGTGTGACCATAAACATTTGCATTACAAATTAAGTCATTCCACTTTATGCCCAATATACGGCGTTGGCATTTTATCTAAAAAGCCCTAGCTTTCCCCAGTCTGAAGGCATAGTGTCTGTGTTTCGCAACTGTACAGCAATACGGAGAAGATATGGAGAATACAACCTGAACTTGGCTGTCGTGCCGAGATGATGCTGATTCCATATTCATTGTAAACAATGCATGCAGATGCTGCAATGCCAATCTGGTGGAGAACCTCTGTGTGAGAGTTGGAGGAACTGGTGAGTCTAGAACCCAAATAGCAAAAGCTGGAGATGGATATACACATGCACTGTTGAAGCAAACTAAATAACCAATCAAACCTGAATGAGCTTTGAAAATGCAAATGAAGAAAAGTGCTTATTTCAAAGCAAGTGGCCGTTGTGTGTGATGATGGGAGGTCAGAGACTTTAAGTGCATTCCGCACTCAGCGTCATCAAAGGAAAAGCCACGAGGGTAGAGACATGGGCAGCTTGTTTTCTGTCTGAAGAAGAGACAAGTACAGATTTGAGGATAGATCCTTCATCTCTGGACTCTGGATCACTTTCCTGTAAAAACAGAGATCACCAGAGACGATCTGGGCACCCTGAAAAGACTTTTGGGAAACTGGCAGTATATTACATCACTGCCACCATTTGGAATTACAAACTCTGACTCACCTATTAATATATTTTACCTGCTTTAACCTCTCCATTACTCTCATTTCCTTTTCTTAACTAATAAACCTTTAGTTAGTTTACTATTGAATTGGCCACCAGCATTGTCTTTGGTGTAAGATCTGGAGTACCAATTGATCTGGGGTAGGTGACTGGTCTCTTGGGACTGGGAACAACCTGATGTGGTGTGATTTTTGGTTTAGATAACTTTTTATCACAAAGTTCAGTCTATCTGGGTGGTAAGCTAGACTTGAGAGTCTAAGGGGACTGTCTGTGATTCTATGGCAAGACTAGTATAGTTATCCAGGAGTTTACATTTGTTATTGGTTTGGTGAAATCTAATTATAGAACCCACTACCAGCTTGGGGTGTCTATCCTATTTTCTGACGGTCTGCCCTGAAGCAGGCACTCACAGCGGTGAGCCACTCCAATCAGCGTGACACCAGCACTGTCCACACTGGTGGGTCAGCTCCTTACAGGGGTGGATCCAAGGCCCAAACATCCACGTTAGTTCTACTGGGTTGTTTATGGCTTTCAGCAGCATGAGTCATGCACTTCTTCTCATCTGCCCATGAGACCTAGAGATGCTTGTTCCAGACATATGGGTCCTGGAGAGAAGTGATGGAGGATTACTGCTCCTCTCCAGGGGACCCTCAACTGTGGAGTCCTGCAGGGATCAATCCTGTTTTCTACCATATTCAACATCAGGGTGAGGGCACTGACATCAGTATCTGGACAATAGGCTCTGTAGCCATCAGTATCTGTACAGCCCTGTGCAGATACATAAATGTGTATCCGCAACCGATTCGCAAAAATTATCTGTGGATATCCGCAGATTTGCAGGGCTTTATACTGGGGACCGGGCTGAGGCTCTGAGACATCCCCCCCACTGGAGCCTGGTCAGGGAGAGCTGCGTGGGCAGCTGTGGAGTTGCGGACCCTCCACCTGCCCTCGGCAGGTCAGGGAGCCTGGGGGGCGGGGACACAGTTGGGGGCTGCTCTCAGCGCCTTCCCCCCATCCTCCGCAGGAGGAGGGTCCGCCGCAGCTCCCCACGGCTCCTTAGCTGGGCTCCACGCTGGGCTGGCTGGGGGTGGGGGACCTGTGGAGCTGCCCGGGGGCTACTCGGACCCCCCACCCAGGGCAGGTGGAGGGTCCACCACCGCTCCCCACAGCTGCCCACCTGGCTCTTACCGTGGCCGGGCTGCAGCTCTGAGCCGCCCCGCTCACTGGCCGGAGATGGGTCAGAGAGAGCCGCACTGGCAGCTGTGGGGAGCCTGGGTCCCTTCACCTGCCCTGGGCAGGGAGCCTGAGCAGCCCCACACATCCCCCACCCAGTGTCTCTGCCCCCCTGCCCAGTATCTACCCCTGCTCTCCAGTGCCTCTACCCAGGGCAGGTGGAGGGACCCAGGCTTCTCACAGCTGCCAGCGCAGCTCTCCCCAACCCAGCTCCCGCCGGGTGGGGGGCGGGGAAAGGCAGCTCGGCGCCACAGCCCAAGGAGGTGGAGGATCTGTGCCGCGGTTCCTCACAGCTGCCCGCTGGGCTGTTACTGTCAGAGCCCTGCCTGGATACAAAATTTGTATCTGCATCCGCAGAAATAGTCTGCAGATATAAAGCGGATACCCACAGATTTGCAGGGCTCTACGTATCTGGACAGCATCCAGCTTTACATATGCCCCTTGTCTAGGAGCTTCGCATTATCCTAATGCTACAGCGGGGATCTGGATGAATAGCCACAATCTTAAACATACTCCCTACAAGACAGAGCAGGGGTGGCACGTGGGAGCATTTTGAGAACACAGGCTTGCAAAGCGGCCCCAGGGAGGCTTTGGTGGATTTTTTTCTATTGATGAATTATCGAGTAGGCTGGTTGCTTGGTTAATATTTTCTTTTTGGCTGGATGCATTTCATAGCCACCATTAGGAGACAAGGGACAAGGTGCACTCAGACTGGAAAACAGTCAGTGGAAGCTTGTGCATTTCCCTTTTCCCTCTGCAGCAGCTGCTCTGGTCAATTTGTACAAAGTCCAGATGACACCGAGACTTACGTTTACAATGTAAGGGCCCAGTTGCTGGAGTCAGCCAGTGACGGAAATCCAGGCTTACCACATAGCTGTTGTGTACTCAGCCGGTGACATTGTCAGGGATTCCCTCTTCCTGCATGAGGAGGTGGCAGGTGACAAACCCCCCATGCAGTAGAGAAAAAGCAGTTAACAAATATCGGACAGGGATTCAGGGTTCAATCCATACTTCTGCCTCAGGCTTCCTCTGTGATCCTGGGCATGTTTATCTCTCTGTGCCTTAGTTCCCAATGTGCCAAATGGGGAGGGTAATACTCCTCCTTCTTCCTGCTCTTGTCTATGTAGATTAATCATTTCTTCACAGTCTTGTCTATTTAGCTTTTAAACTCTTCTGGACAGGAACTTTCTATTACTCTGTGTATGTACAATGCCTAGCACAGTGGGACCTTGATCTTGGTTGAGACTATTGTAATGCAAATAATAATACTAACGTTCTCTCTCACCTGCTCCTAGCCTTTTGTTTCCTTTCACCTCAAACCTATTTTCTACTTCCCTACCAGCACAGATGCATTTAAACAGGATTTAAGCATGTTTTCTGTTTCAAATAATCTTTGCTCCCTATTTTGCTCAGAAAGGTAGCTTTGCTGAATATTTCACGCTCTGTTTAATAGTGGAAACAAGGACAGGATAAAGAAGCTGACAGTGCAAAAATAAAAGCCAAGCTCTATGAAGGTCAGAAGGCAAACATTGTACCTGTATCAGGCAGTACATATCTCCGGAGTGCCTGAACCAAACTGCTTCATAAAAATCAACATGAGAAAAAGCAATTGAGTGATAATGTTTTAAGTGTTTACTGATAAACACTAATTTAAGGGTTATTTGGCCAGCTGAAAGAATTGTATGTATTGTACAATAACAGCCGAATACATTTCTATTGGAGGAGGCTTTGGTTGTTATTTTTTTTTCTATCGATGCATTATTGAGTAGGCTCTTTGCTTGTTAAATAAATTCTTTTTGGCTGGCTGGATGGCATAGCCACCATTAGGAGGCAGGGGACAAGCTGCATTCAGACTGGAAAACAGTCAGGGGAAGATTGTGCATTTCCCTTTTCCTATGCAGCAGAATGTATTGTACAGTACAAAAACAGCCCAATATATTTCTATTAGAAGGAAGGTAACAAGAATGATTCAAATGTGAGTTATTTAAAAAATAAAACAAAAAACATTTCTGTTTGGTGACTCTGAGAGGTGTCCACACCACAAAAACTAACCAGTTAACTGTTAATGACAGTCTGTGCAGGGATTCCAATGGCCCATGGAGACAAAAATATTCTCTTCTCCTTACGGGTGGTCCTTCCAGGTCATGGTGAAGGCATATTGGCAGAATATTAGCTCTACTGCATCTATTCTGTTGATAAATACAGCACATCAATGTTCAGATCTGCAAATCTAGCACCACTCATAAACAAATGGATGCAATTTATTTTAAGGGGGGGGACACTTATTACATCTGCTTTTTAAAAAAAATTATGTGCAAATGAGTCTTAACTGATTTCTGTAATGCAAATCAAGGAAAACAAAGTAACCCACTAATCACTAACCTTGGAGACTTTATTACATATTAATTAGTAGTGTGGCTGTACCTGGAAGACTAGGCCCCATTGTATTGGGCATAAACATATAAGAAACAATCTTTGCCCAAAAGATCTTACAATCTAAGATGAAAGGCAACAGGTGGATATGAATGACACACTGAGGAAGCATAAGATAACAGGAGATAGCTATTAACAGTATAGTAAGCAGGGGTCACAGCACACCAGTTGCCTAGCCATTATCTGGCGGTGTCATGGCACACGTTCACCCCATATTAGCCTGGAAAGAATTAATGAGGCTGAGAAGGGGCCAATTAACCAGATAGGCCACACCTGAGGGAAAGTAGGTGGCCTAAGTAATCCCAGGCTGATGATTGAACCCAGCTGAGAAGGAACAGGCAGGGGTAGAATAAAGCCAAGAAGCCCCTGCAGCCTCTGGCTACAGGAGGAAGGCTATAGCCATTCTCTGGGCACTAGAGCAAGAAAGGAGGTAACACAGAGTAAGACTAGAAACTCTAGGGATCCAGGCCCTGAAGGAAGGATTTGCCCAGAAGAGTGGTGGAGCAGAGGCTTGAGGGGGGCAGAGTAGGAAAAGCTCAGGGAAATGACAGTGAGGTGGGGTGTTGCTGATCTTAAATGCTGATTAGAGGGTCCCTGAGCTGGAACCCAAAGTGGGCACAGGTTCCCTTACCAGCCACTGGGGAAGTGGTACAGTCAGGGTAGTAGAGTTGAAGACTTCCTAGGGTGGTTTCTCCTGTGGGACTTTGAAACGCCCAAAAGGGGAAAACTCCTAGTGATCTAGCCAGAGGGCCAAGCCACAAAGAGGGAAGCAACCAAGTCATAAAGAGGAAGTGTGCTGCGTTCCAGAGAGTGGGAGGGGTCATAGCAAGAGCAAATGATGGATGGAGGTATCAGACCTGGACAGAGCTAATCCCCTGAGCAGCCAGGAGGAGGCACCTTAGGAGTGAGTGAACCCTATTACAATGGCTTTTAAGAAAAAAAACTTGGTGTTTTTGCAGACTTTTACAAGGCGCTTCCCTGATGTATAAAAATGCCTCCCAGACTGCTTCTCTGTAACAGCTATGTTTCCTCTTCTTGACAAAAGAGCACACTATTAGAGTTGTTTGTGGTCTTGACAAGTTATGGTATGTCGCAGTAGGAAGGAAAATGATCTTAAGAAACAGGGTCTGGATGTGGGTGTAGATTAGGAGAGAGTCCACTGAAGTCAGTGAAGTTCTTCCAATGTGAGCTCAGAATTGGATCCTATGAAGTTTTGCACCCCCTTCTGGACTCCCCTGAACTCTAACATCAAGAGGCATTGCTCATGTGTTTTTGTACATATCCCATGTCTCCTCAAGGGTTCCAATGTCCATGCAGGTTTGTGATCCCAGTAGGAATAACTTGCATATGTGGGACCACTGCTGGCCAGAACACATTAATGCTGATTTTTGCAGTGCTTGTGTTGGGGGCATTTCTAAATGGAGACTGAATGTTAACCCCTTTGGGCCTGTCACTCACTGATTAATATATTTGAAACAATGATTTAATAGTCTCATCCTCTGAGTTTATTAATTCCTAAGAGTTGGCACACACCCTCTGTTCTCAGAACTCTTTTCCTGATTAACGATTAACACTGATAAAGCAAGGAAACATGGACATCCTTGAAACTTGTTTCTTTCATCAATTAAGTTAAACCTTTACTATCTCTTCCCATTTGTGTATCTTCATTCTGGGTTTAGCAATCAGATTCTGCACTCTCCAACTTTTCTCTAGGTTAGCCAAAATAAATGGAAAACTTTCTGCTTTCTCAACTTGGTAGTTCTTTGACTCTTGCACAAGTAGTAGCATGTGCTGAAAACACTAAACAAGGGGGAGTTGTCTTTAGAAAAACTGCTATTGATTAGATTAAACAGTGTTCTGTAAATACAATGATCTTCAGAAAATAATTGTTAGTGGTTTTTTGTTGTTTATAGAATACCATACGTTTGCACAGCACTTGGTATGTAAGAGACCAGGGCCTCAGTCTTCTGCAGGTGTAAACCAGCGTAGCTTCACTGAAGTCATTCAGACTAATGCAGAGATTTGTATGGAATGAAAGAAGTGAGCTCTAAGGAGGGTTATGAAGGAGGAAAAGGAGGGCGTCTGGCACTGCGAAATGAAAATGTGTTCCGGCTGTTTGGGCAAGGGGAGGACAAAGTGAGATGCTGAGAGCAGGCTGAAATGATAATAGTGATGCAGGCAAGAGCAAAAGGGTGAAGAGCCTTGAAAGTAAGGATAAGAAATGGTCCTGTAGGGCAAATTTTGCCCCTGCCTCCAATGCCATGGAGGGTTCCATGGCAGAGAAATAATCCAATTTTGCTATGCAAAAGAAGGTAATATTTTGTGGGGAGGATAGAAGGGTGGCATGCTGCATGGCCAGGTATAGAAGGTGGGTAGAGCAGGTCATGGGCAGGATCAAGGAGGGATGGCTGTGGTGCCGGAGGATCCTATGCTATATAGATCTTCCTGTTCTCCCTGAAGCAGTGTGCATGGAAGGACAACAGAATTTGACCTCTCTGAATAGTCCTATCACCCTCACCCCGTAGGCATCACAGCAGAGGTGGGAGGGACTGGATAGAGATAGTAGCTTTCTGATTTTTTTTTTTCTCTTCAGGAAATTTGTATCATGCATTAGTAGCAGCATGGGAGAGAGTGCATAGGTGCCTGAGGGAGAAAAGGCTTAATGGGCAGTGAAGACTGCACATGCCAGCAGATCAAAGGCAGCAGTTGGTACAGTAAGATAATGGTTCTGATAGGGAGGGTGTGATGGGTTCGGTCTCAGAAATCCCCTTGGGACTGTCACCTGATGTGCTGAGACGACCTCTGAGCCCGTTTTCCCTGCCAGCTTGGGACTCCAGAACCCTGCCTTGTTGAGCCAGACATGCCAGCCTGCTGCAACCCAGACCCAGGTCTGCTCCATGCCCCCAAAGCTGCAGACTTTAACTAAAAACTGCTCAGCAGGTTACTTGCCTCCAGCACCCAGCCTCCAATGGGATCCAAACCCCAAATAAATCCATTTTACTCTGTATAAAGCTTATACAGGGTAAACTCATAAATTGTTCACCCTCTATAACACTGATAGAGATGCACAGCTGTTTTCTCCCCTAGGTATTAATAACTTATTCTGGGTTCATTAATAAACAAAAGTGATTTTATTACATATAAAAAGTGGGATTTAAGTGGTTTCAAGTAATAACCTACAGAACAAAGTAAGTCACCAAGCAAAATAAAGCACAAACAGGCAAGTCTAAGCCTAATACATTTAGAAACTGATTCCAGGTAAAATCTCATCCTCATAGATGTTCCAATAAGCTTCTTTCACAGCCCAGACTTTCCCCGGTACAGTCCTTGTTAGTTCCAGCAGACATCTTAGGTGGAAGCTAGGGATTTTCTCATGACTGGCAGCTCCCTTTGTCTTGTTCCACCCCCTTTTATAGCTTTGGCCCAAGGTGGGAATATTTTGTGTCTCTGGGTCCCCACTCCTTCTAAATGGAAAAGTACCAGATTTAAGATGAATTCCAGTATCATGTGACATGGTCACATGTCCTGTGAGACCCCAGCCTCCATTCTTCCTGGGCTGGCCCACAGGTACACAGGAAGGTTTGTAAGTAAACAGAGCCATTTACAACCAATTGTTCTAGTCAATGGGAGCCATCAAGATTCTAAACCACCATTAATGGCCCACACTTTTCATAATTACAATAGGACCTCAGAGTTATACTTCATATTTCTAGCTTCAGATACAAGAATGATACATACATACATACAAATAGGAGGAATATATTCAGTAGGTTATAACCTTTGTTATGACACCTTACAAGAGATCTTTTGCATAAAGCATATTCCAGTGATGACATATTCACACTCGTAAGCATATTTCCATAAAACATATGGAGTGCAACATCACAGAGGGTAGGGCAAGTTACTCACTTTCAGTTAACTGCAAAAGTGTGTATAGAAATACTTAGCAGGGATACTATATGGCCTACCTGATGGTTGTAGGATGTGTTGAGAGGTTTGGATGAAAAATGCTGTGTCAATACAAAGTCCTCATTATTATTAATTATTTTATAGAATTTTTTTATGTTAAATCCCATTGATTGAAGATTTTTAATTTACTGGAAGTAGGCTCATCTTGGTTTATCCATGATCAAACCTGATTGGAGAAGCAATTGAAATCATGAAGGTGTCATGCACACAGCACGATGGGTATTTTTACAGACTATGCACTGCCTACTCAGTGATTGGTAAGACAACATGCTTCTTAAGACAGCCAAAGAAAACAGAAATGTTTGCCTCCAAACAATCATCTGCTGCACAACTGGCAAAAAATTACCTGCCAGTAAGATGGCTGGTTCACACTATCCCAGCTGGAAATCACTGCTAACCTTCTGTGATGGATTTGGGACTGCTCTGTAATTGATGAATACTGTATGTTGTCCTAGTTACTGGGATGTTTTCTGTATGAGTATATTGGCTGTGTTTAATAAGGAAAAACAAGCAGGAAGGAGAAAATGGCTAAAGCTCCCTCCCTCAGCAAACACTTAAGTGTTGTTAAGAGACAGTGCCAGATATATTCACTTGGGTTATTTTACCTTCATCTCAAGCCAACCTACCAAACAGGTTCAGATGAGATGGAGCAAAGCCTGGGAACAGAGAAGGACGAAGGCCTCTAGCAGGGCCCCTATCTATCAAGAGAGGGGATAGTTGTTTGATGGATACCTCAGTCTCAATTTCTCCCTAGCTTCCAATTGGCTGCTCCTCCTTTCTTTCCCTCCTCCCCCCCCCCCCCCCCCCGGCAAGGAAGAATAATTTATTGCTGACATATACCTGCAGTAAAGTACTTCCTAGGCTAGCACAGATTGTCTGGCCAGTGCACAGAGGTGTGGAACTAAGATTCTGTCTATTCCTTGCCCCTCCGTTCCCACTTCCTTTGAAGAGGGTGTAAGGAAGCAAGTAGCCCCATTTATTCCTAAATGCTTGGATCCAAGGTGCAGTTACACCAGTGGTTCTCAAACTTTTGTACTGGTGATCCCTTTCACATAGCAAGCCTCTGAGTGTGATTTTTCCCCCCCTTATAAATTAAAAACACCTTTTAATATATTTAACACCATTATAAATGCTAGAGGCAAAGCGGGGTTTGGAGTGGAGGCTGACAGCTCGCGACCCCCCATAGAATAACCCTGAGGGGTACCGACCCCCAGTTTGAGAACCCCTGTGTTACACCTTGTAGAGGTGAAGGGAAGGGCTTCCTTACTACTGCCTTGTGCATCGTGCATGTAGTCCAAGTCACAACTGAATTCTAAACTACATCTACTGAAGTAAATATGTACTGGAACCACAATCTGACTGTACAGCTGCATATAACATCTTTGTATATGTTCAGCAGCTTCCTTCTGTATTTGTGTAACTCTGATCTCAGAATCAGGGAAGCAAGATTTCTGCAACAACAGGTTAAAATACTTTAATAAACAGTTTTCTTTCCCAAGTGATCAATATCCTTCCTGAAATTCAGAATGTATCCCCCCTCCTTGACAATCTGCCAGGCCAGCACTTCAGAGCATTAAGGTAATTCTAAATCTGCAACTCCTAGTTTCCTGTACTGGCCTGAGAAAGAAAATAGCTATTTTCTAATCTCTCTTTAGCGGACATGTTTTCATATTTTAATTAAGTTCTCTAGTTGCTCTCTGAAGAAATGACTCATCAGCAGAAAGACAAGAGAAGTAAAAGAATTACAAGTTGACAACACACATTGCATTCAGTCAGTTTCAGCAGCAGTGTAGAAGCAGCTTCAAAACTGAAGAACTTAGAAAACAAAGGTTAGAAAATTACAGTGCAATAATCACTGCCTCTGAAGCTGGTGACAATGTGTAGAGGATTACTTACCTGTGTGACTAATAAGAGGGGGAATATCTCTTCACAAACCAGGTGATAGTGAAGAAGATAATCTTTGCCACTGAGACCAGGGTTAGAAGCATAAAAATTGTTGCCATGGAGAGCAGTGTTGAAGCACTCAGATACCACAATGAGGGGCATGCTACAAATATTAGATTAAGCAATATAGAAAAGTGATACCTTCCAGGCAGGGGACTATGAAAAACCTTCAAGATGCCCCACTCTAAGGCTGCTAAGAAAGATAGAATGTGAGTCTTTGTACTAGATTAAAGGGGAATCATATTTAGGATTAAAATGGATCTTGGAGTACAAGAAGGGAGTTCATAAACTGAACCCATTTGAGATGCTGAAAAGGTTTGGACTGGTTCTGCATAGAGGCCAGGTTGCGGCTGGTTGGTTTGTTTGTTTTTTCCCTTTTGCCGACTTGATTCATTGCGATAATAAACCTGATCCAGCCTGAACTCTGGACAGGTTGAATATTTTTCCATAAATCAGGCTTTATTGCTTCAGAGATTTATACACCGCAGGCCCTATCCAAAACCTGCTGAAGTCAGTGGAAAGCCTCCAAATCACTTCAGCTGGATTTGGATTAGGGCCCATGTTCGGGACATGCAGTAGCAATACAAAATGTACAGAACGGTTCTTGATTACCACAGGTTCTTCAATCACCAGTGGCTGTTTTCTAAAGAGGAAGAATGGGACCAAAAGGAAGGCTTTTAATTACTCTGAAGAGCAAAGATATGGTATGTGATAATGAAGGTGTTAAAGCTATTAGCATTAAATACATTTTAACTAATATTAAGAGTCTCAATTAAATCTGTAAATGACAGTCAATTGAGAATTACATCTGACAATCTGGACTAATGTTCTGATTTTAACTCATGCCAAAGTACCCCCCAAAAAAGTGAATGCCAACTATCCAGTTTGTACACAGGAAAAACTCATATTGGATCAAACACTGTTCCTTTACGCTGGTGCACCCAAAAGCAGTATTTGGCCCAATTACTTAGATCTTAGGGCGTATATATATATATATATATTCACTTTCATGCACTCTTAGCTCCTTTACAGCAATTTATCTTAATTTGTACAGCTGAACTTTTTGTTTCTTTATGCAACACTGTTTTGACAAAAAAGTCTGAAAAATATTTAAATTCCATATGGTAAGAACTCCCTAATTAATAATGATTCATACTTTGTTTACTCTCCCCAAAATAATTAGAATGTTTTTTTTAAAAGTATACTGTTCACAAGATAAATGCAGATTCTTCACCTGACGGACTGAAATGGAACCTTTGGAGTATTGGGTAAAAGCCTGGTTGTAGTTTATAGACAGATGATGTAACAGACAGTATTCATAGCTATGGAAATTGTACACACAATAGACCATAACGATCATAATGGTGCTGTTACTGTCTATTGTGTCAAAACTTCATTAGGGAATTTTTAGTTTGTGGATCACTGATCAAATGGCTCTTTTGAATTCAATGAAAATGAACTGAATTGATATTTTAAATTAGAGTTATAAATCCTGAAAATATCAGATTGTAATGGAAATAATGACAGACCCTTAACTAAAACTGTATGGATGGTACTGGTATTAATAATACAGAAGTACAAAGCAAGAGAGCACTTAGGTGCTGATGACTGTTCAAGTGCAGAGAATCTCATTAAAATGACCTAAAGGAAGATATATAATTTTAACAGCTTCTTTTTCCCCAGTGCCCTTCAACTACCTATTATTACTACATAATACACAGTAGCAACCTGAAAAGATACAGAAAATCTGAAAGTATGATCTATGAATGCAGCCAGTGGCACCATTCTGGTGTTCTGTGTCTTATTGTTAGTGGTATTGAGAGACTCCCATTGAGTGTAAACAATTTGATACCCAACTAAAATGTTATCAGAAATTACTGGAGTAAATAATCTTACTTAAATAACTGCTTTGGTTTGGGTTGCCCTATTAACAAATAACTTAATAGTTGTGAAATTATTTGCTCATAAAGTAGCCTGTGGTCAATTTTTCTAGTGTCTACACCTGGAAGTTTTCTTTAGATGAGATGGGAATTTGTAGGCTTAGTTGCTGTGTGATAATACTATCTACATTATGTGCCACTGTGTATTCCTGAATAAATTTAACTGTAAAACTACTATGAGGTAAAACCCTACAGCTGTTTGGTTTCTGCAAGTTTATGGCTATAGGTGTTTGGTTTCTGGTAGTACCCACTGGACCACATGGGAGCTATGGAAACTTAGCACCTCCGAGAACTAGGCCTTGTAAGGTTAATTTACTAAAATCAGTCAAGTCATGAGAATCACTTTTCTGTGTATGCATTTTTTAGGTCAACATCCTGCAACCTGGATGTCTGCACCCAGGTGGAGCTCCTCTGATAACAATGGGACTTCAGGCACTGACCCCTTGCAATAAGTCACAAGATCACTGCCTAGACTATGAAGTCTTTAGTGCCTTCCTTTTGTGTTTGTATAGCATCTATCATTGTGGGCACTAATTGAAACAAATACACCTTTACCCCGATATAACACAACCCGATATAACACGAATTCGGATATAACGCGGTAAAGCAGTGCTCCGTGGGGGCGGGGCTGCACACTCCGGTGGATCAAAACAAGTTCGATATAACGCAGTTTCACCTATAACGCTGTAAGATTTTTTGGCTCCCGAGGACAGCATTATATCGAGGAAAAGGTATAATTATGCCTTTGTTATATTCTTGGAGAAAATTAAATGCACAATACCTGGATTTACACTGAACAGTATTTGTACAGTAATTTAAATGTACTCAGTAGTATACATTAGGTACAGAGTAATGTAGGCTGTCTGCAAAATTCCATTATATCAGCTATGTAGACCAGGGTATGCACTGTGGGCTGCTTTTGTGCTGAACTAATTTCAATCACAATCAATATTTTATATGGGTCGAGCCTATCAGTTTTGACAATCAATGTGAAAACAGTTTAGTGAAATATTATATAGACTGCCTAGGCCACGATTGGGACATGGGAGATGCTAACCTATAGCCATTTTACAATTTGTCATCCTAAAAGTTAGAGGTGAATCTTTAAATCCTTCCTCTGCACTGATATCTAATGTTAGAGTATTAATAGCAAATGGGCCTTTAAAAATAAATAAGACTTTAATGGTTTATTCTGAAGATTGAAAAATGCTGTTTTTTGAAGGATATAAAAGATTAAATAAACTTGTAAGATTTCACAAAATATCTCAGACATTTTTATAAGGCCTTTAGAGAACTCTTGAACATAAAACTTGTTGTTCCCTGGTTGAATAACAAATCCTGAACTACGGTATAGTGTAATGATGCTTATAGCTCTTTAATCAATTTTGTAAAATACTTAAGCTTTGATGGTAAGAGATGATACACTATTGGCAGTCAACTATCTCTTGAATAACACTCAACTGGCATAATATCTAGGCTGAGTGTTTCCATAAGAGAAGGATGTAAATACTTTAGTTTGAAAGTGGAAGGCCAACTGAGTGCTGTTCCATTGACTCTCACCAAGTAGGAGCACATGTTAAGAACATTAAACAAACACTCAGAAATCTCCCTTTATGACTCAGTTAGGGGAAATGTTTCTAAATATTTTTGGGTTTTATGGGAGATTTTACTGTCTAGTCACAGGACCTTGCTATGGTTGCATAAAAGTGGAAAATGGAAACTTTGGCACAGACCATGCAACAAGATCCATGTGGTCCCACGGGCTCATGCATTGGGATAGAGTTGCAGGCTGTTTGCCTTCCTTAACAGGGTGAAGAGGTGGTTCCTATTCATAGAGCCCTATACTATCCGCATCAGATCTGCAAATATCTGCAGATACAAAGCGAATATCCATGGATTTGCAGGGCTCTAACTATTCAGTCAGAATCTTGAAGGTCCTGACTTGCACTGTCTCTGGAAATTGAAATAAATGTAAACTATCTTTTCTGTATATGATTGTCTGGGTCTGTTTAGCTCGTGAATGCTATGGTGACACGGGGCCTTTCTCCTACCGGTCAGAGTGCAAGTGAGAGCCTGGCAAGGTCAGGCTCTCTTCCCTACCCTGCCAGTATATTGCTGGGGGGCTCTGGCACTGGGCTTTTCCCATCTTGCCCCTTGTGATGAAGGCGTGATGGAAATGAAGTGGATGGGGTTGGTTCCCAGCTGGGGAAAGGGAGCTCAGGTCTCAGTCCCGGCTGCTGGGGGAGGGGGTGGGGATCTCAGAGCAGTGGAGGTCCCATCTCTCCCTGCAGTGGGCGAAGGAGTGAGGTACTTAAGGGTGGTCCCTTGCAGTGGGGGAGGGGCTCTTCTTGTCGCCCCTCCCCCGCGGGACTCAGAGCCCGCTTCGCGGCCGCCCCGCAGTCACGTGCGTCGGTCGCGCTCCCGCTCTCTGCAGAGCCCGCCGGGCCGGCCGCTGGGGGGAGCGCGGGGCCGGGGAAAGGGCGGCGGCCGCCCCTGGAGGTCGGGGCTGGAAGCCGCAGGGTGAGGGCTTCCCTGCAGGCCCGCTCCCCGCGCGGCAGCGGCTGGGGGTTTCGGGGGGCGGGGGCTGTACAGGGGTGGGGGCTAGTGGAGCTTTAGGGGCATTATGGGGAGGAGGAGCTAGGTCACTAGGGTGGGGTGCAGCGGGGGTGGGTTGGTTGGAGTGGGTGGGATTGGGGAGCTTCTGGGGAAGGCAGGGGGTTGAGGAGTAGGGCGGGAGGTAGGTTTCCTGGAGGGTAGCCCATATCAGGGTGTATGGGGGGGTATTTGGGGATAGGTGCTTGAGGGGTGCCATGGTGGTGTTTAATAGAGGGTGGGTGGTAGATGGGGGGGGTTATTGGAGGGGGAGGTGTTGTGGGGTTTAATGGGGAAAGGGCAGCTTTGGAAGGGTCGTGGGGACTATTTTCCCAATGTGTGGCTAGTGGAGGTAGGTTTTGGGTGACCAGATTTTTAGCAGAGAGGGTTTCTGGGTGTGGGGGTTCTTAAGGAGCGGAAGTGATGCGGGGCAGCATGTGGAGTTGGTCTGAGCTGAATTAGAGGGCGATGAGGTGCCTTAGTAGCTTTCTTTGCTGTCTCTTGGGCCAGGTTTGCTTAATGATGGCCTCTCAGGACTCAGCCCTGCTTGAGCCGTTCACCAAAATAAAAGGTGCAGAAAGACCCGGGGACAAGGCAAGAGAAGATGATGGAGGGGGCAAGATATCCTGGGTGAAAGAAAGAAACAGCATCTGTGACCCAGATGCTGAAGGCCTAAATGGAACCCCTCTAGCCAAGCAGCTGGAAGAAGGAGGAGGAAACCTGGAGTTGTCCCCATCTCCAGTACAGGGTGAAAAGCATTTGATAATGCTGCAGACTGTGCATTTGAAGGAAGGGGAAGATGACCTCCAGGGGGTCAGTCAGTTGAATATTCAGCAGCAGAGTGGGGTGCACATGGTGGTACAACGAGGGGCAGGTGTCTTGCAGCCGTTGGTAGTAGTGCAACAGGGAGTAGGTGCTCAGCAGAATCTACCCACAGGTGTAGCAATAAGTATACAGGATGGTGTTTATACATTTCATGATGTGGAGGTGATGCAGATTAACGTTTTGCAAGAAAAAGTACAGGCAAAAGATGAAGAAAACCTGTCCATGGATAAACCCCCAGGAATGCTACTGATTAAGGTAGAGATACCATCAATGAAGATGATGAGATGGTAACCTTTGGTCTGTAGTATTATATTGGTAGACTTAAAACTAAAATCTGGTTTTAAAAAATATAAATGAAAAATAAAAATCACGGCTGTGACTTTTTAAATGAAGGGATTTAGACATATAAATCCCTTAAGTGAGTTTTTTTTAAATCTCCGCCTATGTTATTAAAAAGCAATCTTTCCTATATACATTACTGACAGTTTATTAAAACTAAAAGACTTTTTTAAATTTATTTTTCTCATTTCTACATTATTTGCATTTCAGTTGAGACAGATGTTCATAAGTCCTTTGGTAGGTTTCCTTTCCTGGTTCTCACACATCAGTATAATACATCATAAAAAGCCAAACACAACTAGTTTCCACTTAGAACAAACTATGGGGAAAGTTCATGAAAACACTGGTATTGCTATAAATATTTGGCTTTGTAAATTTTGCTACAAAACTCGAATGTTGGGCCTAAAATACTAGACATTGTCCCTTTCAAGAGATGATGCATTATATTTTTGTAGTCTTGGGGGTAGTAATTATCACACTGATTATTAAAACCCATAAAATTTCAATTATAATACCTTAGTAACTACCACATGATGTGGAATTAATACAAAATGTTTACAAATATACTGCATAAATCCTATATTAATTTTACAAAAATATAATTTAAAAATTACATTTATTTTCCTTGTTTTTGATTAAAACGTAGAGTCCTAGAAATTATATGAAAAATGCTGTCAAAAGAAGTTGAAAATATAAACTTTTATAGTCTCGTTGCTATAGTCTCAAAAAGAAGGTCTACAATTTGTTTAAATCTGTAAAGATTCAGGGTCAGATTTTGAAAATTGCTCAGCACTCTGTAACCCCCATTTAGGAACTTTACATGAATCTGTTTAATATTTCAGAAGTGCTCAACTTCCAGCAGTTTCCACTGAGTTGAAAATCTGCCCACTCAATTTAGATGCCTAAATGGCCTTTTTTGAAAATTGGGGGACACAGTTTTCAAGCACCTACAATTGGGGCCCAAAGTCTGGTCCTGTTGAAGTATATGTCAAAACTCCTTGATGCAGTAGGCCCCAAATCAAAATCCCTGCAGATTATGTACCAAATAACTAGCTGTAAATGAGAATTAATTGATGGGTAGTTTATTGTATTCTCCTTGCAGGTACAGATAGCCTCTGCTGCTTTGCCACAAGCATGATTGTACTGAGACCATTTTCTTTCTTGATGAAGTGTAAAACTGTTTGTTTTTTATTTTTTAAACTAGATTGATAGAAGTAAAGATCTACATGCAGTTGAAGGTAAGGGCCAGCAACTGCCTCCAAATGAAGAGGGAAGAGAAAAGGACATTTTCACTGTTGAGAAAGCAAAGATCTTGAGCTGTAAAGCCAAAGATGATATGTCAGTGTCACACTGTGAACCCAAAGAGCAAGAAGAACAAGCAGTTATAAAAAACACTGACACTCTAGAAGCTCAAAAAAACACACAGCATAGGAAAAAAGGTAAAAAGTTGACTATGCAATATTTGTAGCTCATATTTAGAAAACCGATTGAAGTCCTGTAAGTAACTTCTACTCTTCATGGTTAAATTAAGTTAAGGTTAGAACTACTACTGAAATTTGGAAGAATGAATAACCCTTTCTGACCTTACCTGATAAGAATTTTTTTAATCGGTGTGATGTCACTGTAAAGTTTCAACAGAGAAATTCTTCAGATTACTGCCTCAATCATCTGCACTTTGAGTAACTTGGAGGATTTGAAACCTGACTCCATAGCTAAGGTTCCATTGGGTTTTCCACTTAAAGTTGAGTGTAAATGCTTAATAATTAAACATGAAGATTTTTAAAATCATTCTGAGATTTGTACTCTTTAGAGCCTTCTTGGTAATCTTAATATTTAAAATCATTGTCTTCTGAAATCCTTAGATTATAACTTTTCCAGTCTCCTATAATACGACAAACTCAAAGGTGAGAAAAACTCAACTTGTAATTGCACTGAGTGCTTTATCAACTATAAGCCCAGAATAGGGTAATTCATGGTGGAGGAAAATACAAAAAGCTCTTTATTATAACTCACCTGGTGTGAGTTTTTTGTTTTGCTACGGAAGCTGATGGAGCTACAGATCTTCCCATTCTCTGAGGCTCCCTTCTTGATTCCCCTGTCGATCCTGGCTTCCCTGTCCATGTGCATCCTGCTTGTCCCATCTAGTTCCACTGCTACCGTACCAACCCCTCTTCCTAGCTGCCTCTGTGCCTCCAGTTTGCTCTCATCCGTGTCTTCACTTTCAGCTTTCTTTGATTATGATAATGGGAGTTCCAATTCAGCAGTCCTAGTAAGGTTGGCCAGAGCAGAGTTTCTATCTGGTGAGCCATAAGAGTTTGCCAGGTGGAGAAGCAGACTCTGTAACAGTGACAAACTTCATGTGCCCCCTACCACCATGTCTCAGTCCTTAACAGAAGGTAGAAGGAAGGGGAGGTTTGCAGGCAAAAACATTTAGCAGCAGCAGAGGCGATATAGGGTGCAAGAGATTGGGGTGGGCAGGCAGATAAAGTTGCCTAAGAAGCAAAGTTCCTACTTTTCTGGTGAGGCAGGTTTTCTGTCTTATATACTTAATAAGGTGGAGCCCTGATTTGACGGCTCTTACTAGCTATGCCAGACAATGCCTCCCTGTGGCCAAACTTACAAGATTTGCAGGAAGTTTGGAGGCGCCTATGGGTGGTTTCAAGATGCAGTTTTTTGTGTGGATATGAACTGATGAATAAAATAATGATAAAATACTTTTGTTTGTTATTCATTGAAATATACTACTAGCTGCATGTCCTGATACAGGCACATGAATTCTGTAGAAATATTTGTTGGCTGCAACGTGAATGGTCATCGTAGAGAATCAACTTGACCCAGACCTGAGATAATGGTTCCAGGAAGGCTGTCCAGATATTACACTGTGTGCCATTTGGCAACTCTGAATCTGCTTGAAAGCTGAAAATGTTCCACATTTCCTCAATTTATTTTCTAAAGAAATTCATTACTTCTATTATGTGGTTTGCAGGTGTTATATAATCAGCATGGAGTATAGTTCTCTTTGACCGCTTAAGGAACTAACATTCTGCTGCATTTGCATTCTTGAAGTTCAAGCAATAGATTAAGAGGCTTTAAACTATAATAGTTTTTTTTGTCTATACTTAGTATTTTCAAACCTCTGAATATGTGGAGAATTTCATAATTAATCTGCCATTTCTAGGCTTTTGTGTAAGTATAGGAGGTTGTCTCACTAGTTAATGAAACTGACATCAGAGGCGTACTCCACAGGATATAAGCATCTAGATGAGCTAAATGTTAAAGATACTCTCAAGGGAGGGAGGATTATCCATTGGTGTGAGTTAGACTAGGAGTCGTGCCTCTTGGATTTTGTTCCCAACTGTATCACTAACTCAGTGTATGGTTTTGGATGAATCACTTTAAACTCTTTTTATAATAGGTATAATAATACCTTTCTGACAGGCTTAATTTTTGGAAAGCACTTTGAGGTACTCTTATGAAAGACACTGCAGAAGTGAAAAGTATTATTACTTAATCTAGGAGGTTTAGTTAGGAAATTGGCACTATTCTTTAAGTCAAATAATTGTTTTGTGGCTCATGTGTCCTAAATATGTCTATATTCTCATAGGGGAAAAGGTGATCTTCCATTGTGATCTGTGCGCATTCACCTCTCTTAGAATGTCAAGTCTTAATCGTCACATGAAAACCCATTCTGATGAAAAACCCCATGTGTGTCACCTCTGCCTTAAGGCTTTCCGTACAGTTACTCTCCTGCGTAACCATGTGAATACACATACAGGTATACTTATTATGTGAGAACGTGCTCCTTTTACTTGGTGTCTGCCAGATTTAAGTGGCATTGAAATGATCTTGTCTTCAGCCATCAGTCTGAATTCAAAACCCTGCATTGATTTTATGATTTTATTGGGAGTTCCATATGTAGAGCGGTGACACGACATGGCTTTAGTGTTTATATATATATTCAACAGAACCATCCTCAAGGTGAAATGAATTTCTCCTTTTAATGTCTGTGGGCCTTTTTCTTCCTGATATTTTAAAATAGGTATGTAATACATTTATTGTTTTAAAATATTTGAATCTTCAAAAAATGTCATATCAGTTTTTGATATTAAAACTATTTTCATTAATGTGTAAATGCTGATTTACTACTGAGAAATTACAGATATGCCTTTTTAAAAAATTCTAAATAATATGTTCTTACAGGGACCAGACCATATAAGTGCAGTGACTGTGAGATGGCATTTGTGACCAGTGGTGAGCTTGCACGACACAGGCGATATAAGCACACTCTAGAAAAACCCTTTAAGTGCTCAATGTGTAAATATTCTAGTGTAGAAGTAAGTGCAGTACTACTGAATCTCTTTTTTTGCGGGGGAGGAGGGATGTATGTTTTCAAATACAAAGGCCTGATATGCTGAGAGTTCAGTAGGTTTTTACATAAATGCATAAAATTACTTATGAGCACAAGTGCTTGAAGGATTGGGACCTAATGGTGCACCTTCATATTGTCTTTATTGACCTTAGTTTTACAAAACTCATTAACCATAGCAGATACACAGGTCAGAAAATGACATCTGTAGCCGCATAAGTTAAGCTACAGTATTGACACTGAACGACTGGGTTGGGTTGGTGAGATTCTCCTTAGTGCAGAGGGCTTGTGCATTGTTGTTTCCACCATTTTAACCCCATTACTTCCCTCCACAGAAGAGGGGTGGCCACACAGATAGCTGCTATAGTCCCTGCACACCACATGATCCCATAGACTGGCATGGAGATTGCCACAGGGGCAAGTGTAAGCAGAGGGAGATATTGGATCTCCAGATTCAATGGCCCATAAACTTGTGTAATGGCCACAAAGGGCTTAGTTTTCAGCCCCAGGATCTGGCCAAACATTGAGGGAGTGAAATCCATTCCTCCACTTCCAGGTGCCTTCACAAAGCCCAATTAATAAAACTTTCAGAAGTAGAGGATGAATTTCATTATTTATGAAGAAGCCTTTCAAAATAAAGACATTTATTCAGAATCATCACATTCTTATTTTGTCTGCTCACTCATTCTAATGAGTGAGCTCTTGTACTTTTTAAGTTAACATTTTCTGTGTTTATCTAACCCTTTTTTGAAAACAAACCAACAAATACATTTTGTTCTAATATTTTTTCTAGTTATTATCTAACACTAAAATGGCTGCTGCATGATGTATTTACAGTGACCCATATCCTACAAACAGGCGCTTGATTAACTTTATGCACATGAGTAGGCTTGTTATAGTCATTTGTTACTGCTAATGTGTAAAATTAAGCACTTGCTTAGTGTTTGTCGGATTGGCATCTATATTGTAATTCTGGGTCAAATAAAATAAAAACTAGAAAATGCCAGAGGTTCACATGGAATAGTAAGCATTCAATCATGCACCTACATTTGTGTCCACTACTATTGCAGTTACATTGTTAAATGACTATTTAGATGCTTAAGTGCCTGACATGCTGTGCCCAATTTGCAGCTGTGTACAAACCTTGCCCGTTCTTCTTTTCAAAATATGGTCCCTTAATTCTCCACATGCATTGTGCTAGTAGATTTTGAATAGTATTTAAATCTAAATTGAAATGATTTTTAAAAATATTAAATATACTCTGTATTTTTCTCTTTTTTTAAGTAAGGTTCTTATTAACCACTTTTTGCTATTGTAAACCTCACATTGAAGTTTCTGAGAGTTTTGCTTGAGTGAGTGCTGAAGAAGCTCTTAGATAGTTGTTGCTATGCAGTTAGGATTTGAGGCAGCACACACTTAAGCACATCCATGATTTTTACTTGAGTAGTGACCCTGAGTAGGGATATTCATGGGTTAAATTAAGCATGTATATCTTTTACACAAGAGATGACAATCTTTTCCAGATTGAAACCAATGTGATGAGCAAATATGTTACTTAGTATTGGCGTTTCCATTTTTTTCTCTATATGTTCTTTTTTTCTTTTGCTGG
This sequence comes from Chrysemys picta bellii, assembly GCF_011386835.1. NCBI lineage: Eukaryota > Metazoa > Chordata > Testudines > Emydidae > Chrysemys > Chrysemys picta. Next base: position 43,611,687 of record NC_088803.1, on the reverse strand, counting down.
TGTTTTCATAGCTGCCAAAGGGCGATGGGTGCCCTCATTAGGCTGCTTTGAAAATCCTAGCCTTTGTGCATTTGATGGAGGTGTACGCAGGGCCAGTTTCACTGTTTCCCCAGGTATAGTCAGTTTCCCTTTTGTTTGTGTGGATCTTCAATGCTCCTTGCAGGGGAGGAATGTTAAAAATACTCCTAAAAATTGTGATTGCAAATCCATTAAAATTGAAAGAGTGTTTTAATGACTGGTGTAGAACTTGAAATTGCTACATTTGTAAAATGGGTTAGATTTTAAGTCAACAGTGTCCCTTTAATATGGGTGGTGTTGAATAAATTTTTGACTTTTACACTAGGCAAGCAAATTGAAGCGTCATATTCGTTCACACACAGGAGAACGTCCTTATAACTGTTATCTCTGTAGTTATGCTAGCAAAGATACCTATAAGCTGAAAAGACATATGGTAACTCATTCAGGTAAGACTTATTAATGTAATGGGTAATATATATATTTTACAGTTTTGGTAAATCTGTAGGACTACATTTTTTTTTTTTAAACTGGCCTCAATCCAGCCCTGAAATTGCTGCTGCAGTTTTACACGGACAGTTTTTTCACTTATGTTTTGTGTGTCACAAGAACATACATGGAAAAATGTTCATGTAAAATTGTTGGATCTGTTTTTAAAACTACCTTTGAAAATTTGACCTATCAGATTATGACAATTTTTTAATTGCATTCATTTTGTTTAAACTGACATTTACTGATAAGAAATAAAACGTTCAGTGTTTTCACTTGTGTGCTCTTTTTTTTTTGTGATACAAAACTGAAAATTGGATCAGGTCTGGTTAATTTTACATGCATGTGTCTCACAGTCAGGGAGGATTTAAAAAAAATAGCTGCCCCAAAATGTGGGCATGACTGTGGCACATCTGTTTCCTAAAAATACAATTCTTTCATGTAAATTATTTTGGCAAATGAGTAACTGCAAATCCTGTAATTATAACTTGCACTATTTTAATATTTATGGCAAAATAACAAAAGTAATTTGTTCCTGATGTGCTCTCCTATTTCCTTATGGAATCCCAGTGAAGACAAACAGATTACAAAGTCTGCTTGAGAGCCGAATTTAGTGTTAGCAATTGTGCATTTTCCTACATTAAACACAGCAGAAAAGAAGAACAAACAGTGCAGCATCAGGGCCATAGATGTCCATGGGAGAGGTGCATTTGTATCAAATATATATGTAGAGCTGCTGAGCATATATTATCTAACTTCTCATGCTTTTTTCATAGGAGAAAAACCCTATGAATGTTATGTTTGTCAGGCCAGATTCACACAAAGTGGTACCATGAAAATCCATATATTACAGAAGCATAGTGAAAATGTGCCCAGATACCAGTGTCCACATTGTAATACATTTATTGCAAGAAAAAGTGATTTGGGTGAGTTCGGATTTAAGAAAAAAATGGAATGCAAATGCATAGGGAATTTGGTATCTTTTCTTACTGTTCATAGGCTATAAAAATATTCATTGACTTATTTTTATCATTGACTAAAAATATTCCTAGGGAAAAAATATTCATGAATTTCTCCTGCTGAGGGGTTGTGGTGCCATCTTGTGGTTGCTATAAATTGGTACAGTTATAATGCTCCACATCAAGAGTTAACATTTCCAAGATATTACTAAATACCTGTGGCATTAGGAAAATCCATTTTCCAGAGCGACAGCCCTAACAAAAATCTAGGCCATAGATTCTCTACTGCACAGAGTGGAAACTCAGTGTGGCAGAAGGAGCAGATCTTGATAGGACCGTCACAGTTTCCAGATTCTGTTCCAGCCCCAGCCCAAGCGTGAAATAAAAGTGGGTGTCAGACCAGAAATCTGAGGAGCTGGAAATATATTGAATGTTTTTAATACACTGATATCCTTGAATATATAAGATCTGCTTGTACCTTTGTATTTGTCCTTGACTGTCTTTTTAACTTTACTTGTGAATTTTGGAGCATTTTACTAATGAGGCTTCAAAGAGTACAAGGAATCATATTCATAATCAATTCATAAAGTGTATATTAACTTTTAATCTTGCTTTCATATATGCTTAGCAGGCAATATTTGTACTATATAACTTCTAAATTCCATTAAGGAGTTGTAGCAGATCTATTTTCAGGTTCTGTAAGTTTCATGTGACATGACAGATGATGGTGTACAATAAATAGAAATGACCTTTAACTCTTTGGGTCTTTTCCCATCAAGCAGAAAGCAAACCACTATATTCTGATGTAAATACTTAAATTCTTTATACAACTCATGGATTTTTTTTCTCATTGGTAAGAAATATCACTACGGTACTGGTGCATATGCAAATTTATGCTTAAAATATCATAAATGAAAGCTGGATATATGCAGATTAAATTTTCAGTTATACAAACCACTATATTGCAAATACAAACCCACCTGAGTTTCCAGAAGAATTATGATTATGCTAACTCTGTATCTGAAACAATACTTCATTTGCATACCAATAAAAGTATCAGTATCCATATAGTTCACTTGTAAATTGATGTCTTTAAGTAATATGAAGACCTCATAGAAACCAGATTTCCGTTAACAAGCCACCGTATTAGAAATACAATCTATTTGTTATAATTGAGTCAATATAACTGACCGGTTCCAAACAAATTTATACAAAAGGCCAAGATTTTCAAACTAGGAGCCTAAAGTTAGGGTCTTAAATGGATACTTAAGTACCAACCTGATTTTCAAAAGTGCTGAATAGCCAAAAGATACAATTTGGGTCAATACTGCACATTTTTCAGCTTCTTGTACAAGGCTCATGCCTTCATCACAAGTGTGTGTGCATGTGTATGTGTGTGTGATTTGATTAAATAAGTTATCATAGTGGGCTCCCAGTGAGGTGGGTTGAGGCATAAAGGGCCAGATTTTTAAAGGTATTTAGGCAGATAAAGATAGGCACCTAGGCACATTTGGAAAACCCACTAAAGGCCTAACTCAAATTGAAATCAATTAAATATTTATTTATAAAGGTAGAAATACGGTAGGGTGCTTACTTATGGAATTTGTCTTTGTTCAAAGATTGTCACCTAACAAGCACCTATTGATTGTCAGCAAGCCCACGTATACTGCAGGTACAATATTACAATACGGTAAATATCATTTTGGGCCACATTGTCAAAGGTACTTAGGTGCCTAAAGATGCATAATGATTTCAATGGACGGTAGATGCCCAAACTGCTTAGGTGCTTTTGAAAATCCCTCTAAGCGCCTAAACAACGTTAGAAAATCTGGTCTTTTGTGCCGCTGCCCCATAGGTGATGCCAGTAGACTGTTTTTTTGGCTCCTGTTCAGAGGTAGTAAGGGCCTGGAAGGTTCCTTGTCAGCTTTCTTTCACACCCCTTCCCCCTCCCTCCAATGTACACCTATTCAGGGCTATTCACAGACTAGCCTTTTGTCTGAAACTATGGACATCCAAAAATCCATCTTCAGCTACCACAACTTTTCAATGTAATGATCTTTAAAACTGTTTTAGGTGTCCACCTACGAAAGCTGCATTCCTACCTTGCCGTAGCGATGAAGTGCCGTTATTGTGAAGCTCTCTTCCATGAGCGCTATGCTCTTATTCAGCACAAGAAAACTCACAGAAATGAAAAACGATTCAAATGTGATCAGTGCAGTTATGCATGCAAGCAGGTATTTACACTAATTGGAGTGTGATTGTTTATTCAGTTGATATTTCTGTGGGGTAGGCTTGGCTTTAGGGTTATATTTGTTACCACAATCTAGCTAAAATACTGTGTTTATATTTATTTGCAAGATAACCGGGTTATGAATGAATGATAAATTAGTAATGCAAAAAAATCGTAAACTATTTGCTTATGAAAAATCACTCAGACATGATCTGTTCGAAAGTAGAAAATAAGAGCAGTTATTTTCACTGCCATTGTGATAAAACATGGTATTTGCATCTTATTTGTAGTATTCAACATGTACAGAATAAAGTTTTTTCAGTCCGAACTGGCATTTATATAAAACAAATAACAATATGCTATAAAAGTAGCTTGGAAGCCATGCAATACAAAATGTCAGGAAAGGCTGGATTCCTGGAGTAGGTTATTTTTCATAAGAAGTAATTTGACATAGGATACTGTATTCCTTGCCTAATTTATTTACACAGTTTACATTTTTAATAGGTTAGATGTACCCCATATCTTACAGATATAGACAACTCTTTAGAAACTTCATTACATTTCATTTAGAAATGTTCATACCCTCAATCAGCTTTGTTCTATTTATCTGGCCTTGGCTGAAACAAACTTCTTAGTGGACCTTTTGTTATCTACATATTTCTATCTTATACCTATTCTAGAAGGAATTTTCATACATCTGAAAATGGAAGAATTAAATCATGCTATATGTTTCATACATTTTTTGCTATATCAGTAACCCAGGGAAGCATATTTATCCCAATATATAATGTTATAGTCTTTGTTTTATTCCTGGATGATGTGATTAAAGAGTTACGTACACTCTAGACAAATCATTTTACACTATATTTCAATCCAAAGAAACTTATTTTTGGATACTCTGATTAGAGAATTATGTGCAGTCCAGACATGATGAATTTTCATCCTCTTAAGTTGTATTTAGAAATCTGTCATGTTTAAAAACTGAAATATGTGGCCATGCTCTATGGAATATTTATTTGTTCATAACAGTTATTAACTCCATTATTACCCTTGCATTAGCAATGTATGTACTATACATTAGCACAATTAAAATCTTCACAATCCAAAGGAATAAACAGGCTATAGTAGTATAAGTTTTTCTGAAAAGAATTCATAAAAAACACACAGGATTCTTTCATTGAGACTCCTGCTCTAAGTGCTTTTAGAACTGTCATTGGAAAAGTGTGAAAATGTAGTGACTTGTTCTGCCTGTTGATTTTTAGAAAGATTCTCTCACACTCAGGAAGAGACTTAAACTATAGAGAGAAGATAACTAAATATGGATCAAAAGCATGGATTCTCAGTCAGACAAGCATACTCTGTAGTAGAAAGGGATATTTAACTTTTAAGGCTGGGCTTTTAAGCCCACTAAAACCGTGTATAGCTTTCTCTTGCCATTGCTCCCCTGAAGTGAGTAACAAAGTGTAAAATACTGAGAGCTCAGTAATATGGGTTTTCACGTGTGTTCTTTATAACTTCAGCAGCTTATTAATTTTAAATAATTTCTGTTGAATTAAAACCACTTTGCCCTCTGAACTCACCAGTTACCACTTGTCCGAGGAAAGGAGGCATTCTCTTATCTAGTCAGCTGTCCACTTGTCTGGGGAAAAGAGGGCAGGAGGCAAGCCAGATCTTGAAGAGGTTTTTGAAGCTGCAGTATGCAGGTGTGCATTCTCTACAAGCAGCAATCTTTTCTACCCTCTCTGATGCCGTTGCTATTAGTCATTCCTTCCCACTGTTAATTACATAGGCCCTGATGTGCTAGCTTAGACTGTTCCCTTGCAGAGTTCCATTTCCTTCAGCACGTCTCCAGATGCATGCAAGGATCCATATCAGTGGATCTCACTGCATCATCGGGGCCATGCAAACTCAGCAGGGGTGGAGTTTCCAATAGACAGTAGGAGACAACGTCTTAAGTACCCACCAACTCTTAAAATAACATTTTAAAAAAAATCTAAACAGTTAACTTATTCTCTCATTTTTCTGAAAAGGTTTGTTTTGTTCCAATCATTTTTTAAATCATTGCTCAGTAAAATAATTGACACTCTTGAATGTTCTGGTAAAGTGAAAAATTTAGGAAAATACAAACTAAATCTCAGTACTCAGCCCTTAACATTTTATTTCAGGGATCACTGTTCTCCAGGTGATGGTACACATTGGGTAAAATCCTGGTCCCATTCAAGTCAGTGACAGTTTTGCCATTGACTTCAGTGGGAGCAGAATTTTACCCTACATATTCTTCAGTAACTGTGCTCTGTGAGACAAATGAAGGAAACTGCAACAACCTTGGACTCTAGTTTTCTTGCTTGTCACAAAAAGTTAGTTATGTTTTAAACATTGTTTTCTTCGTTTCAGGAACGACACTTGATTGTGCATAAGCGTACACATACTGGTGAGAAACCCTTCACTTGTGTATGTTGCAGCAAATGCTTCCGGCAGAAGCAGCTTCTAACTGTTCACTTCAGGAAATACCATGATTCCAATTTTAAACCAACAGTTTATGAATGCCCTAAATGTGGCAAGGGCTATTCACGCTGGGTAAGGTACTTCCTTTTAAGGAATCTCAATGGGGAGATATCTTTAGTTAAGTACTACATACCACATTTTTATAAAGAAGCAGTCTACTGGCTGAACTGAATCTCCTGCTAGCTCCTTGATGCAGAGCCACCAATAGGCTTTTCACAGATCTTACATCAAAGGGTTAATACATCTGATAATTTTCCACTTTATATAAAAGGCCAGGTGTTTGTTTCAAGAATTTTATTGGTACAATGCAAGTTGGGAATTAATAAGATTGAAAGTGCAAATCGTCTATTGATAGAAAATAAAAGGCAAATAAGAAACAAATGTAAATATCTGGAAAGTATCCTAGATAGGTACCAAAAGACAAACAGAAGAAACAGAGAATATATGTAAAGTAGAAAATACAAGGAATAGTTCAGCAAAGTGAATGAGAGAATAATAATCCTATTCTTCAAAACCATATGCTACCAGCAGAATTTGTATCTCAGCCAGCTCCCTGAGCACACAGGATACTGTGTTAGCAACAAGAAGTGTTACTGGCGTTCGGATTTGTGATTATAGTAGCTTCAAAAGCTGGTCCTATCTTCTTTGTAAATTTGATATTTTATAAACTATTTTATTCACTTATGAATCAAACAAAGATGCTAGATCTGATTTTAAGTCTGCCAGTCTTTATAATGTTCCTTTAAAGTGGAATTTAAAAATTTTTACTGGAACAATCTTCAGAAGTTTGATAAGCAGCAAGTCATTGAGATTAATTGACTTTTTTCTAGTTTTCTAAAATCTATATATTAGAAACTTGAAATGTTTGTCTCTCTGTGTTTAAAATGCATAATTGCATTAATACTGCATTCATATGTCTGTGCTTCATTGTCCTATCAGAATAATATGCATAAGCATGCTGAAAGCTGTGGATTGGTGAGGGCAAAATCTGTTACACGCCGCAAAGGAAGCAAGGGCAAAAAGAAAAGATGTGACAGACTAAAACATGATGTTAAGCAAGAAGGTAATCAGCTAATAAGTTAGAATTTAATCAAGTAAATTGGAATCAACCAGATATGGCTAAAGATGTGAATCTCCTCCTGTGATTTAATTAATATTTCACAGTGAGGTTAATTTAAGTGCTAACATAGGATGAATGTTTGTTTCAGACACCTTTTTGTGTGTCAGAAAGCCCAGTCATCTGAGTGTGAGTCATTGCTCAATTATTTATTCTGGAGCCACTGTTCCCCTGCTCATGTAAGTTTTCTCCCAGTCTCCCTGCCCAGCAATAGGCAAAAATGCAGCACTGTTCTTTAATCAAGGAAGATGAAGGCCACAGAGTTTTCTCTTGTGCGGATCGGCGTGGGTCAGCAGGCAATAGGGACCAAATTGAAAACTCCTGAGTATCACAAACCAAGCTCCTCCCATTTGTGATGCCAAACTAGGATGCTGCTTAGAGTAGACTGAGCATGTCTTCATAATATGATCATTCCTCTTCTTTATCTTGTGTTTGGTCATCAGAGGAATAGTAAAAATGACTATTTTGAACAGAATTGGGCTTCCCAGTTAACATGCCATTGAGATGAGTAAGACAGTTCAGACCTCAAAGCTATTGTTTCAGGCTGTCTGCAGGCTTGGGCAGACACATTTGTTTTATTATTATCTCTGATTTTTAAAATACAACTATAGGCTCCCATCCAGTACTTTGGGCATCTATCCCATAAATTAAAAATCACAAGATGAACAGAGGGATTACCCCTAGATATCTGTTTCTCTCACTCTCCTCAGCAGCCTTAACAAAAGGGGTGGGGGAGTCAAGGTGAGCTTTGCATCATGTCTGGAGAGCTGCCTGGGCTATGGCAGATCAAGGGTGGGGAAGTGAGTTACCAAACTGAGAACCTCTCACAGAGAACTCCTGCCAGCAGCTCAGGCACCTCTGAGGCACGCTGTGTTGGTTTACAATTTGTTCACATTTTGAAGGTTATCTTTACAGTCATCAGGGCCATATAGTATAATAAGCTTAGATTCTGGAGTACAAGATGGTAGCCAATATGAAAAGGTACTGGCTCATTCATCCACTGCAAGCTTGTCCTATTTGACCCTTTCTAAGCATGAGTAGGCAACACAATATTTAATGTATTGGCGGGCAGTTTACACTGATTTTTCCCCCCCCTGTATGGGCAATGCCACTGGGATAACATTTCACATAATGATAATTGTGATGATATAATTTTTCAAAGTCTGATGAATACATCTCAAGGTGGAACGTCAGCAGGTGGTTTTACAATAGTGTTCCCTCCACTCCTTTCAGTGGTGAGGCTGCAATGGTTATGACTGAAGATTTTAAAAGAAATGCCAGTGTAGACCCAGACCTAGGTTTTGCTTGTGGTTTTTGTATTTGCAGTACTTATGTTGTGTAGACTTTTGCTGCTGCTGTTTGCTACATGCAGACTATGAGAATTTTTGTGCATCTTCAGCTCTTGGGGTGAGAAATTCAGTTTGCTGGAATTTAAATAATGTCTCTACAAGCACTAGAGAGATGGAATGCAACTACTTCCTATTATTTGACTCTCTCGGATCTTACACACTAAAGCACTGGGTCCAAATTACTTTTTTCAACAGTTAGTATTTGGGGCTGAACAAAGGCAGAGGAAGCGTTTTCCACACACACTTGGAATATTGACTATAAGATATATAATTGGCTTCTTAAAAGATCATAGTATCACAAGAACTTTTGACTCTTTTGCTCAAGTTTAAAAATGGATTTGTGGTGTCTTTCTGACTGATGAATAACATGCTCTTCTGCTGCCGTTGAAAATGAATTTAAATTTTTTTTTTAAAGAAATTCCCTCTTCATCATTCTGCCATGGATGTGAGAAGTATGTAAGTCTCCAGTTAATTAACGTTGAGGTCTCTGCTGGTTAGTAAATCATTGGTGCTACTCAGTAGCATTGATTATTGTACATTACAACTAAATTGATCCATCAAAGTTGAGAACAGAATCCTAATGGTAGCAAGGTGACATTTATAACAGAATGTACTCTCCTCCAAAATTGGAGACTTTAAAATAAAAAATGTAGTGGTGTATTATAGACACTGAAAATGTTTTTTCCCCCTACAGTGAAACTGCAGAATGGTAAATTCATTTAGTATTTAATTCTTTCTCTAGTTGACAATTATGATGTTTAATTTTTCTGCAAAGCTGTTGACCTGGGATCATTCCAAGATGTTTCCTTTGTGAACACTGAATGCTGTGCCAGTGAGATTGTCCCTGTCGTATATGGAATAGAAACAAGTACTCCGAGGGAGCAGAAAACAGAAATGACTTGTGAAATGATCCTCAACATGATGGACAAATAATACAAACACAATTCTGATTTCCATTGTTAACGTACAGAATGTCAGTTTGTATACTAGTGCAAAGTTTGTAAGCATGTTAAGGGAAGTAAGCTGTAGAAGGTATTGGTTTCTGTAAAAGTTGCTAAAAAGTTGTTAGCTAAAGTTACATGGAAGCCACATATGTTCTAACATGTTCACGTCAGCGTCAAAGAAAAACAAATTTTAAAACTAGGCCGTGGAAAAAAAGTTGAATTTATTCAATTTACTTTTCATTTTTCTTCCAGATTTAGTTACAGAATTACATACAATTTTCAAGCAGATTTATTCCACAGTAGCTCTGTGTTCCTGTCAGATCCAGATCTATGTGACCTTCAGCTTGTTTGCATTTACCTCATGGTGAACACATTGTGAAAGGCAACATTATTTTGATGCAAAGAACATAGCTAGGTCTTCTCTCGGAACACTAAAGATCTTAACAAATCTGTACAATTTTAGCCTAGTATAGTACTTTTTTTATATATATATGCATATGTATCTGGATACCCTGTCAGTAAGTTCATTGTAACATTATTAACTTTACAATATATATACTTTTAATCTCTTAATTTTAAAAAGGACACTTCTTTTATAACATAACAACCAAGCCTCAAAACTGGGTAAGGCCTTGGTCAAATTCTCCTCCCATTTAACACCAGTTTTACACAGGTGTAACTCCATTGATTTCAGTTGGGGCACTTGTGATTTACACCAGGGTGGGAGGAGAATCAGACCCTTGTTTTTTGGTTGATTATTAGGACTTTTATAACCACTTTTGCACTATAGCAGGGGTCGGCAACGTTTGGCACACGGCTTGCCAGGGTAAGCACCCTGGCGGGCCGGACCAGTTTATTTACCTGCTGACGTGGCAGGTTTGGCCGATCGCGGCCCCCACTGGTTTCCATTGGCCTGGGACGGCGAACCGCGGCGAGTGGGGGCCGGGATCGGCCAAACCTGCCGCGTCAGCAGGTAAATAAACTGGCCCGGCCCGCCAGGGTGCTTACCCTGGCGAGCCGCATGCGAAACGTTGCCGACCCCTGCACTATAGTTTGAAAAGCTTTAGTAGAGTAGTAAGACTGTCAGGTGGCCTGTGATTGAATGTTATCTAGCAATTTTCATTTTCTTAACTATTTTCTTGTAGTTTGCTTTTTGAAAAGCTGTCTTGCATGTAGCTACGTGCATATGACTGTAAGAATGGGCTTATACTTGGAACTTGATCCAAAGCATATAAAGGTCATTTGAAAGATTCCCATTGACTTAAATCACTTTGGTTCAGACCTCTAACAATATATGCTTGTTTTTAAAAAATATGAAAAGTATTTTAACAATGTTCATGGGACATACTGTATGTAAAAAGCAATGAAATTCTAGTCATTTTAGCTTTTTACCAATTTGTTGGAATCCCCACTTTTATACCAGTCTTACTGCTTAGTCTTCGGGACAATCGCAAATAGTACCATTGATTGATTGTTGGTTACAGTGAGCAAAACCAATTTTTGCATTATTCACTCATTTTTACTTTCATTTACAAATAATATTTGAAAGCATGCTCAAAATATAAAATATATACTTTAAATATATACTAGCATTTTCAGTGAAAACATGCTTTTTTAAACTAATTTTAATGACAAGTCATAATGAACAAATTTTATTTTAATTAAAAAAAACCCCAACATATATTTGATTTTCAGATGTGGAGTAAGTTATGTATCTGGATTGTTTTTATGAGTGTTACAAATCCTGCTGTCTTTATTCAATCAAAACATCATCATAACTTCAGCAAGGGTTTTGCCTGAGGAGAAATGCAGAATTTGGTTCACTTTAGTTGGCTGACAGCCTAATTCTAATGTTTTTAAAGGCAAATATTTTAACACAAAGCTACACATACTGTAAATTCAAACTGATACTCCACTTATATTCTGCGCGTAGACCTAATTATGTACTATAGGTTTTTAATTATCCTTTTAACAATGCTTTTGTAGCCATGACAATAAGATTCTTCTGTGTTCCGTGCATTCCAAGCTAACTGAGTTTAAGTATTCACGTCTGAAAGAACACTTACATGTTTTGGTTACTTTTAAGAGGTTAATAAATGCATGTTTATTTTCAATTAATATAGTGTTAAGAACTTTATCCTGTCCTTTACATGGCAAGTATAACTAGATAGCTTGTAGCAGCTACACTACTTCGAAATAAGGCCGATCCTGTGATGTGCTGAGACTCAATTACCATTGAACGTGGGAAAGCAATCTCACCCTCTTGTGCACCAACACACATCTAGGAGTTAATGGTGGTGAGCAACTCACCAAAGGCACTTGTCATCTTGCAGACTGGAGTACCCAGGTTAACGAGATACAGTGTGATGCATGCTGCCACAGGACAGGATCAAGTCCTTAAACTACTACTGATATAACTACTTATTACAGTAGTTACAGCTTTTATAATGCAGTGCGATACCCCATCCAGTTTTGTAATGTAAGTAATTTAGAATCAATGGGAAGGCGGTGTACTTGAATCAGTTAACCTTGCTGGTTTGTTTAACCCACATTCCATAATAACAATGTTATGTGGCTGTTCAGATTCATAGTCTGTGTTCATATTCTGTGGCAGTTTGTCTAATGATAATGTTTACCTATTTCTAATAAGCTAATAGTTAATGCTGATTACTTAAATTACCTAACAAGACCTAGGTTTTAAGAATGGTTTTGTTTCTATTATGGAAGTGTGAATGGTATTGTTGGCCTAGCATGCACTAACGTTAACATTCTTCATCTGAAAATCAGAATATTGGTTTCTTTGTTTAAAATTCATAACAATGTTGTGTAAACATTTCACCATTTTCTGTGTATAAACTGTTTATTTTGAATCAGAGTAATTTGGCTTTCTTCTTATTCTAAACCAGAAAATCAGACTGCTTGAAATAAAAGATATTTTCTCTTATTTGTGAACTCAAAGTAGTTATCATTTAAGCCATTTATAAATTGAAAATAATGTATGCTTTTGAAGATAGAAAGATAGTACTTTAAATCCATGAGGAGTCTGTTCCTAATTGTAGTCTTTTGCCATTCAATCTAATTCCACTTTTCACTGAAACCAGTGGTGATTCTGTCTGAATAAGAACTATAGGATGGAGGCTTTTAGGTACTTTTGTATCTGTGACTTGAGTCAGGTTATGATGAACATTTTACAAAATGCTAGTTTTGAGGATATCTGATCAAAAAGCTATACATAACTATGTGGATTTTAAGACAATATATGGATATGATTAAATACAGTATAGAGAAATAAGATCGCAGCTGTAATCCTAAGAATTAAATTGATCAATGGTATTTAAGAGGCCAAAGGAAAAATTATTTTAAAAGTTTGATTGTAATGCTTTAAAGGTTTAAATGTTGTCTTGTATTTCTTTATTTTGTATTTTAGTTATTCCCAAAGAGCTATTGAGAAAACTTGTGTTGTCTGTTACCAGTTTTTTTTTTAGATAAAGGGCCTAATTGTCAAAAGTCACTTTTAATATTACGTTTGCAGTTTTGTACTTGCAATCCCTTCTGAGTGCAAATGCTAGAATTTAAATGGCAGTTATTTGATTTTCAATTACAGATGTGTGTATCTGCAAATCAGGTAGTTAATCAACAAAATTTTATTATTCCACAAAATTAGACTATCTTAAGGCTATTTAAAAATTCAGTCTAAAAAGCGCAAAGACTTTTTGTGCAACTGTCTCAACAAAAATTGGATAGAAGTTGGGAGATACTTTTGCAAGGGGGAAAGTTTTATTTGTTAGGGGTTTTATGATATTTTTATCCTGTTGGGAATGACTCATGCACCAATATTACAAATGCTAATCTCTACATTAGCAATACAACATGACAGAGCATCAGAAAAACAATTTTTAGTGGGTCTAAGTGTGAGACTACCATCTAACTTCAAGCAGTTGTAATAAACAGAAGTAGAGCATTTCTAAGAGAGAGTAGAACACTTAGCTTCTGAGTTTTCCCCACAAAAATAAGCAATAGTCTTCCCTTTAAATAGTTGATGGCTTCTATGCAGGCATGTAGAACACACATCCAATAGACTAAGGGGAACAGGTGGTTAAAAGAAAAGGTGTGTGTGTTTTAAATTGAGCACCAAGCATAAAATGTATCGGATAGCTGGAAGCATAGCTGCTTCCAGAGCTTAAACATATGAAATATGAGGCAGCAAAAATAATAAAATACAGAACTGGCCATCAGACTTGAAATCTCCCCCAGACAGATGTATAACCCATTTCAAATCATGTATAGAAAACTACCCAATCCTACTGTCAAAAATAACAGGCTGGGGACGTATCTGTTCGAAAATGCAAACAACTGCTTGCACAACAGTGATAAATTAAGCACTATGCTGTGTATTGACATTATGATGGAAGTAATAACGACAGTTTCCTTAAGATGGCAGTCTAAGTTCATTTGTTTGGTCACTCACTAGGTGAAAGTCTTAATCAGGTAAATGTTAGAGGTTCTTCAGATTTTTCATCTTTATGTTTGTTTAAGTGTCTATTAAAGCTGCAGCAGGAGTTCTTTGTGGCATTTTGCCTTGAGTGGGCACAGCCATTCCAGGTGTATGTAGAAAGTGTGGTCACTGCACCACCCTTGGAAAGGATGTGGAGTGCACAGCTCACGTATGCTCCCACTAAAGAGCTTGTAATAGCATGGAAGCTGGAGCTGCCCTTGAACAAAGGAGAGCACAGCCACTGCCACTGTGCTGGATATCTGCATGGCCGAGTATGCAAGGGGGAAAAACTTTCCTTGCCCTTATGTGTCCACATGCCACAGCACTAAGAATTTATGTAAAACTATTTGCCAAAAGAAAGCAGTGGGTCATGAGATAGTTAACCTGTGGAGCTCATTGTTCCAATATCACTGACACAGAGTTTATTAGAATTAAAAAAAAAGAATGACATGGGTAATGAGATAATAAAAATAATGTATAAGGGATATAACACCTTCCCCCCCCCCCCTCGACCAATGTTTCAGGGAATAAGCTAACCACTAACTGCCTGGGGGTAGGAAAAAAATCTATAAATGGTAATTGTCCATTATGTGGTTTCTTGCACATTCCTTTGAAGTGTATGGCAGTTGATGACGAGATACCCAACTAGATGGAACCCATCTAATTCAGTGCATCAATTCTTCTAGACCTGTATTTACTAAGGCTTAATAACGCAACAGTGTAAAAATACTGAGAGCCTAATTCCCAACTGTAGAATCCCAGTTGACTTCAGTGCAGTTACACTGATGTAAAATTAGAGTAATGTAGACATTCAATAGTTAAAGCACCCCTTTAAAAATTGTTGTTTTTTGCCTAGAATGAAAATGTTTGTTCATGTTCATTGTCCCTGAGCTGTATATGTGAAGTTAGCTCCTATATATATAGGCTGTGCCTGACTAACCTAATTGCCTTCTATGATGAGATAACTGGCTCTGTGGATGAGGGGAAAGCAGTGGATGTGTTATTCCTTGACTTTAGCAAAGCTTTTGATACGGTCTCCCACAGTATTCTTGCCGCCAAGTTAAAGAAGTTTGGGCTGGATGAATGGACTGTAAGGTGGATAGAAAGCTGGCTAGATCGTCGGGCTCAACGGGTAGTGATCAATGGCTCCATGTCTAGTTGGCAGCCGGTTTCAAGCGGAGTGCCCCAAGGGTCGGTCCTGGGGCCAGTTTTGTTTAATATCTTTATTAATGATCTGGAGGATGGTGTGGACTGCACTCTCAGCAAGTTTGCAGATGACACTAAACTAGGAGGCGTGGTAGATACACTAGAGGGTAGGGATCGGATACAGAGGGACCTAGACAAATTAGAGGATTGGGCCGAAAAAAACCTGATGAGGTTCAACAAGGACAAGTGCAGAGTCCTGCACTTAGGACGGAAGAATCCCATGCACTGCTACAGACTAGGGACCGAATGGCTAGGTAGCAGTTCTGCAGAAAAGGACCTAGGGGTCACAGTGGACGAGAAGCTGGATATGAGTCAACAGTGTGCTCTTGTTGCCAAGAAGGCTAACGGCATTTTGGGCTGTATAAGTAGGGGCATTGCCAGCAGATCGAGGAACGTGATCGTTCCCCTTTATTCGACATTGGTGAGGCCTCATCTGGAATACTGTGTCCAGTTTTGGGCCCCACACTACAAGAAGGATGTGGAAAAATTGGAAAGAGTCCAGCGGAGGGCAACAAAAATGATTAGGGGTCTGGAGCACATGACTTATGAGGAGAGGCTGAGGGAACTGGGATTGTTTAGTCTCCAGAAGAGAAGAATGAGGGGGGATTTGATAGCAGCCTTCAACTACCTGAAGGGGGGTTCCAAAGAGGATGGAGCTCGGCTGTTCTCAGTGGTGGCAGATGACAGAACAAGGAGCAATGGTCTCAAGTTGCAGTGGGAGAGGTCCAGGTTGGATATCAGGAAAAACTATTTCACTAGGAGGGTGGTGAAACACTGGAATGCGTTACCTAGGGAGGTGGTGGAGTCTCCTTCCTTGGAGGTTTTTAAGGCCCGGCTTGACAAAGCCCTGGCTGGGATGATTTAGCTGGGAATTGGTCCTGCTTTGAGCAGGGGGTTGGACTAGATGACCTCTTGAGGTCCCTTCCAACTCTGATATTCTATGATTCTATGATTCTATATATTTTCTTTGGAATCAGCCATAAACTGTTGTTTTACACACACCTTCTGTTGGCCTCCATGGGATTTCCATTCATAGAATGATATTGCTCTAAGGTTTTAATCTAAGGTTTATATTAGTTCAAATCTTGCATTTAGTGATTTATTAAGTAATGAAGAAGTAGCTTTGTCTTATTCCCTAGTAGATATTTGTCAGCATTAAAAAACTATCACACAATTAAGCATGATTGACTTTCTAAAAAAAGGAACCCAGGACTGGATAGGGACATGACATATTTAAGTACTGAAATTAGTAAAACTGTAACTGTGTATTTTATTATATCTATGAACCTGTCTTACCTGTTTTTCATAAGCATTTCTTCTAACAATGAAAGCAGATCATATTTAGCATTTATATATTGTTCTACCTCTTCAAAGCACTGAACGAGCATTAACTAATCCTCACAATACCCCTGAGATGTAGGTAGTGCTGAGTTGAACCTTTGGCCAGTGACGAAGTCTTAAATTGTCCATAGCAGGTGAAAGGTGGCAGGTGGATCATTTTAACATGTTACGTAAAACTGTGGTTGAAAGTACAGAACAAAGGCAAAGAAATGATGTAAACTAATTTTATCAGAACTAAGAGGAATGTTAATTAGGGGTTCAAAGCTATGAGAGAAATACCAGTTTTGTTATAGCAACAGACCTTATGGTGAGGTGAAGTGTACACATATCAACCATTGGCTGCTTGTTTTGATTTGAGAGTTTTGGATGGGACAAAGTTGCCACCTCTTTTAGGTATTTATTTTCTGTGGAGTACTTGGCAAACTGCTCTGCTCACAGCATGAGAATGGAGCAGTGTTGCCACATGTGGGGATGCAGGGTTTTACTATCTGCCCTTTTTCCTGATCCTAAAAGATGTCCTGACCAGACTAGATGAGGAGAGGGAATCGGGTGATATTCATCTCCATGGCTGTGCCCTGAGCAACTCCTGAGATGTGAATTTAAGGTTCCTACTGCTCCCCTCCTCCCCGTGTGTCACTTTCCTTCGCTATTTTATACCTCTTACATCTTTCCTCTCTCTCATTTTTTGCTATCTACTTAGTGAGAGTCTGGCTTAGCCAAACAGGTTCAGTGCAAAACTTTGCTGTGATTCCTCTGGCTAGCTAAAAGCGATGCTGTGTGTTGTGCCTGTAGCTTTCTGACAACTAAAGTGCAAACATGACAAACCAAAGCCGCATTTCCTTATCTTTTTGCTCTTCAGTGCCTAGTCCCCTTTGTGTACATTTGTCTCTCTTTGTAGACGAACAAGCATGGAAAAGAACCAGAGGCCATAGCTACACTGATATCCCCAGGATTGCTACAGCAGATCTATCTGTCATGGATATAAAAATGCTAGCAGCTTCTCTACATTAGTGCTCCCACTGTTGCTTGCACAAGTGGCGTTGCTACCATACTAGAGCAGTGATGGGACAACTCCCCAAATCCTACCCTAAAATAGCCTCCTTTCCCTTTTCCGCCTCGTGGATAGGTAAGATTCTCAGATTCTCACACAAGATTTTTTCCCTTTGAAAAATGTCTGTACAGAAAGAGAAGGAAGGGAGATTACTAAAATGAAGACTGGCTTGATTTTTTTTTCATCTTAATTGTTTTTCCCTCTTTCATTTTGTTTGCTTTAATACTAATAATACCTAACGCTTGCATTTTTTCTCTGTAGATCTCAAAGTGCTTTACAAAGTATCATTATCACAGTTTTATAGATGAGGAAACTGAGGTACAGAGTGAGCTGAAATGACTTTTGAGTGGCTGGGAATAGAATCTAAATGTTCTGATTTTTTTCAGTCTATTGTTCTATCCACTAGGTCACATGGCCTCCCTATAGTACAATAAGCAAAAACAATAAGCAAGTGTCCGGCAACTAAACCTCAGACCCAAATTACTGCTAAATGGCAGTTAAAAAGGTAATGACTGGAGTAATTTTAATGATAATATTGTGCAGATCCTATCCAATGTGTTATCTGCATTGTACAGATGGGGAAGATGAGACAAAGAAGATCAAAGTAATCTCTGGTTTAATTCCTTTCACTTCAGATGAAGGGATGAGTTTGGCCCACAAGGTTGACTGGTCCAAGTCACAAAAATGAATGGCTGTGATGGGATTAAAATTAAAATGCAGAATTACCTGGCTAGCAATCCTGTGCTCAGTCCACTAGAGCACATTGCCCCTTAATTGATACCTAGCAGAGGATAGCGTAAATTGTGTGTACTGCCAGATGATCACCCCACGAGATTAGAAATAGAAACCCGTAAGTGTTGCAGGCCATCATGATTGAGTTCCATTATCAGAATTGTGTATGGAAACATACAAGGCCTACCAGCGTTATGCCAGTGCTATTCGCTGCTTTCAGGGCCACCAATTAAAATTGAAATAACATTTATAACTAAAGGTCAACCCTTAAAATAATATAAAGGCATTACAGTAAAGTGTGCTAAAGAGCATGGCTCAGATTGCTGTATTATAATGTCTGATAAGGAAAATGTCAAGAGAGCTTAATATCTTAGTAGTTTAGAAAAGTTCATAAATAAGATACAGATTTTCATTAATCATAAGAGCTTTCTAAAGTAGGTAGAGTTCAGAAGGTGTCATTCACTTAGATACCTGTGTTTAGAGAACCATTCTGCTGACCATCGCACTGAAGACAAGCTGCTTCTATTTGATTAATGACAGGCTCCCGGATGGATAGCATTTAAATGACTATTGTTATCAGGGTATAGAGCTCCAACAGTGTCCTCCACTTGCTCAGGTCAACATCTAGTTTTCTGTGTTTTTTGTCTGAGAAATCAAATCAATGTTTGAAACCACTTTACATTAATAAAGTATGCTTTCAAACAAATATCATTCCCTGCTGTTTTGTTTTGTTTTTAACAGCCCACTATTGTTTGAGGTTAGTCACTGAAACAGTTGGTCTCTAGCGTTACGGAAGTGCAACCATTATAAAATGGCAAAGAATTTTCTAGCAGTTTTGGTTCAATCTGTTTTCATTCTTAACTAACATTTGACAGTTAACAGAATTTAATTTCTTTCTTCTTTTGTTAGTTGACTGTTTTCATTACATCTAAATTATTTTTCTATTTTTAGCTTTGTGTTTTTTTTCCAGATTCCATCCATTATTAGTCTTACTTCAGTCCTGTTCACATAGCAACACTGGCTGGTAAGGGTAAGAATGCAAAGAGAGAGTGACAGAGCTGCATGCTTTGATAAGGAAGTGCCCTGCCTTTATTAATACCAACTAATCAAATGGTAGGTAGCAGTTAAATGGCGATTATAATTAACCCTTCTAACTGCCATCCTTTATCTGAGAAAATTGTGTATTTAGAGAGCAAAAATGTCCTCCCTTTCTGGCAGAAGTGATTTTGTTTTGTTGTAACAACTAATCAGCAACTTTTCATTGTGGAACTAAAGTTATAAAATATATATATATTTACAGTAGTTATTTCTTGCCATATTACTTCGCATGCTCTGTCTTTCAATTGATACGTTGCTATCATTGGTCACAGCAGTCTGTACATTACTCAGTTTAAATGGGCCAAATCCTGTAAGGCCTCCTCCAATAAAACTTCCACAGAAAACCAGTGGGTGTTGTGCCTTATCCAGAATTGCATGATTGGGTCCTATGAGCCCAATTATGTCCCATCTTGCATTGGGGCAAATTCAGAGTAAATCCACTTCTTTCAATGAGCTTACTCCAGTTATACACTGATTTTTTCAGAAGTGCTGAGCACCCACAAATCCCATTAGCGCCAGTGGAAGCTGCAGGTTTTCAATATTCATAAAGGGGTTTTGCTAATGTTGTTTTGAGATCTCCTAAAAGAGATGCAGCTGTTTTCACTCGGTACTAGATTGAGTGTAAAGATGCCTGCCATCCCAAGTTTGTCAGAAGAACAGTACAGCAGTGAACTGCTGTTTGTTCAGTGCCTTGCCATACCGTCTGGCAGATGTAAGCTAACTACAGGAGGTCATATAGGCAGGCAGGCTGTCCTAATACTTCTTTCCTTCTCAGAAGCAGATGAATGAGTAGAAACAAAGCATTGCTTTCACGATGTGGTGATGAAGGATGACAGTTTGTAGGAGATGAGTCAAAGGTTATTGATGAGAAGATCCATCCAGATAATTGCTATAATTATACCCTAAGGATGCAGTGTCCATCAAAAAGAGTTATGCAATAATTCTATTTATAAATACATACTTGACAGTGAACTTCTATTCTGGGCCTTAAATCAGGCAGGTTCCTCCTTTACATCTAAAGGGAGAAACTTTCATTTTAACTTCTTATTAATCCAATTGTGCTGCTTCTGTTGGCATGTGAAAAGGAAATGTTCTTGATCTGAAACAAAAAAAGCAATTGTGATTTTTTTTTAGACAAGTTACTAATAAACAAAAATACCACTTTTTGTTAAATCCTTATATGTATAAGTTGGTTGCTTTGAATCCACAACCAAGTCAATAAATAGCATGAGCAAGATAAGTGCAAAATGTCATTAATTGAGAAGGTGCACCTTGCTTGGAGACCGCTTGGCTCATCTTTCTGGAGCGTGCCCAGTGGTGGGTCTGCAATGTAATGGAAAGAGCAGCCCAGGGACAAGAACTCTACCTGGAACATTGGGGACTGGATATATCGTAGTCAGGGCACTCCCAAAGTCCCTATTGCAATAACACCTGTTCAATCAGCCCCTTACTATACCACATAGAATCTCATGCTGCTGCAGCATCTATGAGGTGTGAATCAAGGAAGGTGCTGGAGAACCAGAACAAGAGACAGGTGCAAATGCACCAAATTCCCAATCTCAACCTAGCAATAGCTACTGTTAAATGTACAGTTGGTGTTAGGCAACATTTTCAAAACTAGAAGCCTAAAGTTAGGTATCTAAGTCCATATTTAGGCACCTGAATGTATGGAGAAGGGGCAGAGACCGTTTAATTTCCTATACATTGAGTAACAGATTTTTAAAGGTACTCAGGTACTTTAAGATGTAGATATAATCATAAAATGTAGGACTGGAAGGGACCTTGTTAGGTAATCTAGTCCAGTCCCCTGCACTGAGGTATGATTAAGTATTATCTAGATAGGCACCTAATGGGAATTTCAGAGCACCTAGGTGCCTCTCTCCCATTGATTTCATTGGGAAGTCAATAGGAGTTAGGGGCCTAGTAGCATTTTCAAAGCATCTATCTGCATTTTGGGCATGTAAGTACCTTTAAATATCTGGCCCTTAGTCTTAATGTGGTTAACACCTATGGGCCAGATTGATCTCAGTAATGCCAGTATAAATCAATACCAAAGCAATGGATTTACACCAGTGTAGCAGCCTAGCCCTTTGATTTCTAACACTGAAAGGCCCTTTTTTGGATCCCATGACACAGAAACCGTACATTCCCTGAAATCATTAAACACATTAATCATAGATAATATTTTTTCAAAATTCAGACTTTTATGAAAATACTAGAAGTCCATCTAGTTATCAGGAAAGAATCAGTACAAGTTGAAATGATTCATAGTTTCCTACAGCTTTAACTAGCCAGATGCCATTCTTCAATAGTTAGAGACTGGATTGGGAACTTCTTGTTTATAAAGTAATTAGAGGACTTAAGGAAAATGTATCTTTATCTTTAATGCTTAATAAATAATCTTTTTTTTTAAAGAGTAACTTACAAGTATCTGACAGTAGCAAGACTGTGTAACATACCCTGCCAGTCAAATGCAACTGGGATTTTTGAAGAAGGAATGAGTTTGAAAAATGCATGTAATTTGGATAATGAAACTGTTTAATCCCATGAGGCCATGTGCTCCCTTCTGCGGTATGACAGAGGCAATAGGATATGTGCAACTACCAAATGTATCCAGGAAGGGGAGGGGATGTGGCATGTTCTCCCTCAGCCCATTGGTGGCTTCCTGTGTGTATGTGGCTCCTTGGGATTTTCAGAGGTGTCTCTAGCTAGAAAGTGAGTGGGCACCTTGGGCAGAACACTGCATTCGTTAATGTATTTGACTACACTTGTCCATCACCCTCCAGCACCTTTGGAGGTATAATACTTTACTATAGTATCATTGCTTTGGTGATGCACCTTTTTCCCCTTCCCAGCATTTTTGTAAGAAAAATAATTGAGCCAGTTCCTTTATTACTGTTTAAAAAATAAATTTTTGTATAGTGTATTGATTATTGCCATATTTTGCTCCTTTTGATGCAGGCTTCCTAGAGAAAGCCACAGCTGTCGCTTGCTGCTTTATGTCTAGCCCATAGAGAAAACAACAGGATAATATAATCTCATGCTACTTTGGAGTGTTACAAAACATCAGGTCCGGTGCTTCTTAATAAGTAGGATTACAACCCACAAGCTCTGTGGATACATTTGTGAGTGCAGCTAAAGCTAACACTATAACACCATTACTTGTCAATTCCAGCTCTCAAAGACTTCAAGTTTAATTGCGTGAAGAATGAAAAAGCCCTCTTAATCTAAACAGAGTGCATTCACTAAGCAAGAGTTAAAATGGCATGAACTGATTGACCCACAGAAATCATGTCTTGCTTCACACACAAACAATAATTTACATTCTAAAGATGTATACATCACAAAATGCTTCCACTTTTAAGTAACCAGCTATTTAACAACAAGAGATTCATTTACACCAGGGCACCCAAAACAGTAGGAAGTAAAATGATTTGTTTCCAAGAAGATAGTGTCTATACTGTAGCAACCCAACATAAAGAAGCAGAAACAGCTTGCCCACACTTTAGCAAGGAAGGAAGCTGTGTTCAAATATGTCCTTGTTATATTAACAGACTTTTTATATCTGAAGAAACGGACATTGCATTTTTCAGACTACATATCCTACATAATGGTTTTCTATGGTTACCATAGGTTGCCAAAATTAAGAGGTGCTAGGGTTACCTGGCACTGCATTAAACAAAGGCTTGTTCCTCTCTGATGCACTCTGGGGATTGTTGGCATGTCCAGGCATGTTCCTCTCTTACAACAATTACACAAAGGCTTTGAGAGAACTATTTTCTGGAAGCCATTTGGCCTTTTTCTTAATCCTCCTATATTTTTCTCTTCCTATGTCTTTCTGATCAGATTCCAAGAAATTGTGATGGGAAGGAAGAATGTTTTTCCTTTAAGTAGATGCCGGTGTAGGCATTACAGTACAGTAATAAATCTTTGCTCTTAGATGGGGGTTAGCCTGCAGCCAGTAGTCCCGTTGACTCCAGTGAGACTTCAGTGGGAGTACGCCTGTGAGTAAAGACTGCTGGATCAAGTTCACAGTGGTTCATGTCTTAATAGTACCATGCAAACACTCACTAATTGAATTCTCACAGTACTCCTCTGAGGAAAGTAAATATTATTACACCCACTGAAAAACTGAGACACCAGCCTCTCCATAGTCTAGCATTGTACAATGAGTTGTCTATAAGGTGTTTTTTACTTTCTCTCTACAATATAAAAACCCAATAGATTTCCCACTGACCTCCATGGGTCATTCAGATTATAATCCTCTTTTTAACACTGGTTCAATAATAACACTTCCTGCACCAAATACCTGCTACCTGACCTTATTCAGGTTCAGATAATATTGAGCCAAACAGCACAACAGTTAATATATAGAATCAGCCAACCTGTGTAGGAGCGACATTTGATGTATACCCATAAATATTTTTGAATTGTTCAGCACTTGTTTCGTTACGAGAGGAAAGTTGTAGTGCAAATTTCAGGACCAGCAAAGGATTGCTGTGTTTGCAGAAATAAGCCCTTGTGCACTGATCCCACATTTCCAAACTGGCTTGAAGTCAGGGGTCTCTTTTAGCAGGATCTGGGTAAGCAGTTGTGACTCTTTGGCCTACCCTGGTGTCTAGTGGACGGCAGCAGCCTCTAACTTCATTGTTTTCAAGGCAATCTCTGACAACAAGCAGCACAAAGAAAAACGCCACAAGTAAAAGCTCATCAAAACTCAAGTTTACAAGCTTGTGACAGCTGCCCAGGGATGGCAGATGTCAGTGAGGCAAGAAAAAAATTCCTCTGTTGACTGGGAAGTAGGTCCGACTGCCGCGGGCGGAGGGGGGACTTGGTCTGCCCCCACCAGTCAGGGCAGCCTTTTGGTGAGTATTGAGATATGATACATGCTGACAGGCACTGACCCAACTTTGTTCACCCCTCACTTCCTCTTGTGGGCTTGCTGCCTGCCGTGAAGCCCAATTGGGCTGGATCAAATTGGGAGAGAACATCAGGATTTTGGTTCTGGACCCAAAAGGACTATCTATCACCCAATAGCCGTGAAGTCTTTTGGCCCCAACATTCCCTCTCTGAACTCCTCAGCACGCACTTGCGCGTCCCACAAAACATTTGGGTCTCAATGTTCCAGTTGCCCAAACACACCCCACAACTTCAACAGAACTTTCTGGCCCCAAAATTCAGTTTGATGGCTCCCAACCCCCTCAGCAACTGCCACAGGATATTCAGGGTCCCATCATCTCACCTAACAGCTCCAATCCCCTTACCTCCCCCCCACGCAATTCCCATGGAACTTTCAGCTCCAGGCGTTCCCAAAACACCCCTCTCAAACACCTGTGTGCACACAGAGATATGCACCTGTTGAGCCCACAGACACCCACCTTTATGCAAACAAGCCATGGTCTGATCACACAAATAGTTTAATTGTGTGTGTAAACGTTAGTGAAGCACATACTTACCCGATTTGTGTACAAATGTGAGACTGTAGTGTCAGCAGATGTGCACACAATTTTGTGGGTCACCCATTGCAAGACACTTTCAAAAATGTGGCCCTCCCTGTAATTTTGCACTCTAAACTCAGAGGGGTGTTAAAAGGATTAAAATGGAGCTGCACACACATAGTCTGCTCACTTTACTGTCTTAAGAAACATTAATTATAGAGAGTCCCAAAGATGTAGTGCAGCTAAAGTGGCTGAGTAGTATTTAAAGCTGAGACACTTAAATAACCAGTTTGATTTGAGCTCTAATAAATTACTGTGTTTTGATGGTAAAAATTCAGTAAGAGTGTGACAGTCAGATGGGGGGTTGGCAGCAAAAGTTTTAAAAATAGTCTTAAATTACAGGAAATTACAGCAAGAAGCTCCTTTGAGTTCTGTTTTTCCAATGCATTATATGCCTGGGTAGCTAGACAGGCTGCTGGTAAGCTTTTGACCTTTTGTGTATGGAATAAAATATGCAGGTGCAATATTGTGAATGCAAGGATGGGAACCAGTAACGTTCCGCTGGGAGATTGTGTAATGAGTGTTTCGGAGGGTTTATCAAAGGTGTTCCTCATCAGCATCTAAAAGCTTACATAAAGCCAGCTAAAAATTAGAACTGCTACTGCCAGCTTGTAGGCAATATGTATATCACAGAGATGTTGTAACATTCAAAAATGGTAGGTCAGTTGGTGCTCATTTTAAAAAATGATCTTTTCCCAGATGCTGGTCTCCTTTACACTGGTGTGAATCTGGAGTGACTGTTAAAGTCAATGGAGCTACTCCAGAATGACATTGGTGTAACTAAGAACCAGATCTCAGTTACACTGGAAAAACGTGTGAGATCAGAATCAGGCCCTATTTTCACTAAAACTAAATTTCTGTAAAATAAAAATAGAACAAATCTAGCTAAGGTACTAATAAGGTTCCTATTACCATTGGATTTGATTGCCTCACAATCTTTAATGTATTTATCATCACAACACCCCCGTGAAATACAGCAATGCTATTCTCTCCAGTTTATTGATGGGGACCTAAGTGACTTGCCCAACGTAACATACAAAGTCTGTGGTGGAGCAGGGACACGCACCCAGGTCCCCCAAACCAGGCCCAGGCTCCAATCACTAGGCCATCCCTACCTCAGTGAACAGGGAAATATAGTGAGGAAAATACTTGATTGTAAGGTTTCATTCTTTAAGGATCTAATAATCTAATGCCCACTGAAGTCAATGACTTTAGTGGATTGTGGATCAGGACTTTACATAGCATGAACTATACTAATTAAGAGAGCCTGTATGATCATGTGGAACTGCTGCAGAAGATATTTATTGCTATAACTGGGATGACCACACAACTCATGAGTAAAGTTAGTTAAAAAACAGGGAAATAATTTCAATTTTTTTTTTTCAAAATTCCAAAGTTCTTTCCATTTTGCGGTTTGAAATGGACCCTTTTCCATTTTTAACAAATTTTTTCATGATTTTTAAACAGTATTTTAAAACAACATTTTAACAACATTGTTTTTGAAATTACCAAAATTCCTCATTTACTGAAAATCTGATTTTCTTAGGCTATGCCTACACTATGCAGCCTGTGCTGATATAGCTATGTCATCATAGCCCCTAGTGTACATGCAGCATATGCTGACAAAAGGAGTTTTTCCGCTGGTGTAGGGACATTGTCTCCCCTAAGGGTGTTATCCAGGCCGGCAAAAGCACTCTTCTAAAGCTTCAGAGATTTGGTTGGATAAGATCCCAAAGTTTTACCAAATGTTTCACCAAATAGAAACAATTATACAGCTGTAGAATATGCAAAAACAGGGTAGAACTCTGCTAAAACAAGTTTGTGCTCCCTGCTTCTGCTCAGTCTGGAAATGCTGTGAGAACAGATTTCTCATGGGATTTTTGTCACTGGGAACAAAGAAGCATAGAGGCATAAAAAATAATGTGATAAGAAAAGTTATCCAAGCCTTTCCTTTCCTTGCCCTCATTAAAGATTCACTTAAGGTTCTTTTCAAGTGTACCCAAAGGTTTGTGTCAGTTCTTATTTTATATCCAAACTAAATTGCCAAACCCTAATTCTAACCAGCTGCTCCTCTTTCTTTATGTGAAATCTTTCTCTTTTCCCCCACATTTTGACCAAGACAATTTTTCAGTAGATTAACTATTCCTGATTACTGCTTGCCATCAAACTTATACTGCAGCATGTATTCTGCAGCTGAATTTATTTTAATCTCAATTTCAAAGAAGTTGGTTTAACTTCAAATGATTTACCTCTCACAGAAAAAGGCCATTCACAAATGAAGTTTTCCTATACAAAGAATGAGTTTTGGGCTGTAAATAAGTGACTTACACAACAGTAGAAGGCTAGCCATTCATATAATAGGCAATAAAACCCGCATTCATTAAATGGCAGTTTCTAAAATTCATTGCTGATGCCTATCAATAAATGAGATGACTTCAACAAGTTCATTTGCACAGTTTAGGAGTAATGAAATCCTTACATTGGTAGATTCAAGACCGCATGGCTCCACTACTGCATAGGACTTCAACAAAATGAGCATGAAAGATGTATTTTAAAGTAACCTGTTTTAAAGGTGACCTGGAAAGGATTTTTAAAACAGTTGATATAGATATAGATGATATAGATATAGACATGTCTGTTTTAGTACAGTTTGTAGTAATGAAGAACCCATGTTAAGTTATCTAATCAAACTACTAAAATAATCTTGTGATGTCTTTTGTTAAGTCAGTTTGAAAGATACTGTATCTGTAGCATCTGTTCTACACAAGAGATTTGAGACTAGATAAAGTAATAGTTCGCTTACGTGACTGTGTTCATGAAAGGACGTATGAATTGTGTAAGATATACACGCTATAGATTGTTGGTCACCCTGAGCTGACAGGCAGTGGAATCTGGTTGGGTCGGGAACCTAAATACAGCAAGCGGAATTTTCTGAGAAACCTAGAGCTTTGTGCAGAGCTCTTGCTCTGCTTTGGGTTTCCCAACCAGAGAGTCCGTTGGATTGGCCTGGAAGCGGGTCGGGGAAGTGGTGGTAGCAGAAGAGGATTTTGCAGGACCAGATTTGAGCAATGAAGAACCAGATTTTGCTGGACAGGATCATAAAGCCGCTGAGCTGACTTCACCAGGACTGGCCACAGGCAGCAGCTGACTTGATGGAGTTGATCTCATGGAATCAGACCAGGTAACTGCAGGTCAGAGCTGGACCTGGTGGGGCAGGCTCTTCAGCAGAAAATTGGATTTTCAGCCCAGGGGCTTGCTGATGAGCCACTTCCTCTCACCAGAGGGGAAGCAGTGGTGCATTATGGGAGATATAGTCTAACCAGGGAGCTTGGGGAGAATGAAAGCATGAAGGACTTGAACATCAACTCCCATGAGGTGCCTTGGCCACATTCCCATATTAAAATGTTTCATTTTTTTTCATCGAAAGGTCTACAATTTTTGTGCTTGTGGGAGGGCCTGTTTTCCAACCAGCTCCACCCACTTTTCTACCACTGAATCTATTTGGATTTGTGATTGAGTGTTTAGATGGGTGAGGATTGTCTTGTGAATAAGTGTTTTGAGCCTCAATAAGCCAGGCAATTAACAGCTGGGGCTGTGGGGTAGGCTAGAACCCTTATATGGGTTTTGCTCATTTTTATTTTTGTGCAACTCTTTGGTTGACATGTTTTCCCCTAGTTAAAGGTATTTGTAGTTTTGAATTCCCAAGGACTCACGTGTGCTTGTGAGTGGGAAAGAAACACCTGTGAAGGTGACCAGGTGATTTACATTTTAAGTTCCTAAAATCTGGGAGTGGATAATGTTTTAGGTGGGGAGGTTTATTCATATTAGGAAGGGTCCCCTCGACATCTTATTGATGTAGGCCCTGGTCACTGCCACTACCATCTGGCAAAAGGGTTATAGAAATATCAGGTATGTCAGGAATGGTCTTCACTGGTTTTGTTTGAGTCCCAGAAACATGCATGGTGAGTTCTTACACCATAACAGATGGGACCAGAGTGCTGAGTCCCCCCCCCCCCAAAAAAAAGACAGCCTTCAAAGACATCCTTTCTCTCACTTGTTGTTTAGGCATCGGAGTTAAATACATATGAGACAAAATAAGTTTCCATTGTTTCAGTTGTTCAGCTTTGAGTTTTGTGATATCATTATTTCACTCTTTCTTCAGTTGCCACAAAGTCTTTCAAGCTAGACAACGCCTGAATTTCCATTGCAAAAAATAAGCAGACATCTCTACTCTCAGGCTTTTTTTTTAATTCACGAACATTTTTCAGATCATTATGCATCAGAAAGAAGCAAGAAGTGTCAAAAATCTTTTTATTTTCCTCTTTGCAGCTCAACTTTACGATCAATTTTTAACTTCCATATTCCTACTGAAGTAGGTGATATTTTAAAAAAATATTTCAATGTCAAATACTTGTAAACTTAAGCAATGCACATGGAGAAATCCATAATGCAAGATTTCTGTGCTGAAATCAGTTCTAGCTACTAGCTGGTGGTGGCACCATTACTCCAGAGGAAGCTAATCTCAAATCTCTTATGTAGAAGAGATGCTACAGATACAGTATCTTTCAAACTGACTTATCCAAAGGCATCACAAGATTATTTTAGTAGTTTGATTAGATAACTTAACACATGTACTTCATTACCGCAAGCTGTACTAAAACAGATTCTTGCCACTGATTTCTGAGTGCGAAAACCAGCAGGGCTGCTGAACTGGTATGGGAGGTAAAAGAGTCATGCACAGACAGACTTGGGCCCTGATGCTGGGACTTCCACCTGAGATTTACACTAGTGTAAGTGTAACCAAGATCTGTTGGGAACTGAGAATTGGTGGCCTGAGAATCTGGCTAGCTGGGCAAGAAGGGACTCACTGTATTAGATTTTTCAGAAACATTCAAATACTATGGGGTAGATTCAGACCATGATCTGTGCCAGTGGGACTCACTAAGAGCCCATAGAACAAAAATGGCAGCATTCTAGCATGGCAGTGGCCCATGGAAAGATGCACCTGTTCAGTGGTTCTCTTCAGCAGCCTCTGCTGGTGGAGCTTCCAGATTCCCTGGCCATACATTAAAGCTGCTTCTCTCATGTGGAAACCCCCAGGGAAGGTAGAACTGAAAATGCCATTATCTCCCTTTGCCTGGGATGGGTCCTTGGAGCACTGAGAGGTGTATTGAAATCGGTCTGCGTAACAACAGTGGATCTGGCCCGGTGCATATTAAAATCAAAGCCACTATAAAATAATCAGTTTTTATGTCAGCTATCAGTCCTTGGTGGTTGAAGATTTAAAAAAAATGTTTTAATAGAGAACATAATTTATGATGAAACAGGGAATGAAACTGCTTGCTGGTGCCACCTAAAGCCTGCAGTCCTTTACACAATCATATCCTGTTCTCTTTCTACATCAGTAATATTCTCCATTAGGTTTTTTTTCTCCCCCTCTGCTTTTAAACCCTGGAAAAATTAGTAACATTAATTCTAAACTCTGTCTCCCTTTATTCTGCTGATTATTAGCGTTTCATTTTCTGCTTTTCTCATTGCATGTGGATAAGAACATGACCATAATCCTACATCCCCTGGTTTAGTTTTCACAAAGGCTCTGGTTTGTGGTGTGATCAGTTGATAAGCTTCCTCATAGCTCTTTGTTTACTACATAATTACTCTACCAATGTGCACAGGATTCTGTCTGTGGAGCAAGCACACGCATTCATTTTCCATCAGCTGCTATGATAGAGAGAGCCTCATTCTGTTCTCATTCATACCCATCTAAATCAGGAGTAATTTCCTTGAAGTCAGTAGGGTTATACTGGTGGGGGGAAAAGGGTATGAGTGAAAACTCAATTCAATATTTTGTTTCATATATTGGGGAGAGAGAGAGTGTGTAGAGAGAGAAAGTGCAAGCAGTTTTTAAAAAGTATGATGAACACTTTTCAGACTGTTTGGATATATCTTATCATTTTATATACATGGTCATATTTAAGATCTGTATCAAATCAAGCATACATGCTACAACTCCTTCCTGATCAGAACATGGGCTGGAAGAGCAAGCAAGATGCTTATGTGGGATTTGGGGAAATCTACCAAAAGCAGGCAGGGTAGCACAAGCACTGTCCCTCTCCTAGCCTCCACAAAGTTGATTTAAGGTTATTAAATAGACCTTTGGCCTATGAGACTTATGACATCTGGGTCAATTTTTCCATCGAGAGAGGTGGCTTCCAAACTTTCAGGCGAGTGCTCAAAAATCCTCCCAAGAGCTCCACTGGAAAGACCCTCCATACATATCCATCTTTCAGATGAGATATAAAATGTGGTCCTGGCCACTTGTGATCTAAAAACTCCATAGCATGTTGAGATCCCATAACCCTGATATTCTGTCTAGTTCCATCTCCTGCATTTGGTACCATCCTAATTCCTCATGTCATTTTCTAGATTTGTCTCACAGTTGTAGGTAGGTTTTACTCAAGGGCAACTCGAGGGAGGGCCACAAAGGGTTAGGGTTAAGGTCAAGTGACCCTCCCCAGGGTCAAGTGCCCCCAGCAGCTGGCCCAGGCGGGGAGAGAAAGGGGTGGGGCCAGAGCCTTTCCTCTTCCAGCCACGCTGCCTGGGACGCTGCCCAGTGTAGTGCAGCAGCTGTCCCCCATCCAGGCCCGATATACATGGGGGATGGGTTGCTGAGTTTGGATTCTTTAGTGAGTGGGAGAGCCATGCTAGTGGCTGCATATTAGTCTGTGTTCTCTAACTTTGGTTTTAGTTTGTTTTTCTTGAAATAACTCCTATGTAGAGTTGAGTTTTTCAGTATTTAACAAAGTTAATATTGCTTAATACTGAAAAACACATATAGCATTATCTATTACCTACAGTGACTTGTATTGGGATATACATTTGCTCTCTTGTCACAAGGAAGTTGTTTGATGATCTAAAAATTCCACAGCATGTTGAGATCCCATAACCTTAGTATTCTGTCCAGTTCCATTTTCCCATTATTTTAGAGGCTTTCTCATTCTCTGAAATAATGGGGAAATGGTAGGTTCCTTTATCCAGGGCATATTTTTAAGTATGTTTTAGGATCAAACAAAGACTAAAATTATACAACCTATAAATCCTGCTACTGGTCTTCACAATTTTCTTTTCTTCCAAAATTATAGAAAGCACAGATTCACTTTCTCTCATAGTTAATATTGGCTTTTATCTGGGCAGGAGTCACTCATGCAAAACTTATTGTGTATAGGACAGTGCCTAAAAATATTCCAAAAGGTCACTGCGCCTCAGACAGAAGGCAGTGCTCCTTCCAGGCACCGGCACTAGGAAATTCAGGTCTTTGTTTAATATTCATTGTGCATATTCTAAACAGTCAGTGCATGTTTTAAAAATACACTGCACAAACATGCACCAATGAACATTTTATAATCCCAGAGACTGCACGGTGGAGCTCAGCTTTTCACTGATGATTTTAGTATGGTCATACTATTCACTGCCCTTTTGACCTCTTTTTATAAGGTTTCCAAATTGGGCCCATGCTTTCAGAATTGCACGGGTACTTGCAAAAGTCTTGAGTGCATTTCCATGCCTAACTTGTGCTCACAGTTACTGCAAATGAAAATGCAATGACAATAACAATGTGCATAAATTTCCAATTAGATATTTAACTGGTCATTTGCACTATCGTTAACCAGGATTGTGCTTATGATGATCATTTTGCATGCATATCATTCTGAAAATTTTGCTCTTTGGGTTTTTTCCCCCTCAAGAGTGAGTATATGGATTTTGCAAAATATGCTCAACTATTATATGTATTTTAAAAGACCAGATTCTGTACTGTCTCTAATTGACCGTCCATTACAGCTTCCCAGTTCTCTCCCCCAGTTCTGCCCAGGCACAGGTTAGAATCACCTCCCGGCCTAAGGGTCCATCTGCCAGCTGAGCTTAGTACTCATAGTGCATTGAACTCAGCCACTTCTCTCTCGCTTGCCCTGTACCACTCTTGATATTCAAACCAACTTACCAAAGGCCAGATCACAATGCTATTGACACTCCTACGCTGTCGGCTGCAGAGTAGATGGCATTAGGGCCCAGATACACTAGCTGTAGATATGTTGGGGAAGGGAGTTAGGGCTGGATTCCCGTTCTTTTTCCTGCAGGAGGAGTGCAAAGGGAAGGGATGACGAAGGCCAGCGAAACCTTTTTTGACATCCCTGTCTTTGCACCCAAACAAAACGGAAGGGTCAGAGCCTGTCCTAAGATGTGCACCAATCCAAGCATTATGCCTCTAACTGGCCAACCTGAATCTAAGATTGTTGCATCTCTGCTTGGAAAATGCCAAAATGCTTAAATTTTAAAAGACTCTGTCCATTTTATTAGACCAAGGCCTGGTCTACACTGGGGGGATCGATCTAAAATACGAGAATAGCGTAACTGAAGTCGACGTATCTTAGATCGACTTAGAATCACTTACCTTGCATCCCCTGTCGACTTTGCTTCCGCCTCTCGCCGAGCTGGAGTTCAGCAGTCGATGGGAGAGTGATTGGGGATCGATTTATCACGTCTACACTACACACGATAAATCGATCCCCGATAGATCGATCGCTACCCGCCGATCTGGGTAGTGTGGACCTATCCCAAGAAACTGACCAACCTGAACACTGTTCCCATCAGGATCATCTCACGCTCTAGAATCTCAGTGTGTCTGGCTTTTGAATTCACCCTACAAAAATGTAACAAAAGACTGATGCTGAGTTTTCCATCTGACTATGTGATTACTGTATGCTTGGACTACTGTGCGTGCACCACACCTTTCATAAGATATATGCATGGACTGTTCTATGTCGACTTAAAATAATTGAGTTCCTGCTTAGCATGAATTGTTTCGGGTGGGAATTATATTGTTGGGGATCCAGAAAGTGAAGCCAGGCAGATGGAATGTCTGCAGAAATAATACAATCATAATAAATATCAGTAATGCTAATTTCTGCTAGAAGAGAAGCAGAAGGAGTCCCATCAGGATAGGTGCTGCGCAAATGATGCAAAAAAAAAAAAAGGAAGCAAACTGCTGATGTTGACATTTCCTGGTTTTGCACCATTTTCTATTAAATATCGTATAAAGCAGCCCTTAGTGGCATCATTCTGTTTAATAATAGGGTCTGAAGATAGACACTTGAAGTGCAGCAGACCTGCCACTGGTTTAGCGTGATCAGACTGTGTTAATCTCTTATCTTGTGTTAGGAAACCAGTCTCCTAATGTGATCTCTGCCCTGACAGATGCTTTTATTCCGTAGCTGAAAAAGATGTAGCGCTTAGGGCCAACCATTACACTCCCTATGCATGTAAAGCTCTTGTCGACCTCCGTGGGGATTACGTAGGGGTAGGACTCTGGCCACCTGAACAGGGATAGCAGGGATAGGGGGGAGGGATAGCTCAGTGGTTTGAGCATTGGCCTGCTAAACCCAGGGTTATGAGTTCAATCCTTGAGGGGGCCACTTGGGGATCTGGGGCAAAATCAGTATTTGGTCCTGCTAGTGAAGGCAGGGGGCTGGACTCGATGACCTTTCAAGGTCCCTTCCAGTTCTAGGAGATGGGATATCTCCATTAAAAAAAAAAAAATGTTGCTGGCCATCTGAGGTGCTCAAATTAGCAGCTCCACCATGTCCATCCAAAGTTGACTGCCTGTCCTTCCCCATCCCTTCCATTGAGCATACCCCCAAACACTGTTTCCTCTGTCTTCCCAGAGAGTTAGTTTCACGGAGTGGCACAGAAGAAGCAGCAGAGTGGAGTTGCTGTTTTCTTCCTTCTCCTAGACAGATTTCTACGACATCGGATCATCCTTTGGTGCCCTCTGCCCCTAGGGGTGTCCTGCTTTTCACTTTGAAAATCTAGTCATCAATTAGCCCTGCCTCCACCATGAATATACCGTCACGTAAATAACATTCATGGTTGTTCTTTTTACAACATATGAAAGCAAATTTTAGTGCTTGTAACAAGTGCCTGATTCTCAGCAGCTGCTAGTATTCACATCATAACCTCTTACTCAGAGGGTGACCTCTTTGTAGCAAGGACCGTCTGTTCGTTCTGTCAGTGCAGCGCCTAATGTCCTTCACCATGACTAGGTGATACCGCAATACAAATAACAGATAATAGGTGTGACGGGTTCAATCACAGAAACCCCCTTAAGACTGTCACCTGATGTGCTGAGACTACCTCCGAGCCTGTTTTCTCTGCCAGTTTGGGCCTCCAGAACCCTGCCTTGTTGACCCAGACATGCCAGTCTGCTCCAACACAGACCCAGGGTCCGAACTATGCGCCCTAAAGCTGCTGACTTAACTGAAAATAGCTTAAGAAATGCTCCTGTCTCCAGCACCCAGACACCCAGCTCCCAATGGGATCCAAACCCCAAATAAATCCGTTTTACTCTGTATAAAGCTTATACAGGGTAAACTCATAAATTGTCCGCCCTCTATAATACTGAGAGAGAGAGAGAGATGCACACACTAATACATTAAGAAACTGATTACAGATAAAATCTCACCCTCAGAGATGTTCCAATAAGCTTCTTTCACAGACCAGACACCTTCCTAGTCTGGGCCCAATCCTTTCCCCTGGTACAGTTCTTGTTAGCTCCATCTCAGGTGGTAACTAGGGGCTTTCTCATGACTGGAACCTCCTTGTTCTCTTCCACCCCCTTATATAGCTTTGACACAAGGCAGGAATCTTCTGTCTCTTTGGGTCCCTACCCCTCCTTCTAAATGGAAAAGCTCCAGGTTTAAGATGGATTCCAGTACCAGGTGACATGGTCACATGTCCTGGGAGACCCCAAGCCTTCATTCTTCCTGGCCTGACTCACAGGAAGGCTTGCAAGTAAACAGAGCCATTTACAACCAATTGTCCTAGTTGATGGAAGCCATAAAGATTCCAAACCACCATTAATGGCCCACACTTTGAATAATTACAATAGGACCTCAGAGTTATATTTCATATTTATAGTTTCGGATACAAGAATGATACATTTATACAAATAGGATGACTACACTCAGTAGATTATAAGCTTTGGAATGATACCTTACAAGAGACCTTTTGCATGAAGCATATTCCAGTTACATTATATTCACACACATTAGCATATTTTCATAAAATCATATGGAGTACAACGTCACAATAGGAACAATAAGAACTTAAATTCTCCACTCACAGCACAGGTATTGTATTGTGAGTTCTTCACACCTCCGACTGCCAATCAAAATGCATGTTGTGATGGTGTTTCAGACACCTGTCCACTAAGAAATGGACTAAGACCACCCACTCATTTCTAACAGGCAATTTAACAGCGGTCAGATGATAATCCCTTTCAGTTTGTGATGACCTGGGCCGTATTCAAACCAGTGACCTAGTAATTTAAATGTTCATGAATATTCATGTGTGACTAACAAAACAGAAATTGTAAATACAATTATCAGTGTATACTTGCATGAAGATATTGTACTCTGCTCTGAAGTATTCGGTGTTGGTTTTAATATGACTAATGCAATGCAAACATGCTCTGAGCCAAGTTCTCCTTTCACTTATGCCAGAGCAAATCCAGGGAAGTCAAAGGGGTAGCATAGGTGTAAATGAAAGCTGAGTTTGTACCACTGTATTATATATGCCAGGGGTCGGCAACCTCTGGCACGCGGCTCGCCAGGGTAAGCACCCTGGCGGGCCGGGCCAGTTTGTTTACCTGCCGCGTCGGCAGGTTCGGCCGATCGCGGCTCCCACTTGCCGCGGTTCACCGTCCCAGGCCAATGGGGGCTGCTGGAAGTGGTGCGGGCCGAGGGATGTGCTGGCCGCGGCATCCCACCGCCCCCATTGGCCTGGAGCGGCGAACTGCGGCCAGTGCGAGCCGTGATCGGCCGAACCTGCCAACGTGGCAGGTAAACAAACTGGCCCGGCCCGCCAGGGTGCTTACCCTGGCGAGCCGCGTGCCAGAGGTTGCCGACCCCTGATACACAGTATCTATACCTATAGATTGGATGCCCAAATGTGATCAATTTGTAATCCAGTTCTGCATAACTAATCTATCTTTTCTGGTGTCCAGTAAAGCTGTGTTCATATGTCCTCACAATCATCACAATCATGGGCATTCTGAATTTATCTAGCTGCTTGAGGTAGCCATTAGAAGCCAGTAGAAAGCTAGCACTTTCCAGATTGCAAGAAAATTAAATTATTAGAACCTTACTTCTACAAATGGGTGTGCTTGGATGGATTCTTGCAACCACCCAGAGTCCTGTTCACTTCAATGGGACTTTGAACTGGCATCAGTGTTCATCTGGACAGATCCCTTTGCAAGGTCCGGGCTTAAGGGACCAGACCTGCAACTACTTAGAATAACTTTAATCATATGAGCAGTCCCACTGGTAAATGTCCCACTAGTGTAAATGAAATCAGTCCTCAGTGAGACTTCTCACATGTGTAATGTTGCTTATGTACTACAAGATCAGGCCCTCAAAGCCTCCAACTGATTCACTTCATCTAAATCTGAAGAACTTTTTAATTCCTCAACAATAAAATATTGGTCAGATCTCTCAATTTTGGTCTCTCTCTGTTTATGTATTTTGGTAAAGGCATACATGCAATCCATCTTGGTATGTGTGTGTTTTTGTCGGGGGTTAATTCAGTGTGCTACAGATCTGTAAAGAACAATTACATTGGAAATTATAAAATTTCAAGGGGATTGGTCACCTTGCAAATGAGAATAAATAAAATATTAACTAACACAGGTGTTGTTCGTGTGCTGTCAGGCTTTACAACTGCTAGGAGGAGAAGAGAGAAAGCAGTGCCATTTGCTAATCCTTCCCTTTTGTTGCTTAAGGGAAATTTCAGTATAAAGTAGCAATTTCCATATCATTTGAATGGCAGTTGCAACCCATTGATGTTTAAAACTAAAATGTGCAACTACTATAATCAGCAAAATGTATGCAAATGTCTCTTCCTTTAAATGTAGCTCTTTGCTCCGTTGCCATCTCAAAAATATCTTGGAATTAAGTTTAGAATGGAAAATGTATTAAGACACTTAACCCCCGCCCTCCCGTTCTTTAGAAACACAGTTTGTTTAAATTTAAGCAATTCATACAGTCACAAATGTCATTGGTTTAAGTGCAGTGAGAGAACAGACCTCAGCATATGCTATGGACTGTTTTATTGCTCTTTGGGGTAAGGATTTTTTATATTCTGCTCACACTGCCCGATCCAATGGCACCTTGATTAGGCCCTGTGAGTGTTACTGTGATACCAGTAATTATTAAAAATAACAGAAATGAATAACAGACTGTTAATTTGGTTTTTAGCTAGTACCGTGTTGAAGTATTGGACAATAAGTTTGTAGATACCAATGTCCACAGAAACTGCCATTGCTTTGTGTTTTAAAACCGTTCCCCAGAGGGCTTTTTGTTTGTGAAAATGGCACAATGGTGTTGAATGTAGAGCTTAATTTATAATTCACATTAACGAGTTGAACAATGAAAACACAGTGGTGGCACTTTCCCCGGCTTGGTCCTGCTGGCTTAACTAGAGCCGGTCAGAATGATTTTCTGACAGAAAAATGTCCTTTTTGCAAAATCAAATTTTCTTCAGGAAAATTTCAATTTTCCATCAGGAAAAATCGAATTATAGCTCCCAAGCTGCCCTGCCTGGTGGGCTCTTGTCAGTTTCACTTTATGCCTGCAAGGAAAAGTGAAATTGACCAAAATCTTCTGGGCAGGCAGGGGGGAGCCACAGTCGGGCTGGGAGGCTGAACGCCTCAGCTGTCTGGCAGCTAAGCTAGCAAGGAAGGCCCATTTTCAGAAGTGACTTAGACAGTTAGAACACAGATACTCAAAGGTATTTAGAAGTGTAATTCTCAGTGAAATCAATGGGAGTTAGGCACCTAAATACCTTTTAGGAGCTGGGTCTTAGGATCCTAAGTCTCAATGAAAGCACTTTTGAGTATTTTACCTGAAGTTTATACTACTCCTCCTCAAAACCCAAGAAGCTCACATTGTGCACATAGTAACTAACTAGCAGCTGTGACATAAAGGTGAGGAGCAATGTGTGTATGGCCTACCTGGTTCATGATGCAAATTATGTAGGGTGCAAAAAACCAACAAGCACAACAAAACATCATTCAAAGTTGTACTTTATCTGGGACTGCAAGGATTGTAGACAAAAATTAATGTAAGTACTTATTGTTATAGTCAGTAAACATAGATAATTCCCCTGGAAACCATGCATCCTAAAACTCCCATGTGGGCCCAATCCTGCTCCCAATCAAGCCAAGAGGAGTTTTTGCTATTGCCTTCAGTGGGAACAGGATCAACTTTTACATTCCTCATGTGGGAACGACAGTTTGGGGACCAGAGTACCAAGAATGCTTAAGGAGAAAATACCATGTTCTGAAAATGATATATAGAGTAATAGGTCATCATAACCACTGTCTAATTAGTAAATAGCATTAGGAAAAAATATAGGATGTAAGTAAGATCTTAGAGAGAGATAAATCCCATGCTTTGCCATTTACACCTCCCAGGAGAATGCTGTGTTTACACTATTTATTTTAAATGTGAGAACTTTATGTCAGATCAAGCCATTAGCTACTCTCCAGGGAACACACAGTAAAACGCTCAGCAACGCTCTGGTCACTGTGAAGAAATACAGTTTCTACACTCTCACATTTCATCACAGGAAGAAAGTGAGGAGAAGAAATTAGCAAGAGGCAGAGAGAGAGAAGAGAAACAGACAAGCTAGCAGTAAAGGAAACAGCTGGGTTTCTCCAGCCTATTCATGTGTGACTGTAGAACAACAAATCAGGAAAGCAAAAACTGGCATGCACTCGGGGCGCTTGCACTCCCACAAAATCAAACTGTGCTGTTCAGTCGTGACAAACATTGTGATGTGAATTATAAACAATGATGATCATGGCCTGAGGAAACTGATAGGAAGGATGGGCTCCAACCGCAACATTTAGATCCAGACTTTCCTAGCATTTCAAGTCTGCTTGGATCTGAGGTTTTAGGTTGGAACATCAGAGAGATAGGAAATAGCCTAGGTGCAGTCACAAATTTCATAGCTTTCTCCAGAGTTTGAGGGTGTTGGTGTTGGTCCCTATCTGTAATTATTCTGTTACCACCAGCATTAACCACATAGATTTTAACTCTTTTAGGAGTTTTGAAGTATAAATGGGAGTACATTCTTACTCACATGCATGTGGTTAAATGGATCACTAAATTTAGGGACTCTGAGGGGTGAGAATTTTCCTCCAACCCCCAATGGTGAAGTGGTGAAGTTTATTCCCTTGGTCAAGATAGGTGGGAATATTCCACACAGTCAGTTTTGTATGATTAGATTTTGTATGGTTAGATCTCCTCACCATTTTGGAATTGCTGACTAGTTGGTGCCTTTGAAAGAAGTTTAATTATTTAGTATAAATATACACTATGGGTCAAATTTTAAATATGGCTGCAACAGTGAGCCTTGAAAAACACACGTTTGCTTCTGTGAACAGGCATTTGTGTGCTAAACTACCAGTTTGTGTGCACAGCCACCCAGTTTGTGTGGGCAAATGCCCATTAGTTTATGCAAATGCAGGTTTTTGTGGGTGCATCCAATTTTGAAAAGTTTGCCGCACGCAAATAAATGCACTGCATATATAAGTCCTTCTCTATCCTGCAGGCCTGACGAACTTGGCCTTGTAATGATCCTTCGCGCTTCCACACCTGTGACGCCAAACATTGAAGAGGAAGAGAGGAGCACTTTGTAAGAAGGGGAGGGGAAGAGTCTGAAGTGGTTGTGAGCAAAAGGAGTGGTGATCCAGGCAATCCTGAGTATAAGGGGAGGTGTTCATGAGACAATGGGCTGTGCTATGAAAGTGAAAAACTCTCATCTAGGTCATAATTAGATGTCAGATGCTGCTACCGTGGAAGCTAATGCAGAACTCCTATTGACTTGACCCAAGGTATCTCCTCATCATTTCAATTTGGTTTCCACCTTTGCCTAACCAATTCTTAGTGTAGTTTCAGAGTCCCCAGCAGTAGATGATAGAAGTGTGTAATGATCTGCTAGGGGGAGAGAAAAAATAATTAGTTGCTGGGCTGATTACTAGGGATTCCGCTTGTGGAAATCATTAACAGGTGGCAGCATGGACAGAAAAGATTGTAAGATGCACCACTCAGATTTTTTGGAGCTAACTGCTGGAACTTCCTCTTTCAAAGCTTCTATCAGGAGCTCCCAGTGGGAGATGACAATGTTCAACAACCCAGCAGGATTGACTCTGAGGCCCACTGAAGTCATTTCTGGAGATTAGAGACCCAGGACACCAAGGTTGGGGTGATTTTTTTTACTGTTTACACAGCCCCATACCTTTTTGCTATATGTTCCCTCGTAGCCACCCTGAAATAGTGGCTCTGAATTTTCACCACTTCGTTGACTTCAGCAGGGCCAGGATTTTATCCAGGAATCCCAACATGCCATTCCTATGTGCAGCTCCAATAGTTTCTATTGCCAGAAAAAGTCACTCCTCCCCCCCCCCCCCCAGTTCATAAACCACTGACGAGGTTTTCACTATCAGGCTCCCAGCTTTCAGCAATAAATAGCCAAGAAATAATGGTTAATCACTAATAATGGCTTATTAGTTCACGGCCTCCGGCGAACCTGAAATCATTAACAGTCTGCTCACTGTGCGAACGACTGATTTTTACTAGATGTATAATTTAATATATGGTAACTTTCATGCTTAATTATGTTTCTTCTGAAGGAATTGATTTTTTTTTGCATCCATTTATTTAAGAATGTTGGAAGCTGAATGATTTTGTCTGCATGCTACACCAGGCTAAGCACTAAACCAGGACAATTTGTCTGAGATTTCAGTACAGAGACGGGTATTCGCTTCTTTGCTGTTTCGTTCAATAATTCCATCTTCAAGTGTTTGAAAGATAACTAATGGAGATGAATTACTGACATTTTTAAAGTGACGACATTTCATGCCTCATTGTGTCTCACCACGCCTTTCTGGGGGAGGTGTAAAACCAAGGTCCTGATGAATGGGGTCATTGTCCCATGGAACTTTGCTTATGGACAAGGTTGTTAAACCAATGTCCTGGCAAAATTCCAATTTGGATCACTACAGTTTACCCACCTAAATGTCCCCACGTCTTTCAGTTGGATACATTGTTCTTCATTTCCTACCCTAGTCTGTTGTGGAATGTTGCCATATGCTGTGAAAAAATTACCATGACTCAGCCCAGAGTGGGCTGCATTTCAGTGCTGGGTGAAGCGATTCCTCTATGTATAGCGTGGGGCTTTCAAAAGTGCTCAGCCTTGGCCTCTGTTCCCACTGAAGTCAATGGAAGTTTGACCGTTGACTTTAATAGGAGCAGAGTTAAGCCAGTGCTGAATGATATGAAAATGCCACCCAGAAGTTATATGTAATGCTTGTTAAGCACTTTGGGATCCATTTGGATGAAAGGGGCTATGCATGTACAATGCTTTTCATTGGCATCCCGAATCCATTCCTGTATCACGGAAAGCATATGATAACATTGTCAATCCTAATAATTTTTTAAGCTGGCAGCTGATTGAGGATGCTAATAACAAATACATTTGATTTTCTCCATGTAAGTGCCAGTGTCCCCTTTGTGGAGATTAAAAATTTCCCTATAATGTTTTCATCTCTGAAGAACAAGCAAAGGATAATCTCTTGCTTGAATACACTGACACTGTTTCAATCCACTAATAGGATCGCCATAGAATTTTGACTTAACAAGCAGTGGAAGAGGATAATCCTGTTTGTTCGGCCATCCAGAACACTGATGATCTGAGATAATCAGAGCGGGAAGGGGGGAAGGGGATATCTGAGCAGCTCCAGCCTGAGATTAATCTGTTCTCACTGACACCGGTTTGCCTTGATACCGTCTAATGGGATGAACCTCCTAGCTTTGTGGCATTTATTGCTCCGATAACTGCAGCTCCGTTTTATAGCACAGGCACAAGGGAAGTCATTCCAAACGTATCACAGCATCCCTCCCAAAGCAAGCCACTTAGAAACCCGTCAGTGGGTGGGGGGCGGAATTTGTTGAGTAACACCCAGATGTTGCAAAATGATTGGGCCTCTCTTGAGTAACTATAAATAGCTTTTTAAAGGCCAGATTTAACAAATGCAAATATCCAGGACAGGACCAGTTCAGCACCCAACCAAGTGGC
This sequence comes from Chrysemys picta bellii, assembly GCF_011386835.1. NCBI lineage: Eukaryota > Metazoa > Chordata > Testudines > Emydidae > Chrysemys > Chrysemys picta. Next base: position 43,568,466 of record NC_088803.1, on the reverse strand, counting down.
TATATGCAGGATCAGACACCTTGATTTTTATGCTCATGCTGAGAATTTGCACACGTAAGTTAGGTCGCTACAAATGTACATCTTCAGAAACCTGTCCCTTGCAACACTCTCTGTGGTGATTTTGGTGTGTGTGTTTTGAAATGTGCTCTCATGAGGTTTCTTGAGAAAGGGAGAATTATTTACACTTCGGAGGAGTTTCTTTTTCTGGTCATGCAATCATTAGGACTTTAGCTCCTAATATTATATCCCAGTCACTTGGCATTTAACTTATTAGATGAGGTTACTGGGATATGCTACGGCTCCACTTCCGCTTCATCTCTACTGTCATGCAAATTTAACAGTTGATAGCTTTCCATCTCAGAAATTTTTGGTAACATTAACTCTTGCAGCTGACACACACTCTGTGGATTAACTTCAAATAACTGTGTCAGTCTGAGAGCTTTATCTTCTGATCTCTGAGCTGTCACAGTTCATAATGACAGGTTTATAGGGTTTGGCAAGCTGGCAACAATAGCTGTGTGGTAAGCCCTTTAGTTTTTATAACTAAAGCACTGTAGCTAGAGACAGAGAAACTCTTCACCATGGTGACACTGACAAATATTGAACCCAGCAAATGATTCATGGGCCCCAGTATAATTCTTTCTTTAATGAATATTTCACAAGATACTAACTTTATTTTAAACTTCCAAATGTGAATGGATGGGGGAGAGGATCCAAAGAACAGCGTGCAGCCATGTAAAATTTATAAGCCCTAGTGCCTGTGAGCTTGTTTAAAAAAAAAAAGGTTTTGCTCCCTGGCTGTTGGCTGGTATTCTGGGTCCTACAAGTGGCTCTCATGGTTCTTTCGTATCTTTTATGTGCACAATTAAAGAAATGGGCTTTGAAAAGTAACACTCTAGCTTTAATTTTCTTTTCCCCCCTCTTTTTCATTCCCATACTGTACTCTTGGGCTCGGTAAATCCTTGGTGACTCGTTGTACAAAGGGTGATGTATTGTACCCAAGCCCCAGTGCAGGGTGACGTGGCACATCAGTCCCTTTCGGATATTTGGTAGTACACTCTCCGTGCCCTGCAGCCACTCTGAGCACCAGACTTTACAGATTCGAGCTTTAGCTGGCTTCCCATTAAATGGGCACAGGCTTCTAGTACGTAATAGAGGGTTCTTTACTAGGGCGGGTAGAAAGGAAAGGTGCCAAATGATCTAGTACTATGGTTTGGACAGCTGCCATAGAAGATAAGTGCAGCAGTTCCAAATTTGGCCCCTAGGGGACAGTACAATAGAGAGGTAGGAGGGTAACCTGGCTGTATGAGGTTTCTCAGACATAATGGCTGGGGTCAGGCTATGAGAATGCTATTGGCCTGTTGATCCCACTGGCCAGAGTTCAGCCCATCATCCGTAGTTGCATTGGGGCCCATCTACATTATCCTCCCGCCACCCTGCTGTAGCCGTTGCCTCACGGTTGGCTACCCCGACCTTCCTGCCACAGCCAGCTAACAGGGTGCTGCGTCCGGCCCACTATGAGTCTTGGTGGATGGACTGATTGGTCACTGTTTTGAACATGTCATTTGGTATCTGGGGCCTAATCCTGCTTTCCTAGCACCCAAAGTTCCCAATAACACTGAAGATGAACAGTACCATCTCCCAGCTCTCTCAATGCCCAGCCAAACAGGGCTGCCCAGAAGGGGGGGCAAGTGGGGCAATTTGCCCCAGGCCCCGGGCCCCACAGGGGCCCCGTGAGCCCTGGCCTGGCAGCAGTCCAGGTCTTCAGCGGCATTTCGGTGGCGGGGGGGCCCTTCAGTCGCTCTGGGTCTTCGGCAGCATTTCGGTGGCGGGTCCTTCAGTGCTGTCGAAGATGCGGAGCGACTGAAGGGCCCCCCGCCGCCGAAATGCCACCGAAGACCTGGACCGCCGCCGGCTGAGTACAAGCGCCGCCGCTCCCCCACTTTGCCCCAGGCCCCCTGAATCCTCTGGGCAGCCCTGCAGCCAAAATCAGCACCTGGGTGAAGAGCAGCTGACGAAAGCTGAACCCAGGTAAGACTGAAGGGTTGCTGGTAGGCGAGTGCAGTACTTTGAAGAACTTGCCTCTTCTATACCTTCTCCCACCCTTCTTTTGAGACTATCTGCCTTCAGCTTGTAGTCACTCCATAGCCTTGCAATTCTTTGGACTCCTCAGTGCTATTGGGTGTCCAAATACCATGTCTGCAAACCCTCTTTCTCACTCTCCTCCCCCCCCCAAATCTTTCATGTACACCTGACTATAAGATTGCAGCCTCATCCAATCAGATACAGATCGGGCCACACAGTGGCCCCTCTACTTGGCAACACACATCACTTAACCATATCACTTGGGTGAACTGCTTTCTGCACGGGCTTCCCATTGACTATAGAGTCCATTTGGAGGCCTCTGGCCTGATAGTCAAAGTCCTCCAGGGTACTGGGCCTAGCTACCTGAGAGCTCACCCCTCTCTCTCCACAACCATGAACTTCCGCTACATTCTGCTGGAACAATGCCATTGTTAACCACCAGGGGACTTGTGAGTGCAGTAACCAGAACTGAGGCAGGAACTGCATCTCTAGCACCTGAGTATGGAACTGACTCTTGAGATAATAATGACCACGGAGCTCAGCATTTTCAGGGCTAGATGTAAAACTCAGTTCTACAATTAAGTTTTCCCCCAATAATTTCATCACACACAAACTTGAACAAGCCAGCAGCCAAAAATCCTGTAAACTAACCAAGCTATTCTTCTTGGAGGGTGGGAAAAAGAGAATCTTATTTCTATCTTAAGAGTTTTATATGACTACTCATCAAGGTAGTGTCTGATGGTCTTCCATATAAAATCAATAGCAATTGTGAAGTCCGTAGTCAATCTCTGGCACTTTCTTTTTTTTTTTTTTTCTATTTTAAATATTTCAGAAGTGCTCCAATACCACCATGTAAGTAACTAAATACAGCAAAATCTTACATTAGAAAAATTTCTTACATGTGTTTCTATAATACTACCATAGTTTTCTGAAACTGTTTTCAAGTCCAATTTACTTTTCACTGTTTGTTTGTTTGTACTTTCTGCATTACTTTTCACTTGGACAATGGCCAATCAGTTTCACTGCTCTTTATTATATTTCTAGTCAGTTTTCTGTGGAACTCTTTACCAGAGGAGGTTGTGAAGGCCAAGACTATAACAGGGTTCAACAAAGAACTAGATAAATTCATGGGGGATAGGTCCATCAATGGCTATTAGCCAAGAAGGGCAGGGAAGGTGTCCGTAGCCTCTGTTTGCCAGAAGATAGGAATGGGCAACAGGGGATGGATCACTTGATGATTACCTGTTCTGTTCATTCCCTCTGGGGCACCTGACATTGGCCACTGTTGGAAGACAGGATACTGTGCTAGATGGACCTTTGGTCTGACGCAGTATGACCATTCTTATGTTCTCTTTCTGGTTTTCATTCACTAGCACAATCCTGCAAATATTGACTCCCAAAATGCTGCAAGTGCATGTTTATTTGTTTAAATAAAAAATCTTTCTGAATTTATTTGAAATGTCCTGGAAACATTTCTGTCAGTCCTAGGTTTTTGTTTGTTGGTTGGTTTTATTAAAACTTTGGGCCGGATTTGACCTGACTAACCCTCGAAGGAGCCATCATCTTGATTGCATGATAGCGTAGGTTTATTTTTCTTTCCAAAGTGTTCTTTGGATTCCCCTCACAGAAAACAGACTGTAACCATGTAGATGTGGGCCCTCCCATGGGTCCTCAGAAACACTGGAGGATGAGCTCAAAGGATATCTTGTGTGATTAGTCTTGACAGCTTCAGTGGGACATCACTGGTGGACTTTGTTCCTCCTGCTCTTCTATGGACTGTGTTTAAAAACCCTATATTTTTTATTGGTCAGTTACACAAAGCAGAGGGTTGCACGAGTGACTTCCTCCTCTAGTACAAGTGGGTTAATGTTGGTCAAAGTTCAAATCAATCAAAAGGTCAAGCTTGTATAAGGGGCCATTATCAGAGCAATGTATGATAAGTGAGAAGACAGCTTTGAAAACTCATTCCCAGAAGCTGAAATAGAACCAGACAAGCTACAGAAAAAGCTGCAACCATCCACAGACATTTTTGGTGCTTGAAGTCCGTAGGGCTAGGCGGAATTACCTATGAGTTCAATAAGAAAGGACTGGCCCCTGATGTATAAAATTCTTGGCCTCTCTCCTGGAGAGAGATGACTGGTTAGTAATGGAGTTAAATCTAGGTGTCACTTCATTTGCTTGAATTTTCCTAAGGTTTTGAGGCAAGCAATAGAATAGGCTTTTAAAGGAGCGTGTGGCTTTTTTGTTGTGACCGTTTCTCATTGAGGGAAGTAGCTGGACATAGCAGCTACGGTCGTTTGTAGCATAACAGCCCCACAAAGCAGTGAATTTCTGTTGTTGTCTTTGTTCAGACGTAGAGCGAGGCAATTTTTTTCTTTTTTCTTTTTCTTTTTTTTGTCAAATAGTAAATTCGCTGAAAAGCACAGATTCGGAGCAACCAAAACAAATTCAGGTTCAATTTGGTGAATAGTTTTGGATGCATAAAATTGAAAAAAAAAAAAATCTCTGAAAAAGTCGAAACAGTTCACTTTTGACATTTCTGAAACAAACTATCTCATTTTGTTTCCAATCAACTTTTTGTTTAGAAAATATTGATTTGAATCAACCCCAACAAAATATTTTTGGGTCTTGCTTCAGCAAGAAAAATTAAAAAAATAATTAGTTTTGGTTTGAAACCAACCAATTTGGTTTGGATTTGTTTTGGTGAGGGTCACCCAGCCAAAAAAATCAATTATTTGCTCATCAATATTCATATGGAATTAGTTATGAGAAAGAGATGCTCAAAACCTCTGGCAAATGAGGCAAATAACATTGGAAACTGATTCAACCTGAAAAATAGAGATGGGGGAGATGGATCTACTCTGAAATGTACAGCACTGTTGTGTTTCAGCTGAATATGTAAGATGTTCTAGCATTGCCACACATTCCACATTGCCACACTCTGAGACAGAATTTCCCCTGTCCAGACGTGCAGGCTTTCCCTTCGGAAGAATGGGCTTCGGAGAAAGGTTAGGCCCTGATTTCACCAGGAGCTGCAGGTGTTTCTGCACCTCTCAGGTTTGGGTATTACAGCCATTTGGGGATTAACTCTGCAGTCTGCCTGAGAATGGCTTGTCGTGGGGGGGGGGTTGTTAAAGAGGACTTTCTTATGGTATAGTCAGGGCATTTGAGAAATGATGGAGGACATTACCAAGGCATTAGAAATCCCACTAGCCTCCTGTGGCACCTGGCTATGCTTTCATACGCTTGCAGGTGATGGATTTTTTTGTTTTAATCAGAGGAAATATTCCCAAAGGGCCAAATATGTAAAGAACCCGGAAACTGATCTGTCCGAATTCCCTGTTATGGACACAGCAAGGAAGTTCTCTGCTCTGGCTTTCTTATATTTTGCACTTGTTCGTAATTTATCCAGGACCAAACCACCAATCTGACGGAGGGCCAGATTCTGCATTAACTCCCACGGAGTAGTGCCTTACTGGGCAAGTAACCCTACCAGCTGATTGTAGTGGGAGTCCTCATCAAGGACGACGATACTCAACATGAGTTAAGGCGGCAGACTTGTGTGTGGCGTTCTGTTTACTGGCTCCAGTTCTCTTGTACAGTCATGCTGTGCTCAGCACAGGAACTAAAAGGTGTTGCCTTTATCTGACCTTTGCACTTCCCATACACTGGGGCCTCAGCGCTGTTCTAAGCTTGCACTTGATCGCATGTGACATGCTTTCTCCGAGGGCTGGATCTACTTCCCCAGCGGCATAAGAGGCGTATTGCAGCCGAGAATTGGGCCCCTCTTTCTCTAAGCTCTGATTCATGTAACCATGTGGGTTGGCTTTTTTAAAAGCAATACACTTCTTTGCAAAATCATCAGTTGCCAGATGTCTCCCAAATAGCTGTACTTTAGTCAGAGGTTAAATGTGTGTCAAAACAGTCACTGATAAGAATTTGTATTACTCTTTAAAACATCCCCAGTTTCCTTCAGCTTTTTCCACTGATAACTTCTCCCATGAAAGTTTTATAGTTTGCAGAGGGTTTGACACCAGCCTCAGTCCCTGATCTACTGATTAATGTTTTTAATGATTAACAGTTGCAATGGCTCTGCACTTCCAAGTGACATGGATCACTTCTGTCAGACAAGTAATAGCCCAGCGTGTTAATACAGTCATAAGCATTGAATTCTAGTGGGCTGTAACGTCTGGATCCAAATCCAAATTTTTCCAACGTCTAGAGGTATTCAGCTCCCAGGCTTTGGTTTGGGCCCAACTATAAACTCATAGGAACAGAGACTCCTGGGACTTTGGGGGGATTCCAGGATCCTGCACTTTGGCAGGAATCCCGGAGGGTAGAAAGAACGGAAAGGTTCAAATATGGGTGTGCTCTTCCTTTTTTAATTGCTCTTCAGTCCTAGCATTGGTTGCCTTAACTGTTGGAGAGTCATGCTCTAAATGAGTCTGGATGCTCATTTTGGAGGGACATTGCAGTGAAGAATGCTTTAAAAATGCTCAAGAGATCAGTTAGATTAAATAGGTTAATAGATTTACAGAGATTTTAAGGCCAGAAGGGACCATTATAATCATCTAGTCTGGCCTCCTGCACAACACAGGGCAGTAGCTGTCGGGTGATAGACTGAATAAAAAGCGTGCTTGCTTTTGTTTTTAAAAGCACTGAAAGCTGCATAGTGCAGTGTGTGAGTATGCTAGGCTGGAGACCCGCATTACAACTCTAAAGTTAGCTGAAGAGTAATTCATCATTTCCAACTCATTCTGGATCACCAGCACCGACCAGAGATAGGGAATGCAAACACTGGTTGTTTTATTATTACTATTTATTACTTGGATTGCTTAAGAATCCCAGTCATGGACCAGAGCTCACTGCGCTAGGTGCTGTACAAACACAGACCAAAAAGACATTCCTTGCCCCAAGTGCTTACTATCTAAGTAATGCAGGAGGAGGAAGGGGGGTTTTAAGCTTTTGTTTGTTTCCTTTTTTTGGACCCAGGAGAGGCCCAGGGAAGTATCATAAGATCACATATGTTCATTACTGACAAAATAATCTATACACGGTTTTTAGTGCTGATATCATATATGAAAAGCTACCGTACATCCTCACTGCACAAATTTAACCATGTGACACTGAAGTTTAGTTTCTTTTCCCCCATTTTGTGGCTGGTAAGTGAAAGCAGATGATGGCCTCAGTCTAAACCTTAGCTGATGTTGGTCCCATGTCACCATGGCTTGAATAGCAATAAATTCTTGTCAGGGCAAGACCAGCCCAGAGAGCATTGCAGATCAGGATTGAAATGCAGAAGTGTATATATGAAGCTTTAAAGCCCTGATCTAAGTTAGATAAAGCCAACTGCAAGTGTGAGGCTTGCTATATACTATCTACTTGTTATTTGGCTAGCATCAAAAACACATGGAGTGGCTGGTTTTGTCCATTAGTTATATTTAACTATAGTATAGTTGAGTTCCTCTGCTCTCCTCTTAAGAATGAAATAAACACTGTATTTTAAATACCCTTTAAAAATTGTGTAGGTAACACTTTAAAGTAGAATAATTGCAACACTACTACAGTAATGAACACAAATATATGTATATTATGTATGTATATTATAATAAATTATATTTATAATATATATATTATATAAAAAGAAAAGAGAGATTAATAGGCTTTTCAAGACCTAGGAGGACTAACATAATTCATAATACTAAATGATACTTTGCACTCCCGTTGTGGTAATTAGTAGTTCACAGTTGCTGCCTGAGTAAGAAGGAAGCTTTGACATTACCATAGCTTTATGATTAATATATGCTGTGTATCCTGGCATTAATCAGCTGATGGAACTCAGCTCTGCATAGAAACTGATGCCAGGATATGATCTTTTGTGTCTGACTGAGCCTAAAACATGAGGGCGATTTCAGATAAAATATTTACAAGACGTTACAGTCGTGGATTGTAGAAATCATGCCTCGGTAAGCCAATTACAGGCACTTTCTCTTTGTTTTACTGTATCCGTAGATCATGCTTTCTCATGTAAAAATAAGTACTGAAATTACTACTTCAAAACTGCAAGCTTTGGAATGTCCTTTTATGTCAATTTCAGATCAGCTATTTATTTAACTCCATTTTTCTGGGCACACTGAGGATCTCGCCTGGAGGCATCCAAAGAGGGTGTTAGCGGATTTGTTTCCAATCTTAGACAATGTTTGTAGTTATAGTTTCCAGCAGGGTGAGCTATCTTGCCCCACAGTCTGGAAAAAGGAGGAACAGAGATACGTGAACTACAGCTGCTTCTGAGGACAAATGAGGAGCAAGTGGCCCCGTGCTACCTCAGCCAATCCCAGGGCATTTCAGCTCACCAGTGCACTCACCGTCCTCTCTCATGGTGATGCTAGTTTCTGAGTTTTCCATTTCTGGGTCTGGCTAGGGAAGGAGCGTGAATGCTGAAAACCTAAGCCAAATGTAAACTACAAGGGCAGTTGGCTCCTCTTATACACAGGCTTTATTTCTGAGAGGAGTTAACTTGCCATGAGTATATGGTGATGACTTTTTCTGCTTTTCTTTTTCTAAAAGTTCATTAGAACTAGTCAGAAAATGAGGGACATTCCGTGAGCCTTGTCTAGATTGTTAAGGCCAGAAGGGACCATCATCACGTCTTGTAGTCTGACCTCCTGTACATCATGGGCCATGGAATTTCATACAGTTACTTCTGTACTGAGCCCTATCGCTTATGTTATGAGAGCGATCATATGACACAATCGTCTGTGACAGCAGGGGACTGGATTCATTGACCGAGGGGGTCCCTTCCGGTCCTATGTTCTTGTATCTTTGACTAAAACCTATTTTTTATACAAAACAATTGTCCTTTTTCATCAAAAATATTTGCATGTTGCCATTGTAGGAATGCAGGCAGTTGTATTACAGGAATATACAATTCCTGAAATGTTTCTCATTGCTGGTAACAGGCTGATGAGAATCAAGAAGGTTATAGTATTGTGTTTCCAGTCTGTGGTTTTGAAATGGTAGGTACAGCCACAAGCAGCATCAACTCTGATCCAGACCAGTTCATTTATTTGGCATAATGTCTTCCTTTGCTTCATCCGCCTAAAAAGGAAAATGAGAGAATCTTAAAGGTAAACTGCAAAGGATTTTGACAAAATTAGGCCTATGCTATCATCCCCTGCCCCTTCATTATGATGTATAGGGAGGGTGTGACATTTGTAAGGGATTTTTTTGCTGCTTGTTTTTTAACTTAGAAATATCAGGACTGGTAACTTGGTTTTGTGTGTGTTTGTTTTGTTGTTTATTTTGCTTTTTGCTGGTGGTGTTATTGGGGATCTTATTGTTATCACTCATATCCTAATTGAACGGGACATAAATTAATGGAGATATCCTATCTCCTAGAGCTTGAAGGGACCTTGAAACGTCATTGAGTCCAGCCCCCTGCCTTCACTAGCAGGACCAAATATTGATTTTGCCCCAGATCCCTAGGTGGCCCCCTTGAGGATTAAACTCACAACCCTGGGTTTAGCAGGCCAATGCTCAAACCACTGAGCTATCCCTCTCCCCCCTGTGTTGGCTCTTTAACCAAGATGACTTTTCTCCAACGGGTTAAGCAGTCGTTGAAGTGTTTGACTAAAAATCCCTTCATCTGCCCACTTTCACTTTCCTGGTTTTTGTGGTTGTGATCATTTTCTTAATACTTCAGTTACATGAAGCCTGCAGCCGAGATAGGACCTGAATGTAAAAAACAAATGGAAAACCAAAAATACCTCAAGTTCTTTATATATTATAACAAAGAGAAAAATCAAGTAAAGCAAACTGCTTTTCCCCTTTCCCTCTGCCTCCTGTGTAGGTCACCTTCAGGTAGCTAATAAGAGTCCAAAGTGGAAAGTGTCAGGAACTCAAACCACTTATTTCCTATGTGGCTGGCATGGCACACAGATGGTGAGGAGGGGTTGCAAACGGTTAAGTAGATAATAAACATGTATTACTATTATTTATATTATGGTAACAGTTAGGTGCCCCAGGACCTCACGGTGCTAAGCACTGTGTAAACACAGAACAAAAGGACAGTCTCTGCCCCAAGGATCTTACAATCTAACCACCTATGGATTGGAATCTCCGTCTCTGGAGATATTTAAGAGTAGGTTAGATAAATGTCTATCAGGGATGGTCTAGACAGTATTTGGTCCTGCCATGCGGGCAGGGGACTGGACTCGATGACCTCTCGAGGTCCCTTCCAGTCCTATAATCTATGATTCTATGATTCTATTTTCCTTGCATGCTCTTCCTTTTTCTACAAGACATGTGCAATGCAGGTTCCATCTGTCCAGGGCCGGCGCTTCCACTAGGTGACCCTAGGCGGTCGCCTAGGGTGGCAGGATTTGGGGGGGCGGCATTTTGCCATCCTTGGCGGAAATTCGGCGGCGGGGGGTCCTTCCGCTCCGGGTCGTCGTCGGAAATTCGGCGGCAGGTCCTACACTCGCTCCGGGACCCGCCACTGAAGTGCCCCGAAGACGTGGAGTGGAAGGACCCCCCCCGCCGCCAAATGCTCAGAGGAGCGCTGCCGCCTAGGGCGGCAAAAACCCTGGCGCCGCTCCTGCATCTGCCCCACAGTCTAGGAGAACCCAGGCTCTAACAATATCTTGCAGAGGCCCAAAGCAAAAATCCATTCTTGTAAATGATTTAGTGAGACCCCCTAATGTCGGAAACATCTGCTGCCAGTTCACAGTGGCCAGCGTAAGTCAATGGAAGTTACTACAGAGTCACCCTGGGAGAACAGAGCTCAGAATCAGGTCCAAAAGCCACTGTGTGGCCCGTCTAAAATGGCAGAGTTGGAAACATACTAAAGTTTATCTTCCAAAAGACCTACAGCTAATTGAAAAGGGCATGATGAGTCTTAAATAGCAGTCAAAAGTCTGCTAATTGTTCATCAGTTAATGCCAATTGAGATGCATTAATGAGAGTTACTTGATAAAAGTTGCCTTATCATCCTTAACTGAGATAACTAGTCCTGGCTAATGTACTTCAGCAATGCTCCAGGAAATGCCTTGTTTGGTCAAGGAAGCAGATATGCCGTTTTCATTCCGTTGAACAAGATTTACTCGAAGTATAAATCTGTGTCATTTCAGCAGGAGGCAGTTCCCTCCATCTTTGGTATGAAGTAATTGTTTTGTCCAGCGGCAAGCGGGGTTCTGGCTGCACTCTAAGAAATTTAGAGTGCAAGAAAATAAATCCACAGACATCTGCTGTCCTGCATGCTCATAAACTAAGAAGGGCCCTTCGGAGCTCTGCAATAAGGCAGCAGCAGTGTTTTCCATTGGTACAAGGCTGCAGCAAGCTCCTCAGTGACAGAGCTAGTTGAAGAAATTTCAGGGGAACAGTTTCTGTCAGGAAATGCTGCTTTGCCAGAGTCAAGATATATTACAGGAGTATGTTGATTTTTGACACGATTTTTCTTAGAAAAGTTTTCAAACTGATTCCAATTGAAATGGAATATTTCTCGTTTGGCTTTACATTTTTAACTTTTTAACAATTGCTAATGATTTTAATAGTATATATTATTGATGTGTTGTATTTATATATAGTCTATAATAATTAATATTTTATGTTCTAATGTTTGGGCATTTTTGAAATGAAACATTTCAATAAGGTCATTTCAGTGTTTTTGAAATGAAATGTTTTGGAATTTCCGTTTCTCTGTAAATTTCAACTTTTTGTCCCGATTTAAGATGAAAGGAAAATTTGAAATGTCAGAATTTCCCACAGAACAGGAACTGTGTTTTCTGCATACAGATCTGTGGGGCTGCTCCTTAGGGCAAGTCTATACTACAAAATTAAGTCGATCTAAGTTACGTCGACGTACAGCCCCCGCAGTAATTAAATTGCTTTTGCATGTCCACACAATGCTCCTTGTGTCGATGATGCGCATCCTCACCAGCAGTGCTTGCACTGATCTGACTATCAGTGTGCAATATTGTGGGATGGCTTCTGAAAGGCAGCAACTGCGTCGACCTAACTACATCGACCTAAGCATAGGATCAAAAGTTGATAAGGCAACTCCCACCTTTTCATGGTCTCTGTATGTATATATATCTCCTCACTATATGTTCCATTCTATGCATCTGAAGAAGTGGGCTGTAGCCCACGAAAGCTTACGCTCAAATAAATTTGTTAGTCTCTAAGGTGCCATAAGTATTCCTCATTCTTTTTGTGGAGGAGGAGTTATTAAGTCGGTGTATCGGGCGACTTACGGCGGTGGGAGCTACGTGTTAGTGTAGATGCTTACAGAGTTAGGTCAGTATAAGCTGCCTCATTTTGCTCTAACTATGTAGTGTAGACCAGGTCTTAGGGATAGTTTTTGCCCTAGGAGATCCCAGATGCAAGAGAGGGGTGTGGAGGGCCGTGCCAAAGATGCACCACTGGGAGGAATTCTGTCTAATTTTAGGACTCCATTATGATGATCTCTCTTTTTTATCTTACCTGTCCTGTGCTTTTTTGGGTTTTCCCATAAGACCCCTAAGATTCAGGAATAAAATGCCCGGCTGCTTAAGGGAATATGAGAAGCGTTTTGGTAACTGCACCAAAGCCCTGGAATTTCAAATATGTGCTACGGTGATTCCAGTTTATTCCTTTTTCTTTGTTATCAAAATATATGCAACAGCAGCTGTTTCTTTTCCTGACAGAAGGAGCCACTTCGGTGAGCAAACTCAAAGAAAGCCCCTTCTGCACTTAATCATATGCGATACAGCACACCAGCACAAAAGCATTTTCATTTTAAACACTGAATGAAAATATTATTTTTAAAAGTTTCTTAAAAACTGTTCTTCAGAATGTGCGCGCACACAAACACGGATTGTCTACACTATGGAAGCTACCCCAGCAAAAGCTCGGCCATTCTAACCCTGTACCGTAGACGCCGCCTATAGCAACAGCAGGAATTTTCCGCTGGCGACCACCCTGAACTAAGGGTATGTTTACACTACAGACACAGTGTCCGCACCTCCCCAAGCAATGGTAGCTAGGTTGACAGAAGCATTCTTCCATCAGCCTAGCTGCATTTACACTGCGGGAAAGTTAGCTCTGTTGATGGAAGCCCTCTTCTGTCGACACAGCTGTGTCTGCCCTGGGAGTTACATTGGCACGGCTACATGTTTTTTTCACATCCCTGCAGACGTAGCTATGGCGATATAACTTTCCATTGTAGACCAAGCCATACATCCTAACATTACTGTCCATGGCACAAACCAGCACCTCCCTTTGGTAATAAGCTATCTGCCCAGCTTGGCTGAACATTGTCAAGGGCATTATAATGAAACCATGGGAAGCTGGAACGTCAAAGGTTGATCTATTGATCACACAAAATGTATTGGGCTGGACCTTCAGCTTGACTAGCCTAAAATGGCCATACACCACCTTTTCCCCTCCCCCATTCCTGGGGCTGGCCTAGGCTGAGCAGGCCCCCATATGTGTATGAACAGTCACAATGTTGATCTAAGTTAGCCTGGAGTAAGTCCAAAGGCTCAGGATCATCATAGTGCAGCATGTTCTGGCTCCACTCTCAGGCGCTCCTTCTACATGGAGAGGCAGCGGGTAGGTAATATGGGTCGTTTCCCATGTGACCCAGGAATCTCCAGCTATTCCTTTAGGGCAGTTTTAAATAGAGCAGTTCTGGAACATTTGGACAAAACCGTTTTTCACTGGAAAGGTCCAGGATGGAATTTCCAGCCATACCACGAAAGCCAACTGGTCAAGGCACTCACTGGGATGTAGGACACCCAAGCTCAAGTGCCTGCTTCAAATCAGGCAAAGCAGGGACTTGAGTTGTAGTTCCCCCACATCCCAGCTGAGTGCCTTAACCATCAAGCCACAGAGTCAGAAACGGAATGTGTGTTTTCTGACCAGCCCTAGATTTAAGTCCCCTCCACACCACTGAAGTGGCATATAGGGGGGACAGTCTGTGTGGAGCCAGATATCTGCTGCATTGTAGATGGTGGGGTGGAGAGAATGGATGTGGGATTGGTGCTCTCTTTGGTTCCCAGGTGCCCGGGCTATGTGTAAGCTGCACAGACTGGCCTGTACACTGTACAGTGGAACCAGCCTTCATCTCATATATGCACTATGTAGTATGATTTCATTTCACCCCGGAGCAGGGGAGGGAGACTGTGTTCCCTCTGATCTAATGATGTATTTCTCTGGAGAAAATGGTCTTTTAAATGGTCCATTAAGGTTTTTACAGATTTAGTACATGGTTTTTTGTTCCCTTCTTGGCTGCCTGCTCCTGTCCGTCTGCCAGCTGCGTAATCTACCACCTCTTATCTCCAGCACATTTTGCTTCACCTCCTGCTCATTTTCATTTTATTGCCTGGCTAATCTCATCCTCTTGCTTTTCTTCTAACTGCTCTTTTTCCTCCCCATCTTCTGGAATTGAAAGCCCTTTCCCATTTGTTTGTGTAACTCAAAATTCCTTGACTTCACTTTCCCTTTGTGACGTGTCTCCAAACTCCTGCTCTGGCTGCATATTGCAGTTTATCGGGTAAAAAGGTCTATCATTTCCTTCCCACTTTACTTAGACTCGTGGGAGTCTTCTCGTGCTGTCATCCTCCTTCACACTAATGCCCTGATCCTTAGGTCCAGCTGAACTCAGCTTGGTGTGTGACCCATTGTGGAGGAGGTGGCTATATGCCTCTGATCTCCAGGGGAATCCACAGCTGCCCACATAGGAGAGCTTTGTGTCTGCATCAGGACCAATAAGAGAATTATTATTAGTGGAGATGGCCCCAAAACAAAACCCCAGACTAGAACATCTCCAAGCTCTGGAGAAGTTTGGAGCCAGATCTCAGCATGCAACTTGGATCCAGTTGTACTTATGACTTCATTCAGTGTTTTGACACTACCACCAGGATTATTGCTTCTTTAATATTTAAAGAACCAGGAGCACCTGATCAGAATCAAGGCCCCATTGTTCCTCACACTTAACGGGATTCTCTCAGTGCTCAGGACACTGTCACCACCAGCAGAAAAGTGTCTGTTCTGGAAGAGGCCTCCTTATCAGCTGTGTGACAATAAAGGGTTTCTTCTGCAAATGGTGGCTCTGCAGAGCAGGAACATGCGGCCTGGCATAATGGGGAAAAAACGAAGTGCAAAGAGTGGCAGGACTGAACGTAAATACAAAGGAGGCCTAGTTTGCCTAGGATTTTTCAGACCCATCTTTCCCATTGGGCATGGGTCCATTAGAGATGGCTGCAGTGGTATAGATAAGGCTCAGATAAGGGCAGACGTTTTACCACCATGCCATCTAATCCAGTCCAGAGCCTGTCTGAGCCTTGTATATATGACAGCTCAGTGACCGGGAATCGGTACCTCTCACAATGTTGTCTCAGGTTCTGATCCAAAGCCCACTGAAGTCAATGGGAGTCTTCCTTGACTTCAGTGGGCTTTGATTCAGACCCTTAAATTACATCCTGCAGTTTCTGGATGGACCATTTCCATGTCTCACTTAGCAGCCCTGTTTGTAACACCATTGAGCGGTGATGGATTTATCATATCTTTTATGCAAAACTTGCTGTAAATAGTCAGCTTACTGACCCTGGATGTCCCCTGTACAGACCTTTCCATTAAGAAGAGACCCGTATCTCTCAAACAAAGAGACGGCCACTCCATCTGTTCTCAGAATTGGCACAAGATACCTTGCATCCATCACAGATACTGCCTTTCCAATTTGCTGGGTTGAGCATAAAATGTGTCAAGCAGGAAAATTCAGTCAATGTTTTAATGGTCCCCAGAAGAGGCCTGATCCTGTTTGCCTTGCTCATGTGAGTAACTCCATTTGTATGGGTAAGTTGAGCAGGATTTGTACCTGAGACAGCAGAAATCGATAGAACCAGAATCCTTGTTTAACTGGAGCACCTGTCAGACTACACACTGCACTGGGGTCATTATTGCTATATTGTTATTTGTGATGCACTAGTGCCCAGAAGACCTCATCAGGGATCAGTGTATCATTGGACATAGGAATGAGTGTCTGTGCCAAAGAGCTTACATCTCAGCATACGACAAGAGACGACAGCTGGAGAAAAGCAAACAAGGCAGGTGAAGGACACGGTCACAGTGAGAATGATTAGGAGCAATACAAGAAGTAGCAGACTTCAAACACCAACTGCTTATCCATTGTGGAGTGTTTTGTAGGTATTAAATATCAGGAGGTAGCCGTGTTAGTCGGTATCCACAAAAACAACAAGAAGTCCGTTGGCACCTTAAAGACTAACAGATTTATTTGGGCATAAGCTTTCGTGGGTTAAAAAACCCACTTCTTCAGATGCAAGATGCAGCTGATGCAGATCTTCAGATGCATGTGATGAAGTGGGTTTTTATCCACGAAAGCTTATGCCCAAATAAATCTGTTAGTCTTTAAGGTGCCACCAGACTCCTTGTTGTTTTTGTAGATATTAAAGAGATCCTTCCTAACTTTGGGGAACACTAGTGCATCTAGCGCCATGCCAAGACCAGCTCTTTGGGTTCACAATGCAAAACTTGCTTCCCTCTCAGTCAGGTTGGTCCCACCTCCAGCGTTTTGCCAGGAGCTCCAGATTTGAACCCCCAAATTCAGAGCACAAGCACTGAGTTTGACCAGGTTTGGTGTCAGAACCGCTGTATATGTGCTGAAAATGGATTTTCAGAACAGCTGTTTAGAAATCCCTGGCACTCTTGCACATCCCCACAACTGGGAGTGGGGCGGGGTGTCCCTCTCAGTGAATGCTGCCATTTTACCAATACTTCCTGTCGGGATGTCCTGTCTAATGATGTACAGATTAGGGCACCCGGGCACTGATCCCAACCTCACACCCATTTTACACTGGTGCAACTCCACTGACTTTAGATCAGAATTGAGACCAGGCGACGCATCTGCCATTTGAATGCATGACAGAAGCAACAGACTTACAACGTTGCTTTAAGATGAGAACTGAGGATCATTGGTCATGTGGCAGGGATAGGGAAGTTTGCATAATCACTGGAGCAGTCTCCAGAGCTGTCAGTCCTGTGTACTGCACAAGCACTAATTCCACTGTGTTGGTTGCATGGAGTTGTGATGCTAACAATACCAGGCGAATGTTGAACTCTGCAGTCCTTACTCAAGGAAAATTCCCTTGGACTTCAACGAGAGGTTTTTCCTTGAGCCAAAACTGAGAAAAACCTTTGATATTTGACCCAAGATGACTCACCGTTTATTCCAGGGAGCATTTAGGTACTTTTTCTTGCACTGGTTACCCACCTCCTCCCTAATTCTCAGCTTGCAGTGCCAAGCGTGCTGCATTTAGCCTAGCTCTCCTCTCTGCTTTTATCTGCCAACGTGTTTAAGAGTATGAGTGCTGAAAAATATGCAGGCAGCTTAAGATAAAAGCCAGCAGCGTGCTTTTAAAAATAGACTCTCCAGCACCGCTAGAGGTGCCAAGTAAATGGGTGCTCAGCAGAGGGATTGAGTGGATTTAAAAGACACTGTTTAAACAGAAGGTAAATAAGTGGCCAGAGGAGCTGCAGTTCATTTTTTTCCCTTACGTATTGCTCAGATAATGCAACATATCTATAGGCAAACTCGTTATAAAAATGGATGCGGCTCTTGGCTTTCAGTGGGTGACATTCAGGCTCCAGCTCTGACAGACCCTCCCATAAAGCATCGGTGGGAGCAAAGCAAGTGCATGCTAATGAAATGCACATGGAGACGTTAAGTGTTCAAAACCAGCGGTAACACTAGCCCTCAGCCCTCGCACTGCCTTAAGAGCCTGCCCTTTGCAGTGAGCAATGTGTGCCTTTGTATTACCCCGAGCTGTGCGGCACAGGAGAAGCAGCACAGAAATCTGAGGGCTCTGGCAAATGTATCACGGAAACATCCCTTCTTGCTGGGACAGAGCCACAAAAACGGCAACCTTCCAACACTAGCGATTGCCGCTAATTGGCAATTTAGTTTTGAAGTGTACGGTCCGGTGTCTAACTTTACCCAAGTAGAATTTGTGAGTGACATTAGGTTGATGTAACAAAACAGTTGCCCTGAGAGCTTCCTTGGAGTTTTACTGGTGTTTTCTATTAGCTAAATAGACTGCAGAGGACTAGAGGATATGTAGTAGCCCTGAGCAGGGATGTAAATAGGGCTGGGGGAAGGTAGAAAGAGCCTTTCCTGCTCCACCCATTGTGCACTCGTATAACCCCTGGTGAGTGAGCACTCGTATAACTCCCCGGTGAGTGAGCACTCGTATAACCCTGTGGTGAGTGAGCACTTGTATAACCCCTGGTGAGGGAGCACTCCTATCCTCTGGATTGCTACGGGGGGCCTGTAACACTCACTCACCAGTGGGCTACAGTCGTCACAGCCCCTCCTTGAATGCCCCATGGTAGTGTTACTGGTAGCTCCAGCTTTCCCAGAGGTGGAGCTGAGGAGGCATGGGGACTTCAACATTTGACACTTCTTCAAAGGATGTTCCCAGAGAGTCTGTGTTTGAATCAGAAATGTGTTGCTCAAAGCCATTGAAGAGGTCTCCATTTCTTGGCCAAACTAGCTCCTTCCTCTTTCTTATAACTATAGAATTCCGAAGACCCTGGCCCACTTTCCTCCCCAAACAAGCCTGGTGACATCTCTTTGCTGTCCTTCAAAGAGATGCTCTTCCACCTGTCTGGTCAGTAGAGGCCAGAGAATGTTGCTTTCTCTAGCAGCTGTACTTTGAAACAGTACTTGCTCAGTCAAGGGTGATGGCCCCTAGGAGCTTTGCTACCCAGAGAGCCAAAGAACTGCTGAAGAGGAGCCAGAATAAATACTTACGTGTAATAAACAGGCCAAATTCAGGCTTCAGTTGGTTTGGGTTTGTTACCCATATTGAATAGGCCAGTGCTAGAATCTGAGAACCCCGCTGTATTTTCCATTCTCCAGCTTTCATTTTTAGGTGTCAGGAAGTAACATAGCCTGGCCTGTGTATTGTGGCCCTTTGAAAAGCATGTTTGAACAACGACACAACATTGTTTAATCTTTCTCAGGCACCCTTTACCTGGTCTAAGAGGAGACAACTCTACCAACGGCTATAAAGTTGACCCCACTTACTGCAGAGCTGACTTTGACCCATTGTTATGGATGTGTAAAACCACTGTTAAGCCACGAAATAAGAGAGAAAAGTAAAATGACCTGTGTTCCTAATACACTGAGTGCTACTAGCACAGGATCCAATCTGGCAGCACCAGAACAGTCCATTCAATGAAGTGTTGGCTCTCTAGTCAGGAAAGTACTTAAGCACATGATTAACTTTAAGCATGTGCTTAAATCCCAGTGAAGTCAGTGGGTCTTAAGCCTGCACTTACATGCTTTCTGCAAAAGGGGCTTTTGTTGTCGCAACTCATTATAGTCTTGTTATCAGCAGTGCGTTCCATTCCCTGCACTGGCTTTTCCCTGCACTTCCTTAGCTTTCCCTTGCTTTTTCCACGCACATATCCATCCTCTCCCCTAGCCCAGGGGGCACTGATTTGTCTTGTCTAGGGGTCTCTTGGCATCTCTGAAAAAGCCGTTTCAAATGAAATGATTGTCCCTCTCTGCAAAACCTTCTCTGTGTTGATTAAGGACATCTGGCCAATGAGTTTAGCTGAAATGGCATAGCCGGGCACTGTGTATTCTGAAGAGGGAAGTTTAATGTCTCTTTAATTTGATGTCTGTAAAAACAATCGTGCCCATTGGGATCAAATATAACAAGGTCTCTTAAAACACATTTATGGGTATCCTGTATATACCGAATCACTTTTTTTTTTATCTCCAGTGTTTGTTTTTTAATATCCTCCATTGGTAATATTTTCCAGACTCTACTATCTCCAAATTATTCCTATAAAATTTGCCATGGAATATTTCTTGTGCCAAATACCGTGAAGAAGCATGGGGCAGCATCAGTGTTAAGGACTTGAGTGTCATGTTGTTCTAGTTAAACACAGCAGAGGGCATTGTTATTATTATACAGGATCATCCAAAAGACTTGTACTATATATATTGAAGGCAAAAATGTATGTTGATGTAATCTTAAGGTTACAACTTTAGACATTCAATAAAAGCAGGGTCTGAGTCCTCGTCAAGGTTTGTTAGACATTCCCCTTTCAAGCCAAACCTGAAACCAAGAGATTTTTTTATAGTGTTAGGGCTCAATCCAATAGCCTTCAACAGTTGTAGGGATTATTGGCCATCAATAGCAATGAGACTATGGGAGAGTGCCCCTAAAGTTCATCATGGCCCCAATCCAGCAAAGCATTCGCTTCCCTGTAAGTATGTGAGTCAATGGGACTACTCACATGCGTAAAGTTCCACGTGTGCTTACGTGTTTTGCTGGATCGGGGCCTGCGCGAGGGGTGGCTGGTGAGATTTGAAGATTCGTTCCCTCTCTTGTTGGTGCAGTTTGGGTGTCAGCCCCCTACTTGGAGACGCAGAGACATACACTGCATCATTTGGGAAGGTGGCTATTGCTGGTCTTTCTAAACTGCCTCAGAAAAACATAAAGGGAGTTAATTGTAAGCCCCAAGCTGGCTCTGTGGCTTTGAATTGTCCTTCCATAATGAATAAGAGCCAGATTTTCAGCATGTTCTCACTGGGAGCTGAGCACTTTTGAAAATCTGGCCCTAAAGATGCATTTTTGTAACTAGGGCCTTGTCTACACTATTTTGTCCACCATTGCTTCCCCTAGTGCAGTCACAGTGGTGGTAACAACGGCAGGAGCCCCAGTCTAGTCAAGGCACCAGCAATGTTTTAACCACTACGTCATCTAGAGCAACTCCGAACAAGGTTGATGACACAGTGGTCAGCCAGGCTGGCGCCCATCTGTGTCTCGTCTACAGTATGGTTCCCGACATTGCTCGCGCCAGTAGAGCTGCAACTGTGGTGGCAATAGCAGGCAGGGTTTTTAAAAACAAAAGTCGAGCGCAGACACCGCCTCGTTAAGCAAAGGGTTTAGAATCCAGCCCAGCATTTCATCCCGTGTGTCAGGATTTCTCCACAGCTCTTCGCAATGCTTCCGAGTCTCTGTTCTGTGAGAAAGGGCTTCATTTTAATGCAGGGTGAATGAACATTTTTAGCAATCTGAGGAGAGGGTGAAGCACCAGCCTTTATGTAAAGGTTTTCCAACAGTTACTCCAGGGAAGGCTTCTGTTTGGATCCTGTAGGGCTGACATCCTGTCCCAGAAGACTTGGCAGCAAGGAGATGAGCCACATGTCAGCAAACCTGGGAGTCTGGACGCTCCGAACAAAAGGACGGGAAGGAGTCTGAACACAGAGCCTGGAGTGATGCTGGAAGGCTGGCAAGTGTCACTGAGAAAGAGATTAGCAGAGCTCTTTGGAATGTGGATCCTCATTAGCCACTCCAAATAGAACGGCGGCACCATTGACTTTTGCTCAGCCAGTAAAGAGCTCTCACACTCCTGTTTGCGGGATTGAATGGGAGAATGGGGAAAGCAACGTGAAATAATCACAGGGCTTGTGTTGTATTCTTGCTGCTCTCGTGTCCTCCACGTGTTGAAATGCATGTGTCTGTACGATATTGCCTGCAGTGTAGTGTTGGTCCCAGGATATTAGAGAGACCAGGCGGGTGAAGTTGGTCCAATAAAAGATATTACTTTTGTTGGTGAGAGAGAGAGAGAGAGAGACGTGCTTTCCAGCCACAGAGCTGGAAGAAGAGCCCCGTGTGGCTCAAAAGCTTGTCTCTGTGATTATTTCACATGTTGCTTTTCACATTCTCCCAGGTCGGAATCAGAGCTCTGTAGCTCTCTCTCAAACAGAAGTTGGTCCAAAAAAAGATATTACCTCACCCACCTTGTCTCGTTGCACAGTATTGACATTTTCCTTTGCCCCATAAAAATCCAGCGTTCTGACTGTTAGCACAGCTAACGAGGGCCCGAGGAATTGCCAAATATTACATGAACATCTTTGTCAAAACTCAGGCTGCAACTCTGTGTAATCCAGCTATTTGTTTACATTTGGCCAAAGCAATAAGGGCCTTATTTGGTCGTGTCCTGACTATTGCTAACTTTGCATTCAGATCCTGTGTCACTGTGGTTTTTGTGTGTTTGTGTTATTGCTGCTTCGGTTTGGGTCTCTTTGGGAATGTATCCATTAGGGCTCAGCATGTGTCTGGGGTCAGGTTCCCTTGTTTCATTGCCTTTTTTTTTTTTTAAATGTATGCCCATCCACTGGAGTATGGAATCAATAAAAAGACCGTGCCATATGCCTGGCTCCCATGCCCACTTCTGTTGAGCTAAGGTGGTGAAATGAGGCATTCTCTGTTCTGCAAGCACTCCTCTGGGCCTGGGAAATCCCTAGCTTTTGGCTATATATGGCATGCAGTACCTCACTGCGTATTGTTTAAAGAGGGCATGTGGCAGTGGGCATCAAGTAGGATTCTTGTAAAAACCTGGCACAAGAAGTTGTTTGACAGCGTCTGACAAACCAAAGGCTTTACAAGAAAGAAAGAGAGAGGGGGAAAGAAGAGAGCGTTTGAAACCACAGCACATGCAGTGCCAAGTGCACACTCAGTCTGTTTGGAACATAGGAGAAAGGACACTTAGCACTACCTCATACAGTAGGCATGTGGGAATGAGAGTATCAGTCATTGGTGGTCCTGAATTCAAAGCTTTGCCAGTCAGCAGTCACTCAGGAGGAAGTGGGAGCTTCAGCAGAGATTAATATTGCTCAAATCAGAAGATTAGGATCCACTGAACTACAACATGGGACTATAGACTTTCTCTGTTGGAAAAAAAATGGAGAGGACTCCCACAGATAGCTGCTATTCTAATATTGTTGTGCACTGGTTAAACAGCTGCCACGTTTCACCCAAGAGGTAGCTGCATTCCAATGCTGGATCTCTGCATATAGTTTTCAAGCCATTGGTCACTGTTGTAAAGCACATAACTATTATTAGGCCTATTTACTATTTCGAGTGCAGTAGCATCCAAAGGCCCAAATCAGGAACACGGCTGCCCACTGTGCATGTGTAACCCACTGGTCAGAGTTCACTGTGTCCCTCTCTGTGCCTGAGCCATGAAGTATGGGACTCTGGTACAGGCCTACACCTGAGAGCATGACTCTGCAGCTCAAGCTGTAGCAATACAGGCTTCCAGCTCTGAAGGTTCTGTGACAAAGTTCCTCCTCTATCTTGGTGGGTCCTGCGCTTATTGGCGGATTTTCTTGCCTCAGAGATTCACCGTGTGGGTTGGGGAACAGCCCAGAGACCTTCCCCTCTGGAAGAACCCACAGTCCAGGTCAATTGGGAGGTTTGGGGGGAACCTGGGCCCGCCCTCTACTCCAGGTTCCAGGCCAGGGCCCTGTGGACTGCCACTGTCTATAGTGCCTCCTGTAACAGCTGCATGATAGCTACAACTCCCTGGGCTACTTCCCCATGGCCTCCTCCAAACACCTTCCTTAGTCTCACCACAGGACCGTCCTCCTGGTATCTGATAACACTTGTGCTCCTCAGTCCTCCAGCAGCACACCCTCTCACTCTCAGCTCCTTGCGCCTCTTGCTCCCAGCTCCTCACACTCCCCCCACAAACTGAAGTGAGCTCCTTTTTAAAGCCCAGGCGCCCTGATTAGCCTGCCTTAATTGATTCTAGCAGTTTCTTCTCAATTGGTTCCAGATGTCCTAATTAGCCTGCCTGGTTCCAGGTGTCCTAATTAGCCTGCCTGCCTTAACTGGTTCTAGCAGGTTCCTGATTACTCTAGTACAGCCCCTGCTCTGGTCACTCAGGGAACAGAAAACTACTCATCCAGTGACCAGTATATTTGCCCTCTACCAGACTCCTGTACCCCCCTGGTCTGGGTCTGTCACAGTTCCCATTCACTCCTGAATGGAGGCTGTGATATACATGGAGGCTTATCTAAGATTCAAACTGCTGCTGTGGGCCTCAGAGACTTGAGATGAGCTTCCGCTGGCCAGGGTAAATATGTAATTCAGTGAGTGTAATGCATCCCCTTCTGTGCCCAAGCTGCAATGAGCACGAGTCTGTTTTAGCCTCCATCTACTGAGCCTGGCTGGTTGATTTATGCTCTCAGCTGCAGAGGTCCACAACTCAGTTTCAGGTGGGTGAGCCAAGATAGCTGCCATCACACTAGGCACTGTCCACATACAGTCACATGGTCCTTCCCTTGAATTCTTTACACCTAGATTGAAAGGTGCTACACCAATGTAGGATCGTTACCATATATTTGTTAGGATGTTTTCATAAAGCGCATCCCACCCAAAGACAAGATTTATTTTAAAAATAGAATTGCAACAAAGGGTAGTTCCAGTCCCTTCTAACCCTATGGTTCTATGACTCTATGGCTTGCTTGTTTGCAGCTTTTGTTTGTTTATTTTCTGGGGTTTTGTTTTTTGAGGTATATCACTATATTTTTCTTCAATTCGATGGGTATTTATTATAGAGGTATGAGGTCATGCTACCTATTTTAAGTACCATAAAAACTGGTATTTAATTTAAGTGGGTTTGCTTAATTTAAAATTGTCTAATACATTCAATATTTAGCTGACCCTGCTATGTTTAATGGGGGTGGGGGGGCTAGAAAAATGTTTCCAGTTTATCTCATCTCTTGCTCAAAGGGTACAATACAACAGAGAGCTTTCACCAAGCAAATGAGTGCTCCAGCCAGTGTTTGTTGTGTGCTGGAACGATTTAAAAAGTTTTGAAATGACCTTACTATTGTAAAATATGTCTTGCCTTTGCCTCACAAACTTCTAATATAGCACTTTTTACTCCATGCAGTGCATTGGCTGACAGAGTTGTTTTGACTTTACTCTGCAGTTTGAACAGTGATGTAACAGGTCCTGACACTACATTAGTCATGATGCTGGAAACAAGGCACTGGCCAAGATGGGATGTGGGAAGAAAGAACCAAAGATTCTTCATCTGTCACTTCGCTTCACTATTAAACTCCATGCAACAACCAATGCCTAAGCACAACTGGAGTTTCCACCTCCTCTCCCCAGCACCAAGGTCTCCTATGAAGGACACAACGTGCTTCCCCAAGGTGATATATAGGCTGGTTTGATGTCCAGACCCTGCTGTGTAGGATGCTAATGGAGTAAACCCATGACTTGTGCATAATAACACATCACTTCCATGGTTCCTGAAACTCTATTGGTCAGATGATATAAAGGGCCAAATTCTGCTCTGTGACACCTGTGTCAATCAAAAATAATCCTATTAACTTCCCTGGAGTTACTCCAGATTTACACTGGTGTTACTGTAATTCTTTTCCTGAAAGCTGCAAACAGCTTCTCGTCATCCCTGGGAGGGAAGAAAGAGGGGAGAAATACTGCTAAAAAATCGGCCTCTGAAGGGCTTCAGAATACCAGGCTCCTTCCCTCTAAATGAGAGACAATCCCATAATATCCTTTAATTCCTTGCACCGTAAAATAAACTCCGACGAAGCAATGGAATCATAGGGCTTCTGTTTTGCTTTTTCTCTATCAGATCATTTGCTGAACTCAGGCATGCATGGAGAGCAGGGAGTTAGCCGGAGTCTTGGAGCCTACCAAGTCTGGGTGTTGTTTTCCCCTTCGTGGGCTTTTTTGAACTGTAAAAAGAACAGCAGCCCAAACCTATTAATGCAAATATTTAACATCTCCCATCCAGTAACAAATGACTGGGAGAACCAACCGCCTGGTCACCATTAACAAAGCAGGCCAGGGCAGAAAATAAATAGCAACAACTCCATAGGCTTTGTAGTCGGTTTCACTGAGGAACAAACGCTGAGTCGAGAGAGCAAACAACACCTGCTCAGAAGGAACTAAAAGCAAAGCGGCTGGCTAAACAAAGAGAGCGAAGCATGGCGGGCAGAGATTGTTTGTGCAGACATTAATCGGTGGGACGGGTCACCTGGGAGAGGCAGGAGGGAGCTGGCATTCATGTTTTCAAAAACCAGTGTGAATGTTGTGCTCCTGAAAGGGGCCAGGCTGAGACCCGTGGAGTCTAGTACGGGTGCAGCAGAGATGTGCTTGTGATTAAGGCACTGGAGTGGGACCCGGGAAATGTGGGTTCACGTACCGTCTCTGCGTGATCTTGGCCAAGGTGTCTGATCGCTCCATGCCCCGTTCATAAACTAGGGATAACAATCTTTCCTTCCACTGCCTTGTCTATTTAGATCATAAGTTCTCTGGAGCAGGGGCTGGTTCTCACTTTGTGCTATGCCTAGAAGAGTGCAGCCCTGATCTTGGTTGGGGCCGCTCGATTATACAGAGTACAAATCATATAATAGCAGCACGGGCGGCAGCAGGCCAAGCTCCCTTCACTCTGCCCTGACAATGGGCCTCAATCCCTGAGAGTGAGGTTACCCTAGACCATTTACAGGGTACCTCTACAGTGTGGGAGGTATTTCATTCGGTCCCACCTTTATTCTCAGTAAATCACTGAGGAACAAAAAAACCCTGTAAACTTATGGAAGAGGTGAATTCCTTCCATTGTAATCAGTGCCCCCTCCAGCCTGGCGCAGCAGAGAACTGCACCGCTTGTAGGAAAACAAACCTACTGCCCTGTATCCTAATGCTGCTGCCTTTCACAGGACCTGGGGGTGAGATTCTCGGGCAATGTACACTGAGAAAGAAGGGCAGAAGCATTCCCTGCAGAGAAAGAAGATGAGAGAGAGAGAGAGAGCACACAGAAAAGCAGTGGAGCATTCAGGCTCTGTGGGAGTGGATGGCTTAGTGATCGCCTTCCTTCACTGACATCTGCACTCCCCCTTGAGAAGTTGCTGCATGGTGATATGAGGCTGATTCCCCTACAAGTGGCTGAACAATACAGTTCCCACAGTATCCTCAGCCCCAGCAGGCTTGGGGAGCTGGAGGGCAGGTCTGAGAACCATGTGGTTCATGTGGTGTTGCAAACCACTAAACCACAAGGTCATTAGACTGGCCCCAGAGAAGGTTCAAGCATGACTAGTTTTAGGGACATTGTAGACTATCCGGAGGACCTCACAGCTGTGGGTGCCAATGAGGAAACAAGAGTCATGCTCTTTGAACTAGAAAGTAAGGGAAATGGTAACATATTTTAGCTGTTACAGCTAGACATATATGCGCATGCCAACGCACCCGTGGCCTGAGTTATCTGCTTTGGGTGGGTTTAGGGTTTTTTTTACTGATTCTTCAGAAAACAAAAGTCAGATTCACCAGGTGAAAATTATCCCACACCTTAAAGACAGCCACTTCTCTGTGAAATTGAAGATCTGGAGTCAGACAGAATCACCAGAGAATTTCACTTAATAAAAAAGGTAAGTTTCTAGTAGAGAAAAACTTGACAATGTGACTCTTAAAGCTAAAAACAGAAGGCAAATACCAGCACCCAACACAGGAGCATGGGAACTAGGGAGCTGGGGGTGTGGCAGCAACCCCTGGCTTGAGGTAATAATAGATACCGAATGCATAGTTTCCATCCTATACAGTGTTCTCAGTTTTGTTCCTTGGCCTTCAGCACCCCCACTATGCAAATTGTTCCAGCCCCCTGGCCCCATGTTTATTATATTTAAAATCTTGTACTTTTAAAGTCAACCTCATGATCTTGGGGGGACCCAGCGTTATCTTTCAAAGCTTGAAGTGGGCAAGGCTGATACATACAGTCAGGATAGTCGTAGTAACTTTGGGTTTGTATTATAGGGAACACAATTGGAATTTTATTTGTACTACTGCCAGGGAAGAATAAAGAAGCAACCCCCAGTAATTAATTACCAATATACCCAAGTCTCTCATCTCTTTCTCTGAGTAGGAACTCTTTCTACTACCTCTCTGTTTCTGTGTCTCTCTTGTAAATTCTTTACACAGTCAGAAACCTCCCTTCAGTGAGTGGAATATCATATCATTATTGCAAAGCAAGGAGTAACTTGGCACCTCTTCAAAGGAAGCTTTTATCAACTGCTTAGTGTTATGTGACAAACTGGGGAAGTAAGCCATTACTCTGATCCTTCCAGATCCTCCCAGCTCTACCTTGAGTCAACTTGTAAGAGAGAATTCTTGCCAGTATGATCAAAATGTGCCAGTATGCACCTTGTTTACAGTTGTACTGTATGTTGTGTGTTTTCCTGTACGTGATGGTAACAATGCACTCCCAGTGTATGTCAATAACGAAGTCCCATCTCAGATGGTGAGTGGCATATACCTGCCTTCTTAACCACTGACAATGTGAAAGGTGAACTCTAGCCTGTAAGAATAATCTCATTGGAGACACTGATGTGCTTAAAGTTAAACATGTACCTATAAAACCTGCTCCTATGTCAATAAAAATACTCTCATTGACTTCAGTGGGCTTTGGATCAGGCCATTAAATTATACACCCGTTAGGGCAGGGACCATATTCTCGCTATGTGTATATCAGTGTGGCAGCAATGGGATGCCAATCTCAGTTAGGGCCTCTAGCCACTGCTAGAGTACAACTAATAAATAGTAATCGAGAGAGAATCAGGAAAGTGAAAATTAGAACCAGGTGAAATTTGCGTTCTGTTTTTTGCCATTGCAGTTCATCTGATCTTTCCCCATCCCCCATATTCCCAATATGAACAAAATTCATCTTTTTGTATCTAGAAGTTGTGAAAAAGTGAGTTTTCACATATTCACAGTGACAATGATTTCTAGCTGAAATATAGGTGCCCTTCACTTTATTTTACTTGGGATTAACTGCATTTTTTTGTTCCAAAACAGATCTAGTTTCACGAGCAATAATATCTATTTTCGCTAAAATAGAGAAATGCACATACATATGTTGGTGAAATTTCCTGTGAAAATGGGCCTGGTTTTAAGTTGATCGGGAAATGGGAAATCTCTGAATTTCAAGTATAGTAGCTTTGCAATTTGTTGTTCATATTTTGCACAACTCCAGCAAAATCTGTAGAAGGAAGACAGTTTCTTTCCCCAACCATTTCCTGTCCCCTCCAGTACAGTCAGCCCTGTAATTCTCTGCCCATTGAACCACATATCCCCAGCTCCACATGCCTTTTCATCTTCTTTTTGCTGTTCCATTTTTTCCTGCGTTTTATTTGCACACGAGACGCTAAAAGAATCTAATTCACTCATGGAGAAAATCAAAATTATGATGTCAACTGAGCTGACTCATTCTTTGTGCATGATTTGTCTGTTATCTCTGAAGTCATTCACAGTGCTGAAGGTAACTGTAGGCCACAGACAAGCAGCTTGACTCTGAGCCATGACACCAAATGAGATGCAGCATTGCAGATGATTATACACAATCATTTGTCTATATGAGCATTTGCCAGGGGTGGCCAAACTTACTGGCCCTCTGAGCTGTATATTACAATCTTCAGAAGTTCAAGAGCCGGGGCACATCTGCCGGGGCTCGGGGCTTCAGTCCTGCGGCGGAATGGTGGGGCTAGGGGCTTCTGCCCTGCGGGGTCGGGGGTCTCGGGGCATCAGCCCCACAGGGCATGCCTGCCGGGGCTTAGGGCTTCAGTCCTGCTCCTGCCCTGACCCCCACCAGGTGCCTTCTGTAGGGCTAAAGCCCTGAGACCCCCCCCCCCCTTCCTGCTGGGCAGAAGCCCCAAGCCCCCCCAAACAGTCTGGTAGGTAGAAAATGGGAGGGGCATGGTGGGCTCCGAGAGCCACACTTTAACTCATGAGCTGCAGTTTGGCCACCCCTGGCCTATACTCATAAACAGCATGAGGCTGACGTGTACAGTCACTGTGATACACAGGAAATAGGGCTGCAAGAATATACATAGAAATAGGTTTTTCCGGGCCAGATCTTAGATACTACATTGAGGCAGATCCAGGTTAAATTCTTGTTTTGTTTTGCTCACCTTTTGGGTTGATGAAGCTCTTAGACTAAAGCCAGGCCTAATCTAGATGGAAGCTTTCTGAGAGACGAACTGGTTGCAGGTTTGTACATACCCTGGTTTCTGATAGCTTTGGTTGTGGGCCAGATGAAAGCAGGGACACAACAAAATGTGCATTGTATGAAGAGGTTCCTATTGAGGGATAACTCTGCCAGCGATGTCCCACTTGACTGAGCTATGTAAGCTTCTGAAGGCTCTTGCATAAGCTGTTCCCTAGCTTGTTCATCATGGAAGCCAGATAACATGAGGCATCCCCACCTGCTCCCAGCCAGAGCCATACACGCTGTGCTGGAGCATCCGCCTGTCTTGGTGCCTTAGCCTGATTGTTCGGGCTGTGGTGGACAACAATTTTTAATCCCTCTTTTCACACTGCTCAGTACAGCAGGAGGCGGAACATATGGTTTGTGTCCCCCCCCTCCCCCAGGACTCACAAACTGCTCTGTCCTCGCAGCTGCTCAGGGTTACTCTCCTATGCATCCAGGTCAGAGCGGTATGTGGGGATGATAGCTATAGTACGGTACAAAGGGGAGGGCCACATGGTGCCTGTCCCTCATGTGGGAATGCAGAGGGGAGGGGACAAAAACCCTCGCACCCCACAGAAGAGCCACAGGCAGTTATAAACTGAGAGCTCACAAACTCTTCTGCGCACTGCTCCAGTGAGTGTGGCAAGGAGTCCCCCCAGACACCAGCCTCTCTCAAGCACAACCTCTCCCTGAGTTCCCCTAGGGCAGTGCAGCTCCACACCAGGGGTCCTACAGGATGTGGCTAACTGGCACAATCTAGCTCATAATAATAGGCTGTAAACTCCTCTGGGCAGAGACTGTGGGGAGCAGCCCATCTATTCCCAGCACAGTGTGCAAGGTGCGGTAGGCAGATCTTTGGTCCACCAGGCACAGCTCAGCTGCAATTGACGATTGAGCCCAGGGTCTCACATGTCTGAACAATGCTTGACGGAAGCAATAAGGTCCCTTTGTACTTTTTGCAGCTACTCATCATCATAACATTCTCTCCTGGGACACTCGATGTCTTCCTGTTCCATTAAATCTCCATCGCATTGTCTGTTGATTGTCCTACAATGCTCCTTTCTCTGGGCCTGATCCTGCCCCTACTGAAATCAACAGGAGGTGTGCCACTGACTTCAGTGGGAGCAGGACCCCATTCTCGCACCTTCTTTCCTTCCACGCTACTTCCCCCCATCTCTTACAATAGCCGCCACTCTAATGCTGGACACCATCTGCTGAGTTTCACTTTGTCTCATCTCACCAACTGTCACTCCTCTTGATCCTGGGCATAATGCACTAACATTTTACATCAAAGGCCCCTAAAACATTAGCATTTGTAGACTAGCTGGGCTGGAGGAAAGGAGCCAAACAGTTGGCACTTAGTAAGCAACGAGCATTAATAAAAGCATTCGAGTGAGTTTAGTGCCTCATTAAAGTAATACTAACGAACTGCCTGTCTTCCAGAAGCATGAACTTTTAATTTGATGTAAGGGTTAATCTTTCCAATGAGGCAATATTAAGTTTTCTGGGCAATTTCATTGCGTGTAGGACCAATTCTGCAGTGGAGTTACTCTGGAATACACTGGTGTTACTGAGAGTAAAATGTGGCTTACAGCTTGCAATACCATAATACAAATGGCGCAGAAAATATCTACAGCCATATGTCATTATAACGGTAACGCGTTCAGCGCACTGTTTTCTAAACACCGGGCCCAGTTCGGATCTCACAACAAAGTAAAAGTGGCATCTTGAATAGTGTCTATTGTTAACTTCAGAACAGTCAGTCCTGATTTACACAGATTTAAATGAGAGCAAGATCAGATCCAACATTTTTAGATCCGCTACCAGTGTATTTATGATGGGTTGAACCCCGACTCTGGACCCAAGTGTCCTTAAATCCGGAGTGTTCAAACTCCAGCTCTTAATCCAGTTATCTCCAGCTAGCACATGGCCCCTGCCAGAGCCAGCCAGCATCAACTAGTGCAGCATCTAGGATGTTCTAACTGGGGCCAGGGCTACCATAGATCTGACCCCAGGATCAGCAAGCTTCTACCAGCTCCATTCATTGCAGTTCCCTTTTCAGCTGTGCCGGAAGGAGGTGCAGCCGGGAATCTGGGCCTGGAGTTTAATTGTAAAGATAGGCTGAAATAAAAGAAACTAAATCTCATGTTTCGCTGCTTAGGCTCATCACCTATAAGTTCAGGAAGGAAGAATTCCGATGTTCCTTTTGTGCTTGATCCAAAGCCCATTTCAATCAATGGACTCTCGTTGATGTCAGTCGTCTTAGGATCATGTGGCATGGATAGTATTTAAGCATCGTCCAGGTGCATGATGGGTTGGTTTAGGTGCTATTTATTTATAGGTGTTTGCCTTCCTTTCAAACATAAGGCTGAGGTAATGCTGGAGGCAGGACACCTGATCCCAGGGACCTCTGCTTTAATTTGGTACTTCAGTTCAACAGGAAATTTATAATCAGCTAGGCCCAATCCTGCAGGGTGCAGAGGACTCTCAATGTGAGAGTACACAGTAGGCCTGGGTCCTGCAATACAGATTAATCTGCAGCTACACAACAGGTAGATGTAACCGTTTAAACGGTCATCAGTTAAATTGCTCAATTTCTATTAAAAAAATGTCTTGACTCTGTTCCTGGGCAAATATGCAGCGTGGTTCCTCATTGTCACCAGTATTACCTTTGTTTATCGAATGTAAATGTCAAACGCATAACAGACAAGGTGCACAAAGAGAAAATCTCTTTATAGCGATGACTTATGGTTGGGCAAGCAGGCTGGGGCATGTCCATGAAGAGTGGGCTAGTGCTCTGTGTGTATTTGTTAATGCAGGGGAAATAAATGTGCCTGTCTGTTTAGAAAGAGCCAGAGTGTACTTAAAAACAAATAAATAAAAGGAACCAAACTTGATTGCAACATTCAGGAATGACATATTCTTGGCATGGAAACACAAAGCAACTGCCTCCCAGGTTTCGCTCTGACCTGCTTCACTCACATGTCATTTTACACCAGGGTACCTCTATTGACGCTGACGGAGCTACCCTGAGTCACACCTGTGCAAGGTCCCGATATTGCAAACCTTTATGCACGTGCTTCGCTTTACTACCAGAAGTCCCATTGTTGTCACAGTAGCAAAGCAAGGCATGTGTGTTTGCAGGGCTGAGACCTAAATGAGGCAAGTGGGGCTCCTAGTGCTCACAATGAAGGAAACATTTCACAAGGTGGGGACAGTTCGTAAATGGACCTGGACAAAATTTTTCAAAGGAAATATTTTTCATCAAAAAAGGCCTTTATTTAAAATCAGCGTTTTTACATTTTTTCAACAAAACTGGAAAATGAAAACATTTAGGGGTTGGGGAGGTTTTTTTGGAAGGGTATTTATCATTTTTTCCTCTCCCCCCCCCCCTTCTTTCCTCCCTCCCACCTCTTCTTCAGTGGCAAAATGGAAAAAGGCATCAAAAGGAAAACTGAAACACCAAAAACTGTGGGGGGGGGGGGGGGGGGGGGAGGGGGGGGGTTTTGCAACTGAAAATTATCTATACACAATTTCCTGACAAAAATTGAATAAATACAAATTTGATACTTTTTAAAATTTGTGGAACAAAATTGACTTTGAAAGTTTTCATGGACAACATTCTCCATTCTTGACCAGTTCTGTTTCTCATTCACTTCACTAAAATGGCTGGATGCCGACATCAGAAACAGGACCTTACCTTGTTCAGCCGGGGGATAAGAGACTTGAGTCTGAACCCAGCTGCCCTATTTGCTAGTGGAGTCTCCTGCTGCCCTTTCCTGGTGCTTGAAAGATAGTCACCACCCTTTGTGTGAAAACAATCAGCCCAAATGTTCAGTTTCCTCTGCAGAGAGCGCCTCCTCCGAGGAGAAGTCAGGGACGCGAAGGAGAACCAGGAGCTTGCCTGGGTGCCCCTCAGTGCTGGCTAGCCTCAGTTTTGTGCAGAGCTGATGCTGGTTTCTGTGTGAGTCCCATTCTTCCCCACAGGTGCTGGTTTGTAAATGATTCTGGCTTTGAATTTTGGGAGGGGGACAATTTAACCCCAGACTTTGAATGACACTTCAGCTGTGAAAGGTTCTTATGAAGCCCATGCAGGCCCTGCACAGCTCTTGTTGTCTTTCAGCATGATTTACAGAAGGTAAAAATTTTAGTATGGCATAAACTGGAAAAGGCTCTGAACCGAAACCCCAAACCCAGCACTATCACCCCCCCCCCCCCCCTCCACACACACACACACAAACTTCTGGTTCAAAGCCTGAATAGGAATTTTGCAGCTGGCCCTCACCTCTGTCCCAGGGCAGAACAAAATGCCCCAGGACTTTGGGGAGCTCTGGATCTGAATTGTGCAGCTCTGTCTAACTCAAGGACAAATGAGCCTGTGTAATGAGAGCAAGTAAACTTCCCTAGGCTGTGGTCTTATGGTGACCTCAGATGCTGCCATTACAAAAAACCAAACAAAACCAAACAAAAAAAAAACCACCCAGAAAAACCCCAGTGACTTGCCTGAGTGTAGTTCCGTTTCAACCCTCCAAGCTTTAGGAAACAGCAGGGGGACATCCTTAGTGTAAGTCTGCAGCTGCTTTGGGCTCCATCTGATTCAGACAGTTGCTGCAACAAGTCAAAAATAAGACAGAAGCACG
The DNA here is from genome assembly GCF_011386835.1 of Chrysemys picta bellii. NCBI lineage: Eukaryota > Metazoa > Chordata > Testudines > Emydidae > Chrysemys > Chrysemys picta. Next base: position 43,533,889 of record NC_088803.1, on the reverse strand, counting down.
ACACTGAGGCCATTATGACAACATGAGCTCCCCAGGGCAGAGCAGTGAAACAAGCTTCTAAATATAGGGGGAAACGAGTTTTTTTTCAGTTAAAGGAAGTGGTGTCTATTATTAAAACATTGGACTCACTTCAGACCCTTCTTAAAACAATCCCCATCTTGCAAGGGGGCATCCTAAAAAGAGCTAAGCTGCCAGATGCAGATAGCAGCAGCAAAGACAGTTTGGCTTTTCAGACTGTGGACCGGATAGAAATCAGGTGCTAATGGCAGAATCCTGTTTGATTAGGGATGGGCCGGGCCTGGGCTCTGGATCTAAACGTCCCCCATTGCTGGGCTGTGATTGGACCTGGCATTTTGGACCATGTCTAGTGTCAATGCTACGTACAGAGGTCCTGATTTTCCAAAGGCTGGGGCCAGGCACAAAAATGTGAGAGCGAGCAAGGTAAAATGATAGCAGCTATTGAGCGAGGAGAGTTTCTGGTGTGGAGTCTGATCGCACCCCACTGTAATTCACAAGTAATTCCCCTATCATCAATGGGATTACATTGGTGTCAAACCAGCACTAGAGGAGAATCAGGTTCCTGGGCATGGATCCTGGCCCATGCTAGGGCCACTTTGCACCACCTTCTGCAAAAGAGCCTTGCCCAAGCTCTAAACATGCAGCGGAGTATTCCCCTCATAGGGGGGAATGGCTGGCTGGCATACAGCCAGCTCTGTGTCACCCCCCTCTGGCAAAGGAGGTCTGACAGGGCAGGTGAAGGCAAACCCCAGCCAGCATAATTACCCCTCCCTCAGAGGTTATTATGTTCTCCTAAGCTCTGGAGCAGCTGAGGATTGGGGCTTCTAGGTCCAAATGATATAGCTTTTGACGCCTCTGTAAAGAAGACACAGATATACCACAGTGGTGGCTCTCGTATTTGCCCACCCACGGATCAAAACTGTGCTCTCTCCGACTGACTTCAAACATGGTTGCTGCTAGCAGGGCTCTCTCGCTGTTGCCCTGTCTATAGGGATTGTTTACTCTGCGTACAATGTGAGCCAGACTTTGCGGCAGAATCTACCCCTCCTTAGGCTTTATACCATTGTTATAAGGTGGTTCTTGAGGGGGGGGAGAAACTAGAAAATTCTCCGGAGTGAGTCCTAGAACCCAGCTATCAACACCTGTGTCTGAACACACTTGGAGATAATAGAATGGTGGCTGCGGGGTGATGGCTGGAATGCTGGTACCATATGAAGCTAACCTATCTACACTGTTTGGGTTAATCCATCGCTACAAGGGAGCTATCTCGGAGGAGGATTAGAAGCCACGATGGCTAACGCTGGGATTTTCAGTGAGACTTGGGCACCTAATGCCCCTAGGCTACTTTGGAACTCTCAGTAAACTAAAGCACCCAGGGCTGTGATGTATTGTTTACACTAACACCCCTGATTGAAACCAGCAGTACAATGGTGGGAAATAGGAATGAAACTAGTGTAGACCTAGGGCAACATTTTCACAAGTGGCTGCATGCCTTAGGCACCTAACTCTTATTGAATGTCAATGGGATTTAGGTTCCGAAGTTCCTTTTGAAAATGGAACTTAGGCTCCTAAATCACTCTGGCACTTGTGAAAATTTTACCCCCAGCCTAATTTGTTGTGCTAGAGCGTCCCATGTAATGGCTATTTCTTTGCATTTCCTTCTTGATCTTGTTCTTTGAAACAGGAGCAAAATCCAGCAGAGTTAACAAACTTTGCAGTGTCCTTCCCATGGCACATCCCCTGTTGTTTAAAACTAACCTCCACTTCAAATCTTGGGAAGGTGTAAGCGGGGAGGTACATGCTGTAGAAAATATAGATGACTGACAAGAACACTGGCTCCAGTGCTGGAACTGCGGGGCTGTTTAAAAGAGAGTATTTCAATAAACCACAAAAATGAAGAAGTGACAAGGGGAAACGATGCATGACTTACAAACGGAAAACAATGGAGCGCTTACCGGAGGGACCTTCCTGCAGTTATTTAACATTTATGTTTGTTATTTATAGATGTAGCTATCAAATGCGGTTCTCAAACTGTGGGTCGGGACACCAGAGTGGGGCGCAACCTCATTTTAATGGGGTCGCCAGCGCTGGCGTTAGACTTGCTGGGGCTCAGGGCCGAAGGCCAAGCCCCACTACCCAGGTCCAAGGGCTTCAGCCCTGGGTGGTGGGGCGCAGGTTACAGGCCACCCCCCACTCCCCTCCCCTACATGGGGAGGTGGGGCTTTGCCACCCCATCCCCCCTCCCCCGCGTGGGGAGGTGGGGCTTAGGCAGGCTCAGCTTTCAGTCCCCCCTCCTGGGGTCGTGCAGTAATTTTCATTGTCAGAAGTGGGTTGAAGTGCGATGAAGTTTAAGAACCCCAATAAGCTGTAGAGCCACAATTCTGTGGGTTGACGCTGCACTGGAGGATAGCATGTCTGCTCCTGCAGCTGCATTGCATGCAGAACTTGCCTCAGGAAGAACTCCAAGGTGTGCTCAGAGCAGCTCCAAGGTGGCCCCCAAAGTTCTGCAGATGCCAGTGCAGAGCTGGCTGGAGGAGGACAATTCTCTTTTGCAGCAACTTTCAAGTTTTTGAGAGTTGTTTTCCTTCCATACTGGAACAAAAACAGATCATTTGGAACATTTTTATCCACATAGAATTGTGTCAAAATGTCTGTTTTCGGGTCAAAACCTGAGCTTTTTGATTCAGGAAGTGTGTGTGCTGGAGCCTAGGAGACCCAGGTTGTCTTTGCTGTGCGATTTGGAATGAAAAGTTCAGCTCCGAATCAGGTGGAGCAGGGATTTGAATGTGGGTCTCCCAAATCCCAGGCTAGCGCCCTATCCACCAGGCTCCAGAGAGTGAAAGGCTTGCTCAAAAACCATGCAGATGAAAATGTCATCAAAATCGGTACCTCTCCATGAAACAGCGTCAAAAATGGTCCAGCCAGCTCTAGTCCAGTATTTAAACCAGTGCCATGGTTGAAAATATTGGCCTTCTAGGTTGCGTGAGAAACTCAGCATTGCCCCGCCGCTCATAATTTCAGAGGTTCAATTCTACCTCTGGTCTTGGACCTGGATCTTACAGGGCTGACACTGCTGTGCAGTTGTAAAGTAGGAAGAAATCGGAGGTGATGAGTTACACAATTCTGTTCTGCCTTTCCAGGCAAATCCTAGAGCCCAGCTCAAAAAGAGCAGCTGATACCTCGAATGTCTTGGCCCGCAGTCCCAATAGAACACATTCAAAATGTGCAGAAATTTGGCTCCCCCCTCCAGTGGCTGACCAGAGTAACGGAGCCAATATGGTACTACCTGCAATGAAGGCAAACGTGCCCTGTGCTGAAAAATCCGGGACTTGCTATTTAAGCAGAGTCTATTTAGTAACGAAAGCAAAATGGTTTTTCCTTTTTACTGGGAAAAAATATATACATTCAAAGTAATAAAGGTGTTTAGCTGGCTTGAGGAAAAGCAACAGTCCTCTCTGTAAATCTATTAGGGGCTTGATTAGCTTTATTATTGAGCACCAGTCATAGCCCAGGATGCCATTGTGCTAGGAACCACAGTAAAAAGAGCTGTGCGGCTATGACTATGTGGGCAATCGGAGGGGCTAGCTGCCCTGTGTATGTACCTTCAGACAGGATTGTACTCAGGGTAGCTAGCCCATCCCACAGCACATGCAGTCATCACAACATTGCTATTTTTAGCACATAAGAATGGCCATACTGGGTCAGATCAATGCCAGTATCCTCTCTCGCGACAGTGGCCAATGCCAGGTGCTTCAGAGAGAATGACTAGAACAGGCAATCATGGAGTGATCCATCCCCTGTCGTCCAGTCCCAGAGCATGGAGTTGCATCCATGACCCTCTTGGCTAACAGCCATTGATGGACCTATTTTCCATGAATTTATCTAATTCTTTTGTGAACTCCATTATAGTTTTGGAGTCCCCAAGCAATGAGTTCCACAGGTTGACTGTGCGTTGTGTGAAGAAGTACTTCCTTACGTTTGTTTTAAACCTTCTGCCTATTTATTTCATTGTGTGACCCTTGGTTCTTGTGTTGTGTGAAGGAGTTAATAACACTTGCTTATTGACCTTCTCCACACCATTCATAATTTTATTGGCCTCTATCATATCTCCCTTCAGTTGTCTCTTTTCCAAACTGAACAGACCTAGTCTTTTTAATCTCTCTTCATATGGAGGCTGTTCTATACCCTTAATCATTTTTGTTATCCTCCTCTGTACCTTTTTTAATTCTAATATATCATTTTTTAGATGGGGCAACCAGAACTGCATGCAGTAGTCAAGTTGTGGGTGTATCATGGTTTTATATAGAAGGATTATGATATTAGGATATTAGGATATTTTCTGTTTTATCTATCCCTTTCTTAATCAGAGCTAGCACAGGTATGTCTACATGAGCTGGAAATTACATCTTCTGGCTACAATGTAGACATACCCACAGAACAAAACAAAAGCTTTCACCCTCTCCTGCTACCATCAATTAACAATAGAGCTAGTCCATATTTTTTTAATAATCGTTTGCATCAGCACTAGGGGGGAGGGGTTTAAATAAAAAAGAATTCATCAGTTTTTCCCCCACAAAATATTTGCAACCATTTTTATCAGAAATGAAAGAGTTGTTACAATTTTTAGTTCATCCCAAACTGGATTTTTTCATAAATGAACATTTTAATATCATTCTTAATAAAAACGTAGAGTACATAAAGTATGAAAAAAATGTAACCCACTCCCCTCCCCCCCAAAAATGTAAAATGCTGTGAAAGTTCAAACCCCACAAAAAACTTTTCCAGTCAGGTCTAGTTATCAATGAGCTGGCAGCCAGGATGGGAGAGAAGTCTGTACGTGACATGTTGGGATTGGATACAGAGCTGTAGCAGGAGCTGCAACAGTCAGTTAAGTAGGCCTGCTGTACCCTGCTAAAAAGTGAGGAAGGCTCATTTGTTATGCAAATGTCTACTTGCGCCTGGCATGTGCAGTGGAAAGCTCTTTGAATTATTTTAAGCAAAGGACAAAAGTTCTTTCCCCTCCCCTATCATCTTGGATCCTTGAACAAACAAAATAATAATAAAAAAAGAAAGCTCGAGCTGTGTGAACCATCTGAAAATGAAAAGCCCTCTGCTTTCCTGGCAAGAGTCTGTACAGCCAGAGATACACAAGCAGTTGAAAAATAGAACAATTAAAAAAATGTATTGGAGGTGGTCTGGGTTTCTTTTTTATAATGGCAGCACAAACTAATCATCCTTAGCTTTATCTCCAGGATTGTGCTGGGGCAGATCGGTGCTACTTTAAAGGGCTGTTCCAGTGCTAACAGGAAGACAGTCACTTCCTGACTGCACATGCACTGCATACCCACCTGAATGTTTCCCAGTTTGCTTCTTGTTTGAAATGAGGCTCTCAGGGCGATGGGGAGAGGTTAGTTTGGACGAATGAAAAGCACTGGACTAAATGTTCCAGCCTTGCAGCCTCACAGCTGCCAACTATCCACGTTTGCATGTTGCACCCACAAAGGGCCCATTTGCAAACATGCAGGACAGAAATTTGAGTGCCTGAGTTCCGTTCTTTTGTCCAGAAGCTCCCTTCTGCCCCAGTAAACTCCTGGTTTGAACATGCAGATGAGTGGTTTATGGGTGCCATGGTTGTACGTTGTTACTGCTATTCATATAGTGTGATGACGGTGCATGGCGGCTAAAACTGACGTCTTTCCCTTTTGGAACAGCTTACAAGGTGTGGGCCTGATCCCGCTCCCAATTAGACTCAAGAGCAGAGCTACAGCTGATTACAAAAGGACTCAAATAAATGAGGCAAAGTCATCATCGGAGGCTGCAGGTCAGTGGTAAGAACTCATCATTTCATCAGTGATGGTTTATATGACAAATGCCATAGCATGTTTACCAAGCAACCCGTTCCTCAAGCTGTATCCACACTAGCCCTTTCATCCACTGGGATGTCTAGACTTGGTTTGAGCAGTATTTCAGGGCATGGTGGTTAGAACAGCAGAAACGGCCCTGGATGGTCCAGTGTTCCCACCACTGAACCCATAAATTGCTGCAACGGTGGAGAACTAAGAAAATAAAGACCAACGTAGACACAGCCTGAGTGCTCTAGAGTCAATCCTAACTAGGGTGACCAGATGTCCCAATTTTATAGGGACAGTCCCGATTTTGGGGGCTTTTTCTTATATAGGCACCTATTATCCCCCATCCCCTGTCCCGATTTTTCACACTTGCTATCTGGTCACCCTAATCCTAACCCATTCTGCTGTTCCTCATGGCACATGTATGCAGCTCAGTTTATGTCTGTGTAATAGCCCCTCAGAAAGTCCTGTTCTCCTTCGAGAGGCGCTCTGCACATTCACACTCTTGGGACGCTGATGGTAGAGAGTATTTCAAAGACCTCTGGTTTCAAGCGAATAACCTTCATTCGGTTATCGGGGGGCATAGGAGGGAAAGATGGAAGAGCCTAGAATTCCCCTCAGGCTCAGCAAGGGTCCATAGGCTTTGAGTGACCTGTTTGATTTAAATATTACATGGTGTTTTCTGGTTTTCTCATCATCACCCAGCTTCCAACTGGGCTGCACCCGTTTTATTTGTACTTTGCACTTTGCTGCCTCGGCGTTGGCTGTGAAGTTTAGGACTGGATGAACTGGTTTGGAGGAAGTAGAGAAGGACGGTCTTATGATTCAGTCAGAGAACTCCAGGGCTCTGTTCTCAGTTCTGCTGCTGACTCGGGCAAGTTAGGGGTCAGCAGTAATGCCGTTCTTCATCTTCCACATCTTCACTTCCACATCTGCAAAACAGGAATAACAATATCCCCCTTGGAGATTCATTACAGCTAGACTCTGGTCACTCTTGCCTGGGTGAGCAAGGTGTGGGGAAGGGGCAGGATACAAAGAGACATAGCCACCCCTTAGAGCATGTCTTCATTGCAGAGTTAGCCCAGGCTCTTACCTGGGTGTTGTCCCTGTCCCCCTCCCGTCCATGCACAAATCTCTGTCACACAAGTTCAGTGGTGCTTTCAATCCAGGCCACCTGGCACTGCTGGGAGGTTGGGTTAAAGCCCGGGTGCTGCTTTCACTCAGGTGGGTAACCCACCCATTCACTTTGCAGTGAGGATGCAGGCTCAGTCACTCAAATGCTGATAGTCCTCCAGTGCCTTCCCACAATTCCCCCTGCATGCCCAGAAGGACAGATAAATTATCCCACCATTCACGGGGAAATACTCATCGAGCAGCTCAGCCTACTGCAGCACAAAGGACCACAGGATATGTCCCCAGACGTCCTAGTAGCACACGTGGAGGAGTGCAGCACCAGGGAGCACACGGTATCACGGGTAGGGCTTTGCTGTGTGGCTGCTCATGTCCAGGCTAGGCTCCCACCCGGGTGCTGAGCATCTGAGTTAACTCAGCAGTGAAGACATACCCTGCTCCTCCACCTGGCACGCTCAGCCCAGAGCCGGCTCTCAGGCTAGTTCAAGGTGTGGCAGTGGTAAAGGGTACAGCAATGGCTGCTCTCATGTGTGTTCTCCCCGGCATTCTGCCTACCTTTGCCCTTCCTTGGCCTAGGGGAGAGAGGCTGTCAGTCCTCAGCGTACTTCTGGCCTGACTGGAAGCCCGAAAGTCTACAATTCTCATGAGAGAGCATATTCCCTTGAGATTTCCTGCCCTATGCACTCCAGGGCATTTCAGAGTGGGGGCGGGGCTAAGCAGCTGTCCTTTTGGCCTGTTCTCCCAGCAGAGCTTGTGGAGTAATAATAAAATGGGGGGGAAATAATCTTTTAAATAGATATCTGCAATGGGGGACCAGGACTCCTTTTCCCTGTATTAACACTGTCCGAAGGCTCATTAATGAATTCAGCTTCACAACCCTCTGGGTGGTTGGTAAGAATTATTATTTCCATGTGCAAATGGAGGAAACAGAGGTACAGAGCTCCTGCTGTGAGTTGTGGCAAAAATCCCTGGGACAGATTCTTATCTCAATTACGCCAGCAGAACAGAGATCAGGATTTGGTTGCTGGGATGGTGTGAGGCTTAATTAATTAATGTTTGAGACCCTTGGCTGCAAGGTGCTTAGAAGTGCAAAGAACTATTCATTACTATTATTTAGATCACTATCTGGAGATGAGGTGGGAAATCAATCTCTCCTATCTTGGTGGTTAAGTGCAAAAACACCTTCCCAGCTTGTAGGCCACCAGGTAGGTAAAGTTAAGGCAAAAATGAGATTTTTCCCTGCCCATCCATTTAAGCCTCTTTTGTAGAAAGTGTTTCCCCTTCGTCAGATAAGCATCTTGTTTTTACAGCCACGCACCAAATGTGGATGTAGCAGGAATGGTCTTTATTAATGTCTTTGGCTGCACTCCCAAGTTAAATTTATGCTGTCATGAGCCAGCATCTCGCTAAATTCCCTTTGTACAGAGTTGCAGGCTAAAAGGGGAAAGCCTCACTTTTTCTATATGACGGGTGTTATACGCGTAGCCCTTTCTGGAAATTCCTGTGCCTCGTTTTCTCACAGTCCAGTCATGCCTCTCGGCGCTTGCACTGCATGTGCAGAACTACATAGGCAGCCCATTGAATCTCTGTGGGACAGCCACTGCCCAGCAGAATTCCACAGCTTTGCACAGTGGGGAGGAACATTAGGGGCTCTGCTTATTTTATTACAGATGTCCAATGGTGTAAATAAGGCCAGTCAGTCGGTGGAAACTATCCATGCCAGCCTCCCAGCCTTGATTAACAACCAAATTTGAACTGTGGTTTCTGCTCAACCAATTTATAACAAAGTGGCCTGTTTTACACTGTAAAATTGTACCGGGTCTGAAAGCTTATGTTAGTTGGCATGATGCTGAATTTAGTTTCTGCTGACCACAAACTTGTGCTCAACATCCATAATAATAATAATAACAATAATAATAAATTATTGATTATTACAGTAGTGCTGAACAGCCCCAATCATGGACCAGGACCCCACTGTGCTAGATGCTGTACAAACACATAACAAAAAGACCCCCCGCCCCAATGAGCTTACCATATGCCGACAGGGTAACATTTTGTGCTGCACACCAGGCCTGATTGCTGGTAGCAGCCTGCATGGATGGGCCAAACCTTGTCAAGATTAGAGCTGGTTGACATTTGCAAAAATTTCATCAACCTAGTTTATTTCTTGGATGGGGGAGGAGTTTCGGGTTTTTTAAATCACAACTTAAAAAAATTTCTCTTTTTTTAGTTTTTTGTCACCCTTTCAAAATTCCGAGAACTGAACCAGCTTTCGCCAAGCCCCGTTTTTAAAAGCATGTTCTAGTGTAGGCTAGAGCACCAGCTGGCCAAACCACCCTACAGCATGGCTCCGTGGGGAACATTTAAACACACTTCTTAAATGTGCCTGTGAGACAGGAATAGATGGAGCCTAAAACTCCCTTCAGAAGTAAAGAACTGGTAGTGTCAGCGCTGGCTGGATGGCTAGAACCGACTTGTCACTAAAACATCGGCCTAGGATGCACTGGCTGGTGTGAGGTACTGGCCATGTCTTTTGAAGCTGTTTCTAAATCACTAGTCCCAAAGCCAAGACCTAGAATAATGGAACTTTCAGGAACTTCACAGCACCAAAATTAGGGACTTTTCACTGTCCGGGCACAGCTGGAAATAAAGCAACAGCTTTGTCCATGTCTTTGCCAGAAACAATTCCTGAGTGTTCAGAGAGACCGAGGCTCAGATTCTCAACAGTATTTTAGGCTCCTCACTCCCATTGCTTAAAATATCTTCGAGGATCTAGGCCTGAGAGTCCCTTCCCTCCCATCCATCCATCCAGTGGAGTAACTGACTCTCGTTTGTTTGGTGAAAGCGATGGTCTCATGTCATGGCCCAGGAGAAGGACACCCTTGTCACATCCTACAGGCTCTGTATCTCAGGTCTCTTTAGAACAGATACAGCCTTTGGCTCACGGTTTAGATGAATTTCAGTGTCAGTGGGCTCCATCTCCATGCCACCCTGGGAGTGTAGACAGTGGGAAGAGGGGGTTCCAGCCCATGTTTCATGGGGAGGATGTGTCTATGGGCTGCAATTTCCCCCCCCCCCCCGAAAATATGCAACAGAGTGATTAGACAGAACAACTGGGCAAACCCATTGTGCTTACCTTAGGGGAGTTCCTTAGTAGTGAAATTCACCCGCTGGGTGCGGGACCCCTGCGAGGGGGAGTATCACAGGGTAGCTATGAGTAGACTAGGCCCAGCACTCCTGTGTCAGAGCAGGTTGGCCCAATTAAAGGGGGCCAGGCTACACCTGGGGTTAGCAAGGGCTGTCAGAGGGCAGGAGGCAGCGTTATCAGTACAGGCTGTGCCTGGGGAGTGGAGCCACGAAGGAGTGGCGCTAACACCTGTGTGTGTGTGGGGGGGGGGGCTGTAGCAAGAGGCCAGGTACCCAAGACCTGCTCTTCCAGAAGCATAACAGAACCAGCGGAGAGCAGAACTGGCTGACTAAGGGTGAGCTGTGTTTGTTTTGCTGATGTTTGGACAGAAAGCCCATTTAAAGGTGGCTTTGCGGGGGGGGGGACACAGAGTATGCCTGGAAGCTGGGCAGAAGCCCTGCCCCATGACACTGAGCGCTGCAGTATTTCTCACCATGATGAGGGCATGAGCAGCAGCCACCCAGAAGGGCCTACTAACGTCCTGTGTGCTAGGGAGTAGCACTTCATGCCAGCTCTGAATAGGAATGCATGTGGAGAGTGCCGGGGAGAGCACGGGGCTAGTGGTGGAGCTGCTGCCGCCTCTGCTGTGAAATGGGAAATGCTGCTACTTGCAGGGACAACGAGTAGCAAATAAGGAAGGGCACTGAGGGACTGGACTGCAGCCCCAGGGGTTACCTGTGAGTTGTTGCATGGATTTCATTTCCACAACCCCCTGGCAGGAGACCCACAGAAAGTCCAGCTATCTGGGCCTTGTACAGAATTGCAGAATATCTCCTTAGGACTCTTAAATGGGAGGTGGTATAATAACAACACAAGCTAGTTCTTATATGGTGCTTTTCATTGACAGATCACAACAGCAGTCAATCTCGTTATCCCCATTTTATGGAGGGGGGAAACTGAGGCACACAGAGGGTGATGCTCATAGGCAAACCACAAAGAGAGAGGTGTAGAACGCAGGTATACTGAGTTCCAGTCCAGTGCACTCTCAAGCTAGGCCACGGCGCCGCACATAATACGTAGCTCTTTGTGTTCAAGGATCACACACTTTTTGTTAACTAAAGAGGCAGAGAAGTATTATTATATGGCTGTTTTTATTTGATTATCTGACTATGACATATGAAGAAGCTGAGGGAATAACTGACCAGCCCAAGATCCCTCAACAAGTCAGTGGCAGAGTGGGGTCTAGCACCCCAGGATTTCTAATTCCCAGTTGTATGCTGTAACCACTAGACACATTCCCTGGCCTTTTGCATAATCGCTCAGCAGTGTTGTTTGTGTATGCTTTAAGAAGAGTCAGGACCAGCCCTAGGCACCAGCAAACCAAGCACGTGCTTGGGGCGGCACAATTCCAGGGGCGGCATTCCGGGCGCGCTCGGAGGTTGGTTTTTTTTTGTTGGTTTTTTCGCTTGGGGCGGCAAAAAGCCTAGAGCCGGCCCTGGGAAGAGTCTTAGAAAAGATCCTGCATAATAATACTTAAGGCAAATAAGAATGAAAAGACTCATTGCAGCTAATGTGAGATAATGGAAACAATGTGAAAATATTTTTCATTTTTATTAAAATAAATTCAAGAGATTGCTCTAATAACTGACAGAACAGTAAGCTCTTTCAGCCCATTGCAGCCAATGTGTCTGGTGTGATGCTACTGTGTACTGGGTGATGTTACCATTCACCACTATAATTCCCCCTCATTATTAATGCCTCCTATGGTACAGGTATGAAGCTGTAAGGCTGGTGTAATAAGCGAGTCCCAGTACATCAGTTTCAAAAATATGGAGTGCATTGTGTTAGTAATATACCAAGGTGCTGGGTGTAGCTTCCTCTGTTACAGGTAGAAGTTTGTCTACATCAGTGGTCACCAACTGGTCGATCCTAGAGGAACTCCCAGTCGATCGGGATCTCCAGCGGCACAGAGGGGCTGCCGCTAAGACAGGCTCCCTGGCTGCCCTGGCCCCATGCCACTCCTGGAAGCAGCCAGCGTGGCCCTGGAGATGAGGGAGCCAGGGGTCTCCCCCTGCGCACTGCTTCTGCCTGCAAGCACAGTCCCCGCAGCTCCCATTGGCTGGTAATGGGGAGCTGTGGCCAATGGGAGCTGCGGGGGTGGTGCTTGCAGAGAGGGCAGCGCGCGGAGCTATGTGCTGCCCACCCCACCCCAGAGGCCGCAGGGGCGTGTTGGCGCCTTCCGGGAGGGGTGTGGGGCAGGGGTTGGCAGGGAGCCTGCCTTAGCGGCAGCCACGCTACACCACCAACCGGGAGCCACTGGAGGTAAGTGCTGCCTGGCGGGAGGCCACACCCAATCCCCAGCCCTGAGCCCCCTCCCGGAGCCAGCACCCCAAACCCCCTCCTGCACTCCGAGCCCCAGCCTTGAGCCCCCTCCCAGAGCCAGCACCCCAAACCAGCTCTGAGCCCCCTCCCGGAGCCAACACCCCAAACCTCCTCCTGCACCCCAAACTCCAGTGCTGACCCCCTCCCAGAGCCAGCACCCCCTATCCCCTCCTGCACCCCAACACTCTGCCCCAGACCGGAGCCCCCTCCTGCACCCAAACTCCCTCCCAGAACTTGCACCCCTTACCCCTCCTCACCCCAACCCCCTGCCCCAGGCTCAGCCCAGAGCCCCTTCCCACACTGCAAACCCCTCGGCTCCAGCCCAGATTCCGCACCCCCTCCCGAACCCCAGCCCCCGCCCGGGGAAAGTGAGTGAGGGTGGGGGAGAGCGAGTGACGGAGAGAAGGGGGGATGGAGTGAGTGGGGTGGTGCTTTGGGGAAGGGGTTGGGTAGATCCGGCGTTGCCCTTAAACAGGGCCGGCGCTTCCATTTAGGCGACCTAGGTGTTCGCCTAGGGCACTAGGATTTGCGGGGGCGGCAATTCGGCGGCGGGGGGCTCCTCCCGCGCTCCGGGTCTTCGGCGGCAATTCTGCGGCGGGTCCTTCACTCGCTCCGGGACCCGCCGCCGAAGTGCCCCGAAGACCGGGAGCGCAGAAGGACCCCCCCGCCGCAGAATTGCCGACGACGACCGGGAGCGCGGAAGGACCCCTGCCTAGGGCGCCAAAAACCCTGGTGCCACTCCTGCCCTTAAATTCAAAAAGTAATCTTGGGCATAAAAAGGTTGGAGGCCACTGGTCTACATATTGCAATATAGAAGCTTTAAAGCCAGAATTTTCATAAGAGCCCATCACCTAGCTGAGAAACCCATGGAAGGATCCGATTTACAACAGGACTCATTGTGACTTATTCCCAGATTTTCAAAGCAGCTAATACCCAAAATGCTGAGTTCTTCAGAAGAAGATCTGCCCTCACTTGTGGGTGCTGAGGACTAGCCACACCTTTCTAGTTATTCTCAGGCTTTGCCCTCTCTGGGTTCAATTACAGTTGCTGTTTATATAGCAACATAAGCATAGCTGATGCTTCACAAATAGCTCTTCTGCCCTGAGTCGCTCACACAGTCTGTCCAGGCTCTGGTGGTTCCCGAGAAGTCTCTGGGAAATTATTTGTGTATATCCAGGGCTAGCTAAGCCAGCCCATGGCTATTTGTATCTTTACTTAAATGTGTTTTTCAGGATGTATAGTGCTAAAAATGACTGTCAGGAGACTGGCATGGGTCAGAAGCTCTATGTGCAGCTCTTGAAATACATTCTAATGATCACAGCAATGCTCCCTCACATTCAGAGAGGTGCAATCCTGTTGAAGTATCATTTGACACTGCCTGTAGTTATCAAAAGAGACACACACATTGATCTCTTCCCCCGTGTTCCCTCCCACAAGTCTGTCTCTCTGTTTCTGTCTCACATCATATAAATAGTGCAGCTAATGGTGGAGATTAAAGATAAAGTTTGTAGGGTGAGAATGGACTCCCAGACATTCATGAACATGAGTGACAGCACGTATCACATGGCAGACAAGTGGCTTTGGTATTTCATCCAAAGCCCACTGAGTCAAAGGGAGTCTGTCCACTGATTTCAATGGGCTTTAGAGCTGGCCCTTAGACGCAGAGCCCTTTGGGGACGGGATAACTTCAAACTAATTCCCAGACAAAGGCAGAAATATACATGGCCAGAAGTGGACCTGGGACCGACCCCTTGAGCTAGAGGTTTTATTCCCGAACACAGAAAAGCATGTCCTTGCTTGAGCTCACAGGCTATGTTAAAACATGACATGGTGTTCTGGCAGCCATGACATGGAATTAAACCCTTGTAAACCCTCTAGAGAAAGGACAAAGAAATGGCAATCATCAGCGAGGAGACTTAGGCCTTAAATTATTTACAGTCAAACTAAATCTAACTCTTTTGGATTTATGGTTCACATCCACATTAAGTACCAGGGGGTAGCTGTGTTAGTCTGTATCTGCAAAAACAACAAGGAGTCTGGTGGCACCTTAAAGACTAACAGATTTATTTGGGCATAAGCTTTCGTGGGTAAGCTACCCACGGCCCACGGAAGTGAGGTTTTTACCCACGACATCCACATTAGCAATCCCAGCAGCTAATGGAATGCAACCAGTATGAGCCACCGTTTCCCATTCACATGTTTCAGGCACAGAAGACTCATCTGGACACCAGCGCTGAAGTGCTTACTTGACATGAAGGCTTCAACCTAATCCAGCAAAGACTGAGTGAGTGATTTCTAAAGCCCCATGAAGGCTACAGGTGGGGAGAGCAGCAGTGTTCCAGGTACTAAACTGTCTCGACCAGTTTCTTAGCCATGTTCTTCACAGAGTTCTGCAGTGTCTACCAGACCCACAGACAATGCATTTGAAGTACATTACCACTCTGAAAAGTGACGGTGGAAAAAATGGCACCACCTTACTCGGCAGATCTGTTCCATTTGCTTCTTCAGGGTCACAGCCGCTGAAGCTAGTGCTGGCTAAGTCTCACACCTGCTAGCCCTGCAGAGCCAGCACAGATAAAACGCAGGATTCTATTCCATCTCATGCACCGTCAACACAAATGTTTGCCAAGTTCCAATCATCCAGACCTGTGTAAACCCAGCAAAGGCAACGGGACTGCACAGATATCACGAGACATCCTTTGAGGACAATGGGGGTGCACAGTTTGAACCTTTGGCATGGGTGATGGTGTGTGGGATGAAAGAAACCAGCCTGACTTTCAAAGAAACATTTTCTTACTTTAAACTGAGCACAATTGAAATAATAGAATATCAGGGTTGGAAGGGACCTCAGGAAGTCATGTAGTCCAACCCCCTGCTCAAAGCAGAACCAATCCCCAGACAAATTTTTACCCCAGTTCCCTAAGGACTGAACTTACAACCACCCTAGAGTTAGCAGGCCAATGCTCAAACCACTGAGCTATCCCTCTCCCAAGGAAGGACAGTGAGACATAGTGAGCATGGAGCATTTTTGCAAAGTCACCTTTCAGAGCGGCACTAGGCTTTATGCAAAACCAGAGTGCAAACACAGCGCTTCATTTGTACGCTCCTGGTTCAGTGACTAGCCTTATTATAGATATGAGCTGGCCGCTTCCAGTCGTCATTGGCGATATTTAAATGTCATAAATTCTGCTCGGGGCAAACCCCATCTGGAGTGCCCCACTCACTTCAGAGCACTGTCCCATCTTGTGAGTCAGTGGGGAGAGAGCAGTTTCAAAAGCCATTGCTTGAAACGAAGACCAGTTCAGTTAGAACCCCCTTTCTGAAGTTCACTGGAAAAAAGAATCTGATTCTGACCTCACGTTGTACTGGGGAAAATGAGGAGTAAATCTGCACAATACATCTGGTGAGAGACGAGGATCTGACCCTCTCCAATTGAAAATCTATTGTGTATTAGTTTATAACCCACCATAGGTAATATGAGTGTATGATTTTAATTACATCCTGGTGCCCGGTGCACCATCAAACCTGGTGCCCAATAATAGGACAGGGATTATTTGCTATGGGGCAGTGAGATGATATGAAGGCTAAAAGGAACTGCTTCCTGAAGCTGCCTTTATTTCTGGAAGGTGGCCACAGTGTTCAGGCTGTATCAGGCTGCTGTAAGTCCCCTACTCGCTAACGTGGAGAACAGAACTCAGGGTGCAGTCACAGCTGACGGTTCATCTGCATGCATTTTAAGCATGTAGTGTGAAAATGTCTTCGAGTACGTCTCCATGGCAGCCCTAGGTTTGAGCTGCAGTTTGTGTAGACGTACTCACACTAGCTGTACTGTAGCTCGCTCACTAAAAATAGCAGTGAGGGCGTCGTGCCTTGGGCTGCACCAGCAAGTACAGGCCTGGGGGCGGGGGAGGGGTAGATGGGGTTGTGCAACGCGCACTGAAGCCTGTGCTGCTATTTTTTATTGAGCAAGTCAGATTAAAGCTGGCGCTGGTACGTCTACATCAGCTGCCATTCATGCCCCCAGCCGCCGTATAGATGCACCATTGGTAGAAGGCAAAAGAGCTAGTGTCAAATGAGGAGTCAATTCATTTGAGGGGCTAGACAGATGAGAGGATCAATAAGGGGCCCAGAGCTCTAGATCATGAGATAATCATTAGCACCCACCTTAGCTTTATTCTATCAGTCACTAACCTCCCTCTGGAGGGACTTCCACACGTTATAGGATGAGCCCACTGGAGGGGCTGCATTGGGGAAACTTGCTGTGTGGTTAAGCAAAAGCTCCAGTGTTCAATGCTGATGATCTGGCTTTCTTTTTTGAATGCTAAACTCACTTTAATAAAGAGACATAATTCATGTTCACCATGACCCATACTTCCTGCGTCTTGCCCTGGCTGCAAGTAGTCATACAGAGGTTAATGCTGATGGCTTGGTCTCTGTTCTATTATGTTGGATAGAAATGTATTGTCTATAGATATGCATGGACAAGATTTTTTTTTAAAGCAACTAATGATTGTGGGTGCCTAAATATTTGGATGCCGAACTTTAGATACCATACAGGGACCAAATTTTCAGCCTGCGTCAAGCACTCACCCACTGGAAATCAAGCCGTTTTGCAATGTCTTAGGTCAGGCATCCCAAAAATTGAGGCACCTGATATATTGGCCACTGGACTGAATATCCTTGCTGCCAACAGGTGCAGACAGGTGGGAAAAGGAGGGCACCACTCCCCCACTCCTACTTCCCCCTCCAAAAAGCACATATGAAATGCTCAGTAGTTCTTCTTCTTTTGATGGCTAGTCAGGCCAGATTAGTGCGATTGGAAATGGAATACCAAGCCTTCCACCTGCAGCTCACCGATTGGAACAGGGGGCCTGGGGCAAAGCGGGGGAGCTGCAGCGCTTGTACTCACCCGGCGGCGGTCCGGGTCTTCGGCGGCATTTCGGTGGTGGGGGGCCCTTCAGTTGCTCCACATCCTCGGCAGCACTGAAGGACCTGCCGCCGCTGAAAAATGCCGAAGACCCGGACCACCCCTGGGCCAGGGCTCACGGGGCCCCTGTGGGGCCCGGGGCCTGGGGCAAATTGCCCCCACTTGTCCCCCCCCCGGGCGGCCATGGATTGGAATCCAGCCTGGGTTGGTAGTAACTGAATGTTGTCACAATCTGGTGGCAATACAGTGCCCCAGGCAGAACTGGTTTGGTGGCTTCACAATGGCTATCACCATGGTTTGTACTATTTGGCAGTGTCAGCAGAGAGGCCAAAGACTGAATGGGAACAGAGTCTGAACTACCTTCCTCATGTCTAGAGGTTGCCTCTGAAGGCTGAGGGAGAGGTGCCATGGAGAACAAGATGAAGTTTGTACTGGGTGCTGTACCCACTAGGTACTCTCACTTATTGTTTTTAAGCACTGGCAATATACTTGGAGCTTACGTGGCACAAAATGAAGGTCGCTCCTGCCCCAGAATGTGCACAGTCTCAAATTTACAAACCGAGAAGATGGACATTGGGAAGACCAGCGGCAGGAGGAACTTGGAGTGATGGATTCTGTGATTTGTTTCCATGTCTTTTGGGCATCAAGGCAGAAGTGAGTCCATAGACAGTGGCCTTGACGCTCCAGGGGTGCTAATGCAGCACTTTTCACCAACACTCAATATTAAAATCATTATTAGGTATCCATGAATCAGCAGGAAGTAACAACGAAGGAGCGCAATGGAAGGGTATCAAAACATACCAGACTTTGGGGGGTTAATTCAGTATGTCCACTTCTAATTATAGGAAGGAAATAAAGTCCAACGATTTTCATTCATTATGTGGAAGAGCTAAGCCCAGTTTAATCAGCCCCAGGTCTGTTCCATTGTCCTTTTCTGGGGTTGTTTCATCAAGCAGGTTTGGGTATAATGAAGATGTGACACACAGGAGTGCTGGCAAGGGAGACTGGTTGCATTTGCTTTTGGCTGGGGCCAGGAAGTAATGTCATGTGGCAGGGGTCAAGACTCCACTGACTCCAATGCTTTCTGTTACAGGGAGCTAAATGGTAGAATAAAAAGCGTCCCATCTTTTTTCCCTGATGCTCAGAACTTTGCTCAGCTGGCCTGGTCTTTAGGAAAATTTCTGCAGGTATGCAAACGAACCAGATGGCTCCACGGGCTCAGAATAGGCTCCGGCTGTCTTGTTGTTCGCATTCGAATGAAATGATTCTCTCTTGCACTGGAGGATTCAGACCGCAGATCCCAGTTTGCAGGTGCAGGGCGCGATTTTGCTGACTCAGCCTGGTTTCCAGACAGCGTGAGTATCCTCATCTCAATTCAGGACCATGAAAGGCTGGGAGGTTCTCTGAGGTAAGACAGAGCCAAAGGAAAGATCAGTATGGCCTGCAGGGAGAATTCCTCATCTACATACACAAGGGTACAAGGCATATGTGTGAAAGTCCTGTCTTGCCCCTGGAAGTGGAGGAGTGTTTGGGCACCTACATTGTGTTGGGTGTTGTGTCAGGAGTGGGGTGGGGTTGGGGGGGGTGTCCGGGTCTCACCTGCAGTTAGCATGTGAGAACTAAATCATTGTAACAGACTTCCCAGAATCAGCATCTCCACCCCTCTAGCATAAGGCAGTGCTCTGGGAATGACAGCACTGTGTGGGGAGAGGTACGCCGTGTGTAGGTACTGGCAGTCTCACAGCTGGAAAACAATCCAGCCTCCACTAACTAGATTTTGTGGGTGGTATCTGTGCCCTCTCACAGAAGGAGCCAAGCCCCCGGATATTAGTGAGCACCTGCCTGGCAGGTAACTTGCCGCTCTCTGCAGATAATGCTGAGAATTATTGTTTAATTGCAGGTTTGTGACCTTCGGTAAATACATGACAAAGTAAATGGAGCATCCCATACATGATAGCACCACCACTAGTAAGTGGGTCGGACTCCTATCTCATTGTTGACATGGTATAATTCTATTGTGACTAATGGAGTTAGTCCAGATTTGCACCAGAGTCTGGGCCAAGGAGTGCATTGACCTCAATGGAAGTACAATTGCAAAATAAAGACACTTTGAATGAAGGGCAATTCAAATTCTGGTATTACAAAAATCACGCTTTGACCAAAGTTCATCAAAATATGAGCTCTTTCCTCTTGAGTGGAAAGAAGGAAGAATCCCAGAGCCGATGAACTGTTTCACATGAACTGTGTGGAATGATACAGCTAAGGAACCTCAAGGAATATTCCACAGAGCTCCTCCTAAGGAGAATGTTTAGCATTTATATAGCATTCTGCTTTAACAAACAATAATTAGTGATCATAATGCTCTCATTTTTACACAGGGGAAACTGAGTCAGAAAGGTTGCCAAGAACATACCAAGAACATACAGCTGAAGTCATTAGGAGCTGTGGGAGCTCAGAACCTCTGAAAATCAGGCCCTAAGTATCTTACCTAAAACCACATCATGTAGATCCAGAATTAGCATTTGAGGCTTCCTGGCTCCCTGCTGCCGCCTAGAATTTTACATGACCTGGTGAGTTAGTTCTGTGTAACACACTGCAAAAGAGTGTCTGTGACACTTTCCAGAACCCAGGGCATGTGCTGACCGACCCTCCTCACAGCATTCCATGAGCTGAGGTTTTCCTTTACACCTATGTCCACATGCCGTACCCAACGGCCTGGCCTAATCTCTTGTCACACGTAGTTTTGCACAGCTGTTATATGATACCTCAGCGGTGGCTGCTCTAAGTAGCAAACGGACAGGGATTTTAAAGTCCAATTTAACTTTTGCTCTTTAGACTGTTTACTTGTGCCATTTCTTTCATGTTGGTCAATGACACTTAATGAGATCAGTTACATTTTTGTAACAGTAACTTTCAGGTTCTTAATGCTGCAATAATTGGGTTGCAGATTCTTCTGGCAAATATTTAGTTGTTTAAGAACAGTTGTTTCCATGGGCTTTTTGTTGTTGTTGTTGTTTTTTATTTTTTAATCATTAAAACATTTCTATGAGACCTAAGTTTTTAAAGTGGTCCCCCTCTTCTTTTCAAATACTGGGCCAAATTTGACACTTTTCCTTTAAATACAACTTATATGATTGTCAGAAAACTGTGGATGATTAGTTGTTTGGCTAATACAGGGCTTTGAGATACAAATTGCCAAGCTCTGCTAATTATTGTGATCACTTACAACTTCTGATTTTAAAAAAGCAAAAAACTAATAATTTGTTCAGTTGGCAGCAAAGGGGTTAAAAATATGCTGCTAATTCCAAGCAGCGAGGAGCTGGCCTTTCAAAGAGGGATGCTGGCTTCTTTCGTCCACATTCTTCTCAGCTGGCATCCAGCATCTGCAATGTAACTGATGGGACCAGCAAATCAGGCACCATTCACGCTAACATAAAGAAACTCCACCACTAAGAAAGGGCATGTGTGTGTTTGTGGAGGGCCGTGATTTTAACTTTTATGTAATGTAGCTTTTTACCATTGCTGAAAAGCTCTTTAAACAACAGGCCCTCTCCTTCCCTCCCCCGGCCCCCACGGCTCCCTGCCATTGGCTCGCTCTCATCTGGTATTCTCTGCTTTTGTTCTGTTTCAGTGGAATTGGCCAAATGACATTATGCAGTAGCCAAAACAGACACGGAAAACAGAATCCAGTGTTCTCTTTGGCACATGCCCACTCTGCAGTGCCTGAGGCTCCCAGGTACAAACACATTCTGTGTTCTGCCGTCTTCAGCAGCATGATAACACCCCTTTGGCCAAGTCTGGAGGAGGTAGGGGGGGAATGTGTGGTGTAGGGTAGGTAGTGTGTGGAGAAGTGGGGGAATGTGGGGGGGAAAAACAACCCACCAAACAGAGGCAGGGTTTTTGTCTTCAGAAGCTGCAGACGCAGGCATCATTCAGTGCTGTGCTGCTCGGCATACGTGACGCGCTGTGACATACCTGGCTCGGCACACTAATAATACTTTTTTTTTTTAATTGTAAAAATAAAATGTGGTCCCGCTAGGATGAGCCTTGTTATGCCCAAAGTTGTGCTGGGAGGGTGGCAGCATGTGGAAAATGTAACAACAGGGACACGAGCAAACACCACTAGCAGTAAGTTATTTTATGACTTATCTCACTACACTGGAAAGAAGCCACACTTCAGATCAGACCCTTTGAAGTCCATTGAGGTTTATCCATGGAAGTCTGGTGATGGGAGAGGTGGATTTTGTAACCATGGCTTTTTATCTCTGAGCTGCTGGGGGCTAGGAAGACACTTCTCCTTTGGGTACGCTAGTCCATAATTATAATTCTTCAGGGTAGGGAGGTTATACCTTCCTCTGAAGCATCTGCTACTGGCCACTGCTGGAGTCTGGATTCTAGGCTAAATAAACCATTATGGCCATCGCAACATATTGGCGTAAGCCAAGTCTCACAAGTAGTAGGTGAAACCACATGTCTCAGTCAAAATCACAGCTGAAGTTTTCCCGTGGGACTGACTGACCTGGGGACTGAGTCCCAACCAGAGCCTTGCGGTCCTTCAATTCTCCAAAAATCCAGATTCAGCTCAGCGATTTACTGACTGCGTGTCCTTGAGAAATGAGTTTCAACCTAGCGGGTGGATGTCCACATCACAACAAAACACAAAGCCGTTTTGTACTAACTGGCCTCCTAACTGGTAGTTTCAACAGAGAAGCCAAAGACCGTGTGGCAATTCTCTTGTTTATGGTGTCTGTCCCAGGTCGTAAAAAAAAATTCTGCTAATTTAAAGAGCTGTCTACTTCTTTAGATAATTCTTATGGTGTACACACATGCACTATGGGAGAGTAATGCATATAGATTACTAAATCATGAAGACATCTTGATTATACATGGGTATATTTCTTGTCTTACACTGAAAACGTATGTCATTTTACTCACTTCAACACCTGTTCTTTGCTTCTTCCCACCCGCTTGTCTGTATTTTCCACTGTTCTTGACTTCCTCTCTTTTTACTCATATTTGTGCATGATTTAGTTTTTCACATTTGCTGAATACTATCTCTCTTTTTGCATTGTACATACCGTTCATGGGGGTATGTCTACACTGCAAAAAAAAAAAAAAAAAGTGTGTTCTTGCCTCGGATTAGATCATTCAGCTTAAAATAGTAGTGATGACACAGCAGCTTGACTTTTAACTCAGGTTAGTGGCTTGACTGAAAGGCTGTTGGGCAGCTGCTAACCCAAGTTAAAAGCAGAAATGCTGTGTCTTCACTGGCATTTTAACATGAGTTTGCTAGCACAGGTTAGCACCCAAGTTAAGAACATACCTTTTATTTGCAGTGTAAATATACACTGGGGTATGATTGTAGTCACTAAAATGTATATTTTCTCTTTTAGAAAAATTAATACAACTTTTTTTTAATGGCCAAATATTCCCTTCACCCCATCTCCATCCCGTTGTACTACTTCCATTTAATCTTCACCCACTCGACTGCATGGTACATCAGAACATAAATGACAAACTCAGCTGAGATCTAGTGGATTGAGCAGGAGACAGGATATCCCTGAGCTATATCAGTGGTTTGCTGCATGACCTTCACCTCTCTGGATTGCTGCAAGTCACGTTTCCTCTCTGTGCTTCAGCTGCCCTACCTGTACAATGCTTGTAAAGCACTTTGTTAACCAGAGAAGAGCCTCACCACCACATAGGAAAACATTCATAGTACTAATTTCTGGCACATTCCTGCCCGTAGATCTCAAACTCCTCCTTTGCTCAGATTGCATGGAAGAGACAAGCCAACTAGAAGAAAAGTCCTCAACCCCTAAAGCGTGGCTCATTCCTCATTTCAGCAAAAGGAAAGCCCTGGTGTGATATTTTTCCAGGAGCTCTAACCAACCATTCAGCCTTCAACTATCTGAAGGGGGGTTTCAAAGAGGATGGAGATAGGCTGTTCTCAGTGGTGGCAGATGACAGAACAAGGAGCAATGGTCTCAAGTTGCAGTGGGGGAGGTCTAGGTTGGATATTAGGAAACACTATTTCACTAGGAGGGTGGTGAAGCACTGGAATGGGTTACCTAGGGAGGTGGTGGAATCTCCATCGTTAGAGGTTTTTAAGGCTGGGTTTGACAAAGCCCTGGCTGGGATGATTTAGTTGGGATTGGTCCTGCTTTGAGCAGAGGGTTGGACTAGATGACCTCCTGAGGTCTCTTCCAACCCTAATCTTGTATGATTCTGTGATTTCATATTCCCTTGCAAGGTTCCTCCTCCAGCAGAACTTGCTTAAATCCACTTGATCATTCTCATGGGGGCTTCTAGGGATTATCAATATCTGATCATGGAGGTAGGGAATGCTCTTGGTCTCTGCCCGACACTACTGGAGCCTTTTCTAATGTAACATGTTTAGGAAGCTGCAGTTTGGTGCATTTTAACACCGCAGTTTAATGATATAAAATAAAGATTTCCTCATTCGTAGCATTCACAATCTGCAGACCACAACACATTATGCTTTGCAGTGTCTCTGAGAGGCCCAAGTCACCTGGGAAGTCACTGATAGCAGAAAGGAATCCAGGAGTCCTGACGTCCAGCACTTGGAACCACCCAGCTCGCAAGCCCCACTAATATTGTATACATGCTGCTTAGGTTTCTCACCTATGAATTGTGTGTTCTGCTCCTGCAATGTCATCAAGGCTATGGTGACAGATGGGGTGGCTGAGTCCTTAGCAGTGTCACCCCGTGGAAACCCCTAATCCCTTTGTCCCACCCTTGAGGTTCAGCATTGCTCCAGCATATGGTTGATAGGAGATTTGGGGGAAGTACGATCACTACTGCCATGGCTTTATTTCCCAATCCATTAATCTGGTTTCATACTCTGTCTTGTTTTGTGGTTCCCTAGTTCCACCCACGCCCTAGAAACTGGAGCCTGACTCCACCTCACTGCCCTTGATCCCGGTATATACTGGGACACATGAGATCCAGGGGCTTTTAGCTTTCCTGGCTTTCATATCCCCGACCGTCTGCCCCTCCCTACCCCCAGCCCTCCCCGTAGCCCATTCTGCCATTGTTGACTCAGAGGGAAAAGCATGGAACCCACTTAAGGTCTTTTCTGGGATCATTCTCAGGGCTGTCCTAAGAATTGATCTGTAAGGATATGCAACCCATCCAACTCCCCCTGACTTTCCAAAGCCCTCCTATGTCACCTCTAATATGGCCAGGTAGGCACCACTGCTCTGCCCAATATTACTAAAGTCACCCCTTTCCTGAAGGGTTGGACTGCTTACAGCCAGCTAGCTGTATTGTGCTCCCACCTCGGTTCCACTGAGACTTTTCCCCCCACTTCTCCTGCCTAAGACTCCTGCTGCCGTGAGAGCAAGTTTACAAACAGGCCAGTCTGAAAGTATCTAAAAACATGCCATCCCCCTATGGCAGTAGAGGGTAATGTTTATTATCCGTGTCATCCTGTCAGCTGCTGGAGTCGAGATTAGGAAGCTGGTTCTTATCATCCTGGCAGCTCTACAACCCAGACCCAGCAGCCTTTCACTTTGCAGTTGGAAGAGCCTACGAGCGAGTAGGTTTGTGGTCTTTAAAGTTGCACCATGAGTAAATGGCAGTAGGGTGCTGTAGCTCACTTTTCCTCACTGCAGAAATGAGTAAGTGTCAGTTCTCTTTTTGTGACCAGATGGTGACTGAAGCACGTTTCATTTTTTAAAAATCAGCTTAGCATGCAACCCTTACCATGTACCAAGCCAGGACTCTGCCCTGTAACGACGCATGGCAGTCGATGCAGGAGCGAGGCAGCATGAAAGCATTTCTCTCTGGCATTTCATCTATTACACATCCCTACTGATAGCAGTTATGGTTGGAAGGAGGATGCTGTCCGTGTGACTCTGGAGTCCGAATTTTCAACAGTCTGCGGGGAGCTGCAGTGACTTAAACAAAGAAATTGTAAACCCTTAAAACTCTATGTTCATAGGCTGCAAATTACAAAACAAATCGTTTGCTGTTGTTTATTATTTGTCTTAGGCAGGGCTGGCTCCAGGTTTTTTGCCGCCCCAAGCCAAAAAAAAAAAAAAAAAACCCCTCCGAGAGTGCAACTGCCGAAGCACAAAAAAACAAAACAAAAAAACCCTTCCGGTTTTGTGCCGCCCCAGCATGTGCTTGGTGTACTGGTGCCTAGAGCCAGTCCTGGTCTTAGGGTACCACCAGAAGGTCTCCAACCATTGAGCTGGGTGCTGTCTGACCACATAATAAGAAACAGTCCCTGTCACAGAGAGCTAAACAAATGAGGTGCAAGAGGAAACTCAGGTGCTGCAGCCTGCCCAGGGTCACACAGCTACTCTGTGGCAGAACCCAGAATACACTCCAAGGTCCCTGAGTTCCAGTCCTCTCGACTCCGCTGCCAGTATTTTTATTGTATTATAATATTAAGTCCAGCCAGAACTTGGTCCTTTTTTTTTTTTTGCTTTAATTCAAAGCACTTTGCAAAATATACTTAACCCCCAAACTAACGTTGTGAATTATGGACTGTTTATAGTCCACCTTATCGATAGACCCATTCAACAGGTGAAAAAATTGAGGTCTTCAAAGAGCTGGAAGTGCATTGCCTATGTTCATATAGTGAGTCAGTGGCAAAGCGAGGCTGAGAACCCAGGAACTGTGACGCCCAAGAGTCAGCCCTGACTCCTCCTCACCGAGCATAGTGTGGTGGGACTCCAACCCTCCTGCATTTGTTGTGCAAAGTTATCTAAAACAAAGAAGCGAGCAGACAACACCTTTTGTCCTGAGCTGCTGTGCTTCGGCCAGCTTGGTTGACTCTTGGAAACCAGGATGCTATAGAAAGCCTCAGGGAGACTGTAGGCTGCTTGTACCCACAGCTACATTGGTAAAAGTCACTTTTTACAGCAGTGCAGCACGTCATTGCTAGCAGTTGTGCAAGAGCAGCTCTATCAGTGTAACTACCCTGGGTGCAAAAAAACCTCCAAAGTAGGCAGAGCCTGTCAGGGAGTTTGCAGTTTCTTTTATTTCAGAGCAGACAGGGGCCTCCTGGCAGCACGGACAGTGGCTGTTAATTATTTGGGCCCTAGTGGAACAATGCCGTCCATGTTCGTGCTGTAGTTCTTTCTAGGCAGGCGTTGCTGGACTCCTGCTTATTTGCAGAAGGCTTTGAAAAAGCAACCTGCTCACTCACCTGCTGCTCCTTCCATTCTTCCACAAAACCTGGGCTTAGCGCCTTGCTTTTTCCTCTGTGTCGCCCACAGAAATGCTGACTCCGGAAACAGAGCGCATAGGAAGCGTTACAGAAACGTGTAGTCATCACATCACTTTAAAGTCACATAATCAGTCTCTGGCCATTTGAAAGCCAGTGAGATCAACACATTTGTTCAGTCGGAATTTGGCATTTATTAGCTCATCAGTTATCATAAAAGCTATGGCTAGAATTTTCAGCAGGTCTAGGAACCTGCACCAACGGTGGGTACTGAGCACTTGAAAAATCTGGCTGTGCGCTTTTGAAAAATCTGGCTCTATGGCTCTCTATGGCAGTATATTGCAGCTGTTGTTAGTCACCCATTACTGATAACTTCTGGTTTGACCACAAGTGGCTTCACTATTCAGCAAGCATCTACCTCTTGGCCAAGTCCGGCAAACCTAAATGCACCAACATGATTTATATAGGTGGCTTCTCTCCTTCAAAATACTCTGCAAATGCAGCCACCGTATTTAAACAATTTTCATATGGGCTTTTTCCACGTGTGCTAACACTGTGCCTGTACAGAGTTCTCAGCAGGATTGGCACCTTCAGGCACGTTGCAGATAGCTGTTTATTGACAGGCCAGAGTATATGTTTCATGGGACCCAGCAAGATACATAGCCAAAGAACTGCCTACATATATATTATACCAATAGACCAAACTGAGTCCTTAGAGCAACTTTAGAAACTACCCTGGGTTTCTCACATCCAGAATGGTGACCTTTAGTGGCAAATCAGAGGTGACCAGTTTACTTCACTGAGAATTAACTGCCCTATAGGCTATGGGGAAAATGTTTAAATGTGCCTAAGCTTCATTTACAAAAGTGCTTTACAGTCAAATCTCACTGATGCGCTGAAGTGCCAAAGTCACTTTTGAAGACGGAATTCAGACGCTTGAAATTTTTATCCTCCTTTTTTTAAAATAGTTGTTATTTTTTTCATCAAGTGGTGTCCTACTTTTACACACACACGCTACCCTTTTTCCTCCCAACAATTGTGCTGTACTATGGGCTGTCACAGAACACCTTGCTGTTGAGGTTAGAAAGTTGGAAGCATTATGTAAAAAAACCTCCTGGAAGTATGTGGGTCTTAAACTGTTATTTAGTCTTGCAATGCGTGTTCATCCTTTGCTGTGTGCCACACCAGAGTGGCTGCATTTCAGGGCTGCTGGGACGGCGCTGTTTCATCATAGGTGTATGCAGTGCCTGGCACAGTGGAACTCTAATCCCTGATTGGGGCCTCTAGGTTTTACCCTCTCCTCCATAGCAATATTAAATAATAATAGTGAAGTGATGCTGTCCAATATATTGTATAGTGCTTAGGCTGAAAGGCATTATTATAAACATAAGCCACTGCATCATTACCATGGCAAGGCCAAATCTTCTTTAATACAGCTAGTCTGCCATGCCCATTTCAGTACGGTCAGCACTGTATAACACTATTATAGTGCTGCAAAGCCTTTGTAAGCACCGTTTGCTGCTTTTACTGTGGGCTAAGCACGAGAACAGAACTTGCTTCCATTTTGCCAAAAAAGGAACCTTCCAGGCTTGACCGTTTTCAACCTGCATGACTGAAACTATTCCCATGCTGACTACAGAGTATGGGCGCTCTACTCTTTGCTGTCTAGCGATGGCTGAATCCCTGCAAATCCAGCCCATCTGTATAATATTGTGAGCCTTCCTACACTTAATCTAACATACATATATAACCAAGCCCTGGCAGTACCTGAAGCCTGTTTACAACAGTGGCTAGAGCATGTGACGTTGATGAGCAACAGAAACTGAAATTACGGCATCACATGACGCTGTGGGAAATAAAAAGCAGCATAAATGATGAACGCTAAACTGGATTGTTGAGGGGGTGGATTTTAACACACTTGCGCATGTTTAAAACACGGGGTGCTACTCAAAAGTTCAGGCCTGACCTCAGCATTAATAAGGGTGGTTGGCTCTAGTTCATTTTTATGTGTGGTTTTAGTTTTCCCAATCTAAAATCACCTTTAAATAGTTTTGTGTTATTAGTGACTCAAGAATGGGAAAAAAAAATCTACCTAGCCCAGTAGCAAGTGATATCTATAAATATAGAGGTAAGGTTAAAATTTTGAAGTGGCGAAGGGCCAGCTTTTTTTTTTTAAAATATGTATGTTGATGCTATTGACCTCACTGGGAGTTAAGTGCCTATGGGCTTTGGAAAAATCCCTCTAAGCACCTATTACAATTTTAGTTGTCTAAGTATCATTAAAAATCTGTTCCTAGGCACTTAAGGGTTTCTTAAGATGAACAGTTAGTATGCAGCAGGATGGGTGTAAATCTACCTTGCATTAACTGTCCATATCGCCCCTGCTTAGGGTGACCATATTTTCCCAAAGGGAAAACGGGACACCCACAGGGCACCGCCTGAGCACACCCCCCCCTCCCATGTGGGGCTGGCCCAAGACCTCCCTGACTCCGGTTGGCACAAGGCTGGGCTGAGGTTCCCCCTCCCCCTGGACTGACCTCAGTCCCCTCCTCCCTTCCTCCCCACATGCGAGGTCGCCCAAGCCCGCCTGCCTACAAAGGGCCAGCCTGAGGTCCCCCTTCCCACTGGCGCCCAG
This sequence comes from Chrysemys picta bellii, assembly GCF_011386835.1. Taxonomy (NCBI): domain Eukaryota; kingdom Metazoa; phylum Chordata; order Testudines; family Emydidae; genus Chrysemys; species Chrysemys picta. The sequence continues at coordinate 43,504,621 of NC_088803.1, read as the reverse complement.
GGACGGCCAAGCCCTGCTATGCCACACTAAAAGTGTCCTAATGCTAGCAACACCCACTAGGGCAGTTTTAGCATGCAGCAGTATGGTCTATATGAGGCGTTAGTGCACAGGTAGATTTCCATCCCAGCTTGTTGAGCACTAGTTGTTCATACGGTAAAGCACTGTCATACTGAAAGGCACCTGTGCCATTTAGGGGTTGGGGAAAATTTGACCTAAGTCTCTTTAACTTATTATTGAAATGTTAAGTTAAAGGTGTGTGTAAAAGAGCTTGAAAGCAGAGGCCAAACAGTAGTTTGTAAATGGCTGCTCATGATGGTTTAAGCGTGTCATTTTTATAAGGAATATTATTCTCCTATATCGATTGCAAAAACCGCAAAGAATTTTCACAGCAAAGCACAACTCCAAACCACCCTCCAACTGCTGGAAGCGACTGGCTCTTTTGCACTGGGTATTGAAGAATTGCCAGACTGCATTCTGCAGCACGTTATGGAAGGCAGGTTTTAATGTGGCACCAGCACAAACCAGAGCATTAGGCAAGACAGCGATCCCTCACTGAGGCCCAGGCTGACATCCACAGGCTACCAGGGCATAGCCCAAGAATGGGCGGCTGCCTCTTGTGAATATGTAGCTGATGTTCTTTAGTGTGAGGTGTGGCGCGTCAGGGTTAATGCAGAGCTGGTTTCTATATGTGGTTTGTATTGTTGGCTGTAGTTAGGACCCGGGTGACAAGCAGACCAAATGCCTGTGCCATGTGTCAGCAAAACGAGAGTGCACGTGAAACCTCAACACTGCGAGTCTCATTTATTCGGGGCTCAATGCCTTTTTGTTACCACTGATTTGTTTGTGACTCTGCCCTAAGTTTGGTTTCAGCCTGCAAGGCACAGAATGAATTGGACTATGCTTACTGTTTGCCAGTCGCCTGGACTGCCCCCCACCCCCACTGCACACACCAGCACTGTCCCTCTGCGCTCTGCAGTTTCAGACAAGCTTTTGCTCTCAGGGCCGTAGGAAGTGAGAAGGATGTTTGACACGGCTTGCTTAGCGCCTTTGTCCGAGAAATGATTACTTGCGCCCCATGCCTTGAGACTGTCTTCTGCATTTGAACTGGCATCGTTCTGCATCTGAATAGCAAAAGGAGTGGAGCAAAGAGGGTGAGGGGGAGTGCAGAATGAGAGACGTGCGCCTGGAAAGTCCCTGCATTCATTAAATCTTTGGCTGAAGGTATAATACTAATCTCTTTGAACCAACCCCTCTGCTTTGGCTTTTTCTTTTATCCATCCTGTGAATTGGTTGCAGCAATTTAAAGGCAAGTTACTTTTCAGGGGAATAGTGGCGAGAAAACTAATTGGGCTACATCCTGGGAGCCTTGCTCAGTCTACATTTCTATTGACTGCAGTGGGCGTTTAGGTTAAGAAGGGCCTGCTGTGGCTTTATTGCCCCGTTGCACATTCTAGTTTCATATTTATTTTAATCATCACTGGGTTGTCAAAAACCTTTCCTGTGCAGCAATGCAAAGAGAGCGCCACATACACTTCATATAAACCACATCCGGGACTCCATTGTGACGTGTAAGGGCTCCCCATAGAAACTGGGATGTGGAGGTTTTCCTTCACTCTGCTGCCATGAGAAACCACAACTCAACCAACCATTCACAGCTAAATAAGCCGCTCCATTGTTCACAGCTGGCTCCTACATAGCTCTGGCCTAACCTGGACTTTTCTTCTGAAAATTCCATCTGTGCATTATCGCAGGTGCGACTCCCAATGAGAACAATGGCAGGAGCTCTAGTGAACACAGGATTTTAACCATCCAACTGGTCAGGCTCCTGCATTTACAGCTGTGTGCACAATCATCATAACTGTGAGTGCAGGTTTGCGTGAAAATTAGGCACACAATTGGATGCACATTTCTAACAAGTGTGGGCCTCAATCTCCTTCCCACACTCTTTCTCCTTATCTGAGACAGACGCTTCCCTTTGCCAGAGCTACCCCTGCTCTAGTTCCTTTGAGTGCATAGATCTATTTTGATATTATTATTGGAGGTGGTGTTGTTACCAATAGACTCAAGCGCCAAATTCAGATCTTGAGCCAGATGCAAATGTCAAACACCCCCAGTTTGGGATCGGCTGTGTGGATTCAGCTCTCTGTAATAAAAGAAGGGTCGTTTGTGAAATTCAGATTTCCAATTCCTCCCCTCCTCCATGCTCCCTCTCCCCAAGGCCAATTACATCATTTGCGCCCATCCTCGTTGATTAGTATTGTAACCACTGGAAGAAAGGCTGAAAAGTTCCATGTCAATAAATAAAAAATAAAAGGTGGGTGAAGCTGGCATGAGAAGAGAGGTGTAATCCTCGCCTGCAGTGTTTCCCAGATAGGAGGGCTCAGCCCTTCAGCTCTGTTTTCAATAACAAGGCAGGCTTCCCCCGCCCCCCCCCCCCCGCCCCCTACCAAGTAATGCTCATATCATCATTCTAAACGTGTGTACTACAAGGATTTGAAAACTTGCACAGCCTAGATTACCATTTATAGTTGTTTATTATTCAGGTCACAGGAAGAACCAATTTCTATTGTATCACAGGAGGATTTTTTTTTTTTTTTTTAAGTTTAGGAAATTTTCCACCACCGCCGTAGCTGGCGAGCAGACACAGCACATCCATTTAAGTGCAAGTGCAGAGATAACAGCAGCCAGCCATTCTATCAGGCTGAACAGAAACTTTTCCAGGAACCATCTAGTAAAACACATGACTTCCCCCCCTCTACCCCCCCTTGACTATATCCTGATATATGGCAGCCATTCACTGGGCACCATGCAACAGAGTCAGTTGACTTTGTTATTCAACCTATTTTAGGGATGGTTTTTAATCCGGGCTTTTTTTTTATTTAAACAAGGGAATCTCTACGTTGGCAGGATTGAGGGAGGCACAAAGGACGGGAAAGCTAGTTCCAGCCAGAAAATGAAACAGATGGTGTTAGCATTCTTTGTATGTGTCATGGGGGTGAAAACATTACCATGCACTCAAGCCTAACGGGTAAACTGCAGCAAAAGCCCAGTTATCTCAGTTAATGTGCAAATAAATGCTCATCCTTTTCCCCTCTAGGCCTCACCCCTTTGGGCACTGGTCTCATAAGCTAAGCAAGGTTGGCTGTTCTCTGTGCTTGCCTGGGAGACGTCTGAGGAAGATTCATGGCGCTGTGGAAAATGAGATGAAGCTGCAGTAGGGGGGCACTCCTCTTCCCATGGAATCAATCTTGGACCCTGGTTCCAGTCAGATGAAAACAGGCACCATCTTGTGTTTTTCAATGAAATTGATAACCCAGGTCCTTGGCTCTTTGCACTCATCAAGGATCCCATGGTACTTAAGCTAGCATCCCACCCCCATTCATTCCATCTGGCCCTGATACTCTGATTCACTTCCTGCCCTAAACTATGTAAAGTTAAAATGCTATGGTGTTACACTTCTCAGCAGGCTCTGGTTGATCTGTGGGCAAAGCATTTTAGATAAAGACCAAACCTTCCACCTGCTTGTGCAAATATGGGTGGCTGCAGGCAAAAGGGATGCCTCCTTTTTCTGACGTAAGTGGTGGTATACCTCATCTACGGAGAAGTTAACGGGGTCCCAGAAAGGTTATGTGAACTCAAGAGACCTGACTCCCAGTTGCTTGTTCTAGTGGTAAGATTATAAACCACCTTACCCCAGCTGCTATTCCACATCTCTTCAGTCCCTTTGTCTAGGCTCTGGTCTTATGAAAGAAATTGCATCTATTTCTCTTGGGGTGACACCATGGGAGTCAAGGGCACTTAGCAGCTCCAGGACCTACTCAGTACCTCGCCCGATCAAGCCCCTAGCAACTAGAACACTGTGGGCAAATGGAACAAATTGGCTGATGTGGCTGCTGACTGATTTCACATTTAACTAACCACCACCATTGCTGACACTTCTCCACAGCACATCAGGGCTTCTCCCAAACCTCAGCCTGGTTTTCTTGGTCTCCCGAGTTCACAAGAGACCAGGGAATGGGTTAATGTGACTCTGCCCCTTTCTCTAGGGATTGCTAATACACCAGGGAGTGAGGAAAGCTATTCATTTAGTTGCAGCAGTCCTCTAAATGTTGCTAGGCTGATATGCAAACCCCAGGCCTCCAGCAGGAAACATTCAGTCTCCACAAGTGTCTGAACCCGATAAAACACGCTGGCCGGTGACTGTAGTGACTTCAGGCCACTGCCTTCACCAGGCAGTTTATCAAGAGCAGCAAATGTTTTAAAATGAGACTTAATGGCAGTAAACGGGTTGTTGGGTCAGCCCCCTTTGACCTCACATGTTAAATCGGGAGAGGTGCATCTTTCTTTAGTAAAGGAGAAACTCCAGTGGGATTTGAGTCTTGAGGGGGATGCCAGCCTACCGCTGGGAGAAATCTCATGAGAACAACTGAGCTCCCACAGTATGCAGCAGCTGGGACCGAAATATCATGAGACAAGCAGTGAGAGTTTGGTGCTGTTCAACCCAAAGCTTCGAACTGGCCTGGCCTCTAGGCCCCTGATCTGCTGCAAATACTGCACTGTTAGTCCTCCTCTCATACACACAGTGCACGTTACCACAGTCCACGAGCATGGTCTTATTTGAACTCCTGGATCGTTTTGTTGAATCCTAGGTTCAAAGAGTTTTTATGACTGAAAATTCCATCAGGTAATCCTGCCCCTCTCCCGCTCCCCTTAAAAGTCAGAGCTACAGCCATTTGTACCCACACGGCTCAAAGCTCACCCCTCTGAAGTCGCTAGTTCCTAGCCGTTTACACCAGGGATCTTTCATGTAAATTCTCAGGCATGTGACATTCTGACCTTGATCCTGGTGAGAAAGGAGAACTGCTAGGGGTCAAAGTGGGGAGGGAGCACAGAAAAAAAGGGTGCAGGAGGCCCTCCCTCTAACAGAGGGATCTAAGGGGCTTTTGGGGTCTAGCCTGTCACTGGGTGAGGGGAATGTTTTGTTCTCTTGATAAAGGCAAATACGCGGAAAAAAATCTTAGTGCAACCATCAAGTGTACTTTAATTCTCAGCATCCAGCAGCACTTGTCAACCCTGAGCATAAAGTAGGGCTCGTAAACTTCCCCAAGCAGCCTTGACCAAGTGGGGTAGCCCCTTAGCTCCACTTGAAAGTAGCCTCCACTGCAGCTTCTTCCTAGCATTGTCTTCTCCATGCACCCTCCACCCCTGCAGTCTTGTGGGCCCTCCCCATCCCCCATTTTAAAACTCCTATAGTACTTAGTGGTATGCCTCCAATTCCCATTAGTAAGCCAGCGTGCAAATACACACCTAGGATATTGCATCAGACTCCTCTCAGCGCTTTACAATGTCAAACAGCAGTTCAGTACCTGGTAAACAGATACACCCCCTGTCAGTCCTGCACACATTGCTCCTAGCTACTCTTGGATATGCTAGATGCCCTTGTTCATCTACAGCTGGAGCAGGCGAGCTTTAGTTGAACAGGCTACACAAAGTACAACTTGCCTCAGAGAGAGGAAGCTACTGTCCAGTTTCAGCCCTTAGTCATGAGCCCATTCAGATACATTGGTTCTAGGTTTCATCCCAAAGGACAGGGGAAGAGGGACAGTCATTCTTTTGGTGTGAAGCTTCCAAATGAGAGTTACATTAGAGACTGGGAATGTTCCAGGAGCTTGGCAGGTGTGTAGACTTTTCCTGTGCAGGACCCTGTAACAATCCAGAGGCTGAAACCTCTTATTCCTACATCAGCATTAGCAGATTGCCTTTTGAACCAGCCCCTCCAACGGAGGGATGGATCTAAGGGGGCTTTTGGGGTTCTAGCCTGGCACTGGATGAGGGAAATGTTTTATTGTCTTGATAAAGGCTAAACATTTCACTTTCCATTGTGTGGGTCACTACTCCGTTTCCACCTGGAAAGCTCTACAGGGTGGTTCATTGTTATTCCACCAAGCCACCGCTGGGTTTTCACAAACAGGGAGCTGGCAGCGTAGACAATTGTTTTGATGTGGCTTTTTCTAGAAATAAGCCTGGGGCAAAACTGATCTGGATCCAGCAATCTATTTCTATAATGGGCTGAATATTTATTGAAAGGGAGACATCTGGGTCAGTTTGCCCTTGTAACTATTGCTTCCTGTTTTGGGCACCTGTTAGGAAGTTGGAGGTAATGGGAAAAATCTCTTTTATTAAGCAAAAGGTACACTGTAGTACAGCTTTTTCATTCACAAATTAGTCTTCCTATTGGCTTCAGGGGGAGCTAGGTGAAGATCCTGGGGGAAGACAGACTACATTTAGCACTCCGCATACTGAATTCAAAGGAGCTTGGCTTTAGTGAAGAACAAGGAATGCTGACAAGAGGTGCAGGGAGAAAAAGAGGCACTTACACATCAACAGATTTGGGTTTTGTGACCACCAAAACCCTTGAACAAAAAAGGCTTGAGGGAGAAAAATATTGCTAAATAATCTGTTGCCCTTCTAGTATTTCTAAACTAGTGACTTCTCAGACCATGATCCTCCCCCCAGCGTAGAATCATATTGAGACAGTATTCATTGGGGTGCTGCGCTGTCACTACCACATAAAAGTCCTGGGGCAGCCAAGAACCTAATTACTTACACAAAAAAAGTTCTAATTTTATGCTTCTCTCCCCTGCCCCCTACCCTGAGTGAGCTGGAGCAATGCTGTATGAAATTTATCTGCAGCCTGAAACAACAGCAGTGACTAGAGTAAATCAATGTCTACTAGTCTAAAGGGGGTGTTTAGTCTGAAGCATAATAATAACAACCCTATAAATGTCAATATTGTTACCTATTTTACTGCTGAAAAGGTGTAGCAAAAACCATCCAGCTAGTCTAGGATAATGGGTGGGAGCTGGGATTGTGGGTAGAGTATCACCACTTCTTTTGCCCCTAACCTGACACTCCCACTAATGATTTTATGCATCAGAATCTTCTTAGCAGCAGCATGTGGTAGTGCTAAAACACAAGGATGGCTTAAGTCTTACTTTTTCAGTGACCAGCAATAGAAGAAAAAGTCAAGATAAGAAAAAAAAAAAAAAGTTCTTTGTAGATGTTTATAGAGGTGAAATAAAAGGAAAATTAAAACATGTTTAAATAGATTCATTTTATTTACTTTAAAAACAGTTTTTTTGAGGGTCAAAAGTTGAAAACCAAATTACTAAAGGAAATTCAAGGGGAAGATAAAATGGAACCATGTGGCCAACCTGAGGAAGGCTCAGGGCCCTAGAGCCACCTTGCCTGAGGGCACATACCAATCCCAGCGTGTCTGATTGAAGAGGCCCTCAGAAACCCAGCCCTTACACGAGACAGAATTTTGGATGGAATCAATTGTGCAAACTTCCATTAGAAGAAGTATGTGGTTTCTTTGCGATACCATGCAAACCCCCTCAGGACAATACTGATACTGCACTCCTTGTGAGTCTCCATTGCCTAGCACCTTGGTCATCATTTACATCAGCGTATTGTCGGCGAAAATGCTACCAGCTTAGAAAGGGAGCACTAAAGACCCACTTGACACTGGACTCAATGGACAACACAACCTACAGGGCAACTAAGGGCCAGGTGCCTTCCAGGCATGTGACTCCAATGGGAGTTGCTGGAAACTGTAGTTTGAATACAGAGAGGGGTCCAGGAGACTTGAAGGTGGCTCAGAACCGCTCAGGATCAAGTCCACAACAGCTGCAGGGTAAGGCCCAGTGTATCCAATTCAAGTCAATTTCATCTGTGTCTTTAATACCATATTTATTTGGCTGGAGCATACAACATAGTATTGAGTGTTTTTAAAAAAAAAAAAAAAAAGTTTATTGCTCCTCCTTGTAAAAATGCACTTATCCTATGTGGTCTGTTGTCTCTTTATTTGGCTGTTGTACCATAGGCATAAAAAGGTTACATTTACTCATTTGTTCAAATATGTAAAAAAAGATTTTAATCCATTCCTGACATTCTCCTAAACTTTGCCAGCCAACAGCCTGAAAACTCTGTCTAACTTTGACATAAATACTGTCCATTTCTCCATAAGTTGCAGCATTATAACAAAAGATCTATCATAGTAGACAATAGGTTCAGTATTCGAGGTGGGGGGGCTTTGTTTGATTTTTTTTGCATTTTAAAAATATACCTAAGTCTGAGATAATCTTAAGAGTAAGAATTACAATAAGAAAATATTACAGTGCGTTGACTAAAGGAATATTCTGCTTTCCTTAAAGCCAATATTCCCTTTTGCATGTTGAAGTGATTCAGCAATTACTTAGGAACTTTTACCTACGTACAATAATTTAGTAAAATGAGAATTAAACAAGGCAGATACTTACTACTATTCTTCTGTCTGCAATTCACAGCTCATGCGCATAAAATCGCAATAAATATTAAAAAATAGTTTTCTTCTTTTTTCTGTAAGGCATCTCTGAGTATTACAAAGTTTTTGTACAACCAAAAAATACGATTGCTTTTTATCCATGTTCTCCGAGTACCTTGTATACCTCAACAGTAAATGAGAGGATTGCAGATCTGATTTCGGGAGGGGAAGGGGAGTAGGAAACAACTGATGGATGGGGCAAGGGAGAAGGAGGGGGAGTGAGAAGATGACAGGTAATGGAAGCAGATCACTAAGTGTGCAAGAAATTGTAGTTTTCCTTTTAACATTTCAGTCAATTTAAGTCCATCTTCAAGACAATATTTGCCCTGATTGAAAGAAAACTTACCGGAAGTCCTTTTCCATGAGCGTAGTCAGACAGCAAGGGTTTAGGTTCGTCCTTAACACTATAAATAGCTTAGGTATTCGTATGCACCTAGTAAGGTTGGGTGGTTTTGTTTTCTGCTTTTTTCGTTTGTATCCTTCCACTGTAAAAAGATTGTCCTACATGGCGAACGCATGGGCAGGGCCCTTACTGCATTCGGTCAGGCTGCAGCTGTTGGGGCTGATACTGAACAAAAGCCGTGGTGTGCGCTGCCGGATTGCTAGCTGTGATGGGCTGCTGAACTGCGCTCGTGTAGCCGTATCCCACAAACCCAGCAGCAGGAGAGGCGGCGTAGGGGTACTGGTCGTAGGCAGCGGTGGTGTACTGGGAGTAGGCTTGGCTCGCAGAGGTGTAGTCTATGTAGGGAGATGTGATAGACTGCACGGGGGTGGGGATGACCACGCTAGGCTGAACGATAGCTTGAGGGTAAATATAGTGAGGGGTGAGCCTGTGGAGTCAAACAGATAGAAAGTCAGTCAGGTTCCCCCCACCAAAAATAAACTAAGTGCACTGATAACAGAAGTGCTGCCTGCCAACACCATCCAGGTGCTGGGGTGCCAGCGTAATTAAAAGGTGAGCACAATTAAAGAAAGGCAAATCCTGAAGGTTAGAAGTAGCACAAGGTGAAGCTTATACTGTGGGTACTTAGCTGATCCTTATCCTCCCTTATCTCTGCTCCTCTAATCTTGACTCATGCCCCTTCCGCTACAGTATCCTCCACTGAATCTTAATGACAGGGGGAAGAAACTGGGCTTGGAGTTCTCTAGGGAGAAAATCCCTCCTCTTCACTTAAATAGTTCTCGCCGGCTTCTCCCTGAAAAGGTCTTGGGACCTCTCTAATGTTTTCCGTCTGCCCCATCACCTTGCTTTCTCTCACTTCTCTGAACTTCCCCTCCACTGTGTTGCTGTCTCCTTCAGCAGCTCCTCCCCCTGGTGTCCTTAGAGCCATATTCTTGGTCACCACCTCCTCTCCCAGGGTGATCTCATCTACTCTCCTGGCCTCTACCCTCTCCTCTATGCTGGTGACTCACAAACCTTCTCCACCCAGTGAGTGCATCCGACTCCAGGATGGCATGCTGGCTTGTTGCCAACTCAAGTTAAAAACCACAGCCCAGCTTCAGCCTTCTGACTTCCTAATCCCTCTGCGCTTTCCCCACCACTGCACTTCCCAAGACACCATTAAAATGGCATGATCTCCTCTTCCTGGGGAATTCCTCTATAAACGGGGATGTGAGGCTATTCACCCCTAAGCCCCTATCAGGATGGTTTTATTACGCAAGGACTGATATCTCCAGGATATAATCAGAGTAAAGGGCTTCCAGGTTTAACATGCCAGCTTATCGTTTACAATATATTTACACTGGTGTTTCCACAATGCCAGGCTGCTTGGGCGAACAGCTACGTGGTGATTATTGTAAAACATGAAACGTAATTCTGTTTGCTTTCCTTTGAGTAATACTTCCCAGCAGTTACCATGTCAACAACCTGCTGCCCCCCCAAAAACAAGCTGGGACTTGCGTTATTTTCAGTATTTGTGACCTTTCTGCTGCTTCTCTTTCTGCTAATGGTGTACCTAACTGGATCGTCAAACAAAAGAGCACAGATGACAAAGAGGAGCTGCCTAGCTTTACACAGTGCTAACCTCCCTTGGAAAAACAGACTCCCTGCTGCGGGGAAAACCATTCCCTGGACTGGACTTAAGGCTCCATTTCATGATCAGTGCTGGGCCCCACTTACATAAGACAGCTAAGGTCTTCTACTGTGAATGGGAATCCAAACTTCAGAGTGAACCTCGTATCACCATCTAGCTGCCTACTCAACCAGCTCAGTCCCTATGTATTCACTCTGCACTTTCAATTGGATACTGTATTCTTCACTTCCTGTCCTAAATTGTGGTGCTGCTGTATACTGTTAAACAGCTGATCTGTCACATCCTGGACGTGGCTGTATTGCTAAGCAGAATTTAGTGATGCTCTCCTAAGACCCTTTGGGATGAAAATAATCTGAGATTATTCATACAGGAGCTCCTATTGGTGAGCTAAAAGCTGCTGACTACAAAGAAGCCAAAAAAAAAAAAAAAGCGGAAAATGCTGGGTCTCAAACTGTGGGCAAGACTGCGCAAACCTGAAAAGATATCTGAACATGCAAACTGAACTGGCCCACACAAGGGATGTAAGATGTCCAAGAATCTGCAGGTACAAGTGACGTTGGTCTAGACCAGTGGTCTCCCAAGTGCACAAGAGGACCCCAGGGGGTGCGCAAGAGGACCGGCTTTTTTTTTTTTTGGTTGCTTAGTCAGTTCAGGCAGGAGTCCGAGTGGCTTTTTTTGTTTGTTTTTGGTAGAGCTGGCGCGGCAGGGGGTGCATACTCAAAATATTTTACTGATAGGGGTGTGCGGTCAAAAAAGTTTGGAGACCACGGGTCTAGACAATTCCTGATTTTGCATGTAAAAACACTTCAGTGCACAAGATGGCTGCAGTTTCAGAGGCTGCTTGAGAAATTGTTGGCCCAGTGTATTTCTCTGCATGCCCAAAACTGTCTGCAGAAAAGATGACCCTTGAAAAAAAATAAAAGCCAAGATGAGTTTTTGTTACACCAAAAAACTGGCATTACACTAAACTTGTTACATGGAAATACCCTCTTCTGTTGCACCGACATATTTAAATAAGCCAATAAGGAGAACAAAAAAAACCCCACTAAGTCATTCAAAAAAAATGCAGTGTTTAAATTCTGCCAGAGAGATCTGGGGTAAAAATGTTCAGAAGTGCTTAAATGACTTAGGAGCATAAGTCCTATTTTCCAAAGTCTCCCATTGATCCAATTAAACTTAGGAGCCCAAGTACCTAAACCACTTTTAAAAATGGGACGGTCAAAAATGTTACCCTTGGCCAATAAGTCACTGAATCATCACAGTTAGAGGTGGAAAAGACCCATCAAACAATCTAACCCATTCTGCTGCGAGGACAGGACACAGTCCCCTGCAAGAAGATGTTTCATCAGGATTTGTGAACAACAATTCATTGGTTTGTGTCAGTTCCTCTGATCTTGCTTGTACTGGGCACTCTTCAGTACCCACTACACAGTTCTGTAACACCACTATACTGGAATCTATATAGAACAACTGGGATTGCTGTAAACTCTCCTCCTATCTAATTATTCAGTGCATGCTCCTGTTGGTCATTCTGACCATTAGAACATGGCAGAGCCTTTTCCATACCTGAGGCCCAGTTCAGGAATCTCCTGTAAGCAAGGGCTCATCTAAGCAGGGTTCTCAGGCTAACACTTCATTGTTTCCGAGCTAGATCCCTGGCTCAGAATGTGAACGGCTCATACCACCATTGCAGAGGCCCCCCAGCAACAGCTGCCTCAGGCGCTATAGTTATCAGCAAAGCAATTCAGAAACAGCACTACCCCTTGAAGAGAGCGGAGAGGCAGACTCGAGACTATTACCTCAAATCTCTGCAGGGCTAGGGACAGTCACAAATCCAGCGGTCAACCCACTCCTAGATCTACTGCATGAAGCAATAACCTCATGGCCTTTACGTCCATGAATGTCTTTATCCATATGGTGTCTCTAGAGGTCAGCACTCATCTAACCAAATAGAATAAAAGAAGAACTTGCTAGAAATTTCCTGTGGCCTTGGCTACACTGGCAATTCACAGCGCTGCACTTGCTGCGCTCGGGGTGTGAACTCCCCCCCCCCCCCCCCCCCCCCGAGTGCAGCGCTGTAAAGCGCCAGTGTAATCAGCGCCTGCAGCGCTGCACGCTCGCTCGCAGCACTGCAAGCTATTCCCTCGGAGAGGTGGAGTACTTGCAGCGCTGCGAGAGAGCTCTCACAGCGCTGGTGGCGCGACTACACTCGCGCTTCACAGCGCTGCCGCGGCAGTGCTGTGAATCCGCGAGTGCAGCCAGGGCCTGTGTCTTTTTGTTGGTTTTAATTCGGATCTGAATTAGGGTTAGGATGGAGTTTCAGGCTAAATCAGGGCTAAAGGCAAATCCACATACAATGGTGTTGAAATCTCACAAGCTCTTGCAAGGTTTCAGCTGTACCCAGCTCAGAACCAGGAACAAGGCCTTTTCTAGATCTGAACCTAATCTAGAACCATAAAGGTGGGTTCAGACTGGAAGATTTGAATCTAACCCAGAGGCAGGGTTCTGGTGCTGGCCCATCTCTGGGTTCAAAAAGTACTTTTTTAAATAGCTCTTTATATCAATATTAATCTTCCCCAAACCCCGTAAAGAATTAAACAGTTGCTCTCCCCTTTACTAGCCTGACAAAGTTAAAGAAGAGAGGGTCAGATCATCTCCCTAAATCTAACATTCTTCTATTGAGGAGTCCTCTTTAAAAAGTTTGCTTTCGAAGACGTGCTCCTTCCAGACGAGAGGGTGACCTGTAACCAACCCTCTTCCCTACCCATCCAAGTTATGGTCCATCTAATAAAATATTCCCAGTGTCTCTAGGGAAAGGGCTTGGTATGATTTTTTTTTTTTAATAAAGTGAATGCCTGTAAGTAATTGAATAATCCTAACTGTTACAAGTGCAACGAACAGTCCACACCAAACCCAACTCCCCCCACCCCCCAACAGGCCTTGTGTTTGCACTCACAATTCTGTGCACAGTCTTACCCACACATGCAAATTTACAAGTGCGCACCTAGAGGCTGTGGGTTGAGGCCCTTTTGAGCATTTGGCCATAAATATTCTCTTGTTAAAAACAGCTCTCCCAGGCACCTAGTAACTCACATGCAGAACTCTCGGCCAAGCTTCTGACATCTCCCACTGAGACCTAACTGTCCCCATTCCAACATATAAGCTCACTGAAAAGCATAAAGACGCGGAGTGGGATAGAAACCTTTGAAATGCCTTATGGATGTCTATGGGTGACATTTGTCCCCAGACATCAATTCTCTTTGCTGCATTCAGAACTAAACAGAGGTGCAGGAGAACAATCTTTCATACTGCAGAATTGCATGCTGTGTGTGTGTGCGCGCGTGTGTGTGCGCGCGCACACAACCTCCACATCTATTTCCTGGCCATTTGGCTGGATACACGTGCACTTTCCTAAGAGAAAGGGACCCAATCCTGCAAGGCATTGAGCCCACAACTCCCAATAACTTTGGTGGGAGCTGAAGGTGTTCAATATCTGGCAGGACTGGACTTAAAAACGCCCCACAAACCTCAAACAGCTTTATTTTCTCTGATCACTTAGCTACAGAACACTACAAACTTTTTTTTTAAAGTGTATTTCTTTAATTGTAGTTGACAAGATAAACTGGTCAATAAACAGATCGATGACACTAACTTTTGGATTATTTTCTTCCTCTTAGTATTTGCTTCTCTCAAATAGGACACTGTAGAACAAACAGTATTAAGACCCGAGTAGCATGTACTTCTGCACTTCATTTCCAAAGCCAAGCCCCAGCCCAGCACATGTACTAATGCATGCTAAACACCTTCTTTTATTATGTTCAAAAATCACACACAGCAACTCCAGGATCCAGTTCTATTTAAAGGGACCACTGGCAGTTTTTAATTGCAGCTAGACATTTCAATCAGGGTTATGCCAATTGGACTTTAATTGGCTGAGCAGACAGCAACTCATTTATTGATTAAAAACCACTTACAAACCCAGGTTAGGTCAGCTTTGATTACTAGCAACTACAAAGAAAACACAACAAAATCAAGTGCAACGTGATGAAGTTATCTGCTGGCTGGGCTTACTAGTCACAAGTGGTCTCAAGCTATATTTCCAGATTTTTAAGGAAGACTGTTCATAAGCCTTTTAAAGCTTTGCTGAACGCAATTTGCATTTGACGTCCATCTTTTCTGTAAGTAGCAACCATCCATGATCCTGGTAAAAATGGAACAAAAACTGTGTAGTTCATCAAAAGCCTTTTTGGATAATTTAATTACATTTTGAAGTGGTATTTTAAGATTCTTATTCTCCTGCTGTGGAATTCTGTCATCTGGGTATGTCAATTTAGTTTTGAAAAATATAGGTCAATCAGACTCTAGGGCCTCCCCAGAAGTTCTGAAAGCCAGAAGAGAACTTATCCAGAATACACCGTGTGATTACAAAATGTCAAGTGATCAGCAATTGTCATCACACATCAAAGTCATCCTGTGAATAGCAACAATACGAGATGCTTCAGAGTATTATGATTAATCATTGGTAGAGGCCACAAACACTTGGAGAACACAATGAACAACATGGTCAAACCTAAAATTAGAATCATTGGTGCCTGCTGGAGAGACTCAAGGGCTTTGCTTTGTGCCTTTGGCCAAAGGCAGCGTGAGATGGCTGGCGATCAGAATCAAGGCGCTAACCCAACGTTCCTAACTATGTGGCACGACGCCACACCTGCCCCAATAGCCAAAATTAAAAGACAATAAGAGAAACGGTTCTAGAGCCATCGGAGGAGGACACAGACTTAGCTTTTGATATTATATTTTGCAGAATAAAAATAACAGGATGAATATAGCTTGTTTGCAATTCAGTTCATGCTAGAAACACTTTATATATTTGAACATTTTAAGGCTGGCTTAAATGTAAGATACATTTGATTGGAAGCTGCATCTTTACTCTGTTCAATACATTCAAAACAGGCTTTAAAAACAAAAAACAACCCTATAGAGAATGTGCTGACTGGGTCATTTGGCCTTTATGAGGCTTACCTTTAAGAACTCCAGTTGCTGGATTCTCCCTGAGAGCACTTATAGTCACACCCACACACCCTGTTAGCATCGCTACTGTAGGATGCAGTGCTCAGAATACTGTAGGTTGGGTTTGTGTTAGGCAGCTAGCTGGTGGCGGCATTCTGAGGGTCATCCAGGAAGGAGGCAAG
The DNA here is from genome assembly GCF_011386835.1 of Chrysemys picta bellii. Taxonomy (NCBI): domain Eukaryota; kingdom Metazoa; phylum Chordata; order Testudines; family Emydidae; genus Chrysemys; species Chrysemys picta. The sequence goes on along the minus strand of NC_088803.1, from coordinate 43,489,028 downwards.
ACAGCTAGGTGACTAGCCGCTCATGCTGCTAGGGAAGAGTGCCGACTACGTTGTGTGCTGCCCAGGACTCTCTCCCTTCCCAACAGCTCTCCACAACAGCAAGCAGGCAGGACTCTTCTAAACCCTCGCAGTCCCACTGCCACCAGCCACGCAGCAGGATTGCTACAGGGCCATTCGGTGTGCTGCACAGATTTAAGAGTAGAGGAGATGGGCTTAGGGGGAAGCAGCGAGGAAGATGGGTGGCTCTTTTGCTCCCACATCCTGCTCAGCTCTAGCTCCCAAAGAAGCCATGAAGTTGGCTTTGCTTGGTTGCTTTAGGAAGAGGGTAGCCCGACTGCTGTTTTTCACCATCCTCGCCCTTCTCGAGGAACAGCCTTGCCACACAGCCCTTTGTACACAGACCAGAAATACAAAGGTAGGCCATACAGTGGGCCTCCTGTTCGACCTTGACAACATCCCTATAAATAAGACAAATCCCTCATCCTGTGGGGGGGACAACAGTGCTGCCGAAGCATTGAAAGAATCAGCAGTATGTGCGAAGATCACGTCAGAGGCATGAGCCTGCTTTGGAGGTTTAGCACAAGTTGCCAAGTTGCCTATTGCTTGAGTACACCACGTACAGGGCACCTGGCAGCAAGATCAGCACATGAGTGATACTGGCCAAACAGCCTCCTTATTTCTTGAAGAAAAAGGAAAAACAAGGCCCTTGGTGTTTGCCAACAAGTGCAAGCGTAAGACATCTGACCACTGGAACTGGGTCTCTATTTTCATTCCGGCTGCTCAGCAGCTAAGAGACATGTTTAAAGGATAAAGCCCTTTGGGTTCAGTGCGTTGAAAGGTGCTAGTCTGAGCACCCTGCAGACTGAAGTCATTGTTCTAAACAGTACTGAAGGCTTCCCTGCCATCCCATACCCGTGCCATCTCCTGGCTCTGGGATGCCAATAGGCCTCATACTTTTAGTAGCAATAGATACCTCCACTGAGATCACCACACTGCACTAGGTGCTGTACGAATACCTAGCAAAGGACAGTCCCTGCTTTAAAAGTTTACAGCTTTTAAAGACTGTATAATTCCTATTGTACAAATGGAAGACCGAAATATAGGCCCTGGACCATCAAGCACTCATGTAAATGGGACTACTCCCAGGGTTAAAGTAAAGCATGTGTGCAAACATTTGCAGGATGGGGGCCTATGTGCCTCACTCAAGGCCACACAGGAAGACTGTTGGAGCTAGGAATTGAACTCACATATCAGGAGTCCTAGTTCAGTGGGACAAAATTGTCCCTCCTCTCCGACGTGGAGCTGGGAAAAAAACCCCACCATCTTCAGGGTGAAGCACAGTTCAGATATACTTTAGTCTCTGGTTTCTCTGTTGTGACGGCCAAGGATTTCCAACTTCAGTGGAGATTTTGTAGGCATCTGTCCACCAGGAATTCGACATTGACCAGCAACCTCATTCCACATAGGCCACCAGAACAATCTTCAGATGGTAACAACCAATTCGTCTCTACTGTCGTGGGTTGGATTGGAATCGGTGACCTGACACCACACTTCTGAACCCTCTAGTCTCCTACATAAAGCTTGTTAAAGTTAGCACTGAGAAAGGAAGTCTAGGACCGCTCTCTTACTTCAACGTCTTCTGTGCCACTAACTGGTTATTTTTGCCCTTTCCAAGTGAGATCCAAACAGAGATAGATATTCTACAAATGCTTCAACAATAATTCTCTCCTTACATGTATATGATTTGCCTTAGGTACCCTCTAGGCGGCCTTAAAGATTAGCAGGTGTTTCATTGCAACTCATTTGCCTTTAACAAAATCAAGGCGCATCTTAGGAAAACTCCCTTTGGTCTCCTCTTCTGTCTTACGCTCTTCCTCTTAGGTTCAGCAAGAAGATTTACACAGCAATCAAAGCAAGCTCAGCATGTCAGTAACTGTGTTTACTGCTTCCTTGTTGGGATTATGCTGTCAACACTCTGGGAGAAAACCAGGAAACATAAGAAAGGCTGTACTGGGTCAGACCAAAGGGCCATCTAGCCCAGTATCCTGTCTACCGACAATGGCCAATGCCAGGTGCCCCAGAGGGAGTGAACCTAACAGGCAATGATCAAGTGATCTCTCTCCTGCCATCCATCTCCATCCTCTGACAGACAGAGGCTAGGGACACCATTCCTTACCCGTCCTGGCTAATAGCCATTAATGGACTTAACCACCATGAATTTATCCAGTTCTCTTTTAAACTCTATTATAGTCCTCGCCTTCACAACCTTCTCAGGTAAGGAGTTCCACAAGTTGACTGTGCACTGCGTGAAGAAGAACTTCCTTTTATTTGTTTTAAATCTGCTGCCTATTAATTTCATTTGATGACCCCTAGTTCTTGTATTATGGGAATAAGTAAATAACTTTTCCTTATCCACTTTCTCCACATCACTCATGATTTTATATACCTCTATCGTATCCCCCCCCTTAGTCTCCTCTTTTCCAAGCTGAAGAGTCCTAGCCTCTTTAATCTCTCCTCATATGGGACCCGTTCCAAACCCTTAATCATTTTAGTTGCCCTTTTCTGAACCTTTTCTAGTGCCAGTATACCTTTTTTGAGATGAGGAGGCCACATCTGTACGCAGTATTCGAGATGAGGGCGTACCATCGATTTATATAAGGGCAATAATATATTCTCAGTCTTATTCTCTATCCCCTTTTTAATGATTCCTAGCATCCTGTTTGCTTTTTTGACTGCCTCTGCACACTGCATGGACATTTTCAGAGAACTATCCATGATGACTCCAAGATCTTTTTCCTGACTTCTTGTAGCTAAATTAGCCCCCATCATATTGTATGTATAGTCAGGGTTATTTTTTCCAATGTGCATTACTTTACATTTATCCACATTAAATTTTATTTGCCATTTTGTTGCCCAATCACTTAGTTTTGTGAGATCTTTTTGAAGTTCTTCACAGTCTGCTTTGGACTTAACTATCTTTAGCCGTTTAGTAAGGGCTACATGCCAGCATCACTGACTGGGATGGGGAGAGGAGTGGAAAACATGTACACAATAGGACCTGAGGCTATTACTACTAGCCACAGAAGTGGCACAAAAGGCTACCAAAACCACTGGAGAGAATGAGAAGTGGTTAAATCAAAGAGATCAATGATTTCCCACTTAACCTCATTTTGAAAGGCTAGGCAATTTAGGGGTGGGGGAACATTAAACCCATATGGCTCAGCAATATGTCATTACTTTATGAGGCTGACAAGATAACCAAGCTGTTGCATCTTGATGTTATGATGATGCAAAAAAACCACAACACCCGCTAGAAAATGGATTGTAGTAGAGGAGAAAAAACCCTCAGTAAGATCCAGGAAAACAGATCCCACAGAATGCAACAGGTGGAAAAAGAGACAGGAGACGCCACCCACACCTGCTCCCAGGATGTACAGCTAGTGCAGAGGTATGAAAGAGGTGACAAACACGTGGTGAGCACATCCCCTAACAAAGATCTAATCCTCCTCTCTCAGCTCAACCCACAATGTGAGATCAAAACCCAGTTGTGCCAGGCTGAACATGACCACAGCCTTATCCTCTACATCTTGCTTCCTCCACACCCAAGAAAACCCCCCAAAGAGACGCTCTAAAGGACAAGAAATAGTTCTGGACAAGCAGGCTTAAAAATACTCAAGCAACAGAGCTGAAGGAAACATCTCGACAAAACAAGAATCACATCACAGTGAAGACAAAGAAAAACTCTCAGACTTGGAAGTCTCACCATGAGATCTCAGGTATACAGCAATCTCTTGTCTTCCAATGTAACACAGATACAACAGAATATACTGATGGTAAAGAAATAATGTACTACTTTGTATATCTATATACCAAAGGAGTGCGAGTGCTAGAAACATTAAGTCTTAGAACACCCCATGAGGTAAATATTATCTTCAAATTACAGATAGGAAAACAGAAGCATAAAGAAGTCCACTTTCGGGTTCACAAGAATGCTGCCTTTTGCTGAATACTTCCAACCCTCCACTGCAACTGAAAGAAGGCCAGAGCCTGAAGAAGTCTCTTTAAATCCTCCTAAGACCCCCAGGTAGCGCTGGTTGGGGGGAAAAAGTTGCAAAATATTTAGAAGTATTGTTTCAGACGGGATCAAAATTGACCTTTTTAAATTTTGCATGTTTCCACCTTTAATCAAAAAGTCATCATTAACTTTTTTTTTAAATCAAAATCTTTAATTTACCAAAATGTTTTTGGTAAATTAAAGATTTTGATAAAACACTGTTTGAGTGGTTAGATTTTGGGAGGGAAGGCTGGGGATAAAAGGTTGTTGTTTTTTTTTGGTCCCAACAAAAGAGAGATGAAACTTCTCAAAAAAGTTAAATTACCCTTTTCCTCAAAATGTTTCAGAGAAAAAAAAAAAAGTTTACATTCAAAAGATTTTGGTCAGTTCTACTTCCAAACCTCCTTGACCTCAACTATCCAAGACAGTTCTTTCTTCCTGCTTCCAAAACCTATTGTGAAGGACCAGGTGGTGGAATGCCTCCCTTTGCACCATGTTTCCACCTATTCCAAAGCTCCCTGTCTGCATCTGTGCGTATAGTGAGTCTTGCGCAACTTGCATGCAAACACTGCCAAAGACGTAGAACAGGTGGAGGCTCAGTACATTTGTGTTTCAGGAGTGCTGGAACGTGTAAAGGCAGCTCCAGAGGGCTCGCTAGGGTCATCCAGGATCCAGCTGTCAGATTTGAGGGAGTGCGGAATGGATGGCTCAGGGGTTAACCATGCAGTCCTGAGCCTTTCATCTCTAGTTTAACAGATTAAATCCAGCCCAACTATGTAGTGATCAAAAAAGTCATTGCCAAGTCTGACGGCCTCTGGAAAAAACAAGTTCTTGATCTGAGTATAATTCAGGAGTGAAGAGCTGTCCTTGCTGCAAAAATCACTACCAGGGCTGCTAATTAGATAGCCCTATTGGTATCCTCAGCATGAATTTATTAGGGCTGCATTCATCACACTTTCAGTACCTGCTTTGAGCAAGTTTTCAGGGCACAATACTGAAGACACCCTGTGTGCCTTGCACCCAGTGTAAATACTACATCAGAATGGTTGCATCTTGCACCCACTTAGCCCAGGTGTAAGCCTCTACACAAGGTGGGAGGGCTCAGTTCTCCACTGCTAAAGACTGCCCTCACGCTGGCGAGAATCAAGAGTAATTCCACTGAAGCCATTACGTCAGTATGAGAGGAGACCAGCCCCTACTCTCACATTTAAGAGTGGGGGCAGAATTTATATTCTAGATTAGACTGACTCTTACAGTGACTTAGTGGAGTAGCTCAGAGTGTAGTGGAATAAAGAATTTGGCTCATGAAACAGGCCAGACACTGCCTTGTGCTTTGAGCAGTCATCTACCCCCGTGCAAAATAAGCACAAGATGCTATCAGATGAGAAGGGCAGTGTTTACGCATTCACTTTGCACTAGTGAAAGCAACCACACAAGATGCCGGGTAATGATGAATTGGGCCCAACAGAACGGAATGGTGCTCGAGTGCACTCTGAATCTTTGTTCCTTTCATACACAGGTCTCAGACAAAGTGGTAAAGCAGTACAGTGTAGGTGTGTATTTACAGGCATTCAGTTCAAGAGGAGCCTTTCTGACTGGCAGTTGTTTGGCCTGTGCGTCAGCCATGCTTGGGAATTAACAGCTGAAGCCACTTGGATTTGACTATTTCTTTGGAAATCTCCCAAAAAGCTTTCATGTTACTGGCACAGACAGACAACAGGTGCTGCGAGAGCCACCCCACAGGAGCCGCTTGTGACTGACAGAGCAGCCTGGGGTCTTGCAGCAGGGTGTTTTTTGATGAGTCGTACAACAGGAAGCCAGAGCATGGGGAGGCACCACAGTAAGGAATGTGTGTGACTTTTAAAACAGCAAAACCACAGAGAAGAGAAGAAAATTTCTTTTTATTTGCACCCCAATTGAACGGCATTAAGGATAACAACTACCAAGGGACTTTCTTCACTTCCTGGTTGTAGCAGCAGATTGTGAAAGAAACCGAAAAGATTTAACTCTTTCAAGGCAAAAGTGACAGCGGCCACACGCTGACCTGGAGCAAGCAGGCCCAACACAACTGGATGCGGTGTACTTTTTCCATTCACCTCTACCTTGTGTAGTCACTTACGGGAGTGCAAGCCAATCTGGTTTGGTAACATTTTACATCCACTTTGCATTGATATAAGCGACTTACACAAGGTGCAGGGCAATGGAGAATCAGGCTCAATAGCTGGCACCAGACCCACTTCGGACAGGTATTTTACTCAGTAGGCCACATCCTGCTGCATTAAACCACCTTTGTAATATTCCAACAGTGCAGAAAGCAGCCCTAAAGCCAGCTTACTCAGCCAAATAAAGATTCCCCCCCCCCCCACATAGAGGGCTCCATAGGTGGGGTAGAACATCTGTAGCAGTGCCTATGCCACACACTGCTGCTGACCAGAGCATGAGGCATGGCTAGGGATAGAGGATGTAGCCAGGGATTCCCTAGGCCCTGTTCTAGTTTATGCCAAATGATAGGCTGATGCACAGCAGCCCCTAGATCAGAGGGCCACAAAGGAGGACTTAAAGCCAGCTTTGCATACACCACACTGCAGCTGCCCCAAAGGTTTCTTGTCAAACAATCTACACAGTTGCCCCTCATTGCTTTTTATAAAGTCTCAGATGTTCTTGGGGAAAATTTTAAAGGGACACTATAGCAACAAAAACAGCTCCGATTGTTGCCTCACCACATGTTCTGATCATCTGGGTGCAATTTTATGTCTTCAAGTAATCATGCCCACAGATAACTGCAGACACAAATTCATGGAACTCAGACATCTAGCTTCCCGACTTTCCACAAACAAGATAGCCAATTGTGTCAATTCTATAAACTAAGCCTGTTAGTTGCAGGAACAATCGGTGGGTGCAAAATTGTGCCCATAAATTTAGAGTGCCTCTCAAAAATTAGGAAAATACTACTGTGCTTGTGTTATTGAAATCTTAGATTAGAATTTGGAGATTCAAAAAAAAAAAAAATCTAAGTTTGCTTTTCCCCTTTGTGTTGTTTATTTATTGATTAGCTTCGCTGCTTCAACAGAGTGAAGAGCACAGAAGCTGATTTAGTTTCACTTTCTGTTTTGTATGCACTAGCCTAATGCTGCAGCTGCATTTAGGTCCCCACCAGTGCCGGGAAAGGTTTAAATTTAAAGCTACCAAAAAGAATACCTTTCACGGTTATTTAGGGTTTTTAACCTGCATGAAAACACCTATTCATTTTAAGTTCAATAAGCTCCTGCCTCCCCCATCAGTCTGCATTTTGGGCCTTCGCTACTCAGCATGCTCTTCAGCAGGATTCTGAAGTTAGTTTTTTTTTTTTTTTTAAACTAGTTCATTGTGTAGCATTTAATAAATTATTCATTAACCACTTCATTGCTGTGTTCTGCGGCAGCATCTGAGATGCAGAGGACCGTAGCAGCAGTCTCTAAATCCCAGCATTCCATTATTGGAACATTAACACTTTAATAGGGATGTTTGTGAGTGGCACAGCATTGGAAGTGTGTTTTGCCCCTGTACCAAGTATGTAGGTAGCTTAGAAGCAGGTTACTTATTTAGGTAATATTTGTAAGTCACTGAATAGTAGACAAGCCAATTACCAAAGAGGGTGGGAGATGACTAAATTAAACTTAAAGTGAAAAACTGCGGCCTGATTCTATAAGCGTAATAGATCCAAAAATCCCACTGGCGTCAGATGAAGTTTTGGATGATCAAGAAATGCAGGATTGGACCCTAGACTGGCTTTTACTTTGCTGATTGCTTTGAAAGGACAAAATCAGAACGGACAGACTTTGTTGCTCAAATGAACACCTGACTTTGGAAACATAGTACAATTCATGGCACCAAGGTAAACTGTATGACTTTTTTGCCAATGCACGTTTCCTGTGATTAAATTATTGCCAGAATGCAGTGAAATTCTTGTTTACGGATGCTTGCAAATGAGATCTATAATCCCCTCCCTCTTCCTCCATCTCTTGGCAACTGATAAATAATTTGTAGTGCTCATTGTCATATGTACTAAATGTATCCCCGTTGGTTTTAATGATGAAACTGAGGCCTAAGAAATGGAACACTAACTGTAGATCACAATGAACACATTCAGTCTCACACTTCTTAATACGTGAAGCTAAAAGGAAGTTATAAAAACCTCTGCAAAAAAGAGCCTTTTGTTTGCCCCGCCTATATGGCTGAAATGGCTGTGCAGGGTGTCAGGGACAGAAATGACAAGAGAATGTTTGCATGAGTTAGGGCCTGATCCAAAGCCGACTGAAGTCAGTGGGAGCTTAGTTTGTTTCACTGCATTATTCTTCTCTTTACACTTCACATGGGGAGAGTCTTGTTGAGGGCAGTTTTTAAGATCCACATTAATTATGTGCTTGTGCACCCTTTAGAAAAGCCTCTAGCGTGCATGTGCCAGAAATACCAAGGTTACTAGTTGTCTCATCAGCTGAGAAAGCTGTTGTATTTCACATGCAAACAAAGCTTTAAAAAGACAAGACCAAAAAATACTGTCTACCTGAAACATTTCTGCTCTTCGCACCTCAGACGAAAGACTTCTTTTCACAACAGATGTTACTCCAGTCCTTCCAGCACAGACTTAACTATTTATGAAACCTAGCATGTTTTAACAATACACACTCAGCATATGGTGTGAGTACTATTATGGCAACACCGCCTCTTACATCCATACACTCGCTGGAAAGAGAATACCAAGGCAGTTGTGGGCCTATAGGTGTGAGGGGACAGGAATGAAAGAAGGAGACTATGAATTAAGGACAGGGAAGGAATGAAATATTGTTTAAATAAAAACGAGGTATATTGTCATATAAAGTTACAAAATGGCAGTGCTCAAGAACTTTAAGAAAATGGGTGCACTTTTTTGATGCTCTAAACAAAAACCCACTATCAAGATTCACTTTCTGAAATGATGTGAAAAAGAACGGCATCAATCATTAAACAGTTAAATGAAGGCAGTATGACAGTAGCTATTGTTCTCCTGAAGCACACTTGTATTTTCCAGAGCAGCTGCCAGATCCTATTAGATGTATAAAAAGGAGGACTTCTCGGACTGAGTCGGGATGGTATAAGCTATTGAAAACAGCAGACAAAAGCCCACTTTTACAGACTATTCAAGCCGTGTATAACATCTGTCCAGAATCAATTTTTGACCTAATGTTACTTTCATTAAGTATTAGACTTTGTTTCCAGTTCAGTTTGTCTCCCTGACTAAAATGGTACCCCAAATGTGATTCCATGGGAAACAAGATGGAGAGAGTAGATCTTGTGCAAAAAGCATGCTATGGAACATGTTATTTTCTTGACTGTTTTGACACCTTAAATAATATTATGACAAGAAAAATACATGCCACTTATTTGGATTCTTCTGCATTCTTTGAATTGCCAAAGAAGCAAGAAAACAGATTACAAAACAAACCTCTCGTGATTTATGAAGACTGATTTGCTGATGCTGAAAAGAGGATCTTTAGGAGTCATATGAAAACTGAAAATTAAAAAAAAAATAAAATGCTACACAAAACTTTTCCAATGCTTGCCTAAAAGAAAAAGTACTATGAAGTTGAATTACTGCTGCTGAAGCTGTATTCCTCTTTATGACTTAGAGTTCTCACACATTTTAAAAATGAGGAAGTTGATTCAAGCATTTGACTTCAAACTGACTGAAGTTAACTACATAAAAAAAAAAAAAAAAATACTTCCACTTACCCATATGGTCGCTGAATAAAGGCTGGATGTAGCTGCTGCACACCTATAGTAAAACCTGAAAAAGTATGGGGAAAGCATTAGTATTAAATAAAAGCATTCACTACAGTGTGTAGATATTATAATGCATACATGCACAACTACAAGTGTGTGTGTGAGTGAGAGAACATTTTAAACTCCCTAACAGAATATATTTAAAATAATTGTACCTCTAAAAAGTACTCATGTAACATGCACACAGATCAGACTGGAATTCTGAACACAGAAAACTCACTCATACAAAGAGACAAGCACTCATTTTCTACAACATGCAATCAACCCAAAGGTGGAGTGGTAGAAACAATTATACTATAGCAGTTGTAAGAAAAAGAATATAAATGCACTAGCTTCCAGGGACAATATCCTTATCCCAACTATGTGAGGCTGGGTGTATATACAGATACACACACGTAATTTTGGCATAGAAAGTTCAAGTAAGGAAACGAGGAGCAGAGAAAGCTGAATTACATAGTGCACTAAAGAGGCAAAACTGAGGGGCCAGTGTGGCTTTTCAGATCAATTACCAACACATTTCCCATTTTGCAAGGAAGGCTTCTTCGAACAGAGAGAGCTGAGAACTCACCAGTTTGAATACTCCTTGGTTTTGCTCCCAGATATGCCAGGTTCACATTTGCTTTTCTGCCATCAATGATGGGGTTGGGATCTTTGCACGCTCTCTCAGCTGCAGCTCTGTCTGCCATGGTCACCTGGAGTTAAGCACAACCTGTTTTGTAGCAATGGTTCTCCACAAAACCTACACTGAGTGGGGCTTGATGAAGTTGGCTTATTTTGGGTGAGGAGTTAAATTTGCTTTCTTGAAATCTCAGTTTGTGGGGGAGGGAGAAGACTCAGAGGGACAAGAATGGGTCCTGTGCACTCGGGTGAAAACAGAAAGCACCAACAAGTTTCTCTCCTGGGGATCTGCCAGCAATTTTTTTTCCACTCTAGCACACACAAGTTGGTAGAGTAACTTAACCCCTCCCACCCAACACTCCCTAAAGCAGAGGCTGCTCAAGGAAACTTGAAGCAAAGGACACACTCATGAATCATACAGAAGATGCAGAAATTGAGGCTGTACAGAATGTGCTTCACTGAAGCGCTCTAAAGAAACAAGCCAGCAACGCGTGGGGGAAGGGGTGTTGAAATGAACTACAGAACAGCCAGCACCGGAGGTTCTTATCCCAATGCTCTCAATCAAGGGCCTTTGTCTTGGGGGTGGGGGAGTTACTCTCTGCCTCACCCCCACACCCGAGCTCTCCTGTGTTCAGCAGTCTGTCCTGGAGGAAGAAAAACAGATCTGAGCGATGAAGAAGGGGAAACAACTTTCTAGCAGAGGGTGGCTCTGCACAGAAGAGACCTCCAAACCACCCAGCCCTGTGTAACCCCCACGCTAGCTAGTGCAAGAGCAGAGCAATGAAGGGGGAGGTCTTGCCCATGGAGAGCGTGGGGGGCATACAGAGAGATTCTCCCCTGCGTTAGAGAGAATCCAGGGGAAGAAAGGCCCGCAAGGAACCACCCTTGACAACTAGAGGAGGCTAATGGGATACAGTGGGGAGGGGAGGACGGTGTTTCCCTGGGGTAGGGGCTCTCTTCCCTGGGAGAGGGGGGAATCCCAGGCTCACACGCTCTTTACCCGACACAAAAGAAGTTACTATCACAACTCCCCCAGCTTCAGAGACCGGGCTCCTCTGGGACATGCCTGAGCCAGGCTACTAGGACCAACACGAGGAAGCGACCAGGGCACCAGCCCCGGCTAACGCCCGCCTTTCACTCCGCGCCCATCACCGCGGCACCTGCCTGGACTGGGGGGGGGGGGGGGGCGCACTTACAAAACCATATCCCCGGGATTTGCCCGTCTGCCGGTCGGTGATCACCACCGCTTCCTCGATGTCCCCGAACACCTCGAAGTACTTCCTCAGGGAGGAGTCGGTGGTGTGGTAGGGCAGCCCCCCGACGAAGATCTTGGTGAAGGTAGTGTCCTTCTGCACGGTGTGCATGGCGCTGCGGGCGCGGGGCGGCGGCCGCTGCAAAAAGCATCCAAAATGCCACGGGCGGCCGGGAGCAAACGGCTCAGGGGCTCAGAAGAGGCGTGAGACACCCTGGGCCGGGGTCGTCATCCTCCTCCTCACCACACGCAGCTGGGGGCAGAGGTAGGCGGGGCCGCCCCCACGCAGCAGCAGGCAGCGGTAGCAGCAGCTGTCGCTTTGTCCCCCATGCACCGGGAACCGCTGCCTGCGAAGAGCCCTGGCTCCAGCCCCTCTTGTGCAATGACCTCCCGCAGGGCGCCGGGGAACAGAAGCGGCCGCTGCCTGCCAGCCGCCGCGCCGGGCTTTGTACCATCCTCTCCCTCCGCCCCACAGCCGGGCTCCGGCCCCGCCTCCCCACGGGAGACAAACCCCGGAGGCGCAAAGGCCCCCGGGGCTTGTAGTTCCCACCCGCGGCGGGGAGGGTCGATTGGGGGCGGGGCGGGGAGCAGGGGCTGCCATGAAGCGGCCGCCGCTGAAATAACAACGCGAGGCAGGAGCGAAAGGGAACTGAGCGGGCTGCAAACCGCGCCGCGGCTGACATTAACCAAGGCCACCGAGCGTGTCAGCTGGAGAGAGGGACACATCTGTCTCCAGCCCGGTGGCCAGATAGCAAGTGTGAAAAATCGGGACAAGGGATGGGGGTAATGCCCAGATCAGACAAAGCCCCAAATATAGGGGGTGTCCCGATAAAATCGGGACATCTGGTCACCTCGCAGCTACTCCATTTTAGACACGCGTTCGGATGATGCATCATTTTGTCTCAACGTGTTTTGCCAAAGCGAGCTACTAATTGATTGCCTAGAGCTGTAACTGTAGCTAGAAAGAGACGGGGAGAAACTGGGAAATACTTATTTTTCCACGTCTTTGGATTTCGGCTAAATTTGGTTGTTTAGCTGAGACTGTGTGTGTGTGTGTGTGTGTGTGTGTGTGTGTGTGTGTGTGTGTGTGTGTGTGTGTGTGATGAGAGAGAGACTTTGTGTGTGTGTGTGTGACACATCCAAAAAAGCAAATAGAAAAGGGTAACCCTGTAATGGTTATTGTTAGTATATATATTATGGTGGTACCCAAATGCCCCATTTGGGCTTGAGGCCCCACTGTGCTAGGTGCTGTACAAATACAGAAAGGAAACAATCCCTGCTTCGAAGGGTTTACAGTCTAACCAGACAACGGATAGGGGATGGGATACAACATAAAAGAAAATAAACCCTTTCTGGCTTGCCAATTGCTAAATCTAGCTTCTTTCCTGGTTAATGCCATGCACTGGCTCAAAATCTCACAATATCTCTGTAGCTAGGGCTGTCTCCACTCCTCCAGCTAGAACTGCCTATGTAAGTGCAAGGGGAATATATATTTTCATGCACTGAAAAGGCCAAATAAATGGGCAGTGCTCTGCATCTCTTAATTTTTCTAATCTACTTCTAGATTGAGGTTTCCCCGGGAATCTAATGCACACATGGTTAGGGGCCTAGTACTCTTTGTATGTACCTTGGTACTTGAGTCTGGAGGCGCCTCCTGGAAGAGTCTTTAAAATTCCCACGAAAATCTCCCAAACGCCTGCTTCTTTTTGATGTAGACTACAAGTCCCAGCAGCCTCAGCGGGAGCCTTCTGCTGGGTGAAAGCTGCATGCAAATCAGCAGCAGGAGAGAGGCAAGCTGAATAGGGTGGAGTGAGAGGGCGAGGGGAGCAGGCAGCACTGAATTTGAGTAGGAAACATATGTTTGCAAAGCAAATGTTTGTGCCCAGGAGCCCGCCAGTAAAAGCCGCTTAAAACGAGGTGGTTTTTTTTTTTAAACTTTGCAGCAATCATGACTGCAAATGTTTAATCACTGGCACATTTTCAGGCACTCCGATAAATTAATCAAAGGGCTTGCGTGCCTTGCCTGGCTGGCTCACTTTGTGCTTTGGGGCTGCACTAGACCACAAAGGGGTGCTAGAAGGAGAAGGCTGGGACAACTTGTTCTCTTTTATCACCTAGTACAAGGGGCAGGCCTAAGGTTTTAGCTCAAGCGCTGGAAAAAACAAATATAAAGATGAGGAGCTGAGTGCCTTTATCAACCCCATTTCTAAACTGGCCCTTCTACATTGCACCTGTACAATTGGTGCATGTATGAACAGATGTTTGCATGTGCAAAGCAGGCATTTGAGGATGCAAACACAGAGCGTGCACATTAGGCACATGCACGTGTTTTTTGGGTACAGTTTAGGCACCCTGTATCTGAGTCTGAATGCTTCCTGTACCATCAGCTGTCACCTAGGGCACAAATGAGGCTCCACCATCCCTGTCTATCCTGGGTGGTTCTTTGCCTGTCTCCTATGTTCTTAAATCCCATAGGTTTTCCCGCTCTGAGTACTGTATGACAAAGGGATTCTTTTGGTTGGCCCATTTTTTGTGTGCCCTATAACTAAGGACAATTTGGGCAACACCACAAAGGAGACTGTGAGAGCCCACTCCTCTGGTGAGATTCAAGGCCTATCCAGAGATGGATTAGATGGTGAGGAAATCTGTTCTGCCTCCCTACTCAGGGATGCACTAAATGAGCCACTAGCAGTTCCTCCTCAGCTCACACACTTCTGGTTATGCCCTCAATCTTTTGTTTTTCAGATAAGCGATTTGACGTGTCTCTTTTAATGTATTGCTATTTTGTAAGGAGCACCTTCAATGTACATGAACGCAGAGGAATACATGGGTGCTACACTGCCCCAAGGACTGTGGTTACACTGCCATTTTTCTTAAAATCTCCCACAGCTGTAATTCCCCCTGTGCAGCACTGCAGATGACACAGCAGTTAAAACACTGGCAGCTGATCTACACTAGCACTTCCACCTCTGCTACCACAAATGGAGCTGCAAAGGTGGGAGATTTTAAAAGAAAAGCCAGAGCAGACAAGGTCAGGTGTGTAGAGTCTGAATTAGACAAACAGTACACAGTCTACATTAGGGCTCTTTCTCAAAGCGGGACAGACAGACAATGTTCTTTCGTTGGTGAGTTATTGTTAAAAGGCTTTGTCGGAAAAGTGTGTTTTAAGCGGGGGTTGACTTGAAGGGAAAATGATACTAGTCCTACTCTTCCATGTTCCGCCCACAAAATAAACTCCACCCACATAAGTTGCCAAAATGAGAGTGTTCACGGTAGATTGTGCAGATGTTTAAAATATGATAATATGAGTTCTCTGAGCTCCATTGGACTCCTTGAGATTGACTCTCCTTGGGTGAGACATTGGATATGCCCCTGGGCTTTGCTAGGCTCCTTTAGCTTGCTCCTTCATGATGGCAGAAAAGTAAGTGATGGCAGCTTCCAAACACAAGCCACTTGTGGCACCAAAAGGAGACATGACTCAGTGAATTATACGGTGCTGTGAATCTCCTTCTGCTTTCTTACATCAGCAGTGAAATAGTTAACAGTATTTACATTATCATCACTAGGCATCAGAGTTGACACTTCACATAGATCAGTGGCTCAAACTTTTTTTACTGGTGAGCCCTTTCACATAGCAACCCCCCCTATAAATTAAAAACACTTTTAAATATATTTAACACCATTATAAATGCTGGAGCAAAATGGGATTTGGGATGGAGGTCGACACCCTCCCTGTAATAACCTCGTGACCTCCTGAGGGGTCCCGACCCCCAATTTGAGAACCCCTGACATAGATGAATGGGGCAGTTCAAACCTCTCAGAGATAATGTTCCAGGCTCTCTGCAGACTCCCATAGGGTATGTCTACCCAGCAAATAAGATGTGTAATTCCCCATACACCAGCTAATTCTGCTCAGGCTAGCAGCTAAAAATAGCAGTGTGGCCTGACAGCTCTGCCTAGCTGCCCTGCCCAACCCCACAGGTATGTCCTTGGGTGGCATATATGTCTGCCTGTGTGGGACTTTACACCTCCCCGCTGCTGTGTAGACATACCCATAGCCATCTCTGCATCTCTTAGACCCGATTCACAGTTCTGAAGTTATCATCACAACCATGACAAACCAGAGACTTTGTTATTGTTGTTGTTGCTGCTCTTCTGAAATGAAAACTGACTGTGTGGAAAACAAAACCAGAATTTCAGCGCGCTGTCAGTATGCCATACTATTGCATACCAGCTGAACCCCAGCCCTGCTTTTAACAAAGAATTGAAAGAACAGAAAAGTGGGCATTAAACATAGCTATTGTTGCTAATCTGTAATACTGTTTCATCAATTAGATTCTTTTCCAAAATGTTACTTTCCTCCAGTGCACATAGAAGAGTAACTGGTCTCATTCTACATAGTACTTAAAAGTTAATTTGACAAGAAAAATCTATATCTGATTTTTTCCTATTATCATGGTGAAACATAAGAAAGTTGAAGAACTGGCAACACAGGACAAGTCATGTGGCCATTTTACTTTGATTTAGTGTTTTATACCCACATCTTCCCAAACATGTTCTTGACTCTGGTATGATAGTTCTTCAGCCATCCTCTTTTAGGAATCTGTCCTGCTGCTTACTTGATCATATTGCTTGTGGAAGTAAATGAAGCAAACAGAATTTACCTTTTGTGTGTATGGCTGGGAAGGAGAGGGTTCTGTACCAGGGCCCATTACAAGAGGTAGAAGTCTGTCCACAATAAAAAAAAACCTTCTTGGTCTGTCTTGCCTTTGTAGGATGAACACTTGGGAAAAACAGATTTGGACTAGAGTTTTCTAAAGATATTTTTCTTTTATAAAAGCCCCCAAACAAAAAGCCAGTTGTTTTAAGGCAATTTTTTTTTTGAAATCTGAACTCCACAGTTGTCCATTTATATGTTTGGTTGCATTGATTCTATTGCTCCACACATTATAGACTTCGTGAATGATTAAGGAGGAAGCAGTCCACCTTCCTGTTTCTCAAAGTGTCATATTCCCCTTCAAGGCCACATTGACTACAATGAGGCAGGATCAGGCCCCATCTTAATAGTGCTGGCTGAGTATCTCCCAGCATAACTGCATGAATGAGAAGCTCATGCCACTTTGCAATAAAGAGAGTCAATGTTTGAAAAATTGCATGCCTGATGTAATCTTGTGCTTTGTTTTGTGACATACATGTGTTGGTGGAGTCACAAGCCATTGCCTACCTTCCACAATGTATAGTGCAGACAGCCTGTGGTTGGTCACACATTTTCCCTGCTATATGACCAATTCTTAGTATTCCTAGGCCTAGAGTCTTCATGATCATTGATTCATACCACTGACACCTACCTTATTTCTGCCATTAGAGATGTGTGGGCTCCTTCTTGGATTACTAACGGCTAATTACAAAACTCATTGATTTCACTTACCCTCTTTCCCTAGTTCTTCATACTGCTCCAATTGATGGCAATAGCAAATCTCCACTTCATCTAAGTGGTGCAGGATCAGGCTCATAACAGATTCCCTGCTCCTGCACAAGAACAGATGGCTAATACGTCTACCCTCTTTTGAGAGCTAAACAAATGCTTACCCACGTCAGCCAGCAGGAAATGTGTGTAGAGAACAATATCACCTGCTTTCTCCACTGAGCACAAACACAGCAGCTCTATGACATGTCTGAACTCCAGTTCCTCTTTCTCCTTGCAGCCAGGCAGGCAGCACCAGTAGAGTACGTCCAGAACGGGAGAAAAAATATGGTGAACCTCTGTTTACTTTGACTTCCCAGTTACCTCGCAGAAGCGGTCTCAGCTGCTGGTGTGACCTGGCTGAGCCACGTCCCAGAACACAGGACTGTAGTAAGAGAACTGCGTTGCCCCATCATGTAGGTGTTACGACCCCAGCCAAAAGAGTCCTGACTACCAGTGATCATACCAGAGGGAACGAGTAAATATGGTGAAAATAAAGTGGGCGAGGCTACCGGTATGGGAGTTGAGAATGAGGGAGACAGACTAGTCAGAGCCCATTAGGGTGACTGGACTTCCTCCCAGTTCTAGGGCTGCTGAGGAAGGACCCCCCTGTGAGCTTTTCCAAGCAATTCCCCATCTCTCTCTGGTTTCTCCTTGGGAGAGGACTGTGAAGCATGTGCATACCATGAGTCTGATCCAACGGCCATTGAATGCCCTCCTTTCAGGGGGCTTTGGATCAGGCCCCATCACAAGGAACTGATTATTACTATTTTTAAAACTGAGCAGAGCTACTGTGGAGCGTTGACCTATTTCAGTTAATGCTGCTGCTTTCTGCCAGGCTCGAAGGGCTTTGCACTTGGATTTGCTATGGAGACCTTGCTTGTTGGTTACTGCAGCAACCTTGAATGGGACATCCCTTTTGGACGCTCTGTGGTTAAGTTAGTTATCCAAAGAATAAGAAATATACTGTGGGAATTGTTCAGCTTGTTAGTTTTACTAATGCTTAATCTGGATGCTGGCTACTGTCCAGGCTGAGAGTGGCAGGAGGGTTGAGACATCCTGGGGGGAAGTTGCACTGAATCACATTTGGTTTGCTTTGTAGGAGGAAATACATTCTCCAGCCCTTTCTCTTTCTCTTAGTTTTGGTGGCCTGAATGCATGGTGACCTTTGCTCATCTCTGTGCAGCTGCTACAACAGACCTGCTTTTATAATCCTTTGTGGGTCACTGTTAATGGAACATTCAAACAGAGGACCTCTCCCTTGCCCACGTGTGTTGCTTCAGTTGGAGTCTTTTGATGGGAACAGCTTAATCTTCTGAGTTATTTCAGAATTGGGAATTCCCAACAGACATTGCACAGTGCTTTGAAAATAGGTATTAGGCCAGATTCTGTATTCTCCAACACTCTCACATCTCCACGAAGCTAATTTGTTACAGCTTACTTTTACCTTCCACAGAATGTCGGTTGGCAGCAGAATGTGACTCTTAGGCCATTGATAACACTAGGAAAAGAGGTCATGGTTGATGCTGTTAGGTAAGCTCCCCACTAGAGTCTGTCATGACTAGCTATTTATTTATTTATTTATTTAAATTATTAATTATTATTATTTCCACTGTGCTAACAGGTAGGACCCCCAGTCATAGATTCCAGAGCCAGCAGGGACCATTCTGATACAGGTCAGACTAGATGATAACACAGGCCAGGGAACTTCCCCAAAATAATTCCTAGCGCAGCTTATCTTTTAGAAAACATCCCATCTTGATTTTAAAATGGTTAGTGATGGAGAATCCACCACGATCCTTGGTAAGTTGTTCCGATGGTTAATTAATGTCCTGGGTCATGTTCTAGGTGCTGGACAAACACAGAACAATGAGCATATAGTTTAATAGCTGTCTACACTACAGGCAAAGTCTTGGTAGTCGATGTGCTAGGCAGCATGGGGCCAATCACAATCTCTTGTCCTACCGTAGTTAAGGCCTCGCAGGGTATGTCTACACTGCTACTGGAAGCGTGCCTCCCAGCTTGGGTAGACAGACATGAGCTAGCTCCGCTCCAGCTAGCGCACTAATAATAGCAGTGTGGATGGGTCATAGTGGAGGTCATAGAGGACCACAAGCTAAAGATGAGTCAATAGTGTAACACTGTTGCAAAAAAAGCAAACATCATTCTGGGATGTATTCACAGGAGTGTTGTAAGCAGGACATGAGAAGTAATTCTTCTGCTCTACTCTGCGCTGATTAGGCCTTAACTGGAGTATTGTGTCCCGTTCTGGGCACCACATTCCAGGAAAGATGTGGACAAATTGGAGAATGTCCAGAGAAGAGCAACAAAAATGATTAAAAGTCGAAAACATGACCTATGAGGGAAGATTGAAAAAATTGTGTTTGTTTAGTCTGGAAAAGAGAAGACTGAGAGAGGCCTTTACAGTTTTCAAGTACATAAAAGGTTGTTACAAGAAGAAGTTAAAAAAATTGTTCTCCTTAACCTCTGATGATAGGAGAAGAAGAAATGGACTTAAATTGCAGCAAGAAGGTTTAGGCTGGACATTAATAAAAACTTCCTATCTGTCAGAGTGGTTAAGCAGTGGAATAAATTGCCTAGGGAGGTTGTGGAATCTCCATCATTGGAGGTTTTTAAAAGCAGGTTAGACAAACACCTGTCAGGGATGGTCTAGATCAGGGGCGGGCAAACTTTTTGGTCTGAGAGCCACATCAGGTTTCTTAAATTGTATGGAGGGCCGGTTAGGGGAGGGGGTCGTGGCCGGGCCCCCACCTCCTATCTGCCCCACCCCCGGGGACTCCTGCCCCATCCAACCCCCCCCCCCTGTTTCCTGATGGCCTCTCTGGGACCCCTGCCCCATCCACACACTCCGACTCCCTGTCCCCTGACTGCCCCCGGATCCCCGCCACCCCATCCAACCCCTCCTCTCATTCCTGACGGGCCCCCACAAGATCTCTGCCCCTTGCTGCCCCATCCAACCTCCCTCCTTCCTGACTGCCCCGAGACCTCTCCTGCCCCCATTCAACCCCGTTTCCCCCCCGACCACCATCCACCCCCCCGCTCCCGACCACCATCCCGAACTCCCCTGCCCTCTATCCACCCCCCTCCCTTGCTCCCTGCCCCCTTACCGTGCTGCCTGGAGCACCGGTGGCCGGCGGCACTACAGCTGCACCGCCCAGCTGGAGCCAGGCCATGCTGCCGCCGCCGCCGCCACCACCACCACCATGCAGCGCAGAGACCGGGTCAGGCTGGGCTCTGCAGCTGTGCTGCCCCAGGAGCTCGCAGCCCCACCGCCCAGAGCATTGCGCCAGCGGCGGAGCGAGCGAGCTGAGGCTGCAGGGGCAGGGGGACAGCAGGCCAGGGGCTAGCCTCCCAGGCCAGGAGCTTGGGGGCTGGGCAGGACGGTCCCATGGGCCAGATGTTGCCCGCAGGCCGTAGTTTGCCCACCCCTGGTCTAGATAATGCTTAGTCCTGCCGTGAGTGCTGGGGACTGGACTAGATGACCTCTCAAGGTCCCTTCCAGTTCTATAATTCTATGCTGAGGCATGGGCTATCAACCCGAGTACAGACCCAGGGGTTCAGGTGGGCTTGTACTCGGACGGCTACCCTGTGATGCCACTGGTGCTGCAACATCCCCACAGCTATTTTTAGCATGCTAGCTGAAGCAGAGCGAGTGCGTATCTGGCTACCTGGGCTGGGAGGCATGCCCTCTGTTGCAAACTCATTAAGATGTGCCAAGCCCAGCTCTTGTGACCACTTGTTAGACTACAGCAGTACTCTGCTTGCAGACCATTTAGAGCAGGTATTGCAAAGGATCCCCTGAGTTCAAACTGCAATGGCAGGTCATACAAAATGCTTCCACAGCAAGCCAGGCTCCTCTCACCAAAGCTCTCAGCCTGCCAAGGCCCAAATATTGGATGCAATGGATAATAAAGACCTTCAAAGAGGGGCACAAAAATTATACATACATAAAACTTAAAATGCTGCAGGATCAATGTAGTGTAAACAGCTTTTCATCTGAGTTCCATGATTGCTTATTTTTAATGATGTAAATAATTTTCATCAATAAAAAGTAAGGGGACATGAAATTTGTGTGGAATGTAGGTAACTTTGGGACTGACAGGAGTGACGTCCCTAGATAGGAAGGGCACACGGGAGGCATGCTTCTCAAACTGATACCCCATGAGCATGCCTGCATCAGTTTCCCAGGATGGTATGGGATGGGGGTGAGAACTGGAGTCTTCATCAGAATGGCTATTTCCCTTCTTGACCCCAAGATGGTCTGCAGAAAGTTTCTCATTTGTGCCAAGACCAGAGACACATTTTATTACACCTACTGACAATTATGTGCCCCAAATTAATACCCGTTTAGAGGAGAAATCACGGAGCTCATATTCACTTGAGCATTCCTGCCACAGAGACTGAATTGCAATGCATAGCTAGGAAACCTGGGTGGGGTCAAAATGTACAAGTGAAGTGCTGCTTCTTATATGAAGAAGCCATGCCACCTGGGCTCTTCCCACACCCCCAGCTGTCACTACAGAGAATCTGCATAACTAGGAGCTTTGTGCTTTGCTATTTATTGAACCCAGCACGTCCTGACAGCACCACAAAATAGCAGAGAATGCCATTTGTACTATTCCCACCCACCTAGTTCAGATCCCCCAGGGTTCATCAGACATCGGAATCTCATCCATGCCAGGAATTGAAGTCAGCTGAGTGGTAAATCCAGTTGTATGGTACCTTCAATTGCTAATGTTGGGTGGTGCTGTTTCAGAAGCTCCTCTTGTCGTGTCTGCCAGGAGAGATGGGTTGTGGATCAGGTTGGCACCATCACTGCTTCCTGCCAGCTTCTCATAGTCTGGGCTAAACTGCAGAGTGCTAGCTTGGTGCTTTCTCTCCCATATGCTCTTGCGTTGTGTGTGGGTGTCACAGATAATCTGCCCTGTGGGGCCTTGGTTGGAACTTTCCCAGGTGTGGCCAACAGATACCCGGTTTGCCAATGTGTCCTTGACCAAGATGGTGCGAGATGCTGAAAAGGGGCGGGTGGACTGTTCAGCGGTGTGCTCTGGGCTGGAAGGCGATGGGTTGACAAGATAGATGTAGACTTCGGCTCGCTGGACCAGTGGCAAGCTCTGGTGAAATTCAGTCCCAGGATGGTGCTCAGGACTTCTCTGATGATATGCCTGGGACACTGAGTGGTGGTAATCATTGTTGAGACAGGTTCTGGATTCTGGGGCGGGAGCCAGGACAGAGTACACTACCCGCTTAGGGCCTGGGAAGATTGGGCTGGGTATGAAGTGTGCCTCATTGACTTGGGGGTGAACGTGCACAGCAGAGCACTCTGAATGGAGGCCGATGGGTTCCTCTGTGTTTGGAACAGCAGATTGATGCAGGAAACTCTGCCGTTGCAGAGTTTCTCCTGCACTGTCAAGGCCGAGCTCTTTATCTCCAGTGACCCTCTGTGGGTTGTGTATGTAAATGCCCCAGTCAGCCAAGCTGCCTCTGGCCTTGACAACCTGCTTTGGGGAGCTGGTGCGAAAACGCACTGATGACACAGTGGATCCGGCCGGGCACACTGGCTGAGGACTGTCACTGTCTGAGTGACGGGAGCTGGACTGGCTCGCCCAGTCACGGTAACGTTGACCTAGGTTAGGCCGGTTGTTCGCCTGACGGTGTTGCTGCTGGTGCCCATACCAACTGGCTTTCTCATCATCAGTGTCTTGATGGGTTGGCCAAGAACCATGGTAACCTTTGCCCTTCTTGTGACCCTGGGGACAATGGCTTTTCAGCCCATTTAGGTTGTTCATGTTCACGGTTAACTTCAGAGGATCCAGAGTGCAGTGGAAGCGCAACACGGAGATATTTCTCTGGCCTTTGGTCAGCACCAGCTCCTTCCAACCGCTGGATTTCTTGCTGCAGGAAATGGCTGTTAGTGCCTTGATCCATCCGTATGCTTGAGAGGAATGAAGAGGAAGAATAAAAAATGAAGAAATGAATTAACAGAAGTACAGTGTCCATGTGGTGGCTAACCTATTATAGTAAATTCATGTAATCCCTGGCCAGACAATGTCTGGTTCCTTTCTTTCATCTTCCCCAGACCTGCCTGCACATTGACAATGGAAGAGACAGAGAGGGAAGGTAAAGGACAGAAACAGAAAGAGAGAAAGGAAAGGGGAGTGAAAGAGACACAGACAGGCTACATCTACACTAAAGGTTTTGTTCTCAAATTTCCCAGTGCTGCTAATCCTGGTGCAGCTCTGCTGGTGGTAGCAATGGTGAGTGGGAGCCCTAGTGTAGACAGGGTTCCTGTAGACACTAGCATTTAGAGCACTGTATCATCTAATAAGAACTGGCCAAAACCAGTTTAGAACAAACAAAATTGAACGTTTCCTCATCTTCCCCAATTTACCTTTGGTGGTGAAATAGTGGAAGATTCTCTTCAGAAACTGACACAGGTAAATCCAGATCTGAAAGAAGGGAAGAAGGAGAGAAAACCATGAGAATTTTCAAGATTTTGCAGCATTTCCCCATTTTGAACTGGGACAAAAAGTCAATCTCAAATTTTTTCACAAACCAAAAATCTGAAGAAAAAAAATTTGGTTCGGGTCAATCAAAACTTTTCATTTTGGTTTTGGCTTTTTTAAACTATAATTAAACTTATATTTTGAAATAAAAATAGAACTTTCCATTTAAAAACTGTCAGTTCATTGTAATCAACCCTTTCCTACAAACAGCTTCAGTTCCAATGAATTGGCATTTTTTGATGAAAAAACATTAGTTAAAAAATTCTTGACCTAGTTGTACCTGAACCACAAGTGTAAGAGCCTTCAAAAAATTTAGTATCCACTGAGCAAACTTGTAATGTAATCACACCTGAAATTGCAGGGCAAACTAGCTAGGAATTGCCCACCCATTCTTGTTGCAAAACAAAAAAACAAAACCCTCACAATCTTCAAGCTGCCTTGGCCCTAGTATCACATGGGGGATATTTGGGCAGTCATACCTCTGTGGACATTATTAACAGCAATAGAACAGAACTGTATTCCGAATAGGAATATATTAATATAATATATTATATGTGGAGATATACCTATCTCATAGAGCTGGAAGGGACCTTGAAAGGTCATCAAGTCCAGACCCCTGCCTTCACTAGCAGGACCAAGTACTGATTTTGCCCCAGATCCCTAAGTGGCCCCCTCAAGGATTGAACTCATAACCGAGATGTAATAGTGGATCAGACACCCATATCTATCCTGTATCCCACACCACTGCTCCACTCAATTCGATATTTCCTTCTCCCCCAACCTGCTATATTAAATCAGGCCACAGGTCCAAGTGGTCTAGAATCCCAGTTCCTGACATATCAGATCAGATCACTAGTCCAGCTAATTTGATCTCTCTCATCCAGAGTGACCAATGCCTTTAGAAGAAAGTGTTAAAATTCCTAATACAGCTAGCCAACCGTGGAATGCCATTCAGGGGGAGGAAATGCCCTTTAGCTCCCTGCTGCAGGAGATCAGCATAACAGCTCATTACCCTTCTCTCAGAGGGCATAACTACAAATGTTATTAGCCATAAAGTTATCTAGCCTCCTTTTTCAATACAACAAATGAACAGGGATCATTCACTGCAGAGGGGCAGTCAGCTGTGGGGTGGATTGTGGCAGCTGACCAGGGATGACCACTTTAGGATAGGAAATAAAGACTATATGCAATTGGGACTGAGAGAGGAGAGAATCAGCAGTCACTGAGACTGGAATTTGAGCAAGACACGATTAAACTCTTGTGTTTTACATAAATTGCCATATGATCTTAAAGGATCATAAGTGCTCAGAAGACCTTTTCTGTCTTATCCAGAAGGTTCAATCAGCACAGCACCACCTAGTGCCATATCAGGGCAGTAGATTAGTTGTGACCCAGGGAAGAATGCTCACACTGAGTCACCCACAGCAATCCATGCAGCACAGCTCCCCCTAGCACCAAGCTATCACTACGGAATGGCAAAAATGCCCAGTGAATCACCCACTGCAATACAGTGCCCCCTAACCTCACAATGTGGCAGTGGCATCAATACTGACTCAGAGGAGAGAATGCTCCCTAATTAGTAACCCACGCCACTCCCTCCAACACAGATCTGCTTACCACTCTGTTTTTAAGCCATGAGATAAGTACCCAGAGCATGGGATGAACCCCTAAAAATATTTTTCTTAATTCCAGTAGATAAATAAAATGCTTGGACATGGGTCAGTAATGATTCAGGAGAGGAGCACCTAGCTAGGGCCCTGTGGTTAGTAATGACTCAAAGAGAAATGTCATGGGCCTAATAGAAGAAGCAACCCTCCCCATCCACAACATTGCTTGCTTACCAGGAGTGCATTTTTGATGGCATTATCCAGTAAGGCAAGGAGCCCCAACAAGAGTAGGATGGTAGCTAGTACATTCTGGTAGGACTCACTGATGGAAAGGCAGCTATTGGGAATCTTCTCTCCTAGCAGAATCATAGTTAGAAAAAGAGTTGGCAGGGGTTAGTACACCATCTTTACTCTTGTCTTCCCAATGGTGCTGGTCATGGCAACAGCAGCACCAAAGAAAGGTGCCCAGGTAGTGAGGTGGATAAGCTAGACCAGACCATTGTGATGATGGACCTATGTCAGTCTTGGTTGTGACTCAGACTGTCATATGGACCAAGTATCTTAATAGCCTCTCAAGGACCCCAGGCCAACCAGGACTTAGTAGAAGGCTCCAATGAAACAGATTTTCTTAAGCAATTCTCTCTATTGATCCCTATATGTAATCGTTGTCTTTCTTATCTGCCATCTCTCCTTCATTTCTTTTATATTTCAAGAATTAGATATACAGAGATGTACATTATATTATGAAGCACTGTGCATATATAATTCGTGTATATCAAGTCCCTCTTTTGAATGAGCTAAACTGCTTTAGCTGCCCCAAGAAAGATCTGTATTTGTAGGTCTGGTTCAGATTTTGGGGTCTGAATTCTATCTTAACGTTCTGGAATTTATGTTGGAATGAAAAGATAATGGTTTGGTTCAAGTTTTGGTATGACAATTAGGGGATCTTATGCTTACACAGAAAGTTGCAGGTAGCTTTGTTGTCAGTGATGGTTTGTCAAATTTTGCGGCCAGAAGCTTAAGGATTTGAAAATAAGTTTGGGATGGAGAGTTGAGGGGGTTAACTGGCATTTGAGGGTTCAGATTTAGGGTCAAATTCTCTGGTAGTGTAATTCCACTGACTTCTCTGCAGATGTAACTGGTCAATTTAGCTCTCTGAGCCACATCTTATTTTACCCAAACTGCCTTGCTCTGCTCCCTAGCAGCTTTCCTAGTTTTCCTATTTTATATTAAAAGGAGGCTGTAAACTAACAGCCAAACATTTAGATTTTGTAACCCAAACTTTTATAAAACACTGAAAATAACATAAATGTTTCCACCTTAAAAAAAAACCCCAAGCCCAAAATAAAATCAACCCCAACACAAACAAACAAAAAAACAGTGGAAACAGTTACTTGAAGACAAGTTAACATTTCCATCCAGTGCTAGAAATTCTACCTCCACTGATTTTCATTATGTGAGCTGCGAAATATGCAGAATAAAGAAAGACAGAAATAATTGAGACATATTTTAGATTTTAAAAGCTCATGTTTAATAATTATTACATAACAGGTAAATAAATGCTTGTTTCCACCACATAATTTTTCTACTTATGTAGGCTTTGAAACTGTGCCCATAGTGATATCCAAGATGACAGAATGTCATCTTTGTACACACCAACTGTGAGAGAGGTTAGCAGAGTGGAGTGTATCCCTCTGTCCTACTGCAGATCAAAAGAGGAGCTGAAAAAGCATGGCGTCTCATTTCTAGATAAGCCCCATTTGTGCATAATCCAATCCAGGGCAATGCTATTGCTGTTTGCTCCAGCAAAGGGGAACTTAGCAGCCATTACAATAATGGAAGCTGCTACTGCACTTCCCCTGCCAAGATCAAAAAAATGAAGGAAGGTCAGTTGGTTGTAATGGTTTTGACTATCAGTTGCTAATAGCCTCCTGACATTAATGTGGGTCACCTTCCATATATGGATAAGCAAAGCAAAGGTTCTAAGCTCCTGGGGAATGAAGCCAAGGCACTTGGGAAACAGGATCAGTATAAAATAGCCACATTTAGAGTTAAACATTGCAGCACATCATGCACGTTATCGAATATATGGCTACAAGCATTACAGGTTATAGTGCACCGAAGCAGCTGCACTGACAGAGTAGGCCCAGCTCCAATAGGCAGTGGAGACCAATAATTAGAGCAGTGATACTCAGACCTTAGTGGTTCAGGAGCCAAATTAGCAACTAGAGTTACCCAAGAGCTACAGTAGTGTGAATTCATAGTAAATAAAACAATAGCACTATTCATATTTAAACAGTATGATGGGAAATATTTAGTTTTTATATATACATATTAGTTTCACAGCAAATAAGTTCATAACTTAGCCCAAGTTGATAACTGAATTGGTAATAACATAGTAAAAGCATCCTGACTGGTTACTAACTTTAATATAACATGCTGAAAAGAGCCAGAGGAGACACATTAAAGAGCTATTCACGGCTCCCGAGCCTCAGTCTGAGTATCACTGAATTAGAGCATAAAACTGGAAGACAGGATGCTACTTCCAACTTCATCACTGACTCCCAGCACCTTCAAGCAAGCCCCGATTTCTGTGCTTCAGTTTGCCCATGTGTAAATTGGAGATAATGCTATCTACCTATGGTAAATTACCCGGGGGTGTGGACTTGCTTGTAAAGCCCTATGAGTGCTAAGTATGATAAATACAATCATATTCAAAATAAGCCTAGAATATTTCCTAGCTGATGGCCACAGTAACGCCAAATGTTTACTCTGTATTGGTTGTATAAACAGATTTCTTTAAAACAGAAAAGAGATGCAATATTCATCAGTGTCAGCTTTCTAAAGGGAAAGGTGCTCCCCTCCTGACTAATTACTCCATGTATACATTCAGCTACAAGAGACACTTCAATAATTTAGTAGGAGTGGGCAGGTAACCTAGGAGCTTTTGTCTGGTTGACAGTCTCTCAAATCAGGTGAAACTTAATCTCTGGTTTGTATATGCAAGGAAGTGCTTTGGTGTAGTCCTGCATCAAACACCACGTAAGAACAGATAAAAGATAGAGGTAACTCTAGCTATAAGTAGGGAGAGATTACAGCTGCTTTGTATACATAAAGTACATATGAGTAAAGGTCCAGGATTCTGCTAGTTATAGTAATAGGAAAACGCTGAAGGTTGCCTGCAGAGGAAGAAATAATTGGGTTGGGGGATTTTTTGAGCTTCTCTTTTTACATCTTTATGATGTAAAAAGCCTGGCAAGTGTGCGTGTTTTGTTTTGTTTTACACATTGGAAATTCCTTCTTAAATTCTGCCTTTTTGGGGAGGGGTGGAGGGAGGGGAGAGAGAGAGACATTAGATTTTTATTTGGAAGAGAGTGATTGAGAGGGGAAATGGTGGGACCGTGACATCAGAGATGCCATATAAGTGAAACCTGATTAATAAAGAGTGGTTTCATGAATATTTTAAATTTGTATTTAACACAACCAGTTGAGAAACATGTGGGAGAAAACCAGCTTTGTTCAAAATTCAAACACCCTTCACCTTTAACTGAACATCCATTTTCTGGTAGTGCTGGAGGATGCTCTCATCTAGTCCAGTGTTTGTCAAACTCCTTAAAGGCCGGGGATCATTTTTCCCCTCCGAGCTTTGTGAGCCCTTTAGTATATGCTAAGTAATTGCAGTCACAGTTTTGCTCCCTCTATATAGGGGTTCAGGCTCTAATGGCCTTTTTTGGACAGCCATGAAGTGGCCTAAGTAAGCTCATTCCACTCCAAGATACTGACTAATTTGCAACAGGGGAAAATAAATCTTTTGGATAGAAAATAGAAGGCATCCTCCTCTGGGCATTTAAAACAAAAATACGTTCTCCTTTGGTGCAACCTAGTGCACTCCGAAGGCATAAAAATTAAATTACACTCCAGAAACGTCTTCAGGATCAAGAGCTAAAAGCCAACCCTGACAGGAATGATTTAACAGTATTTGGAGACAGGGATAGAACCCAAAAGATGCAGGAAAGTCACATACAAAGCCCAACTGTGGGAATATATAGGAAGTGCCACAGACTTGATCTTGAGAATCCTTTTTACTGGGATTGTTCCTTACTGTATATTATTCTCCAGTGCTTTGTCCTGGCCACTTTTATGATGCAAGTGACCCTCCGGAGGCTATTCACTACCACAGCCCCCTGAATAACACTTTCCCCCCTGATATTAATTCCATATATACCAGCAAGAGGTTTGGCACTTTAAAAAGAGCATGGGTTATCAATGTACTCTCAAAGCACCATTTAGATCAGGGGTTGGCAACCTGTGGCATGCAGCTCGCCAGGGTAAGCACCATGGAGATCCAGGCCAGTTTGTTTACCTGCCGTGTCCGCAGGTTCGGCCGATCGCGGCTCCCACTGGCTGCGGTTCGCTGTCCCAGGCCAATAGGGGCGGCGGGAAGCCGCAGCCAACACATCTCTCGCCCGCGCCGCTTCCCGCCGCCCCCATTAGCCTGGGACGGCGAACCACGGCCAGTGGGAGCAGTGATCGGCCGAACCTGCCGACGTGGCAGGTAAACAAACTGGCCTGGCCTGCCAGGGTGCTTACCCTGGTGAGCTGCATGCCAGAGG
Organism: Chrysemys picta bellii; assembly: GCF_011386835.1. NCBI lineage: Eukaryota > Metazoa > Chordata > Testudines > Emydidae > Chrysemys > Chrysemys picta. The sequence goes on along the minus strand of NC_088803.1, from coordinate 43,459,094 downwards.
TTGCCGACCCCTGCACTACATAAAAGCCTGGGATAGGCAATAAATACTGAAACCAATTAAAACAGCAGCAAGAATGTAGTTACTCAAATTGAAATCTGGGCAAGACTGCAGGACTAAGGCCCCCCATCCTCTTCCTGCTTCCAGATTTGAATGAACAAAACATAAGCTTTATATTTCATTGGAAAGGAAAGCACCCTGTCCCATCCCACTATGCTGCAGGTCTGATTCTGTTTGGACTAAAAAGGATGTGTTATCACTTGGTGATTCACATTCACCACTTGCTGCAGGAGTCTGGTTTAAGAACATTTTCAGGACCATCATCCAGGCCCCCAAGTTATCTTGCACACCTAGCAAAGCCGACTTTTCCTTCTTCTGCTTAAATGTGTTCGTTCACAGCCTAAAGTGGTATAGCAACAGACTGTAATTAGTTGTTTATGAATTAATATATCTGCTTTTATGGAATGTAGCATATAAGTTTGTAAAGACCAAGCATGATCTTTATCTATTAAGAGTTGTCAAACTTTTATAGTGTTAGTATATAGCACTTAGAAGCATATTGCCTTGGCTGCTACAGCTCCTTACACGCAATAAAAATCCTGAAGGCCTCAAGTGCAGTTCTGGCTACTACATATTGTATAGAGTTGATCAGACAAAAAAAAAAAACCCTATTACTTTATTTACAAGAGAAAAAACAGGACTCTTCAAAGGCCTCAGCTTCATCCACTTCTGCATTAGAAATATAGCAGATACATATTTACACTTGTAATTTCCTACAGAAGCTTTAAGGTACAGTGGGGGTTTGTATATGACAGTCATCCATTACTCTATTTAAAGATTGCCTGGAAGACACCATCAATGGTGCCACCTTCTGGTATAAACAGAGATTTACAACAGCAAGTTTAAATTGAAGGAACTCTTCAGTTGAAGTACAGAACATTTATTCATCATAACATAACCAGTCAGAATTGGCAAAATATGTGCTCATCTCCATGGGGTAAATACTTTATGATGCAGCATTAACAATGGGGGTTCCCAAATGGATAGAAAGATTAGCTAGCTTCCTGGTTAAACACCAAAACAGTTCACTCTAAAATAAAGAAGAAGAAAGGATTTGTAATTTGTAAATTTTGAGAAAGTACATCTTATGAGACAAGTGAAATTTCAGCCATGGATTAAGTAAACAAAGCCATTGGTTCCCTCATCCTCAGCCATCACAAGCACCTTCCATCCCAACGGTTATATATCCAAAGGAAGTATCAATTATGTTGCGTTTGAGTAATCTGGAAGTAGGACTAATACAACAGACAATTAGAATAATAAATTGCCTTAGAAGAAAGAACAAGCAGATTTGTTATCTTCGTCTGGTTACATCCTTTTAGTCCATGAATTCAAAATAACTCAATCTGAGGCCCGGGTTCAGGAGAGCACATGATTCACTTTAAAAACATGTGCTTAAGTCTCACTGAAGTTGATGAGACTAATGCACATGCTTAAAGTGTTCTTCCTGAATTGAGATGGTTTCCTGAATCAGAGCCTAAAGTACTACATTTGTGATACAAAAAAATCAGTGCAAAACAATCATTTTTACTGGGACTTTAATATAAATCCAGGTCAAGATTAGTGTCAATCCTAGCACATTTGGAAAGAAGATTAGACAGAAAAACAGAGCATCATCTTAATGATAATCACATAATTAATCATATAATTAACAAGGTATGTTTGTTATAAAAAAAAATTCATGTTTGCCCCTTATAATAGAAAAAGCTGGGGAACCGGATGGTTGGAGATGGACTTTGTATCCCTTTACCATTTACATCTAGAGTTCTACTTCACATCCAGCAGCAAAAAAAGGACTTGTCTATCCCTCTCGTCTATTTTCCCTAAGATTTCTTATCGTTAGCACTAATTCAGCTCTACCAACAATACCAATACTGGGACAACAAAAATACACGAGGTGCAAATAGTTGTGGTCATTTTAAGCACCATGCAGTGTAGACTTTTTGAGCAGGAGTTGACAAAGAGCCTTAAAAAAAAGACAATGACTACCTGGGGCATTGTCTACACTCGCCTTCTTCCCATCACTGCCACTGCTGAATCTGAACCAATGCTAGTAATGGGGGAAATTTCAGCAAGAGCGTGTCTTATAGTAACAACTTTTTAAAAGAACTCTGCATAAGAAATGGCAGGTTTGGGACCCAAGATCGCTCAGTCCTAGTAATTTTTCCTTGTCAGGCAACTCTATGCAAAGTAGAGCTAGTCAGTTTTGTTTTCAAAACAGTAACAAATTTTTAAGATTTTTTTTTTCTTGTTAGAAGTGTTTGGGTCTCAGTGAAGTTTTCCTTTTTTGATTTAAAGACCAGAAATTCTCATGAGAAATTTAATTAGCATTTTTAGACCAGCTCTAATGCAAAGCTAAGAGGCACTGTTTCAGTTACTGTTCCTGGTAGTGAGTCATCATGCAGTGCAATCATAAACCCAAATGAGAATCAGATAAATATATCAGTCTGCATGTTTGATACCATTAACTTTGCCTCTGTATGACATACAGGAATATTTCTTCTGTTGTTCCACTCTAACAAGTCCTGCCATTCTAATCCCATGATTAGATAGGGGCACGCTGTATTACAGGACTATAAAAGCAAGATTAGACCCAATAATTACACAGGAGTGTCAATACTGGAAGTCTAATCTTTAAGGATGGCTCATGATGTCCTTTAAAATATCAAGACTATTACAAGTGGATTGGCTACATGCCACCCCCACCAAAATCAAACTTTATAAGATTTTTTTAAAAATACACTTTTGGCACACAACTGCACATGAAAAATACATGGACTAATTTGGACACAGATGCTATGATTTCACATTTAAATATATGTAGCTTCTCAGCTTCCATGTGCCTAATTACCACATTTGTGTGCACAAACATAGCCATTGCATATGGTAATTAGGCACAAATAAACACACAAAAGAGTAAGCAAATCTGGTCATGTTCTTATGCCAACTGTTTTAGTTTTCTAAACCTACTTTATTAATTAACATCCTTGAATGGCAAAAGTTCAATTCCCTAGCCTAGATAGTTGATCTGGTCGTTTTTGTAAAGGTTTTTCTCCACACACTCATATCACTTCCTTGGCTTGCTGATTAACAGAGTTGGTGTATGTTCCTAGATATATTTCTTCTGCTCTCCTTAGAATTTGAGCAATATAGTCATAAAAGTGAACTTAGAAATTTAAACTAGGTATGGATCTATAAAATTAATATACAACATATTTTATATATAAAAATACATATATGTTTAACTTTAGATACACCCCACTTACCTTATATATATATTTGCCAGAAATAAATGCCATAGTATGCGGTGAATGGCTAAGTTTCCATATGTAACACTGAGTTGTATGTGAATACCGTCTTCCTACATGTGTGAACTTGGATGGAATATGGATTCAGCTGATGATCCCACAGCACCTCAAGCCATAGTAACATATTGCCAAGGCATTTTTCTAGCCTTGGTAAACGGAAAGGTCAAGTTTGGATCCTGACTTTGTCCTCATAGTTGGATATATCCAGTATACCAAAGTGCACAGGAAAGCGATTGAAAATATTTCTTTCTAAACTTAACCTGAACAACCGTAAATGTGATAGCTTTAGTTCAAAAATATGTTTGAACCTTTGCTGATGGGCAGAAGACATGAATTCCTACAGGAATCAGTTTAACACATTAACATGCAGCTAAACTGCGAAGCAAAGGGAGTATCACTGTTGGTTCCACACACCATAATGAAAATATAACTTGGCCAAATTCAGCACTCACATAAGCAGTCACAATTCCATTTAAGCTAGTGGAGTTGCACCTGCTTAGCCAGTGACAAATTAATTTATTAAAATGTGGATATTTGAACAAGGAATCAGATTTTTAAACTTTTAACTAAAGACAGTACATTCAGCTTTCCCCCTCCCCCCAATGGTGCCAGTGGGAGTTGCACACACAGGTCAGAATAAAATTTTTTGCCATCAACTGTTACACTTAACCTTCATCCACATTCATGGGGTAATAATGTATCCCACAAGCACATATATTGCAATAACTCATGAACAAGTTGCCCTCCAACTATGCTGTTTTAGGAGACTCACCTACACACATGTACACAATTGAGCAAAAAAATTAATTTAGCATAAAAACATTTTTTCTATATTAAAAATATGTGGGGTACAAATGTACTCCAAATGTGTTGCATGGTTATCCTGTCTTTTTAGTAGTTTTATGTACATGTTTGCTTCAAGTGAGACTATCTTGTAGTGTAATAGTTAGCATTTGCTAACTGACAATGCATTGCACTAACAGCGGTGCTGCATATAGTTATCCTAAAGTAGAAGGTACTCCAGGGAGGTTTGTCCTTTCAAATCCTGGCTTGTTGGGTATCCCCAACACAAAGCAGAATGATGCTGGCTCTTTGCCTAACATTCTTGTGGGGAGTTTTTAATCTAGGTATCGTGGCCCTTCAAATACTGCAGACTCAGAGATTCTTGAGGGGACTTGGGTGTGTTGCACTATTCAAGACGGCAAATGAAGAGCACATATTCTGACCATATAAAAATGATCTGCAACTCTGAACGCAAGTTGTCATGAGATGACCACATATTAGGTGATAGTGCCTTTGTGCCAGATTGTGTTGACAGTTACTCTGAGAAGGAAGACCATATTTCCGTTGATTGTTTATCAAGTTAGTCTTCAGCCAATGAGGATCTTGTGTTCAGCCCTGGTACAAGATCGGATGAAATGTAGGGGGGGGGGAATACCTTCTTCACCAGTATTCAAGCTTACTGAAGATCTACTTAACAAAAATTTGACCTATGCTGGAACAATCCGATGAAACAAGATAGATATACCCAATGAGATGCATCCATATAGCAACAGAGAAAAATTGTCATCAGTGTTCGGGTTTGCTGGGCTACTCACCCTGGTTTCCTACGCTCCAAAGAAGGACAAGTCAGTAATGATGTATCAAGACAAGACTGTGGGAGGAGACAAAAAGAAACCCCACCTAATTCTCCACTACAATGACACTAAAAGTGGTGTTGATAATGTGGATCACCTTGCAAGAATGTACTCCTGCAGGTGCAAGATAAATAGGTGGCCAATGGTTCTTTTCTTCAACATGCTTGATATTGCTGGCATTGCAAGTTTCATCATTTGGGTCAGCAAGAGTCCTGCTTGGCAACACGCTTACCCAAGACAAAGAAGGTGCTTGTTCTTGTCAATCTAGAACAACTTGTAGATATGCATATAAAGAGAAGAATCCTTGATACCTGTCATCTCACCATGCCCATCAAAGCAACACTCTCATCCCTTGCCTCCTATAAAAAACCAGCTACCATGGGAGCACCTAGAAAACTCGACAATGGACACTGCCATATTTGTCCAAGGTCAGCTGACTAGAAGAGCCACAAGCAATGTGGGGAATGAATTTGTATGTGCTGACCACTCCACATCGATGCTGATATGTGAAAACTGCATATAGGCTTACACTTAATAAGACTCCTGCTAGTTCTTTCAATTTGCTAGCTAACTTTTTTTTTTTGGTTGCCTAAAACAATAAAGAATTGTTGTTAGTTTCTGAATGCATTTGGGGGACAAAGTCCCCCACAACACAGTTAATGTAATTTTTTTCTCAACATTGGATTAAGTTGACCTTTAGCCTGCTCAGTGCTTGTTGGCATTCATAATATTAATTCAACTGTAGAAACTGGAAATATGCTTAGCACAAAAGATTGCAATATTGTTTTTCTTTCAGAAAACATATGCAAATTTCAAAAATGACATTCAGCAAAATAAAAACTGCTCAAGCAAACAACCAGTCACTGCTAAAACAGTTGGAAATTCTCATCTCTATTACAAAAAGAATGAGAAACTACTCCATTCTCTGCATTTGAAAACTAAAACCAGACAAACATAGCAGTACAGGGTAGAAACCTATCTTGGGTAATTAAACATAATAAAGAGCACCTCTGAGAAATAGTGGCATATTGCATGATTATTCCTCAAACATGTAACTAACAGCTGTTAAATCAACACTGCAAACAGAGGAGCACCATAGAGCAAGAGATTTTGATGATAGCTTGTTTTTGGTACAAATGAATCATGCTGTCAGGTGGCTGGCTGTTGAGATATCAAGGAACTTGATTAATTCCATTAAACAAAAGACCTTTATATTTAATGAACTAAGAGGAGTAGCGTTGAGACAAAAACCACAGGAATGATTTATAATGAAATGACAAGTGGCAAATGAAGTAGATTTCCAACTCAGGACATTTTTTGTGCAACTGCATTTAGCTGTTGCGTTAGTTTTAGAAGAAAAACCTGAAATTGCAATGAAAGGCCAAGAAGCCACATTTGGAAATGTAGCACAAACATGCTGGCCTGATGCGTTCTGTCCATATTATTAAAGGAGCTTTAGAACTACTGAATACTCAAAAGCATTTAGTAAAAATTTTATTTTAAATGTAGCTATGAATCAGTAATCACAAGTATTACAATTATATTTTTACAGAGATTTTTACAATAAGACACATCTTTGTTTACATGCGGGCCCCATTTTTTTCCACAAATAATAATCAAAAGGAATAAGCAGTCAGCACAAGAAAGAAAACTTTGGCATGTGTACAACATTTAGTTAACAAAAATAAACGGTAGCAGATTTGAGTCAGAAAAAACTCACATAATTTTTGCTTAACTTCACAGCACTGTTTAGTCAGGGATGAAACCCACCTGCACTATAAACTATCCAGTATTAAAGTGATCAAACTTATTTCAGCCTGACAAAAATGTACTGGGGAAATTGGTGGCACACTGAGTTAAAAGAACAGCCTTTCAATTCTGGAGACATCTGGGTGATCAAACAGTTTAGGCCACAAGTGAAAATCAGTTTGGTGGTCACATCTTAACCATTAGCTGTCTGTCAATGCTACTGAACTATACCACTTGATGCAACTGGTGGTCTCTACTTAGGACTGGGATAAGGAAAGGCACTGCAAGTTAGGACTGAAGTGCACTGTTGGAGTACATGGAAAGAGAAAAGGGAAGTTTGCACAAGGCCTCTCTGTTCTACGTTGGGTCTTCGTCACATACATAAATACCAAATTAATCCAAACCCTGAGGAAAACCAAATTTGCAAAGCTTTCTTTCTGCTATAGACGCTAACGCTTCTATATTAAAATCAGAATGACCAGCCCCCTTTGAGACAAGTTATTCATAATTCCCCAAATAGTTAAAAGAAACAGTATCTGTACAATTTTTCCACAACTATTGTAAATGCACATATTTTATTGCAGTAACGGTAAAATATTGGCATAGACATATTTGCATTTCTAAACAGTAAAGTAATACCAGTCTTGAATTTAGAGATTTTACAGCAGTTACTGCAGAGGAATAGGTGTATGGTAAGTCATCCTGCAAATATCAGACACTCAAGTACACATCAGAATACATAATTTGAATGATGTTCTCCAGCAAGTCAGAATACACTTTGGTATTATTTATAGGGTTTCCTGCTAAATGTTAGCGATCCAAAATTGACAACTGCAAGGGAGTCCAGTGGCAGAAAAGTACTGCTGTAACACCAGTCAGAATTATACTCACTACTTCTTATTCCTGGGCTTTAACTCTTCTGCTGCATTACGCAGAAAAATGTAGTTTTTCTTTTGTGGATTATAAAATTCATGACCCTGAAAAAGAGAAAAAGTTAGCTATATTTATCTCATTCAAAGTATCAAACTAATCTTGAAATACAAGAAGCTGAACATTCCGTCAATTCGATTTAGTGAGACTTTACAATTTAAAAATATGGACTTTTAAAGATCAGACTTACTATGCAACCCAAGGGAAATATTGGTGGGTGTGCACTATAATTAGAAACAATTCACTATGCAAGGCAACTTTCAAAACAGGTCTTTTTTAAGCTTAGAGTGAGTGAACATTCCTTAAACTTTTGCTTTACATGCAAAATTCAAGTAGTTTGAGAGTTAAGGGAAGTAAAAAGATTGTTCTAGACAGGGAGAAGAATGAAGAGGGGACGTTATAAAGCAGGGGTGGCCAACCTGTGGCTCCAGAGCCACATGCGACTCCTTGTATAGGCACTGACTCCGGGGCTGGTGTCACAGGTACCAACTTTCCAATGTGCCGGAGGGTGCTCACTGCTCAACCCCTGGCTCTGCCCCCACTCCACCCCTTCCCCTGAGCCTGCTATGCCCTCACTCCTCCACCCCAAAGCCTCCTGCATGCCACAAAACAGTTGATCAGGAGATGTGGGGGGGAGGGGGGAGGCGCTGATTGGCGGGGCTGCCGGTGGGCGGGAGGCGCTAGGAGCGGGGGGAGCTAATCCGGGGGCTGTGGCTCTTTGGCAATGTACATTGGTAAATTCTGCCTCCTTCTCAGGCTCAGGTTGGCCACTCCTGTTATAAAGGTATTACAGCCTTATTGTACATAATGTCTTTTGAGCCAAACGAAAGAAGGACAAATTTTCATATAGTGAAGTGCAGGGTCCACACACAATTATACAATTATTTTTGTTCATCAATTGTGAATATAAATCTAGTATTCTGCGTGTGAAAATGAATAACTGTCAATACTTATTTGCATATACAAGTGCCCAGTGCGCACACCCATTGCAATAACATCATGAATAATTCATGTGTTAAAAGGCACATAAGACCTTAGGTCTCTGAAAATCTAGTTCTCTTTTTTGGCATCTGAATTTCCTTGGTTTTCTTTATTCAGACACTGTCATTAAAATTATGCATTGGGTTGTAATAGTTAAGTTATGGACTTCCATTCACTTGATAGAAAAATGGAATCTAGAAAGGAGACTTATTGCCTACCAACTCAAGTTTCACTACTAAATATCGGTTCATAATCTACAGATCTGAAAGACCAGTTAGTTCATATAAGCCATGTCCCATTCATGAAAGTAAAAGGCTTATATCTTGGACTGTAACAATAAAAGTAAAATTATAGTGTTTCCCATCCAGCAGGACCATAAAGCACATTAGTAAATTTAACTACATATAGAGATCACTTTATCTACAAATGAACTCCCGAGATGTGACATGCCACTGTTCAAGAATGAACAGCAAATCTCCAACAGTTTACAACAGGAAATGAAAGATACTTCATCAAATTTAAAGATATAATAGAAAAAATAATGCTACTGTAAACAACCTAGATTGGTTAGATTTCAACCTTCCTTTTTCAAACTACTAATTGTATTATCTCATGCTGCGATTCTATCAGGTCTCAATATCTTAGCACTGAGTGCACACTGGGAAGAAAGACCTTAAACCATCACAAAGGAGCTGCAGAAAGTGGTATTGGAAATTAAATACATGGCACTCACCTACTTGTTTAATAAAAGTAACCGTGTCCCAGCAAGCTTTTTAGCAGTGCTCTAGGTGTGCTCTTTGGAAGAGATGCAATATCAATTTTACTTATGGTATGATCCCAGGGTACTCTTCCCAGGAGTAGGTGTGTTTAGCATTCACATTTGGAACAATTTTCAAAAATCAGATAACTATGTTCAGCCTATATTCAGTTGGGTAAGATATTCTCTGTTTCTTGGCCTAAACAATTATGGACTTATTCTGCGCTATGTTTCATCTGAAAGGTGGCTAACGTGATCCCTAATCAACCTTTTCCCAATCTCCCAGGTGTATTTGGAAGACTTTATTAATACCTGTAAAGAACTTTGAGACTCTCAGATGAAAAGGACTATTGAAATATTGTCATCTTAATTCACAACCATTGATATGAAATTTAAATGTTAATCCTTCTTACCTTGGACCAGTCGTAACTGGAAGCATATGCAAAAATATTCCCATTGTGGTTAAAACAACAGGCAGATATTGGCTGGTCAAGCTGTTCTGATGTTTTTAGCTTTGTTCGTGCATCTTTATCCCAAAAGCTGAATCTACCATCAGATCCTACAGTTGCAAGGGTGCCATGGGCAGGATGAAATGCTATCCCATTTACCTGCAGTTATACAAACCATCACATAAAACAACCAACAATATAGACAAGATGGAGTTTCACAATGCATACACTGTACTCAGTGAGTGTAAATATATTATGTGCAGATTTACCTAATTTAAATTAAGACTAGTTGCATTTTAGTCTTGACAAAGAATTTTTTGCCAAAAATCATTTGTTCTTCCTGACCAGCTATAATTTAAATACAAGTTCCCATTAGAGAACACAGTAATTCCCTCGGTGTTGAACAGATTCTTAAGCAGAGGCTTAATGAGCAGTATGTTTTTCCATAAACAAAAGCATGGGTATAGAATTGTCCTAATAAGTCTTAATAGAAAGTCAGCCAAGTTGTGGGTCTTTTGGTTGTTTATAATGAAGAAGAGCAGAATACTTTGCATGCTCCTATTTTAATATTTGCATATGATAATTTTTCCTCTAAGCATAAGCAAAAGAACTCTTTAGGCATAAGAAAAGGTCAGAGAACAGAGAATTAATGGTAGATTTCATACAAAATTTTATATTATGTGTATGTAGCTTCTAATTGCACTACAAAAATGATGTAATGGTATGTGCTGAATACTTACAGCATAGATATCCTGAGGTGCTGATGTGTTCGTTCCATTGGAGCGATGACATTTAAAAGTGAAGTTATCTTTGGCTCTGAAAAAAAAAAAAAAAAAAAAAAAAAAAAGATATTCCTTCACATTTTCTTAATTTCAAAATGAATAAGATAATGCAGAGTGTTTTAAAAATCACACTTACGGATTTGGTGGGTTGATATAGTGAATTGCTACCCTTCCTTCAATACTTCCAAGGGCAAATCCAGTAGGTTTGTTCACTTTGTCTTTAAAAATAGCAACACAGCGATGCTAAATTTGAGAAAGATATAGAGCATTTTAGACAGCAGCTTAAGGGCCAGATTTTCTAAACATTGCCTCTCTATGGGGGCACAACTCACTGCATGTACTAACACTGCACAGAGAAAAGTACATACAGCATTAGAAAATGGGTCAAAGCCCCTGTGAAAATTTGGACCTGAATATCTACATTTCTGAATTCACTTGGGAATCAGCAGCAGACATTTCCTCAAAATGAACACAACAGTTTTCTTCCTTCACCAAGGAATTAAACATTCAAAAATCTTTTGCATATTAGGTGACATGACTGAATTTGAAAGATTTCTCAAAATTCCGTGTCCCAAAGTGTACATTAATATAGTGAGGAAAAATTACTAGATTCTAGCAAAATACCATCAATCCTGCCTCTCTGGAAGAATTACCCATTATACAATACAGCACTGTATTGCAGTCTTGTTAAGAACAAACAGGAAGAAGGGAGACTGACATTTTGGACCAAAATTAAAAACAATAAAAAAATTGAACTGTGAGCCTACTCCTGCAAGTCGTCCCCTCCATAGGTGCCAAAATGTGCATGCAGGATCTGTCCCATTAAGCTGAACTGTAAAGTTTTTAGTATGTAACTAAAATAGTTGTAAATATTCAGATATATTTCATTAAAATATTGTAATGCATAGTCTTTCACTGTTCCTTATTCCTATAAAGAAAGCCAGCCAAATTACTTCATGTGAAGTAAATCTTAATAAATTTCTTAATACCACATGTTTTCAAGAAACCTTTTTCAACTGAAGTCATCCACTTGGAAGGAGATATGTACAACAGAGTTGCAGAATATGCACCACATTGAAAGTCTAAGTGTACTCAGGGGCAGAAACTATACCGAGTGAAGAGAATGTAGTTTTAAAATATTTTTTTGATAAAGAATCTGAACTACCATTTTATGTGCTACATTAATAAACTTGTAATAAATAATAATTAATTATTTACCTGGTGTTTCAGTGGAGAGTCTATTCTTCTAAATTCAGAAGGCTGATTCTCTAACTGGTATACTATCAAACCCCTTTCTGCAGTGGCGACAACTGCCATGGGATGCACCTGAATGAGGATGAGAGGGACAGGTTGGAAGAGACTAGGCTATGTTAATTTCACAACAGAGAATTCTAACTCCTTCAAGTTACTTATTTCACCAAAACCCCTCAAAAAGTCAACTCAAAGGAGCAAGAGTGTTCGTTCTGGTAGAAGGTGACCCATAGACTGAAAATTTTATCTGCAGAATAGGTACAGCAAGGGCAATAGTAGCACAGGCTTCTTCCAACATGAAGCATAAATTCTGATATGGGCAAGGAAGTGAGGGCAGTTCAGTTTCAGTGTCAATTCTATTTTTGGCCCCTCTCCTCTTAATGCCAACAAGGCTACTAATAGTGCTTCATAGGAAGCGAATGTCTATCCACCAGGAAGTAGACTGAGACCAAACAGCCATCAAAGAGTAACTTTCATTTAATAGTAACCTGGGCTGGTTTCAGATGACCATGGGCTGTGAATCCATTAATCCTCTGAGTCATCTAATTCCCACAAATTTCATTTTTATGAAACAGGAGTTTATTGGCTTACCACATCAGCACAGTAGCATCTTTCAGGCAGTTGTAATGTCATCATAGGAGTTGGTGATCGTGTATCCCAGAACTAACGAAAAAAGAAAATCAATGGATTTAAAAGACTTGAAGAATTTCTTTTGCCATCAAATATACCATATAAGTACTAGGAAATATTGCAACTGATTACTTTAGCACAAATGAGCCTGGCCACATTTTCATTTCAAGTTGTTTAACCCCTGGGATAAAACACTCACTTTCTTAGGGCTAGAAATGATCACCAAAAAAAATGACCTCTGAATTTTAAATTAGTATATTTCAGCAATTTATAGCAAACATTTGCAGTTTTACATATATTAGCGTAGTATAAACCCATTTATCAGGTACAATTTTCATACCTTCAAAGTTTTATCCCAACTTCCTGTCATCACACAGCTATAGTTTGGTGCTTTAATCCAATGGACAGTCTTAACAGGGGCTTCATGCTGAAGGAAAACAACCAAGAACAATGCATATACATTTTTTTAAATAACAGCCTGTATCACTTTTTGGTTGTGTATAGCAAAAGAATGGTACAAAGGCAGGATATAAATGTTTATTAAATCATCACTACAACCAAAATTTGTATGCTTCACCACAACTAAACTATAAGAAAAGAGTGAACATTTTCACATATTTAATTTCACATATCGTAGAAACTTTACATTAAGCAACAGAAATAAGTGTTTCATATTAGAGTAAAAATGTGCATTGAAGTGGACTGTAGATAGAGTCTATTAACAGTCCACTTATGAAGTCAATACCCTCACGAAAAAGAACTCAACAATTACATGTAGGAAAACAGAGTTTACAATCTTAGTACTCATCCAAAAATCTATGTAAAAAAGATTGGAGAGTGGAACAAACTATCAGTGAATCAGAGCAAGAAAGCAGCACAAAGGACTGGGTAACTGAAACAAAGAAGGCAAAGTGGAGCCAAAATGGGGTGGAGAAGCAACACTGGGTAATGGAAGGAGGAATCAGTCTGCAGCTGGGTGCTACAGTAAGGCCATAAGGGAAGGGAAATCTCTTGGGGGGGCACTCAGGGCTTTTGCCTAAGATTTGCATTATCTAAGTCCCAGTAATCATCAGTTACCTCCACCTTAAAATTTAGCTAGCAATTTGACAGGCACTTTCCTCACACTATTCTTCATATAACAGCATCTAATTGGAAAATGTTGAGTGTTATTTTAAATTGGCTAGTAAAGATTCCTTTTTTTTCTTGAGGGAAAGAACTTGGGAGTTACTTACCTGTGCAATTTGTATGGCCTGGTTACTGTTGAGATCCCACATTTTGGCAGTTTTATCACAAGAGGCAGTAAATACTTTACTCCCGTCCTAAAAATGAGAGAAAAATCATTTAGTTTCATAATTTTAAAAGATGAAATATTAACTGCACCACAGTACATGTAATTTTATGTCTGTAATATCCAGTATCCATTAAAGAATTTCTGGGCCTGATTCTTCACTGCCTAGTACTTGTGCAGTCATTTAATAAAATAGGTATGTAAAATAATACTATTCTGAGAGTATTTGCATAGGAGTAAGTGACTATATTTGGTGCAATGTAACCTACTCCTGGGGGAATTCATGTCCCCCGCAGAAAAATGACTTTCTGACATGGAAGCAAAGGGAAGAAGCAAGAGCAGTCATGCACCACTCCCTAGCTGCACACAGGTACATTGTTTCAGGCACCTGGAGCAGCCAGTGGGAGAGGTAAATCACTGCAGGGCTGGGAACACCCCAGCCAGTGGCTCAGGACACCCCAGCCAGTGGCTCCTGCTCTGAGTTAGGATCAGCTGCTAGTCCCGGTTGGGCTGGAGGCAGGAGAGGACAGGACTTCCTCTTTCCCTGAATGGAGTGGCTGGGGCCGTGTCAGACCCACCCCCAGAAACCTCCCCAGCTGCAGGAAACTCAGCATCCTCCCCTGCTTCCTGCCCCCATCGCTCCTCAGCTGTGGGGGGAGCGGTGACCATACAGGGAGCTGCTCCCCATCTGCCCAAAACCCATGCATCCGGACCTCCCATACCCAGACACCCCCAAGTCTCACCCTGTACACCCAGAACCCTCTTAGCTCTCCATAACTGAACCGTTCCCCATTGAACCTCAACCCCTGCATCTGGAGCCCCCTGCACCCAGACCACCCCTCACTGAACTCCCTACACTCAAACTCCCACCCTGGTGAGCCCCACCCCTCTGCACCACCCTGAGGCCCCACATCGAGACCCACCCTCCTGCACCACCCTGAGCACCCACACCATTGATCCTGAACTAGCTGCACCCAGACCCCCACCCCACCATGCCCCACTCCCCCAGAACCCAGACCCCCCTGCTGAGACTCCCACACCCAGACCTCTCCGCTGAGCCCCAACCACTTTTACCTGGAAGGCCCTGCAGAATCCCATTGCCCCTGCACCTACAACCCCACCCCTCAATGAGCCTCTGTGCATCCAGATCCCCCCGACACCAAGACCCCCTACTGAGCTGCCTGCACCCAGATTGTCCCACACAGAATTCTCTCACCCCACACCTGGATCCCACCCATGCTGAGCCCAGCCACACTTGGCTCCTGCCTGGTTAAACCTGCCTACCCCACACCCGGTGTACCTGGCACAGAGGGACAGGGCCCCAGGGCATTTCTGGGGCAGGCCCAGGCCTTGTGCTGTGTAAGGGTTGGGTACAGCATCACCAATGAATCTGTGTCCCAGAGGTGGGGGGGCTGCATGTTGATCTCTCACATTCGTGCAGCCTGTGGCCTGTGCTCCCCACTGCAATGCTGGAGACTCTGCATTTATTTATTGACAAATAAAACTTGCAGAATACTGCAGAATTTTAAAATATTGTGCGCAGAATTTTGAATTTTTTGGCGCGGAATGCCCTCAGGAGTAAGTGTAATGGAGAATCAGGCCAATTGCCCACAAAACAATCATACAAAACAGCATTTTGCCTAATGTTAATTATCTGAATCACTATCTCAACTGTTATGTACTGTATATCACTACATTTATCTGAACTAACAAACACATTGGGACTGCTATCCAGCTGAGTAGAACATGTATTGCCCTGTTCTATTGCTTAACTGCAGTCCAAAATTCTACTTCAAACCTTTCTCCTAATTGTTTTCTACAGTCTTATAAATATGCAATGCTTCTTCTAATCAAACAGTGCACACACAAGAGAAGATGTCCCAAAAAACTGAGAAGCATCTTAGATCTCAAAAGAATGGCATTTTTTTATAAAAACAGATGATAGCGAACAATATGCCAATATTCCACTGTTTTCCTTTTTCCAATATTTACAAAATATTGTACAGAGGAATGTACTGATACTGGTATTTACTAACTTATGACAAGTGTTTTGATTGGTCAAATCATAACCATGTAGTTTCAAACTGCCACAATAGTCTACTCTTGTCTAAGGAAGTCTCACATATTAATTTAAACAAAACCCTAAAAGTAATTTTAAATTAAAATAGTACAAAATTTAAACTATGAATGGTAATGAAACAAAACAAATTTTGCAATTATGCTTAAAATTGTAATATTCTAGGGTGAAATTCACTCCAGTACACAAGACTTATGCAAGGCTTTTTGTACTATCACAAATTAATGAAAACTGACTAGCTATTAACAGCTTAAAACAACCTCCCGCCATTGCATCTGCACACCCAAGTAGTAGTCTAGTTTATTAAAACAAACCAACCATGGATTTAGATGACAAAAGTCTATGCTACAATCATAGGATGTATCTACATTTTAAGTCTGTGTGTGTTTTGAAACTAGAAATAAGGATATTTATTTTCTGGATAAAATCTATTTCCTTGAAAATACTTTTTGAAACAAAGGAACATACATCACTCCAACACACATCTAGCACAGGCCCTGTGTGCATCTGCTGAGCTTTCGGAATAGTTTGTCCATTATCTTGAACTTCCCAACACCGAACCTATGAGAAAAGATGCACATATCAATTTAGTAATATATTACTATTGTTTGAATACCAAGGAATGTGCTAGGTGTCTCTCAGAAACAAGGCACTGCCTCTGCCTTGAAGAACTTATCCTTACTTAACACACTGAATTTAGATGGAGGGGAAGAAGGGAAGAGGAAAGACAATAGTTACAATCATACAATTGCCACTCATAACCCTTTGCCTTTGATGTCAGCAACACGGAGCATTCCCTATATTTAGGGGTGTACATTTAACTATGGATATCTTATTATCCACGTAAGTGGATCATCCTTTTTCAAATTCTACCAAGCTTTTAGCTTAAACGATGTCTTGTGGCAACGAGTTTCCCAGATTAAGCCCTATGTAAAGGAATGTTTCCTATCAGTTTCTTTTACCTTTACAATTTCACTGAATATCCCATTGCTTTTGTATTATGAGAAAGGAAGGATAAATAGGAGCACCTATTAAGAATCCAAATGCTATAGAGATTCATGATTTTTTTTAATTACTGACAATGTTCTGGAAAATCATTAATTCCCTTCGCTCAATACTTGTTGTTTAATCTAAATTAACCTGGGAACTGCAAGATCTTTGATATTGGACTGAACTTTGTCTAGTCCAGGAGACCCCAATCTTTTAATAGTGTGAACTACATCTTAACAGGGAGATTGACTTGTAGACCATGTGGCCTCCCATTCATAATTGCACAGACCACCTCTCCTCCTACTGGAAATCAAATAGCACCCATACATAAACTACACCAACTTTTCACTTTGAAAATGAATATTAGGGAAGTATTTAGGCTGAGAGCCAGCACTGAGACTAACTCACTGTGGACCATTGGCTGTCCACATACCACAGTTTGGGAAACTGTGCATCTGCTGAAATTCCAACCTCTTACAACAATACTCTGAATCATAACCTATATCTGCATATCATACAACAACTGTATGAGGAACGGATATGGAGAGGAGGGGATTCTTTTTCTTCTGTATAGTGAAAGTAGCAGACAAATGTAACAAATACATGTGTTAGTCCTCTCTACAGATATACAAATTGGACTAGCTGTTATAAAGCACAGAATCAAGTAGTAAAAGTCATTTCCTTGAGCTGAAGTTTAAATGATATTGTCAGCTTGAAATGCTGTCAATTTCAACAAATTTATTAAAAGTAATTTTGGGTACTATGCCTGCTGCTTGCTGATTTTTATGTTTACAGAACCATATTTCTGGTTTTTAAAAGTTATTTTCTGTGCCCTAGAGCTATACAAAGACACAAAGAAAATAAGGAGAAAAAAACTGACTTTTCAGATGAAACAACAAAACTTGTTTTAGGCAAACTTCTGTCAATTAAATAAAGTAAGGAAAGGGGGAAAAGTGGCTCTTTTCCTCCAATCTTTAAACTACAGCAATCTTAGGCATAACTTGTAACAAGAGTAGGTAAGTATGTATCAAGCTAAAGAGATTTAAACTGTCCTTTTTACAGAGCATGCTCATTAAATACTTACATCATTTGCCCAGGATCCTGCAATAAGGAAGTTACCCGGCAATGCTAGTGGACTGAAAGCTAAACAACCAATGCTGTCATCAGGTGGAGATGTAACTTCAATATCCTGTAAAGACCAAAAAAATTACAAATATTCATACGTCATAGAACTTAATAATGTGTCTTCTAGTCATAGAGTAAATTAACAAAGTTCTGAGTTTTGCAAAATAGATAGTACGTGAAAAAATATTTAAAAGGCAACAATAATGAATCACAAGTGGTACTTTATTTATTTTGACAAATGTTGTTTAAATTATAATTTATAATAAACTAATAAGTTTACTGCTGATATAATAAGTAGGGAAGAAATCATTTGCATGTAGAATAGCGAGACTGTTATAGTACAATTTATTTCTTTTGTAGTTCACCATTATTCTTTGCCTTTAACTTCAAGGTCCTGTGGATCTAAGTTTGGCAAGTTTCCAAAAGACTGTACCTTTATAACACCTATAATCATCAGAATTATACACACAATCAAGGTAACTGTACACAAAACTGTACCAAACTTGTTCGAAAATCAGGCCCACTAAGTTCATTGAAATAACATGCTGTTCTATTAGATTGCTAGAATCCTCTAACCAGTCTAACGAACACAGAAATGCAATGGCAAAACCATTGCTTGATCCATGCTAGAAGTGTGCTTGTGAACTATTTTTCAATACTGCCATTGATAGCAGTTTCCTGACAGCGTACAGGGTATTATCACCATTCCTCATTGTAAGGCGTGTTAGCCAAGACTGTTATACAGACTATGCCCCTGCCTCATATAGTCCATAGCACCGTTTCTGGGTCAAATTCAATTGCAAACCATGTTAGGTTGTAACCATGTTTGACAACCGTCTCAAACAGTTACAAACCACAGTGTGGTTCGGGCCTAAATCTTCTTCCTTGGGAAATAAGAAGAGGGATATTCATAACTGCATTTGGTAACAAACCCTGAAACTTCTCAATACTTAGGAAGAATGAATTTGGGGAAAGAGAGAGAAAGTAAATAAATACATGCTCATGTTCACTCCTGATTCCTGGAAAGGAGATTGCCTGATACCCACTGTTTACATATAGGTTAATACAAGTACCTTCATGGGGTTGTGATTATCTGTTGCTGTATTTCCAAACATGCTGGTACCACCAGCTCCAAACCCTGAAGTTGATCCAAACAAACTCATCTTGGCCCTGCAAATGACAAGAATGCCCATTAAAAGCAACAGACCTTTACTTGGGGACATAGGAAGTGTTGTACTAGATCAGAGTGGTCCATCTAGTTCAGTATCCTTTCTCTAACAGCCAGTACCAGATGGTCTAGAGGAAGGTGGGGGGGAGAACAAACAACATAGTGGACAATTATAAAATAACCTGCTCACAAAATAAGTTTCTTCTTACCCCTGTCAGAGATTTAACTTTGTGTGTGTGTTTGTGTGCGCGCAAGTTTCTGCAATGTTTATTCAACGCAAGTGTTGGCCTTGGCCTCAGCCTCATTTTCCCCAGAAAATCTGATTTTGGAGGGTCAACAATTCCTTCAATGAGCAATAACCACAGTTCACCTTAATCTCATTGGGCTTGTGCAGAGACATAGCCAGAGAGCTTTGGAAAACATTGCTGCCTTTGTCTTTCTTATTATTTAATAACAGTATTTTTGCTCAACAGTAGTTGTGCTATGCAACACTCCAAACACCCTTTGGAAACAAAGAAGAAACTTCATAAATAAAAGCTATTACACTGGGGAAGGGTACACAGAGAGAGGGAAAAGGATACTTTCTAATCAGGTAGGACCATTTGGTGGGGGAGGGAGAAACTGTATAATAAACATTGACAGGTCAGCGGATGAGGGGTGTAAAATTAATTGTTTCAATGAGTTTACATGTCTGGGGAGCAGTTTACACTGAAGCAGGGAGCATTAGGAGGGGAAATAGGGGCTGTAGGGTGGGGAGGAAGGAGCAGTTGCTGACTGACAGGAGAGAGCTGGGGCAGTTGCTGGGGGATGGGGGCAGTGGCTACCTGACAGGAGAGAGCTCAGCTGGGGCAGTTGCTAGGGGACAGGAGAGAGCTGGGGCAGTTGCTGAGGGACAGGGCCCATTGCTGGGGGACAGAAGACACCTGGGGCAGTTGCTGGGGGGACAGGAAACACCTGGGGCAGTTGCTGGGGGATGGGGCCAGTTGCTGGGGGATGGAAGGGGGGCAGGTGACAGGAGAGAGCTGGGCCAGTTGCTGGGGGACAGGAGACACCTGGGCCAGTTGCTGGAGGATAGAGGCAGCGGCTGGCTGACAGGACAGAGCTGGGCCAGTTGCGTTGGAGGCAGGGGGCCAGGAAACACCTGGGGCAGTTGCGGGGGGACAGGAGAGAGCTGGGGCAGTTGCTGAGGGACAGGGCCCGTTGCTGGGGGACAGAAGACACCTGGGGCAGTTGCTGGGGGGAGGGGGGGGACAGGAGACACCTGGGCCGGTTGTTGGAGGATGGAGGCAGCGGCTGGCTGACAGGACAGAGCTGGGCCAGTTGCGGGGGGGGGGGGGGGGGGGGACAGGAGACACTTGGGCCAGTTGCGGGGGGAGGGGGGGGACAGGAGACACCTGGGCCGGTTGTTGGAGGATGGAGGCAGCGGCTGGCTGACAGGACAGAGCTGGGCCAGTTGCGGGGCGGGGGGGGGGGGGGGGACAGGAGACACTTGGGCCAGTTGCGGGGGGGGGACAGGAGACACCTGGGCCAGTTGCGGGGGGCAGCAGGGAGATGGGGCGCGGCCGCCGGGTGCCCATCGGGAGCTCTCCAGCGGAGAGCGGGCCAGGGGCGGACCCGGAGGGAAGGAAGGGGTGCTACTGCCAGGGAGGGAGGCGCTGAGAGGACACGGGAGCGGGAGTCTCCGGGGAGATGTTGGGCGCAGACACTGGACTCGGCCTGCCCCGGTGAGGGACACTCCGCACTTACCCAAGAGCCGGGCTACGAGCCTGCTTCTAAGGGAGCGTGAGGCGAGGAGGGCGGGACAGCACCACCGGCTCACACACGGCCGAGCCGGAACAGGCCGCTTTCCACTGCGCATGCGCTACCAGGGGCTGAGCTCACAGAGGGAAAAGGGGCGGGGCTGACTCGGAGCGCGGGAGTGCTGCCGGACGGGGGATAATGGGGCAGGAACGGGGTCATGTGACCAGGGCATTGCACACTTGTGCACGCGCCGGCCTATGGTGTTGCGGGTGGCAGAGCTGTGTTAGCAAGGCCCAGGGTGCATATTGCTTAGGGCCCGTGGGCAACTCTGCTATTTTTCCCCATCAAGAAGGAAAACTGTTATCCTGTAGTTAATTATTCATAACAACTTGAGGCAGGAGGCCCAAAGACAATAGGGTGGCACCAGAGAAAAAGGTGCATCTGATCACTTAAATTCTTTTGCCAAAAGGCTAAACAAACCTTTAAAGATTACATGGAAACATACTTAATGAGAACGTACTTACATAATTAACACCTTCTTAAGAAGAATAGACATGTAACCTTATACTATGTTGGGATGGTGGAATAGGACCAACCAAGTTGTGATGGTTATATCAAGCAATATAGGACAGGAAATGTCCCACATCAGTTACCAGCCGAGAAAAGTGGAATTTTAATGATCGTAAGAATTTATTACAGCTACTGATTAAACAAGACACCAGTGCATTAATTTTCCGGTCTAGGCTATTTTTGTAGCTAGACACTTGAAGTGATGCAAATGACAGAGTGCCACAGTGCAGCAGAACTAGGGTACTGTACAGTAGGTAGAAAAAAAAAGTGATTCTCTTTTAAATAAAAGAACAAGTGATATAGTCTACAGACTTTTTTCCTTGTCAGGTACTAATTTGATGTACTGTAGCTTAAATTGCAGTTCTATGAAAAGTAACTGTAGAAACAGCACGTTCTTATTCATAAATTCATGGATTCCAAGGCCAGAAGGGACCACTGTGATCCTTTAACCTGACCGCCTGTATAACATGGACCATAGAACTTCCACCTAAAAATTCCTAGATCATATCTTTTAGAAAAGCATCCAGTAGAGACAATCTCTCTGCATTCAGTTGTATATAATTACTTAACTTATTTTTTGTCACTTTTTATTCCTGTCAGCATTTTAGCACCAACAAAACTACCGTATATACTTGATCATAAGCCAGTTCGTTTATAAGCTGACCCCCCCAAGATGGATAAGTAAAAATGGAAAAAATTTATAACCCGTTCATAAACCGACTATAATTCAGGGGTCAGTAAACTTTGGCTCCCGGGCCATCAGGATAAGCCGCTGGTGGGCCAAGGTGGTTTGTTTACTCGCACGTCTGCAGGCACAGAGGTAAACCTAAGTAAACAAAGAGTCCTGGCGCACCAGCTGCTTACCCTGACGGGCCAGGACAGCAACTGGTGGGGAAATTTTTTTGGGGGGAGAAGCTGGGAGTCAGGGAAGTAACCCCTGTGACCAACCCCCACATGACCCCACCTCTAGCTGGGACCCCCACACTCTCCCTATCCCATCCCTTCCCATCTTATCTGGGGAGGGCCAGGGGAGGATGTCTCTGGCCTGGCTGGAGCTATTCCAGCAGGCTGGGCAGCACAGCCGCAGCCTGCTCCGGTGGTCCAGACCGGGTGGTGCAGCCGCAGCATGTTCCAGCGGGCTGGGCCGGGCAGCACGGCCGCAGCGTGCTCTGGTGGCGCGGTCACAGCCTGGTCTGGGGGGCGGGGCCAAGCGGCACGTCTGCAGCCGGCCAGCCCCGGAGCTGCAGCTGCTTCAGGGGCTGGGGGGAGAGCAGCGTGGCCAGAAGTGGAGAGACTCAGCCCCGCCTCTTCCCTTCTGGTTCTGCTGGTTGTGCTGCCTCTCCTTGCTCCCTCTGTTGGGGGGAGGGGCTGTCTGTGTCCCACCTCTCCCTCTGTATACCCGTTCAGAAGCCGACCCCCTTCTCTGGTGCTTCCCTCTTTTGCTAAAAAAATTCGGCTTATGAGCGAGTATATACGGTAAGTGGTCTATGGATTCTATTGTCCTATACATCATTAACAGAATTGTTTACTAAATTCTAATCAGTAAAAAAATGCTTGCTCACTTGTGGATTGCAATGGGGGTGTAGTAACTGAGGCATAATTTGGCCTGCAGAACCTTATTACTGTTGCGCAAGAATGAAAGAACCCATCTTGACTTTCTGATCTCAGCTTGGGTTTATGGAGTTAGCAGTTAGAATAGTCATCTCTTTTATCTGCAAGCTAAGCACATTTGTTATGGATTCATTTATGAGGAACATGAAATGCCATGTTTATAGTAACTTTTCAGAAGATTGTACCTTAAAAATATTACAGTAATTTAAATTACTTCCCTGTCTTCAAAAGTAAAACATATCAGAAGACACAGATTTAGTTTGATTGTGCTTTAAAGTAGACTGTGAATTAACTGACACAAATTTAAACAAATATAACTTTTTAATTTCTCCCCTCAAAATACATTTCAATATCTTTTTAAGGAGAATACTTTTACAGTTGGAATTATTGCTACAGTTATGTACAATAGCCACAAAATGGAAAGAAAAAATGGTATTTAAAATATGTTCATGTCCTTAAGGTACACTAGGGAAAAACAATCAAAATTGTAAAGAAATGAAACTATTGACATAATTAAAAAAAATGTAATAAGGAGCTGAGGCAAACCTCTACATCTCTTCACTGAATATGTAGAACAATTGCCAGAAATAATGCAATGTTATGCAATTTTTGTAAATAGTGGCTTATATTATAATAGCTCCAAAACAAATCCACATCAGGAAACAGTTGATCTACAAACAAATATTCAGATCCATCCACCAAATTGCAATTTGCTTGGTAGATACACCCTGGAAAGGTAATCTGATGAAAGAGAAGTCAAAGCTTGAATTTCAGCCTTCATTTTAGATGCTGCCATAATTTCCATCTGAAAAAGAAAAAATTGCAAATTAATGTACTGTTGAGAATGGCCTGACCCATAGGGTGATGTAATTAAATGTTTAAATTACATTAGATTTGCTTAATATTTATCATAAAGAGATGTGCTCTCTATTGTGCAGCACATAGCAAAATCATAGCAATTCATACAACAGGGCAGTGTAAACAGATGGGGAAAGCAAACAATATGTTTTCCCACTATGTAACCACTATATATTATATCTGCATGAACTGTGCTTTGTATTCTGAATTATGCAGACCAAGCCAGAGGTGGAGGTTAAGTAATTGTTCCACATGGCATGTTCCCTCTCTTCAAGAGATGTAATTTATTCTGTGATATTTAGAACTGTAGTAAACCCCCTCTAAAACATATGATCATCAGATGGCCAATGGGAGCAAAGCCTATCATGCTGCTAGTTCTTTGTTGGGGATGGAACTATGAGGCACATTGGTACAGAGACAGCCTGCATGGCTCTCAATCCTGACCACTCCAGGTGGAGTGCAGCAAAACCTTATTGGTTCTGCTATGTTCAGAGCTCACAATAGCCAGGAGGGATGGCATTGGGGTAGATAGGATTTGTTCTTTAGGGATTAAGAAACAGAAAACAATATAATTTCTTCATACTTCTTTTTTCCACATTGGTTGGCAAGCCACATAAGGTCTCTTCTGCATACTGGCGAGTTTATTTTGATCTTGTTTAGTAAGTGGAATCAATGCATCTTTGCGTATATTTAATCTGAAAAAATGGATAAAAGTTTTAGCCTAATTAATATTTTTTTTAAACTACATATCGTTTCCAACTTAAATTACGATTTCCAATCATCAAAATGCTCTATAAAAAAAACTATAAGTTTATTGAGAGCAGAATCAACAGTTAATTGTCTTTTCTTTTGTGGATTTAAATCAGACTTAATGTTACATATACTTTTTGTGATAGAATAGAGGGATAATTAGATTTCTTCTAGAAAATAACTAACCTTTCAATATCAGATGGAAGGAGACCAAGCCATCTTATAGCTGGAACTGTGAGATGATGGGCTTCAAAAGACATTGACTACAATATGAAATGTCATATATTATGTTCAGTGTCCCTTTAATTTGAATTATTTATGTTAATCTTTGAGAAAATATTTATGCTTTTTTTAGGACGGGGTCAAGTTTTGTAAAAATGAAGCTAACTCTGTTCACAAGCAGAACTCTTTATGAAACTCAGGCTTGTAGAAATTGGGACAATTGGCTGAAGTAGGTAAACCAAAACACAGGGAGTGAAAGGGGGGAAATTAAAATCCAGCTGGGGCCCCAGGGGGCCTGCACCCACTCCCAGAGAACTGTGCAGAGGACAGTCTGCCCCCCTTAGCCATGAGAGCTCGAGTAGAGCCAGTCAGAAACTCAAGTCAGCTGGAGCAGAGACAAGCAGCTATAGCATATATTTGGACAGGTGACCTGATAGTTTTTACTGTGGACATTTTCTCCCCTCTGCGGATTTTCTGTCCAATTCACTTCCCCCTCTCCGTCAGCGTGTCTTTGCCTAATTCTACTTGCCCTCCATACTTTTCCTCTCTCTCTTTCCTTCTTACCCCCACTCCTTGCAGTATAATGTACCCTCTCCTTTCTTTTCTCTCTGTGTTAGGTAACCCCTTCCCAACAAAACCTCTCAAAATTAATAAATAATAGTAAATATTAATAATAATAAATAATAAAAAATCTGGGAACATAACATGCTGTTTGCAAACTATCACATTGTTCACTCTGCTTATGTTATATCTCCTCCCTTCATTCTATATCGGTCTTGTCTATATAGACTGTAAGCTCTCTTTAGGGCAAGGACTGTGACTTACTATATGGACTACATTGCCTAGAACAGTGCAGCACAGATCTCACTTGGGGCCCCCTGACCACTACTGTACCACAAATAATACATAATAATAATATGGACAATTTTGTATAGCAGGCAAAACTTCACATTTTGTTAGATTTTAAAAAAATGAAAAATCTGCCATTTTCACACAATTTATTTTTGTTATGGCAAAAGCCAACTTTTTGCGACTGAAAAAAACTTGTTTAAAAAAAAAAGCACCCTCGGACCCAACGTTGTTTCTTAGTGTTAAAAAAAAAAGAAAACACCCATCCGAACTACACTTTAACAGTTTTCACATTCCAGCTCCAAGGCCGGATGATAAAATAATTAAGTAAACCTGAAGTGGAAAACAACTGTACTCACCACAGATCCATACTTGTAGATGCACATTATTTCTATACCTAATTTACAGAATACCAAATGTCACATATCTATTTGTCTACATTTTGGGCGTGATTCACCATTGTGTTAGTTTCATGCTTATGTAAGCCCATTTGAGTTACATTGGTGTAAAACTGGACTGATGAATCAGGCCCTTTATGTTTTACAATTAGCTTTACAGCATATTGTCATATACAATCAACATTTTTGATAATGTGACACTTACCTCAATATATTTAATATTTCATACCTGTTATGCTTAGGCATCATACAAAAGTAATGGACACCTGAATCTTGTTTTTTTACATATTATACCATGTCTGTCACAAAAAACCAGCATCTCTTACTTTGTCCTACGGCAACTTAATAGAATTCAACATTGATGGTTTAATCAATTATTCTAAATTTTCATACTTTTCATTTGACAGTCTTAATATTTTAATTATTTTATGTGCTAATTGTTCAGATAATTTATTAGCATTTTTCCTTTCACCGTCTGATAAAGGAACATTATCAGTGTTTTCAGATCTACAGTTTTACCTCTTAGGTCTGGTCTATGCTATCGGCCTCTATCGGTATAACTATGTCGCTCAGGAGTGTGAAAAATCCACACCCTTGAGCGACACAGTTATCCCAATCTAAACCCCTGGTGTAAACAGTGCTATGCCGGCAGAAGAGCTTCTCCCATCGACGTAGCTACTGCATCAGTGTAGAGCGTCTTCATTAAAGCACTACAGCGGCACAGCAGTGCAGCTGTGCTGATGCAGCATTTTAAGAGTAGACCTGCCCTTACTGTCCCCTTAAGAAACAACATTTTGATAACTGCCTCTCAGATAATATATTCCATTGTTGTTTGCAATGTTGTATCCATATTGGACCCAGAATCTGAGAGAGACAAGGTGGGTGAAGTAATATCTTTTATTGGATCAATTTCTGTTGGTGGAAGGGACAAGCTTTTAAGCTCTTCTTTAGGTCTGGAATACATAACCAGAGTCTCATAGCTCAATACAAGGTGGGACAGGTTGTTAACCATAAGGTGTTAACACATATTGCAAGAAGCCACTTAGGCCTGGTCTACACTGGGGGGATCGATCTAAGATACGCAACTTCAGCTACGAGAATAGCCTATCTTGGATCAAATTAAAATTACTTACTTTGCGTCCTCACGGCACGCTGCGGCTCCCCCCGACTTTGCTTCTGCCTCTCGCCGAGCTGGAGTTCAGCAGTCGACGGGAGAGCGATCGGGGATCAATTTATTGCGTCTACAGTACACGTGATAAATCGATCCCCGATAGATCGATCGCTACCCGATCCGGCGGGTAGTGTAGACGTACCCTTAGAGTGAAGTGGGCAATTAACACCTCTACAATCGTAGGACAAAAGAGGGTTAGTAGGTTACAGGGATCACCACAGATCCAATACTATCCCAGACACACCAAGAAATCCATTATCTACAGCCAGGCACTCAAATACCACAGAATATGCTCTGGGAAGAACATGTGGGATATACACCTTAACACACTTAAGATCACCTTCATCAAACAAGGACACTCCATCAGAGAAGTAGATCACATCATTGAATGGGCCACCCAAATACCCTGAGAGAACCTGCTTCAATACAGGAAAAGAACCTGCACCAACCACACACCCTTTGCTGTCACTTCCATCCCACACTGGAACCCATACAGGGTATCGTGAAACAATTACAACCCATACTTGATGTGGACCCCATCCTGAAAGAAATCTTTCCTGGACCCCAACTTCTATCCTTCAAACAACCCCCCAACCTTGCCAAGCTCATCATCAGAAGTAAACTCCCCACAGACCAGGAGACAACAACTCAAATTGGCACCACACCCTCCAGAACAAAAGATGCAAAACCTGCAGACGTATCTCCACCACTATAATGATCAATACCTGCCACAATACATCTTTCAAGATCTATGGGTTTTACACATGCCTATCACAACTTGTGGTGTACCTCATCCAGTGCATCAAATGCTCAGAAAACCATGATATGTGTGAAACCAGACAATCACTATGCTCTTGAATGAAAAATGATAAAAGACCAAAACAAAAACAAACCCATCACCCATGGGCAAATACTTTTCACAAAGCAATCACTCTATAGCTTACCTATCAGTCCTCATCCTCAAAGGCAACCTGCATAACACCTTCCAAAGGCAAGCATGGGAACTTAAATTTGTAACTCTGCTAGACACTAAAAATCATGGTCTCAACAGAGAATGGTTTTCCGGCTCATTACAACTATTTGTAACTACTAATCTGCCTTTGTCCTATAACTGTAGAGGTGTTAATAGATTTCTTACGTGTGTTAACTCTTAGGATATGTCTACACTGGAAACTTCAAAGCGCTGCCGTGGGAATGCTCCCGTGGCAGCGCTTTGAAGTGCGAATGTGGTCTCTCCCAGCGCTCCTGGTAATCCACCTCCATGAGGGGTTTAGCTCCGAGTGCTGGGAGCGTGGCTCCCAGCGCTTGGAGCCTGTCTACACTAGCGCTTCAAAGTGCTCAGACTTGCTGCACTCAGGGGGGTGATTTTTCACACCCCTGTGCCAGCAAGTTAGAGCGCTATAAAATGTAAGTGTAGACAAGCCCTTAGGCTTGGCAATCTGTTCCACCATATATTTATTTGTGAGACTCTGGTTATGATTTCCAGTCTTTAGGAAGAGTTCTGTGAAGCTCACAAGCTTATCTTTTCCACCAATAGAACTTAGTCCAATAAAAGATACAGTACTACTTCACCCACCTTGTCTTCCTCAGACAATAGTAAGAACCAACCAGCTCTCAAAAAGAAAGATATAACAGTTCAAATGAGCATCTCCTATTTTACAGTCAATGGATGAAATCCTGATGCCATTAAAGTCAATTGCAAATATGCCACTGAGTTCAGCAGGGCAAAGATTTCACCCATTGTCTGTGGGAATACATGAAAACTGTTCTATGTTCTTCCAAAACAGAATTATACAGCTATGCAGTCAGGCTATGTTAAAATACGATATATAGATGGCTAAGAAAAACTTTTTCTTACTAAATCATATTTTAAATTTAGATCATTCTCTAAACAGTCAACTGTCAGTCTCAAGCATGCTTAATATATTTGGTTCTTTATTGTCCTAAGGAATATTTACTGAATTTCCTTCACTACAGAATAAAACACTACTGTTCTAGTGTTTATTTTCTGTTATTTAACTAATGGCAGTCAGAACATTTTTAGTGAAATGAAATCCTGCCCATCTGATTTCCTTTCTGATTCAGTAAATCAGGTTTCAAGCTAAACTGGGTTGTTTAGAGTTCAGCATTTTTTGTTTTTCATCATAAACTAAGTTGCTCTGCTAATCATAACATTAATATATGACATTAAACACTGGCAAAATATTATTTAAATTATTCGATATTACTAAACATTTTAATGTCATGTTTTAATCAAATGTCTTTTTCACTGAAAGCACCGCTGAGAGAAAATTGACCTTAATTTACATTCCATCTTGTTTTTGGTTCAAGTTCCAGTTAATTATATTGTATTATTAATTGGTAATGGAGACTACTACTTAATTAAAATGCATATTAACAGCTACTAATTTATAGATTTTTAAAAATGGGATTCCATAACCACACCTAGTTCTGAGCAAAAGCCCAGTCAACATGGAGGGTGTCAAGCTCTTCTTCAATGTCTCAGTTTTTACCCGTCTTTCCATTGTACCTCATTTTAAGTTTTAACGATCAGCATTCTAACTATCCTTAGTCATAAATTCGTTAAACAAAGCTATACATTAGTTTAGAAAAAGTCACATTTCAAAGAGTAATTACAAAACTACACATCAAGAAGCATGTTCTGTAGTTGAATCATCAGCTTCTTAAAGCTTGCTTCCCACTCCAGCAACGAGTTACCTTCCACCAGCTCTCAGCTTCATTGCTTTTCCCCACATCATTGTCACAGAAATATGGAGACAGCAAAGATTCTGTCATCCATTAGGTCTGACTCTCCTGCCTCCCACATAATGGTGGGAGAAAGACTGTAGCGCCTATGATGGCAACTGGAATAATTCCTCATGCTCCATCCCCAATATTCTTTGCAAAACTGAAGAGGCAAAATGTCATTGTCCATGATGTCTCTATCAAAGTATAGTGAAAATTTAAAAGAGAAACAACAAAAACCATACACTTTCACCAGGAAAAAGTTATAAACTTGTGAATAAATCTATATTCAGGATTCAAATTTTAGCTGTAGAACACAGTAATATGCATTTTTATTTTACTTAAAACACATCATACTACTTTCTTAGGGCTAAATCCAGTACGCCTTAATTTGACAAAACTCCCATTAGAGTCAATGGGAATTTTGCATGAGTTGCGACTGGAGGATTGGACCTGCAGTACATAACTGTTTGTCTATTAGAAGAAAACAAAACTGTGACATTTTAAAATATTTCCTGTTTTTGCTTTTTCCAATGGGACAATATCCAAAGCACCATTATGAGATGAGTCATCATACTGGTAGCTCTAAGTGATCCTGCATTAAAAGGCACGCCCCTAATTTTAGACTAAAATTGGCTCTAACCAACATCAAGTTTGTAGTATTTAGCTTTCAGAATGGTAATTTACTGACATTACAAGTGTTGGATTATGAGGGTGGAGCTATAAAGAATGTTGGTTACCCTAAATCAAATTAAAAAAAAAAATCACGTTGAAATCATCTTGTACTATTTTTTTCATGTCTATTATTTTGCATTTGCCTCACATTTGGGCCTTGGCTGAGAAGTGTATGCATCACAGTATATATAAAGTTCTGCTGAGAGTATGTGGCTAGCTTTCCTCTAGTCCCAAATTGGGAAAAGGATGCAAAAAGCCCTATTCCATCCTCCCATACACCTGCCAAGGAGCAGCTATAGTCTAAGGGTGGACTATTCAAAAATGCCTAATGGCCAGATTTTCAAAGGTACTTAGGTGCTTAAAGACGCAGATAGGCACCTAATGGGCTTTTTAATAGCCCCAAGGCACTTAAGTTCCTTTGATATAAATGAGTTAGGCGCCTAGGCACTCTTGAAAATCCCACGAGGTGCCTATTTGCAACTTTAGGTGCACAAGTACCTTTAAAAATCTGATCCTAAGTGACTTTGACTCACAAGTTCTATGGAAAGTCCTTTCACTCCTTAGGCACAAGGTCCAGGATTGCCTAGAGCCAACAGCTGTGTTTGTCACCCCAGAGGGTGAGGAATGCCCCAGTTCTGCATTAAACAGTGGAGGAAGGCCAGCATAGATGTCACAGTACTCCTCAGTACTCCTGCAGGCATTCTGGTTGAGTTTAGAAATTTCTGCTTTGATGGGAACCTCCATTCACATACCCATAACATGAGCTCGGGTCTTAAAAGTCAAATAAATAAGGTTCTATTCTGCTGTTAGCATGCAATTACCATGTGGATCTGCATCCATGAGGGTGAAAATAGGAATATGACATGTATCCCACAACTTTCTGACTAGAAGTCTTGTGTTCAGATCTGGTACTCCTTTTCCCTAAGGGAAAATAAAATAAAATCATATGTTTTGGAATTAACTAAAACAAAGTCTGACTAGACACGTGCTTAGATATGTCATAAAAAACAGTAGGAACATTTGTCCTGCAGTTATTGTGTAGGGAGAAGATGGTTGCCCCTATTGTAGCTCCAAGAAAAGTTACAAAGCAGCATGGCACATGTCCTGTATGGGTACGTCTTCACTTACCGGAGGGTCCGGCGGCAGGCAATCGATGTTCTGGGATCGATTTATCGCGTCTGGTTAAGACGCGATAAATCGATCCTGGATCGATCTCGGAAGTGCTCGCCGTCGACGCCGGTACTCCAGCTCGCCGAGAGGAGTACACGGCATCGACGGGGGAGCCTGCCTGCCGCGTCTG
This sequence comes from Chrysemys picta bellii, assembly GCF_011386835.1. Taxonomy (NCBI): domain Eukaryota; kingdom Metazoa; phylum Chordata; order Testudines; family Emydidae; genus Chrysemys; species Chrysemys picta. The sequence continues at coordinate 43,427,026 of NC_088803.1, read as the reverse complement.
GACCCGCGGTAAGTTCGGACTAAGGTACTTCGAATTCAGCTACGTTATTAACGTAGCTGAATTTGCGTACCTTAGTCCGAAGTGGGGGCTTAGTGGGGACCAGGCCTATGATAGGCACCCTGGGTATAGGAGAGGGAAGAACGGCGTAACAGGTATGCACACAGGCATAATCAGATGTCTGTATCAAGCCATGCTCACTATAAAAAAAACCTGTGCTTTTTTTCATATTAATGGCACAAAAAGAATATGTAAGGTGGCTGTAAATATGGGTGGACTTCACCTGGATTTGGGCACACATATATATATACTTCAAAAGTAGTATTGTGTGTGTTTCTGAGGGATGGGTGAGGTAAGCTACTTTCCTTACAGTAGCCAGAATTTTCCCCTTTGTTCTTTCATTACAAATCAAAAGAAACAAACAAAAAAACCCCTCAACAACAACCACTACGATCTGTTCCATTCGTGCTCCTCTACATTTAGGAAATCTTCACAATAATTTGATTTCAGGAGCTATTCTCTTTACTTGATTTGTGCAATCTCAAAAAACCCCTTAATCCATGGATTATTAATTTAACCAATTGTAATACCGTTTTTAAACACAGTATATCATGTCATATGTTGTTTACATGTTTTTTAAAAAATACTAAGTTACATATTCCACATTTCATTCTATTATATGGCAGAATTAAGAGTACTAATTACAACCTTATTTGAAACGTTTTTGGAAAAGAAGATTATAAAATGTGTATTTGTAAATATGTATAAGAACAGAAAATACCTTTCTGCCTTAAATATAATTCAGTTTTTCTCCATTTTTATGGTATTATTTTAATAAAAATGGAGGAAAATGTTGGAGTTAAACATTTCTTATTTTAATTTTAATATATTTGAAGCTATTTTTGGAAATCACCATACTGTTACTATATTATTAAAACTCTTAATTCTAGAGGTGGAATGTGAAATGTCAGATGCATACCGTAATCATTATGCATGGAGACAATTTATTGCAGAAGTCATCATCCAGGAGCCTCTGAAAAGTTGCATCTTTTTCTACAATCAGTATAAATTTTGCATCTGTGATCACATCTTTGATATTAAGGCTAGCTACATATAAAATGAAATCTGTGGCATTGTATTATATTAATCAACTACAAAATGAATGCTCTAATATACTTGTTTTCAAGCCAAAGGCAGTGCTCATAACTCAGTTTCAGAGCCAAGAAGTAGAGAAAAAAAATCATAAAAAACATTATTTAACTTGGAGTATTCTTTGTTTATACTTTTTTTTTAGTCTACAATTAGACTTCTTCCTTAAAGGATACTTCTAATTCCTTGAACATTAGATGGCACAACTGCCTAAAACAACAAAAATGAAATTAATAATTTTAAATAGAGAAAATGATGTATTTTAAAACAACGACATAAGGTAATGAAGGTCAAAATTACATCCTGAAACGACCATTCATCTTTTTATATACAGCATTGCTCTTGACACCGTCACTGCTTTATAGGCATATTCTATCCTATAAAGCCTGCTGTGAAGCAAGGATGTATAGGGATCCTACTACTACCATAAGGCATCTTTCAAAAATATATGATGCTACTTGCACGCAGGATCACCCATCACATGATCACTACATGGTGATGCAGCTCCCCATTTTCCTTTGCGTTTTAGCCAGGAAAAAACCACTGGGTGTGAGACTGCAAGTTTAAAGCAAGTTTAAAAATGTAATTGGATGCTTGTTAAAGATCTTTACAAAAGACCTTTAAACTCCAGCTTTTGATAACCTCTATTTGGAGTTTGTTTTATATTTCTAACTGTTTTGTAACAGATAATTTGAGATGGTAATGCTTACTTCACATCTCAGATTAGGATTTGGCTCAGTCTGGCAAACATATGGATGAAATAGCAGGAAATGAAAGAAGATCTTGGCAAAATAGTCTGTATATATTGACATGTGTGGTCTGTTTTAATTTCTTACTGCTGTATCATCTCAGGTGCCAATGTGGACCAACTCCATAAATAGAAATGTGAGGCCCTGTAGAGGAGCATGGATAATGGAGATCTTTAAAGTTCTGATTTAGATTAAAAACAAAGTACAGATAGATAAGGTTTTCTTTCCATTTTTAAATCATTCACTTGTGCTTAGAATAGAAACATTGTCCAGGGAATGATAGCGGAAGTCAGAAAATCAGTTTTATTTCCTGCTTTCTACTCACTAGCAGCATGACATTGGGCAAATCTGTCAGGCTTAGACTTTCAAAAGAACTCAGCTCCCATTTAAGGCAGTGCATCGATTTTCAAAATCTCAGCCCAACTATTGGTGTTGAGCATTTGAAAATCTGACTCTTAACTTCTCTTTACCTCAGTTTTCTCATCTGTATGAGGTTGATGACAGAACTCTTTCTGATGTCTGTAAGTGGGATGATTATAAATAGCTCTTTCTAATATGTGAGACCCTATTGTTATAAGCCATAATGTGGCGCAATACTTGGATACGAATGAGTTGAAGTCTTTTACTTACACTGATGGAAGTCACGAGTGCCTCCACTGAACTCAGTGGGTTTTTATTGGTGTAAAACTTGTGTAAGTGAGAAGAGAATCAGGTCCATGAATAAATTCCTGGCTCTGAATATATGGCTTTATTCACTGTATGTACTTTTACTAACACAGATCCTAGTGGCATGCCCATTGCAGTGAAAGGTGCACCCAGAGGACAGGGTCAGAGTACTGCAAAGGGATTGTTCTCCAACTCTGCCAGAAACGCACATGGTCAAAAATTGTGTGTGTTCATGTGCCCGGGACACTCAAATTCAGAGCATAACATAGACAGATCAATGTCATAGAGAGCCTCAACCACAAATTAAATGTCTTCCTCTGCAGAACTTCCAATATGGAAGGTAATCAGGACCAGCTCTAGGCACCAGCAAAGCAAGCACGTGGCAATTCCAGGGACGGCATTCCGGCCATTTTTCTTTCTTTTTTTTTTTTTGCCTGGACAGTTCTCGGAATTTGGGGCGGCAAATTTTTTGCTTGGGGAGGCAAAAAACCTAGTGCCGACCCTGAAGGTAATGTAAACATAGTTTGCTCTTCCCAAGAGGTAAGTGCTTCTGTTGATTCTATAGCTGACCCCCAAATTTACAATACATAAAGCGCACAGAAATTACATTCAAAAGTATATGGAGGCTTTGATCTTACAGTCCTTTCTCATGCAAAATTTTTGCTGCATTCCTTAAGAATTTTGAACGTATAACATTTGTAGGAAGTGGGCATTAGTAGTGAGAGTTTAAGTAATGTCTAAGTTTGCCACAGGCACAAATGTACATACATTAATAAATTAGGTCACAACAAATATAGGAAATCACACAATATAGGAAATCACACAAACTTGGACATAAAAATGTTAATATTAGTAATACATACTGTTGCACTGCATGTACAATTCACTTTCGTACCATCTTCCTCAGTATAACTTAAGTTACCAGCAATGCAACCTTTAGTTGTAGACAGCTGGGGGGAAAAAATAGCAGTAACTCAAGTTTTGTATAGTAAATTTTGTACATTGGATAGGAAAAGTTGAGTCAGCTACAAAAGACTTCTGACCAGAAATAAGCTGTTACTGATCATTATTATCATCATGAAGTACAGAGTTTTTTTTAGTTTATTCATCCTACATAACTTAACATATGCTATTAATTGTGTTTACAGAGAAAAAATGTTACAAATGTCAAGGCATGAAACAAATATAAAATCTGAAAGGATGCCATGTTCCTCTGTTAGATATGTTAAACCCTCATTTAGACCCCAAATCAGCAAACCACTCAAGCACAAATTACTGAATCAAGGCCTTAGATTGTAAGGCTGAAATCCTGGTTTAATTGAAGTCAATGGTAAAACTCCCATCAGCTTCAAAAGAGCCAGCATTTTACCTCAAGCGCTAGTACATCTGTGAGCGTTATAAAAATAATAAATAAAGAATGTATTTTATTTAACAAAATTACAATTTTTAATTTTTGCTACATACATACTTCCTACCAATCATTTTCTTACTTTTTCAGTTGTTCATATAATGCAATATATATGATTTAATAAATAATAATAATAATAACCATAAGCAACTACTTACTATATGTAGACTTCTCCTAGGTATCTTAAGCATGCAGGAAATGTCATTGACTATATTGTCCACAACACTCTGGCTACCAAATAGTAGTGTATCACTGTAATATATATCTCTATCAAGATAAAATATTGTATTTGTAAAAATAAACTAATTTTAATACAATACTGATTGAATCATAGGATTCTGAGATTGTAAAAGAACATTTTAATGACAGCATGAATAATTAAATCAGTTTCAAACATTTTACGTATAAAAATGTGTTATGATATTTGACAAGCTTAATAGCTAGGTTCTTTCTTTATCTATATAAAATTCTTAAAATATATTTTCGATTTGCAGTTAGAGAAATGCAGTCTATTACCTTTTGGTTGCATATGTATTGTTTTGCACCATCTTGTAGATCACAGATAATATTTTAAGAATTAGAGCTGGAAAATAAAATCATATTTTAAACTTAGCCAGTATAAAGCTATAGAATAAATAAACTAAATTATATTATACATGAAAACAATGGCATAGGAGCTTAGTTATTTTTTGCAAAGTAACCCGTTTATTTTTAACAATTTAACAGTTCTATCCCACATTTTCAAAACTGTGTTTGCAGAAATGTGTGTGCAACAGGGATTTCCCTACACCCTCCCCTGCCCCCCGCCCCGGGAGTGTGTGTACATCCCTCCTGGATTTCCCCAACACACAATCCCCCTGTGGTCAATTAGTTACATGCAGTGTTGCAAATGTAGTCATTGGTTGGAAATTTGAATTGAAATCGAAACAAAAATGCATGCTTTAAAAGCATATACAGTATATAATAAAATACTTGTACCTGAAAAAGCATAATAGGTTTGAAAAGTATGAACAAAGACTAGCTTCCTCACACGATTGTTGTTGTTTTTTCCGTTTTGGTGATGTTGGCCAACCTTATAATTTCAAATTATGATTTGTAAGCAAGGTCTGAATGAGCTCTCCTCCAGCCTAGGTGCTGCTTCAAGGAGAGAGAGCTGGGGGCGAGCCCTCTCTCCCCACTGTAGCCCTGGGGAGCCCCACTGCACCCCAAACCCCTCATCCCTAGCCCCACCCCAGAGCCCACACCCCCAGCCAGAGTCCTCACCCCTCCACATCCCAACCCTCTGCCCCAGCCCTGAGCCCCCTCCCACACTCCAAACCCCTCGGCCCACATCACCTCCATATTGGTGCACATAACAAAATTCATTCCATACATGGGTGGGAAAAAATTAGAGGGAACACTGTTCAGGACCAGACTGTATTTACATGCACACACCTACTCTGCCTAGGTATCCAGCAGATAGAGCTGTGTTGTCCAAGTGATCAATTTTGGCTGGTGTTGGGTTACTAATCACTTTAGTATTGAATGCGGGGATAATTAAATATTGTTATTGTATGAGGAAAGGGCAGCAGAACTGTGCTTAGCTTGTCCTGATGAGGGGGTCACCCTCAGTGCTTAATTTGTGCCAGGGCTTGCCCAGGCTGAGCCCTGGCACCTCTAGGCTTGGCAGTTAATAGCCCCGGTGCCTGTTGGCTTGTCACATCAGCAATGAATATAAAAAACTTACTTGAGCCCCAGAATCTTTTTCATTGCAAATTAAGCACTGGTCACCCTGAACTGACCTTGTTAAGCAGGGGTTAAGCAGGGGTTTGGATGCCAGATCCCAGTATGGGGAGAGAGAGAGAGAGTGGGAGACAGGTGTTTTGCTTCGTGGTGCAGCCACAGAAACTAATTTCTACTGTATCAATCAGAAAGGTTCTATATTAATTATTAACTATTTCCATGGCAATTAACGTTATAATTTAACAGAGATGGGAAAGACTGGGTTAGGACTGGGGCTTAGAAGATAGATCTGAGTTTTGTTTTATTTATATACTTCTAATGACACAAAGTATGTTTTATTTCTTCTACCGAATACTGCAGTATGATAAACAAACCTAAAACAAAAGACAAAACTAATAGAGAACTCTGTTGCTATATTTTTAGCTTACCAAATTTTGGTGCTGATTTGGGACAGTCACTTTTTATTTTTCTTGTGGTATAATGAGAGATCATCTGTAGACCTACAGAATCTTTAAACCTGACATTTTGTGAACAAATAAAATAAAAAAGCTGATGAAGGGAAAGTACAATTAGTTATTCTGTGCCAGGTAGTTCACACTAAGCCTGTATTCCTGCAGTGAGAACTGCTAGTGCAGTTTCCAAGACCCAGGCAGAACCCCATTAACGTCAGTGGGGTGGCTGAACCCATCTGGAAAGCCAGTGTTACTAGCTACCTGGGGATCCACTATGCTGTTTCTATACTATACCACCTCCTGGAACAATAAGGTGTTTATATTTCCATCCAAGTACTCCATATTACCAAAATACTAACAATATTTATTTTAGATGCCCTTGACAATTTTAGCAAAGTGCCTCAACTCCGTCTCTAACACTTTGTGGATCAAACATCTTATGTTCCCTATTGCCTCAAAAATGGATTCATCAAAATTTCTTTTCGTCAATTTCACAGTTGCAGGATTAACAGTCACAAGATTATTGAAAGGTACAACCAGAACAAAATTTTTCCTAGTGCCATTTCTTATTAGGTAAGAATGATTTCTATAATTATTATTGTTGTTATAGATAATTTTTGTTCTAAAGCACAATGTTCCCACAAGAGTTCTGCATGTATTTATCCTGTTTTTAATAACTGATCTTTTTAAAAGTATCAATATTAAAATTACAATAATAGTTTTTAATACACTAACATAACACTTCTCTATTTCTTTACTTGTCACATGTATTGCCTCATGCATCCTTTAGGTGGCAGAACACACCACACAGCCTGAGAATGTGCAGGGTGTCACAATGGACAAGCACACCTAAATAAATAAGAGAAAAACTGCATATCTGAAGAGATATTAGAGCAACAAGGTTTTTGTTCATTGTTATTTTGTAATATCAAAGCTAAATTGGAGTATTTTGACAAATGTTACAAGCATCATCTTCAAATCTGATGCAACATAGAATGATGACACTTTTCAAAACTATCAGACTTAGGGCGATGGTAGTAATAATTATTTTATTGAGTATAATAGCACCATAACTGTATATGGTGTTTTATAGACAATATGTATGAGAAAAACGAACAGCAATTAAAATCTTCTCTCAAATCCATTTTATTTGGCTTTTTATTTTGGAATGACTTTTTGCTCTTGGACTGCAACACTGCAGAGAGGCGTTCCTGCTTTTCAGTTGGATGCACCCTATAGTGTACCTACCCATTGTAAAATTCATGAAAAGGGAACAGAGGGCCCAAGACACTCTGTTAGGCTGACTTCATGCTGTATGTGAGAAGTGTTCCCTTTAGGGAGCAGTATGCTGAGCTCTGCAGGGAAATACTGAGAATAAGCTGTAAACACAGGCTTCAGAGTAGCAGCCGTGTATCCGCAAAAAGAACAGGAGTACTTGTGGCACCTTAGAGACTAACACTGTGGCTCTCAGAGACACTTGGGGTAAAGGAAGCTCCAACCTTGCATTATGTGAGAGCTCAAGCAGTGCTACCTGCTCTAGCAAAAGAATTCCCTATTGATTCTCCTCTCCGTGATTTTGCAATACTTTCCTTTTTGAAGGAGGTATAATTGGATAGTGGAAACTAATGGTACTACCATAGGGACCAGTACTACTTATTTTCAGACAGATATCCAACTGGATACCTACCGGTGTTTATAAGGCACATACTATGTATGGAGCTGTTCCCTAGTTCCACCCCTTCCTGCTCTGCAGAGCTCCAGCCCTGCAGGTTTGAAATGGAAAGGCTCCTAGGGAAAAGGGGAATATGCCCCACTGACTTTACTGCCACCCCACACATAGTGCCTTTGAAGCATTCTGCTCCTACTTATTTTTATTTGCTCTCTTCTAGGTTTCAGGGCAAAGTGGAATATAGGTGCCTTACTTAGGAACAACATCTCTGAGATTGGAATTTGGCCCATCATAAATAAGGATGTAATTATTTTTATTTAATTGCTAACACCTTATTTTAACACTATGGTATTCACTTTTTTTATTTGAACACTTTTTTTTCTTCCTATGTGATCTGATGGCATACAATATCTCATATTTGTTCTCTTAGCCTGGAATGTCAGAGCCCCTAACATTGCCAAAGATTGTTATACTATTTTAATTTTATTGCCATATAAGAAAAACATTTTTTGAAACTATCAGGATGTAAACCATTAAATCCACTGGACCATACAAAGCCCTTTGGTTAACTGAATATCTTTTGAGAGAAGTTTCTTATTCTCATTATATAAGAATTCCTTATATAATAATTTCCCCGCAAGTGCACTCAGAATAGAGCAACAAAGAAACAGTATGCAGGGGAGGAAAGACACTAAAATAAGAGGACAGAAAGGAGAGAGAATAGCAAAAAGGGTAGAAGCGTAAACATCACAAAGTAGATGAAAGAAGCAGAGCTTGAGATGAAGAGATAACATGAGGGAGAACAGAGAGAAGAAATTGAGAAAACAGAGAGAATGAATTGGAGAAATAGATCCAGCCTGAACCAGGTTTCTCAATCATATGCAACCCATTATCTGTTTTCTCTTCCCACCAGAAAAGGATAGTCTAATATCCTCTGTATGACCTTCTCCACTTTCTTCTCCTTTTACAGTGGTGTCACTCTCCCCTCCACATTGTGTTCCTCTGTTGTGGCCTCTAATGACTCTTTGTGCATAATGATTATTAAAGGTCACTTTTTAAAAAAAATAGCTTCTAAGGTTGGTTGCTTTTTGTTTTTTAACAAATAAAGTTATAGTCATAGGGTTTAAGATCAGAAGGGACCTCCTGAACATCACAGGCCCTAGCACTCAGCAAGCCACCCATGTTCCATGCTGCAGAGGAAAGTGAACTCCATCTCCCAAAGGTCACTGTCAATCTGACCTGAGTGAAAATTCTTCCCTGGCCCCACATATGGGTGGTGATCAATAAGATCTTGAGATGTGGGCAAGACCAGGAGCCAAGCACCTGTGAATTTCAGAACCACCTCACAGCATTGGTCTACATTAAGCAGTGTCCCAACTCCAGCTGTGGCAATTGCTGGTGCTTCAGAGGAAGAAGACAAACCAACACCCCAAAACCCAGAATACATTGAGGAAAAAATGTCATTCCTGACTCCTAGAGTTGATTGGCTGAAGCCATGAAGCATGAAGTCATTTATTGATTCTGTTGTACATGGGATTTCATAAGGTGGACTCATTTGAAAATATTTAATGAAGACAAATAACATCCATTTGTGGTATTTATAATAATCAAACACACATACTAGTAATACCTACTGTATATTTCCCCAATCTGATCTGTTAACCAAGGTGAGAACAGGTGCTTTGTTTCTGGCTAGACTTGTAACTATATCTTGTATAACATTTTCTATTGCTCCAAGGATCTCAGAACTGAAACAATGAATATTAATTAAAGTTTTGTATGATTAACCATAATTCACTGTCAATTCTTACCATTGATTCCCACCCCTAAAATCTACAACAAATATTTAAAATCTTACTTGTTACAATTTATGTATTGATTTTAAAGATGGATAACACCACATTCTCCCACTACTACTTTCCTGAACTTTGTCTTGCTTAGTTTCCCTAGAATCCTTGATTTGCCATTCCACATGCATGACTGAGTTGCACAAGTTAAAAATACATTTCCAACCACTCCTCATACCATCAGATTTTCAACCAGCTGAACTTTCAGACCAACTGGTTGGTTTGAGACAGATGATTAATGTTTTAGTTTAAATGATGTAATATTGGTTTTGGCTGTGATTTGGGTTAACTTGTTTTTAAATGCTGTAAATTGCAAAAATATTCAAGAGTACAAATAATTCCTGTTGTATCATATCACATTAACCTTTTGATCTGCTGCCCTGAACGAACTGTTGAGGTTTTAATTATATGAAGGATTTGGCTGAAAAGATGCACAGTGAAAAGGACAAAATCTATGTTTTTCACCTAAGCAGACAAACTAACCATGCAGCAAATCCCTTATAGCAAAATAAGAGGTTGGTCCAAGTGTTGTGACAGATGCCTTTTATTTTCATAAGCAATCTGATTCCAACCTCTGAACTGTCCTTAAAGTTACAAGTGCACAGTGTGCCAGTATAAAGCTTGGTAAGAACTAGAAAATGTATTAAATATATTTTAGCCCAATGTTCTACCTGCAACCCAATTTTGTCGCTGACTAAGGTCAAATAGCAACATAGTTGCAAAGTCAATAAAAATAAAAAGGCTTGATCATACAGCCCCTGCATAAGTTCACTTGCCATTATGAAGCAGCTGCATAATTGAGTCCCCTATCTCTTAACCTTCAGACATATACTCTACTACATAAAACTTAATGACTTCTAAAAAAGATTCTAATGAGTGCAGAGAAAATGGGCAAAAGGTGAAACACTGTAAAGTGTAGAGAAGGGGTAGAGTAAAATAGGAAAGCAAAGCTGAATAGGGCTATTATGCAAGTAAGATGTATACTCAAATACTATGGTGATGCGGGACATATAAATACTTAGGATAGAATGGTAGATAGATAGATAGATCATCCAAATTTTGGCATTGACATGTCTCTTATATTTACTTTTATCATTAGGCTCTTCTGACTCTATTTCTTTAGATACCATAGTTATCTTTTATGTTTCATATGCATCTCAAAGTTTGCCTCAGATCTGCACAACTCAAACTGTTTTGCCAGGTATCTTCCCATTTCTGTAATAAAATGCATGATCTGCTCTACACTGTCAAATGGAAGGTCCAAGCTTCATTTCCTGTCCTGATTTCTTGCTTTCTGGGCCATCAGAAGCTGGGAGGGCTGCAAAGTTCTACCAACTTACATATATTCTTTCCTCTGTTCCATCTCCTTTTCAAGAGATGAACTCAGTTTTAGTAAGCACACAGTGCTGGCCGACTATGCCTATTTAAAATGCACTTTGGGTTAATAATAATGAAATCTGGGCTAAGCCGTGCTAGGCACTATAGATCTTACATCAGGATACAGCCTGTTAGCTCATTTCTAACAGGTCACACATGAACATTTAGTAGTTTGGCATAGTACATGGAATGCACTTAAATAATTATGTCATAAAAGAAAAAACTGTTAAAGAATTAATCTTATAGCACTTTTAGCAAACAATGATATGTAGACAAGAGTAAAACTATTCTAAATGCAAATCTGCAGTTTATGAGACTAATAATTTTATAACTAACTTTTAATCTGAGTTTGTAGTTTAAACTGGGAATGAAGATAAATAAAAATATTTCATTTTATTTATCTTCATTCTCAATTTAAGCAATAGATTACAAATTATGGTTTTGAAAAAATTGCTATTAATCTCAATTATTTAGAGTAGGTATGTGGTTGCATATGTGAAACCTGATGTTGTGTGTGTGCTGTGACATTTCTGACAATGGGGGACTTTAGGTCACATCCTCCATACGGGGCTGGTATGGTTCCATCAGTACACTATATCTGTATAGTGGCACAGATACCTATTTTGCTCAAGCCAATGGGGTATTTTGGGGGGCATCAGCCTTTCACATTAGCATGAGTTATCAGGGCACTGTGTGCAATGGTGCAGGGACCTGTTTTTGCCTATGCTAATAGGCTTTGGGGAGGATTGTTATTTTCCACACTGGCATGAGTGAATTATAGCACCATGTATGTGCAGTGTCACAGCTACCCTTTTTGTCTGTGTCAATAGCATATTTTTAGAGGGGAACTTGTGTCTTGCCTTGACATGGAAGAACTGAGACGCTGTTTGTGTGTGCAATGGTGCAGGGACCTGCTACACCCACACCAGTGGAAGATTGTGTGAGCACCCTTTGAGACTTCACCCTGTCAAGATTTACCTAGTGATTTGGCAAATGTTATTGGAGGGGCCAGTTTCCGCAATTCTGGTCTCTTCTCTGGCTGCCTCCTTGATGGAACGAAGCAGGGAAATCCTGTGGTGATCCAATAAGGTGAATGCAGACCAGTCTGTCTCCCCAGGGAGGGACAAAGACATTCTGTAGAAGAGGTGAAACCCTCAGCAAAGGGATTAAAATGGGCTATTATGAGCATCAAACATCAACTTCCTACCCTCCCCAACCCAATAATAGGGGCAGCAAAGGGCCAGTCAGTGAGGAGGAGTAGGAGACTCCTGAAGAAGCAGCAGTGTGAGACCAATGGCTTTTGCCGCCCTTTTTGACTGACACCTTTTTTCCCGCCCTTTCTGGCTGACCAACGGCTTTTCCCGCCCTTTCTGACTGACCAATGACTTTTCCTGCCCTTACTGACTGGCACCTCTTTTCCCGCCCTTTCTGGCTGACCAACGGCTTTTCCCGCCCTTTCTGGCTGACCAATGACTTTTCCCACCCTCTCTGACTGACACCTCTGTTCCCGCCCTTTCTGGCTGACCAACGGCTTTTCCCGCCCTTTCAGACTGACACCACTTTCCCCGCCCTTTCTGACAGACCAATGGCTTTTCACACACCCTTAATGACTAATGACTTTCCCGAAAGCATGCACTGACTGAGCCTTGATTGCTCAATCTCGATCCCTACTAGCACAGTCAGGTGGCTAACAAGAGGCGAGGTGGACTTTTTAAACAGCATGATAATAGCTGCCATGTAGGAAGAGCACCACATGTGGAGGGAATAAGTGGCTCCTAGGCAGGGACAAAGGGTTGTATAGTGGCCCAGGTGTGCGCCTGCAAGCAAGGAGTGGGAGTGAAAGGTGTTCTAGGCTGAGGAAAAGAGTGAGGGGCTGCAGGGGCGCAAGGCTGGCAAAGGTGTTGAGAAGCCGAGAGGAAAGTTTAGGGGCAGGTACCCAGGTCTGTGCCAGGCAGCCTAAGTCTGTGTCTGACCAACGAAAGCTACCCAGAGGTATTAGAAGTACAAGGCAATGAAGAGTATCCATACCCTGTTTCCCAGACAGAGTACAACAAGCAGGAGAAGGGAAGGGGCTAGGAGAGGTCTTCAGATGGCTGGGTTATTAGAGAAGAGAAAAGGGGAAGTGCAAAGTACGGGGGACAAAGAGAGGATACTGAAAACTGCAGTGCAATATTTTACCAACCCCAAGTATTCAAAAAATCATGAGTCCCTCCCCCCCACCACTTAAAATGATTGGATTTTGAAAAATAATAAATGTTTTGTCTTTTTATTTGTCTTCTGTTTGAGACTTCAGTGTACACCCGAGTCATGTTTTCAAGTTTCTCTCTACAAACAGGAGGGCTAGAAACTTACTTTTTAAAAAACTGAAAACTGAGGTTCTGGATCACTGGATTCCACTGGAGAGCTTGGGCTTTTTGAAAAAAAAAAACACTAATTATTGCATGATAAAATCATGGGAGTTGGTGTGGGATATCCTTAGCCAGAGAGCATCTTGCAGTGTCACTCCAACTGGGATGCCAGGGTGCTGGAAGTGGGGAACTCTGTGCACTTGCAGGAATAAATACAATAGATTTAAGTTTTTATCATATTCAAGTGTTCCATACACTGTTTCTTCCTGTTAGTAAGACTTTTAGTTCTCTCTCTCTTTAAAAAACAAACAGCCTTTCTTTTCATGCCACCTTTAAAAAGAGATGTCCTGGCTTAAGAAGAACTTCTGAAAACCTAGGGTCTGCAACACTGCAAGTGCCAATTTCTGCTTTCACACTAGTGCAATCTGATCACAGTTCCCATTGAGCCCTATTGGTGTTGCATGAGTATGTTAGTAGCAATCTGTCCTCTGTTTCGTTAATAGTGGTTGTTGTGGCAAGATTATTCCTTTCTTTTGGGGAGGAGCCCAACTGCAGAAGAAAAAGCAAAGTTGGAGAATTTATTTTATGCTGTCTTCACCTTTACAGTTTTTGATATACCAAAGATTTTTGTATTGTCAACTCATAACAGCATCATAATAATTGTCAGGCTGAAAGTGGTGGTTTAGACACTTGGTTAGGGGGTAAGTTGGGGAATATGCATGTTGAAGATGTCTACATTTTTGGAAAAAATTTCCACTGTTACTAACACCAGTTTTGCTGCACTGTAGTTAGCAATGTTGTGGGCTGCCTAACATCTAACAGTGTTGTTTAGACTTGTCCTAGGAGGACTTGATGTCATGGTGCTTAAAAAGTTGGTAACCACTAGAAGCTGGTCTTCAGTGGCGTTCCCAGTGTTGCTACCATCAATGAACCCTTGCTCCCTATACTTGTTGGAGTAAGCAGCCCAAATCCAGCCTGGGTTGGTAGTAACAAATCCACAAACGTATTCATTCAAGGAAAACCTCAGGCTATGATAACATGAAAACAAAGTGCTGCAATTATCAGAGGCATACAAAAGAAGAGGGAATTAATAAATCCTTGAAATTCTCAGATCTTTAATCTTGACTCTTTGGCCTTTAGGTATCTTCAGATCACTCAGGAAATATTTATGCAAAACCCCCGTAGCTCTTTTCAGTAACTCCACGTCAAAATCAACAGTCGCAGAGTTTTGTTTGATATAGAACTGACAAAATTATACAATGCCCTTAGCAACAGATTTCAAATAAAACTGCATATGTGAACTTGCAGGGAGGTATTTTAATGACTTATTTCTTCCAGCAAAGCAGTAAACCTCCATTTAAAAAAGCATGACCAAATACTGAATGCCTCGTCCAGTGTTAGCTAAGTGTAAGCAGGAATTGAGAGCAATAAACAACAATAATAAAATAATAATGATAAATAATAAAAACCCTCTATGTCTCAATCTTTATTCAAAACAAACAAAAAGCCCACATAAAACTAGCATCCAGAAAATTATCAGTTAATCTACAAACACTGGGCTATTTCCTGAGGTCCTAATTCATTTTTTACTTGGCAAACTCTGCTAGATCTCAATAAAAAATGAGTTAGAGCCCCAAGTATTGACTCAATGTTTTCCACGTATATGAGATGAAAAAATGACTGAAAGAACAAATAACGATCCATTATATTAGCTGCTGAAATGGAAAGAGAAAGAGGGAGCAAAAGAGGCATACGTGACGCCATTGCCTTAACATTCGCTGTGTGTCTGTAAGCACATGAGCAGTAGAGGACACCACAGATGGCAGCATAAGAAAAACTAATTGCTTCAGGTTTTAACCTATAGCTGCACTAGTCCTTGACAAAACTGCACAAGGTAGATAATGAGATACATTTGTATTTGTCAGCACAATTAAAAAAATATCCTTGTGCCCAAAAGTTCCAAACATTAAGTTTTGTCTGTTTTTACAAATGTATGCTTTAGTTAAGGATATTTTTTAAAGGTCATTATACTGTAACATGGTCTATCAAATTTTAAAATCATTTCTGTAAATGACTGAAGAGACTTTTCTGGTTGGATTTGTGGGTCCAGTCAAAAGTCAAAAGTATTACATTAAATTAAAGTGCATATTTAGCTGAATGCCACATTTTTAACTGACCCCAGACCTACAAGTTATTCCTATATTAACAGCTGTATCAAGCAAAGTACTCCATAGACTAATATATCAAAGTATGTGGGCTTTACTTGCTTTTTTTCTGTTCATGGCATATTTTATCTGAAGACGATATTTTTTTTTTTTTGTATGATCAGTCTCTTTCCTACAGTGATTTTTCCATGATTGTGATGATACTCCTCACTCACTAACGAGGCCATAATTAATTACTTTAATGGACCAGTAGCCATAGTAGTGGCATTGAGAAATCAAGTCAGTTATTTTCAAACTGTGTGTGAAAATCAATTCTAAGTAATCAATCCTAGACAGAGGGAGAGGTCTATAAAATGTCATGCAGCAACGTACAAGCAAAACTGCTTGGCTTAGTTCTGCCATCCTTATATTCCCATGTACACTTATCACATTGGGAAACATATTGCCCTTGATCTCATAGAAGGGAGAACTCTTTTCGTCTGTGACAGCATGAAACCAGGTACAATGATAAATATGTGGGCCAGTTAGGAATGCTTAGTAGGTTGGTGGAAGCTGGCATACCAGTTGTTTCTGCTTAGTGATACTTTAAAAAACAACAACAACAAAACCAGAAAATTTCCACAGAAGTCATGTAAGAGCTTCCTGGGAGTGCAGCTAGTAAGTTTCCTTCTCTTTTCAGCTTCCTAAAATTATGATTTGGACAAAACTTGGAACATAGACCTTCTGCGTGAACTAGCAGATTTTACTGTGAACAAGTTAATGGAGGAGGGGAGCCAAATCCCTCACCTACCATTTACATGAACAAAGCCCAGGGAAATAGGAGATGAAAAGTCACGCATCGCTAACAGTTTACAAATGGTATATCCCTTTCTATTTGACATGATTTGATAAAAAAGAAAATCTAATACATGTTTTTATCTTACCTAACATCTGAGTGACAAACACCTGCAAGTCATTTAGTATCCAGTTAGCCAAGTCTATAATAGGAGGATTTTAGTTTCTGACCCTTTTCTTTGTCTTGAATCATTTAGCTATATATAAATTCTGACAGGTCTTGTCTTTTGTGGAAGGGAAGCTTGCATCTAATCTCTGTCACAGTGATTTTCAGAACTAACATTTCCTAATGCCTTTAGAGATGTTAATACTGTTTTTAGGGGGTGAGGGGAGGGAGGGCAAGAAGGGTAATGGAGAAAAAGCAAGACTGACAAAGTAGTATCAACAAAATGTTCCTTATCTCTTACAGTATGAATGTTGTGTACACTTTGTTTTGTTCACAATAAGTGAGCAGCAGGCAGGCAGAGAAGTAGGGAAAAGATCTTTATTGAGCATGCATAGAAGCACATATTATATGCTGAGAAATCAGTGCTCGCCCAGTATCACCCTTGCCACCAACTCCCATTCCTGAGCTCCAGGTGTCACAGCAAAATAGGGTACTCCTGAAACCTGACTCTTTCTTCAGGCCCACTCATCGTGCCACATACTTACATGTGTCACAGTTTTAAGGCAGAAAATTGTATTTGATCTATTTAGTATTCAGACTGTAGTGGCATTATTTCAACATGGGTGTATTGATATGTTAAAATACGTTAAAAGAACATTATTAAGGTTGCACAGTCAAGCATTCAAAAGATAGCCTTAATTCTGGTATTTCCTGTCTGAGAAACCTTAATTTGTCCCTTGGTGCATATGCATTATGATGCAGTCATTCACACCAACAAACACCCGCCTTCCACCACTCCGCCACCACCACCAAAAAGCAAACTGGAAAAAAAAAAATTCCATCATGTCACATCATATTGACACCCACATGGGTCACCACAAGGGTGGAACCTTTACATCCACCACACAGGTATCTGCTTCTTGAGCTAATGGAGAAACTGCCGGCAATAGTAGGCTGTCATCCTCTAAGTGGACCAGCTCTAGAGGGGGATGGAACACTTTGCCAGTGGGTTTCACAGATATTTGCTGACAGCAGAGGAAGGTGAGACTCAGGGTCTGGAGATGTTCCATTGCAGGCTCTAGATGGGAGTGTTTCCTAGTGGGCACAGATTCTTTTGCCCATTTCCCCATGTTACCCTGTCCCCCCTAACCTATTCCTGTCCCATCCCTCTCCCTTCTTTGCTCCTCATCTTCAGGGCCGGCTCCAGGCACCAGCCGACCAAACACATGCTTGGGGTGGCATCTTGTAAGGGGCAGCCAATCTTGGGGTGGCGGGGCGGCGCTCAGGGGGTTTTTGTTTGTTTGTTTTGTTTCGGCAGGACGGCGTTCGGGGTTTTTTTGGGGGGGGCGGGGCGGCACTTGGGGTTGGGGGTTTTTTTTGGTTCGGCGTGGCGGCACTCGGGAGGGGGGTTTGTTACGGTGGGGCGGCGCCCTTTTTTTTTGCTTGGGGCGGCAAAAAGTTAAAGCCAGCCCTGCTCATCTTGGTCACTTTCTCCTCAACTAGTCAGTCCCATTTCCACTCCACGGACTTCTCATCCCAGTTCCAGTTTGTTTACCTAGGCTGTCCTACTTTTACCCATCTGGACTCATCCTTCCAGTCCAAGTCTGCCCCAGCTCCCAGTGTCCTTGCCTAGCTACTGGGGCTAGCAGAGTGGGGTGGAGCATAGGAGAGAGAGGCTCCCTGCTTTCAGTTCTGGTGCCTAGAGCTGGCCCAACAGTGAAAGTCCTACTCAGCCCTGTGGTGGAGCATGCCCAGTGCAGATGGAATCCTTTGGAAATTTAGTTCCAAAACTCTCTACTGAGCATGTGCAAAGTATGATTTTTCAAAGGTTTTATAACCTGGACAAATGTAGGCAAATTTTCATGGAGATGGCACATCCCTGACACAAGGGCCACCCCCTGCCAAACTTCAAGTCTCTGATGCTAAGAATGGGGTGCTTCTCAAAGAAAACGTTGCAAGAATTTGTTAACATAGGCAAATGAATATTTTTCCTTTACCTCATTCTTGGAAATGGTGAACTATTTTAACTGAAAATTTCCTCAAAAAATCAGCCTGAAGCAGACATCTGGTATGAAAAATTTCTTCCCAAATGGTTAAAATTTGGCAAAGTTGTAAGCAACAAGGTCTTATAATGGGAAATGTTGGGTAACCTTAATAATAGGCAGTGCTATCAGCCTCAGCTATAATTACTACTTTTTTTTTAAAGACTATATTGTTGTGAGGGTTTAAAGAATACCAATAGAGTCAGCACTTCTAATAAATACTTCAAGTCTCCACGTCAGGGCTGGTGCACCCCATTAGGCGACCTAGGCGGTCACCTAGGGCACTACAATTTGGGGGGCGGCGACCGCGGCGGTATTTCAGCGGCGGGACCTTCCGCCGCCTCTGTGGGGGGTGGCATTTTGGGGCGGAACCTTCCACCGCCTAGGGCGGCAGAAAAGCTGGCGGCGCTCCTGCTCCACATTATGATGAAAGCACAGCAAAGAGTCTGTTTTGCAGTTGAACTGACATTTTTCTGACATGTAAATATGAAAAATGATCCAGATATCCTCTGGACAAGACACTAAATTGTGTCTTCTCCTACCTGTATGCTGGTTGCATTGATAAGCGTTAAAAAGCATATAACACTTGGATAATCCAAATGATGTGGCTAATGTTCATTCTCGCAGGTGCTGTTCAATAAATACCTGTATATTAGTTTAATAAATAATAAAATGGGCTCTGGCATCAAAGGGATTATGGATGAATTACAGGCAAGCAATCTCCCCCCCTCCTCACTAAATGGCTTCTACAGTTGTCTGCACAGTAAAGGCTGGATCCAAACCCCTTTAAATCAACAGTGGAAGTTTTTCAATAGCCTTTGAATCAGGCATTAAATGCTGTAAAAATATTCAGAATGTCTTTTATACCTTGTTCATGTCACAACTTGAATCTAATGATCAGTGATTGAGCCTATCCCCAACAACAGCTGCATCATTTTAGTCTGACTTCAAAACGTCTAAAATATTTTGCTCCTTTGCTATTCCTTATGTTGGCCAAATCCTAAAAAACATGCCAGCTCAAGTGTGATTTTTCTCTTTGAACCCACAGTGCCAGGTGCTGTGTATTATAGATTCTTTGGGCCAAAATCTGCTCTCAATTATGCTCATGCCACCCCACTGAAGTCATGGGTGTGACCCAATTGACAGTAACAGGTATAACTCAGGATGGAATTTAGATCCTGGTTATTAGTCACCTAATAATGCCTAGGGGAAGTGAAGTAAAAGGATGATGTAGCAGCCTACACTGACATTGGGCACTATGAGTCTTACAAATAATGAGCTAGGTGGGGCAGTTGATTAATAGACTAGCCTTTCATCCCTGGAAATCTAGACTCAAATCACTTTTATTCACCATTTAAAATGCATTTGGCAATTTTAGCCTAGTTTCTAATGTCAATTAGTCCACACTACAAAACCACACTACAAAACTGCTTTTGGACAAATGGCAAGCTTTGCTTAAAGAGTCCTAGGGCTGAAATAAAAGTGATGTAAAATAAAATATTAGGAGAGAGAGAGGGTGTGGGTGTGGGTTAGGGGAGGAGAGAAAACAACTTCATTCACATTTAAGAAGGAATTCATCCCAAAGCATGGTTAACCAATTTGTTTTGTAAATGTTCTGGTTCTAGTGAGTTGGTTAACATTAACAAGCTTTTAAAATTAATCTCTGATGGGTTTTCTACATTTCCCTGCTATGATGAATTCTAAGTTCCTTGAAACTTTTTCATAGACCTCTTGTGTGTGTGTAGGTCATTCTTCTTTGTGGGCTCAGAACAAACCCAGATGAGTCAGATGGATGTACTGTTGTGAGCCATCTTCCATATTTGAGCATGGAGGAAGATATAACTTTTACTTTTCATTTGGCAATGTGGACTGCTAATTAACTTGATTCGTGGCTCCGTGGATCTGTTTCCAAACAACTTTTTGGCTCCTGGATCTGGACTGGGCTCTGAAAGGTATCAAGCCAGAGAAGCCCAGAGGGCACCCTGCAGCCAAAAAGAGCATACAGCTCATAGCTATGGGAAGGTGTTAAATAAATATTCTGTAAATTAAATTACAGTACCAGGGCAGATAAAGGCAAATTACTAGTATATAGAACTCTCTTTAGCTGACCTCAGGTACCATCAGTCATCCAGAAGAGAGCTCAGCCCCATGTTAGGGCTTCAAAGGTTTGAATAAAATGTACTTACTATTCTCTCTAAGGACAAAGCGCTTTGGTCCAAGTTTGGAAGACTGTGGACTAAGTACTTGTCTACACAGGGAAATTGATGGGAATAGCTATTGTGGAATAAGGAATTCCACAATATTGTGGAATAAGGTATTCCACAATAATTCTCTATGTGTCTCCCTGTAAACACTCTAGTCTGGAATAAAAATAATTTTATTCAGGAATAATTTGTTTACGCACAAAGCACATTAATTGTTCCAGAATAAAGTGACTTTTATTCCATAACAGAGTGTCCATATGGGGAGCTGTTCTGGAATAGCTGTTGTGAAATAGCTTATTCTAATAGGTATTCAGTTTCCCATGTAGACAAGTGCATAGGGGCCATGTCTACACTAGGAAAAATATTTGTTTTTACAATGAAATAACTAACAGATGATAGCTAATACATTATAAAATCCTAGAGTAGGCAGGGAGGTAGTAGTCTTACCTTGACGTGTAGCTGGTCAAGGCCCTTTATTGAATTTACTAAAACAAGCTATAACAGTATAATGTACTGAAAGCAATTATATTGGTGCAAAGACCTTTATACTGGTGTGAACACCTTTATACCAGTATAGGTGTATTCACATTAGGAGGTTACATCAATTTAACTAAATATTTTTTCTAATGATTTAGTTAAATCAGTGCAAAAGCTGTGTGTTGACAATCCAGTAAAGAGAATAAGATTTGTAATGCAGCCTCTGACTGAAGGATCTCACATCTCAGCAGCCAGTCTCAGGATTACTTCACACAAGCTGTTAGGAATATGGTGTCAAATAAATACACGTTAATGCCATGTTGCTGCAAAAGCCTAACTTCTTCTGTGTTTGGTTGTTTAAAAGAGACACAAGATTTAACTGAA
This sequence comes from Chrysemys picta bellii, assembly GCF_011386835.1. Classification (NCBI taxonomy): domain Eukaryota; kingdom Metazoa; phylum Chordata; order Testudines; family Emydidae; genus Chrysemys; species Chrysemys picta. The sequence continues at coordinate 43,405,430 of NC_088803.1, read as the reverse complement.
TATGGTGTAACCTATGTTAAGACAAACCACATGGTCTAAGTAGTACTGTGTTGTATACAGTCTATAGTTATTTTGGAATAACTATCAACAGTTAACAGTTTGTAAACAGACAGATGCTTGGAAAATCAGGCAGAGTCAGTCAGTTCTTTGTAGCCTTACAGAAAATGAACCAGAAGCTGGCAACAAAAATGTGTTGTAATAAATTGATATATGCCATCAAAAATACCTCTTCCAGTATAAGAATATTCATTTGTGCCATAGGCAAAGTCGATAAGCAGTAGGTGGTTCTAGTGCCCACATCATGAATGCTTTCTTAAGAATCTGATAGCACACGTTAATTTATTATAAGTCATTCCCTTTGTTTTCTGCAGACATTCTTCTGTGTATCTTTAAAGCTTCCCTCATTTGTTTGTGCTGGAATGTTTCCAAATCTGGATCATTCCTTCACTGAAAGTTCTGAGTGTGCTTGGAATGCCAGACTGGGACCCTGGGATGGCAAAGAGAAGTCAGAAATAATTGGGGCAGTGATGGGATTGGTGAAAATGCTATATAATGCCACTATGTGCATTAGTTCTTAGATAATCATATATTCAGCACCCTCTCCAACTAATCAGACTGCAGCTTTTCTTCAAGTCACTTAATAAAGTTTGATTTCCCACCAAAAGGATAACAAACATCCCCATCAGCCAATCCAGATTCCCCTCTGTGGAGAGCTGGATGAGATGAGATCATGGTCTCAGCAAAATTATAGAACTCTCAGAAGTGAAGCAGGGAAGCGAATTCCTAACCCTCTCATTTTAACTTCAGGTTGCCTCATGTTAGTGATGTAACAAAAACAAATAATAGCCGTTGCCTACCAGTCATTATTACACTACATAAGTTGTTCCGTTTTATGAGACTGGAACAGGAAGGAATAGTTCATTTAAATTTAAATACAGTTTATTTTCTAGATTTCTGTTGCAGTCATACTATTAGTTTGTTGTTCTTCAAACTAGGTTTCTAAAAGCTTCTCCATAATTGAGTTAATAGGTCTTCATTCTCATTAAACAATATAGGTGGGAAACAAATTATGATTCTACAGCTCATTGCTGAAAGTGTTCAGTAGGCACTTCTGATTCCAACACATTACAAATTTAAAGCAGAGTGCTCTAGAAGATTGGTGAATTTTGAATGATGGTTTAATAATGGTGTAATAATTTATATAATTTATTTATATTCAAAATGTATGTAAATACTATTTGTATAGTATTTTTATCTGAATATCTTTAAGCACGCTGTAACAGTGAGGCACAGAGAAGCTAAGTGACTTGTGCTAAGAGCTGCACACAGGAAGCCATTTGAAGTACATAAAAACAACTCTCATAACAACTTTTCCAAAGTCACTCAGTGAGCCAATTTCAGAGCTAGAATAGAATCCAGCTCTCAACTCCCTTGTTCAGTGCTCTGTCCACTAGATCTTGATGCTTTCCATAATTCTTACTAAAAAAAGTATGATGAAGGGCCTAAATTGGAATCCAGCTCACAGTGGCTTGCTGCAGTATCTCTGTGTGCCTTTCTGAAGTTGAAACCCCTGATGTTCTACAACACATTAGCACCAGTTTCCACATTAAGGCTGCAAACACTTGTACATGGTTAACTTTATTACTGTGAATAGCCCCATTGACTTTAATGGGTCAATGTGGATGCAGTTATACCACTATAAAGGTGTCTAATACTGGTATACTTTATGGGAAAATTCTATACTGGTATTAACACCTTTAAACTGGCATAACCATCTCTACATTAGGGTGATAACACTATAACTATTTCAAAAAAATAGTTTAAAAAATAGTGTAAAAAAATCACACTCCTAACCAACATAGTTATACTGGTACCAAAACTATGTGCAGGCCATGCCTAAATGTCTGCATGATTAGCAACCAAGGTAAGAACATTTTTAATAGAGCTGCTCAGAAACTGGAATTTCCATTCTGGGAAAAATTATGACATTTTGAAAGTTGTTTTTGTCCCAAATCAGGATGAAAAATCAAAATCTTGAAATATTTCGTGGAATGGAAATTCCAAAATATTTGTATTTGGAAACACTGAAACACCTTTACCAAAACAAATGGTTTCATTTCAATAATGATGATATATTTCATTTAGATGTCAAAATCTTATAATACAGACAAAAGAAGGCGAGCTAATACCTTTTATTGGACCAACTTCTGTTGGTAGTAGGGGCAAGTTTTGAGCTTCACAGAGCTCTTCCTCAAAAAATATTATAATGTATGTCCAAATGAAATAAAACAAAGCAAGAAAGTCAAATCAAAATATTCTATTTTGATTTTGAATAATTTAGAAACTTTTCCTGTGAAAATTTTCTTGAAATTGACACATTCCCATATTCTTGTTTTTTTACAGTTTCATACATATGAAATTGCTGCATATGCACAAAGTTTATTTCTTCCTTCCAGGCAGAGATAATATTCCAGTATATCCCCTGTCTTTCAAAACTGCCTGCATTTCTTTTAAAAAACCTCTTTGGTGTAAAAAGAACAGGAGTACTTGTGGCACCTTAGAGACTAACATTCTCACACTTCTTATCAACCTGTCTGTACTGGGCTAGCTTGATTATCACTTCAAAAGTTTTTTTTCTCTTACTTAATTGGCCTCTCAGAGTTGGTAAGACAACTCCCACCTGTTCATGCTCTCTGTATGTGTGTATATATATCTCCTCAATATATGTTCCATTCTATATGCATCCGAAGAAGTGGGCTGTAGTCCACGAAAGCTTATGCTCTAATAAATTTGTTAGTCTCTAAGGTGCCACAAGTACTCCTGTTCTTTTTGCGGATACAGACTAACACGGCTGCTACTCTGAAACCTCTCTTTGGTGTAGGCTCCCTCTCTGAAACAAATATGCCTGCCTCCCCAAACTGCAGTGCTCTTATATATATATATATATATATATATATATATATATATATATATATATATATATATATATACACTGTATTTGATGAACTTTGTAAGAAGGCTGTGTCCTGCATGTTGACACAAATCATTATCCATGCTCTTCTCTGATCTCCTGCCATGGATCAAAATGGCAATATGTTCAGCACACCAACTTCTTTGTCTTTACATAATTTGTTTGCACCCAACTTCGGAACTTAATGAGTATCCTTCTCTCAAGATCCAATACCCATTCCTCTCCAGAACACCTGAAGGAAGGATTAGACTTGGTTAGGAAGACCTCCCAAAAGTATCAGTATTGAGTTACAGGTATGTACAGGAAAGCTGGAAGATAGATTAATCATACCCCTCCCCACCCCCCCCAAAAGCAAGCATGGCTAAGAATGTTATAAAGACTTGCAGAAAGACAAGGTGGGTGAGGTAATATATTTTATTAGCAACTTCATTACCTCATCCACCTTGTCTCTCTAATATCCTGGGAACAACATGGCTACAACTACACTACATAAAGACCTGCACATTGTGATGTGCTCAGAGGATTTTGGGTGCTAAACAGTGAAATAAAAAGAAAATATACATATAAATGAAAATAAATTAGTAACTAAGAGAGAGAGAGGGAGAAAGAGCATTTTACATGGTTTTTAAAAGCATTTTGAAACACTGAAAGCAATGTTATTAGTTACTATAAAAAAGTAAATGTTAGATTTACACATACACATAATAAAATAAAATGATAATTAGAATAATTCTGAGTAGTAAGAAAATTATACCACATCTTTTATCTGGAAGGTTTTTGAAGTGTTTTATAAACTTGGATCACTCATGCATCACTGAAATGCGGCCACCTCTGGCATGAAATGTGAAAGTAATTCCGCTCCAGTAACACTACACAACTGTTTCTTCGAAAAGGCAGTAAAGAACTATTCTGCGGGCATTAGAGCTTATAGAATCATGGGGCCAGATTGCCCCCTCCCATGGATAAAACTAATGGTTGCAGGGGCTAAGGGAGAGGAAAACTCTGAGGATCTCCTCACGGAGAGAAACTCTGTGGGAGAAATGGTGGGGCAAGGAGTACTGAGAGAGGAGGAGGGGCTTCACATATGCACAGTCACTTACAGGATTGGTGCCTAAGTCCTTTCATGTCACTGCTAGGCTGGAGGGAATCAGAAGAGGGTGAGGAGCAAAGGGGAAGGTGAAAAAATGAAGCAGGAGAAAAACCAAAGTAGGAGGACAAAGTCTAGAGATTGGCAGACAGAGAAGACGGGAAGCCTGAAATAAGGGAAGTGTTGAAATGTGTGAGAGGGACAATGAGCAATGAGTGTCCTATGCTGGACAGAGTAAAGTACTGTAGAGGACAGAGTATGGGGGGAAATGGTGATGTGCCTTTGTGTATGTGTGTTTTAAACTAGCCACTTTAGGCTGAGGACACAACCTTAAAATTCTTTGCATCTGAAGAAGTGAGGTTCTTACCCACGAAAGCTTATGCTCCCAATACTTCTGTTAGTCTCAAAGGTGCCACAGGACCCTCTGTTGCAACCTTAAAAATGTCACTCTCCTTTCCCCTCTATGCCTTTCTTCTCCTCCCTTCCCATTTTTTACTTTTTGTTTTCTTTTTTCTGTTCTTGCCTTATTTTTGGAAAGAAAGAACACGAGCAAGCAAGAAAGAAAATCAGTGGAGTCCATGTCTCAAAGATTCCAGGGCTTTCAAATTGCTTTCCAAGTCCTCCTTTTATTCTAGGAACATGTCTTTCTTGGGAGACCCTTGCCACATCTGCACTTCACTTAATTCCATGGGGTGGAGGGAATTAATACTGTTCCTACCAGCGTTGGCCAGAGAACGGAGGCCATAAGATGGTTTCGGTCACTGATTTTGTGTAATTTGAAAAAAAAATCAAGTATTTGAATGATGCCCAAAGTCAATATTTATGGGGGGGATGAAATTGGCAGGAGAGTTGAGCCTTTATTGCCATGTGAAAGAAAACTTCACATTTCATAAATTAAGTAGTGCTTGTCTCAGTAAAAGAGGAGCTTGCAGAACATATGTTCTGATTCTCCTTCCTTTCCTATTCATCTGACAGGGAAATTAAATACAAAATTCTATTTTTTCCCCCTACTTTGCAGCTCATGCAGTGTCATGTTGAAACCAATATTTAAACAAAGGGGAATCTTTGAGTTCTTTGAAAATAGGTGTTTGTTTAAATGTGATACCTGATATCTTTGTAATAAATATATTCAGCAATACATTGAAGTCATGCATGTTAGCCACCGGTAAAATAAATATGCTAAACTCATCAGAAGGAAAATATATTTGCATTCATTTCTCATTTACCTGAAGGCTTCAAAATATTAAAAAAAAATAAATCTAAAAATAATATTGCATCAAATATTATTTAACTTTTCTGGTAATGAATATAGAATCCAACCCTGCAAACATTATTTGGACCAAAACACCCATTGCTTTCAATCAGGCCCCAAACCCTTAAAGCCAGGTTGAGGATAATTGGCTGGAAATAAAATTGCCTAAAATCACAATGAAAATTGGACACAGATTTGGACTAGGAAGGACAGAGCTCATCTTGCTCTGCTCTAATCATTAGACATGCTGTCTTCTACATGCAGTATGTGATAGTCATCGTAAAAGGACTGTTTTGTGATATATGTATATTGATCTATGTTTTATGACATCATCCTAATGTTTGAACATTTATTTTCCTGGTATGGCATTCCTGGGAGTTCATCTCCAGATACTAAGGTAATCAGTTTCAGTCTGACCTAATGAAATACCTCTGTACTTTGTTGGAACATTAAAAGGACTAATATAACATTTCACAATCTGATGGCATGATTGAACATTTTAATCAAACCCCAAAAGGCCAGTTAACTAAATTGATATGCCATCATGGTCGTGCATAAAGTATCTACATTCCCCAGACAGAGATGATATAGAATTTAACAACACATTTGCTGTGTTTGCCTACCTCTCGTTTCTTTGTGTTCTTTGGTATCATTTCTAATTTAGGGCTAGATTGTAAATACAGTCTGGTGTGTAAAAGGGGAGGCATGTACCTGCACTGTCCCAGGCAGACCAGGGAGAGAATGATGACTCTTGGTTTGTGAATCTGGATCTATGTACTTATTCCATTGCTATTAGATTCAGGGACAACAAAGGAGGCTGGATTCCTCCAAAAAATTAAATGCACTGGAAAATGGCACTCTGTATGGGTCGAGCCCTGCAAAACCATACTTTCTGTCTCTGATTTTTTGTACCTGGGCCAGTCCCCCAGCTGAGTTGGGAACATCAGAACATAGGTATAGCCCTATTGGGTCAGTACTGAGGTCCATGTAATCCAATGTCCTGTCTCCAACGCTGGCCAGTACTAGATGTTTCAGAGTAAAGAATAAGAGCTCTGCAATGGGCAGTCATGGGATAATCTACCCCTCCCCCCCACCCACACATTAAGTCTCACCCTGAACTCTAATAGTAGGTCCTAAAGCACAAGGTTTAATGAGATGAGTTTCCTGTGCCTTTCTTAGAAGAGAGGAGTTTATGTATTAACTGTTCAGGGCAGCAAGGCAATGGGACTCAGAAACATGTTTCTGTTGAGACGGAGGAATAAGAGAAAAAATATAACTTTTATCCCTACAGTTTGCCCTCTGGCCACCTGGGGCTTCGTAGTCTTTTGTTCTCCTTTTCCCCCCCTCTTATTGCTCTCCATGCCAATTGCTATCCCAGAACAGTGAACAAGAAAGGAGGCACACAGAGAGATAGACAGGAGCAGGGGCACGACCGCTTAAGGGCCTAGGGCAAGGGAGAAGAGGATCTGTTGCCTGGGATCCATGGAAGATTGTTCTTTGAGGTAACGGGTAAGGCCTGGTCTACACCACAGGGTTATGTCAATGTAAGCTGCCTTGAGTTGACCTAGCTATGGAAGTTTCTTCACTTAAATCTGGCTCCCACTGACATAAATGCCTCTCTCCTCCGGTTTGGTAACACCACCTTCCTGAGCAATGTAGAGTCACAATCGATGTAATTAGGTTGATGCCGTGTCAGCGTAGACACAGCATTGCTTACATCGACTGTGACTGGCTTTCAGGAGCTGTCCCACAATGCCGCACACTAACAATACAATCGCTCCTGATGAGGTTGCACACTGCCAACACAAGGAGCCAAGTGTGCATGCACACAAGCAATTTTATAACTGGGATGGCTGTATGTCGACATAACTTAGGTTGACATAATAGTATAAGAGTGGATAGAGGGCTGGGAATGAAGTCCATATGAGGAAAAGAAGAGGTTGCTGTGCGGAGGGAACTAAGTCTTTCCCCCATCCACACACAGTTCAGCTCTGCCTCTGTACCAAGACTGGAAATCAGATTCTTAAATTCATTAAAATATGGACAGATATGGCCAAATTTTACCTTCATTTACTTCCTGTGCAATGCCATTAACTTCAGTGCATGGGATCTGAGGTGAGAATTTGGCCCCTAGGATGTTCAAACAAAGTAGAGAAATAAATAAGTAGATGTCTCATCATTTCACTTACACTGTCGGAGGGAACCTTTTTGCCCCAGCTTGAAAAATAGCTTGGGTATTATTAAGATGAAACAGATCATAGAGAATTTGAGCTATATGTAAATTTCTCTGGATATTTAATCACAGGGGAAGCAATGGAACAGATTTGCACAGCCTACTGGTTGATGACCTGCTCTGATAAAACTTGGCTGGATTGTAGAAGCCATTCAGAACCCATTCTTCTGGAATGTCTCATGGGCAGCTACTTGGAGGAGAGATGCAGTGACTTTATTAGAATTTAGTCCTCCACCTCATGAAGGATATAGCATTGGTACACAAGAAAATAATCTGAAATGGCCATTGAAACTTTATCTATTTATTTCAAACCTTGATTATTAAATTGGAACCAATCTCCAAAATATATCAGATTGGGATGGGGAAAATCTGTGGGAAATCCTGCCTAGGAATCCTACTATGTTCACAGACATGAAGTTTGGCTGTCCATCTTGTATAAGATAAAATGTTGGTTGGCACAGTGCTTGCTGTAAAAAAGCTTGAAGCCTGGGGCTTTGTGCCAGGCAATGACAAATTTAATTTATGGGATGGGTCTCTAGGGAATGCAGAAACCTCTTCTCCTAGAAACTGTTGCAGCAAAAACTCACTCATGCAGGCAATAATTTCTGCGGAAGTACTGTACTTTTATTTCTTATCTTATTATATTTGCTTTGGTGTCTTGTACTGTTTCACTCAAGCAAACTTATTTCCACATTTTTTGGTTATGAATCATTACAGGATAGAAACTGGCAGATGAATGTGTAATTGTAATTGAAATGGATATTTAAAATGCTAATGCTGTTTTTGTCCTGGGTCAGCATAGAAAGTGAGATGATACATCTTCATACATTTACCTGGCAAAAGAATTTTAAATCAATAAGATCTTAAAATCTTAATGAAAAAATAAAAGAGCTGCCCTTGCACAAGAGCTTTTAAGTGGGAAGACTGGGGATTTTTTTCCCATGTAAATTTTTTATTTGTTCTTTTTTTTAACAAGAGTAAATAAGAAGATGACTTGGGCACATACTAGGAAAATAATGCAAAAGATCCCCACATACAAATACAAAAAGGAGAGGAAAGTGCATTCTAGAAGTTTGTGCACAGAACTAGAAAACAAACACTCTTGAGGTATACCTATGGCTCAGATACTAAGGCTTTGTCTACACTGGAACCTGAACAACAAAACTTTTGCCGTTCAGAGGACGGGTGTGAAAAAACACCCACCTCGCCGAACAACAAAAGTTTTGCCGATGAAAAGCGTCGGTGTGAACAGTGCTTTGTCTGCAGGAGAGCCGCTCGTTGGGGGTGGAAGTTTTTTGTCGGTGGGAGAGCTCTCTCCCACAGACGAACAGCGGCTACACTACATGCCTTTTAGCAGCACGGCTGTAGCAGCACAGCTGTGTTGCTAAAAGGTGTGAAGTGTAGACCAGTGGTTCTCAAACTAGGGTCACCGCTTGTTCAGGGAAGGCCGCTGGCAGGCCGGGCCAGTTTGTTTACCTGCCGCGTCCACAGGTTCAGCCGATCACGGCTGCCACTGGCCGCGGTTCGCTGCTCCAGACCAATGGGGGCTTGCAGGAAGCGGCGCGGGCCGAGGGATGTGCTGGCCGCCCTTCCTGCAGCCCCCATTGGCCTGGAGCGGCGAACCGCGGCCAGTGGGAGCCACGATCGGCCGAACCTGCAGACACGGCAAGTAAACAAACCGGCCTGGCCTGCCAGGGGCTTTCCCTGAACAAGCGGCGGCCCTAGTTTGAGAACCACTGGTGTAGACATAGCCTTAGTCTCTGTGTTCAAACCTCTACATCTATAAAATGGAGATATTAATACTTTTATTAATCTTTATCTGGGAGGGCTGTTCTGAGCTTTAATTACTGAATATTTGCAAAACATATAGAAGATTATAAGTGCACTGCTAGTATTATCAATACTGCTGCGCCAAAAACCAACCAACTATTCAACCAGACAGTAAATTGTTGGTCCAGAAAAAAAGATCTGATTTCATAGATGGAAATAAATGTATTAACGTGAGCCATTTTTCTCACAAGTAGCATTTACCGGTTGAAGAAACGGGGAGCAACAATTATTAAATAAAATAAACATTACTAAAGAAAAAAGAAGCTACAATCTTGCCACTTTGCCATGGGTCGAAAAAGCAACTTCCAGGTACATCAAATACACAAATGTTTCACCTTTGTACAATGTCGAACCTCAGCTTACACCAGACATAAGTTCAGTTACGGAAATTTTGTTTAATAGGACTACAGAACTGGTTCTACAGAAGAATTATACTGTATGAGCCTATGAACTCCCTGCCTTTCCCAGAAGCTCTTGGTGCTTGGCTGATTCTTGAAGTGTGAAAAGAGTTCACAGAGAGGCAACGGGATTAGCCTTCCCTTCCCCCGCTTTGTTGAGGGAAAATAAAAGGGTTTGCCCATGACAAGCTCTGCTTAGAACACTTCAGGTTGAAACACAAAACAGACAAGCATAGACACACACACACACACACAAAGTTCACTAAGCTGCCATCTTATCAATTTAGGGGCCAGAAACTTCAAAACTGCTATATGCAACTATATCAAGTTCATTTAGGGCTTGATTGCACTGCCATTTAAATGAGTAGAAAGATTCCCTGTGACTTCAATGGGAGATGGATTGGGCCCTTAGTCCTTTCTGATTTTTAGTTTCCTGTGAAAAACTGACAGAGCAGTCATCATGACACCCCCACCCTCTCACCCCTGACACCATTGCCAGTTCCAGGTCACGCAAATTAACTTTTCACATAAACACACTTTTTCTTATTTGAAATGTCAAAGCCTCCTTAGTGGAAGGTTAAAGTCTGTCTAATGACAGAATCCCTTAGAGTGTTAATTAAACAGGACAATAATAATCCACCAATGATTTATAGTTAGATGGATTACTAGCCTATAGTGGTTGGTCTGATAGGCATTTATTGCCTACTTAACCATTTAAGTATAACAAAAAAAAATCATTATGGTACAAAAGGTGATGAATGTTTCTGCTAAAACAGTCCATTAAGATGATTCATTAACATTACAAAGAGGTCTGAGGCCTGTGTGCCACTTGGTGCCTGTAAAAGTCTGGGAAAGTGAGAGGCATTACCATAGGAAATGTTTTATGCTAAATGTGTGCTGATATAATCTAACACCCACTTTCTGTAGATAAGATCATCGCTTTTTACATTTTACATAACAAGGTCTATGGATGCTTTGTACTTTTCATTTTTTCAGCTAAAGCGCTTATCTTTCCAACAGAGAAACATTGAAGGAAAGGTATAATAAAATTTAAAATACTTAGGAATCCGTTTGCGTCTTGCAGCCTACTCTTTGAACTGGTGTCATCGGAATGTCAGATTGCTGGTTCCACCATTGAAGAATGAGAATGACAGTCATGAATTATGGTTAAGAAGGCCACAACTTTATTAAACACACATAAAATAAAGGTATCATAAACAGTCTTTTCAGGTCAAATAACAGCACAGAGTCTCAGGGCATAACAGTGAGGAAGAATACCATCTAGTCAGCTGAAATGATAGTGGGAGTTTAAGGATGCAAAATATTAGAATTTAAGTTGAAATTTGCCCAGGATTCCAGAGCTATGATATGTATACTTACAAAAAAAGCATTATGGGATATTTAATGGCCATGAGTGATCAGAACCTTGGTTTTATATTTCATCTAAAATACAGAACCACAAAGGGCACAACACCTCCTAACGCTATTAGTTAAAGAGTGACTTACAAGTGAAAACATCATAGATCACTGTAAATACACTTGGCATGGAACTCAGTATCACATTCAGCATCAATGGGAGCTGCAGGGGCGGCGCCTGCGGACAGGGCAGCACGCAGAACCACCTGGCCGCACCTCTGTGTAGGAGCTAGAGGGGGGACATGCCGCTGTTTCTGGGAGCTGCTTGAGGTAAGTGCTGCCCAGAGCCTGACCCCCTGACCCCCTCCCATGCCCCAATGCCCTGCTCCAGCCCTGATCCCCCTCCCACCCTCTGAACCCCTTGATCCCCGAGAGGAGTACCCTCCTGCACCCCCAACCCCTCATCCCCAGACCCACCCCAGAGCCCGCACCACCAGCCAGAGCCCTCCCACCCCCCAATTTTGTGAGCATTCATGGCCCGCCATACAATTTCCATACCCAGATGTGGCCCTAGGGCCAAAAAGTTTGCCCATCCCTGCTGTATAGTGTGTCTGTTTAAGAACTCCCTAGTTTAAGGGATTAAAATTAATACATGGCTTGCACCACACAAAATATACACAGGAAAACTAGAAAAATCACACATTTAGAAAGTATTTGATAAAAGAAAAGATGTTGAAAAAACCAAACAGTATAGTCAGTTATATTTTCATGTGGCCTCTAAACATGATCAAATAATTAAATTAAATATATTTTAGCTGACATTAAATACAGTTACAAAAGCATCTGTTCATTGTGTTCTGGATAAATTAATTCCCCCAAGCTGCTGTAGGTGGGTTCAGAGAGTAAGGTGTTTTAGCAATTTATCTGTCTGGAATTCCCAAGCAGAAACTCTTTGAAGTTGTAGCCAGCAAATTGCAGGCAGTTGTTGTCAACCATTTATCAGAAAACTTCACTGCAAACAGTACACTTTGAGTTCAGACTTTTGAAGAAACAGAGACAACGTGACATAATTTAATAGTATACAGTAGTATTAATACAATGCATAATTAGCATATTTCATCCTGAAACCCAGACCCCTCAGGAGCCATATAGACTGTGCGCGCGTGCACGCACACACACACACACACACACACATGTAAAACATGAAATTAATGGAACACAACAGTATTTAGCATATATCACAATAGTGAAAAACAGCAGTTTGCAACAAAGGCCCAATCAGTTCGATGATGTTCTATTTCAAAATTATCCCTTACATGAAAGTACTCTAGTATTCTTCAGTCATGGTCCAAAAATGCAGTTTACAATAGTTAGGTGCAAACAGGACTTTGCAACCAATTGGCTTTCCTGATTCCCATACTACTCCCCTATAATATTCCAAAATATAGCACGTAATAATATTTTCCATTGCCTGTCAGTTCTACTACAGCATTAACTGCTTTAAATCCCTGCAGTGGCTCTCCCTTGCTCACCATATCAAGTTCAATTTCTTGATTTTGCCTTCAAGGGCCTGCACAACTCAGCCCAACCCACATATCAGAGCTCATTTCATATTGTGTCCACATTGATCCCCTTAGCTTTGCTAACAATACCAGATTTACAGCCACTTTTACATCCTTTCACCACTAGTGTCTTTATGTCTTCTTCCACATTGCCCCCTCCAAGTGGAAAAAACTCCCAAACCCAGTATACCAGGCCTTCATCCTCCCCTCATTCAAATCCCTCCTAAAGACTCATCTCTTCCACAAAACATACACACACAAACCTTCCATTCTAACATTATATAAGAGGAGGTGTGGCCAGTGGATCCATGACTACTCAATCATTGCACTGTCAATCCTCTGACAACCCAATCATGTGAGCTTCCAAGGACTTCCTACCAGCTTCTGAGCACGCTCAGCTCTCACTAACCACAGTGGGAATTGAAGGTGGTCCACATCTTGTGGGAGGGATTAGTTCCTGGAGTTGAAATTATTTAGTTCCTGTCTCAGATATATATATATATAATGGCCAGGCCTATTGCTATTTCCTCTTTCATAGTCTCTTACTAGTTGTTTCCAGGAATACTTAATGTATGTACATACCCATGTTTTATTTATATAAGTTAGCAGTTACCCTAGTAAATCAGATGATAGAGTACACAAAACTCCAGACTCTTTCAGAAAAGCTTGGCAGCTCTACTGGCAAATTTAATCAGTGTCAGTCCAAAATCATCCAAATTATGGGCTTGTACTGTCTGACCTATCATCGCCTCCTAATTACATACAACCCGAGAAGCTCTGTAAATAGGTTTTTGTTTCAACGGCAGATCTTCTGTTCTATTGTTCAGACATATGCAGGACTTCGAAATAGAGAAGTGACCCGTCACAAAGTGATTTATAACCTCCATAACCCTTGTTTGAAAGCACACTGATTATGGAATTGACATCCATATGGAACATCCTACAAGAATATGTGTTTAGCCTTTTGTGGTTACATTCATCATCAGGTCTTGAATTTCTTCAGTTGTTAAATAGCAGAAACCTGGGAGCTCTGTTGCAAAATTTCCCCCAGCTCATTGGACTGTGAACATTATGCCCCAAGGGAGATTTTTATTCCAAAAGGAAAAGTGAGGATCTTTCTGAGTCTCCAAAATCTTCGCTCCCTTGGCACTAACACTTGCATCAACATGGCAGGTGGACTGCATACAGCTCCCCCATTGCTTATTTAGAATTTATACAGAATCTATTTTACAGTCCATCAGTTTAAACTAGATAAACAAACAAACATCTTGACATACCAAACATTTAGAACTCTTTACAGGATACTGTTTGAGGAAATTCATGTTTTTATATGTTTTTGGAGTACCTTAAACAATAAACAAAAACAACAGATTCTCTCTTGTGGTCAAACCACCAAAGCAGAGTGAAGTGCACTGACTCTCTGAGAGTTTCAGCCCCATGTTCTGCTCTGCTTGTCCTTTTGAAAGGGGTCTCAATGAGGTGCCTTGTTGAAACCTCCGCTGGTGCCACTGTTTATAGAGGGAATCATTAGGAACAGTTTAGTCAGAACAAAAGGGGGTTTGTTTCCATTGTTCTCCTTGCAGTTTGACATCTTAACTGAAAAATTATCTTAATTGTCTAACAATATATATTTGCCTATGGGGTTCAGACAATTGTAAAAGAGATTCTGGATGACTGCTGAAAAGAGATAATTTACAGTGCAAACCGAGTGCATGCTGAACACCATTTAGCTATCACAAATGTTTCCTACGAAAAAATCTGCAGGAAAATCCCCACCAGTAACTATAGCTTTGATCTCATGACTGTACGTGATTATTTTTCTGCATTTATGATTGCAGCATCCCCTAAAAGGCACACACTTTGTAAGATATTACTCTAATAGTAAGATAGTCTGCTTCTGTATTTTGATAAGTAGATAGCTTAGGTTAGATCCTCAGCTGGTATAAATCAGTGTAACTCGTTTACTTGAATGGAAATATGCCGATTTACATCAGTGGTAGATCTGGCCCCTTAACTTTACTTTAAAAGCCTCCAGCATAAGCCTGGTTGTTAATGGTTTTCTGCTGCTGAAACTCTAGGAGATTGCTTGATGCAGGCACTTGCGATGTGGCAAACCCCCTTCCTCAATCAGACAGGGAGCTGGAACGTTCCTTAAACCATGGAGAATTGGTCCCAAAGTGTAATTGTTTGTGTAATTCTGGAGGGGATTTTTGTGGCCAGAGCTTTGGCAAGTCAAATGAATTCTCAGCTTCAATCTCCTTCCACATCAGTTCACAGACTTTTATAGAAATCATTATATATAGGAAGAGAGTTTTTTAGAGACAGGATCAGAGTCAAAAATGCACATTACACCTCTTTAGCTCTCTAACCCCACACTGCACAAAAAGTTGGCAGCTCAGAATGTGTTGCCAATTAGAGTAGTTTTAATATGTATTCAAAATAAACTGTTAAAATAATTGTTTCTATAGAAATGAAACATAAATAAAACAGCAACAGAGGGTCCTGTGGCACCTTTAAGACTAACAGAAGAAGTCTTCCATTAGTCTTAAAGGTGCCACAGGACCCTCTGTTGCTTTTTACAGATTCAGACTAACACGGCTATCCCTCTGATACATAAATAAAACAGAAATTAATACTGAATTAAGATAACATTGCGGCCAAATTCTGGCTTTTGCTTACTCATATGCATGAGCAAGATAAGCCTCAATTAGAAGAGAAACTTTAGAGTACAACTGTTGCACCTAATCTCGCCTCCCCACAAACCCTCAAAGTCCACAACCTCCACAGTTCCCTAGCTCTAGTAACAGAGGGTTGTACAGTTCGGGGGCATGATCCATATGGTTTTGCTTACATACCCCAATTTTCCAGGCAACCTCCCCGCTCGGGTTACTAATGCTTGTGGCACAAGTAGTTTGTGCAGCAGCTGTGCAGGGGTTATGCAAGTACCAGTCAGAATAAAGGCACAAAATAATGGTTCTTTTGAGGTATTGTTTTGCACCAGCCTAAAGAGCAAAAGCGAAGGCATTCAATATTTGGCTGGTTGTATGTTGCATGTTAAAGTCAGTTATTGCTGTAAACTCCTGAGAACAAAGGTCAGATTTCAAAGGAAACCTGCACATAACTGACTGTAAAAATATGATAATTACTACATTTGCAGTAATTACAAAGTGTAAATGACTAAAAAGAATTTTTTTAAAAAATATAAAATGACTTCACTATAACTAAAAAGAGTAATTAACAATCAAACAGGAATCTTGACAGCCTGATGATGAAGAGTTAGGATGAAATGATTGCAGTTTATTATAGAAATGCATGATAAAGCAAGAGACTTTCAGAGTCAAATTGTCAAAGGGAGCACAACACAGACTAAAAGACTGCACTTACAATATGGCATATAACAGTGTTGCCTACACATTTTTTTCACAAGTGTGAACCTAAGGTTTTAGATGCACAGAGCATATTTTTGCCCATAAGGAAAATTTCCTGCATTATGCCAAAAAATTACCTCCAAAACAGTGTTCACACAATAATCTGAGAGTGCAAAATTAGAGAATAAATTGTAGACGCTTCTTTGGAAAATCTGGACCTCGAAGTGGTTGTATGGTAAATTGTGTTTAAAAATATATTATTGTGGTTAACTTATAAGAACCACAATAATATATTTTACTACGTGGGCTTGATCCTAAAATGGTCTATATCTAGTGTCTGGTGTAAATCAACAGTAACTCCAGGGAAGTCTATGGAGATTTAGACCAACTTTATAAATTGAGGGCTAAAATTTAGTTGCCTTATTCAAGCACTCGGCACTTCTCAGGATTCAGTCCCATGATACCATTTAAATTTTAGAATTCAAAGGTCCCTACTGTTCCAAAATTATTTCTTTTTAAAAATTATTACAAGGCTTTCCCACAGGAGTAACAGTCCCCTTCAAACCTGTGTGCACCGCTTCCATCACTGTATCTTCTCTGATCAGTAGAGCTCAGGGCAACGAGAACTATGGCTTAATTAATATAACGTGATTAGCTCAGTCCAGAACCAGATTAGTTCAAATTCTTAGAACAGTGCTAACGTGTGGCTTATCCATAATGTGATTACTTTCATGTTGAGGAATACATTTGCGATAATGGTGTTAAGGGGAATGAATAGAAACTTTGATAAGTATAATCCAATGTGGCGTAATGCAGTATTCAAGATGTTTATGTAATCTTATAAAAACAATACTGTTTTTTTTATTGTTAGAATCTGAATCACATGTATGGAGGGACCAGGAAAGGGAAACAGAGGATGTACAGAGTATCCTGCTGATACTATCAGCCAAGATTCCCAAAAGACATTTATTTTAGTAGACGCATTTGGAGGAAGAAAGAAAAGATGCTCAGTGTTTAGGAAGAGGAATTTGTTCCGGGCATAAGAGATGGAAAGGTGCAAAGCTTTCAGAATGGGGAAATGGGTAGGAAATAGAAATGGTTAGGAGGAGGGCATTGAGCTGTAAGGATGTAGAGCTTGAACTTGATTTAAAAAAATAGGAGGAAGGAAAATAATATATTTTGGGCCTGATCTTTAAACAAGTTAGGTGTGAAAATGTTTGCCTAATCTGAGTGTACAGTTACTTTATTTAGGGGAACTTTTCATGAAAATGACCAGAATGAGCCATTGGCAGGCATTTGCCCCATTTGCATTTATGATCATGGCAATAGTGCCAGGGCCGGCTCTAGGTTTTTTGCCGCCCTAAGCAAAGACATTTTTTGCTGCCCCCTACCCCAGCCTTGGGCTCCCTGCCCCACCCACACCCCCTGCCGCCCCAACCCTGGGTTCTCCCCCCGACCCCAGCCACACTCCCTGATGCCCCAGCCATGGGCTTCCCCCCACCAGTGCTGACTCCACCCGCTCCCCCCTCACCTGCAGCTGGTCCCCCCTCACCTCCAGCCGGTCTGGCGCTGGCACGGTTGGGGTAAGCAGCAGGACTCCCAGGACCTGGGAGGGCAGAGGGCAGAGCCGGGGGACTGCCTGGCAGAGGGCTGAGGAGCTGGGGCAGGGCAGCCCCAGAGGGAGCGGAGCCCCGGAGAGCGGGATGTAGATCCTGCATGGCAGCGCCCCAGGCACCGGTCCCCACTATGGCCCCGCTGCTGCTGCTGCTCCTGGCCGCCCTGCCGCAGTCCCTGGGTGGCTCAGGCTGCTTTGCCCAGCCCCGGCTGCGGCGCTGGGGGGCGGCCACCCTGCGGCACCCGCAGGCAGCTCTGTGTGCCCCGCGGGGTGGCCCCCAGCCTGAGTGTCCCACGCTCTGAGCCCGCCCGGCGATAAGGTGCGGGTGCTGCTCCCCGACGTGAACCACAGCGGCCCCAGGGCACCCCCCGTGCAGGATGCGCTGCTGCTGTCAAGGCCGGCTCTAGGCTTTTGCCACCTCAAGCACAAAGAAGGGGGGAAAAAAAAAAAAAGGCTGTCTGGAATGCCGCCCCTGAAAATGTGCCACCCCAAGCACGTGCTTGGTTTGCTGGTGCCTAGAGCCGGCCCTGAATAGTGCATGCAAACTAGGCACATGCAATTGCACGTGCATTTTGGGTGCTTAATTTTTTTTAAAATAGGGCCCTTTATTTCTAAAGTTGTCTCTTCCACCCATCAAGAGTGTGCAGTTGCCCGCACAAACAAAAAGAGCAGTAGCTAATACACGAAACAGATAAAAACGTTCAATTCATGATGAGACCAAAAAGTAGCTAATCTGGTAACATATGTAACCCTCAAGAAAGAGGCAATCGGTTGGAATTTTTTTATCTAAAGAAATGATCTGAAACAACAACTGCCAACATGCAGGTATTGCTTCATCATGAGCATTCAGCTCTCCCTCTCTAAGGAGGAGGAGGAGGAGAAAGGGAGAAGAGAGCCGTAAGAGGAAAAACTGGTTTCTTAATTGACCTGGGAAGAAGGAGGAGAAAGAGGATGATGATATGGACTGCCAATATTTCCAGCAATATGCCTACAGAGCTTGGGAGCTAGCTTGCAGGGAGCAGATGAAATGAGTTTAAACAGTATGCAATGTATGATGGGTGAAAAAGATGGAATCCATAATAATGATGGTACAGACTATAATCTATATAGATTGGTGAGTGTTTGGAACCCAAAACTGGATCCTAATATTGACGTTTGAGCCCATTTCAGTCTGTACAGAATTATCCTTTATTGAACATACTGGGACAAATTCTGCTCTTGTTTACAACCCATAACCCCACTGATGTCAATGAGGGATTAGGCATGTGATGTGAGAAGAATTCTCTAATAGATTCCCTTTCTTAACCCACACACATAAAGAATCCCCCTAGCATCATGTGCTACAGGTAAAGAAGCAGTGGCATGTGGACTATTAAATATATCTGTCATACATCTATTGTATTGTACTTACTAGTTTACAATCACAAATCAGACATTTTGGGAGGGTGTGCGGGGGAGAGGGTAGAGTGTGGAGGCACTACCCACAGCTGCTTCAAAGAAAGAGTTTGGTTCACTGATTCTTATAATAATCCCCTCTCATAAAAGCCCAATTGCTTGTCCACAACGTCATCTCACTACTTCATTCTTAATCTCTGCTATACCATGTACCTTGCTTTGCAATTTAGACAGGAAATGAAGAATAGGACCATAGAAGAAAGCAATACAATTATATAATTTAATTAATAAACTCATTAAATCATCTGATTTGTTCCCATGCAAGTGTAGCAGCATATACTTCCAATGTTCCCCACTCCTCAAGAAAGGACATATCCAATATTAAACTGATACACTTGCTTAGTCAAAAATAGGGAACCTAAACAGCTGAATATATAGGAAAAACAAAGAGAAATAAATGACCTCTTAGGCAACCCTAAAAACTCACCAAGTTTTAAAATTCATCTCCCATAAAAATGATAAACTAAGTCTCAGCAACCAGTTTCCTGGCAAAACACCTTCCAACTCCCAATATACAACTACTTTTCTTTCCTTCCCCAAAAAGAAAAAGTTAAAGGGACACTGTCAACTTGAAAAGTAGTCAGTTTCAAAAAGTGAGTTACAAGTAGTTTTAGATACTACACCCATTCTTGAGTCCCCTTTGACAATTTTGATGGTTTGACTATCATGTTTTCCTATTTTTAAGATGTTTTTCTTCCCCCTGTTGCTGAGTGAAAGATCCACACACAAACAAGATGGGAACCAACTGGCTATATAAGACAGTGGAAGTGACATGGTGCCGTCAAATGCACATAGGAAACAAAATAAAAAAAAACAAAAAAACACTTTGTCAAATCTATTTCAGTTATACACTTGGCAAGCATTTTCACACAGAAAGGGCCTGATTCTCAGAGGTGTTGTAGGTACTCAGCACTTCTTGGGATCAAGCCCAAGATTTGTATAAAAGTTGTTACACAAAATAAAATTGTGTATAGTATTGCAGGCAGTTGAAATCACAGAGCTAAGCCAAAGTGAAGGGACTCTGGAAGATCAGAAGCAAGAGACAAACTTGATGTAAATTACCTACTCCTTCCCACTGCTTGACAGCTGGTTGGTAGTGCTTCTCAGGGAGTGTAAAAGATTTTGAGAGCTCATTCTTGTTGCCTCCATTGGGGACCCAAAACTTTCATTGATTTAGGAGCTTTGAGAAGCAATATGGTCCAGAGGAAGGAGCACAGGGCTGGGAGCTAGGAATCTTAATTCTGGTTCTATCACTTACTCACTAGGTGGCCTTAGGGTGATTTACTTCAATTATATGCCTTAAGTTTCCTCTTCGATTCAGGCTATCCTCTTTTCATAGGCCTCTTATGAAAAATCGCTAGTTACTGCTTATATGATGCTTTAAATACACAGACCTATAGAAGTGTTTGTAGGTGAAGAAGGTGTTCAGGATCAAGTATTGAGACTTTCGAGTATGGTAGAATCATCAGGAAACATCAAAGGCATATGCTGTCAAAATTAGTGTGACTGACCCACTTTCTTCATTCCCCCTTCCTTCCCAAGACTGAATTTGAAAGTCAGCATATACTGTCAATTATTTTCACTCCTCTCTTTTCAAGTAACTGTTGGGAAGCAGTAGTTAAAGTTGGTGACTAACTCTTATTAATTTTTTTTATATCACAGTAGATCCCAAAGGGCCCAATCTTGGGCCCCAATGTGCTAGAGGCTGTACAGACAGGTAGTAAAAGACAGTTGCGACTCCCTGCTTTTAACACTTGATAATCCAGTTCAAGCCAAGATTCAACAAGAGAGTGTCACAAACAGTAGAATGGGAAGAGGTGACGTGAGAGTAGTAAGATAATATAGTGACATAACCTAGCAACATGCAGAAGCTGATGGTTCAAAATCTTTTAAATATTATTAATTGTTAGTATTTTAAAGTTTCTCTATCATCCCATAGTCCCCCAGTCTTCCTTGACACTTCCTTACTAACACCCCCCCCCCCCAGCTCCCCATCTACCTGTGGAAAAATTGACCCTGGTCTCTCTGCCTATTATATTTACATCATTAAATTTTAAATGTATGCATTTATTGTTTTCCCACTTCTGGACAGTGTTATTATATATATACAAATTCTCTCAAAATATCCCCCCCCCTTCCCTGTACATAAACCACCCCTTCCCCCTTGGGTGCTTTCTCTTTAATCATGCTTACATTAATTTAACTACTTAGAAATGGCTCACCCTTTCTTCTAATCCAGCAGCTTCCATAAACATCCTGAAAAGCAACCTGATCAGATGTTTCTGCTCTAGGCAGTAACATGGATTTTCTTTTCTAAGCAGTTTGGAGAGAGAGGGAGGGACAGGGGGAGAGAGAGAGAGTGTGTGTTGAGTTTTGCTGCCTGCTCCTCCCACAAGATACAACCTCCTGCTGCCTGTGCTGTCTGCAAAGCAGCATTTCAAACGTACTTAGACTTAGCCTGTGAGAAGTGAAGAGAAAGAGATCAGACCCTAAAGGAAGAGGGTGGAAAGTAACACTCAGGATTTATCTTTTCCATTTATCTCTTTCCTATCATATGGATTTTACAAACTACACAACCTCCCCCAGAGCCAGACTTTGATCATGAGAGCGCTGAAGCTGGATCTCCCCTGTCTACCCAAGTGATCAGAACTTTGAGGGGCAGGCACCAGCTGTCTTTAATGGTAAAGTATTTATTCCTGCTCCCCAGCCCACTGGATCTCTTTATCTCCCCTCCACAGGGAGCTGCGTGAAGGAGGAGAGGAGAGAGATGCATGTGGTGTGGCTCAGGCAGCCTGCCTCCTGGCTGCTGGTCCTGTGGGCTGCTGCTCCCTTCTGCATCCTGGCTGATTTCACCTTGGACAATGAGGTGCACTCGAGTTTCATCCACAGGAGGCTGCGAAGCCAGGAGCGCCGGGAGATTCAGCGGGAGATCCTCTCCATCCTGGGTTTGCCCCACCGGCCCCGGCCCCATCTGCACGGCAAGCAGAACTCTGCCCCCATGTTCATGCTGGATCTCTACAATGCCATGTCGGTGGAGGAGGAGACGGCAGGAGCCGCAGGGGAGGAGGGAGAGGGATTCTCCTACCCTTACAAGCCCATCTTCAGCACCCAAGGGCCACCCCTGGCCAGCCTACAGGACAGCAACTTCCTCACCGAGGCAGACATGGTTATGAGCTTCGTGAATCTGGGTGAGTCTCTAACCCCCGTCCCGGGGAGCTCTGGGATGAGACTTTTTTTTTTTTGCGGGGGAGGGTGTGCCTGAGATTGGGATTAGTGCCTGGGGGCGAGATGGGGCAGATCTCTCCTGTGGGCCAAGGGAGGACAAGAATCGGAGGGCACAAGTGTCTCTGATAGGGCCAAGTGTCTCTGATGGTGGGCACAGGTGGCAGGTGGCTCCGGTGGCAGGGCAGGGAAAATAAATAGCCCGAGGAAAAACTACTTTTTTATGTGATACGTAAATGGCAGTACTATTGAAATTCAGCTGGGCAGGGCTCAGGCCCTAGTTCACATCATTAGGATTTTTACAAGCTCATGTATTGTGTTGAATCAGCTCTCACCCCGCGTGCCGAATTCTTCCTCCTACCCCTGCCACTGGTTATTTTGCCTGTCCCAGAGGTGGGGTTCTCCGGTGCGGGTCTTTACAAGAATCACGAGCGGCTCTGGCCTGCATATTGAACCTCCAAGGAAGATGGGAAACCAGCACAAGACCACGAGCTGCCGCGTAGTTCAAAGCCCTGGGTTTAGAGTCATGTAAACGATCACAATGGCACTCGAGCGGCTGTAAATGGATGGAGTCCAGTGGAGCAGGGAAGACAGCATTAACTAAACAGAAAGGGCCAAGCTGCTGAGAGTCTGTTTTCTCCATTGGCTGAGAGGGATTCCGTGGTAAATCCTTCTTTACTCCTGCGGCTCCTTCTATTGACCGCAGTTCTAGGCAGCTAATTTGCCTTCTTTCACAAGCACATGTCTGTGGATGGGTTTATGCAAATGACGTGAAAGTTGTCACCTTTGAATGCAGCTCGCTAGGCCCCTAATTGGATGCCATGGTCCAAGCTGAGTTCTCTTTGTCTGCTGTAGAGTGTAGGGCCTTTTGGACTAACTGGTCAGGATTTGAGTAAAAGGCTGTCATGGCCAGCATTCTATTTTAAATATATAATTATAGGTCGGAGTTTGCTGTATCCAGTTTTAGCACTCATTACGTGTGGCTCTGAAACCACCAAATGTACAGATTGGGTGCCTACAATTTCAAGACCAAATCTGAACCGTAGTTTCAAAACAGGATCAACTCAAACGTTGCCTTAATGAGATGCAAGAGGGATACACCTGATGCATAAAAATAATAAACTGGTACAGATTGCAAGCACCCTTATCTTTAATACTGTAAAAAATCCATCATTGTCTAGGACTTAAGGGTTGGCACTATGGTTCACACCATCGCCACCTAGAACTTCCTGGTGGCAACAGAAACTGAACCATAATCCTTCTTCTGGCACTTAACCTAAAGGAGATTCACTAGTAGCAGTATAAGCTCTATGCCACACAGTTGAATAGTTATGATTATATACAGTTACCATTCCATTGCAATCTTGGTGATACCTGAAGATGGAGTATTCTATGCTAGACTTCCAGTTTCCATGAGTCACACATCCATATTAAATACCATGAGCCTCACAGGAGGGCTCTATGAGCTACATTTGGCCAGGGTCTACACTTTTCTGAAAGTGATAATAGGTTCCATTTAGAATTATAATGCTTGTCTAATCTCTTTCAGATATTTAAACCAATCATCAATAATACCTTCTAAAATCCAAAATTACAGTTGGTGGTTAAATATTAGAGTTTAAAGATAAGAGATCACGTTAACACTGTGCTTGCTGGTACCTTAGTTTTAAGTATAAAGTACAGTCTAAGGCTGAGAATGCCGGGACACTCAATAAGCTCTAACAGAAAACAAAAGATGCTGAAATAATGAAACTAAAATTCACACTTTTCTTTTTATATTGTAAAAGGAGGATTTTGTGAAAGGGATAAATAATTAATATGAGTCAACTCCAGATAAAGAAACATTTATCTCCAGGGGAATAATCATATCCTTTATAAAAAGCAAAGTTATTTCCAATGTAGCTTTCATAAGTACAGCTCTAGGAACCCAGTCTCATACTCATTATGTAAGGAAAGATCATCTTTGAAGTCCATGGCAGTTTTGTATAAAACATATTAAGGTTCAGGCCCTAAAGTAGATTATATTGCACACAAACATTTTAGCCCAAAGTGTGATTATAGTGAAATTAGTCAACATATTATACAATATAGAACAATTTTTGGATAGCTCTTGTTCTATAGGAGTATCACGGAACACAGAGTGATTGCATATATGTAAACAGAAGTTACAAAATGTAACCCTAAGATTATTATGCACTCCATCACAATTCTTGGCTTTTGTAGTTAGTTTAGAAAGCATTCAAGTATTCTTCAAGCAAAATGATCCATTATAGTTTTATTTAATTGCTGTCAGGATGGCCAGTCATTAGTCAGAAGGTAGGCAATAGTCAATGGTTTTATATAGACAGGTGGAATTATTACCAACAAGGCACTTTTGAGAGGTTTATCTGTACTGTTTTGTTCCCCTGTCAACAGTGCATGCCAGGACAAGTTTAAAAAGGACATAGATCTGCAATAGCTTTCTTCATCACTGTGCACACCTTTCATCCCATTATAGTCATCGTTCTTTCATCTGTATCGGACAAAGCCTGGCTTGTTTATGGACTTTTTAATGAATCAGACTAGCTCCTAACTCACATTTATAGTCAAACACAACACCTGCTCTAGTATGAACAGTTTTCTATGGCATACAGTGAAAATTAGATCTATTGTAGACTGGTTTTCTTTTTAAGCTTTCTACAATGATTCCATTTAAATCAGAGCTGAATTGCTAAATGCAGTCAGTATTAAACTGTGTCCTAGTTTTGTAAGAGATACTCTGTGGGCATTGTATTTCACAGGTAGGTTTTTATTACATTCGAAAGCCAGCACAATGAGGAAGTGTCACAGCATAATAAAATGTGCATCTTAGTAATGAGGGAAGTGAGAGTAAGTAGAGAAGTCATTACTAAATCTAAGCTTCAGTAAACAAGCTATGTTATTGCAGATCTGTGTGACTTCCAGAAGGTTAGTCTACTGATATACTTTCTCTCTTTGAACATGTTTCTTCATCCATCTAGAAAGACAGTTTTTGTTGGGCTTAAAAGGCTTTACATATGATAATAAATTACAAGATATGAAAGAGGAGATAAATTTATTGACTTCTGTGGAGTTAAATCAGGGCTGAATTTGCTCAAAGAGTTTACATTTGACCTTAGTGGTTAGGAATCAGAATACAGGTGCTTTATTTCAAGGGTAGCTTGAAACAAACTAAGTTTATATTGAGCAAGTAGCATTATTATAATAGCTTGCTAATTAACTAGATATAGCACTAGATCCAGTTAACTCATGGGCCAGTTTCTGTTCTCAGTTACACCAGTACTGAGATGGATGAGGAATGGGGCTGTGTCAGGAATAGGCTTGGATGTAAACAAAAGCAGAATTAGGCCACATAGGTCTGAATACCTAATTCAAATAAATAATGACCAGGCTTATAAGGGTATTACTATAAATTTTATTCCTCTGGATTTCATTTAAAAGAAAAAGTGTTCTCTTGCACAACCTTAATTTTAAAATTCATAAACAGCAACTAACGAGAAAACATCTAGGTTGCAGAGAGCTTTTTTTCTAAAAAATAATTGGATTGTCTTTATGTTAATAGGCTTGACTTGGTAAATAGTTCTTCCTTGACTTTTTTTTTTTTTTTAAAGACCCAGCATGAGTGATGTGCAATCAGTTAATTTGTCTCATAGCTGATTATAAAATGGATAAAATTGTTTAATCCTTGAAAAAATGAGTTTAAAAAAAACCAGAAAATTAGTCATTCTTGGAAGAAGCGTGTGAAAGTGGCTTTTGTTAATGTAAATCAAGAAGCTGAAGAGCCCCTAAGTTTCATTTTATTTCATACCATCTGGCTATCCTTTTTGTTGACAAGTGTTTGGCATAGAGAACCATCTCTTTGCCCTTTAATAACAGGCTTTAACACTGTAGGGTATTAGAAAAAGATTCTAGAACAGTTAAAAAATTTCCTCTGGGGAATACTTTATAAAGTGAGCACGGGCTGCAGGCATTTGCAGCTGTAACCTGGCTTGTGTTAAAATTTGGAAGGGGCTGCCTTGCATTCCAGCTCACTACAGGCCTTCACTGGTGTACAGCCAAAGGTTAATATAGATGTCACACGGTTTTGCTTTAGAGAGTCTTAGATATAAGAGTACGTGTACAGCTGTGTTTTTAGTAACCCTTTCATAATCACTTCTTTTAAACCTCATTTTCCTGCTTATATAAATCAAAGATTTTCAAGGATATTTGACCTGGATTTGAACTTTTGATCTTCACGTATCTCCCACTTGAAACAAAGCAGATTATATCTTGGCCCTGAATGTCTGCTCATGATCAGATGATTTGGCCCATATATTAGGCCAAACCATCAGATTCCCCCTTCCCCTCCACCACTGCCCTCTAGTCCTGTTACAGTTCTCAAGCCTGAACAGATATGACCTGTGATAGTTTCAGACAGTATGGATCCACCAATGCTTAGGTGGCGTGGAATTAGCTTATGGGGAAAAGTTTGTAGCAAACGACAAAAATAATGAAATATTGTGTCTATGTAGCAAGGAGCTATCCAGTATTCTTGGAATGTACAGACCAATCCTACAGGAAAACACTGAATTTCATTCTCGCTTCCTTATCTGTAAAATGGGAAATGAGACTAGGAGTTAGTTACCTGCCTCACACAGGAGTTGCGCAGACTGGCTCATTATTTAGGGTACAGACTGTAGCTGACCCTGTGAAGGGGGTAGGAAAGGGAACATGAAGGCCTCTCATTCCCTTGTACTTCTGTGCAGGACATAGTCCCAGTCCCAATCCTTCCTCTTCCAATGGCTACATTGGCAAGCAGGCCTGGATAGGACTGGAGGGCTGGTCCATTCTGTCTGCTTCTTGTCAAAGGATGTAACTTTGGCCACAGCGGCATACTCTCTTCATTGCTCCCAGGCATATTATCCCTGGAAGCTGAAGCCCTTAACAGGACCTGTAGTTTAAAACAGTTTAAAACAGCCACAATGTAAGGTAAGGTAATTTGAAGAAAACAAGCCCTTAGGACCAGATCTTGCAATCCCACAGTGAGAGGTGTTTCCCCCCCACCCCACCCCCAAGTAACGACTACAGTGCCTCACTTTATAGAAGTGGTAAACACTGTATTATTAACCATTGGTTTAGGACAGGGGTCGGCAACTTTTCAGAAGTGGTGTGCGGAGTCTTCATTTATTCACTCTAATTTAAGGTTTCGCGTGCCAGTCGTACATTTTAACATTTTTAGAAGGTCTCTTTCTATAAGTCTATAATATATAACTAAACTATTGTATGTAAAGTAAATAAGGTTTTTAAAATGTTTAAGAAGCTTCATTTAAAATTAAATTAAAATGCAGAGCTCCCCGGACCGGTGGCCAGGACCCAGGCAGTGTGAGTGCCACTGAAAATCAGCTTGCGTGCCGCCGTTGGCACGCGTGCCATAGGTTGCCTACCCCTGGTTTAGGATATGCTACCCCTCTCTTAAAACCCTCCCTTTTGCTTGTGTGAGAATTGTCTCTACCATTGTCTCTTCAGACTAAGTTTAACAGCCTGTTGGCATACATCATGAAAATCAATCTTTAAGTTTTCTTTTGTCAGTAAGTTTGTGTACAGTTTGGAACACTTTTGTGGGTGGGGAAGGTTGCACGAGTGGTTGGAAACATTAATTAAAAAAAAAAAAAGATTAACTATTAAAGCCTAGTCAGGGCTGTCGACAGGCTTCTTTTAAATAGGACATTGCTATGCTTTAGTTTAATACATTCTGGCAGTGTCACTGGGGTTAAGGCTAATACAAGGATGTGTGGATCCTGTCATGTTATTGTCAGGAGGAATGTGGGGATTAGGTTTAAAAGTGGCAGAGGGTGAGCGGTGCAGCTGTGTACACTTATTATAAAAGATTTAAGTCCCACTGGTAAAATCAATATATTAAATTGCAAGAGCCTCTGTTTTTAGTTAAGTTAAATCAAATATGTTGGTAGTGCTAATATGGTTTCTATCCTTGGACCAAGTGAAGAAATGCTAATATTTGTGTAGAAACTGCTAATATGTGGTTAAAATGTAACACATTTAGTTTTACATATCTAAGTTATTCTAAGTTGATGAATACCAGAGAAACACTGAGATGATGGATGAAGTCATCTGAGTGACTGACTAAGTTAAGGAAATATTAATAGTGGCCAGATAGAGAGGTTACCTGATGATATACAGCACTAGGAGGACATAGTATTTTTAATTCCCTTCCAAATACAGTCAACTTCTTCCAAGCCAGAGTCAAAATATTCAGTTAGATAAATATATATATTTTAAGTTATGAATTGTAAAAAGTATCACCTTTTAAAAGAAATTAGTGGCCTGTATGTTTAAAAGTTAGTTTCAGAACTAAGATTCTGATCTTGTAAACATCTGAAGTCAGTGGGACTACTCAATAGGACAACTCACATGGATAAAGTTAATGACAAGCATAAATGTTTATATGATTGGGGCCTAGGAGCAGATTTTTGGCTAGATCTTCAGCCATGTAAATTGGCGTAGCTCCATTGGATCTGCCCCCCTTACTTTAGATTTACATTGGTGTAAATGAGTGTAACTACATTAAACTCACTCCAGATTTACACCAGGATAACTGAATTCTGAATCTGGTCAAGTGTCCCTATACAGAAATAATCAGCAAGCAGTATTTTATTTTCGGGCTTCAAATAGTTTTCTTTCCTAATCTTAGAAAGTAGTTGTTTAGAGAAAAGGTTTCCCTTACTGCAAATAATCAAAACACGAACCAGATCCTATTAGTCACTGCTTATCATGATTATTTGAATCCAGGTTGTTGAACTACCATTGAATTCCTGTCTTTGTAACAAGCAGAATTTAACAAATATTTTGTTTGACAAAAATGTGATATATCTTAATACAAGACATGTTTCATATGGAGAACCCTCAGTGATGAAAGATTACTGGTATCAAAATATCTGAACCTCAGCACAAATAAACAATATGGTTTAAAGATTGTAGAGCCAAATTATCTGTTGGCATAACTCCATTGAAGTCAATAGAGTTATGCCATCCGATTATCTGCCACCTAGATTTTTTTTGTATAAATATAAAAACAAGAGGCTTTATGATTTTGTCAATATCTTTCAAAAATAATACATATCATGACATATTTATGAAAATTCAGGTGCTTATTTTTGAAGTCCATACTCTCATGAATAGAGCTTCAGGACTGTATTCAGGATGTGATGCTGATCTGACTTACATTGGTGTAAAAATCAGTGAAACTCCATTAATTTAAGTAGAGTTACTCCAGATTTGCACTGAAATCAGAATCAGGTCTGTTGGCTTCTACAAGAATTCCTGTGAGTAAGAATACAGAATTGGGCCCCAGAGTAACATTCTCATTCTTTTAAACATTTGTGTTAGCTACATGTTGAGTGCAGTGAAAATCCGTTAGAGATCCAGATTGAGTGGATTGAATTAATGGCAACTCTGAGACTACAAGTTTTAGTGTAATTGCTTTATTGTTTTGCAACCAAGATGCTTACAATCTAGTTCCTGTGCAAACATATTTAACGTGTGTTAATATGTCTCAAAACCAGACCCTCTCCGCAAAATTCTGCTTTTCATTAATTGACATCAGTAGCATGGTACAGTATTTCAAAGTGCTGGCCAAATATAAACTGTGTTTCTAATTTCCTTACTTTCCTGTGTTTGGAATGCCAATGTTAATTTGTTCCCATGGAAGAGTGAGAGCTGCCAACCACAGTTTTATATAAATGGCTTTACAGTGCAGAGCTGCCAAAATTAAATGATACTTAGGAATTTTCATGACATTTTGTACTGTGTGTGTGTGTGTGTGTGTGTGTGTGTGTGCGCGCGCGTGCGTGAGAGAGAGATGTATGGGTTGTTGAACAATAGCAACCGATCATTGGGAGAAATGTTTGAAGTGATTTATATTTTGTTTAGCTATCAGTTAACGTTCCTTCTCACTTAGGATCCAGTTTTTCTTTCTGTCAAATGTTATACAGCATATTACTTGTGCGCCAAAGATAACCCTTACATAGTGAATTTCGCTGATAGCTATCAAGAGTGATTTTGTGGATGCAATTATTCCCAGCATGCTTTTATTTATTGGCAGCTTAAAACTGACATTTTTGTTATCTGATCATTATGATACAGATTCTGTCACCTGTACTTGCAATAATAATACCTTACTCCTTGAGTAGCCCCATTTATTTCTCTGAGACTAGCCAGTGAGGTACTGCTCAGCATGAATAAGGATGACAGAATTTGGCTGTATATTTATATTGTCAATTTGATTTAAAATACCAAGAAATATAGGAGTACATAAACCAAATTATTTTCTTAAAAATAAATTAAATCAGAGGTACTCATATTTACTTTAACAACATGTGTTGTCTCTTACACAAAAGAGAGACATAATTTTGATTTAATGCATCTATTTTATTTTAAATTTAACATGATAAAAACAGAGGGGTTTTTTTTTTCTTTCCAGGAAGGTATTCAAGAAGTACAAACTGTCCATGTTTCAGTACACTTCTGTTAATGAGTGCTATGTTTTTGAATCTCACAAATTTCCCATTTTATTGGAACAGGTGCAGTGTTTTACCATCTGTGCCAGTGTTGCATTATACCAACAAACAAAGTGTTGTTTTGGTTCAGTGGATTTAAAAGTCTCCTGAGAATAAAGAAATGAAAGAGAAAGAATTTAGAAAGTGCCTAGTGAAAGAAAGGCACTTCAAGTAATGTGCTTTGTCACTCAAGTCTTCTCATAAATTACCTTCAACTATTTCCAAACTGTCTGAAAAATTTATCCATAGAGTATTAAGTTTCTGTTGCATCTCTGAGGTCACATGTTATTCTTTACCATCTTTATCTTCCTGGAACTGCTTCCAAGTTAGATTCTTTTGTTGTCACGTTGAATTAAATTTTATGCTGAGTAAAAACTCTGCCTTGTTTTGAAAATAGAAGAGCTGTGAATTTTCAATGTTCAGATTTTGAGTTTTGCTGATTCTGCCCTTTTAAAGATGATACAAATATTCCTCAAAGTTTGTAAAAGCTCATTTTGCAATTAGATCAACAAGCTCATACTTAGCTTATGGCTAAAACAACAACCACCACCACCCTTTTCTAGGTTCATCTTGAAAGTGTTTAGTCAGTGTGTCTGGAAAGGCTTACAGTTAAAGTGCCTGAAGGGTGGGGATGAGATATTTCAGCATGCAGCCAGTACTATCAGGTCCACCTGGCCTGGGAAACTATGCAGGCTTTGTAGTAGAGAAAATCCTTTTACTTATATCTTCATGGGAAGCTCTTAAAAACCATACACTGCCATCCTCTGTTTTTAAAATTAGCATGATCCTCATTTGACTATGTTCCTAATGAGGGAACAACTTCACATAGACCAAGCCAATTATCATTCCAGGGGTTGTTTTAAAAAAAAAAACAAAGTTGTCTGCCCATGCATGATTGCTTTCAAGTAGGAAAAAAGTTTCCTTTCTTTAGCCTTGGTCTTAACAGATTTTTAAATCAGATTCTGCTCTGAATTACACCTCCATGCAACCCTGTCAATGTAATCAGGCCAAGATCCTCAGTTCAACTGGAATAGCTCCATTGAAGGCAATGGAGTCAAAACAGTTGACAACAGCTGAGTATCTGGCACAGCACCTTCATCATGTTTGATGGGGTTGTAAGTCAGGGCATGATTTAACTCCATGAATGCAGCCATTGGGCTAAATTCTGCCTCCAGTTATCGCATCTTCTTGGAGTCAGTGGGATTGTGCACATCCTAACATTTTACCAACTTGTGGTCTCTACAGCTCAGTGGCAGTGAAGTAAATAAATAAAGGACCTAGAAGAAGTACCAAAAATACTTGTAAAATAACACAGCATCAATATTTGTGAGTAGTAATTTAAGTTAAGAGGTAAATTTATTTTACTTGGGGCCTAATTCATGCCTGAAACTCCAATTGACAATGGGAGCTTTGCTTCCGAGTAGGGATGCAAGATCTGGTCTATCATTTTAATAGCACTATATAAGAGCTAAAAATTATAAATAATTCATTCTGTTTCTTACAACTTATTAGGATTTGAATGATTATTTTAACATGTTTTTTTTTCTTAGCATATGTCTATTATCTATACAATCCCAAATGGCAAATATTCATAACTAGCACGAATTGATCACCCGTAACCATTATGCTGGCATGCAGGAAGCTAACAAAACAAAACAAAAAAAACCCCAACCAGTTTTCAAGAAGTTTAAAACTAATTGCTGGTACCATTCAAAAGACTCTGAACATTTCAGTCTTGCTACTTTTATTTATTTATTTATTACTATGCAATAATTATAACTCTATGGGGACTCTCTAGAGATTAATAAAGAATACTGTCCATCACTTTTCCTGAACCTTGTGTGGTGCTATAAACATTCTGCTGGGTTTAAGTTCCCCTTTCTGAACATAGACTTAAAAATTCAGCAATTGTTAAGAGAACGGAGGGTTTTTGTTGTTGTTTTAAGAAAAAATGTAACGTTAGCCTCACAGTCTGTTAGCTACATGAAGCAATAAATGTTTATTTGAAACCGGGAAAATCCAGGGCTGCTGGTGGTTGGTTGTTTCCTTCTAGAGGAAACAATAAACGTGCCCACTTGTATTTTAACTGCTTTACCACTAGGCCCCCTAATGACACAAATATACTTGCACTAAGCTTCAGTAAGGAATAGCTGAAAATAATCACTATTGATCTCACCATCCTTGACAGTGGAAAGAGAAGCTTTTGACTAAACAGCCATTTAATTCTAGGACAGGGTCACTAGAAGATCAAGATTTTTCCATACTTGGGCCCAAGTGGAATCTCTTATCCTACATGGTGAAACAGTCTGCCTACTGAGACAGGTGAAAAAGGGATGCTAATCACACATACGGTCAGATCCTGTTCCCATTTAAGTGAAGGGGATTTTGGTAACTGACTACAATAACTCTTTCAACACAGTAGCATGCATTATAATAAAAACTGCAAGAATTTTAGACTACATGACCCACAGAAGCCAGTCAATGATTGTGCCACATTAAGGCCAACCCAAGGAATGAAGAATCAGGCATGTATTAAAGAATCCAGAATCAAAAATACTCCAGCAGGCCCAAATCTCTTTTAGGTATCAGTAGCCTTTGTTTTGCTGATAAATCCATTTCACTATAAATGACGTAGTATACATGACTGCATTATTTAAGTCAGTGTGTCCAAAGTTTTTGTGATTCCCCTCCCCCCCCCCCTTCTGTAGTGATAATTGGCAGTTAAAGTCCTAAGGCAAAGTAGTACAGCACTTGAATGTGACATGTTGGCAATAGACCAAACTGGTGGAGAATGCTTTGTGTTCTGGTCCTATGAGGGACACTTAACTCCCCTTGTGCGTAAATCCCATGGCCTTATTCGTGCACTGTTTTGAATAATGCAACACAATAGAGTGTGAATTATGTTGCATTCATACATTCATTTCATTCATTCATTCACTCATATCAAATTGACTTGGGGAAACTAGAGTACTACAGCAGCTAATCTCATACAAAAGTACTGCAATCAAAAAAAAATTATTTGAAAAAAATTGCTATTTGTTAAGGATTGACTCCAGGAGACCACTTTGGTCTAATGTTAGTGAGAGCCTCTATCTCCTATATTATGTTAAACTGCTAGCAAATATGTCTCTCCCTATTCCCAGATGACCTTAGTAATGGAGAGTAGGCCAAAAAAAATCTGAACTCTAAAGGACACATGGCCTAAAAGTATTTCTGAAGTAAAACCCCCAAAATGGCCCTGAGCGTGGGAAACCACCATCATTCCATACACAATGCCCCAGAAGACTTATGCATATGTTTGTATTCTTAATTCACCCATCTCAAAATTCCTGAGCGCATATACTAAATAGCACATAATTCATTGCTCTTTGTCAATGAAAATAATTAATCTTTATTTTAGCTTCCCCTCCCACAAAGGAATAAGCTGTATGAATATGCCCAGGTACCATCTCAGGCAAAAGTCTGAGAGAATACATGGGTCTTAGACTGAATAGTGAAGATCTGCTGACTCTTCAGCTCCCAAACTTTCAAATCCAGAAAGCTGTGAGCAGGAGCAGCCCAGTTGATCTGAATTGGCTTGGTGGCACACAAGAAGAGTGGGGTCTCAAAATAAAATGTGAAATGGGTCACTGAGCACTACTTGCAGTAGTGAAAGAGGCTGACCCCTCTGGCTGGAATAACTAAGATGAAATTCTGCTCTCAAAACAGCATTTTTAAGATCTTTTGTGCATAATGCATCACGGTATCCAGTATTCTACATTTGATCCCAACAGAGAAATCGCAGAGAAATATGCAGTAGAACTCCACAGTATGGGTCCAAAAGAAGATCTTTACTCTTACTGAGCTTTCACCTCCAGGGTAGCTATACCTTTCCCCTGAATAGTTTGCAATCCCCCTGGCACAGCAAGGACTGTAATCTTCCAGAGACTGCTTGACCTAGAAAGGTGCAGATATTTGTTGCTGCACAGAGAGGCTCAAAAGGTCTAATCTATTACTGTATCATAGCATAACTCAGAATGTATACATTCCAAGCTGTAAATTCTATTGATTACAATCAAGGGCTGAGATTCGCATCAGTCACATATCTGATCTCTCCTGCTTATTTTGTAATGTCACAGGAACTACATTCTCAACAACACAGGAATTTGGGATCCAAGCTAGGAAACCTGTATGATTTAAAACCTGGCAAACTGATTCTTGGATTTTTTTTTTGTATAACCATAACCCATCAAAAGGTACCAATCCTGCAAATCCTCAGTGCTTGGATGCCCTCTGTGCTCGCATGCCCTCTGTGCTCCTCCCAAAAGGTTTGTGGGGTTGGGCCCAAGATTTAGTATAATGTTGGGTATACTCCAATTGCAATGACAATAAAACATTTAAGGAGGAATTAGATCTGTGTTATTTATCTGGGCAGGTGTTCGGAAGATGAAAGGAAAACATACGAAAATGAAATTAAACATTTCAACATAAAGAGGTCTATTTCCACACAATTCTCCAATACAGTACTTAGTCAATATCAGTGCAGAAATGGGCATATTCCATTGACAGAAATGAGGCATATGAAGGTTCCATCAACTCTCTTTTAAGGCTTGCCAATAGATATACAAAATATATATGTGTGCTTTTAAAAGACTTTTATTTTGAACTCATGATGTGAATCTATGGTATTAAAGAAAGCAGAACAATCCTTTATTTAGCTGCACCTGCACCTTAATGCCTAATGAGTTTAGTCTGATGGAATCCAGACCTCAGGAAGGATTATAAATTCTCATTTGATTTCATTTACTTCTAAAATACCTTAAACCAGCTGTACCAGTCCAGAATCCAGTCCTCCTTTCTATACCAGTTTTGCAAATGTTTTTGCTTGCTGTACTAGGTAACTTTATGCTATATAATAATATACACATAGTAATAAGGAACAGAAGGCTGTTTGAAAAAAAATAATCTACTTCTAGTGGAAAGATAATTAGAGGTATATGAGCTTGAAAACCACTACCTTGTGAGTAAAGTTTTTTTTTTTTAAATTTCTTCATGCTCAGCAAGAAGAATGGAAAAGAAATTAAAAAATCATAGGTCTGAAAACAATGTTCTCTCCGGTTGGTCCAATAGTAAAATACAGAAGGGAGAGATGGTCCCAAGGCATAGTGTTCTTTCAAGTGTAATGATCCCAAGTTGCCATGAGTTTATGTTTTAGTATTTGTCAGTAGCAAAATATCTAATAGTTGCAAACTTTAGTGGCTAGAAGCTTTATACGCTCTAATGGAGAATGACCACTTTCCTTACGTGGCAAATGGTACATTCAAACAGGTCATTCTCTTTTGTATACTGTAAACACAGCAGTAAACTTGAGCAGCACCTTCGCAAAGACTGCTAGGTCAGGCTAGTTAGCTTGAACAATATCTAACCATCCAATGAATTTGCAACTTTTGGACTTTGTCCCAACTTAGCTATTACAACAGGGCAACGCAGCTTAATGACATTCCATCAGACAGGCAATGAACACATTGCAGAGAACCGTGATCGCATTGCAATGCTTGGGTTTCTGACGGTATAGCAAGGGGAGTGGTCTCAGCGATCCCTCAGTTCCTTCCAGCTACTGAAGGTGAGTGGTTGAAAAGTACACTTGCCCTCCTGAAAATTTTGGAAGCTTGTGACACAGGCATCTTGACTCCACACGTGTGAATGGGCAGAAGCTCCTCTTGAAGGATTCCAGTTAGTAACCTTCATTTTCATGGGACTTGATTTCAGGATTTCATAAACCTTCCAGAAATTTCAATGCCATATTTTCATAATTCCTACTGTCTCCCTGGTTTGTTAAAGGGGGAACAATTTAATGAATTAGCATACACTCAGAAGCAGAGGTGCTTCATATATAAGTTGAAGATCTTGAGTTCAGTCCCCAGCTTGAGGCATTCTTCAACTGTACAAACTCCTACACCATTTTCTTTCCTCTGCCATCCTAATGTTAATGTTCAAAAACTCCTGGGTAACATGTGGGATGACAGGATGTGGTGGTTTCCAGTATCATCTGATCTCATCACTTCCTGTTGCCGCAGCAGTTCTAGGAAGCCAGGTGGTTCAACACCATTCTTATGAAATCAGACAGGTAAGACTAGGTTTGCCATTTCAAGCCTAATGGGTGAATATGAGAAAGGGCACAAACGCTTTGTTTTAATATCAGTCTCCAGTCTATGCATCCTTGTTTGCTGGAGTTCAACTCCATTTGGGAAGAATTTGCTGCTGCTCTAGACATAATTAAACCCATCTTCCCTCAGCCCTCCCTTTTCGTACATGTACAATGACACCATTGTTCAGAGTCCTGCAGCACATATGCTGACATTAAAGTGTTTAATCTTGTAGTACAGTATTCCATTATTTCTTGGACATCTGTACATAATAGAAATAGTCTGTTTTAAGGGATTTGTTGACAAAGAAATGGCTAATGCTGATGCATGTGCAGACTGAAAACATCTTTCCCAATTCCATCCGGCAGTAGGGAGGTTGCTTCTTTCCAGTCCTGAAGCCTAGTACAGATGTGATATGCACCATTGCCATTAGCAATCTTGAATTTATAACAAGGAGTCAGTGTTTTGGAAGACTTTTGGAAGCTCCCTGCTTGGTTGTCAGCTAGGTGATGTTATTGGCAACACTATTTTTATGATGAAAAGTTGAAAAAATGAAGTTATGGTTAAGGGCAAAACATTAACTCCAGAGGTTTGTTTCCCTGTAGCACAAATACTGAACTTCATGAGTTCACAGCAATAAGTGCTAAGTACTTCTCAACCTCCTGTTTCTAAATGGTGACTCTTGGGGCTGGAAATCAGGACTTGGGGGAAAGGGTCTGTTTGTTCCAATCTTATTTTATGCTATTGAGTTACACCAGTAAGTGAGAGCTGAATCAGGCCCCTGGTTTCTATGCTCATCTGTGCCACTGATTTACTGTACGATTTCAGATAAGTCACTTACCCTCTCTGTACCTCACTTTATCCATCTGTATAATGGATGTAACAATAACGACTTTCCTCAAAGGGGTATTATGATGCTTAATTGTTGCAATACATTTTGAGATTCTAAGATGAGAGCACAAATTATTAGTCTTAAAATGGTTCCATTCCATAGAGTAATTGGGTACTGGCAAATGATGAGCTCAGCACACACCCTTCTGCAAAGGGCAGTATTGCACTGTCCCGGAGGGAGCATCAGGAGAGAACATGCCTCAGGAGTCACAATCACTTTCTGTGACTAGTCAGTTTGCACAGGGGTTGTTCTCTTCATTAAGACGGTGCTCTGCTGTAGTGCTGGCCACCCTAGCCCAGGGGTTAATGCAGAAGGGGCACATGACAGCACTCCTCCTACTTCTTTTTAGGTGCTATGCTCTCCCAGAAGGTGCGGGCACTACTGTTATGATCTGCCCTGTGCATGCTGCTCAAGGAGGAAGGGAGGCTCCTTGTGGAAACCCTCTCTCCTTGCTCACTCATGCAAGGGCAAATCAGAGCCAGGCCATGGAAAAAGGAGCTGAGGACTGATTTGACAGCATCCTCCAAATATTGTATTAGCACGGTTATAAAAAAGAAAGACATTTCACATCAATTATTCACAATCTAGGGCATTTTGTCTACTCAGTTTCCAGAATTCCCAATGTAGGGTATTTCTTTAACTGCTGTTCCAGCTCCCTAATCTCAGTATGTTAATCTTTTAGCCAAGAGGACTGAATGAATTAAAACCAATCACAGATCCAAATTCTTGCCACTGTAAATTTACCACAACAGCCCTGTAATTCTTGCTGTAAAGCTCCGTGTAGAGGGAACCATGTGCCTTTAGTAGACTGTGGCTTGGAATATGATGATTGCAATCCCCTTTATACTCTCTCTTCTGCTTAGATGAATATAGGGACTGATTCAGCACTCCTTGCTCAGCCAAGATTCCCATTGGCTTCATTGGAAGTTTTGGGTATGCAAAGAATAACGAATCTGGCCCACAGTTTGCTTTCTTCAACCTTAGATCTCACTAACTTAAAGAGAAGGGGCCAACATTTTTAAAAGTGACTAGTGATTTTGGGTGCCCAGGTTGAGATACTTTAAAAGGATTCTGATTTCCAGAAAGAACACCCAACTTCTAAAAATCAGGCCCCGTGAAGGTCTCAAGTTGAGCATTCGGAAACTGAGGCACCCAAACCAATCACTTTTGAAAATGCAAGCCTCTGATCTTTTTTTAAAATGAACTTAATGCAAGAAAGATTCTGCTAAGTTCACAGTATTTTGTTGATTAGATTTTTTTGATATTAAAATTTTGGAAGTGTGCAAAAAATTGTGCATGCAAAAATCAAATAGATGTATTGATGTATGCAAAATTATCTGATTGCATGTGCAGTTAGCTAGTTTGTGCCCTCAGTCACCCTAAATGCTTGCACAGATAAGGCAGGCAAATATGTACCAAAATGGTCTGAAAATCTTAGCTATAGTGATCACCTAAGAAACAATTTCTATTTCTCATAGATCTAAAAGAAAAAATTTCTCCTTCCCATTTCAATCTATACTACTTCTGTCCGCGGAGTCAACGGCCATAGGCATACATGGTATATGAAAAGATATTAAGCAAGATGTTTGATGCCAAGATGTGGCAGATTTTTTCATTGGCCTTTGTCTGAATCCCTGGTGGGTTTCACAGGCAACTGGGTTGACGACTTTGGAGCTGAGACTATTACATGTCTTATAAGCTGCTGGTGGGGTGGTGG
Organism: Chrysemys picta bellii; assembly: GCF_011386835.1. Taxonomy (NCBI): domain Eukaryota; kingdom Metazoa; phylum Chordata; order Testudines; family Emydidae; genus Chrysemys; species Chrysemys picta. Next base: position 43,365,777 of record NC_088803.1, on the reverse strand, counting down.
TGTCTTTTGGAATCTATTTTCCTTTGACTTATCTTTCAGCCTCAGGAATTCAGGACCTTTAATCTATTTGAGATTAAAGTCCTTCACAAATCCCTCATGGCCTTTTTTGGGATAAAAGAAGTTACAGGCATTCTACTGCACATTCCTTTTGCCACTTTGTTTTTTTTTTTTTAAACTTTGTGAATTGGAAACAAGCAACACTCTAATTTTTCCATATAATAGAAAGTCATCATTATATTTAGAGATCAGTAAGAGTTTAGAGACTTTAATAAAATGCCTTATACAAAAATAATAAACAAATTTTCTAGCGATAATTTTGTCATGTATGTTTAAATATTCAAAATATTTTCCAAATGCACCATGAAAACATTCCAGGAAGATTAAAGTATGGATTTACCAACCCATGCAAAAAATCTGCTCACCCATTCTTTACCACTACTACTACTAATAATTATAATAATACCTAGCTCTGACATAACACTTTACATTGATGATTATGATAAACTCATACATTTTACTTGTGCATAAAAATTACTTTCCTTAGGTGAGCAGAATTTAGCAGTGCTGAATTAGGGTCTGATTCAAAGCTATGGAAGTTAATGGAAAGACTCCAGTCGGCTCCAATGGGCTTGGAATCAGACCCTTAATGCCTTTGAATGCCTTTTTTTTTTTTTTTTTTAAGTTCATATGAATTGTTGCAAAATTATTCCTCTGATTCATGGTACCTTTAACTTACATATTGAACTTGTCAACACTACAGTTGAAATAGTGCTATCCTGTTTGTCCTAGCAGGGTTTTAGCACAGTTTCCTTCTGCTAAATAACTTATATGCTATGGCTGTGTCCACACTTAAAACTCTGGCCTACTTGACATCAGGTATCAAGCATGGATCCCCATCGTCCGTATAATCAAACAAGTTGTCCTGCTGATGGCAGAGTCAACAGAGTTCAGTTTCCATTGTAACAAAGCATGATTGGGTATAACAGGGTGACCGTGCTTTGTGACAACTAGTTTTGAGCATGGTTGGCTCTGTCTAGATGAGTGGGACAGTCATTTTTCACATGGGTGAATGCGGTCAAAGGGAGCAGTGTTTTGAAACATGAAGTCAAACACGGCAGATTTTTAAGTGTTCATACCACGTAGAAGGATGGAATCTATAGCACCGTTGTAAGAAAAAAAAAAAATCTCTCTACACACTAATCAAGAAAACTGTGTTCAATCTCTGCTAACATGTTTGTTAATGCTGAGGTGAAGAAAGGAGTGAAGTCTGCTATTTTCTCCTCTTAACTTAGGCCATGATCCTGCAAACATGTATCAGACTTGCTCTTTTCTTCTCCTCATGTAATTGGGCCATTGTATGTCCTCTTGAACACAGAAAAAAAATGGCTTCCAATGAGAGAGAGCAGTGCATGAGCTAAATAGCTTCTCTGACCTTGTTGAGAGACAGAGCTATAGAGGAAGTACAACTTTGAAAGTTTTATATAGATAATTAATAAAACAAATGTTGATGTCTTGTTTATCCCTTCCCTGCCTTCAATTCTGACATTATTATAGCTGATGATGTTCTTGTGAGCTGCTTGAGTTACAGCATAGGCTCTAGTTCTAATGATTTTCAAGACAGTAAACACTAAAATCGGATCAGAATCAAAATAGAGGGAAAAAAAGATATAATGGTAATTACAATGGTGTGATTTTTAACTGTGATTTCAAAGGAGCCTAAAAGAGTTAGGCACTCAGTTCCTTTGGAATTCAGTGGGAATTGGTATGCTTAATCCCAGCCTTAATGTCCTATAGCTAGAAAACCTCTAGGCCTGGAAACAAGTTAAGATTCCTAGCTTTCCAATGAGGTACATTTTATCCTAGACACTGGGAGATATCAGACATTAAAATGTGGCCATTGGTTTCTCAGTCTAGACCTGCTTATTTAGCTTGAGGTGTAACACCTAGAGTTCTGAATGTTTGATCAGGGTTATTTTCAAGCTCTGTTAAAATGAATGTATTTTGGTGTTACGAGTGTTATGTCTAAAGCGGGGTTGGGCAAACTATGTCGCGGGGGCCGCATCCGGCCCTTCAGAGGTTTTAATGCGGCCCTCGAGCTCCTGCCGGGGAGCAGGGTCTGGGGCTTGCCCTGCTCTGGCGCTCCAGCCAATGAGCAGAGTTGGGGGCTTGCCCCGCTCCATGCATGCCATGGCTCCCGGAAGCAGCAGCATGTCCCCCTTCCAGCTCCTATGTGGAGGGGCAGCCAGGGGCTCCCCACGCCGCCCCCGCAGCTCCCATTGGCTGCTGCTTCTAGGAGCTGCTTGAGGTAAGCGCCACCTGAAGTCTGCACCCCAGGCCCCCTCCCACGCCCCAAACCCCTGCCCTAGCCCTGATCCTTGTCCTGCCCTCCGAACCCCTCGGTCCCAGCCCAGAGCACCCTCCTGCACCCCAGAGCCCGCATCCCCAGCTGGAGCCCACACCCCAACCCTCTTCCGCACCCTGAATTCCTCATTTATGGCCCCACCCTAAAAGAGCTCGCACCCCCAGCCGGAGCCCTCATCCCTCCCGCAATTGCCATGGATTCTTTAGTATTCCTATCTTCAGTATTCCCATACATTTGGATCAGGTGCTCAGTCACCATTACGACTGAACAGAACTATCCAGTGTGTTTTCTTTTAACTGTTCACTATCATTTCATGTTATGCCACATTGCCTCACCTTGCATCACTGCAATGCAGCAACATAGCAGGTCTGAAGGAACATAAATCATCAAGACTTCACAGAGAACACAGGCCCTTTCTATACTGGCTAGTCAGACAAGCTTTTATTCAAATTGTTGATAGAAAATGAGGCCAGATTTTCAAACAAACTAGATTTACTTCTGTGTTTCCAACCAAGGCCCGACTAGGAGCATCATTTGCTATGGGACAAGGGGGGGAGGGGGGAGAGTTTCTGGCCACCCCCCAACTTTTCATATGCTCCACTTTTTATCCCCAGACATTGCAGAATAGAACATAATCACAATAACGATTGATATGCGGAGACAACTTTGCCACTCCCCGTCACCCTCAATTTTTTCTGAAATTATGCCCCTGGGACCCCCATATTTACCTGCTACTATGACAACTCGGCCTGCTGCTCTGTTCTGCTCCCCCCCGCCCCAAACACTTAAAAACTTGTGTCCTGCTCCTTCTGTCATGACCCACTGCTCATTGCTGCTAGGATTTCATCTGTTCCTCAGCATCTCCTTTCCCACTCCGACAAAGGCACATGTCAAAGGAGTAAAGAATTGCTAGAAGCTCATCACCTAATGTTGCTGCCATGAACTTGCAACATGTGTATTCTTGAAGTAATTACAAGACAGGCACATGGGGTTCTTATTAGCCCACCCGTTCAACTGACTGTGGATGAGTGGATTTTGAGCCCTACATTTAACCAACTCTCTCACTTGCACACACATTTTACATAAACTGAGTATACGCACATGCAAATGGAGAGAGAGTTGCATTTGTATATGCAGTTACCTGAATGTAATGAATAATTTTGTGCACAATTTTGCCAAGCTTACTGTGCACTTAACTTGTTTTAAAATCTGGTCCCAAATGTATGTAATGGCAAGTCATACTGGATGGTTTTCTTTTTTAAAGGCAGATAGTTACTAGGGTACATTCTCACATTTACTTTTATGTGTGTTGTGTCCTCTTCTTATTTTATGTCCTCTATTTGACCCAGAGCAGGTGCAGCAGGGAGTGTGGCAATGCCAACTTCCTCTCATACTGCCCTGCCAATGTGTCGTGGCAGTTTCATCATCTGCGTCTCTGCTGAGGTTTCCAACAAGGGGGCCAACAGTTACGATTGGGCACTTGTCCATTAGGAAGTGGACTGAGAGCATCAGCTAAACAGCGGTTGGATAGTAATGATTTTCACTCACAACTGACCTCGGATGAATGTGAACTCTAAATCTGTAGGGGAAAGCCTGTATTTCATTCATTATATATCCCACAAATTTCCATAGACACGGTAGGCCACCATGACTTCCAAGAGAGTCACTGAAATATATAATGGCTCATGAACCCCTTTGATTAAATCCCCTCAGAATGACTCAGAGGTTCTCATCATGGTCTGTTGTGTCAGCAGGGATCACTGACATTTTTATGGGCCTAAAAGAGAAACTACAGTCACATTCAGAGAGCTATCACAATTCTATTGTCTCACTGTAACAGTGAACACCTTTCAAATAGAATCAGATTATTTTTTCTTTCTTATTGAAAATACCTCCAGCTAACACTTCTCAGGCAATTAATCAGAAACAGCCATATTGCAGTATTGTCAAAGGTCTAACTAACACCCACCAAAAATAGGAAATTCAAAACTCTCCTGCTCACCTCATGCTGTTGTGCTTAAGGTATTGCTGGGGTCTAACAAACAGTGCCTGCTCTTCTATACTGTACCATATGTGCACAAATATCAAAGCACAGCAGCATGAATTAAGGATAGGATTTCAGCCTTCATTATGAAGTATCTTGCTCTTATGAGAACAAGGTCAAACCCTTAGAATTATTTTAGCATAGATTTTGGTGTTTAATTATGTAATAAGATTTACTGCAGTCATCTAACAGATGTTGATTCAGGGTCAGTGTTTCTCATAAATTAGTTCTGAAAGGATTTGTTACTTCTGGGTCAGCAAATACATCCAGAGTGCAAAGGAAAAGAGGGAAAACAAACACTGAGTTGAAGGGTTTCTTGGGATTCTTTCTTCAGTTACATATCCACATATTTTCATGGTTTTAATGACTATATAGCCATAGGAATGTTTCTCTTAACACTAGAGATGGCTCAAACCAAAACCCTATATCCAAACATCCCCAAAGTCTGGGAAAGTTCAAAGTTTGGGGATCTTAACTTCATGACTCTGGGCCATTGATTTTTCATAGTAGTGGGATGTAATTATCATACGACTCAACAATGGAGCTTACTGAAATGCGTGCTTTAGTTGCAGTCATAAGAATTTTCCTTTTCATATGTACCCAGTGGGTCAGGCATCAAACAGCAATTTTTGCATCCAAATGTAGGGTACGAGATGTCCCAGGCTTTGAACAGCTGTGTGCCTCAAACATTCAGGACAAGCTTGCTCTGGCCAGAGAAAGTAAGTAGCCCGCTGCTCACTGTGTGAGAGATCACTCTGACCCCCAAACCCAATTCACAGAGGATAGTTGTTTGTTATAGCCCCTAGCTACAGATCCTGGCTCTTTAGCTCAAGTTGAAGAGGCCAATGCTTTCAGATCCAGACTCTCCAATTCACTCTCTGAAGTGTTGGCTAAGATGGTGACCATCACACATGTATATTCAAAAGGTGCATATGTGAGATGTATAGCACTCATACTTAAAAACACCTATTGCCTCTTCCTTTGAAAATTCATCCATAAGTGTTTTTGAGAGTAGGTATATCTGTATATCCTGCTGTTGGAACTCTCTGAAAGACACCCTACCACCAGTGAGGTTATCCAGAAATATAATTAAAAACACCCAATATAATATCAGTGACTCAATAGTTGTGGGTACAGGATTCATTCTGTTCTAACATCTCTCTCTCTCTCTCTCACACTCCTTTTTTTTTTTTAAACTCCCTTATAATTTATGCACAGATAAATTCCTTTGGGGCTCAAATGATACTCTGCCAGTTTAACAGTGAACTTTATTTTGCTGGGAATAGTTTCGAGGAAACCAGACAAGGCATTTTTAATAATCTTGTACTTAGCACTCATGTGGCACTTTTCATCTTCAAAGAGTTTTAGATCGTTAATGAATTCTCACACCACACCCCGTGTTCAGATATAGGGAGACTAAGTGACCTATATAAGGCTACATTGGGCGTCAGCAGCAGAGATAGGATTAGAATGAGTGGTTTTGGAGCAATAACTGTGTTCATTCAATGCACGCTTAGAATGCCCAACATGCTAAAGCATTTACTAAAATTGATTGCCTCTGTCTTGGAGAGGTTAGCGGGAGTGAGGGGTAGATACATAAAAGCCTGCATTAAGATGAATCCCAATTATTACTGTCAACTGTAATGGTGTGGCCCTTTAAGGCTACCATACAGCCGTAAATTGAGAACCACAAAATAGTTAGTAGATATAACGTATGAGTTGAAGAGGAATGTAAAGCCAACTGTAAAATAGTATTGGACCCACTTCTGTGGATGTGGTTGGATTTACTATTTGATTCCACAAGACTATCTACAGTCCATTCCACTGCAAAGGAGTGCCTCACTGGTGCTTCATCAGTAACTGTAATATTATTAAACATATGTACAATATAGCAGTGTAAATTTAAATAGCACTTTATACACTGATGAATGGATCTCTCACTTTGGTGTAAATCAGGAATAATTCAGTTGAAGTCAATAGATTTACATCAGTGTAAAAACTGCTGTCAGGAAAGAATCTGGCCCATTAAAAAAAAGACCATCATTGCTAAGAAAATCTTAAAGTTAAATTACCTGAGTTGTGCGTTTAGAAGCAATGAGGTCTAGTGGACAGAGCACTGGACTAATACCTAGGAGACCCTGGTTCTAATCTCAGCTCTCCCACTGACATGCTCTGTGAGCTTTGGCAAGTGACTTCATCTCCTTGTGCCTGTTTCATAGAATATCAGGGTTGGACGGGACCTCAGGAGATCATCTAATCCAATCCCCTGCTCAAAACAGGACCAATCCCCAGACATATTTTTGCCCCAGATCCCTAAACGGCCCCCTCAAAGATTGAGCTCCCAACCATGGGTTTAGCAGGCCAATGCTCAAACCACTGAGCTATCCCTCCCCCTTTCCCCAACCTTTGGCTGTCTTGTCTATTTAGATGTAAGTTCTTCAGAATACGGAGTGCCTCTTACCCTGTTTGAAGTGGAGCCCTTCTCTCAGTCAGAACCTCTAGACATCACCATACTACAAATAATAAATATTTGCCATTACTATTGCTATATCAGACACAGTGTACATTGTAAGGGATTAGCAGCTGTGGTCCTATGTACGATGTACCAAGTTGGACCTAAGTTCTGCAGAAAGGATCCTGCTTTTATTCTCTAGTGGCGCGTTCTTCAGCAGCCCCAAGTACAGGAAAAGAAAAGAAAAGAAAAAAGACTTTTAGTGCATGAATTGTGAAAATTAATGATAAAATAGGCACACTGCACACATTTTGAAATTAAATTCACTTTATGCTGCCCTCACATATTCAGTCTGCAATGTGCCACACATTACAAACCCCTAATTGCAATGTAAGAGCTGCTGCAAGGAAGCTAAAAGTTTTGACAGTGAAGTAGTGTGAAATGGGGCATTTGACATCCAGGATGGCTGGGAGGTAATTTGCATTATTGGCACTCCAGAGGCAGAGGTTTTACCACAGGGAAGGGGCCAGGTCTCCTCTTTTCCTCCCCTTTGCTGGCTGAGATGGAGGTGACTTAAAAGACTTGTTGGGGGGAGAAGCCTGAAATCTTTCAGAGTTAACACCCTGATGATGAATTTGATGCTTTACACATCTCAAAGCTATTGTCACAGGGTGTCAATTTGCAGACTTAAGAAGGCACTCAAATTGAAGGGTTTTTGTCACAGCCTTTAAGGGCTAGAATTGATTACAAATGAAAGCTTAAGACATTGTGGAACAGAATTCAGTAACTTCATTGATTCCATAACAAATTCTACTGGCACAGAACATTGGGTACTAGCAGGAGAAAGGTTGTAAGAACTGGAACATCTTCTGCTGGGATTTCCAGAAGTACTCAGTTCTGGTCTGACTCTGTTCCCATTGTTTCAACAGTCAGTGCTTCTGAAAAATCCCACCCTTCACTTTTAGATCCTTCACACTGCAGCTTGTACATTGGTAGTGGCAAATGCCCAGAAAGAGTTATCAAGCAGCGCTCTGCCAAAAATCATTACAAGACAAAAGTCAGCATCACTCAATGCACTGCCTGATGACAACTGTTTCAGAGACAATGCAATCACTAGTTTCATATTGCACGTGTACTAAAACTAGTAAGAAATTTGACAGCAGAATGCAGTGAGGGAGTCAAATATTCATGCCGTCCTCTGATGGGGCTACTTGCAAGCTACTTGATAGAGAAACTAAACAAAAGCTGGTGGCTAATAGGCTGTTTTTCTGTTTCAGTGGAGCATGACAGAGAGTTCCACCATCAACGCTATCACCATCGGGAGTTCAGGTTTGATCTCTCCAGAATCCCAGAGGGGGAAGCAGTGACTGCTGCCGAGTTCAGGATATATAAGGATTACATCCGAGAACGGTTTGATAATGAAACATTCCAGATAAGTGTCTACCAGGTACTGCAGGAGCACCCAGGAAGGTGAGTGACTGGAAAAGAGCAGACTGAGTATATTGTATAACTGTCAGTGAAAATACAGGGCTAGGTTCTACTGCTCCTAGTTAATATAGGGTTGCCAACTTTCTAATTGTACAAAACCGAACACCTTGCCCCTCCCTCTGCCCCACCCCTTCCCCAAGGCCTTGCCCCCCCACTCACTGCAGCCCACCTCCTTCCATCGCTCACTCTCCCCCACCCTCACTCATTTTCACTGGGCAGAGCCAGGGGACTGGAGTGTGGGAAGGGGTAAGGGCTCCAGCCGGGGGTGTGGGCTCCGGGATGAGGCCAGAAATGAGGGGCTCAGGGTGCAGGAGAGGGCTCATGGCTGGGGTTGAAAGTTCGGGTGTGGGAGGGGGTGAGGGGTCTGGGAGGGAATTAGGGTGCGGGAGGGGGTTCCAACCTGGGGTAGGGGGTTCGGGGTACGGGTTTAGACTGGGCGGCGCTTACCTCAGGTGGCTCCTGGTTGGCGGCACAGCAGGCCTAAGGCAGGATCCCTGCCTGCCCTGGCTCTGCACTGCTCCTGGAAGCTGCCAGCATGTCCAGCCCCGTGGCTAGAGGCAAGGCCAGGCGGCTCTACGCGGAGCTTGCTGCCTGCACCCCGCCCCCGCAGCTCCCATTGGCAGCGGTTCACGGCCACTTCTGGGGAGCTGTGCAGCAGAGCCAGGGGCCTGCCTTAGCCCCTCAGCGCCGCTGACTGGACTTTAAACGGCCTGGTCAGCGGTGCTGACTGGAGCTGCCAGGGTCCCTTTTCGACCGGGTATTCTGGTCAAAAACCAGATGCCTAGTAACCCTAAATTAATACCAGTGTAAATCCAGATTCAGTGAAGTAACTCTGGATTAATATAGTGAGGTAACCATGAGCAGAATTTGGTTCCTTTAGGAAGTAAGTAAGTATAGTTTGTTCCATTTTAGAGATTGGAAGTGCCAGAGCTTCAGAAAAAGTATATTTATATAATTTTATAGTTTGGTTTAGAGATCATTCATTATGCTTGAATGCCAACAAATCTTAATGGTCTACAGCCTGACACCACTCAGTACTCTGTTAATCCTTTGATTGCCATGTGTGGTACCTACTCAGAGGTTATAAAGCTTCCTGTGGTGACATTAATTGCAGTGTGAAAATTCGGTAGAATGTAAGTACAGCATATCCCTTCAGGAAGTTTTTGCCATGTCTGGACTGTCTACTAGCCATGGAGCAGTAAAGCAGAGATGGGAGAGAGGCACTGCATGTATGTGTCTGTACTGGGAGGGGAAGGTTGGAGGAGAGAAATTGGATCATAGACAAAGTATTGTAAAATTTTAGAAAGAACTGCCCTCTTCCTCCTGCTGCTTATGGATTCTGGGGTGGCAAAAACCACATCTGAATACTTCCTCTCTAACCCTAGGGTCTCTTATTTACTAATCTTTATTACAAGAGTCATTTGAGATCCCTAATTAACACAGACAGATGACACCATGCTCTTCATATCAACTGATTGGTTTTGTGTGCACAAAACTAGAAAATGAGCTATTTAATCCATATCAAGCAATTATTAATTTGCGCCATGCTCCCTGACAAATTCTTCAGGAAACTTGAACAAGAACACGTTTAATTTTCTCATCTGTTTTTAGTCCCAATTAATCAGCAACCTCAAAACCATTTATCGGTAACACTTAGTCAGATGCATTTGCACATGTCTCTTTTACACATGAATCCCATTGACAGTAGCAAAATCCTTCCTGCAGTTATGCACATAAAGTACTTCACAAATATTGGTCAGAAAGTTATTCTCCACAACTACTTAACATGTACCAATAACATTACATGTACCTGAAATAGAGCTATTACACAGCCAAACAACAGATCTCAAAACAAGATGAACAAAAAAATAGTCCAATGAGAATGCTTGCTTTGTATTTAACTATTTATTGCAGATGGTCAAAAATTCAGGGGAAAATAAAACAAATAAATTTGCTGTCTAAGTAAATGTTCATTTCAAATTTATTCTACACACAGAAGTTCTTTCAAATTCTTGCTTGCAATGTACAAACCAAAAAGTTGGAGGATATGTTGCCCCAATTCTGGTTACCCTACTCAGTCACACAAGGCTTGAAGAATGGCATCTCCAAAGGTTCTTTGCGACTAACTTTGCAGAGGGGTGTAACTAGACGTGACCATGTGAATTGGGGATGGTTCACATGTACATGCATTTACCCATATGCAGCTAGTTGGACTGAGCAATGGTTCTTGCAAACCATCCCTTGCACAAGTTATTCTTACTCCTATAAGCAAAGTACATGAGAGAGTGGATGCACTGCCTATATATGAATCCATTAGGTAGGGAAGACGTGTTTGGGAAGAAAATTATCAGGGGGTAGCAGTGTTAGTCTGTATCTACAAAAACAACAAGGAGTCTGGTGGCACCTTAAAGACTAACAGATTTATTTGGGCATAATCTTTCGTGGGTAAAAACCTCACTTCTTCAGATGCATAGAATGAAAGCTAGATGAACTTGTGATTAGCACATACCACTACTGCAATACATAAGCTACAATACATAAGATGAGCAGGCACACTGGGGTACCCACTCTCTCCAGGGGTTTTGTGAGGATTAAGGGTGATGATCAATGGCTAAACTCAGTCCAGGTGAAAGTGGGTGCATCTCCATGGAAGTCAATAGAACATGCCTACTTAGAACTGGATGGAAATTGGCTTTAGATGTTTCGAAAAGCACTGTTTTGTACATCTTTTTGGAGGCAGATTTGTAAGTACAGAACATGTACGCATCTGAGCTGGAAATTCTACATTCCATGTCCCATTTTCTCATGCTGCTCACAGGGCTGATGATCTGCAGCTTGGGCTTTCTCTTTTATCTCCTGTTTCAACAAGATCAGCTTTTTTTAGCCACAGTCGATACGCATGGAGGACATGTGACTGACATGGGTAGCTGCGAGATCTGTTTTTCTAGCTGAACATCTGGCTCTTTAGCTAGTATTTACAAGGGCTCCATAAAAATCTTTGGGATACTTGAGACATAGGCAGCCGTGGATCTTGAACTGTCTGTTTCTGCTGGAGAGCATTTCCTGTTGACTTTTCTTGAGTAGAGGTGGCCAAAAAAACCACAAATATTTTCACAAAAATTGGTGAAAATGTTCTCTGCTTTGCATTGAAATTATATTTCAGCTAAAGTTTTCCAACCAGCTCTGTTTATGACCCTCCAATCAGATTAAAGCTGTATAAACAGTCCAGGCTATCAGGTTATTGTGTCTCGGGGCAGGTGGAGAGAGAAAGCAAACTCTCTCCAATGTTGACCTATAAACACACCTTTTTTCCTTGGTTGTTTGTTTCCGTCCTTCTAACCAGGTTAGAGGACTATACCAGTCTAATGTAATTAGCATTAAAAAAACCCTAAGAAAATCTAGACATATAAGCAAAGGTTCTTTTACTGAGAGCACAACAAGTACAGTGTCCTTTTAAAGTTAAATGCAAAGATGAACTGGCCTTTTTCTCTTCTAATACTGCTGGAGTCTCCATAGTGCCAACTTGACCATTACATAAGGATGTGAGTGTGAATGAGAAGGGCCATCTAACAGCAGATTCTCCAGGATTGTTCCTCTTATGACTTGCCTCACGTTTACCAGTGCACAGGAACTCACCTCCGTACTATATAGAATCTACAGCAGTTCTCAACCTGTGGCTCGCGGGCCGCTTGCGGCCCAATCAGCACAGAGCTGTGTCCCATGTGACATCCTCAGGGCCATAGAGGTACTATTGGATGCAGCCCACATAACACATTGTGAGCCACATATAGGTTGAGAACCATTGGCCTACAGCATCCTGTCACCTTTCTAATACAGTGGAATGACACCAGTTCAATGATCAAAGAAGCCTCCACAGCTGCAGAAACAGGATTTACCCCAAAGACCTGGGTTGAGGCCCCATAAACATTTCTCCTTTGAAGAGTACTGTATGTATGCCAAAGGCTTGGTTTTCATCTATGACCCAACATCCATTTTTATGGATGCAGTTTTTCACCCACAATGCAGATTAATCATAAGAATGGCATTACTGGGTTGGACCAATGTTTCATCTAGCCCAGAATCCCATCTTCTGACAGTGGCCAATGTCAGATACTTCAGAGGGAATGAACAGAACAGGGCAATTATTGAGTGATCCATCCCCTTTCGTTCTGTGCCAGCATCTGGCAGTCAGAGACTTAAGGACACCCAGAGCGTGGGTAAATACTAGTAGTTGAGCAATTAATTACTTGCTTTGTAAGCTCAGATAGGTTGATAGTTATCTAGTTAGTAATATTTGTACTTTTACTTCATTGTGGGTGCAAAATAAAGGCACAGTTCTTTCTGGCCACACATATCTGCACCCACAAACTAGAACCCATATCTGAAATTCTGGGCCTCCGTAATATTATTAACTTTGAATGTACTATACACTGTATAATGTGCATAAAGCAACCATATCAGTGAAAATGAGATCACAGCTATATTCTTTGAATCAAGGCTGGATGCCTTTCTGGAAGTTATGCTTTAGCCAAACATAAGTTATGATTTAGTAAAACACAAGTTATTGGGCTCAAGACAGAGGTAACTGGGTGAAATTTAATGACCTGTGATATACAGGAGGTCAGATTGGATGATCTAATGGTCCCTTCTGGCCTTAAACTCTATGAATCTAATAATTCATTGCAAGTTGCAGTTTCAATGTTGGCACAATTCCCTCTACAAAAGTATATAAAATGTTCTTCAGTCTCAAAACATCAGGCACTACCCTGAAGCAATGTCTTGAATTTCATAAACACTGTGAAAGCAGTTGACCCTTTGACTGATATAACAATGTCTCACAGTTTCCTTGGGCATAATTTAGTGTCCAGTGATTCGTGTCCAACTCCCATTTGGTCTTCATGGTTCACTCACCTAAGAACTTGGGAAGGAGTTTTGCAAATGCAAGAAATTGGATCAAGTAACATGCCGTGCAGCATGACCTAAAGTCCCGATTTCTGGTTGCACAAACAATGCTAGTGGAAACTAAAGTTTACAACCAGGGTATCCCTGATTGTACAAGCACAGTTCTAGCTCTTTGTCGGCATCAAAGGAAAACATAGTAACTCCTTTCATCTCTGAGTGCTAGAGAGTATGCACCGGTAAAACGCATAAGAGTGAATAAGAGGTGCCCAAGATAGTTTATTATAGAAACTAAAATGGGAAATGTTTTCATATAAAGCCACTCTCCCAAATAAATTGGGGTCAAGACTGAATCAGCAAATAAGGCTCAAGAGGAGGATCTCAGTCCACTTGTAAACCCATGACTAATCTTGGTGTCACTTAGCCAGGTAAGGCTCATCAGAGGCATTTGACTAGTTGCAGGAAACATTTTGCGTATCAGAGAGGTTCCTACGCAGCCAAACAATGCACTAATGAAAAAGTGATCCACAAACTCCATTGGTGAACAGCAAATTCTGCATTTAAAACATTAGCTTTTTATACAGTATTTTCCCTGCACTATTCCTACTGTGTGTCTGGAAAATACGTTGTGCCTCTCCACAACAAGATAACTGCTGCCAAAGTTTAAGTTGCGTTTTTGGAACCCAGATTTTGTGATATCCATATCACTTTCATAAACACTGAATGCAAAAGGAGCTATCCCTTAGCAGTAGGTTAGATAAAATTGGAACCTGCTGAAATCTGAACTGGAACTTTTTCTGAGGCACTAAGAAGTTTGGCAAGCTGGGTAAAAAACAACTAACCACTACCCCCCCCCCCCCCACACCCTTTTCATTTTTTGTGCATTTCTGCACTTGCTGACTCAGGCTGAGTCTACCTGGCTGAAACACCAGGAAAGGCTGGAAAGTCGTATCAGAAAAAAGGTCTCTTTGCAATATTGCTATGTGATTTGCAGCCTAGCTCTCTAGCCTCAGGAAATACATTTAAGCATACATATTTTGGTAGCATGTCTAGTGGGCAGAGCGCGAGTCAGGAGACTGAGGTTTCAGTCCTGACTCTGTTGCTGACTCACCAGCTGAACTGTATTTAGTCATTTAACTTACCTGTACCTCATTTCCCCCTTCATACAATGGGCTTAACAACCTGTTTTACAGGGAAATTGGAAGGCTTGATCCATATTTGTGACGTGATCTGAAGATGCTACAGAATTGCAAGGCTTTGTTATTGTACTATTTGAATTCCCGCTTATCTCCAAGGCCATTAGATCTGTGGTGGGACATTCTCTGGACGATCAGTTAAAGACTGGAAAATGTAATACTAGAGCTGTCGCACAGTATTATCACTGGTGCTCTTCAGACAAGCCAGCTTTTGCTCAAAACCTATTGGTGCTGTGTGCAGCAGTATTTGTTTGCCCTTGCTTGGAGTCTGTTACTGTCAGAAGATGTTCAGGTGAGTGGTCAGGACCCCTAGATCACCAAAGGGACCGAATTTCAGCCAGTTACACCGGTCACCTTTGGCCTCACACCGTACTGAAAGCTAACGCCACTCCTTGTTTCCTTCCTGCTCCCTCTTCCACTTGTCCATTCAGCCTCTTGTCCATTCTTTTGTTCAATTTGGAAATGCTCATTAGTGTTCATTAACATGCATCTTGAAAGTAACTATGACGAAGAAAGACAGGGATGGGGGGAGGTTGAAAGGAGGCAAAGAAAGAGGCAGTATTGAGTATAATTTAGGGCTATCCCTATATTTTATAGCATTTGACTCTATAATTGTAAGATTTTTATATAGTATTCAGCCTTGCTATTGCAGTGCTGCCAACTCACCATTTCACTGAGAGTCTCTCAACCATTCATGTTCTTCTCAGAGTCCCAGCTCACAGAACCAAGTGATTATGTGACAGTATGAGCTTTCATTTTATTCAAAAATAAGTTCCTAACATTCATGCTTGCTGAGAAAAGCTGGAAAACATGGCCTAAGTGTACCCTAAAAGTTCAAAAGAAAGAAGAAGAAAAAAACCCAAACTTGCTATTTAAAATAAATAAATGATTTTTTAAGCCAGTCTCATGATCTTTGAATTCTTGGCATTGGCAATACTGATGACACGTATCCAAGAGGTAACATTTTTAGATAGTTGCCTGTGACCCAAGAGACTAATTCCTTTGCTGCGTTTGTTTAGGTGTTGAAGACACCAATATCAAGAGCAACGTGAAAGCTTGAGGAAAAGGGAGAATGCATTGTCTGGTGGTTAGAAAATGGGAATGAGTCATGTTCTGAGGTGTGTTCACTGCACCATTGCGATTTTTCTGTATGACCTGTTGCAAGCAACATTGGCAATCGCTTTGAGCAGTCAAAACATAATAAGGGTGGGAGTTGCCTTTGTGCCTTTGAAAATCTTCTCCTAAGTTACTTGCCAGAGTGGGGGAATCTCGGTTACAGTTTTAGGTGAAGTACTTTGAAGAGACATACCGTTTGGTGCATTCCAAAGGCAAGCAGAATCCAACATTATTCACATATATTGTATTTAATAGCAACATATTGGCAATTGAATTTCTCATTAATAATAATACTTTAAAATGAAATGTGCTTGTTTCCTTTGTTTTTCTTACACTTGTCTTCTCACTCCACTTTCTGCTTCTTTTCTATTTGATCATAGACCATGGTATATTTTTTCTGCCTGTTACCTTTTTCCTTCCCTCAGCCATGTGAGCTCTATCCTGATATTGTGCTCTCTCCCTATTTCCCTATATTTTTGTCTCCCACTTTCCCCTCCAATCTCACTCCTGCCCATCTTCTTCTTTTCTCTTCTAATGTACCCCTCAATCTCTCACCTATCCATCCATCTGCACCTAAGTCACTCACAGTCCTCCCACATCCTCATCCATTTGTTCACCAACATCTACCCCTCCTCAGATGTACCTATTCTTCTAGTGCCTCATATAGGGCTCCTCACTCTTACAGCAACATGCAGCAGGAGGAGGCAATTGTGCTAGTCAGCACAAGCAGGCCCTAAAGTCCAGAAAATGACAGACCTACTAAGGGAATTTCCTGGACTACCAGGCAACCATCCAGGTCTTAGGGCAAGTCACCTGCAGCCAGATTTTCAAGAGTGCTTTCTCATTTTGGATGCCTCAGCTTTCTGGTGTCCAGCCTGAGATGCCTTAAAATGGCCCAGTTTTCTGCAAGTGCTGAGCTTCCACTCTCTCAGAACTAGGCCCCTCAGCATGGTAGCACCTAAAGTCACTAGTCACTTGCCAGCTACAGGTCCTGTGTTTTAGAGTTGCTATGTGCTTGCCACTCCCATTGACTTCATTTGGAGTTGTGGGTGTTCAGAATCTCTGAAGAAAAAAAAATATCTAGTCCGTAACTCTGGCCTCAAGTTTCAAAAAGATGAATTGGGGCACAGATCCTACTTTCCGATCTTTGGGGGGGGGGGGGGTTGTAAGGCCCTTTTAAACTCTCAGATAAGCATAGCTGTAGCAGTGCAGAGAACATGAGCAATTTCTTTCAGTCCTGACTGTAGAAGCTTAGTTCACAACATTGCGAGAGTATTCTAGAGTTGTTTATAGTTAGTAGACAAGGTTTCAGGAGATGGCACTCAAGAATATGTAGCAGAATTACTGGGGTTTGCAGGACTGATAAAACTTTTAGTGTTCAGCCAATGGTTACCTCTATGCAGCTCTTAATGCGTGAACTGTGGAGCTGAGGTTACATTGAACTGGTGCTAAATCATGTGATAACACTTCCGGTTGGAGTATGTTAAGTAAAGCCCCCACCCCCGAAAGGAAAGGGCAAGTTCAGGAAGCACACAGAATTGGTGTCTCAGAGTGCAAACTGTTAATGCTTGCTGTGATGCAGAGTGAAACCGCTTCTGTATTTTAATATACCTGTAACTTGTCTAACGATTGTGTTTAAAGAGCTTGCCTTGCCGTCTGCTAGTTGCTGCTCTGATTTTATTTTGCTGTGTGTCTTTGGTAAGCAGGCCATTTTATTTAAAGGGCAGTTCTTTTAAAAAGAACAAGAGGTTTCTTTTAATTAGAACAAGCTCTGCACTCTTGAGCCCGGATAGTCCGCTTGCAACACTATTCAGGTTTGCAACCCATTTTTCTCCATTGGTCGCAGGCTAGAATGAAAAGCACTAACCCATTAATACTGTGAACCTCTCCAGAGAATATTTGACACAAGCCCTTTTTGGGTCTCAGCGTTCCAATTGTGTGTGGGAAGGACAATTCCCTTCAGCATGTCCCTTTGATCTCTCTTACTGAGGATTTCCCCTCCAGGCCTATTGTTTGCACATTGCTGTAACTACAGGCAAACAAATACTTTAGACAATTTCCCAGACTGACTCACCCCTGCACTTGATGCGTCATGTTGTCTGGTTACCCTGATTGCATCACATCAGCATGGGAAGCTTAAAGGCTGGTTTTTCTGAGTAATAATATTGCAGGACAGCAGTAACTTATTATTATTGCCATTATCTTCAACCTGCAACCCACAAAAGAGAAAAATCAAGCAAGCTACATAGCTATTAAGTAAACCATTTGTGAATCATAGGCTGGAGGCAGGAGGCGTTGTTAAATCACGCGGTGTGTTAACATAAAAGCCTTGTACCTCTGGAACCTTAGAATCAGTATTGGCCTACGTCACAAGTGAACACAAGTGTAGCGTTCTATCATCGGTGTTTCCTGTGGACAGAGCCGGTGCTTCCATTTAGGCGACTAGGGCACCAGGATTGGGGGGGGCAGCATTTTGCCAACCTTGGTGACAATTCGGCGGTGGGGGGTCCTTCCGCGCTCTGAGTCTTCGGCGGCATTCTGCAGCGGGTCCTTCATTTCATAGAATCATAGAATATCAGAGTTGGAAGGGACCTCAAGAGGTCATCTAGTCCAACCCCCTGCTCAAAGCAGGACCAATTCCCAGCTAAATCATCCCAGCCAGGGCTTTGTCAAGCCGGGCCTTAAAAACCTCCAAGGAAGGAGACTCCACCACCTCCCTAGGTAACGCATTCCAGTGTTTCACCACCCTCCTAGTGAAATAGTTTTTCCTGATATCCAACCTGGACCTCCCCCACTGCAACTTGAGACCATTGCTCCTTGTTCTGTCGTCTGCCACCACTGAGAACAGCCGAGCTCCATCCTCTCTGGAACCCCCCTTCAGGTAGTTGAAGGCTGCTATCAAATCCCCCCTCATTCTTCTCTTCTGGAGACTAAACAATCCCAGTTCCCTCAGCCTCTCCTCATAAGTCATGTGCTCCAGACCCCTAATCATTTGCTCCGGGACCCGGCGCTGAAGTGCCCCGAAGACAGGAAGGACTCCCCTGCCACAGAATTGCCCGCCGACCGGGAGCGCAGAAGGACCCCCGCTTAGGGTGCCAAAAACCCTGGCGCCGCTCCTGCCTGTGGAACATGTTGTGTCTTAACTTTGATATTACTTACACCCTAAGGCAGTCTCACATTTGTGTAATTGATTTACACATATTGTGATCCCCTCTACACAGGCAAGAAACAGCTTTGTAGCACAGTCCCCCAACAAGTTAGATTGTGATGTACGGACGGAGCCTAAAGCCTGGATTTTCCATAAGCAAAAACGTTGTTTAAAAGAACAAAAGGTTGTTTAGGTGACATCTTCCCAATTCCCCTCCCCTACCCCTTGCCAGCCCTCAAGGGCAAGGAAATGCCAAGTTATGAGATAGATCCGAACTGCACCCAATACCTACAAGCAGCACACGTCCATGGGGAGCAAAAGACTCTGCATCTTCACAAGGAATTTCCTTCTGCCTCCCGCTGATAAGATCTCCCTCACATATAATATGTAATATTAGTGAAAGCCTCAGCAACATTTGTAAATATTCCACATTAGCACATGCAGAGGTTAAGAGTGTTGTGTGTTTGTGGGGGGGAAATATGAAATTGTACTTCCATAGGCATTTGGTGATGTGGTCATTTGTCCTTCCGGACTGGAATTGGATATTTAATTTCATATAAGCTACTAAACAGCTATGAGGTAGTAAGTACAGGCACTTCTATTATTCACACCAGTGACTTAGATTAAAGCTATTATTGTATAGCTTGACCGATCTAGGTTGGAAGGAGAGCCATGTGGTCAAGACACTGGAACGGGACTCAAGTGAATGAGGTTCAATTTCCTGCTCTGCGAGACTCTTATCTGGGGCAAGTCATTGCATTTTTTGATGCCTCAGTTTCCCAACTGTAAAACATGAAGGATAATATTATTTTCCTACCACACAGTGGCAAAATTCATATACTTTTTTGAGGCTTTGGGGGCCATATAAATCCTCTCATTTTAGATTTTTGTATCACATGATGTTCCAGGCAAACAAGGGGCCCTGAGTGAACTAAAGACATTAAAAAAACTTTGTACTGACAAGTCTATAAAACAGATTAATCTGGCCCTCCCCAGGCTTATGGGACACAATAAAAGAACTTTCCTTATCCCTTTACAAGGTTTTTCTATACTCAAAAAGCTATAGTTACTCTCCAACATCTGCACATTGCAAAATATGAAAGAATCTCCTACAGGGCTTGTCCAGACACCACCTTGCTGTCTCCATCTTTCTTGTAAAGAAAGACTTTCCTTTTGGAGGTAGCTAAACCATAACCCAATTTTCTTGTTATCATCCAAGTTACTTCTTTGCATTGGCTTCTGATGAAAGAGATCATTCCTTTTTAGAACCTTTGTAATCCTTGTAATTTACCAGATTTTCAATTGCAGCTCATCTCAGTGGTAAATTGTTGAAGACCCAGAATGATTACCACAGCCCCATCTGAGACCTTGAAGTATTCTCCGATTCTGATTAGTTTTGATTTTTTGTTCTCAATTTCTGGTCCAAAATAATCAGAGTGTGTCTGTTTATTTAGCTTTTAAACAATAGATTGAAAGGAGGTAGTGGTGCGTTGTGATCCTTATTCAATTGTATGTAGCCTCAACAGAGCAGATTTTTAAAGACTTTATATACGTTAGTGTTTGCAAAAGGCACACAACCATGCTCCAATTTGCTTGCACCATTGCCATGATTATTTCCAACATGGAAATATTATGCATGGAAAAGGATAATTAGGTGTATTTGCATGCCTAATTACCAAGTTTCATATGCAAACACAATAACTGTTCACATATTTGCCTGGAAAACATTTTTAAAATTACAATAGTAGGATTAGCTGTAATAGTACAGCAATATGTACGCTCCAAACCACATTAATGCTACTTTAATCCATCCTCCCATTGTTCAGGAAAAAAGGCAGTTAGGTTGGCATTGTCTATCTGTGACATAACTTGTGTATTGTGATAAAGGCTACCAATTGTGTTGCTTAAAGTACTAACTTGAATGGCTATTTACATTAAGTTATTTCCATCTGAAAATCCAAGTAACTGTTTCTTTTTTCCTTCAGGGATTCAGATTTGTTCCTACTTGACACTCGAATAATCTGGGCTGCAGAGGAAGGTTGGCTGGTGTTTGATATTACAGCAACCAGTAATCACTGGGTGGTAAACCCACAACACAATCTCGGCCTGCAGCTATCAGTTGAGAGTATAGATGGTAAGTTTCAGAGAGTAAATGTCATCAAAAAGTCTCAATTTTGGCTGTAGGAATCCAGTCAGGATTAGTCTGAATGCAACCAGTAGTCATTCATCTGAGTGGGATTTCTCAAGATTGTCTTGAATTTTCTTAAGCTGCAGATATTGGAAAAGTATTACAAAATTACAGTATTAGCCCATCACGCTAGATTTGAACATATCTAAATAATCACCACCTGATTTCAAGACAGTCATACATCTGTGTCCGAATCCAGTAAAAGCATAAGCACATACTTAGCTTTAAGCATCTCAAAAGAAACTATTAAGAAGCTCAAAGTTAAGCATCTGCTTTAGTGGATCTGAGCCCTAATTTGCACACAACATTTACCATGATTTGTGCAATCTAGTAACTATGCACGTGACTAATATGCACATATATTTACTTTATTTGTACTTGAAGTCCTGCAAAACTACACATAAAAATTGGCCATTCTTTTGGCTCAACCAAACTTATAAATACTCTGGCCCTAGTGGTTCACTGTTTAAAATTGATTGGGTTTTCTTTTTCTTTTCTCCCCATCCCCCCCACAATTTAGTAAATACTTTTTCCAATGGTGTCTCTATGGGTGGGGAAGGAAATGTCAGGAAAGTCTTAATTGCTGAGTTTCTCCAATTATATTACATTAGAAAGTGAGAAAAAAAACTGTACAGGCTAAATCCTCAGCTGATGGATCTAGTCCATGTTTTCTCTTTAACACTAGGTAGGAATCATTAAGGCATGGCCTCCTTCCCCACCCACAGAGACACCATTGTCCTCTTCCATTCAGCAAATGATTTTCTCCCTCTCTCCCTAGCTGCAACAGTCCCAAACTGGAGCATCTGAAATGCTGGTCATGGTGACTGTAGCAAGCACTCAAGTGAATCAAAGGAAGTTATTCGGCACACATCTTCCTCCCTGGTCCTCTCTATGCGGCTCCTCCCTACCCAGGCCTTTTTTCCTGGGCTCTGTGCTGTCTCTTTTCCGCCTCCTCTCCCTCCCCGCAACACATCTCTAGATTTGCATGTCTAGTCTGCTGAGAAGAAAATGCTTTCACATAAACAGTCCAATCAGTTTTTAACAGTGAAACGTGAGGAATGGCTTGACACACTATGTACTCCAAGTTCTTCAGCCAGCTTGTGATGCAAGCCCATGAGAGTTAGAAATGGGGTGTGAGTATCAGAGATACAAAACTGGTCTGACCTTGGATCTGATCTAATATGGCAACGTCTTTGTTCATTTGGTACAATTGACTGTGACCTCCTTCTCAATCAGCTTTCATAGTTAGCTTGAGTCTCAAAAATCTTTGCTCTCTATGAACAGGGAGAATTAATCCAACCAGAAATTTAAAAGATTTCAATTGCTTAAGTTACCATGAATGCCTGTGATACTAGAAAATACAAGCCCTGTATCCTGGGGCAGAATGGATCACTTTGTCTTTATCTTCTGATTATGTTGCTAGGTGCTTAGCCGTTGCAGTCTAGAAATATTTTCCGGGCTCTCTGTGTATTCCATTTGGAGTAAATCATGGCTATAGGAAGTAATAAAACCTTGGTAGAGTGAGCATACAAGGGAGTATTAGGACTTACATAAGTTGTGACTGTGTAAGCAGTAAGTCTGAATATAGTATAACTAAATTATTTACAGTAACAACTTATTGCCTTAAACACTAGAAATGTGCCTAGCATTTTATAAACAGATATTATGCACTTAGGCCTATGGAATAAACAGCAGATAAGATCATAGCAGCTGCAGTAAGGGAACAGATGATTAGGACATCTTGCCCAGACTTTCAGAATCCTGAATGCAAAAGAGTGCCACAACTGTGCATGCATTTATGGTAATTGCTCAGACAAAGCAGGTAGGAAGACAGTTAGAACTGCACCCTTATACAAACCTGTCAGAGAAAAAGCTTGGGGAGAGTATTTTCAAAGGCCTAGAATGACAATGTAGGGGCCTAACTCCCATCAACTTTCAATGAGAGTTAGACACCTAAATGCCAGTTGTGTTTTTGAAAAATCTCTCCCTTAGTTTACAAATAGGCTTGTTTTTGGTTTAAACACACACACACACAAAGTAACTCCAGGACTGAATCTGGCTGCTGGCATTTTAAAAATTAAACCTATAAGTGGCACAAATCTTCGCAGTCTCACTTCACCAGAATTCAAGCAAACATTTTCTTCCATTTTGAGCTGCAAGGGTAAGTCCCACCAAGCCCAAGTTTAATTTGGGGTTCAAACAAACTGTGCACTCCTAGCAAAGCTGCAGTTTCACCTGGTTGTCATGTCACAATTCTGAAGACTAGCAAACATAGCATGACTTTGATGCAAAACTATAGATTTTTGAAGTAGCAAACCTTTCAGTGGATATGGCCTGAGTTTAAAGTGTGTAATGAAACTGAAAACCTGGCAAGTTTTGTCTAGAATTTGTACCAGTTATTTTGTGTGAGTCTCTCTATACTTGAATAAAATGCAACCAGGATAGAAGGGAAGAGTCAAAGGTACTGTCCAGATAGAAAGATACAAAACAGATGAGTTCATTTATCTGCTCTTCATATTCCTTTACTACCATTCCAGATAAGTCCATCAACAATAGCAACTTGTGGGGAATTAAAGGATGTTTGTTTACGCTTAGAAAGTTGGGATAAGCTCAAACAACAAGCTAGAGAAACACTAACATGATTCATTAGCCTTAGGCATCCTGTCACCCTAAACTTTGAAATGCTTCACGCCCTCATAATACAAGGAACAACAGTTGACTATTTAGGTTTACTTAGCCTATTACTTATTGCTTCATACCCCTTTTTTCCCCTCAGTTTTTTTTTTTTAAAGTAGCTTCTTAAAGACAAATAGTCTGCATTCTCGGATTTGAGAGTACAGCTCTATTTTGTGTTAGATAAGTACATAATGGGTTAATTAGGAATAGACAGATATCTTAAACATCTTTTTCCTTGAAATCTGGTCCCTGGCTGTAGGTGGAGGTTGAAATACTTAGTTCTAGTCACTTAAGTGTGTGTGTAGGGGGGGAGGGGGTTCTCCCCACAAGTTTAATGAATGAGGAACACAATAGCTCTCTGGTATGGGTCTTACTCAGAACATTTTAAATTTTTTTTTTTAAATAGGGCATAAAGCAAAAAAGTTGTACTCAGAGAGAGAGAGATTTGCTACAGCAAAAGTAACTTTCTTTCTGTCATCAAAAAACTCAAGCCTCTCCCTAAATTGATGCATTGGCCAAATTCTGCTCTCCGTTACCCTCATGTAAACCCATCGAATCAACTAGGAGTGATCTAGGGCAGTGGTTCTCAACCTATTTACCATTGTGGGCCGCATATGCAGCCCACAATGTGTTATGTGGGCCGCATCCAGTACTAGGTGTATGGCCCTGAGGATGTCACATGGGCCACAGCTCCGTGCTGATAGGGCCACAAGCGGCCTGCGGGCCAGAGGTTGAGAACCACTGATCTAGGGTCACTACCTGCAAGCTGCTGAGGTTCTTGTTAGTGAGATGATACAACTAAAAATAAATTTAGTCTCTCAAAACCATGGCCTTTTTAAATGGCAGTGCAATCAGAAAAAGTTTCATGCTGATAATGGAGGGTGGGAGGGAAATCAATACCGTACTAGATGAATTCTGACTCATTTTTGGCTAAACTTGTTCTTGAAAAATGGAATAAGGCCCTGATCCAGAAAAGCATATGTGTAGCTTTTAAGACCACGAATAGTTCCAGGTACTTCAGTAGGACTACTTATGTACTTAGAGCTACACACATGCTTAAGTGTTTTTTGGGAGCAGCCTAGCTGTGTAAAATAGACTATGTGGCCAAATTTACAGGGCCTAAACGGAGGATGAAAATGATACAGTCAGGTGGAGATGCTCATGCCCACCAAAACACACACCTTTGCATATGTAAATAGGTATTTATATGAATCAGCACATTTCACTGATGAACAATATACAATTTAGGCCTCATTCATGGAAAGCTTGACCCAGTGTCTTATCCTTAGGAGATAAATTTTGCTTAATCCCATTTAGCATATCTACAGGTCTAAACCTATTGCCTCCCCACATAGGGAACCCTAAGGGGTTGTAGCCAGGAGGTCATGGCTTAGTTGCCAAGCTGTCATGCTCATATAAAAAACAAACAAACAACACTTTATGATTCTCTGTGCAAATGCCACGTACACCAGCTTTGCACAGGGAAAGAATTTGTCCTTTTGTGTTGTGAATTATTTAAGACAAATTAAGAGTGAGAGAAGCAAATGTAAATTGGCCATTGTTAGCCTTGAGCTATGATCATGGGCAATTCTTTTCCATCTTAATATTTGTATGCACTCAAAAAGCTGCTAAACATGAAGGGATGAAAAGATCTAATAGAGACCGTGGTTCTTGAGATATTGGTGTGGGCCATTCCCTTGTTCCGGAACAAATGCCTTGAAAACCGTAGTTATGGAAATGAATCTTAGAAAACGAGGTTCTTTTGTTGCCTTTTTTTTCATATTGCACTTAGAAATCAGAGGACCAAAGGACTCAGTGGATTGCTAATGGAAATACAGATCCTTTCACTTCCACAATGCCAGTGCCAATGTGGTTCAGCTTGTGACTGAGGGCTTGTCTATACTTAGTGCGGTGAAGCTGTACTGGTGCAGCTGTGTCACTGCTGCACTTAGTAAAGCCGCTACCTACGCTGACGGAGAGCTTCTCCCATCAGCATAACTACCCCACCTCCCCGCGAGGCAATAGCTATATCGACAGGAATAATGTAGACCAGGCTAAAACTAGCATCAGCTGTTCTTCGACTTACTTGGCAAGTCCTAGTTCAGTTCCTAACAAACATCACAAAATCCACTATCAACACTGGTGTGACTGATCATCACTACCAGAGTCCTAAGGTTGGTTGGTTATAGAGACTGAGGAGGTCTCCAGAAATGGTCCCTTCACAACACAATTGAGACACAGTGGAGTAGGGGGGGGTCTGGGGGCAAATCTGTACAGCCACTATCCATGCCTTATCTTTGGCCTAGTCTTCACTTACCGGCTGGTCCCGCGGCACGCCATCGATGTTCTGTGATCGATTTATCGCGTCTGGTTAAGACGCGATAAATCGATCCCGGATCGATCCCGGAAGTGCTCACAGTCGGAGCTGGTACTCCAGCTCGCTGAGAGGAGTACGTGGCGTCGACGGGGGGAGACTTCCTGCCGCGTCTGGACCGCGGTAAGTCCGGACTAAGGTACTTCGAATTCAGCTACGTTATTAACGTAGCTGAATTTGCGTACCTTAGTCCGAAGTCCGGACTAAGTGGGGACCAGGCCTTTGTAAACAGTTGACTTCAGTCTCCTGGACTATCAATCAGGCATCTTTGTCCAAAACTAAAGTTAATTTAAAAATCCTGCATCAGAAAAGGAATGAGCAATAATCATAATGTATCTATAACCAGGTTACTAATTCAGTACTGCTTTTGTGTGTGACAGATGTGGCAATAAATAAAATGTTGCTAAATATCTGAACTATTTGTTACTTTCAAATGCAATATATCTGGAACTGTGTCAACATTTAATACAAGGCATTTTTATTTTAAGTTAATAACCTTCCAATGGGAATTTAGTGTTCCTATGGGCTAAGTTTTATGGTTCCTTTTATGGGATCACTTCAAGTTATAGGTTGGTGAACTTAAAGAAACCCCTCTAAAGAATGCAGGAAAATCGAATGCAAAGCTGATTTAGGGTAAAATAATTATTTGTAGGAGCATTTTATTTAACTTTTACATTCAAATATAAAATGAAGTTAGTTGTACTGAGATATTCCTTTCAAAAGTGGATTTGCTTGTTAATTTTAGGCCCACTCCATCAGTTGATCCAGGCATATGGGCCTCAATGGGAATTTTATATGTGGGACATAGGCCAGTTGTCTAATCACGTTGTCTTCAATATTGCTGGTGGAAATGGAAAGTTATAGCAATTCCTCTTACGGGCTAATTGTGTTGTTGATATTTCTGTTAAGGTCAAAGCATCAATCCCAAACTGGCTGGTCTTATTGGAAGACATGGCCCACAAAATAAGCAGCCTTTCACGGTAGCATTCTTCAAAGCCACAGAAGTGCATCTCCGCAGTATTCGTTCCACGGGAGGCAAACAAAGGAGCCAGAATCGATCGAAAACACCAAAAAACCAGGAAGCCTTTCGGGTGTCTAACATTGCAGGTACAGTGAAGGCTGCGAAGTCAATTTTTCTGGGTACTGGATAATTCTGTATTGTTTTGTAGAGACTAGAATGAAACAATATTGTGCTCAAGCAATATGCTCTCTTTTTCTCTTGTAAATTCAGCATCATCCAAATGTTTGTCTGTCAGTGGCTTAAAGACTAGAATGTTTTTTTTTTTTTAACTAAATGTTTCTTGGAAAAATGCTGATTGGTCATAACCAAATTTTTTTTGTAGGAAAAGGTCAGTTTTCACAAATTTCTTGACTCAAACTATTTTTGAAATAGGCTAGTTATAGTAAAAATAAAACAAACAAACCATGGTCAAAATACAATATGATGGGGGCTAATTTAGCTACAACAAATCAGGAAAAAGATCTTGGAGTCATTGTAGATAGTTCTCTAAAGACGTCCACGCAGTGTGCAGAGGTGGTCAAAAAAGCAAACAGGATGTTAGGAATCATTAAAAAGGGGATAGAGAATAAGATGGAGACTATCTTATTAACCTTATATAAATCGATGGTATGCCCACATCTTGAATACTGCGTTCAGATGTGGTCTCCTCATCTCAAAAAAGATATACTGGCATTAGAAAAGGTTCAGAGAAGGGCAACTAAAATGATTAGGGGTTTGGAACAGGTCCCATATGAGGAGAGATTAAATAGGCTAGGACTTTTCAGCTTGGAAAAGAGGCGACTAAGGGAGGATATGATAGAGGTATATAAAATCATGAGTGATAGAGAAAGTAGATAACTTTTTCTTACTTACTTATTCCCATAATATAAGAACTAGGGGCCACCAAATGAAATTAATGGGCAGCAAGTTTAAAACAAATAAAAGGAAGTTCTTCTTCACATAGCGCACAGTCAACTTGTGGAACTCCTTGCTTGAGGAGGTTGTGAAGGCTAGGACTATAAGAGCA
The DNA here is from genome assembly GCF_011386835.1 of Chrysemys picta bellii. Classification (NCBI taxonomy): domain Eukaryota; kingdom Metazoa; phylum Chordata; order Testudines; family Emydidae; genus Chrysemys; species Chrysemys picta. Next base: position 43,337,807 of record NC_088803.1, on the reverse strand, counting down.
TTTAAAAGAGAACTGAATAAATTCATGGAGGTTAAGTCCATTAATGGCTATTAGCCAGGATGGGTAAGGAGTGGTGTCCCTAGCCTCGGTTTGTTTGTCAGAGGGTGGAGATGGATGGCAGGAGTGAGATCACTTGATCGTTACCTGTTAGGTCTACTCCCTCTGGGGCACCTGGCATTGGCCACTGTCGGTAGACAGGATACTGGGCTGGACGGACCTTTGATCTGACCCAGTACGGCTGTTCTTATGTTCTTAATAGAAACAATGTTTCAACTGACCTGAACCGAATTTTAGATTTTCAAAATTTTGAGATTAAATATTAATTTGGCCAGAGAAAGTCAATTAAAGTGGAACAAATATGGATGAAAAGTCCATCTCACTCTATAGCCCAGTGGTTACGATACTCACCTAAGAGATGGCAGATCCCCGTTTAAATCCTTTCCCAACAGGCAAAGAGGGAACATCAACCAGGGGGTCTCCCGCCTCCCAGGTGAGTGCTCAACCACTGGGCTACAGGGAGGTCCCCTCCTTCCCTGGCTGTTTTATGTAGATCTTGGCAGCCTCTGCGCACACCTACCACACTGGGCCACAAATGCTAGTTGTAGAAGAATGCCCATGTGCCCCTGGTTTGTGAATCCCTCTGGGGCTTGAGGGGAAGACAGGTGTCTGGACCCCAGGTTGGCAGCTGTAGCATGTGTGCTCAGGAGCAGAAACATAGGCACCTAGGGAACTTTTAATGCAAAAGCTTAGGTGGCGAGTGAGCTTATGCCCCGACAGCATTAGGCAGCAGCTGAGTAAGAGTTTTGAGAATTGCAATGGCACCTGAAAATGGGACTTATATGTCTAAGTCTGGGGATGAGGTACCTAAGTACCCTTGTGGATCCCTGCCCAATGGGTCAACAGTCAGAACTTGTGATGCATCGGATAATAGATTCCAGCTCATTCTCCCATGATTCTATTGCTTTTGCAGGACTAACAGGTCAGCAGCAGACAGTACTCAAAGAAAATACAGAGATGTTAAGAGGGTGCCACTCTTTAGACTCACTTTACTATTCTTATTCCCTATAGGTTTGAATACCAAGCTTATCACTGTGTATGTGAGAGTGCCTTCCTGGGTCTCTCGCTGCGTTCTCTTGCCATACAGTAAAGGCATGATGAAAATAGATTCTGTTTTGCAAACTAGCCCTGAAAAAAAAATTCCCAGGGCTTTCTTGGCTTTGCGTAGAAACCAGATGAGCATTTTATATTTATTGAATCCAGCCATTTTTTTTTTTTTTACTATTAAAATACAAGAAACTGAAACAGCTAAAAGAAAGTGACAAGTGCTGTAAAGCAGTGCATGGCTCCAGAACGGGAGTCACACCACATTCCCCATCGCAATGCTGCCAAAGGTGTCCATGCTGGGGAGCTTCAGACTTTGAGGGATTAATCTTAACGGGCCTTGCTTTCAGCTGAAAATTGCACTGAAACATCCAGTTGGACAACACAATCTCACTTGATGGTTTCAATTTTTTTCACCCCTACACCCTCCCCCGCCCCCAGAAAACAGCAGCAGTGATCAGCGGCAAGCCTGCAAGAAACACGAACTTTATGTCAGTTTCAGAGATCTTGGCTGGCAGGTAAGGTTTCTGTGCTCAGGCTTAAGAGAGACATGATGCCTTTTCAATCATTTGTCATTTACAAGTAACGTTCACTCATGGAACGCATTTTTAGCCTCTGATTGTGTGTGTAAATGTCTGTGCTTACAAGAATGGGTGTGCATTCACACACGTTAATTCACTGCCCTTTGCATACACAAAAGGGGTGTTTGCCTGTGTATTGGCACAACTGATTGCATGCACAAAAGGGGATGTGCAAATTGGAGGCTAGTTTAAGAGTGACTGAAAATTTGATAATCCCCACAGCTTTATGGCGAATTTTAAATTCAGAGCATTACTTTCTGGCCCTATAAACTCCTTCTGTAGTTTCAACTGGACACAGTGTTCTTCACTTTCTACTGAATAATTCCTTTAGACACTGGTAAACAGCTCCTACGTTTCACACTGGAGGTAGCTGCCTTCCAATAGTGGATGAAGTGATCCTTCTGCTATACACAAAGTATTCTCTTTGTAAAGTGCTGTGGGATCCTTCAAGATAAATAGGTGCTGCAGACAGGTTAAGAATTGATCATATTAGAGCAGCTGGTTTAACAGGAGACTTTTTCATGATTTTTTGACTGCCTGCATGTATTTGAATTGATTGAATAGTGTACAATGAAATTAAATCCATCTTTTCTCCATGATTTAACATCAATTTAATCCAGGACTGGATAATTGCTCCAGAAGGCTATGCTGCATATTACTGTGAAGGAGAATGTGCCTTCCCATTGAACTCCTACATGAATGCTACAAACCATGCTATTGTACAGACACTGGTAGGTGCAATTTAAGTTGAATAAGGAAGGCTGTTAACTATGATCAATACTTCACTGGAATAATTTTGTGCAAGCAAAACCCTCAGAACTAGCCAGAGAAGGAAGGTCTGTGTTAGCTCATAATGCCTTCAGCATCTGGCTAAACAGGTCTAGCGGAATGGCCTGAATTAATAGTTGGCCTGGAAGTAATCTCTTTGTTGCAAGCATTAACATGCTCCATGCGTGTAGAGGGGCCCTAGATGTAAACACAAATGGCACAGTCCCACTGCTCCGGAGGGGAACAGTAGGAATGGAGGGCCCCCCAAGTAGGGGGGAGGGGATCAGCCTCCCTTGCACAAAATTCCCTGAAGATCCATTGCATACAACTGCAGGGAGTGGATTAGGGAGGGGCCTCTAGAGCTGTAACAATACAGAATAGCCCTACTTCTGCTTTCTTTCCCATATGGATGGAGAGTAGAGTGGGGTGGAGGATTCCTTGATCTCCCAAGTATAGTCCAGTTAGTGGGCGTGATTGCCTATTCCCAACAAAGTGCATGAAGGACCTGCTCTAAAGCCCATTGAAGCCAAGGGAGTCTTTTTCCATGGCCTTCAGTGGGCTTTGGACCAGGTCCCAAGAGTAGATGAAGGGGAATAGCTGCAGGATCTTAACTCTTCCCGATTTAAACTGGCAAATAAACAGTGCCATCAAGTATCACAACCCTAGATAACTTCCACTGGTTGGAACAAATGAGAGCTTCACCACTCTTCCCTAGCTGCGTAGCTACAAGACTCCTGGAGTCTAACTGGCTGGAAATGCAATTGAAACTAGAGTTTTGCTTTTTTTTTTTTTTTTTTTTAAATTGTTATAATTTAATTTGCCCAAGTTTTTTTTGCAAGGGGAACATTCAGACAAGTTAAAAATGTGCAGAGTTCCCCATCACTTCCCCTTCCCCCCATCCAGTTCTAGTTGAAACTCATCTCCAAGACCCTACAAAAGGCTGAGCTTGATTCAAGTTTGGGGTCAGAGCTATTTTAAAACTAATCAGTTTTCCCAAATGTATTGGTGATAGGCTCTTCTGCCCCCACTCCCTTACGACTGCCGTTTATCCTCTCCAGCACAGGGTTGCAGCAATACGGAAGAAGCATGCACTAAAGGCTTTCCTATATCCAGTGCTCGACTATTCGCTGGACATAGAAAGGACTTCAGTGACTAGGCTTGTCAGCTGACTAGATTTCATCAGCACCACCCTTCCAAGGAAAAAAAACCAAGAGGCAGCAGATCTTCCCGATTTAGGCATGCCCAAGTGTGCCTGTGAATTTCACCTTGTGTGCGTACAATGAGGTATTTGTGTACACAAGTCAGTGTGCCAAAAGCACACATGCAAGTTGGAAGGTTTGCCCAAAAAGAGGGGGGGGAAAAATAATCTTAACATTGTTTCCTTTCCCCTCCCCCAGGTTCACTTTATAAACCCAGAGACTGTGCCGAAGCCATGCTGTGCTCCTACACAACTCAATGCCATCTCAGTGCTCTATTTTGATGACAGCTCCAATGTTATCTTGAAAAAATACAGGAACATGGTGGTACGGGCATGTGGCTGCCATTAGGTTTGCAGGAAGGGGGAAAAAGAAGTGGCTGTAAAGAGCGTTTTTATATGGATTTGCAAAGAGATTTAAGTCTCCTGCATTGAACTGCCTTTAAAAAAAAAAAAAGTTTGTAGGGACCATGCTTCTGAAGGTGCACAATTAACAGGAGATAGTGGAACAAATTCTGGATTCCAAGTGGCATTTGAGTCAAGTTTGTTTTAGCTTATTATAGACACGTTTCTGCAAACCGGTGAAAAGTGAAACAAGCCAGAGGAACCATTTAAAATCAAGCCCGTCCAAAATAATTGCTCTTACTTCTGCAAATGAGCCTTTCAGAAGATGGCTAACTCACCAGTGCTGATTGTGAACATCTTTTTTAAACAAATCCATCCAGGGTGAGAATCTGGTGTGTTTATGCACAAAGTAATAAACATTTGTGGTTCCTGTAATAACTTGTTCACAATAAAATGTGCCTGGAAAAAAGATATATTTTGTTAAAGAATTACCTCCAACCCTTACTTTATCCAGTTTCATAATCAGGAGAAAAAGACTAAGTACATGCACTTCCAGTATTAAATTTTGCACTAGCAAAAAGTATCTGGATTGACTCAAATTAAAAAGGACAAGTAAGTCTAGAAATGTCTTTTGGAATTGGAAGAATTGAAGAAAATAACTCCAAAGAACAAGATTATCTTGATATAGATTTTCTATATCAGGGATAATATCTATTTCAACTACCAACAAGAATTTGCATTTAGTATGGACTAAAACAGCTAAAAGCAAAATTTAAATAATAGCGAATAAAGCCCCAAAACAGTTTTGTAACCCAGCTTGGACATCTCAAACACTTACAAGGTTATGAAAGGAAGTTCAAAATCCTGCTCCCATAGGCAAAATACCCATTGATTTCAATGGGTGCAGATCAGGGCCCTGGAATTTTGCAAGTCTGTAGGCTTGATCCTGTGAGGAGATGAAAGCCAAGGATGGTGCTGAACGAACACCCAGCACTATGCAGGATCAAGTCCTTAATAGGGAAAAGAAACCATGACATTTGTAAGTCTGGTTCCCTGGGTCTGTATTTTCTGGGTGACTCCTATCTTACTGTCAGTTTCATCTGTAGTAAGAAAACTGCTTGGCTCCATGAATAAATAACTGCTCTTTTATTTTTTAAATCCCAGTTGAAATCCAGACCGGATGCTTTCCTCTTTTTAAAAGGAAAAACACACAGCAAAAAACAAAAACAAACCAGCCAAAAAGCTCGATACGAAATGAATTGGAGCTTGTTTCTTTGGACCCAAGTCTAATTCCATTGTAGTAGATCTGAGTTTTACCACTGGATTTCCAATAGCAGCAGGATTAGGCTGTTGAGGAATAGGAGGAGTCTCATGGGTCTTGGATCAGGCCCTTGAACACCAGTCAGCATTACCAAATGCATCACACTTCTCTACAATGGGAATCAAGAGTCTGACTTGGCTCTAACCCTTGTTACACCAGATTTAACTGAAATCAGAATCTGGCCCAATATTTACGACGTCACGTTCCAAAATGGTGGCTGAAATATTCTTTCAGCCTTTTCTGAGACGTCCTTAGATGAACTGTCAAAGAGAAATGGTTAGGCTGCAACTGCCTCAGTGTGTCCATTTGTTTTAAAGGAGAGATGCATAAAGGCCTACAAATCATAAATGCCACTCAATGTTGTATGTATATCAGCCACCAACGCAACATATTCTAGATGTCTGTGAACCTTGTGCAGGGAGTTAAGGTGCTACCAATAAAGTTAAGTTTGGATGGTCCGAGCTGATTATTTTTTAATGTAGTCAAGGTTGAGTTTGCCACTACTGCCCCAAAGTACTGGTATATTACAGTTCAGTCCTGACTACCCTCTCTCTCTGTACTGGATCCATATATTATATATATCCTGTGGTGGTTTTTTGTTTGTTTGTTTTTTTTAAACATGACTACAGGATCTCTGTTGCTAGGCTAGACATCAATTCCATTGTTTTGTACATTTTTATGTAAATAATTGTCACAAAAGTGGGAAAAAATTATTTATTTCCATCTCTGAATTCCTTTTCAATCACGCATTCAGGAAATTGATTCTCATCTCTTCTAAACACATTTGTTTCCTTATTTAAGAAAATATTTATTAACAGTTGGCAAAATACATGTACACATTTCTGGTTCTTTTCATAGAGCAGTTGTTAGAAGCATTTTGTACAAACTAGTTGAATAAATCATTGTGACTTTACAAAAGATATTCCAACAACTTTGTGTATGTGTGATTATTCCCACTAAATCTAAAGGGTATTTTGTTGCGAGTAATATTTCATGGTGCGTGTCAGCTATTCTGCAACAGTGCTTCCATGTCCACTAGTTTCTGTGCATTGGCATCATGGGCACATGGTCAAAATCTGCTGCAGCTGCCAAAGTATAAATACAGTAGAGGGGAAAACAAAAATATGAATATATTTTGCAGGCTGCATTGCAAAGATCCATGATTGAATTATAGTGCAGCTGTCAGCAGCTGTTTCAAAGAAGCAGGGGGTAAATTAGTTCTGTTTACTGCTAACATAGTTCAGAGTTTAGTCATCCCAATAAAATTATAGAGGCACAAGAAAGGGAAAAAAAAAAACCCATCAGCCAAGAAACTGACATTTTCTAATTGAGATTGTTTTAGCATATTTCAGAGATGCTGCTAGCATGAGGTTTCCTACTATTGATACCACACTGCATTGCAATGGAGGTTACTGGGTTCTTGTTTACTTTGAACTATGTGCAGCATGATGCCAGCTTATCTAAATACCTTTGCTGGCCTGTTGGATGAAATCACTAAGATCTTGAAATAAACGACCATCTTCCAAAGAGTCTCACGTGGATACAGACACAAAAAGTGGAACCCCTCAATGTTTAAGGGCCTGATCCAAAGCTCAGTGAAAGGACTCCTTTGGACTTCAGTGGGCTTTGGAGCGGGCCTAAATACCCAGAGCGTATTTAGAAAGAGGTTCTTCATTTTCTTTCCTTAGTTCACAATATGGGGCTGATTCTTTTCATTTACAACTAGTGTAAAGGAGAATCTGACCCTACTAGAAGTTCTGCCATTGGCTTCATTGAGAGAAGGATCCAGCCTATATGTTTAAATGCTACTTTTCTTCAGCATTGCCACACACACACACACAAACACACAGCAGGATTTCTCAAACTTCATTGCACTGTGACCCACTTCTGCTAACAAAATTACTGCATGTCCCCAGGAGGGGGACCGAAGCTTGAGCCCACCCAAGCCCTGTTACCCCAGGGAAAGGGGGCCGAAGCCTGAAGGCAGTTTGGCTTGGCCCTGGGCAGTTTGGCTTGGGCCCCAGGCCGTCTAACACCAGTTTTGGTGACCCCATTAAAACAGGGTCATGACCCACTTTGGGGTCCCGACCCACGGTTTGAGAACCGCTGACATATTAGATATGCTCAGCAGCTGCAACCCCTGTCTGGAAGCCAAAAATCCACTTCTCAGTTTGTTAGCCTCCCATCAGTCCACAGTGCTACTGCAGCTTTGTCTCTGAACCTACTGTTTTGGAAAGGGAATTCTTGACACAAATATGAATGTTACCATAAACTGGCATTGGCCATAAAACCCCACTGAGCACAGGCTTCAGAGTTGTTGGATTTGTCTGATTAATGACATTATAAAGCACATTTAGAACATTATTCTAAATGTCAGTTATTGTAAGTTCATTTCTGACTGAGCTTCCGGGGTGTTATTTTTCGCTTCATGAAGATTCATTAGTTCTGCTCCATTATAGTCAGTCATTGTGCTTAGGCTGGTAAGATGCTACAATCCTTACTCAGGTAACATCCCTGTTGCTGCCAAGGATTTCAGAATTTCATCCAGAGTTCTCCATTTCACTCTTTTCAGCTTTGCCTGCAATTGGAAGAGACACTTTTGGATGGAAGAAAGCCAGAAATACTCTGCTTTTGAGTCAGCGATTTGCATCCACAGTATGTTCGTCCAACTACTTCTATTGACAACTTCCATTGTTGCCATGGACACATTAGTCTCTCTATATTAGCTATTCCTCTTGGAGAGAAAGTCAGCCCAATTAAGCAGAAAGAAGCCTGTTTGAAGTTTTTATTTATCAGGTAATGACTGACAAGAGCTTGAGGCAACAACTATGGGAACTTAACACTATGGCCATTCATTACCAGGGTACAAAGAGAACCACAAGTGGGTCATGATGATTGCTTTAAGAGTTGAGTTTTATTTAAAGAAAAAAAATAACTTATCTACTGCTAAAAAATGTGTGCTATTTCCACTCCCCTACTCTACTTATGCTCGTCAGCTGACACCTAAATAACCTCAGAGATTTTAAAGAATAGAACATGAAGGTTTATTTCAATACACACATTATCTTATGTTCTGTCATTTGCATTCCTTTATTTGTTGCTGGGTCTCTTATTTGCTGACAGTAAGTGTGAGGTGGTTTAGAATTTTAAAGTTTGAGTATTGGTACCTTGCTATCTTAATGCAGACATTAGAATCAATAACATTAATGAGATCCTATCTAATGAATGTCCCTTCTTTCACTGAGGACCATAATATGGTCACATGTTTAAGGAAGTAAAATACAGAGACTAGATGGAGGATTATCAGTTAGGGCAGAATTTATCTTAAAAAAAAAAAAATGAACCCAAGCCCTCTTTCCTACTAACTTTTAAATAAGTGCTTAATTTTGCTCACAAGTGGTTCCACGGAAGCCAATGGCAATATTCATATGAGCAGAGTTACACGCTTAGTTGCTTGAAGGATTAGGTCCTTTGTTATTGTCAATTGGTTTGCTCAAATCAACCTGGTCCCAGAAGAGTCAGCTTGGGTGTCTATATGGAATGCATTTACTGCTGGATTGGATGAGGTGGAGTTTGGGGGCTTGACTGTATATCACTGTGTGTGTGTACTGCCATATAATCAGAAACATGCCCTTCTCCATTTCCAATCTGGGAAGTAAAGTGATTGCAGAAGCAGTCGCACCACTGTTCAGTGTTAATAGGCTCTCCATAGCTTAGATACAACATGAATGCTGGACTAATGGTCTTATTTTAGGCAACTCTTAAAGGAAGTGGGGATTGTGGGAGCATTAACGCATCAGTCATATTTGGTTTTGTCAGCACTTAGTTAAATCAAGCCCTGACTGTTGGGTTTCTGTTACCTTTTTAGTCCAGCACATGCAACTTCTATAGTCAGCCTAACTGTGAAAGGGAATATGATGGTGTAGGGCCTGAAGGCATTTGTTTGTTTGGAGTTCACGTTTTTTCCCCTTTTTAAAAAGGGGAGAAAACATGGTGCTGGTGATAGCTTCAGAGCAGGGAGTATCAACATACAGCAGATGACAAAGTGGTATGAACTTTAACCCGATTAATGAAGGCAAACGGTTCAATGCTGGTGGATTTATTCCTATATTATTTGCCACCAATGTCTCAGATCATGAGCTCTTCTGAAAAATCCAGCAGCTTAGTTTGGTGCCTGATTGGTAGTAGAGTTCTCTTGCAGATGTTGGTCCCACTGACTAGATCAGGGATCCGCAACCTTTGGCACGCAGTTCACCAGGGTAAGCACCCTGGCTGGCCGGGCCAGTTTGTTTACCTGCCACGTTCGCAGGTTCGGCCAATCGCGGCTCCCATTGGCCGCGGTTTGCCGCTCCAGGCCAATGGAGGCGGCGGGAAGCTGCACGGGCCAAGGGATGTGCCGGCCACCCTTCCTGCAGCCCCCATTGGCCTGGAGCAGTGAACCGCGGCCAGTGGGAGCCACGATTGGCCGAACCTGTGGACGGGGCAGGTAAACAAACTGGCCCGGCCAGCCAGGGTGCTTACCCTGGTGAACTGCGTGCCAAAGGTTGCGGATCCCTGGACTAGATTGACTTTAACAGCTGGTTTTCCTAACAGCAAGGCTGTTTTATTTCTGAAATAAAAAAAAAAATTCAGTTGCACCACTAATTCCAGGTAGAGCCTATCAGCAGTTTTGGTTTCACACTACTATTGAGAAGTCAACTGTAAAAGCTGGTGCAGTACTATACACACATACCATGCACAGAACATGTAACTATAAATACTGGTAGGGAGCCTGGTCTACACAGCCTCAGGCAGGGGGTGATGTGGAGAAGTAGATGAGACTGCATCAGCACAAACGCTCAGAGAGCTTGAGGTGGTGGTGGGGGATGCACTCTCCCGTCCGTGACAATGGTACAGATCTACCTCAGGTACTTCTTTAGCCCTCATTAACTGTAGTACCTAAGTGCCTCACAATCTTTAACAGAGTTTATCCTCACAAACCCTTGAGGTAGGGCACTGCTATTATGCCCCCTTTCAGAGGCACAGAGAGGGTAAATGACTTGTTCAAGATAACACAGTTCTCTCCTCCTGGTGCACAGCTTCTGCTCCTCAAGCCAGTGTAAAGGAGGGGGCAGCAGGTTATCTCCACAAGAACTGCATGGTGTGGAGGTTGTTTGCCAGTGTAGGGGATACATTCAGGGTACATCTACACTGCAAACAAAAAACGAGACACCATGGCCCAGGTCAACAGACTTCAGCTCATGGGGCTCACGCTATGGCACTAAAAGGTAGTGTAGATGTTCAGGCTCAGGCTGAAGCTGGCTCCAAGACCTTCCCCCCCTCACCAGGCTCCAGCCCCCAGGCTCCAGCCTGAGCCCAAATGTCTACTCCATTTTTAGCCCCGTGGCATGATCTTGAGTCAGTTGACTCCACAACCCTCCACCCTTTCACAATCCCATTGCAGGGCTCATTAGCTTTTACAGTTTCCTCTCTGCTCCTTGATGGCTGCTGGACAGGAGTGCCACCAGCTTTTCTGGTGCCCCTAGGCGGCGGAAGGTCCCGCCCCTGAAATACCGCCGCAGTCACCGCCCCCCAAATTGTAGTGCCCTAGGCGACCGCCTAGGTCGCCTAATGGGTTGCGCCGGCCCTGCTGCTGGATACGAACCTTAATATGCTCCAGGGAGTGCAAGCAACTCTGAGCCATGTGGCACCAAGCTTCCAAATGCTTCAATACAAGAGCAGCTATGGCCAAGCATAGCTGTCGATAGAGATACTGGGCCTTGAGACAGTGCAAAGACCACTGGTGGGTTGTAAGCGGTGAAGGAGACTCATGGGGTTAGTGTAGGGTCATCAAGATGAGGGGGGGGAAAATAGAATGGAGCTATTGGAGGGTCAAGGAGAAGATCAGGGAGGGAGTTTCAAAGAGCCAGGCATGCATCCAGCTCTCTTGGTGCTTATCTAAAGCAAAGTCAACTTCCAAACCTTTTGATGTTTGTTTGCCCAGCACTAATTTCACGTTCATCTCCGCGTGACACTGCCCAGGAGTTTTCCAGCTCCTAGGGTGCTGTGGCAAGTCCTAACCACTGCTGTGGTTTGAGTACACTTGTAGCCATGCTGCTTTTAAAAATGTGGCGGCTTGACCACTTACCCAGAGAGCAGGCGAGCCAGACCGTTCGCTTTCTTTGGAAAACCACATAACCGCTTAGCGTAGCCTTGGATGGAATCTACCCTTCTGCATATTTACTTCGTGTTTGTGTACAGAGCAGAACTGCTTGATTTGGGGGGGGGGGGGGGTTAACACCACTAACCTTGGTGAGGTTCTGGACTTGTTATACAGGTACAAAACCCATTACAGTCAATAGTAGTTGCCCCCCCCACCCCGAAATGGACACATCCATAGATTCACCTGTACATACAGATGCATGCAAACCCACACCAGTACTGACAACTCTTCTGCTTGTATTGAGAGTCTTGCAATATTTGAGGTCTTCCTTAAAGCCCCAACTCCTGCAGTCAGCTGATTAAGTGAGGATCTGAGGTTTTGTTTCAGTTTGCGTTTACCCTTCAGGACTCCTAGAAGGATCAGGAACAATGCTGTATGCAAGATCACCAGGAAGTGAGCCTGTTGGTGCCTAAAATTGCCCTTTCCCATATATGGATTCAGAATTACAAGAGCCTTCAATTAAGTCTTATTGCCTTACTGGAATAACTAATGAACAAGTAATTGGAACAGGGGGACTGGACCAAGGGTCTCCCATCTCAGAGGTGGGTGTCCTAATGACAGGACTAGAGTCATTCCTATTCTCTCCCTCTGTCCAAATGACTATTTTAATATCTAACCACAGTGGAACAGTCCCATGGCCAGCAACAGGCTATGTAGCCCCATGGTTAGGACATCCACCTGTGAGTTGGGACACCCTGGGTCCACTCCAGCCCCCTGCTCCAATCGCTCTCATTTATTTACAGTGCAACCGGAGGGACTGAAGGAGTCCAACATCAGAATGTCCCATAACTCAATGGTTAGAGCACTCAGCTGAGATGTGGCAAATCCCTGTTCAAATTCTTTCACCTCACATCTGGCAGAGAGGAGGGGGAACTGAACCAGGGTTTCCCTCATCCTAGGTGAGTGCTCTAACCACTGGACTAACAAGTATAAGATGAGCACTGCCACCAAACACCTTCCCCCCCTCCTCCTATTTTGTGTGGAGGAGGCTAAAAACTCCTTAGGCACCTAAGCCATCTGATTTCAGGCAGTTTGTGGATCCCTAGTGGAGCTAGGTGCCTTTCTGCAGCCCAGGCTTAGGCACCTATCTCTGAGAGAGGGGGGGCAGGGTTTAGCCCTCACCCCTCTCCTCAACATCTTCCTTGGCTAGCTTAGGAAGCTCCTCACCCAACGTGCTGGCTTTTGTGGATCATGTTCAAAGATGCCTCTTTCTCCCCATTCGTTGTATAGGGAACCTTGGCATCTAACTCAGGCTTTGTGGATTGCAGTGTCCTTCCTGTGATTTTCTAGGTGCCATGACACTCAGCATTGCATAAATCCCTTTGTGGATCCCACCCTAAGTGATTTGCCCATGGTCACAAAGGAAGTCTGTGGCAGAGGCAGGCATAGACCCCCAGATCTGCTAAATCCCAGGCCACTCCCTTACCTACAAGGCCATCCTTCACATCAGACACACTGACTGAATCTCTTCTCCTACTGTAACATCACAAGCCCTTTCCCCACATGAAGAAACCTTTGAGATTCCACATTACTAAATCAATAACTGATTAAATTGCAGTTTTTCCCAGTTCAAACAGAAGGGGGGGGGGGGAAGATTCCTTGATTTTTTGCATCAGTAATTGTTAATCCCATACTTTAAATCCATGACTACGGTGTCTGCCTTAAGTGCTTCTTTCAGTCCACTTTGGTTGTAATCAAAGCAAACAGAAGACCAGATCGTCACCACTTTTACACTGGGTTAATTTTGGTGATGTTAATGGATTAGCTCCTAATTTACCTTGGTGCACATGATATCTGGAGCGTGAAGCTGCTATCTTTTGAAAATTGAATAAGGACTTGTCACATTCAATATGAAGTGGCTTGTGAATCTAGAAAGCTGGCCCATTTTTGCCTACAATCCAGCACAGTTGTGGGCCTACTGTTGTAGGCTTGCACGTATGGAGTCAGTCCTCTGTATTGCTATGTTCCCTATCTTTCAGAGAAGATTGCTAACCCCGCACCCTGCCCTCCAATCTTCCTTAACATACACGTGGCAGAATGAACCATCCTGTATCCTTTTTGCAGGGATTGACATTGGTCCAGTCTCCACAGGTTTGCTTGTAAGTTCAGTCTCCTCCAGAAAGAACCCCTCTCTCCACAAGACACCCACAGCTGCCCTCTCCAGGACTTAAACTTCATAGTCTCCAGATGAGGATGGTGCTCTGATATCCCCCACCTCTGTCTGTGTTTCTGAGCTTTGGGGGGAAAAAAACAGGCCCACAACGCTCAGAGCAATAAATGAGTCATTTAGGGAGGGGAATTTTCTTCTTGTTCTCCTGAAGAAACGAGTCCAGTGATTTCTCTGGAGAGAACTAACTAGTTCAGGTAACAGACCAGGCTAATTTCTGAGATTTTTACCCTTCCGATCCTTTCATTTTCTTAACCCATTTACTTGATTGCATTTACATAAAGAGAGGTACCATCAGAAAACACTTGTGGTGACGGGAGTGGAATTTCTCGGTCGAGTTTATTTTAAGCGATGCATTTAGAATATCTAGATAGCCACAGAGCTATATATAGATATGGCTAAATTACAGAAAGAGCCCCTATACTTCTGAAAACCACAATGCCACAAGGACAGATTATATGAATTATGGTCATTACTGAAATTGCTAGCTAAAGAAGAAACAGCCAGACACCATACAGTGCCCTAGCAGTTTGACTGTAGGAACCACTATAATTACACAAAGTATTTTAAACCGGGCCAGTACAAACAAGACCTGGAAATGGAAAATACCATGCTAGTCATTACGTCTGAAGATTAATGGCAGACATGGAAGTGCACTGAATCAGTTACTCATGCCCAAGCCGTGGGTATGAAGTCATGTTCATCACCTTTGACTACCTTGGACTACCAGCAAAAAAAGCTATTTCCATAGTATCTCCCACAATACATTGTGCTTTCAGCTGACATTTTTTGGGCAGTCTTTCCAACTCAACTGCATCACTAGCAGAGATGCACTGTATCCTTGACTGAGAAACAGAAGTGGCACTAACTTCATGAGCTTCAAGAAAGGTACAACATGCAAAGACAACAATAGAGACCATGTCACACAGTTCTTAGCCGGGAGTTTCCACCTTTCTGACAATCTGCATGGAACAGCCCATTATGAGTTAGAGATTCAGTGGTAAGAGGGCTCCCATAGGCCTTGGTGGTTTGGCCCAGAATGGCCCTCAGTGGTCCTTTTTATAGCTGCTTGGAATTTTTCATGCAGAAGTTTTCCAGATCCAAAACTAATTTCACAGACAGAATTTTTCATGGGAATAGGGCAATTTCCTCAAAATTTGAAATTCTAATTTCAAATAATAATAAAAAAAGCTTGTGTTGACAGTGTGAAATGTGTTCCAAAGGGTCAATCTGAAATGAAATTGCTTGTTCTGAAGCTTCCTCTCAGCAAAGAACACTTTCCCCCCCTAAGGTTTCATTCAACATTTCTCCATAGGAAAAAATTCAGTTTCCTGACCAGCTCCACCTCTCTGTGCCTTTCCCCTGGTATATGGCGCTTCACCTCACAGCCCTTCTCCAGGGCAGGCATTAGTTGCCTCCGTCAGAGTCATTCACTTACGGTTTTTAATTGCCTTGAAGAGTCTATCTAGTCTGCAAAATTGGATTAACAGTCACAAGAGAAAGCCTGTTTCTTGTGATATTTTAACCCAAGGCCCTGATCCTGCAAGTTGATCATGAGAGGTCAGAACAGAGACATCAGATTGTAGGGTCACAGCCCCAGTTAGATACAGGAGCCTCAGAAATTCATCCAGGATACCCTGCTGCTGGTTAGGTGAAGGTGCCATGAGAACATCTGTCCTCACAATGTTTCATCACTTGTCTTCCTGGTTTCAGTCTTGTAACACCATTCCTGCTGTAATTTACAGTAACAGCCTAAAGCCAGGGTGGCCAACCTGTGGCTCCGGAGCCACATGCAGCTCTTCAGAAGTTAATATGCGGCTCCTTGTCTAGGCACCGACTCCGGGGCTGGAGCTACAGGTGTTAACTTTCTAATGGGCTAGGGGGTGCTTACTGCTCAACCCCTGGCTCTGCCACAGGCCCTGCCCCCACTCCACCCCTTCCCACCCCGTCCCCTGAGTCTGCCATGCCTTTGCTCCTCCCTCTCCGCCCCCAGAGCCTCTTGCACACCACAAAACACTGGAGGGAGGGGAAGGCGCTGGGAGGGGGGGGCTGCTGACATATTACTGTGGCTCTTTGGCAATGTACATTGGTAAATTCTGGCTCCTTTTCAAGCTCAGGTTGGCCACCCCTGGCCTAAAGCATTGTAACTTCTACTTAGCTCTACTGTGATGTTTTAGGCAGTTATTTTAAAATACTGTCGCTTTTTTAAAGAATGGGAGCATGTAGTATAAAGCTTACCTCTCCAACATCAGGTGCAGAACCATCCCTCAGCTTCTTCCTACTCGGTCTCAGCTTCACAGAGTCTTTCCCAGCATGGTAGGATGATTCAGGTGGATAATTTTAGCGGTTTGGCCCTCCAGATAGAGGGAAAGTCCTTCCACTTCCAGGGTAAATAAAGTCCAACACAGTAAATCTTTGTCCCTCAACAAAGCACAGCCTTCATCCCTCAGCACAGGGCTCCACTGATCAACCTCTGCCCGCCACAGGATAAGCCATTCAGTAATAATTTGTTCCTCAGTGCATGACTCCAAGTTCTTCAGTACAGTCCTCTGTTCAGGGTCCCAACCTTCATCCCCAGCTGGCAGGGATTTACAACAGTGCTTTGCCCCTCATTCACTGGTGACTATCAGCTCACTTCCTCCAGGTGGCACAGCTGACGCATAAGGGAGCCCATGCCCTAGCCCCAAGGAGAAAACTGATGAAACAGCCAT
The DNA here is from genome assembly GCF_011386835.1 of Chrysemys picta bellii. Taxonomy (NCBI): domain Eukaryota; kingdom Metazoa; phylum Chordata; order Testudines; family Emydidae; genus Chrysemys; species Chrysemys picta. Next base: position 43,321,416 of record NC_088803.1, on the reverse strand, counting down.
CCACACCCACCTCCAGATTCCCATTCTCTGCACTTTTTGCCAGGGCTACTTCCTACATTGCCTTGCCAGCCAGCAGGCATATATCCCAGGCCTTACATGTTGCCTTCCAAGTTCCCTCTCAGCAAGGAACACCACCAGGCCTAGCCCAGACACCAGCCTCTGTAGAGCTTCCTGTCTTCCCAGGCTATCTTTCCAGCTCCCTCACTGCAAGATATCACCAACAGTCCTTACCCAGCTACTAGAAAACTACCATCACTGTTATCTCCTTCTGCTACTAAGCCTACCAGGATCTGCATTTTATCATGTTTACCTCTTCCCAGCAGGCTTTGCTCCTAGCCCTTAGTCATGTGATCTGGAGGGAGTGGGAGAAATCAGGCACAGATCTAAACTGGGAATTGAACCTGAGTCACAGCTTCACAGAATATCAGGGTTGGAAGGGACCTCAGGAGGTCATCTAGTCTAAACCCCTACTCAAAGGGGGACCAATCCTTAGACAGATTTTTGACCCAGATCCCTAAATGTCCCCCTCAAGGATTGAACTCACAACGCTGGGTTTAGCAGGCCAATGCTCAAACCACTGAGCTAGCCCTTCCAGGTACAGCTTGCCCCCTGACAGGGTGGTGAGTACTATTAAGTGCACAGCAGTGCAATAATTTATATCATGGTAAAGAAATGCTAGCTGAGATTTGAACCTCAAAAATCATAGGAATGTCAGATTGGAAGGGACCTTGCTAGGTCATCTAGTCCAATACGCTGCACTGAGGTAGGACTAAGTATGATCTAGATAATCCCTGACAGGTGTTTGGCTAACCTGTTCTTAAAAACCACCAATGAAGGAGATTCCACAACCTCCCTAGGTAATTTGTTCCAATGCTTAACTACCCTGACAGGAAGTTTTTCCTCAGGTCTAACCTAAATCTCCCTTGCTGTAATTTAAGCCAATTAGTCCTTATCCTGTCCTCAGTGGTTAAGAGAAGCAATTTATCATCTTCCTCTTTATAACAACCTTTTACATAATTGAAGACTGTTATTATGTCCTCCCTCAGTCTTCTTTTCTTCAGACTAAACAAACCCATTTTTTCCCCCTCAGAGGTCATGTTTTCTAGACCTTTAATCGTTTTTGTTGCTCTCCTATGGACTTTCTCCAATTTGTCCACACAGAACTGGACACAATACTCCAGTTGAGGCCTTATCAGTACTGAATAGAGTGGAAGAATTATTTCTTGTGTCTTTCTTACAACACTCCTGCTAATGCTTCTGTTCAGGTTTGGATCAGTTCATATTTGGAAAAAGCAATAAAATTGAGGCCCTGACCAACTCATTAAAGAGGTCACCAGGTTTCTGCAAGAATAGGGATGTCAGCCGCAGTGTTCTGGCTAAATTCTGCTTGCGGTAATTAGAGTTTCCCAACTTAAAATTAACTCTGTAGTTTTAGTTGGATGTAGTTTCTTTTTTACTCCCCGTCCTACATTACTGTGCACTGTTGAATAGTTGGTGCCAGAGTTTCAGAGTTTAAGCATGTAGTTGCATATACAATTGCACACCTGGTTGTGTATGCTTAATTTGCAACAATTGAGTGAATGGAGATTTCAGCCATTTGCATTCATCTCTGTGTTAATTTTATGTGGAATTGCACATGCTTTTCAACAGGCACAATTGCATACCTAAGCTTCTGAAAATCTGGCCCTTGTTGTAATTCATCTTCACTGTCGGTGCATTCAGTGATGGCGGCAATAATTCCTCTTTGTATGGTTAGTAATACGTTTGGGATACTTTTTACTAAAAGACACTAGGTAAATGAGCCACTGTTATTCCATGAGAATTGGTTTGCCTGCCACTAGTAAAGGCAAATCTTACAATCCCTTTGCTGACCTATGATCAGGATTGTTCTTGAGATATTCACCTGCCAAGTTTTCTGATAAGTGCTAAGGTCCAAACCTGCAAGGAGAGCAGTGGGACTAATCACATGGTTAAACATCATGTTAAGTGTTTGTAGGATTGGGGCCTCACCTTGGAAAGCTGGAGCTAACACTAGTCACACTGTCCTTTTCTTTCATATTCTCGGAAAATATGATTGTGGGCTGCATTATCTTTCACCCACTTCTATATCAGCCTACTGTGTGCTTCCTCATTTTCCTTTAGAGCTATAGCTTGTATGATTAGGGTTACTTTGATGAGGTCTTTGTCATTTTTGCATCTGGATTCCACATTTAGGAGTTCAGTACTTTGAGGTCTAGGGGGATAGAGTATCAGTTGTATTTTGGTTATGAACTGCTTAACTATTTGTTCACCATGTTTCCCAGTGCCTATCTTATGATGCACTATGGATTTTCTTCTGGTTTACTCCTAGGTAGAGCAGCTTTTCCAGAGTCTGAAGCTGCTTTTTATTTTTTAAATTATAGTTTGGGGAGTATAAAGACTGCGTGAAAATCCCAGATGCCCCTTCCGCAGATAACGAATACAATAGAAAGAGTGTTTCCAATGCTCTTATACAAATTGCTGTTGTACCAAGCAACACCTCACCTGAATCCAATAGGTTAAGCAAGAAGACATGACAAGAGGGAAGACTTGGGTTCTGGTCTTGACTTTTTCACTGATGCACTGTATGGGCAAGACACATTGCCTCCCTGTGCTTCAGTTTCTCCTCTGTAAAATGAAGGTAACAATACTTTCCCATTTCACAAGGAGGTTGAGAGGCTATGCTATTTAATTAATGTTTTTAAGCCCTTCGGGTTTATCTGATGAAAGATGCTATTGTAAGTGCAAAAGCATTAGTACTGCGTGTAGTAAGTCAGAACATGCAGTTATTGGACACTATTGTTGTGAGTATGAAATTGCTGAACCCAAAGCATTGTAAGCCATTTAAGAAGGAAAGACTAACATCCAATAAGCCAGGAGCCTGGTGAGAAATAATTACAGCCATCTGGTGAGTAATTAGCCAGGAGGTCCAGGGTCAAGTGTCTCTAGGCACTGGTGCTGGAACTGGGGGTGCTGCTGCACCCCCTGGCTTGAACTGGTTTCCATTATATACGGGGTTTACAGTTTGGTCCAATGGCTCTCAGCACTCCCATTATACAAATTGTTCCAGCACCCCTGTCTGTAGGTCCTGATTCTTACAGTTATCTCACAGTGATAACCTCACTCCCTGGAATATGTCACATAAACAGTGGCATTTGGAAGGAAAAAATCAGACAAGCTCAAAAATTCCAAACCATTTGGCTGCAGTCCCATAATCCCACTGGTCCTCAGTAGCCAATGAGGACGCTTTCTCTTTTATTTAAAGTGTTATATTGAGTAATTGCTCTCTCCAGATATTTGAAATGTGTCACATTCTGTACCCTGGCAAGCTCAGTCGAGAGTGCTTTCTTAATGTAGAGATAGCCATTAGGTGACGGCTCTTCTCATTTTTATTAGTTTTATTGAAAAGGGAGCTGGTACAGTGGTCGTGCTCAATCAACATTTGCCAACAGTTACCATGCTGTGGTGTCAGAGCCACTGCAATGATTTGTAGTCTAAGAATGGGGGAATATATGTTATCTTAGAGAACACTGGGTAAGTAAACATTAATGAATAGCAGCTTTTTAAACGGTGACCACAATAGACTTGATCTTCATTTACCGTAGGGTCTTTTTATGCTGCCAAATTGGTGTAAAGGGGCCATAGCATAAATGATAATAAGACCCTTTATGATCATTCAAATTGGTGCAACCCCATAGTATGGAGAACGGCTATGCTGACTGAGCGGGTGAGATTTCCTTGTTGAATGTGTCTTTTCAGGGCAATGGTTGTAGGGTTTGTATCTATATCATGGCATGTATAAATATTAAACAAATGTGGAAATTTCACCTATGCTACCTTTGGGCTTGTAGTGGGGCCAGTCCTTATTAGTTTAGTAACCCACATGTAAGATGGAATTCTAATGCTGCTTTATGCCTGGGACACAATGAACCAAATTCAGCCCTGAACTAAGCAGATGTGCTAACAGACAGTGTCCAAATCCCACTCCTAACACAGCACACAAGTGGATATTGTCCAAACTTCTCCTTTCCCCCCTTTTTCAGGGATCTGCCTTTATTCTTAATTCAAGTAACAAATCCTAAAACTGGAAACAAACTCAATCCTTAGCTTCCAAACTCCATTTGGACCTGCTTATCCTGAGATGGTCTTGTCCCTTCTTTTAACTCCTTCTTGCCTCAGAGAGACACTTAGCCTTTTACGTTCTTGAGTGGAGCTCATGGAGTGGAGACATAGGGAGGAGTACAGCTATTCTGCTGTTACACCCAGTGGCGGCTCCAGGCACCAGTGCAGCAAGCGCGTGCCTGGGGTGGCAAGCCGCGGGTGGCGGCCTGCCAGTCGCTGTGAGGGCAGCAGTCAGGCGGACTTCGGCGGCATGCCTGCAGGAGGTCCACCGGTCCCGTGGTTTTGGCGGCAGTTCAGCGGCGGGTACACCGAAGCTGCAGGACCGACAGATCACCTGCAGAAACGCCGCCAAATCCACATGATCGCGGACTGCCCACAGGCATGCTGCCGAAGGCCGCCTGACTGCCGTGCTTGGGGCAGCAAAAACCATAGAGCCACCCCTGGTTACACCCCAGTTAAAGTTCCTTCAGCCTCTAGCAAGATCAACTTCCCTTGAAAACCTTGGGTGTAGCTCTCACTTATGCCAGGGTAGAATTTAGCCCACGCATTGCTAGCAATATATGTTTTATCTGGAGCTTAGTGAAATGCGGCTTTTTTGCTGAGTGGAATTTGGGGAGTGGCAAATTACAGTTGGCTGATTTTTATTTTTTTTTAAACATTTGTTTCCATGAAAAATGGTTTTCTGACCAAAATGAACTTGTTCAATTTTGTCAACATTTTCTGATTTTTTTTTTCAATGAAAAAAATGGAAATGGAAAATGCTTCAGTAAAAATGTTCAGTTTTCTGCAAAAATGTATTTTTTTTTTTGTTTTTTCAACAATAGTTTTAACCAAAAATAGTTTAAAAAAATAAATAAGGATTTTAGGTTTGTTTTTGTAATCAGAAACAAAAATTTTCAAGAGAAATTTTGGAAAAAATACCCGATTTTTGTTTTTCCAAAATGTCCTGCTGAAATCTAATTTACATTTTTTCTACCAGCTTGCCATAAAATACACCATAAAGATCCACCACTTCTTCAGGCTTCAGGTGCTTGGTTTGAACATAAGAAAATGATAGCAAAAAATAGCAAGGTGGAGAAGTGGATGGGGGTCAGGTCCTGTGGATACATTAGTAGGGAGGCTGTCTTTACACATTTTATCAAAAATGTTACCCCATGTTTGGTTCAATTTGGGGATGGGAGAAAGTTCTAGCTGGGTCTTAAACTGATTTGAATGGTTTGGCCTGATTTATCCATTTATATAAACCATCAGGTGTGGCTAGGGCAAAGAAATTGAAAATGGAGGGTATGGAAGCTGAGAAGCCAGTTGTTGCTGTAAGATGCAACTTGGACTGTGATTTACTCAAAGTGCCTGAAGCCCTGCACAAGATGTACTGAGTATCCGGAAAATTTAAGAACAAGGAGATCTAATAGACTGTTGAATAGGCTCCCAGGACTAGATGACCTAACAGGACTTTTCCATCTCTCCTTTCCATCATTCTGTGATACTGATCTGGAATGGACCTACATGATCTAGGGTAGTTCCCTACTACCCCAGAATGTTACTAAATTCCTATTTGTCCAAAAATTTTGACAATGCTTTGAAACTTGTCTTGTTTTCTCTAATTCCATCCAGGAAACATTCATATTAGTACCAGCAGATACTGCCCACACACAGATCCAAAAAATTAGAGGGTACTGCAAAAATGAGTGTTTCCAGTGGTCAGATTAGCTGCGGATGGAAGTAATTCAAGATGCATTAAAATCTAACAGATTGTGATTGTCCAGGGGCATTATCTTGCAATACAGCACTTCACTTTAGTTCTTCAGAGATATTTCTTGGAATCTTTTCAATCACTCTTCTGCTTAAAATATGTGCCAACTTTCAGACATTTCCATCCCATGTCAAAAGAGAATGAACTAAACGTTCGTCAACAGCCTGTGGCAATGTCTTGATGGAGAAAGCTGAAGTCATTTCTTAATGCCATTACTTATTAACTATCATTATTGTGTAAATGTTGAGAGAGTGCAAGAGAGCAAAGATCTGCTCTTAATTATTATGAACCTGGGTTTCCCACTGGCCAGCAGTTAAATCTACCGAGTTGCCCCATTCCTTTAAACATACAGAACCCTGGCTTCATCCAGTCTTGTCAAAGTTCTAGTAAGTATTACTGTGCCCTCTTAACTCACCATCAGCTTTCCTAGTTAGTTGGTCAGTTATATTTTCTATTTAAAAATAAGTTCTTTCTCCCCCTCCTGCAATCTGGTTATAATTACTGGTTACTGCCACCCGCAGACTGATAAACTTATAACAGCTGCACTGCAGGAAATCACCTCCAATTCAACCCTGATGTTGTATGGATGTCTTTAGTTAACGTAAATAGGCTTTTAACATTCATTTTTGTTTTTGTGCAAAACACCTATCATTAATTTTGACTTGAGAGATCAAACAGTTAACAATGTGTTGATCCTCACTTACTTTCAAGTGATGTATTGTATCATTTCTGAGAGTTATGAGGGGTTGATACTTTCTTTTACTAATGCATCAAAGTTGATAAGTGAGCGGGGTAAACCGCGTCCTGGGAAAGGAAGCCATTAACAGCTATACTCTGAAGATTCTGAGGGCCACGTTGCATCATAGATCTTGGGTTTATTGAATGTGAACTTTTTTTTTTAACCAAAGGAAATGAGTTTCTATAATCCTCTGCTTTGAGCTACATCATCAGTGGGGTAATGAAAAATGACCTACGCCATTAGATAGCACACTGCTTTACACAACATCGATCTTCACAAGACTGAATGCAATTTAATTTATGCTTTTTCTTTTCCTTAATGTTGAACTGCAGGCATCCACAATGAATTTATTTATCACAAATCTACAAGGCACTAGGACAGAATGGGCACAGAGGGGGGAAAAGCTCTAGTTTAACTTGGCATAGTAAGAAAGCAATCCCAGAGAAAATGACCAACATTCAAATCAGGGAGAGCAGAACATTTTTATAAGGAAGATCTTGAAATGGTGGTTTCATACATACATTGCAAGCAAGGCAAATAGGTTCCAAGAACAAGGCATTTGCTTCCTTGAAAACTTTTTTTCTTTTGGGGTGGTGGGGGGAAAGAATTTGTATGTGAGTTGGGCATGTTGAGTGATTTATGGGACCATTAAACATACACTAAATCAATCTCTATTAGGGGGGCAAAAAAGCAATGTACTAAAAAAAGGCCCCCAAGCTAAATTTCTGAACCCAAGGTCTGACATTGCAAGGCAAATGGCCCTTGGTACTTTGGGGGATGTAATGTGAACTCAGTCAATTTGGATATGATCGTTTTTAACGTTCCATGAATCTAGCAAAATGTGTATCCAATTAACTACCACAAACGGACCTTATTTATAAAATAATACTTATGCGGTCAGGTTGCACTTTTCCCAGTCATTTCTGCACCCAGTTCAGGTTGCAGATTTTGTGTGTGTGTGTGTGTGTGTGTGTGTGTGTGTGTGTGTGTGTGTGTGTGTGTGTGTGTGTGTGTGTGTGTGAGAGAGAGAGAGAGAGAGAAAGAGAGAGAGATTAAATGAAGACAAACATCAGTTTTACACTAGCCTGTATTGGCACATTACAGAAGGTTTAGGTAGTAGGATTGCGAAAACTAAATACTTTCTATGCCCATTATTACAGCGTTTTCCTGGGAGCTAGGTCCACCAAGTAACTCTTCTTTTAACTTGCCATATTCTGACATAGGAGCTTTCCCTTTAATTAGGGTTGCTCTCTAAGTGCAGACACAAGTGATGCAAAGTATGCACTGGCAAGTCATAATTTCTTAATGCTGCTTTGGATCTGAAGAACATTGTAACTGGTATGGAATTGTCCTTTTGCCTACAACACCACAAGCATTCTCCTTTGAAAAATTGTCTGATGCATTTAAAGGAAAGATGCATAATTTATACAACTGCTTTCTCTTTCCTTTGCTAGTTCATTTTAAAGCCATGTACTGGGAGGTCCTTCTCGAGTGCAGCCAGAAAGAAGTTTTATGAGCTGCAGGCCTGCATGCTTGATGCCTTGCCTATGCAAATGAGGATGAAATTCACAAGGAAAGAGGCCAACTGCATTTTATTAACAGAGCTATTTTCTTCTTGTCATGGTAAGCATTGGAAACACTGTGGCAAGAAAATTGTAAAACAACAGTTTGTTACAGCACATTATCCCAGCTATGGGTGTGTGACTGACATTGATAACTTCCGTTAACTTTAACACCAATGGGCAGGTGTGGGGGCAGCCTGACAGCTGGTGGAGAAATGAGAACATTTCTGCAGAATGTGTTGCAAACTCAAGAGAATTTTACATCCCACCACATTTGGTAACTGCCTTTTTCATTTTCCAAATATTCTGCAGAATAAGTTACAAAAAATAATATTTCAATTTCAAAAATAAAATAAGAATCAGAATCATTGTTCTGATTTCAAAACAGTTCTGAAATCTGCCGATTTCATAATTGAAAAAAAAATCCATTTTCAAAACAGAAGTGGAAATGCTGCTGCAAACATTTAAAAAATCCTGGTCCCACTGATGTCACCCTCCAGTGGTGGTGATGGGAAAGGAAGGAGAGAGGGGAAATAGATTATATTAGAAAGCACAGATAGAATAGATAGGTTAGCTGAAATGAGGCAAGGGTCAGATGGCATTAGCCCAGTGAAAAACTTTAAAACACGTGTGGAGTTTTGCCTTCATGAATGTTCATTAAACCCCACCAAGCGGAGGAGGGGACACCCCAGAGTTCTAAGCCCCCTGACTCATGCAGTAGAATGTTCATATTAAAAGAGACATGGAAAGAAACAGACATTAAATGCTGGAGGAGCGGGTGACTCTTCTCTGGCTTCCCGAGTAAAGCCTCTTCCTCACCAAAAGGAAACCATGGGAAAACCCTGCAGGAGAGCCTTGCATAGAAAATGGCCAATTCACCTGCAGTCATCTGTGGTAGGTGTTTGGGATGAAGAAGCTTTGTATGGAATAGTGGCAAGTGCATGACACTTTGAAACAGAAAGCACAGTTTTGATTCCCTCCAATGCATGGTTGGGGTCCAAGCAGAGGAACAGGATTTTGGGGACAAGTGAGGGTAAAGGAGAAGGAAAATGTCTGGGGTTGAATGAATGTGAATTCTGCATTCTCCTTTCCCCCTCAGGAAAATTTGGCCTCTGAGGGGCAGGGTTGGGATTCTTTAGTCAGGGCAGAACATGCAGAAATGAGTCCTGAAGTCCAGAATGGGAGAATGGTTTCAAGAATGGGAATCCCAGGAGGGGGCACAGTGGGGAATGGTGTTCCACTGCAGGACTGGTATGTGTAGAGGGATGAAGGCCAACCATGAAGGAGCTTTTAGCTACTCCAGTCCCAGCATCTCCTAGCAGGAGGTGCTGTAGGGAATGGTGCAGAAGAGCCAGCCATGGAGAAGCTCTGAGCTACTTGTGCCAGCCACTCTCAGCAGGAGGTTGTAGGGCAGTGGAAGAAATTTGAGGAGGTTTGACAGCATGAGGCTCAGGGGAATCCTCAGACTGTTTTTGTTTTGTTTTGTGGGGTTGTTTTTTTAAAAAAGGGGTGTGTTACATGCAGGGGAGGTTTGAATGCACATAACTCCCAGTTTGGGAGACTTGGCAGGAACTTAGGGAGGTTGCAGAGAAAGGGGTTTCAGTAGTTAAGGCAAGAGGAGAGAGAGCCTGTAGGAGGATTTGAGCAGAGGTAGATACATTACGTCCACTGGTTTCCCCATATCCACAGAGCCAGTTATCTCATCATAGAAGGCAATCAGGTTGGTCAGGCATGGCTTGCCCTTGGTGAATCCATGTTGACTGTTTCTGATTACTTTCCTCTCCTCCAAGTGCTTCAAAATGGTTTCCTTGAGGACCTACTCCATGATTTTTCCAGGGACTGAGGTGAGGCTGACTGGTCTGTAGTTCCCCAGGTTCTCCTCCTTCCCTTTTTAAAAGATGGGCACTATATTTGCCTTTTTCCAGTCATCCAGGACCTCCCCCGATTGCCACGAGTTTTCAAAAATAATGGCCAATGGCTCTGAAATCACATCAGCCAACTCCCTCAGCTCCCTCGGATGCATTAGATCTGGACCGAGGGACTTGTGCATGTCCAGCTTTTCTAAATAGCCCTTAACCTGTTCTTTCACCACTGAATGCTGCTCACCTCCTCCCCATACTGTGTTGCCCAGGACAGCAGTGTGGAAGCTGACCTTGTCTGTGAAGACCGAGGCAAAAAAAGCATTGAGTACTTCATCTTTTTCCACCTCTGTCATTAGGTTGCCTCCCCCATTCGTTAAGGGTTCCACACTTTCCCTGACCTTAGGCCAGGTTGTTCCACTGGACAACAGCACATGCATGTCTACATATTAGGGGTGCAGTTGGCTTTCCTCTATAAAAAAATCATAACTGGGTGTCTCTCTCTGGTCTCAGCCAGTCTCCCACCAAATCCGGACTGCCTTTGAGACAGGTGAGAGAGCTGCCTGTACCAACACCAGGGGAAATGCTTCACAATGCATCCCAGATATCTGAAGCAATGGAAAGAAGAGACAGGGAAGAAGTACCCTATCCAGTGTAACAGGCCTTCCACTCACCTGTTTTCATGGCCCTGCCTCTTATGTAAATGACTCCATGGTGACAGCTTGACCAACAGAATCTAATCAGCATCTGGAGAGAATCACTGTGCTCCCTCATTCTCTCTTTAGGATGGTGCTGAGACAGAAACCTCTGCCCTCACATGGCAGGATCCTGTTGAGGGGCACTGCGGCCCACGCCCTGCCAACTGGATCCAGGTGGTAGGACCAGAGGTGAAAGTAACCCGGTATGCCCCAGGCCCTTTAACTTGCCGCCGGAGCACCGCTGCCGCTACCCCAGCGCTCCAGGGACGATTTAAAGGGCCAGGAGTGGTAGCGGCAGCCGGAGCCCCTGGCCCTTTAAATCACCACCCGAGCCCACGGCTGCTGCTGCTACCCCGGGGCTCCGGCAGCGCGGCTCAGGTGGCGATTTAAAGGGCCCAGGGCTCCCACTGCCGCTACCCTCCGGGGCCATTTAAATTGCCACCTCAGCCCTGCTGCTGGAGCCCTGGGGTAGCGGCGGCGGGGCTCTGGCAGTGATTTAAAGGGCCAGGGGCTCCCAGCTGCCGCTACTGCAGCAGAGCCCCGGGCCCTTTAAAGCTCTGCCAGAGGCCGGGGCCCCTTCCGAGGGTGATTTAAAGGGCCTGGGGCTCTGCTGCGGTAGCAGCGGCTGGAGCCCCAGGCCCTTTAAATCACCCTCGGAGCTCCCAGCCTCTGCAGCTGCTGCTACCACAGCCCAAGCCCTGGGCCCTTTAAATCCTGATTTAAAGTGCCTGGGATTTAAAGGCCCCGCCTCTTCTGGTTGAGTCCCCACCCCCTCCTAAGGACTCCGGAGTACCGGTAAGTCCTTTAAATTACTTTCACCTCTGGGTGGGACCTACCTATGCAGGTTGTGAGGTGGTACCATCAGAAGCTGCATACCATGGTATCTACGCCCTCTTTCACTTCACAATGCTGGAGGATGAAGTGCTGCTGATGACAAATTACAGGATACATGAGTATCTGTGGGAAAAATACAGCAGGTCAGTGAAGGAGCAGACATTCTAGCAGTGGGGCAGGAGGCCAGTCTGGGAGCATGAGGAGAAATGGGTGAAAGTTTTCAGCTGAAATTTTTGCAAATTTATGTCAGTTTTCCCAAATGATTCATGTCATACCCCATATGCCTAAAAAAAAAAAAAAAAAAAAATCTGAAAAAAATCAAAATATTTCCATCTTTCAATTTGAAACACCTGTTCATTGCAATATTTCCTTTAATTTTATTTTCAAAAATTTACATTTTTTCCAAAACATTCCTAAACAAAACATTTAATTTAACCCAATGTTTTCTTCACTTTTTGATATTCCAAAAATTGCATTTTCAGTCTAACCCAAAACAATTTTTTTCTGACATTTTGAAATTGCCAATGACCCAAAAAAATCTGTGAGGGAAAGTCTTGCTGTCAATGCCCTTGGGCAATAGAATGAGTCTCCAACTCTGCTCAGACGCACGACGGAGCCTGATCTTACAGCTAAATTATCATTGATTGCAGGAGTAAGATCTGTGGCCTGGGCCCATAGAGTCTGAATCCAAGCACAGGGGGTGGGATTCTGGTCATAAGGACGCTGGGGTGTGAAACATGCTGTGCTCAGTTATTGGGAACTTGACTACTGGTTTTTATGGCCCTCTGGTGTAGCTCCTGTGGCACCCAAGAGCTGGGAGCGTGAATTCTATTACTACTATCCTGGCCTGTAGATCACGCTGCAGTCAGAGACTTGGTATATGAATCCTATAGCTAGTGCTCTAGTGGCAGACCCATTCTCATGCATCAGCATCATGCTTGGATGAAGAAGCAGCTTTGCTGAGACACATGTTGGGGAACAAGTGCTGTCAGAGACCATAGCCTGGGCATCCCTCCAGCACGGGCTCTGTGGGCCTCAGAATGCCAAAGACTCTGATGGTCTGCTGGATGAACTTTGACCCACACCCTTGGCTCAGCAGGGCTCTGAGTTTTGCCAGGGGAGCTATTTCTCAGTGGATGCCACTGATGCTCACACCTTCACAGCTGCAAGCAAGGGTGGAGCGCGCTATGTGTTCCTGGCTAACGTCTTGGTGGGTGAGTCAGTGTGTGGGAAGGAACACTACCGTCAGGCAGGCCCCAGAACAAGATCCTGGCAGGCCGCACTACGACTCGTGCCACAATGGGAAACCCTGTTCCCAACCCAAAAGCCATCTGAGCAGCTACGTGATCTTCCACAGCTGCCAGTGCTATCCATATTTCCAGATCTGCTACAAAATGCTCTCGGATCCTGTGAGGCTGGATAGCTGACGGCACTGGGAGGAGTGGCCAGGTCATACATAAGAGAAACCGTGTCCAGTTCATAGCAGCTTTGCTAATCAGAGCTCCGGCCCCTGGGGAGTGTCTGCTTTCTGTCTTCCAATCTTCACACCACTGTAAAATACTCCTGACATCCCAGGTATATGCACCAAATGTGTGCGTCCCCTGTTCTGTTGCATGCAAAAACCATCCCAGCTCATTCACAGAGAATCCCGTCCTCCACTCCTCTTCTCCTCCATTCTTATTGTTGCTTCCACTGGCATCATGGGTGGACCCCTGTAGAATCCCGCAAGGGTGGGCCCCCAAACTCAGGTAGATGCTGTTCCCTTAGACAGTCAGAAGGGGGCACTGTTCAGTAAGAAGTGTCATCCATCCCTCTTTCCTGATCTCTCATGCGTTTTGAGGAACATGATGAAATTTCCATTTGTGGCACCAAATGCTACTCTTATAAAATATTATTCTTCCCTCCTCATCTCTACATCCTTTCTCACTCTGCGTAATATGTTTATGCCTAGATCTTTGACAGGGGATGTTATTAGAGCTCCTGTTGTTTGTTACGTTGATTATTGAGTCAAATTTTACAGATCCATTTACTGCTGTTCTTTGTTCCCTCTTTTGCTATGCTTACTTCGATTCAAATTCATTTGCAATTATTGTTATTCTGATCCTTGCTCATCTGGACAATTTTCTGGCCTTTAATATAATTATGAAATGGGCTGAAAGAATGAGTGTCTTTATTATCCAGGACCAATTAATTTGATCCTCCATTAAATCTACTCAAATCCTTGCACACAAAGAATTTCCATTTAAAAACAACAGCTCACGTGATTCACTAGCCTGGTGCAAGGGACATATTTCCATTCTCCAACCTTTGCTAGCCTCCTGATTCACCTTCCTGTCTAAAACTGACCCTCACCCCATCTTGCTTTCCCTTGTCACACTGCCACTGGAGACCATGCCCAAGCCCAAACCTGCATTGCATATGGGCCACCTTACCTCTGATCTCCAAACTGCCCCTGCCTGGCCTATGTCAGAAACCCGCCCTGAGTCCCAACCTCTGCCTCTCCTGCCCCCTCTCTGTCATAACCAACCCTAAACCCTATCATGAAATGTCAGTTAATCAAAGTTCTATGCATCAGGACATTATACAATTTACCCTTTTAAAAATAAAGTCTCCTTCTTTAAATTTCCCACCTGGGCAGGATTCTCACTTGGGGGATTTGCGTTCCCCAGTGTGTGAGACAGAACTACACAAACTCTAAGGATTTTGCTCCCTAAGGACACTAGTAGCTGGCTGAGAAGACAGACAGACACTTTGTGCCTCTGCTTCATTTCTGTATATTCTAGTAGCCTATAAACCTAACAGGCAAAGTTGAGGGGAACCATAAACACCTTTTGGGTCACAGTAAGGGGAGCGCCTTAGATTTGGCTGTGTCATTAAAAGCTTCAGGGAGTGCCACTAAGATAGCTCTGTAAAAACAGATACAATATTCACTCTGACCTGAACTTTCATGAAAACTGTCCCAAAAAAGCCATTTTGTAAAGGGAAAAAATTGATTTCCGTAGAGAGAGAGAGACTGTTATACCTTCCATGGGCAGAGGAATTAGAAGAGTGTGTAAACTCTGAACCTGTCCTATTTGGCAGTGGCTAACTGCTATTATGTATATTGAAGCAGATCGTGTAGCTAGCTACCTATGGTTTTTCAAACTGCTGCTTCCTGCAACCCAACAAGCTTCAGAAATGAAGCTTCAGTGGGGCACTGAATTGAACTGAAACTCTGAGCCATTGGCCCTTTTCCCATCCTGATGCTATCCATCACCTCCTAATCTTCCAATCCAGGATCTAACTGAACTCTTTCTATGGACCTGATTCTGCCACCTTCGCTCACATTCATTAGCATTTTACTTTAGGTGTCGACTCATTGAAATTAGTGGGACTGTCTGTGCAGTAAGGGCCTACCCACTGTAAGGATGGCAGATTCTGGCTCTGTATTTTTGTGTAACACCACAGAATGAAGGGATGAATGTAATAGACTCCTTAGGGTTACATTGTGCAACCCTTCCTCATACTCAGTGGAAATGCTTGTGTGAGATAATGCCCAGCAGCCTGAGTGAAGGCTGCACACTTTGCTCCATAGTGAGTCCTCTAAGTTGAATGAGCATTAAAGATAACCGAAAAGGAGATGCTTATTTGAAGACTGTTTTTTGTTCATGAGGGGCTGAATCTAAAACTCTGGGTTCATTCACCCAAGCTTTGGTGACATTCTGAGCCAGATCTGATCTACTTTTCTTGCTTTAGCTCATCTCTGGTTTTGGTCACTTCCCCCCACTGCTCCAACTCCAAGTAGCCCAGTCTAGAGTATCCAAAATTTGCCATTGACAATCCCATATGTTTTCACTCCAGCATACATTTTTCTTGTTTCCTCTTTTGTAGCTGAGAAATAACACCCTTCCACTCCCCACCAACAAAATAAAAAATCCACCTGGGAGGTAGAATGCTCTTTCTAATTTCATTGACAGTGCTGGTGATATATAGGGTAATTTTATCTTAACAACCTGTAACAAAGGATAAGACAGTAGTTGTCTTACATTCCAGACAGTAGGAGATGTTTACTCATTCTCCCAGCAGACTCTCTCATCATTCATCTCGACTTTATTAGGATGCCAGGAAACAGTAAACCTATAATTTAAGAAATGTATCACACAGGGAAGTTTTTTTTTGTTTGGTAAATAAAAGGTAGCTGGAGATCTGAGATAAATTCTCTCTCTCTCTCTTTTTTTCCCCCCCAGCTAACTTCTCCCCCACCCCATGGTGAATTAAAAACTCCCCAAGGTGTGAAATAACAGGCAGATGTAGCTGGCCACCTCCACTGAGGCCAGAATGTGCTCTGCTAATATCTGAATTTAGTCAACCACATTACTCTTTCTTTAGCGTTTCAGTTCATACTGATCTGGCACCTGGTTAAACTCGTCGTAAATCCATCACAGTTCATTTCTGGCTACTGTCGTGCTGCTCTGTCGGTTACATTGAACATAACGAGGTGGCATGTCCCAAACATGTTTGCTTTTCTTGCCGTGGCAAAAGAGAATGTCCATTGTGACTGCGGAGACCTCTGGTTTTACTCTTTTTAACAATCGCTAATGAAGGACACCTGATCCAGTTTTTTTCCTACCTCTCTTTTTCCCCCTGAGATGAGTGAAGTAAAAAGAAAAAAAAAGGTGATTTATCAATATTTTTGTTGGTGGTTTGGTCTTTGGATCTTTTCCCAACTGAAGGCCAAGTTAGGAAACTGGCAGGACCCAGAGCCACACTTAACCAATATAAAATGGAGCACATTGCAGCCACCCTCATCTTAAAACATAGAGCAGCCACTCATTAAAAGTACAGTTCTTAGCCTCCAGTACTTCATCTGGAGCAGTGGTTCCCAAACTTTAACAACCTGTGAACCCCTTTCACTAAAATGTCAGGTCTTGCGAACCCCCTCCTAAAAATGAATATTTCTAGGGATTTTCTCCTTTACCTGAGTATAAATTATAAAAGCAGTGATCTTGGAAATATAAAATTTGTTTTTATGACATGCTTATTACACACTATTTATTATTAAGTGTCCCTGGCCTCTGTTTGCCAGAAGCTGGGAATGAGCGACAGGGGATGGATCACTTGATGATTACCTGTTCTGTTCATTCCCTCTGGGGCACCTGGCATTGGCCACTGTCGGAAGACAGGACACTGGGCTAGATGGACCCTTGGTCTGACCCAGTAGGGCCGTTCTTATGTTCGTATTTATCATTACAGTATTTTTATTACATTATGAAAATGGCAACACTCTTTCGAGATCCCACTTTCGTAGCGTGTATCACTTTGAATAAACCTATTAGAAGACAAATGTTTCCTATGTTTCATCAAGGAGTATCAGATGTGAAACAGCATGAAAGTATTTAAGAAGCCAACTCAAAGAGTTCCTCCTACACAAGCATTCAGGTCTTGAGCAGTCCAGGCAAACAACGCATGTTACAATAAAGCTTAAACTTGTTCGTCATAATAATTTTAAAAACAATACTAGCTCCCTATTTAATTTTAAAAACAGCAAAAAATATCCACCTCCCTTTCCATTTCTTATAAGGAGTCTTGAAGTTTAAATCTCCTCAGTGTGATAGGTATGCTTGCTTTGATCTGCTTAGCTCTTGGAAGTCCAGGGGCTACAGGCTGCTGACCCTGTGCTGCGCGGGGTTCAAATTTTTTTCCGAGAACCCCCTGCAATATTTCGCGAACCCCCCGGGGTTCACGAACCCCAGTTTGGGAACCACTGGTCTGGACCAAAGCAAAGACCATGGGAGCACTGTATGCTAGCAGGGGTTGTTTGTGTGGGCTGCACCTCCGTATTAAAGAGCAGGGTGGCCAGGGTTTAAAACTCGACAGGCAGCATTAGACTCACAGGCAAGGGATCAGCCTTTTGTACAGTTTTATTTCCAATATGGTGCAATTATTTCCATTATTCCTGCAAATCAATTAGATGTGCATGTCCTGTCTTTTGATTGCTAACCTATCCCCTCTGCACAAGGGATCATTTTGTGACTGGCCTCATGCAGGGAGGGTAGAAAGCTCCTTGCATTCATCCAAAACTCTTGAGCACCCAGTCAAGAAAAGCTCCTAGAGCAGCAATGATATAAAGGCATTTTTCTGCATTGTATGAATATTGCCCTCAGTTTTTACCTACAACCTAAACAGTCACCCAGCACTTTTGTTTAGCACAGAGCTAGGCAAACTGCCCATGGGCCTCAGGCCAAATTGAAAACTGAATTTTGATTTGATCTTGTTCATTTTCTGTGAACATTCCAATGCTTGAGCTTTGGTGAAAATACTGGTGAAAAGTGAATTTTGAGCGTGAATTCTCTACTCTTCCCTGGCAGCAAATTTCAAATTGTTCATTTCAGTGTTTCTCAGCCTTGTTAGGTTGGCGATTTCTTATTCAAAGTCAAAAATGTTCTTGAGTCCCTGCCTTACCTTTATGATAAAAGTAAAAAATGTCTCGGATAACGATGATACCGTATGCAATTTGTATGTGTGTTTTGAGACATTGACAGAGTATTAGACTGCCTGGGGAGTGAGATTTTCAATGCCTCATGAGCCCAGTGGGGGTCACAGCCTGACAGTTGAGAAACACTGGACTATTTGGTTTGTAAAACCAAGAATCATTTGCTGATGAAAATCACAATTCCATTTCAAATAATGGGTATGTCTGAAAATTTCACAATCGGTTTGTGACCATTTCTCCTTTTCCCACTCTCCCTTTCCCTCCCTTGTTCCCAGCCAAAGAGGCTCAGACACATTTTCCCTTGGCTGGAAATGGTTGATCTTGGAATTGCAGCAAGCTCTACCTCCTCCGGGTGCTGCCTGCCGAAGCCTGTTCCCAGAGCAGCATGTCATTTCAAACAGTGTAGCGTTGTCTGATATTGTTTCCTCTCCTACGCCTGAAGCATCTTGATCAACAAGTAGCTCTTTCGTCTGCCCCTCCCACAAGGCAGCCTAATTAATAATATGACATTAATCTATAGCAGGATGGACCAGAATTTTGGTGACTTTGGAACAGTGGAGAAGGCACAATATTGTTTCTCTTGTTTACATACAGAGACCTTGGTAACTGGATTTTGAGACACAATTGTGCCTGCAGTTACGGTGATTGTGTATGCTAACTAGGGAGTTCTGCACACAAGTGTGTCTATTTAGATAATCGCACATGGAACTACTGGATTTGTGCATACAGTTGTATTGCCATTGTTTTTGAGTCGTTTGCATCTAGATTCAACTTCTTATCTAAGGATCTCAGAGTGCTGCATAAATACTTATTAACTGAAGCTCACAACAATCCCGAGAGGTAGGTGTTATATTGCACAATTTTATAGATGTGGATACTGAGGGACAAGCTGTTAGACTAAGTAGGCCAACACACCACTGAAGTCAATGGAAGTGTGGCCACTTAGACCAGTGGCCAATTAGATCCAGCAAATTTGAGGACTGCCTTTTCAAAAGGCTGGTCTCCCTAATTTGCACTCACAAATCTGAGTACCGTACTTACATCTCCGCCTGCCCGAATGTGCGTGCAAATCTGGTGGGCAAAAGGACAAATACTCAGATACATATGCAGATCATTTATTCATTTATTGTAGATGCAAAAGTGCAGATCCAAATTGTGCCACACTAAAAAGTAGTTTAAGTGCCTAACACCCATTGAGATTTTATACTATTTTTGTCTCTCAAAATCTCCTTCCCCATCTACAGCACCAACAGTACAAATGCAGAACCATGTATGAATCCCACTGAACCGGCAATGTTACTATGGTTTAGTTTTTTAACATAATGTCTGAATTGTGCAGAAGAAATTGTTATTCAACTTCCTGTCACTATTTTGTTCCTGCCAGCTCTACATTTCTGTCAACTTCAAGTATCTTCAGACTTACAACAACATGACCTTGTGGGTTAGTACATGACCGCTGGTGTCAGCAGAACTGGGTTCCATTCCTGTCTCTGTCACAGATTTGTAGTGTGACCTTGGACAATTCAGTTAACTCCTCTGTCCCCAAGTCTGAATGCCTATAAAAAGAGTTTAATAATAAATACCTTCCCTACAGGGATGCTGCGATGCCTTTTTGCAGTTTGAGGTCCTCAGATGAAAAGTAGCTATAAGAAAGAAAAGTAGCATTAATATCTGTCACTGATAGAGCCCTTGAATCACACCAGAGAGATAAGTAAGTAGAGTATTATTATGGGAAAGCGAGGCATAGAGCAGTGAAGTGATTTGCCCAAGGCTGAGGAAATAGCGAGGGTCAGAATGGGGATTTAAATTCAGTTAAGCCCATGCTCAGACCATCGACTCTTTCTGCAAAATTCCCAGCTTAATTTTCACTCTCCTGAAGTTCAGAATAATTTGGATAGAAACTCCAGAGATGGATGTGAGCTCCTGGCTGCCTATCTGAATTGAAGCTCCAAACCTGGGGAGGTTGAGCCACTCCTAAACTCCCCAATGCCCAAATGGAGTCTAAGAGAAAGAACCTACTTCAATAGACAAGAGAGAATTCTAGGGCTTGTTTATTAGTCCTAACCAGGGTTCACATCCTTCTTTCCCTTTCCCTTTAGATGTGTCATGTAGTCCAGGATAACAACAAACTATGCACAACCTAAGTGCAAGGCTTTAAGAGAACAAAAGCAAATTGAAAGTGGCAAGCACATTTAGAGCTTCTGCTTCCCTAGCAAGCTTCACCTAAGCCTTTATACGCCTGTTTACATAGCTCTACATGAATGCCTGGCTTTGATTTGAGGGCAAGCTTCTCCATAAACCCACAAATATCTGAATTTAACCTTCACCTTTCCTCTTTAACCTTCACTCCTGCCCTTTCCTTCATGCGTGGTGACATTCTCACAGCCCTATAATAAAATGTGCGCTACTGAGAGTGAACTGGAATTTGAATGTGGACGCCAGAGGAGTGATTTGTGGTGTTGCTATTACACTGGGTCCTCCTGTATATAATGTATATAATGCTTTCTGAAATCAGATCCCCACATCATATCCAACCCCCAGATCTGTGCACACCCAGCTATTGGGTAGCTAAGCGGAACCTGAAAGTTACAGCCGGGACCAGCTCTGTAATGAATTGAACCACATGCCTAAATTCCAACAACCAAGTTTGGATCCAGAACTGAACTTTCCAGCTTGGATTGTTTATATGGCTAAGACTCCCTCATGCTTTCAGTTTCTAACCTCAGGCATCTCCTTCCCTGACAGCTATCCCTTGTCCTTTAACATAAACACTGTCCCTAATATGGTTCTGGCAGGATTTCCCTGACCAAATATGACAAGGATTTCTTTCCTCTAAGAATCATGTAATAAAGTCATGCTATAGACTCTGTGGGTTTTTCTAGAGCCTCATTTGGCCGTCATGGTTCTCAGAAAAAGTCCCATACACAGTACTCTTTTTGGGGGGAGGGGGAACAGGGAATGATAATTGGACTCCAAGAAACACACTTTTCAACATTAAGGGTCACATTCTCAATCCCAGCGCCACCCCGGCCTTGGTTTCAACGGAGCTATGTCGATTTATACCAGCCGCAGAAATGGCCTGTCAATTCCAACTCTTTGCTATGATTCTACAAGGCCCGAGCCCTGTCCAGTCCCCGCCATTCCATGACTGGCCTTTTTCTCTAGGAGGGATACAGTCTGTTTGAACTGACCTTCTGCCATAGACTGCCAGTGGGTCAACCAATAAATGACTTCCAGTGCCATCACTGTGGGGATTCGTCTCCCCATCAAACATCCATGTTGTCCCCTCAAGCTAATGTTCAGCATCCCCTTAGCACAGCAGGCACAGCCTGAAAGGAACCAGCCATTGGCTTTGGATCTTCATCAAAGGAACATTTCTGCTTGAAGTTGTGCTGCAATCTCCCCACCCTGCAAACTTCAGCCAGGAGCGTGGCTTTCTCTGGTATGCATCTGACAGCTGCCACGGCAGCTGTACAGCCTGCCCAGGCTTACCATACTCTAACATTTGGCCAAGTGGTTTTGACGCTTCACGCCGTAAGGCAGCGCTCCCAAAGAGCGTGGTCTGTCATCCTCCAAGCAGTCATTAAAACTAAGGTTGAACTTGAGGTCATATTGCGCCACAAACCTTTGAAGAGCTCCTTTGCATGTTAGAGACCAGCAAATCAAAGGGCCAATGATATTAAATTTGTAGTAGGCCAAATTCATACTTGCTGTAACTCCACCTATTCCAGTGGAGTTAAAGCAGAGATGAATTTGGTCTGCTCTCTGATTATTAAAGATGGGCAAAATCCTCTCACCTAATTTTGGACCTAGCTGAACACAGAAGCTCAAAAATTTGGCTCAAGCTTAGGGGGAAAATGAAGAGAGAGAGAGAGAAAAAAAATCTAATGACAAACTAGATACAGACCCTGTCACTTGTACTAGCCTAGTATGCAGGGGCTCTTTGATCTTAGTATTGGCCCTTTGGCAAAAACAACATTTTTTTAAACTGCATCATCCTTAGAAAAAAAGAAAAGCATGGCTTTAAATTACAGGAGAAGAGAGAGTTGTGAGCTCAGAGTAGTGAGATCTGCAAACCCAGGAGAGATTTCCCAAGGTTCCACAAAGCTTCAAACTTCACAAGGTTTGCCCAACCCCTTCTTATGACAAGCTTCTATTTTCTATGGTACCTTGCAGGATAATTTCATATGGAGTATTTGATCTGGTTAGTGGTTACCATAAACTCTAATTAGAGATGGGGCAAAACCAGAACTGAGGCCCTCCTCCTAGCCCCCAACTTTAGAGATAGTTGCATTGTAATTAAGATTTTAATAGTTCTGTCTCAATTACAAATTATTGGTCTTGATAATGTTTGCTTCCATAGTAGAGAAGAATAATTCCCTCCACTGCAGGGTGAAATTCTACAGTATGTGTTATGTGGGTCAGATTAGATGATCTAATAGTTCCTCCAAGCCTCCTAGAATCCAAACTCTGTGGCTTAGACCTGTCTCCATAATGTGTGCTGGGAATGCAGCACTTTGGGTCCATCTCTAGGCTTTGTGCATTTCAGAGCTGTTAATTATTTTAGATATGGTTAATTCCCTTTACATTTCTTTTACCAAAGCTAAATTTACCCCACTCTTTCTATTGCACTTCCTTCACCAATATAATTAGTTTAAAATGACCACTAACAAGGTGCTGCTCTCAATCATAACCACTAACTCTGCCTGCTCATTTCTGAAGCTTTCCTTCTTTCCATAGGTCTACCTTGTTACTGAGCATATGTTAACCTCGTACATATCCCTACTTTCTAGCATCAGCCATATTGCTATCAGTCAGTCTCGCCTTCTTTCTATCCTCAGCAATCTCTGGCCTCATGATGATAGCTACCCCATTCATTTTTTTCCCTTTAGACTGAAAAGTTTTAAATCCATCTTTCAAGATTTTACTTTTGCCTCCACACCACCTAGTTGCCTGCAGACATGGCATACAGATTTTCCTTCTAGCTATTGGCTCAACCACCTCTCCTGACCTACCTGTAAGTAAACCTATGTTCCAGGTTACAATTCCCAAGTCTTTACCAATTTGTTGCTGTTGCCCAAAAGACTACCCGGAATGCAGTATGTTCTAAATGGCTCAAGTGCAAAAAATCCACGATATACAAAGAATTTGGGAGCTAAGTAGGCCACTGGAGCTGTCCCACTTTGCTGCCCCTGTAGCAGTTTTCATTTGGTGTTTACCCTCTCCTAAGTCCGTTCCCATCAAAAGCTTCCATGGTTGATCCATCTGAATTTGAGAGCCATTTCCTGCTCTCAGGAAGCTGCCCAGTTAACCATTCACACTTTTGGGGGTTGATCGCTCATACTGGCAAACACTCAGCCCCCATATTCGTATTTGCCTCTGTCAGTCAGCATTACCACCCTCTATCATGTGGACGTTACGGTTGGGATTTTCCCTTCATGGGAGCTGAGGCCATAGTGGCATTACTCAAACTCCTCCAGTACTTTTAGGAGCAACATCCTGTTAAGTCAGCTTCTTAAAGTCCTTGAGAGGGTTTTGGAGGCTAGGCTGAGGTGCAAACTGGAGGAAAATATAGGAGAGGAGCAACATGGCTGTAGAAAGGGAAGGAGTACTATAGGTGCAATACTTGCAGTGAGACAAAAGTCTTAATGAAGATGATGAATGGAGGGTGTAATTGCTATGTAGTATTTACCGATTTTGAGAAAGCTGCTGACATAATTCTATGGGCGTTTGTGTTTGGCATATGGAAGGGGGACTGTAGGAAATGGAGATGATAAAGGAGCTGTATTGAGGGTCAAGAGCTAAGGTGGCAACAATACATTGAATTTTGAGGTGACCATGAGATTGAGACAATGTGGTGTGCTGAGTCCACTTCTTTTCATCCTAGTTATGGGGTTAGTTTGTAAAAGAACCAAGCCTGTGGAGACACAGAGAAAACTAATGGATGCTGATGGTCTGGCCCTTTTGGCTGACAGCAAAGATGAATTGCCGATATCAGAGTGGGCATCTGTGTCTGAAGATCATGGTTGAAGGTAAACACAAAAAACCTGAAGTTATGCAAGTAGATCAGGTGAAAGAAGAGCTATTGATTAAAATATCAGGAAAGAAGCTGAATCAGAAGAAATGTGTGTATTTGGGAAATACGCTTAGTGCCATCAGAGAGAAATCTGGAGAACTGGAAAGAACTACTCAATGTGCATGAGCAGCAGTGAAAAAGGTGACCAGAGTACCATGGGATTGGCAATTAAATAAAATACCGAAAGGAAAAGGGTATACTTTGTATGTTTGTCCCTGCCTACTCTGTGGTTTGGAAACAATGGGCCATATGGAGAGGGAGGAAAAGAAGATACAGGTAAGTAGAAAATAATATACTGAGGAGAATGGCAGGCGAGCGGAGGGTAGACAGATTGTGCATGGAAGAAATAAGGGGGAAGACGAACTTGGGACTTTCAGTGATAGGCTGGAGAGCATACATTTGAAGTGGGCTGGACCTATGATAAGAATGGGAGAAGAACGAACAGCAAAGAAAGCACAGGAGGAAGAAGACAACAAGAAAGGACATGCAAGACCCAGGATACCATGGAAAGACTCGGTTAAGAGAAGTCTGAAGAGAAAAGCATTGGAACACCAAGAGCTACAAACCCATGCCATGACCCGGAAATCATGGCAAAGAATGAGGGGCACCTCCAACTCAATGTAAACAGGAAAAGTTGAGAAGTGAAGTGAATGGTTAACTCCCTGTGTATACCAGATGAAGCCCATTCCAGTTACCCAAAGTCATTCCCAGCTTATGTCTATTTGGAGGCCAATGTAAAATGAGTTGGTCAATTTCAGTTTGGTTCTCTGCATCCACATCACAAAAGCTAAACTATAAGTTGCCCCCCAAGTAGGGAATCTCAGCAGAAGGGCCACAGAGACTGAATTCCTGTCTCACCACTACAGATAAGGACTCAGGCATATTGTCAGGACTCGATACGGGGCAGCTTGCTCCACTGCAGTCCAGTTTTGTGGATAGGAGACTTCCTTCTCCAGAGCAGTCACTCTGTTACCTTTCACCAGCACCACGCTCACTGAAGAATCTCAGGCATTTCTTTGAAAATCATCAGGTTGCACACAACGACAGACAGCTTATCCTGGTAAACAGTGCTGTCCAGCCGCTGAGTGTCTTAACACTTCCACCACAAACCCTAATTATAAGGGGATTACTGCTGTGCTAGAAAAGTGGCTGTTTTCCTAAATTAAACAGTATTATTATCTATCTTCTCTGATGGATGTGTGTGCAGAGAGCGGAGTGTGGGCATTTTCTCACATGGAAGCCACATTTACCTTTTCTCTTATCTACCCACACAGCTACTATTTCATTAGGACAATGGGCCAGGACCAGATCATCAGGCTGTATCTGTCATTGATATTCTACGTTATGATTACAAAGTGAAGTCTTTATTATTCACAGAGCTCATGATAACCAGCCTTGCACTGGTTACATTGCAGAGCCTTGAAACAACTGGGGAAAATGGAGTTTCACTATAAACTTGACTCAGGAGGATGGGTGCTTATGAGCACAGTTAAGTCCTGCTGAGGTCAATGCTTAACATCAAGCATATGCTCAAGTGCTTTTCAGAATCAGTTACATGTCATGGACCTACTTTTCTAACTGACCTGTGATTTTTGTACCTGGATATAAATTGCAGGTGCATTTCATAGCACTTGGGCAGCTAAGTACCCAACTTTGCCCACAAAGTAGGCACTAAGACATCTGAGGGATATAAAAGGCACCCATAATAATTTACAGGTGAAGAGATGCAGGAGTAAAATCACAGGCCATTTCTGAAAATCAGGCTACCCCACCATGTGCAGTTTTCCATATTTATAGTATTGGATCCAGTTTTACAAACCTTCTATCGCACTTACTTATGTGAGGCCTTGTGTACACTGGCAAGTTTCTGCACAGTAAAGCAGCTTTCTGCGCTGCAAATCCCGAGGTGTACACAGCAAAGCCACTTAGTGCGCAGTTGCAGCACTGTAAAAAAACCACCCTGACGAGAGGCATACAGCTTTCTGCACCGTGGCTACAGTGCCGCAGTGCCAGTGTAGACACCCTGGTTGATTACAGTGCTGCGATTGGCCTCCGGGAGGTGTCCCACAATGCCTGTTCTCGCCTCTCTGGTCATCGGTTTGAACTCTACTGCCCTGCCCTCAGGTGAACAACCATGAGCCCCACCCCTTAAATTCCTTGGGAATTTTGAAAGTCCCCTTCCTGTTTGCTCGGTGACACGTGCAGTGGTCTCAGCGCATCTTTCCAGGTGACTGTTCCTGCTCCATGCACCAGGCGATCCCTTGCTTGGAGCAATCCCGAGCTACTGGACCTCATCAGCATTTGAGGAGAGGAGGCTGTCCCAGTCCCAGCTGCGCTTCAGCTGTAGGAATTATGATACCCACGGACAGATTTCATGATGCATGACAGAAAGGGGCCATGACCAGAACACGCTATTGCGCAGGCAGCTGACAGTGTGAACACGCAACAGTGGTTTCCCTTCAGCGCTCTCTGAGTGGCGCTGTAACTGCCGGCGCTGTAACTCGGCCAGTGTAGACGTACCCTGAGTAACTCCATTTATCTCATTAAGACCTTTTGCATAGTATTAACCAATGTGATAAAGGATGCATAATCAAAGCCATCATTGTTATTCATGTGGGGTAGATGTGGGGCATGAGACTCAAATCCAAGTAACAAGAGGAAGGAAAAGCAAATCATTACAGCTAATAAGCTTCCTGCCCCTAGAGATAACATGTAAAAGAGACTGACAACAACTATACTTCTTGACACTCTAGGAAGACACACTGCACCAGCACAGAAAACTTGGAACAGATATGAGCCCGTTCCTACAATCCTCGCAGTCCTGCCAAAACAGGAGATCTCAGGGAAAGTGACAAAACTGCACTCAGAGAATCTAAGAAGCCCAGAAATGTGTGATAAACAGATCCCGATGCCACCACAATGTATTGTTTGTCATCATGGGCTTTTATCACCGCGACGTATGCTCCTGGATTTCCTCCACTAGTCGGCAGCTCTCCAGCCTGGGACATTTAACAAGGGGAGCATTTTTATTCCCCCGTTGGAAAGGATATTAGCCTTCTTTTTTTATCTGACAGGAAATATCTCTTTAAAAGTATATGATGCCACCTAAACCTGAGACATGCTGCAGGTTCCTCTGAGTAATCTAACCGATGTTGGGCCTTCCTGTTGGCAAGATATGTCTCACTTAGCATTTGCCAACAACAAAAAAGTCCCTGAATAATCCAGGATTTACTGCTGCAGAGACTTCTGGTATCACCTTTCTCCCCTTTTATAGCTCAGCAATAATCTTAAATTCGGCTGAAAACAAAGAGCTGCCTGTTGACAGCTAACCCTAAAAGACTGAGCTTTGTGTGAAACTAAAAAAAAAGCTCAACCCCCAAACCTGTCATTGAACAGTTTTGGCAGGAAACACAAAAAAATTTGGCTAATTTTTGCTAGTATATTTCAGCCCAGTTAAGAGCCGCATTGAATGTTTCCTTCTTTGCACTGGCCCATGTTCACACGAAGGGGATATTCCAGAAAACAATAGATAATTTAAATTTAAAAAGTGCCACAGAAGGTATTTATCTGAGCTCTTTTCAAAGCCAGGGGCAGGGAGTTGAAACCTGAAGCTCAGGGACCTTGACAACATAGTTGGATTCACTCAGTAAGCGCATTGGTCAGGGGGTGGGGGAAGGGAACACAGCTATGGGACAAAGGGTCAGATGCTGGAGAAAAGGCTTTCATTTCCTCCATGCAGGGATCATCCAACAAGTCAGCAGTGAAATGAGGCTCTGACAGCAATAAAATAATGCTCATAACTACACAGCAAAAGTGTCCTGTAATAACCCACATTTAAAAATCCTGCATTGTACCTTGCTAGATGCTAGTTTGGATGTGCTCTGTTAAAATGAGCAGCCTGGATTATTTCAAAGCCACACCTATGGTTTGAAGGCCGAGGCCTGCAAGCGATTGACTTTGCTACTGCTGTCGATGGGAGCTGAGGGGTCTTAGTGCTCTGGGGGATCCGGACCTTGGATTGCAATTTGTACAGGGTCAAATCCTACTCTCGTTTACACCAGTGTAATCTAACATCCTGACCTCAGTGGAGTAACTCTGCATTAACAGCAGTGCACACTAAAATTCTTAAAAGATGCCTGCCACTTTCTGCCTGTGCCCGGCTGCTCCGTTAAAAAGCGCTGCCACCAGATATTAGTGCAATGATAGGCAAGCATCTGGAGACAGGTGGTGGAGGGGTGACAGACTTTTACAGTCCCCAGTTTCAGATTTTCCACAGAGTATTTCATCAGGCTCTAGCACCAGTTGAAACACGTTTCCTGAACTCTCCAGATACCTCCAAACAAATGTGTGTGCAGAGAGCCAGCTGTGTGGGTCAGGTGGTCTGTCACATTACCTCTGGGTATATCTATATTGCATTCCCATGGTGTGACTGCAGACCCAAGTTAGCTTTAATCTAGCTAGCTCGGGTCCCAGAACAGGGAAGCTGCAGTAGCCTGGGTTTCAGCATAGGCCGGTCCAGGAGGCTTTGTACAGCCTGCACTGATGCTTATGCGGACATGGCTTCACTGCTCAGCTCAGGTATGTCTGCTCAAACTGTAAGCACACCCAGTGATTGCCGAATAGACATATCCACAGTTTCTTAAAGCCCCTACTTCCATCAGCTGAGTTTTGGAAGGAATCATACAGATCTATGGGACTTGACACTCACTTCTACTTCCCACACTGAGCAGCATTTCAAAAGGCTGGCTGGCCGCCTCCCTGTGCACTACTGTCAGCATTTGCACCCACTGAACCCATTTGTGCGGCTTGCTTGCTGGCAACAGTAGGCTAAACTTGTAACTCTTGTGCATGCAGACACATACGTGGGAATGCCATTTTGTGTACATAGATATGAAAATGTATCCACAAAAAGCACACTCTTTGGTCTGTACTGTTTAACACTATAATGGAACCACTTGTTGCTTTAAATGGCAAGCTCTTTGAGATCCAGGCCTGGACCTTATTCTGTTATGCTGTTTACATTTACAGTACCACGTACAAAATATCCACACCTTTTGCTATTACACAAAAAGTGCTACATGACCTTGGTTGTGGTGCGTATTCCAGAATGCACCACAGAGCTAAATTTTGCAACCAGAGAATTGAACAGAAGAGGTTGGTTGGCCAATATGGCTAGAACACACAACCAGGACCAGGACACATGGGATCTATCCCAGGCTGTGACGATGCATTAGTCAATGTATTTCAGCTGTTTGAGATCTTCACATGGAAGGTATAAAGAGGGGGAAATTATTAGCATTTTAAGTAATAAATAGAGATAGGCCTGAGTGACAAGTTCAGATCCAGACTAAAAGTAACCCAGTGTTTGTAGCTGTTCAGACCTTGGGTTTCATTCAGATCAATCTCTATTGTTACATTTTATATAATAGCAGAGGAGAGAGTAAATCTAATGTGTTGAAGATGCTTATGTTTTCTATACAAAAAAACAACCTTTATTTTCTATTAGAGACCACTCAAATAATAAAAGTCACCATGAAAGAGCATAGCGTGTGTATTTCCTGTAGAACAAGCTGCATTCAACAGCCTCTCAAATGAGCTGTCTACAGAATCTTCCAATAGAAAGGTGCAGTACACAGAAAACAAGTCAAAACAGATATAAGCTACCTACACCACTAAGGAAGGTCCTTCTATCTTTTCCTTCAGGTTTCCATCAGTTACTAATTGGCTTATTTCTTACTATAAAGATAAAATACGAGGGAAATGGAAATGGGAACTGAACTGTATTACAGATGCTGAGAATCTGGCAGAATTGCTCCAGTGGATAAATTTTCACTCAGTGGATGGAAGAGGGCTCCCACTCAATTAGTATCAAGTATGTACGTGTAGCAAGGAAAGGCATAGTCTTTCAAATAGACTGGGAACCTCCCACCTAGAAAAACGCTCTGTGTAATCAGCCTCTTGGATACCAGAGAAACTTACAAACATGTTCTAGGATGACCTCAAACTTCTTTTGATGCTTAGAACTCAATTCTGCAATCAATACCCCGGATGGCTTGTGAAACAAAATAAGAGGGACGATCAGACTTTTATTGTCAGCCTTTCTACTTACCGCAAACTTCAGGACATAGGTTTACAATCTGTGCCTCTTTGATATATGACACATGTTGCAGTGTGTGTACTTACTCACTAAAATTGTTCTGGTTTGTCCTTGTTTTTTTCTTGTCTGTGTTTGTTTTCTGTCTCTATATATGTGCTAATCTCTACTGGCATTTTTTAAACAGACAAACTGTTCCTCCCTCCCCAGCTCCCCCAAATGTATTTTCAGTATATGTTTTTTTATCGGTATTTCACAATGAACAGCATTAATATTTACAGCTGAAATAATGTTCTTTGCATCATAACTAAATACTTATTTCATTAGAGCCTGTGAGTGTGAGACAGAGCAAGCAAGCAGGCTTATGTTATTCCATGGCTATGCAGTACTACGCTCACTACCCTGTTACTTCCAATTTTAACTAGCAATGGGAAAATAAAAATAACTATTAAGCAATTTTATAGCTACGTTCATCTAAGTATTGCAAAACACTGTGTAAATATTAGATTATAAACTCATTGGAGCAGGGTTTATGTCTTTAATAACATTCAATCAATAATCACAATAACTACATTAACTCTTACAACAACCCCATGAAGAAGGGAAGACTTAATATCCTCATGGTAAAGATAAGAATGCGACCAGATTCTCATTTGGTGTAAATCAGCATCGTTCTGTGAGATATGTCAGTTTCAACTGAGATTCTGGCTCACATATGATAAGAGACTTGGCCAAGTCTACACAAACTGACAGAACCAGGAAGGGAAGTTAAGTTCTGTTAAGTTCCATTTGTGTGCATATTTCCTCAATTGATCTGAACACTAGGTTTCACCAAGAATCAGAAATCTGGCTGCTTATCCAAGCTGTCTGAATTTCTCTTAGAGAGACAGCATGTGAGGTAATATCTTTTAGTGGACCAACTTCTGTTGGTGAACCTTCTGTAGCTTGAAAGCTTGCCTTTTTCACTGACAGAATTTGGTTCAATAACATATTACTTCACCTACCTTGTCTCTCTAATATCCTGGGACCATCACAGCTACAACTACATTGCAAACAACAATGGACTTCTCTTGAGATTTGCAGTGCTTCCTGCTTCCAGCTGGCATGGAATTGGGAAGTGCACAGGTAACACAAGTGACTTAGCATGGAGAATTCTAGAAATGAGCCTGAAGTAAAACCCCAGGTCTAAACACCCTGAACTTTGAAGAAATATGGATGCAGATCCAAGCTTCATGGATTGACCATACCTCTTTAATGACCCCCCAAACCTCAGACTTTGGGGAAGTCCAGATGCAGATCCTAATCCAGGTCTGAACCACGAAGCTTGGGCCTATCTCTGGCAGGTTTTCAGAGCTTGTGGGATGGAGCTTTGCATGGCTCTAAGCTCTTCAGAGCAGGGACTGTCTGTTACGTCTACACAGTGCTCAGCACTAGGACTGAGTGAATAATTGATTTTTCAGTTCACCTACAAAACCAAAGCAAAAAACAAACAAGAATTAAAAAAAAAAATCAGCAAAATTTAAAACGTATTTGTTAAAAAATTTTAAGAACACAGTGTTTTATTTGATCTGAAACAAAACATTACATTTCCAGACATTTTAACAAAAGCCAAGGAAATGAAGGCCTAGATTAAAAAAAACATGGAAGGAGGTGGGTATTTGCTCTGCCCCCACGCCCTTTTGATCCAGTAGACTGGGGGAGTTAGGGCATTCACCAGCTATAGAATCATTGGGACTCTCTTTCTCTCTCTCTGGCCCAATGGCTATTCAAGTATTTCATACAAAATGGAACAGCTTCAACAGGCGAGATTGAGAGACTCCCCAGCCCAGAAATCTCAATAGGCAGCAGGTTAGATCACTTACCTGGAAGAGGAGAGACGTAGGTTCAAGTTGCTACTCCAGAGTCATGATCTGACCTTTGGTCTCCCACATTCCAGGTGAGTGCCCAACCACGGGGCTGTTGGCACCTAAGTTTCCTTGTGAATCTAGCCTCTCCCTTTTTTTTTTTTTAAACCAAAACTATTTGATGAATTTGTGCTGAATTCATGAACAGTTTTGGCTGACCCCAAACTACATTTTTTGGCTAATAAACTATTTCACCCATTTTTACTCAGGATCTTAGCTAGGCTTTTAGGCACCGCTGAAATAAATAACTGTCATAATGGTTCTTTGCCACATGCCCGTATTCAGAGTTCATAGCTGCTGCTGCAAATTAAATTGGGGACACAAAGTGGAGGGTAAGGAGGGAAGAAAGGACAGAGGATGGTGCAGAGTGGGAAGACTTCTGGATCACAACTCCCCCAGACATGGAAATGCTTTGATGGTGAGTGGGGACCCTTTCCACTAGCTGGTGCCCCAGATGTTTTCAGAAGCTTTTAAAAAGAGAGCGAGAGACTGCTGTGGAGACGTCTTTGAAGAAGGAGCCAGAGTGATAGGGGAATGCACTCCCTCTGTGTCATTTCGGGATTTAATAAGAGCGGCCAGAAGCTTTGAGGGTATTTTATCTCCTCAAGTGGATAATAGCCCTCAGAAGTTTTAGAGGGACATCTCTCAAGCTCTTCTAATAAAAATAACATGTCAATGCACTTTTTTGTGGTGTTTTAGAAGGGGAGCAGGAAGGAAAAGCCTACTGAGATTGGGGCAATTGTTGGGTTACGTGTTAATTACGTATTCTCCCCTGCTGTGGGTACACCTAGATGAAACAGAAATCAGCCTTCCCTCCCCCACTCCCACAAAGAGCACCAAATCCATGGACTATAGACAGTAGACTCTATAAATCCCTGACCACACCCTCACACCTGGGGAGCCATGACTCCATTAGCTACCAGATCGGATCACCCCATGTGCTTTTTGTGGGTCTTCACCACCTCAGCCTCGGTCTCCTTTTAAAAGAAATACGCATTAAAAGAACAGGTCAGTTTGAAAGGAGATGACCAGTTTAAAGCATATTAGTTGCCCCAGAATAGGTCATACATAAATAAACCTGGTGCTAGTGCCTCAGGTGCAGAATGGGAAAGATAAGGGACTTAGCAAGAAAGGAGCAGCCAGGCTGCTGAAGAAGTGATGACTGTGATGCTAATGACCTGCTGATAGCCCTGATCTTGCTAACAAAAGACAGAATGGAATGCAGCCCTAGGCACCGGGAAGCATAATAGAAGCCATGGACGTTGCCCACTCCTGTTATTATTTCATTCTGTCTTTAAAACATGTTAAGGTTCTTATTTAAAATTATTACATTAGATAGAGAGGTTAGGTTTTCAATCAATTTAGGCCGGCAACCGTGTGAGTAATTTGCATGTGCATTTACTGCAATAACGTGCATGAATCACTGAATGGATAAAGTGTCCACTTAGCTACTTCTGTGTACAATTAGCTGATCTGCATGCACTGTCATGACAAATGTGCATGCAAATTAATCATGCAGTTATGTGCACATAGCGTGTGACCAGCTTGCTTGAGAACCTACATAAGAACGGCCATACTGGGTCAGACTAAAGGTCCATCTAGCCCAGTATCCTGTCTTCCGACAGTGGCCAATGCCAGGTGCCCCAGAGGGCATGAACTGGTAATCATCAAGTGATCCATTCTCTGTAGCTCATTCCCAGCTTCTGGCAAACAGAGGCTAGGGACACCATCCCTGCCCATCCTGGCTAATAGCCATTGATTAAGGTGACCAGATGAGAGGAACAAAATATCTGGACACCGGGGGGGTCCGCCGGCGGAGCCAAACAAACTCAAAAAAACTAGTGCTGCCGGCGGAGCAAAAAACAAAACAAAACAAAAGCCGAGTGCTGCCGGTGGAGCGAAATATCAGGACAAATTGCGTCCCGACCAGAGATTGGTCGGGACGCAGGACAAACATCCATGAATTTATCTAGTTCTTTTTTGAACCCTGGCCCAGAACTTAGCCCTCTACTTTCCTTATTCAAGCAAAACTTCTATGACTTCAGTGACAGATCTGTCTGAATAACAACTTCAGGGTTTGGCTCAATTGCAGTAAAAACTAAATAGGCTTTTTCATGTTGTATTATCCAAAGTTTCCTTTCATTTTGCTTCCTGTTTCAAAATAAAATTTTGCCATTGTAATTTTACAAATAAAAAAGAAGTTACATTTTCCCCTTTCAAGCAGAATTCCAGTTTCATAGCATGTCAGTGAAAGACCAGTATTAGAACTCAGGAGATCTTGGCTTCTAGGGTAAGTACTGTTTGTCCCTAAGAGTTTGTCTACCAGGGGACAATCACAAAAATTTAATATGCATTAATTAAAGGTGTGAATTTAACATGGAGTAGTTGAACCACATTAAACCTCTGTATGGACGCTATCATTCAGAGTTAGATTACGTCTACACTATAAAGATGGGTTGACCTATGTTAGGTTGACTCACAGCCACCATATTAATTACAGTGGAGGCTGATGTCCACACTACCCTCCTTCTGTTGGCGCTTCCACTGACTGAAGAGGTGCAGTGTGGGGGACTGAAAGCCAGGGCCCTCCTCCCCCCAGCATGTTTCCGGCTCGCTCAGTCACAGTCCCCGGCAGGCTACGATGGAGCGGGGGTCGAATACCACTCGGGAAATCAGGAAGTCGGTGTCTATAGACTAAGGGACCAAGATAGAGCCTAGCAAGAATAAAGAGAGACAAAACCTGGCCCACTAAGACATCTGAACTTGGCCTGATTGTTATTTAAAAATGAAGCTTATTTTGTGGTAGAGCAAGGATCATCTGTATCCTCAGCTCTTCTCCATCGGCTAGTGTGAAGATCTGATGGAATGCGTGCCCATATCCTGCTGCTGGAGGGAGATCTAGATGACAAGGAACAAAGGAGACCCACAGTCCTCCTTTTTCTCTATGCTCGCATCTGTAAAATAGGGAAAGCAGTATTTACTCCCCTTTGAAAGCACTTTCCTTAATCTTCCACACTAATTCCCATTTTATTTTTCAATAAGGCAAGCAGGCACAAATTGCTTAGCAAACAAGTCCCCTAGACTTCTTTTTGATGTCTCTTTAAATCTCTTCTCCATACCTGTAGATACTGTGAACTTTTCAGAAGTTAACTTTGTTTGCCTGATTACAGGAGCCACAGCAAGTAAGTGATAACCTAAAATTTTATACTATGTGCTTAGTAAAGCTGGTTGGGAACTGGAATTTCCTTTATGTGGGAAATTCTGACTTTTTTAGGAAAAAAAACCCAAATTGGAATAAAAAACCAAAATGCCAAAATTTCATATGAAATGAAAATAATAATAATAAAAAAAACACCTGCTTTGGGACCCTCAAAATGTTTCATTTCAATAACGTGAAATTGTTTTGTTTCAGTAAATGGATTCATATGCTAAGGTCAGAAGTGACCACTGTGATCACCTACATCTGATGTCATAACACAGGCCACAGGACTTGCCTGAATTTGAATCCATTTGAACTAGAACATATTTTTTAGAAAAATATTCGATCTTGATATTAACCTTGCCAGTGATGGAGAATCCACCATAACCCTTAATAAATTGTTCCAGTGGTTAGTTTCCCCTTATGGTCAAAATTTTGTGCCTTGTTTCCAGTCTGAATTTGTCTACCTTCAGCTTCCAGCCACTGGATCGTCCCCCACAAAATGTTTTGATTTTGACAAAAACTGCATTTTTGGTTGGAAAACCTTCCACTGAAAATTTTTCCACCCGCTCTAATGTTTAGTTAAAGCACAACCCTAAAACCTCTTTAGGTACTGCTGTCATGACACACACCTATCCTCAGTTAGCTCTAGGTTAGATCTGATGTCTACATTCTACGCTGTCTTGATATTTTCACTATGCTCATCACTGTAATTTCTGAGCACTTGCAATGGGAAAGCAGGTGTTTGGTTCTAGTACCTGAATGTTGGGTGAAAGAAGAGCCTATCACCTCGATCCTTTATTAAAATAGTCTCATAAAACATTAATTGAAAACTGTAGATCAGACCCTTAACAGTCCAGTCCCTTGGCAGTAAAATAGACTATAGTCAATGGAGCGACATTGATTTACACCAGTTGACGATCTGCCCCTATATATTTTCCACTTCAACATTACTTTAAGCATTCCTGTGAAGATCCCTACTTTCCCACAAAACAGACTTTCCTTATAAATAACTATGTGGACATGTTCAGATGTCTTCGTTGGTTTCTTTCTAGTCCAGTGAAATACAAGAACCTGGATTCTTTCATTCTCAGATCATTCTCATTCCTTCGCTTATTCACTTTACTCCATCAATGTCCTAGAGCTGCTTTCTGATACATTGGAGGTGAGCTTGCTGACCTCTGCTGGCAGAGAGAAGATCGGCCCTTACTGATATCATTGCGTTCTCTAGGGAGCCAAATCAATGACAGATACATCACTTTTTTCCATTTAACTGTTGCTGACATTTTTTAAAGAACAAAATGATGCCGGAACAAACAAGATAAATAAACAAACACTAGACAAAATGCCAATCACTTCTTACATAGTTTCAGCATCTCCACCCTGAGTTCCAATACTGGGTTCTGTTACTCCCTCATGAAGAATAATCATCATTCATAAGGTGGTTGAGTTTTTTTAAGTTGGGAAAAATCTGTTAAATGATCTGGCCCATAAGCACAAAGTCAGAATTCACATCATTTATTTCTCAACTAGGCATTCACAGCTGGATTCTCGTCTCTTAAACCAGTGCGGCACGTTGATTTCAGTATATGATTTACACCAGAATAAAGAATTCAGGATCAAGGCAAGAGTTTGAAGATCATGGTGCCAGAAGAATTATTTTGGTTAGTTCCATGTCTCCCAAAGAGCAAAGGGCCTTATCCTACAAAGACTTACATTCTAACTGAATAGACATAAAATACTCCTGCACAAAGACTCACATATGTATCTAGTACTACAGATTGTGGGCAGTTGCACCACTCCTAGTGAGCATTCCATCGCTGAGCTTAAGACTGTAACTTCACTCTAATAGTCTCATTAAGGTGGCCCCCTATTGCTTTTCTTACAAACTGAGAAACTGGGATTTCCAAGAGGCTTTTTATTAATGGGCATAAGATATCCTGAGAAATGAGAGGCAACATTGGTATGTGATCAATAAAATATACTGTAATTGCGATGTGTAATGATGAATGAAGACTGATTCAGAAAGCAACTAGAACAGAGTGAGCCTCTGGTGTTTTGAATGGAATGGGTCCAAGTTCTTGTTCTAAGTAAAAATGTCAAAGACTCAGGTATAAAGCCAGCTTGGATTTAGTTGTGCATTTTGGAAGCCTCCTAAGCTAGGACGTGGGAGGGAGCAGAAAGTGTGAGAAAGAACAAATGAGAGGATCCCATGTAAGTGAAGTGAGAAAAGGAGAAAACCTGGGTGCAGAGAAACAGAGAGATCAAGGCCAGTATCGCCATGGAATTCAAAGCCAGGAGACCCTTCCAGCCCTGCCGATTCCTGGTTTTGGGGCAGGCATGACAACTTGTGCAGGAGTATTTTCTGTCTATTTCAGTTAGAATAAAACCTGCCTTTATTGTGCACTGAGTAATTTCCCTTTACAGATAAGGAACTAGCTCCTCAGTCAATGTCAATGGAGGTAGGCCGTACACTACCAGCTGAAGATTTGGCCCATTGTTTTCCACAACAATCCAGCACAACACTTCTGCCTTAGAGAAAAGTTGTGACAAACTTGAGTCTTCTAGTAAAACATTGGAATTTCAACACCAGATTTGCCACTCTTTGTCCAATTTTTTAAGACACTGTCACTTTTCAAATGTTACCATCATTCCAAGATGACTTATTGAAATAGTATAGTTAAAAATAAATACAAACGTGTGATTTAAATTATTGGGGCAGAGCAGATGGTCAACAAGAACAATGAACAGTTCAGCAGCTGGCAAGCGGTGCTTCTTAAAGTTAAATCAAGAACCTTTTTTAGAACATGGGCTTAGTTGCATTTCTTGCAATACCGACAAACACAAGATGGACTAGAAGAGAAATACACACATGTTGACGGAAGCCTGCAATAACAACATTTCCTATTATATAACACCATTTATCCGGATCGATCCTAAACTGTTTGACAAATTATATACATATAACAACACAGAAATGCAGTTACATTTGGGATGGGGGCCATTAGAGAGCCACATGGTAGTCTATACATTATTAGGTAGGGAAGGGGAAATTTGGCCACAAATAGGGACGAACCCCCCATTCTTAAGAAAATCGCCTTAAGGTCATTAATGGCTGATACTCGGGTCCTCTGCCCACACTTCAAAGGTACAAACATGTCCATCCACAAGTTAAAGATTCTAACATCTGCAGGTGCACAAGAATTTGCACAACAAATCATCATAAGGCAACAAAGTAAAGTAAGGTGGGGGCAAAGCCTACCAGCAGTAGTGGGACAGAAGAGGGAAGAATACAGAATCTGCGTTAATCCAGGTCTATTAAATGTTCATGGTTCAACCCACTTAGCACCCTATTCACTTAGCCCATCATGGACGTCCAATCATCTCTGAGGTGGAGTTGTTTAACAGCAGTACCATGGGGGCAAGTTAGGGCAGGATTTTTTTCTTATTTTAAGTTTATAACGCCAAATCCTATTTCAGAATTCCTCAGATAGCTTCAGGAAAGAACCTGGATAAGAAATGCCAGATCTATAATAAAAATAAAAATAAAATAAAGTAATGTGGGATTTCAGTTCTGCCCATATTGACTGTGTACATGTCACTTTGCGATGTGATGCAGAAATAAAGTTTCTAGACACCATTAATGACTGCTTCTTGGAGCAGCTAGTCCTGGAACCCACAAGGGGAGAGGCAATTCTTAAGATAGCTCAGCTACTTAGCCAAGCACATTTGATAGGGTCCTTACAATAATTTTTTCCAGCTTTTTCTGTTAGGCAGCACAAGGCAGGTCTGTGACATTTCTATATCAACAAACACCACTGGAGTCGAGACTATTAGTCAATTTCTTAACTGGAACGGAATGATGGGTTCCAGTCATACTATGCACTGATGTTAGGTTGAATTTGGTAGATACTGGGTATCA
This sequence comes from Chrysemys picta bellii, assembly GCF_011386835.1. Taxonomy (NCBI): domain Eukaryota; kingdom Metazoa; phylum Chordata; order Testudines; family Emydidae; genus Chrysemys; species Chrysemys picta. The sequence continues at coordinate 43,282,164 of NC_088803.1, read as the reverse complement.
TGCAAAAGAGAAGCATTAGACTAAACCACTGGGGTAAAACGGCTGGCTACTTTTAAAATGTGGTTGTTTCATCAAAAAAAGAAAAAAAATATACATCAGTATCTGCAGAATTCCCTTGTACTTCCCCATATGTACAATAGGAAATACCTTGAATACTTCAAATACTGAGCTGCTGGTCTCATTAGTTTTCTAGCAGAAAGATGTCAACATGTTTATGCTTGTTGCCACTCTTATTGGCATTTCAACATGGAGGCATGGGCTGACTGAGCAGGGGAAGTGTAGTCCCCTGGCATCTAGGGGGCAAAGCTAAAGCACATTGGAAAGCTAGATACAAAAGCAATTGATGGTATCCATATATGCTTTGAAGGGAGGAGTCTGTTTCAGGGGCTGTCCCTCTGGCACTGTTCAGGAGCACCTCATTAAAATGCATATTATTAAAACATTAAGCTGGTGGCCTAAATTTTCAAGTTATTTTTGGGTGCCCAACTTGGGACACCTTAAAGCAGCCTGATTTTCCTGGGCCAGGTGACACAGCATTTTCTGAAAATCAGGCCTTTGTAAGGTATTGCAAGTTGGGCACCCAGAATCATTAGTCACGTAGGACCATTTAGGCCAGTGGTTCACAAACTTTTATACTGGTGACTCCTTTCTCACAGCAAACAGCTGAGTGTGACCCTCCATATACATTAAAAACTTTAAAAAAAAAAAATATTTGACACTATTATAAATGCTGGAGGTGATGCGGGGTTTGGGGTGGAGGCTGACAGCTCGCAACCCCCATGTATAGCCTCATCACCCTCTGAGGGGTCATGACCCCCAGTTTGAGAACCCCTGATTTAGGCTGCTCTATTTATAATGTGCTTCATGGACTATTGAAGGGCTTTTTCACAAAACAGCCTCTTGGGAATCAGATCAACAGGCTGCTCACAGTTGTAATATTAACAGAATATTGTTTCTCAGGCAGAACAGATGAGTCAGTAGTTAGGCTCTGATCTGGCAAAGACGTATGCACCTGCTTAGCTTTATGCACTGTGAGTAGTCCCAGTGATTTAAGTGGAACTAGTTGTAGCAAGTAAAGCACATGCAAAAGTCTCTTTCCTTACTCCCATTGATTTAGGTGAGTGTTTTGCCACTGAATTTAATGGCAGCAAGATCAGAACAAAATCTGTATAAACTTGGGACCTGATCTTGCAATTAGGTCCATGTGAGCATAACCCTGGGACGAGACCCAATAAAGTCAGTGCAGGGCTCAGTTAGGATTAGGGCTCAGTCTAATGAAAGATTCCAAATGACCCATTTTATTTTGGTTATTGAAAACAAACCATAGGCGCAGTGTAATAATTAAAATGTAATTTTCTTCACTGGGCAATACTGTGGGAGGAAACTGTTGAGGAATAAGGAGAAACAAATCAGGAAAATCCAAGGATTTTCTTTTTCTGACAATTGCATGCAGGGGGAGCTCATGCTTCATTGTCAAAGTTTGTTCCTTAGTTCTCTTTTAATCATCAGAACTCAGCATATGAAGTGCCACACTGTTTGAGGTTAATTCCTAACATTAAAGCATGCCCCGTTTTTGTCAATAGAAGTAATGTCATCTATTGCTATTGCTCACATAATATTGGCCAGTTACAAGGAGAAACTACAAATGACTGCATGTATGTGAGGAGCAGACATGGGCCATCTTATGGCAGGTCTGTGTCATATGATCAATCCCCACATTAGTATGATGTGTATTACAGTAGCACCTAGAGGCTCAGTTCAGATTGTGGCCCCAATGTGTTAGGTTCTGAAGAAACACAGAGTAAAAGAAAGAACCTTGGTTATTAGTATGGTTTATTAGCATATAGAATGCAATTATCTGTTTGTCAAATGTTCTGTGACAGATTTTACACAGTGCTAGCTGGCTCTCCATACTCTAACCATCCTCTTCAAAGGGTCAGTAGAGATTTCACAGGAGTCTAAATTGCAGTGGGTCATCTACCTTTTTTGTTTGCTTGTTTCATATTTCAGAATAAAATGAAAAGCAATTTCAAAAGGCAAAGCAATTTGAACAATAATTCCACAAAAAGGAAGGAACATCCCTCATGTTAACTCTGGCTCCTGGCCACCTCAGCTGGGACTATAACAGGATGTTCTGCATTCTCTCCCAAACAATAATTCCTTTCACCTCCTTACATGTGTAGGCTGGTTAGCTCGGTCTCTGAAAGTAACATGGCGCTGTTCACTCAAGAACTATTCAGTATTGGAAGAGTGTATCAAGTAAAATTTATACCCACTCTTAAAAAGTTACACTACTAGAGAGATTAAGAGAGAGATTTCCTTTGGAAGAACAAAAAGCTACAACCCTGACCTAGCATCTCCCAAATATTAATACGCATCAGTTGCTAAAATATACATAACTGATGAACATGTAATAAACAAGGAGTTTCAGTTACAAAATTCTCTCTCACGCAGGATTTTTAATTTTATTTTATTGCCTTCATCTAGCAAAAGTACATTGGCTGCCACTGCAATGTCACCCTTTGCAACACTTAACATGCAGTGCAGTCTGAGATATCGGATAGAGTATTGGTCTGAAACTGAATAGGACATAACTGCAGTATCTCACTGTAGGATAATGCTTGATAAATGTTCACTCTTTCCTGGTGACCATCTCATCAGAGACATCGTGAGCCATATTCTGCTTCCACTCATCTGGGTAATACTACTGCCTTCAATGGAATGGCCTGGACTGGAGAATGGATCTGGTTCTACACTGGCCAGTCAGGAAATGAACTTTTCCCACATCCACACAACAAGGAATTCCCTTGCTCTGCTCATTTCCTACTCTGACTGCAGAAACCTCCTCATCACCACCTTCCCGCATTCCCATCTGCACCCTTCAGTCTAACCAAAACCCAGCCACCAAGATAGTCTTCCTTCCTTACCACTCTCACTTGGTCTTCCCTCTTCATCGATCTCTGCACTGGCTTTCCTTATTTACATATTAAGTTCAAGGTACTCCTCATTTTACTTCTTCTCCTGACGACTCCCCTCTTGTCTTCTTCCCCCATTCCATACATCACCCTGTTTTCACATTGCCCCAATTGCTTAGAATAACTGTCCTATCAATGTATCAAAGCTTCCTCTGTCTCCTTCAAAAAACATCTGAATACTGCACAATAGTAAAGAAAAGACCCACATACAAACATGCTGGATTCAATGAACCACATTTTGTTCTCATTTGCATCCATGGAAGTCAACAGGACGGCATGTGTGTAACTGAGAGCAGAATTTGGCCCTCAACTCCCAAGAGCCAACGTTAGAATGGAATGAGGAGAAAAGCCCAAGAAACCAAATCCAGTGCTAACATGAAGTTGCAGGCCTAATCCTGTGAGGCATATCAGATGATCGGAAGCAAAGGGAAGCTGTGCAAAGCTGGTCACATTCTTGTCGCTGCTGTTAATATTAGTGGGCAGTTTAATAAGGTGTGTGGTTGGGTGTATCAATTTTAGTCAAATTATGTTTTTGGCTGTGAAAGATGCCATATGAAAAGGATTACTGTAATTACATGAACCTGTGTGAGTAATGGTATATGGCTCAGCAATCCAACTTTTCGGGATGCAGCTTTACTGAAGATACACAGATAGGTAAGTATTTAAAAAGCAGCTACTAATTTGGGGCACCTCAGGCTTTGATTGCCCGACCTGAGACACCTTACAGATGCTCAGCTTTCAGAGGGTGTTGTTCTTGCATGTCATTTTACGATTTTTATTCAGTGACTTTCTATGTCTAAAACAGCATCTTTTGCTATGATATTGGTATGAGTTGGGTTAAACCTTATTGAAACTGGTGGGCGTAATAGCCACCCTGCATTCAGCATGAATGCAAGATAAATTAAGCTCCTTCATGGAGCCAGATAGCTGAAAGGATAGGAGCCTCCACCCCAAACACAGACAAGTCACTGCCCAAAACAAAGGCAGTATAAGGCCACTGAGGGATCTGAAGTATGTGGGCGGAGGGGTTTATGATTGGTATAGATTGGTGGGGTTGAGTTTGTCTGTGTGAGTGTGAAAAGCAGTGGAAAGAACCACCACAGAAGGAGAGAGAGAGAAATGGCAGAAAGCCAAGGACATAGCCAGAACAAGAACTGCAAATATGGCCCTGAGAAAAGCCCAGGGAGTGAGTTTTGGGCTAAACACTGGTTGGAAAAGGGCTTTCAACTGTGAGCAAAGAAACTGTCTCCTACTAGACCAGGGGTTCTCAAACTGTGGGTTGGGACCCCTCAGTGGGTCACAGGGTCTTACATGGGGAGTCACGAGCTGTCAGCCTCCACCCCAAATCCTGCTTTGCCTCCAGCATGTATAATGGTGTTAAATATATAAAACGTGTTTTTAATTTATAAGAAGGGGTCGCACTCAGAGGCTTTCTATGTGAAAGGGGTCACGAGTACAAAAATTTGAGAACCACCATGCTAGACCCTGAAAGTTGGTTAACAGCTTGGCTAAAAAGGGATAAATTAAGCCTTGATTCAGTTATAGTACTTAAGCACATGCTTAATGTTAAGCGCCTGTGTAGCCCCCTGTCCTTGACTTCAATGGGACAACTTATGTGATTAAAATTAGGCAGGTGTTGAGTACCATGCTGAATCGGGGCCTTATTTACCAGTTATGTGATAGATTCCCAAACCCAACTTCCCAGAAAACACTCTGCAGTTTTAGAATCGAAAATTACCTCAACAATAATTTGGGGGCACTGCTGCTCAACTCTGGGTCCGTTTTGACAATCATTGGTAACCTGTTGTAAGAGCTTCCTTCCAGTTTTAGAAGCACCGTCCAAATCTGTGCTTTCTGCCTCTTCTTTCTCTTCCTGTGTCTGAAGTGACCTAAAACTCCTCCTTCAAACCCACTGATTTATGCAGTGTCACCAGAAGTCCATTCTGTGACTGTATAATCCAGGCCATGAGAGAGGGAGATGCTGTGAAGTGACATTTGATGGCACAGCAAGTGTTTCATCTAGCAGCTAGGGAACTGCTGGGCCTGTCAGACTCCAGCACCCTGAATAAGGCATTCTCTTTACAAAAAAGTCCTGCCTTTTCCCTACCAAAAAGGACACTTCACCGTCTGACAGTGTTCCATTACTAATCTCCATGCTTCCCGTGCACTATCTTTAATCATTGTATTGTATCGAATTTAGCTAGTAAGCTCTCCCAGGCTGGCACTGGGCACATTGATGCTGCTAAGTAAATAGCAGACAATATGATTATGTATTAAAATACTCCCAAGGGCCACAACAAGAAAGAAAGAAAAAAAGAAAGAAAGGATTTGGGCTAGATCCCAGGTTCACATCTCCCCTCTGCCTGAAGGAGAGAAGGGATTTGAACAGGAGTCTGCCTCCTTTCATATGAGTGCCCTGTTCACTGGGCTATGGGATATTCTGATGTGGGGGGAGAAGGGGGCCTCCCTCAGTCTCTCCTGCTGAAGCTGTTTCACTGTGGATAAATAATTAAAAAGTCATTTGAGCCAGAAGGAGACAAGCATGAAAATGACTCCATAGCCTGGTGGTTAGAGCACTCACCCTGGATGTGGGAGACCCAGAATCCAGTTCTCCTGCTCCAGTGACTAAGTATTTATCCACAGTGAAACAGCTACAACAGGTGTGGTAGAAGGACACTCAGAATATTGCATAGCATAGTGGTGAGGGCACTCTCCTAGAGGGGATAGACCCCTGTTCAAATCCCTTCTCCTCATCAGGCAGAAGGGGTACTTGAATGAGGGGTCTCCCAAATTGCATGCCAGGTGAATGCTCCAACCAGTGGGGTAAAAGTTATTAGGGATCTCCTTTGCCCTCACACCTCCTCCCTCAGCTGCTTTGTGGGACCCAGTCTGGCAGGCAACCTCTGAGCATACCTACTGGATCAGGCCATGCATGCAAGTTAGACAGCTGAATTCCAATCTTCCTGTCATAGACTGGGAAATGGGTGGTCATACCTAATGGTCAGAGCAGTGATGAGAAGCCAGGAACCGGAGAGCAGCAGTGGAGACAGTCAGGAACTGAGGCAAGGGTCAGAGCTGGGGTCAATAGCCAGGGGTCGGGCATAGAAGCAGGGCTCTGTAACAAGGCGGGATGGCAGAACCAGGCAGGGTTCAGGAGTCTGGCGAGAAGGCAGGGTCTGATGTAGTAGGCTGCCAGCCAGAGATTCACCTGGTTGCTCAGACAACTTCCTGTGCCTCCTTCTGGCTTAAATAGTGAGCTGCTCCAATTGGGAGCTTCGTGGGCAGTGCTTGTGGTGAGCTAGGGTCCATCAGCCCACACTCCCTGCTGGTACCAGTATTCTGCCAGGTAGCAACTGTGATCTGAGGATTGTCTAGGGAGCTGCAGACCTGGGATCCCTCACACTTCCCCTGATTCATGAATCACTCTGGGGCTTAGGCAGGAGATAGGTGTCCGGATGCCTAGGGAGGTAGCAGAATGCTCCAGGCAGTAACACAGGTGCCTAGGGAATTATTTACTGCAAAAACATATGCAAGTTTAGGTGCCTACAGAGTTCAGCAGGAGTTTAGCGAATCACAGTTAAGCCTAAAACTGGGACTTAGGCAGCTAAATCTGGCATTTGGGCCCCTAAGTACTCCTCTGAATCTAGGCCTTTGCCTCCTTAAATCTTTCTGTAAAGTGTCACATCTACTTACAGCACTGGGGCATAACTCAGCTAACTACGGGGCACACGCCAATGGGCTGATGAAAGTAAGTGGGAAGGCAATGCCAGATTTGCCCCTCCATGATATTTATGATAGCCTGTTGGGTTCCAGAAAAGTAATGGCAAGGCTGATGCTCCTTGGATTTCCATTGTGCATAATTTCACTCAATATCTTGTGACTCTTTCTGCATATAAAGGGAAGGGAGAACTCATTAATGTAAAATCTGTCCCCCAAATTTGCCACTATTGAATTTGACAGGATGGCTCCTGAGCTGCCCTTCTTGAAATATAGGAAAAACTTACCTGGAAGTGAATAGGCGTATTGAGTACCTGAGGGAAATGGAGAGGGCCCTATGGGGTAGTCATTTGAAAGGCACTTAGACCCCACAGTGAAGCAGGATCGCCAACCCAAAATGTTCGAAAACCATGGGTCAGGTACTGCAAAATCATGAGGTTCTCTTAAAAATAAAATCTCATTATTTTTAAGTAATAATTTGCTTTCTGGTTTTTGAGCCTTAAGGGTACATTCAGGTCATACTTTCAAGCTTTTCTCTACAACCATGAGGGCTGGAAACTTTATTTATTTATTACAAAAATGGAGGCTGAGATTTCACATGAAATCGCTAGATTCCAAGACCTGGGGTTTTAGTAAAACATCAACTATGAAGAGACTGCTGATAAAAATCACAAGAATTGGCAACACCAGCGAGGAGCAGGATATTAGCTAACTATGCATCACAACAATTCCTTTGTATTCAAATTAAAATAGCTTAATTAGTTCATGATGGCTAGGCCCTACCTCTAATAGTCATGGATCTCTGCACTTCTGTTTGAATAGTGCTGAAGTGCTATGAGAAAGTCCAGCCAGATAAATGCGGCACATGAACTTATTTGCATGCCCCCAAACCTGAAATTTTGTGCACAAATAGCAACTGTGCATGCAAATTAAACAATTAGCTACCAAACTACCTGATTTTCACATTTGTGCATACATTGGACATAACTGAACATGAAAAATTGTCCAGGCAAATTTATAGACCTGGCTGAGGTCCCATGATCTGTCTTCTGACCTCATCTTCAGAACAAAAACGTATGTGCAGTGAACATGCAATTGCTGCAACTGTGTTTGCCATCACCATAAATGTACATGAAAATAACCAGATGCCTATTCAAGTTTTACATTTGTGTCACAGGACAGATGTTGACTAGCACTTGAAAAGAATGGTAACAATAATGGGCAACGAGGGACTGAGTAACAACTGACCAATTATTATATGTGACATCGTGCAGCAGAAACAGCAATTGTCTGCTTAGACACTTATTGCTATGGGACATTGCCATACTTCAAATTGGCCATACTAATACTACTACTAACAACGACCACCACCTAAGCAATGACGTAAGTGGGATTTAAACCAAGTGCCATTTCTACTGGGATTCACTGTACAAATTTGACAAGTGAGATGCAATACCTTAAATCTGGTTCTTGTTACTTCTCTGAGCCTAACATGGTTTCCATGCAGCGGCTAAAACAGAACAAGTTAGAGCTGAAGATTTATCTTAAGTAAATAATTGATGCAATTCGTAACTTACAAAATACAGTACAGTATGAGCTGTTTCACTTTCTTGCTCCCTAGTGCAATCTCCTAATTATTAGTGTAGATTTTTTTTTAATTAGAGCTGCTAGTTATGGCCCTAGTCCACGGGAAATCTTCCTTAAACTTCCTATTTAGATCTAAGATAATAATAATGAGCCTCACAAAGTGTCTCTGTAGTCATTTCAGTCCTAGCTGTGGGGAGAGCATAGGACTGGCAGTCAGGAATTCCTGAATTCCAATCATGATTCTGCTAATATTTTGCCATATTGCCTTAAGCAAATCATTAGGCCACATCTATCAAAAGTGGTCCCTGCTTCTGCGTTCTCCAGGTTGGTGAAATCCTGGTCCCACTGAAATAAATTAAACATTTGCTATTGACTTTAATGGAATCAGGGTTTACCCACTGGGGTCTAATTTTCAGATGTTCTGAGCGCCCACAAATCTCCATGGATGCTCCCCGCCCCGGATAAACATGTTCAAGGTGTCTCGAGTCAGGCTGCTGGAATCAGAAGAAGTATTTGAAAATTGATCTTTAATCTCACTCAGCATCAATTTTTCCATCTAAAAATTCACCTGCCCCTGCTGTGAGGGTTAGTATTTGTAAAGAGCTTTGAACGTGTAAAGTTAATATTGTTATTAGATTTAAAATAACCACAACTGGTTGCAATTTATCAAAATATTCTTTTGATTTTAAAAAATGTATATATATATACATATGTATATATGGTTTTGTAATATATATATATATATATTGTTTTGCAAAACCAAAATTGTTTACAGAATAATTTTCATTTTGGTCAAAGTTTTGAATTTTTAATGAAAACTTTTATAATTTTTCATTTAGTCTTGGTAGGAAATATCCCATTTGGTCTCACTTTTAACACTCCCTCCGGCTCCCTGCCCCTTTTCCCTACTCTGCACATACTCAAAAACAGTTTAAGGGATTTTCCTAAAACTCCTAACAAATATTCACTGCTGGGCTAGGACCAAGCCCAGAAAGCTTCAAATCATAATAAGTTTTTAGAATGTTATGAAAAAAGAGGGTTATGATGCAAGTCATGTTGTACCTTCATATCACTCACTGCCAACTGATATCATCAAATTGATCAGCAGAGAATGCTGCGTTAGCAAACGGCTAAATCCATTTTTCCTGATCTCGGAAAACAAGTATATCACCTACACAGTGTACTGGGTAATAGCTACTATCATTAGATACTCTGAACTGGGGGGTAAGGAAATTACCTGACACAGTCAGTGTGACAATGATTTAACTTGTAATCAGATATAGAGAAAAGGGCCCCCCCCCCACCCCACCCCCCGGACCAAAGGACCTGTAATGTGACATCAGAATAGCAAATGAGCACCTGAAAGATTAGGTCTAAGCACCCCGACAGCTCCACAGAGAAACTTTACAATGTATCACCCAGTCCCTTTCCAGCATCCAAGACCTTGCGGCAAACAGGATCCGTTTAAGGAGAAAATAAAAGACATGAAACATCAAACATCTCTTTGCCTCTGACAATTAATGGAGAAGAAAAGCTCATAATCAGTTGCAGATTTGTCTCTGTTTAGCTAGCGTGACTCCACTCAATTATCACACTGTAGTCTAGAGTTTAGTTCTCTTCTTTCTCTTACATGAGTGAGATAGGGCGGGGGGAGGGGGAGGAGGAGATACAGCAGAGAGGTCAAAGGTGACACAGGGAGGTCACCAAGGGCATTTGCACAATCAATAATAAAAACCATCATAGAAACAAAGTAAGGACACATTGAGACCCTAACAATGCATCTGAATAATTCATATGGGATGCTCATACAGTAAATGCTCTTGCACTAAACCTATCTTGCAGGAGACCTGAGTATAAACAATTGGGGCCAGATTCCAATTGGAAGGAGGAACAGGTACAGGGAGCCCTTTCAAAACCGTTGTAAATATCTACAGAAGCAGCTGGTGCTTGTGCTCCCTGAGTGCAAGATACAGATTGTTGTCCTAGCAGAAGTATTAGCCCCTTCACGGAGGGGGTGCATAACCATAACACTGCCCCCTCTTCTTGTACCAGCTTACAGGGAAGACCAGCACTGTGGGAAGCACTTGCCTCCTCCTTTTTGAAGGTGTAGCATTTGCTGTATTTAAGCCTGAACCCAGAGGCATACTGCCTTCCTCTCTCCTCAGGGGAAATTCTTCCTGCAACTACCTCCCCAGCAACCCTTAAAGCTGCAATGCCTTTAGAAGTACAATGCAACCCGTAAGGAAAATCTTAAAATTATGGTCAGAGAAAGTTAAATTGCACCAGTTCTCCTCCCGCTAATTAGCAAAACAATTCTTCCCCTCTCCCCCACAGCCTCATTGCACTTCCCTGCTAACATTTCACAGCAGAGAGGTCAAGTGAAGGCTTGCATCAATCAGCCCATACTCTTTTACCCTGGAATGTAAAATGGATTGTAGTAGATTAATAAGCATGGTCAGTAATAATTACAGCTCACACACTTGTCCAAAGAAATGAATTAAGCACTGCTATACAGCTAAATATTTTTAAGTGAGTTTGTTTGCTTACTTGCCATGTCCCCAAATTAACGGATCTGAAACGGGGCACCCAGGCACTCCTGCGCGTGATGAGGTTTTTGCTGTACTTACGGCCGCTTTGGATCTGAGCATGAAGTGTGATGAAGTCAATGGGAATAGAGGGTGCTAAGCCCCTTACAGGACAGATTCTAATAAGCCATTGCTGAATCCTGGCCGAAGTGAAATAGCTCAGGTGTATTCTGTGCACTCTAAAGTCCTAGCCATCCACTCAGTGTACGTGTTGGATTTTCGGTCCCCAGAAACCTAGCCTTTAAACATAAGCATGCAGATGTGCTAATCCTTTAGGACAGCACATGCATAAAAGTAAGTGTTTATATAAATGATCCCTCTCACTTCAGACCCAATTTAATCATCAAAGAGGAAAAAACACATTTTGTTTGGTCTTTTACTAGTAAAAAATGGCTGGTATTTAATAAGCCCTGGAGCCAGCTCTCAGTAGGACAAGTTTTTTATGGGCCAGAGGCACCTACCATACGCTTCCCTTCTGCGTACAACCACTGACCTGTGTCCAGCTGATTTGAATTTATTTCCTAAAGCTGATGCTTCATCCATTTAAATCAAAACAAAGAGAGAAACGTGGCATTTCTAGACCGCAGTTCTTGGTGTCACTACACATTACTGATAATTCAGGAATGTTACAGAACATCTCAAGTTTAAAGTGCTTTCATGGTTCCAAAGGAGAACTAAAACAGATGGGATTTCAAGGTGACCTTTTGACCTCCGAAACATTGTTGACCCACATTATAGTTCAACAAAGTTACTCTTGGATTCATATTACATTTTGGGAAAAACAAGAGGGTTATAATTAGAACTGGGACATATTCTTCAGAGGCCGTTAGAATGGCTCCTTGGCCGTTGTAGAAGCTGGTTAGAAAATAACATGGATGTATCAATTCCTACAGAAAATCTCTGTGTGTCAAAGTTTTCTTGTTGGGTGCTCAATGTTTGGACACAGCACATATTCTCTGTTATATTTGTGATAAAAGTAAAAGCATTTCTGGGAAAAGCATAAAATTCAGCATCAGATTGTACAGCGATCAAGGTCTGGTACGAAAAAGAACAGGTCCAGGTTTAAAACTCTTCTTTTTGTAGTGCAGGCCTGGCATTAGAAGAAATTTCAGAAATAGTTGTATCAAAATGTTGATGTGTTTCACCCCAGAAGTGGCTGCATTTCAGTAGTGGGTGAAGTGATTCCTGTATTAAGACTCTGATCCCTCAGTGGAATCCAGACAGACAGAACTTTCACCCGGAGTCCCATTAAAGTTAATTGAGCTCCATGCAGGATGAGTGATCTGATTTTGTGGATCCAATCGGATTGGGACCATATGCTGCTAAGCGCTTTGGCACCCTATTGAAAGATAAAAAACTTCTCTGTCAATGAGCTATTATTTAAAAATTCCAGCTGTGCCTTCCCAGTGTATTTTAGTATGGGTTAATGTTTGCAAGAGCGGTGAAGATGTGCAGTGTTCCAGAAATGCTAAGACGAGACCAGCGCAATAGTTAAACTGAAAAGCAAAACCCCTTGAAAACAGGGTTCATTACATTTCATTATGACCTCAAACATTCATTTATATAGAACATGTTGCTAAAATATTGGATTTTTTATTTGAAAGTGGGCTTTCCATCAAAACTATGAAAAAAAAATCTCATGCATATCAAGATCTAGCACCAGCCATTTTATCTACCTCTTACGCAGAAGTGCAATTTAGGAAAGGTTTATGATACCCCAGGAAAGTAAAATTTTCAATTTCATGGCGTATTTACAAAATGTGGTCATAATTCCAAAGCGCTTGCTAAATTCTCTTGAAGTCCTTCACCACCAACAGTATAACCTTAATGATCCACTTATCTCCCCTCCCTCCCACACAAACAAAATCCAAACATTGTCATATCTTCCAAAGGTATGTTAGGTATGTTTAAAGTGACCATGATCACCCCAAACCTCAAATTATCCAAATATGTCTCTGGGGTGTCCCCCAATGATTGTCTAACTGTGGAGTTTGTATTGCATGACCTTAACCCTAGTCAATCTGTTCCCATTTTCCTTTCACTAAGGGCTTGATCTTTCACTATAGAAGTTAATGAGAACTTTGCCCCTGTGTGAACTGATCACAGAATGAGACCATGATGGTAGAAGTCTCACTCCTATCCCAGCCTCTCTGTGAGGTGTAGCAAACAATGCAGTGGTTGGGCATTTGGTACATGATGGGGAATTTCCCAATGTGTCACGCTAGGATTATTTGATGCTGAACAAGTATGAGCCTATTACCAGGTCACACTCTCCAGTAACTGAAATAGGATGAAGTTTTGGTGGTTTGCCAACATTTAGTGTTGCATAATATTAGTTATATATTTGACAGATTATACAATATGATAAAAAAGCTGCAGCATTTTAATGTGTTTTGTCAACTCAATTACCCTTCTCACATTGTGCAATGCAAGTTCTGCGCTAGACTTTGCTTTTTTACAGCACCTTTCATCAAAGGATTTCAAAGAACATTAAGTAAGTTTCTAAGCTTCCTTGTGTGTCATATAGTCCCTTCCTTACTAGATGATGAAACTGTGGCAGAGAGAGGTTAAGTAACTTGTCCAGAGACAGACACACAGTGAAAGAATAGCAAAAATGGGATTAGAACCCAGGTGTCCCGCCGCCTAGGCCCTCATCCTAAGTAATAGGCATCTGTGAACATGACTTTGAGTGGTAGAACAACACGATTCAAGCTGTATGACAAAAACCCATAGGACTGACTCTGCTTACTAACGTGTAGTAGTAAATTTTTATGCTTTTGCATTATTACAGTCTAGAATATCATACAAACAGCTTTGCTCCAAAGCTGCCAGTAAATGGGGGTAGCCTGTAGAGGTTACAAAGAGAAGATCCACAGATGCTGGTCATCCTAAATATGTGCAGCCACTTCCTCCCACTATTGGAGGCAAGGCCATGTGACCTAGTGGTAGAGTAATTAGCGTGGGACTCAGGAAACATAGATTCTATTCATGGCTATCTGAGTGACGTTAGGCAACATGTGCTGTATGTCTCAGTTTCCCCATCTGTTAAATAGGAATAATTATATGGACCTCCTTTGTAAAGTGCTTTGAAATCTACTCATGAAAAGTCCTAAGAGCTAGGTATTATTATTATTTTAAATGACCTTACTTACAAATCTCTTGTTTTAATAGATTCAAAAATTTCATTTTTCTTGCATTCAGCACCCCAGATTTTAGGTTTGGGAGCTGAATTTAGGCTCAAGAGTGTCCAAAGAGCTCCCAAGCTATGAAGAAAAGCTGATGCACTTATTCAGCACAAGACAGTGGTGGGAGCCACACATATGTCTTCCTAATAGAAACAGATGGACCTCTATTATTATGCCCTCAAGGGATGAGATGTTCATGCATATTCAAGTTATTCTCCTAACTCATCACACATTCCAGCAATCCCATTCAGATCCATGTAGTAACAATTACAATGTGGCTGCTGTAGTCTTGGCAGATAATTTGAACCAGGGACTGGGTCACCTACATGGAGTGGGGTAAATTTCTGGTAACAAGCAGTGAGGTTTTTTAGCACTCACTTCTGCTTATGAATAATGGGCCACTTCTTCAGCTGCTGTAATTGACGTCATTCCACTGAAGTCGATGAAGCCATGCCAACATACAGCAAGTGAGGATCTCACCCAACACTTTTAAAATAAACATGTGTTTTGTTCACTTTATTCCCATGAATATTTTACACTATTACAGGGTATGGATAAAGACCAGACCTGGTCTGACTGCTCCTTTACATCAAATGGAAACAGCACCATCTCCCAGCTCTTTTCATTCTTAGCCATAAATGGCACCCGGATGGAAAGTATCTGGCTAAAGACAAATCCTGGGCAAGGCTGATGTGATGCTGCTGGGGTGAAGGGAAACACTTGAAAGAACTCTAACTCCACCTCACGCCATCACCTTGAGGAATCCTGTCTTCCCTCATGCAGAGACAATGAATGTCAGCCCCAAACCCTTAACGCTGGAGACGTCTGCACAAACTTCATCCCAACTAAATGGAGAGATTGATTCTTGCTTCTAACTAGAGACTGAAATCCTTTAAATGCTTGTGATTTCCTTTGATGGAAATCAAATTGACCCTGCTTTGGTGGTAAAATGTGTGGGAGTTATGCTTGACTCCACTTTATCCTCTAAAAAGCATATAAAACTCTTAAGATGTCCTTTTATCGTCTGAAGGACATTGGTAGGCTGCCTTCCTTCCTGCTCCACCGCCCCTCTGCTCCTGAATGGGTTATCCATGGTTTTTACTACTTCAAGGCTGGATTACCGTAATTCATGATTTGTTGTGATCACCTGATAATTTTTCTTTAAACAGAAGCTTCAGGCTGATCAGCATGTGCCCTCCCAAGCCCCTTGTTTATTAAAAAACAGGCCTGACCATCTTTAGAGCAACTACCATCAAACAAATTTGGTTTGCGAATGCTTGATGGACCTATAGCATGAGTTATGAGGCTCAGATTCCAAATACCTGTCACGCTCCTTCTGGCTCGGGGCTCCTCAGATCAAGGCACTGAGGCTATATATTGAGGTCCACGAGTCCCATCTTCATAATTGAGATCAATACTTTATAAATACAGCGTGGATTAAAGTCCTGATCCAACGTGCACTGGACTTGGTGTAAAACTCTGGATGAATTCTTTGGGGAGAGGTTTCAGTGGTAGCCATGTTAGTCTGTATCAGCAAAAAAACCCGAGGAGTCCTTGTGGCACCTAAGAGACTAACACATTTATTTGGGCATAAGCTTTCGTGGGCTAGAACCCAGATCATCTGATGTATGAAGTAAAAAATATTCAATTCTGTCCACATATCTATTCAAGGGACACCATCATAGGACCTAACCACATCAGTCACACCATCAGAGGCTCGTTCACCTGCACATCTACCAATGTGATATATGCCATCATGTGCCAGCAATGCCCCTCTGCCATGTACATTTGCATAGAGACTGTCCGGTTTGGCCAAAGAATAAATGACACAAATCTGACATCAGGAATCATAACATTCAAAAACCAGTAGGAGAACACTTCAATCTCCCTGGACACTCAATAACAGATCTAAAAGTGGCAATTCTTCTACAACAAAACTTCAAAAACAGACTCCAACGTGAAGCTGCAGAACTGGAATTAATTTGCAAACTAGATACCATCAGATTAGGCCTGAAAAAAAAAATACATATATATATATGTGTGTGTGTGTGTGTGTGTGTGTGTGTGTGTGTGTGTGTGTGTGTGTGAGAGAGAGAGACTTAACTAACATCTGGTGTGGTACAGGTACGTTCACAAGTGGTCATGTACTTTGGATTAATCAGTTTTGTCCAAGTATCATTGGGATTACATCACTGAAATGACAGACTGTGGGACTCTCTAGCATTGGAGGTTAGGTTAAGTGTATATGGGCTAGATTCACAAAGGTACTTAACGCACCTAAATCTCAGTTTTGGCTCCACTGCGATCCACAAAACTCCTGCTGAACCCTGCAGGCATCTAAACTCACTCATCACCTAAATTTCCAGAGAAAAAGTTCCCTGAGCACCTATGTTTCTGTCTCTGGCCATGCACACTGCTGCTTCCCAGTAGGTGTCCAGACACCTATCTCTTGCCTAAGTCCCAAAGTGATTCATGAACTGGGGAGAACAGGCAGTTGTCCACGTAGGTCAGGGTTCCCCAATGCAGTACCCACAGGCGCCATGGTGCCCGCTGGGGCGTCCAAGTGTGCCCACGTACTGGCCGGCGGACTAGCATCCGCCGAAATGCCGCCGATTTTCAGCGGCGACACCTCTGGATGACGCCGCTTGTCGGCGGCATTTCAGCGGATGCTCCACGTTCCTCCGTGGCTCATCATCTGGCGCCTGCCAGATGAAAAAGGTTGGGGACCACTGACCTAGGTCATATGGACAGCCTGATCTGGCAGGCATGCTCAGTTGTGCACTGGATGCCTCTCAGGGTCCAATTAAAAATCTGTCTGGAGGAGGCAGCCACCACTTTATAACTTTAGCCCAGTGGTTACAGCACTCATTTGGGATGTGGGAGACTCAGGTTGGTTTGCCCTTTCTGCCAGAGGGGGAGAAAGAATTTGAACAGGGGTCTCTCACCTCTCAGGAGAGCACCAGGATCAGAATCTGCAGCTTGCTGTGAATGGTAGGAACAGAGCCAGCTCTAGGTTTTTTGCCGTCCCCCCCCCAACCCTGGGCTCCCCCCCCCGCCCACACCCCCTGCTGCCCCAGCTCTGGCCCCCACCTGCACTCCCCTGCTGCCCCAGCCCTGGGCTCTCCCCCCACCCGCAACTCCTGCCGCCCCAGCCCTGGGCTCTTCCCCCGCACCCCCTGCCGCCCCAGCTCTGGCCCCCACCTGTACCCTCCTGCCGCCCCAGCCCTGGGCTCTCCCCCAAAGAAGGAATTGGGGGGACTAAATGGACGGTGCACCTCTCTATCTGAAGCCTAGCAAGGGAGGTATGTATCCCACTAGAATTTAAAATGAAAAGTAAGGGAGGGGAGGCTCTGGACCTGGGCAGCTTTAGATACAGTACCAGGATTTCCAGTTCTGAGCCATGGAAGCAGAAATTGACTTTTCCTCTCCAGATATAGCTAATATTCAGAAAGGGAATCTAGCACCTGCTTTCCAGATTTGAACACCTCAAAATTCAGGAGTGCTCAAGCTCAGTTTGGGCAGCTGTTACTTCATTTCCCCCAAATCAAATATCTGATCCACTGTAACTTGCTGTAGAAAAAGTAGAATAAATTGAGCAAGAAATGCTTCCCAGTGGTTATTAGGACTGGAATTGCTATTTTCAACAGCCATTGCTTTTTTTTTTAAGTTTTAGTTTTATTTGCTTAAAAGGAAGCCCGTGATAGTGCATTCCCCATAGAAACAAAGAATGGAACAAAAGAATAATAAAGGTACCTCAACTTTTCCTCATTTATGTAGGACAGTCTTATAATGTGCATCCAGATATCCTCCGGTCACACACGCTGAAAATTGTTCCACTTTACTGCAGTTCTGTAACCATATGGGAACCAGTCCTGTCTGTGTTCTGTGCACATCCAAAATTCCTGCTGAATGACCCGCTCTGGGAGCGAGTTACCAGTGACCCAGGGCTGGGGCAGCAGGAGGGTGCAGTTGGGAGGGGGAGAGCCCAGGGCTGGGGTGGGGGGCAGCAAAAAACCTAGAGCCGGCCCTGAACTTCACACCCCTCTCATCGGCATGTCCCAGGGTTGCCATAAGTGGCTCCACACCTAGCGTGCTGCTGGCTTTTGTGGATCACGTCTAAGGTGCCTATCACTCCCCATTCATTGTACAGGGAGTTTTGGTGCCTAACTCAGGATTTGTGCATCGCAATGGTGTTCCCTATGATTTTCACCTAACAGCAATGCCTACGTCCCTTCATGGTTCCAGGCCTTAGTGCTTAGATAGCACAGAGAGGAGCACAAGAGAAATCCACAGATTAGGTAAAAATAATACTTAGCCCTTGCATTAGATTTCTCACAGAGAAATAAGGCAGATGATAATCACTGGGTTTGATTCTCTCCTGCACCTGAGCTCTATTTGATGCGGAGAATGGGGGTCAGGGAGACAGTTCCAATTCCCTGCCTCGACAAGAGCTCTAATTTGCCCCATTGACAGTGTCCTTAATGGACACTGCAGAGCATGGGCACAGAATACGTATGTTTCTGCCAGATGGGAACTCCCCTCTGACAGGGGTATTTGCTGCTATCCAGTTTCCATCCCCTTTCCACCTCCTCTCTATACTGCAATCACAGGGTGCAAGTGTAGCAAGCCTTAAGCTAGCTAGCCTGGGTACTGTAACTTCATTGTGAGGTAACCATATGAGTAATTACCCATTGTTCTGGGCAGGCTTGTACAAGCTGTGGTGAAGTGCGCATTGCTGTGGCTTCACTGCTCCAGGACCTGAGTTGGCTAGATTCAAGCTAGCTCAGGTATGTCTACTGGATCTGCAATCACACTCCTTGATTGCAATATAAACATACCGTAAGTGGTACAAAGGGGCCAGACCCGATTAGAGAATCTGGCCCAAAGCATTCATTGCTGAGGTTGAATCCGCTTCCCATTTTGAGTCCAATTTTCAAGCCCCTTGAATTTCTGTGAAATTATGACAAAGAGACATAATTCACACATGGCTTTCCCTTAAAACTCAGGCTTCTGGCCCACTTACAACTCATCTGCACATCACACCAAGTTTTGTCTCAGGTTCAGGATTGTAATGAATTTTGCCAGGTTTCAGTTTTTATCATAAAAGGTTTGCAAAGCTTTAAGTTCAATGAAGAAGAAGATGCAAACCAGTTCCACTCCTAATATAAGGATGGATCAATAATCAGAGAAATACATTTTTCCATCTTAAACTACTGCATTTTGGTTAAATGGTACAAATCTGCTTCTGATTAATAACTACGCATGAAAGAGGAGGAAAAGCATTTTACGATCTATGCCACTGGGATGAAGTATTACTACTGTCACAAAGGATGTCACATTATTTCAGCAAGATGGCTTCTGACATCAGAAATGCCTCTCTCAACACCTTTATTTTATCAATGTAATTCACAATTGTTCTATACTGTAATTAATACAAAGCAAGAACAAAACAGCTCTGCAATCTCACCAATGAGAGGACTGTAATCCAAAATCACATTAGCATAGCAATATTTAGGAGCATCCTACAACATGGTGGTTCTCAAACAATTGTTGGTTGGCTACTTATGGGCTGCAGAGCATTTCCAGAAGGTTTGCAAAGGAGCTTCTGTCATAATAGTGAGGTATCCGTGAGACTTCATTATATCTGTAGCCCTTTTTTGACCAATTAAATTCACAAACAACCCCCTTGCTGCAGCCTCTGTGGCACCTTCATGTCTTTATTCAGCATTCCCTTTGCATACATTCAACCATGACCAAACTGCAGAGGAAATCAACATTGAAGAGCCAAATACACAGGAGTGCTGGATGTTATGTCCTGCGCTCTTGCAACATCATTCTGCAACATCACCAGGAGAGGTTAGAGCAATTGGGGCTGAGGACAAAGACAGGAGATTCAAAACTAATAATAAGAGTAAAATTCTAAATAGCACAGATAAAACATGGTAGGACATATCCGAGCATCTACTTATATCACAGTATACCCAGTTTATTTACACCCTGTCTTCATAATTCTGACAATATGATTTTTCCATACAACCAGGCACTATAACTGGTGTGGACTTGGGGGTGGGCATCCACAATCAGGTTAAGTGGCCTACAATACAATGCTCTAGCATCATCAACTAAACACCAAGGAAACTCCACCAAGGAATTTGCAGATAATTCATCTTCTATACATAGGTTCTTCCCTTAGCATAAATCAAAGAATTCTATTGGTAACAAAGTACATTAACCATGAGAAAAGAGCTAACACAATGGCTAACAAGAAATGTCTTTTATCACATGGCACATCTTTGGGAACATTGCATTGATCCCTCTGGATGCTACCATGTACTTTTCGACTCTCCAGAATTCATTTGCTTTGTGACATTATTCCAGACAACAAATTAACACTCCTGAAAGCGTTTAGTGATCAAAGCTTTCCCTTCACAAGTTTCTTAATAACAAGAACATGCCAGAGCTGTCTGGCTCCAGTTGGAAAAACAGTTTAGATGACACTTGAAGCTACTGTGGGAAGATGAGGAAGTTGGAGGAGTCCAATGTAAGTTGGTTTGAGAGCAGCAGAGCTCTTCTTTTTTGAATGACAACATTTGAAATGAAACGAACATTTTCATTTAGTTTAAGCTCTTCAAATATAAGTAATGACAGCCTGGATTAGAATTGATCAAAACACTGACATGTTCCTGTGAAAAAATTCACAGTGTTTTTGTGGCAAAAGTAATAAAGGGAAAGTAAGTGTTTGTGCAAAGTTCTTTACATTCTCCCTTCCTCTCCCATTTTATCTCCTTCCTTTTACCTTTTCCCACCATATATTTCATTCAAGATTCATTCATGGGGGAAAATGTCCAGGTTCTGAGCTGCTCTGCTCCAGATGTTATTACCTATAGTTGTTACCTATATGATGTTATTACCTATAGTTGTTGTTTTACTGCCTTCTAGTGGTGAGGGTTCAGAAACAAGTAGGGTGAGCTTTTTTAGCAAAACACAAACAAAAAAACAGTAAACCAACCAAATCAAAAAACACAGTTAAGGGAGTTAGGTACCCATCTTCCATTGACTTTTCAATCAGAATTGGGAGTAAAACTTTCAAAAGCACCTAAATGCCTTAGAAACCTAAGTGCCGTTGACTTTCAATGAGGGTGCTAAGGTTTAGATTCAAAAAGGCATTGTGATGCTCAGCAAATGGGGAGAGATTTTAGAATTGCAATCCATAAAGCTAGCACACTAGACGGGCAGTCCATTAAGCCAGCCTATGGGAGATGGAGTATTTATGCTAAGCCCCGCCCTTTTGAGATAGGCTCCTAAATCCCGGCTACAGGGAGGTGCCGAGCTCTGCTAGTGATCCACAAACCAGGGAAACATAGGTGCTCCTCCACCTAAATTGCATGTGGGGCCCAATCTGGTAGGGATATGCCACACAAAACAGCTGGAGGAGGAGAACTTCTCTTATAATCTTTAGCCTAGTGGTTAGTGTACTCACCCAGGATTCAGGAGATCCCAGTTCAAGTCCCCCACTCTGCCTGATGAGGAGAAGGGACCTGAATAGGGCACTTCCACCTTTGAGGTGAGTGCTCTAACTACTGGGGTATGGAATATGCTGATGTGGCGCTCCCTCAAGCTGTCCCACTGAAGTTGTTCCACTTTAATTGAATAATTAAATATTAATTGGTGATTGAGAGTTACAATGACTATAGCCTAGTGGTTAGGACACTCACCTGAGCAGTGTTCAAATCCCTTCCCCCATCAGGTGTGAGAGGGACTTGAATTGGGGGTTTCCCACATAACAGGTCAGTACCCTAATCATTGGGCTAACTATTAAAAGGGAGGATGAGGGCCTATCTTCCTCCAATTCATGGATTGCACTGGGGCTTGCGCACGAGATAGGCACCCAGACACCTGGAGCGAGGCAGCAATATGCATGCATAGGCTACATCTACACTACAGGGGGGAGTCGATTTAAGATACGCAAATTCAGCTACGTGAATAGCGTAGCTGAATTCGACATATCGCAGCCGACTTACCCCGCTGTGAGGACCGCGGCAAAATCGACCTCCGCGGCTTCTTGTCGACGGCGCTTACTCCCACCTCCGCTGGTGGAGAAAGAGCGTCGATTAGGGGATCGATTGTCGCGTCCCGACGGGACGTGATAAATCGATCCCCGAGAGGTCGATTTCTACCCGCCGATTCAGGCGGGTAGTGTAGACCTAGCCATAGAGGCGGAAATATAGCACCGAGTGAATGTAGGTGCCTATAGTGTTAGGTGACAGTTGAGGAGGAGTTTTGTGGAGCACAGTGGAGCCCAAAAACGGGACTTCGGTGCCTAAGTACCTTTGTGGATCCCATCCTAAGTCACTTGAACACCCATAACAACAATTGCAACAGTGCCTAACTTCGCTAGGCACTACAGAAAATTCCACCCTTAATGAAGATGGCTGACTAAACAGAAGTCTCTGCACTCATGTCATAAATATTTCAAAACATGCCAGTTGAGTCAGCGAAGTGTGTGGTTGCCTCTTATTGTACATGCATTTACAGAAAACCTCACAGCGTGTTGCCACTTGGAATTACTTGTGAGCAAGACAAATGACAAAAATTTGGTTTTTTTTTTTTAAACATTTTGATACATTGCAAAGTGGTTTTTCTTTTAATTTTACACCACATCGTTTGAGATGACATCAAACAACATAATTTGTCATGACAAGATATATAAAAAAAATTAAAGAGGGATTAAAAGAAAATCCAGTTTTGAGAGTCAGCTGGTTGGAAAAGGCTGTAATTTAAAGCAGAAAGGCCTGGGTTGGATTATTCTGACAAATTGAAAGGAGGCAAAAATTTGCCACATGTTTGTGAGGAGGATATGAAAGTGAGGGGATGCAGCGTTTTCTGGTGAGCGAGTACTAGAAGCCAAGAGATTCTAAACCCAGCTCTGCTAATAGGTCTAATTAATGGAGAAGGCCCAGCTACATTAAAAGCTATCTGAATAGTTACACTTCTCTGGGACAATGCAGTTCACAAAGCTAATGAGAATAGGGGACAAAACATTCTTGACTGAGGGGATCTGGTTATGTAACAAACTCCCAGAAGAGATTAGGCAAATCCAGAGCTTGATCTTTTTAAGGAAATGTACAAAATTTTCCTCTTGGAAAAAGCATTTCCACTACAGCAAAAATGACACTCAGTGTGATAACATTGACTCCCCCTCTACCTACTCCCCGCCCCACCACAGAAATACAAACGGTAACACGAACAAATCAACCAACCTACCAAAACTACACCAAGCAGAGTTTTTACCCCAAAAAGGAAGAAGTCCAAGAGATTCTATTATGCCCACTAGGGACTTTGCTATTGATTTACCACAGAAGGCACTCAGATACTGTGGTGATCGTATAAAACCCTAAGACACACAAACTGTGTGGATGACAAGACTTATTTACCCTCCTCAGAGGAGGACCATGGGGATTAGAGCAAATGTTTGTAGAGACCTTTGAAAAGAGTGCTATTGTTAAAAATACCAGCACACCTCTCGTTTAAATAATGAAGATAATGAAACTAAAATAATGATATTTTAGGTTACTGCAGCTCCTTTCATCCCGAATTTCTTCATTAACAATAAAAACAAAAGATCACTGAAGTATAGCCATAGTTTAGCAAACAACTGGCACTCAGCAGCACACGGCACCATGTAGAACGTGAAGGGGGAATTTTGGGACAGGACACAAGAACAAGCCCTTAATCTTACATGGGAATTTTAAGGGCCAAATTTTCAAAATAGCATCTTCCTTATACAAGCACAATCTATGACTTTCTGCAGGCAGAAATCTGGGTACTTGCACCTTAAACTACTGATTTGAAGTACAAATCAGGTACAGTGGTCAGAGATGCAATGATTCTGATGTACACCCATCAAATTTTGTGGGATCAAGTTTTGCCTGTCAAAAAGGGAGGGTTTTTTAAAATGTACCCTACATGTCCACATGGAGCCGACAGAACTTCCATTTCTAAGGACTCACTTGAGAGCCATCCATACAGCGTTCATGGTAGTTGATTTACTTTTTTCAGGTGGATAGAGGAATAAACCCAGCCTGCCAGGATTTTAACCTTAGTTCCGGAGAGTCTGTGTATGCCAGTCTTAAAACCTAGACCCACCTATGCTTCAGGTCAAGGAATGTATAATTTTGAGACGGACTCATGGACAAATTCCACTTGGAGATATTCAGGATTTCCAAATGGATATTGGCTTTTGGCCTGTGTATGTTGCAGGACAATTTTGTTTCCACCAATCCTTGCCATCTCAACTCGCATTACACCATGTTATGTTTTGCCTGAATTTAGGCCAGGTTTTTAAAAGCACAACTTTGTGGCCAAAGCCAGTCGTTTATATAAACGAGCTACACTCATTTAATAATCTAGCCTTTGGCCTCATGAAATGATACATCAGAACAAAACACATGAGAAAATGGAGCCCCAGTTAACACACCGACTGCAAATTGATGCTCTTGGTTCATGGTAACTGCTTTCAATCTGGGTGTTGCATATTGGATTATATTCCTCATGATTCAAAAGACAGAACGAACTGGGAAGAGGCTGTGGAGCCTACAGAAAGACACATAATCCTACTCAGCACCAGCCACTCATAGTAACTTTATATCAAGGGCTAGTAATTATCGTCAAGGAGAACAATAGAAACTAAGTGTAATTAGAAGTCTGGTTGTGATTAAAGATGAGTCAAACTGGTTTGGAATATGAACATAGAACTGTTTGGAAGTCCATTAACTACATAAAATGGATATAGATGTAAGGAGGGATTTTCAAAAGCACTCAGCTCTGGACTAAGTCTGCTCTCAGTGAAGTCAATGGAGTTTTATTGTTAGGTTTAATGGGAGCAGAGGAGAATTTTGAAAATCCTGCCCATATGGTTCATTTCGGAGATAACTCTGCTGCCATTTCTTTGCTGTCACTTTCCAGTGACCCTCTGTTACCAAGGTGGCTCTGCTACATAAGGGATAGTGTCAGGATCTGGGGGTTGTCCAGGGAGTGTTCACCCCTTATACGCAGTAAGCATATATATGTGGGGCAGGGACGTAGGATCCACTGCTGTGAAGATCTTCCAGTCTTCTTCCCCGTGGCAGGGCAGAATAGATGAAGGCTGAAGTAACCTCCATGTAATGGCACCATAGTCTGGAGGGAGGATTCATCTCAAGCATTCATCTTCTGCATGCTGCTTAGACTAGGAGCTGAAGTGAGGATTTGACCATTAACGTTTGTGCTAATACAGCTCTGTGGTACTTCCTGGAATAATATAGCAATCTGGGCTCAATGCATGGCAGAGATAGCTCATTTCAAACATTTTGTTGCAGTTTAACATCACAGGGGATTTGTATTAGGGCTACATCTGAGAGATGGCTAGGAAACATCAGCAAGTGGTCACTACTTTCTGTCTCCCACAGATGATATAGAACCTGCAATCAAACCATCCCTGGCTTTCTTTTGCCAAACTAAAACCTGACTGATAAGATTTTGTAAAAACCAAAGCAAGACCTCTTTAGCCCCTTTCTAGAGATGGTTTTATCACGCAACAATACTCACAAAGAATTGGTTACAAATAAGTTGGAAGCCATCATTTGTGCATGGTTCCGGAAAACATCTAGTTTGTGACAAAAGACATGAGGAGAAGAAGACGACAATGGAAGGTACCATGAAATACAAAACTTGGCGGACAAAAACTTTTTGTTAGCAGACATTGATCATGTGAATTACTTTTATCATGATGGAGCCTCAGGTGGACTCTTGCTTGGAAAAATAACTGATTTAAAAAAAATAAAAGTTAAATGGATTCATTGGTGGTGAAATGTTTAATAATGGGCCTAATAATGAAAGACTTTTATTCCCACAGAAGAGGTAAAGCACAGGCAGTAGGGATACAAGTTTATCTATCTTACCGTATGTGAAACTCTGTATTAACCTGTATTAACACTCTACACACTACTGTAATGATCTTTGTACAAAATATGTCTTGTGAGGTATCATTTTGCCCGATGTATGTAAAAGATGTGTGTTAAGAGCTATGATTATATGCTGGAATTATGACAAAAGTGTGTGTAAACCAGATATGTCCAGGAAGCTATTAAACCAGCTTATCATAAACAAAGGAATGCGTGTTTACCTCAATTTACACATAAGCAGTAGACTGGACCATCAAGACAGCAAGGGAGGAGATGGCAGGAAACAGAACTATTTGCATTTCAGAAAATAGAAGTGGGGAAAGAAAGAACATAGAGCTTCCTTCACCATCAGGCTCTGTGACACCTTCCTCACTGCTTAAATAAACTTTACTTTGTAGGGTAAACCTCTGAAGAATCCATTTCAAAGGTGTGCTGGTCTATAAAGACAAAGGTTCTGAACCTCTAGTGATAAGCAATTTAATCAACTGAGTGTATACCAGGTTACTATATTATAAAAGTGTATCTAGTGAAGTCTTTTCTGAAAGCTAATGACACTCTGGTGATTAATGTCTTTGTGAAATGTCTATAGTAAACCTATATGAGGAAATATGGAAACTAAATGATATTGTATTTTAAAGTCTATGGCAAGACAGAGAGAAACAGTTTCCCGCCAAGACAGGAGAGAAGGCAGCTATTTACTTGTTTCCTATGTAAATTAAGGATGGTGGAATCAAAACAATGGGAGCCTCATTTACATACAAGGGAATGGGAAGCCTACAGGAAGGGAAGAACAGCATGAGATCATCTTGCCTCTTAAAACAAAGTCATAGAACTTTGGGAGATATAAGACAGAAGCCATCTTTGGCATCCACCACTAAACAGAGACAAGAAATCAGAGCTCTTACAAGCTGAGAAAGATGAGGTCCTTCAATCAAAGGTGGATTGAAGTGTTTGGAAACAGAATATAGGTGAGCAAACTGCTTAGGCAAACCCTATATTTTGCTAGATCAAGTTTCAGACTTTTCGATGTGTGTTTTCACTAGGGTGACCAGATCACCCAAGTCAAATATCGGGACGCAGGGGGAGGGTGACGTGGGGGGGGGGGGGAACACCCTTCCTCCACAAGCGCTGGAGGGAGGCCCGGGAGACGCAGGGGAAGCGCGGAGCCAGGGTGAGTGAGAGTCCGGCCTGGCCCCGAGCAGGCAGGACTCAGTTGGGTGGTAGGGAGAGGAGGCGGGCGGCCCGCAGGGCCAGGCGGCGGCTGTTCTCCCCCCCGGGCAGCGGGACTCGGGATCAGCCGCTGCTGCAGCTCCCCACTGCCACGGGGGGAGGAAGCGGCCGATGGCCAAGCTCGGCGGCTGCAGCTCTGGCGCCCGGACCCGAACCCCCCGAGCCGGGGCCTGCTATTATCATTTTTGGTTCATGATGACTAAAAAAAAAAGTCATTCTGTTTTATAATCCCCTTGAAAGTGATACCCTCTGAATCAATTGTCTTAATGTTTTTCATCTGAAGGAAGAAAGGTAAGACAGCGCTACGCTGCATTTTCTTTCTATTTGGGGGGGGGGAGCTGGAAATAATCTGGAGAAAAGTTTATTTCCAACTTTCCAGCCCTTTTTTATATAATTAACAGGATGTAAGAGCCTTAGACATAACAAATAGAGGTTGGAGAAAACCACAAACTCGCCATATGGGGTTTAGTTCCTGTTTACTAGTATCCTGTTTACAACATGGGCTTTGATGGTCAGATCATCAGGCCTCTCATGTTCCCAGCAAGGCTGCGCTTATTCTGTACTTATTTATGGCGGGGAAGGATTTTTAATAAAAAAAATGTAGAGGAAACAGAGCAGAAAGAGATTATAACAATATGTATCATTACAGAAATGCCAGGCTCATTGTTACAGGATCACACATTGTTTTGTGTGAAGATGGTAAGGCAACGTCAATTAGCCGCCAGAATAGCAACATGGAACAAATCCTAGCTTTCCCTCCCATGTCAAAGTCTGGGCTGCATAACCCATCCGGCAAAGCAATGGGGAATCACCACCACTTGTGGTGTCTTTCTACCAGCTGTGCTTGCGATTTCACAGTTGCTAGAGCGCTCGGTCTCTTCATCTCTGCTTGTGGTCCAGTGGCAGGAGAATGCGATCCTGAGTCAGGAGATTTGGGTTTTAACTGCGCCTTTTGCACAGAGGAGGAGCAAGTGGGACTTGATGGACCTCAGCGGCTTGTGGGATCAAGCCGTTTATTCTAATGGGCCTGAGTCTGATATTACTTAAACTGGCCTTACACTGGTGTAACTCCATTAATTTCATTGGAGTTACTCTGATTTATACCAGTGTAAGTGAGATCAGGTTCTGGCCTTATATATCTGATTTAAACAATTCCATTGTATTGCCAAGTCCAGTGTTTGTTACCACAAGTGCAAAAAAGCCATGGGCCAGATCCTGAGGTGTGACTGAACTGAACAGAGCATAAAGCTCATATTTATACTTCACTGCTCCTACTGCCGTGTGCTGGGAGGGACAACCTTGCACTGTGTTAAGGCTGCTGAATGGCAGGTCTAATTTATGCCAGCTACAAACATCCATAAAGAGCTGAACTTGCAGTCAAAGACAGGCACGGTACACGGGCATCTTGCCACACCCTCTTTCCTCACTTCATCAACAGCTGGGGAGTGGAGTAGCATAAGAACCCCATACATCAGCTCTACAGCACTGAGGTAATCTTTCTAGGCCTAGTTAACTTAGTTTTAGGGACAGATCCACCAGCCTTGTGCCATACCACACTGGAGAATCTGGCCTCATATTTCTGTCTATTGACCCTTAAATACATCTAATGCATTTGAGTTTTGTGTCTAGCAATATTAACACCTAACAAAAGTGTTACACTTCTTCCTATTCCACATGAATATTTTGATGCCTGTTTACGGAGACAAAAGTAAGATAGCAGTTATTAGTTTTAACAGCCAAATGGACACATTTCTGCTTACTGTAAAATTGTGAAGGATGCAACGCTATAAAGCTGGAGCACATGTTTGCATCTGAAGGACAGATGTGAAATTCACTTCACACTAACTTTTTGCATGAAGAAAGAATCACTGACTCCAGGGCATGGTTCATCTTATTATTTTCTTAGATGAGTCTGGAAGAGAGAAAAGGGAGTCAAAAGAGCTTTCATTAGGGATTTAAGTTGAGGAGTAATTTAAAGTTATGGGGTATGGGGAAAAAGGTGATGCACTTAAGAAATTATATTCTAATATCTTTAGAATATGTCACATATTCTTTAGTTGATGTCACATCATATCAGAGGTCAGTGGCCTGGTACCTTCATAATGGGCTAACTAGATATAGGGTGATAATGTAGTGCTTGCATCTGGATTAGGACGGAGTTTAGCTCAGGGTTGGGATCCGATGGTACCAAAATCCTGAGAGCTGATCTTGTGGGAATGTAGTCCCAAATAGTGATAATCTTGCAATATCATCTAATCTTGTGATAATCCCATCTTCTTCGGCTGAAAGCTTGGCCTCAAGCACAGACCCTTTTTCAGTTTGGAACCCTAGTTGGAACCAAAACGATAAGGACGAGTTCTGATCTTGGGACGTTTTTCCCGCAACTCCTATGAAAGTTGGAGAAACTTGAATTCGGTGTTGTAGTTATGATAATCTCTAGCTATCACTTTCTGCTACTTATCATATTCAGAAAAGGGCATCTACTCTTTTTACAAATAGCTTCCAATTTTTTTCCCTCTTCTGTTCTGAATAACCTATGACAAATTTGTAAATTTCTTTCAGTAGCAATCTCATTCTGTTGTACTTGGCATATATTGATTTTTTTTCTCTCGTGTTTCTGATGGAATTGAGATTAATACAGTAGGATTAGGATTTTTTTCCTTGTAGTAACTTTTTAATGACAAGAGCAGGGATTTAAAAGAAAAATTGAGAATCTGGAAGGTTTTTTCCATCATTTTGAAACCATGTGCAACTTAGAAAGTAGCAAATGCATAAGTAAATGCAAACTTTCAATCTTAAATGAACTCAAACTTTGTTACAAATAGAGCTGAAGAAATTATACACACCGTATGTAAAATATCTAATAAATTTAACCCAGTTTATTGCTTGCAAATCATTTGCAAACACGCTTTGATTTTCTGAATTTACTCAGTATTTGTAATAGTTCACATCTAAAGCCATATTACTAAATCTCATTTACAAGGTTTTATGTCCTACATTATATGAATAAGGCCAGATCAACTGGTGAAATCAACGGAGCAATGCCAATTTACACCAGCTGACAATCTGGTCCTTGCATTTCATATGGTTAAAAAAAATCACTTCCTTCTGTATCAGACAAAATATGGTGACATGAGGGCTATCATGCTTCCTTTCTAGCAATAATTCATTTTCTAAACAAAGAGAATTATTCATGGCTTATGAAAGGATAGGAAAGCCCCAATGACTCAAATGGCATCACTTTAAGCAGTGTGGTTTGACGAGTATATGACAGTCAGAACAAACCATCCTTGGGAAAATCTGGAAGGGGACAATCATTCACCCCTCCCCCCAGCTTCACTTTTTTTGTCTGTGGATTGTTTTAGTGCTCATGAAACGTGCTGCATTGACAGCTCTGGAGACCCTAATCAATTGATAGCATTAACTGTTACATATACTGCATCATAAATGTGCATGGCATTTAAAAGACAAATAAAAATAATAATATGTTTAGGCGGGAGAGATAACAGGATAGAGATAAATTCAGAACTCCTGATTCTCACCTCTATAAGTGAAGAGAAAATCAGGCCCTAAAGGAGTTACTTCAGATTTAAACCAGTGTAATTCCATTGGCGTGAATTCCCCTGTCACTAATACCATGGACATGGAGACAAGGTCCCATTCTTATTCTTATTCCTCCGTGTCAGGACTGAGACACAGTTGCGCTGGTCCCTGTGCTGAGCGTACCAAAAAGGTCTTCAGTAGTAGTAACTTTGGTGACTTTATGTGTGTGTTATGGACAGCTGGCCATTGGAAAGAAAACCAACCAATTCACTTCATGTAGGCCAGTGAGTTAGTACTGCCCTGGAGTTAAACAAGCAATTAAGAGGTGGAATGTGCAATAACCAAATGCCAGTACCTGTAGCCACTCAACTTCTAGTAATATTCCATAAAGTCAATGAGGGGGTATATGTTTCTAGACAGAATCTGGCTCAGTGGGGCAAAAGCATCCCTCCCTGGTTTAACTCCACTGAGCCTCACTTGAATCATAGAATTTGAGGCCAGAAAGGACCACCAGATAATCTAGTTTAAACTCCTATGTAGCCCAGGCCACTAAACACCCCCCAGGCCACCCACCAAGCCCAATGATCAGAATTATACCAAAATATTACAGCCCATAGGAGACTAAACTGTAATATGCTGCAGGCAGAGAACAGGAGGGACTGAGATGCACCAATGCCTGAGGACTCTTCAACGTGAATTGAGGGCACATGGCTACATTGCAGGAGGAACTCAGCACCTCACAGGGCCAGCCTAACTAATCAATCATCCCTCAAAACACTCTTGTGAAGTCATTAAACATTTTACGTTGATAAGTATAAGGGACTTGCACAACACTGCAGTGAGATAGCAAGAGATATATAATAGAAGCCAGGGGTCCTGATCCCAAGTCCCCTGCTATAGCCACACACACACACACACCTTATAACAGACACACTAGAACTGTGAAACCTATTGTGCCATTTCCACTCATTGCACCAATGCTACTAGCTGTTATGAAAATATAATTCACTTCAGAGATATCCTACTTAGGAAGACTTAAAATAGCCAAGAAGTAGGCCAAAGCTATCACTTTTATTATATTGTTATTAAGGATAAGCATTTCAATTTTATATTGAGCTGAAGTGTGTAGATTTCCGGTCATCTATTTGCCACAGGTCTTGAATTGCTGCCTTTCAGCAGGAAGTGTGGATTCATCTTTTTTATTATAATTTAACATCCTTGATGTTGATAATAAATCAGCGTAACAACTTCTGTCACTGTTAAGCTCCAAAATATCAAATCAAGCTATTGCACAACCACATACACTGCCCTCTGTGCGGCTTGCTGTTTGTTCTTTGTGATTTTTTTCTTGGAGTCAGTTGCCTCAATTTTTGCTCTACAGAACTCCTGTTGTCCCACCTAACTCCATATACAAGACACCCTGTGTGACAAGACTGTCAAAAAAATGCAGAAAGGACATCGTCGTTCATTAATTTACTGAATGGCGCTAAGGCCAGTGCTTTAGCAGGGAAAGTCATTTCTGGGGCCCTAACCTTATCTCTGAGCTGCCCCCCAAGGGAAATCTCATGAGACCCTTCCATCAAAGAGCAAGTTATACTAAGTAGAGCCGGTTGGAAATTTTTCAACAATTTTTTTGATCATAAAATATCGTGTGTTTTTTAACAGTGAAACTGTTCACAGCAAAGGGTCAGCTTCGACAAATTTCCTATTTTGAAATTTTCAAAATGAAAAAGTTCTGGGTTTTGGTTGAAAATTCCTTTTTGGTTAGAAATATAAGTTATTTTATACTAGAAAAATAAAGCCCAAGATCAAAACGAAATGTTTTAAAATGATCTAAATGAAATATTTTGATTGACATGATCAAATACAAAAAACCGCCAGATTTTTGATTCACCATTTTTAAAGAGATTTTGACTTAATGCACTAATTCAGGATGGGAACTTCTTTTCTAAATCTTAAAAATTCTCACAGGATGAAAAGCCATTTCCCACCCAGCTCTAATAAGGGTGAATAGGGCTGCAGTTGTATCATATGTAATATGCCAATGAAAAACAAAATCTACGTTAATAATTATGGGATAAATTTAAAAATTCAACAACAATAAAGGCCAGATTCTGAGCTGAGTTATGTGGATTTAAATATAAAAATACTCAGCTTCAATGGAGTTATTCAATATTTATGTCAGTGTAACTAAGATTGGAATCTGCCCCATAACATTAAATTCCTGTACATGAACAGCAAGAAAAATCAATAGAGGGCACTTATATTAGAGCATAACTACAGTGCAGTCAGTGAGGCAGTAATTATTTACACCATCTGAAGATCCAGTCTTCTGAGTCTGTCATTGGAAGTTACCTTTCCAGATGGCAGGATGCCTGTTTCTGGATTTATGACACATGTCTATAATCCACTCGTTTTGTAGCCCTAATGCATTCACGTGAAATGCCAAACAATAATGTGGATGATATGTTTTTATTATAAATTGCTCTGAGCACATAACTATACCAAGATAATTTTCCCTCTCTTGAAATTAATGCCAAAACTTCCACTAACTCTGGTGGGATAGAACTGGGCCCTTTATACCTGCCTTGGCTTAATAACAAAAACAAGATGTTTCCTGATAAATCTAATGCATGAAGCCTGATTCTTTTTTCATGCTGGTTTACAACCCTTTGCCTGCAGTAGTTCACTCTCATTTGCATCGTCATACATTACATTAGAATCATTAATTTAAATACTGTAAAGGAAATAAAGAGAATGCAAGTATGAGTGAAAAATGGAACATCCACAAGCTTCAGCTCCCTGGCCTTTGCCAACCAATTTTTGGTCCTGAAAGCTCCTGAGAACTGCTCTTCTGACAGGATTTCCGCTGCATCCAAAATGGAACTGGAAAATAGGCTGTTCTTGGAGAAGGCTCTGACTCACAATCAAAACCACTGAAACAAGGATTCAAATCCAAACTCCTTCCCACTTCCAAATTCAATGGGGTTCAGATTAGAGGCTCCAGTTTTTGATTCATCTCCAATCTATAAATTATAAATTGCACCTTAGATTAGGATAGTGTTTTGTTCTTGTTTTGTTTTTAACTTTTTTATCCTGTAGTGAATTATCAGACATCAACAGGCAGACGTTCACAATGGAACGGCTGTCACAATCTTAAAACTCCAGGGGCCTTAACTATGATACTATCACACGTGCAACTGTGCTGCATCTGTAGAAAATCTTAAACAAAATACAGTATTATCTCCTCGGTAACCATGTTACTGCATTAAAGTTGCTTATTAGTTTCCTAATTAAATTTCACAAACTTTATAACTGTGACAGATTCTTGGTGATCTTTTCTGCAGTAATTTAGACGGGACGCCGGAGGGAAAGGGTGGGGCAGCCCGTCTCATTTCATGCCAAGATTCTGTGCTACCAGTTACACTCGTCAATCTCTTGCTTAAGCATTTAGCAGTTATAAAGAACTCATTAAAAAGGCTTAGATTTATTAGAAGCACCTCAAGCTCATTAAGAAGTCAGAAAAAATGTGAAGCCCTTGCATCCACATGCTCTTTATGAAGCTATCAGTTAGAGCTGACTGAAAAGTGAAAAAATGTTGATGTTTTATTTTATTAAAATTTTGCATTGAGGTTTTTTTTAAAAATTTGCCAATTTTTCAGCAGAAAAAAAATGTTCAGCTTTTGGGTTTGTTTTTTCCCCTTTTTTCTCCCCCCCCCCTTGTTTTCCAATAGCAAAATGGATAAAGTGGGGAAAAGAGGAAAAGCTGAGGAGGAAAGGCGGGGGAAGGAATGAAGGGGAAAGGGGAAAAAAAGAATCATAGAACTGGGGAGAGACCTTGAGAGGTCATCTAGTCTAGTCCCCTGCACTCATGGCAGGACTAATTATCTAGACCATCCCTGACAGGTGTTTGTCTAACCTGCTCTTAAAAATCTCCAGTGATGGAGATTCCATAACCTCCCTAGGCAATTTATTCCAGAGCTTAACCACCCTGACAGTTAGGAAGTTTTTCCTAATGTCCAACCTAAACCTCCCTGGCTGCAATTTAAGCCCATTGCTTCTTGTCCTATCCTCAGAGGTTAAGAAGAACAATTCTTCTACCTCCTCATTGTAACAACCTTTTACATACTTGAAAACTGTCATGTCTCCCCTAAGTCTTCTCTTTTCCAGACTAAATAAACCCAGTTTTTTCAATCTTTCCTCATAGGTCATGTTTTCTAGACCTTTAATCATTTTTGTTGCTCTTCTCTGGACTCTCTCCAATTTGTTCACATCCTTCCTGAAATGTGGCACCCAGAACCAGACACAATACTCCAGGCCTAATCAGTGCAGAGTAGAGAGGAAGAATTACTTCTCGTGTCTTGCTTATAACACTCCTGCTAATACATCTCAGAATGATGTTTGCTTTTTTTGCAACAGAGTTACACTGTTGACTCCTATTTAGCTTGTGGTCCACTATGACCCCCAGATCCCTTTCCACAGTACTCCTTCTTAGGCAGTCATTTCCCATTTTGTATGTGTGTAAGTGATTGTTCCTTCCTAAATGGAGTACTTTGCATTTGTCCTTATTGAATTTCATCCTATTTACTTCAGACCATTTCTCCAGTTTGTCCAGATCATTCTGAATTTTAATCCTATCCTCCAAAGCACTTGCAACCCCTCCCAGCTTGGTATTATCCACAAACGTTATAAGTGTGTCATTATCTATGCCATTATCTAAATCATTGATGACGATATTGAACAGAACCAGACCCAGAACTGATCCCTGCGGGACCCCACTCGTTATGCCCTTCCAGCATGACTGTGAACCACTGATAACTACTCTCTGGGAATGGTTTTCCAACTAGTTTTGCACCCACCATATAGTAGCTCCATCTAAGTTACATTTCCCTAGTTTGTTTATGAGAAAGTCATGCAAGAGCGTATCAAAAGTTTGACTAAAGTCAAGTTGTACCACGTCTACCCTACCCCCTATCCACTTCCCCCCTATGTAAGGGGGTGGGGGGATCAAAAGTCAGAAACTGGAATAAAAAAAAATCTTTTTTTTTTGTAGCTGAAAAATATTTAAACTTTGAAAAAAATTAAATTTCCTGTGAATATTTTCCATTTTTGAAAAAAAAAAGCTATTTTTCATCAAAAAAGGTTTCAAACAAAAAAATTCAGTCACCTCTACTCTTAACCAAATCACTGTCTTTAATTACAACTAAATGGATTTTGGGGGGTGGAAAAGGTTAAACATCTAAAACTCTATTGGAATACAATAGTAATAGGTTAAATTCAATTAAAAATTTAAACTGGCACAAACGTGACCACGGCCAGAAACACTGATTCTTTTAGATCTTGCACAAACTTTGGTCTTGATCCAGCAGGGCTGTGTGCTGAGGGCCCACAATACTAATGAAGTCATGATATCAGTGACATCTGAAGTCAATGAGACTAGAGGGGTCTCAGCACTTTGCAGGGTAGGGCTCCTTACCTGACTGAAGATGAAAACCAGCCCTGTAATACTAACAGGAAGATTGCCAGAATATCAGCAAGAAACCCCTTGCTTCATAAAACAAATATGCTTTGCAAAACTGGAGTACACCTTCAGACACAAAGGTACAATCCTGGCTCCATTCAAGTCAATTGGAAAACTCCTTTAGACTTCAGCAAGGCCAGGATGTCATCCATGGAAGAATGCGTTGGCTTCAGTAGATCAGAAAATGGTCAGAAAATGGCTTTTTTTTTCCTTGGGAAAAAAAAATTCTAGTCTTCATTGAAAAAACCAAACAGAATATTCATCCAAAAGCTTCTGAACAATGAACATTTTGGTTTCCAGGTGAAAATTTTTGCTTTCAGTTTTCCAATGGAAAATTATTTATTTATTTATTTTGAGAAAAGCAGACACTTTCTCCAAATATTTGCATTTAGTGGAAACCCTAACTATCGGTCAAAAATAAGTGGTGATGGAAAATTTTCTCTCAGACCTAATTGTCGTGTATCTTTGCAATGTAGTTAGGGTGACCAGATGTCCCGATTTTATAGGGACAGTCCAGATTTTTGGGTCTTTTTCTTATATAGGCTCCTATTACACCCCACCCCCTGTCCTGATTTTTCACACTTGCTGTCTGGTCACCCTAAAAATGTAGTGCCAAGTATGACCTTCGGGCAGTATTCAGAGCTCCACTGGACTTAGCATACCACATAGGCTTCTGCCCTTGGGCACATTAAGCAGATTGGTGTCTGACAGATTCTGTATTAAACATCTTTTTTCCTGGATATGGTGTTGTAAAATCAGTTGACAGTGAAAGAGTGGGGAAGGAAGCCAGGCCATTGTTTCATTTCCCCTCCTGTAAACTGCTGAAGGGGGTTCATGGTGAGGCATCCCCTCTTCTGGTCTGCCAGAGGGAAAGGCTGGGCTGAGT
Source organism: Chrysemys picta bellii (assembly GCF_011386835.1). NCBI lineage: Eukaryota > Metazoa > Chordata > Testudines > Emydidae > Chrysemys > Chrysemys picta. The sequence continues at coordinate 43,244,993 of NC_088803.1, read as the reverse complement.
TGCACTGGGCCTTGAGCAGCTTTGATTTGCTTGTGCTTCTGTGTTGCCCAAATCACAAGAGTACCCAAACTTTTAAGTTCTTATTGGAAGTGAAGCAGAACTTTGAACCTTTCAATCCACACCAATCTTCCCCTTAAGGTATCCGGTCCAGTAGTTCAATATGTACATCTTTAAAAGCCTTTTAAAAAAACATTTGCCTGCAAGTTACAGCTGTGCTTACTCATGGAAGTATGGAAGTGCCTTTGGTTTTGCATTCATATTTAGTAATATTAACGAATCAGTGAAATACATGATATGCCAGAGTGAAACAATTATACAACAGTCCATTGCAAGGGGTTGAGAAACTCAACACAGCTTTGCAAGAGAGAACAAAAAAAGATTAAGGTCAGCTTTTTAATGCGGGAGACTCCCATGGTATAATGAAGCACAATGCTTGCCAACTTCAGGGCCACCAAGCTAGCAGGTAAAAATACAATCATGTGACCACTTATTAGAACAAGTCTTTTTCTTTTCCCCATGATATCTATGCTCATTCAAAATGTGCAGCAATAAATCAAATTAGATCAAATGCAACTATCTGAAAGGAAGCCACATCATAATCAGCTTTAAAGTTTTCCCATCCAAATGAAAAAACAAAAAAGGGGGAAAAAAATCAGTACAGCACTAGAGTAAGTTAATATGTGCATCTAACCCATTATACTTGGCTTGAAACTATAGAAAATAATATGTGATAGTAGCATGTAAAGACAGGCTCTTATTAAACATAATTACTCAGGATCTATCCTGAATCAGTTAATCCATCTTGTTACGGACAGACAATTTTACTAGTACTCCCTGACTTTGAAATTAATGGGAATATTAATAAATGTTACCTACTTATATTTTGATTATTTTCATGAACTACAGTAAACACACGGGAAATATGATTAAATTAATGAATGGTTTGTCACTTTTCTTCTTTATTGCTTGATATCTTCCTCTGGTTACATCATTCATTATTGCTGACGGGCCACATTTTCAGCCCAACGTCCAATTTTTCATACCTGTTTTTTGTGTGCAATTGATTGTATGTGCAAAAGTGGTGCACACTTATTTTGCACGCACAGTCATTTCCAGGCAGGCAGGGAGGGGTAAAGGGGGCAATCGCCCAGGGGCCTGGGTAATTTAAAAGAGTCCTAGGCATGCATGGGGTGGTACCAACGGTGACGAAGGCAGCCAGGCGGGCATGTGGAAGCCCTGGCTGTGCCGGAAGATTGCCCATTGACTGTTCTGCCCTGGAGCCCAGAATTGCTGTCAGCAGGCCTGTTTCCAGGCTCTGACTGGGCAGTTGGGAGCCCAAATTTGCACACATGGTGGTTAAGTGCATGAAAAATGGGTTCATGCTTATTTGTGCAGTGAGATGCAGATGCAAAACTGGACGTTATTGCAAGGATAGTTGAAAATAGTCCCAGCATTTCTGGGCTTTCATATGATTTTACTAGGCTTTTACAAGAGTAATATGTACGTACTATATCATAGCTATTGATACAGTTTTTAGAGCATGGTGTTAGTATTAAAACATATCTCCGGTGTTACATGACAAGCCCATGCTTAAAACTCAATATTTAATTTAAAACAAATATGAAATCTGTCTCTGGGAGCTCACCACATTGATTGAATATATGGTTTTACATTTTCAGAGGACACTCAAAGATGTTTTCAAAATTTCAGGAGCATCTGTTTATGTGGAAAGGAGCATTAGTTGCATATGAAAATCGCATATGTGGGAACTTGTGCAGTCAATGGATTCAGTAAATCTCCCCGTACACAACTGTTGTAAAATTTGGTCCTAATCATCCCTAATTTAAGTTTAAAGTGTTTCCCCTCTCCACCTCCCACCCACTACAAAAATAAACAAATACATAAAAATAAAATTAAAATCAACACTTTAGAAATGGAATTTGCCTAGTTCCTGAGGTTTCCTCTGACTTACTCACCCAATATAATTTCAGGTTCTTTTGGGATCTTTTGACCCCCCCCATAGTGTTATACCTTAGTTGAACTCTAATAGGTTAATGAAACAGGTAGAACTCCCACTACCCTACTGTATTTGTTTGTTTTGGGTGAAGTTACACCCAGTTTTAAACTGCCACTGTAGGAGAGTCCCAACTTGTTTCACTATCAGTTGATTTTGATAATCTGCCAAGCAGCTAATCCTGCCTGACATGCAACTCACATGATATAACTCACCTGCACTTCATCAAAGCAGTTAATCTGCCTTTAGTTTTAAAAGAAATAAGTATCATCCTGCCAACAGTTGTTGCAGGCGCCTGGAAAACATGTTTGCAAAGGATTCTGCTTCGTTTATCTTCAGAAACTTCATCACTAGCGTTTTGACCTTCATTGTAACGGCACGGGGCCTTCTTTTATGGAAATGATCCATGAGGCAACACAGGTGCATGCTGTCCACCTGATTCCAAAAGGAATGGTTCCCTGCTAACACAAGTGCATCATTTCCATCTCTTGGCCATGTGATTACTCTCTTCCACAGGATTTTGCCTTGTTCTCTTAGTTGAAGGACACCTACAGTTGCAATAGCAATATATTGTTTGCCTGTAGCATGGCTTTCTTCCCCCATCAAGTGTTAATGAACTTCCTGTCCTTGTTCCTGCAGTAATTGTAAAGGCATGTTGGAGAATATTCTGTCCACACTTTATTAAAACTGAACAGTCTGATCCTGCACTCCCTGCTCAGGAAAACATACCTCTGATTTCATTTGGAGTTAACTTCCATTGTAAGGATCATACACTTGGATTTAATTCTCCAAGAGCCTGATTCAAAGACTCCCATTTACTTCAGAGGGAGTAAAGAGCCCTAACTTCCTTTCTAAATTTCATAGACACAAGGAGATAAACAGAACTCAGACATAAAGAGGAATCTTTCACACAAGCAGAGATTGGCTGCTGACCAAAGAAGCGAGGCAACCTTTAATTAATTAAATGTTGCTTCCCATGTTCATCAAAATGTGGCATTTAATTTGAAATGACAGAAAAGAGCATCTATGCCGCAGTACCATGGAAAACTGGTTAAAAATATTAACCCCATATGTGTGATTAGAATGCCTGCGCATAATTCTGCTAATGATAATGGCGTTGCCATCTCTATGAACTGATTGGATTAATATTTGTAGCTTGAAATAAGAGAAGAGCGGATGTGGGAAAAGGCATTTTTCTATTATTTCCAAGACAATGTGCCCAGTTATAGCACCTCATGCTGTTTCATGTTTTATTGAAGCCCGCTTCCACTTGACTTTCTGGCTGAGGATCTAATCGTGTGAGGTGCTGAGTACTGCCTGGGAGTTGCCCACTGCACTCAATTCCTATGGCCTTCCAATGGAAATGGAAGTCATTCAGCATCTCTCAGGAAGCTCTCAGCACGCTGTAGAATTGGGCCCTTAATTAGCTACTGTGGAGTTTCAAAGCAATGCACACAAATCCTGCTATACGTTAATGAGATTTGTGCAACTATAAAAACATAAACCAAGGAAGTCAAAGATACAGCCAAATCTGCATCAACTCGCCAGTTTGATCCAGAGTTTTAAGAAATTTAAAGGGGAAATATTCACAGTCATTGCAAATGGTTATTTTGTTGATTAAAGCTTTGAAGAGAGGGAGCTGAAGTGTCTGCCATGTTTTTCAATGACACAGAAATGTTCACACCTTAGAACCACTTTAGAAAAGCTGCAGGGGTCACAGGGAGCAGACGTGAAAATGCATGAATTCTGCAGCATATGGCTCTATCAGTGGTAGCAAGCGTGGGAGTGCTTGTGTAGACAGGCTCCCAGATATTGTAACAACGATGCCCTGTGACCCTGCTCTGAACAGCTCTGGATGGCATGATGGTCAAAACACTGGTGGCCACTTGAGTCAGGTCTTCACTAGCACTCCCATTGTTGCTATCTCTCGTGGAGCAGCACAAGTGTCAGCAATGGTGGGAAGTTTTAGCAATAAAAGGCTAGTGAAGAAAAAGCTAGAATGAGACTTAAAGGAAAGGAAAGGAATGGGAGGAAACAGGATCTGACCCAAAGAAAATATTATTAGTAAAATAATTATTGTTCCGAGCTCTTTTTATCTGTAGGGCCTGGTCTACACTAGGGGGAGTGTCGATGTAAGATATGCAACTTCAGCTACAGGAATACCGTAACTGAAGTCGACATATCTTATTCCGACATACCTCCCGTCCTCACGGCACGGGATCGATGGCTGCGGCTCCCCCGTTGACTCCGCTACCACCGCTCGCTCTGGTGGAGTTCTGGAGTCGACGGGAGCACGTTCGGGGATCGATCGCTACCTGCCGATACGGCGGGTAGTCTGGACATACCCTAGATCTCAAAGTACTTTACAGATGGAGAATCTCAGACACAGAAAGGTGAAGTGAATTGCCCAAGTTCACCCAAAAATCCTGTGGTAGAGCCACAAATAGAACCCAGGTTGCCTAGGTCCCAGGCCCATCCTCAAGCCACTAAGCCACAGTGCCTCTGCACTGAGTTTGTCTCAGGTTTACCTACCCACTTCTCACGAACCTCCAGTGATTCCATTTATTTTACACATAGACTCAGACTTTAATGCCGGAAGGGATCATCATTATCATCTAGACTGACCTCCTGCCATAGGCACCGACTCCATGGGGACTCCAGGGCTGTTGCAGCTTGGCCATATGCCTTTGTCAGCAACTTCATCATATCATCCTCTCCATAATCTTATCAAGCTCAGTCTTGAAACAAGTTAGGTTTTTGTCCCCACTGCTCCCCTTGTAAGGTGTAATATATATATTGCTACTTATAAGAAGCAGTACAAGCCAAATCAGATATATTATTCCTGAAGATGGATGCTGAAAGGGGTAATTAACCGTTGAACTATTACAGGTAGGGGGCAAAATGATTTTCCTGATTAAAATGAGAAGAAGGAGAGAAACTTACTTCAGGTGAGAGATGCAAAGTGCAGAATAAAAATGAATGCCCTTGGCGGGGAAAGGAAAATGTGCACAAAGGACTCACCAGCCTCTTATATTTAACTGTTCGTTTTCAAATAACATGTCTAATTTTCTTAAATCTCCCCAGATGACAACACTCATTTTCTGAAAGAAACATAATTAAAAGTGTGTGCCTATTTCTGGATGTGACTAAACCCTTTTTAAAAAATGGCCAGGGTGCAGAGTTTCATTCAAAAGTGTCACAGCAGAAGGTTGCCTGAATTTTTCTCAGGCAGAAAGCGATTTATCTCAGCTGAGTTTCCTGGTTAAATGCAAGGTTAGATAAATACTTGACTCAACTACTTCTTTCAGCAAGGGTAGGATTAAGGAGGGAGGCCTGTTCTTATTTTGACAGTTCTACATGATTCCAAATTGATTTTATCTTGAAGTAAAGATTAACCACTTCTATTTGGGGTGAATTAAAACAAGGGGCAAATTCACCCATTATTTATGCTAGAAAGGTCATCAGGAAGGAGCATGAGGACCAAATACCTACAGCTTCCCTTTTGTCTGGGAGTCTACAAGTGCCAAAAATAGCTTTCAAAGGGCTATAGCCAGAGAATGCAATGACTCAACCCATACCGTGCAACTGGTCTGATTCTTATGAAGACCCTGGCAGAAACGAAAGCAGCTCTTCCAAGATGCAGCCCCCAAGACAGCCTGCATGAAGCTGAAATACTTTCATTCTTGTTTCCTTTCAGTCCGTCACCTGACAATCTTTCTTCCAGCTGGGTATAAGACAGCATAACCACTTCTTGAAGTTACTCAGAGTAGCCAACACAGGGCACCCAGAGACTAATATGGCGGTCACATTTTAGCTCCTGTTGAGATGAAGGTTGTCTCTTCCATGCAGTATCTAATTTCTTGTCTCCTACCCACAGCACCATAGATTCTAGAAATCTGTTGTAATGTCCTTCTTCCAACCCAGGCTAGATATATGGCTGCACAATACCTTTTTACAAAACTTTGGGCACTGTCTGCTTTCAAATCTCTGCTCTCACACCCTACTGTGGCAGGATGTTACTGAGGAATGAGGAAAGGTTATTGTTACTAGCTGGCGATCTTTGCTAAGTGGAACCAGAAAGATTTATCCTATGTTTTCCTTCGCATCCTATGTTTTCCTTCTCTTGTTTTCCTTTGCATTCCTTAGCTGGGAATGCAAAAATATACAGGTTGCAAGAGTTTGGCATTGTTCATAATTCGCTCTGCATAGATCTCCAGTGGGAAATATTTTTGCAAAAGGGAGAAGCAAATGATTGTTAAGTAGGGTTACTGTGGCTAGAGCAGAGAGGACTGAGAGTCAGGAACCCTTGGTTTTCTGCCAAGCTTTATTGCCATTGAGCTACATAACTAGCTTGAGCAAGTCACTTCATCTCTCTGTGCATTGGTTTCTCAGCCATAAAATATAGATAGTAGTACCTATCACAAAGAATGGCTTGAGGAATGAACGAATTAATGTTTGTAAAACAACTTGAGGTCCTCGGATGGAAGGTTCCATAGAAGAGCACAATATTATTTATTGTTGCTCTCAAATTCCAAGCATCTAACAACGTATGTTTTGTAGCACTGATCACTGGAGACGGAAGGTATGTCGACACTGCAGCTGCAAGCGAGCCTCCCTTCATGGACAGACAGACTCCCATTAGCTCCACTTGCGCTAGCATGTTAAAAATAGCAATGTGGGTGTTGTAGCCCAAGTAGAAGCTTGACCTCCTGAGCTGGTGGCTAGCTAGAGCTGCTGACCAAGCCACAACACCTGCATTGCTATTTGTAGCATGCTAGCTCAAGCACCTGAGCTAAGAGGCTTGTTTCCATCTGCATTGTAGACGTACCTTAATGGTCTGGGAGTCAGGACTCCAGGGTTCTATTACCAGTCTTAATTCAGGTTTCTACAGTACCGTGTAATTCTACTGAAATAGAGAGCATGGAGTAGCAGGTCACTTTGGTCTTGTTTGGAGAACAGTCTGAAATTGGCACATTTCCCTTGTTGATATGGCTGGATGTATAGGAAATGGCATTGTAGCTTCAGCATATTTGGGAATTGTTTTGACTTCAGTCAATGGGAATTCTGATAATGGAACTGCCACAGAATTAGGCTGAGTTCAAGTGTAAAAAATGACCATCCATAAGGGAAAACATTCCCATAAAAACAGAAGAGGCAATACTCTTCCTCCACCCTGTATCTACCTCAGATTTGTTTTGGAAATGATTAATATTCTTGGAAGTTATTTTGAAAGCTCAGACACATCACATAGTCCTAGTGCCAACTGCTGAATTCATGGGAGCCACAAGAAGGGCTGGGTGATGAACAGCTTTGAAGGATGAAACATCAAACCAGCCTCAACTTGACTTTAAGAAGCATCCTAAACCAAAGCCAAACACTGACTGAGTGAATGATACAGGGGATTGGTACGACCCTCTTTATTTCCTATGTAATGGGAGGAAATCAACCAACTATCCCTTCTATTTGGTTTCAGGGTTCTCCACACCCTCCCAGATTTCATAGAGTCATAGACTGTAAGGCCAGAAAGTCCCTTTATGATCATCTAGTTTGGTGACTATCTACTTAGCTTTCCAGACACACAAATAGAATGGAAAACAAGGATAGTATCTATTTGTAAGTCTGTTTATCTTCTGCCTGCCAGTTGCTTCATCTACCTAGCTCAGACACAATCCCATCAGCTGGAAATTAAGGATTTCATTCTATGGTATATTTGCTGGTGCTTTGCCAGGTCCAGTTTTAAATGACTCAGATAATGGGACTTCCACCATTTACCTTTGTGCTGACTTCAGAAAATGTTACTGATGCAACAGTCAGTGACCTTACTAAAAAAAAAACAAAATCACCAACTCTTAAACCATAGAAGGTGGTGCACTTTGTTCTCCTTGCTCCTAGCTGAGTTACTCAAATCCAATGGGAAGGAGAGATGTCACAAAGAGAAAGAGGAGAAAGCGTGATTAACTTTTCATAGAAGGGCAGGGCACTCATCCCCACACTCAATGCAGCTGAGCTGAATGTGATGGGTTGGATCACAGAAACCCCCTCTGGGACTGCCACCTGATGTGCTGAGACTACCTCTGAGCCTGTATTCCCTGCCAGCTTGAGACTTCCGTGCCTTGCGTGGTTGTACCAGACACGCTAGCCTGCTACAAACACAGACCCAGGTCTGAACCGAAAGCTGCAGGCTTAACTGAAAACAGCTTAAGAAGTGCTCCTGTCTCCAGCTCTCAGATACTCAACTCCCAATGGGGTCCAAACCCCAAATAAATTCATTTTATCCTGTATAAAGCTTATACAGGGTAAACTCATAAATTGTTCGCCCTCTATAACACTGATAGAGAGATATGCACAGCTGTTTGGCCCTCCCCAGGTATTAATACATACTCTGGGTTAATTAATAAGTAAAAAGTGATTTTATTAAATACAAAAAATAGGATTTAAGTGGTTCCAAGTAATAACAGACAGAACAAAGTGAATTACCAAGCAAAATAAAATAAAACACGCAAGTCTAAGGCCTGGTCTACACTAGGCGTTTATGTCGAAGTTAGCGCCGTTAAATCGAATTAACCCTGCACCCGTCCACACTGCGATGCTATTTAGTTCGACATAGAGGTCTCTTTAATTCGACTTCTGTACTCCTCCCCGACGAGGGGAGTAGCGCCAAATTCGACATGGCCATGTCGAATTAGGCTAGGTGTGGATGGAAATCGACGCTAATAGCTCCGGGAGCTATCCCACAGTGCACCACTCTGTTGACGCTCTGGACAGCAGTGCGAGCTCGGATGCTCTGACCAGCCACACAGGAAAAGCCCCGGGAAAATTTGAATTTGAATTCCTTTTCCTGTCTGGCCAGTTTGAATCTCATTTCCTGTCTGGACATCGTGGCGAGCACAGCAGCACTGGCAACGATGCAGAGCTCTCCAGCAGTGATGGCCGTGCAGTCTGGGAATAGAAAGAGAGCCCCAGCATGGACTGATCGTGAAGTCTTGGATCTCATCGCTGTGTGGGGCGATGAGTGCGTGCTTTCCGAGCTGCGATCCAAAAGAAGGAATGCAAAGATCTACGAGAAGATCTCTAAAGACATGGCAGAGAGAGGATACAGCCGGGATGCAACGCAGTGCCGCGTGAAAATCAAGGAGCTGAGACAAGGCTACCAGAAGACCAAAGAGGCAAACGGACGCTCCGGATCCCATCCCCAGACATCCCGTTTCTACGAGGCACTGCATTCCATCCTCGGTGCTGCCGCCACCACTACCCCACCAGTGACCGTGGACTCTGAGGATGGGATACTGTCCACGGCCGGTTCCTCAGACATGTTAGGGGACGGGGAAGATGAGGAAGGAGATGAGGAGGGCGAGGCAGTTGGCAGCTCTCACAACGCTGATTTCCCCGACAGCCAGGATCTCTTCATCACCCTTACAGAGATCCCCTACGAAGCGTCCCCAGCCATTACCCCGGACACAGAATCTGGTGAAGGATCAGCCAGTAAGTGTTGTAAACATCTAAACATTTATTTTTAACAAAACAGGAATATTAACAATTAAAAGAATGGGTTGTTCATGATTAGTGTGCCCTAGGCGCTTAACGGTTTAGTAAGGGGCAGTGCAAGTTTTGAAAAGAAATCTAGCAATGTCCGGTTTTCAGTGATTGTCCTGCACAAGCCGCTCTACTGTGTATTCCCTGCTACTGCAGCTACAGTAAAATGCGGTCTATATGTGCGGGGATAGAGCAGTAATCCTCCTGGGACATCTCGATGAAGCTCTCCTGGAGGTAACTTGAAAGCCGTTGCATGAGGTTCTTGGGGAGAGCGGCCTTATTGGGTCCTCCGAAGTACGACACGTTGCCGCGCCACGAGATTATCAGGTACTCGGGGATCATTGCTCTGCACAGCAGGGCGGCATACGGCCCTGGTCTTTGGAGGCTTTCCCGGAGCATTCTCTCTTTGTCGCTCTCGGAGATCCTCATCAGGGTGATGTCGGCCATGGTGACCTGCTTTTAATTAGGTAGGGGAATGTTAGTGTTGGGACTGCTTTCCCGTTCCTTTACAGAACTGTCACCGCTGGTTTGCAGCCACGCGGTGGAGGCGGGAGAGGGGCAGCCGAAAGGGATCATTCCCGGGGACAGCCGCGAGGGGGTGGGACAGGGGCAGAGTTCCCGCTTGCCGGATTGCTGGCAGCAGGGACTGACATTGATTTAAATGTGAAATGAGGCCAGTGGTAATATAAAAGTTTTAAACTGCCACAAGTGTACGGCTTACCATGTCTGCCTGCAACAGAAATTCCGTTGTGCTGCCTCGCTTCTCAAATGTGCTGTTCAAGACCCCAGGCACAGAATGCGAAGGCCGAGAATTCGACCTTGTGCTGAGTGCGCATGTGAAAGGTGCTGTGCATGGTCTTGTTCACAGAGAAAGACTATGTTCTTTGTTCACAACTACATTTATCTTTCAGAGGAATTCACTCCCTTTTTCCCATTTCCACAGCCCCGTCTGCGACTGTCTCACAACCTAGCCTGGAATCACACTCCCAGAGGCTAGCGCGGATTAGGCGTAGGAAGAAGAGGACACGGGAGGACATGTTCTCTGAGCTTATGGCCTCTTCCCAAGCCCAGGCAGCACAGCAGACCCAGTGGCGGGAGAACTTGACCCGAATGCACCAAGCCAACATGGATCGGGAGGAGAGGTGGCGGCAGGAAGACCAGCAGGCGACTCAAACGCTGCTTGGACTACTGAGGGAGCAAACGGACACGCTCCGGCGCCTTGTGGATGTTCTGCAGGAACGGAGGCAGGAGGACAGAGCCCCGCTGCAGTCCATCTCTAACCGCCCTCCCCCGCCACCAAGTCCCATACCCACCTCACCCAAAGTGCAAAGAAGGAGAGGCGGCAGAGTCCCTGCTAACTCTCACTCCACCCCTGCAGAGAGCTCTAGTAGCAGAAGGCTCTCATTTCCCAAAATTTGAAAAGTTCTTTCCTTCCCGCCTGACACAAGCCCACGTCCAAGTTTCACCTCCCAATGCCATGTGTAGTTGATAATAAAAAATTCGTTTCTGTTAACTACTGTTTCAATCATGTTCTTTTGGAGGAGGAGGGGAAAGGGGGTTGGAAATTGGACAGGACAGTCTCCTTTGGCAGGGTACATAGTCGGGGGCAGGCACAGCAGCAGGGCACATACACAGTGCAGTGATGCAGTGACTAGTTGCCCCGGTTAGTCTGGGAGGTTGTTTTGATGTAATGTTGGGGGGGGTGGGTTGCTCTGTGACTTTGTGGCGGGGGAGGGCAGTTACAGATCTTAAGCGCCGGTCCTTAGACAGGATCACAGAGCCACACAGCATGGGATCTGTAACCGTCCTCCCCCTGCCACAAAGTCAAATAGACCTCCCATACACACAGTCCCGATCAGGAGGGGTGACAGGCTCCGTTGAAACAAGCATCCCACCGCAGCGGAGCCTGTCAATCCTTGAGTTTAGAAGCTGCATTCGCATCACAACACTAGACCCGCCCCGCACCACAGTCTGCGTCCCAGTTTTAAAAAATTCCCGCTAAAACAGTATTAAAGAAAACGGTGTGCTTTAACAAAGTAGAACTATTTTTATTTTGACACGTGTGTTGGAGGGGGGGTGAAGGGGGTATGTAACTGGATAGGATAGTCAACATTACCTGGGTAAAGAAACGGGGGCAGGTTTAGCTTCTCAGTACACAAACTATAAAATCACAGGTTACCCTGCTCACTCAGGAACTTTGCTTTCAAAGCCTCCCGGATGCACAGCGCTTCCCGCTGGTCTCTTCTAATCGCCCGGCTGTCTGGCTGTGAGTAATCACCAGCCAGGCTATTTTCCTCAACCTCCCACCCCGCCATAAAGGTCTCCCCCTTGCTCTCACAGAGATTGTGGAGCACACAGCAAGCTGCTATAACAATGGGGATATTGGTTTCGCTGAGATCACAGCGAGTCAGTAAGCTTCTCCATCTCCCCTTGAGACGGCCAAAAGCACACTCCACCACCATTCTGCACTTGCTCAGCCGGTAGTTGAAGAGTTCTTTTTCAGTGTCCAGGGCGCCAGTATAGGGCTTCATGAGCCAGGGCATTAGCGGGTAGGCTGGGTCCCCGAGGATGACTATAGGCATCTCCACATCCCCAACAGTTATTTTGTGGTCCGGGAAGTAAATACCTTGTTGCAGCCGTCTAAACAGACCAGAGTTCCTGAAAACACGAGCGTCATGAACCTTGCCCGGCCATCCCACGTAGATGTTGGTAAAACGTCCCCTGTGGTCCACCAGTGCTTGCAGCACCATGGAAAAGTATCCCTTTCGGTTAATGTACTGGGTGGCCTGGTGGTCTGGTGCCAGGATAGGGATGTGAGTTCCATCTATGGCCCCACCGCAGTTTGGGAATCCCATCGCTGCGAAGCCATCTATGATCGCCTCCACGTTTCCCAGGGTCACTACCTTTGGCAGCAGTACATCAACGATTGCCTTCGCTACTTGCATCACAACAACCCCCACGGTAGATTTGCCCACCCCAAACTGGTTCGCGACTGACCGGTAGCTGTCTGGCGTTGCAAGCTTCCACAGGGCTATGGCCACTCGCTTCTGTACACTCAGTGCAGCTCGCAACCGGGTGTCACTGCGCTTCAGGGCAGGGGACAGCAACTCACAAAGTTCCAGGAAAGTTCCCTTCCGCATGCGAAAGTTTCGCAGCCACTGGGATTCATCCCAGACCTGCAGCACTATGCGGTCCCACCACTCAGTGCTTGTCTCCCGTGCCCAGAATCGCCGTTCCACGGCATCAACATGACCCATTGCCACTGTGATGTCCTCGGCGCTGGGTCGCCTGCTTTCTGACAGGTCTGTGCTACTCTCAGACTTCAGGACATCACCGCGGTGCCGTAGCCTCCTTGCCTGACTTTTCTGCATCTGCCTCAGGGAAACCTTTATGATAAGCTGCGAGACGTTGAGAGCGGCCACAACTGCAGCGATGGTCGCAGCGGGCTCCATGCTCGGAGTACAGTGGCGTCCGCGCTGTCAATGACTGGAAAAGCGCGCGAACTGTTTTCCCGCCGGCGCTTTCAGGGAGGGAGGGCGGGAGTGATGGACGGATGACGACAGTTTCCCAAAAGCACCCTCGACTCATTTTGTTACCCAGAAGGCATTGCCGGCTACACCCAGAATTCCAATGGGCAGAGGGGACTGCGGGAACTGTGGGATAGCTGACCACAGTGCACCGCTTCGAATGTCGACGCTATCACCGTTAGTGTGGACGCACAAAGTCGAATTACTGTCCTTAGTGTGGACACACACGTTCGACTTTGCAATATCGATTACAAAAATTCGATGCAAGTAAAATCGAACTACTCTCGTAGTGTAGACAAGGCCTAAGCCTAATATAGTAAGAAAACTGAATACAGATAAAATCTCACCCTCAGAGATGTTTCAATAAGCTTATATCACAGACTGGACGCCTTCCCAGTCTGGGCCCAATCCTTTCCCCTGGTACAGTCCTTGTTCCAGCTCAGGTGGTAGCTAGGGGATTTCTCATGACTGCAGCCCCCTTTGTTCTGTTTCACCCCCTTATATATCTTTTGCACAAGGCGGGAATCCTTTGTCCCTCTCTGGGTTCCCACCCCTCCTCCGAAATGGAAAAGCACCAGGTTAAAGATGGATTCCAGTTCCGGTGACATCATCACATGTCACTGTAAGACTTCATTACCCACTTGCCAGCACACACGTATACAGGAAGACTTACAAGTAAACAGAGCCATCTACAGTCAATTGTCCTAGTTGATGGGAGCCATCAAAATTCCAAACCACCATTAATGGCCCACACTTTGCATAATTACAATAGGACCTCAGAGTTATATTTCATATTTCTAGTTTCAGATACAAGAATGATACATACATACAAATAGGATGACCACACTCAGTAGATTATAAGCTTTGTAATGATACCTTACAAGAGACCTTTTGCATGAAGCATATTCCAGTTACATATTTTCATTAGCATATTTTCATGAAATCATATAGAGTGCAATATCACACTGAACATACACAGGTGCTTGGTAATGTTACTTTTCCATGTAATCAATTCTAGCTATGTCATGGGTTTGTTATGCAATCCCTGGTGAGAGGGGATTGGCTTGAGGAATTGCAGTTGTAGGGGAAGCGTCCAGGAGACCATGCCTTTTTACTATGTGGCTCCACAGTACAAACATGTTTGAGAACTTCCAATTAACACATAAATAATGGCAGTCACATACATCTAGCACAAATCGTTTTAATGGAACCCAAACCAGTTTATAAGCTCAGAGCACAGGCCTGTTCACTCCGTTTAAAACCACATTCTCGGCAGAGATGGGAAACTTGTCTTAACCAGGAGCTTGAATTTGACTTAAACATTTCATTTCTTTAAAAATAGAAATGCAATATGTATGTTTGCACTCCGTTGTCAGAAACTTTCTTACTCTGCAGACTCACTTATTAAAAAATTAACATGTTGTGATTCCACTGTGAAAAGTCTCGAGATAATTGTTACAGCTACAGTCCTGGGGCTGAAGAATTGTGGTTCCAAAATGTTTTTATAAACTACAAATTGGATGCTTTTCATACAGGTTATCTAATTTTAATTAAAAATTCCCCTCCGGCACTCCTTTCATTCCTTTGAAGTTACTGAAGTTTTGTCATTTTTGAGTAGTGAGCAGTTTCACACCGTCATTGTGTCAGATTTTATGTCCGTCGAAATAGTGTTTCAACAGTTCTTTCACATTACACAAGCTTTTATCTGCAAGAGTTTATTTCAGGTTGGAATGAAAAGTAAGAGAGATCAACTTTATGTAAAGGATCCTATGTCTGTAACAAAAAAAAAGAATCTACTCAACATCTGTATTAACAAATACAATCAACAGCAATTATTGGCCATAGAGGCACAATTTTAGAACACAAATATATGATATTTAGTTTCAAATAACTGTTTGACATTTTCCACCAGTATTTTTCTGTTTGTGTCAAGCTTTCATGAATCACACAAAAGACCATAGTAACAATGTGTATTGTGGGGTGTTAATGGAACACTAAAATACATCAACTTTATATATAAATTGTCCCAACCACAGCATAATATCTGCCCACAAATAGGTGAACTCACAGATGCTTAACCTTTCCATACCCTGACATTTAAAAATAAACCTTACAACACGTCCCGTAGCATTAGCATTAGAAAATGTGTTTCGACCATTGGACTTGACAGTGAGTACATTTCACGTGACTAAATGTTTTAAGACACACTGCTTTTGTCAGGCACCGGCATAAAAGCAATCCTCTCTCAACTGCTTCATATATATGCAGCCCATATAGAACATGTAAGCTCTTGTACCTTATTGCCAAGGCGTTTGTTGATGTTTCTACAAACGAAAAAAGGATTTAGAACGTAAGCATCTCATAAGAAAGGGCTGGTTTGTTTGCACTTTAAGCCTTAGGCACTAGGTCTAGGGGACAGGATATTAAACACAAAGTGTATAAGCTGTATTTATTTCAGTGATTTTCCTAGACATTTTCTTAAAGAAACCATTTGGGTTTGAACAGCAAATAGTAGCAGTGATTGTATACTGCCCTGCAAAGCCTCTACCAGTGCAGTATAACCAGTCATATGTTCAGTTCTGCTGTTCAGTTACAAGCCGTGCTTCAATAAAGTGCCGAAAACTTGAATTGATTTGGATAAAATTAGACCCCCCCCTTTACTCCCAAATGTTTTTAAATCATTAGGGGACACAAGCCAACAGCTAGTGAACACAAAATCCAAGGTGTCAAAGCATAAAAAGTTTGCTGACCAGCCAGGAAAGAGAGCAAAAGAGAGTGGGGGAGGGAAAGACTTTCATAGGTGGTTTCTTCTATTGTCTGTGGCATCCCTCCAGCAACAGAGCCAAATAACGAGACATGGGATTTCGTCCTTGCGGTTCACAAGTCGTAACGAAAAGTGACTATGAAGAAAAAGTCATTTGTGTAGCATCTAATCTTGGAGACTTCAACAGGAATTTTGGCTGCACTGCATGGACAGAGGAATTAGGTTTACCAGTCTTGAGGACAAATGTATCAATTGACCTTAAAAAAAGAAAGTATACACCTGCAATCATTCATCGGTACATCTGTCTGCATCTACCAAAAATCCAGCCCTGTTACCATCTCCTATCTTGTCAAATGAAGCTGATTTTTGACTGGAGTTTGGCAACAATGAAACCAAAGCTAAACAAATAGCCCTTCCCCTCCCCCAATAGCTTAATTTATGCCTTCTCTACATACGAAACTTTTACTAGTTATAGTCTAAAACGGTATCAGTATAACCTCCTGTGTGGACGCACTTATTCCATCAGAAGAGTGGATTTTTTCTGTTCTAGTTTAAACCCCTTTCCAAGCAACACAAGGTAATCTGAAAAGACATTCTGATACTGAAATAAGTGTCCACTGCTATAACTTATAAATCGCACTCAAGGTTATACTAAAAAAAGCTTTCTTGTGTAGACAAGGTTAGGTCCTGTCTACATGGGCTGAAAAAGGGCTTTTCTCATCAAGATAGCTGAACTGAGTTAGCTTAAATCAATTATAATAACCCTTTAACACACATGTATACACAATTTAACTCTTTTGAGCTAGTTGTGTTACAGCCTCAAACCTGGGTGTTAAGTATGGTTTTCAATCAAGTTAAATACTCTTTTTGCCCAAATACACAGGGTCTATGTTTTCCCCTCAAACTCTGCTCCACAATTGATTATTGATCCCCAGTGCTCTTTCTGTTATTCATTCCATGGACCAACAATTAAAAATTTTTCTGGGAGCACAGGCAGCTTCGGTGAAAAGATCTTTGTCATATAAAATGCTTCAAAGGAAGACAGTTGAGGAACCACTAACTTAAAAGATTTAATGGAATTTTTGGAGAGGGGGAGGAGAAAGAAATTTGGTCTGGGCTATAAACCGGAATTATCCTAGTTCTCCCAGTGTGAAGTTTCCAAACTCAGTCTGAGATATAATATGTATAAATAATGGGCAACTATAGCAAATACTTAACTGATGCTGATAAGTATAACTTCAAAATGCTTAGAGAAAACTGACCCCTGCACCCACAGCCCCACTGATTTCAACAGGAGTCCGTCTGCTGGAGTTCATTGCAGGAACAGAGCCTCTGCTTGTTGTTTCTGGTGTTATTAAATGGTATTTGGCAATATGCATTTTGAATGCCAAAGATCCCAAGTCAGCAGATTCCATTTGTTTATAACCAATTTGCTAAGGAGTTTCAAAAACACACTCCGTACTCCAGTCTCAGCATTTTGCTATGGCAACCTACCCCGATACATTGCGAACAACAAAGAACGCAACGAAGGGAAAAGCAGACATATGTGCCAATTCCCCCTTCAGCAAGGGAACCACATGAATCTCATCCAAATTCAGATTGTTTACTATTTCTTTCCAACATGGCACCAGCCACCAGCATCCAAATAAGGCAGAATTGAGCCACATGAGATCAAAACAAGGAAGATACCGAAAACATAAAGAGAACAAAACACAGGATTTCCTCCAAGTTCTTAATAATGGGCAGGGGAGCAAACAAGCTATCTGATAGTCTCAGCACAAATGTCACAAGTGGGAGAAGCTCGCAAAATAAGTCTGATTTTAACAGGCTTTCACACTACACTAAAGAGAAGTGGACTTTGGGTCTCATTTGCACTGGTGTAATTTCAAGTAACTCCATTGAAATCAATGGAACTATTCAAGTTTCAGACCAGTTTAGCTGAGTTTAGAATCAGCCTGTGGTTTCCATTGAAAAGGACGCAGTGTGAGAGTGAGGGGCTGCATGAAGACACAAGTTTTGGGGGGAATTCTTTGATATACTGTAAATGCAAAGCAACGGGCTATAATGATATTAGCTCAGCTATTTTGACGATGGTCCTAGGCCACTGTGATACCAGAGGTAACTCACCCAATCGCCACCTTTGCTCTGCAGCTAATTTGCATGCAACAATCTCATTGGTTGCATGAAGGGGACTGCACAGATAGTGGATTATTTGGCCACTGCCACACCCATGGGCCAAACTGGCACCTTCACAAATCAACACAAAACTCCCAGAGCAACCCCCTAGACATAAATTAAACACAACCACCCATTTAAGATCACAACCAGCAAAAACAATAACCCCAAACAGCACTCTGAAGCCTAGAATGTCTGTTGAGTCAGTGTGAAGCAACAGAAACAGCTATAAGCATAGCTGAGAGCTCTTTTTGTTTAGAATATAACCAGATTCAATCCGTTTTTAAGTTCTCAGCTATTTTTGCCTTTTTAAAAAACACACAACTTTATGAATTATACCCGTACAACAGCACAGACTTTCATCTACTTCTTATGAATACATTTCTCCATTATTTGCCTAATAATGTTGCACAGGGTGAATTTCCCTTAAAGCACTGTTGTAGGCTTATGGGCAGGAGAGGGGATGACAGCACTGGTTTGATATAAACTTTCCAAAGGGAACTTAGCACTTTTACACTTCAAAGCAGAGATCGCTTTTAAAATGTTTCAAGACATCAAACAATATATAATTCCTAATGAGGATTTAAAAGGCAAAAATGACAGCCCTTGATTCTTTAAAGCATTACGCTGCAGGTTTGACCACACTGTCCTCTCCTTAACCCATTCCTCTTACCCTACTTCCCTTAATAAACTCGGCAGACATCCAACTGATACACAGTTTAATTAAGTACAGGTAGGCAGCTCAGAGAAGGTCCCATTCTCTACCCCTGTACATCTGAGTGAGGCGGAAGGGACAAACGTTTTCCCAATTGCCCCCTCAGTCTAATGTATTTTTTCAGTGGAGAAGGTTCCCCACAAAAGTATGTCCCCTCATCTTCTGTTTTAGGAGTGGTTGGGTGATGGCCCCTCCTCTTCCCCTCCCCTATCCTCAGGCTGCATTTATCTTCCTGTATTGGTAATAAATTTTTGTTTTTTATTGATTTGTGGAGCAACTGTTATCTGAAGATAACCAAACTGCTGTGAGGCAGAAGAGTATTTATATTCATTTTACAAATGGGAAAGGAGATGCACACAGAAATAAAATGCATCCGAAGAAGTGGGCTGTAGTCCACGAAAGCTTATGCTCTAATAAATTTGTTAGTCTCTAAGGTGCCACAAGTACTCCTGTTCTTCTTTTTGCGGATACAGACTAACACGGCTGCTACTCCGAAACCAGAAATAAAATGATTTGCCCAAATACACACAGACTCTGATCTCGTTTTCACAGGAGTACCAACATTGATTTAAGAAAGATACTCTGGATTTACACCAGTGAAAGTGAGGTGAGAAAGTGAGATACACCTCGGGGTGTATCTGCTTGTTCTGACAGATATTTTTCAGAGGGGGACTCCTTACACCTCTCCATTGTTTCTTCATACTCTAGTGGGAGAAGATTCCCTCTTCCCCCAACAATTACACCCCTCCTCCCCCACAGACATACATACCCCAGTGGTGCACCTTATTATTAGGGATCTGTCCACACTTAAAAACACTACACTGGCACTACCACACGCATTACAGTGTTGGGAGGGGTTCTTCTGTCATTGTAGTTAATTCAGCTCCCCAAGAGGCAGCAGCAGCTAGGTCGACAGAATTCTTTCATCAATCCAGCACTGCCAACACCAGGGGGTAGGTAGGCAAAGCTACTTTTCTCAGGGGTGTGAGTTCTTCACACTCCTCAGAGATGTAGCTACGCCAATGTACGTTTTTCTTAAGGTCTTTTCTTGCCTCAGTGAAAGTCTCCAGCAGTGGGGAATTGCTGAACGCTTTTTGCTGCCTCGCCAGTGCCAGACCCTTTCACTGACACATGTAGCTTCACACGGCAGTGTGGACGGCGCTTGTGTTTCACTGTAGTGCGTAGCTATACATCCTCCACATGCTGCTGAAAGCGTAGTCAGATGTAGTCAAAGAGAAAGAACTCTACCCTGTGACCAGCTACCATGCAGTGATCCTCAGAACGTAGTTTGAGAACAACTGTTTTGGATATTTTGACTCTACTAGCAATCAGCCATCCAAATATAACAGATTAAGACAAGTCAAATTAAAAGGGCAATATCAGTCCTCGCTAGTGTACCACTGGTAGGATACTCAGCAATGAGCTAAATAAGCACTTAGAGCAAACTAAGTTTCCAATACCGTTACTCAGTTTAGATTTGATAGGCTACATTGTCACCTGATCTCTTTAATTATTCCTGAAATACTGATGTTCACATCAGTTTTGCAAAGGCTGAAGATGTATGATAAAAAAAAAAATCATGACACCTCATCTAATACCTAAGAAAAATAATAAGAACATTTTTTCCCCCTTTTTCTTTTCTGGCCTTAGTTTTGTTCCGACTACGGCATGTGCTGTTCCTGATTTTGCTACAGAAATAATTGAGAAGAAACCCTGCCCCCAAGAGCACTAATTAGCATTCACTCTTTGCATTAGGTAGGAAGAATCAGGCATATGCAATGCACTGATTAAAATAAAAATGTACCACAATGCAAATTTTGCTAATTTATAATGTTCAAATGTCAAACAAAAGTGGTATTAAAATTTAAATTGAAAAAAAGTTGAAAAGCACAAAATGGAGATTATGGGCTTGATTCAAAGCCCACTGACTTCAGTGGGAGCCTTTCCATTGACTTCAGTGAGCTTTGCAACAGGCCCAATATTGCCACCAGCTATCTCGGGTTCCATATAGTTTACTGAGCCAAATTCGGGTCTGTCACACCCATACACTTCAGTGCAGTTGAATGGTTGTAACTAAGGGCAGAGTTTGGTCTGCTGTGTTTCTGAAAGGTTTCTGAAAACGGGTTTGAACCCAATACAACTGTGGCTTCCAATATGAGCTATTTTGAACTTGAACTTTTTTTTAATATGTTCATCCTTTCCACCGTATAATGGACTCTGGACTTTTTACAATATAACATTTTCAGTCACTTCCAAAACCACTTTTTATTTAAATGGGGGGGTTTGTTTTGTTTTACAATAATTATTTATACTATTTTGACTAATATTTTTCATGCAGTTGCTTGCCCTTTACACACTCTACATGTTCAATGACCTCTGACATGTACATGTCAAGTGAGCCCCCTCTGACATCAAAACATTACTCAAGAAAATTCCTTCCAACAGCAGGTACGTACTGACCTAGATTAAGTTGCTTGAGACGTCAAAGCCCTGAAGAAAAAAAAAAAGGTAAAATTGACCTAAATGACTTCAGGCATAAAATCTGACCAAAGGAATTATGTCAGACACTATAAACAGAGAGAAAAGCATGTAGGAAATCTGAAGGATCAAAGGGAACTCAAGCTATTGTGATTTTTGTTTTCCTCCTACTAGAATGAATATTCCTAAACTTATTGGTGTGGAAAGAAAAAGCATGTGTTGGCTGCCACATTTTAAAATGCAATTTAGAGGCAGAATTTTTTAAAAAGAATACATTTTAAAAAAAGAAAAGTGTAGGAATTACTAGATGTGATTCTGTGCTCTATATTACTGCCTTTCTTCATCCTGAAGTCTCAAAACAATGGGATTTATATAGCTAATCAGAACAGGTACTTTGGTGTCAAAGGGAGTTCTACATGCAAAGATCAGGATCAGAATATCCTTCTTCCCAACACTCTCAAAGTGAGTCCTGGGCATGGAACGAGGATTGAATGACCATAAGCATGATCTAATAATTATTAGACTGCAGCCTGCTGAAGTCAATGGAAAGGCTCTGTTGACTTCAAGAACTTCTCTTCTTGGCACTGACAAAGTCTCTGTGTGTGCCCTTGTGAAAGTAATTTTGTGACTCAATCTGTGCATCTGTTAAATGGGTACACTACTTATTTATCTACCTGGCTATCTCTCAATAGTCTTGTGAGGCTTAGTCAATGCTTGCAAATCACTCAGAGATCATATGTAAGTTCAAATAGCAATTCTGAGAGATATCATCTGCTTTTCATGAAGGGAACTGTGTCATGTCTATTCCATAAGGGCATCTAATATTTCAGTATAGAAGATCAATGACTACTTTGTGCACCAGTAGTACCAGTTAGTGCTAGTATTTGTATTACATGATTTGTGGGAAATTAAACATTGGCTGCTTGCTTTATATGTTTGAGCCAATCGAAAAAAAAAATCTAATAGGCCTAATTCTTGCCTCACTTTCACTGGTACGGCTACTACTGAAGTCAGCAGAAGCTAAGCTTGTTTCAAAGCAGAATAAGGCTCTGTGCCTACTTTTTCCAGTATTTGGGATTCAAATTAAGCTGTATATTTATTAGCTATATATGGTACCATTTTATAAGGAGATCAGCCTGCTAAGAATCTGTTCTGCTTTGTAGCATTAACTGCCCATGCCAAATGTTCAAACTTCAGTGCCTAAAATTAGGCACCTATTTAAGCGCCTAAATAAATGGCTTGATTCTTAGAGGTGCTGGTCACTGAAATCTGCAAATGCTCAGCACCTCTAAGAATTAGCTCTGGTCTATGCTACGAACTTATGTCAGTATACTTGTGTTGCTCAGGGGGGTGAATTTCACCCCGAGCAACGCAGGTATACCGACTGAGCTGCCGGTGTAGACAGCGCTATGGTGACTGGAGAACTTCTCACGTTAACACAGTTACTGCCTTTCAGAGAGGTGAAGTAAGTATAAACAGAGATGCTGGAACAACTTGTATAGTGGGGGTCAGGGCCGGCTCCAGGCACCAGCCCTCCAAGCATGTGCTTGGGGCGGCACCTGGAGGGGGGCGGCACTCACCCTGGGAGATCAGAGCTGCGGCGGGCTCGCCGCCCTCCCCCGGCGATCTGGCCGGTCGGGGAGAGCGGGGCCCCAGCCGGCCTCTCTGGCCGGTCGGGGAGAGCGGGGTCCAGGCCGGGCTCTCCGCCCTCCTCCCGGTGCTCCGGCCGGTCGGGGAGAGCGGGGCCGCCCTCCCTCGGCACTCTGGCTGGCCGGGGAGAGCGGAGCCGCGGCGGGCTCGCCACCCTCCCCCGGCGCTCCAGCCAGCCGGGAAGAGCGGGGCCGCCCTCCCCCGGAGCTCTGGCTGGTCGGGGAGAGCGGGGTCGCGGCCGGGCTCGGCGCCCTCCCCTGCCACGCTCCCGGCGGGGGGAGAGGGGACGGCGGGAGGCTTTTTTGCCTGGGGCGACAAAAAAGCCAGAGCCGGCCCTGGTGGGGGTGCTGAAAGCCATTGAACCAAACTGTAAACCCTGTATATAATGGAAACCACTTCAAGCCCGGGGGTGTGGCAGCACCCCTAGTTTCAGCACCTATGTGTGGAAGGGAATGTTTACTTATATTTTACATCTAAATTAGAGATGATTAGGTCTAAAACTTCCATAGCCTGGTTCAACTTAGAAATATTATGCACCAAGCTTCTTAAACAAATATAAGTAAAGAGTAGGGGAAATCATTTTTCCAAAGGAGATTTAATGAACTTTGACAGTTATTTGTATAATCTGAGTTATCTGACATCACTAAGATTTTTCTACTGGTGAAGATTAAATGAAAGTGTTTTGACAGCTTTCACTGAAGGGATGATATTTAATATAGAACAGTTTGTAAAACAATATCAGGTCCTGCAAATACCTTTTGCTTTAGTCATGACAACTGCCAACTCTGGGGTGAAAAAAAAACCCTGTACTTTCTATTTACACCAAATGAGCTTGTGAAGGGGAAAAACAAAACAAAACAATCCTACTATTCAATTATATGTGGATGCAAAATGATGTTTAGACATTAATTTCCATGAGTTGCATAGACTGAAATCCTGAAAAAATGGGTTTTGTGCAGGAGAGAGTGGAAAGTGATATTAAATGCCAAGTTCCAAACACCGCTGAACTTTTGGATGTTTGGATTCCAAGTTTGCATCTCAGGCCTGTTACATTTCTCTGTACACAATGAACTATCCAGTAGTTGTCAGTCCAAAAGACTTACGGTACTTAAGAGTTAGCAAAGCAACAAACAAGAAATAACAAAACTCAAAATCTCCTCTTGAATATGACACTATTGAGCATGGTGAACTCCATAGATTTCCTCTTCCTTCCTTCAGGGCTGGAGGTTTCTCTGGATAGACAGTCACCTCCCCAAGATTAATAATAAAATCCAAATGATAACTATAATGAAAGTACTGTATGCTTTAGAAGCAATGAGTGGGAAAAACATGAGACAGTAAAGCACTTACTTAGTCTTGTCTAGTCAAAGACTCACTAGAACAGGCTAGGACACTTATAAAGAGTACAGATCACATGCCAACGTTTGTACTCTTCGCCAAGTCCACAGCTGCTCCTTCATATCCCTAATCTACTTCCCTGGTCCTTTTAACAATCCATGTGTTTCTTTCTTCCACAAAGTCTCTCCTTCCCCAGTAAAACCAAGATCTGAGATTTTCCAAGTCTCTTAGGGGATTTAGATATGCAACTCCAATTAATTTAGTTGGAAATTTGCAGGTCTAAATTAGTTTGTTGGAAAATGTTTTTCTCCCTGAAGCAACATTTGGATGAAAACATTTTTTATTTTTGTCAAAAAATGAAAAACTAAAAACTAAAAGTGTTCCATCTAAAACTGCAGAAAACTGAAAATATTTTGATTTTCAGCTCCAAGAAGAAAACTCAAAAGTTTTCAAGGAAAACAGAAATTTTCCACAAAAATGTTCATTTATTCAAAACCCAATTCTCTGCCGATAAATAGTACTGATGGTAAATTTTTGTCTAGCTAGCCCGTCGTCTCAGTCTTTCAGGAAGAAAATCTCAGCCTAGTTCTTTCTTTTTTCCAAAGGCCTTCTGCCTTTCTGGTCACTCAGGAGGTTACCTGAATCCATGACCCAGAGATTTACTCCTTCTACCTATAAGGGAGGCTTCTGAAAACTTCAACTTTTTGCCTAAATTAATATTACTGGAAATGTTATGGGAATAAGAGTACATAAAAGAGGACCCCTCAGTTGGGCATATTTATTTGCCACAATGCCACATTGGCATCCAGTCAAGCTGAAGAATCATCATGCTTTTCTCAAAACTTCTATACAGAACATTAAAGTGACATTAAAAAGCAAAAGGCTTAAGATAAAACACTGCAAAAAGAACACTTGCATTAGCAAATTTCTGAGAGATCAGGTGATGACAACACAGTATTCTAAAACGTTAATAACTCCAGGCTTGTTTCATTAGACTTCAGCTACATCTTACAGAATTTGGGGGAGGGGAGCTGGGGGGAGGAATATCAGTAAGTAAAGCTCAGAAAAAGTATAAAATTGTCATTGGGGAGCTACTCTTCAACTTCAAAGCATCTTAAATCTCTTAAAAGGATTTACATTTGAGCTGAAGGGAATTTAAGTAATAGGCAACTCTGAGAGATGTAGCCTCTAGCACAGTTTTCACATACCACACAGCTATAGAAACAAACCCTATCGAGTTTCACTTGATGATTTATTATCTCTGCAACAGTTCATGCTTCCCATTGTCTCTTTAGCACGCATGGCACACTTGGTGAAATCTCTAAAATTGTACAACTGAGAAGCAGTTTCCCATGGAAATCACATTTTGCACTGCTAATGCCTCTTCCATCTCTTTACAAACACAAATGAATTAAGCCTCAGTAACACTAATCTACCTCAGTGGGGTGTCATCCCCACTTTACAGGTGTGGAAACTGAGGCACGGAGTAGCTAAGTGAATAGATCAAGTTCACACAGCAGCCTCGGTGCAGACACTGGAGTAGAATCAAGGACAACAATGTGTACATGCTTAACTTTAAATACATGCTTACTTGCTTCCTTAAGGGGGAGGCCTGAATCATGGCCAAGATCTCCTTACTTCCAGTCCTGAGCTATTGGTTAATGTTACCAGTCTCACAACTGAGAACAAGTGAAGCAATGGCTTAAAACAACTCTATTTCTTAGTACTAGGAAAAGATATTCAAGAGGGTCCCAAAACCCTGGGTCTGGATATACCCAAATGTTAAAAGATGTTCAGAATCCAAACACTGATCTGGGTTAAAATTTTGGAAATGGCCCACTTCATTATTATAATTTTAATAGGCCAAACCAAAACTTCAGATCTGAACTCCATAGCGCCTGGATTTTAAACACCCACATCCATATCTGAATTTTCCAGCTTGAGTTAAATGCTACATGGTATGGAAAGATGCATCCACAAGACTGAACTTGTATAGTGCGGTTAATTATGCTTTCAAACCATTTTTTTTAGTTTTGGAAGGAGGACTGCTGCCTACTAGTTAAGGTAGAGAAGGTGAGTAAGTAGGACTCCTCGGTTCTATTCTACACTCTTGGCCAGACACTGACCTCACTTTCACTGGGGTAAATCCAGAGTACCTTTCTTAAATCAATGTTGGTACTCCAGTGAAAATGAGATCAGAGTCTGTGTGTATTTGGGCAAATAATTTTATCCCTGTGTGCATCCCCTTTCCCATTTGTAAAATGAATATAAATACTCTTCTGCCTCACAGCAGTTTGGTTATCTTCAGATAACAGTTGCTCCACAAATTAATAAACAAAAAATTATTACCACTACAGGAAAATAAATAGAACTGGTTGAAATTTTTTGGTCAAAACTTTTGCCCAAAACAGAACTTTTTTTTTTGACTGAAAAAAAATTACATGATAAAGTTTCTGATTTCCTTGAAAGTTTGTGTTTTTTTGTCAAAAAAAAAAAAAAAAAAACCTGAAAATTTCTGCCAAAAATGTGCTTGTTTCTCTCAATTCTTGCATCTGTTCTATTCATTTAGCCCCCCATTCAAGTCAGTGGGACTTATATGTGGAAAGATTGCCAGGGTTCAGCCCACTGGAATGCCAAATACATTCTCTGAAAGGGATGGAGGATGTTTGGACCAACAACATTTGAAAACCTTTCCCTCATTTCCCCACAACAGCTGGTACTAACTTCCTTACATGCCCTTCCCCAACTCTGACTTAAATAATTTCGATCTTTTAAGGAGTTCTGAGGGAAGTTTGGGGGCAGAGGGGAAAGGGGATGTGTCCCTTAGGATTTAGATATCAAATATCTCAGCTAAACTGCAGGAGCCAGTTCACTCCCAACCCATCTGGTTTAACCATTGCAGGAAGCACCAAAATGCAGCCACTTCTAGGGTGAAACACAGCCTCTGTTTAGGTCAAGAAAAGGAGAAAAGCACTGTATCCAAGTGAAATAAGAGAATGAATCCGTTCACCTAATTGAATGATAAGCATTAGAAAGCAACTGAATCACAATCAAAAATTGGGAGAGGGGGATCTGCACACACCGTAATCAGCTGTTTTGGCCAATTATTGTCGAACAGGCGAACAATTTGACAAGACAGTATAGAGAGATACCAGATAGGATTTTCAAAAGCACCTACGGGAATTAAGTGCCTAATTCCCAATGGCTTTCAATAGGGAGTTGGCACTTAACCTATTTAGATGCTTTTGAGAATCCAATCCATTGTTGTTATTATTTCTATTATTGTACCACCTAGGAGCCACAGTCATGGTCCAGTACCCCACTGTTGATAGTGTAATATGGGGTCTCAATTGCTCTGAGTTTAATGGCACTAGAACTCATCCCATTTCTCCCCCTTTCACGATCTCAGAGTTTGGTTTGTCAGAAAGAAAGGAGTAGCGGCTGTGAATGTTAAGGGCTTGTCTACACTAGAAAGTTATGCTGCTTTATCGACCCCAGGGCAGTTAAAATGTACATTACAGTATAGATAAATAGGTATGTTACTGCTGAGATGCTTTATACCATTATAGCTATTTCTGAACGAGAAGAGGACTAATTCTACCAGTAAAAGGCACCTTTATACTAGTATAACTGCATCCACACGAGAGCTTTTACCAGTATAATTAGTCTGGTTAAAAAAAAAGCACAACTCTCACCAAAATAATTAGACTGGTAAAACGTTGACGTGTAGAGCAGACCTAAAATGTGGAAGAATTTGTATGCAGGAGAGTATTAACAAGGTATAGTTATGCAAAAGAGAAAAAGCATTACATGCTGCTTAGACAGCAGTTGGAGAAGTCTCTTGCTGCAGATGCTGAAATCCCAGCGAGTCCCAGAAATCGTTATCTAAATTCCAAATATCTTTCCTGTCGCTGGTTCAGGGGAGAACATTTAAAGCCAAGTTTCAACCCTGATTTTCCACACACTTTTGTGAACCATCTTGATTTTGCACATAGTCATATAATGCCAACCAAGTTGCCAAATGCACCAAACCTGAGCCTCGAAATATGGCACAGAACATAGATGCACCTTCCAAAATGTGCAGGCATTTGAAAGCCTAATATTGATACGCAGTTCCTGTGACTGTGAATGGAGTAGCTTTGACTGTGAATGGAGAAGGTTTATGTGCAAATTAGATATTCATCTAGGATTGCATGAACAATTGTGATACTAGAACATGCCTAAATACACAAACATACTAGTATTCAGAAAAAGCGAGCCTCAATGTGACTTTAATACTTAAACATTGTTTCAGTACTGTGGATTAATACTTGTGGTTTAATACTAGATTAAAATAGATACTCTCTTTATATTGTTGCTTTCTGCCTGCAGATAGCACTTAAGAAAACATACTTTCCTAGCAGCCCTTTAGCCTTTTTGCAACTGAGGATTCCCTCTTCCTTTTTACCTTGGAGGCAAATCTAAGTGACAATGTGAAATACCTGCACAGAAATTGGCATCTCTGCACTCACTAAACTGTGGATTAAGCCTTAGGGCAAACTGGAGTTGCATGTGTAATGCAAAGCTGTTTGGCACAGGGTTTGACGTTTCAAACCCTTTGCATTGTGTGATGATAGCTATTGATTTGCGCAAAAGGAAAATTAACTCGCTAAACTCCAAGATGACCTTTCCCAGTGAACTGGGATGCTAATCCCATTTTTGGAAAGAAGAGGTTTTGTTTTTAGGTTTTAAACTCTTGATGACAGAAAGCCGGCCATTTGAATTTTCCTTCTGGCTACTGGTATTCTGGAAAATGGTGGGTCACTTCTGCAAACACTTGCAGATGTTGTTTAACTCTTGGAGAAAAATAGAGGTTTAAAGATTTGTCGTCTAAGTTTATGTAATTCAGATGGCCTCTCTATTGGTATCAAAGCATGCTTTCTGGCAGTAGCTGTGCTTCCTGAGGCTGTGATCCCATTAGATCTCAGACATGAAGCCAAGGTTTTCATTGAAATTTCACATTTTTCTGCTCTGCTCCAGTTATGCATACCTATATCAGTGTATGTGCATATAGATTATATACATATTTTAATATAGCCAGATCTTGAGCTCCTTAATGAGTTTTCACTCAAGCACTCATGCCAGGTGGGTGATGGCCTGGGTAAAAACAATAATTTTGTTTTGCAATGTTTTAATTGAAATGCTAAAATATCCATTTTCATTTTTCATTGAAATAAAAAAGATTAAACCTCCCTTGGAAGCTTATTCCAAAACTTCATTATGCTTATAACCAGAAAGCTTTTTCTAATATCTAACCTAAATCTCCCTTGCTGTAGATTAAGCCCAAGGCTTATTGTCCTACCTCCAGTGGTCATGGAAAACAACTGAAGAGGAGTGGAGAAGTAAAGACAACTGTGGAGAACACAGTCCTCTTTTTAACAGCCCTTAACAATTGAAAACTGTTATCAGATCCTCCCTCAGTCTTCATTTCTCAAGACTAAGTATGCCCAGTTTTTTTAACCTTTCCTCATAGGTCAATTTGTGTTCCATTGTAACCTAGATCCTTTTCAGCAGTACTACTGCCTCTCCTGTTGTTCCTCATTTTGTAGTTGTGCATCCTTCTTAAGTGCAGTACTTTGCACTTGCCTTTATCGAATTTCATCTCATTGATCTCAGACCAAAGTGCCAGATTGTCAAAGTCGTTTTGAATTCTAATCCCATTCTCCTTGCAACTCCTCCCAGCTTGGTGTCATTCGGAAATTTTATAAGCACATTCACCCCTCCATCATCCAAGTCACTAATGAAAATATTGTATAGTATTAAACCCAGCACTGAGCCCTGTGGGACCCCAGTACATATACCTCCCAGTTTAACAGCAAACTATTTAACTACTCTGAGTACGGTCTTTCAACCAGTTGTGCAATCACCTTATAGTAATTTCCTCAAAACCACATTTCCCTAGTTTGCTTATGAGAACGTCATGTGGGACTGTATTAAAGGCCTTACTAAAGTCAAGATATATCATGTCTACTGCTTCCCCCCGTTCACTGGGCTAGTAACCCTGTCAAAGGAGGAAATTAGATTAGCACAGAATTCATTTTGAATGTTCATAAGGATATCACTAGAAGATGAAAATTCATTTTAACAAGAATGGTAGTGGTTAGTTCTGTTCTGCTAATCACAACTTAAATATACCCAACAGTATGTGTCATTTATTTATGGGTTTGATTGTCAATTTAGGAAACTGCCATTGGTTATTTGAAGAGTGTGTTTATTTAGTGTTACAGTCTTGGGTCATTTCCCCTCAAAGGAAACTTCAGACATATACAATGGCAAACTTGACAAATCATGTCAACACTTGGAATTGGACACTGCCTCCCATTAACTCTTAGGTAAACGAAATATATCTAGCAGAGACATTTTTGCTAAGTGAATGGCAACATTTGTAGTCTAACAAGTCATTTTGATTGCCATCTTATATGTACTTTAGATTGCTTTGCAATCTAACAGTCAATAAAAATAGAACCACAGAAATGCTTTGGAACTCCAAGGAAATTAATTTTCATTGAATTAACTCTATAATGTCATCCATTATTCAATGGGATGGGTTTGTTGGGGATATTGAGTGTGAGGATAAAAAACAGTTTCTTAGGTTTAGGAGCCTATGGCCCCCCATCTTGCAAAGCACTTAATATGCTTAACTTAAATGCATGCCTACCTGCTTTGCTAGATCAGGGCCTATGTGGATGAAGAGGGTATAGAGTGGTAGGAGCATCTTCTATTAGTGAGATCATCAACAAAACCTTTAATGGAACTGAACAGGAACTTTCAGCACAGACTGTATGTGTTTACAGCACTGGTGCCAATTAGGGAGTAATGTGGGTGGGAGCATGAAGCCTCTACCCAAGGTTTTTGCACTTGGTCAAAGATTCATAGGCTGTGGAGCTGGGGGGACCATGGTCTGACCACTTTTAAGCACTGGTCCCGTGCTAAATCAGTATGGCTGCCACCGGAGCATTGCTTCAGTTGTGTAGTCACAACACCACTGAAATTTCATCTAGACACCCTTCTGTCCAAACTTTCAGTGAGTGGCATTGTGACCTGGAGCACATGCCACTCAAATTTGGCCCCTTCCATCCTGATGGATGGGCAGCTGGTGCCACAACCTGGAGCATGAGGCATCTGTTCCTCTATGGCGGAGTCCTCCAAGAACTCAATTCCTGGCAGCACCGGCTCATGCAGTGTGTGGGTAAGAGAAAGGGGAGACTCCCTGGCTGAGGAAGACCTAGAGTCCCTGAGGGTGGAGGGGAAGGAGCAGAGACTGGAATGGGGTCCCTGCCAGGTGGTGGCGAGATGGTAGGAATCAGAATTTGACTCCTCCCCCCACCCAAAAAAGATATTTTAATTGGGACCCATGTTTTAAATGGGCTCACCCCACGCAGTAATGCTGCAGGTATATTTTGCATCAGATAGAGCTTCTGGCTGGACTACATGGGTAGCAGTAAGTAGAACATATTACAGTAGTCTAGCATGGAGGTGACAAAAGTTTGGATAACCAGTGTGAGGTAAAGCAAGAGAGGAGTGGTTGAAGCTGCCCAGCTCATTATGGATGACGAAAACCACAATGGGCTACTATTAAAAATCCAAATTCTATGGGCTACCCGAAACTCCGGATGCAACGGTGGATCCAGTAAGGCACTGTGGCTGTGACCCATTTTGGCAAAGGGGAACATACTCAGAAGATGGTGCATGCAATGCCTCTGCTTTTTCATCTAACTGCCTCCCTGCTGTCTCATCTGAGTTAAGCATCAGCCTCCAGATGCTTTTCTGACAGCAGAAGAGTAATGAGAGTTTAGAATTTGGTTTTAATGGAGAGCAACGCAGAGCCAAAAACATGTATGTGATGGGTTGGACCCCTTTGGAAGCCACCTGATGTGCTGTGATACCACTGAGTCTACCTGTTCTGCCAGCATGGCCCCAGTAGTCCACCTCACTGGTGGGAGCTGGGCATTTTCAAAAGTTTGCTCTGGTGTTTATTTTTAAAGTATCTCAACTACAGTTGGATGTTTCTCTTCGATGAGTGTGCTTAATATGGTTAGCATTTAAAGGGTCCTGTTCCAAGCTTGGAAGTGAACACCTTAGTGAGGCGGAGAAGAAGGTCATAGAAGGTATCGTTTGCATCTGTGCTGCTACTCTCATTGGCTGGAGATGGGTTTTTGTTTTTTTTTGCATTCTCAGGGCAGTTGGGACTCCATTTTCCTCACAAGCTAACGGTTTTACAGTAAAAGCTAGGATTTTACTGGCATCAGCAAAAATTGCAGCCTGGGGAGGCCCATAATTCCCCAGTGTGTCTTTAATGAAACTAGCTTAGTTTGCATGTTTGATTTCATTTGTTTAGTGATCTGCTTTGTTCTGTTTGTTACCCCCTTTACCACTTAAAATCTACCTTTTATAGTTAATAAAAATTTTGTTTATTATTAAACCCAGTTTCTGTAATTTCTAATTGGGGTGGGAGCAAGAAGTGTCCACACCTCTCTCCAGATTGAGGAAGGGAGCGAATTTCATACTATATCTTTGGGTCTGCTCTCCAAGGGAGGTGGACATCTGAGTGCTGGAGCAAGTCCCTGACGCTGAATCTTCCCAGAGCTGAGCTGCAACTAGGTGTGGCCCTGCCTGTGTGTGTGTGTGTGTGTGTGTGTGTGTGTGTGTGTGTGTGTTAGAGGAGATTTTAAGAGCCTGGTTCAGCAAGACAGTTTAAAGGGGGGCCATGCTGGCAGAACAGGTAAACTCAGTGGTATCACAGCACATCAGGTGGCTTCCAAAGGGGTCACACTGGAAGTCTGTGGCAGAACCAGGAATTGAACCCAGAAAACCCAAGTCACAGTCCAGTCCCTTAACCACAAACTGATCTTCCTCCCTGAAATGAACTTTCAGATCGTTAAACACATGCCTGGGGTTTGTTTTGAACTTTTAGCATCTTTACTAAGTCACCACATGATCACAAAAGGCCAACAGTCTAGATAATTGTCACCAAATGATAGGTCAATATGAACCTGATAGTCAGCATGGGCTTGATCCAAAAAACACTGAAGTCAGTGGGAGTCTTTCCATTGATAAGGATGGGCTTTGGACCGAGCCCTAAATGACCTGACAAAACAGCACCCTTCAAGCCATTCATCCTTGTTGCATTCAAAGTTGCTAATAAGCCATTTAGAATACATATTTTATTCAACAAAAACAACCCTTCTTCCACAGGACAAGTTATAATTAACTGGGAGAATTTGAGACACGCTGGGACATTCAATAAGCATCCAATGTTGGGATGCTGAGTCAAACCGAATATCAATTTATCTAGACATCTAGGCTGGAAATTTCACAAGAAGAGTTTCTGGTGAGATTCTCAGACTCCACCTGACTCAGAGACAGCATGAAAACAGCCTCTCACAGAATTTAGGTACTTTCCACTTCTGGCCCAAACGAGGAAGTACATGAAGCTCAAGCCAACTAAAGGAAAATGAACTAACTGAACTTTTTCAAACCCTAAAAAAAAGTTCAGTTTGAAGGTTGGATTGGTTCTTATTTTATTCAAACTGATTCTACCAGTCTCCCTGGTTATAACAACAGCAATGACCTCGGGCCTCATCGTTTCCTGGAAAATAAATTATGGGAGGGGGTTAGAGACTTAAGTTTACCCTGGGCCATCAGATCTCCTGGCTAATCACTAATACTCAGGAAATACTCCTCCAGCTTTGATCATTATTGCTTAATAATACCATATTCCAGTATTTTCTAGGATCTGTTTTTCTTTGCATTTGGGAGGATTCCAGCAAGAGACTTGAATTATAATGCAGGCAGCCTCTATGATCAAGTTCAGTTAAATGAAGAAAGCAATGGTTTGCTAGTGTTCTCAGGATGCCCTCCAAGCAATTGCTAAGAAGTAGCTATTTATAGATGGTTTACCCTATGCCTCTGAATGGACCTAATAAGAGAGAATGCTCTTTTATTACGTGTTTATTAAATGGCTCACACATCCACACATACATTGTTGAGCGTATCTGTGTAACTTTCCAATATGCAGCACCCTTCTACAGCCAGGTAGAGTGCAGCATGTACTGTATGTCTCCCTCCAGCCATCCAGCTCTGCTAACACACCTCACTCCAAAACTGCAATCCTCTAGCATTGGGCCTCCTCACAGCTCTGCCTGCCAATGCACCTCAGTCCTGATAGGCTGGTTGTATTTTGGTTCTGAGGCCTGGTCTACACTGGTGGTGGGGGGAAGAGAGAGATTGCCCTGGTGGAGTACCAGAATCGACGAGAGAGCACTCGGAGGTCATTTTATCGCGTCTACACTAGACGCAATAAATTGACCCCCGCTGAATCAATCACTGCCCGTCAATCGAGCAGGTAATGTAGACAAGTCCTATGTCTTCCCTGATCCGGGGCTACTAGTTGGGATGAACTGAATCAAAATGCTCAAGTTCCATGTCCAAGTTACTGATTTCAATAGGCTAGGATCAGACCCATATAGAGGGGGGTTTCCACATTGCACATACTCTTCTACCCTTTAAGGTTTTACTTTCCAAGAGTATTTATTCTCCTGGTATAACATCACTTACCCTCTACAAGGGCAAGAAGAAACAGGGTCACTGTCCACTGCTTTCACCCGAAGCAGGTGAAAAGGGCATTTCCCCACAAGCAAGCTCATTTTTGCCCTAATCTGTACAATCACCTAAACCTGCCCCACAGATTTTGCTACACAAAATAGGAATTGGGCAATTTCAGATGTCAAATTAAGAGCCTGATCCCACAACTCTCAAATTGATGGGGTTATGTGCATGAATACACACTGTCTGCAAGGATGCAAACTAGGCAGCTGAAATAAATTCCATGAGGAAACTCCCAAATTAATATTTCATTCTCAATTATAAAGGCCTTTCACTGACAAAGGGCTTTAAAATGTAGTTAAACTGGTCAGATCGACTTGTAAATGGGTGCAGAACAAAACTGCTCATGACACCCTCAGAATACTTTATTGCCCTATGCCACTAATGTAAGTGCCATCCCAGCTGATGAGAGGCCTCCATAATCTAGTTAGGTTCATCTTTGTAAAATGTATTATTGATGTTGTAAATAGCATAACTACATAGGGAGAAAGCAAATATACACAAATATAGAGAAAAAAAGATTTACCTATACCTGGAAGAATCCTGGAAGTGGATGAAACAGAAACTGATAGGTCAGGAAATTCCAGATCAAAAATGAAGGTGGCTAGGACATACATGGAGGAAAGACCTGAATAATATAACAAGACAGACATTGGACTGGAATCCCCAGGGCAAGAGGGGATGTGTTAGACTATTGATAACACAGAAACACACAACAGAAGCATAGTAGAAAGCTATCAAAATGACACAGGAAGAAGCTACCCTTAAAGACTGCAGAAGGAGACAGGCAAAGGCGGAAGGCTGTGGTGAAGGCCCTATATTCTGCAAGGAATAAACAGGCATGAGAGAAAGAGAGAGACAGAGAGAGAGTATTCACCTGAGCCAGTTTTTCTGGTCCTAATGCACAGCACATGCTTCACTTTAGCAAGAAAAAGTTGGTTTTAAAATTTATATACAATTGGGGGGGGGGGGAGAGAGAGAGAAGAAAGAGGTTTAAAATTATAGGGAAAAAAATGGTTAATGAACTCAAGCTAGTTTTCCAAAAAAACCCAAATACCTTGGGAGTTTATTTCACAAAGCCTGAAACTCCATTAACACACTAACCGAAACTTTCAAATGGGCCCTAAAAATTACATCTGCAGATTTTATGCACATGCCCAGTTGCACATGCAAAACAAGAAAAGAACAGATATAATCACGTGTTTACCCATAACAATTATTGTTTATTTTTGGTAGTACCAATAATGTGCTAAGCACTTTTCAGACAGCTAAGACCTACACATTCACAATCTAATAATGGACAGACAAATAAATGGAGGTTATGGGGGGACAGGGGGAGTATCAGATGGGATTTTCAAAAGCATTAAAGTCACTTAGGAGCACAAGTCCCACTGAAAGTCAGTGGAACTTCTGTTCCTAAGTAACTTAAGGTGGTGTTTTTGTAAAAGCCTGTAAGAGACGTAGGAACAGTAGTTCCATTGACTTTCAATGGGACTTGTGCTTCTGAGTGGCTTAGGTGTTTTTGAAAATCCCACCTATTGTAGAGAGTGGCCAAGGAGGTACTTGAGAAGTTGGGGAACCATGCACATAACTGCCTGGTTTACATACACAAATACTATTTGTATGTGCAAATGCAGATTTTGATCATGCCAAAGTGGATACGCTCAAAAATTTGCAGGCTAAGTCTTAGACCGGGGCTACACAGTGTGTGTGTTTGTTTTTTAATTGCTAAAACTATTAAAGTTAGGATGTGATTTTTTAAATTGATGTATTTATACTGGTACAAATCCTAGTCTGGACACAGGGATACTGGTGCCTTATACCAGCATAGTTTATTCACCTTCCCATATGGGGATGATACACCAGTACAAGCATCTTTATATCATAACTGCGTCCACATTAGAGGGGTTGTGGCATTTTAACTAGATCAAGATAATTAAAGTGACACAATTTTTGTGCATAGACAAGGCCTTACAGACCCATTTGAAAATGTGCATCAATATTTAAAACAATCAGCAAACCAGTCCTGAAACCATGTTATTAGGAAGAGCAAAAGTGTTTCACAAGCAGTCAGTTTGCATACAGCATGAACATGATGTGAGCAACCTACTCTTATATGGAAGCAGGGCCGGCTTTAGACCAATTCAACCAATTCCCCTGAATCGGGCCTAAGAGGGCCCTACGCCCAAGCGCCGGTAGGGCTTACCGGTGTGGCCCGGCTTCCCCAGGAGGCAATTTAAACAGCCTGGGGCTTCCAGTAGGGGCTGGAGTCCCAGGCCCTTTAAATTGCCACCAGAGCCCCACTGCTGGAGCCCTGGGGTAGGGCTGTGACACTCTGGGGGCTATTTAAAATGTCCGGGGCTCCCGCTGCCTCTACCGCCCCGGCCCTTTAAATAGCCTCTGGAGCCCCGCCGCTTCCCCAGGGCTCCCATGGCTATTTAAAGGGCCGGGGCAGTAGAAGCAGGGGAGCCTCAGGCCCTTTAAATAGCCCCCAGAGCCCTGGGATAGCGGGGGCTCGGGGGCTATTTAAAAGGCCAGGGCTCCAGCTGCCTCTGCTGCACCCCCTGCCTGCAGCCAGCCCCACACCCCCTGCTCAGTCTCCAGCCAATCCCTGCCGCATCCCCATGCCTGAAGCCAGCCAGTCCTGCACTCCTCTGTCTCCAGCCAGCCCCGCATCCCTTGCCCTGCCTGCAGCCAGACCCTACCTCCAGTCAGCCCCTGCCCTGCCTCCAGCCAGCCCCATGTCCACTGGTGCTCTGCAGTTCCCAGGGCAGTAACCCTGCACACCTGCTTCAATGAGGAGGGCAGGGAGCAGCTGGGACCCACACATGTGCACACCACCCCCAGGGAGTGGCGGGGACCCACATATGTGAAACGGAGCTAATTAATAACCGATCAACAGCATATATGATGCAATGTACATAATATATAATTTTATTATTTATATAGTTATGGAAAGTAAATAATACATGGAAGAAATGAAAGTCTTTTTTTTACATGGTTTTTTTTGTTTTTTTTTGTTAGTCATCCCTGCCGGGGCCCCGCCAAAAATGTTCGAATTGGGCCCCGCACTTCCTAAAGCTGGCCCTGTATGGAAGGGCTCAGAGAAAGCATATATCACTTCAGTATGAAAAATGCAGAGACATTATGCACTGTTGACAGAGAATTCCATACTGATTCAAAGTGATACTCTCTCTCAAAGAGTGATTCCAACCTGATTTTAACAGATTGATGATGGCAAAATAAACCATGCTACTAATAAAAGGGGATTTATGGTCCTGGAGTTATTTAAAAACAGAAAGGTCAGGAAGAAAGATCACATTGTAAAAGGAAAGCTATTCCGACCTAGTGAATAGAGAGGAGACATTTTGGCCACCTCCTAGGGAGTTCTGATCATGACCACTCAGCAACCTCCCTAGGTGGTGGTTAAAACATCTTGTTTCTATTCATTAGCTCAGGAGCGCTTTCCTTCCACAATAGCTGAGCTTATGAATCCCTCTCCGCCTGCCCCCTGTCACATGCCTGCTTTTCAAATATATTATCTACAAGCAAAAATTCTGGAATCACAGATCAACCAGAAAGAAAATTCCTTGGTTACATTTTTTCCTCTCTAGCAAAGCTGCTATTGGGGAAATGCAACTGAACTCTGCAGAAGCCAGGAGAACGGATACCGAATTGCGGGGAGGAAAGGTTTGCAGGATGCCTCTCTGGTTTCAGGAGTGTGCATGTTCAAAATGCCTGGGCTTTTCCTGGTAAGAACTGTAATTCAGGGATAGGACAATACAGCTCATTGTAACTGCCAGCTTTTCCAATACTGAAATTATAATGATTGTGTGTACTATATAGACTTGATTCAGGAAAGCACTGAAAGTTAACCATGTGCTTATGTATTATACTGAGCAGGAATGCTTTCCTGAATTGGGAGCTACATTTATATTACACACACACACACACACATCCATGTTATACATGTTTTAGTTTTATTATTTTATAAAAATGTGAACTGATACAGTATTTTCTAATGGCTCTCAAAGTGCTTTACAATGGTTGATATTTTTATTCTTATTCTATTGACATGGAAACAGGCAGAGTCTAAGGGCAAGATTTTCAAAGGTGTCTGGGTGCCTAAAGGTGCAGATAGGCACCTAGTGGGAATGCCCCTGTGCTTAACTGCCATTGATTTCATGGGAGTTGCACACACAGTCACTTGTGA
Organism: Chrysemys picta bellii; assembly: GCF_011386835.1. Taxonomy (NCBI): domain Eukaryota; kingdom Metazoa; phylum Chordata; order Testudines; family Emydidae; genus Chrysemys; species Chrysemys picta. Next base: position 43,205,942 of record NC_088803.1, on the reverse strand, counting down.
AAATCCCACTAATCACCTAGATACCGCTTTAGGAGCCTAAATACCTTTGCAAATATGACTCTAAAAATCTCTTATCTTAAATCTCTCAGTGGGCCAGTGGCAAAACCAGAAACAGAATCTAAAGCTTCTTCACTGCCAATCCTATACATGAATCTCTAGATTATGTGGCCTTCCTATAAACTCACTTGCACATTATCTATTTAAACAGGGGTGGATAAACTACAGCCTGCGGGCTGGAGCCATTTTAAGCCAGCCTGCAAGCTCCTGCTGGCGAGCGGGGGGGGGAGGGGGGTCTGGGGCCGCACCACGCGGCTCCTGCTAGTCGCAGCATGGCCCCGCTCCAGCTCCTACGCGCTCCAATGGGAGCTGCAGGGGCGGTGCCTGCAGACGGGGGAGCGTGCAGAGCCGCCTGGCCGCACCTCCACTTAGGAGCTGGAGAAGGGACATGCCGCTGCTTCTGGGAGCCGCTTGAGGTAAGTGCCACTGGGAGCCTGCACCCCATAGTCTCTCCCCATGCCCCAACTCCCTGCCCCAGCCCCGATTCCCCTCCTGCCCTCCAAACCCCTCGATCCCAGCCTGGAGCACCCTCCTGCACCCCAAACCTCTCATCCCCAGCCCCACCCCAGAGCCTGAACCTCCCAGCCCCCAAACCCCACTCCCTGCCCCAGCCCCGATCCCCCTCCTGCCCTCCAAACCCCTTGATCCCAGCCTGGAGCACCCTCTTGCACCCCAAACCTCTCATCCCCAGCCCCACCCCAGAGCCTGAACCCCCCAGCTCCCAAATCCCACTCCCCCACCCCAGCCCAGAGCCCCCTCCCACATCCTGAACTCCTCATTTCTGGCCCCATCCCAGAGCCTGCACCCCCAGTGAGAGGTCTCAACCCCTCCTGCACTCCACCCCAATTTCGTGAGCATTCATGGCCTGCCATATAATTTCTATTCCCAGATGTGGCCCTCGGGCCAAAAAGTTTGCTCACCCCTGTATTTAAGCTTACTTTTATGGTGAAAATACACATGTGCTTCAAACATGCTGTATAAATTATGCAATCATGTTGTCAGTGCTCTAAAATGCATCCAGTGGGTGCATTTAAAAATGTCTACTGGTTAGACAGGTATTACCAGTTCTAGCATTACTTCCCCCCGCCACACACACACACACACTTCAAATGCAAATCTCTCTCAAATGAGGAGGAGGAGGAGGAAACAGTTTAAGTTTGACCACTGAAATAGTATTTCAACACGGTTATAAGCTATGGCTGCTTGTGGTACCATAAACCATTCCCTGGCTGCCCCGGAAAAGGAATGTTTATGTTGCTTTGTGATGTTTGCTATTGTAGGAATGAGCCCATTTGCGTGAATGTACACAAGATCTGCAAGATCTGTCATGTACACAAGATCTGCAATATGCCATATGATTCGTAATAAAGGAGAGGAAAGTCCTGACATTTACATATTTGTAGTCATTAGTCTGCTCTTTAGTATAGATGTCAGATTTTCTAGAACAAGGTTACTAGCAATGCTGTCATCTGCCTAGCAAACTCCTTACATAAAGACAAGAAACTAAAAAGCACATAGTACATATTCCTAGGACATCACTGTTGAGCAAAAAAGACTTTGCACTTGTCTTTCAGAAAAATACAATGATCAGACAAAATACTATTGCTTTTAAAGCTGTCATTCCTGTTAATGTTCTACTGTAAAAATCACTGCGAGTCAGATCCCTTCCTATCAACATTGTTTTCATTAATAGACTACTGAAAACATAGTAGAAAATTTCAATTAAAACATATCTGTGTGTATAAAAATGCTTGGGTCATTGTGCAAGCTGAAAGAGCAGCCATATATGCAAATATACAGTACAGATCCAACAGAGGGCACCAGTGCATATACATGAACTAGGCCATGACAACACACACACAAACACAGAGAGCATGGGAGTTTGAAAAGCGCTCAGCGCTCGGCTTCCACTGAATTCAGAGAGTGGTAAAAAACGCTAGTGGGAGCAGAGCTAGGCCAGTGCTGACTCTTGTGAAAATGTCACCTTTAAAGTAAAGATATATGCATAGAAAATGAAAAAAAAAGTAGCACTCATGTAGCACAGTTGAAAAATAAAGTCACCAAACATCAGGAAATGCAATTATTCAGATTGCAACAGCACCGCTATCTCAGTCACTCAGCACCCTGTATGTTTTGTGAAATACATTTTAGGACATACACTTACATAATCAACAAGAGAAAGAAAATGCTACATGTGCACAAGGTTCACTCTGCAGCACTGCTCTCAGAAACTCAACTTTTGCATTCATGACCTTAGCTCTGGTGTCAGAGCAGAGCCCCACCCAAACCCATAGGGGCCTGAGTGGGTGCAGAGATCCATCAGTACACATCTCATTGTAGGATCAGAGCTTTTGCTAGTGTTATTGTGCAGCCAGCCTGGATCAGAACCAGAAAATGCACCAAGAAAAAGCAGCATTGACATTTTCCTGACATCCAGCTAGTGAAAGGAAGAAGCAACACCAGCAATCACAGGAGAATTTCCAGTCCAGCTTTGCTGATACAAGAGGTTCTGAAATATTGGAGACGCTCCAGAGAAGGATGTCAGCATTTGGGTGCTTTATTCGAATCGAACCCAAACTCAAACATTTCCAGCTTTCTCCAGAGATCAGCAAAGAGAAGCTATTTCCGGAGTTACAGACGCTTCTGGTTGTAAAGATGATCTGATAAGTAAGATTTGGAGAACTCAACCAGCAGTTATTCCTATGGCTATGCCTCGCTTTGTAACTTGACCATCTTTCCCTATGCAAATCCTTTCTTATCAAGAGCTTTGCTGTTTTTCAAGTTTTTCTGCTGCTTAGTTAGGGCTGAAGAGACACAACACCTGCATGTGGGCTAAGCTGCTATGTGAAAGCTATGGAAGGTCATGGATCTGTATTCCACACCCTTCTCAGCTATTCAGCAGTAAACTCAGACAGGCAAAGGAATCATTTTGCCCTGGGCCATCAGAAATACAGAAACCTCTGGACCAGTGTATCATTCTCTAGAATATCTGGGTTGGAAGGGACCTCAGGAAGTAATCTAGGCCAACCCCCTCTGCTCAAAGCAGGACCAATCCCCAGATAGATTTTTGCCCCAAATCCCTAAAGGGCCCCCTCAAACATTAAACTCACAACCCTGGATTTAACAGGCCAATGCTCAAACCACTGAGCTATCCCGCCCCAGTCCCCCAACTTGCCATAAATTTCACTGTCTGCTAGACAGCGCTGCTGAACCCCGCTCACTGATGTTCAAACTCTCTCCTCCCACAAGCAACTCTTCCTGGGGAGTTTGGTGGGTTCTGGGTTTGCCCCAGGTGAGCAGGGGCGGCTCCATGCACCAGCGCACCAAGCGCGTGCCTGGGGTGGCAAGCTGCGGGAGGCAGCCTGCCGGTCGCCGTGAGGGCAGTAGTCAAGCTGCCTTCAGCAGCATGCCTCTGGGAGGTCCGCTTGTCCCACGGCTTCGGCGGCAATTAGGCGGTGGGTACGCTGAAGGCGCGGGACCGGCGGACCTCCTGCAGGCATGCCGCTGAATCCGCATTACCAGCAGACCTCCCGCAGGCATGCTGCCGAAAGCCGCCTGACTGCCGTGCTTGGGGCGGCAAAATACATAGAGACGCCCCTGCAGGTGAGCAAGGATTCTACTAAGCCATAGCACTAAGGCAGATGTTACTTACCCTACCCCACCGGGACAGAACCTAGCACTAGTCCCAGGATACTTACCTCATCTGTTCCCCCTCCCACAAATCACATTCTTAGTACTAGAGTCTTAGGTCCTGATTTTATAAAGATTTAGCTCCATGAGTGGTCTTTACTCATGTAAGCAGGCCTATTGCACTATGTAATCAAATGGACTGCATGCATGAAGGATTTGCAGGATCAAGCATTTGTTGAGCACACAAATAAATAGACTCAATGCACACAATGGTTTTATGGAATTTTTGCACTCATGCCCATCCATTAGGGTGGTATGGAACCACTCAAAACTGATTTGCCAGTTTCAAGACGGCATTATGCAAAGACAAAGCATGGTTAAGAAAGCAAGGTCAAATCAGGTTCACTATGAAGGATGAGGTCTCTTGATGTTTGTAGGTATTATATCATCACCAAACGTTCAATATTTCTTGAATCTCTTCTTCCTGTTTGAAAGGGGGAATTGGATTTGTCCAAGACTCCAAGGAAAAAGGTAAAAGTTGGTCCTGGAAACATTTACAGAATCATGATGAATGCAGACTTAGTAAACAGATCAATCCTCTTAGCCACATATTAGCTCCATTAATATCAGTTTTAACATGTGAGTGCAACTCACTAGTATTAGGCTTTGTGGACAGCCCATGGATATTAAATTTCATATGGGCATGTCTTCTCTGAGGTCCTTTCCACATCAATAACAAATTATCCCATCTAACGTAACAGTGTGCTCTACACAGCCCTCCAGTCCTTGTGTAGGACATGAAATAAACCATCCGAGTGTACCACTAAGAAATAGTTGCTTTCTCATCCTCTATTCGCCTCCCCTCCCCACTGATGCTTTCTTTGACATGACCAGTGGATATATCCAATTCTTTAACTGAAAGAAATACAGCTGAACTTTCTTCTGCTGGAAATGTGCCAGAGGCTACATCATATGCAACGTCAAAGAATATTGGAAATAATATAGACCTCTGACATTTGTGTTTAATGATTTTGTGTGCCCAAACGGGGGTTGTTTGGAATCAGAATTTGTCACTGCTGTGAGGAATTAGTCTTCAGTGGCTGGGGCCTTAAGGGTTACTGCAAAGAGATATTAATAAAGCTATGTTTAAACATGTCACTGGAATGTTTTGCTTTAATCTCCTCTGATTCTTTGCACAGCCATGTCCAGAAGGATTCAGTAAGAGATTTCTCAATTTGAGACATAGCAGAGTGAGTAAAAAAGCAATACTCCTGAGATAGCAACAGGACCCTTGCTTAGAACATCTTGCAAGTGAGCAGAGAAGAGCTAAAATGTAACACCATCGTTTATTCATCACAGTTTAGGTTCAACTCTCCCAGCCACTGCCCAGACACACAGGATGACTATTAGCTCCTGACAAGGAAATTAAAATAAATACGTTTTTAGTTATATAAATAAGAAGAGAATAAGGAAGTTGTGGATGGAAAGGAGATTAAAGATGATCTAGGTATAACCCAAAAACGAAATGAATCCTGTGCCTTGGTTTTCAATAAGGATGGCAATATGGAACATGGGCAGAATGGCTGATGGAAATGAGTGTATAGAAATGGAAATTACCACATCTGAGGTGGAAGAAAAACTTGAAGAGTTTAATATGTTCAAACTGGGGGGAATTGGATAATCTACAGCCCAGAATACAGAAGAAACTGGCATATGAGTTTGCTAGTCCACTAGTAAGGATTTTTAATAAATCTATCTATCTATTAAGAGCTAGACTGGATATGACTGGAGAATAGTTAATGTTGTGCCTATATTTAAGAAAGGAGAAAAAAAGGGATACTGGCAATTACAAATCAGTTAAACTGACCTCAGTCGTATACAAGGCTTTAGAACAAATTGTGAAGGAAAGAATAAATTAAATTCATGGAGGTGAACAGTAAAGGTCATATAATGCAACATGGGTTTGCCAAAGGTAGATCCTGCCAGACTTACCTGATTTCCTTCTTTGACAAAATAACTGCTTTTTTTAGATAAGGGAAATGCAATATATCTAATACACTTGGACTTGAGTAAAACTTTTAACACAGTACCCCATGCAAAATTATTGTTAAATTAGAGAAGATGGGGATTAGCACAAGAATTGTATAGCGTATAAGACAATACGTTGTGCTGAAAGGTGACCTATCAGACTGGAGGGAGGTTGTGAGTAGAGTGGAGTGGAGTCCAGGATCGGTCTTGGGACCAATCTTACTCAATAGTTTTATTAATCACCTTGACATAAAAAGTAGCAGTGCGCTAATGAAATTTGCTGATGATACAAAGTTGGGAGGTATCATCAATATGTAGGAGGATCAGAATCTTATACCAGAAGATTTGAATGACCTTGAAGACGGGAACAACAGAAGTGGGATGAAACTCAATTAGTACAAACTGCAAGATCATGCACTTAGGATCTACTTAGAATTTTTGCTACTAGCTGCGGGCTCATCAGTTGAGAGGGAGAGAGAGACCTGGTTGTGTAGACTGATCACATGTGACTATGAGCTTCCCGCGTGATGCTAAGATGCACCAGCAAGGCATTTCTAGGAGAAAAGCAGAAGTAGTAATGCCACTGGACAAGGCAATGGTAAGACCTCATTTGGAATACTGTGTACAATTCTGGTCACCCATGTGTTCAAAAAAAATTAATTCAAACTTGAACAGATGCAGAGAAGAGTTACTAGGATGATCGGGGGAAAGGAGGACCCATCTTACAAGAAGAGACTGGAGGAGTTTAGCTTAGCAAAAAGAAAGTTGAGGGGATGTGATTGCTCTCTATAAATACATTGCAGGGGGGAAACACCAGGGAGGGTGAAGAGCTATTTAAACATAAGGACCATGTCGACACAAGAACAAATAGATATAAACTGTCGGGGTTGCTTGTGAAGAGAGAGAATAGGGCTCAACAAAACTGAGGCTCACATACAGTTTGCATTCTATTTTCCTAAAAGCTCATGCTTCCAGGTTTCAGCTGGCCACCTCTAATGGTCAGGAAGGGATTCCCCTTGCCCACGATGTATTCTGGGAGGGAGGTTGGTCTCTTTTCTCTGAAACATCAGATATAGCCACGGCTGGAGATGGGACACTGGACAGGGTGGTCCAGTGCTCTGAGATGGCATTAAGCAATCTCACAAATGCTTAGCTGGCTGGTTCTTATTCACATGCTCAGGGTCCAACTGATCACCATATGTGGGGTTGGGAAGGAATTTCTCCCCAGGTCAGATTGGCAGTGAGCTTGGAGGTTCCCCCCCTTCCTCTGCAGCAAGTGGTCATTTGCTATTGCAGGGGCCCCAAGCATTCGTGGACCTCGGTCCCTCCTATTTTCTCCCTGTGGCACATCATAGTCTAGTTTCCTGCAGGCATGGGCAGCGGGTATAATAGGCCAGGGCAGGCCCCCTGTAAAGCGTTTTCAATATTTGATTCTTCCAGCACATTTCTGTTCTCATTATCAATATAAATAAAAAATAAATTAATGGAGATATTCTATCTCCTAGAACTGGAAGGGACCTTGAAGGGTCATTGAGTCCAGACCCCTGCCTTCACTAGCAGGACCAAGTACTGATTTTTGCCCCAGACCCCTAAGTGGCTCCCTCCAGGATTGAACTCACAACGCTAGCTTTAGCAGGCCAATGCTCAAACCACTGAGTATTGCACCCCCCATCATTGATTTTAATGTCAGTGTTTACATAGGGATGGTTTTCAAGCTCTCTGGTCCTTACTTACTCAAGGAGGGAGTTGATTTTTTTTTTAAATAAATGATTGAAAAAATGAAAAACAAGGTTTGTGCAATTCTGAAATTTTTCAAAACATCAATTTTTTCACTTTTTCAAAAAAATTAGCAATTTTTAAATTTTATTTAATTAAAAATATCAAAATATTATCTAAACCTTTCATTTGCCAAAAAACTGGGTCTCAGGTCAATGTAAAATGTTGATAACCAGTTTGATATTTTTCCACTTAAAAAAAAAAAAAAGTGAAAAAATTAACAATGTTGATGATTTTCCCATGAAAATTGTGCTTCTTTTAAAAAAGCATTTTTGATTAAATCCTTTGAAAAAATTAAAACACTTCTAATTGTCTGAAGTGTTTTTGCTGCACACTTTTCAAAAGTAAACAAAGGCGGAACTGAACAGACACTAAACACTGACATTATCACAGATGGTCCAGTTTGTCCCTGCGATCTGCACTGATATTTCACAAAGATGCATCCCGAAGCGACAGCAATTATCCTTAAAATGAAGAAATGGGGCAGTTGTTAAGGCTTCATCCAGGCTCAAAAGTTGTACCATTTTAATTATAGTGCTATAGGTAATGCAGCACAACTCCTCTAGCATGGCTGGAGTAACAGCAATGTAATGTGCTTATATCAATATACCTTATTCCTTTGGGTAATAAGGTGTAAGGTACCTTTACACCAGGATAACCACATGCACACTAGGAGATGTTCTGATATAATAAAATCCGTAAAGGAAAGAAAAATCACCCCACTAACCTAGTTATACCGGTATAAAAACCTGTGTGTAGAGCAGGCCTCCAGGTACGTCTACACAAGTGCTACAGCAACACAACTGCAGCTATACCACTTCCTACACTGATGGAAGGGTTTTTATCATTGCTGTAGTAGTAATCCTTCCCATGATCGGTTGTAGCTAGGCCGATGGAAGAATTCTTTCATGGACATGCCTGCATCTACAATGGGGGTTAAGTCAACCTAACTACCGTAATCTCACGCAAGGCGGGAGTTTTGGGAGAGATGTGGCTAGGTCAACCAAATTTTAGGTGTGAACAAGGCCTCAGAAAACCGTTTGGGGTGACTTTCACCCTGGAAGAGATGACCTGAAAAGGCCCTTTATATTACACTTAAGCCACCTATGAGGACTATTGAGCTTTGCATGCGCAGATGTCGTGGTTGGGAACCCTTTGTGAAGGAGGACTGTGGAGGAACAGTACCCCATATGTTCCATCTTACATGCAGGAAAGGGGCAGCACTACAGCCCATAGCCTGCAGGTAGGTTTTGAGGTTGAAGTCCATTCCCCGGACTACAGTCCGCTCCCCACTCAATACCTGCTTTGTACAGAGAGTGGGAAATTGCACCCTTGATCAATAAGGAACCTTAGCATTTTGTTCACAGGAGGTTGGAGCTCGAACTCTGCAGAGACACAGCTAGGGCCAGACCTAAGTTACCCTTCCCCCTTCAAGTTTGAAATGTGGGTTTAACGGAGCTATGCCTGAGAACGACATCTGAAGGGAAATGTGCCACTGACGCGCTCGCGTGGACATTTACAAGGACAGAAATCTATTTGAAAACGACAACGTTTGCTGAAAATCTGTGCCTTGCTGTAGTAGCATTTATAGCTCAGGAATGAAGGACCGCACGCGCGCGCGCACACACACACACACACACACATATATTTTCTTTCAGTGTCTGCTTTTTTGTCTGCTGCTAATACCAGTTGGGTGTGGCAAGGAAGAGACCTGTCTGAGAAAGGGATAGGGTTACAAGAGTGAGACAACACTATTAACTCTTTAGTGGCTGAACGCACTCAAATAAAAATTGTGGTATTTGTTTCACTCCAGACAACGGATTTTAAAAACAAACAGAAATCGGTGGTTGGGATGACCGTTTTTTAGCTTTCAAAAATGAGAGCGATGCATTCTGTTGCTGAAGGGGGAACACTTAAGAATCTACAGTAACAAGATCAATAAACGGAGCCACAGTTTTCTATTCTTAACCTTTTTTCCAGGCTCCTAAGGGCATCTTTAAAAGAGTCACTAACAGACACGTTAATTGATTTATAAGTTGATCAGATTTATTTTTGTACATGTAATTGATTTATTGAGTTACCGCTCTTCTTTTGCATTGCAAGTGCCTCTTACATGCAATATATTGTGGTAGCTTTGCACCTACTTCACCCCTTGATAGATGGAGGTACTTCACTTGATACCAAAGGGCATTTTTGCAATATGAACTGACAGCAGTGCATGGCCAGGTAATAGACACCCTTGCTGACTTGCCCTTCCCACCCCAAACAGGTTAAGGATCTGTGACAAATCTATCTTTTCCAATGAACATTTGAAATGGAATTCTGCAGAGGAGGGAGATGATGTGATGGGAAATAGGGACTAGAAATTTTGAAGAGACTAGAGAGGAAATTGCATTACTAACCTCAGTATCTGCATACTGATTTGAAAGGGTTAAATATCAACAGCAAATGAGCAGGTGAAATCATGAGATTTCACCACCATTGATTCAGAGTCTAAACCTTAGCCCTGATTCCACCTCAAAGCAAAACCTTCCCTTAAACCTAATCCAGATCCTGACCTGAGCACCTGCTAGGTTCATCACTGCTCTAACAAAGGCTACATCTTCACTGCCAAAAAGAGTGTTCTTACAGAGAGAGCTCATTTGAGTTAGATCTCTCGTTGCAAAATCCTAACAGAGACAGGTCGTTTTTTACCTTTGTGTAGCTAGTCTAGGTCAACAATATGGGCTTACCTCGACTAGCTACATTGAGCTAAAAATTACAAGTGCCTTGTATCCACGAGGAATTTACAGCAAGGTGGCTAACAAGTCTATTGGCTTGTGGAGTTACCCAACTTCAGTGGAGTTACACCAGAGATGAACTTGTCTCAGTTGGCTAGGGCAAGTCCGTAAAGGGTTTAAAAACCTGCATAGGACCATTTTCAACTGGATCCTGATACGCCTGGGAATGTGTGATAGTGTCACAGAATACTGCAGCACCTTAAAATTAGAGAGACAAATTTGAAGGTGGAGGTGGGGTGCTCCAACTTGCTTGAACATGTAAGAAGCCTAGCTGTTACATTCTGCACAAGCTGACGCCCCTGGGAGCTGGAACCCGGGGAAGCCAGAGAGAAAGGCGGTAGAGGAGTCAGGGAAAGAATTCTCAAAGTCATTCTTATTTTGTAGGGCATCTTCACTTCTCACTGATGCTGGAAATAACTGAAGGTGAATATATTTAATCCTATGGAACACACACACACACACACACAAACAAACAAAAGCATATGACTGTTCTGAGCCCCAGCTTATTCCAGTTCTGGTCTCTTGCCCTTCCCAAGTACAGTCACAGTCCCATTACCTTTAAACCAAGATATCCCCAGGACCCCAAATCTTGATCTCTGGCCTTGTCCACTGTAATACTCCTCATGCAGCAAACACAGCCTTATGGTTCAAGCCTTGCGGCAGGGCAGCACCAAGCGCGGAGGACAGCTTGGTGACAAGGATAGCAGTGGACAGGGGCAGCGGCTGTGCCCAAGGGACAGCTCAATTTAAAAGATAAAAATCTACAGCTTATGCTTGAGATCACCGCAGCGGCATCCGGCAGCATGAAGAGCCACATTGTTGCTTTTCCTATACATAGTTTAGGCAACTGATTAACAAGCGTGGATGGAACATAAATATCCAGGTTGGGATTGTTGTAAGTGATGGGTGAGCCACTTCACAAAATAAAAGCCGGTCTCACTCTTGACCCAAAATTCTGATTCTACCCCCCCCCCCCCCCACACACACACACACACACACTTCAACTCCTGAATACTGCACAATCCCAGATCCAAGTACTCCCAAGCTTTGGGGAAGTTCCAATCCAAACACTATAGCTCAGATCTCTATTTCAATCATTTTTAAATTGCAAATATATCCTGGGACTGGAAGCAAACCCCCCCCTGCAATGAAAGTTGTTGCCAGGGAGCCACTTAGCTGACCTGAAGCAGGTGTGAGAAATCTCATTACACAGCCTGCTTTTACAAGACCGGGATGCAATAGATGCGTGCATGTTGCAAAATTTGGATTCAAGTGTCTAACTTCTGTTACTGAGAATAATATATTTATACACATGCATCCACCCTAACCACACTATGGCAGATTTATTTTTAAGTAGGGTACTTCTTTTGTATTTATTTATTAATTAAACCACTTGTTTTTTTTAATAGAGGCTACTATAGGGGAATGTAAGGCTAGCAGGATGCTAGAGACGAACAGAATTTCAAGGTGTTCAGAACCTGGCAGGATCAGACCACGTATACCTAATTGTTAAATCCTATTAATGTGAGAGATGCAAGCAGGATCTGGCCTGTAACTGGTAAATGGCATTTTATAGTTGAAGTGCACTGATAATCATAGAAGTGTAGGGCTAGAAAGGACCTCAAGAAGTCATCAAGTATGCTGAAGCAGGACCAAATAAACCTAGACCATTCCTGACAGCAGGTGTTTGTCCAACCTGTGCTTTAAAAATCTCCAATGATGAGGATTCCCCACTCCTCACCTCCTGGAAGCCTATAATGAAACCTTAACAATTGTCGCACCACAGCAATATAGGAAAGATAAGCATTTTAAATGAGAGAATAATGTTTATATTAGAACAGTGGTCACACCAGTATCAGTGGAAGTTATGAACAAAAAGTAAATGAATCCCTAACATGACTCTAAATAAATGTCTAAGAGATACACCTATCATTTGTCTTCATATCTGCCTTGTGAGCTGTAGTTTCTGTTTGTATTAAGGTTTCATTTAGTTCCCAAATCATCAATTATATAGAATTGCTACTGTCTGCTATCTGAATAGGAAGCAATAGCTAGATCTGTAAAGAATTTCTTAAATCAATCACTCTGCTCTCAAGTGGTAGGGGAGGAAAGCCAATTTAAAGATGTGGCTGCACATCAGGGACTTAAAATCAGCATAAATAAGGTCTATTAAGGGACTAATCCCACTGAAGTTAATGGGACTACACACGTGAGTAAAGGATTATACATGGCCCTCTGGTGGTAATTTTTAAGAAATTGACATGGTGCTGTTCTCATTGCTGTTTGAAGCTCTTGTAGTTTGAGGGGGGAGTAGGGTAGAAGATTTTTCTCTTGCTTGCAAAGCAATAAATGAAAAGTTCCCCTGAAGTACCTTCTGCCAAACCATTCCCTGCTTCCCACCCACAAATGTTGCAGATGAGTTTCAGCAGCTCTGAGCCCCAACTCCAGCAGTTGAGAAACTCTCTCAATTTTATGCAGAATGAAAGCCATAAATCAGTTTAAACCTGAAGCAATCTCAGTTAGTGTTTCCTTATGGGCCTAGTACGCATGTAGATAATACATAGATATTTATTTCATTATACTCCTGAGGCTTAATCATGCAAGGTGTTGAGCACCCTCAACTCCCCTTAAAGTCAGTTGAATTTGAGGATGGTCAGTGCCTCAAGAGAGAATGCAAGTACTTTGCAGGACTGGGCCCTATCTTTGAAATCAGGTAAGGAAATCGTACAGCAACATCTTTTAATTCTGCCCTGAAGAGTTTTACCGAACCCCCTCCACGTCCTGACCCCTTAAAATCCATCTCAACATATTGGTGACTTTTCCAGATCTTGTTTTAATTATCTAAGTCAAGCTGAAAAGCTTTTGGAATTCCTTTTTGTGGAACACTCTGTACTTGGGGGGCCTCAGCTGGATATCATGGGTTATGCAACCAACAGCTAAAGTTATTGTTTTCAGAAAGAAATTGCATGAATCTCATTAAATACATCGTTGATCAGGATGTCTCTAAAACACCATTTGGATCCAACCCTATTGTCCTAGGAAGGACCGCTTGCCCTCATTTCTGACTCAGTCTTAAGCCAAACTATTGTTTAGATTTAATTAGTTTCATATTGGGTTGTAGCATCATGTTGAAACTGACATTCTCCTTAAGACATATTTAAATGTTTGGGTATTTTTTTAAACCGGAAGAGGGCAGCAATTTTCCTAACAAGAACAAAAACACAGAACATTAGTTTAACAGGTTTGACAAGATACAAACAATCCAAATGGCATTAGACTCACAGCAATGCAGTCTGGAAATGGGAGTGGGGGGGAACGGAAAGGAGCCTACAAACCAAGAAAAAGATTTCTCATTTGTTAACAGGCCATTCAAATGGCAGGTGTTTAAATATTTCAGGCTTTCTTGGCCAGTTGGCTGAAGTGAAGTTTAACATCAGTTTAATACCTGATATATCCTTTATCGGGGGATCACAGTCCACATTATTAAGTGGATAGATAATTTAATAGGTTATTTCTTCCCCCTCCCTGTGATTTACAATCCCAAGTGAAACTGGTACTGGAGGTTCTTTCACTTTACCAGACCAATCAACCTTCAATCAAGATCAACAGACACTGAGGATGTCATTTTTACCTACTATACATCTCCTGTTGAGTGACCTGTTAGTGATTGTGTAATTCTCCCACACTGCCCTTGCTGCTATAGTCCTCTGTTTACACAATTTTCACTAGTGTCTCCTCACAAACAAATAATCTATTGGCAAAAGAGGCTTGTTCACTAGCATTAGAGATCATGAGCGTAATCAAGGAAGAAAGAGAGCATGGCCACCTGAACTTTACATTTCCCCTGTAGCATCATTGCTTCCCGTTGAAAGGAAGAGGAAAGTGGCAGGCTGCGTTCATGGTCGCTGAGTTTAGTAACAGGCCAAGACCTCCGTCACCGCTAACCGCCCATTCACAGTAGACACTCCAGGATGAGGAGCTCCGATGATCTATAGCAAAACTCTTTAGTGATGGTCTTACTTTTTAACCTTTGGCTCCCTGCAGAACTGAAACCCATGAATTTGCAGGAAATGGCTGTGCATATCTGTCTTCATCTACCTGCCTCAATTACTAAGGGAGGCAGGTTCCCTTCGCACCATCCTACAGTCTCTTCAGTTTGATACGCCCAAATATAACAAAGTCGCTCTCAGGTGGCTGAAGATTATAATGTTGGTGAAAGAAGTTATGGGAATAAGGAAGCAGTACATTTGCTGCTTTTAGTGTTCTCCTACAGCATAATTGCCCCCTGCATTATTCTGTTCTAGGGTACAACTGACACCATCTCTAAATTTGGTATTATGAGTCATCATTTACTCACAGGAGAAAAGCAAAAATATTTGGAATGATGGACAAACATTTGCAATGTGCCCGGTGGGCAGAATGTCTGTCCTTTAAGCTTGGAAAAAGAAGACCCTAACAAATTCCATTTGAAGATGGGATATTTCTGGATTCCAAACTGCTCTTTTACTCACTATTTTCTCTCCTTGCCAATGAGGGGCAACCTGTCTGAGGCTCAATACTAATGTGACATACTCAGAAGGCCTCAGATTGATACAAAGCCTATTTGTTAGATGCCCAGCCATGGCCACCTGGATTCAACATGGTTATCTTAATAGGCGTTCGTTGCTTAGAGTGATCCAGAGAGGGTGAAAGATCATCTGATTGACATTTGCTCTTAGGAAAGACTGTTTTGCTACTGCTGCTGAAAGATATGACAGGGCTCGAAAAGATTTATTGCAGGGATGGCAGACTGAATTGGGCCGTAAGTTTTCCACATTTTTACATTTGTTGAAGAAATCAGTGATAAAGGTGACAATCCACAAGCTGAGATTTCTGACTCTCCATTCTAACTATGCACACAAATATGATTTAATGAATGCTCACCTTAGTATCACAATGATAAAACCAGGCGAAAAGAAGAAGGGGCTGACCCACTTGCTACACATCTGCTACAATTCATTCAGCACAGCGTCAAATTATTCACAGCTGCACAGGTACAACATTATTGTCCAGTCAAGATTATTTATTGCAAAGAAATTTCATTGCTTCTTACACAGGTGGACTGCAAGCAGTTGCAGTTCCATATATACAGATAATGGCCTGTGCTCATAACACTGGTAATACACTATAGGGCAGTTCCTCAGCTGGTGCAAACTGGTGCAGCTCCATTGATTTCAATAGAGGATTTGTCCCTGTAGCCTCCTCTTCTCACACTCTGAAAAGTCTGGACACTGATTTTTCTAATACAGATGCATGGATCTCTTTCTTTAGCCCCTAGATCCCTTAATCCCATTTGGTTATTTGAATTTAACTTCCCATTTGGTCTCTGGATATGACAAATTTATTCTATGTGTTTGATTATTTGTTTTAGGGTGACCAGATAGCAAGTGTAAAATATCGAGACAGGGGGTTGGGGGTAATAGGTGCCTAGATAAGAAAAAGCCCCAAAATCGGGACTGCCCCTATAAAATCGGGACATCTGGTCACCCTAATTTGTTTTGAACAAGTAGTATTATGAATTTATCCCCTTCGTTAGTGATTAGTGAACAGTTTGGAAAACAATGCTGATTTCTGCAAATATCCTTATTTATATGTCTTCCATTTGGATATTGGTATTTATATTAACATTTGGTATTCATAATTTGTGTTCTGTGCTGGATCACCTAAATTAGGTAGGATAGTTGGTGCTTTTGGACTGGATGGCAAACTTTTTAAACAGGGGCCTAATGAATAATGAAATTTCAGAATAAAAATGTTGGATAAATAAATAAATTCTGAAATTTATGAAAATTTGGAGCCCTGTAATCATTTTCATAGATAGTTGGTATCTACATACCTGCAGATTATGAAGACTCCGATTCACATGTAACAGCAAACTGAACTCAAAGCATTTTTATTCATAACAATATTAACCATGTTATTTTTTTAAAACTGTTCCACCAGATCTAATTGCCATTAAAATAAACTTCACATCACCTCTCTCATCTTTCTCCTCCTGAAAAGATGCTAAAATATGAGGTAGAGGATATCACTGGAAAACAAAAATTAGTCAATTTTTTTTAAAATTATATTTCAGCATAACCATCATTTTCCCACCTCTGTTTGAAGTTGTAGGCTTGTTTGGCTTGTTTTCTATTCAATACTTGAATAGAATGGTTTGAAAAAAATATTAACATTTGAAATATTAGATGCACATTTTTAACCAGCTCTATTAAACACTTTTGCATTAGGACCCAGTTGCAATTTTTCAAAATTCTGAAAAAAAGAAGATTGACAAATGTGACAAAGCCTTCATAAGATTTTTCCCCATTGTTCAATCAACCATAGAGCTGGGTGAAAATGTTTCACTTTTTGACATTTTAAAATTCTGAATTTTTAAATTAAAAGGAAAATTTGTGAAAAAACAAATATTTTTTTCACCACCTCTAGTTTGCAGGAACAGAAGTTTTAAAAAGATTGGAATATAGCATTTATCTTGATCAGATCAATGTAGTAAGATGCTTCATGATACATTTGTTAACAGAATAAACAAATTACAAAGAAATAAGCATTTTACATCAGAAGTGGTAGTGCAATGTTCATCCCAGTGCAAAACCCTAGTGGCCGAGGTAAGATTGTTCTGATACAGACGGATTACTTGGAGAATAAAGATAGTAGCCTGTTTTTATATGCTCTATAACCATGACTTTGGTAGCATACAAAAACCATTGACAGTGCCATCAGAAAAAACATAAAAAAAAATACCAGGTTTTCTTGGGTCGAAGAATTATGTAATATGACTCCATCAGTGGTGGAATTCACTGCTGAGTTTAAATACACCTGGGTACCTAAGCACAAATTAGATGTTCTTCTTAGTCTATGTCTATTGCCAGCATTTTACATAACAGGACAATGGATCTGGGAATGATCTCCCTTGTTGGTTTTTGTTGTTATGAGGGATGGGCAAATTAGTGGTTACAGCAAGAAGCCATCCACAATTTTTCTTCTAACTGGAAGTGAACCCAACAGGTTTTGAGGTCTGAAAAAATTTGGTTAGATTTAATTAAAAAAAACAAACAAAACCCACGCTCAGATGACTTTACCGGTTTCCTCCAGGTCATTTCATTCTTTGTGCCACATTGTACCTGCAGGGCCGCCTGTGGCAACTCATATGAGCTGAGACTGCATCTTCGCTCTAAACTCACAACCAGCAACCAGGCTGTCAGTTACATCCATTTTACCTGCCTCCGGCAAGAAAGCAAGGGTAGCGTTCTTTTGAAAACATCAGACAGTACCTTTTAATTAACTGCAGCAGTCACTTTTGGTTTTCTTAAACAAATTAGGCAGGGGAAGGATAGATGATACTGTATTGTTTTCCCTTCGGGGAATGGAGGGTAACTAGCAAGCCTGCCAGGCAGCAAAGACTGGAGGGCCAGCTTTCCCTAGGCGAGCAGCTGAAATAGTCACACATTTGCTTTCGGATATAAATCAGCGGGGGTTAAAATCAGAAAAGAAAACTCTGAACAAGAATTTTTTGAAGTGTGGTACAGGCAGCAGTGACCTCACCAAGCAGTAGGTGACTGGCCACTGGCTAGGGCTCAATTTGGGGAAAGACAGGGCCAGATTGTTTAGCTTGTGGAGTCTAAGCAACAATTTGGAAGATCACTGCCAGAATGTGAGAAGGTAGTTGAACACATCCAGCATCCTTCAGGAATACAACTGGCAGCATAGGGTGCAGAGAGCGTTATACAACTTCAGTATCTGCTGGTTAACCAGAGAATGGTCCTTTTTTCCCCAACATATTTTTCCTGTTATCAGAGTACCTAGGCATTCCAGTCATGGACCCCCTTGTGCTAGTCACTGTACAAACACAGAATAAAGTAGATGGAAAACTGCTAGGAAGGGACTTATGACTGAGTTGCTTTGTGCTGTGCCTAACTACTGACTGCTACATAGTATTTTCAGTTTCAAAATTATAAGGAAAGCAGCCAGAAACTGACTTGCTTTCTGTTCAATACTTGCTTAGATACCACAGTGATAGGTGCCTTTAAACAGCTAAAATAGAGTTTACATAGTTCAAAAGGAAAATGCAGAGTCTAGGCCCTGTTCTCTGCCACTGTCATCTGGAAATCTCCCCCATGGGATTATTTTCCTGAAAATACAGAGAAAGTGTGTAAACTGGTAACATGAAACACTTCAAAGTAAAGCAAACAAACATGGGACTCACTGGGGAATCAGAAACAGCGTTTTTGCCGCCCCAAGCAAAAAAAAAAAAAAGCTGCGATCGCAAGCGGCGGCAACTCTACCACCGCTTCAGTCTACCGCGGCAATTCGGCAGCAGGTCCTTCGCTCCGAGAGGGAGTGATGGCCCCGCTGCCGAACGGCTGGACGTGCCACACCCCTCTTCATTGGCTGCCCCAGGTACCTGCTTGCTAGGCTGGTGCCTGGAGCCGGCCCTGCCAGAAGCATCCTAACCGTGCTGTACAAAGTGTGAATGCGCCAAAGAACAAAGTCCCTAAAACAAAATCTTGCAGTCTAAATGCTCAAGTCAGTATAATATCAAACAATATATGACAGAACAAGGGCAGAATGGGCTTATCTAAATAAAATGTATTTATTAGAGTGAAATTTACCCCTGTGTGTAGAGGGCTAGAACAAGGCCAATGAAGAACTTAAATCCCACTCTAGGGCTCTGTGTAGGGGCTCATTTCACCCTTATATTTTATAGGGTCAATTTTGTACTCTGGGGAAAATCCTGGCCCCATTGAAGTCAATGGGAAACTCCGATTTCCCTTACTGGTCCAGGATTACACCTTATACGCTTCACAGTAATTAAATTAACAGTAGCGTGAATGCTTCTCGGAACAGGTGAGTCTTGCTGTCAGAATTGTTTCATATGTTTACTTAGATTTAACTATGGTGCCTGCTTCCTGAATATAAACAGCAAGCAACATTATCCTATCAATTAGCTTCTCTTTCCAATTGGCTTCTCAACCAGGAAAACAAGTGTGACTTCAGTCTTTGTAGAAACCATTAATATAGGGAAGAGTATGGGAGACAAATTGTATCGGTGGAGGTGTCAGTCAGTGGAGAAAAGTAAAACCTTTTGAAGGAAAATTGCTCTAAGTTTAAACACAATAATAAAGGCTGCAGTTGAAGCTCACTCTGCTCTGATTTCATGGCCAGCCATCGGACATTTATTAGACTATACCAAGAACTATTTGTATCAAAAACTTTCCCCCAGAAGGATATTGAAACCATTTGCATGACTAGTCAGCTGGCTGAAAAGCAGTTTTTGAACAGCTATTTAAAACAAAAAACAAACAAACAAGAGATTGGCTCGTTGGAAGGGGTTTGTGTTCCCTGAGGAAAAACAAGTCTTGCATCCATTTCAGTGACAGCAATTTTTCGGTGGGATCCTGAGATTATCAGCTTTTGTGATCACACAAGGCTTATCGCATCTTTGCACGAAACCCACAGCTCGCAAAGCTACATATTTCAAACGCTTAGATGGAACTTGGGAATAAAACTTGGCCCATTCAGATAGAACAATCCTGTTAATACAGCAACTGTTCCAGTGCTTTTGTGTTGTTAAATAAAGTCTTTGCAAGGGTATGATCTTAAGAAGCCCTGAGACCTGTCACTTCCCATTAACTTCTGGGAGAGTTGAGGGCACTTGTCATATTGCAGGCAGTGCTCAGCACCTGACAGGATTAGACCCTAAACCCTATTAAAATATTAAAACTGAACAATTCTTGAGCCCGATTTTCAAAAGGGATCAGCACCCACAAATGGCTCCAGGTTTTCTAAAGAGTTCAGTGTTGTTCTCAATGGGAGCTTTCGGGTGCTTTGAAAATCTGGCCCTAAATTACCCCTTGCACCATTTAAACCCCTGGGATTTGTTTGGGTATGTTTGCTCTTGTGAACAAGGTTGGCATCCCAAAATCCAAGCTCTTTATTTCCTCACCTGAGCTGTATTCCAAAAAGCAAAATTTAAAATGTGAATTGTACTCCTAGTTAGACCACATAACCACGTCCTCATCAATGTTACCTTTATGCTCTTTCCCCAAGTCCCTCTAACATTTGTTACATCCACTTATTTCTTGTCTTTATTTAGATTGCAAACACCTCTGGTGCAAGAACTGTCTCTTAGTATCTGTTAATACAGCATCTAGCACAACAGGCTTTAATCTGATCAAGGCTTTGGGGCATCGTTGTTTGTTTGTATTACAACAACAATGGGATATGGATTTATTTCATAGCTATTGCCACAAGCAATCATTGTCTAGGTATTATTATCTTTTATTAAACCAACTTCTGCTGGTGAAAGAGACAAGCCAACAGAAGTTGGTCCAATAAAAGATACTACCTCACCTACCTTGACTCTCCAATACCCTGGGACCGACACAGCCACACTACACACAATAAATGACATGATGTCATTTCGGACATAGACACACAGCTATTTATAGACCTTGCTACAAAGGGGCCCAATGCTGTGGAACAATGAGCATCTTTATCTCCGGTTTATTTCAGAGCCAAGGGCAGTCAGCATCTCTACAGAACCAGAGGAAGTACATTTTAAAATGCATAAAAAGGAGTTGTTTGCCCAACTCCCACTGACTTTCAGTGGGAATCAGGTGCCTAGCTGCCCTTTGTGCTTTTGAAGATCTCCTCCAGACCACCTAGTTTCAGGTTGGTTTCAAAGTACTGTTTGGATGTGCGTGCACGTGTATATACACACACAATTACCTGATGCTACTGTAATTTTCTAAAGGTTACACTGACCTAGTTACTCTGCATTACATAGTGTACATTAAATATCTACCTACATAGCAAATATTTATAGCCACTCTTTATTTTACCCTGACTACAGACAAACCTCTTCATCTCAAGACTGTTTGTTGTTTTAAAATAGAAAAGATTCTAACTGGTTTGATTTTTCTTTAAAGAGATCTGGGCCAGATCCTTAGATGTGGAAGCCAGTATCTCAGCTATTCAAGTCAATGGATCTATGCCAATTGACCCCAGCTGAGGAACTGGCCCACTAGTACTTTATTTCTACCATGAACATACAATGCCAGAGGAGCGTTTTAACACAGGTTGTCCTGGGAGCTTCTAATCTATGCAACACACACCCTAGACACAGAACAGAGCTCAACAACAAGCTTATTTTCCTTTTTCCAAAATGTACAGAATCCTTAAGCTACACAGCTTGTAAAAAGCTGTTTGTTTTGTACTGACCTTCTCCTTTTATGTAACGCGATAGGCATGCTTCAGTGAATACTGAATGCAGCTAAACATATGTCGTCAGCTTGTGCGTTGCTGCCCCTTCTATTAAAATGGATTTTGGTAGCATATGTGGAATAGGCTTGCCACAGATACTCAAGGGAAATGAAGGAATACAAGGTAATTAGCAAGAGCAATCCCCAGACCTCTCTGCTAAGCCTCAGTGGGAAGTACAAAGACTTATCTCATGGGCATGGAAACAATTAAGGTCAACAAGTAATCGTGGAAAAGGAAACTTTAAAAAAGAAGAACATAATAAATGACCTAGTAAACACCCCTTACCACCCCCTCCTGACATAGTATGCATTTCATCTGGGGTTCACTTGTACAATCTAGCTGGGTTTTCCCTCCCCAGCCCCCCTCGGATAATGACTTCCCTTTGCAATTTCCTGGAGGAAGTTGTTGAAGTGATCTTTTAGTGATAAAATAAGCCATAGTGATCCTTAATTTTCAGCCAAGGAATTCTCCTGATCTCCTAATTAAGGAACGAATGACAGCAGCGTTCGTTAGAAAGCATTAATGAACAAGTGGCTTTACAGAAGAATGAAGTTAGTCTGGGAGAAGGAAGCATCTTGGGAGAAGGAAGGATCATTTGGCCAGATTTCTCATATATTATAAACTGACTGAGTCATTCCTAAAGGTAAGCATACTAAGGCACATTTTATTTTGAAAAGAGAGGCTCTTTACAGAAGTTTTTTATTTCAGTATTTATAGGTTATTAGAATCAGAGACGGGGAGAAACTGGAACATACTGCCTCAGAGTTTTAAAAGCATTAACTAATAGAATAGAATATTGGCAGTTATTAATATTAATCTATGCTCTGTTGTTCCACTTTCTCACTACCATTCTTTTTCCAGTAGGCCAGGAAAGTAAGAGTTTTGATGACGCCATTTAACTGTAAACGCTCTATGGTTTTCTTGTGCTTTTTTTGCATTTTACTCATACGTCATATACTGTATTTAATATCCTCTCCACGAGCACTCGATAGAAGGTGGACCAAGAATAGAAAGCCAGAATGACAATTTCAGACCTGTACATATAGCAACATCCATATGCAGCATCACATCCACCTAAAGATCTGGTCCACCAGCAAATCAGTAAAACTACTGCTGGAGTCAGAAGCATTTTACCCCTCATGCAAACACACTGGCATATGTAGAACAACACAGGTGCAACGGCAGCCTTTGATCCATTCATATTGTACATTGCCTTGAATGCCACATACACCTCACCCAAATCTCTGGTCTATTCAAATTCATGTATGATCACCACACTGGATCCTATGGCTATAAGTGGATGAACAAAACCCTTGCAGCTTCTCCCCATGTTTACAAACTGGTTCTGCCAAACCCTCAGTTTGGAAAAGCCCAGAATTTCAGCATGGTTTGAATCCCGATCCATATTTTGCAGCTAGGGACCACCTCTAATAAGACTCTCTGAGGCTGCCCCTATGTGGCTTCAGGTCACCTTGATCTTTCCATGCTTCCTTCTTCCCTCCTTTTTATAACTAATAGAAACTCTTATTTCAACAGTTGAATCTGTAGGTAGGAATTAAGGCTACCTTAAGTGAGGCTTGCAGTTTTGCTATACAAGGCGAAAATGACCTTGCACTGCAGAACAATCAAACTAACTTTACTAACAATCCCCACCTCATCTGAAACCAAAAGCCGCATTGAAGAAAAAGGTAGGAAACGGTCTTTGTTCAAGGTATCTTGTGCTTCTTTGTTTCACTCTGCTTACCACATCATAATCGCCATCCTAAAAACTTGTCCATGCAATGTCACAAATATAGCTGAAGTCCTTGTCACTTGTTTCTACTGCAGGGTACTCGCAAGATGCTTTTAGAGACAGTACTGAAGCAGTACATAACTGGAGGCTAAATCTAGCATACAGTGAATGTAACACACTGTGACATCTGTCACAGCTCTTCTTGGATAAACCTATAATGATTGCTCTGACCAGAGAAGAAGACATCTGAAGTTAGCAACTGAATAATGCTAATGATACTTCATATACAGCAGAGTTCAAAAATAATGATGCATTTCTCCTGAGAATGATGTTGGAGAGATGAGGGGGGTCAGGCTGGGAGAAATTTACTTCCATAATTTTTTCTAACTATAAACATCTTTTTGAAGTGCTGCAGGGTGCTTTCTTTTTATGTATCCCAAACTGTATAACGTACCATAATATCCTGCAGAGAGACATGTCAATATAGATTGTATGTTTGCATCTATATATTTTTGGCATCAGTCGGTATACAGTATTGACCAAGGGGTGGCTCATCTTGAGCCCATTATTTCCTTCCTGCTTGCTTTTTCTTTACAGCTTCCTATAAAACTAAACCAATACATTCATACAGAAAACATCCCAGTAACCCCAAATCAACATGCAGTATTTATCAATTATTACAGAGCAGTTCCATGTCCATGATGATACATGGGTATCATCTGGTAGCAGCAGATTAATCAGTACTAATAGTACTAATAGTATCAGTACTAATAGTAATAACTATTGTTGACTGTCTTCTGTAAGCTCTTTGGAGCAAGGAACATTTCTTACTCTGTTACTTGAATTATGATAGCACCCAGAGATCCCAGCTGAGAAAACAGCTTCATTGTGCTAGGTGTGGACAGATACAAAGGAAGAAACAGCTCCTGCTCTGAAAAACTCGTAATTAGACCTGGGAAAAGATTTTTGACCAAAACTTCTCCCCGTGTCCCCCCCCCAAAATGGAGATCTGCATCAACTAAAACATTTCATAAGTTCCTGTAGGATTTGCCAACTTGTTTCAGTTGAAAACAATTTTTAATAATTCCAGAAAATTTTACGTCTGACATTTTCATACCAAACATTTTTCAATTCAAAACAATGTTTCATTTAGAATTTTACTTCAAAATTTTATTAAACAAGAAACTCAAAAACCAAACAAACACTTTCCATTTTGGTCCAACAAAATGTTTCATTTGACCCAAAACTAATTCTCACCCCACCCCCCATTTTACACTTCGGCCAGTGAATCGACAAAAATCAGTATTTGCTCAGCTCTGCTGAAAATTTAAATTGGGGAGACAAAGGAAATATTATCTCTGTTTTATAGAACCAAGGCACCAGAGGATTACGTGGCTTGCGCAGGGTCACACAAAAAGTCTCAGTCCAGTGTCTTAACACAAGCTCGTCCTTACAAGGCACTGCACTGCGTATACTTATAGCAATATTACTAAAAATCACATATAATATATCATACATGTGTCTCTGTATCTATTGAGAGAGCAAATATTTGTGCCATAAATTAGTATTTAAAATAGGATGTAAATAAGAGGGCTTTATGGATTTCTAGTAACTATTCCCCATTAGCGATACAAGAACCTCAAAACCGGCCGATGACTGACAATTGTTATACAGGGCAGTGGCCCCTGCGTCAACTTATTCACAACACCTGTCATCACTTCTTGTCAGCAATCTTGCTCTAGTTATGATTTAATTTATGCCTTGTGTGTCATAAGCCAGCACTTAATTTTTTTTCAAAGCACTCAAATGAACTCTTTTGTTGATCAGCCTCATTTCTTTGACAGATGCTGAAATAAGACTATGTAGTGAGCAGCTCTTACCGTTGTGACTGTTCCTGGCAAATAAGTACCGTACCAGAGCTACTGCTGGCAGCTTTTGAGTCCAAGACTCCATATATAATGGAAACAATAATACAAATTCCCTCCATTAACTAAGGGAAAATCCAACAGCACGCATAGCCCTGTTAATGTTAAGCTAGTGACAAAGAATTTGTGACAATATTCGATATTTTGAACTGTTGTTGGGTGTTCCCGGGATTACTTTAATTTAGCTGTATTATGAATGTGAGCTTTACTACCATGCTTTGGGCAAGATTCTTGTAGCAAATCATCTTCCTGTGGTGACAAGCACTCACTAATCCACACTCAATACACACTCTGAAATGTAGGTGCATAACTCATCTCTGATCAGCATCCGCAAGACAAGAAATTTACAGGTGCAAAAAGAAAAGAGCATTTCAAAATTAAAACAGGGCTTAATAGTAAAAAGTTGTTTAAATGGAAATCATTAATAGTAAAGTCTAGCTGAGCGCAACTTCTTATCTTCCACTCACAGTGTATTTTTCAGATAATTGCACAAAGGCTGAGAAGGGATCCAACATCTCTAGAGCTGGTCCAAATTTTAAGATTTCAATGCGGGGGTGGGGGGGGGGAGGGGAGAAAGGACTTTTTTTTCCAAGAAAACTTCTCTTTAAGAAGACATCCCAATTTGTCTCCTTAAACAAATGGCCATACATAAGGGCCATGTATTTGAAAGGTGCTTCATAATTATTACAGTATTGCCTAAAGACCCCAATGAAGAGTGGGGTTCCATAGTACTAGGGGTTCTACATATACACAGTAGAAGATGGTCTTGACCCCAAAGAACTGAAAAACTAAACAAACAAGAATGACAAAAAGTTTTACAGATGGGAAACTGAAGCACAGAGATTACGGGCCTGACTCAGCAGGGTCCCCCTTGCAGGGTCTTAGAGCCCCAACATCTACACTGCAGTTTTATAGCTCCACAGTCTGAACCCCAGTCAGCTGATACAAGCCAGGCGAGGATGTTTTGTTGCAGCGTAGACAAACTCTGATGGTACAGGACAATTCCCTACTGTACATCCAAATGGCATGTACAGAGGGGTATTGGTACACCAGTGTCAGGAATGTACATGTAATGTTTCAGTTTGGGAGGCTCAAGGGGTGAAACAGGTGTCCTTCAATTAGTCGACCAAGCCTTTAAAACCAAGTGATTCAGAAGACTGTATGCTCTTTGGGGCAAGGATCATCTCTTGGTTCTGTGTTTCCATAACTGGGACTTTTAGGCACAAACACAATGAAAATAAATAATAAAGACAGATCTGGATGTGAGGAAGGAGAAATGCATAACAAATACTTATTACATCTTAACATTTTCAGATTCACTCGCCGATTGATTTATTTTGGTTTTTAACTTTGGTCCCAGTCTTAGAATAATTGTCATTCGGCAAAAAAACCTGTGTCTAGTTACTGGCAGCCACTCAAGATACCTAAGTCATAGCTGTATTGGTGTCATGGAATGCTCTCTGAATAATGCCAGTGCAACGGATATCATCATCAGAAGCCAACAAATCTCTGCATAAAACAGACCCTTTAAAAATATATATATATTTGAAAAGCTGCAAAGATCTCAGCATGACATTTCCACAATCCATAAATAAATATAGTATCAAGACCTGCCATTGCTATTACAGACCCTACTGATCCCTCAACACAAGTAAGGGACAAAAATGTTTGCAGGATTGGGTCCCATGGCAACGTTTATTTCCTGAACATTTTATAACTTGACACATTAATTAAAAGGTATTTAGAGAACACGTCTCTACATTTTAAATAACAGCATTATTTGTCTCAGAGTAACACATGTATTGCCTTTATGCTTATATATGTGTTTCCTGCATGGTCCATAATATTTCAGATGGTTTCATTCTGAAAATATATAGTGGCTAAATGTGTACAAGTTCATAAGAACATTGTTAATTTCATTTTATGGGGGTCATTTAGTGGAGTTTGTATAATGGCCTCCCTCTTGGTCATCAAGTGCTAAAAACAAAAGCTGCTTCTCCCTGAGCTAAACATGTGAATTCTGCAGCTGTTGTAGACAACTTCTTCTATGGACCAGCCATTAGAGAGGGACAAAGATCTGTACTTTTAGCACGGATGACACATGCAATAAAGTCAATGTAAACAAGTTATGCCAGGTTTTGCTGGGAGAATGTAACTGTTATAGATAGCACTTTCAACACATCTCATATATTTTACTCAAAATACAGTGATGAGAGCCATCAAAGTACCTACTTAGACAAATATATGGAAAGGAAAATGGACACAAAAGTTATATAATTTTGGATTAAAAATACCCACTTTGGTAAACCATGTGTTCTAATAAAAAAAATACCACTTACTGATCTCCAGGGGTCAAATTCAGAGGAGCTGAAATGAAGAGAAAACACATTTAATTCACGATATTTCACACATACATGGTAGCACTTTATGTACAATAACATATTAAACCTCATCAGCACTCCAAATGGGCAGATACTATCATTACCAATCCAGGGATGGGAAAGCTGAGGTGCACAGAATTAAGTGACTTATCCAAGGCTTCATAAGTCAGTATCAGAGCCATAAAACAGGAGTTCCTGGTTCTTAGTCTCATGGCTGAACAATACACCATGTTGCCTTTGCACTACTTATGTGCTACTTGTGCATCCCTTTAAAACACTTAGGAGCCTAAGTCTGATTTCAAAAGTGTCTACATGATTTAGCAGCACAAATCCCATTGAAAGATCAATGGGACTTTCATTCCTAAATCATTTGGGTGCTTTTGAAATTCCCACCTGTATCTTTATATCTGTTTAGCACCATGCTCACTAATGGCACGATAAGCCTAATGCAACACCCATTGAATTTAGTAGAAGGATTCCCATTATATTAAAAAACAAAAAACAACCACCACCCCCACTACCAAATCCATTAAAAGACCCATCAGTTGCAGATCTGAAATACCCAGAATCTTCTGAATAGCTGACCTATGGCTGCCAAAATGTTAAACCAATAGAAGCTGCTGTGATGTATAGACAGCACCATATCCATATGTAAGGTGCCACAAGGATATTGCAGCAACTAGCAATCACGAGTCCCTGATTCTGTGATATTATTTGGGGAAGTATCATTTTCAGACAAGATCTCTTCAAGACTGGCACCATCTGAGAGGGCAG
The DNA here is from genome assembly GCF_011386835.1 of Chrysemys picta bellii. Classification (NCBI taxonomy): domain Eukaryota; kingdom Metazoa; phylum Chordata; order Testudines; family Emydidae; genus Chrysemys; species Chrysemys picta. The sequence goes on along the minus strand of NC_088803.1, from coordinate 43,177,555 downwards.
CACCCACCAGTTTGAAGGTCAATTGAGTGGGTATGTACAGACATCATCCCTCAGTCACCCTCTGATCCAGGGCTTTGGAGTGGAGCCCGGAGCGGGAGCGCGAAGCAGAGCAGTGGAGCTGCAGGTTTTTGCCTGGAGCTGGAGCAGAGCCGGAGCACAGCTCCAAAACCCTGCTCTGATCTCCATACATTGGAATTGCTTTTTGATACCCAGAGTAGAAATGAGCCCAGATCTCACCACTGGTTCTAAATCTCCTTGAACTTAGTCGTTTGGTCCCCCCTCGATTCCAACGTATAAAGGCCTCCAAAGCCCCAATCCTTCAAACGCTTATGCACATGCTTAACTTTAAGGATATCAACAGATCCATAAAGTCAATGGGACTGCTCAGGACCTAAATGTGAAGCACTCACATAAGTGCTGGCAAGATCAGGACCCAAGACAGGACAAATGATGATTTCATAATATTTTAACAGTAGCAAGAGGTAATGATACAACAGTAAGAATTAATCTACATCATACAAAATACGTGTCAAGAAGAACAGGAGTACTTGTGGCACCTTAGAGACTAACAAATTTATTAGAGCATAAGCTTTCGTGGACTACAGCCCACTTCTTCGGATGCATGTGTCAAGAAGAGGTACTGCTCCAACAGTCCTAAGGCAGGCAAAACTCTAATCAGCCAAGAAATGCACAAGAACTGAAGGATCAGCCCGATTACTGGGATGATACATCTTCTGTATGTATCCAAAAGCCATTTTGTTCATGTCAATTAATATTTTCCCATGGATGTTAGCAGTGCACTAAAATAAACCCCTTCCAGCATTTCCACACATAAGGTCTGTGTTTTATTTAGGAACTATTCTTTATAAAACTTGCCTGAGTTTTATAAACACGAGCAAAGGCTTAGATTTCTGTAATGACTAGTGATTAAATAAGATGCCTTTAAAATCTGGGCATGTCTTCAAAAGGAGAGACAAACAACACTGCTTATGGCTCCTCCATAATTGCCCCCCCCCCCCCCAATTGCTCTATTTATGTTATTAGTTTCAGTGAGCCAGTTGGGAAAAAGCGAAGTGGGAACTACTAGGAAGTCTGAGTTCATCAAAATCTTATGCAAGGAGTAAATTAGATGTCATTTCTAAAAGGCACGATAAACATTAACAAAAATAAAAATATACATAAAAACATGCAATTGGAACCACTATTTGCAGAACATAAACAGTAATAAAAACTATATATATATATATATAGTGACCACATTTATCGCTTTTCCTGAACTACTTCCTTGTAGGGTGAAAGGTCAGACTAATCAGACAAATTAACTACAGCTGTTGAACTCTTTAAAAACTCTTTAAAAAGAAAATGCTTAAAATCATTGCACTGTTTTTTCTAAACTGCATTACTGCCCTGGTTTCCCTAAGGGGACCAATCAGCATGCACATGAATGCAGCAGAGCAATCAATCAATGAGAAAGCATTCACTAAATTAATTCAAATGAGCACCGATTTTTATGTATGTGTGTCTGCATGAGTATAGTATACATGTGACTACTGATTTTGGCCAGTAAATAATCATTTGTAGGTAAGCCATTTCCTCCTTTCTTCAAGTTGCAATAAAAGCAAGAAGCTGCTTTCTTGTGTGCAAATAAATCAGAGTTTCTAAGCAAAAAAACATTTCCATCACCACCCACTCGGACAACAATATTGTGATGGTTTCATTTTACCACACTGAATGGCAATGCAAGTTTTTGCCTGTTTGGAAATGTAAGATTGAAGCAGCTTATTGTTTTAATTTGAGCAAGCAGATGCTGCCAACAATTTTTGCTGTCAAGCCAAAAATAATTTATTTTACACATTTATTAAAGTCATCATCTAGTTAATTACAATCACTTTGTAAATACGGTGATGGAATGAAGACACCATTAGAACACTGCTGATATGAGACACAACAGACCAAGTCTTCAACTGGTGTAACTCAGTGTAGCTCCATTGACATCTGGGGAGCTTTGTTGGTTTGCATCCGCTGAGGAACTGGCTCATCTGCAATCCCAGTACTATGGGATTTTATCAGAATGCTTCCAGTTGTTGTGGCAACATTTTCATTAAAACTACTACTAAGCTCTAATTGCATTGTTTTCATCTATGGTTCTCAACATGCTCTACAGAAGGAGTCGTACCAAAATCCTCATTTTACAAACGAGGAAACTGAGTCACAGCGTGGTGAAAACATTATATCCCCCATTTCAAACGTCCGCCAGGTATGTTTTCTCCGGCCTCAGAAGTGCAATCCTTTTTCCAAACTGATGTTTTCATTCAAAGTAGCTAAAACTGTGCTTGGTGATGTGTTTTCCGGCTGATGATTATTTTTGAGGGGAAGGGGAACTAAATCACAGGGAATTGAAGTATATTCATTATCTGAGCATAAGCGTAAAACCAGAGGCTTCACAGTCTACCAACATTTATTGCACTTGTATAATCTCCCTCCAGCTTTTGACCTTAAAAATACCATAAAATTTAGAATGTGGGTAAGCTTCTCTTATTGACCATTATTTTTAAAATAAAAGCAACCAAGATATGTAACTTTCAGACACACCCTGATTTTATCAAGTAAATAACCTATTTCTAATATGTCCCATGACCTCCTGTGGTCACATTAGCTTCAGTGAGATCAGAATCTGGTCCTTTTACATTCTAATAGTAGAGATCTTTTGGGACAAATTATGCTCTCAAATGCACTGGTGCAAAGGAGGTTACTCCAGATTCTCAATGGGGCACAAACACTGACAGAACAGGCTCTCGGTTTTCTGAAGCCTGGTTTATACATAAAGTTGTACTAGGTTAACTAAAGGTATGGTTTTAAACAGGTTTAGTTAAACCAGTGTAAGTTTGTATGTAGATACTCTGAAATTGATTTTAACCTGGTTTATATTGGGTTAGCTTGCATTGGTAAACAGATAGGCTAATATAACCACTTTTAAACTGATGAAAGTGCATCCACAAAGGGGTTTCCACTGGTTTACTTTAAATTAAATTTTTAAGAAATGTAATTTGAACCAGATCACCTGTGTGTAGACAAGTCCCAAGACTTGTCTGATTTACTTTGGGTATTCTTTGTTTCTTTTTGTAACTTAACATTAAAATTTTAAAGTAGAATTCAATAAATGCCAGGAAATAACACAAAATAACTAAAGCCAGGATAGTCAGACTCAGAATGAAGGTGAAAATTCTATCCTGTACCTGGCCTGGTCTCCAAATTCCCTGTTCAGAGATGTCTGCAATATTCCAGCACAAGCGGAGTTCATGTCTCAGGGCCATGGCTCCTGAATCATATGTTTAGATAGATGAGAAACTGCAACTGAGGGCAGGGCTTGCCCTGCTTCTCTTGAGTGAAAAGTGTTTAATTAGTTAATCCAAGAGATGGTGCAACCTGGAATAAATTGTTTTATCTGCCAAGCATTAATTGCCTGCTTTGTTAGCTGAAGCTTTTCACTTGTGACAGTCACAAATTCCAGAGTGAAATATTATGGCTGACACTTGGTTGCTGAGGGATTTGTCACTGATTTCAAAGGGAGCAGGATTCAATCCTGAGGCCTGGTTTACACACAGTTTTTGTACCGCTATAACTATCGTTAGGGGCTTATTTTGTAAAAACTAAAATAGTTATTCCAGTACAACCCATCGTGTGGATACAGTTATGCCAGTATAAAAGTGCCTTATACCAGTAGAGCTTATCCCCCTTCTCATCTGGGAATAGTTATACTGGTATAAGAACCTGTATATGGGTATAACTTTGTCCACAATGAGGGAGTTGCACTGCTTTAATTATACTGGTCTAGAGGCATAACTTTGGTGTGTAGATCAGCCCTAAGGCTTAATAAAGTCTAATTACATGCATAGGCCCCAATTCAGTAAAATGTTTCAGCAAGTGCTTAACTTCAATCACCTGCTTAACTCTAAGGGTTAACAAACCACCTTCAGATCTGCCTGAGTCCCGTATCAACTGCTGCTCTCATAACCCTAACTCTTCAACTCTGAAGGCAAGAGGAGGCAGACTTTATTCTGAGCGGTAACTCAGGTAACCCAGGGTGGGCCTGGGTTCTGGGAACCTTCCTCTCACGGGGTACAGAGCCTGGACTCTGGCCCAAGCTCAAACGCCTACACTGCAATTTTATAGCCACGCAGCCTGAGCCCTGCGAGCTTGAGTCAGGTGACATGGGCCATCAGTGGGTATTTTATTGAAGTGTAGACATACCCTTAACTTCCTATTATTTTTCATTTTAAATCTGTGTTTTTTCCATGTAGGGAGACAGTTAGATGAATGATCTGTTGTTTATACCAATATTAGAATGCTGCCTATTGTAAACTGGAAATTAGGTTTGCAAAGACATTTCAACAAGTGGTAAAACTCCTGACAGCTAATTTGAAATTACATTTTCAGGATTCAGAGCTTCTTACATCATCATCATCAATGACCCCATTGTCCAAAATGCAATAAGGACATGACTTAGACAATGATGACATTATTTTGCTTATTTTCTATTCCAAAACAGAAGAGTCATTTTAATAGTGAAAATGGGAAATAATGAATGTATTCTTTTAATTATTCATAAGAGTGCGCTGTTGGGAACATAGTGGTTTGATTTTTTTTTTTTTTAATTTCATGCACTTGAATGATCATACATGCAATTAGTAGTTTGCTTTCAGAAAATAAACCATGTCATAAAAAACCTTTTTTTGTATTATGTATTTTTGAGATGGGCCAAACCATTATACAACTGTTTGGCCCATCAGAGATGAAGAGGACTCATCTACTTCTGAATTGAAGCTGTTTGGGCTATTCATCTGCACCAGATCTAACCAAACGTCTCCTTCTGCCTTGTCTAGAAACAGACTTCTTTCAGATGGTCTCCCCGGGGTTTCCTGTCACTGCTACAGCCACTTTCTGGGGAATAGAGCCAACATTGTCTCTGTGGCACTGGAGTGAAAACAACCCCATTAAAAGCTACTGAGAAACTTGACAAAAAAAAAAGCTTTGAAAAAGGTGTTGCCACCACTGGCTCCAGTCATCTGGTTCCTGGATACACAGGGGGTGCCTAAACAGAGAGAAAAAATAAATAGAGGGAAAACTTATTTGAAAGAAAGAAAGAAAAAGAAAAAACACTCTCTGCTCTTGGTGACCTAATTTGACTGCTGTGACTATACACAGCACAGAAAAAAGATCACTTTGGAGCAGCAACGACACCAAACAGCCTGGATTATTTCTGTGCATCGGGCAGGGATAATTTAAAAAAAAAAAAATATCATGATGCATCATTATTTGGTGTTTACTGTAGTGAATTCACAAGAGGAGCATATTTTAACACAAAGAATATGATTTTAAAAATACACGTTTTCTCTTTGCTGTTGCTTAGAGTGTGTGTATATTTTTATTGCATCATAAATTGTATCAACATCAAAGTCCATCTTGAACAACAAGCATGAGATTTCCCAGCCTCTACTTGGGAACTATATCTTGCCCTTCTAGCATGAAGGACTTCATGACCTAATAGATCTCATCCATCTCTAGCTATAGTACTACCATCTTCTGGTTCTTTAGCCTGGCTCAGAGGCCCATGCTACCAAAGAACATCTCTTGAAGAATGTTATGGCCCAGGCTTTGCCCTTCTGGACAAAACCAATTTGTCAGGCTCTGAATGTGGCTGAGCCAGACTCCACAGAGCCAATGGCTCTCCTAGTGTCCCATAAAAACCTCAAGTATTGACTGGGGGTGGCTGATCTTGAGCCATTATTTCCTTCCTGCTTGCTATTTCCTTACAGCTTCCTATTAAGCTAACCAAATATATTCATACAGAAAACAGCCCAGTAACCCCAAATCGACATGCAGTATTCATCAGTTATTACAGAGCAGCTCCATGCCCATCACAGTTCCACAGAGAGACCTGCACAGGTTTGGGTTGCTACAAAATCTGAATAAGCATATTACAAAACTGATATTCCCATTACGTAGGGTTTCCAGAAAAGTGATTTAAAAGTCTGTGGTGATTGCACATGATCTGCAACTTCTGCCCAATTACCCTGGATCTCTCCTCAGAAAAGTTTCTCAGAAAAAGCCATGACTGTGAATTTAGTAAGTGGAAAAGAAATGAGTGATAGAAGGGGGACTAATGCATTATTACTGCTGACGCCACACAGTGGTCCAATCAGTGGCGGATTAATGATTTTGCCACCCCTAGGCCCTGAAATAATTGCCGCCCAGCCCCTCCCTGACTCCACCCTTTCCCTGTCCCCATTCCAACCCCTTCCCCAAATCCCTGCCCCGGCCCCGCCTCTTCTCCCAGCGCACTGTGTTCCCCCTCCTCCCCCCTCCCTCCCTGGCCCGCAAAACAGCTGTTTCGCAGCAAGTGCTGGGAGGGAGGGGAGAGAAACAGGATGCAGCGGCGCACTCACGGAGGAGGCGGAGGCGAGCTGGAGTGGGGGAGTGGGGAGGGGAGCTTCTCCGTGGGTGCTCAAATTTGCTGCCCTAGGCCTTGTCGGCCTAGGAGATAATACGCCGCTGGGTCCCATGCTTGATTACATTTCACCCACAGTACATATCAGCCAAAATCCACTTTCTACCCACCTCCACACACAGTATCAGACAACAGGAGGCACTGATTTAGAATGTGACACTACTGCTTGATGCATTGAACATAACATATTCGTTGTGATTAAATACAGCAGCTAAAAATAGCTATGCACCTGGATCAGCCTTTCATTGTGTTCATGAGATGAACCACAGTACTGAAAACATGACAAATAATAAGACCTGCAAATACTTTTGTCAGCCCATCAAGGCCAGATGAACATTCACACCAAGAAAGAAAGAAAACCACCATCAGGTCAAACAGGAGGCTCCATGTTTTAAATAACACCGAGGATCTGGAACTGCAAAAGCATGACAAGTACATTATCCATACAGCAGAGATGTCTTCACCTCCACTCTCTGGATTTTTTTGAAATGTGGGTGACACTAACTACACTAGCTACAGCCATGGTGGTCTGATGACTCAGTACTGAACATTTGTCAAAGTGCCTTTTGAAGAAGGGAAAAGTGCTAGGTCTTATGGACTACTCTGATAAGACCAGGAAAACTTTAAATCAGCAATTGATAATCTCAGTAAGGAACCTATTGCATCTGAAACAACATCTCCTCTAGCAGCTAAATAATAACATTGCTGATGATATGTTCCGTTTTCAGTTGCAAATATTCTGTATCCTACAACCCTGGATGCCGCAAGGGACTGACTGACACCTCTCCCGGCTGATTAGAGAGTTTTGGAAATAGAAACCACTAAATATTAGAGACTGCCATTGGCTCTAGATAATTTACAGGGCTACAAGAGAGACCGGGGCCCAGATCCAAAACCTACTGAAGTCAATTGGATCTTGATTAGGTCTCAGGCAGCATTACAAGATCAGTGTGGTATGTCCAGCAGTAAAAGGACATCTATTTCAGCATATTGTTTGGAAGACATTAGTCAATTTAATGCCTTCACACAATGAATGAATATATAATTTTTCAACAAAACAAAAAGGGACCTTTGACAAATATTTAATAGACTAATTCTCATGTCATTTACAGAACATGCTTCACCATTGGACTTTTGGTGTAATTTAAATGAATGAGGGAGCCAGAAAATTCTCTTGATCAAATTACTTGAAATTATTATTATTATATTATTAAAAGTCAGAATTATATGGCCCGGTTTTCACAATTGCTGATATGCCATTACACATGTAAAGCTACATGCACTTTTGCATGCCTTATTTGTACACACAATGATCACAACTGCCAACAGTCAGAGCAAGTGCACATGCAAAAGGCACTTTCTAATTGCTCCATGCACAGCCACAGTACGTGCACATGCAAATTAGGCGTGCTAACTAACATACCTTTTTTTACATGCTCTGGGCCTGAATCTTCAACCCAAAAAATTAAAGTACCTAATTCCCATTGATTTTTCTTCCCTCAAACCATAACAGTGAGAAATCAGAGAACAGATTCCAGGTCCCCAGCATGCCACAATGTCTGACAATATTATTCACCACATCCATGATTTGCTATCATTCTGTAGTTACACTGATTTCCTCAGCATGGGCCCAATTCTCCAGTGTCTCAGTCCTGGTGTAGTTGTTCCCTCCTGAGCAAAGGCAGTGCAACTTGGAACTTCCAGAGCATGTCTTTTCTATCAAGTGGATATCTGACTACTAGGACTACATCTATAATTAAAACGCTACAGCTGCACCACTGGAGTGCTGCAATGTAGACACTTAGGCCTGGTCTACACTGCGGGGGGGAATGGATTGATCTAAGTTACATATCTTCAGCTACGTGAATAACGTAGCTGAAGTTGACGTACTTAGATCTACTTACCGCGGTGTCTTCACTGTGGTAAGTCGACAGCTGATGCTCTTCCATCGACTCCGCTTCTCACTCCGGTGGAGAATTGGAGTCGACAGGAGAGCGCTCAGCGGTTGATTTGAGGCAATAAATCGACCCCCACTGGATCGATCGCTGCCCGTTGATTTAGCGGATAACGTAGACAAGCCCTTAATACAGTGATGGGAGTTCTCCATGAGAGGTGGTAGCTAGGTTGATGGAAGAATTCTTCTGTCAACCTAGCAATGTCTACACAGGACTTACGTTGGCTTAGCAGCATAAATCAGGGGGTGTGAATTTTTCACACCTCTGAGCCACATAGCTGGGTCAATCTAATTTTGTAGTATACAGTAGCCCTAGGGATTGGCAGAGAACAGCAACTCATTACACACAGGCCCCTGAATAGCCATCAGATGTTAATAACTTTCAACCATAGCCAGTCAAGGATAGTTCTGAACCGAGAGATGAAGAACTCAGTGTCTTACGTAGAGCTGCTTGAATAATGTTTGACTAATTTTACCATTTGTTTTCAAATTTATTCAAATTCACACTTTGTTAGAACATTCAACCAGCTCTGTATCATAGCTGATTGAATATTATCTGTCAAGTAAATTATTCAGAAAATAAATAATTAAATTAATATTAGTATTATCTGATATTTAGTATTTTGTATTTGACCAGCTCTGATCCTACCAAGCCCCAGAGCCATTCTGGGCCCCCACCTGAAGTGTAGATTATTATAAATGTATTTGAATTATGCTAGGTAATACCTAGATCCTACTTTAGGAATCACAAGGGTGCATGATTGTTTGCAACAGGTCTCCATGGGGGCAGGATTGGGGTTTAGGTACCTGAATAACATGCTGTGCATTTATTTTACAGTGTATTAATTCTGAATAGGAATACTGTGTTATCTTTGCCTTAGAAAATTCATTCAAAATAAACACTGTAGGGCCTTGAAATCTTAAATACAGCAAGAACACATTGGACAGCTTTGGTATAGGCAATATTCCTTTCCCCTATACTTGTTAAAGCCTGGCTAGTGAAATGCCTTACCACTTCAACTCACAGATCTAACGCAAGCATCTGTAAAGCTCTATAAATACAAACAACCATCCTGAACGAGATTAAACAAAGTTCAGTTGCTGATTTAGATTGTAAGCTCTTTGTGGCAGGGACTGTCTGCTACTCTATTTCCTGCAGTACTTAGTGCACCGAGGCTCCATTCTGGGCCGGCCGTTAGGCACTATGATAGTAAACATGATCTGTAATGATGGTGATGCTTTTGCTTTGCTCTGGGCATTATAGACCATCACAAACTACCTGTAGAGCGCTGAATTCTTCTCTCCCTTCCAAAGGGGAAAGAGAGCAACTGGTAACACATTCAGGGGAGTAAATGTATTTAAAAGTAGAGGGTTACAAAAGTAAATAAAACTGTTTTAACAATAACGAACGTAATAATGTACTTTCTTTTCGTGTCAGTTTTGCTCTGTTAGTTACTTGATGATGTGATGCACTATAAATGGCTTTAAAGAACATTCCTTGTCAGTCACTGCTGCCCGGGGGGGAAAATGCTAGCTAGCTCAACCCTCAAAAGTAATTAAAGATAATCAACGAAAAATGCAAGGGGTCTGTTGCACTCTGCATTCCAAACTCCACCTTACAACAGGAACATAGCACAAAAATGATTATTTAAATTTAAACCTTTCCATGGTGAATTGGGGGAGGGAAGAGAAGGCACAAGGGAAAGGGGGTTGTTTGCAAGCTTAGCAAGCATTTCAAGAAGAAAGAAATGGATGAAAAAGCAACACAGAGATTCTAATATTGATTGAAAGAGGGAAAGGAAAAAAAAGTTCCTGCAACTCTGAATTCTTTCTTTTTTGCATTGTTGTTGTTGGGTTTTTTTTTTGATAGACTTCTTGCCACAATATCTGCCTCCAAATTTATTAAAGTAAACCAGCTTCATCCCTTGAAGACAGTAAAGTTATAGCAGAAATTAATTTGCCTCAGCGAATTTGCTAAGAACGAGTAACAGCACTACTAATAAAATAATAATGCTGGTGTATTTATATGGGGCCATATTTTCAAAAGTACACCTCTACCTCGATATAACGTGACCCGATATAACATGAATTCGGATATAACGCGGTAAAGCAGTGCTCCCGAGGGGGTGAGCGGGAGCTGCGCACTCTGGTGGATCAAAGCAAGTTCGATATAACGCGGTTTCACCTATAACGCGGTAAGTTTTTTTGGCTCCCAAGGACAGCGTTATATCGAGGTAGAGGTGTACTCAGTACCCAATAGCGTCACTGAAATCTAACTTATCATAAATAACAATGAGAGGTGATGACTGCTGAATAGTTTTGAAAATCTGGCTACTTCTTCAGGTGCCTAAGCAGGAGATGCTGAGTAGTCTGGGAAATCTGGCCCATCTCTAAGACTCTTTACAGTTACTGGAGCCACTCCTGCTATCCTTACCCAGGAAAACTCACTGAAGTGATTGGATTTTTCACCAGAGCAAGGACTATCCGATTAGGTGCATGAGCTCTTTCTTCACCCTATGTGTAATACACAAAAGGAAGAACAGCGATGTAAAAATATAGGGCCTGACTTTCAGAAGTGCTGATGTGATGTCCACCCTTTTGGCCAAAACGCCAGGGATCGAATTGGGGACCTCTGGAGATGAAAGCATGTGATGCTACAGACAAGACTCTGTAGCTGAGGTCTGTAAAAACATATATCCTTTATGGATCAGCACAGAGGAAAGGCCTGTAACACACACATTCACCAGTGGTTTACACTGAGCAACCTCTGTTCCAGCTGAAATGAATGGAAGCTATAGGTGCTCAGAAAAGACCTGATTGTGGGATGGCTTCCACTGAAGCAGAGAACAAAACTCCCATTGGTTTAAGGGGGGCAGGCCAGGCCAAAGGAGGACTAAATTGTTATGTGAAGTAGACGTTAGAAACTTCGGCCCGATCCTGAGAGCTCAGAACTCACAATGACAGCATGGTGATCACATCCAGATGCTCAACACCTCACAAGATAGGGCCCTTACAGTATAGAAAGCTCATCTCTGCCTAGCTCACTTGCATCTGTGGAATGTATTTAATAAACCAAGGAATTTAGAAGACAGACAATGCCAATAAAAATCACAGTCACTGTATTTTAGCACCTTTACTAAAGTGCTATATAGACTTGGGCAAGTATTGACAGTTTCACTAGCTTTTAGGGCTGTTTGCTATACATAAGCAAGGAAGACAGCAAGTAGATAATAAGTAATTAAGAATATAATTAATTACACTACATACATGATTACAGGGGCAACAAAAAACCTTTCAATTTTCAATATATTGGCCTAGTGTTTGTATGTTTGTTTCTGCCATGCTCTGTTATTGAGCTCAACACAAAAATATTGCCAATTTTTAAACAATGTTATTCATATCAGCAATTTTCTAAGTAACTTTTAAAAGCACTGATGTATTATTTCATAATAATTTATATAAATCCTTAAAGTATGTAAATATGTGTTCAGAGTATTGCTTAAAGCTCTGATGCTGACCTAGATTTGACCTTTTCAGGTATCCACAATCTCTCTCTTCTTTCAAAATAAAGAAACATAGCCTCGAGGAATGATTGTGTCCTCTTCACAAATTATGAGTGTGGATTCCACGTGACCACAAAAAACAAATGTTGTACAGGTCTTAATTAAAAGTGACCTTATAAAATATCCCATGGATTCCATCTAATTTTGTGCAAACCACACAATTTAATTCTGGTCCCACTGAAGTCACTGGGAATTTTACAGTTGACTTCCATGCATCTAGGTTTTGGCCCTCATTAACAGTGCAGTGAACATATAAAACAAACATCATGAGCATGTGTAGAGCGCCTTGAGAAGCACGCACACAGGGAATGCTAGGGAAAAATCTACAAAACTTTTTTGGAGTGACTTAGTTCAAGAAGGATACTAAACCACTTGAAAAAGACAAACGTGAGTAAGATATTAAATTTAAATCATGTGCTACAAAGAAAAAATAAGTGAAGATTTTTTATAGAAGGCTGACTATTAATGTAAACATTTTTAGAAGAGCCACAAAAATTGGTCAACATTACATATTAAGATATATATAATATTAGAATTATGATCATTTGGATTCACATGGGATACATTTTTATTAAACAATTTAAGAGTATTTTTAGGATATAATTTTCTGCATGTCATTTTTAATAAGAATATGTCCCAGAGACAAAGTCATATATTAATTTAACTCTCTGAGGAAAAAAAGGAGCATATCAGTAAATAATGCAACTATTTAAATTTAAACATTATATATAAATAAAGGGCAATTGGCCCGGATGTTATTATCTGCATGGGGATTCAAGGAATAACTAGATTTAGACATTCCAGTGTAATATACTATATATAAAGTTGTATGCATGCATTTTAATTCCAGATTTAAACCCAGATGGAAATTTAAACTGAAAATGTGTAAATGCTTAAAATCGAAAGTGTCTTGGTTTCTTAAAAATAAAATATTTTGAATTTCAGCATCTTAATGGAAGCATAGTTTGAAGCACGGATGATGAAGTGCAGACCAATTAAATTGTTAGTACTTTAAAGTCTTAGCAAATAGATGTTACATCTGTCTAACTCTGTGTATGCATAGAAAGTGACTAAAGTCCTGCCAAATAGAGTGTGACCTTCAATCTGCCACTCTCATGGTGAAAGACAGGGAAGTAAATTACTTGGCCTTCTTATTCTATTCATGGTGAATACAAAATGGTCGGAGTTGACCTGCCGCCAGTCTTGCAGGCTCCGATTCTGAGTGGCACCCTACAGTTTACACAACCCAGGATGAATACAATGAAAGAGGGGCTCCATTCAGAGGGGCCTGCATGCAAAAGAGACGACCATTAGATCATAGTAATTATTCCATTTACATCACATAGTGACACAGTGGGACATGAAGGACTCATCAAACACTTCTCTTCACCCAGGCCCTGGCTGCTAATGAGGCACATTGGATTTCATTGTGCTTCCCATTTACTCATGTACTATGGCCTGCCTGCCAACAACAGCTCAGTACACCAGACAGGCTGTCCCTTTCAGAACCATTTATTCCTCTCTCAACCTTTGACCCCAAGGGTTATGACATCAGCAGCCCTGATTTGTGATCATTTTTATTGGCGGACATTCAACTCTTGTTTCCTGTGTTTAACTCTGCCTCCCTTTTTTTAGCTAAACTTATTGGTTCTAATAGGCATCTGCCAAAAGACTATAAAGTAAGCCAGAGTTTTCACAAAGAGGCTTCTGATCTTGCTATAAAAAGCCCCATAGCTACTATTTATGCCAATAATAACGAGTAATTCATTATCTAGGTGCACAAAATCTGTTCACCGCTAAAATGTTGAACAATTCAGAGCAGATGTCCAACAATTTTATGAGTTTTAATTAAAATGCTCTATTATTTTCATTAATACACTCAGGGTTTTAAATATACAGAGATGTTACATGGATGCACAGTAGTATTTTGCAAATTATGCCTTCATAGAGGGGATTAAGAGAGGATGATTTGGGCTAATCAGATGCTGATTTGGAGCTAATTTTTTCCCAGTTAGGTGTTCATGCAAAATTAAAAAGGAATTAAAGTTGAGTTTTAAAAAGATGCGGCTTTCTTGTGTCACAACAGCAACATTTTAGGAGTCAGTGAACTTAATGTACGTTCTTCCTATTTGAAATAGAGAAAGGAAAATTGCATTTTGTAGCAAAGTCCTTTATTTCAAAGCTAGTGTTCCAAATGGAAATTAAATATCTCTAAAACAGGTTTTCAAAACACATGTTTTTCATAATGTCATTTGTTTAATCACTGTGATTTACCAGCACAAACAGAATTATATTTACAACTAGCTTTTGGTAATCATACATTCAAAATAGTCATTTGCTAAGAGACTAAAGTTATACAGTTACATAAGTAAAGAGTCATAAATTAGTTTTTGTTTGTTTGTTTTAAACATTTTTTTAAAGGAAACCATTTAAATATTTAAGATGTTGATGTTGAATGTAACATGAAATACTGTAATCCATGCTCTCTCATCTGAGTAATAAGCTTTTGGCCTGAAGTTAAAAGTTAATTAATTTTAAAGGAGGATGGCTTTAGCTCAATTATAATCATAAGTGAATTACCAAAAAGAAAGATCACGTATAACAAATTTTAAACTGTTACAGTCACAGACAACGATTACAGGAAGCGGTTAAGTAATAGGAGACTTTTTTTTATAATAAAAAGGACTTACTTTAACCAGCTATATGCTGATAATGTTTATATTAAGCTTTTTTTTTTTTTTTTTGCACTAATCTAAAAAACAATTGGCAAGATTCTGAGCTGTTGTAAACTGACATAACTCCAGTGAAATCTATGGAGTGACACTTACTTACCACAGCTGAGATTCTGGCCCAATTTCTCTTTGTAGTCAAGTAAATTGTTTTACCTAGTACCTACTATTCTGTTTCATTTCTGCAACATTTCATAGTTCTAAGTTTATTTATACAACTTAGGATATGACAAAAGCAGAGCTACCACAATTTGATAATAATTTACACTCACATACACTCTAACTAATCATAGGCATTAGGAACGAAGAAGACAATCTTCATTGTCTAGTTGACAGGAATCAGGGTAGCAGCCGTGTTAGTCTGTATCCTCAAAAAGAACAGGAGTACTTGTGGCACCTTAGAGACTAACAAATTTATTAGAGCATAAGCTTTCGTGGGCTACAACCCATGAATATATATATAATATGCATCCGAAGAAGTGGGTTGTAACCCACGAAAGCTTATGCTCTAATAAATTTGTTAGTCTCTAAGGTGCCACAAGTACTCCTGTTCTTATTGTCTAGTTGAACATTTTCTAAACTGGGCATAGTACACATACAATTCGTAGAGTTTTGTACATGAATGAGGTAATTGCATGTGCATGTATAAATGACCAGATAAGGGTATCTATACATATAATTACCTAATATATATGCGCAATCACAGTAATTGCATGGTTTTTTTTTATTATTATTAATTAAAGAAAGCATTGGGCCAGAACCTCAGCCAGTGTAGCTCAGCACTATCTGAGGACCTAGCTTATGCTTCTGGTTCCTAGAATATGGGGACTTTAAAAATGACATAGATGAGGTAGATTTCATATTGCAAATCCGATGGAACAACCCTGCATTGGGAAGAGGACGGCCTTTCACAGTATAGCTTTGAGAGCTGTTCCTAGACTTGTTTAAGATACTGGAAATGATCAAGATTCCAACACATCCTTTAGGAAGTGACTCTACTTTAATACATCTTACGGTCAGGAAGATTTTCCAGATATTCAGTCTTCATTTCCCTTTTCTTATCCCTTGACTTTTATAACCAGATCCCTCTATGCCACTTTCAATAATGCTTTCCTTTCTTTAGGGCAAAATTATGCCTTGTGATAGAAATGATGCCCAAACTAAAAGCAAATAACACTGTGAACCTTTATTCCCTCATCCTTATAGCAACATGGGAAAATCTATGTGTATGTGTGTGCAAGCGACAGTTCTCGGCATTACCTCCTCCAGATAGTTGTGTACCTCAATACAGAGACATGTAAAGTATGGTACAGTATTTGGCTTCCAGCGCTTCAGAAATGGAATTAGAATAGCAGCAATAGAAATACTGTTGTGGAGTTCCATGGGATGAAATCCTGACTCCTTAAAAGTAAATGGCAAAACTTCTACTGACATCAGTGGAGCCAAGATTTCATGCCCAGTATCTCAGTGAATCCATTCAGATTTGCTTTACAAGTAAAATGTTTTTTTCACTGCCAGCTCTGTATACTCACCCCAGCTTTGGAAGTAATATATGGAGCTATACCTATCTCATAGAACTAGAAGGGACCTTGAAAGGTCATTGTGTCCAGCCCCCTGCCTTCACTAGCAGAACCAAGTACTGATTTTTGCCCTAGATCCCTAAGTGGCCCCCTCAAGGATTGAACTCATAACCCTGGGTTTAGTAGACCAGTGCTCAAACCACTGAGCTATCTGCCCCCAAGTCAGACTGGGTTCTTTCCATTGCACACAGCACCACCAGCAATAAGCGTTTTGCAGCCCACACTATACTCTGAGTTACACATGAACAATCTTCACCATCCTATTGCACAACTATACACAACCCCATTGTCTTCAAATAATCCTGTTACACCAGTACAACTCTACTGAGAATAATGGGGGTGAACTGAGAGGATAGAAAAACCTGATGTTGGTGCAGAATCAGGAAAGTGTCAAGTTTGACTTTCAAATCCCTGGGTGAGATTGTGAAATGCTGGCTGTGAGAAAACTCCTTGGGTGAATGGAGCAATTGTGGGCTGGAATAATTGAGACAACACATGGAACTAGAGCTGGGTGGGAAACCACCTTCTGCATTCTGCATTCTGCATCAGAATGAAGCCAAGATTGTACAGAAATTTAAATTAAAAAAAAATGGGGGAGGGAAGAGTACCTGCCCCCCCACCCCAAGGTCGTCCAGAGGTTAGAGTGCGCAGCAGGGATGTTAAACACCCAGGTTCAAGTCCCTGCTAAGCCTAATTCACAGCTGGGATTTGAACCTGTGTTGCCCAAATCCCAATGCCCTAGCCACTAGTGTAGGGTGACCAGACACAGGGAGCGGAGAGGCGGGGTGGCGGGTTGGGGGAAGGGGTGGAATGGGGGTGGGGCAGAGCAGGGTGGGCTAGGGCTGGGTCACTTGCTGCTGCTGGCGCCAGGCCCCCCGCTAACTCCCCAGGCCACCCTGGACCCTGCATACCCCTGAAGCGCAGGGCCCCCACAAAGCGCAGGGCCCCCACAAAGCACAGGGCGGTTTCCCCGGTCTGTCCTATGGACAGAACAGCTCTGCTTGCACCCGTTCTGCACACCACCAAAAATTGTACAAATCTGGCGCCCATGCTCTCATTGTCCTCTCCCTGCTTTGTCCCTTCCCCCGCCCTGTTGCTCCTCCATATCCTCCCCGGCAGGCGTGTCCTGCTTCGAGCGATGTGCGGAGTACCAGCCCCTGATCGGAGTGCTCAGCTCACCAACAGCCTAGCCGGCAGGCTCCTTCCTTCTCCCACTGCCTCTGACTGGGCCACCGACCCAAGAAAGCCCAAGATCCTCCCGCCCGGGGCACTGGGTAGGAGGAGCCGAGCCCTGCACGTGCCAAAGCCCCACACAGCACTGGCATGGGGAAGCCTCTCCGCCCCTCAGCTAAGCTCTGGAGGGCGGGGAGGGAAGATTTCATCCTGTTCCCACACCAAACCTGCAGGTTCCACAGCAGCACCCTGGGCAGGGACTTAGCACCCTCTTCATTCACCCCACCCCCGCCCTGGGTCCTGCCCCCAAGGAGCATGGAGCTGCTCCGTTCCCTAGGCACCCTCCCCTGCTGAGCCAGCTCTCTGGCTGGGTTCCATGAGCCCCTGCAGTCAGGTTCCCTGGGCCCTGGTGCACAATGCATCCTTAGGGCTTAACTTCTTCCTGCCCGCACTATAGCGGGGGACATGAGGCAGCTGGGTTATGTCCGTGGCCAGCAGAAGCTTGGAGGTGTTAGCTGCCTTTCGACACTGTGCGGGCAGGAAGGGACAAGCTGCTTCCAGCCATTAGAAGGACAGGAGGAAGTAATGAGCTCTGCAAAGACACAGGCCATGTCACACACACCTGCTCCCTGTGGCTGGAAGCAGCTCCCTTCCTTTCCCTCTCGCACAGTGCCGAAAGGCTGCTGCTGGACACATTCTGGTGTGAACCCTGGCAGAAATGGGGGGGCGGCATGTGACCTTGCATGTCCCCCAAGTGTTGCCTCAGGAAGACACGGTGCCAGGTACCAGGAGAGGTGGATCCGTCCTGGGGGCCCAGCCAGGCACGGAGGCAGAGGTGAAAGTAAACTGGTACGGTCCAGTACGGAGTACACCGTGCCAGATCACACCGGCTTCCGCGGCGGGGATTTAAAAGGCTCTGAGCGCCCCGCTGCAGCAGGGAGCCCAGAGCCCTTTAAATCCCGCCCGCAGCTCCGGCAGTCGGGCTGGGGCCGGGATTTAAAGGGCTGAGAGCTCCTGCGGCTGCGGGTAGCCCAGAGCCCTTTAAATCCCACCTGCAGCTCCAGCGGCTGGGCTGGGGCCGGGATTTAAAGGGCTCAGAGCTCCCCGCCGCAGCAGGGAGCCCAGAGCCCTTTGAATCCCGCCTGCAGCTTACTTTGTACTGCATAGTTCCGATTGATTGCCATTGAACTCGCTTGAATATGAGTAATTTTACCAGGTGTCCTGTATTGAGCATAGGGAAATATGGTCACCCTACACAAGTGTATTGACTAGTCTCACATAGGGCTCACTCTCACTTCTATCCTAGCCCTAAGAAACCTTCCCAGTGAAAATGTTATCAAAACCGATACATTTCTGCAAAAAGTTTCCATTTTGGCAAAACATTATTTTCCAACAAAAAAAAGTTTTGTTGAAAAATTCCAAACCAGTTTGAGGTGGAACCCCACCATGCCATGTTTACAGAGTCAGTTTTCAGGACAGAGCCACGTTTTTAAAACTTGGCCTTATACAAAGCACATGGTTCCAATCTGAACGCACATTTCATGCAGCCATTCTAAGAGACTTTAGAGCACTGATGCTAAAGAAACTTGGGAAATTGAAAGCATGCGAGATTCAATTTATATAAAATGCATATAAAATCCCCAGGCTATCTATACCTTTTAGGACAGCCCTTGGTAGTGTCAATAATTAGTCACAGAAAACCTCAGTAAGTTGGTCAGCCAACATACTGTACCATATTGTAGGGAGTTTGGAGGTTTAATATCTGAAAAACGAAGGGTATTTTAAACAAGGATTATGAATGATAGCTTTGCTTCCCTGAGCATTTTCCCTTGTATTAAAGAACAGGATTCATTTTGAAACATTGCAGCAGATTTCCCTGAGCTGTTTTCTAATAGCGCTTTCCTTTTTAAAAGTGTTCAAATTATGACTGATAAACTGTCGTCGGGAACTACTTTGTGAAATACTGCAGTAGAATAATTAGGAAAAATATTAAGATTAATTCCAAGGGGAAACAATTCATTCAGAGAGGAGGGATGGTCTCATGGTTCTGGCACAGGTCAGGGGACTTGGGTGCAATTCCTAGCTCTACCATAGACTTGGGGCAAGTCACTTTCTCTGTGCCTCAATTCCTCATCTGTAAAATGGGGAGACTGATCTGTGTTTCTCCAACTCTTGGGCCATCTCGTCTGTTTATATTGTAAGTTCTCTCAGGCAGGTGCAGTCTCAATGTTTGTACAGCTTAGTTGCTCCTATTGTAATACAAACAACCATTAAAGCCTTGACCCTGAATGACTTGCAACGTAGGGACACAAAATAGTTGGGTAGAGCAAGGAAGTGCCAGGCAACCATATAGGGTTACAAATAAGGCTAGTGCTAGGCATAGTCCTCTGCACAAGTATCACCCTTGCACACCTGAGCGCTTACTCACAAAGCAGCCAGTAAATTAAAGGGTGAAGAGAACAAATAGGAATCGGATGTGGGTGTGGGATCTTGGTTTATGCACTACCTTTTTATGAGACGTGAAGCTATGTGCTATATTCTTGGAACTCATATAGTAGCCATGCAGTAGCTTTCTCATTCATGAAGGAGTGAGATCCTCTGAACTCCCTATCCTGTTCATCCCTTTTTACCTTATACACACACACAATACTCCAGGCAAGAGCCAGTCTCAAGGTTTTTTAAGGGATATAGTGGGGCCAATTTTAAAATGTGATGGCCTAAATTGTGTCCACAAAATTGTGCATACAGATCTCATGTTTACATGAACAAGTGGGCCACTGGGCGTACAATGAATACTTGTGTGCACAGTTCACAGATGCCCGTGTGGGGCTCATATCATTCCCTCTGGCCTCACAGAGATTGCACACCTGCCTTGCTCCACTTGGAAAATTTGGTTTATTATCTTAACAAAAAAATGGAATAACATTTTCCAAACATGCCTCTCCTACCCTCAGAAAGGGCTATTTTAAAATAGCCACTTTGGGCTAGATTCACAAAAGGAATTAGGCACCTGCTATTTTAAGTGCTTAAATCCCAGAATCAGTCCCACTGAGATTCACAAAACCCCTGCTGAGCTGCCCCCAAACACTGTAGGCACCTAAACTCCCTTGGTGCCTAATTTTTTGCAGTAAAAGTTCCCTAGGCACCTACATTTTGGCATCTGAGCATGCACACTGCTGTCGCCTTCTAGGTGACCAGATGTCTAAGCCCCAGAGATACACATAAACCAGGTAAGATAGATATTCCTTTGCCTAACTCACTTGCAGGGGCAAATCTGGTGAGCATGCTCAGACCTCACCGTGGCCCTGAGAGGCAAGCTCACAGAAAATGGCCAGAGGAGGCACTCCCTCGTAACTTTTAGCCCAATGGTAAGGGTACTCATTGTGGGAGAAGGGGTCTGAACAGGAATCTGCCACCTCTCGGGTGAGACCCCTAAGCTATGGGACATTCTGATGTGGAGGCCCCTAAGTCTCCTCTATTGCAGCTGTTCTAATGTGGATACATAATTTAAAAAGCCATCGGAGCCGGGGTAGTGGAACCAGGATCTCTGCCTCCTAGATGGGTGACCTAACCCCAGGGCTTTGGAGTCATGCTTACTCTCTCTCTCTGGCCTAATGATTCATTATTTAAGCACAGTGGAACAGTTTCAACAGGAGAGACTGAGAAAGTCTCAGATAGAATATCTCATAGCCCAGTGGATAGAGCGCTCATGTGGGAGGTAGCAGCTCCCACTTCTAATCCCATCTCAGGCTGAGGGTGGACTTCACCATGGATCTGCCTGGGTTAGGGTACTCAAAGGTTATGACAGAGAGGTTCTGCCCCATCTTCTTGCTACAACAGCATAGGCGCCAAACACCAAGAGAGGGTTTGTGGCTGAGAATCCAAAGAAGAGGGAGGTGCCTTGCTGGTGCCTGGACTTTAGCACTTATCTCCCAGACAGGGGCAGGGCTTAGCACACCCGCTAGCTTAGGCAGGGACACCTCTAGCATGCTGGCTTTTGGGAATCCCATTCTAAAGTCCTCAACTCTCTCCGTTCATTGTATAGGGACAGGGCTCAGGTGCCGAACTCAGGCTGTGTGAATAGCAGTGATTTTCTAAGCACTTAAAAATTAAGCGTGGCAATGCTGAGTGTCCCCAAGACTACAACTCTTTGTAAATCTAGCCTTTTCTGGGATATCTGAAATGAGGAACTGTTGTTTTGATTCCTGCAGATTATAAAACCCTTTTTGTTGGGTACAAGACATTTTTGATTTTTTTATATTTCACAAAATTTCAGCACTGTGAAAAAATAAATATTGATGTTAATTCCAAGAAATCAATTTTTTGTTTTGTTTACTTTTATGCAGAGCGGAACATTTTCAACATAAACTCATCAAGAGGAACACCATGAAGCAAGCTACGTTTTCTTTAAGTACAGGAAGCCCATTTCTACAAATGTTCCATGCATGTCTGTGAGTGAGTGGAAGTCTTGTGTGTGTGCTCACACCTGGCTTCCAAATCAATGAACAAGTCACCTTCTTAATTACCAACACCTTTTGTTTCAGCAGCCCTAAGGTCTGATCTACACACAAAGCTGCATCAGTTTAAATAAACATGTATTTTTAAATTGATTTAGTTAAATCCGTGTGAGCCCCTCCGTAGACATTTATATCAATTGGAAAATGGCTTTTATTTGTTCAACTTAAACCTATTCCTAATCAACTGAAACTAAATCAAAGAAAGATTTATACTGATTTAAGAGTGTCCATGCAATCTTTTGTGCTGGTTTAACTAAATCAATTTGAAGTCACACTTTTAGTTAAACTGGTGTAACTTTGCATGTAGACACACCCTTACAGGTGCAAGCTAAACCAATAACACCAGGTTAAAACCTATGTCCACACATGGCTTTGCACTAGTTGAACTGGTATTCAAACTGATTTTTGCAGAATTGATGCAATTTCTGTGCTTAGATATGCTTAAATGGGAGGGAGAGATTTGAGTTTACATTTTGGCCTCATCTCTAATTTCAACATTGGAAAACAATAAACCCTCCCCCCAGCCCCTAAAACAGGGAGGGGGGAACATCCATATGGGGATGTGCTGCAGGAACAATATTCCACTCTGGGTTTTACCTGGCTAATGGTGTTAGCAAAATTAATTATTTCAAGTGAATTAACAGACAATGGACCTCCTTCCCACTATGACATGTGTACAGATTTTGTTGGCCAACAGTTTAAACCGTATGTCAGTTGCAGGCAATTCCTCAACAAGAGTTCTGAGTGAATGTGTATATAGAGTGTGGTGTGGTCTAGCTCCCTTGTAATATAGGATATGACGACTACAAATCACTTTGCAGCTGATTAGTCTATACGTGAAAATACAACTCAGGCATGTATATTATGGTAGATCATTGAGATGGCATCTGTAGGGTGAAGGAGGGTGCAATTGCCAAGTTCCAGGGGAAATGCTTGAACCTGGGTGTCTCAAATGCAATATTAATTGTTTTGCTAGAGTCAGAGAGAGAGAGAGAGGTTAAGGTTTGAAAAAAGTCAGGGACTCAGGTACAGAGAGGAAAGAAGGCTAAAGCAGCCTTCAATGTACAAATACTATGTAAGAAGTTACATATATATATATATATATATATATATATATATATATATATACACACACACACACACGGAAAATACTTAAAATCTGAGTCTAGGGTCTGGTCATGAGCAAAGGTGAAAATAGGTTTTCTGTCAGATGAGATGTTTATCCATCTATCTGTTGACATGTAAATTGAGTGTTGTCTCATTCACAGTGGCAATGGGCAATCATTAGCATTCTAAGTCAAATGCTAATGAAGAGCTGGTGGGAACTTCAGAAAGAAACTAACATGGTAGGAAGAACAGGAGTACTTGTGGCACCTTAGGCCTTGGCTACACTCGCAGATTCACAGCGCTGCCGCGCTGTGAAGCGCAAGTGTAGTCGCGCTGCCAGGGGAATAGCTTGCAGCGCTGCGAGAGAGCGTGCAGCGCTGCAGGTGCTGATTACATTGGCGCTTTACAGTGCTGCACTCGCTGCGCTCAGGGGGGGTGTTTTTTCACACCCCTGAGTGCAGCAAGTACAGCGCTGTGAATTGTCAGCGTAGCCAAGGCCTTAGAGACTAACAAATTTATTAGAGCATAAGCTTTCGTAGGCTACAGCCCACTTCTTCGGATGCCCACGAAAGCTTATGCTCTAATAAATTTGTTAGTCTCTAAGGTACCACAAGTTCTCCTGTTCTTTTTGCGGATACAGACTAACACAGCTGCTACTCTGAAACCTAACATGGTAGGGGCACACGAGGGAGAACATATCTTGAGGTGCACACGACAGGTTTGCTCTCATATATTTGTCACCCTTCATTGAGAACAGTGAGTTTACTTCATGAAAAAGAGGTCTCAACCAGGCGTGGTTGAAAAAAGTTAGCAAGAACTCTAGGTGTGATCATTTTTTTTAGACAGGAGGTTAACCTGTTAGTTTAGCCTCTCCAAAGCGTGTTATGCTTTTGTTTGATATGTAACCATTTGTCTCCAGTATTATTACTCACTATGACTTGAATCTCTATTCTTTGATAATAAACTTATCCTTGTTTTCACTATACATATATCCAAGGGCTGTGGTGTTAAGCACAGTGGTTGTCCTGAGCTGAATTTTACAAGCTAGTGTGTACTGTTCCTTTAGGAATAGCAGGTCTGGCCTGGTAATTCTGTGAGTGTTCAGTGGATTAGGGGCTGGCCAGGGGAGGGAATGGGGGATTAATGTGTATTTATCCCTATAGTAGAGAGAGAGAGAGAGAGAGAGAGAGAGAGAGACAAGGCCTATAGATGCCTGGAAGGTTGTGAATTTTTCTAAGACTGGTGGTTTCAGGGAACTGATCCACTGCAGGCACAGATAAATCTGCTTCATGCTAAGGACAGGAGGTGCCCCTGGGTACCCCTGGGAAGTAGCACAGTTGCTGATATTAGTTGTTAGCAACAGGCATTTTTTGTATTGTAGGCAAGACTTGTGAGTGAAATTCACCCCAATGCACAGGGTCCATGAAAAGTATACAAACCCCTTATGCCCTTAACCCCCAACGTTACCTAAACTTTAAGTGAGTTGCATCTGAAGACTGCATTAAGCCTCTCTGCCTGATGAGGGGAGGCATTCTACAGCTATTTGACTGAGTCTCTGAGGAACCAGAGAGCAGAACCAGAGAGAATAAGGTTTATTTTGTCTTACAAAGAGCTCAGCATTTCCATATTTTAATTAGCCATTTATTCTGCTTAGAAACCAGCAAATGATCTTGTTATCGCCAATAATTAGAGCTTCAAAATGTAATTATTTTTTTTTTGCAAAAATTCAAAATTCTGGTAACCATTTTTTCTGGTTTTGACCATCTTATAGAGTGATTAGACTTTTTCAGATATTCAAAATTTTGGTGAGAAATGTTTGTTTAAAATTCTGGAATTTTTTCATAAACATTTTTCATCTTTTTTGACCAGCTCTATTAATGAGGCAAACATCTCACCATACTTGACAAGACCTACAGGTACCACTGGGCACCATGTTACATAGAAGCAGCCAGTCAGCCCCCAATCACTTGACAAAAACACAAAGTCAGAAGTATTTAGATTTAACCATGCTCCACTCATGCACATGGAGGCTCCCAATGATCTCATGTATGCACACGTACCACATTGTCATGTATGTTACAGAGCAAGAGAGAGAAAGAGATAATTATTTCTCCTTCTCTGTGTTAAGTATGGCAGTTGCAATTAGTTGCAAACTAATCTCACTGATGTTTGTACATCAGTTAAAAGATGTAAATTTCAAACAGTACAAAATCAAATCAAAGTAATTTCACTATTTCTGCACATTACATTCCAGTGCAATTTGTTCTGCATTTGTAATAAACCTGTCCTCGCTTACAGACAACCCCCCAACCTAAAGCAAATACTCACCAGCAACCACACATCACTGAACAAAACCACTAACCCAGGAACCTATCCTTGTAACAACCCCGATGCCAACTCTGTCCACATATCTATTCAAGTGACATCATCATAGGACCTAATCACATCAGCCATACCATCAGGGGCTCGTTCACCTGCACATCTACCAATGTGATATATGCCATCATGTGCCAGCAATGCCCCTCTGCCATGTACATTGGCCAAACCGGACAGTCTCTACGCAAAAGAATTAATGGACACAAATACGAGTACCCAGAAGTCACCTCCTACAAGACAGGACAACAGAAAAACTTCAAAAACAGACTCCAACGAGAGACTGCTGAGCTAGAATTGATATGCAAACTAGACACAATCAACTCCGGTTTGAATAAGGACTGGGAATGGCTGAGCCATTACAAACATTGAATCTATCTCCCCTTGTAAGTATTCTCACACTTCTTATCAAACTGTCTGTACTGGGCTAGCTTGATTATCACTTCAAAAGTTTTTTTTCTCTTAATTAATTGGCCTCTCAGAGTTGGTAAGACAACTCCCACCTGTTTATGCTATATATATCTCCTCAATATATGTTCCATTCTATATGCATCCGAAGAAGTGGGCTATAGTCCACGAAAGCTTATGCTCTAATAAATTTGTTAGTCTCTAAGGTGCCACAAGTACTCCTGTTCTTCTTTTTGCGGATACAGACTAACACGGCTGCTACTCTGAAACCTGTAATAAACTTGCAACTCTTATTTCTAATTAAAGTGCTCTTCAGAATTTCTGCCTGAAAGATTGTCCTCATGAGGCTAAGGAGATTTTTGCCAGACTTTCTCTATTGGGGGCATAGTTTTATTTTAGCTTTAAATCTGTGCAAACTCCAGTGACTTGATGATACCCAAAGATTTTAGTAGGACTGATAAAAAAAATCTTTAATCCAAGCCCCTTTTTCAACAAAAAATTGTGGTTTAGACTAACCAAAAAAATTTGTAATACCACCTGCTTTCCTTGTAAATTTTTCATTTGTCATCTGAAAACTGGTCAGTTTTCGGCAATAGAAAAAAAAAATAATTTTTCAGCTTTCCAATGAAAATTCATCAAAATTTTCCACAGGAACAAATAAGCATTTCCCAGCTAGCTGTAGATTTTAGTAAGCTAGTCAGGAACTTCTTTTTCCAAGCATATATATAGAGACAGACAGACAGACAGACAGAGAGAGAGACAGCAGATATCTTCACATCTAGCCCTGCTCCTGCTTCCATTGACATCAATCAGAAACCTCCCACTGACTTCAGTGGAATCAGGATCAGGGCTTAGGGACATAGAACTTCCAGCTTTAAATAAGAGCCATTGTGATGAAGTGAACTCCATGTACCACAAAATTAGTTAGCCTGTTTGTCATGAAAAAAAAACCTAATTTTTAAAAACCTTGACCAATTCTTCATCACAACCCATCATCATATATCAAAAAGTACTTATAAATATGTATAAGAAGTATTTCTCTCTCCTTTTTTTTTCTTTTTTGCGAGGAGAGGTTATCAATGCCTCAATTAATTAGGCTAATTTGCATCACAGACTACACATAATTAATTTGTTTGTTAAAAGCTTTCAACGTTTTTTACAGGAAGTGCAAGGGATCATTGATGAAGTTTGAAGTAATTAACAATAACAGATGCCAATGCACATAATTGTAAAATGGTAGCAAAGAAGCCACTGACAAAGAGTCCAGTTCCACAATTAGGTTTTCATCAAGTCTTCTCCTTAAAAAGGTGTGTATAGGCAGTATTTTCTTTTCTTTTCTGAGTGTAAAGCAAATCTTTATCTTAGGCCAAGGGCCTTGACTTTTATTATTATTTAAATAAATTAAAATGGCAAGATTAAGTCAATCTTCACTTATTTTATGTAGAATCAAATTGGGCATTTAGTGCCAGTAGTGGGCAGTGCTAAGCTACAACCCCCATAAATTAATAGAGATATCCTATTTCCTAGAACTGGAAGGAACCCAAAGTCATCGAGCCCTTCACTAGCAAGACCAAGTGGCCCCCTCAAGGATTGAGCTCACAACCCTGGGTTTAGCAGGCCAATGCTCAAACCACTGAGCTATCCCTCCCCATAGGGAACACCCAGGAGAGATTGTGAGTTAGAGAGCAGCAGGATGGTTCACTTGGGCACTGTGCAAACTGCACCCCTGTTTGTACTAGGATGGTGCAGCCTGTTTCACTCATTGTAGCTGGCCTGTCTCCTCCATACCCTTCCCACAGGGACACACCACGGGACTGATCCAAAGCCTACTGAGGGAAAGGATGGCCCAGTGTTTAGGGCACTGGCTAAGACCCATGTTCAGTTCCCTCTTCCACAATGGACTTTGTGCATGACCTTGGGCAAGTCACTGACCCTCTCTGCGTCTCAGGTTCCCAATCTGTAAAATCTGGATGATAATAATGCTGCCCTACCTCACAGTGGTGTTGTGAGGATGAACAGATTGTGAAGCACAAAAAAAGTGCTATGTAAGGAATAGGCATTATATTATTATTATTATTATTATTATTACTGAATTCAGTGAGAGTCTTTCCATTAATGTTAACAGGCTTTGGCTCAGGCCCTGAGAAAGCAGTCCCAGCACTCTCTTGTAACACTTGCACGGGGTGCAGAAGGGGAAGGATTCTCTCGCACGTGTTCTCTATGTGTTCGCATAAGGACAGTGTTTTAGAGTAATGGGTAACTATAATCATCCCCATTTTAAATAATGGGAAATTGAGGTACAAAGAGATGAGTTGATTTCTCTGAAGGTCACACACAAAGAATTCATTAGCAATACCCACATGTGACTAAGCTGTGTGATTAGCTGATTTCTCGATTCAGTGGCCTATCCGAAAAAATTGAAAAGTAAATAATTTTGGATTGCCCCTAAACAATTTTAACATTTTTCAGATCATCAAAAAAGTTGGCAAAAATGTCATTTTAGGTCAAATAGAATGTTTGGGGTTTTGCTGCTTTTATTTAACCTTTTTAAAATAAAAAGGAAGCAAAATTAGAAACAAAAAGTCATTTCAAAAGTGTCAGAATGAAGCATTTAGACTTTTTTTATTTTATTTTTAAAAATTTCTTTTTAATTTTTGACTGAAACAATTTGACGAATTCAACATGAGGTGGCAAAACTTTCTGATTGACCCAAATCTACATTTTTTAGTGAAAGTGTTTTGTCTGAAAAACATCACCCACTTCTACACTACTCCTGTCTGCGGCTGTAATGTCCCTGAACTCCATTGGGAAGTTAAGACATTATGACAATGCAAAACTCAGTGTGTTTGCTTCACAGGGGTTCACGTAAATATTATCTTCGGTTCCAATCCAAACGTCCCCCGCTTCCGGAGTTTCACTTTGAGTTGCAGGGTTTTCACTGACTCAGACATAAAGCAAGACTCAGTTGAATGTGCCAAGTTTCACGGGTTTTCATGTGAGCAATCTCAGTGCTCTGATACAAACCCTTAACTTGGCCCGGATTCATTACCCTAAACAAACCTTTCAATGAATCCACCCTGAGTTTCGGATTTATGAGGAAACCTGAAACCAATTGTGTTTCCTCTGTTACTGAGAGTTACTTCAAATATTTTGCACCTCTCTAGTAGGTACGTGGGCCAGCTCTGGAGATAGGCTTCTCTTCACATACCTGGCACATCTGGCTGGCATCGCAGTCTGCTGATGAAGTCTCTTTTCAACACAGGATGTCAATCTCACAGCTCCTTTTAATATTCCCAAACCTCACCGTCCTTTCAACAGTACTCCAACATGGAACAATACACTGCCAGGAGCACAATTTATCTTCTTATTTTATTTTGATATATGCATTTCTGCAACACTCATCACTGTAATATCTGAGTGTGCTTTTTCTTACGGTGAAAAAAACACAACCAACACACACATGTAGAAACAGCTACACAGAACCACCCTTGAAGGAATCTCCTTCAAAGAAGCAACTATAGTTACATTCAGAACAAGCACAATGTGTAAGCTTAAGTGACCAAGATTCCTATTCATGAACTGGCAAGGTGGAGGATAATTATGACCTCTGATAAGCTCTTTTGGAATCCTATATATCAGGCTTATCCTACATTAAAGAGAAGTTTTCCAGTATGAAAAAGGACAGGTGTGTCCCTACAGCAGTGGAGGTCCCACCTTCATTGTCTGAGTGACAGCTTCAGCACAACCATTCATTATCATTTCCCCTTGTATCAAGTAATAACGAGATTAAAGTTTTCTCTTCAATAAGCATATGCTCTTCACTGGTCAGATTGTATTAACATGGCTGGCATTCCATCAAGGTTTAGCAACTCATTCTAAATGGGATTTTACTAAATGTCTTTGTCAAGATCATATGACTGGACAGAAAGAGGGTGGACAATTGAATTACTGACATTCAGTACATACTCAGCCCTTCTTGCATTTAGTCAAAGAATATTGATCAGATGCAGGGAAACGCATGTAAATGAAATGTTAATAGACACCATACGAGTCACATTTTTTGAGAGGATTCCTTATAGTGCAAACCCAACAATTGTTCTAGTGAATTGTCACGTTTAATAATATATAAATTGGCTCTTCATATCTTCCCAATGATATCTGCAAACTAAATCAGTCCTCCCAAAACTCCTGGGAGATAGGTTAGCTGGCCCTCAGTTTCCCGGTACTAACCACATTGCCCTGCAGTTCAGGCTACGTGCGTGTGACTAGCAGGGCACACCAAAGGGCTGCATTCTAACTCCCCCATTTGGACATTGTTGGCATGAATGGAAAGGTCCCCAGTTTGTGTTAATGTAGTCCTCTTCAAACAGGACACATTAACATGAACCATGAATCTTTTAGTTCGCATGTGTAGCATCCACATGGGGGAGTTATAGTGCAACCCTTTGGTACACACCGCTGTTCATACCCCCGTAGTCCAAACTGCAGGGCAATGTAGACTAGCCATGAGGCAGAGAGTTCAAGTGACTTGCTCAAGGCCACAAAGAGAGTCAATGTCAAAGGCAGGATTAGAAATCAGGAGTTCCCAGCTCTCACACTTCTGTTCTATTCCCTAAACACCACCTCTCCACCCCCTGCAATTCAATTGTGGCCGCCCATGTTTCTGGCATCTCACTTATGGATTGAGGCAGTTGGCAGGGCAGCTCCTCAGATGAGATGATATCAGGCCTGTCTGGGCCATGTGTTAGTAGGCGTTTGCCATTTGCCTAGACCTGCCAGGAGCCCAATATCATGATTTTGCTGTACTCTTCTAGGATAGGACTGGTTGATATCCCCGATATCTTTCATGCTAATTTTCATGGAGTCCTGCCAGATCTTAACATATCATAGAGCTCAACTCCATTCAAAGGGAAGAATTGTATTAGCATCCTTCCCACGCTTTCAAATGTTCTCCAAAGTAAGATAATTCCTTAAGGGAAAAGTATCTTTCAGGCCTAATGCTATCACAGAGGCCTTGGGATTTTGATGATCCCGTTTTAGAACCGCTGTTAGAACGTGGTACTATCCAGAATCAGAATGCAGCTCCAAATGAGAATGTCATGGCTGGCCATTATAACTCAAACTACCCAGACCTGAACATGCCTAAACTTTGAGAGTTTAAAAATCCAGATCCAGATTTTGCCAGCTGAGTTCATCTCCAATTCTTACATGTTAAATGCCTACTTGTCAATGACACCTGCCCACCACCATACCACTGTAACAGGCCAGACTTTACCCATCTCCCTGACTTGTACCTGGCAGGTGGCATCTACAGATGGACGTCAACCTTCCCACACAGAATGGGGCAGCATCAGCCACCTCAATAGTACTGCTCTGACCCCCTGGAAAACTCCACAAATGCCAGGATCTATGTGGAGACTAGGCAGACTAGGAAGGGCTGTTGGTATGCCCTCAATGGGCGAGAGCAGGGCTGGATAGATGCATAATGTCCACCCTCCGGCACCACAGACTTTCCCTAGGAAAAGTAATTCAGCCTTAGGCTATGTTGTCTCTTCCATGGCTTCTAACCATGCAGGAGAACCCTTATTAAGTGAGGAACCAGGAGCAGCAGTGCCCAAGAGAGTCCTTGACCCCAGGGTTGTATTAGATGTGCACTGCCAGGGAGCAGGGCAGAAGAACCCCAGGCTAGTACATAACCATAGACCTTTGTTTTCTGCGAAGGAGACAGACGCACAGCAGATCACTTGCTCTGTGTTAACGTCTATGCAAAACGTTTGAAGTGACATTGGCTGTGTTGTAAACAATACCACCATACCTGGGAGTGCATTTAAGCTGATCTTACTCCTAATAATTTAAGGGCTGTGTGGATTTATTATTTGAATTGCAGTAACACCAAAAAGCACCAGTCAGGGGGCAGAACTCCACTGTGCTAGGCACTCTGCAGACAGAATAAAGGGATGGCCTCTGCCTCAAAGAGCTTACAATAAATTGAAAGTCACTTAGACACTACTAAATAAACGCCTTGTTTTTGTAAACCATGCAATTCTGGACACTTTACACAAAACCTGCCAAGAAGGCCTCCTGGTAACTAAATTTTATACCAAGAACTTTGTACACAAACATAATAAAAGCACACATAGACAAGAGTTCAATGGATTCCAAGAAAGATCCTGAAAACAAGAATCTACTATAACCCAAACCTAAGACAATAAATAAAACTGCCTTCCACATCAAACTCAATAGGAACAAAAAAGTCTTGAACCCCAACTGTAGGTCGGTTGTACCTTGCTGTGAACTGGAGGAAAGGAAAATGCATAGTACCAAGGTATTCAGATACAAACAGCAGTGAAGCATCTGCTACTTCCTTCTTTCACCTGCAGGTAGCAGCAACCCACTGCTCACAAGTAAACCACCTCCAGTTGTCTTCTCTGACAACAAGATTCCTAATTTTAAAGTGAGTTCAACAAACAAACAAAATATGTATTTGGCAGTATAGGTCAGTAGGGAGACATCACTAGGGCAAAGATCTTTAAATTTCCTTTCCTAGATTCATACCTCCATCTTAGATAATAAATTAAAAGTTGTATGATTTTCTCTCTCTCTTTCTCTGGAGAAAGACAGAGACAGACAGACAGACACACAGAGTGAATGAGGTAATACCTTTTAATGGGCCAACTTCTGTGGTAAGAGAGACTAGCTTTTTTAGGTTGTTGTTTAAAAGATATTACTTCATCCACCTTGTCTCTCTAAATATCCTGGGACCAACCCCCCTCCCCCCCACACACACCTTTAAATTTTGCATTTCTTTCAAGAACAAGAAAAACAGACTGGCCAGTTTTACTGTTTTTCCCAGTCATTTTCACATTCTGGTTCTCATTCACTAGATATAATGGTGTAATGTTTGGATGACATACACTTCAGGTGAATGGTAATCTGTTTTCCCCTTAATGAACAGAAATATTTCTAGCGATTTAAGGTTTAATATTATAGAAAAACTAAATAGAGGGCCAAATTTGAGCTTGACAGCATTGCTTTAATTTAATCCATTTCATTATTTGTTCCAAAACAAAATGTGTCATCAGAAACATATAGTAACCTTGTGTATTAAGAAAAGCTACAGCCCCTACTTGTCCTCAGTTCTGTGGCTGTGGAATTCATAGCTTGCTGCAGAATCATAGAATATTAGGGTTGGAAGAGACCTCAGGAGGTCATCTAGTCCAATCCCCTGCTCAAAGCAGGACCAACACCAACTAAATCATGTTGAAGATGGGGCTAGCAATGGTAACCCATTAAAATTATCTCCTTTACTGTCCTGCTTTCTTCCGTCACCTGCTTTACTGGAAGTGGGAACAACAGGTAGGAGATTGTAAATAACCTGGGACAGGTCTGGTCTGTGGATTCAGTCATAACACGAAAAGGGGCACAACTTTCTTGGTCAAACACTTTATCCTCGAAATGGTCCAAAAGAATCTGTCTCTAGATGTCTTTTGGGCATGATTCAAATCCCTTTTTTTAAGGTAGGTGTATCCTTAACTGCCTTACACTTAATGGGATGGCTTGTCTGAGAGCTTCCAGATTTAGTGCTTAATCATTCAGTTCAGATTTGCTGTAAGTTAGCTGCTTGCTTCTTTATTTTCATTTTAATAGTTTGCATAAGTTTTATCGTACAGTGCTTAATAGCGTCTCAGCGAGGGTTTTATAAGGATAATACCAGGGGTGAAAGTGAGCCGGTACGGCGTACCGGTAAGAACCCGCACCAGCCGGTACCCAGCCCACATTAAAGTGCTTTAATGTTCCTGCCCCTTTTGCCTCCCCCATCAGCGGCCCTGCCAGTAGGGTCCGTACCAGCAGGGCCGCCGACAGGGGAGGCAAAAGGGGCAGGGACATTAAAACGCTGCCGCGGCAGCACTTTAAGGACGGTCCTTTGCTGTAGCAGCGCTTTAACGTTGCTGCGCCCTCTCCGTGGGCCGCCGACGGGTGGGGTGCAGCAGCATTAAAGTGCTGCCGCGGCAAAGGACCCTGCAGCGCTTTAAGGTCCCTGCCCCTTTTGCCCCTCCCCCCCCCGGCCGCTGACGGGTGGGGTGGGGCAAAGGGAGCAGCTGCCCTGGGGCCGGCGATTTAAAAGGGCCAGGGACTCCAGACACCACTGCCACTACTGCAGCAGTGGCATCCGGAGCCCCAGGCCCTTTAAATCGCCCCAGGCAGCACAGGCCAGGCGGCCTGGACGGGCTGGCTGGGGGATGCTGACCCCCAGCCCCGCCCCTTCCGCCAAGGCCCCGGCCCTGTACCGGTAAGTGTCCTGAGTTACTTTCACCCTGGCTAATACATTAAATCATATCATGTACTTAAACCTCATAGGTTCTTTAAAGTCCACTTACACAATGAAGCAGTACCCTCAGGTTAATTTTCCATCAGATAGAAGATATTTCTAATACTGCAACATCCCTAGAATTACACTCCAATGAGTCTTAAATCTTGCAAGATCAGAATCAGTGCCCTTCTACTGGAGTGGCACATGCTTTCTAAGCATTACTCTACCTCATCTAATGTAATCTCTTGCATTTGTACAACATGCACTGCTGTCGAATTTAAGAGTCGGCATTTATAACGCTTAGACCTACGTGTACTTAAATGTGATTGAAGTCAGCAAGTCTCCCCTTTCTGATTCCTGTTTACGCCAAGGCCCTTTCACCCCTTCTGCCAGAGTCGTGTAAAGGCGCTTTAGTGTTAATGGGATTCAGGCCCAAAGAGGTCTCATTTCTTGTGTATCCCCACTGTCATGTTTACAATAATGAAATATTTCCAATCTTGTGGACTTTCCCTTAATAGGATCCAATTAAGGGCTTTTTAAATTACATAGACGGTAAAGCCTTTTCTCTTTCAGATTATTTTTTCCCCTTTCCTGACAGCTCTCACCCTCTCAAAATTGCTTTACAAACTCTTTTCCATTAAAAAATGGGAAATTGCACAATTCATCTAATTAGTCAAATTTGAATTGTATGTGACGAGCATGGCCCATGGTTGAATTTCACACACCATTTGGAAGGATATGGCAGAACGGCATTGCTGATTTGCTTTAACACTTCAGCAGCACTATTCAATTATGAGATGGAATATTGTTTTGTTTTTGGCTGTAGATATTTTATTTTCCAGTATGTTATTAACCTTTATTGAATTTTGCTTATATGTATAATATTTTATAGATGAGATGTGTTGGTTTTTAAACCGTATTAGGTGGTTAATTTTTTTTACCATGAAATTTATAGCATAAATAGAAAATACACAGAAGATGAATTTTAGCTTCAAATGCTATCATATACAGAGAAAGAGGAATTGCTACACTTGATCAGACTAATGGCTCACCAAGTCCTGTATCCTATCAGCAGCAGTGAGTGGTACCAGATACTTCAGAGGAAGGTGCAAGATACCATGAATTACGTAGTTAGGGGTGAATTTGTCCCCAGGAAATTTCCTCCGGACCTGCGATAGCTAGAGATTGAAGGCTTAAGGTTTATATCCCTTCCAAAGCACTTTAAAAAAAACAAAAACAAAAAAAACAGGTTGGTTTAGCAGCTGACCCTCCTCACTCAACAGCTACATTTGCTCAGCATCTTGTAGGATCAAGCCTTTTCTTTGCTGCTAACCATTAACCCATCAGCTTCCTGTACAGAGTGCCAAAAACTTTGTCCTGCATCCTCCTCTTCCTCTCTGCAACAGTCATAAAAAATAGTTAATGCCTGGTCCAAAGCCCACTGAAGTCAATATGACTCTTTGGATCAGGTCCTAAGAAGAAAAAAATGTTAGTTTCAAATTACAGAGGGAAATTAGTAGTTGATGACATTTGCAAATCTTGTAAGTCCACAAAGTTTGCTGAGCTCCAGTTCTTACAGAGTCCAAATATAAGTGATACAAATGGTTTCTTATATTCAGCAAGATGAAGAAGAAAAGAGTTAAGTAATAGAAGTGATTCCATTGCATATGGAATATTCTTTGTGTCTCATCCAGTCTCTGTGCCCTGTAGCTATTATATGTTACTTTGGTGGACTTTTGCAGCTTTTCCCTTTTATTTTGTGAAAGCAAAGGAATGAGATCTGTTTGATGTCAAAATGCATCAGGCATGTTAGTAGAGCTTTCCTGATACTGAGGAAATTGTGTTTGGATGCCTAATTCTAAATGTAGTACAGTGACAATTAATTTTTCTAATGATCCACAAAACTTCCAGGAATATTTCTGTATGCAGTGTTATTGTAGCTGTGTTGGTCCCAGGATATTAAAGAGACAAGGTGGGTGAGGTGATATGTTTTATTGGACCAACCAACTTCTCTTGGTGATAGAGAGAAGCTTTCAAACGTACACAGAGCTGTTCTTCAGGTCTCCCAGTAGGGAAGTATTATTACTTTTAAGTCACAGATAGGAAAACGGAGTCACAAAACATACACCACAGAATGTCCAATAAGTGACAGCAAAGAACAGGTGGAACTTAGGGAAGGATAGCACAAAGGATACATATATACTGTGATGTAGGTGCTTAGAGATGTCATAACCACGCCTGGAAGGTACCAATACATCTATAAATACAGATTTTTTATATGTGATTTTTTTTTTTTTACTACCTGAGATCCAACACACCTTTTACTTTATAGAAAATATTTCCATGTCTATGGTTCTTCGTGAGCCCTGAACCAAACTGCTGAGTGCTTGATATAACTAAACTTCATGTGAAACAGCCATCCAGCTGCCTCTGACTGAGCTGCCTTGCCAGTCTAATCTATAAAACGGCTTATCCAGCTGCCCGGAGCAAAGGAACATTTTTTACCCCTTTCATATTTGTCTAGGATCATCCTGGCAATAGACAAATTCGACTGTCTGGCCCTCTCTCTGCCTAAAAGGCATAAAGAACATGGAGGAATTGTGGGCTTTATCACATGCAAAATTTCTTTTGCAGCACATCATCCTCAGACATGATCTCCTGTGACATGAAATGAAGAAACAGTTTTGTTGCTTTTTTTACCCCCAAGGTAAAGGAACGGTTTATATTCCACTTGTGGTTAATGCCAATGTTCATAATCATGTATCTTTTTAAGTGTCTGTATTCTCCAACACATTTCAGTCTCTACGGCAGTGCAGCATGTAAGCCACTCATACTTTGGTTTTCAGAGGTGTATATTTTGTACCCATTAGGATTCTTTGCTCTTCCGTTACTTTGATTATTGTCCCCCTATTCCCCTTTTGTCTGTCACTCTCGATTTCAGCAGCTGGATGATATGTTTCCTCCGGCTGAAAGAACAGAGCACAAGCCGGCCTCTGTTGCTACTGTATCCCAAGCAGTTTATTCATTGTGGATTCTTGGTTAGCCTGCAGGTGGCATTTCTTTCTACTCTCTTTCATGACAGTGCACACACATGACCTCTGCAATCCACGTCATTTGTAGCTCTGTGCTGTCATTGATCTTTCAGACCAAACTCTCTCCTCCCCTCCTCAATCTGGTGTTTTCTTGGTTGGAGAAGTGGGATTGGACAAGAGGAAAGAATAGCCAATTTGTGAAGTAACAGGTGACATGTTCTTAAAATGATATTCATTCTTGCTACACATGGTTCCTTTCCCACAGATTGGAGTGTGTATTGCTAGGTGCTAGTAGGTTAGTGGGTGAGTTAGGCTCTGTAGTGTAGACATGGCCTATGTTGGCATGACTATACCCCCTAGTGCAGGCACTGCATATGCTGACAGGAGTTCTCCTGCCAGCGTGACATACAACCTCCCCAAACCATGTTCGCTATGCTGACAGAAGCACTCTTAGTGGCATGTGCACTGGGGTTGCTGCCAGAATAGCTATGACACAGGAGCAATCACAGAGAGCTATAAGTGAGATATGTCCGATGACAAATGTTCTGCATCGTCATAGCTGCAGGACTCATGCATTTTCATTTCAAAATTAATGAAGCCATTTGTAAGTAGTGCATATACATTTTTGCTGTTTAATTCCTGGTGATTCTTTTAAAATCACTTTTCTGCAAATGGCTTCTTTCCCATTGAAAACGTGCAGAACAATTGAATTTGTGAAGCATTTCAAGAGACAGACTGTTGCAAAAATGAGTTCATTTTCACTTGAAAAATTCACTGAAAACATAGCAAATTTTCAGGGAAATGAGACATTTGTATTCCTAAGCCAGACAGACCTATGCAGTATATTCATAGGAACAGAAATTCAAATTTAGATTTCGATGTTTGTATGAATCAAGTGCAAATGGCAACATACTATACAAGTATCTAAACACTTCTGTTATTTGAGAAAAAACATTCTGCCCAGTATTTTGCTAAGTTACAGTGTTTCTGTTGTGTTGGTTTTCACCTAGTGAGAAACATGAAGCAGAAAAAAAATCCAAGCACTTTGTCAGGATTGTCTGAAACGCAGTAGATTCTAGAAATGAATATCCTAATCCATAGCATATACAATAGCTATATTGGATGGAGTTATTTACTTCAGATAGATTCCACATTTTCTTCCATATGCCAAATTCTTTTAACTAGGTTGTTTCAATACTGAAATTGATAGTGGACATCTGATCTAAGACTTTTAAGTTTAATATGTCATATCACATGATCCTGTCAGACAGCATTATGTCAATGATGTTTATATGTAGTGTAATAAAAAGTGAATCAGTCCTATATAAGTTGACATTAACGTAGAATAAAGAAGAAAGAAAAAAAAGTAGCTGTTATAATACTAACCACTCCCCCCCCCCCCCCAAATTAAAAAAAAAAAACCCAGGAAGAAAATATTCCAAACTACTAGCGGTAGATAGAAACCCAGGGTATGTCCACACTGGAATTAAAAAACTGTGGTTGACCCGTGCCCGCTGGCTCAGACTTACAGGGCTCAAGCTAAGGGGCTGTTTAACTATGGTATAGATGTTTGGGTTCAAGCTGGAGTCTGAACCCTGAGAGGTGGGAACAAGAACATAAGAACGGCCATACTGGGTTAGACCAAAGGTCCATCTAGGCCAGTATCCTGTCTTCTGACAGTGGCCAATGTCAGGTTCCCCAGAGAGAATAAACATCAAGGTAATCATCAAGATTACCATCAAATCATCAAAAAGGTAATCATCAAGTGATCCATCCCCTGTTGCCCATTCCCAGCTTCTGGCAAACAGAGGCTAAGGACATCATAGCCACTGATGGATCTATTCTCCATGAATTTATCTAGTTCTTTTTTGAACCCTGTTATAGTCTTGGCCTTCACAACATCCTCTGGCAAGGAGTTCCACAGGTTGACTGTGCGTTGTGTGAAAAAATACTTCCTTTTGTTTGTTTTAAACCTGCTGCCTATTAATTTCATTTTGTGCCCCCTAGTTCTTGTGTTATGAGGAGTAAATAACACTTCCTTATTTACTTTCTCCACACCAGTCATGATTTTATAGACCTCTATCATATCCCCCCTTAGTAGTCTCTTTTCCAAGCTGAAAAGTCCTAGTCTTATTAAATATCTCTCCTCATATGGCAGTCCTAATCATTTTTGTTGCCCTTTTCTGAACCTTTTCCAATTCCAATACATCTTTTTTGAGATGGGGCGACCACATCTGCATGCAGTATTTGAGATGTGGGCCTACCATGGATTTATATAGAGGCAATATGATATTTTCTGTCTTATTATCTAGCCCCTTTTTGATGATTCGCAACATTCTGTTCGCTTTTTTGACTGCCGCTGCACATTGAATGGATGATTTCAGAGAACTATCCACAATGACTCCAAGATCTCTTTCTTGAGTGGTAACAGCTAATTTAGACCCCATCATTTTATATGTATAGTTGGGATTACATTATTTTGCATTTATCAACATTGAATTTCATCTGTCATTTTGTTCCCCAGTCACCCAGTTTTGAGAGATCTTTTTGTAGCTCTTTGCAGTCTGCCTGGGACTTAACTATCTTGAGTAGTTTTGTATCATCTGCAAATTTTGCCACCTCACTGGGTACCCCTTTTTCCAGATCATTTATGAATATTTTAAATAGGACTGGACCCAGTACTGACCCCTGGGGGACACCACTATTTACCTCTCTCCATTCTGAAAACTGACCATTTATTCCTACCCTTTATTTTCCTATCTTTTAACTGGTTACCAATCCATGAGAGAACCTTCCCTCTTATCTCATGACAGCTTACTTTGCTTATGAGCCTTTGGTGAGGAACCTTATCAAAGGCTTTCTGAAAATCTAAATACATTATATCCATTGGATCCCCCTTGTCCACGTGCTTGTTGACCCCTTCAAAGAATTCTAGTAGATTGGTGAGGCATGATTTCCCTTTACAAAAACCATGTTGACTCTTCCCCAACAAATTACGTTCAGCTATGTGTCTGACAATTTTGTTCTTTAATATAGTTTCAGCCAGTTTGCACGGTACTGAAGTCAGGCTTACCGGCCTGTAATTGCTGGGGTCTCTGTTTAGTTTATCAGTTTGTTCCAATACCTCCTCTAATGACACCTCAATCTGGGACAGTTCCTCAGATTTGTCACCTAAAAAGAATGGCTCAGGTTTGGGAATCTCCCTCACATCCTCAACCATGAAGAATTCATTTAGTTTCTCCATAATGGCCTTAAAGAACAAGAACAGGAAGCATTGCAAGAGGCGGAGCACTGAGGTCATGATCCAGCAAAGTACATGCTTAACTTTAGACACATGAGCAATCATTGATTACAGCGGGAACACACATATGTTTAAGGTTCAGCGTGTGCTGGATCAGAACCAGAGCACTCAGCACCTTTCAGGTCTGAACCCTATGTGACTCTCAAGCTCTAAGTGCTCCAAGACCACCATTTGGGAATCACCAATATTGCTAACAGATCTGCCAAATCTACGTTAGCTATAGAGCATCAGTCACCACAGTATCTAGGCACGGATACGTAACAAGAAAGCCATAAGATGCAACCAAAAGTTGACTCTGCTCTCGCCTACCTTGGGTTTAGTCTGATATAGTAGCTGTTCAGAAATCAGTTTGTGGGAATGTGTCTTTTCCAGTGCTAACTTTCCATCTCAGAGAATAATATCTAGCTATCATCATCTTTTACCTGGAGCCTAAGGCAAAATACAGATAGTATGAAGATATTTGGAATCTTTCATAAACAGCATGACCATGTGGCAAGCCTGGAGGCAACTTCAAACCATTGGAACAGGTGGCAGAGGAAATTTGGCAAACTGGCAGGTACTTCTGCTGTTCAGACACTTGCCCCAGGAAAAGCACAGTGGGACATTCTGCTTTCACTTACACCTTTTTAACTGAATTCAATAAAAGCAGAATTTGGCCTGGTGTATTCAATTTTGCATAACAACTATTGCTATTCCTAAGAGACAAAGGCATACGTGTGATTCAGTATGCAGCACTACTAGCACTCAGAATCTAACCATAAACCAGGTTAAGTTTCCATTTTTATGAATGTAAACAACAGCGTAAAATGGAGCAGAGAGAAAAGACAAAACATGAACTGAGTGTGCTATTAAAAATTAATGCCGATTCACCATCAAAACATTTGTTTCATTTTTCAAGACAGGAAAATATAATGTAATACATGTTCCTGTTTGTGGTAACTAGTAAAAAGCGCTGTGCTAAAGGTTCTCACACACAGAAAGCAAACACATATGCAGCTTCCGACAAATCTTTTAAGACCTCTCCCTCCTGAACCTTTCATCAGATTAATTCACTCTCTCTGGTGAGGCACATGTTTTCGAATACTGAGTTACATGGTGTCACTTTGGTTTTGATGACTTGGTTGCTGGTACCATAGAAGGTTTTCCTGGTCTCACAACACAGCACTCCAAAACGCAATATACAGAGATGAATTAACTTCATCCGTTTTGCTTTGAGATTCAGCTTTGTCACATGAACCTAGAACCCAAGACCAAGCTCGCAAATTGTGTAAAAAACTCAGATTGCCTCATTGTTGGTGGTTTCAGATTAACACAATTTATCCTTGAACTTGAAGCTCAGTTGAAATATATAAAGCACCTGCTTTGCAGCCTCTCCGTTTGTTCTCATGTAAAAAGCTAACTTAATTAGGACAACTCAGGCAGTAGGGAAACCAGAAGAAAGAAAGAAAGAAAGAAAGAAAGAAAGAAAGAAAGAAAGAAAGAAAGAAAGAAAGAAAGAAAGAAAGAAAGCCATGTGTACATGCAAAGAGGGCACCCAGCAACTTGATTCTCATGCCCAAAATAGAAAACATTCACTTTGACAGGCACAGTCACTTGTATGCACAAAAGTAGGTGAAAAAATTGGGTGTTCAGTTCAAGACTGACTGACTATTTGGTCCCTAACTTCATATGTACCAACACATGAAGAATTTAACTTGGCTATGAGAAGTACAGCGCTCTTTGTAGGTGATACTCAATATATTACGCCATTGCATCCCATTTCATTTTTAACATGTATGTGTATAATAAGTGAGATTAAACTCGGAAGAAGTTATGATTCTTCCAGCCCCATAAGAAAACAAGTGGGACAAACATAGGTCTCAGTCCTGCAATAGGAGCCATGTCCATGCAGCTATGGTGACCCTAGGTTTAGATTAAAGAAAGAAAGACAATGTTGTAGTATAATTTACTTGGCTTATAGAGTTGCAGGATGTATTTACTCCATTCCCAGAATAGCTATAGACATGATTGTGTAATCACTAATAAACAGAGGTCTGTTATTACAAACTTTGATATGCAAACACAAGGCTGTTTTATAAACTGATTTTCATATTCTTAGTGGTGCTGCGTGAAATATATTTGGTTCACTGCATGATGTGAACAGTCTGGGATGTACAAAAAACGGGATAGTGAGACAGACCTTTCTACTGCAACTGTTTCATTAAGGAAACTCCTTTTATATCCACATAGCCCTGGAAAAATCTGAGCTAAACTTCTTTGTAGTCTAGAGAAAACAAAGTGCCACAAAAGACAAATAAAATATTCCATTTGACAGAGAAAGATGTGTTACATTAGCTTATATTTCTGGAGATGATCTCAGGCCTTAGTTATCTGTTACATCAAATGTCTCCGTTTTCCTTCTGTAATCCAATATCCACCTTCTAGCTTTGGCCTACATTTAAAATGTATACACGTTTTTTCAGATGCTGCCATTTTGCCCCAGGCCTATTGACTGTTTAAAAATCCCAGTAATAATCCACACTGTTTCTTTAAGAAAGTTCATCCATTCACTTTAATTACATTTTCAGCCCTGGTTATTGTCCTGAGCCTGCAAAGAATGTTTCCAGCCATAAAAAACCATTATCTGCCACAATTATGGATAACCAGAGTGTGGCCAGAGGGCAGAAATGCCATGGTGAAAGATTGTACCGCAATTCAGTGCAGAATTTATAACTTTCCTCCAGGCTAACTGTCAGCCTGATCACAATGCTTGACAAAAGATCCAGCAAAACAAATGCAGATGCTGCTTCTTGCCTGCACAGTTGCTCTTTTTTTTTTTAAAGGTGCAGTTTGTTATAAGATATTAAGCTGCAACTACAACAAATGCAATGATACAGAAAAAACACTACATCTGATTTATTTTGTTGGAACACAGATTTAGACCATACAAATCCAGCTCCATAGCTTTATAATCACCTGGTTCTCCATGCAACTGTACCATTTCAAAGGTGAACAGGAAATACTACCGTTTGTTGGCTCAGACTGCATAAGCTACAGACTCATTTCTCCTACGTTTTGCTCTGTTTTGTAGCCACAGAACCCTGGCTGTGACTGAGATCTCAAGATGATTTTCCATAACCATCCATGCTAATTACTAATAGGTCTTTTCCAACTCTAATTTCTAAGCCTATTAATGTACAAAAGAATGCTGCATTGGAGAAGGATGGGCTGGATGAAAATAGTAGTTCTAACTCGTCGCTGCTCACCTGAACACCTGGAACAGATAGATCAGTGTGATTTTATGCACTCCTCCCTCCAACCACCTGGGCATGCTTGTTCTAAAGCATGTAACGTTCAGCTTCCTAAAACAGTGGAGTTAAATAAGAGAGCAGCAAGATGATCATTAGGTAAAGGTCTCAACAGGACTAATAATAATTAATT
The DNA here is from genome assembly GCF_011386835.1 of Chrysemys picta bellii. Lineage (NCBI taxonomy): Eukaryota > Metazoa > Chordata > Testudines > Emydidae > Chrysemys > Chrysemys picta. The sequence continues at coordinate 43,133,579 of NC_088803.1, read as the reverse complement.
AATTAGCACTTCTATTTCCCTTTTTAGTCATTTCTCAGAACACTTCATAAAGGTGAGTCAGAATCACTTTTGTTTGTTTTTGCTTCTTGAGACGGGAGAACAGACACAGAGAGTATAAGTGATCCAAGATCACACAGTGACTCAGTAGCACGGTCTCTCAATTCCTAGCCCTTGCCTGCCATTGGACTATCCCAATGACTATCCCAGCGTAGGCAAAGGGCTCGATTTTTAAAGCTGTTTAGGTGCCTAAAGATGCAGGTAGATGCTTTGGAATAGCTCACAAGGTGCCTAAGTGACTAAAATCCAATGTGGAGTTTTAAAAATCTCGTCAGGTGCCTGTCTGCTTCTAAAAACCTTCAAAATCTGGCCCTAAAAGTGTTCTCAATCAGGACTAAGAGAACAAAAATGGTTTCACCGAAAAATATCCCAGCCTACTTCTCCCTTAAATTTAAATTAAAGGTAGGGTGACCAGCTGTCCCATTTTTAAAGGGACAGTACTGTTTTTAAGCCCTCCTGCAGGTGTCCCGATTTTTTCTTAAAAATGGGCAAATTGTCCTATATTTTCTGTCTCCCCCCACATCAGTACTGGCGGGTCCTGCTGCTGGCCAGATCCCTGCTCGCCAGCCACCCTCCCACCAGCAGTGAAGGGGGAGGGGTGTCCAGTGGCGGACGATGGGGGTAGGTGTGCAAGGCTGGTGGCAGGGCAAAGATGCAGTGCGTGGGGCCAGCCACTCCCCCTGCTGGTCTGTCAGCGCAGCCCCCACTGCATGCCAGCTCTCAGCCAGCAGGGCCCTGCCACCATCCCGTTTCCGGCCGGCACTAGCTGTGCACTGTGAGCTGTGGTGGATGGTGAGTGCGGGCAGACGTCAGGCAGCGGCCAGTTACATGTCACCTCTGCTGCCCACCCATCATCCCTTTACATGCTCCCCCTCTCACTGTCCTCTCCCTGCTTTTCCCCTTCACACACACCCCGAGCCCCACTGCTCCTCCATATCTCCACCAGCGGGACACGTCCTGCTCCCAGTGCTGTTCAGACAACCCACTCCTGGTCGGAGTGCTCAGCTGACCAACAGCCTGGCCGGCAGGCTCCTTCCTGCCCCAGAGAGCGCAGGGCTGCTCCATCCCCTAGGCATCCTCCCCTGCTGAGCCATCTCTCTGGCCCGTTCGCTGAAGCCCCTGCAGTTAGGTTCCCTGAGCCCTGGTGCACAATGCATCATTAGGGCTTAACCCCTTCCTGCCTGCGCTGTAGCTGGGGGCGACAGGAGGCAGCTGGATTATGCTGGTGGCCAGCAGCATCCTGGAGGTGTTAGCTGCCTTTCGACAGGAAAGGACAAGCTGCTTCCAGCCCTTGGGGGAGAGGGGGAGAGAAGAAGAGATGAACTCTGCAAAGACACGGGCCAGGTGATCCCTTTCCCCCTGCTCCTCCCCTGCGGCTGGAAGCAGCTCCTGTCCCTTCCCTCCCACATGGTGCCAAAAGGCTGCTGCTGACCACATTCTGGGGTGAACTCTGGCAGACCCCACGTGCCCCTCCCTCCACACACACATGTTGCCTCAGGAAGACGCAGCACCAGCTACCGGGAGAGGCGGGTCCGTCCCGGGGCCCCAGCCAGGCATGGAGGGTGGAGAGCACTAAGCAGCGAGGGTCAGGTGGCTCAGTCACCCCCCATGTGAGAGAGGTGTACGGGAGTGTGTGTGTGTCACCTCTCCCCCTGTACGTATGTGTGTGGGGATAATGGGGTGTGTGTCATCCCTCCCTGTGTGAACCCTAAAGCCTTAAAGATAAGAAGGTAAATAAAAAGAATCCAACTACGCACGATTTCTTTTTAACAGAGGCTCAGTCAACTTGATGTTAATCTGAACATTTGTGCTGCATAGTTCTGATAGATTGCCGTTGAACGTGCTTGAATATGAGTACTTTTACCTTGTGTCCCATATTCAGCATAGGGAAATATGGTCATCCTAATTAAAGGTATCAAAATATATAGAGAAGATAAATGTTAAAAATTTCTGATTAGAAGATTGTGACCTGAAGTTCTAGTTTTTTGCTTCTCTCATTCTTTTGTGTATAGCAATAGGAGAGACAGACAGATAGATATGAGCAAAAACTAGAACTTCAGATCAGGATCCCTTTGAATTTTGACAGGTGTTGGAAGCTGTATCATTGGATTTGGACACATCTCTACATTTTTTGTTCTGGATAAGATCTAAAACTTAAGTGGCCTCTTTTTCCGGTTCTAATTCAGCTGAAACTGACCACTTTGCAAAATGATTCTCGTGGGATTTCATTCCAGGATGGCAGAACTCTCACGAGAACCACAGATCTTTCAAGATTCCCACCATTCTAAACCCAACCTTTGTGAGAACAGCTCAGGATTTTTGGCACCAAACCTGACCCCTAGCTCTGATTCAGCCTCATACCCAAACTCTGCCCTAAACCTAATCCAGAGCAGAACTCCACCTCTTGCCCCATCTTCAATAAAACAGCATTGTGCCTCAACCTCATTAGAGCAAACTATTAAAATAATAATAAGAGAACACTTTAGCCTCTCTAATCAGATATTCCTGGAGCACATTTCAAGTTCTTTTTCATGCTATATGTTATAATAATAAGTTCACACAGCTCAGGTTTAAACAATTCCCCGCCCTAGGGAAAACCAGAAGGAAGTGGTTGAGCCACACCATATTTTGGGTGCCATTAACTGAGCAAGAAAACAAATGACTAATTGGGGTGAAATTCATCCTAGGCAGAGGGCTTTCCCAAGGCCCAGAAACCCCACTTAAGTCCTTTCCAATACAGAATAACTACACTAGGCCCCTATATGCCAGTTAAGTCCCACTTAACTTGTTAATGGAGAGCTGAAGTTGGAATATCAATGATCATTGAAAACACAAAACATTTTGATATGAAAATGACCTTTTTGTAAGATTTGGTGAAAAATATTCTTGGTGGTAGAACATCAAAAAGGAAAATAATTATTTTCATATGAAAATTGTCTCAGCGCTTTCTTGTGGCTCTAGGCCCCAGTCCAGCAAAGTGCTGAAGTACACACTTAATTTTAAGCACAGGCATAGTCCCATTGATTTTATAGGATTGCTCACATGCTTTAAGATAAACATGTGCTAAAATGCTTTGCTCGACTGTGGCCTTATTGTGTATCCTGCTCACCCATCTTCTGTCTGAAATAATAAGGGATCATAATTCCTCATGGGCAATCTCTCCATTGCAGCTCTTTGGAGATGAAAGCAGTTCTTTCACCATGCGATAGGAAAAAAGAACTATGAAGGGATAAAGTTCCCTTCCACCTCCAGTGCCAAAGACCTGGGATCTAGCTTGAATCCCTCTGGTAAAGTCAGTAAAGCCCATTAGTACTCAAGATTTCTGGGATAGATTTACACTAGTTTAAATGGTCTGTACAAAATTGTATGGAACAGATAAGCCCACAGATCTGATCCCCAAAGCCATCAGGGTCAACAGCAGTCTTTCTTATGACTCAAATGGGTTTGGACCAGTGCTGTAATGCTCTTCATCCACTGTAGAGTACTTCTGATTTAAGGCAATGGGGCACAGATTACTTCAGTGAGACTCATTATCAGGGGTTTCACCCGATATGATTTGTTTATCTTGGGCCACCTCATATTTCTGGCTTTCAAAAACTTTATCTTCCAAGGCCAAATCTCTGTCTCCTCTCTCTCTCTCATACGCAAGTAGTCAGACCCTGCAGGTTCATTCAAAATGTGCCTAAGGTGACCATAATAAGAGTTGTTGCCCAACATGTCTTTCAAATTCTAAAGCATCTAGTTGTTGTCTTTGGCAGATGGAGATGGAGGGACATGACGATCTTTGTTGTCCTTGTAGTATGCTAGTTTCCTGGGGTATTTAAAAAGTATCATGACTCAGGTCCAAACAGTGTAGGCTATCCTGAGCTGATGCACCCTGACCTGTGCAAAGCCTGACTGAAGTCAATGGAGCACCACAATGGAACGGGAGCCTGTCTGTAGGGAACTTGTAGGTTTGGGGCCTAAGGTTGGCTCTTTTAAATTCCTATTTCTATACTTTTAGAAATACTTTTAGCTTAACTCACTCAAGATTAAGTCCTGTACTCCTTACACATACAAAGTTTCTATTAACTTGATTGAATGACTGCAGGATCAACCCTCCTTATCACAGCATAATTACAGACCAGCCAGGGATTAAGTGCCATCTTCCTTTTGCATGATCATCTAACTTCTTAGTCAATTAGACTTTTTAAGATGGCTTCAGATTTAATAAGCTAAGGTGGTGCCATGTCTTGGTTAAGAAAGAATATTTTATACTAAACAAACACTTGATTTTTATCTTCATAGAGTCTCTTCAAGAAAACTACTATCACATAAAAATAGTCCCTCCTAGCAAAAAAGATAATTATATAATCACCACCCAAGCAAATAAAAATGAAATGCTAGGCTGTGTTCATGTTTCCACCATGTTCTATTCTCCAAAGTGAAGACTTTGGGCCAAATTCAGACCTGGTGTAAGCAGGTATAACTTTAATGATGTAGTTACAGACCAAAGACTCAGGGGCTATAATCGGAAACACTAGCAAGAACCCTTCAACTCATGCAGAGCCTCATTGACTCAGGTTCTAGTTTGATCATATAATTTAGTTTCCGTGAAATCAGTTCATAAAAATCAAGCATGTGCCTAAAACTGGACTGGGGAGCCTAAGTTTATGCTCTAATTGTTTTAAATCTTGTCTAAATAGATGCATTTAACACTTTCTGGTTCTCACGCACAGTCATTAAGCTGCAATATTGGAGTTGCAAAGTGTGCCCAAAAAATGTTTCCATGTAAGCCTGTTCTGAATGAGAGCTACTAAGTGCTTTTGATAAGCTGGCTCTTAAATACGTGCCTAAACGGGAGTTGAGCTCTTTTGAGAATGTGGCCCTAAAATGCTTAAAAAAAAAAAATCTATTAAGAAAAGGTTTGGCAAAATATTTTCCTCACCAAAATGTAAGCGTCAAGGCTAAGCATCCTAACCATGTCCCTCATAAAGAATGGGGCTAACGACAAAACTCAATACCATCGATATCTCAGGAAATAAAGTCGTTTCTGTAAACACTCTGTGGCTGACCTATCACACAATGATAAACCCAGAGCATGAACCCATAAATCCATACATTTAATGCTTATTTCATTCAATTATTTTCAACACCTACATGTTGCAAGTAGGGAAGGAAAGGCTGTTACTGTGTTTTGGTGGGGTAAGATTTTACTCTGTGGGTAGGTTCTACTGTATAAATTAAAGGAGGAATAACTAAAACTACAGACACTGAGCAGAAGATATCCAGTTTGTTAATAATGCTAATCACTTATATGATGGTAGCAGTCAAAAGCCCCAGTTGGGATGGAGGCCCCATAAAGTTATTTTTTTTAAATGAATTGTTTACGGAAGATTTTTATTTAGTGTAATCATCTATCACAAAGCCATTATACCAATGGGTGATTCCCATTTCCTAACCTGCTTTTATGCCCAGGTAATTCTCCGGAGGTACAGGGAGTTATATAGATGTTAAACTGATGTCACACACTGGAGATTCTGCCCCTCAGTTTCCTAGGAAAAACAGTTTAAAAACTGATGTCCCAATATGTTGTTCAAGGGAAACTTAAAAAAAAAAATCAGAAAGAAAACAAGAGTTATTTTTCTTTGCATTTACACCAGTCCACCTCAATTCACTTCAGTGGAACTATTTCTGATTTATGCCAGGAAGATAGGAGAATAAGGCCCAGGATTTCTCTGGAAGTGTACAACTCTGATACTAATTTGTACTATAGGAGTCTGATCCATTGACTTCAATGGAGCTACATTGATTTACACTAGCTCAGGATCTAGTTGATAAATCTATTTTCCAGATCATCATTACACTACTACCTGGCTAGAATTCCTGCTGCTAAACAAATCCATTCCCTATTGAGACACTGTTACTGAAATTAGATCCTATCATTAAGCAGAAAATTAATATAGCCTGAGCTTTGGAAAATCCACCTAGCAGGCTTTGAAAAATATAAATACCAACCTCATGAGCCCAGTGAAAACTTAATTAACTTCAGGGCAGCAAGTCTATCACAGGGCAGCAACCGGAACCCTGGCCCTTTACCCCATTTCATGTTAATTATGCTATGGACATTCTCTCTATGGGATCTTGCAATTGGCACATGGTGTGTAGTGCAGAGGGATCAGCAGTGATACACGCAGCAGTGATACACAGCTGTGCAGATATGGCTCACAGGTGTTTGAGATATATATATATATATATATATATATATGCTTTTGCAAAATTAGTCTGCCGGCAGTTTGATTTGTGAGCCGATCACACCCAGTTGCTAGAGACAACAAGAAAGTTGTCCAATGTCCCATATTAATTAATTATCCTTCCTCCTCCACAACTGACTCAATGTTTGAGCCAGGAGAAGTAATCTCATTCTCCCTGCCTCTGAGTCACTGTCAGACGGCGCAGTATGTGAAAAAGCACATCTAGTCAGCAAAGGCGGCGTGCAGCAGCGTGGCTGTATTTTTGGCAAAACCAGTTTAAAAAACAATCCCTTCCTCCCCTCCGCCTCCTGTACAGACAAATTATCATTGTGGCTTGTTGGTGTAGGTGTATCTTGGAAAGAAGCCTTTTACTTGGATGAGAGAGCAATTGCCCCCCTGAGTAAAAAACTTTGTTAGCCAAGTCCCTAAGGGTCTGTCTACACTGCAATTACACACCCACAGCTGGCCCGTGCCAGCTGACTCAGGCATGGGGCACTTGGGCTAAGGGGCTGTTTAATTGCAGTGTACAAGTTCCGATTCAGGCTGCAGTCTGAGCTCTGGGACCTGCCCACCTTGCAGGGTCCTAGAGCCCGGGCTCCAGCCCAAGCCCGAACATCTACACCACAATTAAACAGCTCCTTAGCCCGAGCCTGTCAGCTGGCATGGGCCAGCCGCAAGTTTGTAATTGCAGTGTAGACAGACCCTAAGAAGGCTGATGAACTACGGCTGGTATCTTTTCAGAGAAGCATAAGGAGTCAGGCCAGGGGTACTGGAAACAGGGGAGGGGGATGGGAAGTCACTGCTCCCCCACTTTTGAGGCCAGGGCCCCCTAATGGGGTGGGGAGGGAGAACAGCAGAGCCCTTCTCTGCTGGCATGATAGAGAGGAGACACCAGGGCCGGCTCCAGGCACAAGCTAAAGAAGCAGGTGCTTGGGGCGGCCAGTACCAAGGGGCAGCACTCCGGCCGCTATTGGGGCGGCACGTCCCGGGTCTTCAGAGACAATTCGGCGGCGAGTCCCTCAGTCCCTCTCGGAGCGAAGGACCTGCCGCCAAAGAGCCGCCGAAGAGTGGAGCGGCGCAATCGCGCTGCCGCACCTTTTTTTTTTTTGCCACTTGGGGCGGCACAAAACCTGGAGCCGGGCCTGGGAGACACTGCCAAATCTGAGTGAATGGCATGGTAACGTGATGCACACAGGTCTCACTGTCACTCAGGTTGGGGCCGTTTTGGTTGCTCGCCCCCAACACATGCTTTTGCAGTCCTTCTGGCACCACCGAGTCAAGCATCCAAATCCCATTAAAATACAATGGGAGCTGAACACTGAACTCCTGTAGGCACCTTTGGAAATCACAGCCTAAGTCTATCACAGGTTCAAAATGAGGCAATATGGGGTCCTTTTGTGCAGCTTTGCTTCAGAAGCCTTCACTTCTTTATTGTTTCTTCACAGGAGAAAAGGAGCCCAAGGCCTATCACTGGAGAGCAGTGCGCTTACCTCTGGGCTGGGAAGAGCTCATGGACTAAGGCCAGAAGCAACTATCATGATCATCTCGACTTACCTCCTGCACATTGCAGGCAACAGAATCCCACCCACCCACTCCTGCAATAGGCCCATAACCTCTGACTGAGTTACCGAAGTCCTCAAATGTTAATTTAAAGACTTCAAGTTACAGAGAATTTACTATTCTAGTTCAAACCATCAAGTGACCTGTGCCTCACACTGAAGAGAAAGGTTAAAAAAAAAAAAAAAAAAAACAGGATCTGCCCATCTGACTTGAGGGAGGGGAATTCCCTCCCAACCCCACATATGGTGTTCAGTTAGACCCTGAGCATGTGGACCCAGATACCTGGGAACGAATTCTCTGTAATAACTTAGATCCCTCCCCATATAGTGTCCTATTTCTGACTGTTGGAGATAATTGCCAATTACCTACAATGGCAGATGGCCTATCTGTGTCTATCTCATCATCATCATCATCCCTCCATAAACTTATCAAGATCAGTCTTGAAACCAAGGTAGATTTTTTGTCCCCACTACTCCGCTTAGAAGGCTGTCCCAGAACTTGGTCCCTCTGATGGTTAGAAACCTTCGTCTCATTTCAATACTAAACTTGTTTATATCCATTTCATATCTATTTGGTCTTGTGCCAACATTGGCCCTTAACTTAAATAACTCCTCTCCATCCCTGGTGTTTATCCTTCCCATGTATTTATAGTGAGCAATCATATCTCCCCTCAGCTTTTGTTGCGTTAGGTTAAACAAGCCAACCTCCTTAAGTCTCCTCTCCTAAGGCAGGTTTTCCATTCCTCTGATCATCCTAGTAGCCCTTCTCTGCACCTGCTCCAGTTTGAATTCATCTTTCTTAAACATGGGAGACTAGAACGCCAAGTCTCTTTAGGTCACCACACCAATTAACCTTTTTTCATTCCCTGGTTCAAAAGGTGAGAATTTCCCATTTGCCGCATTCGTTGCAGCAATTACAATGGGATGGGGGGAGGGCAGTAGAAGTTGCTTCCTTCCTCTGGGGAGACTTAAGGATAAGTTTCTTCTGAGCACTTTCTCTCTGGGTATCTCAGACTTTGGTTTATTGTCTAGTCTTCACAGTGAGGAGAATTATTCATAACAGATAATTTCTTTGGCCCAGTTTGCTTCTGTCTTTGTTTGCAAACTGCTGGTAAAGTAAGTGACCATTTTCCCCTCAACTTTGTCATTTGTCATAATTCACAGTCTGTGGCCAGGTTTTGAAGAGTTTGTGTTTTATATCTGCAGTTCACGCTGTTTTGATTGGGCACAGCATGTTGGATGGTTTGTTTCTCTTTCTTGACTGGATGAGTGAAACTTTTTGCATCAGCTTTCCAGTGAGAATAGTTGTGTTTCCTTATTCAAAATTCACCCTCTACAAATATTTCCCAAAGCTTGCTTATAAATCACAGTTTTGATGAGTGTAACAGTCGGTAAGCTCAGTTGTAGAGCTGGTGAAGAGCTTTTGGACAACAAGCTTTCATTGAAAAATGGTGTTCTGACAACAGGGATTTTTGGGGAGCATGATAAGGAGAATTCAATTTTTGTAAAAAATAAATTGGTTTTGTTTTGCCTCCCACACTCCATTTTATCTCACTTTACTACCTCTCTCTCCCCCCTTTTTTTTCCAGTGGAAAAAACAAGAAACATTTTTAAAAATAAAAAAGCTAAATTAAAAATTTTTAATCCAATTTTTTAAAAAAATTTTAATCCAATTTTTCAAACCAAAAACAGTTTTTTCTTTTGACAAGAATTGTGAACAAAATAAAAAATCTTAAAAAGAAATCCACACGTATCTTTTTTCAACCAGCTGTACTCATTTGGAAGAATATTCATGTTTACACACAGAATAAATGTAAACACACTCAGAATTACTTCAGTAACACTTCAAACAGTTCACTGAAACATTTTTATATTATTTGCCCAGCTCTACTTGCCTGGGCTAGAGTCTGAAAACTTATTCTGTTACTACAGGAGACACAATAACAGTTTCACTGACATGTTATACCCTAGTACCATTTCATCCCATTGATCAAAATGGATTTATTGCAAGATTCCATGGCAAATCTGAGATTCTAAGACCAGCCAAAAGGTCACTACATCTAACAGCGCTTCCAGCACCATATATAGCTCTTGTCTTTCAAGTTGCAAGCTCTTCGGGGAAGGAACCAGGTCCCTCCCTATGCATCCAGAGCACCCAGAACATTTAGAGTTGTACTACAATATGAATAATAAACAACAATCTCCAGACAGCTCTCCACCCCAAAGAGGTAGGGGATAAGCTGGCAAGTCCTTCCCTTTGGCTTGCATTACAGCATCACTGGAATTGGATCTTGCATGCTGGATGCCCCACTTCAAGACGGTGCAGCCCGGATGAGGAAAACTGGTCATTGCAGTTCATCTTTTCATTGCAAATGCAAGAGTTTCAGGTATTTGCCAAAAAGAGATTAAATCTAGTAATGGTCTCAATGCTCAGCTCCAGTGAATTTATGCATACTGAAGTTAAAAATGGCTGGGAAAGGAGGATCTAATTCACTTTCCTTGGCATAACTTGGAACAGCTGGCCAAGGATCATGTAGCGCTTTTCCCATTTGTGCCCCATTTTGAGACCGTTCCCGTAAACATTCCCATGGTACTGGTGCCGCGTTCAAGCCACAATGTAATGTTGTTGTTTACAAGTGAGGATTCACCATGACTGACCAACAGGCTGAGGTGTGGTTAGGGTGACCAGACAGCAAGTGTGAAAAATCGGGACGGGGTGGGAGATAATAGGAGCTTATTTAAGAAAATGACCTAAAAATCGGGACTGTCCCTATAAAATTGGGACATCTGGTCACCCTAGGTGTGGTGGGGCTACAGAGTGCAAAGACACTTCCCCCACAAGAATAAGGGCCAAACATAACAGCATTCCTGCAGGAAATCCTTCCTCTCTGCAACCTATGGAGTGCAAGACATCCAAAGGGAGAAAGCGTTGTCCAGCAGCTAGATTGGTAAGTGAAAATCCAGATTCAATTCCCTGCTCCACCATAGACTTCCTGTGTGACCTTGGGCAGAACACTTAGTATCTCTGTGCCTTAGTTCCCCATCCATGAAATGGAGATAACCGCACTTCCCTACCTCATGAGGATTTTGAGAGAATAAATACATTAAAGATTCTGGGGTGCTCAGATATCACAGGAATGGAGGCCATATAAGTACCTAAGGTAAATAGAAAGGAGAGGATATACAGGATTTGGGACCATGGGTCCGCGCCCCTCTCTACACCAACTCACAGAGCGGGTTGCGAGTTTCAGAGTGGTAGCCATGTTAGTCTGTATCAGCAAAAACAACGAGAAGTACTTGTGGCACCTTAGAGACTAACACGTTTATTTGGGCATAAGCTTTCGTGGGCTAAAACCCACTTCATCAGTGGGTTGCATCATTCTAGCAGGTGATGTAACTTTGCAGCCCCATGTAGTCTACTTGCACAGGGAATTCAAACAGATTATTAACATAGCCATTTTTTATTATTACTTTCTTCAAACAAAACTAATAAATCAAAGTCATCCAAGATGCATGTTATGCAAAGCTTAATTGGATTTGGCACACATCTTGCAAGGAGTAGCACTCACCTGACTGTAGATCAGAGGGTTCAGTTTTAATGGGTGGATCCAAATCGCCCACTTTGGAGTTGCTAAATCTACTCTTAAATGCATTGTGTGCGTGTCTTCACTCTGGGAAGTGGAGGAGGTTAGCTTTGTTTGGCTTTTGTGCCATGTGAGCAGGAGAGTCCAAGAATGGAAAAATATGCATTTATGAAAAACATGGATCTCTATTTTGTGGGGGCAAGGGAATCACGTAGTCTGATGCAGATTATTTTGTGGGTCTGCAGGATTCATAGAGATACTTGTGAAACTTTCTTCCTGATTATTAAACTCATTTTTCTTTTCAAGAAGTTTGGGATTTTTTAGTTTGTGTGTATCAAACTCCATACAAAAATATAGAATGTTAACAGAACTTTATTTAAGTTGTAACATCAAGCACTCAACAGGTAGGAAGTGCCAGATTTATGGTTACCTATGCAACGTTCAATGGCAATATGGCCAACTCTCGTGGTTTTATTGTGACTCTCAAGATATCTGGTATTTTTCTTAAACCTGGAGCTCCTCCTCAAGACATGAGATTAGGTGAAAATCTCACCTATGATGCTAGAAAGAGTAAACCGATAACAATTTTCTGAATCATGATGTCAATATTCAAATGGCTTTAAATTGAAGCAAAAATGGGCTTTTCCAACCCCCAATAATTTGTTTGGCAAGTAAATATGGAACTTAGATTGCAAAACGTATTTTAATCTTAAATGATTTAAAACCTACTTAAAAATTACTTGGATTATAAACTCTTTGGGCATCAGATTTTTATTCTTTGGACAGTGCCTATCACAAGGGGATTTAAATATGTAACTGGAGTGCCCACATACTACTACAGTACAAATAACAACGAAGTTTGATTGTTGAATTTCATTTTTATCTATTTTCACGGACTGAATCAAGATGATCATTTTGTAGGAAAGATTTCCTACGTGATACTGTAAGGGCATCATACGCCTCACAGACGGAAATATCGGAACGGAGGTGGCAGAGATAGCTTCACGAAAATATAAGACATGCAATTGAGCCGGTACATCTTTTCAAGTTTATATTTTTGGACTTAAGTTAAAATTTGGCTTCCCCCATTGTAAATACAACACAGATTCATGCTCTCTAAAAAATAGAGTAATTGAAAAAAAAAAAACCCACCGAAATAAAACAGTACTTTTGCCCAACTCAGTTCAACTTACCAGGCCAATACCATAAAACCAAATCATGGCTGCCATGCTCCTTCGCCAATTCCTCACTCAGAGAGGAGTCTGAGCCTGTGGGTCTGGACTTGAAGTAGTGTGCCCTCTCCACAGGCTGTTCCTTCAACTCTATGAGAGCTCTCCCATTCCACAATTTCACTTCCATAGAGTTGAAGGTGGCAGAGAGAGAGAGGGCAGCCCAGTGTCTGACGACTTCATCACCCCCGCATATGCATGTCAGCATGCACATGCACACAGACCACAGCAGATTGCATTACTGCCAGAGACATGCTATCTAGGAATTGCAGTGAGCGGTGGTCTGGGCAGTAAAGCAGAGGCAGCAGATTCTCTTTGCCTCCAGCAGATCCCTGGACACCTGATGATAGAATTCCAGCCCTCTTCTTTATGTGACTTATTCTCATCTAGGAGAGAAGTTTTTGTAGCAGCATCACATGGAGGAAGCTGGCATTAACTACCTCAATGACTTAGTTGTACAAGCTTTTTCTAGTAGATCATCTCAGTTCTGCTGACCAGATAGGCGTCAGTTGCTCCCTGTGTCATTAGCTGAAAATCAGGAGATCAAAGTTTAACCCTTCTTTTGACAAACAGAGATCAATGTTATGATGAAAAAGCTCTCTTACACTCATGTTCTGAAAAAGCTAACACATGCTTAACTTTGTAGACATGAGACATTCTTTTCCGTGCCTCGCATAATGGGGCCCCAATACATGACTGCAGCTCCTAGGTAGAGCTGTGCAAATAACTGATTTTCCAGTACAAATGGAATGACACATTTCATTCCAAAGCAAAATGTTTTGGCTCATGTTTAAGCATTATTAAATCATTTTTTTCTAAAATAAAATTGAGGACAATTCTAAAACAAAAGGTCTTTCCAAAAGAAAAAAAGTCAAACTGTTTCAACATTTCCAAATAAAGTTTTTCCAACTGAAACAATTCACTGAAATTGACCCGAATTCATGAATTATTTTAGTCAACCTGAATCTGCATTTTTCAGTGAAAAAGGTTTCGCACAAAATATTTCACCCATCCCTACTCTATGGCACTTTGGTAATACAATAAATAAATAACAACTTCAATGGGCAAAGACAAGCACATGCATAAGAGTGCACAGGATTGCGTCCTCAGTTTATGACGAGACTGGCAGAAGTGAGCTGATGTACCAGATCATCTCTAATTATTTTTTCAAACCACAAGTTCATAATCTATTTGTGCCACAAAAGTGACTATTCTTGTAACTTACTCCCAGACCTTCAACTATTTTAATATTTAGGCAAGATTCTAGTTCTCTAACTCACATTTGCCTAGCAAAAAGAGGCTCGCTGATAGCCAGTAGAAGTGGTGGACCTACAATGAAGGTGACAATGCCATACCAGACTTCCATATTGTCAGTCTACAAAAGATAGGAAGACAATGGGGTAGATGAATTCTTGAGGTCCCTTCCAACATTTCTAGGATTCTACAAGTGTGACTCATGCTACACTTTTAAAGCACTTTAGATCCTGGATCACATCTTCTGATCACATATGTGAAATTACCAGAACTTTAGTAGCAAATTGGCTCACAACCTTTGCATACTAGTGACATGTCAGTTCTTTTTTGACTATCAGATTGATTTAAGACGAGCCCTTGGTGGCTGCCTTACTGTAACTATATATTGCTATTTATAATAATGATTATTTATAGAGCAATGGAAATTTACACAGCACTTTATAAGCAGCATAAGATGGGTTCTCTGCCCTGAAGGGCTAGTATGCTTGGTCTGAGTCCCAGCTGTCCACAACCGGTTGTATTTTCAAACATTTAGGTGTGTATCACTTAAAGAGGGGTGAGGGGGAAAACCCCCAATGTGGAAATCCTCTGGCCCCTGTGTTTATTTCCTGAAGCAGTAACGCAAACAAACTGGACTTTTAAACAGACCTGGATGGCTCTGAACCATTTGCCATGCATATTCGTTTCAGTTTAAAAGGAAGTTTGTTTAGATAGCATTTGTGTAAGCTACAACATTGGGCCTTTGTCCCTTTCTAGTGGCTGCTTCACTTAAGAGGACAAACGCATACTACAGAGAGCATTAATGGAATTTTTCCTTTAGCTCAAATGAGAAAGTCGTATATTTGCAGTTTGAAAATTGTCAGATTTCAGCCTTGGTGAGGACACAAGCAACAGATTGTTATATTTGTAACCTACACACACCCTGAGTGTGGTGTTCTGTCCCATCTAGTGACACAGAGACCACTTAGAAATTAATGAGTCTGCTCCACCGCTTTAACTAAGAGTCAGGAGACTTTTAGCTCATGCAGTAGAGGCTCCAGAGGTCCCAGGTTCAATTCCACCTGCCGACAACTAGGATCTGTCAGTGTTACATATTCATGCCCCTTTGCGATTGCTTTCTCTGAAGTCTCTAGCAAGTTGAATTACTGGTGGGAAGCTCCTTGAAACAGCAGTCTTGAAGGGAGATATGAGAGACTATTCATAGGAAAAATGGAAAAGAGAAGAGAAGTATTCATGCCAAAGACCCAAATTTAAGAGTTACCCTTATTCAATCCAAAAACAAAAAACAAACAACAAAACTAACCAACACAGGTGAAATTTTGAATAAATTGCTCACATACCGTCTACCAACCAGGATTTATTTGTGGAGCTGGGTGACCAATAGTTTTCTATTCCCATTAGAATTTTCAATATTCCAAAAGTGTTCAGGCACCAACTGGAATCAAAAGTCAAAATCTCAAAAATCTGTGCAAACAAATAATTGGATTGGGTCAATTGAAAAATTTTGTTTTGAAAATTTGGAAATCTTTTGTTTAGATTTTGACCTTTTTAAAAAAGGAATTTTAACTATACATTTAATTTCTAAAACAAAAAGGTAAAACAAAAATTTGATCCCCAAAATGGATTTTTTTTTCATTTGACAAAGTAATGGGACATTTTGACAATTTCACAGCTTTTTAAAAATTTTCTTTGAAACAGGAATTTCATTAACACTGCACATTTGAACCTTTTCCTCCAAGAGTTTTGGTTTTGATGAATCTGCAGTTTTATGATGAAAAAATATTTTGTTGGAAGATTCCTGACCAGCTCTACTGATTTGCAAAAGACACTATTCAGATTTATTTGCTATGAACATTCACACAGCTCTACCTTTAAAAATTATACCAGCGTCCATTGCTGAAACATGGGTGTTGAAATATAAACCACCTGAAGTTTTTAGCTCTGTTAGATCAGATCATATTTTCCTTATTCGCAAATATAGAAATGGACTGAAATAAATAAATAAAGACAGCCAGGTTCACGCTAGACTGCACTATGTATGGAAACTTGCTGCTGACAATGACATTGAAAACCAGTTGTCAGTCTAATGTAATCAAAGAGACAATTGGCTCTACTGGCAAGAACTGAATTAGTGTTTTCTGTCTGAATCAGTGTCATCTGATAGGGAGCAGTGAAGCTTATGCAATGATAACAAAACTCCCCAGAAGCTGTATTTGTTACTGAAATATGGTGGTGCTTTGGTGCTATGTAACCTCATTCTGTAATACAATATGCCTCATGGCTATGCTACTGTTCTCATGTTTCTTACAATGATACAATTCAGTGACCTAATACTTGATCAAATTAGACAACCATAATATTAAAACTTAAAAAGTCCCTTCTTGCAAGAACTAATGTAGCTGCACGTGAAAGATGAGCCTCCCTCTCATATACTGTACATGTACAAATAGGATGGAACCAGGTCAAAAAGTCTCGTTCTGGATCCAGTTTAGGAAAGGCAGGGAGGAGGAAGGTAGACATGGGGTTTTGTTCCAGCTTTACCAGGCCTGTATATGAAATTCAGACCCAAGGGTCAGATGGGTGGATCCATAATTTTAGGTTCTACCCATCTCTAATACACACATATACTTTCCAAAAGGCCAAAAACATTCAAGTTACCTTATTTATTATGGGTATTGCAATCACACCTAAAGGACCATCCCCATTTTGCTTGGCACTGCGCAAACGGCAGGGAGACCATCCCTACCCCCAAAGAGTTTATAATCCAAGATAATCAGGATGAATTTTCTGCCCTAAAGCCTGACCATATGGAGGCTTGGTATGGTACTGCCACCTTCATTGTAGGCCCACCACTTCCACTGGCTATCAGTGAGCCTCTTTTTGCTAGGCAGCCTCTGGGCAGAAGGAGGGTGATATTAGTCTTTCTCAATATGTCAGCCTGTACCCAGTGGTTTTAAATACACCTTCTTTACCCCTTTCCAACCTATCTTAGGCCCCTATCTTGAAAACCCTTATGCACATGCTTAACTTTAAGCATGTGCTTAAATGTTTCCAAGTCAGGGCCTTAGTGATGTACCCATGCCCTTCCAGGTTCCAGGCTATGGCTTGAAAGCAGGAGTGTCTCCTGTTCGTAGTGCGCAGAGCTGTCAAGGCACAAAATCTGTTGACCCACAGTATTTTTCAGTCACACACTCCACATTACAAGCTGTGAAACAGGTGGAGCCTATTTATCTCAACAGCAATCCCATTGACCTGTTAATGGGAGACATGGATAACCCCAATGGGAATCCTGTCCAGTCCTGCTCAGTCACAAAGATGGCAGCCACAACAAGATACCATGAGAATGAAGCACTTAAAGCATGCAGGGATGAGTAAGACTCTCCAAAGAAAGAAACTTGTCCCTTGAGAAAAAGTAATTCACCTCATGAAATGTTTAAGACAGTGGTTCTCAACCAGGGGCCCGGGACTCCCGGGGGAGCTGCGAGCAGATTTCAGGGGGTCCACCAAGCATGGCCGGCATTAGACTTACTAGGGCCCAGGGAAGAAAGCTGAAGCCCCACTGTGCAGGACTGCAGCCTGGGGCCCCGAGCCCCAACACCTGGGGCGGAAGCCGAAGCCTGACCAACTTAGCCTCACAGTTCCCCCCATGAGGTGGGGTGCCAGGCAATTGCCCTTCTTTCTACCCGTTAATGCCTGTCCTGGCTTTTATATGGAGAAAAACAGTCGTTGTGGCACAGGTGGGTCAGGGAGTTTTTATAGCATGTTGGGGGGAGAGGGGCTCAGAAACAAAAAGGGTTGAGAAACCCCAGTTTAAGAAATTATATATCCACCTCTACCCCAATACAACGTGACCCAATATAACACGAATTCGGATATAACGCGGTAAAGCGGTGCTCCGGGGGGGGAGGGGGAGCGGGACTGTGCACTCCGGTGGATCAAAGCAAGTTCAATATAACACGGTTTCACCTATAACGTGGTAAGAATTTTTGGCTCCCGAGGACAGCGTTATATCAAGGTAGAGGTGTATATATATATATATATATAAAAATAATAAAAAACATGCACACACATCCTACACCTAAACATTTCTGTGCTAATGTAGCTCTTACAGTAAGCCAGTTGACAAGTTAAGGTAAAATGATTTCTGCTCCTGAATATATATTCTTGATAACTGTGACTTTCTATGATCTGTGTTCAGCAACACTGGTCATTAGAAATTCAAGTATTAACTGAGGAAATAAAAGATGATCCATTTATCACTGAAGTTTTTGTGAACTTCAGAAGATAGGAAGTTCCCCTATCACTTACAATACATGTTTCTTTAAATATGTACTGGTAGAGAATGAAAAGATACTTGGCACTGAAATTGTTCAAGAATATGCTTCCCTCATCATTGCCCTGGTAATTCCATCTATAGCAATGAGATAATGGGTTATCTGCCATAAGCTCGTTAAAAGCCACTATTTCACTCTAAATGACCATGAAAACTCTTCAGAAATTAGCATTATTTCCTCACTCGGGGTCATTTTTTTTCCCGTTCTTTGCTCTGAAGAAATTCCCACTGAGCCCATAGGGAGTTTGGCCAAGTAAAGGCGGCTGAATTTGGCCATCACTTTGAATCTGCCACTTTATCCTTATTCTCTGTGATCTTCTGGTCTTGCTGTGCCCTCTTATCTTGTTCCCTGCACACACTGGGCCAACTACTAGCGCTTCAGTCAGTCAAAAAATCCACTGAACACGGGAATGTTGACCGTGTAAGAACAGCAGAATCTGACCCTCTGGAGTTGAGGGTGTTAGTGTACGATGCTTTCCAAACCAATTTTACAGGGGAGTCAAAGTGTGGATTTCCCCATATAAATTTACAGAAAGAGGGCGAGATTGAGATGGAGAGAGAAAGGAAATGCTTTATGCCTCCCACATAAACCTTTTCAGAGCAGAGCCAAAATTAAAGACAAGCGCACTAGTAATGTTATTAACAAGGCTGTTCTAATATGTTCCATGGCTAATTTTCTAAGTCACTTGGACGACTTCTTCAACTATTTTGAAGCAAAAAATAAAACAAGAGGTCAAGAGTCACAAAAGTTCACCTCAATGCACACCTTCAGTCCAACTCTGCCCTCTGAATGCATGTATGGTTTCCAATAGTGCTTATTTACATGTCACATTGGAGTGATGAATGGTACTGTGTTGCTCACAAAAACATATGCTGAGCAGTTTATTGGCACTAAATATGGGCTGGGTAAGAATCTGGATTATTTAAGTGTCAAACAGTGACAACATGTGTACAATACAACACAGACATCAAGGGAGAACTCGTTCAGCTAATATGTGGCATTCAAATAAGCCTGCAAGAACAAAGACCACCCATAAAGCCAAACCGAAGCTTCCACAAGATGGTAGGTGGCAGTGTTCCTTTCACTTTCCACTGTCCCAATAGGCCTCCTAATTACATTATTTGCAAGCTAAAGACAATATAAAATGACAATATGGATCCATAATAACTTTTCATATGAGCACCATTGTTGTAAAGTTGGTAGAACAGAAGTTTGGGGGTGGTAGGTATCCATCAGCATACGTTTGTTTATATCTTATGCCCTACAACAGGATCGCTATTTACTTTATGCGTTGTATATTTCAGATTTGATTTACCATATGTTGATACCATGTATAGAGGATGTTCCTGTAGCTTTTGAACTCTATTTGCTCTGTGTAAAACATTCCCAACATCTTCCTTCAAATAATCTTTCCTTTATTTTTCCTCCCATATCTGACTCTTTTTTTTTTTGGAGAGTGATACTAAATTGACTAGTGCAGAAAATACCTATTAAAAAAGTAAAATTAAAAGCTGAAGGAAAACCTTCAAATGCTTCTCCTTGACAATCTGAATCAAAAGCACCAACATTCATATGTCCGTGAACAGATGGGGTTGAAAAGTAACAATAACATAATAATAATAATAATAATTCCTAGCTCTTCTATAGTGCTCGTCATCAGTATATATATCAAAGCACTTTACAAAGTAAATGGCTTCACCATAAAGCTACACCCATACTACAACAGCAGTTCCAGTTACAACACAATTGTGCCAATGACAAAAGTATGCCAATTGGTAGCATAGACAGGACCTTCACAATCAGGTTAAGAGTTTGGATTCCTGACTTGATTGCATTTGTAGAGGATTCCATTACAGGTATCAATTAATATTAAGATGGCCCTTGGTCCAACAAAGCCTAACTCTACAGGCTTGCAGGGCATGCTGTAAAATCTTTCCCCCTGGCTTTTTACTGAGGAGCTGGGTTGAGTGAGGTGTAGGTGCTTAAAAAGAAAGATTCTGGTCCAAACCAAAAAAAGATTTTTGCATAAACAAGTGAGGATTTGCATACTGGATCTTTGCACTGTGCGCTTTGGAAACTTTGGGGTTTAGTACTGAAATTTGACAGCAGTGGAGCATTTTATGTGGCAAGCTTGTGTCAACTTCTATATATTGAAAATATTATTGGACTGACGGTGAACTTATGAAATCATTGGGTGTCTTTTTAAAAGATATGCTCTAGCACAACAAGAAGTTATGTGCTTGAGGCAGAAATTATTGGGTGAAATTCTATGGCCTGTCTTATACAGAAGGTCAGACTAGATGGTTTTAATAGTCCCTTCTGGCCTGAAGATTTATGAATCTATGTTATTCGTGGTGACATATGGGTTGGTCAGCAGTAAGTGGTTGCAGGATCAGGCCCCAAGCAGGCAACAGATAAAAGATGGGGAAGAAGATGTAATAAAAGAAAGATAATAGCATAGTGATGTGCCATATGTATGTTTTTAAGCTGCATAGATTCTGTTTGTTTTTTGTTTGTCTTTGTTATTTGGAAACACTTCTTAAATGGGGAGGACCGTGGCTAATATGCCTCTTGGAAGAAAAAAGTATTTCCAGAAAGAACTTGAAAGAGGAGAGGGTGGGGGAATCTGATTTAATAAATGATATATAGTAGTGTAGTGTAATTATATGTTTTAAAACAGTCCTTGTTCACTTGTCTCAGCAAGAAATGCTGGTGTGTGTGAGAAATAGTTTATATTGCTTACTACAGTTTTTTAATCCTGGCAAGCACTTTTTTCCATACAAGAAATGGGAACACCTGCAAAAGTAATTATATACATTAGCAAAAAGACAAGATATCTTCTAGATTCCGAAGAGGGATTTTCCCACTCCCCCACTTTCATAGCAGAAAAGGAGATTTCTCTTCTACAAGCCATCTAGCAACTCCATAAATTTAAATTTTATTCACAAATTAACAGTGAGACTGAAAATTTGGCAATTTAGTTTTCCCAACACTAATTCTCTCATTCAGGATGAATAAAATCGCTAACAGTGTAGCTCCATTGAAATCATTCAAAACCATTGAAGCTGGTTATGTTACACCAGCTGAGGGCCATTATGTTTGCATGGGGAAGGTTTTTGCATGTGTTGTAATTCTGTGTCCTGTTTGATTCATTTTTGCCTCTGGCTAGTTGTATTTAAGAACTTTGGTTTATTTAAAATATATTTTATGATTAATGCCATATTTGTTCATTCAGTTTACCATGGCATGCATGTCTGTTTGTTGCCCTATCCCTGCCAGTGAAACCTGGTTTATGTGACTTTTTTTTTTTAATAAAAGGGCTTCTCAAAAATGGGATTATATCATGTTTATTGTATATTTAACACATTAAAAATACCAAATTATCCAAAACATTTATCTAAATTCATTTTTTTAATCCTTCTTCTCGCCCTGGATAAACACGTATCACTGTAAAAGTATAGGGCTTGCTCCTGCAAACACGTGGTCAAAATTACTCCCAGGAGTAATCCCAATGGTTACAAAGGCATGACACTCGAGTAATTCTACTCACATGCACAGGCTCATAGCATAGTATGAGTTTTGTTAGCTGGCATACACCATGTACATTTCCCTTTGTATATGAATTTAACTTGAATATACTACTATACCCAACCACTCTTTTTTGTTGTTGTTTGGCTCTCAAATGTTTAATTACACAATGTATTAAAAGATAAATGTTATGCTGTCATTCCTTCTCCCCCCCCCCCTTTTAAATGACAGCAGATGCAGATCATCAGGACCAGCATGACAAATAATTGTCTACAGGCAAAATTACTAGGCAAGACAACGAAATACTTCCACAGGAAGGATTTTGCTGAATGGATACAAGAATTAACTTACAGTGAATCACACATGCTGTGCAGAGCACCAGTCCCTGGTTGTGTGAGAGTATGGACCTGCGGACATCGCATTAATATTGCAATAACAGAAAGGTAAATGCTTATTCTCTAATACTGTATATCCCCAAGATGGCACTAACCACTCAGCATCAAAGCATACCACATACTAAACAATACATTTAAAAAAGACATTGCCCAGTAGGGTAAATATAAAATGTAGGCTTTATTTAAAAAAATAAACAGGACTTTGCAAAATCTAACAACAATAGAAATTATTTCAGGATTTTTCTAATAATGTAAAACCAATTTTTGTCAGGATTGAAACATTTTCTTTGCAGTATTTGCAACACAAACATTGCAACATTGTGCTAGGGCCTAATCTAAAGTCCAGTGAAGTCAATGGAAAAATTCCTGTCAACTCCAATGAGGTTTGGATCAGACCTTTAATTGAGGAAAGTTAAAAGGTGAAACTGACTACTACAAATCTACAAGCCCAGTGACGTGGATAAAAAAAGTATAGATGGTGAAAAGTAAAGAATTCAAGGCCTAAATGATCACAGGTGCTTTGCACTCAGGGCATGGACTTTATTTAATTAGAGCTATGGATATTAAACACTTCTGAAATCCAGGCCCTATATTTTTAGGAAGTGTCTCAATTTTAATAATTGAAGATGAAATTAGGAATGCAAATAAGGAATTTTTTAAATTTTGATTTTAAACCTGCCAGCGTCCCTTTAATTTTACAGTGGCGTTTCTCCCCACCTCCCTCTTTCCATATTTATTTTGTATTTACAAAGATCACAAGATGACTTTAGTTAATCACTGTGTTTAACTGGAGCTAAATTATGTCAAATAGTTGAAGGCACTGCATGTTTCATAATAGGTTTGCATAAGCATAAACAATATTAGGCACAAATGCACAGCAGAGAAGCTTTCTGGCCTCATAGGCTAGCATGTAAAATATCTTCAACTAATTACACAGCTAAATTGTTAAAGTGGGATGATTTTAATTCTCAGATCTATGTGATATTAAGCACCTCTTATAGAAAGAAACACCTCACTCCAAAACACACACACATGAGCTGTCAGACTGGGTCTTATCAAAGAGAGATGCGCCAGCATTCTGATTACGTTTGCACTTGCTTGTCAAAATGCTTATTTTTTTTCTGAGCATCACTTGCACTATGGTTTGCAATTTTTTAATGTAAATTATGTAAATTTAACATAAAAAGTTAAGTGGATTTTTTAAATTGATAAGGTTTTATTTGTATGATAGATTATAAAATATAACAACACAGGACCACCACCACCAGCTCAGATTGTTGCTTATGTTTGGATAGCCATGACTGGAGATCAGAGCGTATGGTTTGCAACAAGCACGCCTAGCATTCTTTCCCATCTCTGCTACTAACTTGCTATGTGACCTTGGGAAAATCACTTTACCTCTTTATGCATGAATTTGTCCATCTGTGAAGTGCATAGGCCGGCTGAATTATTCATTATCGTATCCAAATAATTTAGGACTTTTCTTCTATTTGCAAGTCAGCCACAAACAGGCAATGACTTCCACAAAATTGTCATTCGCAATTATTTGGAGGGTAATTTATGTAAACAGTTTTTTGCCTGTGATTTATTCACTGCTTGATTATTGTGCATACATACTGCTCATTATTTGTGTTTCATTATTGGCCACCTAGTAAGTCATGTGGTGTTTCTGTTCACAGATTGGATAACTGAAGCTTTATAAACAGGAGTGTCTTATGCCAGCGGTTCTCAAACTTTAACAACCTGAGGACCCTCATTTTGATTTGAAATTTTTCAGGGACCCCCATTTCTATAGCACCTTCCGTCTAAGAATTTAAATTAGCTTTACAAAGATGTATATCTTTAGCCTCATAACACCTCTGTAAAACAGTCAGCGTTATCCCCATTTTATAGATAAGGAAATGGAGGAACAGAGAAAAGTAGTGACTTGCCCCAGTGAGGCTTTAAATGGCAGGGCTCCTTTAAACAAGAATTTAATGGACTTTCAATTCTAAACCACCATGGTCACGGCCTTCTTCTTTTGAAAAGGACACAACCAGAAGTACACACGTTGTGTTAACATACCGGGCATGGCTCTAAAGTAGAATGCCTTGTGTAATATGACTGGATGCTACCTCATGGCAGGGTCAAATCGTGATATCACTAGTGCATCTAAGAGTTGCGGTCTCTGGCTAAGCTTATAGGCAAAGAGAAATTGACACTTAAAGTGTTCAACTTAATGACTGAAACAAGTGTTCCTTATTACAGCTGAAAAGGAAATAGCCTGCAAAGATTATGCTTGGTGTTAATTTTCCTGACTTTACTGTACCTTTCTAAAAGCCACATGGAATGACTGAAAAGTGCAAAACCATGAATCAGGTAAGATGTTCAAATCCAGGATACATTTTTATTACAGGTTTCAGAGTAGCAGCCGTGTTAGTCTGTATCCGCAAAAAGAACAGGAGTACTTGTGGCACCTTAGAGACTAACACATTTATTAGTCTAATAAATGTGTTAGTCTCTAAGGTACCACAAGTACTCCTATTTTTATTATAGTGCATGTTGCCTCAGAAGAAAAAATCAGCCATGAATCTCAACTGTTGCCTATATCCAGTGTCCAGGTTAGCAGGCCAGAGGCAGGGAAGCCTGGGAAGGAGGATAAGCAAGTGACACTGGTGTCACGGTGAGAAGAGACAGAAAACATGAATGGTCTGTAGAGAAGAGATACCTCCCAACTTTGCCATTTCCTTAAATTCCTCTACACGATTTGAGGCTCACTTTGTAGTCAAAACACTTGCAATTTCCTTTGCTAATATTTACTTTTGCAAGCTGCTGGCTGTAACTGGGAGGGTTTGCTAACACGTGGCTCTATTTGGCTTTTTATTCTAGGGTTTCAGACAATCAGGATTCAGGCAAATATGTTTGCCCTTTAGGCCCCACTGAAAAAGAAAATGGTTATTGCCTGTTGGAGTATTTTTACACTAAAGAGGAGGAGATAATGGGCCAGATCCTGATGTACTACAAGTGCCCTTTGGATCTGGACCTCCCACAACACAGAATGCATGCTGGAGCGGGTAAGGCTGCACTCTGGCAACCCCAGGTTGACGGAACAGCCCATAGGGGGTCATTACTGCCCAAATTGGCAATGCGCCATCTCTCAGAGCTATCGCGCACTGGAGAACTGAGCCAAGAAAATACATAGCCATTATACACTGATATAGTGCACTCTGCCCCAAAGGATCCTGAGGTGCTACCCAAAGAGCAGAATACAAATCTGACTAGAACGGAACATTCCCCTAGTGTAGAGTCAGTACTTCAGAGGCCCTACAGATCTGCTTCATTCGCAGGAGGGGAGAACACCAGCAAGTCAAATGTCTGGTGCGTGGGGTGCAGTTAGCCTTGCAAGTCACAGCTTAATCACATGTGAAGAGATCCACACTGCATCTCTGAAAGGAGAATTTAGCCTGGAAGTGCCTCATTTCCCAATAAACTGCCTTACAGAAAAGGAAATATGTCCTTAAAGGCTTCACCATACGCTAAAAGGGGAGAGAGCGAGAGCTCAAATGCTCCACACTTCCACTTATTATTAGAGCTGAGAGAATGCTAGAAAAAAAAACTTAAAAGGTTCTGTGAATATTTGTTCAGACAGTTAAACAAATTGACTTTCCCCAAGTTCATGGCCCTTTGGGGTTCATTTTCGGAGCTTATTCTAGCAAACGAGCTAATTGGCAGGATTGTTCAGAGGGTGAAATTCATCCCTGAGCATAGGGCCTGCCAAAAGGCCTATGTGCCACTTAAATCCTCAAAACGCTGCTTAATTAGAAATTAAGTGGGGGGCATAGAGCCTGAGCTAGTCCTCTGCCCAGGACTGGATTTTAACCAGGAGGAGTGAATTTTAAGCCAACACTGGAAAATATTCACAGAAAGTGAATTTTGAACTCAAATATATTTGCACCAGAAACCTGATTCTAAGAGTTAAGCTCATCCAATCAGGGAATGGAAACATATAACGTGACTTGAATGCCCAACCGAAAGAGTTTGAATTCTGAGTATTGAAAACCAACAATGAACTGCTCACAAACAAGCTACAGGCCAAGAATAAGTCAAGAAATCAGTTCAAATACTTTTGAGGAAGTCATAAGCAACTGAGTGACAATTCATGGACAGGGAAATAGGCAATATTTATTGATCAGCTTATTCACTGTGAAGAATTCATTCAGCTCCTCTTACTGTGAGCATGCTTCAGTACCAATGCTACGTCATCTAGTAGCCACCCATTCTAGCATTTTATGGTAGTAAAAGGGAAAGCAAATCTCTAAAACATCTGCAAAAATAAAATAAATCACTTCACCTAAGGGCCGGATTCACCAACACACCCTGGCTTCTTTGTGCCACCCCAGTGGTGCAAAGCAGTTATCAACCCACCTTAGTCTATACAACAAGTTTATGGCTACTTTTCACCACCAGATCACACTAGTGAATCAAGGCCTATATGTATGAGACACATTTAGAAGAAGAACAATAGTTAGAGCTTTGTCAAATATCTGTTTTCACACTGGGGTGAAATCCTGTCTCCAGTGAAGTCCAGGGGAGTTTTGCTATTGACTTCATGGAGCCAGAATTTCATCTGTGATTTGTTGTTTGTTTTTGCAATACAAGGTACAATATGTAAATACCATGTTTTCCCATTAGGTGCTGTTTTGGGTTCTGCATCCATCTTCATCTACTCCTGTGTGTTTAGAATTCTTTAACCAGGTAGCTATTTTGCATACTTTTTAACATCCAGATGAAACATGCGGAAATAAAGAAAAACCTCGAAGCAAAGAAACACAGAGAAATTAAGGAAAAAATCTTTAGCATTCCCAAGTAAGCCAGTAAGGGGGGATTTTTTCCTGCAGAATATTTCCCCATTATCCTTACCTTCACCAATCAACAAAAATGCATTTGAATTCCGTCACTGAATCTATATTCATAGCCTGGCAAAATAATCAGCTCATTGATATTAACCACAAAGCCGCACAAACATAACCATGCACAAATACACCACTAGCTTTCCAAATGGGAACCTGATCCATCCTCAGAAATGCGTACTATCCACTCCATTGATCTAATAACTGGTAGAACCATTACATCCACATCAATGCAACAATTACAGCAAAACATCTAATGTGCTGTGTGAGTGAAACAAATTTGGACACTATGTAGTCTTTTACAGTAGTGGCGGTCAAAAAAGGGGACAAAACTCAAAAATGTTGACTCGTCAACATTGGAAATTGCAACAAGAATCAAAGCTGTCACTTTACAGTTCATGATACAGTATTTCTATAATTGGATACATAATGGGATTCAGTTCTCTGCCATATCTCTTCCTAAGGAAGGAGAGCACAGGGACAACGTGAGTTCTTTTCAAATTTCTCCAACTTGCATCTGATCAGTCCCCTTGGCTTCTCTTGCAACTTCCTTCTTCAGACGTTTCCTGATACCTACCAACTTTGCTCGCAGTCATAAACCTTGGACTGAAAGCAGTGCAGGAATATCAAATAGCACTCGTAGCGAGACCTGCAAACATTTCTGAGAACTTTTGTTGGATGTAGAAAGAAATCATGCACCATGGTCAGGTTGCTGCTCCCCTCCTACAACTGCTGACCGGGTTACCTGGGATCATTTCATGTCAGCTCCCCTCCATGGCACGGAATTCAGGAAAGCTTCTTTAATGTTATTTTACAGCATAATTAGCTAGCACCTTACAAATCCCAGATACAGCACTAAGGGGACACATGAAACTAGACACTAGTGTTTCACCATCTCTCTTAAAACCAGGGCTACATTATATGGCCAAGTTCAGTCCCAAACCTGAGTAGCTAAGCTGGTCACTGGGCAGATGCATGGAGACTGGAAGAAAGAAAAACCTTAGCTGAAGGTCACGAAGGGTGTAACTACACTGCAAAAAAACACCCACGGCAGTGAGCCTCAGAGCCTGTGTCTAAAAATGGCAGCGTGGACATTCCGGCTAGGGCTGGCGCTTGGCTTCTGAAAACCACCTCCTTCCCCGAGCTTCAGAGCCAGAGCTGGAAAGTCTACATTGTTATTTCTAGAGCCAGAGCACAAGTCCACAAGATCTGAGACTCTCTGCCTTGTTTGGTGTACGGACGCACACACAGTATGGACATACCCAGAGTGGCTGAAAAGCTGCACCCTAGCAACTATAGCAGCCCTGAGACCACACTAGTCCCTCTGACTCCAACATATTCCTTATACGGGGGGTGAGGGAGGAGGAGGAGTTGGAAATTGCTCATTATATGCAAATGCGGTGTTGCATGCTCTTCAGTCACATTGCCAGGAAGGACAAAAACACCCCAGCACACCATGCTCTCAAACTCTCTATCAACACATGAAGGGGTATAGGCCCTCACACGCACACACACGCACACCCCATGGGGCCACCCGAGATTCATGGATTCATAAGATTGACCCAGATATGGGAATTTCACTACACAATGTCTGGTGCAACTCCATCAACCATGGGCACTGTTTGGCACAACAGTTCTCAGATTGTGTGTGTTTGATGATAATGATAGATGAATTTTGCTGCCAGGTGGAACATCTGTGGACAGAGAAGGAGGGGCAAGATTTCCCCTTACTGCACCCTCTCATCTGAGATCGAAATAAAGTCTTAAAGCATCACAATGCAATAGTGAAATATTTATTAATTACCCAATTCTTCCCCCTGAAATACTTTATTTCCTAACAATCTCTAATAGACACATCCCACGTATTTCTTTGTTTGATACACTTTTACTAAAGTGTTCAAACTACTGCTTCTGATAGTAAAACTCTGACAAATTCATAAGCAAACCTGACATATGAAATGGGTCTCTCTGGCTTTCCCCACCACACATTAAACTGGGTTTTCTTTTAATTCCAATTAAAACAATCAGTCCCCTTTGGAAACATTTTTGATTCTGCTTAACTTTGTTCTAATTAGCACCGAATAACAAAAGTATAACAGTAGCACCTATTCTACCAAGATTTTTAACAAGCTGTCAGAGAAAGAACAGTGTGAATAACAGCCACATTTATACGCGACTTCATCTTTTTTTAAAGTTGAGTGGAGTTGCTTTTTAAATTTATTTATTTTTGTAAATGACCAAAACAACTGAATTACAAACCAGCTAATGAAGTCTTCACAGATGGAAAGTTCTCATAGTTCTTGAGCGTTCTCAAAAGTTCAGGCTCACTAGCTAGGGGTCACTTTGGAAACTGACTCAAATGTCCCAGTGGTGTGTCATCTGACACTTTTATTGCCACGGGTACAAGCCATAGCCATTCAGTATATAATTATCTCAGCTGTGCAACATGACTCATTTCTGTGTGTTTAAATTCCTCAGATTCCTACTGGAGAATTTTAATAGGAACCTTTTACATGACAACAATAATAATGGAACGTTATTGGATAATTGAGTTTTTATATACAGTTATAATCCACGGTTAATAAACAGCGTTTTCTATGCTTTATTGCTTATGAACAGTACCAGATTGAGAACTCAAGAGATTTATGGCCTGATCCTCCCATGTCCTAAACACCTCCTGCAAGATACTGGAACTTCACTAGGAGTTGAGAGGACTTTCAAGGGGCAATCTGCACTTAGAAGGATTAGTCTCTAAAATCCTCTGCTTACCCAAAGAAAAGGTACGGCATGGATACTCAGTCAGCGTCAAGCACACAGGCCCCACTCATGGATATGTGTTAAGCTTGGCCTAGTGGCACCACTCCCAGCATTCAAGGGCTATCTCGCTTTCCATATTCATACAGTTCTTTGCCTTTTGCTGAGACAGCCTGCCAACAAGGGTCCCAATTAGTACCATTTGTGGTGATGGCAGTTTTGCTATTATTACTCCCCATTAGTGTTTCAGAGGAATGGATTCATTTTATTGTTATTAGTAGAATGCTTATAGTGCGAGTCTTCATTCCGCTCAGATGACGCGTCCTCCTTGTGCATTGTGAAGATCTCTTTTCAGCAGAATCAATAGGATGTGTTCCACCTTGTCTGAACATCTGTCTGTGGGAGCCATTAAGAATGTGAGCTCAGCATGCTACAGATGCTAAAGATGTTTGTGCAGAGTAGGCCAGATCCTCATCTGGTAGATGCTGGAGTAACTCCCTGGAAGTCAACTTTACACCAGCTGAGAATCTTGCCCAGTATTCAAACCCAACTTACCTACCAACTGCAGCTATTTGAATGGAAGCCATGTTTAGGGTAAAGAACGACCACCAGCATTATTCCTGACATCAAGTATTTGTGGGTGGGACAAATATATTTGTCTGCTCTCTGATCAAATCTACTAGCTATGAACAAAGTTTCACAATATACAAAGGGATTTGTGTTGCAACTTGCAGCGAAGAATGGGGCATCATGGGTTATGGCTGTAATGTTCAATGCATTCAGATCTGTCCTTGGTATGCTAACAGAACTTTTGTGAGGGGATTTCTGTTGTTGTTGTTGTTGTATTGAATAGATGTAGCTTTAGTCTTTGAAGTTTAAGACTAGTTGTAAATTCCTTGAAGTCAGTCCTATTTCCTTTTATATTAACATGTTAACAAGCTTTGTGAGACTGACAGACCTTACAAGAAGACACAGCTGGGTGCTTCTCAAGTCTGGACTCTAATGAAAACCAGAACATGAAGAATGAACTCTGTGGCTTGACTGCTGTTTACAGACTCGGCAGGAAGAATCCACTGCCCCAGCGATGAAGCCATAATGTCCTCATCAAATACTAATGCTTTCTGTACTACCAAGAAAAACAGTTGGGATTAATTAAGAAAGGAAATGCCACAATATTTTAAATTACTTCTGTAGTTTAAACCTTTGTACCAGATGAAGTCCAACAATTAAAAAAAAATGCCCTGTGAAATACTGTTCAAGACTGGCTTGGTGAGATGAGGTCTGATTAAAGGACTGAGGCCTAACCCTGAATGTGATCCAGATTCCGACCGAGAGAGAGATCACTTTTCAGTTCCCTGGTACAGAGCACGTGACACTAACATAGAAGAACAAAAATGTTAAGGGTGGAGTAAGAGCAAAATTCCCTCACAAAACAACACACCATACAGCTAAGCAGCCATCTCAATAGGAATAGTGGTAAAAACAGGTCAAACTCATTAAAAGGACAATAGAGATGGTCAAAGAGGCCTAAGGGAGATAGGTGCCCAAATCCCACTGACTGAGCCCCCTTTGAAGATTCCAGCCCTCAAATCAAAGCAGGAGTTTTTGTGCTGCACCTCTAAAAAGCACAGTCCACAGAACTTGCAGGCCACAGGGAGGGAGGGTTGTCTAAGGTAGCCACCTTTGTGGCCTCCTGATTATTAGCTGATCAGGGCCCCCAGTATAATTGACATAGGCTTGGGGACCTGCATATGCTATGGCAACCTCCTGGCCATAACCCTACCCAAAATCTCCCTAGGACTGTATGCCATGGTCCCATCCCCAACAAATCCCTCCTGCTCTCAGGCCCGCCCGCCCGCCCTCCCTCCCAATATGGCCTTAGCCAGGGCTTGTGATGGGATCCGCTGGAGGTAGATTTATGACTGTCTTTTGCATTGCCTGTGTTGGAGGAATCCTCCCCCAACCAGATTTGACAGCCTTTATATGCCACTCTGGCCCTTTGACACACCATATTGGAGCTGGCACAGGGGTGAGGGTCTCACTCAAAGGCTCAGTGGCATTCCTCAAGAGCAGTTAAATTTACCAAACTCAAGAGCAGTTAAATAAGTCATTGTTTGAGCCTATGGGAGTGATCCTCCAAGGTGCTAGCACTTGCTTCCGAAGAAGGTTCCAATAAGCACCTAGAACTGGGTCCTGAGAGCGAGATGACACTGAACTCGATAGACCACTGCTCTGATCCCCTCTGATAACTCCTACACTCCTCCTGTTGAGTACTACTCTCACCACCCACTAACTACAGTGAGAGTTGAGTCCACACAGTACCTCAAAAGTGGAACCTAAAATATTACAAGATCCATTGTATAGTTCATAGAGCTGGTCAAAAAAATGAGTTATTCTCTGGTGAAATATTTCATAAGGGAAAAAAAATCTGTCAATTTCCTCCAGGAAATTTTGGAAACAAAAATTTTCATTTAGGTTCTTTTTTATTCCAAATGTTGTGTTATTTTTAATTTAAAAAAAAAACAACCCTGAAATATTTCTTTTTTTTTTTAAATTGTGGGATTCCCCACACATTCTCCCCCCCCCCCCGACTTTTTCCACCCACTGGAAAAAAAGGTGAGAAAGGTAAAAAGTATGATAAACTGGGGGCAGGAGAAATCCTAATTGTCACATTTCTTAATTAAACTTAATTAAACTTAATTAAAACAGTGAAAAAGGTATGAAAAAAAATAAGTCTTTCCCCAACTTTCTGTTTTTCAACTTTTGCTAGTTAAAAAACAGTTGCAAATTGCTGGAAAGTAGGGAAAACCCCACTATTTCAAAAATGAAAAATTATGAAGAAACCTGTAAACTCTGTCCTCAGTTTTGCATTCCAGAGTTCTCAATGGGTTCACAGCATATCTAAGAGCAGAGCTTCACTCTAAATTTTAACAGTACATTCTGCTAAGGTTTCTATTTACATACAGAACTTTGGTTCAATAAAATTGATGCACTGACACAAAGGGAATCCTGATTTAAAAAATAAATTACATGCAGAATTCCATGAGGAAAACATGTGCCTAATTTGCACATGTATTTACTACAAATGTGCATGAAAATCAGGTGACTGCATGCACAAATGGGCAACGCTAGTCAACTGCATGTGGATTTATGCATATAACACGGCAATTGCATATATATTTTGCTCATCCAGTTGTTCATATAACAACATTCATTAAAGTCTGTCCCTCAATACATGAAAAAGGAAGGACTCTCTCCAAACTGAAGAAAAAAGATCTGGACTACTACTCTTCATCCTTTTCATTTTTATATAGGGTTAAGAAAAGTTAAAGCAACATTAGATTCTACAGTTTTCAAGACAATGATTTTGGGGTTTGTTTTCTCTACTATTGCAACTACATCACCAAAAAAAAAAAAAACAATTAACACTGATGATTAACATACCCCTTCAATACTGTCCAACCTCAACCACCATATGTTGCATTTTCATGAAAACTTAGAACTTTTGATTGATGCCAAACTTCCACATGTACCTGGTTAGATGACTACAATATTCAGCCAGAAATGTAAACAGCTCCAATTTTGATTCAACCTCATTTAAAGCATATTGTTGAACATGAATACTTATATGTTGCTGAATCTGTTTTGCTGAATACTTATATAAATAATGTCTTGGGCACTGAAGACAATTCTTGTGACCACTGGCGGAGGAAAAGGGCTGTGGGGAGAATGGGAATGCTCAAATAAGAACTTGCTTTTGTAATTTTGTGCTCACAGACAATAAAGTGATATAGGAGGTTAAGAGAGTCTCCCAGGATGGTTTAGACACAACAAGGCCTGCATCTTGGCAGGGGGTTAGACTAAATGATCCTTGCAGTCCCTTCTAACACTAGATTCTAAGTCACAAAACCTCAGATCCAGTTCCAAGTTTTCCTAAAGTTTCGTAGTATTTGTGTTCATCTCTAAAAGGCATATTGGCATGCTTGAGAAATGGTCACCTATAACTTTTACATATATGAGGATCCCTGTGGAGGTCTGGGCCCAATGACACAGGTGTTGGGGCAGTTGTACAGACAAGTGGTGCTTTTCAGCCCTCCCCCTACAGTCGTCATAGTACATGTGCTGTGACTGCCACATACTAGTAACAAATGAAGCAGCAGAGAGCAAAGTCGGAGGCATTCTTCTTGTGGATTTGGGGTTTTGGCTTCCTTTTAGGTTCTTTGCTCCTGAACTGAGCATTGTAAGCACTGTATTGCTTCTTCTCACAATATCAAGCAACAGAGAGTCCTGTGGCACCTTTAAGACTAACAGATGTATTGGAGCATAAGCTTTCATGTGTCTGACGAAGTGGATATTCACCCACGAAAGCTTATGCTCCAATACATCTGTTAGTCTTAAAGGTGCCACAGGACTCGCTGTTGCTTTTTACACATCCAGACTAACACGGCTACCCCTCTGATACTTGTCACAACATCAAGAGGAAGCAGAATGGGTACTGTCAGGGGGTGCTCCACTCAGCACGGGAGCACCTTCTTCTGGCTGCATCTGGGGATTAGCTCTACCAGTCAGATGTCCTCCTGTGATTGCTCACTCCGTCACTCTCCCTGTTCCGCTCACATGGGACTCGAGTGCTTCTGTTTTGTGGCTTGGGCCTCTGGCCAAGTCACTGTAGTCCCCACCTTCCAGGGTATAAAAGTTTTTCAGGACCCACTGTCCTAGGCAGTCCTTCCTCTCATTGCCTTTTAAAAGTACCACAACCCAGTGGCTAATAAGGGAACCCAGGCCCACCCTCTATACTGGGTTCCAGCCCAGGGACCCTACAACAAGCAGTCAAGGTCTACACAACCCTGAACCTTAGTGTTGTATCCCTGGGCTACTCCTACCTTACCTTCTCTCACCCTGAGAGTGACTGCAGCCTCTCTCTCTCTCTGCAGCCCCCTTCTGCTCCCAGCTACTGGGCTTTATGCAGGCCCCTCCTGTTCCTGTCTAGTTGAGCCTCATCTCTAATTAATCCTTGCTCCCTGGATCCTCTTCTAGGTACAGTCTATGCAGTTAATTGGCCCACCTAGCCACCTGAACCCCTTCAGGTCTTGGGTGGGGTGGAGACCCCTCACAGGTACCCATTAATCTTCCTAAGACAAATATACCTCTCATCTTGGTACAGCCAACTGGGTATTTCTTCCCCTACCCTTATTTGATGACAAGTGAAGACTAACATCCTGTATAGGCATCCATTGCTGTTATAGCTACCACAAGACAACCCAAACCCAGCACACCTAATGAGATGCACAGCTGATTGGTACAGGAAAATATAGGTTACCATCACAAATGCCAGTCCATGATGCAACAAGTCATTGAGAGTCGTGTACTGGGTATATTAGAACTAAATGACAGAACCAATTCCACACACACTAAAGTCAAAGGGATTTAGGCCATTGACATCAACATGATCAGAGGCAAGCCCTGTAGAAATTAGTTAGAAAGTCTGATTCCTCTTTCTTTTTGTTTAGTCACGGTAGGCCAGAATGTTTGTCTCCAGCTGCTGTTACTCAGTTGATTGGCAAATGTATTTATTTTTTCATTTACGAAACTAACTTCCCTGCTCAGCATCTGTGAAGGGCTCCACTCACTGCAGGTGCGTTCCTTGTGTCTAGGTGTGGAAGTTGGCTCTTGCCCTGACTGATGCCCCCTTCTGACAATTGCTGGTGCTGAGTCGCACCCCAAATACTCAGGACGCTCCCTCTTCATGACTCGACCCTCCATCTAGGTCACTATTTAGTCCCCCCACTTCTGGGGTAACAAAGTCCCACCAGACAAGCTGTCTGGATGCTGTCTCAGACTGTCTACCATTCCAAGTCTTGGTCCAGTGCTGCTTTCCCAGTGGCTGGTAGGGGAACCCAGGCCCTCTCTCTACACTGGGTTCCAGTCCAGGACCCTACAATGAGTAGCCAAGGTCTACAGAGTCCCCCTCCCTGCTGCTGTTTCCCTGGGCTTCTTCCTAGCCTACCATTTTAGGATTTCTTTCCCCACAACTCCTCTGGGATTTACCCTTTTCCACAGCTAGGACCTCAGGGCATGTTTTCCTCTGTGGATTTTCTCCTCCCCACCTCTCTGCTCCCATACAGTGACTGCAGACTGACTCTCTCTCCTTCCAGCCCCCGGCTACTACAAACTTCCTCTCTATTCTTTACCCAGCTTCTCCCCAGCCGGGCTTCACCCGTATTTAGTAATTTATAAATTCCTGGGCCTCGCTTCAGGTGCAACTGTGAAGATTAATTGGCCTTTTCTGGGCCTTCTGAATCCCTTCAAGTCTGATGTGGGATGAACACCCCATCATAGCATCGAACAACTGGATTATTCTTGTGAGCAAGGAGAAGACCACATTTTCACAACTAAAAATCCATTTGTGGTACCTTATGGGACAGATCCTGCAGTCCTTAACTCACTCAGTCAGAGGAGTAGTCCTTTGATGCTGATAAGGCTACTTTCTTATGGGGGGAGGGATAGCTCAGTGGTTTGAGCATTGGCCTGCTAAACCCAGGGTTGTGAGCTCAATCCTTGAGGGGGCCATTTAGGGATCAGGGGGAAGGGATGGTACTTGGTCCTGCTGTGAAGGCAGGGGACTAGATTCAATGACCTTTCAAGGTCCCTTCCAGTTCTATGAGATAGGTATATCCCCATATTATGTGAATGAGCACTTACTATGACTAAAGTAAAGTAACCCTAAATGCAAATAATGGAATTTTTCCCCATATCTTAAATTTAGGGAAACCTCCCCTTAAGAAACTCTGCAGTTTCCACAAGTGGGCTTTCCTAATAGAATTTTCTTCCTAAACATTTCCATTTCTGTTCCCATCCTGACTTTCCGCTTTGCACGTAGGCAAACTTTAAGAGGCTCAGGAAAGGGGGAATAACTGATCTATGAATAATTTGAACAAATTTTTGACAAATGTAGAGGGGAGCATACTCTTCTCACAACCCACTTTCATAATGTCAAGCCCCTAACAGAGTGATTTTGTTGATTATGTACAGCATCCTGACATGCAAACATACAATTGAGCCCCAAGACATTAGTAATTAGTTAATTAATCCCAATAGAAGTTATCAGAACTGATTCGCTGGGCACTCACAGCCAGCAGCAAGCGACTTTCTAACCATGGAGAAGAAGAATCCTTCAGGCAGAAATAAAGTCTGATGTAGAAAACAAAATGGAAATTTTAGAGCAAGGAAAGCTTCCCGTTAAAGCATGAATGCACAAAGGACAGCCCAAGGGTTGCATGAGGCCCACCAAGAACTATTTTGTGACTTGCCATGAGGCTTACTATGTTCTGTCTGACCAGTGATACAGATAACA
Organism: Chrysemys picta bellii; assembly: GCF_011386835.1. Lineage (NCBI taxonomy): Eukaryota > Metazoa > Chordata > Testudines > Emydidae > Chrysemys > Chrysemys picta. The sequence goes on along the minus strand of NC_088803.1, from coordinate 43,096,409 downwards.
GCAGCATCTCAACTTCCAGGATGACATCAACTTGAAAAATAAGTAGAAGCAAAGATACAGTAAATAGTTAAGAGAGCTTCCCATTGTCTTTAGGTGTTGGAGTACATTTGACATGTTTCACTTGCTTTGAAGGACGGGGTCCAACCTGTTGCCAAGGTTATTCATTTAGATGAGCATCCTTAATTGGTTGTTGTCTTTTCAAAAAAATAATATAAATCTGAACTTAAAAATGCATAGCCAAAGCTTCCATTGCATGCATTTAAATCCAGCTACTATGGTCAAACTGCAGCCATTTTGACACAAATTGAGTTCCTACGCTAAACTAAAATAGTTTTGACTGATTACAATTTAGCAGATTATGAGCCAGATTCGGACACCCTTATTCATATTAACTCTACATAATATCTCACACCAGCATAGTCCTATTGCTCACTTGGGGAGTAAGGTACTACTCATTGTGGGCAAAATCTGGCCTAAAATATGACCAAAGTGCAGTTGACTACTATCAATGGGCTAGATTGAAATTTTACTTTCAGACCTAAGTAGAGGGCACCATTCTGAGTTTTGCTCCAGAGGGGGAAGCACGCACATTGGCCCATCTACCCTCTCTGGCCCTCAGAAGGAACATGTGGCACTAAAATGTTAGCTGTTCCTTCTATCACATTCACTACTCACAACTATACATCCCTTGACACTCCATGGTTTTGTAAGCTTTCATTCCTGGTGGTTAGGACTTCCAACCCTTTTCGTGGCACTTTCCCAGTGGCCAAAATTCTTTCAAATGCCTTGCAAGGAAGGAGTAGATAGAACATAAGGAGTAATTTTCTGTTTGTTCATACTGGGTGTTTAATGTCTACCATAAAAACTGAAGGGAGAAGGTTTAACTCTTGAGCCTGCTAGGCATGTATACCTCCACACTTCTTGCTTGTTCTTAACCCCATTATTTTTAAGGTTGCATTTTTATTTCTGTTCTGTTTATGTTTAGAACAGAAGAAACCGAATAAACGCATGAGTACCAAATAAATGCAGAGTACATGAATGGCATAAGTCTGCTCATGCCAGTGACTCAGAGATAGAAGGTCACACATACTCTGCTGTGGTTTGTTAAACCCCAGTCTTGATTTGCAGGTGTCCATGGCAAATAGGCACTAATTTGCACTAAGTATATTTTCTCACTGAACAAATGAAGAAGGCATGTTGCCATTCAGAATGCTTTATTTAAGGGTGGGTGACCTGTAAAAGATGATATTTTAAAATAGGAGAAGGCCTTATAAAGTGTTACCCCACATATGCACACCCCAAAAGGGTGGGTTTTTTCCCTGCTTGTATTTTCTCTGAGATATCAGTAATGTCAATTCTGATCTTCCCTGCTTTCGAGGGGTCTCTCAGAAATGTGCATTGGCTGGGATGAGTCTTTGACACAGCTGTCTTCCTCAAAAATGTTAACTAGCGGTTGGTGTTAAATGGGTGTAAGCCACAAATTAAAACCTAAAGAGCCTTCTTAATTCCTCAAAGTCTCTTGACTCTTCTGGTGTCATCTTTTCACAAATTCCTTTGACACTACAGACTCTTCAAGCCTGAGCAAGACGGACCTGAATTTCTAATGTACAAAAACCAAACACTTAAAAAAAGGCTTAAATGTTGCACTCCACCAGTGTTAGCAATGTTGGGACTGTAGCCCTGTTTTTAACACTGTCTCACATAACCCTGCTCAGAGCATGCCTAATCAACACAGCATTAACACCTGCAGCCGACAGCAAAGCATCTGCCCTAGTGCTCCCAACGGTGCTAGTGTTATATTTAGAATGTTTCCCTAATGTAAAAAGGTATCCCAACATCTAAACCCCAATATCTTAGGGCCAAATTTGCATTGGGAAATGGCCTGCACATGCATCTACATTTGCATGCTCATGCAGCACAAAAATGTGGCAGCTGAATAGCTTTATGTATGCAACAGCCATACCTGTACACACACACAGAATATTTAGACACTAAATACCTGTTTGCAGGTGCAGTAAAGAAGCAGTGGCAAACACACAAATGCACGCGCTGAATCTATCCACTGAAGAAATGGACCTGCAGAATCTATTATGTTTATTTGACTTAGTGTGACAAAGAAAACACTTGAGAAAAGAAAAGTAGAGGGACCATTCCTAGGTATCCTTACAACAAACTGCACACAGGCAACTGTTGTAAAAACTGTTTCCAGTTGTAAAGCTCACAGTAAAATCACAACTTTGTGAAGGCAGTCATCCTGAGAGGCCTAAATTATATGAGTCCCAGTGAATTCTAATACCAACAAAGGTCACACTTCAGGACTGAGGGAGGGTGAAATTGTCCTTCCCGTTCTAGTAACGGGACGCTTCAAAGAGAAAGTACAGATGAAACTTAAAGAAAAGAAAATAATGGACCAAATTTTTTGCTTATACAATGCAAAGGCTGGTATCTGGCCACAACAGTGAAGTTTAGAATTCCCTCAGGTGAGGGGTATTTTCAACTGCAGTAAAGTCAAAAAGACAACTTTTATGTTAACTATACCCCACACTAGGGGTCGGCAACCTTTGGGAAGTGGTGTGCCAAGTCTTCATTCATTTAAGGTTTCGCGTGCCAGTAAAAGGTTTCGCATGCCAGACTGGCAGCGCAGACGGCAGACGGAACCCCAGACTGGAAGTGGGATGAGCCGGGCTGGGATTCTGTCTGCCAGCCCCTGCCAGCCAAGGTCCCGGCTGCCGGCCCCACTCGGCCCGCTGCTGGCCCAGAGTCCGTCCATCGAGGCCGACAGTGGGCTGAGCGGGGCCGGCGGCCAGGACCCCGGCTGGCAGCAGCGTGCCACTAAAAATCAGCCCATGTGCCGCCTTTGGCACGCGTGCTGCAGGTTGCCGACCTCTGCCCCACACCTTTGCAAAGGAGATAAGTTGGCCAAGAAAGGAGATGAGAGGAGTGTGGGAAATAGATCCACTGTGCCAATTCACCCCAGTGAATGGTTCCTAAGGTACAACTGTCAGCGGTCTAGGGATGCTATATCTGATACTGGCACCAGGGCAACTGGAGACTTAGAGATGGCCTGATGTCCCACTGTCCCCACCTGCAGTGCTGAGCAGATCTTGCTGCAGGAGATAATCTAGTCCATCTTCTCTTTTGCTTAACAGGTGCATTACTTCGGGTCTGAAAGTCTCCACATTGTGGTGGTGTTGGGACAGCTCCCACACAACAAAGAAGATCAAGTGAAAAAGTATCCACCATTATACAGGTGGGCTGTGTTGGAAAATATAAAATGCTTTTGATGCTAAATCACCTAGTTACTAGGGCTACTTACAGAGTCATATGCTGCATTGGTATCTGCTACTCTAACTCATGTGTTTTATTCTTGATAGGACGCCACTTTGCCTTTGCTATTTGTTGGCTTTGTGTTTTTAATACTAGCTTTACCAATAGGAGGCAGATGATCTCTTAAAGGAGGGCAGCAGGCAGTGCTCAATACAAACTCAGTACAGGGCATTTTGGATAAACACATTATGGAACATTTGGAAATGTTCCACGGTCTCCACCAGGTCCTCTAACCCCTCCTCTCCCTTTCCTTATTCTCTTTCCCACTCTACCTTCCCCTCTGCCACTTGAGCATGCGCTCTGTGAAAGGACAAGTTGGTGGGAAACCACTACATAAGTCAGTTTGCCTAAATCATATGATTCTTTGGGCTTGGCTAGACTTGCGAGTTACAGCGCAATAAAGGAGCCCCGGGAGCACTAGCTCACTCCCCGTCCACACTGGCAAGGCACGTAGAGCACTCTGACTCCGCGGCTACAGCGCTGCTGGTACTCCACCTCGGCGAGTGGAATAACATTTGCTGTGCCCCCACTGGAGCGCCGCGGTGCCAGTGTGAACGGGGTGTTGCATTACTGCGCTCTGATCGGCCTCCAGAAACGTCCCGTAATCCCCTTAAGTCAAGTGGCCACTCTAGTCTTTGTTTTGAATGGCAGCAGGAATGTGGATATGCCCTTTGAAAGCTCTGTTTCTGACAGCTGGCTGCTTATCTGCCCTGAGACAAAGCAACCATTAGTGTGGAATGCTGTGAGTGAAAGAGAGAGGTGGGGGGAGAGGGGGAGTCTGCTGCTGTCTGAACTTACAAGACAGCATGCTGACATGCTCTCAGCCCCCCAAAAACCCACTCTCTCTCCCTCCACATACACACAACATACTCCCTGTCACACTCCACCCCACCTCCCCATTTGAAAAGCACGTTGCAGTCACTTGCATGCTGGGATAGTTGCCCATAATGCACTGCTCCCAATGCTGTTGCAAGTGCTGCAAATATAGCCATGCCAGTGCACAAGAAGCTGTCAGTGTGGACAGACTGCAGTGCTTTCCCTACTGCACTCTCCGAAGGCGGGTTTAACTCACAGCGCTCTACATCTGCAAGTGTAGCCATGCCCTCAGCTACAGTTTATCAATATTTCTATGCGTCATTCTCATTACCTCATATTTGTAAAACACTGTCCCATTGCTCAGTGTTATGGGGACCCTGCCACGGGCATTCAGTAAAGACTCTTCTCCACACAGCACTTAAGCCCCTTACTTTAAGCCTGTGCTTAAGTGTTGTTCTGAACAGAGATGAAATTAAGCACGTGCTTGTTGTGCTGACCTACTATAATAAATACAGATGGCCTACTGGTGTCTCAGAGGTCAGGAGTGAGACCAGGGTGATTGGGGGGGGCGGGGAGAGAGAGAGGCAGGAAAGTAAGGCAGTTTTAATGCCGAATCCCCTGAGTTAATTGCTCCTCATTATGTTGACCCAGGAATTCCATGCAGCAGTTAGCTGAAGATTTCACACCATTTTTTTCCTCTGCAATCTATGTGCTCCCCCCTTTAGACTATAAATTTTTGGCAAAGAACCTGTTTAGTTGAGTTTACTTGTGCAGCACTAACACCCCATCTGAGGAATAACCAGAGATAAAGGAATGGGACGTTTCTAGATGATTTTCAAAAGAGTTCACTGTGCAAATGCAAAATGCAACTACCTGTACTTGGCATGCTAATTGCATAATTTGCACACACATACAGTTACATTTGAACATACATAGTTACCCAATTTGCACGTCCTTTCTAGCTCTGATATATGGCCCCCATCACAGCAGCATCTGAGTGCCTCATAATCTTTAATGTTTTGATCCTCAACACCCTTGTGCAATAGGGCAGCGCTAGTATCCCCATTTTACAGATGGGGCACTGAGGCACAGAGAGGCTAAGGTCACATAGACAGTCTGTGACAGAACAGGGACTCCCAAATCCTAGGCTAGCGCCCTACCCACTTGACTACCTCTCCACATCAGTCATGGTACATATGTGAATCAAACTTTATTTGCAAATCTGGCCCTCAGATTAAGTCCTCCTCTGACGTGAAGCAACCACATCTCCTTGTACTTTTATACAGGTGGCTAAATCATAACCTCAGGAAAAAACGGGGCCCATAATTCCACCATGCAGCCTGCACGCCCCCTGATCTTGTACCTGGTAATGCAGCCCAGGAAGGGGACTGGCCCAGGACACAAAACTCCATGGCGAGCCAAGCCATTGAGTGCATATTGGACTATTGCATGCTTGTACCACAGAGAAGGGAGGCTGCTATACCCACCCAGCAGGTTGCTCTCAGATGGGTATGTTCACACTGTAGCTGGGAGCAAGCCTCCCAGGCTGGCGAGACAGGCTAAGGGTAGCAAGCTAAAAATGACCGTGTGGACATTACTGCAGCCCCGCTGAGCCCAGGGGGTATGGAGGAGAAGGAAAGGAGGAGAGTAGACAGAGAGGTGAAGAGACTGGGTTGGATCCAGAGCTCCCCACCCAGTTCTCTGCTGTTGCCAATGCAAGCAGCCAGGGGCCAGGCTGTGCCCTTCTCACCACAACAGTCCTGGGTGGGCGGCCTCCCAGAGCTGCAGCGAGCCATGCATAGATCAGTGCCCAGCCCTTAGCAGCTACAGAGCATCGGTGCTCAGCTTGCCCCACTGCCCATGGCCAGGAATATCACATTGGCTCTCGCTCCTCCCCTCCTTGGGTGGGATTCCTCTCCTCTCCACAGAGCTATCTCCCCACCTAGCCCCAGCCCCTGGTTCTCAGCTCACTGCTGTGCTAGTGGAGTGGGAGGGCGAGCGCTGTTTGACACCCCCTGGGATACAGTTATACAAGGCAGGAATTGGAAGATGCCCAGAGCCTCACAGGCTGAAGTTCCCAGCACATCTCTAGGGCATTGCCTGAATGGACATCTGGGGCTGAGTCATTGCATTTGTCCTTGCCTAACCCTTAAGCTCTCTCCTCTCCTTAAGGCCAGGGGGTTCTGCTGAGGGGAGCGGGCTACAGACACCTAATTAATACCCTGGTTGAACCGCCACACAGAGGAAAGCTCTGCCCCTCAAAGTTCCACAACCACCCTCAGACACTAGTGAACAGTGGAAGTTTAGATCCAGATCAAACTTCATGGCTCAAGCCCACTGCTACAGAAGTTAGGTGCTTGCTGCAGATATTTTGGGTGAGGCTCTTCGGCCTGCATTAGGCAGATCAGCCTAGAAAGAGCAGAGTGGTGCTGTAGTCCATGAAATGTTCGTTGTGAATACATCTGCATCTCATCCCTCCACCTTACCTTCCTGACCCCGGGCGGTGCTCAGCCCCTTTCAATCTGGAATTAGAAGTGGGACTTTGACAGCAGTCAGGAGACACTCAGAACCATGCAGGAAGGCACTAAACTAGTGATGCTGGTTGCTGAGTACAACACATACAATTCGGTGTCACCATCTCGCTCAGTTTTATTGAGAGTCTCATGACATTTGGTATTTATCTTAAAGCCCCAGCTTTAAAGGGCACAGGAGAGCATCTTAGCTTTCATTTAAAAAGAAGAGCTGTCCAGGATGCAGAGAAAAGCTTAAAAATATGAATCCCAAAGGCTCAAAAACAGGGGGGGGGGGGAAATCCCCCCCCACACACAATTTAAAAACAAATCTCAGGCTGTCTACTACAGCCAATATCCGCAAAATTGATGTCGCTCAGAGGTGGAATATTCCACCCCACCTAAGCGACATAGTTAACTGACAAAAGCATCTGTATGCACAGCACTAGGTCGGCAGGAGAGTTTCCCGCTGCCAGCTAATGGTGCTCACGGAGGTGGTTTTTGTATGCCAAGGGGAGAGCTCTCGCCTGTCAGAACAGAGCATTTTCACCACGAGCACTGCAGTGGCACAGTTGTATCAGTACAGCTGTGCCGGTGCAACGCTGTCCATACACACATATCGTTCGTTGCAATCTCTTGATTTTTGAATGCTGGGGGTTAGCAATAGGGGGAGCGTCTTAAGCCGCCGAGCTGAGAAACTGCATGTGCATATGTAAGAACCAGAGAGTTGATGCTCTATGCACAGACAAGTCAGTGAGATAATTTTTTATTGGACCAACTTGAAGAAGAGCTCTGTGTAAGCTGGAAACCTTGTCTCTCTCACAAACAGAAGCTGGCCCAATAAAAGATATTACCTCACCCACCTTGTCTATCTAATATCCTGGGACCAACAGAGCTACAGCAACACTGCATATGCATAGACAAAGCAGACATTGTACAGTAACCATGACATTTAAGAGCTAAACAAACTGCTTGTAACAGGAACAATTGCAGAAAGTCAACTGCCTTTTACTTATTTATTTTACTGCTGCAAGACTATTAGATTATTAGTATGTGAGATTAACCTGCATCCAACACATCTATCCAACAAGCTGCAAAGAAAATAAAAGACTGGTTAAAGATCCTTTAATAAACACTTGTTAAAGAGCCATACAGGAGGGCTTATTTTCCCATTGGAGGGCAATAAATTCATAAGGAGCACTTAAACCAAGATTGTGGAAATCTCTCTCCATAGCAAATGAACCACAGGGGCCTGACCCAAAACCCTTTCAGGTCAATAGACAGATTCCCTAGGGTCATGCCTAAATGAGTTATATTCCGTTTGTAAGGTTTTAGATTATGGGGAATATATAAATAGTTTTGCTGACTTATTTTTTACCTGCTGTCCTGGTTCTGATGGTTGTAATGTTAAAGGTTTTGGAGGTATTTTAGTTACATGCTCACTATTTAAGTCCTTACAGATGCAACAGTATAAAATAATCTACTGGAAACAACTGTATGTAATTACTAACTTGACCATCATTTGAAATGAATGTTATTTTATTCTGACTCTCCCCCTCAGGGAGATGCCTCGAATAACTTATACTTGTCACTTTAAACCTTTTGTTTAAATGATTCCCCAAAGTATTTCTCATACACGTTTCTCTTTCAGAGCAGTGACCACTTCAACACTTCCATAAATCTTAACATAAGATAGGCTTTCCTACATAATTATAATAGCTGTAGTTTAGATTACAGGTGTGCTTTCAGACACTCCAATTTGTTGTATTTACATCTTGCTGCATCAATGGTATGGCTGCTATAAACTTTATATGATGCAAGGTGTATAATTACACTGAGTTTTAAACTCTCATCACAACTGCACACCTGGCCTGCTGATAACAAGCGCATTCTGTCTCAAAATAACTCCATAATTAGAAAATTCCACTTCCTGGACAGAGCATTATGCTCAATACATTTATATTCCACTGTGAAGTGCACTAACATTCTCTTAAGGGGTTACTACACATGCTGTGTGCTGCTCATTGTTTTTAATCCTAACATGACCTTTATACTACATACAAAAAACAACCTTGAGATTCAAAAGCATGGCATGATGTAATAAGCACAGACAGTGATTTCAATAAAGCTAGCACTGCCATATTAGGGCCCAATCCTGCAAGGTTCTGAGCACTCATTTTCTATAGGATCAGGCTCCACATTTGGTTAGAAATCACTGGATTTCCAGTTGTCCTGATTTAAACCACTAATAATATATGGAAACTCTAGACTGTTCAAATAAACATTTGTTTAGAATTTCTGAGTTAAATTCATAGAATCCATATTATACCTTTGTATCTTGTATAGAACAGGTTCCACGCTTTGCTTCCATGTACTCATGCAGTGAAAACCACCATTAACAGATGGTGGAAACTGGCAGAAACACATAGGGGGTTGATGTAAAATGCTGATTTCATTGATCAGGGTCATTCATACAGCCACAGAAAGTTTTACTAGGTTGCTGCCACTCATGCTGTGCAGCCAGGATATCTGCAACAGCTCACTCTAAAAAGCAGGAGTACATCACCTTAAATAACCAGCATTTGGTGGCAATTAGAGAGACCAATTCTGAAAGGTGCTCAGCACCTTCATCCTCACTGAAGTCAGAGAGAACAGATAAGGCTCAAAACCTTACAGGATGCTCTAGGCACCTTTCAGAATCAGGCCCCTAGAATGCAAAGACAAAACGTCATTAAAAAGAACATGCCACCTCTTGTACTTTTTATTTACTGTTAGTGGCAGTTGTTTACATGTACTTCTCTGGAGGACAGTGCAACAAGGATTATAAACTATTGTGAACGAAATGTGCATAAAGGGCCTGATTCAAAGCCTATAGGAATCATTAGAAAGTCCCCCACTGATTTAAACTGATTTTGGTTCAACCTCAAAATAACCTTCAGTTTAGAAATTTCCCCCCACTTTTGTAGGAATTTTAGATTCATCCTGTACAGTCTAGCAGATTACAGTTTTCAGATAAATATAACAACAGCCTCTCCCTAAACAATGGAACCTCATGGATTCAGATAAGTAAAGGAAACAGATTTATCCCTGGATATTTTAATTCTCAAACCGTGTAGCAGTCAAAGAGAAATCTGGTTACTTACACAAAGGAAAGGCTGTAATTGTAACATCTTCTATACTCTAAAAGTGAATAATAAAGTAGACATCATTTACAAAAGGTTGAGAAGACTGCCTCAAGACATTTAGTCATTGGAACTAAAGGACATGTTACAGAGACACAAACAAGGCTAAATTTAACATGTACCTATGGAAGGCACAAGAGTCATGTAGCCAATGAAATGTTTGATTCTCAACAAATTATTCACACAACTTCTGTGCAATTTTTGCACAGTGTACCAGAATGAGGCAGAAGGAAAAGTTTCAAGGTAACAGACACTCAGCAAGAGAGTACTTAGAGAGGGTAGCTTCTCATTTATACAAGTCCTCAAGAGAGGACAGAAAAAACATCCTCCTGCAAGTAAAGCAACCCTCTTTTTCCTTTTTGACTTCTTCGCAGCTACAAGCATTAAGGATTTATTGGACCTTTTAAGATGGACAGAGGGTTTCATTCACCCCGCTTTGGGCACAAGGTGCTAAGTATCTTTATTCAGCTCTCAGATTATAGAAGTCCTCCAAGAAAGCTGTAGCATTGCACATCACTTGTTTGGTTGTTGTCTTACCCCCTCCTTGCTGATCTTTTCACTATGAAGAATTTTTTTTCCACAATACATTCATTTATTGTGAGTGTAAGGGGCTGGAATCCAGGGTTTCCCCAAAATCACTATCTCCTACGTGATAATAGCACTTTCAGCTGAATCCCTATCTTTAGGCTACAGATCAGAACTTCGGAGTAGTCAGTGTGTAAGCTCCTGCCACTACCAAGGTATAAAAAACATTTAGACTCAACATTTCACACATAGTTCACGGGTACTAGAGTGATGGAGGGTAGCACAAAATCGGAAGCATGGTTTTGTTGTGGGTTTTTTAGTTGAGCAGTGGGTGGTTTTTTGTTGTTTCTGTGAAAGGAGGGGAACCCGGTAATGTATCAACTTTGGCTCTAAATTGATGAATGGAGAATGCAAAAGATATGAGCATCTTATAGAATGTTAATATTGGTGTCATGGGTACCCTGCAGCAACAGGATCTAAGCCAATTCTAAAAGGTGGAAGAATGTTATGATGGAATATCAATTACCGAGAGCCAGGTGACCATCATCTTCATAGGGCCCAATCCTGCATATTTTATTAAGTCAATACGCCGTCTGGAGTGTTCATTGCAAACTCCACTTAGGCCAGTGGGGAATTTAGCCCCTCATCTTTACTGAGGCAATAATGTCCAGGATACATATTTACATTTAAATATGAACATTTTTAATACTAGTGTCTGAGAGAATAAGAGAAAAGAGAGTCATATGCTCCACTAGAGGAACAATATTGTTGACCTTTTCCCAGCTATCTAGAAGCACCTGGAGTTATTGATTGCAGTGTGTCTCACTAGACAGGATTACTTTAAAGAGGATGTTATAAGCTAGCAATGCTCCAGTGTACCTCCAGAGCAGCAGGGAGTTCTTCAAGGCTGTAGAATCAGCTGTCAATGTAAACGTCTAACTGACATGCCAGTCACTGTTAGGTCTAGTGCAAATGGACTAAAGTAAGAGCACTACTGAAATTCCCCTTCCCTTCAAAGAATGGGGAAGAATCTGTGGGCATTGCCTCTGCCTGCCCAAATCAAGAATGGAACCCGAGCCGTCCCTTCCCACCAAACAGCAGTGGAGACAATCCTTTCCCTTCACCCTCACCCGCAGCCAGGAGGGCAAGAATAGACCCAGTAACAGAGGAATGGTGTTGTGTCAATCTGATGGGCTGCAATGATGCACCTATTGATACAGCATGGTGATATAAAGATTACATGCAGCATCAGCAGGAGATCGTTGGGAGTCTCTGCAAATCCATTTGAGGCTGCTGCGGGTCTTTAGCTGTTAAAGCCCATGCAGTGCCGTTATAAGTGATACATACTGAGAGCTCACATTCAAAAACACAGGCATTTAAAATCCAAAAGTAATTTTAAATTGACACAATTTATCATTCTGATCCTGTCTCTTTCCCAGCTAGCAAAGGGGGATGGAGGTGGCTTGTTGGCTCAGACTCAACAGGCACTGATCTTCTGAGGTCTTGATAGCAGGTAGGGTCAATATACCGTACATACAGCACATACACAAAACCACAGTAGAAAAGGATTAGTAAATAACATAGGAAGTTCTAGACAGACTAGGATCCCAGGGACATAAGAGGCAGTAAGTTAAGAGGACTGGATTGACTGGCCCAACTAGTTTTCCATCCAGAAGGACAATCCTTTTTTAAAAAATGATTTTTAAGCTGTTCTTTTCAGTCTTCCATTAATTTGTTTGACATGACCTTATCAGGACTCTGCTAGTTATGTTCTGCTTCCCTTATGTAGTTGTTTTCAACAAAATGAAACTGCATATAGTTGTCTCCTTCTGTTATGCATTCACTGCTGCAGTGCTGAAACATTAAAACAATTTGAAAGCTCTGACAACGAAGTTCCTCAGTACAGTGAGCATGTGAATTGATATGTTTTGATTTTTTTTCTGTAGAGAACAAGACTTGTCAGTGCTCAACTAGAAAAGCTGCCAAATACATCATCATCTCTAGTTCACTATGACCCAGGTACTGTCAGCCCAAACGGACTGTTTTCAGTAAAAAGAAAAAATCATGTTGGGTGAGCTCAAAACTTATCTCAATAGGTGCCAATTAGCAACCATTTTAAGTGCAGATTCAATTGTTAATTTTGTAAGTTTGATTTGATCCACATCTATCATCAATGGTCCAGTTTAAGGCCCACTTTATAAGCTAATTTTGTATCACACAAGCTTTCCTGACAGACATACCCTTATAGCTGCACATAAGTCTAACAATCACATTTAAATATTTGATTCACTGCCATTAGCAAAAGGGGAGGGGGAAAACCTTTATGATGGATGATATGATACGCTGTTCAGAGAATGCCTTCATGCTATTCACCATGCATTATTATCAACATACCTCTGCCTATCATGTGCATTTTTTAGGAAAGTAAAACAAATAAAACAAGTACCATGGAACTAAAAAAAAAAATCAATTTGCTAGTAATAGGGATTAAAGTGTGTGGTTCATATACAAACTGCTGAATGATCCATTTTATTCAGATCATGTCAGTTTACTACCAAAAAAAAACAGGACCAGAAAAAACATCACTACATTGCAATATGTGTTTTCATTACTTTTACCAGTGAAAGATGCATTAAAATAGAAAAAGATGACCTTCCTGCATTTTTCTGTCTCAGAAACCACCACCATGCTATCTAGAAGGGTGACCTATCTAGCTGTCTAATCTATTGCACACTTCATTGTAGTATCTTGGTGTATGTATGTCCAGAATACATCCTTATTGATAGATATGTATTAAAAATCTTGGGAAAGTATGATTTTAAAAGGTCTGGTCAATATCCTGTGTAACTGATTGCTTGAATTAATCTCAACATTCCTAGCTCTGTTAAAATCAAATCAGTGTTACCAACTCTAATTTGTAAAGGTGGATGGCAAAGCTGAATATTTTCATGCACTTCAAACCCGATGAAACAGTCAGCACTATCATGTAACTGACAACACTCACAGTTAGAGCAAATGGGCCAAATTCAGACCTGGTGCAAGTGGCTGCAACTCTATTGACATCACTAGGAGTGAAGGGTGCTCAGTACCTGTCAGCACTGTGCCCATTGTGTTCCTCTTTCATTAAGTGTTGCCTTTCATACAGAGAATAGAATAGTCCTGAAGAGTTCCCACCCAGTAGTCAATGAAGCTCTGGGCCCTTGGTGCAGGGACAGAGCAAACCCCCAGTAGGCAATTAGCTCTGGGCTCATGATGCAGAACCAGAGCAAAAGTCTCAGGGGTCAGGCATCCTAGCTCTGGCACACTACCGATGAACGCAGGCCTCTGGACCTGGCCTGGGGAGACCAGGCCCCACCTCAGGGGTAGGGTGGGAGGTGGTGCCCGGACCCACCCAACTCCACCGGACCCCGACCCACAATGGTAACAGTGGCAGGCAGAGTGGTCCGCCACTGGGCCAGCAGGGATTCCAGCTGCAACATGCCGACTATGCCTCAGGCAGAGATACAGCCAGACTGAGGTCAGCTGTCTCTGGGCCTCTTCCTCCCCTCCCCTCACCCTGGATCAGTGGGGCATCCTCCGTCTCTTCTGGGTTGGAGGTAGGGTGACCAGATGTCCCGATTTTATAGGGACAGTCCTGATTTTTGGGTCTTTTTCTTATATAGGCTCCTATTACCCCCCACCCGATTTTTCACACTTGCTATCTGGTCACCCTAGTAGGAGGTCAGTGGAGGTCCTGGCAGGTGCAAGTTCCCCGGCGGGCATGGTGCCACTGGGTTCAGCAGCAGAGTCAGTGGCCGGGAGCGAGCGGGATCCATCTGCCTCCCTCGGCGTGTCAGCTCCAACTGAGCTTGAGGCCCTGCCCTTTACACTTCCTGTCCCTGTTACCCACCTCTGGTGGGAGGGGCGAGGCACTCCTGGGTCCACCCACTTGGGCACAAAGGGTGGTTCCTCCCCCTCTGGGTCGAAGGGAGGCAGCACCGCCTCACTACAAAGAGCAAGGGAGAAATTCCCTCATGAATTATATGTCAACATATGCAAATGGAAGAGATAAGTACTCCAGAGGAAAGAATCCAAGTTTATAAGATAGTCATTAGCCAGTTCCATCATCTTTCAAGTTTCATGAAAGCCATTCATTTTAGCTGGTTTTATTTTTAGAGGCAACATCAGGTCACAAGACGGTCCAGTTGTTTGGTTCTAGTTTTGCATAATTTTCTGATTTAAAAATGCCTAACCTGGTGCTGAACTTGTTGAGGAAATGCCATGCAAAGTCCCTAGGAGGTTAGCCCTGGCAGCCCCTGCTGGCTGTGTAGGGCGCAGCACTGCCAGTGGCAGCTGCTCGCCTGCTCTTGGAGCCAGAACAGCTTTCCTGGGATACAGATGATATACGAGGGCTCCGGAAGGGAATGAAATGAGGGGTTGGAAGAGAAAATCTATAGTGAACAAAACCAAAAATAAAGGCACAGAACTGCTGTAGTGGTACAGAATGAACCAAAACCCAATTGTTTTAATGAATGTATCTTTTGTGTCTCTCTGCCTATAAGTATCGGTGCGTGGTTAGAACTGGATATACTGGGACTACTGGAGAGTAAATTAGCTTTCCAGCATTTGATGTGCAGGCAATATGGCCACAAATACAGAATTTCCCCAGCCAATATAGGTCTATTTAGATAACATTTGCAATTTGCTCATACATTTAGGACATTAGTCCATGAGGGCTCATATACATGGTTTAAAGTCAGTGGTTAACTATGGATTGTTTAGTGCATGAGTGTCTGTGACAGAGTGCACCACTCACCACTAGTCTGGCGTCTCGTCCTGGCCGCTCTAGGGATTAACTCATCGGGTCAACCCCTCTTCCCACAGTTGCATGCCGTCACTCCATCTCTCTCACTCCAGGAACTGCAGTGTCCTCTTCATGACTCAGCCCTCCAGCCAGGTCACGTGGCATTCCCCTGCTTCCAGAGTATATCAAAGTCTTTCCTTCAGCAGCCCTAGGCAGTCTTCCCATTCACTGCCTTGGGTGCCAGTCCTTCAGTAGCTGGTAGGGGAACCCAGGCCCACCCTCTACTCTGAGTTCCAGTTCAGGGACCCTCAACCTAGTAGTTCTGGGCTTTATTCTTCCAGCCCTCACTGCTACTTCCCTGGATTCTTCCTGCCACTCCTGGTTGCCCCTTTCCCTGGAAGTACCAGCTCGAACCTTCCTCCCTCTTCCCAGGGAGTGACTACAGCCTACACACCTCTGCAACCTCCACACACTCATCCCTCTTCCCTGGGAATGACTGCCCTTTCCCAGCAGCAGCCCCTGTCTGTTGCCAGCTTCCTGGTTTATTAGGCCCCGCCTGTTCCTGCATAGCTGAATCTGCTTGCAATCAACTCCCTGCTCCCTGGCTCTTCCTCCAGGTGAAGCCTGTGGAGTTAATTGACCTACCTGGCCACCTTATCCTTTCTAGTCCTATGTGATGTGGAAACCCCATCACCATGTATACGATTTATTAATTTAGTAAATTATGCCACATCAAGAAACTAAATAATTTGATTTGAAGAAAGCCAAAGACTATTTCTTTCAAACCTTAAAGTTACAAAGGCCTGATTCTCTGAGATGCCAAGTGTCGTCAATGCCTGTTAAGTATCCGTTTTTGTTTTTAATTAATAAATATCAGGGGGTATTTTTTCTATTAAAGGGACATGATCAACTTTGGCCCAGACCTTGAGTTTCTGAAAGCGAAGATCGATAGAAGTGTTCCTTTTTAAAACATTCCAATAGAAAAATATTTTAAAAGAAAAAGTCACGGTGCACCATTGGGTTAGTGCATGACAGCCAGATCCCAGGAGAGTGAAATGCAAAAAAACCAAAAACAAATCAAAACAAAAAACCCCGCCCAATGGCAAAAAGTGAATTAAGTCAGGGTAATCGACACTGATGTAGACTTCCACAACATGAGGTGGTTGCACTGGGGCATCTGCATCAGAGACTACAACCCCAGTGTGCACAAGCCTATAAATATCAGTTTTAAGACTCTAAAGGGCCCTAATTCTCCACTGCCTTGAACCTTGTGAAGTTGTTACTGCACTGATTTAGCAGCATTTTTACATTCACTTTGCACACATATCGACATTTTTACTCTCCGTTTTGCAGGTGTAAATGATTACACTAGGTGCCAGGCAGGAGAGACTCAGACCCAGGCTGATATCAGTAGTTATGATTTTTATTCCAGCTATGTCCCTTTAAACTCTGTTGAGCATTGTCCTTTTTTTAAGCCTTTGCCCTTTCAGAGAAGTAGCTAATGTCCAAAAGGTTCCAATCTTTGCTCACATGCCTCTAGACGGAATTACAAGGAACAGCTCATTGAGATTCTTCTTCAGCTCAAGTGGTGCAACGGCTGCTCTAGCATTCAAGGCTTATACGGACAAATTCTTCACAACATGGCACCCTACACAGCCTGTAACCAATAGGTGTTCGGGGCCCTGCATCTAAAATCCAGACTAACCCCGGCCAAAGCAGCAGCTGCCAGTCTGCACAGTCAAGAAAGGAAATGCTAACTCCAGAAGATCTGACTCAGCAAAATGAAGAAAGAAAAAAGACAACCCTCCCTCCCCAACTAACACACCTATCTTTTCACTTCAGGCAGTTAAAATGTCCTGGAGGAGACAGGGGGAAATGGCGGTGGAAATGCCAGCAAAGGCAAAAGTCAATAAAGACATGTGTGCAGCTGTAGCACAGACCTTTGCTGGAGAGTGGTGAGTAATAAGCCACAGGTTATTTAGAACTTGCAACTTTTCTTAGCATTAGGCTATAAAAAAAATGCTCTGATTTCGAAGTAGTCTATCTCGGAACTCTATCTCCACATGAGCTTTGAGGTTTTTGTTTAGCCTTTAGCCTGCAGAAATGGAATTTACTGTTGCATGGACGGATTCCAGGAAACTGTTTCCGTGTACATTGCATGCCAAAACTGGGCCTAGTCAGCTGTTATTAAAATGTTGCTGTCAAGCTATTAACTGCTTGAAAAGCAGAGAATTAAAAGAAGCTTTATGCATGTTCTCCCCCACAGTGGTTCTAAACATGCTTTAGACACCTGGAGAGCCAATTTCCTTCAAAACGTTGAGTTACCGTTTGTGTTTATGGATCATGTCTTTAAAAACAGTAATCGAACAGCCGATTACATTGTGAGCAAGAATAGGATTATATTCAAGGAGGCTGAAAATACAATGTGCTCCAGGGAGGCTGTGACATGCAGGTATTTACAGGACTAGTTACTTCAGTACTAGGGAGTGGGGTTTGCTTTACAAGCATTCACTTCTTTTCTCATCTTGGACCAGTTTGTGCCTGACTGCTCTGCATGGGATAGAGAGCCCATAAGGGAGCCCCTTCACCCCCTTAGACCTTGCACAACAGCCAAATACTGGAGCCCTTTGGTTGCAATCCCTGGTGCGGCTCCTTTCTGCCTGCAATATGGAGCTGTGCTGAAACAGCATGATTTAGCCATTTAGTAATATCTGGCTATTAAAACAGGCATGAAATGCAACACTCCAAGCCCTGGAGCTTAATATACCTGAACCAAACAAATAGCCATTTATTAGATATCCTTCCATTATGATGACCTATACTAGTTGCTTCAGAGGAAAGAGGAAATAAGAAAACCAATGTAATCAGCTGTGCATTATCATAGCTTTTAGTGAGGTGGGGCAGAGTTGCTTCCAAATTCTAACTGGTGAACAACTTATGCCAATAGCCCTGAGGCTATTCAATTTTAAACTACATTTCTCAAAGTCAAACTCAATGATTTTTCTTGCTCTAGCACACGTTATTGTTCTTTATTTTCACCACCGGTCACATCTTTGTTTAGACATATGCAAAGCGGTATAAAATGCAATCCTAGCAGAGCGGTTGCGGTTTAGATTTGCTTTGAACAGGTGTTAATCAATGGAGAACCAGGCTATTTTCTGTTTACCTTTTTCTTTTTTTGTGAGTGAAGTTTTGAGAACATCCATGAGCTGCCCCCTAGTTGCTGACTTCATCTGCTGTATCTGATGTGCCGAGTAGAAGACAATTTGTACATAAGAGAATAGGGGTGGTATAGATAGCAACCAAAAAAAGTTAGATTTAGGACACTGATTAAATCTCATTCCTTTCCAGAATGAAGTCAGTAACGATACTAACTAGAGATGAGCTTAAGTCACATCCCTGCATCCAAGCAGCCTCAAACTTTTGGGGGTTTGTTTGAAATCCAGATCCCAAACCTATAGTTCACTCCCAGCCCTAGTACATGTAACCAAATATACCTGGGTGAGTCATCAGGATCAGGGATTGAACCTGGGATTTGAGTAAACCTCTATTGCCTGAACTAAAAAGACTGAACTAAAGAGACATTACTAAAAAGCCTGAACTAGGGCGACTAACTCAAAAGCTGTTGCAGACTCAAAAAATTCTGTGTGGCCCAGCCATTAGACAGGGACAAGCCACACTTTGGTTGTGGGATACATATGTTTAGTAACCTAGGCTCTAGTCCTCAGAGGTATTTAGGCATCTAACTCCCCTTGAAATCAATGGGAATTAGGGCCCTAAATACCTAAATGACAAATATCCATGTATTTGAGGATCTGGCCTGTATTGACTAATCCTGTAATGTTTGCAGGCAGAACTACCACTGAAGAATGTGCCTGTTTAGGGACTGAATGAGTCAAGTAGATTATTAACAACTTGCTTTTATATAGGATTGCGAAATTGAAGTCTTCACTGGGCCTGGTGCACCACTTTGTTACCCCAGCTTTATGCTAGTATGACTCTTCTGCTATGTACGGAAGCCAGATCCTCAGTTTGTGTAAATTAGCAAGGATCTGGTCCTATATACCAGGTATTGTAAAGGAGCCCTTTCAAAGTCGACGTGTTTATTTGGATTCATCACCAGCGTTTGAACAGCCATCAGTTGTTCAGCTCTCGATGCTCTTCATTCTTGTCAGCGTTATGGACAAAAGAAATCCACCATGAACACAAATCACTGAAAACATGAGGTAGAGAAAAAATAATCATCCTTTAATTGACTGTTCACTAATGGAATCTATTAATTTATGGCCACAGAAGAGCCAGCTAATTTGTGGTTAATGGTGTTTAAAAGATAAACAATCTAGACTAAATCAGATGTGCATAATCCCCACATACTGACATCATCTCTGCATTCTGGGATAGCCTTGTAGTTTTTAACCTAGCAAGAAGAGAGGGATTAATCCTGAGAGATGACAAGCACCCACAACTTCTGTTGAAGCCAATGGGAGCTAAGCATCCTCGGCATCAGGTAGGACCAGGCCAAACGAAGATAAGGTATTTCAGAAGCCTGCAGAGCTGTAAGAAATGCAGTGACATACTTCAGTTCCTGAGGCGAGTGGGGAGAGAGGGTTTAGATAAGCTATTGTGCTAAACATACAGCAAATGACATATTTCAGTGCCTGTACACTTACATGAATAAACCAGTCTGGAGCTGGGTATTCAAGCATAGGCTGTTGCTCACCTCTTGAATGTGAAGACTGTCTGTTTTTCATCTAATCTTTGAATGGGGAAGAAAACATTTGGCACTATGCTAAATATTCTATTATTTTGGAATAGCTGTTGGGGGGTCTTTTAAAGCAAATCTCATTACACTGAAACAGGATTTATTTAACTAATGCTTCTGATTCCCAAGTGTTTTTGTTCAGCTGTTTGTCACAAGCTAAAAAGGATATGATATTATGATGGAACTGCATATAATACCTCCATTGGTAGATCATTTTACATGCTCCTAATTGAATTTAGGACTTTGAGATGTGTTATTTAGGGCTTATTCTCCCATTGCTTGGAACGAGATGACTGGGATTTACCTTTATATCAGAGGTTGTGGCACACATTTACAGAAGTGTACCCGCTGGAATATCCATATATTTGTGTGCCTGATTTATGCATAGTTATGACAATAGAGTGTACAAATTAGTTAATTGCACAAATGGGTAATCAGAGTGCCCAGGCAATTTGGGCACTTGCAAATTTAATGCAAATATTTGAATGCTTGTTTGCATCCATGCCATTTTGAACATTTGGGTCAGGCTTCCTGTGAATATGCCATATTGTACATGACACTATACATTAACTGAACAGCCAAAGCGTCATTTCTATACGATCTCTGTTGTGTTTAGAGACTATTTTGCTTTAAACCAAGACATCTGAATTTAGGTGAGGATTGAACAAGTAGGAATTGAGAGGGAAGATTTTTTTTTTTTTTTTTTTTACGCACAATGTGTTAAGATAAATATACATTTTTAAAAGGAAAATAGGAAAGCCCCTTCCCGTCCACGAAATCAGTCATTACTCTGGTGATCACCTGACCTCCACAGATTTAGGCAGCAGGAGTCATTTCCTATGCTGGACCTGTCCTGCAAAAGCACCCAGTAGTGCTAGCATGCCACTAAATTGCTTTGATAAGCTTTCCTAAAGCCACGCTGAACCTTTTTTCTGTGAGTTCGTGGTTCCTAAATTCATGTTTTTAAACAGTTTCTGACCCAGTTTGATCGTGATCCCAGAGCATGAGCTCTGGTGCCTATTCTCAGGGCCAGCTCCAGGCACCAGCCGACCAAACACATGCTTGGGGCGGCACCTTGGAAGGGGCGGCCAATCTTGGGGTGGCGAAGGGCACTCAGGGTTTTTTGTTTGTTTGTTTTTGTTTCAGCGGCGCGGCGCCTGGGGGGGCGGGGGTTGGCGCGGCGCTCGGAGGGTTTGGGAGGGGCGGGGGGTTGGGCAGCGCGGTGCTCGGGGGGTTTGGACAGCCCGGCACTCAGGGCAGGGGTTTGGGCGGCCCGGCCCGGCGCTGGGGGGGCAGAGGTTTTGACGGCGCAAAGCTGGGGGGGGTGTCACGGTGGAGTGGCGCTTTTTTGGGGGGGGGGGGTCTGGGGCGGCAAAAAAGTTAGAGCCGGCCCTGCCTGTTCTCACAAGGTGTGGCGAATACAATGCATTTCTATACTAACAAGCTGTTGCCTTTAGAATCTTAGATGTTAGAGACAGGGAAGACTCAGGTGTTTTCTAGTGGTTTGTCATGTCTAGTTTTAAAAAGGAAAAGCTATGTGTACTTAACAGGGCATCTAAACAGTACAGATGGATAGTATAAGATATTACTCATGACAATACTGCATTTGGAGCCCATATTGATCAGTGCAGCAATACACACACACACATATATATATAATCACCCTTTTGTATTCAATTATGCAAGCTTAGGACAGCATGAGCTCACATAAAATCTAACTGAGAAGAAAAACCTGTGCCTCGCAGGATGTCTTCCTGCAATGGGACACTTCATTGACGGGGAAAAAAATCCACATTATTTCCTCCTAATCAGCTTCTGCTTTCTGAGAAAGTTACTTCCTTGTCACCACCTGCGAACCAGATTCAACACAGCAAGAATAAACATATCAAATATTGAAATATTATTTCTTCTTTAAAGCACTTTATGCTTTAACTCATTAATCAAAGGAAGAGTGTAGCCCATTTCATCTAGTTCCCAAACTTTTTCAGCAACGGTCTCATTGCAGATGATGAACTTCTGCTGAACCAACCAACAACCTTCTCGCTCCTCTAGAGCCAACAACCTTCCCCGCCTGTACATAAATAATAATTTGAGCAACCTTCCCCAGTGCTAGGCAGACTAGTGAGTCCCAGCCGCCTGCTTCCTCTTTGAGTGTGTGCACTGAAACCTAGTACAAACAGACGGACGGGGGGTTGAAATTGGGATTCAGGTCTGAATTGTTGGTCTCACGGTACATTTCTAGTCTCAGCTTTCAGATGCTTAATCAGTAGCCATTTTACTGATCATGTGATTCCTCCACAGAACTCCATTGAACAAGTGAACTGTGAAGTTAAGAAGGAAATGTTATTTATCATTTGGGGGGGAGGCAATATTGCTTAGTGGACAAATAACTGGTTGGGGATTCAGGAGATCTGGGTTCTATTCCTGGCCTGGTGGGTGACCTTGCAAAAGTCACTTCAGCGCCCCGTGCCTCAGTTTCCCCATCTGTAAAATGGGGATAATGACATTGGCCTTTGTAAAACCCTGTGAGATCTACTTATGAAAAGGGCTATATTGGAGATAGATGTTATTATGTGAATGGAATTACCCTCAACAAACAACAAGTGTTAATTCTATGTTCTTCTCCTAACCCTGTTCCCCAACCAACTCCCACTCAGCCAACAACCTCAAAGTGAATTTCTCTTGTTCCCCTCCCCTCTTAAAACTCTTTGTCTACAGTGGATAAAATTCATCCCTGGTGAATCCATGTTTCCACTACACTCTAAACACACCTTGCTCTCTTGGATAAGACTTTCGATCAGATTTTTGTTGTTGTTGTTGTTGAATAATTATTTGATAATATTAACTTATGAAGAAATTTCTCTGTTCCTTGCTTATTTCCATCTAAATATCCTAAGACCACACCAGGAAATGAGATACAATTCAACCTACCTTTCCTATTGAACTTAAAACCTAGCAAGAGATTAATCACTACCAACGAGGCAGCAAATTCAAATTTGCCTTTATTGTGAAAGCATCTTTAACGTAACTCCTGATGTTCTCTGTTGCTTAATGGCCACATGTTGGTAGCAGGTCCATGTAGTAATGCACTGACTCGTCTTACTAGTTTAATCATGGATTGACATGGCTGGGTAAGCTCCTGCAGAACCCTTTTTGGGACAAATGCTCCAAAGTGAAATCTTTTGGTGCATGACCAAAGTAGATCCATTCTTCATTTTAATGCCAACTCTGCCTCTAACTTTGTATTTATTAATCTATACCCACAACTGCTGATTTCCCATTCCTACTGCCGGGAACAGTCAGCAAAAAATTGGAATAATATCTGAGCTTTTGCCATAGGGTGGGTTTTTTGTTTTGTTTTTTAAGAGAAAAAAGAAAATACATTTGATCTGCTTCCGCAATTATAATATTTACTTTTATGAGAGTAGGTAAGCCAGTTCTTTCCTGTTTACATTAAGTAATAGACATGCTCATTCCACAAGCCAAAGTTGTGTAACAGTGAACAGTTAATCATATTTGCTAATAGTTGTTTGGCAGCATGGGACACTTAGCACTGAATAATTCTATAGATCTGTTTTTCTCTGCCTTTCCTTATGTCAGGAATATATTATCAAGCTGGAAGACTAGGACTGTACTCTACCCTTATGACCATATATTGAG
This sequence comes from Chrysemys picta bellii, assembly GCF_011386835.1. Taxonomy (NCBI): domain Eukaryota; kingdom Metazoa; phylum Chordata; order Testudines; family Emydidae; genus Chrysemys; species Chrysemys picta. Next base: position 43,072,844 of record NC_088803.1, on the reverse strand, counting down.
TGACTTCAGGGCACCTTTTTTCTTCCTTTCCATTGATATTTACGTGTCTTTTAACTCATTTATATAATTTACTTACAGTACATTTTTTGAAAGTGTCATAGAAACACTGAAGAAAAGTATCAAGGATCTCATGAGAGAGACTATCAAACTCAAGAATATTTCACATAGTCTTGCAAACTTTTGAGTACATAGCCAAGTCTGAACTTCCAAGCCATCCGATGTTCACCCATCCCTAGGACAGGCATGAAGTGAGAGTTAATAAAGATTTTCTTAATGCAGATTTAATTCCTTGCACTCCGTGAGCCTGATTTTTTCCCCGCTTGCATTAGTTGTACACCAATATAAATCCATGGATGTCAATGATATTACTCCTGATTTACACCAGTGAAAGACTAGTGTCAGAACCTCCATGTCCCTTTTCAGAAATTTAATTTCACCTGCTATCACTTTCTAAAATGCACATTAAGTAGAGTACAGCATTAATTTTTTTACCCTAATTTAAAGCATTGCTCATGTATATTCAGTATCGAACATCAGGTCATCAAGTCAGAGTACTGAGAATCAGAACTCCTGGCTTGGATTTTCAGCACTGACAGATTTGATCTGGGACCTTTGGCAGGTAGCTTAACCTCACTGTGCTTCGTTTCATTCATCCTCTAGAACAATTATGGAAAAGTCGTGAGGTTTAATCACTGTGTATAAAGATGCTTCAATATCCTTAGATGGAATGTGTATTTTGGTTGTGGTCCAATTTTAGGAGACTGTATGGGGAGAGGTTTAAGTAGGAGAATTTGGAAGATCTTTAATTTTTTGTATGTTGGTCCAATGTATGTAGATTTGTTTTTTGTTTTTTAAAGAACAGTGTATCCCTGCACCCTGAACTTTGAGTGGGGGCATTTTAAACAAATAGAAATAAATAAATGCAAAATATTATATGTAGATTACACTTTTGTTCCTTAAGAAAGATCTTTTCCCTTTCCTTTCCTAGGATCTTATTCCACATCCCCATCCTATGCAGAATACCAGTTGAAGTCAGTAAGAGTTCCTCACATGGGGCTGGATGTTGCAAAATGCTGAGCACCCTCAATGCCCACTGAAGTCAGTGGGAGTTGAAGTTGCTCAGCACTTGACAGGATTGAGCCCATGGAGGGGTTGCTGAATCCAGTCGTGATAGCATGAACAAAGGGAACCTAGAAATGCCTTCCATCTGGCTTTGGACTGGAGAACCCAGATTCAGATGCTTTCTTCTCTCTCAACATTCAACCCACAAGTCTTTAGTTTACAGCCACTCATTGCACTGACCTGTGAAGCTAAAAGCTTGACCCCTTTTCTCTGTGTCCAAGTCAGAAAGCAGATGAGATACAGGAAGAGAGGCAGACTTTTAGCCTCAGAGGCTGGCAAAGGAGGCAGAAGCATTGCATATGAAATCTATTTAGGGCCACCACCAAGAAGTTATCTATTCTGTAGTCTCTCTGATTGTCACATCATTTCAATGCTAAGGCTGCATGGCGTTCTGTCATGCACTATCAGTAGTTCAAGGGATCGTGAGAAATAACGTATTTCAGAGCACAGGTTTTTAAAAAGAGGAAAGCAAACTACAAACAAGTCTTAAGTATGCCTTCATGGTTGTATTAAATACTTTTTTGTTAAATGGACATTTTTCTAATCTATATGGCCACATTTAAAAAGATTGCCTTTAAAACTGTAGATGTAATTTTCCAGCTCAGACTGTTACATTATTAGGCACTAAACAACCCTATTGGCACACAAATATTATCCGCACTTAAAATTCAGTGTTGCGTGCGCAGAAACGGATAGCTCTGTCACTTTAGAAGCCTACTGAAAGTCCTTTGAAAATTTGGCCCTAAATGATATCAATTCCCCCATAGCTATAAGGGTTGCCATTATTGTTAATTTTCTCTCTTAATTTAGAGGATCAGGGTCTACAAATGGAGGATACCTATATTAAGCCATCAGGCCATTTCCCTACTAATGCAAGGTTCTCCCCATTAGACATTTTTAGTGGTTCTCCAGCACTATCTCAAGTGTTGGGGTTTCCACAACTTCCACTGTTCTACAGCCAAATACTGTCAAGATTTTTTTTTGTTCAATATTTGCCCCAAATTTTTCCTCTCAAGTTTATCCCATTATGCCTAGTTACAAACAGGTGTAACACCCTAAGTAATTCCTGCTCAACTCTGGCATTTGCACCTATACATATTTATACATGGCCAGCCCATAACAAGTTATGCATATTTAGCTCTTGTAATATTTCTTCATAAGTCAATCTTTCCAGACCCTTGATTGTAGAAAACAGATTCTGGACAAACAAGTCCCTACATTCTCTAATCTCTTAAGTGATAACCTGTGATACCCTAAAAATATTTGTTCAAAGGGGTATGTTTAGGGGACAGAGTAATAAAATAGAGTTAAAAGCAAAGACAAACTGTTTCTTTTTGTTTCATTTCTAAAATATGAACATGATCCTTTATAGTCTGTAAATGTATATTCTGCTTCAGATTATGATTGAACACTAGTGACCTGTTCAATGACAAAAATCATTGAACCAGTCAAGCCAATTTGTGGTGAAAAATCACAGGGACAGAACAGAAGCATGCTCAAAGGGACCAGAGAACTTTGGAGTCATACTGTTCTATTTAAATCATAAAAGGCAAATTCCTTCCCTACGAGCAAAATCAGATTCTGTGTAAACTCTGCTAAAGAATTAGATATTTAAGCGCTCACACAAAATAAACACGTGTCTGCATTTGAATCACTCTGCTTGAATGTTTGGAGCTCTTAATGAAGCAGCGTTTGGCAAAGTTACAAAATTGCACATAAGAAAAATCTACTTATTTTTCCACCTTCAATGCTCCTTTATATGCATGATGACAAAGCTGAATCCAGTTTAAAAATGCACCTGTCAGACCTGTCAGATGTCAACAGTACTCTTTTGTTGTTTAGTTATGCTGTATGGATATTTGAGCATGTTTTCACTAAGAGCAGGAGATGTAACTTTCATCTGAAAATGAAAAAACAAAACAGCATGACTCGTAAGTAGGAAAATTATAGAGGCATAACACTTTGGAATAAGACATAAAGGCCTGCCTAGATTGTAAACACTTTGAGGCAGGGACTATCTTTTTGTCCTGCATTTGTACAGCACCTAGCATAATCAAGTCCTGGCTCACAACTAGGGCTCCTAAGCGCTACCACTGTGGTTCTCAAACTTCATTGCACCATGACCTCCTTCTGACAACAAAAATTACTACATGACCCCAGAGGGAGGACTAAAGCCTGAGCCCACCTGAACCCCTGTTTAAGCGAGGGCTCAGATGCATTAAATCCCCACAAGTTGTGAAAAAGGCGTCATTAAAATATTCTCTCCCTGCACTCCTCCCGCCCACAGTAAAACTAGAAATTCCTAAGCTATAGCGGGGTCAGAAAGCAAGACATGTGCCATTGCAAGCAAATTGGGCATGGTCTCCTCTTCCTGGCAGCATGCTGCATGCTCCACTTTAACCCTTCACCTTAATGTGCTCTATTATTTTAGACAGTACTTGTGGTCACTCACAGGGTAAAAGCTTGGCAGATGCACAACCTAAGTGCCAACAGTCTGGACTCCTGTCATTGTTGCCAGTAGTGGCATCTGGGGATATGGCTGGCTTCCTAGTTGGCATTCGTTCAAGTATTTTTCCTTACTTCAGTTCTAGCTAGTGCTTTGTTGAGCTGCCTGTGGACCTGGTGGGTCAGCCTGTCTCTGTTGACAAGCTTGTTGAAAATCCCCTATCTTGATTAACACTTTCATTCTCAAGGATGAGATTTGGGGTATGAAAACTTTGTAATGAGACAGCCTGGACTTGCCTCCTGATTCATGTACAACTTGACTAACCCTATTACTTAGCAAACATGTGTCTGGGCATCACAGATTAGCAAAGATGTATTTTTCACTCAAATCTACATGGCATTGGAACAGAGAGCTTGTTGCAGATGAAGCCAAAGATTCATTGCTATGAATGCACACGTTTTTCAGAAAAGTGTGTGCGCTAGTGTATACACCTAAGTTGTGTTCACAAATGGCCCATTTGATGCCCCCAAATTACATGCCTGCTTTTGCCTGCACAAATACTCCTGCAATTTTCTGAAAACAGAGATCCACATTTGAAGGGACTTTGGCCCTCATGCTCAAACCCAGACTCGTTCACTAACATTTCAGAATGAGAAAAAGGATCCGAGATAATTTAAAGAAATATATGTTAAAATCCTGAGTAAATTTTCCTCAAGATTCTTGTCTAAAGGCACCTTTTCTACTACAAGCCAAACAACTGCCGTGGCATTTTTAAATCAAGACTGGATGGTTTTCTGGAAGAAATGCTCTAGATCAGTCACAAGTCATTGGGCTAAGTACAGCATTCATTGGGTGAAATTTTCTGGCCTGTGTTATGCAGGAGGTCAGATTTGAGATTCATAACGGTCCCTCCTAGACTTAAAATCCATGTGTGATACAATGATACGTTTTGACTCATGTACTACAAAGGACTTCACTCACTGCAAGTTAGCTCCGCTCTTAGCACATTTTTGGATGACATTCATTTCTACCAGTTTTCAGATGGTTTGATGTATAGCACATGGATCTCTCCACTATACAATATATAATGCAATTTTGGATCCTTCTGGATCAAATAAGGGATAATCATTATACCACAATAACTTCAGAAGGCTTTGTATTTTGGCCCATTAGAATCGAGTGTGAATTATTATCCTCAACTTTCTATTACTTTGGCTCGATACTCACAGAGCTTAGCCAAAGTTTTTATAGTTTAATTGCTCAGACAAATACAAACGTCTGTTTTCTGGGGAACATAGTTTTGCATGACCAAAGCCTCATGCCTATAAATTGATCTAGCTTTGAATAAGGTAAAATAAAAGTAAAGCAATAATTTTCTATTACTCATAGGGAGCAATAGGACAGACATTTACAGCTAAGAAATGACTAAGTCTCAGCACTGGAAATATTCCTAGCGCACTTTGGGGCACTGTAAAACAAGCCCTCTTATTTCATTTAGAAAGTGACTCTAGATTTCCAAAGCTTCCCAACCCAATGAAACATTCAGAGGCATTGAAGCGATTTGCTGGAGTTCTACTGAGTTAAAATCAGCCCTCTCCCCATTCTGTTAACAGCTTGTCCCTGGAAGCCCCACAGCTGCCAGCAGAAACACCATAGCAGCTAAGGACGAACTAGAAAGAGACTCAGATGCCGCTACAGGAAAGAGATATTCCAGCACTTGGCATCTGGGACTTACAGTTGCCAAACATTCCCCCATCTGTGGTGAGGGGACACTCCACTGCTTGCAAAAACAAGAAAATAAAAACAGCAGAGACACAGCAGTAATAAGGGGGATTGTATCAAGGCCAAACTTCGCATGTGAGCCCGATCCTGATCTCACACCAGTGCAGCTCCACTGACCTCAGTGAATTGGCTTCTGAATGAGACCAGAATCAATCCCAATGGCCCCAGTTCTGACCCACAGCTCAGGAGGTGCATCCGGAGGGAGGCAAATGTGACTGTGCACCACCTCTGTGCCTCCTGGATCCTGAAGGCAGCTGGAGATCAGAGCAGTTCCCAGGGCAAGGTCAGATCCACACTTAAAAATGTTGCTGGTATAGTAGTCAGTTAGGTATGCATTTTTTAATATACCGGTAATAGCCCTAGTGTAGCTGTAATTCTACCAGCAGATAAGTTGGAGTATGTTTTCTGCAACGGCTCCCTTTGGGCTCTGTGGCAGGGTGAAGCCTCACCAGTGCTGGCGCCTCCTGCTGGCCGTCTCGGGAATTAGCTCTTCCAGCCCAGAGCACCCTCTGCAGGCCAGTGTCTCACCTGCCGCTGGCCCCCACGTCCCTCCCGGACCCCAGTGCCCCCTCTATGTCAGGGTTCTGCCCCAGCAGTAACCCACAATCTGGGTCTCTCCACTCAGGGAACCCCCAACCCTCTATCCCCACCTTGCCTCAGTGGCTACTGCCAGTCACCATCTAGCCCCCGCTCACTGGGGCAGACTGCAGTGTATAAACCACTCATCATCGGCGAGGGGGGTTGGACCAGCTGCCTCTCTGCAACCCCAGTACCTTTTGTAGGTCTTTAACAAGGCCTGCAGCCTGCAGTTTTACTAGGCTGGAGCTCCCCAGCTCCCTCTGCCCTTCCCCAGCACTGCTCCACCTTAGGTACCCTTCTCAGCTCCCAGGCAGCCAGGTCCTTCTCTCTCTGAAGCTAGAGAGAGTGTCTCTTCTTCCTTCTGGCCCACCGCCCTCTTATAAGGGCCACCTGGGCCTTGATTGCACTGGCTGCAGCTGTGGCTGCTTTCCCAATCAGCCCAGCTTTTCCCTCAGCCCTCTCCCAGGGCTATTTTCAGCCGTTCAGGGCAGGAGCAGGGTAACCACCCTGCTACAGGCTTCTCCACCAGCCCAGAATACCTGGAGCACAAAGAACTCCAGCCATGCTTACCTCCTGGCTCTCCCCTCCCTCCTACGGGGGCTGCAAGAAGACAGCAAAGGGCCACTACATCAGCAAGAGGACAATTTATGCCAGAGATATTCCCAGAGGAAAGGTCTGCCAGAATTGCAGCCACAGAGCCTGAGTACAGATGCCACAGGAGAGCACAGAATCAGGGCTCACATGGACACCCTTGGCTTGGCTGCTATTTTGGAGAGTCCTATCAGAGTAGCAGAGGCTCCCCTAGGCAACTGCACATTTCAATAGCAAGATCATATAAGTGAGGAACACTTTTTCCTGCTCCTCAGCCACAGATCGGCAGTGTGTGAATAGGCGAATCCCTAGCATGCGTAGCCACAGAATCTTTTATTACGTGGGCAACTGTCTTTGCGCTCTAAAAACCTCTGGCACATTTCTACCTTATTCACTGCTGTGTGGGTTTCTCGTATATCAAAAGAATTTGGAGACTGGTTCCCTATCAGCCAGGCCCCATTTATCTCCCCAGCATTAACTCCATTCATGAATCAACCATATGCTCGCTGCTTCCTTGATCAATGAATCGGTGTTTGCTCCTCACTACCCACAAGGCATTCCAATTTGGGGGCAGTTTCAGATTTCTCTGATATCACCATTAGCCTTCTGATTTTGGATCCAGAATTATTTGTAATGGATTCAGCTGGAGCCCACCAAGGAAAAAAGTAATTTTTGAGTCAGAAAACTAACTCAGGAAGGGAATCCGGGTTCATCACTGCCGAAGGCAAAGTTTCAGATTCAGCAAGTGTTACATACCTAGGGAAGTTAGACCTCTGTTTTTCCCTCCCAAAATTAAATTCACTTTCCTCTTCCCTGCCTCCCACTCTACCACCCCATACACATACGTCATGAGCAGGCTTTGGTTAGGAAATAGACTCCATGCCCTTTCCCAACCAATGAAGACAGCCAAGAGGAGGGGGTCTTACACAGTCCCCTGGCCTGCTTGGCTAATGCAGGCTCTGCACCGTTGTGTGGGGGTTTGGGCCATTAGATCTAAGTACTGATCCAGCAATCTCTGCTCCAGCGCACCCACTATCAGCCCAGATGCATGCAGGGATTGAAGAGGCAGCTGCTTTCCCTGTGGAAATAGAACTATGAAGTGACAGACAGAAGACTGAAGTGCATGTCCACTGCTCAGAAGGGTGCCACTTGATGATGGCTTTTCTGATGTGGACACTTAGCAACTAGGAGTGGACTGTGACCAACTAAAATCTCTTTCAGACACTGAACTGCTATTACATGATAACTTTAAATACCTACCCACCTGGCCTGCATTCAAACCAAATATGAACTACTCTGCACCCTGTGGCCAACCCCTTATGTCCTGAAGGCTACAGTATTTCTTTATAGACAAAGCCAAAATAGTCTTTGGTGACCTCTAAGCACCTTTATAATGTTTACTATTGAAAGAGTGCAGTAGGGCAGAGGAAGGATGAGGAAACAAGAGGAAGAGAAAAAAGTATGAGAAACCAAGGTTGCTGCTGTCTATACACCCAAGCTTATTCTTTTCGTGATACAGGTCGGAAGAGTTTTGTGCCTCAAGGAAATACCTCAGAGACCCAGACAATATTACTATACTCCCAAGTACATGGCCGTGTGTACCATTTGTATGTGGGTAAAGGTGAGCTCCCTTTTCTTGCCCATGTTCACGGCCGACATATTTGCAAATCCTCATACACCCAAGTCCAAATAATTTCAAACCAAACCAAACCCAAACAGGGGAAATTAGACAGACACCCATCAGTTCTCCTTTGCTGCCCCATTGCAATGATCACGTTGCCTAAGCTTCTCTACAATAGACTTGTGTGCCTATTTTCCAGCAACAGTGCAGCTGCACTGGCTTTTAGCACCATATCATGCAATTTGGTTCCGAACCAGCGCTGGAAGCTGGTTGAATTGACCCAGACTGTTTCCGTTTTATGAATCAACCTTTGCTGTGGAAATTGTTCTTTGATTTATTTTAAATGGAAGCAGCAAGTAAATTATAACTGCAAGATCCACCCTAAAGGGGGTCACACCAAACATGCTAGACCTGTCTGGGCAGGTCTAATTTAAACACCAGCCTTTTAAAACCGGTATGGTCTTTGAATGAAATTTCTTTGTACTTCTGAGGACAACACACACCCTTTCCCTGCAGCTTGACTAAACAGCACTTACCCAATGAAGAGATCTGCTTCAGGAATAGAAGTGCCAGGAACTCTCATGGAGGGGGGAAATATGTGCTAGCCTTTTCCAAGCTCAGCCTTTGGGAAGCTGTAAGTGTATTTCATGGACGGCCTTTCAGGCTGAGTGCATAGCCAGGTTCACCCTGTTCTGTCAGCTGAAAGTGTCTGTGCCTTTATTAAAAGCAATTGCTTGAAAAAAATAGCCATTAATATTAGCAGAAGCTTTCATAGAAGCATAAAAATTTAGAGCTGGAAGGGCCCTTCAGAGGTTCTAGTATACTTAGGCCATGCCTGACAGGTGTTTGTCTAGCCTGCTCTTAAAATCCCCAAAAGACAGGGATTCCACCACCTCCCTTGGAAGCCTCTTCCAGTTCTTAACTATCCTGATAGTTGGAAGTTTTTCCCGAATATCTAACCTAAACCTCTGTGCACTGAACTGTTTAATTAATTGTTGGCACTTTTCCATTCTGGAGGGCATTTGGATGAAGGGTTAGTGTCACCTTGATGAGCTGACACCTTTTATTCCAAAATGTGCACTGTACTATGGGCTGATGCAGCATCGGATGTGCCATAACAGTCAAAGCTAAAATCTTGATATGCACATATCGTATCTTGCAGAAGTGGATCCTCCCCTCATAAAAATAGCACTTCCTCTGCTGCTTACATGATTAACTTTATCCTTGCTCACATTCATCCAGGAAAGCTGTGTAGCCAAGTCAAAAGACAGCAGATCAGGCTAATGCTGAAGGGAAGCACACAACTGATTTTTGCATAGCACTTGGCTGTTAAGATTTCCACTCACTCTCAGAGCTCTGGCTCCACTAATGACTGCAGAAATGCTGAGGCATAGCATAACAGTCATGCTTAAGACTGAGGGAAGTGTCAGATCATATAACATATGGATTTCAGTCTCAGATTTTGACATTAGGACCTTTGGAAGTGACTCCTACATTTAGAGACATGGATGCTAATTTGAACCCCCAACTCCATCAGAAAGAGAAAGGATGATCCAGTGGATAGGCCAGAAGCCTAGGACCCAGAATATCTGGGATCAGTTCCCTGCTTCACCACAGACTTCTGTGGGTAACTTTGGGAAAGTTAGTTCCCCCTCTGTAAATTGAGAGTAACAGCCACACTTCCCTACCTCACAGGGTGGTGTGAGGATAACTACATTGAAGATTGTGTGGTGCTCAAATACCACAGTGGCGGGGGCCATATATGTATCATAGATCGTGCAAACTGACCCACATTTTCCAGTGCTGATCAATATGCTATTGTTGATTTGACACAACGATTTGGAGTGATTACAAAGTCAGTGGATCAAAGCGACTGATCAATGTCAGTAGTGAAACCAGCACCTAGTGCCTGATTCTGAACTCATTCCATCAGGATAAGTTAGTGATCAGGGGTGCATTTGGCTAGTGTTAGTAGAATTGAGCTCAAGCTGCAAATCCAGTAACTGTTTAGTTAGTTATAAAAAAAAGTTGGCACCTACAGTTTCAGTGGTTGAATTTGTAAACTTGACAGCCACAAAACTGAAGTACTTTTCACAAACAATTTGTTTGTACATGCAAAAACTGAGGGGCTTTGCCCTGCATTTGCATGAACCGGTCAAGGCAGGCAGTCATGGCATTGGCATTAATAGCAGCAGGATTGGCCCAACAGAAATATGGGCACAAAAATCAGCCTGTGGACAAGCAACACTGTGCCTTCAAACCTTCAGTGTTGGGTACCCCCGGGTACAAGTCTGTTCAGAAATGTGGACCTAAATGATAATAATATTATAGCCCTTAAAAAGTTATCTACTAACCGTGGGAGAGAACATCGACATCTTCTCCCTCTTCCTCTCCCAGGAAGAAAATGAGAACAGAAGGGTTGGCTGTAAGCTAGGAAAGTGATTTTAACTAGTCTTACAAAAAAAAAATCAAAAAAATCTGTTGTATAAGCATCTGTCTGCTTCTTTGCATAGCACAAGGGGATAATTCTACTAGTGAATTCTTTACAACCCTTTATTCGCCTCTGTCCTGGCCTCATGATGCTTAGGCAAACACTTCTCAGTTTATGTAAATAGTCAGTGGATCAAATTTCACCACCTGCCACACCCTGAATCACTACAAGAGACAAAGACAGTCAATATCTTACATTTCCCCCCCAAAGTATACACGAGTTGCTAGGTTACCCCTTTTCCAGCCAGCATTTTCCATTCTGAAATAATTTTGCTGTATACGAACTATTTTACAAAAAGCTTGTTAAAATGTGATCTGATTATGAAGGGGAATGGTGGGTGCAAGTGTCAGCGAAGGAGCATTCAGGATGTGTCTTTCTTCTGAACATCACCTCCCCGCCCCCTTTTTTTTTGTCACCTCAGAGACAGTTGCAGTGCTAGGGCTCAGTTTGAAGAGGAATCTGGAAACCTCTATCTCAAGTATTTCTGACAAACCTATCACTGCAATATCTAAGTGCAGGAACATAGGCTTGCACCATCTCTGGGTATGAAAAACAATGAGACATATTTGGGAGGATCTTCATGAAAAAACATTATTTTTTCCATATGAAGCCAGAACTAAGACTGGACCGGATTCTCCAGTCACACTAGCATAAGTCAGGAGTAACTTCAACAAAGTCAATGGAGTTTCAATATTATAGAACTTGGCTTCAGTGAGTAAGACGAATCAGTCTCGTTGTCTTTCCCCCATTCATTCTATTATTGTTCCTTGATGGAACCCAGTCTAGACACTTTTTTGCCACAGAATACTATACAGCTTTACATGAGTGGAGTTGGGCCACAGGATATAGGCAACACTCAAAGCTCTCAAAGACTGAGCACAGCTGGAACAACTTACTACATTCCTTCCCAGGGCATCCATCCTACCAGTAATTGAGCCGATCAGCACCCCCAGAATTTTGAGCAACCTAAATACCACTGTCTCTGAAATAGCTACGGCTGTGGTTCAAAAAAAAAAAAAAATCATGATGAGTGTTAGAATAGTAGTTCCTGTTAGATTAAAGAAATATCAATATAAGTCTGCTTCCTTCTGAAAGTTTACCAGCTCCTCAAACCTACAACTGAAAGTTTAGAGGAAATTTTCCCTTTTTTTCCAATTTGTGTTGTGCTTTTTACAATACCTTGAGTATAATCATTTTCACTGTTCCTGCTGTAGAGACAGTTTTCTGATACTTGATTGTGAGTATTTCATACAACAACAGTTAAGAGAAAAGTATTTATACTTAAGGTAATGCAATAGGAAGATCAACCAGCCTGAATGAACAATGAACTGGGATCTAACACTTACTACTGGCCAGCCCAGGTTGAAAGTACCACTTAACTTGGATAAGAGGGTTGTGTGTGTGAACAGGAGGGGAGTTAGGGGCAACCTACAGATAAGAGGCCAGGCTAACTCTGCAGCGAAGACATAGGCAAAGTGGAAGCTTTCTCTCTCTCACACATGCATCCCCGCCCATCCCCCTCTGATATGTTAGCTAGTTAATGATGGAGGTTTCTGGTATGTAATCATGCTATGGGAGTTGGCACAGGATGCAAACTATTGATGTGATCCATTAATCCTTAGCAAACTGATTGTACACACCCAATTGAAAAATGTAAGTCAACAATAAATCCTGTCCTTTTACATATATATATTACCTCAAGCTCAAGCATGTCTTAATCCTGCATTTTATTTGGTATCATTTACCCTTATCCAATTTATATAAAAGGATATGTTCTCCCCATTAGACTACACTGAACTTTCTATGAAAGTAGCTTTAAGGAGTAGGCCAATATTTGTATAGCAGATAATACCAAGACAAGGCAGCCTGCTTTTAGGTAAACTGTAGTGAAGCAGAGAAAGTCCCCATTTTAGGCCTTTAAAACAGGATAATTCTTGTATGCTTAGAGACACATACAATCAGGCTTCAGCAGCACGGTTCATACCATTTGCAGTGTCATGTATTCCCTTGTTTGAAAAATAGGGACTATAGGCTGGAACTCATTAATCTTCCAGATATTTCATAACAAAAACTTCCCCACCTCAGAACAAAATACTTGTGGCTTAAGTCCTAGAGCAGGTTTGATATGCTTATAAAATTCAATATAATAAAGCCACCCTCAAAATAAAAATAGAAGTGGGGGATGGGAAGAAGAGAGGAAGACTAGTCATGTGGCTAAGGTACAGGCTTCCCATGTGGCCTTCAGCAAGTCACTTACCCTTTCGGTGCTTCAGTTCCCCAACAGTCAGAAAGGGGGAGAGGGGCTGAAAGACTTACTTCGTTAGTGTTTGTGAAGTGTTCAGAGACACTACAATGAGCAGCTCCGTAGGACTAACAAATATAAAGAGGGCACAGCACGGGCCATAGGAAAAACTCCTTCTGGAAGGAGAGTTCAGCATTTTAAGAGTAAGGAGGTTGGGATGAATGGCCACTAAAGGAGTAGGTTCTAGAATCTCCTTCCTTAATATCTAATCTTGCTTCTGTACCACAAATTCATCAGCAAAAGGGCTTATAGTGTTTTACATACAGGGGCCCTTTTTTTTGCTTTCTTGCCTGCAGTTCCACAACAGCCCTGATCCTGTAAAGTGAGTGAGTATGTGCAAGTCTTTGTAGGACTGGGATCCATTTTTAATCCATTCATCACCATAGCATTTAAGTGCCTCCCTTATTTTCCTCTCTACTTCCCCCAAGGCAGTCAGATCTTCGTGTTGTATGTTTGTGTTAAATGCAAGTTCTTCCTTTTACTATCTGCATATTGCTTGGACGTTACATAAACATTTTTGGTGTCGCTCTTAAAAATTGATTACAACCTTTGATCAGTAACGATTTCCATGCTTATTTTTGTTTACATATATGCAAATAAAACATATGCCTGTAACTGTCTTAAGATGTGCAACAAATATTTAAACTACTTCTGGGTCTTATCATAGTTCTTTAAGAGGAAAGCATTTTATAAATGTTGTTATACTTCAGACCAAATCCATCATATCTGGTCCCTTAACCCATAGCAAATGCTGAAGATGCTAACAACACACAACCTTCTCTCTCATTTTCTTCTCCCATATATAGGTAAGGTTAGTGCTGGGATAGTATATGAAAACATCTTTCTATGGGATAATTGAGGGATGTACAAATTTCAGACAGGCTCTCTATTTCAAAACTATCAGATGATCTCAAAATCCCAACAATAAATGAGAGAAGCTATCTGTAAGAATTATTCTCTGCAGCTGGAAAGTTCCCATGCCTCCAGAACAGAGTTTGAAGAGAAATTAACCCTTAAGGATAAACACACCTGGAAAATATCCAATACTGTATGAGACAGAATTGCATGAGGTAGTACTCCAATTTCTCAATGTTCATTTGACCTGTGCTCCTATTCCGGTGATTAAACTATGTTGCAAATATCTACACTGTATGGGTGAAGTGCAATTCTACTCTGAAAAGGGATTATGTAGAAGTGGCACCTTCTGGTAACAGCTCTTAAAAGCATATTCGATGTTAGATATGCTGATTTTAGTGACAAAAATGGGATTTTACAGCAGAGCCGGCACAGCTAAGCAAGGGGTAGTCTGATTGGGTTCCTTCATCAGATTTTTTCATTGACAGCTACTCAGTTACATCATTGCACCTGGCACTGAGCTCCAGCCTCTCTTCCAGGTAAGAGGCTAGTGTACTGGCCTTACACACTGGCTGGAGATGGGTATTGTGAGATCACCAATTACTCAGCCTCTACGGAGGTGGAATCACTTTTATGCAGAGCAATTAGTCCTGCAACAATGTAGGTAGGGAGATGGACAAGGCCCAAGCCAAGTGATTCTCTTAAACACATGCAGATATAATGGGACTTGTATCTCTCCATCGGTATGAAGTTCTCTGTGCCAGTCTTTAAGTCCAGGTCTATGGAGCAGCATTAACATTATATCTTCAGCCTACTCCTGCTACTCTAGAGAGTAGAAGTGAGAATGGGAATCAGTCCCCAAAATGGCAATTAGCAACAAGCATGACCTGAAAAATAATCAGAGTACTGTTTTGGTTTGAAATGACATCCAAAGGCTCAGGTACTCCTCAAAACCTCCTCCAAATTACCTAAAATCTCAGGGAGCTGCAAAACTAGACTGGAAGTCTTCGCAGAACAGCCATTTCCTGGGGTATCCTGGGCACTTACAGTTCCAGTCCCAGCCAGAAAACAGGAGTGGAGCTGAAACCCTTATGAAAATTTGAGAAATTAAAGGTTTGGTTCAAGTTCAGTTTTCATAATGAGCAAGGGGAATCCGTGGGCAGAGGGGAGTTAAATTTGTGTAAATTGGTTTAACAATAGCAATCTGAACTTCTAAAGCACCTTCCATTGGAAGAACTGAACATCCTTTACAAACATTTGTGGCTAAAGACTCTCAAAACCCTTGGCATAACAGGCAAGTATCATTACTCCCATTTTACAGGTGGGGAAAGTTTAGCATGTGACTTGCCCAAGCTAACATGGGAAATCTTTACAAGGGCTAGAAATAGACCCCAGATCTCCTGACCTCCAGTCTTGTGTCAAACACCAGATGTCTTCCCATCAGTATTATTTGATGAGACAGATTTTCTTGTTGGGACATGAGATATAAAGTTAAATATCAATTGATAATGCAGAATGCTTTACGCAATACACTGAAACAGCACTGTTAGAAAAAACATCTGCGTACTCAGTCTAATACTGGATCTTTAATTTTGTGGGGAGCAGGTGTGAAAATGCAACAAAATGCCTGGGCAGTGGAACTTATTTTTCTTAGTACTGTAGCATAAAGGACAAAACAGTTTGCTACAATGCAATTCTATTTCATTACATAGCAGCGTTTGTGTATAAATATACAATACACTATAATAAATATTATATATACTGCTGCATGTCTTGTTTTCCCACACAAATCTGGTTTAGTTCCAAAGCCAGCTTTTTAACACACTGCCCTTGTCATTGCTCTTTGCTAAGTACCAACAAAGGATGGCAAGTGCTACTCCATCGGAATCCCGAACTGTTGCATTTAACCTGTTTATCAGCCAGGAAAGTGATCTTTTCATATTTGTTAGCCTGGAGCTTCACTAAAATTAAGATCAACAGCATGCAGCTATAACTAATATCAATTTTCATTCTTGTATAACAGCTTGAAATTGCCTTTAGGAAAAAGGAGGCTCCTGTTGCTTTGGATGAGAAAAAAAATTATAATCAACTACTCTTTTGTCCTCAGGCTAAACATGTGGTTAGTCTCACAGAAAGTATTCAACAACTGTACAGGCTGCATCCCTGTCTGCTTTAGCTTTTACTTTGAAAAGTGAGTGAGTAAAACATCGCAGAGCGGGTTAACTTGTATCCACAGCTTAGTGGCAGTGTACTTACATCCATCCTATGTGATATCACTTCCTTCAACCTAACAAAACAGGTCTGAGATGGCACAAATTAAAGTCCTGATCCAGAGCCCTTTGAAGCCAATGACTCCCATTGACTCCAGTGAATTTTGGATCAAGTCCTCAATGGACAGTTTGGTCACAGATGAGGGCCATACTTGTCAAAGATTTAAAATCACTTGTAAAGGAAGAGTTTCACACAGAAAGCAGGGAAAGAAGTGGAGGGATCTTTAAAAATATTATTGTCATTGATGGCTTTTAGGAACTTACTAAATGCTCTGTTGTGGTAGGAATGGAAAACAGTCTGATCAAATGAAATTCCTGGAGAATGGACAAGAGGCACTGGTATCGCCTATTGGCTTCGGAACTCTGTTTCATGCCATGGATCTCAGAAAAGTAGCAGGAAGGCAAGAAGTTTGATTTCTTTCAGCAAACCTACAATGGCTGGTCATTTTCAAGGTTCATCAACACTACTGGGAAAAGCTTCCATGTGCCTATAAAACAAGAGCACAATTGTCAGCTCAGCTACTTGATTTTACTGTACATAGCTGTTATTTTTCCCTTGCCTTTGGAATCAATGTAAAAAGAATCAATTAGTGATGGTCAAGATAAAAATTCATCAAGAAGTTTGACAAGAAATTGCTTGTCTGGCTACATGAAAGTTCACATTTTTTTAATAAAGAAGGGTCTCCTCCTCCACACACGCCCTTTTAGCCCCTTTTTTCAGTGTAGGGGGAGAGTAATGGGAGAGAACACGTTTATTTTTCATTTCAGTGAAGTTTTCTCTTTTAAAAAAAAAATTCTGGGAACTTTTTTTTCCTTTTTCCCCCACAGAAAATATTTACCATTTTTCCCACCGGCCCTAGAATAGACCTTGTTGACCATGGCTGAGCAAACTCATGGAATCCAATGTTGAAATAGTGAGGCCTCCAAATTGCTTGAAGCTGTACAAAGATGAAAGCAGCAGAATATCCTACCTGGGACCCACATTGCTCAATAGATGAGATCACAAACTCCAACTTCAAGGCATGTGTGATATTGCAGTGTGGGAGACCCATATAGCCTGAGTAGGAGGTGAAAGGAGCTGACATCCTGTTGAGCAACATTTTCTATGACAGACAAATGAAGCATCATTCAAAGAGAGACAGGTGAGTCAAAGATTAATTTGCTACCAATATGAAAATACAAGAAGAGACAAAGCGGCTTCATCAGGAAAGATCAGCCTCCATGGATAAGAAATGAACAGGCATCACTGGGAGGCAGAACTACTGATATTTTACCTCTTGTGCAAAGGGAGTGCAATGCTGTTGCAGTATCATTTTTTTTTTTTTTTTTGCCTTGAGGAATCAAGTTATTAAGGAGCAAGGATTTCCAATACACTAGATGTGCAACTGCATATGCACAATCACAGTCACTAAGTGTGCACGTGGGGCGTGAAATTTGAACATTCTTTTTTGTTCTACACAACTTGTTTGAAAACTAGTCTGGTAACTAGAAAATCTCTCTCTTGTTGGTGGGTGCGAAAGGATAGAGATGGGGAATTCCACTTGTATCAGGCAATTGGATTCTGGGGATTGTCAGCACCCAAGGATGTCTCTAGTTCACCATCCAACAGGTCTAGCTGTTTGTTCTTGTTGGCCAGCGAACCCTGAGGAATGGTTTTCAAAGAAAGAACTCTGTAGCAACCATATACCATGTGTGCCTTGCACTCGTGAAGCTGGGTTAATAATGAGTGCAGTACTATAGCTCCCTCAACCAAGAATGAGTGGCACCTAGAGAATCATTATTATATGGGGAGCTGTTAAGTTTCAGCCCAGCAGGGTTTTTTCCCCTTCCCATTCTAGTCAAGAGGGTAGGCCGGCAATTAAAACTATAGCCAACAGCTGCTCCAGCACCATTGACAAATCTCCATCCTACTGTGGCACTGAAACATGTGTCCCACATTGCAATTAACAAGCCACCGAGAGCTCATTTCCAGAATGTCATAAACTACAGCAACATTCAGAAAGAGACAGTCTGGATTTGTCTTTGTGATTGTAAAAACAAGCTACGGCAGGCAAAAGTGATAGTGTACTTAGCAAGAAATCACTGAGGATCTCCTGAAGTATGGAGATACAATCTTCATTTTATTGTTCCACCATGGTAGTTTGCAAATATTTACCCATGATGAGGGTAGCATTATGGAATTACTGAGATAAAACTCGGGGGTTGCCTCTCAACGTGCTGCACCCTGGCTACATTATGTTGGGGTGTTCAGACACTAGCTAGCTAATGATTCATTTATGAGTCTGACAGAAATGACATAGCTAGCATCTCTCCCTCCACCCCCAACATGCACTTAAAATCATAGAAATGTAGGATGAGAAGGGACCTCGATAGGTCAGCTACACCCGTCCCCTGCACTGAGGCAGGACTAAGTATTATCTGACCATCCTCTTTCCTAGGTAGTCATTTCCCATTTGTGCAGTTGATTATTCCTTCTTAAGTGTAGCACTTTGCATTTGTCCTTATTAAATTTCAACCTACTTATTTCAGATCATTTCTCAAATTTGTCAAGATCATCACACAAAAGGTACTGTGCAAAAAAGGAGAAGATATACATTAATACTCATACATATACTCATCTCATTGGATGGTAGGTAAGTGAAAGCTAAAACAGTGACCCTTGACTAAAAGACACCAGGCCAATAGTACTCAATTGAATCTAGGTAACAACAGCAGGAACAACAAGGAGTCTGGTGGCACCTTGTTTTTGTAGATACAGACTAACACGGCTACCCCCTGATACTTAACAGCAGGAAGATACTCTGCAGAGGAGTGAAGGGGATTTCCTTTGAAGTTTCAAATATTTGTTTAGTCCAAAAGTCTTCACTGTTGGAAGAAAAAGCAGCATCAGCCACACATAAAATAGCCACTGTAGATTAAAGTAAACCGCTCAGGAAAACTGGCCTCTCTAGTTAGAATCCAGGGATGCTACTTCACAGCCATGATTGGGGAGGGCAGGATCGTGCTCAAATACAGGCCAACATTTGACTTTTCCCTCAGTTGGTCTGTTCACTGCATGTGACAGGAGCAGGTCAGTATAGCAGGCGAGACACAGTATATGAGTCAGCCTGTGTCTCATCTGAATACCACTTGGGATCTACCATAATGACACTTCCTTCATTGAGGTGATAACTACCTGTCTGGTAAAAAAGCATCAGATTCTAGCTTATTATTAAAGTGAAACTGGACCTGGTATCCCTCAGGCAATTGATTCCAGTCTTCAGGTTGACATGGTTTTTCCTGCTGACAAGACTGGTTTGAAGGAGAGCCAAAGCCAGAGGCATTTGACCTTGCTAAGAAGAACATTGAAAGAAGTTACGATGATTATGAATAGTTCACGCACATGCGTGTGCGGTTTTCTACCATAAGCTGGTAGTTAATAACTAAGTTAGTTTTGCATGGACGCTACTGATATAAAAAGGAGCCATTGAAATATGAAATTCACATGCATGAAAGAGAGAGCAAGCAATTTCCGGAACTTCTCCATGGTAGAATGCTTTCTCCAGTTAATAGTAGAGAAAGAACCTGATTTTCAAAGAGTCAGACAGTATTAATGCAATTGCATATGCAAATTCATATCTGCACATGCAGACGGCCATCTGCACATGCACATACCAGATTAGCGCATGTAGCCCAACAAATCATGAGACACAATTGTGGATGTATTTGTAGTTGCACAACTAACTTTTTAAAGACCCTGGTCTAAGTGCTATCATTTTTTTGTTGGGGAGGGAGATGTGGGAGAGCCAAATAGTTTATTAATTGAAAAGCCCGGTTCCATTTTACTTGAGATTTTCAGGAAGCTTCAGGATGGCATGGGATGCGGTTCCATGGTTTTGATGATGATGATCCACTCTAAGGACACAAGGGAATAAGTAAGTTATTGTGGTTTTGCTGCACTTGCCACGATTGTCATTTTCCCAGAGGGAATTAGATACGTTGTGTAATCTGGGGAAGCACCTTGCCTAGCTCTCCACCTCTATTCCTCCTACAGTCACTGGAAGGGTGTTTTATACAAGTCACTACAGTAATTAAAAATAAACAGTGCATCATGTTAGCTATAAAATTAGGGTGCAGGCTTCCTTCTGAGACATGATTTCTCATGAAAGGGGTTGACAACAGCTTCATTTTTCATATTACACAATAACTGTGTCCATAGCTTTTTCCAAGCCGTGATTTAATACAGGAGGTTTATTTGTGCTAAGCAGTCACTTTGAATAATTGCACCGAACTGTTCCAGTTTTTCTGGACCTGTTGCATTTTTCTACATTTTGCAAACAAGTTTAAAAAAAAAAAAAAGATTTTTAGCATCTATAAAAACCCTCATGGCCCTGGAAGGCAAAAGAAGTTCCTCACCCACAGAAGCCAGCAGGGGCCTGCTGGCACTGCTGGCATATGTAGACATTGAAATTGCTTCTATTTATGGTGTGATGTATCCCTTCCTCTACCAACCATAAAACAGCTCATGAGGTGTTCCCCTTCTCTGTGGCCTGGAGTCTTATAAAGATTTAATTGAACTGGTTTCCTAAAACTGGTTACTGACTTCAGCTAAACATTAACTTCAGCCATTTTTAGTCTGAAATAAGAGTCTCCCCACACCAACTTGCACCAAAATAACTACATCAGGTCTCATTCACAATTTTTGTTGTTTTGGTGAAAGGGTGTGTGTGCGTGTGCGTGTGCGTGTGCGTGTGCGCGCATACCAGTCCTCTGGCAAGTGGAAGCCCTCTGCCCAAACTAGTGATCATCGATGACAACAGGATATTACGATTGCCTATCCACAGTAAGCAAATAGTATGTTTTTCTGGCTAGATTGTATGTTTTCTGAAGTAAATCAATGAAGGAGTAAAATGTGTGTGCCTTCCCAACAGCCACATGTAGTCAGTAGAAACCCCAGCTACTAAGATCACCTCCCTTACTTTTCATTCTGGCCATATTTCCCCACCCTCACCTTTGAATCCCAGCATTGGCTCCCTATTTGCCACCGCATCAACTTCAAGTTTCCTAGCCTCACTTAAAAAGCCCTTCACAGTTCTGCCCCTCACTGCTTATCTGCTCTTGTCTTTGATCACATCACCCTTGCTCTCACTACTCTGCCAGCGATGCTGGCTCCAGTCACCTGTCAGTTTGCTTTTCTCATAACCATCTTCTTGATTGTGTCCATACTGGCCTTTTACACACAACATCCTGCTTCACCTACTTCTTTCCCCCTTCAAATCCCTCCAAGACCCTCGTCTGCCACAGCACCACCAAAGGAAAAAAATGCAAGAAAATGCATTTGTTTATAATTCAGAACCATCGTGATGTGCACATCCTGAAGCAAGACTACATAGCTAGGTGACATTATCGTTAGCACAATTCTCCCCTCACCCTATTGTTTGCCTCACTTATGTCTTGCCTTATATTAGTTCAATTGTAAGCTCTTTGGGGCAGGAATAGCGTCTTTCTATGGTTTATACAGCACCTGACACAGTGGGGCACCAACACAGAATACTATTTCCATAAAAGGAAGACAGCATGACTCACTGACATTCTGCATTTTATGAACTGAAACAAAATGGCAGCTTCCTTGAAGCAGGTAGTCAGACTCCTGTATATTTAATGAGTGAGAAAAGTTTACTCAGAAAAGTAAACCTTAGCCTTACTCCTGACCCTAGCACCAGCTCTTTTCAGTTACAGTTATCTCAGAGTTACGAACACCAGAGTTATGAACTGACCAGTCGACCACATGCCTCATTTGGAACCAGAAGTACAAAATCAAGCAGCAGAGACAAAAAAAGCAAATACAGCACAGCACAGTACTGTGTTAAATATAAACTACTAAAAATAAAGGGAAAGTTTCAAAAAAAGATTTGACAAGGTAAGGAAACTGTTTCTTTGCTTCTTTCATTTAAATTAAGATGATTAAAAGCAGCATTTTTCTTCTGCATAGTAAAGTTTCAAAGCTGTATTAAGTCAATGTTCAGTTGTAAACTTTTGAAAGAACCATAACGTTTTGTTCAGAGTTACAAACAACCTCCATTCCCTGGTGTTCATAACTCTGAGGCTCTATTGTACATCCATATTTACCCCACCATAAAGGGAATGAGTATTTGTATTTCCATAGCAACCGTAATGCGCTAGGCTCTGTACAAACAAACGCAGCCTAGTCTCTGTCCAAGAGAGATGATAGCTCCCCAGACATTAACATCAGAAGAACAACCCATCATCTAGTGGCCAAATGGGAAGAGCACAGTCGCGCCAGCCCACGGCTTATGACTGCATTCTGGGAAGCAACCAAGGAGGAGAGAAAACCTAGTTGGAGCCATTTTCCCCAAAGTTCCCATCTCCAAAAACTGCAATCCCAGAGAAGAAAAGTGATCTACCTCCAATTTTACCAGGAGTGTTGGGGGAAGGCAAGAGCTGATCCCTACAAGGCTAATTTAAAAGAAAACCTCTCTTTCCGAAGCCATCTCTCTTGTAACCTCAGTCCTAATGTATCATAGAAGCAAACATTCCAAAGTGAAAGTCAGTAACAGCAAGAATAAGATGCGAGTCACACAGGAGGGGCACATCAGTGTTTTTCCACTGAAGCCTATAAGAAGCCTTTGCACCTGTCTCCAGAATACTATTGAACAGTGTTTCTCAAACTGGGGCCGCCACTTGTGTAGGGAAAGCCCCTGGCGGGCCGGGCTGGTTTGTTTACCTGCCCCGTCCGTAGGTCCGGCCGATCACGGCTCCCACTGGCCGCGGTTCGCTGCTCCGGGCCAATGGGAGCTGCTGGAAGCGGCGCGGGCCGAGGGACATACTGGCTGCCACTTCTAGCAGCTCCCACTGGCCTGCAGCGGCGAACCGCGGCCAGTGGGAGCCGCAATCGGCCGGACCTGCGGACAGGGCAGGTAAACAAACCAGCCCGGCCCGGCAGGGGCTTTCCCTGCACAAGCAGCGGCCCCAGTTTGAGAAATACTGCTCTAGTGTTTTCTGTAACAAGAGCTTTGAAGTTTGCTTACAAAGTCACTGCATTGAAGGCACATACACAGCACAACATATCCATCAACAGTACGCTATGCAAGAAAGAATCAGCATTCACAAATGTTCCCTGCCAGTTGTGCTTTTACATGATATTGGGTGATCAGTGTAAACATTCAGGAGTGATGCTGTTCTTCAGGCAGACTTGGTTTTCTTAAGCATTCTTAAATAAATCAAACATAGCTCTTATCCCATGTTCTTACTAAATCTATATGCCTATTTCACTCAGTTCTTTAAACAAAATTTGTTGACTTCAGAGATTTAATACAGACAGTACATGGCAAAGAAATGCAGCTCCCAGCACACCACCTGACTTGGTCTCTTCTAACCACACTTTCATAATAAAAACTCCATTAGGATCATAGACTTTGGAAACCTGCTTCCATCCCAAGTCCATAACAGTCCAAATTTATTAGCCTTCAAGGAGTTCTGCAATGCTTATTTATTCACCCTTCCCCATGAGGAGATGGGTGTTGGGAAGGGCTGTGCAGCGAAGGTGTGAGAAACTAGTGTGGAGGTTGATTAGTTTTTGTTGTTCCAGTACTTTATAAGTGTGTGTGTGTGTGTGTGTGTAAGTAAATAATTAATAGCAGCTGATGGCTCTCAACACAGCATCATCATAAATAAGTGTTATTTGATATGATTGGGGTAATTGATGGATCTTGTTTATTAGTGTGTTATTTAAAACACGATCGTCACAAGTGCCCAGAGCATTTCTATACGAGAAACCCAGAACCATTAATTTTGCAGTGATTGGGTCATGTTAACACCTTTGACTCTTTGGGCCCATTTTCGATGGAAATGAACAGAGCGGTGCTCTTTTATTATTGTTTGTAAAATTCCAAATAAAGAACTGGATAATTCTTGGGTGCTGTTGCTGGATCACAGCAATGTTCTGGTTGCACCACAGAGTATTAAAAACACACGGGCGATCAGTTTTGTGGTCTCAGAAGATCTGATTTTGAGAATTGAGTGTGTGCAACCTAATTTACATAAACCATTACCCCGACTGCATGCACAATTATGGCAACTGCAGATGCAGATGGCAGTCAGTCATCCAATTGGAGTTTTGGAAGCACAAATTGAGGCAGTGGCATGTACAAGTTATGCCCAGACCTTTCCAATTGTATCCATTTATTTCATGCAAAATTAAGTCTACAATATAAAGTCTAAGATGGGTGGCAGGGATATATGTGGATTTTGAGGCCTTCAAAAGGACCCCTCTCTTCAGCAATGATCCAAAACAACAGTCAAATCATTTACAAACTCTGATTTGTAATTTCTCTCTCCTCGTTTCTCCAGTCAGCTTTATGCATTGGCAAGAGAACACACTGTAAGCATTGCCTTCTGCACTTTGACATGTACACACATAATGTCATTCTTTCCACTCAGAGCTGTCACTACCATGCACGCTTCACACATTGCCTACGGCTGTGGTATATCTTACCTCTATCCAGACACAAACACATCCAGAGCAGACACAGAACAATATGTGCACCATGCGGTATGAATGCAACAAACCTTAGTTACACTAAGCAAATGTGGGGTAAGATGGGGAAGAGACAGAAAATTAGTTTGGAGCACACTGGAATGTGAGTACAAGGGTATGTCTACGCTACCCGCTGGATCAGCAGGCAGTGATTGATCCAGCGGAGGTTGATTTATCGGGTCTAATCTAGACACGATAAATTGACCCCCGAGCGCTCCCGTCGACTCCTGTACTCCAGCTCAGCGAGAGGCGCAGGCAGAGTCGACGGGGGAGCGGCAGCAGTCGACTCACCGCAGTGAAGACACCACGGTAAGTCGATCTAAGTACGTCGACTTCAGCTACGTTATTCACAGAGCTGAAGTTGTGTAACTTAGATCGATTCCCACCCCCCTTCCCCAGTGTAGACCAGGCCCAAGAATCTGTGCTGTCTAGAAAAATTAAAACCGAGGTGAAGTGGGGCTGTAGAATGGACAGGATCCATTTTCTCTTTTGTCTTCCTCCATCCCCCAAATAATGTTTACCAACTGTTCAGACTTGCACATACACGGGCAAAAGGTACAAAAATGCACGCCCAGTTTACAAACGCAGTTACTGCAACTACATGAGCAAATGCACTGCTCACATGTGCAACTGTTTAGACATGCTTGTGTGTACTTACCCCAGTTACACATGCAATCTCCTACTGAGGTCTGAGCGAGTCTAGAGTACGTGAGGGAGCAATCCCAAAGTATCCAAGATTTTTTCTCCTGTGGAGGGAACTCCAACGGTAGCACACTGTGCTGTGGTACAACAACTGGTGTAAAAGAACTGGTCCCAGATCTGAAAGAGCACACACTTGTGCCTTTAGGCACTAAAGTAAAAAATGTCTAGGTCAACTCTCTAACTAGTTAGTGTTTCTTTATCTGTAAAATTTGTTAATTTCCAGTGTCAAGGGCGGGGTGGTCATTCAAGATGTAAGTGAAAAGAACGTATGATAAGTGTAGTACTGCCTCCAAATGAACAGTGTAGAAAGGCTAGCACAGGGCTTGTTCTCCAGTGGGTTTAACTTCTAATATCTGCCCATCCAAGATTCATATCCTCCTTTAGAGTTATGCACAGAATAATTCCTGATGTTAATTGTTGGTAGTCTAGGGTAGTATAGAGCCCTAAATGAGTGAGAAACACTGTACAGCCTACTTGCTCAGTAGTGCTTACAAGATCTTGTAAGTTGTTGAAAGTATTTTTTCTTAAATAATACACATTCCTAAAAGGAGAAACACCAACACTTTCTTGCTTTTGAATTGCTACCACCTTACCTAACAACCTAACAGAGAGTAAGCTTCTTAGATCAGGGACCACTCTGTTATATAAAGCAGTGGTTCTCAAACTTTTTTATTGGTGACCCCTTTCATATAGCAAGCCTGTGAGCGCAACCCCCCTTATAAATTAAAAACACGGTTTTATATATTTAACACCATTATAAATACTGGATGCAAAGCGGGGTTTGAGGTGGAGGCTGACAGCTCGCGACCCCCCATGTAATGACCTTGCGACCCCCTGAGCGGTCCCGACCCCCAGTTTGAGAACCTCTGATATAAAGCATGATATACTAGAGCTGGTCAAAACTGGCCATTTTCTTCCCGCCCACCACCATTGCAAAATGTTCAGAATAAAGATTTTATTTTTGTTCAAAACCTTTTGTGAAAATGTTCATTTCTCGACTAACATTTTGAAATACCGTTTTTTTGAAAATTTTCTATTGTGAAATTTTGGTTTGTTTTCAAGGGAAAAATCCCATTCTTACTTTTTATATCCTTCTCACTTCCTCCTCCCCATTGGGGGAAAAGTGGGAGTAGGGGGAGAAGTAGTAAGAAAATGAGGGGAAAAAATGGTTTGGGGGTGACCTTTCTTTTTTTTTTAAAAAAAAAAGCTCCTTTGGAGGGAAAAAAAGGGGGGGGGGGTAGGGGAGAGGTTTAAAAAAAATAGTAAGTGAGCATTTTCCCACAATTTCCAAGGAAAGTTCACACGTCTTTCCCCAAACATTTCTCATTTTTAATTTTTTCTAAAACCAAAGTAAATCTCAAAAGTGAAATTTTTTGGCAAAAATTTTATTCTCTGTGAAACTTCATTTTTCCAACCAACAAGGCAGATGAAAAAAATTCTACCAGCTACACTGAACCCTCTGACGGCACCTTTTTTGGGGGGAGTGGGGACAGGTAATATAAATTGGGTTCTGAACACAAGGAGAAAAAGGACAAGATAATCCCACGGCAGTGTGTAGCAGAAAGCACAGGACTGAAAGTTAGACCTGGTCTACACTAGAGAGTGTTACAGATATTGCTATGTCAGGAGTGTGAACAAAATCCCTAGTGTAGATGCAGTTATAATGGCCACACACACAAAAATCCTTTTGTAGTATAGCTTATTCCATTTGGGGAACTGGTTTAAGCTAGATCAGCAAGAGATCTCTTTTGCCAGAATAAGCTGCATCTCTGCTAGAAGGTTTTGCTATACCTATATTAGCAAACCCTTTTTAAGAGAAGACAGAGCTTCTGAAGTTCTAGGCACTAGATCTGTCTCTGATACTGACTTCCTGCGTGCCTTTGTGCAACACATATCTCTGTGCCTCACTTAATCTATAAAAGGGGACTATGAAAATTACCCACTTTTAAGAAGTACTTTCATGTGAGGATCCCAAAGACATTTATGGAAAATGGCACACCAGGACAAGGATCATTTGGGGCTTGATTCTGTACTCACTGAAGTTAACGGCAAAGGTCCCGTGAGGCCAGCGGTGGAAGATCAGTTCATAATGCAGCAATTCAGGCACTCTTTTTAATCTGTCTCTCCAATCTCTGAAAGAAAGATAACCAAAGTCAGGGCTCCAGTGACCCTCTCAGTACCATTCACTGCTCTCTTGTTAGTCCACATTTATGAATTATTTCCTCTGGGGTAGAGATAACACGCTGTCTCAGAGCCATATTTCTCCCGTGTTACACTCGGGCAACACATCCTACACTCTGCTACTTCCAATGTTTTCTGTCCTTGGCTTTGTGACATTGATAGCTGTATTTTGGATGCCAATGGGGATGGATGTCCTCCTGAGAAGAGATGAATTTGAAGTGACACCCAAGGGATGATTGACACCACATGTAAGTTCTTATTCTGTCAAAGCATCACAATGTTGTTGGTTGTCAGACCCAACCACACTGCCATTGCTTTGCCACAATCCTACTTGATGCCCAATGTCTATCGGGCTTTTCATCTGTTCTTGAGGATGACTGTTCATGAATTCCGTTCTCTGAATTGTACATATACCTTATGCATAGCCTAAAGTCAGGCAGTCTCTTGAAGAGTTCATTTGCTATACAGAGGATACATCAGAATTATTTTCATTTGTTAGAGTTATAAAAGAAGAAGGTCTCCTAAATCCAATTTTCTTGGTTATTTTTAAACCTGTTTTAATTAGGCTTAGGATAAAAAGTCCTTTTGATGCCAAGTTGTACATTTGTGCTAGGCATGAACAAGAGCTGTAAATTTAAGACCTCGATTCTAACTTTCACAAAGTTTATGTGGGTTCAAATGCAGGGTTTTAGCCAACGTAGGAATTGCTCTACCGGATCAGACAGGTGGTCCATCTAGTTCAGTTTTCCATTTCCCACAGTGGTCAACCCTAGCTGCTGCAGAGACAGAAACCCTGTCTTAGGCAATTATGGAAAAACCTACCCACAAGGAACATTTCTTCTTAAACCTCTGTAGTAAGAGATTGACTTAGGCTCTGAAGATGAAGGATTTATACCCTTTAACTTCCTATTATAACAAATCTAAACACTCGTAGTCCATAGGGATCATTATAGAGATAAGGGCCAAACACAATGTATCCCTCACTAATTTGTGCAGCCCCAACAAGTAAATGTTTTCTTTGGTGATCTGCAAAGGTTTATTGTCCATGTATTCAGCAGGGTCAGATCCTGCCAACACTACTGCTGAAGTGTTTACTACTGGGAACTCAATAGAGCCACCCACAGTAGTGAGCATTATGCCCAGTAATAAGTATTTGTAGGATCAAGCCCATAGTAACTAATGCTTGCACACAGTCCAGTAACACATCTGCTCACATTTTCTATGGAAAGATTGAATAAATACCAGTTTTTAAAAACAAACAACTCGTTAACAAGAACATTTTTCCACCAGGTCTATTTTGCACTACGATGCAAGTTCTTTCAAGTTGTTTTAAGCAAGAGGGGACAGATCCTTAACTGGGGTAAACTGGCTCAAGTCCACTGAAGATAATGGAGCTATACTGCACTACACCAGCTGAGGACTTGCCCCAAGATGTTTTTGGTGGGTTTTTCTCCTGTTCACTGCCTGTGGCACACAACATGTCAGTCCTCAGGAGATTAGCCTAACTTATTCGACTCAGTATTGTGGTAGTTGGGTAAAATGTAGTGGCCTGTGGTATACAGGAAGATGACACGGTGGTCCCTTCTGGCTTTAACCTCAATAGGGAATATATGAAATATCTTATTAGATAAATCCATAGGCCCAACAGAAGGAAACAGACCTCTTCCTTGCAAGGTATTCTAGAATGCTGCTCTTTGTACTTGGAGAGGTTCCCAGGGAGCTCATTTTGAGAAGTGAGAGCATGAGAAAACAAAGCCTTCTTTAAAATGAAATTGACAAGGGAAATCTACTATATTGAGTTTTTTCAGCTGGAATCAAAATGCACATCTAGCAAGATTGTCATTCAAAGATGACTTCTCTTTGTGACAGCACAAACTGAACCATGCATACTCTATGCCAAACAGTACATGTAAACATTCACAGTGTCTTCGTGCACAGAGGATTGGAATGGGGTTTTCAAAAATGTCAAGGTACTGCACTTCTTATTTGAACAGAGCTCACCAGGCTTGGAATGAACTGCAACAGTTCCTGAGCCTGTAGCTATGTCACATGCAGATTTTTAGTATATTCCACAATTCCTGATGTCCAGTTTGTTATAAATACATAAAACTGTATTCCCCATCCAATTCAGAACTTCAGCATCCATCTACTTTCAAGTCTGGTAACAAAAACAAAAAAAATGACTAAATGCAGAACTCCAGACACTTCACTTCAAAAAAAGTGGAAGAACACATCTCAGCTACTGCTGATAGAATAATTCAGAGAAAATAATCTAACTTCTTCCTGCTCATGGATGTTGCATGAGTGGATGGCAATTTCCCTCATATTTATGATGAATAAGTGACAACACATAGTTCTGCTGCCCCGGGAACGAACTCTGACTTAGTCCCTGGTTCCATTCTTGCTCAAGGGACCAGGTCCCGCCTTTGACCAGTGCCAGCTTCGCTGTGCTTGCTAGTGTGTTTGAGAGGGGTGAAGAGGGAAGAGTCAAAGCTCTGCCCATTTCCTGCCCATTTTCCCAGAAGGGAAAATAGCAGCCCTACTAAGGCTACTTTCTGCCATTCCCCTGATGTCATGACCTGCAGAACAAATATCCCAAGCAGGGGCATAAAGGATCATCTTCTACCCCCTACTCAGGTACTTGTCCTGTTTGAATTCATTCTACACATTAACTTTATTTTCAAATACACTCTGTAGATTGATGATCAGATCTGACACTGAGTATCTGACACTTAGTATTCAACATTTGAGCGATGTTGCTTGTATTTAGGAAGATAAGTCGCATGGTATTGTTTCCATTTCCCAACTAGAGGGACATAAAAACATACAGATGCTAATGTCCATGCATGCTTTTATTAATAAAATAATTTACATTGAGAGGGGTCAGAAGAAAAAGAATAATTGAGCACATGCAAAAGTCTTACCACCATTTGCAGAAGCCTGATGAAACCTTTTGCTAATCCCGGCAGGGACCCTGCCTTACCTTCCTTTGAGTTTAGAAAACATTTTTCACATTGAGTGCTATCATGGTGCAAATATTTAATTACATATCAAAATGAAAGAACACTATGTTAAAAGACTGTTAAGGTTGCAAAGTCAAGCGCGCCAAATTGGGCAACCTTTAATTCTAGCATTTCCTAAGCAACTTTAATTTAATCTTCTTGTGCCTACATATCATAGTGATACAATCTTTAATTATAAGCTCACATATTTCTTTTCCCCACAGGAGCCCTGCCTCATTCTCTTACAAAATGGACAGTGCTCATTGAATAGGTATCCTCATCATTCAGTGTATGGTCCCACACATTATTTGCCGTACACCATCAAAAGCCTGCACTGAATACAAATTGTTAATGTCCTCATTGGCTTTGAACGGTACTCATAGCACTGTAATATCAGAGTGCTTCAAAGACATTAATGAGTTTTATCTCCACAATACCCCAGGAGATGAGGTGGTATTTTACAGATGGGAAACTGAGGCAAAAATAGATTAAGGCCAAAGTTGTCAAGTGTCTATTAGTTTTGGATGCCCAGATTGACACCCCTAAAACCTGATTTTTTTCAGAGTTCTTAGCATTTTTAATAGCACTTTTTATGTTCAATGCCTAGCTCCTATTGACATCATTAGCAGCTGTGAGCATTCAGTATGTTTTGTGAATCAGAGTCTCCCTTCTGGCCTTAAACTCTATCTCTATGGCTATATCTGCAACCCTAATTTTGAATCGTCAAGGCTGACAGGGTTCTTGCAGCTTAATAATAGAATTCTCTCCAGTAGCTGTTCTTGTAAGTGGGAGATAAATGCATAAGCTACATTTACCTCAGTTACAAAAAAACCCACTACAAATAATATGTATATCTACGTTAAGAATTTACATGGTCCCCATTTTTGTAGTAGATGCAATGTATTTACCCTCACAACAGCCCTGTGAAGCAGGGAAATACCATTATCCCTGTTTACAGACGGGAATCCAAGGCACAGAAAGACGAATGACTTGTCATGGTCACACACAAAGTCTGCAGCAGAGAAGGGAGATGAACCCTGATCTCCCAAGTGTCATGATACCTTGGGCCTCAGGAGATTCCAACCAACACATCCCTGCTCTCACCCAGCCGACAACCAACTGAATGTAGAGACCATGAAACCTGAAACTACTTTGATCGGTCAGGGCTTCCTATTTAAATCCAAAGAGAGGCACAAGAAGTTATCCTCACACTGAGTGGATGCCTGCCTGGCTGCCATATCCAGGGCCGGCTCCAGGCACCAGCGAAGGA
Source organism: Chrysemys picta bellii (assembly GCF_011386835.1). Taxonomy (NCBI): domain Eukaryota; kingdom Metazoa; phylum Chordata; order Testudines; family Emydidae; genus Chrysemys; species Chrysemys picta. Next base: position 43,041,094 of record NC_088803.1, on the reverse strand, counting down.
AGCAGGTGCTTGGGGCAGCCAATGGAAAGGGGCAGCACGTCCGGGTCTTTGGCAGCGGGTCCCTCAGTCCCTGGGAGCGAAGGACCTGCCGTCAAATTGCCACAGAAGAATTAAGTGGCGCATTAGAGCTGCCACCAAAGTGCCGCTTCGCCGCTTGGGGTGGCAAAAAAGCTGGAGCCGGCCCTGGCCATATCAGACCCTGCCTTCTCACCTGACTCCTGGTTCCTGCTTTCCTGACCTGCTCCATTCAAATCATTTCTTTTCTAATCTGTTCGGGCCTGAGCCCATTGACCTCAGCAAGCTTTGCATCAGTCCCTTCGTTACCAAGGTTATAGTGACTATGATCGTCTATCTATTGCATGTGGTGTAATTAAACCCCTTTTCATACCATTTTAAATTTGTCATAGGAACCAGAGAAGGTGAGTTACATGAAATAATAAATGCTACAGAGCAAAATCTTAAATAGCTCAGTCTCAGGCTTGTGATCTCACTGTCTCTCTCCTTTACATAGACAAGGTGCGCTATTAGACCATATTCTGTTAGGAAAAGAGCCAAGCTTTCAAGCAACACAGGTCTCTCCTTTATACTCTTTAGGTTGTATTTCCCGTCATATATTTAGATCAAGTCCAATATCACAAAATTCAACTTTTCACTTTAAATAAACCCCACAAATTGGTCATTATATTATGTTCCATTTGTGGTAATTTTCACAGTTTGCTGGTGAATCCAAACATTTTACAACAGTTGTAGCAATGACTAATCACAAACAGACATGTACTCACAGCTGCCTAGCTATTTATTTCTTGTCTAAACCCAACTATGAATAACTTAAGAACCTTAATAGAAGTGGAATAATAAATACAGTCCAAATATAGGCAGAAATCCAATCCAACCATCACAGCTCTCTTTTAAATCCTCCATCTTTCAACAGTGCTAGCTGCTAGAGCTCTTACTATTGTATAACAAGAATTCAGCAAAAGTGGACTAGGAGAAGCTGGCATAGTTACCCCAGTTACAGCTTTCACCTAGTCTTTTGTTTTCTTAAACTGAGCACACTTATGTTCATCACAAATTCTTTCCTCTTTCGAAGTTATAGCTACAATGGGCTGTTATGTAGGCGAGAACCGCCCCTTGCTCTAACAGGCTTGGACAGAGATAAATCAGAAGTGGGGGGTGGGCGGTGCTGCAGGGTTGCTGCTGCCAGTCTGGCTTTGGGTTTTAATCTCACTTCTGGTATAAAAATAGACTGCTATCCCATGGCTGTGTCACTCCACTAAGCACCCGATCCTGAAGTCAGGAATCTAACTTCCATCAACTTCAGAGCGAGCAAGATACGTAAACCATTAGCGTTCTGTAACAGCGCCCACTCAGAGAAAGACTCTGGAAATGTAAAGCTTTAGAGCTAGATTTCCAGACGAACTGATCAGTTGCATGAAGAACAATGATGGTTGTAGAGCAGGTTTGAGACTCTCAGCCCTGGTCACTTAGGCCTTGCCTCCCACAGAAAATTGAACTGATTTAAGTAAAGGTGAAATTTTTAAACCGATTTGGGTTAAACTGGTACAAAGGGCTGGATGCACAATCCAGCACTGCCAAGCCCAAGCATTCAAAGATCATGATTCACACCCCAAAAAATATATAGCATGAGATTGGCTTAAAAAAGAGTTTGTTGTTTTTATATATAGAGAGAAGCCCATATATATATGGCTTCTCTCTCTATATAAAAACAACAAACTCTTTTTTTATGGGCTTCTCTATTTACCTTCTGGGGTTTGAGCCTTTAAAATGCACTTAGTTTATGTTCTGAAGTTTTTCCTCTGCAGCCACAACATCTAAAAACTTAAAAAAGGAAAAGTAAAAAAGTAAGTTCACTTTCTCCCCTAATCACATGCCTCCAGGAGCTGGGGCTTTAAAAAACAAAACACATACAGCAAATATCACGACTTTCATAAGAAAACTGCAAGAGTTAGGGCTAATCTACACTACAAAGTTAGGTTGGCTTAACTACATTGCTCAGGACTGTGAAAAGCCTTTCGCTGTTGTAGCCTCAAACATGAACCCAGGAGCATGAACCCAGGTCCTGACCTGATACCACTGGCTGAGCTCGCACATCTGTCCATTTTATCCTATGCAGCGGGGAGGGTAGACCAGAATCAGAGAACACTATGGCGGACAGAGAGCAAACTCTAATAGCATGAGGACTATTGGGGCGAGAACAGAAACCACAGCTCCAAGGTTATTGCTGTCTGTGGACAAGGCTCTGATGGTGGCAGTCAGCTGATGAGGAGGAGACAGTATGTCAGTGTTGCAAATAAACCACAAGTGACTGGGAGTTGGCTTAGGAATAAACATCAACTAAGTCGCAGTCACAGTCCTATAAATTACAGGGCTCCTTCAACTCCCATTGACTTCACTGGTAGCTCAAAACTGCTCAGCTCTTCCCAGGATCAGGGCCTAATATAACACTATATTTAAGCTTACTCCCAGTAACTCTGGAGACATTTACCTGTGCCTGGACCTTGTCATGCTATCTGGTCCTTGCCATGGACAAAGAAGAGTCCTTTATGACCAGCCATAAGACCATTCCAGCACCACATCTTGGCATCCTGCAGTGCTCTCTCATGTCTCTTTAGAGAGTACATTTCTTCCTTTACATAGTTAGCTCCAAATTGTTCAATTTGTGGAGCCAGTCCAGCCCCCAGGCTGGCTTGCCAGGGTCAGTTTATCAGATCTAATGAAGACGTTTATGGGTTGATAGACAGATGCTCGATTTTTTGATGGGATAAGGATGTCACATTGTTATATAAGAAACCAATAAGTGCCATTGGCTCCTAAAGCAATAAAGCACTGCTGCATTTCCAAGTTAATTGGCAGAGGGAAGCCAGTTTGCTGGGTGTGTATTTAATCTAAGTCTACTCTACGGATTTATATAGCACCCTACACTATGCTATCTAAGAACTAGAACAGAAGTGATTGCTATTACAATGTATTATTTTTTCTTAGCAATACATTTTGGTTCCATATATAGCTAAGACAGCAAGATGCACTTGGAGGCGTTTATACCTTTCCAGGGTTTTGCATATGGGAGGTAGGAGAAGCAAGCTGGTATGCAGGTGTTCTACAAAGTTAAGGGAGTTATTCCTCTCATTTAATTGGAGGGCTTTGATCTTATCTAAAATTCTAAAAATAGTTCAGGTTTTCCCCCATAAAGAGAGATCTTTAATAAACCATACCACACAACACAGCCTGTCCCAGGTTTGATGCTAGATGCACCACTTTTATCATCCACCCTATGTTAATCCAGGAGTGTTTTGTATTTAAATATTAAGACCCGATGGGGCATGTTTTATGGGTTCTTTACAATGCACCTCTGGTGTGTTGTGAAGCAGGAGACCAAAGGCTGAGTCCCATGGGCTGCCTGAGACATTAATTAGGTGGCCCCATTAAACACTTCCTGGAGTACTTGGCTGTAGTTACAATATCGTTTTCTTTTAAACTTGTTCTTTTCTTCAGCTTATCCTTCCAGATCCTCTAGACCTGAAAGCATCCTCTGCCACTCGAGTTAAGGGTCAGCTCCACTGCTTTGAAGGCAGTGATCAACTCAAAGTCTACACATAGGCTAGCCACAAGAGAGGGACTGAGACCCACTCTCAGCTACATTAGCAGAGCATGCAGGTTAGACATGAGTCGGTTTATGTCCCTAGCTTCTGCTCCTTCCACTGGTGATTTCCTCAGGTTGAAGCTCTCAACTCTCCCGCCCTTGAAACTCCCAGGGCCCGATTCTCCTCCAGCTTGCACCTTGTGTCATCATTCACACCTGTGGGTCTAAAATGCTACCACCGGCATATGTGAGAGAGTGAAGAATCCAATTGGGTAGCGTTTTACATTCACTTTGCACAGGCTCTAAATGATGCTGCAGGGGACAAGCCTAGTAGTGGCAAATCAGGCTCACAAAGTCCACCCTTGCTGTCCTGGGGGCCACTCCCCTGAGGCCACCTTCTCCTCAGGCAGATTCCCAGATCCATCCCCATTCCCACTGAACTCACTGCATTATATCCTGTGACATGATTTGCTGATAGTGTTTAATTTTTGCTATCAGAAGAAGTCAATTGTTAGGAAGTGACAAGGTAGAAGAAAAATTCAGATTCCACTAAATCATTCCCAGCGAGTTACCCTGTTGCTACCGAATTAGGCAATGTCAATCTATATTTTTAAAGGCAACCCTGTCTGTGTAGCAGAGGCACAGAGAGATGGCAGTTGACAATGCTGACTGGATGACAGTTTTTGGCAGCAGTTTCAGCTGTCTTGTTAGGTTTTTCAGATTAATCAACCCCTTTGGAACACTGAACAGATCAGAATAATCCTTCAATCCAAGATCTTTTGTGAGGGAAGAGAAGTCACCACTAACTGAGACAACAGCATGAAAAGTCAGTCTTCCTAAAGAAACTCCGTATTGGCGCCTACAAAGGCCCATATCAAGACAGTATTTAAAGTTAATGGCCTGTCCACATCACCACCTAATATATTAGCATAGACAGTGGAATATTCTCTTTGTTATGGGTTTTGTTCAACTCATTTCTGAAAAAGCATCTTCTCTCTTCCCTTCCATCCTCTCCTGGTTTGTTGTATGACTTTTGTTTACCCCTTTCTGTTGTCAGAAATTAAAAAATGGACAGTCTCCCCCAAGCAAAATGTTCACTCCATACTATTTAGAATAATGCACAGCTGCTTGGTTCACCTGGTTTAAGCACATTATTCTTTAATGTTCAATTTCATAGAAATCCTAGAAAAGTAGGGCTGGGAGGGACCTTGAGAGTCTGAGGCAGCGCTGAGGCAGGATGAAGCATACCTAGACCATCCCTGACAGGTGCCTGTCTAACCTGTCCTTAAAATGATCCAGTGACAGGGATTTCGCACCCTCCCTTGGTAATTTGAACTGTCTAGAAAGAGTCAGGTAATTTGTATTCTCTTAAAAGCCATTCACCATCATCAGATTTTCAGAAACTCCAGCAGCCTATCTCAACCCTTTGTTTTTGTAGGAGTGGAACTATTTCAGATTCAGAAATTTAAACTCCGTCTCTCCTCCCATCTATTTTCGATTTCCTTCATTTCCTGTCTGCAGTTCTTGAATGCTATTCATAGAATCATAGAAGATTAGAGTTGGAAGAGACCTCAGGAGGTCATCTAGTCCAACCCCTGGCTCAAAGCAGGACCAATCCCCAACTAAATCATCCCAGCCGGGGCTTTGTCAAGACAGGCCTTAAAAATCTCTAAGGATGGAGATTTCACCACCGCCCTAGGCAACCCATTCCAGTGTTTCACCACCCTCCTAGTGAAATAGTTTTTCCTAATATCCAACCTAGACCACCTCCACTGCAACTTGAGATCATTGCTCCTTGTTCTGTCATCTACCACCACTGAGAACAGCTGAGCTCCATCCTCTTTGGAACCCCCCTTCAGGTTCAAATCCCCCCTCACTCTTCTCTTCTGCAGACTAAATAAGCCCAGTTCCCTCAGTCTCTCCTCATAAGTCATGTGCCCCAGCCCCTTAATCATTTTCATTGCCCTCCGCTGGACTCTCTCCAATATTGCTGTTCACTAAACAGTTGCAATCTTTCACACCAAGAGTGGTTGCATTTCAATGGTAGGTAACATGAGCCACACATTAAGGCTACGGGAGTGGATGACGGGGGTTGGATCACTCAATGATTGCCTGTTCTGTTCATTCCCTCTGAAGTATCTGGCATTGGCCACTGTCAGAAGACAGGACACTGAGCTAGACCAACCATCGATCTGACCGAATATAGTATTAATTTAAGGGATTCTGTTCTCTGCCATGAGTAGACACCCTTTGAATGGGATATACTGCTTTAATGGATGATTCAGATAAAATGTGCCAATGATGTGAGGCATTTTACCATCTAAGATGTGTTTGTCACAGTCAGCTTTGATAGCAGTAGCCCCCAGAAATCCCATGAGAGAAAAGATGACTCAGTCCTGTACAGACATTTTACACATCCAGACAGTCTTGCATACATAAGAAATACTTCATACAAAAAAAAATGACCTCTGACTTTTTGTGCCTCTGCTCTATACTGTCATAAACAAGACCATCATTTTAAAGAGATGCTGTCAAATTAAATTTGGCCTAGTTTTTAAATTTGATTTAAAAAATAAAAATCTTTCCACAATTCTATTAGTCTTAAGTTTTATGAAACTATTATTTTTAAAAACATATTCCAGTTCAAACAAAGAAATATGAGCTATTGCTTTTGAAACCCTAATCCTGCAGCATTAAGAACTGGAAGTGAAACTGACTACATACAAATATGAAACTGACTTAACTGATTTTTATCATCCAAGCTTAAAATAGTGTAAAGAGTAAACAGAATACAGATACTGACAAGGAAATTGGATTTTCTATAATTCTTTCATTTAAGTTCTCTTTTGGGGGACAACATGTGACTTAAGTTGGCAGTGACTTTGTAATTAAGGAAGTTTAATTAGTAAGAGACATGTTTGATCATTGGAGCTGGGCAAATACCTCAGAAAAATTATGCAAATAGTTGCTCAAATAAAAAAAGGCTTCAATTCTGGGCCTTGTCTGTGCACTTTCTATTAATATTTTAGTGAATGAATTTACTGTCAGTAATGGAAATTATTTTTTTTTTCAAATCCTACAGAATATTCAGACAGCAAATTTTGAACCAGGGTTATGCCCACCCAACTACGGAATTAAAACTAACCAGTGCAGCTAGAATTTCAAATATCAAATAACTAACAGGCCAAAAAAGTTTTCCAGAACTTATTCAGCAAAAAATAAAGTTGAAAAATAAAATTGTCAGCTGCTAACCAATTAAGATAGTTCTTTTGTCATTTGGGCATCTGCCCATTTGGAACAGATACCACTAACTCATTTCAAGCAGACAAAGAACAAAAAACAAAACAAAAAGGCTCACGGCAACAACTTTCAGTCATTAGCAGTCCAGGTCAGATTCAAGCCAGCATCCTTAAATTAAAAGGCGGTATATCACCTGTGCCAGAGAGTCTCTGTGACGTTGTGCAGTCTATATGGTTTTATAAAAACTTGATAATCAATATAATGTAACTGAGCTGGTTTTAGAGAAAATACGGTAATAAGTGAATGTAACGTAACTGGGATATGCTTCATGCAAAAGGTCTCTTGTAAGGTATCATTACAAAGCTTATAATCTACTGAGTATGATCATCTGATTTGTATAAATGTACCACTCTTGTATCTAAAACTAGAAATATAAAATGTAACTCTGAGGGCCTATTGTAATTGTGTAAAGTGTGGACCATTAATGATGGTTTGGAATCTTGATGACTCCCATTGTCTGCAGATGGCTGTATTTACCTGTGAGTCTTCCTGTATATGTGTGTGCTGGCAAGTGAGTAATGAAGTCTTGCAGTGACATGTGATCATGTCACCTGAACTGGAATCCATCTTTAACCTGGTGCTTTTCCAGTGAGGGGGGGTGGAAACCCAGAGAGACAAAGAGTTCCCGCCTTATGCAAAAGATATATAAAGGGGGGAAGAGAAGAGAGAGGGAGAGGAGCCATCATGAAGAATCCCCTAGCTACCACCTGAGCTGCAACAAGAGCTGTACCAGGGAAAAGGATTGTGCCCAGGCCTGGAAGATATCCAGTCTGAGAAAAACTTACTGAAGCATCTCTGAGGGTGAGATTATCTGTATTTAGTTTGATTAGGCATAGATTTGCGCATTTTATTTTATTTTGCTTGGTGACTTACTTTGTTCTGTCTGTTACTACTTTGAACCACTTAAATCCTACTGTCTGTATTTAATAAAATCACTTTTTATTTAGTAATTTACTCAGAGTATGTATTAATACCTGGGGGAGCAAACAGCTGTGCATATCTCTCTATCAGTGTTATAGAGGGCGAACAATTTCTGAGTTTGCCCTGCATAAGCTTTATGCAGGGTAAAACGGATTTATCTGGGTTTAGACCCCATTGGGAGTTGGGCATCTGAGTGCTAAAGACAAGCACGCTACTGCGAGCTGTTTTCAGGTAAACTTGCAGCTTTGGGACAAGTGATTCAGACCCTGGGTCTGTGTCTGGAGCCAGACGGGAGTGTCTGGCTCAGCAAGACAGGGTGCTGGAGTCCTGAGCTGGCAGGGAAAACAGAAGCAGGGGTAGTCTTTGCACATCGGGTGGCAGCTCCCAAGGGGGTTTCTGTGATCCAACCCGTCACAGTCTCCCCCACAAAAGATAGGTTGAAGACCCCCATAAACCATGGGCCCTCATTTCAGAGTCTCCCTTTAGCCTGTAGTGAGTAGAGAGACTTTTCTGAAGTAGAAAACCCCACCCACCATGACGTTTACTGACAAAGACATATTAAAATCTCATGGTTCCTGTCTCAGCCAGTCAGCCATGTGGTTTTCAGAAACTATCCTTATGAACCTGAGACTTCAGAAACATTGTAGAAGCCATTTCCCTGCCTATGGGGAATTTCCACTGACCTAGCAAAGTGCACTCTATCCTTGCAATTTCAGTTAAAGAGCGGGGCATCATTATTAGTTAAGCACCAGGAACGCTCCTCTAATTGTAAAAGACACAAAATAAGGACAAATTTTTGCAAGGGAAGGCTTACAGTCTGGTTCATTCATGACTGCGCCATAGGACTGCACAACAGTTACGCTTCATTGTGTACCAATTTGAGCAAACAGAAACCTTGGCTTGGCTACCTTTAGGGTTTCTTTTGCAGTATTTGCCCAGGAGAGTTTTATTGTTGCTTTTCTGGATGATTTTCTTTGGCGCACACACGCACTTTATTCCTTTAATGGGTTATTTCCCACAGTATCCAAAAAGTAAGTCAAAATAAAGAGAGTCATATTATTGTTGTTTTTAAATTGACTTTAGCCTCTTTGGTGTTGGTGGATAATTAACTGGTTTATTTGGTCTGGAACATGGATGGGCCCTACCATTGTGAAGGAGATTGAGAATCTAAACTTGAGTCCAAGTTTTGCAAAATGATTACCTATCTCCTTAGTGGACTGATCCGGAACCTCAGGTGTCAACACCCCCAAGCTTTGGGGTATTAGAAATCTGGTTTCAGGTTTTGTTGCTAGTGTCCATCTCTAATTTGGTGTAGGTTAAGGATCTTCATAGCCCTAGCGTGGTGTACTGGGTTCTGGGTGAAATCCTGCCACTAAGGAAGTCAGTGGAGTTCGGATTTTGTCCTGTATTTTGTCTTATGAATTTTCTACATACTGCATCTTTAGATTGAGACAAGTTGGAGGCAGCTGCAGATTGTTGGTGATACAAAGTGATCTCAGAGATCCAACTTTTGTTTTCTTCTTTTGTTGTTCTTTTAATATAAAAAAGGTCATTCTGATTGAGACTATAGGAGAATAGCTTCTCTTCCGGTACCAGAAGAGGTAACAAGGAGTTCTCTACTTCAACAGAATTCTTAAGAGTGACTATTATATAATACAATCATTAAAATCCATCAGCATTATAGCAGGAACACAGTATGCAGATTTCCTGGCACCCAGGAAAGCGTATGGCCGGCACGACTCAAGCAACTCTGCAATATGTTTAGACTGGAAGACAGAAGACCTGGGGTTTATTCCTGGCTCTGCTACTCCCTCACTGTGTGACCTTGGATATGTCACATCACCTCTTTATGTCCCAGTTTAAATAGCTGGGAAACGGGAATAATACTTACCCACCTTCATAGAGTACTCTGACCATGTTTTATAAAGAACGTACCTTAGTTATAGATTACTTTATTATACAAGCAGTTTCCTGGAACCATATTAGAAGAAATACAGCCACATGTGCACCGTCCTGGACAGTATAACAGTATTTACTACAGATAAAAATTCATTGCTACAATTTACATATTTAGATCAAAAGTGAATTTTTCAGCAGTTTTTTTTTTATTCTTAATTTGATCCCCTTCCTACTTCTTTATAATAGAAACCGTATTTTGGATTTCCACATCTCTTAAGCCATCATGGAAAAAGATCTTATGTATAACAACTGCTATGCATAGAAAATGTGTCCTTTCAACAAACATTCTTGGGCTGGTTTATTCCCCAGAATGCCATGGTGTTTGGAGTGGACATCACAAGTGAAATAATGATGCATGAAGGTTTTAATCTCCTGTAATTGGAAATTATTTCCAGAAAGAACAGAGGTGTACAAATAGCACCTTCTCAGCATGAATGTCTGTTACCCAAACAGATGTCACCCAGTTAATCCATCCAAGCAACTCTGCTCTCCAGTCAAAAAAGCAGGGCAGAGCTGCTTGGGCAGATTGACAGAGCGAGGTCTGATTGAGGAGCAGACATCTGTGCCAGAACAGTAGCCTGCTCGCTTAGGCTAGGCTTTTTATGAGCTATGCAGTTCAATTTCCTAAACACAAACCAAAAATTCAAAATAAATATAGACTGCTCTTAGCTTTCAGTAACACCCACACGCACTCACAAGCAATGTGATAGGATGCATCGTTATAGCTGGAGCTTTGAATAGCAGGTATATTCACAAACCCTGCCATCCAATATTCATTAACACTGAGAATTGCACAGATAAATCCCAGTGAACGGAGATGAAGAATTTACCGCATTCGCCCCTATTAGAGGGGCCAAGTATTGAGACTGACCCAACTGAGGCTGACTAGAAAAATCAACATTTGTTTCTGACACTGATCTATGCAATGGAACAGGGTTTTAATTTAGGGCAGTTTACATCAGAACAACAACATCTGTCATCTACTGTGCAAGTGCAGTAATTACTGAATCTGTTACATGGGAAAGGAATACCTGATGTTTCGTTTACACAGACAGATCTCAGTCTGTAATCCCAGGGACACATTTGCAGAGACAGACAGTGACATTCCCACATGCAGCCCCATCTCTGGGATCCTGCTACTTTCCATCCTCCACTATTAACTCACTAATTTCCACCACTCATTCTTTGTAAATGCTCTATACAAAAGCAGAATCTGTAACAACATGTTCCTACAACCTCAAAAGTAAACACTAGTCAACCTATTGCTTCCAATGTCCCAACCTACTTAGAATGCAACAATACACCATTTCTCTGTCTGCATGGTAAAAAGAAGTGGGATAGGCACAATCTAGGAATTCAGGAGTTTTCCATATTCAATTTTTTAAAATACTGAGAAACATTTCATTGTATTTATAATTAAAATTATAAATTAGCCTGAAGAGTAGAGTTTGGATCCAAGCCCAAGCTTCCCCCCAAAATTGGGGGAATTTTGCATATGGGATTTTGGTCCAGGCCCATTTCTATTTGGATTTGATTCAGAAAGCTAGGCAGCCTACAGAAGATATGTAACACTTTTACTTGCAAATACACTGGAGTCTATTACAAGGATGAAACCCATAAAAGAAAACTTTCCATCAAATCCAAACATACGTAATTGCACTGTTGAGATCCTTTTAAAAGTATCAATTTCCTGATCCTTAAAAAAAAAGTAAAGGAAAATTACATGTTTGTAAAACCGCCTGTACCAGCCTGGACTGTCTTGTGAGACATGATGAGGCCCAGAGAAGTGCCAGTAATTCCTGCATACCTTGAAGTGCAGAATTGTTTCAGTGTATTGTGTTGTTTTTTCAATTGAAGAGGATGTGGAAAATGACTTCTGACCCTTAGGATTAAATAAATAGTTTGAAACCCATTTCAGCAAATTGTTCCCCCTCTTATTAGCCAGGCCCTGCACAGCTTTTGCCTACAACTGGTTTGCATTCAAAGAAGTGGACATGGATCCATTTTGCATGTGCAAACCCCATAGTAGCGTACACAAGTAGAAGGGTGTCCACTTCTCCAATCTGTATCTGCAAATGGCTGTTTGCCTGCATAAAACTAATGTGTGCTGCAGTTAATTGTGTACACAAGAGCAGGGAAGGCGAGGTTGAATATTTGGCCTAAAGTATATATTTTTCTTTAAGCAAACCAAACATCAAATTTCATGGACCAATGAGTCCAACTCCTGCTAGAAGCATGATTTCTCATATGCATGGGAAATGTATGGTAATGTGCAAACATTAAAGGCCCCAATTCAGAAATGCACTTATCTTTAAACATGTGCTTAAAATCCCATTCAACGGGACTTAAAATGGGAATATTTTCTCCCATCGGCATAGGTAATCCACTTCCCAAGAGGTATTAACTAGATCTACAGAAGAATTCTTACATTGACCTAGTACTGTCTACACCAGGGGTTATGTCAGCTTGACTACATTCCTTTGGGGGTGTGAATTTTTCACACCCTTGAGCAATGCAGCTGGCTAAACTTAACTTCTTAGTGTAGACTCAGCCTAAATCTAGGGTTTCCAAAGAAGCCCAAGGGATTAAGGCACTCACACACTTCTGGGGGGGGAAATACAAACGCAAACACCAATGGATGTTGAATGCCTCGCTCCCTTAGGCTCCATGGAAAACTTCGGCTGAAAATGAGCCCTGAGGAGTTTACAACGTAGTTTAGAAACATGATGCATGGAATTGTAGTTCAGATGCAATATGAGAAGGTGGAGAAATCAAGAGTGTGCATAGCAAAAACTGAAAGCTTTGCAAAAGGAGTGGACTGTAAGGAGATGCTTGAAGGAAGATGACACTTCAGGAGAAACTGTTCCTTGCGTAAGCAAGGGGGCATAGAATCTTAAAAAATGGAGGAAGCAGACATTTTTTGTAATCAACAGAATCAGTCCTTTTATATGGGTTGTGGTTACAGTCTCATGATGTGACTGAATTTGTAGCTGCTTATGAAATTTCTGAATGGATCTCTTTATAGTCAGCTCCATTGAGAATACGATTTATACTTTGAGATTTAGAGGGGCCAACCAGTGGTTAAGGAGGAAGCGTGAATGGTGATGGAGAAATGTCTTTTTAGTAAAGTATCTTTTGCATCTGCATTTAAAGGGAAGCGTCTCAGTGTTCTTAGAGAGTGGGATTGTGTGTTCTTTTTACACTACAAACCTTGTAGCATTTCCCCCCAAGAAGTACATGATGGTTGATAATTTGCTCACACGGAGCAAATATAACCATTTCAATGCAACTGAAGTCAGTGGAGTCACAGCCATTTAATCCAAGACTGTCCATAGGCTTTAAAACAGGTAAATATAAAATGAAATACAATGCTCTAAGCTAATTGACATTACAAACTGAGTCCTTCTTCTTACAAAATATAGGGCCTTAAGCAATTAAATTAATTTTAGATCACCATTATCTTGCAAATTTTGCAAGTAAACACACACCTTAACCCAGGCATCCTTCAACTTGCAGACTGAAAGAACAACTTCATCAGCAAACAATCCCTAGGAGAGCCAAGGAATAATGGCGAGCTGATTTCATTGCACTGCATTGCTATATTTGCATCTTATCATTCAACACACCATCACATATACAAGGTCTTCAGCATGGATATTGCAATGTCAAAACATCATGACTCTCTACGATTCTACTCAATACAACATCACTTCCTTCTCACCCTCCTGAGAGCTTTCCTCTAGAATCCCAAACTCCTGGATGCTTGGAAGGGCAGATAGGAATTTTGGTATCTCTGGTCTTTTTGATCTGTATTGTTTACTTATTTGGTGACTTCTTCAGATGAATGGAGGCAACTGGGCTCAACTCACTCTGTCTCTTCTGATATCGACACCTGAGACAGACTCCATGGTTGCAGTGTTGTCCCCTTCAAGAACCACCTGCAGCTCTAGAGCTTCAAGTGAAGTTTCGCAAGAAAAACTGATGAGGCAGCAATAAGTTATAAAAGATCATCTACCCGGGCCTTCCTTTCTCCTTTGAGTAGAAGCAAGCAGGAGGTGTTTCAGCTAGAGTAAATCCCTCATTCTTTACAATGGAAAATTCAGAAAGATGCTTTTATGAAAATCATGAGCGGATGCAGCTCTGTTCTGACACATCTCATCCCACTCTCTCATCTCATGTCATGACATGACTGATGAACATACCCATGCCCTGTTGCCAAAACTCCTGGAGTCAATTAATGTGCTAGCAAAGGACACTTCGGAAAGGTAAGACTCTAAATTTGTGCATTCACTTTGGAAGTGTCAATGAGGTCGGTTTAAGGGATGATCTGATTGCAAGTGAAGTTGGTTGCTCAACTGAGCACACACTGTGGCAACTTTTGCATAACTAACAGGACCTATTAAATTCTTCCCAGAAAGGTTAGGATTAAGTTACACCCATTTGCGTGTAATCAATTAAGAGACCTTAATCTTCTCAAACAGTTTCTATAACTCAGTCCACAGGTTCAGGCCTGTTTCTTATACTGCAAAGTTTAAAATAAAAAAATAAATATTTTAGAGAAACAATTAATGCTATAAATATGAAGAGCTAATTTCTGTCTCTATTCAGGTTTTATGACAGGACAAGCATGAATTAACACAGACTCTGCAGTGTATTTTGCACCCTTGTCCAGGCCAGCTTTAGGCTCCAGCAGCAATGCTGTCAACAGGATAAAGAGGGAAATAACCAATCAGCCACAGGGAGAGAGAACCATAAAACACATGGACCATATCCCAGAATACTTCCCCATTGCTCAATATGCAAAAGGACCTGCTGAGGGCCTCTAGAGGTGCCCATTCTGTGTGGTGCTGAGGCCAGTCTGAACAGAGACTTGGCAACGTGTGAATCCACCCTTATTTTGGCAAGCCCCAAAGCCTGCCAAAATTTACCTCCAAATTTAAAGAAGAATCTAGAGATGATAAATAATGCTAAGATTTAGTAGAAGACCAAAAGATGTTTACACAGTTATTACCTGCTCTCCTATGAAGTCAGAAGATCTCCGACCATTTGAACCACAAAAAGTGTTGATTAGTCTTTGCTGGACATAGTTTGTGGCTTATAGCATGAAAAGTCCTGGTATTGTTTCATGCCAAAGAAGAGTTTAGAAGTCACATCTGTATTTGTTTCTTGGATCCACTACTCTAGCAAGTGAGTCATCCCCACAAACCTTAAATTACTTTTCATCATACATCAAACATTGTAAAAACACACCACTAGTGTCCGGAAACAGGTCAAACCAAAGTGGAAGAATGGCTTGTGCTAGGACTTAGCACTTACATAAGGGCGCACGCAGTGTCCAAGCTTCTTGGAATTTCATATATATGTAGTGTCATCAAATCACAGTTGAATGCATCAAGGTGGGCAAGGCTCAGCTTAAGTTAACAAATAAATGTTGATTTGTGACAGCTGTTTGCCAACTGAGAAAACTATTTTGAGAATTGTATTGTGAAAGACAATGGCTTTTAAAATACATTGAAAGATCATATAACTTCTTTTAACATATTTCATGCCATGGGAACTAGAATTAGAGAATGTCAGGCAGATTTTCAGAGTGTAGATGTAGACCTGTGAAAACAATGGATTTTTTTTGGTTTGCTGGCAATTATGAAAAATTCAAAAAAAAAAAATTGGGTCAAATCAAACATGAAATATTTCAACATTTTTGACAAATTGAATTTTTTATATTTTGGGTCCATTGAAATTGTTCTGACACAAATCAAAACATTTTGTTTCAATTTTAACCACTTAAGGATGTTTAATTTTTTGGAAAAACAAAGGAAATTTTGAGACAAAGTAGTTTCAACCAAACAAAAACAAATCATAACAAAACATTGAATTTTTTTTCACTGAAACAATTTGGCCAAAGTAACACAAATATATTAAATTCTTCCCTGTTGCAAAATTGACGCATTTTGCCCAGCTCTATTTAGATGTACAGTGCATGTATGCAAAATGAGCATGGAATTTGTGCACCAAGAACCTGGTTCAAAGCCTTATTCTATTAGACTTGGATCAGGCCCCCAATCTGCATGCACAGTAACCACAAGTGCGTGGGAAAAAAGGATTTGTATGCACAGATGACCCAAACTGATTAACAGCTCATGAACCTGCGATTTACATGGGCAAATATGGTAATTGTGGGCTAAATCCAGGCAACCTCACTCATGACAAATAGGTCCTTAGTCCTCAAGAAGTCATGCAGATTCTTGCAGATTTAGGTTTTAATCAACATGAGTGAGGATCTGACTCTTAGATACACAATTGCACACATTCTGCCAGTACAATTACACATTTATACACATTGAAAAGCTGAATGGAAAAAGTCATTTTTTTAACCATATAAAAGGGAAAAAGCCAAGGAGCGGAGGAAATCTGCTCAACTTTTGTTCTATAAACTTTGGGTTTCATTCTAATTGCTAGGGAGATACATAATACCGGCCTTTACTATACATTTTCTTTTGACTATATTCTAAAAGCCACAAATAATGTAAACACCAGCATCTCTTTAGTAATTTCCTTACATTGGTAAACACTAAACTGCAGCATCCAACCATAATCACAAAGAAAATAAGTCTACAATTGTATTTCAAGCTACATTGTTATTACCGTGTTTGTGGACTATATATTTGATAAGTGTTTTTCAGAAAGGAAATTTGATAATTTGCTAAAGTTCTATTGCAAGGGAAAGCTCTAAATCCACTGCCCTGCCCAGTATCAAGTTCTAGGTTAGAGACAACTACACTCAGAATCCACATTAATGGACAAAAAAAGGGAGTCTGCTATTTGAATACCTATTTTAGGGCATAAGTGAGATTAGAAACTGAACCACAGTGACTCTTACTCATGTTCACAGGACTGAATTGATACCACGTATGTGTTTGGCAAAGGAATGTCCCTCCTGCTGTATTTGCAAAGGCCTTGAGGTTTTCTCTCCGCACATGAGTTGGAATCTTCCATTCGGATCAGGTGGATATAGATGTGATCAGTTTTCTGCTCTGATAGGGTGAGGAGGAATGACCCACTACTTGTGACCCTTGGAATTTCCAGTCTTCTGTTTCTGCTCAGCTTGTGACTTACAAAGACAAAAGCCGCTATTGACATGTTTGAGTAGTTTATTATGTGCCCCATTTACACATAGTGCCTGGGTGCCAATACAAAAATGAAAAAGAAATCTCTCTGGCCAAACAGCTAAATCACACTGTCCTCCTTTGCTCCTTCTCTTGGTCAGTAGGTACCCTAACCAGTAACCCTCCTCTTCCCAACCAACCAATAACAAATCCCCTGCTAGCTTGAATACCAGATTAAGTGGATACCACTTGCACCTCATCCTGAATGTTGCAGGACTCTGACTCTGTTGGAGAGTGAACACCAAAGCCGAGGGCCTTCCATTGAAGCTGCCCCTCCACCAGGAGCTCAGCCCTGGGAAAGAAACAAGAACATCCCACAATGCCACATAAAAGAAAAGCAGAATCTTTCCCAGTGAAAAGTCACTGTATACAACAGAGCAAATTCTGGCTCCATCTCTAGACAGCCATGAAGCAGAACCAGTGTAGCAGGACCACATGTGTGTGTGTGGGGGGGGGGGTAAAAAACAGAGATCTTTGAGCACTCGCACTCACCCCTAGTTTGGAGCCCCACTTGACTGGGAGCAGGGGAGAGTGGGACCAGAGACTCTAAAGCTGCATGGATTTTCTTTTCCTGCCTCCCACGGAGGATGTTTCTTCAACCACTTAGTGTAATCAGTAGAGCTATGCAGGGGGTGAATATTCTGTTTCATGAAGGATTTTGAAATTTGGCTTAATTCCAAATCAGAATGAAACTCAAAAATTCCTAAATTCTCCAAAGCAAAATTCAAAAAATAGTTCTTTTCAGGTTAAACTGAATGTTTCAGATTCCAGCTTTCTTCCATAATATAAATATAACACCAAATGAAGAGGTTTTGAAATGAAAAGCAATTGCAAAACAAAAGTATTGAAACTTTGTTTTCCATTTTTCCTCCAAAATGAAATGTTGCCAAAATTAACATAATTTCACCAGGAGTTTCGAGTTTGACTGAACCTGCATTTCTCCAACAGAAAATGGTTCCATCAAAGTTTTTCCGACCAGTTCCAGTAATTAATCTCCTTAAGGTGGCTCCACAGCCACTGCACAACCTGGGACAGACAAACTGTTACCTGGTGTGTGCACTGGGTTCTAGGCAGGGCCAGCCCTAGTTGTTTTGCCACCCTGATCGCCCTGGGGCCACGGGGGAAACAAAGGCTGAATAGTGAAATTGGATCTGTCTTTTTAAATAGAAGAAGTTCTTGAGTCCCTGTGTCTATGTACTTTAGGTACTTATACGGCCCCTCATCCCTGCCCTATGGGAATACCTCACAATCTTTAATATATTTCCCCTCACAACACCCCCGTGAGGTAGAGCAGTGCTGTTGTTCCCATTTGACAGAGAACAGAGAGAGAGAGAAATCTAAAGCCCAGCTCCTGAAAGGTATTTAGAGTCCCACTGATCTCACTGACTTGCCCAAGGTCACATATGAAGTCTGTGGTGGACAATGAAATTGAACCCAGGGTCTTCTTTGTCCTAGGGTAGCCCTCTACCCTCTAAAAGGCCATCCTTCCTCTCATCGTCATAGTTCATAGGCTCATTGTGGTAGGGATGAGCAAATCGCAGTGTCTGGAGGTTTTGTAAACACCAGGTCTAGGTTGAAAGGATTGGAACAAATATCCAAACTCAAAAAAAAGAACTGTTTTGCAGTCACATCAAGGATTGTCCCTCCCCTCGGCCAAGTCAAGTCAAGGTTTTTAAAGCTAAAGCCTATGTATTCAAGATAGCCAAACGCTGTCAAAAGCAAGGCTAGCAAGAGTATCTGCTGGACACAGTAAAGGGTGCATATGTGTCTCCTTTCCCCCTCCAGATTCTCTCTCGCCGTGCCCTCACCCTCCCCGCTCCGTACACACTCACACACCCCAGACTCTATTTCACTCTGCCCCTCTCTGCTGCATTTTTCATTATGCTAAAGGCTTAAGAGCTGGATACACCTCCCACTCCTAGACCTCTTGGATGATTTTTGTCCTAGTTCCCATTGCCTTACATTTCTCAACATTGAATTCCTCCAGCTCCCTGTTGATCCAAGTCACTCGGAGTTTGATTACCCTCCTTTGTATTGCTTGACTTCCTGACCCTATAGGTTATGGTTAATCCGACCCTCTCCCTTCCATCAGAGGGCACTTCTCAGTTAACATTAGAATCAATCCTTTTAGGGCTAGTGGTGTAAAAAACCCTGGAAAAAAATCCTCATACAGCACAAAGCCATAGGTTTGTTCCAGAGCAATTATGATCAAAACGATGGATCTTGCCAGAGGTGTCAATTGACAAATTTTTGTTCCTAACACTGCCATAGGGTTTCCTTCATACCCTTTAATTGCTTAAATCTTACTTAAGGAATATGGTTCAAACAAACAAACATAAAAAAGTTACAACAACGTAGCATGATCTTGACATTCAAGATGTCAGAACCATTATAAAACCTTTTATTCCAGAATGATGTCTTTTGTGCTTAGAGGCATGCTTGCTATTCATAGATCTACTGCTCAGCTGTTCCAGTTTTTAGTTCTGCATAAATGCCCACTCATTATGTCCAGAGGGTTTTGCCTGTAGCTTTGTGTTTGTAGCCTTGAGGCAAATGTCTTGATGGCTTAGGGAACTCGTAGCGAATGACCAAACAACATCGGATTTTCCACAGCAACAAAGCCATTATGGGACAGCATTTCTATGTAACAGCACCCTTCAGTGTGCAATCATTATAACTAAGGATTTAACCAGGCTCTGGGGACATAACAAAATCACTTTGAAGCCAAAAATCCACAGTGAAATGTTAAGCATCAGATTTCAGCAATGCTTCTCAGAACTGCTCGAGTCAGGCAGCTTTGTCAGCTATAGCAAAACCAAATTAGGAGAAGGAATCTTATGACCATCTCAAGAATGAGCCCAAATGTTCTGAACTGGGTGTGCAAATTTGAGAGATGCATGTACATCATTTGCACACACAATTATCACGATTTCGTGTGGAGCCATAGTAAGTGTATGCACAAATAACCAATCACGTGTTTAACTGGCCATTCGCATTTACTGTGGTGGTTTTGGCGGGGGGGGGGGGGGGGGCTTGAACCACAAGTCATGGTAATTGAACACATTTCTGGAGTTGTTAGTCATAGATATTTGAGGAAGCGCTTAGTTCGGGTGTGGTGATTGCAAAGGCTTGTGGGAAAGGTTTGTCATATACTTTATTACAAGAGCTAGCCACATCCTAGCTCATACAAAGTATTTTACAGCAAACATCAAACTTGTAACTATCTTATTGTTGCAAAAGTGACTCATTATTGAGAGGTCACAAGCGGCTGTTGAGATACACTGGAACTGAGACTCAATAAGGTATCCCATAAGGATTAAGCAACAGAGGGTCCTGTGGCACCTTTAAGAACCTCACCCACGAAAGCTTATGCTCCCAATACTTCTGTTAGTCTTAAAGGTGCCACAGGACCCTCTGTTGCTTTTTACAGATTCAGACTAACACGGCTACCCCTCTGATACTTGACATAAGGATTAAGAAATCTTGTTGGCTTGAGACCATAACCAGTGCTATGTCAGTATTTTAACAATGCAGGTCTACTGCAATCATTGCTGAAAGAATCCAACAGATGAACAAAAAACAATGTGTTGCAAACCACCAGTGGCCTTAGCACAGGACTGAGAACCAGGTGCTCTCAAATCCTAGCCTCATTTCCAAACTGATTTCCCTCTATGGCCTTGGGCAAGCGATATTACCTCTCTGCCTTAGTTTTCCCCATCTGTAAAATGGGGATGATACATACCTGGTCAGACTACTAATCACCTGCATGTGCTTCCAGAGACCTTCACAACTAGAGCTGGGCAAATACTGTAAAAGATTGCATATAAATATTGGTTCAAGTTTGGAAATGAATTCACTTTTGCAATGCTCATATCACTGTTTGTGACCAAGCAGGCAAACAAATGGGCACAGCATCATTTTCAAAGCGGTAAGTGTATTAGCAGACAATGAATTTTAAGCTAATACACGTGTCTGAAATGACCATACATTTATCCCATCAGGTAACAGAAACAGCACCATGCAGCTTATCAAGCCAAGAATCGCATCAGGAGTTTTGAATATTTGTGATCGAGCCATAGAATAAATAGTTCCAAAAAGACAACATGGCAATTTTCTTAAATGTATTCAATCTACTCACCTATTCCTTGAGCAGAAAAAGCATGAACTCCTCACATCAGTTATTCGGGGTGGATTATTTATTCATCTCTAGGCACAGAAGTCCACTCTGCAGTCTGGGCTGACCAAAGCCTTTGGCTTCCTCTTGTTGCCATTAATAATTCTCTTGTATAAGAATTATGTCAACATACAAACTGGGCATTTTTCAACCATCTCCCTCACCACCCATGCAACCCAGAACCCAAAATCCAGAACACTTCAACTGCCATATTCCCCGTCTATTGATTGAGGAATGTCTAAGGTCTAATTTCCTGCTGAATAAGCTATCTTGGTGCAGCTCCGCACATTGGTATGCGATGCAAACACTGGAAACATTTGTAAGGAAAGGGCTCTGGGACAAGGTGAGACAGGGCATATCTACACCACAAGGTGCGATTGTAGCACTAGTAGGCATAGCTAGATTAAAGGTAGCATGGGCATCACCAGTGAACCAGGAGTGTGGGCATGGTGGCACAAGCATCAGCCTGAGCTGTTCACTCAACTACAAGCCAGTCAGGAAGTGTGGGTATACAGTCAGGTGGCTAGTCTATGCTGAAGCCCATTTGCCTGCATCTCCATTATCCATGCTAGCTAGATTAAAGCTAGAATATGCCTGCCTAGACTACAGTCACACCCGTACTTGCAGCGTAAGCAAACCCATAGCGTAAATGAAGGGCTGACTTGGTGACGTTGAGAAAACGTTACTATAAGATCAAGCCCTTGGAATCAATGAATCTCTCTTACAGTGGAATGGAGAACATAGCAGATTTCAGCTTTTCTTAGGTTAGTTTTCTCCAAACTGAAGAATTCTTTTCATTTGCCATCACCACTACATGCGAAGGACAGTTTGCAAGGAGAGTCCCCTTGTGCTAACCTCTGTGCTTTCCCTGCCCTGTGTCCATTCAGACTCCCCTTGGGGATAAAGCTGGAGAGGGAGATCATGCAGAAATGAGAGCCTATTTTGATGGGAAGGGAGAAACAATAATCACGCACAGACCAATCTGTGCAAGGCACTCGGTCTCCGCTGATTTTGTTCATGGCCTTCGTTAATGAGCTCCTAGTCATTACACATGAGAAACTCCACTGGTGCTTCAAGGAAAGTAGTCTGGCTGTCAGCAGAACACCTGCCTTGTGGATATATGGTGGGGACTCCCAACAAAGACACTAAATAAAAATCAGATGAGGATAGAAACAATGTTGGAGCATTGTGGCTTTAAGATTACAATTCCCTCAATTTCATGAGCACCAGAAGAGTAAGAAAGATTAAAGCATCAGATTCTGACTTGTTCCTTCCATTCTACTCAGTTTTTGCCAACTAGCCCATCATTTTACTAAGTACAAAGATCTGAGAAATAGAGGAAGTTAAGTTGGACACATAGTTGTGCTTCAATCAATCCATGTAGATGCCCAAGGTAAGATAGACGCTGAATTTGTGATGCAGAAAAGGTTAAGTTGCAAAATGCATGTTATTTTTAGTGCAATCGTAAGAGCAAGTGCTAAAAGAAGCTATCCTTTGGTAAAGAATGGGAGCGTGGTTTAAGAGTTAGTTCAGGAGACAGGAAGCCTCTTCTCCCACACCCAAATGAATCCAGTATGACAGAATGGCTTACTGCCCACATAAGCCCCTAATCCTAGGTACAGCATGATTTTTACCTCACTCTGGGAAATCCCTCTCCTCAAGGAGGGCAGATAGAGGCAGCCAACAATGTCATGGTACCCCAAATTGGTGCTGGCAGTAATAGGAATAGCCTCTGTAAACAGAGGAATCCAAACTGGTTCAGCCCAGTAGCAGTTCTAGACAAAGTTTTAGCTGCCGCTGACTCGAGGTCCTGCTACTGCTGCTTTGGAGCCCGATACCCAATGCAGTGTGGTGCAAAGGAGCAGCTGATATAATATCTAATATCAATCCTTCATCTGGAAGAACAAATCTCGTGGCAATAGTGCACCAACCCGCAATGTATTTTACTCTGAGTTTATTGTCACATCATTCTAAGCGGGACAGTTCCCCAGCTACCCTGATGGCAGAAACACCACCAAATGTCTATTATCACAGCTAGAGTCCAGGCCCCAGGCTTAATGTAGAAGTCAGCGGCGTTGGAACAGTTTGTATAGTGTGGGTGCTGAAAGCTATTGGACAAAAATGTGAGCCCTGTATATGGTGGAAACCAATTCAAGCCATAAAAGGAAAAACTAAATAGATTCTTAGACACCGTTTCCTCACTTCTGACATTGTGAGGAGGCAGCCACCCTGGCCCCAGCAAGAAAGATTTCAGTAAATATACTCTGGCAATGAATAAGCGGATGGGGAAAGAGGACCAGTTGCTCTTCATTCTTTGCCTAGTTCCTGATTTTGAGTTTTCACATTCCTATCCCAAAGACCCTGACAATGATTTTTCCATCACTGAGCTATAGGCTGAAATAGGAGTCACAACTCGCCACGTTTAGAGGATAGCTAGGCTCCACTACCACAACTGGCTTTGCTAGCATTGTATGTGTTTAGCTTATATCCTGGAAATCTGAATAGAACACAAGATTTTGTTCAGCTAGGAGATTTTCAGCAGAGTGACACCAGATCCAGGCTCCGTGCTCACACCCAGCAAGAATAAACCAGCCTGGCTTGCTTGACCTATTATTGTGCTACAGTTTATTACATTCCTGGGAAAAGATACTTCACAGCATCCAGACTTTGATGTGTTATATAATAAGCATGCTCCACATTTCTGACTGGAAAGGTTTGGTGACACCCCGAGAGCCCTAAATGCTCACCAATCCAAGCCAGTCTCAGGTTTCAGGGAGCTGCATACAGAAACCACAAAAGAAGCATCTAGGAAAGAGCCTGCTTTTCTTGTATCCTCATGCCAACAACCATGCAATCTGCCCTGTTGATCCACAAGGAGAGACCTTTCAAAAGATGAAGATTTAGATACTGCAAAAATTAAGATTAAAAAAAATGTCTGCAAATTAAAATAAGCCACATTACTGCAGGCTCAGAGTTCATGTCATCCACTGCTTCCAGGCAAGTATTTCTTTCAACAAGTGAGTTTTCTAGGAGGGGGGAAGGTGTTGTTTGGTTGGCTTTATTTTTGTTTGTTTTTGATCAGCATCGGAAAGGCAAGTAGATTTTGTCCCTGGGCTAGTAAGAGTTCATGACAATTTTGCCAGGCTGCTTTTGCACATGTTTATAAAAGATTTTCAACCATATTGTGGAAGCGCCAAATGAAAGCCTGCCTAACCAGTAAAGTCACGTTGCAGAGGGAAGGTATCTTGCCCATGTAGCTTTCCCCCCCATCTATGGTGCTTATATGCACACACACCCCCCATATCACTGTAATACCTGACTACATCACAATATTCAGTGTATTTATACTCAACACCCCATGAGATAGGGCAGAATTATCATCTCCATTGTACAGATGGGGAACTCAGTCAAAGAGAGGCTATGGCCCACTTTTTTAAAGGTAGCTGGTGTTGTTATGCTCAGCATTGCAATGCCTAATTGGTTTAGGATCCTAAATATTTTAAAGGGATTTAGGCACTTAGGAACCAAAGTTCCCCAAGCTCCTAAAGCAGATAGGTGCTTCAACACACACGTGAACTTCTCTCTCTCTCTCTCTCTCAACTACAATCTTCCCAGACACAATTGTCTCTTGGCTCTCAGAGCATGTACTACACCACACAGCAAGATAACGTGGCCACCAGTATCAAGCCCAAAGTTAAGCAGCAGACCATATCTGTAGGAGCTCTTTATGGAGTGGTTCACAAAGGGATTAGTGAACCAAATCCTACCATTTGGTTTGCAGGGTTAGCCAAAATGAAACCTCCCAGAAGACCTCCCTCTTTCCCTTCCTCCCAACCTCTTCCCTACAAGTCCCATCCCTACGTTCATCCACCATCCACTACAATCCTCTGGGAGAAGCAAGCATGAGCCAGGAAGGCCAGATTTGTATCTGAACACAATCAAAGTCTGAGAGTATTTAGATTCAAAGTTTTGTTATTGGACCATCTCTAGAATAAGGAGGGTTTCTTGGATTTGTTTCTGGGTGGAGCAGCTACAGGGAACAAGGTTCACTGGCTCCATGGACATAAGGGCTATAGTAGGCCATACCCACCAAACTTTCATGAGCACAGGTGGACGTTTCACCTACACATCAGAGCCCAGGCTCAGTTCCACGTTGGCTTTGTGGTTTTTTGTGAACATTTTGCTCAGATCCACATATTTGTTAAATGTATTTCCACATTAGAGCATGCAGCAGAGTGCTATATCCACAGAGCTAATAAAAGACTCTCAAATCGCCTTTGGGCAATATTTCCCCTCCTTGCCAGCACAAGACCTATGCACCAGTTAAGCCCTCAAAATATTATTTATCATTTGTATTGTAATAGCACCTAGGAGTCCAAGACATGGACCAAGTCATATACCTATGCACCAGTTAAGACCTCAAAATATTATTTGTATTGTAGTAGCACCTAGCCACTGTATAAGCCCAAAACAAAAATGTGGTCCCTGCTCCAAAGAGTTTACAGTCTAAGTAGGATGTATGTGGGATTTAAGGGGCACAGAAGCTGTGTACTGGCATCTGCATTAGCGTAGTTTCATTCTTTGTGATGAAGGAAAAATACAAAAGCTTTATTTTTTTGGATTTGCTACTATTAGTCCTGAGGTCTGGTTTGCAGTTCAGGGAGAGGATCCCATGTCATGACCCTAACTGCAATGAGGGGGGTTCCCTTCATGGAGCTAGAACACATTTAGAGTATGGAAATGTACAGTCTTTCAAGAGGGATGTTTTCCCTTATTATTCTCATGCTTTTTTGCTGCTGTTGCTGGGTGCTTTTTAATCCATACATGCCACATCAGATTCACAAATTTAACTTAGTGCCTTCCAGCACCGCCCAGATGCAGCAAAATCCCCTTTGAAAGAGCATCAAGGTCAATTATTGAGAGAGATCCTCTTTGGAAGAGCTGAGGTTTCAATACACCAGTATGAAAGGCTCTTTCACCTCCTATCTTCATCCTCACGTACAAAAGTGAGACATCAGTTTTTTTTCCTCTTCTAAAATAATTATGCAAAGTTTAGAAGTTATGTAAAATTATGGCCTGCAGCCATATTGCCCCTAGCTGTGATCTTGTCAGATCTTGCAAGCTCAGGCCTGCTTGGTACATGGATAGGAGACCTCCAACGAGAACCCAGGTGCTGCAGGAAATGATGTGGGTGATTCAGTAGGTGGCCCTTGTCCATCTGAGTCAGCAATGAGGCAGTGCCTGAGCATGGCCAAACAAATACACTGGGCTCTTGCATATTGACGGGGATATGAGGGATAAGATTTTGAATTGGGATGCAGAACTGAAGCAAATCTTCGGCTCACAGCATCCTAAAATTTGGGCAGTTTGAGCCCAGATCCAAATTTTCCACTCACCTTTATTGCTCACATTTTGAGATACATCAGAAACACTCATGTGAGACAGAAGCTTAGCTCAGATCCACAGACTTCTAAGCCTCAGACAAAGCTTTATACCTAGTGACTTGTCAGTCAGTTTCAAAAGGAGAGGAAAAGCTGTGATAGGGTATATCAGTTTATATCCCTCACTCTCAAAACAGATCTCAAAGCAGAATGGAGGACTTAACTTCTTAGCATTACGTTTATATTATATTTATCCTATGACTTTAACATTTGTATTGATCTTCCCCATTCTTCAGAAATATCAGTCTGAGACCATTCTTGTTTCAAACATATTAGCATGAGCCACTATAACTTCTCCACATCATCTAAGAAAAAGCCACTTTTTTCCAGTTTGGATCTCAAATGTTACCACAGTCAGAGTTCAAATGGAAGCCCTCCTGGTCTTTAAGGAACTTCTCTATCTAAACCTCTCTCTGATAGAGCCAGTAGGAGCTGTGCAAACTTGTCACCCTTTGCATCCTACTCCAGATAAGCAGGGGGAGATAAGACAACAAACGTTGTGTGCAGTGGTTTGTATACCAGGAGGGTAGGAGGACTGCACCCATTAGCTGTGTTTTATTAAAGATAGCAAGCAGTAATTCAGGCCCTAATTATCTGACACTAGGTTTTACATGGGAGCATATGATTTTTTTCCACAGCAGCGTTTCCCAAAGCCTTCAGAACAATAGCTATACATATATACAAGATGTAGAATCAATCATAGAATATCAGGGGTGGAAGGGACCTCAGGAGGTCATCTAGTCCAACCCAGCTACATATAATCACCTAGGCCAACAAGGTCTAGGCCTAGGGCAGCAAATTTGAGCACCCACGGAGAAGCGCCCCGCCCCCAACTCCAGCTTGCCTCCACCTCCTCCGGGAGCGCGCTGCCACATCCTGTTTCTCTCCCCTCCCTCCCAGTGTTTGGCGCCCAGAAACAGCTGTTTCGCGGGGCAGGAAGGGAGGAGGGGGACCACAGCGCACTGGGGGAAGAGGCGGGGCCAGGGCAGGGATTTAGGGAAGGGATCCAATAGGGGCAGGGAGGTGGCAGAGTTGGGGCAGGGACTTTGGGGAAGGGGTTGGAATGGGGGCGGGGAAAGGGTGGAGTCGGAGCGAGGCCAGGGGCAGGGCGGCAATTATTTCAGGGCCTAGGGGCGGCAAAATCATTAATCTGCCACTGGTCCAACCTCCTGCTCAAAGCAGGACCAATCCCCAGACAGTTTTTTGCCCTTGACCCCTAAATGGCCCCTTCAAGGATTGAACTCATAACCCTGGGTTTAGCAGGCCAATGCTCAAACCAGTGAGCTATCCCTCCCCACCAAAAGTGTAACATATGTTATTGGGTGTCTACATCCTGACAATGACAAACTAGAATATACAGGCCCCTTCCTTACCTCAGCCAAGTGGCTAATACTGGTGGTACAGCAAGGCCTGAGGGAAGCTGAGCTTATGATTGTAGGAGAGAAGGAAACTACCCTTAAGAACAGCTGTTGCTTGACTGCTCATTTATATGGGGGAGTGTCTGAGGCAGAACTAAAGTCACTGCACCACCCAGATCACATCTGACCACACCCACTGCTGCTAAGAAGGTATCAAAGGCTAATTCCTAACCTCAGGTTTAGTATGGACATCTGAGAATGGCATATGTGATGTAACTGTTAGAGAAACAGTAAATTCTGCTGTGTAGAGAGAAGGTACCTATAATTAATGCCCTAGCCCTGTTACATGTCTAGCTAAGGCAATGTGCCCAGTTACAACATCCTTAAAAGGTGTAACATAGATAGGACTTATCTGTGTCTCCTTAACCAGGTTAAAATCCTGACCAGGCCAAGGATTTACACCTGTTATCAGGACATGTCCTGGTCCCATCTATGCTACAACTCTCAACAGTGCTGTAACTGGGGCCTCTGACTTGGGAGTTGTAGTTTTAAAAAAATGAGCCTTGGGAACTTTTCCCATTATGTCCCTGATTCAGGAAACCACTTAAGCATGTGCTTAAGTCCTGTAGGGTGTTTGAATTTTAATTGGGTGTCAAACTTCAGATATCTTAAAGGGGCACTAACTTCAGAGGATAAATGCTCAGCACTTTCTGGAAATTGTGCCCTTTTGAGTTATCTCACGTTGAGTGCCCAAAATTTCAGACACCCAAAAATCACTCTTCACTCTTGAAAGCATAGGACCTAGCCTTCTGCTCGAACCACTAAACTGCTTCTTGGAACATGTAATTAATTACCTATAAAAACATGCTTTCCTGACATTTTAGGCATAAATGGCCTTCTTTTACCCATCTACTTTCCTTAGTTCAACAACTTTCCATTAAATATGGAGCAACATTGTTGTAGAAATGTAGGGGCAATACAGATTTTAATTAATTCAGACGTGTAATGATTTCATTTAGCTCTGTATTTTAGTGCCTCACGGACATGCTTTTCATTCTAATGCATTTTCACCCAGCAAAACATTTCAAATCCCTCTTGTGCATTATATGCACAAACAAAGCAGCTAAATATATGGATAGGTGGCCACAGTGAAAAGTGCACTTTCCCTTTTAAGGGCTTACCATCCTTTTAAAAAGTCCACAACAAAAAGTTACACCAAATTCTGTCTTGAAGTCTACATTTCTCATAGGTTTACTTTCTGGGGTGCCATTGGCTAGAAGATAGGGCACTAGACAGGGAGTTGGGAGACCTGGCCTCTATTGCCGGCTTTGCTACTGGTCTGCAGGGGGCCTTAGTCAAGTTACTTCACTTCTCTGTGCCTTTGTTTCCTCTCCTGGGCTTTGCATGTCTTGTCTACCGGAGCAAAGGGCAGGTCAAACATGAGAGAGACTGAAGACGTTGCATAATAGCTTCATTGTTCCTATTGCTTGCATTCTGTTTGAACATTGTTATTGGAGTTAGGGGTAGATCTATTTTCTCAAATCCTCATGCTGCAACGTATTGTTATGAGAAATCATGGTATCACCTCTGAATAAATCAAAGCACTGACAAGGGCAACCTTTGGAAATAATAGCATTGCACAGCTAGCAATGAGGTGCTTAATAAAGCAATTTTGCATTGCATGCACCAGTTTATCGTCAGAACAGTGTGGATAAAGCACTAGACTGGGACACAGGAATCCTGAGTACTTTTCCCTGGATCTGCCACTGGCCTGTTTGGTGAGCTTTATCAAGTCCCCGTCCCCTCTTATGCCTCAGTTTCCCCATCTGTAAAAGAAGATAATGATACTGACTTCCTTTCTAAACCACTTTGAACTAGATGGTTTAGATGGTATTTGGTCCTGCCATGCGGGCAGGGGACTGGACTCGATGACCTCTCGAGGTCCCTTCCAGTCCTAGAATCTATGAACTCTACTGACGAAAACGCTATATATAAGAGCTAGGCATTTTTCTAAGTGGAGTGTGGTGTTGAAATTCATAAACACTGCCCTTCAACTTTTCCCTCATTGGCAAGGACGGTCTAGAAGTGCTCTTTTTATTACACCTCTGCACCAAAAGATGTACTGTAATTATTCCCTTGCGCCTATGCTGCCTGCCACAATATTTAAATATTGTGAAAATATGGGCTCTAAAACTTACCAGAAACAGTCACGTTCTTTCTGGGGTTTTATTTTTCATGCAACTCAGAACATTCCACTGTGTTGGTAAACAAACATGTTGCACAGTAGATTGGTACAGCATGCATATGGCTATGTGGTTTAGATTTAAGGTTACAGGGAAAGGTGTTGCTGATCAAATGAGCTATTCAGAAAATGTGACATGGCATAGCCTACAAACAGAACCTCCCCTGGATCTCAGCTAGGAGGGCTGTTTGCCAATGGTAAGGACAAATGGAATTTTTGTGGCTAAGAACTTATATAACACTGCCAGACGCCAGTTGTCAGGATTGAACCTGGGACCTCTGGAGCTCAGCACATGAGCCAAAAGCCAACTCTCTCTAAGTGGGTTCAGTGCCACTCAATGGCACAGAACACCACACCCAGAAGGTGTGTGGGTTACACTTACACAATAAAAAGCACATAGGAACTAACTGTACAATCCTTGGAAGAAATGTAAGTACATCCAATGAATTCACCATGACATCTAAACCTTGAACAAAGTTTACTTATCTAATGCCATGAAAGTGAAAATGAAAGAGGGAGGGAACCAAAGAAAGTGGATGATGCAGGATACACCCCACTGCAAGTATCCATTTAGTAATACTGCTCCAGCACAGGGCCAAGGTTATTTGCACTTGTAGATGTAATAATACATCATTAAAGTAATGGGGGCAGCAACAACAGTAGTCACCATGAACAATGCTTCTCTAGGACTCATGCAGCAGTACAGATGTTTAGAGCTGTAGTTCTGGTTGAGATCCAGTGTGCTGCACTTTGATTAAGGCCTGGAGGGTCAAATTTTACAGAAAAACTACACAACTGCAGAACCCATGCAAATTACATCCAGACCCATTGCACCTATTATACCCATTGTTTATGAGCAAAGTCCTATTTGCACGAACAAATGCGAGTTTGCAGACACAACAGGTGCACAAGCATTTTACACAGCTGCCATCATGCTTAGGGACAGATTTCCAAAGGGTCCACAAACCACTCACCAAAGTTGTGTCCAGGTTTTGCCCCGTATGGTGACTTTGACAAGCAAACATGCCTTAAGGAGCTTGTATTTTTGTGAGCTGAAATTATTAATGCCTCCTCTCTCCTGCTGTTCTTTAAAGAACAGACAGAAGTTCTGCAACAAATTCTGACATTACCTATCCCTTATTAAAAACAATCAATGAGGAAGCACTTTGCAACATGTGCCCCAGTCACTCCTGTGAGGTAACATTTTGTACTATTATTGTAGTGGCACCCAAAGGCCTGACTCAGGATCAGGGCCCCAATGCGCTAGGCTATGAACAGACACATAAGGAGACAACCGTACCCAGAATAATTTACGACCTCAAAACATACCACTCAGAAGGAAAGAGTTGCAACAGAGGGAAAGTCAGGCCTACTTAAAAAAAATTATATATATTTGTTTTACTTTTGCTACAAAAATCTTTGTATTAGGCAGCTGGAGAGCTTGCTTGGGTAACAGAGGAGTTGGGAAAAGGAAAGTGAAGGAGATGGCAAGACAGTGAGCAAGCGTGTGTGAGGTTGGGCCACCTCAGAGATGCAGTGGAAAGAGAACGGAGTGAAGAGGGACCAGCCACAAGTGGCCATATAGCCAATGAAGGGGAAAGAGGCAGATTCCGAGTTTCAGAGTGTGAGACTGGCTTAAACAGCTTAAAGGTAGGGAAATGATCCAACCATTTCATTTCAACAAGGTCAAAAATATTTCATTTTGGTGTCATTCATTTTTAAATTAAATGTTTTGCCCTTATCAAAACATGTCAAAATAATTTTCTCGAGTATTTCCTTGTGAAAAATTCAGAGATTTCTAATTTTCATCCTTATATGGCATGAAAGAAAGTTTCATAATCTCAGGATTTCCCATGGAAGAAGAAATCCTATTTTTCAAACAGCTCTGAAATATACATATTATATGGAGCCAAGACCAGAAATTTACAACCCAAAAGTAGAAATTCTGAGGCACTCAGAACAGAGGAAGTCTGAATGTCAGCTGTTCTGTAGGGTATTTTGTTAGCTGCTCTGACGGTATTGTTTAGCAGTCAAGCGTCTTATAAAAGTTAGGGAAAACTTTACAGTAGTTTAGTAGACTAATAATTTTGGATGACAGATGACTTCAGGTCACACAATTTAGCCATTCTGTTGAGTGAATGTCGTACAAGAACAATGTTCTCTTCTATTATATCATTGGGACTGCTGATTTGGTAATCGAGCCTCAAATAATGTAATATCTGAAATATACAGTACAACAAAGGCATTAAGTTAATGGAAACTCAACTTTCCTAATGTTCTGACATATAAATAGAACAACTAGTCAGTCCGCTACACAATTGGCTGGTTTTGCTCGAATGCACATAGGAATAAATAGAAAACATCCTTATTTCCTATCCCAGGGGGCAATTATTTCAGAGCTTGATTTTGTGCATTAATAAAAAGCAAGATTCCATTGTCTGGGAGCTAATCTAAAGCATCCTGCTGTAGTACGCTGAAGGGGCAGTTGTTTGTTTCCCCTCCCCCTACAGCCGATCAAGCGCCGGGGGGGGGGGGGGGGGTAAGGTTACTATATTTTATTAAAGAAAAAAATAAATAATTGGGAGGGGACTGCTTCCTTCTTTCCCACTCTCCTCTCCCGTTTCTCATTGGAAAGCAGGGGAAGCCAGCACACACATACACATACACACACACTTTCCCCCTTCTGTGTGTGTGTGGATATAGTGAAATAGTGAGAGAAAGTAGGATTGTTTCCCCACACACACACACACACACGAGAACAAGGGGGAAGAAGTTGTTTTCAAATTGTTTCAAAGTTTTCAAAATAAGTTCTCACAGAAATGGAAAATCTCATTTAAAAAAAATCCGTTTAATTGAAAGGTCTTCTTTGTAGCAATTAAAAAAAAAAAAAAATCAAAATACCAACCTCCTCCTTCTGTCCCCCGAAAAAAAATTTGGAGACCTTACAAGCAGCTCAACTCTCCACCTGTCTGCCACATCTACCTAGAGTGCAAGGTCTTTAGGGCAAACATCTTTACTCCAGATTCGTGCCTAGCAAAATGGGTCGTCCTCCCCACATCTACATTGGGGCCTCAGGGCACTACTTTACAAATAAGTTTAAGCATATTTTTATATTAAGCAGCTGTTAAGCATATTTTCCAAGATTGCCCATCCCAAGTATTCAAAACTTCATGAATCAGCCTCTGCCCGCCCCCCCGGCAACACACAAAACCACCCACCCACCCTGAGGACTTTTTGTTGTTTTTAAAAAAGATGCATTTTGGGTTCTTATTTGCCGTCTGTTTTTTTGAGCTGTTAGCATGCAGTCATCTCACTCTGGTGTCATCATTCTTCACTCTCAGTTCTATACCAAATCTTGCAATATCCAGTCATCCTAACTAGGTGCTGAGGGCCTACGGGAACGTGTGAATATTTGCTTCCAAGATTTTTTTTTTTTTTTAAAGAAACTTATTCCAGTTTCTGCAGGACAGCTTCATGGTTAAGGTACCACCACACAGACTCTAGACATAGAGGGTTCTGCTCCCATTCCTGACACAGACTTCTCTTGTGACTTAGGCACTCTAGCCAAGCTTCTCCAGGCCTCAGTTCCCCCCCCCTCCCAATCTATAAAATGGGGCTAATATCGGAAGTCAGATATCCAGTTTCACATTCAAGGTATTTGCAAGCATTTATCATTAAACATATAGAGTATAATCATCTGATTAATCAAATTTAAATGTAAAGCTTCTTGGGTCAGATTTTTATGAGAAGGAAGCCTTAAAATGTGGCTCTAGTTTAAATAGGCAGATGGCATGATACGGAGGGCTTAAAAACTTCTTGGAGATACATGACTCATTTAATTGAAACCATTAGTTTTGCTGGCAAACAACTAGATATTTCTGTTCTGTTAATCTGAACAAAGTGCTGTAATTACAACAATACACAACGTCCTCTAGTGTCTCATATTGACAAAATATGGAAAGAAAACACTTTCCGGGTAACAAGACATTCAGTGCTTCTATCCAGAATACTTTTATTATATGGTTATCATATACATCAGAATTATATTGGGAACATATACAAATATGCAAAGAGTAGTTCAGAACCGCCATTAGTCGCATACGCACCGTACCTCATGCACTCATTCTACTCCGTTCTTAGGTGAATGGTACACAAAAATTATTGCTTTGTGAACATACCCCTTAGATTAGATTTAATCTTCAGTGGCAAGAATTGAGAATTTAAAATAAAATTAAAAAATAAAATCTTAAATACCCTGTATAACATACCTGTGCATAAACCTAAAGATGTATTTAGCTTACCCCATTACCTTTGAAATACTTACCAAAATTAAAATTTGAAACCCATTTATAAAAAAAAAAAAGTAGTATTAAAAAAAGTTCACCATTATTTACAAATCCCATTAAATTACACATAAATAAATATGTACATTCAACACACTGTTTCCCTTAATACACATAAAGTCTCCCTGGAAATATATTTATATATATTTTTCCCCCTAAATAGGCAAACAATGTTTTCTTAAAAAAAAAAAAAAAGTTACAGTATATGCCTATTTTTTCAAGTTTTTTTTTTCAATTTAAAAACCAAGACCTGATATAAATATGTGAATAAAGCTGCAATATCCTTAGACAAAGAAAAAGATTTTCTAAAAGCATTTTTTTTCAGTTTGCACTAGCAATTCTTTTTGGGTTTTTGTTTTTAAAAAAAGAATTTCCACTGTGGGCAACTGCAATTTTTAAAAGCCTGAATATTTCCATAAAAAATAAGAATTAAAATAAGCACGTCAAATGCATCAAATAGCTCTTTCATCTATGCTGATATCAGTTTTTTCTTACGGTCAGCTGAAAATAAAGCAAAAACAGAATGATCTTGGAGTTTGTCATGTGTTTATAAAATACACCATGTACATAAATCTAAATACCTTGTTTAATACTGCATTATAGTTATTGTTGGCTTTAAAGACTAAAAACCTGAAGTTTTTCCAGATAATGAAGAGTATCCCATCCAAAATCCATATCTCAAAAAAATATACACGGTAGCTTGTCACCACTAGATATTTAGATGTTTGAAAACTCTACATATCTTAGTATATTTCCACCAAAGACTTTATAGCACCACTTTAACAGCAAAGGATTTTAATACACTTGCACCAGTACTTATCTTCTGGTAACGGATTCCACAGTTAAGGGAGGTACTGCAGCTTTAGAAAGACTTGTCATACAGATCCAGAGGGATTGAAGATCCTGAATAAGATGTTTTGTTGTTTTAAAAAGAGAGGGGGGAGGGAAAGTAACCAAATTTCTACATGCCCCATTGGCAAGAAGATCCCAGTCTGTGTTTTGGAGGAACAGTTTGAAAGTCTGGTTTCCCTCATTTTACTTCCTGTGCTTATCCATTTTATCAATGTTTTTGTTGGTTTCTGCAGGACTTTGGTCGCCAGTGTTCATATATGTTTTGTCTGCTATTTTTAATGCTTCATTTAGGTAGTTCTGGACGGATGTCATGGCAGCACAGATGGCAGCACTCCCAAAGCCATGCGTGATCAGGCTAAAATGAGTCAAACAGCCCTGGATGCCAGGGTCCAAGATTGGACTAGGTCTAGTGTTTCCAAGAGGAGTTCTATCCTGAGTGAGGAGGTCTGTGAATTCCTTACATATCTGCCTGTAAGACACAAAAGGGTTCATACTTTATGCTGGAAAGTGCAAGGCACTCTGTAAGAGGATTTAGCACTAAGAAAAGAAGGAGCAAGATACAGAATCCTTTAAATTGAAATAACCAGCAATTCAGACTGCGTAGCAACCACAGAGGGTTTTCAGAACTCAATTACACTCTATTACAACTACATCACTACAAGGATATTCTTCAGTCTAATTATAGAATAAAGCCTGTTTTTTAGTGTCAGTTTCAGACAAGCTTTATATACACATATACATACACGTGTACACACACTTTCCACAGGATAATCTTTCCTGCTTTGGTGTCTAGCTGGTTCTGCTTCATTTGCTCTATTTTTTTTTTTTTTTTTAATCAATTTAGGGATAGTGTCTGTGAGAACTTCCACAGATGCACTTAAGTGATTTACAATGGATAAAGCAGCTGAACTGGGCATTTAAATTTACCCTCTTCATCAGAAACGTAGGCCCCCCAATCCTGCAAACACTTATGCACGTAACAATACAATTTAACAATACACATGAATGTTCAATGGGCCTACTCAACCACATGAAGTTACTCACATGCATAAATGCTGCAGGATCTGGGGGCTAAGTTTCAGATGTATTTTGAAGTTGCTTTGTTCATTTCACGTACACTGAGTGAACTTCCCTGAATCAGCATGATACACAATGTGATGCACTTTTTTTTTTTTTTAAACACTCTCTTATTGTAGAGTGCAAAAAGAGTAGTGCTTACATTATCGGCTATGGAGTGCTGTATTTAAGAGGTATTATGGGACTGATCCAAAGCCCACTGAAGTCAATGTGGTTCTCTCTCTTGACACCAGTGGGTTTTCATTAAATCCTAGATCCCTGCTATACAACATTAAAATTAGCCAGATGTAAAAATTCTTTAGAAAAAGATCTCAGTCTGTTTTATTCTGTAGAGCTTTAGTGTCATTTCTATAGACCACATAGGTTTCAAGTCCAATAAATTCTAAAGGACTATGCCATAAGGGTTTATGTTGACTCTGGTATTACAGATTCACAGACTTTGGTGGGGGGGGGAGGGGTGTTTGTTTTTTATTAAAAGCAAAAAACAAATAGTATGTTACAGAATCTCACATTCTTCCAGTAACCCAAAAAGCATTTTTCCCCCCTTTAGCCCTCCATACTTACTTTGCAGCAAGAAGCATATTTTTCCTGTTAGCCATCTCATTACGGCCCAAGTGCGGTCTGGTTAAATATTCAGCCACTGCTTTGGAAGGAAACTCTGTCTCACATACATAGCCAAAGTCACGAGCAAGATGTACAGCTTCACCTGGGGTGGGGACACGTGATAAGGTGAATGTTTTAGATCCAATAATTAGACCTTCACTGTTAGAAGATAAGAGAAATATGGGCAAAAACTTTAATTCTCAAAATATACCCCCCACTTTAGAAAGAGCCATTGCTAGTATGATCTTCCCCATACTGTTTGTTATTTCCTAAGTAATAGATAAACCAAATTTGAGGAAGAGACGCTGAGAAAAACCTGCATAACCGGTGCTACAAAAAAATAATTGTTCTGGTTCCCTTAGTATCAGAGGACAATATATGGGTCTCTGTATCTAGCTATGTTTCATAGGTACAGATAGAATTTCACCTGAAAATGATTATAAGGCATATATTCTTATGATGATCACACAGCTGGCAATTGATCTCAATTTATGTCAGTAAAATTTTGAAGTTAAATAGACTTTGCACACTTGTGTAACTTATCAGATGATAGCTTTAATTAACTAAACAGTAGCTTGTCTCTATTATTGTATTAAAACTATCTATTCAAACAAACATCCTGAATGTTATTGTGAACTATAGGTTAGCTGTAGCATGTGTGGAATATACAGACACACTAATATATTAGACAAGATTTCTCTCTCTTGTTGGTCTTCCAATTCTACCTTTCTAGAAGTTAATACAGTATTTTGAGATCATGTAGATTTAAAAAACGGAGTGATATTTTCAAAGTATTGTTCACACTTAAATTGCGGTTTCCATTTCCATTAACTATAGCAATAACAAGAAGCTGCCTTTTTTTTTTTTTTTTTTTTTTTTTAGAAAAGGCCCAGCTAAATTCACACAGGGACCACATAACATGCTGCAAATTAAATGAGCTCCAGTTTCCTATCAGGAAGTCAAAAGCTGTAAATCTCACTTTATATGCATGTTTATTAGGAAAGCTTCTGAGGATGCGATTGAGGTAGGGCCACTCATTGGAGTCTGCTGCTCCACTGCTTTTAAGCCTCCCCATAGGAAGTCAAACTCACTAATATACAAGACCTCAAAATTGGAAAAGCTCCCCCCCCCCCCAACTATCCCTTCTCTAATACGTCAGTGACTAAACAAGCTAGGTCCCACTGGGGACTTTGGAACTGTTGGGTATAAAAGGAGTCACTCTCACACCTGTCAATTTCACTACAGTATGGAAATAACTATGTAAAATTCCTTAGTTTACACAGAATGGCTTCCGTGAATGACAACTGAAGTTAATGCAATAGTTGAGCTCACTAGTTACAGTTCAGATATGATCAAGTTGAAAAATAACATAACATAATAGAATAGTCAGAGATCCCTATTTGATCTGAAGGATGGCATGAACAACTAGAGTTGAGGAGGGGATAAACCAAAAAATAATCACATTTATAGTAGCGTTGGGAGGGCTAATAGGCAGCACAGTCTGTAACTTGTTTTTAAAACAGCTCTGTTCTGTCTATCGGTTTTTCTAGGCTGGATCAGCATTCTGTCAGTGTTTGAATTACAGTTTATAAGCCTTATACAGAAAAAGTCATTTTATCAATTTAAAAAAAAAAAAAAAAAAACACCCACATCAAAAACACCCCTTCCACACACACACACACACACAGGACTGACCTTCCACCAAAGATGTCAATAATGTCACATTTGCAGCTTTCCTTCTACCAGCTGGAAGATTCAAGCCAATTTTATCCAGTTTTTCCCTTAATGATCTGCCACCATTTTTAGATTTGGCTCTGTAAGTAGACAGAGGGAGAGAGATGTGACCTTATTTAGTTTAAAGGGGACATACTTATTTTAAAAGATGGGAAATCGAGTTACTGACATTTAATGAGGTTCTGTTGGAGGGAGGGGAATAAAAAGCAGGTTCTCGGTTTTTCAATGACCTACTTTTTTAAGGCTCTGCCACAAACCCCTCAGTGTAAAACACGTGTCAGAAACCAAAACCAAATCAAATATGGGTTTTGCCTTTAAGTTTATACCATAATAAAAATATAGCAGCTATAATAATGGGACACAATATGAATTAAATGGTTTGCAAAAATAAGAAGATGGAAAATGTCTTATAAGTAATACCAAGACCACAAGATAGTAACCAAGACACTTCCACAGGGAGATGATTTGTCACTGAAATAAGAAAATTCACCTTGTGCTGTTCCAGCGATGGAATCAGATTTTAACAGGGAATGAGAATTTGTTGTGAGAACTGTTATAGCACTTCACTTTGGGAAGTGCCAGAGGTGCAAAGGAGTTTTATTTCCAAAGCCCATTAGAATTCAGTGTTATTTTTTTAAGTCTCATAAAATGCTTTAGACACCAGTTATTCGGTTCAGTTTTGTACAACGCTTGCAAAAAGGAACAACAACAAAAGACTGGATTACCAAAGTCATGGGGGTAGGAGGGAGGAGAGCAGCCTACCTACCTTCGGAGAACTCCTCCTAGCAAGGAGGCATTTAGACATTCTGGAGGCGAGAGCCTTCTCTGAACCTCTGCTACTGTCACTTTATATTTAGATGTGGAACTCAGCAGAGAAAGTCTCCCCGGAACAGAGCAAAACACTTCATTGGGGTTTATCACCACTCCAATTAATCCATCCTTCTGGCAGGGGAGACTCAGCGAGCTGTTTTTTGTTAATGAAATGGGACCTGTGGGAGCCAGGTGGAAAAGCAGGTATTTGATTTAAAAAAAAAATACATAAAAGAGGAAATTACACGTCTAAATGGAGCTAAACAGTAAATAGTTTTGTGTTAAACATCCACCACTGGATCTTGTCCTGAGTAACTTGTCTAACAATGCCACAGTTAGCCGCAGTACGACTAGTAATGGACTGGGGCTGGTTTTGTTGTCACAGTAAATTTCAAAAGTTGCTGCATTCAATTAAGAATATAACTTATTTTCCTTTGAACGTTCAGTCAAAACTCAGCATGCACCGGTGACATCATATCCTGGAAGTTGGAAAATTCAGGCTTATAAAAATGAACATCAGGGCTGTAAAGCCTATGCAGTGGCAGAGCAGAAACTAGTATCCTTCGGCTATTGATAAAAAAAACTCGTTCAAACTAAAGGCACGGAGAGGTCTCCCGTCCTCCTTAGAACAGGAACAATTAAATATGTTGGGGGCTAGGGGGTGCCAAGCAGTATTGAATTTCATCTTCCGCCTCCAGATATAGAGTTTCTGTTCAGAGAAGTTACCTTTCTCCCTTGAATTTAATCCCAGTATATTCCTGCCCCATATTCCAATATCTACAGCTGAAAACAGTTAACGCCATTAGTCTTGCTTTCGGTTATCGTTACCGTGAGTAGGGACAACATACTTTCCAAAGGGACATTAAACCTCAGTGCGAGCACATTTGTAAACCTATCATATTAATCTACCAACGAAATGGTGCCAGACTGAATCATTGCTATTGGCAACTAATGCAAGAAAGGGTTAAACAGCAAGGGCTGGTCTTATTCACTAGAAAGCACGATTCTGGGGTGGTGTATCTGACAGCAGAATAGTTCTCCCATGAGCTAATTCGGCAATCAGCAGAGTTTCTGACAAACACTTCTGCTTTTCCTCAAATAAATACGTATTTGAAGTCCCACTTCAGTTTCTAGGAGAAACTTGCCCGATTTACAAAGCGCAAGTTTGTTTGCAAGCAGGAAAACAAGATTGGAAACGAAGCTGAGAGTCGATAGGCGTTTTACGCTTGTTTAAACAGCTAAAAACCATTTCAGTCCAGATAAAGTCTAACCGCTTTATAGGACCATTGATTACAAATGGCTCTCTGCTAGTTTAACTAATTCCTCATTAGATTTTAAACCAAGCCCCTTCCTTTAGAGATTGTACTATTACCGAAAGAGCAAATTTACCTCTGCCTCACGTTCCTAGCAAAACCAGCCCCCGCGTCATTGTATACACGGGGAATTTGGGTCGGTATAAAATTAAATGCCAGATCTGCATTTAAATTCCGTCCTGGATAAGTGCATTTGTTCTTTGGTTAAGACGGAAAGCAATGCAAACAACAGCATCGTTTTGCTATTACGGCTATTAGTATCACAAAAGTCCAGAATAAAGAGATTCAGTTGCCAGCGACAGTCTGCTGGTGCCACCGATACTTAGGGTAATTCGCTTCCCATCG
This sequence comes from Chrysemys picta bellii, assembly GCF_011386835.1. Taxonomy (NCBI): domain Eukaryota; kingdom Metazoa; phylum Chordata; order Testudines; family Emydidae; genus Chrysemys; species Chrysemys picta. The sequence goes on along the minus strand of NC_088803.1, from coordinate 42,999,855 downwards.
AAATGGGAGGTTTGCAAATCGAGGCTGTTTTGTACTCAACATACCAAAGGAAGCAACGCAGTTTCCAAACTACCCCCACCATTAAATATCACCTAAGATCGTGTTCACTATATAAAAACCAAGGCTCCCCTATAGTTAAAGCGATCGTGCAATAAAGTTCAGGCTTCTTGCCTTTAGACAGATCCTCTTAAAGCAATGGAACAAAATAATGTATCAACTTGCCAATGTATCATCTACAAATTAAACTTCAGCTATGGACAAGGAAAGGTAAATAGGAATGTCATCTACTGACCTTTTCTAATGACTGTCTGGTCATGCATTAATAAGTGTTGATCTTCCACATTCTGGAGAGAGAAGGGGGGGGAAAGTACAGTTCCTTTAGAGAAAGTGACCCTGGATTCTTTATGGATCCCCCACCCCCTGCACCCACTGATTCCAGCTTTTGACTGATGGGGGGAGAAGGGGGTGTCAGTTCTTCCTGCAGGAAGAAAAACATCGAAGCTAAACCGCAAAGTGGGATCATTCCCCTTAGCAGCAGCTACAAAGCCCCCACCATGCAGGGCACCTGGACTCTAGGGATGATGCTTTCTGGCCTCTCTACTCGCATCCATCCCACTCCACCCCCAAATTGGGCTAAAATCCCCCGTGTCCTTCACACCCACTCTGGAATGAACCAGGGTCTCTAATGCAGCTGACAAATTGATCTCTCTCAAGCCCTGCTGGCTCCAAGCTCACTGCTCTGACTAGGATCGGGATGCGTGTAGCCAGTACCCCAGACAGAGCAGGCCCTGCCAGGGGACTTACCGGCACCTCGTCCATCTGATGAGCCATCTCGTGCAGCCCCAGGTTCTCGGCGAGCGTGGAAGCGTCCAGCCCGTGTCCGTGGGGCAGGAGGAGCTCCGAGCGCCTGTAGGTTTCCCTCCTGCCCCCAGCCGAGCCGCTCTCCAGCGCCGAGAGATGAGGGACCAGGCCAGGCCTGGCATGATGGACCAGGCCGGAGGGATCCTGGCTTTGCCGGCTGGGCCAGGCGGCCTGCTGCTGGCTGGGCGGCGGGGGAGGAGGTTGGTGGAGCGGGTTAATGGAGAAGGGGTCCCCGAGGTGGGAGTAGGGATCGCTGGACTGGGAGTAAGGCAGAGGCTGGTAGGGGGGCGGGAAGTAGGGGGGCTGGAAGTCGGACGTCCCGGAATGGGAGAGCTGGGGAGCCGGGCTGTACAAGTGCTGGCTGACGGCGGAGAGGTGGGGGAGCCTGGGGTTCCCATTGCTGCTCCCGTCGTGCCGGTCCTGGAGAGCAAAGGAACAGAACAGAAGCCCGTTAGTGCGGGGAGATTAGTCTCAGCGCCCGTCCATTGACAGCCGGAGGGGGTCTCCGCTCCCCGTCGCTCGGCTCTGGGTGCAGCGCGTGGGGCGCGCCTGACTTGGGAACATGCAGGAAATTCTGGCCCCAGGGGGCAGTCAACGGCGGAACTCCCCGCGACTGGAATGAGGCCAGGATTTCCCCCCCCCCCCATACACAGCTGCCTGCCCCGCTCCGCACGGCCAGGTCACGCACCCTGCACGCCTTTGTAGGGGGAATCTCAGAGCTAGAGTCACCCTCTTGCGGGAGCAAAGAAAGCGAAGCAGCTCAACGTTTAGTTTAGGAATAGCCTTGTTCAGCAGTTAGTCTAGGAACCCAATTAACTCATCCCACAGCCTAGGTGGGAATAGTAGGAAGAGCCGGGAATTAGAAATAAACTTCGCTTCCTAAGAGAAAGTGACTCACGTCGCGGCGGGGGGGGGGGGGGGAGGAAGGGGTTCCTGTAAAAAAAAAAGTGACTGTTATAAAGTGAGGAATTGTGGCTGCTGTAGCAGAGAGGTTTTTTTTAATTAAAGTTGAGAAAGGTGAGGTGAGGGGCGAAGCGCCCTTCCTAGCCTCCTGTCCAGCCTGGCTTCAGGTCCCTGGCTTCGAAGTTAGGGGGGGAGGGTTTCAGATACCCTGTAAGTGGTCAGTTGTGGGCGAGTGTAAACACAAAACCTTGGGCATTCGTTTAAAACAGTCGCGCTGGCAAGCTGCAAACCCCCGGGGCTGCGCTGAAGAACCCCGTCAGCAATCAGCGGCTAAACCGAATGCGAACCCAGTTCAAGCCTCTCTCTTCGCTGATTTCCCTTCTCTCCAAAGACCTCGCGGCCCATGTCTGCTCTGCTTTTGAGGCGCACCGAGCACAGTGGTGGGGGAGGGAAAGGGGGTTCAGTTCGGAGTCCCAATAGCTGCCTGGCCATTGAGAGGACTATCCTACTACTCCAGCCGCCTCCGCTGAAATTCTCCGATTTAAAAGCTCAGCAATCAAAGCTTAAAATGTCTCAATTGAATTGATCCCGGGATTTAGCAGCTTCTGGCTTCATGGTCATTAAACTAACAGGGCTGGTTAATAAGAGGAGAATGGGTGTCTCAATGGGGTCCCAATGGAGCGTGAAGTGGGGACTGCAGCTAATCTGCAGGAGCCAAACATACAGACCATGACCAATGGAGCAAAGGAGGAGACGCTGCCGCTTTCAAAGAGATCAAAAAGCAGGAGGTGGGTGGGGGAAGTTTCACAAGGAAAGAGGGCTGGGGAGGGAAACGTGGGAATAAGCCAGCGCGGGCAGGCACCTGAGCTCTGATCTGCTAATTACCGCGGATCCCTCTCCAAGCTGCTCGGCTCCCGTGAGAGAAACGTGCAGGTCTCGAATCAAGATTGAAAAGGAAACACTTCCCCACCCCCAATGCACCCCTTCCCCCAGCCCGGTGAGCTGCTCGCCGCCCCCGATCTGGGATGAGCCCGAGGGAAGAGGAGAAAAAAAACCCATCTCCCCCCCTACCCAGGCGAGTGGGAGTCGTTTGTACCGCTGGGTAAAGGGCCAGCGACAGGCGCTGGCTCCCTGGCGCTCCCGGCTGAGGCTGGCAGCTAAATAGTTTCCGTGCCAAGGGCGCCCACTGGCTGCCACGCAGTCCGGACCTCTCCTCCTTAGATCCCTCCCTGGCGGCAGCTCCCACCTGGCTCCCCAGCGCAGTTCAGTCCTACCCCGGGTCCCTCTGAACCAGTCCAACAGGCTGGGGCACCCGCCGCCCCCTGCTCCTGTGTGCGCTCTGCTTTTACACCAAACCTCCCCCGTCTGGGGGCGCAGTGCCGCTCAGACCCACACACACACAAACATGGCCGAACTTCGCTTACCGTGGGACTAGTGCACTGATTTATCTGGGGAGCAGGCACAATCTGGAGCGGATTAAACACATCCGTTTGGTTGTGGGAAGAAGAAAACTCAGATCTCTTCCCCCCCCCCCCCTTGGTTATTTGCTCTGCTCCCAAACGGCGCTCCGGACTGGCAGGATCTAAAGGAGTTTCTCTCGGGGATGGGGTGGGGGGAGAAATTGTTTTTGGTTGGCAATATCTCAGAGCCAGAGACACCCCAATGAGGAGGCCTAACAAGTTTGGCGGTCAGCTAGACGGGGCTACAATGCTGCGAGGAAAGAAACGCGGGGCAGGGGGAAAAACAAGGTAAGAGACCAGATTTAAAACCTAAAGGTGAACATCATTCCCATTAACCTCACTCCCTATTCATCTGGGCAACTCCCAGCAGGAGAATCGGCGTTTAGTGAGATTATATAATCTGCGGCGCATCATCTAATAGCAAGCAAAAAATCTGAACATCCCCCGATCTGATAGTCCGCTTCTGTTACAAGATCCCCTAAGAGCCCAATCCTGCAGTCCTGATGCCCGTTGGAAGCCAGGGGAATCTCTTGCCCAAGCCAAGACTGCTGGATTGACCCCTAGTTATATCCAGGTGCTGACACCCACACAAAGCCCCTTCTCCCTCCTCGCTCCCCTAGTGCTATTAGCTCTCACCTCACAGTCCTCTTCATATTTGACATTATCTGCTAGTTTCCACAACATGGCGTCCAGTGTCCAAAATATATATATAGTAGATCAGAAAAGATCCCTAGCCCCAAAAGCAGTAAATATCCAAGTCGGTGCTGGGGAAGAGCAGCTCCCCCGGGTGGATTTTGTTAGTTGCCAGGCATGAAGATTGGTGCAGGACTAATCTTCCCTCTAATGGTCACTGAGGTTTTTTCCCTGCCCAGACGCCCTTAATGGCAATAGTATTATCATAACTCCTCCCCAGGGATGGATTGGGAGACTGGGCTTTCATTATGGGCGGCTCAGAGCCAGCCACTCAGGAGGCAGCCCGCAGCTCAGAGCCACTCCTTCTCTGCGCTCTGGGCTGGATTGGATCTTCTCCAGGGCGCACACGAATGGCTGGGGGAAGCTCTAGGCTGCCCAGGGCGCACACACGCGCGCATGGCTGGGGAAGCTGCCCAGGGCGCGTTGTAGCTAGATTGCAGGCGCGGATGTAACGCTGCTTTTATCCATGAGCCTCCCCTCTTCCCTTGGGTAGGAACACGGCGGGATGTCTCTGGAGAAGTCCTGTACGCAGCCCCAAAGCCATAAGATGCGCTCACTGGAACTGGGAAACCCCGGGTCGAGCGTCTAGATAGCAGCGCCGACCAACCTGCCTGTTGTAAAGGGTCTGGCAGAGGGCACCTGAGCTGGAGCAGGAGTGGTGGGGAGGGGTTTTAAAAGCCTAGAATGATGAGCACCATAATAAAAAGAGGAGAAATGGCTCTAAACATTCCAGTTCCCTCTTCCCAGACGTATCTTCCCTATTAAAACTGTTTTCTTGCCCCATACAGGGATTCTCTCCCGCCGGCCATGCAAAGCTCGCGTGGGCCCGGGCTGCAGTAGAGGTAAAATTGATTGAGAATAATACATTATTAAAAACACCCCCTTTGCCATGCTCAATACGAACTCCTCATTCTCCCACACCCCAGAATATACCCATCTGCTAGGCACTATCTTCTGCGTAAGGGCAAAGGATGGACTGGCACCCCGAATAGAACAGAGCTGGATGTTGTATAAGTGTCCGTCAAGGCAACAAAGGTTTGGTGTAAAAAACAAAAACATTTTGACAAGCCAGATCTTGCGGTGCCTTGATTTCAAGCCCAAACATTTACCAAAAAGTCCTAATTTTAGATGAATCATTTTGCAAAGCAAACAAAAAGCTTTATTGCAAAAGCAAGAGTAGTAACTCCAGTATTAAGTCAATTTGCATAATTGTCAAGAGTTTGAATTACTGATTACAACTTGCCAATGTTTAGGGTATAATTTAGTTAATTACCCTACACTATTATTGCAGTTGGCTAAATAACTTTTAGGTAAAGCAGGACACATTCAGCGTTTCAAATCTAACTGGCGTGAATTATGCCCCTAGTTCGAAATGTTAATGACTTTTCCCCCATGAAAATCCAATCTGTCCTGTCCTTTTGAATTATGTAAGATCTGGTTTGGGACCAGGTGACAAAGGGGACACACTTCGTTGATTTTTAGACAACAATCCCAGCTTTAATCTAAAAGTTTAAAACATAGCCTTGCTAACTATCTGCAACCCGATCTGATCTATGCAGTTATGTTTGCCTGGCAAACTGAACATTTGTTTTAAAGCAACTCTTTCTGCGGGTGCTTAAGGTGCATCTGGATCGCTGCTCATTTGCATGAGAGAAGCAAATGTTTTTGTTTCTCGTGGCAGAGCCAGACAATCCCATCGAACAATGCTCGGTACGACCTACGTGCTACCTCTGGCGCAGGAGAACGATACGTTTGGTAGGTGTCGTTAAGGGCCTGGAATAGGAACTCAGCTTTAAGATGTAGGTGCGTTAATAGCTTTATTTATTTTTTTAACTGACCCAGTGAAGAATCCGAAGATAAAGATGAAGAGGCCGATTATGCTCGAGCTAACTGTTGAAGGCGTTATCCGTCTGTCTATCTGGCACGCAGGTGCTGATTCACATCAGCAGCAGGGAACCTGCATTACCATTTTTGGTGGGGCCCTTTATTTATTTATTTTAAACGACGCTGTTTTTTTCCAGGGTTGTTTCTTTTGAAATGCAGCTTGCGACGATTATAACGAGTGTGCTTGCGCGGCACTTGGCGTCATTAAGACTAGGCATCTAAATAATAAAAGCCAGGGGGAGCTTAAAGCTCATTTGTATTATAGGGACAAGATGGATCCTAAAAAGAGAAAAAAATTCAAAGCATTTAGGTTTGGAGTCAATTCATCTGATCCCTCCAGGGCGATCCAATAGTCTTATAGTTGGGGACGGGAGGGGGGCTGGTAATTTTGATGGTAAATGATTCCTTTACGCTAAAAAAATTAAATATCTGCTCACTGGGCGCAGCTCTGAATGGGAAGGTGGGCTGTCCTCGCTCTTTGGGATTTCCTGAAGTCCACGGGAGGTCCTGGCCAGACAGTTTAATTTTATCTTAACAGCCAAGACGCAAAAAAAAAAAAAAATCACGTTTCAGAGTCTTTTTAAAAAGGGGATTAGAAGAAAATATCGGTTACTCAACTGAACAAGAAAAAAAAGTGTCTTTCAAAAAGTAATAAGTAAATCTAATCAGAGAGTGACATCCCAGGAGGGAAGGCTTTAACGCAACCTTGCAAATGCCCCCAAAACTGCCTCGATATCTACAGCCAGAACCAACATTTTAGGAGACCGGATCTTATGCCAGGCTCTTTGAATTTGGAATTCTCCCCCGAAAACAAACCTCGCTTGAAAAAACAGCAGACACGCACTCTACCAACTTTTTTGGTTTTAAAACAGTCCATGCGACGGACTTCTTTTGTGTCACCTGCTTCTTTGTAGCCTTTGCGTTTTTCTCGACACAATTTCACGGGGGTTTAAATGAGACCAGGGCTTGGTTTGCTGTTACTTTTCTTTAAATGGCCTTTCGTTACACCACGACAACATCCCCCGTTCTTCTGAATAAAAATCGGAAGCCTGAATTATTATTAATACGAGGCTACTTGTAAAGGGATCATTGGATGCTTTAAATAAGTAAAAAAAAAAAAAAAAAAAAAAAAACCACGTAGAATATTCTGATCTTTTTCGGTTCAATTCAGGAGGGGGAAAATACATTTTTTTAAATTCAGATGTGGCACCTAGAAATATGACAGCCTGCGAACTTGATAAAGGAGCGTCACATTTTAAACACAAATAGCATGATCATATTTCTGTTGAACTGCAACTGATTTGGGTGTCGATCTATCTAAAAAAATATTGTACCCCTCCTACACAAGACGACTATTTTATAACCAAAAGATAGGATCCATTCTCCACTCGTCTAGTTGAAAACATACAGGTAGAAGATGACACCCAGTCACCGCTGGCCTGGAGGGAGCTGTTACTGGACAATTTCAAACATTTCGCTGGTAACTTACAAAAAGTTCCATTCATCATGTCAAGAGCAATCTAGCTCTAGCTAGTGGAGCGAACAGTTCCACGAAGGAACAAGGGGCCGAAGAAGAGAAAGGCCAACAAACAGTAGACGCCAAAGGTGCGCTCATGGCTCCCAGCTGCTAGGCTCGTTTATTCCCTTGTTTTTACATAGGATAGACACGCTGATGCCAGTGCAGTGAGGGCTGCGCGGTGCAGGTTTTCGGGGACATCTAATGCGCACACAGTAGCTTTTCCTATTTTTTTTTAAACGTGGATGCAGTTTCCAAGGAGCGATTGTAATGTTCACCCAGGTCTGAAGCCGGGGTGAGAGACAAAGCCCTGTTTATACTAATATTTAATGCCTTCGGCTTTTCTATTTAGCGCCTTCATCCCCCTCTATAACTTAGAGCGGGGATTGTAATTAACCTCTCCCCCGAACAACCAAACCCGGTATTGGCAATAAATAAAGATCACCCCGACAGGGCTGGAGTTTTCGCTTGGGAAGTGGCTCCGCAGCAGGTCTCTCTAGAGCGCCCGCTCAGGATCGGGCCACTGGAGACTTTTAGTGTCACTTTGAAACACAAAAGTGGATCAAATCCGTGCGGTGCCGCTCATCCCTCCCCACGCCCCCAGATGAGCCGGTCTCCGTGGCGCTGCAGGGGGGGGAGGAGGGGAGTAGTTGCTTCTGGCGTCCCCTGGCTTTTCACAGCCTCCCACTTCCACCCAGGCAGGCTCGGGACCCGTGTCCCATCTGCTCGCCGGGAAAGGGCGCATCCCTGCGACTTGGAGGAGAGGGGGAAGCCCTGCCCGAGGCAGCCCGGCGGTGCAGCATGGCAGGCGGACCCCGGCCGGGGGGGCTTGCCCCGTGCCAGCTGCGCTCCCATCTCTCCGGGTGGGGAAAGGTCCATCGGCCCCCAGGGCCTGGCGCGGGGACAAACGGGACGGTACCTACTTGCCAGTCGAGCCTCCCCAGCAGAGCCATTAGCCACCCGGCGGGGGCTGCGAAGGGGGCGCGGGACCCCAGCGGCTGCCTCGTTAAGTGAAGCCCGGGCCACAGCGATACACCTGGCTGGGCTGGGCTGGCCTCCCGGCGGCGGAGCACTGCGCGTGCGCACCCAGCCCCAGCGATTCACCTAAGGAAACGCATTCCAGCCCTTTTATGCCGGGTCCCTGCCTCGCTCCCCCAGCCAGTCGGAGCTCATTCCAGGGGCCGCACTGCGCGCCTGACACCTCCTCGCCCTTCCTTCCAGGAGGGCCGGGACCTGAGCTAGTGCAGGTGTCTTCCCGGGAGGGGCCAGCTTCCCGGCACCCGGCGGATGGGCTTGTATAACCCCCTGCGGAGCTGGTGCGAGGCGCACCTGGAAAACACCGCCACCCTCGCGCGGCTGCCTTCGCTTATCCGGCTCGCCTGGGTCTCTGCCCACAGTCAGACACATGCCCAGGGAAACAGCAGGAACCAGGCACAGGGCAGGGAACGTGCTTTGGCTTTGGTTTTCTTTCCAGACCAACAAACTGTCTTTAGCCAGGCAGATGATCTCTCCCCTCAGATTTCCGATAGTCCAGTTATTAGGGGCATAAAGCTGGGGGGGGGGGGTGTGCAGCTCTGTTTTGGGTAGAGTATCAGAGGGGTACCTTGTTAGTCTGTATCCACAAAAACAAGGTGGAGTCCAGTGGCACCTTAAAGACTAACCGATTTATTTGGGCATAAGCTTTGTGGGTACACAACCCCCCACTTCTTCAGATGTGGTGGGTCGAGTTCTCCAGCGGAGTACACTGGTCAGAAATGAAGACGCGTTTTATGTTCTTCACAAATGTGAAGCATCTTTTCCACGCCGGATTAACTACAGCGATTGGAGACGCTCCCTAGCTGCAATTTAGCAAGGAAATTTTCACGAAGTTTTACCAACAATCCGAGAGTTACCTCCTACCTCCCCTCGCCCTTCAACCATTACAAACGCGAGACCGGTGGGATAAACTTCGAGCTCCCCACCCACCCCCGTTTACAAAAGGAAGCCACGAGGGAAATTATTTGTTCCGATGCGAATGGAGAGCATCTCCTGTTGGGGGGGAGGGGGGATTTCCCTTTCCTTAGCGAATGAGGGAAGGCAAATATCTCAAAGTAGGTTGCTTGGTGCAATTTTTAAAGGGATTTTAACGCCGTTTTTATTACAATAATCTCCGCATTAATCTACGTCCTTCTTTTCTTATTTCAAAGCTTTTCCAGCGAACCCCACTAAAGTGCACACCCTGCCTTGTACATGTGCGTTAGAATTAGATGCACTGGTACCAATTTACCTGAGATCGGATCTTTTCGAGTGTAAGTGGCTGTTGTTTTAAAGATCGTTAATTTCATTACGATCTTCAGAAAACCAGAGGATCCCCTTAGAATCACATCCTCCAGTCCTCACACTTGTGTCTGTCTTACCTTGAGCAAGTAGCGTATTCTCCGCACTCCGCACTCCGCCCCCCTTTCAAAATGTTTCCCCCAAATCTTCCCTATGAAGTAGTTTCACTTTTATCTTGCTGCTCAAAGCGTTCGCTAAATTCAAACAGCAACAACCATCCCAGGTCCTCCAGGTTTGCCAAAAGCTGGAAGACAACAATCGCTAGTTATTTGCACAAATATTTGACATAGATCAGAGTGGCCCACTGTATATTCGGAGACTGTAAACATCTCTTCGTTTTGATCACAGTTATTTGGCTACATCAGCCGTTTGCATTTCTGCGCAAAAGAGAAAAAGCCAACGAGTAACAGACTTGGAGCCGTTTGATTTGGGGTAGAGGGAAGGGTTAAAATAATAGCAGTTTATTTGCCTGAAACTACAAGAATCCTTTCTATTTTCCATGTCATGTGAAGTTAGTTCTTGCGCTCCTTCAAGCTCAAAACTACCAAAATATAAACCAGGGACACAAAAGTTATAATGAAGGAATAACAACCCCCCCACACACACACACACACACAAAAAGAACAGGAGTACTTGTGGCACCTTAGAGACTAACAGTTTATACACTTAGTAGCTAATCTTTCCTAAGAAGTACTATTTAGCAATGCTTCCCAGCTGCCTTTGTATCTATGTCAACATTAAAGCACACATTCTACTTTAGGTATTGGTCATAATTTGCTGGGCATATATAGCACCATATGTGCGCACAAGACTTTATAGAGAGAATAAAGCCACAGACTCTAACACCAGGATCTTCCTCTCCAGGTTAGCTATATAATATGACATGACAGCGTAAAATGGCTTGAGGCATGTCTTGGAGACAAGGGAATGCCAAGCTGCTTGAAAGATCTGTGAGGAGTCCCTTTTCGGCTTTCCTCCCCACAGTGCCATGGCAAATGTCCCGTGAGAGAGGTGACCAAGAAAAGTACTGTGTAAGGAGGTATTTATTGCAGAATTTCTTCTCTCAGGGAGGTAATTGTGGTCTAGAGGCCAGAGCATAGACTTGGAGTCAGAAAGACCTGGATTCTCACCCAGCCTCTGCCACTGGTGCATTAGATAAAAAAAAAATTAATGGTGCATTAGATGGTTTTGAGCAAGTCATTTCACCTGTCTGAACCTCAGTTTCCCCGTCTGTAAAACTGGGATAATAATCCAGTGATACCTCACAGGAAGTGTGAAGTATCTCCAGTGCTTTGAACATTCAGTGCTAAATATTATGAGACTGTCTATTCGTTTAGACCAGTGGATCTTAACCAAGGATTCAGGGCCCCCTGGGGGGCCATGAACAGGTTTCTGGGGGTCCGCCAAGCAGCGCCAGCATGAGACTCGCTGGGGCCCAGGGCAGAAAGCTGAAGCCCCACCGCCCAGGACTGAGCAACTTAGCTTTGTGGGGCCCCAGATAACTGTCCTGCTTGCTACCCCCTAAGGCCAGGCCTGGCTTTTATATGCAGAAAACTAGTTGTTGTGGCACAGGCGGGCCATGGAGTTTTTCTAGCATGTTGGGGGGGGGGCTCAGAAAGAAAAAGGTTGAGACCCCCTGTTTTAGACCATTTCATTCAGTGTAGTAAAAGCACAGGCATGAACACACTAAATCTAGCTAGCACAGGTTCAGCTTCCGAACATGGAGTTGCACTGATTCCCTCTGCCCTTGTTTGCCAGAATGTTGCTCTGAGGAGTGTGGTGACTGAATATAACCCAGCTCAGCGCCTTACCTCAGCAGGCAGGCTCCACATTAAAAACCACATTCCGCTGGGAAAGTACTACAGCAACAAATATGAACTTCCAATATTTAGATTATAAATCCTTTGGGGCAGGGAGTTTTTCTTCTTGCTATCAGCAAAGAGCCTAATGGGCATGAGATACAGCCTCATTTGCAATTTTAAAAAAATCAACCCGGGATGGATCATACATTCCTACAGTTAATTTGTTTATGTTACAATCAGGATGAAAGTCCTAACTAGAGACATCAGTACAAAGAAAGAATTCCATATGCTAAATCAACAGTATTTCCTAATTCAGATATCAGACCAGAAGTGAGCATAAAAATCACTATCATCCCCAGTTCAGGCCTTTGCTAACATAACTGCTCCACTTACATACTCCCATTCCCCCAGATAACTTACTTTTATAACAACAGGAACCTACATGGTCCCCAGATTAAACTATACTCATTCCTATAACAACATTTCTCATTAAACTTCCCCTTTTTAATTCCATGGCCTTCAAGGCTTATCTTGCCAATGCATAAAAAGCAGCCATTAAATGATGCACTAGAGGTCTGATCCAGCACCCAGTGACTTTGGTGAACATTGATTGGATTCAAGTATCATGGGGTAGCCGGGTTAGTCTGTATCCACAAAAACAACAAAGAGTCTGTTAGTCTTTAAGGTGCCACCGGACTCCTTGTTGTTTTTATTGACTGGATTGTTTAGGGGAAAGTCCTGCATAAGCATGGAGATGGACTACAAGAGCTAAGGGACTTTTCCTCCTCCAACCTCTGACTCAATACACCTTCAGGGGATTTTTCAAGGTTACATTTTTAAAAAGATCCTGCCATGCACACATATTTTGTTTAAGAATATTAAAGTAAGAGTAGATACATCAGCTTACACACTGCCATTAAAAGATGGATAGGTCAAAAATTGGATATAATCATTTAAAAATCATCCTTTGCTCTTCATTTTGGGGGTTTTATAAAGATTATGAGGTACAAAGGCTATCCTCAGTAGCAAGCAACTGGGTTACATGTAATTTTTTGAGTTGATTATTTCTCCTCTAGACTGTTGGACTAAAAATCCCATCCTCTCTCAACTGTACTGCTTCAAACTTCTTGTGATCTCATAATCCACTAGATTGCCAGTCACCCATGGAGTCCTCCAGCGAATAAGACAAAACCTGAAATGTATCACTTAAAAAAAAAAGCAGGAATGATAATGTCTTTAAATATGTACACAGAAAACAAAGACATCTGAGGCTTTTTATGCATCACAAAGCAGAAAAGAAGAGCACAATCACATTGTTTTCCTTTGTGTATCATCTTTAATGGATTAGCACAGGTGTTTGTTTAATTGTGATCCTCTGGAAAAATGCATAGTTCTCAGTGGCCCCATACAGCCTCCTTTGTGGCATGTTGCTCCATTATCGATCCACTGGTGAGCTGTAACACTGGCAGGAAGAATCGGAGCGATGTGAAAAAATTTGCACTGCTGGCAAAAATTACATCAATCAAAACTCTTCACCTAATGTACTCTGTCATTTATAATCACACTAATCAGGCACCAGTGAAGAAGTGCTGTCAGCATCAAGCATCATACAATATCAGGTCCCAGCAGAAAGTCTTCCAACTCCTCCAAACATGCTTCTCACTGCATTTTCTAAACAGTTGATACTGCAGGTGTATTTGAAAATAGAGCCAGGAATTCAATCAATCATATCACACTGTCATTCCAGGGCAAATATATTAAATATATAGGGTAGTTTTAAGTGGCTCACTTTTCCCTGCAAAATTGTGTGCACAATTGCATGCTGACCTACTGTGACTGGATGCACAAATAAGGCACTCGAATACACATGTTAATTTAGGTTTCCAAATAATTATGCTGCTATCCTAATTGCATAAAAAATCAGACTATTTGTGCATTCTAATGTAGGTGCATAAGTCTCCATGTAACTTTGGATGTATAAATGAGTTTCCTTGTTTTGAAAAATTATCCCATATATTTATTCAGTAATTAAACTGATGCAACATCATGCAGCAAGCTCAAATTCAAACCTTGATTCAGGCATACATTCTGCAGGTCTGTATATTTGTGTCTACCCTAGTATTTCCCCTCCTTAAGATTTCCCAATATTGCTCCTATCAGTGCAGCTATGCACTTGTGGCAGCAACTGTAGGAGCACTGCTAAAGATGGGCAGTTGCCGTTTTAACCAGAAGTGTTCTCTAACCCTGCTTCAGACTGGGCATCTTGTCTATGCTAGGGTTACCATATCTAGCAAATAAAAAAAGAGGACCCTCCACGGGCCCTGGCACCGCCCATTTCCCCACCCCCAGCCCCACCCCAACTCCGCCCCTTCCCCGCCCTCTCCTCCCCCCCAATCCCAGCCATGCCGAAAGGGCTGCCCGAGCGCTACCGGCTTCACGGTTTGCCGGGCAGCCCCCAGACCCTGCGCCCCCGGCCGGCGCTTCCCCAGCACAGCTGGAGCCCGGGAGGGGAAGCGCCCAGCCGGGGGCGCAGGGTCTGGAGGCTGCCCGGCAAACCGTGAAGCCGGTAGAGCTTGGGCTTCGGGCAGCCCCCTTGCCTCCGGACCCTGCGCCCCCGGCCGGGCACTTCCCCTCCCGGGCTCTGGCGGCGCAGGGTCTGGAGGTATGGGGGCTGCCCAAAGCCTGTAGCGCTCGGCTCTTAAACAGAGCCCGGAGGCTCTGCTCCTCCCCTGACTCTTCGGCTCTGTTTAAGAGCCGAGCTGCCCCAGCGCTACCGGCTTCGGGCAGCCCCCGTGCCTCCGGACCCTGCGCCGCCGGAGCCCGGGAGGGGAAGTGCCCGGCTGGTGGCTGGGGTCCGGAGGCATGGGGGCTGCCCGAAGCCGGTAGCGCTCGGGCAGCTCGGCTCTTAAACAGAGCTGAAGAGTCAGGGGAGGAGCAGAGCCGCCATTTTCCCGGACATGTTCGGCTTTTTGGCAATTCCCCCGGACGGGGGTTTGAGTGCCGAAAAGCCGGACATGTCCGGGAAAAAGAGGACGTATGGTAACCCTCGTCTATGCTACATTTCCTACCATTGAGATAGAGGAAAATGTCTCAAGTTTACAAGGCTTAAGAAGCCCAGTACTGCCACAAAAGGTATCTGCTGTGTCTGTAGACCTTGTTGCCCCAGAGTCAGGGCTGGCTCTAGGCACCAGCAAACCAAGCACGTGCTTGGGGCAGCACATTTTCAAGGGCAGCATTCTGGCCATTTCTTTTTTGTGCTTCCGGTGGCAAAAGCCTAGAGCCGGCCCTGGCAGCAGCAGTGCATCGTGTGCGAGGGGCGCCCTGTAGCCGCTGCGGTTCGTGCCGCTGGGGAGCAGCGCCCACACCTTGTGGCTGGGCCGGGCAGGCTTAGAGCGGGGGACACTCAGGCTGGGGGACACTCCACGGGGCACACGGAGCCGCCTGCAGGTGCTGCAGGGCGGTTGCCCCCAGCGCTGCAGCCGGGGCTGGGCGAAGCGGCCCAAGCCGCCCAGGGACTGTGGCAGGGCGGCCAGAAGCAGCAGCTGCAGCGGGGCCATAGAGGGTGGGGCGCTGTCGTGCGGGGCCCGCGTCCCGCTCTCCGGGGCTCCGCTGCCTCTGGGGCTACCCTGCCCTGGCTCCTCAGCCCTCTGCCGGGCGGTCCCCCGGCTCTGCCCTCCCAGGTCTCGGCAGGTCCTGGAGGCGGGAGCCCTGGATGGAGGGACCCTGGGCTGAGGCGTAGCCCGGGAGCCCCGCTGCTTACCCCGACCCTGCCAGCGCCGGACCGGCTGGAGGTGAGGGGGGAGCGGGCAGAGTCATCATTGGTGGGGGGGAGCCCAGGGCTGGGGCAGCAGGGGGTGCGGGTGGCGGGGGGGAAGAGAGAACCCATGGCTGGGGTGGGGGGCAGCCAAAATTTTTTTTGCTTGGGGCGGCCAAAAACCTAGAGCCAGCCCTGCCCAGAGTATCCTATGCCAAACAACGTGAGAAGCTCGGGTTACCATATTTCAACACTGAAAAAAGGATACTCCACGGGGCCCTGGCCCCGCCCCAACTCCGCCCCTTCCCTGCCCCGCCCCAGCCCCCCCTTCCCTGCCCCCGGCCCCGCCCCAACTCTGCCCCTTCCCCACCCCCATTCCAACCCCTTCCCCAAAGTCCCCACCCCAACTCCGCCCCCTCCCCTGAGCACCCCGTATTCCCCCTCCTCCCTCCCGCCCCCCGGGCTCCGGCTGCTGCTGCGCTGGGGAAGTTGCTTCGGCCCCTGCCGCGGTGGAGAGCGGCGGGAGCTGGGAAAGTTGGAGCCTGGGAAGGAGGCGGCTGTGCACTCGGATGCCGCCTGCTGCCTCTGTGCCCCCGCAGATCGGGGGAGTTGTTAGTTTTGCTGCAGCCACTCGCACTCGGGGTCCCCTTACCATGCCTCGCTATTTTCCCGGACATGTTCAGCTTTTTGGAAATTCCTCCCGGATGGGGATTTGAGGACCAAAAAGCCGGACATGTCCAGGAAAATCCGGACGTATGGTAACCCTATGAGAAGCTGCTCATAGCATTAATTACAGGAAAGAGCAAGATGTTGCTGTTCTGTGATGGAAGTCCGGAGCCGTGCTATGATTGCAACAGAGAGAGAGAACATAGGAAAGAATTAAGAAATATATGTAGGATGAAGGGGCACTTCTTCCTATTCAATGTGGCAAGAAAGTCCTTTGTCAGAGAACTGCGGCTCAAGTACCCACCTTGGAGCGAGAAGGAGCTGAAGAACACATGAAGGCAGTGAACCTGATTTTTCACTTCATTACCCCGGTGAGTCACGCCACTGTAAAACTGAGGCACTGCAGTGAAAAATCAGGGCAGATGTTTAGAAGAGAGGCCCTTGAGTCCACTGAGTTTTATTCCTGTGGGCTTACCTACACTGCCTTTAGACATCAACATAGCTACAATAATGCAGCTGCAGAGGTGCAAACCCCTGAGGTAGACATGGTTTCACACCAGGTCAAGTTGCACCAATGCAAGTTATGGTTTACACCAATGAACCAGACCTACATTAAGGGCATGCACTGGTGCAGCTACAGGACTGTAGCTAAACCCTGATGTGATTTAGGCCAGGCCTACATTCGGAGGGCTTTGCTCGTATAGCTATACCAAGTATCCTACACCAGCAGAAGCAATCCTACTGTGGATACAACTAATACCGGCAAAACTGTGCTTTTGATAGCATTGCTTATTTTAGCCCCCTACAGCAAATTAAGCTATGCTAACAAAAGCACAATTTGGTAATATAATTGTCTACACCAGGGGCTTTTCCAGCACAGCTATGTTGGTCACAAGTCATGACCCTGACTGACCTAACTGTGCAAGCAAAAGTTTGTAATGTAGCCCTGGCCAGAGACGGGCCTTGCCCTGCTTAATAATGGTAGCATTTAAATAGCCACTGTGAAACTTTGAAGTGAATGGAGGGGAGGGATGAGTTCACACTTGCATTGCTACCACTATTGTTTGTCTGGAGACAGCTTTCTGCAAGGCTGGGCTAACAGGGTAACAGTCTATTGACTTGTCTAGATAACACTATCTGCACAAAGGAGAGGGCTAGGGATTTCATTTTTAAGGCCAAATTTCTGGCCCTGGCCTCCAAAGTTCCACACCCAAATCTGTGCACAAAGTTGGTTGTGCCTGTAAAATTGGTCACACACACATTGTGCACCCACAGTTACTTGCACCTGCAAATGCAGATCCTGTATGAACAAAACAGAAGGGTGCCTCATTTCACAGACACAATCAGTACTTTGCAAACAAGGAGGCCTGTTTGGGGAGTGGCTGAAAAATTGGCACTTGACATTTCAGCTTGGATTCTGCAGGGAAAAATCTTGGATTCTTCTTCTTCTCTTTTAAAACCACACACACAATTGCTGATATCCCTGCCAATGGGTGTGGTAGCAGCACCCTTACAAATTAAAGATGACATTTGACTATTGTATGAGCTAAATTGGAATCTGATGTGAGGGAAACTGGCTCTATCTATGGTACTTATCTGGCTCCCATTACCATTGCATCTAAGCATCTCACAATCATGCATTTATCCTCACGCAACATTCCTGTGATGTAGGGAAGTGCTGTTATCAGACACTTAGGCCTAGTCTGCACTACAAAGTTTTAGCAGCATAGCTTTGTTGGTTCCGAGTGTGGAAAAAAAATCACACCCGTAACCAACATAGGTAGGATGGCAGAAGCTCTAGTATACATGCAAATATACTAGTTAAAAAAAAATTACTTTTACCAGTATAGCTTAGTCCATTAAGGAAACTGGTTTAAACTAAACTGACAAATGAAGTCTTTTGCCAGAATAAGCTGCATCTCCACTGGAGGAGTTTGTCAGTATAGCTCTACCAATATATCTATATCAGCAAACCTTTCAAAGTATACAAAGACTAAGTGTCTTGCCCAAGGCCACACAGGAAGTCTGTGATAGAGCATAGAATAGAACCCGCATCTCCTAAGTCCCAGGCCCTCCCCACTGGACAATCACTCCTCCCTCTACATCAGTGGCATGTCTGAAAAAAGTCTTCAGAGATACAGAGTTCTTGGAATATTTAACTGTGGTGGTCAAGTCCGTGGAAAACATCGGCATCACACCCTTCCTGCATTCACTCTTCAAGTTGGCCGGGGTTCTGTCAAACTCCAGTCTGTCAGCAGAAGTACAGAGAATGAGATCTTGTGCCTAGCTAAGGGTTCTAGTGGATTTACCCAAAACTGCATATGCAGAGATCGCTGCATGGCTCTGTGAGCGTATGTTCCAGGACCTGCTGTGTGCCAATGCACAGGGGATATGAGTTGTCACAACCCCCAGCCTCAGTGCTTTTAGCTCTCGACGTCCCTGATTCAATCCCAGGTGAGATGCAAAGAGGGCATCCTGGGCTTTCTGTGTGCAAAAATGTTCTGCACTCCTGGGGTATTCTCTCTTCCTCCAAGAGCACATGGGGGAGCTAGTTGCTGGGAGCAGACCTCAGGGGCAAATCTCTCTTCTGCTCTGCTCTTCTCTTCCCAACCCAGCTGCTGTCCGGGAGTGGTGGGGTTGTACCTCCGATACAAGTGGCTTATGCAGTAGGTGCGGGAGGGGCACAGTGACAAACTGACACAGACATAGGTGGCTGGCTGCTATTATCACACCCTCCCCTACCAGGCAGGCACATTCCGGAGCATTCTGCCAAAGCATTTAGACAGGGATGCGAGACAGAACAATGTCTTGGCCTCTGTTGGAGACTCAGGGCAACATTCTCCTCTTGGCCACCTCTTCTCTTGTACACCTCTACCCCGATATAACGCTGTCCTCGGGAGCCAAAAAATCTTACCGCGTTATAGGTGAAACCGCGCTGTATCGAATTTGCTTTGATCCGCTGAAGCACACAGCCCTGCCACCCCGGAGCACTGCTTTACCACGTTATATCTGAATTTGTGTTATATCGGGTCACGTTATATCGGGGTAGAGGTGTATATCCAGCTGCAATGTAGGAGATCAGTAACCTACCTGCTTCCACCATGCTGTACAGCCGTGAAAGGGTTAATGTGGTTGGCATTTGAAAAGGCCATGCTTGAAAGTTAGCACTGGATTAAGAGGAAGAGTGAACTATAGAGGGGCTCCTCTGATATCAAATAAATAGCCACTATTGGGCAGGACAAAACTAAAGGAAAAGGGGAGGCTCAGAATCTGAATTGCATGCAGTGTTGTTGTAGCCGTGTGGGTCCCAGATATTAGAGAGACAAGGTGGGTGAGGTAATAGGTCTCCAGGTGATTGTGTGTAAGCATGAAAGCTTGTCTCTCTCACCAACAGAAGTTGGTCCAATAAAAGATACTGTATTACCTCACCCACCTTGTCAATCTCAATTGCAGTAATTCAAAATATAGATAAGGTGTTTAGGGACACAGGCAATGCTGGAGAGCAAAGGATCGATGCTCTGCTGAGCCTCTGACAGTGGATTATGAGGTATTTCAGGGGAAGGAGACCCTGTCCCCCACATGTACCAGGAAAATTCTGCAGTATTATACCATACAAGCAACAGAGAGTCCTGTGGCACCTTTAAGACTAACAGATGTATTGGAGCATAAGCTTTCATGGGTGAATGCCCACAAAGCTTATGCTCCAATACATCTGTTAGTCTTAAAGGTGCCACAGGACTCTCTGTTGCTTTTTACAGATCCAGACTAACACGGCTAACCCTCGGATACTTGATACCATACAAGGACATTTCTTCCTGTCTCGAGGTGGTGATCAGTTAAGTGTGAAGACCGGTGCTCCTTGTAATTGTAAGGCTTTGGCTACACTGGCAATTCACAGCGCTGCACTTGCTGCGTTCAGGGGTGTGAAAAAACACACCCCCCCCCGAGCGCAGCGAGTGCAGCGCTGTAAAGCGCCAGTGTAATCAGCACCTGCAGCGCTGCACGCTCGCTCGCAGCGCTGCAAGCTATTCCCTCGGAGAGGTGGAGTACTTGCAGCACTGCGAGAGAGCTCTCACAGCGCTGGCGGCGCGACTACACTCGCGCTTCACAGTGCTGCCGCGGCAGCGCTGTGAATCCGCGAGTGTAGCCAAAGCCTTAGACTACCACCTCATGCCATTGCAAATGCTGTTCTTATTCATCTAAGTACAAATTATCTTTTGAACTTTTTACGAATTCTTTTGAATATATCAGTGAGTTCCACAAGTTCACATTGCTATAGGAACTTGAGATATATTGAGAGCTACATTTCATATCTACTTTCTTAAGTAATAGCTGGGAAATGACTGGTATGAATAAGAGAAAATGTTCTCAGGAGTAGCCAGATATTTATTGAGGGATCATTATATGTCAAAAGAAACATGGCCTAATAGCTAGAGCAGGGGACTAGGAGTCAGAACACCTGAGTCTGTGCCTGGCTCTGCTACCGATTCTATCTGTGACCTTGGACAAATCATTTAAAGGGACACAATCAATTTAAAATTAGTCAGTTTAAAAAATGAGTTAAAATAGTTTCAGGAACTACACCTGCCCGAGTCCCTTTGCTAATTTTTGTGGTTTTACCATCACTTAAAAAAATTATCCTGTGTTGCAATATGAAAGACCAACCAAATAACACAGTCAATTGACTACCCACAAAGTGCATCAAATGCACAAATTAATCTGAAAAAATATTAGCAAAAATAATCTGTTTTATGTTTCCCTTATGGTCCTATTGGGTGTTACTTGTACCAGTGTTGATAAAAAAATTTTCAGGCATAAGTGTGATTGTTAAGTTGACCAATGTCCTTTCAACTTTGTGCCCCAATTAATCCATGTGTGAAATGCCTCCTAGTGCTTTGTGATCTTTTAGTGAAAGGCGCTAGATAGCATAAAGTTATAGCAATAGGAATCAATTATATTACATACACCTAATGTTCTATCTGAAGATATATGTGGTATACACAGTTATGGACATGCTAGCCAGGTGTTAAATTCATTTATGACAAGGCTCTGCAATTTATCATCTACTTTTGAACACCTCACGTGTCTTCCCCTATTAACCCATCTTGCTGGGGGCTTATTCTAACATTCCAAAATTCAGAACAGCTTCAAACAGCTGCCTTTTTTTTAATGAACCGGCTGGAGAAATGTTTCCTCCTTCCAAACTCTCTATCCACCTCTCATGCATGGAATTTTACCCTCAAAATTACTCCAGCCAGAGGCCCAGGACAAGTAACATTTACTCCTGTACAAGTGACAGCTTTCCTATACCTACAACTGTCAGGACTTTAACACCCACCTTGAATCTCACATCATGGCAGAGCTAGAAATTGGAGCTTTATACTACAGGGAAGAGGAGATTCCAGCTTCCTAATGGGACACGGCACTTTCTTCTAGTCCTGCACGGTACCAAAATAAAATTATTTAAAGTTGTGATATTTTTATTTATAGAAAAGCTATTTTCAGACATTTTTAGAGGTTTTATGCTTTCCTCTGAGCCCTCTACAGTAGGTCACATGTTAATGAAGGCACCTGGCTTTATAGGTGTTGTGTAGCATTCTCATTTGGCTGACCTGCATAACTTACTCCTGGCTTCACCACTCAAGAATAACATCCCAAACGAAAGCTGCTCCAAAATGTTATCCCACCCCATTATATACATATATATATCTGATATAACATGGGGTGGGATTATATACATATATATATCTGATATAAAATCTTGTAGCAGTATATATATAATATGGACTCCAAACTGCATAGTGGAATATCAGCAGTTCAGAAGTTATTTAAAACTTTGGAAGTGATATAAAGTAAACCAGAAAAAGTCATTCTTGTTCTGGAATCAATGCCCACACAGGAGGTTATACTGGGTACCGGTATAGTAATGCTGGTATATTTCTCCTTGTAGACAAGCTCTTATTCCCTGGAACTTCTTAGTAAGAAAATACAAGATAGCAGCTAGATAGCTGTTTTAGTCTCCTGAAAGTTTTGATTCCATAAGATGAAACACGTCAAAGCTGGACAGATAAAATCAAAAGGTGCAGCGAACTGTCTCCAGCTCTTCTAGGCAAATATCCTTTCAAAGCCTATGAGCCTGTCAGTGTACACTTGTGGTAGGTTTCACCTTCATTTTGAGTCCAAAAGCATGAGGTGGGCTTTCAGTATTTACCAAACAGGGAACAGGAAGGAGGCTCTGACTATGGGCTTGTCTACACAGGGAACTTGACCAGAACAGCTATTGCAGAACAAACTATAACCATTCCAGACTTGCTATCGTGCTTTAAATTCACACCCTGCCTTATTCTGCAGTAACTTCCCCATTTAAACAACCTCTTACAAAGGAGATGTTAAATCATAAAAAGCCCTTCAGCTTCAACTTCTCAGGTTGAGATAAACCCTAAGCTCCTCAATAATAAGAACAGGAGTACTTGTGGCACCTTAGAGACTAACACATTTATTAGAGCATAAGCTTGCGTGGACTACAGCCCACTTCTTCTTCTTCACCTTCTCCATATATGCATCTGAAGAAGTGGGCTGTAGTCCAAGAAAGCTTATGCTCTAATAAATGTGTTAGTCTCTAAGGTGCCACAAGTACTCCTGTTCTTTTTGCGGATACAGACTAACACGGCTGCTACTCTGAAACTCCTCAATAATATTTACCTTGTTGTGCTACCCATGTGCGACAGCTAAAACTGCCTTGTGTTCACTAGGATTTTACCTCCGGTTCATTACCAAATGTTAGTTAACATGAGGTACGAACACACCTTTAACTCCAATGAAGACACACCCAGTAGCAGCTTTTTAACCAGTTCACCAACACCTCTGTAAAATAGCCTGAGTCTGGGGCCCTAGCTCTCAGCACCCCTTCTCTGCAGTACCAATTGGGTGAAATAGTCAGTGCTATCTATTGCAATGGCTGGAATACTGGAGCATGCCCAATTTCCTTCCACTTGATATTACCAGAGTCTTGATCTGACAGCCTATGGGAAGAAATGCAACCACTTTTGTTTTACCTGGCTTCATGTTGATTAGGGTCAATAGTCAGGTGAGGATCTGGGTTTTGGGTTTTTAATTGTTTGTATGTGATAGGTAGTAAAGAAGGGGAATGGTCTAGTTTACACATATTTCATTGTTTGCAGAATTTTGTAACCTCACTTTGATACTGTCACAGTGAGTAGAATATGCATTAATTAAAAAAAAAAAAAAGTTTCTAGCCTCTGAGGTTGTGAAAATTTCCTTCCCAGTGTAAGCAAAACTAGAGGTGCCACCTTGCTCAGTCTGGTACTAATGTCTCATTCTGTCTTGGCTCCAACAGAAGTGTCAACTATCCCTCTCCATCTCTTTGGGGGTCTTTTAAATGCAAACACTGAGTACTTCGCAAAAAAAACCACCCTCAAAACAGCCATTTTGTGTCATTGAAATGTATTGTGAAATATTTAAAGTTGTTAAATGGGTAATAATGAACAATAGGGAGGGCATTTCCTGGCTGTTTAACTGAAACCTCCTGACCCCAAGGTCAATATTGGTCAGTGCAAAACTCTAAAAACAAAGAGGGGGGAAAACCAGAGTAAAGTCATTACCTTTTTAGGTGTTGCTCAAGGCAAGGTGCTTTGTTGTGTAACCAGTCAGTCTCTTCTCAGCAGGTAAAGACCACAGCTTGTGTCCAATGGGAATTGCCTCACACTTCTCTGGGCACAACAGGCTCAAGAGAGTAACTGCTAAGAAAGTTGGACTTTATGCTTCCCATTCCATCAAATTTATATTCTATGAAACAATGAACACCTCTACCTTTCTGGTAGCATTGCTATCCATTTAATAATGAGTCATTGCAAACATGCAGAATTGTGACATCAACATTTTTAAGTGCTATCTCTGTTCAAATTTTAACTTACTGATTAAAAAACAATGTCCTTTTTGTTCTACATGGACACTAAGGATCCCTTGGGACTTTTTCAAAGGGTAGGCATTAGCACCTCACTATATTTGGCTTTCTCCTCTTCCTGCTGTATAATGCTGGTGGGTGCGTCCCCCCACCCCAGAGGTGGCTGCATTTCTGTGCTTTGAAGCACATCAGACCTCTTCAGGTTTAACAAGACTATTTGAATGCAAATGACTGTTATTCCTAAGGGGTAAATATGCCCTGTACTATGTTGTGTGTCCCTAGATAGAGAGGCATCAAGGTGCAAACTATCCAGAGTTAGAATATTGCTTGTGATACATTAACTTTTTCAGTACGGCCTTAGGCCAAAACTAAAACTGCTGGATCCCATCTGACTTAAGCCGAAGTAGTAAAAATATCCTGCCCTTTGCCCCATGTAGCCTATTTAGGTTACCACCACTGAATTTGGCAAACAAGCAACTCTCCAAGGTATATAAGGCCTTGGCTACAGTTGCGAGTTACAGCGCTGTAAAGGCTCCCCCAGCACTGTAACTCACTCCCCGTCCACACTGGCAAGGCATTTGCAGCGCTGTATCTCCGTGGTTGCAGCGCTGCATGTACTCCACCTCTCCGAGAGGAATAGCGAGTATTGCGCTGCCGCTGCAGTGCTGCGGCGCCAGTGTGGCCACCCAATGCGCTGTGAATGGCCTCCAGAATTATTCGGCACTATCCCACAATGCCTGTTCTAGCCACTCTGGTCATCAGTTCAAACTCTACTGCCCTAGTCTCAGGTAACCAACCATGTGACCGACCCTTTACATTCCCCGGGAATTTTAAAAATCCCCTTCCTGTTTGCTCAGCCCGGCGTGGAGTGGAGTGCTATCAGCGAATCTTTCCAGGTGACCATGCCTCCACGCCCCAAGCGAGCCCCAGCATGGAGCATTGGCGAGTTGCTGGACCTCATCGGTGTTTGCGGGGAGGAAGCTGTACAGTCCCAGCTGTGCTCCAGCCGTAGGAATGACGATACCTTCGGGAAGGTATCAAAGGACATGATGGAAAGGGGCCATGACCGGGACGCCCTGCAGTGCAGAATTAAAGTGAAGGAGCTGCGGAGTGCCTACCGCAAAGCCCGCGACGCAAACGGCCGTTCAGGTGCTCCCCCTGTGACCTGCCAAGTCTACAAAGAGCTGGATGCGATACTTGGGGTTAACCCCACCCCACTCCGAGCACCACCATGGACACTTCAGAGCTGGTGGGGGGGGGGGAGGAGGAGGAGGAGGAGGAAAATGGGAGTGATGGTGGTGGGCCGGATGGAGACACCCCGGAATCCCTGGAGCCATGCAGCCAGGAGCTCTTCTCGAGCCAGGAGGAAGGTAGCCAGTCGCAGCGGCCGGTACTTGGTGGAGGACAAACAGAAGAGCAGGTTCCCGGTAAGCGGGATTTTTTTTCGGGAAGGAATTTTTTCACTGTGGGCTCTTTGGGAGAGGAGGGTTAGGCATGCATGCCTAGATGCGGAATAGTGCATTGATGTGGTTTATCACATCGCAGTAATCGGCCTTGGTAATCTCCTCGAATGTCTCATCCAGAACGTGTGCAATGCACTTGCGCAGGTTTATTGGGAGAGCCACCGTGGTCCTTGTCCCAGCCAGGCTAACGTGTCCGCGCCACTGTGCCACGAGGGGCGGGGGGACCATTGCTGCACACAGGCAAGCTGCATATGGGCCAGGGCGGAAGCCGCATTGCAGTAGAAGACCCTCCCTTGCTTCCCAAGTCACCCTCAGCAGCGAGATATCGTCCAGCACAAACTCCTGTGGAAAATGTTGGGACAGTGTTCAGTGTAGGTGCGCCCTGAAGCTGTTGGCTCTCCCCAAGGCACAGAAACCCAGAGGACAGTGCAGCCCTGAAACAATCAGTCCCCCTTACTCACCATTTTGAGTGCTCTGTTTCAGATGGGAAAATTATGCTATTGTGTAGACCCTGTGTGTTTTCTACTCCTTAAGTGCGGGGGGAATCATTACTCTGTCTGGTATAAACAATGCTGCCTCTGTTAAATGTTGCATTTTGCCTATACAGCTGCATCAACCTTGAGACCTCAGCCGTCCCTCTTATCGCCTGCTCAGAGACTGCAAAGACTCAGGAAGAGACCGCGAAAAAGCAAAGAAGGCATGCTGCAAGAAGTGATGCGGCAATCTATTAAAGAGAATGAGAAAGCACAGGACTGGAGGGAGAGAGAAAGCAGGATCCGCCAGGAAAACACAGCGCACCGGCAGCAAAGCACTGATAGGCTCATAAGCATCCTGGAGCACCAAGCAGATGCTATCCATGGTAGCCATGCAGAAAGAGGAGCAGTACCGCAAACGCAACCCCCCCCCAGCCCTTGTCCCAAAACTCTTTCCGTTGTGCCCGTCACCTCCAACCCACTTTCCCCAACTTCCGTGTTCTTCACGCCACCCGCTGCCTCCAACACCAGTATCTTCACCACCCAACCCTGAAAACCACAACCCTTACCCTCTGCACTCAACCCCCATCACCATGCAGTATGGTTGTCCTGAAGTACAGCACTCACTGCACAGCACACCAGACAGGACATACGCGAATCTATGATTGTACAGTTCCCCACTCCACCCCCTGGTTTCTTTTCAATAAATAATTTTTTTTTCTTTTCAATAAATGGATTCTTTGGCTTTGAAAACATTCTTTATTATTGCATAAAGTAAAAGACTCCTTAGCCCAGGAAATAAACAGGCACTGCAAGTCTGCTTGTCTACTAAGCAGACACTGATTCCTAAAGATTGGAACTACTGCACTTCACTCCCGTGCAGGGCACCAGATATCACTGCTGGTTTTCAGCCTCAGATTGCTCCCTCAAGGCATCCCTAATCCTTGCAGCCCCGCGCTGGGCCCCTGTAATAGCCCTGCTCTCTGGCTGTGCAAATTCAGCCTCCAGGTGTTGAACCTCGGAGGTCCATGCCTGAGTGAAGCTTTCACTCTTCCCTGCACAAATATTATGGAGGGCACAGCATGCGGATATAACCGCGGGGATGCTGTTTTCGGCCAAGTCCAGCTTCCCATACAGAGATCGCCAGCGGCCCTTTAAACGGCCAAAGGCACACTCCACAGTCATTCGGCACCGGCTCAGCCTGTAGTTGAACCATTCCTTGTTGCTGTCAAGGCTCCCTGTGTAGGGTTTCATGAGCCACGGCATTAACGGGTAAGCGGGATCTCCAACGATCACAATGGGCATTTCAACTTCCCCTACCGTGATCTTCCGCTCTGGGAAAAAAATCCCGGCCTGCATCTTCCTGAACAGCCAAGTGTTCCGAAAGATGCGTGCGTCATGCACCTTTCCAGGCCAGCCTGTGTTAATGTCAATGAAATGCCCACGATGATCCACAAGCGCCTGGAGAACCATAGAGAAATACCCCTTCCGATTAACGTACTCGGATCCTAGGTGGGGTGGTGCCAGAATAGGAATGTGCGTCCCATCTATCGCCCCTCCACAGTTAGGGAACCCCATTTGTGCAAAGCCATCCACTATTTCCTGTACGTTACCCAGAGTCACAGTTCTTCTGAGTAGGATGCGATTAATGGCCTTGCAAACTTGCATCAACACGATTCCAACGGTCAACTTTCCCACTCCAAACTGGTTTGCGACCGACCGGTAGCTGTCTGGAGTTGCCAGCTTCCAGATTGCAATAGCCACCTGCTTCTCCACTGGCAGGGCAGCTCTCAATCTCGTGTCCTTGCGCCGCAGGGTGGGGGCAAGCTCCTCACACAGTCCCATGAAAGTGGTTTTTCTCATCCGAAAATTCTGCAGCCACTGCTCGTCATCCCAGACTTCCATGACAATGTGATCCCACCACTCGGTGCTTGTTTCCTGAGCCCAAAAGCGGCGTTCCACGGTGCTGAGCATGTCCGTGAATGCCACAAGCAATTTCGTGTCGTACGCGTTATGCGTCTCGATAGCATCATCGGAATCCTCACTCTCACTGTCACTTTGGATCTTAAGGAATAGTTCGACAGCCAAACGTGACGTGCTGGCGAGACTCGTCAGCATACCCCTCAGCAGTTCGGACTCCATTTCCCGCAGATAGATCACGCTGCACAGAAACCGTTGAAAGATGGCACCAAAGGTGGATGGAAACAAAGGGATTTCTGGGATGCGAAGCGATGCATCACGGGGCATTGGGACAGGAGCCAGAATCCCCCGCACCCACGCCCCCTTCCCACAACCCATGGCGCCAGAATGGGAAAAGGTGCTCTGTGGGATAGCTGCCCATAATGCACCGCTTCCAATAGTGCTGCAATTGCCGCAAATGTGGCCACGACAGTGCGCTGGGCAGCTGTCAGTGTGGACAGACTGCAGCACTTTCCCTACTCAGATGCACGAAGTCAGGTTTAACTCACAGCGCTGTACATCTGCAAGTGTAGCCAAGGCCTAATTAGGCAATGGAACCAGCCTCCATGAGAGAGCCATAACGAAACACGTGAGCAGGTTTCATTGAAGATTGGAAGCCCACCCCCTCCCTCTTTTCACTGCTGGATATTGCCTGTTGTTGACTGTCAGGCAGGGTGTTGGCCCATCCACCCCCCCGATTCATGAGTTACTGAGTATTACCACAGCAAATATCTTGTCAGATTTGTGAGATCAGAGATCTGAACTGATGACTAGTATGTTAGGCACTTGCCCCTCCCCTACAAATTCCATATGTATTTCGTCTGAACTTTTAATGCTGCTATAGCATGTCTTCTTCCAGCTGCAGGTTTGATGGAGGGGGGTCGGGATGGGGTGTGGAAAGCAGCATACTGGAATATGCATACCTGTGTATATGGAGTCATTGTGGATACTGCTGCTGTTTTGGTTATAGGAAGAGTGTGGGAAGGTGCCAACATGGAGGAAGGCACCACAGAGTGAAAGAGAAGTGTCAGGTTCAGAACTTTCAATGGGATTTGTGCTCCAAAGCCACTTAGGCACTTTTGAAAATCTCACCCTTAAACATGTTTTTTTAAATAAGTCCTTTGTCCAAAGATCTACAAATGTTTATTTCACCAAAGTTCAATACACCTGCAAGTAGGTAAGTATTATTGCATCTATTTTACAGACTGGTAGACTAAAACTCAGACAGATGGGGGATGCCATGTCAGGGGACTCACTTGGACTCTCCACCATGGTTAAAACAGGGCGATGTAGTATTAGATAGGACCTACTCAAGTTTTAACCATGCTCCCAAACTAGGCTAACATCTTGGACAAAATATGAGTTAAAGACAGCAAAGTTCCATCTACACTACAAGATAAACATGTTGCAGCCAGGTCCTTGAACAGTGGTGTAGGGCAGCAGAGACTTCTCCTTAGAAAATGTTTGTCATTAATTTGTAGGTGGTGAGAATACTGCAAGATTGAGCAATTCAGGCAAATAACACCATTTTTACACCATGCCTCCCCCCAGTCACCCTTTGAGAAGTGTAGAGCACCTTGAGATGTGCTTCATACATAGTGAGATTTAGATCCCTGCAATACCAGTTTTTAAAAAATGTGCTCAAATAAGAGACACACACAACATAAATCAGTTAGGAATAAAGGCTCTTACCAGACAGTTCTGCAATCAAATTCTTTAAAAAAAATTCTATCCTGTCTGTACAAAAAGAAGAGGGGAAATTTATCTAATCCCTTCTAATCCCTTACAATGCAGAACTGTGATCACACATGTTATTGTGTGATTATGTGTCTTTGAGTGCTCGTTTAGTTACTTATTAAAAGATACCAACTGACTTCTGGTGTATGAAAAGAAAAGATTGCTTGATACTTTTTTTGCATTTTCGAAAGGGAAACAGAGCTTCCATTTATACGATGTAACGCAGTCCATCCAGTCTCATCTCACAGTCACAACTCTTTAGTCATATTGGGAGAACTAGAAGTTCTTTCAGATGGAAGGGACTATGGTTTCACATTTGCTCAGGTTGGGATTGCTTGCATGAAAATGAGCGTGATACAGACAGATAATGATAACTATTGCGATGGGAAGATGTGAAATATTTGTGAAATAAACAATTCAGGAAGAGGGGTCGCTATGGACAAGCAAAGGCCTATCAGTCTGGATACCTGGGACCTAATTCCCAACCATGTGACTTTGGGCAAATCTTTTCCTCCCCTTTTTGCCTCAGTTTTCTCATCTTTAAAATGAGGATAGTAATGGAAAGCATTTAGGATCTATGCCTGTAAAGCTCTACATATATACAAGAAATTCTTACATCGTTTAGTGGTGCCTTTAATGAATGTTTCATGAACACAGCCCATTTAAATTGTCTGTGATATTCCCATGTGAAGGAGATAACAGGGGTAGAGTGACTTCTTAACTGATCATGGGTGTTTCAGTAGAGCTGTGTTTGTTAATCCTTTTAATTTGTGTCTCTTTTTAAATAAACTCGTCTTGGGAAAGGTTGAAAAGGGATGAGTTTAATGCAGTTATTGAGCGGAATTTGGTAACAGTGGAGCAGATTGCTTAGTGAGGAAGTTACAGAACATCCTTTAAAGACAATGGATGAAATCCTAACTCATTGATGGCAAAATGCGGGGCCAGGATTTCACCTGAAAGACAGGTTGAAAATATTTTGTAGTATAGTGTATAGTATAGATCGGGGTGGGCAAACTATGGCCCATGGGACCGTCCTACCTGGCCCCTGAGCTCCTGGCCCCGGATGCTCGCCCCCGGCCCCTCCCCTGCTGTCCCTCCTCCCCTGCAGCCTCAGCTCACTCACTCCGCTGCCGGCGCAATGTTCTGAGCGGTGGGGCTGTGAGATCCTGGGGCAGTGTAGCTGCAGAGTCTGGCCTGATCCAGTCTCTGTGCTACATGGTGGCGGCGTGGACGCCAGCCACCAGTGCTCCAGGCAGCGCGGTAAGGGGACAGGGAGCAGAGGGGGTTGGATAGAGGGCAGGGGAGTTCGGGGTGGTGGTTGGGGGCGGGGGTGTGGATAGGGGTTGGGGTGAGAATGGGGTGGTCAGGAAGGAGTGGGGGTTGGATGGGAGGGCAGTCAGGGGCAGGGGTTCCGGGGGCTGTCAGGGGACAGGGAGAAGGGGTGGTTGGATGGGGCAGGGGTTCCACGCGGGCCGTCAGGAATGAGAGGAGAGGTTGGATGGGGTGGCGGGGGTCTGGTGGCGGTCAGGGGACAGGGAGCGGGGGGGTGTGAATGGGGCAGAGGTCCCAGGGGGGCTGTCAGGGAATGGGGGGGGGTTGGATGGGTCAGGAGTCCGGGGGGGGGCAGATAGAAGGTGGGGGCTGGGCCACAACCCCCTCCCCTAACCGGCCCTACATACAATTTCCGAAACCCAATGTGGCCCTCAGGCCAAACAGTTAGCCCACCCTGGTATAGATGCTTGATATAGGGAGTTCTACTAGCTCACCTAGAGAGTTCCTTTCACCTCTGATTCCAAACCGGAGCACAGCAATCAGTACAAATGTTTACAGCACAAAATCTATATTAAGAATGTGAACATGATACAAATTCAGCTGGGAATGTCTGGCCATGAGCACAAAGCCACTGTAGATTACAGCACAGTGGCTACTGAAGTAAATAGATGCCAGCTCCCAAAATATAAAATATAAATAACCATAGAAATGATACAAACTGAACTCGACAAACTAATACTCTCAAATCTTGAATCCAGAGCTGGTTGAGCAGAGCAAGTCCATTTTACAGGCAAACACTGAATCTTCATCTCAGAATAAAACCACCTACAGCACCCCATTAAAGTTAACATGGCATAATTTTAGATCAGAACCAGATAAAATCAACAGTCAATAGCTAAAAATGTTAGTATCATAGATTTACCTAAAGGAGCGATGGAGCCTGAAACCATCTACCACCATTGAAAGGTGGACTGCAGTATTTAACTAGATGGCTTCCTGGAACCTAAATGTGTACGTTAAAACTGTTTCAGCATGTTCTGGAGGAAAGAGAACAAGAACAGCATATAAGGATGCGGTGATTTTCAAGGTAACATTTGAATCAGAGAATGACATAGTGCAGAGGAAACAAGATGGCTCTTATGGTTTGTTTCTTGGCAGTCTTGCAATGCAAGCTAAATGTCAACGCTTTTGCTGTTAACATGACTGCCTGTGGAGAAGTCCCATAGGCCTTAGGACTACAGCTAGTGAAACCCTAGGCTCCATTTGGAGGGATAAGCCAGATGGTTGGGGGGTTCTCGAGTGACCAAAGAACTATTCTTATAGGTTAAAAAAAAATCAGCAAGAGTATAAAAGGGACAGCTTGAGTAGAGCACTGGAGAATGAAAGCATGTTCATCCACAGAGCAGTTACATCAAAGGCAGGGGCAGTGCCAGATTACCAGTTCCTCCCCCCCACCCTTGTCCTCTAAGGGCAAGATGACAGACCACTGCACAGTCAATCTTCAGCCTCTGCTGTGATTGCCAACAGGGGTAGCAATTGGAATAGGACTAATGGTATCAGCCAGCCAACAGATGCTAGTGACTCAGCCACTTTGGACGTGGACTGGATTTGAACCATTGTTCTAGATGTAAAAGGCTTGTTACTACATTACCCAGCCAGAGTCTCTTCCCCTGCTGATGCTGTTTAAGTTACTGCCACAGAATAATTTACCCAGGAAGCTCTGATTTCCAGGAGGATTGTAGCACCAGGGTGGCATGTGTCACAATTTTGGTCTTTTTCTTTATAGTTCTGACAAAACTACAACAATGCTGTCAATGACAACATGGCTCCTTTGGGATAATACACTGTTGTAATACACTGACTTTCAAGGGTCCTCCCATGCTGCTTTATACCAGAAGCCTGACTGTCAAGGGCTCTGACCTGCTCCATGACACCCTCAATAAGAACACTTAAGCAAAGTCTACCTCATAGTACTACTATTGGTTATATTGTATTTTGTCATGGGGAAAAGGCATAAGAGGAAGAAAGGAAAGACCGATACTTACTAATCTCTTCCTCCCTGCAATTGTATGAAATCACACACCTCATCCTAACAGCTTTTGCACGGTTTGAGCTTCCAAGCAAGTCAAATCATTGTGCCATCTTATCAAAAATTGTTTTATGTTTGTGATACACTAATGCTGTATAATGAAAATAAATTCATTAGAGTACCTTCCATCCTGGTCCACACTTAATGGTACATTGACATGTTAAAATTTAAAACCCCAACCCTCATGTGTGTTTCAATCTCATTATTAAAACTGAAATAATTTTATAAATCTAATTTGTTTTTCACTATTCATTTTTCTACATTTTGCTCTGTTTTAACAATGCAATTAGACTTGTCAGTTTCACTGCTGCATAATTTTTCTTTTCAATTTTACCTTTGGGTGCTCATGTAACAGCTAAATACTCTCCAATGTTTGGGCTGCCAATGCTGCAAAACACTTATATTTAAAATAGAAAAACATTTTCAGCGTGTTTTTCAATTTGCAAATATTAATTTTATGAAAGATTTCTAAGAGGTTTTTTAAAATCCCACATCTAGATTTTGGATCAAAACTACTTGACATGACCTTAAACCAAACCTAAAGTAGTAAAAATTGAAAGTCGAGCTGGTTGAAACATTTTCAACAGTACAGTTTTCCAACAGAAAATGCAATTTTGTCAAAATCTAAATGTTTTATGGGACTTTGTTTCAATTCACAACAACATTTTCAACGGGGAAAAGTCTAAACCTTTTGTTTAACTTTATCATTTTGATTCATCTTGCTTAGACTTTTATAAAATGTTATCACATATTTAATGTTTTAAAAATATAATACACAGTTCAAAATGATTTAATAATCCCGAATCAAATTTTTAGTGGGGGATTTTCATTGTACAGATTTCCTATGGAGCCAAGATTCGGAGGGCAGGGGGTGTATAGATGAGTTAGAGTATCTTAACCTGCACATATATTTTTAAAATGTGGAAGTTAATTGCCGATCATTTTTATACTGCTTCAAAGAACAATTAATATTGAGTCCCTGCCTATAAGAGTTTACAATATAGGTAAGGGCAAGACAACACAAAAAGGTAACAGAGAGGAGAAGGGATAGTAGAGAGAAGTTGAGTCAGTAAAATTAAACTGTAAACTCTACAATGCAGGGACTGTATCTTCCTCTGTGTTTGTACAGGGCCTAGCTAGCACAACAGAGTTCTGCTGGTATTTCAGGACTTCTAGGCAATACCATAATACATAAATATTAATTACACCATCACACGGGAGGCGAGTGCATTCTTCTTGGTGGTGACACAAAGCAAAAGCTTTCCTGATAATATTTTTAGCTGTAGTCTATACTTAGGCAAGCCTGAAGAGGTGAATGTGAGAGAACTTACATGACAAGCAAGAGGCATTATGGACATTGTCAGGAAGGGAGTACCAGGGCTAGGGGGTCATCTCTGAAGTGGACACAGGAGGGAGAACAGTAAGAGGAACAGCTGAGCGAGTAGCTTGAGCTATGCCAAGATGTGGTGGGACATGAAAAGAGACAGGGAGATAATGCAGTAAATGCGTATTAATCTGCTGTCAGAGCCTTGAGAGTACGCAGAATTCATTCTGTTGTGCACATTTATATTCATTCATAAATATATACCTTAATGCAATGCAATGCAATGCTCTGTTCCAGCATTATGGAGGGTTTCCTCAGTTGTCATATGCTTTCTTTTTTCACCGCATGTTAATAATTACAGGCTTTCGTCTACAAAACTGCACCAGAACTGTGCTTCTCTGGGCTGTACTTTTGGTGCCACCAAATGGATAAGGTTATCAACTGCAGCTCATGTTCTCCGCAATATTTTTGCTGAAAGCTGTGTAAAAATCATGTGACCTACTGAATATCTACACCCAAGAGAGGCTGAGACACATTATTTAATTTCAGCAAGAGTTTGAAATACATTAATATTATAGCACCCAGAACTCCTAACCAGCCCTATTGTGGTAGCAGGTGTTACAAACACAGATACGGTCCTTGCCCCAAAGAGCTTGCAAACTAAGAACAGGTTGCACTTGTCATGAACCAAGATGTGAGGGGTGGTTGGAACAGAGGTGGTTAGGCCTAGTGGTCGAAGCTGGAGATGGCGCTCAGGGAACAAGCCGAAGGTCAGAGCTTGGAGCCAGGGACCAGGAGTCAGAGCCGGAATAAGGAAACAAGCGGGGCTGGAGTGGGCAGAACAGGAGCAAGGCTGGGAACAAGGCAGGAGCGAGGGAGGCAGAGAAAAGATCACAGCTGTGGGCATGTACATTGAGTAGCCAGAGATCAGTTGTTGCTGTTGGGGTTAAAAGCAGGCTTGCTGACTTCATCAGTGAAACAGGTGGCCCTGCTGTGCGCATAGGCTGCCTGAAGACTGAACAGGCACAGCTGCAAGTCCATATTCCTGACAGGACCCAAGAATACAGCTTCACACACTTCAGAGGATAGTTCACAAGTAAACTGTGTGTAAGCTTAAATCCTCCCCCTTTGGGTCAAAGCACAGCTCACTTTGGGGATCATTAAGCCCAAATATAATAGTAAGGCATGTCTGGATGTCTCACTTGCCTTTTGGTGGATTTCTGTAACACTGCAGAAGCGAGAGGCAGGTGTTCGCTAAGCTCTCAGGTACGTACATGAATAGTAAGTGCTTCATACTGAAACTATTTCCCCTAACCTTTCCCCAAAACAGGTGGAAGGCTAAAACTGGCTGATCTTAGATCATCTCATTGTAACTAGAGAGAAAATCCTCCCCCCTAATTTGTCTCTGCAATGTTATTCCCTTCAGTTTGTCTTCTGCTGCTTTGGCCATTTGAGTTATAAATGATTCAAATTATTAGGGCTTCCATCACTTCCCCCAGGGAATTATTTTACAGCATTTCAGTGTTAGGAGTTTTTCCTTGGCTCAGTTTCAACCCTTTACTCCTATTTCAGCTTAACAGTCTCTCATCTCACCGAGCTGCCTTTTAAATAGTCTCTCCACTAGACATTTGTTTCACATAGAGGTAACAGGTCAAATTCATCCTTGGTGTAACTCCACTGATGTCAGTAGATCTAAACCAGGAATGGATTTGCCTGAGATGAGAATATCCTACCTGCTAAATTTCCTCTGAATATTAGATGGGTTCAGTTCTTTCCATTCCCATATGCAAATCAGGTAGATCAACAATCAGATCAAGAACACCTTCCTATGCTCAGTCCCATCACCCCACTCCATACATTTTTTGTCCAATCAGTGCTTCCAATGAAACAAATGTATGTCATGCATGAACTTTAAAGTTTGAACAAGCCAGTAACAAGAGAACCTAAGGAAGCTAGCCATTTGACAAACAGCACTGGTGGAACTGGGTCACAGAAAGCAATTAACAGGTAAGGAATTCTTCTTCCTGTGGAGCAGCGGCCGCCTGTACAGACCTGATGGGGCATAAGTAGGGTTATGCCCAAAGGAGAGGGGAAGTAAATGGTTTAACAGGTCTATCTAGCCCAGCAGTGCAGACTGCTGGTCCTAATTTAAAGGCAAGCAGAACTGTGTTTCACGCCATTAAACAGGAGAACTAGTTCAAATATTAAGAAAGGGGAGAAAGATGGTGTTATCTTGTAGGAACATAGGAAATACCACATTGGATCAGACCCAAGGTCCATCTAATCCAGTATCATGGCTCTGGCAACAGCCAGCACCAGATGATTCAGAGGAAGGTATAAAAATGTCTCAGACAGACATGGGACAACCTATTTTCCTCCTCCACCCCCATTAGATTTCATCCTCAGTTCTAATAGTTACAGATTTGCTAATAAGGGGAACTAACATTTAAGGCTACATCTTATATACTCAATGAAAACCATGAAAAAATAGAGACTATTCTAGGTATAAAAGCTGGACTAGGCAATGCAGTATGTTGCTGGCTCAGGTTTTCATCTCTGGAAAGTTTCAGAAGTTATTTGCTTCAATTAAGTCCCCTTGCGGGGATTACCGTCATCCTACAGTGATGGACATATTAGAAATGAATGTAATAAAAATAATTTGTCCACATAAATGCCACATTACACAGACCATGACTGGCGGTTTCTGCTCATGAGAGGTTGCACAGCTGAAGAGCAGGCAAGATGGAAACTAGGACTCAAGCCCTGGCAGAGCTGTATGGGGTTTGCTCGAACCACACAAGCATGCATTGTGCCTGGCTTGTCAGTGCTATTAATCAGCCCCATTCAGAAGCACTGAAACTCCCAACATTCCCATCCCCCTTTGCCAATCAAAAACGTGATCTAATTATTACAAACACTTTCGTGTAATTTCAGCACTTTTGTCAGTCTGAATAATGCACGTTAACCTTAACATGAGTGAAATACGTTTAAACAATGAAACACACTTTAAAAAAACTCTCAGGTTGTTAACTTGACACCACACTAGGAGGGAGAACCATTTAGACTGTAGAGTTCAGCATGCTTTATATAACACATGAATATGTCCAGGTTGAGACCAGATATTGAAGATTATTTTTTTTTAAATCTGTTTGACCAGTTTGCTTAGTCTGAATACTTGAGCAAGAAGCTGTTGTGCATTTCTTTAGCTTGGTAGGAGAGTTGGAAGAAGGCTACCCCCATCCTATTCGATCCAGCATTTTGGAAGCTCACATGGTGCAAAGAATTTATCACTAGATATAAAGTGCAAAATGGCTATTAAAGGATATCTAATTGGTTGTGATTTTTTTTTTTTTAATTAAAACTAGCTCTGTGGGGATTCCTGCCATTCTTGACAGTCATTAGGGAAGTTTAAGATGCTAAACTAGCAGCCATTCTACTTTAAGCTTAATCTAAAGCAGGTGCTTGTTCCCATACCCAATTAGGCCAGTCTTTAATGTTTAATTTATGGAAAAGCAATCCTTGTGCTGTCTGTAGTGGATGTAATTTATTACAACTGCCTTTTTCAATGCAATAATATGACTACACTTTGCATAAATATATTGCTCTTTCAAAGATTACAATGATGTTTTACAGCATCCTTGCAAGGTAGGTAAACTTTATGTACATTTTCCAAATGTGGAAACTAGGTACAGACGGGTTAAGTGATTTGGCCAAGGTCATACAGGGAGTCAGAAACCTGTCCCTATCAGCAATGGGGAGAGGAGGAGACTTACAAGCAAATTCCCTGACAAACTCCACTTAAAGAAGCAGCTTCTCTCTTTGGTGAACCACTCAGGAGCAACAAACTGAGAATCACAACCTGATGAGCCAGGCTCCCAATCCATCCAGGACTCCCGCTCCTTTCCCAACCCATGCCAGGTCCAGGACCTGGGCTGGAGGGTGAAGAGAAAGTTAGGTCAGATGAGACAGACTCCCCAGCTAGTCCAACAAATGCAGATTGGTTTGGCAACAGCGCAGACCAAGCTTGAGTCTAAAACCAGCATATCCCATTCTGTGGGCCGAGCCAGCCTCCCCTGAGTGGGGAGCCAGCTGAGGATCTCTGTGGAAAAGCAGCACTAGGGAGAAAAAATGAGCAGTGGACCATGGAGAAAGTGGCTGATACTGGATGTACCTGGTGGATTCTGACTGATCCACTTGTCTTGGAGGAAAAACAAAATGTAGTAAGTGGAGGGGAAAGCTTTATTCACCTGGAAAGCCTAAATTTTCAGAGAAGCCATCTGCAAGAATTGATGCTGACGTAGAAGAGTATGAGCAAAAAGAAGAACAGGAGGACTTGTGGCACCTTAGAGACTAACAAATTTATTAGAGCATAGAAGAGTATGAGGTAACTGATCGTTGTATAGTTATAAGGAGCCAAAGTGAAGGGGGACTGTCAGGTGAAATTTCAAAAAAGGATAAATTTCAGTTTCTCAAAGTATTTTCACTCATCATTGTGAAATAAATTCTCTGAATAGAAACTGTGCTAAATTTGTAGATTGCATTCAGTGTTACTGAACCCTGAAAGGGGGATTTTAATCCCACCTCAAGTGAAAAACTCCACATAATTGTAGCTATGGAGTTGTTTCCAATGCCTCCATAATGTTGCTTAAATAGATGGATGCTTGGGGTAAAGCCCCAGCTCCAATGAAGTCAATGGCAAAACTCCCATCAATAGAGCCCTGTGCGGATACACAAAGGTGTATCTGCATCTGACCCACTATCAGCAAAAATGATCTGTGGCTATCCATGGATTTGCAGGCTGAGGCTCCAAGGCATCTCTTCCTCCCCCCGGTCTGGTCAGGGAGAGCCGTGTGGGGAGCCCATGCGGAGTTGTGGACCCTCCATATGCCCTCAGCAGGGTGAGGAGCCGGGGGAGTGTATGTGTGTGTGTGTGTGGGGGGGAGGGGGACAAGGCCAGGGCTGCTCTCTGCACCCTCCCCACCGCACCGCGAGCAGGTGGAGGGTCCACCGCGGCTCCCCCCAGCTCCCCGGGGGCTCCATGCTGACCTGGGGGAGACCCGTGGAACTGCCCAGGAGCTACTCGGGCCTCCCACCCAGGGCAGGTGGAGGCTCCGCTGTGGCTCCCCACAGCTGCCCACCTGGTTGTTACCGTGGCTGGGCTGCGGCTCCAAGCCGCCCCTCCCCCGGCTGGAGCCAGGTCGAGGAGAGCTGCGCGGAGCCGTGGCGGACCCTCCACCTGCCCTGGACTGGAGGCCCGAGCAGCCACCGCCCAGTGCCCTTGTCCCCGCCCCCTGCCAAATGTCCCAGCCTCCCCCAGCTGCCAGTGCGGCTCTGTCTGACCCGGCTCTGGCCGGGGGGCGGCTCGGAGCCGCAGCCCAGCCACTGTAAGAGCCAGGCAGGCAGCTGTGCGGAGCCGTGGCGGACCCTCCACCTGCCCTGGGCGTGGGGCCCAAGCAGCTCCCTGCCCAGTGTCCCTACTTCCCAGGCTCCCCGCCCAGGGCAGGTGGAGGATCTGTGCCTCGCTTCCTCACAGCTGTCCGCTTGGCTCTTACCGTCAGAGCCCTGCGCGGATACAAAACTTGTATCCGCAGCCATGCTGCTATTAGCTGAAATGGTCCACAGATCTCCCCATCTGCAGCTATATAGCAGATACCCACGGATCTGCAGGGTTCTACCGCTCAGTTCCCATGCTAAATATTTATAGTTACATCATCACACGGTTTGGCAAAGAAATTATCAAAATAAAATAAGCATTATGCCCTAGGACTACTACATATCGTAAAAAGGGGTGCTTGAACACACTGATATTCCAAAGCAGGATTAGATTGCAGATAAAAGGACTGTCAGTTTCTGAATTGTACCAGGCTGAACTCAACGTTTGTGCTTACATCATAAATGAAAAGAATGACAAGGAAAAAACATACAGAAAATGGGAAGATCAAAGCTAATTGCTGGACATTATTTATATATATATATATATAATTACACACACACATATAAAATATGGATAAGTACTTCCTTGAAACTCAACTAAGCCTCAAACTGACTTGATTGGAATATTAATTGTATGTATCCTATCTGTTAACATATTTGGACAACTGAAATGCTTATCATGTAGGTTTCATGACAAACTCCCATGGAAATAATGCTTAATTGTGTCTCAAAATAATTACAAAATAATCAGTTGCATTCTCCACACATGAATCAGAAAGACCACATAGACAAGTATAAACAAATCATCTAAACTTCCCATTAATTACTGCTGATCATAAAGGAAGACACTTTTCAAAATAAATTACAAGGCTAATTAATTGTTGTCACACAGAAAAGTAACACTGTAACATCGTTGTGCAGTAGCTTTAAAAGCCTACTACTTACTGTAATTTTAGCTTGGTTAGTTTGAACAAAGGCTATAACATTAAAAAAAAAAAAAAAAAGTAGCTTCCAGCTTTTATTTTGTAGGTATTGTTGGATAACAGCATTGAATATTGTTAGACCACTGAACAATTGGAAGTGGAAAGTTAACATTTAAAAAGTATCAAAGGGGTAGCCGTGTTAGTCTGGATCTGTAAAAGCAGCAAAGAGTCCTGTGGCACCTTATAGACTAACAGACGTATAGGAGCATGAGCTTTCGTGGTTGAATACCCACTTCGTTGGATGCATCCATGAATTCACCCACGAAAGCTCATGCTCCTATACGTCTGTTAGTCTATAAGGTGCCACAGGCCTCTTTGCAACATTTAAAAAGGATCGCTAAATTTCAAATAAGGTTAAAAAAGGGGCCAGAGGAAAACATATGACAATGAAAGATGACTAACAGCTAAAAGTTGCTCTATTCAAGCACTGACATATGTTATCTAGGCTACCGGGAACCTTTATGGTCATATGACAAAAGCAACCACATATTTCAGTCAAAATTACAGGGACAGACTTGGTCAAAATAAGAACAAGTCACTGTGCCTTGCTGTACATGCACATAGCATCACTCAGGTAGGCAATTCTGACTTGGATTTGAATTGGACTGCCTAACATGTTCAGTTCCTGTTACACGCTTTAGGATAGGAATCAAGAAACATGGATTACAGTCGTTTTGGAAGCAGCACATTTCACTAATCTGCAAGGCAAGAAAGTGCAAAGAAAGATTACCACTGCATTTGAAGATACAAAGGGCCCAAATTTAAAATGGTATTAATGCACCCCCAAAGTTTGCAGATGCATCTGTTTATCCACATAAAAGAATGCACACATCTGGGTGAGCATTTGCACATGTAATTACACTATTTTGCTGTGCAAATATTTGCACTCAGAGATATTGTGATGTCTTCTTTTG
Organism: Chrysemys picta bellii; assembly: GCF_011386835.1. NCBI lineage: Eukaryota > Metazoa > Chordata > Testudines > Emydidae > Chrysemys > Chrysemys picta. Next base: position 42,958,429 of record NC_088803.1, on the reverse strand, counting down.
GGATGTCTCTGAAATTTAGTCCACAGCTTTTTATATAAATGAGGTCAGATTCATCATGTAATTATTAAAGAAGAATAATCAAAACACTCTTCCATACTCTTGCAAAGTGATTCTAAGAAGAAACTGAAGGATTCATTGAAAGGTGTAGATTGGACTTCCAGAGTCTAGCCTGTCTCGAGTAAAAAGAAAAAAAAGGGTGAAATTAGTAGCCATAGTGTGGTAAAAGGCTTGCAGTTTCTAAAAAATAGGGAAATAACATGAAGTAAAATAGATTTCAGAAGCAAATATTTCCATACCTTGCACTGTACAGTATCTGTAAACTTCCCCCTTAAATCAAAACTGCTACTTGGCACAGAAATCATTTAAAAATGTAAAAGGGACTCTCAGTTTTCTATAAATTTGGACTTTTTATATTAAAAACAAAGCAGACAGGCTAAAGGCAGTTTTCTTTGCACAGATGCAAATCATATTTTTTTTTAAAAACTGAGTTTGATCTTGATTTCTCCAAGGAGTCCTCTGTAGAATTCTTCTCTCTTCCACACAAACCCTTGAGTCAGAATCACCAATCTTTTAATTGTTCATTTTTATGTGCTAGGCTCATAAAACAGCTTTAACCAGATGAACGAAATGCTTCTCCAAATTCTCAAAACATCCAAAGTTACGGTAATAAGTGTGTTCATATTTTGCAGTTGAGGTAAAAAGATTTGTATCCATCAGTTTGTTTTAATTAAAGGCAAATTGTTGCTTAATGGTGTACAAAAACCAGCCTCTGCTACTTCAGTTGAGAGGAAGAAAGCTCCAGCTCACGTTTCAGCCTAGTGTGAACCCATTATCCCACATAGTTCTCCAACAAAAAGATGGAAGCCCAGTCTTGGTATTTCTAATGCAAGAGGGAAAAAAGCTAGAACACTTTTTGGGGGAACAAACAACGATATTGGGGCCTTCTTTAAAAATAATTTAGCAGTAAATAGCAAAACATTTCCCTCGCTGCCATTCTCCTTTGAAATGGAACAGGAGACGATTGTAAAAGTTTTTACTTTATTTCTGAGATCACACTGAGCTTTCCAAATGACTCCATCCTGACATGCATTAATTCAAAGCGACCTCCAGCACCTTTAAGAGAGACGTGTACTGGTTTTGACTAGAGTCAAATTAGTTAATGTAAGAAAGGAAATATTGTGGGGGGTTTTATTGTTAGCAAGCAGTGTCAAAGTTACAAAAATTAAATTCAGACTTTAACACAAAGAGAAGTTCAATTACAATTGCAGCTAAAATTGTGTAGGTAATCATTAAAAGCATAGAAGGATATATTTACTAGTAAGCAGATTCTGCAATCCTAACTGGAACTGCAACCAAGAGTAAAATACTACTCAGTGTAACTAAGGATGGCAGAATCTGACCCTAAAGAATTATACTTTTTGTAAATAATCTTTTAAAATAAGTCACATTACCAGACATGGATTTTAGCCATCTATTTCTTATTTAACAGTAGCTGCAAACAACCTAAGTACACTGGTTATTCAAAAGTTTATAAACAACTTGCAAACTGAATAATACGAGATAACATCAGATTACAATGAACACCCTGTATCAGAGTTACACAGAAAAAGCCTTGGGGAAGAATGACTGTTACAATCATGCACACAATTGTTTCAGAAATAGTATGCCGTGTGAGTAATCCAATTGGAAGACTCTTCCTTCGAGCGTTTTGCTGAGCTGTGTGATGTAAAAATAGACTTGTATGCCTCTGATTTCTCCTGACTGTCGCCAATGGATCTCTTGGTGGTGCCAGATGAAGCTTTACCGATTTTTCCTGATGCAGAAGAGCTTCCATTAGCTTCTAGAAAAGAAACAAAAATACTATTTCTCTAATTTTGCAAATCTAAAAACCCCCCTAAGCTATTAAAAAAAATCATTTTTGCACCTCTGGAAGATGAGTTTATTGATGGCTTGGTTCAGAAATCTGACAGCTACGAATATCTTTCATGAATGTATGAGGTAGCTTCTAGTTTACGTAATTTGTACCTCTTTCTGCACACACAAAATTGGCAGCTAAATCTACACACAGGAAAGCACATCTCCCTCCACTGTGTGTGCATGTACACCCTCCCTTACCCTGCTGCACTGCTTAACATAGTATTGACATCTACTGCTGTATGCAAAAAACAGAGCCCTGAACTCTGGTCTTAGCAAGTAAGTGGAGGAGGATATTTTTCTTCAGCTATCGTTTTAAGATTAGTTATCAAATGACAAAAGCTACACTCGTGACATGTTTATCACTTGGGAATCTATCTACTCCTTTTATCATTAATGAAGTCATTGATAAGCAACAACATGTGTCTTTTAATCATTTTTCATTCAAGCCAGAAAAATACCCATCCCTTTGTTTCTGATGCCATTTCCTTTTGTGTGTTGGATTTACTGCTAATATAGAAGCTCCTCTCTGCAAACACTGGCAGAAATGCTCAGTCTTTTCCAAGGACGGAGGTACAGCACGATTTTTAAAAAGCAGAAGCTTTAGACCACAAGCAAAAAATGTGTACACAAGTCTGGCAGAAACTGCACATAATTACTGCAATTATGTGTAAATTAGGCACAGTTGCATGTGTATTGCTAGTTTGGAGCATATCTGCATGTACATTTACCTGATTTGTGCATGCAATCATAGGAATTGCACATACAATCCTAAATAATCATGGACCTTAGCCTTCTCATTTTGGAAAATGCCCTCTTAATTGACTGGAGAGGATTAACAAAAGGTGGATTTGGAGTACCCATCCCTACCCTAAAAAATAACTCCATGAAGAGGTTTATCTTCACCCTCGGGGACAAAAACTCAAAGATACCCACCAAGAATGACTACTGCACCAAGATATATGAAAGAATCAAAATGGATCCCATAAATCCATGGAAATTTTAGGGCCCAGCATTCAGCAAATTAATTTCCACCCGGCTCCTAACCTACCTAGGTTTCTTTTTCCCTTACTGGATTTTATTTTCAGTTCATTAATGCAACCTATTTATGCAGAGACATAAATTAATGACCTGTCATTTCAAAAGGGTCAAGCAATTATTCCTTTGCTCTGATAAATTATTTCAAGCATGATTAGAGTTAGTATTATTAGAGGTCTACTAGCAATAATAATTTAGGATAAAATATCAATTTAAGAATCATCATTTATAAACTGAAGAACTCAGTAGTTCTTTGGGGAGAGGCAGGGGTCCAGACACTTATAATGAAAATACTCTGCGTACTACACAGAAGCACTATTGCTCATCATTGAACTATCTCTGGATTCATCAAACATTAGATGACTTTCTCTTCAGAAAATGTTGTCTTCTCCTACTGTAACTTACGTGATTTTGAATCTCATTTCTAAACTCTGGATACAAAAAAAAAAATCAATGAGACATTAAATTTTGTCATATATATTACCTAAAGTCATACTGCTACTCTCTGGACTAATGGGTAGCCAACTGCTGCTGAATACATTAGGTATGTCCTGAAGTTACTCTCCAGTGTTCTCACTGACATGTAGCAGAACAGCAATCAAGTTATTAAAAGATCCAAAGCTGGTAAGTCTCGTTTGAAATGAATGTCAAAAGAGACTTGTTGTTCTTCAGATTTAATGGGAAGTGTCAACAAATTTTCTGCAAATGTTATAAACTCCCCTCACCACTACCAATCTTGCATACTTAGATGGGCAAGAATATTTATTTTTACCAAGTTAAATCCTATAAAAATTGGAATTGGTAATGAAAACCATAAGGTGGCCCTGTCTTATTTTACACTAAATCCTCTTCTATGATGCATTGAACAAATCCCTCATGGGGTCATTTATTTTGGGAAGTGTTGTTTTTTTTTTTTTTTTTTAAACATTACTTTGACATTTTTATGGTTTGAGAGGAAATAGTAAACAATCTTCTTCAACTCCTAAATAATGGTATTAACACCACAAAGTGGAACTGATTAAGATACAATAGGTAAAACAGACATGTAGAAAGAAAATACGAATGATATTAAGGACCCAGTTGTCAGACCCAGGCTTCTGGGTGCACATGCAAACATCGGAATGCACTCTGCACACATCCCTTGGAAAGTTGTGCACACATGGGGAGTGTTAAAAATGTTAGACTTTTACCTCTTACTGGGCTTTATAAGGACAAATTCTCTAACACTCTGCACATGCTTCCCTTAGAATTTTCAAGCATGTTTGCAACATGTGGTTGCATGGGTATGTATGAGCCATTTTGCGCATACACAGAGGGACGCAGGGTAAAAGCCTGGTCGAAAATTTGGCCCCAAATAGCTAACAAAGAATCTCTATAAATATCTGAGCACAGGAAAACAGTTTATGAAAATTTTCCCAGTTAAACTGAAACATACACACCAACCTGTACTCTTTGTGAAGACAATCTGTTTCCTTTCTCCAGAATTAGTGTTCATGTCATCTTTTGCACTCTTTACTTCTGATGGTCCTGGAGAATCTACAGAATTAAAAAAAGCTAAAGCATAAGCTTGTTAAATTACTCAGAAGGTAAATGTCAATTATAGCTGTGACAACGTTACCTTCAGGGGTGTCTTGTTGAGAGACCGATTCTGCTGCCTTACATTTCTTTGATTTCTGAAACAATATAAGCAGAAAACGGAGTTTACATTTAGAATCTCCATATGCGATATCTAACCAAGTGTGCGTTTGATAGAAATATAAATACCTTTGCTATGCTTATGTGTTTTATACAATGAACTTGTTTTCTTTCCATACAATTACTTTATACTTTTCTTACTATTTTAGTATAGAAAATAATAGTTGATTAGCTTGGCGACATCTCAAAGAAAACCATAGGCTGAAACTAAGCTGCCTAAAAGCAGGTTTTTTTACTTATTTGGTTTCATCTTTTTAAAAAAAATACAAAGCCTAATTATTTTATTAGTAAAATGACCAGCTATTCAGTAATCTTATTGACTAGCACTGAAACCATTTGGCAAGATACTACAGCTGGGCACAATTGTAATGAATAACGGCATTTTTGAACAAAAGAAATTTCAGCATAAACAAATAATATAATTCAATCTTTATTTTTCTCAGTTAACCTCCTCATTGGGTTTAGCTGCTTTATATTTCCTACAGTTTTATCAAGGCATTCCTTCTTCTATGGATACTCACTTGAAAAACAAAGCTTAGTATAACAGTTAAAATTTAATTTCTCAGAAGGCTGGGAAAAAAAATCAGTTCAATAGCATCTCTTAGCAAGATTTTCAAAGCCCACTCTTGTATGTGCTCAAATAAAAAAATCTGTCTGTGTATTAGAATATGTAAAAATATATTTAAACTGTATGAAAGTATCGGAGAAAAACAATGACAATATTTGATGTCTAAAGATTTGCTGACAAAGTGAAGAAATTTACAAACATTGCAAAAAAAGACTATCCCAATGAAGGTAAACATTTAAAATATGTTGCTGAATCTATGAGCTCACATACTGTCACAAGTATGATTTAATCTTAGGGAAAAAAGTGACATAGCAAATGCTGCTCTTAGTTTTGTCCAGCAGGTGGTACTAAAAGGCCACTATTATAAAGCCAGAAATAAATTACTGTGATTTTGTTTGCAGGTATGTGGATGTAAATAGCACTCTCTCTTCACTATGCCTCCATCTTTATGTTATGGACATGTCAGACACTGAAATTTACAAGAACGCTATCTGAGAGCTTCAGAAAGCAGGATTTTTGTGTATTTCATTAACCTGTCTGCTTCAAACACAGAACTGGCAGAGAGAAGGGATGATGTATAGGAAACGTGTCCTTGTTCATGGAAAAGCTCTGCACACTAAATCTGACAATGGATCACCTGACAGCAGTTGGGGCTTTCACATTTTAGTTCTTCATCCAATAAGCAGACAGAATGTATGTATTAGAGCTAACAGATTACAACAAAATTGCATTTTCAGGGTAGGTTTTAGCATTGAGTATTCCTTTAGTAGCCCAACTAACAAGCCTGTCACACTTGCCTGCTCTCCAGTGAATCAGGAGTCCAAAGTTGTTACTGACACCAGATAACCAAGTAGAGAGGTGTTGAACAGAAGATGCAGCCCTAATGATATTTACTGATACTACTGAAAGAACATGGATTTGTGGTTTTGTTGGGTTTTTTTGGCTTGAACAATGCAGAATATCTACAAAAAACTTGGCATAAAACAGGGTTCTCCCTTCCACATCTCCATTTCAAGAACTAAAATTATCAAGAAACTTCTAATTTCTGAAGCTAGATGAGGAAGCACTGTTCTTGAAATGTAGACCTAAATAAGAGTTTTGTTCATTCAAATTTGCTTATTCTGATGGTTGCTACCCAGCAATTCCAAAGACCAAGGAGGCTCCCCATTGAACCAAGGAGAAGCTGCAATACAGCACACATTAAATACTTCTTGTATAAAATGCTACTTTAATTCAGTCTGACAAGGATAAGAACAAGATGCACTCTACCCACAGGAGAAAAGAACAGCAACCAAAGACCAAAATTAGATTGTAACAGAAGTTATTACTCAGACTGAGTGGAAATAAGTTAAATGTAAAAACCAGTGCCAGTAAAATAAGTGGTGTTCTTTTGTATGGCTTGAATAGGTAGCAACGACTACAAATTAGTAAAATATGAGTTACTAAAAATGGTAATAGTTTATTATTTCTTATTAAAACCTATTTATAAAGAGACTACCATGAGCTTAAGAAATTAATATAAAACATATTGTAGAATGAAACTTGTATAGATCTTATAGGCAACCACCTGTTTTAAACAACTGTTCTAAAGGACTCTCAAATGTATCAAGTACAATTCTGTTCCTGTATTAGAAAACCATCTCTAAAAGGTCACTTAAAATACGTTTCACCATAATATAAAAACAAATGCAACTGAGGATAAGTGACACACAGAATAACTGATTAACACCTTCCAAATACACATGGCTGGCCTCCAGCACAACAACATTGAAGAAGCAATCCTATTACCCTGGCTGGAGAATTAAATTTGCATTCTGACATATTTTAGTTAGCTTTTGAACAGGAAAGAAGACGCAAAACAGAAACAGCTGAAAAAAGCAAAACTACCCGGGGACTATTTCAAAATAAGTAGCTGCAACAATTTAGACTCATTAGGCCAACTATGATTCTTGACGATTTCATGAAACACGGTGAGGGGGAGTCAGCTGGAAGCTGGGTTGTGTTCTTAGCACATATTGAGGTTAGTGAGATAGTGTTTAGGACTGAGGGCAGGAGAGAGGCACAGGTGCAAGGAGGAGCAAGCATAAAACAGTTCGTATTATCAAGGATCCTACCAGTTCTGTAGTTAAGGTTATAGAAGGATTTTGACTTTTGACCGGACCTTTTCATTTGGATTCATTCTTGGACTCTACTGACCACATATGACTCTCCTGAAAAGTCCTGAATTTGTGTACATATTGAATCCAAATTTAGTCACTTCCTTGCTTCAGAGCAACTACTCAAGTAGTAGCTAATCTGATATAGAAGCCAATGGATTTGTTTATTTCTCTCCGATTAATTTGCTAGATTATAAATTACTGAGGTGAGCAGAGAGAAAAGGTGGCGCTATTATAAATAATATAAGAGTTTAAACTAAAACTATGGTTGAAAAAAAAAAACACCCACAAAAAACAAGGATATTTGGAAGGAAGCAGAGCACCCTAAACTAAGCCCTGCTGACTTTAGACACTTAACCACATGTGAATATCTATTCACTCTCAACACTGTTCCTTTCATAATCCTGAAGGACTCCCAAAGCATTCTGGACATTTATTGGCTAGTTTTTCAAAATCATAAGCAGCAACATTACATAATTTATTGTAGGAAGTGACCACCTCAATATTCAACGGAAACTGTAGGGGAACATTTAGTGGGTAGAATTACCAAAACTTGTAATTTGGTCAGCAGACATGGGTAACAACTCTATGCTTGTAAAAAGTGCCACAAAGTCTAATGACAAGAGATTGGGACCCTGGTTTTATATCTAATCCAAAGGACAGTATCTCCACCAGCATGGCACCCCTTGGCACTGTGAAAAGGGATTGGTTCTGTACCAATTTAGAAAAACAGAGCCACCAACTGCACCACCAATTGCCAGAATATTAGGTCCAAATATTGGCCAAGACTGAAACTACTTAGCTGGTGACATCTGATGATACCTGAGCTCAAGACGGTCATGCCTATAAATGTCTGTTAGAGGCTCACCACCCTGAACAACGTTACATATCCAGGTGGCTTTTTAAAACAGACTAGAATAATGAACTATAAAGTGGTGCACACACTATCCACGTACACAGGTGTGTAGGAGAAATATTTTTCTTCCAGTAGCAGTGTCCAATGAGTGAGTCATCTACTTTTTTTATGCACAATGACGATCAATTAGGAGTAGTCTTTATGTTGAATAGCTGCAGAGTATGTTTCAATATATTTATTTCTATTGCATTTTTTCCAATTGTCTATAATTATTTGTACTGACATTTACATTATGGTATGCTAAAGTGGCCGCCATACACTTGAATTGATGTTGGTTGCTTTAGTCTTATAAGCATAACGATATCTTTCTGGGACTTGGTCTGGAATAGACAGTGGAGATTACTGAATAAATCCCCTACACTTCCGGAGAGTATGCAGAAAATCAAAATGGGATAGCTCAGTGGTTTGAGCGTTGGCCTGTTAAACCCAGCGTTGTGAGTTCAATCCTTGAGGGGGCCATTTAGGGAACTGGGGCAAAAATCTGTTTGGGGGTTGGTCCTGCTTTGAGCAGGGGGTTGGACTAGATGACCTCCTGAGGTCCTTTCCAACCCTGATATTCTATGAAAACATTTTGCACCTAAAATGCATTGTCTTGCTGCAGGAGAATGCTGTAGAGAAACAACTAATACTTGAAAAAAAAATTGTTCTGGATAAAACTGAAGCATTCAGGTCAGTGGGTCCAACGTGAACTAAAGAGACTTACCAGCAAGAAATAAAATGTGGATAGCTTAGAATGAATGTGGTTCATTCTGAGAATCAATGAAGAATCTCTGTTTGTACAAGTTGAACTTTCACCTATGAGATCTATTCATAAAAGATCTCATTAAACACACTCAACTTCCTAGCATTTTTAAGTCTCTGTAAAATCATTACCTTTCCCACTTTACTCTTAAGCCTTCTCTCCTCCATTCTTTTCTTCAGCACTTCCACATCTTCTTTATTACCATTAAGTATAATCACATCTTCTTCTTGAAAGGAAACACCACACTTTAAAAGAAAAGAGGAAAAAAAGGAAACAAAACATAACTTTTCAAAATCTGAAAGTACCGTTTTTTTTAAACACTCCTCAAAGAACTGCCACATCCTTATCCTTCCTTCCTTCCGCCTTTTCCATTTTCATTTTCTCTCCCCATTTTTCTCTGTGTACATTTCTCTACTTTTAGACACCGATCAGAAACTGCCGCAGAAATGGAATTATACCATGGTCTTGCACAGAAGTGCTTCAACTCATGAGGGTGACTAAGGAATGAAACTACCGTTAGCACCTCAGGTAAAGTATCTGCATGGGAGCCCAGTGCGATTCCATTTTTGCAGCAGCTAACTGTGCAGCTTGCCCCATACTTGTCAGCTAGGAAAATGGAGGCATGTCCATTAGTCCTCATGCTTGATATTTGTTCAATACTGAAAGCTAAACATTTGCACATATATAAACCCAACTTAATCTAGATCAGTAGTATGTATGCATGTCAAGGTGACATGCAATTGTGCTTTTTTCTGAGGTATAAATGAGGGCTGAAAAGATTTTCCCCTTAAGCAATAGTGAATTTTTCAGACACCCTCTGTTTGTCAGGTGTTTGAGTTAAACAAGAATAGTTTTGAACAGTGCAACCAAAAATCCCTCTTCTGTCAATTGCTCCAATATTCTCTAGGTACGTGTATCAGAATCCTACTAGTTCTCCAGAGAGTCATAATGTTTTCCACACAAAACAAAAACAAAAAAATCTAGACAGTAACTGAATTTCTAATGGGACGGAAAGAAACCAAAATGTCAAGCCCCCTTCATACTACAAAGAAGAAAACCGAGCTTAAACTTTTTTTGTTTTTAAAGCACTTTGAAGGTCACCTTTAACAGACCTTTAAAAAGAGTGAACATGGGTTTTAGGGTTTTTACCACACAAAAAGTCCTTGAGTTCTTCTTATAAGTAATCACATTGTGAGAGAGAAAGCTAAAAATAAAAGTGAGCATTTTGTGTCAAATCAGTTCAGAAAGTTAGTTTAAATCAGTGCAGCCCCTTGTCTGGGCACACTTAAATTGGTTTAAGAGTGCCTTGTATTGCTTTAGCTTAATTTAAACCTGTAAGCCTATCTCCAATCAGTACCAAGCCAAAACTATGCGACTGGCTGACAGTACACAGATCACTTGGAGGGAAGCTCACTACTGTATCAAATTAAGAATACACATACACAAAACACATCTTGAAGTGAATTTTGTTTCAGTGTTTTGATAGGTTAAAACTTTGCTGTAGCATAAACAGATTACTCAATTAGCTTTTGGCACAAGAAGGGAGACCAGACATTTCCTAAGTTAAAAGGCAGTGCTCTAATGAAAAAGAGTTGTGGTGGGAGTCCACTCTCCAATTTCCAAGAAATGTAAATGATTAATTGATTAGATGGACTATCTTATTTTCAAGTACGGTTAAGGATGTGTCTAGGATTACATGTAATTACCAAAAATTCTTTTCATTTTTATCATCAGCATTAATATACTTTGGAGTTAAGGAAATAAAATTTTCTTTTTTAAAGCGCCTGATGCATAGATTGAACTAATCATCTACTACAACTGGGGTTAATTTTCTTACCCTTCCAGCAAACCTAAAACGAAGGGGCAAGAAATTGCAAGCAGCAGAACTGGCGATTGCATGTGTGCAGATAATATACACTAAGTAGACCCAAACCAGCGGTAAGCACTATTGGGGTTGATTCATATTGCCTTACTGTGACACAGTTAGCACTGGTGTCACAGTAACCACCATGAAAGGTTGGGGCTCCCTCTCACAGCTCCCTCCAAAAAGTCATTTGCCTCTGGATTCTGACCTTGCTGTCCAAAGAGTGTTTTCATCTCTTGGTGTGTAAATGCAATTTACATAGAAATCAGTTCTTAATCTGGATTAATAAAGTCTTCAGCACAAAGGATACCAATGGAAAAAACAATAGCAAGAGAGCAATAGTGGAAGGAATGTGATGCTATAGTACTAACTAGTAATTTATCTTAATAGGACAATGAGATTATTTTAATGAATGTTTTATCACCTCTAAATTTCCATCATTTACCATAATCACAACAAATTGCTTTTCCTGTAATAGAAACTAAACTAGAAAACAAAGTTGGCAATATTCCTTTGTTCCATTACATCAATATGGGTAATTCTTATCTTACTTTTCCCCCTCTTTCTTCAACTGCTAAATCAAAAGAGAAAATCTCTTTCAAAGTAGATGATAGGAAGTATTTTCTAAATACAAGAGACCATAAAACACAGCTATTAAACTATAGCCACCATGTTTTTTAGGACAGGTTTAAACAACATTCTTTTGTTGAAACCTTTGTTCTAATACGTCTATTTAGCTACCCACTTAAAACTATTTATATTCATAGTCAGTTGAAGGATGAATTTCAATATTTTGGTCTGTTGTAGAAACAATCACCCTCAGAGTATATCCCTTCAAAGGGATAATAAATACTGATGATCTTAATGGTGAACCATGCACTTAAGATAACTACATTTACAAGAAATTAATGTATTTGTATCAATCTGCATAGCAAATTTTAAAAATATTCCAATTGTACTAGAACATTCTGAATTTGTACAAAACCCTATTCCATGCAAAAAGGTACAGAAATTGCATAGTAACACACTATTTCTCTCTTCCCAGTAGTAATCTTACCTGGACTTTTTTTTTTTAATGGAGGTACCAGTGTACATTTTCTGTCCCAGTTTTAGGCTTTTTCTAACAGGTCCAGATTCTAATTTTCTTGCATAATCTATTAAAGAGGAAACCAACTTCTTTTTTTTCCCTACAAATGCAACTAGCATAAAGAACAAAAGCACACAGGCATTTTTCTGCTGACTCGTTGCCTGTGAATGTATTTAACTAATATTTCAAACTATGCCAATTCTGCTCTGAAATTTGTCTCTCTCAACAGGGCAATATTTTAAAGTGGAACTGTACTTGAAAGCAACACTTCCGTGTATTGATAAGAAATAAGTATAATGTCACCCTTTCAGGGGTTTATTCCAGAGAGACAGTACCATCTGATGGGCAATTTGCTTTCCACATGGCACAGCTATCAAACTGCAATTTTTTTAAAGGCTGTGGTGTGGATAAAAGAGGATAATGGAGGTAGTAACACTCAGTGGGACTTGTACAAGACATTAGAGTTGATATAGTTTCTATTTTCCTCCTCTTGCCTCTCAACTATGGCACTCCTGATCTACTCTATCCAATACATGTAATACTAAGCACTTATATATTGCTTTACAACCCAAATGCCCTGTATGTACATTTACCAATTAATCTCCATGAGGTACAAAGTTTTCTTCCATGCATTTTTCAACTTCATTCATAGAAAGAACAGTTACTTACTCTACAATAACAGTGGATCTTTGAAATGCTGAAGTAGCCTTGCACAAGTTTGGAATCTTTTCTGAGTAACAGTGTGTCGGGGCCATGCATGCATCCTGTAGTCACCTTGTGCTCCCATGCAAGGACATAAATGGCTGAGCAACCATGACCCTCCCTCCGTTCCCTCACAATTGGAAGCCCGTGACTGCTGAGGACCAGGAAAAGCAGGGACAGAGGATGGGTCATGGGATCTACTCTGACTACAACATTTCAAAGAATCACAATTACTGTAGAGTCAGTAACTGGTTCTCACGTATGTGTCAGTGTGGTCCAATTTTGGAGGGTTCTCGTCTTCCAGAGTCCCCTCAGATGAGCTGTCTTTTCCTGAACCATAAATACTAATAAAGATCCTGGATGTATGTAAAATTGTTAAAAACCTTTAGGTGGAACTTGGTAGTGCTTTTCTACTAACTTTGAGGGGGAGGGAAAATAAGACTGGAGTGTGCTACAACCCCTTTGCTGGGTATATTATGTCCTGATTGATTGGAAGGGCAATTATTGATGGTGCTGAGGATGTCAAACAGCTTATGCATATTCTCTTAGATCACCACTGTATTGATGTCCAAGATTTCAGTTATCCTCATAAGCAAGTCCTGGAAGGCCTTAAAATCATTTTGAGCCAATGTCGGGACTGATTTAACTGTCCCATCAGGAGAAGATGAAAATGCTTTTGGTGGGGAGGGCAAATGAAGTGTCTCCAGAACCACCTGTGCCCTAAAACAAGGAGTTTCCTCTAACTCAGGTGTGAGGGGCTTGGTATGGTCAGTGAACCTGTGATGTCAGAGACTTTATCCTCTTCCTTGAAACCGGAAATGGACATATGGGAAGGTGGGCCCCCCGTAAGGCCAATATGACTGAAGTGGCAAGTTATAAGAGTACTGGCCAGATTCCAGTTGACTAGTCTATTGTCAATCTTGCATTGGTGCATGGCATGGGATGTGTCTGGAACTCCCTGAGGGTCCTTTTCTGATTGATGCGAGCAGGTTCCCTTCTTGATAGAGGGCAGAAGGTATAACTTGGAGATGACAAAGAGAAGTATATGTCCATGAACAGCAGTACCATTGGATGTAGGGCTGCTGCCTGCTCAGATGCAGTGTGAAAGGTAATGAGTCTCTCTACTAAGTTCTCTCTCTACCAGCAAGGGTCTGCCGATTGGTGCCACTGTCTGTACTGGTGCTGGTCTTGATTGGTACCAGTATCACTATTTCCTCCACTTTCTTTTCAGTCGGTACCTTGTTCCCTGGGCTCAACGTTGATGAATATTTTAAGTCTTCCTTGCAAGATGATTCCACTGCATGCTCAGAGCTGTGCTTGTGCTTGGTTCAGATTGGCTGCACAGCACTTCTTGAAGTAGATGGCATATGTTCCAGGTCTCTTTGTCCTAGAGTAAGTGCTGATGCACTTGGCACAAACACTGACAATGCCGAGGGTTCTGGTGCTCTGTTCAGTTTCTGAGATCCTGGCACAGGTACCAGTGGCTCGGGTGCCCTTTTAGAGGATTTCTTCTCCGCACTGGAACTGGGGTATACTGTCTGGTTACTGGGGCATTTGCCAAGGATAGTCGCCTCAACTCTGATTTGGTGGATGTCTTCTCCAGGATCAAACATGACTTTCGTGAATTGCTCAAGTAGATGTAATTTGAGCCCTTGTGTCTCTCAATTTTCAGATGTCAGACAAGAAGGAATGGCAGATTGTTGGGGATGTGTGCTTCCCCGAGGCATAACAGGCATTTGTCGTCCCTGACAGTTAAGGGCATAAAAGCATCACACAATGGGCAGGTTTAAATACTGTCAGTTTAGAGTCTGCTATCAAGATGTTTGGGGCAAAGAGCCTCACCTCGTGGAACAGGGGCATACAGCTTTAAAAATGTTATTAAGATGATGTTTAAAAAAAAGTGAACGGTACAGAGTTTAAGCGTAGAAGTTTCTGGTTATCAGGGAATAACGTACAGATTATCAAGGGGTGCAAAAATCGGATGGTGTAAGGAATACATAATCTGCAATATCCCCAATTGGGGGTAAAAGGCTAACGGGACAAAGTACAGACATTGAGATATGAGGGTATGTTGTTCATATAATGGCTATGTTCAGGTGTGGAATATAATGAGTGGATACGATGATGAGGATAGATTGACCCTCATTTGGGGACATTTAACGTTCAGTGAGTTTATGGTTCCAGTTCATATGGTCCAATGGAAAGTCTCTACTACTATTCTGAAAAGATTCTGGTCTTGTGTGCATGAGGCATATGTGAATCTACAGTGAGATCCATAATGACCCTTAGGTCTGGCAAAAAACAATTTCAAAGGATAATACCAATATTTATGTTTAAGTATTTTTTTAAATTTTTGCAGATTTTTAATTTTTAAAAATTTCACAGTTGCAGGAAATGTGGGGGGAGGGGTCAGACAAAAATTTAATGACAGACACAGATTAAAAAAAGGAAAGCTTTATAAATGTTAAAACACGAACTGTCAACATCACATGTCAAAATTTACAAAGTAAATATCATGAAACCGAACTCTAAAAAGTTCTCAAGCAGCATTTTTCTTACTTTGCCCATCTGTAAATTTCTGTTATTGACAAATATTTTTTCTTTGGTTTGTGTGTGTATGGTGAAATCTATGTTTACCGACATTTACCAATAAATATCTAATCCTCCCAAACCTACATATATTCCAAGAACAATGTTTCATTGTGTGTATCTGCTATCATTTGGCAGACATTTTTTTTACACAAACAACAACTGTTAGTGAGAGATTAGATAAGGAAGTTCCACTATCAATTTCTGTCTTTGCATTTTCTGTAAGATTAAATGTTTTCTGCTGGCCTGGAAGATATTACTCTGCCCATACTGCTATATCCCAATGTTCTGCTTTTTTCCCCATCCATTCAAATCCCTTAACTGTCTAGGTTATTTAATTTATTTATTTCCAGAGGGGATTAATTTAGTTAGTCTACTAGACATTCCTCCCCCCCACCATCAGTTTATAAGAACATTTATGCAGTATTTTGACTGAAGTCTGTTTAATTTTTCTGTTGAGATATAACCTCTCCCCTGCATAATTACAAAGGTGGGGGCCATATGGTTCAGAAAACTAATCCTAACACAGAAGGAAAAGAAACCTGGAAGGAAAAAGTAAGGGCTAGAAAGACACGTACTGAAAACTACTTTGATAGTAAGATAGATGTCTCACTAGTTCTGCCGCTGCTACCTATTTCATATTTCAGCTGCTGGTGGATAAGATACTACAACACCACCAACTTGTTATACGCTTGGCCATTTGTGAGCCGGGACACCAGAAAGCTTGACAGTCAAGACAAATATGGTTTTGTACTAAGTGGGGAATACATGGAGGTTACTAAAAATCTTCCCTGTGAGTCAGTAAAAGTCCTGTAAAAAGACAATCAAGTCCAGTTGGAGGTTTATTAAGTACAGAATCGAACACAGACACCCTTACACAAGGATGAACTGTTGTTTTTGCAAGTACTGCTCTCAGATGATCATACAAAACAACCCTATAATCCATTAAACTTTAAAAAAAGCCATTCATACATGTTCAAATTTTCTCCATTAAAAATTATTCGAGACACCAACTGTAATTAAATGAGGCATACATACACAACATTGCCTTAATTTTTGCCTTTTGTTCATAGCAAATCAAATCTGGAAAATAAGGCAAAAAGTGCTTTAAAATTACAAATAACTAGAAGCCACCGAGAAAAAAGGCAAGGGAGACACCTGACCTATTAGTCTTGTTCCCATTCATGAGGACAGAGGTCTTCTTTCCATGACAGCAGCCAAATTACTCTTCAGCAAAACTAAGGTTCACAGATTGTGACAGATGCCAGTAAGCAAAATCTGCACTGACCTAAGATAAAATAGAAGTCCTTTTGGTCATGCCCCAGGAAGAAAGATAGACTAATTTTCTGTTCAGCGTTTACTGCAACCAATACATGCATCTTCATGACCCGACCTTGTCACGCCAACATCTCCCAGTACCTTACTGCTATAGTACCTCATGGCATTAGAAGATCCTTTAAAAAGCTTTTCTCCCCTAATATTTTTAAAGTGATTAAGTTACTGCTTGTGCCTTTAACTTTGCAATTATAACCACTAAATTTGCTGGCAGGCAAAATGTGAAAAATCTGAACAAGCAACCAGCTCCGGTTACGTTACAGAGACCAAACCCTTCCAAGATATGATAAAGTGAGGACAGTTTGAGAGATTGCACTTTTAAACAGCAGCACACTGCATACAATGGAAAAAACAAACTCCATCTTTCTCTATTGCTCCACCAGGAGCAGTTTGTTATTTGTAGTTTTGAACAGGAACATTGCATAGGTTTTTAAGTTGGCAGTGTCACTGGGCCTACAGCCTCACAAAGTTTTTTCTTCTGAATATTACCCTCTGTGCTACAAAAGAATGATGTTTCATAACAGATCGGCTAAAATGTGAAAGATTGGAATTAAAAAAAATAAGGAAGTGGGATTCCACCTGTCCTCAGAGGAGAACGAAGGCGAGACAAGATTATGGTGATCAACAGATGGCTCAGGCAGTGGTGCTATAAGGGGGGCTTTGGGATGTTTGATTACTGGGAGGCATTCATGGACAGGGGACTGTTCTCATGGGATGGCACAACTGATTAAAAGAGCTTTAAACTAGAAACTTGGGGGGAAATGGTTGGGAGATGCTCATGTAATCTCCACGCCAGATTTTAACATTGAAAGGGAGGAAAATCAAGTAAGAAAAGATACTGCAATGGAGAATGGAAGAACAGTGGGTAGGAAAATGGACATTAAGAGGAAAGATAATGCCTATACCAATGAAGCTAACAGGTAGGCGATACTGGCAGTTTAATGACTACACCCAGTTGGGTGAGGAATATGGGCAAAGCCAAGCAGCAACAATTAAAATGTCTGTAAACCAATGCAAGGAGCCCGGGTAACAAAATGGAGGAACTAGAACTATTGGTACAGAAAGTGAAACCAGATATAGGGATAACAGAAACACGATGGAATAGTAGTCATGACTGCAGTACAGATATTGAAGGGTATGTGCTGTTCAGGAAAGACAGAAATAAAGGCAAAGGTGATGGAGTAGCACTGTATATTAATGATGAGGTAGATTGTAAAGAAATTAGAAGTGATGGAATGGATAAGACAGTCTATTTGAGCCAAAATCATAGAATATCAGGGTTGGAAGGGACCTCAGGAGGTCATCTAGTCCAACACCCTGCTCAAAGCAGGACCAAGTTGCAGATCCCTAAATGGCCCCCTCAAGTCTTGAACTCACAACCCTGGACTTGGCAGGCCAATAGGGAAGAAAGCAACTAGATGTTCCCTTGGGCTAGTGCTTGCAGTATGCTACAGACCGCCCAGGATCTAATTTGGATATAGATAGAGATCTCTTTAATGTTTTTAATGAAATAAATATTACTGAGAATTGTGTGACTACGGGAGCCTTTAACTTCCCAGATATAGATTGGCGGACAAGTGCTACTAACAATAGTAGGGCCCAGATTTTCCTGGATGTGATAGATGACAGATTTCTTCACCAAATAGTCGCTGAATCAACAGGAGGTGATGCCACTTTAGATTTGGTATTGGTGAGTAGTGAGGACCTCATAGAAGAACAACCTTGGTTCGAGTGATTATGAGTTAATTCAATTTAAACTAAATGGAAGGATAAACAAAAATATATCAGCAACTAGGGTCCTTGATTTCAAAAGGGCAAGCTTTAAAAATTAAGGAAACTAGACAGAGAAGTGGACTGGACTGAAGAACTCAAGGATCTGAATGTGGAGAAGGATTGGAATTACTTTAAATCAAAGTTGCAGAAACTATCTGAAGCCTGCATCCCAAGCAAGGGGAAAAAATTCACAGGGAAGCATTGCAGACCAACCCAGATGAGCAAGCATCCCAAACAGGTGAGTAAGAGAAAGCAGAAAGCCTACAAGGAATTAAAAGATGGGATAGATCAGCAAGGAAAACTACCTCTTGGAGGTCAGAAAGTGTAGGGATAAAGTGAGAACTGCCAAAAGACAAGCAGAGTTGGACATTGCAAAAGGTTCTATAGCCATATAAATAAAAAGAAAACAAGGAAAGAAGAGGTGGGACCGCTAAGCATTGAGGATGGGGTGTAGATTAAAGATAATCTAGGTATGGCTCAACATCTAAACAAATACTTTGTCTCAGTTTTAAATAAGGCTAATGAAGAGCTTAGAGGGAGTGATAGGGTGACTAATGGGAACAAGGATATGGAGGTAGAAATTACCACATTCAAGGTGGAAGTCAAATTCAAACAGTTTAATGGGACTAAACTGGGGGACCCAGATAATGTCCATGATTTGGGAAACTATAGACCTATTAGTTTGACCTCAATTGTATGCAAGGGCTTGGAACAAATTTTGAAAGAGAAAGTAGTTAACAACATAGAGGTGAACAGTAATTGGGATAAAATACAACATACCGTATATACTCTATCATAAGCCAGTTTGTTTATAAGCCGACCCCCCCAAAATGGATAAGTAAAAATGAAAATTTTTTATGACCCATTCATAAGCTGGCCCTATAATTCAGGGTCAGCAAACTTTGGCTCCCAGGCCATTAGGATAAGCCGCTGGCGGGCCGAGATGGTTTGTTTATCTAAACCTAAGTAAACAAAGTGTCCCGGCACGCCAGCTGTTTACCCTGACGGGCCGGGACAGCAACTGGTGAGGAAATTTTTTTGGGGGGAGAAGCTGGGGGTCAGTGGAGTAACCTCTGACCACCCCCCACATGACCCTAGCCCGGGACCCCCACACTCTCCCCATCCCATTCCTTCCCACCTTATCTGGGGATGGCCAGAGGATGATGTCTCTGGCCTGGCTGGAGCTGCTCCAGGCACCAGCCAGGGCCGGCTCCAGGCACCAGGCAACCAAGCACATGCTTGGGGCGGCACCTGGTAAGGGGCGGCGGGGGGAGCGCGGCGCGGCATTCCGTGGGGAGGGGGGGCGCTCCGGCGGCGCGGGATGGGCACGGGCACAGCGCTGGGGGGGGGGGGGTTCCGGTGGCGCTCAGCGGCGGGCTCCAGTGGTGCAGCGCTCGGCGGGGGGGGGCGGTGCGGGGCTCGGCGCTCGGGGGTGGGGGGGTTCCGGCAGCGCTCGGTGGGCGGGCTCCAGCGGCGTTCGGGGGGGGGGGGGGGTTCGGCGGACTCTGGCGGCGCAGCAGCGCGGCGCTGGGGGGGGGGGGGGCGGGCGCGGCGCTTTTTTTTGCTGCTTGGGGCAGCAAAAAAGTTAGAGCCGGCCCTGGCTCCAGCAGGCTGGGCAGCGCGGCCGCAGCCTGCTCCAGCGGGCCAGACTGTGTGGCACGGCCGCAGTGTGCTCCAGCAGGCTGGGCCGGGCGGCACGGCCGCAGTGTGCTCCAGCAGGTGCTGCGCCAGGTGGCGCGGTCACAGCCTGCTCTGGGGGGCGGGGCCGAGCGGCATGGCTGCAGCCTGCCAGCCCCAGAGCTGCAGCTGCTTCAGAGGCGGGGGGGGCGGGGGGGGGAAAGAGCAGCGTGGCCAGAAGTGGAGAGACTCTGTCCCCGCCTCTTCCCTTCTGGCTCTGCTGCCTCTCCTTGCTCCCTCTGTTGGAGGGAAGGGCTGTGTCCCACGTCTCCCTCATTATACCCGTTCATAAGCTGACCCCCTTCTCTGGTGCTTCCCTTTTTTATCAAAAAAATTCAGCTTATGAACAAGTATATATGGTAGTTTTACAAAGGTAGATCATGCCAGGCCAATCTGATCGCCTTCTTTGAACAGATAACTGATTTTTTAGACAAGAGAAATGCACTAGATCTAATCTACCTGGAATTCAGTAAGGCATCTGATACAATTCCACTTGGGAAATTATTAGTTAAATTGGAGAAGATGGGGATTAATCTGAGAATTTTGAAAGGTGGATAAGGAACTGGTTAAAGGGGAGATTACTACAGATCACACAAAGGTGAACTATCAGGTTTCCTGTTAAAGGCGTTGTCTCAGAACAGCAAAGGGCATGCCTTCATGCAATCTATCTATATGACGAAACTGAAACTGTTTACATGGCTACTGAACGTGCTTAACTGCTGCTTTTGCCTCTCTTTTCTCGTTAAAACATCTTGCAGAGAAGACACTCAGAAATCAGAGAAAAATTGAAGGAAATTCCCATGGATAAAAAAGCAGCCAATCACTTCTGTTTACGTGATTCAAGCTGTAACTGCTGAAAGGTAGGACACTGAATACAAGCAGAAAATAGGCGTGCGAATGAGCAAGTTCTAGTTCCTTTTGTGTAAGTGCTCTCTCTAATTATAAAATGTGTCTAAATTGCTTTAGTCAAATTATATATTTGTGAAGTTACATGATCTAAGATGGTTACATTAAACAACTATTTGAACTGTGAGAGCAATAGACATCCAAAAGTCTTCAGAATCTGACTTTACAGATACGTAGATACACACACACTTTACTACCAAAAAGGTAATTTCAGATTCTGATGGTCTAATACCTATACAATTCAATTACTTGTTCAATAGGTATAGAAGATACAACTAGCTACACACAAACTCTGATTTCACAAGGTAGCCAGAACTTAGAGTATAAAAAGAGTAGCTTTTAGAAGAAATGAAAATCTTTTAAAATTAAAATTAAACAGATTGCATTGATATGAAAAAAATTTACATAAGAAAAATAAAGCCTTTTTTAGTACCAATATTTTTTTAAAGTTTTCATTATACTAAAATCTTCTCTTCCTGCCACATAACAAAATCAGGGTTTGTACCTCAACTACTTAGACTATAAGCTTTTTGTGGTAAGAATCATCTTCTTGTTCTGTGTTTGTACAATGGCTAGCACAGCGGGGTCCTGGTCTAAGACTGGGGCTCCTAGGAGCTCTGGTAATAACAGATACAAATGTACCTTTTATACCCATTAACAAATTTAGCTTTATGCATTTAAAGCTTGGCATCTCTGTGTTATTGTTTATTCAGCGTCTTTTAAAACAAATGTGGAACTCTAAGCCTAAAGACATAAAAGCCAAATTAGGTTGTTTATTCTCCCCCCCCGCAAATGTATGTACATGTGATTGTTGAAAACATAAAAAGGGCTAGAATTGTCTTCCAAGGAATCTACAGTAGGCCATGGAATACATATCTCCATAAATCTACTGTCCCCTGTTCTCCCACACACACCCCAGCCACCCTCTAAACCAGAGCTGGGCAAACTTTTTGGCCTGAGAGCCACATCTCGGTATGGAAAATGTATGGCGGGCCATGAAATGAGTTCAGGGTGCAGGAGTAGGCTCCGGGCTGGGGTAGGGGGTTGGGATGCGGGAGGGGGTGCGGGCTCTGGGGTGGGGCTGGGATGAGGGGTTTAGGATGCATGAGGGTGCTCTGGGCTGGGATCAAGGGGTTCGGAGGGCAGGAAGGGGATCAGCACTGGGGCAGGAGGTCGGGGGGGGCGACTCAGGGGTGCAGGTTCCGGGCAGCTCCCAGAAGCAGTGGCATGTCCCCTCTCAGGCTCCTATGCGGAGGCGTGGCCCCATCTGCAGGCGCCGCCCCCGCAACTCCCCGCGTAGTCCCCTGGCTGCCCCTATGCGTAGGAGCTGGAGGAGGAACATGCCGCTGCTTCCGGGAGCTGCATGGAGCCATGGCATGCGCGGAGCGGGGCAAGCCCCCGACCCTGCTCCCCAGCAGGAGCTCGAGGGCTGGATTAAAAGGTCTGACAGGTCGGACGCGACCTGTGGCTTGTAGTTTGCCCACCGCTGCTCTAAATAGAGCAAGAATTTAGAAGGAAGGATTGACTAGTGTTTTATTAGACCTGAGATCAAACCATACTTCATGTGCCAGCCAATCACAAGCTCATGCATTAACATGGTGCTTCAGAAGATGAATGACTACTAGCTAAAAATACTTTTGGGAGGCCAGTATGTAAAGATGCCACTTCAAAAGACTATTCATTAGAAACAGTAATTCAAGTATTGAAAAATTCATTTTCCTCAGTGTGTGGGGAAGTAGGGGCAGGATGGAGGTGAAAGAAAAAGGGTAACGAGGAAAGAGGAGAAAAGACACTTTAAGCTATTAATTTGTAGAATTTAAACTTTCCTCCAGAGTTTCTAGTTCTTAATAGTTGCAAACAACCCTCTAACTGTAAACTAATGCACTGCTGTCTGCAGAGGACCGCTTTGGTCCCTTGTTTCTGTTCAGTTTTCCTCAACAGCCACAAAGTGAAATCAACAAGACTCTCATCGGTTTCACAGTTGCTCTTCATAATCCTAAAGCGTTTGTCTATACAGTCTTTTGGCCCAAGCCTCCCAGCCTGGGTTGACAAACTTGGCCTAGCAAGGCTCTTGCTAGTGCTCTAAAAATAGTTTATACACAGCACTCTGAAGTTGTGGCTGGTGCTGAAGCTTGGGCTCTGAGGCCTAAGGAAGTGGGTGGGTTTCCGGGCCTGAGCGCCACCCTGAGCTGCAAGTTCAAAGCACTGTCTACACAGCTATTTTTAAAGCTCCAATATGTATATCCACCTGGTCTAGGAGGCTCACTCCCGATTTGCTCCAAAATGCTATTTAGACATACCCAAATAGGCTTGTTAAAAGTATGATCTGTAATAGAGGCAAGCAGTGGAGATACACAAGGGGAGAAAAAAAACGCTGGGGAGGAACAGCTGACACACTTAATTCCTTCCCCCAACTTTTGCAGGAGTCAGGAGGGATGGCAGAGTAGTCAATCCTTGCCCACAGAACCTCATGATGTATTGGGGGAGGAGGGGAAGACAAGGGAGAGGAGCAAGAAAACAGCAATTAGGGGAAGAGCAGAGGCTTCAAATTTGTCATCCAGAGGCTGATGCAAAAGAGATCCTCAAGAATAGTCTGCGGTCAACACCGTTGTAATAATCCCAGCATCTTCCCCTTCATGGCAGCTGGGAAGAAGTAGGCTGTGTTTCTCACTAGGATATTGCTCTTGGATCTGCCTGGTGGGTCCCCATTTCCTCACATTTTTTATTGGCCCCTTTGGCTAGTAGACTGTTAGCTGATAAGTGCCTGATGAATGTTTCAAGTTCTGCGGTAACCTTAAGTCACACAGGAGAAGATACTCCCTTTTCCGTGCAGGCCCTCAGATGGCTGAAGTGGCCTCCAAGTGAGTTCTAAGTACAACCTCTTTGCTGAAATCTGAAAATATATTTGGATAAGATTAACTTCTTCCTGCTGAACAAACTTCTAGGGAGAAGCATTTTCTTTGGAGTGGTCTTCTTTACTTGTCAATCCTAGGACTAAACAGATCACCCAACAGTGACAACCACTAGAACACTCCCTCCAAGAATACTGTGCTGAACCAGCCTGCCTGAATGTCATCTGTATTGTGAGAAAAACGTGTGTCAATCTTACATAGGAGCCCCCCTCCCAGCTCTGCACAGGGTGCACAACCTTCAATTCTAGGTCAATACAAAACACTACTTCAAAAACCAAGAGCCTTGGCAAGACTGACTGCCAGAGTGTCTCTCAAGGAGGCTGACATCTGTCATTTATATCATGTACAGGATTAAATACACCACAAAAGTCTTAACATATAATTCTTCCAAACTGTTCATCAAGGAGGTTGTTCAGCAAAATTAACTGGGTGGTAAAATGATTAAATTCTGGGGGGAGGGAACAAGAGAAACAGTAAAAACAAATGACAGAAACATGATTTAGATACTATCTGAATTCTGCAGTTCATTTCCATAGGATCCCTTTATGAAGCCCTATGCACATGAATTAGAGATAAAATATCACCTTATTTTAGTTACGAAAGAAAAGGTCATCCAGCACATACAATATGCACTGCAGAGATGTGATAATTAATACATTACAGCATCTAAAACAATAGTGCTATTGGTTATTAAGGACCCTATGCTGCAACTCTGTATACAGAGTTTCCTTTGAAGTCAGCGCCTTTCATTTTTGGAGTGCCTGCAGCAGCTCCTTAAGATATTTCTAGGCCATCTCTGTACTTATTTCTGACCAACAGACTTTTTGTTCAATCAAAGTGACAAATGTGCAACTGTAGACCTACTCACACATACTATTTTTAGACTGCAAATACACAAAACACAAAAGTATTTCTCTCTCTCTCAAGGCAGTTCTCATAACCAAAAGCTCCTCAGCCCCTACGGGGCTTATCTATTATCTTTTTACTTATTTAACAAGTGTTAAATTTTATAAAAGCAGAAGGGAAATATTTAGATTAGGAGAATGCAAAGAAATGGAAGTGTGTTCTCTAGGATTTTTGTTTTGTTTTTAAACTTCAAGCTGCTATGGAAATCCGAACACACCCCTCCATTATACTCAGTTGTCTGCTTAAATTGGAAAGTTTCAGCAGATAAAGAGTTAAGAAAAGCATAAGGTTTTTTCCACATCGTTCATAGTGCTGTGATAGCAACCCAGAGGTTAAAGACATAGAATACTATTTATACTCCGCTACAATGTAGTTTCTACAGATCTCAGACTGGTTTTTACTTCCTTAAAAGGCTGCGTCAGAGCAATGACAAAACAAATCCGGAGAAGCTGAAGCTTTCTTTCATTACATTAGAGGACATTGCTGCTTCTGAATATTAAAGGGGCTACTGCAGAACAAATATATTATGCAGTTAAGTGAACTAACCAGTAAATGAAAACATTTCATGTTAATATTTAACTGATTTCACATGACGTTTCCACATAAGGAACAAAATGAAGGACTTAGCCTGAATTTTCCCCGAAGGACAATGGATTACACATGGGATTTCTTTATTAAATTCTGCTGCAAATGTCTGGCTTCTCTTGTACAAGGTGAGTTTCCATAAGCTGGGTTTTAAGATTTATTTATTGCAACATCCCTTAAGAAAACTATAAAGAATGCTTTAATTTTGACCAAAACATTGCACTTAGTTTTAAAAAAGTGTTTTTCAATATATTGCTTTTGTCTGCAAAATACAGTTCCTGTTATGTATGTTTATGAAGAAGGTCATTATATGTAAAAATCAAAGCTTTAAAATCTTTATAAAATTCAAGATCTTGTAACTGCGATTTAAGATTTCTAGCAAACAACTCATTTTCTTACAACTGCATAACCCAGTGTTTTACAGCTTTTGTAGTAGCATTTGCATTAAATAGCAATGCTCAAAAATTTTGTGCAGTAAACGAAGAAAACAGCTAAACTATTAGCCTTCATAAACCTGTTTGAGGTTCTAGTCAGTACTGATCCAATATTCATCTTTTAGTGTCAAAAGGATTTTAATTTCAAAGAAAGTATTTATTTGGAGTCCAATCTAGCAAAAATTTCATTTACCTCACTGAGTGTAGGATAAGGCCCATAACAATTTATTTAAAAAACAGTTGTAAGAAGTAAGGATACAATAAAGCGACATTCACTACTATTACTTTCTTTCAGAATGTAGGCTTGGACTTTGTAACATTTTTTTAGAATTTTATTGCTCACTTCCCTATATAATTCTTCCACCATCTGTTGTATAACTCTCTCTTTAATCAGATAACAAACAACCTGAGTACATATAAAAAAAACAAACTTTGGAATGAGCATAAGTGCTTTTTAACCCCTTACTTTCTTTATAATATATTTTCTCTTCTAAAGGCATTTGATTCACTGAATTATGAAGATGTGTGAACTGAAGTTTAACTAAACTTTAACTTTAAAGAAATACCACAAGTGCATATGCAGTAGCTGATTTAGGGATACAGTGATTGGGCCAGAATATGAAGGCAGGGAGAGATGCTAACAAGCAAAATTGTTTTAACTGATCTGAATTTAGTTTTGTAAATAAGCAATTAAATATATCAGAAGCTACATAATGGGGTCTTGATTAATTGAACTGACTAGTATGTGGACGTATTTCTACAAGTAATGTTTTGTGATAAATTCACTTTGCTTTTTAGCTAACTTTCTCAAATTAAGATGTTTGAATTTTACCTTACCCCAATAGTTCCCCCCCACCTCCCATATTATCCAGAAAAGTCACCACATACAAACCTTGGAATTTTAACATGTTAACCAAAATTTTCAATTGAGTGCCTGAATTCAGCACCTAAAATTTATACCAAACAGAGGTGCCAAGCACCCAAAATAATCATTGACTTCAGCACCTCTGAATCAAGACACATATGTAACTAAGTTTGAAAGTACTGGCCATAATGTAACAAGGTACTCTGAGTATCAGGTCTATAACCATGATAACTCTTTGCTTATGATGAATACTTGTAGATATTTTTGTTTTAGTATATGCAAATTCAAGTTCACCCAGGTACAGAGGGCTTGAGCAAAGGTCCTCCATACACACTGCCCCTTTGAGGGCAGATGGAGGTATGGGCAGATTGGTTTTGCAGGAGGCTCTCCATATTGGCTCAATATATTGCCTGTAAGGTCAGATGGGGTTACAGGATATTCATATATCCAGTGGCCCAAACTTCCCATTGAGAGGCACAGAAAAAGCAACAGCTGTTTTTCAAGCTTTCAGGCTGGTACAGTGACTGTGGAGGGCTTGTGTTTTAGCCCCATGGCCTCATGATGGGCTTTATGGAATTCTGTATTTCCACACAAAGCTTGCCTATTCAAGCCTTGTGCAGAAAGGAGGCAATTTCAACCTGACCTTAATGCTTTACTTGCCTTTACATGTAAGCATATGACAGAAAGTTTGCAGTACCGTCACAAAAAAATTAAGTAACAACTGGAACAAGAAAAATGAGCTTATAGTGAAAATAAACCACTGACATCACTATTATTTTAAACTAAATACAGTCACCTTCACTAAGGGGACACTGTTAAGTTAAAAGAAGAACAGGAGTACTTGTGGCACCTTAGAGACTAACAAATTTATTAGAGCATAAGCTTTCGTGGACTACAGCCCACTTCTTCGGATGCGAAAGCTTATGCTCTAATAAATTTGTTAGTCTCTAAGGTGCCACAAGTCCTCCTGTTCTTCTTTTTGCGGATACAGACTAACATGGCTGCTACTCTGAAACCTGTTAAGTTAAAGACATCTAGGTAGATTGTTAGCAGAGACTTCTGATATTTATATATCATATGTAAAACTTACGTATATTCTTGTTACTGTTCTCTTGTCTCCTTCCTACTCTCAATCCTTCCATGCATTTTATCTTTCTTAGACTGTAAACTCTGCGGACCAGGGCTTTTTTTTGCTCTGTACCGCACCTAGCACACTGGGGTCCCAATCCTGACTGAGGCCAGTTAGTGCTACAATAAATAAAACAGATTCCATGAAAAAAAAAAATGTTAAAGTGGATTTTTCACCATTTATGTTTATTTTTTACATTTGGAGTTAAAATATTATGCATATTCCTAAAATGTCTAAGAAATATATATTGGTGAAGGAATCTTCTCTTCTTACACGTTTGTGAAGTGCTGTATATATCTATGATACTATACAAAACCCAAAACTCTTTATAATGCTTAGCTACTACAATGCTAAGCACTATAGAAAAACCCAAGACAAATCCTAATAATCTCATGCAAAACCCCCTAGAGGATGCTATTTATGGGTTTGACTGTTTTAAAGACATATTTAAATATAAGTAATAAACAGACTATAGTTTGATTTCTCAGTTTTTAAATCTATCCATTAAATAATATTTCAAGAAAAAGATTCCTCCTCCTGCAGAGATGTTGCATTTCCTAATCTGGATCTAAAGCATATAGATAGCAGCCCTGTAAAAATTTATATGCTAGTGGATTTTCAATACCTTTTAATAACTTTGCATTTCCTATCCTTCAATGCAACACTTATGCTGATGTCCAGCACAGTGAATGTCTCATGTGACACATGCCCTAGAGATCCCACCATTCACTAATTCAGAGTGACTTCTCTGTTCTCTTTTTAATCATTCACTCATTATAAAACAGTTATTTTGGCTCTAAGACAAAGCCAGTGCCACCCTACTGTAGCAAACCCTCAGCCCCGTAAACCCTGCTACTGGGTACATAATGTCCATTATACTAACCTATTCTTGGATCTGTTAGTCAGTTGGCAGCAGGCTACACTCCCAGTGCCTGTCACATTTCATTTCTGCTGTGAAAACGCTTGTGTCTATCTTTCAAAGACATTCTTCTCCTCTTGCTTTCTCCACAACATGAAAAGGTTGATGCTGATGTGAGTGCTGAATTGTTCAGCTTCAAGAGATGCAACGGACTCACTTAAAATCATGCTTGCAGATATATGTTTACAAAGTAAACATATCCCTTATGAGCCACTAAGAAAATATTCTTCTGGGACCTGATTTCCTAATGTTGTTCTTAGGCCTGCGTGTTCAGTGCATACTGAAGAGTACTGCTGACTGACGCACAGTTAGGGCATAGAAGCAAAATGGATGAATCTTCCATCTAGTGTTCCAGAAAATGGATTAATGTGCTGAAGGGGAAAAATAAGACATTCTTCCAGCTTGAAATCCTGTGCTCTCTAGTAAGGACAATATGATAAATACATTATTTGCCAAAAGTCTAATAAGATTTAAAGATAATATGTTATAGAAAATCTCCAGTTTTCAACTTCAATTTGTGTTGAGTTGTGTTATCCTCTGTTCAGAATGCTTTAGAAGCTTGAAAACAAAATTACTTTATTTGATCTTCTATTTGAAAAACGAGAAACTTTTGTTTTAAGAAAAGCATGAAATCTTAAGATTGTAAGAAATAGCTATGGAAAGATTTAAATTAATAAACTGCATTGATTTTCTTTGCTCATGATATCAGAATTTTTCGTTAGTCTCAAGTGATGTTGACAGATGCAAAATATGCTATATTTGTGTGTGAAATATCAATATTTTGCTACAAGCAGTTACTTTTTTTAACCTTTATTTAAGTTATTACATAAAGCAGTAGAAAGCATGAACTGTCTTTACAATTACAAGTAAAACTGTTAGAAGTCCTAAAATAATAATTATCAGACTATCAATTTCATTGAAGGTGCCACCAGACTCCTTGTTGTTTTTGTAGATACAGACTAACACTGCTACCCCCTGATACTTGAATTTCATTGAATGTCTTTTCTTTTCTAGGAAGGTATATATCCTATGCCAAATACTTCACGGATAAGGACTAATGACTTGGGAAACTGGACTGCTGTAATGTCATGCTTATGATCTGAGATATCTGTAAAAATATGTATTTTCACATATAAAACATGAAATTCTAAACAATTTTGCTGTAACAGAACTGAATTGACTGATCTATACACGTTAGAAAGTAAATTACAACTACTGTCTTTAGGATATGTTTAAGTAAGCTAAAAACAAGAAAATGCATTGTGTTTTCAGGTTTTGTATTCAAAAGCACTAATTTAAAGATGTTACAGACAAAAAAACAAATGAGCCATAGCTCACTTTTTATTATAACGATGGTAACAAAAGTATAGAAATACCTTTGTGGATCATATTGTGATCTTTGGCTCTTATTTTAGTAGTTTTTCTACAGCTAAACATATCAGAGAGAGAGATATGAAGCTTTAGTATCGTCAAAACATATCTGGTATGTCCTATCTACTCCTGTGAGAGGAGCATCCATTTAATAACAGCTGTCAAAAGAGATTAAAATATTTAATAACTCTTGGGCTGACACAGGAGAAAAAACAAAAAATACAGCTAATGTAAGTAATAATTGGAATCTGCAGAGAATGCAACAGCAGATATGTTCAGCTCCTTATTATCAATAAGGGTGAGCACAGGGTGGGGGAACAAAGTTAAAGTTTGAGAATGTGACACTTATTCCTAACTGCCTTCCCATATTGGTGCTTGTGAAATTTAGCACTTCTATGCAATACTAAGAATACAATTTCTGCATCTACAAATGCATAATTGCTTCATCAGGTTAAAGAAATTAAAACACTATTTTCCCCCCCTTTTAGGTAATTTGAACTATGTTTAATTGAACTATGGTCAGAAGAAAGTTTCTAGAGAGCAAAAAATGAACCAACTTGATGCAACAAAATCAGGATTTTTAGTGTGCATTGGCCTCTGTATTTTCATCTTCACTTTTATCTATGTAAGAAACACATTTTCTAAGGTACCAAGTGAACAAAAATCCTTCCCAGATACAACAGAATGTGGTGTTTATCCAGATGAACTTTGTTCAGCGCTTTTTGAGGGGAAAAGTGCTGCACCTCAAATTGGAAATTTGTGTCAGATTATTCACCAACCTGAAATGCCTGACTGCATACGGACTCCATGCAATTGCTCCAGTGTCTTGAAGAGTCTGCATTTTATAACAAGACCACTATCTGAAGAAGAAGGAAACTTCTCCTTGGCATACATCATCACAATTCACAAGGAGTTAGAAATGTTTGTGAAGCTACTCAGAGCCATTTATCTGCCTCAGAATGTTTATTGCATACACATAGATGAAAAGTCACCACAGGATTACAAAACTGCAGTGCAAAACCTAGTTAACTGCTTTGAAAACATTTTTATTTCATCAAAAAGAGAAAATGTTGTTTATGCAGGATTTTCAAGATTACAAGCTGATATTAATTGTATGAAGGACTTAGTTAATGCCAAAACTCAATGGAATTATGTTATTAATCTGTGTGGCCAGGATTATCCCATCAAAACAAACAAAGAAATTATACAGTACATCAAAAGTAAATGGAATGATAAAAATATTACTCCTGGGGTGGTCCAACCTCCTCATATGAAACATAGGACGCATCTTAGTTACAAAGAATATGTACATTCAGGAACATCCTACGTGTATCCAACCAAGAATATGAAAGATGATCCTCCACATAACTTAACTATCTATTTTGGTACTGCTTACTATGTACTCACTAGAAAGTTTGTGGAGTTTACACTGACCGATGTACGTGCAAAAGATTTGCTTGAATGGTCAAAGGACACATACAGTCCAGATGAGCACTACTGGGTCACACTGAATCGTTTAAGTGGTAAGATGCATGTTATTTAGGGTTACCATACGTCCGGATTTTCCCGGACATGTCTGGCTTTTTGGGCCTCAAATCCCCGTCCGGGGGGAAATCCCCAAAAGCCAAACATGTCCAGGAAAATAGGGAGGGGCCGGCGGTGCTCGGCTGGGGGCTGGCCCGGGGGTGCGGGGCCAGGGCCGGGGGTGCGGGGCCAGGGGCGCTGGGCCAGGGGTGCTTGGCTGGGGGCTGGCCCGGGGCCGGCACCCCAGGAGCCGAGCCAGGCTGGAGACACTGGGGCCGGGGCCAGCCGACGGAGGGAGCCGCTCGGTTGGGGGGGGCCAGACTGGGCCGCGCCTCCTCCCCCCACTCCCCCCAGCTTACCTGCTGCCTGCTTCAGGCTTCCCGCGAATCAAATGTTCGCGGGAAGCAGGGGAGGGGGCGGAGTTGGGGCGGGGACTTTGGGGAAGGGGTGGAGTTGGGGCAGGGGCATGGGCGGGGCTGGAGGCGGGGCCGGGGCCCCGTGGAGTGTCCTCTTTTTGGACACTCAAAATATGGTAACCCTAATGTTCTTTATACCATGAATTGTCTCCTTGTCCCACATTATTATGACATTTCAGCCCAGGAGAGTGATGAGGTTCCCTTTGGAACCCAGTGATGCCATTGTATATCAGCTGCAGAGGTTATTTTCTCCATCCTCAGTGGATGTATTGCAGTGTCCACATCCCCTGATGGTTTGGGAAAATAAAAGATGGAATCTTTAAGTATTCCAAGTATCACAAATGGCAGTGCAGACCACTAGTTACTGGGCTAGAAAAATGTAGCTTTTAAGAATGTCCCCTAACCCCCTGTACAGACTACTTGTTCTAATGGAGCAATAAATTGGGCAAACCTATTTGATATTTCTATTATCTGTCATTTTTAATATCTGTAAAATGAAGAAACAATAAGGCAATACTTTTAAAAGATAGCTTCAAAGACAATCAACATTATTTGTGTTACACAGAAAATAACTGTCTTTAGCTTTGGTTTGATTTTTTTTAGATGCTCCAGCTGCTACACCAAATGCACAGTGGGAAGGAAATATACGAGCTATTAAATGGAAAGATCAAGAAGGAGTTGCACATAATGGCTGCAAAGGTAACGTGATAACTGAAAACAGAACCAGACCCTTTCAAAACACTGTATTTATGAAATACCACTATCAGATAAATTGATGCACTTGCTCTAACATCCATTGCAGAATAATTCTTATGTTTCATAATTATCCATGAAATGTCTCAGTCATGGATATTTTATTTTTTTAAAGTATCAAATAAAAGCAACCATACTAAATTACTCTTATACCCCGTCCAAATATCTTTCGATATCTTCGAATACTGCGGACTGTTACAGTACCTATTTACTAAACTGTTCTTTAAACCCCCAACTAAGAAGATAGTTCTATAATTAAGTGAGTTAATGACAGAGTTCTACACATTTAACATTTCAGTAGCATTAAAGCTTAAACTAATGTTTTTACAAGCCATTGCACACTCACATAATTCCCACCTATTAAATGAACATGTATCTAGTGCACGAACCTTAGTAGTTCACCTTAAACAGAAGAGAACAGATTTACTTGACATCCATTTGACAAATATGCACGTTCAACAAGTGAGTGTGCACGTGTCCACAAGGTAACTCAGGGTTGGCCTATGTGCAGTCCAGCAATTCAGACAAAAATGCGGAAATATAGTGATTTCTAAAGAGCAGTTTGACCCTGGTTGAGTATTCAATCACCTACTTTCATTTAAACCTGTAACTGCCATAAACTAAGCACAGAGGAAATTTGGTGACAGGACAAAACAAGATGAATGAATTGTTGTACCCCAGAGGAGAGCATGGGATCAGACCACCAACAGGTCAAGTGAGCAACATGAAGCACTGCAATGCGTCACTGAAGCAGCAAGTCTGGGTACAATGTACACCCCTTTGTCTAAAATCAATAATCAGTATGTAGCACCTTGTTTTTATAAGTAACAAAACAGTAATATTCTTTAGATTTACTTCAATAAGCAGATACATCTATTTGTCATTAATGTTAGTAGCACCTTAAAATATTTTAAAAAACATCTAATTCACTATTCCCCACTTTGTGTACCTTCTGCATTTCAGTCAGCTTGGAACTGTTAATATATTTACATTTTGTCTTTGCAGGTCATTACATCAGAGATATTTGTGTCTATGGACTGGGGGATTTACAGTGGATCATTGAATCACCTAATTTATTTGCCAACAAGTTTGAGCCCACAACATATCCGCTTGTTATGGACTGCCTAGAGAGACGCTATAGGCTTAAAGTACTGCAGCAAGCTGAAGTCCCACTAGAAGCCCACTGGCATTTTCAGGAAAGTAACTATTTTAATATGAAGTTGAATGTTTGAGCCTACTGGACATCTAAAATATTGAGCAGAAAGAATGGGAAGAAATTAGCAACATGTCTTTTAAAAGTGCAGACTTCTTTATATAAATTATATTTAAGGAAGGTGGTATCATTAACCCAGCTCGTGTTCTGTTGTTCACCAACTACCATTTCTGGGAACTACAAACAGTAAGAAAGTTCCTATCGGTATTAAGAAATCCTTAATTATTGAATAGAGTACACTCACGATTACTTCAGCACAGACTGCTTTTGAGAAAGTTCTGAAGAATATGGACAAAAAGATCAGAAGACAATTTTTTAATAAGGAAAGAAGTGACTTTTTTCCCTATACCTGAATAAACTACCATATGATTACATATGAGACTTATCAAAGAGAAGCAGAAAATTCAAGCTACTCCTTAAAATAATTCATTCAATGGGGAAATAATTGTTTCATATGGCCCTGAAGAAAGCACCATTCAAGTTGCTGAAACAGAAAATAAGAAGCACAGATTGAACAGAGACAAAATATTAAGATTTTAAAGTTAAATTAAAGTGGTGTCTAACTATATGTCCTAGTAAGTAACTTATTTTGAATCAAGGGAGAAGTTTACATTATGTACAGTAGTCTTAGAGGGACAGTGTAGGTTGAAAACATTCACTGAGTTGTTTTTTTAACCTAATGGAGTTGCAAGTAACACCTAAATTTCTAAAACTGAAAGAAGTCAAGTGATATATATATATGTGTGTGTTATTTTCTCAGTTTATTTTGTGTATTTGTCAGCACTTTGTATATAGTCAATTTCACTGTTTTGTTGATGGCCTGTTACATTTCCTGGCTCATGCACTAGCATGGCAACATCACTTATGTATTGCTCCGGTGGAAGCTTACATGCATATTTTTCACTGGAGGGTATTTATCAGTAGCAGAGCTGCTATTAGTTGAGTTTGGAGCTGGGGGGACCCTGTTCCTGGGATCTCTGAATGGAACTGGCAAACAATGGGAGCATAGACAGGGCAAGAAGGAACAGCCTGTACTTGGGGCTGGGGAGCAACTGAAAACTGGGCAACAGGCCCATTCTTCCATTCCACAGGGTATGTAGGTAGCCCACTTCTTTCCAACACCTATACATAGCTGTAGAGTTCAGAGAATATCTAACAGCATACGGACATGCACACCACCTCCAAATCCATTTGTGGATTAAAGGAAGCACTGTTCTGCATCAGGAAGGTGGTGTCCCCAGCCAGACCCTATGAACAACCAACAAACCAGAGGCAGTAGCACAAGGATTCCGCATAAGTTTGGGCAAGGACTTGTCTTCACTTCCCAAAACCCCTCTACTGGTTCTGGGGAACAAAGCAGTTCTTCTCTCCTTAAGCCTCCCCTGGCAGGCCTTACCTCAATCCTGCACTGAAATGACCGGTAGGAGTGTGGGGCACAAACACATTTGGGTGTTGGTGTTCTCAGGCCAGCCCACTCTCCCTTGAGCAAGAAATCCATATAAGCATCAGCAGAAGAGAAAAACAATTCACACTATGTCACTGATGAAAGGGGACTCGCAGAGAAACTTCCATTTTTTTGGGCCACTTAAAAAAATCCAAGTCGTCAGTGTTCCTGAAAAAAAAAATGCGTGCAGTAGAACCTCATTCCCATGACCCCAAATACACTCCTGTATTTCTTAGAAGTGAATTTTGACCTACTACATACTATTATTTATAGATTGCACATTTAGAGACTTCCATCTAGATACCTTTTTTTTTTATGGCTGCCAATGGGTCTTGCTTCTTGAAAATTTTAGAGGCATTCAATAGACCTTTGCTGTGCTCTGCCATTTATTTATGTATGGTATTTAATGGACTTCTGCCATGCTTTGCCAAGCACTTTTAAAAATAATCTAATACCGCTCTTTGGAGTTCCTTTTTCACTCAGTCTCCCCATAAAATGTCTCTGGGGGAGTTCATAGGGGCCGCCTTTAAATTTAACCCATTCTCCAGCATGGTATTTATTTCTCCATATTCAAATTCTTAAACCCTTTTAATGCCATTTCCCTAAATGCTAGCTTATGACCCCCCACACTAATGGGTGTATACATTACATACTCAAGATGAGCGGATTCAAGTAATGGCACTACTATTTTGGGGTTCCCGCAAGACCTCTTCCACTGGGTTCCCCAAGAACTCAGTTCAACTCCAGTCTCATCACTTAGCTTCCCTTATCAGGAGTACAGCAAAGCTGCGTGGAGTTGATCAGACTCAAGTGTCAAGGTGGATATAGGGCACACATCCAGTTACTCAGCAAACCTCCTCTTTTATTTAAATTTACCCATTTGCACTGCATCTTACATTTTGGGACTGGCTTCGTCACTTTGAAAGAACCAATCTTTATACAGCATGCACTGTCCGTGCACTACTTACTTCTTACCTCATTTTATGTTCCAGTCTTACCTTTTCCATTATTATCTTGTCGGTTGTAAATGGTTCCCTGGGTATTCCCCCTTATCTTAGCTAGTACAGACATTCTGTTTCCAGCTTGCTGATTCATTTCCTTCCTTAATCCTGTCTCCCAACAAATAAGGCCTCACCCAGGTCCAATTACTCATGTCAAATCAGTCCTATACCTGTGAGGTAGCAAAGTATTATTCCCCTCTTTCCAGATGCAAAAACTGAGCTACAGAGCGGTTAAGTGACTTACCCAAGGCCAAAGTGATTTCCCTTCCTGAGGTTGAGTTTGGAGCTGAGCCATATTATTGAACGGTTTCTTGGCAGCACAGTTTATTTGAAAAGAACTTTAACATAAGCACTGAGCATCTGTTTCCCTATTTATTTAGCAAGTCAAGAAATTCAACCTCTGCCTCCATAATTATCCATGGTATAAAAAGAATCAGCATACAACTTAGTTATTTAAAAATACATTGCAGCATAACTCTTATGAATTTCATGGTTTCAAGTCACAGGGTAAACTAGCAAATGCCTTTTCTCAAGAAAATTCATCATTAGAGCATTTTTCACTTTGTTTAGACTGATTGATAACTAAGGATTTTGTTACGTGCATCAGTCATAACAAAATTAGCTTTGAACTTTCTCTTTAAACACCATTATAAAACATTAAGCGTATTTATCTGTTCTGCACAAATGTTTTAGAAAATAAATGTAATGATCACAATCATTTTGTTATAAGAGCCACTATAAAGGACTCTGTGTTGTTTTGCACGTTAACAACCCAATCTGCCACCCTTATTCACAATAAGAAATATCTTTCTCCATAATGAATTAAATTAGTGGTTTACTTGTGTAGTAAGGAATCACTTAACGTGTATGAATAGCAGAATCTGGCCCTAACTGAATAAACTAGAGAAAAAAAATCTTAGTTTACAGCTGTCATATGTACATAAAAAGAACTTCTTGTTAAAATAGTATTAAGGTTTGATTTAAGAATGGGCAAGCCAAGAAGTTCAGAGTTGAGCCTGATCCTTCCTTAAAATGGCTCTTCTATATTTTATATAAACACAACAAGGAGTCTGGTGGCACCTTAAAGACTAACAGATTTATTTGGGCATAAGCTTTCGTGAGTTAAAACCTCACTTCTTCGGATGCATAGAGTGAAAGTTACAGATGCAGGCATTATATACTGACACATGGAGAGCAGGGAGTTACTTCACAAGTGGAGAACCAGTGTTGACAGGGCCAATTCAATCAGGGTGGATGTAGTCCACTCCCAATAATAGATGAGGAGGTGTCAATTCCAGGAGAGGAAAAGCTGCTTCTGTAGTGAGCCAGCCACTCCCAGTCTCTATTCAAGCCCAGATTAATGGTGTTGAATTTGCAAATGAATTTTAGTTCTGCTGTTTCTCTTTGAAGTCTGTTTCTGAAGTTTTTTTGTTCAATGATAGTGACTTTTAAATCTGTAATAGAATGACCAGGGAGATTGAAGTGTTCACTTACTGGCTTGTGTATGTTACCATTCCTGATGTATATATTTTATATAGTTTTAATACAAAACTCTACATATAAAAAAAAATGGGGGGAGGGCAAGAAGTCACCCAACGTCAACACAATGGGGCAGTTTAAGAAAAACATTTCATCCCTAACTCTGATTTGGCACAACCTCGTTAAAGTAAAAGCCTTAACAATATTTCAACAACAATTTAAAAAACAAGTAATTAATGTGACTGGGAGCTGAGAACAGCATTAACATATATTTATGGAAATTTATTAAATGCACATTATTGTTTTTTACCAGCAAGTTGTTCAGGGTTGTCTCATGTCAATCTGCATTTACTAACTTTTAAAAACTGTTGACTCAATAAACTTCAATCTATCATATCAATGTGGTTATGTACAAAGTATGCTGCATAATGTATCACAGATGCACTAATTCTATGGATGAAAAGCATTTGAAACACTTCTGAAAGTTGTTGCACATGTGCAACAGCTGTGTTTCCAAGATAAACATATTTGTGTATGTTTAAAAGGCATTTTTTCAAATACAGTACTATAGCAAGAGTGTAGTAAAATCTGTTGAAAATGAAACAATTTTCAAAATAAAATGTTAAAGAAATGCAAAAGATGGCATATAAAACCACCGCCTTCTATTTATTCACATTTACTTTACCACGGCTTATGAGAAATGTTATATTTAAAAAGATGCCCCTGGTTTCAATTAGAGAGCCTGCTGTATATTGCAAGGATACAAAATAGAATCCTAAATATGGTTTTGAAGAACATAATGAAACTTTTATTTTGCTATTTTATCAAATCAATGGACCAGAAGTACATTGTTAAAGGTTCTGCCCACTCTCCCCTCCTATCCAATATACATATTAATCCCCTTGGTCCCTTCGAGTGCCGTCTTTGCTCTGCAGGAATGCTTGAATAATATTGCCAACTGTATGCATTATAGTCTTCTTATTGAGTGCTTGATGAAGTTGCGATTGCCTGCCTGAGGTGCTCCCTTCTCCTTTTGCTCCCCGCACTTGTCTTTCAGAGAGGTTTATCCAAGTTAAGAATCTTGGTTTCACTTTTGACCATAGCCTGGCCTAGGGTTGCCAACTCTCCAATCACACAAACCCAAACACCCTTGCTCTGCCCCTTCCCTTAGGCCCCACCTACTCCACCCCGCCTCCCTCCATCTCTCGCTCTCCCCCACCCTCACTCACTTTCACTGGGCTTGTGCAGAGGATTGGTGTGTGGGAGGGGGTGTGGGCTCTGGGCTGGGAGGTGGGGACGAGGGGTTGGGAGGGGGCTCCAGGTTGAGCCTGGGACAGGAGGTTGGGGTGCAGAAGAGGGTGTGGGGTGCAAGCTCCGGCCAGGAGGCGCTTACCTCGGGCGGCTTCCAGGCAGCGGGGCCAAGGCAGGCTCCCTACCTGCCTTGGCCCTGCGCCGCTCCCAGAAGCGGCTGGCATGTCCGGGGGGGTGGGAGGGACGCAGGGGGCTCTGTGTACTGCCCGTGCCTTCAGGTGCCCCCCCCAGGGCGGCAGGGACATGCCAGCCACTTTTGGAAGCGGGGCAGGGCAGGCCTTAACCCCGCTGCACCACCAGACTTTCAGCACCTAAAATCTCCCAGTTTGCCTTCAGTAGCCTCCAGGAGATAGGGCATGATTCCAGGAAACTCCCGGCAAAACCGGGAGGGTTGGCAACCCTATGGCCTGCCCATGGAAGCAGGAAACATATCTGACACTGTAAAAAAGTGTGTTTTTTGGTTGTGCAATCTGCATCTTAACCATTTGATGACCTCATAACAGCAACACAGACTCTAGTAGGGTGACCAGATGTCCTGATTTTATAGGGACTGTCCCGATTTTTGGGTCTTTTTCTTATATAGGCTCCTATTACTCCCCACCCCCGTCCCGATTTTTCACACTTGCTGTCTGGTCACCCTAGACTCTAGTGACAAATCTGGTTTACTGTAAATCCCTTGTCAGTCCTCTCATTGTGGCTACTCCTTCGCCCACAGTTTCTTCAGAACGTTGCATCACAGTTGCTCCGGGGCTTGAGCTACCATGATCACACTGTGCCTGCCCTGTATGCCTTAGAGTTGGTGGCTATAAAGGAGCAGTTTAAAAATCAGCAGTCCCAGTTTTAAAGTCATAGACCCTAATGGCTTTGGATCCTGATTATATCAAGGGCTACCTACTAGTGGAACTTGTACTAATGGCTCTTACTAAATGCCCTTGAGATGGACATTATCAACTTGAAAACTAGACATTTTCTAAAAACAGAGTTCAAATAATTTCAGCTATTATACCTGTTGCTAAATCACCCTGTTAATCTCTGCAGCTTCACAATAGTTTCCTTTTTTATAACGTTTTTTCATTCCGGTTGCTACATGAAACATTCACTCAAAAACAATAGACTGACTGACTACACAGGAAGAGAATGAAAATGTCCATTATATGCCAAGTACTAGCTCATCAGCTGGTGTCAGTCAGCATAGCTCTATTAAAGTCTGTGGAGCTACAGCTGCCGTAAAAGTGAAGATCATGTCCAAGTTGCTGACAAACGAACAAAGAAATGAGACAGGAATTTTTCTTCCTTCAAACTCCAAATTTAGTAATCTGAGGTGCTATCTGCAACATTAGTAGGTGAAACGATTTCAGATCCAAGTCCAATATTGAAATTGAAAGCCTCTCTTTTACAAGCACACAATTCCTTCTGAAGTAGACAGGAAATCATGCTGCTGTTCTGTTGGATCCTGCATTGTGAAACACATCTCCACGAAACCTTCTCATTTTGTGTTGTCCAACCATCCAAAGGGGCTTCCAGAAAAACATTTCTGTTCTCCCAGTTCCTTTCTTTTTTCTCTCTCAAAGTCATATCCTGCCATTGCTATTTTAGAAGTGTGGCATCTTACTGATATTATATTTGTTTTCTCCTTTTCTACAGCAGCTCCAGGGTTTTCAAAAATACTATTCTATATACTGCTCAATCAAATGAAAAACTTTATAAGTATTTAGGCCTTTTCTATAATCAGAGTCGCTCGGGTTTAACCATAAATTGGGTGAAAAACTGATTTAGTTAAACCTGTGCATTGTGGATAATCTTAATCAAATTCAAATCAGGTTTATATCAATTTGTCTTAAATTGATTACATTTAAATTTAATTAATATAAAACAGATTAAATTGCATTGAGTGTTTCTAGTTTTTCACTGGTGTAAATCACACTTTTGGTAAAACTGGTGCAAATTTTAATACAGACAAGGGGTGATGTTTTCAAAAGAGCCCAAATGATTTAGGAGCCTAAATCTTTTAAGAGGCTCTAAGTGCCTCTGTCACTAATGAAAATTTTAACTAAGGATGGATGACAGGTCCATCAATGGCTATTACCATGATGGTCAGGGATGCAACTCCATGCTTTGGGTGTCCCTAGGCCTCTGACTGCCAGATACTAGGACCAGACAATAAGGGTATGGATCATTTGATGATTGCCCTATTTTGTTCATTGCCTTCAAAGCATCTGGCAGTGACCAATGTCAGAACAAAACACTGGGCTAGATGGACCACTGGTCTGACCCAGTAGGGCCATTCTTATGTTCTATTAGTAGAGCTCTCATGTGTTCTCTACATTCACTATCAAGGAAGACTCATAGGTGGTGACCCCACGTGCCATCATTACTCCCATGATTTCTACTTGTGTGAATGGATCAAATTCTTAAGAGGTAAGTGAGAGAGGTGGTATCCCCGTGTTCAGCAGAAGGTTTATGAAAAGAATTATGCTTCAGAAAATTCCTGCAGAGCATGACTTTGCTGTCTACTTAGTAGAGGATAGGCAGGCTTTCTTTGCCTTCTTCATGGCAGTAGCATAGGTTTGCATTAATTCTGGGTCTCTAGGTCCGTCTGTATCAGACGGTTTCTCTCACGACCAAAACTAGTTTTCTTCCTATTTTTCCTGTTGCAGTTTATCCATGAACATGGTAACCGGTTTATGTGGTGGAGTGGGAAAGGGTGCTTTGGTGGAAGAGTGTCTACCAGCAATATTCCAGAGTGGCTATAGTGCTCCACTAATTCTTATATGCCTTAGCCTCTTGGTTGAGGAGAGTCTTCTATAAGTACATTTGGGAATTTAGCGTGGTGCAGAAATTTGGGGGGCTGACTCATGATTTCCCCTTGTCTGTATAATGGATACAGTTTTTATTTTAGATTGGAGGAGTAAGTCGATGGCATGGAAGAAATAACTTGTTTCTCTTTCCTGTGTATGCATCCTATCTGATGAACTAGCCCAGGACATGACTGGCTGGCATGCTCTCGGAGATTACCTATATGAAACCTAAGGTGCAGAGTTCAGACAAAAAATATTGGGCTATTATATAAGCCATAGTCTACGTCAATGTTTCCCCAAGACAATGAGTCTTCTGAATTTCATCACTGTCAGAAAGCATCTCTCTAAGTTCCTTTGGGAAGCACTTGGTGTTTAGCTGTTTGCTAATTACTAGGTATCCAGATTAGTCTGTGGGCTCACAATTTAAGTGGACATACAAAATAGATTTTTTTTTTAAATGAACTTTTACACAGTTGAGATTAGTCAGGAATAGAGTGACAACCCAAACTCCAGATTTATGCTCTATGGGTATGTATTTGTGCTGCCTATTGTGTCCTCTTGGGTGATGCAAACTAAGAGGTCTCAGGATTGTCAGCTAGGTTTTTAGGGTAAAGTGCAGGTTAAGACATTCATCTGTAATAAAATAGTGGACACAGAAATACTTATTGACCAACAATGGACTTATTTTAACCTAAAGTAAAATAACCAATTTTTGATGAGTTGTCAAACAAGCAGGTGACTAAAACAAAAATGTTTCAACTATTCAGCACAACAGAGTATATGATATCTGAGACAGTTTATCAACTTTAGTCATAATATCTACGTTTAACTATCCCCTTCCTCTCCTCCTTAAAAAATACAAAGTTGTCCACCGATTGAATCAATTAGATATTGGATATGAAGAAAGGGAGCATAATCAAACACATGGCCTATGGGTTATGCTGTAAAAAGCTTACATTTCTCCTACACACACAAAAAATCCATTTAACTTTGCAATCAGTGTACTCATAAGAGCCATGCTAGAGCTGATCATTATTGCATCAGAAGTTGCTTCTTCTGAGAACATGTTCTCACTTATCTTTAAGATACAGGTTAGCAAAACAGAATGTCTTTAAATACACCAGCTAGCACAACAGAAGCTGTCGCCATTGCCACTATTTAGAATGTAGCTTCCAAGACGTCTCTGTGGGAATTGGAAAAATCCAGAGCTCAATATTGTGGAAGGCCTTGTGTTCCCAGAGACAGCCTATACCAGATATTAACAAACAGTATTCCTAATACTCAATCACTGATCATAGAACATACTATATATAGAAAATGACAGCTTTTTTAGTTCATATTTTCACATTCACTTCAGTTTTTACGATAGAAAATGACAGCTTTTTTACTTCTTATTCTCACGTTCACTTCAGTTTTTAAATCCACTACTGCACAAAGAAAAAGAGTGCACCAGGGGAATACAGCTAATTATTGCTTTCAATATAAACAAACCATTAACTACCAGAAAGCATAGAAACCAGCTCCCTAAGGGCCCTATTTACTAAACTTCTACTCACTTTCTGTGCATGAGGCAACTGGATCAGGGCTTTCTCTTCTGAACATTCAACTCTACTCTAAGTTCTTCAGTCTTAACCACATATCAAAGGAAGTGCAGACCAAAATATAGGGCGTGGTCTACACTTAAAGATTTTACTGTGTCAGTTAGGGGTGGGATTTTTGTTTTTAAACCAACAAAGCTATGTCTGTAAAAGTCCTACTGTACATACAGTTCCACCAGTATAGTTAATGTAGGTTTCCCGAACTAGCATAAACTACACTGGTAAAATCACTTTTATACTGATATCAGTGCATCCACACT
This sequence comes from Chrysemys picta bellii, assembly GCF_011386835.1. Classification (NCBI taxonomy): domain Eukaryota; kingdom Metazoa; phylum Chordata; order Testudines; family Emydidae; genus Chrysemys; species Chrysemys picta. The sequence continues at coordinate 42,914,549 of NC_088803.1, read as the reverse complement.
AGAGCATTTTGCTGGTATAGCTATACTAGTAAAACTATACCAGCCAAGCTCTCCTAGTGTAGACAAGGCCTGTAGTAAGAGGAGGCCCTGAGAGATAAACCTTGGTATCAGAGGCCTGGTATGAGGCCTAAGGCCTGAACTAAAGTAATGGTCAAGACTTTGCGAACATAAAGCAAAGTTAAGCTGTGAGCCAGAGGCAGGCCCTGCTCACAGAAGCTGGCAAGGAAAGGGCTGATGCTGCAAAAAGAGACATACCTAAAAGGTACTGGACACCAGATATCAGAACATACACTATACTGGAACATTCCACAGATAACATGGAACAGGCTGATCCATCCCAATGACAGGGGCAAAAGGGTAAAATGATGGATAGAGTTGTTTTGATCGAACCAACATGTACAAGGTGAGAGGCGGCACCTTACTACGTAGAGGGGTTGTACCTTGCTGCGTAGAGGGGTTGCACCTCAATACGTCAGGAGTGATGTATAACTTGTTTGTACCTGTGTATAAGAATGTATCCCTGGGGCGGTATCTTTGTCCAGCCGAGGGGGCAGTGGAAAGTCCCGCCACTGACTAAGCTGAGTCCATTGCCGAGCGGCACTTTCTCGTAGTATGCCCTGACTTAGGCTAAGAAACCTACAGGGAACTACAATTGTGTCAGGGTCGCAATAAACCTGGCCGAGGTGCCTTCGTACCTTACTAGACTCTGTGGCTATTGGGGGTTCTCGTCAGGTTTGCTGTGTCAGCTAATCTGCAGAGCTGGGACCGCACACAGAGGGAACACACACACGCAGCCGAGTGATATTAACACAGGAGAAAGCAGAGCACCACACCGGTAGCATCTGACAACAAGGCCTAGAATGAGTCCACTGAAAACTTGTGTTAAGAATCAGAGTCCCCAGATGTACTTAAGTCAACCGTATATATCCATATTTTTAAGAGTTAAACTACTATACAGGTTCCCTTAGAAGGTGGCAGAGTCAGATTTTTACCCATTTGTTTCTGGATGTCAATATATCATTAGTCTGGTGATACAAGCACAATAGCGCTCCAGAATCCCCACAACCTGCCTCGCGCAGCTGCTTGGAGGCATGCTGAGATCTTGGATTGCATCACTATCTGGGGAGAAGCACTCTTTCAGGAAGCTGTTGTGGTTAGCCACAGAAATAAAGCTGGTGTGAAAAGCAGATGTTCACGAGGGGCAGGAGCAGGATGTCAACTAGTGCTGGAAAAAGCTCAAGCAGCTCAGAAGAAAAGACACTGAAACAAGAGATGAAATGAGACCATCTAGTAGGGGACATGTGATCTGTCCATTTTTGGAAGAACTAGACAGGATTCTACAAAAATATAGTACTAGCCATTCCAGGCAGTATTTGGAACCTGGTGCTGGCTCTCTCCCCATACTGAGGATGACTGGCTAGACCCACGGGAAAATGAGCAGGAGGATGCTGGAGAGGAGCTGTCCCTTTTTTGTGACGCAGGACCCTGACGGCGGCCAGCTGGAAAGCCAGTCCCAGTTCTACTCTGTTACAATGGACCCAGTTCCTGCCCTGCATTGTCTGAGGCCGAATACCAGGCTGGAACTGAAGGGACAGATCCCCTAGAACTTTGGCATCTAAATACCTATCTTTACAATCTATTTTTTATTGTTATTGTTGATGGATGTGAGCTAGGAGCCCCCACCTCCCTCCCATCCTGCCCTTGTGCTGCTTCAAAATGGTGCCCCCAGCATGGTGCAGTGGAAGTTTGTACCCCACCCATCCTCTGTCCTCCTAAGGAAAAAGGACAGGATTGGGAGACAGGATTCTAGCCCCAGCTCTGCCAAACTAACTCTAAAATAGTTTTGAATCAGTTAAAATTGAACCAGCAGAGTAGTTTAAGACTTGATGTACACCTACTACAATCACAATTATACTGAAAGCAGTATTGAAATGTTAGCAGCAGTTATTTGTGAATACACTTTTATACAAGCATTCAAGGAGCATGAGCCTGTACTGGGACCACCAAAATTCTCCACTATATTCAGACCTTGTATGACTTTTGGACAAATCAGTGAACATCCCTGCACCTGAGCTTCAACATCTGCAGAACCAAGCCAATGTCATGTAACCACCATGCTTTACTAATTAAAGACAAATGCAGCAGCTGAATCTTCATTCCAGTGGTCCACGGACCATGAGTCCTATTCTCTTAAATACTCCAGGAGAAATACCACTAAAACAAATGTGTGGGTCTATCTGCTAGATCTAGTATACATGAACTTTGTATACCTATGGTGCAGAATGAATATTAATTTTAATCAAGAAAAGCTTGCATATGTGATGTTTCAGCTTTTTCTAGCAGCTAGTGCAATTCATAGATTCCAATGCCAGCAGGGACCACTGTGATCATCCATTTTGACCTCCTGTATAACACAGGCCATAGACCTTCCCCAAAATAATAGCTAGAGCATTTCTTTTAGAAAAACATCCAATCTTAATTTTAAAATTGTCAGTGAAAATCCACCACAACCCTTGGTAAGTTGCTCCAATGGTTAATTACTCTCACCATTAAATATTTACACCTTATTTCCCGTCTGAATTTGTTTAGCTTCAATTTCCAGCCACTAGATTGTGGTTTATCTTTTTCTGTTAGAATTGACAAGCCTATTATTAAATACTTGTTTTCCATGTAGGTGCATATAAACTGTCACCCCTTAACATTCTCTTTGTTAAGCTAAATAGATTGAGCTCCCTGAGTCTATCACAAAAAGTTATGTTTTCTAATCCTTTAATCATTCTCATGGCTCTTCTCTGAACCCTCTCCAATAACTCAACATCTTTCTTGAATTGTGGGTACCAGAACTGGATACAATATTCCAGCAGCAGTCACACCAGTGCCTAATAACAAGGTAAAATAACCTCTCTACTCCTGCTCGAGGTTCCCAGTTTTTGCATTAGCCCTTTGTCCACAGCATCGCACTTGGAGCAATGAACAACAACAAACAAAATTATCAATGGAATACCCTAAAATAAAGAAAATATTCTTTTTTGAGCACACCAATGTCTTCAAGAACAAGTCAAATAACAGAAGCAAAAATAGAGTAAATAACTCTCTTGTGCATTCATATCATTGCTTCTAGAAAAACATTAAGTGAAGAAAGGAAATCCATCTGCACCTTGAATTTCATCAAGAATTCACATCAGTGTTTAAGTATTTATGTACCAACACACAAGACTGTTTTACAATGTTAAAATCATACGCAGTAACGCAATATATATAGTGTTAATTTTTCATCTGGTGAGATTGCTGTACTAGTTTTCCAAGCAGAATAATTCAAAGTAACTTGTCTTTTACTGTAAGTATTGAGATTATTTAACTATTTAAAAATCTGGGAAAAAGTTATCTGACGTTTTAATGTTATAAATGGGTCAAAAGATTTTTTTAAAAATAAAACAAATGGCAAGTATTCAGCAAATATAAAAAAACACCTTTTCTTGAACTGAAATTAAAAGAGTACAGTGTCTGGGGAAAACAATAAAATGAACAAAACATTTGATTTTGGAGAATAGCTGTTATAAAACCAAACTAACTTTTAGAATAAGGGTTTTAAGATGTGCATTTCCCAAGACAATCACAAAGGAACTATTGCAATCAATTCTGTTAAAAGGATATCAATAGGGTGACCAGATCACCAAAGACAAATATCGGGACGCGGGGGGGGGGGGGGGCTGGCGGGGGGCGGGGCCAAAAAAAAAAAAAAAAAAAACCTTCCTCCGCAAGTGCTGGAGGGAGGCCCGGGAGACTCAGGGGAAGCGCGGGGCCGGGGTGAGTAAGAGTCCGGCCTGGTCCCGAGCAGGCAGGACTCAGTCGGGTGGTAAGGAGAGGAGGGGGGCGGCCCGCGGGGCCAGGCGGCAGCTGTTGTTGTCCCCCCGGGCAGCGGGACTCGGGAGCAGCCGCTGCTGCAGCTCCCACTGCCGCGGGGGAGGAAGCGGCCATGGCGCTTGGCGGCTGCGGCGCCCCCGAACCCCCCGAGCCGGGGCCTGCTGCGGGGACCCAGCAGCGCGCACGCTGCGCCCAGCCCCTGGCCAGCGTCTGGGCTGCTGCCCAGCTAGTGCTATCGCGCAGCGGCCCCGGAGTGGGGGCAGCAGGCCCCAGCCCCCCCGTCCCGCAGGGGAACGAACGGGGCTGGGCTGCCGATGCCTCTGCCCCGGGGCCACCGCGCGATAGCACCAGCTGGGCAGCCCAGACGTGCCTAGCCAGGGGCTGGGCCCAGCGTACGCGCTGCTGCAGGCCCCGGCTCGGGGGGTTCGGGGGCGCCAGAGCCGCCGAGCGCCATGGCCGCTTCCTCCCCCGTCGCCTGGCCCCGCGGGTCGCCCCCCTCCTCTCCCAACCACCCGAGTCCTGCCTGCACTGGGCCAGGCCGGACTGTTACTCACCCCGGCCCCGCGCTGCCTCTGAGTCTCCCGGGCCTCCCTCCAGCACTTGCGGAGGGAGGGGGAATGGTGAGCCCGGGGAAGAGGCGGGGATTCGGGGAGGGAGCCAATCGGGGGAGGAGGGGGCGGAGTCGGGGCAGGGGGGGGGGGGCGCGAGCACTTCCGGGCTCAAGGCTCGGGGCATTTCCTTGTTTGTCCGGTTGTCCCGACCGCATGTCGGTCGGGACGCGGGACAAACAAGGAAATATCGGGACGGTCCCGATAAAATCGGGACGTCTGGTCACCCTAGATATCAAATATTATTTTCAAGTTACTAGAAAAGTGAAATCTTTGAGTTTTGCAGATGCAACCTCAATTTGTATGTGCATCTGTTCAAATTTTTGTGTGAAGAGGCATTTGCGTCTGGCATACAGTGTCTGTATATTTATGTGTACACCCAAACTATGGCCACATTTACTCCTCTGTGTTTTTAAAGCAAAAACAAGATTTAAAGATTAAACTTACCCGATGACAAACTTCTGTTTTAATTTCTTTAAGAGCACGTTCAGAGAACACACAGCCACAATTCCGCAAAAAACAAAACCTTGGGAAAAAAAATAAAACCAGAGTAATTTGATTCTAACATTTTAGAAAATTTAGTTTACCAGTAACAGACATTTTATTTCATACATGTGTAATAAATAAATTAAACCAACACTGCAGATGGCAGCAAGTAATTTACCTGTTAGCTTTTTGTACACCTCCTTGTGGCTAATCAAGAGAAACACAAGTATGACATAGCTAATTTGTATTAATGATAGTGAGGCTCATTATAATTACTAACTAAACAAACAATAAAAATCAAGCATTCTGAATTACGCAATGTACTTTGTTAATTTATTCTGACTAGTCTAATTTAGTTTATTTTTATACTATTTCAGTGAATACTAACAAGTTTACTACAATCTCTCAAAAATTAATGAATTCTTACAAGACCTCACTATACTTTGCTACTGATCCATGTAGGTTCCCCAGATCCTCTGAAGTATCTAAGCACTAATCAAACTTTCGTATTTGTATGATGAGCACTCTGATGAGTGAGGGACATTCTCCACCCTGACTTTTCCTGTTGTGGCTGCTGCAAAGATCATATTCCTAGCCCATCACTTTCCCAGCCCGTGTTGCCCCTTCCTTTGCACACCTCCACTGGCTCCACTTTCTCTATCACATCAAACATAAGCTGCTTGTATTCATTTTCAAGACCCTTCACAGTCTATCCCCATTTTATCGTTTCTCATTCACTAATGAGCCATCAATCAGCCCTCCAGCCTCCATTGCCTACTTGTTAAATTTTCAAAGAAATTTCCTCATATATTTTCCATAGGCTTCCCCTCACACTTGTGAGGTGCCCCCTGCAAACATGCACTAAGCTACCTCATTATCCATCTTCAAAACCTCTCTCAAAAGCATTTAGGAAAAATGTGGACAAACTGGAAAGAGTCCACAGGAGAGCAACAAAAATGATAAAAGGTTCAGAAAACCTGACTTATGAGAAAAGGTTAAAAAAATCTGGGCATGTTTAGTCTTGAGTAAAGACAACTGAGGGGGGAGCTGATAACAGTCTTCCAATATTTTAAGGGCTGTATACAGAAAGAATTGTGATTAATAGTCCTCCATGAAGGCATGACAAGAAATAACAGGCTTAATCTGCAGCAAGGGAGCTCTAGGTTAGATATTAGGAAAAACTTTTGAACTATAAGGGTAGTTAAGCTCTAGAGCAGGAAGCTTTTAAAAACAATTGGACAAACACCTGTCAGGGATGGTCTATGTTTACTTGGTCCTGCCACAGTGCAGGGGGCTGGACTTGACTTTTCAAAGTCCCTTCCAGCCCGACATTTCTATGATTCTAAGATTCTATGTGTCTGTCAGGGAGGGTTTAGGTATACTTAATCCTGCCTCAGCACAGGGGGCTGCACTAGATGACCTCTTGATGTCCATTCCAGCCCTACAGTTCTATGATACATACAACAAAAAGTTGGTAATGGTTAGGCTGCTGAGACCACAGTCTATCATGCTGACCAATATGCTCTCACTGTTTCCCTGTACTCCCCAATCTGCATCGCTTTATTGTCTCTTGATTTATAGATTGTAAGATCCTTAGGGCAGGGATTGTCTTTTTTTGTTGTTGTTCTTGTATGACTGTACAGCGCCTAACACAATGAGGCCCTGGTCCATTAGTAAGGCTCGAAGGCACTACAGTAACACCAATAGTAAATAAATAATAATGTTGGCGCTAGTCATAGTAATTCTCAAAGCATTTGATTTGAAAATTAATTTGAGAAGTGGATTAAACATAATGGCCATTTTTAAAAATATGAACCAAAGTAAAATGCAGAGTCTTAGAGCGGTTTAGCTAATTTTATGATTCCTACCATAATTCAGTTTTCCAGTGTTCAATATAAAATTTTTTGAAGTTAAGACAAAGATAATTCTTACTTTTATACAATCCAAAATAACCATGTTACTGTGCATAAATAAATAACATAACAAATTTTCTGCTAACTACTAAATGAGCAGTATTGCCAATGGGAGCTATATTCTTAACATATTTGAGATATTCAGAAAGGGAAAGAGAAAAAGGTGCGAGACGGATCTGTTAATGATTCTGTATAAGGTTTATATGCTTTGGGAAAGAGCTTCCTTTCCAACAACCCGATATGGCAAAAAAAAAAAAAGCTTCAAAGTACCATTAAGTAAGAGTCATCCCCTCCTCCATCCTGAAACATTTGCTGACATTAAAAAGAAAGCATTCATGAACCGATAAATGAGCAATTAGACATTCACCTGCCTGACTGTTAGTTACTGAATATAGTACAATTTAAAATGGATTCTTGGAATGAATAGGCATTAAAGAAGAACATTTTTCTTGCCTGGGGTAATTATTTTGAGAGGCGGAATATTAGGTCATTCATCATCACAAAGAAAATGGGTGAGGAGATCTTGAACATAATTTGGTAGACTTCCACTCTAATTTCACAGATCTGCCACTATTACATTCCTCCAAAATAATGTGTCACAACAGGAGAACTCCCTGGGGCTCACCCCGCACCACTGAAGTTAATAGGAGTTTTGCAGTAGACTTTCAGAGGGAGAGGGATTAGAGCCCCCTAATGGAGTTATGACAATTTACAGCTGCTCAGGATCTGCCCTCCCAATATTTTAACAGTTTCTACAATATTAATTTACACAGTTCTAAGTAAAGTCTAGTTAAAGTTACATGTACGATACTAACCGATGCCTTCCATTCATTTCCAAGCCCACCACAGGGCAAATAAAGCGTGCACACTGGATGTCGTCATATTTATCACCTTTTGTGTTCCCTTTATCACCTTTCCAAGCTGGATTATCTGCAAGGTTCAGCTCTGTTACATTCTGAAAGAGACAAAGGTAAGTTTTTAAGTTGTGTTCTAATGATGCTTGAGACATGTTGAAGTGGTGATGTTCCTGAAGATACATTTTCCTTTATGGCTTTGTAGTGGGGCAGTTGCCCCACTTTGGCAGAGGGAGGTGAAAGCAGGCTGGAGGGAGCCTGTGCAGAACCCAGCCAATCAGAGAAGGGCAGAAAGGCAGCCAATCAGGGCCAGGCTGGGCCCTACATAAAGGCTGCAAAGCAGAGGCAGCAGTCCCTTCCTGACAAGCAAGGGAGAAGGACTGGCTCCCTGTAGACAGAGCACCTAGGCGAGAGCAGTGCTGGGCAGGCTCAGGGGAGCAGAGAGAGAGCTCCGGCCTGTTACACGCCAGGCGGCGGCCCCTGACGAAAAGGGCCAAGAAGGTATAAGGACCAAGGGGACGTGGCCCAGAGTACACAAGGAAAAGAGGGGATTGAAGGAGGGCAGTGGGAGGCTACCGCTAGAGGGTTCTGTAGTGGGAAGGCCTGGGTCCTCCCCTCCCCTCTTCCTTACCATGAAGGAGCATGGCCAAAGGACAGTGCCTGAGGCAAGGGATTAGACTTTGGGGCGGCAGGTGCAGACTGAGGACTGCTGATACCCCCGGAAGGGGGGAAAACAGAGCAGGGGCACAGCCAAAGGGCTGTATCCAGAAGAGGATGCCGCAAGCCAGAGAGCAATGCGGGTCCCAGACAGCACAGCAGGCAATGGGTGGGACACAACCTGCAGGGGGCGCTCCACGGCTAGGACAGAGCTAATTCCTGGAGCGACCAGCAGGAGGTGCCGCGGTGGTGAGCACAACCTATTACAGGCTTATTATATGAAGAAATGATGAAATTCAACAAAGACAAGTGCAAAGTACTACCGTTAGAAAGGAAAAATCAACTGCACAACTACAAAATAGAGAATAATTGGCGAGGGTGTAGTACTGCTGAAAAGGATCTGGGGTTATAGTGGAGCACAAATTGAATGAATCAACAATGTGATGCAGTTGCATAAAAGACTAATATTCTGAGGTATATAAACAGGTGTGTCATCTATAAAACACAGGAGGTAATTGTCCCAGCTACTCAGCACTGGTGAGGCCTCAACTGAAGTACTGTGTCCAATTCTGGGCACCATACTTTAGGAAAGATATGGACAAACCGAAGAGAGTCCAGAGGAGAGCAACAAAAATGCAAAGGTTAGGAAAATCTGATATGAGGAAAGGTTAAAAAAAACTGGGCATGTTTAGTCTTGAGAAAAGATAACTGAGGGGGGGACCTGATAACAGTTTTTCAATGTGTTATGGCTGTATATAAAGAGAACTGTGATCAGTAGTTCTCCATGCCCACTAAAGGTGGGGCAAGAAATAATGGGCTTAATCTGTAGCAAGGGAGATTTAATTAGATATTAGGAAAATCTTTCTAACTATAATGGTAGTTAAATCCTGGAATAGGCTTCCCGGGTAGGTTGCGGAATACCCATCATTGGAAATTGTTAAGAACAGTTTGGACAAACACCTGTCAGGGATGGTCCAGGTTCGCCTGGTTTTGCCTCAGCACAGGGGCCTGGACTTGCTGACTTCACAAGGTCCCTTACAGCCCTTCATTTCTATGATTCTATTTTATGTTAGAGCCTTCAATGACATTTATAATGACAATGACATTTTAGTGTCACAGACACTGTAAAGTTTTTATAAGTTCAGCCATATAGCAGCTCTGAAATTTTACACCTGCAAAATGTTTGTGACATATCTGGCATGGGAGACTCAGGATTCTATTCCTCACTGGAAGTGTTCTAACACATGTTCTAACAGTGTCCTAATTCTGCAATACAGTATAAAGATTTAAAAATAAATATTTACAAAGTGGCCATATTGGCTCAATATCAACTAGCCTCTTTCCCAGTTTAGCCTCACTGTGCCTCTCTTTACCCACTGTTTAAAAGGTGATAATACCACCTGTGTTACAGAGGTGGTATGGGCTTGGCTATTAAATAGTGACATGCAAGGTATCATGAGTAAGGCTACGTTTCAGTCACAAGTATTTTTAGTAAAAGTCACAGACAGGTCACGGGGAGTAAACAAAAATTCACGGCCCGTGACCTGTCCATGACTTTTACTAAAAATATCCATGACTACAACTTGGGGGTCTGCCTGGAGGCCCGCGGGTGCTGGGGGAGGGCGGCCCAGATGGTGTGGGCAGGGGGGGAGGGCAGCGGCATGCAGCCCGGGATCCCGCTGGTGTTGGGGGGGGGGAGGGAAGAGAGAGAGGGAGAAATTTTGGCGGGGCCGGCTGGCTCCCTACCTGGCTCTGCGTCTCTCCCCACCGCAGCAGCAGAGTTTGGGTGTGGGGGGGAGAAGGGGGCTGGTGAGGTGGGCTCTGGACGGCGCTTGCTTGGGGGGCTCCCCGGAAGCAGCGACATCCCCCTTGCTCAGCTCTTAGGCGGAGGCATGGCCAGGCAGCTCTGTGACAATCCCACAGCCTTAATCATGAGCTATTCACAGAGCAAAGGGTGATCCAAATGCAGCTCTAAAGTCTATGAGGTGACATGGGTAACTCTCATGTTTAATGAAGAAGTGCAGCTTATGAAGACAACACGGTACAGCATGCAATACTCCACTTCAGGACAGGACGAATGCCTGTTTGGATCAAGATGGAGTACAGCAACTGGGTGAAGTAGTTTCCACAGGTTGCATCCTCATAGTATAGAAGAAAGTGACTGAAATCTGCTCTATTTTATACAGACTGGGTACAGACTTTGGCTGCCTAGCAATTTGAGATTGTCACCATTAGTTAAAAGTATGTGTTCCCCTCCCATACAATATATCATAAAAAGACAGATAGCCTGCAGTATAGCAGAAGTGTCTCCGATATTGTAAGCCAACACAATTGCTACCAAAGTATCAGACTGCCTAAAAATGAGATGCTAAATTTACATGCTATATAAGAATTTACAAAATTATTTGCTAAACTTTCCATTTTGAACTGGAAAGAGTGCCAGAACAGTATTTGAAAAATTAAGATATTAATTGGCTGCCTTTTAGAATCAGATTTAAACTTTGGCATCCGCTTACCTTAATGCTCCTGATATATGATGCAGCCTGCACAAGGGATTTATCAGACGACTTATCCAGTAAAAATTCAATGATAGCATCTTTGTTATACAGCCTACAACATAAAATTTGTAGTCAGAATTCTGTGACTTATTCAAAAATTAGTATTTTTATCAAGAAAGCTAAAGAATAAACAATCATACCTGCCCAGCTCACAGGCTACAATTGGTCTCCTTAGCTCTTCTTGACTCAGTGTGCAGTAGTACCACTGTGCCACTAATTCTGCATTTTTGTCAACCTGAAGGAGGAAAAAACACTGGTTTATCATTCATTTCAGATGGATTTTTCCCACTGGCAGATTTATCATTCAAACCTTTACATTTGAAACCAGCACCCACACCCTACAAAATGACAACCAACTACCCTCTGGGCTCAAATTCACCTGATAAAATGCTTTTTCAAAACTTTTAGTGAAGATTCTGCATATTCGCTAGGTTAGACCTTGATTTAGTGTTATGGGAAACAAGTGTTTTGCCTATGTCTGACTTGGAGCCCAATCCTGCTAACCTTTACTCATGCAAGTAGTCCCACTTTTTTCAATAGGACTCCTGTCAGACAAATGTCTAACTGCATGTGTTACCACTGCATTAGATTATAAACTCAACTAGGAAGGTGGGGGGGGGGGAAGAGTGACAGCAGAGGGAGTGTCTTCTAGTACTATGGTTTTCAACCTGTGGTCTGCGGCCTGTTGGAAGTCTGAAGACTATGTCTAAGGGGTCTGCAAAAAGTTGTCATTATCATAGAACAGCAGTTTTAACCTTGGGTCCACAGACTGTCTAAGACTTCCAAAGGGGTCCGTGCCTCCATTTGGAATTTTTGAGGGGTCTGAAAATGGAAAAAAAAGTTGAAAACCACCGTTCTAGTGGTTCCCAACCTTTTTGTTGGAGCCCATTCCTTGGGATGGATTGAAAAAGGATAATGTTGTTCCTTATATTTTGTCTATTATCATCTGTTCTCTATTCCTCTGTCTTTCCCCACCTCCTCTCTTTTCCCTCACTCATCTGTTACAAGTTTTTCTGCTCACTTGTCTCTTTCCACCTGTTCCTCTTCTCCCCTAAGGCTGTGGCTGCCCGTCGGTATGACCCAATGCTAAGGCAAGTGAAACGAGAGCAGAAAAGCAAAGTTTGGGCTGGTAGGCTGTTGCCTGAGCCTACAACCTGTAAATGTGAACTACTACTTCAGCTAACCACATTGTGGGCCACAAGAGAAATAGGAAGAGACTACGGATGGATTTAAAACAGCTGCTTGGTGCTTTATACATTGCAAAATGTTTGCCATGTTTGTGTACACTCCTGGGGATGGCCATGAGGTCCTGCAGCTTTTTCCATTCACACTGATTCTCTCCTCTGATCTGCCCCTCAAGGCAAGAGCAGATAAAGTCATTGAGAACATTGTACATGTTTGATACATTAAAAAAAATAGAAGAGATCTAACTAGCTGTCAGAATGCCTTTAGTGCCATAGTGTAATACAGACATTGCCATACTGAATCAGATCATTGATCCATCTTGTCCATTATTCTGTCTCCAGGAGTAGCCAATACTGGATGTCTTCAGAGGAATAACTGCCCATAGGGGAAGTTTCTTCCTAACTCCATGCAGCTAGTGGGTTGGCTTATCCCCAGAAACACGGGGGCTTACATCCGATTGGACAAAAAGTGCATAATGTAACCATAGCTAGCATCCAAGAATGTACCCATAGAAACACACAACCCCTTTTGAATCTTCCTGAACTGCTGGCTATCACTACCATGTAGCAGTGAACAGCAGGTGAGTGCCATGCTGTGCAATAAGTGGCGCACTCTGCCCGTATAACTGGCATGAAGTTTAACTTCATTCCCATAACAAGCCGTCACAAAAAGCTGCCGCGCTCGGTCAGTGTCAGATAAAGAACAACCTCCACCTGGAAAAACACGCTGCAGCCTCACATTTCCCCCCGGGGGTCTGCAGGGGGAGAAAGAGATTCCAGTGGGGTTTGCAATCGCCAGCTCCGAGACTCAGGGCTATTTCTCCAAGAGTCACTAACAGGCTTACAGCGGGGATCTCCCGCTGTTTTACTGGGGGAGTCCCCTGGCTTCCTGTTCAAACCACGACTGCAGGCCCAGCTCCCCCACAGTGACCAGGCTTTCCACACTCCCGGGGGGGGGCTGCAATCCCCGCCCCCCCCGTTCCCCCGCGGACCGGGCCAGCCGCCCCCAGCCATGGCTCCCTGGAGCACACTCCTACCTTCTCGACCTTACGAGGCCCTTTCACTAATTCGTGTCTCTTGGGGATGGTTCCCCCGTCGCAACCCATCGTTCCCTTCCAATCTGCACTTCCGCGTCGTCCCCTCTCCCACAACAAACGTACTTCCGGTAGGATGAAGAGTGCTTCCGGCGCACGAGGATGACGCACCAGGGACTCGGGTTGCTAAGGTCCCCTAGCAACCAGTCACCCGAGGGGCGGGGGAAGGGGAGGAGGTTGAGGCTGTGGCCTTGAGCTCAGTGTCCGTCCCAGTATGGATTGAGTGGCTGGTGGGAGGGCCCATCCTGCTCCCACACTAGGGCCCTGGGAAATACGCACTGTATCACAGAGCCCAACAGGGCCCCCACATGTAGGGTGACTGAACAGCAAGTGTGAAAAATCAGGACGGGGGTGGGGGAGGTAATAGGAACCTATATAGGAAAAAGACAAAAAAATCAGGACTGTCCCTATAAAATCAGGACATCTGGTCACGCTACCCACATGTCACCCCAAACCTGCACGCACAGGTACAGGGAGTTGGGCCCTGGCACACAGGAATGGCACTGACACACAGCCACATGGGGATTGGCTTTGGCACATGGGGATGGACACTGATATACAGGGGCATGGGGATAGGCACTGACACACAGGGATGGGTACTAACATACAGATACATGGGGATGGGCACTAGGGTTGCCAACCCTCCAGAATTGTCCGGGAGTCTCCAGGAATTAAAGATTAATCTTTAATTACAGATTATGTCATGTGACGAAGCCTCCAGGAATACACTCAACCAAAATTGGCAGCCCGAGTGGGCACTGACAGATGGGGGTGGGCGCTGACATATAGGCGTATGGAGATGGGCCCTGGGTCATGGGGATGGGCGCTGACGTACAAGCACATGGGGATGGGCACTTGGACACAGGGACAGGTACTGACACACAGGGATGGGAACTGATATATAGGCACACTAGAATGGCACAAACATATGGGGATAGATTCATAGATTCATAGATTATAGGACTGGAAGGGACCTCGAGAGGTCATCGAGTCCAGTCCCCTGCCCGCATGGCAGGACCAAATACTGTCAAGACCATCCCTGATAGACATTTATCTAACCTACTCTTAAATATCTCCAGAGACGGAGATTCCACAACCTCCCTAGGCAATTTGTTCCAGTGTTTAACCACCCTGACAGTTAGGAACTTTTTACTAATGTCCAACCTAGACCTCCCTTGCTGCAGTTTAAACCCATTGTTTCTGGTTCTATCCTTAGAGGCTAAGGTGAACAAGTTCTCTCCCTCCTCCTTATGACACCCTTTTAGATACCTGTAAACTGCTATCATGTCCCCTCTCAGTCTTCTCTTTTCCAAACTAAACAAACCCAATTCTTTCAGCCTTCCTTCATAGGTCATGTTCTCAAGACCTTTAATCATTCTTGTTGCTCTTCTTTGGACCCTTTCCAATTTCTCCACATCTTTTTTAAAATGCGGCGCCCAGAACTGGACACAATACTCCAGCTGAGGCCTAACCAGAGCAGAGCGGAAGAATGACTTCTCGTGTCTTGCTCACAACACACCTGTTAATACATCCCAGAATCATGTTTGCTTTTTTTGCAACAGCATCACACTGTTGACTCATATTTAGCTTGTGGTCCACTATAACCCCTAGATCCCTTTCTGCCATACTCCTACCTAGACAGTCTTTTCCCATTCTGTATGTGTGAAATTGATTTTTCCTTCCTAAGTGGAGCACTTTGCATTTTTCTTTGTTAAACTTCATCCTGTTTAACTCAGACCATGTTTAACTCAGACCACTCAGGCACTGGCATGAAGGCACACAGGGACAGCATGGGCACCATAGGGTTGTCACCTGCCCAGTTTTTCCCAAGATCATCCCTTTTTTGAGGTAGCCGTCCTGGGAAATCTGTAAGGGTCCTCAGTATGAACTGCCAGCTGTCCAGTTTTTATGGGGGTCAGGACCATCCTGGATGTCATGGGTTTTTGTACCTCAGAGGTGGCAACCCTCGGGTATATGGGGATGGACATTAGCATAGAGGCACACCACGACAGCACAGGCACATAGGGGTGGGCACTGACATATTGGGAAGCTGAGATGGCACAGGTATAAGGGCCAGACACTAGCATGTCGGCACACAGGGACAGCACAGGCACAAAACACAGAGGACTGGGCATTGGCATGTGGGCACACAAGGATGGCCTGGGCACATGGGGATGGACATTGGCATATTTGCACACAGGGATAACACACAAAGACGGGTCCTGGCACACAGGGACAAACCCCTGGGCCTGGAGACATGAGAACAGGTCAACAGAATGGACTCATGCACTGGAGGCATGAATGAAATGAGCCCTTTTCTGAACCTTTTTCAGATTTCATTGGCCAGCCTCTGAGAACAGACTGCCTTTAGGGTCTCTCTTTTGTGTACCTTTGACCTTGATTTATGTCAGTGTGAAAGCAAAGCAGCAATAGTGATGTTGCTCTCTCTCCCTGTCTGTCTCTCTCACATACACACTTCTCATGCACTTCATTTTACCTCCTCTAGCTCCTTCACCTTCACACACAAAAAAAGGTCAAATTTTGCTGCCCTTATTCTGGCAAAATTCCCATTGACTGTGGGAATTTTTCGAAAGTTAAGATTGCAGGATTGTGGTTTATTGCGATTCCTCGTGCGTCCATTCAGTAAATTTCAAGGTCCATTCAGACCATGTCCTTAGTGCTGAGACTCTAAAAGGATGACAGTCATTATGTGGACACCCTCCGACTGAGAACTAGACTAAGACTAGATTTCACGTAGGCCACTGAAAGAGGCAACAGAAAGGTTGAATTTAAACAAGCAGCCTATAAGTAAAAGGTACTATATCCTTCTACCAAATCCTGGGCCAGTCTCTTTAATAAACCATTTTCATTATATTAAGACCCTTGTGTTTTTTAGTAATTTACTCTTCTTGTACCTGAATGTGATACTTGCAATACTGTTTATAGTGCAATGAAATTTTCCTTTAAAACCCCTCCAATGATTACTGTTGGATTTTGTGCAGTAAAATTACTTGCCCATTTTATATTTGAAAATCCTCACCTTAACATGTATCCTTTTCCATTCTTTCTTTGTTGATAGGAATAACAAATAGTAATAGTTATGTTAGTGTTCAGTTTCTTTCAAGAGAAAATACTACTGAAACTTCCCCATCAAAGGGCCTACTTCTGCCCTGGATTTATACATACACCTCTACCCCGATATAATGTGACCCAATATAACACGAATTCGGATATAACACGGTAAAGCAGTGCTCTGGGGGGGGTGGGGAGAGGCGGGGCTGCGCACTCCGGTGGATCAAAGCAAGTTCAATATTCCGCAGTGTCACCTATAACGCAGTAAGATTTTTTGGCTCCCGAGGACAGCGTTATATCAAGGTAGAGGTGTATACTATATTAGACTTCTTTGTGGTTGTTTCTTAGGTGCTCTTCAGCAAGCTATAGCTCAGAGTTACAAAACCTACTTAACTGATACCATCGTTTAAACTGATTCAAAGCAGAATTTGTTTCTGTTTGTTTTTGGTTTTGTTTTTTGTTTTGATAAGAAGGTTCTAAAATTAAAATGCTTTCAGAAAACACAGCTAGGAAAATATGGGGAAATGAACAAACAACTGGTTCAGCTATTAGTCTGAATTGATAGAATTAGCCGCATCACTACTTGTTCCTGTTCTCGCTCCCTTTTCTTGCATCAAATAACTGGAAAGAGATACCTAAACCAAGTACCCCATCTCCTGCCCTGCCCAATTAAGTCTGTGAGAGAGTTGTTAAGGACTTAGGCACAACATCATTTTTGCAATGGTATATTGATAAATTAAACATATTTTTATCAATATGTTATTTATTAATGTTTTGTGAACTACAAAAATTGTAAAACTCATTTAAAAGGGAAAATAGAAGAACAAAATTAAACATCGGAAATGCAGAGAACAAATTTCTGCAGATATCAGGTCAGGCCAAAATATGTACAGTGTGCTCAAAATAAAGAGCGGCTTAAATATTTTTTCTTTGCACTTCCATCGTAAATCTGTCTGAATCCAGCTGTTTCAGCAATGCATTCTGTTGCATGTTGGAACATTACACTGAGACAGCCAAATTTTCTTTACAGGGACAAATTGCACCCAAATTTTTGCATCCACAAATGAATTGTGACTGCAAATACTGGCAAAACTATCTGCATGATTATCCGAAGATACAGATACAAATTGTACCTACAAAAGGAAGACAAGACTTGAAAATTTAAGCCATATTTTTTTAAAAAATAAATTAATTGCTAAAAAAAAATACAAAACAACACACAAAAACCTATTTAGGTATTTATATGGCCCCCATCACTATAATATCTGAACCCCAGAGAGAGAGCGAAATCATACAAAAATCATTGGATCAAATTCCTGAACTATGCAGAAGTGTCCTCAAAATGAGCACACATGTATCCTGCAAGAGCAGCATTACTGTGCACCCATATTCTGGCCAGCAGCAACCCAATAAACGGATTATTCCTGTCTTGACATTCACCCTAATTTTGCATGAACAACCTGCACAGATCTTATGTGTGTTTAGTGATCATAAACATGCTGACCATGCTCCCTAAACTTTGAGGCCAATTCTGTAATGGTCCATTATAGCTTCTTTCATGGAAGACCTGTGAAGCAGTAGTTGCTCCGTGGGTTTAGATGAGAACCAGAATGGGGAACACAGCTTTCTCTATGGTGCTGGGTATGGGTTTTCTGAGGCCTATATACACATAATCTGCCAGAATTTGTTCCATAATGTGCTCATAACATTGTAATATGAAAGATCTGTAAATGACATTTTATTAAAAATATCCGTAGATTAAAACAAATACAGTAAACAATCCCCTGGAAAAGGGAGAATGATGATGGCTTCACATAAAAATGTATCACAGTTTAAATCTTGGTCTGTTATCAGGAAAACCAGTAAAACACTTACATTTCCAAGTGAAAAAGAATAGAAAAATATATTTAACTGCTTTGTTTGGAAAGATAAGAAATCAGACAAATAATAAAATAATTGTATAACAATGCTCTATGGCAATTTTTGCCAAGTCACTCAGACGATTGATTGGAAGGGTTGACTCAGCATTTTCCAGACAGTGCTCTAAACTGTTGTGTGGAAAGAACAAATTCTATTCCTGGTCATAGTGGGCATTTCTACACAGCCCGTGGGAGTCAGCCTCCTAGCCTAGGGTGATAGACTCGGGGTAGCTGGCTTTCACTAGCACTCTAAAAATAGGTGTATAGACAGCGCTTTGAAATTGCAGCTTGGGCTGGAGCACAAGCTCTGAAGCCTAGGAGGGGTTGAGTTTCACTGTCACTTCAAAGCGCTGTCTATACATCTGTTTTTAGAGCACCAGAGCATGCCCCACTAACCCAAATCTGTCAACCCAGACTGGGAGGCCAAGGCTTGCTGCCGCAGCCTGTGTAACGTTCCTAGTGTCTCCTGCTCTCAGGGCCTTAGTACACCTTTCATTGCCCAACAGCAACCTCTACAGGGTATGGCTGATTTAATACTGGCATTTGGGTTCTTTATGGAGTCCTGTCTTCCTTGGCTCTCAGGATACCATAGTTGAGGGGTTAAAACCCAGAAATAGGGGGAGATCCTAAAGTTTTCACCATTCTATTCTAAGAATGGAAAGACTTCTTCATTCCATCATTGCTCTAAACTGCTGAGTGTATTTAGACAGCTCATCAGCTTGATTTTGAAGTTCCTGCACGGCACCTGTATTTGGATACTGCACTGCAGCATTTTTGGTGGCAACAGCCAAATTCTTCAGCAGGCTACAAAACTGGCTGCTGCTGCAGAGGATGTCATTCCGAATATCCTTTTCTTGAGTTTCCTGACAGAGAGAATCTACCAACTTTTGTCCCACCATAATGATCAGTTTGCTCTGTGCTATGAAGACTTCAGGCGGTTGATTATTGCTAAGACTACTGGTAAATACCCTAATGGCCTTGTGAAGGGCACCAAAATACAGTCTACAGGTTTCTGAGAGAGTGATTTTCTTTGCCAAGTCCAGGTTGTTCTGAATATTATGCTTTTTTGAAGGTGGGAAAACCTAAAAAAGGGAAAAGAAAACAAGAAAGATATTCAGTTTGGTAACACAGAAATTGTTTCCTTATCCTGTATTCTCCTGTAGTTTCAATTAAATAAATTATTCTTCTCGTCGCTGCAGCTGATTTGCCACAGCCCCAAAATTGTCACAGCCTGGAGACCTTTTGTAATTATAAAGCACTATTTCTAGCTTTGGTAGGCCATGAAATATCAGATTTTAAAATGATATGATCCCAATTGTAATCTATCTTTTGCCCACATACACACACTTCACTTACAACATTATTTTAGTAGCTGATGTCACAGGAACTGTTGGAGTTAAAAATCAATGCTTTAAAAAGGCTGAACACTTGGAATTCTAGTTTTCAAATACTATGAAGCATTTAGGCCTGATTGTACCAGGTATTGGCTTCAGGGGAGTTGAGGGTAATCAGAAATCTGAAAATCAAGGCTTTCATCTCTTATCATGGCCTTTGAGATATTAGCTGGTTCAGCCATACTCAAAATAAAGTGAAAAGGGCAAGACAGTAAATAATGCTATGATTTAAAATTCCAGGATCTCATGACATGAGGATTAGAAGGACTTCCCTAGACTAGTACAAATGCTTTCAGGACTTGTAAATTGTTCCAAGCACTGGTCCCAGACAAAAAATCAGTAAAAAAAGAAAAAAGAATCCCTTCATAAAAATTTATTTTTCCAGTCAAATTCTAGCTTTTTAAAATGTCAACAAAGTGTAGAAGCCATATATAACTTCAGGGACCAAAAGCCTTTACTAGCAACAATTTTCAAAATCAGAAATACCTTTCTTTTTAAATCTGCATTCTTCTTTGCCACCTCTTTCGCTGAAAGGGTTTTTTGTGCCTGTTCCAACCCAGGAGACTTCTGAAAAATGAAAACACTTTAAATGATTTATATATTGTTTCAATATACTATGTCAGGTTTTGTTTTAGATAGTGGCATAAGAATTCCTTGTTTTAAAACTTACATGCAGCCAAAATGTTGCTACTGTATACAATGCACCTGCTGTTAGAAGCGTAACTGATCAGCTGTAATTTCTATTACAGAATTTAGGAGCTGATCCTGAAAGGAGTAGTAGAATCGGGCCCATTATCAATGAACTACTTCCAGCTAATGATAGTATTCCAGTTATGACAGAGCCATTTACTGTCTGATACTTGTTCTTTATACTCTGTTCCCAGAGTAACTTCCAATATTGTTTAAGTAGAGATATTATTTCCTGGCATTTGATTTAAATACTTTCTCTCTCTCTCTTTCAGGGTTTTATACTGCTGCCCATAGTATCTGAGTGCCTTCCGTGTAAAAGCAAGAGCTAGAGCAATGTTCCTAGTGAGCTTCTTGGAGTCGCTGGCATTTCTCCCTTTCGGGAAAAATTACTCAACTGACAAGCACCTGGAAAATTAATAAATAGGTCAGGTAATCTACAGTATAAGATTAAGTTGCTCAGACCATTTGGTTTATGTTTTACCACATTTTGTAAATTACCCCTACACCTCAAAGCCACATTTTCTAGCAAATCACAAACACGTAAGCTGACATTTCCTGCATCTGAGCACCGTAGTTGATGTGCACCCAAAATACAAAATTGTGCCATAACCATTAACGTTAAATATGCTGACACGAAACAAATAGCACCCTAAAGAAACACATTGTTTGAAGCTGGGCTGAAAATTTAGCACATCTGGGTGGTGAGGTTCAAGAATTGCTCTCTAAGAATGGACAAGCCCCACTTCTCTAGTCCTTCTATATTTGACTGGCTGCCTTGGTTGTGGCTCCCGAAGGCCTGGAGGTAGGCAATCAGGCTAGCAGGTGAAACTGAATATAAACCAAAGCGAGGTTTGTGATAAAACAAAGTTAAAATAGAGCAAGTAAACTTACCTGCAAACAACATGAAGCAGAAAATTGGCAGCAAATCATGTTACACTGACCTGTAACTGAACATAATCACATTCTTCAGTGACATTTTCTCTTGATTTCTCAGAAGAGACTTTGTTTTTGTTTGGTTTATCCAAAGTATTTCTTTGGAGTGAATCAAGTTCTCTTCTTCTGGGTATTGGGATCGGCTTTGCCATTTTATAATCTGTACCAATTTTTGGTGTCTTGGTCTCTTCTTCCTTGCAATTCTTTTTGAAGAGAAGCTTTCCATTAGCTATGATGATAGATACAAATCTCTTGATATCATCTGGAATTGTGCGGGCTACCATAACAAACCGATCAAGATCATCTGGGTTATTCTGAGGTTTCTTAATGACCAGAACTTCCAGTGACCACTTGCAGTTATTCAGTGCTTCCCTTGTTTCTACCAAGATCTGGAATGAGTCTGTAAGAATTTTCAGTTGTGTTTTAATTCTGGTTTGAAGGTTATTGTCAGTGACGCAAGAGGCATTCACCTTGATGGCTTGAGCAAAGTCCAAGAATTCTCCCAAAGATACTTTTATGTGATCAATTGCTCTATGGATTTCCTCAAGGTTTGTCTCCAGGTGTTCCCGGAATCTCCACTTACTGCTTACAAAAATCATCAGACTTGCAACTGAACTCGATACACTGTGCTGCAGCTTGGTCAATGCTTCTATGGCTAAGTCAAGCTCCAATTCAATTTCTTTTGCAG
Organism: Chrysemys picta bellii; assembly: GCF_011386835.1. Lineage (NCBI taxonomy): Eukaryota > Metazoa > Chordata > Testudines > Emydidae > Chrysemys > Chrysemys picta. The sequence continues at coordinate 42,892,635 of NC_088803.1, read as the reverse complement.
GTTCTTCTGATGATGACATAGAAGAGGACTCAGCAGAAGTGCTTGATAATGTAGATAGGGTACTGGTTCTACTGTCCACACTGGAAACTGATAACCTGTCTTGTTCTAATTTGGAATCTTTTGACAGCTGTGGAGGAATGTTGTAAGTATGGTTTCCAAAACTACTGTTGTTTTTTTCAGTCCCTTTCCTGTGCTGTAAAGCAGTAGGCAGCACTTTTGGAGTATCATAAACATTTGGTTCAGAGTTCTGCTCAACCCTTGGAGCCAGAAAGCTTGGTGGAACATGATAGTTACCGTTTTGCTGCAAAAGTTGCATGTCACATGAGGATGGTACATTATAACGAGGGATATCAGGAAAGGTTAATTTTCTCTGTGTTGGTGGGACATCATACATTTGTGGATTCACTGATTTGCTTTTGATATTTGTTGATGGAACATTTTGCAAACTAGAACCATATCTGGCTGGCGGTATGTCATACAGCACCTGCTTTTCCAGGGAACGACCGGAAGGATCTTTTTTTAAACCCATTTTTTCAGGTGATACCGGAATATCATAAATCCATTCTGACTTCCGAGGATTTGGCAAGGTAGTATAATGACCCAAACATTTTATTTGAGATAAATTTTGTAGTGAAATGTCATGGTCTCTTGCAGTTGTGGGGGGGACATCATACACCTGGAAAGCAGTACACAAGGTTTACAAGCGACATTTAGAAATATAAGGTCAGATCCATAGGCATAGGTCAATGAAATCAATGTAGCTATGCCGATTTATACCAGCTGTGGCTCTGGCACATAGTTCTAATTCTGCTTCCTCTCTGAAATGCACAATCACATTGCAAATATGAAATATCTAATATTGTGACCAAGTATATTTTTGTCACATCCACAGATTATCAAACTGCAAGGTAATGTCGATCAAGGACAGTTTCATATAGTGAAGCAAACAAGATCTCATGAGCCTGTTAACTAGCAGAACTGATTCCAACCTCTTTAATTTCCAGTAGTCATATACACACATGCACACACGCAAATTAAAACAAAAAAATACACAGCTGACCACACTAAAATAATTGCACTGTGTTTACATTTTCAAAGGCTTCCTGAGATGCATACTGATCTTATTCAATGGCATACAATAGCTGCTTGTGTACATCTGACCTCTACAGCTGAAGAACGATGACTGATTCTGGTGCAATAAGGCCAATATAAGAATAATTATACATTTCGGGCCAGATAGTGCTTTGCTGCTTCACAAGGGTAGTGGGGAGGGAGTTCAAGATGCAACAGGAGTATGCAGTCGCTGGGCACAATTGCAGAGTCTGTGGTTTGCCAAGGTTTCCAGGGGTGCAAGACACCCTCACAAGTGGCAGGGAAGAGGTGGATCCCTGACTTTCCCCTCTTCATTGGTCCATGCAGCTGGCCAGATATACAAGGCATGGGCAAGCTGCACCTCTAATGGCTCCCCTGAACAATGGGATGCTCACTGAGACACAATCCCTCCCAGAGTTTAAGCTGGGGTGTGCCGCTTCACACTACCCCCAAAGCAAGCCAGTGTCCACTCATCACGACTGAGCCTACAGTTTTCACTTTTCACCCAAGGATCTCAAAATGCTTTACAAATACTGGTGAAGTCTCACCACATCCCCATGAGGTGTAAGTATTACGTATTTAAAATTCAAGTATCAGAGGGGTAGCCGTGTTAGTCTGAATCTGTAAAAAGCAACAGAGGGTCCTGTGGCACCTTTGAGACTAACAGAAGTACTGGGAGCATAAGCTTTCGTGGGTAAGAACCTCACTTCTTGCATCTGTTGTATTTAAAATTGTAAGTTCTTTGGAACATGGATCTCATTATCTATTTGGCTATCCTTGTAAAGCTCCCAGCACAGTTTTTGGCATGATACAATTATTATTAATAATAATATAATTCCTATTTTTAAGTGGATACACTGTGATACACGTAGATTAGGTGTCTTGCCCAAGGTTGTGCATGAGTCATTGGCAGAGCGATAGCCACTAGATCACATTCTCTTCTTACAATACAATGCAAGTTATTTGTTTCTGCTTTAAGGTTACAAACATGCAGATATTCAAGAATATAAGAATCTGACATCTGTTTTACTTACCAAATAGTTCCTTGAGTCACCTTTTTTGGTGACAAATGTCACTTTAAATATAGTAAGCAAACAAATACAATGATAGTTCCATCTCCAGCAGATATCCAGTATAACTAGTCTCATTTCTTACTTTAAACTTACTTAATATTAAAAATAAAAAATCTACCAAATGTGGACTAGATTAAATTACTATAAAATGGATGCACAACTGGCTGAAAAACCACACTAAAAGAATAGTTATCAATGGTTCACTGTACAACAGGGAGGATATATCTATTGGGGTCCTGTGGGAGTCTGTTTTGGGTCAAGTACTATTCAACATTTTCATTAATGACTTGGATAATGGAGTGGAGAATATGCTTACAAAATTTGCAGATTACATCAAGACAGGAGGTGTTGCAAGTACTTTGGAGGACAGGTTTAGAATTCAAAATGACCTTGACAAATTGGAGAATTGATCTGAAATCTATAAGATTAAATTCAATACAAGAAAATGCAAAGTGCACTTAAGAAAGAAAAAAAGCACAAATACAAAAAGAGGAAATACAAAAACGGCTAGGTAATACTAATGTAGAGAAGGATTTGGGGAGAGGGTTATAGTGGATCACAAATTGAATGTGAGTCAACTATGTAATGGAGTTGCAAAAAAAGGCTAGTACTCTGGGGTGTATTAAAGGAGCATTGTGTGTAAGACTTGGGAGGTAATTGTCATGCTCTACTCTACTGGAGTATTGTGTCCAGTTTGGGGCACCACACATTAAGAAACATGAACAAAATGGAGAAAGTCCAGAGGAGAGAAACAAAATGATAAAAGATTTAGAAAACCTGATCTATGGGGAAAAGTTTAAAAAATGGGTATGTTTAGACTTGAGGAAAAAAAGACCAAGGGGGGGACTTGATAACAGTCTTCAAATATGTTAACGGCTGTTATAAAGAGGACTGTGATCAACTGTTCTCCATGTCCTCTAAAGGTAGGAAAAGAAATAATGGGCTTAATCTGTAGCAAGGGAAATTTAGGTTAGATATTAGGAAAAACTTTCCAACTATAAGGACAGTTAAGTTCTGGAATAAGTTACCAAGGGAGTTGGTGGAATCCCCATCACTGGAGTTTTTTAAAAACAGGTTAGACAAACACCTGTCAAGGATCATCTATGACAGGTGTACGTGGCCCTGTCTCAGCACAGGGGGAGGGACTAGATACCTCAAGGTCCCTTCCAGTCCTACATGTCTATGGTTCTATGATATTAAAGAAATGTAACATTCAAGTAGTGCTGTTTTTATGTTTATTCTTCTTAGCAGATTGAAGGCACTTAACTATTGTGCCGGTGCCCCACCTCACATCAGAGGCATGTACAGCATATTAGATTAACCATACACCTTTTCATGTGTTCTGCTGTATGAGTGTGACGGTATTAATGAGAGACTATTCTCTGCCATTCAGTGAGTAACACTTACACTGCTCCCTGGAGGGTCTTGCTGGACATAGATTTCTGCCTTTTCCGAGCTGGATGGGATGTCATAAAGCTGTTGCCGCTCTTCCTGGATATATTCTTTGGAGGGGATCGGTATAGAGCCCTTTCTGGCTGTGGGTGGAGTGGCACACCTCTAATAAAATACAAAAGTAAGGTTGACTTAAATACTGTTTATCATAGCACCAACTTGAAGACTTAGGGACATAACTGCCTTGAGTTCTTGCAGGTATTCTGTGTGTGTACTCAGAGCAGGATACAGTTCTTAGACTCTACTGGAGTGGACTGTTGAATAAAATCATAATGCTGTAGGGAGGGGAGATGGGCACTAGGTGGCGCAGTTGGATGTTACACTTAATTTTTGAAGATTTGGATCCAAATATATTATTTTAAAAAATCTATCAAATTTAAAAGAGAATCAGATTCTTATCGGTTTTTTAAACTTTCCTATAGAATTCCCTACCAATCTTTATAGCAGAGTTCAAACAATAAATGAATAGAAAAGTTATAATTTACTTTTAAATTTTCTAGCACTGTTGCATATGATAAGGAACTCAGAAGTCCTGAATTCCAGTCCCACTTGATGGACATATTCAGCGACATGACAAGACTCACCTGAGTGAATAAGGCCACCCGGTGTTGTGGTGATGGAACATCATAAGCCTCATTTTTTATATATGGTATGGAGGCCTGAGATGCTGTGGGAAGAGTAAACCGGTGCTTGAGGGGGGAAGAAAAGAAGAATGTAATGAGAAAGTTGAAGTGATCTTAGGGCATCTGTGAGAATGTAATGAGTCTGATGGCCATTGCTGGAAGAATTCCTTTTGGGGGTGTTAATTAAAAAGCTTCTGTCAAATATTCACTGACCCTAAACTTGAAAACTGCTCATTGTCTACCTATTAAACAGACAGGGTTTATTTTTCCTATAAATCCTCTTTACTAGTATTTCCACTCTATTTCAGAGATGAATTATTGATAGATTAAAGGCATTCTGCCTCACATATAGCCCAGGAAATAGAAAAGATGTGTAGTGAATCTATCCTGATCCAGATACCAACCAGATCTTTTGGCTCCCAAAAAGTAGAACAACTGAAAAGAAGTCCATGGGGTTTCTACTCCACCTTTCCTATGGTACAGGAATGTAAGAACATAAGAACGGCCTTACTGGGTCAGACCACTGGTCCATCTAGCTAGTTTCCTGTCTTCCGACAGTGGCCAATGCCAGGTGCCTCAGAGGGAATGAACAGAACAGGTAATCATCAAGTGATCCATCCTCTGTCGCCCATTCCCAGCTTCTGGCAAACAGAGGCTAGGGACACTTCAGAGCATGGTTTTGCAAGACATCTGAAATGAGATTATAGTGGGTGGTAGCACCACTATTATTAAAGTATATGGTACGATAAAGGAGGTTGGACTTCTCTCAGAAGAAGCAAGTCTGTTGTTCTCACCTCTTTCTCTGGTCCTGTCCAACTCCTAGAGCACATGAGCCTAATGAGGGTGCTCTAATGCATAGACCAGTTACAGATTTATTTCATTCTTTGCTTGAAACATTGTTTTAAGAGGCATAGGAATGAAAATACCGCCATGACTGGAGGCTGTGGATATGTTTAGTTAAAATGCTAGCAGACTGCTAATAGATACGAGCACTGGGGAAAGGATTTTTCACTCACTCCGAAACCACCCTGAATTTTGTCTATTCAGCAATGAGATGCCCTTGGGACTGCACAGTGGGTCTATAAATAAACCATTGCAACACCAAATTTCTGACCAGAAGGAGCTTCTACTGAAGCTTTATGTTGCAATAAGCCATTTAAGAATGAGAGGCAGTGTTCTTCTTCACCATATTAACAATCACACCCACCAAATTCAGAGCAATGTGGCGGAAGGACATATTGTGTGGCGGAAGGACAAGGCCCCAGCTTTTTATCTCCCTGTTTCATATTTGAGAAAGGCCTGGCTGACTGAAACGTTGGTTTCTTGTAAGGACAGGAAATAAATAAATGAACATGAATTCTGTTATTATTCTGCAAAAGGAGCCATCTGTCTTACAAACCTTCTACACTGACAGAACTATAAGAGAACAGGCTTTCTTTTTCTGCGCAGAGTAGGTAAGAAGATAAGTAGAGTCCAGCTAAAAGGTTCTGGTTTGGCCCAAACCTACTTTCACATACAGACAATCTTATTTGGTTGATAGTAAAATGTGAATTAGTGAATATCACACTCTATTACCAGATTTGCTACAGAAAAGAAATCGCTTTGCATATTTTCAGGATCAGGCAGACTAAGACAACAAATGGCTGAAATTTTTATTGGACGAGAAGTAACAAAATTACAAGCTTTAAAATGTAGGTGGAGCATGCACACAGGTTTTTTCAGAGGGGCTTATTTTTTTCAATCAGAGTCCCTCAAAGACTGAGTAGCTTCACCCAGCTGCTGAGAGAACAGCTGAACATGTCAGAAGATATGCCAGTTGTCCCATACCATGTACATGGGGTAATCTAGGATACTTCAATTTGTACTGCTGCACTCAGATGGGCTGTCTACTTCTACACCTTTAAATGCGTGTGTATGTGTGGCTGTTGACTCCTGTGGTACAGTTGTTCTTTGTAGTAGCAACTGTGATGTAGCTCAGGCAAACCTGAAAGTGTAAATATTAGAAACATCTTAAAGATTTTAAAGTATTTTTCTTTCCTTGTTAAAGAAAACAGTTATAGCTGAACAAGGTAGATACAACATATAACATAGCAGCTTAGCAGGTATCACAGGGCAACAGTATAGATAGATAGATGGCTTTGCTTGCTATCTATCTATCTATCTAACTCTCAGCTTGTGCTCCTAATTCAATAGAAAATGGGTATGTGACAATTTCAGGGCCTGTTTTTTTTAAAAGTTGGAGGCACAATTGCATATGCAAAATGTTCGTGAGATGTCATACCCAATTTGTGTATGCCTTCTTTGTAATTAGGTGCATAGATCAGGTCATTGCCTGTGCAGATCAGGTCATTGCCTGTGCAGAAGGCTAATTATGTTCCTTTGAACATTCAGTTACACAGTTTGATTGTGCAATTATGGTAATCACCCATGAAAACTGGAAGTGCTATTTTGAAAAAATGGACCTCAATCTCCATGGCTACACTAAGTTCACTTGGTTTTTCAGCATCTGTTCACCAGGTAATACATAGAGCAACACTGTTGTCACTGTATCTTTCCTTTTGATGCAAAGGTAGGGAAGATGGCTAAAGGAGGTAAATGGAGTGAAATGATGGCCTACAGTAAATGATTAGATGAATATCCTGCATCCTTTATAGACTGACTTAATATTTAAGTCTCTGCCTTAGATCATTTAACCTTTGTAACATACGTTTCATTTAGGGCAGGGGTTCTCAAACTGGGGGTCAGGACTCCTCAGGGGGTCGTGAGGTTATTACATGGGGGGGTCGCGAGCTGTCAGCCTCCACCCCAAACCCCGCTTTGCCTCCAGCATTTATAATGGTGTTAAATATATTAAAAAGTGTTTTTAATTTATAAGGGGGGTCACACTCAGAGGCTTGCTATGTGAAAGGGGTCACCAGTACAAAAGTTTGAGAACTAATTTAGGGGATGGTTAATGTGAAGCTCCCATATCCAAGGCCCCATGAGCCTGTGAGACAAAACATAAAGTAAAATAAACTGTAGTGAACTGCACTGATAAATCCCTGCTATTACTGCTCATTTTTAATTAGGAAGGCCTCTGAGGCAATTCTTTGTTACAGGGACGGCAGTTTTCAACTGCCTATGTTAGGGCACTCTATTCACATTTAATAAAAATAATATTGGCACTTATACGGGCTGTTGGAGCACCTGAGTATTGATGGGATCACCCAAATGTGAACTGGGTAATCATGCATCCAGGCCTAAAGAAAGCGTGAGCAGAGAAAGAGAGGGTATCTCACTGAGAAGCTGCAACAAGGGAGCAGTTTTGAAGTGACTCCTGAAATGGATAGGGAGTCAATGGAGTTGTCTGGAGAAGGAGGTGACCTGGTGCATGAGAAGACTGGCAGCAGCGTTTTGAACTTGTTGAAGAACTGGGACGTGGAGAGACTAAAGGGAAGAGAGTTGCAGCATCTCAGTGAGAGAAGATGGCAGTCTGACTGAGAAGTTCTATAACCACATTGTTACAAATTATCTTCTATAAGTGTCAAAACCCCACAAATGTGAAGAAATGTGTGTCTGTGCCTCAACCACTGAAGTATGAAGCTCTGGAATTTTATAGCTTAAGGAGTTTTAAGCAATTTTGTAAGATCCATAAATCTCTATATTCCACCCAAAGCAGTTATTATATTCCTCTTCACTTCCTGTCCTAAATGGTTGGGCATTATATAGCTGCTACTTACTGTCACGGAGGTGGCTGTATTTCGGCAGGGGCTGATGTGATTCCAGGGATGACTATATGAGTTTTATAGGAATATTTCCTATAGAATGCTATGAATGTATAACAGTATTTATTCAAGTCGCCTAAACAAAGCATAATTTACTTGACTGACTTCACTGCAACTTTCAACTGAAATTCTCAAGTCCCTGAAAAAGTAAAAACCGTCAGGCTTCCCTTCCCCTCACTGGTATTTTCCAACACTTGGCACCTTAATACTTGCTTATATTCTTACCTGATTGGTTAGGCTTTGGGTCTTTTCACGGAATAATTGTGCAGCTAAAGCTGGCACCTGATATATTTCTTGAGTAGGTGGAGAAGAAACAGAAGAAGGAAGTGGCTTAATCCAACTGTCCATCCGTTCATACGTAGGTGACAATGTGGAAGACTTGGGAGCTGATGGGACCTGGTAGATATTTTGTTGACAGATGGGCAATTCCTGGGAATCATGCTCAGAGGAGAGAGACAACATGTCTGCCTGGGAACTAGCAAGGAGTTGGAGGCGATTAGCAGGAGCTAGGCCTTGTCTTCCATGGAGGGAACATTTCCACCATCCTTCACTCTCTAAGACATTCTGTTCAAGAACCGTTAGGATGTCTCCTTTGCGGAAGGCTAGCTCATCTGAACACTCAGCCTTGTTGTCATATAATGCTTTTGCCAAGGTATTCTAGAGAGGAAAAACAAATTTAAAAAACCACATGCAGTAACATTTGCACTGCTTGTATTATTCAGAAGTGTTATATGGAGCTACCAGATTAACATTTCTCAGCACCTAAATTCATGCAAATTCAAAACTGCTAATATTTATCCTAAGGGTCAGTTCTCAAGGCATTGGTTTTACGAAGTTAAACCTTTTGAACATATGCCTGCCATGTTTTAGTGTGTTACGGAAATAAATAATACCATAATAATACTTTGCTTTTCTCCAGCACCTTCCATCGGAGGATCTCAATGAAAACATGAATGATATAAGTCCCATGAACACCCCTGCAAAGTAGGAAAATATCATTAGCTGAGTTTTTCTGATAAGGGTACTAAGGCAGAAAGCTACTAAGGTTACACAGGAAGTCTGTGACAGAGTCAAGAATAGAACCCTCATCTCCTAACTTCTGTCTAATCAAGCTATCTATCTACAACTCTATCACATCTGGTATCTGAGTGCCTCACAGCTCTGAGTGTTAACCACATATCCATCCTCCCTCTCTTTTCATATAAAACACAATGCTGGAGGTGTTATTATTCATTTCCTTTCTTAGAGCCAGACATAAATGAACCACCTGGTAGTCACTACCCTGAGGATTTCAAGAAAATATCAAGAAAATAACCCAGCGGTTCTGGGTTATATAAATAATAAATATATATATATATAATCACCAGTGGCCAGTCTACACTAGCATTTTCCACCAGTGTTAGTACTGGGAGAGAAGCACCTGTGCCAGCATAGGGGTGGGGTGGGGTGGACAGAGATTTCCCTAAAGTATTCAGAGTAGGCAAGACCCCTGCTGGGAACATGAGATTAAGGAAATTTCAAATCAATGAGCATAATAACAGATCTGAGAATAATGATGCTGCTAGTTACTTTACTGGTGGAAGATAATCTCCACAAGATACTTATATGGCCCCCATTATGATAGCATCCAAGCATCTTCTCATGTATTTATCCTCACTGCACTTCCATTAGGTTAGGAAGTGCTATTAGCCACATATTATAGGTGGGAACTGAGGCATACGACACATTTGTGACAGAGCATGGACTTGAACCCGCATCTGCTAAGTCCTATACAAGCATACTAACCCAGTGAACTATGCTTCCACTCTATTTAATGTTTATAGTGATCACGTGTATGTGGCTAAACATGTTTTGTTCTTAGAACTCAGGTTTTTAGTAAGCAATTGATTTTACTATCATTAAACCAGCCAAAAGTAATAGCAAACGTGGTCTTCATCATTGGAGGCATTTTTGTACAATTTACTACAGCTGATGAAAGAATAAAAAAAAGTATGCACATACTATTTCCCATACATGGATTTATTTTCAGCTTCAAAATAAGATCAACCACTTTCTCCATGGAATGTGGATTAGGAAAAACAGTTTCTTATCCAGAAGTGCGAGTAATGTCCAAAGAGATAGCGTCTGCATTGGAAACATAATGCCTTGTATTTTTATCCAGCGCATTTGCCATAAAGCAACAGCTGGTTTGAAGTATCAGGAGAAGAAAATCAATTTGTCAGCTCAGCTGATAAAGCGGCCTGTTGTTGGTAGCATAAATTTCTTCATCGGGATGGCTTGGAACAATGGCCCTTTTATGATACATGGGTTTATCCACACATACTGCACTAGCAGCTGTCAGAGATGGACAGCAACAGTCCCACTTACCTTATGTCCTAGTTTGATTAAAATGCTCTTGTTGCCTTGTACGTGTCAGTCCCAAATTCTACTTTGACGATACCAAATGCTTGGGACCACATGTGTTTAAGTGAGACATTCTGTAATCTCATCATACAGTATAACCCAGAGAGGGATAGAGCATTTCACATTGTCACAATTGTGAATAAAGGCCAGATTTTCCTAGTATGGTTAGCAGTAATATTACAATAGCAGCGAGCGACTCCAACCAATGGTGGGGTCCCATTGTGCTATGCACTGTATAAACACACAGTAACAGACAGTCCCTGCCCCTAAGAGCTTGTGAACTAAATAGAAAGGATGGACAAAGGGAATATTTATATCATCATTTTGCAGATGGGGTGCAACTGAGGCATAGAGTAATTAAGTGACTTGTCTAAGCTCTCACAGGAAACCTGTGGCATAGCCAGGATATAAACCCAGATAAAGAAGGAGTTCCAAACTGGAGTGGTAAGCACAAGACCATCCTTCCTAGTTGCACCAATGCAAATGAGAGGTGATACCCATGGTATGACTTGAAAAGACATTTGACTATCAACCTATCTGTAGCTAATTATTTGTTGAGAAAACGCTATGGTAAGTATTTTTATGCCTGAGTCTGCAATTGCAGTATACATAAAACTATCTGATTTCAGAAGGGTTGAACGCACTTACAAGAAGTTTAAGCTTAGCCCATGTACTTCAGTAGGAATCTCTGCAAATAAGGACCACAAGTTATGGCCCATGTTATATGAATGTATGAAATAACAGTCACATCATCAGTGCTTCAGTGACACTCAAATGTGATTTCAGCAGGCATTTCTGGGGGAAATATGTCAAGTACTCTCTAATCTCCTTGCATAGGGATAGATGGGTCTCCTTCAACTGTAAATGTATGGGGCAAGACAACCCCACTATCAGAGATGACACTAAAGAATCCTTAATCCCCATCCTTTATTCTTGTATCTTAAAGTTCATTCTGCAGCAAAAAGTGTTACAGAAAAGTTTCATTAGACCTGTACCAATAAATGTTTCATCTGGTGAAGCATCATCAAGGTCCAATAATAACTAAGGGGGAACAAAAAATTAGTTGGAGGCTTAGCGAAAATGAGGCCTCATCTTCTTAAGTATAGGAGTCAGTTTGTCCCTTGATATACAGATATTGGCATTATTAATAAAAACTGCACATGGCCCAGAGTGTGTTATAACTTCTAAGCAAACATTCATAAATATGATTACCTATGTTCTGTGGCTAAATTAGATTTGAGAAGGCAGTCAGTTTGGAACAAATGAAAACAAAGATGCCTTTACATTGCATATATTGACGTGTGGACTTTGGTCCCAAGGGAAGTCATTGTGTCACAAATACCTTAATGAGATTTACAGAAGGGCAAAGAGTAATGTTATGTCCATTAATATAGCTATGTAACCTAGAGTGATACTAAGTTAAAGCCCGTGCTTCAGGGAATATGATCAGCACCATGGAGGTCAGGAGCCAATTCCTTTCTATCCCCCTATTCTGCATTGTACAATCAGGAGATAATATAGGATTTCTTCCTGTGCCTCTCCTCTGGAGCATAGGTACTGGCCACTGCTGGAAGTCTGATTCCAGATTAGAGAGACCAGCAATCTGATTGGTATAATAAATCTTATGTTTGTAGGTGTTATTGTCTGCTCATCTGTTGGATGATATGATGTACGACAATTGTCACTGTATGTTCAAAAGGCATGGAAACTGCCTGAGTATATTAGTGAGGATTTTAGGCCTATTTGCCTTCACACTCATATTTGAAGAGATTTTAGGAGCATGCAGAAACAGTTACGAAACCTTATAAATGTGCTACAACATTATTACCCAAATTCTAAATGTTTGTTAATTTACTGTTATTTTAACCTCCTGGCACCAATTCCTGCCATAAATTGTAAAGCATTTTGCATCTAGATCTTGTTGCGAAAACCCAACTTCCTCCCTTGAAAGGTTTCAGATTTCTGTGTATTTTCCGTGTTCCCAGTAATGAAGGACCAAGGGAAAACCACAACAGCATATTGTTACGCCAGCACCAGCAACACAAAGCCAGTGAGGTAGGTTGTTCTGCAATTAACCCTTGAGCTCCACAAAATAAAGAAAAAAGAACATTTTTGAAGGGCATAAAAATGGTAAATTGTATAGCTTTGCCTTTGTTCCATGCCTTGTGTTCTCCTTTGCCTATCTATTATTAAATATAGTAAGTACCTTTTTTTCCCCTCTCATTTCCTTTCTGATTATGGTGGTTAGTCATCATGACTCTCATAACTTTGACAGCTAGGAAGTGAGTGAATGAGCAGAATACTTTATGTAGTACCTTTTATCTAAGGAATCTATATTAGCTTTTAATATAGCTTTTAGCAGCTATATTATCATTACATATTATTTGTATCACAGTAATACTTTGGAGCCCCAGTCATGGGCCAGCACCTGAATGGGTGATGCACACACACTTTGAAAATCATTTGTAAGTAAATTTAGTACTGGTGAAACATGCTAGATTGGCAGACTAAAGCCCTCTGTAATACCCCTGTGAGGAAGGTATTATTTTACTAGTTTTATAGGTGACTAACTGAGGTACAGTGAGATTAAGAGAGTCACTGACAGAACCTGGCATAACACCAGGAGCCATCATTCCCTGGTCTTTGCTCTGCCATTCAGCAATACTCTCACAGCATAGAAAACTGCACTCAGGCCTTGGCTACACTTGCGGATTCACAGCGCTGCCGCGGCAACACTGTGAAGCGCGAGTGTAGTCGCGCCGCCAGCGCTGCGAGAGCTCTCTCGCGGCGCTGCAAGTACTCCATCTCTCCGAGGGGAATAGCTTGCAGCGCTGCGAGCGAGCGTGCAGCGCTGCAGGCGCTGATTACACTAGCGCTTTACAGCGCTGCACTCGCTGCGCTCAGGGGGGGGTGTTTTTTCACACCCCTGAGCGCAGCAAGTGCAGCGCTGTGAATTGCCAGTGTAGCCAAGGCCTCAGATCCTCCATTCTCTGATTTACATTTACTCTGAGAAGCATAGTGAATTACTAAGCAGCCATTGGTTGCTCAAGTTCAGGGGTCGGCAGCCTTTCAGAAGTGGTGTGCCGAGTCTTCATTTATTCACTCTAATTTAAGGTTTCGCATGCCAGTAATACATTTTAACCTTTTAGAAGGTCTCTTTCTATAAGTCTATAATATATATAAATAACCTATTGTTGTATGTAAAGTAAATAAGGTTTTTAAAATGTTTAAGAAGCTTCATTTAAAATTAAATTAAAATGCAGAGCCTCCTGGACTGGTGGCCATGACCCGGACAGTGTGAATGCCGCTGAAAATCAGTTCGCGTGCCGAAGGCGGCATAGGTTGCCTACCCCTGCTCTAGTTGTTCCGAGATGCTTTACAATAAGACACTGACTCTTAAAAGAGCTCAGCCTGGTACCTGATTTTGTGCCCACAGTAACTGTGTGCATAATTTTGTGGCTGCAAATAACTGCAGACCTATTTTATGAGATTTAAACATTTGACTACCTGATCTGCCAGTACAGTCAGGCTGCTAGATATTGATGTGTCATCAACGGTATCTGCAGTTATTTGCCCCAAGATTATTTGTGGGTGCAGAATTGGGGGCACCAAACTTGAGCTCATTTTTCAAAACCAGGCCCCAAATAGTCTTTCACACTTGCCTGGGACATGTGTAAAGACTCACTATCACAGGCCCTTTCTGTTACTTGAGCAGAAATGCTCCCGGAAGATTGTGTGTGTGTTTATTAGTCAATCATTCCCACGATCACTGAGACCTCTGTGGGCTGCTGGGATAAGAGATAGTTCTGCTCTGAGGCCAAAGAGAATTGCATTTTCTGTTTGTTACCAGAGAACCGGAAACTGGCTGTCTAACACCATCAGCCACACAATGCTGACAAGGCCAGCTGTATGCAGCTCTTGGGTAGTTTTATGTGATCTCTATACTTCTCTTTAATGCACACTTGAAATACTCAATGCACTATAAACACTAAAGCAGCAGAGATGAGATCAAAGTATTTTTCTCTGTGTTGTTTGTTGCTTCTTTAAAGGTCCCATCTTCCCTAAAAAGGCATATAGCAAGGACACAAACATTTTCCCATAAACCCCACTGCTACCATAAAAAGATAAAGGAACATGATTTATTAGAAACCAAGTACAACACTTCATGAAGGTACCTCAACAGATGATGTGTTAATCACTCCCAGCGTGAGGCAAATTTCAGATAGCCAATGAACGAATTTAGGCCTAGAAAGTGAACATCATCCCCAAGCTCCCTTTGAGAACTTATTTTCCTCTGAATACGTATGTATAACCCCTATTTATAACCACATGAGTTAATTACATAGTTTGAGGGGAGGAAAGTCACATTAAAGGCTGATAACGGAGATGGTTTAGCTGTCTAAAAGCAGCAGTTTTAGTTCCCTGGCAACACAAGTTAGAATCCTAGTTCAGTCAACACAACCTTTCACCTTTCTGAAAAGGTAAATTAAATTCTTCCTTATCACATAATGCACTTGATCAGACAAAATCTGAAAAGGTGAAGTTTTGCACAGATATAGGTCCCATGTTCTGCCTGGCTGCTAACCTCCACCCCCCAACCTGAAATGATTCATGGACGTGCAGTACAGAATTTGGGAAGCACTTTGGGATCCTTCAGGATGAAAGTTGCTGTGTAATTGTATGTTTATTAATGAAAAATAGTGGGAAATAATGTTGTTAAAAGTCCACAAAGCTGACAATGCAATTATTTAACCTCAAGTAGCTGTAGTTACATATAGAAAAACATGGCATATATTTATAAATAAAGAAAAAATGTTATTTTACAGCATGATATAGAATTAATATCTCCAAGAACTAAACGACACAAGCATGGTACAGAAAATAAAATCTAGTAGAAATATAAGCAAATGTCACTAGCAAAATATTGCATGTTACAGTAGTCAGCAAGGTTCTCAAAATGCCTGCATTTCACTTATGGGCACCTGAAAGTTGTATTTGAAAATTCTTATTAATTATTAATTTTATTATTTAATACAATCCAAAAGCATGATAGACATTTGACAGAATCTTAATTTCTAAAGAAAATGATTCCAAAGATTTTTTCCTTCTATTGTCTTTAGTTTGCCTTTTTTTAAATAGCTATTTAAAAAATCTGAACACAGATTTTTAGTCATGGGAATTCCTTCTGCAGATTGAGACTTACATTCTTAAAAGATGTTGTAGCCACACTTTGAGTGTCTTTTAAAACTTTTAAAGTACTCTTTAGTGCAGGAAAATATGACAAAATATTTGAGCAGAAGTAGAAGATACAATTAAAAGCTGTGGATAGTTTGCAAAACAATTATGTTGATGTATCAGTGACACGTCTTGGCATGTTTACTGAACTGTTTCCAGTTAATCTATTCACCTCTGAAAAGAGCTGAACAAATAAACAATCTCCACATGCCTTTTGAGATGTGGAATGAGGTTCCCAGATGAGTCCTTTTTAAATAGTAGTCTAAGTTAGGCCAATTTAACTTGACAAATTAAATTAACTGTAGACTGCCAACAGTTAAAATATACTAATACATGCAGAAGAAAAGAAAAAAAATCCTCAAATTGTCTGAAGTTTCCCTAAACATATGTGCCTTCATTCTGACTATGCCTGACCATTTTTTTTAATATATATATATGGAGATATACCTATCTCATAGAACTAGAAGGGACCTTGAAAAGTCATTGAGTCCAGTCCCCTGCTTTCACAGCAGTTTCACAACCCTGGGTTTAGGAGGCCAATAGTCAAACCACTGAGCTATCCCTCCCTCCTTGGTTTATTCTTGGTGTAGATGATGTGTAACATTTTTGGTGGCCCACAGATGATCTGAGATGCTTTCATTTCATCTGTTGGTCTGTTTGTGGTTAATGTAACTAGAAAATAGCAAAAACGTAGCAAGCATTAACTATTTGGCTTGATTTAACACTTGTTCCATAAACAGAAGTCGCATGTTTTTGCATATAGAAATTTTTCAGGATTGCATATAAATAAGTGTTTGAGAGCTAGGAATGGAGAGGAACACTATCTATTTTATTCTCTATGCAAAGGGTTATCTAACTGTTAGAGGACCACTTAGGGATCTAATTAACTGTTCATTTCCTGTTTTTTAGTGGTTTCAGTGTTACTGAACTCTTCTGGAAGGGCATGAGATACCACAAGGCAACCTTAGCTCTGCATTAATGAAGTGGTTTTTTGGTCAGCGAATCTAAGCATCAGGTTTACAATCCCAAGAACTAAAAATTTCAAATCCGGAAGGATCAGCTCAGCTCTTGGAAGGATGAAGATCTTACCAAACTGGAAAAAATTGGCTTCCATTCTATGGGTGGTACCTTTTGGAGGAGACTTTATACATGGAGTCCTGTTTCCTCAGTACTGTATTATGGGGAGTTGGTAGCTGATCCATAGTTAAGCTACCTTCCTACTATAAATCTATTTTTCAACCCTCCTCAAATTCCTTCCTTTCTCCCCCAAAACTGGTCAATTCCTGACTCCACTGAAGTCAATGGCAAAACTCCCATTGACTTCAATAGGGTCAAATTTCACCCTATTTCCCTAAAATTTCACATGCCACGAATTTTTCTAGGAAGTTGGGGATCAAAAATAATAAATGAGTTTTAAAAATACAATATATTTTTAAAATTCCCTGCACTTAACTTTTTGAAAACATTAATTCCCCCCCCCCCCCCCCATTTTTAAATGTATTTAATTAATTTATGTTTTGCCTCATTCTATCTCAAAATTGTCTTGGCCTAAAGACTCCAAATGTGTTGGCTTGCTGGCCATACTGAGGGTTAAGCAGCCTGTTAATATTTTAGGTATGTTTAGTGGGGAAATTACCAAGATTAGATCTCAAGACATATTGAGAGCTTCAGGTGGGTTGTACATACCCATCACTAAAGTAAGCAACAAAAAGGATTGACTGGAGCAGGGGTTCTCAACCTTTTTCTTTCTGAGGTCCCCCCAACATTCTATAAAAACTCCATGGCCCACCTGTGCCACAACTATTTTTCACCATATAAAACCCAGGTCCAGTGACAGGGGGTAGCAAGTTGGGCAATTGCCCAGGGCCCCATGCCATAGATAGCCCTGCAAAGCTAAGTTGCTCAGGCTTTGGCTTCAGCCCCAAGCGGCTGGGCTCGGGGTGGCGGGTCTCAGCCCCACACAGAGAGTCTTCAGCTTTCTGCCCTGGGCCCCAGTGAGTCTAACGCCTGCCCTGCTTGGCGGACCTTTCGAAACCTGCTTGTGGGCCCCCTGAATCCCTGTTTGAGAACCAGCCACTGGACTAGAGGATCATTAAAGGAGGGATATAGAAAAGAGGCACAGGAAAGATCTCTGTCCTTTGCCCAGCCAGGAAACTTTGCCACCCAATAGGAACTGGAAGACAACCTTGTTACTCTGCTTCATCCAAAGAGACTTTGTAAATTAAGGACTGTTTGTTTTCCCCCAACTTTAGCCCCTC
Organism: Chrysemys picta bellii; assembly: GCF_011386835.1. NCBI lineage: Eukaryota > Metazoa > Chordata > Testudines > Emydidae > Chrysemys > Chrysemys picta. The sequence goes on along the minus strand of NC_088803.1, from coordinate 42,874,735 downwards.
TGAGTAAGCCATCCTCTCTCTGCCACTGTGCACTACACCTTTTAAAAGCTCAAGTTGTTAAAAAGTCTGGAAACTGAGCAGCAAAGGGATTTAGTCAGTGCTCTAATCCCATCTATTGTTTCCTTTATCGCCCACTGGATTTACAGGAAATTGATTTGCAGTAGTGACCTTATGCCATGTATCTAATCACAAAGGTTTCATTTTAGTTGTTGTTATATTTTCTTCCCCTTCATAGCATAATGGCAATTGCATGCTATCCCACAGGCTCATATGACATTTAAAATAGGATGACAGTGACTGTCTGAACTTGGTCAGAATTAAATTTGAAAGCCAAATAAAATAAAATGAAATTGGGGAAACAGGTTCATAGAAAACAATGAGGAATACATGTGGCACCTTAGAGACTAATTTTGCCTGTTCACAGTGAATCAGTAGCAGGATCAGGACTAGAAGCTAGATCTCCTAGCTCCCAGTGCCCTAATCCTTGACAGAGGTACCAGAAAATGTCAACGAAAAGAAAAAAAATTGTTAAATTCCCAAGTTTTTATTTAAAATTCCCCAAAGGCTTTGGTTTTCTGATTTCAAAATTTTAGGAAAGCAGGTACTTTTTGTGGACCTTTTCATTAAGTTGAAAACCTAGCTTTTCCACTTAAACAAACAAAAGCTGATGGAATTTTTTTGACCAGCCATAATCACTAAATCACACTTCCACCTACATGCAGAAAACATAATTAGAACACGTTGAAGCTGATGATGTTCGCATGCCACTTATGTGGTAATGAGGGGGAATTACCTCCTAAACTACAGTTGCCACAGGTCAGCTTTATTTGCTAGACAAAAACCAAACACAGAGTTTTCCAGTTTGGGGCAGTTCTTATCTTTCTGCACAAAGGAAACTAATGCTAGAAGAAGTCATTGCACCTGGCATCATGAGGTTAATAGAAAAATGTGGTCTGTGGAGTGCAGTCTTTTTAAAGCAGAGATCTGGTCATCTGGACAATGATGACTTCCCAGCTTGGCTGCTATATAACCTTGGGCAAACATTTAACTTCTCTGTGCCTCATGTTGCCCACTTATAAAATGTGGGAGCAAAATACTATTCACAAGATTTGCTGTGAGGATAAATCTTTGCAAAGTGTTTTCAGATAATCGGATGGAAGGAACACGTGCAAAGAATGTTCATGACTAATATCCGCGGTTCAGCTTTCTACGACTAATGTGGAGGCTCAATTTTGAAAATTACAACCTGGATCTCAAGCTGGACATCTTTAGATGCTGTTACAGCAAGCTGGTGTGTGCAGTGCTGAAAATCCAGACCAAAATATTAAGACACATTTATAACAGATATATGATCAACCTGGCGTGGGACTGTGTTGTTTTCCCATGAAAAAATGAGTGTATTCAAAACTTTCTAAAGACAAAAGGAATCATACTGGCTCTTTGCTCTTTTTCAGTTCAGTCATTACTGTAGAACAGGTTTCAGAGGCATAGCCGTGTTAGTCTGTATCAGCAAAAACAATGAGGAGGCACCTTAGAGACTAACAAATTGATTTGGGCATAAGCTTTCGTGGGATAGCCCACGAAAGCTTATGCCCAAATAAATTTGTTAATCTCTAAGGTGCCACAAGGACTCTTTGTTGTTTTTACTGCAGAACAGGATTTTATGATGTGTTCAGTCATTCTAGTGTATTTTGTCCTCTCTGCACAAATGTAACTCTGACTCATATTACTTAACATTTGTACATCAAGGGGAGAATCATCAGCCCATAGGTTGTATTTGAACAGTTCCATAAATGATACATTTATCTTCTACTACGCTGCACATACATTTGTATAGCTTCCCTCTTTTGAATGAGATCCAAAACGAAGATGAGATGCAATCACTTGTACTCATTAAAAATTCCATGGTAATTATGAAGGCACAATGGCCAATTAGACATCTAATAACCTGCCATTGTCATAAACATTGCTTACCAGTACAGCATATCACTGTATAATTCTTTACTTATAGAAGACTGAGTCAAACCTAACTTCTTTAGACAGAAATGTTTCCCCTCTTCTTGATAAAACAGAGTAGTGTTTTTGCAGATAACTATGGATTGCATGTTAAAAATTAAGATTGTATGTTACAAAGTATCATGTTAGGAACTAATAAACAGGAATAGAGCATGCTTTAAACAGAGATTGTAGCAGATGCAGATATACATTCCATATACATTCTCACAAAAATGAGATACCATTAAATAAAATACAGCAGAGGTAATAATTTAGTACTTACATTAACTTTCATCTTGTCTTTTCTCTATTATTCCATTACCTAAATGAGCACAATACACTCTCCCCTTCTCAAGTGAAGTTCTTCAGCTCAGACTGAAGTACGGTACGGTAAGGTTTGGCTCGAAGCCTGGGTATTAGACTTTCAGCCTACACCTCCCAGTGCTGGACTTGCTGTGAACCCTGCCGAGGGTGAAGTGAACAGCCACTGGGAATGAATGGAACTAATTACATAGTAAATTCTCTCTAACGTTACATGGCCTGCAGCTATGTCCATGCAAAAGAAGGAATGGCACTCGGTCAAGCCTCCAGGAAGAAAAGGCAGAAACCAAAATAGGAATTCTGACGTTGTAGTGCTATAAGAAGGTTCATGTGGACACTGCAGTGAAGCTAAAACAGATTAGTATATTTGGGGGCTTTTTCCCCAAGACAGTATCAGTTCTTCTTCCTCCTCAGTTTATATTTAAAAATACTTTGATTTTGAATTTTTCATGTTCCGGTCACTAGAAATGTCATGGCTCAGCAAGACCTTTACAGCTATATGAATCACTGCAGAAAAACCACATATTTTAAAGGCAGAGAATCTGAGAGAACAATGCTGAACAGTTCATGTTTAACATCTTGTGTTTTGTACAATTTTCAAAGGTTCCTTTATACAGAAGAGATCTTGCCTCCATTATTTTCCTTCCTCTTTCTACAATGAGTATGTTCCCTTTTTCTCCCCGAAACACTTTTATAATGAAAAACTGTGCCTGTGTCTTGTAGGGGGCAACAGTTGGATTTTTTTTATTTTTTTCCTCTAAATTTAACCTTTTGCACTTGGAGTGGACTTGGTAATGCAGAAACATCCAACCAACTTTTCTAGTCATGCAAAATGTCTGGTAAAATGAAGCTCACTTGCAACAAATTCTGATCCTTTTTAGGTGACAGGCATTGGGATTATCAGTTGTGAAAGTGCAAGAAGATAATTCAGCTCAGAGAAATTGCACAAATGTACCACCATAGACCATAGAATTTTTTAAAATATATTTTAGGAACAACAATGCAATCTGTTGCCACAGAGCTGCCTTAAAGGTGTAATAACTGACCACAAGACGACGACTCTGCTGAAGGAACCTTCAATAGCATATCGCCCGCTCAAGGCCTACGCTACTCCTCAGTTCCCTCCTATACTAGAGGGTCAGGTGATGTAAGGTAGAGAAAGAGAGAATGGCTCCAGATTCCATAACCCACATCTGCCTCTCGTTACCTAAAGTGCTTGGCAAGTAGTGTAAGTTAGGTTATTCTAACTTGCTGCTGGTGGCTGACTGGCTAGGGGCTGACAACCCAGGCTCCGGGACCACAAAGATAGCTTAAAATCCTTGCACAACACACAGCAGAGTCTGCGAGGTTGCTGTGGTTGCAAGGTCAGAGTATGCAAATACAATTCTAAGTGCTAGGTCAGGGGTTCTCAAACTGGGGGTCGGGACCCCTCAGGGGGTCACAAGTTGCATGGAGGGTTGTGAGCTGTCCACCCCAAGCCCTGCTTTGCCTACAGCATTTATAATGGTGTTAAATATATAAAAAAGTGTTTTTAATTTATAAGGGGGGTCTCACTCAGAGGCTTGCTATGTGAAAGGGGTCACCAGTGCAAAAGTTTGAGAACCACTACGCTGTGTTCTCCTTTGCAAGCTTGATCACTTACTTACAAGTATGCAGTTAAAAAAAGCGTGCGCACATACTGAGCATTTCTTAAAGAGAGAAATTTAAGAGTAAACTTAAGTATGTCTGACAGGAGCTTAGCTATGTGCATCTTTTAGTTCTCACTTCATGCTGCTGCTAGACAGGATCAACTTGGCAGCCACCCACCAGAACTCATTAATATAGGACGGGCCCCTGTGCTCATGCTGTGCTCCCCGCCCAACACTTTTTACTTTGTGTATATGCATATAGGACTCTGCACCTGCAGGGTGTATAATCAGCCCTCAATACATATTCAAAAAAATTAACAAGCTGTCCATTGAGCATGCTAATGCACTGGATTCCTTTACAGAAGCAATTTATCCTGCAAAACGGTGCTGGGGGGGGGGCAAAAGTTGCATGGAGGGTTGTGAGCTGTCCACCCCAAGCCCTGCTTTGCCTCCAGCATTTATAATGGTGTTAAATATATAAAAAAGTGTTTTTAATTTATAAGGGGGGTCTCACTCAGAGGCTTGCTATGTGAAAGGGGTCACCAGTGCAAAAGTTTGAGAACCACTACGCTGTGTTCTCCTTTGCAAGCTTGATCACTTACTTACAAGTATGCAATTAAAAAAAGCGTGCGCACATACTGAGCATTTCTTAAAGAGAGAAATTTAAGAGTAAACTTAAGTATGTCTGACAGGAGCTTAGCTATGTGCATCTTTTAGTTCTCACTTCATGCTGCTGCTAGACAGGATCAACTTGGCAGCCACCCACCAGAACTCATTAATATAGGACGGGCCCCTGTGCTCATGCTGTGCTCCCCGCCCAACACTTTTTACTTTGTGTATATGCATATAGGACTCTGCACCTGCAGGGTGTATAATCAGCCCTCAATACATATTCAAAAAAATTAACAAGCTGTCCATTGAGCATGCTAATGCACTGGATTCCTTTACAGAAGCAATTTATCCTGCAAAACGGTGCTGGGGGGGGGGGGGGGGGGCAAAAGTTGCTAATGGTTAGCGGTGGCAGTAATAACCATAGACCCTGGAGCTGGGGGGAGAGGAGGCACCCAGGCCATGGCCCTACCATTGTTTGGTCACATTGGAGGGGTGGGCATAGGGGCTCATGGGCAGGGCAAGTGTCAAGAAGCTGGTGGGGAGGGGGGGCTAAGAGGGGAAAAGGAGGGTCAGACATAGGTGCAAATCTACCTCCCCCGACACTCACACATTAAATAGTGCTCAGGAACCCTTGTTAACACTACTATTTAGTTTTCATCATAATGGGAATTTCTGCACAGCTAAAGCTGACAGCCACTGTGCTGCAGCTATAAAAGGACTCATTTTTTGCCCACTCATCTTGCCAAAGTGTTGCTATCTCAGAGTAAATTATAAAAAAATGATGTAAGGCCATTAAAATGACATTGCCCCAGAGTTGCTGGGATAATAGGAACCAATAGGTCAGTTAGCATTTTGCACCAGAATGGTTTCCTGATTTCTTACCATACTTCATCTCCAGAAGATGTGTATATTTGTATAAGGACAGTGTCAGGATTTACAAGTCAACTTGATACTGCTAAATTCAGTCAGCCACTGCTAAACTATTTTGACATCTGTGCCCAAAATATCATACCTGGAAATTTGCTAAATTGAAAACAAAAGTGTTAGGAGCCAAAGAGAGAGGTATAAGAGAACTTCTTAATATAGGAGTTTCAAAACATAAATGGGTCAAGTTTTCGTCTCACTAATAGAGAGGAAAATGTGTCCTATTGTCTTCTGATGGACTTAACATGGAATAAGAGATGTCAATTTTTTCAAATAGACCTTGACAGAAAACTTTGAACACAATAAATGTTCCATGTAAGTCGCATTGGGTGCTTTTCCTTATATTTCTGGTATCAACCTCCAATCCTCTTCCCCCCCCCCCCCCCCAATCATATTTACATTATCAAGGTCAAGAACATTGCACTGGGAGCCAAGAACACCAGCATTCTCTTTGACCCTGACACACACTGTGACTTTTTGCAAGTTATTTATATTGCAGTTGGACCCACATTTTGCTAGGTAGAGTACGAAACGCATAGACAAGTTCCCTACCCTGAAAAGCTTACAAACGGATTTTGTAAGTCTAATAAAAAAAACCCTCAGTAATTTAACTTATTTTTTATCCTGCCTGTAAAATAGGGAACTAACTTATCTACCTTACAAATGTGTTGAGTATTTAGTTAATAATAGCACATTATTATACCATCAAAGAGCTTTATGAGATGGTAATAAGAGAGGTGGTACCTTCAAGATAGAAGCTAGGGCTTACTTAACTTTTGTCAGTGTAATTAATGCTTATAAAATCTCTTAGGTTTCCTTTTACTCAGAGTACCATCCAAGGCGAAATTTCTTCAGACACCAATGACACTGCCACATTCAGGTCTCTAACAGCAGAAATACAGGCAAACATTAGGTACCTTAGCATCCAAACCAAGAACTCCCTTTCCACAATTAGTTGGTAAAGATATAAAACATGTATGATACTACAAGAGTTATTCTGAACTAAAAAAATAAAAATAAAAAAATCACCTACTTCAGCTCCTAATATTTTAAGTCATTAAATTCTGTTCTCATAAACCATCAACTTACCTTTGCAGCTGTGTTGAGTCTAGTATTTTTATCCATAGCTGTCACTAACCAGCAGAGTCACTTCCAATATTATAAATAATCACTGTATAACCAGTGTCATACAGAGCTGTTTTGCAAAGTCACAATGTGTCAGGAACCATTTCGCAAGAAAAAAAAAAAGTCTGACAACTATTGTCCTAAAAGCATGTAGCTATACAAAAGGTTTCCCATAAAAGTCAATTTCTGTGACAGCAGACAAGATTAAAACAAAAACAAAACCCCCGAACAACCGAGAATAACGTCTGAAAAGTAGAGTTTTCCTTGATCTGTCACAGACTTGTTGCAAATAACCACAGATACAAAAAACCCACCCTTCTGCTTTGCTACATGTTCCTGTAGTTCCTAATTTAGAAGCTTGATGGAAGAACAGTTTACTACAAGTGTTTGCATAGCACTTTAATGAAATAACAGACTGCCACAATCCTATGAATTCAGGGATTTTTATCCCACATTTTCCATATCTTGGAAAATTTTCTCATATTTAATACAAAACATTTATTATAGCGGTGTTGTAATAGCCTGTAAACTCTGTGGGGTAGGGAATTTGTGCTCTTACATCCCTATAAGGCACCACCAATACTACCATGTGTGTTGTAAGGTACATTTTGTATAAAAGACACTGAAAAATGTAAGCAACTTTGACTCATCTCAGAAGACAAATTGATTCATCCGGTCCCCTGGGATTCCTCTACATTTTAAGAGGAAGAATGGTGGACTATGACGCTCCCATATAATTTACTCTCATCTGCTATCCAGCCACCTGGATTTTTTGTCTAACCATTCAGACTGGCGTCAACTAGGTGCAGCATCAGCACATAAAAAGCGTTGAGTTAAAATGCTTGAAAAGTATCTGTCCAACTAAACAAGCTGAACAGAAATTTTCAGAAATCTTAGGAAAGTAGAATTACTTAAACTGTGCTTTGATTTGTGTTGTCCACGTGGATTCTACTTCTGGTGTGCATGTGCTGTTAAAAATGAGATCCAATTCATTTGGCCAGCAGTGTCTATTGGGGCCACACCTGTGCCCTAGATACTCTGCATTCCTCCCCCCACAGGGCCCCAACTGTTCCTCAATTCCCTTTACTAATACAGAATCCCACTCGTATAAGACGCTGTAGAAGCAGGAAAGGAAGGTGAGTCCCAGCATTCATGTGGACAACACTTCATGAAGAACCAGTTACTGTAGGATAACCCCCCACCCCCCGACTGTACTGTCCCATGGATTCCACTCTTGGTGGCTAACAGTCATCTATTTGTTGGAAGTAGGTAGAAGACCTATTTAAACAATGACTGCAGGACTAAATGGGCATCCAATTTTGAAGGTTCTGCCAAAGAGTAGGGACTTGTAAAGGTCTGGATTGAGCTCCACATTGCTGCCCACAGATTTTTGAGTCACAAACAGGCTACCTAAGCTTTAGTGGAATGAATTCTAACCCTCACTAACTTAGAACACATTCTGATGTAGTCAAAATCCCACTTAAAAAAATCTCTGATAGTTCCCATTTCTTAACCTTTGCAAAGGCCCCAAATGGTCATGTTTGGCTTCAAAATTTGGCCCAAGCCAGACCTCTAAAGGGAAGTACAAAATGTCTCCCAAGAAGTGTTACGTAGCTCTTAGCATGTAAGCTTTTATATAAGGGCTTACCTACATTTTCAGTGCTGTAGCAGCACAAGCGACGGAAGAGCAACCATCAGTGGTTTGAATGTTTTTGTCCCATTAATGCACAGAGTCTCTTATTACATTACATTTGTGAAGTTTAACTTCCCCTGGGGTTGAATGAGATTTCGGAAAAAATTGGGAGCTGAATGAACTAGAATACTGAAACAAATATGGGCAGGAACTTGAGAGTGACCCTATCCTTACAAAATGCCATATATGAGCAGCTGATGTGGGGCCCCCACATCTTTCCTACTTTTTCAGCTGATGTAATGGTTACTAAAGAGGCAGGCTTCATTGGTACATGGTATAGGGGAGACCCATCAACCCTGTTAGAACAAGAGAGGGCGCTTCTCAATCTTGAGAAAAACATGAATCAGGGCCCTAAGGAATCTTGCCACTGTAGGGAAGGAAAAAAGCATGGTGTTGGAAAGGGTGGTGGTGTACGGATATTACTGCTAAACAGACTCACAGAGCGGATAGAAAGTCCATCTTATTCTCCTAGCCCTGAAACAGTCTGCTGATTTAGTAGGTAGGCATGCAGTGGGGCCTTTACTGGCTTCTGGATCTTAAAAGATTAAGTTTATGATTAGAGATGTGTAATGACTCATGTCTTGACTTGTTAGGAGTCAGATGACAATATGGACTTTGGGAGGCTGGGAGCCTGGTGTGGACTAGCTGTCTGTGCGCACCCTGGTGGCAGCTCATTAATGTGCGTTAGTCTAGTCTTTGAAATTGGACCAGATCAAAGCATATTAATGACTGTTAATGTATTCATTAGTAGGATGCAGTTAGTCTATGGCATGGGGGCGCGTGCATGTGAAACTGTGTGTGTACCGATTCACACTCCAATATGCCATGAACTAGTTCATATATACAAGCCCTGAGTGATAAGAGACTACCTAAAATCAAACAAAGACCAAATGCATGCTATACAAATTACACGCTACCTGACACTTGTAGTCAGGTTCTGGGCCTGATAGGTTCAGGTCAGCTTGCAAGCCTCTATTTGCTTCAAGGTTACAGCAGTTAGTTAAGAAAAAGTCAAATAAAAGTCAGGCACCAGATTTCAAGTCTGAGCTTTAATATCAGAACTAAAACATCATTTGTTGAATTCATCTAAACCTTTTAAAAATGGATGTTCAAATTCTTATGGCACAAAATTCTGGCTCAGAGCTGGAGGGCCACTTGGCCAATTTAAAAAAAAAAAAGATACAAAACCAGAGCTTTCACCGCACCGTGCCTGAATCAAAACTGAAATACAACTTAAAGGTTCATTAAAATATCTGGCCAAGTTCTGCTGAGAATTTGTGCAATCCATTCTTAAAAAAAAAATTCTTTAATAGGTTTGCACAGATGTAATGGAGAAATTCTACACAGATTGAACAAGATTCACTCAAGTTACTAACATTTTGAAAATTTAGACATGTAAGAGCAAGTTTAAAACTATCCCCGCAGGAAGGATTAATTGTATTCAAAAATAACAGTTGAGTCTACTTCCACAATTGATGCCATACACACTAATAAGGTCAGTGAGTAAGGGAAAACTACTTCTCAGTACTTTCATCTTTTTTCACCATGTTTGACAAAGTTAAATACAGACACAGCATGGCTCTTGTTTAGGCATCTGTTGGCAGTACACTTAATATAAGATGGTACAATTCATCTAGGTAATCACTGTTTAATAAAACTGTCTTTAGTCTGTGGTTGACCTTCGGTACCAAAATCGAGCTCTGTAGTCGTCACTGCATGTCATGAAACCAGGATTGGTAGGAGAATGAACAATACACCGAACAATGCTGTTATGCCCCAATGACAGAAGATTTCGCCGTTCTGCAGTTCTTGAGTCCCAGCAGCAGAGACTTATGGTCCTTTCATCAGGAAGTAACACATAGTCCTCTGTGTGGTTAAAGACTGCCTGTGTTCTGTGTACTTGTCGTCCACTCAAACCAGCTCCTATAATAGCAGGGACATGATACTCATTAAAGGTGTAAGTAAAAACGTGTAACAGAGTAGCGTTGCTTAGGGGGCAGATTGTCAAAAGCACAAGGAGTGTCTCTTTTAGATATTACTTGCTAAGGACTATCAACAAGGGCCAGCTTTGTGTTCACTGATTAACATTTAGAAGGGTTCTTTGACAAAATTGTGCTCTAACATTTCTCCTCCCACCCTCACTGCAGAAAGGCTATTTGCCAAAACCTCAGTAGCACTAAGGGAAGCAGCAATAGTCGCAGTCCTGAAGAGTGACAATTACGATAGGGAAAATGCCCTTTCACTAAAGCTCATCAAAACTTGCTGAAACTAATACTGGACCATCAGAAGCCAGAGGACTGCAGAAAGAACTGTGAAATGAAGGCACACCTTCATACTATTTTTTAAATCTTTCTGGGCAGTTAAGTCAGGATTTAAAGCGTGATGTAAGTAATAAGAGAGGAGTCTGGGAATAAGGATGAAACCATTTATTTATGCTGAATATTTAGCATGGTGGGCAATTTCTACTCAAGAGACTTAAGATTATTTTAACAGGGATGCTGAACTTCTCTTGTGATCTGTCCAAGCTTGCACAGCACCTACCCACTCTTTACCTGACTCAACCAACAGTATTCGTTCCTCATGTGCAGAAGCATTAAATTCAGATGCTCAGTGAAGGTGTATGCTTATTTAGAGAGAAAATTCATGATATTACATCTCCCTACATAGTACCTATGCAGAAGTCATAACTATCAGTATTGGCATTAGGCAGTCTAGATGTGTTTTTGCTAATAAAATTTTATAAATTATTCATTTTTTCCTCACTTAAAAAATATGTCAGTGTGATCACTACAAATGACTTTCAATGAGTTCGTTCCAGTAGGAGGGTTTGTTTCAGGGGAGGGGGTGTAGGGGTGAAAGAGAGAAATGGCGCGGGGCACAATACTTTCCTATATAGAGGCTGAAATCTGGCAAGTTCAAAGAGCTGCTTGGAAATAAAAGGGTTTTTCATTTGTTTATTTTTTTTTAACTATGCAATTCCACATTGTGCTAGTCAATAGCACCACAATTTGAGGGTTCAAAAACCATCTTGAGGAAAGAAAATCTATATACATTCCAACAAACAGTTTACCTGTGAAGGAATTCCATATTATTTTAAGTATTCACACACCATTTCATAGAAGAAGTATAGAGAATACTTGAAGCCCTTCCTTCCTAACTGAATCAGTCAACTGAATCAAAAGACCTTCGTAGCAGATGAAGCATTGTGCTCATGCCCTAAGAACACTTCTCCCTCCAGTATTCTTAGTGAGAAACTTAGCAGGTAGCAACTGGTAATTAAAATTGGAAAGAGCACGGCTAATGGAGGAAAGTGCAAGTTCTCACTATCAATATCTATAAATAATATATAAACCATTATCTAGCTAGGCCATTACTCCCACTGTAGAAGTTTAGCATTACCTTTCTTGTAAAAAATAAGATGTTTCAGATATACTATGGCATTCACAGACTTGATTTGATTAGAAAGATTATGTTTCTCTTATTTATCAAGCAAAGTGCTTTACAAACATTTTGTGGTTGTTTATGCTGCACCCTGCTGGTTAAAAATATTACCAGTTTATACTTTGGGCAACAAGATCACTGTTAAATTACTTTTGCAGGTTGAATCAAAGTGTCAGTTTCTGGTTTTGGCAGATCAAACTGCCCTGTCGTCTCTGGAATCTATTTCACAGCAACAAAATCTTCTGTGGCGGTTAGGGAAGACTGAAAGGAGCCGCCAGCCAGCAACTTTTTGCCAAAAAGAGGTCTTGATATGTCTACTTTTGTTTTCCTTTCTGGAGTAACCCAAGAGAGTTGTATTTGATGATGCTTTCCCTTAACAGACAGCTAATAGCCAGCAAACCAGATAGCAGAATAGTAATACATCATTTGAACAAATGAAGTAATGATGGAAAGTTATCCAAATCCACTTAGATTAGTGTAAGATGGTGACCAACATCTAAAGAAAGTCAAGAATGGAATGAGGCAACTTATCTTATCTGTGACCAAGAATAGAAAGAAAACCTTGGGGAATCCTCGCACAGAAGAAACTTCCAATTAATTTTAGAGGTTACTGCTCAACAGTACAAGGCTATCATGATCTTATGAGTAAACTCCGAAAAATCTTTCACATATTTAACTGAGCACATCAGTCACTGGACTAAGCACTTAAAAATTTTGTACTGCATCAAATATTTATTCCCATCACTAGTTGATTACCGCATGAACAATTTTTGCTTGATAGGTCATCTGCCACATACCTGTATATTTGACCAGCGTTCGACCTGTGGATATCTCCCATAGTTTAGCTACAGAATCTTTTCCACTTGACAGGATGTACTTTGAATTTTTGGAAAAGATGGCAGAACAGACTTCAGCCCCATCATGTGCTTTCTCAAAAGTAGTGATACATCGATTTGAAACACCATCCCATAATTTGATGCATCCATCCTTGCTTCCTGTCACATACATGTTAGCACTTGCATTATAGTTTACTGAACATATAGCGTCGGTGTGTTGATCTTGAGGATTGCAAGACACAAAACACTGGAATGTATTGATATCATAAAGCCGTAAGGTAGGGTGCTGGGTACCAACAAGTATGAAGTCGCCAGAAGGATGAAAAGAAATGGAGCGTAACATTTCTGCTTCCTGTGTGATGAGAAATATATAAATCAATATAAATATAAAGAACCTATTTGCAGAGAGAAAATCCTAGTGGATTCACAAGTCTGAAGTTCTATGATATTTTCATATTAAAAGGAAGTTCAATTCTTAATTAGTATAGTGTTCAGGGCAGGATACAAATTGGAGACTACCACTCCCCTCTCCACTATATGGCAGTAACACATTTAGATGGATCAGGATTATACTCTAACAGGTTCTCACAACAAAATTTTTTGGTGGCCTCAGAGTGTGGCCACCAACTCTTACTGGTGGCTGCTCTCATAATTTTTCCTAAAATACTTAACTAACTTTTGGAAAAACAAATACATATGCACATATACATATCCAAATCATTGTAATTTATTTATGTAGGATTTTTTCACAGACTCAATATTAAAAATAATGTACAGTTGTCTCTATTCTTTACTGGACCTAGACAGAATAGAAACACAAATAAGGTGCTTTGCATGTTCTTGTTGTTTCTTTTGCCACCCCCCCCCCCTTTTTTTTTTTAAGACTTGCTAGAGAGTAAGTCTGTTGTGAAAAGTGCTAACAACAAACATACAAATATCACTTTTCACAGCAGACTTACTCAGTCCCAACAAGCCTGGGGACAAATTAAGCCCTGGACGAGGAGGTGGGTAGGGAGCCAGTGGGGGCTGAGGTAATGGGGGAGGCAATAGGATGAGTTCAGGGACAGAGCCTGTCACCACGCGGCCAGGGAATGGAGCCTGAAGCCCCATGGCTGGAGCCTACCACCCAACTGCTGAAGCCCAACTCCACTGCCCCCGGGGAAGGTGAGGAACTCACTGGCTGCCTGCTCCTCGTCTTTTGTGTCTCCAGAGGGGCGCAGGGCCCAACCACTACAGACTTGACGGCCTCGGAGGAGGGGCTAATGCTTTGCGCCCCCCCCACATCACTGCCTAGAAGGCTGTGGCTGCAAGGAAAGCCCCTTGTGGCCGCATTTGAGAAACACTGCTCTAAGTCCTATATCAATTTTCAATGCCTATTCATGGGGTTGGGGGAGAGAGGAAGAAATTTTCCCCTTAACAACCAAAAAGAAATCCATAGAACTTCAATGCTGTTCATAAAGGAAATGCCAGAAGCACCACCCCTAACAGTTTCAGGTTTCCCTGGTTGGCACATGTAGAGAGGAGAGCGGACATCAGATTTGAGAAGATCACAGGCACACATTTTATGTACCTAATTTGTATGCATAGTTATCACAAGAGTATCTGCAAATTGGATAATTGCATACTACTGTGTACCTAGCTATTTCTACATGCAGACACAAATTAGCTAATTGCTATCATTGCAGTTGTAGACCTCAAGCTTTTTTGTTTTTTTAAAAAGACTATAACCTCTAACCTGGATATACTTGAAGGCTCTTTTGGCAGAAGGTTTTGAATAGTCAAACAATTTAAGCGTATAGTCCCTTGAACCAGATGCCAGGATCTGTTCTGTTGGATGGAAAGCTAAACATGTAACCTCATCCACATGATCATATAGAGTCCGAATAACAGGATGATTTTCCATATTCTGCTGTGCTGTCTCATTCATCATGACCTACAGAAAACATTTAAACAAGTCAATGGAGAGTGTTTCCTTCTGACAAAGAAGGAACCATAAACCACTATCCAACTCTTATGTTATACTCTGGGCATTTAAAAGAAAAATGCAAACAAACATGTGGGATCTCCTGGTAGAAGAGAAAAAGTGAGTTTTAAACATGCATCAATACCTGCCTCATCTTCCAAGCAAAGATTGCATTTTTTGACAAAAAACTATGCATATAATTAGAATGATAACGATTATCTCAAAGTTCTTTGCAAATGTTGGTCATTAACATCCCTATGATAAATATACAATATCCTTCTTTTACAGAGAAGCAAAAAAACTGACCGAGGTTAGTGATTTGCCCAAAGTCAAAATGGAGTCAGCAGCTGAAGAAAATAAAACTCAGCGGTCCCGAGTGTTAGTCCCCTGCTCTAACTCACTACCCTTCTTGAATAATTAAGACAAATGTTGCACTTATTTTGTTCACAGCAACATTCTTAAGACTGTGCACTGCCACTAGTTGTGTGCAGATTCCAGACAACAACAAAAAAGGTACATTTCCTTAAGTATGCTATCAGAGGCAGAACAAATGCTATAAAATGGATATAGCATTTTTATCATTCACTGACTGATCATGATTCATGTGATACTTTACCTCGATGGGCATAGCACTTTTTGCCAACATTCTCTCTGTATCAAGAATTTTTATTGAGGCATCAGCAGATCCCGTAGCTATTAACTGCCCGTCTCTGCTGTATGTAGCTACGCGACATGGTCCTTTATGAGATGTGACGTAACAGGTCTCATATTCAGAAGCCTCGGGGGACATAGTCTGGACATCTGCATCGAATTCTAAGTCAATCCCTGTTCCTGGAGCTACTGTGTCGGAGCGTCCAATTGCATATTGAACTGCGCTGTCATCATTCTCCATTCCTGAAGGACAAGAGATTAAATATATTTACTTTCTCCACAAAAAGGTTGACTAAGTCTTCATAAATATACTAGTAACTGCTTACAGTAGCCATGATTGTATCTACAGTCAGCTTTCACAGGAAACCGTAATGCCTGCATAGAAAAAATATTTTTTTTAAAAAGGACAGACATTTACAGAACTTTTTCCTTTGCAGCTCAATAAAGAATACCCAAGAAAAGAGATTATGGCTACCAGAACCACCACAATAAAGCAGTGCCACTAACAGGGTCCTGGTCCATGACTAGAGCTCCTAGGTACTAGAGTAATTCAAATGAGAATAATGAGAAACATTATTCCTCCACACACTTATATCTCATATTTAACACCTTCTCTTCAAGGTCGCCTCTACATTTCATTAGTGGAAGTTGCAGCTTAAGCAGGGTACAAGCTCATCATTTTAACCACATCATTAACCCTACTCTGAGCAGGGGTAAATGGTGTCCCTGGTCTATGTCATCTAACCCTGTTCAGAGTAGAGTTGGACGACATGGTGTTGAAAATGCTTGCTGTTACCATCAGTAGTGAATTAGGGATCCTAATTTTCCTAATTTAGATAGATCTAAAGCTTACTATATTTAAGCTCTCAGAGATGTGTGAAACACTGACTATTTCAATTTGCTATGCACCCTATTACATTATTCGAGTAGATTTTCAAAAAGAGATCATGATGAAAGATAACTAGACTAAGACCTCAATTGCCTTAACACTAAAACAACATGTATAAAGTTAAATGCTGCATTTCGGAGCTCCTTGTAGTTACTGTCATTAGTTTTGTCTGAGCCAAACAAAAGCTAGTTGACATGCTGAGATTCAAATCAAGACGATACACAAAATAAGATAAGAAGGCAGTTTGATCCTTTGTTGTGATTTCCTAGCTCTTGAGGACTGTTAAAGCTTACAATGCTTTAAATAGTCATTAAATAATTTTACTCATTTGGTAGTTAATTTTGCAGCACAGTTTTTTGCCAGTATAAAAATTCTCCCCAGTATAAAATTATATCTGCTCCATGGAAAAATTAGGGGTATTTTTAGTAAACAGAATACTTGTATTCTCTGTCACTTTAACAATAAAAAGAATGTGGAGTACTTGTGGCATTTTAGAGACTAACAAATTTATTTGGGCATAAGCTTTCGTGGACTAAAACCCACTTCATCAGATGCATGCCGTGGAAAATACAGTAGGAAGATTATATAATACACATATATAGACACACACACACACACACACACACACAGAGAGAGAACATGAAAAAATGGGTGTTGCCATACCAACTATAACGAGACTAATCACTTAAGGTGGGCTATTATCAGCAGGAGAAAACAAAAAAAACTTTTATAGTGATAATCAGGATGGCCCATTTCCAACAGTTGACAAGAAGGTGTGAGTAACAGTAGGGGACTTTTTTCATGTTTTCTGTGTATATATACACCTTCCTACTGTATTTTCCATTGCATGCATCCGATGAAGTGGGTTTTAGCCCACAAAAACTTATGCCCAAATAAATTTGTTAGTCTCTAAAGTGCCACAAGTACTCCACATTCTTTCTGCTGATACAGACTAACATGGCTACCACTCTGAAATCTTTAACAATAAAGTGTCCCCAACACTAATATTTCAATAAACACACACACAAGCCAGACTAGTGACAGATTAAGTTTACTTTGAAGCTAAGCTACCACACGGGGACACAATACTTTTTGGTTTTAGCAGATTTCACTAACTTTCCCATTAGTATTCTTCTGCCTAACTCAATTACAAGACTTTCCACTGTATTTTGTTGGTATCTGTTGGTGAATAAATTACCCTACCAAACGTCATTTATATTCCAGTAGCATATAGAATCCCCAACCAAGAATGAGGCCCTGTGGTGCATACTAGGAGGCACTATACACACTAAGAGAGTCTGTCATAGTAAGAGACAGTTCCTATCCCAAAGACCTTACCATGTAAATACAAGAGAAACAAAAGGGTGGAGAAAACACAGATGTACAGAGAGGTGAAGTGACTTGCCCAAGGTCACAAAGCAGAGAATAAAACCCAGGTCCGAGTCCCAGTCCAATATCCTAGCCACGGGACACACTGCTTCAATTACACCTGATTAGACAGTAATCAACTTTTAACAGAGGTTTTCTATTAAGTTCCATCCTCCAATACATTGTGCATTCACCTGCTTAAAAAAGAAATATGTTTAGACTTATACCAGCACCCAGACATTTGTCAGACAATAAAAAAACTGAATTCTGATCTGACAAGCAATACCAGTGTCAATAACAAGACTATTACGATATACCCTGAACGACCTGGGACCTACCTGCCTCCTTCATCTCCCTCCCCCCAACATGAAACAGTCCTCTTGACATGTGGCAACTGAGCTGAAACCTCATAAGAGAGAGGGAGTGACTGGCAGGGCAGTCGGTGTGAGGGCCCTGGAACTCTGAAACCCATTTCCTTTTCAGATCTGTAACAGTCCACATTTATTTGCCTTCCAGACATAATGCAAGACCCACCATTTCTCCTCTGTCTGCGAGGAGACTGGTCTTGAGTAGGTCTACTAGTGTTGATGTGCAATTTGGTGGGTCAGTTAGTTTCTATTATATTTATCAATGGATTATTTGATTTTATCTAGGAGATCTATGGCCCCATTTATTCAGTGTACTTTTAGAAGACTGTCGAGGATCCAGGGCATTGGATAGGCACTATTATAATTTGAAAAAGTACAAATAAATAAGTAGATCCTAGAAAAGATTTCCTGAAAGACTTGTATTTTGTTATCTATGCATAAATATGACAACTGTACAGCAACATTAGGAGTTAATGAGAACATTTACTTTTAGATTGCATTGAGTCCACTACAGAATCACAGAGATGTAGAGCTGGAAGGGACCTCTAGAGGTCATCAAACCCAGCCCCTGTGCTGAGCCAGGACCTACATACCTGAACTTCATCAAAAAGTCTGCAATTCCTAGTTTATGTACATGAATCCTGCATTACAGTTTACCTAGTTTAATCAGATGCAGCAGTTGTTCAGAGGGTGCGCAGACTGATTGTGGTTTTATCTCATTTATCAGGCCATTGGCAATGTTTATGTATCCATCATACAGCAATTGACTAATAATCAGTTTGTAAAGTTGTTGACGATCTTTCAAGCTTACTTTTGTTCTATACATTGTGAGCAAGGAATGCCTTGCGGGTGCCTGAAACAAGAGAAAAAAATACTTACAAAACAGTTACATTGCAATGGTATAATCTTTCATTCAAAACATACCCCAACACCTTTCAGCATTAAACAGTGCCGTTATAGTGACAAATTAAAAAGGTATTGTATACATAAAGGAAAGAGACTTTCAGCTAAGATTCAAAACTAAATGGACAAATGAGAAGGAGATAACAGAAAGCTGTTGCAGACAGTAGCTAATGTTTTCACCCCTCAGCTCAGAGAGCCAAGAAGCAAAACTACAGAGGAGACAGTCCACCAGTTACCAGCACTCAGACTGTGATTAAGGACTGCTGACAAAGGTGAGAGAAGAGCAACACTGGCTAGTAATCAACATGTTCACCTCCGACAGTAACCTTTAATTCAATCAAGCAGGTGTGGGGAAATGGGCAAACAGTTGTGAGTGACAAGGTTAACAAACATACAATTTGTAGAGAAGCCAAGAGGCAAAACAAAACGTGTGTTGTAGGGTTTTCAATGAAGCCACCAGCTGAAAAACCATAACCTCCCTGCACCCAACACGCCATCCCTCCCCCAATCCACCCATTTCCAGCCCCAAAGAACAATCGATTGTTATAAACGGGGAGGGGTGAAAGCAAACTAAGGGGCGGGGGGAGAAACTGTCTGGATGGAGAGTGAACTGCCTAGCGGTTCCTTGAGACCGCGGGCCAGAGGAAACGGTGTTCGGCAAGCAAGCAAAGCTGTAAACCGCTCAGCTCAGCAGGGCACGTAGGAAAGGAGTTGGTCACACCGCCCCGGTACCTACCAGCCCGTCTTTCTGCCTCCCTTGCTCTCCCCCTAAAATGGCGACCGGAGCCCTGAGAGCATCGATAGATGCTGGAGGAGGCGGCGGCTAAGTGTATCCCAATCACTCCCAAGCGCAATGTGCAGCTTTGCGCTACTGAGCATGCTCGTGGAAAGTGAACATGCTCACGAACGTCTGCTGCTGAAGCCCGCCTGGGCCCTTACTAGGATTATACAACGTCCCCGTTGTTCCCAAAACCGCGTTACAACGGGACCGGCGACAAAGCGGGGAGATGGGATGGAACCTGCACTGCAGGGAGCCAGACTGCACGCCCAAGAGAGTCACGCAGGCGAAAAATCAGACATAGGGAATAGGGGCCGGGGTTAAGAGCCCCTGCCAGACAACGGGGGGAGAAGGGGGAAACTAGACAAATAGGGAGTTTACTAGAATTGGGGCGAATTGTCTGTGGGGGTTGCAAAAATGAGCTGTGCGTGGCAGGGAGCCTATTGTTTACCCTTTTGCTAAGCAGCCCATCTCACAGCCCGCTTACCAGGGCTGTTTCTAAAGGCATAGTGCATCTCAATGCCTAAATAAGGCACCTCTTCCTTATCTGAAATGATGTAGCAAGCAGCTAAATAAGACTGAATCCGGTGAAACGCCAACACACAGATAGAATTCCTATGCACGCGTTTAGTATTTTACCGAATTCCTTTTCTGTTTATATGTCTGCATAAAGCCTCAGAGCAGTTCACTAATTCGTCTGATCTGCTGTTCCAGTCCCTGAATTAGACCCCCTTTCTTGTAATCCACAGCCAATGCTGGTTCCTGCCTCTTATTTACTTTTTAAAATTTTATTTTTTATAACTCATTAATCTTACACTTCATTTACATTGTGCAAATAGATGCCATTGCACTATTTAATTTATATCTGAATAGCAAATAATTGAACATATTAATAGTTGCTAGAGGTTAACAATCACATCTCACATTGTATGTTTTTACTATGATTTTGCAGTTTGCAATTTTCAATTTTTATTTGTACTTTTTTTTTGTAATCAAATGACTTTAAAGCTGACATCCTGGGTTGGCATCAAAACTTCTTTAGTTTCCCTTGCATTTCTTTGACTGGTTTGAAATTGTGCCTCCTGGGCATTGATCTAAATTTGGGGCCATTTGAACAAGGGGTTCAGGAGATACAGTACCTGCTCCTCCCCCACCTTCCTTAATATTCACCTGTTCTGGTAATGAATGTTTGATCACAGATAGAGATCAAACCAGGTCTGAGAGATCATCACACCAGGGCCTCAAATGCTTGAGAGCTACCTCAACAGAGTGCAGGGTATCCACTATCCTTTTGGGGGAAATCAAATTACATTATCAGCTGAAAAATTAAATTCTCCTGTTATGAGCATCACTCTTTAAAGTGCTTGATGGCATGCCACATGGATTATACTGAGCCTGTGCAGAGAGAGAGGGTAGCTGGAAACTACCTCTACATCACACATCTTGAATGGCTCAAGGGGGACTGTTATGATCACCAAACCTAAGTCACAGCCTGGTGGCAAATCCAGCTCAGGACAGAAATCTGAAATAAAAGCAGGAAGTAAAGTTTGCTCCAATCTGCATCCGTCAAAGGGAGTTTTGATTTTGTGGAAATGTAATCCAAGTACAGCAGAATATTCTGAAAGTGCTGAAACTTTTTTTAAGAAAAGAAAAAAAAATTACATATGCAACTGCTCCCTGGAACGTGACTGGGGTGGAAGAGTAGGTGGGAATGAGGGTGTTAGTCTTAGAGCAAGGGAGGGGGATAAATGGGGCTGGGTGGGAAGGAGAGGAGTTGAGAGGGTTAGGTAATGGGGCTGGACACTGGGAAGAGGGACAGAGTTATCAGGGGCTGGGAGAATAGGAAGACCGGGCACCTCTCCTTTCCCCTGTATATACCACAATCTAGAGGGCCCCAGCCCATCTACAGAGGTGTGGCCCCCTCCATGCAATATGTGGTGACTTGCCTTCCTGGGGTCTAAGCCCCTCTCCCCCCACCCCCATTGGTGTGTGTGGCCCATGTCTGCATCTGGATCTGAGGAGGCCCTGCCCATCTATGGTAGTTGGGGCCCTCTCATACATGCCCCCCTCATATGAGCCAGGTTCTGGAAGAGGTTTGTTTGTGTAGGGTGTGAAGGGGTGTCTCACCCCATCTCCCTACCCTCCTGTAAGCTGGGAGATGATTTTTTAGATATTTGTAGTTAACATGCAGTGTTAATGGGATGCTGTTTTCGATAGCTGTGATGTAACAACAAAATTAGATTAATTTCCTGATAGGTAAAGATAAAAATGGAAACAGCACATACTTGTGCTCACCCTTTTTAATAGTGGGCATTGACTGAATTGGTAGGAATTGAGCATGTGACTGTTTCACTCAGCTTGGGCTCAAAACACTAAAATTTAGCAGGAGTATGAAAGGGTTATCAGTGGCACAGTACATAGCAAATATAGCACAAGACTCTGGCAAGTGGTACATGCATGTGTAGTGATTCCAAACATTCATTAAATAAAAAAAGTAAACCATTACTAAACATTGAGAGTGACTTTATGAAAACATGAAATCCAATTATGAAGTAAGCTATTGGCTATTTTATAGTTTAGATTCTTCCAGTTTCTCAGTGGAGGAAAAATCTACTATGATTCTGGAAAACAAAAATTGTGGAACACAAGATACTAGTGGTTGGGCCCAACTGTTGGGCCACTCATCCTAAAAGTAGTTAATGTCAAACTACTACTTAGTTATGAGTTTTCTATTTTAAAAATGCATTAGCTTGTAGAATCATATTTTGAACATAAAGATATCCTATGTATATACAGGGGGGAAAAAAGCAATTATCTTAATGGAAAAAGGTCAGGTATAGCTTTGTTATACACCTCTACCCCTATATAACACAAATTCGGATATAACGCAGTAAAGCAGTGCTGGGGGGGAGGGACTGCGCACTCTGGTGGATCAAAGCAAGTTCGATATAACACAGTAAGATTTTTTGGCTCCCGAGAACAACGTTATATCGAGGTAGAGGTGTATATTCCAAGTGAGGTCAGAGTATATGGGAAGGTAAACAGGAAGAGTGGAATGTCATTAGTTATTTTACTACATTTATTAAAATAGGTCACAAATTTGGTACCCTAATGAAAGAAACTGGGTTCTCTGTATGAATATTGTGTTTAATTAGTGAAAAGTAAAAAAAAAAATTGAAACCAAAAGAGCATTGAAATACAGTAGGATATAGTTATATCTACAATCTAACAGTTTAAGACAAATAGATAAGGGTACCAAATATTATTTAAATATGACCCCCCCCAAAGGAAAATATTTGCAAATCATTAATGTAGTTCTTGAAATAAGTGACATTAATCAATCTATTTCTATTTCTAGTTTTCAGAATTAGGAAATCATTTGATTAAATTATATTGATTTTGCATAGAGCACAGAAGTCTACTGCTGCAACCTTGTCATATGCAAGAAGGAAAACAAAGATTGCATAATGGTAAGCAACACAAAATTGTATTAGAAACACATGCCATATGTTTGAGCAGGTAAGTAAACAGAATATGATCTGTTCCTGTGCCATGAACTGAAGTTATGGCCCAGTATCTAGACAGATACATATAGATCAGATGGAATAACCTGGATAAGGATCGGGATTGTGGTAATAATTCTACATTAATAAATACTTCAACTGCAGCAGATAGTCATATCTTGACTACGGATACGTAGCTAGAAAGTTAAAAATCACAGCAGAAGTTCAATAAATATTTTACAATTTTGAGTTAACGGAAATTATATTTTGCACAATTAGTGTCATTTTTTTCCATCTATTATTTTTCAAAGGCACAGTGTGACTCCTGCAAGAGGTGGGCACATGTGCTCTGCCTTCCACAGGGAACTAATAAAAACATCCTGAGCAGTAAAAAGAAAGAGTATACAAACTTTGTGCAATTATAGTTGTGGTGTTTACAAAATGTATATACTGTATAATTTTTTAAAGATAAATATTTTGGTTTTCTTGCAATCAGACAATCAATACAAATGAGTAATAATAAATAGAGGAGTTCAATTTTAATGTACACTTAGCTAAAGTCACAAAAACAAGTTAATTCTGTTTCTAAAAATAAAAGTTTAGATCTTTTTAAATATTGACCTGTAAAGTAAGTGATTCTTGTTTGCTGATAGAAAATTATGACAGATGGGGCACTGCCATCACAATTTGCTAACTCTATTCTTCCCATCATCTGGTCCAGGGGCAGCAAATTGTGACGGGAGTTCTCCCCTCAGTCACAATAGGCCACTTTGGACCAGGAGACAGGGAAGTATGGAGATAGCAAATTGTGGCAGTGCAATAACAGAATACCTAGATGTCAGTAAGGGCTATCAGCAGCAAATTGTGCTAGGAGCATGGGGAGTACATGCTAAACAACCAAGGGTTCACTACCATGAGCTGAGTGACCCTGTGCATGCACACCACGAAAGTGTGATCATATACAAACCCTTAGCAAAAGCCTACTTTTTGTGGGGAGGAAAGGGGACTAGAAGCATGGAAAGGCAGGTTCTATTCCTAGTCTGGAAGCGCAGGGAATTCTAATGGTAACAGCAATCTAGTCCAGGAGAGCACAATTCATTTATTTCCAGCTCTAGCAGAAGTAGGATCTAATGGTTAGCTCAGAGCATGGTAAGCAGAGAAATGATAGAGGCTACAGAGATCAATGGCAGTATTCCTTGGGACATTAAAGAAGGTCCTGGGAAGGGATTAGCCACTGAGCAGCCTAATAGGCTCTACAGTTGAAATTCAGAACTCCGGGGTTCAATTCCTTTGTTGGAGTGAGAGCAGTGGGATCTCAGGAGACTGGGGATTAGGACTGCTGGGTTCTAGTGGGTCTGGGCTGAGAAACCATGCCATCGCCAGAATCACCCACATCCCCAAGCCTCGCTGCAAGCAAATGGAACTGAAAGTCACGAGGCCTCACTGCTGGGTGCTGCAGGCCTCTGGGATGACTCCAGAATTTAGCAGACAGCATAGTGGCATGTTCAGACAAGGCACTTCAGGGTGCCTCAGCAGCAGTGCTGAAGGCCTAGCCCAAGAGAACAGACCCCCCCCCCCCCCGCCCCCAACAGACGGCCCTACTCACCTCAGTCTCAAGGAAAGGCAGCCGCAGTGGCCGTGGCTCAGGAGCGGGGGAGCCCAAGTTACTCAGGCCCCGTGGAAGCGGACGCCTATCACACGCTGAGGGAACACGACGGCCTGACATCCTCCTCACACCTGTCCTCGCTGCCATCTATCACGCCTCACCGCCACGCAGCCCCACACACCGAGATCACTTTCACACTTGTCCTCACGAGCGCGGTGGCAACGGGAGTTGCTTTCTAGCTCCCTCCTTCCAAGGCCGCAAGTCGTCCTCGCGCCGGGCCCGGCGGCCACGGATCACACAATGGCTCGAGAGCCCCTTCACGATTGGGCTGGACGGCCCGGGTCCTACGGGAGCCACCACGCGAGACGCCTTGCTGCTAGTACAACAAAACTGCCCAATGTCCCCCTCCCGTTTGTCCTCGAGCGCCCAACGCCCCGCTGGTGCGACACGCTGGCCCTGCGCTCGACAGCCCACCGTCCGTGGGCCCTGACACTGACCACACGTCACCGCTGGTGCGACACGCTGGCCCGGCTCCCACTCACGTTTGTGCTCCAGAGCCACAGCCCGTGGCAACGGCCGCGGATCCCACGTCAGCGACCGCAGGGGCGACACGCTCGCGAGGCAACAGCCCAGCCACCCCTCTCCGCCTGAAGCTGGGGGTTAGCACCTCCTAAGGCAACCCCCTGAAGTCCTTCCCGTCCCCACCCCCCCAGGCTCTGTGCGCACTCTCTGCGCCAGGCCTTAATGGCCGGCTGTGAGGAACAAGAATGCCTGCTGATTGGCTTCTCTTCAACGGCGCCGCCCGCCGATTGGTTCCCAAGTGTTCCTTTAGTTGCTGAGCGAGCCTCTCAACGTCTCGGGCGCATGCGTGACCGCTACCTGCCGCGCCCTCCCGCCTCCAGCGTGGTATTAACGCCGCTACGTGCGTTCTTTACGTATCATCTGCCTCTTGTTTCCTCCCTACGCTAATTTCGTAGACCGACGCGCCAATTACGGAGTTTCCGCTACAAAGTCTCTGCTTGGTCGAGCCTTTCCTTACGCAAATCGCGTAATTCCAGGCCGCCCACCCATGGCAACGCAGTTATCATAAGCGGCTTTGGGCTTGTGGTTTTCCCCAGCTAGGATTTATTGGGGGGAGAGGACTTCCTTTTAAAATGGTTGCTTCCAACGGACTCTCAGCGAGAAGCGACGACCATTTTAAAAGAAGCCCCACCCCCGTCGACCTGAGCGTGATCTCGCAAACCCGTCGCATCCCTCCCCTGCCCTTAGGCTTGCCAAAAATGGCCGCTGTCCTTATCACGTGGGCTCAGGAGGCCAATCATCTGCCTCTGTTTTTAAAAAATCAGCGGATGATAGTAATTGGCTGCTTTCCTGGTCACGTGGCCTCGAGAGGCCAATTCTGGGCCTCCGCGGGCGGGCGCCTGAAAAGAAATCAAATCAGCATCGGCAGATCGTTTGATTATCTGTTGTACGGTGCCGCTTGCCCCTACTAGGGTGTGTGTGTGTGTGTGGAGGAGACGTGCGTCAGTTACAGGCTGTGAGAGGCTGGAGCCCCCCTCGGTAGGTGGGTGACTGGCGATCATACGCCTCGTCCGTGCTGCGGCAGCATCGCCCGTTGCTGGAAGTGGGGCCACGCGGCGGATAGGGGCGTGCAGCGGGTCTCAGCCTTCTGTGTCCTGGCAACACTGGCGGGCGGGGGTGAGACTCGGGTGGCAGAGGCGGGGCTCGGGAAGGGCCAATGGAGAGCGGCGGCGGTTTAAAGGGTATCCTAAGAGGGCGGTTTGAATTCAAACAGCTCGGGCGGTCGGGGCCAGCGGGGTGGTGACGGTGAGGGGAACACGGGGCTGTGGGGGATCTGGAAAGGGGGTCGCCTAGGGGCTGAGGCGTGGAGTAGGGAATGAGGATTCTAGTGGGAACGGGGCTGCAACGGGAACTTGGGGGCTACAAGGTGGGGACGGCGTGTGTGGGGGGGGGTTGCAGCAGGAGTGGATGGGGGCGCGTGGGGAGTTGCAGCAGGAGGGGGGCTTCACGGGTGGGGACCGCGTGGGGGGGGTGCAGCAGGCGGGGAAGTATGAGGCCTGTGCAGTTGCACTTGAGGCAGCTCGTGAGCGGGATCTGCAGGGAGGTGAAGCGTTGTAATGGGGAGAAGGTTGCAGGGGGAGCGGGATTTGAGGGTTATAATGTGTGTCGGTTACAGTGCCAGGGGATTGTACTGGAGGAAGGGGGGGCGCAACTTTAAAGGATACATCTATGGTGGTGTCGGGTTTCATTGGGGATGGGAATTGAAGGCATGAACACTGCAGTGGGGTGCAGGTTGGTATAGGGTGTGGATGAGGAAAGCAGAGTGCGAGGGGTGGGGGTATGAGGAAGACATGCAAGGGGTGATGAGGAGAGGGTGCTCTGTATATAAGATATTTATAATTAATAATGTCCCTACATGAAATATCTCTGCAATTAAATGTTCTCTATTTAGGCAATATGGAGAAAAATGGTAAAGAGAACCACAATGGGCTCCCTGGTCACCGTGTCAAGGTAAAGTGGTCTCGCACACTTACTAGACAAATGCATTTTACTTGGCTTGATCATACGAGGACTATTAGGCTCTATTTGTTCACTCCACAAATTATCAGTGATAATTATCGCTGACTCTTCATCAAATAGGTTCCCCTTTTTTCTTGAAGTATTATACTCTGACACAGGGAATATTCTCCAAGCTACTCTGTCAGTAGCTCACTGCTGTGGAGACTTAGCCACCTGGAATACAACTTGTACAGCTTCTACAGACTGCTTCTGCATGCTGTTAGTCTTAAAATGTTGTTTTCTTGTGGGGTGGCAGCCAGAATTGTGATATGAGTCTTTAAATCTCTAAGACTGTGAACATCATTTTGGGATATAGTGATAGGAATGTTTCAAGCAAGACACAAGAAGTAATTCTTCCACTTCACTCAGCATTGATAAAGCCTCAGCTGGAGTATTGTGTTCAGTTCTGGGCATCGTACTTTGGGAAAGATGTGGACAAATTTGGGACAAACTGGAGAAAGTCCAGTGGAGAGCAATAAAAATGTTTAAAGGTATAGAAAATAGATCTATGAGGAAAGATTGAAAAAATTGGACCTGTTTAGTCTAGAGAAGAGAGGGGGATACAAGTCTTCAAGTGTGTAAAAGGTAGTTAGAATGAGGAGGGTGATAAATTGTTCTCCTTATCCACTGAGGACAGGACAAGAAGTAGCGGGCTTAAATTGAAGCAAAGGAGATTTAGGTTAGATATTAGGAAAAACTTCCTAACTGTAAGGGTAGTTAAACAATGGAACAAATTGCTTAGGGAGGTTGTGGAATCTCTGTCTTTTAAGAACAGGTTTTAAGAACAAGAATACCTGTCAGGGTGGTCTAGATAATACCTAGAGCATGTCTACAGTATAAAATTAAGTTGACTCAAGTTAAGTCAATGTACAGCCACTGCAGTAATTAAAGCAGTGTTTCATGTCCACACTGTACTCTTTCTGTCCTCAGTGCACGTCCTCACCAGGAGCACTTTCTACCGGCTTAACTGTGTGTGGCATTATGGCACAGTGATAGCCGGGCCCCCCAGCGATGTAAGTAACGCTGCGTCTACATGGACGCTGCGTCGACCTAACTTCATCAATCTAAGCGCTACGCCTCTCACGGAGGTGGAGTTATTAAGTCGACGTAGTGGGCAACTGACATCAGTGCTACCTTTTAGTGTAGATGCTTACAGAGTTAGGTTGATGAGAGCTGCCTTATGTCGACCTAGCTCTAGTATAGACTAGGCCTTAGTCCTGCCTCAGTGCAGGGGACTGGACTAGATGACCTATCAACGTTCCTTTCAGTCTGACAATTCTATGATTTTATGATATCATCCTTTTTTAACTCTTAATGGGTATATTAATTGAGTATAATGGAGCTAATTAGTCCATGCACATGTAGGAAAAAACACTTGCCTGCTTGTATTAATAAGTGGACAGGACCAAGGAATAAACTACAGGAAAAGCAGAACTTCTAGTATGTTGTACTTGCCTCTACTGTAATTAAATGTGTTGGGTTTTTTAGACTCTACCCACTATTGGGGATGGTCCAAAACGGCTCCCTGTGCATCAGCAGCATCCTCAGAATCGGGTACCTGGAGGTGGAGTTCAAGCACAGCGTATTTTGTGTCCTTCAAATTTGGCTCAGCGAGTTCCTGTACAGTCACGGGCTCAAAAATCTGCGCTGTCAAACCAGAAACCGTCTCAAAACCAGCTGATGCAGCAGCCTCATCCAACTTCTCTAGTTCAACCAATTTCTAGGCCTCAGGCTCCAAGTAAAAACAACGAGGAACCTCCACAGACCTCACTATCTGGTAAATATAACTGTGCAAATAAATGTTTCATCTTCAATAATCTGCAGTCAACTGCAGCATATTAACTAAATCAGCATATATTCTTCCTGCATGCATAAGAGATTGTCTAGTTTCACCTTGAGCCATAATCCTTTTCTATTATTTTTATTATCATAGCACCTGAGAATCCTAATTATGGACCAGGACTCAGCTGGGTTAGGTGCTGTACAAGAACAGAACAAAAAGACAGTCCCTGCCCAAAATACCTTGCAATCTACAAGAGAATGCTTTACTAATGGGAAGACCAGTTAGAAGGGTACTTCAGACTTGTACAGAAAGTTTTCCTGAATTAAAAAATCCCTTGTAGCTGTGACGCACTAACTAATGTGATGCTGCTTACTCTTTCGTAGGCCAGATTAGTAGTTTATTCATATGAGACTAATATAGTGGTCACTGATGCTCAGATACCATGGTAATGGTTGCAGTAGGAGAAACAAAGGGCTTGGCTACACTTGCGAGTTACAGCACATTAAAGGAGCCCCGGGCGCACTAGCTCACTACCCGTCCACACTGGCAAGGCACGTAGAGCGCTTTGACTCCATGGCTACAGCGCTCCTGGTACTCCACCTTGGTGAGTAGAATAACATTTGATGCGCCCCAGCGTCCGTGTGAACGAGGTGTTGCATTACGGTGCTCTGATCAGCCTCTGGAAAGGTCCCATAATCCCCTTAAGTCAAGTGGCCACTCTTGTCATTGTTTTGGATATGCCCTTTGAAAGCTCCGTTTGACAGCCGGCATGCTTATCTGCTCCGAGACAAAGCAACCATTACTACGGAATGCTGTTGGGGTGGGTGGGGAGGTCTGCTGCTGTCTGAATTTACAAGACAGCATGCTGACATGCTCTCAGCCCCCCCAAAACTCACTCTCTCTTTCCCCTCACATACACATAACACACTCCGTCACCCCTCCCCCCATTTGAAAAGCAGGTTGCAGCCACTTGCATGCTGGGGTAGCTACCACAATGCGTGGCCATTGCAAGAGCTGCTAACGTGGCCATGCTGGTGCGCTGTCAGCTGTCAGTGTGGACAGACTACAGCACTTTCCCTACTGCGCTCTACGAAGGCTGGTTTAGCTCAAAGTGCTCTACATCTGCAAGTGTAGCCATGCCCTAAATAGGTTCAGGCTGTCCCTGAAGACTGAGCCTGGCTTGTATGCAAAACTTGGGAACCGGATTGCTTCCAAAATGATTTTTTTCAGACAGTAGTGGCAGTTGTGTTTATGAACTATAGTTATGAAGGTGTTCAATTCTTTTTATGTGTAGCAAAAAACCTTGAAGCAGAAGGGACATCCGTCCAGAAAAATGAAGAAACTAAAAAGTAAGTCCGTGGGTATGTTGCCATTGATGGTTGTGGGGCCAGGGTTTCACTCTTTGTATTTAGGACTAAATAATATAGCAATCTGGATGCAAAATATTTTGTGACTTAATACACAACTATTGTTTTGTAGCCCATTCATTATCAGGAATGCTGTCTCTGCATTTGTAAATACCACAAAATATTTTGGAGCTATGAATATGAGATCCTAGAACTTCATGAAAGTATATCTTTAATCTGTTTCATGACCTGATAAACTATGAAAGCCTTTGCTCTTGAAGGTTGTTTAAAAAAGGAAAATCTGCATACTTTTTAGCCAAAAAAGAACTACGCTTTTTATTTAAGAAGCTATTCTGAGCAAAGATTTTTTTTTTTCCCTTGTATGGAAAACCACAACTTAATGGGATTTTTTTCCATGAAGCTGGACAAGAATAATATTTTGAAACTAAATGCAAAATGCCTCTTTCCAGACTCAAATCTTCTGCACATATACATGAACATAGGAAGAAAATGTATTAATAGCATGTGCAAGACAGAGTTGTTATGGCTCAGCTTGCAAGAGCATGCATACTAAATTAGGTGCATACACTCTGGTATATCCAAACCACTAATATGTGCACACCTTGATTTGTGTGCACAAATTGGGCATTTGTGTCCATGCATGCTTTTATCTCGGCACAGTCAATCTGGCCATGTACATTATTCCCTGCACAACTGAAGATTTGGATACAGAAGTCTGAAAAGAGAACTGACCCTTACATATCGTGTTCCTTTTCCAAAAGATAGGTTTGCATTTCTTGGGTGACTGGCCCTAGGAGGGGGGGGGGGAATACTTGGGGCCAGATTTTGATCTTGGTTAAATTGGTATAAATGTGGAGTTATTCTGGGACGTTACCCCAATGTATCAAGAAATTCTAGTCCCTGGTCTGACTTCTAGCAACTTAAAACTATTTAACTTTTTCATAGAAGGCAGTGGTGTCTTGATGACTTCGAAATTGGCCGTCCCCTGGGGAAAGGAAAGTTTGGAAATGTGTATCTGGCTCGTGAAAAGCAAAGTAAATTTATCCTAGCGCTGAAGGTGTTGTTTAAAACACAGCTGGAGAAAGCAGGAGTAGAACATCAGCTGCGGCGAGAAGTAGAAATACAGTCTCATCTTAGGTAAAATTTATCTAAAACTAGTTTTTTAGATATGCTTCCAGAGAACAGGAGAGACACAATGGAATCCAACTATCTCCTGACCCTCAATTAAAGGAGGCAGGTAGGAATATCTTGTGAAGTTACTCTTTCGGGATGGCCTGGGCAAACCAGTCTCCTGTGTCACTTATATGATATTAGGGCAGGCTCTCTAGTTTTTGTACAGTGCCAAGCATTTTCTTGATATCTAACCAAGACATCTTACAGACTATCACATGTGCGGAGCTTGCAATATGAATCTACAGGTCAGGTTTTTATGCTTTGCCACGCCAACCTCTCAAAGCAGCAAGTCAATTGCATGTCTCTGTATTTTATCCTGACCCTTATGCAACACATTAGGAAACAATTAAAGGAATTGGCCTTACAAACACACCCTGTTGTCAAATATTATATAAGGGGACTTCTCCCACTCAGTGCTTAGTTTTAGATGGCACAAGTCTGTACTGCTCCTTTAAATGTTCCTTAAACTTTCTAGTCTTCTACGTTCTGGAGTGGGGGGAATATTTAACATCCCTGAGGCTATGGCTACACTACAGAGATTACAGCGGCATAGCTGCACCGATGCAGTGCTGCTAGTATAGACACTCTAAGCTGATGGGAGAGAGCGCTCCCATCGACTTAATTATTCCAGCCTCCACAAGAAGCGGTAGCTATGTCGGCGGGAGAAGCTCTCCCGTCGACATAGCACTGTCCACACTGGCGCTTAAGTCGGTATAACTTGTTGCTAAGAGGGGTGGCTTATTCACGCTCCTGAGTGACCTAAGTTATACCAACATATACTTTAATCTTGGTAGCCTGGTTGGGAAGGCTGTCTAAAGAAGTGAGGTACACAGATAAGATGTCTCTGAAAAGCTATATAAAGACGGGAGGAGGGGGAGCTTAAACAACCTTTGCTCAATTGAGGAAAAAGGAAAGGAAGTTAAAAATATGCACTCTACAGTTCTGGAGTTGCTAGAGCTTAATTACTAGCCTAAAAGCACTAAGATATACAGCAGGCTTGCCAAACAGAAGCACTCTGAGGTGAAATGCTACAGAACTACACTGAAGAAATTTCTTGAATGCAATAGCTAGCAGACATAAAAAAAAAAAAAGTGTCTACAAAGTAAAATCAATCAAAAGGGCCTTTCTATTCTAAAGCTGACATGTGCTTTGTCACTAGTGTAAATTATAGGGAGTGATAGTTCAGTAAAATGTTAGACAGACAGCTAGCAGTCTAGCTCCTCCAGGGCATGACACTAGTAACTACATAACATCTATATAGATGACCCCCGTTTTTCCCCCCCGCACCCCCCAAAAAAAACAACAGTATTTTGTTTGTCTGTGTAGAGATGTCTTCTGGTAGAAAAATATACACATTTTCTTGCAGGCATCCCAATATTCTCAGGCTATATGGCTACTTCCATGATGCCACAAGAGTCTACCTAATTCTAGAATATGCACCTCGTGGAGAAGTCTACAAAGAGTTGCAGAAGCTAACCAAGTTTGATGAGCAGAGAACTGCTACTGTAAGTGTCTCTAGTGTTTTTTATCATCCACCAACTTTTTGCAAATGCAGCTATCTGAAGCATAAAGTTTAGACCTTTAGACCAAAATCTGACACTAAGTACATGAGTGCATCTCCACTGAAGTCAATGCATTTGGTAACTAAGAGCAGAACTGATTTTAATCTTTAGTTTTCAAACTAGATATTTAGGAATAGTCTGGAAATTTAGTCAGTACGTGCATCATGACAGTTCACTGTTGGCTGCTACTTTAGGGTCCTAGACATCTCAAGTAATTACAGAGGAGGGGAGGGTGCTGTAGAGCAGGGGTTCTCAACATTTTTCTTTGAGGCCCCTCCAACCTGCTATAAAAACTCCAGGACCCACCTGTGCCACAACAACTGTTTCCCTGCATATAAAAGGCAGGGCCAGCATTAGGGGGCAGCAAGCAGGGAAGTTGCTTGGGGCCCTGTGAAGCTAAGTTGCTCAGGCTTCAGCTTCAGCCCTGGGTGGCAGGGCTTGGAACCTCAGGCTTCAGCTCCATGCGGTGGGGCTTTCGCTTTCTGCCCTGGGCCACAGCAAGGCTAATGCCGGCCCTGCTTGGCAGATCCCCTGAAACCTGGTCCAGGGCCCCGCCCCGAGCCCTCGTTGAGAATCACTGCTGTAGAGTACAGCACTAAATAGTCAAAGGGACTTAAAAGGGTGAAATAACAGAAAGTGTTAAGATAGACCTTATTGGGATGAAACTGACGACACTGCCAATTTCACAATGGATGTCTAGACACCAAGTTCTCTAACAGTTAAGCTAAGGAGGTTACTATGTCTTTAATATATACTATCTCATGGGATCACTCTTTACAGTACATGACAGAATTGGCAGATGCTCTATCATACTGTCATTCAAAGAGAGTGATTCATAGAGACATCAAGCCAGAAAACTTGCTGCTTGGTTCTAACGGAGAGCTGAAGATTGCTGACTTTGGATGGTCTGTGCATGCTCCATCATCTAGGTAAGAACTTGGACACTACGTACCCTATCATCTCTTGATACAGCACAAAGCTTCATGGCTCTAAATAAAATCTTAATATGTATTAAAGAACATACACTAATTGAGGAAGGATGGTGCATAGAGATTGAATCACACAACTGCAACCAGGGCTTTGGAGTGGAGCCCGGAGCTGGAGTGCAGACCAGTAGGTTTTTGCCTGAAGCTACAGCGGCGCAATTAAAAAATGTGATTGCTTCAAATCTCTGCCTGCAACTTGCCTAGAAATATGCATACTATATCACGAGAACCCCAAAACTGGTTGGTTTGCCCAGTTTATTTACAGGTCACTATCATACCTTCATCCCAATCCCCTTCAATGTGTTGGTGCAGAGTGTAGCAAGAAAGCACTGTTTTAGTGTATTTGGAGCCTTGCATGCCTCTAGGGAGAACAGTAGGATTTCCGTTGTTAATTCTCAAGAGCAGGGGTTCTCAAACTTTTTCTTTGAGTCCTTCCAACAGTCTATAAAAATCCCACGGCCCACCTGTGCCACAATAACTGGTTTTCTGTATATAAAAGCCAGGGCCGGTGTTAGGGGGTAGCAAGCAGGGCAATTGCCTGGGACCCCGTGCCACAGGGGCCACCTGCAAAGCTACATTGCTCAGGCTTCAGCTTCGGGTGGCAAGACTCAGGGCGCCAGGCTTCAGTTCCATGCAGTGGGGCTTCGGCTTTCTGCCCTGAGCTAAGTTCCCTCTAAGCTGCGCAGCTGCCTATTAGGCGCTGCTCAGGGCTGCAGCGGGGAGAGATGCCTCTCCCAAAGCCCTGGACCTGCCATGGTGCCCCAGCCCCAGACCTGCTGCGGCTGGGGGACAGGCACCCTAGCCCAGCCCCAAACCTGCTGGGGGACAAGTGCCCTGACCCAGCCCGTCCTGGACTTGCTGCGGCTGGGAGAGAGGTGCCTCTCCCCACCATAGCCCCGGGGAGCCCCACTGCACCCCAGACCCCTCATCCTCACTCCAGAGCCCACACTCCCAGCCGGAGCCCTTCCTCCCGGACCTCTGCCCCAGGCCTGAGCCCCTTGTCCTTGGGCTCAGCCCTGAGCCCCCCTCACACTCTGAACCCCTCGGCCCCACCCCGACACATGAATTTTTTGTGCACCAATATGTAGATGATGTGTCATACATCACCTCCATATTGGTGCACATAAAATTCATTCCGCACATGGGTGGGAAAAATTAAAGGGAACACTGGCCCT
This sequence comes from Chrysemys picta bellii, assembly GCF_011386835.1. Classification (NCBI taxonomy): domain Eukaryota; kingdom Metazoa; phylum Chordata; order Testudines; family Emydidae; genus Chrysemys; species Chrysemys picta. Next base: position 42,839,505 of record NC_088803.1, on the reverse strand, counting down.
GAGTCCCAGCAAGTCTTAACACTGGCCCTACTTGGTGCCCCCCTGAAATCTGCTCGTGGCTCCCCAGGGGGCCCCTGGTTAAGAACCACTGCTCAAGTGTACAGACCTGCCCCCTTTGTCATTGTCCAATGTGTGAAACTTGAAGTGAGCTCTTTGGAGTAAAGGGAGCATCAACTACTATGTGTACTTATGCACTTCCTTGTGTAACACAAGTTATCAGTACAGATGTTGCCCTCAAGATGGGGGTCTAAAAGTTAATATTCTACTTGTATGAACTTGATAGTTAAGTATAAGAGAAACTAGAATTTGTGGGTGGAAGCTGGTACTATCAAAGTAACTTTGAGTGACTTAGAAATGGAGAATGCTGCTGCATAAAGACCAAACTACAGTTTCTTTATGAAGCCATTTGTATGTGTTTTAGGAGGACAACTCTTTGTGGTACACTTGACTACTTGCCTCCTGAAATGATTGAAGGGAGAACACATGATGAAAAGGTGGATCTCTGGAGCCTGGGGGTTCTGTGCTATGAATTTCTAGTAGGGAAACCTCCTTTTGAGGCAGAGACATATCAGGAAACTTACAGAAGTATTTCAAAGGCAAGTATTGGGTCACTTTCACTTCTTCCTCCTAAGTCACCTATTCAGTGATATTAAATAGATATGGGGTGATAAAACTGAAATGTGTTTTTTCTCAACTAATTACAGGAAGGAAAATGGGGCCTCAATTTCCTATGGTTTCCCATGGCTAAGCAAAGAGCAGCCTAGCAGCTCTGATCCATCAGGAATTACCCTGATTTTATCTAAATCAATCTTTGGAGAAGGCTGGATTCTTCTCTTAATATGGGCTGTAGCCCAGTGTAAATTAACGTACAAGCCACAGCAAAACTTGTACTGTCAGTGGGAGGTGTGCATAAAAATCAATGTAGTAAATAACATTCAGTTACCTGTAACTTTGTTCAATACACTGTTGCTACATTCATCATCCCTCTGAGGGAAAATAGTCACTTTTAGGACCACTACTTTCTGCCCTTTGTTTCTCTTCCTTCTCCTACACCAGGACTTCCCCTCCCTTTCCCTTTTTCTCTTTTCCCTACAGTAATTCCCATTTTTTTCTCCTCCAGAGGCTTCTCTTATCCTTTTTTCCATTTCAGCTACTAGAAATGATGAGCGATTGAATAGTTGAATTTGATATTTAGATTTACCCTAGTTTCATGGGAGCATTGTGTCGAATTTGTAACTTGGTCAGTGTTTCAGGCTGCACAAAGGCTTCTACTTCACATATGAAAGGTTGCTTTAGTAATTATGAGGACAACAAAATTTCTAGCTCAGTGTCTCACACTGAATTGGTTCACATACCACCTTCTTAAAAATCATTGTGAAGTGAATGGATGGAACATGCAGCTTATGTACCCCCAGTGCTACATATACCACATTTGGGGGATTCTTGGTTTTACTCCTGGGGGAATTCTGTGCCACTGCACAATGCAGAATTTTGCAGAAATTAATGTGTGTAGAATTTCCTTTCCCCCACAGAAATTGGCTGCAGTGTTGCCAGACCCAACAGAGCCCAGCTTGCGCATAGAAGACACTGTTGGGGGGAGCTAGAGGGTTCCTGGCAGCTGCAGTTCCCCATGTGCCCTGAGGGAAGGAGACCGCAGTATGCAGGAAACTCCACACAAGCCTAGGACCCACCATCAGGCTGTTTCTCTTGCTGAATCCCTGGGCTCTGAGTAGGGGGACCAGATGTCCTGATTTTATAGGGACAGTCCTGATATTTGGGGCTTTTTATTATATGGGCTCCTATTACCCCCCACCCCCATCCCGATTTTTCACACTTGCTATCTGGTCACCCTAGCTCTGAGGGTCTCTGGGCTGGGGGGGCCACAGCTGGGCTCTGGGGTGTAAGAGGGTGAGGGTGTGGGCTGGGGGGGCCCCATGGCTGGGATTTGGTGAGGAGGGGGTGTGGGTATCTGGCCACCCGGCTGGGCTGTGGGAGTGGGCAGAGAAACAGGAACTGAGCTGTCATAGGGATTTCTTTAACTCTCTACTCCTGGGGGAAAATTTTGTCTGTATTGTTACAGACATGCTTGCTGACAGATATTTTGAAATAAATTACCAAAATAATTGAAACTGATGTGATCATGTAGTGTTATTTTGACTCAACATTTGCAGAATTATAAAATATTGTGCACAGAATTTTTAATTTTTTTGGTGCAGAATTCCCTCAGGAGTAACCTGGTTTGGTTCTGTATAGTTGAAATGTGACATGAGGCTAGGGAAAAAAATCAGTCAGATCTCATGTATGGGCTGACTGATAACACTCTTCTAAACTTTCCTTTGGCTCATCTGCATCCCAGTATTTTCTGCTTTACTCCCTGTACAACTACAAACAATTTCTAACACCTGGAAATGTTAGTTCTATATTATTTACCACTAGAATAGTAACTTATTGCTTGTTTTTAGGTGGAATTCAGATTTCCTCCTTTTGTATCAGAGGGAGCTAAGGACTTAATTGTAAAGCTCCTGAAGCATAATCCATACCAGAGGCTGCCACTGAAAGACGTGCTTGCACACCCATGGATTACCACAAACTCTACAAAACAACCAAGCAGCCGGAAGAGTGAGGCTGCTACCAGTAACAGAACGCCGTCTTAGCAAGGTGTCCCTTTCATACTATAAACAATCTCAAATGAACCATAAACAAAAGGAGAGCCTTGTAACCATGACTACTGTAATGCAGCCAGGAAAGGTTGCTTGCAATGAGACTTTAATAAAAGACCTGCTAATTAAAACAGACTGGGGGAAGCGGGGAACAATTCAGTTGTGTGAGCTATTTACCATTTTAAACTCTTTCCTATTGTAATGGAGAAAACTTTTTTATATATATATTGAGAGCAGTTTGACAAGAAGTGCACTCAAAGAAGTTGATAGAATATTAGCCAACATACTTGAAGTCCAGTTTGCATATGGGTCATATACATTGAGGTGAGGCAAAGCTAAATCTTGTGTTCTTGCCAAGGGCCCTATGATGTGAACAGTCTTAATTTTTGGCTCATGCTTTCTAATAGCAAGAGACAGTTGTGGTTCTGGATATCTGTCATGGTCAAATAGTGCAATAATCCTTGAGTTACCTGCATTCTAATTTATTGGGCTGCTAAGGTTATCAGAAATGTGCAGTGATCTGAAGCTGAGTGGAAAAAGATGAATGTGACTCTTCATAAATGTGTCCTAATAATTGTGTGCATTTCTTGCTTCTGTGTACTCTTTGGCCTGTTGTTGTCTTGAGGGGTGAGGCACTTGACATTTGTTAAATAAAGACTTGTTACATTCTGACAGGATGGTAAGATTTTCTTTATTGCACATACTGCTGGACCTATTAGACAACATTCTTAAACCAGAAAATTATAGCAAAATGTATCAAACTAAATGTAGACACTTCCTATTCTATGAAACATGAGAGCCTGATCTTAAAGACGTTAGTATGTTTTGTAGAGCCTAATGACTTGACTTTACAGTTCCATGGAGGGTCATCAGCAATCACTTCAAATCTTTATTCAGCTAAATTATTGGTATAACTGCTGTAAGTCCAGTGTTGAGGTAAAGAGTGAGGTGTAGGAGTAGGCTAATAAGAATTCTTTTAAAACAAAACTACCCTGTTTCCCCGAAAATAAGACAGTGTCTTATATTACTTTTTGCTCCCAAAGATGCGCTAGGTCTTATTTTCAGGGGATGTCTTATTTTTCAATGAAGAAGAATACGGTACACATTTTTGCCTTATTATCGGGGAGGTCTTATTATCGGGGGGATGCCTTATATTACAACGAGAGGCAAAACTGTAAGTAGGCCTTATTTTCGGAGGATGTCTTATTTTCGGGGAAACAGGGTAGCTTTCCATAACTACCATGGAAGCATTTTTACTAGTTTAAAGTAACCCTTGCAGCACTGTAACTGTCTACATCAATTTACATGACTTAATCTGTGTATGGGCCTGTCTACACAAGTTTAAGGACCCACCTGTTTTAAAAACAAGTTACAAAAACCTCTGCCCTAACCAGCATAGGGAACAGCAATGAAGGGGTGTGTGTGTCAGCCTGAAGTGGCAGGTTTTAAAAATGTGAGTACAAGGAAGGTGGTTAATGCTGAAATGTCAAACTCCACAAAATTTGGTATCCTTAATCTAGAGGTAATAAACTCATGTTAATTTTCCTTTGCATGTAGTCATGCTGCCAGGAAAATCCAAAACCTGAGGTGGAAAGAGGTACTAGTAGCAGCCTGTTTATGGGTCTCTGGTTCTTTGTCTAAAGTTTCTGTATTGAATTAACTAAGGTAGTAGAAAAAGAAGCTCAAAGTGCTTCAGCCCACTACTGTGGATACAGTAAACAAGACTTCCATACGTAAAGGTGAGCAGTGAGGCCCTGAATGACCTCTATGGTTAGAAGTGGGCTAATCTCTCCTGTTCAGTTTCCAATGAAGCGTCTCAGACTGCATCCTCAGAAGGGAATAAAAGTACAGTCTAGTTTTAATGTGTCAGTATGTACAGAAGCACTAGTAGGGAGCCTGTGGAATTTATTTTTTCCAAGATGCCACTGAATTAGGGATCTTGTTTAAGTGCCCTGCTGGGACATGCCTATAGTTGCCTCTTGCTCTTTAGCCTTCCTCATAAAGTGAGTTAATAGGTTCCCAGAACATATTCCCTGCATTGTTTCATAAAGCTGGGCAGCACTAGAAAGCCGTCATTGAAGTCCAGCTTGCAGCTAAGGTACAGCTAAACAAGTATAGGCTGGTGAGCTAAGCATCTTGGAGATAAGGGGAGAAGCTGAGCTCAGGAAAGCAACTCAAGTGACTAGTTCTTTTCTTGGGGCACACAACAGGGAAGAGGTTCTGAAGATCACTTAAGCAGTAATGCAGAAGTCCAGACAGTGGTCCCAGCCCATTATAGAAAATTAATCTAGGATTTTTTGATCAAGTATTTTCTAGCTATGATCCAATTGCTACTCCTGGGTGAACTCTGTGCCAAAAAATGAAATTCTGTGCACAATATTTTAAATTTTTGCAAATTTTGTCAAAACAACACTAGATCACAGTACTTTCAATTTGGTAACTTATTTCAAAATAACTGTCAGCAAGTAATATAGAGAGAAAAAATTCCCCCAGGAGCAGAAAGTTAAAGAACCCCCTATAACAACCCAGTTCCTGTTTCTCTGCCCCTTCCCTGAGCCCAGCTGGGTGGCCAGAAACCCACACCCCCTTCCCCTGCCCCCAGAGCCCAGCCATCAGGCCCCCTAGCCTAGATGCCCACACCCCCTCCTCACCAAAGCCCAGCCATGAGGGTCCCCCAGCCCACATACCCAACCTCTTACCCCTCAGAGCCCAGGAATCCCAGAGGAGAAACAACCTGATGGTGGGTCCCAGGCTTGTGTGGAGTTTTCTGCACACTGTTGTCTCCTCAGGGAACCACAGCTGCTGGGAACCCTCAAGCTCCCTCCCTCTCCCCCACCAGGCAGTGTCTTCTATGTGCAAGCTGGGCTCTGCCAAGTCCAGTAGCAGCTACCACCACTGTAGCCAATTTCTGTGGGGGAAATTCTGTGCGCACAACATTTCTGCAAAATTCTGCATTGCAGAGGTGCTGAATTCCCCCAGGAGTAAACTGCATGTGATGGGGCAAAATGGGAAAAGGATATTATAGGGGAAAAAATCATGTTGCCACAGGATTGATCCTGCAGTGAGTATACACAGGACCCCGTATTCAACAATTTTAGTGGGGATCTGCAATCGCTGGTCCACACCTATGATTCTCAGTCTTCACTTTTACAAGATGCAGTGATGCAACTCTACTTAAGTACTGCTGTTTCACATGCAATAGATTTTTCCATTGCACCTTCCGTTGGTGTTTTGGAGTACTGCAGTTTTTGCAATTGTATACATATGACTTAGTTTATGGAATTGCAATGTATACAAGCCTAAGATATTTCTTACTGGAAAATAAGTAAACAACTAGAAGGGAAAAATATTTTATTATATTTTCTACCAGTGTTGACAGTTCTATAAGACCTTTACTACTATTTCACACACTAATTGTTTTCAAGCTTACAAATGATTCAGAAATTCAAAATATATTCTTGATTTAAAATAACTTTTTTCCAGTGTAATCTAAACAAAGGTTGCAAATGACAGTTTTTACAACCAGATTTGTCTAATTCAGAGGTCAAAAATAGTGTCTCAGTTTGATTTAAAAGGGACAAGTGCAGTTTAATTACTTCACTCAGCAAATGAAATTAACTTTTAAAATGTAAGCAGTGTGTGGTATGCTGGTGATTTTTAAAGTGAGCATTGTTTCCAGAAACCACAAAATCATGACTGCATTACAGGAAGTAACTTATAGAAGGACTGGAATGCTACTTGTTTTTCTAATAGTGATAATAGAAAAATACACATTTTACTTAGAAATGAAAGAATAAAGTGATGTGACACTTTGAATACTTTAAAAAGTAGAATTTTTTGTATCTTGCTATATCATTAATATCAAAAAGTGACTGCAACAGTACTCAAAATCAGAGAACTCTCTATGAAGCAATAAAGAGCCCATCAGAGAAAATGACTCTATTAGAAATAATTATGGGAAAGGGAATAAAACCAAAAATGTTTCCTTTAAAAAAATAAATAAATCAGTGTTTGACCTTGAGTAGAATGTCTAAATTTCCTTAAAGGCCCCCAAATGTTTCAGCAGCTAGCAAATTGCAGGAGATTAGGGAAGTTACTGTTAGGAGTTAACAGTGCAACAACCCCACCACCACCTTCAATGGTTACTTAAAGATATTTCAGTTTTATCCAGAAAGTCCATTATTCAGTAGCATCACCAGAAGGCAATTTCAATAAAAAAAAAGTCAAAACATTCCAGCAATTAAACTAAAATAAAATGTAAACTCTGCTTGATAAGTTGGTTTCAGGGTTACTTATGAACTCAATCATAAACGAGCTTACACACCACTGCAGGGATGTGAGGCACCCCATTTTGCCTCGCACAGACTATCTGTGTCATGGGTCACAATACAAGAGGGAATGCAGCCACCTAGGAGCAGCTAACTCTCCTGGCCAGGCAGTGAGCCAGCCAGAGCAGCAGAACAGGTGCAGATGGTGATTTAAGCTACATTAGAAAAAAGGCGGGCACAGCTTACATCTCCCATGGAACAAAGAGGAAGCAGGGACCACACTGCAACTCTTAGTCACAATATGGCCACTGCTCCTGGGGTAGTGCAGTTATATGCTGCCCCTTACTCAGGGCAGCTTGCAAGCTGCCACTCTAGCCCTAAGTCATCAAAATCCCTTGAGGCGTACACAATAACTTATTTTGGGCACTCTGTATTGCATAGCTATATGTACATACTAAACTCCACGTGATGATAGGAACATTGTCACAGTAATAAAATTTTTAAGAAGCAATTTTCAACCAATTATTTAAAAGTTAATGATAATGCAATTTTGACAGATCCTTAGTTCTTTGCACTTCCCTCAGCTTGGAGGGTGAAGCTAAACTAATCAGTTTATAGCCCATTTCACTTGCATGATGCTGCAGTGTTCGTTTTTCCCAACACTGCAGAGGAACATCCAGATAAAGCTACTGAAAATATTTCTATTTCATTTTGTAATTAAAAAAATCTAAATCTTGGGCCTAAAACTACTACTAAGTGCTCATTTAAATCAATCTCACTTAGGGCAGGTCTACACTACCGGGTTAAGTCGACCTAAGTTACGCAACTCCAGCTATGTGAATAATATAGCTGGAGTTGATGTAGCTTAGGTTGACTTACTGTGGTGCGTACACTGCGCTGGGTCGACAGGAGAAGCTTTCCCATCGACTTACCTTATGCTTCTCGTTCTGGTGGAGTACTGGAATCTGTGGTCGATTTAGTGGGTCTTCACTAGACCTGCTAAATCAATCCCCAGTAGATCGATTGCTGCATCGATCCACGGTAAGTGTAGACATACCCTTGACTTCACGGTGATGCTTCTGCAGTGCAAGAGCAATGTAGCACATTGGTAAGTGTTTGGAATTTACTGCAGAGATCAGAACTAAGCTTTTTTTCTGTTCACATTAAAATAGTTAATATACACCCCCATAGTAGCTAGCTCAGACCTGCAGATTTCTTGGCTTGATGAATTATAGACATTGCAGCAGTTTGTAGAAACATGCCATATTGAGTTGTGAACAGCAAGCCAAATGGACAACTCAAACATCTAAGGAAATAGCACTTAGAAATGGTATCTGACATGAGCTACGCAATAAAGTCTTAAAAGTGTAGATCACTCCCATATTAAGTCTTTATGTTAGTTTAATATAAGAATCAAGTAACTAGCTGGTGCACTCAACAGTCTGCAGAATTATAGCATGTGGACTTCAGGAATGTATATGAGCTTCTTCTGCAGGGGTTGAGAACCTGCTACAGCTCAGTTCCAGTTATAGATATGCCTGCTAATACAGGGCCTGATCCACCACATCGAAGCCTATCGGAGTCTTGCCACCCACTTCAATGGGTTTTGGATCATGCCCACAGACTGAAATTGTGGTCCCCTTGAAGTCAGTAACAAAACTTCCATTGACTTCAGGGAAGTCAGGATTTCACTCAAATAGTCTATAGGTCTCTAGTATAAATAAAATTGGCTAGCAGCTTGCTCTACTGGAACCAGGAGACAGCTTTTAAGTGATGCTCAGCATCCATACAACTTAGAAGTATGGAAGTACAGCATGGCCAGAGTGTCTTTTCAGAGCAACAAATTATTTTAAAGGGGCAGCAGATAAATACTAAGCACTGAGTTTGTGTATCAAAAGAGGCAGTCACATGATAGGACAGAGTATGCTTCAGAGAATAATTAAATGGGGATTCAACCTTAGTTTAGTTCCTGAAATACACTATTATGAATTAGTGCGGCACTGTAGCAAGTGTGTTTCACCAAGAAAAAAGTAAGGCCTAAAAGGCTGAGCTGTAAAGATTCTAAGATGTACTTTCTAAACAGTTTCCTCATTGGTAGGTAAGTGCTTATGTTATCACTTGCAGGAGTTTTCAGATACCATTTTAACAAAGTTCTCAAGGGAAGAGAAGGAAAGGAAAGTAGATATCAACATTTTCCTGAAAGAAACATTTACCTGAAAAGACAAGTCAAAAAGGCAAGATGAGATCACTATTAACATGAGTCCAAATAGGGTAACTGCAGTTGCACAGCACTTTAAAAAGCTATATGAACATGACTTTTTTTTTTTTAAACAATAAGATTTCATCATGGGTTTGAGGCAGGAGGTTTGAAGAAACCAATCTTACGGAAATATCGGACAAGGAATGGCACAGAAACTAAGGTAATGCTGATTCGGACTGGAGCAAACACCTTGTGAATAGCGTAGGCCAACACAAATGTGCTTGTACCAGCAGCCACTTTGGATTGCACCAATGCTTCATTGAATCCAAGTTTTAGGAGAACTGCGGTCATGTCCACACCACTGGGGAGGGAAAAAAGGAAAAAAGAATTTATTGTAATTTATTTTTTAAATCAAAAAGTTGTACCAGTTCCCTTATGTTAGTAAAGAAATCTTTTGTTTACTTTAATTAAATTAATGGAGATATCCCATCTCCCAGAACTGGAAGGGACCTTGAAAGGTCGTTGAGTCCAGCCCCCTGCCTTCACTAGCAGGACCAAGTACTGATTTTGCCCCAGATCCCTAAGTGGCCCCCTCAAGGATTGAACTCACAACCCTGGGTTTAGCAGGCCAATGCTCAAACCACTGAGCTATCCCTCCCCCCCTTACTTAGGATAATCTGGGTATTCATGCTCCTGTTCCTTAACTGAACACCTACCTTAGTTATAGCAGAACAGTGTTAACTTTTATGTCATTACTTAAAAAGCAGTTAAGTGTGCCAGATTCTGATTTAACACAATGGATGAGTTTCTAAAATGGAGCCACTCTAGCTTTATACTGCTCTCACTGAGATTAGACTGCAATCTTTCTGACGATTCAGGAGGCTCATGCGGTTTGACATTTCCCTTTTTCTATGTAAATCAAAAACCTAAAGCACAGATGCATTAAGAAATTAAAATTCCAACAAATACAATAAACTGTGATTGACTTAAAGAGGCACCATCAACTAGAAAGCTAATAAATTATAAATTGTAACTTGAGGTATTACATTTGTCTCTGAGCCCTCCCATACCTCCAAGCCAATTTTTGTGGTTTTACAAGTTTTTAATTTTTTTATATATATTTTTCTCCTCCCCATTGCTGTGTGAAAGGCCCACACAACATGCAGAAACTGAAAAAGCACAAAGTGCTGTCAAATGCACAGTGTGATATTTTTGACAATTTCAGATGATGCCTGTTACAAGAGTAGGAAACAACTTTTCAGACTGAAATGTGATATTTTTCCCCTCCCAGGTTGGTGTCCCTATAAAACCAAATACCTTCTCATTCATCCCTCTTTTCTCTGCTTTCACAATTGTATAGCTGCAGCATCAGCCCAATAGTCAGATATGTCCCTTACAGTTAAAAAATAATAAAAATGTAGGGCTGGAAGGGATCTCAAGAGGTCACCTAGACCATCCCCGACAGGTGTATGTCTAACCCGTTCTTAAAAACTTCCAATGACAAGGATTTCACAACCTCCCTAGGTAACATCCCTGTTCTATTATTCTACCTTCTGAATTAAAAAAAATAAATTGGAAGTTTGTAAATAATCTTTAAAAGATTTAAAGTTTAACCAACGTGCAAAATGAAAGACCATCAGTAAATCTGATGTAAGAGAGTAAGACAACAATACACCCATACGTAATGCTGAAAGTTCGCTAATGGAGGAGTAAAAAGGCTGTTTGAATGCTGAATAACTTATGTAAAAACAGAGCAAAGGAAAGAAAGAGGGACTTGTCAACTCCTGCCATCGATCAGTCACGTATACTATTTTCAGTTGTCTAGAATAGGCTCTAAATTCTGGAGTATTTCCCACATGACCTTGCAATGGTCCACTTTTTCCCCACTGCACTTCTCACACTTGGCCATACAATTAGGCTTAGCAGGATTTGATTTATGTCCTTAGTCATTGGTAAGTGTCAATTTCACCTGACACAAAACAAAAAAATAACAAAAAATCCATCAAAAGTTGGCAAATGCACCTAGCACCTGCAGGAATCTGGTGTCACTGGCTTCACAGCCCTGCAGGGAGCCCTCTGCAGTCCTGGTGACTCACTCCCTAGCCAGGAATGCAGAGGTCATCTGTGGGTAGGAGCCATTCAGCAGCTGGGTGGCATCCCCCCCAGCTGGTGGCTTCTCCTCATGACTCTGGCCAAAGGTCTCTGTTCTGCCAAGCCAGGACCACAGCCGCTCCTGCACCTTGTGCCTTCCTGTCTCAGGCCTTTCAGCCACACAGGGAGCCCCCTGCAGCCTTGCTGTCAGAGCTACCCTAACCCTCCCCCTTTTATTCCCTACAAATGTGAAAATTAAAATAGTTAAAAATAAAAAAACGCTTAAAAATAAAAATCAATATTAATTGTCAAACTTACAAAAGAAAATCGAATTCTGCTGTGCCTACATGTAATGGTACATTAATTGTTTTGTAACGGGAGAGTTATGTTTGTGCAGTGCATGAGGGATCTTTGCTGCCATCATGTGCTCTGTTCCTGTAAATAATTATGTACATTTCTAAAAATAGGACATGATCCCACCAAAAGCCATGTACAAACTCCTCTCTCTCTCTCTCTCTCCCCTCCCTAGTTGTCACCCTTCTATTTTTTTTTTAAATCCAGTCCTATATTTGTTTTAATCTTTCTGTTTCTTCTGCAGTTATAGGCAAAATTCTAACTGGTGTCTTTCAAGGAACCTACCAGCCTACATTATTCTTTTGCTCTCCTTTCTTGCATACAAGTGCCCGAGTAGATCTCCAGGGTAATCAGGGCCGGATTTACACCTTACGTGTCCTTAGGCACAGCATCTTTAGCACGCCCCCTGCCTACAGGTGACCTTTGTGTTTTCCGTAAAAAAAAAATATATATATATATATATATATGAAACTTTTAACCCTCTTAATTTTTTAGGTGCCCCTAGGCACATGCCTACTGTGCCTAACTGGAAATCTGGCCCTGAGGGTAATCACCTTGTTTTGGATACAGTTCTGTTTTTATTTGATTTATACTGAATTAAAACAATCTTCAGCTCCAGCACGCAGTGGTGGCTCTCAGATCTACACTGCTCAAGCCAGTGTTTCATTAAAACAGCATGTCCCCAAAATAACGAACATAAACTCCCTTCCGGATGGCTGCATTGGCACACTCCCCATCCTGCATGCCCCCAGGTGTAGAGCAAGGTACATTTTAAATGCAAACCCTCATCTTTACTCTTGCTTGTCTCAACTCAGACTGGTCCCAAATCTGCAACTGCTTCATACATGAATCTCCAGTTGGATGCCATGAGACTTCTGCACATAGAGCAGACACAACATTGGGCCCTGACTAGTCTCAGAAGTTATGTACTACCTCAAAAATCCATGCCTGCTTGATATTTCTTATTTTATACACAAGACTACCCAAGGCCAGAGAGTCTGCAAGAGAATCCACACCTTGAAACAGCCAGGTAGAATATTCCCAAAGACATTAACGAAATTCCAATATGGAATGAAACTCCTACAGCTCCGTATTCTTTAAAAACTTTTTTCAGCTGCTGGGATTTGTTGGGTTTCTTCTCATCTTCATCACTGGGATCCGTGACTTCCTTTTCAGGGGATCTACTTGTGTCCTATCCAAAAAGAAAACGATGATTTAGAACGAACACTCACATGACACACAATGTCCAGGTTCCAGTTAATTGTCTCAAGCTACTTGCTGAGAAGCAAAATAAAAGCACAGAACTCTATGCCGTGCTGTTCTTGGGTGCTTTGGATAGGGGGGCAAAACAAAGATGCATAGTATTAGGTGCAATTTACCCCATAGAAGAGAGTACACAAGGTCCACATGAGCCATTAACCCAGGCTTAAGGGCTGCATTGAGCTCTGTGTGGACCCCAGCACTAGGGCAAGTTTTCCTATTACAGAATAATAAATATAGACAATATAATCCCGATCCTGAAACTGACTCAGTTCAGGCAGAGTTCCACCCACACAGTCACTTGTAGGAGAGGATCCTTAGTTTGCATGCCAGAGTGATTTTGCTTTGTACCTCAATGCTCAGCCTCACAGTGCAGATTAAAAGAGCACTGTCTCGCCAAAGGCCAAGTGATTGGTGACACAGAAAGCACATTTGACACAACATATCGAGAGAGGTCAGCTTAAAATAATCTACCCCTGAATAAGGCCCAACATTTTAAGCTCTTGTAAATCACATTTTGTACATCAGCAACATAGAGAAAGAACCTGGGAATTATTGCTGTAGCTCGGTAGCAACAAGCAGCGGTATCCCCTGGCTGTAAAAATGCTGCTGCAGCAGCAGCAAATGCAACTATGCTAGCAGTGGTTTGGCAGCCACTGACAGACTTCTGCTATAGCCATTGGGGAACCCATTTCATTTCTTCCTCTGGCATTTCTATAACAGAATAAGGTATAAAACAGAATTTTTATATTAAAAGTAGGTTTCAAAGCAACCTGATCCTAACTGGGCAGGTAGAGCCTCAGGTACTAGATCTGACACACAGTCTTGGACATTATCTTGTCTTAACCCCAGAGGAAATGTTGGCCAAGACAAGAGGGAAAACCTTGGGACATCTCATTTATTACTGGACAATAGGATGGACAGAAGGGTTCCCTCTTCTTCAATTTACTTAATAGTAGAGGTACCATTCTGACAGCCACTGAGACTGAAGCCCCCTGTTTATTTACCGCAGAGGCAGTGCCACCAGATGCAGGCTTCCCACCAGTCAATGTGCCTCAAACCTTGACAGAAGAAAGAATATTTCATTTTCCTTTGCCCATTCAGTCTTTTGACTCTCTCAGTCTGCCAATAAGTAGGCCCAGTTAAGCTCCATATTATATATGCTTTCAATTTACAGTGCTAAAGGGCATCTCAGGCAGTTATACAACCAGGAGAGGATTCTCAGGAACTCCAGGCTCATTATATCAAAGCCAACAATGCAAAATGAAATCACAGGATCTGAGCTATGTAGCCTGTTCTTGTCACCCAAGTGGCTTCCATTTCTTTCAATTTCGCTCTCACTAATCTAGGGCACTAGACTAAAATACATTGAGGCAGCTTCTGAATCTGTATTGGCAATGAGGCAAGAGATTAAGCCAGTACCATGTTAGCAGCTGTTTATTATGACTACCCGGTGTGGTCATGCCCTGTATATCTACTTGCTTAGTAAAGAAAGCTGAGAGAACAGAATTATTTTCTATAACATCTCTGTAGAAAGTCTATCTTTCTTGGACCCAGGGAGTCCTGTAATGCCAGAAATCAATCCACCAGAAGATTAAGGTGCTCAACGTGTTTAAGAATTCAACAGTGACTGAAAGCAACCAAAAGCACAGAGTTGGCCACAATCCTGGAGCTGAATCCCCTGGCCCACATGCATCTGGTTGATTAATTGGGGCCTCAGTGAAGGCAGATCCATATTAATGAAATTTTATTTTTAGATTATTGTTTTGAGACAAAGGAAATTCAGTGTTTATTTGTAGAACCAGTCCTGCAGAAATGCAAAGAAAGAAAATATATTTTAAAAGGCTTAGTTTTATATATTTTAAAAGAGAGACTACTTTGAATTGTGAGCATCTGTAGTTATATGATGTTCTTTGGCAATACCAACAGGACTATTTCCCCCTAAACAAACAAACAAACAGAATCTAACTGTATTAAGAATTAAAAAATTAGTATAGGTCACAGAAGGGTCTCAAACAAGAGTGTTTTATCTAATAAAATAAAAATACATGTGGATAATAGTGTGCAGACAGTGGGTGGTCTGACACAGAAGAGAAAGAAGCTCATGTCAAGAGCTCTTAAGTGATGGGCACTGGCTCTCATTCAGTTCTCCTCATGGCATTGCTCTCTTCAGCATTTCTAGTGAAAACAGTATCATTACTTCCATCATAATTTGCTATTTTTCAAAGGTACTGTACTCTGGAACTCTCATTTATTTTAATGGGTACTAGCTGATGCAAAGCACCTCTGAAAAACCAAAGAGATGCATTTTTTATGGCTTACTACTTGGCTATAATAATTAACCTGGAGCTAAACCTTCACATTTAGAAATTCTGGCACAAACAAGTTTAAAAACAACCTCCCCCCACAAAGAGAAAGAAAAAAAGTCCAAACACCCACATACAGTTCAGCCAAGTTATGGAATGTTAAAACATTACACATTTTGTTCTAAGGGACTCATGTTGCATTTCTAACCAAGACCACTCCTATTTTTTTTTAAAGTTACATGTATTGAACAGTGAAAATACATTTGCAGATAACTAAGGACATTTCCACACTCTGTCTTTGAACTGAAATAGGGAAGAGGATAAAAGAGATAAGAAAGACCATTAGTCCCCTGCCCCAGTACATTGTCAAGTGTCCTGCCCAGTGTAGTTTTAAGTGTCCCAAGTGAGTGGGCCTCTACCATATACCTTGGGAAACTATCCTGCAGGCTAATAGATATCGCTGCCTGGAACATTCAACCTAAACTTTCCAACTGAATTTCATCCCTTTTCTCTTGTTTCTTAACTGTCACTTCAGAAAAACTGAGTACTTGAGATCTTCTATAAAATTCAAACCGCACAGGGCAGGAAGTGAGAATCTTTCTCCTGTATTTTATGAGAATATGATGCACACACACATTACAAGTACTAGAACCATTTCCTCTATTTTAACACTTTCTATTCTTAAAACCTATCCTACAGAAACTGCAGCAGCTTGAAAACAAGTAATGTTTTTGGCCAGTGTGTGGACAGGACATTATATTTTAAAAAAGAAGTTGTTTTACTGCCTGTTAAAACTACGTCCAGTCTGTGCAAATTGGCACTAGCTATAACAATATAACTAGAAAGATTTCAAACAACTTCCTATGGGATGGAATAAGAATATTTCCCTCCCTCTGTACCCTGCTGTGAGACCATCTCCCCAATGGCGACTCCTTGGCATCTTTATTCCTTTGATAAATCTTGATGGTGATGTAGAAAATTAACCCATTGTGACGTTGTGCAGTCTATATGGTTTTATAAAAATATAAGTGAATATAACGTAACTGGAATATGCTTCATGCAAAAGGTCTCTTGTAAGGTATCATTACAAAGCTTATAATCTACTGAGTGTGATCATCCCATCTGTATAAATGTACCACTCTTGTATCTAAAACTGGAAATATAAAATATAACTCTGAGGGCCTATTGTAATTATGTAAAATGTGGGCCATTAATGATGGTTTGGAATCTTGATGACTCCCATTAACAAGGACCATTGTCTGCAGATGGCTATGTTTACCAGTTAGTCTTCCTGTATATGTGTGTGCTGACAAGCGGGCAATGAAGTCTTGTAGTGACAGTGACATGTGATCATGTCACCTGAACTGGAATCCATCTTTAACCTGGTGCTTTTCCAGTGAGGGGGGGTGGAAACCCAGAGGGACAAAGGGTTCCCACCTTATGCAAAAGATATATAAAGGAGTGGAAGAGAACAGAGAGAGTGGAGCCATCATGAAGAATCCCCTAGCTACCACCTGAGCTGCAACAAGAGCTGTACCAGGGAAAAGAATTGTGCCCAGGCCTGGAAGGTGTCCAGTCTGAGAAAAAACTTACTGAAGCATCTCTGAGGGTGAGATTATCTGTATTCAGTTTGATTAGGCATAGATTTGTGCATTTTATTTTATTTTGCTTGGTGACTTACTTTGTTCTGTCTGTTACTACTTGGAACCACTTAAATCCTACTGTCTGTATTTAATAAAATCACTTTTTATTTAGTAATTTACTCAGGGTATGTATTAATACCTGGGGGAGCAAACAGCTGTGCATATCTCTCTATCAGTGTTATAGAGGGCGAACAATTTATGAGTTTGCCCTGCATAAGCTTTATGCAGGGTAAAATGGATTTATTTGGGGTTAGGCCCCATTGGGAGTTGGGCATCTAAGTGCTAAAGACAAGCACACTTCTGTGAGCTGTTTTCAGGTAAACCTACAGCTTTGGGACAAGTGATTCAGACCCTGGGTCTGTGTCTGGAGCCAGACGGGAGTGGCTGGCTCAGCAAGACAGGGTGCTGGAGTCCTGAGCTGGCAGGGAAAACAAAAGCAGGGGTAGTCTTTGCACATCGGGTGGCAGCTCCCGGGGGGTTTCTGTGATCCAACCCGTCACACCCATTTTGGACGGAAACACGGTAGAACCTGAGAAATTATGTTGCACAGATTAGGTCCTTAGAGCTAGCCCACGCACAGCCCCTTTTCCTCTCAATGGGACAGTGCTTCCCACTCCAGACCCCATGCATGATGCAGCTTCATAAGACACAAGTGGATTGTATGGAATGGGAGGAAGCCTAGGGCGGTATCGGTATGTGCCAATAGCCACCGGGATACACGGACAATACAGAGCAACAAAACTAAACCCACTTAGCAAGTTGCTGCTGACTCAGCTTGAGTCACCCTCACCCACCTTCCCGGAGCTGCCGCTGCCGGGGAAGTTGCTGGCAGTTGCTTGCAGAGTTATCTCGGGCGGCAGATGGCTGAACTCTGCGTCCTCTTGCACCTGCTGTTGGTCGCCGAAGCCCTTGTGGGGGGGCAGATAACCCGCCTTAGCAGCTCTGCAGCCGGCCCGGCGGCTGGGATCAGCTGGGGCAAGCAGCGCAGGAGCGGGCAGGAGGCGGAGGGGGCTTTGCAGGCGCAGGTCCCCCAGGGCGAGCCAGCTGCACCCCTGTCGGAAGCTGGGTCGATGCTGCCTCTTGTGCGGAGCCTCTCTAGCTTCGCCTCCACCGGGGACAGCCTGCAGGTGGCCGCCTAGGAACGGCGGGGCCCCCGCTGCTGCTCTAGGGCTGCTGCCGCCGCTGCCCACCTTGCCCCAGACGATGCGTGCGGTAGCTTGGAGCAGCGCCCCAGGGCCCAGCGAGCGGTGCACCAGCCAGGGCATTGCTGGAACAGGGCCCCTTGGCCCGCGAGCCCGGCCAGGGAAGCAGCCCAGGCCCGAAGAGACTAACAGCCACCCCCGCCCGCCCAGGCACCCTCCTCCTTAAAGAGACAGCGCCCCTGCCTAGCGAGCGGGACGGCAGCCCGGTTTGGAGCAGTCCCTCGCAGCTACTGGCAGCCTCCTCCCCGGACCCTGGCGGGGAGGGAGAAGCTAGGTCCCCTCCCCCGCAGATCGTCCTCAGTAGAGCCAGGCCTGACCGTCGCGTCTTTGCACCGCTTCAGCCCCCAGGGTCCGCGCTGCCGATGGGGGAGGGCTCAGCCCAGCTCAACCTAGACTGGGGCGGACGGGCCAGTAGGCCTGGGGCCAGCGCAGCCCAGGCTGATGCACGTGTAGGAGGGGGGTGTTGAGTCAGCAGCTGGCTCTGCATATCCTGCTTTTCAGGGTAAAAGGCAGAGGGTGCCAATGAACTGAGTAGAGAGACAGCTAAAGGGCTAGTTGGGTGGAGAAGACTCCCCTGTCCCCCCAGCTGCTAGGACTATATAAGTAAAGGCTGGGGAGGAGAATAGAAAGTCTGAAGGAAAGCAGGACTAGCTGCTAGTAATCAAACTGTACCCTTCCCCAGAAGCAAGGGGGGGGGGAAGCTAGTCAATATGGTGTGCAAATAACACTCTAGGCTTTCTGGCACAGTGGTGGGTGGCTAAGAACGCCAGGAGTTGTGGTGACCAGGCTAGGAAAGACTCCCAGGGCCAGGGAGTCCGTGCCAGCACGTCTCATGGCTGCAGGAGTGCAGCGGGGAAGCCCACAGGGTCTGGGGCCTGTTTACAGCCCTCCCTTAATTCCCAGCACAAAGCCCTGTTGTTTGGGATGGCATGTGTGTGTGACTCTCACCTTAAATGCAAACCTCTGAATTTAAGCATCACTGAGTTTGGCAAAGAACATGGGAATCGCCTTACTGGGTCAGACTAATGATTCATCGAGCCCAGTATCCTGTCCTCCAACAGTGGCCAGTGCCAGATGCTTCAGAGGGAATGAACAGGGCATGGTTAAGGACTCATCATAAAAGGTGAGTTGCAAAGGGAAAAAAACTGGCTTGTGTCCTTTTTTGCTTCTTTGTGAGGTAGAAAGAAGTCCTGAAAAATATCTGCCTTACCAAAAAAAGGAGCGGAAGAGAAGGTTGTGGAGAAGGGTTGTTTTCACATTGGAAATGTAGGTGGACGAGTTAATGGCAGCTGGAAATCTAGCGAATTTATGACAGTGCCACAGACTGCCATATGAGTAGACAGTGAAGAGGCTCATGCAGGAGTGCAAGAGACAGAAATTTCACAGCAGCTGGCCCTAGACTGTGGAACTCATTCTCACAGGAGACTAAGAATGACCTCACTTTCAGAGCTAAGGTCTCTGAGAGTGGACCTTCCATTTTAGTTTTGTTTCAATACATATACATGGACCCACTCATTGATATACACAAGGAAACACATTAAAAAAAATCCTTTACAACCTTATCAAGTTATTTGTCCTACCACCAGACAGGAGGGAAGGAAGAAAAAAGGAAATATTGTTTTTGTCATGTCTATATTTAAATACATGGGAGGTACAGATGGATATGTACCTGGGTGAACCGGTAGATAGAATGCTCTTGCCTTTTCATTTCTGGCATAAGATGTCACAGTACACATTTATTATCATGATTAATTATTTGCATTGTGGTAGCATCTGGGGCCCAGTGACGGACCGCAATCCCATTGTGCTAGGCGCAGAATAAAAAGATGGCCCCTGCCTCAAACAGCTCACAACATCTTTGAGATCCCAATCGTCCCCTCTCCCAGCAAAAGCAGGGAAAATTGGACTTGACTACTTGACTGTTAATTCTAAGCTATAAATATAACAAAGAAAACAGGAAGTAAAAATACAATCTAGGTGTTACATAGCTCAGGTGGAACCTTGGTCCTGATCCAGCAAGTTATTCTGTACATGTGGAGGCCAGTGCCTGTGTGGAGCTCCATTCTCTTCAATGGGGCTCTGCCTAAAGGGGTGTGCATACTGGGGGTCTGCCCATATGGAGTAATTTGCAGGATCAATGCCTAATCTTCTATGACTTTTAACTGTGCAACTTTCACATTATTTAATATAGTTCAGAGCTGGGCTTTTACACAGCAACTTTCACCCTGGAGTCCTTCATAAACAGAAATCACTTCACACTTCGCTCAAATGAATCTACTGCTGGAGTGAAAGTGGCTTCCAAATGGCACACACAATGCTGCTCCGAAGTTGGGGAGGGGAAATCATTACATCACCATAACTTGTATGGAAACACTTAATAAATCTAAATTTAAATTCTAAGCTGTGCTTAGAAAGGTTTTTCTTCTCCCCGTTCCCTAATGACCCATCCTTTCTTCCCTATTAGTACTGTAGTGCTGTACACATACACAGCCCTGTACAAAAGGAGAACTGTGTCAAATACATAGGAGGTTTCCTGCCCGGAAAGGCTTGTAGTGTAGGAACACATGCTGGAACTGCACAGGACAACAAAGAATGCTACAATGCAGAAACAGCATGGTGGGTGGCCATTATCAGTAGGATGCATCACAGAGCAGATGGGTTTTGAAGAGTCTTTTGAAAGAAGAGAGTAGGAGAGCTTTGCATATATTAAATGAGCATCTGTTCCAGACATAATGGGCAGCAAACACTGTACAAGCATATTAGTCCTTGCTCCATAAATCTAGTCCCTTTCTGAGAGCTTGGAATATGGACCACAACTGTTTATTCTACCAGGTGTTTCTATTACTGCTTCAAGACATTTGCACATTTGTTTCCTTTGCCCATCTACATAGGAGCATTTACCATATCGGGGGACAGAGTTATTAACATGGTAGTGCCATGACCATTTGGCCTTACCTATGTGAACATAACCAGCTCATATTATAATGATGCCACTGAACTGTGGCACAGCCCTGCAAATACCAGGGGCCTGTTTCTTACCTCATTACATTGTTAATGAAAAGTAAGTCTACTGAAGGCAATGACATTTCATAGGCATAACCAAAATCAGCATAGAGCCTCTGGTCTTACAGGTTTGATGTGTTCCATACTGGCCAGGCCAAACCACAGCACTACCGTAGACTATCCAATCTAATCTTTTCTAACGATCAATCTATCCATCCCCATACATGTTCATCCACCATCTATCTATCTATCTATGGTATTTTTATAGTACCTGTTACCAGATGATCTACATGGATCCTATCTGTGATAGAAAAGTTACAAGAGGAACCTTGTGAAGGTAGAACCTTGCATTTTCTTTAATCCAGTATTAAAACAATCACCTGTTTCTAATGTTTTGGTGGTTACAGAAATTATTACATAAAGGGTCGTTTTATAGTTAAAATACTGAATTTGTGATGTCGAAAACTTTTCAGCTGACTAATCAGTGCTCATACCCTCCTCTGGGGAACTTCTTGCCAGTATAGAAAATGTACATTACATGTACATGTTATACAGATTGTGCCCTAGAACAATGAGAGCCTTAGCTAAGGCTGCTATATACAATGCATATAAAGGAAAAAGCCAGCAGAAATGTTATTGTGCTATGCAGCAACCTGCCACCAGATCAGGAATGGACACCTCTGACAAATTGTTGCACCCCCAGACACAGTGTACAGTCCTATCCTGGGTGGATTGTACTTGTATCTAACAGATACCTGAGAGATCAGCTTCATTTTTACACTTTGGCAACACTTCTATAATTTGCCCTGCCAATAAAGTTTTACTGAATTGAAACTGAACAATACACTGAAGAAACAAGCATTCTCTTGAGGATGATGCATTCTTCTTTTACTGCATTCACTTCTACTAAAGTGCTGCTGTTTCAGAGCCGTGCCCAATATAATCAGAGGAAGGAACTTTGATTTGTAGGTGACAGTGGCCACATATTGATTGACAGTGTGAATGGCAAAAGGCACTGCCTTCTTTGTGAGCTCAAGCAAGCTCCAGTCACAGCTGGCTTAGGCACGAGAGACAAGACCCTGGCTCCTCCAGTGGCAATTAAATTGAACCCAACAATGCGGATGACACCAGGCACTCCCTGCTCATAGGTATGATTCCAGACTGTGACACTTCGGAGACAAGTGACTGGGGTCAAGGATCAAATGTAGAACGGCAGTGTGGCCATCTGGAATATTAACTACAGGGTCAGGCTGATCTTTTTCTGCATAAAATAAAATAATTGGTGAGTCATTTTGCATAGACATTTCCAGGCAGGGAGCAATCCATGTACAAGATTAGAAACAATAACAGCAAACACGGAAAAAGAAACAAACATCCCAACTTCACGTACCATAAAGCAAAGAGAGCACACGAGTGCCAAGAGAAGAGATATTTGCTCCAGCCCTCTGGGCATAATGGACTAAGAACATAGGGAGAAGACACACCTGTCAGAGCCAGATTAAGAATGCATGCCCACTACTAGGATTTGCAGGGCCTGGCATAAATTCACATGTGCAGCACCCATTCCTTTCCCACCTATGACTGCAATATCCTTCCTTCATGTTGTCACAACCCAGCCTCACCTCTTTAGGAAGTCCTATGGCCTCTAGTAACTTACCCATACACCTGGGAATACCTGAAATCCTAATAGTGGAGCTGAAAAAATGTACCATGCGAGGAGGTAAGGAGGACAGTTAGGGTATTCACTCCCTGCTGTGCCTCCTTGATGAGCCATGGAGAATGTGGTGAGCATGGCAAGCCCTGGAACGTGGGATGGTGCCCTGGCTGGCAGGACAGTTGTGTGTGTCATGTCAGGGCACTGAGAACAGGGCTGTTTGCAGCCCTATTGGTTGCCTAGGATTAATATTGCCAGTGCTGTGACTGTTACCCAGCCTACACCAGAAGTGTGTGTTAGTGCTCTGCAGTTTTAGCATCTGAATCATCTGGTTTCATGTCCCTCTGGAATGCAGGGCACATTGGGTCATAGCCTCCAAAGACAAGTTGTCGTTGGTGCAAAACACCCAGGACTCAACTTTCAAAGTTAATCCTGGGGCACCAATCAGGAAAACGTTCTGTGAAGCAGGCTGTCCAACCTCTAAACACTAGGTGTGCTGTATCACATCTCATTAATATTTCATCTTTGGTTTGCTTTTATTTTAGTCCCTTGTGTTAAAAGACTCTCCTTGAACTTCTAAAATATTTACTAGCTGTTAGTATTACAGGTCCCATTAGGAAAAGATGAAATTTTATCCACTGCAGTGATTGTGATATCTACTCAATATTAATGAGAAGCACTTGCTTCTCTGGTTTCTGTATTCCTCCACCTCATGTAGAGGATGTAGCATGTTCAGCTTCCATATAAACGTAGGTTAGTGCTTACATCTCTGTTAGCTTTGTAACACTTTTGGTGTCAACATTTCTCAGGGTCATCATGAGGGCAGATGTAGGTAATTTCCATTTCCCCAGATTACCAAAAGGTCTCAGATTTGACCTATTGTCTCAGTGTAATAAACACAGGCTTTCCTAATATAGCCATTACTCAAACAGACACCAGCACAAGATTGTCTTATATTTATGTATCTCTCTGTAACCTTTCCCTTCCCCAGCCAAGGCATTTTACATACACATACTGTAACTATACCAAAGTATACTAGTTACTATTTATATACAAACATAAAGCAAACTGAAGGAGTAGTTGCTAAATAAATGTAGCCAGATTTTTAACATTTTGCCTTTTTGCATTAGTATTTTTGCTGATAAAAACATCAGCAGCCCCTCAAAATTATCATGAGGTGTCAGTTGTAATTAAAATTCAAGTGCTTTATAAACGAGTTTAATGGGCTAATTTTCTGTTTTTTACACTGTGTTTATTATTTTTAAAATTACACACATACCTAAAAAAATACATGTTCATTTGTGGTTGACAGAAAGACTATGCCCTGCTTTGTGCTCAGCCATAATACAAGAATATGCAGCTCTTGCAGTGGATATGACTTTTGTAAAAAGCGCTGCAGTATGATGACACCGTGCCACACTTTAAAAATGATCTACCATTCTGCACTGGCAGTTTCTGTGGCTGCAGGCAGCTGCTGGCACAGATTCAATCTTTTTTACATAGAGTTGATTTATGGGATTTATGGCTCCAAATGTCCTCTTTTGTGGGTTTCAGAGAAGCAGCCGTGTTAGTCTGTATACGCAAAAAGAACAGGAATTTTCATGAGGTTGATGGATTTTCACTCCATACGGCTAAATGCAGTGCCTTGCATAATGACAGGTTTCAGAGTAGCAGCCGTGTTAGTTTCTAATTTGTTAGTCTCTAAGGTGCCACAAGTACTCCTGTTCTCTCTTGTGGGGTTATTCAATTAACATCTTTTCTGGAGGGCAAAAGGGCATAAAACCCGATAATATCGTTGCTATTGTTTAAAAAGACAAACTAGGCACATCCCATCCGTAGAGACAATAATAAAATGTAAGGGATATCAAATGACTCCTAGGTTTGAGAACCTGTATATGACAGTGTATGGCTTTTGCGCTTGTTTGGTGATGGTGTAGGTGTGAGTGAGTGTATGCAGAAGTCTTAGACCTGGTCATTAAGTGAAGAGGGAAGTGGACAAGGCCTCTCACATTTTACTTTGTACAGGGCTGTACCAAGCTCAGGCTAAGATCCCACTGAGCTCCAAGTGGGCACGGGGTTTGCAGACTGAGCTCAAGGCAGGACTGATGCCTGTGGGCTGCCCCGGATTTTTGCAGCCCTTGCCACTGTTAGGGTTTGAGCCTACCTGGTGTTCAATGAGTGCTTCCTAATAGGTGTGAGCACGCTCATCTGCCATTAAAGTCAATCGAACTTGAGGGCACTCAGCTCCTTGCAGGATTATTGGGTCCTCAGCTCCATTGTTCACAGTCACCAAAGCAATTTATAAATCATTAGTCTTATTTTTTTATTTTTAAAATCTTTTAAATGTAGATATTATTTTCAAATTTTGTTTCTTATTAAATGAAATATCCTTTGCCCAGATCTGGCCTGAGTTGGGTTTTTTTACTCCAGACTTTATTGGAAGATCAGAATAATCCCTAAACATAGCCTTTGACATTAAATGTCCATTCGCAATCATCAGCCCTCCATCCCTAGGTGTTAGTGTGTAAGGCATACGTTTTCCCCCTCGTATGTTTCCAGCACTAGAGCTTGTTAGACTATGAATGCCATCTGGTGACAGAATGTTGCATGTGCGTGCTAGTGAGTCCTAACAGAAGCCTTGACTCTATTTCTATCCTAAACCTCATGATTTGTGGGCCCCTAAACCAGCAGAGGCGCTAACTGCTACAAGTATATTAGGATCTGAGTTGCCTCCTTTAATCCCTCTGCCAGGGGGTACACAGGACTTGACTATGTGTTGCCAAGTATATTCAAGACTGTGGAGCCCTGAGTGGAAATTTGTGTTATCAGTTGTCTATTCTATACCTCCTGTTTCTACCACTAAAAACTAGCTCATTTCTCTAGAGTGAAATATTAGCTAGTTTCTCTAGTAAACTCAGCCATGACATAGAAGTGATGTGAGCTGGACCACATTTTTAACAGTGATTTCTGATTTTGAGTGCCTTCATTTTTGGACACCTTAGGCCTGTTTTTTCTGAAGTGCAGAGAACCCGCAGCTCCCCTTGACTTCCACTGGAGTTGTCGGTGCTCAGCAGTTCTGGGAATCAAGCCCAAGATATCTCAAGATGGAGATCCAAAAATCCAAACACCCCCAATTTCTGTCCACTTTTGAAAACTTCAGCCAGACTTGCCAGACACTTTATTTATCTGCTGCATTCACCTTCTATCTATAATAATTCTTGTTTGCCTAGATTGAATGTAGCCATTGTGGTTTCTAAACTGTAGTTGCTGTTGTTTTAGGGTTACTACACTTTGCCCTTGGTAATTTTAATCTTTGAGCAGCCAGACAGCTGCTCTCATTTTACATCATGACACTATTATAACTACACCTCTACCCTGATATAACGCGACCCGATATAACATGAATTTGGATATAATGCGGGAAAAGGAGTGCTCCAGAGGGGTGGGGCTGCGCACTCCGGCAGATTAAAGCAAGTTCGCTATAGCGCTGTTTCACCTATAACGCGGTAAGATTTTTTTGGCTCCCGAGGACAGCGTTATATCGGGGTAGAGTTGTATTATTACACTGTTATTATTGATCATCATAATCAAAAATAAAGGAAGTAATTACAATATGCAATTGAAGTATATTGAAGACCATGGGTGAAATCCTGGCCTCACTGAAGTCAATGAGAGTTTTGCTATTAATTTCAGTGGGGCCAGAATTTCAGTCTTATAATTGTTCTCATTTAGATGGACTCAGAAATATTCTTCTTGCTTGTACTGGTGGAATAAATTTATAATCAAGTATTTAATCAAGTCAAGTAACATAGGAATATCTTTAACAAGATCGTTTCCTTTCATTCCTGCTGGCAATCCTACCATTTATAAGTTTTTAATGCAAAAGTTATCTAAAAATGTAATGTATTCTTTTGAATCAGTGAATTTGAAAAAAAAATTGACATCTTCCTCCATTTGAAGTGTTTCTTGTTCTTTAGTTACTGTTTCTAATTTAACTTGAACATTTTCTTCCTGTTCCTCAGTTTTAATGATTTAGTGAGAAAGAACACTTAATTCATCCGCATTCATTTTGGTAGCCCCTAAAATAACTTCCAAAGATGCTTCAGATTTTTGTAACCACTCTTCACAATATCCCTAGTCAAAGTAGAGAGGTGTTTTGAGAACGAGGAAAGCTTACTATGTTTTTTTTTTTATTATTTCATAAAAATGCATGGTAGCAAATTGAATTTACATTTTACAACATTTTTGTGTCTGTTGATAATGCAGGGATTGAGAAGCCGATCAGTCCAACATATGATGCTCTTTAATGGGGAAATGAGTGAGACAGATCTTGCAAATGAGTGGGAGGTGATTGCATCTGCATGTCCGAGGCTGGATAATTTCATATTAGTATTCATGTGTCATTAATGTAATGAGGAAAGCCAGGAGCTGATCATGAACCTCATTCAGAAAAGGAACTAGGATGGATTTTCTATAGTGGCCTGGATTTTTTTAAAGTAGAAGGAGAAATTGTTAAATGCTTTAACATAGTGTTTTTTTCACATCAGGAGACACAGGTTCCAACATGACTTAGGTCATAAAGGAAATGAGAGAGTGAGTGTAGCAAGCACATTGGGAAGATTAACATAGTCCCTGTTGCTAAGGTAACATGCATGAAGAGAATCTACCTCTGTGCAGCAGAACTGCACAAGGCCTAAGAACCACTTAAGTCCCACTTACATCCTATTCTGAGGGTCTGGGTGCTTGAGCCTTTGTACTGGCCCTCTGCAGGGAGGTGAATTATACCCTCTGAGCAGAGCTGCTTCTTTGTCCATTGTTCCCATTTTGTTGTGTCGGAAAGGGTGGGTAAAGTGAGATGAAACTAAGAAAAAAATAAAACAAGCTTACTGTACACACAGCAGACTTCTAGTGGAGGGATGTGCACAGATGGGCAGGGTATTTCTGTCTGAGTAGGGAGTAGTGAGTCCCCGCCATTGAGAAGGAAGGCTAGTCCCTGCTGTGCTCTCATTTGTGCCTTGTCGGTGCAATGCTGAAGAAGAAATTCCAAAATTAATTCCCCTTTCCATCAGAGGGTTCCCCACAGCACTTCTGTGCTGTGGGGCTTTTTCATTTTGGAGGGCGTGATGTACAGTCACTTTGTGTGTGTGAGAGAGAGAATCATATTTAATGGCTCCTGCTAAGTGCAGAATTGACATCCCCAGGAAGTGCTTTATTTATCCACATACTGGCAGCAGCTGTCCTCCATGTGCCTTGCCACTAACCTGGAGGAGAGTTCAGGCTCCCTTAGGGTTACCATATTTCAGCAAGCAAAAAAGAGGACGGGAGGAGCCCCGCCCTAGCCCCGCCCCTGCCCCTCCCACTTCCCGCCCCCCCAGAACCCCCAACCCTCCCCCCGTTTCTTGTCCTCTGACTGCCCCCTCCTGGGACCCCTGCCCCTAACTGCCCCCCAGGACTCCACTCCCTATCTAAGCCTCCCTGCCTCTTGTCCCCTGACTGCCCCAACCCTTATCCACACCCCCACCCCCAGACAGACCCCTGGGACTCCCACGCCCCATCCAACCACTCCCCACCCCCTGACAGCCCCCCCCCAGAACTCCCAACCCATCTAAACCCCTCTGCTCCCTGTCCCCTGACTGCTCCGATCCCTCTCCCCACTCCTGCCCCCTGACAGCCCCCCCCAGAACTCCCAACCCATCTAAACCCCTCTGCTCCCTGTCCCCTGACTGCTCCGATCCCTCTCCGCACTCCTGCCCCCTGACAGCCCCCCCCAGAACTCCCAACCCATCTAAACCCCTCTGCTCCCTGTCCCCTGACTGCTCCGATCCCTCTCCCCACTCCTGCCCCCTGACAGCTCCCCCCCAGAACTCTCAGCCCCCCACCCCGCTCCTTGTCCCCTGACTGCCCCCTCCTGGGACCCCTGCTCCTAACTGCCCTCCAGAACCCCACCCCCTACCTAAGATTCCCTGTTCCTTGTCCCCTAACTGCCCCCTCCTAAGACCCCCCCAACTGCCCCCCCAGGACCCTACCCCCTACCTGTACCCTGACTGCCCAAAACTTTCTCCACTCCCCCCAAAAAGCCCCCCCCCCGTTTCTTGACTGCCACCTCCAGAACCTTCCTGCCCCCTGGCCCCCTTACCCTGCTGCTCAGAACAGGGTGTTGGGCTCTGTGCGAGCCGGACACGTGGCTGAGCTCCCCAGCACAACAAAACCGGGTCCCTGGCCCTGCACAACAAAACCCGGTCCCTGGCCCGGACCGGACTGCAGGGGAGAGCTGCCCTTGTATCAGCACAAAGTGCTCTCGCTCCCGTTTTGCTACGCTGCATGGCAGAAACCGCTCCCAGTTGCAAAAGGGGAGGGCTGCACTTTGTGCTGATACACTTGCTCAGAATGCAGGGCGGATCCGGCTCCTCTACAGCTGCTCCAGAGTCCAGCCCGGGACTTCCCTGCAGCCCTCCCAGCCGCTCGGTCTGCTCTGCCTGAGGGGGAAATCCCGGACATTGTGAGTGCTTTACAAATTCCCCCCGGACGCTATTTTTAGTACAAAAAGGAGGACATGTCCGGGTAAATCCGGACGAATGGTAACCCTAGGCTCCCTGAACATTCAGACCTTGGCCACTCTCCTGAAAGTGCCAACTGTGAGATTGTTTTATGATGCAGACATTGACCCACCAAACTCATTTCACACAAGCCACTAAAGAAACAATCTATTGGGATCAACTCAGTCATTATTAATATGGTCTGCATTTGAAGCAATAATCACAAGGTGAGTGGCTCTAATATCCCATTGCCAATTCCCTGAGCCATGAGTGTGCCTGTACATTCACACTTTGATACCTACTGGAAGCAGGTTTTCAGATCTAATTTACTAAAGTATTAGCTCAGTACACAAAGTCACCTTTTTTGATATTTTGATATTCATCAACACCCATGTAGAAGCTACCCTCTTCACACTGCAGTGAAGTTTGCTGATTCATTCATACAGCTCAGCTCTAATTTGGCCTTCTGGCATTTGAATAAGATTTTATCTGACTATTTACTTTGCTACAGGTAAAAAGTGGAGTGAGATGCCCTCTTCAAACCTGTACCTCTATGGAAAAGCAACCAACAAATTACATCCAAACTTTCTGAATGGATGAAGTCACATAGGCCAACCAAACTTAGTTCCCCTCGGTTCATGTAAATAACAATGAAAGTGAACCTTTTAGAGTGTGTGTTGTGCAGAATACACAGGGCCAAATTCAGAGGTGTGTCTAAGCTGGTTACCCCTGCTATTTCTGGCCTTCTTAGCATTTAATTTACACGATTTTAGATTCACATAGTTTGACTCGAAGGGAGTCCAGTAGACTCACCCAATTACTGAAGACTCCTTTACTCATGACCTCTGAATTTTTTCTCTCAGTCTACATTGGTATTAGTTACATTTACGTGTTGAAGGGGTAGGAAGAAGTAAATTACATCAGTTTAGATCCTCTTAGGTTTATCTAAGATAACTAACATAAGTTAGCTTTGTTAGAATTTAGGAAAACTAGATGAGAAATAATCGAATATATATATTTTTTAAAATAAGAATTTCACCAACTCCAAGTTACTTTCACAGAGTGGGAAGGCAATTGTCTCTGCCCAGTAAACTCCATGTGAATAGTTAACTACTGTTGTTCTTCTGTTGCTGTAATCTGTGGTTCAGATACAGATTTCCTGCCTGTTACAACCTGCTGGTGCAACTGTAAGACAGATGTCAAGGCATTTATGCAAAATAATTAACATGCAGGGCCAGACTTTCTCTCTTCCACCATGCACTGTGTAATTCCACAGTGAGGATCTGGTCAAGCTATTTACAATGTGTGGTCTTCCCCCTGCGGTGTGCTCAGAGCAGCGGGTATAAATGGCTGAATATCATCAATATTTGTCCTTAGCCAGTCAGCCCTCTAATTAGCTTAAATGTTGAGGTCAGTGAAATTGCTCTCACAGTTTTCAGACAGGCGATCCAGACACTTTGTAGCATATCACTTAAAGCTGTGCTGACAGTAAATAGCACAGCCAAATGAGTACTCTTGTGTCCATGCCCATGCATTGATTTGTGAGCACAGTTTGCAGCTTTTAGATACACACCTGTATCTGAAAGCAGCTCTGTACGTTATGGGCCATCCAGGAAGAATCCTGCCATAACCTTCCCTCTAGTTCTTTAGGATTCAGTTCAGAAAATTATAGTAAAAGATGGCAAAACATCTTAACACATTTCTCCAATCCTCCTTCAAACGTGGGATTGCTCCTTATTAAAAACAAATAATAAATATTATAATACTTATGTATTACATTTCATCAGAGGATCTCAAAGTGCTTCAGAAATATTATTTAAGCTTCATAATGTCCACCCTGTGAGGTGGATACTGTAGGTAATTATCATATCTAAAATGTACAAATGGTGAAACAGAGGCAGAGAGAAGTTAATGATTTGAGCATGCTCACAGGGACAGAAATCCAGAGTCCTAGCTTCCATTCCCCATGTTGTTAGGAATCATTAAAAAAGGAATAGAGAATAAGATGGAGAATATCTTATTGACCTTATATAAATCCATGGTACGCCCACATCTTGAATACTGCGTACAGATGTGGTCTCCTCATCTCAAAAAAGATAGACTGGCATTAGAAAAAGTTCAGAGAAGAGCAACTAAAATGATTAGGGGTTTGGAACGGGTCCCATATGAGGAGAGATTAAAGAGGCTAGGACATTTCAGCTTGGAAAAGAGGAGACTAAGGGGGATATGATAGAGATATATAAAATGAGTGGTGTGGAGAAAGTGAATAAGGAAAAGTCATTTACTTGTTCCCATAATATAAGAACTAGAGGCCACAAAAAGGAAATTAATGGGCAGCAGGTTTAAAACAAATAAAAGGAAGTTCTTCTTCACCAGCATACAGTCAACTCCTTGCCTGAGGAGGTTGTGAAGGCTAGGACTATAGCAGGGTTTAAAAGAAAACTAGATAAATTCATGGAGGTTAAGTCCATTAATGGCTATTAGCCAGGATGGGTAAGGAATGGTGTCCCTAGCCTCTCTTTGTTAGAGGGTGGAAATGGATGGCAGGAGAGAGATCACTTGATCATTACCTGTTAGGTTCACTCCCTCTGGGGCACCTGGCATTGGCCACTGTCAATAGACAGGATACTGGGCTGGATGGACCTTTGGTCTGACCCAGTATGGCCATTCTTATGTTCTCTCCTTGTCTCTTTACTTCAAAGTATCTAAAATAGTTTCCCATTTAGGACAGCATGTGTTACTGAACTGATTCAGATAACAGAGTAACTTATACACAACAGTGAGCATTTCAGGGTCAAATCTCAATAAACTGCCTGGATTAATCCATTATTGTTATATTTCAGACAATGTCAGCTTTGGTTAGCACTGCCTTAGTGTGTTAATGATTCTGGAGTTCAGGACATGGGAGCAAGTTAAGTGTCTTAAGACAAAGCCAGTCACAAGCTTCGGTTTTCTTGTGGTGCTCCTGTTGGCTAGGCAGGTTTATCATAGAGGCCAACCATAGAGGGATGAACTACAAGACCAAGGAGGTCCTTTCTAGCCCTGTAGGATTCCAAAGGACATTGCTTTGCCCCTCATGTAGTCATTTACACCCGTATAAAGCAAGGGCCAGGTGAGTATAATATGCCACTTTTCTGATTTAGTAGCATTCTGCACTCTCTTTGTACAAGACACAAGGTGCAAAGCAGGGGAGAATCAGGTCCTGTGATAAAAGTCATGGAATTTAAGGCCAGAAGGGACCACCAGATCATTTAGTCTGATCTCCTGTATATTACAGGCTGCCAATACCACTTCAAGGCTCACTAATGATCATGAATTCTTTTTTAAAGCTATTGGGTTATAAAAGTTAGGAATGCAGAAATCCAGTGTTCTCAACCTTTTTCATACCAAGTACCCTATTTCCACACCAGGAGTTTCCAGTCCATTTAGTTGGGATCTAGCCAGGCCCCCACCTCCTATTTAGCAATGAGTGGGAGCCACTCATTTAGTCTTTAGATATAAACTATGCGGGATTGGATAGGCTTTTGAGATTTTTGACCAGAGGCACAAAGATATTTAGGTGCCTAGCTCCCATTGATTTCAATAGGAGATAGGTGCTTAAATACCTTTGAGTACGTCTACACTTTGAGCTGGGGATGTGATTCTCAGCTCAGGGAGACCTACCCGCACTAGCGCTGATCAAGCTAGCACTCTAAAAGTTGAATGTAGCCACTGCAGTGTGAGAACCGGCAGTGGCTAGCTGCCCTGAGTATGTACCTAGCATCTGTGAAGGGTGCACAGAAAGCTAGCCCCTTTCTGCCACTTGTCTGTCGTGGCTAGACTATTTTTAGCGCACTAGCTCAATAAGAGTTAACATGAATATGTGTCCTCGATCTGGGAATCACACCCCTTTCCAACCGTACTTTATAGCTTCCTAAATTAGTTTAAATGACACTGTTCAGTGCTGACATTTTACCAAATTTTTGTATGGACAACTTCTTTTCAAACTGTATGTTGCCGAGAGGTTGTTTTTTGTTTATTTTGTTATTAAATAAGTAAATAGAGCCTGATTTTCTTAAATACATCTTAATTTTCCCAGAACTCTTAAATACTGGCTGCTTGAAACCTAATACACTGAGTTTTCTGGCAGTTTTCATTCACTGTGTAGGAGGCAAAGAGATACGTGATGAGAAAGCCAGCAAGTGGATACTACATTGCCAATCCTCATTCCAGTCCCTTCTTAACACATTTAGGTGGATCCCTATCAGTGTTTGGGACCAAATAAAACAGGATCAAGTCCACCAATGAGGTTTATTAGAACAGTATTTTGAAGAAAATATGGAAACCACATCATGGAGTCATATAAAGCCTGAAGGGACAAAGGCCCAGATCCTCACAGGGTATGTCTGTAGAAGTTGGAGCATTTTACGTTAACCTTTGATTTTCTGTGTTGAGAAAAAGTTCAGATGCCCTTTTAGGGCAGGTTTCCAGCTGGATGCAGGGCTGAAGATTGAACCCCAAATGATGAAGAATTTAATTAAGCACCTCCTACTGAAGTCAATAGTCTGAGTGAAAACTGAGGGCCTAATGCCTTTGGAGAACCCAAAGGAAAAGTTAAATGAAAGTAGGCTGGGAGTCTCCATGAGTTTCTCTTTGTGTAGACTTTTTCTTGATTGCTCCACACAGGGTTTGCCTTCCAACAGAACAGGCCATAGGATCAGCCACCAGGCCCCTCAGACTCCTGGGGTCTGCCTGGATCTCTGGAGATCAGCAGGAGGTCAGAGCCATCTGTGTGGGGACCAGATATCCTTGTGCCAGATCTGGGTCTCTTTCCTCTCTAGCAAATCGAGTCCAGCAGAACTGCACTAACAAGGCTCCTAGAGCTGGTGTCTGCTCTACTGACCCATTTTTAAGGATATGATAATACGCTCTAATTTAGATCTCAACGGTGGCACCTTCTTGTATCTCTCTATTCAGTCAGAAGTCAAATGCACCCAAAGCTACAAGCATTTTTAAAGGTCACATTATAACTGGAACCTTAATTTTAAAATGTTTTGCAAATTATTAATAGTTGTTATAAGCATGTTGCAGACATGAGTAATGTATTACAACCCCATTGCTAGAAGATGTCATAGATGATTATAAACTATAGGTATAAGCAGCCTGTTGATTTGTTGGACTCGCTGTTGGACTGATCTGTAACAACTGATTAATCATTTATTAAAACATCTACCAATCAAATATTAGCCATTTACAACCTGTGTAGAAATGGGACGTTCCTATAAAGTGTGACAAGTTTTTACTAATACCATGGTATTATGGTCATGCATTATGGTGCTGTCAGTTGTGAGGGGAAAATAAGGAGCCTATTCTTCGGCTCTGGATATGTGATCACCCTGCTAGCTGTCCTGTTCCTTTTGTCCCACTAATTAGCTGGCACAAACATCCTTCTTAATATTCACAAGTCAACAAGTGCAAGGGGAGTTATCCTGCCTGTGTGAGCGATGCCTCGTTACAGGACTGCCAGCTGCTGGCTTCTGGAGAAGATTCAGTACAGAAGTCCATATCGTGCCAAAGGCCTAGTTTGCTAACGTTCATGTTTGTAAATTATCTGCAATAATAAGAAAGCATAAGGAGAAATGTTGTTTGCTGTAATGTTGTAGTTCTAGCTGTCACCTCAAAATGTTTCTGTAATGCTGAGAAGTACATGCTGTACGACACACAGTCAATGGATGGCACTGCCGGCTCTTGCTGACGCTCCCGCTGAGCTTGCCTCCGGGGAGCTACCTTGCGTAAGGCATCTGCAGCTGTTTGCTCAATTTAAACCACGCTCTCGAACTTGCTGCAAAGTGTGTACTGCAACAGGTGTGACGGCTACAGAGGGACTGATTCGCATTTCCACTACATAGCTTTTTATGACACCCTGGCAGTCTTAAGGAGTCTTAAAGTGTGGATGTAATTTACACCCTCTGTAATAATACCTAGCTCTTACATAGTGTTTTTCATAAGTAGATCCCAAAGCATTTTACAAGGGAGGTCAGTACCATTATCCACATTTTTACATATAGGGCAACTGATGCACAGAGAGGGGCAGTGACTTGTCTAAGGTCATCCAGCAGGCCAGAGCTGGGAATAGAACCCAAGTCTCTCAAGTCTCCATCCAGTGTTCTAGCCACTAGGCAACACTGCCAGGGCAGTGTAAAGGGGCCAAAGGTTTTGCCTTCCCTGCAAATAAAAAAAAAAAAAAGCAACATGCTTTTTTAAATAGAGCTCACTATCTTGATGTACAGTTGTGAAGGAGACACCGTACAAGTCCTCTTGGAGGAGACATGGTACAGCTAGTCTTCACCTTGATGTAGCTAGTCAAGGTCAATCCCATTACCCCACCACCACACACACACACCTGGGGTTTACCTCAGCTAGCTACCTGGACATAAAAGCTACCTTCACTTTTTCTCTACTAGGATTTTCCACGGAGATGGCTATATTGAGTTAGCTACCCCGAATTTAAAACACACCTTTTTTCAGAGAAGACACAGCCAAATGTAAATGAGAATCTAGCCAGAGTGTTTACTTAGCTCAACTGTAAATCTTAATTCCACAGTTTCTTAATCTCAGGACTCCGTATTAACTGTGTTGTAGAAGTCAGTTCTCTTAAATTTTTAGACAATTGATTAGTATTCTGTCTCAGACTATTGTCAACTCCTTAGATCAAATCACAGAGATTCAATAATGAGCCACATAACTGTGAGCATTGGCATCCACAAGGCACTGAACAGACTCCCAAAGTCTTTTCCAGCATGCACTGGCTTCAGTTGTAAACCTGGACTAGAATTCTCTTTGCTTGATGGAGGACAATATTGAAAAATCATAGGTGAGACATACAAAAGAAATGCTTAAGAAGCTCATGGAAAACTTCAAAACAATTCTATTTAAAAACAATTAATTTGATCTGTAATTGTTTTTCTTCCTTAATTATCTTTTAATATGAGGAATATTTGCATAAAAACGAGATCTTTGTTCCTGTACGTAGCAGTTCATTTGTTCTTGCTGGCTGAGAATAAAGAGACATTCTGCACCTGAGGTCACTGGGACATATTCTGCTTTGTTACACTGGTGTAAATTTAGAGTAACTCTAATGAATTGAATAGTGTTACATCAGAGGAAAATTTGTCCAGGTGACTTTAGATGGTGAATAAACAGTAGGAATGGACGACATCCTAAACAACAAAGATCCTGATTTCATGCAAATGTCCTTGATAATTCAAAGAAAAGAAGAAAATAAACAGAAAAATAGATGAATGAGAGAGAAGCAGAATTGTCTCTAAATGGAGTGTTTTTCAGAGTTCCCCAGCATGTGTAAGTGGGTGTTTTAAAAGGCATTACTATTGATCCAGGCTCAAAGGACTTTACATAATGAAACTCAGGGTCTGACTCCACCCTCATTTTCACTGGGTATAAATCAGGAGTAACTCCATTGAAGTAAATGGTGTTGCGTTGAGGTAAAACTGATATAAGTGAAAGAAGGATCAGGGCCGTAATTACTAATTGGCCATAACAGAAAATTCAGCCCTATGGAAATTCTGAGTGGTTTCCATGGTACACCATCTCCCATGTGCGAGCTAATCATTTTCCTCCTGGAAATGTTTTTGGTATAATTATCAATTTACTGTTCTTGCTTGGGCTATTTTGCTTCTAATTGAGGACCCCAATTTGCAAAGTACTGAGCTCCCTCAACTCTACTGGTTTCAATGAGAGTTTGAGGGTGCTCCACATCTTACAGAGCCAGTCACGGTGTCTAGAGTTTTATATTCTAAACTCACTTATACCGTACAACTTCCCATAAACTACTGCAAGCAATAGGATTATATGGGGACTACTCAGGGCAGAATTTAGCCTTAAAAAAAAAAGTATACAGAGTGCCAACTTTTGAAATGTTTTTGTCAGAAACTATAGGTTTTGGAAGACCTCTCTCTGCAGGCCATGATCTATTCCAAAGCAAATAGTACGAGTTATATCCTGCAGTCTCTTTCCTGGAGGGGGATATATATGTGTTTATTTTTCAGCATTCTCTTCTGTAACTAAAATTTGCCATGCATATATAGACTGGTGTTCACTAGCTGTTGCTAGCTCCCCCTTTGAGTTAAATGGTACAAATTGTCCCTCAGAAGTACAATCCCGCACACTGAGAGACCTGGGAATCACAGCCGCACTGGCACAAAGCCATTATTACTAGTAAAACTTTGCTCTTATGCCACGTTCTATCCAAGGATCAAAGTGTGCCACAAACATTAACCGAGTCTCACAACTCCCCGTGAGATAAGCATTGCTGCGCCAATTTTATAGTTAGGAAAACTGGTGCACAGAGACTATACTAACATTTTTGAGACACTGAAGTTGCGATTGTGCTAATACTTAACATGTAAGTATGCAGGGTCACTGATTGTCTCCTGCTAGGCAGGACTATGACTCTCGGCAACGTGCAGGACATAATTGATGGATTTGCAGCAATGGGGATCCTGAACTGTGGTGGAACAATAGATGGCATGCATATCCCTATTTTGATTGCCACAAAGTACATCAACAGAAAGGGCTACTTTTCTGTGGGTATGCTAGCATTAGTGAATCACTAGGTAAGCTTCACTGACATCAATATTGGTTGGTCAGGAAAGGTATATAACATTTGCATCTTTAAGAACACAAGGCTGTTCAGAAAGCTACAAGCAGGGACTTTCTTTCCTGACTGGCAGATTACCATTGGGAATGTTGAAATGTCAGTAGTGATCCTGGGGGACCCAGCCTACCCTTTGCTCCCCTGGCTCATGAAGCTGTACATTGGCCACCTTGACAGCACCAAAGAAAGATTCAACTACTGGCACTAGAACAATTTTTGTAGTGGGGTGTGTAAAGCCATTGAACAAAACTGTAAACCCTGTATATGATGGAAACCACTTCAAACCAGGGGGTGCTGCCGCACCCCCAACACCTCTTGTTCCAGCACCTATGGCTGCTTGCTGTGTCCTGCAAAATATTTGTGAAACAAAGGCCTGGTCCCCACTAAGCCCCCACTTCGGACTAAGGTTCGCAAATTCAGCTACGTTAATAACGTAGCTGAATTCGAAGTACCTTAGTCCGAACTTACCGCGGGTCCAGACGCGGCAGGAAGGCTCCCCCGTCGATGCCGCGTACTCCTCTCGGCGAGCTGGAGTACCGGCGTTGACGGCGAGCACTTCCGGGATCGATTTATCGCGTCTTAACCAGACGCGATAAATCGATCCCAGAACATCGATTGCCTGCCGCCGGACCCTCCGGTAAGTGAAGACGTACCTAAAAAGAGAAAAGTTGCCACCGGGAGGTGGAATGGCTGTCTGCTGAGTTTGAACAGTCAGACGCAATGGTGTTAGAAGAGCTCAGTGCAGAGTTATGCAGCTCCATTATGTAGGGTGACCAGATCACCCAAGACAAATATCGGGACGCGGGGGGAGGGGGGGAACGCGGGGGGGGCGTGGCGGGGGGCGGGGCCAAAAAAAAAACCCTTCCTCCGCAAGCGCTGGAGGGAGGCCCGGGAGACTCAGGGGAAGCGCGGGGCCAGGGTGAGTAACAGTCCGGCCTGGTCCCTTGCAGGCAGGACTCAGTTGGGTGGTAGGGCGAGGAGGGGGGCGACCCGCGGGGCCAGGCGGCGGCTGTTCTCACCCCCGGCCAGCGGGACTCGGGAGCAGCCGCTGCTGCAGCTCCCACTGCCGCGGGGGCAGGAAGCGGCCATGGCGCTCCGCGGCTGCAGCTCTGGCGCCCCCAAACCCCCCGAGCTGGGGCCTGCTGCGGGGACCCAGCAGCGCACGCTGCGCCCAGCCCAGCCCCTGGCCAGTCGCGTCTGGGCTGCTGCCCAGCTGGTGCTATCCCGCGGCGGCCCCGGAGCGGGGGCAGCAGGCCCCAGCCCCCCCGTCCCGCAGGGGAACGAACGGGGCTGGGCTGCCGATGCCTCCGCCCCGGAGCCGCCGCGGGATAGCACCAGCTGGGCAGCAGCCCAGACGCGACTGGCCAGGGGCTGGGCCCAGCGTACGCGCTGCTGGGTCCCTGCAGCAGGCCCCGGCTCGGGGGGTTCGGAGGCGCCGCAGCCGCGGAGCGCCATGGCCGCTTCCTCCCCCCGCGGCAGTGGGAGCTGCAGCAGCGGCTGCTCCCGAGTCCCGCTGCCCGGGGGGACAACAACAGCCACCGCCTGGCCCCGCGGGTCGCCCCCCTCCTCTCCCAACCACCCAACTGAGTCCTGCCTGCTCGGGGCCAGGCCGGACTGTAACTCACCGCGGCCCCGCGCTTCCCCTGCGTCTCCCGGGCCTCCCTCCAGCGCTTGCGGAGGGAGGGGGAATGGTGAGCCCGGGGAAGAGGCGGGGATTCGGGGAGGGAGCCAATCGGGGGAGGAGGGGGCGGAGTCGGGGCGGGAGGGGGTGTGAGCACTTCCGGGCTCTAGGCTCCGGGGCATTTCCTTGTTTGTCCAGTGTCCCGACCGCACGTCGGTCGGGACGCGGGACAAACAAGGAAATATCAGGACAGTCCCGATAAAATCGGGACGTCTGGTCACCCTACCATTATGTCCTAGTGCATCTCCCTTTCCTTTTCCTGCTGGGAGTCCTGGGACTTTTTCCTGTCCGCTGTTTCCTTCTCCATACAGTCTCTAATATTCATCCTCCAGGCCCTCAAACCACAGTCTGATGCAGCAGCAGCTTGCAGGATCTTGCTGAACATGTCATCCCGAGTCCTCTTTTTTTCTCCTCATCTACCTCAGGCATTTCTTGGGTGTGGAGAGGGAACCTCTCAAGGCCGCAACAGCAGCAGCTACAGAGAAAACACACAGAGGTACCATTGTTAGTATAGTCAGAACACAAAGCAAAAGATTCAGAACTCCCTTCCCTTGCTCCCCTAAAGTTTTAAACAAGACATACTTATTGACGTGTCTGCTTTAAAATGCTTGTGCATGGTGCCACTCACAACACCAGCTATGGTGAGCCTGGCCCGCCAGGAGTGAGGGAAATGAGGAGAGAATTGCTCGAGAATTACATGAGTATAGGCAGTGGCACTGAATACTGGCACCATTTCCCCCAGGCAATGATGATTTTAGCAGATGTCTCACTCCTGAAGATAACAAAGGCACAGAAAACACAGCTGCTGCTGGTGTCCTGAAGCTGCCTGGGCCCGTATGCTGCTAGCCTGTGTACTGCCATGGTGCCTGCCGAAGTTATTGCTGACTGGCGTGGGAGGCTGTCTGACTGCAAAGGAAGAAATAAGGCTGCCACCCCTGGAAACCTTTGAGACAGAATTGCAGAGTACCTCCATGAAAGTTTCATTCAGATCTCTCAGGAGGATTTAAGGGACATCTCTGCAGACATAACAAACTGCTCCACATGCCGCCTTCCCTGCCGCCTAACTCTAGAGGGGAATGAAAAGCAGGTAACAACTCCTCCTCTCACCTGTGCTTGACTGCTGGGACTAACTGGACTGCGGTGGAGTCTCAAACAGGTCTTGGCTCGCAGCAAAGCTGGATGTCCCACATCCTCCTCCTCTTCCTCTTCCTCCTCCTCCTCGCTGTCGCCGGGAGCCTGTGACTGAGGCTTCTTGGAGGTATCTGTGGGGCGGTGGTGGGTTCTCTACCAAGTATGGCATGCAGCTCTTTGTAAAAGTGGCAGGTCTGCCACTCTGGGGTATGAACAATTCACACCTTGAGAGATGTAGTTAAGCCGACTTAAGCCCTGGTGCAGACACCGCGAGGTTGATGGAAGAATTCTTCCATTGACCTAGATACCACCTCTCAGGGGGGGGTGGATTTACTACAGTGATGGAAAAACCCCTTCTGATGCTGTAGTGTCTACGCTATAGTGGCTGTTCTGCTGTAGCACTTGTAGTGTAGACGTAGCCAAAGTAAATTGGACAAAGATACATGGTGAGTAAGCAAGACAGCTAGGAAGAGAACCTAGAACTCCTGACTCCCTGGCTCTTGCTCTGACCTGCAGACAAGAGCATTTCCTGATCTGTAGTGAAGCCTTTAGTGAGCTACAGCATGTTTATAACTGAACTTTTGATTAGATCTTTCCACTACTCAGCAGCTTGCACACATTATATGGTTTCTGGAATGGGAGTAACAAATGTAAAGTAAGCAGGGGATGGGGAGAGATGCTAATGGTTTGATGAAACAGAGCAACGGCTGAAACTTGCCAGTGGATTTGGAAGACTCACTGAGCATGGTTTTGAACTGGGATCTGCCACCTCTTAGGTGAGTGGCTCAGCCACTAGCTTATGGGATATTCTGAGATGGGGCTCCCTCAATTTCAGCTACTGAAGTTGTTCTATTTTATTTAAATAATTAAATATTAATTGAGCCAAGGAAAGTGTTAGAATGACTCTAAGCCTAGTGGTTAGGGCACTCGTCTGAGAGATAGCAGATCATCATATCAATAGCTTTTCATCAGGCGGAAGGGGGACTTGAACCCCAGGGTGTCCCACATCCTGGGTGAGTGTCCTAGACACTTGGCTAAAGGTTAAAAGAGAGGGTGTCATCCTTCTCCTTCCCTCCCACCCCAGCTATTTTGTGTGAACTTGTGTGCAGGGCCTGATCGATAGGTGACTTCTGAGAGCACGTCCTAATTGAGCCTTGTGTGCAATTTTAGGCAGCTGAATGCCTATTTTCCCCTCTTTTGTGAATCACAAGTAGAGGTAGGCACTAGGGTGACCAGATGCCCTGATTTTATAGGGACAGTCCCGATTTTCAGGGCTTTTTCTTATATAGGTGCCTATTACCCCCTCCACCCCCGTCCCGATTTTTCACATTTGCTATTTGGTCACCCTAGTAGATACCTTCCTGCAGCTGGACTTTAGGTGCTGAACTCTGTGAGAAAGGTGGGACTTAACACCCCCCCGCCCCTTGGCAGCCTCTCCTATTGGCTAGTTTAGGTGCCGCCACACCTAGCGTGCTGGCTTTGTGACTTGCTGTCTCTCCCCATTCATTGTATAGGAGCATAGGCATCTAACTGAGGCTTTGTGGATCACAGTATTGTTCCTGTGATTTTCTAGGCACCTAAAAGTGACATGCCCCTGACACTCAGCGTCACAACTCAGCTCCAAGTCCCTTCGTGGAGCTAGGCCAAGGCTTTTAAGGTGCTGAGCCTAATGAGACTCAGCTGTGCCTAACTAGTTCCCAGCTGGAGCTGCCTCCCTGAGCTGCCCCTGAACTGTAAATCTATTCCACCAAATCCCAGCTCACTGTCTGGCTGGGCAGGATCTCTTGCTAAGGTCACCTTTGGGTTGGGGTGCATAAGAGCTGTGGGGTTCCCTCCCAGCAGCACCAAGAGATCTGTACATCTCAACATGCTTCACATCATTAATAAGTTTAAATAGTATAGGTAGGGCCCTACCAAATTCACAGTCCATGTTGCTAAATGTCATGGTCACAGGATTTAAAAAATCTTAAATTTCCCGGTTTCAGATATTTAAATCTGAAATTTCATAGTGTTGTAACCTTGGGGGTCCCACCCAAAAGGCGGTTGTGTGTATGTGGGGGGTGTTGCAAGGCTATTGTAGGGAGGTTATGGTATTGCAACTCTTACTTCTGCGCTGCTGCTGACAGTGGTGCTGCCTTCAGAGCTGGGCTCCCAGCCAGCAGCTGCAGAGAGGTTCCCTGAGGTGGGTCCCTCCTCAGTCTATCTGGGATTAGAAGCTGGAGCCTGGGACATGGTAGGAGCTCCCAGCCTTGCCCTCCCTAGCTTTGGGCCCAGTGCTCAGGGTTAAAGGGGCCTTGGGCTGGCTGTGTGTGTCGGAGGGTGGTGATCCTGCCCCCCCTTATCATGGTGCCCTGGGTGATTGCCCACATTGCCCACCCATACGGCCAGCCCTGCCTGCCCCATACTACGCCTCCCTCACTACTGCCCTGATGCTGGCTGTAGTGCTACTTTCAAAGCTGGGTGCCTGCCCGGCAGCCGCTGCTCTCCGGCCAACCAGCTGTAAAGACAGTGCAGAAGTAAGGGTGGCAATACCATGACCGCCCTACAATAGCCACATTTCACCGGGGAGACCAGATTTCACAGTCCGTGACGTGTTTTTCACGTCTGTGAATTTGGTAGGGCCCTATGTATGGGCCATGTGCAAGATAAGCAAGAAATAGCTATGTCGAAGAGCTAGGCCAAGTTTGCTAGTGACTTCAGGTGGTTCCATTTTTGGATGGCCAATTTGAGACACCTTAAAAGGGGCCCTGATTTCAGATGGTCGGTACTCAGCACTTTCTGCAAATGAAGGCTATTAAAGGTGTCTCAAGCTCAGCACCCTTAATCAGTAATGATTGCTGAAAATTATGTCCCTAGGCCAGAGCTATCTTCATTTTGATATAAAAATGACTAATACAAAAAGAGCCATGAGAAGAATTTTGCCGGACATGTCGGCTACTTGCTGCTTCTCTGCTCTCAATTTGTGCAGTGTTAGTCAATGGTTAACAGACATTTCATCCATTATAACAGTAGAATTAATCAAGTTTAAGCCCGCTGAGCCATCATCCAGGCAGAGCTGTCACTCCTTGGGATATGGAACTACCCCCGCTGGTGGGTTTGAAATGATTGTGTCTGCTTGAACTCAAAGAAAGAAACAATTATTTTGAGCTATTGACCAAGGCCATCAGACTTCTGCTTCTGAAAACTGGAGCAGTAAATTGAATATCTAACCAGGGAACATTTGTACCAAGGAGGAACATTCAGAGGGTTTTTGGTGGGCAGGGATGGGATCCTCAACATTTATGCAAAGCTGAGTCTGTTAGAACCACTATTCACTGTTACATAGCAGTACCGCACCACAGGCTTTTTATATGTGTTAGCAACCATATGACAAATCCTATTGTTTCCCACTCAGATCTTCAGGAAACAGGATACTATTTTAATCGACTTAGCAATGAAAATTGTCTGCTGTAAGCTTTACTATGCTAAGCAGATCCATGGGGTGCTGAC
Organism: Chrysemys picta bellii; assembly: GCF_011386835.1. NCBI lineage: Eukaryota > Metazoa > Chordata > Testudines > Emydidae > Chrysemys > Chrysemys picta. The sequence goes on along the minus strand of NC_088803.1, from coordinate 42,795,374 downwards.
TCATGCCACAAGTACAAATGTCTGTGTTGGTAAACAGTCCATGTGAATTCTGTTTTTAAATGCAGCCTTTGGATTCAAAGATGTTCTTGATATCTTACTTCCTATTGCTTGACCTTGGGAACATTATGTACAAGGATTGTAAGCACCGTTTGCCTGGGGAGTGTATTAAACAGTATTTACAGAAAGATGAGAAGAACAACAAAGCTTGCGTAGCTTTCACAATTATTATATTAAATATTAATTTCAATAATTGGCAAAATGGAATATATATCTTGATACAATAAGGCTTACACTTGATTAATTCTTCCGTTATAATGGGTGATGAGCTGGTGATAATGAATAAGTTAAAATAAATAGAAAAAATAGCTCCTAGTATGAATTCCTTGGAGAGAAAGAGAGAGTGAGTGTCAGTGAAAATAACGTCTCTACATATGGCCTCCCATTGTGTTTTAAAATGTGATTGTGAAGGGAGTGATGTTTTAGGGTTTGGCTACCTCAATTCACTCTTAACTTAATGAGAGACTTTCCTTCCAGTGGTAGTTCAATTGAAACACAGCTGTTGCTTTAGGAGGGATGTCAGTGTTTTCCCCCCACCACTAAGACATAGTGAGAAGGAAATTCAGACACAAGCTGTATTCATAATGCATGTTCTTCTGGAACAGCATAAGCAGTATCTATACCATGCTACCCTGTGAATAGGCTCTTTCCTGCAAAATATAAAGTAGGGCAATCCACAGTTGGGCTAGAGCTCTAGACACAACTCGACAAAGACCCAGTCCAACTCCCAGAGAAGTCAATGGCTGAGGCTATGTCTACACTACCACGGTAAGTCGACCTAAGTTATGTAACTCCAGCTACATGAATAATATAGCTGGAGTCGACGTAGCTTAGGTCGACTTACTGCGGTGTCTACACTGCACTGGGTTGACAAGAGACACTCTCCAGTTGACTTATCTTCTCTCATTCCCGGTGGAGTACCGGGGTCGACGGGAGAGCGCTCTGCTGTCGATTTAGCTGGTCTTCACTAGATGCATTGATCGCCAGAACCTCGATTTCCTCTAGCCCGGTAGAGGAAAGGCTGCTTATAGAATCTTTTGCCGGTATAGCTGCATCTACTCAGGGTTTTTTTTGCCAACAGAGCTGTGTTGGTTAAGAGTGTGAATTTTTTCACACCCGTGATCAACATAGGTATGATTGAAAACTTTGTATTGTAGACCTGGCCAATGGCTTTGGAAGTGAATTAAGCTAAACCTAATTAAGGCCACTCTAATTCTGAATGAGACAGTCCACACATGGATTTAATGCAGTTTAACAAATCTGCTTTGAATGCACACCTTTAGTTATTTCAGATTATTATTAATAATAATAATTATTATTTTGAGTGTCCCTGTGTAGACAACCCTAAATGAAGCAGTCTTCTGGGATAAGCCTTAAGGGAAAGAAGAACAGCGTCCCCTGGCTTATCTTCCAACACTCCCCACCAAAATCTGAAGCTCATTTAGAAAGGAACAGTATGAATGCTAGAATACTAACCAAAACTGAAGCTTGGTCTAAATCTAAAACTAAGGTCAACTCAGGGCTGTGAAAAACTTCACACGCTTTCCACCATAGTTAGGTCAACCTAACCCTCTGTGTAGACGTGGCTAGGTCAATGGAAGGATTCTTCCGTCAACCTAGCTACTGCCTCTTGAAGAGGTTTATTACCTACATCAATGGAAAAACCTCTTTCATTGCTGTAGGAAGAATCTATGCTACAGTGGCATAGATGTAGCACCCTAATTGTGACACTGTAGTATAGACGTACCCTAAGGCTTCGTCTAACTACAATGCTTTGCCAACATAGCTAGCTCAGCTAGGAGTTTGAAAAATCACCCCCGCCCCCACATGACATAGCTGTACTGGCAAAATCCCTGGTATAGGGTATTGGTTGGTAACAATGCCAACAGAAGAGCGCTACTGTGCTTAGCTAATATTGTTCAGGGAGGTGATTTAGCTATGCAGGCAGAACTCCTTTTGTTGGCTTACACTATGTCTCCACTAGGGGGCTCTGCTAGCATAGTTGTACCAGCAAAGACTCCATAGTGAAGACAAGCCCGAAATAACATTTAATATAGACTCATAGATTCTAGAGCATAGCTTTGATGTTAATAACCCTTTTCTCCTGTTTTTGTAACTACATTCAGGGTTTGAAGAGTAGTAAAGTTATTGCTTGTTTAGTGTGTGGCTGAACTACTTTTTCCCCCAAGAGAAATGTTACTGCAAGAGGCAGTCCTTTAAATATTGTAGGAAGAACTTTGCTAAGATCATAACAAAATGCTTTGTCAGTTAGGGTATTGAGCAGAGGGCCTAAATGCAAACCATGGGTGAAATTATGACCAATCTGGCTAAGTTGTAGAATTCTGAGGGTTACCACATGCATGATATAAGGTGCATAAATGGAATATGAAAATGTATCCTTAACTAGGTAAGGTCTTTACATTACACCTCATATGACTGATCCTTGCATGCCATGCATCAACCAAGATGATCCATGCACTTTCGTTGGTCTGGGCAGAACTTCTGCATAGGAGGCAGGCACTTTGGTTGCTTATGTGCCAAGAGTGTGGGGATTGGGCAAGGAGGTGATGGGCTCATACATTCATAGACTTTTAAGGCCAGAAGGGACTGTTGTGATAATCTATTTTGATCTTCTGCATGACACAAGCCATAGGATTTCCATGAATTAATTCCTGCTTCAAGTCAAATAGCTGTTGTTGAAATAGAGCATATCTCTTAGAAAAACATCCAATGATGTAGAATCAACCACAAGTCTTGCTAAGTTGTTCTAATGGTTAATTACCTTCACTGTTTAAAAAAAGCATCTTATTTCTAATCTGATTTTTGTCTAGCTTCATCTTCCATCCATTGGGTCCAGCTACTGCTATATCTGTGTCTGCTAGATTGCGGAACCCTCTATTATCACATTTCTGTCCCCCATATGTAGATACTTAAAGATTTTGCTCAAATCACTCCTTAAACTTGTTAAACAGATCTCACTAATAATGCATGTTGCCCAAATCTTCAATCATTCTTGTGGCAGGGACTGGACGGATGCAGAGCGGAAAGCATGGTTCATCCTCCAAGGTCCCTAGAGTGAGTTTCCCAGAGCTCCCCCCTACGGTGGTGGGCCTTAGCCCTTCCCCAGCACAAGCTCAGCCCTGTAAGGGTGCTCGCTGGCCTCCAACCTACTTCAGTGAGAAAAAGATGCTTTGATTGTAAAAGAGCAACTTGGATTCCTTTAAACCCATTTAAAGCTTGGGTTGCCAGGAAGCTGTAGATCTAGCTTAGTTTAGCTCTCTCTCGCCCATATAATTAAAGCTAGCATTTGGCACAAGAGTCAAAAACGAGGGGTATTTAGGAGCCTTTATATAAAGTACAGCTAAAAGAAACAGCCAGGAAGACAAAGCAGTCTTTCCTCTGTTTCTTTACCACGCTAAACAACTTTCAGTAATAAAGACTTGAATAAAGTGTGTAAAATGTTGGGCACCTTGACTACTTGCTTCAATGCAGAGAAACCCTTCCATGTTGAAAGAAAACTGTTCCATGCCTCTTTGCAATCCTTTTGTTTCTCTGGCAACCAAATAAACAAGGTATTTGCACCCTGCTGAGCTCATTAAGTGTGTGAGTGAGAATTTAAGGGTTTTAGCATACTATGTAATCCCTGTGGCCTGAAGCTCTAGGCTAGGGGTAGGGAGCTGGCTACTACCATCTGTGGGTGAACAGGAGAAAGAGCAGAGAGAAACTCCACAGGGAAGGAGCTCTCTACACCATCTACTGGTGAACCAAGAGATCTATTTAAATGAGCTTTCTACCCAGAAATCCTCCAACTGAGAGTCTGGGGAGACACCAGAACTGTACACAAACTCTGAGTTGAACTGAGAGGGAAGGGAGGGGAAAGGCCTACCTTGTGGCAAGGATTCTGCTCAGTGGTCCTATATGCTATTTTGATCTTGCTCCAGAAAAGACTTTACAAAGAGACAACATACAGGCATCTTCACAAGAAGAGATTGTGCAGAGTTGACTTTGTGATACAGCAGTGACTTTGTGGAGAGAGGTGACTTTGGGATGAAGCAGCTCTTTGCTGAAGCTGCAGAGGGCAGCAACAGAGCTGAATGAACTCCCAGGAGGGTCCCCTTTCCCAGTACCAATACAGCTGAAATTGCTAAAGTAGGGTTATGTGGGGGAGTCTCAGAATCAGACTAGACAGCACTTCCCCTTGGGGTTGGAGCCAGGGCTGCCTGACTGCTCTCTTGAACTCTGGGATTATTCTAACCGTTGACACCAAACTGTGAGTGGGGTGTAATGGAGGGGGGAAGTAGTGTGATAAAGGGATATTTGTTTATTGGATGCTTATTGGTGGGTGGGAAACTGAGTTAAAGGATACTGTGGGGCTGGATGTTTTATTTTATGATTAATTATATAGCTATATTGTTGCTGTGTTCCATGGTCCCCTAATAGTCTTTACTTGTTTCCTATGCAGACTCAGTCCTTGTAAGTGGGGAAGTATTGACTCTGAAGTGTGTCCTGGGAAGGTAATTTGTTCTTCCCAGGTTTCTGGGTGGGGGCGCGAGTTGCTGGTGTTGGTTAGTTTTTAGCAGAACCGCTAGATCCTTGACTCCCGCCTGTGTTGCAGCTAACAACACCTAGCAGAAGGGTTGCAGTTACCTAAAATGGCTAACATGGTCCAGACATCCCGGCAGCCTGAGTTAACACTGGCTTGCTTCTTCCCATTTTGTTCTTCAAATGGCCAGGGAGGCAGAGTTGATTAGGCACAATATTTGCCCTGTGTCTTTTGTTCCTTTATCAGTTTTGCAAAATCAGTGTAATTCAGGGGTTCTCAAACTTCATTGCACCACAACCTCCATCTGATTAAAAAAAATTACTACATGACTCCAGGAGGGGGGATCGAAGCCTGAGCCTACCCGAGTCCTGCCAAAGCCCGAGCCCCACCACCCCGGGCAGGGGGACCAAAGCCCAAGGGCTTCAGGCCCAGGCAGGAGGCCTGTAACCTGAGCCCTGCCATTCATGGCTGAAGCCCTCAGGCTTTGGCTTAAGCCCCAAGCGGTGGGGCTCAGGCTTTGACCCCAGGCGGTGGGGCTTGGGCTTCAGCCCCGTGCCCCAGCAAGTCTAATGCAAGCCCTGGTGACCCCATTAGAATGGAGTCGCCACCCATTTTGGGGTCCTGACCCACAGTTTGAGAACCACTGGTGTAATTCTTTAGGAGATGGGGCCCAAGGTAGAAGGCTTGGATTTAGATTTCCCCAAAGTGCCTCGTGTTCAGAGCTGGTGTTACAGAGGTAACCTAGAGCTAGTGTCGATGGTTCCCGGCCAATGGGAGCTGTGGAACTGGCACTCAGGACAGTGCATGGAGCCTCCGTGGCCGCCCATGCGTCTAGGGGCTGCAGGGACCTGACGGCCACTTTCGGGAGCCACACAGAGCTAGGGCAGGCAGGGAGCCTGCCTTAGTCCTGGGCCTGGACTTTTAATGGCACCAGCGACCGGAGCCACCAGAGTGCCTTTTCGACCAGGCACTCCGGTCGAAAACTGGACACCTGGCAACCCTGGTGCTGTCTGCTCTACTGTAATGGGTACTATACAAGTCAACCATGAATTTCTGATCTGGATCCAAATTTGTCTCACAGCTCTGATCCAGGGTGTTCATCCAGGCACGTCTCTGTACTTTAAAGATGATACTTCTTAAGCAGAGATTCTTCTGTGCTTCTTTCTTAAAAGCTAGTAGTCGAGAACACATAAAAAAACCTGTAATAATAAATCAGCGTGCATAGCATAGCACCTATTAGCACCTCTACAACAACAATGTGCACGATGTAGCAATCAGGAGCACCCCTACAATAACAAATCAGCATGCACAGCACCAATGAGCAACCAAGCAAAACCAAATCTCCCTGCACAGCCCTTTTGAGTGACTCTACTCTAACAATGAGCAACAGCAAGGCAGTGTGGGAGAAAAACTGCCTTAAATATATTAGTTGCAAACTGGCAAATAGCTGTTAATAACAGAGAACAGAAATGATGGATTTGATAAATTCTGAAATATGCCTCATCATTTTCATTCTAAACTAACCCAGCCTCACCTCAGGGTTGGAAAGTCTGAGGTGTTCCCATTTGTTTAGATAGAACTAATCTAATAACAGAATGTTAAACAAGAACTTGATTATAAAATAATAATGTGTGGATTATACCAAGTGCAGCTGTCTTTCACCAGTGATAATGTTCCCATCCAGCTGAGACAATGAAATGAGTTTTCTCACATGCCACAGGCAGACATTGTCTCCTGGGAAGCCATAGACACACAATCATCAGGTTGCCAGTCTTAATAACTTTCTGAATCACCTACAAGCAACTGTATACATGTGAGACTGGAGGGAAATAGTCCTTGAGCTGTCAGCATCCTGTTCTCCTATGGCTGTTTCCCAAGTAACAGGATCTGCACAGCATCTCTTCTTCATGGTTGCGTAGCTTAAAAGGTAGCTGTTTGGTCTGCCTGGCTTGTTTGTGCCCAGCCACGTGTGTGTGTGCAATTTAGTATTTGCTTGTGCAAATTGTGACTTGCTTCTATGTATTGGTAACCAACGGGTTGGATATCGGACCAATGAAAAATTGCTTCTTTCAGAATCTTGCCCTTTATTATTGGGCAGATACAATAACCAGATGCTTAACACACGTGAATTATTTTGCGATCTGTATTGTTACTGGATATTTTGAGCCCAGTCTTATCATCCATACTTGGACAAAATTCCTATTGAAATCAATGAGTGTCTGGTCTGAATAAAGGCTGTAGGACTGAGTCCTTAGGCCCTGACCTTGTGGTAACTGGTGCACTTCTTGCAAGGCGCTCAAAGCCCTCCCCTGACAATTCCTATTGCAAGAGGAACTTGGGATCTCATAGGTCCTCTTAGGATCTGTCCCATAGTTTGCAAAGAATTGAATTAGCTGTGAGGAAATGAGAAGCTGAACAGTTAATAAAATATACATTAGTGGACACTGACAAGGTGTACCAACCCCACACAGGACCAGTGGGGGTGGACAAATCACTATGGACCCAGGAGGCCACGCCCCCTTTCCCTGCTGCACATGCTCCAGGTGGAAGAGCCAGATAAAAGGAGGCAGCCCAGCTCTGTCGAGGCGGTCGGCGGAGGGAGCAGGACGTGTACTGCGGGTTCCTGCAGGAGTACCTGTGACGCTCCAGGTGGTAGAGCTGGTAGACACAGACTACGCCGTGGACAAGTCACTGACTGCAAGGACTGACAGGAAAGCCGAGGTGCCACCAGCTGTGGAGAGGCCTAGGATGCAACTAGTGGTAGGAAGTGACCCAGGGGAGGTTGTAGAAGCGGATACCTGAAACCCTGATGGGGAGTTCTCTAGCTCATACGGTTCTGGGTCAGAACCCGGTGGAGAGGGCGGGGCCAGGTTCCCCCACCACATCCCGAGTGCTACTGTTTGCCCCAGCCAGGAGGCTGCAGGGTTCTAGACCAGGGTTTCTCAAACTTCATTGCACCACAACCTCATTCTGACAATAAAAATTACTACATGACCCCAGGAGGGAGGACCGAAGCCTTAGCCTGCCTGAGGCCCACCACCCCGGGTGGGGGGACCAAAGGCCAAGGGCTTCAGCCCCAGGCAGGAGGCCTGTAATCTGAGCCCCGCCACCCTGGGGCTGAAGCTCTCGGGCTTTGGCTTCGGCCCCAGGCAGTGGGGCTTGAGCTTCGGTCCCAGGCCCCAGCATGTCTAATGCCAGCCCCGGTGACCCCATTAGAACAGAGTTGTGACCCACTTTGGGGGTCCCAACCCACAGTTTGAGAACTGCTGCTTTAGACTGTTTGTTTGTTTTTCCTGCCCAAGGCATTCGTTTGTGACCCAGTCAGGGGACCAGAATGCCGCAATCACCTGCTTAACAGGGAGTCCTGACGACTGGGTGATGGGGTGTACCAACCCCGTACGGGACCAACGGGGGCGACCCAGTTCGGCATGCAGGGCACCTGTCACAGACACTACCAATGAAATTGAAATTCTGTGCCATAAATTCATGCCCTGCAGTATTTCTTAAGATGATAGATAAAGCTAGCTGGAAAGTGATATCCATCTAAAACTGACAACAGTTGCTTGGACTATAGCACCTACAGCTTAAAATTCATAAAAATTCCTTTCTGAACTCTTCTAAATGGAACCAACTAAAGATAAAAAATAGGAATAATTTCCCCCCAATCATCTACAGTATGTTTGACGTGCTATTACTGACATCTGAATTACATTGCTGCAGCAATTACCACATGTGCTTGCAAATTAGAACCCCTTTGCAGGCTTTTATTTCTAAATTATAAAAATGCTCTCATATGAAGCAAATGCTATTGTTAGAAAAAGTCCCCATTCCCCCAAAACTGCTCTTGTTTCTGTTCTGTTCTATTCCAGGTAGCTTTTTATACCACACTTATCAGTGTAGTATCTGAGTGCCTTCCAGTCGTGCCTTAAGCAACGTGACTTCACATCTGTCACATGTTGTTTGTTCTCTCATCCTTTCTCCAGAGAAAGAAGCGAATGCTGTGGAGTGTCTTGTTTTGGAAGGTTGTTTCCAATATACCTGTTGCTATGACAGGCTGTTCTAACTAATGAAGTGTAATTACGATGAATACTAGAGTTGTGAACATCCTGTGAATGTAATATTACATAAACATAAAGAAATAAATAAATGATCTACATTACAAGAATGTTAAGGTTGCAATTTCATCACTGAGAAGTTAGGACATGCCAGAACTGAGGTTGCCTTAAAACCTTAATTCAGCCCCCTTGTGCATATGCATTATGATACAGTCGTTAATTACATGATCACATACTATTTTTTCCAGAGGACCGCTGCTTTATTCAGTTCACAGGATGGATTTGCTCTAGGGATAAATCAGAGCTGTGTAGTGAAGGAGGCTGTTGTCTGTAGGACCCCTGCTTCATTTGTAGTAGAAGGAGGAAGGTGTGCAGTAAATGAGGCAGAGGACTGAAGGAGGAAAAGGGATGGTCTCATGGCTAAGGTGGTTGACTGCTGCCCCGGGTAACTGAATTCTATCCCTGCCTCTTCCAAAGAATGTCTGCATGATACTGGGCAGGTGACTTAAACCAAACTTTCACAGGTGTTTGCTAATTGTGTGTTCCTCATTTTCCGGGCACCCAGAGACACTTGAGGCTAGAATTACAGAAGTACTGAGCACTCACAACTGTAACTGAAGTCAATGAGAGTTATGCCTGAATATATAAAGTGTTATCAAAATGCTAAGTACTCTGGAAAATCAAGAGTAGGCCCTAGGTGTCTTAAATTGGGTTCCCAAAATTAGTGGATATTTTTTGACAATTTTGGCCTCCATCTCTTTGTGCCTGAGTTCCCCAAGTGTAAAATGGAAATAATACTGCCACTTAATCTCACGGGTGGTGAAGATTAATTCATGTTTATGAAGCATTCAGAAATTATGATGAGAATGCCACAGAAACACTCAGGAGGAAAGTAATAATTGTGTATTTGGAGCAGGGATTGGGTGTATAGATTAACTAAGGTCTGTGGCCACACATTGAATGAGAAAGATAAAGAGATATTGAATAATTGCACTGAATGAGACAGGGGTGATGTAGAAAAATAGCATGTGATTATGTAGACAGCATACAACACAGGAGTTGAATGCTGCCTTCTAGCTGTTGCTTTTACATTGAAATGTAGTGCAGGTCCTTGCTTGTCAGTGTCAGGAGAGTGAAGCTCATGTATTTCAACCTACCCAGTAAGGAGATCCTGAATTTTCATTGAGGACTAATTAGGATAACTATCATAATTGACCCTGAGAAGGAATCCTGGCTATGCCTGCATGCAGCTGATTTAATTCTGTGTTAAATCCAGCTGTTGATCTCAGGTTGTGCTTATGAGCAGATCTTTACCTGGGTCCATTCCAGGGTCCATTCTATAGGCCTGGGTTCCTAACAGAGTGCATATCACTAGGAAGAAAGCATCAGAATCAGAAAAGTATTCTGTTCCTTTAACATCCAGCAAGACTGTGATGCAAACATTTGAAAAACAGTTGTGGTTGTAAAGGACCATTTCTCAAATAATCTGCTATCTGCTCTGTTTCTCTCTTTGAACGTAGTGGAGTTGAAGACATAAATCAGTCTCCCAGAAGACATAGAACTTTGGAGGAAAAATATTATTTTGTAATTAATTTGATACTTTTAATATTTCCCCCCTAGAGATGACAGACATCCTTGGCACAATGGTTGCTCCAGTTTCTCAGAAACAAATGACACCAATTGTTCTGATCTGTGTAGATGGATTATTAAAAAGAACATTTTGGTAACTGGGTGTGTAGATCAAAATCTGGTAGAGCATTGTTCCCCGAGATGTCGTCTATTGACAGGAAGTTGGAGCTTACATAACATAGCCAGAAGATGCAGCAAATATTTTTTGCTGTACTGTTGTAGCATGTGGTCTGTAAACCATAGACTGAAGTTGTTTCAAGGTGGACACTGAAAATCAGAGGCTGCTTTGGAGAAGGCTGACCGTAATCTCTCTCTGTCTAAATTCCATGCTTGTAAAATGAGGATTATTATTTATATTTCAGTAATGCTTAGAAGCCTCAGACATGGACCATGAGCCATTATGCTAGGTGCTGTAAAATACAACAGTAAATAGTTCCCTACCTTACAGGGGCATTTGTCAATTCACATTTGTGAGGTGATTAGACACTACTATAATGAGCCTTATAGAAAAGCCTATAAGTGCATTTTCTTCAGCACAAAATATACTCTTTTTGCACAGCACAATGGAAATGTTACAGGTAAAGGTACCTCTGACCAGAGATGTATCCTTTGGAGATATATAGTTTTGGGAGTAGTGGAGTGCATTTCATATGGACTTATTTAATAAAGTATTCTTGAAAAAAAATAGGACCAGTTCCTCAGCTGATGTGAATTGATGTACCTTCATTGACTTCCTCCGATGATTTGTCCCATAAAACTAATTTTAAAAGTTCTGGGTTATACATTTTTCAATACTTTCTGTTTCACCAGCTGGATATTGAATAGGTGGAATTTCCAAGCTGCTGGTATTTCTGAGAGTCTGCTTCAGATGTACAAGTTGGAATTTAAGATCTGAGATAGATAATGAGTTTTAAAATTAAATAAACCATGAAGACCTGAGCATCCTGAAAGCGGCTAGCACAAGCTGTGGACCTACAATGAATTTAATTGGAAATAACTACGATTTAAATGGCTCGTGACCCTGGCATTTATTTTCAAGGATTTCTTGCTAGTCATCTTCTGACTTTCCCTTTTCATTTTAGATAAGGATATTTTATTTAATGGAATTGTCAGTCTTTACATCCTGTCAAACATAAAACATTTATAATAGGATCTGCAAGCTGAGGAAGTGAGTTATTTATTGTTTTTCTGCACACGTGATATCCTCAAGGAGGAAATAGTTCAGGGCCTGATCCTGTAGCTCTCTTCTCAGGAAAACTCCATTGGCCATAGATTCTTGATGAAGATGTCACCAACAAGCCATCTTCACACTTTACAGACCCTGTTATTAATGGATGAGTGTGTGAGATGTCTAATCTGATGGATAGCTGGATGGGAGTTTTTCCTGAAAAGGGCTCTTAAAAAGGCTTGTATTTATTAGCCTTCCACATCAGCAGAGGATGGTTCTCAGCCTACATTTCAGTGATGTAGGGTTGCTTGTATTTATGAACAGAGCTGGCTGAAACTGGATTTCTGATTCAAGGGGAATGTTGATACTTTAAAATTTGGTTTTGTTCCACATTGTTTTTGATGTTTTAGTACTGACAGCATGAGGCCTCCAGCATATGTCACTCAAACCGAAGTTCCCCGTGATCACACAGTTTCCCCCCCTCCCCTATACATTATAGATAGGTGCCTAAGGAGCTGCTCACACTGTTCCCTAGTGTGATTTGGTGGTCTGTAGCAGACACCGAGTAATATCCCAATTTGTGCTTGATCTGTTAGGATGATGATCCATAAGCATTGAAGATCATTTTCTTCCAAATTATCAGTGACTTGGAAACAGGTAATGTCATTTTTGACATAGAGTGCCAACTCCTCCCATTTTGTCCACTCAGCGCTTCCTAAATAGATTATAACCATTGATTTTAATATTCCAAGTGTGCGTATCATTTAGTAAAACCAGCTAGATCACATTTATGCTCATAAATGAGTAAATCCAATTCCTTACACAGGCTCTTAGCATTGATGTAAAGGCAAGAATTTCTTCTCTTCATGTGCTTTGGTTCCTTGATTTATTTTTTCTCAGCATCTTGATTCTGTGCTAAATGACTGCTCATATCTTCCCTCTTTTTATCATCCTCTTTTGTTATTAGTTTAATGCCATTCTGACTATTCTAGCCAGAGTACTCCCAGTCCCTGAGGATATTGGTTCCCATTCTACTGATTTAGAGGCCATCCAAACTATATAGCTCATCTTCCCATAAAATGTGCACCAGTGTTCCACAAAACCACAACCCTACGTCACTTACCTAGCCAGTGGTTCACATCCAGAATCTTCTGTTTTCCTTTGTTCATGGGACAGGAAAGATCTCAGAGAAGATTGTGTGGACATTCTTCTTCTTCAGCACACTTCTGAGTTTCCTGAAGTCCTCTCTCATCTGTAAGATATCCTAAGATGCAGTGTCATTAATGCTGATATGAACCATCACTAGTGGATCCTTGCCCGACAATGTCAGAAGCCTATCCAATCTTAGAGTGACATCTTCTTATACCTTGGCTCCAGGCAGGCAGCACACTATCCTGTTGCCCACTTGTCCCTTGCAGTGTGCTCTTTGGATCCTTCCTAGTATTGAATCCCCAACAGGGATCATCTGTCTTGCTTAGGTTGTTGGAGAATTTTTTGTGGACAAGCTTGCTTTTCTTACAGGTTGGGCTGAGCTGCCATCCATAGGTGTGTCCTATACATCCCTCCATTCCCTTGGACCAGCTAGATCTTGAGAGGTATTATCCACAGTTTCCACATAGAGGACCTGTTATTGATTGGAGACTTCTAGGTGCATAGAATTCCTTCTGGTCCTCTTCTCTCTGGTTCCAGAGCCTTCCCATCCTCATCTGTCTGCAGTTGTGAAGAATGTCAATGTGATCTCTTGCCTCCAGTGGTTCCAAACTGCCAGACCACCTCTCTGACTTCCTGTTTCTCCAACTCCTTGGTGCCAGCTCCTTTTTTCCTTGAGCCTGGGGACTGGTGTTTCCCAAACCTGACTGTCTAGGAACTTCTCTGCTTCTCTGCTCTCAGTAGCATCTCTACTTGCCTCCCCAATCCAAGGATCTTTTCCTCCAGCAGAGCCACCAAATTGCACTTCTGCAAGCCTTGCTGTCTTTCTGTGCCTAGTCACCACCTCGGTTCCATCACTGGCCATATTGCTGAACCTGGAAAGAAAGCCTCTCATACTCCCTCTCACATCTCCCTGTTCTTAAAAACCTCCATTGATGGGGATTCCACAACTTCTCTAAGTAATTTGTTCCAGTGCTTAACTACCCTTACAGTTGGGAAGTTTTTTCTAATGTCAAAATCTCCTTTATTGCTCCATTACTTCTTGTCCTGTCCCCTGTGGTTAAGGAGAACAATTTATCACTCTCCTCTTTATAACAACCCTTTATGTACATGAATACTGTTATCATGTTCCTCCTCAATCTTCTCTTCCCCAGACTAAACAAACCCAATTTTTTTCAATCTTCCTCATAGGTCAAGTTTTTTAGACCTTTAATCATGTTTGTTGCTCTCTTCTGGAATGTTTCCAATTTGTCCACATCTTTCCTGAAGTGTGGTGCCCAGTTGAGGCCTTATCAGTGCTGAGTAGAGTGGAAGAATTACTTCTTGTGTCTTGCTTACAACATTCCAGTTAATACATCCCAGAATAATGTTTGCTTTTTTTGCAGCAGTATTACATTGTTGACTCATATTTAGTTTGTGATCCACTATAACCCCCAGATTCTTTTCTCCAGTACTCCTTCCTAGGCAAGCATTTCCCAGTTGATTATTCCTTCTTAAGTGCAGGTACTTTGCTTTTGTACTTATTGAATTTCATCCTATTTAATTCAGACCATTTCTGAATAGTATAGTATTTTCCTTGTATAAATCTCAAAAATCTTTATCCCCATTGTATAGATGGAGAAATGGAGGCACAGAGGAAGGTTAAACACCTTCCCCAATTTATCTCAGCAAGTCAATGGCAGAGCTGGGAACAGAATCCAGGTCACCTGACTTCTAGTCTAGTACCCTAACTGCTGGACTACTGTTCTGAGCTGGGTGAAACCTTGTTATGGGTTAAGTTAAAACCTCATTGAGGTTGGGTGTGAATGCAACCTTCAATTAACATAATTGTCAGGATGAGTTAATTAGAAGCCCCCCCCAAACATAAGACAAAAATGGGTTCTGACCCCCGTCTCAGGAGTTTGAACTGAGTGGAAGATCTTTTGCTGAATATTTTGTGTGTGTGTGCGAGAGAGAGAGAGAGAGAGAGAGCAGAACACCCAGAAACTGAGAACAGACAGAGCAGAGAGAGGCAGAGGGAAAAAAAGCTTTTGGGTTTGTGGGCTGAAGAGGCTTGGGGCTGTATACTAAGAAACTGCTCTTCTTGTTCTTGGTATCAGAGGGGTAGCCGTGTTAGTCTGTATCCACAAAAACAACGAGGAGTCTGGTGGCACCTTAAAGAATAACAGATTTATTGGACATAAGCTTTTGTGGGTAAAAACCCACTTCTTCAGATGCAACCTTCAGATGCAACCCCAAAGTGGGTTTTTTTACCCACAAAAGCTTATGCCCAAATAAATCTGTTAGTCTTTAAGGTGCCACCGGACCGTTGTTTTTCTTGTTCTTGGTTTCTCCTGCATTTGGAGGAGCAGGAGTTTGTACGTGCCTTGTAAATAAACAAGATTGCAGCAAAGAAAATACCAGGCTATGGCCAACGTCTACTCCTAATTGAAATGTCCCTAGGGCCCAAACGTTGACATGCTGCAGGGGTCAAAAACAGGAAACAATACCTACCATAAGAAAACTCTGAAATGAGAAAGGACGTGACAATTGCACTGCATACATTGTAGTGATTCAAAACACAATTTATGTGCACAAATTAGAGTCCTTGATTCTAGTTGTCTGATTTGAACCCACAATCACGTAGCGACGCAGGTACACGGATTTGCACTCACGGCATGTGTTGTGGCCAGAAATTGTACTCACCAAAGGAGACTCAGTGCCTTTTCAAAATGTGGGTTTATAGCCTGAGTATTCTGCAATTTGCTATTAGTTTAATTCATTTGAAAATGAATGAGGTACAAATTGACTGCTTGACTTTAAATGTATTAAACCAGTTGATCCTACCAGGGGTCGATCTGAGTCAACATCTATCAACAATATCGGCAAACTGCCTTCATCTGTTTTCCTATGTTCATTCCCTTGTCTTTGTCAACATTAAAAACTTTTTTTTTTCTCAATGTGACTTCCTCAAGGAGAATTATTCATAAGGTAAACCCAGATTAAAGTGTGATCAGTAGTTTACTAGGAAAGTGCAATTCTTGATGTAGCCCAAGTGTTTCTCTTAATACTCGGGAAAGAGCTTTTTAAAAATATGATTGAGGTTCAGTTTTGCCGTCTGAAATCAGACAAAATTCCCAGTGAAGTTAAAAGGAATTTCACCTAAGGACTAAATGCTGTGGGTTTTTTAATGAAAAGAAATAGCATGAAATCATGGCCCCACTAAAGTCAATGGCAAAACTCCCTCTGATTTCTGTGGGGCTGTGATTTTACCCATTGTCTCAGTGGCCCCGATCCTGCAAGCCATTCGGTATGAGTGAATCCCTGTGCGTGTGTGGATCCCTATTGACCTCAGGGAGGCACTGCATAGGCTCAAGGAATAGCTTGCAGCATCTGGGCCTATGGCAACAGTCAGGAGGAGGCTGGTTAGGGAACTAGGAGTTACAGCGAGGGAATCCCTATAGTGTTGTCCAGAAATTACTCCTGGCAAGATATTATTTTGGTACATAGGTATCTGCTTATAGGACCCTCATCAGAGTAGTAACTAAGCACTTTCTGAGATAGTTAGTTATTCTTGCTACTTGCTTTATCTTGCTGTTACATGTCGTTTTATTGTCCTACACCCATTAGTGTTTTGCTTAGAATGGAAATATGTCGACTCTGTTGGTGAGACCAATTTTTGAACATGGGAGGTTTACCAGGACATCCAAATCCAGTGCTGAGCCGAGCATCCAAATGTGGGATTGTGGATGTGCTAGTAAGACACACATCTTTACATATATAGCCTAGGGTGTCTATGAGGCAGTGTTCCTAGTGGTGCAATTACAGGACAGTGAGACAGGAAGACCTGGATTCCTTTCCTGGCTCTACCACACAACTGCAGGGAAATCACTTAATCACAGAATGGTCTAAATAATAATTACTCACTGGGATAGTGTGAGGTTTAGATAATGTACGTAAAGTGATATGAGATCTTCACGTGAAAGAAGTACAAGATAATACACCTCTACCTCAATATAACGCTGTACTCGGGAGCCAAAAAATCTTACCGCGTTATAGGTGAAAACGCGTTATATTGAACTTGCTCCGCCGGAGTGCGCAGCCCCCCCCCCCCCCGAGCACTGCTTTACCGCATTATATCCGAATTCGTGTTATATCGGGTCACGTTATATTGGGGTAGAGGTGTAGTATAATACACTACTACCAATCCTTGAACAACTTTACCTCTTTCCCACTTCATGCTTTATTAGTGTAGCCCATCAACCCATGCCTCTTGGCTTGGGATTCAAACTTGCTAATATTTTTTAAAGCAAACAATGCCTCTTGCCTGACTCTCAGGCTATGGGTAGATAGTAGTTTTAAGTGGAGATCAAGATGAAATGTAGGCACTGAGTCTATTTTTTAAAAGCATGATCTTTACTGACCCTAAATCAAAACTGTTTTTGGAAGCATCGCCATGGTGACACACAACTAACTGCATCATCATTGCTGGAGTTATCAAGAGATTTACTGCAAAATCTGTGATGTGTCATGCTGCACTAGAGGACAGGCTTCCAGTAGGATGCGATATACTATTTAACACAGTCCCTCAAAGAAGGCCAAGGTGTACCCATCAGAAAATTAAAAATGTTTTATTTCCATTTATGCTCCTGCCAAATATATGTATGCAATTTATCTAGCTAAAACTCTGCCTTTCTAAAGCACCAATGGAAAAAAATGTTTTGCCAGTAAACTTCTGTTTCAGAAGGTTGGCATCTATCTAGCATCTAGACCAGGAGCGGGCAAACTTTTTGGCCAGAGGGCCGCATCCAGTTTCCAAAATTGTATGGAGGGCCGATTAGGGGAGGCTGTGGCTCCCCAAACAGCCAGGCGTGGCCCAACCTCCGCCCCCTATCTGGCCCCCCTGCTTCTCACCCCCTGACGGCCCCCCCCGGACTCCTGCTGCCCCATCAGCCCCCCCTCTCTCCTTCCTGACTGCCCCCCCGGGACCCCTGCCCCCATTCAACTCCCCTGTTCCCCGCCCTCTGACCACCCTGACCCCTATCCACACCCCCGCCCCCTGACCACCACCCCGAACTCCCTTGCCCTCTATCCAACCCCCTCTGCTCCCTGCCCCCTTACCGCGGTGCCTAGAGCATCAGTGGCTGGCGGCGCTATAGCCTCGCCACCTGGCTGGAGCCAGCCATGCCACCGCGCAGCACAGAGCACCGGGTCAGGCCGCGGCTCTGCAGCTGTGCTGCCCCAGGAGCTCACAGCCCCGCCGCCCAGAGCATTGCGCTGCCGGCGGAGTGAGCTGAGGCTGTGGGGGAGGGGCTGGGGGCAAGTCTCCCAAGGCAGGAGCTCAGGGGCCGGGCAGGAGGGTCCCGTGAGCCGGATGTGGCCCGCGGGCCGTAGTTTGCCCACCTCTGTTCTAGACGTACCTTCCGTATTATTCTTTTCCTAAGAAACTCCTTTGGATTCACAGTGTGTTTTGCTATGATGATATTAAAACGTATTATTTTTAATGACTATGTTATTTCATTTTCATTGCGAAAGAAGCAACCTCTTGTTATAGAAAAATACGAGCATTTCAATTCTGGGCTGGGTCTAACAAAATTGCCACGGATTCAAGATGTAATGATATGTGCACTGACATACATCAAAAATGTTTGATCACATTCTGCTGATTATTATGTAGGCTTTCCTTTTATGTGGTTAATTTATTTTACATCTTTGTTAGACCTTTGTCTTGTGTCTCAAATATTGATCATTTGGTCAGAGTGTGTTAGGATTTCTAGCTGCCCCCACCCTCAACAATGGGGAGGGATAGCTTAGTGGTTTGCACATTGGCCTGTTAAACCCAGGGTTGTAAGCTCAGTCCTTGAGGGGGCCATCTGGGGCAAAAATCGGTACTTGGTCCTGCTAGTGAAGGCAGAGGGCTGGACTTGATGACCTACCAGTTCTATGAGATAGGAATATCTCCATATGTATATAAGTGATACAGCATTTCTTATACCTCTCATTGAACATGCTCAATTTAGAATAATAAATATCTTGCAAACTTTATATACTAGGCATGATTCTACCTCCATTGAAATCAGTGGCAAAACTCCATTGAGGTACATGGTGCAGGATCAGGCCCCATGGGTGAAATCCTGGCTTGCAGCTTTACTGAAGTCAATCGAAATGCTGCCATTGTTGTTCATGTGGCTCAGGTTACACCCCAAGTATATACCCTGCATCCAGGGTTACCAATTGCAAAACTCCCACTGCCTTCCCTCGGTTCAGGATCAGGTCCAAAGCTTCCAAAGTTTTAAATAAATAAAGCCTAACTCTGATCTCACTTGAACGTGTGTAACTCCATTCATGTTACTTCTGATTTACACTGGTGTGAGAGCAGTCAGAACCATATATTTTAGCTTGGCCTGTCATCATTATCTTTAAAGTATTTTGTAATTTACTTTCAAAATTCATTAAGAGGAATTAAATGGCCATTAAATGTGCTAATGTCTTTGATTGCAGAGTTGTGTTAACAGTACTCTTAGAAATTCAATATTATTTGACAGTACCTGTAATTACATATGCCCTTATATATTTGGCTTTATTTCTGACCAGCTGTAAGGTTGCTAAATTGTTATTTCAGTTATGTTGATCAGTTCATTCATATTTATCTCTTTCATTTTGCTCCATTACATATGGTAGCTTTTAAAATGTTGATATTTACTGCACGTTGTTAGACTTCTAAGAGGCCTTATGATAAAGGTGCAACAGTCCACATTTCCTCTGCAAAGGAAGAATGCAAGGAAATAGAAATGGTCAATGTGGTTTTCAGGGGAGACTACTCAAAGATTTGTAGGAGACAGTGTGCCCTACTGGATAATGCCTGGGACTGGGACTCAGAGGCCTGGGTTCTATTTCCAGCTCTACCACTCGCCTGCTGGGTGACGTTGAGTAAGTCACTTCAGCTCTGTGCCTCAGTTTCCCCATCTATAAAATGAGGATAATGATACTGATTTCCTCTATAAAGCACTTTGAGATCTACTGATGAAAAGCTCTAGATAAGAGCTCGGTATTATTGGAAAGAAACTTGCACTGGAAATGGAGAGAGACTGGCAAACAAGGATCATGAGTAAATTGCAGCCTGTAGAGGAAAGTTCAGGGCAGAAATAACCATGCTGTGAGTTAAAGGTAATTAAAGTGGCTCTGGGTAATAAGAAAAATAAAAAAAGACTTTTACAGATACATTACTGGTAAAAGCCGAATACTTCCAAAGAGAAAGCGGGCAGGGATTCTTAACATCCCTCTGGCATCTAGGTTGGAATTTCAGCCTTGCTATCTCCTACAAAGGATGCACCTGATGTATGCTAGGCCATTACTTAAATAATGGAAAAGATTGAAGACATTATTTTAGGATTAAACAGGATATTTAGCTCTACACTCTTAGTCAGGGGATGGCCAGGCTGCAAAGGCACTCATGGTAGTTCTTATTCTCTTACCAATCACTTGAATCTAATTTTTCATAATTGTAGAGATGGATGAATAAGCCAGAGTGCCATGAGAACTCCTCCGTGAGCTCTTAATGCAGGATAGAAGCATTTCTCTCAGACAGGGAAATAATTCCTCAACCATCTCCTTTTTCAGATCTATCCTTAAAACTTGCTGCTTTTACAAGGCCCATTAATCCCTTTCCCCACCACAAAGTGATGGTGAAAAAAAATAATGAAAATGCAACAACAAAACCCCAAATAAGGAATCACAGGGCATATGACTGAGCGTTATTGCTCACTCAGTCATTTGTTTCAGTTGCATACCATCCCCTATCTGTGTACATGATAATTCTTGTACATAAGCTATTATTTGGGGGTACACAGCAGATTGACACACAGGGCTTTCTTTTCTTGGCCACTTATTATAATCTGAACCAGGTTATTAGAGACTGAAAATGATAATGGTCTTTTATAGACTTAGAGAGACAAGGAGGGTGAGGTAATATTTTTTTATTGGACCAGCTTCTGTTGGTGAGAGAGACAAGCTTTTGAGCTTACACAGAGCTCTTTTTCAGAACTAAAGATAGAGACATCCAAATTCAGAAAACACACACCAAAAAAACTGGTACATCCACACAAGCTTACTGTAATCTTCATGAAAAAGGCTAACACTATAGATCTATGCCAGACTTATCGAGAGAAATGTCAAATGATCTGCAACACATCTGGTTTAAGGCCTGATCCTACACCATAGGAGTTTTGCCAATGGAGGCAGGATTGGGTCCATAGTTGGAGAGCTGAAATGTGCATGATGTTTGCAAAGCTATAGATGAATTATACTAGCTGAATTATCGTTACTCAATATTCAGTTTATGCTTTTGGGTGGAAAGCAGAAGAAACTCAATGATTTTGGCTAAGTAGAAACTAAAAGAAACTCGGTAGTTTCATTGAATTTGCATGATTGGATTTCTTATGGCATGTCAACACTGCAATTGGAGGTATGTTTGCAGCACAGGTAGACATATTTGCATTAGCTTTAATCTAGTTAGCACAGTGAAAAATAACAGAGATATGGTAGTACAGATTTCAACGTGGGTTAGCAACTCAAGTACATACCCAGGGTTCCTGGCATGCTTGTACAGACTGTGCTGTTCAGTGGAGTGCTCCATCCCACTTGGACTATGGATCACATTTTACTTTGTGGATTCACCTTTTAAATAATTCTCCTTCATACAGTGGCTATGGAACATTATTTTTTTCCTGTTGCGTGGGAATGAGTTAGGGAAAGTAGTAAAAGGCAGGGTATGTGTTTTGTATGCAGAGATGTTGACTCAAACTACCTCTTTTGAACAATATTTTAAATCAAGCATACAATTTGGATTTTTCTCCTTCTACTCAGTTACAAAGTGATGTAACTTCCGAATCGCTGGGCTGCAGTACATTGTGTGAGTGCAAAATCAGATGAATTTCAGTGGGAGTTGAAGAGTCAGTATTCAGCAATTTGCAGGAGGTACTTTGTATCTCCGAGAACTGGGATCCTAAGCTGTAGGTAATCATTCACAAAATGAAATGCAGACACACAGCCAAAATCAGCCCTGTAGTGTAACTAACATCCCTAGCTGGTAGCTAGAGTTAGTCAAATAACCTTCATTGAATAATATATCTGATGATTTTTTGCATTTAAAAATAATAAGTGGTCAAAGAGTTTTGGGAAAATCTTCAAATAAAATATGAACAAACAGTCATCTCCACTCTTTACTGAGCTCAGTTTGTAGCATGGGGAAGAGAAATACTATTTCACCCATTGGTGAATAGAAGCCCCATGGGTTTTGGGAGTGTACAGTGTGACATTGCACTTCATATGCTTTATGGAAGTATGCTTATGAATATGACATAACTGGAATATGCTTTACGCTAAATACCTCTTGTATGGTGTTATTAGAAAGCTTGTAATTTACTAAGTGTGTTCATCCTATTTGTTTGCATGTATTATTTCTGGAGTTAGGAGAATAAGATATAAACGTGTATCACTGATGTAAACATATTAAGTGGAGGCCATTAAGGGTACTCCAGAAACAAGCAGTTGTAAATGGCCTCAGTTACTTAAAAGCCTTCCTGGATACATGTGGGCCAGCCCATGGGGAGTGGAGACTAGGGGTTTTACAGTGACATGTGACCATGTCACCTGATGATAAAATCCATCTTAAATCTGGTTCTTTTCCATTTAGAAGGAAGGGTGGAGACCCAGAGACACAAAAGATTCCTGCCTTGTGCCAAAGCTATAAAAGGGGATGGAGCAGGACAAAGGGGGCTGCCAGTCATGAGAAAACCCCTGCTTACCACCTGAGATGTCTGTTGGATTTAACAAAGACTGTACCAGGGGAAAGGATTTGGCCCAGACTAGGAAGGAGTCTAGTCTGTGAAAGAAGCTTATTGGAACATCTCTGAGGGTGAGATATTACCTGTAATCAGTTTCTTAATGTATTAGGCTTAGACTTGCGTGTTTTTGCTTTATTTTGCTTGGTGATGTACTTTGTTCTGTCAGTTATTACTTGAAACTACCTAAATCCTAGTTTTTATACTTAATAAAATCACATTTGTTTATTAATAAAACCAGAGTAAGTGATTAATACCTGGGGGAGCAAACAGCTGTGTATATCTCTCTATCAGTGTTATAGAGGGCGAACAATTTATGAATTTACCCTGTATAAGTTTTATACAGAGCAAAACCAATTTATTTGGGGTTTGGATCCCATTGGGAGCTGCTTGTCTGGATGTTGGAGGCAGGTAACCTGCTGAGTAGTTTTTAGTTAAAGTCTGCAGCTTTGGGGACATGGACCAGACCTGGGTCTGGGTTGCAGCAGGCTAGCGTGTCTGGCTCAACAAGGCAGGGTTCTGGAGTCCCAAGATGGCAGGGAAAATGGGCTCAGAGATAATTTCAGCACATCACGTGACAGTCCCAAGGGGGTCTCTGTGACCAAATCCGTCACATACAGATTTTACTAGCATCCATGATGTCTCCAGTTTATCACAGAAGAGACAGGTACACCTAAGTAAGTATTATCCTTTCATACTGGTTTTACACTGATGTAACTCTCTTTACTTCAGCACTGACTGCTGATTTGCATCCCTAGGACCTTAATCTTAGAATAAGGTTCACTAGCAGGGACCCATAGAGAGCCCCTTTGATATCATTCGGGCTCTGCTCAGGCGTAGTTGTGTGCACTAGCAGATCCGATTGTAAGATTGGGGCTTGACTGAGAGAAGGAAGCTTGAAGAGTTGAAAAAGGGTTTTAAAATACATTAGAACAAGCTCAGGGTGGCTCTCTTGTTTCATATGTTTAATTAGTTTGCTGCATTGCTTGGGAACAGCTTCAGTGTCACTCATTTCCCGAGTGGAAGAAAACTGGCGTATTCTCTGATAATGGGCAATGAAGCCTTCAAAGAGAATGCTCTCATGCAGTGGATTAATTAGGAGAACATCAGCCCCTTTCACCAACCAAATGCCAGCTAAAATATTGCTTTTCTTTTCTCATGTAACTGAAAGGAGCAATTGCTTGTGCTTGGGGTGGGGATGGGGGGAGGAATGCTATTCTGCCTCGTAACTCTCAGTCTCTCGCATATATTGTCTGCAGAGCAACATTCTATAGATGCAGGTGTAAGTCCATAAACCATTTCAAGGCCTCTTGTTATGCTATGGTTATCATCCATTTCACCTTTTTAACCATATTTGGAGCCAGGACCGTCCCTATCTGTACGCAGAAATTTGGGGCACCAAATTTCCTGGTGCCCTGCACAGCTGCGTGCTGCTCCAGCCCCAGCCCTGCCTCTTCCCGCCCCTGCTCTGCCCCAACCCCGCCCTCACTCCCCTGAGGACTGCAGCAGGGCCGGGCGTGCACTCACTGGCGGCAGGAAGTGCAGCAACGCAGCCCCAGCCGCACTGCCGGTGAGTGCTGGGGGGTGGTTCCCCTGTGCGGCCAGCATGTCCCTCAGCCTGCGCCACTTCCCGCAGCCCCCATTGGCCTGGAGCGGCGAACCACGGCCAGTGGAAGCCACGATCGGCCGAACCTGCGGATGCGGCAGGTAAACAAACCAGCTCCGCCTGCCAGGGGCTTTCCCTGAACAAGCGGTGGACCGGCTTTGAGAACCACTGGTCTAGGCTACAGCAGCACAGTTACAGTGCTGCAACTGTACTATTATAGTGTAGACGCTTCCTGTATCAATGGAAGGGATTTTTCCATTGATGTAATTGTGATGGGTTGGATCACAGAAACCCCCTGGGGGCTGCCAACTGATGTGCCAAAACTACTTCTGCCCCTGCTTTCCCTGCCAGTTTGGGACTCCAGCATCCTGTCTTGTTCAGCCAGACACACCAGTCTGCTCCAACACAGACTCAGGATCTGAACCACATGCCCCAAAGCTGCAGACTTAACTGAAAGCAACTTGAGAAGTGTTCCTGTCTTTAACACTCAGATGCCCACCTCCCAATGGGGTCTACACCCCAAATAAATCTGTTTTACCCTGTATAAAGCTTATACAGGGTAAACTCATAAATTGTTTGCCCTCTATAAACTGATAGAGAGGTATGCACAGCTGTTTCCCCCCCCCAGGTATTAATAAATACTCTGAGTTAATTAATAAGTAAAAAGTTATTTTAATAAATACAGAAAATAGGATTTAAGTGGTTCCAGATAATAGCAGACAGAACAAAATGAATTACCAAGCAAAATAAAATAGAACATGCAAGTCTATGTCTAATACCGTAAGAAAACTGAATACAGATAAAAACCTCACCCTTAGAGGAATCCTAGTAAGCTTCCTTTTACAGACTAGTCTCCTTCTAGTCTGGGTCCAGCAATCACTCACACCCCCTGTCCTTTGTTCTAGTTTCTTTCAGGCATCCTTGGGGGTGGAGAGGCTATCTCTTTAGCCCGCTGAAGACAAAATGGAGGGGTCTCCCAAGGGTTTAAGTAGACTTTCTCTTGTGGGTGGAGACCCCCTCCTCTCTCCTATGCAAAGTCCAGCTCCAAGATGGAGTTTTGGAGTCACATGGGCAAGTCACATGTCTATGCATGACTCAGTTTTTACAAGCAGCAGCCATTGTTTACATGCTACCCTGAGCATCCTCAGGTAGACTTCTTATGTGGATTGGAGCTTCCAAGATTCATTGTCCTTTAAGTGTTTCTTGATTGGGCACTTAATTTGCACATTCCTTTCTCAAGAAGCTGACCAAATGCTTTACTAAGGCTACTTAGAAATCAAGCAAGTACACAGCCAAAATTCATAACTTTGAATACAACAATGACACATGCATACAAATAGGATGAATAGATTCAGTAGATTATAACCTTTCCAGAGATATGTTACATGGCATATATAGCATAAAACATATTCCAGTTATGTCATATATATACATTCATAAGCATATTTCCATGAAGCCTTATGGGATGCACCATCATAGTAATTAATCCACCGCTCCAAGAGGCGATAGCTAGATTGACAGAAGAATTCTTCTGTCTACCTAGTGGCGTCTACAGTGAGGGTTAGGTTGACCTAACAGGATGCAATTTTTTTCACAGCCCTCAGCGATGTAGCTAGGTTGATATAAATTTTAGGTGTAGACCATCCGAGGGTCTTGGGAAAAAAGTAGAACTTTGAGGATGTTTTTATGCAGAGCATAAATAATATAACTGGAGCAAAGTACAGTACTTGCTTTCCCACAGTCCTATAGTAGAGAGCTAGAAAACCCAAACCCATTATTCTATGCTACTTGTACTTGCTACTTTCCGAGCTAATTGTTAAGCTTGTAGTCAGTAGCACTTACTTTATAATTAGGTTATTCATCTTTTTGGGGAGGGGGCAGAATTATTTATTCTAAATGTATACAATGGAACAAACAAGCTTTCCTGCAGTAAGTAATTATTGCAAATGACTTTGATTGCAGACTGCTGTTGTGCCATGTTCCACATGGGGAGCACAGGAAATGAAAAGCATTATCAGCTGGAATTTGGGCTTCATGGGGCTCCCAGGCACCTGGGAGACCTGACATATGTCTTTCGTTTCACAGATATTTTATCTGCGGATGCCTCATACTCCCCACCTTTCCTTCCCCCTCCAAATGGTGGATTTTTTAGAATTTACTAGAGTGGTACGTACCAAGGAGAGCACATCAAGCTGCCCCTGAAGAGAGGCTGATGTATAGGTGAGTAAAGATCAGTGCTTAGAGCAAATCAGAATAGGTGGCACTCATCAGTTTCGGGGGCTCTCATCTGGGGTCTGCATGTCATGTGATGGAGTGGTATTGCATCATCTTGTGGTGATGGGGATGTCAATGGGAAGAGAATGGGGGATAAAATAAATAAATTGGTGTTAAATTTATCTATCTGCTTTTCGTTTAACCCCTGTTAAAGAGTGATGCCCTCATTCACAGGATACAGTCTACAAAATGAGTCCCAGCACACACCAGGTAGACACCAAAATCAGGCTCCAACTCAGCTTCAATAGTCAGTCAATGCAGGTAAAGCTGG
Source organism: Chrysemys picta bellii (assembly GCF_011386835.1). Classification (NCBI taxonomy): domain Eukaryota; kingdom Metazoa; phylum Chordata; order Testudines; family Emydidae; genus Chrysemys; species Chrysemys picta. The sequence goes on along the minus strand of NC_088803.1, from coordinate 42,768,801 downwards.
ACAGACTAACCAAGTTTGCTTGGGTTCGTGGTTATGCACATCCATCTGGCTTATTTATTATGGAGGTTAATTCCCTGTGTTTTGTAACAAAACAAAATTGCTAAGACTATTGATGTACCTTTTAATTCTTCATGACTCCTGTGTTTAGTGAGATGGAGACACACTGAGGAAGTGTGTTGTCAGGAGAGGGGGAAAACTACTTGCATGGGCAATTTTATTTGCTTCTGTTTATGCAGAGCAGAGCTCTTGGGGAATTAGAGAATTAGCTACAAGTCATTTAATTTGACACTGGCTAGACACTAGGGTGTTTCTGGGACTGCTACAACTGAAAAATGGTTGCTGGTGAATTATTCCCAGGGACTATGGGATTCCTGGCACATCCTGACAATTAGTCAGAGTTTAGACTGTTACCAGGGGAAAAATCCAGGCTGGAGTTTCTTGCCTATTCTAAATACATTCTAAACATTCACCTACCCTAGAGCCATTCCAGAATGGCCTTTTGCTTGTCTTATCAAACCCTCATGGCTAGAGTCCTTCTCCTTTTCCAGGTAATGACTACCTAGGCAAGTTAGCCAGGGTGAAAGGGAAATCCCAAGGCTTTCACTCACATCTTCATTTAGGGCCATTTTGTAAGCTCCTGTGCATTCATTACTGGTTTACATTGCTACTAATCGGCCTGCAATGGCTGAGAGCATCACTACCAGGAGTGTTGACATTCAGATGGTCCTCCCAGCTATAAATGCATGCTGGGAAGGTAATAGGGTTGCCAGTCCTCCAGGATTGGCCTGGAATCTCCAGGAATTAAAGATTATGTCATGTGATGAAATCTCTTGGAATACATCCAACCAAATTTGGCAATCCTAGAAGGTAAGCATGCAGTTAGTTGCTGGCATCTTGTATTTCCTCCTAAACTGAGCCGTTCATTTAAAGCTGTATTATCACAGAGGCTCTCTAGCTGATTGGTAGTCACAGAAGGCCCACATTCATGTTTCTGAATGGAAGCATGAAAATAATACTGCCTCACAAGCACTGTGCTAAATTCATTGTTGTTGAGGCAACATTGAAAGCAGTAGCAGAAAAAGCTTTGTTACTGGTGGTGGCTGCCTGGAGGTACTACAGTAGGGCTCCGAGTCAGCAAACCATCCCTGTTCAACACTGCACTTAAGCACTTAAAGTTAAGCACTTGATTAGGGGTGTTGCTGAATAGGGGCCTAGAAAAGTACCCCCTAGAGGGCACAGAGGGAAGTTCAGTCTTCATGGCTCATTGAATCTTTGGCCTTTCTACTGCTGCCCTGGAATGAGATCACCACACTAATTGCACATAGGCAGCTGAACAGCTATTGGTCTCTGATTTGAGCTGGATCGATACTGATGACCGTAGAGGGCAGTATCTGCACATCCTGTTCCCAGTCACCTGATTCCCTCAAACTCTCCCCCCTCCCCGCATTCTGTAATCTTCAGACTGCTAGGAATTGCTGAAACCCTTTTGTGTAATTTAAAAAAAATGTCATTACCTTTCTCCCAAGTAGTAATTTGGGAAACAGTTGTAGGAGTCTATCTTTGTCTCTAGAAACTGGGCTCTCAGCTCCCATCATGCCAGCAGCGTTTTGTCTTGTAATCATCTGGGGGGTTGTGTGGGGGGGAAAGAAACAAGACTGAGATGAGCAGTGGTTCAGCTTGGCACAGTGTGAGTAAATTGGAGTAAACATAGATGAAGGCTCCTAACGTTCAGAAATAAAACAACCTGTTTCACTGCATCTGCTTTTGCAGAGACATCCTAGAGAGAAGGAGAATGATCTTATGACAATGGATGATTCTCTTTCTAATTGTTCAGTACAATTAAGAACAAATTCTGGAATCCCAGGGGTGTGTTGGAAATGATGGCAAAGCAGAGACAATATACAGTCAGAGCAAGCTTTGCTGGGAGGCCTAACCAGGCAATATTTGATGTGACTTAGGAACATGAACAATGCATTTTAAAGAAGGTTACACTTGATAAAACTGTTTTGCCTCCTTCAGTTTGTGGAAATGGGCCAGATGCTCATCTGGTGTCAACTGGCTTAACTCCACTGACTTCAATCCATTGATTTCAATCGAGCTGTGTGGGTTTACACCTGCTGATCTGGCCCAACATCTTTCCCATTCCTTCTTGCAGAAAACCAGCTGCTGGGAAGCAACTAGTTAAAATTTGCACATACAGTGCCCTATCTTTTGTCCTGTGCACTCAGTACCCCCTGGCTTCTGGAAGCAGGCAATCTGCTGACAAACAAGCAGAGGGTAGAGGTTTGAAGCATCAACTCAGAGGAGAAAAAAAAAAAAAAACCTGGCGTAGGGAAAAAATTTGCCACTTGCCCTAAGAAACATTGCCCTAAGGAGATATATTGTGTGCTGTGATGTCCTTGACATCATCCATTCCTCATACACAACCTCCGTCAACAAGTGCTAAAATCAGCCAACCATATGCCTGTCTTGCTGCCTTCTTGATCCTGAAAGGGTTGGGGAGCCCTATGGGAAATGAGGTGCCTGTTGCAGCTTCTTTTGGGACCTGATCCTACTTCTACTGGCCAGAATTTTCAGATAGGTTTGACACCCACTGAAGGACATAAATCCACACCGTGTAGAGGTCAAGCACAGGAGTTTATTACACACAGCGCTGGTGGAGTGTCACCTTACTTATTAGGTTCAGAGACACTGTCAATCAATTGATTACAATGGAATACACCTCTACCCCAATATAACACGACCCGATATAACACGAATTCGGATATAACGCGGTAAAGCAGCGCTCCGGGGGGGCGGGGCTGCGCACTCTGGCGGATCAAAGCAAGTTCAATATAACGCGGTTTCACCTATAACGCGGTAAGATTTTTTGGCTCCCGAGGACAGCGTTATATCAGGGTAGCGGTGAATATAGATTTTCCATGGGTGGGGGAAAGTGATGGGGTAGGCAGGTTTTGCAGCAAGACAAGATAGCACAGTAGCCAATGGTTAACAGGTTACATAATGTCTCCACCCATGGTCTCAAGTTAGCAAGTTAACATTTAATTAATACTTTGATAAAATGTTATTAGTATAAAATATATGTTGAATTCTGATTTGGGGTCCATAGGAATGGAGCAACTCCTTTGATTGTCCAACAGGTACATTCCTAGGGGTTAAAGCAAAGAAACAGTGAAAGTATATGGCAATGGGAGCTGCTGGAAGCGGCGCGGGTCGAGGGACGTACTGGCTGCCGCTTCCAGCAGCTCCCATTGGCCTGGAGCAGCGAACCGCGGCCAGTGGGAGCCATGATCGGCCGAACCTGCGGACACAGCAGGTAAACAAACCGGCCCGGCCCACCAGGGGCTTTCCCTGCACAAGCAGCGGAACAAGTTTGGGAACCACTGCTCTAGAGCAGGGGTGGGCAAACGTTTTGGCTTGAGGGCCACATCGGGTTTCTGAAATTGTATGGCGGGCCGGTTAGGGGAGGCTGTGCCTCCCCAAACAGCCAGGCGTGACCCGGCCCCTACCCCCTATCTGACCCCCCCTGCTTCTCGCCCCCTGACGGCCCCCCGAGAACTCCTGCCCCATCCAAACCCCCCCATTCCCTGTCCTCTGATGACCCTCCCGGGACTCCTGCTGCCCACTGCCCCATCTAACCCCCCCCCCCATTCCTGTCTGCCCTCCCCGGGACCCAGGCCCCATCCAACCACCCCTTCTCCCTGTCCCCTGACTGCCCCCCCGCCACTGCATCCAACCCCCCCTCTCTTTCCTGACTGCCCCCCCGGGACCTCTGCCCCCATTCAACCTCCCTGTTCCCCGCCCTCTGACTGCCCCGACCCCTTTCCACATCTCCACTCCTGATCACCACCCTGAACTCCTCTTCCCTCTATCCAACCCCCTCTGCTCCCTGTTCACTGCCCAGAGCACCAGGACAGGCAGCTGTGCCGCCCAGTTGGAACCAGCCACGCTACCGCTCAGCACAGAGCACCGGGTCAGGCCACAGCTCTGCAGCTGCACTGCCCGGCAAGAGCTTGCCGCCCAGAGCATTGCGCCGGCGGCACAGTGAGCTGAGGTTGCGGGGGAGGGGGAACAGCAGGGGAGGGGCTGGGGGCTAGCCTCCGGGGCTAGGAGCTCAGGGGCTGGGCAGGAGGTTCCCGCAGGCCATAGTTTGCCCACCACTGATCTAGACCATCCCTAACCTGCTGTTAAAAATCTCCAATGATGGAGATTCCACAACCTTCCTAGGCAATTTATTTCAGTGCTTAACCACCCTGACAGTTAGGAAGTTTTTCCTAATGTCCAACCTAAACCTCCCTTGCTGCAATTTAAGCCCATTGCTTCTTGTCCTATCCTCAGAGATTAAGAAGGACAATTCTTTTCCCTCCTCCTTGTAACAACCTTTTACGTACTTGAAAACTGTTATCATGTCCCCTCTCAGACTTCTCTTTTCCAGACTAAACAAACCCAATTTTTTCACTCTTCCCTCATAGCTCATGTTTTCTAGACCTTTAATCATTTTTGTTGCTCTTCTCTGGACTTTCTCCAATTTGTCCACATGTTTCCTGAAATGTGGCGCCCAGAACTGGACACAATACTCCAGTTGAGGCCTAATCAGCGCGGAGTAGAGTGGAAGAATTACTTCTCATGTCTTGCTTACAACGCTCCTGTGAATACATCCCAGAACGATGTTCGCTTTTTTTGCAATAGTGTTACACTGTTGACTCATATTTAGCTTGTGGTCCACTATGACCCCCAGATTCCTTTCCGCAGTACTCCTTCCTAGGCAGTCATTTCCCATTTTGTGTGTGCGCAACTGATTGTTCCTTCCCAAATGGAGTACTTTGCATTTGTCCTTACTGAATTTCATCCTGTTTACTTCAGAGCATTTCTCCAGTTTGTCCAGACCATTTTGCATTTTTATCCTATTCTCCAAAGCACTTGCAACCCCTTCCAGCTTGGTATTGTCCGAAAACTTTATAAGTGTACTCCTTATGACATTGTCTAAATCATTGATGAAGATATTGAACAGAACCAGACCCAGAACTGATCTCTGCGGGACCCCACTCGTCATGTTCTTCCAGCATCATTGTTAACCACTGATAGCTACTCTCTGGGAACGGTTTTCCAATTAGTTTTGCACCCATCTCATAGTAGCTCCAAATAGGTTGCATTTCCCTAGTTTGTTTATGAGAATTATGGGAGAGAGGAGAGGCTGCAGTCCATTCCTGGTGCGTTGTTGAAGTGTTGGGCTTTTGTATAGTTCTGACGCAGAACACTTATGAGTCATGGCCTGAGGCAGTTTTTATACTTCACAGAAAAATAAATCTATGAATGTCTCAGTCAGGTAGTGGGGAGTTGGGGATAAAAACATTCTTTACTTTCATGGTTTCTGTTGCTGAAATCACTGCTACTTATTTGCTCTTTTAGAAGAAATCATTGACTACTCAGCGTCATCCGAAGTGTATTTATTTTTTTTTTAAACAGATCCTTTTCTGTTGCAGTTAGTTTGCTCCATGGCTGTCAAAATCATTGGATTAACACTAGTGTATCTCCATCAGTGATAGGCAGGTGCAGGCCTTGTTACTGCCATGTCATCTAGCTCTGCCCAGAGAAGGTCTAGAAGAGTATTTAGTAGCAAAGGCCCAGATCCATCAGTAGACTTAAGTGCCCAAACCCCAGATTTAGGTGCTACTGCATTCCCCAAAACCTGCTGCCTAACCCTGTAGGGATCTAAACTCACTTGGTGTCTAAATTTTCATAGTAAATGTCTCCTGGGCATCTAAGTTTCTGCCTCTGGGCATGTGCTGTGCTGTCTCAGGCAGGCTTTTCGGTGCTGTCTCACATCTAAGCCCCAGCTCGATACACAAACCAGGTAAAGATAGGTGTTCCCTTGCAATCTTGTCTGCAGGGCCCAATCCAGTAGGTGTGGTCAGAGCATGTTTACCTTTACACAAAGTGGCTGGTGGGTGGGAGCAGGGTGAAAGAAGAGGCAGGAGCTGCAGCAACGGCCTTCCTTGTAACTTTTAAGTTGGTGGTTAGGGTACTTACATGGATGTGGGAGACCCAAGTTCAGTTCCTCCTTCTGTCTAATGAGGAGAGCAGGTTTGAATTAGAGGTCTTGAAAGAATTAATTTTGGAGCCTTTGCCGACTTTCAGTTTATGATGACTGTGGAAGTTGGATACTGGCCACTTAAATGTTGGGAAAGTGACTCCCATGTATGCAGTTGAAAGGGGCAATAGTAATCGAACACCCACAGACTTCATTAGGCATTATGTCAACATGCATACTGCTGTGCACTAACCATTTTATCCCCAATCTGTGGAGTAGGAATATGAATTAGAATAGCCTCTGAGAGAGGGGATGGTAAATGAAGGCAGAATAAATGTAATTTTTCATTTGAGGCACAAACAAATTGCCGCAGATCAGTATTGCAAAATAGCCAGAAGTTATATGTTGTTTTGCTTCTTAATAGACCTTTCCCTCCAAAGTTTGTAATAAAAGTCTTACAGCACCACCAGCACGTTGGTTTTTTGTTTTGTTTTGCCTGTGAATGTTTCTGATCAGGCAGAGTGGGCAGCTTTGTATAGGGTCTGTACCGGTGATGAACTCTGTCAGTTTTCAGTCTCTTCTGTAGAATGGTTAGTGTTGCATTTCGTGAATCTCTAAGACTCTTTTGCTGATTAATCCTATGCAGCAGGCTGGCTTGCACTTCTTCTCGGGTTGGCTTTTGTTGTAGGAATAACAACCCAGCTCACTGAGAAAGGCCAGACTTGTGGTACCTGATGGTATCAGAACAAAGTATATTTAGATTCCTTGTAGGGAAAACAACCTTTCCTACATATAATGAACAGGACAAAACAGATGAGTGGATGGGGTAGATAGACATTCAATTAATTTCCAGCTTTTCTCTGAGTCCTCAGGGACTGGACTAAAATAAGCTCTTGAAGCCATCTAGAATACAGATGTTTGTCCACAGAACATATGATGAGAACAAAGTTTTTAATTAATAAACTGATCTTAATTGTAAGCTGGAAGTAATGTGAAGAATTACCTGATACACTCATGCAAATGTAGGAATTACAGGCACAGTGGTTGCATGCCAATGACGCAGGTACCTTTTAAAAATGTGGTCTTTAATTTTTACAGCAGCGTATAGCCATAAATGGTGAATGAATGTTTTGCCATAAAGGAAAGACTATTACTATTGAAAGAAAATATCTATGTGACTATGAATGCATAGATTTAAAGGAGAGAAACCACACTGAAAATAGCACCACTTTCTTCACATTTACTTTAGCCTAGAGATGGATGATCTTCATTTAATCAAAACAAACGAAAAGACACAGTTAGGACACTGTCAACGTGAATATTTTGAAATTGACTGATTAGCAGTAATATCCAATTACTGAATGGAACCAGCTGCCTTTAAATACAGCCACCTTTGGTATGTCTTGAATGTTTAGAATGATTCTGTTAAAAATATTTGATTAGTCTTTCTGGTCTTCAATTGTTGTATGCAGAATCTTTTAGCAAGGGAGAAACTGACTGAGAGCCTGATCCAAAGCCCATTGTCGTTAACGGGAATCTTCAATGGATTTTGGATTAAGCACTATCTGATTACACAGGTATTGAAACTATCAGCAAAGAGCTGCAATAATGTAAGATCCATAATATAAGCAAATGCAAGAAAAGAAGGATTTTGTTCTTTCTGTTATAGTGGCATTGCAGTGTTAAGTAAGGGTGGAAATAGTTAGTAAAATGGCTATGAAGATTTTATACTATGTCATATTTTCTATTCAGACATTAATTTTTCAGGAGACATGATTTAAAGATTTTTGAAACAATTATTTTGATCATGAAGACTATTCATTCAGTGTCTATAGTGCACTTGTATTTTTTTAGATGATTTTTCTAAACATTGTATTGTATGTTTTGTTTTCAAATCTTCCATTAAAACATGTGTGCTGGTATTATATCAGTCAGATTTTATTTTCTAAATGATAATATTTGTGCATATACTTAGGAAACCTATTTTCTCTTTTTTATTAAATTAGCCATTACATAATGAATTAGGAATAATTGTCACATTAGAAGAAAAGTATTACTTCAGTGAATCAGAACTATTTTTAAATAAGAGTAGCTACAGAGGGAAATAGATAAAAAGGAGCTATCGCATGGCTGTAATAATCTGGAAAGTTCTATTCCCTGAACCAAATTCTCTTCCCCTTAACTCTATTTACATTAGTAGAGTAACACCAGCAAAGAATGAGGAGTACTTGTGGCACCTTTGGGACTAACACATTTATTTGGGCATAAGTTTTGTGGGCTAAAACCCACTTCATCAGATGCAAGCAGTGGAAAATACAGTAGGAAGATATCTATATGCAGAGAACATGAAAAAATGGGGGTTGCCCTACCAACTCTAACAAGACTAATCAATTAAGGTGGGCTATTATGAACTGGAGAAAAAACTTTTGTTTTGATAATCAGGATGGCCCATTTCAAACAGTTGACAAGAAGGTGTGAGTAATAGTAGGGGGAAAATTAGCATGGGGAAATAGTTTTTAGTTTGAGTAGTGGCCCATCCACTCCCAGTCTTTATTCAAGCCTAATTTAATGGTGTCCAGTTTGCAAATTAATTCCAGTTCTGCAGTTTCTTGTTGGAGTCTGTTTTTGAAGTTTTTTTGTTGAAGAATTGTGACTTTTAGGTCTGTAATTGAGTGTCCAGGGAGGTTGAAGTGTTCTCTGACTGGTTTTTGAATGTTATAATTCTTGATGTCTGATTTGTGTCCATTTATTCTTTTGCGTAGAGATTGTCTGGTTTGACCAATGTACACGGCAGAGGGGCATTGCTGGCACATGATGGCATATATCACATTGGTAGATGTCCAGCAAAGAACTGGCCCTCCTTATTTCTAACCAGAATGTTGGAGGACATAAACTAGAGCAGAGGTTCCCAAACTTTTCTTATTGCATAGCACCTTCCAGATTTAAAAGCTGCCCACGAACCCCCTTCCAGTTTTACCATTGCCGGTGTTTCCCTACCGGTGTCATCACTGATACTTTGTGTGTTCTTCACCACTGATACTTTGTGTGTCTTTAGCCATCTGTCCGTATTTCACTGTTACATATAGATATAGTCAGAGCTAGACATGTACAACCGAAACCCTCCTCCTACAACCAGGTTCTGAGCCCAGTTAGACTGGACAGTTGCTGGGCAACTGAACCTGCAATGTTGATTGGAGGTGAGGGCTTTGCAGGTCAGTGTCTCTGTGTATCTGTGTTTTCATTGGTACATCTTGACATAAATGAACTACTGTGTTTTATATAACAAATTCCCACAGAGTTTTAAAGCTTAGTTTGAGTAACCTATTATGAAAATGCAATAAATAAAATAATTAATAAATAAAATTCACCATTACACAATTTCTCCTGCATTGCCCCCCCCCCGCCCCCCCGAGATGTCTCGCATATATGTACCACAGGTTGATAACCCCTGAACTTAGAGGGTCACACGCTTCATTGCTTATATAGGCCAAGCTATACATGCAATGAGAGAGAGGAGTATATTAAGCTGCTTCCTTTGATATGTGTAGGCATCAACAGGGGGTGGCAGAGATTTCATTATCTGCAACACCAAATAGGCATGCTAGGGGGCTGATTTTCTTCTCATTTATACCTGTGGAAATCAGGCTTTTGGGTTTTCCAGTATTCACCAAAATCTGTAGGGTTCTGCCCATTGAGGTCTAGAACATTGCCTGAAATCTTGGAATTGATACGATATGGTATTCAAAAGTTATTGCACAACAGACAGACGGACAAACAAACAAACAAACACAGAATGCCATTGAGTTGAGCGTATGGCCTTGCTTTGCTTGGCCAAACAGAGAGAGAGACACTAAAGAATTATCCACCCCACTAGGTATAACACAGGACCCAGTGCATGCTGGTAGGAGTAATTTATGGGGTTCTTATACAGAATATGTTTAATGTAGTCCTATCCAAACCAATAGAATATGTTGAATGTAGTTTTTCCATTGACTTCAATGGGCTTTGGAGCAGGGCCTACATCTGCTTGTTGCTTACTTTAGTGGGGAATCTAAGCATATAATTTCAGGCCAAATTTTCAGTGGTACAGGTTTATGTGTACTTGACTTTTGACAATTTAGAATTTAAATATTTAAGTTTTTGTTGCTACTTAGTCTTGATAGCTTGTAGTAGGACTCGGTATAAATGACTTAAACTCCCTGTTTTCTGACATAAGTTTGGGGACATTTTCAGCTTAGTTGTTCTGTGAACCCCACCACGATTTGAGCCTATTTCTTGCACAAAGTGATGGTGAAGGTTTCACTGCTTGAAGATACTTCAATATAGACAGGATAAAGCTCTAGGATGGGATTTTCAAAAATGCCTGAGGGAGCTGGGCACCAAAACCCTATTTAAAGTCAATGGGAGTTTGGGCCTGTCAGGGTTCCTTCCCCACTCTAAACTGTAGGGTACAGATGTGGGGACCTGCATGAAAGACCCTCTAAGCTTATTTTTACCAGCTTAGGTTAAAAACTTTCCCAAGGCACAAATTCCACCTTGTCCTTGAACAGTATGCTGCCACCACCAAGTGAGTTAGGCAAAGATTCAGGAAAAGGACCACTTGGAGTTCCTGTTTACCCAAAATATCCCCCCAAGCCCTTCACCCCCTTTCCTGGGGAGGCTTGAGAATACTCCACTTTAAAGTTACAAAAGCAGGGCTAAACCTCCCTCTTAGCACAGGGAAAATTCACAGGCTAAAACAAAAGATAATCTAACGCATTTCTTTGCTATTACTTACTATTTCTGCAATACTAGATGCTTAGTCCAGATATGCTTAAGGAGATATATTTTTCCTGCCCTGGTTCCTTGCTGACTCGAAGAGAACAAAACAAAGACACAAACAAAAACCTTCCCCCACAGATTTGAAAGTATCTCCTCCCCTTATTGGTCCTTTGGTCAGGTATCAACCAGGTTATCTGAGCTTCTTAACCCTTTACAGGTAAAAGAGGAATTAACCCTATACAAGGTAAAGAGGGATTTTATGCTACCCTTAGCTCTATATTTATGACAGGGCCCTAACTCAAATACGCATTTCTGAAATGTCCATCCCTGGACAGTATTACAGTCAATTGTCTGAGAAGGTATGTGTGAGAAGGGGTGGACTAAATAACTTGGTAGGTCTCTCAAATCTCTCATTTGTATGGATGCCCTTGGACATACACACACAACTTCAGATCCTGTTAAGGGCATCTAACATATTTATTTCCAACCGATAGCAAAGAACATTTCTTTGTACTTTTGAAGTCATGAAGTCACTCTGACATGTCACGTAATAGAGACATCATACAGTACTTAAGCAGAGGCAGAGGAAGTTAAGGCCATTACAGTTTTAGTGAGTATTGTATGAAATGACAAAACTGTACTGATTGAAAGACGGGTGAGTCTATTTTTTAGTTTGGAGAGCTCTGACCTTTCCTTTGGTCAAGGATATATCATTGCTTAAATGTATGCATCATCTTTTATGCCATAATTATCGTTTTTTACTTCCACATTTGCATGATTTTCTTTCAACAGATTTCATAATTAATTACTACCTAGCCACAGAAATTCAAACCCAGCCTATGTAAAAAAATCATGTTGATTGTGAGCTGTAAAATATTACTCTGTCCAGTGTAGTTTCCATTTCTTTTACCATTTGACTCAGAATTTACCTTTTTTTCTTTTTGCAGAGATTTGAACTTTACAGTCTGATGTTTTTTTGTCTTCTTACTCACCTATTTTATAGTTTTAACTTAAAATCTGTTTTTGAAAAACAAAAGGGTTATATGCACTTTAGGAAATAATAGCAAACAATGCAGTAGCTTTATCATATGCATGCAATGTAACTCCTAATAAGACCAAATTACATGACTTGGTGCTTCAAAGATTGTTTGCATTAATATTATACTCATGGGTTTATTATATGCACATAGTATTACTTATAGCACAGGATTTCTTAAAGGGTAAAAGAAATGTCTGTTTTATAATATCTGCACTGTCAACCATACAGATGAATTGTTCATTAATAAAAGAGCAGAACATTTTAATAGTTGAAATTTAAAACACACACACACATACTCTTATGTGCACTCACTCACTAACCCCCCTTCAATTTTCAAATGTTCAACACTGCTTCTTCCCCTATTATGAGTTTCTGCTTTCTATTAGACAAATTCTACTTAATTTAAGTCAATAGGTATTTTAGCTTCGACTTAATTAATGGCAGGATTTGGTCCTTTGATTTGGCATTTTACTGATTTTTTTCCCACAGGCTGTAATCTATTTTGTTTACAATCAATTTAGATCCAAATTATTGTAAATCATTCACTTGTGTACATTTCTAAAATAGTCTAATAAGCTTGGTTTAGTTTTTCAAAACTACACGGGTGTGCAAAAGTGCACACTTAATTTGCACATGCACTCACACCAAATGAGCATCTGAATGGCCATTAATTCATCAGTCTAGCTGGACCTTTGTGTGGTCATTTACAGAAATCGCAGGTGCAATCGTGGTAACAATTTGAGCCATTGCACTTACAGTTTTGTGTATGGATTTTTGAATATGTACATCTTAATTTTTAACTTTGAAATTACAGGGAGAAATCATCCCATTTGGCCTACCAGAGCACAGAAGGGGGAAGAGCTGTCAAATGATATTCAGAAAATTGGATGAGCTATTTATGCTTGACCATCCTAATGAGCAGTGTGAAAGTTGCCCTGGGCACAAGGAAGAATGGCTCTTAGCTGAAAGACCACACCTTGTGCATATAAAAGGATGCATCCGATCCATACATATAAACGCCTTAACTCAAGTGTGGTGGTGTTTTTAACTCAAGTTGGCTGGCCTGAGAGGGGGCATAGGCTAAAACTCAAGTGAGCACAACTCGGCAGGTGCTAACATGACCACTCTGACATGTGGACTCAGGCCGGTGTCACCTGAGTGTGTCACAATAAAAAGCTTCCCCTTTCCCACTTAGGGTCCCCGGGGTAAGCACCAGCTTTGTATATTGCTGACACCTTTATATGCATTGGAAAGTATCTGGGGAAGGGTTGAAGATGTGAGTGTGAAATGAAAGATTCCTTTGCAGGTTACAAGAGGCTGAAGAGGGAGGAAGGGAGAAAGGAACGGGTTAACTTGACAATCCAGCTAGGCCCAAAGATAAGGAACAAAACTGCAGCCCAAGGCCAGCACACACAAACAAGCTCTCTGCTGCCCAACAGCCAGAAGCCTATGTCTCAAGCCCGGCCAGCCGTGAAAAAGAAAAACTAAGCCAGACAGAACTGAAGGGGTGCAAAACTTGTAAGACTGCAAAGGCCAGTAAGTTAAAAAACAACAGTCTTGCGACCTTGAGACCGGTGTGTTTTGGGAAAACAAAGGGAGCCGCGAAAAGCCGGTTCAAACTGGTACTGAGAGCATGGGGGACAAGGGTACCTGGACAAAAACATCCCCGGAAAAACCCACAGCTTAAAACCCTCCCAAAAGCTAAAGCAAGTCAAAAATTTACAGCAAACCCTAAACAACCTGTGCACAAGGCAAAACTCTCGTCTACCCTTCCCCCTCTTCTTCTTATGTTACACCCAAGCTTGGCCAGCCTTGGGTTGTGCATGTGTAATTATTAAAGTGGGTTAGGGCTCGGGCACTAACGCTTTCTTCCTTCCTCTAAGTAATGTGGGGCGCACCCAGCACTCACCGCTGTTATTTGGTTAATAAAGCTTTAAACTTAGTCACTTGGTGTGCTCCTTCATCTCCGCCCCTAAAAATCCTGCAGCCTCAGCCTAATTACCTGAAACCCCAGGCAAATTGGTAACATAAATCTGTCACAAGTGCCTCTAGTCCTCCTACACCTTCCCACATTTCTCCCTGTGCGCCCAGGAAGGATGGACAAATTCTCCCACAATACAGTGCAAAAGAATTTGTAGAGCAGCTCAGCTTACTGCAGCGCCAAGAATCATGGTACGTGCCGCCAGAAGTCTTAGTGCCTCACATGAGTGAATACAGCCCCAGTGTGGACAAAGCAACTTGAGCTAGGCTAACTCGAGAGGAAAAGCTCAAGTTAACTCTGCAGAGAGACTAGTTTGGTATCTGCTTGTGAAAGCTCTGCTCCCATTGAGGTCTCCTCTTCTTCTTCCTCTAATAGGTAACACCCTTACCTCCTTTTGCACCTAGTACCACCGTGATACCCAGCTTCTTCCAGTAACTCTAAGGATATTAACCCTTCAACACAGGGCAAAATGCATATGTTTGAGCTCTTACGCACAGCAAAACAATGCCAGGCTATCTCATACGAGTTGGAGGGAAGGATGTGTCATAAGTTTTTTCTTTTGTCCATTGTCTGTTGTCATGTGGCAAACCCTTGTGTTAGTTATGGGCTTTACTTGTGAGCATCACTCTTGTTTTCTTTATCTGTATGCTCCTGTGCACCTCAAATTGCTCTTCTTTATCATTCACATTGCAACTTTGGCAACTGGAACTGGAGTGAAACCACTAAGCTTATTTCACATGACCCTCTGAAGAGTTGTCACATGCTAGCAGCTTTCAGTCATTACTGAACTAGCAACCTAGATGAAAGGATCCCTACCCCGTTACAACTCTCCTGAATCATCTAATCCCCACCCCATAAGAAACCAAATTGGATCTTTAAACCAGTCTTTCTTCCCTCAGCAGAACAGATGTAACCCACACACCTCCTGGTTTTGGTGCTCTGTTCCCTCTAGTGGCACCAAGACCCATAGGCACTGACTCTGTGGATGCTCCAGGGCTGGAGCACCCACGGGGAAAAAATGGTTGGTGCTGAGCACCCACCGGCAGCCCCCCATCAGCTCCCCCCCCCCCTGCCAGTGCCTCTTACCTGCTGGAGGGTCCCGCGGATCAGCACCTCCCTCTTCCTCCCTGCACCTCCCGACTGCCACGATCAGCTGTTTCATGGCATGCAGGCTTGGGGGATGGGTGGGAGAGAAGCGAGGATGTGGTGTGCTTGGGGCAGGGGGCAGAACTGGGTGGGAAGAGGCGGGGTGAGGTTGAAGCAGGGGCAGGAAGGGAAAGGGTGGAGTGGGGGCGGGGCCTGGAGCAGAGCTGGGGGTTGAGCACCCCCCAGCATATTGGAAAGTCAGTGCCAGTTTCAAGACCACTTAGAGATTGCTGAGTCTGCTACAGCCTTAGCTAGGAGCCATGTAGCTTTTAGCTATGCAACAGGGGCTCATACACTAAGCTCCAGAGGTCCCAGGTTCAATCCCACCCTCCGACGACTGAGGTCTGTTGGTGTTACAGACACAATTTTTTGTCTACAAATCAAAGAGATAATGCAGATTATTCTCCAATTGTCAAAAAAATGCCTATTTTTTGAGCATTTCTAAACGTTTGTTCCAGACAAACCCACACACATTTCCTTTTTCTCAGTTTCCTGCCACTCTGAGGGCTAATTAACATAAATTAAACCATGTGTTGTCTCAGTTTCTCTCATGGTCCCATAGCAAAGCTAGAAGAAAAAACTAAATTGTAAAAACCCTTTGCAGGAAGTTTAAAGACTAGAGTTTCACAGTTGTACTGTAATTTTTGTGTTCATTTGCCATGATTATATTGAAAGTGATGGTAGTTGGCCATTCAAATGACGAGTTAGATGTCAGACTGGTTACTTGTATATGTGATTATCATAATTTCATGCATGATCACTGGAATTGCATGCACAGCGTGTGTACACAAATGTGTACTTGTGCAATCACAATTGAGAAACTCTGGCTCATAGAATTTTGTGATTCAGCTATGTCAAATTGCCAACCTGAAAATACAAGAGCAGGGAGTAAATGTGGAAATACATTTCCTAAATTTAAGAGCATAGTTTGCATCCTCTTGCTGTGCTGAATGACACACTTTATCTGTTTAAATATTTGACCACATCACATTATAAAAATGTACTGTAATGATCTAATGCAGGGGTGGGTAAACTTTTTGGCCTGAGGGCCACATCTGGGTATGGAAATTGTATGGCAGGCCATGAATGCTCATGTAATTGGGGGTTCGTACCAACCGCCGAATTGCCGCCGAATCTGCGGGACTGGCGGACCTCCCACAGGCATGCTGCCGAAGGCAGCCTGACTGCCACCCTCTCAGGGACCGGCAGGGCGCCCCCGGCGGCTTGCCGCCCCAGGCACACGCTTGGAGCGCTGGTGCCTGGAGCTGCCGCTGCTAACGTAGGTACACAATAGGTTTTGAATTCCCAAGGCTTGCCTTTCAGTAGACATTATGCATAAAGAATTGTAGAAAAGTTGATCAGAAATATGCTTGTTTAGTGCCTCTATGCTGATGCATAGCCTTCAATTATAAACTATTTGTTTGAAGTGTTTTGCTAGGCACATGCTGCACAATGTGAAAACCAAGGCTTTACTAGCTAATAATTGGCAGCTAATGGTTGAATAACAGTTTACAGGGATTGTTCTGGTCCTCTGCCAGTACAATGATCATTACCAGTCTCTATCTGAAAGAAGAGCTATTTACATATCATTGCTCTTGTTCTCAGAAATGTGCAAGAAAATTACACTAGTAGTTGACAGGGATTGTGAAGAAATGGATACACTTATTTTAAACGGCTTCAGACTTACCCCGTGTCAATTGGATTCTGACTTTTTGTTGTCAGCATTCAAGAGTTTCATTTATTGTGGCTGGGTACCACATAGTATGCTCTCTGCACCTCATCCACCTTCCTGGCCAATTAAACATTCTTGAGTAGCTTTTATGAAAGGTTGTTTGAACTCTTTCTCTCTTCCGTTCAATAACATATCATGCCATACAATGTGTAACAGGGTTCACACCCCTCCCCTCTTCCTGGGGCCCTCTTGCTGCCTCCAATAAGGCTCAGAGAGGCTTTAGGGTTGTGAAACACCCGTTTCTTTATTTATATAAGGTTCTCTCACCACCAGTGTCTAGCTATATACAAAATTTGCAGGACTAGTCATCTCCTTTACAGGCAGAGTCAGCCTTCAGCTAGGAGGCCTCCCTGAGTGACTTCTCCCTGACTGCCCCCAGCCTTCTGGCTACCTCCCAGCCTTTATAGCCCTTGACTTGTCAGGCCAGCAGGTGTTGTCAATCCTCAGGCCAGCATCAGGCCTTTTCCATCAGCCCCAATCTGTTTCCCCTGATTGGAGCTGACTGGGCAGGGGCTAATTAGGTGCTTTTGCACCAGCACCCTGCTACAAATGACATTCACTTGACATGATACAACATGCCATATGATGTGCTACTACACTGACATGTAAAGAAATAATGTAAAAATGATAAAAACAATATAAAATAGGGGGAAAGCACAATAAAATATATTTCAAAACATAAATTTTATTTTGAAATGAAATTTTTCTGAAATGAAATTTTCCAAAATGAATTTTTGCACTTAAATATTTGTTTCCTCAGGAAATTTTATTGAAATCATTATTTAAAAAAAGAGTTTAATCCAAACAGTACTTTCTGACAGCGAACTGTTTCAACATTTTTTTCTTGACCAGCTCTAATATCTCCATTTTACAGATGTGGAGCAGAGGCACAGAGAAAGATTAAAGTAAAAAATATCCACTAATCATGGGTGCTGAATGTAAGACACCAAAGACCAGATTTTTTCAGAGTAGTTAGCACAATATAGTACAGGGGTCGGCAACGTTCGGCACGCGGCTCACCAGGGTAAGCACCCTGGCGGGCCAGGCCAGTTTTATTTACCTGCTGATGCGGCAGGTTCGGCCGATCGCGGCCCCCACTCGCCGCGGTTCGCCATCCCGGGCCAATGGGGGCGGCGGGAAGTGGCATGGGCGAACGATGTGCTGGCCGCGGCTTCTCGCCGACCCCATTGGCCCGGGATGGTGAACCGCGGCCAGTGGGGGCCGCGATTGGCCGAACCTGCCGCGTCAGCAGGTAAATAAAACTGGCCCGGCCCGCCAGGGTGCTTACCCTGGTGAGCCGCGTGCCGAACGTTGCCGACCCCTGATATAGTACTGTATATATTCAAGCAAGCTCCCATTGACTTTAGTTGCAGTGTCAGTGCTCAGCAAATCAGGCGTCAAAGTCGCAAACTGGGCCCCCGTAAAATGAGAACCACAGAAGTAGTGACCGCGTTTGAAAAGTTTGTTTTAAGTGACTTGATAAGCATCACAGCAGAACCCCATGGAAGAGGCAGGGATAGAATCCAATTCTCCAAGGCAGCATTCAACTGCCTTAACCATGCGAACCTCCTTTCTCTTCCTGCGATCACCTGTCTTTCACTATACACCTTCCAGCTTCTGCAACAACTCTGTGGATGCTTTCTTTTCAACAGTAAAAAACAGTTCGAGCTCTTGAGCACAGCAAAACATTGTCTTGCTATGTCACATGAGAGGAAGGGGAGGATGTGTTGTAGGTTCCTTTTCCTTTGGCTGTAATACCATTTTAATGTGTCAAACCGTGCTTCCTTTACAACTGCTTCCTAGACTAGACAACCCTAATTTATCCCAAAGCAGGTGCATTCTCTGCACTGAATGAGGCAGCGAGTCCTCTGGAAAAAGTAGCATGTGATCATGTAATTAAACATTCTCAATGCATATCCATAACAGGACCAAATTAAGGTTGCCTGGGCAACCTTGATGCTGGCCTTTCCTAACTTTTGAGTGCTGAAATTTTCAACCTTAATGTTCTTTTTAATGTTGTGTTTTGGATGTAATGTGACATTTATCAAGCTTGTACAACTCTAGTATTCATCATAGATACACTTTATTAGTTAGAACAGGACCAGATTTTTTTTTAGCAACTTTCCCATAGCCTTCAGTAAAAAGCCAGAAAATTCAGTTCTTCTCAGCATGACATATTTCATAGTCCACCTTCATTCTGGCATTTCCAATTTTTTTGCTGCTAAAATTTCAAACAGAAATATTTTTCATGTATTTTGTTGTGTACAATTTCCTATATTTTTTTTAAAAAGCAAACCGAAAAAACAGAAATTCCATCACATGGCATCATATTGACACCCACAGGGTTAATCAGGGTTGGAGCCTTTGGATCCACTGTATAGACAGCATCTGCCATTAGAGCTGATGGAGTAACTGACAGCAGGAGTTGTTTTTCCTCCTCTCTGTGGAAGTGGGGATGGGACATACACTTTGCCATTGGGTTTTGCAGATATTTGCTGACAACAGAGGAATGATGAGGAGACACAGGAATCTTGGGTTCCATTCCAGGTTCTGGAGGGGAGTGTGCCTACTTGCCACAGACTCTTCTGCTTGTTCCTCCCAAGCTTGATTCTTTCTGTCCCGTGCCTTCTAACCAGTCCCTGTCCCAGTCCTATCTCATCCTCACCTCTGGTTTCTTGTCCCAGGCCCATTCTCCTCAACTCGCCAGTCTAGATTCTACTCCTCAGGCTTCTCATCCCAGTCTCCCAATTCTTATCTGATCTGTCTCTCCTCTTCCCCTTAACTGGCTCTCAGTCCTAGTCTCTCTCTCCAGGCTCTTCATCCAATCTCATTCTTCCCCACCTCCTCCCTAGCTCCTTGTCCCAGTCTCTTCCCCAAGCCAGTCCTAGTTCTCCCCCTAGTACCCCAGCACTGTCAGATCTGTCTCTCCTTCTCCCTGTCCCTCCCACTCATTCATAGTTCCACTCTCCTTGTTCAGTCAGTACTAGTCCCCACCCAGCTCCTTGTCCAATTTCAGTGTTCCCTACTACCAGCCAAATGGCTCCCAATCCATCCTGCTTCCCTCACTGGCTCCTAATCCCAGTCTTTCCCCCACGTGGCTCTCAGTCTCTTTACACCACCAGTCCCAGAATCCCTGCCCAACTAGTCTCAGGCTTCCAATCCTAGTTTTCTTGCCAGCCCAGTCCCAGCTCATTAGCATTCATCTCATCTAGGCTGGTTAGGATTCTGCATGAGTATCAGCATGCCTGGAAAAAAGCTGCATACTGCATACCAAGAAAAGCATCTAATTCAGGATTCCCCCTGGCTCCCAGTCTCCTGGCCCTCTCAGTATAGGTTCTACACCCCAGGCTCAGTTTCACCAGACTCCTGGTCCCAATCTGTTTCTCCCCCTGCCCCCGTTCCTGCTTTTGTGCCCACTGTATTTGAATCAGACAGCTTTCTTCTCCATGATACCTGAGTGCCAGTGAGATCACAAGCAAGACAGGCTCTTTGCTCTCAGTTTGACTCATGCATCTGGCCTTACCCCAACCTGGAGCATCAGTTACAGAGAAAGTCCTCAGAGCCCACCACTGCAGCCCTGGGCGGGAGCATACTCAGTTGTTCTGTGGGGATTGCACATCTGCAGTCTGGGCACCTGCTAGAAGCTGTGAGGGGATGGAGCGTACTCCGTTGTGGGGATGGTTCATGTGCAGTCTAGTGAGCAATAGGAGCTATGAGAGGCCTGAACATGCTTAGTGAGGATGCTTGGGAGATTTTAGCTGTTAAGATCTAGTAAGGCTCTACTGAGCATGTGCACACTGCAGTATGTCGAAGGCTTATAACTTGATCAAATTTGGACAGATTTTCATGGGGACAGGTAAACTGCTAAAAGCAAATCCCTACGCAAAGCATGCCCCCTTCCCCAGCCAAATTTCAAGTTTCTGTTCAAAGCATGGAAGCACTAGAGCAATTCAAAGAAAAGATCTCAAGAATTTTCTTTGAACATGGCTAAACAATGTATTTTACCCTGTCTTGGTAATGGCGGAATCATTTTGACTTAAAAAAAGAAGAATAAAATAAAATTCAGCCTGAGGGAGACACCCAATACGGAAAATTTCAGCCCACATAGTTATAGCTTGGCAAAGTAATACAAAACTGGAAACAAGGTCTCATAACATGAAGTGTCAGGCAACCTTAATGATAGACCAGCCCTGCCTGTAATATTAAAGGTTTCAGAGTAGCAGCCGTGTTAGTCTGTATCCATAAAAAGAACCTTTGTTAGTCTCTAAGGTGCCACAAGTTCTCCTGTAACATTAAACTATTCAAGTTACAAATTACAGTCCCCCTACAAATACTTTTATGTGCTATTGTAGCAGATGACAGTGAAAATTGTGATCCAAGCATGCATGATCTCCTTTGTCACTTTTTATTAGTTATAAAATGTGTGTATGGTGATCACATACAGCAACATTGTTCTATGGAAATATGCTAGGGAACATGGCATTTTCCCATATAATTTTGTCTTATCTTAGTGAGTTTGCCCAGGGAAATGTGTAGTTGCAGATTGCCAACCGAAGTTGCTGTAAATGACTCATGAAATGGTATGCCATAAAGAATATTATTTATTTGTATTCAGGGCTTTGAATTTGAATTTGTATTCAGGGCTTTGACCAGGAGGTAGGGACCCACTGTGCTAGGCACTGTACAAACATAGGAAGCTGGAACAGAAGTAGACAGACGACAAATTAATAAAGATGTTTAGGAAGTAGGGTATAATGGTGAGAGCAAGGGATATGGAGCCAGGACTGTGGGGTTCCATTCCTGGTTTTGACCATTCAGTCAGTGGTTGGTCTTCAGCAAGTCATGTGACCTTACTGTGCCTCAGTTTATTTATCTATAAAACTGAGATGATAATTAATTTAAATAGTTTAATTAGGGTGACCAGATGTCCCGATTTTATAGGGACAGTCCCGATTTTGGGGTCTTTTTCTTATATAGGCTCCTATTACCCCCCACTCCCGTCCTGATTTTTCACACTTGTTGTCTGGTCACCCTAAGTTTAATTAATTATGTTGTAAAAGCATATTGAGCTCCTTGAATGAAAGTTGCTATGGAAGGGCAAAATGTTATTACATATACCTGCTATCCTTTTCAAAAGCCAAATGGAAGGTACTTGTTTCATCTGTTTTTCTCATATTATTATGGAGAAAACAGTGCTGTGCTTGAATCTGTATTGAGAAAGTGTTGAAAGTGTTAAGTATGTTTGCAGTTAGAACAGCCCTACAGGGTCGTCCACAGCTGTTTAATAGCTGAGGAAGCACTTTATTTCCTAATCAGCTAATTCTGAATCCTGATTGGATGCTTTTCTTGGTCTGCAGCTTTATTCCATACACGCTGACATTCATGCAGAATCCTAACCAGGCATAATATGGAGCCTGGATGAGATGCATGCTAATTAGCCATTTTTCCTTCTCATAACCACAATAACTTATGCAGAGTCAGCTGGACTGACTTCTTCCGAGGCGCCTTTTCACTGTCTCAGTTATCAGCTCATTTTTTGTGATGGCTTCTTTGGGTTCTGTTGCTCCAATATGGCAGCTTCTAAAGATGGACAAGCACTTAAATACCCAGGCTGTCTGATCCTAAGATGGATGTGTTCAGTAAGCAAACTCACACAAGAAATCATGTGATAGCAGGGGCAGGTGAGCAACAGAACAGCTGTCATTCTGCATAGCTCCAGGTAGGTGTTTCTTTACTTCTTTGTTACTGGGCACCCTAAAAAAAATTGGTCCTCGAGGAGGGCTCAAACTAGAGTAGCATAGTAGGAGTCCTTTTTTAGGCAGAGGATTACAGACACAAAGGATTTCTCTGGTTCCCTGCGCGTTATTGGAATTAAAAGCACATACTTGTAACACAGCCTGATAGATGGATCTTACGCAAAAAGCCTTGCTGGTCAGCAAAGCAGCAGAGGCCCTGTGGTGCTTATAAATCATGAATCAGCAAGATATTTAAGCACATGCTGAAGTGAATGTGTGACCAGTTGTCCTATTGGAGTCATTGGGGGTATTCCTGTCAATAAAGGTAGGCCACTTTGAACAGTGACAACTAGCACAGATCTAGAACACCCTTGAAATCAATGGGACTGGCCACATACTTACAGTTAGGCATATGCCAAAGTATCGTGTCAAAATAAGTCTGTTGCCACACATGTTAAAGCCAGACTGATGGACAAAGCCCCCAGACCCCACCTAAAACATATGAGTTTAGATTGTGGCACTTATGCCTCATCCTGGTATGGATCTGCAAAATTCCTAATCTGATCCAATACAGCAGTTCCTGCGTTCCTCGATTCCACAATCCTCACTGTCTGTGATTTCTAACCTACTTCCATTGGTACGGGGCGGCTTGTTAGCAGTATTCAATGCTCAGATACCAGTGGGAGGCCTTTTAAGTATCTGGGTAGACAAATAGATAAGGTTCAAATCTTGTTGTGATAGTTTCAGAGCTAGCTGCACTTCTCTCCCCTCTTGGTCTCTCTGGTGCATCCCTGCAGGTGCCAGCTTTGTACCTTTCCCTATTCTGAAGTGGAATTCCACAATTCTCCCACTCTTAGGGTATGTCTACACTAGAAAGGTAAGTCAACCTATATTGACATGCAGTAATTACTGAGGTGGTGTATGTCCACACTACCCTCCTTGGGTCAGTGGTGCATGTCCTCACCAGGAGCGCTGCCACTGACCTGAGAGGGTCAGTGTGGGGAGCTGAGAGCCCAGTCTCTAAGCTCCACTGGCAGCTCCCTGCTGGGAGCCCGACTACCCCACAGGCTCCTGGGCTTGCGGTGGGCTGCCCCTCCCCCTCCGGTCAACGGTCCCTGACTGGAGTGGGGAGGAAGCCACCTGGGGCTTTTCACCTTCCCGTTCCCTGCCAGGAGTGGGGTGTGGGGGGAAGTTGCCTAGGGCTTCTTTCCCCCCGACTCCCTTCCAGGAGCCAGGCAGCCTTGTCAAGGGGGGGGGGGGCGGCACCGCCTGGTCTTGTTGCCCCGGCTCCCAGTTGGGAGTGGGGTCCAGTCGTCCAGCTCTGCAAGGGAGCAGGGGGGCAGCTGGGCTCCTGCCATGAAATTGACAAGACAGCCAACAGCAGATGTAAGTCATACAGTGTCTACACAGACACTGCCTTGCCCTAACTCTACCAACATAAGCTTTATGCCTCTCGTGGAGGTGGATTTGTTATGTCGGTGTAGTAGGGCACTTAGGCTACGTCTTCACTACCCGCCTGAATCGGCGTGTAGAAATCGATCTCTCGGGGATCGAATTATCGCGTCTCGTCGGGACGCGACAATCGATCCCCGAATCGACGCTTGTACTCCACGATTTGCTGCCGTCCTCACAGCGGGGTAAGTTGGCTCGGATATGTCGAATTCAGCTACGCTATTCGCGTAGCTGAATTTGCGTATCTTAAATCGACCCCCCCCCCGTAGTGAGGACGTAGCCTCAGGCAGGAGGAAGGCTGTAGTGTAGACACCGATATAAATAGGTTGAAATAAGCTGCCTTATGTTGATCTAACTGTGTAATGTAGACCAGCCCTTAGGCCCTGGGCTACAATGCCCTGTGTATCAACCATACTAATCCAGCAGGTCCATGAGTTTGATCCCTGTGGTTCTTCCCTTCGGGAGTCTGTGACCAGTGGCATTCAGTGATCAGACAGCCTTCTGAAAGCCAACATACTGTTTGTTGTATAGAAAGCATTTATAGACAAAGGATTTGAAAACAACATACACACATTGTTCTTACCTAAAGTCTTACCACCTCTGATGGCAACACAGGCCCAACTTCTTCAGATCCCGCCAAGTGGTGGTATCTCAGTGGTATCTATGCATGAGCCTGGTTCCCTCAAACAACCAACCCCCTCTCTTGAGCGAGCGACCTTTTTTTATCTTGCCATAGTTCCTTTGTCCTTCTGTCTTCCTGGGTCTTTTTCCTGTCCTATCCAAAACTAGTTTTGTGAGTTAGTTGGAGAGGAGGCAAATTATCACACCTAATAGTTCTCCCATTGTCCCTTAACAACTCTTAAGTGTTTGCTGAGAGGAGGCTTATCTTGAGCTATTCTTTTCCTTCCTGTCTTTTCTTCCAGACAGACTCCTGTAAAATTAAACCAATGTAGTCCAATAATCAGGTCAATATGCATTATCCATAAATTATTACAAAATAGCTCCAAATCTGCCACATTTGTCTTCTGTCTCTGTAGTTCAATTATGATTTACTCCCAGTGCACATTCTTGCAGGTAAGATTATTACATTTGTAGTGTGTTGAAAGAGTGCCATGATGATTCCCATTATATCTGTTGTAATCACAGAGAAATGGCTGTGCCGCTCTTGGACTTCTGAGTGTTTGATTTCTCAACCAGAATAGTGCACTAATGGTAGGATATATAATACAGTAAAGAGGTACCAGCAATAATTATGCTCATATATGGATACTGAGAGTATACTTGACATTTGTGGGGGAATCTGAAGTTTCTTCATAGCATGCTACACTATGCCTAATACATTTGATGAATATTTTAAAGGTAGCAGGGAGCTTTGGGATTTTCTGGACTTGTGGGTGGTTGGGCTTATTCATTTTGACTCACTGCATTTCTTAAATAAAATTGTTTAAAAGAAACAATGCATAAATTCTGGCAGGAGACTTGGGGGTCCCTGATGTGATTCATGAGTATCTTTGGCTGTTTAATGCCGATGTACATTTTGAAAAAACACAGGCAGTAAGTTGGTCAGAAGCTGTTCTCTTTCATCAGCTATATAAACCTAACTTTCAATATTGCATACTTTCTATGTAATTACAAGAAAGACTGGAATAGATTCCTATACGACATGCACCCCTTTTTATAAAAGAAACAAAATAAAGTATATTCAATTTAAATTAAATTAAAATTGCAAAAGCCCAAACTTGAAAATTCAAAATTATCTGGAGCAGTGCCTGAGCTGGTGGAGCTATGACAGTTTATATCAACTGAGGATCTGCCTCTCTGCCATTAACTCATGGCTTAGATCAGTGGTTCTCAAACTTGTTCCGCCGCTTGTGTAGGGAAAGCCCCTGGCGGGCCGGGGCGGTTTGTTTACCTGCCACATCCACAGGTTCGGCCGATTGTGGCTCCCACTGGCCGTGGTTCGTTGCTCCAGGCCAATGAGAGCTGCTGGAAGCGGCGCGGGCCGAGGGATGTACTGGCTGCCGCTTCCCGCAGCTCCCATTGGCCTGGAGCAGTGAACCACGGCCACTGGGCGCCGCGATCGGCCAAACCTGTGGATGCGGCAGGTATACAGGGGCTTTCCCTGCACAAGCAGCGGAACAAGTTTGGGAACCACTGGCTTAGATGATCCATTACCATACCAGAACATGCCAATGAATCATCTAATCTACTCATTTTGCTCCAACTGGGGTTAATACCAGGGATTTCAGATGAAGATGGAAAATCCAAATGATGTATCTATTTGTGCAATGCCACTTATTATTTATTATTTTATTGCTGTAGCGCCTAGGAGGGCCCAGTCATGGCCTCACTGTGCTAGGTGCTGTACAAACACAGAGCAGAAAAATGGTCCCCGCCCCAAACATCTTACAATCCATGCATGAGACAAGAGACAGCAGGTGAATACAGACAGTCGAGCACAAGGAAACAATGAGACTATGCTGGTCAGCATGATGGGTTGTGGTCTCAGCTCTCTAACTGCCTATGCGTGGTCACGCTTTTTAAAATACTGTACATTTGTCACTGTTTTTCTGGGCACTGCATAGACACACAGTGAATTGTAGTCTCTGCCCCAGTGGAGATTAGGTTCTCACTGGGCCAGGTGCTGCAGAGACCCAGTAAGAGACAGTCCCTGCCCCAACAGAGATCAGATTCTCATTGTGCGAGGTGCAGCACAGACACATAGAGGGAAATGGGGGCAAATGTTTCTTCCTGACACAAGGTGGTGATCAGTTCATGCCCATTGAATTCTAGTTCTCAGCATGAATACATGTGTGGAGATAAAATAAATTATCAAATGCTTTTTCATTAATCCATTCAAAATGTTGTGACAGTTCTGATGGTCAAGGATGTATTTTTCTGGATTGTCTCTGCCTCCCTGAAAATCCTGCTTTCTGAACGCTTCTACATTTCTGGCCTTGCACTCACGGCCTCGACCGTCAGACATATCACATAGCTCACACAAATGTAACCCTTCTGCCCCTCTGAGTTGGCAGCAACAAGGGCCGGGTTCAGTATCTAGGGGTTCCGTTTCAATAACGCAATGCAAAACCGGCTCGAGCCCCCACCCAGTGACCTGGGACAATTACCCCATGCCCCTGTAGGAGGCAATACTTCCCCTCTCGCAAACACGGAGTCTGAGTGTAGCAAAAGCTTTTTAATAAAGGAGGGAAACAATGCGGCATTATGTTGGGGAAACACCACAAACAGGATTCATAACACAAACCATGAGCAAAAGACCCACCTCCAAGTAAGTTTGGCAGTGTCCTTTTCCCCTCAGGGTCTTAAGTCCAATTACCCCAAAGTCTCTGTCCCTTGTCAGTGCCATCCAGAGTTCAAAAGTTTATCTGCAAAGTTTTACCCCCCCAGCCTGGGTGGAAATGGGGTGGGGGGGCACACAGGATGTTAAGGGGCACCTTACGTGGTCCAAGGCCGACTGCCCCACCTCTCCGTGGAGTTCTGCTGCAGCATTTACCACGAATGGCTCCACTCTACCAGCCGCGCCGCTCCTCCAGCCATCCCCACAAACTGCTCCGCTCTGCTCCCTGTTCCGCTCCAACCATCCCACAAACTGCTCAGCTCTGCCAGCCACTCCACTCCACCAGCCGTCCCATGAACCGCTCGAGCTGCCCCCGCAAATGGCTCAGCTCCGCTCTGCGCTGCTCGCTGTTCCATGGGCTGCTCCAACCGTCCCACAAACTGCTCGGCTCTGCCAGCTGCTTAGCAATATATCTTCAGGCTCCCCCACTGGTTAACACAGCACTCAGTGATCTCAGCTCAGCAACTTTAGCTCTTTTAGTGATTTCAGCTTGTAGTAGGAGAGCCACAGTGCTGGTGCACCATTGGCCCAAAGTGAATTCTGTTCAGCAACTTCTAGCTAGACTCCTAATGGAAGCAAACTTAACTCTGCTATTTAACAGTGGAGAGAGGGGGTAGTGCAATTGGTGTTCCAGGCCCTCAAAAGGAGCCCATACCACCAGGTACACCTATCCCCAATCTCTCTCAATTCACTGGGTTTTGTAACCCATGACCCTTGTCTAGCGAGTGCTACTTAGTTACTGGTGAGTCCCTCTGTCATACAACAGTTCCACTGGCCTTGATTCACAGAATCAGGGTAACAACACTTCATTGTTCCTGCCCCAATAACAGAGAAACTGGGGATCCCACACCAGCAAAATGAACTACTTTCAGTTGTTGTTGTCCCAGGCTAGGCGGGTGGGTGTGCCTATGAAAACAAGATCAGCCCCTGAAGTTCTTTTCCACCCTCGCCATAATTCACCACCAGATGTCAGGGTAGAGCTTATCCTGACTCTGCTTACACAAACACCAAAAAAAGGGTATGTCTTCACTACCTGCCGTATCGGTGGGTAGCAATAGATTTATCCGGGATCGATATATTGCGTCTCGTTAAGACGTGATATATCGATCCCCGAACGCACTCACCGTCGACTCCAGAACTCCACCAGCGCGAGCGGCGGTAGCGCAGTCGACGGGGGAGCCACGGCCGTCGATCCCCCGCCGTCTGGACCCCAGGTAATTCAATCCAAGATACTTCAACTTCAGCTACGCTATTCGCGTAGCTGAAGTTGCGTATCTTGGCTCGATTCCCGCCCAGTGTAGACCAGCCCAAAGAATATTTTGTTTTACCAGATCTTGCTTTAAAACCAGACCTCTCCAGCTGCTTGTGACAGACAAAGCTGCCCACACAAATTGTGTTGAAGAGTCTTTATTCTGTAATACTGTTGCCATTCAGGTTACTGGAGTGCCTTGATCCACCAATCACTCCAGCCCAAAAAGAAAAGAGAAAACAGGAGTGATGATAAAGGGTTTACAACATAGAGAGATTGAGCATCAGTAAATTTCAGCATATGACTGATCTAATAATATTCTTCAGCTAAGAACACAAAGGAACTTTCATAACGTTATCATAACAAGCTGTACTAAACGTGTTTTTGTTCCCTTCAAGGTATGAATTATGTGACCCATACTCTTTTTAAAAATTGCTTTTCATTATATAAGTTTGATAGGTTTCTTCCAAGTTAAAATTAAATACATTAACTAACTCCTCTGCAGGTATTTATTCAGAAGATCCAAGACCATAGAGATCTGGTCTTTGGAGAGAATAAATTATCTATGTTCTTACCCTGTGCCTAATACTTCAGATTAGAAAAACTCTAGGACAGAAAGATTCTGTGCTGTGCCTCATAAGAAGTGTCACACAGAAAGGGTAGCCTAGGGGAAGATAGGCAAAGCCACCTTTATGCCTGGCTGGGGACTGATGTGGATACCAACATAAATTAGAGCAGCTTTGGGGGCTGCTCTATTTCATGTCAGCCTTACCAAAGTTACCTGTGGGCTGTATTGCAATCCAGAGTGGTATGGGCACACCCTTCATGCCCTGGGACACCTCTAGATATCCCCACATGGTTATCACCCTGTGACGGGGTGTACCTACTCTGCACCACATCAGCAGGGGTTAACCACACACTGTAGGCTGAGTAAATCACACACCCACCGCTGCTGGGCATGTTCCAACTGAGACCAGAGTATAAAAGCCTCAATCTGGGCTGGCCACTGCTGAGAACAGATGTGGGTTGCAGGCACCTGCTGGGAAACTGCCAGAGCGCCAGGACACAGAAGCCAACCGGGTTAAGACTCCAGCGGACCCCCAGCCAACACTGACGGAGGAAAGACAGTAGAGGCCGTGACACTACCATTGCTGAAAGGAAGGGTAGGAAGTGACCAGGGCTGGCTCCAGGCACCAGCTTACCAAGCAGGTGCTTGGAGCGGCCAGGCCGGAGAGGGGCGGCACGTCCAGCTGTTCGGTGGCAATTCGGCGGACAGTCCCTCACTCCTGCTCGGAGCGAAGGACCTCCCGCCGAATTGCCGCCGCAGATCGCGATCGCGGCTTTTTTTTTTTTTTTTGGCTGCTTGGGGCGGCCAAAACCCTGGAGCCGGCCATGGAAGTGACCCAGGGAATGGGACTGTAGTATCGGGTGTCCGAAGCTGATTATAGAAGCACCAGTTCCCTAGGGCCCTCGGCTGGGACCCCTACCCTGGCTGCCCCACCACCGGAGTAGCTGAAGCCCAGAGGAGCGAACTTAACTGCAGGACTACCTCACTGACTCTGGCCACGGGGCCATACTGCCCTGAACTGCAAAGCTCCTACATAGACTTGGGCTGCTCTGTCCAGAGGGCCAGCCCCACAGACTTTGGCCATTGGACCATACTATCCTGAGCCACATGACCCCTGAAGAGACTTGGGCCCTAGGCTGTGCTGCCCTGAGTGGAAGGAACGCCTTACTGACTCTGGCCATTGGGCCATACTGCCCTGAGCTGTAGGCCGCCATCTAGATCTAGGCTATTGAGCTACCATTTTGATAACCCCCACAATCCGACACCCCGTGATGGGGTGTACCTACTCTGTGACAGACCCACTATGTTTCACCAGAGTGGAGGACAGGACAGCAGTCCTTCACTTTAATTTAAATTATAAGTAAAATACCTACTGGATATTAAGGGCCAGTGATGCTAGTAATGCTTGGTTACTTATAGTGGATTTGGAACAAGCTTTGCTGCTGCTTGGTACTTTTGAGAAAGTAAATTTTAAATAAGGAAAAAGGATAAAATCCTCCTCCTCATGCAGGTTTAGGGTATTTGAGACTTTGTTTTATGCTGTGGCGCTAATGCAGTAAAGCTTATTTTCATCCTTCAGTGCAAACTCTGAACTTAATGGTAAACTCACCAATGCAGCCATGAATAACTACGCGAAAGGGACCAAGTAACCTTCTCCATTGGATCATATGAACTGGAACCATAAACTCCCTGAACATTAAATCTCACCAAATGAGGGTCAATCCATCCTCATCATCATATCCACTCATTATACTCCACACCCGAACATAGCCACTCTATGAACTTCATACCCTCATATCTCAATGCCTGTACTTTGACCCATCAACCTTTTACCCCCAATCGGGGATATTGCAGATTATGTATTCCTCATGCCACCTGATCTTAAATCAAACTTTGCACCCTCGATAATCTGTATGTTATTCCCTGATAACCAGAAACGTCTATGCTCAAACTCTGTTCACTATTTTTTTTAACATCATCTTAATAAAATTATTAAACGAGCAGTACCTGTAATACTGTACTATTATCTGATTAGTGATCTCTCCTTCTACATGTCAGTTAAAACTATGAACTTGGCACCAAGACACCTCTGTCATCTTCCTAGCTCCATGTATATACCGACTTGCTGTGTAATTTTGAAACACGGGTTAAAATTTGTGACCTTGAAAATGAGCAGACCAGTATGTTCCTCACAGGAATGTGTGCCGGTGGCTTTACTAACTAACATTTGTGAAATGCTTTGAGAACTTTGTATATCCCCTGTGCCTTTCATCTAAAGTCTTTCTGAACATGACATTTGTATTACACTCAAGATAATGGGGTATATTCTCTCCTGTGCTAGCACAGGAGGTGTGTCAGAGAGCCAGTTATGGCTTGCTGAGAGTAAGGGCCAACCCTGGTCCCAACACAACTTAGATTGGTTGATGAGGCACTAAAGCTTCATGGTCCAGGGGATTAGGCACTGGACTGGGGATCTGGGTTCTAGCCATGGTTCTAGGGCTGGCCAATAACCTTGGGTGAGTCACTTCAGTACTCTGTGCGTTAGTTTCCCCATTTGTAAAGTGAGGATACTGATACCTTCCTTTGTAAAATGTCTTGAGATCTATGAACGGAAAGTGGAATATAAAAGCTAAATACTATTATATGAGTGGCAGGTCCAGAGGTATGTTACATAATATGCTTTATTGAGTCATTTTGCTGGAATAACTTGTGATCCCAAGTATTTAAAGATCCATCTATTTGACTACATGAGTGTTTATACCTCTTTCAACTAAGAGATCCAAATGAAAGATGCAAGGCTCA
The DNA here is from genome assembly GCF_011386835.1 of Chrysemys picta bellii. NCBI lineage: Eukaryota > Metazoa > Chordata > Testudines > Emydidae > Chrysemys > Chrysemys picta. The sequence continues at coordinate 42,736,947 of NC_088803.1, read as the reverse complement.
GAGAAGGCTTGCACATTTGTGATTCTTCCTGCAGAACTCTGGATCAGTAAATCAATAAGTTAGAAACAGAGTTTTTATATGTAATGGATATAATCTTGCTCCGGTGTTTCTCATGCTATTGCTCAGTCCAGCATTCATCGACTTTACTAGGTAAACAGCATTTCTCCATATGAACACACCTTGCCGTCTGCTTAAGGACTAAGGCTCTGAGAGTGTTCACCTTCTACTGTGACTATAAAAGCACTTCTATAAACAAAGAGGGCAGATGCTCAGCTGGTATAAATTGTCCTACCTTCATTGACTTCAGTGGAGCTCTGATGATTTACACCAGCTGGGGATCTGCCCCGGAGTAGCTAAAAGTGATATTAGAATTTAGCAACAGATTTTCTTTTCTCCCCATCTCACAAATGTTGCTCCTTCATTTACTCTGATAACTTTTCACCATGATGAAAAATATTCTTGTGGGATTGGGTGGACAAGTAACAGTACTCGGTGCTTTAGAACAGTGGTTCTCAACCAGCAGTCTGGGGCCCCCTGGGAGGCTGCAAGCAACTTTCACTGGGTCCGCCAAGCAGGGCTGGCATTAGACTTGCTGGGGCACAGGGCAGAAAGCCCAAACCCCACTGTATGGGGTTGAAGCCCAGGGTCCAAGCCCCACCATCCAGTGCTGTAGCCGAAGCCTGAGCAACTTAGCTTCATGAGGCCCCCTGTGGCGTGGGGCCTTGGGCAATACCCTGCTTGCTACCCCCTAATGCTGTTTCTGGCTTTTATATGCACAAAAACAGTTGTTATGGCACAGGTGGGCCGTAGAGATTTTATAGCATGTTGGGGGGGGGGGGGGGGGGGAGGCTCAGAAAGAAAAAGGTTGAGACCCCCTGCTTTAGAATAAAATGGTGTGAAACGTTACCTCCTCACTGAAAAAGCTTCATACTAAGTATGTTGCATAAGGGCCTAGAATAGGGTTACCATTCGTCCGGATTCCCCCGGACATGTCCGGATTTTTGAACTAAAAATAGCGTCCGGGGGGAATTTGTTAATGTCCGGACTTCCCTCCCTCCCCTCCCCCCCATGCAGAGCACGCTTGGCTAACAGGGCAGCCGGATGGTGCTACTTACATGGGGCTCCGACAGCGAGAGAGAGACCCCTCCTCCACTTCCCCCTCCCCCCCCTGCAGCAGAGCTCCCTCCCTCCCTGCATTCGCCTCCGGCAGGCTGGAGCTCCTCCCCCGCTGCTGGCCAGCCTGCCGGGAGAACGGCTCAGACTCAGCAAGCTCCCAGAGAGACCTTAGGCGAACCGAAGGCCAACGACAAGGGGGGCAGGGAAGGGGCAGGGAGTTCGGGGGGGGCTTTCTGGGAGGTGTGGGTAAGGTTTTGGGCAATCAGGGTACAGGTAGGGGGTAGGGTCCTGGGGGGCAGTTTGGGGGGGGTCTTAGGAGGGGGCAGTTAGGGGACAATGCACAGGGAGGCTTAGGTAGGGGGTGGGGTTCTGGAGGGCAGTTAGGAGCAGGGGTCCCAGGAGGGGGCAGTCAGGGGACAAGGAGCGGGGGGTGGGTGTTTGGGAGTTTTGGGGGGGCTGTCAGGGGGCAGGGGTGGGGAGAGGGATCGGAGCAGTCAGGGGACAGGGAGCAGAGGGGTTTAGATGGGTCGGGAGTTCTGGGGGGGGGCTGTCAGGGGGTGGGGAGTGGTTGGATGGGGTGTGGGAGTCCCAGGGGTCTGTCTGGGGGTGTGGATAAGGGTTGGGGCAATCAGGGCACAGGTAGGGGGTAGGGTCCTAGGTGGCCAGTTAGGACTGGGGAGAGGGTCTCAGGAGGGGGCAGTCAGGGGACAAGGAGCAGGGAGGCTTAGGTAGGGGGTGAAGTCTTGGGGGGCCAGTTAGGGGCAGGGGTCCCAGGAGGGGGCAGTCAGGGGACAAAGAGCGGGGGGAGGAGGGTTGGGGGTTCTGAGGGGGCGGGAAGTGGGTGGGGCAGGGGCGGGGCTAGGGCAGGACAGGGGTGGGGCTAGGGCAGGGCTCCTCCCGTCCTCTTTTTTGCTTGCTGAAATATGGTAACCCTAGCCTAGAAGAATGGCACTTTAAAAAATATACGAAGGACCGTATTCAGCCCTGGGATGAGCAGGCCCAACTCAGTTCATTTAAACAGAGTTGCACCCATTTAGACAAGGCCAGAACTAGGGACAGAGGTGGCATAATGCTATTTTTGCCCTGGCCTTCTCTCCTGGGCTGTGACTTCTGTGCTGCATGATCTTTATTTTTTAAATTAAGCTAAAGGGCCACACCCTGCTCCATTCACTTATGGGAGCAGTTCTGTTGAGGGCAGTGGGCCTAGTTGTGTTACTGCTCGAGACAATGGGAAGGAAATGAGCAGGATTCACCCAACGTTTTATTTGTACCACATTCTATCGAAAGATCTAGATCATCTGAGCTCTTGCTTCAGCCACTTTTCACATCTGCTAGCCTGGAGCAGCCACTTAACGCTGGCTTAACTGCGGATTGCCCTCGGGCCAGTGACTTCTATGCCATTTCCCCTGCTTGACCCTGATATAGGGCACATTGCTGGAGAGCCTTTCATTCCTGATTCCTTGGCTGCTGTCATGGTCCCTTGGTGTTAGATGGTGTTAGTCCTAGGTGGGGCCTTGGGGAAGGGATGGAGTGGGGGCGGGGCCTGGGGCACAGCCAGGGGTTGAGCACTCCCCAGTACTTTGGAAAGTCGGCGCCTATGGTTCTATGAGTGAAATAGTCTACTTCCCTCAATGGATCTTTGAGCTATGGTTGTTAGCTCACATTCTATCCCTTACCCTACTCCTAGTCTATGTAACTGGCAGGATTTGGAGGAGCCAGAAGAGAAGGCAAGTGGAAGTGTGGTGGCCACCATTTCAGCTGGCACTCCGGGGATCGAACTCTGGACTTCCAGAACTAAAAGTATAAGCGGCTGCGGTTTGAACTAAAGATTCCTAGTTGTGACACAGCCCCATATCACCTGTGTGTTGGCATATGAGTGGCATGAAGACCTGTACCACACAGTCACCAGTGGTTTACAGAAGCAATGGGGGGTAAATCTGTCTCTTTTCCATTCTTTATGAGCCCTCTGTGGCTCTTCCCTTTATGTTTTTGCAACTTGGATGCACAAGCCTAATAGATTTTCTTTCTTATTTGCACACAGCTCAGTGGAGGCAGTATAGGAGCCAGAGTTGCTTGCCAAACAGTGAGCTTATCATCCAGTAACATATAAAGTGCAGAATTCTCAGCAGGGTTTTCTTCAGATTATTTTATTCAACAGGTAAGTTTTTTGGTCAGCAAATTCAAAAAGGCCTTTATTCAGACTGTCAGAGGCAAAGCATAGTACAAATTAAATGAGTGTCACCAACAATCAGTTTAAAACGAAAAGGTACATCAGGTACAATAAGAGCTTAACCCACACTAACCTGAGGCAGAATATCATAACGAATCAAGCTATAGAACATAAAGTTTCACAGAATAGGCTAGTGTTAGGAATATTAACAACAATGTTCCCATTTTCTGAGAAAGTTTAGTTTGAGTCGTGCCAGCTGGTCTCAGTATGACGCAGCAGCCATTGCAAAGATAAGACAAAGTTAAACTAAGAAAACACTTACAAAGATCGTAATATTTCAGAGGTCATTGGATGCTGAGTGCCTATAGTGATCAAATAAATAACCTAGACAAGAGCACTATAAATGACAGCAAAATGTTCCAGGAAACAACAAACAAACTAATGAAGTGTTTTGAGACTAAAGCAAATTGGTTCCTAAGAGGCAAATCAATAGATTTTGAAATGTCTGAAGAGAATATATAACAGAGTTTATTTGCATATGCCTTGTATACAGTTTCTATTTGCCTATAGTTCTTGATTTTTATAGTAAGAAAGTATTTGAAAGGAACCAAAAGGTAATATAAAATTTCAGCATGATTCAGTGTTTTCACATCTAGAATTGTCTGTCCATATTGCCTGTCCATCATAGTATATAGAAAACACTTACAATGTACGTTCAATGACATACACTATTTGAAGGTCACTTATACGTTTTGCTTCTATGAAAAACACAGGCCACTTTTAAATATTGTAGTTTAAAGCATGCTACACATTTTTAAAGGCTGCCAGCTTGCACATAGAGTGTTTGAAAAAGTTATGCAAACAGTGGATTTGATTTTTCCTTCCATATCAGCAGGAGTCATTCCACTGAAGTCAATGCATTTACACCAATGTACAGCCAGTCTAAGCACAAAGCAAAGCAGGCCCACTGTCCATATCCGTCACCCCAAGAAGATTGTATTTTACCTACACATTTTATTTCTGACAAATGTTTTTCCCAGTCAAATTGCTGTCTGTAAAAAGTCTGTTTCCATTTACTTCTCAGCATAAGACAAAAGCTAAGTCAAAGTGCAATGTATTTTAGCTGTTTTCTAGGTTTCATTCCAAGTTTTCTTTGAAACCCTCTAGTAATAGATCTAATTGGTACCTTCTCATCAAAAGGTGACTTTCTGTGATTTTCTTTATTGATCTAACAATACATTTCTCAACATATTATAATTACAAAGTTACTTCAGTGATATGATGTCCATACACCACAGATAAGAGTATAAATGCCTAATTAGATCACACCACTTTAACTTAGCAGTGAGCTGATTAGTTCACACTGTTGCTTAAACAATATGTAATTGCGTTGGTTTTCTTAAAGGAATATTTCAGCATCTCAGGTGAAATGTTTGCTTTCATTAGTTAAAGATTCTCTTAAGTTGCTTTACAAGCAGCAGCACAAGTGTCAATATAGTCCTTTCTTTGGATTTTTTAGATGTTTGTGAAGGTACCTACAACATGTTGTTACTTGTCAGTGTTCTGATCCCTCTTAGAAATGAACAGCTTTCAGTAGCTATCACTCAAGATAGCCCCTTTAGATTATACGGACTTGGTTGACAATGGCATAAAAATAAAACACTAGGGTAAAGAGAATATTACATTAGTCTGTCTAATATAGCATTTACTTAATAGATTCATTTTTTTAGAGTGATTGAACTCTGAGCTATTTTGCAGAACGCTCTGGCTTCACTTCTGTTATCACCGTGTAAGCAACAGCAAATGATAAATCGCCTCCCCTTTTTCCTTTTGAAAAACTTTCTAAAGACATCAAGTAAAATCTCTCTTTTTATTGTTTTTATTTTTTCTGTACCCTTCCTTCCTTCACAGACTGTAATGTGGAGCTGCTGATTCAGTTTAGATACATACACCCAGTGTGTGTATACCCTTTCCATACCAAATACAAAACTGGACATTTACAGAATGCACCGTCCCACACTCATGCCATAACAACAACATACTAACTCTTTGAACGTCTTTCTCATTTCCAGACTCCGGAAAGCATAAATTAGGGGGTCGATGACTGAATTGCACATAATCAGGACCAAATATGTGTTGAAGTGTGAGGTGTAGCAAACACAGTGTGGGTTTGTGGGGCAAGAAATGATGAGGATGAGATGAAGGAAGAAAGGTGCCCAACAAACAATGAAGACCCCAAGTAATATAGTGATTGTCACAGCACCCTTCATACAGGTCCGCTGATGAGGAACCCCATCCACTGGGAGGGCAGCAATCCGTTTAACATGCAGACGTGCAAACAAGAACATGTGAACATAAAGGGAGGCCATGAGAAGAAGCATGGTAAAGAACATGGTGATGAGACAGACAATGACAGTTTTGCTTTCCGAGTAGACAATGAACATGATGCCGCAGATTATGCAAGCAATCCAAATAACCACAATCAGAGCTAAGGCTTTCTTTACAGTCATGATGCTGTGATAACGAAGAGCGTAGAAAATAGTAATGTACCTGTCAATAGCTATAACCAAGAGGTTGCAAATTGAGGCTACCAAAGAGATACAGATCATTGAGTCAAAGACATTGTCCATATGCTGAATAAAGTGGTCATCAATGATCAAGTAGCCATTGCTCAGGATTGCAATCATGATAGTCTCCAGGGCATTTGACATGCTCACTAGCATGTCTGCCGCTGCCAAGCTGCACAGGAAAAAGTACATGGGGGAATGTAGGTTTCCATTCTTCAGCACCGCAAGGATTACGAGGATGTTTTCCAGCAGGCTGATGATCCCTAATGTCAAGAAGACCTCGGCTTTAATGAAGACTTGCTCACAAAATCCATTGCTGCTCCTGTTGCTGAGGAGGATTGAGTCATTGAAGTCCTCAGTGGTATTAACCTGCACAGGCTGAAATGTAAGCGCACAGGGTGTAGTATTCATTATCAACACGGGACTTGATTTCACACACGATTACGGAACTGGCATCAGTTCAGTTTGAAAAAAAAAAATCCTTCCAAACTGTCTCTGGGTTTATCAAATGGGATCAGATAGGGCTTTGTTTTTGTTGTTAAAAATATAAATGTATAAAGTCTTTTTGTTTTAAAGTGAGTTTTTTGTCAAACATTCAAAGACTATTTTTCTCCCTGAAATCAAAGTGAACAGCAAATTTCGCAGTCATCCGTCTGGGGAGAAAAAAAAAAATCAGCAGCACTTTTACTCTCTTTCTAGTTCTCCTGCTGATTAAAAGTGAATAGCTTTCTTATCTGTTACCATGAGCTGGGACCACTGCAGGGCATCCTGGTTGGAAATCATGTTGCAGCTCAGTGAAATACCTCTTGCTGTTCAAGTGCAAGAAGGGGAAAAAAAAAAAGAAAATCAAGGAATTTATACATTCATGAAAGGAAAAACAACTCCTACTTTGTCTCCTGTACAGCACAATGGCCATTAGAGAGCAAGCTCCTTCCTGATTGACAGCTACAAACACCAGGTACAGCATCCCCATTGAAAAGTCCTCTTTAGTCAGATGTGAAACTATTTGGTGCCCTCTGCAGATCAGAGATATAATCTGTTTTCATTTTAAAATATAGAACTGGCTGCAAAACAGAGGCTCAGTGGGCGTGAGAGGATGGGGCGGGGGAGCCATTTGCTGCTCCCAGAGGTGTTGCTCCAGGATAGGGGAGCAACTTGCAATAGTGGTAGGACAGCCAAATATGGCTACCTGCCCCTACTGTGAAGGAGACCCCCAACCAGTGCCTTCTGGTTCCATCTGAGAAAAAGGCACCCAGAGGTGCTGAGGGTGTATTAAGGAACCCATCCCAGAGACACCAATCCCATACCAGCTGCCTCTATCCAACCCAATATTGCGAGGCTCCTGAGCCCCCCAGGCCCTTATGTCCTCAGGTGTGGCCCCCAGACCTCGCCGGGGCCCAGTTCTGGAGGAGTGGGACTGGATGTTGCTGTGCCTGCAAGCCATGAGGGAGCAGGGTTCTAACTTAGCTGTTTTCTGATGGCGGGAGGGGGAAGGAGGAGCTGTAGGCTGTGCTGGGTGCTTTGGGTGTCATGTTCTTCTGTATCATCTGTAGACTGGTCACTGAACTTGCTTAGCCACATCAGATGTGTTCCTCATAAGATCTTTTAATGCTCTGCCAGGTATAGCAGAGGTTCATTTAAATAGGGTATTTTACACACCGTCCCAGCTAGTGGCTGAACAGTATAATACAGCATTCCACGAAGTGGGAGTGGGTGGTCCTGGCCTGGCAATGGGGGCCTAACAGTGCCCCCATACCCAGTATCGGTGTGATGATTTGGGGAATCTATGCACAGCTTAGGAATTCTGGTTGATCTTATGATATTGCTGTATCATTGATATCATTGAATATAATTGAATATCTCGGGGCTAGTCTACTCTTAAAACACTACAGTGGCATAGCTGCACCGGTGTAGCTGCACCACTGTAGTGCTAATCAGTGTAGCCCAGTGTTTCTCAAACTGGGGCCACCGCTTGTGTAGGGAAAGCCCCTGGCGGGCCGGGCTGGTTTGTTTACCTGCCCCGTCCACAGGTTCGGCCGATCGTGGCTCCCACTGGCTGCGGTTCGCTGCTCCAGGCCAATGGGAGCTGCTGGAAGTGGCATGGGCCGAGGGACGTACTGGCCGCTGCTTCCAGCAGCTCCCATTGGCCTGCAGCGGTGAACCGCGGCCAGTGGGAGCCACGATCGGCTGGACCTGCGGACAGGGCAGGTAAACAAACCGGCCCAGCCCGCCAGGGGCTTTCCCTGAACAAGTGGCGGCCCCAGTTTGAGAAACACTGGTGTAGCCACTCACGACAACGGCAGGAGGGATTCTCCAGTCAGTGTAGTTAATTCACCTCCCTAGCTGATTACAATGATCCCTTTTGGCCTTAGAATCTATGAATCTAGGAACCTGGATTTACACTGGGAGAAAACAGCATAAACCGGTCTGAAACTGGCCTGATGTATTCAGATTGACTGAACACAACATTTTTCAGATGCGTTCACCTAAAATCATTTCACTCCTCCTGAGCCAAAGAAGAGTCTGGGGCAGATACTTATGACTCAGGTTATACTTGAATAAAACTAATGAGAAAGAACTGAAGTCTATTTCTTTCATTTTCTTGTATGCTATAATACTATGTGGTGATATTTCATATTCTTTGCCACTGAAGTGCAACACAAACCATTTGTATTCATCTAGCTTTCCTGTCCAGCTGGCCCAAAGGGTTTTTAAGCCCTCGAAATTCTGATTTACCATTGAAACGCTAATGGCACATTCTAATGATCCTCCATGTTTTTAATTTCATATAATGGCTGCACTCAAATTATACATGCACATGTGCCTCTTGCTTTCACTAATTTTTTTGTATAAGATTTTTTCCCACTTGAGAAGTATCTCTCATGTATTGTTTACTGTTAGTATTGCCATGAAAAAATAACAGAAAGTATCTAAATAAATTGATTGATGAAAGTCTCTCAGTAACTGCACACACGCTTCCTGTTTCATTTCAGAAATGCTTTTGTCTAATTGTCACAGAAGCTAGCCATCATGTTTCTTGTTTTGTCTTCTTTTTATCAGAGTCGCTTGGTATTTGTTTACAGCATTTTGCTAGTTTCTTGTTTGTTCTGTTCTCAGTCATGCCAGTGCAATGCCAGTAACTTCTGCAGAATAACCAAGAGCAGAATTTGGCCCAATAGTTACTGATTTTAGAAAGGACAGATGGCCTTGTCATGAAAGCACCAGACTGGGATCCAACAGATTTGGCTCTAATTGCCTGTTCTTCCATAGACTTCCTGTGTGACCTTGGACTAGCTGCTCAGTCTTTCTAGGCTTCATTTTTCCTACTGGAATATGGGGGTAATAATACTTGTTTTCTACCATCCTTTGTCTCTGTTTAGGTTATTAAACTATTTGGGGAAGCAGCTGTCTCTTGTCTGTATGTTTTTACAATGCCTATCATAATGGGACCGCAGTCTGAGTCCGGGCCTTTAGGTGTTGTAAACCAAAAAATAAACATCCTCACCACAAATGCTGAGGTTTATACAATGTCAGAGGCTGAGACAATATTGCCTATTGGCTGGAGCACTGGACTGGGACTCAGGCGACCCGTGTTCAATTTCTGCCTCTGCTACTGGCTGTTGGGTGACCTTGGGCAAGAAACTTCTCTACCTCAGTTTCCTCATCTGTAAAATGGGCATAATGATACTGCTGTTGGTTGTGACACCCTTGGAGATTTGCTGATGAAAAGTTAGGCATTGTTATTAAAAATGTAACCATTTTCAGCCAGTATTGACATTCTGAACCAAATTTTCAGAGGAGCCTCAGAAACAGCCTACAAACTCGATGCATGTGTACGTTCTGAATTGATATGAGAGGCTCCTGTAATCCTTTCATACTGATACTGAGCCCTGCTTGCTCTGTCTATGTTGATTCTCTCTCTGTCCTGGCTTGCAAATCAACCTTGGCTCAGATTTTCAAAAACCGCTTGGCTGTGCAATTGAATGTGCACCATGGGTGTGTTAAGTGTGTGCTAGTTTGCTCATATATGCTATGGTAGCATGCACACATCAGGTATCAGCATGCACAAATGGCTAATTGGGCATCTTTGTCCGTTCATCCATTTGCATATCAAATGTAATTTTGTGTGCATTTTGTACAGGCAGGTACATATCTGAAGTTTTTAAAATAGCAGACCCCTTCTCTGTTTTAATTCTTCAGAACTCAAAATTGCTATTTTATAGTAAGTAAGGCAGCCTGTGAATTTTTGCCCTAGATTCTCCATTCAAACTTGTAGACAAATATATTGATATTGAGCCGCTTAGAGAGTTCAGATGCTACCCTAACGATACATTTTGAAGTGTTGAATCCTGCTGTTCTGTAGTGTGAAAATGCCCTACAATAACAAATGACCCAGTTAGGATGGATTTTCAAAAGCACCATAGTAACCAAGTCTGACCTGTGCCTCATCGTGATGGAGATGATTGCTCATTGGAACTACGCCATCAGTGATGAAGGCTTGTCCGAAATATCGCCTTGGGCATTATGCGAGGTGGACAGATCCAACGTGAAACCTGAAAATGATGGCTAAGGCAGGCAGCGAAGATGCAGGGCAGCAGCTGCACCTAGCTACCCAAGGCAAAAGGAAGTCACTGAGAAAGACTCAATGCCTTGGGTCACACAGCGTGAAGCCAGTACTGGTAGACCAGGAAAAGGGTCGCATTACTGCGCCTCCAGCTCATCCCAGTGGGATGAGGTATTTCCTGGGATAATCGTTTGCTCTTGGTTTTTTTGACCATGAATAACCTAGTACTCCGCACCAGGGTTAAAGCCCCTGCCTTACTTTCAGCTGTAGATGCCTTGTCAGTGCCGTCTCCCCTCGGTGCAAAAATGAAAGGTTTGTGTCAAAGCCTCCCTGGGACGCACATCCTCTGATGTCGGCAAGCACGTCTGCAGTACATTGTGACAATGCATCCAATTGTATCTGGGATCTCCGATAGTCCACCAAAATTGCAACTTGGAATGTTGCAACTCTTCACAAGAATAATCATCAGGTTGCATGGATCGCTCATGATGGCGTCACTCAGAAGGAGTTGGACTACATCATTACACATGATAGGCGTCTCTTCGCCTCCTGTAGAGTATATTGTTGGTTGGAATGCACGGCAAACACAGATCACCATCTAGTGGTCGTCCGTATGGTGTTGATGCTCCAACGAGCAGGTAAGCCCTCTGCGATGATGAAGAAGTTTGACATCAAGGCACTCCATGTGCCAGGTTTAGCCAACAGGTTTTGTATTGACGTCAGCAACAGATTTTTGGCTCTAGCCAATCTACCAGATGACGTAGAGGCTGCCCAGTCCCTGTTCACTTCTAACCAATCTGCTGAACAGACGATTGTCTATAGGCATCCAGCACGCCGACCATGGCTATCAGAGGAGGCCTTCCAGATAATTAAATTGAAGGCTGCACAGTGATAAGTGCACTTGTAATCAGCTGAAGTGAAAATTTAACACCTGGCACTCTGCAATTGCGAGGCATATTATAACCAAGTGGCGGATGATGTCGAATTTGGCTTAGCCAGGGGTGACTTGAAGCCAGCATTCCGCACCATTCGCAACCTCAGCAGTCAAGAGGTAGTCACTACAAATGGCATTCTGAACAACAGCCAAGGCCATCCATGTAAATTGGATGATGACGTTCTCTCACGTTGAGTGGAACATTATCACAGTGTCCTGAACCATCCTCCAGCTGCCGCTTGGTTCAGAGCTGGATGATCTGTCAGTCACTGCATTCTGGATCCAGACATTTGTACTGATGCACCAACACTGGATGAAGTGAAGTGTGCCATCGCTAAACTGAAAAACGGTCACGCAGTCAGTGCTGATGGCATCCCCTCAGAGCTACTAAAATGTGCTATTGCTGCTGTAGCAGAATCACTTCTGGCCATCTTTCGTCTGGTGTGGAGAACTGGAACCCTGCCAACCGCCTGGAAGGATGGTATTGTAATCTCACTCTGTAAGGGCAAGGGACCATGCAGTGAATGTAAGAGCTACAGGCCGATCACCTTGCTCTCCGTTCCAGGGAAGGTGTTTGTGCGTGTTTTGCTGGCACGCCTGGATCCTTTGCTACATTAGAATCGTTGTCCCCAACAGTCAGGCTTTATGAGGAACAGGTCCACATTAGATGCCATTTTGGCCCTTCACTTGTCAGAGATACATCGTGAGTTCAGGAAACCCCTGCACGTAGCATATGTTTATCTTAAGACTGCATTTGATTCAGTAGACCGTGTCGCATCCTGGAAGGCCTTAATGGGCGTAGGTGTTCCTACCACTCTTCTGGACTTGATTAGAGAGCTGCATAATGGAACTCCTGCCCGTGTTCGTCTGGGGATGCCAGCGCCTTTTTAAATTAGTATCTGGTGTTAGGCAGGGCTGCTTTCTGTCCCCTGCACTCTTTTTTGTTGGGCAATGGATTTCATAATTCACATTCTGTCAGATCCATAGGCATTGAGACTGGTGATCTCTCGCTCACAGACCTTGACTATGCTGATGTCATTGTTCTCTTAGTACAGAGCCCCGACAGGTTTCGTGAGGCATTCCAGTGTATGGCGGAGGAGTCAGCTAAGATTGGTCTCCATGTTTCATGGTCAAAGACAAAACTGCAAAATCTAGGACCAGGTCCATCCGTGACTCCAATCTCTTTGAACAACGAAACCGTCGAATCTGTTTCCAGGGTTCTATACTTACCAGCTCCTTCAGTTCTCACATGGAGGTTCTCCATCGGATTGGCATCACAGCATCTGCCATGGGCCATTTACAACGGATATGGACTCAACATCATCTTAGTATGACAACCAAGTTCAGGATTTATTCGAGCTGTATCCTTTCCATACTGTGAAACATGGACACTACGCCGTGCAGACTGGACAAAGCTGGAGGCTTTCCACACAAAATGTCACCGTTGTATTTTGGCCATAAAGTGGAATGACTTCATCTGTAATGCAGAGGTTTGTGGTCGTTCAGGTCCACAGACTACTGGGGTCATTGTTCGCAGGCGGCACTGTACGCTTTTCAGACATGTCGCAAGGATGCCACAAGATGTTCCAGCGAACATAGTTCTTTGGGTGGCTTGTATCATCCGGGATAAAATTCCACCAACTGAGGGGTGGAGGCAGCCCAGAGTCAGACCCCCTATTACATGGGTTTATCAAATCTGTTCCGATGTTGGATTCTCAGGCTGTCAAGCCTTTGCGGTTGTGCAGGAACAGATCAAATGGCAAACGATCGCTACAGCCAACTGTCTGGCTAAGGGCTGAAGAAGAAGAACTTAGGTGCACAAGTCCCACTGATTTCCAATAGGACTTATTCTCCTTAGCCACTTAGGCAGTTCTGAAAATCCTGCCTGTAATATTTTATAAACTGCTCATTGTGAGCAGATGTGGTGCTGCAATAAGAAAACATATATTAGTGTACCTTATTAATTGGGAGCATTTAGCTCAGTGAAGATGAGTAACGAGGCATGTCACTTCTTTTGACCCAAATGTACCTTCAGCTCAGACAAACCATTTATTTTCATCTTTATTGTTGTAAATTATTGAAATCAGAAATGCTGAATGGTGAAATCGAAGCAATCCAAATTGTTGAGTTGGAGCACAAAGTGATTCCAGGCTTCCTCTTTCTTTCATTGGTGCTGCATTCCTCTTTGCTATGCATTTCGAAGAGCCATGTCACAGATTTGTCTAGCTGTAAGCTCTGACTTCAGTTCTGGAACCAAAAGTCATTAAATAACTCTGCAACAAAGTGAACTTAACTTCCCAATGTGTCATACAGCCTACATGCCATTTGCACTGAGGGCAGCAAGTGCAAATTGAACTTGTTATGCTCCAAAGTGAATTAATAGTACTACCAACCAAGCAATTTATATGCTAAAAGTGGTGAGGGCTTGGAAACCCAACTCCTGTGATGTTTCTAATGCTTGCAAGCTCAGGCTCAGGTTAATAAAGGTCAACAGAAAAAATAAAATGGGAGAAAAGCTGTGTCTGCATAAGAGATAACAGCATTTTGGCTTCTCTACTCTCACAGCGCTGCAGCAGCACACTACCTATGTCAATGGGAGAGCTTCTTCCATCAGTGCAGGTACTCCACCACCTCCCCGAGAGGTGGTAACTATGTCGACAGGAGAAGCCTTCCCATTGACATAGTGCTGTCTACACTGGGTGTACCTGAGTGATGTAGTTATATCGACAGAAGTTCCTAGTGTGTCCCAAGCCATAGGCCTAGATTTTTAAAGGTGTTGTTCTGCTCAGTGTTACAAGGCCCAAGTGACTAAGACAGCTAAATCCTATTTTCTAAAGTGATGAGCCATGATGGCCAGCGTTTTAAAGGTGTTTAGTCTTCTAGTGGATTTTCAAAAGCACCTAGGCATCTAACACCCATTGAAAGGAGTTAGGTGCCTAGAAGTTTTTGAAATTTCCACTAGATGCCAAAATTTCTTTAAAATTCTGGCCCTTAGGAATTCTGGGACTTGGGCTTCGATTCACAAAGGTACTTGGGCATTGCTATACTCAGTCTTGCAACATCTAACCGCTAGGTGCCCTGCTGCCCAGTAGAATTCTGACTTAAGTTAGGAGTTAGGCACCTAAGAAAGGGATGCTCAGAAGCCAGCAATTTGAGTGAGAAGCTGCCTAAACTAGCTAGACATGAGAGGAAATGGGTTTAGTTGCCTAACTCCCATTGATTTCATCCCTCCTGTGGCTGCTGTAACCTTTGCTACTTGAAATGAGACAACAACCTGCAAGGGAGCACAGACTGCTTGTTCCAGCCCATTCCTTCTCCAAACACTAGGGGGTCACAGCACAAACACCATGGAGCTGGCACAGACCACTATGTGGAATCCCCAGTCTTGCCCTCGACACAACAGTTCCATGAAGTCCTCTGTGGCTGCAAAGGAGGCTGTCAGACTGGCCCCTGGATGAGATCATGAACCATATTGCTCATTTGGAGAGTTATTTCTCTCTTTTCCATTGGAACCTCCAGTTTAAATGGATGGAGATTTAAGAGGACTCGGTGGTTGATTTGTGACTCTCGCTCTTGTGTTTTGATGAGTCTCTGTGAGGTTATGAGTAGATTTGGGTAGAAAACAGTTTTCCTGTCTGTAATGGGTTACTGGCCCTTTAACACTAAAGGTGGTAACGTGAGACCAGTGTAGTTATCCCATTCCAAGTGTCCAGGATAACTAAAATGGACATTGGTTGAGGGGATGATGGTCCCTGGGAATAGTTAGTGTCTGGGAATGTGAAGATATAGGGAAAACTCTGGCTATTGCTCCTTTAAGGGTCTGGGACTAGTAGCCTCACATACTGGACAGGACAAGCTTCTCCTCTTTCCCTGCTGGCCCAGAAAGGTGTTTGGAGTTATTGGACACACCTGGGATGGATTAAGGGCCTGGTCAGATGACTGGGTGGGTGAATCTTAAAAGGAGGCTCCAAGCCTTCTGAATGAGGAACTACTGAGAGCCAGGAAAGGGGAGGAACTCAGCACACAGTTCCTAGAAGGAGGGCTGTGAAACCCTGATCTGAAGGGGTGAGTTTATGGGCTGGGGAAGCAGGACTCATAGGACACATTCCTAGGAGCAGGGCTGTGGAAACCCTAAACTAAAGGAGTGATCTTGCAAGCCAGGGAGGCCAGGATTTGAACCATATAGTATCGGAAGGAGGCTTATGAAAACATCGAACCTGGGGTTTGGTGAAAGGGGGTCACTTTAGAGAGGTGGATTATACTGATTATATTAGATCTCAAGAGAAGGGAAGTATGACTTTCAAAATTTGCTGTGAGTGGATAATTTTTGGGAACCCCAGATGGAAACTGGGGCACCCTAGGCCACAATGGGGCACTCCAGGACAGCACCTGGATACATTGGCCTATGACTGTTTTTGAGTTTGAACACTTTTCCCATCCAAAATTAAGATTTTGACTTTTTAGGGAAAAATCCTTAAAAAAAAAAATAAAATAAAAAAGTCAAAAACTTGAATGTGTTTGTGAATTAAAAATCTGGAAAATTATTCAATTTGGGTCAATTAAAACTTTTTGCTTGTTCTAACTTTGAAACATTTCATTTTGACTTCAACCCTTTCTACCCCCCCTCCCTTTTAAAAAATTTAAATTGTGATTAGCTTACTTTTCTCAATGGAAAAGTCATTTTGAACCAGAAATTGTATTTAGAAATATCATTGTGGTGGGATGGCTGTCCCACCTCCATGAGAGAGAGGGCTAGAGTAGGCCAGAGCAGCTGCACAGGCCACCAGCCAATTAGGGAAGGGCTTACTGAGAGCCAATCAGGGCTGAGATTAGAGCCAGACAATCAGGGCTGGGCTAGGCCCTATATAAGGGCTGCCTAGGAGAAACGCAAGCAGTCTGTCCCAGACCTTCATGGGGGAAGTTCTGTCTCCGGAGCAGGAGACTAGCATCTTGGGCAGAGCAGTGCTGGGAAAGGGCCGCAGGAGCTGGGGAGCTCTAGCCAAGGAAAGCCCCAGGCTGAAGGCCTTGCTACAAAGGGCTGAGCGGGTGCACAGGGCCAAAGGGAAAGTGGCCCAGGGACAAAAGTCTGACAAGGGGAGAGAAGGAGGGCAGGGAGGCTGTTGCTAGAGGGTCCCTGGGTTGGGACCCAGAGTAGTGGGTGGGCCTGGGTTCCCCCTTGTACTACACATGGCTGGGGAAGAGCGTGGCCTGATACATGCTGTGGCAGGCTCCTGTGACAAAGGGGCTACACTTTGAGGCTGCAGCCGGCTGCTAGAACAGGTGCAGATGGAGGACTGCTGATAACACCAGACCCCTGGAAGGGGGTGAGACCAGAACATTGGGCACTGCCGAAGGGCAGTGTCCTGAAGAGGACGCCGCTGAGCGGGGAGCAACAGGGGTCCGGACACCAACAGGGGAGCAGACAATGGATGGGACACCACCGGCAGAGGGAGCCCTGCAGAGGACAGAGCTAATTCCAGGTGTGCCAGTAGGGAGCACTGTGGTGGTGAGTCCCAACCCTGTCACAATCATGATGAAATATTTTGGCACCTCTGAAATACTTCTCAAATTTTTTTCAAGTTGGGAGGTTTATAACTGATCCTCTCTCTCAAACAGTTTTGGTTTTGCTGAACTGGTATGGTTGACAAAAAAAGTTTCATTGGAAAAATTCCTGACCAGCTCTAGTTATAAGCGTAGTGGGGCCTGTTTGAATCTCAAGCTCACTGCAGCTCTGTTAAAGTACAGAACCATTATTTTAAATAACCTTTTTACTTTTAAAATCAATCAGTGAAATAGCTCTCTCCTTGCCTCCAAGGTTCTGCAGTCCATGATGAATTTCCTGGTACTCTCCTCAAATGTTCTTAGAAACAGAGCTCTGTCTGACACACAATGAGAAATAACGTTCTCTTTTTCACTGTGTAGTGTCCAGCTGAGTTCAGACAGCAAATTCACTACCTAGTCTTTGTCAAAACTATTGTTGAACCCCCTGATGTGCTGAATGAATAATACTTTGCTAGCTGCACTCTTAGTTGCTATGCAGCTATTTCCCCTTCTCTGTTCAGTTTTGACTCCAAATTTAAATAATAATGACTAGGGCCCCAATTCTGCAATATGATCCACTAGGGCTGACCTGTGAGGAATGATATGGTTGCAAAGTAAACCGAACACTTCATGAACCTTACCTAACTTTGGGTTTGTATGGAAGGCATTAAAGTATGAACATTTATTGGCTCTGTGTACCTTTCATCCTAAGCATCACATTTCACTGATTTATCCTCAGTTTGTTTTAGGTTTGTTACAAAAGTTCCCATGGTCTAAAAGGTGCAGGGAAGACTTTCTGGGTCCCTGATTGGCTAAGCCAATTTCACATGATCAGAAGGGACAGCCATGTTGCTAGTTGTGATTGGATAGTGTTGGCCAAATAGGGCCCGTTTCCCCCCGGAGCTTACCTAATTACACCAAGGAGGCACGGAGAGACAAGAAGACGGGTACCAGGTCCTTTATTTGTCAGTCAGCTGAGAGGGTGCTCCTCGACTCATGCCAGAAGAGACACACCTTACAAGCACAACTGAGCTTCTTTTATACAGAGAGACAAACAACTTAGCATTCATTCTTTTGCGTCATTATGCTGACCGATAGATAATAGGTTACACAGGATACATATAATATTTTGGGGAGGGGGGATACAAGAGACATCTGTTGCGGATACACTTATCATTTTGAAGGAAGAACAAGGTACATCCCTTGACCCTTTACCCTAAATACCTTGGGGATATATGGGAAAGCAACTGCAAACTATTTCTCTGTTCCCTCCTCCTTATCTCTATTATTTCTGCTAGTGTGAGTGAAACTGCAGCCATCTGCCAGAAACGCTGACCAATACATTTCTGCTTCAGCCTGCTTCAGAGCATGTAAGCAGTTCTCATAGAAGTAGGTGAGAGTTCCCAAGATGGAGTCACTGTGGTTCACAGACCCAGAACAAAAGAGCTTCATCGGCACTTTTGGCCTTCCACTCTCCCGAGTTACCTGGTAGCTATGCCTAGTGGATCCCAACAATAGTCAGAAAATGCCCTGATTCCTGTTTGCAAAAGCACAATGCCAGCTCTCTCTCCTACTCTTCTCCTATAATATACTTAAGTCTTCAGACACACAATGTGTAGTGTGATCAGGGAATGAGACAGATGTTATGTATTTTTCCTTTGTGCAGTGTGGTGTGTTTTGGCCCTACAGATGAAATCTGAAGTCTAAATGAACAGTTGTGGGTGGCAGTTCTCCATAGAGCTTGCCTTTTTCTGGGCTTCAGGAGGCTGGTTGGCCCTTTTTCCTCCTGAAATCATTTGTGGTGCTTACCTTGAAGGCCTCCTCAAAGCCTTGGATAGCTAGAAACCAGAAATCCTGGCCCACTTGTAAAGATAACTTTTCAAAGAGTTTAGAGGCCAAAATTCTACTGCTGGAACTGTTCTTTGTATAAATGCCAGCATACTACTGAAATGTTTTTTTGATTAGGGGAAACAATTTTTGTAGCCCTATGATGCAATTTTTTCAAGTGCCTAATTGACTTAGGCATCTGAGTAATTTTCAAAATGGACTTTGGGCTAGAGTCTCAAAGGGGTTTAGGTGCTTAAAAGTGGCATGCCCCTAAGTCCCTTAGGTTCTTTAAAATTGTTACCCCTTGTCTAAGGACATCTGTAGTATGCCAGTAATCATATATGTAGTAATCATGCCACTAGTCATCTTGTCATGCCATGTTCAATTCAGCACTTTATGAAGTACTAGGCACATGACTTATATCCGTCTATACCAGGGGTCAGCAGCCTTTCAGACGTGGTGTGCCAAGTCTTCATTTATTCACTCTAATTTAAGGTTTTGTGTGCTGGTAATACATTTTAATGTTTTTAGAAGGTCTCTTTCTATAAGTCTATAATATATAACTAAACTATTGTATGTAAAGTAAATAAGGTTTTTAAAATGTTTAAGAAGCTTCATTTAAAATTAAATTAAAATGCAGAGCTCCCCGGACCGGTGGCCAGGACCTGGGCAGTGTGAGTGCCGCTGAAAATCAGCTCGCGTGCTGCCTTTGGCATGCGTGCCATAAGTTGCCTACCCCTGTTCTATACCATGGCATGCCTTACATTCTGAGGAAGCCACCAGCATTCAAAGTTAAGCAGTAACTCCCACAAACAGAAAATTAATCCCCAGTCCTTAAATCCCTCATCTTGGTAGTAAACATAGTACATCTCTCACTCCACACTTTAATGATGGCTCCAGGAACACTCATGGCTGTTATCAAAGTTCTTCTGAGGTCTGAGGGCAAAATATGTAAACAAAACAGCCCATGCTCAGAGGATTTCTCCTGTAATATGATCTAGTGTGTACTGTAAGAAGGCATTCAGGAATACTTTGTCCTCCTCACCAAGGGTGAAATCCTGGCTTCATGGAAGTCCATGTCAAAACTCCCATTGACTTCAGTGGGGCCACAATTTCATTCTATATTTCCTCCCCCCCCCCCCCCCCCCCCCCCGCCCCAGCTTCAGGTAGTCAGCAATCTATGGTGGGCTAAATGATAGAGTTCTGTTTAGCTGTCTGATCGACTTCAGCTACCAGTGAGGAGGAACTATATTTAATTACTATTGCATCTACATTATTGCCAATAAAGTACTGTACAGTGAATTTGTTTTCCTCTAATATCTTCAACCTGTTTTTTAAAAGTGGTGTTTTTACTATTTAAGAATTCTATTTTTATATCATGACAGGTCTTCCACTTCCCCTCACTACCTATATTGTTCAGTCCTCAGGGAGAGCAAGAGAAAACATGGCATTTACTGCTAAATACATGTTACGATATATTCTAAACATTTTCCTTGGTGAGGCTATTGAATGAAAAATCTTTCTAATTAACATTTTGCTGTGAGTTTCAATCCTTTTGTTACCAGTCAATACATGCTTATGCTTTCTCTTTATTCTTGCTAGTATTTCAGCAATGAGGCTATTTGTGGGAGACTGAATAGGAGAATTTAAAAGAACTTAAAGGATGATGAAGCAATTGGTTATGCAAGAGGTGCTGGGGGTGGAGGGAACAACAGGCAAGGGGAGGGAAAACCAACCAAACCCCACCTGCAAAAAATAGCTACAGAAATAAATTAAAAGTTCACTCAATTTTTCTTTCTATAGAAAAGGTCATATCTGATAAGACTACCTTTGCTCTGCTAACATACAAAATTGTTATACAAGCTATGGAGTCTTATGGCTACTACTACACACTTCTAAAGCAACTGTCGCCCTGTAGCCCCAATTCAGCAAGGAACTCCAAACACGTGTGTAACTTCCAGCACTATTGACGCCGTGACTGCCTTGGTGGCTTGCAGACACCAGGAGTGGCTCTCAACAGAGCATCCTGCAAATGGTAGATAATAGAGTGCTTGAAAAGTGTTGCAAATCCAAAACCCAGACCATGTTCTCTAAAAGACTCACTAGGATTCACAATCCGTTTGAGTAACCCAAGCCCAGTTTCAAGCAAACATATTTATCATTTTGGGATGAAATGGTGCAAATGTCACTGTTTGACATAAAACCATGGGATTGATTTGGATTGAATTTCCCTTTGGGGTTTAGGTATAGGCGAATACCAAGCTCAGTGAGCCTGGGAGCAGGAATCACATGAGGACCAAAACCAATGAAAAAGTCATGCAATGAGCTCCTCTGGAACTACTATGACAAAGCATACGCTAGTACTGCTAAGACTGATCATTCTCTGGTTCCAGGTTTGGACACTTTTTCTAATAGAGCAGTGCAAATCTGAGCATTGCTGGAGTATTTTTTTTAACTCCCTGACATTCATTAGCATTACCAGATCCACATACTACAGAATTTCATATGCAAGAAATATCATCAGTACTTTATTGTGCTTTTTCAGATAAACCTGGGTCATGCACTTTATAATCTCTATCTAATAAAGTTATTCCATATTTGAGGCTACATTCAGCTCCAGCCAAAAGTGTCTTCAGCTTCTGTTAAAGTCGATGTAAATTGTATCTGCTTGCACTAGGTTTTTTGGAAGAGATTTCTAAAATCTGGGGACTAGATTCTTATCTGCTGTAAATCACTGAGGTATAGTTATGTCAGTGAATGATCTGGCCCATCAGCTGTAAATTAAATTAATAAATAAATTAATGGAGATCCTATTTTTATCTCCTAGAACTGGAAGGGACCTTGAAAGGTCATTGAGTCTAGCCCCCTGCCTTCACTAGCAGGACCAAGTACTGATTTTGCCCCAGATCCCTAAGTGGCCCCCTCAAGGATTGAACTCACAACCCTGGGTTTAGCAGGCCAGTGCTCAAATCACTGAGCTATCGCTTCCCCCATTAAACTTTGGCTGGATAAAGAGACAGGATAGAAGTGGAAAAGACTAGCTTTGTGAAGAAAAGAAACCACCAGTATCTGAGTAATAAGGGTGAACAGATTTTGGCTGATTATCAATTGAGTCTTTTTTTTTTTTTTTCCCCCCATGTTAGCCTCAACACAATTTCCACTTCCAAAAGGAGACATTCATACTTGATTGAAAAACACTTGCTAGCACCTGCAGATTCTGTGTCCTAGTCAATAGACTTTAAGTGCTTTAGAGTAATAAATGTTGAGGATCAGTTATGACCTCTGACTTGTGGAGAAAGACATGCATATGTGATTGACACAGCTGCATTCTTCTGGTCAGTTTCACTGGTGACCTATCACTAGCAGTGGTTCTTATCACCTCAGCTGTCAATGGAAAATCTGGGCAGCAGTGTTCTCTAACCATTCCCGTTGACCTGCAACGCTGGTTATGGGTAGTAGGAGGTAGACAGATCATGTTGGCTGTGAGGAAACTTGAATATAGCTGATTTGAGTACAAGGTTAAACTGTAAATGAGGGTGTGACAGGCTGTGTGCTGGAGACAGTGTTTTCAGGCTAGTTGAGAAGTGGGAAAAGCTTGACAGATAGATAAGGTGAGTTACTCAGCTACCACATCCTGTTACCTGAAATTGGGCCAGCTAGTAAGCTTAGAGAGGACTAATGACCCACCAGGTAGGCAGAAAGCAGCACATTTATTATAATGATAGCTAACTCAAAAGAAGTGAGCGGAGGGAGGGTCACACTCACACTCTCACGCTCCCAGGACACTCACAGCACAGCACTGGAGATGTCAGGATCCTTCAAGGTAAGTGTCCTACAGCGCAACAATGGACGGTGCGATGAAGGTAAGTCTTCCCGAGGCACGATGGAATGCAATGCGATGAACCATTGGCCAAGCGGTCCGGGCAAAGGGCTTCACGGGAGGTACAAGCTTGTGAGTGCATTGCTGAGCACATGGGCCCCTTCCCCTTTTAAGGACCTGCTCCTTATGACCTGCAACTAGAGATGACTTGGCCGCGTCTGGTTGGTCACACTCCACCTCGGCCAGTGTCCATGCAGTGGGTGTGTGAGTGCTGCCTAATTAGAGTCCCAGACACCTTATCTACCTGGGAGCTCTTCTGATTTTCCAGCTGTTTAACCAGCCCATTTATGCCACAAGCATTCCAGGAGGGAGGGGGAGGGGGAGGGGGAAAGCCACTTCACAGGTATTTAGAGGGAGAGGAGCCAAAACAGGGGGGTGGGGGAAGTATAACAGGCCTTTTGAGCATACAGGTTAAACATAGCATAGTCAGAGGTGAAAGTAAGCCGTAGCCAGTACACTGTGCCGGACCGCACCGGCTTCCGCGGCGGGGATTTAAAGGGCTCTGGGATCCCCGCTGCTGTGGGGAGCCCAAAGCCTTTTAAATCCTGCCCACAGCTCCTGCAGCCGGGCTGGGGCCGGGATTTAAAGGGCTCGGAGCTCCGCACAGCGGCAGGAGCTCCAGACTCTTTAAATCCATGCCCGAGCCTGGCTGCCGGGTTGGGGCTGGGATTTAAAGGGCCCACAGCTCCACGGCGGCCAGAGCCCAGGGTCCTTTAATTTGCCCCTGAGTCCCGGGGGCTCCCAGCCACCTCTGCAGCTGGGAGCCCTGGTTTGATTTTAAAGGCCTTGGGGCTCCCAGCCACAGCCGGTGCCCCAGGGCCTTTAAATCTTGAGGCCACGCCTCATCCAGTTGAGGCCACGCCACCCTCAGGACTCTGGCAGTACCGGTAAGTCCTGTAAGTTACTTTCACCCCTGGGTGAGTACATAAGTGATTGGTCCTTACATATCTGGACATTGTAAAGATCCAATTATATTAAGTAAGTATAGATGTTAGTAGCTAGGGAAAATGCATATAAACTCTGATGTGATTTGGAATTGTGGAATCACCCTGTACCTAAAACCCCTGCATCTTGGCCTGGCTAGCATGGGCTCAGAGCTGTTACATGCCTAATAAAATGACCTGACTGATGAGCTGGAGTTGAACTGAGGTGTGTTTTTTCGAATAGCAGAGAACTGGATGAAGTGCTCTCCAGAACGGATGAGGTATTCTGGATAAACCAAGTGGAAAAGATCTCTGTGGGAATCCCAACATTGGGTATGCTCTGAATTGAAAAGCCAAAGGGTCTGATCCTAGATGGTGCTGAATGACCCTCACTCCCCCAGAAGTCAGTTGATATTATTTATTATATAGGCCAAATCCAGAAGTTCCTATTCAATCTTTATTCAGATTATTGTTTGTGAGACAGTAGCAGTGGGTGATCCCAACTGAGATAGAGGCCCCAGTGTGATAGGTGCGCTATAAACCCATAGTGAGCGATTGGTCCCCAGCCTGAGGAATGTAACATCTAAACAGATCAGGCACACAAAGGATGGTAGGGGAAATAGAGGCAAAGACAAGTGAAGTGATTTGCCCAGGGTCACAGAGCTGGTCAGTGCTGAGAATCAGTGTGATCAGATCCTACTGTGCTATTTCCACAGGCAATATTGCCACTGATTCCTGTCCAGCACTAGTATCAAGATGTAAGACATTCTTCCTTCACGGTTGGAGCCTTTCACTTTTCTGGATTCCAGATTCATGCATCATATTTCTAGCAATGTTTGGCTTATTGGGCTGGAAATTCTGGTATTTGCCTTAATTTTTATGTGGATCCAGAAGGAAGTATGATAGGAAAAAGAACAGGAGTACTTGTGGCACCTTAGAGACTAACAAATTTATTAGAGCATAAGCTTTCGTGGACTACAGCCCACTTCTTCGGATGCATATAGAGTGAAACATATATTGAGGAGATATATATACACACATACAGAGAGCATGAACAGGTGGGAGTTGTCTTACCAACTCTGAGAGGCCAATTAAGTAAGAGAAAAAAACTTTTGAAGTGATAATCAAGATAGCCCAGTACAGACAGTTTGATAAGAAGTGTGAGAATACTTACGAGGGGAGATAGATTCAATGTTTGTAATGGCTCAACCATTCCCAGTCCTTATTCAATCCTGAGTTGATTGTATCTAGTTTGCACAATTCACAGGAACCTCTTCAAATAAAAGTCATAATACACTTGTCAGTCTTGTTCATGCAATCTTTTACATATTACCTGTGGATAATAAACATGCATGAAAAGTGCTTAGCGACTGTACAGTGAAGCCATTTCTCAGTCATTTTTTCTCCTTACTGTTGTAAATAAAAACAAAATACATGTGGTCACTTGCACATTGCCATGGATCACAGTGGCAATATTGCCTGTGGAAATAGCACGGTAGGATCTGATCACACTGATTCTCAGCACTGACCAGCTCTGTGACCCTGGGCAAATCACTTCACTTGTCTTTGCCTCTATTTCCCCTACCATCCTTTGTGTGCCTGATCTGTTTAGATGTTACATTCCTCAGGCTGGGGACCAATCGCTCACTATGGGTTTATAGCGCACCTAATATATGAACATTCTTCATATATTACAATTGTTTATAATTAGCAGCTGCAGTGTGGTACTTTTCTGTTCAATATACTGAAAGTAATCTGGCACTCAACATGAGCAGACCCCTTGTTATGATAAAGTGGTGTCCTGCGAAGCTTAATCTGTCATTCATTTTACATAATTCCTGAGGGCAAGGAACATTATATTTAATTTGAATTCACCAAGGCCACTTCTGTTGATTAATTTCAGTTAAGAACTTAATGTTTTATAACCTTGGTATTCTTGATGGGTTCCTGAACTGGTGCAAGCTGGTTGATTTACACTATGCGAAGAATTAGCCTTTTATTTCTTTTCAACACTTTCAGTACAGTACTTAGTTGAATATTACTCTGATTTGAATAATCAATCTATGCTTTATAATGTGTGTTTAATTTTTTTGTTTGTTTTGTCCTTCCCAAGGCGCTGTGAGATGGCTGCATAAAATCAATAGACAGCTCTGAAGTTGATGGAAGTTTTGTTGTTGGGTTCACTGGGCACAGGATTGGTTCCATTGTTATCCTAAAGAGCCTTACTGTTAAAGCAGCATTGGCGGGGAGACAGGGTGGAAGATCTAACACGGCTTTCTCCTTGTCTCTGACTTCTGTGGTTCTGTCACCATATTGATGGATAAATCTGCTCTTATCATAACAAATGCACTGTGCTACTTACATATCTTGCTAAGCATTTTCTGCATGTGTGAGATCTGGGCCAAATTCTGCATTCAATCCACCATGCGAGCCCAGATTAATTGGATCTTGTGGAAGTTCAGGAGTGACCATGGTGCGGAGTACTAGCAGAATTGTTTGCCACCCTCTGCTGCAACCTATAGTGGGTACCTATAATCTGTAGTAGCTGCCATAATCATGAACAGAGTGAGAGTCCCTGCCCCAAAGAGTTTACTATCTAAATAAACAAGACAGTCCAATGGGGTGGGAGAAATGAAGTTTTATCACCATTTTACAGAAAAGGCACATTAAGATTGTCTTAGCTAAGAGCGCATAGAATAACTGTGGCATTAGTGAGAATAAGACCCAGATCTAACAAATCTCAGTCAAGTGTGTAAACCACAAGATCTTACCATGGCCCCCCAAAATACAGAAATCTGTGGTCAATCTTTGAGTCTGGGCTTCACATTTTCAGTAAGATTTTATGAATCCACATAAAGCGGGTGAGTTTTTTCTTTTATAATCTCTAAATGTTCTCAGACTAAATGAGACTGACTTAACCTTTCCCCCCCTGCTTTTTTAAAGTAATAACCCAATGATGGGTAATTCTGGTGAAATTGAGGCAGGAATTTTGAAAAGCTTTTAGTGAAAATTGGCCATTGGACAAACAGTTGGTGGCTGTAATTCGTAAAGGGAAAAAGGCTAAAAATACATGCAGAGAGTGCAGCAGAGTGCTTCCCACATCCTAAAATATAGGATAATGATAGGCACTTCCTGGAGGGCAAATCAGCTATACTGCAGCAGGTTGAGATCTTGGTTTAGTTCATTTAATCTTTCCTCTGTTGCTGCTGAAGAATGTCCCTTACACCTCAATGATGCAGAACTGTTCTCTGTGTGTTACCATCTCGGTGATCTACAGTTGCCACAAGGCTTGTCACCTAAACGTTCGAACATTAATCCATCAAAAGTTTACACTGACATAGCTGATTCAAAAAGTGCATTCAAGATGTGTAAAGTTGTACTTTGCATGCTGATTAGTCAGGTTGCATGTGAACGCTCAGTAAAATGGTACAACTGACCCATTAGATACAGAGATCCTGATTTTCAAAAAAGAGATGCAGCTGAGCTTGCAAATGTCTGCATAACTGTATGCTTAACCTATTCACGCAGTTACCATGGTTGTATTTAGAGAAAAGGTAAGGTGGACATTCAGCTTGCCAACTAGGTGGGTAAGTGGTCTTTTGCTTGCACAGCTATCTAACCAGAGCACATAATGGCAGTAATTACATGTACAAGTTAGATACCCAATTGTGTGCATAACACTTTGAAAACTGGGTCCTAAGTGCCTGACTGAAAATCAAACAAGATATGAAAATTATCAATGGAAACCTGACATTTCATTCTTAGCCCTAGTCACTGAGGGCTTGGATTATGTGGGGACAGCCGTAGCTATGCTGCCATAACACCATAGTGTAGATGCAGCCTACACTGACGGAAGGGGTTTTTCTACCGTGTAGGACCCGAGCTACCAAAATGGTGGGAGCTAGGTTGACAAACATCCTTCCATCAACATAGCTGTGTCTGTGTCAATTCAGCATAACTATGTTGCTCAGGAGTATGGATTTTTCACTCCCCTGAACAATGCAGTTATGTTGACTTAAATTTTAAGTGTAGACTGGGTCTCGGTTTTTAAACAAAGTGTGTGTGAATGAACCTTCTAGAAATGAAGCTAGACATAGACCAGTAAGGTCTCACTTCTGCCACACTTGCATTGAGCGTTAATTTGTTTCCCTAGGAGTAGAATTTTCTAGAGCTGGTCAGGACTTTTCTAACCAAATGCTTTCCTTGGAAAAATCTCAATTTGTCAAAACTGAAAATGTTCATGAGAGAGGGTCGGTTTTGACACCTCTCCTGATTTGGAAAAAAATTGGTTTTTGGTTTTTGAATCAAAACCACTTTTTGTTTTGAAATTTTAGTTAATTTCTACTTGGTTTAAAAAAAAAATCAAAACAAAACTTTTCAAAATTCTCAAAATGAAACCTGTCTATTGATCTGATCTCACTTTTTTTGGTCAGTCTGAACACTCAAAATTTCAACCTCTCATCCCCTTTCAGGACAGGGAAAAAAAGGTAAAAGCTCAGTCTCACAGGACAGGAAAACCATTTCTTGCCAAGTTCCACTATTTTCCTCTGTAAGGTTTACCCATGGAGTGAGAAGGAACTGGAATCTAGAATGGGTCAAAACACAGGAAAAGGAGTTTGTGACTCACTTAAAGTTGTTTAAAAGGTTTCTATTCTACAGGTGTTTCAGATTCTAGTGAGTGCCCCTTCCTGGGCACCCATGAGGACTGATGAATGGGAATCCAAGCCTCTCTGCTCTGGATCCTGTGGTGTTTTAAGTTTCTGGAGCCTGAACAAAGTCTAGCCACTGCCCCAATCTCGGGGTCCCTAGAGACACACTCAAGGAGCAGACCTATCTGGTACCCCCCTTCTGATTGTTGGAACCGGCTGTTCAGCTACCGAGCCCCTACAGGTGTAGTGCTGACTCTTGAGACTCACCAGTACTTGAACGTGGTCTACACAGAACTCCTCCCAAAGGTGAGAAGTTTCTGATTTACAGTTTCTCTCGCAGGAGCACACAGTAGTTCTGAAGCAGTCCACCCCCACCTCCACCCCAACCCAGCCCAGTCTAACATCTTTATGCTCTTTTATTTTAATTATGCAAAGCACAGGAGAGCATAGATCATACAAAACCATAAAATATCCCGAACGCAATGTCTAGCTCACATTTCCCTTGGAGGATCACTTGTGTTCTGTCAGGCAGGGTCCTCCACCCCACTGCCTACTCCATCCCTGACCAGTCTCCCTTCTCTTCATATGGTGCAAAATGGCTCTCCCTCAATGTACACCCCCCTCCCCTTCCCAGGAGGACACCCTTTATAGACTCCTGCTGGGGCCGCCTGCTTCATTTTGTTCTGCCTCTTCGTGATTTTCCATTACTCCTCCTCCCTTCAGACAAGAGGAGGAAGTGTCTTCTCCCAGGTAGAGCAAAGCAAGCATCTCAAGGTGTTTTACTTTGAATAGATGATTGGTCAGTGATCAGCAACACTCACCATTGTCTCTGGCCTGGCAGAGACATGCCACAACCCTGCTAACCAATAGCCGTGAACCTGCAGCAGCAGCAGTCTTTGGCATGGACTAGCTGCCTGAGTAATTAATTACCCAGGGTTCTGGTCAGGCTAGTACAGCCCCTGCTGCCACAGCTTCACTGCATCAATACCTGAGCTAGCCCAGGTAAGTCTAGGCGAGGTGCAGTCGCGCCCCGCAGTTGCAGTGTAGGTGCACTGTTAACCGGAGAGGAGGCAAAGCTGTAATTTTAGAGCCCTTAATTAAGTGCGATGTGACTAGTGAAGCTGGAATAGCGGCCTTATCCCTCAACAGTTATTTCATCATACAAGGGGACCACAGTTTAGCATGGTGCTTTGAGCAGCCTGCCCTCAATGCACCCCCTAAAACAGGTGCATGTGGGACCAATGTGGAGAACCTTTCTGGGGTAACTGGAAGCTCTGAAACTCTACTGGTTAACTTGCAGTGCTATGTAATGGGCTTTGCTCACAGGCTGATCTGCATCCCTAAGGTGTTAGTTACAACACTCATGTATGGCTTTTAGTTTTACTCCGCATTGCAAGCTGGATTTTTTTAAAACCTCTTTAGTGATGGTAAGGTGGGGTCTGGCACCACCGTGTGGCGTGCCTGGGTATTTCTAGAATTATCCCAGTCAATAGTTCTTTTCATCAGCTCGCCTTGCTTCAGATACCACTGGCTGAGGCCCTCTGCATTAAACTTGGTCAGACCAGTCATGACACACTTTCAACCCATAAAGGACCAAGAATCTGAATAAAACGTGCAGTATGCAGCAGAAAAACGACTTGGGGCCAGATCCTCAGCGGATGTAAATCAATGTAGCTTCACTGACTTCAGTAAAGCTACATTGATGTACACCAGCTAAGATGTGGTCAAACTTTGTTTACATGAGTGATGCTGGTGCTGGCTAGCTGGGCTTTAAATTACTGCAGGTGAACTCCAGAGAGGATTTGTGTAGTGTAAAATTCCATTTCCCCTCTTAGAATCTTCAGGGAGAATGTTTGTCATCTAGAACATTCCACATCTCCCCAAACTTCATTTTTATACTAAATGTCTTTCCACAGGGTATCAACACAAATTCATCTCTGGGAGCAAGTGGGCCCACTTCCACGCAAAAATATCCAGTTTTGCAAAACTACCTAAAATCTTTTAAAGAGCTTTATTTTGAAGTTAATTTAATACAGGAGACCTCAAACTTTGGACTTTTTTATTTCATGAATGTTCATGTATCTCTAAATAGTCTAAAAATAATTATAAAATTGTGTGTGGGGGGGGGAAGATAACTCTCAGCCCCATGTTTTAGGGGATCTGGATTCTATTCCTTGTTCTGCCACTGGGTTGCTAGATGGCCTGGGCAGGTCATTTAGGACTCTATCCTGAAAGATGCTTAGAACTTTTGACTCCTGTTAACTTCAATGGCAGTTGAACGTGCTCACCAACTTCATGAGTTGTTCTGAGCTTCACACTGGATTGATCCCTTGAGGTCCAATCCAACTGCCAGTGGCTTCAATCAGGACTTTAACATTTCTGTGCCTCAGTTTCTCCATATGGAAAAATGGGTTAATTGTACATACACCTGGTGATTGGGGGGGCGGGAGGGGATGGGGGAGGGGAGAGCGCCGAGAGGCAAGTCTGCATTGAATGGTGAACTCCATGTTGGTTGTCTTCCATTTTGTGTGCTAACTGTCAGAGTGCCTGTTTGTGCTGTGCTTGTAAGGCCAGCCTGGCCCTGACAATATACACTATAGTGGGAGTTTAAACTTATTACTATGTGTGGCAGACAGTGTTCCCAGCGCCCCTTTGTGGCAGGGGTAGGATGGGGTGCCGGCGCTTCACCACTCAAGTTCTAACATCCATCTCTCTGCGGGCGGTCAGTGACGGCCTCTTGGCCTTTCTCCCTACTATCACCCCTATTTGGTGTGGTAGCGCGACCTAGCGGTCAGAGTCCATATACACCCCCATATGAGTGGGGTCGCCTGGCCCAGCGGCCAGAGTCCATATACACCTCCTTACGAGCGGGATAGCCTGGCCCAATGGCCAGAGTCCATATAAACCCCCTTACGAGCAAGGTAGCATGGCCTAGCGGCCGGAGTCCATATAAGATCCCTCACAGTTCAGGGGTGAGGGGGTAGGGGGACTCGGGCCCGCCCTCTCCACCGAGCCCCGACCCAGGGCCCTATTAGTGGCAAGCTCTCCTTGCCCCTCGCTCGGCGGGGATCCACCCGCAACACGCCAAGCATCAATATAGCGCTAATGGTGTTTGTCTCTAGAGTTCCCCTGGGTCACTTCCTACCGTGAATACCAGTTCATCTGTGGCGGGGGGTCCTCTGGTCTGTTCCTCCCCTGGGATGTCCTCTGTCGGGGCCTCAGGTAGTGCCTCAGCTTGACTGACTCCCGGATCCTGGCTTGCAGGCCTTCCCTCCACAGAAGCTAGTGGCATGCGTCCTCCTCCTCCGGTGGTCAGCCCCGACTGATC
The DNA here is from genome assembly GCF_011386835.1 of Chrysemys picta bellii. Classification (NCBI taxonomy): domain Eukaryota; kingdom Metazoa; phylum Chordata; order Testudines; family Emydidae; genus Chrysemys; species Chrysemys picta. The sequence goes on along the minus strand of NC_088803.1, from coordinate 42,705,448 downwards.
TGATCTGCACGTTTTTATATCTGTTCTCCAGTTGGAGCATGCCCAGCAGAGCTTCCCGGGCATGGATTCCTCTGCTAGGAAGGAAGGGTTAACCCCTGCTGTACTAGTGCGGGGCCGCTCTGACCCGTCACGCTATGCTAGACACTAAAAACCGTGGACTAAACCGACAGTACATTTATGGCTTATTACAACCAACTGTAACTTACTGACCCCCTCTTTCAGTACTATGACTGCAGAGCTGTTAACGGGCCACTCTACCTTGAATGGTCCTTTACAATATGTGCTAATTTCTTATGCTAGACAACCTGTTCCACCTTTCATTTTGCTGTGACACTGAGAGTACCTTTTCCATACCTGAAGAAGAGCTCTGTGTCTTTCACCAACAGAAGTTGGTCCAATAAAAGATATTACTTCACCCACCTTGTCTATCTAATATACACTACACTGCTATTTTAGCCCAGCAGTGTGAGCCCCACGAATCTGTATCAGCCTCTAAGGCCTGGTCTAGACTACAGAGTTGGGTCGAAGGAAGACGCCTTAAGATGACCTGTTAATGTATGTGTCTACAATACCAGGTCCTAAGTCACCTCTGATGTCGACTTCTGTAATCCACCTCTGCAAGAGGCGTGGCGCTTAGTTCATTTTTCAAGGGCTGACTGCGAGGTAGTGCAGACGCAGTGTTGTGTAATTCGACTTAATTGGCCTCCAGGTGGTGTCCCACAATGCTCATCTGTGACCGCTCTGGAGATCATTCTCAATTCTGCTGCACTGCAGCCATGTACACAGGAAACAGCACCTCCCTTGCTAAAGCCCCCGGAAGTTTTGATTTCCCATTTCCTGTTTGATCAGCACTGGGAGCGTGCCAGCTTGAGCACAGCTGATCATGGAGACTCCAGCCTGGTCTGCACAGGAGGTGCTGGATCTCATTGCTGTGTGGGGTGAAGAGTCTGTGCAGGCAGAGCTCCAATCCAGCAGAAGAAACACTGACATCTATGCAAAGATTGCTTGTGGAATGGGGGAGATACAGCAGTGCTGTGTGAAAATAAAAGAACTTTGCCAAGCGTACCAGAAGGCAAGGGAGGTGAACAATCATTCTGATGCTGAACCCCACATGTGCCGGTTCTACAATGAGCTGCATACGATTCTTGGGGGTGATTCTACCAGCACCCCCACAAGCAATGTGGACACCTCATAGGACTGTGAGTCTAGGGACAACAAGGAGGATGATATGGTGATGAGGAGGAGAATGAGAGACAGGCGAATGGTGGATCCATTCTCCCTGAGAGCCAGGGAATATTTTTAACGCTGGAGCCCTGTGGGTTGCAGGCTATCACGGTGGCCAACCATGATGCTGGGGAAGGCACCTCTGGTGAGTATACAGATACAATGAAAGTCCAGTTAAACTTTAGTGGGCACACACATTTGGTGTTATTGCATGTGTACTGTGAAGAAAAAGTGAGGTGCTGTGGTTCTCTGCTTACAAGAGGCCGCTCCAGCTACGCAGAGTGTGGCCCCTAGAAAAGACTGTTTATGTGGACTGAGAGAGCCCAGGAATCCTCCATGGATATCTCTAGGAAACTTTCATGGAGATACTCTGCAATCCTTTGCAGAAGGCTTTTGAGCAGGGCAGTCTTATTTCTTCCACCATGGTAGGACACTTTCCCACACAACTCCTGAAGTAATTCTGCTGGCATCATTGCGGTACACAGCATAGCAGCATAAAGACCAGGTCTATAGCCAGACGCTTGCAACATCTCTTTCCTTTCCACTTCTGTTACCCTCAGGAGACTGATATCACATAAGGTCGCCTAGGGGAAACGGGGAAAGTTCTCATTAAACTTGCTCTTACACAGGAAACAAAAGGTCACGTAAATCCACCCCGCCCCCCACATTCCAGATGGCCAAACCATGCGACAGCTAATGTGCCTTTACTGTGCTCGGCATGGGTCAGTAAGTAGTTTAAAGTGGCTGATGGGGACTCGGGCCCCACAAGAGAGATTTCACAATTCGGGAGTGAAAACGTTTCTCTCTTCCCCCCCCCCCATTCATAAACAGCTTCCCATGGTGCTACAGGGAAGGGCCATTGTTCAACTAGCTACCTCTGTTCCTGATATGAGCCTGCCATAAACGTCATTAAAAGCGCGGTCACCCATGACCTGGGGGGAGGGGGCATACTCACTATGGCTGGAGCAGCAAAACAGCACAGTGAACAGTTACGGATTCTGATTATGTTATGGCTTGTGCCTAGTGTAATTTTTTTTTTAATGAAAATGGCCTTGCTATGGAAACATTTTATTCATGTAGAATGCCTTCTTTATTTTTTCCCCTGACTGACAGCTGGAAATGTGTCCTTCGGCCTGTCATCAACACCTGAAAGCAGACTTTCGGTGATGAGAAAGAGAATGCGCGAGGACATATTCCCTGAGATAATGAACGCCTCCAGGACAGCTGACACCGAGCTGAGATCATGGAGGATTTCACTGTCCGAGAAGTTAGACATGGACATGGAGAGCAAGAAAGCTTCCAATGAGTGAGAGCATGCGGTGCAGGATGAGATACTTCAGATTATGAGGAACCAAGCAGACATGTTGAGGTGTCTGGTTGAATTGCAGGAACAGAAGCAGGAGGATAGAGTCCCTCTGCAGACCCTGGTGGACAGCCAGCCAGTATCACCTGATGCAGAATCACCCTCCCCAAAGCGTTCCATGAGGTGTGGGGGAAAAGTCCATTATCCCTTTCACTTAACTTGGGAGTGGGGGGAGAGGAGGAAGGATACAAGGAACAGAAGGCGCCCATTCACAGACCTTTGATGGTCTGGAATGCACTGTTATGTTACACAGCTGAAAATATTTCTCCCCCTTTCCAACTTTACAACCCTTTTCCCCAAGATTACTGTTTTTTCTATTCTCCCTCTTTACTTATGTATGTTAAATATAGTAAATGGATTCAAGGAATAAATGTTCTTTATTGAGTAGAAACAGTGGGCTTGGGCGGGGGATGGGATGGGAGGGGAGGGGAGGGGAAGGTTTTGATATAAGCCAGGTGAAGGTTTGGAAAAGCACAGTGTAGACAAGCAACTCACATTACTGTGACTCATTACTGAAACTCTTTTCAAAGCCTCGCAGATACGCAGTGTCCCTTGCTGTGCTCTTCTTATTGCCCTGGTGTCTGGCTGCTCAAAAATGGCTGCCATGCGATCCATCTCAACTGCCCACCCCTGCGGAAAATTTTCCCCCCTTTTTTCACAGATATTATGGAGCAGGCAGCTATAACCATGTGGATGTTCTCCTCACTAAGGTCCAACCTTGTTAGTAGACTTCTCCAGCGCCCTTTCAAATGACCGAAGGCACATTCAACCACCATTCTGCACTTGCTGAGCCTATAGTTGAACCGTTCCTTACTACTGTCCTGATGGCCGGTGTATGGCTTCATGATCCATGGGAGCAAGGGATAGGCTGGGTCCCCCAGGATAACTACAGGTATCTCAACGTCATCAGTGTTAATTTTGTGGTCTGAAAAGAAAGTCCCGGATTGCAGCTTTTTGAACAGACCCAAGTTCCTAAAGATACGCGCCTCCTGAACATCCTACACTGATGACAGTGAAACGCCCCCTGTGATCCACCAGTGCTTGCAACACCATTGAAAAGTATCCCTTTCAGTTTATGTACTCCTTTAGCAAGGTGGTCTGGTGCCAAGATGGGGATATGCTGCCATCTATCGTCCCACCGCAATTAGGGAACCCCATCGCGGCAAAACCATACACATGCACATTTCCCAGACTCGCTACCCTTCATAGCAGAAGTCAATTAATGGCCCTGCAGGGGAAAGCTTTGCACAAAATTCTTGGAAGGTGGCCTTCCGCATTTGAAAATTCTGCAGCCACTGCTCGTCATCCCATACCTGCAAAACGATGCGGTCCCACCAGTCAGTGCTTGTTTCACGGGACCAGAAACGGCTCTCTACAGACTACGACTGCTCTGTGACTGCCAACAGTAACTGAATTTTTTTTTCAATGGCTTGTAGCAGGGCTGCTTGCAGGCAATTGGTATGCTCCACGCGGCAGGCTCTACTTCGGCTTTGGAAATACTGCAGGAGAAGGCGCGAGGTGTTTGAGATGCTCACAGCAAGAGCGCATAACTGAGCATTCTCCATGCTTCTGGGGTTATGGCATACGCGCAGCAGTTTTAAGGCGCGAAAACCACTGGGTTGTTTGCCATTGATATGAGGGAGGGAGCGCAGTGCATCATGGGATGCTGATGCAATGTTCCCATTCTCCCCTGCCACAATGTTTTGGTCCCATGAGGCATTGCACAAAATTCCCCAAACACACTGCGGCAAGTTGCACTTTGGGATAGCTACCCACAATGCACTGCTTTGTGCATTGATGCAGGCACTGCTAGTGAGGACATACTCCATCGAGACAATGAGCATAGTGTGTCCACGCACAATCAACTTCATTAATTTGGGGGCTCAAAGTCAAATTAGATAAAGTTGCCTTAATTTCGAAGCATAGTCAAGCCTTAAGGCTTGCTGGCGTGATGTGTGTGTTTTTTTTTTTTTTTTTTCCTGTGTAGATGTACCATTAGTGACCTAGTCCTGCCCAGCCCTGGTTGGCTTAGGAGCACTTGGGATCCAGCAGTTGGCTCCACTCACCACAGACTGGTGTCTGTCCAGTGTGGATCTGGGCTCAGTCGTGACACACCTGCACAGGCTTATTTTGAGGCTTAATTCATTAAAGCTTGTAAAATACACTGAGTTCCCCAATAGAATGGAAATTACACAAGCTGTACAAAGAGCTGTTAATTTTAGACACATGTAGGTGGATTCCTTCCCTACTTGACAGCAACAAAGAGCCACTATCAAAGGCAGGAAACTGGGTAATAGTTTTGTTTTGCAGAGTTTAATGACTAAATAGCATTATTATGCATTACCAATTCAAAAAAGGATAACGAATAGTCCCACTGCTAATCACTGATTTGCTTTATTTATACCAAATGCAACTACATTTAGCAGAATGTAGAAGAATGGCATAGAAGAGATGAACATTCGGTATTTACAAAATAAGCCATAAATAAAAAAATTTAGGCACTATATACCAGCTTTCAAATTTTAATGAATAGACATCACACGTGCTCGGGGTGAAAGTAACTCAGGACACTTACCGGTATGGGGCTGGGGTGGCTCCGCCCCCGCAAGGGGTGGGGCCTCAGGCGGAATTGGCGGGGCTGGGGGTTAGTATCCCCCAGCCAGCCCTTCCAGGCCACCTGGCTCACGCCACCCGGGGACCCCGTGGTGATTTCAAGGGCCCAGGGCTCTGGACGCCACTGCTGTGGTAATGGCAGCGGTGTCCAGAGCCCCAGGCCCTCTTAAATCAATGGCCTCGGGGCACCTGCTCCCTTTGTCCCCCCTGCCCGTCGGTGGCCGAGGGGGGGCAAAAGGGGCAGGGACCTTAAAACGCTGCAGGGTCCTTTGCCACGGCAGCGCTTTAACGTTGCTGCTCCCTTGCCCCATCGGCGGCCCACAGGGCAGCGCTTTAATGTGGGCTGGGTACCGGCTGGTGCGGGTTCTTACTGGTACATTGTACTGGCTCATTTTCACCCCTGCATGTGTTTGCTGCACCATCTCCCTATTTTCTCTTATAACTGTGGCCCATTGCGCTTATGATCCATCTTCTCTTAGCTTTTAATTTTTTGGGTTATTCTAGCTTTAAGAATCTGGCATGTATACATAAACACCGAGGCTTTGTCTTCACTGCACAATTAAATCCTTTTAAATTAACCTAGGTTGAGTGAGAGTGGCCACACTGAGCTGCACAGGTTGACTGGATTATCAGTTGAGGAGTTTTGCTAACTTGAGTCTCTCTACCCTCTGATGGGCCAGTGTCACTCTAGTTAACTCTGCACTGAAGACAAACCCATAGAGGTAATATCAATGTAGGAAAAATTGCAGAGCCATATAGTATAAAATCAATATATCCATAGCTTCCAATGCCAGAAGGGACCACTGATCATCTAGTCTGACCTCCTATATAAAACAGGCCAGAAAATTTCCCCAGAATAATTGCTAAAGCAGATCTTTTAGAAAACATACAATCTTGATTTTATGATGGAGAATGCCTCTTGGTAAATTATTCCAATGGTTAATTACTCTCACTGTTAAAAACTTTGTCTTATTTCTAGTCTGAATTTGTTTAGCTTCAACGTCCAGCCATTGGATAATGTTAGACCATTCATTCTCTGCTAGAGTGAAGAGTCCATTATTAAATATTTGTTCCCAATGTAGGTACTTGACTGTAATCAAGTCATCCCCTTAACCCTCTCTTTGTAAAGCTAAATAGATTGAGCTCTTTCAGTCTATCACTCTAAGGCAGGTTTTCCAATCCTTTTAATCAGTCTTGTGGCTCCTCTCTGAACCCTTTCCAATGTATCAATATCCTTCTTGAATTGTGGATCACAGAACTGGAAACAATATTCCAGGAGCTGATGCATCAGTGCTAAAAACAGAGGTAATATAGCCTCTCTATTCCTGTCTGAGGTTCCCCTGTTTATGCATCCAAGGATCATATTAGTCCTTTTGGTCCCAGAGCTCATGTTCAGTTGATAATCCACCACAATCCCCAAATCTTTTCCAGAGCCACTGCTTCCCAGGATAGAGTCCTGCATATTGTAAGGAGGGCAAACATTCTGTTCCTAGATGTGTTCATTTACATTTAGGCATACTAAAACACATATTGTTTGCTTGCACCCAGCTTGCCATGTGATCCAGACCACTCTGCATCAGTTGCCTGTCCTCTTCATTATTTATCATGCACCTTTGACCTTCACACCTGCCTTCTGCCAACTAGGGTTTTGCCCTAGAGCTTCCTGTAAAACCCCATCTGCCATTTAATAAAAATCCAGCTCTCACAATGTAAAAGTTTGCTATTCCATGACTGCAGATACACTGTGACAGGAAAGATTGAAAACTCCCATTGCCTTCACGCTCTTAAGGCTTTCTTATGTAGGATGCTACATGCTGTTTGTGAGAGAATTTTGTACTGAATTGTGATGTCCACTAGATGTCCCTGTTGCCCTGCTCTACTTGTGTGTACAAAACTGATGGATCAGTCAGAAGTTTGTATTTTGAATAAACTCAGACTTTTTTCTTTCTTTGTATGCGATGGACAAGGGACCCTCCAATATCTAATCTGTTCATAAATATTTTTCTTAATTAAAACCAGGATCAAAATCAGGTCAAATAGAAGCATCTGAGTCTTTCAGTCCTACGCCTGGGATGTTCACTGTTTTTGTTTTTTGTTTTTTGTTTGTTTTTTTTTAAAGGGGGGGGGGCGGTCCACATTTAATAAATCTGGATAGATTCTCATAACTTCCAAAACCAATTGAAGCTGTTATAACATATAGGCAGATAAGGGCAGAAATGTAACATGTTAAGGAAATAAAGCGACAAAATGCCCCTCTCAGTCCACAATGCCTTTAGCTTTACTGCCTAGTGAAAATTTTTTGCATAAGTTTAAGATTATAGTGGTTGTCCTATAATATATGATTTTTTTATTTCATTGCATTTTCTTTAAAATGCACAGTGTTTGTGTTTTGATGGTCCATGATTTTGTGGTGCACCAAACTTCTTGTTCTAGACCCAAAGGTCAGAAGACTTCTGTCTTGCTCTGAGATCCACTGTTTTCTTGTGACTAAAATTTCCTGAGTGGATGCAGAAGGTCTTGAAGATACAAAAAAACCCAAAACAAATAGCTGATGTTGACTATAGCAAGACTATAACAGGGTTAAAAAAAGGAGTAGATAAGTTCATGGAGGATAGGTCCATCAATGGCTATTAACCAGTATGGGCAGTGATGGTGTCTCTAGCCTCTGTTTGCCAGAAGCTGGGAATGGGCGAGAGAGGATGGATCACTTGATGATTACCTGTTCTGTTCATTCCCTCTGGGGCACTGGCATTGGCCACTGTCAGAAGACAGGATATTGGGCTAGATCGGGGTGGGCAAACATTTTGGCCCGAGGGCCACATCTGGGAATAGAAATTGTATGGTGAGCCATGAATGCTCACAAAATAGGGGTTGGGGTGCAGGAGGAGGTGAGGGCTCTGGTTGGTGGTGCAGGCTCCAGGGTGGGGTTAGAAATGAGGAGTTCAGGATGTGGGAGGGAGCTTTGGGCTGGAGCCCCGAAGCCCAGGGCTGACAAAGGAGAAGGATGTGGCTGAATTACTTTGTTTCCTGTTCATTTGTGAATGCCGGCCTTGAATGTTACCTCCACCAGTGAGCCAAGCAGTACCACCAACTCTACTGAAATATTTACTGGCTCTGAGACAATCCTATAAGCGGTGTGTACCTCCTAGCAAGTACTGAGCACCTTCTTCCCACTGGGCCCACCCCTGTCAGATGCTGAATAATCGTTGTTGTTGTTGTTTGTGTAGCAATAGTACTTGAGCCCCCTGTTAGGGACCAGGGAGTCACTGTAAAAGCACAGAACAAAAAGACAGTTCCTGCCTCAAAGAGTTTGCAATCTAAATATAAGACCAGAGACAATTTGTGGCTGTAGACAGCATTCTCGCTGCCTTTAGTGGGAGTTGAAAGCTGCTCATCATCTCACAGTCCCCGGCATTCTGTGTGGAGAAAGCACACAACTTCTGTGTGCTGCTTCTGTAGCCCTGAGAGGGGCCAGTGACTAAGTGGTGTCACCTGCTGCAATGAAGCCTCATCATGATGTGTGATAGTAGTAAGGGCAAGGGGATTTTATGAATTGTCTGATCATTGGGATATGTGGACTCCCTCCTTAGGCTAGCAGGAAGAGGAGTAAAAGTAACTCTCCCACCAGAGTAGAGAATGTATGGCTGCTGTCTGCCTTCAGTGAGGGGATTGTCAGGTGAACCTAGTCATGACAGGAATGTAATCAGTCCTGGTCGGAGGGAAGTACTCGCTGTGGAGGGACTGCAAGAAGAGGAAGCTCAGGTGAGTTGCTCTCCACCTCAGTTTGGACTGTGCTGGGAATCACCCCTTCCCTGAGGAAAGGGTGTGAGCTACCTATTTGTTTTCATATAAGGCCAGATTTTTGTTGCCTCACTTACATGAGTGGTGCCTTCAAAGTCAATGGAACCTCTTGTGGGGTTAAGGCCGTTAATGGATTCTAGGTTCTGCTGGGAGCTTCTGGCTGCTACCACAATACTAATCGTTATTCTTATAAAATAGTATTACAGGATAGGATGCATGATCAATGGTGTAATGTAGATAATATAATACCCAGTGAAGTCTGGGTGTGAAGAGCCTCTTTGGCTTTATTTACTTGAACTGCAAATCTGTGTAGGTGGCACCGCTCCCAAAATTGACCATGGGATCCTTTTGGCTACCCTGGGTTATAGGTCAGTGGGCTGGGAAAGAGGAGAAATGATCGGATACCCGAGGGTGTACAAAATGGAGCCCTCAAAAATGGGTGTTCTTGTCCCAACCTGTCACCACAAAACCATGCAGCAAGGACACATCATTGGGAACATGTGTATGGGACGAACTAGAAAAGGTGATGCAGTTTTTACAACAGACACAGAGGGATGTAGGGAAGTGTGTCATTCAAATATTGCATGCCAATGGAGACCTGCTAGAAATTGTTAAGTCTGAAAAAAAACTGACAGCCTATCATTGGTATGACATTTTTACAGGCTGGTTCCTGACCTCTAAGGGCATATTGTCTATTGTTTCACCCATTACTAGTTGTGTTAATATTGTCCTGTGTTCGCTTGCTAGAAATGTGCTGTATGTGTTGTTGGACAAAAAGAAAGTTTGTTAAATTACAACCACAACCTCAAATTGTCTCAGTATATGCTATGAAATAATTGTATAAAATATGACCCACTCAAGAATTGTTCTTGATGGGTCAAAAGGGGGATATGTAGTAGTAAGATTTTGTTTGTATTTTCTATGATTTAGAATGAAGGATAAAGAATAATGATTTAATACATGCTATATTATCTCTATTGGTGTATGATTTGATCATATCCTGCCAGCCATCCTTTTTGAATAGCAGAAAGGAATGGCCTAATGGGCCATTTGGTAAAGATGCATCAGCTGGAATCTGTGTTGGGACTGGTTTCAAGGCAGTAACAGATGTTTTAAGGTCACTATTTTGTTGTAGTTTAGCATTTTAAAATAAGTAAATGAATGCGATGATTGTTTTCTTGTGCATTGCAATTTGATGTTCCTGTTCAAAATGTTCTGTGTAAATTAATTCTGTTTTGTGTGTAAATGAGGAATGTATATGTAAAGAGAGAAGTGTGAAGGCCATCGCTGAGCCAGATGTACGAGGTAGGAGCCGGAGACAGACGCCCCTATTGGAATGTCAGAGGAGGGCAGATTGATGACTCTAAAGATGAGACAGGCATATATCACTGGGGACAAGATAGCTGTGATAAAGAATGAGAAGGACAAGTTAAGAAAACAAGCACTCGTCAAACAACAATTGATTACAGCACGATGGTGCAAAACTCATTGGTTCCAATGAAGAAAAATCACTATATAAACAGGGGGCCTTGCCATGAAACTTTGGGTTCATCCTGCCAAGACTTCCCCAGAGCATCGTGTCGTGACCGACGGAACCCGGCTCCTGCCTATCGGTGATCAACCTAGCTGGCCACTAGGTTGATCCAGACTCTGGACTGGTAATTATAATATTGACTGGCGGGACAGTGTGTGTGTGGTATGATTAAATGCATGCCCCTCCCGATCTTTGTATCCAAACGATTGTATCCAAACGAAAGTAAAGGAGTTACGTATAATTTGTCAGCATTCTCAGCAAAGGGGCTGGGACTGAATGGACCTGCAGGCTGTACGACTGTCACCCCTAGTGATAATTTCAGGCCTGACCCTTGACTGGTGTGTTACTCAGCAAAAAGCTCCACTGACCTCAAAGGAGCCATGCAGAATCTGACCCAGGGTGGCTCCAGGTTGGGGACTGAGGCCACACAGGCAGGGCAGTGTGTATATAGAAGCTTACAGGGCCCATAGTGCTCTAGGTCTGTATATAAAGGACATCGATCTCCCCCACTGCCAAGCTGGCAGCTTTAAAATAGCAACTAAAAATAAAACCAAAAAATGGTAAAAGCTTACAGATTTCAGTGAGTGGAAGTTTGAGTGGGAAGCGAGGGTTCTACAGTACTTAAGCAGCCAATTGAAATACAATACAGTCCCAGTGTTGTAGGCTTTATTATTATTATTTTTTTTTACTGGTCTCTTTTTATATAAATGTTTCTCACCTGGCCTTCTCATCTTGCCCCGAAGATCCATATCTGTGCTAAATGTATCATTTTCCTCTTTTGTATGTTGCAGTTCAATGCAAAATCTCTGCTTTGGTAGCTGAACTGTACATGTCACTCTTTCACTGTGACACTGTCCTTTCCAATCCTTCTTAGTTAGTTCCCTGATGCACCCATTAGCTAAGGCTGAAGAATGGTATTTTCAATTGCAATATATTTCCTTTGGAATACATATGCCACCTCTTCTGATCCTTTCAGGGGAGCTCAGTGAACCTTTCTTTTCTCTCTTTCCCTCAAAAAATTGACCTGCCTTCTTTTCCATTACACTCCATTTCTTCCCAGCTCTTTTTTTTCTTAGTTTACTATGATTTTGTCTCCCTACATCTTTCTTCCCATTGATAGACCTGGTACAGTTTCCATTGTACTCGGTTAAAAACAATAATAGTGCACATAGCATCATTAGGAATTTTGGTCTTTTCTTTTCAGAGGCTGCTCTAAAGAGGAATACACCCAAGGTGTAAGATATACTTATCGAAAAGTTGATGGGGGATTAAAACAAGCACGAAAGAATGCTACTGCAAGTGTATGACTCTTGTTCCTGGAATTTGTAGTAAGGCCATGCACGGTAGGGTTGATAGGTGCTATTGTAATGCAAAGAATAAATGAGAAAACACCAAGCAAGAACTCGATAAATACACTGCACACCTTGGCCCAGATTCACAAAAGGGACTTAAGTTACACCCAGCATTGCAATGTTTAAGTCCCACCTCTCAAAGGAAGTTAGGGCCATAATTGCAGGTCTAAACTGTTCTACTTTGATTGGCATAGGGACTAGTACCTAATGCCTCTACATCCCACAGGAGTGTCTCTACCACTGGGCCATACAGTTGTTCAGTCTTGAGCCCCCTTAATATTGAATTATTTTATACTAAGTGGAAGAGCTTCAACAGCAGAGGATGCTCACACTGTCCCAGGTTTCCAGCTAGTCCAGTGGTTAGGACACTTACAGGGGACCTAGAAGACCTGGGTTCAAGTCCTTGTGTCTCTCAGGCAGAGAGGGGAGATTTGAACTCAGGTCTCCCATTGTCATGAATTGAAGGCTTTAGGTGCCATTAGCCCCACTCATGCTCTATATGTATAGTTACTGCTACTTGTATTGTCTCAGGGCCTCAATCTGCATAATTGAAATCAAGGGGAGTTTTTTTTTGCCATTGACTTCAGGGGAGGAGGCTCGGATTGAGATCTTATAACTCTATGCTATGGTTTCCTGCTGTTAGTGCTCCTGTACTCAGGAAAATCGGACTCTATGCATTCTTTGTAAATAGCAAGTTTTCATCAAAGATACTTATCTCCAGCATCAACTTATCCTCTTACCGATATTAACTGGCAGGGTCAAAAAGAGGTAAGAATATTTTGTTAACGGTAGCAGCACTATGGGTGAGGTGCTTTCCAAACACATATGAAGATGCTTCTTAGTTTGAGGAGCTCAGAGGCTAAGCCTGGACAGAAATTAGGGAACAGCAATAAGCCATTTATATACAACTCAGCTAAGTTTACTGTAAGCAGAATGGCAGAAATGGGTTTTAAGATGAACTTAAAGGTGGATGGAGTAGGGGCCTTGTGGATAAGCCCGGTAGAAAGGCTGTTCTTTTGTTAAAGAACAATCTCAATGAAACTGTAGAATCTTTTGAGGGAGGGGGAAGTGATGCAGCATATGATTCTATGATATCAGGTAAAATTTCCCTTTCCTTTGCTTCCTCAAAGTCAGCACAAGTCCTAAGCATCAATTAAGTCCAAACTAAGCTGTGTTTAGTGATGCATTGTCCTTGAGGTGACTCTCTGGAGTCCCACTATGAAGAGTGAAGAAGTGTTAGGGCAGGGCTACACTAGCACTTAAGCCGATCTAACTTACGTCGCTCAGGGGTGTGAAAAAGTCATCCCCCGCCCTGAACAATGCAAGTTTTACATTGTCCACACTGGTGCTGTGTTGGCAGGAGATGTTCTCCCACCAACATAGTTTCTGCTGCTCGCTGAGGTGAGGAGTGCCCTCCTATTGGCATAGCGTGTCTTCACCAGATGCGCTACAGCGGCGCAGCTGTGCCCCTGTAGCACTGTAGTGTTGACTTCCTACAGAATCAATTTGCCCCATCGACCTGTCATTCCTCCAGTCAGCCACTGTACTCTGAACTCCAAACGTGGTGTTGTCTTTGCATGGAGGTTCAAGTCCCACCTCTTCAAGAAGCTCTTGCTCATATGCGCGATTGGAAGACGAGTTTATTTAAATAGAGAGTGTTCCCAAGTGTTTGCTGCAACCCACGATCCTGGCATATGTTTGAGTCAATTAACATAAGGCCTTGGGGAAAAAAATCACACGAGCAGTTATTAAAGGAAGGTGTAATTATCGACTTCAGATTAATTGAAAATGTTTGCTCTAAAAGTAGCAATTGAGCTCCATTCTGATTAATTGCTTTCTCACATATTATGAACGTTGCAAAAAGTGCTGTTCTGCAGACCGTAAAGGGAACATGTCTAATGATTCCACTGACTTTTTATAAAATAAACCCATAATTGTGCATTACTAAAATGTTCTGCAGTGCCATAAGCAGATTATCGACAAACTTCCACGGGATTCCTTCATTCAAAAAGAAAATCGAAGTTCTTCAGGAACTGGAAAGATTCTAAAGGGAAATCAGATGTCTAAATATTTAATTTTATGAATAATGTATGTTTTTAATTGAATGATTGTATCAGAATGATCCAACGAATTCCATAAAAATGGGTAAATATATTGTCCAAACTGTCACTTTTTAAAATAATAGACCGCTTCCACCCCATCACTTTGGATATCAGAGCAACATGGGTCAAAAGTATTTGTGAAGAAAGAAAATCTTTTATTAAACTTTCAACAGAGCAGTGCTTGCCAGAGCTACTGAGTCAACAGCCCGTGTCCAAGTTAACATCCTTACTAAAACAAGGCCCTATGCTTTGTCTATTCAAATTAGGAAATTTGTGTTTAGCAACATTTATTTGCACCTCTATTATGCCTTTCCTCCAAGGATCTCCAAGTGTTGTATAGCCATCAAGCCTCACTGCAACGAGGAAGGTTTTTATTATTAGAGCTGCTCAGAAAAAAATTGATGAAACACGTTTTTGTCAGAAATTGCCAATTTGTCAACATTGAAATGTTTACGGAGTATGATTTTGATGAACTTCCATCAGATTCAACACAGGTTCTGGAAGCATGTGGAGGATCTAGGATCTAGGAAGACAGCCTGCCCGGTGGGCTGCTGGGGAAATTAGGTTTTCAGGGTCTGTGGCTCTGGGGTTGGGGATGCCAGAGCTTCTAGGGTCCACAGCCACCCACCTCAGAGTGAGGGACTGTAGGGCTTCTATACTTGATCAAAGGTAGTGCATGTACATCTACCCGAGCTGGAAATCAGAACTTCAATGTTGGTGCATTTGTGCCCTTGCCTATTATGCACATGCTCAAGTTGCAGTTTGAACACATGCACTTAGGGTTGCTAGGTGTGCACTGAACCATACTTATGAAAGTCCAGTATCGGTGGCAATTTCTTTACAATTTCTTTGGAAGATTTTATTATATTTAGTTTTTAACATTGTTTTAGCAACATACGTGCTTTGAGTTCACATGGAATCAACGTCTAATAACAGAGTATAATTCACTGATTTCAGGAAGTAACTAAAAGATAAGTATCAATTCAAGAGAAAGCAAACAATCAACTTCTACTTTTTCTTTTCTCACAGAGCAGGCTTGCCATAAGGAAGCACTGCACCATTCTAGTTTCTGTGAAGTCTCAATGTACAAGGAAGTAACTGTTAATAATCAACACTCACTGCAAGATCGAGAGAGAGCTGTGCTGCTGAAAAGCAGGTGTGTTTCATATAGTGTGTAACCCTCTGGGTACTGATGAAACAAATAGAAGTTTCACAGCCATGGATAATACAAGGACTCAAGACACTATTCCACAGGTAAAGGCAGAAATTGTTATTGCTTATGCAAAAGTTGCATTAGTTGTGCATAATTGAAGAGACAGCTTTGCAAAAACTGAGAACAACTTTGCATTGTGTTGGCAGGGAATTTGCAGTAGGACTGTTTAGCTTCATTGATTAGTATGTGATACGAGCCTTCACTGCTTAATATGTAATACACCTCTACCCCGATATAACGCGGTCCTCTGGAGCCAAAAAATCTCACCGAGTTATAGGTGAAACTGTGTTATATCCAAAGGTTAAAGTAAATGGGTACGGTTAGGCTTCCCCGGCAGTGATTTAAAGCGCCCAGTGCGGCCACTGCGGGGAGTCCTTTAAATCACCACCGGAGCTCCAGCAGCGGGGCTCGGGCGGCGATTTAAAGGGCCCGGGGCTCCCCTCTGCTGTACCGCGTTATATCCGAATTCATGTTATATCGGGTCACATTATATCGGGGTAGAGACTGTATGCATTAGGGTTAGTAAGTATGTAACACCTGTCACAGGACTTCTGCTTCTTTAATCTTAAAAGAGCTAAATAAGCCACTTTCTATTGCTATAAAAATAGCTGTTAAATGTAATGAACATTGTGCAAACAGAGAGAGATTCTCTACCAAATCATTTCTTTGGAGGATTCCTTGTTAATATAGAACCTGTAGGATATTTTCACTAAAGACCATATACAGAGGAAGTGGAACATATGAATCAAAGTGGTTTCTGTTGAAAGCAGATAAGCTCCCTCAATACCAGATTCATACCTCATGTAAGCGGCTGCAACTCCACCAAAGGCAAAGAGATTTCACCACTGACACCAGGTTTGAATTATCCCATAGTGCCTGCCAGATCTATATCTTTGTAGCATAACATTGGGTTCAGAAAGTGATATTATAGTTGAAAGAACTTGCATGCTTAATTGGACTGGGCCCAGATTCAGATCCAGGCCATAAATGGCCAATGGAGAATTCCCCTTGTGGAGAGGGATAGGATGGTGTATTCTTAGGGGGGTTTCCTGGTTTAAAGAGCATGCTGGGGGAGGGGATGGGTGTATCAGTAGCAGCTGGCGTGGAGTGGAGCTATACCAGCCCTCCACTGGCATAAGTTAGAGGAAGTAGCCCCTAGGCCAGGGGTAGGCAAACTTTTTGGGCCGAGGACCACATCTGGGTGGGGAAATTGTATGCAGGGCCGGGGCAGGGGGTTGAGGTGTGGGAAGGAGGGTGGAGTGTATGAGGGGGTGCGGTGTGCAGGAAGGGGCTCAGGGCAAGGGATTGGGGCAGAGGAGGGGTGCGGGGTGTATGAAGGGGCTCAGGGAAGGGGGTTGAGGTGCAGGAGGGGTGTGGAATGCAGGAGGGGGCTCAGGGCAGGGGTACAGGAGAGGTGCGAACTGCGGGAGGGGGCTCAGGGCAGGGAGTTGGGGTGCAGGTGCAGGAGGGGTTTGGGCTCCGGCCCAGCGCTGCTTACCTAAAGCAGCTCCGGTGTGGCGGCGGCACGCACCGGGGCCAGGGCAGGCTCCCTGCATGCCTGCCCTGTTCCCAGCTGCGCGCCGCTCCAGGAAGCACTGTGGCCCCTGGGGGAGCGGGGGCGGAGGGCTCCGCGTGCTCTGCTCTTGCCGAGCCTCCAGGTACCTCCCCTGAAACTCCCATTGGCCACGGTTCCCCATTCCTGGCCAATGGGAGCTGCGGGGGGTGGTGCCTGGAGGCAAGGGCAATGCAAGGGCAACGCGGGGGCCGCAGAGTCGTGGTGCTGGTCGCTTCTGAGAGTGGCGCGGAGCCCACGGCGCCCTGGGACGCAATCCCGTGAGCCAGATCCAAAGCCCTGAGGGGCTGGATCCAGCCCGCGTGCCGTAGTTTGCTAGGTTGAGTCAGGGCCAGCACAGAATCAGAAATCTGTAAACAGCTCCCTGATGGCCCTGAATCCCTCCCCAGCCCCCTTGCACCAAGCAGAGCTTCGATGCTGGGGACAATTGAGTCCTACTTGTGAGGCTAGTTTATCTTTCACTAGGAAACTTGAGAAGTTCCTTGGATAGGCTTACTGAAAAACAAACCACATTACACAGAATGGAGTGAAGACTCCCTTTGTTGCTCATTTGGCCCATGGGAGAGAACGAGAGGCAGACGACTAAATTCTGCCCTCAGTTACACCCACACAATATCATAAGTGTCACTGAGGGCAGAGTCTGGTCCTCAAAGCTTTTGCAGAGGGACGTGTACTTCGTCAACCAAAGGCTGAGCTATTCAGCTTTGCAGATCTCAGTCGTTGCACACTGAGGCCTGATCTACAATAGAACATTAGGTCACTTTAACTATGTCGGTCAGGGGTGTAAAAAATCCACACTCTTGAGTGTAGCTAAGTCCCCGTGTGGACAGCACTAGGTTGATGGAAGAATTCTTAGATCAACCTAGCTACTGCCCCCCCAGGAGGTGGCTTACCTACACTGATCAACGTACCTCCTGTCGATGTAGGTAGCGGCTACACAGAAGCGCTACTGCAGCAGAGCTGTGCCACTGTAGTGTTTTAAGTGTAGACGAGCCCTAAGAAATAACACCTCATCTTTGGTTATATTGCATGTCCCATCTTGCACTGCTTAGTGTAACAACATGCTGAAGCTTCAGGCTTCATCTAGAAAAGCTTTGACAATGATGTCAAAAAGAAGGCGCAAATCGAATCTTAGCAACGTTCTCTGTCTTCACTGTTTGCTGTCTGTGTGGTGTTGCTTAGCACTGTATATCTATGCAGCATTATGGAGCAGTGGGAGCCAGCCTGCCAGCCCGGATCTATTGATCCGGGCTAGCAGGGCTCGTTACTAACACTCTAAAGATAGCTGTGTATAGAGCACTTTGAAGTTGCAGCTAGGGCTGGAGTTTGGGCTTCGAAGTCCAAGGAGAGGGGTGGGCTCCTGCCTGAGCGGCAACTTCAAAGAGCTGTCAGAATAGCTGTTTTTTAGAGCACTTGCCTGAGCCCTGTGAACCTGAGTACATAGGTGCTGGAACTAGGGATGCCGAGGGTGCTGCAACATTCCCTGGCTTGAAGTGGTTTTCATTATATACAGGGTTTGCAGTTTTGTTAAATGGCTCTCAGCACCGTCACTGACCCACTATAAAAATTGTTCCAGCGCCCCTGCCTGAATCTGGACCGAGAGGTTGCTCTGGTGCTGTGCAGGCATTCCCTCAGAGGCCAGAGTAGAATCTTGTGAATCATTAACAGCATTTCTTTCAGCATCTAATATGGGAAGAGTGGAGCGGGAGTGGGGGCAGAGAGTTGATCTGCAAATACCCTGATGCTTAATACAAGTCGGGGTTTGCATGCACACATATGTAAGCGGGGGAATGGTCCCGCTATTGTGGGGAACTTTCCTGGCTTCTGCACTACCCCGGTGAAGTGGACTAGCGAAAGGATCTGAGTCCCCGCTCCCACTTCCTTTACCCAGAGGCCTCCCTGCCCTTGAGGGCTCCCCTTCCACTTTCTTGTTTGGCTGAGTCCTCGTAACCCCAACAAGGCTGGGCCCAGGATTCCTGGGGGGCTCGACCCCCAACCCTGCTGTGGTCACCTAGGACAGGGGCTAGGGTGTCCCCACTCCGGGGTACTCTCTTTGCACTGGGCACCTCCCTGACCCACTGATTATTCCATACAATTTAAAGCAAATACAAGTTGTTTAATTAACAATTAATTTTAAAAAAGAATAAGGAAAAAATGGGAAAGGTTAAAGGAAAACACATCACCCTGCTCTGTGGCAGGGAACATTACAAACAGTGTCTCTGGAACGTCAGGGCAGTTCAGTCTGTTTCTTGTAGGTCCCAGGCCTGCTTCTCAGGCCCTGTCTGTGCTGCAGGGACGCTGCGGGTTGGACACTTGCTCTGGTGGTGGCCACACGCTCTCAGGCTCTAGGTGGCAGGACCCTTCTTCCCAGCGTCGCCCCCGCCCGGTCGGGGTTATGATCCCCCTGCAAGTTTGGCCTGCAAGGCCTCTTGGCTGAGGCGTCTCCCTGTGCTGGGCCCACTGCCCAGGGTTCCCCTCACTCTCCCCAGCTGCTCACCACACTCGGACTGCACACGGCTCCGGACTGCCCCAGCCCCAGCTCCGGACTGCTCCAGCCCCGGCTCCAGCTCCACTCTGCCTCAGCACGGCTGCTGCTGCTGCTCTGCCTTCAGCTCCCTGGGCTGCTTGTCTGGCCTCTCTGGCTCTGGTTGCTGCAACTTTGCCCCCAGCACAGCTCTGCTCTGCAGGCTGCTTCTGTGACTCTGCTCCCAGCTCTGACCTGCTTCCTGGCTGCTTGTCTGGCCCCTCTGGCTCTGGTTGCTACAGCTCTGCTCTCTCTGGGCTGTGCTCTGGCTTTGGGGCTGCAGCTCTGCTCCCAGCAGCTCGGCTCGGGCCCCTGCTCTCTCCTTAGCTCGGCCCCACTCTGTCTGTCTCAGGCCATTCCAGTTCACACGGAGGACGGGACCCCCCCGGCCTCCTGACTCTCTGATTAGCCTGCCCGCCCTGTCAATCAGGCTGATCTGGAGCATTGGCCTCTCCCCATTGTTCCCGGGGACAGTCAGTCTCAGGCTCCTGATTTGCCATCGACCCTTCCCCTTTTAGTGCTGGGAGCTAGCAACCCAAACACCCCCACTGAATGTTAGTAAGGGGGCAACAGTCCCCTTACATTCCCCCTTGCTAAAATACTGCCACATTCACAATATTTACATCGGTACATCCAGGCCCCATGGTAACAACATATACCCATATCATTGTATATTAACAACCCATTAGCAATTATTAAAAGAACATTTAGCATTTAACATTTCACATCTACTTCTTAATACCATACATAACAATATTCATTAAAACACTACATAGAACCAATAACATAATTATCTTTAAGTCTAACAGGAAGTACGCCCTTATTAGCCCTCTGGGACCTTCTTAAGACTGGCGGTTCGTTACCCATATTTTCTATTTTCCTATCCTCGGGTAATACTGGGTTAGTTTGAAGGATCTGGCCATTCTTGTTAGGGTTTGGGTTTGCCCCACTCTGTCCCCCTCTGTATTCGGTTTGTGGGACTAGAACCATTTCCCAATTGGTTTCAGCCTCCTTAGGGCGTACTGATCTACGCCTCCTATGGTCCCTGTCTGGACTAAGAGTGCAATGTTTCAACTGGTCCCTATGTACTACTATCCCAGGACCTCCTCGTTCAGGCTGGTTAGCGTACACTGGCAGTTCGGGATTGTTGTGGGTGATCACAGTGGGGGGATTTGGCTTCCATTTGTCCTGTATTTTATTACATCTCCGGCGTCTACGGCTACGAAGTGGTACACAGTCACCAGATCTGATGAGAGCCCCACTGGACTTGCTATCATAAGTCCCTTTTCTACTTTGGGCTCTGTCTTTAGTTGTTCTGAGAGCAACTTTCCAGGCTGTCTTCAGCCTGTCATGGTGACCTTTGACCTGGTCATCATAATTGGTCATCTCATTCTTAGAAAAGACTTCTTGATGCTTCTCTGGCAACGCCCTTATGTTAGCCACATATGCAGGAATCAGCCCTTGACGTGCCGCTTGAACTGGAACTTGCAGTCTCCCATTACATCTTTCTTGAAGAAAGGTAACTCGTCCTCCCTTCTCCTTCGTCACCTGCAGCTCATTTCCTGGTACACAGCTGTGTTCGTCAAGGATCTTCCCTCTCCAAGGAGGAATAATGGTCTTCCGTTCTCTGCCCACTTTACCATTTCCCATATGCCTTGTGGGGCCCAGGGAAAGACTCTGCCTCTCCTCTCGAGCCAGTACTTTACTCAGCACAGCATTCTTCATAGAGTGCTCGTGACAGTTCATCTTCCTGGTTCCTTCTCCTGGCAGCAGTAGCTCCTTCAGCTCACTAATGATGTTCATCCCTAGAATCCCTGGGACTCCTTCTCCTATATGGCTCCCTTTTGAGGCTTTGTCTTTCAGGATGAAGATGCATTTTCCTGGCAGTGTCTGGCCCATATACTCTATGTCTGTTTCGAGGCACCCCACCACTGGGATTGCCAGTCCATTAACAGCTGTTAGACGTACAAACCGTGTGCTGTGCATGGTCAGGTCCTTGTCCTTCAGATATTTTTGAAAATGCGACTCAGTAATGGTGGTGACTTCTGAGCCAGTATCTAACAAACATCTGGTCTTCACCCCTGCTATACATACTTCAGCAGTTAGACAATCTCCAAATGCTCGCTTACAGAAATCGCTAGATATGCTGGCACTGCCCATGTTCCTCTCAACACTGTATGCAGAGGGATTTTCCACAAAGGACAGGCCTAGGAATCCTTCTGCCACTGCTTGGCCTTCTACTGTAGAGGGACCACTTGCTCCTGGTGCCCCATTGGTTTCGAGTGCCTGGGACCCTGTTCTCCTTCTCAGTGGACATTCTCGGCTAGTATGTCCTGGCCTTTCACAAGTGTAACAAATGTATCTTCCCAGCTCATCCTTTAGTGGGGCTCTTCGGGATCCCGGTGCCCTTGGATACTTTGGCATACTAATGGGATTCTTTTCTTTCATCAACTCGGTCATCACTTTCAGCATCTCCCCCTGTTGGACCGCCAGTTTTTGGACAGCTTCACTTAAGCTTTCCAATGTTAGCTCTGTTTGGGGCAGGACCTTTTCCCCAGCAGCTGCATTCACTAGGCCCCCACTTCGTGTATGGGGATTAGGCTTGGCCGCCTCTGCCACAGGAACTTCCTCTTCTTCTGACCACATAATGGCAGCCTGCATGAGTTCATGGAACTTCTTACTGGGCTCTTCTTTAAACCTCCTTTTCATTTCACGTCGGAGGGAGTCATCACGGAGCCCCAGCACCAACTGCTCTTTCAGAACCGTATCTGGGTCTGGAACTCGCTGAGGGTCTCGCCGTTCCACTTTGCTTATTCTCTCCTGGAGGTCATATGCGTATGCCCGGACAGTTTCACCAGGCTCCTGCTTTCTCTCAAAAAACTCCTTTAGTCGGGTTCCAATAGGTACCTTGTCTCCATACACTTTTAGGAGGAGTTCAAATACCTTTTCCACATCTTTGTTGTCTGCCACTGCCATGAACTTTACTGTGGCCTTGGCCTGGCCCTTGAGGTGCTCCTCTATGAAGTCCACATGATCTTCTTCAGGTACCCTTAGCACACGCAGAGCCGCCTTCACAGACTTGACCCACTCCTCTACTGTAATGTCTCCTGGTCTAGTCGGGAAGCCACCAAACTCCGTGATCTTCCGCTCCCGTGGGACGTAAATAGTAGGGGGTTTCTTAGCTTCTGCTGTCTGTTGGTCTATTACTGCCTTGGCCAGCGATAAGGCTTCTCTCTGTTCAGTTCTAGCTTGCTGTAATGCCTCCGCTTGGTCTGATAATCTGCGCTGAAGTTCAGCAAACTGGGTTCGTAGTTCTTCAATTCCAGCCATGGTAGGGTGCTCAACTAGGCCCGGACCATGCTACTAGAACTTAACCAGAAAACCAATGGGATGGACCCTGTGGATAGGATCCTGTTCGTGACGCCAATTATGTAAGCGGGGGAATGGTCCCGCTATTGTGGGGAACTTTCCTGGCTTCTGCACTACCCCGGTGAAGTGGACTAGCGAAAGGATCTGAGTCCCCGCTCCCACTTCCTTTACCCAGAGGCCTCCCTGCCCTTGAGGGCTCCCCTTCCACTTTCTTGTTTGGCTGAGTCCTCGTAACCCCAACAAGGCTGGGCCCAGGATTCCTGGGGGGCTCGACCCCCAACCCTGCTGTGGTCACCTAGGACAGGGGCTAGGGTGTCCCCACTCCGGGGTACTCTCTTTGCACTGGGCACCTCCCTGACCCACTGATTATTCCATACAATTTAAAGCAAATACAAGTTGTTTAATTAACAATTAATTTTAAAAAAGAATAAGGAAAAAATGGGAAAGGTTAAAGGAAAACACATCACCCTGCTCTGTGGCAGGGAACATTACAAACAGTGTCTCTGGAACGTCAGGGCAGTTCAGTCTGTTTCTTGTAGGTCCCAGGCCTGCTTCTCAGGCCCTGTCTGTGCTGCAGGGACGCTGCGGGTTGGACACTTGCTCTGGTGGTGGCCACACGCTCTCAGGCTCTAGGTGGCAGGACCCTTCTTCCCAGCGTCGCCCCCGCCCGGTCGGGGTTATGATCCCCCTGCAAGTTTGGCCTGCAAGGCCTCTTGGCTGAGGCGTCTCCCTGTGCTGGGCCCACTGCCCAGGGTTCCCCTCACTCTCCCCAGCTGCTCACCACACTCGGACTGCACACGGCTCCGGACTGCCCCAGCCCCAGCTCCGGACTGCTCCAGCCCCGGCTCCAGCTCCACTCTGCCTCAGCACGGCTGCTGCTGCTGCTCTGCCTTCAGCTCCCTGGGCTGCTTGTCTGGCCTCTCTGGCTCTGGTTGCTGCAACTTTGCCCCCAGCACAGCTCTGCTCTGCAGGCTGCTTCTGTGACTCTGCTCCCAGCTCTGACCTGCTTCCTGGCTGCTTGTCTGGCCCCTCTGGCTCTGGTTGCTACAGCTCTGCTCTCTCTGGGCTGTGCTCTGGCTTTGGGGCTGCAGCTCTGCTCCCAGCAGCTCGGCTCGGGCCCCTGCTCTCTCCTTAGCTCGGCCCCACTCTGTCTGTCTCAGGCCATTCCAGTTCACACGGAGGACGGGACCCCCCCGGCCTCCTGACTCTCTGATTAGCCTGCCCGCCCTGTCAATCAGGCTGATCTGGAGCATTGGCCTCTCCCCATTGTTCCCGGGGACAGTCAGTCTCAGGCTCCTGATTTGCCATCGACCCTTCCCCTTTTAGTGCTGGGAGCTAGCAACCCAAACACCCCCACTGAATGTTAGTAAGGGGGCAACAGTCCCCTTACACATAGCTATGCAAGTGCATAAATCCCACTTGTGCACTGAGGTATGTCCATGCATAAAACAAGCCTGCAAAAATGCACAAGCCTTTTTTGTACACCTGCTTGAAAATTTGGCCCTAAACCTCCCTTAAGGCCTCTCATGTAAGTGTTAACTCTACCTGTCTTGTGAGAGCTGATAGGATCACATTGCTAGGTGGTATGGTTGTAGGTCAAATATTCCCCTACTGCCTTCACACCCTGTTTTGCTTTAATTTACCACTTTAAAGTACCATATGCCCAAGGCTTCCACACACAATTTTTGTTAGATCTTTAGTTAAAGGCCATTTCTCTTACGTGGTTTTTTGCTGGTCCTTTGCAAGATTGCTTAAGGTGGGTTTTTACTGTATACTTATCAAGGGATCAATTTCATTTAAATAAGGCCAAATGAATCCATATCTTAGGATATGCATATTCATGCACATGTACCTGGCCTCTGGAGTAATTCTGGTAGCTCGAAAGATGGACTATTTTCATTAGAATCCCATTCAGCATTCTGTTGTCATCCTGCTCAACTGGGACTTCTAATGACCTAGTACATGACCAGAGATGGTGATGCAGCACCGCCAACTCCTTACAGTTAACTGCTACCGAATGTCAAACAGAGCACAGGGTAGAACAATTTTTCTGCTCCCACTGGTGTTGTTCAGATTCATTAATGTTTGCAAGGCACTTTGAGATTGTTGGATGAAAGTTGCTGTTTCAGTGTGAAATGTTTTGGGTTTCCATCTGCATTTAAACACGAAACCACCTGCAGACATGATAACAAATCTACTTGCAAATGGTTTGTCATATGGTCCACCCTCAACCTCAAGATAGTGATGTTGGATTCCTTGAGCATGATTAAAAGAAAAATTATTGTGAGTGTTGCATTTCCATGCACCTGCTATCCAAATGAAGGATAAGGTAGTGAAGAAAGCCTCTGGGCAAGCTAGAGATGAAAGTACAGATTAATATTTGCTGGAATTCCTGAAGCCTCCTGTCACTGAGGCCTTTGGAGCCTTCTTGAGAGATTTGTTGTTAATGGACTGTGTTTTGTCCACAGCACTGTACAAGACCCTGAAATGTGGATCCCAATGAGCATAGCACAGGTGTCTTAGAAGGGAAATGCAGGTGGTCTAAAACTAGGAAAGGGCCAAATCAAATAGCAAGAAACTAGAAAACCCTAGTGAAATGACCCTGAGAAAGCTCATACTACTGCACTGTATGGCTATTTCTAGTTTACTTGCAGGGAAGCAGTAAAAGCATAACTAATATGCATAATTTGTGATAATGTGATTGAAATGCAAAAGCAAAATAGCAAAGAGAAAAATCTCTTCTCCTTTTCTGAAATAATAAATGAGAGAAACATTTTATTTAAGACAATTATCAATTAATAAACCAAATCCTGTCAATGTATCATTCAGAATGAACGGGTTGGCCAGAAATTCTTTCCCATCTTTCTTCTCACCCATAGTTTGGTGCATGGAAAGGGAATATTGGTAAAATAGTAGAAGATATTTGAAGAGAGACCACCCCATGATTGGAATTATATTGACTCTGAATAATCAGTGACATAACTTTGTCAAAACACTTGACTGAGAGTAAAGAGATAGCACTGTGCAGGCATGTTGTGGAGTTACAATCTAGTCTTATGCCAGTAAAATGAGGCATTTGAGAGGAGAAACTGACAAGGACAGAACTAAGAATTAGTCCCCAAATTTGTCAACAGCCACAGGTCAGTTGATAATCTTAACTTCTTGGGCCTTGTCTTAACTAGAATTTAAAGGTACCGTATATACTCGTTCATAAGCCGAATTTTTTTAGTAAAAAAGGGAAGCACCAGAGAAGGGGGTTGGCTTATGAACGGGTATACAGAGGGAGAGGTGGGACACAGACAGCCTCTCCCCCCAACAGAGGGGGCAAGGAGAGGCAGAACAGCCAGCAGAGCCAGAAGGGAAGAGGCGGAGCCAGAGTCTCTCCACTTCTGGCCACGCTGCTCTCCCCCCAGCCTCCGAAGCAGCTGCAGCTCCGGGGCTGGCAGGCTTTGGCCATGCCGCCCGGCCTGCTGGAGCAGCTCTGGCCGGGCCAGAGACATCCTCCCTGGCCCGCCGCAGGTAAGGTGGGAAGGGATGGGATGGGGAAGAGTGTGGGGGTCCCGGGCTAGGGGTGGGGCAGGGAGGGGTTATATGGGGAGGGGTCATGTGGGGAGGTCCCGGGTTAGGTGTGGGGTCATGTAGGGGGTGGTCACAGGGGTTACTCCCCTGATCCCTAGCTTCTTCCCCCCCCCCCCCCCCGAAATTTACCCACCGGTTGCTGTCCTGGCCCGTCAGGATAAGCCAGTGGCAGGCTGGGACATTTTGTTTACTTAGGTTTACCTCCGTGCCTGCGGACGCTCGAGGTTAACAAACCGTCTCGGCCCGCCAGGGGCTTATCCTGATGGGCTGGGAGACAAAGTTTGCCGACCCCTGAATTATAGGGTCGACTTACGAATGGGTCATAAAAATTTGCCATTTTTACTTATCCATCTTGGCGGGGGGGGCGGCTTATAAACGAATCGGCTTATGATCGAGTTATTAGAACAAATGGGTAGCATATTCTAACAGGCTCTAAAACTCATGAAGACAAGGGAGTATTGACTTTAAAATATGCTAAACGAGTTGAGTTAAAGCCTAGACTTCAATTGACCAGCTTAACACATATGAAAGTCTCCATTGCCTTTTATATGTTAGAGTATGGGATCATGTTAGTTAGAATGTGTTAACTAATATGCTCCAATAACACACCCTTAAATTCCAGTTAAGGAAAACCCCTGGTACGGTTTGACCAGCTTTTCAGAGATCTGGCACCTGGCAACCAGATTCTTCCCTGATGTATATCCTTGCTTTAACAAGATAAGATAGAATGAGATGTGATTGCGCACAAACTTACAAACAGAAATACTCATACATTTCTCCAGAATAATTAGATGTCACTGCATAACAGCCTGGTCATCATTGTTTCATCACAGAAATAAGTGGACTATCATGTTAATAAGCAAATATGATAATCTTTATAGTTCTTATCACTGTGGATTATTTTAATTACTGTAATTAAAAGACACAGGGCATTATTACTTTTGTAATGAACTGATGTAGTGAAATATCAACCACTTTCTATAATATTTTTTTCAGTCCATTAAGTAGTAAAAATTGAAAGTTGCACCTGGTCTATGCAACTATATAGAGAAAATTAAAAGTAAGTTTGTTCATACCTCCTATGCGCTGTTTTGAAATCATAGGGCTGGTCTACACTAACGAGGTAAGTTGATCTAAGTTATGCTAGTTAGGTTACGTAAAATATGTAACTTAAGTCAACGTAGCTTAGATCGACTTACAGTGGTGTCTACACCATGCTGTGTGGATGGGAGACACTCTCCTGTCAATATAGCTTCCACCTTTCGGGGAGGTGGAGTACTGAAATTGGGAGAGCACTCTTCCATTGACTTATAGCGTCTTCACCAGACCTGCTAAATCGATGCCCGCTGCATCGATTGCAGCAGCGCCGATTTAGCCCGTAGTGAAGACAAGCCCATACAATACCCTTTAAAATATGCAGGACACATACATCTTTTTCTTATTATTTCTATTGTGGTAGTGCTTAAGGACCCAACTTTGATTTAAGCCCCATTGTACTAGGTGCTATACAAACAAACAACAGACACAAACTGAGGACACTGTATGGTGGGACTTTCAAAAGTACTCAGCATTGGCTTAACTCCACTCCCACTGAAATCAATGGGAGTTTTACCTTTAAACTAGTTAAAAGCCCATGATGTCGTTTGGGTGTAATTTGTAAAGGGTAAAAAAAAAAAAAAAAAAAAAAGCCCGAAATGGCTGAGAACATAAATATTGGATGGTAACAGACCATGAATTCCAGTGATGATTGAACCTGTTGATATTCTGAACAAAAAGAGCCCTGAACCATACTTGTAACTGCTTTCATCGCTTGACACTGACTCAGACATTCCAGGCTTCAAGAGTGACACACACAAAGCCAGACTGACAATCCTGGAATCCTATAATATAGATCCAGTGGGAGCAGTTAGGCTATTGCCGAGTGTTTTTTGAAAATTCCACTTTATTGTCTAGTTTAAAGACAATCTATTACCATTTGGTTAAACCAGACGTCATGCATGCAGCACATCCCAACAGCCTGGAAACGTACAGCAAAGTAAGAAGCTCTTTTCACCTTGAACAAACTTTCAAATGTTTGGGTTTTGTTTGATTTAAGCTTTTACCGATAGTTTGTGATTCTGAAGAAAACCGAAGAGAATGTAAGCCCCTTTCCAACCTGTTTTAATAATGGTTTATAGGTGGAATGTCAAACAAAACTGAGTTAGCCCAGATTTCTTGGCTGAATGTTCCAACTTGTGTGTGTGTGATAGAAACTGCTATTAAAGCGGGCTGGGAATTGGTTCACACTGGGAACCATACTGCCATGATATCCATTGTTATCAAGATGGCTGCCTTTAGCGCTTGGCTTGGTAGTGTCAATTGCAATTAAAAACTTTAAACAAATGCTTTCACAACCCATTCACAGTGGCCTTCTGACCAGACATTTTGGTGGCTTGAGCCAAGGGGACACAGTTGTCTTTTAAGTCATGGCACTGGCTACAGAACAAAGAGATTGTAGCCGATCCCACAGCAGGCTGACACTGTGAGTACTGTGGTGCACCAGCATGAACATGCCATGAATGAATAGCTCAGCACTAAAAATTCTATGGAAGCTTACCACAAAGGGTTACAGCTACAGGCCATTTAGAAATAAACTCTGCCTCTAATGGCGGACACGTGAGAAACAACTGGAGCGTAATTAATCAAGGCAAAATCAAAGGCAATTGATATATCCTGTCTAATTTTAAGCTTGATGTAAGCTAGTGCTACTCCAGTCAAATCCATGGATTTTCAGTTGCTGATGCCAGTGTTTGAATTTGCGGACGGCTCATCTCTCTTTCTTTTTGGAAACAATTGAACTGATATGGGGGTTGGGGGGGAATGGCAACAGAGAGGAGTTACTCCATTCAGAGGCCACGGTAAGTTTCTATTTGAAGAAATAAGTGTAAAAGTTACTCCTCAGTGCTCCTGGAGAGCACATCATAAAACCTCTGTGTTGGCCTAATCGCTCAAGAGCTAATAGATGACTGACACTTAATGGACATGAGCAGAAAAGTAATTAATGTGGTGATATCTAATGAGCACTTGGGAGAGTGCACCTGAGCCTTCTCACTATCCTCTTTCTCACCCTCCAGGAAGTGGAAGAATTTTTGAGGGAAGCCAATTTAATCAGAGTGCAGAGCGGGGTTGTCTGGGGTTCTGCATATCAAAATGCAATTTTTTTCCAAGCGCTTTGGGGTCCCTCCCCCGATTCACCGTGCCCAGGCCATTTTTTATGCCATTTCAAACATGATCCAGATTGTGTGAAGTTAGGGTCTGTGAAGCTTCAGCATATTCCTCCTTTGCTGCAAAGGGCTTCTCTCTCTTGCACTTGATCATAACGGTAATGTCGGGGCTGCGTAATAATCAACCAAGCACTGTCAGTTCTGAGCGAGTAGCATATGCTCCCTTGCAACAAGGGATTTTTAAAGAACATCCTTCTTTCTGGGCCTTGAGAGCTTGCTGCAGTCAAAGACTGTGTTATCTTTGTTTATCTGATTATCTGCCAGGCAGTTTTCCTAGAAGCTCCTCATTGGAAAAAGTAATGAGACTGTCTGTCCCGCATGTTCAGTTTTTGGCCTTAATATGCAAAATAAATATGCAAAAGCTATAACAAGTAAATTGTGGTGTGTGTGTGTGTGTGTAACATGCACATGTGCAAATAGTATAGCAAGCAGAGGTAACAATAGGTGCAGGCACAGAGCAAAATCAGTAAGGGATCTGTCATCCTAAGGCTTCCACTGGGATTTCCCAGTGCAGATTTATAAGGGTCTGTTTATACCAAGAAAGTGACCCAGTGGTGACAAAAGGAATCCAGGATGTTACTTCCTGGCCCTTGTTGAATTGTTGTTTCAGCAGGAGTCCACCGTGTTTTTTGGGAGTTGAAAATGGTTTGATCCTGTCTATCAAAGCGGCCAATTGTAATCAACCTTAGATGATGTCGGGCAAAGGGGCCCTTTTCCTAGTATAAGGGCTACTTTAGGGTCTGATCCTGCAAACGCTTATGCAGTTACTTAATGTGACTAGTCACATGCATAAAGTTCACTTGAATGGGACTGATTGCAAAAGTAAAGCTGTTCACACGCTTAAGTATTTGCATGATTGGGGCTTTAGAATGTAAACTTCTCAGAGTAGGGACTGTGGGATGGATTTACAATGGAATCGATGTGCCTAAAGATGCATACGCATTTACTAAAGTGCCTAAGCAGGTTATGTGGCTATCTTCCATCGATCACACTAGGCACCTATTTTCATCTTAAGGTGCCTAAATTCCTTTGAAAATCTGGCCCTGTATATTGCTGTCTTTTAAGTACCATGCACCTTTATGCCACAAAAGGAAAAAATAATAATATATCCTTGGGCCTCTTCTTGCTCCTATTGAGGCCAATGGCAAAGCTTCCAGGGACTCCAGTGGGAGTGAAATATATTTTGATCATTATCTTCTAATATTGAATAAATGTTGACAGATATTATTCAGCCAGTTGCAGAGCTGGTCAAATAATGCAAAATATTATTAGACAATTTATTTGAGGAATAGAAGCATTGTTCCAAAAATAGCATTTGACCAGCTCCTCAAATGTTTACAGAAGACAGTGGTGCCAGTGAGGAATGTCACATCAATCATCTGTACTGATATTCATTGTCAATTAAGCTAGCTCAGAAATGGATGGGTTTCAAATATCCCCTACTCATAAACGCCAGAAATGAATGTGTAGGGGCAAAGGGATGGATGCTCTGCACCAGATGGAGACCTGGAGTAAGTGAGTGCTATTTAACTGATAACAATGGAATTGAACCCCTATGCACCTGCTCTGAATTTGGCCATATGTCCATAAATTCATTTAAATACCATCTCTGGAAATGTCTAGGCTTCTTTGCCACAAACTAAGCCAGCTCCTTTAAAAAACATACTGAAACAAGCTCTTCTTTTTTGTTAAAGGCATAGGCTGGAACATAGAAGCTGCTACGATAAATTTCATCACAAGTCAATAACTGCACTACATCTTGGCATTTATTTTTAAGTTCGCCCACTAAACTTGTTTTGCAGAAGGCCCTGTAGCTGGAAGGCACTGAGTCAACAGGAAATGCCCTAAAGGCTTTACCTCAAAGTCACTTTATCCTGCTTTGCCAGACGAGAGCAGACCCTTTTATTGTTTCTTTAAGATTCAGTTTTGAAGCACCAGACCTTAAAACGAATGAAAGTGCAACCAGATGCTCGATATAAAGAATCAGGCTGATGTGCTCAAATAATTTTCCTTCCTGTATTTATTTCTTTTTCCAAGATTGGGATTTTCTTTTCTCTTGTAATGGCAAATTTTGAGAATTCAAGAAATAATCCAGACGTAAGGCTCCACTTTAATTTCTTATTAGTAAAATTAGAAATGTTACCATCTTGCTATTCCCTCTCCTTTTACCAAGTGGTGGCAGCATCCCCGGTTGCTGTACAGATGCAATTGCAGGACATCCTCCTTAGGTATTAGTACCTCCTGCAGAAGTTGGTCCAATACAAGATATTCCCTCACCACCTTGTCTCAGGCAGCACTGACACTCAATCAAACTTGCACTCAGAAATTCATGGGATACAATTTGTATAGTGGGAGTGCCGAGAGCCATTGAACCAAACTGCAAACCCTGTATATGATGGAAACCACTTCAAGCCAGGGGCTGTGGCAGCACCCCCAGCAGACATAGTTCCAGTACCTGTGTGTGTAAGGGACAATATGGAAGGCAGTCATTCCTAAAGCATTGATTCTGTTGAGCACCAGAAAGAGAGGGAACAAGTTCTCAGCGTCAGTGCTGCCCTTTTCTGGAGGACCCTGCAGCCAGGGGTCACTTGTTTTGGTCCTCTTCCTTTGTGTAAATGAAGAGGAGAATTTTGCTCTCAGCCTATAATCAAGGCAGCAAAATCTCTCATTGATAACAATCCACACATTCCCTGCCTTAGAATTAAAGGTCTGTTTATATGGAGAATAGGATTTGGTTTCACATTGACAATGACGTTGCTCAGTGCATTGCTGGTTGGCTGTGATTTTCAGCTAACTAAACTTGAAAGGGTATTTTACTGTGGGTATCCCCATCGATTGTAGTAAATTAATTGAGATCACACACATTTGACTAAACTCATTAATTAGCTGGACAGGTTCATTGCTGCACAACCCACTGTGTTTTGCATTGGTGTTGGTATGGCAAATAATCTCCAGTTCTGGATATTTTCTGAGTCAGATTGCCCCACTTTTGTTATGATCCAAATACTGTTCTGGTGAGATGGGAAATAACCTGAACACCAGACCTTGCATGGAATGTCCCTAAGGGGAACTAGAGTCGGTTAGCCTTTGCATTTTGCCTGTGGGTACATAGCAAATGCCCATTGTTTATAACTAAATGAATGTTACAGATTAGAGATGAAAAAAGTTATAGGTCACTTAGTCCATTTTATTCCCAGATTGTTTCATAGCGGTGTATATTTTCTATTGCTTTGTTCAATCTAATTTTACATCACTCAAGTAAAAGGACTAAACTTCTCTTCAGCGTATCCATATAAGGTCTGGAAAGATTCAAGTAAAACTTATCCTGATGTGGAGAGCTGGCTCAAAGCTTTCCATAACACTTAAGGCCCTGTGTGGGGCTGCACTAGGGTGACGGGAGAATGACGGAAAATCCTGCAAGAGATCATCTAGGGCTATCCATGCCAGCTGCCCAGAGAAAGCAAGGGATCACACAACCCACCATTACAAAGATCCTTTATCACCATACCCAAGTAGTATGTAAGCACATTATCCACCATTCCAACCTGTAGGCAGAAGTACTGGATACATAATGAGTTCCTGCACTCTTTCCTCAATTGTGAGACTGGATTTTACTTTCAAATCACCCAAAGTCTTTAGTCACATTAATAATAAATATCTAGCTTTTATATAGCACTTTTCAGTAGTACATCTCAAAGCACGTCACAAACTTTTAATGTAGTTACCCTCACAAAACTCCTGTGAGGTACAGAAGAATGATCATCACCCCCATTTTTATAGATGAGGAACAGGGTGCTTAAGTGACTTGCCCAAAGTCATGCAGGAAGTCTGTTGCAGAGCAAGGGAATTGAATGCAGGTGTCCCAAGTCCTATGCTATGGCTCTAACCACCGGATCATCCTTCAGTAGACGATGTAGTGAACAATCAACCTTAACCTGGCAGTAGCAGGCATATGTTATTAATGGAATTATTATTTATTTCCATAATGTGTATTTTCTATCATAAATACAGTTTAATTTTTCTTTTCAAGCTGCTTTGTTGCCCAATGTTGTATTAGAATGTTACATCTGGTTGCACCAGTCACATTCTGTTAGATAATATAAAATAATCTGACTTGGTGACATTTAGTGGTTAATTTGAGGAAAGCTGTTTTCTTTTTAAGAAAACAACCCCCTTCCCAAACAAATAAAAGCATGAGCATTACAGAAGTTGCGACATGATGAGAGAAAAGTCTCTTTCAATACTAAACCATAAAGGTCAGGATCTGCTACTCAGGTCTTGTTTGCAAGTAAAATAGCATGCTACCATGTGGCTGTCAAAACCTCAACAACCCAGACAGATTTCTGACAAATAATTTTGAGAGATCTCACCAACTGAAAAGCTACCTTGTTTCCTCTTTTGTCTTTAAAACATTTCCCCCTATTGACAGTTACAATGGGAGAAAAGTAATGGCATTAGAAACTATCATGCTATTAAAAAGAACTATAACAAGCATTATATTTTGGGCTTTCTGGGGAATTTGTGAAATGGCAGCAGCCTAACTTAGCAATTAATAATTTGAAACTTCTGACTCGCTAAACTGCTTGCTTCTCTATTGCAACCATTAGTCTTTATGCATTATTAAGAAAAGAAGTACTATGTTGTTCTCATGTCTAAGGGGCTCAGTTTCCCTAATTTAAAGAAGAGTTTCGTCAACGAAATGTAACTGGTGAGACAAAATGCAGAGCTGGATTTTTGTATGCACAAATGTTACTCTTTTCTGTATACCCTGTTTAAGTGAGAAAATACCCCAATGCATGCACACAGATTAGGATTTACACACATGCATTGTACAGGCATACAACATGGTTATATGCACAAATCCAGACCATTGCAAATACATTATTTTGTCCACTTAAACTGGGATTCGAACAAGTGAGGTGAAATCCTGGCCCTGTTGAAGTCAATGAGAGTTGTGCCATTGACTAGAATAAGGCCAAGCTATTACCTTTGGACTATACATTTCATTCCTGTGCAAAATTTTTGCACCTTTTTCACATAATAATTTTGGTTACACTAAGCAACTCCTTATGGGGAGATGGTTTGCTTTGCAAATGGAATATGGTAGTTAAAAGTTGGCAGAATTTAGCCTTAAGGAAACCATTTTTAAAAATTCAAATATATTCAAATTCCTGACAGGTTTCAGAGTAGAAGCCGTGTTAGTCTGTATCTGCAAAAAGAACAGGAGTACTTGTGGCACCTTAGAGACTAACAAATTTATTAGAGCATAAGCTTTCGTGGACTACAGCCCACTTCTTCGGATGCATCCGCGAAAGTGTATGCTCTAATAAATTTATTAGTCTCTAAGGTGCCACAAGTACTCCTATTCAAATTCCTGTTTGTTTACATTGAAACTGTTCAGTGGGAGGATCATAGTGTTAAGAGATAATTGTATATGTGTGTGGTAAGTACATGTGCCATTTAAAATTCAAATATAGAATGGGAAGGTTATTGTAAGAACTGTATGTGCCTCAGCAGATATGAAAGCATTATCATGCTTTTATTCACTCCTCACAGTTTGTATTACTATTTGGAACTGTGCCATAAATTACCTTTGCATTTATCATGAAAAATGCCAAGGTCGTAGAAGAAAAAAAATATGTATTAGTTTTATTTATTTTCTCTATACAATACCTGTTGATGCAAAAGCTGATTTACCTGCTGAGGATGATTAACATAAGGCGTGTCTACATTTTTTCAGTGGCATGTAGCATACCTATGCATGTAGCTTCCCAGCATGGATATAAATAGCATTGTAGCTTGTGAGGTGCAGCTTAGGCAGGTAAAGACACGCCTGAAGAGAGTGGGTATATATGCAAATACATACCTGACATGACTCTCTACTCATCCAAGATATGCCTCCCTGTCTACATGGCTCTTTTTAACAGTGTCGTGTCCGGCTGTCTCCCCACTGCTGGAGTCTTTCTCCACTGTAAGAAAAGGCTCTGGTCAGGAAAGCCTCAGGCAGCTGGAGCCTTTTCCAACAACAGAGAGAGACTCTATCAATGGGAGAAAGCTCTTGAAGGGGGTTTCTCTGACACATGTTGTTACACACCACAGTGTGGACAAGGCCTGCTTTTCACTGCAGCATGAAGCTACACATACACTGCACGTCACCATCACTATGAAATAGAGTGTGGCAGCCTATGCATAACAGGAGCAGAGATGGACATCTGTCACGTGCCAGGGTATTGACCTATTTTAACTTAGGCCCGTGTCAGGTGATTAGGGCTGGGAAATAAAAACAAAACCTCAACATCTAACACCAGTGGTGGGCAACCTGCGGCCCACGGGCTGCGCACAGCCCATCAGGATGATCTGCTGTCGGGCTGCGAGACAGGTTGTTTACATTGACCATCTGCAGGCATGGCCGCCTGCAGCTCCCAGTGGCCGCAGTTCACCGTTCCCAGACAATGGGAGCTGCGGGAAGCAGCGTGGGCTGCAGGGATGTGCTGGCTGCTGCTTCCCGCAGCTCCCATTGGCCGGGAACGATGAACCGCGGCCACTGGGAGCTGCGGGTGGCCGTGCCTGTGGACAATCAATGTAAACAAACTGTCTCGCAGCCCGACAGCGAATTACTTTGATGGGCTGCATGCAGCCTGTGGGCCGCAGGTTGCCCACCACTGCCTTACACAGTGTCAGAAGAAAACTGAGGGGGGGATTCTTACTGCCCACGCTGCCCCTATACTTAGCTATAAGGGCCTAGGGGAGAACTTCGCCACTGCAGATGTTGTGTTGGACTGTATATACTGGACCCTCACAAGACTCAGGGTTGGTGCTTTAGTTTGTAGCACTATGGCCTTTTGGCTTATGCTGCTTTGGCCCCAAGAGCAGCCTGAATTGGAAGTGCCCCTGCCTTGGGCTGTGCCTTCTGGACAGCACCTGGAGGCCTCACACAGAATCCCAAAAACTGGAACAAAGGACTCCTTGGGAGGGATCCTGGCAGGGAAGAGGAAGAAGTGATTGCTGTGTTCCCAACTCTTCCTGAAAGCAAGCGATATTTGGGAGAGAAATTGGAGAGTGAAACCCTCCATACTGCTGCGTGTGGCAGATTCAGACCTCCTGGAGACGTACAGTATGCTCCAATGGGAGTATGAAGGAGACAGCAAACTGCAGTTGGAATTATCAACTTTACTCCCCTGTTTCTTTCTCTCTCTCTAGCAACTCTAATGAGACTGTGACGGTATACCCCATAAGACTTCATGGTAATATGCTTATCAATGTATATATAATATAACTGGAATATGTTTTATGCCACATATGCCAGGTAACATATCTATGTAAAGGTTATGATCTACTGAATACATTCCTCCTATTTGTATGCATGTATCATTTTTGTACTTGAAGTTAGGAATATTGGCTGTATACTTGCTTGATAGCCTTAGTAAAGCATTTGGTCAGCTTCTTGAGGAAGGAATGTGCAAATTAAGTGCCAAATCAAGAACCACTTAAGCCAACAATGAACTTGAAGATGCCAATCCACATCGGAGCTTTCCCAGGAATGTGGCTTGACTGATAAGAAACTCAGTCATGTATGGACATGTGACTTGCCCATGTGACTCCAAAACTCCATCTTGGAGCTGGACTTTGCATAGGAGAAAGGAGGGGGTCTCCACCCTCATGAGAAAGTCTACTTAAACCCCTGGAAGGCCCCTCCATTTTTGTCTTCAGCTGGCTAAAGAGACAGTCTCTCCAACCCCAAGGATACCTGAAAGAGACTGGAACAAAGGACAGTAACTACAGGGGGGGTGAGTGATTGCTGGACCCAGACTAGCATGAGACTAGTCTGTAAAAGGAAGCTTACTGGAACTGGTGAGGTTTTATTTGTATTCAGTTTTCTTAGGCATAGACTTGTGTGTTTTATTTTATTTTACTTGGTAATTCACTTTGTTCTGTCTGTTACTACTTGGGACCACTTAAATCCTATTTTCTGTATTTAATAAAATCACTTTTTACTCTATCAGTGTTATAGAGGGCGAACAATTTATAAGTTTGCCCAGAATAAGCTTTATACAGGGTAAAATGGATTTATTTGGGGTTTAGACCCCATTGGGAGTTGCACATCTGAGTGTTAAAGACAGGAACACTTCTGTAAGTTGCTTTCAGTTAAGTCTGCAGCTTTGGGGCACATGGTTCAGACCCTGGGTCTGTGTTGGAGCAAACTGGCATGTCTGGCTCAACAAGATAGGGTGCTGGATTCCCAGGCTGGCAGGGAAAGCAGGGGCAGAAGTAGTCCTGGCACATCAGTTGGCAGTTCCCAAGGGGGTTTCTGTGATCCAACCTGTCACAGAGACTTCTAGTATTTGTTGCCCTTTAAAGGAACACTGTCAAGATAAAAGTTGCATTCAGAAACAAAATCCTTACCCGAGCTATTAATAATCCCCTAGAATTTTAAATAGCAAATTCACTTAAGTTGTTTGTTTGCCTTTTGCATTTCATTCAGTTTGGATAATGACCCAATCAGTTTTAACTCCTGGGGTACTTGCTGTAGCACCATGTCATTATGCCTGAGTTTCCAGCATGTCAGGAAAATGCTTTAATTGAAGAGGAAAAAACAGGTTTTTTTTTTAAATGTTTCTGTTCATATTAAGTGTGTGTGTGTGAGGGAGGGAGGGAGGTGGGGGTGAACTACTCGATAGTGCAGCTCAAATCTAAATGGATCTCTCCTGGGACTTCCTTGTACTTGTTAGTTTGACCATTAGACTAATCACTGAAGCCCAGATTTTTAAAGGTAATTAGGCATTACTCAGTGTTGCAAGGCCTAATTTAGGAGCCTAATCGGTTTTGAAAATGAGACTGCGGCTAGTCAGTTAGGCCTTGTAATGCTGAGGAGAGCAATGCCTAAATATCTTTACAAATCCGGGCCTAATTGTCTGGAATTAGAAAGCAATTTCTCCCCATGTATGTGCTGTTGCATATATTTTCTCCTGGGGAGAGGATACTGGACTAGGTCAAGCACTGGTCTGATCTGACATGGCAATTGTACATGCTGCTACAAAGAGAAACCAAGTCCGTGAAAGTGCTTTGCTAACAACATAAGCTATTGTAGTTTAAGGTGTCTGTTTACTCCAATTTCCTTTTTTGCCTTGCTTGAGTTTTATCTGATAGTAAAGCCTCCACTAGCTTCATTTAAAAACAATTTTATTTATGTTTAGACTTATGAACAATGTTACCTTTTGTTTATGTACCACTGAAATAAGCACAGTTCTTTTCTGTTAACATATTTTGACAAGTTTTGATGACAGTTAGACCTGGTGATACACACCTCAAACTCTTTTTTTCCATCCTCCCCCCGCAAATTTCTGATGATACTGATTTGCTTTCACACTGTTAGAATGCAATACTCTGAACCATGGCTAAGACACAGACATGCACATAAAACTGATATTCTCACCTCTTGCTAAATTTTCTAAGTTTAAAAAAAAATTCTTCCCAGCAATTTCAGCTCCAAATATGACCAACCCTGTATTCTGAAATTGTACAAGCGCTTGTATATTTGATATCTTACTGGCTCACACTTTGTTTCAATGGGAGCTTATATTCACCAGCCAGGTTGTCAATAAAATAAAATATGAATGAAATGGAAATTTTATGGCAGATATTGTAGCTGTAACTGTCACAAGTTCTGCTGTAGCCTCACTAGTTTAGTGACACACTTCTTAAAAGCACTTGTGATTGGTTTGTGCTCTAGCTAAGCCAGGAAAAAATCCTGAAAATTATGAACATGGTGAAAAATAAAGAACTGAGCATCGAAGGAGCTTTGGATTTGGCACAGAAAGAGACGCATGCAGAAAAGGAAGCAATGAATATGGCATTCCCGATGGTAAGATTGCTCACTTTTAAAAGATATTCTACAATAATTTCAAACTGTGTCTAACAGTCATATATGCTGGGACAGATCTGGGTCCCACTCCAGCTGCTTTGTGTCATTCTGGCAGAGCACAGCAACTGCAAATGCAATGGATCTAGTTTCTGGGGATTCCTTCAGTATAAGAGTACTCAAGAGAGGTCTGGCAACCATAGGCACTCATGTGATGCCAGTCTGTATGACACCTAGTGGAGGAGACATGGCTGGGAGTAAAGGGACAGGTCCCCAGCCTCCGAGGGTAGTCTGGTGTAAGTTAGAGCAACTTTTACTTATGCCTGGGATTGGCTTGGTCCCTGGCCCACCAAGGATAAGGGGAGCATAACAGTGGCTTAAAGGTGCCTTTTCCCCTACCTGGATTTTGTACTGAACACAGCTCAGCTGAGCCAAGGGAATCTAGCCCCAGACCAAGGTATTTAGGTTCCTAACTTCAATTGACTTTAGTAGAGTTCTTAGGGAGGTGTCTGGAGCCATTTCTACACTATATGGGTGCTAGAGAGGCATCGCAAGGGCACTGTAGCTATGTCGCTATAACCCTGTAGTGTAGATACAGACTACACTGGCAGAAGGGGTTTTTCGATTGCTATAGGAACGTCCCTTCCCTGAACAACAGTACTAAGTTGAGGGAAGCATTCTTTCATTGACCCAGCTGCGTCCATGCCGGGGGTTAGATTGTCTAGCTCTGGCACTCAGGTGTGTGGCTTTTCCACACCCCTGAGCACAGTAGCTATGGCAACATAAGTTTTTAGTATAGACCAGGCCTGAGCACATGACGTGGCACGCTCCATTTGACTTGGCACAAAGACTGGATTTATTTGCCACTAAAACCTCCACTAGGTTCATTGAAAAGCAATAAATAACTGATTAACAACTTCCCCTTTTGTTTATGACACATGGAATAAGCTGACACCACGCAGCTCAGGTAGGAGTAGAAGTGAGTTGAAATGGAGCAAAAGCACAAGCTCTACGTTGGTTTCATGTAAAGTGTGGGTTTGAGTCCAGACACTCCTCCCTCATCCCCCAGTTCTCATCCTCTTCCTCCAATGGGCATTTCCTTGCTCCTACTTCTCAATCTGGTCCTTTCCCTTCTTACCTGGAAGAACTGAAGGAGAGTATCTCCAGCTCCTCCTTCTGCTCTCCAATCTTTATCCCATGATCTCCCTCCAGTCACCATCAGAATGCATCAGCTTTCATTCATATTTCAACCTCTGCAAGCCCCTTAGGGCTGGATTTTGAAAAGTGGCCTCCCTATGGGAATGTCTGTGAGAAATCTTCACACAATGATAATAGCTCAATTTGAAAATGTTTCACGCCAGAGAAGCTGTTAGTGATTTTTGAGAGATGGGAGTCATCAGGCCTCTTCTAAATTCCTTTTGGGTTTGCTTTTTAATAAGTTCCTACACTGCTTAATAAGTGCTCTGCTTGCATAAGGTTCATCTAGAAGGAGGAAAAAAAGTAAGCTGCAGTTTGGTGTCCTCTTGCAACACAGAACTGAACCGTCTATCAGCTGGGGATTAGCCAGGAACATAGAGGGCTGCATGGACATCATTTTCTTCAAGTGATGAAACAAAGTGAAGTTAGAACTAGCAATTATGGATCCAGATCTTGATGGTTCTTACTCACCTTTTTATTAAGTTTTTTACTTGGGCAAAAGCAATGAGTGACTGAGAACTGGTTTGTGGTGCTTGTAGTTATGTGATATTATCATTCTGTTTTCTGCATACTGCAGCTTAACATTTTTGGACAGTTGTCAGCAGAGGCAGCTGCCATTTTGTGAGTCTTTCTGCATTCCCTAAATCTAAAGTAAAAGCAGTTCATACTGTAAGTAGATGGTTGCTCTCTGTGTAAGTAATTCAGAATTTGGCTCCTGGTGGTTTAGACTTTATAGCTCTGTGATATGAGATAGGAGAGCTGTAAGGATGATTGTATCAAAAATTTCAGGTTGCATGAATGTCTCTCTTTAATTTTACAACACTAAAGAGGCTGTGTTGATGTGAGTTAATACACAGAATAAGTCTTCATTGCAGTGGAAATCCCCTCTCCTATAGTATATTATCACCAACAGGACATTTATATGGATGATGTGTTCTAGAAATAACACATTATAAGTGGTTTCTTCGCTACTGCCCACAGTACTATAGTCTGTGATAATTAAACTGAGAGCTAAATCAAACTTGAACACAGTTATATCCTCACCTTTGGTGCACAAATACAGAGCACATTATCCTATAGCTTGTAAAATCAGTACATGTAAGTGCAATAGCCAATTTTAGAAGCCAGGTGGTAAATTGTGCACCCCAGCATTTATGAGCACGGGCAAATCCTATATCTCTAGTTCTACTTCATCCTGTTCAGTAATCTGATGATGAAAGTGCCTTTCTACAAAGGTTGATGCCCTTTTAGTTTGCTAGTTTGATTAATAGACTGGCTATTGCATTGTACTAAATGCATTCATGTTGTTTTAAATGCATTTAGTAGAATTCTGAGGTCTCCCTTTCCACCTTACTACCCGTTCTCAATTCTGTTTCTTCCTTTCTCTCCCTTGCTCATTCCTTCTCCCTCTCATGATATCGCCTTTCACTTCAGTTACTTCAGTAGGCTTTGTGGATGCTTGGCACGTGTGAAAATCAAGCCATTATGGTGGTACAATTCTTCCCAGTGCAGAGATCCTGACAAAGCCTCTGACATATTGCACAGAGGGGGACTTCACTGAAGAGTCTTAATGAATTTCATATTAACATGTATTGAAAGAACATAAGATTTTAGTTGATATCAATAATGTTTTCCAGGATTTGCAGGATTTGCTGACTGGTTCACAGTTCAACTTCAGTGTCTACAAATACAAACGATATAGGTGGCAGAAACGAATTTTGCAGGTAACTTCATGAATACAAACCCCTGCCTTTGCAGAAATATGGCACATACTATATTTTTGTATTAACGTGAATGTGGTTTTAATATACTCCGTAGTCCAATATATTGCCTGAATTAAAATCCAGTGGAAATGTTTGAAATATTAAACTAATTCTCTGCCTTTTAGACTAAAAGTTCTGTGCAATTAATATTTGATACCTCCTCTGTTGGGGAATTATAACCTGTAGGCTGTAGGATGGACTTGAAGATCTAAGACATCTTTCATCTCTAGCTATTGTGCTCCGTGACAAAGATATTTGATTGTGATGGTTTCCCTTTGCACACTGTTCTTCATTACAAGTTGGCACTTATAAAAGTGATTATTTTCTTTTAAAATTTCTTTTGACAGCATGTCTCTCTAGTCATGATCTATAAATCCTACCTGTGCACTTTAGAACTAAGGAAGAGATTTTCAAATATGCCTGGGGGACTTAGGTACACAAGTCCTATTGAAAGTCAGTGGGACTAGTTGCTCCTAAATCCTTTGTGCATTATTGAAAATCTCTGCCCAAAGTTCTAATCTACAAACCATTAGGTTAAGATGTAGCTACTTAGTTTCTAAAATATTCAGATATTTTTCAAATCATAAACCTGATTTCCTGATTATCTTAGAAAGTTTACAACAGCTTCACAAACCCAGTAACACAGCAAACTATACCGCTCTTCCCTCCTGCCCCTGCCCTTGACTGGGCCAAGCCCTCATCTGGTGTAAATTGACATAGCTCTAATTCAGACCTCATTTAAGCAGCAAAGCCCTGTGTGCTCAGAAGGGATTACACCAGGGGTAGGCAACCTATGGCACGCGTGCCAAAGGCGGCACAAGAGCTGATTTTCAGTGGCACTCAACACTGCCCGGGTCCTGGCCACCGGTCCGGGGGGCTCTGCATTTTAATTTAATTTTAAATGAAGCTTCTTAAACATTTTAAAAACCTTATTTACTTTACATACAACAATAGTTTAGTTCTATATTATACACTTATAGAAAGAGACCTTCTAAAATATTAAAATGTATTACTGGCACGCGAAACCTGAAATTAGAGTGAATAAATGAAGACTCGGCACACCACTTCTGAAAGATTGCTGACCCCTGGATTACACAATATGTTCTGGGATGAAGTGAACCCAGTCAGAGTAAGGGCTTGTCTGCACACAAAATATTCTACTTTAACTAGTCTCTATTC
Organism: Chrysemys picta bellii; assembly: GCF_011386835.1. Taxonomy (NCBI): domain Eukaryota; kingdom Metazoa; phylum Chordata; order Testudines; family Emydidae; genus Chrysemys; species Chrysemys picta. Next base: position 42,661,940 of record NC_088803.1, on the reverse strand, counting down.
CTGTGCAGGAAGGATAATAACCTAGGCTATGTTTACGTTAAAACACTACAGCAGCGGGAGAATTCTTCTGTCAACCTAGCTACTGTCTCTGGGGGAGGTGGATTAACTACAGTGAAGGGCGAAACACACCCGTTGCTAGTGTGAGGCCTGGTCTATACTAGTTGTATATGTGATCAGTTGTAATGACATCGCTCAGGGGTATGAAAAATCCACACCACTGAGCGACACAGTTAAATTGGCCTAGCCCCAGAGAATTCTCACATCGAGCTAGCTGCCACCTAGAAGTCCTCCCATTGGCGTAAGTAGCGTCTTCACTGAAGTGCTGGTGTTTTAAGTGTAGACATAGTATCGCATTCCAGGGTGCAATCCAAACAAGTGAAGGGTTGTCACCACCTGCCCTGCAACCTTGAGTGCCTCACAATGCTTTGCTGTTGTAGCTCCCACACTGGGCTGTTCACAAACAGCTAGACAGCATGCTGGTCACCCCCTGAAAGTCTGTGTATAGCTGCAGTTCTGGTCCAGCGACACTGAATCCAGCAGCCTGTCAGCAACACACCAGCAACACTCTGGCTTCCAGCAGCCTTGGTTACTGCTTGCCAGGCAACCCCAACATATGTCCAGTCCTGAGTTTTCCCCAAAAGGTGTGTTCTGTACTGTGCAGCCCTCTTCTGGGCGGTTCCGATATTAGAAGTCCGTTATCCCTGTAAGGGGTCAATGTACAACACTTTGCTACTGTAATTGGAGTTTCCAAACAATGCACTTTAAACACAACACTGGATTAGTTCTGATTAAAGAATAAAACAATTGTATTTAACTACAAAGAGGTGGGTTTTAAATGAGTACACATATAAGGTATTAAAGTAAGAAATGGTTACAAGAGAAATAAGATGAAAATGCTTTCTAGTAACTAAAGCTTAATAAACAAGACTTGGATCAAGGTAAAATTATTGCCACATATTCTCAGCAATATAGCTGACCAAATTCTCAAGTTAGGATCTGCCCTCAAAGGCCAAAGGGCCGGTTCCTTTGTCTTCTTAGGTGAAAGAGAGAGAGAGAGAGCATATCTGGGGTGTTTTTTGCCCCTCACTTTTATAGACCAGTCACCCTTTGAAATATATTTTCCTGAGGGTTACCCCTAAATAAAGTTCGTTCCCACACGGAGGAAAGAGACATGGAGCCTCATGGTGAAAGAAGTTCCATCTTGTTTGTTAAAATGCAGATCAATCTGTTTTTGCTCCCCTCCATTGCTAAAGAATGGCCACTTGACTGGTGATTGCCAATCAACTTTGACACCTGGCTAGAAGCATCAGTCTGTCCTTTGCCCAGTAATTAATGCTCCAGTGAGAAGATTATTCCACTAGCCTGTGCTGCTGCTGTAGAACAAGCTCTTGCACTGGCTTATACAAGATATGCGGAAAATTTCAAAGAAAACAATGCTTCAGAATGATGAATTGATGTATATTTATCAAAGAGATAAGGAAAACACAGATGCAATAAATATATATTTCTTTGGTAACTACAGTAAATACAGGACAGTGGTTGGATAATAAAAAGTTTGTTCTTGATTCTAATTGTCAACAGAACAGATGCATTTTCTCAGTTGGCCCTTTAGCCAGGAACCAAAATATTTCACGTTCATATTGGTGATGGGCCCTTCCTTGTTAATGAGGGAAGAGGTGAAATCAAATGAGAAAGATCTTTCTCTTCCAGATTGATTTTAACACACAGACCATTTTTAACATTGAGAAAGGGATCATCAAGAAACAGTTCCCATTTTCACAAGTTAAATCCTATGAAGACAGTGAAGGGAGGCGCTTCAGCATCGCATTTCATGGGCGTGCAGATTATGAGCTGGAAGCAATGTCTCTTGAAGATAAAAGAAAAGTAGGTTAATCTGCTGTAATAACTTATTTATTATCATCACTTTAATATTAGGATGTGCTATGTGTTGTGCAAATGGAGAGGTTGATATATCCTTAATATATTTTTTTAACAGACTTTCACCTGATTTACACCTTAGTGATTGCACTAGGTTTACATGGGACATAGGAATATAAGTGTAGGGCAGAATTCAGCATCAAATGGTTTTATTTTCAGACAGACCTGTAAGGTGGCCCATTGGAAAGGGGAACCCTTTAGCTCTGAAGAGAGAGTCCCTCATGGTGAGACCTAATTAGTAGGTACAATTTTCTGTCCAGGTTCATTTGACACTAGGCGTGGGTTCAACTGAAACGGGTCACAAAGCTGTCAATGAAGCCGCTCCGAGTCTAGAGTTTGGGATGAGACCTCAAACCAGACAAATGTTACCTGTGTTTTAACTGAGTGCTTGGAGATTTGCAGAAACTCTAATTGTACATTAAGTAAGGAAACAATATGAGAACAATAACAGAGAGATCTGTGTTTAACAATAAGCCTTTTTAGGAGGAGGCTCACACATCTACGTGTTTAGGCATACCAGCAAATTTGCATTGAGCAACATCACTTACTTAGTTTATGTAAGATGAGATTAATCTCCCTCTTTAGATGTCCATTTTATTCATGGATACATTTTAAAAAAACAACCCATTAACATAGGCTGCAAGGGTGCTGGTATGTAAAACATACACTAGCTACTGTCACTTATTATACAGATATCACACCTGGTGAACAAAGTTACCCAGAGTAATTCATACAGGAGACCTGCAGAGTCCTGCTCTGGAAGACCTGCCAAATGTGATGTGATACATGAAGGACTACTGGATTTGCAGCAAGACAGTTTTGTATCTATTAAATGGGTGAAGTATGAAATATCTTTTTCTTTTCGTAGCAGTAATTTCTATCTCCTAGTTGCAGTAAGGGGGTAGATCTTTCACAGGCTCTGATAATTATCTAATACTAGGATTTTAACTTGTGGATCAAGAAATGTTGTTTTGGTTCACTTTTTGGATTCAAATTTAGTGAATCAGTCTATCTGAAATGAAGACCATATAAGGTAAGTATTGTTAGTAGGCTTGCAATAGCACCTAGCACAGTGGAGTCTGGGTGCATGACAGAGGCTTCTAGATGCTACTGCAATACAAATAAATAATAAAGTGATTTTAATGGGTGAGCCTGGAGAATTTCCTTCTCCTTCATCTTCACCTTTTTTTCTTTTTACCTTCCTAACCATCCCATTTTCAACCACTAATGAAAAGAAGTAAAACTTGTGTTAAAGCAGCTAAAGAAGGTAAGTATACACCATAGGTTCTCTGCTAGAGGACAATTTTCTCTCACTGGACAAATGGCTGTTCTGCAGCCAATAAGTCATTCTCTGTTCTCCTCTTGGCCTTCCTGTAGAGATGACCAGCCACTGCCCTAAAGGGAGGTAACTTTAGAGCTACGAATAATGATGTGCTAGGATTTAGACTGAACCTCCAACTATTTTACCCAGGCCACTAAATAGCCATCTGCTGGTAACAATGATTTTTTGTTACCCCTTGAGCCATTATGGAACTAGGAACCTCTCAGTGAAGGCTTTAAAATGCCTCTTCAGTTTGTTGTTGTTATGCCAGGTCATCCTGTCAAAAGATTTTTTTTTTGGGGTGGCGGGAAGAGGCCTATGGGGACCCCTCATAATGCAAGAAAGAAAGAAAGAAAGAAAACATTTAACATGGTAATTATCTGCACATAGCAATTACCTCAAAAGAATTCAGAGTTCCCAGGAAATTATTTTAATTATTTTTAAAAGGCTACCACTGTATGTCTTGTAAACAGTTTCCTCAAGAGCATCTTAGGATTTGCTACCCTGCTACATTTAACAGGTTTGCTAACAAACAAAAATTGATTTTTATTTATCTTGCAAAGCAAAGCCCTGGTTGCTTCCGACATAATATTAATCTTCTTTCTTTTTTTGGAAAAGTAAATAATGGCGGAGACATCCGGAGATCCTATTAAGCCATAAGTCCCCGTTCTAAAGGAAGGAGCGATCAATATAATTGCCAGCTCCATTAAACAATTCTTATCACTTTGACTCAGCATGTAGGCATAGCTGTAACTTACATTTTATGTTTTATGTTTTCTTCTTCCATAGTAACTAAACTTGTTTAAATTATACTCGATGGCCAGTGATGGGACGGTAGCTGGGGAGGGCTCTGAGTTACTACAGAGAATTCTTTCCCAGGTGTCTGGCTGGTGGGTCTTGCCCACATGCTCAAGGTCTAACTGATCACCATATTTGGGGTTTGGAAAGGATTTTCCCCTGGGTCAGATTGACAGAGACCCTGGGTTTTTTTCGCCTTACTCTACAGCATGGGGCCCGGGTCACTAGCAGATTTAAATGGTGGATTCTCTATAAATTGAAGTCTTTAAATCATGGTTTGAGGACTTCAGTAACTCAGCCAGAGGTTGTGGGTCTATTACAGGAGTGGGTGGGTGAAGTTCTGTGGCCTGTGATGTGCAGGAGATCAGACTAGATGATCATGACGGTCCCTTCTGACCTTAAAGTCTATGAGTGTAAATCGTCCCTGGAGACCTGCTGCTGGAGCCCTGGGGTAGCGGCGGCGGCGGAGCTCCGGCGGTAAGTTAAAGGGCCCGGGGCTGTAGCGGTGGCTGAGCCCCGGGCCCTTTAAATCGCCACCGGAGCCCCACCGCTGCTACCCCAGGGCTCCGGCAGCAGGGCTTTGGTGGCAATTTAAAGGGCCCGGGGCTCCAGTCGCTGCTGGGAGCCCCAGGCCCTTTAAACTGCCACCAGGGGAAGCCTATCCGCTCTTGCCAGTATGCCCTACCGGGGTGTACCGGCTTACTTTCACCTCTGGGAGCAGCGATGAAACTAGCGTCAGAGTGATAAAGAAGCAAAATAACCCCCAAGAGAAGGACCTTTATTAAAGTAGGGGCTAGAAGACCCAACCAAGATTGTGGCCTTTTTGTGGTAGAGGCTGTATGTAGTGTGACAGTCCTTGGGAGCTTACAATCTAAATAGACAAGAGAAAGGGGAAACAGCCACAGAGGTGAAGAAATGTGCCCAAGGTCACATAACAGGTCAGTAGTAGAGCTAGGTTTACAACCCAGGTCTCCTGACTCCCAGTTCAATGCCCTAACTACAAGACTACACTGCCTTCTCTACCTTTAATTTCAGTGAAGTGTTGTCCCTCTTCTATATAGTTTAACTTGCATTCACTCATGTATTCTCTCTTCTTCCACATAGCAGAGGAGATAGTTCTTAAGTCAGCGAAAGGGGAGGTGGATCAGAAACGTGGCTAGTATTTAGAGTAGAGGAATTTGAGCCTTATGTTATTATTTAACACTTACGTTACAGTAGAACCTAGAGGCCAAGCATCTCAAAACCCCATTGTGCTAGGTGCTGTACTAATGTATAGTAAATGACAGTCCTTGACACACAGAGTTTACAATCTAAAAGATTAGAGACAGTAGGCAGATGAGAGAAATCAGCAGTTGGGGCTGGGTGGAGGGAAGATGGGGTAACACAAATAGTAGGATGTGTACAGTTCTTAGCCCTTTAGTCAAGCCTCCTGGGTTTTGCTCCTGGATCTGTCATTGGTTCACTGTAATATCATGCAAGGCATTCACCTCCCTTGTCTCAGTTTGCCCATGTATTAGATGCGGGTAATAAAGCCTACCTTATGGGTGTGATGTTAGGCTTAATTCTTTAACATTGGTGAGATGCTTTGTGATCCTTGGATGAAAGGTGAAATGGAAGTATGAAGACTTCTTGATAAAAGAACGTATCTTCTGCTGTTTAAAGCAGAAGGCAAGGCTAATGGTGATAGCGGTTAAGCGAGGAATGTGCTGATATCTCTATTCCTTTGTCCTTGAGATATTTGGTGCAGCTAAGTGAAGGAGAACTGAGTTTATCTTGCATCGACAACAATGGAGAGAACAAGAATGCAGACCCTGTAGCAAAGACAATTAATTTGTCAAATGGAAATGTGAGTGTCATTAAAGAGAATGGATATGATACTTTCTCCGTCCAGACCAAGGAACACAATTACTTGTAAGTATAGCTAGTAATTAATAATTTGATAATCAGGGCAATTAAAAATAAGGTTGAATAACCATGTCTTTAGATGCCCAAAAGTAGAATACAGCAACAGGAAAAATCAGGCTGTCAAAATCATGTGGATAAATGATTGGGTAACTGAGCTGTATAAGTGGATCTCAAAGTACCACAGAATGAAGTCAAATGCCTACATTTAAACCTGGGTAACAAAGACTGTCTAGTCATCACTTAAGGGCCATGGAGGGATTTATCCTTCAATGGCTATCTTAGGGTATGTCTATACTTACCCGCTGGTTCAGCGGCAAGCAATCGATCTTCTGGGATCGATTTATTGCGTCTTGTCTAGATGCGATAAATCAATCTCGGAAGTGCTCGCCGTCGACGACGGTAATCCTGCTCCGCGAGAGGAGTAGGCGGAGTCGACGGGGGAGCCTGCCTGCCGCGTGTGGACCCGCCGTAAGTTCAAACTAAGTTACTTCGACTTCAGCTACATTATTCACGTAGCTGCAGTTGCGTATCTTAGTTCGAACTTGGGGCTTAGTGTGGACCAGCCCTTAGTTGTTGTAAATAGTTTCTGACTAGTTTGTACACTAAACACAAAGGCAAAACTGAGGGGATTGTTCATCTTCCCCCATGAGGAGAAGAGAAATTGAGGAAACTGTACCATAGAGTCAATATGGCAAAGCTTCAGCTCTCTAACTTTAGAAACCTAAGCAATTAACTCTGACTGAAAAGGTCAGAGTCAGCAGCGCTAGTCTCCTTTGACAAGTAAAGCTGTCTAGCACCATTCTGCTTAAATCAGAAATACTTGTGGTTATTTAGTCAGCATGTTATTTACACTATCTTGGGTTTATATAATGACATTCTTAAATTTTAGGTTTCGAATACCCTTTACTGTCCAGAATAACAGGGCAGAGGACATTAGCAAGCTCCAGAATGAATGGGTATCGCTTATAGACAGGTATTGCCTGCTGTGGAAGAATCGCTCAGAACCTCAGGAAGGCTTTGGAGAAGGCACCTCAGAGGCTGTATATGAAAAACTCCTCATCGCTCCAAATAAGCAGGCAGAAGGAGCCCATTGCCTTGCTGTGGGTTACGAAGCACCACCCCGATCAACCCCCCTCACAGAGGAGGCAACCCCAGCATCATCATTTCCGCTTTCCAGAGTTCAGGCAGTGGTGCCACCACCACCTGCTTTCCCTCCGCCCGCCCGCCTCTCGCCAGCATGGAAAAGAACAAAAGCTTTTCACTGGGATGTTGTTCCTCAAGAGAAGGTCAGGATAAAAGTAACTGCTCTTCATCATGATCAAGTAGCTGGAGCGGGGAGGGGAAACATTTTTTAAAAAAATGACAGGACGTGCAACTATGTTGCATGTACTACTGCAGTAATTATCCATGCAAGTGGAGTAATTGTTCCATGAAAGAACCTGGTCACCTAACTGCATGTGCAATTACCCAGTTTGCAAGTGGGATTGCAGTAAATATTCATTCACATAGGTTGTGAAGTTGGACACGCACATTTTGCACAGGCAGTTGTACACTTGGTTGAAAATCTATATGTTAATGTATTTAACAGTTACCAAGGAATGAACCTGACAGTGTTCTCATGCCAGTTTTTGTTCTTAAATGTTGAGAATAGGCAAAATCCACAGGCACATTAGCTGAAGATGTTGTCACAGTTCAGGGCAACTGCACCTGTATTACTCCTTCACGGTCCCTCAAGAGCACCCACTCTAGGCTCCCAGCTCCTCAGCCATCACCCTTTTTGGGTCGAGACCTGCATCTCTTCCCCTCTTGACTGGCTTTTTATAAAGGCTGCCCAGTTCCCTGCCTATATTGTGATATTCTCAGCCAGCCTCTGTGATTTGGTTTCTCTTCAGAGTTAAGAACAGCGTAATTGCCTGCATTACAGAGAGAACATATTAAAAACAACAAAATAACCAACATGCATGCTAAAAAGCATACCAGAGGTCACCCCAACTCCAACCTTGGGCTGTGGTAAGTGTCAGTCCTTTAAAACCCACAACTGGGTTTTCCCTGTGGTTTCAAGTTCATAGCTATCTCAGGTTCAGAAGCAGAACAATTATGCTTTTCTGTTATACAGCTTGGGTTTTTGATCTTGGCCTCACATAACAGGAGATCAGCAGACAATGACTATGCACTCCTCAGGGCATAGTTTCAAAAGGCTGGGTTTTTGCATAACTATAGAGGGGGAATTTGCATTCACCTCCCTCCAGATATTCCCCTGCAAAATCTCTTAACACTTTCTGTTCCAAAAGTCCATTCTTGTCTGGCACATTGGTTAATATAGTCCCTTGAACCCCCAGGTCTCACATCTGTCATGCCTCCCCTCTCTCGAGGTTACACACAGTCCTGTCCCACAATAATACATAAACCATTCATTTAATATAATGGACCCTAAATATACTTAAAGTGAATTCAAGAAGGTCTCCCAAGGATATGGCAGGTGATTGCCATATCTGTCAAAGATGGGATTTGCCCATCCCATGCACATCCTTAATGGCATCTTTCAGCCCGCCTGCTCTGCTGTCTCTGTCACTTCCTCCAACCAGAGCCAGTGTTTACTCAGTCACAACTGGTGGTTGCCTTGAATTCCTCAGTATGCTCCAGAATCCTTTGCCTGAGTGACACAGGTGCTTCAGAGAAAGCAGTGCTGCACTCCATGTTCAGAGCACCAGCTGCACCTAGAAATAACAGATGGGAAGAGACCTATCAAGCCACCTATTCCAGAAATGAAAGGAGGGAGTTATTGGTGGGAATTAAACTTCATATCTGGAGAAAAGCAGTTTAGGACTAGTCTGCTGTATTAGTACTCGTCAGACACTTCCTTAGATGTGACGCCCTACGCTTCCATATAGCCTATGCCTAAGGCTGCACCTGATAATACATGAAGGCTTTCCTTCCACTTGCTAGTCCTATTTCCTCCTTGAGGAAAACTATGTACGCAGCATTGGGCAGATCAAGCCCGGTTACTCTGTCCATTTTCTTTATCTGACTCTGCCTGTTTGGCTTGGAGCCAATGTCCTGAAGCTCACAAGATGAGAACCGGCTTTCCTGTGAGATGCCCAGAATTTCCTGCTTCCAGGAAGCCAGCAGATACACAGAGAATGCTCCTGCACTATTGTTGGCACTGTACTTCCACTTCAAGCTGAAAAGCCGGGCCTTGCCCTTATCTGTGACAACTCATCCATTCTGAGCTAGCTCCTTTGGTTTTAGTGGCCCCCCCAAACCCTGGAAACATGTATGACTTTTGACCTACAGCCTCCCAACTTGGAGTCTCGTGCTGTGCTTTCCAGCAACATAGTCAGAGGTGAGCTAAAACAGATCTGTGTGTGTGTGTGTGGGGGGGATAAGTGAGAGAGTACAGTACTTACCATGCAGTTGGGGGTAACATACCTTGGGTGAAAGGTGGAATTTGGGAACAGCTGTTCTCTGTAGAACACTGCTCTGGGAACCTTGTGGTTGTCTAGGTAGCATCTAACTTCAGCTGCATACCTGCATCACCTTCGGGGAGGTTTGGAGCCTGTCTCCTGCGAAAGGGAGGATGTGTCAGAAACTCTGCAAGGTTCAATGCATACCTTCCCATAGGAGGGTACATTATGGGCACTTGCCACACGTGCAGATTGTTTGCAGCTATACCCTGGCGCCCACAGAGTGATTTCATATTTCCATGTAGCTGGTACTCCTGTTGTTTTCTGGTTTTGTCTTTTCAAATGATGGGTCTGCCACTGTAAGAACAACAGTAAGTTAAAGAAGCTGTTTGCATGGAAACTTTGTGGTAATGTTACTGTGACTTAAATTTATCTTGTTGCTCCTGTATTTTTAGATTCAGAAATCAATCTGGGCATCATGTAGCCAACATAAGAAAAAAATAGATGAATCTAGAATCTACAACCAGTTTCATATCCAGGACATGGCGGTATTTTCAGGCAACGAACCTTCAGTGAATCGGCATATTATGTTAAATCAAAAAATTGCACATACCTTCAGTAAGTGTAATAATATGAACTGTGTGCACATATTCTGAATGCATAAGGCAAAGCCTGCCTGCAGCTTGTATTTATGGTTACCACAATATCATGTGTAAATCAGGTAGGTTCATATGTAAATGTCTAAATAGCGATTTTAGGACTGCATGGCCCAATTTCTCTAAATTTGACTCTTAAAGATTGTGTGTGTGCACGCACCCCTCCGCCTACCCCCTCCCCCAAAAGATGCTTTGGGAAAAAGGACAAGGGCACAGTTTACAAATATTTGAAGGGCAGAAGCACCAAAATGAGAGGAGAATGATTTAGGGTGCAGAGGTATAATTAGCAGCAGTGGGATGAAACTGAAAAAAGGGGAAATGTAGGCTGAATATCAGGAAAAGCGTCCTGACAGTGAGATCTGTTAGGCTGTAGATTATTTTCCCAAGGGAAGCAGCTTTAAGGCTCATGCTTTGGACACTGAAATCTAGACTAGACAAAACATGTGAGCAGGTCCTGCGGAGCACGGTCCTACTTTGACAGGGAGATGGACTGGATGATCCAAGGCTTTTCCTGCTCTCTTTTCTATGCTCCTATGCCAGGAGTCTCCCTGCTTGCTGAGGGTTTGGCCTTATTTCAGGAGGGTCCTTCATGGCCACAAAAACTAGCTTTAAAAGTGACAAAGCAAGCTCAGTTGCTGTTTACTGACCTTTTACTTTTAGAACCTGGCTCTCTCTAAGAGGTGAATATATATTTCTGTATGGTAGAGCTGTACTCCTCTTTTGTGCTTGGTGGATATATTGCACCTAGTCCCATGATGTCACAGAAGATGGGCATATGGGCCTGATGCAAAGCCCAGTGGAGTCAGTGGCGGGACTTCCATTGACTTTGAAGAGCTTTGCATGAGGCTAATGGCACCTGTCAGTGGTACGGGGCGGTGGGGATACACTGTACCTCACTCTATCAGGAAAACAGTGGTACAGTTAATATTCTGAGTGCTTTGGAAATGTGAGAATGCAACTCATAGTCAAGGTTGCACAGGTGCCAATTTGTGGAGCTGCCTCCATACCTAGCCTCAAAGAAGCAGAAATTGTTCATAACTTCCTCTACGTTTCTAATAAAATACACTCATGCTGTTCAGATGTGCCAAGTGCACTAAATGTACAATGTCTTTCTTTTGTTGAATTTAAAACACTGACACACGAAGAGCTGGAGTAATGTAGTTCATCCACCCTTTGGGTCAGTAGTGGGCAACCTGAAGCGGCCCATCAGGGAAATCCACTGGTGGGCTGCCAGACCGTTTGTTTACATTTGCACAGCTGCCCACAGCTCCCAGTGGCCATGGTTCATCGTTCCTGACCAGTGGGAACTGCAGGAAGTGGCATGGGCCTGGCTACCACTTCCTGCAGCTCCCGTTGGCCAGGAACGGTGAACTGCGGCCAGTGGGAACTGCAGGCAGACATGTTAATGTAAACAAATGGTCTGGCGGCCCGCCAGCGGATTACCCTGATGGGCTGCAAGTTGCCTACCACTGCTTTGGATTATTTACAGACCCCTGCAGGGAGAGCACTGGCTTTTTTTCTAGGCAGGAACAGGTAGTTCAAACTACTAATGTAAGTTACCGGTCTGAATGACAGATCATCAATTGGAGCCTTCCTCCTTGTATCTGGGGTACAACTCATTGTCTCTGCAGAAGACCTAAACTGGAATGAACTCTCACAGCTAATGAAACAGATCAATGGGTTAACTTGACCTTACTAGTAAAATGATGGGAAACTTTCAATTACTCTAATGAGGAGTGATAGTTGTAAAAAGATCAAGAATAATTGTTTTTCAGAGACTATTTTGATTTCTCTTACAAGCTGATCAAACTTTGATCACAAGTTAAATGAATTTTAAAAAGGAAGCTAGATTAATCCCACAGTAAGTGCTGGCAACCACGGTTCTTAAATTAATGAATAACAAGATGAGTCTCAAAAAGACGTTAGGTTATAATTTCTTAAAAATGTGTGTGTTTTTCAAAGCAAAGAGAGTTGGAAAGGAATTGGAAGAGAAAACAGAATAAGAAAGCACACAATATAGCTTAAAATTTAGCTAGAATTATAGCCCAATATAGTTTACATTATTATTTAATTTATTTTTAGCTATTTCGTGGTTTCTGTACAAGAAATAAACTGCTCTAGAACCTTGTGTGTCAGTGTGACAGAGACAAGAGCAGTACTGTCAGTCAGCCAGGGAAGTGGACATCTAGGGCAGTGGTTCTCCACAAAGGGTATATGTATCCCTGGGGGTACGCGGAGGTCTTCCAGGGGGTACAGCAATTTGCCTGGTTTTACATCAGGCTACAAAGAAAGCACTAGTGAACTCAGTCCAACCAAAAATTCATATAGACAATGATTTGCTTATATCAGGGGTTCTCAAACTGGGGGTCAGGACCCCTCAGGGGGTCACGAGGTTATTACATGGGGGTCGCGAGCTGTCAACCTCCACCCCAAACCCTGCTTTGCCTCTAGCATGTATAATGGGTTAAATATATGAAAAAGTGTTTTTAATTTATAAGGGGGGGTCACTCTCAGAGGCTTGCTATGTGAAAGGGGTCACCAGTAAAAAAGTTTGAGAGCCATTGGCTTATACTGTTTGATGTACTATATCAGCAGTTCTCAAACCGAGGGCAAGTTCATTTTAATGGGGTCACCAGGGCCAGTGTTAGACTCTCTGGAGCCTAGAGCAGAAAGCTGAAGCCTGAGCCCTGCTGCAAGGGGCTGAAGCCAAAGCCCAAGTTTTTAAGTGAGGTGAAACTTGGGTTACGCAAGACAAATCAGACTACTGAAAGGGGTACGGTAGTCTGGAAAGGATGAGAACCACTGATGTAGGGTCACAATGAAAAGTTTATGCTAATGGGAAAATGTGTGGTCTAATCTAATGGATAAATTACTGGTGTTTGAGTTGGAAAACCAGACTCTGCTGTGTGACCTTGGGCTTGCCACTTCACCTTCCCGAGCCTCAATTTTCCCTTGTGCAAATGAAGGATGATCCTTTAACTGACTTTGGAAATGCTTTGAGATCTGTAAATGGAAAGCTCTGTAAGGAGAGCAAAATGTTATTCCAAGGAGGTAATAAATTTAATTTTGAAGGAACTGTAAAAGTTACTGATGGTGACTTAGAGTTAGGGAAGGAGAAGTAGAGTGGAGATTTGGGCTCAAATACTATGAAAGTTAGGGGGACACCTAAAAAAAAATAGTGGACATTCCCTTGAATAAACAACTCAATTCAGTTCACCTTTGTGTACATCCTTTTTGTGTCAGATTTTTCTGATTATTCTAGAAAATCAGTTCAGTGGCACCAATGTTTATGGACACAATGACTTTTAAGCACCTATTAGAGAATATTAGTGGAAAGCCAAATCTGAACTCAGACCACAAATATTTGCACCAGCAATCTGATTCTAAGAGTTCTAGAAACTGAAGCAAGCCCATGTGACCTATGTGACTAACCAACATACAGCAGCTTGAATTTTAGCTGTTAAATACTTACATTGGACTGCTCTTGTCTAGAGTTAGGCAAATAATGGATTTTTTTTTGGTTTGTTGGCAACTGAAAAAAATCATTGTTTCAATTTTGAGATTTTTTTTGTTTTAAAAATTTTAAAGTTAAAAGAAATTTCTAAACAAAGTCATTTTGAACTGAAATGTTTTATTGTGAAAATGTCAAAACAAAAATGTTTAACCTTTAGGGGTGGCCCTTCCAGGGGAGGGTTGAAGTGCAGTGTAGGGGAAGATTGCATTGCTGCTCCTTTTATTTTGTGGATAAACAGATGACTAGTCTGCAGGGCTGTCAATTGGTATCTTTCACGAGCTTTAACAAAACCAACAATAAATGGAAGGTTTAATATCTTTGATGTTCAAAGCACCCGAAGAAATAAAATAAAGATTGGTGTGTAATTGTATGCTGTTTTTTATTCCAAACAAATGAAAGTGTACTCTGACTACTAGGCTGAGTTCAACAGGAATATTTAATAGTAAGCACCTGTGTGCCTTCAGCTGACAGTATCTTGATAGTTCTGTCTAGTGCAATGACTGCATTCTAACAAAAAATAATATGGATTTTTGATGCTCTACCGCTATTTGTACTTGCAGAGAATATAAAGGCAGGGGTTTTCACCTGAACTTAGTGGCTGCTAAGTGAAAACTAATTTTATCGGGGAAGTGAATGTGAAATGTTCCCATGGTTTCCCTCCCTTGTACATTTATCTCCAAGTAATCAAAGAATCATTTTCCCTCTAGACATTTTTCTGAAAAGTTTTCATATAAAACCAAACCAGCTGAAAGAAAAATTGTACATTCTACATGAAGACGGTGGCGGACTTACCGATGAGCAGATTACAGCCCTAAGAAGGTAACCTTTTGGATTCAATTCTTTATGATATCTATTACCAGATTCATTTTCTGCAAATAAAGGGAAATTCAGTGAAAGTGTTTACCCAGGCATCTGATGTACCCTGACTGCTGCATTGACAATTAGAGGAGCATGTATAAATGTCATTGTCTGCTATCCATTGTTCCCCAAAGAAACCATCAGCCACCGTGCTATTGCTAGTGCAAGCTTCAGGAAGGCAGGAGTTTGGGAAGTGACAGCAAATCAGACATAATTTTGGGTGTAGTGGTTATGTGTAGTGGAAAGTTAGTGAAATGGTAATGCATTGGGTCAGTGGGATTTTCCATGTCCATGACAGCATTATCTTTATGGGGAAAATCCACTACACCTCGGTTACAGTGTTAGCTTGGTATGCCATCAGTTATTTGTTTGAGAAAAAGACAAAGAGAATTCTGTTTCTCTTTTGAATACTGGTTTGGAGAGGGGCAAGGTGTGCGGGTCTTATAAAAGCTTTTTTTTGGACAGACAGGATGTTATGGACATCCCACACAGTATTTATTAGGGGTAGAGATTTTTGATCCAACACCGAATATGAAGTTTCTGTAATTTTTAAATTTGTGCTTATTTATATCCATAGGGACAGATTTTCAAAGGCACAAGTAGAACATAACCACTTACAGTGTATAGGAACTGGGTAGTATCCCTTTAAATAGTTTGTGAGCCTGGATGCCTAACTGCCCTTTTTTGCCTTTGAAAATCTTCCCCATAATACATACAGATGTGTATGTGCCTATTCCAGGGGTTTGGTACCTTTGCCAAAATTTAAAATTCTTGTGTAAAAATTGACAGGCAGCTGCTTCCCCAATCAAGAACATCTTCAACTTATTTGATCAAGACATTTTTGGGGAGGCAAAGGAAGCAGGTGTTAAAAAAGTTATTAAAATACTGCTCCTTCTGCCTTAGAGGGTAGGTTTAAATCTGCCCTTTGAAAAGTGATTTTGGAACCCTGACCCCTACTCGGCACCGGGCGTTTGTCCACATCACACACCACTTATAAAATTATGGAATTATATCTATGCTTAGAAGATGACCAGAACTGGAAGATCAGTGGTATTGCATATCTGGAATGAGATGTTTGTACAAAAACCTGCCTGCAATAGAAGAAGATTTAGAAAATTCAGTAAGTCCCCTATATCATAGGCACAAACAAAGTCATATTAATATTTTTAAAGGCATTGATCTTCTGGTGAAAGATTTCCTGGTACCTGGGTGCAACTCAGTTACTAGTTTATGCAGTCTGTGGGCCAGATTCTCAGTTGGTGAAAACTAGCCTAGTTCTGTGCAAGTTAATGGAGCTATGCTGATTTACACCAGCAGAGGATCTGACTCCGAAGCCTTGGTTACAAAAAGTGACCGTATTCTCTAGTTCCTAACTATCCTGTCCTAAGTACATGCTGACCAAGAATTAACTCTCTTGAAATACTTTGTTAATACAAGCAAACAAGTGGGTGGAGCTAATAGGAGTGAACAAATGCTACTGGTCACATAATTTGGCAGAGTGCACAGAACAAGTTCAACCGTACTTGAAGGTGGCAACTAATGTAAACTCTCTCTTAGGAGTGAAAGCACTAGTTATGGGAACTCTTGTTGAAATTAAAGGAGGGTTTTCAGCAGTGTTTCTCAAACTGGGGCCGCCGCTTGTGTAGGGAAAGCCCCTGGTTTGTTTACCTGCCCTCAGGGCCGCCTAGAGTGGGTTCGGGCCCCGGTGAAAATTTTTTTTCGGGCCCCCCAGCAAGGGCGGACAGACTAAACAGGGCCGACAAGGGGGGGAAGTACGTCCCTCAGCCCGCGCCGCTTCCAGCAGCTCCCATTGGCCTGGAGCCGCGAACTGTGACCAGTGGGAGCCACGATTGGCCGGACCTGCGGATGGGGCAGGTAAACAAACCGGCCCAGCCCGCCAGGGACTTTCCCTACACAAGCAGCAGCCCCAGTTTGAGAAACACTAGTTTTCAGGGAGCATTTTTATCAGGAATAACTCAGATATTAAACAATCCCCATGACCCCTGATATTAAACAATGCCCTTGCTGTAGACCTACCCTGTATGTGCAACACATATGGTCCCTGGATATATACCCAGTGTTCAGACCTCAAGACACCACTCTGTATTTACACCAGTGTCTTCAGCTGATTTAAATCAGTTCAGCTCCATTGAAGTTAGAGGTGCTACACTGATTTACACTAGCTGGGGTTCTAGCCCATTAAGCAATGATATAAAATGGAAAAGGATTTTTTTCAAGATTTCAAAGTGTTCTTTTATATAGTGATGATGTTGAGGGAAGCATTAACAGATGCAGCTGCATGTAATGTTAGATTCTATAAGAGGGCAGGTATTCTGTTCTGTGCTAATGTATTGTCAGAGTCTAATAGAGTTACAAATTTCAGCAAGTTTCAGAGTAGCAGCCGTGTTAGTCTGTATAACAGGAGTACTTGTGGCACCTTAGAGACTAACAAATTTATTAGAGCATAAGCTTTTGTAGACTACAGCCCACTTCTTCGGATGCATACCGAAGAAGTGGGCTGTAGTCCATGAAAGCTTATGCTCTAATAAATTTGTTAGTCTCTAAGGTGCCACAAGTACTCCTGTTCTTTTTATAAATTTCAGCAAGAGTTTGAGAGCCTTTTTCTCCATATATGAAACAGATTTCAAAATGTTACTGAATAGACAATACATATATATTTCAGAATCAAGGGCCGATTTTCAAAAGAGCTCAGTGTCCTTCAGTTCTTGTTTAGATACCTAAATGAAGGGGGCAGATTTTCAAAAGTGTTCAGTACCTAGCAGTTTCTCTTCAGAACACTGGACTCAGAACAACAGAAACTGCAGGAAAATGATCATTTCTGAGAATCTGCCCACTACAGCTGGGTGCTGAAATGGGAACTTTTGAAAATTTGGCCCCAATTATTTAGGAAAACAGGAGCCTAAATACTGTACATGTTTACAATGAGTCAGGAAACTTTTTCTGAAGCATTCCTCTTCTGTGTAAAATGAACCTGATTCAGTATACAAACATCAATGGGAAATCCAAATCCTACTATCCAAAGGAAAATGAACAAAATTTTACAGCTAAATGCAACATTAAAATGTTAAGGTCATGGCCAGTGGGCAAAATTCTGTTTTTATTCTGCTGTAAATGTGAAATAAGTTAATTGCAACCAATTGCATTAGGGGAACAGGCTGAATATTATTGGACAAACATAGGCCTTATTTTGATTCAGAAACCATTCCTTATTTCTGTGAGTGAATTCTCTATTCATATTTTGAAATCCGTAGCAAAACACAAGGATTTGCCCCCATCTCTATTGCGAGTTTGATTGTTCCAAGCAGTATTATGAAGGAGACCTTTGGGAAGTCCCATGGACCAGAATTTTCAGAAGTATACGCTATTTTTTTAGTGTCCAGCTTGAGACATCCGAGGCATGATTTTTCATAACTGCTGTGCACCCACAACTTCACTAGTTTCTGCAGATGCTCAGCACCTCTGAAAATCAGACCCTAGGTATCTCAAACTGGGTGCCCCCAAAAGGAGATGCCAAAAATTAGTGGTCACTTTTTAAAAAATGTTGATATTAATGTCTTTGTGCCTCAATTTCCCCATTTGTAAAACAGGGATAATTCTACGTACCCACCTTTGTAAAGTGCTTTCAGATCTACAAATGAAAAGCCACTGCTTAAGCACTGCATATTATTATTATTTCCCAGGCCACATGTATGTGTTTAACTGATTACTATGATCACCAGATACTGATTACTGTAATCATTACTGTGGCCACTTATTGTTAGCTTCCCCTGCAGTTAGATTGAACTCCTGGGAAGTATCCTTACTAAATAATCCGAAACAAGTAGAATATAATACACAATACCAAAGGTGCAATATATGGAATGGTCAAACTGTCTCATAATACAATATTTTGCTGGGAAAGAGAACGTCTTATTTTCATTCATTATTTTTCAGATATCTGCCAACTCCAAAAGATTTAGAAATGTATCAGTCCGTCAAGGGATCTCCTTCAGAGCTGCATGTGGTTGATCAGTTTATGCTAGAGGTAAGCAAATGTAGCAGTCATTAAAAACGTGTCACGTGAGATTTCTGGGATTCCCTTTTCCAGCATGGGATAAAACACTTCAAGGAACTGCCCTTCCTATGATATTGGCATTTATATTTCTAATCCCAGTCAGAGTCAGGATATGGAGAGGCACTCAGGAGGGAGAGCATATGGAGAAAAGTTAAGCAAATCTTATGATCCTCCCTGCTCCCACTAAAAATAAGGAGGGATTGTATTGTTTTGGGCCAGATTTCCAGAAACTTTAGACACAGAATTGTGTGTAGAAAGAGCCCATTCTTATTCCCAAGAGGTCGGTGTTATTGCTTTTAATGCCATCTGGCCCCAAATGTATGTGTATCTCTGTGCTTAATTTGCACATGCTCCTTATGTGTGCAATTGCATGACTAAATTTTTAAGGGGTAGTGTAAAATTAATACACGAGAATAGCACTATAAAAGTCTGCGCCTATGTCTGAATTGGCAAACCCATTATTAAAAGTACATGTTTGATGAACACAATATTTGCTGGATGATCATTTCACAACTGATTCAGATTCCATCTTGTTCTATACAGATGTGTAAAATTCCTCATTTAGGCCAAAGATTGGATCTCTTGCTTACGATACGAGAACTTCCCGTGTGCATGGGTGATCTGGAGCCTGTAAGTGACATGACTTGCTTATGGTTTGCGTTTAATTCAAATCCACCAGTTACATATTAAAGCACCAGATGTCTTTGATGCAAATTTTAAAAGTCAGTGTATGTGAGGTGAGCTTTTCAATGGGAAAACAGTTCACCAGCCATAATGTTGACAGCTCATATTGTAATAATGCAGGCAGCCTGATGTATAAGATGTCATTTCACTGCATTATTCAAAAGCAATGTGCAAAAAGGTTTTGATCTATATGGCTCATGGCTTTTATAGCCAAGGGAGTCGAAACTAGTATGAAACTAAATTAGAGATGGGCTAGATTTGAAATACAATATGTACTACCTGCTGGTGTGTTTAAAATACCCTTGGATAAGCCAAAACTTGAGGTCATTTATTAACACAATGCCACCTGCAGAATGCAGGACCTCAGGAATGACATGAGACACAGTTCAAACCAATCAGCTCATCTGACATTTTGTGGATGTTGCCTGGAATACATTTTTAAGGCACTAGATGGGTGAATCCTCTATTTATTTATTTATTTATTTATTTATTTTTAAAAAGCCACAGCAGTCTACAAGAATAGTCTCCCCCCCCCCCCGCACCCTCCAAAGAAGCCCAAACTAGAACAGCATCTATTAGTGACATTGCAGTGTTTGTGGAACTGCTATGGTAAAATACTGAAGTATATATATTTTTAAATGCTACCTCCTCTGTCTCACCCTGGTGTTGATTGGACTGGCAGTGGGAAGGACAGCCCAGAGTAGAGTGGCAAGGGGAGAGTACATGCCTGTGATGGTTGGGTTGGGCCCCTCCTCGCATGCCTCTTCGGGTTCTCCATCTCCCATTTGTCAGCAAACAGGAGAAGTGCTCCCTTGTTAATTTAAATCCATCCTGAGTTCCAGGGCCCCTTGCCCCTATAACTGCAGGAATGACAGCTATTGAAACAATTTTGGTGAAGTCAAAATGTTTCACAGAGATGTATTGGTTTTGATGAGAGAGAGACACACACACTCAGAGCTAGGTACTCGCTGACTCTATAGCCTAATTCAGTGATTCTCAAACTGTGGGTCAGGAACCCAAAGTGGGTCACGACCCTGTTTCAATGGGGTCACCGGGGCTGGTGTTAGACTTGCTGGGGTCCAGGTTGAAGCTGAAAGTTGAGCCCTACCGCCCGGGGCTGAAGCCAAAGCTTGAGCCCTACCACCGAGGGCTAAAGCCCAAGTCAAAGCCTCCCCCCACAATGGCAGCAGGGCTCGGGTGGGCTCGGGCTTTGGTCCCCCTCCTGGGGTTGTGTAGTAATTTTTGTTGTCAGAAGGGGGTTGCGGTGCAATGAAATTTGAGAACCCCTGGCCTAGTTAGAGTACTGGCCAAAGAGGCGGGATACGCAAGTTCAAGTCCTTGCTCTTTCTGATTCAGAGTAAGCTGAGGAAAAAAACCTCCATGCTACAGCAAATGCTGGAACCTGCATCTTCCCTGTCCCGGGCCTGAGCCCTAACCACCAGGCTGGCAACACATTTTGAGCTGAAAATGGACATTTTGATAAACTTGTTTTTTGCAAAAATGTTTAAAAGATTTTGTTTTCATTCTGCATTGCAGTGAAAACAAATGGAAGTTGCCACAAAATGGAATTGTTGTCCCCTGTCAACTCTAATTAGGGTTGCCAAGTTTGGTTGCACGTATTACTGGAGGTTCCAGCAACATGACATAATCTTTAATTCCTGGGGACTCTAGGACAATCCTGGAGGGTTGGCAACCCTAGCTCTAATTAAAACCATAGTCACACTGAGCACAATTCAGAACAAGAATAGAGAGAGAACACTGGTGATACACAAATATCTGACCCTGTCTAGCTCAGTGTTACACTCCTGCCATCCCACACTGAAACCAAATTACTGTGAATAATTGGGGAATGTGGTATAATGATTGCTTTGAAGTTATAATACAATCAAGGGCGATTTATTACTCACTGCACAGTATATTAGTTCCCTAGGTATCTTATTACTTGGGCTGAATAACATAGGTATGTAATGTGTAGAATTTCTACATAAAGTAGTAGTGTATTATCAATATAATTTACTACAGTGCCTGACTCTGATGTACAGCCAATATTTTAACAAGGGTTTTCCTCCCTTCCCACAAACTTGGTATGCTTTGTATCTTGCACACACAAAGTGTGAGGCACTGGAGAATTTATTCACTTGTTTTTCCTATTTTTAAAAAGGATCTCTTATCCCTAACCACAGAAAGAAGGCAGCCTCACTGGGCAAACAGTGATATTAAGTTTGATTGCTGGAAATGATTAAGTTTGTTCCTGGAAAAAAAATGTCTGGAGTATTTTGATAAGATAGCACGGTGCTCAGCTGGTATACTTAGAAATAGGCAGGAGTGGGGTGAAGGATAGAGACATTCTGCTGGGCTCTTGGCTATCCATTTCCCCTGATAGTTGGTGCAATCTGGTATATTCCAATAGCAAAATATTTGCTCTTCATGGCATTTTTATGAGACGAGGGATAAATCCTTTCTGGCATGGATAATTTGGCAGAATTCAGGAAGGGCATGTCCTCATCAGAAACAGGGAAATCATGCCAACACTCCTTTTATCTTGATGGCAGAATTTTAACAATGGGGTTCATGAGAACCTCTGGCATGTTCTCCAAGAGAAATTAATGTAAAGACAGGCCTACAACAGCTAAAATATAGCTTGTGTACTTCAGCTAGGAACAGATAGACCTAACAAAGAGAGAGAGGTGAAGACCTCATTTTACTCACATCTTCCAGTTGAACTGAAGTCAGGCTTTTGTGTTTCAGCTAATAAACCAGAAGATCCGAGCGTGCAAAGAGCTGCAAGCCAGCCAGAAATTTGTTGCTGTGTTGGAGTACATCTTAGCCATTGGGAACTACTTAAATGAAAAAGCTGGAAGAGAGATGGCTAAAGGATTTCGATTGTCTTCTTTGACCAAAGTGAATTAACACTTTTTCCTAGCATTGAAAACACTGTGTTACAGTGCATATTAACTAACATAATGTTAAACATGATTTTCCTTTAGTGTCGGCAAGCAGGGTTGGGTTTAAAAATGGGGTAACTAATTGTCATTAACCTCTGAGAGCTTATTAACAAGGCTGTAGCCTGCCTTCCCTTGATCCATAACCCCTTCAGGATCCCTTGACAAGGGAGCAGGGCCAACTCAGGGAGAACAGTGGTTTAACTAGCCAGGGAGATTAGAACGCTAGTGCAAGAGGCATTCCTTCCAGGTCCCGTTCTTGAGCAGCGGGAGCCCCATGACATAGTGAGAGTGCATAAGACAGAGTGAGCTAACAAGGTAAGGAAAGTTCGGCTGCTGAGTGCTCAGCCACAGGGGAGGAGGCTAAGGGACTATAACCTAAGTACTAGACGGGTGTCAGAAAAGCCTCCCAGAAAAGAATCACAGGAAGGAGGAAAGGGGGGGAAAGAGGGAGAGAGAACTCTCCCCTCCCCATACATCTAACAAACATACTCTAAACTTAGGCCAATAACCCTCCCCAACAAAAAAACCTGCAAGAGTAAAAATAATGCAGACAGAAGCCCAGCAGCAGAGTGGGGGCTATCCTGTTTATTGCCCTGAATTCAGCATGTACAATTACCTTCCTCAGGGGCGGGTGGCATAGGTGAGTACACGGTACAAGCTGCTCATGGCCCTCAGAGAGGCAGTAAGGGCTCTTGAGGCCAGAGTGGCTGCACTGGAGGAGCTAAGGGAGACAGACGGGTATGTGGAGGAGACTTTCAGGAACACAATGAAGTGTCACCACCTGCAGTCAGACAGCCTGTCAAAGTTCCACAGGATCAGTGCTATGCCCATAGCTTTGTGATAGTCTCTAGGAGGAACCCCTTCAGTGTGCCAGATCTCCAAGGGTCTGACTCTTCCTGCACAGGGAAGGCCATGCAGCCTTACCGTCCCTTTAGTCTGAACCTCTTTCGCAGCCTCCATGGTTGCATTCTCTGAAATGGCCCACATGCGGAGGCAGGAAGAGAGAGAGAACTGCAGGGTTTCAGTGCGTGGATGAGACAATGGTGCAGGGAGGAGGGTTTTAGGTTCATCAAGAACTGGGGAACCTTGAACCTTTTGGGAAAGAAGGAACCTATGCAGGAAGGATGGGCTCCACCTAAACCAAAATGCACCAGACTGCTGGCATGTAACATTATAAAGGTTCTAGAGGATTTTTTAAACTAAGGGCTGTGGGAAAGCTGCCAGGTGCGGCAGAGCTGTGTGGGGGCTGGGGGTGAGGGGGAAGAGCACTGGTGACTGGAAACATTACGCCTGCAGAGTCCAGAAGTAGGCAGAAAAGCCTCAGAGCTGCTTGAGGAAGCACCATGCTCACTAGTGGTACCTGCTATGCCTTTTCAAAGGCAAAGGATTCAGTCCCCCAGCACAGCTCACCAGGCTCAAGTTGGTATCTCTCCATTCTGATATATCCATTCTGGGCTGCTCAAAGCTGCTGGCCAATTTAGTGCCCAACTGGCTCCACTAGGCACATTGACCATATACAGCCATATCAATCCTATGCACTAGCCACACTTGCTCTGGGACAACCATCATTTGGCCCTTAGTTCTCAAACAATCTCTTAACTAACTTTTCTATCACATCTTTCCCTGCCTCATCAAGATTTGCCAGCAGAAAACGTTGCCACTGAGCACAGTTCCCGTCCATGCACCTGCTTCTTCACGCCACTCAGCAATAACGGAATCTGATCTGATCCCAGAACTAAGAATTGAATGCATATTCTGTAGGATGCTTTGAACCTTTTAAGAATATTATCAGATTATGCCTGGTCTGTAAATAGAAGAGGTTTTTTTTTAATTATTCAGATTTCTTTTCCCACAGGAGACTTTAATATGGGTGTGTGTAATTTATAATGCAAGTGACAGTTCTGAGACAGTACTGTAATGCCACATCTATTATAATGAAAAATATGTTCAAAATCATTTTCTGCCACAAAGCATCTCCCCAGATTCTATTAAGGAACCTTACTGTCTACATGAACACCACATAGTGCTTTTAAATGGGACCCGGGGCAAGAGCATATTTGGAGATGCAGAATCAATTGCAGTCAATTAAGATATCTTAAGTTTTAAAAAAGAAAAATGAGACATTACAAAGGAACAAGAAAGGACCTGAGAAAATGCAAAGTTAATTTTAAGCAGAAATTTATGTGGGATGGCAGATTGAAAAAAGAGAGGTTTAATTCCATTGTGTTTTCTATTCCTGTCAAATTTACCTAGGAGCTATCAACATCCCTGCTGTTCCAATTTTTAAAAAATGTCTAATAACCTAGACTGTCAATTTATTGCTGTATTCTATTTGTAGTTATCGCTGCTGCGGGGTAAGGAGAGGATCACCTTGCTTCATGCCCTTGTGGAACAGATCTTCTTACATGAGCCTGATTTGGCTAAATTTTCTCAGGAGTTGACAGAATTTGAAGCTGTTCCTGGTGGTAAGAGGATAAAAAAAACCTTTTGCAAAAGTCCCCATCTTCACATTATGTGCATAATTTTTATTAACATTTTTTTTCCTTCCTCCAATCTCCCACTCTGTTCCTTTCCAGCTTCCATCAAAGGTCTCCGTGCTGAAGTTGATGGTATGTAAATACGTTTTCTAAATTCACAGAAAGACTTTCATACATTGTGCAGTCACTCGAAACAGGTTTTCATTGCACTTATTTTGTAGTTTGTAAAGAGGTTCAAAATATTGAGGTAAGAGGTTGCCATGGCTATATATAAACGTCATGTTATCATGTGGAATTTTAAAAAGAAATATTTGTGTGTCCATATGATTTAGAAACGATCTATCAAAATATACTGTCTGATAATAGCAAAATCCATTAAGTTTGCCTTACACTCAGATGTTAAGCGATACAGGTGCTCTATCAAAATTACTTCTAGGAGAGTCACAGAAGGCATGCAGAAAAGCAAGGGAAAACTCAATATAGTTAAGTAATGAAGTTCAAGAAGCCATTTGAACTAAACCAGTATCTTCAGTAAGTGGAAATGCACCACTAGTGAAGCCAGTAGAAAGGAGCAAAATTGGGAGATCAAGTATAAGCTAGCAATTGGGATGGTTTTGAAGGAATTTGGGGCTAGATGTAAAGGGTGACTGAATTCATCGGTGTGAGGACCATTGAAGTGAATGGGCTTTGGATTTGGCCCTTGCAGAGCAACAGAGGCACAAAAAACAAATACAAATGTATTTCAATTTTATCAGAAGCAGGAGGCTTACAAATGTTTAATCTACTTTTAAAAAAGTGTGCTATGGATGATAATTGGAACTGTTGACCAAGAAGTCCACCTTCTATGCTAGGCAAAATGACAGAAGCACTAACTATAGGAGGAGCTGGTAGTGACCCCTATATTTAGATTGCCATTTTTATGAAGGACAGAGAAACTCTATGCTTCTGTTTGCAGCAAGCGTTTGATTGGGTGTACACCCCCTGGGCTATTGAAGTGCCTTTTTAGCTCATCCCATGAAATTTCACTCAGATTTTGCTGAGCTATAAACTATTAAAAATCACTATTTCCCTTCTGTCACTTGTGTTTCTTGGGAGCATTTTGGCAGCCTGCTCAAATCACTGGCCATTGTAAGGCCAGGCTCATGTTGCCATGGCCAAATCTGCAACAACAAACACTGTGTACTTGGAACTACTAGGAGCTGCCAGATTATCTGTAGTGTTGGGGGATGGGTGAAAGAGAATTGGACTGGGCTCACCCATCAACCTGGACCGATCACATGATGCATTCCCCTTTCCTCTGGGGGCACCAGATGTAGCTCCCCCAATTCCCAAGGTGGAGGGAGGAGAAAGAGAGATGGGTCAAACTCCACGCTCAACCTATCCCATACCCAGCATGCAGCCCCAGGGGCCAGTCCTACCTCCTGGGGGCACCACATAAGGCAGAAGCTCCCCCAACTCCTGGAGTAGAGGAGAAAGAGGGCTGGACTGCACTCTCAATCAGCCCTCTGGAACTCAGCATCAGAATCTAGTAGTCCACCCCACCTCTGGGATAATAGCCTTCTCTTGCTGCCATCTACTGCAGTTAGTCCTATAGCTCAAATGGTAGCAGCCAGTGCTATGGAGCTGGAGGTTCAAGGTTGTATGATTTTCTGTGAGGCATAGCAGGCCTTTACACAACTTAATGAGTGTTTGTTACTGAAGTTCTTGAAATATTTCACTTCCTCTCTGTTTTGTGATTAGTGTTAAAGAAAGAATTGGAAAATGTTATTCAGTACAGAAAGTTGGTCAAGTCCAAGACTATCAAGGCAACAACCCAAGAGTCTCAGTTCTACAAGGAACTAAAGGTAACATTTACCAGAACTTTATTTTAGACTGGAGATAGCTGATGCGTAATGTATTCTACTTGGTTAGAGCTCAATATAACCTGGCTTTCCAGCTGACGCAGGGTGTAATAGGATACAAACTGACGGTTATGTCTCTGTGATGGCTACTTACTAGGGCTGGCTGGAAACCAACATTTCTGTTCCACAAAAATTCTTGAGATTTCAGAATCTAGTTTTGTTCTGATGCAGAACAAAAATGAGACCTTGTGAAAACTTTTTGCAAAAAAACCATAGAATCATAGGATTGGAAGGGACCTCGAGAAGTCATCTAGTCCAGTCCCCTGCACTCATGGCAGGATTAAGTATTAGCTAGACCATCCCTGACAGGTGTTTGTCTAACCTGCTCTTAAAAATCTCCAATGATGGAGATTCCACAACCTCCTTAGACAATTTATTCCAGTGCTTAACCACCCTGACAGTTAGGAAGTTTTTCCTAATGTCCAACCTAAACCTCCCTTGCTGCAATTTAAACCCATTGCTTCTTGTCCTATCATGAGAGAAGGAAGGGGAATGGAGGCTGCCCCAGAATAGCTGATAGGTTGGTGCCCAGGACACTCACCTGGGATGTGTGAAACCCAGATTCAAGACTCTACTTCTAATCCAGCAGGGCAGGAGTTTGACCCGGGGTCTCCCAAATTGCTGGTGAGTGTGGTAACCCCCTGACTATTGATTATGCTCACAGAGGGCTCTCTTTTCTGACTAGAAATTCCATCCTGGGCCTGAGAAACCTTCCCAAGACATTTTGGTTTTGATGAAAAGGCTCCACAGAGCTGCTACTTCCCTTCCCCATGCAGTTGGGTAGGGTATGGTGGCAGAGCCCTCCTCCTCCCGCACAATGCACATGGTGTAAAAACAGGAATAGACCTGGTAGAGTTTACTCCATCCCCAAATAGCAGGGAGACTGGCAGAGGGACTGATTTCCCATGTCACTGGCTTCTCCAGAAGCAATGCAACCACATGCTATCCCTTAGACTGGGCAGATTGAAGTGTCATCTTTTAGCCATTGATGAATACTAAGCTATTGTAATAATATACATTGTTTTAATAAGACTAATTAGAAGAGGACAGCTGTTATGAAACATCCTCAGTTTCAAAATTTAGATTTCTGTAGCCTTATTTCCAGCAGGTAACTTGGATATAAGTACATGCAACTTAAGCCATGCGTTTTTGATGCACTAAATCCTGTATGCACAAGTGTTAGAATGCAGCAACAGTGCATGCAGGTGCACATGCACAGTGGCTAATAAAACTCAAGCACAAATCCCCTAAAAATCAGGACCCTACAATTTTTAACTTGCATTTTTTACTTTAATTTTTTAATAGATTTAAGTCATCTCAGTGGACAAACTCCTGAGAGCTCTCAAATTCTGAAACTCTCTCATTGGCTTCATTAATCTGATATTTGTATGGAAATGCAGAAGATTGTGAGTAGGCTTATATTTTGCACATCTCACAGTCTTGGTGGCACATGGAAAATTTGACCTGCATTCTCTTTTTTGCTATCAATGAATCATCTGACTGCTGTCGAGTATTGCTTTCATACTGCATCCTTGTAGCTACTCAACATTGTGGGTTTTTTAAAATTTATTACAGGATCTAATTCAGAAGTATGAAGGACACCTTTCCCAATTGTCAAAAAGATGCGATGAAATGAAGAAGCTCTACAGTGACACACTGGTACATATTATATTAAAACATAATTGAAAGAAATCTACATTTTTAAAAAGCTGTTTTCTAAAAATGCACAAATTTCCATAAATGGAGCTCACACATGTTTTAGATACACTTCCCTCAGTACATATAGATTTAGGTGTAACTCTGGTAAGAAATAGCATATCCCATATTGTGTATAGATCAGTGGCAGAATGATTTGAATAAGCATTTGCCATTTCTTTTTTCTGAGGGTTTATAGCCTGAGTTTCACTGGTGCTGTGTACCTCCAGCTACTGTTGATGACAAGGTTCTCACCTTCAAAATTCAAACCATTATTATATAACAAACAGGGCTCATGGTAAACAAAATGAATAAATATTTAACACTTGCATAGACTTTTCATCTTAGACTTTAAGGTCAGAAGGGACCATTATGATCATCTAGTCTGACCTCCTGCACAATGCAGGCCTCAGAATCTCACTCACCCACTCCTGTAACAAACCCCTAACCTACGCCTGAGTTACTGAAGTCCTCAAATCGTGGTTTAAAGACCTCAAGGTGCAGAGAATCCTTCAGCAAGTGACCTGTGCCCCACGCTGCAGAGGAAGGCGAAAAACCTCCAGGGCCTCTGCCAATCTGCCCTGGAGGAAAATTCCTTCCCGACCCCAAATATGGCGATCAGCTAAACCCTGAGCATGTGGGCAAGACTCACCAGCCAGCACCCAGGAAAGAATTCTCTGTAGTAACTCAGATCCCACCCCATCTAACATCCCATCACAGACCATTGGGCATATTTACCTGCTAATGATCAAAGATCAATTAATCCCATCATACCATCCCCTCCATAAACTTATCAAGCTTAGTCTTGAAGCCAGATATGTCTTTTGCCCCCATTACTCCCCTTGGAAGGCTGTTCCAGAGCTTAACTCCTTAGAAACCTTTGTCTAATTTCAAGTCTAAACTTCCTAATGTCTTCAAGGAAGGTCTTTCCAAAACTTAGGTCATAACATCCACATGAAGTACATCAGGCTGTTATCCCAATTGTCCAGGAGAGGAAACTGAGGCAGAAACTCTAAAGCTTTGTCCACAATGACATTAAAAAATAATCTCCTGGCATCGTAGTATCACTGGCTCAGCTCCGCTGGCTGTAGCAATAGTGGTGTTATGCTGGAGGTTATTTCAGTGGCTGCCTGCCATCTTTGATCTGTAGGCTATCACAGACCTCACAAGCTGAGCATACCAGCTGCCTTTCATTTAGGTGAAAAGAGGAAGCAATTAAATGCCCTTTTCTTAGTGATAGCTGAAACAATAGAAGCCACAGTCCAAGGCACTAGACTGCATGCAAGCCCAGGACAGAGGCAGGACTGTGTGGGCTCAGAGGGTTCCCTGGGACTGATAATTTCAGGTGTGTGTGTGTGTGTGTGTGTGTGTGTGTGTGTGTGTGTGTGTGTGTGTGTGTGTGTGAGAGAGAGAGAGAGAGAGAAAAGCCAGGAGACCATGAGAGAAGCAGACAATGTGTCCTGAGCGGGAATAGAGATGGAGCTTCTTGGGCACAGGACTGGCTGGAAATCAAGCTTGGATTTCTGAACAAGGAAACTGCCTCCTGATTGTTCCTACTCTGTCAGGGAACCAACACTTTGTGTGCATTCATTTGTAAATAAACAGGCTTGCCCCAAAGAAATATCCGACTCTTACCAATTTCGCCTCCTAATGGAAACAGCCAGGTGAGTCCCTGAATATTGGCTAACAACTCAGGCCAAAGAAGCAGCAGTAGGAACACTGGTGACTACATGCTAACATTTTTACCACCATGACTGCTAGACTTGCTCCAAGCATGGTTAGAGGACAATGGTAGAAACACCTGCAGCCAGCCTACAGTAGCACTCCCACCATTTGCTAACACTGATTGAGTGATAACATTAGAAGATGTGTTTTTTTTTTTTTAAAGTGCCAGCCTCAATGAATTGCACATGACCACAGACAGGTCAGTATTAACAGTGGGAACAATAAGATCTTGTTCCCAGTCCTGTGCTCAGAAAACCAGGCCAACACCTCTAAATCTTTTTTGTTTTTAAAAAAATGGTTGTATAAAAATAGTTAACACTAAAAGTATGTTTCTTCCTGCTGTTCAACGTGGTGGTAGGCAAAATACTACAAAATATGACGACGTCTGGGTGACCTTGGGGAACCCTGTCTGAGCATCAGCAGAAGATTAAAGAGATGTTTGACCAGGAAAATGTAATTAGTAATGTTTTACTAGCAGTAACATTATAACAGAGTACAAAGGTTCCTCGGTGTCTCTTGTTACTTTTTAAAAACAGAACAGCCTCAACATAGTGTAACAAGTCAAATGTGAACTACAAGATATACACTAAGGATCCTATCCTGAGCCTGCAGCCAAAGACTGTGTAAAAAGAAAACAGTAGAGAAGTGGGGAAAGTAGGCAAGGATCCTTATCCTCAACTCAGAACTAGGGCTTGGATCACTCATGAATAGAGCTGGTCAGAGCATTTTCAGTGAAATTGCAGCAACAACAACTCTGAGGCTATAGCCTGGTGGTTAGGGCCACTGGCCTGGGATGTGAAAAAGCCAGATTCAAGTCCTTGCTCTGCTTGCTTCAAAGTGATCTGGGATGGAATACTGCTCTGAATCAGGAAGAGCAAGGACTTGCACCTAGGTCTTCCACCTAGGTTTTCCAGGTCCATGCCTTACCCAGCCTAGCATGCACCTCCCTGAATTGAAAAACCCAAGTTTTGATTGGAAAACAGACATTTTGACACAATTCCATTTTCGCAGAAACATTCAAAAGAATTTGGTTTTGTTCCAGTGCCGAAGGAAAACAAATTTTGAAACCTTGCAAGTTGCCGCAAAACAGAATTGTTGTCCTGCAGCCAGTCTACTCATGAAGCTGCACCATGTCACCCGGTCCAGCTGCTGCTGGGTGTGGACTGCTGCTCTGTGGCCCCACCATCTGGATTTACACTATACACATGCACCAACAAGCCATGCTAAGGTGGAGTGTGGAATCATCCCCTATAGGACCTCTTTGTCCCCCTTTCGCAGGAGACCCACAGGTTTCAAGCTGTCTTGTGGACAGAAGGTGCCTCAGGATTTGGTTTTATAATTATATTTCAATATTGTGAGTTTGGCTTAACTCCCTCAAACAGAAGGAAAGGAGTGCTCTTTTCTAGAGGGTCCTATTCCGGAACATGGGTTTACAGGACAGTGTCTGAAGAAAGCAGACAACTGTGTGTGTTTCCATGAATCCTATCCTATCAACTGAACAGCAATAGTACAGGGGATACATGTTCTGGAAATATCTTGAAGGTGCCAATAGAAACTACACTGCCTATAAAATAGACCCCCATAGGTCTATCTTTATTATTTCATTTCTACTTATGAAAGCAGTAATGACCTTAAGCACATGGCATTTCTGTAGTATTATGATAAACTGGGGATAATTGCCCATGGTGTAGCTGTGGGCTGTCAA
Organism: Chrysemys picta bellii; assembly: GCF_011386835.1. Classification (NCBI taxonomy): domain Eukaryota; kingdom Metazoa; phylum Chordata; order Testudines; family Emydidae; genus Chrysemys; species Chrysemys picta. Next base: position 42,630,339 of record NC_088803.1, on the reverse strand, counting down.
CTCCTCCCAGGTGGCTCTTCGCCCTAGGAAATGCCTCATTCATTATTGCTTAAATAACGGTACACGCCTGGTGTGTTGAGAAAGGCCTGCCAAAGACCAAAGGCTTCCAGCACCCAAGAGGTGCAGTTAGGAGCACAGTGTCAAAACTACTGAGCTGATACCAACCGATAATGTTTTGGGTGGTCCATGGTAGATGCTAGACCCATGGTTGCAAATAGGAATTTGATTATTGGAATGATAAAGTAGAGAGAGAGAGACAGGAAATTGTTAATTGGACAAGTAATATCTCCTTATTCAGATCATTCATTCTGTTTCTGTTGCAGCTTGTAATACTACTAGAATGCTATTCAGTCTTGGGAGGACTGTAGCTCTCAGTTATAGACAAGATAAAGCCTTGAAGAATCACACAATGCCTTTTTAAACTTCTCTTATTATGAATCTTTTGAGCCAGTTCTCTGGATTTCTCCTGATCTGTTAGAAAAGCCATTTCTAACATTATAGAGTCTTAACTTATTTGATGACATCGAGGAACTGCCCTTGAAAATGATGACAAACCTCCTTAATTAAACCCCAGTAAATGATTTGAAGTTAAGAACTGTCATAAGCCCTAAAGCCGGAGAACTGATACGAGGGCTGTAGTTGATCTGAGCCTTGAATCCCATACCTAGCTCTAGATTTTATAGTCTGGCTTCTTTAGCTTGTTGTTTTCTAATAGATTGCACATTGTGTGGATTATTTTTAGAGATGGTCAAAATTCTTCCCCCCGAAAACTGTTTTTTTTTTGGGGTGGAATTTGTGTTTTTAATTAAATGAAATTCTTCTAAGGGTATGTCTACACTACCCGCCGGATCGGTGGGTAGCAATCGATCCAGTGGGGGTCGATTTATTGCGTCTAGTCTAGATGCGATAAATCGATCCCCGAGTGCTCTCCCGTCGACTCGTGTACTCTACCTCCGTGAGAGGCGCAGGCAGAGTCGACGGGGGAGTGGCAGCAGTCGACTCATCGCAGTGAAGACACTGCGGCGAGTAGGTCTAAGTACGTCGACTTCAGCTACGTTATTCACATAGTTGAAGTTGCGTAACTTAGATTGATCCCCCTCTAGCCTAGACCAGGCCTCAGAGTGTCTGCTTTCCACAGAATTTTTTTTTATTTTTTTTTCATTAGAAAACCAAATGCCTGAAAACAGAAATATTTGGGTCAAAGCAGAAATGTCCCCATTTTCTTCTATGCACCAGGACTACGCCTCCTGTGATGAACCAGGTCCAGCAGCTCCCAGGATGTGCTGCTAGAGGGGAGAAAATGATGAATTGCAGGAGATGCAGTTTGACCAGGGTGCTGGGGCTATAGAAGATAATGGGAGCATGAGAAGAGCTATGTGAAGATGTGTTTTTTTTTTTTAAAGTTTGCTAGCAGCTAAAAAAAATGAAGAAAAATTTTGGTTCTGGTCTAACTGAAACTGAATTTTTTCAGAATTTCTGGTGACTCAAAATAAAAGAAATTCAGGTTGAACTAGCTGTGTCAAACTAGGTCAAACTAGTGTTTTTGTTTAACAAAAGGAAAGGAAATTAAGGGCTAGAGAAAGAAAACAAAGGACGAGGTAATGACACCCCTGCTTCTACTCAGTACCCTAGTGGTTAGGGAACTGATGTGGGAGACCCAGGGTTGAATTTGCATCTGGAGCAGGGAGTTGAACCCTTTCTCCCAGGAGAGTACCCTCACCACCAGACTGTAGGGTTTGTGTCCATCAACCTCTCTTGCTGAAGCTGTTCCATTTATTGCAAATAGTTACATATTAATTGGAGCAGGGACTGAAATCCAGTTCTGCCACCCACCCAGGTGAGTGCCCTAACCGCATGGCTTTAGAGCAGTGGTGGGCAACCTGTAGCCTGCAGGCCCATGAGGGTAAGCTGATTGTGGGCTGTGAGAAATTTTGCTGACGTTGACGATCCGCAGGCATGGCCCCCAGCAGCTCCCAATGGCCGTGGTTCGCTGTTCCTGGCCAATGGGAGTTGAGGCGGGCTGGGCCTGTGGACGGTCAATATCAGCAACATGTCTCGTGGCCCACAATCCGCTTACCCTCATGGGCCGCCTGTGGGCCACAGGTTGCCCACCACTGCTATAGAGTCATTCTCTGCCTCATTGTTCCTCACAGTGATTATTCAAGCATTTTACACAAAGTAGAACAGTTTCAGCAAGAGTCACTGAGAACTTTGCTGTTTTTATTTGAGCTGGAAGTGATTTGAATTTTGAAATTTATGATGAAATTCCATAATTTGAAAAAATAATCAAGAAAACTGTAGATAAGACTTTCAGTTATTCTTCTGTTTATTTTTACCAAATCTAGAGCTAGTCAATTTTAAAAAAATGATTTTTTCAAAATTTCAAATAAAAAGCAAAATAAGATTTCCTTTTTTTCCTGATTTCTCCCCTCTTTTTATGAACAGCTCTATTTTTTGTGGGTTGGCTGATTGATTTAATTAAAACATAGAATTAAAAATAGTCTTAACATTTAATGTGGTTACTGTGTAATCTGTTAAATTGCTATCCCTGGAACACAAAGTTCTACATTTAGCCAAATCATAGGTAACAGCTATATAATTTTAGCTACACTGCCCCCTCTGTATGTCTCAGTTGGGACATGAAAAAATCAGCGGGAGTGATAACTCAGTTTCCGCAGTTATTTAATCTCTTTTTTCTCAGTTGTCACTATGGTCCAGTGATCAGTTCTGATGATTTGTGGATGGACTTGGAATTTTGGTGATGTATGAATTGAAACCACAGAATAATACTAAATTGAGGGGAAGGATAATCTTGAGCTAACTGCAATGTACTGAGATGTGGGAGATCTGGATTCAGTTACCAGCTCTGCCAACGATTCTTGTATCACCTTGGGCAAGTCATTTAATCTTTCTGGGCTTGATCCTACACCATTAATGTCAATGGAAGTTTTTAGGATGAAGCCCTTTGTTCTGTATTACCCATCTGTAAAACTGGGGTAATTATACTTCCATTCTTTGACTTGTCATGTTAGATTTTAAGCTCTTTGTGGCAGGGACCACCTGTTATTGTATGTTTGCATGATGTCTGGTGGAGACCCGGTCTCAACTGTGGCCTTTAGATGTTCCTGTAATCGTAATACCAATAATAATGAATGCATTTAATCTTGGGCACTGATCATGAAAATCTTGGATGCTGTTCAAGCTAAACTTGGATAATGTTAAATATTTAGTATTTTTTCTCTTTCAAATTCACAGGTAAAATTTGGGGAATCACCAGATCAAGACTCTCAAGAGCTATTTGGCTGGATTTCTGCATTTATTAAGGAATTCAGGAAGGTCTCTGCAGACATTGTCATAAAGTCACCAATATAATGTTAAAGGAAAAGAACTTTTTCTTAAATTTTGTGTCATGGAACTTTGTTGCCTGGGGGCTTTTGGGGGTACTTAGATGGCATATAGAAATTGTACTTGCTCTCTGAGCAGGGGTGAATTTTGCCCTGTGTGGTATAGTTAAAGTAGATACTATACACTTACAAGGTTTTAAAATTTGCCCTTCAAAATCCCAGATTATCTATGTGCATCTTCCTGGTTTTGTTTCTAACTTTCTTACCAATGCATCTATTTTGGGGGCCAAAAATATTTTATCCACTGAAATGTCTATACACTGTGAGGGGAGAAAATCTCAGCATATTATAAATTCTCTTTTTAATACTTTTCTTTGATACCCAGTCTTTTGAGTGAATTTTATGGAGCCCTCCTGAGGAAAGAATAACTGTGTGGTGTTCTAATTTTTTATTCTTCTTACTGTAATTTTACTAAATAATGTATCATCTGCTTTGTAATGAAATGTGGACTCTTTACCCACAGAGGAAAACGTTTAGCAAAAATTCATGTTCATCTGCATCTATTACAGCCTGGCAACTAAGAATGAATAATGAGAAGAATGTAAGGCTGCATAATTTTTTCTTTTTTTTTAACAAAGCAGTACAATAAAATTGTGCTTTCTTTCATGACTAATGTTGTAGATTGAGGTGACATGCTATTGGAGTGACAGAAGAGCTTAGATTTTAGTTGGGTTGGCAGGCAGGGTACAACATCAGAAAAGCAGAATGAAAACTTGTCATGAGGCATCTAAGTAATGGATCCTGGGAAAGATCATCCATGATTTTCAACATGAAAAGCACTTTGGGTGCATTAGTTGGGAAAACTATGGTTTTGAATTTGAATAATTAGCAGAAGCCCAACAATTTACAGAAGGGGAAAAAAGCCTACAACTGTAAAAACAAACAAAAAAAAAAAAACAAAAAAAACCAACCCTTTGTCTTGCATATTGTAACCTTGAAAGGAGAAAAGTGGTACAAGCCCTTTATTGATTAGCCATTCTGTCTACCGGTGCTGAAAGCAATGTTGATTGAGAGAACTATGTTTCTCAACTTATTTTAGATCTAAAGGCCCAGTCCTGGAAGATGTTACTCACCTCTAGTGAAGTGCTGAATTTGACTTCAGCATCTAAGGCCTGGTGTACACTATGAGTTTAGGTCGAATTTAGCAGCGTTAAATTGAATTAAGCCTGGACACGTTCACACGGCTAAGTCCCTTTTTTCGGCTTAAAGGGCCCTTTAAACCGTTTTTTTTACTCCACCTCTGGCGAGGGGATTAACGATAAAATCTGCCTTAGCGGGTCGGAATTGGGGTAGTGTGAATGGAATTCGACGTTATTGGCCTCCGGGAGCTATCTCACAGTGCTTCATTGTGACCGCTCTGGACAGCACTCTCAACTCAGATGCACTGACTAGGTAGACAGGAAAAGCCCCGCGAACGTTTGAATTTCATTTCCTGTTTGCCCAGCATGGAGAGTACAGGTGACCACGCAGAGCTCATCAGCACAGGAAACCGTGATGGAGTCCCAGGATTGCAAAAGAGCTCCATCATGGACCGCACGGGAGGTACGGGATCTGCTCACCATATGGGGAGATGAATCAGTGCTAGCTGAACTCCGTAGCAGTAAACGAAATGGCAAAATATTAGAAAAGGTCTCCAAGGCCATGAAGGACAGAGGCCATAACAGGGATGCACAGCAGTGCCGCGTGAAAATTAAGGAGCTAAGGCAAGCCTACCACAAAGCCAGAGAGGCAAACGGAAGGTCCGGGACAGAGCCGCAAACACGCCGCTTCTATGCGGAGCTGCATGCCATGCTAGGGGGTGCAGCCACCACTACCCCAACTGTGTGCTTTGACTCCTTCAATGGAGAAACACACAGGGAAGTGGGTTCGGGGTACGAGGAAGATGAGGATGAAGATAATGTAGATAGCTCACAGCAGCAAGGAAGCGGAGAAACCGGTTTCCCCAACAGCCAGGATATGTTTATCACCCTGGACCTGGAACCAGTAACCCCCGAACTCACCCAAGGCGTGCTCCCAGACCCTGAGGGCACACAGGGAACCTCTGGTGAGTGTACCTTTGTAAATATTACACATGGTTTAAAAGCAAGCATGTTTAATGATTAATGATTAATTTGCCCTGGCAATCGCAGCAAGTACAGCTACCGGAAAAGTCTGTTAACGTGTATGGGGATGGAGTGGAAATCCTCCAGGGACATCTCCAGAAAGCTCTCCTTCATGTACTCCCAAAGCCTTTGCAAAAGGTTTCTGGGGAGGGCTGCCTTATCCCGTCCGCCATGATAGGACATTTTACCACGCCAGGCCAGTAGCACGTAGTCTGGAATCATTGCATAACAAAGTATGGCAGCATATGGTCCCGGTGTTTGCTGGCATGCAGACAACATCCATTCCTTATCGCTCTTTGTTATCCTCAGGAGAGTGATATCATTCACGGTCACCTGGTTGAAATGGGGTGATTTTATTAAGGGGACATTCAGAGGTGCCCGTTCCTGCTCTGCTGAACAGAAATGTTTCCCGCTGTTAGCCACGCGGTGGGGGGGAGGGGTGAAGATCATCCCCGAGAATTGGGTGTGGGGGGGAGGGGGGTTAGTTGGGTTTGTGCTGCATGTTAACCCGGAAACTGCAGCCCCTCCTTTTACATTGCAAACCCATTTTAAATGGCCAACCTAACGGGTGCTTGGTATGGGAAATGAGGGCGCTACTGTTTGAAACCATTCCCACATGTTAAGAAGGTTAAAAAAGCCAAAAGACTGTGGCTTACCATGGCTGCCTGCAAGCCGAAATCTGTTGCCTGGCACTGTGTGAGCGATCTCTCACACCAAACCGGCAGGCCCTCCATATAAGAGGAAAAATGCGACCTTGTAACGAAAGCACATGTGCTGTGTAATGTGAACAGCAAAATTTAACATGAAAGAGTGTACCCATTGTTCTCTAAAATGTGTCTTTTTTAACCACCTCTCCCTTCTCCTCCACCAGCTGCAAATGTTTCGCCTTCACAGAGGCTAGCGAAGATTAGAAGGAGAAAATGGCAGACTCGGGATGATATGTTCTCGGAGCTCCAGATGTCCTCCCAGGCTGACAGAGCACAGCAGAATGCGTGGAGGCAGTCAATGTCAGAGTGCAAAAAAGCACAATATGAACGAGAGGAGAGGTGGCGGGCTGAATCGAGGGATGAACAGAGCAAGTGGCGGGCTGAAGATGATAGGTGGCGTCAGCTTGCAGACAGAAGGCAAGAGTCAATGCTCCGGCTGCTGGAGCATCAAACTGATATGCTCCAGCGTATGGTTGAGCTGCAGGAAAGGCAGCAAGAGCAGAGACCGCCGTTACAGCCCCTGTGTAACCAACAGCCCTCCTCCCCAAGTTCCATAGCCTCCTCACCCAGACGCCCAAGAACACGGTGGGGTGGCCTCTGGCCACCCAGTCACTCCACCCCAGATGATTGCCCGAGCATCAGAAGCCTGGCCTTCAATAAAAGTTAAAGTTTTAAACTGCAGTGTGTCCTTTTCCTTCCCTCCTCCCCCACCCATCCTGGGCTACCTTGGCAATTATCCCCCTAGTTGTGTGATGAATTAATAAAGAATGCATGAATGTGAAGTAACAATGACTTTATTGCCTCTGCAAGTGGTGCTCGAGGGGGGGAGGGGACAGTGGGGTGGTTTGTTTATAGGGAAGTAGAGTGAACCGGGTGGGGGGGGGCGGAGGGTTCATCAAGGAGAAACAAACAGAAGTTTCACATTGTAGCCTGGCCAGTCACAAAACTCGTTTTCAAAGCTTCTCTGATGCGCACCGTGCCCTGCTGTGCTCTTCTAACTGCCTCGGTGTCTCGCTGCGCGTAATCAGCGGCCAGGCGATTTGCCTCAACCTCCAACCCCGCCATAAATGTCTCCCCCTTACTCTCACAGATATTGTGGAGCGCACAGCAAGCAGCAATAACAATGGGGATATTCTTTTCGCTGAGGTCTGAGCGAGTCAGTAAGCTGTGCCAGCGCGCTTTTAAACGTCCAAATGCACATTCCACCACCATTTGGCACTTGCTCAGCCTGTAGTTGAACAGGTCCTGAGTACTGTCCAGGCTGCCTGTGTACGGCTTCCTGAGCCATGGCATTAAGGAGTAGTCTGGGTCCCCAAGGATCACAATAGGCATTTCAACATCCCCAACGGTTATTTTCTGGTCCGGGAAGAAAGTCCCTTCCTCCAGCTTTCGAAACAGAGCAGAGTGCCTGAAGACGCGAGCATCATGTACCTTTCCCGGCCATCCCACGTTGATGTTGGTGAAACATCCCTTGTGATCCACCAGGGCTAGCAGCAGCATTGAAAAATACCCCTTGCGGTTTATGTACTTGGTGGCTTGGTGCTCCAGTGACAAGATAGGGATATGGGTTCCGTCTATCGCCCCACCACAGTTTGGGAATCCCATTGCAGCAAAGCCATCCACTATGGCCTGTACATTTCCCAGAGTCACTACCCTTGATATCAGCAGGTCTTTGATTGCCCTGGCAACTTGGATCACAGCAGCCCCCACAGTAGATTTTCCCACTCCAAATTGATTCCCGACTGACCGGTAGCTGTCTGGCGTTGCAAGCTTCCACAGGGCTATCGCCACTCGCTTCTCAACTGTGAGGGCTGCTCTCATCCTGGTATTCTGGCGCTTCAGGGCAGGGGAAAGCAAGTCACAAAGTTCCATGAAAGTGCCCTTACACATGCGAAAGTTTCGCAGCCACTGGGAATCGTCCCACACCTGCAACATGATGCGGTCCCACCAGTCTGTGCTTGTTTCCCGGGCCCGGAATCGGCGTTCCATGGCATGAACCTGCCCCAGTAACACCATGATTTGCACATTGCTGGGGCCTGTGCCTTGTGAGAGGTCTATGTCCATGTCAATTTCCTCATCACTCTTGTCGCCGTGCTGCAATCGCCTCCTCGGCTGGTCCTGGTTTTGCTTTGGCATGTCCTGGCTCTGCATATACTCCAGGACAATGCGAGTGGTGTTCATAGTGCTCATAATTGCCGCGGTGATCTGAGCGGGCTCCATGATCCCAGTGCTATGGCGTCTGGTCTGAAAAAAGGCACAAAACTAGTATCTGACGGACGGAGGGAGGGAAGGAGGGGTGAGTGATGACATGGCGTACAGGTACAGAGAATTAAAATCAACAAAGGTGGCTGTGCATCAGGGAGAAACACAAACAACTGTCACACAGAATGGCCCCCCCAAAGATTGAACTCAAAACCCTCGGTTTAGCAGGCCGTTGATTTCACAGAAGGAGGGGGAAGCAAATGAATACAGAACAAAGCTATTTTTTACATCTTAAGCTGGCAGTCGACGGTGCAGCATGACTGATAGCCCTCGGCATCTTCTGGGTGCTTGGCAGAAAATACTGGGCGCTTGGCAGAAAATAGCATACTATGACTGATAGCCATCATCGTCATTGGGAAGGCAGCGACTGGGGGACATATGGAGTTTCAGCCACTGCAGTACAACGACGACGGATACCAGTCGTAATACACCATCTTCTACCAAAAGGCAAGGGGCTGCTGCTGTGTAGCAATGCAGCCCCACGTCTGCCAGCACCCAGATAGCCGATGAAGGCTACCAGTCATACTGCACCGTCTACTGCCAAAAGGCAATTAGCTGCTGCTGTGTAGCAATGCAGTACCACGCCTGCCGGCACCCAGATGACATATGGTGACGGTGAGCTGAGCTGAGCGGGCTCCATGCTTGGCGTGGTATGTTGTCTGAACAGGTGACCCAGGTAAAAAGGCGCGAATCGATTGTCTGCTGTTGCTCTGACGGAGGGGGAGGTGCCTGACGACATGTACCTAGAACCCGCCGCGACACTGTTTTGCATCATTCAGGCATTGGGATCTCAACCCACAATTCCAATGGGCGGTGGAGACTGCGGGAACTGTGGGATAGCTACCCGTAGTGCAACGCTCCGGAAGTCGACGCTAGCCTCGGTACTGTGGATGCGGTCCGCCAACTTAATGCACTTAGAGCATTTTATGTGGGGACACACACAATCGGCTGTATACAACCGATTTCTATAAAACCGGCTTCTATAAATTCAACCTAATTTCGTAGTGTAGACATACCTTAAGGCACTTACAGCCTGCAAACACACACTTGCTTAGCTTTTGGCATGTCATTTGTCCTTTTGAAGACCTATTGTCTGGGACTACTCATGCTTAAAGTTAAGAACAGGTAAAAGGATTTTCAGGAGATGGGGATTAACAGCGAAGGTTTGAAACACTCCATCCCCCGCAAGGAATAGGAACATGATCCTAGGGGAAAAAATCTACAAACATATGTGCTACATTTTACTCAGATCAGCATTAGGGCACTGCAGTTAGGTTGATGTTGGAGTCAGTGGGACTTAAGCATGTTGCTTAAATGCGTTGCTGAATTGGGGCTAGATCTGTTTCCTCTACATAAGGCAACCCCTTGTCATTTTTATGCATCTCCACTATTATTGTTCACATATTCTATAATCAACAATATGCTGTTATTACAGCCACATGGTTTGCTGTGGAGCATTAAATTCCCAAATCTGAATTGTCTTCATTTATATGTGAATCAGGTAAAATAACCCTGAATACAATTGCCATTTCCATGGTATCCAGATCCCCGCGTACCTGAACAGCATCCGTGATGGTCATGATAATTTTCATGTTTTTCTTCCATTAAGTTAGCAAATAGTTTTCTTTTTGAGAGATGCTCCACCCCCCCACCCCCGCAATAGCCGTTTTTGTTAGAAATAATAACAGCTTTCACTTGTTTTGTGTCTCAGTTGGCATGGTCTCTTCCAATTAAAAAAAATCATACTCTGTAGTCAATATCTACGTCTTTGTGTGAATATCCTAGAGCATTAATTAAAAAAAATAATATCCAAGTACTTCATTGGCAAGGTGTTCTAGCCCCCATAGAGGGAATGAAGCTTTTTTTCCTGAGTGGAATTTGATATGAAGACATGTTTCAATTTTCTCTAACAGGCTACTACATCAGTGGCCAGGTGTTTCAGAGCTCTCCCTGATTTAACTTCAGAAATCCCTTCCTCCTCCACTGCCTTCTTTATTGACTTTGCATCTGCAGTTTTTTAATGTCTGCTGAAGTATTGCAATAATTTAAGACTTACTTGTAAAGGTAAAGAACTGCCACATCCTTGCCCTCATTTGCTTTTCTGATGACATACTGATCGTGGTTAGGCATTCCTGGCTATTTTGAGCATTTCTAAGTCTTAAGGACTCCTAATCTTTGAGATCATAGAAGATGACTTCCATATGATTCTGAGAGTCCATTCCTGCCAATCCTTATTCGTGAAAGTAGTCCTCCTTCATGTGACCCCTTTTATACAAACATGTCACCAATGGCAGGAAATGCAGACTGCTTCTTGCTAACAAAACTAGAAATGTTGCCCTGCAAATATATAGTGTAAACACAAATACGATATGGGTTATGAACGTTCTTAGATTGTTCTGAGCGTAACACCTTACTAGTCAGAAATGTATGCTAGCCTTTTAGTTTGACTTACTACAATTCAAATATAAATGCAAATTGTGGCAGAAGGGAAATTATATCAAAAAGAATCAAACCCTGGGACCTCTAAAAGAGAGCATACTGTGCCCTTGCTGTAGAGCATAAAGAGGCTGGTGAGTATTCCTAGAAAATGCTTACTTCCTTATGCAAAAAGGCACGGCTGCTGATGCCTCAGCAGAACCACAAACCAACTTCAAGCTGCTCACTTAAAAAAAGAATACGTCAGCAAAAAATCCAATCCAAGCGCTGATTCTGCATAGTGCTGAGTGGCATAAATTCAAATGGTGAAATTCTGGGTGAAATCCTACCCCACTGCAGTCAATGGAAGTTTTGCCATTGACTTCAATGGGACCAAGATTGACCGTAAGTTAATTTCCTAACTGCCAGAATGCTTACCGGTAATAAGAAGCTCTATTGCCAAAAGTTCTGCTGATCAAATAAATTCAAACGTCCATTCTTTCAATATTACTGGTTGTTGTCTGTAATTAGAACCAGCCATGATGCTATGAAGCTGAATAGTCTATTTCGTTCAAGGAACTTCTAACAAACAAGGAGCCTCTTCTTGGAAATCCCTTCCTCCTACTCCTGCACCTTAGTTCTTACTCACATATGTGCGGCCCATGTATGTGAAACAGTTTGCAGCACTGAGCCCGGGCAGTGGACTTTGAAAACAGTTACATTAATGTAGCTGACACTACATAAATATGCTCTAGGAACATTACTGCACCTCTTTTTGAAGCAAAATAAAATGAAATGACTGGAGTTGTACTCTGAATAACTATACTGTAATTGAAAATGCCTCTGCTGCTGTTTTTCATTTATACCTTACACTTACAGGGGGAAATGCCTGCCTCTGCAGGGGTGTAAGCAGGCCTTGTGCTGGCTGCATGCCCAGGGGTGAATTTCACCCATGAATTTGATTTCTGTCAAGGACAGTCAGCAACAATTAAGTTATGAAAAACTCCCACAAGATAGTAAACCTGGTTTTACAAGCTTTTTTACAACTGGGGCAAATGAGACACATACAGACTAATGTCCAGATTTCCAAATTTGTGCATGCAATATGGGCTCTCTGTATGCGTATAGGTATATGAAAGTCTGAGACTAAGTGACTTGCTTAGGGATATACAGCTAGCAAGTAGCGGAGCCGGGAAAAGAATCTAGGAATTCTGATTTCCAATTCCAAGCATTGACTCCTCTGTGATCATCCCCTATAGATGTTTGGGTTTATCAGTTATTTCAGTTGTTTTCCATCTTTATATCACACAGTGCCTTAACACACTGCTTAAAAAATGCACTTAAAATAAAATAAAAAACACATAGGATAAAATATAAGGCCTGGCTTGACAAAGCCCTGGCTAAGATAATTTAGTTGGGTTGGTCCTGCTTTGAGCAGGGGGTTGGACTAGATAACCTCGTGAGGTTTCTTCCAACCCTAATCTTCTATGATTCTATGATTAAATATTGCAGTGTTTACTCAGGCAAAACTCTCTGTGTAGCTAATTTAAATTTTGCCTGAGAAATGACTTCAGAAAACACAAAAGTGATTTAAAATAGAAATTTGTTTGACTCTTCAATGGTTCTTCAAAGCATTAACTCCAGTCATCTAGTAACAGTCTGTCATTAATGCTGAAATTGAACTTTGTTATTTGGAGCCTTGCTATTTAAAACAACCCGACGTCTTACTTTGTTGTCAGGAATTAAGCTGATTAAGAATATTAAAAACAAACAACCCCTTTTTTACTATGGATGTCATGATCTTGCCCTACCAAAGGACAAGAATAAACTCTGTATTAAAGTACAATTGTTATTGCATTTGATGGCGTAACCACGTAGAATCTTCAATGTGTTGAGCTAACTGCCTCTTTTCTGCCATCTTTGGACATATAACGGTTGTAGAGGGCCTAATTGTGGCCACTTCAGTGCATTTGCAAAAAGGGCGAGAGAGAATACCCCCGGCATACTCACACAGAAGGTAGCTGTGACTTGTCTGAAGGCCTGCAGAGAGCAAAAAGGGGGGAGGGATCTAGTGCTGTCTACCTCTGGATGCTTGTATATGCTTTAGCCCTTCCTGATTTAGAGTAGAACCAAGCATAGAAATATTATATTATCACCAGAAAGTCTGTTTCTGAATGATTTACAAGACGCGTTGAAATCATTCAAGAAACTCTGTTCTCTGAAGTTTTTAAATCTTATTTAGGCCACTGGGGTTCAGATAATTCCTTAGCAGCATCAGACATGCTGGGCATGTCCTATACAAACCTTCTAAGCACCATCGGAGTTAAATAGTTAAATAGCCAAGCTGAAGTCAATGGGACGTTTTTGATTGCCTTTAACAGAGCCAGGATTTCCTCCTGTAAATCCAATGCAGGTATCCTCAAAAACACTCACAATTTGGATTTGGTCCTCTACTCCTTTCTTTCTTGAGTAGTTTGTCTTTACTATTTGGGTATCCCCATAAAATACACCAGTAACTATTGTATCATCTGTATTTCAATAAATCTTAAGACAGACGTTTTAAGAGAAGAAAAATGACAAGGGTATATCAGTAGACAAAGATGTCTATTCTCTGAATGATAGAAATTAGTGATTTTGATGGACAGTATTTGAATGAATGGAAACATTACACTACTTAACTGCTAGATGAATTTATTGTTTTCCTCCTTTCCCCTTTTAAAAGCATTTATTTTCACAGTTTAAATAACAGATATTTGTTGTACTTGACAGCTTTTTCTTTGAACTAGAAAGGATTGCATGAAAATTACAGAATGGATGATTTGGTAAAATTATCCAAAGGTTATGGAAAATTGCTGTTAAATTGCTATTCTTTTTTTCATCTCAGCAGGGGCTGTAGTTAAGTAACAGGGGAAGCATCCTACGCTATATATAGTTAATTTGGTAGTGTTTGGGGGACCTCTGAGATGAATCTGTCCTCCTTGAAATTCCTCCTCCAAACTCACTTCTTCAAAGCCTTTCACTGCTGTTCTCTCCAGTACAGTATGTCTCCATTAGAGTGGCTGATCGTTGTTTGTATTGTGGTGGTCTGAATTTGATTGTAAATTCTTTGCTCCAAGGACATTTACCGCTGGTCTGTTTGTAAAGTGCTACAAATACTTACAGTAGTCTATAAATAATAATGAAAAAGAGTAATAATGAAAAATGATTGGAATTTATTTGAGTTTATAGACTGGAATAGCAAGACATGTTAGGAACACGGTTTATCTAATGTATTGCCGATGCACTATTTAAATGCTAAAATGATTTAGGAACAAAGATAGAAAAATACCTTTTATAATCTTTTACCAAGAAAATGATATATGCACAGTACAGGGGAAAAGCAGCACACATGGCACCGTGCCTTATTCAGTGTGGTAAAATAGTGCGCAGCTGCTAAATAATATGGACGTTCCTAGCATGATCTTCTTAATATTTAATTCAATCCTCAGAATCTGTGTACCCTTTTTTTCATCCATGACGCATCATATACTTTAACAGGGATAAATCAAAATGCTGTCTTATATTCTAATTTTTAACTGCTGCTTTCTGTGAAAAAAGCAAAAATTGTAAGTGATCCACACTGCTCTTCTTGCCAAAGTCCTTATATCAGTAGAGGAGTTTTGAAAGTTTGTAGGGGGAGCCTATGGATGGAAAGCTCAAATATGCATAATATTTGCCTTGGCACTAAATGAAAGGTATTCTTTTCTATTAGTATTCTGTCCTAGTGATATGCAGGGCTGCCAGTGTTGAGGCCTACCAGAGGCTAAAAAAACATGAAAAAAAAAAATCTCACAGTGTTTTGCTTTCATAAAAAGTCATTACAATATTTGACCAGATGACTCTCACTTTCTATTTGCTACAAAGTTTCGGCTACTTCTTATTATTTATTATTTTAGTCCAAAAATGTTGCTAACATATTGGCTGAAAATGATTACTGTAAATAAGAAGATGTAAAAAAGGAGAGTGATCAGTTGTGAATACGAAAGACACCTGCTCCATAACTTACCAATTGCTAAAGCAAGTTAATATTTGCTAGAAAAAATCACTCTAACACACTACTTAGGTTGTGAGCACTTTGGGGTGGAGGCCATCTTCTTGCTCTGTATTGTACAGCACCTAGCACAACAGAATCCTAGTCCATGATGGAGCGCCTATAAATACAAATGACACATTATCATATAGTGCATTACTAGCCTCAATGCTTTAAAAAATAGATTGAGTCACAAAGCTTAAGGCCAGAAGGGACCACCAGATTATGGGCTAGTCTACACTAGAAGCACATACTTAATATGAACAACCATTTCAGAGTCTATAGTTATTGACCTTACAAATAGTGAACTATGTAAATTAGAGAGAAATTTAGCTGAAATATTTTGAATATCTCAAATTTAAATTTAAAAATATCTCAAATTATTTATGAACTTTCCGCAAACAGGAAAAAATGATGAAAGTCTTCTTTCAATGATGAATGACTTCATTTATTTGTTGCATTTGTTATTTGTTGTTCACTAAGGTCTTAAAGCCAGGAGGAAATAAGTCACAAACTGCTCTCAGTTACATGAATGTAAATCCAAAATAATTCTATTGGTGTCACTATAACCAGTATAAATCTGGAGTACTTCCAGTGACACCAGTGGAGTAACTCCAGATTGACAGTGGCATACGTGATAGCAGAATTTGGCCCAAAGTATTAAGATATGTTTAGCACTCCTTGGTGTGTTTGAGGTGGTTACTGGATCTGTGAAGATAGCTGTGGTGATCTGTGGATTTCTTGTATATAGTTTTCTGTAGGGTTCCATTGCTGAAGCTGATTGTGGTGTCCTGGAAGTTGATGCTGGTGTGGGAGTGTTCGAGAGAGAGAGTTTAATGGATGGGTGGTGGTTGTTGAAATTGTGGTGGAAATCTGTGAGGGAGTTTAGGTCATTTGTCCAGAGGATGAAAATATCATCGGTGTATCTCAGGTATATCATTAATTTTTCTGGTGCATTTGTCCAGAAACCCTTCTTCAACGTGGCCAATGAAGATGTTGGCATACTGAGAAGCCATCCTAGTACCCAGGGCTGTTCCTATGGTTTGGACAAAGTGTTTGTTGTTGAATGTAAAATTGTTATGGGTGAGGATGAAATGGATGAGTTTGGAGATGTGTTTGGGGCAGATATCTGAGTGTTGTTATCCATTGTCTTGTAGATATTTGAGGCAGTGATGCCATCATCATGAGTGATGTTGGCTTATAGGGAAGTAACCTGTATGGTGGCAAGGATGGTATTCTGAGGGAGGTTGTTAATATTGCAGAATTTCTGGAGGAAGTTGCTTGTGTATTTATGGACTTTTTAAAAGAACCATTAAGCTCATAATTAGTCAGTTGAATTAGTTTTGGATTCCGCCAACAAAATGTTTATCTAGCTAAGAACCACAGGGCCAGCTGTCTAAAAGACAAGTTAGTTTGTACAAGAGCCAACAGACAGATAGGGAAAGAGCCAAATCTGTCAGTAGTCTAGTTAGCTTGAGAGTCTGTCAGCCAGTAAAGCAATGAGCCATTTAGAAAAGGAGCCATCACATTGTATTTTAGAGCCACCATCTACATTCTTACATCTCCACCTTCCATTCTTATATCTATAGCCCTCTGTTCACCACCAAAAAATCTAATTTTATATGGCTGCCCATTATCTTAAAATCAACAAATTCTGATGGATAGCTAGAACAAAAGAGAGACCATTAAGCCTATAAGGTGACTAAGTAGACAAGCAACCAGCTATGTAAAAAATGAAGTTAAAAATTCAGCAACTCCAGAAAGCTACAGATTGATAGAAGAAAAAGTGTTATAAAGATAAAGTAAGTGTAGTTAGAAAAAGGTAAAAGGAAGTAAGGCTTCAGTTATCCAGAGATAAGCAGGATTCTTAGGACCTCTGGGAATAAATTAGCACTTCAGAATACAGAGAAGAAATTTGGGGTGGATTCCTTGTCCCTGTTGTAAGCCAAAGAAAGTCATTATTCAAAGTTACATGTATTTCCCTAGTGATCTGGAATAGACTGTGTGGAGTATTGACACAAGCTATATTTAATGTAAGGTTACAAGCCAACTTGTGAGAAAGATTTTAAAGTTAAGTCTGGCATTCCATCCTTAGCTCATTCCTTTCCATCTGAGTATTGAAGCATGCCCTATCTGGCAGAGAAAAATCATTGTGCAAAAGGGCTCTAAAGTACCATTGGTTTTAATTAAAGATGGGTGATGGCCTTTCTCTCTCTATATAAAAAATTTGCTTAGTCTTACTGACTTTCCATTACTGTAATATTGTTGCTATTAATTTCCTTTTTTTAAGGGAGAAAAAACTCCCTGCTAGAGGGAGCTATGAGATTAAGCAACTCCCTGCCAGATGAAATAAGAATGACCACTAACTTTGTTGCTTCAAAACTAAAAGCAAACTCCATCTTTTCAATTTAGTCTTCCCATGGCATCTCCATCAGAGATACCACATTTCATACAGTTACTAAACCCCCTCCACCCCCCCAAACCAGCAACCTACAATTACCGATAACTTTTAAGCTTGCTCCCTACCGGCTGGGCTGGAAGCAAGAGAGTATCTTTGTCTTTTGCTTCTTGTAGGAGTGATTGCAATACCATGGTAATAGGTGCTCAAATAAGCACTTTCATAGATAGGTATAGGAGGATGGATTATGCTAATAGCTGTTTGTTAACTAAATAGATCATTATGGGAATACGTTCAATGTTCTAGAATATCAAAGGCTGTGACCCAGCTAGCAGCTCTGCACAAATAGGCCCCTCGTGCTGACATGGAGTCCCTTTGCAGTCAGTAGGGCTTCGTATGAGCAGGGCCGGCTCCAGCGGCAAAAAAAAAAAAAAAAGCCGCTTCATTCTTCGGTGGCAATTCGGCGGCAGGTCCTATCCTCCGAGAGGGACTGAGGGACCCACCACCGAATTGCCTCCGAAGAGCCAGACATGTCGCCCCTTTCCGTTGGCTGCCTCAGGCACCTGCTTGCTGCGTTGGTGCCTGGAGCCGGCCCTGAGTATGAGTGCAGGAGTCTGCTTGCATAGAACTACTTCCAGGATGAAGGTCAAAGGTAACAAAGGCCCAATTCTGAAACTTGGGAATGTAAATTAGTGTGTCCACTTCCACATTTAGATGGGCTGATTAGTTCTTAGGCACCCAAATATCTATTTTAACTGCCACCAGGAGTGCCAGATTGGTGGGTCTTGGTGCCATGAGCAAATATTTAAATAATAAAGCGTTTGCCTTGTTTTGTTGATGATATTGATATTATATCTGCTTTTGCACTGCCAAGTGCACTAGTATCAACGTTTTCTTAACCTGATTAGTATTTTTTCCTGGAGGGAAACATTAAAAAAATCAGAAAGCATCATGTTGCATTTTGACTTTTACTTCACATTACTGTTCTGCACTAGAGTTTTCTGGATGACCTCTCCACTGTTTTGCCTGGGGCCGGGGAAACGTTAGAGGTACCGTTTTCCCTTCAATTATTGAGCTTTGCTGCCATGTGGGAATTTTTTTTGGTCCTCTATTCTGCTGCTTTCTCCTCTTTCCCCTTTTTCCACCCTGCAGGTGGGATATTATTAAAAACAAGATTTTAGTTCTGTTCCAGAGCTCTTGAATTTGTCTTATTCAATAATGTTACTTGGGTCATCAATATCTCATTTTTCCTTTTATTAGCAGAGTACTTTATTGAAACCTTATTAGTGTGTTTCTATTTTTAACTGGAAATAAAACTCCTCGCTGTGATTTTATCAGATTTGATAAGATAAATAATCCTGAGGTTCTTCTGTACTGGGCTGAAAACTCTGAAGGAAAACCCAGGTATTGAAGGAAGTGGTGGTTGATACTTTTTACTCTGAGTCAATATACTATCAATGACATGAAATACCACTCATAATAATGAGCTGTTACAGGGCCTGATCCAATGGCCATTGAAGTCAATAGCACATTATAGCCAGAGATCTCTAAGTGCTTCATATAGCCAGGTAAGTTCTATCAGAACCATTTTACAGATGAGGAAACGGAGGGGACATGTCTAAGGTCACACACACACAAGTTGTCAGAGCCAGGAATAGAACCCAGGGCTTTAACAGCCTAGCCACTAGACCACACCACCTCCAGTGTCTGTAACAGCCCTGATGATGCCAGAGGTGCCATCTTTCAAGTGAAATATGAAACTGAAGTTAGATGTCTCACTATTTGTTCACAGAATGACAGCAACTGATAAGGGCTTTAAAGTCAATTATTAGTATTTTTCTTATTTGGAATTTACTGTGCAAATTGAGAGACAGTTTTAGTCATATTTTGTTACATTTTTGGATGATTCTTCCAGAATAGATTGTGAGCTGAAGCACTTTGTTTATGAAAAGTTTGATTTTTAAACAAGTTAGGCATATAGCTGTGCATGCAAAAAGTATATCCAATTATGTTCCTAATTTGCATTCATATTTACTACAATTAAGTAGTGAAATTAGATAACTGCACACACAAATGGCCATAATTAGTTATCTGCATGATCAGCTACTGATTTGCATGTGCAATCAAGATACCTGCATGCACAAAACATGTGCACAATTAAAAAAAAAATTAGACCAGTACAGCCTACTTTTCAGCATGGGTGGAATTTCGGGGGGCATGGGAGGGCATAGCCCCCCTGCAACTATATATATATACTGTTAGTGTGGGAGGCATAATTTAAAGGTTCAGCTGCCCCCTGTACAGCTTGAGTCAGTTTCCCCCCCCCCCACAGCAGGCCCCCTCCCACCCTCAAGGCATGTGGTGCTGCCATGTCTGACTGGGAAGTGGTCAGCGATGAGGAGTCCCATGCCAGGAGCCAGCCAGCAGCCCCCCCACAGGCGGAGTGGTGTCAGGTGCCAGAAGGTGAAGCAGAGCCGCCGGGTGGAGGGTGAGGAGAAGAGGCCGGCCCCAAGAGGTGGCAGTTCCCAGCGCAGCTGGAGGAGGTTGGAGGGTTCATGGCCATTCCTGCTCCAAGCCGCCACACCTTGTGATCTGTGGCTATTGGGCCCCCTGGACCGGGACTCGGCGGTGCTGCTCTGTTTCTGCCTGGACAATGCTGTGATCAGGTAATGGCTGGGCCTGGCCTCTGCCTGGCACTGGCAGCCAGGGCCCCCGGGCCCTTCCCTCATTCCTGGGCAAGGGGTGCCTGTGAGGCACCCCAGGTTGCTGGGTGGGTGACTGGGGCAGAGCTGCCAGGTGATGAGCTCAAGGCACTCAACGGGCTGCTGAGGTGGAGGGTGTCAGTGGGGGCTGGCTGTGGCAGTGGCTTGTAGCATAGCTTGTCCGGTCTCCATGGTCCCTTGACTGGCTTGGCTCTGCCAGCTGCTGTGCAGGGAGGGGGGTCTGGTGGCACCATGTGACCGAGCGTGGGGCAAGCTCTAAATCAGCAAGGAAAACCATACACAGTAGTGAGGCAGCCTCACTCCCCGAGCCCCTGGAGGCTGCATGGTTTCCAGCCAGGCCTTTTGAAGCCCTGCCCCCCAGCTGGGGGCGCCTGTGCATTAACCACACCATGGTCCTGCTTAAATCCCCCCCGGGTCCATGTGCGAGACCTGAACAAACACCGGGGCAGGTGCCTGGCCCCACAGACCAGTGGCGACCCTATGGCAGGCCCAGCTCTGCAAGCCTTGGGTAGGCATGGAATTCGCACCCCTCCCCCCCGGATGCACTCCCCATTGGCCTGGCTGGAGCTGTCCCCCCCCAATATAGAAGGTAAATTATGTCTATGCTTTTCAGACCAACCTTAACCCAGCTTCCCTTTTTGTGCCTGCATGTCTCTATCTGATTAGGTATTTAGACATCCAAGGTGAGATATGCTAAATCTGAAAATTGTGGTTGCAAAATTGAGCCTCCAAATATTTGTGCCTGCAAGTTGCAGGTTCAGAAAAGGAAAAGGAAACCAACTTTTTAAAAGTTGGATCATATTTTATCTTCCTCACTCTCTTATTTCTCATGATGGCTTTACTTATGTTGACTAGTACAATAAACAAGGTTTCATTTCTGTCCTCCCTTTTTCCTATTTCTGATCTCTCCACTTGAGCTGGTCAAAATTTTCTCAATTTGATTTTTTCCAATGGAAATTATTGTTGACATTTTTTATTTTGAATAGAAAAATGAAGACATTTTCATATTTTTTCAATATTTGGAAATTTTTGATAGAATTTTCAAATTTTTCAAAATTTTGAAATTTCAGAATGTAAAAATAGTATTCTTTTTGAAAAAAACCACAACTTTTTCACTTCATTTTTGACTAGTTCTGTATGCACCTGAACTACAACATTGTTTTTGGCATGAAGTAGATAACCTTTTCGCAGGACTGGTGAAATGATATGGAATAAAATTGTAAATTTTTTTTGCATGTGCATAATTTCACAGATTTTTTTTTTACTGTTTTCACACAGCATTAGTATTTGGCAAAAGAATCCACTACACAGATGTTGCCATGTGGTAAGAACCTTTTAGCTGCAGACTTTCTACATAAAGAGCAATATTTTGGTATGAGTCTTCTTCATCTCTTTTTGTTCTTGTCTTTACTGCTTCTGGCTCTTCTCAATTTGAATGTCCTATTCATCTCTGTCAGTGTCCGGTTAAGGAGAAGGTATCCACATGCAGTCTGAAAACAACACTAAGACTTCTTTAAATCTGAGTCCTGCTTTCTGTAGTTTATGAAGAATGACATTTATTCCTGAATGGTTATTAAAGTTCAGGAGTCTAAAATCTAAGCATTTTATATGCTCATGGCTTTTCAAAGACTTTGCAAACAATCGTGGACTTAATGTCCCATTGACTTCAATACACCAGCATGTTTTCCTAAAACACTGCTCCACCGTGTTTGCCCTGAAAACACGGTTCAGCGGATGGCGAGTTTTTCAGACTTAGGAAGGTTTCTCAGCAAATCCTTTTTAAGACTCCTGAAAGGCTTCTTGTTTCTTGAACCCTTTTATTTTGTCTTTTTGTCACAAGACGGTAGCCAGCTTCTGCTTGCAAACTGAGCTGAGCCAAAAAACCTGTCAGTTTCCCAACCATCCTGCTCAACACAATGGCATCAAATCTTCCACATGTGAATCAAAATCCAATCCAGGAGCCCCCTGCATTTAGGAGCCAGGAAAGATGGAGCCAGACAAAATATTATTATTGAACAAGAAAGGAATGAATGCTATTGTTATTTAATAATTTGATCAAAGACTGGTGTGCTACCATAATGGTAAGTTCATAGAAATATGCTGTACCTATATTCTCAAAATAGGCCACTGTTTGCTGTTGTTAGGGAAGAAAATCTATTGTATAGTGTTCAGCTTTTAGAAGGACTGCACCTTTTTTTTAACCAATGGCCAGAATACGTAGAGGGTCGTGCAACTAGAATATCAATGGACCATTGCCATTGGCTGGAGGAAACTGCAAGGAAATACGTGCTCCAGAAAACAAAACCCAGCCAGGTTTAAAACAACCTTAAAACAGGGAATCCGAGGCAATGCCACTTGCCTACTCCTCTAACATCCTATGTTCATCCTTTCAGGATACACTAAAAAGAAACACCCTTCAACTCATATGCAGTCTCTTACAAAAACGTTACCAAAAGGAGCCACTTGGTAGCGCCATCAAATAAAATCCAGGGACGTTCATCTTCAGCGATGGGAAGTCCAAAAGAATAGGTTCATTTTCTAGCCAATCATTGGTCAGCGTTTGTTTTTGAGTAGGGCTGCATTCCTTCACATGCTGCGATGAAAAGGTGTGTGTGTGTGTACATCTATCTGCCTGGTGTAGCCGGCAGAAGTGTGCACTGCAGGATGTTCCAGTCACAATCAAGTCATGCCATTGTGCTATAAATTCCTGACCCATTGCACATTCACAGCAGCATTAGACCATTGTCCTGGCAGATCCCCCCTTCTCTGGAAGTTGTATTCCAGGAAGCTTTTTTTTTTTTTTTTTTTTTTTTTTTGAGGTCAATATTTTCCCTTTCTCCCTTTGAAAGCAATAAATCAACAACAACAAAACGTTGCACGTATTCAAGGGGTGTAAAATGTTTATTGTTTTTTTCCTAGGCTCTTGAAAGAACTTATGTCTGGGACGACAAGTGTGTGTGTGTGTGTAGTGTGTGTGTGTGTGTAGTCTCAGGCTTTCTCTGTTCCGATAGGGGATAGCTGGGCAGGTTTATTATGACATAACTCTTCTGGGAATTGTGGCCAAGAGAGAGAGAACTCCGCTTTGCAAGCGCTCCGGCAGTGATATCAGACACCGAATCTTGGCCAGCTGTGGGGGCAAGCGCCCACCTCTGGAATCAACAGCCCAGTTCCGCCCCCAGCCTCCAGCAGGACAAGAGGGGGCGAGCAGGATCGGACAGAGGGAATCATGGCCACGGCAAATGTTTTTATTTCTTCCTGATCTCTCGCGCTTCTCTCGCTCATCAATAATTCACCTTAGGGCTTTTTTTTTCTTTTTTTTAATGTGGAGGGGGGGAAGCCAATCCGGGGGGCGCTGGGAAGCGTGGATGTTTGTTTGCTTTTGTGGGGTATTTTCAGGAGATCGTTAAAGGACAAAGGTTGTTTTTTTTTTTAAAGGCAGCTGGGAAGACTTTGACTTTCCCCCCCGAATTGCTGGAAGCGTGCGTGAGAAGCTGCGGCTGGTTGTTTTCCCTGCTGCTGCTGCTGGGTTTGTGGAGAGGTGGAAGGAGAGGCTGGGGCGCTACACGCTGCCTGCCGACGGTGCTGAACATGGGCGCTTCAACCAGGGCGCTGTCCATGGTCCCTACCGTGATTCTCGCCCTGGCTCTCCCCAGCCTCCCGGTCTGGGCGCAGAACGACACGGAGCCCATCGTCCTGGAAGGGAAATGCCTGGTGGTTTGTGATTCCAACCCGGCCACCGATGCCAAGGGCTCGTCCTCCTCCCCCTTGGGGATCTCGGTGCGGGCTGCGAACTCGAAGGTCGCCTTCTCGGCCGTGAGGAGCACCAACCACGAGCCCTCGGAAATGAGCAACAAAACCCGGATCATCTACTTCGATCAGGTAAAGAACATGCTCCCCGCACTGTGTTTTTGGGGCGTGCGTGATTTGAATCGATCCAACACAAGCAGGCGAGGGGAGGAGAGGCGTTAGGGAACCCGTGTTTGCCCAAGTGTTAAGGAGACATTTCCACTTCCCCGGCCAGGGGACTTGCCATCCAGCCGGGGAGCCGGGACTAGCTCCGGCTTCGATAACGGAGCTCATCAACAGGTGTGAGCAAAGCTGCGAGCTTGTTAAAATCCAGGGTCCCCGCTTAAAGTGAGCGGCTGGAAAGTTCAGAGGCAGGCTTGGCCATTGCTGGGTATTTTAGAGCCGCACTTTCTGGGTCTCCAGCACTCACTGGAGTCTGGTATTTTATTCAGCTCACCCGATCGAGATCGTCTTCATTGAAATGCCAGCACGGCACAGACCAGGCAGGAGAATTCTCGCTTCGCTCTGAAGTCCAGAACAGCAGCCAAGTCTAATTCGCATTGAGTCTTCAAGTACTTTAAAAAAGTTGCACGCATCTAAAGGCTCGACTAAGGGCAATTTAGACAAGCAGCAGGTTTTCTGGTAGTTGAGGGGGGAACAGAGACTTTATTTACATTTTAAAAAAGCCTTCAGCTCCCATTGTTTATGTGGACACTCTTCAAATGTTATGATCCTGTGGTATTTCAGTTAAGTTTATGAAACAGCGTTTCATTTAGTACTGTAAAGCCAGAAGGGAGTATTCAAGGAGACTGTGAGCTACCTTGAGGTTTGCAGCCTACCTACAGCTTCAATAACACCCCTACCAGAGTAGCTTTTTGGTCTCCTTATATCAGAATACACATGTGCAGTATAGAAGGTGGAAAGGAAAAGCAGTGTCACTAATTTATCATTTGTACGGATTACATTTAGTTAATCCTGAAAACACAGGGCACGCATATAGTTTTCCAAAATACCCATCACATCTTAATTGTATCAGTACAATATTTAAAATCATTTGTCTGAATTTTAAAATATTTTAAAACCCTAATGTAACCGCCTCCGGCCCCAGTCAAACACATAACCTCAGTGGATGAATAGTCTTTGCAGACAAAATAAAATCATCTTTGCAAAAAATTCCTCTTAAATTAAAAACCCCAAAACCCCAAAACACTGTGGGGTTTTTGATTTAAAAGAGATCATGCTCTTCTTCTAGGACCTTTATGTCAGTTATAAATGAGAAGGGAGGTCTCTTTCACAGAAATAAATAAGTGTCTTAGGATAAATGGTAAATATAGCTGAGATAGACATAGTCATTATGTGAAGTCAACTCCACTTTGAAATTTACATTAAGTCTTGTGAGCTGCCTTACCCACTCTGTAACCAGAAAGACTAATTTCAGCCCTTGGATATTATATAAAATAGCTAATGAAGCCTAGCTAGCTACTTGGAATGATTAACTGCTTGTTAATTGATCCTACTAAATTACTCTTTTTAAGGTTCAGAGACTCTTATACTCAGCCTAGAGAAGGGCAGTCACTAGGCTTTTCTGCACTAAAATAAAGACAAAATGTGCTTAGAATTCTTGAGTTTATTCATCACATTGTCAATAATCTTTTCGGGATGCAAGAAGACCTATGGGGATGTGTAGGAGACTTGGAAATGTGCAAAGCAACCAAGAGTTAGCCCTTTTTATGTGAAAGGAAAGACAGGGAGAGGTTTAAAAGGTGTTTTCTCAGATGCAGCTGATGCACCCAAAGTTTCAACATTGTTTCATTAATTCCTGGGAATTAGTTCACAAAATTTCAAATGATTTTTTCCCTCTAAAATCCATAACTTGTAATACTACTATTTTCATCTCAGTCGTACCTATGAATACACACACACACCTGCACTCCTGTTTCATCTACCAGCCTGGTGCTAGAGCAGATCCAAAATAATGGAGACTGAGAGTTATTTTCCTTACTATATCATATCAAGATACCTCACATAGGGTAATTTAGAATGCTAGAATTAAGCAAACTTCCTGGTTATTCCCACTGACTTTTGGGAAGTGTGTTTCTTTAAGAGAACTTGAAAATATGAATTAAAATAAAGGATAAATAATTCAGAAGAAAGAAGACACTTCATTATAGAAGATATTTAACATGTGAAGGTTGTAGTTGTTTAATGTCTTCTCCTTGGTTACTTGCCTTTAGTCATTTAAGAAAGTCTAAGTTGTTAGAAAAGTGTTTACAGTTAGAGATAGAGCAGAAAAGAGAAATAGCAAATATTTGTAAATCCAGGGTTGTTTAAAATAGGTAGGTCAGGTATTTTGGCAACTCACTCCACCTTCAACCCAGTGTCATGAATGATGTCATTCATATATGTACTGCCTCATAGCTTGACACTTTCAGGGATGATGGCATTGCCTTGACCAGTACTGATTGGCCAACGCTAATACGTTACTTCTGCAATTATTGGTGTTTTGAGTAGGTATTGTGGGACTAATGGGAAGATATGCTATCCCCCTAATTATCTAATACCTACTATACCCACAGATAGGTCTAATATTTGGAGATATCTACAGGCAGCCAAGTTGGACAGGTATTTCTATGCTAGTTGATTTTTACTAAAGTTATACTGATAAATATGACTTACAAATGAAACCAAACCATAATTTTATATTCCATATTTTAATGTCAGTGAATATAAGAATAAAAACCAAATTCTGTATGTCATGCAGTTAGATGGAGAAAAATGTAATTGGATGTCTTGCTCTTTTATATTGAATAATTGTATTAATTCCCATTATGTATTTTTATTTGTAGATCCTAGTAAATGTGGGCAATTTTTTCACATTGGAGTCTGTCTTTGTAGCACCAAGAAAAGGAATTTACAGTTTCAGTTTTCATGTAATTAAAGTCTATCAGAGTCAAACAATCCAGGTATGTTGATTTAACGTGAGAAGTGTATATGTAAATTGTTTACATTCTAGAATGAGAATAAAATGGTGACTAAACAAAATATCATTACACATGGTTCACATAAAAAGAGCATTTTTTGGTTCATTTAGAAGCCCAATGACTTTATTGTATTATGTTCCTTAATTGTACAGTATAGTGTATACATTTGAAATGAATAGATACAACAAATGTAGGGCCAGATCTTCAGCTGATGTAAATCTTCATAGCTTCATTGCTCTGTTCATTCACACCAGATGAAGATCTGGGCTAGACTGTTTAAAATAATAAATATAAAGGTCACCCATGACTAAAATACACTTTTTAATTTAACTCAATTGAGTGAATCCCTCATAACAATCTTATATAGCTAGTTAGAAACTAGGTGAAAGCCATTGTAATGATGTCTAGGTTTCTGGGGACACATTCTGTCTAAATAAATCATCTTCATTATTGGTAATTTTTTCTAACATGAACCTCTAGAAACCACATGATGACATCAGGTAGCTGTTTAAAAAATGGCCTTACTGTGGGCCAGGACTATTTAACTTGATTTTACTGGGCCATTACTATAATATTATAAATCTTCAGTGATGATGGTGGTGGGGGTGGCTGTCTTAGAGGGGTTTGCTATTATTTTACTGTGTTTATGTTGGAAAAACACAGAAAACTATACTTTACTTTGCAGTTCAATAGCAATGTTGAGCTCATAGTCTGACATACACACCTGCCCCAAGAACCAACTTGTAGGATCCTGAAACTCCTCCCATTAAGCCAAGAGCTTAACTCCCAAAGGGTGAAATTCACCCCATGGTCAGACTGTGGGGCTACCGTGCAGTCCCTCATCACAGAGCTGGTATGCTGGAATAGTGGCTGAAGCTTCCATTGAGACCACTGGATCCATGGAAAACATGATCTGTGGTTTCTCTTTGATCTGCCTCTTTTCTAACTCTGGTCTTCCCTGAACATGGCCTTTTGTACTGGCCTATGTGACAGTGGGGAGACTTTTCTGCCACAGGTATATGATGCACAGGCACCTGTGGGTGGTTGCTCTGCATGTAGGATGCCTGTACACCCCCTGTGCAGGATTCAATGGATCAGATTGGTGCAAGAATCCTCTGCATCATAGGTGAATTTCATCCTAAAGATATGAAGTGAAATGTTGGCCTCCACTGAAGTCAATGGCAAAACTCCCATTGACATCAGTGGGGTCAGGATTTCATCCATAATCTATTTAAAGGATATATATTTAGCTCATACTTTTGTTCTTTCTACCCTATTAAATGTGTATTTGATGGAAGATTAAATGTGTTCTAGAAACACTGTGCCATTAATCTTCTATGTGTTTAACACACCTGTTGGCAAAGGAGGAGATAAGATGTGAATTTTGTTATGGGACAATGCAATTACAGCATGGTTTCCCATGGAATTTCAGCTCATACTTTCATGTTTTTTTCATGTATATGGGCTAAAATGCTCAGAACTGTGGGTTTCAGGCCTGTAACTGAATGTGAAACACAACAAAATTATGTATTTAGGAGTAATTTCTGAAGCCAAGATTTTCAAAAGTGCCCAAAGATTTTGAGTGCCTCAATTTTTGGATGCCTAACCTGAGACTCCTTGAAACTCTCCCACTCTCTGAAAATTAGATCCCTTTGAAATGTCTCAAACAACACATCCCAAAGCAAAGGCACCCCAAATCACTAGTCACGTTTGAAAATATCTGTTTTATCACTTTAAAATAATGTCATGATGTTTACATGGATAGGGCCTGATTCTTCTCTCACTTCCACGGGTTTAGATCAGGAATTGCTCCATTAAATCCGGTGGACATATACCAATGTAAGTATGAGTAGTACAGGTCCAAAGTTTGCATCTTTTGCATAGCTGCCTTTTTAGCTCTATTTAATTAAATACAATAGACTCTCTCAATCAGGTTGTACTGGTAAATGGCCTTTCATTCTTAAGCCAGTAATAATGCTGGCATCTAAGTCAACTGTTGAGCTTCAGTAAGCCCTTCATGTTAAAAGTCCAAATAATTGGAAAGAGATATTCTCTCCAATAGGATAGGGACCAAGCCTGCTATTTCTCCAGTACTGTGCCAAGGACACCTGTGAGATGCCCAGCATGGGAGCTGGTGCACAGGGAGCAAGATAGTAGCGGGGAACAGGCAGTGATCAAACCCTTCATGCACTTTTTGCATGTATCACAGCTCAGGAGGGACTGGAAGCTATTGCAGTGGCGCTAACAGACTAAACCAGCTTGAGTCTCAGACCCACACAGACTTGAGCACCACTAAATCACTTCCCACATAACTGGAATTACCACGTCCCTGAAACATCTGTTAGTGTCATTAGAGTGAAATTGGTTCCCTGGAGACGTCTGACTAAGTGGATTTCCAAGATAAGGAAATCCCAATTAAGGGCCAGATTCTGCTGCCTTACTCTACAAGTGCTCCTATTAAAAGTAATGGGAGTACTCACCAGTTGGGAATACTTAATATGAACAACCATTTCACCGTCTATCCCTCTGTGACTGCATTACAGTTAAGGCTTCTAAGAAATGTTTGGTAACTCATTTTTGGCAAAAAATAAATTTCACCAATTTATTTAAAAGTTAGAAAATATTTGTGTTTTCTCCTCCATTTTCTGACCAGCTCTGTGAGTCTCTTTGCATCCAAGTGGGTTCAGAAGCCCAGGCATTTGTGCATGACAAAGGTTTGAATAGAATTATTACTGAAATACAGTGGAGTGGCATATAAAGATGATGATTTGTTCTAGATTTTAAAACCAAATTGCAGTAAAAAACCGAAGCGCAATATATTGTGATTACAGTGGGAGTGAGGTGCCTAACCTGCTTAGGGGCTTTTGAAAAATCCCACTAGGCCCCTATCTGCATCTTTGTGTACCTAAATATTTTGAAAATCTGCCTCCTCTACTGATATGTACATGCAGTTAGATATCTAAATGACCTATGCAAAGAGAGCTAAGGTGATGCAAGTGTCTTACAGCTTCATCTTGCCAGATCATTATCCTTGGATGGGGAGCTCCTATATACCTTTAAAATATTAAAGCTTGTATATAATCATGAATGGAAAGTCCATATTACTTAGAGGAACTAGCATATTATCTGAGCCAAAGCCCATTGACAGCATCCCATTGACACCAATGAGCTTGCAATAGGCACATAAACAATAATACACTTGACAACAGAGCAAACAGTCATATTAACCTTAATTACTCATTTGAAAGGAAATAATGTATACATGCTGTACAATGGGATTTGAACCAGGCCCCACCACTCTTTAGATACTTGATATTTTCAGATGTTTCTCTGTTAACTACAACTTTTCAGTGGGTTTTTTTCTTGTAGGTTAATCTAATGCTAAATGGAAAACCAGTAATTTCTGCCTTTGCTGGGGACAAAGATGTCACTCGTGAAGCTGCAACTAATGGAGTCCTGCTCTATCTAGACAAGGAGGATAAGGTTTACCTGAAACTAGAGAAAGGTAATCTAGTTGGTGGATGGCAGTACTCTACATTTTCTGGGTTTCTGGTCTTCCCTCTGTAAAAGTCAACTTCCCTGTGACCTCCATCCAGGTGTGGACCAGTCATTGCCTCTGTTATTTGAAGATCATTTTATCATCATTGGGATTGATGTTTCTTTATTGGTTTCTCATGGGTGAATATGGATTCTATTTATGGATTTTGGCCCTATCTGAACTACTACGAAGTTTCACAGAATTTTGTGTGTTTAAATACAGTATATTTGGATTAAGACTTAAAGCAGACCATAAATATCTATGCTTAATGTTACAGTCTAAAGCTGCCTGCAAGATTTATTCAGATTTCATTTACTGGACTTATTGGATTCATGGGAGAAGTGGATTTTCATTTCTTTTTAAAAGACTGGCAACTGGGTCTATAATTTAGGAGATTTTGATTTCAGACTTCAATCAAGAGTTAGCGTGTTGCTGCCAAAGAACTGTATATTGATATATTTCGTTATACATATTTTTGTTCTTTTGGACACTATTGACATAATTTATTCAATTTTTTTGAGAAAGATTATTATTGATAAGTGATTGACTTTATTTCTCCTCTACATGTAGTGGGTTGGATGGTTCACCAATATATTTACTCCCGGTCAATGATCATAACGAAGACTCCCCTACTGAAAGCTAAGAAGTTGTTTGTTAATTGGACATGTAGTGCAGATTATAATACTAAAAAAGTGCTTATCAGGGTTAAAAGTGATCAGTCCAGCATATCTCTGCAAAACAGCTTTGCCCTGCAGGAAAGCTCACATTTGTTCTTCAACTTTAATTAACATGATTGATAATATCCACTTTATTAAAAACCGAAGGGATGCCTTCCTTAGACATAACCACTTTATTAGCTGGCGATGAGACCCCTTGTTTTTAATTATGTCTATTTTTCAAGTCTTCTGTTGTGTCAAAGGCATCATCTATTTTTGCCTTAACTCCACAAATGTGTATATAATTATAAATCATCTGTTTAGCAAATATTCAATCCAAATAGCCGGTACCTAACTTTTTTGTCTTTTTGTACGTATGAATTCATAGATTTATTTATTATGTTGCATTACATAATAAAAGTTAATATATTAGCTGGATTTATTTGACCATTGGGTTTTCAAACTATGACGCTCACATGCTGTCTTTGATTAGTTTTAATTATTATATGCAAAGTTAAGCTTTTTGGAGTCACAGAAACTGTTCCATGAGGGGGGTAAACTTTGCCTGGCAGAATCCTAAAGGTAGTCTGCATTAGCTAGAAATAACCTATGCATTTTACTAATAAAACACTTAGGGTGAAATCCTGGCCCCATTGAAGTCAATGGCAAAAGTCCCACTGACTTCACCCTTAGAGTCTAATCTAAAACCCATTGAAGTCAATGGATCCTGTTGACTTCAGTGGGCTTTGAATTGAGGCTTTGATAGTGGGATTTTACCATTGTGAATTAAAAGCCAATGCAGTCACACAGAAAATCTAATGAATAAGAGAGTGTATGGTCTTTTTAGTGGAAGTGCTTATACACAGACTGTCAGTAAAGCTCCCAGTCCTGCATTCCTTGTGCACCTAAAATATCCCACTGACCTCAATGGGAATATTGAGTTTGCATGGAATGCAGCATCTGACCCAAAATGAGAGAGAATGCAGAAACTCTATGAAAATGAGAGTATTCATGAGTGTCCAGGCATTGAGGTCATGATCTAAAGCCCATTGAAGTTGAGGGAAAGAGCTCCATTGACTTAAATGGGGCTCTTCCTTAGAGTAATCTTTTGCCACCTTGTACAGAATGTCACATTTTACCTACTATCATTGACTGGCATTTCAGAAATTCCACTCATTTTGGGGCCTAATCCAAAGCCCATTAACATCCCTGATAAAACTTCCATTGTCTTTAGTGGGACAAGATTGTGCATAAATGTAAAATACTTTCGGAAGTGATGCGAACATATACACAATTCAAGAGTGTGTGTGTGTGTGGAGTACCACTTTTTAGGGATGGTAAAGTGTTTCCAAATAGAACATTTTAGTACTGCAAAGTGGTAGGTAACAGGAAGATATGGCCTGGAGGTATCTAATTTACATTTGGTAAAAATATGAACATATTTGTCATTACAATTAATCAAAATATATCACCACATAAAATGAGCATATATATTCATTAAAAAGTGGGACTGCAGTGCCTAATTTGTATGGACTATGGGAAAGGTAATTTGTCTCGTTGCCACAGGAGTTTCCAGAAAGGTACATAAACATTTGAATAAAATCTGCAAAATCTGAAAGTTCACCTTACTCATCATTATATAAATAATATAAAGGAAAACACTGCATTCAGATTTATGGAAGGAATAAGGATAAAACTGGCAGTATGCATTTAAATGTGCTGTAAAGTGAGTCTGGTGTTTAGGCCCAATCCAATAGCTTATTTGAGAAGGACCCTGTATAAATATAACTGCTTTAACTTATGAACAGATGATTTCTTAAGGCTGCCTTTAGCATTCAGCAATGATACCAAAATACCTTAATATACAAATAATTCCTCTTGGCAAAGCATTTCCAACTGCTTCAGTCATTAACAGTCATTTAAAATTTAATTAGGAAGTCCAAGCAGTTATTAAAATATGGAGGTATATATTGATGAGATGTTCCTGTACTCTCTTCTCCGAGCTCCAAATAGTGCACACAAAAAATCTACTTTGACTGCTATATTCTTATTTAGAACCTGTCCAGTGTAGACCCATGTATCATTATATGATCTATAATCTGAGGAACTCAAAGGTGGCTTCTGAACTGATGGAACAAGGGTGTATATGGGACCATTGAACATATTTCACAATTTAACAATAGCAATGAAAACTTTGGAAGCATAGCCAAAGTGGCAATAAAAAATGGCCAATTGTGAAAAAACTCTTAGGGCATAGCACCCTGTTACATCTTTATCAACTGGAAATAACTAAGGTCCTGGGTCTAAAAACTGGTATAGGGTGAAGTTATCAAGTTTTCTTAGTATTGTCCCAGTCTTGATGGCCTTACTCAGCTCTTTCACAAAGCTCTCAGTGATATCAATGGTAGGTTTCAGAGTAGCAGCCGTGTTAGTCTGTATCTGCAAAAAGAACTGGAGTACTTGTGGCACCTTAGAGACTAACACATTTATTTGAGCATAAGCTTTCGTGGGCTACAGCCCACTTCATCGGACGCATAGAATGGAACATATAGTGAGGAGATATATATACATACAGAGAACATGAAAAGGTGGGAGTTGCCCATCAATAGGAGCTTTGACTGAAAAAGGCATTCAGAATAGTGGTCTAGTCTATGAAAAGTAGAGTTTAGCATCTATTGTTTTCTTTTTTCATTCACATGAATCTTAATGTTTATATTGTGGAGAAAAAACAGATAAAGAGACAGACTGTCTCTGGTCATCTGGTATCTAAGGTTAGTATTTTTTTTAAAGCTTTGAAATATTGCATTTTAATAAAGGCAAAAATTGGTTCTGGGAGAAAATATGAATCTGTCCTATTGTGTATGCTGTACTGAGCTGTCTACTAAAGATTAGGGGTGAGATTCTGGCCCCCATTGAAATCAATGGCAAAACTCTCATTGGTTTCACTGAGACTGGGGTATGTCTACACTGCAAGTAGGCACTCGTGGTTGGCCCATGTCAGGTGACTTTGGCTCAGGTTAAGGGGCTGTTTAATTGCAGTGTAGACATTTGGGCTTGGGCTGTAGCCCGAGCTCTGGGACCTTCCCACCTTGCAGGGTCCTTGAGCCTGGGCTCCAGCCCAAGCCCAAATGTCTACACTGCAATTAAACAGCCCCTTAGCCTGAGCCCTGAAAATCAGAGTCAGCTAGCATGGGTCAGCGGTGGGTTTGTAACTGCAGTGTAGACATACCCTGGAATTTCACCCAGATATGCAACCAAGCTGCAATGTGTTGTAGGAATTTAGGCTTGGTATTCCCTATCTTCCCTCTCTAAACAAATATGCATTTTATAGTCAGATTGCTTATATAGAAAGGCTCAGCATGTTAGGGTCCAGGAGAGCTTTCTGGCCCATCTGTAGTAAACACTGAGAAATATGTGATTAATGTAGCTATCCCTCGGTTCCAAGCAGAGGCCACTCAACACAATCTGCTGCCCTAGGCAACACTTCGGTTTGGCGCCCCCCCAAGCCACTCAAATTTGGCCCTTCCATCCCCTCCATCATGACAAAGGGGTGGGTGAGCTAAATTTGAGCAAATGGCATTGTGACATGGTGCATGGGGTCTTAGTGCCGTTCAGGTTTGGTCCAACCGCCCCTCCATTATGATGGAGGAGTGGCTGGGCTAATGCCGACATGATTTATGAGTTTAAGGATAAAAATTTCAAAGCACCTGTTATTTAAATCACTTTTGAAAATGGGATGTAAGCTCCTAAATCACTTAGGTGGATTTTTGAAAATGTTACCTATTGTCTTTTTCACAGAGAAAAATTGTTGAACTAACTTTAAGGTATAAAAAAGAAAAATGCAAACTTGATGAAAGTGTAATTCTTTGTATTCACTTCTGTATTGCTCAATGTTTTATATTCATATTGTACCCTAGCATTGTCAAAGTATTTTCCAAGTGCCAATTAACTCATCCTCCCAGGAACCCCTAGAAGGTGGACAGGTAAGTATAGATATCCTCATTTTATAGCTGGGAAATGGAGGCAGCAAAGTTTAAACAACTTGCTGAGTTAATGCATTTTGAATGAAAGGACAATGTCAGAATGAATGGTACATAGTGGTATTTCATCTTTATATCATCTATACTTCCGTGTCTAGAAAGCTAAATCAGCTGAAACAGATTAGTTATAATAATACCTCCTTCTTATAGTGTGGTTTTCATCCGTAGATCTCAAAGCACTTTACAAAGGAGGCCAGTATCATTATCCCCATTTTAGAGGTGGGAAAATAGAGTTGAAGTGACTTGCCATGATCATCCAACAGACCAGCGATTGAGGCAGGAATAGAACCCAAGTCTCATAACTCCTAGTTAAGTGCTCTAGGTTATGCTGCCTCTTCAAAGACCCTATGAGTACCCAGAGAAATTAAAAATTAGCAATCAACTCTTTTCTTTCAACAATGATACATATATGGTGCAGACAGTGCTCTTTGCACACAGGATTAAGGATAGAGAAGATAAATGCAAGAAGCAGTACGTCATAATAACAACAAATAGCTGGCCCATTAACATGAAATATAGTCTGCAGCAAGAAAATGAGATATGATCTACCCTCTTTATAGTGGTTTCTGTAGGCAAAATCATCAAGAGTATTTAGATGCCTAACTTACGCTGATATTAGTGGGAGTTAGGTATCTAAATATCTGTGAGGATCCAAGTTGCTAATACTTTACCTTAGCAGTTCTCTCCATAGTTACTCTGCATATAGCAACACGTCTTTATAATATTCAAACTCTTTGTCTTCTAAAGACAATATTAAACAGAAGGTGCCGTATGCATAAATGAAGATCCCCAATCACAGAATTTATGGTTTGTCCCAGGCTACAACAGCATGTATTTTGCACTATTCTTGTCCAGACTGAATGAGTTCCTTTGAGAAAACATATTGACTTAGACACTGGGCTGAGAAGTTATTTATCGGTTGCTGGTTAGTATGGGTGGGGAAAATATCCTTCCTACTCTAAAGCACTAAGGGAAAAGCATACAAAGAGTGGTGATAAAATCAGCCACTGTTATATAAGTGATGATGAGAATAATGGAAATCTGGCTTGAATAGTCTGTTTAGTGAAAGCTGTGATCTAAGGCGTTTGATGGAAGCAATCACTATTTTAATCTTCACAGTCTGGGGGAGGGAAAAACTGGCTGCTTTTTTTTTTTTTTTTAGATTCTTTCTTTTCTTTTGCTTTGCGGTTCAGCTTAGCTGTAAAAATATGTGATCATAAACAGAGCTAAATCTTCAGAAAATGCTCAGTTCTGAAGTGGGGGTGCAGTGTGAATCTTTTTACTTGTGTTTGATGAGGGAAATAAAAGGAGGGGGGCAAAAAGAAAAACAAGTATAAAAGCTTTATACCATGCAACTCGAGTTGACCCGCTACATTCTTGACCTATTGTCAAATTCAATAGATTGACTAGATATATAGTACTACGTATGCTTAATATTTTTCTACAGTGAATGATATGATGGTCCCTACATGGCCACCATATTGTAATCAGATAACCCCAGTGGTGCTGGAAGAAAGCAGCTTTAAGAGTGTAAAGCACATTGCGGGAGCTCTGAAAATAAAAGAGCATTAACCCTTTACCAGTGTGTGTGCCTGGATTTACTCCCACAAGACACTGCAAACCCCAAATTAACATATATCCCTTTGGGGCGTCCTGCTGTGGAGGAGAGTTGGAACGTTTGAGCATTGGGCTTGGGAGGACATTGCAGTGGTGAAGATATTTCAATATGGTATAAGCCTCCCTTCCTGAAATGAGGTAATCTCTGTACCCACGTGGAGACACATGGCTCCATGAAGTGTGGCCTAAATATTCAGAAAAATGATACATGCAAAAATGTACGCCTAGTTGTGCACTTTGTGCATGCAGTTACTTCAACTGCTTGTCATTATGAGAATTGATGTTCCTGCGGGTGCAAAGTTAGAAAGAATGAGTTTGCCCATCCCTTTTAGTGCATGTTTTCTCATTCTGGGTACCCCAGCAGTCTAATTGCTTTCTCCTTCCCCTCTCTCTGCCCACACATATACTGTATTATATGTTGTGTGGATTATTGATCTCAGTGGGAATTTGGAATTAAAATAGGATCAGAAGAACAAACTCTAGTGAGAAAGGTTTAAGGGACAGTTGTTTTGTTTGCACAAAAATTGGTCAGTATTTGTTTTATTCCTGAAACATTGCTACATATCACCAGGAAAGTAATAAACATTACAATTACAGATTGGTTCATAATCCACATCTTGCATATTTATGAAATATTATTTATACTTCAGCAATTTACATCATGTGTTTGAGATTTTTCTATATTTTTGACCTTAGTATCTAGGCACCCATTAAGTTTATGGAGTATAGAAACAGAAATGTTTGCTAATGGAGGGTTTAGCAGTGCAAAAATTTCAATACTGCGACTGTTTCTCTCTTGGGACCTGAATTTGATTCTCATATAGTTAATAAATGAAAATGAGTTTGCCCATTTCTTCCAAGACTTTACTGGTTATTGGGGCACAGAATCACAAAACCACCCCAGAAACAGGCGCAATTTTCAGTTCAGGAGGTATAACAGAAAGGCATCGATGCTTGTATTTGGCATAAAAAACTGGCCTTTAACTTAATCTTTTTTTGTTTATTACAAATCACCTAACATTAAACAACCAGCCCACTTTATGTATTTATCCAGGTCCCATGATTGAGTCAGATTCTTCAGAATGTAAGCTTTCAATTAAGAAAACCAATCTCTATCCCTTACAGTTGTAAACATAAATCCACTTGGCTGTTGGAACTGAAATGCATAAAACATTTCACTAGTTCTTACAGGGCATTCTTAATAAGTGTTTTGTACTGCAAATCCCCTTGCTCACATGAATATTTCATACTGATATGATTAGTCCCATTGACACTCATGTGAGTAAGGACTAGGCATGAGTGAGAAGTTGCAGACTGGAAGCCTTTATTTCTTTTGATATTCCATGTCTTCCCCAGACCGTTCACTGGCTGAATATTGAATTCATATAATTTAAATGGGAAAGTCATGGGCGTCTACTTACATAAACTATAGCTTTACATGGTGTTGAGTTTAGGGTCCAGAACCATTATTTACTTCCTTTAAATACTCCAGTTCTTTGTAGCAAAGTGTATTTGATATCAACACTACATACAGACTATATGGAAAATGAAATATAGGGTGAACTAACAGTGTGATGTGTACCCTCGGGAAACACTTCAACTCTTAGTGCCTATATTTCCCCTCCCACCTTTTATCTATCTTGTCTATTAGACTGTAAGTACTTTGAGATGGGACTGTATCTTACTAAGTGTTTATACAGTGCTCAGCACAGGGGCCAGAATTTGGGGTCTCTAGATGCTAATGTTACACAAATAAATAATAATTTCAAATGATCTCTCCACACTTTTTAGCAAAGAACAAAGGGACAAATCTCAGCGAGGGTTCACTGTTCTGGCTCTGTCCCAGTCAATGGAGCTGCGCTGATTTAGATGGAGTGAGTTTCTGGAACTAGAAGCAGAGTGCGATAATAAGGGCTCACATTACTGGGACTTCATTATTTTTGCAGTATATACAGTCGCACAGAGCATTTTCTGCTATAATAGGAAGCATTATCTTAAATCATTTTCTCAGATATCTGGGGAGCAGGTGGGTTGAGGAGTGGAGCTGGTTTGAAATACTGACCGATAGGCTGGGTTTAGTGCAGCAATTACCGCCATGTGCATTATTATTCTATAGGCAGTTCACTTAGCTGATGTTATGTTGTTCCACAGTTGTTTGTTTTAAATATTGGAAGTGCCCACAAAACTGCTC
Source organism: Chrysemys picta bellii (assembly GCF_011386835.1). Taxonomy (NCBI): domain Eukaryota; kingdom Metazoa; phylum Chordata; order Testudines; family Emydidae; genus Chrysemys; species Chrysemys picta. Next base: position 42,591,450 of record NC_088803.1, on the reverse strand, counting down.
CAGTGCTGAACATTTCATAAATAACTGGACTTTGAGGCTACTCAGAACCATGAAGGTCGGATCTTCTGTTGGCAATAGACATAAATTTAGTAACACAGAGTGGGTATTCCAGTCTTTATTGTCAGTGCCAAAGATTGTCAGCTATTGATGTGACAGAGATTTATAGTCAATGATGCAAAAGAAAACACCTTTTTAAAAACCTTATTTCACGGCTTCAGGAACACCCCCTAATTTACAGTATATTTCCTTGGGGGAAAGAAGCTCTGGTTCATTTCTAGAAAGCAAAACTATGACCCAAATAACTAAAAGACTGGAAGAATGATTACCTAGAAAACAGGAAGATTTGGACAGCCCCTGTTGTATAAGAGAAATAAACTCTATAATGGCATCATGCATTTCTGTTTTTGTGGACAAAAATAATAAAGGCTCCTGAAGAAGATAACTCCAAGATCATGTATCTTAGTTGTCTCAACTTCAATATAGCTTATGTAAGATAGTCTAGGTTTAGATTGTTGTAAAAAGTGATTCATTGGGCATGATTCAGCTGTCATGTATTTTTTGTAAAAGAATTACTTAACTGAATGAGTATGGAAGATGTTTTCCTTTAGGTCACCGAGAGATAGTTGAAGCCATATAACTTTGATTGAGTGATAATCTTAGAAACAGTGTGTGTGTTGGGATTAAGATGTCCGACTTCCCGGCCATCTGTGATCCAAGTCCCTGATTTATCCAGGTTATACTGAACACCACTCATTATCGTGCATTTGCATCTACTAGAACAACTATGTGCAAAAGGCTGTGCACTTCTAGTAGTGATGTCAGTGTCCGTTTGACTGAAAACCCCCCCAGCTTTTGTAAAATGGGGTTTCTTGTAGTGATATCATTCAAGATAGCAACCCGACCTAGTTCAAAGGTTGGGTGTTTTGTTAAAAATACCCAGCCTGATATAAGAAATTTTATCATGTACATATTCTAAGAGACTCAAAGTAAGCAGAACCTGTTTACTAGGACTGTCCAGAAAACAATTCTGGTTTGCGATATTTTTTGGGTGGAGGGATTTTGAAATTTTGTTTTCATTCTGATGCTGAATGAAAAAGACACTTTTTGAAAAATGTTCATGAAAAAACATGAGAGAGTGTAACCATATAATATGCAATACGGTAGAGTTTGGGTTGCTCACTTAGGATGTAGGAGACTCAGATTCAAGCCCCTGATTTGGAGCAGGGTCGTCAATCTCCGTTTCCTGCATCTAAGTGAGTCTCCTAACCACCACGCTATTGCCTGTCCTGGGCTAGGTCTCAGTCTTTCAGATTTCATCCTGGACCTGAGAAACCTTGCTGACAACATTGTAATAGAAACTTATACATTTCTATGAAACATTTAGGCTTTGATGCAATAAAGCTTCATCAAAATGTTTTTGACTAGCTCTACTATTTACTTCTAATTCTTAAGTAAACAACTCAAACAAGTATTTGTGCTCTGTTTTCTGATTATTAGATTATTAGCTTTTAGGGAAAAATAAAAAGGTCAAGAACTTTGGGAGGGCACAAGGGAGTGATCATGAATCATAAAAGGCCAGGCAATAAGTATAAAGGCATTAGAGGTTGGGTGGAGTCTTAGACAGCCTGGCTAGAATCAAGGAACCAGACAAGAGGAAAAAAGGTTAAGCTTGGCAGTGGGAATGTTAATTGATTTGTTTTTATGAGCTACAGTCTCAAGTTTTACCACACGTATTTGAATTAGGGGATAAAACTCAACATCTTTATTTCACGAAGCACAGGTTTCTACCACTTGAGCTAAAGGAAAATTGCCATTGAGAGGTTATTTCCCCGTTCTAGGCCTGCCACTAGAGCACAGAAAATATATGTGTGTGTAAATCCAATATTCCCTCACCAGAGTGTCACAATCTTTAAGGTATTTCTCCTCAGAAAATCCCAGATCAGTGGAGAACTTAACCCAATGTGTTTAAAATAAAGTTGGGCACCGTCCTAGTATATTTTAATTACAATGGTTCCAGTGGAAGGAGGAAGAGCTGGTGCTTTCAAGTGTTATGAAGGATTGTCAATAGAAAAGTCCTCACCTTGTTGTTAGTGAAAATGAAAACATGATGCTTAAAATAAATCACTAACCATTTAAGCATTGGAGAGTTATGTAATTCTTGGGTCAAGCCACAGACTTCTATAAGCTTGATCTTTTTCACTATATAATAAATCTGAGTTTAAGATGTTCACAGTCATTGTTATATTTTTTTTCTGCTTTCTTTTGGAAAGCTCAGCAAAATAATTTGCTTTTCATGACCCCCCTTAGGGCCCACACAAAGTAATAAGTCAGCATCATTTTCTAGCTGCAGTTGATAACATTTATTGCTAATTCTTTAAACCCTTCTTAAAAAAGAAAACAAGTCTGCAACCTGCCCAGAACCCCCAGGAATAATCTTTCTTTTCCTCGGTTTGGTAATTCAATTGTGACTTGTAAACTTGTGCAGTTGTAGCAAAAAAAAAGTATACAGTCAACTCTAATTTATCTTGAGGAAAGTAAAAAGTGCTTACCACTACTGGTCTAGTAAATCCAGACTGCTTTATTGAATAAATGTAGTATTTCACTCAGAAGCTTAGGGAAGAGGCGTTTTAGAATATCTTAACAATTTAGCACACTTTAAAGCTGAATAAAGATTAATTCAGTTTGAGAGAGAGATTTGAACTGATGGTATACCAACTCCAACTTAAATTAACTTGAAAAGAATAAACATTATTTATGGTATTTGGGTTCTGCAAGGCAAACAAGCCTACTGGAGGAATTCCTATGTGTATGATAATCTCTTGAGTATGAGTGGAAGAAAGTAAAGAAATGTAAAAACTCATAACTAGTTAAAATTATGGGTCAGATCTTGCAGTATCGTACACAAGTAAGCCTTGCACACGTAAGTAGGCCCAGATCCAGCAGAAACACTTTGTATATCTGTAGATCTTTGAATTTAGGAATAGTTCAGAGGTAGGCAAACTACAGCCCGCGGGCCACATCCGGCCCACGGGACCGTCCTGCCTGGCCATTGAGCTCCTGGCCAGGGAGACTATCCCCCAGCCCCTCCCCTAGTATCCCCCCTCCCTCGCAGCCTCAGCTTGCCATGCCGCCAGCGCTCTGGGTGGCGGGGCTGCAAGCTCCTGCCGGGCAGCGCAGCTGCAAGCGCAACCGGCCTGCCCCGGTGCTCTAGACTGCGCGGCGGTGTGGCTGGCTCTGGCCGGGTGGTGCAGTTGCCAGTCCTGGTGCTCTGAGTGGCATGGTAAGGGGATGAGGAGTTGGGGGGTTGGATAAGGGGCAGGGGGTCCCAGGAGCCAGTCAGGGGACAGGGAGCAGGGGGCGGTTGGATAGGAGTGGGAGTCCTGGGGGGCATGTCAAGGGACAGGGCTGTGGATAGGGGTCGGGGCAGTCAGGGGACAGGGAACAGGGGGGTTGGATAGGGGGTGGGGTCCCAGGGTGGGGTGGTGCCAGGAGGGGGCGGTCGGGGACAAGGAGCAGGAGGGTTGGATGGGTTGGGGGTTCTGAGGGGGGTTGTCAGGAGGCGGGAAGTGGGAGAGGGCAGATGGGGGCGGGGGGACAGGATGTTTGGGGAGGCACAGCCTTCCCTACCCTGTCCTCCATACTGTTTCACAACCCCAATGTGGCCCTGAGGCCAAAAAGTTTGCCCACCCCTGGAATAGTTCCACTGACTTTAATGGGGGCTGATTTCATGCTTTAAAGCCAGGCATGTGCTTAATTGTTTTGCTGGACTGGGGCTGTGGTGCTATAGACTGTTATTGATTTAAATGGGACTACCCCCATAAGCAAGGCCTTGCAGGACTTGGCCATAGCCTTTGAAATTAATTTGGTATTTTAATTTCAATAAACATTATATCACTCGCTGTGGTAAATGGAGAGCATTCCTTGAAGATGAATGGCTTCTCCCAGATTGTAGGAGCCTTTGTAAGTCAGGCAGACTCCTGGATCACTGCACACGCTTGCGTATACAGAAGAAACAGAAGAAAAACTTGTGCAAAAAGATCTGTAGAAATATTTGTACCCCAGTCCTTGCTTCTTCGAAATACATGCAGTGCCCTAGCTCATGAACTGTGTGTGGCCACGTTTAAAGGAGTTGTGCTAATTCTGAAAATGCAGCTATGTATATTCAATTGACTGGGTAATGTCATTTCACTTGCTCTACTTCTTCCACCTTGGACCAAAATACACAACATGAGTGAGCAGGTGTGAGCACAGCAGCACGCCTCACATTTCCTTTTTAGCAATGCACTGTTCCCAACCGTGTCATGGAGTTTGAGGCCAGAAGGGACCATTCAATCATCTAGTTTGACGCCTGTTCCAGGTCACCACCGCCACCCAGCACCTACACACTACACCCAACAATTGAAATGAGATCAAAGTATACGAGACCCGCAGGACACTAGACAATTATGGGCCACAGGCAGTGAATAAGAGGAACAGAGGTGCACCGGTCCCCGAGGCCCCACAATGGCAGGGAAATAATTAAATGAGATATGATAATCCTGGCAAGTGACCTGAACCCACATGCTGCAGAAGAAGAACCTGCCAATCAGACCTTCCCAATGCCACACAAGGTGATCAATTAGAGCCTGAGCATGTGACCAAGAACCAGCCACTCAAGCACCTGAAATGAAGAGAGAATGATTGGTGCCCTGGCTCACCCCACCCAATGTCCCAGCTCCACCTGTGGCCAACCCTGATGCTTCAAAGGAAGGAGATTAAAAACCCTCTCAGAATTCACTGGATGGGGGCAATCCCTTCCTGACCCTACTGATGACCAACTGAAACCTTTATATATGAGCATAGGCTATACTATTCATCCTACAAGCTCCACAGCTCTGTACTGAAGGTGCACATATGGTCAGGGAGTAGGTATTCAAACCACACCTTCTTTCCAGGAAACATGATGTGCAGAATACATTCAGCCTGCTTTAATGCAAAATCTGTATGCACATTAACACTGCTTTAGCTACAATGCAATCAATTTTTTGAGGTAAACGTGATCCTGTTGTAAGACAGAACTTGTCCCTTTGGCCTGGTCTACACTAACCCCCCACTTCGGACTAAGGTACGCAAATTCAGCTACGTGAATAACGTAGCTGATTTCGAAGTACCTTAGTCCGAACTTACCGCGGGTCCAGACGCGGCAGGCAGGCTCCCCCGTCGATGCCGTGTACTCCTCTCACTGAGCTGGAGTACCGGCGTCGACGGCAAGCACTTCCGGGATCGATCCCAGAAGATCGATCGCTTACATCCGGACCAGGAAGTAAGTATAGACGTACCCATAGTGTCTGCTTTTCAACTTTAATTCTGTGCAATGGCAGCCCACCACATGTGTTAGTTGGGGGATGGTTCCCGAGGAGAGTATTGCCCTTTGGCCATTCCCTTTCCCATCTCCAGTCACTTCCCTGTTCTAGGGGTTGTGAAAAGGGAGGTGTTGAAGTAGTGGAATCCCCAGCAGGAATTCTGTGAAGACAATTATTCCTTCTTCCTCTGTTCAAAGACCCACACTTAGGGAAGACCAAAAGTGGGATTTTCAAAGCACAAGTCCAATTGACTTTCAATGGGTGCTAAATCACTGAAGCGTTTCTGAAAATCGCACCACAAGCCTGTCTAGAAACTAGCCTTTAGAATATTCTCTCCAGGACTATGTCTGTGCTCGTGTGGGTGGTTTTTTTTGTTTGATTGGCTGTAGCAACATCGCTAGCTCTGCATTAGATACTCCCTACACAAATGGGGAATTTCCTTAACATTAGTTCTTGCCAGAATTTCTAACACGCTCCTCACACAGAGACCCCGCATCCCTGCCACAGCACCAACACATGCGCCTTCGCTGAGCTAAGCAATGTGTTGCCATGCCATAGGACACCACCACCAGATGTGCCACTCCCTAAAAGAAAATCTTACCTGCTTTATTTATGTAGTGTACTTGAGGCCAGGAATAAAAGTGTTGCTCTGACAAAGCATTGGGAAATGGACTGTTAAAGCAAAGTAACTAGTGTTTCAGAGCAAAAGTAGCATTTTACATACACTTGGTCAGAAAAAAACATGGAAAAGAAAGGATTCCTTTTAGCAGAAGGAAAGTGGGTGTTTTGACCCTCTGATTTCTTCCTGCATAAATAGTTCAAACGTGTGAACAGGTTCTAAAGAAACGAGAATCTCCCAAATTGAGACATGACAATAACAGCACTATGCTTAATGCTCTTCCCAGCTGAAACATCTCAAAACACTGTGCAGAAGGCAGAAGGAGTGATCTCTGTTTTAAAGAAGAGGAAATTGAGCCATAGAAAAGCGAATTGATTTGCCCCAAGTCACACAGTGAGTCAGTATCAGAAATGGGCACAGAATCTAGGTTGCGTGACATCTACTTCCCTGCTGCAACCATTGCCTTTATAGCTAATACTTATGAAAACATAGCTACATTGTGCACTGTGAGCCTGACTCCAGTCCCACATAACCCAGTGTGTTGCAGGAATAAATTGACTGGTATCAACAGAACTTCACAGGTGTAAAAAAAGTAACTAAAAGCAGAACCAGGTCCGTGGTATGTTGGCCAAGTTAGTACATTCCTGGATTTGTCATATATAGCAAGAGGAACAAAGTCATCATGGCATATGTGCATGGCAGAAAACCAGAAGCCATGAACAGGCATGCAGGATGCAAGTTGGGCATTTGAATTCAACCTCCTGCCAAAAAAAATATTGGGGGCAGGAAGGGAGAGCATGCTACAGATCCTCTGGGAATGTAAAGGGGTATGGCTATGAGGATAAGGGAAATGCATATGTTCATGAACATGATATTCACCAGAAACTGGTCCCTACATTTATGTTCCCCCATGAAGATTATGTCTTATTACATATGGAATGGGCATAGTGTTCTTATAATGCAGATAAAAGCACATCTTGACACTACTTTTGTAGGGTCTTATTGCCCTTTGGGGTGTGGGGAAGGGGTGGCAGGGAAGAGTATAACTGTTTTCTGCTATCCATGTAGTCCATAGGATTTAATTCTCCTTTGAACAATCAAGGTAGTGGCTGATAGAGGACTATTGGCAGTGAATGAGTTACAAAATATCCTGTACTTCAGTATATTAAGGATGTTTTGTCAAAATGCATACTGGCACTCGGAATATACAACTTCCCGTTGGCATTCTATTTGATGTGGTCTCCACGAATTGAGGTTAGTGGCTGGTATTTAGCTTTGAAATATTTAGGAGCTGGATTATTCATGTGTTTATGCATCTTGGTGGCTAGATGCTAATTCTTTCCTACCAGATAAGGAGAACCAGTTTAGCTTTCTAAATGCAATGCTAGTTGATGTTATAGAACGGCTATTTGCAATGATACCAAGAACTGTTTTGTAAAATAATAATTAATTTACGGTATGTTGTGAGGAGTTGCTAGAGCATTGGCCTCAGTGTATTATAATGAACAAAATATAGTTAGAGTAGTACAAGAGACAATTAAGGATGACTTTTCATTTAGGTCAGGCTATTACATTTATAGAAACGAATTGCAGCAGATCTTTCTCCTGCAACATGGCCTTTATATGACACAGCCCGACTTTCCTTTCGCTTGTCCCATTGTAAATAAGGAATAATTCAAGTAAAGTCAATGGGCTCAATCCAAAGTGCCCAGTATCCACTGAATGCAGCTGAGGGAGGGAGAAAAGAAAGGAGCTTCTACCTCGGATCCCGCCATCAATGAGAGGTGCTGTGACCGGACCAGTGTGGATGAGAGACCGTGCTGGGAAGGGAATGAGAAGGCAAAAGCACATGCTTGATGAGGCAGGACCTGGCCTATCCTCCTTCTTGGGTCTTCTGCTGCCTTCGGTTGGGCTGGGGGGAGCAGATGGGCTGATTGGTTCTCTCCCTTGCCCTCCTTCCCCCCCAGTCTATTTAAACTTTGCCCCAGCTTTTCAAAAGCCTCTTACCCAGTTTAGGTGCCCTGCCCACTGTCCCCTTCGTTGTAGTGTAGGAGCTATGTTTTTCTGATTGATCACCTGTTTGGGATTAGCATCATGGAGGCACAGTCAGGTTGAATGGAATTGGACATGAAAGTGTAATATATATATTAGGAACAGTAAGACTGTTTAGCTTGTCATAACCTGCAGCCAGTGTCCAGTGCAGAAAAAGACTAAAAGGGTCAACTCCCACAGTTAAAAGAGACCTGGGATTTTGTTGGTGGACTTTGTGTCTATAGGAGAAAGTGAGACCTGAAATCTTTATGGACTGAGATCTCCCCAAAGGGGTGAGGACTCAGAAATGATCTGAGTCCTAGGGATAGGCCAGGGAGGACCTAACTTGAGTTATTCCTCACATTGGTCCCGTGTGTGTGTGTGTGAGTGTCTGTGTGTGTGTGTGTGTGTGTGTGTGTGTATGAGCATATAGTGCCCTTCCTCAATGTTAAATTAATAAAATTGTGGCCTGCTGCTTAAATCCATCCCGCTGTCTGTTCATTCACCTGTGTGTCCAGATCAAAGCATCAGTGTCATTTGTGGAATTTGGCATGGGAGGTTTGGATTATTATTCAGATTTTAGAAATTCTGTGATCATTAGTGTATTCTGATTATTTTATGATATGATATGAAAAATCAAGACCAGAGTGAGACATCTTGAGTAATTTTAATTTATGACCTAAACCAGACTTGGAATCCAAATCTCCACTGTGTAACAGTGGTAGTAATAATAATAATACTTAACCATTTCTATAGTGCTTTATGTATTCAACCGAAGTGTAAAAAGGTTAAGTCCCACAGCAGCCCTATGAGAAAGGTAAGTATTATGCTTCTTCTGGAAGTTGGAGAAATTGAGGAACAGAGGTTAAACGCCTCACCTAAGGTCACAGAATGACTCAGTATCAAAGCCAGGATTAGGCTGGAGAAATTCCTAGCTCCCAGTCTTGCTGTCTTTCCACTATCTTTATAAAAATATGAGAGCCTTCTACCGTAGAGTTATGCATATTTTACCCTCATCCTATTCTTGTTATTTTGGTGCCATAGGCTATAGAAATGCCAATAAATAAATATATTTGAATGCATTCTGTATCTACTGAGGTCCTGAGATTATATACTTTAGAATCAGTGTGCAATATTCTACTTCACTACAAAAGCATCCCCGTCAGCACAATGCTGAATAACTGATGGCTTCAAAAACCGGCAGTGTGAGGGGGACTATGGAAAACCAACAGTTGCTTAGTTGGGACTACAATAAGGAGGTGGTCTCAGCATCACCTTGGTTACTGAATTTGCAGACCTCAGGGTTTTTGTGTATCAGAGGAGCTGGACTGGCTGATCAGGCTGAGTTACAGGGCTGAGCGCTGAAATAAAGACAACTAAATGTATGAATAAGGGAAAATGTGCCTTTGCTAACCTTTTTCTGCAGTGACCTAGAGATGCACTAACAAGAAACCTTATGCTTTATTATAATAGTCTGTTCAGAACAGATCCACTCAAAGAATGATCTAAATGACATGCAGATTCTTAAAATACAATATTCTCTCTCGAAATAGAAAACTTCCGCTTGAAAGCATTCTGTGTTACAGTGATGAGAGAAAGATAGGTTCTAGCCAGAATTTTGAATTTCCCATTTCAGGTGATGGAAGAGTTGGATTCAATTCACAGTATCCAAATTCATCCCTGTGGCTTTGATACAAGTGATATCAAAATTAAAATGGGATTATTTTTAAAGATGGTCAGCTACTGGGAAAAAAATAATGGGCATTTCATAAATACTGGGACTCATTCAAACCTGTTAGTATTTGCAACTTTGCAAAGCTCTGAGAGACTTCGGTTGAATAGGATATTTGACAACAAATATATGTATTTGAGCCACTAATACATAGCCCCCACTTCCTGCCCTAAATGTACTAGGCCTCTCTTTGTCACATATTAGTGCAGGAGTAGGAGACTTAAGGCTTGTCTACACAGACAATTAGTTTGCAGCAAGCTGGGGTATGACCCTACCCCGCACTAGCCTGCCATAGACTAAATGTCCATGTGGACCCTGCTGACATTCATTAACAGTTTATTAACAAGCTTTGATCTAGTCTTCTTTGAAACATGACTAGTGTCGGGTAGATTCATACCCCCGCTTGCTGCAAACTAAATGTTTATGTAGTCAAGCCCTTAGGAAAATATTCTATTCTGTTCTATTTAGGGTCTAACATCACACTCACATTGTAATATTTGAGTGTCTCCCAATAATGCATTAAACAATATGACTACATATCTGTCATGTATTATCTGAGCTCTCATCCTTTCCCGAGAGGGAGAAGCATGGACAGTGGAGTGACTTGTTTTGGTAGCATGGCTTATTTTAAAAAATATATAAAAATGTACCTGTTGTAATGTTATGTTACAGAGAACTAGGTCAAAGAAATGTGCCTTGCACTTAGAGCTGAAAATGGTGAGGTTTGTGATAGGCTGTTCTTGCAGGAGTTCATTCCACAGGCTTGGACCATCCCCAGGGAAAGTTCTGTCTCCCGCACAGATGAGCTTTACTCCACTGTGCCAGAGGAGTGTACTTGTCAACCACAGTCTTCATCCTGGAGCTTTAGACAATCCTTTAGCTATCCTAGTTAGTGACACATGGAGAAAGCTTAGTGTATTTTGCATGTTCCAATGTTCATCTATCACTTATTGCCCTGGACATTGTTTATTCTGTGCCTATCTGAGCGATTGTTATTTTAAGCAGCAGTAATCAGGGAACAGAAAGAAAAGCATGTAGCTTGGGTGAGCAATTTCAAAGCACCTGGATATTAAAGTCAGATATTTTGCCTGTGCTCCAGAGACCAGCAATTATTTGTATGTGATAGTTTTTGACCACTTTCAAACACAAGCTATATTTGCAAATAATGAGACTGATTCACAAAGTCCTAAATTGCTGATTTTTTGGATTTTGGATTTCTTTTTGTTGTGGCTGAAATCTCATGCGTTATTCTCAGTAGATTTCAGCCCCAAATCTTCCACGATATGGACCTGAAATTTCACAAGGATGTGAGAATTTAGTGCAATCAGATCTATACCTGAACTTTATCTCTGTTTTATTCTTGACCCCCAGCCTATACCTTATCTGGATCTGAACCCTTCCTCCTTGGTCCACCTCTAAAATATGGATATTTTCCCACGCCATTTCTGCTATTTGGGTAAATATCATTTCTGCATGGGTAAGGCCTGTAGAACCAGTGGTTCACTACTGGCAGTGCCAGTGAAAATCAAATGCATAGGTTTTGCAAACAAGGATACAGAGAAGAAAGTTTGGCTTATGCAACCTGTTTGCTAGTAAAAGGCCACCTCTACAGTGGGTATTGGGGAAGACACTTATGGTCCCTATGAGATGATAGCAAAGAAAGCTCTATTATTCTCACAGTGATTGCCTTATAGGGATCAGAAACCACACTCTACACACCCTGGATGGGGTCCGGGCATAGGAAATCCACAGTGCTAACTAATAGGAACATAAAGTTGAGATAGTTTGATGGCTCTTGAGAACAGTGTTGTTCAGTGAGTTTCCTGAAATGATAAGTATCAAAATAAAAAGCCAAACTGAGTTGTGTGTGCACCGCATCTAGAAATTTTGTCCCAATAATTGTATTTATAATTTCCACTTTCCTCCATGCTCAGTGTGCTACTGAAAATACAGTCAGTGTCCCAAATGGGTAACTGAATAAGACATCAAACTATAATGTATAAACCACAAACACTAAGGCCTCCCACCTGCTGGTTCCCAGCCTGAGGGATGGGCTGGGACTAATAGAGAGATTAGGCAAGACACGTGGGAAGGCAAGTCAGGTGAGGTCCTGGCAAGAAGAAGTGAGATATTGGTGACTCACTCCAGGCAATAGTCCAATTTAGTCATTCCTCCTTCTTTGCTCCCTGTGATAGTGGCTTCAGTGGCCAAAAAATAGACCCTGATTCAGGAAAGCACTTTAAGCATAGGCTTAACTTTAAGCAACAGAGCCCTAGTTAATGGGGCTCTCGGCCTAACTCTTTAAAGGTATTTAGGTATGCAACTCCCACTGAAATGATTTCATTGAATTTATTTCAATGGGAATTAGATGGCTTTGACGACCTGGGTCCTAATAACGAGCCTGTACCAAGCAGATAGAAGCTAGCTAATTCCCAGCTATCTAAGTGCTACGTCTTAGCACTTAGATAGTGCTACATACACAAGTTGTACAACCTTCCTGATGGGGCTACAGTTATACAGGTATAAAAGTGCTTTATAGTGGTATAACTTCTCCCATCTGGGAAGGGTACTAAATTCAACTACCATAAGGCACCATTATATTATCATATAACTGTGGCCTCACTAGGGGATGTACTGATATAATTATACAATAAAAATAACACACCGTTAACAGACATAGTTATACTAATACAAAAACTATGTGAACACTGACTTAATAGGGATAGAAATAATGAATTAAAACTGAAAGAAGAAATATGCAGGATCAGTAGCTGAGAACTTTTTATTAATAAGACCAGCCTAGGAATGTGGCTGAAAAGCTTATTGGAATCAAAATCAGTAGACATCTCCAAGTCATGGATCAAAAAGCACTGATTGGTGACAGTCTAATTATCTACTTAAGAACGCCTCCACATACTGGACCAAATCTCAAAGTCCTTACTTCACTTTGACTCAGTGATTACTGAAGTCAATGGGAGTGTTGCCTGAGTAAGAAACAGAATAAATAATTGAGTAAGAACTTCAGGATCTAGTCCTCTATTATCAGTGAGCAGCTTTTCCAGACTTTAGTAAAATGCATCTTATTGTATGTTGCGGAGCAGAAGCGGCAGCAGCATTCACATCTGTCGAAGCAGAGACAGGTCAATATAATGTAACAACTTCCTCACATTATGCTATTTCACTCTTCTTTGAGATTCTTAGGAGTGATTCATTAACAAGCAAAGTCTCCTATGACAACTTGAGGAATATCTCCCCAGCCCCCCATGCAGTGTTGTATATTGGACCAGAACCAACTCTGGCCTTGCAACTGTCTAATTTCATTTAATTGTTTTATAAATCAGGAGCAAAAATACATTGCTTTGACTGTCTAATAAATGCAGATATCTTTTGTTATTCTTTCACAAAGTGTAGAGCCCTTACATTTCATTTAAAATTTCATGTAATCAGCTCTTTTGGCAAATGTAAAGGAAACATACTGAGATAGCTATCTGAGTTTTACTGTAGCATAATCATGAAATACGTAATAATTTTTATTGAAGTGTTAGCTTTTGTTGTACATATTTCCCTACATGAGGTTTAATGAAAATCTTAATAATGTATTGAAAATGTTACCCCTGAGTTTAATTATGACATAAGCCACATAGAGTTTAGCTATAACAACAAGTGGCAAAACCCATATTTTCAATTTTAAAATCCTTTCTTTAAATTCCACAATTAATTCTGCTTGAAAATCCCAAAGAGTTTATTAGCAGGTATGAAAACATTAAAAACAGCTTGTTTATCATGACTACCAGAGAAAAAAAATTAAAATTAATAGTGTCTTTGACAATTACTTTGATTTTTGTTAAATGATGGTATTCTTAAAAAGACAATGTCCTGAAACAAATCTATGCAGCAGAAACTCTGCATGTTATAAAAAAAATTGTTTTACATCAGGCTAGGGCATAATTTATTTCATTCCATGCCTTCAAGTATTCTATTGTACATTTACATTAGAGATCTGGATGCCAGTTTAATTATCTAATGTCAGCCTTTGTAAGACTGATAAAACTATTAAAACTGAAATTCAGTGCCAGGCTAGAATGGTGCTACTAAAATTGAAAAATAGCCTTTTAGCTCTTTCCTGGCATTACTGAATTTTTTCCAATATACAAGGTGTTAGGTTGAAGTATTAAGGGATGGAAGCTCAGGACTGCACTATAAAGGTGTACAAAACTAAATATGTGGGCTGTGCCATCAAAAACCATTCTAAGCCAGATATTTTTATTGTGCATAGGGCTTTGATGATAATTTGATTGACTGCTGCATGTATCCTCCAGAAAAAGAAAAAAAATCCATTAAAATGTTACAGTTAAATAAAGGCCTCCAGCAAATTGCTCACTGCAGAGATGATGTTTACATGAGAAAGAAGCAGGAGCATAAGAAGCTCTTTCAAACTAGTGGCATATGTTTTCTTCATAAAATGCATAATTCTGTTTTCCATTGTACATTTTAGTTATCATGTTTAGCCATACGAAACTCTTACTGATTTTTATCAGTTTGATTTAAAAACAGTGTTATTTCAACGGCCAGATTTAGTAATAGGTTCTTTGGGAGCAGCTTTTATTTTGTTTAATCAATTACATTGATTTCTCTTTAAATATAAAGACTGCACAGTTCAACTCCATGCTGCCTGGTTCGTTAAGGTCTCTTCTTTAATAAATCACCCTTGGTTTAACAATACTGTTCTATTTCACTTCAAGTAATCGCCGACAACATATGTGAACCCCTTCTGCTTAATAATCTGTCCCACCTTGTATTTAGCTTGGTCACACTGGTTTTCTTCTCCAGTCCTGAAGAACTCTGTGAAGCTCGAAAGCATGTCCTTTCCATGAACAGAATTTGTTCCCATGAAAGATATTACCTCACCCACCTTGTGTCTCTTCATAAATTAAATGCTTTTTGCTTTTTAATAGTGAAAACTCTAGTATGTGTTAAAAGAAAGGGTTAATCAGTTTGCAATGTCAAATGTATACATAGTCTAGATTATTTTTTTGTAATGATCTTTCTTTTAATTAAAGCATAATTGTACAGGTCCAATATTGTATGTACATATTTAGGACCTGATTCTCACACCTTTGAGGAACTTTTATGTAAGTAGTAATACTGAGTTTAGTTGGTAAGGAAGTATTGCTCAATTGAGTAGGGTTATGGAATCCAGCTCATGTTGCGTGTCTGCATATGTATGGTGGGAAGAGTGTGGTCTAATGCTTAGTGCTCAGTACTGGAAAACTAACCCGTAATACTACTTAGCACATCTATGAGTTTTATCTGCGAAATGCTGTATATGCTTCGATTAATTCTTATTCATAACACCCCTCTGAAGGAAGTAGCTACATAAGCACTATCTCCATTTTAAAGATGGAGAAAAATGAGATACAAAAGGTTAAGTGGTAAGTTTAGCCACAAAAAATTAATATCAGAGCTGGTATGAGAACTCAGAAATGCCCGGCACCCACTCACGAATGCTATAACCAGCTTTTCCACTAACTTACTATGGGAGAGATTGAACTGTAAGGTTAGCATGAAGCACCATTGTCCAAGGAAGGGACATCTCATGACTCAGAGGACACAAGTCCTCACATTTTCTACTCTTGCTTCTAGGGGGAAGTGAGTAGTGACTACAGCTGGCTGATTTTTTTTCTACTGAAAAATGAGGGTTTGACAAAAAATGTCATTTTGATTGAAATGTCATTTTAAATGAAAATTTTCAATTATTCAACAGAAAATTTTGAAATGAAATAACTTTTTTTGTTTCGTTTCAAATTATTTTCTTTTATTTCTAAATCTCGTTTTCAATTTTTTGTTCTGGGTTTGTTCCCGCTTATTTTCTCCTTTTTTCACTTTACCTCCCTTTTTCTACTGGAAGAAGGTGGTTTGGGAAAGTTGAGAAATGTGAAAAATACACTTTCTCTTCTCAACATTTTGGAAAAAGTTGGGGGGGGGGAAGTCTGATAAAGTAGGGGGAAAACACTTTCTTGATGATTTACAGCCTTCTCTACTTTTTTTAACTGGAAAGTATATGAAGATTTTTTCTTTTCCCCCAACTTTTTCAGGAGGTAAAAAAGTCTGAAAAAGTGGGGTTTTCCCATTTTATTTTACTCATTTATATTCTCCCCCCCCCCAGAAAAAGTAAAACAGGGATAGACAGGAGGTACCCCTGTCCCCTGCAAAAATCCAAAATTTGAAGGCAAAACTAATTTTTTTAGATTTCAAAAATTGTAATGAAATCAAATTTTTTTATTAAAGTTGAAACAAACAAAAAATGAAACTAAAATTACTGTTTCATGGTTTCTTTTAAATTTGCTGTGAAAGTGAAAAATTTTCATTCAAATTTTTTCATGAAAAATTTCAAAATGAACCTGGAATGAAAAATTTTCTCATGGGAAAAAGAAAAGACTGTTCACTCATCTCTGGTTGTAGCATCCTTTTACAAGCAGGTGCCTGTGTTTTTATCTTTCGTTTAGACACAGGGTGAAATACCTGGTGCAGGGTAGATCTTTCACTCCTATGTCCTATATACCATTGTCAAAGAACTCTGGGAAGCTGGAGAGGAATTCTTCAATGCAATTAATGCTTTCACTTTCAATTTACACCTCAAATAACTGATTTCAAATCTGTAGGTTTGTCAAAAATGTGTGAATTGTTTTATCTAACCCTAGAGAATAATAACCTACATTTCCCTTAACTTCTTGTATTTTAATGGATTGTCAGACTGTTATTATAGTCAATGTTACAAAAAGTTAGCTATAAAACATCTGGTAACTGAGTGAAATTCATCCCTATACAGAGGAAAGGATTAAAAGGAATTTAAGTGCTAGTACAAGGCAGATGCAGCAATCTGTGGAAGGGTGATTTTCCTCCAAGGAGAATTAAGAATATACATAGAGGGAATATAAAGCAGTGAATTTAGTAAAGAAAAACTATTTTGGAAAATGCCAGAGAAGATCTAAATCAAAAATAATAGTAGTCAAATGGTGAAGCCCGAATATCAACTTTCTGAAGGATAAGGTATAGATATTTACCATGGTGACATGAATTATTGAATATTTCTGTTGGAGATAGCGTGGCATGGGTAGTAAGTAGTGCACAGTCAGTGGGTTACCATTGTTTCCAATATAGATAGCCCACAGTTACTCCAAAAACTAATGTAGTATGTTCACAGGAGTCTGTAAATAATATACATCACTCCTATGTATTGTGTCTGTGATCAATGTTGGGAAACTCACGTCATCTATAGATACATATCAATATAGATCAGGGGCGGGCAAACTTTTTGGCCTGAGGGCTGCATCGGGTTTCATAAATTGTATGGAGGTCCGGTTAGGGGAGGGGGTCGTGGTCCAACCCCCACCTCCTATCTGCCCCCCTCCCCGGGACTGCTGTCCCATCCAACTCACCCTGTTCCCTGACGGTCCCCCTGGGACTCCTGCCCCATCCATACACCCTCGCTCCCTGTTCCCTGACCACCCCTGGACCCCGCCACCCCATCCAACCCCTCCTTTCATCCCTGACAGCCCCCCCCGGGACCCCTGCCTCATCCAACCACCCCTTCTCCCTGTCCCCTGACTGCCCCCGGAACCTTGCCCCTGACTGTCCCCTGCTGCCCCATCCAACCCTCCCTCCTTTCTGACTGATCCCCCCGGACTTCTGCTCCCATTCAACCCCCTGTTCCCCTCTGGACCCCTATCCACACCCTTGCCCCCGACCACCACCCCAAACTCCCCTGACCTCTATCCAACTCCCCCTGCTCCGTGCCCCCTTACTGCGCTGTCTGGATCACTGGTGGCTGGCGGTGCTACAGTGGTGCTGCCCTGCTGGAGCCGGACCATGCCGCCGATGCCACCACCTCGCAGCTCAGAGCACCGGGTCAGGCCAGGCTCTGCAGCTGCACTGCCCCAGGAGCTCACAGCCCCACTGCCCACAGCATTGAACTGGCGGCGGAGTGAGCGATCTGAGGCTGCGGGGGAGGGGAGACAGCAGGTGAGGGGCCGGTGGCTAGCCTCCCAGGGCAGGCGCTCAGGGGCCGGGCAGGATGGTAGTTTGCCCACCTCTGATATAGATGAATTATTTACTGTGCCATTCAGTAGAGAAGTTAAGTAAAGAAGCAGCAGGAAGTCTGTCATGAACAGTAGTATTCCAAAAAATGATACCAGGCAGAACAGAACCTGTGAATTGCTACTTCCTTGAATGCTGGCTTAATGGGTCAGTTAATCAATGTATACCTGCTGAGAATCCGATCCAATATGTTTAAATAAAGAAGTGAACAAAAGGCCTTCATAGAGGTGGAAATAAATTCTTCTACAAAGATCTCTCTTTTTCAATGCTAATCATATGGGTATAAGAGAAGAACAGGCATACATACATAGTTAAAGAAAAGCCTACATGGTTTGGGGATGATTTTAATTTCATCTTTCCGTGTTTATTCAACATATCAATTTCACTCCCTCTCTCTAAACAAGTGTATCTGTTTAACTCATAATCTTTGCTTCAACCATCATCCTTGGTTATAAAATAATTTATACATTAATATATTTATTAACTTTATTGTAAAACAGTTCCATATTCAGTACAACTAAATTTCCTAGTTTTTAGATTATAGTGGCTTCCTTGGTACAAAGAGTTTTCCTTTAATGTAATGTATTCTCTATATCTCTAGCATGTATTTGATAATACCATATCTAGAGGGTAAACTTAAAGTCCCCACTTATCCAATGAGGAAAGATTAATATTTTTCCATTTGTAACTCATAGAGGGGTCTTGAGGCTTTATGTCAGGGCCTGAATGCAATCTGTGTCTTTGAAATAAGGTTGTTTAATTTATATGTAAGACAGTTAATATATACTGAGATTGTTTAAATGGCAGCCATATGGTAAAGAGGATATGGTATAGGAATCAGGAACAGCCCTGATTGAACAGCTTTTTTGGTTCACTGGTAATTAAAAAAAAGTTAATCAAAATTTAATTTTGTGTCATCCTGAAAATATTCTTCAGCAAATTTTCAGCAAATCAAAAAGTTGAAAAAAATGATTTTGAGTTGAAGGAAACATTTTCTTAAACCCAACACAAAACATTTCATTGTGATTTCAAGCACTTTTAAAGATTTTTTTAAAAAAATATTATTATTAAAAGAAATGTCAAAACAAAGTACAATTTTGAATGGAAACATTGAAATGTTTTGTTTGCAAAATGTTTTGATTTTTTCAGAATTTTTAAAAAGTTTTTTTTTCCTTCTGAAAAATAATCTGCTTTTTTTGCCAAAAAAATGTTGGTTGAAAAAACTTTGCCCAGTTGTAGTCTGGAGACCTACTTTACACTCTCTTGTGACCTTCACTGTCTTGTGGCCTTCAATGAGTCACGTTGGGTTAGATATTTAAAGGTATTTAAGCGCTTAAAGAAGTTGAGAGACAGTGGGATTTTCAAAAGTGCCTGGGTACTGGCTGGTGAGTTGCTGCTGTGCCCATGGGGCGTGGTTTTGGGTGGGCTCCTATCATAGTATTCCATTGAAGCCTACCTGAAATCATCTCGTTTCCGTTATGATAAAGCTTGGCCAGTGGAAAAATACTCTTTCTGTAGTAGAGGGAACAGTTGTGGTGTTCTCCATATCTAATGGCATATATATTAATACTTTCACCTTTTTCTCTACTCTCATCTTCTATTCCATTTTACTTGGTGGTTTTTTTAAGCTGTACAGTAATCTAATGGTTTTAACAGTTAATGATTATGGTGCATTCTGAGTTTGACATCCAAAGAAACAAAGAGCTGACATTCTGGATTTTCAGAGCCATTTCCTCTATAACCCATAATTTTTTTTCCTAATTGCGTCTCAAAACAAACAATGTATAATTTCCTGGCGAAAAATTCCTTTGTGCTTATATGAACATTGAGAAAACTGTAATATGGGATTTTTTTACACACAGAAGCAAAACTATAAAAGGGACTTAAGATTTTTCTTAATTCTGCTCTTAGTTCCAGTTGCAAATGAGTTATAATTTCTATGTCTTTTTAATACTGTATACCATTTAAAAGGGAATCAGGTACCCAAATCCCTTAGGCATCTGAGAAATCTCAGCCTAATAGCACAATTTTTTTTTATCACTGTCCATCAAAGCGTTTCACAACAATTGCTTGCTTAATCCTCACAACTTTCCTGATATGTCGGTAATGTAAGAATCAGCCACATTTTAACAGATATGAAATCTGAGGCAATGAAAAGATAAATGCCTCCACCAAGATCACACAACAAGACAGTGTCAGAGCTGGACTTAGAAACTAAAAATGAAATCCTGGCCCCACTGAAGTCAATAGCATATCTCCCAGTGACTGATTACTAGACATATGACCCATCTACATTAAGGGATGGGATGTTAAAGGAAAAAAGCAGTGGGTGCACCTTTGTAGTTGCATACACACCTGTTGTGCCATCAAACAGGCATTTGTCCATGCAAGACATAGATGTAAAAAAAAAAAAAAAAGGCGTTGTGTGTGCAGTTATCCAGGGTGCATGTGCAAATGCATGTTTGTGCCTACAAATTAATGCTTTTGCAGGTGCAAAAGCCACACCCATTTTGCTTTCCTTGGAAAATTCAGACCAATGTGATTGCTAGTGCACTGAATCCTTAGGGCTTGACCTGAATCCTTTGGCCCTCTGAGTAAATTACTTTGCCTTCACTGGGACTCATGGAAGCAAAGGCTGCAGGTTTGGGCTCCTCAGCCTCTATTTGATAGAAAGAATTAGTTATATAAACCAAACTACGATGAGTGGAGTTACCAGTTGAGTGACGCATATATATTACCAGCATTAAGCATTTCTCTTGTAACATTTAGTGTATTGAACATTTTGATGAAGTCAATGGAGCTACAATGATTTACACTAGCTGGAGATGTGTCTCATGCTCTGTTATGATGTCTCAGATTAACAGAACAGTAAGCAAGATCCTGCCATTCAGAATGCTTTCCATTCAGCTCCTTTGTTGTATGTCCTTCCACTTAGATCTGAGATCCCGGGAATTATCATCAAACCTTATTAGTATTGCTTTTGTAGCATAACATTTTTGATATACTAAAATGCAATAACATTTGGTTGGTCTATATTTGACATCTGAATTGTATTAAGAAAAAAAATCATTATAAAACCAATATGGTGAGATTCCAGTACTCTAGCGCATGCCCTGCAGAAGCCTGTTCATGTGCAACTGCACTCAAGGACGAAGAAAGGACATCACAAATTCCTATAAAGCTTCCTTTTGACAGATTCACGCTACTGGAATATGAGCAAACTCTTGTTTACTTTGTTCAATGCCACAATTAGTGAAAATCAAAGTGTCTGCGGATGCATTTTGTGATGTAAATTATTAGGTAATTAACCTTAATGCACTCTATTTAGAATCCCCAACTTACTGAGGGAGTTGAGAATATTTATCAAATGCAACAATATATATGTCTGCACCACTGCTTAATTATAAATAAAACAAGCCTGTAATACAATGTGAGGGATTTGGGATAGTGCTAATGGAAACGAGAGCAGGAGGGAGGGTGAGAGTGAAATATTTATCAGAGCAAAGAGATAGAGATTCATATCACAATGATGCAAATAAAAGGTTTTAACGGAAGGCCGCTCTGCTGCCATACTGATTTATTTCATTATGTCTATTCTCTTTCATGAGAGACTGTGAAACAAAAGCTGTTTATGTTTAAAAATCATGGATAATGTATAACTAAACCTCGTGTTTTGGTCTCGATAGAAGAGCTACCCTACCCTGTTTGTATGGAGGAAGTGGACTATATCCATCAGGGTCACATTTTTCTTATCTGAGAGAATGAAACTAGTACTGTCACTAGGATTTTCACAGAGTGGCAGCTAATATGATTCGCTTTCAAGGCTGGATAGAAGAACCTGGATGCCAACAGCTAGTTGGGGTTTGCACAAAGGAACCGGGACTGCCTAGATTTCACAAAGTAGAAGAAAGTGCTGACTGTACTCTTGGATCACTAAGCATCATTGCTATAAAGATACCACGTACATGTGATGGGGAAGGCAAATATTAATTATATTAGTTTATTAGATCTATTATATAATTATATTTAGTTTGGAGCAATATTCCATGTAGTAGGCCAAATGTATGAAGACGCATGAGGAAGAGAGTTTGAACTGGAACAGTGCTAGCATTGAGTGAGCGTGATATTAATGGGAATTAAGTGCTAACCTGCGCAGGCACTTAAATCCTACTAGGCACTGTGATGGGGCAAGGCCAGATGGCTACAGTAGTGAGGAACAGGTATGTTAGCCCCAGGTTAAACAAATCCTTGGTACCATGGTAACCAAATGGCAGTTGCTCCAGGTTAATCAAGACACCTGGGGCCAATTAAGATCCTTCTAGAAGGCAGTGGAGATAGCTACATTGATTGGGACACCTGAAGCCAATCAAAGGCTGGCTGGAACTAGTTAAAAGCCTCCCAGTTAGTCAGTGAGGTGTGTGTGTGAGGAGCTGGGAACAAGAGGCGCAAGGAGCTGAGAGGGTGTGCTGCTGGAGGACTGAGGAATTCAAGCATTATCAGACACCAGGAGGAAGGTCCCGTGGTGAGGCTAAAGAAGGTATTTGGAGGAGGCCATGGGGAAGTAGCCCAGGGAGTTGTAGCTGTCATGCAGCTGTTACAGGAGGCACTATAGACAGCTGCAATCCACAGGGCCCTGGGCTGGAACCCAGAGTAGAGGGTGGGCCTGGGTTCCCCCCAAACCTCCCAACTCCTGATCAGACACAGGAAGAGTTGACCCAGACTGTGGGTTCCACCAGAGGGGAAGATCACTGAGGTGAGCAAATCCGCCAATAAGCGCAGGACCCACCAAGGTAGAGGAGGAACTTTGCCACAGCACCTATCTGCACCTTCAGTAATGCTAATGCTAATGTTTAAATCTGGCTCTTCGAGCTATTTCACTGGTTTGGGGCAGAATGACTCAAAGCAAACCTCTTTCCCTCCAATAACCCCATACAATGCAGGAACAGATTAGGCCTGTAGTAATCTGTACAAATACCTGTTTAAAGTTAAATTATGCCCTTGGCTAGATACATAGTAGGCAGGTTGGAAAGAGCATAAGGAACTTATTTTTTCTGTACCAATAACATAGCTCCTTGCATTCCCTGAACACTGTGTCAGGAGCTACAAGAACTACCAGTAGCACTGAATGAGCAAGAAAGGGCCTCAACATTTTTAGGTGGGTTCATCCCCTTTCTTCAGATGAGAAGACAAACACAGATTGAATGAGTTGTCTAATGTCAAGCAGCAAGTCATTGTCAGAGCCTGACTGCCATTCTCCTCCTCATCCTCTAACCAAGGGACCATATTGTCCACTCTTTTTATGAAAAAGCAAATCTTTTTCTGAATCAACTCAGTGAAGAATGGAAGTGTCGCCATTTTGCTCATAACCCCAGCCAGTAGCAGAATTATGGCCCATGCCAAAATAATACCTGTAACAGGAGACATTTTTGTGTTGTGTTATTTTCACAGCAAGAAGCTGTTTTCCCTTGTGACATTGCTGAAGCATTGTACTTGGTCAGAAAACCCACATATACTCCCAAAGCCACACTGCTTTCCACGTGACTCTTCCTAAAGCAAATATTGACAGATTCGTAAAGTTTGAAAGAAGAGGCAAGAGGAAAGGGTTCTGATGACACAAATGAGATGTGTCATTCAATCAAAGCATTAAAAATAATAATTTAAGATTTCTCTGTGCATGAGAAGACCTCTGAAGGGGTATTCTTCTCTCTATGGGCATAAATAACTCCCATTGACATTAATGTGATGGATTTGATTTATGTTGAGTATAGCTCTAGGGTTGGGGCTCATTCACCCTAAATAAAAGTGGTGAGGACTATAGAAGGAATGTAATTTGAGAGAGATGTTTTAAGTTTAGCACAAGTCTTGCTCTTGTATACTTTTTAAAGCAGACATGATGGCATCTGAGCCAGCTACAAATTGACAGAGACCTGAGATTTATATGAATGCTTGCTTGTTAAAATAAGCACTGAATGTTGTGCACGCAATTGCCACACTGGTGCAGAAAAAAACAGTTGTGTATAGAATCATCATAACTACATGTAAATGCAGGAATATATGTGAATGTGAAAATGTAAGAAAAAATGCCTTTAACTAAACAGGCTCTTTATCTCTTCGGTTGGCAGATTTGTTTGGTGTGTCACCATCATGACGACATGTTTAAATACTGTAAAAGACTGTACTAAATTTCCCTCTTATTTAAATATCCACAAAACTTCTCCATAAGGAAATACAAGCAAATATAAACGTAGGGCTAGCCCTAGGATTTGGGCTTGCCTATTGAACTGCTTTGGGTTATATATGGGGAGGAGTCTCAGACAAGTTCTCTATCCCACATGTAGTGTATCTGTGGGTAGAATGAAATGTCATGTAGTAAGGCATGGATGTGCTTGTGATTGAGGACCAATTAGTTGGAGGTGGATCAATGTCCTTGTCCTCAGTGGGAGTATGACAATTTGGACCCCCCTTCTGGGATGCCCCAGCTCAATCAGCCTGGGCTCCCTCTCCCTGCTTTGCTGAATTAGGCTCTCTGGCCTCTTGCAACACACACTCACAGGTAGGGCCACACCCCGCTGCAGACACAGACTGAAGTCAGCTCTGTGTGAGAGGCCTCCCCCAGCACTCATGTGCACACCTCTTTTAGGGAGATAATCCAAAATAATATTGTCTTGCGCTGTATAGAAAAATCTGCACAGTGCAAGCTCATAAAAATCCACCCTCTTCCTCAATGTGAAGAGAGATATGCACACTTCTTGCCCCCCCAGTTAGAAATTGCATAAACTGAGTTTTATTATAAACAAGAAATAAATTTATTAACTACCAAAGGTGGATTTTAAGTGAATATAAGAGATAACAGACAGAACAAAGCAGATTACTGACCAAATAAAGCCAAATACGCAAGCTAAGCTCAATATATGTAAGAAACAGGTTACAAAATATAAATTCTCACCCTAAATTTAATTTTAGGCAGGTTGCAAAGTTTCTGTGGTTCAGAGTTCCAGTTATATTCCTTTTCAGACTGGATCCCTGTCTCAGTCTGAACTTCCCCCTTGCCTTCCCTTCAGGTGGCTTTAGCAGTCTTTTTTTCTTGGGCAGATAGGCCTTGGAGATGAGGAGTCCAATTTGCCTTCATCCCCACCCTTAAATAGGATTTACATAAGGTGGGAATCCTTTGTTTCCCAAACTTGACCCCCAGACCCTTACAGTGGAAAGTTACAAGAAGTCGCAGGTAATGCTTAGTATCAGGTGACAAGACCATCTGACTCTGTAATATCACAGGGTCCATGAGTCAGTGGCAGTATGGAGTGACTGCAGGAAGGCCAAGCCTTTTCACAGTCCATTGTTCTTGCTGATGGGCCATCAGCCCTGTCTGGCTTTTCCATTGTTGTACCTGAAGTGTTAGCAGTGGGGGTCACCCAAAGTAGCATAGTTGAAATCCAGATACATAGTCAATATTCCTAACTTCAGATACAGAAAGGATACAGGCATACAAATTGGATAATCGCATTCAGTAAATTATAACCTTTCCAATGATATCTTACAAGACCCATCTTGCATAAAGTACATCATAAGTATATTTTCATAAAGAATATCGGGTGAAACATCACAGGGAGATTTGGTCCAGGGTTCATATTTAAGAGGAGAGGATGGAATCCCTGAGAGTGGGAAGTGAATATTGTCATTAGCCACTGGAAAGCATAAGCAAATGCCTGGGGGGGGGGGGGGGTATCTGCAACCCTGGATAAAGGTCCTCCTTTGTCAGTGGGAGAGGGTTTGTGGATGTGTTACGGAGCAGGAGATGTGTATCTTTACTGCATCTTTATTTGAGCTTTTGCTGGAGAAGTTAAGGACAGTTAATTTTTGTGAGAACTGCAGTTTACCAGACATCTCTGTGTAGATATATATTTAAAGTAATGGGGAGTGACTCACTAAGAGATGGCATTTCTTGAAAAAAATCTTTGCCTTGGGTTTGTTTTCCTCTTCTCTCATTTATACTAGTGAAGGCCAAGAGTAACCTCACAAAAGCCAAGTGAGCCACACCTATATACAATTGCTGTAAGTGAAACCAAATCAGACCTTCTGAGTCTTGCAATGTATTGTGCTTCATCTCTTGTTGCTTAAATTCTGAAGGCCAGATCCTCAAATGGTATTAATTGATATATTCCAGCAGAGTTACATTTATTTGTACCAGATGAGGATTTGGCCCTAACTCTGCTTTGTGGACTTTTAATTTCTTCTTTGCTACTGGTGGGTCTACAGATTCCTCAAAATTCCTCACCACCCACGCAAACTGACCAAATACTAGCTCCTTAAAAAGATCTCTTATCAGCAGAACAGAGCTCAAAGAAATCAAGTTTGATCTTTTGCACTGGTAATTAAAAAGTGTTTCCTCCTTGAAACCTGCAAAGATCAAGCTCTCTCACTTAAGTGAGAGCATTAACCTCTTTTCTTTTACAGCAGCATCAATTTAAAAAATAGTGGCTGTTCCTTACTTGCTTCCGTTTAACAATAGTAGTAACAGACTCAGTCAAAAGAGGGATAAATGCCTTACGAGTAGCCAGCAGATCCCATAGCTCTCGTCTATTCACTATTTCATCAGTGAATTAATCCAAGATGGGAAGATCCCCATAGTTCTTCTATATCCAAAACATAAATTTCCTTGTAAGAGGGAAACAGAATGCGGCCTAGTGACCAGAACATCTGGGATCCATTCCATGCTGTATCATTGAATCATCGTGTGACCTAGAGTCTGTCACTTTTCCCTATTTTACTTACCTGTAAAATGATGAGGCCAACATTTTCAAAAGGGGTCT
This sequence comes from Chrysemys picta bellii, assembly GCF_011386835.1. Classification (NCBI taxonomy): domain Eukaryota; kingdom Metazoa; phylum Chordata; order Testudines; family Emydidae; genus Chrysemys; species Chrysemys picta. Next base: position 42,564,819 of record NC_088803.1, on the reverse strand, counting down.
ACTCACTTTTGGTGCCTTGGCTTTGGGTGGCCAAACCCGAGAATTCTAGGGTATGATAGCAGGATTGTTGAGCACTCACAGATCCAACTGAAGTCACTGCAGGTGCTCAGCAACTCTGAAAATCAGACATCTTAAGTCAGGCACTTGAAAATTAGTGAACAGGCTCATTGGAAAGTATGTTTATTTACAAGTCTAGCTGAATGGCTTAATTAGCACCAGATCTTGAATGGTCCTTTTGCAGGAGTTTTGGAGAACACAAGAAGACTCCTCTGTTGCTCACCCCAGGCAGGGGTCAGCCACAATTACACTCCTTGTGCCTGAGGGAGTCCAGGACTGCTCCCTCTGTGTGCCTGTGGGGGATATACTTCCCCAGGGGATAGTGAACACTGCATCCTATCTTTCTCCCTGAGGCACAATCTCTCCCTGATCTTCTCCTGAGGCAGCTTGGCTTGATGCCATTCCTTAAAGAACCTTATTTCATATAAAGATACAACTGACATGTAAAGAATAGTAGAACCCTGATTGTTTTTTACAAAGATTCATCTATAAAGATTAACCTCTTTTCAACTGCTGAAATCATCTTGCTGACACCAAATGTGACTTCAGTCCTTCAGCCAAAGTTCAACTGCCTGTACAGGTTTAAAAACACTGAGATTTGGCGGCAAAGAAAAATCAGGTACATTGTATACATTGGTTACCATTATTATGCAGACCATCACTGAATGATTAATTAATTAATCTATGCACTGTACCTACTGTAACTGAGATGTTCAGTTGTATGAATTTTTCTTTTATCTTCTCAGTCCCCAATTAATTCATCAAATAGGGGTTCTGCTGTATTGTAGTTTACCCTTTTACCCCATGTAGAAAACGTATGTTATTGAAAGTGCTAAATAAAGATCAATTGGACGTATTGCTATTAGACTTAAAGGACCAGATCCTCAGCTGGTGTAAAAATCAGTGTCACACCAACAGACCTATGCCGATTTACATCAGCTGAGGCACAAGTCCCAAGCTTTCCCAATCATAGCTTATTATTGCTGTTTCACATACTTTAAATGATCAGATTTCCTCCCCAGTGCCTACAAAATATACATTGTTAAGAATTTACATGTTCATGAACTTTATTTCAACAGGAACTTTAGTATTTAATTGAAAATATTTTCTATAATTAGTAATATGCAAGCTAATGTAAAAGAGTAACATCCTTCATGCAATAGAAAAAGGAACACAGTGAATATGAAAAAGAAGATGAATCACACCGAAAGAATAAGCTACAAAACACTGAAAAGAAAACATACAAATTTCTCTGCGAATGATCAATGTCTAGAGTTTGCTATAATTATAATTTAATTATGAACCCAATTTTGCAACAATTTTTTAAAGTACATAGTTATCATTTAAGTACTTTCCATGTAATTATCTGCTGTTGAACTCGCTCATTACGTGGCAATTACTGCATAAATTATCCTGTGGTTTAAGATTTTTTTTTCCATTTCACAGTGACTTGTAATCCAATAATACAAATCATTTGACTTGCTTTCAGTGGCCTCAATATTACATTCTGACTTCCAAGAGATGGTGGCTAAATCTTGGATATAAAGAAGGTGCCCAGATAAGCGTCTCTTTTGCTTTCGTCTAACATTCAAGAAGATTGGCAAAAATGAAATTTCAGAAATTTTCATGCCACTTCCATCTTGACCCTCCTCCCGTCTCCCCCCTAATTTTTTTGCCTAAAAGAAATAAAATCTAGAGTTCCACTCATCCAAGGGCTCTCTCCATAGTCTTCCAGTCAAATTCTAATCTTATTAAGCTGAGCAGAATCATGGACACAAGACACTGAAACCTAGAAGCAGATCCTCAGTTGATGTATATTGTCATATCTCTGATTTCAATGGAGTGGTGACAATTTAAGTCAGCTAAGGAGCTGCCTCCTAATTCACAGAAAGAATTAAATTCATTCCTGATTGTGAACTAAAATATGATAGCCTACAGGTTTAATCACTGAGCCCTGAATTGAGCAGATGAACATTCCTTTGTAGGAAACATTTCCTTCTTGTGGAGTAGGGACTTTATAGCTCATGATGTAGTGGAATCTATCTTTAGAAAATGACTCCAGGTCAGCCAAACTTCCTTCAGCCTAATATAGGGCCTCTGTAGGGACAGTGTTTCATGAGGGCTGCCCATGGTTGCATATCTGTCTTCTCCATGATATGGTGGCTAGAGAGCACTTGTTTGATTTTATATCATTTGGGCAAAATAAAGAACATGAATTCTTCTTATAGTGCTTTCCAGATCATTTTATGCATTTTCCCATATATATGGCAATAGCATAGATCTTCTTTTGAAAACTGCCTGCAGTGGTGTTGGAACAATTTTTATAGTGGAGGTGCTAAAAGCCATTGAACAAAACTGTAAACCCTGTACATGATGGAAACTGCTTCAAGCAAGGGGTGCTGTCGCACACCCCAACACCCCTAGTTCCAGCAACCCTGTCTGCCTGGGGGATATCCTTAGAGGAAAAGAAGGGAGACTGGCTTTGATAGTGAACTTGGAACATCTCAAGTTTTACAAAACTTGGGTCTGTCTATTCAAGTTTCAGAACCATTTCTTGGTGGTGAGTCAATGAACTTCTGCATGCCAGTTTGAAATATAGCCAGGTAGTTGTGGCCTGTATCTGCCACATTGTGGGCTGTGAGATCTGAAACCTGCAGAAGTAAAATTCAAAAGCTGAGAGGAGCACTCTAAGTTGCAGAAAGTTCTGTAGAAAATCCCTTTGTCTCTTTTACACCTTCAAATATCCTGAAGTGAGCGCAAGTGGACAGTTCCTTTCTGTCCTGGGAGAGGTCTCCCAGCCATCTCTTCAGTCCTGAGGGGTGACTCAGTAAATCTGTTACCCCTTATACTTCCAAATCAATTATCTTTGTGAGCATGGAACAAGGCTAGTGAGGGGGGAAAGCTTTGAAAGACTTGACACCCGTGTAGCACCTGGCACCTCGATTCCCTTTTTTAAAATTGTCATGCAAACTGATTTAACAGTATTGCACAAATAAACTAAAAGCAACTGATTTAATTGCTGCATTTGCAGTGGATGGAAGATGAGCTGAGATTGACACTAGAAAACTGATGAAATTATTAGAGGGACCACAGTGAATATGAAACTCAATGGTTGGTTTGCCCTACTGTCTCAGAAGAGCAGCAGAAAACTCACTCATCCAGCTACCTGGGTAGCAGTTAGAGTGACTCTTACGCAATCTTAGATCTGCATAACTAGGACAGCTGATAATTAATGATGATGAAGATGATAAATGTAGTTGCTGTATTACTTAGCAAAAACCTCCAAATTTTGGGCCTGATTCTTCTCCCACTTTCACTTGTTTTATACTGGCAACTCCATTGACTTCATGGACTGGAGTTACTCCTGAATCCAATGGTATAATTGAGAGCGGAACCAGGCCCTTTGGCTTTAGGTTATAAGCTACATACATTGAATATACATTCATTTAACAGAGCTGAAATGCAGTTCCTAAGGAGGCACTGTTGAGGGAAAATCTTAATTGGCATGGTTCTCCATCTTGTTTTACAAAACAACAACTAGGACTCCATTTTAGGCCCCCTCCTTCACGGAGAGCTTCCCACCCCTCATCCCCTGCCTTTTTCAAATTAGAGCAGGAAAAGGCAGTTAGGATCATGTGACCTAATAATCTGCCTACCAACTGCAGACTATTTAGATGGCAGCCTCAGTCCTGCTCAGGGCTGTCCAACCTAGTGACAGTCAGTGTCTCCCTCATTGCCAGCCTTTGAAAGGAATCCTAGCTAGGCCAGGATTGTGGTGTATGATACCAGGTTACCTCTGTGTCATACACTGCATGCACCCATTTCCATTTCCATCAGCAAGTCCGCGTACTACCACTCAGGACAACGCATAGGAGATGGAAGAAAGAAGAGGACAAGCCACTTACCTGGTGATCATCACGTCCTGTGTTCCAGCGTTCCTGTGGTCCAGCATTCCAGTTTCATCGGTTCTGTCCAGGATTCCAGAACCATCCTCATTGCGTAGTCGGGGTTCATTCCCTGGGACCATCGGGGTTCATCCCCTGGACAAGAAGAGAGATGGTACTGTAGTTTCTTTTTATTGTCTTTCGATCCTCCCAGTGTGTCAGGTCTGTGGGCTCCGGACTTCAAATCCTTCCTGTCTGTTACAGCTGTCCCCCTGCTGCATTCCTTTTTCCCCTCTCCTTTCTGTTTGTCCTGTGTGGCCACCCGTCCCGGCCATGGTGCTAACTAAAGTCACAGCCCTATTCATAGGAATGGCTTGTACAGACTAACTGGAGCCATTGCTCTGCCTAGGGAGGGGGCTTCTTGCTTCTTTGTTTGGTTCCTTTGTTCAGACCTGGGCTCGGTGTGGGAGGCGCTGCCCAGAAATGCAAGACCTGAAGTGGCCAACTAATTAAGCATATGAGTCATACCTGTGGCCCAGAACATGCCCAGGCATGCCTATGCTTACCTGCAGCCTTTCCCTGCCTTCTCTCCTCCCCTGTATCAAGAGGAGCCAATCAAAATTACTGGTGGGAAACTGCCTGAGTTTGCCTTTAAAGCCGGACATTTTCTGATCAGACCTCTGAGAAGGTCCTTGCTTTGCCACCTGGTCTGATCAGCTAGAGTCTTTGGGGGGCCCTCTCCCCGCTCTCGTTTGTTTTTGAGCATACCCCTGTTTTTAAACTCCCCTCCCACAAACAACAAATTTGTGCCTGGAGATCTCCTGATTATTGTAAACGAATCGAGTCCTTTCTCCATCCTCCGATGCTACTGCCGTTCCTGTCTCTGTGCTTGCTGCTGTCCTGGGGACTGGTGAGAACTCCCTCTTGCAAACTCCCCCTGTCCTAGCTGCTGGCCTTGTTTCCCCAGCAGACAGACCCAAGCTAACTCCTTGGTCTGTATCTGTAATCTGTTTCTTGCTCCGCAGTGCCTTTGCTGCTGGAAATAAGCCTCTGCCGCTGCTAGGCTGTGCCTTCCTGGACTGTATCCTGGGCTGCCGGCTTGCAGCCACCCCACTGCTGCAACCACCACTAGTTAGCACCTCCCCCCCCCCCCCCCCCGGGGCTGTACCCTGGGCACACACCACTCTGCCCTCCGGAACTGCTCCCCCTTCCGATCAAAGAAGCGGCATAGTGTAAGGTGCACCTATTAGAATCAGGTTCTTAGTCTAGATAAGTTGTAATTTCATTTTGCAGAGCTGTGGTTAAATTAGGTTTAAAGAATTGTTTGTATTGTGCTCTGTAAGTTAGGTTTAAAAAAATTGTTGCATTGTGTTCTGTTACTTGCTAATTTGTGTAGTCTTGGTTAAGTTAGATCATAGATAAGATTTTACTGTGTTCAGTATAATTGTGGTTAAGTCTGTCTTCCCGCTGCCCTAGCCCCCCCCCCCGAGCTTGCCCGTGTCTCCCCCCGAGCTTCCCAGTCACTCGTTGCAGCCTGTCTGCTCTCTGTGTCCCCCTGAGTTTAAATCTCCCTCCACAGCGCCTCTGCCTTTGGTCTCTGCTCCACCACGTGCTCCTCTTCCCCCATCCCCCAACCTCACTCCTCTACCACTGCCTTTCTCTCTCTCTCTCTCTCTCTCTCTTTTAATCCCTTCCCGCACGTGCTCACCCCACTCCTGCTGCTGCCAAACCTCAATTGTATTACTGAAGTCTAGCATAAAACCCCATTGGTTACCCTTTTTCTCTCTAACACACCTCACATTTTACATTTACACCACTGTGACATATTTTTACCAACACATTTTACTGTTAGTTGGTTATATGCTGCTCTGACACACCTTTTACATAAGAACTATTAGCTACCTGTTACATTTATACTTCAGTGTTAATTGGTTACCAACTGTATTGGACCCCACTGTATTGTACCCCACTATTGAAACCCCCTATCCTATTTACTAAAAGAAACCCCTCCCCAATTGTCTACCTTAACAAACCCCGTACCCCTCACTATTGAATTTTCCCTGTTTTTTGCATTTTCTTAATAAAGTTTATTTTGCACTCCACCAGTGCAGTAGTTGTCCCCCAAGATCCCCTACCTGCTGGCAGGGTCACTTCCATTCACTGTTAACAGCCGAGCCTTTACTGTTATTACTTGTATTTGTGTATGTTAATTCATAACAAGGGTTCTGTTTAAGACATAGCAAAAACTGTCCTGCTGCTTGAAATATGTTGTATTTATTAGCTCTTTTCACTGTAAATCAGTGGCACACAGGTAATTTGACACTTGTAAATCAACATGGACTCCTTTTTGCCATCAGAGCTAGAAAACATGTGGTTATTAAGCTGCGTCTATATTCGGAAAGCCAGATTAATTACCAGATATTTTTTATTGTACTTATATATTAAGCATGGCCATATTTAAAAACCCTAATGTTACACAAGTGGACGCCTGGTCCTGAACTTCTTTCACCCACATTAACTTCAGAGGGAGTTTGAATAAAGAGTAGCCAGATCCTTGAAGATATTTAGGTGCCTAATTACCATTGACCGCAGTGGGAGTTAGGTACCTAAATGCCTTTGAGGATCTGGGCCCAAGTCTCATCACAAGTCAGTGGGACCTAAGATCTTAAGTGCCTGAGTCACTTTTAGTAATAAGACTTAAGATTCCAAATTCCTTCAGCAATTTTTGGAAATCCATAGTGTTCTCCACTATTTTAAAAGCCCACACATGTAATGGTTTAATAGCTAACTTGTGTGTCTCCCTGTTATGCCCAAACATTGCCTTCTCTGGACTGGTAATTTATTTATGGAATATTCCGCCATCATGGAAAGTAATGGTTGGTGGTAGAATTAATTTAGACAGATGTGGATATAACAAGGATTTACAATTACCAGGAAGAACATGGTTGATATGATCCTCTTTCCATGGGTATACATTTAAATGCATAGCTGGAAAGGTCTAAGTAAAATGTACTGTAGGGCATATAGTACAAAGTACAGTGCCATAGAGGCACAAACTAAATTACATATACTGCATAACAGTCCTGCAGTGCCCTCAGATTAGATGAATTGAAGAGACTGATTTTCATATAGTGTAGCCATGCAATTCATAAAATGCATGTGTAATTGCTTTCCTAAATTGACTGAGCAATTCCCATGGCTGTGCATCCCAATCAGGTAATTATAGATGTAAATTTTTGCATATTCAGTTACCCAATTTGCATGCACAATTACTGTAATTGCCCATGCAAGTTAGGCACACAGTTTCATTCCCAAACAATAAGAGAATCAAATCCTTATGCCTTCATTATCACTAATTTCTTCCATATATTCCACAATGTTATTCCTAAAATAGCACTTCCCAGTCCTCCTCCTTTCAGGACACCTCTTTCATCCTAAATTCTAATCTAATTCTAATTTTAATACTAATCAATCTATTTCTAGAATGGTTTTAAATACATAATACCTGAAATTTATAAAGACAAAACAAAAAGTTTTTGTTTTTACTTCTTTAGCCATCTCCCTTTCCTCTTTCATTTTAATAGCACCGGAAGGCCCAAACTGAGATCTGGGTCCCTTTACACTAGGCCCTATATATACACCTAATGAGAGAACAGTTCCTGTTCTCAGACTCTTACAATCTAAACAGAGAAGAGAGACAAAGGGTGGGAGGGGAAAGAGGCACAGACGGAGGAAATGACTTGCCTAAGATTACAGAGCTGAGACTTGAACCTATTCCCTAATGTCTACTCTAATTCTGTAGCCACTAGACAAATTGCCTGTTTTTTTTCTGGATCTTTCAATTTATATCTTCAAATTTTTCCTCCTTGTACTTCTCCTACATTTTTCTCCTCCTTCCTCTCCTCTCTCTTCCACTCTGCCCAAAACATTAATCTCGTCAAGATTATGACAATTACAACTGAAACTGCATGCCAACCCTCTCACCTCTGCGGTATCCCCAACATTTTATAAACTAAAGCAAGCAAAAGTAGAGTTCTGAAGCCAGGTGAGATTAAGCAAAAGAAAAAAAAAAGATGCATTGATTTTTATAGGTTTCAGAGTAGCATTGATGCATTGATTTTTATAGTCTATTAGGAATAACTGGACAAAATTCTTTGTAAATTATTAATGTATTAAATTTGTATCCTCTCTCTTTCTTTGTCCTAGTGAGATCATGGGTTTTGAACCCTGCTTTTCATACCCAGATCCTGTAAAATAAGAAATGGTGTGACAGCAAACCCCAAATGATGAAAGTGGCCAGATCAGAGAAGTGTAAATCTAAAACATGCAGGAAGGGCTTGTTTCCTTTGATAGACACTGTGTCATGCCAAGCTGTGCGTCAAAGCAGAATATCCTAGCTAGCCCTTTCTAATTAATATTTTGGGTCAGATTTTAAAGATATTTAGGCACCTACATTTGCAGATAGATGCTTAGTGGGATTTCCCAAAAGAGCCAAGGTGCTTAGCTCTCATTTCATTTCCATGAGATTTAGGTACTTGGGGCTAGAGTCACAATGGGATTTAGGCACCTAAGTGCATCTTCAGGCACCTAAATATCTTTAAGTCTGGTCCTATGTCTTGTTAAAAAAATACAAATAAATAACTAAAGAGATCCAAATTTGAGATCCAGATCCAGGAGCGCCACCAGCTTTTCTGCCACCCTAGGCGGTGGAAGATCCTGCCCTGAAATGCTGCCCCCCACAGAGGTGGCAGAAGGTCCCACCGCTGAAATACCGCCACGGTCGCCACCCCCCAAATTGTAGTGCCTTAGGTGACCGCCTAGGTCGCCTAATGGGTTGCGCCGGCCCTGTCCAGATCCAAAGTTCCTCAAAGTTTTATAGGCATTTGGTTCCAGGGATTTGCTATGATCCTTTATAGATCTAGTCATGGACATAAGTCAGAGCTGGGATTCATATTCAGAATCTTTAGAACATTATGGACAGCAGAAAGTATTAATACTAAGTAGGTCTGATCTGATTGATGATACTGTTCTTCTGATAATAACATAGTGGTGAGCTCCCATACAAATATTGACTAGAATTGGCCTAGCTTAGTTTGTGAGAATTAGAAAACTGGCGAGATTCAAATTTAAGGCCTTTAGTGGTCAGTACTAAGCCACATAATGTCATCCATAATACAAGCTTGCTCAATGTCCTAATGCAACTCTTGCCAAAAACTTAAGATAGAGCCCAATTATTTTTAAATGACAAACTTATTTTTGTGTTTCTGTTTTAATTCATGGAGTGGCTTTCTCAGCTAATAAAAGTGTCAGTGAACTGTTATGCAAAAAAAAAAAAAAAAATCTTCAGCCTAATGTGGAAGGCTCTTAATTAATATGTACCCAAACAGTAGGAGATTTTTACACATTTCTAATTTTACCAAGTGAGGTTTTATGGGTAGAGCAAATGAGTAACATAATCTTTAAGGAGGTCTAGCATTCTCAGGGTGTGAAATGCATAACTCATGTTAGTGTTAATGGAAATAACGTGCATGCATGTATAGGAGAATAAACCCATTAAATGCTGTTAATCTGCACTTAAACTTTGAAATTTCTTGGAATAATAACAATGTTGGCAGCTTCCTTTGCAATAATGGTTTGGGATGCATCAGAAACCAGAAATTTATCTTGCCGTATAACAATTTTTCTGGGCGAATGTTCTATTTTTTTATGAGCTAGATCCTCAGACACAATTCTAGTGACTCAGACTTTAAGGACAGAAGGGACCATCATGATCATGTAGTCTGGCCTCCTGCACATTGCAGGCCACAGAACCTCCACCACCCACTCCTACAATAGGCCCAGAACCTCTGGCTGAGTTATGGAAGTCCTCAGATTTAAAGACTTGAGGGTACAGAGAATCCACCATTTGTGGTGTTATTGACTTGTATGGAGCTGGTTCACTTCTGTTGATGATCCATTGCTGTATATTTAAGAGAGAAGACTAAACATGGTGGTGAACTATTGCATTCATATGTCAGCTTCACTTTATTATTTAGAGCTGGTAAAAAACAAAGTATGAATTTTTTTGTAAGATTTCAAGAAAATCATGTCCTCTTTCATTCAAAAATTCAGAACTTTGAAATTGTTATTGATTATGTCTGTACAGGATTCTAGGTACTCAAAAATAGCTTTTAAACCTTTGAAAGTGGCTGCCATCTAGGATTTTATCCTTTGGAGGAGTAACTTCCTGTGGCCAATATTTGCAGCTTTTTAAATTTTCATTTCAGTGGAAATAGCCAAAACTACCATCATGAACCCAAGACCAACATCATCAGGGCTGCAACTGATGAATGCATACAAGACTGGACCTTCAATCTATGCCATTGCAAGAGGGCAGGGGAGGAATAGTAGAAATTACCTTTAAAAAGATGACATCTCCCACTTCTCTCCATAGCTGAGGAAACCTCAAGATAAGGCAGATGCATTGTGGTCACACACACTCCCCGTGTCTCCTTTTTGCACCATGGAAGATCTCTATGGGAGAAAGAAGGGTTGCAATCGGAGGGAATTATACAGATACTCTGGCCAGGGACATGTGATAGCTCAAGAAGGAGTCCATACTCTGCCTCAGTGTTTGCTGGAGGATTCTATGCCAGTTATCACACCACATTGGTACCCTGTGAAAAGCCCACTTGCTCAAGTTTTGAACACAACATGCAGACGTCACCCAGAGAGAAGAAAATCTTGCTCTTCCCAAACGTTAGTGACACCTGGAAGCAGCTATTGTAATTGAAGCAGGAGCTTTCCAGGGTAAATGGTTCGAATTAGCCTTACTACAGCCTGTCAAATTGAAAGCTCATTTCCTTCCAGGTATCTTCATATTCTGTAATATATCAACCATCAAATCCCTAACTGAGATTCAGATCAGACTGAGACTCTGTCAAGTGCAGAAGAATAAACTGAGCTCTAAACTAACTTTCTCTCAGCATCCGTGTTTTTATTGCCAATGCTTTATGTAACCACTTCTTCTTGTAATCCAATTCTGGTGTCAGAGACCTCCTGTCCTTGAGGTCAAATGGAACTTGCATGTGGATCCAGAATTTAGTTCTGTACGGGGCTGTAAGATTGTCTGACTATGCCGTTGAGGGGGGCAAAAACAGTATTGATGATTTTAAAAAAATTTCATTGAAAAGATTGCCTCAGACATGGCAAAGTGTGGTGCTTAATATTTGCTTTCGTCTTCCTCTTTTCCCCACCTCCAACTAGGCCATTACGGTGATTCTAGGCCTCTCACACTACAATATGAGAACACTTTGCTATCATCCAATTATGCTGAGGACTCTATTACTATCCTGCATTCTATACTTGCTTGGTAAATTATAACACAATTGGGAACAGCAGATTGACTGTTTTATGTGCACCCTGAATTAAAATGTGGTTCCATTTCATTGGGCTACTAGGAGAAGAAACAAACTGGACTATCCACTGAACCTGAGAACCACAATTTCATGTTTTGTACAATCATCTTATTTCTCTCTTCTTCCTCTTTCAAAAGAATAAATATTTTAAAAACCCTAGTCAGTATTTTATTGAATTCTCATCACTTATTTAATACCTCAAATCAAATGCTTTCCTGTGCTGCTCTATAATTATACTAAACATGGAAATATGTTGTCAGTAAAAATATGCTACACATTTTAGTTCCTTTCTATTAAGTGTATCATTATCTAGTGTAATTATTAATAATTTGGGGTGGTTCATATATTTCCCAAGTCACTGAAATCCACACCACCTTATTTTTTTCAGTAGAGAGCACAGACGTGTTTTCCTTACCATTAACTCCGCTATTTTCTGTTAAGACTAGCTAGTGATATGTATCATACAATTTTCATAAGCTTACTTTAAAATTCTTTATTAATGTGCTCAGTAACCCCAGTTTCAAAGCAAATTCCTAGCAAGAATGCCAGATGAGGAAACACGATATGCAGTACAAGCTGCTTTTCCAGTTCAGGTAAAGAAGCACCACTTAGACTAAGGCTATGTCTACACTACAGACCTTACAGTGGCACAGTGCCACTGTAAGTTCTCCAGTGTATAGCTGCTCTATGCTGGAGGGAGAGAGCTCTCCCATTGGTATAAGTAAATCACCCCCAATGAGTGGTGGTAGGTATGTTGGCGGGAGAGCATCCCTTACTGAAATAGCGCTGTCCACACCAGCGCTTTTGTTGGCGAAACTTACGTTGGTCAGTACTGACAAAAGTGCTAGTGTAGACATCGCTAATAACTCCTTGCAGCTCAATTGAGATTGTGTTCTAAAGACAGAGAAATAGTACTTCTATGGAATTAGTGACAAGTGGGTGTTAATCATTGGTTTACTCTTATGAGCACTTGTATGAGTGGGGTGAAACCCGGTAACCATTGAAGTCAATGGGAGCTTTGCTTTTGATTTCAGCATAGCCAGGATTTCACCCTTAATTTATTCAGTAAATTGACCTACTGAAAAAGTGTGGGAAAGATTATTGAATACCTAAAGAAAGTGCCTCCTCAAAAGACTGTGATGCATCTCATTTAGTTTGGAATCAATAGTGAGCAACTGATAGATTCTCACTGAGGCTGTGTTAGCCTTGTGTTTCTTCAGTTGCCTCACCTCTGTGAGTGGGGTTCCCCCCACAAGCTCTGCAGCTCCTACTTGACTTCATCACCAGGCATTCTAAATGTTGGGTCATTTCCAAAGCTGCACCAGCATCCCCATCCCTGTGGCAGATGCTATCCTCCTAGCTCACCTCTGAACTGTCTCCCCTGAAGCTTTAAATTGGAAAACAGCCCAACACCACCTTCTGTCTTGGCTGGTGAGTTTACCTTTAAGTCTTTTGGTTTTGTTTTACTTTTGTCTCTGCTGAGCTCTGGTCTCCTTCATTCCAACCTCTGGACACAGGATAGAATGTTCAGAAGCTAGATAACTGGCCCACACCCAAAGAATCCAGCAGTCAGACACCATAAATACCCTCTCGAGAATGTTGAATATTTATCAGAAAGCAGCTTCTCTGTTGTTGCATGTATTTGTATAAAATCTATATCTTTCTGCAAACCTTTCTGCATTTTTACCAGCTGTGGCAAATATCTTTAAGGACAAGAAGGAATAAAAAAATGGTTATTTTAAAGTAATTGAACCTAAGATGTGCTGGATTTTATGCAGGGAGAGTCTAAAATTTTTTTTTACTTCAAAGCCTAAAATTTTATTTTAAAATAAAAACACCTTTAATTGTGTAAACAAACGTAGGGCATGATTCACTGTCATGAATAGGAATCTTTCCACTTTATTTAATGGGAGTTGACTGTGCCCTCAGTCTACGTATTCCTCTAGCTTAAAGCTAGTGCAACAAACATTGTCAGATTTAAAAGATTAGACATTAAAATTATTATGTTTATCACCTGTCAATGTAAGGATGTTAATATAACATTCATTAATCTAATATTTTCATACAACTTGTATATTTTTACATTAATCTCACTAATATTCTGTCTCTGACTAGGTGAATATAGAGAGAAATGTTCATACATTTCTGTGTAAATGAAATTTGAATTTGCTTTGTTGGTGTTCATATTTACTTATATTTGGACAGGAAAGTTTTAATCCGCAAGACTATCCTGAGCAGTCACATTAATACATATTTTATGAGTACTTTCACTGGAAGTGCTCTCATACATTTGTCCAACATTTACAAATATTTGTGAAATAATTTGCAAACAAAAATGAAACTCCACTTCTTATAATGCTCAGGTCATTCAATTGGTGAGGAGAAAGAATATCATGTGCGCTCGTTCATCAGTTTCGCAGCACAAATAATGGATAATTAATTCTCATACAAGTTTGCAAGCAATTTGTTGGATAAAATTTGTTTGCACAAATTATCCATTGAACAATTATAACAAACCAACTGGGAAAAATCATAACATGGAAACAGAACTAAGAGCTAGCTATATCAGGAAGATTATTAACAATTAATTTAGCCAACTCTGTCTAGGATCAAACGTTTAATTTTATTTTTTTTCCCTGGGATCACATTGCATTGCAATGAATTTCTCCAATCTGGATTTCTAATTCATAGGACTTTATTTAACTGAGGCAAAGAGATATGGAATTATAGTAAGTGAACTGTAGCTTTTTTTTTTCAGATGGAGAGAAATAGCTCTTCAACAGGAAAAGCAATTTTTAACTGTGAAAATTGCTTTTTTTTGCAACTGAAGATAATGAGAACATGTCTAGTGAAATGCCTAGCATTTTTGCATGTGGCACTGTTGAAAAGCAGGAATATCGCAAATTAAACACTAGATACAGATATTGCGTTACAATGACTTTGCCCAGCAAATAATTAAGGGCCAGATTCTAATACTCTTATTTATGCTGAATAGGAACTTCATTCATGAGTAGTCCCATTGACTTCAACGAGATTATTTGGGGAATAAGGTGCTACCTGCTGGGAACAAAGATAAAAAAACCTCAGCCTAATAGTTTAAATTTAAGAAAAAAATGCACAGACTCCTGTCACCCATCTGTCCTTTCTTCGTTCCTCCTGTTATCAAGCTGAACTAGATAGAACTATCTGGAACTCCCTCAGTTGCTGTGTTTGCTAAATAGAAAGCAGCTTAAACAGCAAAACCTACATATTTTTTTTTTTCACTTTTCCAAAGTCTATGTGAAATTTTTCACACCAGGCTAGAGATTAAACTTTGTCAGCAATACTCCAGTGTGAATCAGAAATTCTGTGCCTGGTTGGCGTTTAATTCCCTAAGGGGAGTGTGTTACTTAACATTATGTCACAGGTACTGCTGTAAGTGGTACTGAGCCGGGAAGTCCTACATTTACTATCCTTTGACAAACCAGTGCTGTAGTATGAAATCCGAGCAACCCTCTCTCCCCCTACCTGGCGTTCCCCCATGACCCTTGGTGGGTGAGGGCAAAGCTTGCACTTCTTCTCCTTACCTGTTCTGTGGATAAATGCCCTGATTCAGCAACGCACTTAAGAATGTGATTAAGTCCAATTAGTTTCAGTGGGAATTAGGCACATGTTTAAATTCTTTCAGAATAAGAATTGGCTTAATCACATGTGGATTCTCCACTCCACAGCTGCCAATCCAACATCTCTTCAAAGAGCACCAAATTCACCAGTGCTTTCTTGTCTGCATGACAAGACTACTACTCAATGAACATACTTAGTTCAGCTCTGGTTTGGGCAACACAGTCCATTGTACGGGAGTTGGTAGATTACCAGCCCCACAATAGCCTTGCAAGGGAGATAAGTATTATGCTTCTTTTATAGATGGGTAACTTGAGACACAGAGAGGCTGCGACTTTGCATCTCAACAGCAGAGCCAGGGATGGAACCAATGGAGTCCTTTGTTCAAAACATAAGACCACAATCCATCCCAGAGACTCCATTAAGATTTAGAATGTTCTTAGGGGATAGCAGTGCTGGAAGACAGTTATTTTGAAAGTGATGTAAGAAAACATCCCATGTACCTCAGAAGCGGGTACAGGCCCAGATAGCAAAATATTGACCGAACCTTTGGTGGGCACACAAAAGGTTCAGAAAAAGGCAACAAAAATGATTAGGGATCTGGAACAGCTTTCATATGAGGAGCGCTTAATAAGACTGGGACTATTTGGCTTGGAAAAGAGACGACTAAGTGGAGATATGACAGAGGTCTACAAAATCATGACTGGTATGGAGAAAGTAAATAAGGAAGTGTTATTTACTCCTTCTCATAACACAAGAACTAGGGGTCACCAAATGAAATTAATAGACAGCAGCTTTAAAACAAAAGGAGGTATTTTTTCCGAACAATGCACAGTCCACCTGTGGAACTCCTTACCAGAGGATGTTATGAAAGCCAAAATTATAACTCAGTTAAAAAAGAACTAGATACGTTCATGGAGGATAGGTCCATCAATGGCTATTAGCCAGGATGGGCAGGGATGGTGTCCCTAGCCTCTGTTTGCCAGAAACTGGGAATGGGCAAGAGGAGATGGATCACTTGATGATTACCTGTTCTGTTAATTCCCTCTGGGGCACCTGGCATTGGCCAATGTCGGAAGACAGGATACTGGGCTAGATTGACCTTTAGTCTGACCCAGTATGGCTGCTCTTATGTTCTTAAGAACTCCTAACACTCAGGGGGGAGAGAGTCTTTTGCCAGGGTGCAGCAGTAATTCACATTCTCACTATGGTATTAACCTTGAAATTCTTCTTTTAAAAGCACTACTTGAAGTTTGTAGTTATTCGGTTCTTTATTCAAAGGCTGACCTAAACATTTATGAACGTTGTACTGGTTTCTAGGCTAGAAGATTCAGAAGTGTAGTACAGTATATGCTGGCAGGGGTAGCAGAAGTATAATAATGTTTTTCCTCAATATACAGAAGGTGATATTTGATTTCAGTGCATACCTTCAGTTGGAGATATATTTGGGTATGATCCAACACTATGCTATTCAAGTCAGTGCCCCTAATCCTCCCAGAAGGGTTGTGTGTCTTCTTCCATAGATTGTTTTATTCTCTTTTCTAGTATTTTTTTCCTTTAATTTTCTGTCCTATCCATTTTTATTTCTATTAAGCTTTGAAAAGCCTTTCTTAATATCATATTCAGGCTGATAATTAGTTTTAAGGTATTCTTTGGTCTGTAACAGCTTTTGTTATGTGTAATTAAAAATAATTAAAATATTGCTACCCCCTCATTTCTTAGAAGCCTATAATCCATCTTCTGCAGATGATTGAGATGTGGTGTTTGAATACTGATTTGTTCTTTCTGGTGCTTGTGATTCTTGAATAAAAGATTTTTTTCCAAGACAAAAAGTAAAACACAATTTGGTTCATTTGGTCAATAATATATAAGTTTAATACACCTTTTTTTACTATCACTATTCATGCTTAAGGGCATAAAGTGATCATTGGCTGTGGTCAGGAAGAATATTTTTCTCTCACCATGAGGACATTCTTCTCTCATACATGACTGAGAGTATGTCTATACTATCCGCCAGATCAGCAGGGAGTGATTGATCCAGCGGGGGTCGATTTATCGCGTCTAGTCTAGATGTGATAAATCGACCCCCAAGCGCTCTCCGTACTCCACTGGCACAAGAGGCACAGGCGGAGTTGACGGGGGGAGCGGCAGCAGTTGACTCACCACAGGAAAGACACCGTGGTGAGTAGATCTAAGTATGTCGACTTCAACTATGTTATTCACGTAACTGAAGTTGCGTAACTTAGATCGATCCCTCCCCCCCCCAGTGCGACCAGGCCTAAGTGCACTAGGATTGTGATGTTGTTGTTGGTTGACCAGGCCTTCCCCGGAACAACCATGTATTGGCTATAGAAACCAAATTACTGGATTTGACAAGTAATTGGTCTACTCTATATGGTGGTTCTAATGTGGGTCTGTGTGTACTATCTAGCCAAACATATGCAGTAAATATCATAAGCACTTGATCCAAAGCCCATTCACATCAACAGAAAGACTCCCATTAATTTCAACATGTTAGTATCTTCATGTGCCGCCCTGGGATGAAATACTGCTCGTGTTCCTCAAGTGATCAATTTCAATGGATTTTTCCATCACCGAGACTCCTCACAGGAGTAATGCAAACTGGATTTGGTTCTTGGATAACACGAACCTTCTAATACTGAGCAGAGTGTGAAGGAGGTGAAGTGCCTGGAAATCTTGAAGGGTTCTGGAGTTTTATTACAATCTACTAGCATTCAGGGGTAGAGCTGAGTGAATAATTGGTTTGGTAGCAGTTCTGAAAAATTGAAAAAAAAAATCAGTTCGGGTTGAACCAAATCTGAATTTTTTCCAATTTTTTTGTGAATCAAAAAAGTCCATTTTGTTTCGGAGAATGAATTCAAACCTGGGTCTCCTGCATCCCAGTAAGTGCCTTAAGTACTGGGCTAGAGGCTATAAGTGGGAGGGAGGGAAAGCAGCACCACCACACCCTCCTCCTCCTCCTCTGAGCATTTTGTGAATTTCCAAATTTTCACCGTTTTGTGAATTTTGCATCAAATTTGCAAATAGTTTCACGTCAATGGGAACTGATTTTTTTTGTTGAATAAACCATTCATCTGAAATTTCACCCAGCTCTAGGACAAAGAAAGTTAAAGAAACATGGCAGGGGTGGGGTAGGGAATCAGAGTAGAAAATAGAGAACCAGTGAAAAGAAGAACAAGGAATAAACATCTTCAGTGGCTTGATTAGCAAGTGAAATGATTTATTTCAACTGTAGAAACAGTTGTGGTTTTTCTGTACTGATGAAACAGCAGCAAAGCATAATTCATATCCTTCATAACAAACTTTAAAAAAGAATAAGTTACCTGCACTTCAATTTTGTTCCTTTCATCTTACAAATAAATTGTCAGATGCTCACTTTTTCTCTGTTATGTATCCTTTTTTTCTGCTTTAAACTCTGAGGGATAGATTCTGTTCTCAAGATGAGCCACAGATGTGCATTAAAAGGAGAATAGGGCTCTTACAATCCATTTTAAAACAAAAGCAGTTGTATTCCATCTTCTCTAAGAGCCATAGAAACTCAAGGCCTGCTCTGAGCAAATAGGAAGGACACTTGTTTGCAAAGAATTCTTCCTTCACTTCTGGCATAACCACGGTAATAAGACAGAAAAAAATATATATACAGCAGTCCTTTGAGATCTGTTCTAGATTTAAAACACAAGGTATATATTTTTTCCACTCATGAAGAGCAACTTCATAATTTTAGTCTGACTTATTTTATATTAAGGGGAAAAACCCAAGAAAAATACGAAAGATAATGTCTCTGAGAGAGCACTCTCTGCTCTGCGGGAGTCTGCATTCAACTGACCACAAAATGGTTGCCCGTCTCAAAAGCCAGAAGAATCTCTAGATTTTGAGGTATAATATGCAGTAAAGGAATATGTAATCGTTATACAGCTCAAGATTTATGACCTTGTTCTGAATTTGACAGAATGAGCTCTCCCATCCCTTCTAGAAAAGCCTTTTTGCTCTCACCACAATCCTTTAGCCAAAGTCTCCTGCAAAAATATAACCCACATTTTTTAATAATGTGTTAATCTTTTTTTTTTTTTTTTTAAAGTTGTCTGGAAATCTGTATGCAATGGTTTTTGTTGTTGAAGATGGGTTGTTCCGATTCTCTAGGTACAGAAATACCTTTTGCAGACTCAGCGACACTCAATGTCTGCCAGAAATTAAAGAAGGTCCTGCAGAGATCATGTACTACAAGAACTGTTTCTGAAGCTGGAGAGAGTTTCTCCTCCAGGGCCCATTCAGACAGCTAACCCGAACTACCTGATTTGTCAGCATTAGGGACTTTCAGTTGTGCACACATCTGCAGGAGCCCAGTGTCTGCTACACTGAGATGTGACCACAGGATATGGGTAGTTCTTTTCTGTTTGAATTTTACATGCAAATTTATTACAATATTACACCCCAGCCCCCTGGCTGACTCTTTTGATGTGAGTGCATTTTTCCAAGGACAGAGATTTTTGTGCCAACAGGCATAGTTGGCAGCAGGCAAGAAGCCTACTCTCTGCAGAGCTGGCAACAAATTAGATAAAGATCATAGCTTCCGCAGAGCCAGAAGTCAGTTCAAAGAGACAAGGACTGCTCTCCCTGGGAAGGTAGCATCAGATGAAAAAGGCAACTGGTCACTAGCTGTGCACAGCTTGACAGACAGTGGTCTGACAGTTTTAGACTTGGTGGCCTGACTTGAAGAAGTCGTGATTGTTCCATTTCAGGTAGGAAGGTTGAGCTGGAGGTTAATACACAGGAGCGAGAGCCAGGTGACCTCAGTTCTCTTTTTGGCTCTCTATATAACCTGGGGCAAATCAATGAGGAACTGATTTTTCATACAGCTCAGGGACTTAATGTCTGTGATACCTACAAATCAGATAAATTTGCATGAAAGTAGATCTGATTAGCCATTGATTTACACCTATTTGTTAATACACAAAGGTTGGGTGGTGGTCTGGATGATTCAAGTGAATAAAATATATATTTGACATTTAGTACATGTAAGTGACCCATTCTAAGTACTCTTAATAAAACTTAAATAATCCAAGCAGGAACAAAACCACTGCTCTGATTCAATACCTATTGAAATTAATGGAAAAACTCCTATCGAATTCAGTGGGCATTGAATTAGGATCAATCAGACTTAGGTGACCCATTTCAAAGCTTGAATTCTGGTATTGCTCAAAAATGCCCATTGTAATATACCTTGAATACTAGCAGTTACTCAATATATTTGAAAAAAAATCATGCGGTTGTGCAGAAAACAAAAAACCATAAAAAACCTCCCCCAAAAGCCATAATGAAACAAACCAGACAACCACTTGCTGAATTTAGTATTCTCTAAATGTTATTTGGCTATCTCTAAGATTAATACATCAAGCACAAAACAACTCAAACAAAAATTTGCTCAGACTAACTTTGTATAAATTCCTGTTCTCTGTATAAAGTTCTTATTTGAAAGTTAACACTTAATATTTTTGGGAAGGCAGTGTGTATTGCAGAGGCCTGTGTGCATCTCCAGTGTTTTCCTGCTGTGCAGTGAGAATGAGATGTGGGTAGTAGGTATCAGCCACCTGGCACATGTCTAATTATATTCTGCATCTGTGAAATGCTTATTGCGTATGTGTAGTTAAAAACTAGTTATAATTAACGTGGCATGTTCTGTATAAGTGATTTGCAGCCAGAGTCAAGGGATTTATGTGTGTTTAAAATATTGGTGCTTTTATGTTTTTGTAATGTTTGCTATTTACTCTGGGACTCAGGGCCAGATTTGCAAAGATACGAAGGCATCTGAAGATGCAGATAGACACGTAGTGGGACTTAAGAACATTAAGTCCCCAAGTCCCAAAGATTTCAGTGGAAATTAGACACCTAAGCATCTTAGGTACTTTTAAAAATACCAGTAGGTGCCTATCTATAGCTTTAGATGCCTAGATACCTTTGAAAACCTGGCCCTCAGTCCTAAGGAGCCTGATGTCTGACTCAGGCTAGATGAATTTTGTCTGAGTAAGGAAATCTGGACTTGATCTACAAGAATCATGCACCTAAAGGCCATATTTTCAAAAGAGCTCAGCTCCTACTTAGGCACTTAAATGATGTAGCCAGAGTTTCAAAAGGGTAGTCATAGGCTGAGCCTTTTGAAAATCTGTCCTTAAAGTTATGTACAATGGGTTTGATCCTCGTCTTGCAAAAACTGGTATATATCAGCAGTTAATGGTGGATACCAATGGAGTGAAGATCTGTAGCTCTGTGTGCATGACCCATATCCATAGCAATCAATGAAAGTTTAGCAGGGCAAAGTGAGGAAACAATTTCTATAAACTATGTAGCCATATGATAATTAGTAGATAATTAGATAAATAATAGCACAACCATGGCTCTGCTAAGGCAGTAGGTTCTTATGCTTATGGCCCAAGAATGTCAGCATATCCTTTGAAATATCAAGAGGCAGCATGATCCATTGGACTGGGACTAGGACTGGGATATTTCTACACTGCAGTCAGAGGTGTGACTGCAGCAGCCTGGGAGTCAAAATGGAACAAACCACTCAAGTAAATACCCCGGGTCTCAGGTGGGCTTGTATAGCCTGTGCTCCCATGGTTTCACTGCTATTGTTATCTGAGCTAGCTAGATTAAAGCTAGGTCAGATATGTCCACTTGTGCTGCAGTCACATCTCTGACTGCAGTATAGACACGTCGTGGGACTCAGAAGGTAGGTTTTGTTCCCAACTGTTTTACTGTGTGACTTTGGGAAAATCACTCCATCTCTTTGTCTGATTTCCTCCTTCTACTTTTTGTCTTTAGACAAGTTTTTCACAGAAAGAAATGTCTCTTGGTATATGTCTGTACAGCTGCTAATATGACAGTTATAGTAAGTTCCTGCAATATCATTGGGAGATGTTGTTGAATGAAGTTTAAGTATCTTTGGTGTCCATTGTATTAAATGCAAAAGTTATGTAGTATTGTGGGCCTGGATGATCAGTGGACCACATTAAACAACGTGGCAGAGAAGAATGAACTTTTGGGACAATAGACATGAGGTAGATTTGCTGGGAAATATCCTCCTCCTCCCCAACTCCAGTTATGCAAAAACACAGCCCTTTGAAACTAAGTCCCGAGGAAAGGGCAATTGTCTGCTGATTACCTGTTCGTAGGTCCCAAGCTCAAAGGCCCAAACTATATAAAGGAAGGAGTCACAGATTCATGGGGGTTCTTGTTCTGAGCAAAAACTATTATGAACTTGTGACTACTGGTAAACCCCTTGGTGTGGTTTGAAGGACTGATCATCTTCCAGAGCCCTTCTTGGAGTTGGTGTGATCTCTGCTAAGCTTATCAGAATATGTAGGTTCTTTTTTTTTTTTTTTTTTTTTTGGTTTTATGATGTTTTCTCTGTGTAATGCTTTCACCTTGAGAATAAATGTGCTTGCTTAGAAAGAGCTGTGTGGTGACTCAACTGTGGGCAATTACACTGTTTATAGCAGTGTTTCTCAAACTGGGATCGCTGCTTGTGCAGGGAAAGCCTCTGGCGGGCCGGGCCGGTTTGTTTACCTGCCCTGTCTACAGGTCCGGCCGATCGCGGCTCCCGCTGGCCGCGGTTCGCCGTTCCAGGCCAAGGGGGGCTGCCAGAAGCGGCGGCCAGTATGTCCCTCGGCCTGTGCTGCTTCCAGCAGCTCCCATTGGCCCGGAGCAGCGAACACTGGTTTATAGTGTCTGGAAAGAATGCAAAGCAGGCCTACTTAAGCAGTTTGACTTGCTGGGGAGGGTAGGCAGGGAACTTAGCAGTCTGGAAAAATCATGGTCAGGAGGGAGAGAGAGATGCAAGTCTTCACCCAAGAAAAGTGACCGGTAAGGAGGTGGGAGCCTAGAGCAGGTGCCCTTGCTGGACTACGGAGGGGAAATACAGGTGCAGTTGCCCTGAACAGTGACATATAGCACAAATGAATGTTGATCTTGGTGGGGGCCTCTAAGCACTATTCTGTTACATATAAGGAATAACAATCCAATCTTATTTTTGCTGATTTCCTCAAATCCTGCCTTGCTAGGCCAATGACAGCCTTAATATGAATCCAAATTACAATTCATCTGGCCTAGCAAAGCATCACAATTTCACTGAATGCCCGTAGCATGTGGCCACTGCCAGAGACATGACACTAGATTAGACAGGCCATTGGTCTGCTCCAGAATGACAATCTTAGAGCAGTCTATGCTGAATGGGAGCCATGAAAAAGTCATAAATTGCAGTATCTCCTATTTTAGGTGTAGGAATGTACACATTTACCATGTGTGCCCAGGGCAATGAATGCTGCGCTTTTGACGGTACCTATTGTATCTGTCTTATATTCCTTTTTTGCAAACTAAATATTTGATAGAATTATATTTGTGGCAACATGAAATGGAATGGTTACCTGTTACTTTTTCATTGTTTCCCTGCCTGGGGCATCTGTCTTTGCAGATGATAGCAGTAACACAAAGAACTCATCCCAGTAACCTGAAGCACTCTGGATGCCAGACACATTACAGATTTACATTTGCATTTTGCCTATATCCTGTATGAAGAGAACTGCAAACTCATGAAGAGATATGCAAATCCTTTTTAGGCTTCCAAAGAAACCATTTAATTGTCTATTTTTCATCCTCAGATTTTTCCCAGCAGCTTCATTAGCTGACACAAGGAAATGTCAATTCATTTCATATTTAAATATAGGACCAATTTGAAATAATATATGTTTACTCTGGGAGCATATTCATCTGGTATTGTTTTATGAGCAATGTCCAGAAGAAAGAACTTTTTTCCTATTTGCAATATTCGGTAACTATTTGAACAACACTGACTGAAGATTTGTATGCCCTCCATTAACAATGAAATGAAATGAATGGAGATATCCCATCTCCTAGGACTGGAAGGGACCTTGAAAGGTCATTGAGTCCAGCCCCCTGCCTTCACTAGCAGGACTAAGTACTGATTTTGCCCCAGATCCCCAAGTGGCCCCCTCAAGGATTGAACTCACAACCCTGGGTTTAGCAGGCCAATGCTCAAACCACTGAGCTATCCCTCCCCCCCTCTTTTTTAATAATGGCCTCTTTTTTATTTTTGTGCATCAGGAAACATGTGCAAACAAATAAATACAGGAAACAAAGTGTCAAAATCCTGCAGAACCTATGAATTAAATTTTCTAAAGCTCCTAAATGACTGAGGAGTCTAAATTCCATTGATTTTCAATGGCACTTACGCTACTAATTTAGATCTTCCTGAAAGAAAATTTACCCTATACCTATTCCTTTCACCCTAATATTGCCAAATGTGAAGTCTGAATGTTTTATGGAACAGATCCTCAACTGGTGTAAATTGGTGTAGCTCCATAACCTCAATGGAACTATGCTTGTTTACATCAGCTGAAGACCTGGCCTCTTTTTCTCTTACTGATATCATTTATGTACTGAATTCCTTACTAATCAAATCCACAAACTACAGAGCTTGTGGTGGAATATAAATAAGACAAGTTAATTTCCAAGTAAGCTACACACGCTGGCAAAATCTTGATTCAATTTAAGTTAGTAGGCATTCAAAAAAGAAGTGTGCTTACTTATGTATATGCGGTAGTGTCTAATAAATTGACCCTTTAGTGATAGACAATGTGTTTAGTCATTTATAGAGAATGCTCTTAATTATTTCAGTCTTTACTATCATATTAGCAGAGTGATCAAGAGGGTCTGATTCAGCTGTCAGTTAGAACTCTGGTTTTGTACTATCATATTAATGAAAATCTAAAACTATATGACCAAATTTTCAGCTGTGCCTTTTGCCCAGGGTATTGATTGTGCCTGCAAAAGTGTGCAAACTTTTCTACCCATAATATGTGGTTTGCATGAGCAAACTGGGTGTGCAAATGGTCAGGCAGTCAGTTATGGATGCATATTTAGAAGTTGGGTTCATTTGATCCATGGGGGCGGGGGGGGGGGGGGGGAGATTCACAAAAGTATTTAGGTCCCAAACTCTCAGTTGATTTCAGTGGTGTGCCCCCCCAAACTCCCATTGAAACCAATGGGACTTGGGTGCCAAATATCTTTGTGAATCCTACCCATAGGGAGCTGGTAACTGGTTCCATGCTAACCCCCTGGGGTGAAGTAAATGGGCAGAATTACACGAGGGAGCTTGTTGCCAACAACACCAGCCCACGGTATGCCTGATTTTACCCAATGTAATGTGGTCCTGTTCCAAAACCCAGTGAAGTTAATGGAAGTCCCTGCACTGACTTCAGCAGATGTCCGATCAGGCTCTTTATCATCCACTGTCATAAGATCTTAATTCACTTTTCCTCCCAACTTTAAAAGGAAAAACAAATGTCAGAGCGGACACAGTCACAGTGTGTGTGTATCATTGTGCTTCTTACTGTAGTCATGCCTTCCCTTCCCAATTCCAGATGCGACTGTCCTCTAATGTAATTCTCCATTTTACATGAATTCACCAAAAGAAAATTAAATGCAATTACTTATATTGCTGCTGAGTTTCATAGACGTTATGGATTTTTCTAAGGCTCAGACTAGACAATAAATGAACACAGAGACAATGGGCTCCATCTGAATTCTAGCTTGTACTAAACTGATAAAAGCAAATTCAGACTCCTTTACTATTTTTATCAGATAATGTCAATGGAAGTGATTCATATGACTGGGTAATGGTCTTCCATCCCCACTGCAAGATTAATGCCTGAGCAAAGTCCAGGCATTTATAGAGAATATATATTGGGATGAAGCCTGGTTTTTATTCTCAAGTAGGGGAGGGAAGAGGTATATTTTCCAGGCTCTGTGCTCAGTTACATTACCAGTATTATACAGGTACCTAGTGATTTATTTAAAAAGAGGCAAAAAGGAACCTGGCAAACAATGAGGAAGCTTGTGTTCTTTGTGCTTTAGGATGAAATTCCTTTTGGGGCAAAGAGCCTGCAAAAGGCCCTATGCACTACTTAAGCCCTGCTTTTAAGAACTTAAATAGAGCTTAATTAACTGACCAGTTAGGGTCTCTGTGTGGCTGTGTCTCAAGACCTGCTCCAAAGTCCACTGAAATCAATGGAAAAACTCCCCTGAAGAAACTCTTATGGGTGAGGGAATGGAGAACCGATTCGGATATCTTCCCATTTAAGCAAAGCCAATTTCTCATGCCAAAAATACCGGGTAAACAAATATATAACACATGCATTTGCTGCAAGCATTTATACCCTGTTTCTGAAAACTGTACTGTTTATACTGATAGGCTCAGGCGTTCACCCATCTAACTGGAGCTGAAGGCTAGAGATGAACACCTTGTCAGGGAGATTAGAAATATCCTTTCTCCAATAAGTGTTTTTGAAATACTTGGCACCCCCAAACAATTGCTCTTGCTCAGTATTTTAATGGGCCTCAGAAATACATAATGTGAGACAGGGATAAATGAGCAGCGTCTGAGAGCAGGACCACATTGGCATCATGGAAATAACGCCAAGCTTCTTTCAGTTGCGTGGGAGAATTTTAGCAAAGGGGTTTGACAAACTCTGACAGCTCCATTAAACATATTTTTGACCCTCTCAAGTGGGGGTGAAGCTCATGTACCTCTGTCCACTGGTGTTTAGCATCTTTTAAATGCAGCTGGCCACTTTCCAAAGGAAGGCAAAGCTTCATCAACCAAACTCCCACATTTAGACACACATGGAAGATTCAGAGCTAGGTTATTCTGCTGATCATATGTTACTGTCCACTAGCAATCTACCAAAGGCATCTTTGCAATTTACCAAAGGCATCATGATAGCTTGAAGTGAGACTTGAAGGAGGACAGGATACTGGCTTTACAGAATAGTTGAAGGAGGACTATCTATTATCAAGGGGAAGCATAGAAAAAGGTGTCAACACTTTTATGGGAAATGTGGACCAATGCGTGATGGAGGCTGGCAACATTTGCAGAGTGGACTAATAAATGTAATATAGCAGAATGGAATCGTAGTCATATGATCCCACACTACAGTAAGTGCTAAATCATTGCTGAGAGGTAGGGACCCCCCCGCCCCAACTCTGTGTGAATTACAAAGTGTGTGGTTTAATGACATTGAAGATTACTCTATTCTATCCTATGTCAGCATTTAGGTCCCGGAAGGCAATTATGCAGGCACTTAAAGTTACACACCTGATTATGTGCTTTCCTGAATGAGACCCTAACCATCTGTTGTCCAGTAATCTTTATGTGATCTTTATGTGATTTATGGGAGGGATTGCAACTGCTTTGGAGGACAGGGTCATAATTCAAAATGATCTGGACAAATTGGAGAAATGGTCTGAGTTAAACAGGATGAAGTTTAACAAAGACAAATGCAAAGTGCTCCACTTAGGAAAAAAAATCAGTTTCACACATACAGAATGGGAAGAGACTGTCTAGGAAGAAGTACGGCAGAAAGGGATCTAGGGGTTATAGTGGACCACAAGCTAAATATGAGTCAACAGTGTGATGCTGTTGCAAAAAAAGCAAACATGAATCTGGGATGTATTAACAGGTGTGTTGTGAGCAAGACATGAGAAGTCATTCTTCCGCTCTACTCTGCTCTGGTTAGGCCTCAGCTGGAGTATTGTGTCCAGTTCTGGGCACCGCATTTCAAGAAAGATGTGGAGAAATTGGAAAGGGTCCAGAGAAGAGCAACAAGAATGATTAAAGGTCTTGAGAACATGACCTATGAAGGAAGGCTGAAAGAATTGGGTTTGTTTAGTTTGGAAAAGAGAAGACTGAGGGTACATCTACACTACAGCGGGGAGTCGATTTAAGATACGCAAATTCAGCTACGTGAATAGCGTAGCTGAATTCGACGTATTGCAGCCAACTTACCCCGTTGTGAGGACGGCGGCAAAATCGACTTCTGCCGCTTTTTGTCGGCGGCGCTTACTACCACCTCTGCTGGTGGAGTTAGAGCACCGATTCGGGGATCGATTATCGCGTCCCGATGGGACGCGATAAATCGATCCCCGAGAGGTCGATTTCTACCCGCCGATTCAGGCGGGTAGTATAGACCAGACCTGAGAGGGGACATGATAACAGTTTTCAGGTATCTAAAAGGGTGTCATAAGGAGGAGGGAGAAAACTTGTTCACCTTAGCCTCTAAGTATAGAACAAGAAGCAATGGGCTTAAACTGCAGCAAGGGAGGTCTAGGTTGGACATTAGGAAAAAGTTCCTTACTGTCAGGGTGCTTAAACACTGGAATAAATTGCCTAGGGAGGTTGTGGAATCTCCATCTCTGGAGATATTTAAGAGTAGGTTAGATAAATGTCTATCAGGGATGGTCTAGACAGTATTTGGTCCTGCCATGCGGGCAGGGGACTGGACTCGATGACCTCTCGAGGTCCCTTCCAGTCCTAGAATCTATGAATCTATGAATAAAGGTCTTTTTTGTATTTGGAAATTCTATCATTTTCTTGCTCTCCTGATGTGCTGCAGTAGTAACCATTTTAACTATTTCCCTTCTTTCCTGCTCTGTCTTTAATCTTCAGGGCTGTGTTCCTTGATTTCCATTATCTTCACCCTCCTAGACAATGTCCTTACTCTTGACAGTAGATACTTGTCAAAAACTTTCTGCAAAAATAACTTTTGCAGGAGAAAATTTGCATCTGTGTCCCTAAATATCTACATCTAGCAGGGATAGACATGAGTGCTTCTTACTGACAATCAAGGCAGAAGAAGCACAGTTTTGCACCAAATTTGGGGAGCAAACACTTGACCCAAATTATGTGACTTTTACTAGGTGGACTTCTTATCAGAAACACACTGTTTAGTTCAGCATCAGGGAAGTGGTTTTTTCCAGCACTGGCACATGTTGCAATTCAGAACTCATCACTGATATCACAGTCACTGCATTTTACTAGTTGATCTTACTCAAGATGGCTGCAGCATATTATGGCTAAAGTGAAGACAGAAGGATGTTCCTTGTTAATTTCTTGTATTAGTGCAGCATTCACTTTTGACAATATAAGTTCTTATTATCCAAGTTTCATAAGCTCCTGTTTGGAAGATATTCAACAATAAGGCAAGAACTTTGATCTCTTTTCTCATGAATGATGGAAGAATTCTTAGATTTATTGCCTAAAATTTCCACTTTATTAAGCTGTCAAGTTTTGCTTGGTGGCATACTACAGAGTGAAATACTAAATTTGATTTAAAGGTCAGAGGAGATATGTGGCACCTACGATCTGCCTTTGAATTGTTTTTGTAACACTAAATAGAGTTTACAAGGAGAGAAAATTGGAACTGGTCAGCATAAGTCATTTCAATCACTGCGTCTTTCAACAGAGAGCTTTACTTTTAACTACACTAAAAGATAAAGGTAATGGATACATTAGTATGTTACTCTGGGATTTATGAAATTCTGATCAAAATTCTGTGACCCTAATTGGAACAACTATGCAGTGTGTTTTGGGGGGAGGAATCACAAAACACAGGGAAAAAAGGTTTCTGTTTTCAACATTAATACAGCAATCATAATTATAGAAAATCCTGATTCCAAGAGAGGTTCTAATTTGTTTTTATCAAAAGGGTAAACAATCTTGCAAGAATGAGCACTGACCACTGTCCCAAAAGACCTTATTACATCTTTTAATTCACAGCCTAAATAAGGCCCCAGAAGAAATTACTTTTATTTAAAAATAATTTTACAGCTCTGAAGCAAAATATATTATCATTTTAATTAAATATACGGTATATGACAAGGGCCAAGATATAAATTTCCATGAGACCGAAGACTAATTTAATTCCCACATTTAATACATAAAACTCTTGACATGTGAAAACTCTTAATATCCTCATTTGCTTCTTAGCAGGGTCCCTTATCATGTAGTTTTCATTAGTCACATAGATAAAAGAAAACAATTATAAAACTAACTGTTAGGTCTATATGAGATATTGGATGGCAATGAAATTCACCATTATATTAAGTTGGATTCTGTAATTCAGAAATAAGGAAAATTGGGCAATTTCTCGCTGTCTCATTAAAAACTGGAAGTTCATTCATTAACACTCCCTATTCTCAAGTGGTGTAGGATTTTGCTTTTCATTTCTTGCTTAGAAATTTAAAACGGAGGCTCACCTCTTGATTAAGAATTCTGGAAAAGAGCTGAACCTTCTAAAGATTAACTGTGTTATATGATACACTGGCATATATAGAGAACAATTATTTTTAAAAAGCTACTGCTAAGCAAACTGAAACAAGTGAAAATATTGATAATTTCAGCAGAGAGATTTTGATTATAGGAAGCATTCCTTTTTATATGTTAAACATGTCCTAAAATATCTCCTTTCATGGTACTTCCAGCTCCTGAAAGTGAGGCAGTGAAGGACAAAGGAATTAGATTCTCTATGTGATAGTAAACTGCTCTGCCACTTATGGTGGGAACTATATTTTCATTTAATCTAATATTATAGCCGGCCTGAGTAGCACCCATCTTAGTAAACCTGATTTCAGCGATTTTTCTCTCATTCTCTTGGTGTAGTCAGATAAGTCAAATTGAGAATGAACTTTTAATGCTTGGAGTCGTACAAAAAGATGACTTTCTTTTGCAAAATGATTCAGCTGGTTTTGTTTTATTTGAAATTAAAAAAAAAAGCCAATCCCACCTACATTTTTCCTACATATTTTAATCAAAATATTGTCCCCAGAAGTAAAAATATGCCTGAAACTAGAAGTTTCAGCCTTGTCTATTAGAGACCACTGTTACTTAAAAATAAATAAAATAAATCGAGCCATGTTTGAAGAAAAAATGTTTTAAAGTTATGAGCATTTGAATTTTTCTGTGAGGATTCTCACAATGCCCTTTAACTGAAGGTTCATCTGAACTATGCCTTAATCTGAGGCCAGGTCTACACTAACCCCCTAATTCGAACTAAGGTACGGAACTTCAGCTACGTGAATAACGTAGCTGAAGTTCGAAGTACCTTAGTTCGAACTTACCTTGGTCCACACTCGGCAGGCAGGCTCCCCCGTCGACTCCGCGGTACTCCTCTCGCCGAGCTGGAGTACCGCAGTCGACGGCGAGCACTTCCGGGTTCGACTTATCGCGTCCAGACAAGACGCGATAAGTCGAACCCAGAAGTTCGATTGCCAGCCGCCGAACTAGCGGGTAAGTGTAGCCAAGGCCTGAAAATTCAGTTTAGTGGTTCTCAATACAGTCATGATTCAGTTCAAGGAATCTAGCAAAGCCAGCTAAATTTGCAAACTCCCCAAACTGAATATATTTAAATTTCCTCTTTTGTTTTAAAAAAAAAATAAATAGCTAAGGCGATTCAATAGAAGAATCAATGCTAATCTGAGTATATGGCTGAGAAATGAAGCACTTGAAAATACAGACATTCTAAGTGAAGGGCTTGAGCCTCCAAGTTTCTACATGTAAAGCTCTTCCCTCAACTACAGTAGGACAGCTTGCATGAGTAAGTACTACTTGTGTAACCAAGGGTTTGCAGGAAGGGGCAAAGTTGTTGCTTCTCTAGTGTTAATTTATTGTGTTTCACATATATGGGGCGAAATTCTGCTCACAGTTTATACTAGTCAAAAGCCAAAGACTGCAAAGTCTCCTGATTTAGTGTGATCTAATGCTGGAAAAAAAATAGCAAACAAACAAACTTGATGCACAAAAAGTGTGGGCTGTCCATAGTCCCTGAATCAAATATTTCCTACCTCACATCCCACTAAAGACCAAAATCAATCCTATGGTTGCCTGAATAAATACTGACTGCAGGTAGCAGCCATGTCTTGAGCTAGGGATACAGTATACAGTTCAATACTAGGAAAACAGCTATTACAGTGTAAAAAATATTTAATGTAGCTCCTCTGTAGGTGTCATTGTGGTGTAAAGAGTTCACCCTAGTCAGTCAGTTGTGACAGAAGTGGCTGTCTCTGCATGTTCTGTATCCAAGTCTGCAGACCTTTTAGCAGGGTTACAAATACCTGCAGTTCAGCATTATTTATGGGTATGGCCTGCTAATCATTACCTACTGGTACAAACATTTCAGCTTTAGTACTTGTCAGGTAAGCTACTTGAAAACTAACAATGTAGGGTTTTAGTGAGAGCTGTCAGGTGCAAAAGAAAGTTTAAATAAAGTACTGGAAATCTTTAATGCAACTTGAAAGTGACAGTTATTTTAGGGCATGTCAAGGGTAAGGTACAGTTGGAGAATAGGAAAATGGTGACTATGTAAAGCTGCCCTGAGGCCATTTATAAATCATTATAGTTCCTCTGAACAAAGAGGCACTCTGACTAGAACTGACCTCAGCTGTTTTGATTTCCAATAGAAATGGGCCTGAAACAAAATTCTGCAACCCAATATCTCTGAGGTTTGGAGAAGTTCAGATCCTGCTCAGAATGCCACATCTAAGCTTCCTCTCCATAACTGTCCGAATAACAGGTCCTGTGAAGGTGCTGAGGTACATACCATGGCAATGTGTGTTGAATAAGAATCTCAATAAAATAGATTAGAATGGAACAAAACCATCAGATCCAAACGTCCCTGAACTGTGAGGTAGTTTGGATTTAGATCCTAATTTTGCAGAGAAGACTTGGTTTTAGTTTGCTGGGGTGTGAATCTTTTGTTAGTATTTTGCTTTGTGTAGATTTCCACCTGCTGAGCTTTGCAAACTCAAAACAAAACCCAGTACGAACTGACCAGTTTATCTGGGTTGGGGCCAAAACCATATCAAAGCACCATTGTCTGGGTATACCGCAAGAAGGACAGGAGACTTGTTATAGGTTTTAATCAGGCTGCAACTTTATTATATAGCTGTCTGGGACTACCTGGCAGATAAAGTGTACAGTGCAGGCAAATCCATGCTTATTCAAATCAATTCTCCAGGGCTTTCACCAGTCCCCCCTTAGTGCACCAACTACCCTACAGAAATCTTTGCAAGGAAGTTGATTTTAAGAACAGAATTAAATAAAATTTTATTCTTCTTGGTTTCTCCCCAGAGGTGAAAGTAAGCTGGTCTGGTCCAGTCCGGCGTACCGGCAAGAGCTGGTACGCCGTGCCTAGGGTTACCATATTTAAACATTAAAAAAAGAGGACACTCCACGGGGCCCTGGCTCCGCCCCTTCCCTGCCCCTGCCTCTTCCCCGCCCCGCCCCGGCCCTGCCCTGCCCTGGCCCCACCCCAACTCCAGCTGCGCTGGGGAAGCGCCCGGCTGGGGGTGCAGGGTCTGGAGGTCTGGGGGCTGCCTGGCAAACCGTGAAGCCGGTAGCGCTCGGGCAGCTTGGCTCTTCAGCTACACAAAGCTGAGGTGTCTGGGGGGAGCAGCAGCAGCCGCTGCCGCCGCCATGGGGGAATCCGCCTGCAGCTCGCAGCCTGCCGGAGCCGCTCTAAGGTAAGTAGGGGACTGGGGCAGGGATAGGGTGACCAGACAGCAAATGTGAAAAATCAGGACGGGGGTCGGGGGTAATAGGAGCCTATATAAGAAAAAGACCCAAAAATCGGGACTGTCCCTATAAAATCGGGACATCTGGTCACCCTAGGCAGGGATGCCAGCAGTATTTTCCCGGACATGTTCGGCTTTTTGGCAATTCCCCCCGGACGGGGATTTGAGGACCAAAAAGCCGGACATGTCCGGGAAAATCTGGATGTATGGTAACCCTAGCCGTGCCGGACTGGACTGGCTTCTCTGGCGGTGATTTAAAGGGCCCGGTGCTCCAGCCAGACCCGGGCCGCTTTAAATCACTGCCGGAGCTCTGGCAGCTGGGCTTGGGCGGGGATTTAAAGGGCCTGGAGCTCTGGCCCCTGCGGGGAACCCCGGGCCCTTTAAAGCGCCGCCCGAGCTCCGCTGCCGGAGCTCCAGCGGTGCTTTAAAGGGCTCGGGGCTCTCCGCAGCGGCCGGAGCCTCTGGCCCTTTAAATCGCTGCCGGAGCCCTGCCCCAGGCCCTTTAATTCACCCCTGAGCTCCCAGCTCCGGGGTGATTTAAAGGCCCTGGGGCTCCCAGCCACAGCTGGAGTCCCAGGGCCTTTAAATCTTGAAAGGCTCCGCCTCTTCTGGTTGAGGCCACACCCCCGCTCAGGACTCCGGCGTACTGGTAAGTCCCTTAAGTTACTTTCACCCCTGTTTCTCCTCCTAGTGTGGAGAGGACATGTTCTCAAGGCTGGACAGAGACTAGGGCCCAAATATAGATGGAGCCCAAATTCCATATGGCAATTGTTCAAAACTCACTGAATCCTCTTTGTGAACTTGGGTTGAGCTCTGAGTTTTCAGTGACACCTCCAAAGCAAATGAGTTTCATGATGGCATTTTGCACAGCTTTGCTGAATAGAATAGACACTGCAAATATGCGTCTCTGTTGATTATTCAGTCACTTGGGATTGCCCTCGGAAACAGCAGGCATCTGACAAATAGGGCGAACGCTCTCTGGATACTTCTGAGTAGTTCTATGGACCTGATTCTGTAAGACACTGAGTGTCCTCAACTTCCATTGACTTCAGGAGACTCGAAGGATGCTCTGCATCTTACAGAATATAAACAATAAATTAACTGATTCAGGATCTTTACCCAAAAGAGTGGCCCAAAATGGGAAATATTAAGGCAGCATAGAAAAATGGCAAGGTTTTCTCAATAGCAATACTCTCAATAGTACTGGAAGAAACAACTCGGGCTTACAAGGTCTCATTATTTTGATGTTTTCTTGCATTCCTGTCTAAAAATAAAATGAAATGTGTTAAATTAGGCCTGAGATGAAGTACTGAGTTTCTAGTACTAAAATGTTTCAATTATTCATACTGAAATCAGGAAACTAGCAAAGAGATAAACATTGTTGTTCATACACTGACAAAAGTGTGCCAACTGTTAGAAACATGTGTTTCTATTTCCGAATAATCCAATTAACATTAGGATGTGTGTAAAGTTATTAACATATTGCTCTGAATAAACTAAGTTATCAAACTCTGGTTTAAACTTCTCTTTCACAGATCACACTCAGCTAAATATATAGTCAATTTTAGATTCCTCATGCAATATTCTCTTAAAGAAAGATATAGTGATAGACACCTGATAACTAACTGACAACTTTTTCTATCTGTGTAATGAATCTATTTGGATAGCCAGGAAAGCATAGAACTTGTAGATTCTCAGATACAGTGGATGGAATTCTTACTGCACTATAGTTTGTTACAATACATTGGAGATGGTGTCTAAATAGATGTTTGGATCTGTCAAAGGTAGATGGTTTCTGAGTTCAACTTTTTTGGGGTAGAAGCACAGCGTTGTGTGTTTGCCCAACTCATGTATAACAGTAAAATCCAGATCTGTATTTGGGATTTTGTGTGTGTGTGTGAGTGAGTGAGTGAGAGAGAGAGCTTTGGATCTAAGGTTTTGGTTTGGAGCCATCTCTAGAAAATAATGAAAATATTTGCAATAGACTTGATATTAGTTAATCCCGAGCCGAGCATGCACTCAAGCCACCCCCATCAGAACCACTCCCACAGCATATAGCCAAGTAACCACAGTATTAAACAGAACAGGAGTACTTGTGGCACCTTAGAGACTAACAAATTTATTAGAGCATAAGCTTTCGTGGACTACAGCCCACTTCTTCGGATGCTGTAGTCCACGAAAGCTTATGCTCTAATAAATTTGTTAGTCTCTAAGGTGCCACAAGTACTCCTGTTCTTTTTGCGGATACAGACTAACACGGCTTCTACTCTGAAACCAGTATTAAACAGGATTCTGATGATCTCCAGTAAAAAAAAAACCATAGCCCGGGCCCTTCCAGCTCCCATCAATATCAATGGAAAGATTTCCATTCACTTTGCTGGGAGCTGAATCAGGCTCCATGAGAGCCAATGAACTCTTAAGAAACAAGATCCTGTTCTCCAGAAATAAAGGTCAACACAAGAGAGAGGCTGACAGTATATGACAAGTAAGCACTCCTTATTCTAAAACGCAATAGTTCTCAAAACTTTTTATGCGATTGTCTGATGTTCTCACAGCACAGAGGACCCAAGTAGGACTGTGAAGCAGACACAGTTAGTGATTGATTCAAGAATTAAAAGTTCAGATCTGTTGAAAAATCATTCACCTGTCTATAGCTATATTTATTTACTATTGATTAACATTAATTGCTTAAGACTCTGACCACTGCAATATCTGTCTGATTTTTATTTGTCATGAAAGCTACTGACTTATCCATCCAGACATAGCAAACCTTTTCAAGGATCATAGCTCTGTTGCTACACAGATTATCTAATTATATAGTATTCACCTGTAAAGAAAAATGCCTCAGACACGAGAACTATACACATAAAAGCAATAATTAACATTTTGATAGTGTTTTTATAGTCTGTAAAGAGAGAACTAAGATACACATTCAAAAAATTAGAATGTTAGAACCAAAGCCCCTTGCTAATAGGACCTGTAATCTAATGTTCGCAGTGTTTGATTTGTCATCTACATTTTGATACATTTAATGAAATGATTTGGACTTCTCTTGGAAACTCAGTGCTGATATTTATTTAAGTCACAGTTTGCATAGCATCTTTATGGTAGTCCAAGAACCTCAATGACTTCTTAAGAATACTAAGGGAAAAAATGGAGTATTTTGAACTGCCCTATGAATATACAAATGAGCACTAGTTTCCACAAAGGACAAGCACCTTATTGTTGCTCTCTGCATGAGCATTGTACAGACTGCAAGCTAATCTTTAATGCAAGGGGTTAGATCAGAGGAGGCTGTCTGGCTGTTTTCCTGCATCTCCCTAAAATTCCTGATGGGTATGGGGCAGTGACACCTACTTGGTACCCATCCCCAGTGCTGAAGGTCAGGGACCAGCTCTTTGGTAGCCCCTGGCCCTTGGATGGAGGCAGAAGGAACATTAGGTTCTTGACTGGAAAACAAAACTTTAGGTTCTTGACTGTAGTTGCCTAGGACTTCTTGGTTGTCACCACAGACACTTAGTACTTTATGGTAATATCAGGGACAGAACTCAGATACTCCTGCTCCAAAAGCACAAGTCAACTTGTGCTAAGGGTAATTATCCATAAGCTCTTGGCAATACAATGACTATGACAGAGAATTGAATAATTCTGGTTAACCAGTAGATGCAAATAGTGCACATTCTAGCCAGTTTAGTATAACTGAGAATAACTATTTAATATAGTGCTGTGTGCTTTTACTTGCCTTTTTCAAATGGAAACAGCCCCTGTCTATGAAACCCAGCTCAGGGCCGCCCGGGGGGGAGGGGGCAAGTGGGGCAATTTGCCCCAGACCCCGGGCCCCGCAGGGGCCCCCATGAGAGTTTTTGGGGCCCCTAGAGCGGGGTCCTTCTCTCACTCCGGGGCCCCCGGAAAACTCTCGTGGGGCCCGGGCCCCTGTAGCTTCTTCCTCTCCGGGTCTTCGGCGGCAATTCGGCGGTGGAGGGTCCTTCCGCCCCGGGACCCGCCGCCGAAGTGCCCTGAAGTCCCGCGGCGGGGGGTCCTTCTGCCCTGGGACCCGCCGCTGAAGACCCCAGGCCCCCTGAATCCTCTGGGCGGCCCTGACCCAGCTAGAACGGCAACTACAAACTAGACAGATCCCTATCAAACTATTAAAACAATGAAATAATATATATCATAGTCTCAAAATGACTTACACAAATCTTTGTTCACCAACAGTGATATTTGTTAACAGCAAAATTAACTTTTGTTACATTCCTTCTCTGACTACATTTGCCAGAGTTCATTTTTGAAGCTTTCCAGATCAACCAGAACAGATAAATTAGATTAACTTAGGTTCACTGGCCAAGACAAAAACATAACTCTGAGGCTTATATTAAGCCATGATTTGAAGAACTTCATATAACCTACCATACACTGGAGGATAATAAGAAAAGAAAAGAAATATAAAAAAACCCACCCTTTTAAATTCTTACAGAGCAGGCACTGTCTGCTGCATGTGTAAAAGACTGCACTCGAACCTCAGATACACAGCATGGACCAATCTGTACCTGGAAAAATATATCCTCAAATAAAAGGCTGGGCTTTCTGCCCTTACTCATGGGAGTAGCCTGACTAATATGCCCCTGAGTGAAGGCTACAGATTGGCTGAAAGTCTTTGAGCCGCATGGGGTGACATTGTAAATTTTGTTCACATGATTTAAAATGAACACAAAAGACAAACACACATGACCTAAAAAAGTACTTCAGCTCCTCAACAGCAGGACGAGTAAGCAGAATGAAGAGGATAACAGAAGACAGTAAAGTCAAATCTAAGCTGTCTTTAATTATGGGTCCAATCGTATAAACCTTGCACCCATTGAGTGAGTAACCCCATTGATGCTAATGATAAATGTGAGTGATAAGGACTATGCATACAAACAGTTTGCCAACAGGTGCTATATTTTACTGCTCCCAAATAATAAAAAAAAAAGATGCAGATCCTGCTTTCATTTGTATCAATAATTCTTCTGAGTCCTTAACTTGTGCTTTATGGAGTGCTATATTTAACTGCATATTTTACAACAACACTGGGACAATGCTTGATTTACAGAACAGGTACAACTTGGGCAGAGGCAGTACAAGTTTACAAGTCATGTGCTGCACTACTTTGTAGGGGATGAGGTAGTTGAGGCTCCATCCTGATTTAGTACACTATTATGACATTTAATGACACAACCAACATTATGGTAAGTGTCCAAAGGGGTTCTGTTAAAGGCCTCTGCCGTACTTGGGACTGACTCCCTGTGGTTGGTCAGGGAACAAGTCTTGGGATGGCATCAGGTGGAGTCAAAGAGCAGCCACTGGGTACGTCGGCACTTGGAGCTGAAGCTGTAATTTCCAGTTCGGTACACATGTAACATGCGCTGATTGAGCTAGCATGCTAAAAATAGTAGCCTGGAGGCCGTGGCAGGAGCTGTGGGATGGGCTAGCTGTCCAAGTACCGAGGGTCCTGGATGGAATTGTACTCTGGGCAGGTAGCCCGACCTGCACTGCTGCGGCTACATGGGGGGTGGGTGGAGCCCCTCAGTCCTGCCCCTTCTGCCCAACCCCCCTTGTGGCTGTAGCCCTGAGCATCCCCCTAGCCCCCCATGGCGAGAGGACCCCTGGGCTAGCTGGAGCCGCCCCAGCCACACCTTGCCTCCCCTCCTGAGACCCCAAGTCGCCCGGTGAGAAAAGCTCTTATCTCTTCCTGAAGAACCTGAGCTTTTGCTATGCACCATGCAGGTTCTGCGGCAGCTGACGGAACGGTATGTGCTGTTCGTACCGTATGTGGACTCCTGGGAGATTACTGATGAACCCAGGAAGCTGAATTGCATATACTGTCTCCTCACCCGCCCTGGAACCTGCAATTGGCATAATAATAAGCAAAAACTTCCCGTGCAAACCTCCAAAACCCGCAACCAGGCATCCGCCGGCAGCAGCTGTGTCAGGAGAGACTTAGCCTCCCCTGGCCTATTATAGCCACCACCTAGGTGCGGCTACACTTCTAGTTTTAGTGTGCTCTATAGCTCAATCAAAGCTAACGCACATACATCTACCCACGGTGGAAATGACACCTCCAGCTCGAAGTATAGACATATCCTCCAGTACTGGTGATACTTCAACCAGGAAACACAGTAGAAGTTAAAGATGTTAAGAGCAGTATTAGCTTCCGTGTTTCACTGTCCTTTCCCTGTGGGGACGTAAAAGGGTTTTGCATAGCAGGGACAGAGAACAGCAGTAATAGAAGCCTGACTCCTGAGTGCTGGAGCTCTTTCCCCGTGAAATACTAGGCTTTGTGGGGTGTTAAGGACTGCCCCTTTTGCCCCCAGGGAACCAAATCCCCTTCCCACCGGGAAGATGTAGTCAGTAGAAACTATGACCGAGGGGAACATATTGCAGAATCCTGCAGAGGTTACCATGGGGAGGAACATCCCTCTGTATTTTATCAAACTATGCCACATTTCACACTGATGGTTCTAGCTGTCTCTATGCCGGATAGAGTTTAATACAGTACCAATGTGCACTAACCTTGGGCTCATTGTGAAAAAACAACTATTCTGATAGAGAGAGATAATTCATTTTCTCTGGCAGGCCTGTCTATAAGGAGCAGGTAATGTGTTTTAACATAGTGACTTTCTTTGGAAATTTTCCTTGACATGTTTGAGCTGGTTTATGAACAGGGAAGTTTAGAATCCTTGGCAGAAATTTAAATTGCATTAATGTTCTCTTAACAATACTGCAGATGAAATTTATATAAGAAGCCCAAAACAGGGATTTATGGAGGACATTGGTGACAGGGCTGCTGTGAAAATAGAGAAGAGGGAAAAAAATCACCAAACAGAAAAGAAATGAACCAAAGAAATCAGAAATGGAAAGTATCTTTTACATACTCTGGCGGAGAGATTAAGTATGGTATTACTAATGGACACATGTAGCAGAAATATACCCGTATTTTCCAGTGCTCTGCCTGGGCATTAATCAAAAGCTTTGGAATAGGACAAAAGAGCAATTTAAAGTGCAAAACAGCCAAGAGGAAAATTAATCCAACTGCAACCAGGCTTTAGGAAATTTTGCAGTTACTCCAACATTTTTATAATGTTCCAAAGTTGTAGCAAATGAAAGTTACTGGGCAATCTCTGTGGATGAAATTCAATGCTGTGCGGAAAGCCAGCACACAACCTG
This sequence comes from Chrysemys picta bellii, assembly GCF_011386835.1. Taxonomy (NCBI): domain Eukaryota; kingdom Metazoa; phylum Chordata; order Testudines; family Emydidae; genus Chrysemys; species Chrysemys picta. The sequence continues at coordinate 42,524,237 of NC_088803.1, read as the reverse complement.
TTCATCACTGTAGTCCTAGATGGCAGGTTTAAAAGGGGCCAAGGCCTTTTTGTGGCCCATCATGAAGGGCTTAATTTCACTGTTTGTGCAGTTTGTATGATATTCCTTCCTGCCTATTAATACAAAATGTGACTGTGACAACCTTCTATAAGCAGCATGAAAGCTCTACCCAAAGCATGACTTCACAATGTGTGAAGTCAACATTTAGCACTGAATTCTTAATTTTGTTGCCTGGTTGTTGGAAGTATAAATATTGCAGCATTGCTAAATCTCATGATTTTATCACCAGTCTTATGATACTTAGTATGTTTCTTAAAGCACCAACTCCCAGAGTCATGTTATTTTGACCAGTAATAGAGCCAGGGGTTTGAGCAGTGAGGCGGCGGGTCTCTGAGGGGGGGTGTTGGAATGCGATTTGTCATTGATGTTATATCTATTGGTTTCAATTATACCTATACAGTTAAAGGCCACCAGGAGTTGCCCCCATGGCCCCTAATTATCTCTGTCACTGATTTTAAGAGAATCTCAGCTTTCGTTTTTAAGAAATTAAGCAAGATTTTAGCTGTTGGGGTTATGGAATAAATAATATGACCTGAGTACACCCGTAGTGCCGAGAAACCAGAAGTAAAATATTAAGAACACCTACGTTATTGTTATTTTTAAAAATGTCATGATTTTGGGGGCCTGAGACATCATTTCTGAATGGTTGGGATTGGGAATACTGAAAAATAGTTTATTTGGGGGAAAAACTGAAATGGGATCTAATCCAGCTGGAGAAACCTTAAAAGGCCTTGACAACACAGTGCTATACAGGAGTGGCTGGTTACTCAGTATTATTAGCTTTGGATATTGAGGTGGGTGCTGGTAGGCAGAGGTGATGCATGGGCAGGGGGCATGCAGGTTCACATGGATTGAGCATGCTCAGTAACATCTGCTGAAGCCGCTGCCCTCACTCTGCTCCCTCTTCCCCCGCCCTCATAAGCATGTACAAGTCGTCTCTGCTGGTAGGCTAGATATTTTCTTTATGGAAATTTAATCATCAGTGAATGGACCACACCCTGCAAAGCTTCCCATTAAAAATCAGTAGGAGTTTCTTGGAATGCTTGGGCTGGCACAATTTCAAGGCTTGATTCTGCCAGCACTTACTGCCGTGTGTAGTGCTCACCACTATGAGCAGCCCCCACTATCTTTAAATGAAATTGTTCACGTGTCTGCCCTTGGTTTGCAGCCTGGCTGCCTTACATATATTCAGCCATCTTCTTACTTGTCTTTTTTCCCTGCTGCCAAATGTAAATAGGAAGGAAACTTCAAAAAAGCCTTGGGGATGTTTACAGAATGACTGTGGACTAGGTTGTGACTTAGCAACATCTCTGAGAAAGGGGCGCTGCATTAACTGCACCAAGCCAAGAATAGCCCCAGGGTGGCTTGTGTATATTCTGAAGCAACTTTCTGCAGTAATTCCTCCCTGCTTCCTCATGGTTAAGGGCGGGGCAGAGGAGGAGTTTACTGCTGGCCTGTACCCACAGTAAACCGCAGCATGCCCTGCACTAGGTCAGTAACTCTGACTAGTGAATAGAGGCAGGTGGGCAGAGCCATGAATCCTCCTATTCCTCATCTCAATCTTTCCCACCCATCCAGGTAGCCCACATAGTAGTTTAAATGGGGCTCTCTCACTCCCTGTTACTCTTTTGCATGGGCAGCTAATACAAGTCACAGTGCTCTTTCCTGGGGAAGATATTGAACAGTGGTTCTCAACCAGGGGTCCGTGGCCTCCTGGGGGGCTGCAGCAGGTTTCAAGGGGGCTGCCAAGCAGGGCCAGCATTAGACTTGCTGGGACCCAGGGCAGAAAGCCAAAGCCCTACTACATGGGGGGCTGAAGCACAGGGGAGATGCCCTGCCACCTGGCACTGAAGCCTGAGCAACTTAGCTTCAGGGGGTCCCCTGTGGCAGGGGGCCTGGGCAGTTGCCCTGCTTGCTACACCCTAATACCAGCCCTGGCTTTTATATGCAGAAAAACAGTTGTTGTGGCACAGGTGGGCCGTGGAATTTTTATAGCATGTTGGCGGGGGGGATGGGGGCTCAGAAAGAAAAAGGCTGAGAACCCCCGATATAGAAGACAAGAGCCAGGATGCTGTTTACAATCAGTTTTCTGCCCCGCTGTTAAAAAGTAATTCACTCTTGCTCTTTTCTCAGGACACATCCACTGGCTCCTCTAGACAGGGTCGGTGCAAGAAGTTTCGCGTCCTAGGCAAAGCTTCCACCTTGCGCCCCCCCCCCAGTTAACGCCGCCCCCCCCCCGTGACAGCTAACCCAGCCCCCCACCTGGGGACCCCCCCCTCTGCAGCTAACCCCGCCTGGGGAGAGCCCCCCCCCACGGAAGCTAACCCCGCCTGGGGAGACCCCCCCCCACGGAAGCTAACCCCGCCTGGGGAGACAGCCCCCCCCCCTGCGGCAGCTAACCCTGCCCAGGGAGACAGCCCCCCTCTGCAGCAGCTAACCCCGCCTGGGGAGCCCGCCCCAGCTCACCTCGGCTCCGTCTCCTCCGCTGAGCACGCCGGCGCCGCTCTAATTCTCCTCCCCTCCCAAGCTTGCGGCGCCGATTGGAGGAGACTTAGAGCGGGGGCTGTGTACTCAGCGGAGGCAAAGTGGAGGTGACTGGGGCGGGGAGCAGTTCCCCTGTGCACCCCCCCTCGTTACTGCGGGCGGCCCTCCACATGCCCACCCCCCGCCCAAGCTCACCTCCACTCCACCTCCTCGCCTGAGCAGGCTTTTAGGCGCCCCCAACCACTAGGTGCCCTAGGCGGTCACCTAGTTTGCCTAAATGGTTGCACCAGCCCTGCCTCCAGACTCATGGGCAAACCTTGCTACAGCCCTGGGTTTCATTTTGTACAAAATTTAGGGATAATTTGCTTTTAAAAATAAGCTTCAATTTGTATTTTCTTTTTCAGTAACGCTAGAAAACTGCAGAGGGAATTTTCAACCAATGGCATGAGAGGCCAAAAAACCCAACAACACATACTCTAACATGCATGCAAGAATTAAGAGACTGGCTGACTGAGATTTAGCCTCCTTACTCTTGGGCACCATTTGCTCCCACAAAAAATGTACCCATAATTTTGAACCCACAGGGGAGTTGCAGTGGAAAAATCTCACTAGGAACATGTCTAGCTTCAGCAATCAGGTAGTTAGTGGGATAAATCCTAAGACTTGTGCCCGCAATGAATTGCAAACAAAAATTTTGTGGATGCATTTTTGCAGGCAAAAATTGTGAGCTGAGCCATTGAAAACTGTTCCCATAAAAGCCTCTTCTAAGCACTGAGACACTGATGAGCTGCTCCATACGTGCAACTCCAGTCTCAGTTGTTCTAGCAGCTGGTGCACTCTCTCTTGTGTAGGGAAAAATGTCTGGTGGGACAAAGACACCAAACTAGCCCCCACAGTCCTCTACAGGCCTGACTCACAAAACCTGCAGGGTACTGGAACATATGGTTCCCATGCAGATCACTGCTCTGTGGGACACATTTCTCCAAACCTTCCCTCTTTTCTGCATCAGAACCACACCGGTTCTGGCAGGTCAGTACCCTCTGCAGCCATGCAGTTGGGAACAAGATTAATTTCATTTGAAAGAATTCATTGAAGGGAAAAGATCTTACCTTCCACAACATATCAGAACAAGGTGAGCATGGCCTTACATTTCTTTTCTTTAGTTCCCATGTGCCCAAACTAGAAAACCATATCCAGAGCCCAAATTCACAGCTTTGACATCTCTTTGGCACCATTGAAATCAATGGCAAAGCAGAATGTTAAATCTACACCCCTACCGTACCTGGGGATAATTGAATTTTGGATTTGAACCCAGAGATGAAAGCTGTGGTTCAGACCCATCTCTAGTTCCCAGACATGGAATTTTGATCAGCTTTGCATTTCATTGTGAATTTCTGGGGTACTGTCAGACCCAGAGACGTTCTGCGATCTGAGACATTAGAGCTGGGTTGGAGTGGATGATCGTTGTTTAGCGCAGACAAATGTGGGCTGCGTGCCGAGACTATAAAGCAGCAGCTGCACTTTAATTAAAACTTATGTCCCATATATCTTTGAGTGTTTGAGTGTTTCTTTGTTTTTAATGAAATTTTTAGATAAAGGGAGCTTTTTAAATTACGCTTCTGCCTGCTGGTGCACTCCTTTCTTATTCATTTTTTGCTATCATGACTTTTTTCAATTTACATTAACGGATTAGGCCATATCAGAGCTTGTGAGTTTATTAAAGGTGACGGCAGCAAAACACAATACTGTTTCTTGATCTATTCAGTAACTGTAGCGTTAGTCACAGTGTGCACCGCACAGACACAGAGTTTTACTATGACATATAGGGGTATTAAGCATATTTGACAAATAATAGTGAATGAAGCCTCAACACATGCCCATCAACCAAATGCCTCAACATTTACATACATTAATATTATTGTTCTCATTCTATGGATTGGGGGAACTGCTTAAAGATAGGGCTTGTGTACAGAGGGAAATTGATCAGAATAGCTATTGTGAAATAAGCTTACTCCACAATACTATATAGCTATTCTAGTTCTTTTCCTTATGCAGACAGGCCCTTAGATTTCTAAAAGGACTGAGCACGACCACAGGTCCAGTGGAAGTCAATGGGAAGTGCTTTCCACCAGTAGGTCTGCAAAGAAAAACCCGCAGCACTGATTCAATTGACTGAGGTGTGCAGTCTTCAGGCGGGGATAAAAATGCAGTGTAGATGTTTGGGCTCAGGCTGGAGCCCAGGCTTTGAAAGCCGCAGACGGGGGAGGATCTTGGAACCTGGAATCCAGCCCAAGATGGAAAGTCAACAGCGCTTTTTTTAGACTTGCAGCCTGAGTGCCACGTGCCTGAGTCAACCGACCTGGGTTGACTCAGAGCCATGGGTTTTTCTTGCAGTGTAGACCAGTGCTTCTCAAAGCCAGTCCGCCGCTTGTTCAGGGAAAGCCCCTGGCGGTCCGGGCCAGTTTGTTTACCTGCCGCGTCTGCAGGTTCGGCCAATCGTGGCTCCCACTGGCTGCGGTTCACCGCTCCAGGCCAATGGGGGCTGCGGGAAGGGCGGCCAGCACATCCCTCGGCCCATGCCGCTTCCCGCAGCTGCCATTGGCCTGTAGCGGTGAACCACGGCCAGTGGGAGCCACGATTATCCAAACCTGCGGACACGGCAGGTAAACAAACTGGCCCGGACCGCCAGGGGCTTTCCCTGAACAAGCGGCGGCCCGACTTTGAGAAGCACTAGTGTAGACCTACTATCACTTGCAAGCATGGAAGTCTGGAGAGAGAGGAAACCAAAATAAAAGTGTAAAGGGGGTGGGGCAAGAAATGCAAAAGAAGCAAAATGAAAAATGAGGCTAAAGGGCAAAATTGTACAGCCATTTTCTTTCTTGTGGTAATTAAAATAAAAGATTCCTTTGTTTTCCTTTGTGCAAACTATCATGCAGGCCAAACTTTCTGATTTCACATGTGGGAAGTTGTAAAATTTATCTTGCAAAGCAGATAAACTTGGTTTGCTTTAGGCCTTCGAGAGCCAGGCAGGAAAAAGGAAATGAAGGCCAGGAAGATTTATTCCTTAGAGCCCTGAGCCTGGGTGGCCAAATTCTTTCTTTCCTGTTCAAATTCAAATATCTTGCAAACTGCTTGCTGCAACTTTAATCTTCATGCAAAATAACTGCTGAGTATAAACAGTGCTTACATCAATCTTTCTATAAATGTAAGCAAAACAGTCTATAGAAGTATGAATAAAGATTTGATTAAGAAGTGACAGCAGAAATTTGTGATAATGAAGGGATGAAAAGTGTTGGTTTGGAGACATGCCAGCTACTTGCAATTAATTTTGTTAGCAAGTCACCAGGATACCTGCTGGCTTAGAAACTGAGTGGGCATTTTGCTACCCAGGCTAGGTGGGATCTGTGAAGAATGTGGGAGAGATCTATAATATTTTTTATAATTATTAGGTGAGCCTGTGTGTGTTTGAGGGTTATTGTGTTGCTTCCTAAAGGATAACTAAGGATTAAGTCAGTATTAGGTGGTTTTTGCACACCTGCTTCATTCTGTGTCTGATTCCAACTGGCTGTGCATAACAAAAAGTGCTATACAGCACCCTACTCAGACTCTCTGGTCTGGGAAGCTCAACCCTTACAGGCACAGTCCCCAATACCATAACCATTGCTTAACTGCCAATAGAGAGGTCAAGGCCCCCCTGCCAGACTCCTTCAGAGTCAGAGACCCTAGGGATCCAGGGTCCGTGGCAGCCTGCCAGTCAGCCTGCCCTGTAATCAGGGCTCCATTTCCTTTTGTGGAAAATTTAAAAGTTGATTTTTGTTCTGAATTGGAACAAAAATCAAATTCTGAAACATTGGACTCCTCTGCAAAATGGAATCACTTTTCTCCGCACTGCTCTACTTCTACTAATTGAGCTAAAGGAGAATGCTTTACCTTTCAGATGTAGAGGGTGAGTAGCATTAGAACTTTGAGTAATGACCCCCTATGCTGGGTCATTAGTAGGAATAGGACAGGCCTCTACAACTTGAGCTGAAAGGGGAAATCCATTAGTTGGTGGCAGGAGTAGGCGTCTCTCTACGTCTGCCTGGGCAAGGAACTGGAAAGGGATATGGATGCACTTTGCCAGTGTATTACACACGGAGATATTCGCACCTGTGAACATGTGCACATACATGCAGCAGTGTTACCCTGAAAAATGGATCCTTGAGTGTTCCAAATGACCTGCCTATTGGCCTCTTAAGATGTCCTTCCCAAGGTATAAGTTTCCAACTTTGTTAATGAATACACTAAAGGACACGGATAGAACTGTCCGAAAAAGTAATGGACGCAGCCAGTATTCTTTTCCAAAACAAAGTATCTTTTTACTAATGTAGCTAATAATCCTTAATACAGTTTATTCTAAAAAAAATCCTAAACAAGGCACAAACACAAATCCCTTATTGCAAGTTTAAAGAGCATTCAAACTATAACTGCATATAGTTTAAATAATTCCGAGAGAAGCACTTTGCTACAAATGGCCAGTTTGTAACAAATCGCTAACAGCAGTTCTTAAATTTGCTCTAAATGAGTGGTCACCCAACTGTGGGGCATGCCCCCCTAGAGGGGCACAGAGGAACATTTGGGGGTGGAGGCGGTACGGGGCAGGGCCCGGACCAATCCCAATTGGGGGGGGAGGGGTTGGGAGGGAGCACCACCCAGTCCCCTCTCTGCCCCCCAGCCCAGCTCTGACCCCAGCCACTGCTCCACTCTGCCTGCTTCACTTAGGCTGACCAGATAGCAAGTGTGAAAAATCGGGACAGAGAGTGGGGGGTAATAGGAGCCTATATAAGAAAAAGCCCCAAATATCGGGACAGTCCCTATAAAATCGGGACATCTGGTCACCCTAGCTTCACTCCCAGCTCCAGCTCTAGCTCCAGCTCCGCCCCGCAGCCCAGCTCTGTCCTCATTCCCTCACTGTCCCCAGACCACCCTCTGCCTCTAGCCCCAGCTCGTCCCCCATTCTCTGTTCTGCCCTCAGCTCTGCCTTCAGTCCAAGCTCCTCTGCTGAGCCAACTGTGCTGTAATGGGTGGGGGGAGGGGTCGCGTGAACAGATTCCATTACTGGTAAGGACGGGGATGTGCGACAGGAAAAGTTTGGGTACCACTGCTCTAAATTTTATATAGAAAGTTGCAATTAATAACAATATTTTATGCATTTTTATTAACACCCCCACACCCTTATATACTACCTTAAACTATATACTAGCTGATAGGTAAAAACTAACAGGCTTGTTTTATAAAACCTTTGGTATCCTTTTTTAGTTGCTGCTGTTTATTGCTGAAGTGGTTTTTCCCAAGTGTTCTCCCCAGGATTCTAAAACTGACACACTCTCTCTCCAGAATTTTGTAGTTGTTGTTACTATTGCTATTATTGCCGCTTGGTTATCTTTCTCTCAGCAGATTCTTTTGCTCTATTGAGTTTCAGAGCAGCCAGCACCTAGCAGGCTGTGTTACACCTACTGTTGGAGAAGACTTTCAATTGCATGTGCAAATCTGAAACCGGTCCAATATTTTTTCTATAACAGACAAATGACATGCTGTGCTTTTATATAAAGATCTTTGAATCAAAGTGCTGAAGGTGGTGCTAGTAAGATGCAAAGTTTTAGCCCTTTGTATGACTCAGAGCACGAAGAAAGGCAAGAGAAAAGGCGTATAAAAGTAATTGAATAAAAGGAAACCAAATGAATAATTTAATAAAGGGTTAATTAAATCTGAAAAGTTGTTATACCTCACGTTTTTCATTAGCAGGCATATTTAGATGATTTCATTTTTTCTTGACCCTCCTTCAGAGCCAGTGTGTAATTTCATTAAGAGGCCCAGTCCAACTTCTACTGAACTCAGTGAGATTCCTCGCATTGCCTTAAATGGGAATCAGAGCCAATCCTTATAGAAGTAGTAATTCTTTTTGATGAAACCTCACTACAATTTTGTAAATCCCGTATCAATCACTTTACTATGATAGGCCCTACAGAGAGTTTGGGATATGCTTAACTTTATGCATATGACTAGTCCCATTGAGCTCAATGAGGTTACTCAGGTTCATCTTTGCAGGACTGGGTCCCTGGTTGGAAACTGGCTCCAATAATTTGTCTAGGTTTTACCTTCTGTTCACAAAAGTTAGGTGTCTTTATTGAGGTGTCTTGCAGGGAAATCAGTTAATGATAGTGATAACTTCTGGCTTTTCAGGACAATATTAGCAATTAATGAGGATATATTTGGTCAGTCCCAAGTGATTACATGATGCTAAATACATTTGAAATTCTAATCTATGATCTTTAACTACAAAAGTTACCGAATAAAGTTTAAAGAGCAATAAATAAAGATAGCAAATATCATTTTATATTTTCTATCATTTCATTTTAGTTATTCAACTAGAACAGGACATTAGCACATCCTCTGGAGTTTTCTAAAGTAGCTATTTTGGATTTTACTGGGTAGCTGAAAACTAATGAAGTGATATTCCAAATTTTTGCAGTGGTTTCATTCTAATAAAACGCCCCAAAATTCCAGGCTTAGATTTTAGTCATATATTTGTACAGCCAGTTATTGTAATTGCAGTCACACGTGCTGGAACTGTAGTGGTAAGAAAACTTTTGCACGTACATATGCAAATGCCAAATTCTGAAAATTCAGGTGCATTTGTTTATATGAAACTTATCTGAACTCTTTCAAATCTTTGAGTCTGCAAAACTTAACAGGAAATCTTTTGAGAACAGCTCAGTTGTGAGTGTGTTTATGGTACAGTACTTCCTGACAGATATAGCACATCAACAACCTCTCTCATGGTATCTGCAGTCCCAGGTGGAATCAGAAACAGGTGAAAATGAAATAGCAAATCAGAAAAAGTTAAGTCTAAAATCTAGTGTTCAGATTGAGATTTGGATCACTTTTTATTTTATCTGCACTGGCCTATACACAACTAATAATATAATGGAATACACATTGGAAATACATAGTCTTGTTTAGACTAAAACAGTTCCACCAAGGCAACAATACATTTTATCTGCTACTGCCTCGGCAGAAGCCACTTCATCTATCGGTGCCCTACTCTCCCTATCTTTAAGATGGGGATAATGATACTGTAAATGCTTTGAGATCGGTTGCTGAAGAACATTATATAAGTGCTAAGCATTATTTTGATTATATATTGTACATTAACTTTTATGACAAAAGTTGATTAACTCCAGTGCTAGGCAAGAGTATAATCTTTTGAAGGAATAGCTTTTCAGTACACTATGCCATGTGTATAGAAATAAAAAATATCAAGCATTCCAGTGCTCCGGAATGGAATAATTTGTCTAATGAAGGCAGAGTCTATGGTCCATACCAAAATATGTTCTATTATACAGCAGAACGATGGAAAAACATTTCTCACAAAGGACTCAGCATATGGAAAGAATCATATTTCAGTACAACGAAGACCACCCATTTAGCAAGTTTCTATTTTACCTCTATTTAAGTAGTGGTTGAATTTCTTAGTTTTCCTAAAAGATTTTCGACTGAAAGTGTTTTACTTTTCTGCAGGTTTATAGCATTATTTGTGACATTGTCCCGCTACATGGCTACTCAGTGTGTATTTGGAAATAAAGTGAATATGTTGTAATTCCAGGAACTGGAACTCTATTGATGGATCTAGGTAACTGTATATATCTGCAGCAATTATTACAGAAACTAATCTAAATGCAGCTAGAGAAGAGAGGATTGAAACGTTAACCACTGAGATCCTGCAGTCATTTCAATCAGCTACAAAAAAGTAAAGTATATTTAATGTGGAGTGAGCAAAGGAAGAATCAAAATGATCTTTCCGGCTTGTAACAAATATGGCAAGATGTAAAGATACCCTATGTTTTGTTTTTTAAATAAATCTTGACTGCACTGCTCAGACCAATTAAGGTTAGTGGCTGTTTAGTAAGATCTAAAATACTTTCCCCTTCTTAAAGCCTGAGATGCAGTTTTTATGGTAAAATATTATCTTCTATATGGAGTCCCATCAACACCTTGCCCAATGCATACACTCTTGTCTTTCCTCACACTAGCAGTCCCACTGAAGCCAGGTAAATAGGACTCCTAGGATACAGCCTTTCATTGGGAACTGAAGGCAAAAGCACCTTGCCTGATTGGCACGTCCATCTCCCGTTCTTGACCCAATGGGTTCAGTACATCTTATTTTCTGAACCACCTGCACACAGTGCAAAATAATATGAACTATTTAATTTAATTGATTAAAACAAGCCTAAGAGGGAGAACACATTAAATATGTGGCTAATTAAAGCCAGTGAATGAAATCCTAATCCTACTGAACATAATAGGAGTTTTGCCATTCATCTCAATGGGGACATTATTTTATCCATGGTGTCTAACTTTAAGCATCCATGTTTGAAAATTTTGGGCCCAGTATTTGTGAATAAAGCTACCATCATTCAACTCCTGATAAAATGAACAAATCAGAGTAAAGACTCATTATTAAACAAAAATGCACAGTGGTAGAATAACTGTATGATATGAAATAAGATAGTTATAACTTAATTATTTTAAAAACATTAAAGTGCATCATTTTCTTTCTATAAACACTTGGAATCTATCTTTGCCTCTTTTGGGAACACTAAACTCAGACAACTCTGCTAAAATATTAACTCTTCCACAGATTTATGGTTACTGGTAAATAAATATATTAAGGGGGAAGGTATCTAAAGTGAGGTATTATTGGCATTGAGGGACCAACAATATTTTCAGAATCCATATCAGTATCTCAGTTGAAACATTATTTTGCATATTCATGGTCTTTTTAGTAGGCAATATCTATCCATGACTATTTTTGTTATTCCCTTATATCTTTTTTCTTTAAAAAATCTATAATTTAATATTTCTCCTGGAAGCTTGGTTTTAAGAGTTTTCTTTCCACTTTTTTGTGATGTGGCACCAAATCATGCTCATGCACATAGTGAAAAAATAAAAAAGAACCCAAGTTTGTCAACATTAGATCAGGGATCCTGCAGGGAGATATTTTTATATTTTTCTTTGTGTTATTTAACATATTCACATAAATTCTCATTATGGCATGATGTTTCTGTTACTCTCTTAGTAATTGTCTTCCAATGTTTGCTCCCCCAAACAAACAAATATATTATTTGTAACTTTATGTTCAATACAGAATTGTTTTTAAAAAATCCTTAATCGAGATGAAACTGCAAAAAATTCAAAGGGAACGCTTCTGGCTCTACAGTGAATGACTAGAGAGTTTGGATGTGGAATAAAACAAATAGGAACATTGGATCTGCCCTACAGATTAGAGTTTTGGTTCCCCAGCCCTAATATCCTGCCTTTGGATACTTGATAGTTCAGAAGAAGGCAGGACCAATAGAACGTGACTAGTTGTAGGCAAGTCTAGCAGAATTATTATTAAACATTTATATTGTAGTAGCACCTTCAAGATTCAAACAGGTCAGGATCCCTTTAAGTTAGCAACTGTATAACCATAGTCTCTCAGAAGATAGGTGCATTTAGCAGGGTTAATTGGGCAATATTGTTAGTTGGGGAGTGGGTTTCCTCCCCATCACCTATGGAAATCATCTCAAGCCCTGATTTTCAGACATGCATACACAAAGGCATACACACATTATCGCAATAGAGTTGGGGGGAGTACATATAAACTTGCCAATTGCATTAAGTAAATAAATAAATAAGATTTGCAGATTGCACACATCAGTATTTGCACTATTCAAAAATACAGGAAAGTATAAAGGCATTTCGTAGATATTGGGGAGATCATGTCTTAGGTAAATTTGACAGGTTTTCCAGTAACTCCACAAATGGCCTGTTAGACATTCAGTTAGTTGGGCACACAATACTGGAAATATGTGTCTTGTTTAATCTGATATAGTTTATATCACTACAAATGACGTTATTGATCATATAACTATCCTGTTTATTGGCCAGATTTGAAGAAGACCTCAGTGTAAGCGCCAAAGCTTATATGTTTCACCAACAGAACTTGGTTCAGTAAAAGATATTGCCTCACCCACCTTGTCTCTCCGCTATAACTATGGTGCCATTTTAAAAGCCAGCCACAGTATTTGAGTAGCTGAGCTCATGCAGGCTAACCACAGGATGGAGAGGAGAGGAGAAAACTATGACACCAGGATGACATATATACATATGGAAGTTACCTGGGCTAGGTCACCATTTTAAATTAAAGTTGTTCTCAGTGGTTTCTCCCAGTTAAAATATTATTTAATTATTTTAAAGAAAGAACCTACCTCACTTTTGAAAAAAATGGCGCATATAGCTTGGCAATAGAGAAAAAAAGTCTCCCCTTACTCTCTGTAACACAGAATATGTAACAATTAAATGCTTTACATCCTGGAGATTAGAGTGTATTACTTATTTATCTGTGAATAAATTAGTTAATAGCCATTTAGATTAATTTGTGCCCTTAGTCACACCACTTGATGTGCATATGCAATTGTGGTAGCTATGCATATAAATTAGGCATGCAATTAAGCATGTTTATTGTGTTTCTCGAGCAATTAAGACTTTGCACAGTTTAGTGGTTAGAGAGCCATGCTAGGAGCCAGGTGATTTGAGTTCTATTCCTGTTTTACCCAAGGTTGCAAAGTAGCTCTATGGCAAGTCACTTAGAACCAGATTTTCAAAGATATTAGGTGCTTAATGATTGAGGTAGGTACCTAGTGGGAGTTTCAAAAGGCCCTAAGCAGGTTGGGAACTTAACTCCAATTAAAATCCATCAGCATTAGGCAACTAACCTACCTAGGCATCTCACTAGGCACCTATCCGAATCGTTAAGCCCCTAAATTCCTTTGAAAATCTGGCCCTTAACCTCATTATACCTCAGTTTACCCACTTGTAAATTGGGGCTCATAATGCTTCTTCACTTTGCATAGAGCTTTGAGACTTATGGCTGAAAAGTACCATATTATAATTATTCCTATTATTAAGGGAGAAACCTGTCACTGTTAAATCTAAACGCCAAGCACACTTAGAACTACCTGACTGATTACTTTCACTGTTAATTTGGTAGTTCTATAATTTATGTGTGATTGATTCAGCAATAGATGTAACATCTGATACTTGTAAAAGATTTCCTGGAAATAACCTACACCTTTTTAATCAAAATTTGAAGCCATAGCCTCTCTCCTTCTTGTGTAATGACCAATCAAGCCAATGTGTGTCCTAATTCTACATGGCAGAGTTGCACTGCACCATTATGCAATTTAAATTAAAAGTGGTGCCATGCTATTTTAATTCTTATTATTCTAAAATATGACCTACATATAGGATAAACCAGGGCAGAAATTCATATAGTAGAGGAAAGGAAATTTGGAAAGGAACAAAATAAATTGCAAATGCCTACAAAAGTGACTGCATCTTGCTAAACTGCCATTTAAAAAAATTGCTCTCTCGATTTCTGTAGAGGGTTTTTGTACATTATTTGGAAGATACAACACCAGCTGCTGAAGCTGCAACCCATCCATGAGGCTTTTCCCGCTCCCTACTCTTTATTCTAATATTAAAAATTTTCAAAAGGGAACCAGGAGTATTTTGAAAATGCTTTATCTTTTAAGAACGTTCTTGGTAGTGAATTTGATTTAGTGATAAAAAGACAATATGTTTCCAGGGTCTCTTCTTCTGTTGCTTTGTTTACTGCTACAGTGTTTTAAAATATTTTTATTGCAGGCTCTGTGCTCAATTTAGGGTTTAAAGTAAACATTCTGCTCTATAGTGCTACTAAAACAAAGCTTGTAGTGGCAGTAGAGAGTTTCATATTCCACAAATGTTATGAGATCTTAGCTAAAAGAAATGCACATTTTCATAGCCTAAAGCTTGTTCTTTAAAATCAACTTTTTAGGGGAGCCGGGAATGGTGGTGGTGCTAAATCAAGCCCAGTACATCATTATAAAACTTCACCTACATTGCTTCAATAATTCCCTACAGTCCCAATGTTTTCTAAAATGTTTGAATAATAAAGTGCTGTTGAAATGCCATCCAGATTTGCCAAACAGTAGGAATATGATTAAAAAAACTCACATTCCCTCCTTTTAGTTTTGCAAAATACAAATATTTTAAATGTTGAAAGAGACAAAATACTGTAGGGAATGAAGAAAAAAAAACTAAAATACTTGTTGCAACCCACTTCAGAATTAATTCTTGCCAACAGCTCTTTTACTTTAACAATCTGGTATTTACACTAAATTACAATTCCCTTGAAGTGGAAGTTCATTATAGATCTTGCTTCCACATTCAGCACTACACATTCTGTGCTATCTCACTGGTGCGTAACAGAAAAATCAGTTCACTCTCATCCTGTGTTCCAGATCATTGTTTCATTCCTAGGCTACTGAAATTGTAAGCCAACTGGCTAACCTAATTTCTAAGGGGCAGATTGTGGCCTGACCATGTGTCCACATGCACACAAGAATGTAAGGAGCAGTACAAATGCACTAGATGCAAGAGCACAGAATATCCCTTAGAATTTAAACTCTTTGGGGCAGGAAGGACCCTGTCTTCATATCTGTTAGTACCCTGAACAGGGTTTCTGGGCAGTGCTATGATATAAATATTAAATAATATAATAAAATACAACTTTACAAATAGTTCAACAACATACTGCTGTTCAGCCTCTAATCTGGTTTAACAGCAAAAAACAGTTCATCACATAAAACACTCTGATAAGCTTCATACTTTCCCTCTAAATGGACTTTGGTCAGGTGAAAACAAAGAGGAGTCCTTGTGGCACCTTAGAGTCTAACATATTTATTTGGGCATAAGCTTTCGTGGGCTAAAACCCACTTCATCAGATGCATGGAGTGGAAAATACAGTAGGCAGGTAAAAATACACAGCACATGAAAAGATGGGAGTTGCCTTACGAAGTGGGAGGTCAGTGCTAACGAGCCAATTCAATTAAGGTGGAAGTGGCCTATTCTCAACAGTTGCCAAGAAGGGGTGAATAACAAGGGAAAATCACTTTTGTAGTGCTAATGAGGCCAATGCAATCAAGGTGGCCCATTTCAAACAGGTGACAGGAAGGTGTGAGTATCAGCAGAGGAAAATTAGTTTTTGTAGGGACCCATCCATTCCCAGTCTCTATTCAGGCCTAATTTGATGGTGTCCAGTATGCAAATTAATTCTAGTTCTGCAGGTCAGGTGGAAATTATTCACATTGGATTGGTGAAATAAAAGGTCTTTATGTGTACCTTTAAACTGAGCCATTAATCTTCCATCATTCATATCCTATATTATGCATATACATGGAATATTTAAGTGCTTTAAGAGGAACAGTTAATTGAAGTCAATGTTTCCTTTCATTTTTATCCATAATTTCACCCCAATAAGCCTAAAATTGTTGACTGGGAACCAGTGTGATGATTTCTTTATTGCATTTTCTTTCTGAATATTCAGGGAGATCCCACTTCAAAATATGCTGGGGGGGGGGGGAAGCTAGCAAATCCCTGGGTTTCAAATCTTGCATAGACAATGATGTGGTACATGTAGTGGTATTCACTGTTCTCTGGATATTTCTGTATAAATTCATGCCATTCAGTGCAACCTGCTAAACTCCAAAAGCAAAAACCTTCATAGGTTGACTTTGAATGATAAGAGTTTAAAAGAAGTGCCCCAAGTGCCATTACGAAAGTTACAAAAAATAATAGAACCAAACCAACCCCACAAAGCTCTCCACGCTCCTACAGACCTGAATCCCTAGCAAGCTCCTCCCTCTGCAGAAGCCCAAGTAAATGTAGGCATATAACAGCCTGCTCTGAAGGTAACAGGAGAACTAGATGAAAAATATCCCATGGGAAGGGGAATGTTTTGGGAAATTGAGAATGTGTAGAGGATCTGAAAAATATCCAAACTGGGAGCCTTAAGAGGTTCATTAAAATCAGTGGGCCAGACAAAGAGACCCCAGTGATGCACAGTCTATTGTTCATTATTTATATTTAAGCTTGGAAGGATTAGATTTTTATCAGTACATGTTGGTAAACATCAGTTTTACTGTATGTGTGCAGTGTTGTTGTAGTCGTGTTGGTCTCAGGATTTGAGAGAGACAAGGTAGGTCAGGTAATATCTTTTATTGAACCAACTTCTGTTGGTGGAAGGGAAAAGCTTTCAAGCTTCACAGAGCTCTCTTGAGTTTGGAGAATGTCGCTAGAGTATCTAAGCTAAATACAAGGTGAAACAAATTGTTGAGCATAAGGGGTAAGAGACCACTTAAAATGACGTGATCAATTAAGAGTTAGCAAGGAACTAGGGTGTGTTACAAATCGTTGTCATGAGCCATAAAACCAGTGTCTCTGTTAAGACCATGATTTTTAGTCTCCAGTAGAGTTATGAATTTAAGTTCAGTTCCCAGGTTCATCTTCTGAAGGAGTTATGAAGGTTTCCTTTGAGGATGAGGACTGAGATATCAGATATGGAGTGATCTCTTTGTGAAAAGTGTTTGTCCATGGGTGATAGGGTGTTTTTGTCTGTTATCATTTTTCTGGGTTCATTCAAAAGTGTAGTGATCATCTGATTTCACCTGCATAGTTGTTGTTGGGACATTTGATCCACAGGATGAGGTACACTACATGCTGTGATAGCCATGTGTAGGGCCCATGGAACTTGGTGTGTTGGGAGGAGTTGTGATGTGTTGTGGGGAGCATTGATCATTGTAGCAGTGGAGATTTATCTGCAGGTTTTGTATCTGTTCTTCTGGCAGGGTCTGGTGCCACTTTGAGTTGGTGTGTCCTGGGCTGTGGGGAGCTTGGATCATAAGCTTGGAGAGGGTGGGGGGTTGTTTGAAGATCAGAAGAGTGCGTTTGTGAAAGATTTCCTTCAGGATCTGACCTCTCAAGTATGTGTTGTAATTGTTTGAGGATACCCCATATAGGTTCTAGTGTGGGAGGTGATGACTAGGGGTATGCTGTCAGTGAGCTTTTAATTATCTGTATTGAAGCAGGTTCTCCTGGGGTATTGGGTGGACTGTTCCATTTCACCATACACACAAAAAGCAGTGAAGAATGTTTCCATTGATGATCAGCTAACTTTACAGATTGCAAAGTATTACATGCTGCTTGAGAACTTATTGAGTTTTATTTATGGATATTTACTTTGCATATTTTGATATTTGATGCTGACAATTTGTGTTTTAATGGTTATAAAGATTTAACTTTTTGAATCTGAATGTCAACTGTCATTAAATAATTATTGACACCCCATAACTTCCCGCAACTGTGAAAATGTAAATATATAAATATTTGGAAGGGGGGGGAGAAACTTAAAAATTAACATGGATATTATCTTTTGAAATTATAAAAAAATACCCCAAATTATGCCCAATCTATTTATATAGCTGTAGCATCAAGAAACCCCAGCTGTGTTTGGGGTCCCATTTGCTCACCACTTTCTATGCATATAGTGAGAATCAGTCCTGCCCCAAAAGAGCTTACATAGATAACACACAAAAGATGGGCGAGAAGAAGGATTAATTAGTCTCATTTTACAGATAGGACATTGAGACACAAGGAAATGAAATAGCTTGCTCAGGGTCACAGAGGACATCTGTGCTAAGTGGGAAATTGAAGTCATGTTTCTTGAGCTCCAATCCACTGCTTTAATCACAAGACCATCCTTCCTCTCCACTGGGGGGCAGACAAACAGGATGGCACTGAAGAAACTCGGGATGGCATAAACTGGGATCATAGTGTGGCTAGGGTGGTGGTAGGATCCACTCATTCACTTACTCTCCTCAGCAGTCTGTCCCAGCTGTGGAGCCCCCATAGTAAGCTACAGGTACCCTCAACAGGTTGATGGTGGAAACATCAGCTGAACTACCCAAAGAATGGAATCTCCAAATATGGAGCTGTCCTGGCATCAGCCAGAGAATCTAGAGGTGACTCTATCCCACTTCAAAAGCCAGGATTAAGCACATAACCCGACTGTTTTTTGTCACAGGCTATGTCTACACTACTGCAGTAAATCAACCTATGCTACGCAACTCCAGCTACGTGAATAACGTAGTTGGAGTCGACATACCTTAGGTCAAGTTACCGCGGGGTCTACACTGTGGGGGGTCGATGGGAGAAAATCTCCCGTCAACTTACCTTATTTTTCTTATTGGGGATACAGTACAGGGGTCGACTGAAGAGCGATCTGCAGTCGATTTGGCGGGTCTTAACTAGACCTGATAAATCGACCACCGGTGGATTGATCTCAGAGCATTGATCACTGCCGTAGTGTAGACCTGCCCACAGACTTATAAAAAACTGCCTTACATGCCACTGGGTCATCATTTAAAAACAATGAAACAAACAAAAATCTCCATGTAGAAATATCCTGGTGGCTTCTAGGCTTGTTTTGCACTGAGAGCTTAATTGGGAAATGACAGTCTGTTCATGAGTTTTCAGGGAGTCTAGAGAGGCCTGCTAGCTGCAGTAGGAATCTCTGGTGAGCAGCTTGCTGTCAAGCTATTCCTTTGATTTTTATTTCCTTTTATTTTTCTTGACAGAATATGAACACTTAGATATTATAGACATTTTGTGGGTCTCTGTGTATGATTTTTTTTAACCTTGGAGTGTTTTCACACACACACACACACACACACACACACACACACACACACACACACACACACACTTATATAAAAGAAACACTTAACATTCTTTTTTTAATGTCAGCAGTGCACAAATGTGTATGCAATTGCCTGCCTGATTAGCACATGCAACTATCGCTATTGCACTTGCAAATTGGATATTTACTCACACAAAGGACCGTTTGTGAAATACAATTCCATATATGTTCTATCATGTTCTCTCCTTTTAATTTTTCAGATATATTTCAGTTTAAAATAGAGTAAGGACTGAGATATGCCCACTTCCTCAATCTCTAGTAGAGAGGTTGTATTAATTTATATTTTTCCATTATTATACGAGGGGACATATTTGACCAAGCCAAGCTCAGGACAGGACTAGATAGGGCTGTGGGGGGGAAGTTAACATTCTTTGCAGCTGCCTGATCCTGGAGCCACTTCAGGCCAATGCACAATTCAGAGCAGCCTTAGAGTGGCTCTAATTTATATTCAGCTGCCTATGTTCCAAATCAGTCATTTCAGCAGCCAGTGATCACTGGAGCCCAGTGATGCTACTATTTCTCCTACAGCAAGGATCAAATGAAGTGTATCATGCAGCTGCTGTGTTGGCCCTATGCCACCCAGCAATCCCTCTATACTAGGGGAGCTGTCAAAGCTGGTGAATCTGGCTATAAGATCTCTCTGTGGACTGGCACAAAGGGGCTATAGTGGGGCCAATGATCTGGATTACTATGTTTTTTAAAACTACATTTCAAAACTACATTTGAGCTATGCGAGTGTTTCTCAGCTAATGGGTCACAATGTCCAGAGGGCTCATAAAAGGTCATCAGGAGTGTCATGAGGCATTGAAAATTTTGTTACAATCTAAAACAAAGAAAAAGTTGCTCTCCCCACCTCCCGCACACTCTATCCCTTTAAGATCAAGTATTTTCGGTCCACCTCTTGAACACACATTCACAAATAAATTATATAGGCGTATCAGTATTATCAATGATACATTTTAATGTTTAGGTTTATAGTAAATGTAAAGGGAGTTATGAATGTTTTTGATTTTGAATAAGGGGTCAGTAAGTTGAAAGAGTGGAGAAATACTCCACTATTGCAAACCATTTTGGGGCAAGTTTGGGCAAGACTTCAGGGCTAGATTGAGTGAAGTTACAACATAGGACAGTGATCTCTAGATTAGGTCATATACATCCATATTAATCTATTTCAGTTTAATAACCTGACTGTTGTGAATGATGATCTATCATCTGTTCTCTTAACTAATATAAATTGTGTGCTGCAGAGTCAGTTCCTTTTTTTTTCAGGAGGAACAAGCATGTGAGGATTTCCTTAATTGCCTTAAGAGAGGGTAGTGTAAACCCTAATGAAGCTTTGGAGGTCATGCCCATTCAGTTAGGGCAAACTTATAACTTGTACATAGCACTCAGAGTATCCACATTGAATTTTGCCATTCTGTGTTGTCAGATTCTTACCTTGATGTTTAAGCCAGTTACATGCAGGCAGAAGTTTTCCACTACACATTTTTTGACCTTGTCCAGTTGGCCTTTGTGATTTCAAATTCTATCTTCTGCTGTTCCCCCAAGTATAATTTCTGGACATGAGTGCCAATGAATGGGATCTCAAGAAGGCAGACTTCCTACAGAAAAACAGGCCACTTACAATGTTATACAGGCTTTACATATAAATCACAATTACTGATATTTATCCTCTAAGGAAATAGCCAGCTAAATTATGAGTGGGCCTAATGCCACTGAAACAGATGGTCTTTGAAGAAAGTGTCCAGGAAACTATATATCTTTATCAAGTGTGCTTTGATAGTGCTCATCCTAGCCAGGAATCTCCAAGTGGCTATCCATCCGTTGCCTACATATCCATCCTTAATTAGGGACATATGCCATTTCCGCTTGACACTAGAATGGATTAACTTTCAAAAATAATAATTAAAACAATGATGTGGATGTATAATGCAGGCTTTTAGTTGCTTTCAAATTATTGAAGGAAGAAAATATAATGAGGGCCTCATATGGGAGCCTGAAATGGGATAAAATAGAACCCTCTTGTAGCTTTCTCTACTTTTTACACATGATAGAGGTGTACAATATTTATTATGGAAAATCCCACTACCAGTGATAAGGAAAGCTGAGCAGCACTGTTTTGTGCCAGGGACTGGATTGCTCAGGATTGAAATGGCATATGCTTCCTTTCTCTTTGTGGTTAGTGGCTTGAATATGGCCCAGGATATTAATGGCCATGGAGTTTTAGTTTCCATCTGCCACTGCTCATCAGAGTAGGTGAAATGAATTGGTGATGCCAATCCAGTTCATGATGGATGGTTGCAGAGATCACGGAAACCACCATTACACTTGCTGTCATTCTTGGTAATCACATATGTTTGACAAAGAACTGGGTGGGCTATGGAGGCTGGAGCAGGATTCAGGGACAGCAGTAAGGTCAAGCTTGCTCTCCTGCTCCTCTCCTGTGTGGAATGAAAGTATTTAAAAATAAATTTAAAAAAATCTTTCAATCTTGTGTGATGACAGAGCTTGGGGCCCAGCATTCTCCCTTTGGAGTTGGCTGGCCTGGAAATCAGTCCTACTCCAGAGGTTTTATTCTTAATGTTGGTTTATTTACAATATTTACAGGCTTTCTTTAAACAAACAAAAAATACATTTCCTAACTTCCATTGCCTCTTCTTATGCTGGCTACCAATCACCATCTGGACCCAGCTACCCTGGGAACCGAGGCCCCTCTTCCCAAACAGAAGTAACCACAAGATTTCCCTTCTAGAGAGAAAACAGCTGTCTCCCTAGGAGGGGCCTTTTCCCTTTGCTGCACACAAACCATCTGCAGCTAGTTTCTCCTCTCCCCTGTCTCCTACTTGAAGAGGTTTTTAAAGGTCACAGGAGGCTGCCCTTAACTGGACTCCAGTATCCATAAGTAACCTGAGGTGACCTTTTTTCACTTTGTTGGAAAAAGGGCTTGTTACCATTCTATGATTGAAATACCTGCCTTCAACCACTTTACAGAATTGTCACACCTCACTTTATCACACTCGCTACACTAAATTGACTATTAAATTTAACTTTGTGGCCACTTTTAAAGACTTCTTAACCACATAATGGTGAAGTGATTCCAATTTGTATCTGTGATGATTAGTTCAGACTTGGAAAGCAATATATATACACACGTTATGGCCACAGAAGTAGATTTTCACATAAGGCTTGCACAGTTGCACATCCATCTTGTAGGAGCACTTACAGCTGCAGATATATACTGGACAATTTTGAACACAAATAACTAATTAGGCATATTAGTGTTCACAATTAGCCAATTTGCATGCACTGTTAGGTGGGCAATTATATGCATATCTTTTTGAAAATCCAGCCTCAAGAATGTGCCATATTGTTGAAAAATATAGCACAAACTAAAATCTGATTTTTGCAGGACAGCAGTATGCACTCCCATCCTTACCCTAGCACACAAATCCGGTAACCATGCTAATGCTGGACATCTCTCGAAGGGTGTAAAAATGGATAAGGATCCTTGCTTCTCCCCCTCCCCCATTGCAGCAGAGAGGCAGAAGAGCTATGCTGAAGTTACAGCCTCAGGGATGCAGTTACCCAGTGGCTGTTGCACCTCTTGATGGGGCAATACCTTTCCTCACTCCCAAATGCACCCTTTGTGGTGGCATGGATAGGACCCACCATAATCTGGCACGACAACTCCATGAATTTGAATTCACCGACCTGATTGGCCACTACACTTGCACTTGCATCTGATTGGCCACTACACTTACACCTATTCTTTGTTGCCTTCGGTGTGGGTGTTTCAGATCCTTGAGTTTATTACAGTGTATATTTTCAGCCAAGTCAAGAGTAAACTCAATTAGGAAAGTAATAGTATTTTATTAAATCACATTCAATAATAAAGGAACACAATTTATACATAGTCAGCATGTATAATTCTCTTCATAGGGAAAATCCTGGAATCCTAACTTGATATTAAAACTGGAGAGAAAATAAATCTGCATAATATCAAATTATTTAACTTCTAGAGCACAATAAGATTTTGCAGGTAGTGAAGTTATTGTGGAGTGAATGGTGCCAAGGTAGCTTTAAAACAGCTTTTATTAATCCTCTAAAATTGGTGGTTGTGACTGTATTGATATTTTCTCTCCCAAATGGCTGATAACTTAAAAAAAAAAAGGCAAGAAACTCAGAAAGAATTAGCGATCGTATCTTTTTCATAGGATGGAAGAATTCAGTTAAAACCTCTTCCTCTTCTCCAGCCATCTATTATAACCCCCAATTTGGAGTTATAATATTTTGGCTCACTTACCTCTTCAATGTTTTCAGTTTGTGCATTTTTTAATGTCTAGATTCCAGTTGGGCCTGGAGGCAGAAGTGCTGCCAATACACTTAGGGAATGTTAGACCAATCCATCTGAGAGCAGGAATTATAGGAATAGAAAATCATCCTGGTCCCATGAGCTTTCAAGCCTGTTTATACAGTTCCAAGATTGTACGATAGGTCACATAATGGACAATTGGGTAGTGCACTCACCAGTTTGATAAAAATCTTATCCAGTCTTTTGTTTGTCTGTTACATACTTTCTTGGAAAGTTTCCCTCCTGAACCTCTCTCCCTGTGTTCTCCATGAGCTTATCCAAACTGAATGTGGACATTGAAACTTGAGGGTTTGCCCAGTTGCTGCTGCTCCTGAACATAATGAGACGGAGAATAGTAGCAGCAGTAAGATGTCACATCACTATAATACCAATTTCAAGTTCAGTACCGTGTTTACAATGGCGCCACTGGTGCCATGGCGCCAAGCCCAGGCTCCAAAGGGGCCCTGGCCCGGCCCCCTCTGCTTGGGCTGCACTCCACGCCCCCACCAGCTCTTCTCCGCCCCCCGCCTCTGCCCCCTGCCAATCGCTCTGCTCTCTGCTGTTGGATCGTAGGCCAGTCGAGGGCTCTTCTCTGCCCCCTTGCCGCAGCTGGGGCTGAGAAAGCTGGAGCCCTGTGCTGCCTAGCTGGGGCTGCTGACCCTGCCCCCAGCTCTGCACTGCCAGGGTCTGACTCCTCCTCCCCTCCCCGAGCTCCCGATGTTGTGGCCAGGGGCTGACTCCCCCTCTCCCCAACCCCTCCTCCCCCCCCGAGCTCCCGATGCTGCGGCCAGGGGCTGACCCCTCCCCCACAGCTCCCCACACCGCAGCCAGGGGCTGACCCCCCCCACCCCCTGAGCTCCGCATGCCACTGCCAGGACTGGGGCTGACCCCTCCCCTGCCCCAGCCCCCCACACCACTGCCAGGAGCTGGGGCTAACACCCTCCTCACACTGCTGCCAGGGGCTAGGGCTGGCCCCTAACCCCCCCAGCTCCATTCTATCTGGGGCTGGGGCTGACCCCCCAAGCCCTGCTGCCTGACACCTCGGGTCACCACCCCCCACACACATGTTCCTCCACACCCTGCTAGGGGGGTGCACTGGACTTTTTTGGTAAACTGGGCATTTGTTCGTTTGCTCTTGCTAAACAGCTGGCAAGAGCAAACGGGATAAATGCTCGTTTTTATCAAAAAAGTTAGGATGGCCAGGACAGAACTTAAAAAGGGAACTGTCCCAGCCAGAAGGGGATATATGGTCATTCTATCTCCAGGCAAGTGGGTCCTGAGGGACTTCGGCCAGGGCGGGGGCAGATCCTGGCCTGGCTAATCGCGCCACTCCCCAGAGGCCGGAGTGATTCCCCACCCTAGCCTGGCAGATGCTGTCATCTTCCAGCAGGGCCAGTGAGTGTGGCCAGGGGGCAGGATATGAGGGAGTGGGTCTCTGGAGATGTGTGGGGGCTGCTGGACAGTGGGGAGGTCTGTTGTGGGGTGGTGGGGGAGGCCTGTGTGTTGGGATGCTGGGCAGTGGGGGGTCTGAGTGGGGTGCTGTGTAGTTGTGGTGGTGGCCTGTGGGGAAGTGCATTGGGCAGTAGTGGTGCAGCTGTGTGGGGGGGGTGCTGGGCAGGGGTGGTGGTGTGCAGGCTGCTGTGCATTTGTGGTGGAGGGTCTGTGTGGGGGGCTGCTGGGCATAGGGAGTCGGGTTGCGTGGCACGGCATGGGCCCGTCCCCGAGGGGACGGGGGCATGCAGGCAGCACAGGGCTGGGTGGGTCAGGGTGCGTCTGGCAACTGCCGGTTTGTATACAGTGCCCTTGCATTGGGCTGGGTGGAGCAGGGCCAGCCCCACCATGCTATGCCCCAATGCCCCTGGCTGGCCCCTTGCTCTGGGGACCAACCTCCTCACACCCTTATTTGGGCCCACAAATATGTTTGGTGCCGGGCCCATAAAAAGTTAATCCGGCCCTGGTTCAGTTTGCACTGCAATGAATCAGCCCTGCTAGAATTCTGGGTATGAGGGAGTGAGTCTCTGGAGATGTGTGGAGATAATTTATTGTGATGAGCATTATCAGTCTTTATTTCACGGGTGAAAAGAACTCTCATGTAAACAACAACAACAATACTAAGCCTGCTAATTCTTTTCCTTTCTTCATGCTAAAGGCACCTGACTCCCGTTCACTTCACCCCAAGAGACCTATAGATATGTCTCATTTCCATAATGATGCCTTTAGGAATGTGCAACTTCACATCCTTCTTCACCTTGAGGCCTTTAATACTTACCCAAGACAGTCTTTATCTGATGGATAAATTACCATTATGTCAGTACTTACTGCTTGGTAAAAAACTGTATACAGTAGGTTTTATGATCCAAACTGCTGATTCCAATCTCTTATTATCATCATTAAGTGATCATAAATGTAATAGGTCTGATAGATCTGAGCATTCAGCAGAAGCATTTTGTATTTTAAGAATTCAAAACCTGTATTGTCTGTTAACATTGCCCATAACCTGGGCCAAGTTCAGCTGAAAGTCAGTGGAAATATATCAGACTTACACTAATGTAAACCAGGGCAGAATGCAGCCTACTATTTTTAATCCCGTTTCTGCTTGTTCTGTAATTAAAAATTTTTTTTTCAAAAAAAGTACTTAAATACACTTTTTGAAAAAACCTGCTTTATGCATTTGCAGACAATCATCAATACTTTGCCCACATTCAGGCTGTGAAAATTGCCAGGAAACTCAGTAATGATGGGCCTATCTTGAAAAGAAAAAAGTAAAGCTCCCATATTGAATTAAGTTAAGATGATTTGCCTGAAGCTGGCAGAACATCGTATGTCCAACATGAGGGCACTAATTGATGCATGTATTTAGCAAAGCACTTAACTGTAAGCAAGTGAGTAATCCAGTTGAAGCCAATGAGACTTACTTAAAGTGACTCACACACTTAAAAAGCAACAGAGGGTCCTGTGGCACCTTTAAGACTAACAGAAGTATTGGAGCATAAGCTTTCGTGGGTGAATGCCCGCTTCATCAGACGCAAGTGCTTTGCTGATTCGGGGTCATAGTTCTGCAAGATGTGCTATATGGTGAGGGCAAGATTGTGCCCAGCCAGGGTATGAGAGTTCCAAGGAAGACAAAAGTTCAAGGGTCCCACTCCCCATTTGCACTCCTGCCCACAGCTGAGCCAGAGTCAGTGACCTTGTACCTGATCCATTGGTGCTAACTTCTCAAAGTAGGGCACAGAGGGATAGGGACATGGCCCCTCTCCGCTTTGTACTGGCCAGCGGAATTGACAGCACATGGGAGAGGACAGGCGGCTGGCTCCTTTGGAAAGTGCAACAGATGCTGTGTTCCTTTTGCACCCATAAGACTAAGAGACATTATGCCAGATCTGGCTTCTCGGCCCAATGAGCTAAAATTGGGCCCAACTTGTTCCACTTCAACACTGCATTGATAATAATGGGCCTGCAATCTATGACACAAACCAAGCTTTCTGGGGTGGAGGGTGGGGGTTTGGCAAGCAGCAGCGGTCAGGGACAGTCCTATGAGTCCTTCTGTTGAGATTATGTTATGATCTAATTTCTACTAAACAGGTTATTGAATAACTTCATGGTCTCTCTCAGGTTTATATGGCGAATAGAAAATTTGACAAACAAGGTGGCTCTTGCAAATATTAATTAGATACTGTCTTTCAAACTCCCAGTTTGAAAAATGCAGCCCAAATGTGATGGAAAGTTGCTACCATCTGATCGCTTCTTGATGTTCTCGCATGAAAGGAGTTTGGTGGCCTCCTTTCAGTTCACAGTGGGTGAGTTTCCAAAACATAAAATACACCAGCCCATTTAGCAGTTTCATTGGTAATTTCAGCAGCAAGACCTGTTACTGAATGAGCCTAAGGAATGAACTAGCCTCTTTCCTTCAGATGACCATTAATGCACAACAGTGTGACACTGTGTGCTTGTACTCTCACTGCTCAGGTCTTCAGTTTGGGGCAGGAGTGGGGAGCTTCAGCCCAACAGTTTCATGAGCACTAATGTCCCAAGCCAGCAAAGCACTTCAGCACAGGCTTACCCTTGAGAATATGAGTATTCCCATTGTCTTCGCTGGGACTACTCACTTGTTTAAAGTTACACTTGTGCTTAGGTAACTTGCAAGATTGAGGTTTAGCTTCACACAACCTGCTGTAAGAGACTTATTTAAATTTCTATTTTGAGAGTGTGTGCTAATGCATTACACAGGTGCTCAGTGCAACAGATGGCTGCTTTGTGTTTTGTAAGTTGGAAGAAATAAAATAAACATTTGTATTTTATGAATAAAATATAACATTGGCTTCAAGGAGACCCTAAGCATATCAGGAATCTGTGCTAATGTTGCAGTTCATTCTCGGGTGTTTGATACAAAGGAGTAAACAGTATATGTAAGCTTATTGGGAGAGGGGAGTTAACATAGACAAGCTGCCACAGAGCACAATACACACAGTATTTGAATATCATAATGTTCCAAAGCCCCACAGCCAAAATTAAGATCTCTCATTAAGAAGCGCCACCTCTGTATTCTCAGTCCCTTAACTTCTTCTCTTCTCGTCAGTGTTATGGTTTGTGATCAAGTTCCAAAATCTCTATCTGGGAAAATACAAAATCATCTTTCAAAGTTAATACCCGATTTTCACCTCTGTATTTTATTTTGCAGTTTTCATTTTTAGCTGCAGTGTAATTTCCCCCCCCCCCCCCATCACACTCTCCTCTGAGAAATTTTGCTTGGAAAGAAACCTGGAACTTCACAGCCTTAATTCCTTTTTCCCTGACTGTCCTAATCCTTATAATACATAATTGAAAAATCTTTGCAGTTATTGAACTGTTTCCACTTCATCTTTGAACCATTCTGGTGGCTGTGAAATACATTGCAGTATTGATATTCAATAATAGTAGCATAAAGGTAGTAAAAAGGTTACTGCCCAAAAAACTCACTGAAACAAAGCATAAAAAAATAAATTAGACGTGGCAGGAGAAGGAACAGTTTATTGGAAATTATTTTTCTGAGGCACATGACTATCTCCAGGTGATCAGTAGAGCACAGTGTTTTGCAGTGAGGAATACTGAGGTAGCTAGGGAAAACTAAATAAAACAAGCAAAAGTAGTATTGATTTCTAAGACAAAGAAAAAGTTTAGCTACTGAAAAGTTTCAAAATACTTTAAATTCTGTTTCTACGGGAATTGAGAACCACTTTTTTATTAGAGCATCCATACTCCGCTCTTGTTTTTTGTGTTGTCTGATTCAGCTTCAGGTTTGTAAAACAAAGCCATTGGGTGTGACACCTTTCTTTGTAATATTCGTCGTGTAAATTTCTTCATTCTTATTATTGTATATATTATGGTAGACCCATCTGAGATTTGAGACCCTCTTGTGCTAGGAACTCTACAAATACATATCCAGAGTCAATACCTGTCCTAATCAGCTTAAAAGCTAGCAATAAGACAAGACAGACAAAGAATAGGAGGAAAAATAGACTCAAAGAAGTGAAGGTTCTGTGAGGTGAGGGTTGCCAACCCTCCTGGACTGGCTGGGAGTGTCCCGGAATCAGAATCAATCTCCTGGTGGCTACTGAAACCAATCTGAGAGATTTTAATATGCTGCTAAAAGTTCGGTCAGTGCCACAGCAGGGCTAAGGCAGGCTCCTTACTTGGCCTGGCTCTGCATGGCTCCCAGAAGTGATTAGCATGTCTGGCTCCTAGACACAGGGGTGACCAGGGGATCTCTCCACTCTGCCCCTGCCGCAAGTGCCGATTCCACAGCTCCCATTGGCTGGAAAATGTGGCCAATAGGAGCTGCGGGGGCGGTGCCTGCAGGCAGGGGCAGTGCACAGAGCCGCCTGGCTGCCCCTGAACCTAGGAGCCGGACATGCTGGTCACTTCCGTGAGCTGCACCCGTCACCCCCTCCAACATGCCAACCCCCTGCCCCAGCCCTGAGCCCCCTCCCACACCTAAACCCCCTCCCAGAGCCCGCACCCTCTCCTGCACTCCAACCCATACCCCAGGCTCATCCCCGGTGTCTGGGTTTGTGCGATTAGACAGTTGGCAACCCTAAAGCAAAGTGATTTGCCCAATGTCACACTGTAGGTCAGTGCTGGAATAGAACCAAGGTTTCCTGGCACTCCAGGCCCTATCACTAAGCCACACTGCCTCATGTGTTCCTGTAATTCTGCCTTTTCCCAGAGACACCTGCAATGTCAGAATTGATTAACCACAAACTCTCTGGTTATAGAACTAATCTAAGCTATTTAAGATTCTAGTGGAATCATCTCCTCCCAAAGGCGTTTTCAATGCACATGAACACAACAAAGGCCTCAGTAGACGTGTGCCAGCTGTGAAATGCTCTCTGCCTAGTGTTGCTTGGAGTGGTAAGAGAATTCACACTTTTACAGGTAACCTTATTTTAGAAATAGAAAGAGAAGATTAATTTTATAACTCCATGCTGCATAGCTCATCTTTTATGCAAAGCAAAGAACCTAAAGCCAAAGTAGTACTCAGTTCTATATCAGGTCATATCTACAGAGACTGAGAAGAGATGGAATGGGAGATGCCCCTGAATACCTTGAAAAAATGATTGTTAACTACAATTCTCTGAGTGTCTGACAGATGCCATGTTTGGAAGTCATTCCTAAAAGCACTAACTTTCATCTGTATTTATTTGCAGTAGTAACACAAAACAAGGTGGAGCACACCCTTTCGAAGGTTTCTGTTATTCATTTTGGGGTTCCCATGTATTCCCACATTCACTGGTATCCACAAAGAACCAAACATCTTTGACACATTTCTAGCCACCTTGAAATTTTTAAAAATATTTCACCATCGTACACAGCAGGGAAGGTCTCGTTGTTGGGACTCAGGAGTAGAAAAGGGTTAATGTTTTAAGCTGAAATTTTTTTTCAGTAAAATTGCAGGTTTGGTAACACCAAAATATTTTGTGAATTTGTGTCATTGTCATTGAATTGTTCAATTAAAAAAAGGTTTTAAAGAATTTCCAAAAATTGTAAATGTTTCCATTAGACATTTTCAAAATAAAATATTTCATTTTTTTATTCAAATGAATTTTTGATACAAAATTTTCTTTAATTTTAATTTTAAAAAGAAAAAATGTTTTAAATGCTCAAAAATCAAACAAAACTTTCAATTTGGATCAAACAAATGTTTCTTTTGACTGAAAATGATTTTTTTCAAATTTTTGAGTCACCAAAATTTTCTAAAAAATTTATTTTCAGTTCAATCCAAGGTGATTTTTAAAATATATTTCCCAGCATTGTCAGTGAACTGAAAAACCCATTATTCGCACTGCTCTACTCAGGAGATCCAGGGTTCAACTCCTGGATGTGCCCTGGACTTCCTGCAAGACCCTGCACAAGTTACTTCATCTCCCTGTGCCTCAGTTCTCCATTTGTTGATCCAAATTGAACATTTTGTTTGATTTTGAGTATTTTTTTTAAAAAAATATTTTAAAAATTAAAATTAAAGAAAATTTTGTATCAAAAAATTCATTTGAATAAAAAAATCAAAACATTTTATTTTGAAAATGTCTAATGGAAACATTTACAATTTTTGGAAATTCTTTAAAAAAAATAATTGAACAATTCAATGACAATGACACAAATTTGCAAAATATTTTGGTGTTACCAAATCTGCAATTTTACTGAAAAAAAATTTCAGCTTAAAACATTAGCTCTTTTCTACTCCTGAGTTCCAGCAACAAGATAAAATGGAATAATACTACTTTGTCTTTTGTATTTAGACTGTAAGCTGCTTGGAGCAGGGACAGTTTCTTACTATCTGTTAGTACAGCACCTAGCACAGGGGTCGGCAACCTTTCAGAAGTGGTGTGCCGAGTCTTCATTTATTCACTCTAATTTAAGGTTTTGCGTGCCAGTAATACATTTTAATGTTTTTAGAAGGTCTCTTTCTATAAGTCTATAATATGTAACTAAACTATTGTTGTATGTAAAGTAAATAAGGTTTTTAACCTGTTTAAGAAGCTTCATTTAAAATTGAGTTAAAATGCAGAGCCCCCCGGACCGGTGGCCAGGACCTGGGCAGTGTGAGTGCCACTGAAAATCAGCTCGTGTGCCGCCTTTGGCACGCATGCCATAGGTTGCCTACCCCTAACCTAGCACAATGGGCTGTCAATTACAAGTGGTGACTCTAGGCATTATAATAATAATTACACTGTAAAAATATGCTACTGGGTTTCCCCCTACCAACCCAACTCCTTCTCCCCATTGTCCTTGCCCAGTCAGTCCCAGTTGACCTCTCCTGGCTCCTCATCTGATATGTCTCTTCCCAGCCTCTGTCACTGGCGCCCAGCCCCAGTCTCCGAGCCCAGGTTTATAATCTAATCCCAGTCTCACTCCCACTCCTTCTCCAGATCCTTGTCCAGTCTCTTTCCCAACCAATCCCAGTTCCCTCACAACATCCCAGCTTCTAGTTAGCTGTTTCCTTTTACCAGCATTCCTTCCCCCACTAGTTCCTAATCCCAGACTTCTTGTCTATCCATTTCTAGACCACCTCTTTTCATTCAAATCCAACAATTGCTTCCTTTACTCTACGTGGGCACCAGCATGAGGATAACTGAGAGCACAGGAGAGACTGGGTCTTGGCTCTCAGTTCTGGCACTTGACAGCCGCCCCACACCAAACCACCTTAGATGAACAATTATAGGGAAAATCTGGTTTTGGGCTGGAGCATGCTCATTTGCTCTGTGTGGATCATGCATGGACAGTCCAATCACATGTAGGATCTGTGAGGTGATGGAGCTTGCTCAGCAAAGACAGAATCTTTGGGGAATTTATTTGCTCAAATCTGAGAAGTCTCTACTGAGCATGTGTGAACTGTAATTATTCAAAGTCTTATAACTTGGGCAAATTTGGGCAGATTTTTACAGGGCTGGCAAAAGGCACATCCCTGACACCAAAACCAACCCCTACCAATTTTCAGATCCCTACTTCAAACCATGGAGGTTCTAGAGATTTTAAAAGAAAATTTCATCAGACTCTTTTAACATGGGCAAAACAATATTTTTCCCCTTAGGTACATTCTCAGTTACAGTTTAACAATTTTGTTTGAAATTTTCCAGAATAATTCAGCCTGAAGCAGGCATCTGGCATGGAAAATTTCAGCACAAATGTAAACATCTGGCAAACTACTATGCAGTGGAAAACAGGGTATGTCTGCACTGTAAGTGACTGTGTGATTGTTGCTTGGGTAGGCATACCTATGCTAGCTTTACTCTTGTTAGTGTCGGTAACAGTGGCAGCAGAGGGACAAGCCAGCAACCTGCACATGCACTAAGGGTCCCCAGTGGGCAACTAACCCATGCTCAAGCCCCTACCACCATGTCTTCACTACTATCATTAAACATGCTAGCTAGATCTGCAAGCTGGTGATACCACAAAGCATAGAACTGAGAAGGCCTCACTCCTGGCTTTGTCTGCAAACCGCTGGCCCACAATCCATGCTGTTGAACTTTTACTAGTTTCTATTTCCATAGCGCAACAGAGGTTTCCCTTCCCCATTAGTAGGGTTGCAGATGGGTGTGGTTTGAGAGAGAGGCTACAGGAAAGGGAATTGAAACAAAGTATTTTTGTGGTGGTTGGTGCAGCCTATCACCAGCTGTAGTGGAGGCAGGCACTGAGGATTCTGGCTTCATCAACATTTGTTGGCTATTTTAAACAACTTCATCTCCACTCATTCCTTTGGATATCCCGGAGGCTACAGTAGTTAACAGATGTAAAGTCAAATCATGCCATAACGTTACCCTGATGTTAAGGCAAATGCATCCTGCAAGGGAATACTGTGGTGTTTGAAATTTGCCAGATTTATCCTTGATAGAAGTAATAATTTATTGAAAATACTGATACAAAGATAGAGAGGGATGTAAGAACCAAACCAAACCATATTGCCATTGAGCCAGATCCTCAGATGGAGTAAATCAAGGTAAGCCAATATACACCAGCTGAGATTCTAGTTATTGTTTTGTGGCGTTAATAGAGAGGCATCCCTCAGGCTAAAAATGGACAAGTTCTCTGTACTTTTCTCAATATATGTACACTCTTTAATATAAACTTTTGCAACTAGTCATACATTTCAATGCAAAAAGAACACGCTGTTATAAAAGCCAATACATTGTCATTTCTTGCTAATGCTCCACATTCACTCATTCATGTAACCTCGTCTACAGTTTTAAAGGAAGTGAGGATTTTGTGGGTATTTTTAATCTGACAATTTTCACTAACAGTAGATTGATTTAAAAAGAAAAGAATAAGAACCTCTTATTTTTTATAGTCTCACTAGCCCCGATTCAACCAAGTGCTTAAGCATGTATTTAATTTTGAAACCGTGATCGAAAACCCACTGGAGCCAATGGAAAACTTGAAATGTATTTGCTTGAAATATTAACTGAACAATTTGAATAGTGAATCAATTCATAAAAGTGGTCATCTGTTTGCAGACAATTTGCGAGCAGGAAAAAAGTGCTAAACATGCTATAAATTGTTCACTGCAAATTAATTGTGTGATTTCCTGTGGCATTTTACTCATGTTATGTGGTTTTATGTTCATTAATCTCGAAGTGTTGTTCTCCTCTCTTTCATTCTGAAGCAAGGCATGCTTTGCCTGGGGAGAACTCACAACACAGAAGATTGGTTGAGAAAGCATTGCATACCTCTGAATCTGCTCTTGTTTGGAGGCCAGCAGTTATCAGTTGGTAACACCATCTTGGTTGGGCATAAGCTTTTGTGGGCTAAAACCCACTTCATCAGATGCATGGAGTGGAAAATACGGTAGGAACATATACAGTGAACATGAAAAGATGGGGATTGCCATACCACCTCTAACAAGACAAGGTGGGCTATTATCAGCAAGAGGAAAAAAATGTGTAGTGATAATCAGGATGGCCCATTTCAAACAGTTGACAAGAAGGTGTGAGTAACAGTAGGGGGAAAAATTAGCATGGAGAAATAGTTTTTAGTTTGTGTAATGACCCATCCATTCCCAGTCTTTATTCAGGACTAATCTGATGGTGTCCAGTTTGCAAATTAATTCCAGTTCTGAAGTTTCTCATTGGAGTCTGTTTTTGAAGTTTTTTTGTTGAAGAATTGCGACTTTTAGGTCTGTAATTGAGTATCCAGGGAGGTTGAAGTGTTCTCCGACTGGTTTTTGAATGTTATAATTCTTGACGTCTGATTTGTGTCCATTTATTCTTTTGCATCGAGACTGTCTGGTTTGGCCAATGTACATGGCAGAGGGGCATTCCTACTGTATTTTCCACTCCATGCATCTAATGAAGTGGGTTTTAGCCCACGAAAGCTTATGCCCAAATAACTTTGTTAGTCTCTAAGGTGCCACAAGTACTTCTCATTCTTTTTGCTGATACAGACTAACATGGCTACCACTCTGAAACCTGTCACCATCTTAGTTGTTACCATTCCTAGAAACACTACAGTACTGAAAATCAACTTCCAAGACCATGCTCATTGTCTAAGGAGTCACAAACTTGGATGTATTAAAGAAGAGCACCTACTACTTTCCCCTGCATCTTGCCCCCCAGCATCCTCTGAACACTAGTTCATCAGTCTCAAAGAAACATAGCTCCCTTGGGGGAATACTACTGGCTTCTACTAATGAACTTCTATCATTTCCTTCTGAAATAAGGACACTATTGTATATTTCGTGTCAAAGAATTAATGTTATTATTAGTTGAAAGCCTTGATTTTCAGATGTCCTGTACCACATAAAAGACTGAAGCCAGCTCTTTGGCAGAATAATTAGGGAGGATATTATATCTCTTCCCTTTTAGTGTAGATAAATATAATCATATATAATTACACCTTCATGGGCATAAAGAAATTGCCGCTGCAGGGTTAAAGAGAAGTGTGCACTCATTGTGTATATTTCATTTCTAGATTACAGGTACAGTTATTTGATTCATAAATCATGAGCCAGTGTGTATGCTGATAACCTGCCCCATTCTGTCCCTTAGCTAGACCCTAGAGAGAGCTAGATATGCATGCAAAGAAGGTCTATAGAAAAACTGC
This sequence comes from Chrysemys picta bellii, assembly GCF_011386835.1. Lineage (NCBI taxonomy): Eukaryota > Metazoa > Chordata > Testudines > Emydidae > Chrysemys > Chrysemys picta. The sequence goes on along the minus strand of NC_088803.1, from coordinate 42,488,610 downwards.
TGCTAATAAATAGGAATCGTATGGATCCAAAATTCCATTTTGTAATGGATGTTTCTTTCCCTTCTCACTCTCTGTCACCATCAATTTATTTGCTCCACACCTCTGACTTTCAACTCTCTTATCTTTAGTTTCGCTTTCTCTTTTCTAACTGAATGACTGAAATAACAGAGGAGCTCAGATCATAAATTTCCTCTTGGCTAAGCAGATGGGGTGAAAGAAACAGGGTAGTTCAAAAACCTAGCTCATAAAAAATACCTTTGCCCTTCCTCCAAGAAATCAAATTAAGGAATTTGTCACAGAGGGATGGAGGTGGTTCAGTTGGTTAATGCACTGAACTATCACATGGGAGAGCTGGGTTCCGAAATGGTTTTAGGGCTAGGAGGGAAATTGAGTCTGGTACATTTATAGTCATTCAGAATTGACCACAGCACAAAACCTCAATGTGCTTTGGCTTGATTTGACAATGTGTGGTCAAGAGACTCCCTGAAATGAACGATTAGTGGGCAGTGCGGATCAGAACTGGGGTGCGTAATGGGCAAAAATGCACAGTGATTGACCACACTGAGCATTGATGCAGCCAGATCTATTAGTCCATCATTTCTATGATCACTACAGTCACTCATTTAAACAATGGAAGTTAGTGCCAATAATATTTTAAATCTATAAATGCTATTATTATAAACTATGACCTAAGACTAAAGAACAGAGGATTTAGCAGAAACAAATACGGTGGAAAATTTAGTCTGATAACTGGCAAGGCATAATCTGTCAAAAAGCAGAGTTACAAACAGCTGTCTTAAAACAAATCTGTTCTGCTATATCTTACAGCTAAATCCTCCACCATGACAAACCACAGAAAAATTTAGTGGCGTCATCCCCTCCTCTGTGCTGGGGAGCTTCTGGCAAAATTGTACCAAACTCTTTGAGGAAACGTGAAAGCTATGCTAATTCCCATATAAATCCATTAAGTTTAGAGGGGAGAGTACAGAAATGCATGAATCGTGTACCCCATAGCAGGAGAGCGTCAGTCTTATAGAAAGGGGGAAAGTCCTCTGTCTCATGTCAAGTCCATATTACACAAAATAAATGGATGGAACCAGCCTCCATCAGTTTTAACTTGTGCACACACCCACTGGCAACAGAGAGTTTCCTCAACAGAGACGCAGGGGACACTAGGCAATAGAAAACAAGGGCTCATTAGAAACTGTACCATCACCATTCCATGTAGTTGCATATTATGCAACTGTGAATCTCTTTTCCTAACCAGCTGGAAGCCATGCTGAGTTGGCTTATGCTATACCAGCCTGCTAAGAGCACTGAACCTTTCCAGCTCTCATCTCAGTGTTACTTCCACCCCCTTCACACATTTCTGTGACCACCTTTTCCTTTTGCATGGAGGTAACAGGGCTCTAGGTAAGCAGCATTTCCATGATTATTCTTGCATGGTTAATAGACCAATGTATATATGCAATTACCATAATTAGAGCCTTAACTCAGCAAGGTATCTAAACACATCTGACTTTAAGCGTGTGATTAGGTCTTTGAAGTTGGTGAGAGTACTCACATGTTCAAAGTTAGACATGTGCTTCCGTACCTTCTGAATCAGTGCGTAGGTGCATAAATCCAGTCTTAAATTCATATAAAACCTGTTCCAGGATCATCTCCAGTGATGTGGGTTTCCCATACGGTGCTAAAAATCGCTAGATGGACAGCTATTGAATGCCGGTATTTGTAAGTCATGTTTAAGGTTAACAGTAACATAACAATGATTCAAAAATATGTTCACATTCTTCCTTTCTTAATCAATAACTAAACCAATTGACAATAAAAGTCAAATAGGAAATTATGAAAGCATAAAAGCTAAAATTGCTCTGGAATGCAGACCTCAAAAGTCCGTAAGAGACTGATTTCATTACTAGTTATTTCCCCAGGTTTTCACCTCTTTCTATTGCTGATGATTGATGTGGCAAATTTTATTTTCACATTTAATAGATTTCAATCTGTAAAACATTTCTAAATCAAAATGAATTGAGAGATGCTTTTTATAAGGTTTGCCTCCTAATAATCTTTTGTAATGCTTTCCCATGCTAGCAATGAGGCTGTCTTTTCAAGTTTAGCAGCAGATACTTAGAAACAGTTAGAAAAGCTGCACCCTTGTGACAGTTTTATAGTGTAGTAATTTCACTTTGTCTATAACCTTGAAGAAGATGCAATCAGGGTTACAACTGTAATATCTGAATGCACTGTCCCCCCCCCCCCCACTATTATGTCTATAGATCTAAACACTAGGATGATTTTTATTTTTCACTGCATAGTTACTAAAGAGACAGAATCATTTTCCATAAAGCAATTTATTTCATTTGGAGTCTTTTTGTTTCCAACCTTTCCTTGGTTGTGTTTCATAATGATGTTATTCTTATGAGAACTTATAAGTACAGAAAACGTCACAGTATGAATACATCTCCATCCAATCTCTGTCATTTGTAGGGCAAGTGATGCCAACTCTGGAGATACTCCGTAGAGTAAGAATACAGATGATTAAAACCTCAATCCTGCAAGTGCTCGGCATCATGGTGCCAATCCAGCAAAACCATTTAAGCATGTGCTTAAAGTTCAACAGAGGAGTATATGTTTTGTGGATCAGGGCCATGTCTACTGCAGTAAAGAGGGCAGGTATAAAGTGTAATGATTTAAAAAAAATGAAGTTAGAAAGAGAGTAGAATGTGAAATCATGGTATGGGATTGGCTGAAATCGAAAAGATGATGATGGTGGGACACTCCAGAAGACAAACGGATGATAGGATATCAGAGAAAATAATTCAAACATAACCATGGTGAGTCAAACCTAGAAGTTGACCACAGACTACATGGTAGGACATAATGTGCAGGGACATGACCAGGCTGGGCTTAATGGAGGAACAAAACATTGGAGAGCAACTCTGTACTGCTCCCCATGTCTGTAAAGATGCTTTGGGATGAAAAGAAAGAAGGATCAGTGCCAGGGTGCTCAGCACTTTTGGGGATTGAGCCCTAGTATCTAGTAGGATTATTTGGCAACCCTGACTGCTGCACCTTGATGTGGCTGTCAATCCCAAGCCTGGATAAAGCAGGGGGGGTTGAGCACAAGGCTAACCACCTACGCTCATAATGCATCCACTGGTTATAGAAACGGAGCCAGGCTATGTAATCTCAGTGCTAACATATGGCTGCAAGAACTAGAGAGCTACAAAAATGATAACTAGATGCCTTTGAAAATAAGTGCCTACAAAAGATTCTGAGCATTGTTGGAAAGACTTCATCATGAACAAAGAGATCCTAGAAATCACAAACCAGCAACGCATTTCCACTAGAATCCAAAGGAAGCACTGGCCATATTTGGTACATGTACTCCGGATGCCAACACACAGACTCCCACATGAAACTGTTAGATGGAAACGGATTGGTATGAGGGAGTGAGGCCACCCAAGACAACATTAAGAGGAACTCTTAGCAGGGAGGGCAGAATGATCAATCCCAACACCATAAAGTAGACGGACACAGCAGCAAATAACAAAGAAGAATGGAAGAGACTAGTTTCTGCTCCGTGTGCCAGAACTGGTGTGGGAAAGATGTAATGTAACTGGATTATAGTGCAATAATGAGGCTATTATGGGAATACTGAATTTAATTCTGGTGTCCACGCTTCACAAAGAATATTGAAGAATTGCAAACGGTTCAGAAAAGAACTAAAAGAATGATTTGAGGTCTGAAGAACATGCCTTATAATAAGAGACTAAAAAAAGACCAATCTATTTAGTTTAACCAAAAGAAGATTAATAGGTGACATGATCGTGGTCTGCAAATATTCATTGGGAAGAAATTTCTGATACTAGGCACCTCTTTAATTTAGCAGAAAAAGGGAAAGTGGTCTGAATCCAAAGCTTGAGAAATTCAGATTAGAAATGCAATGCAATTTTTAAAAGTGAAATAATGAACAAAAATATTAAGGTTTTGGGACTAGACTCACAACTAGTGTAAATCACCATAGCTGCCTTGACTTCGATGAGCTACATCAATTTCCATCAACTCAAGATCTGGCCCTTATTATGCAAACACCACTTTGTGAAATGTGAAAAAGTGACATTGTGCAAGTGTGAAATTGTCTGAAATGCAAATGAAAAAAAACCTTGGAGCTCATTGGAAATCCTGGCCCTCCCCCAGGAAATTTTGACTTTACCTCACAAAAACCCCAAATGAAAATTTTTCATCCAAGCCCTATAATTGTACAGTTTTAGAGATTGAGGATTTTGCTATAAAAACTTCCCTCAGAAATCAGACACTTTACACATAAAAGATTATTTAGTCAAAAACTCAATTTTCTGTAATTTTTTCATAAATAATCTCAAGGAAATATTTGATGTCCCTACGACAGCAGCTGATGTCACCTCAGTTGATGAGTTCTATGAAGAGACATTCATTAAAACACCAAGCAAAGGCATCTTCCTTGTAATTGAAGACCTGAATGAAAAAGTTGGAGTTACAAGCTCTCATAAAGAAGAATGGGAAACAATGGTCTAGGATTACAAAATGAGAGAGGAAGGCATTTAGTCAAATTCTGCTGCTCTAATAATCTGATCATTACAACCACCATCTTCACCCAACATCCTAGATGTTTATATACATGGTGGTCACCTGATGGTGTGTCAGAGAACCAAATATGCAATGATATAGAGATGCTGGATGTCGAGCATCCACTGAACAAAGACTTTTCCAAGTGTAGATGCGGGTCAGCGTATCAACGTATAGCCTCAACCTTAAAATTAAAGCTTAAAAAGATAAGATGTTTGGCAGGTCCACTGCACCCAGACTTGTCCAAAATCAAGCAAAACTACCTGACTTCCATGCAGAACTGGTTTGAGGCATGTCACAGTTGAAAGAGCAGAACAACCTGAATGAATTTTGGAATAAAATGAAAACTATTATGCTTCAAGCCACCAGAGCACGCATTCTGAAAAGCCAGCATCAGCCTGCACCACAGTTAATGGAGAAGGTGTTTTAGGCAAGTGACATAACTCAGTGAAAGAGAGTGGCTTGGAGAACACAGGAGAAAATACATGGAATTGAGCAGACAGATTCAAAGGGAAACCAAACAAGACAAAAGCAAATACATCAGGGCAATATGTGAGGAACGTTAGAATTATAAAGAGAGATTAATAATACAAAAGGTATGTTCACCGTGGTCAGACTTCTTACTAAAAAGTTTTCCTTGCGACTGAGCATAATAAAAAAATCATGATTGCAGAGTTCTTAGTGAAGGTGATGATATCAAACACAGGTGGAGCGATTACTGTGCCAATCTGTATGCCTCATCATAGCCTCTTACAATATAGGATAATGGAAAAGAGAATACGGAGCCAGAGCCATCAGTCCCAGGATAGAAAATATCAAAAGGGTAGCCGTGTTAGTCTGGATCTGTAAAAGCAGCAAAGAGTCCTGTGGCACCTTAAATGCATGCATCCAACGAAGTGGGTATTCACCCACGAAAGCTCATGCTCCAATATGTCTGTTAGTCTATAAGGTGCCACAGGACTCTTTGCTGCTTTTATAGGATAGAAAATGTTATATGCTATTATGAAAATGAAGCCTGGGAACGCACTGGGAGTAGATAAAATACTGGCAGAATTGCTAAAAGTGACTGGTGACCACAGTATTGATCTCATGGTGAAAATCTGCAACAATGTATGGATGACTAGAAATTTGCAAGACAACGGACAAAGGGAATCTTTATGACCTTACCAATGAAAGGGGACATAACAGAGTGCAATAACTATTGTCTCATCTCCGTGATATTGAATGGAAATAAAGTGCTGCTCTACATAATTCAAGATTGCATGACATGAATGATAGAAGCAGAACTACCACCACAACAAACTGTTTTCAGCGAGAGATGGGGCACACATGATCAAATTGTGAATATCTGTCATAACATTGAAAAATGCAAGGAGTATCACTCACCCATTGATTATGTGCTTCAGTGACTACTTCATAGTGTTTGATACCATCCAACATGACCATTTCTGGAGACTTCAGAAAATTCTTCTGTGATGTCACCAATATTCAGATATAAATAAATGGACTTTACTACTACTGCTATAGGCAGAAGGAATGACTGCAAGTGAATTTAACTAAAATATTCAACTCCCCCATTTAGACAAAGAAACTTGGTATCATCCTGTACTTGGACAAGTCTATGCTGCCACCACAGTGGCATGTCAAATGTTGTTATTAATAGCACGTAATGTATTACTTGTAACACATATATTATAAGGAATCTATCACTGAATATATGATATTTTGAGAGCATAAAATCTACAGCTAAACATATTTAATAGAACTAGAGTATTTGACACGTATGTAGGAATGCACAGAAATGAATGCTGCCAGTATCCTGAATTGGCTGTTTCTCTGGAAGACAACGGAAAAACCCATTTTCATAAAATTTGCACCATACCTAAACTTGGGGCAAGGGGAAGGGGGAGGGAGGAAGGGCTTTTTAAATCATAGACTACAGTTTCCACGGTTAATGCAAGTCTTTAAATATGGTTATGATAAGGTATGTGTCACTGGAGCAGACGGGAGAGAAAGGTCATCATCTGAAAGTGAATTTGTGGCTTTAAATAAGAACAACTAAAATGTATTTGCAATTGTTTAACAAACAAACACTCTTGTTTTCTTGGCTGACTATTAAACTCTGCCAAGCTAAGACCACTGAACCTGTCAATGGGTTCATGTAATGGTTACAGACAGGAACACAGTGATTTTATTTTGAAAATATACAGGAAATGCTCTTGGTCTAGTAACTCAAATTTAAGATCAATACTGTTCAATTATTTAGCATGGAGTGCACTCTATGGTATTGTGCTTAATGGGGGAGGAAAGTGATAGGTTTATTTATTAGATACAACACTGGTTGACTGACAGGAGCAGACAAATGTCAGGTGGCCTGAGAACTTTAATAAATTTTAAAGAGCTCCTCCTGACTCAGCCCTGGCTCACCCCGGCACATGAACTTCACTTAGAGAGGATGTTTTTCTGGCACATCTCCCACCTTCTGGTGGAACTGGGGTTTCTTTGTAGGTTCGGGGTCAGTAGAGTGGAGGGAGTGGATTTCGGGAAAGCACATTGTACCCACCTCCTGGATCCTAAATGGTGAAGCAGAAGAAATAATACAGCCATGGGCTATGTTCTCTCTCCCACGGAGCTGTCCCTTGGGGGTACTGGAGGAATCTTTGTTAGCATAGCTCTAATAGTGCTGTTTTGCCAGGGTACAGGGGGTAAGGTCTGTTGCTTGGGGCCAGAACAGGTCAGATGACCCAAGAATCCATCAGGTTTGTGGGTGGGTCTTGCAATTTATTCTGAGGGGTAGTGAACCTGCCCACAGGCTCCCAGCCTCACAGCAACACAGAAATTAGGGACGTCTCTGCAAGAGGATTCTCAGAGAGATTTCCTCTCCCCCCCCAGGGAGTCCCATAGGATTGGGTGATCAAAGCCTCTTGTCACTAAATGGTTAGAAACAACCTGCGAGAAAGTGAGCACTGTGATTTCAGGGCAGTGGGCTAGACGCCATCATCATTTCACTATCGTGCGTAAGATAAGTTATTGCATGGTCCTTTTAGTAATATTTCCTTTGCTTGCTATTTGTCACTTACTGGTTAGAGCAGGGAACTAGGAGTCTGAACAGGTACTGCCGACTTGCAGTGTGTCCTTGGACAAATCATTTAACTGCTCCGTGCCTCAGTTTCCCAAGTAAAATAATGGGAACACTATTATCTAAAGTGGTGGGCACTAAGAAGTGAGTGTTTGCCAAGATATCTGCAATATCACTGCTTTCTCCAATATACAATATTATGGTGTGTTGTATTTTGAGTCAGATCAGTTATTTGGGGGGCCCAGATCCATAATTGGGGCCCTTAGGTCCTACTGAAAGAAACAGTTATAACGACCATTGTACCTACCTCATAAGGCATTGTGAGAACCTTCAGATTCTAAGCTAAAAGGTATTAGAGAAGCAATAATATATTTCCTGTTTAATTTGGGGACATCGCATTCCCATGATTAAGTAGCTCAGAAGCATCCGTTCAGTCCAATGAAAATATAATGGCCTAATACATTTTGTGTGTGCCTATGCTGTGGTTAAGCACTGCTATCTTCACTCACATAAAGATAGACTTCAGTGGAACTGTTCACCAAAGTCAAGCAGACTTTGATTGGAATGCTGGAGATCTGGGTTCTTTTCCTGGCACTGCCACTGGCCTTCTGGGTGAGCTTAGGCAAGTCATTTTGCCTCTCCGTGCCTCAGTTTCCCCATCTGCAAAATGGGGATGAAGATAGGGACCCTGCTTGTAAAGCAGTTTGAAAGCTGATGATTAACAGCACATATAAGAGCTGGATATTTATTATTATTTGACTCAATGTTCAGGGTTACCCTTTAAAACGTGCCAATCTTCCCTTTCCTCTCCTGGTGATACTTTATATGTGTACAAAGGACAGTTCTGATTCACCTTACTTATGTGAGTAATTCTATTGAGATCAATGGGGTAAGTAGGAGAAGCAAGGTCTGACCCAACTGTTGTAAACTCTACTTTAATCTATCTTGGGTTTCTGTGTTCGTGCCCATTACCATAACATCTACCCCCTTCCCAACTTTAGCTAGGAATTGTGCGTGGGATCCTGGCCCCATTGAAGTCAATAGCAAAACTCCCATTGATTTAAGTGGAGTCAAGATTTCACCCTCTTCTTCTGTTCTTCTCCCTTTCTTGGTTATGCGGTTTTGTTTAGTCTTTTCCCCCAGGATTGCTAGAATCATTGTGGCCGTGATGGGAAAGCTTTATAAAAACAAATGTCTTGAAGCATTTTCTGTAGATGACCAGACTCTGGATTAGTCAAATTTGTTCTGGAAGTACATTCCACAGCTAGACTGCCTTTACTGAGAATTACAGGAGCATTACAGTTTTCTGAATGATTTTATGAATGAACAAATCCTAGAGATTTTGTGGGTATGCTTTGAAATGGAACCTTGTCTTTTCCCTTGTTTAACAAATATGTATACAATCCTGTAAACAGCATAATTCATGTCTGTGCAAAATGAACACATTTAATTGTGCAGATCAATACATTGCAGTTATGAATCAATACATTATTTCCAAGAGTGTTTATGGTGAACATTTCCATCCCCACTGAAACAATGTAATGTTGGTTTTTACCCTCAGATTTACAACTGTTTGCTTGCATTTCATCATGCATTGTACTTCTGCTGGAATTTGCAGTGGAAAACTAGTTGGGAACTTAGGTCTCCAATAGTATTGTTCTGAACTCCTTTCAATGAAATCCCTGGAGCAGACAAATTGAATACATTTACAGAAGTCAGTAATCTCTGTCTAGAGGCTGTCAATCACTCCCCTAATAAACCACAATACTCACACAATTGATCAATTAGTTCACGGGGAAAGTCATTGCTGCAGTTCACTTAACCTAGCTTTTCTGACAAGTTCGTCACTCAATAGACTCAAAATCAGGGATATGTTTTTTGCTTAAAGATCTTCCTGTGCCAGTCCATTCTTTGATGTGCTATCATAAAGGTATTATCAAACTTTTTAAAAAGCAACCACACACATTAAAGTGCACTGTGGAAATTAATGTCAAATGATGAGCATAGATTATGCAGAGCTATCAGAATGAAATGAATTGGAAAATATCTAATCATACTACTTTATCCATTCTTTGCAAATGTGGACATGTTTTCTCCTTGTAATCTCTTTCCTGAAGTCTTTATTTTGGATGAAAATGATAATAAAGAGATTCTGGGTGTACATAGATGGGAATGAAAGAGAGAGAGGCAAGAAGTGTGTCAAAAGAGTTATATTCATAAAATGCTATGAAGTTAATGGGAGTTCTATCACCAGCTTCAATGAGTCCAGGATTTCACCCATTGACTCTAATTCAGGGCCTGATCCAGGTCTCATAAAGTTAGTGGAAAGAACCTAATGATAGAATTATGATAGCAGATAGGAAGATTGTGGAATCCCTATCAGTGGAGGTTTCTAAGAACAAGTTAGACAAACACCTAGCAGGCATGGTCTAGGTATACTTAATCCTGCCCCAGCATGGGCAGATGATGTAGATGACCTCTTGAGGTCCCCTCCAACCCTACAATTCTATGATTATGCCCTATGATTTTCCTAAAGGCAAACTAAACTAGTTTTTACAGAGGCAGAAAATGCCAGATGAGATTGTATTCAAATTCTGACTCATGTAATAGTGAGATGCAAAAGAGATAAAGAATGAAATGCTCCCATACAAGATCATTTTTAGGCATAAAGTCTTAGTATATCTACTGCATATAAAATCTACTTGTGTTTAGCATCCCCCAGAATCTTCTGTATTAGATTCCTTCCCCCAATCCTTTCTAAAAAAGTATCACGTTAAATATATTACCTCTAAGCCAAGAAGAAAGGTTTCTTGCCTTGACTATTCTCAGTGAATTAACTTGTCTTTTTTAAAGTTATCTTTATATTATGTCTCCTTTAATACACCTGCTTAGTTTTTGTTTGTTATATTTAATTATTAATTTGCCTTTTTTTATTGTAGAATTTTACTGAAGATTATTTTCAGTCCTATCCTGAGTTTAAATAGAGTTTAGCTAAAAGATGATAAAGAAAAGAAATATTGTTCCGTCCACTTTTTAATTATTATTCTCATGTTTATATTTGTAATACTAACATATTCATAAAGCTGAATGCATCATGCCACTGAGATCTCTGCTTTCAGGTCAATAATTACTTTTCATAGATGCACTGACATGCAGGACAAAATGTGACTCATAAAATAGATTGCTGGCAAAATAGATTAAGTTACGCATACATTGCTGTTCAAGGCTAATCCACAGCAGCCTATGTAGTGTACAAAGGTGGATGGAGCCTTGGAACCACGGCTGGGTTACGGACAGGCCAAACTACCAGTGTGCCATACACTCTGCACACCAGCCCTGTCCACTATGGTACCCAAATACTATAGTGATGGAAGCCACATAAATATCTAGATGATAGACAAACAGATAACACACAATACAATAACAAATAAATCTGTTAGTCTCTAAGGTGCCTCGTTGTTTAGACAATACACTATGCATCCCAAATTTGTTCCATGGTGCACAAGGAAAAGATGGGGGTTGTGTTTCTTCAGTCAGAGTTCTGGAAGCAAAACTACCCCATGCAGCAGCCATTCTGTTATTTCTGTCCACGTGTGAGAATAACACTGATAGGTTGGCGAGGCGGCAGTGATGACCGGGATGTACTTATTCAAGTATCTCTCTTACACATATGTCCATCACTCCCAATCCTGCTTTTTCCCATGCTGGAATGTTCGCAGGAGCAATCGCTTTTGTATAATAGAAAAAACTGGGGGAAATCAGCTAGAGAGCTGAAAGGTGAAGCCCTCATTCAGCACAGCCCTATCTGGAATCACTGAGATGCCAACATGGCAGTTTCGCTTTTTTAAAAAAAATGCCACTTTGCCTTTTCTCATTCTGTTAAGCTTGCAAGCCATTCCAACTAGATCAGATTTCAGTGATTCACTAAATAACCTCGATTGTCTTAAAATTTTATAACACTCCAGGTTTGCAATCTGGAAGAATTTTTACAGCCTCTGAGTTTGCCACAAATCATATAATTCATTACACAGCAAACTACACTCGCAATCTGAGACTGTTCTTAAAACAGTCCAATTTGTTTGTGCAGTGATAGCTGTAAAATCAAGGGAGATTTAAGTCAAATTATTCCTTCACCTATGAAATGAGAACAATTTGTGTTAAATAATTTTCCAGGCAGACAAAGTTGCACAGTAAATGTTCCCATTGCCCTGACTCACTAGAATGACCTATCCAGAAATTCATTTTAATCAGCAATGGAAGGGTGAAAAGATGTCAGGCTACTGCATTCCTGAGTCGGATCAACTATTGTGTGATCCCTGCAGATTGTTCTTGTAGTGACCCTGGGTATCCCTTTAGGAAGCTATTCAGTACAGAAAGTTTGTTTCAATCTTTAGTAGAGGAATATACCAAAAATCAAAACAAACATAAAAAGCAACCCCCATACCCTGACTAGCAAAAGCAAAGTTCAATCAAAAGGAAGCTGAAAAAATATAAATGGAACTGATAAATATCCCTGGACTTAATGGCGTTCACAGTCTGTCTTATCCCCTGCAATATCTGAAAAAGTGTGATTGGATTTCTGTACTCCAGCCTGAGTAAAGGAATGAGGAGTTCCAGTTATTCGGGGCAGAGGAAGTGGCTGAGTTGTGGCCAGACAGGAAGTTAAAGTTTCATTATTTTACCATACTTTAAAATGTAAAGTGAAATAAACATTATAAAAACAGCTTTGGAAACATGGCAGTGTCAGTCGAGGTGTCTGTATGAACCTAAGCCTTGTTCCTGTAGATTCTGGTTTGAACGAATCCAAAAATGCCATGTGAAATTGACAGGTTTTGTCTTCTTTCTGGTCCAAGCTAGATAGATGGGTCAGAACCACAAAGTAACAGATTATGGAGTTTTTACGCACTTCAGTGAGCACTTTCCTACATGATTCACTACCCATGTGAGTGAATGCTCACCAGATGAATAAGAGCTTCACAACCACACCCCAAATTTGGATCTGGATACAAATCAGATTAATTTAAAGTTTGGGTGTGTTCAGAATTGAGTAGTTCATGCCTATGTGCAGCGAATAGAGCTAGCCCAGAATTTTTCAATTTAAAAGTTTTTCACCAAAAATGCCAATTTACCAAAACCGCAAGTATTTGTGGGAAAGGGTCCATTTTGACAAATGTCCCGACTTGAGAGTTGTTTAAAATTTGAAAATTCTCATGGGATGGCAAACTGTTTCCCACCCAGCCCTACTTGTGAATATATCTTTATAGGATCTAAAGAAAAGCTCTGGCATAATGATTCCTATGTCACTCACAACTTCCTTATGGTCTCTTCTCCACTTTTGGGGCTTATCTATGAACATTTAGTTTGTGGAAAAGTGGGGTGTGAATCTATGTAGTTGTGGTCTAACTCTTCATGTGCACCCAACTGATGCATATTAACAGTCAGCTAATATGCTTTGATCTAGTCCTGTTTCAAAGAGGACTAGATCCAAGTGTTATAATGAACTGTTAACACTTGTCAGCAGCATACACATGAACAGTTAGACCATGGTAGGTTAGGGCATGCTAGATTCACCCCCCAGCTTCCCATGGGCTAATGGTTTGTGCACACAAGCCCTATATGTGCATTTTTCTGGACCCATTACATCCTTACCCCTACATAGAATAAGGCATCCATTAGTTAAAACCAATGGGGGTCAGACTTTTCCGTTAATTAACAATTGCTATGAACTGAACCATTCTGCATATATTAATTTATGTTCTCCTTTACAGTTTGGTTAACAAATCCTGATTACATTTGGCAAAAGTCTATTAGCACATTTCCACTACACTATCTTTTTAAGCAGGGATGTAAACATTGTAGGCAATCTATTCCCATTTTTAAAATAAGAGAAATAAATTGGGTGTTAAAGTTTAAAAGGAGAAAGGACAGGAGGAAAAAAATTATACCAGGTCCCTATTATGACCTAATCCAGATCCCATTGAAGTCAATGGGAACCTTTCTATTGGCTAGGAGCAGGATTGGCTCCTCCATCTCTTCTTTTTTGAGAGGACTGAGTAAATCACAATTCTAAATAACACAACTGTTAAGCAGCACATGGTGAACTAAATAATTTACTTACTGGAGGACTTCCTAAGCAGAGCTTTTCCTTTCTGAAGATTAAGGGCTGTCAGTGCACTTCAAAAGCGGTTGCTTTTCATGCTCTCGCTTGCCAGAAATACATCTGGTGCATTTAACCAACTGTAGATGTTGAGCTTTAATTACCTGCTGGAAAGTCTGTCCAACAAATCTATAACCCGGGCTCACTATTTCAAGGACTTTCTATTTTCCCTAAAGGAAAAAGTATTTTTCACCTGATCTCATGTGCCCAGGAACTTCATATAATTAATTCCTTTCTGTACCATTTGCAAAGAACTATAATCACAGTTTATTCTAGTTCAGTTGCATATCTACACCATCAAAGATCCAGGGTCTTTCTACATGTTTATTTCTCACCTTTCACTAGAAAGTCCCTTTTAAAAAATAGCTATACAGCACAGACTGAGGATTTAGCACACAAAATGCACAAGTACTGTATATATGAGTTTATATATATTCCAAGAAAATTATGCCATTACATTGCTTGTAGAGCTGGTCAGAAATTATAATTTCCATCTGGTGGAAAAATCTGATATTGCAAAATTTGTTTTCATTCCAAATTGGAACAAAAGCCAAAATACCAAAACTTTCAGCAAAATGGAAATTTATGAAAAAATTCATTTAGAAACATTTCATTTGGACACTTTCGACATTTTTTAAATCAAAATATGACATGTGACTCTTATAGTATACTGAGTCCGTTCAAACAGAGGGGAGAGGGTGGTCCATAGAGACCATAGTCCAACCAGGGAATCTGGCCCCTGGAGAAGACAGGGAGCATAAGGCACCTGAACTACAACTCCCACGAGGTACACAGCAGCTCAAGCAGAAATGGATCAATGTTGAACTGACCAGAAAAAAATGTTTCATTTAGGTTTGACAAACTGAAATGTTTTCAACTTGGGTCAAGCTGACCTGAAATATTTCATTTAGATTTTCCCAGCAAAAAATCAAAACATATCCATCAGTTTTGTGGAAACTGCATTTTACATTGAAAAAACACTGATAGAAAATTCCTAACCAGCTCTATTATTGGAGGGATTTACAGGGAGGGTTCAGATCTTCCATGAGAGGATAGATTTTCCTTCTTTCTTGTTTTTGCCATTTGTTTGTCCTTTTACCATTTCTGTCCTTTTCCCCATTACAGCACTTGTCTGCCATCATGGCAATTTAGCCCTTGGGAAAGGAAGTACCAAGATAACAGTGTGGTAAACTGAATGAATGTATCCTTTTAAATCCACCAAGTAATTCCACATTTCCCCTTGACAGTATCACATCTTCCCCAAGGATCTTAATCTAATTTATCAAAGAGCAGATTAACAGGTGACTCGATCACAGTTTATAAGTACCTACAAGGGGAACAGAAATTTGATAAGAGGAGGCACTTCAAAAATAGAACAGACAAAAGTATAACAAAAGCCAATAGCTGGAAAGTGAAGCTAGACAAATTTAGACGGGAAAGGAGGACCAGATGTTTAACAGTGAGGTTAATTAACCATTGATACAATTTACCAAGGGTTGAGGTGGATTTTTGATCACTGGAATTTTTTAAATCAAGACTGGATGTTTTTCTAACCATTTTTCAAACCGGAATTGATTTAGGGAAGTCATATGATCCATGTTATGCAGGAAGTCAGACTAGATCAGACTAGATCAGCTCATCAACATGAGCCAGAATTTACCAATGTACATTGCCAAAGAGCCAGAGTAATACATCAGCAGCCCCCACATAAGTTCCCCCACTCTCCACTCCCAGCGTCTCCCGCCCACTGGCAACCCCGCCAATCAGCGCCTCCTGCTCCATTCCCACACCTCCTGATCAGCTGTTTCATGGCATGCAGGAGGCTCTGGGGGGGAGGGGGAGGAGCAAGGGCATGGCAGGCTCAGGGGAGGGGGCGGGAAGGGATGGAGTGTGGGCAGGGCCTGTGGCAGAGCCAGGGGTTGAGCAGTGAGCATCCCCTCGCCCACTGGAAAGTTGACACCTGTAGCTCCAGCCCTGGAGTCGGTGCCTATACAAGGAGCCGCATATTAACTTCTGAAGAGCCTCATGTGGCTCTGGGGCCACAGGTTGGCCACTCCTGGACTAGATGATTATAATAGTGGCTTTATAATCTCTGGCTCTGTAATCTATGAAAATGTAAATACAATGGCAACCTCAAAAAGCCTCTACCCAAACATAACCCCCACTGTCTCCCACTCAGGTAAAAGCCCGAGGAAGCAGGGGCCTTATTCCATGCCTTGAAAATAACCAGACTAGGGTTCTGTCATGGTCACGTGGAAAGTGAACTCTAGAACGGAGTGCTCCTGGAAAGAGATCTGCCACCAGCCCTAGAAGGTCAAATCCAGGGGATGTTAATGAAAGCACCCTAATATATTTCCACTGTTGTGACCGCTGTGAAAATGACTATTATGCCTTTCCCTGTATGGACAGAGTGGAAGAAAGCACGTGGGACTCTTTATTTGAAGCCTTTACTCAGGCTATCTCCCATTGCTTTCATTGGGAGTTTGGCTGAGCAGAAAATGTATGGCTCTTAGAAAAAGAGCTGATCTGTTTTGTTTAGTATCCTCACAAATGTTGTTGTTGCCCACTTTATTCTCTAGTCACAATCAGTACTACAATGCAGCAAAACCACACATTTCAGTTGTAGCTAAGTTACTGGAGAATTGCTTGGATTGGCCCTTATCTTGACCAGATGTCTGCAGAGATTTAATTCATGCTTTTTAGCACAAGATGGATTACTGTAATAAGCTTTCAGGTGATCTCTCAAAGGTGCATGTTGCTAAATTACAAGCAAAATGTTGCTGTCAAACAGTTGACACATACAAAGAACTAAGAGCATGATTTTGTCGGTTTTATTTTGGTTGTCAGTCAGAGAACGAAAAGAATGCCAAGTCAGGACTGCAACAATCAGTACGGCAAAAATCAGATCTATGAATTACATCAGGCAATGGCACAAATATCCAATGGGTCATATCTCCTTTTCCTGCTCACCTGTCTAACTTCTTATAGGCTGTGCCCTATCATAAATGTTGTATGCCAAACTCTCCACTGATTTTATGGGGGAATTTTGCACACATCTGCATCAATGACAGGGTTTGGCCCATAATGATTTGTCATAGGGAGACAGTGGGATCAAATTCTTATCTCACTTGTACTGGCAACTCCAATAGTACACAGGTTTAACAGAGATATGAATGTAGACCACTATCTTTCCATTAATTCTCCCATGCTAAGACACACAAACTTTAAACCTTCCTTGAATTTTAGTAGCCTGCCTACTTTTCCTTTATATAGGAAATATATACTTACAATGTATACTTAGCAGTTTAATGACTATTTAGTGAGTTCACATTTCGACTAGAGACCTTTGTGAAGGAATCGGTCAGATCTGTTATTTCCCAAGTAAGTTGTTTTCCAAAACCTTGGAGGGAGGGGAAAAGGGACAGTGGTGCTGCCTTATTTTGTGAATTGAGTCTACCATACAAGAAATTATTTAAAACAGATTGGAAAAAGATTTGTGGAATATGTATGAAGTATTCCAAATAATTGCTTAACTGGATGCTAATATGAGAGAAGAGAATGTGTTTTTTTTTCTCTCTCTTTTTTCTCTGTATTTTAAAACCTTTTTTGAAAGCATTTCCAGTTTCTAGTCATTTTTAATTTGCCAGTATTCAGAGGGGAGGGGGAAAAGACAGGAACGCACAAGCTTCAAAAACCACATCTGAGAAAGATGAATGCCCAATTTAGCTGAGAAATACAATAGCATTTGATGTCAGATAAAAGACTGGGATTTTCATTTATTTTGTTAATCATAAATACAATGAGGAGAGGAGAATATCTTTTTTAATTATTTTGCTTAATCACAAATATGATTTTAGTGATGCAGATCTTAAAAATGTGCTCATTGAGGTGAATTAAAATCCTTTAATTTACACACTCCAATAACATCATCAGAGCTGTCTTTTACTGAGCTGTTGTTGGCTATCCAGCGCAATTTAGAGGCAGTAATCTGCATTTGTGTCTCACAGACCCATTTCCCCAAATGCCTCACTTACAGAGTTAGAAGTATCCATGATCAGTTGGAAAAGGAACATACTGAATACAGTTTAACAACAACAACAACCATATCTATATACTCAAATATAACTATTATTGTGATTATGAATTCAGGGCTCTGGGGCTACATTATAATGTTTTTATTACATGTTTCTTACCCATGTGTCTGTAACCCTTCTGCCAGATGTTGTCGGCAGTAACAAGGGCTGGGTTCAAATAGCTAGAGGTCCCTCTTAAAATTAACAAATACCACTGCTTTTTAGCCCCCATCCCCACAGGATTTCTGGGATCACTAGACACCTTCCCTGGCACCCTTAATAGGCAATACTTCTCAATTGCAAGCACTGTGTTTGTGTGTGGAACATGAAAAGCTGTATTAGGGGAAAAGGGAACACAGAATCTACTTCAGAAAACACAGTAACAATCCATCTTAGTGAATGATAAAGAAAACACTCCCCCACTGTAACTTTGGCAGTAGTCCGTTAACTTGGTTTCCCACCTGACACTGTAAACATCCAAAAGGCAAATATCCTGTACCCCATGCTCTGGATGTCCCTAAGCCTCTGACTGCCAAATTCTGGGACTGGACGAGAGGGGATGGATCACTTGATGATTACCTTGTTCTGTTCTTTTTAAAGCATTTAGCACTGGCCACTGTCAGAAGACAGGATACTGGGCTAGATGGACCATTGGTCTGACCTGGTATGGCCATTCTTATTTTCTCACAATCAGGCAATTTCCAGCAAGCATGGAACTCCTAATTTGCATCATCACACGACATTTCTATAACTCATCTCTTTGTAGAGAAAAACTTATTGATTAAATGAAAACACCAGCTTGTTATCAACCTTCTGCATTTTCTTTTTAATTTGGAATGATCACAGGACTGAAAGTTCTCTTTTAAAACCAGTTTTCCCTATTTTGAGCTGCCTCTCTCAAACTTCCTGGCAGTTCATGAAGAATTTTACTACAATACCTCCTGATATTGTATCTTTCCCTCTATTTTGGATTTTATACTGGGCTCATCAGCATAATATCTAGTTGTGTGACATTGTGCAGTAGCATATGCAAATATGAGTCAAATTATTGTATTTACTTCCCAAGCACCTATCATGGAATGAAAACGTAACAGAGCCTGCCCATTTGAAGTTGTTTTTATGGAACTGTAAAATTTGTGGTCATGGAAAGTACCACACTGAGAAATAGAGAGCAAAATCATCTGACAGTATTTATGCTTACAATGTTACCCTCCATCCGCACCATCCGTCATGTCTCAACTCTGGCAGGACCACATGCAGGTGTGAGGGTAACTTAGCTTCTCTGTCTGTTGAATCCTTGGCTCAGTTGTGGTGGTCATTTTGTGATGAGGTCATTTATCTATTGTAAGCTGGACTAAGACCAGCAACTCATTTCCTTAATTGTAACATCTTTATAACCCTTAGTCTCTGCCAGACATAAGCCAAAACCAAAAATATTTTTGTGAACATTTGCATCCACTCAAATTTGGTACTTTGGGTAAAGTGGGACCTGGATACAAATGGCCCCATAACCTATCTGACAAAGTTTTGCAGAATCAAAACCAAAATGCAGACACATTGGCCCACCAACCAGTCAACCAGTCCCTAACAGCCCAAGCTAAATTTGAACTGGCAACTTGCAGGTAAAAGGGCTCCTGTTTCTACTTCCCTATGTATTGTTCCATCAGGAGGACTTTTCCAAGTACTAATCTGGAACAGGACACATTATGAGTGTGAAAGACAATATCACAACAAAAAAAAAGCACTGCAGAGCACTGACAGCCCACCACTGCGTGTACTCCCTGTGCAATCAGCAGGGGTGTTTCTTTTCATATATCAATCACAACTGGCTAAAGCAATTCCACAAAGTAAATTATCCTTATGTTAACAAAAAAAAAGGCACATAGTGTGGTTTTGAAAGTACAGTCTATGCACACGGGGCAGAGGTTTTATCGCAATGTGTATAAAGTCACAGCTTTTTCATGAAAGTCAAGAGACGGTGCATGAAGGATTTTTTTAACGTTTTGATTAGGTTCACAGAACACCAAATTCATGTCACTGCTGCATTCCAAGCTTGACTAACACTGAAGCGACACATCCTTAAATTAGCACAGAGTAAATACCAATGTAGAGATGTGTGTGTTGTTGTTTGAAGGTTCAATATATAGGGCACATTTTGAATGCTTAGCTTAACATAAAGTAAGTTATCTTATTTCTTACAAATAAGAAAGACAAGAAGAAAAGTAATGTACCATAACTTTTGCTGCTGTTGCTGGGAATGTAATGTGCCAGTGATTCAGTTTTCTAAGTACTAATCTTAGGCAAAAGATTGGGGAGAGGTGGTGACATTTTCTGAGGGATAATTCAGCTGAAGAAAATGATACCTAAATATTTTGGCCTTCACCACAGAGACAGTTTAGGAAAAGTTAAGGACTATGCCTGAGACAGGCATTTCCTGCATTTTTCTTGTGCTACAGATTATCAGGGACAGTGAATCAGAAAATATTTGGATAGGGCCAGGTTCTGTTCAATCTTGTGAGGTGCACAAGAGATGGAGGAAGGTACAAAGGGCTCCCCTGCTTTTTTGCCCCTTTTCAGGGGCTAGGTGAAATCCTATTAGACAACATTTCTTCCTAACAACTTATTGATTGTTATGTGCCTAAAGGAAGGCAGGGACTAGGGGGCAATGGCTCTGCTCCCTTTCTCCACCTTCAGCAGTCAGTGAAGTTGACTAGACAGGGCAGGAGAACACACCACACCTTTTTCAAAGTACACATAGCCTGTGGGTTTCAGCTGCTGTTTAGCCCTCCTGAACCTCATCTAACAAGCCTGACAGTACCTCAGGCACAAACTAGCCCAAAGCTAGGAAAGCTCTGCCTGCTTAAGGAAACCAGAAATTGGATCATGGGGAATTTTCATTGTTTATCTACATAGATTCAGGTAGCAGCCTTACAAAAATGAAGGAAGGGGATATGTTTCTTCAGGTATTGTAGGGTTTCTTCCTTACATAGTTTTCTAAACAGCTTCACATGTTTGAAGAGTATTCTGACGCTGATCCTAGGACATGAGCCAAGCATGATAAATAAGCTTGAAGTTGAGGAACATCGAAGAGCTATAGCTTGAAACATTAGATTGGAAATACCTAAGACAGTACACAGT
This sequence comes from Chrysemys picta bellii, assembly GCF_011386835.1. Classification (NCBI taxonomy): domain Eukaryota; kingdom Metazoa; phylum Chordata; order Testudines; family Emydidae; genus Chrysemys; species Chrysemys picta. The sequence continues at coordinate 42,467,555 of NC_088803.1, read as the reverse complement.
CTGTACTAATGGAAGCAGGACAAATGTTTTGATTTGGGGGAGGAATACAAAATGTACTAAGGAATTTTTATTTGAATGTTGTCTTGGAAATGAATTCAGGAGAGCAGAAAAGATTTATGAAACTGAGAGACTGCAATTGAAATTCCCTTCAGTTAAGCATAAGTAGATAAAATGACAGCACAGACCAACTGAATGAGGAGAGGCTGAGGGAACTGGGATTGTTTAGTCTGCAGAGGAGAAGAATGATGGGGGATTTGATAGCTTCTTTCAACTACCAGAAAAGGGGTTCCAAAGAGGATGGATCTAGACCAGTGGTTCCCAAACTTGTTCCGCCACTTGTGCAGGGAAAGCCCCTGGCGGGCCGGGCCGGTTTGTTTACCTGCCGTGTCCGCAGGTTCGGCCAATCACGGCTCCCAGTGGCCACGGTTTACTGCTCCAGGCCAATGGGAGCAGCGAACCGCAGCCACTGGGAGCTGTGATTGGCCGAACCTGCGGACGCGGCAGGTAAACAAACCAGCCTGGCCCACCAGGGGCTTTCCCTGCACAAGTGGCAGAGCAAGTTTGGGAACCACTGATCTAGACTGTTCTCAGTGGTGGCAGATGACAGAACAAGGAGTAATGAAAATTCCACCACCTCTCAAGGTAACCCATTCCAGTGCTTCACCACCCTCATAGTGAAAAAGTTTTTCTTAATATCCAACCTAAACCTCCCCCACTGCAACTTGAGACCATTACTCCTTGTTCTGTCATCTGCCACCACTGAGAACAGTCTAGATCAGTGGTTCCAAAACTTGCTCTGCCACTTGTGCAGGGAAAGCCCCTGGTGGGCCAGGCTGGTTTGTTTACCTGCCGCGTCCGCAGGTTCGGCCAATCACAGCTCCCAGTGGCTGCGGTTCGCTGCTCCCATTGGCCTGGAGCAGTAAACCATGGCCACTGGGAGCCGTGATTGGCCGAACCTGCGTTCACGGCAGGTAAACAAACCGGCCCAGCCCGCCAGGGGCTTTCCCTGCACAAGTGGCGGAACAAGTTTGGGAACCACTGATCTAGACTGTTCTCAGTGGTGGCAGATGACAGAACAAGGAGTAATGGTCTCAAGTTGCAGTGGGGGAGGTTTAGGTTGGATATTAAGAAAAACTTTTTCATTATGAGGGTGGTGAAGCACTGGAATGGGTTACCTTGAGAGGTGGTGGAATTTTCTTCCTTAGAGGTTTTTGAGGTCAGGCTTGACAAAGCCCTGGCTGGGTTGATGTAGTTGGGGATTGGTCCTGCATTGAGCAGGAGGTTGGACTAGATGATTTCCTGAGGCCCCTTCCAACCCTGATATTCTATGATTCTATGATTCTATGAATGGTCTGTCCCTTTCCCAGTCCTGAGAACATTGTTGACAGCAGCAAAACTTTCATTGATCATAGTGATACAGGATTGACCCTTAGTATAATCAATATGCAGAAAGATTTATAGCTTACCTCAGTAATAGACACCATCTGGTAAGGGAGAGAATGGAGAGATCTGTCAGGTTTATGCTTCTTAGTGAATTGAAGAGAAAACTTACAATAGAACAGTAGACAGTGGACACTAGAGCTGGGCAAACAATGTATTGGGTTAATGTAGCCCCTTTTCTCTTCAGGAATTGTTCACAAGCAGACTTTGTTTTATACTAATTTGTTCACTGTTCAGAATTATTTGATAAATAGTTTCTGCAAACATATTTCAGGCTGTGAATTTGCCATGATTGGTTTAAGCATTCACTAGTTGTACTGTGTGATTGGTCACCCTACATCACATGGTATTGTTTTTGCTATTTAATTAAATAACTTCCAAACTCACAAAGATTTCTCAAGATAGCTCCTTGAACATTTTCAGTATGAATACTCATGCAAATCCTCTCTTTCCACACAACACTTTGCAATCAAATACGCGCTTTTGCAAATGTTCACAGAAAACAAGTAAAAGGAGTTTTGAATACAATCAAAGGGCATTATCTATTTTATACAAATTATATTCACAAATACTTTTGGCCCAGCTCTATTTTTCAAGAATACTTTAATAAAAAATACCGTGCAGGGTGTTACTATAGAGTAGGCTCTGAAAAGGCACATACAAAATTAGCAGGGCATATGAAACAAGAGAATTAGATAACCCTAGATTGGTTTCATATTTGCTTCAATCTGTCTTAACACGTGAATCATGAATCACAATCATAGAAGTAATCTACATGAATACTTAATGTATCTCTCTACCAGCACAGATTTGTTCCATAGAATATATTTTCTTCTAATTTGTTCAGACCAATTTAAAATATACACAAGGATGATAGAGCTTCCGTCATTTATTTTGGGAGACTATTCCATAGCCATATAGACCTCCTTATAGTCAAGCAGCTATTCTGCTATTGTTTTCCTGACTTACGATAGTTAAGGCCAAATTAGCAGCATTGGCTTCTGACTTTGTACACATATTTATAGGTAAAAAAAAATGGTGTGTAGCTGATGAATATGGCAGGTGAATACCCAGCTACCTGATTTGCACATGGCAATAGTGGGGGCCACTTTGGAACATGCAATGAATTACACCTGCACAAGTCAGTATGCAAAAAACAGGGCAAGCCGAGGGTGGGCAAAAATATGATCTTTAAAATACATTTCTTTCAATTCTTCTTGCTTTTCTCTATTCATACATAGCATTATCCTCTGACGTTTGTATTGTTACTTACCTCACTATTAGGGCATGTCTACACTGCAACCAGGGGGATATGATGGTGATACACCCAAGCTAGCTTTAAGCTAGCTCAGATACTGGAGCAGTGAAATCACAGCAGCCTGGTCTTCAATACTGGCTGTACAAGCTCACTGGGAGCGCTGTGTAATTATTTGGACAGCTAGCCCGTGCTAGCCTGTGGAGCCATGGCATTACTGCTCTGGTACCCAAGCTAGCCAGATTAAAGCCATCTTTGGTATATCTACACATGCTGCAATCACCTCATGATTGCAATTCAGACATACCTTTAGTTATCTGCTTCTCTTGAACATTTTGGTCCACGTTGTGATCCTTGCTGTACCCTCGTGAAGAGACATAAAAGCCTACTCTATTCCCCATTGTGCAGATGGCAGCACTGGATGTAGCCACAACCAGACTCCTCTTACCCCGCCTCTGGAAGTGGGCAGGCAGCAGTGGAAAATAGGTGGAGCCAAGGCTTCGACTCCAACCAAAATAAATAAACTGGCTAGCAGAGCTGAGCTGGTGTGGAGGGAGAAACATTCTTCAGCAGGGAAAGGGGCTATCCATCTTAATTTCCCCACAGAGCAAAGGGAAAGCAGAGACCAAATTGCAGCTGCTTACTATTCAGTCCCTGCTCTGCTCCTGCAGCAATGTAGCCCCGTGCTGTCCCTTACGCAGTGCAGATTGTACAACCACAACCTAGCCCTTTGAACATAAAAATGTAACACTACACTTAAGTAAGTTTGTCAGCTCCTAGCCACCCACAAGGAGCTATCAACAAGAAACAAATCAACCTGTTGGCTGGCCCCTGTAACATTGTGGTGTGCTGGCTCTGGAGGCCTGTTGAATCCAAACTTTTACATGACTTTTTTCAGTGTTAATTTTTAGTCACAAGTTCAGCTAAGTGAACCATTAAAAGTGAAACAAACCGAGCTGAACGACAAATTAAAACGTGCCTTAGGCAGCCAACACATTTCTTTTTAAACTTCCATCTGTCGAGTGCTGGCTTCTGAGGTGTGTGTGATAAAAAGCATCTTTGCTCACAAGGGGCACTTCATTCCTGCTGATAGGTGGCCTTATTGATGTGAAAGGTTGTGGATCTTGAGGCTATGACTCACAGAATCTCCAGATCCACTGGATGCTGTGCTGCTGGAGTAGAGGACTAAATGGGGGGACATTTTTCATATGTAATTCATATGAATTCAGAGACTGTATGACAGGGTGAGGTCCCATCCTGTCCTCTGTTCTGCTTACACAGACTATTAGGAGACTGTCAGTTGTTAAAAAACACTGTATAATTTATTTACATTGATCTTCCCACCATTTATACCACACCATTTATAGCATCCACTCCTCTGCTGAGAAGAGGGACGAGATCCTTCCAGCCAGATAAACTTGTTGGTTCCAGCTCTCCCAGTCTGCCCCTCTTTCCCCAGCACTTTCTTCCTGTGCCTTCTTCTATCCCCTGCGTTAAAGGTCTAATTAGCTCTTTAATCCTCCTTAGCCCTTTCTAATAATCTAGGTAGGCACAATCAGGTCCACCCCAGGGGGAGTTAATTGGTTTGTAAATGATCAGCGTGCTGGCTCAGTTGTTGGTTTCCAGCACTCTAACACAAACTGGATCTCAAAAATTTACCCTGAACATCTGAGCAAAGCCATCTGTGGTACAATTATTTGTATTGTGATAGCACTTGGGAACCTCAGTCGTGCATTAGAACTCCATTGTGCTAGGTGCTGTACAAATACAGAACAAAAAGACGGTCCCCAGACCAAAGATTTTACAATCTCAGAGTCTCAAAATCAATGCATCCCCCTATTTGTTGGCAACAAACTGCATGCATTAAAAAAAAATAATCAAAAAATCCAAAGCATTGAATTGACTCTGCAATAGAAACACCTTGCAGATTTTTGGAAAGGTATATAGGGCCCAAACTTGCAGTCTTTATGCAATGTACAAAACTAAAAACCTGGGTTGGCTACAAACAAAGGTCTCTGTAAAGACTTTAGTGGGAGTTGAATAGAACCAGATAATTAATTCATTGTGAAAAATGATCATTGTGATTTTTGGCAATTATTTCAGCCAAGATTAATCTGCAAATGCATTTTTCATCATTTGGCCACCTGTAGCAATAGATCGTCAAATGATTTTTATTGTGAATTTTGGCATTTCCCCTCCATCAAATTATTATGCACAAAAACATTTTTCTATTCGGTGACCACCTGTGCACCTCATGGGATTGAGCCTTAAAACAGAAGGGGGAACTAGAAAAACACCCTTGGAAAGTCCGAGTGGCAGAGCTTTATTTAGCTTTCCACATTGTCATTTTAATCCCGTGAGTTCAACAATTTTAAAGGAGGCATAAATTAGTTGGGAATGATTTTCATTTATACTGTGCTTCCTTGGTAGCACTCTGGCAATGTAACTGGGCCCCATTGTAAGCAGGAATTGAATCTCTCATATATAACACCGATATTTGCAAAATACCATCACAGGAATTTTCTTAGACACAGTTGGATAGGCCACTTATGCAGGCAGTGGCAGGATTATACTGCAAAAGATTTACCTTCTTTTCCAATGAAACAGAGAACAGTTCAGGCACAAGTGGTTTATTATGAACATCTGCATCCACAAGTGAGAACATGTGTCAACAAATCACAGCTGGAAATCATGCCTTCTAACCTTTCTCTGCCATGGTTTGGATTTCTGAAACTTCCCACCCATCTTTCTTCTGGGCTTTTGTGAAGCGAGGAGATTTTTGGGTGGAAGAGATTGGGCTTATTTTTCACAAACTGGTGGATGGATATTTACTAGTGTTAAGGTGGGAGGAGTGTCCTTTTGCTATGTTTTCAAATGGGGGTGGGCGCCCATAGCATGCATGGGTACCTATCAGGGTATTAAGAACTCTAACTAGATAGCTGAGCTGGTTAGAAAATAATTTTTTTCCCCTCTGAGAATTCTGACTTTTCATTAACAAAACAAAAACTCAGTTTTCTTTGTGTTTTCAGCAACTAAAAACTGATTTTTTTTTGGCCAAAATTTCGGGGGGGGGGGAGGGGGGAATTAGCTGCTAACTGCTGAAAATTGAAAAATTTGTAGTTTTCAATCAAAAATATTCAGGATTTGGTTTTCTGATGAAAAACATAAAAATATTTGAAAATAGCAGACACTTTCCACAAAAATTTGGGTTTTGTTGAAAACCCAATTTTCCATTGAAAATAGGTTCTGATGGAATTTGTTGGCCTTGTAGCTACATAAACAAATTATTGTTGAATGAATCATAGAACTGGAAGGGACCTCAAGAGGTCATCTTGTCCAGTCCCCTGAACTCAAGGCAGGACTAAGTATTATCTAGATCATCCCTGACAGGTGTTTGTCCAACCTGCTCTTAAAAATCTCCAATGGTGGAGATACCACAACCTCCCTAGGCAATTTTTTCCAGTGCTTAACCACCCTGACAGTTAGGAAATTTTTCCTAATGTCCAACCTAAAGCGCCTTGCTGCAATTTAAGTCCATTGCTTCTTGTCCTATCCTCAGTGGTTAAGAACAACAATTGTTCTCCCTCCTCCTTGTAGCAACCTTTTATGTAGTTGAAAACTGTTATTATGTCCCCTCTTAGTCTTCTCTTCTCCAGACTAAACAAACCCAATTTTTTCTATCTTCCTTCATAGGTCATGTTTTCTAGACCTTTAATCATTTTTGTTGCTCTTCTCTTGACTTTCTCCCATTTGTCCACATCTTTCCTGAAATGTGGCACCCAGAACTGGACACAATACTCCAGTTGAGGCCTAATCAGCACGGAGTAGAGCGTGTCTTGTTTACAAAACTCCTGCTAATACATCACAGAATGATGTTTGCAGTACTCCTTCCTAGGAAGTCATTTCCCATTTTCTATGTGTGCAACTGATTGGAGAAGCTGAAGATTGAATGTAAAATGCTTTGGATGACACTGAGCAGGGACAGTGACATTTTCAAGTTACGATCAGAGAAACACAAACCTTGTTTTGCATCAAGGAGCTTTCTCGTTTCTTCCTAGCTGATGCAAAGGTACTTCAGACAAGGGATCTTTTAGGTAGAGCAGAATCTCAGTAGCTTCCTTTGTGTCCTGTCAAGCAACTTCTCTTTGTAACTTTAAAAATAGACAAACTTTCTCTAACCAAGAGACCAGGAGGAGTGTCTCTCTTTTTGTTCTCTTTTTGGTTTGTTTCTCTCTTTTGTAAACCTTCACCTTTAGTAGAATTTGAGTCATCCTTTACAAGTCCCTGAGATGCACTGAACTGTTGCCAGCCAACTATTCTGCATTTCACCTCTGTGGCACCTGGATCTGCTGGATGTAGATAGTACTGCAGATGGATTTCTTTTTGCATTTATTTCTTTGTGTGTGTCCTGAGAATGATTTAAGGCCATTTTCTATCTATGGGTTTAAGATCATACACTTGGCCCCAGTTCCAGTTGCTTTGCATGATCTCAACAGCACCCAACAGCCAGAAAACCTGAAGAGAGTTGAGGATTTCCTTGGATGGAAGAGAACCTTCATGTGGTGTACAGCCAATGTAGATACAATCCCAACCTTCCTTCATGTATTGCCAGCCCTGATCCTCCGCCAATACAGCAGTCCCTTCCCTACGGGACCGACATCAACAGCCAATGTAACTGGCTGCTCCATTTCAACCCCCAGCCAGACCATGACTGGGGGAGCAGAAATGAAGCCTATGACCGCTGCTCCTGGCTAGTTTTCCACATATAGCTGAGAATCCGCTCTAGGGCATGGGCTTCCAGATCATAGTATGGGGATGCTGGAACTTTAGAGGGTAAGGCTCCACACTTAGCCTTATAAATCCACAGCCTGTGGGATCACTCTGGCTGACTTGACTTAGGGAAGCTTTGCAGCATCAGGATCAAGGGAGTGGAAAGGTGATTCAGAACCAAACACCATCCCTCTGCATCTGCACGCCTGTGATAGAGACGCAATTTAAATGTATGCCCCAAATTAAAAAAATAAATATAAGAACCAAAAACATGCCACCATGGCTAAACAACAAAGTAAAAGAAGCAGTGAGAGGCAAAAAGTCATCCTTTAAAAAGTGGAAATTAAATCCTATTCAGGAAAATAGAAAGGAGCAAGTACATCAGAAGCAGGAAGTCTGCTAAACAACCAGTGGGGCTGCTGGAGAACTCAAGAAAGATGGGCCAACTTTTAGTGGAGAAACTAAATTAATTCTTTCCATCGGTCTTCAAGGCTGAGGATGTGAGGGAGATTTCCAAATCTGAGCCATTCTTTTTAGGTGACAAGTCTGAGGAACTGACCCACATTGAGGTGTCATTAGAGAGGTTTTTGGAACAAATTGATACATTTAACAGTAATAAGTCAAAGGTGAAATTCAGAACTACTAACTGTGGTATATAAACTATCATCTAAATCAGCTTCTGAACCCAATGTCTAGAGGATAGCTAATGTGTCACCAATTTTTTTAAAAGACTCCAGAGGCAATCCTGGCAATTACAGGCCAGTAAGCCTAATTTCAGTAGCAGGCAAATTGGTTGAAATTACAGTAAAGACCAGACTTATCAGACACATAGATAAACATGATTTGCTGGGGAAGAGTCAACATGGTTTTTGTAAAAGGAAATCATGCCTCACAAATCTACTAGAATTCTTTGAAGGGGTCAACAAGCATGCAGACAAGGGTGATCCAGTGGATAGAGGGTACTTAGATTTTCAGAAAGCCTTTGACAAGGTCCCTCACCGAAGGCTCTTAAGCAAAGTAAGCTGTCATGGTATAAGAAGGAAAGTCCTCTCATGGATTAGCAACTGGTTAAGAGATAGGAAACAAAGGGTAAGAATAAATGGTCAGTTTTCAGAATGGAGAGAGGTAAACAGTGGTATCTCCCAAGGGTCTGTACTGGGACTACTATTAAACATATTCATAAATGATCTGGAAAAAGTGAGGTGGCAAAATTTACAGATGATATTAAACTACACAAGATAGTTAGGTCCAAAGCAGACTGTGAAAAGTTACAAAGAGATCTCACAAAACTGGGTGCCTGGGCAACAAAATGGCAGATGAAATTCAGTGTTGATAAATGCAAAGTAATGCATATTGGAAAGCATAATCCCAGCTATACATAGAAAATGATGGGGTCTAAATTAGCTTTTACCACTCAAGAAAGAGATCTTGGAGTCATTGTGGATAATTCTCTGAAAACATCCACTCAATGTGCAGCGGCAGTTAAAAAAACTAACAGAATGTTGGGAATCATTAGGAAAGGGATAGATAATAAGACAGAAAATATCATATTGCCCACATCTTGAATATTGCGTGCAGATCTGGTCACCCCATCTCAAAAAAGATACATTAGAATTGGAAAAGGTTCAGAAAAGGACATCAAAAATGTTTAGGGGTATGGAACAGCTTCCACATGAAGAGAGATTAATAAGACTGGGACTTTTCAGCTTGGAAAAGGGATGACTAAGGGGAGATATGGTAGAGGTCTATAAAATCATGACTGGTGTGGAGAAAGTAAATAAGAAAGTGTTATTTACTCCTTCTCATAACACAAGAACTAGGGGTCACCAAATGAAATTAATAGGCAGCAGGTTTAAAATAAACAAAAGGAAGTATTTCTTCACACAACGCACAGTCAACCTGTGGAATTCTTTGCCAGAGGATGTTGTGAAGGCCAAGACTATAACAGCGTTAAAAAAAGAACTAGATAAGTTCATGGTGGATAGGTCTATCGATGTCTATTAGCCAGGATGGGCAGGGATGCAAAACCAAAACTATGCATGTATGCATACACACACAACCTCATTGTCAGGCTCATTCTCAGAACAGCTAAGGAGCTAGCCCATGACACACAAACATGAGAAAATATGCATTATATATATATATATATATAATGAAACACAAACAAAATATAATATATAGATATTTTGTGTGTGTTTGTAGTGAAGTAGAGTGGCCTCCCTCTGAACTGGAGAGCGAGGGACCACTACACTCCCCCTAGTGGACAGAGCCAAATCTGCCCTGCCCCTAGTGCCGTAAGTCCCAGGGTGGGATAGGAAGTATAAAAGGAGAATCCTGGAGCTCAGGTGGGGCGGAACCACTGGAGGGAGCAGACTCCCTTCCAGGAAGCAGAGATCTTTGCAGGATCCTGGACTAGCCCCCGAGTGGAGCTGCGCCCTGTGGTCGGAGGAAACGGACGAGTCTCCCGAGGAGCTGCCAGGACCACCATCAGATGAATACCCCAAGGAGCTGTGGGGACTGCCAGTGGCTGAATACCCCGAGGAGACAGAAGATCTTTGGACCATGGAGCTCTACACCCAGACTGTAGTAGGAAGTAGCCAAGGGGAACCAGACTTTAGTCCAGTTCTACTGCTGGAGAGTGAGTCAGCATGTTTTGGGAGGATCCCCACTGACCCAGTGATGGCCCCATCCACCACTGTTATGGCCCTGGGCTAAAACCCAGTGAAGTTCAGGCCCCTCTCTCATCCCCCCACCCCGCAGGGTGGTGGCCAAATCTCCTCTTGTTGGCCAGAAGGCCTTGGCTGTGTTGTGGGTTCACAGAAAACTGTGGAGCCATACACTGTTTGTGCTCTGTCTCACCCAGAGGGACAGAACTCCCCTGTAGACTGTTAATTACTGTTTGCCCCAGCCAGGTGGCTGCGGGCTAAAGACTGTGGCCCTGCTCCACCAGAGGGATAGAGCTCCTCCTCCCTACACTGTTTGTTGCTGTCTGCTGCAGGCTAAAAACTGTAGGTGGTTCGGCCCCAGTCAGAGAGCTGGAGTTTCCCCTACAGACAGTTACTCTGCAGTGAGGCAAAGTAGCCTCCTTCCCCACTCAAGAGCGAGGGACCACTACCGTGTGTATATGCATTTCATCTTCAGTAATATGATTCATTAGTAGGAGAACCATGTACAATATTTTCTCTCTTTTCAGTAGTGTGTAGCAAAAATCTAATAGACACCAGAGAAGTGGGTGCTGCACTGCAGAGAAACAGTGCGCAGCAGATGTAAACTAAATGCAGGTTATCAAAATATACAAATATATAATAAATACAATGCCATGCAGCATTAATTTATGGTAAATATGCACAGATTTACTGAGGAATAGCTATTTTAGCTATACTGTGTCCTAACGTATTACCAGACTCTGTTCTTCTAGCTTGTAATACTTAAGTATTTACTGCGTAAGGTATAATCTTGCAGAGTTGGCCAGAAAGTCCCATCTGGGGATACTACTGCCTGAAAATGTTTTTATTTTATCCAACACATTCTCATATTATGTACAACCAAAAGAACCCTACAATATGTTGAATTTAATAAAGTAAATATGTTTCAGGCTGATTTTGTTGCTGGGCATAGAAAAAATGTTCAAAACAACATCAGCCCTACTGGCTGTACTGAAATATTAAAATGTATAAATTATTGATATAAAGACTGAGACACAGAGAAGATAAAATTTCTTCAGAACATTACATATATAAATTATATACAATGCTTGATTCAAGAAGTTAAATTTGCTAGAAAACCTCTATCTCAGCATACTTTATCCAACAAATGCTTAATTTCACTTTTTACCCCTCTCCCCCTCTAAATCAATGTTAGCTCCATGCTTAGGAGAACAATACGGGAATTTTAGCTCAACATTTCAAAAATAAGGAAAAAAATGTACCTTGTCCTACCAGTTATAAATATATCCCCCCTTTAAAGAAAACAATTGCGTTTACTGAAGATGAAGATGCACCTTGAATGAAAGGGCACAATGGGGATTTTATTGACGCAATAAAGAACTTCATGAAATCATTTCTTAGATATTGCTCCAAGATTTGGATCTTGAACATACTCTGCAGGACAGATGTATAGGAAAATGCAACCACAGTTGTAAAGCCCCATCTCTTTAAGGTTCTTAGCTAAGTCTTTTCTTAATTAAATACTTTATAGTAGACCAAATATTGCTTTTAACAGCAGAAGAGCATAATATAAAAGATCAACAAAGCCTTTGCTAACAGAATGTGGTTTGTTTTACTTAAAAAGCTGTTTCACTGTGTGTTGCAGTAACCTTGCTCTCTTTATTCAGACTTTCTGCAGAGATTTCTGTATACTCTGGATCAAAGCTGCCATTTTATTTCATTTTGCATTGGGCAGTACAACTTATCACAAATAAACTCACAGCAGGGAAATAAACACCCCCTCGCCTTAAGTGCCCATTTATTGTTCTCGATCTGTCACACTTGATTAAAATATAGAGCTTGCCTTGCAGGCTGAAATTAGCTTTTCATTTTAAATGACTAGCATTCAGGTCTGAAAAATAACAGCCCATTTATTTCAATATTTACCATGTCCATTTGGAAAGGGCTTACATTATGGCCAATTAGTAGTTAATTGTGATCCATAATTCAAACACTTGCTTACTATTTGGAAATGGAGAAATCATTTAATTTGATTGTACGCCCTTCTACCAGGCTTTCCCACCCTTTTATTATGAGATGCGTTATAAGGTAGATTCTGTTTGGTGCTGCATGTATTAATCTTGCATGTATACCTGGGATGCTACACTCCTTGCTTCTGATGGTTAAAGGAAAAAGAACTACAGATCCCATAAGGCATAGCAACTTTCTAGATGTGCTAGTAAGTTTCCCGCTTAGGGATGCATCTGCTCTATAGTTGGAAGAGAGCATTTCTCCCCAAAGTGGTATTTGTTTGTTTTTTTACATCAGTCACTTTTAATACCTTAAAGTGTTTTCATACTTTGTAGTTCAAAACAAGATAAATTGCTGAAATTTAGGGCCTAAAGTAACATTTACAAAAAACAACTAAGTGACTTAGGTGCCTAAGCCTTAGTTTCTAATGTGACTTAGGAGCCTAAATTCCATTAGCATCCAATAGGTTTCTAATTCGCTTAGGTGCATTGGAAAAATTTATCATATGTCTTGATAAAGCTTTCATAGGAGGGTTTTCAGAATAGTTGGATGGATGATGTTCACTGGTGGGATTTCATTAACAGGAATTTATTAACAGCTGGCATTGCTCTTGTGCTGTGCTTTAGCAGCGGAGGCCAGGGAGAGCCACACCACTTTCACTTAGGTAGGGGTGCTCCGGGGGCCGGAGGCGCTCCGGGCAGTGCCGGGGGAGAGCAGCTCCAAGCACTGGTGGAGCAGGGCCCCCAGCCCTGAATATTGCTGGAGTCCGGGCACCACAAGAGAGTAGAACTCGCCGCCCCTGCACTCTAGCCCTCATACATCTAAGGGCCTGAGCTGGAGAGCTGATTAGCCTCCACAGCTCCCAGTTAAGACAGCGATGCTGCCATCGCTCAGCATCTGCAGGGTCAGGGCTTGCATTTTGATTACAAGAATTGAGTGAAGTTAGGCAATGCTTGGCATTTCAAATATGGGAGCGGTGCTACGCAGGAGCAGCAGACACATATAGATTCACTTTCTTTAAATTGTCCTGCAGCAGTACTTCCTGAAGGCCAAGTATCATAGTGCCCCCTCGCATGCAATTCCCCTTCACTTCAGAGTGATTTGAGGATTGGGCCCCTATTATTGTGTGGGCATCTTGGGGCTCAGACATTGGTCAACAAGAGGCCATTGAACAGAATGGCCAGCGCTGATCTTAATGCTGCTCCAAGAGAAGTCCCTTTGGTGCATTTCAAGGACAGACTCAATACAACTCCTCAGAATGCTCTAAATGCAGGGAATAAAAGTCACCTGGGGCAGGGATGATTTAGCAATGTCCACAGAGGGACACTGACTTCTAGCAGTCTGGGAAACACACCTCTTTCTTTGCACAGCACCTAGCACAACAGGGTCCTGGTTCATGACTGGGGCTCAGATATGCTATAATACAAATAATAAATACATGGAAAAACTGCTCAGAAATCAGACTTGTGTGGGCTGGATTAACTAACAGACTCAATAAAATGGTGGTTAAGGCCCTAGTTTGACAGGAGGCCCCACCCATAACTGACTAATGCAAAAAACAAAACGATCAAACTTCTGAGCAGTATCTACACACTTCTCTTCCTTCTGCAAAATTTCAAGAGTATTCCGTGCCATACTTCAGCAGTCACATCGAATGGGACAAAAGCCTACAGGGCTTGCTCTCCGGGACTTAAATCTTTGGCGGACAGTTTATTGCAACTCCATTTAAAATCATGAGTCTTCTGGATTATTGTCCTCAGTATGGGCAGCTCTCTCAGGCTTCAGGGCAAGGGGAATAACAACTTTCAAACAACTTTGCTTTAACTGCTTTTTCAACAGGACTGTACTTCAAAAGGACAATTTGCGGGGCAAACAAACCTCAAACAAACCAGTAGCAAGAATGAATTCTTGGAGCAATCAGTCTCCAAAGTGGGAGAAAATATGAATGAGAGAGACAGACTGAAGAACTGTCAAGTAGTTACATTTTAAACACTTCAGTGATTTCCCTGCCCCGCCCCATTAATTACTATCCATGTTGTTTTGAATGGGAAGAGGATTTACACAAATATGGCACAACACAAGTACCAGGCTCTCAATGCTTTTACAAAGCATTTCAAGGTTCTTGTAATAAAAGAGCATTTGGGAAGACTCATGGCACAAAGTTATGGAGAAACATAAATATTTAACATCAATGGCAGTTAGGAAAGCAGCTAGGAATGTAGGATCACCATTTTAATCACCCATTTTAAAAAGCAAGGCTAAATAAGAGGTTGAGTATTTGTCATCAAGCTCTTAGCCGAGGGATGAGAATTTTTAGAGATCAGTGTTTTACCCTTATTGTCAAGCAATTTACTGAAATGCTTTATGACAATGGCAGACATTTTAGTACCAAACATTCCCACCAGAGGATTTATTATTATTATTAATTATTATTATTAGTAGTAGTAGTAGGGAGGGTATACTTTTACTAGCATGCTGCATCTGAAGTATCTGTTCTAACAGAAGTATTTCATATCTATTCTTAATATAAATGTAATATACTATAGGTAGAATTTTTCATCTATAGACCTTAGAGTGCTTTATAAAGGAGGTAAGTATTGCAGTGGGTTTACCCTCCTGCAGTGACTGGGTTGTAGGTAGGAATGGATCAGAGAGAGGCTGGGTGAATGGGAAATTGAAACAGTGTTCTTGTGGTAAGGGGTGCCATCTGTTGCAAGCTCTAAGGGAAGACGATGCTGCTATGTTAGGGCTGTGATGGCATTAAAGTTAGTTGGATTGCTAGATAATATGTTCTTACCTCATGACTTCAGATGCCTCTGATGTTATCTTCATTTTGCAAATGGGGAAACTGAGGCACAGAGGGGTGAAATGATTTGTCCATAGTCACCCACCTGATCAGTGGAAGAGCAGGGCAGAGACTAGGGATTTCAAAAGTGAGGAGTTGGCTTCAGGCAGACACTGCAGGGAAGAGGGAGCAGAGGAAATGCATGTGTGTAACCCAGACTAGGAAATGGAGATCAAACAGTAGGCTACCTGGGAAGCTGGGCTGGGAATAGAGCTTGTCTGGGGACACTGTGCTAGTAGGAGTCTGCCCTTGACAGCAGGCTACAACGAGTGGGGCATGCTAATCTAGAGCATTTAACTACAGGGATGAGTGGTTCAGAGTCACAACACTACAAGGAGTGGGGAAGGAAGTTCAAGGATCTTTGGTGACCGTAGCCTCCCTGTGCCTGTCCAGATGGTAAATTCAGCATTTGGGAGGTGGAGGTAAGTGTGTTCAGCTATAATTTGTGCACCATCTAGTTAGGTCCGGTGTCTCTCATTGTGCTGGTGGGAATGCTGCTCACTACAGGACCTGCAGGGGGAATTTGAAGTCTCTGGAACACTAAATCACGCAGAGACAGTGAGATATGCTCATTCTGGGCCTGATTCAAAGTCCACTGAAATTGATGGGAAGACTCCCATTGAGTCTGTAGATCAGGCCCTGAGTCTCCCGTATCTCCCCTTGAAAAAGTGACCCCAAGTGTTTCTGAATGTAAGGCTGTCTTTCTTGCCTGCAGGAGAAGGGCACACTAGACTCAAGGGCCATTCTTCCCAGATGCAGTGCTGCATTAGCTGGATAGGGTACCTAGCATGTAGAAATGCTATTAATATTCCCAGTGCAATGATACAGTGAAGGGCAAAGTGGAGAGAACAGATTGTACGTTCAGATCACTTAGCCAAAGCCTCAGCTTTAGGAAGCTTCCACAAAAGTAACAATCTACGCTTTTGGTCTCAAAATGGTTAAACATAGAGACATTGTTAGTACAATGACAAATGCCTGGGAATAGGCTCCCTCTTTCTTTCAAGACTGAATGCAGAACCAAAGAATAGCACTTCCTGATTTTCTCCTCTAAGACATATTATTGTCTCTGAAGGTTAATTATAAAATTGAATACAATTTTAACTGATAATTTAATAAAATGCAATTTATAAATGAATTTCCTCCCTTATAAAACAAATGAGCTCACTGCCCCGATAGGTCATATATCAAATTAAAGAATGAACTAATTTCTCTCCACACAGGATGATGTTACCCTATTTTCTTTTTGCTTTAAGCCACTTAATGAAATGGGTGTTGTTTGGGTAGGCAGGCATGTGACTGATTTAGTGAGAGGCACGGTACCTACATTTCATCACTGTCTGTTGAGAAGGTACATCCAACACGAACATTACTATTTCAACTCTCCAGAAGCATTCTTGCTTTTCAGAGCTTTCTTGCCTCCCTCCTCACTCCTTGCAGAGATCAAGAGTTCCACAGGAGACTGTTCCTAAGTTCCATGCGAACTGCTGAGTAAGAGGAGCAAGTTTAGAGAATTCTGCTCATCTAATTTCTTTCTATGGGAGAGCTATGCAGAGAGAGGAGGAAAGCAGACCCTCTTACTCTTTTGAGGAGCTCCACGGGGGGGATAGGAGAGGAAGCATCTCTTCTGAAAAGCTTCAGAGCTCCACAGGAGAAGGAGAGGCAGCTGAGATGCCACCAGATGATTTGATAGATTTAAAAACAAACAGGAAGTTTCCAGGCAAAAATCAACCCCTTCAGAAAAGAAACTAGGAAAACAGCTGTCCCATCCCCACATCACTAAAAGGTAGTGCTGGCCAGAAAACAAAAAATCAGTTTCATGAAAAATACCAAGGTTTCAACATGTGGTTTTGTTCCACATTGGAGTGAAAACTAGACCTTTCAAAAATTTTCAGCAAAAAACTTCTATAGGTGTGTGGGGGGAATAAGAGAGCCTCCCCTCCTCCCCCCTCCCTGTAGGCCCTATCGCCCAGCAGTTAGTGCACTTAGCTCGGATGTGGAAGACTGGAGCAAGGACTTGATCCTAGCTCTTCTACATCCCTGGGGAGTACAGCACCAGTCTACTAGGCATTCAAAGACCTGGTCTCTCTCATTGACTAGAAATTCCATATTGGAACCAATAAACCTTCCTAACAAAAATTGTGTCTAGTTTTCTTTTTTGACAAACTGGCATTTTCCAAGGAAAAACTGTGTAGTCAAAAGATTTCTGAGCAGCTCTACTAAAAAGCGACTTTGGACCTTGTCAGTCTCCATAGAAAGACCAATATTAGAAATGAGCTGAACTGCCCCTACTTATTCTTATAATGTCATCGCTCCTTCAAAATTAATTTATTGCACATTAGCAGGTCAGCAGAGAGAAAAGCTTGCACCACACCACCGTTCCGTAAATACTTTGTGGATAGATAGTGGAATTCTATCTCCAGTGTTGTCAAATCTGACACCTTAATTAACTTTAAAAAATAACAAAGAAAAGACAGAACACATTCAGGAAAGAAAAAGAAAAAAAACCTTCTTAACAAGAAATCCTTTCATGTGAAATCACAGCATTAGCATTTAACACCTAGAAGCTGGCAAAGGGTATAACCTGCAAACAAAAGGAAATCAAGCGCTACATTGAGTTGCCATACCTTGTTAGGAGGAATTTGTCAGGCTCGTGATACTAGGCTCCTTAATTTAGGTGACTTAATTGAACATTGCGTGTGTAGGATGAAAGATTTTAGAATTTTAATGCAAGATGTTAAACACAGTCTTCCAAAGTGAAAACTGTCACTCACAGTGATAATTAATAAAGCTTTTGTACAAATGGAAGGTTAGTAAAGCAAGTTAAACACCACCACGAGATATAATTTGTGCATTCAGAACTCTGATAATTACATAATTGGAACACATAACACTCCTTGTCACTGCTTGTCCATTTTCTCTGATTCTTGTTATGTGCCTAAAACTTTATTATTTTACTGTGAATTCATTTTCAGCTGGTAGGAAATTAGGAGGGAAAGAGGATTATGAAACTATTGCTAAATGGCCAACTATTAGATTTAATACCATTTCCTTTGCAGAACAGAAGTCATCTGTTTGGTCAATCATTTAACTTAACGGCACAATAAACATTTAGAAACGCATTAATATTTGATTACTAAATGGTATTATTATACCAGTACCACTTCTTTTTAAAGTTATTGGCCTTAAAAATAGTTTAACCATCTAGAGGACAAACACACACACATGCAGTGGTTTAAACTCCCTAGAATATGGTTATGCTTATTCATTACTTGTAAATAAAGATGGGCTAAAAGCACTACATTAGGTCATATCTGGACTGTGACAGCTCGGGGTGGGGGGGGTGCACAAAGGTGGCTTTAAATGTAATCCTGAGGTTTTTCTGGTGGCAGTCCAGTCCCAACACAACAAACAGGGATCAACTGGATATAAGGAAGCTGAGCTGGTTGGGTGTGATAGGTATTGTTTGTGTTGAAAATTTTGACTCTCTGTTAAAAAATAAAATATTTGATTAAAAGCTTTTTCTTTTTCAGATTTTCAACAAAAATGCAGTTTTCTACAGACAGCAGACAATTTTTGAAAAAAATCCTGAAAACTGAATTTCCCCCTGAAATATAGTTTTGATGGATTGTTTTTGATTAATCCTACAAGACAGTGAGAAACAAGAGAGACCATAACCATCTGTCTCAATTGAATACTGTGATGCATTTCCCCAAATGTGACATGTACTTGACTTCTAAGGTCTGGTCTATACCTGAAAGTTATACTAGTATGTCTGATTCTAGGTGTCTGATTCTTTAAAAAAACAAAACAAAACAATATGCCTATACCAGTTCAACCCCTAGCATGGACAGTTATGCCAGTATAAAAGTGATTTACACCAATAAGGTTATTCCCCTTCCCATATGAAAATAGCTATATCACTATATGCATCGTTATACTGATATAATTCATCCATATTAGACAGGTTGTACAGCTAATTATGTCGGTATTATTAAAGTGGTACAACATTCTAGTATAGACAAGACCTAGGCTGGGATGAACTATTTGTCAATATCACTGATCCCAGGTTCCCCAAGGGAGGAAACACCAGTGCCCAAAACAGATAGGATCAGCAAGATGATAAGCTACTGACTCCAAGCACCAGTCTGAAAGTGTAAGGATTGCACCCTAAGGAAGAAAAAGAGGCCTATGACCTGAGCTGAGTGCAGAGTGAGACTAGAAAGGGATAAAGAGACAGATATAGCCTTTAGCCATCATATCAGTACAAAGTGGCCCTAAGTCCAGCAGAATGGAGTCTTACAGAAGCCCAGCAATAAGAGGATCCTTTAGTGACACAGATCCATCATTAAAAGAACAGGAGTACTTGTGGCACCTTAGAGACTAACAAATTTGCCACAAGTACTCCTGTTCTTTTTGCGGATACAGACTAACACGGCTGCTACTCTGAAGATCCATCATTGAGGCTTATGCCCCACAGCCACCAGCAGTAAGATTGTAACCAGGGGAAATGGGTGTAGCTGAGGCATCTTCACTGGCTAAAACAGAGTTCCTAATCTTCTCTCCTAAACCTTCCACACTACTTCCTTTCTCAAACACTGTGGACACCACCCACATCCTGCCTGTCACTCAGACCTATAACCTAGGTGTCATCTCCGACTTGACCCCCTCTCTAAATCCCAACTTCCAGGCTGTGTCTAAATCTTGCCTGTTCTTTCCGCATCACATCTCTGAGATGTGGCCTTTCTTATCCATTCACACAGCTGAAACTTGTCCAGGCTCTCATCATCTCACATCTCTTTCACTGCAACATCCTTCTCTCTGGCCTTCACAATTAAAGTCTTGTCCTGCTGATACCCATTCAGAATGCCGCTGCAAAGATAATTTCCCAAGCCTAGTGCTTTGACCATATCACCCTTTGCATCCCTCCACTGGCTCCCCGGTCTCTATCATATCAAACATTAGCTGCTTGTACTGACTTTCAAGGCCCTTCACAGTCAATCCCCACCCTAACTATTGTCTCTCATTCGCTAACAAGCGGTCATCGCTCACCTCCAATCAGCCCATGATACTTCACTGCCCATTTCTTACATTGTCAAACAAGCATCTTCGTGGTTTCTGCCTTGCTGCCCGACACATTTGGGAAGCACTCCCCATAGCCATCGCCAAAGCTTATCCACCTTACAATCTCTCCTCCAAACTCTTTGTCTTAATGCCTACAAAAACTTGACAACAGTTCAGCTACTGGTGTGCAGAGACCATGGCCAATAGTGTATCACTGATTATTTGTATTCCCCCGTTTGTCTATATCCAGCTGTTGTCTCTTGTCTTATACTTAGCTTGTAAGCTCTTTGCAATAGGGGCTGACTTTTTGTTTTGTGTTTGGATAGCACTTAGCACAATGGGGTCCTGATCCATGACTAGGGCTCCTAAGCATGACAACAATAAAAATAAATAACAACAACCTCCACCTCGGCTTCCAGAATTGCTTTTTGGGGCCATGGGTGTCTAGTGTGAATTTGAGCAGCTCTTAGTCTTCTAGTACAGAATTTCCCTCCTTACTTTTAGCCTCACTGCTCTCTCATCTTCAGGTCACTTTGTAATTTGGTTTGGCCTCCCCCATGTTTCCTACTTGTCCACTTTTGTTGTTATTTGCAAATTTCATCACAGTTAAATTTACGCCAAAACACCACAAATAAGAATGGTGGGAAGCAACTGTTCCGGGGGATGAGAAAGACACATTTTTTTCTTTCCACTTATTTGGCTAGAAAAAACTCTGAAAACCCTAAGAGTCCTGGGATGGACTATAAATAACAAGATTCTTTTCTCATTCATTAATCAGAAATAGCTCCAATGAAGTCAGAGTTAACTGTGAATATCCAGTATAAGTGAGAAGAGAATTAGGCACAATACACACACACACACACACACACATATGCATATCAGCACATGCAATGTGTTAGAATTAATATTACAGTTGCTGGAATCTAGCACTTTGATAATTGTGTAGCAATAATGCTACATTACTTCAGATTTTGGCATTATTTCTTTTTACTCTTGGGTTCATTTTTGGAAGTGATTCCTAACCATAATCCAAACGTCTTCACTGAACCCACTAAAATATTTACACTAAATGATTACAATGTTCCTGAGATGGGACACCTGCTCTGTTTCATATTTTTTTTCCCAAATGATTGGTAACAGAGAAAATGCAAACAGTAAAGTATACCGGTTCTCCCTAATAGAGTGGCTTGAAAACAGAGATCAGCAAATATTGGTCTTTCCACAGTTTTACTCTTTGTCGCATATTTGACACATTGAATCCAACAATCTGATGTCTTGCCTGAAAATTGCTTTTTTCATAGGACAACATCCGCACTGTCTAGCAAGAATATTACGTATAGCTTGGGCCTAAAGAATGAGAGAGAAAAAAAACTGACCCTCTTTTCTAGAGACCCATCACAAATGATTTAAATCCCATCTGAGTTCAGTATGGGCTTCTCTCAACATGGAGACATACACATTTTCCTGCAGACAGACACCAAACATTTCTGCTGGCTTCAGCATGGATTCTTTGAAGGCTCAGACAAAGTGTATGAGAAGCTGCCGGAATGTGAGTCTCCATCTTGATAAAGCAGCAGATTGCTGCTGTACACCTGCATTTAATCACCCTCTGGCAGCACCACTGTGCTCAGCCAGGCGATAGCCAAAGCGTTGCTGTGGTCGTAAAAGAAACTGACTCTTAAAAGTGATGCAGTCACAAAAGTTTTGTGAATGGTGCATCTACAGTCCCAGTTATTTATGTCCTCTCTCTTTTCCGTTCAGCATCAGATCTGGGCACATTTAAAACAGATGATCGAGGAAAAAAATATTTGGGGCATCTTCATTGTGAAGTCTGTGTTCTCTCATTTAAGGTAATGTGGCTTTTATAACAGGGGGGGCCTGATGAAATGATAAAATCAGATCATTTACATGTGGGAATTGCCAGCTGGAGAGGAGAAACCATACGCTTGTGTTCAGGAAAAGTTTCACATGACGTTAAAAGAAACCATCTGTTTTTTCTCTTTTGTTTTTGTTAAAGACCAGCTTGTGTTTGCAGATCACAATTTAACACATGGTAATAACCTACAGGACTTTGTGAAGCATGAATCTTGTTTTCCTGCATGCAGTTAAAAAATGCAAAAAGATCGTGAAGAAGACATTTGCTTTTGATCGCTGCCTTTTTGGTGCTTGGCTATGTTTCCATGACTGTATAATGCTGCAGTAAAATCCAACCTGCACGTACAAGATGTAATATAAGGCATAGCTGCTAATTTATATTGTAGGCTAAAACACAGCTCAGCATTCCTTCTCTTCAGCATGTACGTATAAATGCCTATGACGTTGTAGCTTATCTTGCACTGTGACTGGAAAACAGCCAGAAAATTAAAATCTTAAAACTAAAAAGGAATTCGTGAGTTTGGCTGGACTTACTGTTCTCATCACAATTGCTGTATCATTGAATTCACCTTGTGTCCTTTGGTGCCCTTCTTCAAATGTCCTGCAAAGAAAACAAGTTGCATCCATGCTCTCTGTTTTGTTTCTTTAAATTATATAAAACCCCATAAATATTTTAAAGCTCTTTCTTTGACTAATTTTTTTAACCTTATAAATAGAAGGAATATTCAGTCTTCTGTTCCCTATTTCTTGTTGGAGGTCTCCTGGGATGACTGAGATCTGGTTAGGGAACATTATCAAGTTCTTATTTGAAGATGGAGATATTACCTCTTTTTTTTTAAAAAAAGATGGAATCTTTCCTCCCAACTGTCTAGAGGTGGAATTAGAGAAGTCTTCAAAAAAGTAAACAAAACAACCCCAGAGAGTTAGAAATGGTCGTTGAGAAATCCTATCTCCTTGATTTGTTCAAGTCTCACTTCCTTGGTGCTTGTGATGATACCAACCCACTAGTTCTCCAGTCGCACATAAACTTTTCCAGGAAAAACACGGTGGGTAAGAAAATAAAGTCTAAAATGGGAAAAAAATGGAAAACAAACACCCTCCCCCCCCAAAAAACACCCTCAGGTTGTCTTTATATATGATAAAGCATAAAAAAGCACAAACTTTATTATTCCTGTCATAGGTTATCTCATTGACATGAATTATTAATTATTATGATTATGAGCAGTTCCACAACACGTGTATCTCAAGTGGCCAGATTAGCTCAAATGTGCCAGCAGTAGTTTTCACCTACAATGAGATGTAATGACAGAAGTATGAAGGTTAGCTCCTGACTACCACAGTGATTCCCTTCACTCATTAGCAGAAACTAATGACAGGCATATCCGCAAGTGAGGGCTGAGCACTTAAGTAGAGGTGCATACAACAATGTGGAAGCTGTATACACTGGATCATTCAATTTCTTCCTCACCTGCTCTGCTGAATCCCTAGTGACAGGCTACTATAGATGTAAGCAGAGTCTGAATGAGCTCTCCCCTGACTTTTTGTGATGAGCTGTGGAAGAGGACTTCAGTAGCTGAGCTCATTTGCATAGGCACACCCACCCTGCCTAGATGCTCAGCATGATGGGATCGCTTGCCATCACTTTTGGCTGGTGTTGGATCCCCAGTCTCCTTGTTATTGGGGCAGGAGTAATAAGCAAGGGCAGCAGAACTGTACTTAGCCTACTCCAATTGAGGGATTCTCCCTCAACTAAATGACACTCGCTAGACATGGGTTCCAAAGCCCAGTGAGTTGAGAGAGGGTGGGACAGGTTTTTGTACATGGTGGTGTGGGCCCTGCCTAAGTGTCTTAGACACCATTTGAGCCTCCCTCTCTCCACTGTGTAATAAAAGAGCTAATTTAGACTCAATTGAGACCCTTGCAATGCTGAAATCACTGATACCCAGGTCTAAGTGTTAGGCCTGCTTTGGGACTGCCCAGTGTGCACCAACAGTGAGGCTCCCCCACTAACAGCTGAAATCACTGAGTGCTGTGTTAAGTGGTGGGACCTGAAGACATCCTGGCCGATCGGCACATGGCTGGCAGGGCGACCAGTGGAGAGGTGCAGCAATCGGCCGGAAGGAGGAGAAGACCAAAGCGGAGCTCTGGAGAGAGGTGCGGTGAGTGAGTGCCCAGGCAGCGGCGCAAGTAAGGTGCCTTCTTACCCCCCCCTCCACCCAGGGTGGGAGGTGAACTTTGCAGATGCACCTCTGAACTCTGGGTCTGCATTGACCAAGGACAACAACTGTGAGTAGAGTGCAGAGAATGGACAGGGATGTTGCTGGACTTAAGAACCTGAGGGAAAAGGACACTGCCCAACTTACTTGGGGGTAGGTCTTTTGCTCGGGGTTTATGTTTATGAACCCTGTTTGCAGTGTTTTCCCAAATTAATGCCAAGTTACTTCCCTCCTTTTATTAAAAGTTTTGTTTTTTTGCTACACTCAGACTCTGTACTTGCGAGAGGGAAAGTATTGCCTCTTAGAGGCACCCAGGCGGTGGTGTGTAATTGTCCCAGGTTACTGGGTGGGGGCTCAAGCCAGTTTTGTGTTGAATTGTTGAAAAGGAACCCCTAGATACTGAACTCGAACCTTGTTACTGCCAACTCTGACTGGCAGAAGGATTCCATACACAAAGAGCCGGATTTCCAAACAAGTTAGGGGTGCGGCTGCTGGAATGATTTTGCCCCACTGTAGAGATCTTACTTATGTTCTGTGTTTCAGCAGATCTTTTTGGGGGCCTCAACCTATGACACGCTGAGCGCATTCCCAATCCATCACTTTCAATGGAAGTTCAGAATTCATAACACTTGTCAGGATTTGTCTGGCCATGATCTAAGGATCACATCTTTGCTTCTCTGCCTAGAAGAGTTTGGAGACTACCTCTGACAAGACATTTTCTTTAAATATCTTTTTAGATTTTCTCTTCATTGTGAGTCTGCCAGGAAACTGGCAGTAAATTAGGGTTACCATCTGTCCGGGTTTCTCCGGACATGTCCGGCTTTTTCAGCGTTAAATGGCTGTCCGGGGGGAGATTTCTAATCAAGTAGAAATGTCCGGGATTTCCCCCTTCCCCTCATGCGGAGTGCGGCGCGGCTGATTGGACGCCTGGCTTGATTGAAAGCCGCTCACAGCCACTAGGGCCTCTAGCAGCCAGAGTCCCTCCCCCTCCCCCGCTCCCTCCTCCCCCACAGAGCAGCCGGCAGTGTTTGATTCCACGTGAGCCTGCAGCTCTCCCTCTGCCGGGTGAGCGGGGGGAGCAGGGCAGGCGGCGGGGGAGGGTGTGTGTGTAGAGGCTGCAGGGGCAGGGCAGGCAAGGGGCGCAGAGGCTGCAGGGCGAGTGGGGAGCAGGGGGCACAGAGGCTGCAGGGGCGGGGGGGCGCAGAGGCTGCAGGGGCAGGGCAGGCGGGGGGCGCAGAGGCTGCAGGGTGAGTGGGGAGCAGGGGGCACAGAGGCTGCAGGGGCGGGGGGGGTGCAGAGGCTGCAGGGTGAGGAGGAGCAGGGCAGGCAAGGGCATAGAGGCTGCAGGGGCTGTGGGGCAAGTGGGGAGCAGGGAAGCACTTAGCAACCCCCAACCAAGATCAGAGCGGGAGGGAGGAGGGGGAATGCGGGATGCTCAGAGGAGGTGGCAGATTTGGGGCAGGGACTT
Organism: Chrysemys picta bellii; assembly: GCF_011386835.1. Taxonomy (NCBI): domain Eukaryota; kingdom Metazoa; phylum Chordata; order Testudines; family Emydidae; genus Chrysemys; species Chrysemys picta. Next base: position 42,441,949 of record NC_088803.1, on the reverse strand, counting down.
TGGGGAAGGGGTTGGAATGGGGGCGGAGAAGGGGTGGGGTTGGGGTGGGACCAGGGGCGGGGAAGGGGCGGAGTTGGGGCAGGGCCAGGGGTGGGACCGGGGCCCCATGGAGTGTCCTCTTTTTTAAATGTTTGAATATGGTAACCCTAAGTAAATGTACCAACTAAGGTAGGTGAACGTGAATGATGGTTTTTTTCCATTAGCTTGCCGCTCTCAAAAGCATCTTGCTGCATTTGCTGGTTAAAATAAATACTCTTTAATGAACATATTACCACAGGTATGAACTGTTGTTTTTTTCACTCTCTCCCCTCTAGAAAATCTGATGATTTGGTCTGGCAAATGCATAATCCCATATGCACTTTTATGATCTCAGACATCTGTCACCCAACAAGATGTCAGTGTAATTTGAAAAGAACACACACACGCATGCAGAGCATTGTATTGCATGGCATAAGAAAAAATATGTAAGTTTTGCTTTATAACTTTGAAAATGTTTGCTCTGTACTTATGAATTCAGGCACAGGAATCCCCTCTTCCCCTCCCCCACACATATCCAGAAGGACAATCAAAATCAGATGGGCCATCAAGGATCATTGCAATACAAAGAACTGGTTAATGGCCTGATCCACCTTGGAAATGCTACATGCAAGGAAGCTCATCCTGTGGACTTAGAAACTGAATGAAGGAAATAAAACAAAGTCACAGGAAAATTTTCCATCTCTGTTCGCTGTTTGAACTCTGTCTGGGCTCAGAGACCAAACTAAGGCCTTGTCTACACTGCTACGTACAGCGCTAAAACTTTCTTTGCTCAGGGGTGTGGACCCCCCCCCTCCTCTCAGCAATGCAAATGTCAGCACTGTGATGTGGCCGTGTAGATAGTGCTACAGCACCGGGACTGGTAGCTATTCCCCTCACAGAGGTGGTTTTTTTACAGCGCTGGAAGAGCTCTCTCCCAACGCTGGAGCCACAACTACACAGGCACGTTAAAGCGCTGTCACAGCAGCACTTAAACGTCGGCTGTGACATACTCTAAAGCCAGAGATCCCCAGGGGCTGCCTCCAAGGTCCGCCCCAAAAGACACTCTGAACTGACAGATCACTTCAACAATCTCACTCTTAGAATTTAGATGGTAACTCATTTATGTTTATATGTTTGCTTGTTTGAATCTGTAAATAACTCTCTTGTTTCTTTTTCCGAGTTTATAAACTTTTAGTTATTTTATTACAGAATTGGATACAGGTGTTGTCTTTGGTATAAGATCTAGGGTACCAACTGATCTGGAGTAAGTAACTGTACTCTGGGAACTGGAACCAACCTGAATATTGTATGATTTTTGGTGTATGTGACTAAGTCACGTTTGTCTGGGTGGCAAGATAGACTGGGAGTCTAAGGCAACTATCTGGGATTCCATGGCAAGACTGTTATAGTAATCTAGGAGTTCACATTTGTTACTGTCTTGGTGAAATCTAATTATAGAACACACCACTAGTTTGGGGTATCTGCACTGCTTTTGACAGTCTACCCTGAGATAGGCACTCACAGTCATGAGCCACTCCAGACAGTGTGACAGCAGGTGCAGTGGATTATGTCTAGGGCAAATTCATTGGGTCACAATTACCATGATGCAAACACCATCACATCATACTGCCTCATGAAGTGGCCACTGGCCAGCCAAGACGTCTTCTCCATGACCAATTGAGAAGGGCCTTGTACATGGACATCCTAATCCTTCAAATTAGGCATGAGGAGGCACATTACAAGTTCTGGAGTTTGTCAAACTTTATGATCAACACCAGATTTTAATGAGTTTTCCCTTTTCTAAATATTTAGGATATTTAAAAAAGGGCTAAGGGCTGGTGACGTACGCTAATGATCAGAATACACAAAATATCCTTTTACAAAATATATAGTAAATGGGCTGACTCATTTTACAGCCTTATCTTTCTCTTCCAGCCTCTGAAAATCCCACTGTAATAAGAACATTTCATTTTTAGATTTGCAAGTATCAACCTCACACTAGCTCCTTCCAGCTAGAACAGCCAACAACAGAAAAGTGGCGTGTGAGTACACAAGTACCCATAATAGTCTGAAGGCTTCCAAACACCGATTCTTTACATGTTCTGAGATATCTGAAGACATCTGAATCTAGCTCCCTAGTGAGCTATACAAGAAGGTAAGCTCCCAGTAAAAGAAACTTTTTCAAAAGATCATGTTGTTAATGGATCAGATGTAAGCTAATTTCACAGGGATATGAAGACCCTGAAGGTTTGTCACAATAAATAACATATTCTCTGACCAGCCAACATTCAGTCTCTTGTTCTTCTGAACAACAGTGACAATGCTGACCTCACTATATTCACCTTCTCCACAAAGGCGTGGCCTTAAATGAGCCTGTCATTTTTGAGACTACGAGGCCTGTTAATTTCTTTCCCATACACTATGATGCATTGGAAGTGACCTGTATTAATTTAACTCAGTGACCTTTAGAGCTGTCAGACTGCAATAATTTTACCCATCTTGATTGTCACTGGACCTATTGAAGGGCTTTAAAAAAGAAAGCTTAGTGGGGTTGACACTTTACATTATATCAGGGATATTTTTGAGCCCGAGAGGGCACCTGATATACAATGCCAAAAGAAGAGAATCTAAAATTAAATGGAGTACTTTAATTCTGAGAGGTATCCTAGACATTTTCAAAATGAATACTCATTTGGTTTATGAGCTTGGCATTTTAGAGCACCCACGTAGGTTTCATGTTGGAAATCTATTGGATGGTCTTTGATATAAAAATAAACGCAGGCATTAGAATAGCAAGTCATAAAGCATACCATCCAAATTGTATTACACACTTTTTACTACATAGATCATATTATTACAATTGGCCTTTCTGAAAAAAACTGGTAATGGAAGAATAAAACGATCTTAGTTTAAAAGTGATGATCTGGATCCAGATTTCTCAGATATGTTAGGCAGCCCTATGGTTATACGTGGTCTTTTTAGACATAAACAGTGAAAAAATAAGAATGCTCAAATTTTCACTTCCACTGAGGCAATGGCTCTAAGTTGGCACGTATGAGTTAGTTAACCTGTTCCTGCTTACAATCCCTACTGCAGCCCATCAGCCCATCTAGAATAGCTCAAACAATTATTAGGTCAGATCTACACTATAAACTTACATCAGTTTAACTATGTTGTTCAGGAGTATTAAAAATTCACACCCCTGAGCGATGCAGTTTTACCGACCTTTCCCCCAGTGTAGACAGCACTATGTTAACGGGAGGGTTTCTCCCATCAACATAGCTACTGCCTCTTGCGGAGGTGGATTGACTACACCAATGGGAGTTCTCCCATTGGCATAGTTGTGTCTTCACTATAGTGCTATGCTGGTGCAGCATTTTAAGTGTAGACCTGCCCTTAGTGGCAAGAGTCCTCTGACAAATATAATCTGAGTTGACATCTTTGAAACGGGGAGGATTGCAAAAGTGAATTAAGCCTGATGCACTCTCCAGCAAAAAGGGCAAGCTTTTCATAAACTTTAGGTATAAAAATGCATATGCAATTGAGTGCCTAATTTGCATGCGTAATTCTAAATATGGTATGTGCCAACCATGTAACTGCATATTTGAGTATCCATTTGCATTATTACTCATCGTGTACACACTGATGGTCACTCTATACTCAATTTGGTCATGCAATTGTGCATCTAAAGTTTTTGGAAATGTCTCTAAAGGTATAAATATTTAAAAATTGGGCAAAACTTTCAGACAGGCTTCAGATTGGCCTATCTGTCCTATGTTTTGTGCTTGCGAAATGACCAGAGGATGTAAATCAGAGTATTTGCTCTTCCAATTACCTGATTTACACCCAGTTGTGGGTGCAAATTTTCCAGGTGCAAGAGGGAAGGCTGCTTTTTAAAAAATCATTTGACCCATCGTATTGTAGAAATTATGGATGGTACTAACCTACAACGTTCAGATTTCCTACAAGCTTTTGGGAGAGTTTGGATGCAAGGTTGGTTCTGAATCTGCTTTTGAAGAAATATGATAGTATATGATTAATGGGCAAGTGCTTCAGGATCTATCGCTATGCTGATTCCCTTCTCCCTCATTTCATGGATGGCAGAGTGGTAGTTATATTCCTTACACTAGCCCTGAGCATGGAGTAGTGGTTACAAAACAGATCTGTTCCCACTCCCAAGACACAGGGTGGGGAAGAAGACTCCCCTTGCGTATATAACGTTGTCCAGAACCCATTCTAGTTACTTGGTCTGAGAACACACAAATAGGGTTGCCAATTCTGGTTGGAGGTATTCCTGGAGGTTTCATCGTATGACAATCTCCAATTAAAGATTAATCTGTAATTCCTTGAGACTCCAGGGCAATCCCTACACACAAAACAAAACACACAACTGCACAGAAACAGGACTTGCCCCAGAGCTATGTTATTTCATTTCACTAGTAAACTCTCATGCCTGGACACCAGCAGCACTTGTACTAAGTAAACAAATCCACTAATTAAGACTAAAACCCACAAACAACCCTCAAACCAAAACTAGAAAACAGACCCAGTATATGAAGTTTTACAGGTGGCCGTCATTTAAGACATACTGAATGTACCAATAGCTGCGGAAGCAGTTAAAATATTAATCTGACAATGGAGAAAGACGACTGCTGAGAGCTTTGGACTCTACCTTACCTTTTATGGAGCCACTTAAAGAGGAAGGCAAAAGAAACATCTGTTTAGTCCCCAACAGCTATTTGAAATGAAAACAATATATACAAAATTGCATCTCACTTTTTGATGAAACAGGAAAGATTTTCATATAATTTTTTTAAATGCACAGATAATGAAGATCAAAGGCTCAGTTCTGTCAGGTAGGTTGGTTCAGCTCTCTTGACACCAGTAGAGAATTTAACTCTAAAGCTCTAAGTGAATCTTAACTTGACCTCAGTTTTGTGTTCCCAAATTAGCACCCGTAAGTAATGATGGGCCCCATTTTGCCGTCACAATCAGGTTGAGATCCGAATGCAATCATTTGTGGCTGCAATCATATTCCCCTGCAAAACTCTTAAGTGCAAAGTTCGAGTCCAGATTTGAAAGAGTGACTAAAATATATATTTGAATAAAGTTGTCAAAAGCAGACATGTATCCTCTGTTCTTCAGGCATAACATATTTTCCATTCTCTGCACAGTGGCTTTCCACTTTCTTGACATAGAGGAAAATGAATGACAATAAACAACACATAAAATAGTACTGCAAGGCTACTTGGAAGTACTTGAAACTTGTAACCAACCAAAGCATTATCAGCTCCATAAGAATACACAAGCCAATAATAAAACCATGATTCACTAGCCAGTCCAAATGACACTAGCCTTAAAAACAAACAGCCCAATCAAAGTCATATTGATGTTGCTTTAAAACAATAAATATTAGCTTTGTCACTGCTTAACAGCTTAAAAGTGCTATGCGCTGTCTGGCTGTCACCTCAGAAAATCTCAGAAGGAAAAACAAGATAGAATATTCAGAGGCAGTTTTAACTTCAGATCAATTTCCTCCTGAAATTTTGTCATGATTGTGTCCCTATGCAATAATGACAAACGATAGTTTATATTTTTGAATTGAATCAAATCTTATGCTTACCCACAAAGTTAAAAGGGAATAGTTATGTCTATAACTGCAGATCATGAAAAATAAAGAGAAAGGCATGTAGGGAAAGAGGAAAGATATCAGCAATCTTTTCAGCTGTTCTTCCTTCCTTGTATGCTGCTTGAGAAAAGCTACAGTTTGCTAGACCGCCTATCTGGATTTGTTGTGCAGGGTTTTTGTTTTTTTGGTTTTTTAGCCAATGCATACAAAACAGTTTAAAAAATAAATTTAAATAAATCACACTCATACTCAAGTCAAGTTTGCTGCAAAAAACATCTTTAAACATTTCACAGCATTCCATGTTGGGAAAAGCACCGACTGAGAGGATGTTTAGCAATACAGTGCGATTGTCCTGGCTACAGGATGAATTGCACCTCAGACCCATTTAGTTCCACTAGAGTGCCCACCCTCATCAGGCCTGGCTTCATGTCTCTCATTCTGGGTAGACCTGGCTCTCACATGGGGCTAATAAATACATTTTGCCATTGTAATGAGTATCCCTCACTTTCACATGGGGCTAATACTAGGATTGCCAAGCCTCCAGGATTGTCCTGGAGTCTCCTGGAATTAAAAATTAATCTTTAATTAAAGATTATGTTATGTGATGAAATCTCCAGGAATACATCCAACCAAAATTGGCAACCCTAGCTAACACCGAGATAAACCTGTGCTTGCCATTAGCATAGTGAACACTGCTTGTCATTGCTGAGTGTAGCATACATAGTCTAGAGAAGTTGAAAGCAGCCACAGGAATGATCTCACTACACAACCTGGTGAGAACATTGTTTCCTGTTATTGTTTCAGTTATGTGGTCATCTTTGACTAATGACTGTGATAACCTGAAGACCCTTAAGCTACTAAGGTGCACAGAGATGGTGTAAAAGTGCAGAAAAATTCCCTCAAACATTTAAAATTGGCAACTCTTTAAGCTTCTGTAAGAGTGATGGGTAGATTCCACTTGTGCTAATGTGAACTAAAGGAGACCCCTAAAAGACATCAGCATATTATGATCCTGAAGAATGGTTTGTATTGTTTTGTTTTTTTTATGGTGAAATGGAGATAATTCAATCATTATGGAGACATTAATTTCTATGATAAAAAAGGTATAATTTCCACTATTGATTAGTTTTCATACGATCTATGATCACAGTTTTGGGACCACCAGGGCCGATCGGGGCGGGGGGGGGGGGGGGGGGGAAAGTCGGTACAAATTACCGGGGCCTGGCGGTCTGGAAGGGAGCCCGGGGCCCGGCTTCCCTGGCTTCCCCCCGCATCTTGTCAGCCCTGTTTAGCCAGTCTGCCCTTGCTGGGGGGAGGAGGGGTCCGGAAATTTTTTTTCATCAGGGCCCGAACCCACTCTCGGCGGCCCTGGGGATCCACAGGATAGTGGTGACAGTGTGATTTGTTGTAAGGATTGTGGTATTTGGGGAATTCTTGATTGCACACTTTGTCTAGTGATTTCTTCTGTACCCCAGCAATGAGTGTGTTGTGGCCATTCAAGAAGAGCAAATAGAATTTCTTCCACAAGTCTTGTTTTGTTATGTTCCCTGTTGTTCATTACCTTCTCTACCACTTCATTTTGGCAATTTCCCTCCTTAGTTTTAAAAGCCTTCTTTCGTGCAGGAGGATATCAACAAGGAATTCACAATCCATTCTGGCAGGTGTCATCTGAGCAATGACCGACACATGTTTATTTCTCAAAGCCACAACAAAGCTGTCAGTCAATGCTCGAGCATTACTACGCGTGCTCCTGACCTAGGCTCTTGCCTTTTCATACAAGAGTTATTTTGTTTTAGTTATATTTTGTTATGAAGTGAACACATCAGTGCTACAGTAATAACAGTGCTACATTAATACTGCTACATTAATAGTACATTGTACACTGTTACATTAATAGTACATTGCTACATTAACAGTGCTTTATTAATAATAATTAATTCCAGAATGAACAATGCAGAGAAGTTACTGTGGTTGGAGCTCATGGATTTGACAACAAGTATAAAAAGTGCATATACTGTGATTTTCAAAGGAGCGTAAGGGAATTAGGTGCCCATGTCCCACTGAAATCCAATGGGAGTTGGGAGACCCCTTTGACGATCTTAGCACCGACCTATTGATAAAGATTGGCCAATTTTTTTGAATTAAATATTTGAAATATAAAATCAGCCTTTTTGAAAAAAAAATCATTTGCAAAAACAAAACAAACAAACAAACAACAAACCCATGATAGTTTTTATTGATATTTTGATTTGTCCACATATATCCCTAAGGGGGGAGGGGACGACCATATAATTCATTATCAGCTGAATCTGTTGCAAAATTCAGGGGGGGAAGTTAATGTGGGAGCAATGTGTGCATCACCTCCATGCAACTCTATAATATTGGAAGATCTGTGGCAGACATTCATATAAAGTACTGAGTTCCAAACCAACAATACCATGGTAATAGAAAATGGAAGTATTTTTTCAGTTGAAAGGTACTGCAGAATACTGACCAGGGAAGAGATTTAGAAGTGATTACAGAAAAATCCCTAAAGCAGCCTGCTCAGCAGAGTGGCTCAGTGAAGAAAGCAAAAAAGGATTCTCAGATACAGTGAGTTGCAGAGGAATATAGATGCCATTAGGTAGTAGAGGTTAGTCCCCACACAGTTTACTGTATCCAGCAATGGTCAAGTCATCACCACACTTTTGAGAGGATCTGCGGACAATGAATGGGTAAAGCAGTCGATTACAAAAGGCTAGAATGATATTAAGATACGGAGAGCAATGGGAAAATATGTATGTCTTTTCCAGGGGGAAAGAGGTCAGATATTGAATGAGAGTGTTCAAAATTATAAAGATAATGGGAAAAAAAAAACTTCAAGTGGCTGCTTTGCAGGTTTCTGTTAAGCATCAGTTTACTCTGGGTTACCCAGGGATTCACTGCTGCAGTATCTGTTAAAGTAAAGGTTGAAAGGAAATGTGCATCCTTCGTCTATAAAACCTTATCTGACAACATTAGCAACAAACTAGCTCATTTCGCCTCCTTTTCTTGGGGAATCTGGGCCCGCTGCAATTGCTTCTTTCTTTACACATCATATCTGATTTTCAAAATATCCAGAGGATTTCAAAGGCTCTGATATTCATCATGATTGAAACAGTGCAGGTTTTTATTTAGAGAAAAAATTCTTTATGTTTAACTGCTATATATTGATTTAAGTGACTCAAACTCTCCACTAGGATCGCACCACAAAGGGATGAAGATTTGAGAGATAATTTGGTTCCCATTTCAGTTGAGCAACTTTTGTGAGGTCGCTTAGAATTTTAAGGAATGCAAATATAAATAAGCAGCATTCATACCACATCTATTTTATATCACATCATCCTTTTTTTGTTAGGAGATTTACATTAGTATTAACTTATGGTTGGTGTACTGTGCTCCCAGAAGCACTTTCCTCCATTAGATATCCATATCACATTGTTATTCATTTCTGGTATGAGACAGGTGAGAATCTGCAAGAATATTCTAAACTCAAATTGGTACCCAAACCCACCTCCTGTTAGATGTAGAGCTAAGGGCAGACTCTCCAGAGCCTAGAGGCAAAATTGTTTAAATTAGTGACAAGAATGTGACTGTCTAGCAATAAATAGAGACCTCAATCTACACATTTTGCTTATGAACTTCCTAAAATTATTAGTCTTGGAAAGTGCAGTAAGCTGCCTAAATTGAATTTTTTTATCATTGTGAAAATCTCTCTCTAGAAGGCTTGTATAATTAATCTGTCTCTCTCATTCTCATGCACACTTTTCGCCCAGTCCATGCCTAAACATGACCCAATTTCCAAACCCTGCTAGGGCCTCTTTCCACTGCTTCTGGAGGGTGAAAGGGCCACAAAGATGGTTTAGCAAAACAGTTGAGGATTCTTCTGGCCTGGAGTCATCTGTGGGGGATTACCTAGTGCAGAGCTGGCCCATGCCACTCCCCTACACTGCCTCCAGTAGGACAGTGGCATGACAGGGGAAGGAGTATAGCTGGACCATTGTTGCACTATGGTGATCCCCATCTGTAGAACGGCTCCTTGGCAGTGATCATCACTGGTTCAAGTTAGAGTATCCCTAAGGCAGGGAGTCAAATTCACCAGAATTAGGGGTGGGGACAAAAAGCTCCCATGGATACCCGATCTGCATCACATATAGTTTGGCTAATCCTGAGGATCAGAGCCATAAACTGTTATTTATGGCTAACATATGAATTCCCTACTCCATGCTTGTTAATCACAGCATTGCTTCCTGTACTAATTTACAACCATGATTTCAGTGGAACTAACTGTGGAATTATGAACTACTCAACATGAGTAAGACTGACAGAATCCAGCTATCTGATATCATCTGGAAAGACACAGAAGACCCTGGCACAAGTAAAAAATAAAAATATAAGTGCTCTAAAAATTTCCAGCAGTACCTTGAGGGGAAGACCTGCTGCCTGAGAGAGTTTTTTCCCCATTGCTGAGTCAGCCAATCAATCGATAAAATTATTTCCTCCATATTTTCATTTTTGCAATTAATAAGGAAATATTTTTCTCTTTTTCTGTTGTAGTTAGCTGAATCCCCTAGGCCCCTAAGGGGACACTCATTATTTCAGGTGAGTTAACACTGAGTTCTACTGTAATGACACAATGTAAGTCCGGGGAGATCAAAATACCAAGACGTGCTGTGTACTTGCAGCATCCATTAACTGCACTGGGAGTCACAGGAGCTCAGTAGTCTGTCCTTCAGCACTTCATCCAGGGGGTAAAAAGTACACAGAGATGTTTGAGATTATGTACAAGACATCAAAAGAAACCAATAAACAGCTTGTGAATAGAAGAGTCTCATAAAGAAAGAGGTGGCTGCACTCACAAATGATGTGAGGTCCCAAGAGAAAAGATCACACAAGACATTAGGAAATACACCGTTGACATGATCTCAGATACTGTCAAAGGAAGCGGGGTTTTTAAGACAATGAGAAGACAGCAGAGGCTGTCCCTCAAGACCAGTGATGGAAGACTAATTACAACAGGAGACAGCTATGGGGAGATTGCTGACAACTCTATTGGAGTATATCTGAACAGACCTAACAAGTGTAATAATCACAGTCTTCTTGGGAAAGAGAAATTCTAAGATATCCGATTTATTATCTTTATCATCATCTCATCATCAACACTTTAATAAAAAGACCTTTTCCCTTTTCAAAAAGGAATATCTTAGGAATTAGTTTAACATAGTTCTTTTAATAGATTTTAATCCCCCCGCACCTTTGGATGTACGCAGGTTATATACAGAGCACTCTGTGAATGGAATCCTTCAATACGGTATCTATTCAGACTAGACCTGATCCTACAATCCTTACAAATGGGATTAGTGTTTACTCATGTGAGTGGTCCCAGTGATGTCAGTTGAAGTACTTGTGTGAATAACCATTATTAAGGCTTGTCTACATGGCAGATTACTGTGTGGCAAGCCAAGGTATGAATCTACAGCACACCAGCTTGTCACTCAGTCACATCCCATGTGGGCACTGCTACAGTGCACCAAATGTCCCGGAGTGCAGTATGTCTACACTACCCGCCGGATCAACGGGCAATGATCGATCCAGCGGGGGTCGATTTATCGAGTCTAGTCTAGACGCGATAAATGGACCCCTGAGTGCTCTCCTGTTGAATCCTGTACTCCACTGCCGCGAGAGGCGCAGGCAGAGTCGACGGGGCAGCAGCACCAGTCAACTCACCGCAGTGAAGACACCGCGGTGAGTAGGTCTAAGTACGTTGACTTCAGCTATGTTATTCATGTACATATCAGGATAGTACCAAGGTGAGTTTTACTCCACCTTAGCACCTAAAATGCACTGTGTGCTCCTTGGCCACAACCAAGGATTCAGCTCCAAATGCATTAAATATTGTGCCAATCATAGTTAATATTTTCATTCACAAAATACCTGTGGACATAGCCCTTTGGACTGAGATCTCATCCGATCTCAGAAGCCACCCAGAGTTGGCCTGGTCAGTACTTCAAAGAAAGACCTCCAACAAAAATCTAGTTGGTGTGGGACATAGTTGTGGGTAATGTTCCCTCTGCCCGATGTTAGGGGGCATTACTGAGGTGTTTTGTTTTGGATATTGAACACTGCCATTTATTTCTAATGGGTGAATCACAAATTCCTGCATACTTCCCCCAAGGAATGGCTTTATCCTTTCATGTCATTGCTTTTTGCCACATGAACCCAAGCCCATTTTTTCTGCAGCTGTGTCTCTGAATATAACTGAGCATATGAAATATATTGTAACCACAAGTTGGAAAATAAATCAGAAAAGGCCTCTGCCTTAAGGGAATCTTGATTTCAGATTTATTACAATGCCTCTTAGAGCTTGGAAGGTCAAGGGATCACTCCTGTGGGTTTCAGTGAGAGCAGAAATAGGCCCCTTTTTATTCCAAAAGAGGGCTTCCTTGTAGGGTAATAAACAGTCTGGTACAGAAGTCAAATGCAGTAAGAGTTCATGAATACAAGTAAATGAGAGAAATACAGATGTGAGAAATTCAGATACTACAATCCTTTACCTCCAGCTGAATTTAGAATTAAATCAACTGCACATTCCACCCACTTGACATCCAGTCATTCCATTTTTGGATGTAAGGCAGGAAAGTATTATCCCCATTGTACAGATAGGGGATTTGAGGCATAACTCAAAACCTATTGAAATCTGAAGAAAATTTCTTATAAATTTCAATGGGATTTGGATCAGGCTCAATATCACACAGGAAATTGTAGCAGAGCTGGGAAAGGAAGCCAGATCTCTTGAGCACGAGGCCAGTGTCTTAATTCTAAGATGATTCTCCCGCTAGTTAATGGGAACTGCTTGATAACCCCTTAATATGAACATTGTTGGTGACATTTTAAGGAATAGAAAATCTACGTAAATAAAATCTAAATAGATTTATGTACAATTTGCTACCCGAGGGACTAACTTAACAACAAACAGAATTCATCTTTAAAAGTTCAACTTATTCTAATCCCAAACTAGTTGCAACCAGGGCCGGCTCTAGTTTTTATGCCGTCCCAAGCAAAAAATTTTTTGGAAGCCCCCACCCCAGCCCTGGGCTCCCCCCCGCACCCTCCTGCCACCCCAGCCCTGGGATCTCCCCCCCCCACCCGCACCCCCTGCCGCCCCAGCCCTGGGCTCTCCCCCCCACCCCATGCTGCCCCAGCTCTGGGCTCTCCCCCCCCACCTGCACCCTCCTTCCGCCCCAGCCCTGGGTCACTGGTAACTTGCTCCCAGGGCGGGTCATTCAGCAGGAATTTTGGATGTGCACAGAACACAGACAGGATTGGTTCCCATATGGTTACAGAACTGCAGCAAAGTGGAACAATTTTCAGCTTGTGTGATTGGAGGATATCTGGATGCACATTATAAGACTGTCCTCCATAAATGAGGAAAAGTTGAGGTGCCTTTATTATTCTTTTGTTCCACTCTTTGTTTCTATGGGGAATTTGCCAATGCAACATCACTGTCTTCCTTTTAAACAAATAAAACTAAAAAAAAAAAAAAAAAAAAAGCAATGGTTGTTGAAAATAGCAATTCCAGTCCTAAAAACCACTGGGAAGCATTTCTTGCACAATTTTATCCTACTTTTTCTACAGCAAGTTACAGTGGATCAGTATATTTGATTTGGGAGTAATGAAGTAACAGCTGCCCAAATTGAGCTTGAGCACTCCTGAATTTTGAGGTGTTCAAATCTGGAAGGCAGATGCTAGATTCCCTTTCTGAATATTAGCTAAATCTGGAAAGGAAAAGTCAATTTCTGCTTCCATGGCTCAGAAGTGGAAATCCTCCTACGTGCCTGGTACTGTATCTAAAGCTGCCCAGGTCCAGTAGAGCCTCCCTTCCCTTACTTTTCGTTTTAAATTCTAGTGGGATCCCAGGGCCCCCTGTTGGTTCTCAGCTCCCATGCTGGATTTGTTATTGTGTGCTCATATTTTTGCATTATTGCTGATTCTCTTCAGAGGTATGATGGTAAGATATGCATGAGGAAGAGAAACCAGACTGTTGGTGATGAATTAAGCACTACTGTGACAATTATCATAGAAACATTCAATTGTAAGTCAACAAGTTTCATTTGTATACTGCCAGCCCATACTGGCACATAATATTCAGCTGCTGAGAAGATAAGGGCCAAGGTGCTTGACTTCAAGGTATGAGCATATGCTCCTCAACTAGTCAATGCCAGGTTGTGGATTATATTGTTCCTGCCTTTATCGGGTAGTGGTCTTTGTCAGATGTTGGCGGTATGAGAGACTATGATCCAGAACCACCGCAAGATGTTTTGGAAAATCCTATTGCCTGAGTTTGATGTCACGAAACATTCAGGGATGTCTTTGCATTGTGGTTCCTCAGGTGGCATGTGGAGATGGCTGGGTTGGTTTGGGTTTTTTTTGAGGGTTTGGTCAGAATTGCCATAATGGGTAGCATGCCTCTAGTGTTTTCAGATCTGTGAGGATGCATTCTGCTTGGGTGAAAGTGCTTGCTTGATAGTGAGCATGAGATCATCCATGTATCTAAATTTCCATGATGGGGTCAATGGCATGTTGCTGATATAAATATTAAAAAGAGTGATGGTGCCAAAGCAGATCCTTGTGGGAGCCCACTGCTCAGTAGATATGGTCTGCTGGTCTGTTTCATTAGATATCAGTGAAACTTGCAGTTGGTGAGCAAAATTGCCAGTAATTTCAGCTTTGTTCTGCGATGCACTTTGACACTTTCAAAAGCAGATCATCGCACCAGATCATGGACTTGGCATCAGCATATGACACAAAGGCCACTGCAGACTTGCGTAGGCACACTAGGGGCAAACTTTGATGTAGGTTGTCAGTGCGATTACCTGATTTCAGGTGCTTCATCCTGTATTGCTCTTTAGGGATGTAGTCTTCAAAGATGGATGTAAGTCTCTTGAATAGCATCTTTTCCAATAGCTTGTACTTGATGCATAGTAAGGATGTTGGCTGGGAGTTTTAGATCAGTGTCTGTTTTCCCCATTTAGAGGATGGTGATAACCTTTGCCTGTTGCATACTTTGGGTATTTGGTCATGAGCAAGCAAACGTTGGTAAAGAAGTGCATCAGCCCATCATGGCCATGCTGATCTTGGTTGAATGTTCTAGGTGATACAGTAATATAAATAACCAATATTAATAATGGTGATATTTATTTAGCTGAGCAGCAAAAATACTTCTAGCTACTATAAGGTGATTGTTGTTAAACTAGTAGTTTAAACATTAGATGCAGTTTGAAGTTAGAATAATGAATTACTTAATCAATACAGTGTGGTGCTCATAAATTTTATTCAGATGCCTGAAATATTTGTATTGCTACAGCTGACAAATAATAAAGCTAGACATGATCCCATAGTATGAAACAAAGACTCTGAAGTGTTTTTCTTTCACAACTGTCATTTCTCACATACCATGCATAACTAGGGCATGGCCCGGTTGGTTTATATTAGGTACGGTAAATGGGAAAAAATCTTTGGAGCTGACATCTAGTTTATAGGAAAGCGATTTCAAGAAATTATATGGTTTTCACAAAGGCATTTAGAAATGGATTTGCTGCAGAAAGATGCAAGAATGAGAGACAAGTATATTTTGGGATTCTAACTGGGACTACATTTTAGTAGTACCTAAGATAAATGCTTACTGGGCCACATAATGTTAGGGGCAAAGATGAATTTCTAGCTAAAAAAAACACCACTGCTACCTTAAATGGCCTCATCTTCTGACAGCAGCACAAAATAGATTGTAACAGTTTTAAGAAAGGTTCAGTTTTGGATCTAAACTACTAGGGCCAAACATACCCTTGAAATACGTGTGTATCTTTCATTCCAAAGCATGTGGCTGTGACCAAAATTGTGTGTCTTAAATCGTGGTCTATTAAAATAACATCTGATGAGACTAGCACCTGAGTTTATATAGCATCTCTCATCTTTATATGATCCTAAATCACTTTATAAACTTACATTATGTGAAGGGATCACTACACCAACTGCTGACATACATACACCTGAACCATTAAATAGTGCAGTGCAATAATGTCTCACCACTACAAGTTAGTACAGGAAGTAGGGTTGCCAGGTGTCATTTTCAATCGAATACCTGGTCGTAAGGGACCCTCCGCAGCCCGGTGAAAATAAGTGAGTGAGTGAAGGTGGGGGAGAGCAAGCGACGGAGGGAGGTGGGATGGAGTGAGTGGGGCAGGGTCTCGAAAGTAGAAAGTTTGTCATTACTACAATTGGAAGCTGGCCATGACAATAGGATTCACCATCCCATTCTTGATAACATTTGACTAGAAGAAGTTAGGTTCTGAGTTTTACAGCCTGTCTAGCAGCACAATATCATACTGGGGCATTGTCTTAGTATTAATTCACTGATTACTATTGATCCTGAAGTACCTAAGAGGCCTTCTCCTTCCAAGAGTCAACCCAGGTAACCATTTCTTAGCTTGTAAAGTCTATCAGGATCACAGATGCAGATCATGTTGGGATCAAATTACTCTTTCGTTTTCTTGCTAGAATACACTAATCCATGAAAGTAGAGTGATATTGACTCTAAAGTTCTCACCTCCAAATTTTTGACCCTCATCCTGAAGAAGGAGGAGAAAAATGATTATGAAAAGCAAAACAGTCTTATCTGCTGTTTTACAGACACAGGTTGGTGCCATCTTCATTTCAACAGACAGTGTTATAGTAAATTTAAAAGTGGGAAATGTTTCTAAAATTAGACATTTTGAGTCTGATTTGTACAAGGCCACAACATACTACTGACTTGCTTACTACCTAGCTAGGTTTTTGTATTGGCGCCGTCACCCATTTGACTCATGCAGCTAATGCAAACTCAGTGGGAAATCCACAGCAATCTTTATCAGGATCACATCCTAAATCCCCAGCATGTAGCTAGAGCATCTGCATTCCCAAGAGAAATTAATGATCTCAACTGGCTTTGAAAAGCTTACTGAGATCAGAGTCACCTCTGCTGAATGAATACTCAAATATGAAATCTTATTTCAAAAACACTGGGCAAAAAAGAGAGAGAGCTCTGAAGGGTATATTTTCTATTGCCTTATGATAAAAATATATCTAATGTAGGTATCAGTTCAGCTATGGTGAATAATTTAATCATACTTGTAAATGACACTGCAACAAAAGGTCATCAGATCTGTCAGCCCCTCGACTGCTTAGGTAAAATTAGATCTGCTTTATTGATGGCAAAAACTGACATGCAGCGGAGAACTAGCTTTGGCTTGACATTAAAAAACAACAAATAATGCATTTCTGGAGGAAAGGATGGCTAGGGATATCTCTGAGACGTGCATACCCAAAATGTTCCAGATAGAATTATTGTACAGCATACAATGGGCCAGATTCTGGTTGCCAATGAGGCTACTTTGCACTGCTCCAACACGGCAAAGCTGTCAGTTTAACTAGTTAAATCAGGATTCTCCAAACTAGGCTGACCATCCCCCCCTCCTCACCTACACCCCTTACGTGTAAGGGCATGTGGAGAGCATGGCTGAGTTAAGGGAAGTGGCTGAAGTGCCACTGTGCTCCAATGATCTCTAGCTGCATAACAACCACTTGGACATCATGGAAGGGCACAGTTTAGAGAAGTCCCAAGGGTGTTTTTAACTCTACTAAATGCAGAAACGGCCCTTGGGCAACCCTAGGATTGCAGTGTATGGAAGGAAGTGATCAGAAAGGCAGTGGAAGTCTACGGTTCCCACCCCAGTTAGGTTGAGTGCTGCTATTTAGCTCAGTATTCCAATAAATATTTGATTAAAAAGAAAAGAAAATCAAGCTTATGTCCTTCTTGACATCTAATTTCAATCAGCAAGTAGAGACTGCCAACAAAGTGTGAACTTCCACTTCTGGAAAGTGAACTCTGTTTATTCATTCCACCAGTATTTTTTGTGTGTTCTCATATAAGGGACGATTCCAAAATGCTGATTTGTAAGAGATAATTAATAACATCTTTGTCATCATTCACAGTTTATTGTTCACGTATGACAAATTGCAGAACCATGTGATATACAAACATGTCACCTCAAGCACCTATGATCACTGCCCATTAATCCAGAAGTTTATACTAACATTCCAAACCCCTTGGCAACCAAACGGACCTCATTAAAATAAATAAAAAAATAAAATCAACCATACTTAGAAAAGTGTCCTTCTCCTCTCCCTTCCAAAAATGAGACCTGGCTGAGTGACAGGATAGACAGGATTCAATGATGGACACATCAAAGGTTTGCTATAAATAAAGATGTCACAACAAGCAAGTTCATGGCAGTACACAACTCGACACAGAAGCTTTAAAGCATTCGGGACAGGAAATTCAGAATAGCCAATGGGAGCCAGCATTCGCTTGTGCACTTGGAAGGGCCCGAGGTGGCATATTTTAACGTTCTTATATTTCTATATACTGAAAAGTGATTTTATTTGTAGAAGTTTTTAAGTTTCCCTCAGAGCCCAATATAGGTGGAAACATGGTAGTGAAGGCTCATGGCTTTACTGCTGGAAGGATAAAAACTAATTTTAAAAAACAATCATTTTATTTCAAACCCTCGAAAACATTCCTAAAGTAGTTTTTCTGTGACATGTATAGTATAATATATGTTCTGTGATGATACAGTCGAATTACTAGAAGATATTTGGATTGATCTGTCTCACTCATTCACCACTTCTGATTAAAATCACCATCTTAAACTCATGTTTTCTGTCCATACCCCACAATTACTAATTGAGACTTACTATGCAGCTGTCTAAGCAAGCCCAACGATATTACTTGAGTATGTAGCAACTGAAGTAAACAGCAACATTCACATAGACTAGTGTAGCAGTACAACTGGCTTTTCTTACAACCAGCCCTATAATTATTGCCTTATTTCATTACCATTAATTTTTGTCCATACAAACCAGAGGGCAACACTTGTCTCCATCCCCTTTGCCCCCTAATTAATTGCTAATTAATGAATGGGAAGAAAAAAAAATCTGTGCATGGCAATATTCTGAGTTCTAGACTTAATCTTTATATTTTCTATCGATGGCAGCACCATCCTGAATTAGTACCACATTTGTAGCCTGATGTACTGAGCTATCAGACTAGTTGAACAATCTGCTCAATAGAAGAATCTCTCTGCTCAAAAATTTTCAAAAAAATTTGTTGGGGTCAAACAATGACCTTTAAAAAATGTAAAATATTTATATTCTCAAAACATTCCATATTTTTTCTCCAACAAAATCCCCTCTTTCTCCATTAGTCACCTTCTTCCCCTCTATTTTCAGTCAATGTAAAAAGGAAAAATGAAGTGGGAAGAAAAAAATATATGGGAGAGGGAATGGTTTAAACCCCCACCCAGAAAATTTTCAATTAAAATATGTATGAAAATATGATTTAAGGGGAAAAAATCATTCCTTTTTGAATCCTGTGAATTCAAAATATTTGAAATTTGCCATAAAATTCTTTACTGTTTTTGAACCGTTTATAAAAAAAATAACTCAAATAATCACTGTATGTTCTCTGTTCACACACATACTAGCAAAGTGGGTAAACTGATGCAAATATGCCAATGAATACAGAAGAGAACAATGAGTTTAGGCTGAGAAATGCAATGAATACTTCGCAGAGAAGCATAAAAACTGGTTGATCAATCCTACTGAGGTGAAGTTTTCATTTTTAAAAAGAGTATCTGATTACGTCTCTTTTCTTGTTTTCAAGCCTTGATGACCAGAAGATTCTGTTTTTAGTAAAAATAGGTTGTATAAAGTAAATCACGGAAATAATAACTTTGAGATAACAGAACTTCATGAAAAATGAAGAGAGTACAGACAACTGGAAGATATGATCTCTAGGAAGGCTGCCAAAATACTCTAGAAGTAGTTAGGAGTGTGAAAATTATATTATTTCCCATAAAGAAAATCCTTTGCATGTAATGATACATAGATGAGAGTGACACATGTCACTGCCATTAGGGAACAGACAAGTGACATGTAGCAGATTTTGAAGGGAATGTGTTCCAGATAATCAGACACCAAAAAAGAGTTTACAATAAAATTCTTAGTGCTGTCATGCCTGGTTAGGAAGAAGATAGTGGTAGCTATTCTCACACTGATTAAAAACTATTGAGAGTGCTATATGAGACTTCGTTCAGCAGGCACAGGGAAGACATTCTTCACCTAGGCAATTTCTACTTCCACCTTCTTGTGTCATTTCTCTCCTACTTTTCTAGCCAAGTAGAACTCTGAAAGCATGTATTATTCTTCACTATTGTTTCATGGTTCCCCTTGAACAGTGTAGCAGAGACAGCACGAATGTTTCCATGCTGGGCAGGACATTCTTATTGTACATAAATTAAACATTTTCAGAGATAAATCCTCATATTGGGTCACCTATGTTTATAAGGACTCTGGGTTATGATGTGCTGTTACCCTGCCCTGTTTCACACTTAACAGCTCACAGCTGTATCAAATCAACTAAACTTCCTTCGCATGTACATCAAAATGTATTTGAGGAATATTTCTCTGCTTGCATAGTAGCTGCTGAGTGTCTTTGTTAGGTGTGTGTCAGTGCACTAATTGTATCAACAAACACTTGCTCTTGAGGCCTGTTCCAAAGCACACTGAAGTCAATGCAGAGAGATGACCTCTCGAGGTCCCTTCTAGTCCTAGAATCTATGAATTCCCATTGGCTTCATTCTGGGCTTTGGAACACTACCAGGTGTGGCTCATCATATTTCCAATCAACGAATGTAATTAGCTATAGCAAATGGAGTAGATTGTGAGATTACAAACAAACAAAAAACCCCACCAACCAACCAACCCTGGGAAGGAAAAAACAAACACACATGACCATGCAATAAACTACATAAAGTTAGATTGTCTGTAGTCAAAAACTAACGTTTCTTTTTATAAACCACTGTAACAATTACAAAAAGATATTTTAAGAATGCTAACATGTACAGCAAAGATGTGTTTTCAAAGCAAAAACAAAACAAAACAAAAAACCCAAAACCCCACACCAACAAACAAACCCTTTCTCAATTGTGTAGGTTGGCTTTGCAAAATTGTCATCAAAACATATCTGCCCAGACACCAGATCTACTTTCCCACTTGTAACTATGATGATAATGAGGAGGAGGATATGGAAAACAAAACGATTGGTGACAGGTTTCAAAGTAGTAGCCGTGTTAGTCTGTATCAGCAAAAATGAGTCTTTGTGGCACCTTAGAGACTAACAAATGTATTTGGGCATAAGCTTTTGTGGGCTAAAACCCATTTCATCAGATGCATGGAGTGGAAAATATAGTAGGCAGGTATAAATACACAGCACATGAAAAGATGGGAGTTGCCTTACCAAGTGGGGGGGTCAGTGCTAACGAGCCAATTCAATTAAGGTGGAAGTGGGCTATTCTCAACAGTTGACAAGAAGGGGTGAATACCAAGGGAGGAAAAAATCACTTTTGTAGTGCTAATGAGGCCAATGTAATCAAGGTGGCCCATTTCAAACAGTTGACAAGAAGGTGTGAGTATCAGCAAGGGAAAACTAGTTTTTGTAGTTACCCATCCACTCCCAGTCTTTATTCAGGCCTAATTTGATGGTGTCCAGTTTGCAAATTAATTCCAGTTCTGCAGTTTCTCGTTGGAGTCTGTTTTTGAAGTTTTTTTGTTGAAGAATTGCCAATTTTAAGTCTGTTATTGAGTGTTCAGGGAGATTGAAGTGTTCTCCTACTGGTTTTTGAATGTTATAATTCTTGACGTCTGATTTGTGTCCATTTATTCTTTTGTGTAGAGACTGTCCGGTTTGGCAAATGTACATGGTAGAGGGGCATTGCTGGCATATATCACATTGGTAGATGTGCAGGCGAACAAGCCCCTGATGGTGTGGCTGATGTGGGTGTGTTATTACCTAGGAGGCCCAGTCATGGACCAGGACCCCATTGTGCTAAGTGCTGTAATGGTTCCTGTCCCAGAGAGTTTACAGGCCAAGTAAAAAATTAATTGTCCTGGATGTGTGAACAAAGAATTTTGCAAGCTAGTGCATATGTACATTAAAATCAATTAATACCTGTGCTAAGGGCCTGGACAAGACCTGGGCACTATGCAATTCCACCTAAAACTTATTTTGAGGGTTTACGTGGGACTTAAGTGATTTGTAGGCCTTGTGCAGTCCCATTGGCCCCTAGGTCAATGTTACCCATATAGTTATTTATAGATTTGGATTTATTTCAAAATAGAAAGGGGGAACTCATCCAAAAGCCTATGTGCCCTGGCACAAGTTACAAGATCAATTAATAGATAGCTAGCAGCTTACCCCCATGACAGCAAGCCAGCATACTTTATTGTATATGTAGAACACATATGTAACAGACACAGACATTTTACACGCTCAAGGGTTTCAGTATTAAATTGATAAAGACAATATGTGACACTACCTTTCCTGTATTTTTAGTGGGTTTGCAATTATGTCTGGCTCTCCAAGGACACAGCCTGATATATCTTGTTTCCCTGAAACATCATCTGAGTTTTGTTATTCTCAGCATCTTTTTTTGCATAATAATGAGACTGGGCAGAGAGAGGGAAGGTTATACCCAAATCTGAGTGCACAAGGTTTGCACGGCAGGAAACCTAAGCCCATAACAATTATATTGTTTATTACTGGACTAATGAAGGAGTAATTAGAATGATGCTCTTAAAATTACCTGCTCTTTGTAATGTATGCTTTCTAAATTAGTTTGGCAAAAGTAGCTTGTAACAATATGAGCACATATTAAAGGAGAAGCAATTAGGCAGCTAAACAACCATGATGGCAGCTTTTTAGTAGATGGTTTAGTTTTTAATTTTGCAATGGCCAGGTCCCACTGAGAACAATATTCTAGAACTGTAATATTGTAGAATGTGATGATGTGTTGTTAGCAATTAATTAAAAATCCTTTTACCCCCTGGGAGGCATAGGGTAATGATCACCTGTTAACAGAGTTCTGTGATTAGCACTGCCATATGTAAAACATTTTGCCACATATCATTAAGTAAAAAATGAAAATCCACTCCAATTTTGTTTGCTATCTAAGTTCTCCCATGTAAATTCTTCCACACAGCTAGGTCCTCAGCTGAGGAAAATTGGCATAGATCCATTGAAATCCATTTGAAACTATCTAGAGCCATGCCAGCTTATTTCAGCTAAGGAGTGTGGTCCTTCCGCCAAAAATCTCTCATCCTCAATTTAAAGTTTGGTTTGTTGACTAGGGCAGGGCATGGGGAAATAAGAATGATGGAATTTATTCTTAAATGTATTGTTAACTTGCTTATGATCTTGGGCAAGTCATTTAATATCTCTGTTCCTGTCATTTGCCCATCTGTAAAATAAATATAGTACTTACACTCTCTCACCCCAAGTGCAAATTACATTATTATACTGTTTGTGTTTGTCATTAACCTTTTAAATTTATAGTCCAGAATGTTTTGCTTTTCATTTAGACTTTTCATCTTTTCCTCTGGAAGAGTATATAAAGTCATTAGTAATTAAGGCATATTAAAAATATTAACAGTGTGAGTATGTGAAAGAAAGAATTAGACTGAAAAGTTTGGCCAAATATGCGTTTCCGTTTCACTTGCAGGGACTGCAGTGGTTTTTAACTCTGAAAGTAAATCAGTTGGTATTAAAAAGACACTTACAAAAAAATCAATACAGCCTTAAAATGTCTGTTTAATGGAAAACTATTAACACAGTTTCATTGCATTAAAATAGAAATGCTAGAGGCCTGTCTCTAATGAGGCTTGGCAGAATTAGATTTGTATTTTTTAAAATAATTTTGATGCTTATTTTTAAATTTCTCAGCGTTTATCAATTTAAATTTTCACAATAGCAGGAAATTATAGGGGTGTCAGATAATTATTAAATGACAATAGATATGGAAATTCAAAAAGTTAAAGCTTTATAACTTAAAAGCACACATTGTCAATGTCACATGTCAATGTACAAAATAAATATCCTTAAGTCAAATTCTAATAAGTTAACAAGCAGCATTCTTACTTTGCATCATCATCGGAAATATTTTATGTAGGGGGGCACATATGGTGAAATGGATATTTACTGACATTACTGATAGAAACCTAATCCTGCCTACAATGACCTATATCTGGTCATGGTCAGTAAACATTCATGTCCTATACCAGGGGTCGGCAACGTTCGGCATGCGGCTCGCCAGGGTAAGCACCCTGGTGGGCCGGGCCAGTTTTATTTACCTGCTGACCATTGGGGGGCGAGGGCGGGGGTGAGCAATGTGCTGGCTGCGGCTTCTCGCCGCCCCCATTGGCCCGGGACGGCAAACCGCGGCCAGTGGGGGCCGCGATCGGCCGAACCTGCCGCATCAGCAGGTAAATAAAACTGGCCCAGCCCGCCAGGGTGCTTACCTTGGCGAGCCGCCTGCTGAACATTGCCAACCCCTGTCCTATACCTAGGTTCTTTCAATGCTGAGGAGGCACATTCCATATTGTAGCCTTGTCCCATTGAAGTCAATGGGAGTACTCAGATGTTTAAAGTTATGGATGCATTTAGGTTCTTTGTTAAATCATGGCTCATGCTGGAATAAACTTTGGAAAATTGTATCCTTCTGAAATCAGATGAGACTACAGATAGGGCAAAAGGTGAAATACGGTATTATTTTGATCTTACAATTTTACAGAACATACAATTTTGTAGAACATACCTAATAAGTATCTGGAAATGTGGAAAGAACCATTCTACCAATTAGGAGACAAAAAGGTGGATGTGGTATTGCGTTAAAAAGAAAATGTGAGAAGGATGTTCAGCCAAGGTCAAATTTTTTTAAAAGACTACACTATTCTGCAAATTGGGGCTGGACATGGTAAGGAGGACAGCAAAGAAGATGAATCATTTTATTTCAGGAAGTTCCAGGCAACTCATTGCTTAAGGAGCAAATCCTTCAAAAATAGCTGTTCCTTTTTATTTATGAAATTATTAAAGAGAATAGAAATTATTAAAAATAATAGTGTTAAATGGCCATGCACACCCTTCCAAAGAACGAACTCACCATTTTTTTTAAAGTATTGCATCTGGTTCATGGGTCTTGAGGCTTGAAAAGGTTCATGTTTGATTGGACCTGGTTTTCCTAGCTTTCAAATCTCCACTTGAAGCCATAGCAAAGGTACAAGTTCACAGGTTTGCAAATGTTCACATGGACACATTCAGGATTAGTGGCCATAACAGAAAACATGTGCCTTTCTTCATATAATATATCCAAAAGAACCAGACTTTAAAGCAAATAAAAGCTATTCTGCATGAAAAGCAGTTTTTGAAAATTAATGGACATCCAAAGAGAGCAAAAGAGTTCAGGATGTGGCAGGCAATTTGCAGACTAAAAAAAAGTTCCAATGAAACACTTCTATTTGTTTACTCAGGCCATACTTCAATTAGCACTGCTTATGAGTGTGTTCAAGGTTTGAGCGGTTTCCCACAACTCCTTCAATTAACATCTGCATCCATCGCTGAGGAATACTAATAGAAATTAACATTGTTTAGCCAAGTTTAAGGGTAAAGAAAGACATTGAAAACTGAAATATCTTACATGTTCATCTGGAAAATCTATTAGGAGAAAAAACAGGAACATGTTTTATTTCTGTCTCCAGTAAAATATAGAACCATATTGTTTCCAAAGATTTCCTGTCTCTTTTCTTTAGGGTTTTGAAATCATAACAGAGAAATTCATGACCGAAAAACCAAATGCTCAAGACACAAAAACAAGGAAACTGTTGTGGAAGATACCACTCACTGCTCCACTTACTGTGTAGGTACAATCAAAAGGACAAATATTGAGTATTTGGCCATGGGTTATTTGAAAATAAATGTGGCATGTTGAAGCAAAAGCTTCTATAACATCTCAAGACACTGAGACCCCAATTCAGCAGTGTACTTAAGCGCGTGCTTAAGTTTAAGCACCTGAGTCGTTCCATTGAAGCCAATGGGACTACTCAGTAACCCAGGTGCTTAAGCGCCTTACTGAATCACAGCCAAAATCATTAATACGAAGAATTACTTTTCAAGCATACATAGTTCACTTGGCTACATTGGCTACTACTTTGGCTGACTATGTAAACAGCAGAAAATAATCTTCACCCATCTTGACTCTTTGCTTTCTTGTGAAAGTACAGTATAGTAAGTGATTTCTCTCAGCAAAAGCATAATTGGCTTTAATACAACAAATACTAAATTCCGAACTTGTTTTAAAAACCAAAACAATTAAATAGATGGC
The DNA here is from genome assembly GCF_011386835.1 of Chrysemys picta bellii. Taxonomy (NCBI): domain Eukaryota; kingdom Metazoa; phylum Chordata; order Testudines; family Emydidae; genus Chrysemys; species Chrysemys picta. The sequence goes on along the minus strand of NC_088803.1, from coordinate 42,415,978 downwards.
TTATCAGAGATTCACTATATAATTATATGATCAGAACAGCAGAAGTTTTAAGATCCCACAATGCAACACATTTTAAAATTATATTATGTTTGGACTACATATTCAGCTAGCAAATAAAACACAAGGACCTGATTTTGCAACCTTTACTCATGTGGCTAGTCCTATTTAAGTCAGTGGGGCTACTGGCATAAGGATTACCCATGTGAGTAGGGATTTGAGGGACCCGATGATCATTTAAATACCCTTTAAATATGTTCATTTGTTTACTAGAGTGGCCTGTACAACTGAGTGAATACTAATGCAAAGTTTTCCATTAATATTGTCTTAACTTTTTATACAAATTCATTTTGAGCATGCCATGCCCACTCCCATTCTTGGTTACTTTCCTTCAATACACACGAAAGTGGTGCAAATGTTCATGAAAGAAAATTCCAGAGACTTCAAACTGAAGTCCTTGCCTGCTCATCCAGTCAGGGAGCAGGAATTGTGGCTTATTTGAACACTCACAACTAACGAGTGCTGTTAGAATTGTGAATAATATTAAGTATTCCCCCAAAATGGTCCTTCAGCATTCCCTAGAGTTGAATAAATCATAGAAGAAATTTGAACACAATTTGTATCATAACTGAGGCAGTGTCTACACTAGCAACTTATGTTGGTATAACTATATCACTCAGAGGTGTGGAAAATCCATGCTCCTGAGCGATTTAATTTACCGACCTAACTCCCAGTGTAGACAGCACTATGTTGATGGGAGGGCTTCGTCTGTCAACATAGCTACTGACTCTCGGTGTGTGTGTGTGTGTGGATTACCTACACTCATGGGAGACTTCTTCCTGTCGGCATAGGTAGAGTCTTCACTGAAGCGCTACAGCAGCTGCAGCCTTTTAAGTATAGACAACCCTTAATGTGGGCAAATCTTGATTTGGTTAAGGAGTAACTGCCTCAGGAGGAAAAAGAATAAAATTAGATAATGTATTCATCGTGAATTACTTGCTCAGCTCTGTCATTGTGTACAACAGTTGACAAATATATTCAGCTTTAATATTTTACGCTGTTTAATATAGGTAGTGCACTGTTGCTCATCTTACTAGGGTTCTTCAGTAAGTTTAATGCAGTGATTCTTGTAATTATTTGTTGACCTTCTCCTGTTAGAGCAGTGTTTCTCAATCTGGGGTCACCGCTTGTGTAGAGAAAGCCACTGGTGGGCTGGGCCGGTTTGTTTACCTGCCCCGTCCGCAGGTCCGGCCAATCGCGGCCCCTCCTGGCCATGGTTCGCCGCTGCAGGCCAATGGGGGCTGCTGGAAGTGGCGGCCAGTAAGTCCCTCGACCTGCAGCACTCCCACCAGCTCCCAATGGCCTGGAGCAGCGAACTGCGGCCAGTGGGAGCCGCGATCCGCCGGACCTGTGGATGGGGCAGGTAAACAAACCGGCCAGGCCCGCCAGGGGCTTTCCCTACACAAGCAGCAACCCCAGTTTGAGAAACACTATGTTAGAGAATATGCATTATGTATTTCCTGCCCTGCTTTTAACATGAGGGTGATGTGAATTGTTGCAGACTGTCACAGATGTCATTCTGTCATCATCTACAACAATTGCTTGTGACTCCAGTAAATGATCTGTCACTGGTAGTCTGGTGAAAATGAGACTGATAGCAAGCAGATAGCTGTGATTAACCTAACTATTCCCTGCTCATATTGTAACATGTTTTTATTCTTTCTTGCAACATAGTGAATCAAGTTCCAGCTTTTATTTGTACTGCCCAACCCAATTTTTCAGTCACCAGTGCATTAAGTTTCTATCAACACTGCAGCAAGTTATCTTTGTAAAGCCCCTATTCAAACTGCAGCATTTCACTTCTCCATCCACATCCTACCATATTAGATTGACGTGCATGTACTAAGCGCAGTGCTGAGAGGTGCTGACCAGCTATTTTACCATCAATACAAGTCCGCTGCTCTTCCAAAACTATGGAACAATCATTTGAAAAAAAAAATAACCCTCACTGATTATTTGACTTTAGACCAAATGACAAGTAAGGCTACTAAAAACAAATACACTTTATAATGGCAAAAAAACACTCCAAAATCTTGTACAAATCTGATGACACTTCATGTATACCTGCTGAATCCCACCCCAACAGTCTTTACTGTTAATCTGGAAAAAATATCCTAAACAACAACAACTACTACTACTATTATAATAGTGATACCCAGCTATTACATATAAATACAAAAATACAATATTTTTAAATTAAATTAGCCCCCTGGCAGAAAAAAGTTGGTTACCAATTCAAATAATAACATACACCTCATTCCTAGAGAGCTCCATCCTATTACAAATCCTATAAAACTACATTCACTTTACAAGTGAAACAAGAATTGATTTTGACTTTTTGTTTTCAATATCTGCTTTAGGCAATCAAGGGACTATACCAAGTGTTCTTTCCGATGATGCATTTGAAATCTCACTCATTTAGAACTTGATAAGCATCTAAGCACACAAGTGCAGCAGAAGTTGGTTCAGTAAAAGGTATTACCTCATCCACCTGGTCTCTCACACGCAGCAGTAGCACTTAAGGACTGGAAATGGTAGTTGGCAAGCCACACTGCCAAAGAAATTAGCTGTATTTCCTCCCACGTTTTCTAACCTAGGCCTTGATTCAGGAAAATACTGGAGTATGTGCTTAAGTCCATCCATATTCAGGACAGCTTTATTTGACCTCCAAGGTTGTCCTGATTGGCAATGATTTCCTGAATCAGGACCCAAGATGAGAAGGATTTCCTTCTGGGAGGAGCAAAGACCCGGCATTCTACAGATCTGGGTTGAAGTCTCAGTTCTGCCATGGGCTTGTCTAAAATTACACAAGTCATTTAAACTCTTGATACCTCTGTTCCCAACTGTAAAATGGGGATAATGATGCTTTCACTATCCCACCCACTGTCTGTTTTGTCAATTTAAACTCTAAGCTCTTCTGGGCAGCAATCGATCAAGCGGGGGTTGATTTATTGCGTCTAGTCTAGATGCGATAAATCGACTGCCGAGCACTCTCCCATCGACTCCAGTACTCCACTAGGGCGAGAGGCGCAGAAGGAGTCGATAGGAGAGCGTCAGCCGTCGACTTACCACAGTGAAGACACCACAGTAAGTAGGTCTAAGTACGTTGACTTCAGCTATGTTATTCACATAGCTGAAGTTGCATAACTTAGATTGATTCCCCCCCACAGTGTGGACCAGGCCTGACTCCCTGTTTCTACAGCCGCTAGCATAGCCTGATCTTGGTTTGGGCCTCTAGGCACAACTGTGAGATAACAGTATCCAGTAAAATGATCCAGTAAAACCCCAAAACATGCCACTACCACCACCTGTATCTATAAATCAATTTGCACAACATCTAACTAACCTGCATAACCAACAGAAAAAGGTGACAGTGAAATGGTTGTAATAAACACAGAAATTTTAATATTTACACATGCACATGATTGTAAATGAAAAATCGTGAGTGCCTATTATAAGGCTCAGGTCCCTTTGAAAGTTATATCCATGGGGCCATACCAAGCAATTTCCAAGACTAGTACTATTCTATAAATACTAGCTACTATTGATGTATCCAATCACCTTGACATAATTTCAAAGTATACTATCCCAGTGACCTAAAAAATAAAACTTTTTACTTTATTGAGATAAGAAAGCAAGCAGGCACATCAAATCCAGCATATATCTGTGTATCCAGGCTACTTTACATGTTTTTTTCAGTTGTAGCTTTTGTCTAAAACACAGGTAGTATCCACAAAATGCATTACTGAAGAATTAAAACTGGATCAGTTCATGCAGGAGCTGCAAGAATGTTATTGTTTTATGCAATTTCTGCTGCTAACAGGCAAGGAAATAAAATCCACACTGAATCCTTAAGCATCATCTTATTAGAATAAATTGTTCTTGTGGTCTTTGTTCTCCATTTTTGCTGAATAGCTTTGTGATCAGATCTCTCTCTCTCTCTCTCTCTCTCTCTCTCTCTCTGGAAGAAGTGTTTATTCAAAAAATTCCCTTTTCTTCAAAGGGAAACAAATCAAGTAGAAATCAGAACACCCTGAGCTATCAGAATTTGATGTTTTCTCTGATAATATAGTTGTTCACGGCTGTAGTGGCATTTCTAAGCGTGAAATTGGGTAACAGCACGGTTTTTAATATGAACTATAGCTGACTATTTTACTTTTAGGTCTTTGTGCTGATATATCCTCAGTCTAAGCCAGTCCCATTTTCAAAAAGATATTAGGCAAGCAAAATGTGCCTCCAATAGTTCACCCATTGTGTGCACTTATTCCTGAGATTGCATGTGCAAACTGAGTAAACAAATATGCAAGTTTAAGTCCACCGTTGTGCACACCGATGAGCCAGATTCTGCTTTCATTATAAATGGAAAGCAAATTATGGCCGTGGTCTTGAAGTTTGTACTCAGAGCAAATTATGGTGCACCCTGCGGCCGATCACCAGTCACTTACAGCTGCATTTGATATTTGCATAGGGGGATCCGCCTCCATGGAGAACCCACACAATTGGAGTTGATCAACCCGGGCTCTAACAAAAAGCAAAGCAAAGATGGTTCTGGTCCCTTTCCCATTCCTGAGGATCCAACCCACAGAGGCTTTTCAGCAGCTTTCTAGGCAAGCTTTATGAAGCCAAGGAGCTGAAGCTTTGCTTCCCTGTGAGTGCCCATAGCCCTTTCTTTCCTCCTCTTGCTGTGCTTGGATCTTCCCTTTCAAGGAGCCTCCCTTTCCAGATGCAACAGGCCTCCCTGGTGCACAGGGTTGGGCTACTTGGCTCCAGGGTAGCATTTTAACCCCTTCCTGACTGAGGTAGGAACTGTCCCAATTTTTTCCCAATTTTTCATTGTGGGGACCACATTGAATGCACAGATGTCCTGGTGGACCGCCTCCCTTTCCATTTCAAATTGTGCATGGACCAATTCCCTTCCCATCTGCAATCACATAACATCTCTGTAGCAACTACACCAATTACTTACATGGACAGTAACTTTACAAAAATATTTTTAGTGAAATTTACCTACTGGAAATAAAGAGGAGCCAACACCCTGAATCCTGCCAGCTCTTTTCAGAGCACCAGCAAGGGCTTCACATACCACAAAGTCAAGCCACCATGAAAATTCAGCAAGGCTCAGAATGATATTGTAATAATAAATGATCTGGAAAAAGGGGTAAACGGTGAGGTGGCAAAATTTGCAGATGATACAAAACTACACAAGATAGTTAAGTCCAAAGCAGACTGTGAAGAGTTACAAAGGGATCTCACAAAACTGGGTGATTGGGCATCAACATGGCAGATGAAGTTCAATGTTGATAAATGCAAAGTAATGCACATAGGAAAACATAATCCAACTATACATATAAAATTATGGGGTCTAAATTAGCTGTTACCACTCAAGAAAAAGATCTTGGAGTCACTGTGGATAGTTCTCTGAAAACATCCACTAATGTACAGTGGCAGTCAAAAAAGCAAACAGAATGTTGGGAATCATTAGGAAAGGGATAGATAATAACACAGAAAATATTATATTGCCTCTATATAAATCTATGGTATGCTCACATCTTGAATACTGCGTGCAGATGTGGTTGCTCCATCTCAAAAAAGACATATTGGAATTGGAAAAGGTTAAAAGAAAAGGGCAACAAAAATGTTTAGGAGTATGGAACAGCTTCCATATGAGGAGAGATTAAAAAGACTGGGACTTTTCAGCTTGGCAAAGAGATGACAAAGGGGGGATATGATAGAGGTCTATATAATCATGACTGGTATGGAGAAAGTAAATAAGGAAGTGTTCCTTCTCATAACACAAGACCTAGGGGTTACTAATGAAATTAACAGGCAGCAGGTTTAAAATAAACAAAAAGGAAGTATTTCTTCACACAATGCACAGTCAACCTGTGGAAATCTTTGCCAGAGAATGTTGTGAAGTCAAGACTATAACAGGGTTCAAAAAAGAACTAGATAAGTTCATGGAGGATAGGTCCATCAATGGATATTAGCCAGGATGGGCAGGGATGCAAAACCATGCTCTGAAGTGTCTGTAGCCTCTTGTTGCCAGAAACTGGGAATGGGCAACAGGGGATGGGTCACTTGATGATTGATGATGCATCCCTCTGAAGCACCTGGCATTGGCCACTGTTGGAAGGCAGGATACTGGGTTAGATGGGCCATTGGTCTGACCCAGTATGGCCATTCTTATGTTCTAATGTATTTTCACAGTTCCTCTGCCTTTTTAGAGAAGTCTCAGGAAAAGCAGCTGTTCTGATCAATTGTAGGAAGTACTCAGAATCAGATAGTTAGGTGACTAAATTCTCTTGCTTTTTCTTACAAACGATGAGTGCAAAAATATGGTGCAATTTAGTTTGGTCACAAAACTATATTTTGAAAACTAGAAGACAAGTTAAAGCCCATTTAAGCTAAGCCATTTGCCCTTTAACTCATAACCATTTTATTTTAACTTGCCGTTTCCCATTAATCCTTCCTTCTCTCCATATTATTAAACCAGTTACACATGTAACAGGGCCATAAAACAGCCACTGGGAGTTGTAATAGTATTTGATTATGGGCTTGATTCTGTATCTACTGAACTCAATGTGAGTTTTGTCTTTGATGTCAATGGAGCAGGAGCAAGCTTTAAGCTACTTCTGTCTTCTGTTGTAATTTCTTTGTACCACTTAGCTTACTATGTGTTTGAGTTATGGTCTGCCGATAAAAATATATTTTTAAAAATGGAGCCATATCCTTTAAAAGGAGTTATGTGCATTGAATATCTTCATGACAGAGCATAATATGTTTTGATTTGGTTGGGTACTAAAAGGGAGTGAATATTCTTAAGTAGGTTTATGTCTCTGAAGAATGTTTTGGGTCTCTCTGGGATACTTCCATTGTCTCTTTATACTATGGTATAACAGAATCCTGCAATTGTAGGCAGTGAGACCTGAACTGAAGTTCAGAATATCTGAAAAGGCCACAGTTTTAATAACAGAGAAGCAATTAAATTAGCCCTGAAGACAGGAACTTCTGGCAGATCTTAAAGGGTAGAGAGTAGGCCCTGTGGGTCCACTCCTGCCTTGCTCACACTTTCCTCCATGAGTAGTCCCATTCAAGGTGCTACTCAAAGAATGTCTATAGAGCACATACATGGTCTTAGTGCAGCTCAAATAGATATACCCAAACTAACTTAAGTTTAGCTAGTGTGGATTCTGTAGGAGAAAAGCTGCACTAAGACCATGTATCTTGCATCTGAAGAAGTGAGGTTCTTACCCACGAAAGCTTATGCTCCCAATACTTCTGGTAGTCTTAAAGATGCCACAGGACCCTCTGTTGCTTTTTACATCATAATGAGGTTCTGTTAGGAATAATCTTATGATGACCTAAACAGGCCTGCTTAATCACTGAGCCTAAAGAAACCTGTAGTCCACATGAGTTACTGTACTAAGATTTTAACACATCTCGTGCAGAGATAATGTGCATTCCTTTGGACTCACCCCCAACATCCCTCAGTGGCGAACTGATGTCTACTCCTGAAGAAAGGCAGTATCTTGTAACCCTGACCCAATATGGGGCTGGAAGGATGACCACCACTTGCTTTTTGCTCAGGAGTAGTTCTTATCCCCTGCTGCCAAAACAACCCCTGGGACCATGACAAAGATATATGAAATAACGATCTGTATAGGGAAGTCTATTCACCCTTTGTCATAATACGAGAACCAGGGGCATTCAGTGAAATTGAAAGGTATAATACATTTACAATTGATAAAAGGAAATACTTTTACATGATGCATAACCAACCAGTGCCACCCACTGTTACAAGGTATCACCGAGTCAGAGAGATTAACAGGACTTCAGAAAGGATCTGTGTATAGGATAATATGAACAGAGTAACTTTAAAATAGATAAATAGAAGAGGAATATAAATTGTAATGCTTCAGGGCATAAGCCAACACTAATTACCAGGATTTAGGAAGACACTTCCTATATGAGGAGATAATTGTCCATTGTGGGCGTCTTGCACCTTCCTTTGAAGCATCTTGTGCTGAGCACACTTGGAAATAGAATATTGGAGTATATGAGTACCTTGAAAAAAGAACAGGAGTACTTGTGGCACCTTAGAGACTAACAAATTTAAATTTGTTAGTCTCTAAGGTGCCACAAGTACTCCTGTCCTTTTTGCGGATACAGACTAACACGGCTGCTACTCTGAAACTTATGAGTACCTTGGTCTCCTTATGGTCATGCCTGTGCAAACACTTGAAAAATCTAACACATTTGTGGGTGCAGATCTTAGAATTGTTCAATGGTTCCTTGCATGTGTATGTGTGTTCACAAGTGGAGAGCAGGAGTTGAAAATTAGCCCCCTAATCTGGAGCCCTTGGTGTGTGCATGTGGTTTATAAATCCTGTATAACATCCTCTATATTACTCTATATTGAGCCTATGCTTTTTCTATTAGAAGTACAAACATTGCTAATGTCTCTCTGGAAAGAACAGACTATCGGTAAAAACTAAAACAAGAATGGTCTCTTGCTTGAAAATAAATCTAGGCAGTAACCTCCTAATATAGCAAAACACAAAGTGGCTACAGCATGTCGCACTATTTGTTATTTAGGAGACTACTAGGACTAAAAAAAAATTACAATTTTTGTTGTGTTTGATGTAAGAAATCACAAGCAAATATCCCTTCTGAGCCTATTTTGCAAAGCTACTGAATTTATGAGGATGAAAGACAAGTCAGAAAAAGGTCATGCCTATTAATTTCAATCCTTGTGCAAAAGCAGCATATTCTATTCAGGTTTAGTAAGATTTGTGATATTTGGGCAAATACATTTGTATTCCTTTAATACTATTTATAGTAGCTGTGTTCTATACTGATAAGTATATTTCAGATGATATCTTTGTAATTCTGATATACTTACTTTGTTCAAAATAAATACAAGCTTTATTTGTAGCCATGTAATTGTCTAGTTCCTTTTAATAGCTATTTTTCTCTTAGTGAAATCACTTTTGACTTTAAATTGCTGTCAATAGGATTTTACAGTTTTTTGCTATTATGTCTAGACTTCCTACCTTGATGATTGTTATAATGGAGTTTGGGAGCCCCTACGGAATAGCTTGTTAATGTCAGGTGCTACCTTGTATGGTACGCAGTGAAGTCACATATCACACAGCTAAAAATCTCTGACCACAATTTTATTACTAACTGTAAAAACATATTGATTAAGCTGTTAATCCTTCATTCTTAGGTCCTGTGGTTCTTCTGTGATTCAGTGTAGGCCCAACATTCCACTGATAAAGAATACTTCATTGTGCTTCCATCTGGAGAACTTGCCCATGTCTCCAACCCAACCTTCCCCAGTGGAGAAAATCAGTGCATGCTTTTGAGAGGTGCCTTCTATTTATGCCCAGTAAAAAACCCTGACCTCATCAGTGATCACTGACATTGATCTAGCCCAGAGTCTGGGATGCAGGGCTAAGCTCGTTGCTATTACATCACCAGGGACCCCATTATCTAAAGTGTAACAAAATAGATTAAGCTAAAGCCCAAGGCTGTGGAGAGAACCAGACACAACTGTATGCCCTATAGAAGCTATTCATTTGTCATTGACTCCTGCTACTGTACATAGAAGAATTGCCTCTCTCTCTACCAACCTGGTTTTTCTGCCACAGTAGGAACATACCTTTCACAACCCAAATTTGGCAGTCGGTGCTACCCCATACAGTGAAGCAAGGAGGCTGGGAAGATTCTCTCAAGTGGGCTAGGGCTGTAAATATGCTATCCCAGGCAGTTTTATGGCCCAAAGGGGAGAGAAGGTGGTTTTCACTGAGTCTTTACAAAAGAGCATTTTATGTTGGAGAGTGCGTGTTGTGTGTGGTGGGGTGATGATGGTGGAGAGCAGCAATAAGAGAAGAAAAGCAGCCTGTGGGATTAAATGAGACAAAGGGGAAGGTTGATATTAAATATTTATATGGCCCATAATTGTAGGTCTACAAGCTACGATAGCTTGGCACAAGACTATATGGCCCAGAATTACACTCTGACGGTGCATAAAAGCTGGCTCCAGCTGGCAGTGAATAAAGAATGTGGGGGATGAATCAACATTTTATAAAAGCTGTGTAGCCACTATACAACATGAGGAGTTGTTTGATTTCTACTGCACACAGCAGTGTGGAATCGGGATTTGTCACCTTGCTTTCGCTGACATGTTCAGTGATGATGAGCTAGGTGTCTGATTGCTCAGCAGAGAAGGAAGAGTTTGTATTACAGGATGGAAGACATTGAATCCAAACAGTTTGGGAAGGAATTTAAAGAAAAGATTAAAAGGCAATTAAGATGGGGTTGTACAACACTAATCTTTTAAGTGGGTGTGGATGATTTCATCAGCTATGTGCAAAATGTTGATGAAGACTTTTTTCTCTCCCTCCAGAGTCAGCATTCACCAGAGGAAGAAAAGATGATCAGTAAATGAGAGTGAAATAAGAGTTTATACAACACTCATGTGACTGTATATCAGTCCTGCAGACGTTGTGCAAAATACAATGGAGGTTTTGTGGTAGAAAACTTTACTAGTTTGTATAGAAAGGAGGAGCTGAATGAATTATTAAGATGAAATTTTGAACACTAATTGCAAAACTGACAATCATATCAGCTGCAATCTTTTATTCCAACTTAATTTGCTAAACATCAGGACCACATTAACTAGGGATCTGATCCTGCTAAAAACATAGGCACTTGCGTAATTTTACTCATGGGAGTAATCTCATTGACTTCACAGTTGGTTGCATGCTTACGTGTTTGCAGGACTAGGTTCTCGGTGCAGAATATACATCAGAGTCAGTTTCTATACTCCTAAAACGGGTGTGTGTGGGGGAGGGAAACAACCCAACCCAACCTTCCACTAAACTCAGTGGGAGTACAGGATAAGACCTAATATTTCTTTAGCATCTTAAGGCCAGATCCTGCTCTGGTACAAAATGGCATAGATCTGTTGAGTGCATTGGAGCTAGACTAGTTAATGCCAGATGAGGATCCAGCTCTCAGAATCTTGCTTTATACTGTAAATTTCACAAGTGAATTAGTCTGCCACTGTGTATGCTAGCTCGGGGCTTGAAGATACTAGTTGGAGGTTCGTGGGGTGCTAGCTTGGGTCTAGTTATGAGCATGACTAGAACAGGTCAAAAAGGTCTAAAGTCATTTTGAACTAATAATAGTTGTTTTTTTCAGATGGGCCCAAACTAAGGCCCTAGTCATGGGACAAAATTCACAGTGAAGTCACTAGAGCTCTTCATGGGCACAAGAGTCTCCTGCAGGATCAGGGTCTAACAGAAAGTTAGCCCCATAGAAATGCAGGCCCAGATTTTCAGAGTCACATACACACATTTGGATGCTATGCTGTGCATGTGTAACACCGATCACCGTCGGGCAGGAGCGAACCTGGGACCTCTGGGGCTTAGTGCATGAGCCTCTACCGCAGTGTTTCTCAAACTGGGGTCACCACTTGTGTAGGGAAGACCCTGGTGGGCCGGGCCGGTTTGTTTACCTGCCCCGTCCGCAGGTCCGGCCGATCGTGGCTCCCACTGGCCGTGGTTCGCCGCTGCAGGCCAATGGGAGCTGCTGGAAGCAGTGGCCAGTACGTCCCTTGGCCCGCGCCACTTCCAGCAGCTCCCATTGGCCTGGGAGCCATGGTCGGCTGGACCTGCAGACGGGCCAGGTAAACAAACTCATTAATTTCTCTGGCTAAGTGGTCTCAGTGCCACTAGATGGGACAGAACACCACACTTAGGAGGTGTGGGTTACACATGCATTTACGTGTCCGTCAGCACATGCATGTACAGAGGGCCAGCTACCGTCTAACTGCTCATTTGCCAGTGTACAAGTATGTTGTTGGTTATGCAGTCATGAAAAGCAAGTATGCACATGAGCACTTGCCATGAACAGCTGGGCCTGGGTTTGCCTGACTGATAATGTTGATTGTGTGCATTATTTTGGGCCACATTTTCTAAAGGGCAACTTCTCTTTTGCAAGGACAAAAGTAATTGCTTGATAGCCTGATTGTATGTTCTAAGCAGGAAGTTAGAGGTGCATGTGCTTTGATGTGTTCTTGCCATTCATTTTCTGTGCATATATTTTATAGGTGCAAGTTGTGTCCATGGAAGAGAAGGCTAGTTCCTCTATGCTATCGATTATACTGTCATGAATATTTGGGTTGCTGTCCTGAATGGGCAAGTAATGCTACTATTGGAACTCCCTCACCAGCATGACCTCACACATAGAGTGAATGCGAGGTCATGCTGTGTGAAGGATGCCATTTTGTGCTACAAAATGGTGTCTTCCATGCAGCAAAATATACTGTTCCAGCATGATCCAGCCCTACAACACAACCAAAATAGCAGTATTCTTCAGGGTTTTTTTGTAATTGTATTTGACACTGTTGTGAATACATAAATTCTAAAGCCAAGCCTGTGAAGAATATTTGATTTGAAATACAGGTACTGTATACAACCGCAGCCTTTATGCAAAGATATCCTCCTAGCTCACTTGCTTTAGATCGACCATGTCAGCGCTAGCAAATCAATACACAGAACATTAAATTATATAAACATGAAAAGAACACAGTTCTTTTTGAAACACGGTTCCTAGAGAAGCGGGTCTGGTCTACCTGTTAGGGCAGGGGACAAGTAGTGAAGATTCTTGGATTATAGTATTGGCTGTGTGACCTAGGAAAAATTATTCAATATCTCTGTGCCTTGCTTTATCTAACCGCAAAATGAATAAGGCAACATGTATGTGTTTCACAGGGGTGTGGTTTCAATTAAATGATTGAAGTCCACAAAGCACTCCGAGGTGGAACTTCTCCTGAAGCTTCTCTGAGGAGAACTGATTGAAATTTTTCAACTGAAACATTTTGCTGCCAAAAAGTGGTCTTTTGTTGAAAATGACATTTATCCCTTTAAAATGTCATTTTAAACTATATTTTTCAGTTTTTCACCTCTCTGGCCTTCTTTATACTAGACTTTTTTTGCCTAATGTTTGCCACTGTTGCTACCACCAGTTGAGCCCCAACTGTAGAGGTAACAGAGGGAACACCAAGTATAGGCAGAGCTCGGGGGTGTTACCAGCATATTAAGCACAATGTTGTGTAATGTTGCTGTGAGAAGGATTAGCTGACATGGTGGTTAAAACACTGGCAGCCTCCTGGAATGCTGTCTACACTAATGCTGCCACCACTGGAGCGGAACTGATGGTAACAATGGTGAGAAAGTGAGAACAAAAGAGCCTAGGTTAGACAGCCCAGAAGCACAAGCCCTCCTGGGGTCCCCTCAGCACAGTTTGGTTCCTTACTGTCCCTTACTTAGGCCTGTGCCTATTTAGCACAAGCTCTAACCAAAACCGATAGATACAACCCCCCTGAGTTTGCTGCAAACTAATTATTCATGTAGACATTTCCTAAGGCGCCTAAGGATATGTCTACACCAGGGGTTCTTAAACTGGGGGTTGGGACCCCTCAGGGTGTCGTGAGGTTATTACATGGGGGATTGCGAGCTGTCAGCCTCCACTCCAAAGCCCACTTCACCTCCAGCATTTATAATGGTGTTAAGTGTATTTAAAAGAGTTTTTAATTTATAGGGGGGGGTCACACTCAGAGGCTTGCTATGTGAAAGGGGTCACCAGTACAAAAGTTTGAGAATCACTGGTCTACACAGCAACTAGACACCCACAACTGGCTTGTGCCAGACAACTCAGGCTCGTGGGGCTGTTTCACTGTTATGTAGACTTCCAGGTTCAGAAGAGCACTATCAGGGGAGGTGTGAGAGTCCCAGACCTCGGTTTTCAGCCTGAGCCCATAAATCTACACAGTCATGGATGTCTAGTTGATGTGTGAACGTACCCTAAGTCTCCAAGACACTTTTGAAAATTTTATCTTTAGCTGACTAACCCCAAAAAGTGACAGGCCTTCAGGTCGAGAGATACTCCATTTTAAGAACATTCAAATGAATACTCAATCACTTAGCACACCTAATTTACTAAGTTAATAATAATCAGATTCAAAATAATCCTGAGAACAGATTGCTCAAAACCCTCAGGGGAAAACCAGCAGAGCCAGTTTTGTCAGGTAAATTATATACCAGAAACTAAAGTGATGTTATCTTACCTACTGAAAATCAATCAAAGGGGCTGTTTAAATGTCATTTGTGTGTAAGTGGAAACTTTTAAATGTCCCTGTTTAAAGGCACTAGCTGTTATATGCAGAGGCATAAATCCACACAAGTCTTGAGTACTGGTAAAAATGCTCAGAAGCTTGACTCTAAGAAGCAATTACCTGCTGATTCACAAAATTTCATGAATTATTAAAGAAAATCAAAGATTGATGGGATTGACGTTCACTCATCTGAATTGGTAATAAAAGTACACAGTTTCTCTTTCCAGGAAAATTTTAGAACTTGAATTTTTAACGTGATTTCCCCCTGAAGTGAGATGTACCAGGCAAGCACATGGTTTATTCATTGTTTAATCATAATAATATATAGATAAAATTTATTGCTAATAAAAATAGTAATTTTATCATGATAGAGGAGCTTTAAAAATGACCCCAGTGCTCTATATCTCTACTGTAAAACAATGGAGATGGGTAATGGAATTTGAATTATGAAATAAAAGGAGTAAAATATGATGGATAAAGTAGAATTAAGCACACATGTTTTGTCCACAATGATAATATAAAGAGGCCACATGTAAAATTATAGCCTGGATATTGAATATTATGCAGGTACAGAATCATTCATAAAAAATGCTTGAAAGTGGCATTAACTACATTGCATCTGCTACCTGCATTTCCTTCTCTCTGCTCATGTAATGACTCGAATCTCATGGCCAATATCTTGTGAACCTGATAAGACAGTGATATCCTTCAAGTGCCAGTCTGGGAAGCAAGAGGATGTTTCTACCTATCGTTAGATGCCCAGGAAAACCCTAAACATTTATAGCTGATGGTAAAATTTTAGGGCCCTTTTCACAATAAATGTTTCACACAGAGAAATTTGCAGAGAGCCAAGGAACTGGAGCATTTTCTACACTGTCAGCAATTCTAAGGATAGTCCACAGATCTTTGTTTGGGGACTTTGCGTGAAACATTTTTCTGACAAGGGTCTAAAACCCTCAGTGCCTTTCAGCACTATTCCCTTCCTACCACACACAATACATCCTTTTTGGTTTTTATTTTGCTTCCATGATTTGTGGTGCTGGCCCCAGGCAGATGCCTCTTCCCAAAGATTAGCTTGAGGCATAACGTATAACACAGATTCCCTTTCAACATGAAATAGTGACTCATGCATTTAACCCATATGGTGCAAAGAAACATCCTTTCAACCTGTGTGACTATAGAGAGAAGGTACATACAGAATCTAGCCTGCTTTTTCTCCACTCTGGTCCATGAGCAAAGAGGGAGCTGTGCATGGCAAACATTTCCAATTACGGCTCCGAGTCTGAACCATGACTGGGAGGCACGCAGGTGAAAGGAGCTGCATCCCCTTGCAGTGGTGTCTGAAAGCATTGGACCTGTAGAGGCCAGGACCTGGCATAATGCCCTCAGGTGTTCTGAGGAAGCACGGTCAACGCCAGTAATTTCAATGGCCCTGCACAGGTCTACAGGTCTACAGCTATTTTCTGGTGGGATGCAGTGTGGGGCCAGAGGATATGCCCAAAACATATCCCAGTAAACCTCTCTGGGGTGTTGAGTGCTGCCAGTAGAAGTGGGCTTATCCCATCAGGCAATGTAGGCAGCTGACTTGTGCAAAAGGTTGAGGGGAGCAAAGGGAAGAACTCTCCTGATGCTTGATTCCAGTCTGGAATTTAACTACTAGCCTCCTGGACTTTGTCACTTATAACTGAAACAATATCTCAAAACTAACAAATAGCCCTACCCCCAGCCCCACCCAAACACACATCACAAGAACAGGTACAAGAAACCAAAAAGCACAAATTCAGCACTGGTCCTCAAAAAGGACAATGTTGCTAGTTGATGATGCAATGAAATTAACATGCAATGTACGTGCTGTATGGTGCCTAGCACAAAAAGGCACCGATCCCACACTAATGAGTAATTGTTTCTCCTGGAGAAAGTGACTTCTCAGGCCTGCCTTGTATCACCTGAAAGTTTTGCAAAATCTTCTACGGCCTTACATTATGGGGACCTGCATGAGCTATTGCATCTTAATGAAGTACAGCATAGACATATTTTTAAAACTGTCTAAGAGGTATTACCATCGCTTCTTAGTTTAACTCATTAGCCAGTCTCATCTGTCTGTCTCTTTCTTTCTTTGAGGATGTGGTATGCAGAGGCATAGTGTGATCATCTCCTTGTTAAACCATTTCTGAATCTTCTGGTAATATATATAAAAGAAGGTGGCACACTGTCTTTACAATAACTGTCATTACTCATTACTGTCTAGTCCAAGACTTTAATACTTCTTTTTCCATTGAACTAATCAGAAACCTTAAATAGTTTCTTGTTATCAGCTAAATGTCTCTTCTATAATGACTGCTTTTCTTTCTTAAAATTTACTCCCATCTTGTCTCATCTTATGTTTGAGTTGGAACCCACTTTTCCATGCATAGCTCTGATCTGGACTTTCTGTCCTCTGTAGCTTTGCTTTTTCACTTTCCTTTAACAGCATCACAGTTTTCCTTCTGATTCATTTCTTCTGCAGATCTCATGCTTCTTTTCTCTCTCTCTCTCTCTCATCAACAAAACTGCTTTCTCTCTAAAGGGTCATACACTGCCTTGATCCAGGCATGCAATTCTATTTGACATTAATGGAAGTCCCATGTGCAGGTCAGAGTTTGTGATCCCTTAGGTTAGGTCAAAAACCTTAGTAATTTTCCAAATGCCACCCTAAATTAAGACCATGCTGGGAAAGCAATAAAAGCAAAAGGAGAATTGAATAGTATGGAAGAAAATAAAAGATGTACTTGCCCCCTTCACACACAAACACTCTGTGAAGAGGAAGAGAACATGAGACTAAGGCAGAAATAGCATCACTTTCTGTTATTATGAAGGAGGAGAAGGATGTCCCATATCTTCTCAATAAGAGTCAAATACTAGAGATGGGCAAAGAAGGCAGCATTCAGAATCCAGTGCAGATCAGCCTTAGGTTTAAGTAAGGATTCAGAGTTTGGGTTGGAGGCTGAATCTGGATTAGGAATGGGTTAGACACTGCTGAAATCTTGTGAACTATTGACATAAGAAATTGGCTCCAAATAGCAGAAATCTCACAAGGTTGTCCAATCTCCTGAAATTTCCACTGCCTTGAATGGTGAGAACCATGCGAGATCAGATATTTCTCTGATATTTTTCTTATAGATATTTTTGTTTATTAAATGGCCTCTTCTTCTATGGACAAATCATGCCTCCTCATTGCCAGTGTATGGTTCCACTGTTCAGGGGCATGAGGCTTCCTGAATCCTGTGCTGGAAATTCTTAGTTCTTCAGTTCCAGATGGGTTCCTTCTAGAGCAGTGTGGAGGAAGGGCTGGTGGGTGTAGTGAGAGCAATCTGAAGACAACATAAGGTTAGAGCCACAGCTACCCATATCCAACCCATTGGCAAGTTCCCATGAGGACATGCTATAGGAGCTGGGGGGGCTACTGCAGTCTAATGCAATCAGATACCATGGCACTGAATGTGCTATAAATACTAGAGAGACGAGGTGGGGGAGGCAATATCTTTGGGTGGATGGACCACTTCTGTTGGTGAAAGAGACAAGCTTTCAAGCTTACACACAGTTCTTCTTCAGATCTGGGAAAGATACTCTGAGCGTCACAGCTAAATGCCAGGTGGAACAGATTGGTTAGCATAAGTAGTTAGCGCATATTCGAAGGGACTGTTCAAGGTAGAGTGGCCCGTTCTGGAGTGCTTTATAACAGAGAGTATGGCTCTTCAGAGCAGTGGTCCTGTGCTTTTTATCTCAGCACACTTTGGGGTACTGTAATCAACGATCATCATATATATTCATTTGAAAAAAAATGTCTCTTTTCCCCCACCCATCTTTACTCCCTGGCTGCTTACTAAGAGATCTGAGATACTTCCACCGGGTTACATGTAAGCAGGACTTAACCCATCATATGCTTCATGCACAGGTCTGAGTGTAATGAAGAAAATGTTATTTGTGCTATTTCGATGACAGCACTAAAAGTCTGTTAGTGGCCCCTCCCTAATAGTCTCTCTCCCTCTCTCTCTCATATATTTTCCGTTATACAGTAATTTTTGTGTATGCAATTGTACTTTCCCAGTAAAGAAACCAGAGGAACACTCAGCTAAAAAACAGAAGACGCCAGCCCAAATCCTGGTTGCCTTGAAGCCAATGGAAAAACTCCCATTGACTTCAATGGGATCAGAATTTGGCTCACTCTGCATGCAGGTCTGAGGAGCTGGTTTCCTGAAGTAGTGGGATGTTCAATTTTGTCAATACTACTGACAGGTGATGGAGAAACGTACCGTGTTTACACAGGTAATAAAGAAGAAAGTTTGGTTAGTGTTTTTATTGAGCTTGGGCTAGCCTATTTCCAGCATCAAAAGGAGAAAAGAGAGCATTTCAGTAGATGATTTTTTGAGGCTCAAGCAAGTCTTGGTGAGTAACCATTAAACAATAGGAGTCATGCTAAGAGATGCTTTACCTGGTGTCCATTTCTAAACTATTGAGATGATGCAGGTAATGTGTATTTGTAGTAGATTTTAAATTAGTTGTCTGGTGTTCAGAGAGACAGTTAGAATTAGAACTGGACAAAAAAATTGTGTAAAAAATGCAGATTCAGTGAATTTGTCAAATTGTTTCAGTAAACCAAAACAAAACCCAAAATTCTAAAGAACTGAAACATTTTATTTAGACATTTTCAAAAGGAAATGTTTTGACTTTTTTTGGTTCAAAACAACATTTCATTTCAAAATTTCCTTCAATGTTATTTGCAAACAATGAAAATGCTCAAAATTGAAAAGAAACATTTTGCTTGCGGTCAAACAAAATGTTTTGCTTGATAGCAAATTAAATGTTTTCAATGTATTGATTCACTGGTGTTTTTTTTTTTAATTGGTTTCAGGTCAACCCAAAATAAATTAAAAAAAAGTTTTGGAATTGCCAGCAAACCAAAAAATCCATTAATCCCCCAGCTCTAATTAAAACTAATGGTTACTAGCCAGAAACCCAACTCTGCAAAAACTTATGCATGTGAGTTCAATAGGATTACACACATGAAATAATGTTACTTGTGTGTATAAATGACTATGGAATCAGAGTTCATTCCCAGAATAAAAGAAGTATGTAAGTCAAGAAACGTGGTATAGGATAAGTGGTAGAATGTTAAATATACTAGATGCAGGTAACACTTGTATACAAGAATGGGACATTATTCCTTCATGGAGGTGTTTGCTCACTGTCCAGATTAGCAGTATTCAAGAAGAACTGGAATAATCATAATGATTGGGTTTGACATAGGAACTACTGGATGAAATTTTAGTTCCAACTGGTTTCTTCTGGCTTAAAAAAATTTCTATCAATCACAGTTCATAATAGTTTGCTTGGATTCATTTTTATGAATGGACACATATACAGTGTCTGGTTAACCTCTCAGATACACTGATGTAAATTGGGAGTAACTCCATTGAATGTCAGTGATGTTACCCTTGTTAAAATGGTATGTTAACAATTTAAGGGCAATTTTTCCCTCTCCTTTGTAGTTGTAGAAGGTCTCAGATGCAACACAACTAGTGTGGCTCTACTTTGAAGGGGGTGGAATTTAGGGAGTGCTTGCAGGGGTGCTGAGGAATTTGGGAGCACAGCAAGTGTTGGAGTGAGGCAAAAGTGGGCTGGGGAAGGAGCAAGGACAGGACAATTGTATTTGTTGCTACATTGATCTACCTGATATTGCCCCTATGGGTCAGTAGAGTATGAAGCAGTGGTCACAGAACAATTCTACCACCACTCTTCCCCTAGACCCAGTGCTAATGCCAGTGCTAGGCCTGAATGAATACTGGTAGTTTTAGGATGTAGCATATCAGTTTAAAGGCAATATTGTTCCCGATATGTGATGGGCTTCCTCCACTTTTTCATATTTTCCAACTTAGAAAGCCTGAGCAGGAGTCTGAGTCCTTCAGAGTTTAATGGAACTTTTATCCACCTTCAAGCTAGAGAAGATACAATTACCAGGAGCATAAGATCACAACCAATTATAGTTTGATCACTGATGCTGTAACTGTGATGGAAAATTGTGCCCCAATACACAGTCACAGGATGAAAGAGAATTCGGAAGCCATTGAATTCTGTGCCAATAGAGGCAGGGAGTAGGAGGGGGGGGAAGAGTGGTTGATAGATGCAGTAAAAATCTGTGGAAGGTGATTAGAAAAAGAAGTTAGCTGGAGACTTTCTTTAGGGGTCTGCTGTGTATATTTGCACCGATTTCATTACTGTGCAACTCCAGCAAAATATAGGATTGACCCCAAATGAAGTTGGCCTCTGCTGAAAACTTAGCGGAAAGTTTTCTTTTGAAAATGCAGCTTTTAGCTTGACAGAATTTCTAGACCTTTTAAATATGGGGTTCCTTTATTCTTGAATCTCTTTTGCAGATTGTGCAGTCTTTCCAAAAGGATTGAACAGGTAATTTTGTTGACATTTTAGACCAAGTTTTCAAATGCACTTGACACAGGTGCTCAAATACCCCAGCGAAGGAATATTTGGAGACTTATATTAAAGTTTTACCTTGCACAGCAATTTTGAGCTGTCACAGAAGAAGCAATTCAAAACAACGGACTATTTTAACTCTTCAGAGTTAAAATGCATGAATGTGCATTGGACATAGGGTTTGTCATTAGTGTAGCATAATATGGAGATAGGATGTGCAAATGAGCTAGAAATGAAAGATAATACTGACTTTCCAGCTTTACATTACTATTGAAAGATTTTGAACAAATGGACTTTGCTATTTTGCTGACACACTGCAAAAAAAAAAAAAAAAAAAAAAAAAGGATGAATTGCACCCATGTTCTTTAGAAAACAAAACATGTCACAGCTTTCTGAAGGTTTTCATAGGTGGGTTTGGAGAAACAAAATACTTTCCATATGTAAACTGCACTTGGGTTA
The DNA here is from genome assembly GCF_011386835.1 of Chrysemys picta bellii. Classification (NCBI taxonomy): domain Eukaryota; kingdom Metazoa; phylum Chordata; order Testudines; family Emydidae; genus Chrysemys; species Chrysemys picta. The sequence goes on along the minus strand of NC_088803.1, from coordinate 42,394,809 downwards.
AACCATTTTCAAACTGTATTATGGAACAAATTCTGCCCATAGACACATACATGGTACATACATGCAGACCCTTATATTATTCAATGGAAGTGACTTGTACATCTAAGGGCAGAGTATTGCTTCACATTTAATTAAAACTATGTTTCAAACATACTTATTACTCCAAGGTGGGAAAAAGAGAGGTTTCATGAAATCTTTATTCTGTAGCTCATAGTGCAACTCATAAATTATAGTGCTACAAGGTTTTTCCAATCATAAACACGGCTCGTGCATTAGAATGAAAATGACACAATTTAACAGTGTCAGAGAGGTTTAATGGAAAAGAAAGGCCACTTTACAGTGTGTTTGGTCAGCACAGTCACAACATTTATTGTGACTCAACATAAGATATGTTCTTTTTGGGGCTGATCCAACACCCATGGAAGTCAGGGAAAAGACTCCAATGACTAGAATTGGAATTGTATCCATCCCATTGCAGGGATCCTAATTGTGCTCTACATGACACTAGAGAGCCTATTTTACATATGGTCTGCAGAGGGATCTCTTTTACTGACAGACATACTTGCATTTTCTCAGTTCCTCTTTATTGCTGGGTATTTGCATCCCAGTATATTTTAGAATTGGTGGAAAATTAAGCAACTGGTTCTCTTCCAAGTTTCATGGAAGACAAAAGGACATGGAATCACCATTGCTTTTCATCATGTTCTTAAACTGGACATTAAGAATTGTAGATGAGTTAGAGGGTGTGGCTTTGGGTCATCTAGAGTTAAGCTCTTTAGTTTATACAGATGACATCATACAACTGGCAGACCTGTTTGAATTAATGATGGTACTCTTTGCTACCTTAGAAAATTGGTGTTGTCCACTGTGGGTTACAACAAATGCAAGAAGATGCAGATCCAGCAAGGCATTAAAGCAAATGCTTAACTTTAGGCACATAAGGTTGCCCATTAAAGTCAATGGGATTGCACATATGCTTAATGAATGCGTGTGTGCCCGCACACTTTATATATACAAAATTATTATTTATATATAATATACAAAGTGCCAACTATTTTATATCTTTGGTAATCTGCAAAGTGTCTCTAGGTGATTTGCATCCAATTTCAAGCACCAATCTTGCAAACACTTATGCATATGTTTAACTTTACTCATATGAGTAGTCCTATTGACTTTAATGGTGCTACTCATATCAGTAAAGTTACTCATGTGCATATTTCCCAGTTCAGAGCCTAAAGATGCAAAAACTATGCCTTCATCTGTGCATCAAGTTGCACCAATTTTAATTTTAAAAGTTTGCCTTGACTATAAATTAATCTTTTAAGCCACAGCCTGAAACATGAATTATGGAGAAAGACTTGTTTGAGTTTCCCTTTTTTTAAACCCCTAACTTGCTACCTAATACAGCTCACAAGGCTGACCTGTATGGTAGGTCTTCTTTCTTTGAGGAAAACAAAACAATGATTTTAAGTGCCTTTGAATGTGGATTAATGTTTCATCCAAGTTGTCAGGGACTGAAGTGAAAGAGAAATCTTAGAGGACTTTAGCAGAATACTAAGTCTGAGCAGTGTCTAAAAATACTGCTGCTTGACAAAGGCATAGATTCTTTTTTAAAGTTAAAAAAAAAAGTCAAACTAGAACATTTCTCAGCATGTAGCGAGGTAAAGATATGCATTGTTGAATAGCCTGACCATACATTCAGGGAACAAAAGAGTTACGGAAGTACATGACGTTATATAAAACCAAATATTTCATTGGAGCACTATACTATGGATTCAGGAAAGCTAAGAATAAATTCTGTGAACGTGTGCAAATGTCCACTGGAACATGCATTAAAAGTATTAATAAACTTTTCTTTGGCAAAATAATTTTAAAAAGAAATGTTCAGCTTCCAAATTAATTGGATACTAATCTGCACAGAGGGAAACATCTGTTTATAGAAGCACCTCATTTTTAAAATATTTTCCTAGAGAAATTGTCATCATACAATTAGGTCTTTCTTTGTAAGAAATCATGATGAGCAAAATATTACTGATAGTTTTCATGTAATAGGATTACTGGGGGGAAAAATATCTAAACTAATTCAGACTGAGAGTGATATTGTACCATATGTAGAACATGTCTTTTAAACGGAATAAAAGAAAAAAACAGGATTTTATTTAACAGAATGAGCTTGGATAATCTAAAATAAGTAATATGGTGAAGTATGCAGTTACTGATAAAGGACACAAAAGCAAGAATGATGAAAATGTAGAAAACTTTACAACATGCATTACCAAGCCACAATGGGATATGTGATAAGCTATATTTTACTCTGCCTAATAAATTCATCATCTCAACAGTTTTGCTCTGAAAGCTTTACTGAATTATACAAGAAAACTGCCAAAGTCTACTGATCTCATGGGTAAAGGAACACTAGTAAGTATGGAGTCTTGCTGAAATTTGCTATTTTCAAATGTGGGTTGTTTTTTCACATTCTGACAATGAATTTTATCTTCATAGCCCAGAATCCACATTCTGAGGAGTTTTTAAAACCCAGGCAGAATATAGTCTAGTATCATACGTGTACCTTCCCTTCAGGCAATTTCAAATAGAAATAGAGGATATAAGAAAAGGGCCTAATCCAAAGCGCATTAAAGTCAGTGGAAGACTTGGGCTTTGGATCTGGCCCAAAATGCATAGGAGGAAGCATTAAAGGTTAAAACCTTTGGGTCTGAAGTATGTTCAAAAGAGTGAATTTCTCCCCCATGCTGTAAGGCATCACAAGGCCTAAGTGCCACCTAAATCCCACTTAAGCCCTTTGAGTGCCCATTTCACCTCTTTGTCTTGTACAGTCCCTGGGAACATTGTCTATGCTTAACAAGTAATAAGAATAAAAACAATGCAAATGTAATGATTATTTGGCAGGCAAGATAACATTTCTTCCAGCAAAACACCAGGTACGCTACTACATTATCATGTTTGTCATACACCTCTACCCCGATACAACGCTGTCCTCGGGAGACAAAAAATCTTACCGCATTATAGGTGAAACCACGTTCTATTGACTTTGCTTTGATCCGCCGGAGTGCGCAGTGCCCTTCCCCCCCCCCCCCCGGAGCGCTGCTTTACCGCGTTATATCCAAATTCGTGTTATATCGGGTCACGTTATATTGGGGTAGCGGTGTATTAATATGAAGAAAACGACAATGGCTATCACAGAATGGGTATATATGGCCCTGATCTTATTGTTAGTTGTGCATAGTGCAGGGGTCTGCCCATATGCAGCTACCCATGAGATGGAGCATGATACCAGAATACAAGCTTACTTAGAATAGGGACCTAGAGCCCGTAGCCTGAAACCTAGACCAGGAAAAAGCCTCTGAGCATTTAAAGTGACAGCTTACAATTTCAGTACAGTTTTCAATACACAATAGACAGATAGATGTATTGGATGGACAACCCTTTTATTTTTTGTATAAATCTAAACAAATGTATATGTATTTTTCCCCATCCTTCCTGAAATACAAGATGGACAGGAGTATATATCTACTTAGTGGGAGCAATGTTGTTGCTGTTTTATATGTTTGTTTGTTTAATCTCACTGAGTCTTCCAATTGCACTTTGTCTGTGAAAGAAAGCTACAGAGGGAAAAGTGCTGTATTCAGATAGATGAGGCAGATTTTACAGTGCACATTTACATGGATGTCATTTTTCATCAGTTAATTGGAGACAGTTATGCCTCGGTGTTAAGATGGGTTCATATTGATGGTAAAAATAATGACAGCATAACAAAAACGCATGACAAACTGCATTAAGAACCAATTAGAAAGTCTTACTCAGACACTATTATGAAGGAAACAAAAGACAGATCCAGACATAAATGTTCCATTTTGTTTTGGCGAGGTTGTTGTAAAGATGCCTTTTTCGCCCTCTCAAGCAGTAATTTAGCCATAGGAATGCCTGTAATGAGGCCTCACAGGGATCACTTTCTTCATAAATCTTATTACAATATTATGCTTCAGTAGGCCCTGGACATCCTAGTAGTGTGTATGTGTGTGTTTTCCTGTTGGAGACCTAGTTATGGTATGTAGGAGATGGAGGGCAGACAGTCTTTCAGGGACTTTTTCCCAGCCACTTAATCACTAATGAAATCAGGATTTATAAAAGCAGCAGCCTCTGTTCATCTTAAATCTTCTGCTAAACAATTTGGGAAGGCAAAGTAAAGTAACCAATATGTTGAGCAAGCAACGCTGTGGATGAGAGTGATAAACAGTCACGTTCAGTTATGGCAGTAATTTATAAAACCTATTGAGGAAAATGTAAAACACTTCTATGCTTGTAAAGCCATCAATCTCTTTCCCCCCAAAATATTTAGGTACTTGTTTGTTTCTCCTGGAACAGTTGGGGAACTTAGAGCGGCATATTATAGACAAGCTCTCAGCAAGGAAGCTGCGTCGGTGTTCTGTGTTATAAATGAAATAAAAGAGCTCATATGTGGTATTTAAATTGTATAGCTTACCACTAAAATTAATCAAGCCTGAACTTGATTTCTATAGTAGTTAATGTACCTGCAGAATAAACATGCATGCATCCCCCTTCCCCAATCTATCCTGAAGAATATCATGGTCGCTGTTGTGTAGGTTCATTTGATCTTAAGAGACCTAACCTGGGAGGTCCTAGCTGATGATCAATGACTTCCTGGAGAAAATGATAGTAAATGGCATTGATTACAGAGTTAAATGGGTACACATGCTGCAGCAAAAACAATTTTTGTCTAAGTAACTCACAGCGAACAACATAATTAACAAGGAGGCAGTGAACCCAGGGAAGAGTTGTCACTCTTGATCCCAGTTAAGTCAATATTTTCTACTCTTTATTGATTTGGGCTAAGGGTTGCATTAGGGTAGCTGAAGGATAAGTAAAATATTGATTGAGGGACACAGAGCATTGCCTTCAGCTGGGGATGTGAGGAGATCTAGAAAAGAGACCATTTGTAGTAAGTTGGAGATTTTTTTTATTCTATGGCTTTACTGATCATTCCCATTCCTTGCTAGCTGCTGCAAGGAAGCAAATACATCCATTTACTAACTCAGTCCAGCCCCTTCTGATGTCCCTCTAAGCTCTTGATTATTCAACTAGCTAAACGATCCCTTTTATTTACTTTATGGCTTCATCATCTAGTTTTTAAGGAGCACAATTTTTAGCGGTATGCTTGAGGGCACTTGGTGCAGAGCAGTACATGGGAAATGGGAAGTGTTCCCCAGGAAAAAATTGTAACTTTTTTTAAATTATTTAGGATTTTTCCAATTTTTCAGTGCAAAAAATGAAACCCATGTGAAAACTGAAAATTATTCAGATTTTGCTTTTTCATCCAAAAATTGGAACAATATGAAAATTTTCATACCCTCAAATTTTTGGATGAAAAAGGCCATTTTCCCATCAAAACCATTTTTCAAAAGAAAAATTCTGGCCAGCTGTATTGTAGAGTCTTGATTTTAAAAGGCTCTTTGCACATGCTCTTTTCCAGAGTGAAATTTTGAAGATGTAATTTTTTTTTCAGTCAAAAAGCTAGAGGATTTAGCTGGCTGTTGATTTGATTTGAGGGTGCCACTGACTTCAGACAGCTGACATGACTAAAGGTTTGCAACCAATGCAAAATGACCCCGATCAAAATGGTGAATGTTTTGTGGATGAAAACATTTGTGAAAAAAAAAGTACTTGCTATTTTTACCCAACCCTGACTTTTCCGTCCCTAGTTAGCACTTGTGTACCTGTCAGAAACATGGTGAGGAATATTCAGGTCAATCAATAGAGCCTAAAACTGAAATAACGTGCAGTGGTTTCTTTTTCCACTGCGTGAGGCACTCCCATCAAATTCAATATTCAGCACCAGTATCAAAAGGGAAGAATTACTACATTCTACTCATAAGGACTGCTTGCAGCAAGTGCTATAAAGTCATTTATTGTACTATGATAAATTCTTCCCTTATTGTACACTTTCACTGTAAACCCTGCTATGTGGGTTTCAGAGTAGCAGCCGTGTACTCCTGTTCTTCTTCCTGCTATGTGGGTGAGATGGAGCCTTTGTTTATGCATCTGTTATTTTGCTCTTGTCATTTTCTGTTTAATTGGAAGATTACTCACCTTCCCTCTTGAGTTGATGCCTATTCTGATTGTGACTCCTTACCATTTTCCTCCCTCCCTTAGACTCATGAAAGGAACAGAAAAAGGAATCGGGGGGAACATTAAGAGCTAGGTTCTGACATGGGCTGTTTGCCCAGGCAGGGAGATAAAAGAGAGCAAAACCCTGCAATTACCACCACCTGCAGACTGTCCGGTCCTTGGCTCTAGATGCACTGAGGTTAGGAGCGCTATGTACTTATTTACTCCTCCACCATAGCATTGGTGAGGAATGAGCAGGTGGCACAATGGCACCAGTTCCCACCATGAACCGGGCAGCAAATCTGGTGGTGCTAGGATACAGGCCAGCAGAGCAGTGGTGTACAGAGCTGGTCAAAACTCAGACTTTCTGGTTTGAAGTAAATCATGACATTTCAAAATTTGTTTTTGGTCCAAATTGGAATAAGAAGAAATAGTTTAGAAATTTCTCACAATGAGAAATTTCTGAAAAATTTCTGAAAATTTTAAAATTTTGAGATTTCTTTTTGAATTTTATTTTATTTTCATTTTTATATGGTTTTTTATTAGATTTACATTATTTGTAACATGACCCTAGTAGCAATGCTGACATGTCAGAAGATGCCCTAGTATGGCAGTTGAAATATTCTATTATTTTAGTTATTTTTATTTTATTTTTAAAATAAAGACAGCTGCTATTTAGTGCCGACTGAAGCATTTTATCATCTTTTCTAGATCAAAGTGTCACCTTCTTGTGTTGTAATGAAACAGTTTGACAATATAAAATAACAATAATGGAATATGTCAACTGTTATATTATGACATGTCAGTAGTCGTAGTACAATGAATTGCTACTACTGGCACATTATGAAATATAAAAACAACAAAATAATGGGGAAAACAAAATAAAAACAAAAGAATGGGGAAAAAATAAATTAAACATTTCCAGCCCATTCTAGTGGTGTAGGCCAGTAGCAAATTACAACGTGGGGAGCAAAGGGGGACCTGGGATGGAATTGTGGGTCAAGAACTTGATTCCCCTCCCCTAAGGTGCTGCAACAATGTGCCTTATCCATGGGATGCAATATAATCAGGCATTGCTTGTGGGAATCTCTGTGTTTTTGGGTGTGATTGGAATTTTCCGTATCTTGACTGAAATTTATTACAGAGAGGCCATGAGTTGGCGGGTAGCCTCACACAGACATATTAGAAACATTCTGGGCCAGTGCAACGTCTATTGCAACTCACAATTCTTAATAGGATCAGGCCGCTATTTCATTGTATTGTGTCACAACTATTGCTGATTAACGATTAGATTGTACTGGCTGCAGAGTTGTAAACACACACCCTTCTAATGGGAACTGGATAAACTGATTTATTAAGCCAGCTGCAAGGTCTGGACTAATTGACTAATTACGAATTTGACTGCTACTTATCTGCACTAGTGAATGAAAGAGGGGTGGGAGACAGAACTTTGGTTTGATTGTATACTACAGTGCTAGCTGGTTTGGGCTCCAGTAGCATTTTACTTGCTGTGAGGAAATGATCTATTGACACAGAGGATTCTCAGAGAAAGGAACTGCTGTTCCTCAACCTAACTCTTTAAGCTTACAGCAACCTAACTCCTTAAGTGTCAACAATAAAATGCAGCTTCCATGGATATAACTGGCATAACTCCACCTCTGTGAGAGGCGTAGCACTTAAGTCGATGTAGCTAGGTCGACGCAGTGTCAGTATAGACAGTGCATTGCTTACATCGACTGTTGCTGCCTTTCAGAAGCTGTCCCACAATGCCCCATGCTGACAGTTAAATCGGTGCAAGCATTCCTGGTGAGGACACACACTACTGACACAAGCAGTATTGTGTTGACATGCAAAAGCCGTTTAATTACTGCGGTGGCTCTAAGTCAACGTAACTCATGTCAACTTAATATTGTAGTGTAGACTTGCCTTCAGTAGCTGTCAGTCAGACATCCTCCCTTTTGGCTTTTGTTTTGTCCCTTGTTGTTCTTAATAGATAACCATTTTTGGGTTCCTATTAAATGGCTTAAATTATCTCACTGGAATATACTTAATGGCTTTACGTTACCCCCTGGGGATTAAAAGGAGTTTTTGCTGACCCAGAAGAGCTAAGCAGGAATCCTTGGCTCACCGTCTATCTGTTCCCAGCAGGAGTGAAGCAAAAACCTTAGCTTACAGCTCCCAGAGGAGGGAAAGTATAGCTTTCAACAAGCTTTACCACACGGCTTGCAGTGCCCTCTGCAACTACAGAGTGTTGGTGCCAACAATAGCTTGTGCAGGGCTGGGATATTTTGTCTGCTGGACTCTCTCCTGTTATAGTGAAACTCTATCAGGGAAGGGATTTTTCCAGGAAGAAACAATCCCCCTCCCTCACCATGATATTGGTAAGATCCAAGTCCCTGGTCTGGCTAACTTGTGTGCTCGCCACATGCCAAACAGGCAGAAAGCTGGACAGCTGGGAGATTTGTGTACGGCAGGGGTAGGCAACCTATGGCACGCGTGCCAAAGGCGGCACGCGAGCTCATTTTCAGTGGCACTCACACTGGCCCGGTCCTGGCCACCGGTCCAGGGGGCTCTGCATTTTAATTTAATTTTAAATGAAGCTTCTTAAACATTTTAAAAACCTTATTTACTTTACATACAACAAGAGTTTAGTTCTATATTATAGACTTATAGAAAGAGACCTTCTAAAAACATTAAAATGTATTACCGGCACGCAAAACCTTAAATTAGAGTGAATAAATGAAGACTCAGCACATCACTTCTGAAAGGTTGCCGACCCCTGGTGTAGGGTGTATGTCAGGGCATGGCTGGGGAAAAGGGACATGGCCAGAATGCTGCTGCATTCTGACTATGTGGCTGGTGGAATAGCCCCTTGGAAGCCATTGTAGCTGGTGGCACCCATGGCAGAACTTAGGCTGTTCTGGTGAGTTCCATGGGATAGGCCCAGGTTCAGGAAGCTGTGAAGATGGCATAAAGTTAATTTTGCACCTCACCCCTTCCAATACCAAACTGCTTTGGGTGCACATAAACCAGTCTCTAGCATTTGGCCCTATATTTTCTAGTTGATGGGCCTCTGACACTATCTTTTTACATGTAATTTGTGACTTTTTTTTTACACCCTATAACATGTAGCCGCTTTTCAGAGATTCCTGCTCCCACTGTAATAAGAACTGTAAGCCACCTTCCCTTCATAGCAGGTCCATTCACAGTTCCAAGGAGCTGGAATAGCCATAAGAAATTCTTACTCTTTAATTTTTTCCTCTCCTTTTATAAACCAAACAAATAATTCCCTCTTCTGACATATTTTGGTTTGATCCCATAATTCTTTCTATGAAACGCCGCCAACACTTCCTCATATCTATCGGAACATCAGCCCTGGGGAAAGCGTTACCTTACATCCTCCTAACACAGCTTGCTACAAGATGGCTCTCTCCACATAAAAAACTACAGCCATCATCCTTTCCTTGTTCCAGTGTTGCAAGTCAGCTTATGGTCAGGAAGTTATGTAAGTTAATTATGAGTTAAACTTTGTACTCTTTACTCTTCCATTTTTCCATACTCGCAAGAAGAATGGAATTTGTTATCAAAAATATTTTTCTTGTCTAACATTGATTTGAGTGAAATGGGGTCTTGGTGTATAGTCTGTACTTGTATCATTCTTCCTAAAATATCTTTACAGGACAGAGATCTAAATTTCATGACCCAAATCCTGAGCTCCCTAATTCTGTCTCCACTCAGGCAAACTCTCGCTGACATCAAAGACAGTTTACCTGAGTAAGAACTGAATAAAGTACTTTGGGATTTATCTATTTAATACTTTATTTGTTGATACTCTCCATATTGGACCTCAATCTACTGCATCCCTGATGTTTGTTACTGAGTAAGCTTTCCTATAGATAACTTTGTTTTCTACCTTAAAGTACATTGATACTTAACCTGCAAACCTTAATCTTGCTATCAGTCCATCAACAAATGCACACAGAATTTGCTTGTCCTCTTAGTCACACCCATTTCATATTGATTTCAGTGGAACTACTTTTGATTTGCAACAGTGTACATGAGAGAAGAATCAGGCCCACAGAGACCAGATACATTACCTACTGTATATACATACAGCTGCCCTACACCATCCCAAAGCATTTTCATTTTGGAAAAAAAGAAGCCACCCTGCTTTTTTTTAATACCGCCTAACCGTTCTCCCACCTGAGTTTCTCTGTTTATCTCTCTCCTTAGAGCTGTTCATGGATATGAAGACTTCTTTTTGCCTTGCTTTGATCATTCTTAAACTAGAATTTTCTCTGTCACTTGAAATGGGTTGACTATTTCTCTACCTGTCAGAAGACACAGACTTTAGCTACAACCAATTTGTTGCCCTTATTACTAACAGAAGGGACCACAGTCTATGTTACCAAATTAAACACAATGTTGCAGATGTTGAAGCATATGAGATGTCGGGCAACAATTCATCTCCTTCCCTCCTTCTCTCCCCCCATGTTGTCAGTGTTGGCCTCCGATTCTCTACCCTTCAAAATTAGAGACAAATAAGAATAGCAGCTGTTGTTTCTGCTGCTCTGAATAATTCATGCCAATTTAATTTCAGTTGTACAATATTATTTGCATCATATTACACATACGGAAGGACAGGTCTGATGGAGAATTCCCAGAGTTTGAAGTTTTATGGAATGCCAAAACATTTCACTAAACCAAAACAAACCCCCAAATCCTCCTGAGTGCCTTCTGAGCTGACATTCAGGTGTACGCCTCTGAAACACTGCCAGAAAAGAAAGCTCACAGAGCCTTCTGCTAACTGAGGATTTGTAATGCAGATTATTATTCTGAAACATTTTTTTAAGTACTGATTTACTGCTGGCTTGAAAGTCAGTAGATTGACAACACTAATTTAGCTTTGTGTTTATTCACAGAGGCTGGCACATCTTATCTATGCTGTAACTTCTCCACCCACTGGTCTTGCTGATACAAGTGAGGTGTCAAGAGGGGAGTGGTTGTTTCTCATTGTCCTAGAGGTCCCAACAAGGAGGTTTTAAACTGAGAATTGTTTGGGGGAGAGATTGTTTTATAGTTTATGTGTCTACGACAGTGGTGGACACCCTGCAGCCTGTGGGCTGCACGCGGCCTAGAAGGGTAATCTGCTGGCGGGCCGTCAGACAGTTTGTTTACATTTGCACGGCCGTCTGCAGCTTTCAGTGGCTGTGGTTCACCATTCCTGGCCAATGGGGGCTGCAGGAAGCGGTGCGGGCAGCAGGGACAATGAATTGCGGCCACTGGGAACTGTGGACTGCCGTGCAAATATAAACAAACTATCTGGCGGCCCGCCAGTAGATTACCCTGATGGGCCTCAGGTTGCCCACCACCGGTTATGGTGTCTAGCACATTGGGGTCCTGACCCCGACCCGGCTCTTTGGGCACTACTACAATATAAAAAAATAAACAATCTTTCCCTGTATGGTAAGTGTATGGTATCTGTTCTCAAGACAGAAGGCCAAATTTTTACTCTTATTCAAGTCAATGGCAAAACTATTTATTTCAATAGGATTAGGTATTATCCCCTAGTTTTTTACCTCACCACCTGTTTAGGAGACCGTTAGTTTTAAAATTTGAAAAGTTAGAAAATTAGTTCCAAAATTGTATAAATGTTAACAAGGCTAAAATTCAGGTCTTTTACAAAAGGACTTTGGAACTGATGAAATCTGCCCGAGTAACCATAGCAGCAGCAGAAACTGCTGATTTTTACAAAATGTTGTCCCTAAAGAAAACCTACTGAAAGGGATGGAATGTGGTTACTTAACTAAATAATTTCAGTGAGTGTTGAAAGAAGACCATTATATCATTTTTAACATGGAAATTATCTCAATCTTTTAAATACTGTGAGGGATAAAACTCAAACCAATCGAAGCTCACTCTGATATTCTTATCAGGCACCACTATTTGAGTTGGGGACCCAAGTAAAGGCAATATGCTAGGGGATCTATTTCCCTTTGATATGCACATGTAACTTATGTTAATGTTCGTAGAGGTTACACACAAAATGGACACCAAAGTCTTACCTGGAGGGAGACCCTATTGGAAGTGGGCCCTAATACAAGTATCTCCAAGTAGAAGAGAGTTGGAACTAATGCATCAGACCATAACATGGCATTGTATACTCAGTACTGTTAGACTTAAATCTCTCATGATTACATAGAGCAGTAATAAATTAAAGGGCTTCTCAGTGTTGGTGATGGAGTGAAAGGAGGACAAGAAGGAAGAATTTAGGAAGGAAATATTTAAATTAATAAGGCCTCATTTTCTGTTATAGTTGCCACAGAAGTCAGTAGGCATTTTGGGAACTAAGTACCTCTGTAAATCAGGTCCACTGCTCTTCTGATCATTCCTTAAGCATCAGGCAAGTGCTGGGCAGTTTCAGGCTTCTCTGATTCCTTGACTGTTTGTTTTGTATCTTTCTTCCTTCCCTACTTGCTGACCTAGTCCATCATATTGTATATGTCATATCCATATTGGAGATAAGGACCAAAATACACTCAACATAGGGCTGCAGTTTTAAAAGACTTTCATCTGTGCCCATAGTTTGAGCACATACGATTGTATATGTGGTTACCATAGTTGTGCTTCAAAGCCTCTGCTAATGGATGCAAATTGGCACAAGTAAATTAATCACTTAGGAGAATTTTGGGGCTGTGATAGAGTCCTTGGTGGGTTAGGTGGCTTAGTGGGTAGCACACTTAGTGCCACCTCCTGGTGGGTAGGTTTAGCAGTCCTGGCATGGTGTGGTGGGCAGATGGTTTGGGTCCCTCCTATAGTAGGGGCAGTGGTAGGGGATCCCAGGCCGACCCACTTCATCAGGCTCTAACTCAGGGTTGTAGGAGGATCAATAGCATCTAGCTCCAAAGGAGCCCTCTGACTTACCCTCCTTGGGTCACTTCCTACCATCTGCTTTTCTCTCCCAGCTTCCAGTCCAAGATAAGGTTAAAAAAAAAAAAAAAAAAAAAAAAAGGAAGAAAAGGCAGCCAAACCATCAATCCTAACCAGGTTCAGCATACAGTCTTGTTCCTTCAAGGAGGCTTTTCTAACACCCTTGTCAGGAACATTCAGGGTAGGTCTGTCCTCTTCCTTAGCCTTAGCTCCTTTCTAAGCTGTGTTGCTCCCTTTTCAATCCTTTCTCTAGTTGGAGCATGCTCTGCAGGGCTGTAGGAGCGGGGCTTTGTAGGCCCAGTACTGTCCTTTAATGCCTTCTGGCCCAGTGTGGGGTTTGTGCACCCTGTCGCAGGACCAGATTCAGATCTCACACCAGTTTTATTTGTAATGGCACTGACTTCAGTGGAGTTACGCCTCATTTACAAGGATATGAATAAGAGGAGTATCTGGGTATTAATCCTTCATCTTTACTCTTTTTATGTGGCACGCACTGAGGCTGTGCACCAGGAGCTACTTCCTAAATCAAAGCTTTGCTCTTCTCCCACCAAACTAAACCTGACCTGAGATGGCTCAGCTTCCTCCCACTTGCCTCTTCCTCTCTCCCCTTTTCAACAGACAAGCATACAGCAGCAACTGTTTTCAGTTTCAAAGCTGACATGTCAACTCCTCTGAGTCTTCTATTTCACGGAGGCCCTGCATACTTTCTTCCCTCCATCCCCTGCTACTTCCCTCCCTGTTCTCTCTTTTTTCATACAGCCTGTTGCCTCAGCCACTCTTCCCAGAGCTACCACTAATAACCCCTCAATATCATTCTTAAATTAATACTTGGAGAAAACCCAGAATGAAAGGATTAACTAATGGCTGTATAAAATTGTACTGAAAACCTTGGGATACTTTCAAGTGGCTGGAGTTCCTTAGTGCAGGTTTCACTATATTTCACTTTCTCTAAATTTCTGTTGTGACCAGTATTGGACGTTAATCACAGAATCGTAGGACTGGAAGGGACCACAAGAGGTCATCTAGTTCAGTCGCCTGCACTCAAGGAAGGACTAAGTATTATCTAGACCATCCCTGACAGGTGTTTGTCTAACCTGCTTTTAAAAACCTCCAATGACAGAGATTCCACAACCTCCCTAAGCAATTTATTCCAGTGCTTAGCTACCCTGACAGTTAGGAAGTTTTTCCTAATGTCCAACCTAAACCACCCTTGCTGCAATTTAAGCCCATTGCTTCTTGGCCTATCCTCAGAGGTTAAGGAGAACAATTTTTTTCCCTCTTCCTTGTAACAACCTTTTACATACTTGAAAAGTGTTATCATGTCCCCTCTTGGTCTTCCCTTTTCCAGACTAAACAAACCAATTTTTTTCAGTCTTCCCTCACAGGACATGTTTTGTCCAATTTGACTACATCGTTCCTGAAATATGACACCCAGAACTGGACACAATACTCCAGTTGAGGCCTAATCAGCATGGAGTAGAGTGGAAGAATTACTTCTCGTGTCTTGTTTACAACACTCCTGCTAATATATCCCAGAGCTTATTTTGCAATCGTGTTACGCTGTTGAGTCATTTAGCTTGTACTCCACTATGACCCCCAGATCCCCTTCTGCAGTACTCCTTCCAGGCAGTTATTTCCCATTTTGTATGTGGGCAACTGATTGTTCCTTCCTAAGTGGAGTATTTTGCATTTGTCCTTATTGAATTTCATCCTATTTACTTCAGACCATTTCTCCAGATTGTCAGAACATTTTGAATTTTAATCCTATCCTCCAAAGCACTTGCAACCCCTCCCAGCTTGGTATCATTCGCAAACTTTATACGTGTACTCTCTATGCCATTATCTAAATCATTGATGAAGACTCAGAATCGGACTCATAACTGATCCCTGTGGGACCCCACTTGATATGCCCTTCCAGCTTGACTGTGAACCACTGAAACTACTCTCTGGGAATGGTTTTCTAACCAGTTATTCGCCCCCTTATAGTAGCTTCATCTAGGTTGTATTTCCCTAGTTTGTTAATGAGCACTTAAATTGAGTTTCATACACTATGCAGTTCCTATTCTCCCCCAACTTTGTCTGATATGTGGGTTCAATTCTGAAAAGTGATGAGTGGAATAGAATCCAGCTCACTCTCTCTTACTTGAGCTCACTAGGGAAGAGAAAAAAAGGAATAGAAACTATTTTTCATGATATATCTGTTTTATATTCCTGCCCATCATCATTGTATCTGCCTTCCAAGTAAAATCAGTAGCAATAGTGAAGTGTACAGTGGACTTCACAGAATATCTGGCTCTTCTCACTCTTCAGGGTAAAAACTCTTATGGGGCTCTGTTGTTTGGTTTTTAGTTAGTTGCTTTGTTTACTACATGAAGTCTAAAGTTAGGTTTCTAAGTGCATATTTAGGCATCCAAATCAGTGGCCTTATTTTCAAAAATGCTAAGCACCCAACTACTATCATTGATGTCAGTGGGAGATGCTGGGTGCTCAGCATTTTTGAAAATTAGACTGCTAGTTTAGGTGTCTGAGTAACAGGGCCGGCTCCAGGCACCAGCCAAGGAAGCAGGTGCCTGGGGCGGTCAATAGAAAGGGCGGCACGTCCGGGTCTGCAGCAGCAATTCGGCGGCGGGTCCTTCAGTCCCTCTCTTCCTCTTCGGCGGCAACTCAATCACTCCGCTTCAGTCTTCGGCAGCACTTTGGCGGCAACTCAATCGCTCCATTTCAGTCTTCGGCGGCAATTCAGCGGCAACTCAATCTCTCCATTTCAGTCTTCGGCAGCAATTTGGCGGCGAGTCCTTCACTCCCTCTTTTCCTCTTCGGCAACACTTCGGTGGCAGCTCAATCGGGTTTTCTTTTTTCTCTCTTTTTTTTTTTTCGCTGCTTGGGGCGGCAAAAAAGCTGGAGCCAGCCCTGTTGAGTAAGGATTTCAGACTGAAATCTTGGACACCTATTTCTGAAAACAAGCAGAATGCACACCGGGAGCAGATTTGTTGGGTGAGAAGGTGCCATTTGTACATAGTCACTTTTCAGAGGAGAACCATCTTGAAATGAAACATATTGCCAAGTACTCACACAAAGGCTTAGTTCCTGTGTGCAAGTCCTTTTGTAGTGTACAGCAAGCAGTGCACGTTTGTCACGCGCCAGACCTAGTGTGAGCACAGGCGCATAGAGGTACAAGCAAGACTGAGCACTAAACAGGAAGTCTCCAGCACATTGTATTCCCATTTCCTTACTCTCAGGAGCACGGGGTTGTGGTGTAGGTAAACAATAGGATGAGACCTGATCTCCCTGGATAATACCCAGCATTCTAATGAGATGCTTAGCTATGTACTCCCTACCGTCTTATTCCTCCTAATACAAGTCAGGACTAAATTGGCAGCTGTGCATTATCAGTCCAGCTTACCACTTTTTTACTTTGATACATGCAGCCTTTTGTACCTGCACTGGGGAGACTCAGTCCCCAAAGGGACCGATGCCAGCCCTCTCCTCCTATCTTAAAAAAGTCCATATGTGCAAGGTCTTAGTCGGGGCTTGCTAAATCGACAGGCATCTCCAGGGTTTGCACATCTGAGTGGCACATCACCACAGAGGACTTGCAACCACTGAGTCATGAAGGAGTGCTCCGGGGGCATGAAGGAGACATCAGTATTGCTTATCAGAACTGGAGGGGATGGAGGTGGAAAAAAGATAATCTTATGACATGCACCGAAAACATCACACTTCCATTGGTAACAGACATGCTCATACATTCCTCAAGAGACACTGGGTCACATCACCTAAGGAAATACGGCATTTCTCTCCATGCTTATCTTTGATGTTACTAAGAAAACAAGCACTTGCTTCAGTTATGCCTGCCTGCCGAACTCCAGCCTAACTTCAGAGCCAATCTTTTTTTTTTTTTTTTCCCTTCTGGCATCTGGTGTATCAGACAGAAACTGATTCCAGCATAAATAAAATTTCAAATTAAAAATAATGAGCTGCATGTGTGTAACTCATCTTGTTTTTAGTTAATTGTCCCTAATTTATTCAGCCTTGCAGTTTTCCATGATTAAAGACTACAGTGTTTAACTTGTCATGGAATTCATTTGATATTGATATAAATGAGCTATAAAGCATGACTATGATTGCTTTCTGAATAATATTAATACATGTAAATTGTTCAATAAAGAATGAAATATACCTGATCTGTAGATTCCATGGTGACACTTCCAGAGTTTTAATGTGAATGAAAAATTAAAGTTAATCACAGTAGAATATATTTTCTTTAAAAGAAAGTATAACTTTCTCTGGTAATGGAGCTTATTTATAGGACTTCAGCTTGACTCAAGATGGATGGAAGTAAGTGGAGAATCTGAGAAATAAATCTCAATCAAATAAAATGAGCATAACACTAACTAGAAGAGGAGATCAGAAAGCCCAACGCTTTTCTATGCTGTTTGCAAACACAGACATATTCTGATCTCATAAACGTAAACCTCTGATTCAGGAAAGCATTTAACGATGCACTTAAAATTAGCATGTACATAAGCACCTTTCCTGAATCAGAAGAAATTCCAATGGAGTCACAACAGTTAAATTGACATGAAACTGATATAAATGAGAGGAGAATCAGGCCCAATGAGTTCTATTTTTGTCTTTGGAATTTTGGGGGGGAAGGGGAATTTATCTACTTCCTATTCTATTCTGTTGGATTAGAAAGGGAGTATTTCCTAACTACTACATGCAGTAAAATGTGTTTAGGGGATTGATGGGGAAGTAGCTGTTGTATAATCAACACATTGTTAAGAGCCTGGGGGTAAAATGTTCTTCTTAAAACTACACAAAGGATCTTGATCCTGATATTCTACTCTCCCTGTATGTGTGGAAATCAATTTATGTCAATGAGATCTACAGATCTTACAGGAGAATTTTGGCTTAAATGTCCCTGTCCATTAGAGATACATATGGATAATATGAAATCACCAGTTAAATAGGAAATAAACCAACCCACATGGTAGTTTGAAAAGTATGGATGCCCAGTACCAGGACAAAATATCCACGTGTATAAATCAAATAGGAAAAAGTCTATTTTCTACAAGGTGACTATGTTCTCATGGTTTGAAGCTTCTTGAGTCCAGCTTTATAAACAAAACAAACAAACCAAAACCCAAACTAGTCACACAAATCTTGTACAGCAATACTTACTTCTATTTTTGATGATATTCTTGCCTTTCCTCCCCAATTCTTTGCAGTTCAGAGTTCCTTGGATAATTTTCATGTGATGCAGAGTCCTATCTTTTTAAAATAAGTTACGTACATTTACTAAAATAGTATTCTTATATTAAATCAGAGTATCATAGTACAATTCTATTCTATGGCAATTTTGGACCCCTCGAATTTCAGAAATCTGCAAAAATATGAAAATTCAAATTTAGATTTTCAAATGTCAAAGCCACCTTTGTTTGGAATGGACCTATTTCAGTGGAACTGGATTCTTTCCTGAGCAAAAAATTCACAAAATGCAGTGAACTTTAACAAAGTAAGACAATTTGAAAGTTTGTAGCACAATTCAAGACAACAGCAGCATTTAAAATAAAATCTAATTTCACATTAGACGTGACTATTTGACATACCTTGGCTAAATGTATGTAATACTGAGTAATACAGAGTAACAAAGAACATTTTGATATCTGGAATCTAGTGTGCATCTCTCACACCGTCAGTAAGGATTTACTGCTCCAGGAGCTAAGCACCCACAATAACCGATGGACCTAACACACTCTTCAGGATCACGGACAAAATCCAATGTTCATTGAAGTCAGTGGGCATCAGACTGGATCCCAAGTGCATAGTTACTGTAACCTGTTTCTGTATGTAGCAATATGACATCTTGAGTTATGTTTGATGCACAAAAATCTGAATCCAAAGTGAAGCTGATTGTAGGTCCAATTTTGCTCCTAGTGAGCATACAGAGATTTATGTAATTACCCATGAAATAAAGATAATTGTAGATAATAAGGGTAAATCACTACCTACAGGAAATGTAAATCTGAGATGATATTCTGGCATATCTCCAGTTTCAAGAGAGGTCAGTGCCTCTTAAAGTGCAGCTATATAACATATTATAGTGAGAAACTTATTAAGTGGAATATTGTCTGTTGCTTTTGTTACTTCTGTCATATTTTTATAATGAGGTGCATTGGAATGAAAACGGGATCTTTCTTTCTTTGATGCTTGTCACAATTTCAGGATAACTGCACCTGTATGAACCCTCTGTGGTCCATCAAGGGTGTACGGGGAGATTTTGACAAAGCAGTAAAGTGCCTGAAACCACTATTACATATTGCTAAAAGCAGCCAAGTCAGCATGCCGTAAAGTGGCCAAGCAGCAGGCTTAGCTTAACCCAGGAAGGAGGGGAGGGGTTTTGGTGCCACAGAAAGGGCAGCTTGACCCCGCCTCCTTCCTGATAGAAATTGTATTGAAGTTGCTGATACATGCATTTTAGAAGAGCAGGATGTGCCCTCAGGAATGTATCTAACAGGGTCTCAAGCCTGCAAACTCTGGGAAAAGAACACATCTGGTTAATTAATAATCAGAAGAAAACCTCTTGCTTGACCATTGAAACTGCTTGCTTAACAAGTTTTCTTTAAGGGACATGTCATTGTGTTACTAATGTATAAAATAAGGGGGGGAAGTTTGAGTTAGTGGGACTCTTTGGGAGTTGTCCCTCCCTCTGGATGCATTTTGTGTTCCCCACCAGCAGACGGGCTGCTGCTGGGCCACTCGAGAGCCACACTCAGCTTCGGTAATTATCGAGGGTTGGGGGTGTTTTACTAACCTGTTGCGGAGTGTGTAAGTGCTTGAGATTAAGTAATGTTTAGCTTTAAGTGAAAGCACACTTGTGTTGTCCTGTTTGTGCCAGCCATCTATCAGTCAGATGGCCGTGTCTCCCCTGATTTATTTCCTGACACCACCTCGCACAGAGTTAAAGTTACTAAGAGCTTTGGGTTGAAAGAACCCCGGGTAACAAGGGCACCCACTTTAGATGTCCAGCTCTTGCCACCACTTCTCTTTAGTGGAGATCTGTGTCTCACTCACTCCTCATAGCCCCAAAAAAGCCAGAGTCTGCACTTTGCTTTCTCTCCGAGGCTGTGATCAGTGTATTGCTTGCAGTTATAAATTAACACATAGTTCCTTCTAAGGAAACTTAACACTTACTGTCCAAAATATCCATTCTTGTCTGGAATATTTTCAGTATAGTCTTTTGAACTCTCAGGTCTCGTATCTGTCACATCTGCCCCTAGAGAGGTTATATACAATCCTGGCCCACAATCATACATTAACTTGATACAACAAGGTCTTTCAAGGATATTGCTATCTGTCACAATGCTCACCCACCATGCTGCTTATAATCCACCCATTTTGATGCCACAGCAACTAATGATGACATCACAATGAGGAGGGTTATGACTTCCACTGAAGAAAAAGCACCAGAAGTGGATACATACTTAAGAAACAGAGGAACTAAACCAATATCCCTTGCTCAGGTGGATGCCACACTGGCCCCAGTGGGAGATCTGCCTGACCCCTACAATATTCTATAACTGTTTAAAATTCATGGTTTGGTAATCCATTATTAACTGACTCCATACTTATGAACATACCTTGCTAAGATATTGTCTATTGCAGTGCCCCTGAAGATCAGGCACGAGACTAGTAATGACTAGGGCTGTCAAGCCATTAAAAAAATTATCACAATTAATCATGCGATTAAAAAAATTAATTGTGATTAATCGCACTGTTAAGCAACACTAGAATAATGTTTATTTTACATATTTTTGGACGTTTACTACATTTTCAAATATATTAATTTCAATTACAACACAGAATACAAAGTGTACAGTGCTCAATTTATATTTATTTTTTATTACAAATATTTGCACAGTAAAAAAAACAGAAAAATTGTATTTTTCAATTCACCTCATAAAAGTAATGTAGTGCAATCTCTTTATCATGAAAGTTGAACTTACAAATGTAGAATTATGTACAAAAAAGAACCCGTGTTCAAAAATAAAACAATGTAAAATTTTAGAGCCTACAAGTCCGCTCAGTCCTACTTCTTGGTCAGCCAATCATTCAGACAAACAAGGTTGGTTACAATTTGTAGGAGATAATGCTGCCTGCTTCTTGTTTACAATGTCACCTTAAAGCAAGAACACATGTTCTCATGGCACTTTTGTAGCTGATGTTGCAAGACATTTATGTGCCAGATGCGCTAAAGATTCACATGTCCCTTCATGCTTCAACCACCATTCCAGAAGACATGCTTGCATGCTGATGATTGGTTCTGCTTGATAATGATCCAAAGCAGTGCAAACTGACGCATGATCATTTTCATCATCTGAGTTAGATGCCACCAGCAGAAGGTTGATTTTCTTTTTTGGTGGTTTGGGTTCTGTAGTTTCCGCATCAGAGTGTTGCTCTTTTAAGACTTCTAAAAGCATGCTCTACACCTGGTCCCTCTCAGATTTCGAAAGGCACTTCAGATTCTTAAACCTTGGGTCGAGTGCTGTAGCTATTTTTAGAAATCTCACGTCGGTACCTTCTTTGCATTTTGTGAAATCTGCTGTGAAAGTGTTCTTAAAATGAACATGTGCTGGGTCAGCATCTGAGACTGCTATAACATGAAATATATGTAGAATGCGGGTAAAACAGAGCAGTAGACATACAGTTCTCCTCCAAAGGAGTACAGTCACAAATTTAATTGATGCATTATTTTTTAACACGCATCATCAGCATGAAAGCATGTCCGCTGGAATGGTGGCAGAAGCATGAAGGGGCATACGAATGTTTAGTATATCTGGCACGTAAGTATCTTGCAACGCTGGCTACAACAGTGCCAGGTGAACACCTGTTCTCACTTTCAGGTGACACTGTAAATAAGAAGCAGGCAGCAGATTTCCCGTCAATGTAAACAAACTGGTTTGTGTTAGCGACTGGCAGAATAAGAAGTAGGACTGAGTGGACTTGTAGGCTCTAACGTTTTACACTGCTTTGCTTTTGAGAGCAATTATGTAACCAAAAAAAAAAATCTGCATTTGTAAGTTACACTTTCACAATAAAGAGCTTGCACTTCAGTACTTGAATGAGGTGAATTGAAAAATACTATTTCTTTTTTATCATTTTTCAAGTGCTTTTTTTATTAATAAAAATAATAATATAAAGTGAGCACTGCGCACTTTGTAATCTGTGTTGTAATTGAAATCAATATTGAAAATGTAGAAAAACATTCAAAAATACTTAATAAATTTCAATTGGTATTTTATTGTTATAAGTGCGATTAATCACAATTAATTCTTTAATCACAATTAATTTTTTTGAGTTAACCATGTGAGTTAACTGCAATTAATTGACAGCCCTAGTAATTACAGAAACAAAACATACAGTGAATCTCATTGTTGTTCAGGTCTATTCAGTAGGAAGATGGTTTTTGGGGTGCTTTTATCTCACAAAAAAGGGGAAACAATGTATAAAAAGGCTGGCAGGATTATGATACAGTAGAACCTCAGAGTTACGAACAGCAGAGTTATATACAGACTGGTCAACCACACAGCTCATTTGGAATGGGAAATACACAATCAGGCAGCAGCAGAGACCAAAATAAAAATAATAAAAAACAAACGAATACAGCACAATTCTGTGTTAAACATAAATTACAGGGGGAAAAAAGATTTGACAAAGTAAGGAAACTGTTTCAGTGCTTGTTTCATTTAAATTAAGATGGTTAAAAGCAGGATTTTTCTTCTGCATAGTAAAGTTTCAAAGCTGTATTAGTATTACTATTACTATAAGGCATGTTTTCTAATCCTTCAATTATTCTTTTCTGAATCTTCCCCAATTTATCAGTTTTCTTTCTGATAAATTGTGGAAACCAGAAATGGAATCAGTATTCCAGCCATGGTCACACCAGTGCCAAATACAGAGGCACAAATAACTTCTGTACTCCTACTCGAGATTCCCCTGTGTATGCATCCAAGGATCACATTAGCTCTTTTGGACACACTGTCACACTGGGAGCTCATAGTCAGCTGATTATCCACCATGACCCCCAAATCTTTGTTAGAGTCATTGCTTCCCAGGATAGCATCCCATAAGTTGCAGGTATTGCTTGTGTTCTTCATTCCTAGATGTATATATTTACATTTACCTGTATTAAAATGCATATTGTTTCCTTGCACCCAGTTCACAAAGAGATCCAGATTGCTGTGTATTAGTTACCTGTCCTCTTCATTATTTACCACTTCTTCAATTTTTGTGTCATCTACAAACTTTATGAGGGATAATGTTATGTTTTCTTCCATGTCTTTGATAAAAATGTTAAACAGTATATGGCCAAAACCAGATCCCTGCAGGACCCCACTAGAAACACATCCACTCCATTATCTTTCCTGGGATCAATGTAAGATTGACAGTCCTATAATTACTCAAGCCACCCCATTTCCCCTTTTTAAAATATTGGCACAACCTAATCCCTCTTCCAGTGTTCTAGAACTTCTCCAGTGTTCCAAGACTTATTGAAAATCAATATTAATAGTCCAGCAAGCTTCTCGGCCAGCTCTTTCAAAACTGGATGCAAGTTGGATGCAAGTTATCTGTACCTGCTGATTTAAAAATGTCAAACTTTAATAGCTGCTGTTTAACATCCTCCTGAGATACTTGTGGAATGCAAAGAGTGTATCATCATAATATGAGACTACATTGTTTTCCTTCCCACCCCAAATACAGAACAGAAATATTTATTGAACACTTCTGCCTTTTCTGGATTATTATTAACAGTTCTGCCATTTCTGTCTAGTAATTGACCAATATTATTGTCAGGATTCTTTTTGTTCCTAATAGACTTAAGAAACTCCTTCTTATTGTCCTTAATTCTGCTGGTCATAGATTTCTCCTGGTATTCCTTTGCTTCCTATATCAATTTTCTACACTACCTTGTTTCTCATTGATATTCATTACTATGAACTTCCCCTTTCTTTTATTTGTTAGAGAGACATGACTTCACTTCCCCTCTAAACAGGTTGTGGCTCGATTGTGGCTTTTTGTGTGTCTGATAACGTATTCTTAATCAATTCCCAGTTATCACTCATTTTTTTCTGATTAATTTTTTCCTTCCAGGTGATTTGGCTCCTAATTGTTTTCAGCTTTGCAAAACTGACCTTTTGAAAGCGCCAAGTATATATGTGTGTGTGTGTGTGTATCTATCTATATCTAGAGAGAGAGACTCTACTGGTTTTGATTTTGTTCTGTTTGCACATTATAAATGTGACCAACCATGATCACTTGTACCTAAGACACCATTGCTTTCTAGTTCTGTGTCATAACTATAAAGGGAAGGGTAACAGCTGTCCTGTGTACAGTACTATAAAATCCCTCCTGGCCAGAGACTCCAAAATCCTTTTTCCTGTAAAGGGTTAAGAAGCTCAGGTAACCTGGCTGGCATCTGACCCAAAGGACCAATAAGGGGACAAGATACTTTCAAACCTTGGGTGGGGGGGGAAGGCTTTTGTTTGTGCTCTTTGTTTGGGAAGTTGTTCGCTCTTGGGACTGAGAGGGACCAGACATCAATCCAGGTTCTCCACATCTTTCTAAACAAGTCTCTCATATTTCAAACTTGTAAGTAAACAGCCAGGCAAGGCGTGTTAGTTTTTATCTTTGTTTTCTCAACTTGTAAATGTACCTTTTACTAGAGTGTTTATCTCTGTTTGCTGTACTTTGAACCTGAGGCTAGAGGGGGGTCCTCTGAGCTCTTTAAGTTTGATTACCCTGTAAAGTTATTTTCCATACTGATTTTACAGAGATGATTTTTACCTTTTTTCTTTAATTAAAAGCCTTCTTTTTAAGAACCTGATTGATTTTTCCTTGTTTTTAGATCCAAGGGGTTTGTATCTTGATCCACCAGGAGTTGGTGGGAGGAAGGAGGGGGGTGGTTAATTTCTCCTTGTTTTAAGATCTAAGGGGTTTGGATCTGTATTCACCAGGGAATTGGTGAAGAGTTTCTCAAGGCTTCCCAGGGAAGGGAATCCACTTGGGAATGGTGGCAGCGGACCAGATCTAAGCTGGTAGTTAAGCTTAGAAGTTTTCATGCAGGCCCCCACATTTGTACCCTAAAGTTCAGAGTGGGGAAGCAGCCTTGACATTCTGTTTTCAGTTCCTCTTTATCTGTCAAGACTAGGTTTAATATAGAATTCCCCCTTGTTGACTGCAAGACATTTTGAGTTATGAAACTGTCATCTATAATATTTAGAAATTCTAAGGATGTTTTAGTACTGGCAGCATGAGACCTCCAGCATATGTCACTCAGATTGAAGTCCCCCATGATCACACAGCTTTTTTTCCTACATTATACATAGGTGCATAAGGAGCTGGTCATCCTATTGATTAGTGTGATTTGGTGGTCTGTTGCAGGCACCAACTAATACCCCAACTTGTGCTTTATCTGTTAGGACATTGATCCATAAGCATTCGAAATCATTTTCTTCCAAGTTATGTGAGATTTGGAAACAGGTAATGCTGTTTTTGACATAGAGTGCCACTGTCAAGGATGTGACCAGGATATGGGTGGTTGTGCCTAATGGTCAGAGCCAATGGATAGCCAGACTAAAGCACAGCCAAGCTGGAGTCAAGAATCAGGGCCAGGGGATACCCAGGAACATAGTTGAGAGCAGAGCTGAGGGTCAGAGCCAGTGATCAGAATCTGAATGTCAGAGCCAACGGTTGAGCCAGAAAGCTGGTCAGAAAGTGGAGCCACGAGTGAGGACGAGGGGTGTCAAGAGTGGAGAAGGGTAGGGGTTGAAGCAGGCAGAAGAGCAAGGAGGACAGGAGCAGAATGCAGGAGCAGGCCCAAGAAACATGAAAGAGGAAACACATTAAGCAGTCAGCGAACTCTGGCTGTTGCTGGGTTAAATAGTAGTTACCTTCATCCCCTCATAAATCAGGAAGTGCAGTTAACCAGGTAGCCCCTATTAGGATCAGCTGTGTGCTGTGTGTTGCAAGGAGACTGCCCCTGCTGTAGTTGGTTCTCTGCCAGCCACTCCCCTTCCCCTTTCCCAACTTGATCCTTCCTCAATAAGTTATAACCACTGATTTTAACATACCAGTTATGCAAATCAGCCCACCAGGTTCCAGTAATACCAATGAGAGCAAATTTAGACTCATCAATGAGCAATTCCAATTCATCTTGTTTGTTACCCTGGCTCCTAGCACTGGTGTACGGGCAATTAAAGGGTGTCTTCCATCCCTGTGCTTTGGTTCCTTTTTGTTTTCAGCATCTTGATTCTGAGCTAAATGAGTGCTCATATCTTCCCTCTTTTTACCCTCTCCTTATGTTATTTGTTTAATGGACTCCATACTACTCTAGCCAACCTGTTCCTGAGGAGATTGGTTCCCCTTCTACTGAGGTGCAGGGCATCTAAACTATACAGCCCACTCTTCCCATAGCAGGTGCACCAATGTTCCACAAAACCCAAACCCTACACCCTACACTACTTACTTAGCTTGCGGATCACTTCCAGAATCTTCTGCCTTCCTTCACTAATGGGATAGGAAGGACCAGAGAGAAGATCATTTGGACATTCTTCTTCTTCTGCATGCTTCTGAGTTCCCTGAAGTCCACTATTATCTGTGAGGTATCCTGTGATGCAGTCTCATTAATGCTGATATGAACCATCACCAATGGCTCCTTGCCCATCGACTTTAGAAGCCTAGCCAATCTTAGAATGATGTCTAGTGCCTAGGCTCTTAAAAAACAGCACACTGTACCTTGCAGAATGTTTTTATTTTATTTTTCTGAGTATGGAATCCACAATAAGGATCAGCTGTCTTCCTTGAACAGCAGGAGGAGTCGTTGTGGCTTGCTTTTTCTTACAGTTTGGGCCACGCTACCATTTGCAGGTGTGTCCCGTACAGCTCTCCATTCCTCTAAACTGGTTGGATCTTGAGAGGTATCTTCCATGGTTTACAGGTTGAGGACCTGGTATCACTTGGAAACTTTTAGTTCTGTGGAATTCCTCCTGGTTCCACAGTCTTCCTATCCTAATCTGTGAGGAATGCTAATGCATTATCTTGCCTTTGGTGATTATCACTGCTAGGCCTCCTATCTGTCCAACTCCTTGATAGCTAGCTCCTTTCTTCCTCGAACCTGGGGTACTAATGTTTCTCAAACCTGGCTTCCTAGACACTCCTCAGCTTCTCCAATTCTCAGTAGCATCTCTAGTTGCTCTTCCATATAAAGATTTTTCCTACAGCCACCAACTTGCATATTATGAACAGGAAATCTTTCCTAGTTTCAGGCAGGAAAGAAAACTTGGCACATCTGTGGCAAATTATGTACCTTGCTCCTCTTAAAGGATCATGGATCTGTGGTGGATCATTCAATTATAATACAGCTACTTCCATCAGCCACTGCTGGCTCAACCTCAACAAACTTTGGTTCAGCATGATCATAAAGATGCCTAAGATTATAAACTCCCTGTCATTTGTCTTTTAGGTCAGTAATGTAGAACAAATTCCTTCCTGTCTTTGAGCAGACAAAATAATCCAAACTCCTTCAAGTGAGGTAGCTAAATGAACTGCTGAAACTATAATATCCTGTTCAGAGCACAATCTGAACATGACATTTTCTTGTGTGTTTGTGAGTCATCAATTAGGCATCACAGAAAGGGAGAAAGGGAACACTGTTCTCTCTATTTGATAGATTTCATCTCCTGATTCAACAAGGGCTGGCATCCTCCATGGGGTTCTAATTCATGCATTAATTCCCATCCCCAAATTGTTCATTGCACTTAAATTCTCCAGTCAGCTGTGAATAACCTCTTTTTTTCATAGTACAGTCTCTCACAAATTTTAAATGACATTTTTTCTTGATGAAACCTGTCCCTTTGTTTGCTCTTTTTGTTCTCTATTGTGTAGCAAAACAAACACATCCAAAATAAAATGAAAAACACTTAACTTCCATCAGAAAAGTGGGATTTTTTTTTGCATTTCATCTTAGTTTTAAATAAGTGAACTCTGTTCCCTGTATTTCAGTGTGAAATGCACAGCACCCCTTTGCATCAAAGAAATTAAGTGAAATCATTCACAGAATTATTTTGGTTCTGATATCTATCCATTTACGTGAAGAAGCTGGTGTTTAAGAGCTTCTCAATGACAGCTGTCATGTTTATTTTCTTTCATCGCAGCAGATAGCATGACATGATGAAAAAACTAAAGCTTATACTAATGGGGAGAATAAGTCATTGTACTGTCACTTAACTAGATGCTTGTCCTGAATTCTTACATAAAATCCTGGTTCCGAAAGAAAGTCACTTTTATGCATGATTATACCAAATATTAATAAAAGAACAGGAGTACTTGTGGCACCTTAGAGACTAACAAATTTATTAGAGCATAAGCTTTCGTGGACTACATAACTATGCATCCAAAAAAGTGGGCTGTAGTCCACGAAAGCTTATGCTCTAATAAATGTGTTAGTCTCTAAGGTGCCACAAGTACTCCTGTTCTTTTTGCGGATACAGACTAACACGGCTGCTACTCTGAAACCAAATATTAATGTGTCACATTTTCTAGTTCACCTGTTTCTTACAAACACTTATTTATAATGAATACAAAGGGAACCAAATCTTATTTAATAATGTAACCCATTAGGAAAAGTTGTGTCAAAGACCAAAAACCCACTGGCTATAATTAAAATGTTGTTGAAGGAAGATCAGCTATATCTACCCACTGACAAAAGCCAAATGTAAGATACAAGGCAGAAATTTGGAAAGAGTAAACTTTATGGGTATTTTAATTCTTAAGTCTTTAAGATGTTATGAATTTGAATTTTTTTTTTCAAGGATGTAAATGAGTTCTTTTAGTTCGTTTATATAGGGCCAGATTCTGATACTGTTGAGAAGTATCTAGCTCCTGGCATAGTCCCATTGAAATCCATGGGAGTACTCCAAGAAACTGGCACTTCTCAATGTGAGTAAAGGTATCAGAGCAATGCCCTTAGTTCTTAATTTCTTATGATTTCTGAAATGTTCCATCAATGCAAACACAATGGGCACATGTACAAATTAATACATCTCTGAAATAATGGTTTAACAAGTCCTAAAAACTGTCAAATGACTCTCAAAACCTCACAAAATATTTTCTGACATATATATATACACACACATTTTCCCCCACGCCCTTTAATCTTCTCCATCTGAAAAAAAAATTGTTAAATAACCAAATTGGGCTGCCAAGACTAAATATACTGTTACCCATACTCACAATGGCATGTTTCGTACTTGTAGAAGAGAAACAAGTATTGTATTGATTCAGGGAAAACAAAAATTATTTTAAATGGAGTGTAAGATACATTTTTTAAATACAAAATTAACACTTTCTGTTTCATAAAATCCTGTCAGATTTATCATCATGGAATGGATGAACTCAGCTTCTAGGAACAGTATTCCAGAATACCTCCAACTCTTTCACACCCTCCCTTCAGCCCTGCACTGGATGAAAAGGGGAAGTTGGTTGGATATGGGATATAAATGTCAATTTAAAGTGACTAAGAACTACATTTTTATCTGGTGCCCTTATCTGCACACTAAAATTTTGCAGCTGAATCTGCTTTGTGCGTGAAAAAGACACATTGTCAAGTACACAGTGGATTACTGCATGATTCCTAGGTAGCTAGGCAAGAAACTGCCATATTTGTCAGCACAAAAGAAGGATTTGCATGTGCAAATAGATACTCTTAAAATATTGCAGATATAAATTAAGGAAACATGCTGAAAATATGGACCTAAGGATTTATAGTCCCTAACGAGATACTTAGGATTTGTTCCTGTATTTTTTACACAGGCAGAACTCCAACTAATGCTTTTAGGAATATGGAATCAGGCCTTTAGTGCTAGATTTCAGTGTGGATTACAAACTGGAAAAGCAAAATAGTTAAAAGTAAAATGGGTGAGATCTTGGCCTCATTTAAGTCAATGGCAAAACTTCCCTTGGCTTGAATGAGGCCAGCATGCGGGACGAAATCCGTCCTATAGGTCCTTTTATACCAACACATATTAGATGGATGTAAAAGTATGCCCCAATTAGATAACATTCATGTGTGTTACTATTTGCATTTCAATTAACTTTTCTTTGGCTTTGTACGTTTCACTTTTGTTCCATTGCAAATACAAATAAGATACTATTTTGGCATTTAGAAAACGTTGTGAAAGCAATACTTGATTTAAGGATTTTTGTATTGGATCCAATTTTCTCTTTACTTGCATGGGTGCAGCTCCCATTTAAACTGAAGAGGGGTACAATGGCTTGACCCCATAAAAGCAATCACAGTGACATGATAGGAGAGATCTAAAAGCTCTGAAAGAATTGATACTACCTGTCAATAATCCACTTATTAAAGTTTGGCAAGTAGGCTTTGACACAATGGAATGTAAAGTAGCGATGAAGCTTTTATGGTTTATCAAACCAATGATCTATTCTGCGGCTAATGTAAGCTTATCAACTAAAAACAATCCTTCAGTGTAATACAATCTCATTAGATGTTTTTTGTTCATTTGTTTTTAATGTAAACTTTCTTACATTACTTACTGACTTTCACTTTTTAAAATCACTACAATAAAAACTATGCCACTATAATACAAAGAGCTCAGTGTAAATTCTTAAACTCAATGCAGCACCATTCCAAAACTGAAAATCTATCTTAGCCTGACAGTCCCTTTTGTTCTTTACAGGAATTTCAAAATAATACTATGTGCTACATGCTGCAGTTCGAACCCTGGCAATATCCTCACCATGTACCAGCGAGCAATAACAATAAAAATCACAGGTTTGCACAGCAACTGAAGGCCAGATCTACTATACTTATTGTATATCCTTGCAACTTCATTGACTTCAAAGGAGTTATGCCTAGATAATACTTAGTCCTGCCTTGAGTGCAGGGGACTGGACTAGAAGACCTCTTGAGGTCCCTTCCGTCCTACAATTCTAAGATTCTATGCCAATATACACTAGCAGAGGATCTGGCTTAGAATTGTTTGTTGGTCTTGCTGAACATTTAATGTTATCAAATAGCAGTTTTTCGAGATAGAAAGTTATCGTCTTGACTCGAAAAACTGTGTTGTTGGGTTGTAGGTGGGTGTGTGTGTGAGAGAGAGAGAAAGAGAGAAAATGGCCAATTGACAAAATCATTACAGAAAAGCCCTATAGAATGTGATAAAAACCTATAACCTTTCTCTCTTTGACCAATTCTATATTATTGTTTTTATGATTTTTTGAGTGCCCACAATATTGCTTTGTGCTTTCCAAGCAAAATTTAATAGAGACTTTCCACTATAGAAGTCTGTAGTTTTGGTCTAAAAGCTATAGGAATGATCTTTTTCTCTGGGAAATTGTATACGTTTTTAGAATAATTTCTATAGAACCCTATTGATTAATCTTAATGAAATTCTATCTAGCTTAGGCATGAGGGAAACTCATGGTTTTTCCCCAAATTTTGCCAATTTTCTTAAAAAATAAAGGCTATATTGACTGGTAGAAATGATGACATTTAACCTTGGATAAAATTAACATCTGGAAAAAGTGAAAATGGTTGTTTTGCAGATCTCTTGCTCTGTGGCACAATGCAGTAAATTATGATGAGGGTGGTTTCAGCCTGAACTCAGCATTTCTTTTTATGGACCATATTCTCTTCTTGGACATACATACACAGCCTCCCATTGAAGTCACTGGGATCCATTTGCACATGCCTCAGAGAGCACACAAAAATGACAGTAAATTAAGATCTACTGGGACACAGACACAACAAAGATTTGGAATCCCTATGTAAAATCATTAGCACCCTGCCCCCCTCAGAACCTTTCTCATCAGGAGCTTCACAATGAGCTCCTTGTACACCCTCACACAATTCACCCACAGTCATTCTCTTCCTCTCCTCCTTGCCACTATCACATGGACTCTTTGTTCTTCCTTTCCCATAGTCTCAAGATCTCTAACCGCTGTTGGATGCTCTCCCAGATCAGAGCCTGGACAATGGAAGTCACATGGCTAAATCCTTATTCATTCATTTGAAAATGTCGGGTTTACCAGTAGGGTCAAATGAGGTATTTTTAAAGCTTCTGATGCCTTTGCATTTGTAAGCTCTGAGGCCTTTTTTCTGCAGCCATATTAGGAGAGCAGCACCCATGAGCCAAGAAACACAAAGTCACATCCTCACATTCCTTCTAAATTATATCAAAACAATGTAATATTGGGCTAAGGAGGTGCCCCTCCAAATAGTCCCCACCATCACCAGATAAGCAAGGAATCTCTTAAGATATTTAACGAAAACTTCATTTGATAGCATTCTGTCTGACAAGGAATCACTTATCAACAGTTTTGGGTGTGAAATCTCTACTTCTGTATTGTTCTGCTTTCATGGTCCCCACTTCTCTATTGTTTATCTGTCTGGTTTTAGGATTGTTTCTGTCTTTTGCATAATTAATTTTACAAGATTTAAATCAAAGAAGGTGGTGGGGTCTGATTGGTTAAAGAATTTCCATAATGGGCTAGGATTGGTGAAAAATACTGTTTCGTAGTACTTTCACGTAAAATGATTGGTTACAGTATAGCTAAGCAGGACTCAAGTTTCACTATATAAACTGGGGTCCAAAGGGAAGTTCTTTGGAGCCAACTCCAGGACACAGCCCCCAAATCAGAGCTGCCAGACCTCAACACCCTGCCAACTATATCATGCAGAAGCTGGAGTCCCTGGATGACCTGATCCTGACGGGCCAGCAGGGAAAGTTCATCTGCCTTATTGGGAGTGGTGAGCATTGTATACTTAGCGTGTGTATTCTGTTTTGGTGATTGTTAATAAATAGAAGTTAAGGATATTACCTTGTAAGGCTCTTCCACTGGAAAAAGGCCCTGCAACCCACAGAAGAGTATGCCCTGAGCCCTAGGAACTGGGTATGGGTGGGTACTTAAATTAACCAGATTATGCCCTGAGTCCTAGGAACAGGGTAAGGGTAGGTGCCTTTCGCCCAAAGCCTTAGCAACTGGGAAAGGATGGGGATGCCTAAATCAATCAGGTTACACCTTGAGCCATTGGAACTGGGTAAAGGTGTGTGCCCTAGCGGGTGCAGGTAGCAAACCTAGGAAATATTTATCAAGAACTTGGTGGGGGAGGGATAGCTCAGTGGTTTGAGCATTAGCCTCCTAAACCCAGGATTGGAAGTTCAATCCTTGAGGGGGTCACTTCAGGATCTGGGGCAAAATCAGTATTTCATCCTGCTAGTGAAGGCAGGGGGCTGGACTCAATGACCTTTTGAGGTCCTTTACAGTTCTAGGAGACAGGATATCTTTTCACTCCCATTGAAATCAGTGGGATTTCATTGCACTCAGCACCTCACAGGAATTCCCAACACCTTGCAGGATTGAGTCCTGATAGAACTGATCCAACAAATGCATTGCTAACGGAAACAGTGCTCACGTACAAGGCAGGGGCCATGCCACAGCTTTTATTTTTTTAATGAATTTAATATTTGTGGAAATGTCAGGTTTACTACTCTGGAGACAGGGGCTTTCTGTTTATCTGCAGATCAGGTGCAATAAAGGCAGCATTAGAGGAACTGACAACGAGTATTATTTGTGAAGTTGCTTTTTTGTGTTGTTAACACTTTGTCCACTAAGAACCAATTCCTTTAAAACAAGCCATGCACCTGATACGGTAACAGTTCCCAGTCACTGCCAACCTGGTCTGGGTTGAACTGATGACCTAGAAGTGAAAGGTTGCATGTCTTCTCATTTATAACCTTGCACATGTTGATAACATTGATCACTATTTCCAAAACAATCACCTCCATGAAAGTAAAAGATATAGCTTTAGCTCTAAGCTCCACCAGTCTGCGGAAACTTTATTGTTTCTCCTGCAATTTCTTTCAATCTGTTTTGCACATCTGCAGCACATAATCAAATTGTGAATGAGAATTTTCATTACACAACTCTATCACTACACGTCCTCTGCATCAAGTGTATTTTTTTAAAAAGCCAAATATTTTCAGTGTTCTTAGTGAAATCATGTAGTAAAGATTTTGTTTATTAGTTTTGAGATCCATTATAAATTACAGCAGGATTACTTCCAAGAGTCTTAAAATCCTGAATCCTAATGAAGGCCAACTATACTTCATAAGAGAATTAAGACATCGAAAATTACCTTTTCAGAAGCAGATTTGCAAATGTTTCTTGATGATTCCATGAAGAATTTCATAACACAGCACGTAAAATGAGCTATGAAATATTTACAAGGACACCCATTAATATATAATATTTACAAGAGAATTAATCCATGTCAAAGCACTTTATTACCTAAATCCAACACACTCGGTCAACCTATCCTGTATTAATATTTCAAACACTGCCTCTGTCTGCAGTTACCATCATGCTAAGATGAAGGCAGCTAAGTATTTGCCAAACTACTCTATTACAGAGAAAGCTAAAAATAATAGAATGCCTTTTTTCTGCATTTGTAACATTCCTGACGAAGGCTATATTGCTTGCAATGGTCTCGTCTAAGCTCCCACAGCTCCAATTTCCTCTTTTAATCTCCTATCAAGGGGGAAAAAGGTAATAGTAAATGGAAAACACTAAAAGCTGTGTATGCTAGGTCCGCATAGACCTATAGAAAAAGGAAGGAAAGGGGAACTAAAAAAAGGAAGTATGAATGCAGTGTTCCAGCCTTCATTCCTGGAAGTCAAATTGTCTTTATCTAGCCAAGAGAATCAAGCTTTCTGTTAACATACCAGAGTTAGTCTTCCCTCTGTACCTTCGGCTGGAACCATTGATTTATCTGAGCTATGCTTGGCACAAACCAGAGCAGGAGGGCAAAAAGGTGGGTCTTGAGGGAATCCTGTGCTTTAACTTATACCTTCCATCCCATGGCTACAAGAAGAAATGTTGACAGTCAGGGATTGCCAGGGCACAGAGAGAACCCTCAGGGAGCTGGATCTGATGAGGGTCCAGGATGGGTGGCTTCGTTCTTAGAGGGAACAGATTTCTTTTGTTTGGTCTCCTTTCAAGAAGCTCACATACTGCAAGCAGCCAAAGAGCAGAAATAACTAGGAAGAATGGTGGTTTGTTGTCCCTCAAAAAGAACGGAATAATTAGTTATAGGCATGAGCTGGTAGAGCTGCTCCACTGTTAGCATGTTTAGGGAGATTTGGGAGCTAGACCTCAGATTTCTTTCTAAATGATTAGCTGGTGAAAATGACTAACAAATCTGCTCTCATTTACACACATAAATCCAGAGTGATTCCACTGACCTAATCTGTGAACTCCTAGAATGAAATCCTGGCTCCATGGAAGTCTTTTATCACTGTTCTTTTGCTCTTTTGTCATTGACTTCAATGGGGCCAGAATTTCATGCTAAATTCTTATTCTCATGACCAGTTCTTAGTCATATGAATAGTCTCACTAACTTCACACTGGGAGATAAGGGACTATTCATGAGAAAAATGCTTACACATGAGTAAGGGCTTAGGGATCAGGACCCAAGTCCTTACAAGACTACCATTCAAAATACCATACTGATGTGTGCTAATTCAAACACTAGTGCGAGGAGAATAAGTTAGATAAAAAATGCAATACATATTTTTAAAACATCATTATC
This sequence comes from Chrysemys picta bellii, assembly GCF_011386835.1. Lineage (NCBI taxonomy): Eukaryota > Metazoa > Chordata > Testudines > Emydidae > Chrysemys > Chrysemys picta. The sequence continues at coordinate 42,359,063 of NC_088803.1, read as the reverse complement.
TTCAAACAAAACCCCTGAACCATCACAGTCTTTGAGGTTCTGAAGAATTCACAGAGGAGTTTATTCACTTCCAGTTTTTGGAAGGGACCACCTATGAGTGACATGACACTGCATATAAGGCTATTCCTATGCTCCCCTTGTCTCCCATTGCATGTGGAAATAGTTGCGGAAATCCCTTAGGAACACATGTTCTTGTGAGATTTCCAGCCCATTTATGTAGCTACTTAAGATTCATGTAAGCTTTGGTTAAGCATCTAGCTAGTCAAACCAAACCCAAAATTTGAAACTTCTGGGGTTCCTCCATCCTCAATGAACCTTAAAAAATGCATCACTGATTAGCAGAAAAAAACACTATTGAGTAATTAATCATTATTTCTGAAATAATCAATGTTTTTCAAAGCAAGGGCCTGTTCTTCATTGAAATCATATTATTCTTCTAAATGCAAAAGCCTAAATGCATCAGCCGTGAATGATAAAGTAACAGCAATTACTGTATAAAGATTCATTCCCTTTGTCGTTATACACTCCATGATTGTCTCTGGAGGGCTTTAGCTTTACTTTTAGTTTTGTTTTATTTTTTCAATTCAGAACTATTAATCCTTAGCAGTGATTTGTAACTCAACTCCCACATTTGGGCTTGGAGTTTAGACCTCAGTTCTATTTGTGATCTTTCATTAATAAAATGACTGATTCAGGATTATTTAATTAGATACAGGCATCTGTCACTTTAGCTTCTCAAAATACAGCACTTAAAGCATATCTTAAGACCTAAGTGCAAAGGAAGCAAAATCTATCCCTGTGTGGTTGCTTCAAGATAACAATCAGAGTAATAACTTTTGATTTTTATTTGCAGTGGGTGCTGTTACAAAGACAAGTAAAACTGGTGTATTTCACTCCTGTCAAATGTCTGTCCTTTGTGAGGGTTTGTAAGCAATGCTAGACTGATCTGTGTAACTTTTAAGAGGGGAACAGTGGGGGAATCTTAGAATCTGGCAGACTTGTACTATTTTGAACCATCTATCTAATGAATTCACAATGCACCCATCATATCTAGGAACAGTTTGATTCACTGCAATCAGTAATAGTCTGAGAGTAATTGGAGATATCCTATCTCCTAGAACTGGAAGGGACCTTGAAAGGTCATTGAGTCCAGCCCCCTGCCTTCACTAGGCAGGACTAAGTACTGATTTTGCCCCAGATCCCTAAGTGGCCTAAGGATTGAACTCACAACCCTGGATTTAGCAGGCCAATGCTCAAACCACTGAGCTATCCTTCCCCCACCCTTAGCATTTCTAAAGTCAAAACAGGGAATCTACTAGTGATATTTACATGGAGCTATTCTGGTAGATAGTCTCTTTAAAGACCATTGACACCTATGTTCTAACTGCACCTGGGGCTAGGTGGAGAGTTAGGAAGTTGCAATAGTCTCCTTGATGCCCTTTCCTAGTGTCAGAGAATCTGGCTTCAGCTTGTCACTCTGGTTACTTTATTAGGCAAATAACAGCTCTATGCCCATGCTGACCAGACCCAGATGCAAGGGGTTAGGTACAGGGTGATGCCACAATTCTAATTCATATCACACACTACACAGTTTATATACATCCTTCTTAGCTACTAACAGCTATACATCTTGCATGTAAGGACCAATTGCTTTGTGGATTGCTTAAGGCACACTTATCAGTTCAAGGTGTCCCTGACTACTTTGTTTTCTATAAACTTACTCACAATAGTTCGTTTAGTTAGGCTTTGCCTCCATTATTTACTATAAGCATATTCACACTAGTTAGTGGTTTCAGCAATTACTTGTTCAGATGTGTCTTATATAACTTGGGCTTGCTCATGTCAGCTAAATTAGCCTACAAATTGTTATTCTTGTGTGTTTATTTAACTTGCTTGGGTACTATATGCCTCCTCCTATTGTTGTCTTATTTGAACACCGTGTAGGATTTATACAGTAATTGACCTAACCTTTTGTGACAGCTGAGGATACAAATCACAGTCCTCAAAAAATAGCATCAGTTTTATTGATGAATCATGAGGTAACAACTTTAAAAAGGACAGTGGTGAAGAATTATGACCTCTGTCATCTGTGCAATTATTCAGAGACTAGTTTAACACTTTGCTCTTTGCCATTCAACTATTTACCCTCTCTATCTTTCTTATTTAAAAATGGTTTTGCCATATAAATATTGTAGGTATTAGATTTTTTTGTGCCAGTAGGAAAAACTTATCTGCCACTGACATTCCCTGACATTAGTGCTATCATTTAATGCTATTGAGGATGATTTTTTCTGGTCACTGATGATATACATAATGAAAATAAATAAGCAATTGACAGAGAACTGGGCATAACTAAGGTGTTATCCTGTGCTCACTGAAGTCAACAACAAATGCCCCATTGACTTCAAAGGTATGGGGCAGGTTTGAGTCTGATATATAATGATTAAAAATCATAGGCAAGGAACATGGAAAAATGAACAAAATAGTAAATACACCTCTACCCCGATATAATGCGACCCGATATAACATGTATTCGGATATAATGCGGTAAAGCGGTGCTCCGGGGGGAGGGCTGTGCACTCCGGTGGATCAAAGCAAGTTCGATATAACGCGGTTTCACCTATAACGCGGTAAGATTTTTTGGCTCCCGAGGACAGCATTATATTGAGGTAGAGGTGTATGTGCATTTGTAGTGGAAAAAGGCCCCATGGTGTCAGGACTTTTTCACAGACATTCTCCAGCATGGGAACAAGAGCAGGGGCATTGGATATTCAGAATAAGAGACAGAGGGGCAATAAAGTTGAAGATGGAGGGGAGAGTTGAGTGGAGAGATTCAACAAGACAGTCAGCAGAAGAAAGGGAGGAAAGAATGTTAGGAAAAATACTAATAGGCAGCCAGACATACCATAACTGGCACTTTGCCCTGATTTTCAAGGACACAATTTTGGGCACATCCACTTGGCCCATGGCACTCTGAAAGCAAGCAAGTGAGTCACATCCAACATTTTGCCATTGGATATCTAGGCTTTTGTTGTTTTTTATTGAGAATGGAGACTGAACTGTCTATTCATCCATTGATTTGACCCCTCTAAGTCAGGTTTGAGACAGAAAGGTGAGGTGGAGAGTGGGAAAACTTGAACTGCTCCTGTCTGCTTTCCCTCTCATTCATTTTCCATCACTATCAATTCAAAAATATTTCATAAGAACTAAACATCCACTTAAACAAGCCAAGCAGATTATGGAATGGTAAAATAATGACATCATATGCCAATGCAAACCAGCACAAATTAAATATTGGTAGAAGGTTTATAAAAAGACCAAATGTACACCCAAAAGACAACTGGAATCACTGAAAGAATCCCCCTTGACTTCAGTGTGTTTTGAAGCAGGCTTGTGTTTTTCTATGAAGGCACTATTATGGCTTCTGACTTAGTTTAGTTTTGGAGCTATAAGAATAGAAGAAATTTTACAGGGGTCTGCAGCTATGACTTGTGCTACATTTGAAAGTCGCAAATGAAAATTCATTGTAAATTTTGCCATTTTATGTGGGAAATTAATGGCAAAATATTCCCTATTATTACATAGTAGCAACAAACAAGTCCAAGTAGAAGTTTCTATTCTGCTATTAACCGAGAATTTGCATCATGACATTAATTTATCATTTCATGTTAAGATACTTAGGGCACTTTATATCACATTTTAAGAAAAGATCCAGTTAACATTGGTGGTGTTTACTCTTCAGTGGTGAATAAACCACTGATTAGTAAAAATGTTCATATTCTGCTCTACCAGAATTCAAACCACTCAGATACTGATGGAAACAAGTCTACAGCAAAGGGAGCAAAAGAGCAATTCTGGATTCTTTCGTTAATGATGACAGGTAACTTCTCCTCTCCACTCTGTATGGCAAATTTTCCTTCAAAGATATCCTGTTCTCTACGTGATGGCAAATCAGGGAAGGGAAGTTATCTCTAAATATTTCAAAGTGGATGTTCCCTAATAAAAGAGCAGTAGATTAGTGGTTTAGCAGACTCATCAAATTTAGAAAGCATTCCTTATGATTAGGGCCAAATTTTCAGTCTTGGCTTTTATTCTTCCACAAAAATATCTGAATGTGCACTCAGAGTCCACATATGTGTATGTAGAGTGGATAGTCATGTAGTATTTTCACTTGCAAGAATGGACTTCACAGTTGACTACATGCACATAATTTACTTGCACTTAATTTATATGATCTAGGCTCAGTTCAAGAACATATTGAAGCAAAGGCTAACTTTAAGCAAGCGAACCATTGACTTTAATCTAAAGGCAGAATCCTGCTGTTATTGAAGTGAAAGGCAAACTTCCCACAGACTCCAATTATGCAAGACAGGGTTTTAATTAAACATACAATGCATTCGAAGAAGTGGGTTTTTTACCCATGAAAGCGTATGCCCAAATAAGTCTTTAAGGTGCCACTGGACTCCTCGTTGTTTTTGTGGATACAGACTAACACGGCTACCCCCTGATACTTGATACAATACAGTGACAACACAGACTACATATGAGAACTGCTGAAGGACCATTCTTAAAGCAATGCAATATTTCCTTTCTTCCCTCAATCGGATCACAAGGGTTTCCTTCCAAAGAACTAGTAAATCTCTCAAAAGACTTGCTGACAAGATTTTATTTTCTCAGCCCACTTGGAATTGTGACTCCTGATACACTGATTTCAGCTCGTATTGATTGCTTAATGTCATAGTTATAGCTTTCTCTGGGTGAAGGAGTATAATCTCTTTGTTTCTTCTTTCATTTCTTTTGCTGTTCACTTGAAATGTTTTTCACATTAAGATCTTTTCCGTTTCCCCTTTGCAAACCTCCATCCAGCTCTCCAGAAACTGCTGGTACAGCAGTTTGGGCTCAGTTTTAATTTCCTTTCCAGTTATTCTGTTTGCAATTTCTGGTAATGTGAAGTATAACAATAGAGAAACAGGGTCAGCCCATGGTTAGCAAACCTGCAGGCAGCAGTGGGACAGAAAATGGCCACATTGATTCCAGACCACCTATCCCTTATGCAGATGATAATCCCTAGACCCTCACAAGTACGTCTACACTGTGTTTTAAAACCCATGGCAGTGAATCTCAAACACGGGGGCTCCAGACTTGGGCTCACAGGGCTTGTGCTGAGGAACTAAAAACAAATCAGAGTAGATATTGCAGCTCACTTGGATCTCAGGCTCTGAAGCCCACCCTTCCCCTGGGCTTCAGAGCCCAAGCTGTAACATTTACACTACTGTTTTTTAGCGCCATAGCACCTGATTCTGAAGACCTGGGTTCTGAGACTCACTGCTGAGAGTTTTAACATACCCCATGTCGGGGACAGCAGAGGGATAAAAGATCAGTGAGTAAGGCATATGCTCCCTGACCCGGTGATGAATTATGCATGTCTTTTGTACATATTATTAATATTCGTGTTCAGAACACATTCTTAGGGACTGTCTATGGGGCTGTTGTTAGCTTGAATACAGGCATATATTAAGGGTCAGTTTGCGTAATGAGTACACAGCCCAGAGTAAGGGGCCACATACTCCCGAGGAAGCTCCAGGAGGAAATGTGGCTGAGGGCCTTTCATCCCATGAGGACATTGTTCATCTGTTTGATTGGTACAACATGCTAACTTCTCCTCAGCTAATCAGCTCTTCTGGTTGGTGCAAAGTGTGGACAGGGACATGTTCTTATCTTCTCCCCACCCACTTTGAAGTGCCCTGAGCTCAAGGAGGCAGACCTTGCACTAACTGAAGGAAAACTAAGATATGTTTATGCTGGCAGCCTATCCACAGGATTCTTAAAGAAAGGCACCTTTCACTGTTCCCCTACCTTTGCACTTGCACAAAGACCAGAAACCATGGAACACTAACAGTGCTTTTTGCCACCATTCCATCTTGCCAGCCTTGTCAGAACTCACTGCATACATTTTAATAGAAGTTCTGCTATCTAATATGCAATCCCCCACACGTTTTCCATCTAAAACTCCATTCAAAATGCTCCTGCATATATAGTCATGAACTGATCTCTCAACTGTGATCAAGTTACATGTGTTCATCAAAAGAAAAACCTTTCCTTTGTTTCTACATGAGCCAAAACAAAACATAAAACCCTTTATAAAATGTTTTATGAAGTTCTGTAATAAGATTTTTCAAGAGGCGGTGGAGTTATAAAAAAGCATTCTAATCTTCTAAGAGTTTGGGTTACATCATTATTCTGAATGTTTCCTGTTGCATATTTTAGCTCTGAAAGAAAATAATACTCTCCATTTTAACAGATTGTAAGCTTTTGCAGGAACAAAGTTTTTGATGTACTTCTCAACAATGAAATGTCTTTTTGGCAAGAGAATTACTATTCTCCTGAAAAATATATATATATATATTTAATGATAAACACTCCCAAGACTTCTGGAACAATGAAACAGCAAGAGCTTCTTTGAATCTTATTATATCACAATTCACCCACTCAGAAAGAGGTGAATCAACAGTTTCATTTCAAATGTGTTTTTCTCTCAAAGCTTTCATTATAACATAGTTCTCTCCTTTTCTGTGTCGATTACCTAACACAAGTCAGAGGAGCCTGTGCACTGCCTGCAGCATAAAATAAGCCGCATTTCATGCCAAAAGGATTCTAGTTTGTCTAGGTATTTATACCACACTCATCACTCTAGTAATTTCTTATGCTACCACAGATTTATACTATCACGTCTGAAGTTTTGGTTTTGAAGAATGACACCCTCCTTGTAATACAGTACAGACAATAAGTTTTAGTGCTAAAAATAGATACAATTTAAATATGTAGTTTCCAAACAATGTAACATCATTTAAAACTTATGAGATAATGCAAATCATGATAATGTTCTCTGTTAGGCTGCTCCGGAGAAAGAGAGAGAATAGAAAATACATGTTAACTTTTAATTAAAGATATGATGCATATGGCTACATTTAAGGATAAAAACTGATAGCTTTGCCCCAAAACACAATTAGATAATACTCTATTATTAATTGCTTCCCTGTCTGCTCATCTGTATTTGATCCTTTTACTGAATTCCTCAGTATTTGTTTTTCTCTTGATTCTGTGTATGTTCACAGTGGTCCTTTGAAGTCTTGTGGGTGTTGTCTATTTGTCAGTAAGCTTTATGAACTAAATTTGCTCCTGTTGTAACTGCAATGGAGTAAAATTCAATTCAGTTCCACTGGAGACAATGGAATTAAATTTGAGATTAATTTTGTGCCACATTTTGAGCAAATTACATGTTTAAAATAAAACATGTTAATTCTCCTTGTCCTTGGCTTTAGCTAAATCTTCAGAATCTTGAAACAAAACCCAAGATAGCACCATTGTGAAAAAACATCAGCTGTAACTGCAACTCTACAGTTTTCATCTCAGGTCACTGATTTCATGTAAAATTTACTTGTAACTTTGAGTTTGCAAATTGGAATTTAACTATCATCTAAAATGCCCCAGAGTCTGTTCGCACAGTTGGTTGCAAGAAACGCTGTAGTAAATCCAGGCATCTATGAAAGGACACGTTAAAAACCAGCAATGGATATATGCACATTTCATTCTCTTCGACGTCTCCTGGTTTCTTAATAAAATAAAATAAATAAATAAATAAATACATTGCTTTTTTGTAGTTTTCAGGGCCTTATTTAGAGTGACTATAGTTCCTAAATCTGCTGGAGTTCAAATCTGTCCTGGCGGAATCCTTTATGGATGGATGTCATGTTAAAGGGAAAAGGTAAATATGTTAATGTAGAGTAACTCTATCAGAGTGAGCAAGTTACTTTGGAATTACGCTGGTGTATTTGAAAGAAGAATCTGGCTCAAGGAGTGTGGACTTAGAAGTGGAAGGAAAGGGGAAACCAAGAAAAGGCTATGAGGACCCTGGCTGAAATGGATGGAGAAGAATCTGATATGCATATTAGAGATGAACCCTGGAACTGAATATCTGTGAAGTCAGGAAAAGTTTGGATCTGGATAATTTGGACGTATAAATGTTCATTACATAGGGATTTGTTCTTTCATACAATCTTCACACCTCTTCCTCCTGCCATATTTTAACGGGAACAAATACACATATTGGTAAACATTCTGGATGTGCTGCACTTCTACTCATCCTGTGAATGAATCTGCCTCACATTTTTGGAACAATAGAAAGATGCCCTTATAAATACTTCATAAAAGTTTTCTTCCCCACGGACAAGCATTTGTTTTTAATCATAGTCTATTGATATTTTTCCTTCACAAGAACCCCATAAGGCAGTTTCCATGATTGCTAAGCACAGTGATAGCTTGCGGAAAGATTGTTTCTTTTCACTTGCCTTGTCACTCTTCTATTATGATGCTTAATTAAATTAGCAGTTATGTCATTTTATAATGGGGGAAAGAAAACACATTTGGAATTTTAAAAGGGCTGCCCAGTGATTGTCCAGAAAACAGTTGAACAATCTGTAGTTAATTGAATGTATTGAATTTGCTCCACATTGCAATCAGTGCATTATTGTCATTATCCTAGAACATTATTCTGCTCATGAAAGGTACTTAACCATCCAGAATCTCTTGGCATTGCCTATGCCAGAAATATACCTACATTTATGCCAAGAGACATAGTGGCTGGTGCAGCCCACGAGGAATTATTATATTTAATTGTTGCTCAGTCTGTGCTATCACTAGCCATAGTAACTATATTGAATTATATAACTGATGTAAAATAACTTGTTTCCATCATTTTTTGTTAAAGTATTATCCTTCCTCATCTACTTTCAATTAATCACTGCCAACTAGAAGGCTTCCTGGACAAGAAGAAAAAATGATTGACTATTACCTACATTAATATACAGTGATAATGCTGCTATGAATCATCTAATAGTGTGACCTCTAACTTTTACAGTGACATAGATATCAAAGTCTTTGGCATAGCTATTACATATGCCTATGACCCAGAGCGTGCTTTGTGGATTAATTGAAATACATAACTCTTTAAATACTTCTGTGCCAATCTATTTAAGGGATTGAACTACAAGGGCAGGATCCCCAGATCCAATTGCATATCTTGAGATCAGTGAAGTTGGACCTGCTCATCAGTCTATTATATAATTTCAAGAGGCCATGAAGCATGAATGGTGACTGTCCAAGGATCATAGCCTCATAGTGTGAAAGTTATTAGTGACCCCCCCGCCCCGTTAACAGAGTAGCCGTTATGTCAGCCAGCGGCCATTAGGGGGAAGCAGACACTTTAAGGACACAGTAGCCTGAACTTTTCAACTGTCTTCCCTTCAAGGCCTTAAGGTAGTTGGAGCTGGTCCCAAGCCGGTTTTCACTGACCAGATAGCAAAAGCACGGGGCTGACCACCACCAATCAAGTGTTAACACTGCAAAGACCTTGGTCTGAATGTGTATAAATGATCTGTAAAATGTGTGTGAGACAGAGTTTTTGTACTAAGGTGCAAAGCTCTCCTTTCTTCTGCAGAATAAAGCAACTCTTCCTTATCCCTGTCTGGCTGTTATTGGCTCTCAGCTAGGTGGACCCGATATTTCGGTAACAGTTTCTGGCGACCCCAGATGGGACCCTCCTAGCTCGGACATTGGACTCCGGACGGCTGCGGCGAACTGGGAACGGCGCCAACGGGGTGTTTCGCCCCTTTTCTCTGCTTCACCGCGGCCCCCGGGGTTCGTGCTCCGATAAGGTGAGTCCTAATAGGATAAGGAGACACTATCTGGTTCTGGTCTGGTTAACCGGTTTATGAATTTCTGTCTTATACATTGGGTGTTAGGTGTGTATTGGTAGAAATTCCTGTAATAGGATCCTATTAGACCATAATTCCTTCTGTTCTCTGTGTAATTCTCTGTTAGAGTGTCAGCAGGCAGATAGGTGGGTCTCTGTTTAGACCATAATTCCCTCTGTTCTCTGTGTAATTCTCTGTTAGAGTGTCAGCAGGCAGATAGGTGGGTCTCTGTTTAGGCCATAATTCCCTCTGTTCTCTGTGTAATTCTATTTTAAGAGTGTCAGCAGGCAGATGGGTGGGTCTCTGGTAAAACCCTCTAAGGATAGTCCTTTGGATTATATGTTAAGCAAATGGCCCTTACCCGGTGTTCAAAAAGGGATGTCAAGGAAGCGTTTTTTACAACTTTGCACCAAGGACTGGCCAGCCTTGGGGACTGCGTGGCCCGAGTATGGCTCCTTTGATATTCCTACCCATTTAACCCCCTTACGCCTGACATTGGAAAACCAAGCGCCGGGGCAAATGGACTATTGGTTTTTGTGGGACGATGAGGCCCATCGTCGCATGAAGAAGGTACAGGTTCAAGCCCCTCTATTCCCGAAAGCTTCTGTCCCTCATGAGGCTGATTATTTGGAGGATATCCCCCCCATATATTGCTCTAGACCACGCCCATCCCCGGCGGCAGCATTACCAATTAGGGGGGACCCGGTACCCTCCTCAACGGAGACCAGGACAGCAGGTCTACCGAGACAGATATTACCAATAAAGACTGAGGACACCACAATGCAGGCAAGCAAATCAGCTAGTGGAGCCACCAGCAGTGGGTACACTACCTCCCTGTCTGTTCCCAGCCTTAGTCCGTCCCATACAAGGAAGGGGGCACTTTATGGGGACGAGGTAATTAATGTCCAAGCACCCCTCCGGACCATCCCAGTCCCTACAACGGATGGGAATGTTGTAGACCGTTATGTTCATGTCCCCTTTACCACTGCTGACCTTATGAACTGGCAAACCACTACACCTCGCCTTAGGGACGACCCGGACGTCGTTCACAGGCGATTCCGTGCCATTTTCCAGTCTCATAGTCCTGATTGGCAAGACGTGGGCCAACTTTTAGATTGCTTATTGCGCACGGAAGAGAAAGAGCGGGTACTGAGGGGGGCCCGGGAGGCTGCAGAGGCTGCCAACGACGGTCGCAATTTTATAAGGCTCGCCAATCCGCCCCATTGGAACCCGAATGATTTGACCCAACAAGCAGATCTGAAGAAATTCCTAGATTATATTTTGACAGGCATAAAACAAGCGGGAGAAAGAACTTTAGATTGGACAAAAGTTCATAATACTGTGCAAGGGAAAGAAGAACACCCTTCTGACTTTTATGAGAGACTTTGTAAAGCATTTTGTATCCATACTAATATAGATCCCAAGGCCATGGACACACAGTCCACGGTCAGGCTTATTTTTATTTCCCAGTCAGCCCCGGACATCAAGAAGCGGTTGCAGCAGCTTGAGGGTGCTGAAGGAAAATCCCTGGAGGAACTGGTAAGCGTGGCCACCCGAGTATATCATACAAGGGAAAAAGTTCAAGAGACCAAACAGGTGAGGATGCTAGCAGCCCTTGTAAACACTGGAAATGAAAAACAGGGAGGGAGACAGGGACCCCCCAAGTGGCAACCAAAATCAGATTATGGGGGGAACCCGAGACATGCCAATGATATATGTAACTACTGTAAGCAGCTTGGCCACTGGAAGAGAGAGTGTCCGAACAGACCTACTGGACGACAACCCCGTCGCCCAGACCGACCTCAACAACAGATGGCTGTGACAAGAACAGACGCTGTTGCTAATGAGGAATGACGGCAACCAGGGGGTCCTCTTGTCACCTATTCAAATGATTTTACCACTTATGTTTGTTCCTCCACAGACCCCCAGGTTCGCCTAACATTGGGAGGAACCACCTATTCTTGTCTTTTGGATTCAGGGGCTGCACTTTCTACTGTTACTGCCAAGCCGGAGAGAGGAAGCCTTACAGATAAGAGCATTCCGGTAATGGGTATAGGCGGGAAGCCATTTGACTGTTCTGTATTACAGGAGGCTGCTGTAGAAATCTCTGGTGTCTCCTCCTCCCATGCCTTTCTGCTAGCCCCGGATTCCCCAGTTAACCTCTTAGGCAGAGATCTGTTGTGTAAACTACGTGCTCAGATTTTCTTTTCAGATGACAAAATCATTCTTCGGTTGCCTCAAACCCAACTTCCCCAGCTGTGTGCTGTTCTAACCCAAGTTTCAAAGGACCCGATCCTGCCTGCGGACCAAATCTTACCCGAGCGACTCAGACAGGAGGTAAACATCTCCCTGTGGGGCACTTCAAGGGCAGACTTGGGGACTCTCCAGACAGAGCCAGTGCGTATAACCCTGAAGCCAGGCATTGAAATTCCTCGGATTCGTCAGTATCCCATCCCCCAAGAAGCTCTGCTTGGCCTCCGGAGTCTTATCACCACATTCCTACGGTTGGGAGTGCTGGTTCACACCAAGTCTCCTTTCAATACTCCCATCCTGCCAGTAAAAAAACCTGACATGGACTCAGAGGGAAAACCGGTATACCGATTTGTCCAGGACTTACGTGCAGTAAATAAGGTTGTCCAAGCTAGACACAATGTGGTACCAAACCCTCACACAATCCTGACTGCCATTCCAGCAGGTACTGCTTGTTATTCAGTAATAGACTTGTGTAATGCTTTTTTTAGTATTCCTCTAGATAAGGACAGCTGGGATATCTTTGCATTTACATGGACGGACCCAGAAACTAGGAGAGCAGAACAACTGACCTGGACTCGGCTCCCGCAAGGATATGTTGAGTCCCCGACTATTTTTTCCTCTATCCTGACACGTGACTTAGCTGATATCAGCCTACCGGGTGGGTCTACATATCTCTTGTATGTGGATGACGTCCTGGTTTGTTCTCCGGATCAGGTAACATGTGAAACAGACACTATTTACTTGCTAAATTGCTTGGCAGACAAGGGACATAAAGTATCTCCTTCTAAGTTGCAGTTTGCCAAAGACAAGGTAACTTATCTTGGTCATGTACTCACCCCTGGGTATCGAGCGTTATCTAGTACCCGTATTCAGTCAATTCTTAACATTCCCCGACCAGAAACAAAACGCGAAATGCGGGGATTTTTAGGCCTGGCAGGATTCTGCCGTTCCTGGATTCCAGGTTTTGGGGAGATGGCAAAACCCCTCTTTGAACAGATCACCCATGATGCTGAGGAGCCCCTTCACTGGGATTCTGGGGCCATCAAAGCCTTCCAGGGAATTAAAACAGCTTTGGTCTCAGCCCCAGCCCTTGGACTCCCTGATTATCGCAAACCCTTTGTTCTCTATGTACATGAGCGACTTGGGGTGGCCTCTGGTGTCCTTACTCAGGCTTTTGGACCCAGAGAACGACCTGTGGCCTATTTCTCCAAAAAATTGGATGCTGTGGCACAGGGCTTTCCTGGCTGTCTCCGAGCAGTGGTTGCTGCTGGTCTCCTGGTACCCCAAGCGGAAAAGATTACCTTGGGCCATCCACTGACCTTACGGACCCCTCATGCAGCTCAACAATTGTTGGTCCAAAAGGGCACGCAACATTTGACCTCTCAAAGATTAACGCATTTGGAAGTTTCTTTATTGTCCAGGACCAATTTAAAAATTGAACAGTGCCATACCTTGAACCCTGCAACCCTTTTACCGTTCCCGGACTATGATTATGAGCCCTCACATGATTGCCTTCAGATAGTGCAACATCAAGAAAAACCTCGAGTAGACCTTTCAGATGTGCCCATTCAAAATGCTGAACTGGAACTGTATACTGATGGTTCAGCACGGGTCATGGAGGGCCAACGGGTATCTGGGTTTGCAGTAACTACTCAGTTTGATGTATTACAGTCTGCTCCCCTGGGACCTTCCACCTCAGCTCAGGCAGCAGAATTGATAGCCCTCACCCGAGCATGTGAGTTGGCAGCAGGTCAGTCGGTGAACATATATACTGACTCGAAATATGCCTTTGGTGTTTGCCATGCCACAGGCCAACTGTGGGCAGAGCGTGGCTTTATTACCTCCAGTGGCACTAAGGTGGCCCATGGGCCCTTGATCCTGAAATTATTGGAAGCCATACATCTGCCATCTGAGATTGCCATCGTCCATGTTCGGGCTCATCAGAAGGGAAACGATCCCACCGTTAATGGGAATCGGTTGGCTGATTCAGCTTCAAAAGCAGCCTCCCTACAGCCATATGTTACCAACCAGATGGTACTCACATCCTCCACCCCGCCAACTCCAGTCCCAGCCCCTTTTACCCCTGAGCCATCAGAGGTCGAGCGTTGGAAAAGCATGGGGGCCACCAAAACCCGAGGGGGGGAATGGCAACTGCCAGATGGAAGAAGAGCATTGCCCCGAGCTGCTCTACGGCCTGCCCTATTTAAATTACACCAGGAAACCCACGGTGGTGCAGAGGCCATGGCAGCTACTGTGAATAGACTTTGGTATGCTCCTGGAGTATTCCAGGAAGCTAAACGAGTCCTTGCCACTTGTGACATCTGTGTGAAATTCAATCCAAGGGGGGAACCTAAAGGCCCCCCTGGAGCCAGGTTATGGGCATACACACCCTTCGAGCGACTTCAAATTGACTACTCAGAAATGCCTAAATGCCAGGGCTACAAGTACCTCCTTGTAATCGTGTGTCAACTGACTGGATGGACTGAAGCATTCCCGACTAGACGAGCAACTGCCGTGGAAGTGGGAAAGACCTTATTAAACCATGTCATTCCTAGGTTTGGCCCCCCTAGGTCTATTGACTCTGATCAAGGGACTCATTTTACTGCCCAGATTATTCAAAACATTGCAAAAGCCCTAGGTATTGACTGGCTTCTACACACCCCTTGGAGACCACCATCTTCAGGACAAGTGGAAAGGATGAACCAGACTTTAAAACTTAAACTTTCTAAGCTGTGTGCTCAAACTGGGTTAAAATGGCTTCAGGCTCTGCCTTTGGCCCTCTTGGCAGTTCGAACTGCCCCTAGAGGCCGGCTCCGTCTCTCTCCCTTTGAACTTTTATTTGGCAGGCCATACACCGGATTTGCTGATCCAGGATTTGTAACTGATTTAGCCACTTGGGGTGACGAGGAACTAACCAAATATGTTGTTTCCCTTCAAACCACTCTCAAATCTCTCCACAGGTATGCGGCTCAATTTCAGTCCCTACCCGCTGATGTTCCTGCCCACCGGATCGCTCCAGGAGACTGGGTCTATGTGAAAGAGTGGAAACACGAGCCTCTCCAACCCCGGTGGGCGGGCCCTTTCCAAGTCCTTCTTACCTCTCACACTGCTGTTCGAGTGAGAGAGCGAGACACTTGGATACACCACACCCGAGTCAAGCTAGCCCCTAGGACGGGGCCAGAAGCAGACGACTTCGGACCTCGAGGGAGCACCGCCAGCTCTTCCCACCGCGACCCGGAAGAGCCAGAAGCAGACGATACCTGGAAAGCTGAACCTCTTGAGGGACTAAAGCTTCTGTTCCGGCGAACAAAATCCTAAGACTTTATAACTATGGGTTCTCAGACGGTGCTGCAGTGGCTATTGCTTTTGGGTTTGCCCCTTGTACAAGCTAATCCACACCCAGCCGCTAAATCTCTTCAGCAAATAGCCACATTGGGACACTTATCTGATTGTTGGCTGTGTCACAAAACCCGCTCTGAGGAAGGAATAGGATTGTGGGCTGTACCAGCAAATCTTTCTGAAGTACTCTCCTTACAGGTAGAACGGAAAACTGAATGGGCATGGATTGGGGAATATCAATATGACAAATATGGGAGAAGGTCTGAGGTTTGGCATTATTATTGGGCAGCTAAGGGGGTCCCTCTTTTTGAAGTTCTTGGGATCGGGTATAAAATGCCCCTTTGTTTGGAGAATGCTGAAGGAAGGGGGAGGGAAGTGGGCTACCTTCCCCTGGAGGCCTGTGATCAAATCCTTCGGTTTGAGGTCAGAAATGGAACCTTTTACCCTTTAAATACCCCTGAGAATGCCCAAAAACCCCATTGTCTCCTACACATGGCCATTACTGTGAGACCAACAGGCTTTTGTTATCAAGGGCAGTGGTTTCCCTCATTCCTCCCGTTAGGCCCCATAAATAAGACACATATGTATTATATAGATATTTACTCTGGCATTCTGTTGCCCCACACATCCCTTGAAAGGATGTCTAGATGCCCGGAGCCTATGGGATCACTTGCAAGTTTTACAGCTAACATATTTAAGGTTACGTATTGTGGAGCCATTTTAAACACTACCCATGCCCTAGGAAACTTAAATGTTTCCCATTGGAGGTGCCAGGACCGGCTAGTGAGTAACTCCGGGAGCTGGGATAGAAGGGTGACCTGGCGCCATCGAGTTGCAGGTAATACCCTTACCCTCTATTTAGAGACCCCTGGCTTGTATTTTATCTGTGGCCACAATGTCTATAAAGCTCTTCCTCCAGGTTGGCAAGGTCGGTGCGGTGTAGCCCGGGTGTTACCAGATGTCCAAGTAAACGACACATTGGATGCCAGCCAGATTCTTAATCTGGGCAGCTATGCCCATAAGTTTTTGACACCCCCCCTTATAAGGACTCGAGCGAAACGTGCCAACAATCCCCTAGTAGTCAGGCAAACGGGGTTTCACTCCTTTGTTCGTGCGCTCATTCCTGGGTTGGGGGTAGCCGAGCTAGAAAAAGCAGTAGTAAATATTTCTGCAGAATTAGAAAAAATAGCCAATGCATCAATAGACGCTTTGCAGAAGTTGAAACAGGAGATTAATGAGGTGGCAGAAATAGCTTTGCAAAATAGACGTGTGTTAGATGCTATGAATGCTGAATTAGGAGGGGCTTGTGCTCGCATCGGGGAAAAATGTTGTTTCTATGTTAATCATTCTGGCTTAATTGAGCAGGATTTACAAGCCATTAAGAATGCTGCTGTTGTTTTCCATGCTGTATCTCTTGATCACACTTTTAGTTTTGAGGACCTCCTCCCAGACCTTGGGTCATGGTTTACAGGGCTCTTTCGAACAATTGTTAAATGGATTCTTTTTTTTCTTTTCCTTCTATGTGTTATTTGGACAATGATACAATGTGCCAAATGCCTGTGTAATGCTATGATCAAAAGCTCTGCTGTCCATAAGAAAACCCAATATCTGTCCCTCCAGCTTGATCGCAAATTGCGTAACGGGCCTGACAATTTTTGAATTTGCCAGGCCCGAAGGGGGGACTGTGAAAGTTATTAGTGACCCCCCCGCCCCGTTAACAGAGTAGCCGTTATGTCAGCCAGCGGCCATTAGGGGGAAGCAGACACTTTAAGGACACAGTAGCCTGAACTTTTCAACTGTCTTCCCTTCAAGGCCTTAAGGTAGTTGGAGCTGGTCCCAAGCCGGTTTTCACTGACCAGATAGCAAAAGCACGGGGCTGACCACCACCAATCAAGTGTTAACACTGCAAAGACCTTGGTCTGAATGTGTATAAATGATCTGTAAAATGTGTGTGAGACAGAGTTTTTGTACTAAGGTGCAAAGCTCTCCTTTCTTCTGCAGAATAAAGCAACTCTTCCTTATCCCTGTCTGGCTGTTATTGGCTCTCAGCTAGGTGGACCCGATATTTCGGTAACAATAGAAATGTAGTTTACTATAGGATTGGCTACCAGTGATGGCTACCAGCATTATCTTTGGGGTGAGATCTAAGGTACAAATTGACTGCTGTAAGTGACAAGTCGATTGGGAATAATTTGAATGTTTTGTGACTTTCGGTGTAAGTGACCACTTATCACTTACCATTTATACCTGAGTGTCAAGATAGAGTGGAGAGCCCAAGAGAACTGTCTGTGATTTCATGGTAAGACTGTAACAGTGATCCAGGAATTCACATTTGTTATTGGGTTGATGAAATAGATGCTATTAGTCATCTAAATTTAAACCTTCACCCCTTTTCCTCAATAGGACATGTCCTGGGGCTCTCTCCCTCAAAGCCCAGATGCTGCCCTATAATTAGTACACACTCCATCACAATGTCCCATATGGGTGGCGGGTATAATAGGCCAGGGGAGGCTAAGCCTCCCCTAACTCAGGCTGTGGCCCCGTCCATGCTCCATCTTGAGAGTGGGGCTCCCGCTCTTCCCTGAAGCTGGCGGGGGCTCAGCCTAGGCTGGCGCTTGGACTGGCCAGTGGCCCAGGGTGGCCTGGGGCAGCCCAGGGGTTGGGGTGGTTTGGCCAGGACTCCTCCGGCCACGGTGTGTGCATGTATGTGGGGCAGAGGGCTCAGGCCAGCGAGGGAAGGGGAAGGGCTGGGTTAGAGGCAGGGCCTTAGGCAGAAGGGGTGGGGCCAGGGGCTAGCCTCCCTGAAGGGGTGGTTCACCCACCACCCATGGTGCCCAACCCCCACTGACTTTCAATGAAAATTGGGAGCCAAATTCCCTTACACTCCTTTGAAAATCCCAGAGTTAAATTGAGGAGCCAGGCACGGTGTTCATTCAGAGCACACTCCTAAGCTAGCAACAAATCTGCATGGTTTGTGCATTTTGATAAACATTCTGAATAGACTGCATTTTTATTCATCCTCCTTATTACCAATCTTCTTTCAGCACTACAGTAAAGTCAGCCTTCTATTAGCAGTACGCTGTAAGAATAATGATGTGAGAATCTCCCTGCATAGGCTTGCTGCACCCAGCCCATCCCATATTCAGCACAAATGCACCAATGCACAAGCCTTCTGTGGCTTTAGCTTGGATTGGAGAATGTTGAACTAGATAATTATTTTTCAACAATTGGACTGTTCTTTTCTAATTTCAACTTTTCCCCTTATCCTCAGTCCACTAGACACTGTTATTCCTGAGTATATTTCACTTGCATTTTAACATTACTTCTTACAGCAAAAATTATCCTGACTGCAGTGATAGAATTTCTGCCTGTCCAGATCTCTGTTATTATGATTTCAACGGAGGTCAACAGCACTTGATATGTTAAACCTGGTAATAGGTTTTTTCTTAGCTACAGAATCTCACACTGTTCTTGTAATCCATTTCTCAAAAATTTAGACCATCCTGACAATTTCCTACTAACATCGCACTGAGCTTTTCTAATGATATCCCACACAGAGTACTTCATTACCTACTTCTGTGTAAAGCAGCCCATGATTCATTTGGGCCCTGATTCAACAAAGCAAGTAGACATGTGAGTAATTTTAAATAGATGCTTAAATCCCATTGACTTCAATGGGATTAAAATATGTGCTTAAAATTAAGCACACATTTAAGTGCTTTGCTGAATCAGTGCCTTGTATATTAATATAATCTCCATACGGTAATACAAGTAGGCTAATTAATTAACACTTTCAAATGATGGCCTATACAGTCTAGTAGTAAATTGGATAAATCCATATAAAATGATTATATGGTTCCTTTTGGCTATGTAGCGAAACAAACATTCGTACAACTTTCCACCTGAATCCACAGCGGAGGGATTCAGGTGGGATTCATCTTGACTTCACTCTCTTTGGGAACAATGGGAGGTAGTAGCTATTTTGAAAGACAGCATCCCTGTTAAGGGCAGTCAGATTCCCACTGAGAACAATAAGAGGTAGTAGCAATTTTGAAAAAGGGTCGTACTTCATAGACTTCTCTGTAGAAGAACCCTTGTCACCCTTCCTCAAAGAAGAAACTTTAAACTGTGAAGAATCTAATGACAAAAGTTTTAACCCTTAAAAACAACCTTCAAATGTAGCAAATGAGATTTCAGTGAATTTTAACTATATGGAAGTTTTAAAGATCTGTGTTACTCTGTTATTAAGATCATTCCAAGGCAAAACATTTCTTAAATGACCGATACTTTAAAAATCTTAAAAAAAAGAAAAACTTTTGTTTGAGAATTCTATACTCAAAGAGAAAGCCCTGTAACTTTGAGGATATATGTTGGATCCTTGTCCATAGCAAAAAGACTGAATCTCCGATTTAAGTGAAAAACTTAACTCAGCTTTAGATATGGAATCATGGCTGATGCTGCACAATATCTATTATCAAAATTCCATATTGGGAATTAATAATCCTTGTGACCTTGGTCACATAATGCAATTAGCTACTCTGATGAAACTGAAGATGAGTTTTCCGTACATGTCTTAGTGGTGCAGAATTCTGCAAAATATGACAAGAAAACTAATTTGTTATGAAGTACAAGTCCTTGCTTTAAATGATTTGATTAGCACTGAACAGAAAGTATCGATAGATGTCTTTGTTTTAAATATGCTAGCTTTGTCTATGGTTCTGAATGTTACCCATTTATATCTGGGAAGACTTTAATGAACTTATATAGTTAGTTGAAAAAATCAACATTTTTTCATGTCATAAAAAAACACTTTAAAACCTTTTTTATATTCTACCAAAGTTCAAAATTACTGTAGTTTGGGTTACATCTTAGCTATTTAAGATTTCATTTCAAGAGCTCGAATAACAAAAGAAAGCAGTTCTTTCTTATACCATTTCTAACTCTGCCAGGTGTTCTTCCTTCATCAAATTGTTAAAAAAAGCACATAGAACATATGTTTCCCATTGTTTGCTGCATAATCTGATGATATAGACATTCAGCATGACTACATTCTTAGTGGAAATGAGGCAGTATGAAATATTCATAAGCTAAACTGTTTGTGATTATTAAATAAATCTGAATCTTGTGGGTTATTTGGACTGTTATCTGCTAGGAATAAAAAAGCTGAATTGAGCACTGGCCACATGGCTGATTCCAAGATATGGGCATATGACTCAGTTTAATAAAGGTACAGAAAATCATGCATAATTATAAGAAAATGTCACCACCTTCTGCTCCGACTTCAAGGTACATTTTTTTGACCTCACCTTCTCTAAGATAACTATACAGCCAGATGTATATTTAAAAACACAGAAAATAACCTTACCAAAACAAGACACTCCCCTACATATGCTTCTCTCAGGGAGAGAATGAGAGACCAAACAACAAATAACAGATGTGTAGTCACAGCTATTGGTAGGTGTTCAGATACCATGGTGATGAGCATGAGATAAGATTCTATGTGGAATGTAATGTCCAAAACAAGGGGCAGAATAAAATAGATCAAAATTCCAAAATGAAGAATCTCACGCCACTGTCCAATAACTTAAAATCATTTAACGAGGCCTTAAAATACACCAGTGATAAGTAGCATTACATTATCATCAATCTGAGATGGGAATTGTGATGGGTTGTACCCCCGGGGTGCAAGCTGGAACTGGGGTACCACTGAGACCTCTGACTCACCAGCCTAGGTTTCCTCTCTCACTGTGCTGCTGTGACAAGCTGCAGACTGCTCCCAGTCCTACACTCCCACCAGCATTCACACAGGCAGGGACACACCCAGCTCCAGTTGCATGCATGCAGGTTCTGGTCAGCCACTGCAGGAACCAACAATAGAGAGGCTACAGCCAAAATAACCCCAGATCACCAGCCTAGGATCCCAGAGCTGTACCGTCCTGCCCTGGTCAAAAACCCAACCAGTATGAATGTATTACCCAGTTAACCTCTCCCTCGATGTGGAGAGGACAATGCACACCAGCCCTTGTTAACTGAGCTGAGATTTTCCCAGACATGTCACTCAAAAACCCACTGGTTAAGATAAAACATAAAACCAGTTTATTAACTACAGAAAAATAGATTTTAAGTGATAGCAAACTGATCAAAGCAGATTACCTAGGAAATTAACCAAAAACGCAAACTAAACCTAATATACTAGACAGGATTTGAATCAGCAATATCTCATGCAGTCCACCAAGTTTCCATACACAGGCTAGAAATCCCTTTAGCCGGGGACCAGCACTTCCCCCAGTTAAGTCTTTGTTCCTCTGGTGTTTCCAGGTGTTCTCTTGTGCGGGGAGTGAGACCACGAGATTATGTCACTCCCCACCATATAATTTCTCTATATGGCGGGAACCCTTTGTTCCAAGCTAAATTCCCAGCCCAGTTTGTGAAAAAATACTGGTACCAAAATGGAGCTCAGTGTCATGTGGTCTGGTCACATGCCCTTGCAAGCCTTACTGAGTCAAAGCAGCCATTATTCATAGGCTGGCTGAAGCGTTCCCAGAAAGGCTCACAAGGTGAGGGATAAGCTTCTCCTAAGGCCTATTGTTTCCCTTAATGGCCCATTATCTTGAACAGCTTCTTCACAATCAGCTGTCTAGACTGGAAGCATCTTGCCTAATGAATGTCACCCAGGTGCAACCGCATTTGAAATACAGATACATAGTCGGTATTCATAATTCCAGATACAAAAATGATACACGCATACCAAATAGGATAATCGTACTCAGCAAATTAGAACTTTTCCAATGACACCTCACATGACATATTCTGTACAAGGTGCATCATAATTATATCATAATTACATTACAATCATACCACTATGATGACTATGGGGTGTGGAGTGTCACAGGGATATTGAAGTATAAAGAGCTTTATTGACTTGTCCAAGGTCAAATAATAAGCCATTGCAGAGTAAGGAAGAATGCAGATCTCAGAACATCCAGCCTCTTGCTCTAAACATTAGACCACACTGACTAAGGATTCTATTATCATTTTTTAATATGAAGTATAACTATGGTTTTGGGAGACTGATGTGGACTGATGCATACTGTTAGATCCTTTAATTTTAAGAATTTTTTAATTGGTTATTAAATATTTTCAAAGCTTTTTTTGTATATATATGACTCCTTTGGGTTTAGCTAGGCTGTAGGATTTTCTCTGCACTGCCATGATACCTCTTCTGAAGTACTGTGGCATCTGGCAAATATCCCTCATCTAAGCTCTGAAGGCCCCAGCTGTTGTGGGGGAGCAGGAAGCCACAAATTCACTTCAGAGGACAAACTGAGCAATCAGGACATGCCAGGAATTGCATGGAGGCAAGATAGGAGGGAAATCTATAAAGAATTCAAACTTAGTCTACTTTGTCGGACAGAGACATGTAATTCTATTCCAAGTCAATTGTTATACCAACCTAAACCCCATGTAGACAGTGCTATGTTGATGTGAGAGCGTCTCCCATCGACATTGCTACCTCCTCTTGGGAGATGGATTAACTATGCTGATGGGTAGTGTAATGGTGTCTTCACTAAAGCACTATGGGGACACAGCTGCACTGGTGCAGCTACACAGCTATTGTGAAGACAAGTCCTTACAGATTGTTGTAATAAGCCATAAATCCAGTATCTCTGTTCAGTCTATGATTTTTAGTGCCTAGCAAAGTAATGAATGTAAGTTCCCAGACTTGTCTTTTGAAAATATTGCGCAGTTTTCTTTTGAGGATGAGGTCTGATAGGTCAGATATAGAGTGATCAGTTTGTGAAAAGTGTTTACTCACAAGAGATAGAGTGATTTTGTCTTTTACCATTTTCCTGTGTGAGTTCTGTGTCCCGTCATTTTCACCAGTAAAAGTAGCATTCACACCTATGGAAACTGAGACCCAATGTTTTGGTTTGGTAGCACCAGCTTTACACTCACCACACACTGGTGTAAATGAATGTCCATGTACCCTTGAATGCAATCCCATGCACAGAAAATGGGTGGAGCAGAATCTCTATATCTCACCCCAGTGGAGAAGTTGAACCATGTCACTGCCTACCTTGCTGTGAGTACAACCCTTTTTCTTCCTTTGTCACAGACTGATTAAAGAAAACACTTCTCCTTGATTGCTTTGATTTTAAATTTGTGGTTTGCATATATCTTTTGTGATAGCTAGGATACTTTCAGTGACTAATTTTTCATAGTTCTGATAAATCAAAGGGGCTGGTGGCTTACAAATGTGCCCGTGGGGACAGAAAATCTCCTCATGGTCCTACCACCACATCTCTCTTTTCTATGTTAAACATAGATCTTCTCTCTGACAGGTGCGTTGGCTGAACAGAATACTCAGCAGTAATTACCTCTGAAATACCACGCTCCATACTGTTCCAGCACCTGGGAGGGATACTGCTGAGTGCCCACATTAACTCACTTCTCAAAAAGAAACATCTGTTTTTAATATTTTAAAAGTGCTAGTGCAACTCTATGGGCAGTCTGGTGTATGCAAGAATCAGTCTCCCTCTCTGATTCTCTGTGGCTTGCTATTTGTCTTTCCCTTCTGGGAACTGCTTTTGTTTTTTCCTCTTTCCTCCGGGTATATCTTTGATTTCAGTTTGTGGCATATTACTTTCGCCTCCCTCTTGGTTCCAACATTTTTTTCCCCATTTCTACCTCCGGCCACTGATGTTTGTCTGCAAGAAAAGGAAGAAAATTCCATTTTGGAATGAGATCCAAATTTTCATTTGGAAATTCTTGCCATATAGAAGCTTTTTGTGGTGAAATGGATATTCCTCACTTGCCAAACTCTCCTTTTACTAATTAAAAAAATCAACAAGTGATTCACTTTTCTTGACATCAGCAAAAAACCTTAGTCATGTCCTGGCTTTCCCATGGGTATAGATATGTTTATACACTACTTTGGATGCTTCTGAGAGCACGAGTAAAATCCAGACAGACGACATAGGTGGCAGGCAGCAGAAAGGGCTATTTTACATTCATTCTTTTTGAGTGACACTTTTTCATTGGCAAAAGTTAATATAAACTCAAAAGTTATTTCAAAGCAGCAATAGTAATTATCAACAACAATATCTGAACAGGTTTTCAAAGAAGCACAGCACTCAGCAATTCCCACATACGTCTCAATTCTGCATTGTGAAGTGTATGGACAGAGTGATGTACTCGCATGCTCCCCCCGGGTGCAGGATTGGGGCTTCAGGTCATTAAGTAGGTGTCCTTTCAAAAGTTCCCAGTACCCCCAGTTCCCACGGTTTTCAGTGTGGAGGATTCTCTATTGTATTCAATGGGAGCTGTTGAAAATCTGGCCACTGCATGTACAAGCCTAAACGGGAGCAGAAAAATCCCATCTGATGCTCTATGGCTTGGTTTTTACATCTTTACAATACTCAGGAAATTAGCAATGGGCGCAAGCCACAAAGTGCAGCATCAGACACAGACTTTTATAAAGTTTGAGAGTGTTCAGCTATGCTGTAATTAACAAACATCAATTGATCAAGTAACCAGTTAATGATAGTGAAACCTCCCTCAAGCAACTATGTATGTGAGCAACAAAAATAAGTTTCTTAACAGGTCATATTTAAATAAAGGTGGAACAGAATTGTATTTATGAAAGTATATTCAGCCACTTGATAAGATGGTGCAATTCCATGGCACACCAGTGACATCATATCTGACAACATCAGGATTGAAATTGGCTCTTCTTTGGGAGTGGTGGAGAAGTAAATTTCTTAAGACAAAAGATTGCCTAAGAAGAATGGTAACTACATGTTACACTGTAACTAAGGCTGGGATTTTATTAATGTTACTTTTTGCATCAGAAAATACAACTTAGTCAAACCAAGACTTTCTGTGGAAATATAACTCATTTTGACAAAAGTGTCACTGGGAAGGTTTCTCTAGGCCAGGATACAATTTCTGGTCAACACCAGAGAAATACTTACTCCTGTATCAGGCAGAACAGGGACTTGAACTAGACACTCCCACAGCCTAGATAAGTGCCCGAACACCTAGGCTATTGGCTATTGTGATGTATGGGGGGAAAGAGAGGGGAAGGTGACTTTCTTTCTCTCTCTCATATTTTTTTCACAAAAAAAATTCAAAAGATCCCATTTCATTCCACATAAGAAAGAAAACAAATTTTGGAACTTCAGAATTTTTCATGAAACAGAATTTTGGTTTTCTAGCCAGCCCTAACTGTAACCAATATTAAATATATTAATATAAGAAGGGGGGAGGCCAATGATGTAACAGTTATACATCAAAATACAACATAAATTCCCAAACCTAATATAACCCTTTACTATCCACTTCATAAATGAAAGGGTTGGCTTATATACTTTAACTCATATTAACAAAAACCTGTAGGGGAAAAAAAAACATTTATAGTGATTTTATTTTGGTATATTTTGAAGTTGGCATACGTTATTTTTCAAACTAGGGGGTGAGACATTTGTCCTCGTCAAGCAAGAGCACTCACAGTGATTAACCCTTTCACAGCCAATTTAGAACTGAAAGTAGGAGATATATTTAAGTTTGATATCTTTGGGTTTTGCACTGTCTCCATCCAAAATAAACATAGTTCAGCATTGAGAATATTCTCTTGAAAATGTATCCCAGGTGCAAAAAAAGTATTGTGAACCTCAGCAAACCTGTCCTGCTCGTTGGTGTATGATACGCCCTGATCCACTTCAGCAACTTGTTGATGTTTTTTTGCACTTGCTCGTTATACGCTGTTTTCAAGCAAGGAATTTCAGACTTGAAAACTGTGTGTTAAACTAAGGCTAAGAGTTGGACTGCACTGCAAGAAAGCAAGAAACGTTTACAGTTAATACAGAAACCTCATCTTTAATTCTCCCCACCATTCTTTTGTTGTGAAAGATGTATGTCTCTATAGATATGGAAGAGCCAGGGGATGTTTCAGTGACTCTATTGTGAAGGGAAACAAAGGATATGGCTCTGGTTCAATCTCTGAGTGTGTTGCAAAGTAGATGTTGGTGCCAATGGCTTAATCTTTCTTTCTATGCTGCGGCTTTGGTAATTCCTACTGAAATTGCTAGGAAATACAATATCAAAGTCCTGCATGCCAGATATCACCACTAATGATCCATCTGCAGAATATATTTCTCGCTTCATTTAAGGTTAATTTGAAGAGGAGGGAGATTCATTAGGGAGAGTCTACAGGACAGTGACATTAATTAGCTTTGCCTCTGACTTGTGAGGTTGGCAGAGTTGGAAATCTCTCTGCCCAAATCGGAATTCCTGAGTTCTTTAGGTTTGGACTTTTAATTTCAGCTCCAGTGTCTGCATGGAGAGGTTGCAGAGGGATAGCACCAGAGTCTATTGGGTTTAGAGTCATTTCTGCCTGCTTAGAGTAGGACAAGGTGTACTGCTTCCAGAAGCAACACCTATTACAAGTTTAAACAGGTGCAGCTCGCTCTTCCTTGAGCACAAGGCTCCTGATACCAGCAAGTGCACAGGTATGCCCATATTCCCACCCTGCCCAAATATGTCCATTTTGGGGAATACAGAAGCACCAGCAATGCTAGCAGCCCCTCCATTTGCTGCACTGGAGAAAGCAAAGAATTCCTTTCCATTCTGTCCCTCTTGTTGTGCTCTTGCTCAAGAACAACAATGGTTTGGTTCTATGTCTCCCATTATCAAGCAGGGTGTCTTGTTGACATCCTCAGCAATGCAGCATTGTTTTCTATTCACACTTTTTCAGAGTCTGTTGACCTTTCACTGCTCAATCTTTGTTAGCTTGCCTTACCAAAGAAAGAAAGAAACCAGGCAAATAAAAGCTGCTGGGAAATAGAGTGCAAAATATTAGTCATTTCTTTCAACAAAATATGTACTACTCCTGAAACAAGGAATCACCACATAGTAAATCAACCAGGGATTGGCAGACGAAGCCTTGTTTAGTGGCAAGTATACATGACAAGTTAATAGCTTGAAAGAAATGACTGAGCTAAGCAGAAGTTTCAGCAAAACTCAGTCAAATCGAGGATTTCCCAGCCCATGTTTTATTCTTCTGTGACAGGTGAAACGGTATAAACTCTACTCATTTTTTTTTTCTCCATGACTCTGACACTTTGGGGAAAATGCATGGCACCAAGTAGCTCTGTACAACTCCTGGGTTCTCACTACAAACAAGTTAAACACAAACTCAGCCAGTTGCACAAGCTAAAGGAAAGGGACTAAAACTAATGTGAACTTTACTTTCTTTAATGGTTGGATAAGGAATGAAATGTCCTGCTAGCCATCTCTTCTTTCTTTCTTTCTTTCTATGCTCCCCCCAGCTTCCTCTCTCTCTCTCCCTCTGCTAGCACTGGTCACTTTTCAGTCCTTTTGGTCAATTTTCCACCCAAACTTTTTTTGAATGGACAGTGATTTTTCGACCAAATGGATTTTTTCAGAAAACAAAACCATTTCCATCGAAAATGTTCAGGTTTTCTTCTCAAAAATCAAAAATGGATTCTTCTTTATTTACAAACCCCAAACATTTCAAAGCAACAAAACCCATAAAATTTTAAAATACACCTCTACTCCGATATAACGCTGTCCTCAGGAGCCCAAAAAATCTTACTGCGTTATAGGTGAAACCACGTTATAATCGAACTTGCTTTAATCCGCTGGAGTGCGCAGCCCCCCCGCCCCCTCGGAGTGCTGCTTTACCAGGTTATATCCAAATTTGTGTTATATCGGGTCGCGTTATATCGGGGTAGAGGTGTAATTTTTTTAATTCATTAATGTTTTTTGAGAGAAAAAACATTGTTTCCTGACCAGCCTTACTCTCTTCACCAGCAGCCTCTGCCCCTCAGTGCTGACACTTTCTGCCTTCTGTGATGCCATGTCAACACTAAATACATCCAGCAACTCTTAAGGCCTGGTCCTACGATCCTCATTTTTTTATATTTCCATTGATTTCAGTAGAAGTTTGGGTGAGTTAGGAAAACAGGCTCAGACCCTTGTTTGTTCACTTATTGTGATTTGTATTACAGTAATGTGTAGAGGCCCCATCCAACATCAGAGACTCATTCTGCTAGATGCTGTACAAACACATCAAGGCAGGTCCCGCTCCAAAGAGCGTACAGTCTGAACAGTTCCACCTGGTGTCTTATTGCAGAAGCAGTGAAGAAGTCTGTGATCCCCCGGTGAAGTTCTGTGACCTCTCTACTTCCACCAACAGTAGTCCCTCTGTCCTAATGCTGTGCCATTATTTGGAGTTCTGGAGACAAAGCTTCCTCCTGGCTGCCTTCACAGCTTTTTGGATAGTGCCAATCCACCACCTCCCAGTAGTGAGACAGGCACCACAGCAAGAAGAGCATCCAGAGAGTTTTAAATATTTTTTTTTAAAATCCATAGGTTTGATGCTCCTAATATCATAAGAGAATGTGGCCCTTCTTTTTTGGACATAGTTGAGTGGAACATGACCCTGAACAACAGTGAAGAGAGAAAAATGTGTGGTATCCTGGTGGATGGGTGGACAATAATAACTAAAGATATGAGACATGTCGCCTGTCACATCTAAGGGTACGTCTTCACTACCCGCCGTATCGGCGGGTAGCAATCAATTTATCTGGGATCAATATATCGTGTCTCATTAAGACGCGATATATCGATCCCCGAATGCGCTGTCGACTCTGGAACTCCACCAGAGTGAGTGGCGGTAATGCAGTCGACGGGGGAGCCGCGGCCATCGATCCCACGCCATCTGGACCCCAGGTAATTCGATCCAAGATACTTCGACATAGCGTAGCTGAAGTTGCGTATCTTGGGTCGATCCCCCCCTCCCCCCCAGTGTAGACCAGCCCTAAGCTGTCTTCTTACAGACAGACAAATGATCCCATTTGATTTTGTGTAAAGAAGTGGAGACATCTGGTGGATTGTTTGATTCAACACATGTGATTATTCCTGTGGGATATCTCTGGAGATAAAACTATATGTACCTGGGAAAGCTTAGCTTCTGTAAGTATTCATGTAGTGGTCACTCTGGAAAACTAATATTCCAAGGTTGAAGGTAGCAGCCTAAGTCTTGAGGTGTTTAGTAAATCATCCATGTGCTTTTACTTCATGCTGAGGTTCTGATCCAGCAAGACTTCAATGGTGCTGCTTGAGCAAGCACATCTGTTTCATGTGAGTGTGGGTTTGCAGGATTGGGCCCGTTTTTACATCTTCCTTATTCTGATTCACAAGTTCAGTATAATGTACTTGCTATTTTGATTGATATGGCATAGTGATCATGTTGGTACTGAAATAGGCACATTCTGGGCTAACATTCAGCAATCACATCATATCCAAATATGCAAATTTTTGATGCTGATAAAATAATTATGATAAAAAGTGAGAAACTCTGAAGTGACATTGCTGGATTTTTTAAAATTATTTTAAGTAAATTTCACATTGCAAAGCCTAAAATGTAGATTGGTACACTGAAGAGTTTTGATTTTTATGAAGCTATAATGCCAATGGTGCATCCCTGTTTATCATAAAATGTCTTATTGTACAACAGCCAACTCTCTTTTTTTAAATGGATGCCTAAAGATGGGCTCCTAAGTCCATATTTATGTACCTGAGTAGCCTGATTTTCAAAAGTGCTAAGCTCTTAACAGCCAGCAGCCCCCGATATCTTACTTTCGAAAATCAGGCCATTTATTTAGGTACTTAATATGTATTTAGGGGCCCATTTTTTAAATCTTGACCTACATGTTTAGCAATAGCTATCTGAAAATGACAGTATAGTGACGGTTATCAGATAGCTACATACAGAGATCTGCAAAGATTGTGGTTATGATGGAGTTATGCTTAAAAAGGAAAAATAAGATTCATCCATTTATTTCCTAGTCTTCTTTCTCTTTCTCTCAACCAGCGTCCCTCATCCAAGGTAGTCAGAGAGCTCAGTACTGAACTGAAGACTAGGAAACAGAATAAATAAATAACAATACCACCAAATAAAGAGGAAGGAAATAATGAAATGACTAAATAGATGAATGAAGAATAACAACTGTCTGGGGCACTAATTATCTTCACTTAAGGAAGAAAGAGACCCATCCTTTAACTAATGATGGAATCATGAACACATTTGTCATCCTCAATGAACCTTTCTCTCTTTCTGTCTCTTAGAACCAACCCCCAATGCTGTACTGCAGTGTCAGTTGTGATGTGGGATGGGAACCCACAAACTACTTGTTTAGCAGCAATATTGCTGTCAATTGAGTCATACTGACCATAACAGATATAATCACTTCTTCTCTCTTGAATCCTGTGCTGCAGGCAGCTAAGTATGTTATCCTTATTTTCAGTCTCGGTTACTGCAATGCTCAAAAATGAGAGAAGCGTATACACTGTAGCTGTATGGGTAATCAAAGTACAGGAGATGATAGCTCTTAGTAGACTGCAGAGAAGGTATAGAAATGTACTTACACACCTGAAATATATAGAGACCATATTTTCAATGGGAACACAACCAATCCTTTATTTGTGCACATGTATTGGAACATCAGAATTGCCATACTGGATCACACCTGAAGTTCTTCTAGTCCAGTATCTCTGACAACGGCCAGCACAAGATGCTTCAGAGAAAGGTGTCAGAACTCTGCAATAAGCAGATGTCACATAATTTAGCTCTTACATTATGGGAATGTCCACACTGCCCCACAGTCCAGACTAAGGGGGATGTGAATAGCAATGTGCACCTCAGTTCATACTAATGTAGTCCAGAATCCTCTGGGACCTTTAAGTTTGTGTCCACAGCATCCACATGGGGGAATTATAGCACAGCACTTTGGTGTGCACTGCTTTTCACACCACATAGTCCAAACTGTAGGGCCGCATAGACATGCCCTGTGTCTCATCCTGATCTCTTAGAGATAGGCTGAACCCCTGAAATTTGAGGTTTGATATCCCTTCCAAAATCTTTTTATCATTATGATAACTCTAGCTAGTCTTGGTATTCATATACATGAGCAAGTCCTTTTTTTGAATTCCACTCAGTTCCTGGCCAAAATGACTTCCTGTAGCAGTGAGTTCCACAGTCTAATTATGTGTTGTGCAAAAAAGTATTTTCTATTATGCACTTGCACCTGCATTTTTGAAAATATTGCCGGCAGGTGAATTGATACACACAAAGCTCACCAATCATGTGCCAGTGCTCAAAAATGCAAATTTGTACACAAAAGCAAAGGCTGTGCTGTAAAAATTGTTCCCATGCTGTTTACCGTTCCCCTTCTTTCTACACTGCGGTATTTTCTCCTCTCTCTGTTTAACTCAACATCTCCTTTTCCTTTCTGCGTTTACCATGCCTTGGAATCCTATTTCACATTCCCTCCTTACATTCCTCTCTGAAATGCTTACGGTCTGAAAGCACTATGCAGTCTCCTGCTTACTTACTCCTGCTTTCTTTTTTTAGACTATAGGCTAATTGAGGAGACCTGTACACAACATTTTCCCTCAGTTTGTTTTATATTGCAGTAATTAACCTTGGGTCTAGGGCAGCAGACATGAGCAATTTGTTTTCACATGATCCTTCAACTGGTATCATTCTTCCTGACTCACTCTGACAAGCTACTAGAGAACTGCACCTCGCATTCTTGGAATGAGAATACTTGCCTGGTATCAGTTCCATGACTGAGTTATACCCCTCACCGTTTTGAAATATAAATGTTACTCAAATGTTAAAGAAACAGGGTGCAAATGCCTCAAGAATAAAACCTTAAATAGACAAATTTCATCAACAAAATAAGGAGCAGCATTATATCTAGGGTGTGATTGACATGCTCTCTCCAGCTCCTTTGTGATGGGTAAGAGGATCAGACTTATGTAAATGGACTCTATAAACCAAGTTCTGGCAGGGGGGTGATTCCTCCAGTACAGGCACAGGACCCCCTCACAAGCCCCAGTACAGGGAGTGGGGCTGGGGGGGGAGGGGGCATGGCAGTGCCAGGGCTGCAGTACACAGTGCTTTGGAGAGGGCTGCCACCCAGAGGCAGCCCCAGGTGGCTGTCGTAATTTAGACAGACCCCCCGCCCCCCCGGGGCTGTCTAAATTATGTCAGGGACTGTGGAACAGGCCAGGATTGGGAGGGAACAACAGTGGTTTAAACCCCCTGCCAGTGGGCGGAGACAGTTCCATGCTGGGCTTCTATGAGACACAGCACAAAATCTGACCCCTGGTTACTTTCCTGAATATTGTCTGTACATAGCTGAAGGGTTTTCAAAACTAGTCTTTCTTCAGGGCGAAGTTGTATTCCCTTTTTATCAAACCTCTTCATCTTTAGGCACCTAAATACCTTAAAAATCTGTCCCAGAGGGAATTCAATAGAACTACATCAATGAGAATCTGGCCCAATTTCTTTAAGCAGTGGGAAGGACGTACTGACTGAGATGAAAGGATTCCATACACACAGCACTAGAAAGAAAGGGATTAGGCCACTGTATAAAGCAGAGAATGCCAAATTAGAACTCCTGGGTTCCATTTGCATGTCTACCACTCACTCACTGTGTGACCTGAGGTAAGTCACTTAACCTCTATGTACCTAGGTCTGCTTATAAGCAAAACAGGGTTAATAATATTTACGTACCTGAAAGGGTGTTGCCAAGCTTAAATAAACGATGCCCGTAAAGCACTATGAGATACCAGAACGAAACATTCTGCAGAAGTGTAAAGTATCA
Organism: Chrysemys picta bellii; assembly: GCF_011386835.1. Taxonomy (NCBI): domain Eukaryota; kingdom Metazoa; phylum Chordata; order Testudines; family Emydidae; genus Chrysemys; species Chrysemys picta. The sequence continues at coordinate 42,326,020 of NC_088803.1, read as the reverse complement.
CTATTCCTTTTGATTTTGAAGGCTCACCAAGTGACATCGATGAAGATTTTTGCACTGATCTATCATCTCAGCTGCCTGAGAAGAATACACAGGAACTTCTAGTGACTGTCCCAGAACTCACTGAGCCTGGTGTCTGTCGTCATGTTGTGTGTCTCGTATATAACAAATTAGATGACTACTACATTATATCTTCTGACCTGGGATACATCGTTTCTCCCACTTACCTGAGTCACGTTACAGAATGTAGTAGTAGAGGGTTGTGCACCTCATTGTTTACATAGACTAAACTGTACACCCAACTGGCCTCCTGCTCCCACTATGGCTGTGTCTCTTGCCCCCTCCACACACTGGTCAGAACCCTATTGATTTGGATGAAAATCAGAAGATCAGAAAATCCTGATTCCCACTAAAAATGAGGTAGGGACCAACTGGGAGGGAACCAGGTCAGATTGAGGGCAAGTGGCCAGGTTCGGAGGGCTGACCAGAGTGGGCGCAAAGTGCTCATTGACCCCAAACACTGGCATTTAAAAAAATCCCATTAGGTGCCTATCTGCATCTTTAGGTATCTAAATACCTTGGAAAAATCAGACCTGTATGTCCCAGATATAGAATTAAAACTACCATGTTGGGGACCTGGTTACTACGTGGTATCACTTGGTATGTTTAAAATATGTTTTGGTTTTACCAGTAAAGAGAAGTTGCTAGACCTGTTTCCCTCAATATTTAGGTGAAAAGTTGGGCAAAATTTTTTTGCAAAACCAGGCCAATGTTTTCATTTGGAATTGTGGTGGTTTGGAGTTTTGTTAATGACCCTTTTATATTGTTCTAGAAGATCCTTTTAATTTAAGAGAAGTCAGAATCAAGTGAGCTTTGTCCTCACGTTATGGGACCATTTTAGAATGGAAAGATAGTGCGTCTTTCTTCTCTACACAACATTAATAATATGAAGAAACCACAACAGACATAGTTGGGTTCCAAACACTGTGTTTGCTAACTATATTTAGGTTTGGAAGGATTAGATTTTTATCAGTAAATGTCAATTTCACTGTACACACAGAAAACAATGAAAACGTATTTCTACCAATAATAATTGAAATTTACAGTTAGGCAATATAAGAAAAGCCCTGCTTGAGAACTTATTAGAGTTTGATTTATGAATATTTACACTCTATATTTTTACATATGATGCTGACAATTTGTGTTTGAACAGCTATTAAACGTCAACTTTTTGAATTTCATTGGCTACTGAAATAATTATTGTCTGACCTCTCCATAATTTCTGCAACTGTGAAAATGTAAATGGATAAAAATAGAAAAAAATGATTAAAAATAAACACTGACATTGTGTGTTGAAATTATTAAAAAAATGAATTCTGCCAAGTCTAATTATATACAAATATACAAGGCTTAGTGCAATACAGCATATTATATATTATACACACACACACAGAGCTGCTCTGTTAGGAACTGGGAGCTTCAACAGAAGACCAGGAGGCCCTCCTAGAGGGCTCCAAAACTACTGAAAGAGATATTCCCCAATTCCCTATACATTACAGACAGATCTTTTCATAGTCATAAATACTTCAGTCCTACTGATGAAAGTTACTAGAACCTGCATGTGAATTATTGTGTTATACCACATTTCATCTCTATTTATGCCATATGTATTTACATTGTATATAGTTATGTTTGAAAAATATGTATGCATGAAATATGTCCTTGGTTTACTAAACAAATCAGAAAGGGAGGCAAAACAAACAAACAAACCCCACACCCCTATATTAGGAAGCCTGTAGCCAAAAGGGACTGCAAATTAAAGTGACTTGAAGTGCCATTGACTGGGACCACTGTTAAAAACTGTTTATAAATCATAAGGCACTTGGTACAGTTAAGGGGAAAATGACATAAAATCACAGATCAGCTATAGTTTAAGTAAGCTAACGGCCATGCAAGTAAAGAGAGAACAAACTGAACATCGGTGCACTGAATATTGGCCACTCAAGAATGCAATACTAGTAGAAGAGACATATCCTGCTCTGAGCCATTGCTCAAAGGTGGTACATAATCTAACAAATGAGGGAGATTTATTCTGACATTGGTGTGAGTTATGTGCATATAAAGAGAGAACAAAATATAGGAGCCGAGAGGAAAATTTTGCCCAATAATTTTTAAGTATTAACTTGACATAACTTTTTTAGTAATTTTGAGTCTTGATTCTTTTGTTGAGACAGCAGAAGACTATAGGATATAAATCTTCTCACTGTCAGGGATATGGTATTTCTAAAAATCTGATGTACAACATGGACTTCATTTGAAAACATATTAGAGGTGCTACTGTTCCTATATAATGCATGCACAATTGAGCACCAAGTCTGCCTATACAAATAATGTGGTGCTACATGCTAATTGGGTAACTGAGCTAAAAAGTGACCATAAGTGGACATTTGCAGACATAATTACCCAGCTGGCATGTGCAACTGTAGTAATTACACATGCAAATTAGGCAAGCAGTTATACAGCTAATGTATTTATAAATGAGAACCTAGGGGTATGTCTATACTGCACTGTGAGTATGCCTCCCAGCCTGACTAGACAGACACATGGTAGCTTGAGCAGAGTTAGTTCGCTAAAAATAGCAGCGTGGCTGTTGCAGCGTGGGCAGCTGCCATCGACCTAGCCACGCAAATGCAAACCATCCAACCTCTGGGTCTGTATTCAGGCATCTAGCCTATGCCACCAGTGCCACAATGCCCATACCACAATTTTTAATGCACTTTCTTGGGCAGAATAAATGTATGTCTGTCTACCCAGGCCAGAAGGCATGTGCCCAGCTGCAGTGTAGATATACCCTATATGTCCTCTTGTTCAAGCAAGTTAAAGGGAACTAGCACAGCCGATTGGGATATTTTGACTAAATTATTCAACACCTTCTTTTTTAAAAAGTTATTCAGTCCAATGAGTAAATTATTCATGAATATATTTGTTGAATTATCAGCCCATCTCTGTAGCTGAGTGAATAACTTTTAACAAATATTGTTTAACAACTTACTTGAAAAAGTCACAGAAGTCATCCAATAAGTTATTTGATTATTATTATCCAACCAGCTGTAGATAACGGCCACAAGCAGAGAGTAAAAGAAAAGAGATATTATTGCTGCTTTGACAGCCTAATTCTTTTATCTCGGTACCTTCACTGATCCACATGCTAAAGCAAGATTCTAAAAGGGAAGGCGGGATATTCATTCCTCTCAGATTCTATATGAATCATTAATCTCATCACACAATTGTTATGATCTGCCAGCTTTCCAAAATAAACTATTGAATGACTATTAAAGTGGCTGAAACCCTCAATGTTAAAATCCTGTGACAGAATTTATAGTGAATTTGTATCTTGGACCATAAAATAAAATTTTTTGTTAAGGAAATAGACACATTAATCATAGATTTTTTGTCAGCTGAGATTAATTCAAGGTTGTCTGAATTTATTATTAAGTCTTACAGTTCTGCTTCAGCCTCCACCCTCACAGGGTCGCAGAGCTCAGGTTCCAGTCCAAGCCCGAACAGCTACCCAGTAATTTTTCAGTCCTGGCACCCAAGCCCCATGAGCTCAAGTCAGCTGACCCGGATCAACTATGGTTTTTTTTTATGCCTGTGTAGACATATCCTTTGAGCCTCTCACTTGCACTGGACCCAGATTGTGATGAAATTGTAAACTCACTTATAAACGTACCGCTTTTAAATCCTGTCTTTACTCATTTATTAATGTAAAACTAGGCCTCCAGAACCATAGAAATGAATCATAGAAATGTAGGGCTGGAAGGGACCTCAAGAGGTCATCTAGTCCAGCGTTTCTCAAATGTGGCTACTGTGGCCGTCAGGGGCTTTTCTTGTGGCCACAGCCTCGTAGGCAGTAACTGCGGGGTAGGGGAGAAGTGTAAAGCCCATGGACCGTCCCCCGGGGCCACCAGCAGGTGATAGGCCCTGTCCCCCTCTGGAGTCACAGCCGCCAAAGGGGCAAGCAGACAGTGAGTTCCACACCTTCCCGGGGGAGGTGAAGCTCAGCTTTCAGGCTTCAGCCCTGGGTGGTGGATGGCAGGCTCCGGTCATAGTCTTGGGGCTCTGGCCCTGGACTCCAGCTGCAGTGGTGGGTGCCGGCCCTTGACTCACCCACTCCCCGCATTGTCCCTGGCCCTCACTGTCTCCTTACCCACCTCCCCATCCAGGGCTTAATTTGTCGGCTTGCCAGGGTTCAGTAAGTCGGCTGTGAAAATTGATATTTGTATGTTTGTTAATATCACTTTTTACAGCCTCCCAGCTAGCTAGTAAGTCAGTCTGCTGTGAAAAGTGATATTAACAAACATACAAATATTACCTTTTGCAGCAGTAGACTTACTAGCTCGCAAGTTTTTTTTTAAAAAAGCAACCAAAAAAATCAACAACAACAAAAACAAAAAGACAAGAATGTGCACACCACCTTATATGTGTTTCTATTCTGTTTAGGTCCAGTAAAGAATATTTTTATTATTGAGTCTTCAAAAAAAAAACAAACACCTACATAAATAAATTACAGTGATTTAGACATGTGAATATTTTTTGTTTTTCCTAAAGTTAATTATTTTAGGAAAAATTGTCAGAGCAGCCACCAGCAAGAGTTTGTGGCTGCACTCTGAGGCCATGAAAAAAATTGTTGTGAGAACCCCTGATAGTCCATCCTCCTGCTCTGAGGCAGGACCAAGTATACCTACACCATCCCTAACAGGTGCTTGTATATGCTATTCTTAAAAACCTCCCTCAGTAACCTATTTTGGTACTTAACTATCTTAATACTTAGGAAGTTCTTTCTAAACTAAATATCCTTTGCAGCAGATTAACCCAATTACTTCTTGTCTCGCCTTCGCAGGTCAGTTTTTCTAAACCTGTTACTGTTTTTTGTTGCTGTCTTCTTGATTCTCTCCATTTTGTCCACCTATTTTAAAGGATGGTGCCCAGAACTGGACACAATACTTCACCTGAGGCTTCTCCAGTGACAAGTAAATGCAACAATTACCTCCTTTGTCTTACATATGACACTCCTGTTAATAAACCCCAAATGCTACTAGCTTCTTTTGCAACTGCATCATATTGTTGGCTCATATTCAATTTGTAATCCACTATAACACCTAGCAACTTCTCTGTAGTACTACTGCCTAGCCAGTTATTCCCCATTTTGTATTTATGCAATTGATTTTTCCTGCCTAGGTGAAATACTTAGCACTTTTCTTTACTGAATTTCATCGTCTTGATTTCAGACCAAGTCTCTAATTTATCAAGGTCATTTTGAATTCTTATCCTGTCCTCAACAGTGCATCCACTCCCAGCTTGGTCTCATCTGCAAATTTTATAAGCATAGACTCCACTCTGTTATCCAAGTCATCCAGAACAGACCCCTGCGGAAGCCCACTTGACATGACCTCCAAGTCTGACAGCAAACCCCTGATAACTTTTCAACCAGTTGTGCACCCACTTTATAGTAATTCCACATAGACGACATTTCCCTAGTTTTCCTTATGAGAATGTCATATGGGACAGTGTCAAAAACTTTACTAAAATCAAGATAAATCACGTCTACTGCTTCCCCCCCTATCTAATCAACCATTAACACTGTCAAAGAAGGAAATTAGGTTGGTTTGGCATGATTTGTTCTTGACGAGTCCATGTTGGCTATTACTCATTATCTTATTATCCTCTAAGTGCTTACAAATTCATTGTTTCATAATTTGTTCCAGTATCTTTCCAGGTATCGAAGTTAGGCTGACTGCTTCTCAGGTCATTTCTATTTCCTTTTTCTGAAGACAGGCACTATGTTTGCCATTGGACACCGTGCCAATGTTGCTCTGAAGGAGAAATTCCTTCCTGATTCCTGAAAACTGGCAATTGGTCAGACCCACAAACTACATCTAGGGCAGGGAGAGTGGAGCAGAAACTGCAGCATAATGGCTTCACAAACAGGAAGGGGAGGGGCACAGAAGGAATCAACTCCCCTTTCTTCTCCACAGCCTAGCCAATGGCAGCAGGAGAAGCCAGGAAACCTCTCTTACTCTACTGCCCCACCTTCCCTCCCAGGCACAATATTCACGTGCATTCTGGGTGGAGGGAAGGCCCCAGAACAGCCTCCTTTCCTCCTCCCCTTTAGGATCCTAGGGGTGGTCTTTCCTCTGCCAGTCCAATTAAATGTCACCCCTGCTGAACAAGGGGAAGGGGGGGACACTTTATTTGAAAAAGCTGAAAGAAATCCCAAAATGGCTTCCTTTAAAATTTTAGTCAGACAAAACACAGACTTCATATTTGCAGGTCTGTCTCTCTGTGAAGTCTAGTTGGCTTTCTTTCTTTCTTATGAGACAATTTAACAACTTCATCAAACATTTATCAATATTATATATTTTATTTTTATATTCTCATTAGAACATAGAGGTTATGTGACTGTCCACGTCTATAGGGGAATCAATGGCAGAGGAACAAAAGTCTCACGTTTGTATAGTTGCTAGACCCTGCTCTGATTTTCTCCCCATACTACCACTCTCTCTCCTGCTGCCTTTGATGCATTGAAGTTTCTCTCCAGGAATTGTCCACGATGCTTGATACAAAGCACATGCAACTTTGAAATTTGGTCTCCGCAAACATTGGTGTCAGTAAAATGTGAAGTCCTACAATACTTCTCATTATAAATTGAAGGAGTGTGCTCTCTTTCTCTCCACTTCATCGCTGTCGCAGTACAGTACATGATCTCCCTTGGCATTAGTAACAGTGCTGAGCAAACGATTCACAATGAATAATTTATCCAATGAATTTAATCTCTTTTTTCTGGTTCTGTAATATCCATAATCAGATTGTGATTATATCTAATGCGTATGTTATTTAAAATTGTTTCACAAATTAATGTAGTAATCAGTGCCAATTTACTACAACTTCAATTACCTGATTATCTCATGAGACTTTGAATAAATTCTGAACATAGGGGTTTTGTATAATTAATGGAATTTTTAACCTAATTAATAGTCATTGACAGATAGGACCCTGTGTTGACACTGGTTCATTGTGATTGGTCGGATAAGTCAGATGGCATTGTTACTACTTACTGAACTTATGAGTGTGCATCCATTTCTGATGCAAAGAGTCAGGTATGAAATTGTAAAATTTGTAGAGCTGGTAAAATATTTTCCATCAAAACTGTTTTGGGTTTTTTTGTTTGTTTGTTTTTTTGACTAAATAAAATTTTCCACAGAAATTTTCCTCTTTTCCATGGAAAATGTTGACTTTTCATAAAAAAGCCTTAAACCCTAAAACTTTCAGGTTTTTTTGTTTATTTTGACAGAGTCAAAAATTTCTGCAGAAGAAAAATATTTTTGACCAGCTCTAAAAAATTTGGTTTTCACTAATACTTACACATCCAACTTTGAAATTTGCTCCTCACAAACAATTGTGTCAGTCAGACTTGATTGAATTAATGTTTATAAAAAGTGAACACACAAAGAGTATGAGCATGTCCAAAAGAGGATTTGTTTAAAAATCCAAATGACTGTGCACTAGAATTGAAAATATTTAGAGGAGTAAGCTTGATGTATAACGAAAAGGCTGCAGATAATGTTCTGGTTTTGAAATTAGACAAAGGCTGTTTCATTCATACAACATTAATAAATAAAATAATTATAAACATTACATAGAAAACTCATGTTAATATGCAGCACTTTTCATCCAAAGATATCCAAGTGCCTCATGGATATTAATTATTTAAGCCCACAACACCCTGGAAAGTAGGAACTACTATACCCAAATTACAGATGTGCATATTGAGGCACTATGGCAGGGGTCAGCAACGTTTGGCATGCGGCTCGCCAGGGTAAGCACCCTGGTGGTCCGGGCCAGTTTATTTACCTGCCGACGCGGCAGGTTCGACCAATTGCGGCCCCCACTGGCCGCGGTTCGCCGTCCCAGGCCAAGGGGGGGGCGGCGAGAAGCTGCGCGGGCGAGGGATGTACTGGCCGCAGCTTCCCACCGCCCTCATTGGCCCGGGATGGTGAACCGCGGCAAGTGGGGGCCGCGATCGGCCGAACCTGCCGCGTCGGCAGGTAAATAAACTGGCCCAGCCCGCCAGGGTGCTTACCCTGGCGAGCCGCATGCCAAACATTGCCGACCCCTGCCCTATGGGTTTAAATGGCTTTCACAAGTGGATCAGTGGTACAGCTGGGAATAGAGCCCAGGGAGGCCTAACTCCTGGTTCTTTGCACTGGCCCATAATCATGCTTCTTCTCACCTGCACCATATCTGTTCTGAAACAAGAGTTTGGCAATCAGGTAAAGTGACACATTTCAAATTCTTATTCTGTGCCAGTACAGGGCTGGGCCCTTACAAGGATTGGGCAATTATGCCTCCCAAGACATGTTGGGACAAACAGTACAGGCCAAGTTCTATGATTATTTAAAAGGCTGTTCTTCCTCAAAGGGAAGCTCAGCAGCATAATTATTTTGATGGGAAAAGTAAAATGCGTAGCCAGCCCCAACAGCCACAATCAAATGTATAGTAAATAGCTCTGTAATGGTTTGTCACTGACATTATTAGCATAATTGCAACCTTCTCTGAAAGCTTTATAAGTGGAACGATGGCATGCAAAATATATAGCAGGAAGCTGACTAGAATGACACACCACTATTTGTGTTTATGTCGCCTCTTGACCTCTTACAAATCACCCAACTTTTTTTAAATGGATTGTACTTTGCGGTTAGAACTTTTTTCCTTCTTTTTAAATGAGCAACTTGCAGCCCACTTTGAAACTGGAAAGATGACAAATATTATGGGCAGCACAAGATCTTCTTTACCATACAGGTAGAAAAGGCATTTGGCTAAGGTGATGGAGTCGTAACAGTCTGTATGGATGACTACTCTGACAGAGTGTTACATTTGCTTGGTTTACCTACAGTAGTAGACACCTTAGAGCTATCATATCTGGGATGACATATTGCTGTTTGCATTCTGTATCCCTTCTTCTTGAGAGCTGAGAAGTTCATTGCATATTGCTATGAAAACTATTTCGTTTAATGTTAATTAAATGTTTTTGTTTTAGAGATTGGCTAAGATGAAGTTATTTGACCTTGCTTGACTTCCAAATACCAACCATATGTCACACATCAGGAAATGAATTTATCCGTGGCCTCTGAATAATTCTGCCCTCTGAGTTTCCCAACCTAACTCCTAGTTTAGTTGTTTTTTTTTTTTTTTTAATAGCATTTGTGTACCTGGCAACAGTTATCTAGTTGTCAGAGACCAATTTATATTTACTGAAATTGAAAAGAATATCAGTTCAAAGTTTAAAATTACTTAGACATTATAGTGAGGGGTACTTTAGAAAATCCTAAGAAAGACAGATAGGTATTTTAAATATTAGCTTTTGAATAGCATCATTATTATTTTGTTTCTGGGGGTACTGTTCCAAGTTGTAAGACATTTTAAGTTACACAGTAGTAAGGAGGAACAAATAAGACTATGGGCCAGATCATCAGCTGATGTAAATCAACTAACCTGCATAGCACCCTTGATCTAACTGGAGCTAGACCAATTTACATCAGATTAGGATCTGGTCTCAGGACTCCAATTTACGACAACAGAGCAAATTCAGTTATGAGTTTGGTGTAAACCATGAATAACTCCACTGAAATCAAAGGAATTAGCTCAGATTTAACTTAGAGCAGAATGGGACTCAACTATTGACAGAAAGGTGAACAAAGGTGTAAGTTAAAATAGGAATATTGGGCTATATAGTTTTAATTATTTAATACTTAAATTTAATAAAAACATTATATTATGTTAGTTGCTTTTGTTGATACGGTCCTCTCTTCCTGCTTCTTGGTGTGAAAATTTCACAAACATAGCTTCCTTTAAACACTTGCAGTACGTGACCTCACATATCACCCATGGTTTGGGGCCTAGATATGCAAACAAACATAGAAAAAATTACTTTGCCATACGCAATATTTATTTATAATTTATAATTGCTGACTATTGGGAGCTGCCTTCTCAAATTGGACCTGTTTCTGGTGCTTACAGTAGTGTGAATCTAGAAGTCCATTGAAATCGGTAGTGCTACACTGGTGTAAAAGCCATGTCAGCAAAGTGGAGCAGGCTCCTAATTTTAGATGCAGTGTGATGGCTGCAGATGATAGAAAGGCAAGCAGTGGAATCTGCTAAGTAATTCTACCTGGAATTATTCTAAAAGTATACACTCCAGTCATAATTGGGTCGACAGTATTGAAATATTCTGTTAGGATACTTCTCCCCCACTCCTCCATTTATCCTAAGTTTACCAACTCTTGTCGAGCATACTCATCATGACATGTACCGTAGGAAAAGCTTATAGTTAAAGCAACCACATGAAAATATGGCTTTAAAAAGAATTATTCTGGTGGGGCATTTGCTACATAATCTTTATTTGTTATTAGTAATATATACTTTGAATGAAAATTGCTCATGTTCCCAACCACATTAGCAAGTACCTACAAATTCCTGGGGTGGGGGATGGAGGACTGGCTCTTTAGAAATCTCATACAGTTAGGGATGTATTCTCATCCTCCTAAAAGGGACTTAGTGAAGTCATTCTTTCCTTTTCATGCTGAGGATAGGCTATGCCCCCCCAGACTGCACTTTCAGAACATCTATCTGCGGTAGTATATCATTGTCACTGAATCCATCAAGAGGCAGGACAGATACTGCCCTAACAGTAATGTGTTCCTCACACTGACATAAAGATAAAAAAGATCCCCCTAATGACAAACTCTAGCAAAGTGAAATATGTAGGTTGGGGGGAACTTTTCAGTTACTTAGTTTTAGGCATTTGGGTTTTCAAATCATACATGAGATAGGGAGTTAGAGGACAGACTGATGGACATGGATGGATACTTATTATTTTTATTCAAGCTCTGACAGCATGCTCATTGTTGTACAAGACACACGTACAAATCAGTCTCTGCTTCTAAGAGTTTGCAGTCTACAAGACAGTCATGCTGGGTGAGAAAAAGATGCACTTGGGAGACCCAAAGGAAGGAGTCAGTTTAGAGATAATTTTCCGCCTTAATTAGATATTTCTTTTATTGCATTTGTGGACCTTATGGAAGAAACAGGTCTTTAGGTGGATCTGAATAATGAGAAGGGATGGGAACATGGTTTTTCCATGTGTAGAGGGCTTCCCAGAAGGTAAAAGATACTTACTATAGACACATAAAATTACTGAATAATACAGAAGTGTCCATGAAGATGCTGTTCATCTTAATCACAATATAAAATTTGTCAGGGCATTTTCAAGGTTTTCTTCAATCTCTGAAATCCATTTGCTTTACTACTGTATCCTAACAACAATCTATACATAGGAAGATGCTGCTTAGAAATACTGTTGAAAACACTGGCTAGATTTTGCTTTCAGCTGCGATATGACAATTTAGAACATCAAGGTTCAAAATTACTATTTCCTCAGAGTCTCATTTTCAGGCAAAATGTCATGAAATGTCGCGAACAGTCCCATTTTCAAGTATATCAAGAAAGGGGTATCGATAGTTTTCTCTACGTATATTTTCTCTATGTATATTTCAGACTCTTCTTTCAATCAGGAAAACTTGATTGGAAAAGTCACTATTAGTCTAGTTTTCCTAGACACCAGATATTTCCAGGTTTTCTACCAGAAAGTTAGCAGACAATTGAACTACCTTGCTTGCATTCTAATTTCTACCTATGTACAGCGCTGTGACCATCTAACACGAAGAATCTATTGCAATACATACACATTGTTTTAAAATCTACATTTTCATTCTCCCTCTGTTTTAGCAGAAAATATTTGCTGCAAGTTTAATATCTACAAAACTAACTCAGAAACTGAAGCTATAACTCAAGAGCACGTATTGTATTTTGATAGCAGTTTAATTCACTGCCTCTGGAAGGAGCACAGAAGATCGCTATCTGCAGTTAATAATGGAACTTAGTAAAATGTTTGTATTACTAGTGGCAATTTTTATAAAGTACATTCAAAGATACACTGAGAAGAAATTTCAAATTTAAAACACTATGATTATGATTGTACTTCACACACTGCTGCAGAAATTCTCTAAGAAATGGATTTTAAGAAAACAGTAGTTGTCATGGTTTACTCAAGGCAATCAGTTTAATTTAGTAATTTATAACTCCTAAAATTAACATTTGATGCTTATTTTGTAGTATAGATGCCATGTTAATCTGATTCATAATGGTTCAGAGACTTTGTAATGTTGCCTTGATTATAAAATCAATAGCTGTATGTCTATCTGTCAAAACTGGGACATGGTTGGTCAATATCAGTCAATTAAATATTAATCATTCAGAAATGCTGCAAACCAACTAATCATCACTTCCAACAGAGAGACACCTTTCAAATTGTGAAACGCTGCCAGAAAAATGAACAATGTACATTAACTGGGTGAAGCTTAGCAAACTACAAGAATAAGAAAGATAACAAGCTGACATAATTTAATATGGATAAACATAGAATGGGCTGAATCCTCAGCTACAACTAGGAACTAGTGTACAGGACGGAAAATGGCTTTAAAGCCCTTTCTGCCTCTCTTGATATTGGAGTTGGCTGGGGTTCAAACTAGCCTCCAGAACTACTTATAATATGTCTACACTAAAGTTAGATGTGTAATTTCCAGCTTGAATAGACATACCTCCATTAGTTCTGATCAAGCTAGCATGATAAAAATACAAGTGTAGCCATAGCGGTGTGAGGGGCTCCCGCTCTGAGTACAATCCTGTCTCAGATCCTAGGGATGTACCCGGGTGGCTAGACCCTTCCACTGCAGCTACATGTCTGTGTTTAGCCTGCTAGCTTTATAAGAGCTAGCACTGGCATGTCTGCTTGAACTGGAAATTATTCCCTCCAGCTCAAGTGTGCACATATCCTTAAAAGCTCTTCATGGGGTGACGATGGAATGGTCCCCTGGGGACTGAATTGCCAGAGTGCATTACCGACATGCCCCTGCCCATGTGGTGGCAGAGGCTTGTGTGGAGCCAACTGAGGATCCCCTTACACAGGCTGCCGATTTTAGCTTGCGGTCACTTTACAATGTTCCTACCAAACCCTTGAGCTTCTTCTGTCTATTAATCAGAGAGCATTCTGAATTGTCACGTCAGTTTTGGTGAGTATAAAATACTGCAGGTAGACAACGTTCAAGAGTCCCAACCCTGCAGCTCTACCAAAGCACGTCACTTTTTTGACTTTTAACAGTCGTGAGATTTTCTTAAGCGGAAAGTATCAGTTATGGCCAGCTGCTGTCATTTGGGGTTGTCCTTTTATTTATTATTTTTAATGCTGAAAAAAGGACACCAAATCCAGGGTTCTGTATAGTCCTGTCCCTTTATACCCATCTCTTTCATTCGGGAGGAGGAATGTCTTTTAAAATAGATGAATAAATAAAAGAAACTCATTATTACTGGAATATATTATTAAGGACTTGTCAAGCATAAGAGTTGCACCACTTTAACTATGGTGGTATAGTTCAAGAAGTAGAACCCCTTTAGTGTGGACGCAATTACATCAATATTATAGTGCTTATACCAGTATAAAGAACAGGAGTACTTAGAGACTATCAAATTTATTTGAACATAAGCTTATGTTATTTGTTAGTCTCTAAGGTGCCACAAGTACTCCTGTTCTTTTTGCGGATACAGACTAACACGGCTGCTACTCTGAAAAACATACCAGTATAACTATTCCTGTACTGGAAGGGGAATAACTATACTGGTACAACTGTGTCCACACTATGTTTACTGTGTGGTATTACTATTTTTCTAAGAAGTCAGACCCCTAACCAAAGTATTTATACCAGTAAAATTTAAGGCTATGTCTACATTGCGCGGCTTACGGCGGCACAGCTGTACTGCTAAAGACTTGCAGCTGTAAGGCATGCAGTGCAGCCACTCTTTGTCGGTAGGAGAGAGCTCTCCCATCAACAAAATGAGTGTCTCCTGCCGACAAAAGTTTTACCGACGAAAGTGCAGTGTAGACATAGCATAAGTGTAGACCAAGCCTAAGGCTATGTCTACACTACCGCGGTAAGTCGACCTATGATACGCAACTCCAGCTATGTGAATAACATGCTGGAGTTGATGTACCATAGGTCGGGTCGAGCTACTGCGAGGAGTTGATGGGAGAAACTCTCCCGCCGACTTACCTTACTCTTCTCGTCGGGGGTAGAGTACAGACTGGAGAGGCATCTGCTGTCAATTTGGTGGTTCTACACTCGACCCATAAATCGACCGCCAGGGATCAATCTCAGAGTGTCGATCCGGGCTGTAGTGTAGATGTAGCCTAGGGCAAGTAATCCCCAGGGAGCACAGGAGATGCTCTAAACATTACTTTGATTGTAAGCTTTTGGGGACAGAGATAATCTTTTTTGTTCAGTGTTTGTACAGCTCCTAGCACAATGGGGTCCTGGTCCATGACTAGGACTCTTAAAGGCCACTGCAAAGAAAGAAAGAGCCAGGGCTGTATTTGTACCATTATTAGTGGTATCAGAGAACTTTCTGAATGCTTGCCCCTTAAATACACCAAACTGACTACAGTTCTCATTGTTGCACGTTTTGCCCTTAGTTACATCTGGACAACCTTACTGGCTCCACTGGAGTTGCTCAAGTGTGAATGAGGGCAGAATTTGGCATAATGTCTATGCTAGATCTAGACCATAATGGTTTAAGGCTTTTTTAAAAAGTTGTTTTGCAATTCTTTTTTCCTTTTTGTCTCTTGTTACAACAGAAAAGTTTGTCTACATAATTGCAACATTGAGAGCCTGAGCATTTCAAAAGGAAATAAATAGAGGTATCTTTTAGATAATCATTTCAACTGTTCCCCTTTTGTGTGCTGAAGTACTGTAGCAATTTTCTCTGATGGTCACAGATCAAAAGAAAGATAGTATTTTTATATGTTGAACTTTTTCAACAAGTTTTTTGTCATTGCTACTAATTGAATATCTGTGTTCAAAAAGACATTAAAAAAAGGAAAGAAAGCAAAATCTTTGTCACTTACTGGATATGATATTCAAAGCTCTGAGAAACTAGGTTGCATGTATTTGCATGCAGTTACTTCTATGTGCAAAGTAGATATTTGCATAAATGCAGCTCTCACTGGGAATTTGCAGATACAAACATCCAATTTGCATGTGCAGTTGTTGTAATTGCATTTTTGTGCCTGGCTCTTTTCTCCCAATGCTGTGAAAATCAGGTCCATCGTATTCTTGTAAGGTACAGAAACTTTGTTCCATAAATAGACATTTCTTCACCAAAGCAGTTCCTGCTATTACTTGTGTTAACTCCTAAGCATTGTGTTGGAGTATTTTCATGTGCTTTGTACACCAGCATCCGTCTCCCTAACACAGATAGAAATAGTCAGACCTATAGATCAAGTCCCAAATACACAGTTTTGCACACATCCTCCATGAGCTCATGCATTGCATCAACTTTGCACATGCAAACTTACTTAATAATGTCATTTCTAACTAATTTCAACAAATATCTAGCACATAGAAAAACTGTGCAGCTAAATGTACATGAGGACTTTAGATACTATGGTGATAAGTAGTGAAGAAAAGCTCATACATAAACATATGCACACACATGTACTAGCTACATACATGCAAACTTAACTGTCCATACAAATTAGACCTGCAAGTGTCTGTGCATGTTGTATTAACAGTTGCATGTCCACTTGTTTATGAAGCAGACCCGGTGATTGCATCAATCCAGAGACCCAACCGTTGAACTCTTTGGATAGTGGCTTATGACTGCACAATCAAAACATAAGCACAAATTCCATCTAAAAACGGTGTGTGTGTGTGCACACACACACATGTGTGTGTGCATGTGTACATTGTTACCGCTTTGCTGAGTGGTAGCAGATGCTGAGGCCTGGCAAATTGGCTTCTCTTTAGAGGAGAAATCAGTGACAGGGGTCTGTGTATATTGTTAGTGCAATTGTTATTTTACACAGTATATACACCAGGCATAGACAACAGTGGGCTCTAACAGTATGCAGGCAATCTCCTCTTTCAGGAACCTCAGCCAGACTACTGCCCAGTTCCCAAGAAGCATTATGCCTCAAGAAGTGACTAGTTAAATAGAGAAGAGTTAGAGAGACCACAAACTCCCTTGCTGTTTCCCACACTCCCAAAAGAAAACTATGTCATAAAACTAACACTAGGGCATTGCTTCAAAGACTGCACCGTGCTCTCAAGCTAAGAAAAATAACTTATAAGACTATGTGTAACTACAGCAGCACCTGGTGACTCAAATCATAATAATATAATGATTTTATTTATTGTCAGTTGCTCAACAAATTTCCACTTATTACATGAGTTGACAACATGCCTCTGTACCTCATAGTGTTTTTATGCTTTTCTACAAAAACACCAGCACCAAACACCACTCCAGCAAAATAAATGTGAACAGAAATCACGAACCAAAAGAGCCCTCCAGGAATTATTAATTTGTGCTTCTTCTGCTGTCATAAGCAGAAAGCCCTCAGACTGGCTTTATTGAGTAATAAGTTCCCTAAAAGAAGAATTTAAGAAGAAATATTTGATTTTAAAAAGTATTAGAAATTTGTAAATCAAGTTACTGAAAGAATCTAATAACACAGCATGCCAGTATAAAAGTTATAATTCTAAATTGCTAGTTAATCAAATGAAACTGCTGTTTGATGTCAAATGATCCTGTAACTTGTGCATTAATAAACCTATTTAATATTAGAAAAGGAAAAAGCAGGTTTCTGCTGAAATACTATCTTCTTTCATTTTCTTGTCTTTTTGTTCTGTGTATTGGATGGAATTATGATTGTGACTGATTATATGTTGTGCCTCTTGAGCGCAGAAGTACAGAAATTACCAACCGGAAAGGAGGGGTACAAAGATAGGTTTAAGCCACCTTTGTGCATTCCAGATTTTAGGCTGCTAAGGGTATAAAATTGTCTTGGGCTACTCCCGCTCCTACCTCTGACAGAGCCCTAAGCAGGCTCCCTACTGCATTCAGCATGCCTGCTGGTCTTTTGCTGCTCCTACTATAGGGAAAGCCCCCAGGTGCAACTCCTCTCCATTTAGGGCAAGTCTATACTTAAAATCCTGCATCAGCACAGCTGCCCCGGTGCAGCTGCGCCACTATAGTGCTTTAACGAAGATGTTCTAAGCCAATGGTAGAGCGCTCTCCTGCTAGTGTAATTTATCTACCTCTGTAAGCAGCGGTAGCTATGGCAGCAGGGAAGCTCTCCCACTGTCATTGCACTGTCTACACGGGGGTTAGGTCAGTATAACTACGTTGCTCAGACGTGTGGATTTTTCACACCCCTGAGCGACATAGTTATATCGATATAGTTCTGTAGCATAGACCAGACCTTAGGGCTTGGCTTCATTAGAGACCACAAGAAGACTCTAGCATTTACCTTAACTTGCTAATGTGTGAAAACTATAACTGCCTTGTTCAAACCAGGATTTTACCATGTTAGCTACTACTTGATAAAAATGCACCTTTTTTCCTAGGGTAGATGTATCTTTATGATGCTGGGGTGAATGGAAGGTCATCTGAGGGAAGGCACATTCAGTATTATATAGACACACACACATATGTTGTGTAATTAGAACTTTTCAGCCAATGAGTTAGCCTAATCTCCATGCCCAAAATTTTTTATAGTCTGACAATATTCTGTATTTAACTCTATGTTATTTCTTGCTTTACAACTTTAAACTCCATTATGTAGTAGAAACACTTTGCTTAGGCTGAGAATTTCAATGTTGAGGAGTATCAGAGGGGTAGCCGTGTTAGTCTGAATCTGTAAAAAGCAATAGAGGGTCCTGTGGCACCTTTGAGACTAACAGAAGTATTGGGAGCATAAGCTTTCATGGGTAAGAACCTTACTTCTTCAGATGCAAGTAATGGAAATCTCCAGAGGCAGGTATAAATCAGTATGGAGATAAGGAGGTTAGTTCAATCAGGTTCAATCAGGGAGGGTGAGGTGCTCTGCTAGCAGTTGAGGTGTGAACACCAAGGGAGGAGAAACTGCTTCTGTAGTTGGATAGCCATTCACAGTCTTTGTTTAATCCTGATCTGATGGTGTCAAATTTGCAAATGTTGAGGAGGAGAGTTAAGTGCTCAACAACTGAAAGTTGATGGGAGAAGTTCCCTTAAAATCTCTTTGAAAATGCAGTAGAATAACAATGAGCTTTTTGTCAAAGGCTATTAACAGAATAGGATGTTTCCTGGACACTAATACACAGTCTTGGCTGGAAGATACATGGTCTATATATATATATATATATATATATATATACACACACACACACACACACACAATCTTTTGTGCCAGCAGTCTTCAGATAAACACTTAACTGATTGACAGTTAGTAGGTGTCACCTTCTAATTTAAAAAACCAATTTAAATTTAACCGTCATATAGTTGAAGAAAAGTATTACCTTTCATTCAATAATTACACTTAATTAGTTTGAAGGTTAAAAAGCTACTTGCTACAAACATTTCAAGCTGTGTACAACGTCTAAACCTCCTCAGAAGACTACAGGTACTGTATACATTTAATCACCTTCTAGTCTTTTTATGGAAACAAACACCAATAGACAGCTTTTTTCCATGTGTGGCATAAGCAAAAGGCTAGATCTCCTGCTGAGGTAAATCAGCATCGCTCCTCTGACTTTGATAGAGCTACACCAATTCATACCAGCTGAAGATCTGGCCCACAGTGTGACATATTTGGAGCTTTCATCTGACTTCTCCTGTTGTGCATGGTGTGAATCACCTGCCCGACATGCCAGGGGTGTATACTATGTTACAGGAGTACTCTGTAAAAAAGAATTGTCTAATATAGATCAAAAGGATATGGGTCAGATCCACAAAGGGACTTAGGAGCATAAGTCCAGGGTTTAGGCATCACTGAAGTATAGAAAACACCCACTTGGTTGCTGCATAGCCCTGTAGGTGCCTAAACTCATTGGTGTCTAAATTTTTGCTGTAATAATCTGCTAGGCACACAGGTTTCTGCCTCTGGACAGGTGCACTGCTGTCTAAGCCCCATTATGATCCTCAAACCTAGGGAAGATAAGCATTCCCCTCCTTCCCCCTCCCCCAAGTCCCCTTGGAGGTACCTGTAGATGGTGCTCAAATATACGCAACATTGTTTTGGGTTTTGTAGAACCAATAAAACGGCAAAAAGTTTACAGTGTGCCACTCTTCACTGGAACACTTCACATGTTCCATGGTGGTGTGGATTATTCTGTGAACAAAGGCCCTCTCTCTTACGTGCCTCAACAGTAACTTCATTCTGAAGATGAGTCTACATTTGAGCTGGGAAGAGTGATTCTCAGCTCTCATAGACATACCCACGCTAGCTCTTCTCAAAACTAGCTCATTAAAAAATAGCGCTGTAGCCGGGGTAGCGCAGGAGGTGACTCAGGCTACTTGCTCAAGTACATTTCCAGAGGGTCCAGGTGGGTATGGAGGCTAGTGACTAGACTGAGGTGCCACCTGTGCTACCCTGCTAATTTTAGCATGCTACCTCTCAAGCAGTGCTAGCATGGGTACGTCTACCCAAACTGGAAATCACGCCTTCCAGTGCAAATGCAGACACAGACTTATATAATGGTGAAAATGAGAGGAGAATCAGGCCTTAGGAATATAGCTGTTTCTTTTTTTTTTTTTGGAATTAAACCAAGGGACAAATTCTGCAAGGTACTGAGCTTCAACTCACATTGACTTTAGAGGGAGTTAAGGGTACTTAATATTTCCCAGGCAGTACTCTAAACTTTGCAGGTCCAGACTCTAACACATTAATTGGATAAATCTTAGCAACTACTCTCCTGTTGCTGTTGAGACAATGGGGAGAAGAGGGCATAAACTGATGCTGAGTTCCTGCCCTGAAGAGCAACACAGTGTCCTCTGCAGTGTTGCTACATTGACCCTTCCTATGGAATTTTGCACTGTTGGCCCTGGATTCCTCTTGCAAACAAGCAGCAACTTTCCTTCTCTTTGTTCTTCCAGACAGGGCAGGATTTGACCCCACAAAGAGCATTACGCCTATTTGGCTTTAGATTACCTTCAACCAGGAATTGGGCCGACTATGTTGCTTCAAATCCTTTGCAAAGTCAGAAGGCATTTGCATTACACCACTCGTTGGTCTTTATTGTGTTTCTACTTCATCCATTTTAAGTCAGTTCTTCCCATCGGAAAGCAGTTACTCACAAGCGTAGTGATTTCAATGAGAGCACTCGTGAGTAAGTCATCATTCATGCGAGTAAAGGGTTCACATTCTAGTCCTAAGATTGCAAATTCTTCCCTGCAAGGACCAACCCGGCGACCTCTGATGTTTGTAAAGCACCACACACAGTTTGGCTGCTATGTCATAACTAATTACAACAAATTATTACTTATAGAATTCCACACACCTCAGTGATTTTACAAATCTCTGACCCTGTGGCCATCACCAGTACCAATGAAGTCTTCCATCTAGTGACATTTTGCAGAGAAAACGTCAGAGAGATTTACTAACAGTCTTCAAAACAAGGCTGCCTCACTGGCCACCATATCACTTCTGCCAGGATTTGTGATCACAGTGCCTGATATCAGGTGGTTTGCTGTGAACTGTGGAAAAAGAATTACTCCTGAAGTTCTGCTAAAATGCTTTCTGCTTCCAAAATACACACTATAGTTTGTCTTCAGTACATAGTGGGAGTCTAGCACTAGTAGCATGAGGGATGTTCAGGGAGCACTCGGAGCTCTCATCTGCAGGGCTGAGCATCCCCAACTCACACTGACTTCAGTGGGACTTAATAGTGTTGAGAATCTCACAGAATCAGTCCCTCCCTGAGCTTCAACAGTCATATCATCCGCTATCCATTCACTCGTCTACGTGGATCTATGACTGCTTTGTGAAACTGCTACAGATTGATCCAAAGAGACAAAAAATCCACTTGTCACCCTTTTGCAACAACAACAACAAAACGACTAGGGCTCAATCCTGAGCCGACCAGGGAGTCAGCCTAGGAAGGGATCCACTTTTCTGCCTCATCTGATCAAAACTTATCCCTAGTGAAAGTTAAGAGTGGCTTAAATTATGCTGATTTGTAATGGTCCTCTCTAAAGCCCCCAATGGACCAGTACCCTTGTAAGGATTGCCCAGAACACCATGAACTATGAAGATTCTTTTCACCTTGTCATATTCTTTTCTACTCTGGACATACCTCCTATTCTGTGGGGGAGGAGAGTGGGTGATATAGAGCCAGTTATCAGGGCCGGCTCCAGGCACCAGCCCACCAAGTATGTGCTTGGGGCGGCACCTGGAGGGGGGCGGCGTGGCGCTCCGTCCCAAGAGTGGGGACCGCGACTGGGCTCGCCGCCCTCCCCGCAGTGCTCCGGCTGCCAGGGAGAGCGGAGCTGCAGTGGGCTCGCCGCCCTTCCCCGGCGCTCTGGCCACCGGGGAGAGCAGAGCCTCGGCCGGGCTCTCCGCCCTCCTCCCGGCGCTCTGGCCGCCGGGGAGAGCGGAGCCACGGCGGGCTCGCTGCCCTCCCCCCGGCGCTCTGGCCACCAGGGAGAGCGGAGCCCCGGCTGGGCTCTCCGCCCTCCTCCCGGCACTCTGGCCGGTCGGGGAGAGCGGGCCCGCGGCCGGGCTCGGCGCCCTCCACTGCCGCGCTCTCCGCGGGGGGGCGAGGAGTGGGGGCGGGGGCGGGGGGCGGGGCGGCGGCGGCGGGAGGCTTTTTTGCCTGGGGTGGCAAAAAAGCCAGAGCCGGCCCTTCCAGTTATGCTCGTTTTATACCATATATGCCACTACTTATGGCAGAGAACTCCCCAAGTGATCTTTAGGACAACTTCCTGGCTGCTTTGAACTGCTTGGGAGACTTGAGTGAAACCCATGATACTCTTCTTACATTAAAAAACAACAACTCCAAACTGGTTCCAGTGAGTGGCCAAGTAGAATTTTGAGAGGCTGATTTATAAGAGGGTGTAAGAAAAGTTGCAGAATTTTACAGGCTACTTCTATCTGCAAACCATCATAAACTTTTCCCATGGATATGCAGCTGAGAAACACCTCAGGACATCTAATACCTTGAATGTTGACATGAGTTGAAAAAAAGTAAAGAATTCCTCTCTCTACATGCCTCCACAAACCTATTACTGAAGTATCTAAGTGCAGAAGATACTGGACAAGAAACAGTGAAATAAGAACCCAACAAGGAGAGTCTGTACATCTTGTATGTGGGTGACCTTTTCTCTCCTTTGTGTAGAGGGATGTTGGTGAAGAGGTGTTCCTCCAGGGACTCTAGCTTACATGTTCTCTCCTTGTGCCCCCCGTCACCTGCCATTTATGGTGGTTTTTGCTTTCCAGGTCATTCTACTTCTATGATGTGCTCAGCTGAGAGACCTTTCCCCAATGACTGTTCATCTCTTTATGACATTGCATGGAGATGAGTTTGGACTCAATGGAGTTATTTATCTTAGCTACTTAAATGACCCGTTACCATAATATCCAAACATCTCACAGTCTTTAAGGAGCCTTACCTCCTACCTGATATCTGTTTTGTATTTGCCCCTACCCATTCCCTTATTCAGTCTGACAGTCTACACTTCTCAAAAAGGTGTAGGACAAAAGGAACAACAAAGTAGACATCAATTACCAATTATAGATGCAGCCTCAATAATGGAAAATGCTCTTTAAGGTATCAAGTTGCACAACACTCCTGGAAGTGCTATTTATCCCCATCTTACAGATGGAAAATTGAGGCACAAAGGAGACTTGCCTAGGGTCACACAGGAGGCAGTGGCAGAGCAGGGAATTGCACCCAGGTCTCCAGAGTTGCAAGCTAGTTCCCTAACCACTGGACCATCCTTCCTCTCATTACAGTGTTCTCTTTCTGGGATGCCTTACATCCTACCTGACATTTGTTTTGTATTTGCCTGGCTACCCGTTCCCTTATTCAGCCTGACAGTCTACACTTCTCAAAAGGGTTTAGGACAAAAGAAACAAAGTAGACATCAATTACCAATTATAGATGCAGCCTCAAAAAAGGAAAATGTTCATTGCATCTTGGGTGACACTAGCAGGCTGAGTATCCCATTCCAACACAAAACATCAAGCAAGGCCTATGCATGTACACAAGTCTGCTTATCTTTTATAGGGGTGCCAGTGATACCCTCATGACTTTTGTGTAGTATTGGGTTCCAAGAAAGTGCCATCCTGTATTTACTTTGGGTGTTAGCAGTAAGCCAACTATATTTGGGGCTACTTTACAGAACTCTCACGATGTCGACCTTCTGGCTTTTGTGGCTCCTGTTGCTTGTATCCAAGAAGATTAAAAATTACTCCACCAGTGATAACTTCTGGTTTGGTAAGCATGGGGGCTCACAGGGGCAGACAACAATTAGCTGCTGTTTCCTATTGTGGTATATGTTATTGTCACTCAGAAGTCTTACTTCTCTGGCTAGGTTCTTCACAGCATTTGTGTTCATGGAGCACTCTCACTACCTCCTGAAGATAATGAAAGGGCCCTGACTACTGAGTGAAGGTCACTCAAACAATACAGCATAACACACAATCACTGGCTGCTGCTTTACAAGATTCTTTGGGCTGGTACTTACTAGCTACCTGGCAACCCAGAGGGAGAGCTGAGGATTAAACATTGTGCTTGCACACACAGAGAGAGAGAGAGAGAGAGAGAGAGAGAGAGGGAGAGAGAGTGTGTGCACGTGTGTGTGTGTGTCTGTGTTGCACAAAGGAATGGATAAAACCCCAGGAAATAAGTAGCAACAAAAATCAATACAGACAGATGTTCAACCAAAATGAAATATTTTTCAATAAAATAAAAGCAAGTGCAACAGACGTGGGACTAAATACTTGAGCTGCACTGAAACAGAACCAATATAAGTCTGTGTCTGGCTGACAGTTACTATCAGAGTGTCAGAGAGGACAAGGAAAGGCAGTGACTCAAAGCAAGAATGCAGAGGAATAAATGCTAAAAGAACAAGCACTTTCCTTGTGACACTGAGGAAGAAATTCTGGCCTCATTGCACTCTAAGTTATGTCATTGATGTTGTTAGGATTAGGATTTCATCCAGGGCTACATATCAAACCTAACCAAAAGTGTCTGACAACTTGCCACCCTTCTTTCAGACAAAAACTCATGCCCTCTTTCATCTGAGAGAGAAAATTCTTGTTTGATTTCACTATCTAATCAGTTTTTACTTCAGTACATTAGACAGATACACAGACAACGTAGTGATGGGGTTGTGATATAGAGAGAACTAATTTGGGAAACCAGTTTAGGCAAAAAAGCGTTTCTCCTATTTTAATTTACCTGACTATTACCAACCACTGTGGTGTGGGTACTATGACAAGCATTGTGATAGAATGATGAGCAAACTCTCTGGGTCACCTGCCCTTGGTGCTCAGCTGATATCTGAGGAACTCATAAGTCTTAAGAAAAGAGATGGAATCTATGAGAAGAGATGGCATTTACGCCTAATGTTGAAGGAAAGCCTGTTGATGTTTAATACATTGAAGAAATTGTTCAAGAACAGAGCATCCATGTGAAAAAAAGCACTTAATACCACCAAGGACAGTGAATTCTTGGGTGATCTGTATAAGTATTGGTTGCTCAAGGTACTAGAAATGGAGCACCAGAAGTTCTCAAGACTGTGGCCGTCTAACTACTGATTCAATTTAGTGCTTTTGAAAGATAGCACTGACCTACTCAAGGCACAATGTAAAGACACACCACTACCCAGACACAGCAATCCTGACTTGTCAGACCTGTGCTATTTTAGATCTGGGCTTCTCTTGAATAGAGATTGCCCAATATTCCAAGTTATTGCAAGGTTGTGTGTGATACAGATAAATAATGACTAGAATGAGAGGCTGGACTAGACGACCTCTTGAGCTCCCTTCCAGCCCTGCATTTCTATGGTTCTATGATATTATCCTATGGCCAGAGATGTGTGAAATCTGACTTTTGCCTTGCACTACCTCATTTGGATATTTTTTTTCAGTTCTTACAGGTCCAACTCCATGAATTTTGCTTTGAGATTTGGGTTGGACACTAATCCCATCTAGTTCTATATTAAAACCAAGGGAAATCACCAGGATGAGCTTGATGCAAAATCAACAGTGGTCCCAGTTTCACTCAACAGGTATGTGGAGGAACCGGGGCAGAGATCGGAGATGATAACAAAACCTGAAACCAGGTGAGTTTCATGGTTTATTTTCCTCTTTTTTTAATCTTGAGAAATGGGGATGTAAGATGGGGCAGCTGACTTTCATCTTGGGAGACCTGGTCCCAAACTTTATTTGTGTTTGCCCACAAGTAGAGTTGTATAACACTTTTACCCAGTTTCCAGTTTGACAATGAATGTTTTGCATAAACTTTTGACACAAACAGCATTTGAACCTCATCTCCAGAGGTGAATGTCTATTGCAGGGGTCGGCAATGTTGGCACATGGCTCGCCAGGGTGCTTACCCTGGCGGGCCGGGCCAGTTTTATTTACCTGCTGACACGGCAGGTTCGGCCGATCGCGGCCCCCACTGGCCGCGGTTAGCCGTCCCGGGCCAGTGAGGGCGGCGAGAAGCGGCGCGGCGTGGCCGAGCGATGTGCTGGCTGCGGCTTCTTGATGCCCCCATTGGCCCGGGACGACGAACCGCGGCCAGTGGGGGCCGCGATCGGCCGAACCTGCCGTGTCAGCAGGTAAATAAAACTGGCCCGGCCCGCCAGGGTGCTTACCCTGGTGAGCCGCGTGCCGAACGTTGCCGACCCCTGGTCTATTGCATCATACAGCACCTTCACCATTACCCCACCACAATGTTCTCAATATTAAAAGAGATTATACTCAGTAATTGAAACTGTAATTCAAACCTGTCTCATCATTAGAACTGGTCAAAAAAGGGGGACTTTTTCTGTGGCAAATTTTGATTTTTTTTCATGGAAATTTAAATACCAAAACCTTTCAGCCTAAAATTATTTTTTTCCCATTTTTGTGAATATATTCTTCAACAAAAAACATGAAAATTTATGCAGAAAATTAACACTTTTAATGAAAATTTATGTTTTGTCAAAAAAACAATTTTCCATCAAAAACAGCTTTGACAGAAAATTTTCCATAACCCCTATCAATCACCTTCTTCTCTTAGCTAGTAAATTCCTCAACATGTACACTAAGTCCAAAAGAATAGATACCAAACTGTCATAGTGTGAAAGAGAGACCAACATGATCTCATTCATTCACATTATTGCAAATACCAAGATGCAAGTGGTGTAAATGATAACTGAATAACACCTCTTATTATAGCAGTACTATGTCTAATACGAACATGCATGTCTGTTCAAGGCTGCAGTTTGTTAAGTTTAATTTTGCATACATTAATATCAAACTTTTTTTTTCTTTTTCTCTTGAGGTTCCATACATCAAAGACATCTCAAATTAGCTTTTGCTCCATCCCCCCCCCCTCCTCTTTTCTCCTCACAGGCTAGTTACTACAAGAGCTGAGTGAACTATTTGTAGAGAATAATTTTTTTTGACAAATTTAGCACTGTATTTAGTTTGCATCATAACTGTGCTTTTTATAAATGTGGTCATTATTTAAAATGATTAAATACACATTTTATAATTCAGTTTATGGTCTCTTCATAAACTATTCACATTAGCTATATCTTTGGAGATTTACTCTATTATTCGTGGTGTGGAACTGGTCACTTTAGTCACATGATACTGTTTTTGCTCCGGTTGGATGACACGCTTTTTGTAAACAGGAGAGAAATCAAGGTGATGTCAAGATTACTATGAGAACAATTCCTTTACAAACATATATTCACACAATGTTTGAGAGTCTTTTGCTTTCTGCAGATATTGTTGCCAAAAAAAAAAAAACCAGAAAAAAACAAAAAACCCTCACTCATCCAAAGGGTCACAGATAAATCAAATGGATCAAAGAATGCCATCAAAAGCAATCTATAGAAAATTTATTCAAACAAAGGTTTGCAACTGTTTTTGCAGTATTTCCCAGCTCTGGCCACTTTGCATTATTAGTAATAACGTGGCTGGGACAAAAGGTACTTTTCATTGTATGAATATATGCAAATTCACAGTCCCTGTTTCAGAGATCTTGTATTTTACTTACAGCTAATGCCTCCCTTAAGCCTGCCATGCATACCACATGTGAATTGCTGAAGACCATTGAACCCAGCTATGAGCCACTCGATCAACAATGCCTCTAAACACCAGAACTTTGTGATGCCTGATTTCTAGCAACTTAAAGAGATATCTCATCCCCAGCTTATTGTCTCTCTCTCCAGTTCCTCTGAAGGGAAACAATCAGCATTGTGTCTGCACAATCAAGCTGGCTTCTTCAAAGTTAATTGCTAATGTCTAACTTTACATTATCTTCCTTCATTTTTCCCTTCCAGAACTTAACGTGCACATTAACTTCTTCTGCAAATAACTTCCACTGCAGTCATAGTGCTATTATGCTTGTCAACATTTTGAATCCCTGAGCAGAAAACAAAGTAAGCAGGTGTTTTCATCATGCAATCCCTCCCAAGATCTTGTGTGTTTTTGTTTGTTCGGAATTTGATTTGTGTAAAGCAGAACTTGTCCTTTTATTAGTCAATGTGCTTGCTTGATCAATTTGTCTAGTACCTAATATGGCTATATTGTAAATTTTAACTTGCTGACATCTAGCAACCGAGGAGAGGCCAAGTTGCAAGCTCAAGGATTAGGAAGCACTGATTTCATATTTCATCTTTCAAAACAGCAGACATTGGCAACTCTTCTTAGCACTCTATAAGCAAAGAAAAGGATGCCTCAAAAATAATATTTTTTCAGTTAAATACTCATGCTTTTCAGTTATGAGGCACATTTAAATAAGACAAAGAGAGAATAAATCATAAAACACAAATAAGTGCAATGAAAATATAACAGATAAAGCTCTTCTTCCAAATGATGTAAAACATTTATAGTACCTATTTTACATTGATTTACTCCAGAGTGAAGAATATGTCGGGAGAATATATAAAATACCACACAGTATTTGCTGCTATCGTAGGTGGTACGATCATAAATAATTAAACTAAACTATGCTTGTCAAATCAGTGAAAAAAGTAAATCTGGTGATGCCGTCCCCTTGCTTTTATTGCTGTTGTGTTTATCTGCTTACTCGCTCATTTGCCAAATGTAGGCATTCAGAATTATCACTCAGTCTTTTAGTGAAAATTATGAAGACTCTACAGGCAAGGTGTAGGTCTGTGTATTTATTTCTCTCTCTTCATTTTTCCATCAAACCAATGTCCACATATTGTATCCTTGAAGGCATTCATTTGACCAGTCATCTAAAAAATACTAACATCTCAAGGGTTAATATAAATGAGATTCAAATTGTAGTCATCGTGGGGAGGTGAAAGATAATGAACGAAGAATGTAGGCCATGTTTACAGGGGTGGGGAGGGGAGGCTCTATCCTAGGAAGCAGTGACTCTGAAAAATATTTGGGGCTTATGGTGGATAATCAGCAGAACCTAAGCTCCCAGAGTAACACTGTGGACAGAAGAGTGTGATCCTGGGATACATAAACAGAGAAATCGAGGAGGAGTAAGGAAGTTATTTTACTTTTGTATTTTGCACTGGTGCGACTGCTGCTGGAATACTCTGTCCAGTTCTGATGCCCACAATTCAAGAAGAATGTTAATAACTTGGAGAAGGTTCAGAAAAGAGCCATGAAAATGATTAACGGATTAGAAAACATGAGTGATAGAATCAAGGAGCTCGATCTATTGAATTTAACAAAGAGAAGGTTAAGGGATGACTTGATTACAATCTAGAAGTACCTACATGGGGAACAAATATTTCAATGGGCTCTTCAATCTAGCAGAGAAAGGTATAACACGATTCAATGGCTGGAAGTTGAAGCTAGACAAATTCAGACTAGAAATAATGTGTAAATTTTTAATGATGCAAGTAATTAACCATTGGAACAATTTACAAGGGGTCATGGTGAATTCTCCAACATTGACAATTTTTAAATCAAGATTGGATGCTTTTCTAGTAGATCTGCTCTAGGAATTATTTTGTGGAAGCTCTATGGCTTGTGTTACATAGGAGATCAGATTAGATCAGGGGCAGGCAAACTTTTTGGCCTGAAGGCCGCATCGGGTTTCATAAATTGTATGGAGGGCCGGTTAGGGGAGGGGGTCATGGCCTGGCCCCCACCTCCTATCTGCCTCCGCCCCGGAACCCCTGCCCCATCCATCCACCACTTCTCCCTGTCCCCTGAATGCCCCGGAACCCCTGCCCCTGATTGCCCCCTGCCGCCCCATCCAACCCCCACTCCTTCCTGACTGCCCCCCGGGGACCCCTGCCCCCATTCAACCCCCCTTTCTCCCCCACGACCGCTCCAACCCCTATTCACACCCCTGCCCCCTGACCACCATCTCGAACTCTCCTGCCCTCTATCCAAACCCCACTGCTCCCTGCCCCCTTACCGCACTGCCTGGAGCACCGGTGGCTGGTGGCGCTACAGCCGTGCCGCCTGGATGGAGCCGGGCCATGCCACCGCTGCCACCACCACACAGCTCAGAGCACCAGGTCAGGCCGGGCTCTGCAGCTGCGCCACCCAGAGCATTGCACCGGCAGCGGAGCGAGCGAGCTTGCTGAGGCTGCAGGGGAGGGGGAACAGCAGGGGCGGGGCTGCGGGGCTAGCCTCCCAGGTCAGGAGCTTGGGGACCGGGCAGGATGGTCCCGTGGGCTGGATATGGCCTGCGGGCTATAGTTTGCCCACCTCTGGACTAGATGCACATTGGTCCCTTCTAGCCTTAGAATCTATAATGAGACAGGGAAGAGTTTTCATTTTACTTCTCATTATTCTTCACTGGCAGAGAGTCTTGCATTCTTTTAAATTTTCATCAGTGACTTGTCTATTTTTGGGTGGAGGAGTTTTCCACGTTGCTGTCAGACAACTCCTTGCCTTTTTTTTCCTTCACACCATAGGGTTCCAATTCATAATTCTGTGTTTATCCTTCTGGCTGAGAAGGACTGGCTGCAGCTCCCTCCAAACCTGCATGAGCAGAGCTCCAGGCCTGGTCAGAAAGATTTCTGCAGCGATATTAATGTGCTCCCTCCTCCCTTAGACTACAGAGGCCTGTCTTCAAAACTTTGCTTGGTAACTGACTCCCTACTAGCCTGGGAGTCAGCTACCATGCAAGTGTCATGAACTAGGATCTGAGACTTGATAGAACATTGTGTTGTTCCTGGATCCTTAGGCAATCTGAGTCCCTCATCCCAGCTATTATGAGGTTCTGTGAAAGAAGAGGGGTGCAATTCATTATAAAGATGTACATTATAAAGATGTACATGTTCTCAATTGAACAACTGTTTTTTCACTGTACTTTTAGTTTATGCTGCAAAAAGTGATTGCTATACAATACATATTATTAACAAAACAACAGGGGGAACAGGAAGTGATCCCCATCCTTAGCTTTCCATTGTAAAAGAGTCTTGTGACCTTCTTTGGAGAAGCTCTCAGTGAGCCAGGAGCCTGCAGAAAAAAGAAGTCTGGGGTCAAATAATTAAGGACTATAATGCACATACAAAAGGGGGCAGAATTAAGGTTGCAAGGGCAACATACATTCCGGCATTTCCTCACTTTTGTGTGCTTGGCTTTCCTACATAAATAACATCCTTTTAACATATATTTTTAATGTCATAAAACAGTTTCATCTGATAAAAAGCTGGCGATGCGTCGGGATTGTTTGCAATATTTAGGCACGGTTGTTAGTTGGGGTTTTGACTATACAGACCAGTAGACTGTTCTAGAGTAAAGCAGTTTCTATGCTTCTTGGATCCTGGATCCTGTGTTAACGCAACTGTCATGCTCCCTGTCTGCAGTCTAAAGACATGAATGACATTAAAAAAACTCAAACATTCTTGAAATAATTCTAGTATCCATATATCCCATCGATGGTATTTCTATAGCTCACATCACTGTAGGTCTATAGCAGGGATTGGCAACCTTTGGCACTAGGCTCACCAGGGTAAGCACCCTGGCGGGCCGGGCCGGTTTGTTTACCTGCTGTGCGGGCAGGTTTGGCCGATCATGGCTCCCACTGGCTGCGGTTAGACGCTCCAGGCCAATGGGGGCTGCGGGAAGTGGCTCGGGACGAGGGATATACTGGCCGCCGCTTCCCGCTGCCCCCATTGGCCTGGAGCGGCGAACCGCGGCTAGTGGGAGCCGCGATTGGCCGAACCTGCCCACACGGCAGGTAAACATACCGGCCCGGCCCACCAGGGTGCTTACCCTGGCGAGCCGCATGCCAAAGGTTGCCGATCCCTGGTCTATAGTCTTGTTTAGATCTGCAGTCACTTGGTAGCCCAATCCAAACTCTTACTACAGTTTGCAAGTAAAGTTTCTGATGAAGCATTAAATGTCACGCAGCAGGTTGTTTGCCTAGTGCTCTTTTATGTTCATGTGGAAAACACATTGTTTCTTCCAGGTTAGCCTTATTCAAAGCAATTTCTATTCTTTCTATGAAAATAAATTGTGCAATTACTGCAATTATCACTGTAAGTATGGGGGAGGGTAAATTGCACCTGATTGCCAGTCTACTTTTCTAACCAACTGCCAGTTATAGTTGATTCAGGAACATGCCTTTCCATTATTTTTCTTCTTTTTAAAAAAACCTATTGCATCCTTTAGCATTTTTTCCAATTATGCACAGACTGAAATTAGCTAATTGGAAGCATTAAAGTCATTTCAAAATAATTGAAATTATAGTTATTCTAATATTTCTCTGCTGAGTTTAAAATGCCTACACTACATGTTCTCTATTAATATCGCAGTACCTAATTTCACATTCAAGGTGGTGTAATAGAATCATTACAAACTTCATTTGTTTGATCAACAGTCAGTCTGATTTACTGGAGATTAAGACAGTATAAGGCTGCCAAATTTGGGGGTGGGGGAGGAACATGTGGGGAAGGAATTAGTGAAAGCAGATGGAAGCAGTACTCAAAGTGGGACACTCATGTAAGAACAGGCTGAAATCAGGAGCAGAGTAGAGGGCATAAAGCAGGAGTTAGTACTGCAATTATTACATTTTAATAATACTTCGTATTTCTCCAGTGCTTTTCATTCATGGATCCTTAAGTGATTTACAAACATTAATCAATTAATCCTCACAGATTCTTGTGAGTAGGGAAATATTTCTACTATCTTACAGATGACAAAATGGAGGTGCAGAGCTGCTAGGTGACTTGTTGAATGTCACAAAGAGAGTCAGTGACAAATTCAAGAGTTCTGATGCCTAACCGTCAGACAGACATATAAGAACATAAGGTTACCTGCAGTCATGACTGATGTAAAAGAATTCATTTAGCTTCTCTGCAACAGCCTTGTCTTCCTTGAGTACTCCTTTAGCACCTTGACTGCCAAGTGGCCCCACTGATTTTTTGGCAGGCTTCCTGCTTCTGATGTACTTAAAACAAATGTTGCTGTTAGTTTTTGTAGTTGCTCTTTAAATTCTTTTTTGGCCTGCCAATTATATTTTTATGCTTGACTTACCAGAGTTTATGCTCCCATCTATTTTCCTCAGTAGGATTTATTTCCAATTTGTAAAGGATGCCTTTTTGCCTCTAACTGCCCTTTTACTCTACTATTTAGCCATGGCAGCATTTTTTTTTTACTTTAACTATTTTTTGGTCCTATTTGGGGTATACAGTTAATTTTAAGCTTCTATTACCATGTTTTAAATCAGGGGTGGACAAACTATGGCCCAGAGGCTGCATCCAGTCCTTCAGACATTTTAATCCGGCTCTTGAGCTCTTGCCGCGGAGGGCTTGCCCCGCTCCACATGTACCCTGGCTCCGCACAGCCCCCGGCGGCAGCGGCATGTCCCCCCCTCCAGCTCCTATGTGTAGGGGCAGCCAAGGGGCTCCACACGCTGCCCCTGCCCCAAGTGCTGCCCCCACAACTCCTATTGGCAAGGAACCATGCCTGGCCGTGCCTCTGCGTAGGAGCCGGAGGGGGACATGCCACTGCTTCTGGGAGCTGCTTGAGGTAAGTGCCACCCAGAGACTGCACTGCTGACCCCCCTCATGCCCCTACGCCCTGCCTGAGCCCTGATCCCCCTCCTGCCTCCGAACCCCTTGGTTCCAGCCCAGAGCACCCTCCTGCACCCCAAACCCTCATCCCCAGTCCCACCCCAGAGCCCACACCCCCAGCTGAAGCCATCAGCCCCCCTCCCTGCATCCCAACTCCCTGCCCCAGTGCGGGTCTCCCTCCTGCACACTAAACTCCTCATTTCTGGCCCCACCACAGAGCCCACACCCCCAGCCGGAGCCCTCACCTCTTCCCACATCCAACCTCCAATTTCGTGAGCATTCTTGGCCCCCCCATACAATTTCCATACCCAGATGTGGTCCTCAGGCCAAAAAGTTCACCTACCCCTGTTTTAAATAGTTTCCATGGAGTTTGCAGGCATTTCACTCTTCATTCTTTTAATTTCCATTTAACTAGCTTCCTCATTTTTGTGTAGCTCCCCTTTTTGAAGTCAAATGCTACTGTGGTGGTTTTTTTTTTATTTCCTCCCCTACCAGGATGTTAAATGTAATTACATTAAGGTAATTATTACTGAGCAATTCAGCTATATTCATCTCTTGTACCAGATCCTGAGTTCCACATAGGACTAAATCAGGAATTGCCTCTCCCTTTGTGGGTTCCAGGACTAGTTGCTCCAAGAAGCAGTCATTAATGATGGCTAGAAATTTTATCTCTGCATCATGTTCTGAGGTAACACATAGTCAATATGGGGATAGCTGAAATCCCCGATTATTATTGTTTTTTTGTTTTTGTTTTTTGCTTCTGTAGTCTCCCTAATCTCCCTGAGCATTTCACAATGGTTGTCACCATCCTGGTCAGGTGGTTGGTAATATAGTCCTACTGCTATGCTTTTATTATAGTACTATACACTATAGTGCCATGACCTACTATATATTTTGGACCCTGGTATTGCCATGTCCCATTGATTATCATCATTCCACCAAGTTTCTGTGATGCCTATTAAATCAATGTCCTCCTTTAATACCAGGAACTGAAGTTCACCCTTCTTAGTATTTAGACTTCTAGCATTTGTATACAAGTTACCAATATTTAGTCATCTGCCTTTATATGATGTAACTGAATGAGACTCTTTAGTTTGACTCTTCCTCTTCAGTTTCTACCTGTACTTTATCAATTTTTATCCTTTCCTCTTGAGTAGGAAATAGAGTATCCCCTTTAATAAATCTTCCTCTCAGGGATGTCTCTAGAGGGTACAGCCTCGTTAGTGAGCTCTCAGCCTAGCAGGTAGGCTGCTTGGTTCAGCACACAGCACCCAAAACAGGCCACACTATAAACTAAAATTACCCAAGCATTCAGCAAGCAAGCAAGCACATAAACAAACAAACACCCTAAGAATCACGTAGTCTCTCTTCCTTCACCTGGAGAAATCCTTTGCAAAACTCCCCTGTTTGCTGCTCCTGTTCTCTAGCTTATTATAGTAGGACAGATCCAGACAAATAGGCATAGAATTAAGGGGCAAACACAGGAGGGAAGATCTCCCCAGGAGATGTTGCAGCAACTGTCAGCTAATGGTAGCTCTCTTTTGAAAGGGTTGGGCTGCCATTGGTCAATATCAATGCTTCTAATGAGTGCTAGGAGTGGCTGGTGGATGCTGTGACACGGACTATAAAAAGCAGGTCTCTTCCTGCTCTGTCCACGCTGCTACAAAATGTTCTTATGCAATCTTGCATTCTAAACATTAACATATATAAAGAATTACACTGACTTTATGAACAAAGAGGGAGGGATGGGTGGAAATCCAACTTTTGGGCCAGGCTGCCTTCTCAGTGGCTTTTATAGCTTCTGATATGAACCATAATGGAACTTTCATCATCTCCTTCTGATTCTATTATTACACCTTTAATTATCACCCTGCTCAGAGGGCCAAATTCTGTTCTCCATCGCAATAAAAAAAACTGCTCAGAAATTAATAGATTAGACAAAAGCCATTAATGAAGTCAAGCATAGATTACTCTGGTATAAATCATGGCTTCCGTCACATTTATTTATTTCAGTCAAGCTACAGTAGATGCACATTGATTTAAATAAGAGCATAAAACATGACCAACATTTTTAGGCACATCCATCTGTGCATACAATCCTTATGAAAATAAAATCTTCCCTCCTCCTTAGGCATCACAGGGCTGTCTATACAACTATTTTTAGAGTACTAGTATGAGCCCTGCTAGCCCGAGTCTGTTGACCCACATGGGGTGCTGCTCACTCCAAAATGCTGTGTAGAGAAACCCATAAAGGGCCTGTTCTCTTCTCCCTTATACTGAAGCAAAGCAGGAACATCACTGCAGTTATACTAGTATAAATCTGGGTGCCAGGGAGAGGAAAATCAGGGGCAATATATCCATACACATGCACAATTGCAGAGTTTTGGTCATCAAGAAACTGCAAATTTAGGAAGACTCATTGAAACCTTGTACCAAAATATAAAACACATATAGATCTCATTTTATTTCAAAACTAAGGAGAACCCACACCACGCTGGGAGTGATCCCAAACAACAGCAATTCTGTTTCTTCCCATAGTATCAGTGGCACTCCTTCCTCAAATGGTTTGTCATGTTCTCATCCTCCAGATGGTAAGGACTTGATAGGACTTTTGATATTTCCCCTCAACATATTATCTAGTAGCAAGGCATTTCTTTATGCTCTAATGCTCTCTATTATGTTAACAAGAGAATCTTGGAATAGTTTATAGTAAAGATTCCTCCAGATGAAGCAGTTTTCATGGCGTTTGAAACAAGCATAGATAAATCTACATTTGCTCTGCTCTTGACACTTACCTGATAGCGTAATGTAGGAATTTCCACTCATATAAAGATGCACAGACTATCAGAAACACAACCAACTTTCACCATTCACTGTGTATAAGTTATATAACCATCATGAGGTAATAATAACATAAATGACATATTTCAGTCTACACTGGATCATAGTATCTATGTATGCCAGGGACATTGTTTGAAATTCACATAAAATATGCAGTACTATTCAGCAGCTGATCTTTTCAGAGTTCCTTTGAAATAAGATGTGCTGTAGTTCAAAAGAAAAATTCCCAGAGGAAAAATTCAGAGTAAATAAAGTATTTATTGGGCTCACTACACAAACTAAAGCAGATTTGAACAAGCAAAGTAAGAGGACAGTGGTAGAAGTTACAGAGGAAGTAGAAGGTTAGGAAGTTAGTGAGTTTGTTTATAACAAAGCAAGGTGGCCGAGGGAGAAGAGAAGGTGGACAAGAAGAGACCATGGTACAAGAAAGAATTATTATATGACATCAGAAACCATGCTGGAACAGAACTGAGACACAGACATCACAAGAAGGCAATGCCATTGAAAGAGAACATCCTTGGTTACCCCACGTTCAATGTCAATACACTCAAGTTGAAGTGAAGCACCAACTTTCCCTGAAAACTGACCTTTGGAGGATTCATCCAGAAATCCCATTCAAAATCACTGGATGAAATTTTCTATAAGAGGTT
This sequence comes from Chrysemys picta bellii, assembly GCF_011386835.1. Classification (NCBI taxonomy): domain Eukaryota; kingdom Metazoa; phylum Chordata; order Testudines; family Emydidae; genus Chrysemys; species Chrysemys picta. The sequence goes on along the minus strand of NC_088803.1, from coordinate 42,289,361 downwards.
GAATCCTTTGTATTTACCTAGCTGTCTATCTCAGGTAGATTCAGAGCGGGCTTGGGTAAGGGAACCAAGAGTGTACCAGAAAGGGCAGGAGAGAAGGCAGAAGAATCAGTGGATAATCTTATCCAACTTAAAATCCAGAGCTCTCAAGAGATTCATTAAAAACTAGGCCAAAGTATTAAGAAGAAATAATGAAATTCTCATACAGGACCAATACCAAGACACAAGCCTCAGTAGAAGCAAAAGATGATCAGAAAATAAAAAGGCAGATGCTAAGATTAACTGGCAAAAGAAAAACCTGGTCTCCGTATAACTTAGTAAACAGTGATCTTCGCAAAGAACATTCTGGCCTGAGGAGTTTCCTTCACAGCTATGAACTCAAATCTGACTTCTTCTAAATTCTTCATACCAGGAGAAATATGGGTCATGCATCTTATGAATTATCTGGTAGTAAGATTCTACATTGCAATAGACCGTCTCTAATTCACAAACAGTAAAGATAATTTGTCTACTCGCCTTCCCCCAGGGGAAGCTCATCCCCTGGGCTAGCAAACCAGTAAGTTGTCTTTTATTTATCTGAGTACAGAAATTCAAAGAGAGTTATGAAACTTACTGGCAAATAGAGCTGGGCAAAGGCTACAAAACATTTTAAGAGAATACTCATTCACACTTTCAAATTAATTCACAGACTGTGATTGTGTGCTTTGCTTTCTGGAAATGTTTTAGTGAATGAATTTGCTGGCAAGAACAGTGAATGAAATGCTTAATTTTAAGAGAATGTTGTAAATTATTTCTAGACATTTAATTTAGAATTCATAATTTCTTTTTTTTCCCCCAACAGAATCCTGATTCTAAGAGTTATATTCATCCAATCAGGGAAGAGTAAAAATATTTTGGGTCGGATCCTCAGCTGTTGTAAATCCATGTACCTCCATTGACTTCAATGTGGACAATTAAACAAACAACTAGAATTCCAAATGCTCACAAGGAATTATTCATGCACAAAATCACTCACCAATAATTATTTCCAGAAAATATTCAACAAATAATTTTGAATAAAGAGGAAATTCAAGGAAACCATTCATGAACCATTCACAAACAAAAAGATGGTAAACATCAATTAAATATGCACTATGCATTATTTATCAAGTTTCCACTGAAAATATTTCAATGGGAATTATTTTCTTACCACCTGAAGTATTTTTAATATGTAGGGACAGGTTCAGAAGATATTTATTCAAGTGAGGAATCCTTATTCACATTAATAGTCCCACAGAATTCAGTGGGATTGTTCAGAAGTGAACTTAGCTGTATTCTGATAACGCCTTCTGAGTGGTTATTAAGAGAACAACTATTTGCATGATCAATTCTCAGAGTACATGGAACATGTAGGAGAAGATAATACTCCCCACAATACAATACATAGGAGAGTTTTATTAGAAGTTTGCTAGAAGGCTCTTTGTTTGGGGTTATGAAGAATAATTTGACTCCAGCAGAGTGCGTCAGGCATTGTGGTAATAAGTTAAACAACAGAGAAGCAGACAGTCCAGAAATATTATAAAAACGACTTGATTTGACTGTATGTATTTATCTGTTCTCAGGGCCGGCTCTGGCTTTTTTGCCGCCCCAGGCAAAAAAGCCTCCAGCCGCCCCCCAACCCCAGCATGGCAGGGGAGGGCGCGGGGGGGAAGGGCGGCCGGAGCCCTGGGAGGAGGGTGGAGTGCCCGGCCGGGGCTCCGCTCTGCCCGGCGGCCGGAGCCGGAGCACCACACCGCACTGCCCCCCTCCAGGTGCCGCCCCAAGCACAAGCTTGGTGGGCTGGTGCCTGGAGCCGGCCCTGTCTGTTCCCTATCAGAAGAATATTATATAAGCACCACTGCATATTTATCTCAGCATGACATAACAAGAAAATTACTGGAAAAGCAATTGTCATTCCTAGGATCAAATAATTTTCAGTATCACATCCATTGTTAATACATTTATTAGTCAATATCTCACTCACCAATAGTCCTTCAACCAAACAATGGAATGCGATCATTTTTTTATGCCCTGGGTTAAAATTCAATCATGCAGAAAAATAGCTTGAGCAGTCTATAACCATTAAATCCCACATAAGGCCTATTTTGAGGGCTTAAGTCGTGTACAGGCTTTGTGGTATCCATATGTATGGGGTGAATGTCACCCTTGCATCTTAGATCCCAATCAGATTTTGTCTTCTCTTTGGGGTTGACTGAATCTTTACTACCTGGGGTTGACTCTTCACTACCTGGTGCAAATACTACAAAGGAATATATTGTATATATATGTAACGCTTCTGCCAGGTGGCCACAGCAACAAAAAGGGTCGGGTTCAATTTTCTAGGGGTTTCCTTAATGACTTAAACTAACACTGGCTCAAGCCCCCAATCCAGAAGCTATTTACTCTACCCTGAGTGCCCCTGATTGGCAATTCTTCCCCATTTAAAAGCATTGAGTCCTGGGACTACAACAAAGAGAACTTTATTGGAAGGGGGTGGGGGAAGGAAGACAAGAGAGTGATTTTGGGAAAACCATCAATTAAATTCCATGATGCAATACTGCCACCCCAAGGGTACCTTAACAGTAGTCCCAACCTCAGCCTTTTGTTGGCTGTTGTGAATGGCTGATGTATTCTGGACACTTCCCTCCCCCTACCCCCCAACCCACTCCCCACTCTGCTGAACTCACAATTAGCTGTCCTGGGATTCTAGCAGATGAATGCAGCCTGGACTTCTCTGGGGTCTCTACTAACCCAGGTGAAGTGATTGCAACTTTAATTGTGGGCTAGGGAGGCCTGTACCACAGTCCCTTGGGTAGGCTGCTGTTATCTCTGGGTATGTCTACATAGCTGCTGGAAGTGAGTCTCAGAGCCCATTTGGACAGACTTGCACTAGCATGCTAAAAAGCGCAATGTGGACATTCCGGGTTGGGCTGGCAACAGGACTCTGAAGCCTTGGGAAGGGGGTGGGCTTCAAAGCCTGAGCTCCAGCCCAAGTCCAAATGTTAAGGCAACATCTACACAGCTATTTCTACCACACTAGCCTGAGCCCTGCTAGCATGAGTCTGTTACCTGGGCTGTGAGACTGGCTCCCATCATCTATGTAGACATACCTACTGGGGTTGCAGCCCAAGGTGCCTCGCTCTTCTGCTGCTCTGCACCATCCATCACCTTGAAGGTGCCTCTGCTGCTCTGACCTGTCCGTTGCCCCTCTGAAGCCATTGCGGCCACCACTCTACACCATCTGTTGCCTTGGAGTTGCTGCCACTGCTACTTGGAGCCTTGTGATGTCACCAAGCTGCACTATCCACCGTTCAGCAGTCTCAGCTCAGCCCTTAGGGAGAAATTAGTGGTATCTAAGACTCTTGACAGAGTCCTCACCACCAGAGAGGCATTCTCGCAGAAGGCAGGAACCCTTCCCCGCCTCCCACCCTCAGCATACATAGCTGTGCCCATCAGCAGTCCCCATTAGCGTGATCCCAGGATTATTCAACTTCAGTGTCTTGAGCTTGTATTGCCCACAAACACAAACTTAACTCAATTTAATCAAAATTCTCCAAACTGTCACAAAACTGAAATGTAAATGAGTATTATAAATGTGTATTAAATCATTGTAATCCTAATTATAGACTTCATAGCTCAAACATGCAAACATCACATCCAAGTGAAGGGATGTAAGGAAGGATAGTACACCAGAAATCAGAAGTACAGACTTCTCCTTGTTCCAGCTCCCACACAACTAAAAATGAAGAAAAAAAATCTTGATACTAATGAATCATACTCTTACTGCACTGCAGAACACTGACACCAGCAAATACAGCACTGGGACTATAGTATGTGGAGCAAACAGAGATTTATGTAAAAGGGCAAAAATAGATTTAATACCTCTGTGAAGAAAATGTTGCTTTTTGTTCTATTTTAACCCGAGAACGGTTTTATTTTTATTTATTGCAGTGTTTTAAAGCACTCCACTAATGCACAAAAATGGCTATGTCTTTTTTGATAAAGTTGAGAGCTCTGACACAAAATGCATGTTCACTTAAACTACTTGTGCAAACTGTGGACTATTGAATCTCAACTTGCCTTTTTTGTGATTTTTTTTATTGATTTTCATAAAGACACATACAATGAAAAGTACATAATAGTAAATGACATACAGATTACATTTTTCCAAGTACTGCACATGTCATGGGATCAGCAATAGAATGATACAATTACACAATTTTACAACTTGTCTTAGTTGCAAGGCCAGATGATACAAAACCAGACAATACTACCTAGGCATGACATGTTAGGATGGAGTAACAGTAATAAAAGAGAATACATGGGCATGTAAATAAGTTTGAGGTACATGTGCTTTGGGCTAAAATTTTCCAAATTGTATAATTGAAAACAAACAAAAAACACAGCAGCTTTCAAATTGACAGCAGCAGCAAAATTGAAACAGACAATGTAACTTTCCATGCATACTGGACCTATTAGTTTCAACAAAGCAACTGTTTTGCACTATGGGACTCTTAATTTTATTACAGTCCACAGTGTGTGAGAAAGAGAAAACTACAACTGCAAACAGTGATACGCAAATAAAATTTATTCAACAAATCTGGCCTGCTTCTCTTTATGTGAATTGCCCATACACGGTTTGCAGTTTTCTCAAAATGTATTAATTAACAGAAACTGTTCACCTAATCATTTCTGAAAACAATTCTTGGTCTCTAGCTTGTCTGTAGGCATTTCATTGAGTGTCCAATATTCAAAATTCAAGCTGTTCTGCAAGGAGACATAGGCCATGTGGTTTTATTCCTGTTCCCTGACTGAATATACTTTACTTTAGAATCAGTTTCCTTGTGTGAATACTCATGATGGAAAAAAAATCAATTAATTTTCTTTGAACATTCTACAAAATATGCTTAAAGGGTGAAATTTTCTCCAGCCACATAAAGCCCAAGTATATGGGGTCTGTGCGGATGGAGTGTGAAGAAGTCAACTCCCTGCATACAATATTCCAGCCTTGGAGCTGGAATCCCAGCACAGCCCCTCTGCATCAGCATTGGGGAATGTTGGGTACATTAGATTTGCAGCAGCTGCACTGGTTTACCATCAAACCACTCCCACTGGGGTGGTCTTATTGCAACATGTGGGAGCTGTGCGGGTTATACACCAATGGAAACCTCATACAGGCTTCAAGCAGGTCTCAAGGAGTGCAAAGGGCCTTCCTCCAACCCTTATTATTTATTTATCCATCCCCTCTTCTGGTTGGAACAATGGACAAAAACCCGAGGTCATTGCAGGACCTAGAGTGCACAGGAGTGGGGGGGAAAGACGGTAGCTCTATGTTGCCTTTCCACTTCCCTGATCCTGGAGATGACAAGGGACCAAAATGGCCCCTGTAATAAGTTAAAGAAGTCTAAGGGCAGTCTAAATTATGCTGGCCGGAATAGTACCCCCAAGAGACTACTCCATTGGTTGGATATCCCTGGAATACAGCTATGGCCCTTCCCCAGTACACCTAGAATCTCTGCTACTCCTTGGGTAGGGAGTTGGGGGCAGGGGATGTGAAGCAGGTGCAAAAGGCACCAGAGCTGGGGACCTAGGAACTGTCCCAATGAGTCATTTTTACTTTATTTGAATGGCTAATTACCTCACAATTGCACAATTGTTTGTAACGTATGGAGCAAACACAGTCAATGAATTTACAATTGTTATCTTGGTCTTCAGTCTCCACCCTCACCGGATCACCTTAAACATATTCCTGCATCTGGCAACCTTGCCTCCCACCTCTTCTTAAGTAAGCAGAATCGCCTCACCAGCCCCCCTTCCCACCTCTCTCCCAAAAATACTCAGCAAGGTGTCAAGGGAATATAGATGCTTCTTCTGAATGATATTCATCCTTATATCTTGTCAGGAGTTCCCACCTTTTTTCATTAAATCCCAGCTATGTAATTCAGAGTGAGATGAAGCTTTGCTCATCCATTTGTGGAAAATGCAATTCTCTACTTCGGGGGAGAGGGGAGATGAAAAAGAACCAGCTCAGAACCTCTTTGCTTTGCATGGCTGGAGGAGGACAGGGGATTAGTTATTAGTAAATGACATCCGGGTTTGTCAAACATTTAAAGCTGTGCCAGACACCAGGAGAAACTCTAATTAAATGCTCAATATTTTATGAAAGTCTGGAGTGCCCATGTTTGCTTGGGCTGGTAAGTTCTCATTTGGGAAGGGGTGAGGCAAGTGAAGGGGGACATAGTAGAATACTCTCTGTTCTTCCCATGCTAGCTTCTTACCTTTTACTTTGGAAAAGTTGATTGAAAATATCAGCAAAAAAGAAAACTGGGGCTGTGTCTAGTGTGTGTAGGGTCCTGTGCAAAGTAACAAGGCAGGCCCAAAACACCTTCAACCGCTCATGACTGGGTTCTACCACTTCAACATGCCCATGCTACACACAGACCTGCTTCTCCTGGCTGTGACCTCATGGAGGGTATGGTGACCAGTTCTTGGAGTTCTGTGGCCTCTGAAGATACCATGTTTCCAAGGTAGTGCAGGCAGGAAGCATAGCTGAAGAATAGCTTTTAAACTGGAGAACAGGGAGGGGAAGATAGACAATTCAGTCAGTCTCTGTAGTGGTCTCATGCTGTTGCTGGAGTCAGATGAAAGTCCAGTGGAATCTGGGATGGTATTCCCTTTGAAAAGGTCATACAGGCATAAAGCTATCATTGAGGATAACACTTTTAACTGTGAGATGAAGGCAAAACCTTTTGACAGAGGTGCAACATGTCTGCCAAAACTTGGTTAAAAACAAAACAAGCAAGCGAAAGAACTGTGGGTTGAATTCCCAGCTTTTGAGTTTGTAATGCTGAATTCCCAGATCAGAATGCCACTGAACATGGAAGAAGTTTGAACAAAGACCCAAACTTGTGTAGTTGACCCTAGTTTCATTTAAGGACCAAATCAAAGATCAAGATAAGAGATGACATTTAGCATTTAGAAAAATTCTTATGTGGCTTCAGATCCAAGTGGTGCTCCTTTGGGCCCAGTTGTGTTTATTGAAAAAAATCTTATTTATCAAGCATATTTTGTTTTTTAAAAATGAAGCTCATGCTAAAGAAATTTGCAGTGGGGCTTCATCTTAGTTATTATTTTTGTTTGGAGGATAAGTAAGGCTAGGAAAACTTAAAATTAAATCTCCATATGAATACCATGTTTATATGACTGCAATTGTTACGCAAATTGTTTTTAAATGAATAAACATAAGAGCAAAAGAGAATGAAATATTTTCCATTATTCATTAAAGACTTTTAGTGCTCCATTAATTTTGATGCTATAATCCACTTCTGATTAGCCATGTTGTGAAACAGCCATTGTTAATTGTCACTAAAGTGCAAGGAATTTCTTTTCAAATATCGTTAGCAGCATCTCATCAGGTGTTATGGCCCAGCCTGCAGGGTATAAATTAACTGTGACTTCTTTAGCACTTCATGAGCACTTCTTTTTAAATCATGTTTGCATAGGAATTTTCATTTACACATAACACAGTAGAAAAGCAGTTAGTAGATTGCATAGAAAACCCATTTTGTCATATCAGCAGTATAATGTAAGCCCAGACAGGCAACATATAAAACAACAGAATATAAATAAAACTGAAGAAAGAGGAAACTGAGAGAAAGAAAGGACTGAAGGACTGATCCAGACCCTAGTAAAGTTGATAGGTGTACCATTGACTTCAATATTCCAGGGCCAGATCAAGCCCTTATATGCAGAACTTGAAACTCCATGAGGTTCCTCAGACTAGTTCTAGGCCCTTTTCTATAAAAATTGATGCTTAGGAGCATTCAACAGTTTCAGACACAGACCTTGAAATTGTCGCCTGTGTTTTTGTCACCCTGGAATTAAATACTGCAATGTGCTCTACGTGGGGCTATATCATGCAAATAAAAAACCAGCGGGCCAGCTTCCCAGCTCCTGTAGATTGGTTTTACAGGCTGTTATGTGCCTGGGGAGGGAGGGAGTTCCTAATAAAGAATGCCCTCCTAAACATCTACTTTAATAGAAAAAGGCCAAGATGCCACAATGGCATTGAATTGAATTGTACCTGTAAAGGCAATGCATCTGTACAATGGGGCAAGAAACAGCAGGTCTTTTCCATCACTGGCCTCCTGCCCTTTCAGTACTGTCAAAGGGCCTGATTCAAAGTGCAGGGAAGGGTCATGACATGGTTCAAGACCTTTTTTGCCTTCCCTGTAAGATGGGTGTTGGGTAGATCTGGCTGTGGTGGTGTGAGACTCTGGGGTTTGGGTGGGGAGTGGATTAATCACTATCATATTTATGTTAGTGACAATTGGAAAAAGGCAAATATAGTGTCCATCTTTAAAAAAGGGAAGAAGGAGAATATGGACCTGTCAGCCTCACCTCAGTCCCTGGAAAAATCATGGAGCAGGTCCTCAAGGAATCCATTTTGAAGCATTTGGAACAGAGGAAGGTGATCAGGAACAGTGAACATGGATTCACCAAGGACAAGTCATGCCTGACCAACCTGATTGCTTTCTATGATGAGATAACTGGCTCTGTGGATATGAGGAAAGTGGTGGATGTGATATATCTTGACTTTAGCAAAGCTTTTGATAGGGTCTCCCACAGTATTCTTGCCATCAAGTTAAAGAAGTATGGACTGGATGAATGGACTATAAGGTGGATAGAAAGCTGACGAGATCGTCGGGCTCAATGGGTAGTGATCAACAGCTCGATGTCTAGTTGGCAACCGGTATCAAGCGGAGTGCCCCAGGGGTTGGTCCTGGGGCCGATTTTGTTCAACAACTTCATTAATTATCTGGATAATGGGATGGATTGCATCCTCAGCAAGTTTGCGGATGACACTAAGCTGAGGGGAGAGGTAGATATGCTGGAGGGTAGGGATAGGGTCCAGAGTGACCTAGACAAATTGGTGGATTGGGCCAAAAGAAATCTGATGAGGTTCAACAAGGACAAGTGCAGAGTCCTGTACTTCGGATGGAAGAATCCCATGCACTGCTACAGGCTGGGACTGACTGACTAAGCAGCAGTTCTGCAGAAAATGACCTGGGAACTACAGTCGACGAGATGCTGGATGAGTCAACAGTGTGCCCTTGTTGCCAAGAAGGCTCACAGCATATTGGGCTGCATAAGCAGGATCATTGCCAGCAGATTGAGGAAGTGATTATTCTCCTCTATTCAGCACTGGTAAGGCCACATCTGGAGTATTGCATCCAGTTTTGGGCCCCCCACTACAAAAAGGATGTGAACAAATTGGAGAGAGTCCGGTGGACGGCAACAAAAATAATTAGGGGGCTGGGGCACATGACTTACGAGGAGAGGTTGAGGGAACTGGGCTTATTTAGTCTGCAGAAGAGAAGAGTGAGGGGGGAGTTGATAGCAGCCTTCAATTACCTGAAGGGGGGTTCCAAAGAGGATGGAGCTAGGCTGTTCTCAATGGAGGCAGATGACAGAACAGGAAGCAATGGTCTCAAGTTGCAGTGTGGGAGGTCTAGATTGAATATTAGGAAAAACTAGGAGGGTGGTGAAGCACCAGAATGGGTTACCTACGGAAGTGGTGGAATCTCCAATCTTAGAGGTTTTTAAGGCCAGGCTTGACAAAGCCCTGGCTGGGATGATTTAGTTGGGATTGGTCCTACTTTGAGCAGGGGATTGGACTAGATGACCTCCTGAGGTCTCTTCCAACCCTAAAGTTCTATGATTCTATGTTGTCATTGGGTTATTTTGATCTAACAGGGGCAAACTGTTGTATCTGCTTACTTAGACTGTAAGATCTTTGTGGAAGAGGCTGTCTTTTTCTTTTGTGTTTGTACACTACCCAGCATGGTGGGGCCCTGGTCCATGACTGGGGCTTTTGGACAGAACTGTGATGCAAATAACTAACAATAATAATTTTTATTTCATTTTACTAGCTTGTGCAAGGCAGTAGATGGGTGCTCTTTAGAATGAATAAAAATCCAAATAAACAAACATCACACTGTCACTGGTTCCAGCCCTCAGCAACTGGTTAAACAAACACCAGGTGTTCAAAAAAATGATTTTCTTTTTTTACTCAGACAGCATGTGAGCCTAATCTGTAGCCCATTGACATCGGTGGATTTTGGATCAGGCCCATAATGAATCCTAAAGAGTAATTTGGCTGAATAGGTCCATTATTCACACATTAACTTTTCCTGTCATACCCGATTATTTTCCTGTTTATCCTTGCTGCCACATTACAACTGAATGTTCAAAATCTTTCAGAAACTTTTTGTTGAAAACCCTTTGTAAACATTTGTAAGAAAAATAATAAAAGCCCCCAAGCTGAGGCTCTTTAAGGCAACCTGGATCTATTTTTTACCAGAGAAACACCATTTCCTCCTCGTTCTCTCATTCCTTATGCAGGGCATTACACCAGCATCTACCTATGAATTTACAGCAATTCCCAGAGAGGGGAAACCGTTTTAAAAAAAGAAGCAGAGGAAATAGAAACCAAAACAGCAGCTATAAAAAATGACAGTCATTGTTTCCTCAGCTTTGAGAGTTTTTTCAGAATTACATGTGTAGGCCTAATTTGCATTCATAATTTACCCGCAATACAGCCAACTGGTCTTCAGTGTATGAAATTGCTACAACCATGCAAATAAACACAGTAATGAACAAAAGCAGACACAATTTCATCTATATTTTAGCACATGCAATTACTCAATTTAAGGGAAATTTAGGGCAAACGGTAAACATTTTAGAAGTGTTTAAGGGATTGAGAAGCCTAAATCTTATTTTCAAACCTATTTTAAATAGATTTAGGTGCCTAAAGAAAGGTACCCAGTAGCATTTGCAAAGGCACCTAGATGCCTAACTCCCATTGGGAGATAGGGGTGGGAGGGTATGTGGGGATACTGCATAGTTTAAAGATCAGCTAGCAATTTGTTATTCTCTACTTGAATTTCTTTCACTAGTCAAAGGCAGAAGTTTAGATATTTCCAAACTGAAACTTCTATTCCATATACAGTGTGAAATAAGTGTGAGTGTGAAATAAACCATTCCTAGTTTTTCAAATGATTTTGGTTCTTTAGTTCCCAACAGACAAACACTGGATGTTCAGTATACAAACCTCATCCTCTACTGCAGATAAGCTGATGGGAGCCTAAAATGCCCTTTAACATTTTAATACTCCCAATACTCTCTATCTGAATAGATTTAAACTCTAACGGCTGCCAGATCATTTAAATTGGCTACAGCAGCTCTCCTGCTTTCAGAATTCTCTTCTATGAAATCCGAGCAATGGTTTTCTCAAGAACGGTGTCCGAAGACAATTTATCAGAAACGTTACAAACCCATGAGGCTGCAGAAGCCATGCAGTTCTGTTACACTCAAACTATCTGCCCTCTAAGTGCTGCCTCTGAGTTAGGCAGATTTTTTTTTTAATTTCCTTAAGAGCTGATTTTGCGAGATGCAGTCATCAGTGTTAATATATTCAGTTACAAAAGACAGGTGATAATATCAGCAAGTCTTGGAGTGAGACAATTTCCTCAGGATCAGCATTCAGGAATCTATTACCCAAAGAGTCTCACAATTAGTGCTGCAGACACATAGCATTAGCTTTGATACAAAAGGAAGAATTTAATCTGAAAGTTTATACATTATCACAACTATTTTTAGCTCCTTCTGTTGAGGCTCAGTTCTAGGACCCAGTATCATTTAACCGAAGAGCCAAAGAAAGATAAACTATTTCATAAATGATGCAGACACCGCATAAACACCGCAGGCTTTAATTCTTTTTAAATATCTACATGTTAAAAAATGGCTCAAGCCTTTTTGTGTGCATGTTTCAAAGACCTTTTATTGAAAACAAAGCAGAAGGCAAAGACACATACATACTATGGGTACATGTCAGCTCTGCAAAGCCACAATTGGTGTTTTGGGCATAATACACAGTATCTATTTCCTGTTATTTCTCTTTGCAATTTCCTGAGAGACATTCTTTCTCTATGCATTTACCTTGTCTATGGTCTTGTCTACCCTAAAAAATTTCCTACCACTGGTTCAGAGCAGCTGATGGAATTTTAATCATCCTGTGTAAAATTCTGGCCCTGCTTAAGTTAACAGCAACATTACAATGGATTTGAACGGGGTCGGGATTTCACCGTGTCATGCAGGTGCCAGGGTACCTCAGCAGGGCTGGCTCCAGGCACCAGCAAACCAAGCAGGTGTTTGGGGTGGCACATTTTCAGGGGCGGCATTCCAGCCAGCCTCTTTTTTTTTTTTTTTTTTTTTTGGCGCTTGGGCAGCAAAAGCCTAGAGCCGGCCCTGGCAGCAGCAGTGTGTTCTGCACCGGGGGTGCCCTGGGTCCGTTGCGGTTCGCGTCGGGGAGCAGCGCCCACACCTTATGGCCGGACAAGCTCCGAGCGCGGAACACTCGGGCTGGGGGCCGCCCCGCGGGGCACACAGAGCTGCCTGCAGGTGCCGCAGGGCGGCCGCCCCCCAACGCTGCAGCCGGGACTGGGCAAAGCGGCCAGAGCCACCCAGGGACTGTGGCAGAGCGGCCAGGAGCAGAGCAGGAGTGGGGCCATAGAGGGCAGGGCGCTGCTGTGCGGGGCCCGCGTCCCGCTCTCCGGGGCTCCACTCCCTCTGGGGCTGTCTTGCCCCGGCTCCTCAGCCCTCTGCCGGGTGGTCCCCCGGCTCTGTCCTCCCCGGTCCCAGCCGCTCCTGGGGGCGGAAGCCCCAGCTGGAGGGACCCTAGGTTGAGGTGCAGCCAGGGAGCCCCGCTGCTTACCCCGACCCTGCCAACGCTGGACCGGCTGGAGGCGAGGGCGGAGCGGGCAGAGTCAGCGCTGGTGGGGGGAAGCCCAGCGCTGGGGTGGGGGGCGGTGCAGGTAGGGTAGGGTGGGGTGGGGAGGGAGAGCCCAGAGTTTGGGTGGCAGGGGGTGTGGGTGTGGGGGAGAGCCCAGGGCTGGGGTGGGGGGCAGCCAAAAATGTTTTTGCTTGGGGCGGCAAAAAATCTAGAGCCGGCCCTGACCTCAGAGATATTTAGTGTCTGCAGCCTTCTCTGCATTATGGCTCCTCCCCATTACTACAACCAGCAGAACTGAGCATTTGGTGGCAATAGGGGAACATTGTTGCTTAATTTGATACCGTATTATCCTTGTGAAATGGTCTCTATGGACCAAATATTCCCTACCTACAGTTCCAAGATCAAGTAGATTGGGCTTGGTGTAGCAGAATACCACAGGGACTGGACAGGAGGTATCATGAGGTTAGTGTAGCCTTTACTTTTCTGTGTTCCCACTCTGCGGGAGGCAATGGGTGGTGGACTCACACCGTGGCAGATCCACAGACAGCATTCAGTTCCCTCTCCGCCCCATCTTTACTCCACCTTCCTGAAGAGCTCTGCTTGGTGGTGCAAAGGGATGTTGAACAGCCCTTTGTAGCTGCAGTGGAGAGGAAAAGCTTAGCCGTATGGGAGCGTACCCTATATATGCAGGGGACAAGTGGGGTGTTAGTTTATATTTGCCATTTTACACCGGATCTCATAGTATATCTTCCTTTGGTTTCAAGTGAAAGAGGAGATATGGAGAATAGGTTATACGATTTTACCTTATTTTAAGATACTCTAGGACACATATTGTACCAAAAATTATATCTAATATAATTCCTTACCATAGAACAGAATCGCATTCTTCCTCTCAAACACTGATTGATGTAGGTGTTCAATATATGCTTCTTAATTTACAAAAAAAAAAAAAAAAACTTCAGCAAATATTTAATGATGAAAGATATTTTTCTTTCTTTTTAAACATTTTCTCTAGATATTTTATATCATATGTCCAGGGAAATGATAATTAAACATTTAATAATATTTCCTCCCAATGATTGTATCTCACAAAAGAGAGGTTTATTTATGCAGTACTTTGATTTCACAGTGTGTTTAAAATGCATGGGACATGCTTTCAGAGTCACTTGTGAATAATCTAAAGCTCTGAAAAAAGTCCCTGCATCATTTTTTACTTAATACTAAAAATCCCATGATCCATTTTCTCTGTCACCGTAGCAAGATAAAAGAATCCTTGCTGTGAAATGCTCTTTCTTGAGGAATCCATTAAAGTTTAAGTTTGTGTATTGCATCAAGCAAGCTCTGTGTTCATTTCCCCAGAGTAGATCACAACTTCTTTGTGTCAGTTTCAGTTTCAGGAAACAGTGTTTGCAGTGAGAATTCTCATAAAGGCTCTTTTTAGCACTATCTGACTAATGGCAGCATTAAGTCTACAGGAGGATCAATGCAATTTGAGCACAATTTATTAACTGGGAATGAGTAACTAGAGTGAGCAAAGGGAGATGGAATTCAAGAGGAAAACTACAGTTCAAGGTAGAATATGTTTAGATCTGTGCAGAAATATTAGATATTTCCATCAGTGTGAATTTTGGGGGCATTAATTTGAGGAACCATAACAAACATTTAGTTGAAAAATTTCAATAGCATTTTACAATCTCATGTTTTTTCTCATGTAATTATTTCAAGAGGTACACCAAGGGCATGTTTCAAATATGGGCACCTAATTAGGGTTAGTTCAAGTAAATTAGCATATTTATGTGCTTAAAATTGCAATATATACACCAAAGTGCCAATCTGAGTATTCAAATATGGAATTCAGGACATTATATTGAGTCTTTCGTGCTGGGACGTTGAGGTCATTTGGAATTATATACACCAATATAATCTGTGATGTGGGAATAAAAGTGTGAATGTGTATAACAACTGTGAAAAAAACAAATTAGTGTCACCCTTAGAGAGACAGATTTTTAAAAGTGTGTGAATGTGTGTCCACCCATCCAGCATATCTGATATTTTTGTGCATACAGATAATTAATACTTGTGCCTCCATCTGGCTAGTTAGGCAGCTACGTGGCTCCAGGCATATACATCCTCTAATGTCACATGAACATCAGTTACTTGCATGCATAAATTAGGCATGCACAATTGCACTCTTGCAAATGTGTGCGCACAGCTTTGAAAATCGAGGCTTGACTGTTCACGACATTTTGCTAAATATTTCATGAAATGCAAATTACTTTCAGTAGCAAGCTTGAAATGGGATGCTAAGACTGAACATTTCACTGGGAATGGGAAACAGTATTAAAAAACTGGTTATGTGTAAAGTGGTGTTAGACTCCCTTCCATCCACTTGATAAAAGCTTGCTAAATATCTTCCATTTCATGAACCATTTAACAAAATACAGTGAATAATTTGGAGATTTTAAAAGATGTGCACATTGACAATTGCATGGCCTACTTTACACATGCAAGCAACACTCTCTTACCCATCACTTCTGAATTTGACCCTTGCTTCCAAAGCAACATTTCCCAATAGAATAACTAGATACAATGTAATACAAAATAATAGTGAATATAATGCACCCTTAATGTTGCACAGTTCATTTTTTTTTAAAAGGAGAAAACAAAAGTTTATTCATACAGCAAAAACTAACTCAGCCACATTGAACATCTGATATATAATGCGGTACTATATTTAAAGAACCATATGTTAAGCACTTAACAAGAAATTAGGCAAGGAAACAAATGCACATTTCTATATGTGCAACTGAGCACACATTTTTCTGAAAATTGGGTTCAATCTAAAGAGTACTATTGTCTCTAGAAGTAAAAGAAGTTTCTTTATCCTACTGTACATTTCAGAAAACTATACATTTTTAAATGTTAATGCTGAGATGCTATTTCCAGTTTCCTCAGTTATGCAGCCATATTATAGTAGGAAGCTATTTGATGACTGATGACATGATATAACGTGGCATGTTATGAAACTCGATAATGCATTATACCAGCCAGGGAACTTGGAGACTTCCTTTTTCATTTATTAAACAAGGCTGTTTGAGTTATTTGTTTCTCTCCACTCCCCTTTTCCACCGGACACATTATCTACAAAAATCAAATGGGTTTGCTTTAAACCCTTTGGCAGTGGACTTAGTGGCACAATATTTCCCCCATCTTTTTGAGATACAGAAAATTCTGTTAAGGTGGTCATTACTTCTCAAAATGCTCTTCTCACCTTATTTTAAGCTGTGAACAAAAGACAGAATTTTATTTAAAAATCTCATATATGTAGTGTTAAATGACAACTTCCAAATGGAAGACTAGTATAGAATTTTTATTACTATGTCTCTGCAGTTTCTTTAGAACTCTGTTTCCCACTCCAACCTTCTCCCAAACCAAATATCTACAACAGCAGCCAGAATAGGCCCAGTGTCACTTTTTAGTAGAACACAAATCTTGAAGCCCTTTGTGACCTAGACCAAAGACAGTTAAATCCTAGAAAACATGAACATTTCACCATTGTAACCTGCCTGGTGGTTACTGTAAATTGTGATGGGTCTGTTGTTGGTCTCTAGGTTTTTTAGACCTGGAAGATAGGCATGTCTTTTACAGTTAAGGATGGCTAACTATTTAAACTTAAATACAAAACTTAAACTTAAGCTTAAACACAGAAAGGAAGCTTACAAGAAGTGGAAACTTGGACAGATGACTAGGGAGGAGTATAAATATATTGCTTGAGCATGCAGGGATATAATCAGGAAGGCCAAAGCACAGTTAGAGTTGCAGCCAGCAAGGGATGTGAAGGGTAACAAGAAGGGTTTCTACAGCTATGTTGGTAACAAGAAGAAGGTCAGGGAAAGTGTGGGACCCTTACTGAATGGGGGAGGCAACCTACTGACAGATGATGTAGAAAAAGTTGAAGTACTCAATGTTTTTTTTTTGCCTCAGTCTACACAGACAAGGTCAGCTCCCAGACTGCTGCAGTGGGCAGCACAGTATAGGGAGAAGGTGAGCCACCCTCCATGGTGAAAGAACAGGTTAAGGACTATTTAGAAAAGCTGTACATGCACTAGTCCATGGGGCAGATGCAATCAGGGCCGTCGCTTCCATTTAGGTGACCTAGGTGGTCGCGTAGGGCACCAGGATTTGGGGGGGCGGCAATTCGGTGGCGGGGGGTCCTTCCGTGCTACGGGTCTTCGGCGGCAATTCTGCGGCGGGTCCTTCACTCGCTCTAGGACCCGCCGCCGAAGTGCCCTGATGACCAGGAGCGCGGAAGGACCCCCACCTAGGGCGCCAAAAACCCTGGCGCCGCTCCTGGATGCAATGCATCTGAGGGAGCTGACTGATGTGATTGCAGAGCCATTGGCCATAATCTTTGAAAACTCGTGGCAATCGGGGGAGGTCTTGGAAAAAGACAAATATAGTGCCAAGGAAGAAGGAGAATTCATGGAACTACAGACCAGTCAACCTCACCTCTGTCCCCAGAAAATCATGGAGCAGGTCCTCAAGGAATCCATTTTGAAGCACTTGGAGAAGAGGAAGAGTAAACATGGATTTACCAAGGGCAAGTCATGCCTGATCAACCTGAATGCTTTCAATGATGAGATAACTGGCTCTGTGGATATGGGGAAATCAGTGGACGTGATATACCTTGATCTTAGCAAAGCTTTTGATACAGTCTCCCACAGTATTCTTGCCAGCAAGTTAAAGAAGTATGGGTTGGATGAATGGACTATAAGGTGGATAGAAAGCTGGCTAGATCATAGGGCTCAACGCGCAGTTATCAACGACTTGATGTCTAGTTGGCAGCTGGTATCAAGTAGAATGACCCAGGGGTTGGTCCTGGGGCCAGTTTTGTTCCAGGAACCTTGGGGTGTGGTGTCATCTTATGATAGCTGCTCCAGGCACACATAACCTCTTCCTTATGTATGGGTACCAGTGCTTAATTTGTGCAAGGGCTGAGCCTCGACACCTCTGGGCTTCCTGCATCAGTTATGAATGTAAAAAAATTACTTAAGCGCGGGCATCTAACTGCTTGAGCCCCAGCTTCTCCTTCATTACAAATTAAGCAGGGGAGGTTACCATAGGACTTATATGGTACAGAGATCACTGAATTTCATCCTATGAACATAAAATAAGATAAGCTTTTCACTAAATGCCTCACTGGACGTGATGCCCCTACAGAGGCAAAGCTTAGGGATAGCTCAGTGGTTTGAGCATTGGCCTGCTAAACCCAGGGTTGTGAGCTCAGTCCTTGAGGGTGCCACTTAGGGATCTGGGGCAAAATCAGTACTTGGTCCTGCTAGTGAAGGCAGGGGGCTGGACTCGATGACCTTTCAAGGTCCCTTCCAGTTCTAGGAGATAGGATATCTCCATTAATTAGCTGATAAAGGTGCTAGCAAACAGAATGACTCTGCTCATCCCCTTAGCCCATCCTCTTAAGGCCAAACATGGTCTTTACGAGGGAATAGGCGAGAAGTGAGCATACAGAATCATTTCTCTCTATCTTATGCTAATGCAATTTCTTTTAAAAAGCTCAGGTGACAACTGCATGTAACAATGTTTGCAGATATGACTGATTTCAAGAGGCTGATGCATAAACTATGTTTATTTTAGGAGCATGCCTTACAGTATGTGCGTATAATAAAAATCATGCCCATGTCCGATTTAATGCTGGCTGGTATTCTGAGAAATCTTACACACACAAGTCAGTGTTAATAAACTGAAAGCACAGTAATAAATGAGGTCCTTCACCTAATTTCCTGGTGAAATGCAGTTAAGATATTTGAACCTTGGATTTTTCAACTCTGAGTTTCCAATGTACTTTATACATATACACATATACACACACACTGATCTGACTATAGCATCTTGAGTTTCTATCTAAAAATAAAATCAGTTATTTTGCCAAAATTTATCTAAACAACCAAATCAGAAACATATGGTGTAGTTATTCACCTCGCTCGTAGATAAGATATTATTTCTAGTGGACAGGTTAGTAATATGCAGCCCAACCACTCTGTGTTCAAACTCATAAATAATCAGACTATACAAACAAAACTTCAACTGTCAATGGATTTTTTTTTCTAGCAGATACTGAAGAAGAGGTGAATAGTTGTTAACTCAAGAGCCTGAAACTAATAATGCAAAAACTTGCACACAAATCAAATGTTATTGTTTTACCACAAGCAACAGAGAGTCCTGTGGCACCTTTAAGACTAACAGATGTATTGGAGCATAAGCTTTCGTGGGTGAATGCCCACTTCGTCGGATGCATGGCTCCAATACATCTGTTAGTCTTAAATGTGCCACAGGACTCTGTTGCTTTTTACAGATCCAGACTAACATGGCTACCCCTCTGATACTGTTTTACCACAGTCTCTTCTTTTCTTCCAAAACTAAACAAAACCTAGAATTTAACTATAACCCACATGAAGGGAAATTTTTCCCATTTGGTTTGGTTCTGATGCACATATATCACAAGCTGAATCCCGTATGGAGAAAGTCCTATAGAATGTTAGGTGAGAATGAGAATCTTTTCAATGAAAGTTTAAATCCTGTTATTGAATTGTTATTACTGGAATCTAATTTTCTTTTAAATTCTATAGGTTTTAAGAATAATTATTATAGAACCCCATTTGAATCACTAGCAAATCCTATTTGTTTAATCCCTATTAAATTCTAAATATAGAGATCACTAAAAATTGACAATTATTAACAGGTAATACACAGTGGTTCCTGAGATACCATAACTTTTCCATATCCCTTGATCAGGGAATAACTAAGAAAGCTGTAGCCCACTGTCCCTTGCAACACTGTTGGTTTTCAATGTATAATATTATTTTTCTCCAACCTTTGTTATCCAGAGAATTATGCTAAATTAAATATTTAGATTTTAAATTATTAATTTTTAATTAAATTTTAATTTAATTAAAAATAAAAATTAATGTTTAAATATTGAAAGAGGGAAGCAGTCTCTTTGCAATACTAGGGAAAAAATAACCCCACCACCCAAATAAGGTGACTAGCATTAGCACATGTACTTTGAGCACAGTTCTGTATTACATGTTTCCCATTGAACAAAAATGGGCGAGGTGAGTTTAAGCAATGTAGAATGGAATAGAATTAATTTAAATTGGAGAATTCATTTACAGTCAAGGATGCTCAACATTTTGTAAGGTCCATTAGTTGTCCTGCATACTAGCTCATGCATGAAAATCCAATATCCATGTTCAACAATTCATTTGCAAGAACAAACTGGATAGTTAGGATCATGTTGTGCATGGAGAAAACAGAAGCATGTGCAAGGTAGTGGCTGAGGTGACACTGTCTGAAGAATTGGCCTTAAGGATTCTTCTGCTCTGGTTGCTTATTTCCAACCTAAAGTCACAATCTTTTATTAGAAACATAATCATTCATAATTTCCACTGGAATTGTTTTCTTACACCCAGACATGGGGTATTGTGTCTTCATGTAAGAGAATAAGTAATGGAAGAGAGAAAAAACTCTTAATAAATATCTGGTTTTCATGAAAACTTCTTTACGAGTCAGAAACACAGACAAATTTACAAGCAGAAGAGATTCAAAATAGAAGAGTTTTCATTGTTTTCTATATCATCATCAGGACTTCAAGTATTTACAATCATTTGTTGGAATAACCCCTCCAAATTTGTTTTAGTGACATTAAAATCCTTTGGTTTTGTTTTCCATGAACAATTTGTAATCAATATTTTGTTGCAGGAATGTTTGTGAAGAACAAGTCTTGTGAATACTCATGAAGGTTCACATTGGAAATAAAGCTGGTTCAGGTAATACTGTGGATCCTGTAGCCGCAAATTCTGTGTAGGTCCCACCAGGGATAGTGTGATACTTAGTGCTCTTGCTCCAGAGGTTAACAGCTGCTTCAATCTAACAGACCATGGCTGGGGGCTTGATAACTTGATCTTCCTGGAAAATCAGCATTCCTCACACATTTAATACAGCCCTGGTTGGGACACAGTGGCAATTCCTCACTTCCTTCTGTGTAAAGGAAACCAACATCCACTATTTCCCTAACTCCCTCCACAAAGCTCTGGACATGCTACTTATAACCCTTCAATTTCTCCACCTCTTCCCTCAGCTGGTTGGGCAATGGTGGGGAAAGAGGAGAGATTTTCACATTGAAGGACAGATCCTCAGCTGGGGTAGTTTCATTAAATGCAGTGGATCTGAGCTGATTTGCACAAGTTGAGGATTTGGCTGTTTATCTTTAATGTTGAAGCTGTGTTGGACTCCCAACAAAATGCCTTGGCATGAGGACTAGAAGATCATGATGGTCCCTTCTCACCTTAAAGTCTATGAGGCACCAGATTTATGTGAATGTCCCTGACCTGAAACACTCATGTTTCTAACTTGAAATCTTTTTGATTTCCCATTTCCTGTTTAGAGAGGTTTCAGTCAAGCAATCAGGGGGCAAAAACATGTGACTGATCACATGCCATGAATAAAACAGCAAACCGCTGAAGACATATTTTGATGTGAATAGTTCCTCTATAACCCATAGGATGAAATCAGTTCCCATTAAGAGAGGGGGGGAGGGATAGCTCAGTGGTTTGAGCATTGGCCTACTAAACCCAGGGTTGTGAGTTCAATCCTTGAGGGGGCCACTTGCGGATCTGGGGCAAAATCAGTACTTGGCCCTGCTAGTGAAGGCAGGGGGCTGGACTTGGTGACCTTTCAAAGTCCCTTCCAGTTCTAGGAGATGGGATATCTCCATTAATTATATTATAATCTTAAACAAACATATAAGTAAAAATTAATAGCCTATTTTTAAATAATTTTCCATCAGAGTCTAACACATTATTCCTTCTGAATAGTGTGCCCATCTTGTCCACATTCATTGGTTTCAAAACCTTTGCTGGTTTAGCACTATCCTCACCTTTCCCCTCCCCTGCCTCACATACTATATGAAGTAATGACTAAACCAAACCGTGCAACTGGATGAAGCAAAAGTTTTTCAAAGTAAATTGTACAAAACTGTTAGTCTTTTTCACCTTCCTGTTGATTTGGTATATCCCTTTTAGGGAAGTTCTCTGGCAGGACAGTAGGCGTTACAAGCTTAACTTCAGCGTCTGGGTCAATTGCTGCATTTCTATTCTGGTATAATTTACAAAGTAAGGATTTCAGAAAAGTACTGAAGGATCGTAGTCGACAAGTAACTCAGCATGAGCTCCCAGTGCGATGCTGTGGCAAAACGGGGTAAATGCAATCCTTTGCTGAAGAAACATGGGGTTATGCACAGGAATAGTGAGGTGATTTTACCTCTGTATATGGCATCGGTGAGACCACTGCTTCAGTTCTGTTGTCCCAGGGAGGGAGTGAAATCATGTAATGACTGTAGACATTGAGATTCAAAAAGTTCAAGCTTTATAACCATTAAAACACGAATTGTCAACATCACATGTCAAATATGCAAAGCAAATACCCTTAAATCAAACTCTAATAAATTCTCAAGCAGCATTTTTCTTACTTTGCCTATCTGTAAATTTCAGTCATCATTGATGGAAATATTTTTTCATTGGTTGTGAACAGTTAAATCAACTTTTACCAACATTTACTGATAAAAAAAATCTAATCCAAGCCTAAATATGATCCAGTGTGACCTTTTATTTGTAAAGATAATTGGTTAATATAAGTATGAACAAGCAATATAAAAGCAATTTGTTATTTGTCTGTTGGCCTTCTCTTTGTCTTCTTTCACTCTTTTCTTTCCTTTTTTCCTTCATAGTTGGATGTTGACATAGATCCTTCCCTCCTACTGCTGATGGTGCTACTCCTCATATGTCCTCCTGATCCCACTTCTGACACTGCCCGCCCCTTAGCTGTATTTTTCCCCAGTAGTCCTCTACCCTTTTCCTAATACTCTCCAGCAAACTAACAGGCTGGGGAGCAGAAGGAAAAGGGTAGGGGACAAGAGAAGGGGATGTAGACAAAATCTTGCAAGCTGCTTTTAACCAAAATATTAAGTTGTGTTTCTGAAGTTTGGGTCTGATCTTGCCTTCCACCCAATCATGAGTAGCAGACTATTTCCACAGCAGTCAGCTGTGAAATTGTAAATCATATCAACTACAGAATACATTATTTTTCAAAAAATATGCAAGCAAATCTTTGGTGATTTTAACTGCCAGAACAGAATGCAAGGATACCCACATCTTCTGTTCACATTTCATTGGAGTTTACACATGCAATTTGTTTTCTTTCTAGTTTTTTCTGTGCATCTTTTGCAGAAAGTGCCTGACAGATATATATATATAAAAGCCAACTACCCTAGCCTGAGACAAGACAATGACAACTGAACATATGACTCTTTCATCTACTGACTATTGCTGCTTTACCTAGTGCTGCAGCTGGGGTTCTGGCTTCTGTGAGGATTTCTTTTTGTTTGTATTATTTACTTGAAATAAGCAAAGTGAGCAAGTGTACATGCCTAGCTGTCTTCATTAGACAAAGGGGAGAAATCAAATAAGGTCATGCAAGGACAACGTACATCAGCCAGCGTTAGGAATGTTTCAAGTGGATGGGTTCATACTGAATGTCAGTTTTGTGCATTAATTTCATGATTCATTTGAGGTATCTCTGTTTTCAGGCCTATGTGTATTTCAGATGACACATGGGTTCAGATACTCCCCTCTTCTTCTGAGGCAAAGGTGACTTAGGTAGACTTGCTTTATATTTCTTCAGACCTTTATGGGTATCACATGATCCATGACTTCGTCTGTGCTTTGAAGGATGGTCTTTCATGGCTGTAGAATGATTCTAGCACATATTTGTTTAACTCCATCTTGTAGTTTTCAGATGTGTTCAGTACCTGTACTAGGACTCAAAAGACTTGGGTCTGATTCTCAACTCAAGTATACGTCACAACCATTTCAATTTTATTGAGCCAGATCTTCAGCTACTGTAAATCAGAAAAGGTTCCATTAAAGAGAGTGGGAACTTTGCTAATTTACATCTGCTGAGGAGCCAGCCCACACAGTTTAGCTGAGTTGCTCCTGCTTTACACCAGCATAAATGAGAGCAGAACCAAACCCTAGGACTTCTGCTTAGCCAAGGTAGGTAAGGATATCCCATTCTATAGTAACAAAAAATGAACAATTTTTAATGACTGACAAATTATTTAACTAAATGTTTCTTCCTTCTCACTCCTACACATTATACTTCAACTCCAGAGCAGTTAAATGTGCTATTCTTGGCATTCTTTCAAAATGCCATTAGTAACAGACACATTTTCCTCTGAAGAAATGTGAGCAAAAGAGGAAACACTAATAGAAAAACCTGCATGTGCTTAACTCCCTGTCCCTCCAAGTAAGTAAATAAATCTCAGTAGCCTTATAGCAGTAACACATCACTCTAAATGACTTGATGGCTTTCTGAATGTGAGCAACTTTGCCTGGAAATTCTGAATTTTGCAAAATTGAGCTGAAAAAGGTCATTCATGAAATAAAGTCAGTTACCAAAATTGTATTTCCAAAGGGTCATTTTTTCTAATTTGGTGGCAGTGCCATAATGTGGGAGTTCCAGGCTCAGAAGGAGGAGGAATTGGGCAATTACTATAGTACCACCTGTTTCTTACCCTTTTTGAGTGCATGGCACACAGGAAATCAGTGCCTGCTCTTCCCTTAGCACAAAGACTGGATTTACCCTGGCCCTTATATGGTATGCATGGAATAGGGATGGCATGCCAAGGAACATGCACAAGAACCAGCCATGACTGTTCTCTTCATTATTCTGAAGTTCCAAAACCACCTCAAGGAACATCACAGAATGTTGCTAGAAAATACTGTGTTGCTCAAGTGGTTAAAGTTACTTAACCATCAGCCTTACAGCTCCAACTAAGATGGGCAATAGCATCCTCTGGAAATTCACTGTGGTAAATAAAATATTTATTTGCCTAATATCCAACATTCTGGGTTTCCATAATTATGCTAGCGAACTTCGCATTCTGTATTAAATCATGTATTGATTTAATTAAAAGGATATGTGTTACTTTTAATCCTTGGTGCTTTGGGAATCACTTTAAATAAAAGCAACAACAAAATTGCTCCTGCAGCACTGATACTAGTAAATTAGTGAAGGAAGTACCTAATTTTGCCATGCTTATCCATGTTGAGTAGGACCTTCACTCCGTTAAGCATCCAGTGGTAATACTTAATGCAGAAGGGTAAAAAAACTGGTCTGTAAAAATATCCTCCCAAAGACATATTAACAGTAATGTATCCATTCAAATTCAAGCACATACAATATACTAATTGGTTACTCTGTTGATATTCCTCAGCATTTCAGTGTTACCAAGTCTGATTTTATCATTTATCTTGTGATATCTTAAAACCTCAGCTCCAGGAGTCAGGTGATTATTTGAGGTGCTCAGCTTTCATGAAAAAAAGAAGAATTAAAAAAAAAAAAAGTGTAGTTTCCTAACACTCATGGTTGAGGAGAAAAGCTTGAAAATGTGAAATCTATGGACTCAAAAAATAAAAGGAAAATAGAAAGACCCATGATGTATTATTATTTAAATCTCAAGGTTTTAAAGCCAATCTCATAATTTTGGGAGGCTTGATTCATTATTTTTCAATGGCTGGGATTAACAAGACATAATAGTCAGCACTTCATCCAGAAGGACAGTAAATTTACTCCCTTTCCAGCATAACTGCAGTTACAATTATGGTTTTTAAAAACTGATACAAATAGCTGTGCTTATAAGTCTATTGAAGCTTGGAGGGATTAGATTTTTATTGGTAAATGTAAGTAAACGTTAATTTCATCATACGCACACAAACCAGCAAACAAATATTTTCACCAATAGCAATTGAAATTTACCAGATAGGAAAAGAAAGAAAAGTTATGCTTGAGAACTTATTAATGTTTGATTTAAGGATAGTTACTTTGAACATTTTGACATGTGACATTGACAATTTGTGTTCAACGGTAATAAAATTTTAAACTTTGTGACTCTCAGTGTTTACTGTCATTAAACAATCATCTGACACCACCCCATAATTTCCTTCATCTGTGGAAAGTTTAAATAAAAATAAAGAATACTTAAAAACAAACATTGATATTATCCATTGAAATGATATTTAAAAAAAAAAATGAATTCTGCCAAGCCTAAGTGATATTACACACAAAATGGAATTTTTTTCCTAATGCACTTACAGTACCAGACTTCTCCCTTTGAAGAGAAACTAAAACATGCCCAGTTCTTAAGATGAAGTAGTACTTGCTGGAAATGTCCCGCTGACAATGGAAGATACGTAAAAAGGTGCAATAATTTATGGAGGTAACATTTATCTAAACAAGGAAAGGACACAGAAATCTATCTTCACTTCATTTCAGGGCCCTGTGTAAATCTGGATCAATAATCTGTATCAAATAATTTCACATTAAAGAGGACAAAGGACATTGATGGTTCCACCCTCTTCCATGGGAAGAAGAGTCATGCAAGGGGATTCCTTCTGTTGGCTGAGTTTCCATCTCAGAGCACAGGGGAGGAGGGTGATAAAAACCTGTAACAAGAAGGAACTGTATCTCTGTGAGGCTTGGACTTGGGGGGCGGGAGGAGCGCAAAGATTTCTAGGCATAAGTAAGAGATCCCCGGTGCTTAGCCTCAGTTAGCTCTGAAGGACATATAGAGCTTATTATAGAAACTTCCATTACCTTTCAAAACTTAAAATTATAACTCATTTGTGTATATAGGTTTACCTACTTTAACTTTGTATATAAACAGGAAAAGGAAACAGATTTAATAAATCTGTATATAGTTTATTATAGGATTGGCCTGGCATGAGCAATTAACACCTGGAGGGAGGCTTCATTTCTTGGAGGATAGAATTAGGGGTATAAACAAACCATTAGGCTGAAAAAAGACAATGTCAGAGCAAGCTAAGATAAGAGGGAGAACAGCAAGGGAACCATTTACTAACAATGGACAAGATAAGTTAAGAATGTAGATATGATATAAAAAGCAAGTTCTATATGAACAGCATATAGTCAAAGCATGCTGTACAGTGACTGGTTCCTGAGAACTGACCAAGCCAATCCAAAAATGTGTGATGTAATGTATAGTAAATGCAATGAGACATGTAAATGTATATGAAGGGAGAGGATTTCTGTTTAACTATGGATGTGTGGTATACCCTATAACCACCTCCTACGCTTGAGTCCGATCAACTCAGTGTAGTTTTGCTGTATGCCAAATAAAGGAACTTGAGTGATGAAGTCTGGAGTCAAACTGAGTTTT
The DNA here is from genome assembly GCF_011386835.1 of Chrysemys picta bellii. Classification (NCBI taxonomy): domain Eukaryota; kingdom Metazoa; phylum Chordata; order Testudines; family Emydidae; genus Chrysemys; species Chrysemys picta. The sequence continues at coordinate 42,262,242 of NC_088803.1, read as the reverse complement.
TTGGATCCTAGAAAACTGGATGAAGTGTTCTCCAAGAACTATCCAGAATACCGTTTCTAAGCCAAGTGGAAAGGGTCTCCCAACACAAGTGTTATCTGTGGTATGACATCTAAGGTGCAACAGACCTGGGATAAATGACTGGTCCTTTGGGACAGGGAATAACCTAGATATTACTGTGACTATTGGTATAAAGGACCATCTATCACACAGGTATGCTCATCTGGGGTGGCGAGATAAATCAGAGTATTCAAGGGAACTGTCTGTGACTCCATGTTTGGCTGTTCTAGTGCCTGATGAGTTTACGTTTGATGATTGGGTAATTAAATCCTAATATAGATTTCACAACCAATTTGGGGTTTGTGCCCTGTTTCTTAACAGTCTGCCCTGAGGTTGGTATTTATGCTCTTGAGTCACTGCAAGCTCTAGCTAGTCCAATATCCTGTCTCTGACAGTGGCCAGTACCAGGTGCTTCACAGGAATGCCCAGAAGCGACTCATAACTGTTGATAGTGAGAGGAGACCATTTAAAGGTTCTGGGGAGGCCACTAGATTGTATGGGGTGGGGAGGGGGGGAGCCAGGCAGCTCAGGCTAGTCCTGCATGGCGGGGCTCGTGGTGGGAGCACCACATCCACACCCTGACTCACCTTCGAAGCTGTTGCTAAATGAAAGGCAGGGTGAGCCCCACTGCAGTGTGAGGGGAGCAGTTTCCCCTGCACAGAGCCCTTGCTACAGGAGTGGGAGAGTGGCCTCTGCCCTGGGAACAGGGCGGTCGGCAGAGCAGGCAGTGGGAACAGCTGGGACTCCAACAGCAGGGAAGGAGAAGCAGCCCTATGTAGCGGGAGGGAGGGCTCAGCCCGCAGCCAGCTGCCCTGCTTCTTCATCTCTCCCCGCACTGCATGGACACACGGTGAGGTCCGCCGCCAAGGGGCGGCAGTGGCCTCCTCGCTGCTGAGCGTCCTGGTGAGAGGCGGCCTGAGGTCTTGCCCATCCCTACTGCCCTGTGGGGCAGAGTCTGCCACAGCCCCTCTGGATGGGTTCCCTTGGAACATTTAGAGCGGCGAGGAGGCGGCAGCGGCCCTCACCATGTGTCCATGCAGTGCGTGGAGTGACGAAGGGGGCCAAGTCCTCCCTCCCGCTTCATAGGGCTGCTTCTCCTTCCCTGCTGTGGAGTCCCAGCTCTTCCCACTGCCTGCTTTGCAGACTGTTGCTAAATGGAAGGCAGAAATCTGGGGGGAAGGGGGGAGGAGTAGGCAGGGTCACCATGCATCGCCTCTGAGGCCTAAGAAATCTGCAATAGGAAGATGTAGGGAGATCTCTTCCCACCCCCTCCCCCCCATCCCTGCAGGTCTAATCCTGACCTCTAATGGTTAGAGCTTGGTTTAAACCCTGAAGTAGAAGGTTTATAAAAGGCAATGGTCACTAATCCCCAAGGCAATTGTGTTTACATATGGCTGTCTCCTTCTTGTGGCTGGACTACATAGATGTTTTCGAGTCTCTACCAGAGCTTCACCAGAAACTGCCAGTTCAGTCGCCCTGAAATTTCTCTCAAAAGCTAGCTAGATTCAATTAACTTTTGCCAAATCGTAGGCCGGAGTTCCATCGGAAACATGCCTGGTTCCTATCACATCCCCTGGTTTGCTGCTGGGGAACCCTGTCAGATGAACTGCCCCAGGTCCAGGGACCCCAGACTTCAAGGGGCTGTGGCTCCAGGGCAGCCCCACCCCCTTTGCTCTTCCATTGCTTATTTTATACAGAGGAGCAGAGAGAACACGTGTAGTGTTTCTGCTCAAGTGTAGTGAATTTGGGGGGGAAGTTTTTAAAAAAGAATGAAAAGCTTGTGTACAATAAAATATAAAGAATAAAAATCTGATGAGTTCAATATGGAGGGAAGTTCGTAAGTAGCTGTGAAAAAGGCTTTTCCTGAATTGTACAGTTAAAAAAAATATATTGTTCAATAAAAACCTGGTGAATACGAAGAAGCCTTAGTTAAAAGTCTGCCAATATCTTTCAAAATACATAACACAGCGTAGGTGAAGAATCAATTACTGTTATTTCTCTGGCTTTCAGTTTATGGATGTTTAAAGATTCTTTCACAATGACGACACCCTAAAGCAATAACTTTTAATAAATTGAACCCCTTCCCCCCCGTCGGGTATGAACTACATTCTGCACTTATTTAAACGTGTTGGGACCTGTGGTAATTTATCATTTCTAAACACTCTTTAGATATTGAGTAATTTGCACTTAATGATATTGCCTCTGGGGCGCCATGCAAACCTGGAGGTGAGGGGATTTAAAACCAGTTCACTGCTGATGATGGGATGGCTGCGTCCTACATCTTCCCAGAGGCAGCAGGGTAAGTGAAAGCACAACACCAAGTAGTGCTGGAAATCCAGAGGATTACCATAAGAAGCAAACAGAGGTAAATCCTGCCCACAACCATGGACGGACTTTTGGTGGTGGGTGGGGGAGGGGCTGTGCAGTTTTGTTGCTCAAGCACGGAGGGAAGGCTTTAGATGAGAGAGCAATGGAAGTGCCCCCTGTTTCACAAGGAGCCTCACATTGATGCAGCTCCCTCTGCTGCAGACCAAGTTAGGATAGTGGAGACCTGGGAAACAGCTGTATTATTCTTTATGAATATGGCGCATGCTTCTGTGTGTTTATTTACGATGGGTTACTTGCTATGGAGTTAGATCAAAAGGTGAGTATTAGAGGAACCAAGCAGGAAAGACAAAACAATTACAAGGATAATAGTCCTTGAAGAAAAAGTCTGGGGGAAAACCCCTACCTGGCTCCATGGTTTACTTTTTTCATAGCTATGCCTATGATCAAATGAGGATACTAAGCCATTACCAGACACTGCCTCTAGAAAAGGGAGGGCTGTTATCACAAACTATATCCTAAAATGTGGGTAGCTACTACCATAGTCACATGGAAATACACATACACACATACACCATGGCTGAGGGCCTGGAGAATCTTAGTTTGAGTCAAGTCATTAGAATTTAGCCACTCCTCAGGGACAGCATTTCAAGGCAATACAGTATTTTCCTCAAGTATGCATCTTGCCTCCCATCCCAGTTCCTTCTGTCAATGTTTAAAGTGCTTCCCTTTCCTTGCTGTTAACCAGGAAGGAACTCTCCAGCACTGTGACCTGCTGCAACTTCCTGTTGGAAAGTGCAGAATGAAACCGGGGCATAGGTGGGCATGTCCTGGGTCACAAAACTATGTGGTTAGCTCTCTGCACAGCATCCAGATATGATACTCCACCCTTATCACAGAACTAATAAGACCCTGACCCTGCAAACACCCACATACTTAACTAGTCATAAGCTTAACATTAAGCATGGGTATGTTTGCATCGTCAGAGCCTAATTGCATGGGCTTGTTTTTATTCTGTTACCAAATTATGCCCTCAGTTACACCCATGGCCTCCCACTGAACTTTTCTATGGTTTGCAAGGATGTTAGAAGGAACAATTTAGGCCTGCAAGTGCTTTTATTTAGTTTTTGAGCATATCGAGTCCTCACCACTGAAAAGCAACATTTGCCAATACTTGGAACAGGAAACGTAGAATCATAGAACCATAGGATTAGAAGGGACCACCAGGATTATCTAGTGTAACCCCATATCAAGATGCAGGATTTGTAACATCTGTTCCAGCTGTGTGGTTTTGGCAGGCAAATGCCTTTTTCACAATTTCTACCCTATCAATTCATCACATTTAATTGCCCATTGCCGTGTTACCTAAGCACCCACTAGTTGCACTTACTGACGCATAGATTATCATTCACCAAAGTTCACCCCAAAACACATCTGTGAAGATAAAGGCACTAGAACTCCCCATACAGAAACAATAAGCACTCAACAATAAGTTCCAGAGAGGCACATCAGCGCTGACAAGTTACCGCTTGAATTTTATGAGCATCTTAAAACATCTTGTAATTGAGCCTTCAGAGTATTGTTGTCCACTGCATCTCATTAACATTCTTTTGAAGGATTGTTTGTTATTATTTTATCTCAAAGCCTGATTTTATGACAGATTTGTGTTATCTCTTGGATGGTAGCCAGGACCACCAATGAAAACCACATTACAGGTCTTCATAATCCACTTTTGAGGAGCCATCAGCAGGCTGCCTGTCATTTAACAGTAGTCTGTAATGTTTTAATTTCAGCATAAAGGCACAAGGGAAATGCTTAATGGTTCCCACTTATCCCACTTCTATGCAGTGGTAGTCTAGTTATGAATCACAAACTCATTGTAACCATTTTGGAAATGTGTCTTTCAAAAATCAAATGCACCGCTTCTATATGTGCATTGGAAACTTATACAATGAAATGATCACATCGACCAGTCTTACATTTGGTTATGCGAAGGATTTGAACTGTGCTTGGAGTGCACAAACAAATGTGACAAATGTAGCACAGAGGTACTTGTGAGTGAATGCTTGCTTATGCCCAACCTGTCCCTCACACGTAATAGTTGCTACCATTGGGCCTATGTAACCTACCTCCACTCAGTGTGATGTTCAGTCTCCTTCTTGAAGTGGCTGGGCCACATATAGCAGTTGATGACCCTGCTACAACCTCAACTAACAAAACGGGGTGTTTCAGTCTGGCAATAAAATCTTGTGCATTTAGAAAGAGAGGTCTCAGGTTTGATCCCTGCTATGGTTGGCTCACTCAGGAGTGCACTACATATACAACTTGGGTGTGGCGCAAGGACATGCATAACTGTCTGGACTAAGCTTTCTCATCCCACCCCGAAGCAACAGAAGAGACACTTACCTCATCTCTGTGGCAAGGCTGCTCTCCATGCACATACCTCGAGATGCAATGTACAGTTCCTCTTTGCTCACCTATGTGCAAATCCCCTCAACACACACGACTGACAAGCTTTATTTTTGCTCCTGGATGCATCAGTCTGACACGTCTGAAAGAAAGAATTGTAATAGATTCATGTTTGATTCAGGCTCAGTTTAATTTCCACCAGAATGCCAATTACATGCTTCTTCCAAACATTTTATTAAAACAGCTAACGTCAAAGTTGATAGCGCCAATAAATGTAAAAGACTTTGGGATGCTGGGTGTCTGAAAGGCATTATATACAGAGAGCCAAGTTCTATTCTATTTCACATTATCCTGAAAAATAAAACCATTCCAGAGGCATGATTGTTTTGGAAACTAATTATACATTCCTGCTGCAGGTTTATTATAATAGCATTTCAGAATACGGCAGCACAGACAAGGGCTGCTAGCATGAAGAATCTGTCAACATTTCTATGATTAAACACTATCTGCACAGGTCTACAACACGGCTTTAACTGGGCATCGTTGTCTGAAAAATGACAATTCAGACCTAAGAGCAAAGAGTTTGACAGATATTCAAAAACAACATATTGTTACAATTTAAACGATTGAAATTTCAAAAATTGCTCTAAAATGGTTTGTGTGACCCCTCTAATCATCAAAGTTTTTCTGAAATGTATGAAATTTGCACAGTTGGATGATCAGGTTCTTTGCAGTCATTTAAAGTCCAGTTCAAACTTAATCATTATGTGCCTAGAGCTTCAGCTAGGTGCATTTTATAAATCAATATCAGGGGAGAAAGAATGAGCTTGTGGTTAGGGCTTGGATTTTAGATCTGGGCTCAGTTCCCAGTTTTGCTAAAGACTTCTTGTGTGACCTCTGACAAGTTACTTAATGTTTCTCTCTCTCGATTCCCCATTAGTAAAATTGAGGTAATAACTGATTTTTTAGTTGAGAGACTGAATTGAAAAACCTGAAGAAAAAAAATGAAAACCCAGAAAAAGAATTCCAGCTCATGTTGAACAAAATGTTTCATGCAACTGAAGATAGCATTATTATTATTATTTTGCATTTTTCATATAAGCCATTCTGGATTTTTTCTCCCTTTAATTAGTTAAATTTCAAAATGAAACACTGTTTCACAAAAGGTGAAACTTTTTGTTTCCAATTTGTCGAAATGAACTGTTTCAACTTTTTTGATTTTTCCCCCTTTGTTGTCCACAACTACATCTCTACCCCGATATAACGCTGTCCTTGGGAGCCAAAAAATCTTACTGCATTATAGGTGAAACCGCGTTATATCAACCTTGCTTTGATCTGCCGGAGTGCGCAGCCCCACCCCCCCGGAGTGCTGCTTTACCACATTATATCCAAATTCGTGTTATATCAGGTTGCGTTATATCAGAGGCGTATTAGCCAAACTCAACCCAAATTTAGAAATAGTTTTGGTGCCCCATAAGATAATTTTTGGGGAAAATTTATTATTCACTGAAAAAAATTCACCCCACTCTAACTTCAAGGGGCAATATACTTAAGTTATAGAATGGCCAGATTATGGGTGAAGAAAGCAATATTTTAAATACTGATTCTTCAGCATGAAAAATCTTTGTGGGCTTAGAAAGAACCCCCCTTGTACTTCCTCACAAAAATGAAGCAAGGACTCAAGTCCATAAAGCAGAGGAAGAACAAAAGTAAGAAAACTGAATGGGGTCAAAATGTCAGCTCCCTCTGGCTTTTCTCTTCTTGCTTAAAGGTCTCCAAACAGTGAGTGATCAATATTTGCTACAATACCCAATCTCAAATGGGTGAATTAAGGATGGAGTTTCATTAATTGACTCTCTCTCTCTCTCTCTCTGTATATTTGTTTAGATCAGATCCTTGAAGTTAGCGGAGCCTAGAGTTTTTGATGCTTTTTTTTAAAAAAGCATCAGGTAACTTTTGCTCTACACGGATCAAAGAATGACACTTTTAATTATCATACGTGATTACATTAAATCAGAGAACACTGTCCCCTCGTCATCCTCTTATACCTGATCTTTGACAATCCTGCATAAATAGTGGAAAAGATGGTCAGGAAATACTTCAAGGTTCAGAGGAGAAAGCTTGGGCCAGTGCACTCGATCAATGTCACCACTAGTGTCAAGAGATGGTCATTATTGACTGTAGATTTATTGCTTAGGTCAAAGCAAATTACTTTCTCTTTTCTCCAGCTTTGGCTGGCTATGTTTTCAATATTTTTCTTTCGCTCTATTTCCTTCCCTGCTGGTTTGCAGCCTCTGAGTGTGGACACACACAGGGGGAGGTGTTTGGCAGTGAGGTTAACGTGAAGATTGACATTTCAGTGAAATAGCAATCAAAAGGCAAAATAATGATAGAGCTTCCTGTCCAGGAAAGGTTTCAAGCTAGAATTGTATGGGTGTCCATCATATCCAATGATGACATTATGGTATCATGTGTGTACTCATGTGGCTGTATAGTCTGATCTATGAGGAGCAAGATCACAAACAGATATCACATAGCCATGTGCAGGCTTCCACTGAAGACTTAGCATTATGCTTGGCACTTTTTTTCATCCGTTTTTCGTGTCTGTCTTCCTCAAAGTGTTTACAACCTTTATCAATAGTTGTTCTCCATTCAGATCTGTCTATGGCTATCTCTTCAGAGTTATCAGTATTTATGCTGAATGGGGTGAGATTCTGCTTTTGGATGTCTTTGAGGCATTTTCCTTGACCGCCTCCTACACTTTCCAAATTTGCACTCTCCACTGAAAACTTTTTTTCTGTAAGTCTATCACCACCTATTCTAATGGCCTGTTTGTCTAAGTCGAGCTTTGATGAACATTGCTTTGATGCTGGTAGTTTTTGATCAACATTTAACATTTGAGATTTTATCTCACCAGTGGACCTTCAGAATAGAGTGGAGACACCACATGTGAAATTTTTCAAGCTGCTTAATGTGTCTGTGATAAACTGTCCATGTTTCATATCCATACAAAAGGGTTGCTATCACTGTCTGCTGCATTGTATATCCTCATTTCTGTTAACTATTTGATGGTGTTCTGGCTTCCAAAGACCTGGCTTGCCTTTCATATTCTATTTGATGTTTCTTGGTCCAGGGAACTGTCACTCAAGGTGATACTGGCAAAGTATGTAAAAAGATTGACGCTTTTAGTTCTATACCATCAATGGTGATGATTGGCTCAGTGGTAATTGTTGATGAAACTAGTTGGAAGAGGACTTCAGTTTTTTCCAGGCTGATGATGAATCCAAACTGTGTCGTTGTCTCTGAGAAATTTTCAAGGATAAAATATAGATCACTTTCACTATCAACTGAGTAGAGCACAATCATCCGCAAAAAGGGCTTCACAGGAATTTTTGTCTTTGCAGTAAGCATTGGAGATTGAAGTTTTCCATGAGTTCTATACCTTACATAGGTGCCAAAGAAGGCCAGTGCCAGCACACAGCCTTATTTCACCCCATTAGATATGTGAAATGGTTTAGAAAGGCCACCGTCTGAGAGTACACGACTGGTCATGTGTTTGTGGAATTGAGATATGATGTTAATAAATTTGGTGGGAAAGCCAAACTGTACTAGAATTTTCCAGAGGCCCTCTCAAGCTAAAATTATTCCTCCTCCCCACCTCCACTCCAAATAATAGTAATTCAGTGTCATTTCCTTTGATGGTTATAATTATGAGTAGCTGTCATGTGATAAAGTCTATATGTGATATGACATCCCTTTTATAAATATAGTGCTATCAAGCACATTTTTTTGGAAAATGCAAAATCAGAATAAAAATAAGATGATTTTATAACCAGTTTGTTCTTAAATATAAATAAAATATACACATCCAAAGTACATCTCCACAAGTGCTTCAAAGGAGAGAGAAAGCACAGAGCTAATGGCTTAAGTGGTGCCAGTCATCGCTTTGTGAAAGCCTGCTGCTGCTTTGCAAAATTCAAACTGAAGGAAGGGAAAATCATTCTTGTTGTCATGTTAAAAGCAACAACTCCCTCCTGGTGCCCTTTAATATATATGTAGGTATCTGAGAAAGGAGGATAATCTAGAGAGTATTACAATACTGAAAAAGAGGAAGTCTTTCAAAGCCAAGTTGTGTATTGTTAAAGGCAAGGTAACATGCTACATAAAATCAGTCTTGAGTACGTTTTTCTAAATTATCCTCTATTCCTCCCTCTCTCCCCTTCAACTTTTCTGTGAAAAGTTTTGAAGTGCACTTTCTATATAAGTAAATGAGGAACTAATATTACCGGTCATAGGTCAGGTGGTTTACAGGCAAGTGCTCTGCACACTTTTACAGAAGACAGTCCTGCCTCTTCACCTGCAACCCCATTATTGTATGAATCAAGGACATTTCTTGCAGGGGGATGTCCATAATAATGCCACATTCTAGAGTGATTTTGTGAGAGGGACAATTGTCCTCTAGAAGAGAGGATGAGACCTCAAAATTAAATGTCATTTCTACAAAAAATTTTAATGGGTGGCACAATGTGAGTGAGTACATTAAAAAAGATGCAGGTACACCTGTTATGCCTATAAAATCACTGGACATGGTTCAACAGATTACAAGGGCTGGGAAGTGGCTAGGCTTAAGTTATTGCATTCCTGACATTGGTATTGATATTCTGTATGAACACTTAAAAAAGTTTTGATTTCATCAGGAAGTTCCCATATTCTGTGGATTTCAAATACTCCCAAATACATTCTTACCTTTGGAAGCAGGAAATAAAAGAAGATTCATGAGACAGTTCCTATCAATCCTCAAAGACTCAATCCTGTAACCCTTATTCATGTAAGCAGTTACAAGTGAGCTCCCAATTTTGAAGACCCATCAAGTTCAGGTAGTTTCAATACGGTAAAACATCCAAAATCTTCAGGTGCTTTTCTCAATCAACCTTAACTTCTGACATTTTGAAATTTCAGTCCCTAGTTCCCAGGGCCGGCTCCAGGCACCAGCTAAGGAAGCAGGTGCTTGGGGCGGCCAATACAAAGGGGCGGCACCCCGTCCGCTATTGGGGCGGCACGGCCGGGTCTTTGGCGGGAATTCGGTGGCAGGTCCCTCAGTCCCTCTCCTCCTCTTTGAGGTGCCGCAGAAGTGCCGCCAAAAGAGGAAGAGAGTGAGTGAAAGTGAGCGAAGTGTTGCCGAAGAATGGAGAGGTGCGACTTAGCTGCTGCCGATTGGCTTTTTTTATTTTTTCTCGCCGCTTGGGGCGGCAGAAAACCTGAAGTCGGCCCTGCTAGTTCCTATTACTATTTTAGAAGAACACCATCAGAAGAGTGAAATTCTGGAACAGCCTTCCAATGCGAGCAGTGGGGGCAAAATAAATCTAACTGGTTTCAACACTGTGCTTGATGAGCTTATGGTGGGAATGGCATGCCTACAATGGTATGTAGTCCATCTGCAACTGCTAGTAACAAATATCTCCAATCGCTGATAATGGGACACTAGATAGGGAGGTCTCTGAGTTACTACAGAGAATTTTTTCCCCAGATGTCTGGCTGATGGGTCTTGCCCACATGCTCAGGATCTAACTGACCACCATTTTGGGGGTTGGGAAGGAATTTGGCAGAGACCCTGGGGGGTTTTCACCTTCATCTGCAGCATGGATCATGGGTCACCCAGAGGTTTAAACTAGTGTAAATGGTGGATTCTCAGAAACTTGAAGTCTTTAAATCATGATTTGAGGACTTCATCAATGCAGCCAGGGTTTATGGGTCTATTAAAGGAGTGGGTGAGTGAGGGTCTGTGGCCTGCAATGTGCAGAAAGTCAGACTGACGATCATGATGGTCCCTTCTGGCATTAAAGTCTGTGAATCTAAAACAGAAGAACCCGGTGAAGAATCTTTTAAAAGTTGGGAGGTCTGTTTTGCTGAGCAAGTTGCACCCACAAAACTTGCATCTGTGTATTTATCCCTCCAGCTGAACTGGAGCCACTAATCAGAGTATTTATGACTCTGACTACTTGATTGCAGGCACAAATTACATATGTAGAGGTGCATGTACTTGGATTTGCACTCACAATTCATTTATGTAAGCTTATATTTTATGGATAGAAACTACACCTAGGAAAGGGAGACTGGACCTCAGCTTGATTGAAAATAAACCCCTACATTTCCAAACCTAGAGCATTAGTAAGAAATTGGACCATGTGGAAAAAAATACTGAACATCTGGGTTTAAAGACAAGAGATTCAGTGGCTGATTGGGATAGTAGTAAATATATTATGTAGGCACCTAAATCCAAACGTAGGCAAAAGTGATTGAATGATTTTCAGAGAACCCGCAAGTCCCATTAGATTTAAGCACCCAGCATACGGCACTTCTGTTTGAAAATTTTGTCCAAGTTTCCAGTTTTCTAAAGCATAAGAAAAGTGCTAAGTAAAATAAAAAAAAATTAGATTAATTTAAACATGTGAGTGAAAGGTAAACTGGTATGAAACGGAGCTCTCAGCCTGGAAACTTCACAATATCCCTGCTGGTGTCTGGGAATAATCATGCACTTTATATTATGCATTTATTCTATAGGCAGGTTGGCTCAGTTGCAAAATGCTAATTTTCAGGCACTTTTATATGTTGACAATCACAAAACTACAAAAAGCACGGTAAGAATTCTGAGCTAAATTTGATGGTGTTTAAATTGCCCAGGAGACTGGAATGCAATAAAATAGGCTTAAAACTAGATTGTCTAATGAAGCCCATGGAAGTAGGGATGGAGGTTTACAAAACTCTATATACACATTTAAAAAATATTAAATGGGTATTAATTTGGGAAAGGCCTTCATCCTGGCAATAACATTTAATTTTTGGACTCTGTTTAATAAGTGTCAATTTTTCAATATATCTCAATGGAAGGGGGAAAAGGGATAGAATTTTTATTTATGATTTGTTAGTAAAAACATAAAAAATAATGATACATTAAAAGAATAGCATTAAAATGTTTATGTATATCATTACCTACTATTAATGCATTGTACAGACAACCTGATACCTTCTGGTCACTACAGTACTATGATTTGACTGAAGTTGTTATGACACTATGGGTCTGATTCTTAAAAACCTTATTAAACTTAATTTGTGAGCTCAAATAGCACAACTCTTTGTGCAAAGAAGGTAACCATGAATGCAAAAGTTTGCAATTTGCTAATTTGAAACTGCAGCCCTACTATTTAGGGTCAGTTTGGAGGCAACAAGAACTGATCTGTATTAGTGATGTGCTCAAGCAGGAACATTTGGATTGTGATTTTGAACAGTCCAAGGGTGCCGGTTCAGAGCGGTTTTGGTTCAGTTGATTATAAATATAGGGTCTGTTTGTATAAATTTTTTTAAATGGGGTCTAGATTTGGATTTCAAATGGCCCCAAGATTTGAGTGTTTCGACTGTAAGGTTTTGAAAAATCCACACCCCAACCGATGTAATTAAGCCAAACTAGTCCCTGGTGTAGACAGCACAAGATCGACAGAAGAATTTTCCCATCAACCTAGCTACCGCCTCTCAGGCAGGTGAACATAAGAATATATAATAACATAAGAATGGCCATACTGGGTCAGACCAAAGGTCCATCCAGCCCAGTATCCTGTCTACCGACAGTGACCAATGCCAGGTGTCCCAGAGGGAGTGAACCTAACAGGTAATGATCAAGTGATCTCTCTCCTGCCATCCATTTCCACCCTCTGACAAAGAGAGGCTAGGGACACCATTCCTTACCCATCCTGGCTAATAGCCATTAATGGACTTAACTACAATGCTGGGAAAACCCCTCCTGTTACTGTATCATAGAATCATAGACTTTAAGGTCAGAAGGGATCATTATGATCATCTAGTTTCACCTCCTGCACAATGCAGGCTACAGAATCTCACCCACCCACTACTGTATCAAACCTGTGTCTGAGCCATTGAATTCCTCAAATCATGGTTTAAAGACTTCAGAGGAAGGCGAAAAACCCCCAGGGCCTCTGCCAATCTGCCCTGGAGGAAAATTCCTTCCCGACCCCAAATATGGCGATCAGCTAAACCCTGAGCTTGTGGGCAAGACTCACCAGCCAGACACCCAGGAAAGAATTCTCTGTAGTAACTCAAATCCCACTCCATCTAACATCCCATCACAAGCCATTGGGCATATTTACCGCTTATAGTCAAAGACCAATCTCATTATACCATCCCCTCCATAAACTTATCAAGCTTAGTCTTGAAGCCAGATATGTCTTTTGCCCCCACTACTCCCCTTGGAAGGCTGTTCCAGAACTTCACTCCTCTGATGGTTAGAAACCTTTGTCTAATTTCAAGTCTAAACTTCCTGATGGCCAGTTTATATCCATTTGTTCTTGTGTCCACATAGGTACTGAGCTTAAATAATTCCTCTCCCTCCCTGGTATTTATTCCTCTGATATATTTGTTGAGAGCAATCATATCTCCCCTCAGCCTTCTTTTGATTAGGCTAAACAAGCCAAGCTCTTTGAGTCTCCTTTCATAAGACAGTGTCTACACTGATGCACTACAGCGGGGCAACTGCAGCACTGTAGACACAGCCTTAGCCTTTGAGCTTCTTAGAGCCTTCTCAGACCATTAACAATCTTCTCAGGTTAGGAAGTTTAGGAACAATTCAGCAAGATTATAACTTTAGAAAGCTTAACGGAAAAATAACAGTTTCTTTTTTAAAATTTATAGATGTGCCTTTAGCTATACTTCAGAATTGGTTTGGAATTCATTTCTAAGCCAGAAACTGTAACAATACATCTTATTATTAAATGTGAAACACACGGTTTCTATTACCAAATAAATCTCCTGAAGTACAAAGTCCTCCAGGACTCTCTTCCATTCCATTTCTGAGCTTTTCCATTGTAGTCAGCCTAAGGCCCAATTCCTGCAGTAACTTTGCCCACCTCTGAAGCCTCTTTCATCCCCGTAACCCCCACTTCTTCTCCTATTGTTCAGTTATTTGTTAAATCATTTTGTCAAGATAATTGGACTTTCCAGAGCTTGATGCACAGATTTAAGGTTAAAGGGACATATTTACTTTCTCATATAAAGCCAGTGAATCAATTTTCCTCTGGCTGCCTCCCTCTAATAAAATATTTTTCTCTCTCTTTACTAAATGCTCATAAATACCTCTTTGACAAGGGAAAGTCTCTAGCCCTTTCTGCTGTATTTTGGTGAATGACAAAATGAATACACTAACCTTGTGACGTTTAGAACGATGCATCGTGGTTTTAAACAATTCTGTCTATACCTTCCCCACTAATTTTCCTATATGCACAGTTTACCCATCTCTCTTCTCCTCCCCGCAATGCTCTGCATTCATGCCTAGAGCATTTTCTAGTGGAGATAGTAAACTGAAAGCAAAGGCTTTTATGCAGAACATAGGCAAATATCTGATAAAGATAGAGGGTCCCCTCCTCCACCCCATCCCATTTCTAATCTGCTGGGAAGTTTATGAATCAGGGGTGGGTGAATATATGGAGTAGCAGAACATTTCCATTTACACCTATGGAGTGTGTAATATTCTGGAAAGAGATAGAGGATGATGACTACGAGTCATTAATGTTGGTACAGCATGTAGCAAATGTAAAGTACTATATCAGTATTTATTACAAATTATCATTATAAATGGCCTAACTACATTCACATTTACTTCACAAACCATTAAGGTCTATTGATGATGTGAAAGGTTTTCTCTACCCTAGTTATTTGCTGTATATCCTTATTTTTACAAAGATTAGACACCAAATTTTTCATGTATGTGTCTCAGCCCATTCTATAAAAATAATCATCCGCTTTACGAGAATTCTCCATGTACTGGTGAATGAGGAAGCTCTCACAGTCAATAAAAGAAAGTTATTCATTCTCTTCTCTTTGCAGTTCATTTTTTATAGAAGACAGTTTGTCTCCAGCGGTGAATTTTGCCTGAACACCACTGTCTTCCCTTGGCTGGTTGAAATCTAGTGTTGCAGTAAATTCATTGTTCACTGTAGATAGGGTACATAGAAGGATGATAGTTCACAGCTCCCTAAGTTCTCTTTTTGTACAAGAATGATACATTTACAGTAGTTCTCTGTACTCCCTCTCGGTAGAGTATCATATTGAGCTGACAGCTGAAGTCTCTGCTGTCTGGCTGCTTTCTGATGTCCATAAGCACTTTTTTCTCTTGTAATTGTTCAACAATTAGATTCACTACACTTGTTAGAGTTCATAGCTATAGAATCTGTAAACATGTGTGGGGATTGACTCTTCCTGAAATAGAAACAAAATGAAGATTTAAGACTTTTAGGGCTTGTCTATACTTACCGCGCTGGTTCGGCGGCAGGCAATCGAACTTCTGGGTTCGATTTATCGTGTCTAGTCTGGACGCGATAAATCGAACTCAGAAGTGCTCCCCGTCGACTCTGGTAATCCTGCTCGCCGAGAGGAGTACGCGGAGTCGACGGGGGAGCCTGCCTGCCGGGTCTGGACGGCGGTAAGTTCGAACTAAGGTACGTCGACTTCAGCTACGTTATTCACGTAGCTGAAGTTGCGTACCTTAGTTCGATTTGGGGGGTTTAGTGTAGACCAAGCCTTATATAGTTTCTTCCTTAATGCACTACAGTCTTGTGGAAAGTTATGTATGAACTTAACACCCTTAATTTGGGCTTGAATAGGGACTTGGAGTGGCTGGCTCACTAAAAAAGCAATTTTCCCTCTCTTGGTATTGACACCTTCTCATCAATTATTGGGAATGGACCACATCCGCCCTGACTGAATTGGCCTTGTCAGCACAGGTTCTCCACTTGTAAGGTAACTCCCTTCTCTTCATGTGCCAGTATATTTATGCCTGAATCTGTAATTTTCACTCCATGCATCTGAAGAAGTGGGGTTTTTTAACCCACAAAAGCTTATGCCCAAATAAATCGGTTAGTCTTAAGGTGCCACCGGACTCCTCATTGTTTTTGTGGAAAGTTGTTAGCTTGCTTAGGCAAAATATTTCTGTGCTTTTTCCACACTTTAAAGGCAGACGGCTCTTTCTTGGGACTCTTTGGGCTTTGTTAGAGTCACTTTTATTGTATCCTTGTCTGAGGAAAAAAAATACTTCCTCACTCTTTAAAAATCAATGGTTTAGATGGCAGGAGAGATAATCTGGAGTGACACTTAGTAGAATGTAGCAGAAGTGTAAAATTGCAATGGAAATGGCAGCTTTTAGCAAAAACCAGGTTAAACAAACTGATAGTAAGCCTTTAGCATGACAGAGAATCTGATTAAAGCAAAAATCAAAACAACATCAACAACCTAGGAATACTTTGTATAACACCTCACACCCAAACCAGATAAAATTGAAGATCAAAGTGTTCTATCAATAATGTCGTCATATGCCCAAGAAGTACACAGAAGAAACGTTGAGGATCTAGCCCAAAGTTATGTCACCTAAGATATCATACCATCTATAATGTCAGTTCTCATGTTTCAGAGTAAATATCAATTAATTTTAATAAAACACCACCAAAGAAAAAGAAAACCAAAACAAGGTATGAAAGGTTGTTAAACAAGTCAACAAAAGAAAGAAACGTCAGAATTAACTGGCACTATGCTATTAACTCTGTTCTGATTGCAGTTTTTGTATACAAAGAGTATAAACCGGGGTGAAGCGAGCAACCACTTTATTAGCAAGGAGTTGCTATGCTTCTATAAGTCTGTGGCAGAGCCTTAGTGTTAAGTAGTTCAAAGTGTTAATTATTCATCACGGCAGAAACAGGAATAAATTCTAATTTGGGATGAGAAAGCTCCCATGCTGTCAGCAGTCTCTTCTAGATTAATTACATGTTCCTAGCATGGCTCATTTTGGCAATCCCTGATGTGGTTCTCTCAGCACTCATCTTTTCATGTATCCTTGAGTTCCTTTAGAGTTTGTGGCCTCTTATTTGAGAATTCATACAGAATCTTAAAAATTATCTATATGTCTTACAAAGAAAAAGATTCCCACCTAAACAGTTCATACAAATATATGAAAATTGGCTAACTTATATTTTCTTGAACCGGCATTTTTCAACTAGTAAAAACGTTGGTACTGTAACATTTGAGTGTCTTCCACATAAAAGAGATTGGCAATAGCCAAATCCAGAGTGGACTATCTCATGAGGCAGTAGGAAATGTTCATCTAACAAACAAGAACAACACAGATGGTAAAGTGACTTAGAAATATCTATGTACAACACCCAGGAGTCGGACGAAATATTCAGCCCTGTTCTTTGTTTTTGCATATCCACTTTTATACCTGCAACTGTTTGCAAAAACGAGTATGCTGACAGAGGAACCAGTTGCCTAATCTGCAATTGGTAACTCTCTGCCTTTGTCATTAGTGCTAGTATGATAAAAAAAATCCATTCAAGTATTTGACATACATTTTCTGTAGTTTAAATTGATTGGGGGCATTTTTATTAAAAAATAAAAAGTGAAAAAAAATATTGATTTTCGGTTTTAGACAAAAATCTGGAAAAAAAATTGTTGTAAATTTTCATGGGGAAAATTCAGACACCTATAGTAAATGCAACATAGGGGATCTCTTCCATAGGAAAGTAAGGTCCCAGTTTAGCAAACCACACAAGTGTTTGACAATAAGAATGTGAGAAATTCCCATTGACTTCAGTGACACCACTCACATACTTAACGTTACGTACATGTTTAAGTACGTACATGTTTAAGTGCTTTTCAGAAGTGTGGCCTAGATGTCCAGTTTCTCTATACCCAGATACCTTGACTTAACTTGTGTAAGTATTGTATTGAATAATCTTTTTATATGCCTTCTTGTGGCTCTTAACAGAGAGAGTTCACAGAGCATTTTGTTGTTCATTTGAAAACAATTTTAGCGTAAAAGAAAGCTGTATTTATACTACCTACAATGTTGGGGTCATTTCGGTAAGGCCATATAAAATAGTATGACTCGACAATACACACATCAACTTTTTCTAGCATTTTCATGTAACTCAGTTATGCTGTATCATTGTCTTAATATAAAATCAATATATATTGTTTAAAAACGGAGGATTTCTACAAAATTAAATTATGATGTAATGAAATGATAATTCTGGTAGACAACCATTTCCATGCGGTGTGATTTGCCCATTTTCATTCTTTTTGGTTATATTCTGTATATTGAAAACAGTTACTTACATGAGGAAGGGTTTCCTAGAGCGGGAACTAAGTAAACAGGAGTCCAGGATCTGTAGTAAAACATGTATGCCTCATAAATAATGTGGTAGTTCTGGCTTCAGTCCTTTGATGAATTATAAAACAGAATTAACGGCATGATGAAAGAGCAACTTCAGTGTAATTCATGTTCTCTAACGTCTAGAAATAGGTAAAGCACTAAGGTATATTAATCGGACTAATTTATTTTGGTTATAGACAAGAATTCGGGTCTTGCCTGGTTTTACTATTATGCTGTAATAATAGGAGCTTTTGTTACAAACTATTTTCCTGGAGGAAAAATTGGAATAGGCCATTTATTGCAGAAAGGGATTTGCACTGAAGCAATTTTAATAAATCAAACTCACATAATCTGCAAACATTCTTTTTCAGTGACAAGGCTTAAAGAAAACAACCAAAAAGCATGAAAATGTGCTAATCACCATGAACTGAAATGAAGATTAAATGTTTTTAACCCAAGGACTCGTGCCAAATCTGTTTAAGTAAATAATTACATTTTCTTTGTAAAACAATACAAGATGGGTTTTAAAAAAATGTAATCAGGGCAAATTAGGACAGCTTTCCAAATGGAACAAAAACATTTTCTTCAACACAAAATATCACAGGGTTTAAAAAAAAAAAAAAAAGTGTGAATGCAACATACAGTCTTCAATTAAATTTTGTTTTTTTGGCTTACTGAACAACAAAAAATAGCAGCTATTAAGTACTACAGTATGACATTTTAATTCACAGCACTGTATCATTGCCTACAATGCTAATTTAAGGATAGATCTTGAAAGCTGATTGATGTGGGTGGATCCCTTTGCAGAAACCCTTTAACTTCTGTGAATTGAAGAATCAGGACCATAGGGTAATTGCTTGCCAAAAAACAAATGATTGGACATTCCATTCCATCCCTTTCAGTGTCTCTTCTCCTCATAATAAACTGACTGCAGCACAGGAACCATGGGCTGAGAGTGCATCTTAAGGGATCAACATTTGTATTATCACTGAGAATAATCTTAAGAATGAATGATAAAAATAGCATCCATGTTCAAAGGCGAGTGACCTTATTTAATTTAAACTGTTTACCCATTTGAAGGACGTTAAATAAATGAGATACTAATGAGAATATGAAACATACTATTTATTGGTAGTTGGGATTAAGTATTAAAGGATTTCAGCCCTTCAATCCCTGGGATGACTCTTCGTTTGAATTATACATCTCACTGCTTGGTCAGCTAATGAAACCAACAGAAGCTTTCTTTTTCTCTTTAAAATATTAAGTTAGTACAAGTACAAGCTGGCTTATTTCCCCTGAAGCTTAAATTGTCAATCAAGTAACTATACCACATTCAAAAACCTTTCTTTAGCATTCCTTTTATTATTGATCCACTTCTTTTCTGGCATACTTCTCTGCTATAGGGAAGAAAACATACTATTTTCCAGGTTTTTTAATTACTTTTTCAACCATTAAAAGGTTCTTTCAGATGGTAAGACAGACAGTTGCTAATTATTAGCAGGTTTGCTGTTAGTTTGCATGCCAGGCCAAATATGAAAGATACAACAGCACTGGTACAATAGACTCTGTTCTGCACCATACGAGAATCAACTGAAATTTCTCGATTTCAATTCAAGCAAGACTGAATCCAATCTGAATGCAAGTGCACTGGCAACATCAAAACATACTTGGGGTTTATAAACTGCTATTACTGCTGTATTAACGACACTGATACACATAATGGTCAACTGGGGGAAAGGGTGATGTCAGGAAGAATGTGCAGAGACCAGGGTATAATGATATGGGTCAGATTTCACTGATGGCATAATAATACGCATCAGAATTTTCAGCAATTTATATGTGACTCCATAATAAAATTGTTACTCTGCTGTGCACACAAATTAGATTACATTATTATATGTCACAGTTATTCAGGAATTAACTTAACAGTGCCACAGAAATACTAATTGCATAGAGACTAGTGCTCAACACTCATTCTTTTAACAGACTTATTCTTAGATCAGACATTTAAGACTGCATAATTATGGTCAAATCTGGTCATCTGTTTGTGAACACACTCACAGTACACCTATTTGGTGTACCATTGCACATATACATTTTTTAAAAATCAGGCCCTGGACATTTAGAACAACTTTAAGGATATCAGTGCAACAAATGAAACATTTTAAAAACAGTATATTGACCTTTATATCTTATATTTATATCTTTGTTAGACCCTATATTGCCATGGCAACCATTACAGTTTATATTCCTATGAGAGACTGTGAAGCCTTCCGCATGGTGTCTTTACCCACTTGATTTACATTTCTCAAATCATTCGATTTATATTCTTCGACTGGTTCTAGTATGGCATGAGGTACTAGGAAAGGACAATTCCTCAACTAGGCAAATGCCACAACACTCACTATGGAATTCAACATTTGTGATGAATAATCCTTAGTTCTTAATGTTCCAGAGGTATATTAAACAAGAGGAAGCACCCATTCAGCTGGTGATTGTATGTGGCAGCTAACAGAATTCTAGTATTTTATCAGGGTAACGTCACATTCATTGCATAGTGACATTTACTCTTACTTCTAATAGGCAAATCTAACAGAATATCATTCTTCCACTTTCTGCAGAACTTCAGAGCCAGCAATGAAGGCTAATCTTTGAAGTATGAAATGGAGGTGGCTGAACACAAGGTAAACATTTTAAAATGTCACCTGGGACTATGGCACGACACAGGACATACGAATTATGACACTATCAGCATGCACAGGAAGCTGACATTCAGCACCATGTGAGAGCAGCTTTTTCCTAGCAGAAGCGTGGTCCTTGATTAGCATACATTTGCATTTAGGAGGACCAGAGTTTATAGCAAACACATACGGCCAGATCCTCATCTCATGGAAATCGACATCAGTCCATTGACACCAACAGAGCTATATTGATTTACCAGAGCAGGGGATCAAAGTCCATAATGTAAATTAGTGTAGCTCAGACATTCGTGTTTTTAAATGCACAATTTATAAACTTGCATCACTAGATTGGGAATATTATTATAAACACTTTGGACTAGATTATGCAACCCTTGCCCATGTGGATGAGCATTTATTCACACAAATAGACACCTGGATTTCACGCGAGAATCTATTTATGTGAGTTAAGTGCTCACCAGAAAAGGCCAGAGCTCTACAGTTCGATCCATTACATATAACAATTTTTCTGGAATTAATTTAAGATGGTCACAGAAATGCTAAAATGCATAGAGTCTAGTGCTCAGTACATTTGTTCTTTTAACAAGCATTCATAAATCAGACATATAAAGCTCACATTAGCAGCTAGCTTCAAACTTTGTGCATCCACTTCGCAATTGTTGCTGACTGGTATCCATAAAAGTGGGTGCGCTCTTAATTTTCCACACACATCTTGGGCAGCAGAACATCTAACTGCCATTTTTAGACATTCAGTTGACTATCTGCACAATCAAAATGGGCACTTTTGCAGACATAATCAGTTGGGAGTATTCAAAAGGGTGCAATCAAGTTTGGAAGCACATATCAGCCCCAGAAAATATGTAAAACAGTCTCTTGAATATTTAATCTCATATTTAAACAAGCTTGCTTACTATGTTTATATTTGGTTTGTATTCTTTCCAATAATATCCTAAAAACATTTTAGGAGGCAAGTATATTAATCAAACAAGCATATTTTAAGGTAATACTGGAGTAACTTCTAAGAAGGTGAATTTCACATATTAAACTCCCAGGGAACCTATTCAAAGAATTACATTTAACAAATAAAGGAAAAGAAACATTATCAATTGATAGGCCAAATTAGAACTAGGTCTAAGCCCATGAATCAACTCCCAGGATTGTTGTAGGATGTGAAAATGCCAGTTTGCCCAAACCTTTAGCTCAGTACCTTGTTATTTGATTTACTAAGTGATTTTGCAAGGAATGTACTAACTGCAAAACAAACGGAAATGTATAAATAATGCACTAACAGTAAAGGTTATGAATAAGCAGCAGATGTGTGATCATACACTTGGAAATTTATGAAAAGTACCAAACATATATTTTATATTTATGATGGAAAAGAGAAAGTTGTAAGCTATAAACAAGTTATCGGTAAGTAGTCTGAGAGATATGTAAGAAACTGAACCAGATAGCACTGGAATCAGCCATCATTGTCATCTGCTATAAGCTTTGGTTCCAGAGACTTGGTAATGTCATACGCCTTTCTGTTATGCATTAGTATATTAGTATACTATTAGTATAGTACCTGAGGTTTCTTAAATTATTAAGAAAGATTAAACCTGAATTGGCAACAATATCATCTGACCCATATAGCGAATCAAAATCTTGTTTTTAAAATACTATCAAAGAAGTGCTTGTAAATAAGCTACAATCTAGGAATACCTCTCAGAAATTGTTTAGCTAATAATCCTGTAAAAGGAATAAATTCAAAGAAACTAATTGTCTGTTTGTGATCAAAAGGTAGCATGAGAGGAAAAAAATCATGCAACAAATTATTAATTGCAAATTATCTATGCAGGCCTATCTGGACTAAAAAAATGTAGCCTTAAACAACATTTCCTATATTATACAAACAAATGCACTAGTAATTAGGGCTGGTTGAAAACTTTGTTGAAACTTTCCCCCCCAATGGAAAATTGGGTTTTCAATAAATCAAAAATATTAACTGAAAGTGTCCACTTTCCTCTAATTTTTCTTATTTTTTGTTTAAAAATATTTCAGTTTTCAGCCAAAAATGTTTGTTTATAAATTGCTACAAACCGGAAGAAAAATTAGTTTGTATTTTTTTGGTTATTCAAACAGTCAAAAATTACTGATGAAAATTTCAACTTAAATGAAACAAATTAATTTTTGTCACTTTTTTCCACTGGGGATAGGGAACATTTCCAGACAAGCTCTACTAGTAATGCATTCTAGAAATCTCTTCTATACGCATGGTACATAGTAATCTTAACATGGCTCTCTATTTCCTTCTTTCCATTGTCTCTTTCTTCTGAAGAACCTGCCCTTTTCCTGCCTACCGATTCCTCGTCCTACTCTCTTTCCATTCTTCAGTGTTTGTTATCTTCCTCCTTCCTCTATCTTCCATTTTCCTATTCCTTATTCTCCTTCTCCATATTCCAGATTACAGCATGGGAAGAAACGACATTCATGCACATCTCCACCATTTCTGCACATACATAGTCATTTGTTTTTTATAGGTTTCCTTGATTATGAAGCTTTCATTTCATTAGTAGAATCTGACCCATAATTTTGCCAGTCCAGTACTAGCCTCACAATTGTTTGAGCCGATTAGTAATTTTGAGAAGTTACTAAGACATATGACTAGCTCACTGTTGATGAAATAATATCTTTCACAGGTTTTGTTGGTTTGTTTAAATTAAGACAGCCAATTTATTAATGTTTGCAAATCAGTGATCATGTATATTCAGAAACCCTTTTCATGTTTTTAATAGGCATCACTTGTATTAGCCTGATAATGAGTCCTAATAAGTCATTACAAGGGACTGTGTCAAAGATCTGCAAAACAGCTCTACAAAAGCCATTACCATCTATCAGACTGAAAATCTGCTTTTTAAAGAAGTTCTCACTAAATGAAGATTTACATAAGAGCCATTACTACTCTGAAATACTGTTCATAAGGTCAATACATATCTGAAACACAGCCTTGAAATATATTTACATAACATACGACAACAGCTCCACTGAAGCCATTGCACGTAGATACATAATACACATTTTTAATGTGTTTAAGTACATATTTACATATTTGTATACATAACCTTTGCCAGACTTGTCTCCTTTGATTTATTATTTGGTGAGCACCTAGGTGCTCAAAGAAGAAATGAGGACAACCCCTGACCCAAACTAGCGTACATTCTAGAAGAGACAGACAGATGATGAGACTCAGAAGAAGGATCTAACTCCTTGTTGGTTTTCTATTCCCACAATGATTACTTTTTTCCCTGCTGTGGGTGTCATGGAAGAAGCAATGTTTCAGGAGGCATCTAACAGGCATCACTGGAGGTTTGATGAACTAGGATTGGAAGACAGACCAGAGACCATTCCTGGCGAGTTCTCTATTGAAATTGTGACAGCCAGGGCAGGTTTCCCTACTGCCAGCAGCCGCACTACACTGTGAGATGGCAATTTTCTGGTCCTCTAAACAATGAGCAGTCATCTGCTGCCAAGAAGCACTTGTGTGGAACATAGAATACCTGATAGCTAGCTAAAGGGATAGCCCTCGAGACTGCACAATATGCCACAGCGTATGTGCCCGAGAGTAAGCCAGTCCAAAATTCAGTGAGTATATTGTTCAGGAGTCACTCAGCTTTACTCATGATAGCATTTTAAGCTTCCCCAACCCTAGCCTTTTAGCCCAAGTTTTGTTGATAGCTAGAGCTTATGTCTTCCCCTGAGATGCTACTTGAACATTCCCAGTATGGAGGCTTAGCATTCTGGTACTATAGGAAAGGGAGCCTAGAACAGATTTAAAAATTTTATTAAAGCTAATATCAAAAAAATATTTAATATATTTTAAAAAATATAATACATAGGTTGAGAAAAGTGTGTCTGTACATCTGGGTATAGTGCTAATATTATATCTTAAACACTCATCAGTCTACATATTAGCCACTGTGCATACCAGTGGTGAGTGGTGGGTACACTGTGTAAGTGTTTTTAATTCTGGTGGTAAGCAAAAGGAATTAAAACTCTTTCCCGCTACTTAAATTTCCAACTTAAGACAAATTGAAGAGTCAGCCTTACAGACTGGCTAATGCGCAGACAAAAAATTAGTATTGACAACAATGTGGGTGGGATGTCAGGTCTTCATTCATCTCATTCTTCAGTATGCTGAAATTCCAGAGCATATTGCTATTTTGTAATAGCCAAATGATCTTGAGTCAGGCTCTGCATTCAGATAATGAATGCTCCGCAGAGATTGGTCACCTCACTTTGCTGTATGCCAAAATATAATTCTGAGATACATAAATTTCTCACATAGGGCAGCTTTTCAGTATTAATTTTTTTATTAGTGTCCACACTATTGCACTTGCAGATTAATAACAAGAAGTGCTATTACCGCTCACATTCCCTATGCTACATAATTTAGCCACAGACTTCTAATTTTTAGGGCATGCTATGTGTTCGTAAGGCTGCATATAAAATGCTGCTTTGCTGTATACTAGTTGAATCTCATGGATTAAGATGTCTCTTTTGGATTGCCAGGTATGTATTAATTTTAATGAGTACCATTCCATATATAATAGATCTAGAGCATAAGCTTCTCATATGAAGTCTTCCCCAATACAGAGAACAGTTTTATTCCATATCCAGCTCCAGTGAGAGGAAGCATAATCTTGAGGAACAATCAATGGGTTGAAAGTCAAACATGATTTCCATGCTGAAGATATGCACTGTTATCTAGTGGTCTGAGCTCAGGACTGGGATTCAAGAACTCTCAGGTATAATCCTGGCTCCGCCACCAATTTTTTAATTTGTCTAAGGACACAGAGTTTCACATTTCTGCTTCAGTTTCCTCTAGTCTATAAAATAGAGACATTAACTTACCTACCTGCACTGGACTGAGAGATTTAGTGTTTGTACACCACTTTAAATGCATATGAGCCATTTTAAAGTCTAGAGAAGCTAAGTATTTTTACTTTCACTATGTCCAGCTTTGCAAACCTCAACCTGCAAGCCATACCAACTATTAGAAGCATTCAATTTACTTCCTTTTCTTCAGGTCCACTATAAAGAGGTGTCACTGCTTATGTCCAACAGGATCATGAGAAAGCCAGAGTTTGAAGAAGAAAGTAAAGCCAATGTGAAATATAAAGGACTACGGTTTAAACACAGAGAAATGAGACTTCAGCACTGCGCTATCTAGCTCATACATTGCCCTCCAAAATAATCCAGTACACAAGGAATCCCTCAATAGTACAGTTGACGTCAAATTTAATTCCTACATGCAGGTCTCCTTGTAAAGCTTTGAAGAAGTCCAAGACAATTAGTTCTCCAGCAGGAACAGCACATAACACTCACCTATGCAAAAACCTGAATAACTGTTAACGAAGCTGAAAAAAAGGATGTGATTAAGATACTCCAGAAAAGCTCCATTGTTAGCCAGGCAGCACTACAGAAAAGTCTCTTAGCAACACACCAGTCGTTTCCTTGAAAAGATTTTGTGAAGCTCCTGAAGTACACTAGTAATCCACAGAGGACTGTGTTAAATCAGTCACCATCTCATTAATCTCTTTCAACATCTGGCAAACCTACCCAAATGTCCTGATTTTATAAGGACAGTCCCAATATTCAGGGCTTTTTCTTATATAGACGCCTATTACTCCTATTCCCTGTCCCGATTTGTCATACTTTCTATCTGGTCACCCTAGACTTGAACCAAGCACTATATCTGAAAAGATTAGCTCTACCACAAATGAGAGGTGAATTTCTCATGGTTGCCAACAACAGTAGCACTGTTCTTGTGAGAAGTCTAGTAATCAGGACATATGTTCAGTGTGAACAGCTGAATTTTAGTCCACTATGAGTCAGTAAGATACTTTTCAGCACTACTTTGAAATGAAGTGGGGGGATTACTTCGATAGTCCCAGAACTAGAGAGAGGTTTTCAGCTTCCTCTTGACCTAGATATATTTACAGTAGATGAGAAGTCATAGCACTTTTTTGGGGTGGGAGGAGGCAGGACTTGGGTAAAGTTTTGCTACCAAATACCCCTGGGCAATCCCACTGGAGTCAATGGAATTGTTTGGGTGAAATCGATGATACCACTGGGCCCTTTGTGCATCACTGTTACAAGGAGTCTGTTTTCTCTTCCTCACCTCCTCTTTATTGTAGATCATATGGGACTACTGCAGTAGTGAGTTTACTCAACTGCTTTCAGTAGCTTCCAACATGCCAGTGTTAAAACCTGGGATGGTTTTGAACAGGGCCAGCCCTAGACCAAATGGCACCATAGGTAAAGAATGTCTTTGGCGTGCCCCCCCCCCCCATTTGTTAAACTTTTGAATACCTTATTTTTTATTGCATTTCTAGTCCTTTTCACGACTTTGATGCACAATTTGCATGCATGATATAGCCCTGTCATATAACATGATAAATTTGTATGCTAGGAACTGTAAATCTATATTTATTCATGCCTTTTGTTACTAACAACAAGCCGGGTCCCCCCCAAGCCTGGCACCCCAGGCAGTCACCTGGGTTGCTTCTCCCGGTTTTGAATTAGCGAGGATCTGGGTATATCACAAATGATTTAGTTCAGACACGCATCCACACAAAACTAAAACCTTATTTAAAGTTAATCCAAATTTATCCAAAATACTTTGGCTAAGATTTTCAAAACCAGGAGCCTGGGGTCAAGCTTCTAAGTCCATATTTCGGTGCCAAAATACATGATCTCATTTTGAAAAGTTCTGACCATCCATTAAATGCGAAGAGTGCTAGTGGGTTCTCTGCACTTCTGTAAATCATGCCCAGGACCAGGTCCAGCTTTCCTGCTGCCCCAAGCGGGTCCTCCCTCTCTTCCTCTTCGGCGGCAATTCGGTGGCAGCTCAAAGAGGAATAGAGGGAATGAGGGACCTGCCGCCGAATTCCTGCCAAAGACCCAGACCTGCCACCCAGATACCGGACGGAGTGCCGCCCCCAAGCCCCTACTTCCTACGCTGGTGCCTGGAGCTGGCCCTGATAAAATAAATTATCTCCTAGATATCCTCTCTCCTAGAACAGGACAGGACCTTGAAAGGTCATCAAGTCCAGCCCCCGCCTTGACTAGCAGGACCAAATACTGATTTTGCCCCAGATCCCTAAGTGGCCCCCTCAAGGATTGAGCTCACAACTCTGGGTTTAGGAGGCCAATGCTTAAACCACTGAGCTATCCCTCCCCCATATATGATCATGTCATATATTTAGGTCCTGAAATATGGACATAGAAACCTGATTTTAGTCTCCTATTTTTGACAGTCTTGACAATCTTGGCCTTAGGGTTTGCAGATCAGGCTGGAAATCTCAGAGGATCAGGGTTTTCTTTAGACTTGCAATAGTAATGGATTAACCCTTTCTATACCTCTGGACAAAGACTTAAAATATTGCCCGTGGTCTCACTCCATCTAATAGTATGAAGCAAAAACCACCCAAACAACAAGAAAAACCACCACCAGTAGCCACTATATCTCTGTGGGTTGACATCAAATAGCATTAGATACAGGGTCTAAGTGCTCAGAGAAGCATCCAAGGACCTGAGCAAAATATAGTCAAATCAAACTGAAAATGGAAAACTTATACAAAATTATTTATCTACCCGTTTTCTCTCTTTTCATCATTGTATGTTGCTCCTCATTCACTGTTTCCCTGAGTGCTGGCCCATCTGATTCAAACAAACACATCTGATCTGTTTCCACTATTTCTTGGTACTAGCTGGAAATACCACATTCCTCTGCAATCACAGTGAAATTTCCCCTGTGCAGCTAGCAAGGCCGATACACTTTTGACATATCAATGAACCCCTTCAAAGCATACGCTATAAAAAATATTAAAAGAATCCAGATGCTATTTGATAGAGCTTAAGTGGTGCATTGGTCCTCAACACAGGTTGGGAATTTCACCCGTTCAGATTCCCATTCCAGCTGAATTGCAGAGGCATCTTGAAGAAGGAGGAGGAGAAACACTCTCACCCAAAATGAATGCAAGCTTTTGACCCTCCAAAGGGCAATTGGCACAGGTGTTGGAACTAGCGGTGCTGGGGGTTCTGCTGCACTCCCTGGCTTGAAGTGGTTTCCATCATACCCAGGGTTTACAGTTTGGTTCAATGGCTCT
Source organism: Chrysemys picta bellii (assembly GCF_011386835.1). Classification (NCBI taxonomy): domain Eukaryota; kingdom Metazoa; phylum Chordata; order Testudines; family Emydidae; genus Chrysemys; species Chrysemys picta. The sequence continues at coordinate 42,233,392 of NC_088803.1, read as the reverse complement.
CAGCACCCCCACTATACAAATCGTTCCAGCGCCCTGGCAGTTGGGTTCACTTTGAGTTCTGGTCTGCAAAGATTCAAGTTCTCAGGGGTGCTGAAACTAGGGGTGCTGGGAGTATGGCAACCCCTACCCCCAGCTTAAAGTGGTTTCCATCATATACAGGGTTTACAGTTTTATTCAATGGCTTTCAGCACCCGCACTATACACATTTTTCAACCGCCCCTGCAAGTGGTTTTGTTTTTTAAATGTGAACCTGTTTCTCCCCCCAATTTCAAATACAAGCAATCGTGCTACGTTTCATATCATTTTTTATGATGGATAAGGATAAGAAATCTTATCACTCAGTCTGCAGATTAAGTAACAGCAGAAGTCAAAGGAAACGTCAGTTGGGAACAAATGCCTGTGACGTTAGCTGCAGAGTGAATTCCACTGGCAAATATTTTGACATTGCCATTTTGATTTTCCTCTGCTATTCTAATCTCATGGTTTTAGTTAAGGTGATGGCAAAAGCAACCTACTGAGCTCTGTCCTTTTGCCATTCCTGAGGAATAAAACCTTTACCATCTTACTCAGGAACAACAATGACTGTATGTTATATGAAATAATTTTAATTATTTAGCATGCCCATGGGCATGCTAATGAGAATAAATTGATATGGTAATTAAATATACAGTAGCTTGGCATCAATCCAATTGGTGAAAAATTCAGGCGTCAGCAAGCACTGGGTAATTATCACAGCTGGCAGACTATAAAAAAAAGTAAACTTTTGCTTGTATGGCTAAAAATTAAAAGTGAAGCATACCTGTACTGACAGTGTTAAGGTGCATATTTAAAAGGGGGGGGGGGGCGAACCTGATGGAGCTTCATGTGAACAAATGATGGAATAAACAATAATTTTTTTTCACATTTATAGCGCTTTCCATCAAAGCCCTTTACAAAGATCAATTACTCTAGTGTTATTTATGTCCATTGTACAGACAGGAAAACTAAATAGGTGATTTGCCCATCATCATATAGGAATTCTGTAGCAGAGTCGGGAATGTAAGTTATATCCCCTGACTATGTCTGTGTCCAAACTATAAGATCATCCTTCCTAGCTCTGTAAAAGGTAGAGGAAAATATAGTGAATGACCTTACAGGGTCATGTTCTCACAGAGTTATGGGAATGTGTGGAAATCCTTTTGAATTATTATATTATAAAAGCAACTAAATATATATAATGGAGATATCCTATCTCCTAGAACTGGAAGGAACCTTGAAAGGTCATTGAGTCCAGCCCCCTGCCTTCGCTAGCAGGACCAAGTACTGATTTTGCCCCAGATCCCTAAGTGGCCCCCTCAAGGATTGAACTCACAAGCCTGGGTTTAGCAGGCCAATGCTCAAACCACTGAGCTATCCCTCCCCCCTGAAAGAACAGACACAAGTCAGAAGACATTCAAAATCTGAATATTAGGGGTTTTATTTAAAAGTTAAGTGTGCATTACAAAGATCCTCAGCTGGTATAAATCAGTGTAGCTCAATTGACTTCAGTCCATAATCTGGCCCATCATAGATTATGGATGATCTCCTTATTTAGGAGCAAATTCTTAACTGGTGTAAATTGCAATAGCTACCTTCAGGACAGCTAATTGAGAACAGTTTACACCAGGTGAGGATCTGTCCCTTGGTGCACATTGGCATAGTTCCATTGAAATAAATGGCTTACACCCAATGAGGATCTGGGCCTGTATGTGGAATTGTACAGGCACATGTTCTGATCCTCACATAGTTATATGCACATGGAACTTCAACTGAAGAAGAGGGGCTTGGCGGTTTGGGCTAGCCTCTAGGAATTATACATATATATGTATTTATTTTTATAAATTTATATTTATATATTTCTGTTAAAATGTTTTATATAAATGTAAGTTTCAATATTTTAATGTCTTGGTATTTATTGATTCATATTTGTAACACAATTAGTATTAAAAAGAATATGGGGGTATATTAGCCTTTTATCTTTATTCCCACAGCTTTTGTTCCATACACAGGCACACCTGTGTTTTGAATCTAGATGTGGACTGTTCTGCTGGGGTGAGGATGGATACTTTTCTTCCTATTCCTTTAGGGGAATATGATTTTTCTGGGTTAATCATATCTAAAATACAGAGATTAATATGAAAAACATTTTAAACTAAGTATACAATAAATAGAGCAATTAAGATTACTTCCCATTATTTGAAAGATAGGAAGAGTATTAAAAGAACCCACTGACTATTTGACTGTGCTTATAAATCTTCCCATGAAGTTACTAGTCAGACTATCGCATTGCCAAAACATAGGAGAATGTCGGATGTGGGATTTAAAGATTCTTCTATCAGCATAAATATTTTATATACCTGATATTAACAATCCAAACGGGATTTATGAAAACCTCCATTAAATAACAGACATTCACACACTTATACGCTATCCTGGAAGACTATGCTGTCCATGGATTGCATTCTGTCTGTCTCTCTCTCTCTCGTAGCTTACGTGGCAGACAATGAAATATTACTTGCTATTCCTGCTGCTTTGGCAAATCAGACAGGCTGCAGGTGAATTTTCAAGTTTTCTTCCTCCCCTGCTGAATTCCTTTGTAGAGTACAATACTTTCCCATAGGACAGCATGTGATAGGTTTTCATCCTTGGAATCCCTCAGCCAATTTAATGGTAGCCATTCTTCATGTCGAAATTCCTACTGTTGGTTGTAGGGTATTTAATTGCATTAACAGCAGCAGTTGTTTTTAGGTGAATTACATTAGTACAGTTAATAAACTAGGGCATTCTGAAAGTTACACACTGCCAAATGTAAACTATAACAGCAATTCATTGATGTTTTCATGCTGCAGTGTATATTACATAGAATATCCTATTTCAAATATACTAAGGAGTAGATGCAGTAATACAACAAACAATTCTTCATTTCAGAGTTTACAATAATTGCAATGAAATATGAACACTAAAGGCTCTATCTTGCTACTAACAGCAGAATGAACATTGAATTTAAAAACATTTCAGCTCATTTGAAATAGAATTCACAAGGAATTTTATTAGAGGTAAACTGAAATGCTGTAAATAAATCCAGCTGGTTGTAAATCGGTGTGGTTCCATTGACTTCAGTAGAATTGTGCCACTTTACATTAGCTGAAGTTTCTGTTCCACCGTGAATGTTACATTATTGATGTAATACACACACCAATAAAAAATAAGTACATGTTTAATTTAAACTAAAGGCTTTATTTTTATATTTTATTTGCCAGGACTAGAATTAAGGCTCTGGGCGTCTCCTGCATGTACTAATGATGTCACAAATAGCTACAGCACAGCAAAGGACTGATTACCACACATTTCTGAACTTTGGACCTGGCAGGCAAATAAAAGTAGAAATAATTTCCCAATGTTTCATTTTCAAGTTACCTACCTATTCCGTCGGTAATTTAGGAGTTGAACGTGTGGTTAAACTTTTTGTGCCCATAGATTACTTGTAGACACAATCCAGGGTGTGGGTCTACGAGGATTTAGGTGCAATTTGTCAAGTTTGTACCTGGATCTGAATTTCAGGCCCAACATTGCAGGTCCTACATTGACAGGTGCAAAGCATGCACACAAGAGGTAGACTGCCTTTTTTGAAATGTGGATGTTATTTTTGTCGATAGTAGGTCTGAAGTCATAGGGAGAAATGACTCTGAATAGGGACTGTGGCATCTAAGTGGCATTTTATTTATTTATGTTAGTAGAGGTATTTTTCTGACCATAACCACACAAAATAGTAGGAAAAGGTGTTCTTGAGGAAAAGGCACAGGAGGTCTGGGTTCAGTGCCAAGCTTTGTCACACACTTCCAGTGTGACCTTGAACAAACCCTTCATCTCTCTGGTCTTCTACTTCCCATCTATAAAATAGGTATATTTAATACTTCCCTCTCCTATGCTGTGAGCATATATCCATAATAAATACTCGGGACATGATTAAGTCCTTCAGTGACACACCCTTATCAATATCTAGACAGAGTTTCATTTAAGTTTCTTTATAAATTATCGTCATTGCTTTGCTAGTTAATGGTCTGAGATCTAATTTACTTAGGTGACTGAATAAAGTACATTAATCTCACTGAGAGTTTGTAGGAAGATTTGGTTTTTGACATTACGTGAAAAGATGGCATAGATCTCCAAAGACAAATAATAAAAACTGGAGCTCTTGGCTAATCTAAAAATCTGTGGGGCAAGGGGACGAATCTTTAACTGTGAACATGGTTTTAATAATTTTTGAATACTCAGATTGGCAAGAGATTAACTGAATTACCTGTTTGTCAATCAGTATAAGCCACCTCAGCTGTTTGCAGCTGGCTCATACGATCATTGTGCTCAGATTTTCAGAATTTTGTGTGTCCAATGGTGTTTACAGTAAGTATGTACATATTTCCATGCCTTATTTAACCATTGTTTACCATGATTGTAGGCACAATCCAATCCTGGTGACTACCCACATGAATGGCAACTGAGATGCCTAACTGCCTGTATCAATTTCTGTACATGCAAATTTCTGCATATACTGCCCCAGATCAACACCAGACAGCAATAACTCTAAAGATGTATGTTTATAGGTCTTCAGATGTGGAGGGATTCAGATTCTGAACTCAAATGCCCTGAGGACTGAGAAAAGCAAGCTGCTGCTTTTATGGGGTTAATATTGGAGGCTCTCTTTAGATATTTTCAAGCATTTTTTGATTCACTGACGGACTGTGAAAGGACTGCTTTCAGTTTGTTTTCAGGTTCTTTAGTCATAAAGTAATTGCAAGTAACAGAGGAAGAAATGCTACAAAGGTTATGTCATTCACTTGCCCTGGCCTGGCACCTAATGAATAGCTTCTGTGGACAGTGCCCATACCTGACTGGAATATATATGAGTTTTGTATGCAAGCAGTTTTGTATAGGATGGGAAGGGAGTATAAAGTGGGTTCTGTATTATTCTTAGAGGTTCATATGATTGCTGCACATGTAGCGGGGCTTACTCAAGGGAGGGTTGAGTAACAATGCACACAATGCACCTGATTTGCAAGAGACTGCTCATTTTTCAGTGGCTGTCTGGGCTAATTTACTGTAGAATTCTTCTTAGGAGAATTTGAATTGTGTTTGAGAGCAACACCGAAATGCATCCTTTATTTTTCCTGCATTTTTAAAACATTTTCCTTGTCCTCATCTACCGAAAAGGAGTACAGTAATAACCACATTATATCACCCAGAACTACTATATAAAGGTGAGATTCTATGAGAACATAGGAAAGACCTCTTTCACTCTAACATCAAATTCCTGACTTTGACCCTTAAACTAAGAGATCAACATCCAGTTCAAGCCTGTACATATTGCCAGTTCCTCAAGCTATTTCTCTCCTGTTCTAAATGTACAGTGCTCTTTTCCTCCTCCTTTCCTACCTCCTTGACTCACAGTCCTTGCTCAACCATCTTTCTCGTGCTGGTAATTTTACCCGAGGCTATCATCTTCTCCCCAGACAGTCTCATCCATATATTATTAACGTATTGGTCTTCCATGACTACCCTTCTGCTTCTGTTTGGTACTTCCAGGAAATATATGCAAATAGTTTCCCCTTTTATGGTAGGAATCTACAGCAGATGAGAATGCTGACGGACCTCACACAAGCAAGGGGATGTAGGTTGTGGAACTGTGTTACAGACTCTCTGATGCATGCACATACATGCGTATGTACAGACACACCCCACTATTTCTACTACAACTAGGACTTACTGCTATTGGGGAACCGCAAACTGAAACATGAGTCTCTCTAATTCTGTTGAAAAGTATCAGAAAAATTTGGCATCTTAAAGACCTATGAAGGCACGAATTCAGGCCTAGTCAGCCCATGATTGTTCACTACAACAATCTCCACAATGCTCTTTCTCAGGGGATGGGTTCTCTCTGATTCTATCATCAGCACGCTCAGCAAAGTATTTGAAGACGTCCAGGCTATTGTGAAACAGAAAAATTGGGACACAGAACAACACACAATTTAGATGTACAATCTGTACTCACTTTGCATTTCTTAGTGTTAATCTGTCTTATACAACCTTTGCTTGTTTATTTGGAAGGTGTTATGTATTAGGGTTTGGGGCTTCGCTGATGTACATCACTGTAACTCCATTGAAGCCAGTGAAGCTACACTGATTCACACACTGAGAATTTGACTTAAGTTTTAAAGTGAAGAACCTTACTGTGGGGAATATTCTATTCCCAGATCCTCACAATGGATCTTCATAAATATCTTGCTCTACCTAAATTAATGGATCTCCTATTGAAAAGCCAACTCTGGGAATGGATTTGGTGATTTATAAGGACCTATCACTGGAAGAGTTTTGCCACAGCAAATCAGAGAAAATAGGATGACTATAAATTCTGATTCATCACAGCTTTTAAGAACAAGAATGATCCTGTATTATTGTTCTATACACTTAGACTTGAAGGAAGTTAACAATGAATGCAGTAAGAAAATTTACAAGGCTGAGCTTGAATAATAACCTTATGTACTGATTCACACAAGGACGTTTACTTTTATATTTATGGGAGTCCAGACATCTCCGTTGTCTTTGATTTTAATTTTACCCTTTTGATTTCCATTCTGTAAGTATTCAAGGTTAAAAATGACACAGTGAGAGCTTCAAACTCTTGTTTTCTAGGCCAGTATTAAGAATTTTTAAAGGTCAGGAAAAATGTACCATATGAAGGATAATCTGTGATTCAGTTTAGTCATCACAAGTCACAGGCAATTCAAAGCAAATAAAGAAAGCACAGGATTTATTATTATTATTATTATTTGCATGATTATTTTCAATCAATTTTTCTCTTCTTGATCTTTCATATTCCCAGACTTAAGCTGTTGAGACAATATCTGCAATTTTCACATGACTAACCTTTACCAGTCATCACATTAAAATGATATGATCATTTCTGTGCTCCAGACAAGATCTCAGAATTTAGTCTGATAGACAGATCAATCATATTCCACCTGTCTGGCATGTATCTGCAGTACCTATGGCATTACTATGGTTATCACTATGTTATGTTTTTAGTATACAAAGCTATCAGCTCCCTTGGGGAGTTAGTCTGTGTCACAGGGTCCACTCACCACTAGGGCACCTCCTCCTGGTTGTTCTGGGGATTAGCTCTTGCCAGGTCTGATACCCTTCTGTTATTTCACTCTCTGGGGTTCAGCAAGCTCCCTCTTCATGACTTGGCCCTAAGCCAGGTCACTATGCATGTTTCTCCCTTCCAGGACATCAAAGTCCCTCAGGGCAAATTGTCCCAGACAATCTCCAATTCCACTGCCTTGACTGTACCACTTCCAAAGTGGCTGGTAGGGGAACCCAAGCCTGCCTAATCCTCCAGGTTCCAGGAACCCCCAGTCCAGCAAGCATGACATGCTTATGCCCAGATTCTGTTGCTATTTCCCTGTGCTCCTTCCTACTTTTCTCCTCTAGGTATGCCCTTCCCTCAGGGCCAGGATCCCAGGGCTTTGCCTCTCCCCTTGAGGTTCCTCCTTTCTCTCTAATGCCCAGAGAGTGACTCCTCACTGCAGCCCCTTCTGCTGCCAATTTCCTTGCTTTATCCATGTCCTGCCTGATTCTTCTCAGCTGGGCTCTATTCCCAATCTGTCATTGTTTATCCAGCCTAAATCCCCTCACATGTGACCTATCATGTTAATTGGCCCCCTTCTCAGCCTCATTAACTCTTTCAAGGCTGCTGTGGGGGTCAGGGCCGACTCCAGGCACCAGCTTAACAAGCAGGTGCTTGGGGCGGCCAAGGGAGAGGGGCGGCACCTGCGGCAATTCGGGGGCGGCAGGTCCCTCACTCCCTCTAGGAGCGAAGGACCTGCTGCTGAACTGCCGCCGCCGATTGCGGCTTTTTTTTTTTTTTTTTTGATTGGAGCGGCAGAAATGCTGGAGCCAGCCCTGGTGGGGGTGAACACTCTATCACAGTCTGATTGTGTGGAGACAGCAGGGTTGGGAAGAAAGAGGGGAAACTTTCTCCTAACAAATGGGGACAAATTGGAACATTAAGAATATTTTGGGATTGTAATGATCTCAATCCCAGGTTTTTTCTTATTCTGAGAAGCACTTTGGGCCCCATCTTCAATCTAGCATCATTGTTGCCATCTCAATGGATGGCTAGTTATATATAGTAACTCACTCTAGCATGGTAACCTATTTTATTACCCATCTGGGGCTGTGATAATCCTGACTCCCCAACAATGCTGATTGACCACTACCTGATATAATCATTACAATGAAGGAGGGAGAGAAAACTGTTGGTTCATTCAATAGTGTTTTCCAACCAGATTACCACAGTATTCTGAGGTAGCAAGAAGGAGCTGGTATGAAACACCTCATGGTACGGGGTCATGACAAATGTCATATTAATATTGTCCAGGCCCCTTTAACCCAGAACTCCACCCCATAAAGGCTAATACACTGGACATGAAATCCAGAGGGCAGTGGCAGATATAAATATTAGTCAGCCCCTTAGGTAAATTGTATACAAATTTCAAGATGGTTTGAAATATGATCTATATGGTTGTGTCTACTCACTGAGAATTTTTAGCATTAGTGTAGAGGTATTTTTACCTCCATGTAGTCTAACATCTAGACAGCTTTAGAGAATGGGTAGTCAACATAATGGTAAAATTGCCAGTAACTGATGTACACTAGTACTTCCACAGCCCGAGAGCTGCTCAAATTCCTCCACATGTGCAGTGCCTTGGTGTGTTAAGTGTGTAATAGCTCCACCTATTGGTATACATTATAGCTGTGGAAGAAGTTCTATTTAATAGTAAAGCAAGACATAATAAAGATGGCTTCTGGCGAGGTTAATGTGGTGTGTATTTCAAGAACAAAAATTTAAACATCTTTCATACAGTACTGTTTTGAATGTGTAACCTGTATGAAAAAAGTTTACTTTGCAATCTTTTATATGCTATATATAAATAAGTAGGTAGTTAAGAATTAAATGTAACATTTTGTATCTACGTCACTTATGTAGTAAAGAACAAAACCAAAATAAGTTCTGCCTAGTGGGGTATTTTTTCCATAGTGTCCAGGAGGGGAAAAAATACTTACAGTAAAGGTTGCTCAAGTGCATTTCTTATTAATTTAATTAATACAGATTAAAAATCAACAGGTTAGATGACTCCATACCAACCTCAATGCACCTTTCTTACCATCCACAAGGACATAACTTAATTTATCAAAATCATAGTCAGTCACAAAATCCATCTTCAGTAGATTGGGATGTCTCAATGACAGAGATCAACCCTTAAAGTACAAGTCATTCTCAAAAATGCTCAGTGTGGATCTAAATTTGATGCCATTGAAGTCAATGGGAGTTTTAGCCATGGACTTCAATGGCAGGAGAGTTAGGCCAATTCTGAGTGATTTTAAAAATCTCATCCTTAAAAATGTATTTTTTCTCCATCTTGGAAAACTTATTGTGCCAGAGATCAGCCCTGCTCCGAGAAATCTTTGTAAGTCCACCAGACCAGAACTCAGACCCAATGGTAAATGTTATCGGTTCTGCAGGAGGATCAGAGGGAGGGCAATGGAGTGGGTTGTGAGAGATATAGTGGGAGGTTGGATGTGGACACTAGCCAGGGAAGCAAACACAGCAGTGGGACGGGAAAGCTGGGGTTTTCAGTAGTGATTGATCCCACATTTGAACTTAAACAGATACAAGGTGGGATTTTCTAAAGGACCTATGGGAGTTAGGGGCCTAACTCTCATTGATTTTCAATGGGATTTAAGTGCTTTTGAATATTTTCTCTCTAAATCCCTGAGGCCTTTTGAGAATCCCACAGGTGCTTAAACACCTGTCTAGGTGTCCAAACATCAGTTTGAGTCCCCAAAAGACAGGTCTAGTCCTTGCATTTTTCAATCCTGAGGTTGTGATTTCCAAAGCTGCCTAATGGGAATGGGATGCCACAACCGCTTAGCAAGCTTTCAGAATTCTACCTTGAATCATCGTAGATCTTTGATTAGAATCACTGAACCCTACAAGGAGATTAATTTTTGTACCAATCCTGCATTTTGTTTTTAGTCTCTGAATTTACCTTGCTCTGGGTGTATCAACTAGTGACCTTTACTGGCTCCCTTTTTTCATCATGTAGTATGTGGATGTGCAAATTCCTCCTAGCGTGGAAGCATAACTTTCAAGAATCCCACTATATTATAACAAAATAACTGATGATAACCAGAGAAACACTCATACTTGCCTAGTTGCATCAGGGTCCTAAGTCCTCCTTAGGCTACACACCACATTAGAGAAGAATATGATCGCACACACTTGAGCATGTCTGACATTCCGTCTAGTAGGTTCAGTGGTGCACAAACCTGCTGTGGATGAGGGAGTTCAGACTGGCCCAGACACACACAAATGTAGCAAATTATTACAGAGATATTAATCCTTTGCACCTTAGGTTTCCCACCCTGCAAGGCACTGAGCACTCCTGTGAGGCTCTAAGCACACTCAACTACCACTAACTTCAGTGGAAGCAGAGGATAATCAGCACCTTGTAGAATCAACCCCCTACAACTTTAATGAAACTAGCTTCCCTTTGATTGAAATTGTGCATGTGCACTGGTCAGAGAACAGACCACATGGGATTTTGTCTAGATTAAAAACCACAAAGACTGTACTCTGGATCATATTTGGGGAGAGTTCACAGTAGCCGTTACAAATGTGTGACCTTTAAGTACTTTGAGTTAATCAATCAACATCAGGGGAAAATAGAGTACTGTAGACATACATATTCATGATGTGTTATTGTTGGAGTTGTACATATTAGCAAACTAGAGAAGGTGTTGAATGACACAATTCTATGTGTGATTTGTCTTGTGAATCCCTTTCTGATTTACTAGATTAAATCCCGATCTTGTCATAGTCTAGTTTTCAAAGCACTGTAGCTTAACTGACACTGATTCAAATAAATGTTTCTGGAAAATGAATAGGTACCAGAGATAATAAAATTAGATGTCAGTGCATTAAACCTTTTTTCCACATGGCTGGCCATCACAAAATATCATAAAATCTGTCATAATAAAGGGCAAACTGTTATAAATAGGCTGATGAGGCATTAAAGATCCTATGTGATTTCTTTGGCTATTGTTAAACTAAATGGGTGAGTTTTCATTGGAAGATTTTTTTTTTGTTATGAACTTCCATTCCCCTATCTTTTCTGCAACCTTCTGTCTCCAAGACAAAATTACTAAGTAAAAACAAACAAACACAAACAAAAGTTGCATCAACAATTTCATGAAGGCAAGATCAGACTTTTGAATCAGGAAGCTGAACATTTCAATATCAAGGTGAGCAGAATCATATTCTCTCTCTATAGGAATGTTTGGATATAGAAGCATGACCTAATAAAACTTGTTCACAATCTGATGAACAAAAAACTGGAGTGTTAGAAAGAAGCTTCAGTTTTAAAAGAAATAATAATGAAGTATTCCAGTTATCTCTCGGTGCAAAATATGGAGAGGGGACTAGAGAAAAAACATTGAAGAAAATGTAGATAGGGTTTAAATGATTTACGATGTGCTGGGTCTCTCTCTGTTTGGTTGGTGTTTTGTTTTGTTTTTTGAAACTGCTGACAGTTTGTTTGCCTTCTTGATGGACACAAGTCTGAACAACCACACACAACAAAGAAAAAAAGAAGCAATTGTAACCCCTGGGAGGCTACATACTGCTTAATAGAGACATTAATTGATGCTGGCTGCTTTGCAATGCCATCTTCTCCATCTGTCAACAATAAGGTATTTGTGACACTGAAATACCTTTTTTGTGGGATATATTAAATTTGTCTGCATGTCTTGTCCACTTAGTGAAAGAAACAAACAATTCATGCTCCTAAAAAATGCATTTGTTTCTACTGCAGTGATTTAGAATGGAGTCTGATGCTGGAGACAAATAACGAGCTGCAGCTGTTAGATTGCTGTTGAGGGCATTTGGACAGTTTAAAGATACATTAAATCTTAACACCTGTAACCAAACAAGTGATGTAAATTAAGCACAATTTCATTTGCTTACATTGTGGAACTAAAGATATTGCAATGATTTATTTATTTTGTAAGATTAGCTACTCAACAGATTGCCAAGGATTTACTTAGTAATGAAGTGGTTTAGGTTATTTTTCTCAAAATTAATTCACCACCTGCTTTACAGCTTTGCTATCCTTATGTCCCAATGTCTGAAAGATCCTAACATGAAAAATCACTCTGTACATAAAGAAAATGCAGCACTTAACAATTAAATTATTGAGTATATGAATTCCTGATGTCTTCTGTTATTGTAATACCACTTTTTAAATGCATTTTTCTTTATATGCCCTTCACAATAAGAAAAGCTACATACTATTCTCAAAACTAGCCAATGTAGCCATGCTGAACCATTACATCGAGCCAAAGTTGCATATCCCTCAGGGACTGTTTCTGATCTCACTTTCGGCACTGTAAAACTGTAGCAGACTTACACCAGCTGCTTTTGGTTCCCACTTGATATAGGAGATGTTCCATGGTGGGCTGGTTGCATATAACTGAAAGGGGGCAGGGCCAGAGCAAAATATACTCTCGGGATAATGGCCAACAGAGCAACTGCTTGGCACTCATTACTCACTCAGTACAATTTAGAGAGGCCCTCAGGCAGTTCTGACTTATGTCAGAGGCCAGCTCAGCTCCCAGGAGCTGCCAAAATTGGGAGGAAAAGAAGGTGGTGGAAATCTGTCCCCCACTTTCCTAGGTACATTAAGTACTGCTGTGGTGCACCTACAATTCTAGCCAAAGAGTTTGGCTAGTTCACATAAGTATTCATACTTTCCAGGGTTTATCCAAACCATTTATAAATCTTTGGAGGTTCTGCAATTCCTAAATATTGTAACCTTAATTGACTACAATATGACACATTATCACCATGGAATGCAACATGTCATATCTGAGCACAGATATGCTGTTTTATACTCTAATAGAAATGGATTTGGAAAGAGCTGATGAGCAATCTTCTTTGATTGAATTTAATTGACAGATGAAATAAATGATAGCTAGGTAGGATGGAGATAAGTGACGGATAGGAAGACAGAGGATGTCTTGCTTCTGATACTCTGAATACGGTGTCTGTTCTAAATATACCCCGCCATCTTTTGTATGCCAGAGGGACATCTGCTGTTGGAGAAGCTACCTACCACTGTGTTAAACTGTAATAGATTATTTCAGAAGGAATAAATTAGAAGCCTGAACTCTCAGTGATAACTTGCAGCTGCTGTGGCTACTACTGAGTGAGCAGCAATATTTTGGGAAGAAGTAATGAACATAAACAGTGCCAATTAATTGGTGGTGCTTGAGAGAGAAAATATTGGCAAGGACACTATGGATATTTTTTCTTGTTTACAAATGGTGACATGAAGTGTTAAATACCTGAGTATCCTAACAAGTGAAAGGATCTGTGCAGAGGGCGAATGACACCTCTGTACTATTCAATACAGCAGATAAAATGTCAACAATGTAAGTCCTGATAGGTTGCATTTTCTTTTTGATGTACGAAACTGTGCTATCAATTTTCATTATGCTGGACCTGAATCACTGCAATTCCTGAGATAGCTGTGGTGTTGTAAATGTAGGGGAAGTGTTAAACCACCATGACAAAAAGTTTATATAATAAAATGCATGTATATTGGGGGGCGTATGTTATATATATTGCATATTTAATATACATATGTTGTATGCATTTTGTTATGTGTACTTTAAATAAATATATACACACATGCAAAGTTTTGCACAAATTTTGCTCATGCATTTACTGCCAATAGTGGTCATTGCTCATGCAGCCACTGTGATTTGCATAAACAACGAGGAGTCCTTGTGGAACCTTAGAGACTAACAAATTTATTTGGGCATAAGGGGGGAAGGATAGCTCAGTGGTTTGAGCATTGGTCTGCTAAACCCAGGGTTGTGAGCTCAATCCTTGAGGGGGCCACTTAAGGATCTGGAGCAAAATCAGTACTTCGTCCTGCTAGTGAAGACAGGGGGCTGGACTCAATGGCCTTTTGGGGTCCCTTCCAGTTCTAGGAGATAGGATATCTCCATATATTATTATAAGCTTTGGTGGACTAAAACCCACTTCATCAGATGCATGGAGTGGAAAATACAGTAGAGCAGTATAAATACAAAGCATATGAAAAGATGGGAGTTGCCTTACCAAGTGGGAGGTCAGTGCTAATGAGCTAATTCAATTAAGGTGGAAGTGGGCTATTCTCAATAGTTGACAAGAAGGGGTGGAAGTCACTTTTGTAGTGCTAATGAGGCCAATGTGACCAAGGTAGCCTATTTCAAACAGTTAACAAGAAGGTGTGAGTATCAGCAGGGGGGAAATTAGTTTTTGTAGTGACCCATCCACACCCAGTCTTTATTCAGGCCTAATTTGATGGTGTCCAGTTTGCAAATTAATTCCAGTTCTGCAGTTTCTCGTTGGAGTCTGTTTTTGAAGTTTTTGTTGTTGAAGAATTGCCACTTTGAAGTCTGTTACTGAATGTCCAGGGATATTCAACAAGGCATTTGATATAGTTCCACATGGGGAATTATTTGTTAAATTGGAAAAGATGGGGATCAATATGAAAATTGAAAGGTGGATAAGGAATTGGTTAAAGGGGAGACTAAGGGGGAGGTCATACTGAACGGTGAACTGTCAGGCTGGAGGGAGGTTACTAGTGGAGAACCCCAGGGATCGGTTTTGGGACCATTCTTATTTAATCTTTTTATTACTGACCTTGGCACAAAAAGTAGGAGTGTGCTAATAAAGTTTGCGGATGACACAAAGCTGGGAGGTATTGCCAGTACAGAGAAGGACCGGGCTATCATACAGGAAGATCTGGAAGACTTGTAAACTGGAGTAATAGTAATAGGATGAAATTTAATAGTGAAAAGTGCAAGGTCATGCATTTAGGGATTAATAACAAGAATTTTTATTATAAGCTGGGGACTCATCAGTTAGAAATAACAGAGGAGAAGGACCTCGGAGTATTGGTTGATCAAAGGATGACTATTAGCCGCCGGTGTGATATGGCAGTGAAAAAAGCTAATGCGGTCTTGGGATGCATTAGGCAAGATATTTCCAGTAGAGATAAGGAGGCGTTAGTATCATTATACAAGCCACTGGTGAGACCTCATCTGGAATACTGTGTGCAGTATTATTCTCCATTATACTCTCCCATGTTTAAGAAGGATGAATTCAAACTGGAACAGGTACAGAGAAGAGATGATCCGAGGAATGGAAAACCTGTCTTATGAAAGGAGAGTCAAAGAGCTCGGCTTGTTTAGTCTAACCAAAAGAAGGCTGAGGGGAGATATGATTGCTCTCTATAAATATATCAGAGGGATAAATACCAGGGAGAGAGAGGAATTATTTAAGCTCAGTACCAATGTGGACACAAGAACAAATCAATATCAAATGGCCATCAGGAAGTTTAGATTTGAAATTAGACAAAGGTTTCAAACCATCAGAGGAGTGAAGTTCTGGAACAGCCTTCCAAGGGGAGCAGTGGGGGCAAAAGACATAACTGGCTTCAAGACTAAGCTTGATAAGTTTATGGAGGGGATGGTATGATGGGATAGCCTAATTTTGGCAATTAATTGATCTTTGACTATTAGCGGTAAATATGCCCAATGGCCTGTGATGGGATGTTAGATGGGGTGGGAGCTGAGTTACTACAGAGAATTCTTTCCTGGGTGTCTGGCTGGTGAGTCTTGCCTACATGCTCCGGGTTTAGCTGATCGCCATATTTGGAGTCGGGAAGGAATTTTCCTCCAAGGCAGATTGGCAGAGGCCCTGGAGTTTTTTCGCCTTCCTCTGCAGAGTGGGGCACAGGTCACTTGCTGGAGGTTTCTCTTCACCTTGAAGTCTTTAAACCATGATTTGAGGACTTCAGTGGCACAGATATAGGTTAGGGGTTTGTTGCGGGAGTGGGTGGTGAGATTCTGCAGCCTGCGTTGTGCAGGAGGTCAGACTAGACGATCATGATGGTCCCTTCTGACCTTTTTCAGAGTAGCAGCCGTGCTAGTCTGTATCCGCAAAAAGAACAGGAGTACTTGTGGCACCTTAAAGACTAACAAATTTATTAGAGCATAAGCTTTCGTGGACTACAGCCCACTTCTTCGGATGCATACAGAGTGGAATAAATATTGAGGAGATATATATACACACATACAGAGAGCATAAACAGGTGGGAGTTGTCTTACCAACTCTGAGAGGCCAATTAAATAAGAGAAAAAAAACTTTTGAAGTGATAATCAAGATAGCCCAGTACAGACAGTTTGATAAGAAGTGTGAGCATACTTACAAGGGGAGATAGATTCAATGTTTGTAATGGCTCAGCCATTCCCAGTCCTTATTCAATCCTTTGTTGATTGTGTCTAGTTTGCATATCAATTCCAGCTCAGCAGTCTCTCGTTGGAGTCTGTTTTTGAAGTTTTTCTGTTGTAATATAGCCACCCGCAGGTCTGTCATTGAATGACTAGACAGGTTAAAGTGTTCTCCCACTGGTTTTTGAGTATTATGATTCCTGATGTCAGATTTGTGTCCATTAATTCTTTTGCGTAGAGACTGTCTGGTTTGGCCAATGTACATGGCAGAGGGGCATTGCTGGCACATATCACATTGGTAGATGTGCAGGTGAACGAGCCCCTGATGGTATGGCTGATGTGATTAGGTCCTATGATGATGTCACTTGAATAGATATGTAGACAGAGTTGGCATCGGGCTTTGTTACAAGGATAGGTTCCTGAGGCAGTGGTTTTGTTCAGTGATGTGTGGTTGCTGGTGAGTATTTGCTCTAATAAATTTGTTAGTCTCTAAGGTGCCACAAGTACTCCTGTTCCTTCTGACCTTAAAGTCTATGACTCTATGGCTCTATTGAAGTGTTCTCCGACTTGTTTTTGAATGTTATAATTCTTGATCTCAGATTTGTGTCCATTTATTCTTTTGCATAGAGACTGTCCAGTTTGGCCAATGTACATGGTAGAGGGGCATTGCCGGCACATGATAGCATATATCACACTGGTAGATGTGCAGGTGAACGAGCCCCTGATGGTGTGGCTGATGTGGTTAGGTCCTATGAGGGTGTCCCTTGAATAGATATGCGGACCGAGTTGGCACCGGGGTTTGTTGCAGGATTTGGTTCCTGGGTTAGTGTTTTTGTTGTAAGCAGCAACAGAGAGTCCTGTGGCACCTTTAAGACTAACAGATGTATTGGAGCATAAGCTTTCATGGACTACAGCCCACTTCTTCGGATGCATCCGAAATTTGTTAGTCTCTAAGGTGCCACAAGTACTCCTGTTCTTTTTGCGGATACAGACTAACACGGTTGCTACTCTGAAACCTGGTTTGGCCAATGTACATGGTAGAGGGGTATCCGACGAAATGGGCATTCACCCACGAAAACTTATGCTCCAATACATCTGTTAGTCTTAAAGGTGCCACGGGACTCGCTGTTGCTTTTTACAGATCCAGACTAACACATAGTGTTACTTGTTTTTGTTGTGTGGACACCATCAAATTGGGCCTGAATAAAGACTAGGAGTGGATGGGTCACTACAAAAACTAATTTCCCCCCTGCTGATACTCACACCTTCTTGTTAACTGTTTGAAATGGGCCACCTTGATTATATTGGCCTCATTAGCACTACAAAAGTGATTTCCACCCCTTCTTGTCAACTGTTGAGACTAGCCCACTTCCACGTTAACTGAATTGTCTCATTAGCACTGCCCCCCCACACCCATCTTTTCATATGCTGTGCATTTATACCTCTCTACTGTATTTTCCACTCCATGCAGCAGATGAACTGGGTTTTAGCCTATGAAAGCTTATGCCCAAATAAATGTGTTAGTCTCTAAGGTGCCACAAGGACTCCTCGTTGTTTTTGCTGATACAGATTAACACGGCTACCACTCTGAAACCTGTGATTTGCATGTGTATTTGTGGTAAACTGACAATTTTGCATATGCAGTTGCATGCATAGGTATAAAAATTGCATGCACTGGTATAAAAAATGCATAACTTCTAATTACGTATAAAATGCACCAAAATAATTTGTTATGTCTACTTTATTCCTGTTGATAAAGCACCACTCTCATAAATGAGGTTGGCTCAGTCTCTGGTAAAATATTAAAGACAGAAAAATAAAAATGCGTGTATCTAACTTTGCATATTTAATTCACAGACTAAATTTTGCATATTTATTGGTTTGTTTGTTTAAGGGCCCATAGATTAGCGATTTTTGTCTTACTGAAAATGAAAATCTACTTTACTTTTAAAACCAGAACTATGTTGTAGCACTAAACATATTTCTGAAGCTTAATATTAAAGTGATATACACAGGGAAGGGCAACAAACGTGTGCAAACTGTGGGAAATTATGCCATGAGCTTTGCAAAGCATTTTCTTTAGGAACCTTTTAATTTCCATGGCATCCTGCAAAATACGCTGTAGAGACCCAACATTTTTCTACACACCAAAAATTTCAACTCGTCTAATTGAAAAATTTTGACCAGCCCTAGGGCTCAAACTAGCACTCCTTGCACACCCCGAATTGCCAGTTAAGGCAACTGGAATTTGGAGATTGCACATCAGAAGTGAGGGGGAAAGGAAATTACTTTTACTCTTCCATACGTATATTGCTCCCACTGTCGTCCTCTGAATGTGGAATTTGACCAAAGATGTTTATGTTACATAAACTGACTGAGACACAATGTGTAGATATTCTTGGGTGAAATAAGACAAGAGATTGATAAAATGATTGATCCATATTATTAAATCATTCTTATCTATATTTTGCTAAGAGACACTGACTTATTCCTTACATGACTTCTTCAGGTCATATTAACACATTTTTATACCTTACATTAAAATATTGGTTAAAAATGCTGGTTAAGATGTCAACATCAATATTAGTTGTGATAGGGTTTCACTTTTACACTTGAGGCTTTAGCTGATCTCTTTTCATTCCATTTGTGTCCATAAAGTCAAACTAACAGGGCCCCCAAATGTTTTATTTAGAATAATAAATGTAAGATACACACTGGTAAAGTTACTGGGGAAAAAAGTCTTTTTAAAGATACGTCGACTTATGCAAAATGTGCATGTCACTTAACCGTTCTGTGACTCAATTTTCCTTAGAGATGATATTTACCTCCTGGGTGGCATGTGGCTGAGAGACTTGACTCATTCAAATTTGTAAAGCAGTTTGAGACAGTTCTACAGCAGAGCAAATTAACGTTTTCTCATTACTACTGGCAAAGACGTATTGTCATCACAGTAGTGTTAGGGTTAACACTGTGATGCAGTTGGCACCATCCTCTGAAATCCAAACATGGATTTTCTAAACATCTACTTGTGTAGAGAGTGGAAATATTGAAGCTGGATCTCAGGTAGGAACCATTTAATCCACCACTCAAATTTGTTGCCAGAAAGCACAGATAGAATAATCTTTGAACCAGGCAACAATTCCCCAACAACACTTTCACCTGTTATGCCAGTGGGAGGTGCAGGTGCTCGGTCTTTCTGAAAATGATGCCATCTGTTTATAATTTTCAGTGAATTGCCTTTTTTTTTCTGGTTGAGAACATTAGAATAATGGACCTTTTGTAAAAGTGTAAACTATACTGTAGTTTGTGCTCTAATTGCTAATTAATGACAATATTTACACTAAGTAGCTTTGAATTCCAATGAAATGTGTTTTACAGTCGCATTCCAATGTAAACATGAGTTATATTTTGTTCACCTCAAGTGTTCATTTGTTTGCAGCTTGTATGCTCTATTACAATTAATTCAGACTTTGAATTAAATCAAGGAGAATGCAAGTTGTTGGTTTTTGGGCCTGGGAAATGTTGCCGCCTAGATGAAGCCAGATGCTGAGGACAGTATAAGACCAATTAGTCAACATATAAATGAACTCTGATGCAAGAGACTGTGGAAAGTAAAAATGAATAAATTGCTCATCCTGTTCTAGCCACTTTTGCAGATTTAAACTTGAGATTTAGGCTGAATATTCATTTTTCTTCCTGTGAGCAATTGGGCAATATTTTGATTCCCTGCTTGGTTCTGCGCTGATGAATACGTGGTGTTTTTGGATCACCTGTTAAATGAGACAAACAGTAGTCTTGTATGTAGATAGCTTTAAAAATATACTTTTCTAAACTTTCCATAAGAAATAATTGTGCCAATGAACTTTGTGGACACCTCATGTCACTGAACACATTTTTTTAGATTTAGAGTGGAAAAAAAAAAGCAAAATAACAGTGTTTTATATATTGGATAAAAATGCATCCTAAATGGACATATTATATATCTACTATTACCAGTATTACACGCAATGTTTCAAACTTATTTTATATTCCCTGATTAAGGGTCAGATTTTTAAAAGCTGATTTCCCCTTAGGCATCAAATAAATAGCTGCAGCTGTGATGCATAGAATCATAGAATATCAGGGTTGGAAGGGACCTCAGGAGGTCATCGAGTCCAACCCCCTGCTCAAAGCAGGACCAATCCCCAGACAGTTTTTTACCCCAGTTGCCTAAATGGCCCCCTCAAGGATTGATCTCACAACCCTGGGTTTAACAGGCCAATGCTCAAACCACTGAGCTATCCCTCCTTACTGGCAATACTATGCTGCAGAATAAATGTAGGTAAAAAAAAATTCTGCAAAACAAAAGGCCATTCTTTGAAAAACTGGCCTTTTGTATCGAAAAGCATTAATCAACACAATACATGCAATTTTAATTTATTTGCATACACACACATATATAGAACAGAAAGACTACAGGGTAGGGTGACCTAGAGGTTACAGTGGATGAGAAGCTGGATATGAGTCAACAATGTGCCCTTGTTGCCAAGAAGGCTCATGGCATTTTGGGCTGTATAAGTAGGAGCATTGCCAGCAGATCGAGGGATGTGATCATTCCCCTCTATTCAGCACTGGTGAGGCCTCATCTGGAGTACTGTGTCCAGTTTTGGGCCCCACACTACAAGAAGGATGTGGAAA
The DNA here is from genome assembly GCF_011386835.1 of Chrysemys picta bellii. Lineage (NCBI taxonomy): Eukaryota > Metazoa > Chordata > Testudines > Emydidae > Chrysemys > Chrysemys picta. Next base: position 42,212,293 of record NC_088803.1, on the reverse strand, counting down.
AATTGGAAAGAGTCCAGCGGAGTGCAACAAAAATGATTAGGGGGCTGGAGCACATCATTTCGAAGGAGCGGCTGAGGGAACTAGGAGTATTTAGCCTGCCGAAGAGAAGAATGAGGGGGGATTTGATAGCTGCTTTCAACTACTTGAAAGGGGGTTCCAAAGAGGATGGATCTAGACTGTTCTCAGTGGTACCAGGTGACAGAACAAGGAGTAATGGTCTCAAGTTGCAGTGGGGGAGGTTTAGGTTGGATATAGGACAAACTTTTTCACTGGGAGGGTGGTGAAGCACTGGAATGGGTTACCTAGGGAGGTAGTGGAATCTCCTTCCTTAGAGGTTTTTAAGGTTAGGCTTGACAAAGCCCTGGCTGGGATGATTTAGTTGGGGATTGGTCCTGCTTTAGTCCAGGGTTGGACTAGATGACCTCCTGAGGTCCCTTCCAACCCTGATATTCTATGATTCTATGAAAAGATGACCTCAAGGAGCAAAAGTGTTCTGGAAAACCTCAGAGCACTAATCTTTCCAGACATTCATTTCAATTTCCCTAGTATCCCTCATCCCTCCTTCCTTATTCCATTTTACAGTCTTTCACAGGTCTGTTGGGATGTACCTGTGCTTTTCCAATGCTACATCTTGTCTAAGCATATAGGTTTGACTAAGCCATGTAAATATGATCCCTGTGTTAAAACAGCCAGGTATTTTGATGCAGGGTACAACTGTCTTTTAAAGAAAGAACAAAGGGGTGGGGGCAATTTGTCTTTGCCAGAGTTGTCCATGAAAGAATATTCCCTACATCCTAAAAATGCACAGACTGACACCGTACCTTCTTTCATGTAAGATATGCACCCTCACCTCTCTGCCTTGGTTACACATTACTGTTAGGTTTACTTTTTCATCTTATGAAGTTTTCCTTTAAAACAATGGAAGCATAAATCGCAGCTGTTGTCTTTTCCCCTTTCTCTGTGCTCTATCATCAGAGTTGGCCTAAGCATATCTCAGCAATTACAATAGCTCTACAGGCAGTTCTCAGGCCACTTGAGCTGACACTTTGAAATATTAGCAGGGAAGTAATGCAGGTGCAATGTATTGGCCAACATCCAGTAGCAAGTTAGCAACCAGTTCAGAATTTTAAAAGGAAGTTTGTATTATGTGCTATTAAGCTGTTGAAATTAGAGATGGAAATCCTGTTCATTTTGGCAGGGAAATCACTTTAACTCTGAAGCGCTACAGTTCACTCAAGCGAAAAATCAGCATATACCAGAGCTCACACAAAACATATTTTTAACATGTTGATGTGAGGGCGAACCATACAGTCTGAGAGTTAAAGCTGTGAAAATTGAGTATAGTAATTTGGAGGTGGGGGAGAATCAAGAGTTTGTGTTAATTCTGAAGACTTCACAGTGAGGTAATAGAAAAAGCTTTTTTCAATATAGAATCATCTGACACACACTTTGCTTTCTAGCAACAATATCCCATCAAATTAAAGAAGAACAATGACTATTGCAATAGAAAAGATACTAAATATACTTACTAGTTTTGGGCCCCAATCCTGCAATGTGTGGTATGAGGGTGGAATGCTGCAGCTATGTTGGACTTTGCTGAAGTCATACTACACGTTCCGAGGACTGGGGCCTTTGATTGCAAGTTCTTTGGGACAAGGATTGTATTGTCTTTGTATAAAAATACATAAATAATAATTACAAGCCCGTGCAAGTAGCAACATCTATAGTTAAGGTTACTCGACAATTTCCATTATAAGATGCTTTTTCAGTTGCCAAACTTCTACCGTTCATGGCTTAAATTTTTCATGCCAGATGTCTGCCTAAAGCTGAATTTTGTTTTGCAAGTTTCATCTAAACAGTTCAGCTGTTTCTAAGAATGAGGTTGGGAAAACATGTTGTTTTGCACATATTAAAAAAAAAAATCCATCCAACCCTAGGGGTGGTGGTGCTCGTGTCTAAGAGGTACCTCTTACTTCCCCCATAACAAAAGTTAAGTCTCTGGAAAAATTGCAATGTGCACTTGCTCAGTAGAGGTTGTTAGAGTTTGGCAGCTAAATTGTCCAAAGATTTATTTTGCACTGAGCATGCTCCACCCTCTAGCACAGGGATCGGCAATCTTTGGCACGTGGCCTGTCAGGGAAATCCTGTTCTAGGCCAATGGGGGCTGTGGGAAGCAGTGCCCAGCACATCCCTCGGCCCATGCTGCTTCCCGCAGCCCCAATTGCCCTGGAGCAGTGAACTGCGGCCAGTGGGAGCTGCAATCGGCCAAACCCGCAAATGCTGCAGGTAAACAAACCGGCCCGGCCCACCAGTGGATTTCCCTGACAGGCCGCATGCCAAAGGTTGCCAATCCCTGCTCTAGCAGCTCAGATATGTGACCAAACTGTGCATAAACAAGCCCCACAGAGTGAGTGAACATATTCCAGCCAGAGGACGCAGAGGCTGAGCAGGACTTTCCCTACAATTACTAGTCTCGATAATTAAGGTTGCCTGTGTAATTAAAGGCTATCATAATCTATACACACAACGGGCAGAATTAGGGTTGCACAGACAACCTTAATTTTGGCATTTCCTAACTTTGGAGTGCTTGCTTTTGCCACCTTTACATTCTTTTAATATAGGTTTTTGATATATTATAGTGTACTTGTCCAAAGAATAGGCACACTAGGAATGCAAAACCTACCTTGATATTGAAGACTTTGTCAAATTCAAACTTTATTCTAAACGTAGGGGGAAAATTCTGGATGTCATACGCTACAGGATAAAATTTTCAAGAGTACAGAATTGACTTTAAAGTCTAAACCGCATTTTCAAAAGTGATTTAGGCTCTTAAGTGCTAAGTTGCTTTTGAAAACTGGACTTAGGCTTCTAAGTTTCTTTGGCACTTTTACATTTATTACCATTGATCTTTAACCTTTAATAGCCATGAATTTGGAAACTATGAAGCATGAGGCTGAAATAAAGTGACCCACACTGGGGGTGCCCTCCAACAGTAGACATGACATTACAAAGTGTCTCAGACCCCTCTAGGCCCAGACATAAAAGAATCCTAATCTCCTATGTCTGATACAAAGCCTGCCTCTGGGTACACTTTATTCAGATATACCAGTGCAGTAGATTGCCAAAAACCTTCCAGTAAAACGATTCGCTCATTCCCACAGTAAACATATAAAGATGCAGCAGGTTTTTGCCATTCCCTTCTTCAGGGACATCTTCTCCAAGTCAACCGCCCAAGAGTCAAAAATAACATTTTGTTCCCAGTTTCTTTTGCCCTGTTCTCCAGACCCCTCTGCCTGAGAGCGACCAGTGTTCCTGCAGCCCTTCACTCAGAGTCTTTCCTCAAAGGGATCCCCATTCTGCAGAGTTCCACTCCACCAGGCTTCCCTGCCTGGGAGACCAACACCTACCTCAGGGGATCCACTTTCCCACAACAACTGTCTTGTTTCTGGACTCAGCTTCCCCCAGCAAAGCTTCTTTTTCCTAGGGGTCACTGCCTGAGCCTTCTGAATTTCAAAACTTGACATCTTTAATAATGCACCCTTGGCTCCTAACACAATATGGTGGCAGTTGGCTTTCAACAGCTCTGCAATCATTAGGAACTGCCACCTCTTCCCCCATTATAGCATGCCAAGGAAAACATCACCAGGTACAGAACTCACATATTTGTTAGAAGTTTTGATTGGCAACTTAGATTTTGTCATTAAAACAACTGTGTTTCTACAAGTGACAACAGACTTAGATCTGCCTTGGTGGTGACATCAAATTGACATAGCTGAAATTAGAAAGTCTTAGCACCTGGTACGCCTGTGCTACTAGTGTCCATCACTATGGTTACGTTCCAGACAGAAGATACTGAGTTCTTTTTATTGACTTTCACGTAAAGCACAGGGGGATGGGCGTATTCCTAGCATAGATCTGTTTGGATAACATGACCTGTTGCATTGTGGCAAAGAAGTTGAACCCTTTGTTTGACTTACAACAGGTTTATGTTTGCAGTCTTCTTGACATCAGAGAGACAAGGTGGGTGAGTTAATATCTTTTATTTGACCTTCTGCAGTTGGTGGGAAAGACAAACTTTCAAGCTATACAGAGCTCTTCTTCAGGTCTGGGAAAGGTACTCCCAGCATCATCAGATAGAACAGAATGTTTAGCATAAGTGTTTAATACATATTTCAAGGTACCATTCAAGATGAAGTGGTCCATGAACACCTCTACAGTCATGTGGGGAATGGAAGGGCGGGGGGAAGTTAAGTAGGTTATCGATTGTTGTAATAAGCCAGAAATCTAGTGTCTCTGTTCAGTTCATGATTTTTAGTGTCTAGCAAAATTATGAATTTAAGCTCCCAGGCTCATCTTTTAAAGGTGTTGTGCAGGTTTCCTTTGAGGATGAGGATGCAAAGGTCAGATATAGAGTGATAGTATTATGAAAAGTGTTTACTCAGAGGTGATAGGGTTTAACAGGTTTGTGAGACTGACATGCCTAAGAAGCACTTGAGAAATGGTATGATTAAGGCCATACAACAAAAATAGATGACTCTTATATTGGTACAAACCTGTATTCTCCTCCCTACTTGTAACAAATCTCCATAGTGGTGTTTTTAATATTACATCCTAGTTCACAGCAAATTGGGAAAGTCATCTTTATGCAGCTAGAGTGTCTTAAGACAGGGAAAGAACAGAAACATTGCAACATACTGTATGTTCTTTAGCCTAACATAATAATGTACACTGCTTCCTTTTATACCTCCTCTGGCTACTTGTGAGTACTGAGAAAAAAATCCACAGAAACAAATTATAGGAGGAGAAGGGAAAAAAATCTTTTATTTTCTTTTTGCATCTCTGGGCAATTACATCTCTTGAGGACACTACAGCTTCCCCAGGGCCACTTTCCCAACCTTCACAGTCACATGAACTATTCAATGGATGTTAAAATATTGTCTCAGCTAGCATCACTTGCTTTTAGAAATAGCTCGGTGTCAATGTTTTCGATTCCAATACAGCTTAACATTACACTTCCCAACAAAGGCTGGTTTTGATGGACAGTCATAACCACTTTCGTGGCTGTCATTTTTCAATGATTTTTGAACATCGGAGTTCTGTCAGGCTGATTTAATGAGCGAATAAACTGTAGAAATTATCACTGAGCTGTTGTGAATGCACTTGTCTCCTACTGCAAGACTTGAGGGGTTTCACTAACCAGGAATCATATCTGGGTAATACAAATAAGCAGTAACTTGTTTGAAAACATACAGCACTAAAGGGCATACAAAGGTGTTCAAAATACAGTTTAGATTTTGAAACCATAACTAACCTGCAAACAATGGCAACTTCCCCATTTTATAAGCTTTTTCTTCAGTTCTCACAGTTCTCACAGTCCTCCAAGTGGTCTAGAAAGAAAAATCGCACAACCTTGTCTAGTTGGTGTGAACCCTTTTTTTTTTCAACAAATGTATTTTCTTTGTGACTCTCTGAATCAAAGCTCTGAGATTCCCATTCTAGCTTGTCTAATGAGTACTGATACTTCCCAACCGAACAGACAGTTTCTGTTTATCCTGAAGATTCTGAGATGTTTCTGAATTTCCCTCCAATATCCCCGCATCCTGGTCTTTGTCTCAAATGTTATTTTATCTGCTTTAAAGGTTTCCTGCACTGTGGCCAAGGCATTCAGTAAATAAAATTCCTATTTCTGGTGTTTGATGATGTCAACATACGCCAATGCAATGAGTAACTCCCTCACTCTGGTGGTTTATATAGTACAGTGGTTCTCAAACTATTGTACTGGTGACCCCTTTCACATAGCAAGCCTCTGAGTGTGATCACCTCCCCCCCCCCAATAAATTAAAAACACTTGTTTATATATTTAACACCATTACAAATGCTGAAGGCCAAGGAGGATTTGGGGTGGAGGCTGACAGCTCACAACCCCCCCATGTAATAACCTCCCGACCCCCAGTTTGAGAACCCCTGATATAGTACAACATCTCTTGAATTACAAGTTTTGGGCTTTCAGCCAAGGAGTCTTCCCCACTCATTTGAAAGGAGAAGGAGTTCTACAAGGGAGAAGCATAATGTGAAAATGTTGATAGTTATTTCCAGTAGTTGCCAGTTGCCACTTAGAGCAATTACTGCATTGAAATATTTCAGAAACTCAGTCTGCCCCACTAATCTAGCCAAATAATTCCTCATTTTCACCTCTGCTGTGGATGTGGAGCAAGACAAATTGACTCTTATGATAAACATTAGATAAGCAAGTGAGGACTGCATTTACTCAAGTGCCATTTTCAATGTTGATGCCTCCTGCATAAGCTAAGATCTTGAACATACAGAAGTATAACGGAATTACTGTGATGGAGGCCATATGAGGAGCTATGCACACAAATATATAGAAAGTTCAATAAGGACATTACATCAAAGAACAACTGCTTTTTTAGTCCACATTCAGAATTGTCTATACAACACCTCCCACCTCATTCTATAGCTATGTCATAGCCCTGTATAATGAAGGAATCAAAGCACTGTCAGATAGAAACAGCACATAACTGGAACTAGAACTGGCCAAAGTTTTACCCCACAAAATGTGTTTCCATTGGTAAAAATGCTGTTTTCACCTCAAGGTTTAATTTTGATAAGGTCGAAACCTTTCATTTTGGCTTTATCATTTCTACTGATCAATACCACACTACGTTATTTTATAAATTATATTTTATATATTATATTCAAGACATTTCAACTATGATATAACATGACAATATCATTGTTGAAATCTTTTATATATAACAGAAGGCAAGACAATGAAATCAAAACAAAATGTCATTTTAGTTTTTCTGAAACAAAATTTTGGAATTTCATTCCGCAGGAAATTTCCATTTTTTTGTTCCAATTCTAAACGAAAAAAAAAAATACAAAAGTTTAGAATTTCCCACAAAATGTGAAGTCATGGTTCCAGCCAGATCTATCTAGAATATGCATTGAGAATAGTAGCTTTTGAGCTAAACAAATGTAAAACAATCAGAGGTTGTGCCATGAAAAATAGAGAAGCTAGGTTGGTTGCTAAGAAAATAGGGACTTTTCTAACACACTTGAGCTAAGCTTCACAAACTTCTATGTCCATTAGTCTCTTAAAAGTAATGTCAATACAATTCAGCATCCTTAAGTAAACTAGCAGCAATGAGAACTCTAATTTAAAATGAACTGCTATAAGTTCAAATAGAGAAATCACATAAGATGATACCTGGGAATACACAATTTGGAAAGGCATCAATTAATTTGAATAATCTGGTAGGGACAGTGACGTGTATACTGAACAGTACAGTACGTCAAACTGAGTGGGCTTTATTTTGCATCCATTTAACGTATTTTCTCTTTGGGGTCTTTGCTTTGCAATAGTCAAAGGCAACAATTTCTTGCTTCAAGCTGATCAGATTTTGCACTGTGAATAATTCATCAGACAAATACATCAGTATACACTGCAGGTATACTACACTTACAGGGTGACGGGTTCATGAACACCTTCATAGGCAAACCCATACGTATTTGCTTTGCTTATCAAATTCTTTTAAACTATTGTTGAGATATGCTAGAAAAGTGAAAAATTAGAGACATACAGAGGCAGTACATCAAAATCTTGCTGCTACTTATTGGGCTTGGCTGGAGTGGGGCCAATTATTATTTTAGCTTATCTCGTGAGATTTGTTTCTACCCTTCTAGAAAGATGAAAGAGAAAATAAAAACCCAAGGAGGGCACAGTGGCTCAAAAGCACTGAAAATTGAAAACAACAGCTATGTTAATAGTGATTTGGGGTATCCAAGTGAAGATATCTGAGGCCTGATTTTCAGAAAATGATGTTACTCACCCCAGTGGCGGATTAATAATTTTGCCTCCCCTAGGCTGGGAAATAATTGCTGCCCTGGCCCTGCCCTGACTCTACCCTTTCCCCGCCCCCATTCCAACCTACCCAAAGTCCCCACCCCAACTCCGCCCCCTCCCTTCCCCTATTGGATCCCTTCCCCAAATCCCCGCCCCCGGCCCCGCCTCTTTCCCCAGCGTGCGGCGTTCCCCCTCCTCCCCCCTCCCTCCCTGCCCCGCGAAACAGCTGTTTCGCGGCGCACGTGCTGGGAGGGGAGAGAAACAGGACGCGGCGGCGCACTTGCAGAGGAGGCAGAGGTGAGCTGGAGCAGGGGCGCGGGGCACGGAGGGGAGCTTCCGCCCCTGGAAATTTGCCGCCCTAGGCCTAGGCAATAATACGGTGCTGACTCACCCTCACAAGCCTCTAAAAAAGTGGTTCTCAAACTATTGTACTGGTGACTCCTTTCACATAGCAAGCCTCTGAGTGCGACCCCCCCCCCCCCTATAAATTAAAAACACTTGTTTATATGTTAAACACCATTATAAATGCTAGAGGCAAAGCAGGGTTTGGGGTGGAGGCTGACAGCTCACGACCCCCCCATGTAATAACCTCATGACCCCCTGAGGGGTCCCGACTCCCAGTTTGAGATCCCCTACTCTAAAATGTCTTGAGTTGAGCACCCGAAAACCAAAGCACCCCAAATCAGTAGGCACCTTTGAAAATGTTGGTCAGTGCTTTTTAATTTAACTTCAGATCCCTCATTACACCCATAGAACCTCCCCTGACTTCAGGGGAGGGAACTTGGCCCTCCTGGCTTTACACTCCCTGACTGATCCTGTCATTGGGCTGTGGATAGATTAGAAGAAATTATACATGGCTATTCATGTCATATGAACATTCAGGTCTGAATATACCAGGTAGCCAGCAGCAATTTTACATGGAACTTTCACATTTCTTGCAAAGAGAGGGAGAGACCATTAATCCTCACTTGTCAACATCACCCAGGAAAATGTAAAAATATTTTGGCAGAGGCAGAATCTGGGAAAATTTCCAGATTAATTGTGAAGAAACTGAAAAGACCTTAGGGGGAAAAAGGTCACCTGCATTAAACATGGTTCTCTCTATTAATGAGACCAACAGCTCCAAATAGGAGCTTTCAACTTATGTTGGAAGTGGGACACTTGGAGTTTACTGCAATGAAAAGTGAAGCATATCCTTGATGTCAGCACATCTTTCAACCTGAAGATATATTCACTGATATAGACACATACATCTAAATCTTCAAAGCTGTGTGCAAGGATTTAACCAGGATCTGCATAGCTAAACCAGTGTATGCAGCTTTGAAAACAAAGAGGAAAGAGTCATTGTGTCAAAAGAAATCTAGGAGAAACTCAGACAAAAATATGTGAAGGTTCATATAAAGATCTGTGGAACATTAGATGAACACCTCATGTTTTATAGAATTGTCCCTCTTATTAGAACTAGGTTTTTAGGAGAAGTTAAGAGGAACTGAAATGAGGAAATATATGAAATATTTCAGAATCTAGAAATAATGCCACCTAACTCTTCCTGATCTAAATACAAATACAATAACTTTAAAGTTTAAAAATATATCCCAGTGCACTTCATACATATATTATATTCAAGGATAATGAAAGTAAACGTTTACTGTGGTTAAGTTTCAATGACCTAAGCTAGATGATACTATTTTTGATCCGTTTTCTATATCAAGTATTAGGCATTTAAATGTTCAAAACTGAGTTTTGAAGTTAACAGATGAATGAGGGAAATTCATACTGTGGTTGCTCCTATATGGATTCACTTTGTCAGGATGAGATGAAATTCATTTCAGGAGTGGAATCCAGTTTTGTAATTAGATATACTTATAAACATGTATTTTTAAAATGCATCCTTTTTATTTTTCCTCAGAAAAGCACATAGCATACCTGGTTCAGGACACATGTACAATGTATGAATATCCCTTTCATCCAAGAAGAGATAAAAAATGACATCCCCGCCCCAAATAAGTCATTCCCACTTCACCCCAACTACATTAATATCATGGCCTTGTCTTCAGTATGAAAAAAGATGTGTTCTTAATGATAGTTAGGTAACTCAAGTTTGCTAGGTTTTTACATTGATTTAAGAGCACATATTCCATAGCGAAGATGAAGCCCTTGAGAAGAAATAGGCCATGCCGTGTCCTGAAGTTGAGGTTCTTTTAGTGAATTCCCGACCTGAGGATCCTCCTCTAAGAACATGTTACCACGAGGCTACATTATTAAATCTAGAGACTTTTCCTCAGACCCCTCAGCTGAACAGGCCAAAATCCAAGCTCAATTATTTGTATTTGTTATGTTGTGCTGCTGAATGGTAGCCACCTTTCACTCCAGAGTGTTACATTTAATGGTGCCAATGGGAGCAGAGCTGCTTAAAGCATCAGTAGTTAGTTGACTGAAGTATACTCCTGGTTCTTGTTATTGCTATAATTCTCTCCATTTCAAATTTACTTGAAGGATCACATCTTCAAAGGATCTCTGAAAATGCACTTGCAGATAACGTAAGGGCTTTACACACAATGAGTGCATACACGTTTTCAGAGAGCAATTGGAGATTTGCCCATATTATTAAAATCCCTTTTTTCCCCTTTACTTTAAAGGTAAAAGTTGATCATTTGTCCAAGGATCTGAAATAACTAATTTCCTCTCTTTTCTGGAGAAGCTCAAATGCATCATTAGTTTCATGCTCAATTTTCTGTATGCTGTTTCATTCACAGCCTGAGTAAGCTAAGTTTTAAACAACATTCACATGCCTCACAAGGGATTCAGCAGCTCAGACTCTGGTGGGCTCTTCAGTGTTATCACAGAAAAGGCAGATCTTCAGTGGCCATTTGAAAGCATTTGATAGAAAGCTGGCCTGGCGCACCCTGCAAGGAACTTGGAGGTAGAAGTACAGGTTGCTGGAAAGAAGAGTTTAGAGGAGGCACCAGGAAGTCAATCTGCATACACATGGTTAGAACGCTAGCTGCAGTTCTAGCACCTCTGTAAATAGTCCTATTAATAAAGAACCAGTTTAGTTTTACAAGTGGGGACACCTTTCACATTTTTTAAGTAGCATGCTGTACATTGAAAATTTGGGCTTCTGGCTTTTCCAAATGACCTGTAGCACAACATCAGCAGCAGTGAAGAAGTCACTCAGAATCACTGCAATATTTTTCATTGAATACTTTCACATTAAACATAAGCTTTGTCATTTTGATATGTGCGTGAGGTTTTATGTACTGGGTTCTGGATAAAAGCCATGAAAAATCTCCATGCTTGAAAAACCAGTATCTTGCAACTTATGCTTCTCCCTTCAAGTTCCATGCAGGCTACAACATATGTGGATGAAGGGTGCCCTTTCCCCAGGTTGAAATCCAGAAGTATAGTCTATAATTAAAGTTAATGTGTTCTCCATATTTTTTCCTTCCTGCTACTTAAGTAACAAACATAATTTCCACAATGCTGATGGGAGGTAATCAAAATGAACAACAAATCTTTCACTGTTCAGATGCTGTCGTTCTAAGAATTCCTGAACTACACTTTTGGCTTTGGAATATGGTGATTTTTTGGTGCCCTGTTGTATTTGTTTCTTAACTGATATTATTACTTTGAGCTTTTGACTATCTCCCCCTGACTGTTAAAACCTAAACAGCTCCTTCAAATTTGGAAGGTTTATGGAAATATTACTCACTGATAAACACTATAAATTTTAACTTGATAGCTCTGTAGGTTTCTGAGGCAAAATGTCAAAAATGCCAGCATTTTGAACAGTGCCCAGAGCAGAATATCATAGCCAAAATTCTTCTAATTTATCAAATTCCACCAAGTTTATCAGTCTTGGAAGGATGGAAGCGGCAAGGAAGTGTTCTAAAGCAGAAAACAATACATTTTTAACAGTTCCTGATACACTCAGTCTGTAAAATTACCATTAGACATCTCAGTGCAGCTGATAAACAATCTCAACATGGCTGACACAACATAGCAGAATGATTTCTTGTTCATATAGTAACACTGTAAACAATTTAATCCATAATCCATACTGATGGTAGTTAAATCTCCCAGTGATGCAACATATTACAAGGTGTCAGAAAATGAAAACAAAATGCTTAACATTATTTTTAAGTATTTTCCCTTTTAGGTTTTTCGGAAAATATTATTTATTCCACACACCCTACAAGTTTGCTGGCTCAGGTAAAATGACCCAAATCTAAATTCCATATAATTTTGGTTTTGCAAAACCAAACCAAAAACTTGGCCTCCTTGATTCATCTCTAGTTTAAGAACCTCTAATCTGACTCCTGTTGAAGTCAATTGAAAGACTATAGTAGGATTTAGAGCAAGCACAGTCTCCTTTTAACCAACACACTTTTTGAACAGAACCTTTAAGTAGATCATCATAAATTTTACAAGCTCATCAACATAATAATACCTTTGATCAAACGCTTTCATATGATGAATTTTCTGTGTTTGAACAGAGTTGCTTTCTGTGCTTACTAAACAGTAAAAGAATGAAGCCAATCTATCAACTATAAATAGAGACAATCAGGGTATTTTTCAGTTTGATTTAAAGTTTTAGACATTGCAATTTAAAGACTGTTGTATTAGGTACCAGAGGAAGCATTCTGACCGTCTGAAATAATCCTTAGAGAGAAGGTAGGTGAAGTAATACCTCTTATTGGACTAACTTCTGTTGGTGAAAGAGACAAGCTTTCCAGTTACACAGAGCTCTTCAGATGTGGGAAATGTATTTAGAGTTGTACAGCTGAATACAAGGTGAACAGACTGTTTACCATAAGTAGTTAACTACAATCCGTTCCACCTTCTATTTAGCTGTGATACCCTGAGTTCAAGTCCCAGACCTGAAGAAGAGCTCTGTGTAAGTTTGAAAGCTTGTCTCTTCCATCACCTCACCCACCTTGTCTCTCCAATATTCTGGGACCAACAAGGCTACAACAATACTGCATACATGAAATAATTCTTGTGAACATCATTGTTTAAGCCACTTTCTTTTCTGGATATCCTTTTTGTTAGTTTATTTTGTTTTATATGAAATGCTCTTTCCCTTTGTGGACACTGGGCTAACCTCTATCCTGGCTTAGATCAGTGAAGTTAATTGGGGAAAGAGGAAGTTGTAAGTTAAGGATAAAACTGACACATTTTGTATTTTCACTCCTAATTTATAAATGTATAAGCAGATTTATTTTAGAGTTATTAAAAAGATCCCCAAATAATTTGAATATAGTCATTTAAAATAGAAACTTCCACAATACTTAACCATCGTGTTACTAGCAGATGCAACTGCAATCAAACTACTAACTGGACAATGTACAGGATATTCTGGGAAGTGTAGTAGCTTTTAGGGCAGCTTGGGAAGGCTGTCCTAACTAAGATAGTCCCAGGCCTCTGCAGCAGCCCAGGGTCAGAAAGGCATAAAGGTGGCTTAAAAACTGCTTTGCCTCCCTCTGGAGCTGTGAGTTCTATGCTGTACCTCAGAGTGCAGCACAGAATCTCACCCCGTGAATCCAAAACCTTTTTTTTTTTTTTTTCAGTTTTCAACAATCAACAGATTTTTGATTTTTGGTTTATCAAGGAAAACCCTAAAATGGTGGGGAAAATGGAAGCTTTCTGGGGGAAATTTCCAAGGGTATTGTCATTAAACAAAGAAGTGATCTATCTACCACCCTGCTTCAGCTTGGTTTTAGGTCCAAGGAAGGGATTGAGCTCTCTGGAACTGGTAGCTGCTTCTTCCAAACCTGTTTCCAGTCCCATCTAGAAGTAACAACTGCTGACAGGACACAGGGGAAATTTACTTTAAAAAGTACAAGCAATTTGAAAAATGCCTCGCTTCGAAGCAAGTGCAGCTCAAACTCCCCACTTGACAAAATTAGCTGCCTGCCCCAGCCCTCTGAACCACTGGAGATCATATGCACAGAGAAAAACACAATGATCTTCAGATACAGTAGCGACCATGATGCTAAAACTTTCCTGCTGCAGTTTGAGTTACTTTCCTGGGTTAAAGAGTAATGTTCCAATGAACACAAGAGAGTTTTCAAGAATTTTTTTTTTAAAAAGGGCCACAACTCTGTTTCACAAGTTAACAGCAATTGCACGTTTCAGAAAGGAGCATATTTTTTCCTCCAAACTTCAATTTAGACATTTTGTAACCTACCATCTGTTCAGTGTTTGAGGATATGAGGGCCAGTGTTCAAAACTGCAGGGGACTCCTGCTAACAGATGGGGATGTTGTCTATTAGTCAGAAAACATCTGTCCTTCCCACCCTCCCCATTTTCATAGCCACCCATTTTGTCTCTCATGAGAGTCTTGACAAGTGAGTAGCAGTGACAGGCTTCCTGAGATCCCCTTTGAGAGGGGTCTTCTTTAATGATGACATACAGATAGATACTCCTATGTAACAGAATACTGGGAATGGGCCACACCAGAGAAGTGGGACTACAAGAGGTAGTGTGAACTGTTAAGAGGTCATCTCTGGAGCCATTGCAAACATGTGCATTGCTAACCCCCACTGCATGCTAATGTTTCTTGTACCCCAGTTAAATTGCATTACACTTGCAAAAAATGTATGTGAGGGCAAAGCTATATCAAAACCACCTTCTTATAAAAACTGCCACTCAGAATAGCATTATGATGTGCAGGGTTGATTTTAAAAAATACTTGTCTTATTCTTCAGTGACATCCACCTTGAGGTTTTTATTTTAAAAATGTCCCTAATAAGATTGTAGCATATTTTTGAACTACATATTTTGTGCTCTTAAATATGATTTCACAACCCACACAACTGAGTTAAGTTTTCATTTCAAACTGTATTTGATTAGAACTGGTACTATATTCGTCCTAGTAAATTCCTTGTGATGATGAACTGTGGTTTTGAAGCTCAGTGTTCAAAAGCATTAGGGATGCTTGCAGCCAAAGGGCTCCATGTATTACGCCACTATTCTACTGAATAATTCAGCTAGTATTGAACTGGGGTAACTGGTAGCTGAAAAGCTTGACCATCCTGGATTACATGTATTTCTATAAAAACAGGTGAATTTCTTTAAAATTATTCTGTAAACATCACTTGCATCTGAAACATATGGGTAACTACCTGTGAGAAATATTGACAGACACACATTGAGTCAGAGAGCTGGTATAATGCAGTCAGCTCTGATCCAGTATTTTTGTAACACTGATAAAAATTACAAGGTTTTATTTTATTTTCTAAAAGCTTTATTCTAAGATTATTGAAATGAGAGTTGTCCGGGATCAGCTCTGGAATGTGTACCCCTAGGAGTGGAGCAATACTGTTAGAGACAGGCTGTCCACTTCAGTCAAAGAGAAAGGGTAATTACATGATAGAAGTAGAGCAGCGAGGGGAGAGTCTGCTTTAAACAACGTCACATATTCATGTGTGAAATGATATGACGTCACATATCCATGTGTGAAAACAACCAGGAAATGTTTTCAGAAATACCAGAATGTCCTGCTCTGAGTAGCATCTACTTACTTTACCACCTATTGGAAAATCATTGCACCTTATACTTTTGCTATCCAGTTAAAATGTGTTGGGTTTAATATAGTGAGAGTAGTTTTCTTTATTTCTCTCTCTCATGCTGCTGGGTGTACTACTCTGTGTGCTGTTTGTAAAGCAGGAAGGGCCAACTGAGTTATTGTACTACTGTCATCTGTTTTCATGACTTTCTTTCACTTCATGCCTCAAATACAGAATTTTCCAGCTGTGGTTCACACTCACTGTATGTTAATTTGTCGGCTCTCTCTCAGCAACTTCCTTTTGTATTTAAAAATATAAAGGGCCAGATTCCGCTCTACACCATTTCTTGTTTGTGGCACTCCGGTGGTGCAAAAGGGACCCAGAACTGCCCTACCTCCTTGCTCTGGGGCACACCCCGGAAGAAAGGGGTGTGGCCAGAGTGCAGCACTGGGGTACCATTACAAACCAGCACAAGTTAAAGCAACCATGAGTCGGTTTGCACTTGAACTGAGCAATGAGGCAGATCCCAGTTGCCCGCAAAAGCTGAGGATGCAGGGAGGACACATAAGAAAGGTGGTGTAATGCTATCTTTGCCCCCACCTGGGTGTGCGGAGCACAGCTCTCTGGTACACCTGAGGATCAAACCCAAAGCATTTAAGATGTAAATATCAACATGTACAATGTTTTGGCATTGTTCTCTCAATTATTGTAAGTCACTAAAACATTGCTTTTGCAAAAGCCCATAGCCCATGATTACTCCCAGAGCAAATCTGCAGTAAAACAGGTGGCTGAGGTTAGTAGAGTCAGATCATCAAGCCTTGCTACAAATGTTTAAGGCAGACTTTCCCCTCGCTGCTCTACTTCTATCATGTAATTACCCTTTCTCTTTGACTGAAGTGGACAGCAAGTCTCTAACAGCATTGCTCCACTCCTAGGGGTACACATTCCAGAGCTGATCCTGGACAACTCTCATATGCACTGCACTTCCTCTTCCGCTTTCTCTTCAAACTAGATTTAAATGCCAGCCTTTCACACCTGTAAAATTTGAGCTGGCTCCTGTTGGTATAAATCAGCTAAGTTCCATTGATTTCAATGGCTCTACACCAACATACACCAACAAAGGATTTGGCTGAGGCTTTTTGACCAGATTCTGCCCTGCAGGGAGAGCTTTTCTTTTGACTTCAACGGGTATAGGATCCGGACCTTCATTTTATTTCCTGGCTCTGTACCTGATTCTGTCATCTGATCACTAAATAAAAGTGAAATATGATGAATTAGGTTCCACTAAGGGGCTCCAATAATTATTGCTTATAAATTTTCCCAGTATTCTAGTTTAAACAGCAGTCTTTGGTTTTATGAATAATTTGCTGTTCAATACTGTGATTTAAGGGCCATGGAAAGATTTAGAATTCCTTTTCCCCCCTGTTGATCATTGAATAGTACTTTCCATACCATCTTTCTCTTCCTGAGACACAGCAATAGAGGTAGGTAAGTATGGTTGCAGCAAGCAAGCATATTATTATATATCTGTGTCGACTCTGGAAGGAGTTTATACTAAAAGACCAGAAGAGCTCGAATCTGATTTTGCCTTTTAGGTTTCACTTTTTGCCTCTGACTAGTTCAAGTATTTGAAATATATTTCATCTTTATCTACACAAGGGGCAGCCATTTGTGATGTGTGATCTGCTGATAAAGAATTTATTTTAGAACGATACTGATTTTGTTTGATTTGGGGATAAAATGTGCTGATGCTCATTTTCAAATGCCTTCTGGCCAGACTCTGGAAACATTTTATACATTGGTCTCTCACTGAAGTCAATGGCAGTTTTTTGGTAGAGAGAGAGACACACACACATGCACAGTGGCAGGATAAGTCCGGTTGTGACAATTGGGTAATATAATTTTTGCCTACTTGGAAATTAACCATGAAAAATAAGTCACATTATTTTTGAGAATCAATGTTATAAACAGGTGCAAGAGAACCAGACAGAGAGATTGAATTAGTCCAAATGAAGAGGGCCTACTGATATGGCTCAAGGGCAATGTTGAGATTGGACTTAATAAATAAGAAAATGTGGCCAAATTTGGCCTTATAGAAATGGTGAGCAAAACGATGAGGGGATGAACTATGCCACCCACTCCCCGCCCCCCCCCCCCCCAACTCCTTTTGGGATTCCTTAAAGGAGACTAAAAAAATTGACATCTAAGCTCATCTCATCTTCTTTGACTCCAAGCCAGAAGGAACAGACTAGACCAAAAGATTTTCTTCCCAAGAGAAATGTCAGCAGGCCTTGCTCTTATTTAAGGAACTTCGTTTTCACCTGTGAGTCCTGAAAGTCATCACAGTATCATTAGAGAGACAAGGTGGATGAGGTAATATCTTTTTATTGGACCAGCGTCTGTTGGTGAGAGAGAGACAAGCTTTTGAGCTTTCACAGAACTCTGGGAAAGGTACTCAGAGTGCCACCGATAAATACAAGTTTAGCATAAGTAGTTCGCACATATTCTAAGGGACCATTCACAGTGAAGTGGCCCATTAACATCCATGAAGTGATAGGACAAAAAGGGGGGTTAGTGGGTTACAGATAGTTGCAATAAGCCATAAATCCAGTCTCTTTATTCAGTCCATGAACTTTAGTGTCTAGCAAAGTTATGAATTTAAGCTCCCAGGCTTATCTTTTGAAAGCGTTGTGAAGGTTTCCTTGGAGCAGTGTTTCTCAAACTGGGGCCGCCGCTTGTGTAGGGAAAGCCCCTGCTGGGCCGGGACAGTTTGTTTACCTGCCCCGTCCGTAGGTCCGGCCAATCGCGGCTCCCACTGGCTGCGGTTCGCCGCTGCAGGCCAATGTGAGCTGCTGGAAGCAGCGTGGGCACAGCGGCGACCCCAGTTTGAGAAACACTGCCTTTGAGGATGAGGACTGATAGGTCAGATAGAGTGTGATCATCATGACATCCAGCCCTCAGCCCATTAGTGGGAATTCCTAATTGTCAGTACTGAAGAGTCATGTAAGTGCCTGTTCTGTCCCCCCTTTCTGTCCCACAACTGTTTTCCTCCTATCTTAACTGCACTGTATATGTTACCACAGAGAGGTGACATGGCCCATCCAGATCTGCCTTGTCTGAGGAGAAAGGACACAACCAGATGTCATCCTGGACCCTGACTGCAATATGAGCCTGGGTCCAAGCAACAGGTACTCTGGCCAACCTAAAGCGTCCATTTGTGACTGTACAGTGTTCCAAAAACATCACCTTTTCTATCCTGTCTCTCTTCTTCCACCTTGTGTCTCTGTCAAAAACAAAAGAAGTGAATACACATCACACATTAGGGCTGAGTGTAAAATTAACTCTTTCCTTTTTCAGTTAATTTGTTAGTCTCTAAAGTGCCACAAGAACTCCTCGTCGTTTTTGCTGATACAGACTAAGACGGCTACCCCTCTGAAATCTTTCCTTTTTGTCAAAGAAAGGTTGTTAGTGAAAATAAGAGACTGATATTTTGCCTCCACAAGGAGAGAGACTTTAATAGGTCTTAATTAAGTTTATTTTGTATAATTAATCCATTTCAGTTTCAGTGTAAATGCTTGTTTTATTTTCTTGTTCTTTCTTGTGTTTGATAAACTTCCCACTTTAGAATGAATGCTTTTGGATATTTGCCAAGAAACCGAGTAAACCAGGGTCTCTAGAAAAAAACCCCAAACCTTTGTATCAGTGTTTTAATGTTGGACAGTGAAAGAGTTTATAACACCTTTAACATGTTTGACCCTTGAGATCAAGACAACAAAAATCCCTAAAAGAGTAACTCCAACTATTACTGTAGCTCAACAAAAAATTGCTACACTTTTCACAATCTCCCCTAAATAGCATGTCCATTAAAGAAGTATATCATTTTACACTTAAAAAATTAAATATAAGTGCAATGAGAATACAAATATTTGCTACAGGATAGTACACATTTTACATGCTTTTTGTTGGCTTTAGGTCATGCATACCCTAGCAAAGAAAGCCACATGGCAGTTGTAGGTAGGTAGTTTTGTCAAGTGACAAAGTCTGGACAATTGTCTCTTTTGTGAGTTTTGCCACTGACTTGCTTTTTGATTTTGAGCAAGTAAATTAACATCTCTATACACCTCACTCATATGTCAGATGGGTAAACCAGCAAATTACCAACCTGATAAACCAACTTTAAGTTTCTTAGATGAAAACTGCCATAGAAATATTATTACTGCATGTGTAATTCATGGCAGTGACAGGAAACCTCTGAAGAGACAATTTTCTTCATTTTAAAATTATTTTAATGTCTATAAAATGTGTTTTAGGCTTAAATAGTGGTTAAGGTGGATGAGTCAATTGTGAGTTTAAATAGTGGGTAAAGTGGTTGAGTCTCGTCAACACTTAAGACACTTTTGGGACCACTTATGCCTTTTTGTTTGCTGCAACCCAAGTACTTAGTATGTACTTACACACACACGCGCATGCATCCTCCTCCTCGTCCCCAGCCTTTCCCTGCAGATCTTCTACAGCAGGAAGAGTGAAATATTCAATTCATGAAATATCTAAAAACTATAAAACTCTGACTTGTGCTAGGCCAGTAAAGTGTGTGAATACAAATATTTCTTTTCGGGAATGTGTACAAGGCAAATTATTGTACTGCAAACCAGTGTGTGAATCTCCAATGCACCAGCTTGCCACACAGTAACATCCTGTGGGGATACTGCTACAATGCCATCAAAGTCTCAGAGTGCAGCTTAGAGTACCACTACTTTAATGCTAAGTCACACTCTGAGACTTTGACGGTACTGCAGCAGTGTTCCCACTGGATGTTACTGTACGGTTAGCTGGTGTGCTGTAGATTCGCTCTCTGGCTTGCAGCTCAATAATTTGCTTTGTAGACAAGCCTTTAGATTACAGGGGTAAGTCTCAGAACAGGAATAGGCTATTTGTCAAACAGGGTCTGCCCATTTCTGGTTTGTCATTATCATTCCTTCTTTCCTTTTCAGCACTCAAGGCTCATACCTAAAAAATGTTGACCTTCCTGGCCCCAGAAATTAAGCACATGCTTAACCTTAAACCCATGAGTATGACTAGTCAGGAATTTTTTGACAAATCTTTTTTCCCCCCATCAGAAAATTTTGATTCATTGAATTCAAAGCTGTTGATGAAACAGGATCAGTTTTGATGAATCTCCTGACATGAATGTTGAAGAGTTTTGAAATTTGACATTTTCAAAATGAAAAATTCAGTTTTCCAGTCTGAAATGTGTTAGTTTCAAAATGTAAGCTAATTAGACTGATAAAAAGGATAAAAAAGAGAAAGAGGTCCAAATCAAAACTAAACATTATCAAAATGAAACACTGATTGACCTGAACACCTTCCCCGCCCCCCCCCCCCTTCTTTTTTGATGTCTGGATATTTGAGATTTTGACTTTTTGTTCCAATTCAGCATGGTAAAAAAATCAAAATAATATTCAAAAATATTATTAAGAAAAATCTCAAAAATATTCACAGGACAGGAAACACATTTTCAACCCATCTCTACCCATGAGTTTACTTTACATGCTTAAAGTTAAGTAGATGCTTAAGTGTCGTGCAGTATCCAGAATGCTCAGCACCTTAAAGGATTTAGCCCTTGGATACTGTTGTAGTTGGTGTGATAAAAATGTAGACAGATACAGCGTTTCATCACCCCACTCAATCCTCTATTCAGATGTCATCTAAATCTTATATTGGATGCTCTCTGAAGCATGGCTTTATGCTGTTTGTTTGTACAGTGTTTAGTACAATAGGGCCCTAATCCCTGTTTTTAGAAAATGCCGTAGTTGTTAATATACAGTGAGAATTGATCTCAGAGTGTAATAGATAAGAATGCATATTTTAGATCATATGGTTTTCTTATTCAGTGTTGGTCTAAAAAACAAAGATTTTTTTTAAATGAGAGGCTAAGAACAGTTAATTCCTATTCTTGTTAAACTATGATTTAATGATCCTGTACAGAACATTGACACCTTGCTGAGCAAGTTTGATGAGAAGAGGTGTTGCTCAAAATCAAGAAGTCCTGAATTGGGATCTAGCACATTCCTATTAGGCCACATTCTTTTCTTGGTTACCACAGATTTATATCTGTATCCATGCAACCAAACTTAGCCCAAGGTCAATTGCACCTAGCTAAACCAAAACCCAATTAAGCCAAATTGGGAAATTATGACTCAATCTTCTTTCACATTGTGGGAGATTGTGACCCTAGGACATCTTGATGCCAATTGGCAGAGGACAAGAGTGTACAATGGTTATAGAAGTTCCCTGGGACTAGTATCTACATACTAGTTTACCAAAGAGAGTCACATAAGGGGGAACGGATAGCTCAGTGGTTTGAGCAAGGGCCTCCTAAACCCAGGGTTGTGAGTTCAATCCTTGAGGGGACCACTTAGGGATCTAGGGCAAAAATCAGTGCTTGGTCCTGCTAGTGAAGGCCATGGGCTAGACTCAATGACCTTTTGGGGTCCCTTCCAGTTCTAGGAGATAGGATATCTCCATATATTAACTCTTTTGAAAGCCAGCATCACACTGGCCATCATAATCTTTGTGAAATATATGTGCAGATAATATGTAAGGAGTATATATATATAGTGGAAACAATGTTCTTAAAGCCTTGATGTTTAAGGCAGGTCACCCAGAGGTACATGCCTTAAGACAGGTTTCCCCAGACAGAAGTTGTTAGACACTTATCTTCCTGGCTGACCATTGTTTATTGAATGTCTTACAATGAAAATCTATTTGCATATTGAGTAAGGAAGAGATTGCATGGAATTCAGGAAAGAAATTAACATGAAGAGTAAATAGCAGGGGTTTGCAGATGAAGAACAAATAGGGATGCAAAGAAATGCCAGGACAAGCTGCCATCCCAGTTGATCTTATGCAGTGGTGGGCAACCTTCCCACAGCTCCCATTGGCTGGGAATGGTGAACCATGCCTGTCGACAGTCAATGTAAACAAACTGTCTCGGGGCCTGCCTGTCCAGAGAGAGTGGGGCCTGTGGAGGCCTGGAAGGTAGTGCTTGTGTTCCTTGTGGCTGGTGGAGTCAGAGAGCTGACCCCTGGCAGGCACAGACAAGACTTTCTCAAGCTAAAGGCAGATACTAGCAAGGTGCCTCATAACCCTGGGTACCCCTGGGAAGTTTCACAGCAATTTGCTCAAAAAAGAATTTAAGGACTGCGATAATTTTCATACATAATCGCACAGCAGTACCCTTCCTGAGTCCCTTGGGTGTTATTTACCCTCACCAAAGTAGTTTCTGATTACTTTGTTTTAACTAACTCTTTTCTCAAGTATACTTTTCACTCAAATAAATGAGAAGATCTAATTGACAAACTGCTGTTTTAGCCTTCATCACACAAGTTGAAAGATATCTTTTATGGAGCTGTAGCTAAACCATTATACTTGATTAAAGACAGACACACCTCAGAAGGCAACTGGATACTACCATTGGCCCTACAACAATAATGAGAATCAGTTACAAAGAAAAATAACTAATGTATGTAGAATACATGTTCAGATTACTACCCAACGTACTTTCTGTGTATTCCATTGTCAATAAATGTATGAAAGACCTTTTTGTAGATGACACATATATTCTATCACTGACAACTCAGACTCAAAGCCTACATTAACATTCTCCACCTGTAAATTTCAAATTGGAGGTAAAATGGCATTTTAAGGAAGCCTGATTTAAAAAACCTCTTTATTACCACAGATCCTTTTTCTTAGGTAATGCATTGAACTTCTGATTCTGTACGGAGGACATCATAATCTCTCTAATCATTCTACACCACTCACAGACACAACACAAATGTATTAGTTATTCCAAACAAATATATGTCCAGATTTTAAAGGTCTGAGTTAAATCCATAAATGCAAGAACAGTTCAGAGAGAATAATCCATGAATAATCTGAGCCTTCTTAAAACAGCCTTCCCTCACACGTAGGTGTCCTACTTACGCAAGTTAAAATACTAAGGATATTCCAATCTCATACTTCAGGGCATCATATTGTTCACTGATGAGAGTCAAGAAGCTTGATCTGAATGGAATCAGGTTTATATGAAGACTCCAGTGGATGTTTCAGGTTTTGTATTCTGGAATAAGAATGTCTACATGGAGAGCTATTCTGCAGTAGTTATAACATTTTAAATTCACACCCTATCTTATTCCAGAATAACTTCCCTACGTAGGCCAACATTTAGGACCCTTTGAAAGTCCCAGCTTTAATATCCTGGTGGTGGTGTCATAGTAAAACATTTAACATCTACCACCACTGTCTAAGAGGCAACCTATGCTCTTGGATGACTGCACATGGATCTTACTGAATTCAATAAAGTCTGCACTTGTGTATCAAGACAAAAATTTGCCCCAAAGAACTTTTAGTCAATACAAAGGTTACCATCAAAGATATGTATTCACAGAAGAAATATTCACATTTGCTGTGATATTTGTCTTTGGCACTAATTAAGCTGAGCTTTCCATTGTTACCAGGACAATAAATGAGGTTAGAAAAAAATCAAATAATATATGTTGCATTCAACTTCTAAAATAAGCTACATTCCATAGCTCAGACTTGGGAATATATTGTTTCCCCGCCTCCCCAAATACAGAGATATGGGAAACAATTTGCTTCTCAGTTCTTTGCTTCTCCACTTTTATGCTTTCATGGTCATACACTGCTCTTTGTCTCTATTTAAATTCTCTTCAGAATTCCAATTGTAACCAGAAGCACAGAGTTAGCTCATCTGCAATTCTTAACATGTACACTTCCCTCTCATTTTCTTCCAAGCACATGCCCTTAGCAACTCAGCAACTGTGTGTGTTTTTAGGACTCATCTACATACAAAGCCACTGGGGGATCCTAGTAACAGTTGTGAACAAAAGTTGAATTTCCCTTAAACATTGTTTGCTTTTGTAAAATAAACTATTAACCTAAAGAACCTATTTTGGGAATAAACTAAACTTCAGCCTGATAACATTTTAAGAACCGTATTTAGACTTATTCTATTTCACAGAAATACTGGCTTCTACAATAATTAATTACATGGCCTGCCATATAAAAATGTAGCATGATTTAAAGATTTATATTTTAATTAAAACAAACACCAAAAAACCCATTGAACTGATTTATTTGACTTGATTCTGATTGTTATTCTATTGTTCTGATTCCTGTACCTAATAATTTCAGGGGAGATACTTCTGATTTACCCTTGGGTGTGTGTAAGTGAGGTAAAAAATAGAAACAACTGTGACGTTGTGCAGTCTATATGGTTTTATAAAAATAGAAGTGAATATAATGTAACTGGGATATGCTTCATGCAAAAGGTCTCTTGTAAGGTATCATTACAAAGCTCATAATCTACTGAGTGTGATCATCCTATTTGTAGAAATGTACCACTCTTGTATCTAAAACTAGAAATATAAAACATAACTCTGAGGGCCTATTGTAATTATGTAAAGTGTGGGCCATTAAGGATGGTTTGGAATCTTGATGACTCCCATTGTCTGCAGATGGCTGTATTTACCTGTGAGTCTTCCTGTATATGTGTGTGCTGGCAAGTGAGTAATGAAGTCTTGCAGTGACATGTGATTATGTCACCTGAACTGGAATCCATCTTTAACCTGGTGCTTTTCCAGTGAGGGGGGGTGGGAACCCAGAGGAACAAAGGGTTCCCGCCTTATGCAAAAGATATATAAAGGGGTGGAAGAGAACAAGGGGAGGAAGGAGCCATCATAAAGAATCCCCTAGCTATCACCTGAGCTGCAACAAGAGCTGTACCAGGGGAAAGAATTGTGCCCAGGCCTGGAAGGTGTCCAGTCTGAGAAAAAACTTACTGAAGCATCTCTGAGGGTGAGATTATCTGTATTCAGTTTGATTAGGCATAGATATGCGCATTTTATTTTATTTTGCTTGGTGACTTACTTTGTTCTGTCTGTTACTACTTGGAACCACTTAAATCCTACTGTCTGTACTTAATAAAATCACTTTTTATTTAGTAATTTACTCAGAGTATGTATTAATACCTGGGGGAGCAAACAACTGTGCATAACTCTCTATCAGTGTTATAGAGGGCGAACAATTTATGAGTTTGCCCTGCATAAGCTTTATGCAGGGTAAAATGGATTTATCTGGGTTTAGACCCCATTGGGAGTTGGGCATCTGAGAGCTAGAGACAAACACACCTCTGTGAGCTGTTTTCAGGTAAACTTGCACCTTTGGGACAAGTGATTCAGACCCTGGGTCTGTGTTGGAGCAGACAGGAGTGTCTGGCTCAGCAAGACAGGGTGCTGGAGTCCTGAGCTGGCAGGAAAAACAGAAGCAGGGGTAGTCTTGATACATTGGGTGGCAGATCCCAAGGGGGTTTCTGTGATCCAACCTGTCACAACAACATTTAAAAGCTGTGTGAACTCTCATGGTCAAGCAGTTTTCTTAAGGTAACGGGGCATTTATTGCACATCTAGATCAAATTGAACAATATTCATTTAATATATTATACAATTATTAATGACATTAGGTGAATATTATTCAGCAATGTTTTGTAGTATTTGACCACTTCTAAATCTCATTGAATAGTATTTGCCAAATAAAATATGAAGGCAGCTATTTTCACGAAGCCTAAAAGGAATTACCCTAAGTACCCAGCTCTCAAAGTCAATTGGAGTTAAAGGAGTTGGACTGGAAAATCCCAGACTGAATGAACATTGGCAATATTCATGAAATAATTTAATTAAATTACTTGGCTAGCATTTGACCACCATCACCAGTTGCCTAAAGGTGGCTAGATTTAGTTAATTTCTTTATTCCAATAGGGTAATTATATTCTCCCTACCTCTTCATTTGCATGCAGCATCCTTGGTCAAAATGTTGCATAGTCTCTTTTGTACTCCATTGGAGCTTTACACATTACACATAATGATTTCAGTACACTCCTAGCTTTTATTTCCTCCATCTCTTTGCATTCAATGAAACCTGGGTTTTCCTTCTGCCCCCAACTGTCTCTGCAGTTGCTTTCTCTTATGGTGGCCTTTTCTCACACAACTACCTTTTGACATTGCCAAAGGAACGTGAGCGAGATGTCAGGCTTCTCTTCTGCTGCTCATATAGCTTCTAGTTGCATCTGATGTACTGTCTGAGAGGCTCAACTATTTCAGAAAAGGGTCGTCTTGACTTTAGCCACTATTTTTTATCTGGCTTTGGGATGAAATTGTGAAGTAAGCTATTTGATAGTTTGCTATGTGCAATAATGCCACCAGGGCCTTACCTTCACGCCTAAATCGTTAGGGGAGTTACGCCAGGCCAGACCAGAAAGCTGGAAACTGGAGTTGTCTGGGTCGCACCAGCGATGATACAGAGGGCAGAGTTGATTAATGAGTCCAACTTGCCACAGTGATGACTGGAACCCCATGCTGCAGCACAATTTTTGGGAGGTGCAATAATTTAGACGTTGGTACATGTCCATAAAGTTACAGTGGTGGTGTCCCAGGAGCTGCCAGCAACCCTGGGGAGTATGACTCTCAACTGAATTCCAGTGTGTGTCTTCTTGATGTAGTGTCGAAAGGACAAAGAGCGGTCAAGCTTTATCCCCAAATAAGTTGAATATGGTTCAAAAATGATTGGTTGATTGTTCAGAAGGAGCTGCAGCTGTCGATGAGATAACCAGTTGGTGAGATGGAAACAAGATGACAATGTCTTTAGTGCAAGTCATCACTTTGAAAAGTACTTGGCCAAGGTTTTGAGGTCAGATGATAGGCAGGCCTCCAGCTCCTCAAAGCTCCTTCTGGCTATTGCCAGGCAGATATTCATCAGCACACACAAACTTATTTGCCAAAGTGGACAGCAAGTCAGCTGCATATATACTAAGGGCAGGTCTTCACTACGGGGGCGGGGGGGTCGATTTAAGATACGCAAATTCAGCTACACAAATAGCGTAGCTGAATTCGACCTATCGGAGCCGACTTACCCCGCTGTGAGGACAGCGGCAAAATCGACCTCCGCGGCTCCCCGTCGACGGCGCTTACTCCCACTCCGCTGGTGGAGTAAGAGCGTCGATTCAGGGATCGATTGTCGCGTCCCGACGAGACGCGATAATTCGATCCCCGAGAGATCGATTTCTACCCGCCGATTCAGGCGGGTAGTGTAGACCTAGCCTAAGAGTATCAGAGCCAGGACAGATTGCTGTGGAAGTCTGCGGTTCATATGATATGGGTGACTTAAACCATCTCCACACTTGATGATCACTGTTCTGTTAGGCATCATCTGCATGATAAACCCTACGAGTTTCTAGTCTGGGACAAAGCAGTATAATTTTTGGATTAGTCCAGGATGCCAAACTGTGTTGTATGCTGACAAAAGATCAACAAAAAAGGTACTGACCTTCTGTCCTGCCTCAAACTTATCCGCAGTAAAATATATCAATCTAATCACTTGATCTCCAGCATTACAGCCCGGTTGGAACCGTGGTAAGGGGTAACTGTGTGTCAATTATAGGCAACAATTGTTTAAGTACTGGTCTCTCAGGCAACTTCAAAGTGATGCTTATCTGACCAATTGGATAATAGTTCTTTGGGTTACCTGCCCTCATTCAAGGCTTAAGAAGTGCCACTACATGTGACCTTCACTAGACCTTTGGAACTGTATAGCTTTGCAGACAAGTGTTCTGGAGTCTGAGCAGAAAGTCACAACAGAATGAGCTTATGTGATTCAGGAACTTCCCATCAATATGTCAAGCCTAGGAGCTAGGTAGGGTTTTAAAAAAGAAATAGCTGATTCCAGTTCCTCCCTAGTGAATGGCTAGGATAAGTGGGAGTTGGCTGAGGGGGTTGGGAATGGGCCACATCCACCTAATTGAATTGGCCTCGTTAGCACTGACCCCTCACTCGGAAAGGCAACTCCCATCTTTTCATGTGCTGTATATTTATACCTGCCTACTGTATTTTTCACTCCATGCATCTGATGAAGTGGGTTATAGCCCATAAAAGCTTATGCCCAAATAAATTTGTTAGTCTCTAAGGTGCCACAAGGACTCCTCATTGTTTTTGCTGACTCTTTCGGAGAGCAGACAATATCTTCCCAATCATGATCTCTGTGATTACTGGTTGGCTGTTGACGTGGACATGGGTAGGGTGTTTTGGGGGTCTCCTCTGCCCAAAGACAATGAACAAGACCTCAAGCCCTACTGCTTGAGTGCAGGAAATCCAGACTTTCAACATATTCATGCCACCTTTCCTGCCTCTTAACACTCAGACATTCTGTTAACATATTAGCAGCTTATTTTGCCCCCTCAGGCAAAGCAGACTGAAGTTTTGATAGAAGTTGTCACAGACATCATCCCAGCAGGGTATAAATGCCCTACAAAAAACAGGTGGAATCAGCTTTCTACCCACACTCAAAGTCTCACAGATGATCTTGTAAGCCATGGTCACTTCATCAGCTGTATGCCAGACTACGCGGAGTCTGTTTCTTCTCTGAAATGGTCCCAGTCAGCATGATGAAAGTTCCATCTTCCAATTTGCTTTACTTTGTCTGCTGCAATCTCTAGCCCTGCTATCACTATTAAAAGGGGCCATTACTGAGAGTTAGGAAGTTTCAAAGAGTACTCAGAGAGAGCAGCTACAGAGACAAAAACAAGATCTGGTGATGACCCAGTACTCCAGTGGGCTGAGTGGAAAGTACGTGACTTCTTCGGGTCATAAAGGAAGCATTGGTAGCATTGCCCAATCGAGAAGCATTTCACCATCAGGAGAATCAGTGGCATGGCCAGCAATTGTTTGATGGGAACTGAAGTGTCCATTCACCACTGCAAGATTTGGAACAAGAGGGAGCAGAGGATGTTGCCATTATTCAGAAGGGGGATGGTAAACATTCATTGGATTTATACCATTTACAAGTCTGAGGTGCCAGGTGATGTTGTTGCCTTCCTCAGGTTGTCCAAGTACTTGAAATTTAAGTCGAAGTTTCACATATGTGCAAATTGCAAACTGTCAATGACTGGCAGCTGCAATCTGATAACCCCTGATCTGTAATTGAGTCTCTGCTGGAATGCGTTTCTTGAAGCATTAAAACATCTGTGATCATATTAGCAGCTAGCTGCTGAAGAATATCACTTAGAGGGCCAGAGATCCCCTCTATATTCAGCTGTAAGATTGCTAGAGTATTGATGGCCATGTTGTGGTTAATGACACACACTTAAAAATGCACGTCTTATCTCCAGTTTGAACTTTATTGATGCCAACTTCCAACATTTTATGTTTGAGGAATATAGATACTGATGAAGTGAGTCACATGCAACTTTACTTTCTCAGAACTTGTAGCTTTTCCCCCTGGATGGTTTCAGAAAAATGATGGGAGATTTTTTTGGGGGGGTGAAGGGTGGTTGGATTGGGAAAACTCAAAACAAATATTCCTTCTTTTGGAAGGAATGGATATTTTTACTACCCCTGAAGGAAAAAGGGAAGGAAGGGGAGATTAATTTTTTGGCTTAGGAGTTACTGAGCCACTGAAGAGAGTTTACAGGAGGGGATAAATTTTGCTCATTTGTGGAACAAAATACATGAAGTGGCCAAAAAGTAAGAGACAACAAACTTTATGAAGATCAGGGGGGGATTTGTTTTTCTCCTTTTCCTGGATGAGACAGCAGCATTACACAGCCTAAATAGAAAGAAATGTTAATAGGAAAAAAATGCTTTAAAAAAACAGAAGATTTTATGCTGGAATTTTACTGAGTAGGTTTTAGCTCTGGGTTAACTATTAGAACACTTTTTGTGTCTCCTGGGCCTCTGATTTTGTAGGGAAAAAATGCCGAAAAGATTTTTGGGACAACTGATGTCAAAGTGTGGGGAAGACTCCATCCAAAAAAATGTAGAATACAAAAACATGAATAGAATTACCTCTATTCCAGCCAAGTAGTCTCAGACATCATCAAATTCCTCTTTTTTGTGACTGTGATATTCAAACACACCAAATACTAGGTCATTTCATCGAACAGTGAATATTTTAAACTGCAGAATGTAGTCAGTTACAATTTATATAGACAACCTAGATAACAACGTGGATGGTGAAAATGCGATATAGCAATTCTTTTTCCAATCCTATTTCCAATTTTTTTTTAAAAATAACCACTGGCAGGCATTTATTTTCTTAATGGCAGCTGGTTGAAGCTGCCCAGAGGTTTGGAATGTTACAAATAATCTCATGGGAGATAAATTAGTGGAGAAAGTGCAGGTGAAGCAGTCAAAGGTGAGAGATAAATGCAATTCATCACACGCAACTTTAGATAGCTCAGCATTGGCACACGCAGAAAAGTCTTGCTACCCAAGGTGAAAAGTATAATTACACAATATATAATTAATAAAGTGTATATTGTGCCAGTCCGTTATAATGCAAGAAGACAGAGTTGGGGCACAGTTGAAACATTCTGGGGGCATTTCAGCAGCATGAGGAGTGAGACCTACAATTTTCACTAATCATATCAAGTGAACTTGTGTGGCTAAATCCCTGTGCACTGTTTAGACCACGTACTTCCTCTGTGAGGAAGATTAGAGTGAGACAAACTTTTTATACTCAGGAAACGTCTATTATTCTCTATGGGGTTGCTCAGGCTGCTTCAGTTAGACACTTAAAAGGAAACAAAGCTCTTTTTAAAAATTCTAGCCCCAAGTCTTCATTTGGGATTTTTAATTTTCACCCTCCTCCACCACCACAGAAGGAACTATGACACTGAATCAGACTGATCTCTCTTTCCCTGTCGATTTAATTTGGCTGTGGATCTGGCAAATTCCAGTGTTGAGAAAGTTAAACTATTAAGGAAATTCAGACTACAATTTATTGGGCACTGCATTTTTTTCAGTTGGGTGCACATGCTTTGCAATATATAAAGTGTACAGCTCTGAGACAGACAAATAACACAATTCAGACTCTCCATTTTAAATTCACTGGAATATAAAATGGACAATAAATTAGGTGGTTAAATTAAAATTTCTTTATCATGCAGTATGGGCTCTTGTCCATGACACTCCTCACCATAATTTCTCCTATAGAACACAATCTGAATTGCTCTCCTTAACATTTTATCCTTCACTGCTAGCTTCTAATAAATTGTCTCCTGCATTTCAAACTGTCTTTTTCTATAGCATCCCAAAGACTTATGTTTAATCCATTCATTGTGCTTCTCTTGTAACTTTCTCCAGAACTCTTAAAAGGAAGTTAGAGCAACTCCACTTGAAGAGTCCACTCCAGCAGGATTGCATAGATTTGTTGGGTAAGACAATTGAAAATTGTGATCCTGGGAAGAGCAAGTAAAACTTTTTTTTCCACCATATGTTGATACCTTTCTAAGTCTATTTTGGACTGATAAATCATTGCCCAGTGGGGAATGGATAAATATCATAGCCACATCACATATCTAATCAGGGTGCATTGTAGGAAGAAGAGAAAAAGTACAGCCTAAATGTATTCTTTCCAAAGCTCTGGAATGGCTTTTGGTTTTGATTTTGGGAGTGCCTGACAGGTTAGTGCAACTGGAAAAATTGTTTAACAGGATGAAGCTAATTCCACAAATGGATTCTTTAGGGCAACAAAGTTTTATAGGTAGTTTTTTTAGATTGTACTAGATCAAACAGTGCCTCTAATTTAGGAAAAGCCCTGAGGTTTCCTAAAATCTAAGTAGTTGAACCCAGAAAAGGAGAACCTAAAAATGACTGAATGTCACGGACTAGGTTTTCATTATAGAAAGTAGAGGAAGCAATAGCTGTTACCTAGGTAGGAAAGATTTTTCAGGTAATGTAAGTGAGGGAAAAGC
The DNA here is from genome assembly GCF_011386835.1 of Chrysemys picta bellii. Taxonomy (NCBI): domain Eukaryota; kingdom Metazoa; phylum Chordata; order Testudines; family Emydidae; genus Chrysemys; species Chrysemys picta. Next base: position 42,180,090 of record NC_088803.1, on the reverse strand, counting down.
AAAACCAAAGCAAATCACATTGAAGTGAGACAATCCCATCAACGGGATGACAAGATCAGAAATATTCCCCATTTTCGGAAGAAAGGTGGATCTGACATTCAGTTCACCAGAATAACTCTATAGTCCTGGGAGGGGACCATACGTATTGGTTACAAAAGGACTCTGAAAGCTAGTGGAGAAAGGAATAATAAGAACCAGTCACTGGGAGGTGGAACCAGACAAATTCAAATTAGACATTAGGCGCAAATTTTTAAAAGTGAGGGTGATTAACCATTGGAACAAACTACAAGGGAAGTGGGATTCAGATCAAGACTCGGTGCCTTTCTGGAAGATATGCTTTAGTCAAACATAAATTACTGGGTTCAATCAGGGGTAAATGGGTGACATTTAATGGCCAGCGATCTACACCAGATCAGACTAGATAATCTAATTGTCCTTAAACTATGTATCTATAAAGTAGGCAAACAGAACTGTCTTTGTTATGTTTGTACAGTGTTAAAACAAGAGAAATGGGGCTATCACGTTACAAATTAATAATACTAAATAATGAATATGGATATTGAGAAGGCCTGACCCTCGTACAGCCAATAGTCTTGTGATTGGGCTACTCTCCAGGGATATCGAAGACTTGGGTTTAAATCCCTGCTCTGAATGAAGCAGAGCAACGGTTTGAACCTGGTGCTCCTATGTCCAAGTTGAGTGCCATACCATCAGGCTATTCCAGGCATTCACACTCACATTTTGAGCAGGAATTCCATCCTGGACTTGAGAAAGCTTCCTGATGAAATCTGTGTCAAAACCATCCCTTTCACAGGAGGAGTTTTGGGTTTGACAAACTGGCATTTCCTAACAAAAAAATGATTTGCCCGAAAAATCCTGACCAGCTCCAGCTATAAGCATTTTCCAACATGAGTAGCAGGGTTATAGATGGTTATATGCACATCAGTAGACAATGTAATAGGTGATTATAAGCCTATTCATAAGCTATATATTGCCCTGTTGGAATCTAACCATCAAGTGACTAACCATTTATTAAAACCTCTATTAATCTCTTTTTAACATTTTATAAACTATTTATAATGAAGACAATATACAAGTGTGACCTTTATGTGAGCTTTGGTTCATGCGAACCTCAAAACTCCAGATGAAATGTGGGCAGACCAGCTGGCTTAATCACAAAGAGTGTGAAAACGATGAATTTAGTCTGTGTGCTGCTACACTCCAGCAATAAAACTCACCAGGTTTCAGGTAATTGACAAATGCTCATCCTTTTCTATCCGTTTTGCTAAGGAAAAACATTTGGCAAAAAGATCATGCAACCCTTAGCAGGTTTTACCAAGAGAACCTAGTTTCATCACAAAAGTTTCCATTATGAGAAATTGCAAGAAAGTGGCAGAGATGAAGGCAGACACGTTAGAACCAGTATCAGAATTGTTACTGAGGACACAGGTAAATAAAGATTGGCAATTGGATATGGATGAAAATTTAGGCTACCAGTTTGAATCTGCCTCAGCTTTATAGTGACTGAAAGGTATTTGCTTTATATATAATGCTTAGGTGGCCCCAGACAAGTTCCTAGTGGACAAATTATCATATAAAAAAATTACCATCACAATCCATTGGCAGTCTCAACAGGGAAAGGTCAGACATGGAGACTGATCTGCTCTGTCGTCTCTAAAGATGGTCTTTTCAAAGACAGCAAGTGTGCACTGATATAGATATTTGCACTAGTTACTAATTTATTTTAAGGCCAATGGTCTTCATGGCTCTGGAGATACAGACCTCTTATTAGGAACTGGACTGAACGATTTATTTTTGTAGCAGCAAGGCAAGCAGATTGGTAAACAGCTGTGCAGATACTAGACAAGGAGTGTTCCATGCAGCACATTTCATACACTTACATTAAGGTGGCAATAAAATATTGACAACAATATAGCTGCTGAAAGGAAACTAGGATTCTTGTAAGGGGACTATATCCCAATAGCACATGGTAATTTATATGGTGATTAGAGCTGGGTGAAATTTTTCATGCTTTTTATTTTGGTAGAAAAATGCAGATTTGTGTTCCCTGAAACCATTTGTGAATTAGGGCCAATTTGGTGAATTGTTTCAGTTGCATAAAAAAGACATTTCAACTTTTCATTTCAGAAAGTTGTATTTATTTTAAAAATTGAGACAAAGGGCTTAAAACCATCAACAATAATTTTTTTTATTTTTTTTTTCATTTTCACCAGAAAAATAAAATAAATATAGTTTTAGATTGACCCAAACCAAAATTTATTTTATTTTGCAGTTCGGACCCCAAACCAAAAAAATTAGTTCTTTGTACAGTTCTAATTGTGATAGCTGCATTAGTTGGGAACTTACACCAGGGAAAAGGCAGCTGGATAGCAGAAGTGTAATTCCTGTCTCAGATGTGCAGCGTTAGCCTCTGTAGCACAACGCAGTCATCAGTGCCACTGAGCATTAGGGGGTAAAATAACCTATATGTTAATCTTACACTATTTTCTCCTTGGCTTATTTCTCAAGCTCCGTTGAAGATCTCAGTGTGACGTTTGGGGGGAGGGGTGTCAAGTTAGCTTAGCTCATTTTCACCAAAGGCTCCAAAGCACATTTCTCCAGGCACAGGCAGTCAAAAAAATCTGTATGTTAAATTAGGAAATTATAATCAGGATGAGATCAAACATATAAAGGTAAAGGGGAGTTAACTGCTTCTGGTATAACAGGTTTTCCTGCAAGTTCTTTTACTCGTAAGAAAATATTCACTTTGGAAATATTTGTTTTTGTAAAGTAGAATAAGGGATTTATACTGGAAATTTAAAAACCTGGTGAAACAGACCAGGGCCCAGTCTCCTTCCAGCTAGATCCATCCCCCTAATCTATGAATTTGCACATTTAGGCCACCAAAAAGCCATAATTCAGAGAATACACTGGGGTGAGTTCTTGGCCACATTAAACTCAATACCAAAACTACTAGCTTCCAATGCGGCCAGAATTTCATAGTGTTTTGTGTATCACATAGTCCTGTATTATAATAATGACTTTACACTCTAAAGTATTTAAAGTTCCTCGGGAGATTATAATAAGTTAAATTTCCAGGGCCCAGCTCAGCCTTCCTTGTACCAGTGCAAAAGGCAAAAGCAAGCTTTGTTCAGGGGTTTGAGAAACCTGCACTCCTGGTGTGCAAAGCTGAATTCTACCCCTTTGCAAAATATACCACTTCCAGTAAGGAGCGGATTCAGAATTTTCCTAAAGAGGGGGCCCAGAGCTCTCCCTCCCCTGTACCTAACCTTAAGCTCTCTCTGTCCTTTACTCAGCCTCACATTCTTCCCCCCACATTGCCCACAGCCACTCCAAGCTCTCTTACATGCACCCAGCCCCGCAGTCTTATCCAGAGAAGTGGTCAGGATGAAGAGAACCATCCCCACCATCTGAGAGCCCCAGACTCCATCCTCTTTTTGCATCTGCACTTCCCCAAGAAGCACCAAAAGCCCGGATCCAATCCTACTACCCTCCTGGGAACTCAGGGTTCCTGGTGCCCCCCTGCTATGCTTATTCCTGGGGCTTCCTTGTACCTTTGGGGGGAGGGATAGCTCAGTGGGTTGAGCATTGGCTTGCTAAACCCAGGGTTATAAATTCAATCCTTGAGGGGGCCATTTAGGGATCTGGGGCAAAAATCTGTCAGGAGGTTGGACTTGAGGTCCCTTCTAACCCTGATATTCTATGATTCACAGGTGCCGGAAGGACTGCAAGGGGAGGGGCAAGCACATGCACAGGATCACAATGCCCTTCAAATTTGGCCTGGCAACCACTCCACCGGAATGCAAATGGAGTTTTGACCTGGTGCACATGGTTACAGCACCACTCAAATTTGACCCAGCTGCCCTCATGACAGCTAGCTGGCCAAACTTCTAGCTCCAGTAAGGTAAATTTAGTATTTGGAGGGGATGATATGATGAGACTGCCTACAATGTTATATAGCCAATCTGTGACTCCTAGCAGCAAATATCTCCAATGCTAGTGAGGGAGAGAGCTCTGAATTACTACAGAGAATTCCTTCCCAGGTGTCTGGATAATGGGTCTTGCCCACATGCTCAGGGTCTAATTGATCACCATATTTGGGGTCAGGAAGGAATTTTCTGTTGGATCATATTGGCAGAGACCCCAGGGGGTTTTCACCTTCCTCTGCAGCATGGGACATGGGTCACTTGCAGGTTTGAACTAGTGTAAATTGTGGATTTTCTGTAACTTGAAATCTTTAAATCATTGAGGACTTCAATAACTCAGCCAGAGATTCTGGGTCTTTTACAGGAGTGGGTGGGTGAGGTTCTGTGGCCTGCAATGTGCAGGAGATCAGACTAGGTGATCACAATGGTCTCTTCTGACCTTAAAGTCTATGAGTAAATTTACTTTTACATTCACATGAATATTATCAGGAGATATTTTTTAATATTCATCCTGCTCTACTAACAATGTGCATACCATTGTGATTTCATAAAGGGAGCACTGGGAGGTCTATTATGTAGAAATAGGCTTTAGATGGAAAATTAAAATTCATATCCAGATTTCTAACCCCTCAATGTTTGGGAGGATGTTTGAATCCAAGGTTTTCCTTCTGCCTATTAGAAAGGGAAAGGTTATCTGCAAAATTTCTATATAGATCCAGGTCTGGATTTTGATTATTCTCAACATTTGGGGGCTTTCAGTCAAACACATCTCAAGTTACAGGTGGGTTATTTAAATTTAGCTATGCTTTCTGCTAGGTCAGTGTTTCTCAAACTGGGGCTGCCGCTTATGTAGGGAAAGCCCCTGGCGGGCTGGGCCGGTTTGTTTACCTGCCCCGTCCGCAGGTCTGTCCGATCGCGGCTCCCACTGGCCGTGGTTCGCTGCTGCAGGCCAATGGGAACTGCTGGAAGCAGCACGGGCTGAGGGACGTACTAGCTGCCATTTCCAGCAGCTCCCATTGGCCTGCAGCGGCAAACTGCGGCCAGTGGGAGCCGCGATAGGCCGGACCTGCAGATGGGGATGGTAAACAAACCAGCCTGGCCCGCCCGGGGCTTTCCCTACACAAGCGGCGGCCCCAGTTTGAGAAACACTGTGCTAAGTACATAAGTGGACCTTATGTTATATCAGTTTGAATTAGATTGGTCATATTCAGAATGCATTCAGGAATAGGATAGATCCATTCAGCTTTGCAGTCCAATATCCTGCTGCACAAACTGCATGTAAGTCACCAATTCAAAGAATTTCAGAGCCACTTAATAAACATTTTAATTAAGAGGGCACTGTTTTTGCAATACAAGCCCCCTGCTGAGATTCAGGATCTCCTGCCATATTGCTCAAAGTGAGTATCTCTCAGTACTGATACTTTGTTTACAAATAGAAAGTTAAAGTGAGATACATTTTTCGGGTAGTAATATCTATTTTATGGAAAAGTGAAGCATTCACATAGTTTCTTTGTCCAGTATCATATCCTTGAACTACAACTGAGTAGATTGTGTTTTGATCTGCTATTCATGTTCCCAGGCACCAACTCCCTAGAAGGAATCTTATACATACAACCACCTTTTATTATGGCTAACATTCTGCATCACAGGAGCCTGCTCCCCAGCACTGAGAAGCATAAATACTCTAGGGGGAATTCTGCACCAAAAAATTAAAAATTCTGCAAAATTTTATTTGTCAAAACACCACTACATAATCATGCCAGTTTCAAATATTTTAGTAATTTATTTCAAAATATCTGTCAGCAAGTATGTCTGTAACAATACAGACACACACAAAAAATTCCCCCAGGAGCAGAGAGTTAAAGAAACCCCTATGACAACCCAGTTCCTCTTTTTCTGCCCCCTACCCACCTAGAGCCCAGCTGGGGGGAGGTGGGACAGACACTCACACCCTCTTACCCCAGAGGCCAGCTGTGGGGCCCCCTGTCGCAGACACTCACACCCTCCTCCCCCTCCCCCCGAGCCCAGGGATCCAGAGGGAGAAACAGCCTGACACTGGGTACTGGGCTTGCAAGGAGTTTCTTGCATGCCGCTGCCTCCTTCCTTCAGGGCGTGCTGGGAACTGCAGCTGCTGGGAACCCTCCGGTTCCCTCCCGCTGGCCTTGTCTTCTATTTGTGAGCTGGGTTCTGCCAGGTCCAGCAGCCCCTAGTGGTGGCCAATATTTCTGCAGCCCATTTCTGTGGGGGGAAAAAGGAAATTCTGCGCACACAGCATTAATTTCTGCAAAATTCTGCATTTCGCAGTGGCACAGAATTCCCCCAGGAGTACATAAAGGAGCATGTTTAGGGAGCTATCATCACAAACATGTAACTGTGAAAAGTAGTTGTACTGTAATACTTTGACTCAGATCACATACGCAGGGCTAGGCACATCATCCTAACAAAGAGTTTAGTAATGCCAGGTGTTGGGGGCCCAGCAACTTGTGGATTGGATCCTCAATGTGTCTGGGGAAGAATTAAAACATACAGGTTGAATTTTCTGTAAAAGAGACCAAAAGGCTGCACACAGTTGTTGCACTTACATGTTGTGTTTAATTACCATGGCTCATTGAATTGATCAGATGACTGTGCAAGTCTATAATAGATTTTCATTTACATATGGAAAAGATACAATAGAAGAATCATCATCATTTTGCAAAGTCAAGCACTTGCCAGTTAGGAAAAGCCAGAATTATGGATTGTCCGTTCAACCTCAGTTCTGCCCCTTTGTGCCGATTTATTATGAAACAAGTTTTAATTGTCATCATATCCTTACCCCAGGATTTATTCAAAGCACAGAATGCTGTGGCATTGAATGCTTATAAAATAGACCTTCAGATAGTCATTTTCTGGTTAATATATTTGGTTAATTTACCCTATAACCTGTGGCCACTTTAGTGAATTGTATGTTTCAATACCAGCAAAACCCACACAAGAACTTTTTTTTTTTTCAAACAGCGCTGGCAGCAGAGTTTAATAATGATTCCTAATGGAATGCATGTTGCAGTTTTTGATAATGCACTTCATCACAAACTAATAACCTCATTAACACTTGAAAGTGGAATAAAGCAGCAGCCTATTCCAAAGTCTTAAATCCTGAAAGGCTGGTGAAGGTCAGATATTTTACAAAAGACATCCCTTCCATTCATTATCACTACAAATATAGTTTCAGATATTGACTCAGAGGCTCTGATTGGTTCTCTGGGAATGATCATTTCTCATCCATAACAGCAACAGCAGGAGAGGAGAAATGGATTTTTGAGTGACATCCCCCTATTAGGAGTCCATATATGTTAAACTCAGTTCATACTGTTATCTCTATTAATGAGTTTGCTTCTCTCCTGCTTTTGATCTGTGCCAGACACCCCATTGCCTAGCGTAAGAAGCAATACTGGTTTTATTGCACTCAAGTCTATCTGTAATGCATTTGATATCATTTCTTTACTGCTACATCTCCACATCTTACAGGTTTATGGAGACCACTTTTACCTCTAAAAATAGACTTCATAGCACAGAATGCTCAGAGCAAGGTTGAAAGATCATATTGATCTTTTAATCACTTCTCTGAACACTGATTTAGTTAAATCTAACAGAAAAGTACAATTAGCCTGATTTTCATACTAGCTCCAGCAGCTCCCATTGATTTCCGTGAGAGTTGGGAGTGCCCACACCTCTGAAAATCAGGGTATTTAATTATTTATCATTTACACATCCAGGGCAAGATAAATCCCCACTAGTATGGGGTGGAGGGCGGGGAGGCAAGCAGCTATTCTGTGTGTTCTAGCTGTGCTTATGGGGGAATTCACCTCAGGGAAGGCAGTTTCAAAATCCAACTGCAGCTCCACACATTGGCTGATGTTCTCCAGGTGTTGGGCTGAATCAACACATCTTGTGCTACTATAACAGCCACAGCTGACTGAAGTTGCTTATGCACAGTTTGTAGCCAGTAAGATTCACTGGCCATGCTCCACCACTCCCCTGGTTCACTGTGTGGAGAAATGCCATTCGCCTGGAGTTGGCTTCTGTGGAACTGGGCTTCACAGTATGCAAGGGGCTGCAAGGGACTATCTGTATGTTGTCTCCACAGCCTGTTTCCACACAGCGTAGAATGAAACTGTGGTGGCTCTGCTATATTTGCCTCTTTTGGTGCCTTGGTGGAAGAAGCAGCATTTCACCCAAAGTGCATATTGGGAGTTGGAGATAAAAATGATAGCCTGATCCAACGAGGTGCCCTACTGCTCCAGTGGGTGATGAGTGTTCAGCACCTTGCAAGATCAACCCCTCAGTCTGTGTTGATAATTATGATCCAATAAAGCAGACATAATTTAATTCAACCTCCCCGCCTTGGGAGCCTCTGTGTAGAAAAATAATTGGTCCAGGGAGGTGGGCCAGCAGTTGAGATACAATCAAAGATGATGGCCCTCAATTGCCATAGCTTCTCCATGATGGTCCTTCAACAAGGTCTCAAGAATCTTTGCTAAGCGGGGCACCTGTCTAGGATGCATGACCATAACATGCCTGGAGCAAGTCTAGAGAGGTGCTGAGCACAGAGTACAAAATGGGGTTCCTAAAACAAAATGGAATTTTCAAAACATTTCCTACTGTCATACATATCTTAAGATGGGATGTAACAGTTTTGCAAAAAGTGCACTCTTCCAAATGAAGTGTACAGAAAGGCAAAAATTGCCACATAAAAAATAAAAGAAAGTATTTCACTAGAACAAAGTAGTACTTTATAAGATTACATTACTTATCTGCTGGGACGTATTTTTCCTATAAAAACTCTTTCAGATGTAATTCAAATTGTAAAACTGAAAAGTTCTTCCAAAATCAAGGCAATTCTGGAGAGGGTTGTCCTCTTTTACTCATTGCTATCTGATCTGAAACATGCACATGGAGACAATGTAGTCTCAAAGTACTGTGTAAATGGCATAACATTGTATGTGCACTGAAACAATTGTGTAGCAATGCTAGTGAAGAACAGATGCTGTGTGTTCATCTTAGTGGTGGGTAAATTTTAGTGTTGGGTGAAAACATGTTAATATATATTCAGGCTGTTAAGTGTCTCCTAGTGAAAGGTGCTATAAAAATGTAACAGATTGCTATTGTACGGATGTGCCATTCCTGAAGGGGATAAGTAAAAAGAGAAAATACATTAGGATCTAAAAATATTTATCAGTTGGAATGAAGGCTAGTTCAGCATGTGGCTGTCAGAGGCAGCTATGGGTAACTTAGAGCAGCAGCTATTTGTCTTCCTTTGTTTTAAAGGGCCAGCTCCCAGAAGTGCATTCTGGGAAAGGCCTAACCCTATAAAAGGATGAATCACAACTGGAATGTTCTGCAGTGGCCAGGCAGATACAGGGAAGCTAGTTTGTAGAAAAGTGCCTACATTCTCACTTTTAGGAAGGCCTGGGGTGCAGATGGAAGATCTGCTGAGGTTTTCATATTGCGTGTTTTGAGACATCTACTTCCGTTTGTTTTCCTAGGATATATTATATGATAATCTGTTTGTTTGTTTTTTGGGATAGCTGTTGCTTCCTGCGTGTTACGCCGACTACCACCATGGAACTGGGTTCCATAGGGATGCAGGGGTTTGCCTGTACTCTGCTTGCTATAGGATTGGGGCCTTAGTTTATAAATCCTGTTGCTAAAGTAAAGGCCCCACTTCTCTTTCTATTGATATCCAATAAGGCTTTGACTTCTGTCAGAACAAGAATCCAGAAGTTCTGCATCTAGATTGCAATATGTAAAAGGAGCCTGAGAGAGTCTGCACCAACTCCCACTGAAATTCCCACTAGGTGCCTCACTCCTTTGGCCTCCTTTGAGAATCCCACCTGCAACACTTTAAACTCCTCTGAAAACTTATCTGACAGGGCTGTTTATTCAAAATTGTTTCATTTAATTGTCCCCAATTTTAGCATGTTAAATAAGGACACTGGGGATGTTCTGTGTTTGTACAATACCTAGCGCAATGGGATCTTAGTCCACGATGAGGGGTCCTAGGTGCTAAAGTAATACAAATAAATAATAATGATCTCACTCTGAGGTGTGTGCACATTAAATCCATTCATGAACATGGGACTTCAGGGGATGTATCTCAATGGGACTATGACCTCTTATTTTGAGTACCAACCAATAACAACTGTCAGTGTTACGGATTGTCCACAAGGAGCCAGGAAATGGGTGAAGTGGTTAATGTTTGGAGATAATGACTAGAACTGGGTGGAGTTTTTCGGACATAGTTTATTCACTGCAAAATGCAGCTTCGGTCGACTCTAAACTTTTTATGAATTTGACATGAATGCCCTGAATAGTTTCAGGCAAATAAAAATGGGCTAAATTCACAAAATTGCCAGAGGAGGAAGTGCCCCACATATAATTTATATCCTAGTGGGAAGATCACTCACCTGGAAAGGGGGAGACCTAGTGCAGTTCCACGTCTAGAGTCGGGATTTGAACCTCAGTCTGCTCTATCCCAGGCAAAAACTCTCACCAGCAGGCGATAGGCTATTCTGGGGTGGGTCTATCTCTTCAGTTGAAGGAGGGGTATGAATTTTGTATACATTAATTATCAGTTGGAACAGGGACCTGAAGTTGGCTGTCCCTCACCTCACCTTCCCAGGTAAGCACCCTACCAGTAGGCTACAGAGTCATTCTCACACTCTGATTCAAATATTTTATACAAAGTGGAACAGCTTCAGCGTAACAGACAGGGAGACTCACTCCAAAATAACCTCTAGCCTGGATGTGGAGACACAGGTTTGAATAGTCTCCTCCTCTAAACTAATACCCCATCCCCCAACATCACATGGAGTAAAGGCCCACATCCAGCTAGGTATATACATTTTCTCACTGCCCCTTTTCTTTGTAAATCTCCACACATCCTTCATATTTATTTTTTCCTTACTCCTTGTCTTCTATATTTTATACAGTAGACAAGATACAAACCATCGATCAATTTAGAAGATTCAAATTCTCACTGGTGATGACTCATGTGGAAATATTTCCTTATCAATTTTTCAGGCACCGTTGCATATTTGCCCTATAAAACTGATAATTTCAGCTTTTTAAAATGTATTTATACATATACTTCTGATCATCTCTTTCTGTACTGGAACAAATAATAAAATTGCCTGTCATAAATATTTAGATTTGTTTCATATTTGGCATGGAAGCAATGCCAATATTTATCTCCATTAATATTTTAAGACACTATCCCTCCACCATCCAGTTCTGGATCATCAAGTAAAAAAGCACAGCCCCAAATAATATAACTAAGTAAATGTCAAAATACAAAACCTAAGCTTAGGGTATCTTAAAACAAATATTAATATTTACCCTAAGATTATAGGTATTTTGAAGCTATTGGAACAGCTATAGTTGTGATTTAAAGTTCTACAAAAAACTAGCTTGGTGCAGTTTTTTTTAAAACTTTGGATCTCTTTGCAATCTAATCTATTGCATCACAACATGAGTTACACAGCTTCAGAAGCCAATACACTACTTTGTGGATAAGACCTTTATAGGCAATATGGAGATAGAGTTGATTACTTCAAATATAGCTTCGGAGAGCCTTACGTTGTAGCAAAATTAAGACTTTGTTAGATTGTCTATTGAAAGTAGATTTCTCTAGGGTTCCAAAGGCTTGGGGGTGCAACCTTATTAGCAAGTATTTAAGTTCATTCATCTTAACCCTTTGAAAATGATGGATCTTTATAGATCTCCTCCTAAGCATTCTTTGGGCTAGAAGTCTGAAGAGTGCCAGAGTTATTTGAGCATAAGCTTTCATGGGCTAAAATCAGATGAAGTGGGTTTTAGCCCATGAAAGGTTATGCTCAAATAAATTTGTGAGTCTCTAAGGTGCCACAAGTACTCCTCGTTCTTTTTGCTGATACAGACTAACATGGCTACCACTCAGAGTTATTTGAAAGTCAATCAAGCAATTATATGTGAATGAGGTCATTCTTCTCATCTTGGGGTAAAGCTAGATAACATTTATCATGCCTATTTTAGTTAAAATACAGTGCAAGCCAGTAAATCTGTCTCCCCAGCCTGGATGAACTTGTGATACCATAAGCCTGATGTAGTTCTCTGTGTCAATGCCTTTATATAAAAAGTCTCCATTTTTGCCACAAGATGGCATAGTGAATACAAATGATAGCACTCAGCAACTGCGATGTGAGCTGAGACACACACATGGACAGTCTGAGATCACTTGCCATGTTTCACAAAGAAGACTGGCAAATGTCCAGCTACTGACCATTTAGAGACGTGAAATAGATGCATTGTTTACACAGATGTACTGAGGAAAAAAATAGCAAATGGAAATTTAAAATAAAACTTGGGGAGACATAGGAAGACAGAGACCTGGAAACACTGAATTGACTGACTGCTTACAAATTACTGTAGAATAGCCATTCCTATGACGAGTGAACACTCTCCAAATGGAAAGATATCAGGCCTAATCCCGGTCTCACTGAAGTCAGTAAGAGATTTGACATTGCTATCAGTGTCAGCAGGATCTGGCTCACAATATGAAATCAACCGGTAAATGAAAGAAATCTCACATTTGTGATTTCACAGCACACAAAAAGAGAATTTACCCTTTATAGAAAAAATAAAGCTTAACAAAGAGATTAATGAACTGGCTCAAAGGCAGAAATAATGAACAGTTACTCTTTGCTTGTTGAATACTGCCCATCTGCATAATGTTGGTGGGTAAACAAGTGTTAAAAGAAAACTATACCTTATGTATAATTTCATTTACTATTAGTAGAAGCAATACTGTTGAAGGGGCGCATGTGTCCTTACAATCTAAATAGAACGGCCATAATGGGTCAGACCAAAGGTCCATCTAGCCCAGTATCCTATCTTCCAACTGTGGCCAGTGCCAGGTGCCCCAGAGGGAATGAACAGAACAGGTAATCATCAAGTGATCCTTCCCTTGCTGCCCATTCCCAGCTTCTAGCAAACAGAGGCTAGGGACACCATCCCTGCCCATGCTCGCTAATAGTCACTGATGGACCTATTCTCCATGAATTTATCTAGTTCTTTTTTGTCACAGACTATTATGAAACTAGGATCCTGTCTTGATGGGCAAAAGGGGCATTCTTAAACCATTTTAGCTCAATGGGGTCAACTTAGGAGGAAAGCCCTGCTGGTGCTCACTGACAGTCTGCCTACCCTGAGGAAAAGGTGTAGCATTAGCTCACCTTGGCTGACCCACCTGGGTTACAACAGTAGCGCACACATGAAGTAAGTCCACTGATATCAATGAGTCTACTGATGTAAGGTCTACTCACCTACCACAAAGATTTGTAAGATCTTAAAACGGACATAAGGAAATACTTCTTCACACAACGCACATCCAACCTGTGGAACTCATTTCCAGGGATGTTGTGAAGGCCAAAAATATAACTGGGTTGCATAAAATCATGGAGGATTGCTCCAGCAATGACAATTAGCCAAGATGATCAGGGACGCAACCCCATGCTCTGGGTGTCCCTAAATCTTGGACTGCCAGAAGCTGGGACTGGACAACAGGGGATGGATCACTCAACAATTGCCCTGTTCTGTTCCTTCTCTCTGAAGCAACTGGCACTGGGCTAGATGGACCTTTGGTCTGACCCAGTATGGCTATTCTTATGTTCCTATCTGGCCCTGTTTTAATTGCTAATAAATTAGCCTGTCTTGGTGGCTCTGTTACTCCTATCTGCAGTTATTTGTAGATAATACAGTGGCACTCTGAGACTGATCCAATATCCGCTGGAGAAAATGGAGATATTCCCATTGACCAGTGAGGGCTGGATTTGTTGGCGATCCCTCGAGGTCGAGGATGATCTCAGTCACCAAAGGACCCATGAAAAATAAAACCTGTGAACGAGGAGTCCGATCCTTGAGCCACACGCTCGTTGGCAGACATTGCAGGTGGTGTTGGAAAACAGGGTTGGGCCGCGATTGGTGTGTGACAGTTGTCTTTCCTTTCTTTTCTGGCATTTTTCTGCGACCAGGGCAAGGCGATTTTCCTCAAAAGTAAAAGTTCCCTCTCTGAAAAGTCTTTGCCAGTTATCCCTGTCCTGGGATGCTGTCCCCCAGTGTGTGGTGTTGATGCCAAGTCTCTTGATGTTTATCTTGAGGGTGTCTTTAAAGTGTTTCTTTTGGCCTCCCCATTTCCTTTCTCCTTTGGTGAGCTGGGCATACAGCAGTTGTTTTGGTAAGCATATATCAGGCATGCGCACACAGTGCCCGCTCCACCTCAGCTGGTGATGGATAATGAGGGCCTCAGCACTGAAAATGTTGGCCTCTGTGAGGACACAGACATTAGTGCGATGATCCTCCCACTTTATGTTGAGGATCTTCCGAAGAAAGTGCTGGTGTTCCAGGTTTTTCAGGTGTTTTCTATAAATCACTCAAATCTGACAGCCATAGAGGAGATTTGGGATTGCCACTGTATTATAAACTAAAAGTGTTCTGATTCTGTGGTTGTTGAACACCCAGTGAGACAGCCTGCCAAAGGCAAGGTGGGCATAGCAAATTCTGTGCTGGATCTCGACGCCTATGTCTGCCCTTTGTGAGGGATGACTGCCAAGATAAGCAAAGTATTTTACATTTTCCAGTTCTTCTTTGTCAATGTAGATCTTCCTTGCTGGGTCTGATGATTGACTGGGGACAGGCTGGTGGAGAACTTTTGTTTTGCCAATGTTCAGAGTTAGCCATAGGCTTTTGTAAGCTTCAGAAAAGCAATTAAGGGCTGTTTGTATATCCTCCTTTGAGTGTGCAACTACAGCACAATCATCTGCATACTGGAGTTCAGTTATTGTTGCCGATATTACTTTAGTTCTGGCACGGAAATGAGAAAGGATGAAGAGGTTGCCGTCAATTCGATATTGGATGCCAATGCCCTGTGGTAGATGGTCTTGGGTTTATGTTTTCATAGCTGCTAAGAAAACAGAGAAAAGGGTGGGTGCCAATACACAGCCTTGTTTTACGCCAGTTCAGATGACAGAGGGCTCAGAGGTAGAGCCACTGCACAGGATAGAGGCAGTCATCTGGTCGCGGAGGAGTTTTACAATGGTAATAAATTTGCTATGCAGCCAAACTTTGACATGAGTTTCCACAGAGCCTCATGGTTGAGAGTTGAAGGCTTTGGTCAGATCAGTAAAAGCCATATATAGCTCCTGGTGTTGTTCTTGACATTTTTCCTGGATCTCCCTGGCTGCAAAAATCATGTCAGTTGTGCCTCGTGATAGTCCTAAGCTGCGATGGGACTCTGGAAGTACTTTCTCTGCAAGAGGGAGCAGGCGATTCAGTAATATTCTAGTAAGAATCTTTCCAGCGATGGAGAGGAGGGCAATGCCTCGATAGTTGCCACAGTCGGCCCTCTCTCCCTTTTTGAAGGGAGGGCTGGATTAGACCCTCTATGAAGGTATGAAATGGGAATTCTAATGAATATCATTTAAATCATAGGATACTTGTATAACCCAATACTATTTATAGTATGAGTTATAAACTGAACAGGACACTATTATTGTTTTTAGACAGATACTTTTTTGAAAACATGAAGTGACACAAAAATAAATTTTTGTAATGATTTTCTTGTAGGGATATTCCAGTACAGTTGAAATAAGGTTCTGCAGAAATTATGCTAAAACCCTGTAGAATTTAATTGAATATGCTGGTCTTTCTTCAGTTTTTTTTAAACAGACTATTTAATTCTAATGCAGGTTCTAAATGTCTACGACTGGTCCAATAAACTGTTTTCTATTAAATTCTATAGGACTTTTTTTATAGGGAAAAGACTGAATGAAATCAGAGGGGGATTTCTTTACATTATCTATGTACCTGAAAATGTCAGAACCATTTTTATTAATAAACATTTATATGGCACTGTAAGTTCACACAGTGCTTTACAAACATAGATAAGACACGTTCCCTTTCCTGAACAAACATAAATCACCACTTGACTCCATTTGTTTCTAATATCCAAGGCAATGTTGATAATTGATATCCAACATGTACTCAGAGACCTTTTGAAGCTCAGATGGGGGTGATGTAAATCAATTTTAGAAGTAGTGCTCTTGGAAGCCACCTCATATTCAAACATAGTCATTTGCTCTAAATCTCATAATAATGACAACTGCTTTCCTATGCAGTGCTGCATTCCATCATGCATTGGAAAATGTTCTTTTTCTCAAAATAAGTTAATTTGTTAATACTGAATACTGCCAAATTCTTTATTCCTTCTATGGTGCTGAAAACATTAACTCCACACCAGTCTCACCTTATAGATATTATGTTGCCTTATGTAATCAGCATAAGTAGCTTCATTTATGAAGTGGTTCTCAAACTTTTGTACTGATGACCCCTTTCAAATAGCAAGTCCCTGAGTGCGACCCCCTTTTTAAATTAAAAACACTTTTTAATATATTTAACACCATTATAAATGCTGGAGGCAAAACGGGGTTTAGGGTGGAGGCTGACAGCTCGCGACCCCCACATGTAGTAACCTCATGACCCTCTAAGGGGTCTCAACCCCCAGTTTGAGAACCCATGATTTATGAAGTTCACACTGCAAGTCAGCATTAAAGCACCAAAGCTTTTCTATTGAAAGGCAAGCCCATTCTTGGTTTGTTGGTTAGTTTAACCCCAATCCTGTAATTTGATCCTGGTACCGTTTGATTTCAATGGGGTTCCATGTGGGTGCCTTTAATTCACTATATGTCATGCATGATATTTCATAGAGTACTAGATCATCTCAATTAGATTTAACCAGGATGGCCTTAAGAAATAAATGTAAAAGACTTTATATAAAGAACTGTACTGTGGCATTTCATTTGGTATTCCTTGTGTTGTATTATGTCATGTCATGTCAAGGGCACCCATCACATATGGGCAAAGCACTAGTTTTAGCATGTGTGTATAAGTCTAAACAAATAAATAGATTTAGAGCACATTAAAGTTTCTATGCTCTAGTGAGACCCTCTAACTAGAGAACATGTATGGACAAAGTACTGCGGCAAGTTTCCCCACCCTGAGCAGAAAATTTGCCTTAACCATCCATTTGGGGGCGGGGGGGTCACTTTGCAGGGGCAAGAGGATAGTTCAGTCTCCATGAAACATTTAATCCACCACTTATTTGATGTGCTTGCCACCCAGGGTTGCTAACCCTCAAGGATTGTCCTGGAGCCTCCAGGAATTAAAGCTCTATCTTTAATTAAAGTTTATGTCATGTGATGAAACCTCCAGGAATATCTCCAACTGAAATTGGCAACCCTACTGCTACCAGTAAAACCTGCATATATGGCTGGTAGGGCACATTATTGTCTAGTAATCATAATGTCAAATAAATGTAGTAGAGGTGAAATACACAATACCAAACCTATGTTTCAGCAGCAGGAATCTTAAAACAGCTGTTGATACCTGAGATGTTGAGTACCTGTTGGTTGTGAATGCTTGAAGAAATAAATAGGGGCTTCATCATTAAGATGAAAAACTCTATAAGCCTAATACATTTGTTTTCAAGCATGAGGAGACAACCTATCAAGTGTGCATTCATATGAATTATAGTGATGAGTATTTTAAAGGACATTAAAACAAAACTAATTAAAGGGAGCATATATCTTTTAAAGATAAGTCTCAGACACAATGGAATAAACATTACTGGCAGGCCCCACAATTTAAATCAAAGACAGAATAAGTAACTTGCTATGCAATTGAAGTGATATATAATTCTAGTGTCATGGTAAAGAGAACAAATGTGATTATCTTTTTTAAAAAATATATATTATTGTGAATTGTAAAGATAAATTGGAAGGACCAACATGTATACCATCTTGCTCATACTCAACCAACCAACTGAGAAAGGAAATAATACAACATTATTAGTTATTGTGGCATTCCCTCGACTGTAAAGGAGATAAGAAATTCCATTGGCACCAGTGTTTTGTCCAGTGATTACCAGGAGCTTCTTCCACTTAGTTGTTTTCTAGATTTTCTTCTTCACTTGTCTTCTAGTCAATTGAACCCTCCACTCCCACAAAGAGAAACTTCATGCTTCTGTGCAAATATTTTCTGTCTCCCATGTGGAATCAACTGTTTGCTGTAATGCCCCACTAGTTGGCAACAATAATACCATTTTTCTCAACTGAACCAGAGTTTTAGGGAAATTATGCAAAGAAGAATTTCATTTGGAAACGCCAGATAATCACAACAGCAAGAAGGCAAAGTGATGTTCTTCCAGGCAGATAACTAAGGCAATCTGATAAAGTCTTCTATGCTATCTGATAGCAATTTGGAATTAACTAATGTGATCATGAGGAGAACTGAAGTTTCAGTTTGAAGAGGAAACTTCTTTACTATGTAGCCAGAGGGCTGCACAGACAAAAGCCCAATCTATTTACAGTTTGGACAATAACTCACACTTGAAGTTAATCAAGGGATTTCAACAGGTTTAAATGAATCTTTTTTCCTGGATAAAATGCATTCAGTATTATTTTGGATTATTGCTTGTGAGAGGAAGGTAACTAAATAAAGTCATGGAAGGCAATTTGAAAGAATGAAAAGCTCTATCAATAAGTTCTCTGTTCCGAACGAAAGCAAAATTAAGAAAAAAATTGAAATGGTTAGAAATTTGAAGAAAAAAAACTGCTTTTTATGGGCCTCATCCAACTCTCATTAAAATGAAAGGTTTCACTGATTTCAATGAAAGTTGGATCAGGCCCTACTGGAGTCTCTGTAAGACTTATTACTGTGAAAATATTTATACTGTCCATGAATTAATATGCAATAGATACAAATTACTTTTATATATTGACATTGCTGTGTTTAACCTTGTTGTCACTGTATATTTCCACACAGGAGTGGATGGGTGAGGTTCTGTGGCCTCCAATGTGCAAGAGGTCAGACTAGATGATTATGATGATCCCTTTGACCTTATAATCCATGAATCTATATTATTGGCTGTTGATTACATCAACTTGTATTTCAGCAGTTTATATATATTTCCAGACTTTGTATGCCATTCACTTTTTGACTGATAGTGATTTCTAATGCTTTATAGAAGTTCTGTACAAAGAGCACCTATAAATAGTTCTTTGTTGTTTGGATATTAATCTTCACTGGTTAGAGAACATGAGAAAAGACACTTTTATTCTCACAGTAGATGAAAAAACAAATGAAGGGATTGTCTACCCTCCTATCTATTCAATGGTATTACTGACTAATAATGAAAGGGAGCAGCATTAAATGACAATGAGCAGTAATCAATCCCAATCTGTTCCTAACTACAATTAATCAGGTTGCCATGTGCCATATACATTGATTGGTTTTAATTAGATGTTTCATTCATTCATTGTTCAAACTTCAAGGTATCTTTTTCCTAGTAATAATCAGAGTTAAGCAGGTACAATACTTAAAGTGCCAGATAGAAGATTAAGGACCTGATCCTTCACCATTGAAATCAATCACAAAACTCCTATTGATTTCAGTGGCTTTAGAATAAGATCTATCCTTCCATCTAACTGCTCCAAAAATCACCATTCTGTTTATACTTTACAAGATCCCGATCTGCAGAAAAATGTATTTTGTTTCATAAAATGGGTGAATATAACATGCACTTCATCTATCTGTCTGTTATTGTTTTATTTAACTCTCTCAACTTATACAAATTATAGTAAAAGAAAACTCATGCAGTGCTCTGGGTACCACAGGCAATTTTTAAAAAATATGCTAACAGAGGCCCATCAGTTTCCCGAGAACATTTTCAAATTTACAACATAACTATAACTGAAAATAATTGATAGCACACACAATCCCCAGAGCCCCACACCAAGACCTACCTAACACCATCTTTTTCATCTGCTCTGTCCCCCCTCATCCCTTCAATGTTGCCTTTCCCTTCACTTTTATGTCTATTAGTTTCCCCCTTCCTAACAAAACCCACCCCAGCAAAACAAAAAACCCTGTGGAATTAACATGGTATTTGCCGCTTACGGCCATCAAATTGTTCACTCTGCTTTTGTGTTCTACCCCTCCCGTCTACCTGTACCTTGACTATATAGATTTTACATGGAAGAGACTGTTTCCTACCCTGAGTTTGTATAGTGTCTAGCATAATGGGACCCCATTCTTTGTTGGCTGTTTGGCAATACCATAAGAAATATGGTCATTAATCATTGCAAGAAAGAACAGCACCCGTAAACTAGTGTGTAGAATTAAGTAGAAATATTAAAATTATGGACCTGATTGTCAGAGATAGTGAGTGCCCTCAGCTCTGTTAGTCATGGAAGCTGTGAGCCCTCAGCACCTCAAACTCAGGCTTAATCACTGTGCAGCATTTACTCCATTTGAAGAAAAGCAGAACCCACAGAGCTAAGCATAAAGCAATCCTCACAAAAAACAGTTTAGTGTGGCTTTGACATCACTGTTTAAGAAGTTTTGCAATCATTGTGAGGTGTAATTAGCCAAAGAATCTTTGCTGAATTTCCCCTTAAAAGTATCACAGGATTTAGTCGAAGGACATACATGGGGATTATCCAGGACAGATATACGGGGGTGGGGGGGGCTATTTAGGACAGAATCTGGCCACGCTGATGGCTTTTCTTTCTTGTGTTACCACCAACCATTGTATCACACATACGATACTTTTAGCAGTATCCCAAAAACCCAATTGTACAACCCAATAGGAAAGTCGAACCAAAAAAACTTCTGTATTTCTTTGTTATTCTAAGATTGATCTTTGACTATTTCATATATATTAAGTCACTCTCTCTATTGTTGGAACCAAGCTTTCATTTTAACCAACACTGAGAAGTTGGATTATTAGGTTAGGGTATATCAAAGAACAGTACCTGCCTACCACTGCTCAGAAAGGTCAATCAAACAGGAAACTTTTCAAGATCCTTTCTGAAAGGAAGGGAATGTAAAGAGAAGAAAATCTGACAGCATGCCCTCTTACAATTTATCTAGGAAAGAGGGAGTCACAGACATCAAGGCTACCACTCTCAGGAAAAATGACATTAAAAAAATGGAATTGCTTCCTCTGGAAATGTAGACGACAGAAAAACAGTTCTGAAAGGTGATAAATAAAGCTTCATGATCACATATTTTGTATTTAGCTGTATTTTGTACATAAGCTTGGCCAGGGTTTCTCTAACAACCCGTGATGTAGATGTGGTCAACTTCAGACTATGTCGCAGATCCTTGACTAATGCCCGTTGACTTACTTGAACGGTGGGCGACCATCTCTTCACCTGGCTGATGAAGCTGCTATCAAATGGCTGGACACACTGCGCATACATTGAGAGAGACTTACCCATATACAAAGGTGTGATGACTTTTCATGTTTTTATGTTTGTTTGTTTTTAACACACACACCCACACACACACACAACTTATGTGGACTAGATGTCTTTGGTTTGAACTGTGAAAGTGACAGAAGTTCAGGAAACATGTGAAATAGTCATCTTGGAAACTAACAAAAGTACTAAAGGGAAAGAAAGATGTAGCTGTGCTACAGACCTGGGGCATTTCCTAGCACTGGAAATTCATGTGCCATCTGAATATTGCCTTTCAAATCAGCTTATTCATGGAGCATGACATAACCTGATCATCATCAGAGCTAAATCCCCACAGCTCCCACTGATATTTCAATTGGAATTTGGGGGGCGGAATACTTCTAAAAATTGACATCAGTGGAGTCACGTGCATTAATTCTGGCTAAGGAGTTGGTCTTACTTTTTTTAAATAACCTCCAAACTTTTTCTGTGTCTGCACTATTTTTCAATCAAAAGGTAAGTCAGACCCAGAGCTCAACACATTCACTTTCTTCTACTCTGAGTTGAAGCCAAAAGGCAGGAGATTTTAAAAAGAGAGACCACATTAGCAACCGGTGCCTGGAAATTGACATAAATAAAATCTTTGTATTTAAAATGGGGCTCAAAAGCCATAAGAGAACCAAAGGACCCTTTCCAGAGACTTTAACAGTGAAGTTTAAAGGAACTACCCCGTTAAAATTGTCAGTCATTTCTCTAAGATGATAGGGTTTAAAAAAAAAAAAAAAAGCTGAAAGTACTAAGTGGTCATACTCTCTGCTGAGAGCTGCCATGGCCACTCAGAGTTCTGATGCACCAAGTGCGACTATATTATACTGTCTCATATGAAGTCAGAGATGAGAGAGTTTTTAGCAAACTTGTATCTGTGAATGCACATTTCAACTTAGTGCCCTTCATAACATCTTGTTTCAAACACTGGTCGTGAAAGATCCGAAAGCAAGGGACACAAAAGGAATGCCTGATGTTCTGATTTATTTTTTAAAGCACGTACAAGATATTTCTCTGCCCCTTTAAATAAAACAGAGCTAGAAAGAAAGGGTCCCTAAGACAGGAGAGGATAATCATGACAATTAAGACACATTTAAGTTTCTGAGTAGCTGTATGTTGAGTGGATTTGATTGTTCTTGTGGCTGACAATCTGAACAACAAAAGAACAGTTCTCTAAGACTGTGTCTGGATCAAAGACCAGATGATTCTCTAATTTATACTCAGTGTTTCTAGTGTCATATTTGTTTCATTAGAATTGGTTATTCAGCACCAAAAAACAGTTGAATAGCATTTGGCAACTCCAGTTTCATGACATGTGCAAAACATTGCATGTGAAAAAAAATGTAAACCATCATCAGCTAAACAGTGGGGACGTGGCTTGGTGAAAATTAAAAGACAAAGTTTTAAAATTTTAACAAGTCAGTTGCTTGAGAATTTTTATTCCATATTATCAGATATGAACAAAGATTTTTTAATTAAAAACATCACAACTTTTCCCAATTGAAATTTAAAATAAATGCATTTGAACCATTACATTTCACAAGACAGTCAACTACCATTCCCATTCTTAGCCCTAAAGTGCAGAATATAATGCAAACAAAATTAAATAGATGAAGTTGCTTCATCAGTGAGATAAGCAGAGCTATTTGACTAAAAGGAGGACACTGGTTCCAAAAGAAATGAGGTTTTAATTTATCTTTAATCTCCATTGGTAGGAAACTGCAGTCCTTAATGGTAAAGTCCTATTGATTTCAGAAGTAGCACGCTCAGGTTCAATTCAAAAAGGTTGTTTTTGTTTAAAGTCTCACTGATCCTTACTCAAGGAAAACTCCCAACAGAAATGGATAAGATAATAGGAAACCTGCTCTAATAGTTAGTGCTTAAAGAGGGGGCTTTTGCCTGAGCAATGACTGAAGTTCAAAGATCATATTAGTATTTTTCATGTTTCTTCTCTAACTCTATTCAAAGTCCTAAACTTGTCCCATGCTGTTCTCCTTATCTCTAGAGATGATGCTGTGTCATTATGGACCAATTTTTTAGAAGAGCTCAGCTCCACTTAGTCACCAAAATCAGTGACCACATTTTCAAAAGCTCTCAGTATACTGGGTGCAAAGTTCTTTAGACAGTCTGGCTATGAATGTCAGAATGTGAGCGACTGCATGTTAAAACTGTGGAAAAGCTGGCCATCATTTGTGTGTCTAAATGGAAGCTGAACTCCTTTGACAATCTGGCCCCAGTTGTGTGTACTGTGCCCTTGAACATCTGCCTTGATCCAGTATTTCCTAGTCACGTACAACTCCCATTGACTCCACTGGAAGTTTTGCCTGGCAGAATAAAGCACTGAATCTATGGTATAACCTCAGAAAACTGATGGAAACAAATCTGGTTTTGGTACATAGTAGTACCAAACCACTACCCTTCTAACTCAGTCATCCAGCAGTGATTACATTGCTGATAGTATAGAATTCATTTGAACAGAGAACAGTTGATGACAGCAAACTACTGACCTTGTTCTTTGACATTTTTATCCTACTGAAACCTATTTTGCGGCTGTATCAAGACTTTCATGAATCTGCATTCCCCAAAGGAGAAAAACACCACATTTTTTCAAGGTACAATTTATGCATGCAAAATGATTTTCAAATAATACTTTTAATATCAAATGTCCACGAGTTTTCTACTAGTTAATTACCTGGATATTCTATGTGCTATAAGGGCTACAGTGGGGGGCAAAAAAACCTAACTTGTTTCAAGAGAGCTTGATGAGTTTATGGAGAGGATAGTATGGTGAGGTTGCCTATGATGGCATATGGACCATCTGTGACTTCTATTTGCAAATATCTTTAATGGCCGGAGATGGGACAGGCTCTGAGTCATGACAGAGAATTCTTTCCTAGGTGTCCAGCTGGTGGGTCTTGCCCACATGCTCAGTGTCTAACTCAGGGCTGTCCTTACCCATACTCAGAGTATGCAGCTGAATAGGGCACCTTGTGCCCTGCGCAGGTGCATGCTGCTTCAGCCCCCGCTCCGGCTCTTCCCCAGGGCCCCCGCCCTGCTCCATCCCCGCCCCTTCGCCACCCCCGCCCCGCCTCTTCCTGCCCTTGCCCCAGCCCCGCCCCCACTCCCCTGAGCTCTGCAGCATGGCCGGGCCTGCACTCACTGGCGGTGCCAGTGAGTGCTGGGAGGTGGTTCCTCCCTGCCCCCCAAGCCAGCCCCCCCGCTCCCTCCCCACAGAGGCCTGAGGCCCCCCCCCACCACACACACACGGGCCCCAGAATAGCTAAGGATGGCCCTGGTCTAACTGAATACCATATTTAGGTCAGGAAGGAATTTTCTCTCAGTTCTAATTGGTAGAGACCATGGGGGTGGGGGTTCACCTTACTTTGCAGTGTGGGGCCTGGGTCACTTGCTAGTTTGAACTAGAGTAAGTGGTAGATTCTCTGTTACTTGAAGTCTTTAAGTGAAGATTTGAAGACTTCAGTAAAACTGCCAGAGGTTATGGGTAAGGTTCTGTGCCCTGAGATGTGCAGAAGGTCAGACTAGATGATCATGATAGCTCCTTCTAGATTTAAAGTCTATGAGTCAATGAATTTCCCTTATTTTAAGAAATATTTACAGTATACCCAAGATTTTTTAAAGTAGCTAGTGATTCGGGGTGTCTCAGGTTTTAGATGCCCAGTTGAGACTTTTTAATAGGGTCTGATTTCCATAGGTTGGAGTCTCAGCACTTTCATTATGGAGTCCCAAGTTGGGCACCCAAAGATTACTTTGACTTCAACAGAGCTGCAACGATTTATGGAAGCTGATGATTTAGTCTATCTAGGTACTTATGTAGCCCCAACACCACAGTATCTGAATGCATCATAAAAAAAAAAAGGAATTTGTCCTAATGCCCCTCTAAGGTAAATGTCACAGGGTGTTCTTTCCTTAGGGTGCCCCCTGCTGGCCTACTGTGGCACTGTAGGTACTCTCTGCCTCACTGAGGACATCAGGGGAAATGAAGTTCATTGAGGATTTATGTAGAGAACAATATCCCTCCTTAGGGATCTACTTTATTATCCAAACGCCAAGTGAAAATACAAGCAAATCTTCACTCCAGCATTTCAAAGCTGGGAGACAGAATCAGTCTTAGTTTCATCTGTTTCCACCTGGGTACACCACTACCCCCTCCAAGAAGGTTATTTTAGCTCGGGTCTCTTTCCTGGCATCAGGCTTCTTGCCACTGCCAGGGGATGAATCAATCAACTTCAGCTCTTTTGTGGGACAGCATATAATTCCTGACAGGGTGGACTTCCTTGTCTCTAGGAGCACATCTTCCATGTTTCTTGCTCTGGTGAACTCCTCTCCTCTGGAGTTTCCTATCTCTATGAATCACCTCAGCTGAGCTCTGTAACTCTTAATCAGGCTTATTAATTAATTAGTTGCCAACCAACCACCTAAGGATTTAATTATTTCCAGATGGGTCTGAGTTGGCTCATTCTGCCTTACAAGCATCTGTCAGAGGTAGGTTAGTCCCTGACTCTCCTTAAAGGGCCAGTCCCCATGACAAGGTCATTGTTATCTCCATTTTACAGATGGAGAACTGAGGCACAGAGAAATGATAGGACTTGCCCAGCTTCACAAAAGAAGTCTGTGGCAGAGCCACGCACTACATCTAGATATCCTGATTCCTCTTCCAGTCCTAGACTGAATCTACTTGCCTTCACCGAACATTGCAAAGCACATCCATGTACATGGGCTGCTTGGAAGGAGGGATTTAGAGAAAAAAAATCAGATTTGGTGGGGAGGAAGCAGAATTTAACGTTCTGGAACTAGTTTGTTTTTGGTAATTTTTGTCAGGTTGCTTAAAGCCTTGGGCAGGTGCTCTCCTTTTAGTCTTTGTATAACTTTAAATAAATAAAACATCTACAAGACCATCCCTGTTCTTAGAATATGGCCGGCTCTAGGGTAAATTCATTCCCATTAAATGAAAATCCACATTAGAGTGAAACAGATTTTCAGGTGTAGTATATATGCACATCCTGGTGCTTAAATTGTAAAATGAGCATGAGAAGTTGTTAATAATTACATTTTCTTTTTTGTTTGTTTGTAAGCAGAGCTAAAAAATTAAAACCACAGTCTTCTGTGCTATCTCTGCTGCACTCCGATGAACTGCAAACTTACATGAAAAAATACAGATTAAAAAAGCAATTTTTTCTGGTAAAATGTAAGTCTTTTCCTATTAAAGATATGACATGGTGCTAAAATGGATTAAAGGTTTCAATATAAACCCCTACATTTAAACTACTGTAAAAAATATGTCAATTTCACAGTATTTTTAACTCCCCCCCCCCCCCCTTTTAGTGCACTTTGAGAAACAATATACTTCATGCTTGTAAACTGCAGAACAATTTACTTTTTGTCAGTTAAGGTCATAACAAAAATCTACTTTGTTTAACAGCACATAAATCTAGGTTTTTTTTCCTGTTGTTCAATTTTCCAGGTAACCATTAGTTGGTAAGTAAAGGGACAATTAGATATTGCTGCTTATACCAATCCACAATTATAGTAGGCGCTGCAGCATAAATTAAAACTCAAGGGCCAGAGAGGCGCTTGCCATAAATTGGCATAGCTCCATTGAAATAGTTGGAGATACAAGGAGTACACCAGCCAAGAATCTGGGCCTCTAATATTTAAATGTCAATCAAAACATCGATGACGTAAGATTCTTTCCAAAATCTTAACAGTTTTACAGTGTATTTACTGTTCTAAGACTGTGCTTAAATAGTGTTTTTATTAAAGGTCGGACACATTGATTAAAACAGTTTTTCAGTGTTGCTGATGTAGCTGTGTCCTGTTTATTATTAATGGTTGAGCTACGTCCTATGTTACATTTACATTTAACCTTTCAAGAAAGGTAATTATTTATAGTTAACTCATACAACTTTGGATTAATAAACTAATGACAAATTAGCTTTTAAATCACAGGGAATTTCAGCTGCAATTCTTATCTGTTTCACACACATCGTTTATTATATTTTGGGAGACAAATGCATTTAACATTCTGACAAGTTCAATTTCCTCACTGCTTTATTACACAAATTGCTTATTACAAGGAAAAATGTCAAGTGTCAACTCTCCTAAACTATGAGCATGCCTTTGGAGCACACTCAGGAGGTGCTAGTGGGGCAGCCTGGTGGTTTGTTTTCTCATGCTAGCTTCAGTACTGAAATAGCTACTGGGAGGTGAGTGCATGAAGAAATGGAATGCCCAATATGTTGGATGCCATGTTGTCTAAGCTGTGTTGGTCTCAGGATATTAGAGGGACAAGGTGGGTGAGGTCATATCTTTTATTGGACAACTTCTGCTGGTGAGAGACACAAGCTTTTGAGCTACACAGAAGAGCTCGACAATTTCATCAAAAACCATGGAAATAATTATTTCCCTGATGACTACTTAGCCAAGCACAATTCTTACCTGGATTATTAGTTCTCTTACTGATTAATGTATTTCGTCTGACTGAGCAAGCTGTTGACGTTAAAGGGAGCTTATCAATAAATAGTTCCTTATACGGTACCTTGCAGAAGTCCCCATTTGCACATGGAAACATCTAGCAAGGTAATATGCACATTTTACGAATGGATTGCTACAAAGATTCAAAGAAATGCATACTATCACATACAATTTATGTTGGGAGCCTGTTTGTCTGGCAGTGAAGACCGAGCAATCAAAACAATCCCTATCATCTTTCTACCAAAATAACTGAGGATAGTTAATAAGGGCTGGCTCATCTAGTAATATTCATTGTGTTGCTCCTAATTTAGTCTAATATTTTTATTAGAGGATTGAGTATCATCACTGTGCACGTGTATCCTAGTTCAATGAGTGTGCATGTCCCATTCCAATAGCAACAGTAGGAGGGAATATGCAGTCAAGCGTAGCATGTGGGACATCATCTTTAGTAGACTTTAAAGTGTATGTCCAGTCATTTTCTATTAACAGGATATTGTGAAACATGCCAGTGCATTAACACTTGTCCCCTTTTGCTCTCCAAAGACCACATATGAAAGTCCTTTATCATACATTCCTACATAAAATATCTGTTGATATAAATATGATAATTGAACACACACACAGTCAGAAGAAAGACTAGTACTTATCCAGATTTTCCCAGGGAAGAAATCTAGAGGGTTTTTTTTATTTGCATTTGTTTTAAAGACAGTTCAATAGCACTTATATAATCAGCCCATTACCCCAACCAGAGACCAAGGGGTCTGATTAAAAGCATTTCAGTTATAAGAGCATCATATCCCACCTAGATTTTATTTTCATCTAAAGCTGTCCATAGTCAAAGAATTCTTCCCTGAGTACTGCCAAGTCACATTTGATTTAAGAAAGTATAGGAATGAAGATCAATTACAAGCAAACTGAAATGGAGGAGTTATTTAAAGAAGCATACAGCCAGGAGACAAAAGAAAATATCAATACTGGCCAGCATGAAGGCATGTTTTTTAAAAAATAAATGATTGATAAAGAGCTTTATTATTATTTTTATTACAGCAGCACCCACAGACCCCAATGAAGACTGGCGCATCATTGTGTTAGGGGATGTATAGACACAAAGTAAAAGACATAAAGACACAAAGTAAAAGTCCCTGCCCCAAACAGCTTACAGTCTAAGCCCCGAAATCAGGAAAGTACTTAATCGTGTGCTTAAGTCTCATTGAAGTCAATGAGCCTAAAGTAAAGCATGTGCTTCCCTGAACAGGGATGCTCTCCTGAACTGGATCTAAATAGATATCAAAAAGGGCTGGAGAGGGAAACGTTACCCAGCAAGTCAATGACAGAATTTGGAATAGAACGCAAGTCTCAGGGTCCTTATCCACTATGCCACAGCACCTCTCTTTAGTAGAGTCTTAATGGAATTGTGAGTTTGTTGATTCTTCTTCTTGACATGGACAAATTCTCAACATGATATTCTTGCACAAACCCCTACTCACATCTGAAGTCTCACTGACTTTTTGAACCATTCATAAGTGTCTCCGGAGCCTGTGGAATTACTGAGGTCTCAAGAGTAACCACCACTTGATTCACAAGTTACAGGCTAGTACAATGCATGCAAGTTGTAAAAGCACAAGAACATATATGGGGAAGATTTATACAGCCTAAAAGAACAACATTTTCCTTAATCGCTCCTGTAATATCCACAAGTGCATCTCCTTATTCATGAAGAGGAGCAGGTGCATGAAGCTACTCAACATGCAATTACCCAACCCACAAGCCCAAATATGGCTGTTCATGTCACAGTGAAACTTCTAACTTTGATATCCCTGCTGAGGCCTGCAGCTTCGTGTCACTTCAGAGTCAGACTATACAGCTAGGCAACGTTTACTTCTGAGTATGGAAAAAAAATCCTGCCCTCCTTGATTTAACTGTGGCTAATCTGTTGAATCAATTCTCTTTAGAGTAATGGAAATCTTTTAAAAGTGCTAAATTCAATTTTCCTCCCCCTCCCTCCCTCCCCCCAGTCATGGTTAAGTCATGCATTATCAAAAACAAGAATTGTTGCATAGTAAAACTGATGGAACTTTAATGATGAACCTAACATTCCCCCCCCCCCCCCCCCCCCACACACACACACACAAGCCAGCCTACCATACGGGAATCAATCTTCAGGCATGTCAAATTCAGTGGGATGGAAAGTAGTAATAAAATGCCTCCCTTGTCACTGAACTGTCTATCATTGCACAAAACAAATTTGGAAGTGATAAATGTCAAGCTGGTTAATAGTTGATATGGGTTTTTTGTCCTCTGCTCACATTCTGTAGAATTTTGACTAGATTATAATTCACTAAGCAGTCAAAAGGGATGAGACACAATACCCTGAATCACTATGTGCAGTGCAGACTTTTCTGTGAACCTACATAAAACTATGTATACAAGATGTCACTGGCAATGCCAGCCAGATGATGTAGCCCTATGACACGTCTACTCCAGCTGCCAAGCAGCTGATTAATTAACTCTGATGATGACACCAGGGGAGGCATTTGAATAGGTGAAATTTATATTAAAAAAACTATCAAGAGGTCCAGTGTTAAACAAGTACTGATTGCACATCAGTCTTCATGAGAGACACCTAAAGTGCTCATAAAATTGACTTTTAAGATCAAGTAAAAGTGATTGAAAGGTCCCTCACCAAGAACAAGTTTAAAAATAAAGTCATTTTCACAAAAAAAGCCTCTTATTACCTTTAACAGATGAAAATTAGTCATTAGTCTGGACATATCATGTTGTGCAATATGTTTCAAATGAGGACTGAAATGTTGTACCATCTGTGATACAATATAGAACTTCCCATCAACAATAGGTATTTGAATAAAGACATTTAAATGATGTAGATCAGTGGTCCCCAACCTTTTTTATCTGGTGGGTGCCAGACGACGAGCCACGGAGGACCGTGGCTAGGGTGACCAGATAGCAAATGTGAAAAATCGGGACAGGGGTGGGGGGTAATAGGAGCCTATATAAGAAAAAGACCCAAAAATCGGGACTGTCCCTATAAAATCAGGACATCTGGTCACCCTAACCGTGGCGTCGGACGAGCCTCCACCGAAATGCCGCCGATAAACAGCGTCATCCAGAGGCGTCGCCGCCGAATTTGGGCGGATGCTCATCCGCCGGCCAGTACCGCGTTGGGGACCCCTGATGTAGATGATAGTCTAAATCCCCTGATGGTGTAAATCAGTGCATCTCTGGTGCAGTCAGCATAGGTAAACTGGTGTAATTAGTGTTGTTTCATTGGCTTCAATGGAGTTTTATGAATTTACACCAGCTTACTAGCCTAAAACTGTATCCTTGATTTCTGTTTGAACAACATGGTCATCTCCCCAACTGTCTATTTCTCCATAGCCCTCCCTACTTCCGACTTATCCTGATCAACACCATATTGATCCCCAAGAAAGAACAACCCAGTTCCAATTCTCATAAAAGAAAAATCTGATTAAAAATTCCTATTCTAATTGGCTGATTCAATTCAACTTTAATTTTTATCTTTCTTTCGTGTAGATTTGTTTGGATAACCACTCAATAAAAATTGATCATTATTGTCAGAGTAAAAGACATGTACATATTGCATCCACAGTTTATAGCAACAACAACAAAAATCAGATATTTGGGTTGCTTTGGGTATGAGAACATGTACATTTTCAAAATTGCAGGGCCTGATCCAATGCCTATTGAAGTCAATAGGAGTTTTGCTATTTACTTCAGTGGGGAAAGGATTAGCCTCTAGTCATAGGTTCAGTGAAGTGGACAAATTATAAAGGAGGTACAAAATTCTTTATTCAAATACTCACACACAATCTCATTAAGTTTGTTGGACAGCGTATGTCAGTATCTACAGTGCAAAAGTCTGGCGGCAGATTTGTATTTTTGTGAGCAGTAATACAGTAAGTGCACACTGCTATTCAGCGGAGTTTCATTTTTATAATCAGTAGCTTAAATAGCATACAGAGTAAATATGAAGCTTTTTACACAATAACTTCAATCACTGGCCTTGTAACCTATATACAAATCTGGAAGCACCTTTTAAGAGGCTTTCAGTCTGAAGGTCAAAACCTCCTGGAACCTCACCATTCTTTGTGAGCATTTTACATATTAAATGACACATTGTATTCAAGGGATCTATTAGGAGTTTCTTCCTCTTTGGCCTTCATCCAACAAAGCATTTAAATGTGTGCTTATTTCAAGCTCCCACTGAAATTGGTGAGACTACTCATATGTTTAAAATTAAGCATGTGTCTAAATAGACTGGGGCCTTTATGAACTGGTAACTTGGTGCTCATTTCATAATCTAATGTAAATGTTATCCTGCCACTAGCTCCTAAGGATTTGTGAATATTAAGTGGAGTAGTGTATAAAGAATGACATTAAAAAGGGAAAAAAACATGCATAGCTTAATATCCTTCCAAGAAGAAGCTAACTGCCTCACTGGTTAGTCTTCCTGGACTGCTTTGTAGTATGTGCTAGGGAATTCAGCCTTCTAGGACTGTAATTTTTATTCTTAAAATTCATTATGGATGAAAATATTAGTGAATAGACATTAACTGCCTGATCAGCAGCTGCAAGTCGGACCATGACCTACCAGAATTTACACAAACAATGGTCAGATGCAAAATTGTACCATAATAATGGAAGGCAGATCAGAATGTCTGACCTTGTATGTCTTTTTTATAAAGCTGTGGGCTTTTTTCTGCCTTTATACAATTTAACCTAATCTACCTACTCATTCAGCAAGCCATGCCCTTGACTATATTTCTATTGTCTAATAGGTCTTTGTATCAATCCTATAACACTTCCTCATGTGAGTAGTCCCACTGAAGTCAATGGAATTTATTCACTCAATTAAGACTACTTGCATGGGTAAGGGTTAAAAAATTCATGCCTTTAATGTAAGAGCCAATATTATAATGAATGTGCCTTTTATATCCTGGTGAAGTGATAATGGATCATATATGATTGCCTTGTGATTGGCTAATCTGAGTCTGTAAGGATGTCAGCAGCATGCACTGTTCTAAAACATTCACTGATGGGATTACATATTAGATCTGAGAAGGATGCAAATTGTTTGGGTTTTCAAATAATATGATTTAGATGCAGCCGTCGAGCCCTATTCCTATGTATGTTCAAGACAACTAGTATCCATACATTAACTATTAGCGGTAAATATGCCCAATGGCCTGTGATGGGATGTTAGATGGGGTGGGAGCTGAGTTACTACAGAGAATTATTTCCTGGGTGTCTGGCTGGTGAGTCTTGCCCACATGCTCAGGGTTTAGCTGATCGCCATAGTTGGGGTCAGGAAGGAATTTTCCTCCAGGGCAGATTGGCAGAGGCCCTGGAGGTTTTTTGCCTTCCTCTGCAGCGTGGGGCCCGGGTCACTTGCTGGAGGATTCTCTGCACCTCAAGTCTTTAAACCATGATTTGAAGACTTCAATAGCTCAGACATAGGTTAGGGGTTTATTACAGGAGTGGGTGGGGGAGATTCTGTGGCCTGAGTTGTGAAGGAGGTCAGACCAGATGACCATAATGGTCCCTTCTGACCTTAAAGTCTATGACTCTATGACTATGTGTTTAGATTAAAAAGTTTAATTCTAAGCACAGAAAGAGATTATCCCTGTATCTTCACAGAGAGAACTTGATACATAAATAATCCACATACGGTAGCTAAAGCTGAGTGCTACAAGGTCAGAAAATGTACGTTGGGAAAAAGAAACTCATCAGGATGCATAGACTGCTGCTCCATGTAAGTTCCTAGAGTCTAGTTCAAGTAACTGGTCCGCACCTTTCATTTACTTACATTGTAACTAGAACTGGTGCTTGGATGCACTCTGAATGGAAAGGAGGGCTGGGAGGAAGACAAACACAAAAGCTCTCGCTTGAAAATTGAATAGAACTTGCATCATTCATTATAGATTGAGGCAGCCAATGGGTCTGTCTACATTAGATCTGGAGGTGTAATATGCAGCTTGGACAGATATACCAACGCTGCTCTGGCTGAGCTAAAGCACTAAAAATAGAAGTGTAGCCATGATTGCATGGGACGTGCCCCCCACGTACACAGCTCATGTCCTAGATGGGATTGTACATGGAGTGGTTATAGCCCATCCCGCTGCCTGTGCAGCCATACACTGCTACTTTGAGTATGGCAGGTCAGTCAGAGCTAGTGCGGGTATCTCTATCTGAGCTCGATTATAGCCATACCCACTAGTAATACGTCTCCTGGCGCCTCATTCATTTCCACATTGGAGGCTCTCTTCCTTGACCAAAATGCTTCCAGACTTGATTTGCCCTGAAACCCCTTTAAATTGGGCTTCTAAATGTCCAATAGTTTATTCAATAATGCCCTGATCCACCAAAGCACTTAAGCACATACATGTGCTTTAAACAACTTTAAACATGCTCAAAGTTACACGTTTAATTTTTTTGCTAGGTCAGGACTGTGGCTCTAAAAGGGATTTTGGACAAAAAAGAGTTTAACAATAATTTTTTTTTTTTTGCAAAATATTTGTGTTAAAATTTTGATTTTTCGTTGGATCAATTTTTAACGAAAAAAAATACAAATCCAAACAATTTATAGTTTAGTTTTCTTAGTTTTAACTCACCCCCTTTTCTTGCCTTTTCTCCTTTTTACCCTCTTTTTACATTGGAAGAGGGGGGGAAACAAAACAAGTTACAGAAAATCCAACATTTACACTAGTTTAAACCTGCAAGTGACCCATGCTGCAGAGGAAGGCAAAAAACCCCAAGGTCTCTGCCAATCTGACCCTGGGGAAAATTCCTTCCTGACCCCAAATATGGCAATCAGTTGGACCCTGAGCATGAGGGCAAAACCCACCAGCCAGACACCAGGGAAGAATTCTCTGTAGTAACTCAGAGCCCTCCCCATCTAGTGTCCCTTCACAGGCCATTGAGGATATTTGCTACTAACAGTTGCAGATCAGCTACATGCCATTGTAGACAGTTTCATCCTACCAACCCCTCCATAAACTTATCAAGCTCAGTCTTGAAGCCAGCTAGGTTTTTTGCCCCCACTACTCCCCTTGGAAGGCTGTTCCAGAATTTCACTCTGTTGATGGTTAGCAACCTTCGTCTAATTTCAAGCCTAAACTTGTTGATGGCCATTTGTTCTTGTGTCAACACTGGTGCTTAACTTAAATAACTCCTTCCACCCCCTAGTATTTATCCCTCTGATTTATTTATAGGAGAAATTATATCTTCTCTTAGCCTTTGTTTGGTTAGGCTAAACAAGCCAAGCTCTTTGAGTCTTCTCTCAGAAGGTAGGTTTTCCATTCTTCTGTTCATCCTAGTAGCCATTCTGTGTATCTGTTCCAGTTTGAATTCATCTTTCTTAAATATGGGAGACCAGAATTGCACACAGTATTCCAGGTAAGGTCTCAGCAGTGCCTTGTATAATGGTACTAACACTTCCCTATCTCTAAGGTAAATACCTTACCTGATGCATCCTAAGATTGCATTAGCCTTTTTCACAGCCTGCATCACATTGGTGAATCACAGTCACCCTGTGATCAACCAACGCTCATAGGGCTTTTCTCCTCTTCTGTCACATCCCCAACTTATAGCAAAAACTCTTGGTTTTGGTCCCTACATGGATGACCTTGCATTTTGTGCTATTAAATTTCATCCCAGATATATTACTTCAGTTTTCAAGGTCATCCAGATCTTCTTGTATGATATTCTGGCCCTTCTCCATATTGGCAATACCTCCAACATTGTGTCATCTGCAAATTTCATTAGCACATTTCCACTTTTTGTGCCAAGTTCATTAATACGATTGATCCCAAGACTGATCCCTGAGAAACTCCAATAACCTCCCTCCAGCCTGAGGGTTCACCTTTCAGCATGACCCACTGTAGTCTCCCCTTTAGCCAGTTCCTTATCCACCTTTCAATTCTCGTATTAATAACCATCTTTTCCAATTTAACTAATAATTTTGCAGGTGGAACTGTATCAAAAGCCTTACTGAAATCCAGATAGATTAGATCCACTGCATTTCCTTTGTTGAAAAATCAGTTATCTTCTCAGAGAAAGAGATCAGTTTTGTAAAACCATGTTGTATTTTATCCCAATTACCTCTATGTCTTTAACTACTCTCTCTTTCAATATTTGTTCTAAGAACTTGAATACAATTGAGGTCAAACTAACAGGCCTCTAGTTTCCTGGATCACTTCCCCCTTCCCCCCCCCCCCCCCCCACTTTCTTACAAATAGGAACTATATTAGCAATTCTCCAGTCATAGGGTACGACTCCTGAGTTTCCAGATTCACTAAAAAGACCTATCAGTTTCTCAAACCTTTTAGCAAATTCAGAGAATTCTGGCAATATCTCATCTTGCAAAATTTCCTTCCAATTTTTGAATATTATTTTTAATTTAGAACTTTCCCGCCATCTCTGATTTCACTGTCTCAGTTTCTGTTAGCTTTTCTTAGTTAGTATCAAGTTCAAATGTACAAACATTGTTTCCAGTTGTGTAAATAACTGTTCTACATTTTTAATGTTTGAAAAGTGCTTTGAAGAGAAAAAAAATACAGGATTCCCTAGCTGGCTGCTTAGGGCAGCTCTGTAGCCTTTTGCTCCACTAGAGGGGTGTAAAGAGGAAAGAACAGACCCAGGATCTGGCCTTTAGCCCTAAGTACACTTTTCATCTTCAAATCACTTTACAGGCATTGGGACTGATTAATCCCCTCTGGCATAGGATAGCAGCTACACAGCAAAGTGATTCACTGCCAGGAGGTGGGAACCAGGAAATGGCAACTCTTCACCAGTGTTGCACCAAGAGGAAGCAACTGTAAGTACTTCTGGGGATTCCATAGGAGCTCTGTTGGCAGCGGCAGCCCAGAAGCCATGTAAATGTGTTATGCGAGCACAATTAGAATGTGCACATAAGTTAGTATGTGGAAGAGAGACTGGATGAATCAAACAGAACAGTAGCAAAAGTCATATAGCTGAAACATGGTCTATGGGATTGGGACCAATTCAAATTTGGATTCCCCTTAGAAAATTCCTCTGCATCTCCAGCTGCAGAGGACCTGTGAAGGGTCTAACAAAGCTGTCTCTCCATGGATTTTAAAGAAGTCAGAATTACAGTGAAAAGCTGATCTCATCTCTCTGGGAAGAATTTTTCCAGCATACCTGCAGAGTCTGTCCATGTAGTGAATGTGGCTGATGGATAGAGTTGATCAAAATACTAGAAAAGATGATGTATGATTTTTTTTAAAGAATGAAAACAGTGAATTTGGTTTGCTATTATTTGTGTTGTCACATTTGTTCATGAGCAATTGGAAAACTGTTGGGTAGCCAGAAAATATTTGCAAGTGTCACAACATTTTAGCACAAATAACCAAATGATTATATCAGAAAGTGTGTTATTTGCCATTAAATATTAGTTATTCTTTTGTTTGCAAAGATTCAGTCAACCAGTCAATTAACAGAAAAGTCATGTTGATTTCGGTGTCCAGTTGCAAATATAGATGGTGAAGAGTTCACAACAGCTTGTTGACTGCATAGTTTTCATGTATGATTTTTTTTCCCCCAATCACTTATGACTAAGGAATAAATTCATGAACAGAAATACAGAGCTAAATTTGCCCTGAACATTGTAACAAAGAATTCAAACAGTTCAGCCCTCAAGGTAGAAAGTTTTGTCAAAACAATCATAGGTGGCTGACAATTCAGTTAAATATTTTCCATAAAGTCTGTAGTGTGAAGGTTCTTTTAATGGTGTGCCTGCACCAGCTGGCTTTCCCATTAGTCATCCATGATAACCTGAAATGTGAACTGCTATAAGCTTGCTAGATAATGTTTTTGCAATGCCTTTTTTTGCTTGTGCAAGGTTAAATGGGAGATTGGATTTTTATTGTGTCAAGGCCACACACCTGGCATTTATGGTTTTCAGCTTCTCGATGACACTTTGCAGAGTAACGGAATACATGCTGGATTGTGTGCAAGACAACCACAGAGATTGTAAATGACCCGGATCTCCTCCTCCCCACTAAACAGAAGACATTTTTAAATACGACCATTGCTGGAAATTACCCCGGCTATTTTTTGAAAGTTAGATTCTCTTTTTGTAGGCATTTGAACACTTGGCTGCTAAAGGGATCTGAATTATATCTACCGATCAATAAAGTTTTCATGGATTCTATAATCAAAATTAATTGCATGTAGTTTGTATGCAAAATATCTTTTCCATTTTATGTTATTTTTTAAAGTTTTATTTGTAAGCAAATATCATGCTATTGAAGGTGACAGATTGACAGTGCTAGAAGTACTTATTTACCAACAGAAAACATCAATGAATGCTTCCCAACCAAATCCCACCAATGTGCTTCACCCCTTTCTGGATTTCAGTGGGTAGGAGCGAGAGGGTAATTTAAATTAACATGCATGTTTAATTCTTCTCCTAGTGAAACTGCGAGTGTCTATTGCATTTGTAATGATGATTTTGTAATGTGGAAATTGATCCAAGAAGAACTGACCTAAGACAACCAATTCATTTTTTAGTACATATAAACTTTTGGTCATTACTGACATGGGAAAGATTTGAACCCATGATCTAGAGGTGAATGTATCAAGAGTTTCTCATTATTAGTCACCCAGTTCCATGTTTAGATGCACATATTTCAATCCTTTCAATACAAACTTCTGTGTAATGTACACCTTTACTTAACAGTCTATCAAGGATTGTGGTGGATATTCCATCACTAACAATTTTTAAGTCAAGATTATATCTTTAAAAAAAAAACACTCACTCTAGTTCAAAAGGAATTATTTTGAGGAATTTCTATAGCTTGTGTTATAGAAAAGAGGTCAGACTACATAATCACAATGGTCCCTTCTGGTCTTGGAAGACATTAATCTATGTAAAAGGTGACATTTTGAAGTAATTTCTAGACAAGTTGAACTAGAAAAGATTTACCTGTTATCCATACGTAAGCAAAGATTTAATAGTACAGTTTACAGACAAAAGTCAAGTTGGTGAAGGAAAATAAAATAAAGAATAAAATTATATTTTCTATCTGGCTGCCCATAACTGCTCAAGAGAATAGAAATAGAGTTTGCTCAAAAATCAACCCTTTGTTTCTCATTTTAGCCCATACGAAAATCACACTAATAGCAAAAAAAAAAAAAAGGTGGTTAGTGCTAAACACTTCCTTGTAGTTTGCACTGAATACTTCATTTCATGGCTTCCATAGTCTGCTTTGCACATTAGAGCTGTGCATTTATTTTCTGCCATTTTCAACAAAGAAACACTGTCTCCTGCTTATTATTCAGCCTGGTGTCCTGTCTACTCTTTTATCTCAGAATCACCAGCACCAATAATACAAAACTCTCTATTCCTAAGCAGCATTGAGAAGCAAAACAAACAAACAAATTCCAGCTGAGAAAACATTGCATGGAATCTTTAAGATTTACAAGAAAAGTAGTCATGGAAGACTCCTGATGGATTAAAAAAAATAAGAGACTATGATTATGTTAATGTCAATGTTTGGCTATTGTGAATTTGTGATTTCTTATCAGTTGTCACCTATTGAAAACTTTTTCCATGTACATTCTAGTCACCACTGACATTTACACTGCTCCATAGGATACAGTGGGATTAGATTCATAAAATGCACCCAGCACAGATTCACTATTTGTTCATGATAAATTCCTTATGCCAAATCCTGATGTCTTTACTCAGTTTTGAACTTTGCCTGAGGAAGGAATAAATCAAGGCTTCAGAGTTTGGGCCTTTCATAGCAGACGTGTTACAATGTCTGGGGTTGACTTGTTTTTATTCTGTAAAGTTACCATGCAACATTTTGAATAGAGGGCTAATAGCACGTGCCATAAAAGTACACATATTGATATGTATGTGCAAAGTAGGCCCAGATACAAACATAAGAACAAAATTAGAGAATTTAGTGATTTAACAAATTTGCTAAAGTCACAAAGCGTGTCAGTTTCAGACCCAGGATTAAAATCTGTATCTCCTAGCACTCAAACTGATGTCCAGTCTACTAGACCACAGTCTCATTCATTATTATGAGGGCTGAGAGGTAACCAGATTTTCTGTTTCATGGGAAATTCCACATTTGATTTTTTTTCCATCCCAGAACAGAATGAAAACCAAAATTTTGAAATTTCCACCAAAATGAAATTTTTAAAAAATGTTTAAGATCAAAATGTTTCATTCCAATTTTGACATTTAAAAAAATATAATGTTTGGAATATAAAATAAATTGCTAAACAAAAAATCATTTTAAAACAATTGAAAAAGTCTAAATATTCCCTGCTGAAGTGGATATTTATTAAAAAAATTCATGCCAGGTTTTTTCTCTAAATGAAAATTTGTTGCAATTGACATACTTCTGCAAAATGTTTCATTTTTGACTCATCAGCATTTTCTGTTCGAAAAATGCACCAGTGGAAAATTCCTAACCAGTAATATTATTTTTGCCTTATGTTAGCACCTAGAGGTTCGCTAAGCACGGTAGCATGAGAGCATCCTCACCCCCTAAAGCTTACAATCTAAAAGATAAGGCAGACAAAGTGGGGAGAGAAAGGAGTATGATTATTTCAGAGATGAGAAATTGAAACACAGCGAGATTAAATGACTTGCCTAAGGTCATACAATGTGTCTGTGGCAGAGCTAAGAACTGAACAACAAGATCACCAGGTCCTATGTAGTGTCTTCCTCACAGGGGTATAGCTTAAGCTTCCTCTATCTCAAGTCACTGCACAGTAAAGAGCTATTGGGGGAGATTTTCAAAGGTAGGTAACCAGTTCCTATTGCAAGTCAGTGGGGCTTATGTGTGTAATTGCCATTTGTTCCCTTTGAAAATCTCCCCCTTTTACCATAAACCAAATCTAAATATCTAGGATTCAGTAGTGTGCTTATTGGTAAGTATGTTATTATTCCCATTTTACAGATGGGGAAACTGAGGCTCGGCACACAAACACTTTGATTGGAGGAACTGTGATCTAGTGGATAAGACCTAGGAACCAAGATCTAAAATTCTATGTCTGACACTTAACTTGTGTGACCTTGAGAAAGTCACTCAAACTCCAAATCTCATGTTCCCAACTCCAAAATGAGGACAGTGATATGGATCTACTTCAAAACTAAACAAAATCTGTAATAAGGAACCAAAGAACAATGGTTCATGTAGTCAAAAAGACTATTCATAAAGCGTAATTTGTCCAGCTCTGATTACCAACACT
Organism: Chrysemys picta bellii; assembly: GCF_011386835.1. Classification (NCBI taxonomy): domain Eukaryota; kingdom Metazoa; phylum Chordata; order Testudines; family Emydidae; genus Chrysemys; species Chrysemys picta. Next base: position 42,139,022 of record NC_088803.1, on the reverse strand, counting down.
ATGACAGCACCTTGCAGCTATCTAAGGATGTTAGTAAGAAAAAAATGTCCCCCGAGTTTGCCCTGAAGCCCTCTTGGGCAAAACTTATGTTTCTTTAATAATTAGATATATGTTGATAAAAATGGGATAGAAAATGTAGCGTGGGATCTTGACTTCACACTGAATGGACTGGAGCCTTCATAGCCAATATATAAAGTAAAATGTGTTTTGTAGGGATGATGACAGCTAACATATCTGAAACCCACACAGTTGTCATTTAGAGTCACTCAAAGATCATTTAATTTTCTTCATGAGTTCCTCTCCCCTGCCACCCTCCCACTTCCTTGGCCATCCATCCCCATCTTCTTTGTACATTTTCTTTTCCCTTCACTTTAACCACTTCACTGGGTGTCTGTGTTCAAAGCTGTGATTTAAGAATGAAATTTCTTCCAGCTGTCATGTACCAAAGAGTTTGGCAGCTGGTTTAGGATCAGGGGATAAACTTCCCATGCAACTTGTATGAATTGGCTGGGGAGTGTCTGGGGAGACTGACACTGCTTGAATATTTCCCTTTGCAGCCAATACCTCCCCAATATGTCTTCTTGGTTTAATGCCAATCTTGACCTATATTATAATTACTCTGTATCCCAAATGCCTAATGTGCCAGTAGCAAGCCCAGGGTACTGCATTTAAGAGGCAAGCACTTTAGGTGCTTCAGCAGGTAGGCCTTATAGGCACTAGCCCTGGTGGGTCCCAATAACCACTCGGACTTATGGTTATGGGAAAGAAGAAAGGTTCCAAATACCCTAGACACAGGTGCCTAAAGAGTTACAATTGAAAGTGTGCAATAACGGTTCCTGTTTGGGTTTCTGGGGCAGTCCACTGAACAGTCAGGGCACTTTAGGCCTAGTGCCTGGTGTGTCATCTCCAATACAGTCTCTGTTCAAGCAAATACGCATTTGCAGGTTTCCAAGCCAGGATCACTTAGTGTTTGTCACTGGAGCCCCTTTGCACTGGTTCCCTGCCCAGCCGCGACTGCTCCCCAATACGTCCCACACAGACACTGTGGTGTCCAGCAATCACAGCATGTTCCACCTGCAGCTCTGTCCAAAGTTCCTAAGCCTTCTTTCCAGATCTCTGATACCATGCAGTGCCCCCTCCCAAACAGAACTTGGCCACTTCTTGGTTCGGGACCTTTCTCCTTACTGGCCAATATATTGCATCCCTTATGAGTGTCTCAGAACCCTCAAATTCCATGCTGATCTCCTAATGATATTTTCTTTGATGCAGTCACAAGACCTGCATTGTTACACGTAAGCATAGATCATTCTGCAGCCTCTTCTATAGCCCTTATGGGACTCTCTCCCTTCTCTCCCCAAAACTGATGAAAATGTTTTTCTCCCAATGGTAGGTTAGCACTGGCATCTGTAGAGGAGAAGTCAAGCTGTAGCGTGAAAAGAAGTGTGAGAGAAACAGGAGATGCTGTACAAGAAGAGACATGGTCATTATAAAAGAAACAACCTACAGTAATTCTAGAAAAATGGCCAAAACAATGATAGCACTATTGTATGCTGCTAGATTTAAGCCATTGACCTAGAATGCTGTATGTATGACATTCTAGAGTCTCCTGAATAAAGACTAAGAACTTCATGATTTAGCTCAATGATTGTAAATGGGCTCAAAGTATATTTTCTGCTTGTAGGAAGCTCCTTTTGAAGAGCTTTGATGGATTATATGTAATTCCTGGAGGTCTCATCTCTGAAAGCAATACTAATATATGGAATGATCATGCGGAAATACTGAACAGTTTTTTTGCAGGGAGATATTTCAAGTCACGCTGCTATCAGGACTGATGACAGAATTAAGCTAATCATCACAGGGATGATCCAGTTAAAGCAAGACACGGAAGAGAGGGAAAAAATAATAGCTAAACACGCAAATCATGCTTTCTTTCTAACAAAGAAGCCGCAAGAGACAGCAGGTGCTCTGACTAAAAGCAATGACTAGAATATTGCCACAGAAATAATGGCAGTAGCAGTGTCTAAACACACACACACACATATATAAAAAGCTTCAAGTCTTGACTTTGGGTTGGTTCAGACCACACCACCACATCCAGTTATTATAGCTATCTCGAAGAATGGGGTACAGAAGCCTTGAGACCCCAGTTCCCTGTATGAGCACTCCCTGTGCTGCAGCATGACTGTGTAAACTAGTGAATATAACAAATAAAATGCCAAGAACTTGGCAGAGTAGATTAATTTACAGTGAAAGCAACCCCATCCAGAAAGCTACAGTGTAAGATAACCTGTGCTATATAGCTTGCCCTGTGCCAAGGGGCTAGTTGCTATTGGTGAATTCCCACTAATCTTTTCTCCCTTTTTTAGTTTTATAAACAATATATTTTTTATTTCAGATCTAATGAATATTCCCAGTTACAAAAATTGAAGCTGCTGTGAGCTGTGGATGCTCTACCTCTGAAAAAATAAGCTAACTGTCATGAAGTTAGTTGTTTCAGGAAGCGGCAGTCATAAGAATTCCTGAAAGTTGCTATCATCCTGAAGTCTGCAAGGGCACAGACTCATCTTGTCCCTTACAAAGTTCGCACTTTCATTGGAAATCACCCTATGCCACTACTCAATCCTCTATCTGACCTTTTTATTGTATCTACCATGGATTAGGCCAGGTTTTAAAAGCCCCTAGCCCTTTAACATCCTTAGTCTCAGTTAAATGTTGCTGTGATCCTTTAATATGTCCATCTCTACTCACGGCATTCTGTTTGATCATTTATTCTCAGTAAGGATGCAATCCTCCCTGGTCCTGAACACCCACATGAGTAGGGTGACCACACAGCAAGTGTGAAAAATCGGGCCAGGGGGTGGGAGGTAATAGGCACCTATATAAGACAAAACCCCAAATATTGGAACTGTCCCTATAAAATCGGGACATCTGGTCACCCTACCCATGAGGCATTGACACGCCCTTCCCCCCCCCCTTAGTATGACTGAGGCCAATGAAAAAAATAAGATGTGTAGGACTTGACAGGTTCAGTTCAGTTCATAGTTTTGCAAGTGATCTGACTTTGCACATCTCTTTTTCAAGTTTTCTTGAAGTGTTTTCTAAAACACCCACGGATTATACCACTAGACATTCTTCAATATTTTGATATAGCACAAAGAAAAAGAACAGATCTATCCCAAAGCAATAGCTAAATAAAGGTTCAGAATAAAATCAATGAGGAGAATCCCTTAAGTCTGAAATGAAGTGATGTTATTAACTAACATCTTGTATTTCACTAGTTGTTGTTCTGTGTTTGTCCAGAACATTTTAACAGGCCAGAGAGTAAATGAGTGTTGTTCCACTGAAACCAATGTTTCATTGTGGACTTTTGGAATTCAGAGGAGGATCTGGCTCTCTGTTTAACCTTTTTCACTTTTACATGGTATAAGGTTCCTATTTAATAAATAAGACTCTTAAAATGAGTAAACAAACTCTCCTCAGCCTTAGAAACGCATGGCAAGGTTTTTTTATTATTATTTTTGTCATGAAGAATTGTATTTTAAATATTAAATAATTAGTATGCCCCCCCTCCCCAGCTATTCTAACACATAACAAATTTAATCTCCTTGGAAGCAGAAAGAGAGGAGCGATGTTTGTCTCATAAGAACATCAAAATCTATGACTAGTTTCATGTGAGATAGTCATTTAAGAACTCTGCAACCAGGGCTGTGGTTATTGAGTGTTTTGAGCTGCCTTTTTGCTAGTAAAATTGATATATCTTTAATATAAAAAGTTATGTGATCATATTTCTAGAGATCTTCCTAGCAGAAGATGTTCATTTATAGTCATAGTAGAAAAATCAAATACAAAAATCTATATTTATTTTTTGGGGGGAGGGGAATATTCTATTGCTAGGTAGATTTGATCAATCTTAGACCATGTGCTTGGTCACTCTATCCTTTAAGGTGAAGACCGTGTACATGCAGATGACTAATATAGTTCATAAGACATCTCCCATTTGCCAACCACACCCCAATAAAAACTTCTTCTAAAGTGTTATGGTAGGTAATCCTGTATTGGGTCTTAGGGAATTATATCAGGTGGCTCCAAGAAAGGCACATATCTGCCGCAGTATCCCCAACTTACAGCCGGGAGCTATTTGAACTGATATGCTACCCAACTACATCAGTAGTGGGATTTTCAAAAGTGCGTAACTGACTTAGGAGCACAACTCCCATTTATTTTTAATGGGACTTATGTTCCTAAATCACTTAGGCACTAACAAATGACCAGTAAGATTTTGAAAGATGCTTAAATGATGTAAGATCCTAACCCCCTTTTTCCCCAATACTGACATTGGCTCCTAAGCACCCATGTCTCATTGATCACAAACACACAATTTATCAATACCATCTTAAAGCAACACCAGATACCATGGTGATGGGTGCAGTATAAGAACTTTTACAGACTAGAACTCACTTCATGTGCAACACTCAAGAAACGGTGTTAATTAAAAATAAGGAAACAGTGTAAATTTTTAACACTGAGCATAATTAACCATTGGAACAACTTACCAAGGGGCTTAGTGGATTCTCCATCACTGGCAATTTTTAAATGAAGATTGGATGTTTTTCTAAAAGTTAAACTCTAGGAATTATTCTGGGGAGGTTCTATCGTCTGTGTTATACAGGAGGTCACACTAGATGATCACAGTGGTCCCTTCTGAACCTGTGAATCTATGAAAAAGGATTAGTGATTTATATAAATAAAAACAGTTGCCATTACACTGGTTAGGATTAAGTATGTAAAGAATATGAGTCTTCCTGTTTTAGTTTACAAACCAACCACCAGCTGCCTGGGGCTAGGAGTTAGAAAAAAACTGTTTACTCCTGGAGTGGGTTATTCCACTTGTCTATGATGGGGCTTCCTCCTTCCTCTGAAGCTCCTGGTACTGGAATTACCGGAATACTTGACTAGCTGAACCACTGGTTTGATGCAATATGGCAATTCCTATGCTCTGATGGATAATTCACAGAGGAGCTGGAGATGTAATTCCCAGTTGATGTACATGCACTAGCTTTGATTGAGCTAGCATGTCAAAAAGAGCAGTGTAGCCACAGTGGTGTGGGTGTGGGTAACAGGATGGGTTCGCTGCCTGAGTACACAGAGACTTGGACTGGATTGTCCTCAGGGAAGCTAACCCATCCTGCCGCCTGTGCAGCCACTACCACACTGCTATTTTTAGCACACTAACTCGATCAAAGCTAGCACTATTATGTCTATCTGAGCCAGAACTTACACCATCACCCGCAGTGTAGACATACCCTGAATCCCTAGGTTGTGACCAGGAGCTTCCTAAATACATTAATAATGCTGCCATCTTTGACTACCCATGAGCTGTCCATGGCTCAAGCAGACAGAATGTATTGAAACGTGTAACTATCCAGAGGCTGATTTCTTGCTTAATCAGCCAGCCATATGTGGAATCATTTCCTCATGGCTTTTGCATTTGAACAGCTGGAAAATATTTACTATTCATTACACTGTTCTACAGCCAAAATGCTTCCGAAATAAATGTAGTCAAACTTTACTAATTCTGGGTCACTGAGAACGAAAATGATGCTTAAAATTGTTGATTGGCTCTAGTTTTCAAGATATGCTATTGGGTCAGTATATATTACCCTTGACTTGGGAATGGCGGAGGATAAGTGAGTTATAAAGGGAAGGGATCTCAATTTAAACCACAAATGATTAAAATACTTCTTTGACTGGATCTATGAATAAATCTAGGACTGGGTTTGGACAGTACTTGCATTTTAGGCAAAACAATGAATGATGCAATCTGAAGCTGGTATTGCATCATACATGATATGAATTGCATCATGTTATTCCTAGAAGTCATGGATGATGCAATCATAGCGAAGCTTACATCACTCTGCTGAACAAATTGCCCTATATCAGCTCTAGAAATCATACAGTGTCGTGCTCTCTTATTTGTCAGTGTTTGATTTTGCAAAGGGACACATTTCTGTTTAGCCAAAGTGAGCAGAGATGCCTCGTACTTGTGTGAACAGTGCAAATAACTTCTGCTATGTTTGTGGTGAAGTGACTTTTGCATCACAAAAGCGCAGTATAACCTCTATGGTTAAGAAAGTCTATCACCTTTATTTTGGCTGCAAAATTGGAGATCAGGACAAGAGGTGGGCCCCACACATATGCTGCAACACTTGTGCAATAAATCTTCGCCAGTGGTTGAACAGGAAAAGGAAATCTATGCCTTTTGCAGTGCCAATGATTTGGAGAGAGCCAATAGATCATACCAGCAATTGTTACCTCTGCATGGTGCCTCCAGTTGGGAAAGGTGTGTCAAAGAAGAAAAAGTGGACTATGCATTATCCAAACATTCCATCAGCTATACGCCCAGTACCCTACGGAGAAGGACTGCCGGCTCCTGATGCACCAGAATCATTCTCACTTGAGTCAGACGAGGAAGAGGATGAAACTTCTGGTCCAAACCATCATTGTCACAGGACCCAAATTTTCTCCCATCCTCCTCCTCTGAACCACACCTGATAACACAAGGTGAACTGAATGACCTGGTCAGGGATTTGGAACTACCCAAGAGTAAGGCAGAGCTGTTGGGCTCCAGACTACAGCAGTGGAATCTCCTGGCAGGTGATGTTAGGGTTTCCATGTTCCGTGACCGTCAAAAGGATCTTGTCCCATGCTTCTTCATGGAAAGTGATCTTGTAGCCTGCAACAACATCGATGGTGTGATGTCAGCCCTCAACATCATTCACAATCCAGATGAGTGGAGACTGTTCATTGATTCATCGAAGATGAGACTTAAAGCTGTTTTACTGCATAATGGCAATGTGTTGCCATCAATTCCAGTTGGTCATGCAGTCCATATGAAGGAAATCTATGACAACATGAAACAACTTTTGAGGTGCATAAACTATGACCAACATCAGTGGCAGCTTTGTGCCGATTTGAAGGTTGTTGCTCTCTTGCTTGGTCTGAAGACTGGATACACAAAGTACTGCTGTTTTCTCTGTGAATGGGATAGTCGTGCAAGAGATTCCCACTACATCAAGAAAGATTGGCCACTCCGACAGTCATTGGAGCCCTGGGAGGAAAAGTGTTCAGCATCCACAACTTGTTGAATCAAGGAAGATTTTGTTACCACCCTTACACATCAAGCTGGGTCTGATGAAGAACTTTGTCAAGGCCATTGACAAAACACAAGCAGCTTTCAAGTACCTCCGTGGAAAATTTCCAAGGTTAAGTGAAGCTAAGATAAAGGAAGGTGTCTTTGTTGGTCCTCAGATTCGTGAACTTCTTCGAGATGATGCATTTGACCATGCACTGCGTGGCAAGGAAAAGATGGCATGGAAAGCCTTCCAGTTAGTGGCAATAAATTTTGTCAGAAACAACAAGGCAGACAACTACAGGTTGTTGGTGGAAAACCTCCTCAAGGCATACAAAAGCCTTGGTTGCAACATGTCACTAAAGATACATTTTTTGCACTCTCATCTAGATTTTTTTCCACCGAACTGCGGAGCAGTGAGCGACGAGCACGGCGAGCGATTTCACCAGGACATTGCAACAATGGAGAAACGCTATCAGGGCAAATGGAGCCCATCAATGCTTGCAGACTATTGTTGGACAGTGACAAGAGATGCTCCATTTAATGAATACAAGAGACAAGCCAAGAAGTGCCGAGTAGACACTGAATAGGACTAAACTATGTACATAAAATTTATTATTAAACAAAAGGCAAAAAACTATTATTTATATAACCCTTTTGCTGATTTTTAAAGTGTTCCATAAACAGGACAGGTGAAATATTATCATGTAAAGCAACCATAAACACATGAAAAGACCTAGGTTTACAATTTATGATTAAAACTCTACTATCTACACAATATACATAGACATAAAATGTAAAAACTTAAATATCTTAGAAACAGTAGCTAATCAGTTGTTTTAATTGTCATATTTGACTTCAGCACATCAAAATACATAATAAATAGCACATTTTATCTCTGAAGCAGACCACTTCTCAAAAATTGTAGACCAGTGTTATAGCCCTAGGCATATTCTATACATAGGTGCTAAGCTGAACAGCTCCCACTGGCCACAGTTGGAACTGTGGTACTCTAAACTTCTGCAAGTGAGTCCTTCTATTATTGAAAAACCTTTGTATGTTATTAAGCAAACAGGCTGACTTATCTGGAATCCAATTCTGATCAAGTGCTATTTTTCTTCTGATACAGTAATGGATAAAAATGAATAGAAAAGATCTGCAGAGTAATGTTTCCAAGCTCTGTCTCATAATTGTTCAAAGCCTTTGCAATATTTGAAGATGTCAATGTCATTCCAGCCCCTTTCTTGGTAGTTTTTAATTATGACCATTTAATCCTGGGAGAATTGCCTTACCCTCATCCATACTTATAGTAGAATAAATGGGCACTGACTTATTTCTGAAATAGACATCAGCTCTACTCCTAAACATCATATCTGATCAACTATTTAGTACCCCCAACTGGGGAGTGGGGAGGGGGGGTTACAAGTCGATTTAAAAGGTTCCACTTTCTTATGAGTCCTTTGATTATTTTAGCTGAAATATTGTAGCTGTTAAGTGGATTCCTTTAATGGACAAAAAATATACATCTTGAATACTCCTACAGATTTCTAAATGCGGCCTTATTTTATCCATTTGAGAAAATAGATTTCTATGCTTCCAAAAGATAAAATCATAGGTAAAGCTTAAATTGCTGCCTTTGCATCATTTTAATCTTTGAGGTCATCTTTGCAATTATACACCCAATTTAGACTTGTATTGCCCATTTGTGACTCATAAATGAGTGTGAACCTATTGGAGCTGTGGAAGTTGGACTTCTAGAAGCCCTTGCTAGCTTAGCATAGACTTGCTTTTTAAGCCTATAGCTCTAAAGCAGAATGCTTTACTTAGTGTTGGTGAAGGTGATTTTGGTTAGAACTGGATTTTCTCTGGACTTTTACTTCCTTTAATCAGTTGCAAGGACAAAACTGGATGTTGCCTGACCAGGTTGACCTTTCTATGTCTATATAACCTGCTTGAACCTAAAGAGACAAAACTAAGTTAGAATGGTAATGGGTGAACAAAAAATAAAAAACAAAAATAACCCTTCTTGACTTTCCAACCCCAATGTGAGTTTCATAGTCTGGCAGTTAGAGAAAACTTTAATTGCAAAATGGGCACATATGGTTTGCAATTGTTCACAGACAACAGACACTTTTCAGAGTATTTGTACTATAACACAGATCTTATTAGGAAGGTGACAACATACTTTCTGTAGCCAGCATAGTTATGCTTGCAGGACTAGGTTTGTAAGGGGGATTTAGGCACCTGCCACTTTAGATGCCTACTTCCAACATTTAGGCACCACTGACGTTCAGAAAACCACCTCTGAGTTGCTGCACAAATCTGTGGGTTCCTAAAGTTTGTAGGTACTTAAGGCTAGATCTACACTTACAAGCTGAGGATTCCCCATCACATACACGGACTCACTCTAGCTCTCATCAAGCTAGCATGAGTATACATAGCCGTGGAGACCAGTGGGTAGGTACTTAGCACAGCTCAGCCATGCCTCCACTACAGCTACCCATGCTACTGTGGCTACACTGCTATTTATACTCCCACTACCTCGATGAGAGCTAATGCAAGTATATGTACAAGAGCAAGGGAATCACACCCCTAGCTTGTAGCAGAGATGTAGCCTAAGTTTTCACTGGCGAAGTGCGGTGGGTACCTAAATTTCTGCCAGTGGGCATGCGTAAGGTTGCCTAAGTCCTGAAAATGCCAAGTTGCTCCATGTCTAACACACACCTAAGTCCTGGCAGGATTAACAAACTAGGTGTTCCCCCATCTATCTCATCTACAGGATCCAATCCAGTAGATGTGCTTTGAGGCCACCATAAAAGTATGGTTACCAGATTGAGCTTCACACAAAACATAGTCAAGGAGGAAGTCACAGTGGAGGCCCCCTTATACCCAATAACCCTCGAGCACTCATCTAGGAGGTGGGAATATCTGGGTTCAAATCCGTCCTCTGCCTGATGTGGAGCAGGGACTTGAGTCCAGGTTTCCCAGCTGAATTACCTACCCACTGGACTTTCAGGGGTGGGGTCTCAAACTGTGCTGTTGGAGCTCTTCCACTTGTGACATGCTTAAATTATCATTAGGTCAGAGAGAGAAAGAAAGAATGACTATAGCCCAGTAGTTAGGGCACTCACCAGGAGGTGGGAGACCTACATTCAAGTTTTGCCTGATTCAGTTAGAGGAGGGATTTTAACCCAGGTCACCTCCAGATCCGGGATGAGTGTTCTAACCATTGGGTGGTACCATCACCATCTCCTCAGTTTTTCATGAGAAAAGGCTGGTTTGGGCATCTAGCTCCAGGAGAATATTCACAGCTGTGAATCCTAAGCAGAGATAGGTGCCTCTCTTCAGCATGGAGTTAAGCCCCTAACTCTCTTTGAGGGTCGGGGCTTAGGACATACCCTCTCATCGGCATTTCCTACTGGCTGGCTTAGGTGGCTCCCCATTCAGTGTGCTGGATTCTGTGAATCCTTTTTTCAGACATCTAACTCTCCCCATGCATTTAATGGGGTGTCTGATAAGTAACTTGGGGTTGTGAATTCCACTAAGCAGCGGAGTGCCTAAAAGTTAGGCACTGCAATGCTCAACATTGCAACACCTAAGTTCTCCTCGTGAAGCTTGTCTGTAGGGCCTTCAGTCTACTATTACAGCACTATCCATTCCATGTCCATTCTTCATCCCTGAGCCTGGTGCGTCTACAGCCCAGCAAATGCAAAGCTGGCTCAGGAACCCCTACAGTCCCTTTAGGTTCAAGCACATTAGATTGGCAGACAATCAAATCAAACTATAACCAGGTTTGTCATCAACACAGTTTCAGGGGAGCAAAATCCTGGAAGGGCTCGGCTCTAACCAGAGAAAGGTAGGAAAGGGGAGCAAAATCCTTCTCAAACTCAGGCCCTCTCCTGAAGTATCTACCTAGGAAAGAGAGTTTTGCCTAATTAATGGCTTTAAGGTCAGAGTGTTAGGATAGAACATGTGAATGGAATGAATGTCTAAACAGCTAATCTGGGGGTTTTAACACACTTCTATTTCACTGTGTATATGTTTATCAGCAACAGTTTTAGGAGCTGATCCTGTTCCACTGGTTATCAGTGGGGATTTTGCCATTGAGTTCAATGGGAACAGGTTCACTGTCTGCAAAATGGTACAAAGATGCAGTATGAAACTCTTAAGAAGCAGAATGTGAGGAAGAGAAATGTTAGCAAATGGGAGAAAGAAGAAAAATGTGTTTTTAATTGCACAACATCTTCAAAAGACAAGCTTGGGGATTTAAATTCATAAGTCTCTGGACACTAAAACCCCCAGATTTAACAGTGACACTGGTTTTATGGCTCATTACATCAATTTGTAATACAGCCTACTGCCTGCTAACCCTTAACTACCCACTATATTTTAAGTCATCTCCTACAGTATGCATGAACCCATTACACTTAATCTGTCTCATCTTGTATTTAACTCAGACACTCCACTGGTTACCTTCTCCAGATCTGAGGAAGAGCTTTGTGAAGCTAGAGGGCTTGTCCCTTCCACCAACAGAAATTGGTCTAATAAAAGATGATCTTTCATCTACTTTGATCTGTTTTAAATTTGCCAGTGTGTGTATTGCTGGCACAATTCTGAGAAAAAATAAGACACTACGTGTGATTTTTGCTAAAGAAAGGGAGAGACTAACACAAGACATCCCTGATGATAAAAAGCTGTTTTTTAATAGAATTGTCACTTTTGAACAATTTTCCCTCCATTTCTAGCAGGCACTTTGCAATTCCATTTGCTGAAGATTCTGCAGTACTGTACTTCCGCAGAAAGAAAGTTAGGATTCGAGAGTCCCCAGTTACCAACTTTAGACACAGTGCAAACAAGAGGCAGAAAGAGGAGATAAGTATATGTAGTGGCTTTTTTATCCCTCTAAAGCTGCTAAATTGGAGTCACTGAGGTACTACGAAAAGTGGCCAAAAAAAACAAAATAGTATCCCACATGGCAGGATTCCTTATCTATCAAAAATGTTTTAAACGTGCTGGGTTTATTTTTATTCCACCCTTTGAAATGACAATTCTGACTCTGAAAATGAAAGTGAGTCACTCAGAGATGAAAAGTTCAACAGAAATAAAGAAAAAGAAGGTACTTAAGGACATTTTCTCAACATCTTTCAGTTGGTATATCAGGGGTTCTTGGAGAAATACATACACTCACTTATAATACCTGGCACAATGGAGTCCTGGTCAATGAATAGGGCTTCCAGGCCTACAGTAATAAAATAAAATAATGTTTATAGGGTCATATAGGAAAATGATTTAGCCTAATATAGTGAATGGCAGTGTCAAAAAAAAAATTCATTGAGGTCCTAATCTTGCTGTCTCCTTGTATTCTCCAAATTCAGACTGATCTCGATTTGAGTTTGGTATATGGAAGGAATGGGGGCTCACTTTCAACCAGCACTGAGTAGGTGATGCTTAATCATATATTGTTAAATACGCATGAAATTGCAAGTTTCTCACTTTTATGGCTTCCTTTTCAGAGCACCTGCAATTCTAATTGACATCCAGGGATTTGCAGGTGGTTGAATGCCATTAAAAATCAGGCCATGAATGCAGAAATTACCAAATAAAGAGAAAAGGACAAAGATATAAAGAGACAAAATGTTGTCAATGTTATATAATTTAAAAATCAAGGTTCAAAATCAAGGCCAATATTAAAAAAAAAAAATCACTTTTACTTTTGGCAAACTAGGACCAGTATGCAAATGCAAAGTAAAAATCTGAACTCCTGATCTTTATTAATTTTTGTTGCAAATATTTTGCACCACTATGGTCACACATCCTGGTATGTTCTCCTGGATTAGAGTACAAAGCATTCTGCTTCACTGAGGATTAAGCTGGCACACAAAATTATGCATTTATACATAACTATTGTTTATTTAAAAAAATAATTTTAACAAATACTTTGACCTTTATCTGAACTTGGCAGCATCTGGTCATATTATTCTTTCAGTTGAATTCATATGTTCTTATGTTCATGTCTGGGTGCAATGGAAAGCAGAATGCGGCCTTTTGGTGCTGAAAGCGACTCTCATTTACCAGTCAGGCATTTTAAGATCCGAAGGATTAATCTAGTGCGAACACTAGGATATCACAGGCCATAGAATTTCACCTAGCAATTCCTGCATCTAGTCTAACAACTTGTTGAACTAGAGTCTCTTTTAATAAGATAACCTTGATTTACAAACTCCAAGTGATAGAAAATTTGCCTTTAGTAATTTATTACTCTCGTTAACAAAAAATGATAGTTGGGCAGGTATTCCTGAGTATAATCTGATACACCAGCATGCCACACTGAGTATATGGCACAGAAGATTATATAAACACAGGCTGTCTGTCTATCTAATAACTGAAGGATCCAAATGAACTTTTTTCTGTTATTAAAGTCAGCAGATTTTGTTCTAGATCAGTGGTAGGCAACTTGTGGCCCATCAGGGTAATCCATTGGCGGGCCTCGGGACAGTTTGTTTACATTGACCATCTGCAGGCACAGCCGCCCACGGATGATCAATGCAAACAAATGGTGTCTGATGGGCTGTGGGCTGCCCACGACTGCTCTAGAATATTAAAGTTTAAATCCACCATTTTGTTTGCCTTGAGGCAACACACTGTTAGGTAAAATAAAACAACATTCTAAGCTTTGCTAAGAATATGTTAACTCAAGATTTTAAACTCAGATGAGAAAATTATCACTTATCAAAAATAAATTTTAGTTTAACATTTGCCTCCAGATACTGGTTTTCTGGAGGCATATTTTCGAAGGACCCCTTAGACAGGGTCCTTGTTCTGTTGCATTAAAGCATGTTAGTCATGTGGATAATCACAGTGCTGATTGTATGTTAGAGGAATGACATAATGCCTAACTTGTTAATGAGAACTCTTTCAACCAACACACTTAATCTCAGAAGTATCAGTAATGGCTCCCTCTAACTTTTTAAAGCCCTGCATGAGCCAGAAGAACATCCTGTCTTGGAAAGTCAACTGACTGGATACACAAAAGACCAATAGTACATCTGACATTTAAGGGTACAGAAATCTTTAAACTCTGAAATGAAATCCCAAAGCCCATACCAACATGGCTGTGACTAGAGGGAAAAAAAGTTTAAAAATTTCCCTCTGCCTTTACTTGGTACAGTACTTCCAAAATACACTTAAAAAAAGCAACAACAGCTAAATCCAGCAACAACAAAACAATATTTGTTTAAATTCAGTTATAATTCCAGTAACAGAACTATTGCCAAGGAAAAGCGCAAATGGTTCTGACTGAAGAAAGGCTCTCTATGCACAAAAAGAACAGGAGTACTTGTGGCACCTTAGAGACTAACAAATTTATTAGTCTCTAAGGTGCCACAAGTACTCCTGTTCTTTTTGCGGATACAGACTAACACGGCTGCTACTCTGAAACCTGTCTCTATGCACAGGAGAAGTAAAGAAAACAGAAGAGGATTAACAGTTCCTAAGGTCACAGAAAGTGCTGTGGTATCCATCCACAAAGGGACCAAGCAATGAAATAGGGATGGCACTGAGTGAGCCCTGAGATTTTAGGTGGCAAGGGTACTTCGACTTGCTATTACAGGGAGTGCTAGCACCAATAAAGCCTGATTTATAAAGGTAGGGATCCATTTGCGCACACAATTTTGAGCTCCTGTGTGTGGACCTGCATTTGTTCATGACAAATGTGTTGAACAGGTAGGACAAACACTTCTTGGGAATGGTCTAGGTTTACTTGATCCTGCCTCAGCATAAGGGACTGAACTTGATGACTTCTCCAGCTCCCTTCCAGCCAATGTTTCTATGATACTATGACACTGGCACTAGTGCACATACTACTCACGTATTTGTATGATCAGATGGCTAGACAGATCCTTAACTAGCCATTTACATGACACCCAATTTGCACATACATGCACCATGGCTGCATGCACAAATGTACTGTAGGGTGAATGTCCTCTGTAGACATTTAAACCCTAAATCTGTGAATTCAAGTGGGATTAAGTGATGCATAGGCCTTATGCTGACTCTGCACATGGGTGAATTTTACCCTATATTTGCATGTGTTATCCAAATGTATGCACAAGTAGGAATCTCTTTTTCTAAAATGTGGCCCTTCCACTTAAAAGAATGGAAAACATTGCTGGCTATAAATGAAGACAAAACATGCTGACAAAAAATAACTTCTAACAACACTTAATAAATATTCTACAAACAGCCACATCTCTCATTCACACATTAAATATTTTATAGGATCTATGGCCTATAAAAATAACTTTGAAGGCTGTAAAATGATGCAAGTGGAAAAAAAATCTTGGGCTGGTTTATCACCGAGATAAATTTCATATTACAAAAAACGGGCATCAATTCATTTTAACAAAAAAATACCAGACAGTCTACATTAGATCCAGCAGGTTGAACTGATACAGCAGTAACTCTTGTATCCTTAAGACTCTGTTTTATATCCACTACTTTGTTGCTTAGATTCACAGCTGATTTTCTGATTTGGAGATTCCAATATGATTTCTTTAAAAAAAAAAAAATCACTCCACTACTGCCAAAATAGACATATGAAATGTGATTTAAATAGTACTTAAGATGGTGTCTCCCATGTATTAGAACTATAATAATGATTTAATAACAATTAGTATTAAATTATGTATTGTATCACAATGATCTAAAGTGATACTACATCTCAGGAAAAACTATTCTGTAAAGATCCAATCTTGCATATCTTTTGTTTAACCCTGGTCCAGTAGCCTTGTTATCATCCAACTGATCTATAAAGTCAGTCCTTTTTTCTTCTATCCCACCTCCCACATAGCTCTCTAAAGCCCAGAGCCTAAGATAGATGGAGAGGATTTTAAAAAATACAGAATAAAAAGAAATTGAAAAGCAAAAATAATAAAGACTAATTTTTTTTTTTTAAAAGGAACTGTGCTTTTAACTGTACCTTCACCAGCTGGGAGCTCTGTGCCCTCAGGGCCTGACCCAAAGCCCATTGAAGTGAATGGAAGTCATTTGAAAGACTCCCATTGACTACAATGGGTTTTGGATCATATTCTCAGGATAGTCGTGTGCATAACTCACATTAACATTAGTCTGTCTTCCCTTATCTTGTAATTTTACAAAAAAAAATGTTCCAGGTTTTTAGAGTTGACAGAACAATCCTCTCTGTCACTAAGCCGTATTTCCAACAGTAGTGTGTTTCTAGTAACCCCATCAATTTGACCCAGTTGCTTTGTTCCTTCCTTGTAGGGAACTATAGAGGTTTTAAATCTTTATTAATTAAAAAGGGGGTGCCAATTCTGCAAATACATGGGTAAAATGACATATCTGAGTAGTCCCATCACATTTCTCTATTTGTGTTGCAATACTCATTGATTTACTTTGGAGAATCCACCATTTGCATTCTATGCAATTACATACAGGTCTGTCGCATCTTATGAGCATTTAACATGCGCAATTTCAGCTTTACGCGGTCGGCAAAAATAAAAACAAAAAAAAAAAAAAAGAAAAAAGCAACAATTTGAATACTTTATCTGTAGTGTGGGCGATTCTGCCCACCATTGAACTCAATGTCATTTTGACTATACGTGGTTTTTGCTTTACGCGCTACCCGCGGAACGGAACCCCAGCATAAGATAAGACAGACCTGAATATTAATAGACCTCATGAAAAACTGGGCTGTTATCATACATTTTCAGTTAACTGAAGCCCTGCTCAGGTTAAACACAAATCAAAGGGGTGGGATTCTGATAGTGCATTTGAACTTGTCACCTAAAGCAAATTCCTTTGCAGAAGCCTGAAGAATCAAGAGGTTTGTTCAGAACTGTGTGTCACCTCTTTTTCTTTCAGAACATAAAGGACAAGCAGAAAAATGTACATTCCACCACATTTATAAGCCTGAACTTCCATCCCTCCTCCCTCCTCCTCTTCTACTGTGTTGGAGCTGAATGTTCAACATGAAAACTGAATTCACGTGTAAACAGTGGACATCTAATGCTTTTCAAAAGAGTGTATGTGCTCACAGCCCATGAATATTCCTCCAGTGGAATGAAAGTACAAAAGTAAATTAATTATGATACAGTTTAGCTTTCCACTCTCACTTCACTTTACAAGAAACGTGCAGTCTAGCTTTTAACTTTTCACTGTAAATGAAAAATTCAAAGAATTACCATGAGGTACTTTTCAACTATAACAAAGGAACCCGCTATATTTTGAGATTTTTCATTCGTGAAAAATAATTTATTTTAATCTAAATTTCCTTAGTATTTTACCAAACTACTCATTAAATGGTCTATGCTGTATCTCAGGCACATACATTCCTGTAGAACTATGCATGCAAGTATAAAGGTATACAGTTATTAATGAACAGGGATGAGTTTTATTCAAAAGGAGGTTACATAGTGTGAATCTGTCTTTCCTTGGTCCTTACAAATTATTTTAAAAAAGAAGAATTAATGATACATGTGGGATTCAGGTTCCCTTCACACAGGGATTGATCCAAACCTTATGCCAGTGGAAGCCTTTTCGTTGGCTTCAATGAAGCAGACCCTCAGCTGGCATAACATGATGTTGCTCTATGAAAGTCAATGGCTTTATTTTGACTTACACCCGCTGAGAATCTAACCCAATGAACTTTGGATCAGGCCCATCTTTATTAAATTTGGTTGGTACTTTGGAACATTAATTGATTTTATTATCTTGAGCATTAAAGAAATTAGGTAAAAAAAAAAAAAAAGTCTTCTGCACTATCCAGAGCGCAGCAGCAGTTCCATACTTTCAGTGAATGCTAGAACAGATCAAATAGTATTCACCAATAGAGAAGTCAGGGAATTCTGGCTTAGTCAGCATTCAAAAACTTGTCTTGTTATATTGTAATTTATTCAGTATTCAAGCTTTGAAATTGGTCACTCAGGTCATGAGTAGTTCAAATATGGCTTAGAAGGATTAGATTTTTATCGGTAAGAGTCGATAAAAGATGATTTCACTGTACACACACTAACCAATGAAAAATATATTTCCGCTGATGATAAACAAAATGTACAGATAGGCAAGTAAGAAAAAATGCTGATTGAGAACCTAGAGTTCGATTTAAGGCTAAAAAAGTGACATATGAAGTGGACAGTTTGTGTTTTAATTGCCTTACTTCCATTCACATTTGAATTCATGTATTGTGTGTATTTGCACATGGTTGAATACATGTTTTTGACTGAATCATGCATATTTGCATGAAAAATAAAGTGACTGAATACAAACAAGTGACACTGATGTCCTATTGTTCACAAAATATTTCGGGCCAGATCTTACACAGCTAGCGTAAATTAGCATACTGAATTCTTATATAGTACTTTTCATCTGTCCATCTCAAAGTGCTTTACAAGTTATCATTACCCTTATTATTCATAGTGGAAAACTGAGGCACAAAGGTGAAATGACTTGCTCAAGGCCACCAGCAGACCAGGGGCAGAACCAGAAATAGAATACAGGTCCCAAGTCCCAGTCCAGTATGCTATTCACTAGGCCACACTGCCGCCCCATGCATAGCTCCATTGACTTCAATAGCATACAGATTTCAGAGGATCTATTCATACTAGGAGTCAATCCCCTGGGCTGTTCTGGGGGGAGGAGTCAAACCTGCCCCCCATAAGCAAACAATCCAGTGCAGACTCCATGCAGAGAATCCCAAAGGAGTAAACTGCATAGGGGACAATAGGACAGTCATTTAAAATCTCTTCCTAATTGTCTCTAAGGTTAATTTTGTTTCTATTCAATTTTATTGTTTTCTATATATGTTTTCTGGTGCATTAGCTCCTTGTAGATGTGGCAACACTTCACTCTGATTTGTGTTCTTTGCTTTACAGGTAAAACTGTTCATTTATTTCCTTAGAGACTATCCAAGCCTGCATTCCTCTACTATTTTAGAGACCATTTGTTTCCAGATTAACTTCATTTCCACATGAATAGATCCCATTCACAAAATCAAGACTATCCATGTACCCAAAATCCATTAATCCCAGTGACAGCAAAGGCTTTTTGAAGGTAAATGGAGACTAAAATTTTCTGGTCAGTAACTGTTAATGTATCCCTCTAGAATACTATTACAGCATATATCTGTCCATTTAAGCATTAGAACGTAAGAAAATGTTTTCTGAGCATCACACTAGTCCAGGGAAGTTGATAAACAAAATTCTCTTTAAGCCATTAACACTGTGCCCTATGACTTTAACATAATACAAAACAATCTAAATAAATAAAAACCCAGGATCTTAATTAGCCCCAGGTGTCTTGATTAACCTGGAGCAACTGCCATTTGGTTACCATGGTACCAGGGATTTGTTTAGCCTGGGACTAACATACCTGTTCCTCACCACATTACTGTAGCCATCTGGCCTTGCCCCATCACACTCTTCAGCTGTCACTCATGCTGGACGGCAAATAGTCTAGAATGGTACCAGTGGGTAGAGGCAGAGGGCATCAGAAATACTGCTCACTCCGCTACAACACCTTTCAGTTTCACTGAGCAAAAAGAACTGTGCTTGCACACACCAAGGGTATGGGGTCTACACTATCCCAGCAGGCATGAGCTAGGCTGCCTCTAGATCATCACAAAGTCACTGTTAGTCCTGAAGAAGCTATGCTGGTTGGTGTTAGGGCTACAGTGGTAGATTTATTTAAAATATTATCAGAGGGCTAGCCTTGGTAGTCTGGATCTGTAAAAAGCAACAGAGAGTCCTGTGGCACCTTTAAGACTAACAGATGTATTGGAGCATAAGCTTTCGTGGGTGAATGCCCACTTCGTTGGACGCATGCCACTTCGACATGCATCCGACGAAGTGGGCATTCACCCACGAAAGCTTATGCTCCAATACATCTGTTAGTCTTAAAGGTGCCACAGGACTCTCTGTTGCTTTTATTTAAAATAGTCAACTCATGCAGATTCCCCATATGTTTAGGGAGCATCGACAGCTGCAATGTACTATGGCCCCTCTTTCCGGTGGCTTTCTTTGCCACTCAGACAATGCAAAGCAGCTGGGAAACTGGGATTTTGGGATCATTGGGGTTTGGGGACATGTCTGGATTAAGGGAATCCTTGGGTGCATAAAGCCAGGATAGCCAGTTTTATGACATCTGCTTCTGCCCTCTCCCCTACTACTTCTTGGAATAGTGGTTAGGCTAGACAGGAGTATGGCCAGAGCTAGCTGGTGCAACGGTCACTAAGGCACTGTTTGTGCCAGCATAAGATATGCCAAGGAAACAATCAACCATGGCTGGGCCCAGGTTTGGGCACTTTAGAATCACCTTCTCCCCCCTACCCTCAGGTCCTCTGTGACTGAAAAAGGGGAAGCCTACCCTATTTTCCTCTTAGAAAAGCATCCCACACCAAAGACAGAGGAAAGTGTTACAGGAGAGTACTATGCCTATATCTATTTAGCGTAAATAGTTTATATATATTAGAAGGCACTCAGCACTATGCAGCATAGCTCCTCGGTTTTGTGGGACAAATACAACTTCTTACTGTGTATTGCAAATAGCTTCATCTGTGCTGTGTGCCATTCACATAGCTCTTAACAGAAAGTCTCCAACCAGGTCTGCTCCTCGATTGTATGGTGATTAAGTCACGTATACATATCCACGAGACCCAGAAAGATTTCCTTTGAGCTACATTTTGCAGAGATCTGACTATTACCTTTGTGGGAAACCAGACGTCTGGAGGCTAAAAATACTGTCTTAGTAAGACATCACTTTTATGTGTCATGTTGGTCACCTTTGTTAAAGTTTCATTACTATCAGAGACAAAGAAAGAAGAATTTCTGAAAAGGAAATGGCTGTACCACTGAACAACAGATAATATTATTCAGCAACTGGTGAAGTACAGTGGTTTTCCCCTTATCTGTCAGTATAACTGTCTTCCTTTCTTTAATATTGATTTTTTTTAAAAATGGAGAAGACTTTGCTGTTTGGTGCCAACACATCCCTTCTGAATGATTGTCTCTCTCTCGATTGTTTTGTTCTACCAGCCATTCAGAATACCCTATGTGAGTAGCTTTGGATTTCCTGGCAGTGATGTCCCTAGCAGTTGTCAGGGTATTAGGTAGCAATTTCATATGCAAATATTGGATCAGTTGGGTAGACACAAACTCCCTGATCCCATAATTTATGCATCTGGAAGCTGGCAGTTGGAAATGTTCAGATCTGCAGTAATTCAGATAAGATAGCAGGAGAAGTTTCTTTGATCACTCCCAACAGGGTATGATGGAGTAACAGAATGGCTTCGTTATTTTTAAATAATCCAAAGATATTAGTTAAGATTTTGCTTTGCGAGAATTGCAGACAGTTAACAGCAAAAATTATCCTAGCAGAATTATCCATTTCCCTTTTTAAAAAACACTGGGGTTACAGAGTTTAGGAAGACACCTCTAGGACTTTGAAGAGCAAGCAGTTTTATTCATTATTTCAAATATTTTTCCCAAGAGGACTCAAGAAACATCCTTATTGTGTTTCCACAAACCTTAGGAAAAAGGCAGCTATGACGTTCAAATAGAATCTTGCATCTTTTTCCTTCATTCATGAAGAGATGTTTACAGTATCTGACATGCTGTGTAAAGTAGCAGCCTTCCAAGAATCAGTAGCCCAGCCTTTATGTTTTCTATTGCTGCTCAAATGTGCAACCACTAGTTCACCTCATTAAAAGAAATAAGAAAATTTTAGGGAAACAGCACTGTGAACAATTTCACAGTGGATTCGGCCCAAATTTATCAGATGCAGCTTTTTTTTTTTGTCACTGTGACACAGTCGGACAATTCACAGTGCACAAAAGAATAAATGGACACAAATCAGACGTCAAGAATTATAACATTCAAAAACCAGTCGGCGAACACTTCAGTCTCCCAAGACACTCAATTACAGACCTAAAAGTCGCAGTTCTTCAACAACAAAAATTTCAAAAACAGACTCCAACGAGAAACTGCAGAACTGGAATTAATTTGCAAACTGGACACCATTAAATTAGGCTTGAATAAAGACTGGGAGTGGATGGGTCATTACACAAAGTAAAAACTATTTCCCTGTACTATTTTTTCCCCTACTGTTACTCACACCTTCTTGTCAACTGTTTGAAATGGGCCATCGTGATTATCACTCCACAAGTTTTTTTTCTCCTGCTGATAATAGCCCACCTTAATGACGAGTCTCCTTAGAGTTGATATGGCAACACCTATTTTTTCATGTTCTCTGTGTATATACATCTTCCTATTGTATTTTCCACTGCATGCATCCGATGAAGTGGATTTTAGTCCACGAAAGCTTATGCTCAAATAAATGTGTTAGTCTCTAAGGTGCCACAAGTACTCTGAATTTCTTGGCTTCTGAAGGATTTAAAACCCTTTATGTCATTGAAGTACAGCATTTTTCATAATATAGTTTCTAAAAGTTATAGTTACAAACCTTGGAAACGAGCACTGAGAAAAATGAGAGGCAAAATGGAAGGAAAAATATTACTTAAACAAATATGAGATGCGTGCTTATTGTTAGCTCTGCAGCTTGAGACCACTCCTAAAGCACTTGCTTACATGAGGGGCTGCAGGATTGGGAATAGTTGTGTAGGGGTGTGTGTGAGGGTTGGGGGGGGAGGAGGTTGTTAGTTAACCGAATACATTGAAATTTGAGTACAATGTCAGGAATGATGGCCCGGTCACTTGCACAGTTTAGAGAAAAACACTGTTTATGGGAAAATAGAATAGCCCAAAGTTTTCCACTATATATGAAGGCTCACATTCAAGGCTATAATTGCTCACATGGAGGATACAGGCAATGGAGGTGGGGAAAACCAAGCATAGTGGAGACACTCCTGTGTGCAACTGACCCCTGGCTATCAAAACAGCCTCTGGGGGACATTGGCAGATCCCCCATGTTATGGACCAGGCTAATTCCTGGAAGCTCTAGAATATGGGGGTATAGAGCACAGCTTGATTGCACCAGAGAACCTGATCCTTCATCAGCAAATTGCAAATTCAGTTTGTGTGAACTGTGAAGTTATTTTGAGGGGGGGAAACAACTTCATTACCACCTGTTTCCATTATACACCTCTACCCTGATATAATGTGACTCGATATAACACAAATTTGGATATAACGCACTAAAGCAGTGCTACGGGGGGGGCAGGGCTGTGCACTCCAGTGGATCAAAGCAAGACACAATAGTTTTTGCTACTTTGAGTTCTTTTTCAGTCAGTCAAGTTGGCCTTATTAGCAAGGAAACATAAGAAACAAAAATTCTCTTTCGCTTATCTCTGCAGGCATCATATACTCCAAATGGTGTCTTGCATTTTCTAGCCAATTAAAATCATGCTGTGTTTAACTGTAACAACATAAAGCAGCTGACTTCTTTTTTACTTGCTTTGCTATGCAAAGTGTAAGGTATCTTTATTAATATTTGCTAATGATCCATATTTTTAAATCTTTCCTTATATTAAACTTTTTGATTTTATCAAATGAGCATGTAAACTAGACAGAAATAATGACTGCACATAGTGACTTTTATAATAAGTCATCATTAATAGTTGTAGATGTACATCAGGTTCAGTAACATTACTACAAAAATTAGAAAAATAGGTTGCATAGCTTTACAATTTTTTGGTAATATATACATATTGATCATATACACACTTCAGTCACATGACAGGGACTTATCCAACTTCCACTGACTTGTACTGAACTCTTGACTTCCATAGGAGCTGGATCAAGCCCACATTTTCTGGAGATCTATTTTCCAGAAGACAAGAAAAATGATCCCCTCTCCCTTAATCACAAGTATTTATAAATCCAATGATCCCTTAGTTAAATATCAGATATAAGACACATGGTTTTCTTGTTATATAAGCTAGTGCAATGTCACTACATGACGTAAGGCATTATTTCTGATTCACTTCAAATTGTAGTAATTAAACTACATTAAGCTAACAAATCTGGGGCCAAAATCACATTTGATGAAGTACATGCATTTCTATTGGCTTCAATATAGTAGTAAACATTTATACCAAGTGTGAATTTATCCTATGTTTTCCCTAATAAACATGATCACTGGTCATGGCTGCTATGTTGCAACTTGGAAAATGTGTATTTTAACTCATTTTTTAAAACAAACAAATATAGCATTTGGGTGAATTATTCATATGTCAATTTGTGTTTTTACTTAGAGCATAATTACTTGGTCTGAGCTTGTAAGCCACATCTGAAAAGAAAGATAAAGGTCTCAGTAGGAATCATGAAAACCAAGGGCACAAGACTAACATATTCACATGGTAACAGGAACAACTAGTAATTTTTTCAGGGTTTTTTTTCCTATTGCAGTCTTTAAGAGAAAGAATTTGTGTTGTCAATTTTCTCTTATTGCAGTCAAAGCCATTAAAAAAACCACACACACAATTGTAATGACAGCAAAAGATAGCGATGTGTGAGATTGTATTACTTTGAACTTTTCAATCTCTTACAGGAATATAGCACGGACACCACATTCTTTCTACATGAATTACCCTTCTGAAGAGACTGCACACCTGTATTTGTATTTTGGTAAGGGATAGTTTCTGTTGATTGGCTGATTGTCTTTTTCTCTGTCTTTGGTGTCCTATTAGAAAGAGGTAAGTTAGCGATTGACAGAAAGTAAAGAATCATCTCAAGTTTGAGGTGCTGGCTCATTTTCATTAAAACCTAAAGACAGCTGCCACCCTTATGCTCCCTCCTTGAATGCTCTACCCTGAAATACCACAGAAAGATGAAATGTACAATTTGGTTTTCAAGGTCATGCTGCTGTCTCTCCTATTACTTTAGAACAATTTGTACCACAGTTTATAAATGCATGGACTTGCTGGGCCAAATTTATCGCCTGAGTGATCTCCATTGATGTCAATAGGGTCACAACTGAGATGAATTTGGCCCATTAACTCCAGGAGACCAGCAACTCTGCTACATGGAAAGTGAGGCAAGAAATCAAAATTCCTTTCATCAAGGAGCTAATGCCAGTGTAATTCAGAGCAATCTATTTTGTTGTCCTTGGAAGCCTCTAATTTCAGTTGACATAGCAGTAGCCACAAGCCTGATCCAAACACCATTGAAGTTAACAGAAAAACTCGCATTGGCTTCAGTGAGTTTTGGATCTGGTCCTCAGACTTCTGGCTAAGTCTCGCAGATAGACGTCTTTCCAGAATCCCAGCTATGAACTAACCACATTGTGATTCATATGAACCAACTGCTCAAGGAAAGGTGCCTCCACTCAACAAAGATTCAACTTCAAGCTTTTAAAGGAAATTAAACAGGATTTCCATGTTTCTTATCCTGGGATTGGGCTGGTATAAATCACCATAACTCCAGTACTGATTTCAGTGGGGTTACGCCAATTTACAACAGCTGACAATATGATCAAAGCATAGAAAAGCACCCGTGACCAAATGGTTACATTACATTTTACATTCTAAAAAGTTATTTTATTAAATGATCCTAGCAAGATGTTTTTATTTGTATTTCCCAGTGATAGTGGACAAAATGAATGGATATGAGAAGTAAATATGCACATCAGAAAGAACAGAGTATAAACTATTGTATTCACCAGCAATGCTAATATGTCCATTTGTAGCAGTCGGCGTAAATGAAGAGGTAGTGAAATATTCACTGTGGCGAACTATTTGAAGATAAAAAAGTCCTGCAAATATCAAATCAAATAATTACGTGTCAAATATTCTGATCAGATGTCTCCTACTTGAATTGTGTTATTCTCCAAAGGGTATTTTGGCAGGCTTTTTTGCAGCAGACAAATAGGAAATGGTTTAAGATTAACACTACTTGAAAACAAATGCTTAAGCTCTTCAACCTCAGATGAATTGCAGAGATGTTGTAACATTCAAGTTGATTTGAGTAGCACAAGTACTGTTACTGAATGGAACTATGTATACAAGAAGCCCATTTATGCATTTACAATAATAGCATTATTTATTTCAACAGCTTTTGAAACAAAGAGTGTGTGTTTGAAAAGCCAAAATAAAACTCATATGTATCTTACATTGTTTAACTCATTTTAATTCACAGCTCTCAGTGCCTGATCCAATGCCCACTAAAGTCAATGGGAGTCCTCCCTTTGGTCTTTTGATCAGACCCTTAATCTACAGCTCTCTCTAAATGAATGATTAAGTAACTGTGGGACAAATTCCGCTCTTGAAAGCATTGTGGTTGTCCTCCTGGAATTTGGTCCTTAAGCATTTTCCACATGCTCTGTTGTTTTACTGGAGAATATGGAACATAAGAATTATACCTGAATGACAAAAATGTCAATATAAAGAGAACCAATATTTCACATTGAGCTTGAATTATATCTCTGATATTTGATGTCACATACTCTTATGCACACAAAATCCTATATTTGTGACTGCAAACAGACGTTGCATACATGACTACTAGCCATACGTGCAGTTACCCCTTTGGGGCACATATGTAGATAGATGTGCAAGCACTAAGGAAAGCATCTGAAAGTTTGCCTTCTATCATTATCTTCAGAGATTACTCCTAAGCCACACAGCTCCTGTCGGTCTCTTCTATATTGTCCATTTTAAACATGTAATGAAAATAAGGATCAAATTCTACAGGAAAGCATATGACCTACAGACATTTCTGAACAGAATG
Source organism: Chrysemys picta bellii (assembly GCF_011386835.1). Lineage (NCBI taxonomy): Eukaryota > Metazoa > Chordata > Testudines > Emydidae > Chrysemys > Chrysemys picta. The sequence continues at coordinate 42,112,196 of NC_088803.1, read as the reverse complement.
GGATTTTGAATGTTTCTATCCAGGAGATATTGGCTGCTCATTCAACTGTACAGTGCTGACCCAATCATTTATAGCAGCCCTATGGTCAGTCCTGCACATAATTATGTTACTTGCAAATAATTACACCGTGTTTTGAAAAGATCTAAATAAAGTCTCTTTCTGGATATGAAATTTTAGCCACAAGAGCACACAAAATTTAAAACCATTGGCTCTGGTTCAGATACCTGTTATACTTGGGAAATACAGAGTAACTCCAGGCTTTATGGAACGGAGTCTACCTCTGTGTGTGTACAGGATCAGGGCCTCTGAGTGCTATAATATTATAATTTATTTGATATTTTTTAAAGATAAGAATCTAGCTCATTATTTATTTTCCCATGAATCCCAGATTCAGACAAATCAGAATTTAAACCCTGTAAATGAAAAAATAAAGAAATAATATTAAAAATATTCTGAACATCAAAGAACTTGATTGCAAGGTTCCAGCTCAGACTGAGTGTTTACAGTCACTTTCTTTAAAATATGCATTTGAAGAGCCAAATACTGGTCAGAGGCTACCTAAGACTCATCTCGTATGTTCATTCATTATGCTTACAAATGCAGTATTCAGGGGCACAAATACCTTTTGAAAATGTGTCCCAGAGATGAAATTCTGCTTTGGAATCTGAGTGGGTTTCCTATTATAAGATTTCAATAGGATTTCTCAAGGGAGTAACTGCTCACCCTTGTGAGGGGTTCGCTATCTGGCCAATATTGGCCACGCCTTTGCATCAGAGGGAAGAAATTTGGCCCAAAGTATCATAATGGAAACCTGAAACAGCCTTACCTACAATAATGCAGAATTTGTAACAAAGTCAATATCTAGTTAGTTACTGATAATTAAAGCTTGTTGGAAATTTTTCAACTAAACATTGTTTAATCAAACCGTGCAGATTCCTCAAAACCAAAACTTTTCCTGGAAACTAATCTGTTTCAACAAAAGTTTCATTGGGAAGTTCTCTCAGGTCCAGGATGGAATTAGAATCCCAGGATGGAATCCCAGAGTAGCACAGTGACTAGGACACACAAAGTATGGGATAAAAGCCCCATGGCACAGCTGTGACTGACCTGTGTTAGCTGGCTCAGCCTCTTGGGGCTAAAAATCACTGTGTAGACACGTTCAGGCTGGAGCCTGACTCTCCACTCTCACGGGGTTGCAGAGCTCAGGCTCCAGTCCAAGGGTCTACACATCAATTTTTCAGCCCCAGAGCCCAAGGCCAGATTAGCTGACCCAGGCCAGCCACAGGTTTTTTCATCTCTGTGTAGACATACCCTCAGAGACCCAGGTTCAAGTCACTGCTCCAAATCAGGCAGAGCAGAGACTTGAACCTACCTGAGTCTTCCACATCCCAGGGGAGTAACCTGGCTGCTAAACTACTGGCTATTCTGGAGTGGGGCTCAGGCAGGTTTTTTGCAAGCAATTTTGAGAGTTCTAGTTTTTGTTCTGATGCTGACTGCCAACACCTCAGCATTTTTCACTGAACACAATTCTTGGGTTTTGGTCATCCCTAATAATAATCATTTCGAAGGAGACTGGTGTCAAACTTTTGTACTCTTTCAATAAAGTAAAAGTGACAGCAACGTTCCCTGTGATATTTAGCTTAATGAGCCATCACCTACGTTACTGAACTTTTACATCCTGGATAAAATTACAATGAAGGATTATACGTCACTTTAATGTTAATCCATATTTCATGTATTTGGAGCAGATAACCCAGACATGAAAATGTGTGTGATTTGTTTCATGGAAAAAACAACACGGTGCCTGTAAGTAGGTTCTTCTCTCTATTGAAAAACTATGGGAATAACAAACCCGACCACCTAAAATAATCACATTAAAGTTTGCCTACAGAGACTGTCCCTCCTTAATTTGATTGTGAATTATCTTCAAATGCATAATCCAGAAAAATCTGTTGGGGAAGGACAGGAAAAAAACAAACTAAATAAACGCAAATTATTCTTTCAGATCTGACACCTGCTGTCTATTCAGACAGTTTGGATCAGATGAGAATTAATGCAGCAGATGGAGCACTATGAATGGTCTCTGCTCATTTCCCTGGATCATCATAATCAAGTTATTACAGGATTTCTCTGTACATATTTTTGTAAAAGAATAAAACTATAGTCTTAGAAAACACTGAAGTGTAGCTAAGCTAGGTGTTCCTGCTCCTAAAAGAGCAGGCACAGTTTGGTGTGGTCTAAACGTACTCTTTTCCCAGATTTATTCCACTCTATATGCATCCAAAGAAGTGGGCTGTAGTCCACGAAAACTTATGCTCTAATAAATTTGTTAGTCTCTAAGGTGCCACAAGTACTCCTGTTCTTTTCCCAGAGCTTGCCTTACTTGTTAACTTAACAACAAAACATAATCCTCAGTCTAAGGGCTTGTCTACAGTGGCAATTAACAACGCTGCAACTTTCTCGCTCAGGGGTGTGAAAAAACACCCCCCTGAGTGCAGCAAGTTGCAGCGCTGTAAAGCACCAGTGTAAACAGTGCCCCAGTGCTAGGAGCCATGCCCTAGAGCGCCACAACCACACATTGCCAGTGTAGACTAGCCTCATTCTCAAGTGCATTATACTGTACTGCAGATAATAGGACCCACATGGTCTTGGAATGAGGGATAGGTCAGTAGACATCTCAGCGTGTCTTAGCAGTGTCTTAGCACCTGAGATAAAGGTGATTTAGCTGAAGAGAGCTGCTGTTACAAAGCAGATGCCTGCTTGCAGGTTCACTGTCTGATACATGAACTTGGCAAGAACAGGCCTGGCTTTGCAGAAACACAAGCACTCCTAGGCACTAAGTATTCACATAAACACATTCCGGAAGGGTAGTACCAAAACACCCTGATACCAGGTTATGGTGTAAACACACTCTTCAAAGATGATACAAGGACACCCTGGCCCATCCTAAAGATAAGGTCAGGATGACAGGCTGATAGAGATGTTTTGACAGAACCAACATGTACAAGGTAAAAGTGGTAACTAACCATGTCAAGGGGCAATACATAACTTGTTTGTATCAGTGTATAAAAGAGGGGTCACAGAGGGGGTGTCTTTGTCTGGATGTGGGGGAGAGCGGAAAGTCCCACAGCTCACGGAGTTGGTCCATTGTAATGAGTATATATGTGTTAGTGTATTTGTAACCACTGAGCCAGGGCACCAGAACTGGGCTTCGTTAACAATAAACCTGGCAGATTGCCTTCAACATTGAACTAAGTCTGTGGTCTTCTTCAGCAGTTCAATCAAAGTCTGCTGTATGGGCTATCTGGCCAGAGCCAGCGCAGCATGCAGAGAGCACACACACACAGCCAACAACTGACAACAATAGACATTAAAAATGAAACTGACATTTACATTTGCAAAATAGTTGTGATCATATCAATGTTCATTACCATTTCTCAGCATGGAACTATTTCTATCAAATCACAGTAAAAAATATACAGTAACAAAACATGCAAATGGAACAGCTAACACATTTTTATTGATTATGCAGCTAAAGTGGAAAATAAAGGTGGATGGTTTTTCTACTGTTTCAATCACTACTATCTTCAGAGATGATCTACAGAAATAATGATTATATATTGTATATAATGTATACACACACACATACATACACACATTACACAAACTCTCTTGATTAAGGGACAATAGAGGGTATCAGCACTTTAAAGTACAAGTGAACTCTGACGTTAATTAAGCTATTTGCACCATGGCCCACAGCTAACAGTACCAATATGAAACAAAATCACCAAAAAGTAACAGTGAAACCCAGATGACTTCCATTTGTGGATGGACCAGGCCTATGAAGCTCAAATACGTATTTCTTGAGAATCATAGTTCAAATGCAGGATCTTATTTTGGCTGTTTATAGTGCTACCCTGAAAAGGGGCGGGGCGTGAAATTCTTAGCCATCTCTAAACTTTCCAGTGTGATGGTGTTTCAGTCTTGGAAAAAAGTGGGGTGTTCACCAAAGCACCTTTCTGGTAAATACACCTTTGTTTATCTTTGCCTTTGTTTTTTTCTTTTTAAAAAGGCCCATATCTGAAATTTAATAAAGCACTATGAAAGTGTTCTGTGACTATGAAAATGGCTAAGTGATATTTATAGTGTCAACATATGCAAGCCTACATTAAACAATAAAGAGATCCTTAAATTAATCCTCCTTTCAGCAGGTTGTGATGGCCTTTGATGAAGGAGACAGAGTTCACCACTGCTTTCTAACATATTTCTTGAAAGTTTCAGAATAATGAGATGTCTCGGCAAGGATAAAATGAAACATCATTCTCCTTTAACTAAAAATGATCAAATGACTTCAGCAGTCCTCAGTTCTGCACCCTAATATGCCAAGAAGGACCGGTAAGGCAAAGCATGGCTCTATACTACTCTAACTCTTGAAATACCCACAGAGAGGTAACTCAGAAAGATGCTGTCATTAAAATAATGGTTAAATTGGACCATTAGAAATGTCCATGCATGTACACGTTGAATAACAACAGATACAAACAAGAGGAGAGCAATTGAGTGAGTTCCTAGGGTCCCCCATGTCCTGTTAAAAAAACCTTTAAAAGAATACATTAGTATATAAAAAAAGAGAATGACCCCAGGATGCAAAAGCTTTCAGTTAGCATCCTAAATACATTCAAGAAAGACTCCTAGACACCAGTGATGTGCAGTTCAGCAGGGAACCCAGGGGTATTAATTACCTTGCTTCCATGCTGCAATCATGTCTTGTTGAGAAGTGAAGCTAACTAAAAATATACACAAGCCACTGCTTCTGAAGTGGTGTTCTAAACTGGTTATCAAAAGTAAACTTTCAAAGCATCTAGATATGATAAGGCTCAGGTGGACATGGCGATGAATCCTCCAGTCACTACTGGGCATCAGCAATACCATCATGTAACTGTATTTTGTATATTTGGATCCCACATGCTTTTAAAAAGAAATGAAATAATGCAAGGCAGAAGACATCATGTGGTCTACTTTGCAGTTAGCAGTGACTTTAAGGCACTGCATGGTGAATAATATGAAGGACTAACACAAGAAAGACATCTATCACAGCTAAAGGGCAGATCTGTGAAATGCTTAATTTAATAACAGGTTATTGGTTATCATTCTTACCTTGGGGCAGTATGTTGGCAGAGACCCAGGGTGCTTCTAACTGGTATTGGAATCCATTTTGGATCATGTGAGGTGGGGAACTGTAGGTGCTGCTATTTATACCTTTGCAAAGCACCACCTGGTGCTAGGAATGTAGTATTGCAAGGAAAGCCACACTAGCTTCCCACTGAAATTGTATGGAGAGGTGGAAGGGGCTGGTTGAGAAAAAAAATAAATAAATAATGAGGGCTAGAAAGCTGGTCTCCAGTGGTGGAAGCTTGCTGCAGCCTGGAAGTATTCTAACTGAGAAGCTCAACCCAGTCTAGGATTCTTGGCTAGACGGACAAAGATACCTGGGCATCTAATTACCTCTTCGAGTTCCACTAACATTCTTAAAACTGCGCAGCTGCCAGCAAACCGTGCAGGCACCTAATTTTCTGCCAATGGGTAGGTGTTAAACTGCCTCAGCACTGACACCACCCCACAACTAACTTGCTGTTCAAAACCTAAGCTCATGCTTAAGCCCTGGCAGAATTCTGAAGCTAGGCGTTCCCACACCTACCTCTCCTTCAGGGTTCAATGAGATAGGCATGCTCAGCACAAAAGGCAGCCAGGAGTGAGAATTTTGAGAATCCTATATCTTGGTGGTTGGGGTACTCAGCGGGGATGTGGAAACCCTGGGTTCAAGTCCCTGTTCCAAGTCAGGCAGAGCAAGAATTTGAATGTGGGTCACCTACATGCCCAATTAATGCTCTAACTACAGGGCTGTTAGTGTCAATGGGATTGGGAGGGGTATAACTTTCCCTGTTTTTTGTTTTTGTGAGAAACGGCTGATCTGGTTTAGGTACCTAACTCCAGGAAAGGTTTCATGGCTGAGAAATCCAAATGGAGGAAGGTGCTTCCCTCCAGCCTGTTAGTCGGGCACTTAAATACCTGTGAGGATCTGAGCCTAAGTCTTGCCCCTTTAGTCTGAATTTCACAATTGATTAGCTTAGGTGGCTCTCTGTTCAACTTGCTACCTTATGAAAACCCCTTTCTGAGATGCCTAATTCCCCCCCCTGTATTGTATGGATGATGCTGGCCATCCAACTCAGGGTGAAGAATTCCACTGAATCAGAGATTAACTGAAAGGGTCAACTGCTCTTTGAGCATTTGTCACAGCTTATTAAGAAAGCAGGTCACAGAGAGCAGTGAAGCCAAAATATAGCCTTTATACAACCTAAACCAAACAGTGCTCTCCTGGACAGGTATCTGCAAAGCATATTTGCATCAGTTATACCCATGGGCGGCGCATGAACTGCTGGCTGGGGGAGGCTAGCCCCCAGCCCTGCTCCTTCCACCCGAGCCCCCCCCCCTTCCTCTTCCCCTTCCGCTGGAGCCCAGAGCCTCCCCACCGCAACTGCCAGCCCTTGCTCCTGGCTAGTGCCCTGGGGCGCCAGGAGGGCGGCTGTGCAGCTCCAGCCCAGGAGCGCTGGGAAGGCAGGTGGTGCGGCCTCAGCCTCCCCAGTCCTGGAGTGCCAGGAGGGTGGGCGGCGTGGCCCCAGTCTGAGCCAGGACCACTACACAGGGGAAGCCACAGGGGGGGCTTGGTGGTGGAGCATGGGCGGGGCCACAGCTGGCTGTTTGGGGAGATTCAGCCTCCCCCCAGTCTATGCTACCCGAATTTATCTTTGTTTGACAGTTACAAGTGCAGTCTTCATAGGAGCCATTGTAGCCACATGGACACATTTTACCTTAGGTTGTTACTTAAACTAATGGCTTCCAAATTACTTGAATGGAAAATTAAGACTGCAGTCTTAATTAACTCACTAGCATTACAGTGCATGTGCTGTAAATTTTCCATTAAAGTCTACATTTGTATATATTTCTAAATTACTAAACTACATTAATAAAATGAAACAATCTGGCTGGCTGATGATGGCTTTTGAGGAGTGTGGATACCTGCCTTTATTAGAACTCTGCTCTAGTCGGTATCTCATTTCCCTGCTTCATGACCATGTGCCCTTTGGGGTTGGAGAAAACGGTTGTTTAACGTGAAGTAGAGTTAAGCATCTTAAAAAGTTCAGTCAGTTAAATTAGCATTGTAAAATTGTCTTAAAAACTTAGCAACTCAGGTCCAAAGCTACTTTGGATGATGAAAAATTTAATCCTTGAACTCAATAAAGGAATGTAAAATTATAAGAACATTAACAAATGTATAACATACTTGTGAGTTCTTCAGCTGTATAGCTGGGAATTTAATGAAGAAAAAACGGTCAAGTAAGGTATTTAAAAGCACAACATTCATTAGCCTTTTATTTAAGATAGATTTTTTAAGTCAGCTAATTATCTTTTATTTTCTAATTATAGGTTATTGGTAATAATAATCTGTAGATCTCAAAGTGCTTTATAAAGGAGGTCAGTATCATTGTCCCCCTTTTATAGATAGAGAAATTTAGGCTCAGAGAGGTGTAGTGATTTGGCCAAGGTCACCCAGCAGGCCTGTGGCAGAGAGAGGAATAGAAACCAAATTCCCTGACTCCCAATCTCATGCTCTATCTGCTAGGCCACGCTGACTCCCACATTGCACCATTTGAGGACTAGCACCCAGGGACAAGGAAAGGTCAACTAATTCTAGTAGTGTGGACAAGGCCTAAGTTTCCCCATGGAAGTCCCCAAGATGCATAAATTTCAGCCATTGGGCATGTGTCCTGACAATGCCCAGCAGCTTGGTACCTAACTTCAGATTCACACATCAGGCATTCCATACCCATCTTCCCTTCAGGGCCCAATCCTGTGGATGTGCTCTGAGCACACATAAACCCTAACAAAAGACACCAGTGGAGGCAAAAGTAGTGCTCACCTTTAGGCCAGCAGTCAGCACTCTCACCTATGAGGTGCGTGGACCTGGGTTCAAATCTCCATTTGTCCTGTATGGAGAACAGACATGAACTTGAGCCTCCCAGGAGAATGCCTTAACCACTAGGCCCCAGCTCTTAACCACTGCTCCTGAAGTTGTGCTCTACTTTGTATAAATAGTGAAATACTTATTTAATCAGGGGATCTCCCACTACTTTAACCATTGGGAAAGAGAGTCATTCTCGCTCTTTCCCTGGCCCAATGAATGTTTATTTATACACAGCGGCACAGGTCCAACAGGAGAGACTGAGATAACCATCTTACTGAATACCCCATAGTCCAGTAGTTACAACACTCTCATGCAAAGCAGAAGACCCAAGTTCAACTTTTAACCTAGGTCTCATACAACTTGGGTGAATGCTCTAAATCAGTGGTGGGCAACCTGTGGCCCGCGGGCCGCACGCAGCCCATCAGAGTAATACAGTGGTGGACCGCGAGACAGTTTGTTTACATGGACCGTCCACAGGCACGGCCGCCTGCAGCTCCCAGTTATTGCGGTTTGCCGTTCCCAGCCAATGGGAGCTCCGGGAAGCGGCGCAGGCTGCAGGGACGTGCTGGCTGCTGCTTCCCGCAGCTCCCATTGGCCGGGAACGGCAAACCGCGGCCACTGGGAGCTGCAGGTGGCCGTGCGTGCGGACGGTCCATGTAAACAAACTGTCTCGCGGTCCACCACTGTATTACTCTGATGGGCTGTGTGCGGCCCGCGGGCCGCAGGTTGCCCACCACTGCTCTAACTACTGAAATATTGGGTAAAAGGGGACCACCACCTTCCTCCCTTTACCCCCCCACAGCTGATGATGTGAAGTGGGTTTGTTTGTGGGTTCTTTTGTCAAAAAATACTGACCCAGCTTAAGCACTTAGCTCCAGGAGAGGATTTATGGCTGTGAATCCTGAATGGAGGAAGGTGCCTCCCTCTGGCCCAGAGTTAGGCACCTAACTCCCTTTTACAGGGAAAGCTTTCTATTGGCTAGCTTAGGTAGCTTCCCACTCAGCTTGCTGGCTTCTGTGAATCCCTTTTTAGGTACCTTACTCTCTTCATGCATTATATAGTGAACTTGGATGCCCAGCTCAGGGCTGTGAATTCCATTAAGTCACAGGGAACCCTATGTCCCTCTTGCAAATCTAGCTTCCGGATTCAAGAAGAATGAATAATTCCATGTCCACCAATGGACATTCAGGGTGTCTAAGGTAATAAATACTTAAAGGTTCATTGTGGATCCCTTGATGAATTGGGACATCTCATGTAAGTGCTCAATAACATAAGTGAGGATTCCACAGTTTGTAAGGTCCAATTATGCAACCCTTACTTAAAGTAAGGGATAGGAATTAGGCTCTACATTTGGGGATACTTGGAATCAACGGTTGGAATCTGGTGGGCATATCCCCCGTAATCATTTTATTGTAATTCAACAGGACTTGAGATACTGCTGGACCTCAGTCTTTCCAGTCTTCTGTGTCACATACAGTCCTGATGATGAAAGCCTAATTCTGTTCTGAGTGAAGTCAAAGGCAAAGCTAGCAATGACAGTAAGATCAGTCCAATTGCCTTTTTAGGAACACAATTTGAAATTCTATTAGTTCTATAACATCTTGTTTTAATAGCTATTGTGCCATACGTGAAATAGTGTGACATTCAACACATCAGTACTTACTGTGGCTCTTTCAGTGATGGGCTCAAGAAATATGTTTCATAAATAATTTTAGAAAGTAGGCACACTAAAATCATTGGGGTTTACATGAAAAATAATTGAATATCAATCCAGATACAATGGCAACCTCTTGACAGCTTCAGTTCTGCTATAATTCATTGAATTAATCAAGCTGTGACATTATATGTTATTACAGTGGAGTAGGAGTACAAGGTGTTTTTTTTTTTAAGAACCTCTATTCTGAAGGGACACTTTCCAACAAAGGAAAATAAAGCCATTATAGGAGTTGCCATACAAATGATCAATCTAGTCCATTATCCTCTCTAACAGTGGCCAGTACTAGCTGTTTCAGAGAAAGGTGCAAGAAAAGTTGCAGTAAGAAGTTATGGCATAATCTGGACACAGGAACAATTTCTTTAAATCTGGCAAAGCACTTTTGTAGCAATGAGTTCCACAATCTAACTGTGCATTGTTTGACAATGTATTTCCTTTGAGCAGTTGAAAATCTGCTGCATCTCAAATTAATTGAATGCCTCCTCGTTCTTGTATTATGAGAGATGGTGAGTTTATCATGTTATATTTTCTTCTATCTGCTTCTCAATATGCAAATTAACAAGAGACAAGGTAATGTGACCAAAGCATTATGCTGTAAATTACACTAATCCACTTTAATTTAGGGGTCAGGAAAACATTGTGAGGTTTCCTAGATTCTGAGGCCAAAAAGGAACACTGTGATCATCCAGTCTGGCTGACCTCCTGTATAACACAGGCCATCAAACTTCCTCAAAATAATGCCCAGAGCAGATCTTCTCAAAAAACATCCAATCTTGATTTAAAAATTGTCAGTGATGGAGAATCCACCATGAACCTTGGTAAGTTGTTCCAACTCTCACTGTTAAAAATGTAGGGCTTACTGTGACTGCTGCTATTTTCCAAGGTATTGAAAGACGTCTCTGACTTTGGGTTCTGTTGGCCATGATTTGCCACTGCCTTGTACCTTGTATAATCATTGATACCTGTATAAAGTCTTTATAATTTGAAAGGTCACTCATTTCCACTTTGCCCACATGTAAATGACTTGTGCAAAGTACAACGCTAAAATCAGGCTAATGTCTTTTTATTAAGAAGACATCTCAAGCATACGTGCCTGTTATAGAGTCACACATGTGCAAACAAGTAAGCAGAGTATTTTTTCCCACAAACTAAAATAATAATAATAATTCATTTATAAAAATAATACCTGCTTTTATATGGCACCCTGCTTCCATGGATCATAAGGTACTTTATATAGAAGCTTGTTAACTATGATTAGCTGTCTCTGCTTTTATAGAGAAAGTGAATAATTGCAATTGCAAAGAGGCATTTGGAAGCACAATTATACATTTAATCATGCAAATGTGTGATTAATGCATACAAGTTCCTGTTGTTATTGTGCACATGTCACTCAAAAGCATAAATTTGACCCCCAAATAATCAGACTAATGCCCATTACAATCTATCACCAGTTTATAGACATACAACTTGAACAAGGTAAAAGCCCCAGTTACATGAGCCACTAAAGGCTAAGCTGGAAACGAAAGCACTAAAAATATACTGTAGTGAACAATTCTTCACTGGCAAGAGGACAAGCCAGGTGACCTAATACGTTTTTTTTCCCCTGCATCGCTAAGCCTCTTTGATTTTGTGCCATAAGCAAAAGCAAATAAACACATGGCCATATGCTAAAAAGTGCAGACAGTTCATAAACCAGGAGCGAAATTGTGCCATGGGATCTCATTCTTCTCTAAAAGACCTTCCCAATAAATGCTGCATAGGAAAAAGTGAAATGCTTTCACTCTTTAGCAGCTACAGTATGATGCTGTACCTGCTGTTTTCAGGTGTTTTGCATCTAAAAGGGGAGACAAGGGAAGTAGATTTCAATTCCTCTGGAAGGGAGAAGATTTTAAGACCATCTTGTCTGGCAATGTGCCTTGCTCACTCATGGAATACAGAAAGCAGGTCATTTTAAAGAGCTCAGAGTACTCTAGTGTTTCAGACGTGAATGCACTTGCCTATATCTCAAATACTTTTGGAGAAAAAGATATTTTATTCAAATGATATTTTATTATTATTTTAATTAGTTTTTTGAGTGCTTGTGAAAAGATACTGGATTTGCATCTATGCAGAATGAGGTCTGCACTTTATACTTAGTCATGCAAAAATGAGAACTGATTAACCTCTCATCTCTCAAAATGAACTGAACGTTCAAAAATGTGACTAATTTAATTCCTTTTTTATTTCCACTCAGCTCTGTACTTCCTGGAACTTGTTGGGATTGGAATTGGACAAGCCACGGTATCACTAGCAAGGCTGTTCCTCCACATTTCCCACCCATCTTGTGATGGGGTCTGGTCTCATGAGCTTGAAGCAAAAGCAGTTCAGGCTGACCAGACAAAACTGAAGCCCTTCACTCCTGGATGATTTTTCTGGAGAGTTAGTCATATTCATTCATCTCTTTTATTAATATTCCTTCCTTGTTATGCTCCTTGATGCTTACAGTGCAACATGCAGCTTTAGCATTGCCTATTGCTGGGGCTTTCTCGAAGTCATCCTTCCAAAGAGAAATGATAAGTGAGAAGAGTAGTGTAATAATACTTGTGAACACAAACAGTCAGCACCATAAGTACAAGCCCCTGCCTCCTGAATCTGAAACAGTAATGGCCAGGCTGCTATGAGCAACAATAACGCTGGATTCATTTGGTTAGCAAATTGCAGCAATTCGGGGTTTCTGTTTCTAAGCACTATTCTAGTCAGTTCAATTTCTTATGCCACAACCATCGGTGCTCTATATTATGAATACTTTGCACCGAGTGACTTGACTATATCTGCCATGTGTGGATTCTTCCATCATTCTCCCTTCCTCTCACCCAGGTAAGAACTGTAGGTGGCTTATTTTTTTCTATGCTGTGCTTTGTATTTTTATTGGTGAAGACAGGTTGAAGGAATGTGTCTTACACTTGGAAGAGAAAGAGGCGATGTTTGCAGCAGGTCTTAGATTTGATAGGAGTTGGTTCCACAGTCTTGGACTGGTCCCTAATCTCACACACACATGAGCTTTACCTCTGTGGTAGATAATGCCATAGGGCTGCATTGATATCCTATAATCTGGCCTGAATAAAGGACCCAGAGAGGCAATTCACACCCTGCTTCCCCCTCACTCTAGGGGGAGATTAACTGCATCAATTCTTTTCATAACACAATTGATTCCTTCTCCACACTGGCAGAGCTGTGCTGACTGGTGCATGGGAGTAGGCAGTGCCTTGCCTCTGCCCTTTTGCATCAGAGTAACCCCCTACAGCGCCTGCTTTCTCCTCCCCACCCTCAGTGTATGAACCAGGGATACTGGTAGACCCAGCAGGGCAGCATGGGGCTAGTTTACACCCAAAATTAGGGTACCTTGCATCTTCTTACTCCATTCTATGCCTTCTCCAGACAGCTCATGAGCACACTGACTTGTGAGTACCCTATTGTACAATTCTTTACCTTTCACGGCTGGAACAGACTTGTCAGTAAATAAAGAAAAGTAAATAAAGTGGCAGCAGGCGTGCCACTGTACTGTAACTCATTCAGACACGTGGACGTGACATCGTATGTTACAAGTGCTAATTTCTATTTGAAACCGCTAGTGAATTTTGATATTCAGGTTAAACCAAGCTAGAATCCACCTCTATTTCACTTATAGATCTCCACTGTGCTTACTTTAAAACAAACAACTGCACAGGGATTGGTTGATGTGCAATAAGACTGGAGCAAAACCTTTAAATGATAAAAGGCAAAGTACAGCACGTGGAGGATATTTTCAGGAACAAAATTCTCATCTTCAGTTTACACACAAAGACAGACAGGGCAATGATATTTAATACCAAGGCACAGTCTTCTGGAATATGTCCAACAGCAATCCCTAGAAGTGGAAATGGCTTTTTGCAGAAACAATAAAGCCAGCTCTCTTGGGCAATAGGAAATAAGATGTTTTTGTTTGTCTAAAATATGAGCAGTGAAAATAAATAAATAGCGGTGCTATATAGAAAAATGTCATTCAACTAATAAACTGCACTTTCTTCTTGATGGGATATTAAATACAACACTGTAGCTGTCTGATATTTCTCCCATTTGCATTACCCTGCAGACATCACTTAGTTACATATATTTGTTTTATTATTCTTAGCATATTAATCTATTCCTGGTTAGTAATTAATTACTGTTACATATTTTCACAGCTCCCTAGCCTTCTCAGGGGAAAGCTTCTACCACACATTTAAGAAGAGAATTACTGTGTATTTATGTAGATGGACCCTCTGGAATAATTTACATTTTGTTAGGATGATTTCTGAGTCAAACATATCTGAATAGCTTTAAAAAAAAATAAAAAAGCAAGAATAACAAAGTGCATGCAGTTAGGAATAAGGTTATTGAGGAATAAAAATGAAATAGTGTATCACAGTAAACCTGTCATCCTTTGGAAGCTGAGGCCCCAATCCTGCTCTCACAATCAGTGCTGTTCTACCAGCATAAAATTGGAGTAACAGAGTACTGAATCATCTACTTGCCAAAAGAAGTGGATGTTATATAACAACTGTTAGTCTGTTTACTTGATTACTGTTAATCAGAAACAGATACAGAGCACAAGTGCTAGGAAATAAGGAGAGAGATCCGTCTCTCTTTTTCATGGTTATAAATCCTTTAGCTTCAAATATAGTCACTCCAGATTTATGGCCTGATCTAAGCACACTGAAGTCAGAGTAAGTCTTTCCATTGGCTCTCATTGCACTGTGGGACAGGCAGCCCTTACAGTGGTATATCTCTGAGCAGGTTTTAGCCTTACAGGTATAACTAATACCGTTTAAAGGTATATAATTCCCACTGAGATCAGTTACAGTGCAGTATTTCTAGAAAGATGTACATCTCCTTATTGGAAGATCATCTTCATGTTCTCACTTCCTATTAGAATCTATTCCCAGCCAAAGATAAATAAATAAATTGCTAAGAATGAATGAATTCAAATGTGACAGGGGAAGTGATGGAAGTTAATGGAGAAAGTAACATTTCAACTATGAGGCATGATAAATAACTATGTGGGTCACATGGAGACAACAATAATAGGAGTTAAATGTCGGTTGTTCATCTTTCCTATAAGGAAGCTAAGTAAACCTTTTCCATCCTTAATCACTTGGTCTCTGTTTCCTAACTTCATCTTATTTATTTTCTTCTTTGACCATTGAAACTAGAGCGCTGACATTACATTTGTTTAATCGTCATCAACGTCTCTGGTGTCAACTCATGATTTATATAGACTGTGCAGGTAGCAATGTCTATAATTAAGGTTGCCCAACATTTACCATTATAAGACCCTGTTTTCAGCTGCTTCTAACTTTGTCAAACTTTGACCATTTGATTTGAAATTTTCCATGATTGTCTGCCTCAGGCTGATTTATTTATTTATTTATTTATTTTGCGTGAAGAGGGAAATGTCAGTAAAAATTGTTCAAATGTTTCTCAAAGCAAAGGTAGGGGAAAATACGTTGTTTTCTCATATATATTTTAAAAAGCAGCTTACAATTGTTTTGTTGCCAATCTCTGGTGCTTCCATACTTTGGAGCAAGGACTTGAAATTTGGTAAGGGGGGTTGGGAGGAATGCCCTGGTATCCCTTTTGTTATCCCCATGAAAACCCACCCATATTTGACCAAGTTATGAGCCTCTGCAAATCTCAGGCCTGGTCTACACTAGGCGTTTATGTCGAAGTTAGCGCCATTACATTGAATTAACCCTGCACCCGTCCACACTGCGATGCTATTTAGTTCGACATAGAGGTCTCTTTAATTCGACTTCTGTACTCCTCCCCGACGAGGGGAGTAGCGCTAAATTCGACATGGCCATGTCGAATTAGGCTAGGTGTGGATGGAAATCGACGCTAATAGCTCCGGGAGCTATCCCACAGTGCACCACTCTGTTGACGCTCTGGACAGCAGTGCGAGCTCGGATGCTCTGACCAGCCACACAGGAAAAGCCCCGGGAAAATTTGAATTTGAATTCCTTTTCCTGTCTGGCCAGTTTGAATCTCATTTCCTGTCTGGACATCGTGGCGAGCACAGCAGCACTGGCAACGATGCAGAGCTCTCCAGCAGTGATGGCCGTGCAGTCTGGGAATAGAAAGAGAGCCCCAGCATGGACTGATCGTGAAGTCTTGGATCTCATCGCTGTGTGGGGCGATGAGTCCGTGCTTTCCGAGCTGCGATCCAAAAGAAGGAATGCAAAGATCTACGAGAAGATCTCTAAAGACATGGCAGAGAGAGGATACAGCCGGGATGCAACGCAGTGCCGCGTGAAAATCAAGGAGCTGAGACAAGCGTACCAGAAGACCAAAGAGGCAAACGGATGCTCCGGATCCCATCCCCAGACATCCCGTTTCTACGAGGCACTGCATTCCATCCTCGGTGCTGCCGCCACCACTACCCCACCAGTGACCGTGGACTCTGAGGATGGGATACTGTCCACGGCCGGTTCCTCGGACATGTTAGGGGACGGGGAAGATGAGGAAGGAGATGAGGAGGGCGAGGCAGTCGGCAGCTCTCACAACGCTGATTTCCCCGACAGCCAGGATCTCTTCATCACCCTTACAGAGATCCCCTACGAAGCGTCCCCAGCCGTTACCCCGGACACAGAATCTGGTGAAGGATCAGCCAGTAAGTGTTGTAAACATCTAAACATTTATTTTTAACAAAACAGGAATATTAACAATTAAAAGAATGGGTTGTTCATGATTAGTGTGCCCTAGGCGCTTAACGGTTTAGTAAGGGGCAGTGCAAGTTTTGAAAAGAAATCTAGCAATGTCCGGTTTTCAGTGATTGTCCTGCACAAGCCGCTCTACTGTTTATTCCCTGCTACTGCAGCTACAGTAAAATGCGGTCTATGTGTCCGGGGATAGAGCAGTAATCCTCCTGGGACATCTCGATGAAGCTCTCCTGGAGGTAACTTGAAAGCCGTTGCATGAGGTTCTTGGGGAGAGCGGCCTTATTGGGTCCTCCGAAGTACGACACGTTGCCGCGCCACGAGATTATCAAGTACTCGGGGATCATTGCTCTGCACAGCAGGGCGGCATACGGCCCTGGTCTTTGGAGGCTTTCCCGGAGCATTCTCTCTTTGTCGCTCTCGGAGATCCTCATCAGGGTGATGTCGGCCATGGTGACCTGCTTTTAATTAGGTAGGGGAATGTTAGTGTTGGGACTGCTTTCCCGTTCCTTTACAGAACTGTAACCGCTGGTTTGCAGCCACGCGGTGGAGGCGGGAGAGGGGCAGCCGAAAGGGATCGTTCCCGGGGACAGCCGCGAGGGGGTGGGACAGGGGCAGAGTTCCCGCTTGCCGGATTGCTGGCAGCAGGGACTGACATTGATTTAAATGTGAAATGAGGCCAGTGGTAATATAAAAGTTTTAAACTGCCACAAGTGTACGGCTTACCATGTCTGCCTGCAACAGAAATTCCGTTGTGCTGCCTCGCTTCTCAAATGTGCTGTTCAAGACCCCAGGCACTGAATGCGAAGGCCGAGAATTCGACCTTGTGCTGAGTGCGCATGTGAAAGGTGCTGTGCATGGTCTTGTTCACAGAGAAAGACTATGTTCTTTGTTCACAACTACATTTATCTTTCTGAGGAATTCACTCCCTTTTTCCCATTTCCACAGCCCCGTCTGCGACTGTCTCACAACCTAGCCTGGAATCACACTCCCAGAGGCTAGCGCGGATTAGGCGTAGGAAGAAGAGGACACGGGAGGACATGTTCTCTGAGCTTATGGCCTCTTCCCAAGCCCAGGCAGCACAGCAGACCCAGTGGCGGGAGAACTTGACCCGAATGCACCAAGCCAACATGGATCGGGAGGAGAGGTGGCGGCAGGAAGACCAGCAGGCGACTCAAACGCTGCTTGGACTACTGAGGGAGCAAACGGACACGCTCCGGCGCCTTGTGGATGTTCTGCAGGAACGGAGGCAGGAGGACAGAGCCCCACTGCAGTCCATCTCTAACCGCCCTCCCCCGCCACCAAGTCCCATACCCACCTCACCCAAAGTGCAAAGAAGGAGAGGCGGCAGAGTCCCTGCTAAGTCTCACTCCACCCCTGCAGAGAGCTCTAGTAGCAGAAGGCTCTCATTTCCCAAAATTTGAAAAGTTCTTTCCTTCCCGCCTGACACAAGCCCCCGTCCAAGTTTCACCTCCCAATGCCATGTGTAGTTGATAATAAAAAATTCGTTTCTGTTAACTACTGTTTCAATCATGTTCTTTTGGAAGAGGAGGGGAAAGGGGGTTGGTAATTGGACAGGACAGTCTCCTTTGGCAGGGTACATAGTCGGGGGCAGGCACAGCAGCAGGGCACATACACAGTGCAGTGATGCAGTGACTAGTTGCCCCGGTTAGTCTGGGAGGTTGTTTTGATGTAATGTTGGGGGGGGGGGTTGCTCTGTGACTTTGTGGCGGGGGAGGGCAGTTACAGATCTTAAGCGCCGGTCCTTAGGCAGGATCACAGAGCCACACAGCATGGGATCTGTAACCGTCCTCCCCCTGCCACAAAGTCAAATAGACCCCCCATACACACAGTCCCGATCAGGAGGGTTGACAGGCTCCGTTGAAACAAGCATCCCACCGCAGCGGAGCCTGTCAATCCTTGAGTTTAGAAGCTGCATTCGCGTCACAACACTACACCCGCCCCGCACCACAGTCTGCGTCCCAGTTTTAAAAAATTCCCGCGAAAACAGTATTAAAGAAAACGGTGTGCTTTAACAAAGTAGAACTATTTTTATTTCGACACGTGTGTTGGAGGGGGGGTGAAGGGGGTATGTAACTGGATAGGATAGTCAACATTACCTGGGTAAAGAAACGGGGGCAGGTTTAGCTTCTCAGTACACAAACTATAAAGTCACAGGTTACCCTGCTCACTCAGGAACTTTGCTTTCAAAGCCTCCCGGATGCACAGCGCTTCCCGCTGGTCTCTTCTAATCGCCCGGCTGTCTGGCTGTGAGTAATCACCAGCCAGGCTATTTTCCTCAACCTCCCACCCCGCCATAAAGGTCTCCCCCTTGCTCTCACAGAGATTGTGGAGCACACAGCAAGCTGCTATAACAATGGGGATATTGGTTTCGCTGAGATCACAGCGAGTCAGTAAGCTTCTCCATCTCCCCTTGAGACGGCCAAAAGCACACTCCACCACCATTCTGCACTTGCTCAGCCGGTAGTTGAAGAGTTCTTTTTCAGTGTCCAGGGCGCCAGTATAGGGCTTCATGAGCCAGGGCATTAGCGGGTAGGCTGGGTCCCCGAGGATGACTATAGGCATCTCCACATCCCCAACAGTTATTTTGTGGTCCGGGAAGTAAATACCTTGTTGCAGCCGTCTAAACAGACCAGAGTTCCTGAAAACACGAGCGTCATGAACCTTGCCCGGCCATCCCACGTAGATGTTGGTAAAACGTCCCCTGTGGTCCACCAGTGCAGCACCATGGAAAAGTAGCCCTTTCGGTTAATGTACTGGGTGGCCTGGTGGTCCGGTGCCAGGATAGGGATGTGAGTTCCATCTATGGCCCCACCGCAGTTTGGGAATCCCATCGCTGCGAAGCCATCTATGATCGCCTCCACGTTTCCCAGGGTCACTACCTTTGGCAGCAGTACATCAACGATTGCCTTGGCTACTTGCATCACAACAACCCCCACGGTAGATTTGCCCACCCCAAACTGGTTCGCGACTGACCGGTAGCTGTCTGGCGTTGCAAGCTTCCACAGGGCTATGGCCACTCGCTTCTGTACACTCAGTGCAGCTCGCAACCGGGTGTCACTGCGCTTCAGGGCAGGGGACAGCAACTCACAAAGTTCCAGGAAAGTTCCCTTCCGCATGCGAAAGTTTCGCAGCCACTGGGATTCATCCCAGACCTGCAGCACTATGCGGTCCCACCACTCAGTGCTTGTTTCCCGTGCCCAGAATCGCCGTTCCACGGCATCAACATGACCCATTGCCACTGTGATGTCCTCGGCGCTGGGTCGCCTGCTTTCTGACAGGTCTGTGCTACTCTCAGACTTCAGGACATCACCGCGGTGCCGTAGCCTCCTCGCCTGACTTTTCTGCATCTGCCTCAGGGAAACCTTTATGATAAGCTGTGAGACGTTGAGAGCGGCCACAACTGCAGCGATGGTCGCAGCGGGCTCCATGCTCGGAGTACAGTGGCGTCCGCGCTGTCAATGACTGGAAAAGCGCGCAAACTGTTTTCCCGCCGGCGCTTTCAGGGAGGGAGGGCGGGAGTGATGGACGGATGACGACAGTTTCCCAAAAGCACCCTCGACTCATTTTGTTACCCAGAAGGCATTGCCGGCTACACCCAGAATTCCAATGGGCAGAGGGGACTGCGGGAACTGTGGGATAGCTGACCACAGTGCACCGCTTCGAATGTCGACGCTATCACCGTTAGTGTGGACGCACAAAGTAGAATTACTGTCCTTAGTGTGGACACACACGTTCGACTTTGCAATATCGATTACAAAAATTCGATGCAAGTAAAATCGAACTACTCTCGTAGTGTAGACAAGGCCTCAGTCTGCACATGCTCAGTAGAGACTTGTTAGAGTTAGGCAGCTAAATTCTCCAGAATCTGACTTCACTGCGCAGGCTTAAATTCCTCACATCTCCTACTTCTGACTGGATGCCCCATCCCCACAGAGTGACTGATCATGGTTCATCCCAGGTCTAAACTGGATTTTTCCTATAAGTGCACCCCCCAGTAACCAGGGACCACTGTGGTGCCAGCCACTGGAGCACAGAACAGGGAGATTGTGGCATTCTGATACTTTCTTTTCTTTTTCAACAAAGAAAGCAACAGAATACCACTAGCCATCACCTATAGCCCCCAACTAAAACCTCTCCAGCGCATCATCAAGGATCTACAACCTATCCTGAAGGACGATCCCTCACTCTCACAGACCTTGCTTACAGACAGCCTCCCAACCTGAAGCAAATACTTGCCAGCAACTACACACCACACAACAAAAACACTAACCCAGGAACCAAACCCTGCAACAAACCCCGGTGACAACTCAGTCTGTCCGCATATCTATTCAAGGGACACCATCATAGGACCTAATCACATCAGCCACACCATCAGGGGCTCGTTCACCTGCACATCTACCAATGTGATATATGCCATCATGTGCCAGCAATGCCCCACTGCCACGTACATTGGCCAAACCGAACAGTCTCTACGCAAAAGAATAAATGGACACAAATCTGACATCAGGAATTATAACATTCAAAAACCAGTAGGAGAACACTTCAATCTCCTTGGACACTCAATAACAGACTTAAAAGTGGCAATTCTTCAACAACAAAAACAGACTCCAATGAGAAACTGCAGAACGGGAATTAATTTGCAAACTGGACACTATCAAATTAGGCCTGAATAAAGACTGGGAGTGGATGGGTCACTACAAAAACTAATTTCCCCCTGCTGATACTCACCTTCTTGTCAACTGTTTGAAATGAGCCACCTTGTTTACATTGGCCTCATTAACACTTAAAAAGTGATTTCCACCCCTTCTTGTCAACTGTTGAGAATAGCCCGCTTCCACATTAATTGAATTGACTCGTTAGCACTGAGCCCCTATTTGGTAAGGCAACTCCCATCTTTTCATGTGCTGTGTATTTATACCTCCCTACTGTATGTTCCACTCATGCATCCGATGAAGTGGGTTTTAGCCCACGAAAGCTTATGCCCAAATAAATTTGTTAGTCTCTAAGGTGCCACAAGGCTCCTCGTTGTTTTTGCTGATACAAACTAACACAGCTACTACTCTGAAACCTGTTACCAGCCGACATTTTGCCATTTCTGTCCCACTACTCAGGGCCAGGCTCACAGGGGATACTTCTCCTCCCAGCATCTTTGGTGATAGGTCTCCTCTTTTATTCAGGCAGTCCAGAGTACCACTCTGATCTGGGCATAGTCCTGGGCAGCCACCACATCAAGCACCAGGTATGGGCCCTGTGCTGCAGCAGTCAAACAAGGAGCCAACAGGATAGCCCATTGCTCAGATAGGCACTGTGCTGCTGCAGTCACTGCAGCCACTCTATCAAGAGTTGCTAGAAAGGCCTCAGGATCATCCTTCTGGATCAACCTTTGTGAGCCTCTCTGGCCAGCTAGTGTCACTGGGGCAGGGCCCAAAGGCCCCATAGGAGAACCCACAGCCACCCCTGGAGGTTGCAAGAGAGTCAAAATTTATTGTACCAGCTGAGCCGTTAGCTCCCAGATCTGTAGCTGTGAATGTTGTTTTTGCTGGGCCACCATCTCTTGGAAAAGTTGCTGGTGGTGGTGGTTCTTTGCCATCCGCATTACCATTTGGGCTAGGTCCATGTTGCCACAGACCAGCCGATTCGCTCCCTCAAGCCTTGTGGTGGTTGAAGATTGAGGTTACACTAGTCTTTCCTTTCTACAGGGACTAGGTTGTTGCTTCCCCTCTCCACCACACATGGCAGGGTCAGTCCAGGGATCATGACAAACTGCTGCTAGGCCCCCGATCAAGTGCACTGGGCAAAGGGTTTTTATTTCAGGCAGGGCACCACCTGCAGCAGTCTCTCTTAGAAACAACCAGAAAGTCACAGATAGTAAATCAAAACAATAGTTCTGCATTAGCCCTATCTTCCCTCAGGGAGGCTGTAGCAGACAGCAGTCCCTAACCAGTTCCAAGCCCCACCCCAGCTTCTCTCATAGAGCAAGAGTTAGAGGTCTGCTCTTCATCCCAGCCAGTTGCCAACTGAGCTGGGCTCTCCCCCTTTTAACCTCTCCCTCGAACCCAGACACCTATTGCAAGTGTAGTGGGGTGCGGCTGATGGAGGCCACAGCTTGTTAACCCTTCCCTGGCCAATGTGGGGTTTGCAGAACACATCACACCTTCCTAGCAGATACTAGGCACATAGGAAGGATCCACAAAAGTACTTAGGAACCTAAACCACAATCTTTGGCACCTAAGTCCCTGTTTTAGACACCTCAGAGTATGTCTCCACTGCAGTTAGACACCTGCAGCTGGCCCATTCCAGCTGACTGGGGCTAAGGGGCTCAGGCTTAAGGGGCTGTTTAATTTTAGTGTAGCCATTTAAGCTTGGGTTGAAGCCCGAGCTCTGAGACCCTCCCTCCTCACAGGCTCCCAGCCTGAGCCTGAATGTCTACTCCACAATTAAACAGCCCCTTAGCCCAAGCTCCATAGGCCTGAGTCACCTGGCACCACCCATTGGTTTTTAATTGCATTGTAGACATACCCTAAGTCCCAGTTTTGGCTCCATTGTAAACCACAAAACTGACAAACCCTGTAGGCACCTACACTCGCTCAGCACCTAACTGTTTCTGTATAAAAGTTCCCTGAGCACCTATGTTTCTGCTTCTCTTTAGGCATCCAGATGCCCATCTCCTGCCTAAGCCCCAGAGTGATCCACAAACTGGGGGAATATAGGCATACAGCTGCCTAAGTTGCATATCAAATCAGCATGCTCAGAGGGTGTCTACTAGATCAGAACCCATTCAAAATCTGGCTAGGGGAGGAGAGGTAGTGTATACCTTAAAACTTTTAGCTCTGTGGTTAGAGTACTCACCTGGGGCATGGGAAACCCAGATTAAAGTCCCCCCCTTCTCTTCTAGAGACGGGGAAAGGATTTGAACTGGGGTCTCCCACATCCAGGAGAATTTGCTACCCACTGAGCTATGGGATATTTTGATGTGGGGTTCCCTCAGTTTCTCCAGTGGAAGCTGTTCCACTGTGGATCAATAATGAAGGCGTGATTGGAATAAGGGCTAGCCTACACTACTGGCCAGATCAACAGGCAGTGATCGATCCAGCGGGGGTCGATTTATTGTGTCTAGTATAGACCAATCGCTCTAGCGTCAACTCCAGTACTCCACCTCAACAAGAAGCACAAGGAGAATTGACGGGACAGTATCTCCCGTCGACACACCTCAGTGAAGACACTGTGGTAAGTAGATCTTAATATGTCAACGTACCTTAGATCAATTCCCCCCGTAGTGTAGACCAGTCCTAAGATACTGAACCTGGGGCCTCCCACAACACTTGCAGGTGTGTGCCCTAACCAGCACACTACAGAGTCATTCTCATTCCCTCTCTCTCTGGCCCAGTGACTGTATATAGGTATTTGTACACAGTGGAACAGTCATATACAAGATGAGGAACTGTCCCTTAATGCAGTACTCTTATTTAAATGACAAGAATATTTGTTTTTGTTCACGATGGGCACAAACTATTACAGGTTGAATTTGAAAAGATCGTCACTTGAATTCTAGGTGAAAGTATTAAAATGTGACATTGATGTCTATAAATAATGAAAACCTCTTTCCACCAATTATTGAAATAAAATGCACTGTGTCCTAATAACAGCTTTTAGAGGCACGCATCTTTTAAAAGGCCAGAGTGCCAAAACATTAATTTTACATCCTAATGGATTCCTGAACATAAATAAAGTACTCTAAAAAAAAAAGTTTAATATGCAGTTCTGCTCTGAAAAATGTCTCAGTAAAAATGGCAATGTGAGAGTGTTTAAATGGCTTCCTTTAACATTTGTTCAGTTTACTAGTAAAATGTTTTTTCTAGATTCCAGCCTTGCAAACCTAAATTAGGATCTAAAGGTCAAACTAAGTTGACCCCCTTTTGTTCATCATCACTGGTAATAAAGATTCTGCGGTCCAAATTCACCCCTCTCTTACCCCATGAAACTCCATTGTCTGCCCTATAGCTGCTTATAATTTTTCATTGAAATGGAGAAATGGAGGGGGTGGCAAAAATACATTTTTAACCAAAACTTTTCATAGAAAATTGTTTCCACCAAAAAACTAACAGATTTTTTGTTTCCCCCTTTTTCTTCTTTCTTTCCTTTCTTCACCCTTTCAGATAAAAAGACAAAAATAATTTGTTTTGTTTTTTATTTAGTTAAAAAACCAAAGTATTCAATAAAAAGTTTGGAATGAAACTTTTTTTCCATTTTGTTTGAAATATTTTGCAGAAAATGTTTAGTGTTTTTCAAATAGTCCAGCTTCCTTCAAGATATTGAACTTCATATTACAAGTCAATAGGAGGTGAGGGCATTGAGTGCTTCTGCATATCAGGGCCGTACACCTAGGGTTACCATATTTCAGCAAGCAAAAAAGAGGATGGGAGGAGCCCTGCCCTAGCCCCGCCCCATCCTGCCCTAGCCCCGCCCTAGCCCTGCCCTAGCCCCGCCCCTGCCCCTCCCACTCCCCCCCCCAGAACCCCCAACCCTCCCCCTGCTCCTTGTCCCCTGACTGCCCCCTCCTGGGACCCCTGCCCCTAACTGCTCCCCAGGACTCCACCCCCTACCTAAGCCTCCCTGCCTCTTGTCCCCTGACTGCCCCCTCCTGAGACCCTCCCCCCATCCTAACTGGCCCCCTAGGACCCTACCCCCTACCTGTACCCTGATTGCCCCCAACCCTTATCCACATCCCCACCCCCAGACAGACCCTTGGGACTCCCATGCCCCATCCAACCACTCCCCACCCCCTGACAGCCACCCCCAGAACTCCCGACCCATCTAAACCCCTCTGCTCCCTGTCCCCTGACTGCTCCGATCCCTCTCCCCACCCCTGCCCCCTGACAGCCCCGCCCCCAGAACTCCGAACACCGCCCCCTTGTCCCCTGACTGCCCCCTCCTGGGACCCCTGCTCCTAACTGCCCTCCAGAACCCCACTCCCTATTTATGTACAGGCGTGACTACCTGCCCTTTCCTGGTTACTATACGCGGCCAGTCCGCATCCACATCCAGTAGTTAAAATAAATAAATAAATAAACTAATGATTTAATTGGAATTTCATCCATTAATAAGTATTTATTATATAGTTAAAACCATTCTATTGAAGGGCAGATATTAAATAACACTAAATATGTTAATGTTCAAAACAATATTAAAAATTTGAAAATTTAGAGCATGGAAACCAAAATAGCTAAAATTTAGTTTTGGCAAGATACACGGAATGGAAACTCCGGGATCTTTACCTGTCACTGAATATAGCCATCATACCAATAGTGGAATATAAAACAAGTCTACATATACTCTCCTTAAAATTTTTACTTCTGTCCATTCCCAATAATTGTAACAAATCATTATTACCTTCACTCCACTTGCCACGTGCCCCAAGCACAAAACCAAAGAAGTGGATATTTTTACCTCCCGTTAAGTTTTTAATTTCTTCCTCTAACTCAAGATAATAAGCCACCTTCTCACTGTGGGCTTGTTCCAAACTTCCGGCATTATCCTCCCATCGCACTGTAACATCAACCACCACTGCTGTATCTCCTTTTATAAATATAATATCCGGCTTTCTTAACTCACCCTTACTATTTCTCAAATGGGGCTCTATCATTGCCTTCCACCCTAATTTACCAACCTTATCCACAACTGCAGACACTACTCTATTATGCCTTTTTATCCTAGCATTCTTAGTCTTATAACATTGTCCTGAGATATGGGGAACAGTCTCCCGCACTTTACCGCACCATCTACAAAGAGCATTCACACCTCCTCTTCCTCTTGCTAATGTCTCCCTAGTAGGATAAATATTTGCCCTAAGCTGCAATGCTGCGATATACGCTGACGATTTAACTTTACTAGAGTTTCTAAAAATCGAATTACTAATTAAATCATTTTTAAAATATTTTATCCCTATTCCCTGACATCTCAGTTCCGACCATCTTAAAAATTCCTCTTCCCTCCATTTCTTGGGATGAGATGTTACTGCACTAAATGACAATATTTTATCCACAAGATTTTCTCCTGCATATAGATAAGATAGGTCCATCCAATCATCTCTCGAGACAATATGTCTCCTCCATTTACGAATTAACATATTTGGGATTTGCACACTAAACTTAGTGAGAGCTAAACCACCATCCCTACCTCTAGAATAAAATATCCCATCTGTGGTACACTGAGGTAAATGTAAAATCTCTTTAACTATTTTTCTAACTAACACATCAAGATCGTCTAAAAGATTAAAAGGGGGTTCTATTAAAAGAAGATTATAAAATAGCTTCGGTAAGATGTATGTCTGTAAAATTAATATTTTTTGGGCCGGTTTTAATGGGGCCTTAATTAAATTCTCACTCCAATCTTTCAATTTTTCTTTAAGTACCGGTCCCCCTACACCTATCCAGGGATCTATTCTAGCCCCTAAATATTTTTCAAAATCCCCTGGTTGAACATATTCAATCTTCTCTGACCCTATCTGCCAATTATCCTTAGGATTAACTACATAGGTTTTATGTTTAGTTAAAATATGAAAGCCTTTCGTTTTCTTCACATTAACAGAGAGATTAGTATTTTTACAAAACTCCTCTAAGATACCCAAATTTTTGATCATTCCTTTATATGAGCTACTTAAAATTGCCACATCATCGGCAAAAGCCAATGACGTGACACTATTACCCTTAACATAAAAACCACTTCCTTCTACTTCTAATCTAGTTAAAAGGGGATCCATAGCAATATTAAACAAAATTGGGGACAACGGGTCACCCTGCTTGACCCCCCTCCTAATTAAAATAGACTCAGTAGCTTCATCACCCACCCATACCCTAGTTGTGCAATTATCATAAAGGTCCCTAATAATATCTATAAAATGTTCATCTATACCAAATCTTCTCAACCCGGCTATTATATGTCCGTGTCCCACAGAATCAAATGCTTTAGCCAAATCTACGAACACTATTGCAATTTCATTCCCATTTCGTTTAGCCCCTTTAATCAAATTATCTAATATAGCAATATTTTCCTCACACCCAGGGGCGGATATAAACCCTTTTTGTCTACTACATATCTTAACTGTTTCCACCAGTCTTTTTGCTAATATTTTGGTATAGATTCTAATCCAAACTGACCCAATTGTCAATGGTCTCCAAGATGTTAACTTCTTCATTTCCTCCTCATCTTGTGTCTTTGGTATTAAAATCGTTCTATTTTTCTTAAATTCATCTGGTACCTGTCTATTTAGAAACCATATATTAAAAATTTTTGTAAGTATTAAGGAGTCTAAATTAAAAATATCCCACAAATTGCTCACTTTTACTTTATCTGGGCCAGGAGCACTATCTTTTCTTATTTCTGTTAAAGCTATTCTAATCTCATCCACAGAGATTGGACTCATTAATATATCATTATCCGCATTCTCTGTGGATGATGGCCACCCTATCATATTACCATGTCCAATTGTTCCCAAAATATTTACATAGTATTCCTCAATTTCTTTCATAGGGATAGCAACCCCACTCCCTACCTAAGCCTCCCTGCCTCTTGTCCCCTAACTTCCCCCTCCTAAGACCCGCCCCTAACTGCCCCCCAGGACCCTACCCCCTACCTGTACCCTGACTGCCCAAAACCTTATCCACACCCTCCCAGAAAGCCCCCCCCCGAACTCCCGACCCCCCGTCTCTTGACTGCCCCCTCCAAAACCTCCCTGCCCCTTCTCCGACCCCCTGGCCCCCTTATTGTTGACCTTCGCCTAACGTCTCTGTGAACTTGCTCAGGAACGGCCTGAGCCATTCGTCCCGGCACGCTGGGGAGGGGGAGGAGGAGCAGGGGAGGAACTCCAGACTGCCGGAGGCGATCTGCGAATGCAGGGAGGGAGGGAGTGCTCTCAGCTGCAGGGGAGAGCAGGGGGAAGTGGAGGAGGGGCTCTCTCTGGTGTCGGAGCCCCATGTAAGTGGCACCATCCGGCCGGCTGCCCTGTTAGCCCCGCGTGCTCTGCATGCGGGGGCGGGGGGGGAAGTCCGGACATTTACAAATTCTCCCCGGACGCTATTTTTAGCTCAAAAAGCCGGACATGTCTGGGGGAATCCGGACGAATGGTAACCCTAGTACACCTGTGCAACCCCATTCAGGAAAACCTTTGGTCTCACATGTGGAACTTGATTAATGATTCTAAAAATGATGTGAGAGTCAGAATAGAATCCAGCTCACTTTCCCACAGCTGTATTGGCTCTGCAGTGCTCACAGGAGGAAAAAAGTAGCCACAATTATTTATTGTTATTAAAGCAAACAGCTAAGACTATGAATAGGCACAGGGAGTGGGTCTATGACATAATTATTTCTACACGATCATGTTAGAACTGCTTTTGGGAGCTGATTATGATTGCTCAGCACTGTATTTGAGGGCCTGCATATTACTAAGAGTGCAATTTGTGCCATTTAGATGTCTAAATACTCAATTTGCATGTCCTAGACATTTAAATGACATCAGTTGCACCTCTAAATAACAAAGAGGCCCAGTTAAGTATAGTTTGAAAATCAGGCCCTTAGGCTTGGAAGATAATTATTTTGAGTGTGTAAGAGTGTGACACCAAAAGTGCTGGTATGATGCTGGTCTTTAATTCCCGGCCCTAGTCAAATGATATAAGTTATAGTTAGAAAAGTTTATACTGTAGCCCCCATGGTGGGGGTTGGTATGCACTGACTTTAGTAAAAGCTGTTCAAAGAGCACCCTGCCTTTTCTGAACTATTAACTGGAAATTGATCCAGTAACTCTGATCACACATGCAGTAACCCCTCATATTTTCTAAAACATACATGTAACTGGTGTTGTCAGACGCTACCGGTGTGGTGCTCTGCTCTGTTCAATGTTGATATCAATTGGCTGCGTACGTGTGTTCCCTCTGTGTGCTGCCCCGGCTCTGCGCAGATAGCTGACACAGCAGACTCCGAGAGAACCCCCAATGACCACAGACTCTAGTAAGGTACGAAGGCATGTCAGCCAGGTTTATTGTCGAAGAGAAACACAGTCTCCAGCTTTCCCTGGCATAGAAGTCCAAGGTGCTACTAGCTAGTACATATGTGCTCCCTGACAATGGACTCCGCTCAGTCAGTGGCGGGACTTTCCACTGCCCCGTAGGCTGAACCAAGACACCGCCCCAGGGATGCATTCTTATACACAGGTACAAACAAGTTACACATCACTCCTGACGTATTGAGGTGCAGCCCCTCTACGCAGCAAGGTGCCGCCTCTCACCTTGTACATGTTGGTTTGAACAAAACAATTCTATCCATCATATTACCCTTTAGGTCCTGTCATTGGGATGGGTCAGCTTGTTCCTTGTTATCTGTCCGAGAATTAGGGTGACCAGACAGCAAATGTGAAAAATCGGGACGGGAGTGGGGGGGTAATAGGAGCCTATATAAGAAAAAGACCCCAAAATCGGGACTGTCCTTATAAAATCAGGACATCTGGTCACCCTACCGAGAATGTACAAGTATACGAATGTTCTGATATCTAGTGTCCAGTACCTTTTAGGTATGTCTCTTTTTGCAGCATCAGCCCTTTCCCTGCCAGCTTCTGTGAGCAGGGCCTGCCTCTGGCTCACAGCTTAACTTTGCTTTATGTTAGCAAAGTCTTGACCATTACTTTAGTTCAGGCCTTAGGCCTCATACTGGGCCTCTGATACCAAGGTTTATATCTCAGGGCCTCCTCTTACTACAATGGAAAAATACTGCAGCCTCTCCTGTTTAAGGAATAGTAATTATAGTGTTCTGGATCAAAACTTTCATTAAACTGTCATAACTGAAGGTGGAATCTGGCTCTAATCATAGTTTAAACAAACAAAACAACTTCTTAGATATAGTACTAGGAAAAAATAGGAATGA
Organism: Chrysemys picta bellii; assembly: GCF_011386835.1. Taxonomy (NCBI): domain Eukaryota; kingdom Metazoa; phylum Chordata; order Testudines; family Emydidae; genus Chrysemys; species Chrysemys picta. Next base: position 42,081,811 of record NC_088803.1, on the reverse strand, counting down.
TTGGAAATCACAGTAGATAAAAATCAGTCAGGTTATCTTTTTGATAAAGCCCACACATGACCTAAGAAAATCTGTGATAGTTATATGGAGTGTTGTTGTAGTCCTGTCGGTCCCAGGATATGAGAGAGACAAGATGGGTGAGGGGTAAGCTCGAAAGCTTATCCCTCTCACCAACAAAAGTTGATCCAAATTAAGACAGTACCTCAACCACCTTATCTCTCTGTGATAGTTACTCAATTTGGAGCTCATGTCAGAAAGTGTTAATAATGAGTGAACACTACTTATGGTTTTCCTGAGGAGCACCGTAGATAGAAAAATGTATCTCATTAGATGGACTGAAGTGAGAAGTGCTTTATGGTCAACTTACTATACTTTTTAAGAGAATGAGAACTTTTCAGGTTCTACTAGAGGTTTCTAGGCTAAAATAATTAATTCATTACGGGTCTAATTTTGAAAAAAGTCAGATGTGAAATTACTGTGATTGAGAGTGCAAGATGATATTCACACACAAAAATGCCCAGTTATGCATTTAATGAGCCATTTGGGCATGCAAATGTCTATTTTGGAGTGAAATATTTTCAATTGCTTGTGTAAATTGGCCACAAAATCATGTATAGATTTTTGCATGCACAATTTTGCACCTGCAGGGCCTGTATATTGAACAGAATTGTTATTTGTGTGAAATGCCAGTGTTGCAGAATGCAAGTTTTAGCCCACACAGAAAGCAATAAACTCAAGAAAAATATATGTCTATATTCTACCTCCATATTTGTTATATTAGGATTCAACATAGCTTTGAAATAGAACAGAATACTTTATAAAATTAATATATTTTAAAACAAATAAATGAGCATACTGCTCATAAAAAGGAGGGAGTAGTTATGCTTACCTTGAACCATGCTAAGGAGCGGTTGGTGCGCATTCTTCCCCATCACATTTTGGTCCAGGCATCTCAGTTTTGTCCTGCTATTCCAGTCCCAGCTATTTCAACATGAACAAATGGGCATAGGGAACACCAATATCAATTTCATTTTTTGTCCTAGTCATGCTATAAACTTAGGTTTGGAGAGGTGAAGTTAACATCTTTGCTGCTAGTCATCTGTTCCGCTATGCATGCTGCCATATTCCATTGGCCATCATGGAATACCATGGCATACCTGGATACCTTGTACATTCATCTATGTTGGAAGTGTGTTTTGGCTGAAATTCCTAACATGTCAATAGAAGTAAATTAGTGCACTAGTCTGTTTGATGCTACCCCAACATTATTCCAGCATCTGTGGAGCTATGAGATATTCATGATATCTCTGACATGCTCTGTGAATTGACTAGCTCCCAAATGCAAATCTTTTCATTAACTATCCTAGTACAAAGGATTATGCTGGCACCAGCAATGCCATTCTTTCTCATTCTATCCTTTATTACACATGGCCCCCTTTTAAGGCAGCTAATTAGATAAAAATCAGATAAAAGAAATACTCTAAAGTCTACTTTATTCTCCTGTTCATACAGTCAAATGGATTAGATAGAATATTTTGGTTTCCATAGAAACAGACAACCTCACTGAACTTATTACTGGTCACTTGGCATCCACATTGCCCTTTGCTGTGAAGAAATGTAAAAAAGTTACTTTCTTCCCTACTAATACATCTCATAACAATGTATTAACAACCATCTTGGGGAAGAGGGCGAGTCCTTCCCTCCTCCCCCCATGTTTAAATTAAAATAGGTTATTGCTTCAAAGTAAGGTGTTGTCGCTATCTTCCATCCTGTGCTTTTTTGTAGTAATAGTAGCAGCAGCAGCACAGTATGGTTGTTGAATGCAACACAAAATGATAATCTAAATGCTAACAAGTCACCATTAAAGAATGAGGCCCATTTTCAAAGCACAAGTAATCCCTGACATACCATAAAACATGATATTTTTTTCACTCCCTGGATACATTATCAATTCACTTCCTTTTCAAAGCAGTCCGGACTCAAGCACCTTATCGCAAGTGTTTTACAACTGAGTGGTGCAGTAATTAGTTTACATTGTTAAAACTAAGTGTGTGTGCATGCTCTGTGTAGTTGTGTTTATGAAGGGTGGGGCTGGGTTGAGAAGAGCATTAAAAACTAGTTCTCAAGTAGATGAATCACTCTACCTTTGTGCTCTCAACCTCCTCCTTGGAAGCCTGAAATAAAATGATTAAAGGCAATGTACCATTATAGCGAAATCTCTACAATAGGCTACCCTTATTAGGCAACCTCCAGCCTGAGAAACCACCTCAAAGGATCCACAGACGTATTGAGTACAATTCTTCTCTAGTTTCACAAGAAGATCATTTTTGTTAAAACGGCCCATTCTTTGGACATCTTTTCTATGGTTTCTCAAGACAAGGCTTCTCTATGGGTAAATTAAAACCAAAAACATACAGAAATGAATGTGCAGCCATTCAAGACTTCCTGGCTATCACCACACTGCTCTGCTTGGCTAGCTGGACCCTCATGGCAAAAGCAGGGCTAGAATTCAGATTGTCCTCCAAAATACAATGGCCCCTACTACTTGAGCTAAAGGGGAGCATTCAGTTACTGCCTGCACTATAGGGCCGATTGAATATAGCGGTGAACGCTGAAACTAAAGGTAAAACTTTTTATTGGAACTATTGGTAATAGTAAAAAGAGTTTTGAACAAGTGTATTCAATGGTAGCAGTGAATTCCAGATGCAAGAAGTGAAAATGCTGATTGCCTTTAAAAATGGGTCTGAGACCCAAAACTCCACATCCAGGAATATCCCCAAACTTTGAAGCGGTTCACATTTGAATCTGAACTTTGTGGTTCCTGGGCCCAGTTCTAATTAATCTAATCATTGGAAGCTGGTCTGTGGAGGTTCTTCTGCCCACTATAAAGGGAAAAACTTTTTTTTTTTTTTTAGTTACTTTCTGCCTAAATTGCTGTGATTTTCATTTTTGTCTGAACTTTTATAGGCACCTTTCAGCTAAAGAAAGGGATTTAGGAATGAAGAGCATAACTACTGCCAACAAGCTCATGCACTAGTTTCCTCTGTCACTGACAAGCTGCAGAAGCTAAAGTTATTGTGGGTCTAAACAGGGACACAGAAAAATAAATGACAGCAGAAACATACCCAGGTATTCTGCTCAGTCTGAAAGGTCAGGAGAGCATTTGCAGTATCACCAATCTGTTGGGAATGCACTCCTAGAGCCCCTAAATAGCTCATTTTGTATAAGGAATACAAGTGGTGGAGGTAGATAAGTCTTAAGTCAGTATCACTGTTAGTCTCTAAGGTGCCACAAGTAGTCCTGTTCTTTTTGCGGATACAGACTAACGCAGCTGCTACTCTGAAAACTGGTAGAAGTAGACTCCCTCCAGGTATACATATCACACTATATAGCATCAGCAGCCCCCCGTGCCACTGTCAGAGTATTATTTCTGGCTGTGAACTGGCCCCAGCGCTGAGCAATGTTTTACCTTGAAATGATCCAGTCATTTTTATCTTCTCCTTTGACTGCAACAATAAGGAATCTGATCTATCAAAAATGATTCCCTGCTGTTGTAGCAGTGGGGCTTTTGCTACTGCCTGCTAGTACTTCTGCAGCAAGGAACAGTAATGGTGACAGAAACATCAATGAGAGAATAGCATTGTAGCTTACCGTAGTTCCTCTTGACAGAATAGCTGCTCTCCAGACCATAATTGCCCACTCCTAGCTAATGGTCATAGAACTACTGGACACTTCGCAGAGTCATTGCAGGCTTGGGCAGGGATTGTGTGCTGCTTTACTTGTGGGGGGAAAAAAATGTGTGATAAGCAAGAAGAGGGGAGAAAATTCTCAGGGCGTTTAAATTACACTGGGTTAAAAATCACAGAAATATACAAAAAATATTTAATTGTAGTCTATAAAAATCAATATATACCAAAAACATAGGGCTAGAACCAGGCCAAGTCCCTTAGCACTGCTGGAATCTCCCAATTGCCTGTATGCCAAACATTCCCAGCTTTCTGACAATAGGGGGTGTCCCAGGGTAGGCTGACGGTGGAAGTGTGCATGACCAGAGCACAGTGCGCTGGTGATCTTGGGCTGACACAGGGTATGACTACACTGGAATAAAAGACCTGCAGCATGTCCGTGGCTAGCCTTGGTCAGCTGACACAGGCTCACAGGACTCAGCTGCGAGGCTAAAAATTGCCATGCAGATGTTTGAGCGCCAGCCTGAGCCTAAATGTCTGCACAGCAATTTTTCAGCCCTGCAGCCCAAGCGCTGTGAGCCTGCGTCAACTGATCTGGGCAAGTCACAGGTGTTTAAATGCTGTGTACACGTACCCAGAATGGCTTCTAAGGGACTATTCCAGCCAGCATAAGCAAGAACAGCCCCGAATTTTTGCATTAAATTGTGCCAATGACCCAGCTAGCTCCACTTGTTTCTTGGATTAGAGAGGTAAGAAAGTGAGATATAAAGTCACTTCTGCCCCTCATCCAGGTGCACCAAGTGGATCTCTGTCACACCTTAGGGTCTAGCCCATATTATTTATATATAACTAAGTTAAATGCCAAATAATAATAATTCAGTGATTATGCAACAGCCATAATTTTATGAACCATACTTTTGAAGTTGACTTAAACCAGTCACTAAAATTCAGACTATTTTATGCATTTACATTTTCAAGCCTCAGAGATTATTATTTTAAAATCTCAAAGACGCTAATGATAGTCACATACAGTTAGAGAGAACATAGGAGAAAATACAGCATAATTTTGGTATGCATTGAAACGATTTAACCTACCAGTTGCTGACAGAAGCATCACTTACCAATTAGGCATGACTCTGATCTGAGCTTTGCCTCACTAGCGTGAGGCCTTTAATTTCTGTAATTCGCTAGCTCGCCTCAGCAAATCAATAGAGCCCTTGTGAGGAATAGTATGCAGCTCCTCAGTGCAGCCTCTTCAAATGGGATGTCGTGACAGTGCTCATTTAGAGTAGAACATGTGACAATAGCAAAATATCTTAACCCAAGAAACCGTTGCCTTATTTTAATACGTCTCCTTGTTCAGTGCTAGAGTTACTTTCTTTTAGCATTGAACAAGGAAATGTGAGATAAGGCAAAGGTACTCAACTTGAAGGATCATGAACAGGAGTTGGGGGTCATGACCACTCTCACCTTCCCATATTGGAAGGGGTATCCCAGTTAAATGGGAGGGGTGTTTGCAGGGTGGTGATGGATAGGGGTGGGGGTGGGGGGTTCCAGTGTGGAAATTGTTGACGACCCTTGGAATAAGGCAGCGATTCCCAAACTGTGGGTCAGGACCCCAAAGTGAGTCACTACTCTGTTTTAATGGGGTCACCAGGGCTGACCTAGGTGGTGGGGCTCAGGCTTTGCCCCCTCCCTCCACTGGAGGCAGTGGGGCTCGGGTGGGCTTAGGCTTCGTTCCCATCCACCCACCTCCCCGCCAGGGTCATGTAATAATTTTTGTTGTCAGAAAGGGGTCGCAGTGCAATGAAGTTTGAGAACCCCTGGAATAAGGAAAATAGTATTATCCCTAAAGTTTTTCTCTCTCTCTCTTTGCTCTACTGTACAGCTTCTCCCAGATGCCTCCTGCCTTGATCCCTGCCATAGTTATTTTAAAAAAAAGGAAACATTGCCTCATAGACCTGCCTAAACTTTTTAAAAACCTCCCATCAAACTAACACCTCTGTTTTTACAAAGAAATTGACACCTTGAGCAAAGTGTTTCATTGATCCATTGATTAACAGCAGTCAGAAGCATACTAACAGATGTTAAACACAGCACTTACTGCAATAATTAGTTGTAACAAATGTATTTAAATTAAAGCTGTAGAGAAATTAATACCATTGCAATTAGGCACTAAGGGCCCTCTGAAACATTACAGTTTGCAGCTTGTTAATACTTGTTTCAGAATTTTTTTTCCCCATCTACAGTAATAGTGGTAATAAGTAACTGAAGCGTCAGATCTTTCAGTTCATTGGCACTCATATCCAAAAGATTGTTTTGTGGGAATCCCTTTGCTGCCTTGATAAGATGGTTGAAGCTCTATTTCTGGGGAGATGGGGGTGAGAGACAGTGTTACCAGTGAGGGAAAAGGTCAGAGCAGAGAAAATACTTCATAATAAATAATGTCAATGAAGTTAGCCTCTGTCAGGGTTCCCTCCCCACTCTAAACTATAGAGTACAGATGTGGAGACCCGCCTGAAACACCCCCTAAGCTCATTTCTACCACTTTAGGTTAAAAATTTCACCAGGGCACAAATTCCTTCCTTGCCCTTAGTATCGCTGCCACCACCAAGTGATTTAAACAAACATTCAGGGAGGGCCACTTGGAGCCCTACCTCCCCTAAAATATCCCCCCAAGCCCCTACACCCCCTTTCCTGGGAAGGCTTGAGAAAAATATCCTAACCAATTGGTTACAAAATGAGCACAGATCAACCTCCCTGGGTCTTTAGGACACTGAAAAACAATCAGGTTCTTAAAATAAGTTTATTTTAAAAAAAGATAAAAGAATCACCTCTGTAAAATCAGGATGGAAGATAACTTTACAGGGTAACAAAAAGATTCCAAACACAGAGGATTTCCCCTCTAGGCAAAACTTTAAAGTTACAAAAACAGGGATAAACCTCCCTCTTAGCACAGGGAAAATTCACAGGCTACAATAAAAGATAATCTAATGCATTTCTTTGCTATTACTTACTATTTCTGCAATATTAGATGCTTAGTTCAGATATGGCTTAGGGAGATGTATTTTCCCTGCCCTGGTTCCTTGCTGACTCCGAGGGAACAAAGGAACCCAAAAAACAAAAACCTTCCCCTCACCGATTTGAAAGTATCTTCTCCCCTTATTGGTCCTTTTGGTCAGGTGCCAACCAGGTTATCTGAGCTTCTTAACCCTTTACAGATAAGGAGAGATTTTATGCTACCCTTAGCTGTATGTTTATGACAGCCTCACTTTATGCTCATGGATATACTGTGTTCAGATCACAATTTTCTGGAATGTGTTCATTCAAATATTTTATCCTATCTACTGATTGTGAATATTCCAAACAGGAGCCGCTCTGCTTACTTAATAACTGGCCAGATAAATCATGTGCTATTGTTTCCCTTCCCTGACTGGAAGATTTGACATGAAGATTTGTTTACATGAATTTAATATGCTGTTTTGGTGACCCTTGCACATGTGATATTGAAATGAGCTTTCTGCAAAGATTTGTACCATTAAAACTTGATTGTGGATAATGAAAACAACAGGAACACAAACATGGCCAAAGCTGAAAATACAAATAAATATTTCATTGAAATGTTTGTATCGTTTGCCCAGGTCTACATGAGATAGAGAGCTGAATGAGACATACATATGTAGCATCTGCTCTTTAATCTAGACAAATAATTAGACCAGATTATTTTCTCACATACATTCAGTGGGGCCAAGACAGTGCAACCCCACTGGATGTAAGTGAAAGAACAAGTTGATACATACTTAGTCTCTTATTTGCATGGGGATCAGAGTCACACTGTCTTGGGAAACAGACCAGTCCTCGCCATCATAGGACCTAATCACATCAGCCATGCCATCAGGGGCTTGTTCACCTGCACATTTACCAATGTGATATATGCCATTATGTGCCAGCAATGCCCCTCTGCCATGTACATTGGCCAAATCGGACAGTCTCTTCACAAAAGAATAAATGGACACAAATCTGACATCAGGAATCATAACATTCAAAAACCAGTAGGAGAACACTTCAACCTCTCTGGTCCTTCAGTACCAAACTTAAAGGTGGCAATTTTGCAACAGAAAAGCTTCAAAAACAGACTCCAGCAAGAAATACTGAACTTGAATTAATATGCAAACTAGATACCATTAATTTAGGCTTGAATCGAGACTGGGAATGGCTGATTGAATCTATTTCCCCATGTTAAGTATCCTCACCCCTCTTGTCAACTGTCTGAAATGGGCCATTTTGATTATCACTACAAAAGTTTTTTTTTCTCCTGCTGATAATAGCTCTTAATTAATTAGCTTCAGAGTTGATATGGCTACTTCCACCTTTTCATGTTCTGTATGTATATATCTCTCCTTACTATATGTTCCATTCTATGCATCTGAAGAAGTGTGCTGTAGCCCACAAAAGCTTATGCTCAAATAAATTTATTAGTCTCTATGGTGCCACAAGTACTCCTGTTCTTTTTACTGTTTTTATAATAAATGAAAAATATACGTCAGCTCTAGAGGCTCAATTTCTAGTTTTCACACATGCAGCATCCTCTACATTTCACCAGCTATGCTCTTTATCTACTTAGCTGCTATGGATATGAAACTTGTGTGATGCTGGCAAACCCAGTGCCAGCTGTGGCCAAGGTCATACGTGCCAGCTAAGAACTGACAGACTCATAGCTGGAAACCAAACCAGCTCACCTGTATGTTAATTTTGTTCAAAATAGGCATTAATCTTATAAGAATATATTTAGTGTTTAGACTCTGCAATACTTGTAAGTTGCTGCGTGCATTAATCTCATTTGTAATGTTTGAATTCCATACTATAAGGAAATATATAAGTTTGGCTTTATGACTTTGAAAATGTTTGCTCTGAACTTGTGAACCCAGGCATGGGAATCATCCCTCCTCCCCTCTTCCCCCCCCCCCCCCCCCATCCAGGAAGACTATCAAAAGTTAAAACAACGAGGAATACTTATGGCACCTTAGAGACTAACAAATTTATTTGGGCATTGACTTTTGTGGGCTAAAACCCACTTCATCAGATGCATGGAGTGGAAAATATAGTAGGCAGGTATATATACACAGTACATGAAAAGATGGGGAAGAGCTGCGAAAGAGGGAAAAAAAGGACAATCAGCTGTTGCCATCAGCTAATTAAACAACATATGCACACACCTCTTAAGACAGAAAAATCCAATTCTGTTCTTAAAAAAGGTAAATTTTATTAATTAAAAAAAAAGAAAGAAAATACATCTGGGAACTCAAGCTATTGCTAGATTTTAAAAGAGCAATTACAAGGATTAAGCACCAAGAATAGCTTTCTTGCGGTCCAGCTTAAAGCTTACAAAAAAACCCCAAAAGCACCTGGGGTTAGCACAGAGGAGTCCACAAGCCATAAAGAAATAAAAAAAGAGAAACCTAATCACGTCTTTCTAGACATTTCCTGATCTACTTACATATCTGGGGTTTTAAATGAGTAGTTCCTATGTATGATACTGATGATTTTTTCATACCTGGCCCAAGCTTCTCACAGCATAGCTCTGCCCTGTCTGCCTCTCCCCGGGAGAACAGCCACAGACGAGAAAAGGGGAGTCTTTGTTTCAATTTTAAAGAGTTCTAGCCTTCCCAGTGGCTCTTTTGGCCAGCTGCCCACTCATTTCCTTTTACCTATGCATAGCAGTGAGACTTTTTAACCTTTTACAGGTAGAGCAATTAGAGAACAGCTACTAAGAGGGATTTATAGCTAATGGCTGGCTGGGTGTCCATAAAAATGAGCTACCCCCCCTTAATTTATCACAAGCATCCCCTGGGGAACTTGGGAAGTTGATGCCTTTGCATGGAGAAGTACATGCAGAAGGCCTCATCCCATGGGTTTGAATGCTGGAAGAAGGAAATCAATATAATTGACATGAACAATTTCCATCTCATTGCTGTTTGAACTTCACAGAGTAACCGACATTAAACGAAGGCTACGTCTACACTAGTGAGCTTATAGCAGCACCGCTATACCGATGCAGCTGCACCACTGTAAGATCTCTTGTGTAGCTGCTCTATGCCGAGGGGAGAGACGTCTCCCATTGATTTAATTAAACCACCCCCAACGAGCGGCAGTAGCTATGTTGGCCGGAGAATCTCTCCGCCCAACATAGCGTTGTGCACACTACCGCTTACGCCAGCAAAACTTATGTCACTCAAGGGTGTGTTTTTTCACGTCCCTGAGCAACATAAGTTTTGCTGGCATAAGTGGTAGTGTAGACATGGTCTAAGGCACAGATCCCCAGGGTTTACCCCTGGGTCTGCCCTGAAAGACATTACCACATCTGTCATCTTTAGGAACCATTGATTGTCACTCATTTGTGTGTATATGCTTGCTTGCTTCTACCTGTAAATAACTCATTTATTTTTCCTAGTTAATAAAACTTTAGATAGTTCATTACAGGATTGGCTACAGGAGTCTATGGTGTAAGATCTAGAGTATCAATTGATCTCGCGTAAATGTCTGTTCTCTTGGGACTGGAAGCGACCTGAATATTTTGTGATTTTTGGTGTAAGTGACCATTTATCAGTAAGTCCAGCTTGCCTGGGTGGCACAATAGACTGGAGGGCTTAAGGGGGCTGTTTGTGACTCCATAGTAAGACTGTTGGAGTGATCCAGGAGTTTGTATTTGTTACAGGCTTGGTGAAATCTATTTATAGAACATACCACCAGTCTGCGGTGTCTGCCCTGTTTTTGACAGTCTGCTCTGAGTTAGGCACTTACAGTCATGAGCCACTCCAGGAATTGCCACGATAAGTATTCTTGCTTTAAATAATCACATAAATTCCTTCCTAATGCCTCATAGCACCGACCAGGTCTATTCCTAGGAATGCACTATTCATAAAAGCAATGTTTTCAAATCTTTTTACTAAATATCAAACCATAATTCCCAAATATTTATAAAGGCAGCATTTCAGCTGATGCACCTTTCCACGCTGGATGGGCTGCACTAAGAAAAAACAAGTATGCTAGATAGTAACTAGTGTTAATTATAGGTGACCTTATTTGTTTCTTCTGTACAATATAGGCAAGTTTTCATAATCTTGATGATGACTTTTCCCAGTGTAGTTTACAGGTGTGCATATTGACTGACACATTTGCATATCAAACCTTGTATATGTAAATAATTGAATGTGCATTTGTCACCTGACTTGATTAGTGGAGATTCCTCAGTACACTAAGGGCATGTCTTCACTACAGAGATAGTTGCTCCTAACCCCACTCCTCCACATACAAAACCCTCTCACCTGAATTAAGTGGGGCTTTCGGCTTGAGCACACTGGCCTGGTTGGGGGTTTGGGTTACAGGTTCCTCCTTCATTTGGCCTGATAACCTGTCCCTTTTGCAATGAGGACACAGAATAAATCACCCAAGTGCTGAAAGTCCCCCAGCACCATCCAACAATTTCCCCCGTGTGCCTATAGGACAAACAAGTGCTCCCACAATTCACTGGGAAAGAATCACAATGAACTGTGACATGAAGAAGAGCTCCATGTAGCTCGAAAGCCTGTCTCATTCCCCAACAGAAGTTGGTCCAGTAAAAGATATTACCTCATCCACCTTGTCTCTCTAAACAGTTATGAGAGTTGCCCTCAATAATCCTGTCATCACATGAGTGAGTGCAGCACCAGTCAGGACTCAGTAACTCAGGTCAGGTTTGCCATGTGCTGTTCTTACTTGGGCTGAGCTAACCCAACCCAGGGGCTGAACACTTGGGCTAACTGCAGTGAAGATATATACCCTAAGTGTGACTTTGAAGAGAGGAAAATTTAGAACTGTACGTAATATTTCAGCTACGGGCTCTTATTAATCTTATTTGAGTCCACTTGTTGTATGTATTTAGTATTTATATTGTGTAATTGTTCACATAGGATTGTTTCTGCTCCCTGTCTGCATCACTACTGAAGGTTTTGAAGCAGGACAATAACAAATAATGAATCATGAACTTTTTCAACACTTTTATGTATGAATCACCATTTGTGCTAAAATTCCTGGAATTTTCAGAATATGCAGACAGACATTTTAACTAATGCCTGCTAGTCATCTGAGTGCACATGAATAGCAAATATAATGATCACTTGATACCCAGCTAACAGAGCTATGTTTTTAATCAATAAAGTATTTACAGCTTTGTTTTTAGTATTTCAGCTCATTTTAAAAGCAATGCTTCTGATCTTGTTACACTCACTTTCCCACAAGTGAGCAATGTAAACATATTTTAAAAGCTATAAAACTTGTAACAATGAACAAGATGTGAGAATGTTCACTTTGATCAGCCACTTGTCTGTTTCAGACACACTATCTCTTCCAATGTCTGTACTGAGCCTAGTAAAATGGGCCTCCGAATCTTGATCAAGGCCTTTGGGTGCTACAAATACGTGATCAATGATAAATAAAATAAATTATTCTTCATACTTTCATCAAGGGATTTTTAATGAATGTTACCAAAGCAATATAAGTATTAGTCCCCATTATATAGATTGGGAAACTGAAATTTAAATGAGTAAATAAGTCACTTCTGAACAATTCAGTGGCAGAATTGGGAACAAACACTAGAGGTGAAATCCTGACCCTTTTGAAGTCAATCACAAAGCTCCCAATGGAGCCACAATTTCACCCAAGAAATCCTGAGTCCCAGTCCATTAGTTGAACTATTTTATTATTGAGTTTTCTGCATAATTCACTGCGTTAGGTGCCTTCATAACACAGAGGAAGACACAGTCCCTGCCAAAAGAATGCCCAACCTAAGAAACATGTTGCCTTTGCTTCAAGGCTCTGACAGTGGAATTTACTTTAGCATTTTCTATTTCCCTAGTCAATAAAATGACTCAAATGCTTATGTTGCCCCATGATGGATTGATTTCAGAAATGAAAGCTTAGAAGTTCTTTTTCTGTGGTTGTGCTGCTGCTGTTGTTGTGTTTCTGTTGTGTCTAAAATATGAAGTGATCGTTATTAAAGAGCTTGCTCCCTATTAATAATAATTATAATCAGAATGAAAACCCATTGTGTGTGTTTGCTCCATTGTGGGTAGTTATCGTTTATGCTGCTTTGAAGTCAAATGCCTGCACAGACACAGTTTCTGAGGCATCACAGTGAGCCTGAGCTACTGAAGATCTAAACCTGCTCCTACCACCTTGTTCACTGCAGCTTGAATCCCAATTAACTTTCAAAACACTTTTTTTTTTCCTGGAGAGAGAGAGACAGATGTAAAAGTGACATAAATGAACCATATCCCATGGCAGTGAGTTTGGATGATGAGGTGGTCAAAGGAGAGACAGCATGTGAAAAATAAAAAGATGTTCCCTGAGTTGCTTACCATAAGCATATTTGTGGAGAACTTGCAACTGAGATACTGAATGATTCAAAAAGACTATACTCCCTAAAGTAGCAGGATCTGGCCTAGTTCTGATGATAACCTCCTATGCCCAGTCTTTTGGATGGTGTCCATTGTTCAACAAGGATAAAGGCCAAGTTAGAGTTCAGTACTAGAGTTTGTGTAAAGTCTCATGCCCTGTAATTACAAGATTTTTTGCTCCAAATACCTGAAATTTTAAGTGGTGTAAATATTGCAAGATCAGCTGTCTGGTGACATTTCTGCCACCTTACCAGCCATTCTGGGAAAACGCTCTCCAAGTTTTCACTTTCACAACTGTCAGGCATGTCCATGACTCTTAAATGGTAATATTATGCCTGTCTAGGATTCCTTACCCGCAGCACAGATACTTCTCCCTTCATATCATTCACTTTCATCTCTCAGTCCCGCTTTTCTTGTCAGCCCCTGGAATCACCTCCTGCAGAAAGTCAAATCTGGAATTAATCATCTCAGAAAGGTTTTCTTTTATTACTGTCCAAGTCACATACCCTAAAGGATCTGGAAGAGGAAAACAATGCCTGTAACTGCATCAGAGTCTTAATAACCCAGTAGTACTTCTCACTCACACCTATCCAGTTTAGTATTACACATAAAGGGAGCTTTCTCATTTGTGATGGGTAAATGTCACAAGGCTGTGTTTGGTACAGTTATGCAAGTCTCCAAGTTTGGTCTCATAAGTGCCATCTTGATAATGTGTTAGAGAGTGGTCACAAGTGAGGTGACTACAATGTCGAGATTCTTCGAACCCTCTGTGAACTGGAGAATCTTTGCACAAGCCTTGAACAGGCTGGCGTGTAAAGGGAACTGAGAACATTCCAAGGGCTGAAATACTGCATTATCAGTCACATGTATCCAGTAAGTCGAAAATTCCATATAAGGGAAGCGGAACATCTTCCAGCCTACAATCTGAGCTAGTGAATCCAGTCCAAATCCCTCCCAATTGCTGTAGCAATGTGAGGGATGTGAAATTCATCCTATCTGGACCCACATAAAAAAAACAAAACAAAAAACACACAATTTTGATCTGAGCAATCCTGAACTCTGTGGAATACAAGATGCAGATCTAAATTTTGCAGCTTGCACCCATCTCTAATCTCAACCTTTTAATTTTCCAAAACCAGGATAGAAATCTTGTATGAACGTGATTTTCTGATATTATTTCAGCTCTCCCACTTCCAATCCTGGTCAAGACCTTAAAATACAAAGACAGTCTTCCTCTTCACATCAATCTCATCAAATGGGGTTTGCTCTACAAATCCTTTCCCTACGAAGTGCCCTGTTCAGTGTGCCATACCCTCTATCACATCACATGCTAACATGTCTTCCATTATGACATTGACCACTTCTTGGGTCAGCCTATCTGAAATCCAGAGAAAGTCTGAAAATAACTTTCTTTTCATCTTCACAGTTTTAAACCGCAAAAAAGAATTCAAGTCAGGTTTGGTTTGTGTGAAGTTTCAGTTTCATTCTTATTTTACTTAAACTGGTACCTACTTACCTTGCCTCTTCCATTTGCCCATCTTTAGAAAGACACTGACATAGGAATCTATGCATGAAATAGTATACTGTGTTTTGTATCAGGTCTTCCATTTTTTAAACCTTTATTTAGAAAAGTATTGTAATGGTTACACTGGTCTACAATTTTTGAGAAGTCGTCTGCTTCAGAGATAAAATGTGCTATTTATTATGTATTTTGAGGTGCTGAATTCAAATATGACAATTAAAACAACTTATTGGCTACTAAAACAACAAGGAGTCTGGTGGCACCTTGAAGACTAACAGATTTATTTGGGCATAAGCTTTCGTGAGTAAAAACCTCACTTCTTCTTCTTCTCCTTGTTGTTTTTGTAGATACAGACTAACACGGCTACCCCCTGATTATTGGCTACTGTTTCTAAGATATTTACGTTTTTACATTGTATGTCTATGTATGTTGTGAAGATAGAGTTTTAATCATAAATTGTAAACCTAGGTCTTTTCATGTGTTTATGGTTGCTTTACATGATAATATTTCACCTGTCCTGTTTATGTAACACTTTAAAAAATCAGCAAAAGGGTTATATAAATAAAATTTATTATGAAACAAAAGGCAAAAAACTATTATGTACATAGTTTAGTCCTATTCAGTGTCTACTCGGCGCTTCTTGGCTTGTCTCTTCTATTCATTAAATGGAGCATCTCTTGTCACTGTCCAGCAATAGTCTGCAAGCATTGATGGGCTCCATTTGCCCTGATAGCATTTCTCCATTGTTGCAATGTCCTGGTGAAATTGCTCACCATGCTCGTCGTTCACTGCTCCGCAGTTCGGTGGAAAAAAATCTAGATGAGTGTGCAAAAAAATGTATCTTTAATGACATGTTGCAACCAAGGCTTTTGTATGCCTTGAGGAGGTTTTCCACCAACAACCTGTAGTTGTCTGCCTTGTTGTTTCTGACAAAATTTATTGGCACTAACTGGAAGGCTTTCCATGCTGTCTTTTCCTTGCAACGCAGTGCATGGTCAAATGCATCATCTCGAAGAAGTTCACAAATCTGAGGACCAACAAAGACACCTTCCTTTATCTTAGCTTCACTTAACCTTGGAAATTTTCCACGGAGGTACTTGAAAGCTGCTTGTGTTTTGTCAATGGCCTTGACAAAGTTCTTCATCAGACCCAGCTTGATGTGTAAGGGTGGTAACAAAATCTTCCTTGATTCAACAAGTGGTGGATGTTGAACACTTTTCCTCCCAGGCTCCAATGACTGTCGGAGTGGCCAATCTTTCTTGATGTAGTGGGAATCTCTTGCACGACTATCCCATTTGCAGAGAAAACAGCAGTACTTTGTGTATCCAGTCTGCAGACCAAGCAAGAGAGCAACAACCTTCAAATTGCCACAAAGCTGCCACTGATGTTGGTCATAGTTTATGCACCTCAAAAGTTGTTTCATGTTGTCATAGGTTTCCTTCATATGGACTGCGTGATCAACTGGAATTGATGGCAAAACATTGCCATTATGCAGTAAAACAGCTTTAAGACTCATCTTCGATGAATCAATGAACAGTCTCCACTCATCTGGATCGTGAATGATGTTGAGGGCTGCCATCACACCATCGATGTTGTTGCAGGCTACAAGATCACATTCCATGAAGAAGAATGGGACAAGATCCTTTGGACGGTCACGGAACATGGAAAACTTAACATCACCTGCTAGGAGATTCCACTGCTGTAGTCTGGAGCCCAACAGCTCTGCCTTACTCTTAGGTAGTTCCAAATCCCTGACAAGGTCATTCAGTTCACCTTGTGTTATGAGGTGTGGTTCAGACGAGGAGGATGGGAGAAAATGAGGGTCCTGTGACATTGATGGTTCAGGACCAGAAGTTTCATCCTCTTCCTCGTCTGACTCAAGTGAGAATGATTCAGGTGCATCAGGAACCGGCAGTCCTTCTCCGTGGGGTACTGGGCGTATAGCTGATGGAATGTTTGGATAATGCACAGTCCACTTTTTCTTCTTTGACACACCTTTCCCAACTGGAGGCACCATGCAGAATTAACAATTGCTGGTATGATCTGTTGGCTGTCTCCAAATCATTGGCACTGCAAAAGGCTTAGATTTCCTTTTCCTGTTCAACCACTGGCGAAGATTTGTTGCACAAGTGTTGCAGCATATGTGTGGGGCTCATGATCAGGCCTCTTGTCCTGATCTCCAATTTTGCAGCCAAAACAAAGGTGATAGGCTTTCTTAACCATAGTGGTTATACTGCGCTTTTGTGATGCAAAAGTCACTTCACCACAAACATAGCAGAAGTTATCTGCACTGTTCACACAAGTACGAGGCATCTCTGCTGACTTTGGCTAAACAGAAATGTGTCCCTTTGCAAAAATCAAACACTGACAAATAAGAGAGCACGACACTGTATGATTTCTAGAGTGGATATAGGGCAATTTGTTCAGCAGAGTGATGTAAGCTTCGTTATGATTGCATCATCCATGACTTCTAGGAATAACATGATGCAATTCATATAATGTATGATGCAATACCAGCTTCAGATTGCATCATTCATTGTTTTGCCTAAAAAGCAAGTACTGTCCAAACCCAGTCATAGATTTATTCATAGATCCAGTCAAAGATGTATTTTAGTCATTTCTGGTTTAAATTGAGATCCCTTCCCTTTATAACTCACTTATCCTCCGCCATTCCCAAGTCAAGGATCGTATATACTGACCCAATAGCATATCTTGAAAACTAGAGCCAATCAACAATTTTAAGCATCATTTTTGTTCTCAGTGACCCAGAATTAGTAAAGTTTGATTACATTTATGTCAGAAGCATTTTGGCTTTAGAGCAGTGTTATTAATTCACACTGAGCTCCATTATGTTGACAATCATCAGATGCCTTGAAAGGGCAACGTGTTCGAAGCAATGTTCACTATTCAGGTTTGAGAGAATCTGTGTTGCTCTCATTATTCAATATATAACAATGAAGTATTTCAGGTACTTCAAAAATATTTCTCAGTAACAGAAAGTGTTTTAAAAGACTGTTAGAACCTGGCAAATTAGCCTTAAAAATCTTTAGAAAGAAACAGAGACTGCAGTGTTTACTGCAGAAGAATCTTCTTCAGTCATCAATAAAGAAGCTATCATTTATTTTCAACTTGAAATGAATGCAATTGTAACTAAGAGGTTAGTTTCTTTGTGGCAGTGGTAGCTTTCTGCAAGGGTCACTGAGAAGACAATATGGGGAAGGAGATACTTTTGAGTAATAGTTCTAAGTGCAAAGAAAGCTTTTCCAGAAGTACAAAACAGTCTTGTACTTCGCTATTCAGTGATTGCTAAGTGTTGCTATTAATAATTTACCTATGAACTATTTCCCTTTGTAAAGTTAGAAGATTTTAAAGAGGGTTAATTCCTATCTCTGGCCCTCATTTGGAAAAACATTGACGTCAATATTTTCCAAATGAGGGCCAGCAGGTGGTTGAAGTCAGGCCCATGCTTAAATCCCATTGTAGTCAATACTTCCATGAATCGGTATAGACTTATGCATGTGTATAAGGGATTTTCTGAACCTGGGTCTATATTTGGCAATTTGCAACTATGAAAGAATTTGTTTAGGTGAGGCATGAGAGTGGCGTGTTGATAGAATGCTCACTGGCCCCACCTGGGAACAAAAAAGAACACACTTCTGAGTGGTGAGGGTAGGGTGACCAGACAGCAAGTGTGAAAAATCGGGATGGGGGTGGGGGGTAATAGGAGCCTGTATAAGAAAAAGATCCAAAAATCGGGACTGTCCCTATAAAATCGGGACATCTGGTCACCCTAGGTGAGGGAGAAAATTGTTATGCATACGTAAAACTAACATGTAAAACAATCAACAAAATACTGGCAACCAAGTTGTGTATGGACTGGGGCCAGTTGCGGGAGAGGATATCTAGATCTTCCTTTTCTTCAGGTAGACCTGGAAATTCTCTCCCACTCACAGCATCAGCAAGCTATCTGCCAAACGAACCTTCTGCTCCACAGTGGAATGCTTTTGTCTCTAGTTCCCTCTAGTCACCAGCCCTGGAAATTCAACTCCCTGTAGCCTCTGAAGGGTGTGTTCTCCACTGAGGTCTGTGGTCTTTCCTTTATATCTTGTCCCTTCCCAATCATTAATTACAGATTTGACACTTCTGGCAGGTGCTACACATGGGGCCAGCTTAACTCTTTGTATCCAAGACAGGCAATTAATCCCTTCCTGCCATGAACTAACGTGGGGATACGTTTCTACATTTCATTAGAATGGTGCCAGGACACCACACACTCAGTGCTTCAACAAATACAGGCTGAACATAAAATATGCCCTACTGGCTCGCAGTAGGTGTAGGAAGGACTAAAAAGGATCTGTGCCTATGACAGAAGCACACCAATTCTCTTGACAATAGTAGATATCCAGAGCCAGATGGTTATGCTATGAGGATGTTAGAGCCAGAGCTGCACAGGAGGAAGGGAAGGATGTCATGATAAGGGCAGAAAGATCAGTCAAGTAGCTTATATACAGGGGGGATTGCTTAGATTGAGTTTTTTCATGCCTCTTTAAGGGATGCATTATTGACCATTCATTTAAAAAGATGTTAGAAAGCAGCGGGGGCAGATTCAAAGCTGACTTCAGTGGAGCTATACTGGTTACACTGAGGTTCTAACCCAGGATCTCTTTTTATTTGTTTTTGGGTTGTTTTTACTTGAGTCACTAAAGAAAGATAGATGAATGAGGCATAAATAATCACCTAAGCTTGGGAAAATTTTGAGACAGCCACTAGTATGTAATTTCAGCTTTTGGAAATAGAAAACCCAAAGGAAAAGAAAATACAAAAGTAAAGGCCTGTGAACCACTGCAGATAGTAACAAAACAAAATCTCCTAAAAAATTCATTTTGCAGATTGTTCCACAGCCACAAAAGCTGCAGAGTTTATTGTTTTGTTTCCAGAGTGAAGTCTGCAGAAAATAAATATCTGGGGCTCAGGGCATCTGCAGATAATGAACATTCAGAGCTGAGAATGTGCCCCAAGGTATTTTGTGAATCGTCTCACTGACAGAACAGAAAGCAGATAAAATAGCAGGAAGGAAATATGATCAGTAGAGACTCGAACTGACTGATAAATAATGGGATCTTTCCACCCATCGTACAAATAACTGCAAGGGAAATTTACTGAGGAATGGATTGCAGATGACATAGCCCTACCGTGCTTCTTAGCTTTTTACTCTCTATAGAATGACTAACAAACTTGCAGACCCACTGGATGTCTATGGAATCAGTACTTACCCAATTCTTTCCTTCATTACTGTCAATTCCTCTTCAAGCTGCAAATCTGCAGAAGTTGCTTCATAGTCACCTTAAGACAAGGTAATCGTTCAGTTAGATTTTTTTCTCTTCAGACACTTTTTGCCAGGATAATACAAGTTAGTTTTTTATTCTTTAGAGAATGGCATTGCATGCTTGAAAACAGAGGGCACTGGCCTCAACTTGCCTACAGAGGAATGGTGGGTCCTCCAAAAGCTTTTCACACAGCTCTTGTGTGTGTGGGTCCTCAGTGACCCAATGGCCCCATCACAGCTGACCCCAAGTGTGGGTGTACCAAGGCAGTGGATTGCCTTAATTTGGCCCTGATTCTTGTGTCTATCAAACGGTCCTTCTAGTGCAGTGGTGGGCAACCTGTGACTCGCTGGGTAATCTGCTGGTGGGCTGCAAGACAGTTTGTTTACATTGACCGTCCGCAGACATGGCCGCCTGCAGCTCCCAGTGGCTGGGGTTCGCTGTTCCCAGCCAATGGGAGCTGCAGGAAGCGGCGGCCAGCCCTCACCACTTCCCACAGCTCCCATTGTCTGGGAACAGCAAACTGTGGCCATTGGGTGCTGCAGGCGGCAGGGCCTGCGGAGGGTCAGTGTAAACAAACTGTCTCACCTCACGGCCCACCAGCGGATTACCCTGACGGGCCACAGGTTGCCCACCACGGTTCTAGCGGCATTGCTGAAGCACTGCTCATTCCATGTATTGTGACCTTTTCCTTAAAAAGCAAAACTACAAGAGAAAAATATTGTAGTAATTCAGGTCGATGAGCTGTTTTCTGATTCTTGGACACAAAAATAACCTTACTCCACTTTAACAAGATATGTTACCATGTTGTCTACATCAGTGGTTCTCAAACTTGGGCCGTCGCTTGTGCAGGGAAAGCCCCTGGCGGGCCAGGCCGGTTTGTTTACCTGCCACGTCCGCAGGTTCAGCCGATCGCGGCTCCCACTGGCCGCGGTTCGGCGCTCCAGGCCAATGGGGGTTGCAGGAAGTGTGGCCAGCATGTCCCTCGGCCCGTGCAGCTTCCTGCAGCCCCCATTGGCCTGGAGCAGCGAACCGAGGCCAGTGGGAGCCGCGATCGGCTGAACCTGCGGACGCGGCAGGTAAACAAACCGGCCCGGCCCGCCAGGGGCTTTCCCTGAACAAGCAGCGGTCCTAGTTTGAGAACCACTAGTCTACATTACATTTGCTTGTATTGGGCTCAAGATACAGCAGTTTTGACTGGTGTGGGAGAAAATTCAGTGTTATGCTCCTCCCAGGGAATATACCATGTGATTTATGTGACCAATCATGATGAACAGACATACCTCCAAATTCTAATATTAAATATACTTGCACCAAACAAGTAATAATTTGTGACCAATTGAAAGAGTGAAAAAAAAATCCTTACAAATACATCTGAAGAAACTGTGATCTCCTCAGTGACTTTCGACAAGCAGAAAAAGAAGCTACTGGCTTGCTATGAATTATTTCCTCAGCTTTTGTTTTTATATGTTTCAAGACTGGCTGTAGTTGATACATTAGTGTTGACAGGTTCTTTTCACCATTACCCAGAATGCACAGATTCACAGACAGACTCTTGAGCTGAAGTATGTTGTTTATTCACTGCTTCAGTGAGTGATCAGTCCACTGAAACAGGGCAAAGCATAGGGTTAGACACAAGCACACACCCACTTTCAGGTGCTTGCTTTAAATACATTGTTACAAAATTATTTATTATATATTGCATAAACACTTTTCTGCCTACCACTTAGTTTGCTAACTTAGTTGTTTACCTGATTGGACTGCTGACCAAGTTGTTTACCTGATTAGATTGCTGCCTCAGGTTTTTATCTGGCTGTTCTCTTTCATTGACAGACAAGCAGGCATCTTTTCATGTTTCCCAACACCTAAAATATACTTTCAATGTATTACATCCTACAATTACACCTCTACCGCGATATAACATGAATTCGGATATAACGCGGTAAAGCAGTGCTCCGGGGGGGTGGGGAGGCGGGGCTGCGCATTCCGGTGGATCAAAGCAAATTCAATATAATGCGGTTTCACCTATAACGCAGTAAGATTTTTTGGCTCCTGAGGACAGCGTTATATCGGGGTAGAGGTGTAGTTACACTTGCATTTGCACTATAAACACAGTGTCAGATCCTCAGATAGTGCAAATGGGTATCGTTCCACTGGATCCAGCCCATGAAGTTTTTCTCTGCTGTATCTATGAGCCATATAAATATAATTACAGCACATTCAGACACTGGCTTCAGCTTCTGTGTACCCACTTACAATTATTTAAACGAGAAAGACTCTTGAAATGCATTATCACAGTTCGAGAGTCATACTGGGAATGAAAGAGAGAAAAAGCAACAGATGGGTAACAGTTTCAAAAGGATAATTCAATTTCCCAAACAATAAACTATGACAAACACATCTTCCTCCCCAGTGGTTCCTTTTTAAATGTATTGATAATCTGTTGAAAAGGCCTCCAATTGTGAAGAATTTCAGTGTAAATATTTCACTGGGTTTCAGGTTATTATAGCAAAGCACATTAAAGCCAGGCAGTGCTGGTTGGACACAAATCTGAAATGGCAGGGCTACAGATCCGAGAAGTACAATTCCCCACAGGGTTCAGGGAGGACCCACCTGGTGTTTTAGAAGACTGCAATGGCTTCACTTCCTCCTCAATTCCTTTGGAGCAATGTGCACCTCAGTTGCACATAGAGGGAGCAGCTCATGTGTTCTGCTGTACATAGGGACTGCAATCGGGACTGGACCTTGTATAAGTTAAGGCAGGTGGGTGAGGATAGAGAAGGGGGCAGGTCCTCATGCTTTGCCCTCAGTGCCCTCAGCTTTCGGGAAGGGACTGTCTTCATTATGTGTTTGTACAGCCCCCAGCACAATGGAGTCCTGGTCCATAATTGGAGCTCTAGGGCTCTACCACAATACAAATCATCATAAAAATAACACTGCTCTACAGCCAAAATGCTTCTGACATAAATGTAATCAAACTTTACTAATTCTGGGTCACTGAGAACAAAAATGATGCTTAAAATTGTTGATTGGCTCTAGTTTTCAAGATATGCTATTGGGTCAGTATATACGACCCTTGACTTGAGAATGGCGGAGGATAAGTGAGTTATAAAGGGAAGGGATCTCAATTTAAACCAGAAATGACTAAAATACATCTTTGACTGGATCTATGAATAAATCTAGGACTGGGTTTGGGCAGTACTTGCTTTTTAGGCAAAACAATGAATGATGCAATCTGAAGCTAGTATTGCGTCATACATGATATGAATTGCATCATGTTATTCCTAGAAGTCATGGATGATGCAATCATAACGAAGCTTACATCACTCTGCTGAACAAATTGCCTTATATCAGCTCTAGAAATCATACAGTGTCGTGCTCTCTTATTTGTCAGTGTTTGATTTTGCAAAGGGACACATTTCTGTTTAGCCAAAGTCAGCAGATATGCCTTGTACTTGTGTGAACAGTGCAGATAACTTCTGCTATGTTTGTGGTGAAGTGACTTTTGCATCACAAAAGCACAGTATAACCACTATGGTTAAGAAAGCCTATCACCTTTATTTTGGCTGCAAAATTGGAAATCAGTACAAGAGGTGGGCCCCACACATATGCTGCAACACTTGTGCAACAAATCTTCGCCAGTGGTTGAACAGGAAAAGGAAATCTATGCCTTTTGCAGTGCCAATGATTTGGAGAGAGCCAACATATCATACCAGCAATTGTTACTTCTGCATGGTGCCTCCAGTTGGGAAAGGTGTGTCAAAGAAAAAAAAGTGGACTGTGCATTATCTAAACATTCCATCAGCTATACGCTCAGTACCCCACAGAGAAGGACTACCAGTTCCTGGTGCACCAGAATCATTCTCACTTGAGTCAGACGAGGAAGAGGAAGAGGATGAAACTTCTGGTCCTGAACCATCCATGTCACAGGACCCACATTTTCTCCCATCCTCCTCCTCTGAACCACACCTCATAACACAAGGTGAACTGAATGATCTTGTCAGGGATTTGGAACTACCTAAGAGTAAGGCAGAGCTGTTGGGCTCCAGACTACAGCAGTGGAATCTCCTGGGAGGTGATGTTAGGGTTTCCATGTTCCGTGACTGTCAAAAGGATCTTGTCCCATTCTTCTTCATGGAAGGTGATCTTGTAGCCTGCAACAACATCGATGGTGTGATGGCAGCCCTCAACATCGTTCACGATCCAGATGAGTGGACACTGTTCATTGATTCACCGAAGACGAGTCTTAAAGCTGTTTTACTGCATAATGGCAATGTTTTGTCATCAATTCCAGTTGGTCATGCAGTCCATATGAAGGAAACCTATGACAATATGAAAAAACTTTTGAAGTGCATAAACTATGACCAACATCAGTGGCAGCTTTGTGGCAATTTGAAGGTTGTTGCTCTCTTGCTTGGTCTGCAGACTGGATACACAAAGTACTGCTGTTTTCTCTGCTAATGGGATAGTCGTGCAAGAGATTCCCACTACATCAAGAAAGATTGGCCACTCCGACAGTCATTGGAGCTGGGGAGGAAAAGTGTTCAGTATCCACCACTTGTTGAATCAAGGAAGATTTTGTTACCACTCTTACACATCAAGCTGGGTCTGATGAAGAACTTTGTCAAGGCCATTGACAAAACACAAGCAGCTTTCAAGTACCTCCGTGGAAAATTTCCAAGGTTAAGTGAAGCTAAGATAAAGGAAGGTGTCTTTGTTGGTCCTCAGATTCGTGAACTTCTTCGAGATGATGCATTTGACCATGCAGTGCATGGCAAGGAAAAGATGGCATGGAAAGCCTTCCAGTTGGTTGCAACATGTCACTAAAGATACGTTTTTTGCACTCTCATCTAGATTTTTTTCCACCGAACTGCAGAGCAGTGAACGACGAGCACAGTGAGCGATTTCACCAGGACATTGCAACAATGGAGAAATGCTATCAGGGCAAATGGAGCCCATCAATGCTTGCAGAGTATTGCTGGACAGTGACAAGAGATGCTCCATTTAATGAATACAAGAGACAAGCCAAGAAGCTCCGAGTAGACACTGAATAGGACTAAACTATGTACATAATAGTTTTTTGCCTTTTGTTTCATAATAAATTTTATTTATATAACCCTTTTGCTGATTTTTAAAGTGTTACATAAACAGGACAGGTGAAATATTATCATGTAAAGCAACCATAAACATATGAAAAGACCTAGGTTTACAATTTATGATTAAAACTCTACTATCTACACAATATACATAGACATAAAATGTAAAAATTTAAGTATCTTAGAAACAGTAGCCAATCAGTTGTTTTAATTGTCATATTTGAATTCAGCACATCAAAATACATAATAAATAGCACATTTTATCTCTGAAGCAGATGACTTCTCTAAAATTGTAGACCCGTGTAATTGACAATAATAATCTGGCCGATAATTGTCACCTTACCCCATGTTTTACCACTTTTGTAAATAGTTGGGAGTGCTGTCTAGTAGTTAGAGGAAGAGTCAGGAATTCCTGGATCCTAGTCCTCACTTGGGCACTCTGTCATCATGTGGCCCTGGGCAAGTTATATTGGGACAGACTTTCAAAGGTATTTAGGTGCCTAGTGGAATTTTTAAAAGTGCCTAAACAGGTTAGTTGTCTAACACCTATTGAAATCAATGAGGATTGTGTGTCTAACTACTTAGGTGTTTTTGAAAATTACACTAGGTTCCTATCTTCATTTTTAGGTACCTAGATAATTTTAAAAATCTGTCCCTTAATGTCTTTGTGTCTGTGTTTCTCTCTGTGAAAAATACAAAAAGTGGTATTTATTCAAACTGAGAAATAATTCGTAATAACAATCCATTAATTTAGCTTTTTTTCCTGTTTAAATACTGCTTAAGATTCTTTTCAATTCATACACCACCCAAATTTTTAGGTGAATAATTTTTGGTCTAGTGTTGCTCATGTGCAACTTTCGTTTTCAGTGAATATTCTCACATATGGATTTAAAATTTATAGTTTCCATGACCATTTCTTCATCCTGCTGCAATGTTTGTGGAAAGAGAACAAGAAGGAGGAACAAAACAAACAAAACAAAGTTAATTTTATATGCAAGCAGATATTGTGAAAACCTTTTTTCAAAAAACAAAAAACAAAAAACAAAAAAAACCCACTTTTTTAGTACATACCTGATCACGGTGTTATGGAGCTTACTAAATTCATATTCATAAAGCACCTTGGGTTCCCTGGATGAAATGTGCTATAGTATATTATATTTCTTACACCCATATATTTTGATAACATATTTTGGACAGCGACAAAAACAATAACATCAATGTCCTGTATTTTTTCAGTATGGAGGATAAGGTTAATAGCCAAAGATGTGTTCTGCAATCTTGGTTGCGGTTTTTGTGTGTGTGTCATGAATATTTGTGTTCCAGTTAAAATTATAAACATTCTGTAATAATTGAGAACTTTCCAGGGGCATTTATTGTCTGGATTCCCCACAAACTCCTCACCCTCACTACATGATTACTAGTCTTTTCCCAATGAGTCAAAGGCTGAAGCACTTTAATCTAGTTCCTATTCTCCTTTAGTTTATTTGATAAACTCAAGTTTTTACAGGCCAGATGAGGGATGATCCAGTGGTTAGGGCCCTACCCTTGGACTTGGGATATGTGGAATCAAATCCAAGGTTTACCACAAACTGCCTGTGTAAAGTTGGGCAAGTCACTTAACCCCTCCTGTGCCTCAATTCCCCATCCGTAAAATGGAGATAATAGCACTTCCCTACCTCACAAGGTTGTGAGGGTAAGCCCGTTAAAAAACTATGATAATGGGGAACATATAAGGATGATAGAGCGTTTGTCAACCAAAAAGCAATATGCACCTCCCAAAATAAACAGCCAGGGAAAGGAGAGAATGGAAGCATCAATTTTACCAACACTTACAAGTTTTTTAATTCCATTTTCACAGGCTGGCAGGAACCCCACTCTCAGTGAATAAGCCTATTCCTCTGGGAGAGGCACTGAAATGACCTTCTTGAATAATGGGGTCCCAGTTCTGAGGAGTTCACCTTAAAAAAATTGCAAGATCTTTCAAACAAACAAAGAACAAACTCACTCAAAATAAAAAGAAAAGACCAGCAGTGTCATTGTATTCAGTCAAAAGGATTTCTAAAAATCAGTTATCTGTAAGAGCTGAAGTGAATACCAGACATTAATTTCCGAGGTAATTCAGGACTGTTTTGCATACCTGACAATTTTGCACAAGAGATCAGCTGGCCTAGTCTGAAAAGATGTAGCACAATTTCCTCTACTTTTAGGGTGTTAGAGTTCTTGATGTCCAGGCAGGAGTGAACAGATGCAAGGACACTCTTCCTGAAAGGTCTGGGAGTAGTCAGCAATTTCACAGCTGCAACAGGGAAGAGTTTGGGACTCGCCTGTTGTTGGGGGGGGGGGCAATTACAGTGGTCCCAATGTTATTCCTGTTCCTCCTTAGAGGTGGAGAAAGAAGGTGGCCATTAAGGAGATAAAGCCATTCCCTCTAGTCTAACAGCTTTCTATTTGGATACCTTAGGGTTACCATATGTCCGGATTTTCCCGGACATGTCCGGCTTTTGGGGGCTCAAATCCCCGTCCGGGGGGAAATCCCCAAAAGCCGGGCATGTCCGGGAAAATCGGGAGGTCAGCCGGGCCGGCGGGGAGCCGGGTCGGCCGGGCCGGCGGGGAGCCGGGTCGGCCGGGCCGGCGGGGAGCCGGGTCGGCCGGGCCGGCGGGGAGCCGGGCCGGCGGGGAGCCGGTCAGCCGGGCCCGCGGGGAGCCGGTCAGCCGGGGAGCCGGGTCAGCCGGGCCGGCGGGGAGCCGGGTCAGCCGGGCCGGCGGGGAGCCGGGCCGGCGGGGAGCCGGTCAGCCGGGCCGGCGGGGAGCCGGGCCGGCGGGGAGCCGGTCAGCCGGGCCCGCGGGGAGCCGGTCAGCCGGGGAGCCGGGTCAGCCGGGCCGGCGGGGAGCCGGGTCAGCCGGGCCGGCGGGGAGCCGGGTCAGCCGGGCCGGCGGGGAGCCGGTCAGCCGGGCCGGCGGGGAGCTGGGTCGGCCGGGCCGGCGGGGAGCCGGGCCGGCGGGGAGCCAGTCAGCCGGGCCCGCGTGGCCGGGAGCCTGGGGGTGCGCCGGGCCGCCGGGGGCCGGCAGTGCTGGGCGGGCCGGGGGTGGTCGGCGGGGGCCGTCGGCGGGGGCCGGCACCCCAGGGCCCGAGCTGACCCAGGCTGGAAACGCCGGGGGGCCATCCTGGGCCGCGCCTCCTCCCCCCACACCCCCCTTACCTGCTTCAGGCTTCCCGCGAATCAAATATTCGCGGGAAGCAGGGGAGGGGGCGGAGACTTTGGGGAGGGGGCGGGGTTGGGCGGGGGTGTGGGCAGGGCTGGGGGCGGGGCCGTGGGCCGTGGAGTGTCCTCCATTTGGAGGCACAAAATATGGTAACCCTAGGATACCTTACAAACCCCTAAATAATGAAAATTGTTCAGCTGCCAATAGTCTATTTGTTAACTTCCCCAAAATGGGGTTTATGTGAGGACCTCAACTCACCAAAGCTGCTGGGACAAATTCTGATCACATGCAAAGACCAACGAGTAACCATGTGTTAAATGAAATCAGAATTTGGGCCACTGTATTCAAATACTATTGAAGGAACAGAAAAGTTACTAAAAGGAACTCATGAACTTGCAGGAATGAGAAAGGACATGGTAATAAATGGGGAGCTCATTTGGCTCTATTCTTGCAGCAGTCCTCTGGGTCATCTGCAGTTTCTACTGAATAATAATAGAGTCAGCATCTTCCTTCTTGCTCTGAGGTGGTACAATTTAACCATCTGTCACATTTTGCTAGAGCTTGGAGGAAAGTGCACAGACAACGGTAATAATATCTGGGTAAATTCTCTTTTCTTTATTAAAAATGTAAACACAGATGTATCACTATTGACTGAATTTTTTAGGACTCTGACATCAGTGATAGTGGTGTTCTAGACTTTGCAAATCCAACAGCAATGAGAACTGAACACCTTACTGAAACAAACACTGCAAAGCAAATTCCTGTTTTTTTAAAATAGGCAGCATATGAAGGCTGGAAATAGTGAAGGGTGGGATTCTGCTGTCAGAATTAGTCTAGTTATACCAGCTGACAGAAAAAATACAAGTTTTGTCTATATTTAGCTCAAAAGTCATACTCTGGTGCATCATGCCTGATTTATTATATATTTTGTCCTGTCAGCTAATATATACCCTTACCATATAGTATTGTTGATATCAACTGATAAGTTAACACTAAACTTAGCAGCATCATAATGATACTAGATTTTCAGAAGTCTAATTTTAAAAAGTACTGTTTTGACCTATGATTAAAAGAACTATGGATACACATATTAAAAATAATATTTTTCATTAACATATTGGGATCTTTCCTACAAGAGGGATAGGTACAATAGAAATCCCTAGCTGGGACGATAAATATACTCTGAAAAGAGGAGGTAAGCGTCATTGTTCCCATTTTACAAATAAA
This sequence comes from Chrysemys picta bellii, assembly GCF_011386835.1. Taxonomy (NCBI): domain Eukaryota; kingdom Metazoa; phylum Chordata; order Testudines; family Emydidae; genus Chrysemys; species Chrysemys picta. The sequence continues at coordinate 42,052,318 of NC_088803.1, read as the reverse complement.
GAAATGGAGGTACGGAGAAGAGACATGATTTGCTGCTTCGCAATGTCCTACAATAAATCAATTGATGGGTCAGGAATAGAAACCAAGTGTCTTCCCAGTCACCTGCTTTTAACCACAGGACTACATTGCCTCTGATGTAATAGTAATAGAAAAGGATGTGCACTTCAGTTGTTGCATCAAGGGACTCTTGTATTGTAGTGAACACCGAGCTGTTCTCAGGTGGTTTAATAGGGTCACAACAGCACACCTGGCTGGGTGTCCTGGACATCTCTAAGATGTTCCCAATTCTCATTGTGCTGCATACACCCCCTTCACACTGATGTCACCTTGCAGGATCAAACCTTTTGACAGTGGCACTGAGAACCAGACAGGAGAGAGTTATGAAAAAATTGACATCTGAAAATAAAGAATCAAGGAGTAAAGACAATGAACAAAGTCTTACTCTTGTTCTTCATGCCTGATTGATTGCTTCTCAGTTACTCAGTGAGTAAATTAGTCCCAGGTGAACCTGAGTTGCCCCTGGTGAAGCCTGTCAGAAGTAGGCTGAGCACCTGACAAGGGCCAGGAGGCTTGAGCCTGTAGTTCTTGTGGATTTCCATTAACCCTCCCACTAGACTACCATTCCTGCATTAGAGATGAGTACACTACAGCCACGGCGTGCTCCTGTGACTTGCTGAGCTTCCTCTACCCCATCTGGATCAGTGGGAGCTGAGGGTACTCACCATGTCAGAAGAGTTGCACCGCATCCTGCAAATCCAGGTCCTTAGATTCCGTGAGCATCTCATCCCTGCCCATAGGTTTTTATTCAGGTTAGGATTATAAGGCCTGCAATTTTTGATATCTATATTTCTGACACACTGAAACCAGTCCTCAGTAATCAACCACACTGGCTAACCACATGTGTTACCATTCATAAATGAAATTCTTAGCATGTATCCTTTATATTTTTCAACTTGGACTTGCAGTTTTAAACAGCTTTCTCAGTGGAGTTTGAAATAACCTGCTTTTATTTTTCATTTCCAATTTGACGTTTTCATGTTTGTTTCCTATTTGCAGTCCAAGCATTATATATTTGTAAGCACAGATATTAATTCATATCCTGCTACCACAAATAATTGAAGTACTTGATGATTTGTGGTGTTCAGCAATTTGCAGATTCAGAAGACACTGTATCTCAGCATACCTTCTGCTTGGATCTCAGTTACATTGCAGAGCAGAGAGCATTAGGAATATTTCATCTAGCAAGCACAGGTTTTATTTAATTGTTGGCATTCAGTAGCTTTTCACATGGGCAGATAACATGTATTGCTTATCATTGTCCTTTGGCTAAATTGCATCATTCCATGTTTGACTAGGCACAAAAATCAAGAGCATACACATTGCTATAGGAGACTTTTTAATTAAAACCGGGTAAGTTCCCTAGCAGGTGTACACAAGCCCTTTGCTGATTATGTTTAAAATTTGGCTAATTAGTGACTCAAGTATTCATTTGTTATCACCAAGATAATCCTGAATCAGAGATAAAGTAATGTCTCCTATATTCATATCTAAACTACAGATAGAAAGAATACATGAGTCAGTCTACATTCTGATATTTAGATTCATAGAAGTGAGTGGAGGGAAAACATGGCTAGAAAAGAAGTAAATTATCCTTATTCTCCTTACAGGAAAATGTATATGTCATAAACAGTGAAGAGCCTTGGTGTATAAAGTGCTACATTGTGCCCAGACATACACAGGTGTGCAAAAGCGGAGAGAGAAAGTTCAAAGAGCTATCTCCATCCCTTCATTGCACCCTGTCTGCAGACCCACGCACAGTCATGGACTGTGCTTCAAGTGAGCAAAGACTGTGGGATTCTAGTACTGACAGTGGCACTATATATCCAAAGAAGGAGAAGGGCAGGGTCATGGCCCTGGCCAACCCCTGCACTGGCCAGTGGAGCTCTGTCACAGAGTGGGCAGAGCATGCCGTAGCATGGTAAAGTTTGTAATGATACTCAGTCCTTATATTGCATTTCTATCTGTAAATAACATTGTCCCCCTTTCTACTGATGGGGAAACGGAGCCAGACAGAGGCTACACAACATGCCCAACATCACACAGTAGGGTTGGAAACAGAACCAATATCTGCAGACTTCCATTTTTAGCATCCTATGCCCCAAACCAGAGTATCTCTCCAGTTCCAATAGGAATCACTTCAGTGTATGCTCACTCATCGGTCCTGGATGAGTCTCACAATACCACTGGAGATGCCAACTGCACGCAGCTCCTCATTTGTCTGGCTGTTCAAGTCTTTTTTGGGTCTGAAACCACTTGCAGTAATTACTTTCCCAATCAATGAAATGTGGTCACTTTGAGTGGTATGCAACAGCTGCTTAACACCACAGACCAACAGTTCAAATTTAAGACACTGTCAAACCTCTTCCAATTAGTGAATTATCTCCTCGGTTAAATATTAATGATTGCTTGTTCAGCTATAAAATTGCATGCTATATTCTGATCTCTGTTTCACACATGTAAGCCCACCGGGCAGCACATACACCGATAATATAATTCAATATTAATGACAAAAAAACATGCTGTTAAGTGGGTTACCCTGAGGGATGTTTTCTTTTCTTTGTTGTTACAGAAAATGGTCTAGTCCTAACATGACATCAACATCCATGATTCCTACTTTTTTCAGGTGAGACTGCTGGTTTTTTTTATTATTATTATTATTTCCTTGATGCCCTCGGCTGAAAGAACCATATCTTTAAGCATGAGCCAAGACCACTAATACAGTTCTTTTCTAGCTATGCAGTTAGACATATGCAGCCAGAATACCAGACCAGACATAGGAGCAATGGGTACACACAAGAAATTCATGCCTGTATATTGTCTCAAGGAACTGCATTTATACAAGCACAGAGGCATTTCATAGATTCATAGATTCTAGGACTGGAAGGGACCTCGAGAGGTCATCGAGGCCAGTCCCCTGCCCGCATGGCAGGACCAAATACTGTCTAGACCATCCCTGATAGACATTTATCTAACCTACTCTTAAATATCTCCAGAGATGGAGATTCCACAACCTCCCTAGGCAATTTATTCCAGTGTTTAACCACCCTGACAGTTAGGAACTTTTTCCTAATGTCCAACCTAGACCTCCCTTGCTGTAGTTTAAGCCCATTGCTTCTTGTTCAATCTTCAGAGGCTAAGGTGAACAAGTTTTCTCCCTCCTCCTCATGACACCCTTTTAAATACCTGAAAACTGCTATCATGTCACCTCTCAGTCTTCTCTTTTCCAAACTAAACAAACCCAATTCTTTCAGCCTTCCTTCATAGGTCATGTTCTCAAGACCTTTAATCATTCTTGTTGCTCTTCTCTGGACCCTCTCCAATTTCTCCACATCTTTCTTGAAATGCGGTGCCCAGAACTGGACACAATACTCCAGCTGAGGCCTAACCAGAGCAGAGTAGAGCGGAAGAATGACTTCTCGTGTCTTGCTCACAACACACCTGTTAATACATCCCAGAATCATGTTTGCTTTTTTTGCAACAGCATCACACGGTTGACTCATATTTAGCTTGTGGTCCACTATAACCCCTAGATCCCTTTCTGCCGTACTCCTTCCTAGACAGTCTCTTCCCATTCTGTATGTGTGAAACTGATTTTTTCTTCCTAAGTGGAGCACTTTGCATTTGTCTTTGTTAAACTTCATCCTGTTTAACTCAGACCATTTCTCCAATTTGTCCAGATCATTTTGAATTATGACCCTGTCCTCCAAAGCAGTTGCAATCCCTCCCAGTTTGGTATCATCTGCAAACTTAATAAGCGTACTTTCTATGCCAATATCTAAGTCGTTAATGAAGATATTGAACAGAGCCAGTCCCAAAACAGACCTCTGCGGAACCCCACTTGTTATGCCTTTCCAGCAGGATTGGGAACCATTAATAACAACTCTCTGAGTACGGTTATCCAGCCAGTTATGCACCCACATTATAGTAGCCCCATCTAAATTGTATTTGCCTAGTTTATCGATAAGAATATCATGCGAGACCATATCAAATGCCTTACTAAAGTCTAGGTATACCACATCCACAGCTTCTCCCTTATCCACAAGACTCGTTATCCTATCAAAGAAAGCTATCAGATTGGTTTGACATGATTTGTTCTTTACAAATCCATGCTGGCTGTTCCCTATCACCTTACCACCTTGCAAGTGTTTGCAGATGATTTCCTTAATTACTTGCTCCATTATCTTCCCTGGCACAGAAGTTAAACTAACTGATCTGTAGTTTCCTGGGTTGTTTTTATTTCCCTTTTTATAGATGGGCACTATATTTGCCCTTTTCCAGTCTTCTGGAATCTCTCCCATCTCCAATGATTTTCCAAAGATAATAGCTAGAGGCTCAGATACCTCCTCTATTAGGATGCATTTCATCAGGCCCTGGTGACTTGCAGGCATCTAACTTTTCTAAGTGATTTTTAACTTGTTCTTTTTTTATTTTATCTGCTAAACCTACCCCCTTCCCATTAGCATTCACTATGTTAGGCATTCCTTCAGACTTCTCGGTGAAGACCGAAACAAAGAAGTCATTAAGCATCTCTGCCATTTTCAAGTTTCCTGTTACTGTTTCTCCCTCTTCACTAAGCAGTGGGCCTACCCTGTCTTTGGTCTGCCTCTTGCTTCTAATGTATTGATAAAAAGTCTTCTTGTTTCCCTTTATTCCTGTAGCTAGTTTGAGCTCATTTTGTGCCTTTCCCTTTCTAATCTTGCCCCTGCATTCCTGTGTTGTTTGCCTATATTCATCCTTTGTAATCTGTCCTAGTTTCCATTTTTTATATGACTCCTTTTTATTTTTTAGATCATGCAAGATCTCGTGGTTAAGCCAAGGTGGTCTTTTGCCACATTTTCTATCTTTCCTAACCAGTGGAATAGCTTGCTTTTGGACCCGTAATAGTGTCCCTTTGAAAAACTGCCAACTCTCCTCAGTTGTTTTTCCCCCCTCAGTCTTGATTCCCATGGGACCTTAGCTATCAGCTCTCTGAGCTTACCAAAATCTGCCCTCCTGAAATCCATGGTCTCTATTTTGCTGTTCTCCCTTCTAGAATTACAAACTCTATGATTTCATGATTACTTTCACCCAAGCTGCCTTCTACTTTCAAATTCTCAACGATTTCCTCCCTATTTGTTAAAATCAAGTCTAGAACAGCTTCCCCCCAGTAGCTTTTTCAACCTTCTGAAAGAAAAAGTTTTCTGCAATGCAATCCAAGAATTTGTTGGATAGTCTGTGCCCCGCTGTGTTATTTTCCCAACATATATCCGGATAGTTGAAGTCCCCCATCACCACCAAATCTTGGGCTTTGGATGATTTTGTTAGTTGTTTAAAAAAAGCCTCATCCACCTCTTCCACCTGGTTAGGTGGCCTGTAGTAGACTCCTAGCATGACATCACCCTTGTTTTTTACCCCTTTTAGCCTAACCCAGAGACTCTCAACACTTCCATCTCCTATGTCCATCTCTACCTCAGTCCAAGTGTGTACATTTTTAATATATAAGGCAACACCTCCTCCCTTTTTTCCTTCTATCCTTCCTGAGCAAGCTGTACCCATCCACACCAACATTCCAATCATGTGTATTATCCCACCAAGTTTCAGTGATGCCAACAATGTCATAGTTGTATTTATTTATTAGCACTTCCAGTTCTTCCTGCTTATTACCCATACTTCTCGCATTTGTATATAGGCATCTAAGATACTGGTTTGATCTTTCCTCCCAGTTTTGTCCTGACCCTCCTTTCTCTCTGCCAATATAGCCCACACTCCCTCTCATTTCCGACCCATCTCCCAGGTCTCCATGTTCCCCACTTACCTGTAGGCTTTGCTCACCTGTCCCCGTTGAACCTAGTTGAAAGCCCTCCTCAATAGGTTAGCCAGTCTGTGTCCAAAGGGCTTTGTGCATGACCTACTTACAGAAGTTGCATATTCATCAGCTTTGTTCACACGACAGGTGCACATGCAGTTTTGCAGGCTCATCATCATGATCTGCGTGGAAAATATGGTCCACGGGGACTTTGTTGTTGTTGCTGCGAATACCCCCATCCCAATCAGGAAAAGGCTAACAAGCTCCTCTAAACTCGGTTGGTACCACATAGGCACACCAGCCTATACTCCACTTGCAGGAAATGAGTTTACATGGGAGAGTTTGGCACAGGAAGGGGCAGCACCAGGAAAAAACTGCTGTGCCTCAGAGCTAGCAGATTCCTGCACCAGAGCTGTTGGGAGGAAAACAGCTTGTGAACCTCTGCTGCCCACAAGGGCCCTCCAGACCTGGTACAAACCAGCTGCAGCAGGGAGGGGTTGAAGATAAGCTCTGACTTGGGGTCTTGCTGTACTTAACCTCATTGACAAGCCAGAGTCCTCTACAGGCTCTTTAAAAAGTCTAAGAATGAACATTCCCCATAATTAGAAGGGTCTCTGAAAATGCCCAGCTGGGCCCTAGAAAAGGCCCAGCCTCTCATAAAATGATGGAGAATATAGCCAGTTCTTCCCCATAGCTGATACAAAGCTAAAAACCAAACAAAGAGAGAGAATGGGGACCTAAAAGAGCTAATTGAGATGGAGCCGGAGCGGTTAGCCAAGATGCAGCAACAGCAGGCTAATCAGCAGCAATGGTTTCAGCAGCAGCTGCTACAGGAGTGATCCCCTGGCACGTCCAGGTGACGATGGAACTGGATGACGACCCTGAGGCGTTACTGACCTCCTTTGAGAAGGTAGCACAAGCCTCTCAGTGCTTCCTGCCCAAGCATTGGGCTTTGATACCATTTGATGGGGCAGGCACAGTCAGCATATTGCAATCTGGATCAAGTACAGGCCAAAGGCTACAAGAGGATAAAAGCTGCCATTCCAGACTATTTGGGTATCAGTGATGAGTACGTTGCTAGCTATTTAGATTGGAAACACACTGCCTGGGGGCTAGATCCCCAGTACTAGCCCCAGAGCATTGCTGGTGGTGGCTCCACCCAGAGGAGTGGTCTGGAGTCCAGCTTGCTGAGTTAGTTAACTGAACACTTTGTATGGGTATTACCAGCGAAAGGTTGAGAGTGGGTATTATGACACCACTCCAAATATTTTCCAGATGCATTGTAACCTGATGGAAAATTTTATAGCAACTGAAGGGTCTTGAGATACAGAACTTCCCAGACCCTACATGCCCTGTAAAATGGATCAAGGGAGGCACTGGATGTCAACATTAAGCCACTAGCTCCTGCTTGTGAGGGACCACACTTAGAAGTCCTGTCCCAGAGACATAGGCCACCTGTTTGATCAAAGGAAGGCTCTGAGGAACAACGGAGTAGGAATAGGTGCTGACTTTTATTTTTCCTGGTGTGTTCTCCACCCCCACTCCAACCCAAGGACTCGCCCCACTCCACTCCCTCTCTTGAAGCCCCACCCTCCACCCTCACTCCACCTCTTCCTGCCCCCACTCCGTCCTCTCGCCCGAGACTCCATGCCAGCTGCTGAACAGATGAACGGCTGTGACTGGTGGGTATTGGTCACCCCCACTATTTTTTTCCATGGGTGCTTGAGCCCTGGAGCACCCACGGAGGCAGTGCCTATGCCAGATTCTTTCCTCACTTGTAGCAGTGTAAGTCAGGAGCAACCCCAATGAAATCAGTGGAGTTACACTGGTATAAAATTAACAAACCACAGGTGGTTCACCAGCCTGGGAAGTAGTCTGATGAGTGGCGCTGTGGTTCACAAGCAGATATAAATCCAATCTGACAAGCCAGAGAAGGCACATCAGATTGGCCGTGCCAGCAGGAATCTGAAACACACTTCTTGAGTTGAAGAAGGTACTAAGCAGGGGTGAGTCTAGCTGGCATAGCTATACTGGCAAAGGTGCTGTCGTGTAAACAAGATCTGCATTAACCATGTTTTGAGGCAGTTAATTTCCCTTGTTTCTTGAGGAAGAGGTGAGTGGGCATGATTGGAGGGCACCTGTGGGAGGGGAATGATCTGGCACTTTAGCTACCAGCTCTGCCCTCCTCCTGGCCCCACCGGTAGGGCTGGAAGGGCCAGGGGAAGAAAGGAGGATGATAACTGATGGGCTGTGAGGAGCACATCTACCAGCTGGAGGCAGCAAGAGGAATAGCTAGTGTAAAGGAAGGGGCTCTGTGCAGCCCTCTGCAGTACAGGAGTACTATTGATGTGTGGAATGACCCATTCACCTCAGTGAGGTGTGCTCAAATGAATTAGGATGCTCCAAAGAGATGAACAGTCTAACACAATAGCTCTGGATGGTGTGAAATGACCCATTCATCTCAATGGGAGTTCCCCTCTACCTCAGTTTCAGCTGTGGAATACCACTGTTCAAAGTAATCTCACTAGGCATGTCAGTTTTAGAGCAACTGAAATATTATTTTTTTCTTCTTACTGGGGGGACAGCATCTGAGGAATGCCTGAACCAAATTATTCCAAAACGTGCACCATTGCCCCTGTTGTGGCATACCTATATCCTAGATAATCTCATTATGCATGTGGATTTTAGAGTACTTTGAAAATTAAAAGAAGCTCATAATGCAGAGGGAGAACATGTGTTCAGAACCTCTTATTCAAATCACCTAAATTTGCACCATAAATTCTACCCTAGTCCTTGAATAGCTTTTTAATTACTGCTTCCCCAAAAGGGAAGCGGGTGGTGGAATTTTCCACACTTGATCCCCAGAGAGTAATATCAGGATCAGAGCCATAGTTTGAGCCCCAAGCATGTGTAAAAAAGTTATAAGAAATGTAAAATTTGGATGTTACATGATTATTTTAGTGGGGCTGTATCTCGTTTAAATGACCTAAACATTCTTGACTACTAAACCAACCCTATGGCTATTTTCCAAACAAGAATTTTTTGAGGGCCTCTTTCCCGTAATGAGCTTTCTCTTACCCCAACCTAGTGTGTTGTGCTCCCAGCACTACTCTGTTCCATATGTACATGCAATGGTGGACAGGGACAAATTTTCACACCCAGATCCAGTCTTTCAACCCCACAAAGTCAGCAGTTACCCTGATTTGGGGGAATTAGGAATATAAAGAAGAATTTCATTTTTAAAGGTGATCTGTAAAGGGGCAATAACTTGAGACCTTTGTTTGATTTTCTTCTGATGTGTGAAGGAGGTATGAAGATTTGGGGGCCTAGGTGTTTTTTTGTTTGTATGTTTGTTTTGGGGAGGGAAGATATGTTTACGTTGCCTCCTTTTATATTAAAAATCCAGGTCCTGTCCAGCCTGGGGGAGTCATGCTTTGGCTTTGTCTAGACTAGAGTTGGTGGTCCTGTTATAATTTGAGCTAATTGATCATAAATGCTAATTGTGTTGATAACTGCGACTCTCCACAAATGCTTGTTCTAGGGCACAAAAGTTTTGTGGTTTGCCTGAGGCCGACACCATGCCCTGATACTTTGCAAATGTTTGCATCTAGATTCGTGTTTACAATAATTTAACAAGCAATTGGCAATCAATTACAACAGGAGGACACATGCTAGTCCAGATCCAGACAAAACCTATGATAACAGGAGAACTAGTTAAATGATATCACAAGAGTCAAGGGACAGAAAATTGAGCAATGGAGAGGGGAAGGGATTTTAAAACACACTCTGAAAAACTCTGTTTTGTCTGATTTTGTTAACACCTATTTAACTTCAATGCCAAATGAGTATTTTGGATAAAGGATGCATGGATGCAAGGGAGGGATGAGAGAGACAAATATTCTCCCAGATTTTTACTATCCTGGGGAGCCAGGACAGTCCCCCCCCCTTCTTCCCTTAAATGGCACCCCTGAGGACAGACACCTAGGCAGAGTAGAGCAGCTCAGCGGCAGTGACTCTGCATGCTGCCCCTGCCCCCCAACTGCACCATGGTAGACTCCTCTCCCCTTCTCCAGACACTACAGTGGCCTGCCCCCAGCCAGGTTCCCTCTGCCTGAAACAGGACACACCTAGTGCTGCCTGCAGTTGGAGCCAGCTGGGAGCTGGAGCTTGCCCAGGAGATCTAGGGAGGAGGCAGGGAGATCCAGGTGAGCAGGGTCTCACCGCTGCTGATCAGGCTGGTCTTCTGCTGTGCTCCCCCACTCGCCCGCCTCTAACCCTGGCTGGAGCAGCTCCCTGAGGTTGCTGGAGGAGGAGCCACACCACCCACAGAGGGCTGAAGCAGGGCTGGGTCAGCCTCTGATGCACCAAGCCAGGGGTTACAAAAGTGGAACAGCTCATCATAGGCCATTAACGCAGCCATCTACCAGCTGATCGGTGGGGGCGGGGCTGCTCGGGAACTACTGATCCCTGGCTGGGGCTGCAGCTCTATTGCTGGTGGGGGCTAAGCATCCACTACTTTTTTTTTTCCTTGGGTGCTCCTAGCACCCACCAAGTCGGTGCCTATGCAAGTAGGGCCAGGAAAGTTCCCGCTCAAGTATCCATCCTCAATTAACTAAAGCGGAGCCCTTGGATCAAGGTTCTAGTGCCATCCGGTGAACTAATCCACATTCTAATAAGAAAAATGCTTCTGAGACCAGCCTGGTGACCTGCTACTGCTGTGAGCAGCAAGGACCCAAAGAAAGAATGCCGTCATGGATTGTGACTATGCCCAAAGTTGGACGGGGGAGAAGCATGCTCATAGGAAATCCTTTCCCCCGCCCCTCCCACACACACAAGTTGACAGTACCTGTCTGGGTGCAAGAGAAGAGAGCTCAAGGACTCCTAGACTCCAGGTGTAGCCAAAGAGTGTTTGAAGTCTCCCTGGCTGAGGAAGACAATACCTCAAAGGAGACAATCTGTTAACAATGAATATATGTCAACATAAAAACCTACTCCAGCCAGAAGTTATAAATGACTGTGGGGCACACATTGAAGCTATTGCAGTGGCTCTGGCCAAAAAAATGGGTGTATCCAATAATAGCAGGGCGAGTGGCGATTTTCCTGATAAATCGTAAACCAGCTGACCAACCCGACAATTATAGACTGGAACTGACTTCTCTGATCAGAAGCTGGTTCCCTGAGCCCGGCCAGGTACACAAAATACCATGGGGAGTGGAATCAAGAATGTACCGATTGATACCAGACATGGAGAGAGGAAAAATACTCACCCCAGACTTGGAAGCCCTACTGCAGGGTGGATTGTTCAGAAGCAATTGTGCTTGCCTAGCTTTCCAAGATGGGTTCCCAATGCAAAGGGCTCTCAGTGACAGAGTCAAAACTTCTAGTTGGATATGAGAGAAAATAAAAAAAAGTGGCAGCCAATAAATAACTGAAGCTAGTGAAAATGTGAATGAAAAACAGAGAGAGAATGAACGAACAAGGGAAAAAAAATGTGAATTAAGGTCGCCACATTGCATATCGCAGCTCAGACAGGCCAGGAGACCATTGCCAACAGTCAGCATGAAAATGCTAAACACAGACACCAGATATATAGATGTGAGTTGTTGAATAAGCATATTGGCTATAGTGACAATTCACTCCCATTAACTTGGATTTCTTATGAAACATCTACTGATTTTTTTTAAGATGACTAATGAGAAAAAGCTGTAATTCATAGAAAATACTTTAAATCAATTCCCCACTGAGTTGCTACATGCTTGTAGATAATGGGCCTAATTCATCCTCTGTGTGACTCCATTGAGGCAAATGGATTTACAATGCAGAAGAATTTGGCCCTGTATCTCCTGGAGTGAAGCTATCTGAGCTTCCTGAGGCACTGTGCGTCTTTGTTTGCATTTCCTCTTCAGTGTTTCGTAAACTTTATGAAACAAACACACACCAAATTATTTTAATTACCCTGATGTGGCTGTAGCAATATGAAAGCTGTTGTAGATCCATTCATTATCATTCACGCTGGGTTTACATCACAAGAGCTAAATAGACCATCTAAATCATTCCCTCATGTGGTCACCTGTTGATTATCAATCACATTACCGCATATGGTACCAAAGGCTTATTCTGCCCTTTTGCAAAGCCAGAGTAAACAGAGGGGGGAGGGCAGAGTCATCTTTCCCTTCCAACCTCATTTGATGGAGAGCCCCATTACCACTGCCACATCCAGAGCACCTGGTGTCCTGTACATAGTCTTAGGCATGCATCTTCCTGCCAAGCTAGCAAGCTAATTGCTAGTCAATCCCAGCCATTCCTTAGGGCTAGTCTACATACAGAAGTTGTAGTGGTTTAACTAACTAACTTAGTTCAACTTTGTGGCCCCGTCAACATATGTAGGATGTGCATAGGCACCATTGGCTAGCTCTCCTGCTAGGGTTAAACTAGTGGAAGAGTGTCCACACCCAAAGTTGCACCGGTTACTTGACTCAGTGCCACATCACATCTTTAGCTCAACTGCTGCAGCTTCATGTGTAGACCAGGCCCTAGCTCCAATGCTCTGTGAGGTGGTATCAGTCTTTGGGTGCGACAGCCACTGTCAGAGGGTCTCTGGAAGGCAGAGGTTGGGGACTGATCTTACTCCCATTGAACTCAAGGGCAAAAATCCCACTGACTTCAATGGGCCTTGATGGCCCTAACGGATGAGGCCAGTGGGGATGTTGCTACCTGGTCCTTTATCAGGGAGTTGTGTGTGTGTGAAGGGGATGCGATCGAGCCACTGGCCCCACTTTCTAAACACAGCAATGATAAGAAAGTGTTGTTTCCCCACCACTGGGGCTTTGAGAGGGGGTGGCAGCACAAAAGCATGTGAAGCTCTTGCTCATGGAGGGTTTTCCTTGGAGGTGCTGGTTCTGTAAAAGCCAGACCTCCAGGTGAGGCAGTAGGGTTGATTTCTTTTCAGCCCATGCAAACAAACCTGTGAGTTCTGGCTTGTGAAGCCCACACAAAACAAACCCAGGGGATTTATTCAGCACTGATTCTATTTATTCAAATGGCAACCAAGATGTAAAACAGATGTCTGCATAGTACTTGCAGGAAAGAAAACGCAGTATATCACTCTCGCCTCCAAATCAGATGGCGGTGATTAAAGACTCTCATCAAAAATGGCATCACTACTAATGCATCCAAAATGTTTTATGTACAGAACTGCATAGGCTGACAGCTCAGAATTTCCTCGGGGTGCTTCTCCGATGGAATGAATTCTATCTCCAATCTGGACTGGGGGGATGCAGAGGGGAATGGATATTTCTTTGGGTTCTCTAAGTTATCAGTATGCTGCTGTGTCCCTCTATGCCAGATATCAGTAAAATACAGGGAATTCACTATTCTTATATCAGAGACTTAGTGATGCTACCTTAAAATGAGCATTGAAAGCCACTGAAACATTTCCAGAAACTTGAAAACCCAGTCACTGTGATCTGCACCGCAACATATTACATTGTTACAGGGAACTTTTGAATGATTTTGAGGGTGTTTTATGCAGAGGATGTTTATTTATAATGGACTTCAGCAGAGTCACAACTGAGCCAAAGCATCGGAAAAGTCTCTGGCAGCAATGCTAACCAGCATGCTGTACATTTTGAATAATTAGATCCTCTGCATTAATGCATGCATGTCGGAGAGTGTGGGATTAGAACATACCCGTTAAATTGCAACCTTTCAAAACATGTCACAAATCAGATCCTATTAGAGGAATCTGAAGATTAATATATGCTGCAGGTTGGTGAAAGTCAGAAAGGAAATATATTATAAATCATTCCACGCTGTGTGTAAATTGTAAAAGATGATATTTAGTATTGCTTAGGTTTCTTCCAAAGAAGAATCCTTTCCTAGCCAAGGAATAACCAGAACAAGATAAAATATCACACATATACAGGCAGAATCTAGATATTCAATGAGATACACATTGTGGTTTGTTTTCAAATGAAATTGTAGTCTATCTGATATACAGTCCATATACTACAGATCCGTACTTCAAAGCCATTTCATTCCTACTCTTGGGGAGGTTTAAATCTTGGGTTTTGATTTCAACTATTATAGAGATAAGAGCCCACTGTTTAATATAGACCTGAAGCCAAAACCCTGTAAAATTAAGGAGAAGCCAGAACTGAGGGTTTGGTTACATCTAATATAGCCATATAAAAAAAAATCTAACCTGATTTATATTCAGTGCACCCAGATTGAGTTCAAAATTAAGGACAAAATTTGTCCCACAGAAAAGAGTTGTGCAAACACTGAAATCATTGCAGTTCTCCAGATGTATTAGTTTATCCATTGGTACCACGCCTATCAGTACAGTATTGAATGACAGAGGCTCTGATTCAGTAGAGAAAGTAGAACTACAGACGTTTAAGGATATGCATGTGCTTAATAGACTGGGCAAAAAAATTTAGACAAAATATTTTTTTCAACAAAAACGCACATGCAGGTGAACTAACATTTTGCAAATTTTTGTTGAATTTGCCAAATTGTTTCAATCAAAACAAACAAACAATTCACGGTGACATTTTTAAATGAAATGTTTTGATTGGAAATGGCTTTTCATTTCCAGTTTTACTTTGATTCTACTATTTAAAAAAAATGTAAACCTCAAAAATGAAACAAAACATTTTGCTTGACCAAAATGGATTCCTCCCGCCCCCATTTTTCAGTTCAGCCAGCAAACAAAACACACACATCAGTTATTCCCACAGATCTCATGCTTAAATTCTTTGCTGGATCAGAGCTAGAGGGAGGAACCAATTTCTAAGGCCACTTCAGTATTCTGAGCTATGGGCGCGATTCCCCTGCTTGTGTACACATACTTGCACTAGCTGTCATAAAGTACAAACCTGCCTGAAGTTGGTGGCTATGTATTCGTCCCAGCTCAGCTATACCTCTGCTGCTGCTACTCATGGCTACAGTGCTATTGATTCTCACGCTAGCTTGATGAGAGCTAGCGTGAGTATCCATACACGAGCAGGGGAAAATCACACCTCTAGCTTGTAGTATAGATGTAATCCAAGTGTCAGACTATGGGTTCTGTGTATCTCTTTTAAAGTAAGAATGAAATATTTGAATGGCAGAAGAAAATAAGAATAGCGAGAGTGAAAGGAGAAAGGGAAATAATTTAAGAGGAGAGAAGAGGAAGAATGGAAAAAAATGGAGTGATATGTACTATAGACCTTTAGACTGGCACTTCTCTGGCCTGGATTCATTGCTGGAGGTGCAGTTGGAATGTCCAACATAATTTCTGTTCAGTGCATAGATCTAGAATGGGTTGCCATATCTCATCATACACATGTGGTTTGCTGGATCTCACAAAAGCAACTTGTTACAGTGTTATTTCCAGCAGGGAATTCATTCATTGGTCATCTGGTTTGCCAGATGTTAGGCTGAGGGTTTATTTTTGCTGCTGAAGGAGCTCTGAATAATCATTTCCATCCACAATGACCATTATGGTTTACTGCATTTTATCAATAGACAATACATCACATCACACAGTTTGTCAGCGCATGGGCCGACCCTTTAAGGGAACTGGGCTCAGCCCCACCTGTGCCTACTTATCTGCCTCCCAGGGGATGGGTTTGCTTAAGGGAACTGGTATCAAGTGATAATGAACGCCTCTATACAAATAGAGTAGCTTGTACTCAGTAGGAATATGGAGTTGCTAGAGGCATGAGGTGACTGGAAAGCCAACAGAAGGGAGTGGGGAAGGGTGTGGGTGCTAAGAAGAGTCAGAAAAGAGATGAATGGTCATGAGAGTTGACCAGCCTGGGGAAACTGAGGGAGGTACATGACCAGAAGTCAGGGAAGGGACAGTCATCTTGTCACAGAGCTGTATAGAGGATTAGGTTTTGCACAGGCATAAAGGTGTCCAAGTCAGGGCCGTCTCTAACTTTTTTGCCGCCCCAAGCAAAAAAAAAAAAAAAAAAAAAAAAAAAGAGTGCCGCCCTCCATAGCGCCCCCATAACACACACCCTCAGCACTGCGACGCCACCCCCCACAGAGCGCCGCGCCGCCGAACCCCCCAGTCCCCCATGGAGCGCTGCCGAACCCCCCCAGCCCTCCGTGGAGCGCCGCGCCACCGAACCCCCCAGCCCTCCGTGGAGTGCTGCGCCGCTGAACCCCCCCAGCCTCCCACGGAGCGCCGCACAGCCGAACCCCCCTCTCCGCGGAGCGCTGCACCGCTGAACCCCCCAGTTCGCAGCGGGGCGCTGCCAAACACCCACCCCCCCACGGAGTGCCCCGCCGCGCCGCCACCCCCCTCTCCCATGGAGCGCTGCTGCCGAATTCCCCCCCCCCCCCGTGTCCCCCACGCGCCCAGCCGCTGAAACAAAAACAACCCACCCCACCCCCAGCGCCACCCGACCGAACCCCTCCCCCCCCAAAACCCCTGAGGCCCCCTGCCACCCCAAGATTGGCCGCCCCTTATCAGGCACCGCCCCAAGCACGTGCTTGGTCGGCTGGTGCCTGGAGCCGGCCCTGGTCCAAGCATGTTCACAAACGGCAACCACTTCAGCCACTTACAATGCTATTTAGTAAGTCTTCATTGCAATAACATGCATGTCCCATTATGAATAGCCCAAAAAGAACTGAAGGAATCGGGGGAGGGTCCGTTCTAAAGCTATATCATTCAGTCAAAACTCCCATGAGTTCCAAGATCAATGGAAGTTTTGTTCAAGTAAGGAGAGTAGGAGCAGGCCTATCAGTCATCAGCATGTCTTTGAACATATTTATGAACCAAATGTGTTTGATATCATGAACTTGTGTATAGTTTCTTATAAAAGATGCATCTGGTGAAACTGATCTGTTATGACAGATCAATTTCTTTCTTTCTTAAAACACACACACACTCACACCTATGACATGCCGCTCACACCACCCACAGGGAAGATTCTCCTGGATCACTTTGCTACAAAGTGATGGCTTGCAGCCAAAGATGCTAGATGGCTTTCAAAGATGAGCTAGTGCCATATCTTCACAGCGTTCTTCTTTTCATGGATTTAAACCACCCAGAACAGACTGGGGCTGCATATGTACAGACATGGCAGTCGTCAGAGGAGTAGAATCTGGGACTTTCAGCACCAAACATACAGAACTATCATTACAGCTAAAAGAGCTTTGAGTGAATAGCAGGCTATGATAAGCCTTTCACCTGAGAGGCCCGATCTGGTAGAGGTGCTCAGAGGGCGCCTATCGAATTGGGCCACCCCTTCTCTGTGACTCAGATGGCTGAATGCCTATCTTCCCTTGGTTTGTGAATCCTTCTGGGGCGTAGGCCGGAGATAGGCACCTAGACGGAAGCAGTAGAGTAGATGCCCAGAGGCACAAATGTACGCTTCTAGGGCAGTGCTCTTCACTATTTTTGAAGTGGGAAGCCACTTTGGAAAAAAACCTTCAATGTGAGAGCAACATCAACCTGACACAGATGGTTGAACACTCTGAGTTCTTTGTTGGTTGATATGGTAATATTACCATTATTGGTAATATTGCTTGGGTGCAGGAGGGGGAATGGGGGGGGGGGCTGGCTCTGGGAGGGGGCTCAGGGCTGGGGCAGGGGCTTGGGGTGCAGGAGGAGGTATGGTGGGCTGGCTCAGAGTTGGTTGGTGGGAGAACTATTCAGAACCTGCCCACTGAAGGGAATGGCACTTACTTTGGGGCATCCCCCACACCTCTCCTGAAAGGGGCCAATGTGCCCTTCCAGCCCCTCTTTACAGGGACCATTCCCGCAACTCCCATTGGCCACAGTTCCCCATTCCCAGCCAATGGGAGCTGCAGGGGTGGTGCTTGCAGGCAGGAGCAGCGCGCGGAGACCTCCATTGCCCACTTTGCCCCCCTAGGGCCGTGGGAGTGAGTTGGCCACTTCCAGAAGTGGCGTGGGACCGGGGCAGGCAGGGAGCCTGCCTTAGCTGCAGCCCCACTGCTGCCGGGGAGCGCGATCGACAGGGAGCCGAATTTGGGGTCCATGGGAATCGACACTGGCTTGCAGGCCTTGTAGAGAAGAACACTGTTCTAGGGAGTTTTATTCTGAAAGACATAGGTACCGAGTCTGTTTATGCACCTACCTGGTTCAGCAGGAGTTTTGTGCATCTCAGTAGTGCTGAAACTGGGATTTAGGAGGCTAAAACAGGGACTCGGGCACCTAACTCCTTTTGTTCACTCAGGCCGAAGTTACGTAGGCTCCTAAGTCCCATTTTCAAAAGTGACAATCTTTCATTTCCCTACCTCACAGGGGTTTTGTGAGGATAACTAAAATAGCCACCTGCTGAAGTGAAAAAACAGATTGACAGAGCCAGAAGAGTACCCAGAAGTCACCTACTACAGGACAGGCCCAACAAAGAAAATATCAGAACACCACTAGCCATTACCTTCAGCCCCCAACTAAAACCTCTCCAGCGCATCATCAAAGATCTACAACCTATCCTGAAACATGATCCCTCAGTCTCACAGATCTTGGGAGACAGACCAGTCCTCGCTTACAGACAGTCCCCCAACCTGAAACAAATACTCACCAGCAACCACACACCACAGAACAAAAACACTAACCCAGGAACCTATCCTTGCAACAAAGCCCGATGCCAACTCTGTCCATATATCTATTCAAGTGACACCATCATAGGACCTAATCACATCAGCCACGCCATCAGGGGCTCATTCATCTGCACATCTACCAATGTGATATATGCCATCATGTGCCAGCAATGCTCCTCTACCATGTACATTGGCCAAACCAGACAGTCTCTACTCAAAAGAATAAATGGACACAAATCTGACATCAGGAATCATAACATTCAAAAACCAATAGGAGAACACTTCAACCTCTCTGGTCACTCAGTAACAGACTTAAAGGTGGCAATTTTGCAACAGAAAAGCTTCAAAAACAGATTCCAGCAAGAAACTGCTGAACTTGAATTAATATGCAAACTAGATACTATTAATTTGGGCTTGAATAGAGACTGGGAGTGACTGGGTCATTACACAAATAGAATCTATTTCCCCATGTTAAATATCCTCACACCCTTTTGTCAACTGTCTGAAATGGGCCATCTTGATTATCACTACAAAAGTATTTTTTCTCCTGCTGATAATAGCTCATCTTAATTAATTAGCCTCTTAGAGTTGGTATGGCAACTTCCACCTTTTCATGTTCTCCGTATGTATGTGTGTGTATATACTATATCTCCTTACTGTATGTTCCATTCTATACATCTGATGAAGTGGGCTTTAGCCCATGAAAGCTTATGCTCAAATAAATTTGTTAGTCTCTAAGGTGCCACAAGTACTCCTTTTTACATTTAAGACTGTGAGGTTCTCAGATACTGTGCTAATGAGGGCCCTACAAGTACTTGAGAGAGACAGACCATAAGAATGGCTGGGCACTAAGCAGCTAGTTCTTTGAAAATCTGTCTCCAATGGGCCGAACAATTCTTCTGTCGACCTAGCACTGTCTACACCGAAGGTTAGGTCAGTATAACCACGTCTCTTGGAATGTGGATTTTTCACATCCCTGAGCGATGCAGTTATACGGATGTAAATTTCTAGTGACGATCAGGCCGAAACCCTACTATGAGTTTATGTAAAGAAGATACCGTGAACTAGATTTTTAGCACTTAGCACTGGCTCTCAGGGATTTGGAGTAACTACGCTGATGGGAGAAACCCTCCTGTCTACATTGAAGTGTCTACACTGGTAGTGTCTACATCGGGGTGGACAAACTTTTTGGCCCGAGGGCCACATCTGGGTGGGGAAATTGCATGCAGGGCCAAGAATATAGGCCTGGGTCAGGGGTTGGAGTGTGTGGGAGTGCAGTGTGCAGGAAGGGGCTTAGGGCAAGGGGTTGGGGCAGAGGAGGGGTGCAGGGTATACGAGGGGGTTCAGGGAAGGGGTTGGGATGCAGGAGGGGGTGCAGAGTGTGGGGGGGCTCAGGGCAGGGGTGCAGGTAGGGTGCAGGAGGGGTGCAGGGGGCTCAGGGCAGGGGGTTGGGGTGCAGCAGGGGGCTGGGATGCAGGAGGGGTATGGCAGGGGGCTCAGGGCAGGGAGTTGGGGTGCAGGAGGGGTTTGGGGTCCAGGCTCCAGCCCAGCCCTGCTTACCTGGAATGTCTCCGGGGTGGCAGTGGTGCACACCGGGGCCAGGGCAGGCTCCCTGCCTGCCTGGCCTAGCCCTGCGCTGCTCCCAGAAGCGGCCAGAACCACATCCCTGCAGCCCCTGTGGGAGGGGGAGCAGAGGGCTCCGTGTGCTGCCTTCACCTGCAGGTATCTCTCCCGAAGCTCCCATTGGCCATGGTTCCCCATTCCCGGCCAATGGGAGCTGTGGGGGGTGGGGCCTGCAGGCGAGGGCATCGCACGGAGCCCTCTGCTCCCCCTCCCCCAGGGGCTGCAGGGATGTAGTGCCGGCTGTTTCTGGGACCGGCCTGGGGCCCCCGGCACCACAGGGGTGGCAATCCTGCAGGCCAGATTCCCTGCCCTGAGGGCAGTATCCAGCCCGCGGGCTGTGGTTTGCCCACCCCTGGTCTACACTCAAGTGCTACAGCTGTGCTGTAGCATATTAAGCATAGACATAGCCTTAGTGGAGGCTAATATTTCTTCCTTTAAAATGCCTCTCTCAGCTAACAGTGGCTTGGGAATGACTCAAGTCTATACCTCCACTTCAGACACATTCTGAAACTAACTGTGGCAAAGCAAACAGCTCAAAATCAGGCCATATTAGTAATAATAAAAACCCTAATGGACACCAGACTGTCGGGCAGTTAACATTCTAGTCATAGCTAAAAGAACAAAATGCAAACTTTGAAGACACAAAAAAAGCAGCTAGCAGCAATTTTGAAGAGAATTTGATGTGATTGTAAGAAAATCAGCTGGTTCTATCTGGGCTGCTGTAAATAGACTCTTTAGTGACTCCCTGCACAGCAGAAATGCAACAGTATGAAAGATGAAGCACATAAATCAGCAATCAACTCTTCCCCCCACCAACACATTAATAAAAGCTAAAATGAAATGAAGGACAAAAATGCAAACTTCCACTGATTTGAGGCCTTGTTAAATTGCACTGCACTGTTCCATATTTATAATGTAGACAGTTTTGATGCTTCAGTGTTCAATGGAATTTTGCAGAATGAAGTAATTGTGAGGACTGACATGCTTTTCAAGGGGCTATTAATGCAACGGTTTCCTACAATGACAAAAGGTTTATTTTGATTCCAGGAAACAGTACAAATGAATCCCACACACTTGTTCTTCACTCAGGTGAACAGATACTGTCACAATGTGTCTGAAACGTAAAACTAACTCCTTACCTCGTTTAATAAAGTACATCTATCTCTGTAGAGTGTGGAAAATATGCCCTCCTATTGAAGTAGGGAAAACTGCAGAAGGACTGATGGCCTCAATAAAAACTGAAGAATGGCGGTTGCAAATTGATATATACATACAGTATACATCTTCCTATATTTCAACTACAGGAACTTACTAAATACTGACCATCAAAGGACATCAGACAAAGTTACATCAGTAGGATCCAACAGGGTGCAATCAAGAAAGGCAAGACATGTTAGTTTGATCTCTTGATTGGTTCATGAAAACCAACAGCACACAGCTGGAAAATTAAATAGAAGTGATTTTAGAATCTACAAATCCTATAGCCAGGAACATTCCACTACTTATCTTCAGAGACAGAAATACATACCTTAGCATTTTCTCATCATGTTATTCAGCGATGTGCTGATTAATTCATTATACTAAGAAAAGTGGTTCCATTTACCAGTTTGTTGATAGCTTTAAATGCTGTTCTCCACTACCATATATGCTCAGTGTCATATATTGGCCAGCTGTCCATTTGAGATTGCCCTGTTCTGTCAAGAGGTTCCAATTTTGCTAGAGATGGTACAGGTTTCTGGCTGGAAATTTGAACACAAGAGAAAATAATCTTTGATTCCATGTGTAGGTATAGCCTATCTATATGGTCATCATCTTCTGGTAAAGCATGTATCAAGGAGTGGGGATCTGGATTCTGTTGCCATCTCTGCCACAGCCTTGAAAGTCACTTAACCACTGTCTGCCTCAGTTTCCTTATCTGTATAATGGGGTTAATATGCATATAACTCTGCAGAGCTCTATAAGCTACACTCATTAATGTTTGCAATGTGCTCTCAGATCCTCAGATGGAAGGTGCCTTACATATTCAACAAAATCTCATCTGAACAAAACCTTTTTGTTGTAGAACATTTTCCAACCAGCTTTGCTATTTATATTTAATCTCCATTCAACATAAGAAGACAACCTCACAAAATAGGGATGAGCCTACTCAAGATACATTAGGGCTGGAGAGAGCACCAGTCCTCTCTTTGGTGAAGACTGAGCGATTGGGTTCTCTGACAATTAGGGTGGGATGGAGTCCTTCTCCTGGACTTGTGGGCAAGAAGAGCTGGCTCTGTCTTCTGATTGCCATACTCTCAAAGACTGCAGCGGTGCAGGGAAATACGTTTGACCTGGTCTTTTACTTAGGCTCAGTTTCCTATAATAGGGGGTAAGGTAGAATTTGGGAAAGTAGGATTCCAAAACAGACTTTCTGTGGGACCTCACACAAGTCATTTAGTCCCAGATCTTCAAAGGTACTTAACGTGCATAATGCCCATTGAGTTAGGAACTTAAATACCTTTGAGGATTTGTCCCTCAGTCTCTCAGACTCAATTTCTCATCTGTAAAATAGGGGTAATAGCACTTCCCTACCACACAGAGCTGTCATGAGGACGAGTGCATTAAAAAAAAGATTGTGAGGCACTCAGCTCCTATGGTAATGGGGACATAGGTACCTAAGATATTCACTTAAACAATGTTATGTGCCATGTGGTTCACATTTATCTCACCTTTACCCTAGTGGGAGTCTGACTCTTGTGAAGTTAACATAGCTCCCAGTTCCAGCTGATGATTCCTTTTTTTGAAGGCAGCAGGAGTTTTATAAATGAGATGTTCCCTTCCCACAAAGAGCCAAAACAAGCCGAGTTTGAACACTTTGCAATGTCAAAAAGCGTGTTCTGACTCACTAAGCAGTGAGAGAGCTCAAACCCCAGTTTGTCAGGGAAAGCCAGTGCAATTATCTGTTTGAGTAACTCTAGCTTCTTTGACCCAGGCTTTTCACAGAGGAAAAAAATAGAACACTTTAAAAATCAAATAATAAACCACCAGATCTGGAATGAGAGAGAAGTGGTTTGTCCCATCATGTTGTCTTTACTGGGCTGTTCTGAAAGCGTTTTGTACTGTATAGCTGAGTTCCTAGGTTCGTAGTGATTTTGGAGCTCATCAGCATATTGACTTGATCACAAGCCACTTAAAAGAATAAAAGGCAAAATGAAGGGAAATTAATTGTCAGGTGATATCTCCTGTTTGCAGTTTAAAATGAAGCTAAAGGATCCCTTCCCAATAATGGGAGTCTTTCTATCGATTTCATTGTTGAGAAGTCACAGTTTCAGAAGCTTGAAATGGAGCATAGCTATCTGCCTCACCTGGCTCGAAGGGACAACAATGGGTCTGATGTTTCCCATGTACTGCCATACTAAAATACTATGGATTTCCAACCCCAGTGTTGCCTCCTATTTCCTCTGTCGTGATGTGTGTGGTTTTTCCCATCCACTGGAGCAGCAGCCAAGTTTACCCTCTTCCCCCATGTCCAATCCTAGAGCCATCTGTGCACTGGATAAGTACCTGGCATGGCTTCAAGAAACCAGATAGTTGATTTAAATTGCAGCTGCTTGGAAAAGCCCTACAGGGGCAATACAGCAGCCTAGGGTGGTGAGGGAACAGATATAGTGATGCAGCTACAGTGGATCTATCACCACATGGCTTCTTTGGGCAAGAGGCTACTGCAATAGTGACCTGGAAGAGCCATCCTATAGTCTGAGGTGCATTCCTTCCCTAGCACTGCTAAGATGCTCACAACCCAGGAACTTTCCTGGTTTGGGTTCAGGATTAGGCCCTTAATTATGTGCAGCTATCCCAGATGTTTTTTTTTTTTCAAATTATTTACCTCTCGCTTTACTGACCGGCCCATTCTTGCCTCATTTCTTTTTCTAAGATGTGCAGTGTCTTGTGAGATATCACCCTTTGGAACAGAACTGGTATCCCACCCGTAGAATGGAAATCAGTAGAGTGGGAAGCGGTTATAAGTCTAGCTCCCACTGGCAATAAGAGCTTGTATTTGGAAGGCTGTGCTGATGACCACTCTTTGTAAAGTAGGCCAAAGGCATCTGCATCTTCAAGGTTCTGCCTTGGGCATTATAGCATTTCTGTTTTGTATGCATGGTTCATGGTGCAGAAACAGTTCTAGGCAACTAAATCTATAGCCCAGTGAGCACTAGCTTTTCAAAAGCAGGAGGACTACTGTTAACATTTCATGTGTAATGACATATCAGACTCAAATTACCTGATAAAACTGAGAAAGTCAGTGTTATTTTGCTGATTCCCTACTCATGTAGGAGCAAATTACCAAGTCTGGGAACATGACCAAATAGCATGTAAATAATTGTGATTGGAACTAATTATTATTAGCAATTAGTAGTTTGAAGCATTTAAAAAAGCCTCAGATTTTCAAAGGCACAAACAACAGTTATGTGCTTAGCTCCCATTCATGCCTTTGAATCATAGGGCCTGATTCTAAGTGGTCCTGCTTGGAGTTCCAGGTGCTCAGCCCCTGTCAGGTTTATGCTCCTGTTGCAGGGTGTATTTTAAGCTTTCTTGGTTAGTTTCCCAGATATATGTATAACTAGGTCCATGCAACAGAAAAGAAATGAAATCCTCGCTTTATTAAGAGGCCGGGGGAGCGGCTGTGCAGTTTCAGGCCGTGAACCCGATTGTGCTCTAAATGAGGAAGCACTTCAGCAGACAGCACTGAGAGAAGAAAAGGAAACACAAAAGCAAACGGAGAGCTTAAAAATCTAGTAAGATAATTAAACTCTAATTAAATGCTAGGTTCTCACTTCAAGCAATGGATTATGCAATTGAAGCAATTTTCCACAAGGATTTGACAGTCACGTGTGGCAAAGGAAAAGCAACTTTGGATTGATTTTGTTTCACTCTGTAAACAAGTAAATTGAATAATCCATTGGAGAAACAGATGTTATAAATAACTGACCCCCAAATAAAGCTAAATGAAATTTATTTTATATATTGCTCCTCTAGCTGAGCCACCGTTTCAATCAATCCTTATCATCGAACTGCAAAAGGTTGGCAGAGATCTGCCACCCCAGAACTTCATTCTCAGAAATATTTGTTGCTTGGCTGTCTTGTCTGGAGAAAAGAAATATATGAAACTAGAGACATAGGATGATTTTTAGGGAAGAAAAGGACTTGCCACCGTTACAATTAAACATCTCGCTCTTGCTGCAGATTTTTTTGACATCCTTTAGACGGGTTGCCAAGAAACGCCTTTGTATAGATTATAAGCGTGTCGGGGGGGAAAAGTGTTAACACTAAAAGAAAATGGATTTTTTTTTTAAAATGTGCAGTTAGCACACAGGAAAGGAATTGGCTTGACAGTCCTTCAGACTGAAATCCTGCTGGGTCTTCTGAACATTCACTGTCTGGATAGTAGCAGCCACCTCGTCTGAACCATCAATGGGCACCATCCCTAGCCTGGAGGGACCACCTCTATCTACAGTGAGAGCATAGTACAGTATCCATGCTAATTTATTCATTGCCAACTAAGGAGCAATTTTGGTAGTGGATTTATGTAATAACATTGAAAAATAGATTGAGACTCTTCCTGAGAGCGGTGCAGCCTTGCCTGGAAATAGTGTGCCTTATTGAATGGGGTGTTGGACTGGGATCCAAAGGATTCTGTCCTCATTTCTGCCACTGCCCTGCTGTGTGGCCTTGCAGTAAGGTCACCTCCCTGTGCCTCAGTTTCCCTACCTGTAAGATGGGGATAGTGGTACTTCCTTCCTTTGTAAGAGGATTTGAGATCTATGGGTGAAAAATGCTGCATAAAAAGCTATGTATTAATATTATTACACCAAATTTCATTTAGTCCGCTGAACATCAATCAGATGTTGACAGCTATCAGTACACAGCCAGGTTCCAATGAGTTTCAGACAGCCGGAGGGGTGGGCAGATGTACTTTCAGAGAACTTAAAACCTGAAGTTATGGGTAGATCATCTAATGATTGATTTTATAAACTTCTTAATCACCGTGGTATCTAGATTCTAGTACCACATTAAGGGTTGCAATGTAGGGGTTCAAGACACTACCAATCCCATGACACAATTCATAGGGTAGGTATTTGTCCCAGTCTTTATGGCAAAATACCACATCCTTCCATGGCTAAGGTCGAGTCTCTTTTGTTGGCTGCCACTCTGCACCCCAGAAGTCTGTATTTCAGGGTGAGGCGATCCCTGTCGTTACGATGGCCCTGACTCTTCATTCTGCTGGATCTACACTTGGCATAGGAGCAGGACAGGGATATCAGAGGCAGCTTTGCAGAGCCCCAATACTGAGACCACCCTCTCATAGCTACTTTTATTTGACCTTGGCTACCTGTGGTCTCAAGATATTCCACCAGCAGAGTATAACTAGAGCACAGCAATGCTTTGGCCACATCCACTTTGCTGGTAGCTGCAAGATAGCGGGCATGATGGCTCAACACCACCCTATGTTAGGTTTATTCTTTAGAGGCCAGATTCATCACCTTTAAGGGCCCTTTTATACCTCCGGAGGGTCACAGTAAGTCTATTAACATAGCAACTATTGGACAGATTTTCTGTTAACACTAGGAAATACTTTGGGATAAAGGATACTGTATGCATGCAGGGTTTTACGGTTATCAGTGGAAGTTCTGTGTCTGGAACAAAAACATGATTTGGCCTCTTATTTAAAGTGCATGCGAGTGCATGAGGTGTACTTAGTCCTTATTCTGTGCCAGGGAATCCAAGGGAAAAAGGACCATGGACACTTTTTTGACATACTCTAGCAAAGTTCTCTCACTGCAGCACGTCACTCCAAGGGGGGATGCTTCTGTATGAGGAAGAGAGCCATAAATCTACTCGTAGTACCCTTGGCATCAAGACACTAGAAAATAACATTATTAATACCAAATGTAGATGGCATTTTATCTAACTAAATTATAACTAAAAATAGAGCTCATGCATCATTAATGCCATAAGGCTTTCATCAGAGTCATTACATGTTTATGGAAAAATGAGGTGTTTATGCAGATATTAGCTCACGTTTTATAGATAATATATTTTACAGAGGACATGTCTTCATCACAAAGGGTTTTGTAAATCATTGTGGTTTGCATACGTTTTATCTCACTATGTAAAATGAAAAACTCTTTGTTCAGTGAAAGAGATAAATTTTCTTAACAAGTGAATTTCTTAGTATAACAACTCATTGACCTCCTCTACAATGCCTTTTATTCCAAGGATCAAAACACTTTATAGGCACTATTAAAGCCTATAACTTCCCCACTCCTGATGAATATAAAGGACATAGATAGTGCATCCAGCCCTGGGTGGAGTATGGAAGCCTTTTAACAGATCACAGCACAACACAAAAGTTTAGGATAGGAAGGGAAGAAAAGCATATGCAGTAGAAATTTGACGGGAAAGTCAGGTAATTACTTAAGTAAAATGTGGCCAGAATGCAATTCCACTCTTACAGAAAGTACCATGGGATCTATAATTAGCACACATAATAAGTGTCTCTGTTTTACATCTAATCTGAAAGGCAACATGTCCAATAGCACAGCGTTCCTTAGATATGTATGTGGCCCTCCTTACTGTAGTGTCTGTGCACCTCACAGTTGTTAACAAGTCTTTATCTTCACAACACCTATGTGAGGTAGGGAAGCGCTAACCCCCTTTAAAAGAAGAGGAAACAAGTTTAAGTGACTTACCCAAAATTATACAGGAAGTCTGTGGCTGATCTGAGAATTGAATCCAGTTTATCCACTGGACAATCCTTACTCTAACACCCTGCTGGAGCATTGCTTCAGAGGTAGAGGGAGAAAGGAAACCTACTGAATACCACTCCCATTTACTTCAGCACCTTTCTGGGACATCTCCTGTCCAAGGGCAGTCATTCACCTGACCTTGTTTAGCATGAGAAATCTGACTGAAATCAAGCAGCAACAATGCTCAACCTGTGGGTTGCAAGCTCTAAGGGCACGATGAGTCTCTTCCCATTCCATGATTTCAACGTTCAGTGGAAATGGATCTGCTCAGTTCCTGCTGTGAAGTGCTGCAGAACCCATTGCTTCCTTTGAAGTGCTGTGGATGTAGGGGAGCATCAAAGGAGACCGTTTCCAAGTAGCTGACTGAGGGGGGACGGGTATTTGTCACAGGCTTAGTCTCCCACAGCATCCTCTGGTCGGTGCAACAGGGCCCCTGTACTCACCCATCTTCCAGTCCTCAGTATCCAGGTAGTCAGCAGCACAGAGCTGGGTGTGGGAGACTCAGCCGAGTCCCCACAAGAGTCCACCCATTCCAGGGTTACCAAAGGTCCCCCCCAAAAAAGGAGGTGGGCGGGGAGAAAAAAAAACCTGAAGCTAGCCCACAGCAGGCCTCCCTTCTTTCCAAGGGCCTTTTGCAAGCCATGGTCCAATTCTACACCCACAGGTGAGTCACTAGGAAGAGTTCCAAAGCAATCATTCAGAATCCAGACCACCTGCCACTCAAGGAGATCAGAGAGGCAGCAGTTGCACTAGCAGTCCTTATTCTCTGCCACACTTTCTTTTGGGAGCAGAGGACTGAAAGTCTGTTCCCTCCCTGGCCTGCTGCTAACTGAGTAGGGCTTCCCCTCTTTTAAGCCTTTCTTCCAGGCCTGGAATGCCTTGCAGGTATACTAGGGTGAGCCCATAACAGTTCCTTAACCATCACCTGGCAAGTGCAGGATTTGTACACTCCACCACAAGGGATCACAATGATTGAGAGCCCTTAGTATCCAGAATGTTTTAGTATCTAAGTAGTCTGCAGCATGTCTTGTCAATAGTGCTAAGGTTGCAATACACGTGGGACAGAGGAGATATGTGGGACCTGCCACAGGGCTGGATCTTGCACCTTTGAAGTCAGTGGGAGCAATGACATTGATGTCCGTAGACACATAATCAAGCCTTTAATAGTTGCATTGCAACTGAGGAATTTTTGTACATGTCTGCAAGAGGCACAAATTTGAATCTTCATCTCTACCTCTTATCTCAGCATCTAGGGTGACCAGATGTCCTGATTTTATAGGGACAGTCCTGATTTTTGGGTCTTTTTCTTTTATAGGTTCCTATTACCCCCCCGCCCCCGTCCCGATTTTTCACACTTGCTGTCTGGTCACCCTATCAGCATCAGAGGAAAGAAATGCCCTCAAAGACAGCAAGTTCTGTTTCAGTAGAGCTGGGGAAGACTCCAGCAGTGAGTCAATAGATTCTCTTTTGCCAGCTGGAGCATTATCTGTGGTTAAGGAGGAAGTCTGGACTGTATGTGAAGGAAAATCAGGATGGTGATAGGGACCAGGAATGGGTTAATTGGGGAGGGGAGAAGAAATGCCTCCTTCAAGCAAGCCAGGGAGCTTCACACTGTGTTACAATAGCCACCTGGGAGAACCATGCTGCAGCTGTGTGCAGTTAGACAGTCCTCCAGCTAGATGGGAAGGAGCTGAAATGCAGACAGACAGGGCCAGTGTTCATTTACATGCTTTGATTTTCATAAATGTTGCAAGCAGCAGGAGAAATGTGTCTAATTTAGGCTCTTCCCCAATTACATCAACCCTCCCTTTTTCATGTTGTGAATCACCCCTCAGTGACAGAGAGAGAGATGCCAAGCTGTCTGCTGCTATTTCACAGACAGAACAATCCCGCATTCTGTGTGATTCAAGAAGAGTCAGCAGCACACCTTTGTTTAAATCCTACTCCATCCTGATCACCATCTGTGTAAGTGGTGGACGTACAGCACACCGGAACTAATTTTGAATCCAGAGTTTTCATTTCTGCAAAGGGGAATTGTAGGTCTCCAATCCATTTACACTTTTATTGTGTTTCTCTATAAGGTTTCACTGCAGAGATTTCTTTTAGAATAAACCAAATGTTTCACTTTGTTGCTATTGCTATGCAAGCAACATGAAAGATAAAGAGTAGAGGCCTGATATGGCGGAAATGGTGGAAGGTGTCGTAAGATAGATAAAGGAGAAAAAGCATAGGATAGTTTTACTTTATTAGCTATAAACCCCAGTTTAGCCAGAGAGCAAAGAATAGGGCAGATACTGTTAAAGTAAATCAAGTTGTTCACTTTTTCTATCACATGGAAACAGTGACACTTAGTGGCGAAGGAGAGTGACACAAATCAACCCCACTTTAACAGGGAATTCTCCCAGTTTGATTTCTGGGAAGTGCAAACCAGTTGGGATAAAATAAGAACTGAGCCAACATTTCAGACAAAATGGGAACTGACCTGTTCACAGTTATTTCTCCCTCGATTGGTCTTTCATCTGTGTACCTGCAGGCCCACTCATTGACACAAGTCCTGGCTAATGTCAGCAGTGGAAGAGAGACCATCTAGGAGGTTTCTGAAGTAACACTTGTTGATACATCCTTCCAGTCTCATCAGACTCTGTTCCCATGCAAGTGTCAGCCTTGTTTTTAGCGCTGAAGAGGGTTAGAGAGTTTGGATAACCATTTGAATGCTTCCCTGCGGTGAAACCTTTGAAGATTCACCCCAGCACCATCATGTGATAAAAGACCTGTCTGAACAATCCATTACACTCACTATCCTGGTGCATTTACATTGACCTTAACGAGTTTATGTCAACCCAGTCTCATCTGGTGTATAAGAGTCTTCTCAGTTGTAAACATTTTCTGCTCTATCACTGAGTTTCCTTCCAGAATGAAATAAAATGAGGTAGAAAAACATGTTTGTAACACTTTATTATTAATGTGTAGCATTTAGGGGCCTCTCTCAGGGATCGGGTCCACAATATGCTAGGGGCTATACAGTACATACATATAACAAACAGTCCCTGCCTACAGGGATAATTCTAAGGCAGGTATGTAAATCTTCTCCGCTCATTGTTGGCTCTAAATAAGTCCTCTACTAGTAGTTTCTTTTAAACTATATGGATTAGAATTCCTCAGGGGGCAAGTCGGACTTGAGCTAATCTCAAACATGTGAGACTTTAGGGTGATTTTGGGATGGTTTGATAGTGACAGTTTTGTTTGAAACAGCCATCTATTTCCTCTATTGCTATCACTAAGATGATTTTCTTATCTATTGTACTCATATGCCCCCTGTTATCACCACATCTGAGCTCCTCACAAATTTGAATGCATTCATCCTCATAACCCCTGTGAAGAAGGGAAGTACTGTGTATTCCCACTTTAGAGATGGGGAGTTTGGGGCCCAGGAAAAAAAAGATAGGTGACTTGCCCAAGGTCACAGTTAGTTTGTGGAAGAGCAAGGAATTGCATCCAGGTCTCCTGACTTTCAGGCTAGTGTCCATTAGGCCAGTGGTTCCCAAACTTGTTCTGCCGCTTGTGCAGGGAAAGCCCCTGGCGGGCCAGGCTGGTTTGTTTACCTGCCATGTCCGCAGGTCCGGCCGATTGCGGCTCCCACTGGCCGCAGTTCGTTGCTCCAGGCCAATGGGAGCTGCTGGAAGCGGCACGGGCCGAGGGATGTACTGGCTGCCACTTCCCACAGCTCCCATTGGCCTGGAGCAGCGAACCGCGGCCAGTGGGAGCTGCGATTGGCCAAACCTGCGGATGCGGCAGGTAAACAAACCACCCCGGCCCGCCAGGGGCTTTCCCTGCACAAGCAGCGGAACAAGTTTGAGAACCACTGCATTAGACAATCCTTCCTCTCAAGATTTCATTGGGCAAAATGCACCAATGCACACTAGGGAAGCTTTGATGTTTCCAGTAGTGTCCACATGGGAAGTTAGTTTTTGACACACTGATGCACCCTTGAATTTACACCCCAGTTATGTCCCATTAGTCCACCATGCAGACATGCCCTAAGTACTTCAAAATATGGCCGAATGTTACCAAGAAACTCAATGAATTTTTCCTATCAAGTATACTTGCTGGCATTTGGAAATTAAATGGGGAAGTGTAACATAATCAAGATAACCTATCTAACTCTAATTAGAGCCATTTGTTTGGAAGCAGTTTTTCTTTAACTATTATGTGTTTGGTGGTAATGATACAATATTCTGTAAAAACAAGAAAATGTTTCATTAGTGTTCATGGCAACGGAAGATCAATCTGCACTTGTGAAAGTTAATGAATACACAGAAATATCATATTGTGACCTGTGATCTCAGTGCCTGAAGCAGTAGCATTATTATGCACTCTTCAGCATAGCAACAGGGCTCAGACACAACTATTTTGGTATTCAGATTATTTGTGTGATTATTTAGTTAATGGTAACAAAACCGGACATTGCAAACTTGAAGAGCTACTCATTTTCTTAAATATGAACTAAAGCTGTTCACACCCCCTACACAAAACAAAAACAAAGCCAAACAAAACAAAAACCCACCACCAAAATATTAATGCAATAGGACAAATGTGAAAAAAATATGGAGGTTTAGTTTTGATAAACATTGTAATTATCGGGGGTGGGGGGGAGATTGTGTGTTTTTGTTTTTAATTCTCTAAATACATAGCTTCCAAGGACATGTACACCCAAAGTTTTGAATGTAGGTACAATTAGGGCTAGTCAAAATATTCTGAGTTTTGAATCTGACTTCTCTTTAACTGAAAACAATTTTTGATGAAAATTTTCAACACGGATGGTTGTGTTTTGCAACCAGCTCTGGAGACAATGCACAAATGCCTACCCATCCACTATTATCTCTGCACACACAAATCATATTGACCAATCCTGCTGTATGTACCATTGCTTGATTTGCACAGCCATATATTACACTGCACATAAATGTGGGTTATCATAGTTGCACCTTGGTGGCTTGATTTAAAGTGTGTGTGTGTGTGTGTGTGCGCATGAACCTGCCCTTCATTTGCCTGCACGAAGAATGTGGTATGTATGCACGTGGTATGTATGTACGTGATTGCGAATGATGTATATTTACATATGTATCTAAAAATGATTAGTGTGCTCATAAATTAGATACATAATTCAAGGTGCAATATGTGTCTGCAGCACAACCACATACTTTCAAAATCAGGTCCATATTTCTAGTGAAAATATTTAAACCTCATTTTCCCCCTTTGAATGTGTTAAATGTAATCTAAGAAATATGCATGACTATGTAAAGAAACAGAGGACAATCAAAGCATTCGAAAGAATCATATGAAGATCTCAAAATTACATCTTTGCTTCAGCACGGCTTCCATACCCTTTGTTGTTGGTACTCAGTACAGCCTCGGGGCTGGAGCAATTGTCCCCCACTCCGAATTTACATATATAGAGAAGAAAGTCTATTCCCAAAGTCAAAAGATGAACTTCTGACATTAAAGATCACTAAATGTCTATCATTAATTTCTGGAAAGGGCAATCCTAAATGAGACAAAACAACAGAACCACATTTGGCTCTGTCTTAATACCCTGTATTCTAAAAGACAATCAGATACAGCTGAAGAGTGGTAATTTGCTTTGTATTGGCTTTACTAAATATGTTCAAGGAAAATCAAATGAAAATGGTATAGGATGCCATGACTTTACTTCCAGGGATGCAGCTAGTGATTTTTTTCCTGATGTACTGAAGATCTAATTCAAGTGAAGTCTTAAAAAATTATCCCCCACTGAGTGCTGCCAAGGTCAGTGCCAGCTTGGGTTACCTGCTGTGTTGCTGCTGGTTAAGTAGTTCAGACCTGCTCATGAGCTAGAAAGACTTGCACAGTTCAGAATACTTTCTCGTTGTGATTTTGGACTGAAGTGTAATTTGCTTGGCAATTCACTTCCTTCTCATTTCCTCTCTTCTTCCAGCCCCACATTTATACTTCCCTTTCCATGTTTTGTCCCGGAAGACTATTCCTCAGTAGTGAAAATATTCCATGCTGATAAATACATGCTGATCTCTTTCAGGGGTGAGGGAGAGTGAAAGGACAGAGTCCACCACTGATCTGTCAGATCTATGTGGAACTGCAGTTTGACAAATAGCACAGCGTTACTTATGTCCAATGGTGAAGGTTACACAAAGCTCCAGGCTGCCCTTTGGAGGGCATGCATATTGGCTGTCCGCTACATGTACTCATGCTGAATATTTTTGTTCTTCTGGAGTGTTTATATATGTGCTGAATTTCTAATCACCCCAAAGTTTGGAGGGAAAGCAAGCTGGGGGTGGCAGAGTTCAAATCGGAGGATCTGGGTGGTAGAACTGTCGTCTCCCTGCTCATATCTAGCCATCCACTGTGCAGCAGGATTATACCTCTTGTTTGGGTGGCTGACCA
Organism: Chrysemys picta bellii; assembly: GCF_011386835.1. NCBI lineage: Eukaryota > Metazoa > Chordata > Testudines > Emydidae > Chrysemys > Chrysemys picta. Next base: position 42,018,064 of record NC_088803.1, on the reverse strand, counting down.
TTCTGTGTGGCAGGTGGAAGCAGAGAATGGGAGAGCCACAGGAGAAATAGTGCTGAGGGACCTGTTACTGCATGGATCCTACTATCCTTTTTCCTGATCCCAATGGGGTCCCTAAGGGCCATGGCCCAACTATTACATTTCTAGCATTCTTCCTGGTATACATCTGCTCAGTGCTCAATCCAGTGGATTTGCTATTCTATTTCTATACCATCTTCACTGTTGTATCAGTTAGTAAATATTTTAAAGCCCATCTGGATGAATCATACAATATCACCCAAAGATTCATCACCATTACCAACATTACATGCAAACAGACTTCTAGGCACTTTACGAGAAGACAATTAGAATTCAATTCAAAACCCTCACACAAACTTTTCACCACCCCCCTATAAAGCCATGGGCAATTTGGGTGGGCATTCTCTTTCACTCAGCTTAACTAATGACCTCTCTAGCTGATTTGTCTGGTGATGATGCAAAAGATAAATAACCCACCAAATTCATTCTGATCTGTTGTAATCATAGCTATACATTTAGCTAACCATTTGTGACAGATTTTTGACATTAAATGTCATAAATGATACAATTGAAGAGTACAAAGTATTTGAAGGGAAAGTTACTTTTAGGTCATTTTTCCCATCCTGCAGACAGTTCCACTAAAAGGGAAAAGAATCAGACCCCACTGATTTAAGGACCCTTCACTTAAAGACCAAGGTCACAGCATTTTCTGTCTTCTTTATAATTGGACTGTTCAACCATAGGTAAAGTCTTACCATATCAATCACTGCATGAATGAAGGCTGAATAAAAGCATTTACTGAACTGTCACATTCATGATAAAACAACAGATGCTGTCAGCTTTAAAGGGAATACGTTAATGGGACAAAACCTTAAAGATAAAGATTAGTCATAGCATGCCCTTAAGATCACTTATTTATGGTCACAGTTCAGCTCAGAAATAAAAAAGAATATAATCCTTGTTTACTGTCAATTAAGCTTATCTTAGTACCCAACAGTGTATCAAACAACAGAGGTGTATTGATTTTCCCCTTCACAAGTACATGTTGCCATTCTTCCCAGCACTTTATGTCAGGCTGCTTTTCTGAAAGTCCCTATCACTCTCAGTTCTGCTAGTTTGACTTTCTAGCCAGTGGATACTAGCCACTTACATTTCTATAACGCCTTGCATCCTGAACAATCCCAAATTTATCAAAACAATATACAAACAAGGGACCCAAGGCTGATTTTTTTGATTTTTTTTTTACATGCATGTGTGGTCCTATTCGGAGTCAAGGGCAGATACCACAAAGAAATCAAGGCTTGAAATGGTGTGGAGACTGAACTATCTGCCCATCCTTATCACAGGATTGAGGCACATTGCTAGGGAAAGTATGGGGAAGTCTAGACTGCATCTGACTGTGCTGTTTGATTTAAGAATACAGAACATGAGTCTCCTGGGATATTAGTCCGTTTCCTTTGACCAGAATTAAATTTTAGAGAAAGGTCTAAAATGAACCCCCCAAAACATCCTTGAATAGGTTTAAACCTATGGTCTTGGAAAAGACTAACTTGTATTTGAAAAATTGTTCCTTTGTCAGATGTATGGCTGAACCTCCCGGGGATTTAATGTGAAAATAATGATTAGAGCTGGTCAGGAATTTTTTAAATGAAACTTGTGTCAGAAAATACTGATTTCTCAAAACTGAAACTTTTCAAAGCATTGTATCATTTCAGTGAGGAAGTTTCTCATATCTAGGATGGAATCTCAGGTCAAAATGTACATGTGCATGTCACCAATAATCCACTGGGAGGTGGAGACTCAGGTTCAAGTCCTTATCCTCTGGATTATTGGCTAGTCTGGGGTGGGGATGTCTCCTGGGGGTTTTTCATGAAAAGCCCTGAGAAGTCTCCATTTTGTCCTGATGTGGAACAAATTCTCAATTTATTTTTTTGTGTGAAATGGAATTGTTTCCCAAACAGCCCTATAAATGATTTATCTCAGCCTAAATCAGCAAAATGGTTACTTGCTTATGTACCTCAAAACAATGTTAAGAAGAGTGGAATTAATATGTTCCCTTAACAGCCAACCTGTTTTATTTTTTCCTTCATATCAGCATTTTTACTTTCATTATTTCAATATTAAATCTTCTTTTATTCCCCTGCATACCTTCATTTTGTTTTATTGGCTTTCAGTTTAGAAGAAACATGACTTTGGCTTTATTTAAAAAAATACATAAACACATTTTGTGCTATTCTGTAGTTTGCTTAGATTTTGGGGGGTGCGGGTGGGGAGAATTATTCACTCTTCTGAGGCAACTTCCCAGAAAGTCAGTATTGAGTCTCCAATTCAGCAAAGTACTTAAGCACACGATTTATTTCAAACATATGCTTAAAATTAATGTGATTACACACTTGCTTAAAGTTAAGCATGTGCTTAAGCTTTTTTGACTCCTGAGAAAAATACGTAAATATAAAAATTAAATTCCCATGAGTGATTTAGAGGCCCAGTCATGAAGAGACATGTTGAGAAACAAAAATCAAGAGAATTACTCACCTGAGTAAACATTTGCAGAATGCATATCAGACTCAGCACATAACTGACCAGGCTCCACATAAATCATTTGGCATCCTTTCTCATATAGTTATTCCAAAATCAATTTTAATTTTTTTTTCTTCTTCATGTGAGCCTGCTCACATAATGCATGCATAGCAGGGGACTGATGTCTAAGGACCTGACCTACTCCAGTTTAAATCCAGAGTAACTCCCCTGAAGCGGGTGAAATTATTAAGTAAAAATTAATCAGGCCTTATTTATTAGTTCAACTCTGACTTCATTCAGCTTCCTTCTACTAACAATGTTCATAGGTCTTTGCTAATAAAAAGATCATTGTAGACAGTCACCACAGCAAAATAGTATCTATAAACATTCCAGCCATCTCTTTCACCCACTTCTTTCTTCCGTTTCCCACTGTATTTCTTGTTGTGTCTTCAGCTCCAAAACTCTTCCTTGTTTTCATAGCTTGTTCGCTCTCAAAGGCAAGGACGGTGTCTTGTACAGCACTTACCATAATGCAGACTTTGGGCTTTGTGACCTTTGGGCATTGTAATACTCTAATATTAAACATAATAATAAAATTGACTCCCAAGAATAAATTTGTAGATAAAGGGGAGAAAATGGGTTAAAGTCTGAATATTAAAGTTGATGGCAGTATTATGGTTTATTACAAAAGACCATGCTTCCTTTTAAGTATTGTAAAAGGTAATAGTTTTCCTGGAATACACGTCTAAAAGTGTTTTGTGAAAAGGTTTTAATTTCACTTTACTTGAGACAGGGACACGGGTGATAAGGGCTCTAGAAAATCCACAGGCAGAAAGACAGATAATCTAAACCATTTATCAGACATTTGGAGTATGGGTAAAACAGGACTCAGATCTAAACCACCCTGCTTTGGGTTTTGCAGAACCTAAACATGACGAGCACATTTCTGCAAAGCCCAAACCACCCCTTCTATCTTACCTTGATGTTGAACACACACATCCCCAAACTGGAGCCATTTATTTCAACATGTGAACTTTGTGGGAATAGTTGAATGGGACCAGGATCTGAACCTACCTCGGGTTTGGATTTGCAAAAACAGCACCATCTCTAGCAGCAAAGGGAAAAAGCTCTTTACAGAAGTAATAGGTTTCAGAGAGACCGCTCTGGCTTCTGGCATTGTAAGCAGGTTGATTGCTATTTCCCCAACATGTGACTTTAGTTCTTCCAGTTAAAAAAAAAAAATCATCACACTATACTTTGAGTAAAAAAAAAAAAGAATGGATTTTATAGATGCCACCATCTTACATTTCACAGATACATCCTGGGAAATAGTGCTAGTGCTTATTTCAAGGGAAATCTCATGTTCCTGTCAGTTTTCAAGTTCCTCAGGCATGTATGGGTTTATTGATACTAAAGTGAACATTGCCTGAGGATACAGGAGTGGCTTCTCGAACCTATACATTTTAGAACTGACTCTGGCTAGAGTTCAAGCTACAAGTGCCCATCATTTGGAATAAAATAAACCAGTTTTTCACCCTTGCTCCTGCTCATTGACTTATTAGCAAATTTTATTAACTATTGTTAAAAGTCTGCATTACTACACATAGCTCCCTCATGTATGAAATATCAGAAGAGCCAGAATTATTCATCTATAGGTCTCCAATTCCCCATTTAATGCCCATAAACTGGCTACCCAGTTAGTGCAACATAAAACACACAAAACACAACTGTTGCATGAAAAATTCCGTCCAACTTAATTAACATTCTAATATCGTATCTGTGAATGCAGCACTTAAAGGAACACTGTTAAACACAGTAGCTAGGACACAAAATGTGACCTCTGCCACAAAATTACTTGGAGCTCATAGCATAAAGAGTGTGGAAGTTACTATTCTGTTTCTCTAAATTCATCACAAATCCTAAAGAATGGTGATTCTTTGGGAGAGATCCAAAATAACCCAGTTTCCCTCTGCTTACTCATGAGTGTCTGTTGCTTGACATTATTCTATGAGCTGATTGCACTGCTGATACTGGCATTCACATGGAAAAGCACAACATTGGTGGGGGGAAAAGTTTTATTTTTAAACACCACAGAGTTGGAAATAAACATGGAAAAATTGAAGAAACTTTGACAGTGTCCTTTTAAAAGTCTATCAGGACTCAAGGAGACTTAGCACAGGAAAAACAGATCCAATTGCTGCTTAAAGCTGGCCATCATTTCTGAAAGTACTATGGTCAAAGATTAGTCTTAACCAATAATGTTAGCAACTAAAGGGTAAGAGTTACAACAAACAGGAACCATGAGATTGCTGGCACAGCTGACATCAACAAACACACTGCGGAAACAGACTAAGTGGTATCACAGTACCCCACATCATAAGACAAATTCATATATTTGCAACATATATCTATCATATAAAAACATTCAGGAACATTTAGGGGCTGATTTCTGTCCCCTCCAGGTGTAAAATATTAAATAAACGTGTGATAGTTGGTTTGGCATTTTTTTTAATATCTACAGAACACATTCCTTTCTTGCCAAGGTTAAAAAAAAAAAATTATTCAAGGACTTAATTCAATCCAAGCTGACTTTTTCTGTATTTCCACCTTTGTTTGCTTGCCGTCATCATTATTATCCGCTGGGCCAAGCTGTCACAAGACAGAGAGAGTTTTCAAATCCTTTACAGTCTTTTATCAATGCTCTGATCTGTAAGTGGGGAAAGTGTCTGTTCGATGAAGCTTCAGGGGGCTTGAAACATCTTCACCAAATCAGATGCAAGAAAAACAAGCGTAGTTACTGTACACAGCACTTTAGTCTAGAACTAGCTAAAGAATGAGACATGCATTAGACTCACTTTAGTTACTTAAGGGAAAGATTGTCACTGTACAATCTGCCGCACTGCCCTAGGAGCTGACCAAGAAGGGAATGTAGAGAGTCACATGTCCCTTCTGGGCTCCTTCCTTACTCCAAGGGGAAGCAATCGGCTACTGGTCTGTACATATACGTATAGGTAGAAGACTGCTTCTCCTGCCATGCTGATTCAGCTCTACTACCTGATGTGCTGTGGGAAGGAGCCAAAACTCCATCCATTCTCCACCCTCCTGTGCAGAAGGGACAAGAGTGGTCTCATAGAGGCTGTTCTCCCTTTCTTGCTGTGACCCACAAAGTGTGTAGCCCATTCAGGACACACAAGGGCTCCTATATCACCTCACTCTCCTGTGTGAGTGTGTAGGACAAGCAGTCATTTTGCACTAAATTAAATAAAAATGTAAACAGGGCCAAATTGAGCTGCATGTACTCAGGCTGAATGGTGCCTGACTTCAAAGGCCATCCCAGTACGATCCATGGGACTATTCCCTAGAGATGGTCAAGAAATGAAAATTTCAACATTAGCAAATCAGTTTCCATTCTGAATCAGAACAGAAAGTCATAACAGTGAAACGTTTCACAAACCAACAGCATACAAAAAGTTTTGATTCAACATTGCAAAACGAGATCAGGCCATTTTGTTTCCAAATGTCAATTCAAAATGAAAATGTTCATATATTTTGGAAAATTCCCAAAAAAAGGGGAATTGAATTTTTTTTTGCTTTTCAAAACTTCTTTCCCGCAGAAAATGTAGCTTCACAGCAATTTTACAAATATCAACCTTCTCCACTTCTCACTTGGTAAGATACTACTCAACGTGTGTAAGGGTATTGCAATTGGGCCCATGCTTAGGACAAAGTTTATTTTATACTGAGTGTTTCCTTTCCTCTTGGTAACTTGGTACATTCTAAGATTTTGGTGAACTAAACGGATTACATATGTTACAGGTACTGCGTGAAAAGCAGTTCTAAATACCAAGTAACACAATAATCCTAATGGGTGTTTACTAATTGGAACACTATTCTATGTATGACTTATTTCTGGAAGTCCCAAGACTTATCAGAGAATTTAGATCCATTAGCCAGTCCGAGCTGTGGATTTTTTCAAGGATCCTTCTCTTTAGTTTATTAAATCTAAGCAATTTTTCAAGTATAAAAATAACAGTTTGTGCCAATATTGTCTCCCTATTTATCTTATGTCAAATACATTGGTGTTAAATTATTACTTTAATAGGGGGCTTTATCATAAAACACAGTAAGAAAAATCTGCTGATTGTGGGGTAATGTTGCAAATAAACGTTTTTCTCATTGTGTCAAAGGCTGTCATCAGCAGGTCAAGCCCTAATTTATGGAGCAAATTCAAACTGTCATTTAAGCAAAATATTGCTTTTACTCTTCATCCCTTTTTCAAAACATTTGCTGCTTTTATGTTGTGTCTGCGCCCTCTAGTGTTCAGATCATCTTCAAAGACAGTAGGGAAAATCTGCTAGCTTTGTTTATGTGTTTGTGATAAATGAGGCAGGAGAATGAGAATGGTACACAGGCTATATCTAGGCTTGGCAGAATTGGATTTTTTAAATAAATTCAATAGATAATATCAATGTTATATTAAAACTTTTTTATTTTCATCCATTTAAATTTTCACACTTGCGGGAGGTTATGGGGGTCAGACAATTATTTCATGACAATAGATTTTGAGATTCAAAAAGTGAATGCTTTATGACTATTAAAACACAAATTGTCAACATCATATGTCAAAATATACAAAATAAATATCCTTATATCAAACAAGTTCTGAAGCAGCACTTTTCTTACTTTGCCTATCTGTAAATTTCAAATCATGATAGATGGAAATATTTTTTTGTTGGTTTGTGTGTGTACAAGTTGTCTGTGAAGCTGATGTTTTACTGACACTTACCAATACAAATCTATTCCTGTCTAAGCCTATCTATATCTCAGTGTTGCCATTTGAATGTGAGAATTTCAGCTTTCATTAAAAAAAAAAATGTACTTCTCATTATTGCAGAGAAAAAACTTGAAAACATGAACCCTAAAGCTCAAAACTAGGTAGCAAATTAAAAGAACCCCACATTTTAAAAAAAGAAAACTCATAATTTATGCCAATCTCATGATTTTTGAGTCCTGACTTGACATTTGAACACTTGGGGTTGGCAAGTGATATCTGCACTTTGATATCAGGGCTGCAGTGTGCTGCCTAACCAGCCCCTAAACCATTCTGTGGAACACACATTTACAATGTTGTTTTGTTTTACAGTCATTTAGTTCAAAGTCTGTCCACATGTTCCCTACTTCATGGAACTCAATTGCAGTCAGGAGCAGTAAGGCCTTGACTTCTCCAACTATTTCTCTTTCTGGGACAAACTGTTACAAGTTTGCCAGTAGCCTGCCCCTGTGCATCACCCTGCATGGGCGCCAGACACAACTGCTGTCCCTGAGCAATCTGAGTGGCATGGATTTTCCCTACTGGTGCTCCCTGCAGTGCAAGCCACCCCAAGAATAACCTGTCCTTCAACACACTAAACAATTCATGTGCACCCTTCTCAGGGTTAGTGCAGCAGGTGTTTTCTTCCTGCAAGTCAGTGAGCTCAGGGAAACATTTCACCTCTGTGGTGCATGTCAGTGGTGCCTCCTCTTGGGACAGTACAACTCTATCCTAACTAAGGGTTGTGCCTGGATGATAGAGTCTAGACCTCTTTCCATTGCCTGTTCAGTACTGACATCTAGCAAAGCTATTTCAATCCCTCTTCATTAATTAAATGAAACAAAGGAACTGTCCAAGTTTTATTTCAAAGTGCTTTAGAAAGAAAATCAGGCCAGAGAGGTTGACAGTTTTTGGTTCCTGCCGTCCAATAATCCACTATTGCCTTGTTTCTGTTAAATATTCGGTTAGCCCAGTCTGTTTCGCAGAACTCCTCTGCTGACCACTCAGAACAGATCCCTGATCCTTAATTACTGATTCATCATCAATACTGAAGCAACCCCCCAAACAGCCCATCAGCTTCATTCCAGCAGATTTAAAATAATAAACTTCACAACGTAAAATGTAGATGGGAAAAGGTTTCAATTTTAAATTAAGAATATGTGCACAAACTAGAAGATACTGATTTAGGGCCTGATCCTGAGATGTGCTGAGCACCCACAATCCCCACTGAAGTCAATGGTAACAAACAAGACAGTCCAGACGTGATGGAGCTTAACGGAGTTACATCATGGATGTATTTGAACCAAAGGATCTATGATATATTGGAGATATTGCAGTATGACCTTCTGGGATCAGCTCTTAAATTGTAAGCGTGGGATTCTAAAAAATGCTCAGTACTGTCTAACTCTGCTCCTACTGAGTTTGGGGGGAATTTTACCAGTAGAGTTAGGTTCGCACGGCTCATTTTTAAAGATCACATGCCAGATACTAAGGATAGGACCACGTCTTCCTCCATGTTTGTAAGTGTCTATTGCGCACTCACCACTCAACATTCCAATCTGATAAATTAGAGCACTGAATTGGCCATCAGGATAAAGATTCTTACTAGCCACTAGATGTCCCCCAGTGATCATGATAGAGGCAATAATGGGCTTTATAGAACTGCTGAACTACTGACCCCAAAGGAAAATCTAACTTTACTGAAAACTGCCCAGGCTCTTATGAGAAATCTCACAGAATGGTCTGTGCTATCCCTTAGGCTGGCAACGGGAAGTATATCTGAAATACGATAGCCAGAGGAACTGCAGTTCCCCTGAGTATGAGACTGCAAGGACGCAGTTATCCCCCTGCTGAGTTGGATGAATTGTTCACAGCAAGGCCACTCCACTGTGTGCTTTACTAAGCTGTATTTCCCTGTTTGTTGTTGGAGGAACTGGAGTGAGAGGGTTGGACAAGGAGAAAGGTTAGTAATGGTTAGTGGCGTGATAACACATTTGAATGGTGTGGATTAAAAAAATCCCCAGCAAATCATTTCAACTCATTTTGATAATTTAAAATCACTTGATCTTTTCAAACCATTTTGTTATTAGAATAATTTGAATTTGCTGTAATCAATTGACTACTCCCATGAGTAAGGCATGTTCCAGGACTGGACCATAAACATGTGCAAACTGCCATTTTTCAAAGACTTATAACTTGGCCAAATTTGGGCAGATTTTCACAGGGACAGCAAATGATACAGCCCTGACACAAAGGCCACCTGCTGACAAATTCAAGTCCCTGCTCCAAAGCATAGAGAAAAGAAAAGGTGCTAGAGAAAGAAAAGGTTGTTAGAATTTTTTGACATGGGCAAAACAATGTATTTTGCGTAGCTTTGTTCTTGGAAATGGCTAAAGCATTTTGGCTGAAGTTTTCTAAAATAATTCAGCCTTAGACAGATACGTGACATAGTAAATTTCAGCCTGAGTGGTCAAAGTGTGGCAAATGATAAGCAACTAATTACAGGATCTTATAATGGGAAGTCCTGGGCAACCATAAGAATGTGGTGCTACCATCCCTGCCTATAACAACACAATTATTGTTTCCAGCACAATAGGTGGTCAAACCACTCTTTGGTCCTGTTTGTGGCAGTTTGAGTCTCCCTGCACCATCTCTCCCTTACCTTGTAGGCCGTAGAGCTGGCCCGTACTGTGTTGCCGTGTAATGTGCTGCCAGTAGGCACTCCGAGGCAAGGGCACTATGGTGTTGAGGGAGACGGCTCGCTCACTCATTTTCATTTGAAGCTGTAAGAAAGGAAAGTGACATCAGGAGGAGAGCACTACAGCGGTGTTTCTAATACCCACCAGAGCATGTTAATTGCTAAGGCAATAGTTGCACAGAAAAACCTGCTGGAGCGTTGGGTGAGAATGACAAACACTCAGGTCCGAGACACACAGGTTTATTAATTCAAATCTTTATCTGAACCAGACGCATGCCTCGGATTCCAATTAGTATTAAAAGCAAGAAACGACTGAGATACTGAAAAAGACAATGGCCAGTTACCTTCTCCTAGGGAGCAGGCAGGTCATGATGGACTTCTCCTATGTCTCCATGGGAGCCCCAACTACCCCTTACAATCTACCACCTTTTGTATACAACCAAATTATATATTTCATTAGTTCTCTTCCAATCACTACTATGTAGTATGAATATTCTGTGTTTTATGCAACTCCATACAATATACACGTGTAAACTTCAATTGGCATGACTTTTACTGCCCTTGCTATTTTCGTGTTATTTCTAATTTGTTTATGACCACTGATCATACACTGATGGCACGTGCTTGACCAGGCTACGTCTGTCTTTTACCCAGTATTAGGAGTCAGTTTTCTCCAATTAGCTTTTGGCAGCACATTTTGTATATTCATTGTCCTCCAATTTAAGCACATCCTATGGTGAAAACATCACTGTTGTCCCATACAGCAGCAGCTGTAAGCAAGTTTACTTAATAACAAGGTCACAAAGACAACACTCATATTAAAACTAGGTTGAAGCCAGCCAAATCAGTACAAATATCATTTAGAAATGACCCTTATGTTAATTCCCAATAGGAGCGTCTAATGGAATAATAGCTTTATCCCTCCACCCCCAGCTCTTGCCAAAAGTGGTGTAGTTTTATATTTTGCACTGGTAGCAGTGACACAGGAAATTAGGGGCCAGATTCCAGCAAGGCTGGGAGAGGGGTGTGCAAAGGCAGCTTAAAGCTCATGTTTGTGCTTCCCTGGTTCTGGTCCAGCACTAGTTCCTCTGAAGGCTGTTCTGAGCCCCCAAATGGCTGAAACAGAAACATGAGGAATTTCTGGCCACTCCCCCTTTGCCAGCAGAGAATTCCACTACAATGGGGATCAGCCTGCCTGGGCCAAACGTAGTCACACCGCACCTGAGAATCTGACCTTAAGTCTTTTTCAGCCAGGGTGTGATAAGAAAAGAGACGTCGTTCTTATTTTTTGGGCATAGGTTTTTCTTTTCACTATTCTCTGTCTCCTCTCTCATCTGCAGGGCAGCAAGCACCTTTCCCTAACATGCTGCACTAAGGACAACACAGGAGTTCATTGGCTCCTCAACACAATAGAACAAATTCATCCCATGGGCACCTTCATTGAGTTAGACATTTGGGCTTGTCTACACTTATAGTGCTGCACCAGTGAAGCTGTGCTGCTATAATGCTTACTGAAGAGGCCACCTATACCTTCCCAAGAGGCAGTAGCTATGTCAATGGGAGAAGCCCTCCCATCAACTGGAGTTCGGTCGGTATAACTGCAGATTTTCCACACTCCTGAGCAACACAGTTATACCGACATATGTCTGTAGTGTAGACCAGGGCTCAGTACACCAAATGATCAGATTTCCACAGTGAGGAGGACCACAGAAATACCTAGCTAGGGAGTTGGCATGAATTGGGCCCATTCAAACTTCACTGGCCTGAGAAGAAAGACTGATGAGATCATGATGATTAAATGCTGTACATTACACAGAAGCTTTCTAAACAGAACGACTGGGGGAGTTAATATTATGTTGGGGGCGGGAGTGGGGCTGGAATGGCCAATCCAGTTTTGAGCAGAGAAGGCTTTCGGGTGACCTAACAGAATTCACAAACAGGCAGAGGTCAGACAAAGACAAACTGTTCTCATTAGTGACACAGTCAAGTCAGCACACCATCTAAAAATTAGAACATGAACAGTAAACTATGAATGTGAGCAGGGCTATTGCTACAGCTTTTCATACAATGAGTTCAAACATCTGGCATGGACTAAGCTGCCAACTAAGCCCACTGAAGCAGGAGTTTAAGAGACAGGCAGTCTTGTGAAAGAAGAACCCTGTGGCAATGCAGAGGGAGTGCTGGGATACAGCAGAAGGGACCATGCTAAATGTATCCTACCCAGGGATACAGCTGTCTGAATCTTTCATATCCAATTCATCTTGCCTAGGGATTCATTATGAACCTGGCCTTGGTTCACCAAGGTAAACCTAGGACACATTTTGGGTGGATATAGCCTGAGTTACTGATGAATCCTTTCATGCCTAGCTAGGTGTAAATGGCAGGTTTGAGCTGCATTGTACTTAATTTGGGGATTCATTCAAGCCTGAGACTCAAAATGAAATAAAGTTTGCCTAATATCTTACAAAAAGACACTGCTGAATTTTGCACAGCTCTATTCAGATAGGACTTTCCTGGCCAGTTGTTCTGTATCGCTATTACCACCAATGAACTAATACCTTAATCTGATAGTTGAGGACTTCTAAATTGTGTTGACATAGTTGCAAGATGGCATGGTTTATAGCTTACCACACATTCATGTCAACCTTAAAACATGCAGGACTTCAAGCAAGAGTTGCGGTAGTATTACTGTGCCACAGCCTACAGCTTCTTTACAATTTGCTCCCCTGAAAACAGGAAAGCTAACAAATTACTGTAATTTCAAATCATATTAGTCAACCAAATAAAGCACTTTGAGATACAATACACTTTTTATGACATGGGCAGTTTCTAAATGGAGACAGATCAAATTAAAAATGCCATAATTTTTTGGCTCGCCTCCAATTTTGTGCACTGACTGATTGCACCTGCAAGAAGTGGGTATGCAGCCATTTTGCATACGCAAACAAACAATGAATGCACAAATCAGTGAGCCACCTTTTACACCACTTTACAGAAAAGAAAAACTGAGGCACAGAGAGAGCAAGTGATGTGGCTCAGGTCAGAGAAGACGCATGTGTAGCAGAAAGGGAAGGGAAGCAGATCCCATTCCTTAACCAGTAGATCATCTATGCCCTTCAATTTGCTCCCAACTTGAACCAAAACATTTAAAATAATGCTATTTGTATTTGTCTCTATATTTTGTTGTGTATGAGACCAAAACCGGAAATAGCAAGATACTGAGTAGTGGGCCATTCTTGGGAGATTTTCAACCCCACCCAACCGGACATCTTGTTCTCATGATATTTCCAGCGTAATTTTCAGGCCAAGAAGTTTTGGATGTTCAGAGCACGTCTGAAACTTTTAGATGCTTATATGAACCTCATTGAAACTTTCTCAACTGTCCCAGTTGCTAACGTAAACAGGATCAAATAATTTCTGGTGTCTTTCAATTAACAGGTGAACACCAAAAAATCACAAAGCTTAACAACCCGTAAAACTCAAAAACATGAAATAAAACTTGCACAGAGAAAGTACAACCAAGAATACTAAATATCATCCTACCATTTGATAGTCAACAACACAACACACATTTCAGAGTAGCAGCCATGTTAGTCTGTATCCGCAAAAAGAACAGGAGTACTTGTGGCACCTTAGAGACTAACACATTTATTTGAGCATAAGCTTTCGTGGGCTACAGCCCACTTCATCAGATGCGTAGAATGGAACATATAGAAAGGAGATATATATACATACAGAGAACATGAAAAGGTGGAGTTGCCCTACCAACTCTAAGGTTTACAACACAAAGATTCTCTCCCTGGTGCAGACCTAAACTCTGTCAAAAACCTTTCATCTGCAAAAACCTTAGGAGACCCTATGTATTTCAGATCAGAGTAGAAAGCTGTTCCCAGAGCTTAGGGACCCTCCAGGAGGATGTCCTACCTCCTGACTATTTTCTCAGCTTGAATGTCTCCTCTGTTTGCAACTGGTTTAGTGCAGCGTCAGGAAAGATGTGGAATCTCAAATGGAGAAGTCCCAATCCATTTAGGACTTCTTGGGAGACTACCTGTCTCCTGGTGCCATATTTCTGCAATTGAGATCAGCAAATGCATTTGAGTAAAACTATCTCATGGAAAACCCAGTCTCAGGCATCTTCCCTTACATATAACACCCTCAGCTATATTCTCTAATTCTTTATTTTAGAGTAGAAAGCATTGTCAATTACACTGTGCTTCAAAATACAAAAATGCATGAGATCTGCACTAGAGCTGGTAAAAATAGTCTGAATTTTGACTTTTTAATGCAATTTCTCATATATTCCATTTTTAATCAATATGTTTTCTCCAGCCAACAGTAAGCTACACATTTCTCAAACTTTAACTCTGTGGCACCGCCAAAGGTTCTGTCCAGAAAGTCAGACTAAGGTCTCTAAAACCCAAAGTCTCTTAAAATCATACCAGTCTCTTAAAACCCCAGTCTCTTAAAATCTCTGTTATATTGGGAGCAAAAAGCACAGTAATATCTATGCTACACTGTGTTCTTGCAGAATATGTTCTTAAAGACGTGCTTCAAGCATGCTTCAACTTTTATTTTCCTTTAAAAAAATCTGTATCTAGAAATGGAGGGAAAGAATCTTTACAAAATTAGTGTATTTCACAGCGAAAAGGGAAGGGTCAAGCAAGCACACAGAAGAGGAAGAGATAAGGGCTGGCTGTCTTAGAGGAGAAGAAGTAAAGATTTGAAAGACAAAGTGGGTGAGGTAATATTTTTTATTGGACCAACTTTTGTTGGTGAGAGAGACAAGCTTTCAAGCTTACACAGAGCTCTTCTTCAGATCAGGGTAAAGTTATTTAGCGGAACCCATTCGCCTACAACCTCCTTTCTGTAAGGTGTGGACATTGTGCTTGGGATCTGAAAGGAAAAGCAAACACCAAGTCAACTACTGATCTTTAAAACACCCACATTGAAGTTACTATTACTGAATCACTCTAAACAACACACACTTCCACCTACAGTCTCTTCAATAAAGTATCAGCAGAAACTTCAGTGTTAGCATACATTTCAGCACCATAGAAACAAACAACTAGGGATCTATTCCAGGAAATGTAAAACTAGAACACTGACTTTGACAGTTCCCCAACTGCACAAAATCTTTAGCAGTCTGAATTCCATTTAACAGTGTCTCTAAGGTAGGTTGGGTCAGAAGGGAGTTTAAGAGACAGTACAATATTCCTAAAGTAAGTGGAGTTAATAATGGGACATCCTTGGAGGATGGGAAAGAGACTTGGGGGGAAGAAAATTTGAGGAGTAGAAAGCAAAAGGCCTGAAGGAGAGCCTGCTGTGAGTTTTGACCCAAAAGGAAGGGAAATGGGTCTGGAGAGATAAGGAGAAGCAATTCTATGTCCTGAACACACAGACTGTGTCAACACAGCTCAGATTTCATGCAAACCCTGTCTAGACCATGACTGATTTGATTCCCATAATTAATTCACTGGTATCTCTGCAGCAACAGGAGGAGCCGGAATGACATGATAATTGGCTGTTTTTATTTCACATAAACACTCAGCACTAAGAGGTGAATTGAAAGCCGTAGGAAATGAAACACTAATGTGCACATGCACAGTGCTTACGAGTTGGCCAAGAGCAGAGAAGTGTGAATCTGTGTTGCATTAACTTGGTGAGTGAATGATCTGGCAACCGAAGGACATCAAACTGAAAACCTACCATGTTGGGAGTGCTGCTTAGATATTTCCACTCATGTCATTGGTTAAAGCCTATTGGGACCCTTCCAGTCGCATCCCATCCAAAAGCTACTTCCGTTCTCCCTGATGGGACACATCTTTGCAGAGACTACACTGTAGCGCTTGTGATGGCTTGCTGGTGAGCCTGCACTAGCACAAAAATACTGCACGTTAATGCATCCTCTTCCATCAAGACAAACATTTATGCTCAGCCCTACTTAGGTGCACTTTTTGTGGTGGCTTCTTCTTCATTTTCCTTATACCTTAATTATGGTGAAATCTCCTCTTAAAGGCAATGAAAGGGACTGGAATTTTTCTGACCTTTGTAGCAGATAACTGCATAATGAAGTGTGGAGGCATTCTCACAAAAGCTGACATTTTACTGGCTATTTGGATGGATGACCATGGTACAGTGATCATTAGCAGGGTTTTTGATGTATACTGAGGTTCACTGGCAAACTGGATGGTGTAGTCTGTTGATAATGTTCTTCCACTGCATATACGTAACAGGAAAAGCAATTTAGAGGCACTCAGGAGTCAGTGGTGGCATTGTACCATTTCACCATTAGAGGCGAGCCAAATGCTATTTTGTAAAACAATGCAGTATGATGGGACGTTATTGCGTGGTGTTTCAGCCAACCATGGAATTCTGTGCCATATTAGTGACTCCATTCTGCATTCAGAGAGAAGCAAAAACACAGCGGTGAAAAGTAAGTTACTATTTTAGTTCATATTTCAATAAATTAATGAAAGAGTCAAGATGTAATATATAGTGTAAATACCTGGCTCTGCCTGAAATTTCTCTAGATGAATGTCTCCACGTCTTAAATCCTTCTCCTAAACAAGGAGAGCATCCTTGAGTCCTTCTTCAGTAGGAATGCACTAGTGTGACTGAGAACAGAACTTGGGCTAATACCTACAATACTTCTCCAATATTATCTGTCCATTGCAAATAAAAAACACATATTTCTACTGGGGCGTCCAACGTTTTTTAAATGTTTTCTGTGGAATTCAGAAAAAAGGCCAAATTATCGCTCTTACTATGGTCCCTGGTGTCATTCTAGTGCTGGAAAAGAAGAGTAAAGCTGCCCTAGCTGTGCATTTGAGAATACCCCTGGCATGGGGGTTGTATTAGAGGCTTACGTAGAGGACAGTTACTAGGATGGAACCTAGTCCTGGGGATTGGTTTCCAAGCAGTCCAGCAGTTTGAGGGAGTCATCTTTGCACCCTCTCTTGGGTCCCACATTAAGCACAGCTCAGCCAGGACTAAAGGTTTGGGTCAGATTTTTTTTTTTTAAGAATATAACTCCCCCACCACCACCACCATCCCACAAATTAGTATTTCATGTGTTCTCGTTCTCTCTCTCTCTCTCTCTCTCTCTCTCAAAAAAAAAAAAAAACAAACTAAAAAAACCACCACCACCTAGGTAATTTATGTAAAACATTTGTTAATAGTGTGATCTGTTCACTTAGTCTGATGAGTATACATTTCAGAGATTTATCAAACACTCTAATTATAAAGTACCTGAATCTTAGTCCTGGGATTATTATAGTGAGATTAGGGCTGTCAATTAATCACAGTTAATACATGTGATTAATGCAAAAACATAAACTAGATAAAACACAGTTGCGATTAATCACAGTTTTAATTGCACTGTTAAACAATAATAGAATACCAATTTAAATTTATTATAAATATTTTGGATGCTTTCCTATATTTTCAAATATATTGATTTCAATTACAACACAGAATACAAAGTGTATAGTGCTCACTTGATATTTTTATTACAAATATTTGCACTGGAAAAAAAAGATAAAAGAAATAGTATTTTTTAATCTCACACTTAATTGTGATTGTTTTTTTTAATCATTTGTCAGCCCTAATTGAGATGGGGCTTTTTTCTGCCAGGTGAAGTAGGTTCACGTAGTCAATTCAAACTGTTTAAGACAATCATTGCTTAGTTAAGGCAGTTACCAAATCCATTGCAAAAGATATGCAAATGCTGTAGAAGAGAAAATATTTTTATTTTAATGTCTTCAGACAGACAGGGATATGTTAATGCTCTTTTTAATTTTTTTTTGATGGGTTTACTTATGTTGTTCATTTTTTACCCTACTGTCATCCTTTCTACTACAAGATACTCCTTTCTAGTCCCAAAGATAGGAAGTACCATTCCCAGCACTAATTTCCATTTCTAATGATTACAAGTACAGGTGGAAATGACCATAATTAGCAATTTGACCATCCACTAATCCAGTTGCACTTGTATTATCATATGCATCAGATGTACTTTTGTCTGAAAATCTGCCCCCGAGCATCTAGGCTGCCCTTTGAACTGGCCAATAAAATCATTCTAGGCAATATTGGATTTCGGTTGCCAGAACTAGGAAGATTCATTCTCATTAAGTTTTGACATTCCATCATGAGAAGTAATGAGTTTCCTTCTCAAACTACCTGAACTGAGCCCTGGCATAAATGGCAATAGTCAAGAACTATAATTCTGTTGGTCAATTATTAGGCCAGCTAGATAATCTTTCGTGGTTTTTGAAAAATGTGTTTGTGCTCTATATAAATATTACTTTTTCATTGAATGATGGTAGAAAACAGAAAGGAAGAAAGCATGAAAAGGGTGGGTATAAACCAGATATGCTGTGTGCTAGCAAATAATCAGAAAGGGTGAAATTCACCCGAGCAGAGGGCTAACACGGTTTCTACTCTTTCCAAAAAGGACACATATTTTAATTCACTCTGCTGACAAGTAAATGCAACTGTCTGGTGTGTCTGTGTCCAATGTTGCAAAGAAGCCATAAAATTGGCATATCCTACGCCACTCCCATATGAGACTTGTCATGTGTCTGGACAAAGGTCATGTGGTCACAGCATCTTATCTGAAATGATCCCTTGTCTGCTCTAATTTGCAGTGAGGGCTAGCCTGATTCCTTGTCAGTCCCAGAACTGGGGGAGCATGTGGGCAGCTTAATGTCACTTCTGCCAACCTTCCACCAGTCTTGTGCTAAGCACAACCCGGCCAGATTGGAGTACCTGAGCCAATGATTGGATATAGATCTTAGAGATGAGTAAATAGTGGACAAAATTTTCTCTGAATATTTGAGTTCTAAAATGAATTTTAATAATCTACATATTCTACCCTTCCAGGTACACTTTCTATAAATAAAAATGAGAATTTCATGATGTAGTTGAACATGTTTTGTGATCAGCAAAAGAGGTGAAATTCATCAAATAGATTACCTAGTATGAAGTATTCTCTCAGATCTAACAAGACAACCAGAAACCTTAATCTGGACACCTCTGAACTCTAGGATGAAGGCTGGAATCTGAACCTAGATCCAGAGCCATATTTCAGAGCCATCTCTATGATGGGCTACACCAAAAACCCAAGATCTGAATTTCCAGTTGGTCTCAAGTTTGTATCCAGATGGGCTCATCTTTGTATACCAATACTAAATGATATGCCTTTAAATTGAAAAGAAGAGTATGTTGTTATCGTCAGGTTAGCATACTAGGATTGACTGTGTTATTTTTAGAAGTTATAGTTGGACCTAGTTTAAGTAAAATGGAGTTTAGATCTGTTGCAGCTGCTCCCCACTGAAATTTATGGCAACTGTATCTTTGTGAAGTGATTGAGGTGACGATTTTACAGTGCAGTTTAGTATTTTAAGAATCAATTGAAGTGACTCTTCAAATACCATATTGCACAATAAGGCTGCCATTTACAACTTCTGTAAAAACACCAGATATGAAGTGGTCTGAAAATGCTATTCACTTCAATAGGAAAAAGTTACCACAGACTTTAGACTGTCTTTGAAAATAGCTATGACTGAATAGACAACACATGCTACTCAGTCTCTTCCAACACTAGTGGACTGCAGCCAGTCCTTGCTTCCAAGGTATGTATGACCCATGCCAGGCTATTTTTAATCTGTTTTGTTGAGTGGTTTTGTTACACTAGTAAAATAGCTGCTAATTCAGGATAAACAAAATAATTATCACCCTTTTTATTCCCCCTTTGATGAAAGGCTGACATTGCTCCTGAAGACTTGAAAATAACCCATTGTTTCAACAATCAGAAAGTCATCTATACATCTCTAAGAAATATATCAGTAGAGGATACTGCATTGAGAGAAAGAACAGCAAAAAACTTCATTTGCTACTGATTTTGCACCTCAGGTCAATGCGTTTGTAGAGGCAGAAAAGCAAAGTGTGTCCTTGACAAGTACTACCCAAATATAACCTAATAAATTGAAGGCTGCACTGGAAATTGCTAAAATCCCAATGGCCGCACTTGGGGCAGAGTTTTTACAATTGCATTTAGGTTTGGCATGCTGTATTCTGTTGTCATGACAACACATGTGGATGTCCTATTGACATAATGACAGGGAATATATAAGGAGCCAGCTAACACCATGTGGATTCAACAGAAGAATCTTGCCTTCAAGAATGACTTCTTGGTAAAAATTTCCCCATATTCCTAACCTACAAGGTGATCACAGATGCTGATTAAGGAAATGAATACACGGCAGAAAGTCTAGGAAAGCTACTAAGGTAACAATATCTGTGAAGTGTCACTATGAGCTACAAATTAATATGCTGGTATTGACTGGAAACAAGTGAATGTTTTACCACTGGACCTTTTTAGGTGAAAAAATATGTATAGCATCAAATTTTGTTCCCCCAAAATACCTTACAAACTACACCAATGAATTATTTATTAGCGTGGGTGCTTAACTGAAGTTTAGCTCAATTATCCAATCCACAAAATTTGGCTTGACACCTTAAGAGAACAGTTAGATTCTTTTCCTTTCAGGGTTTCTTGTATTTCCTCTTTCTGGTTGGTCTGGAATTACTATGAGAACAGCCTGTCTAGCTTTGTTTTTGTGATTCTGATTCCAATTCCTGGCCCACATTCAGAAGAACAAAAAAACCTACAAAAGGTTAAAAAAAAGGGGGGAAGGCAGAGGTGAAATATTAATTCAATATATTAATCTTCCCCAAAAAGGGCGACCTTTGGATGAAATTTCAGTGGACTTTTTCCATTTTTTCTCAACCAATTACATCCAGCTTGACTCACTGCCACAATATATCACTTAGACCAGGATCTTAGAAGGATTCTCAAAAGGATTAGACATTAATATGGATAATAACAACATCCACATTTACATTAGGAAGGATAAGGGGTATAATCCCTTATGCTTTAGGGTATAAGCCAATCACCATCTGTCTGGAATAAGGAGAAAAATTCTCATATGGTCAGGTTATCCCACAGTTCTCCATTAAGGGAATTTTATATCTTCTGAAACATCTGTTACTGGCTAGAGTGCTAGTCTGGGATTCAGGATATTAGTGTTCAGTTTCCTGTTCTGCCACAGACTTCCTATATGATCTTGGGCAAGGTACTTAGTCTTTCTGTGCCTCAGTTCCCCAGCTGTAAAATGGAGATAAACAGTACTTCCCCCTCTCTCAGAGGGGTTGTGAGGATCAGTACACAAAAGATTGTGAAGTACTCAGATGCTACAACAATGGGAGCCGTATAAGTACTTTAGACAGATCACTGTATGAGACAGGACAGTAGCCTAGATATACCACTGGTCTGATCCAGTATGCCAGTTACAGGGTCTCTAAATGCCTAATTTCTCTAATTTTGTAAATGTCAAAAAAACAGGTCTGAAGACATGATTAAAGCATTTTACAGCCCCAGGAAGCTGAGATGCTTTGAGACTCTAGACCAATATTTGTTTCCCCCTAACAAATCAAGCAGTTTAGTTTAAAACAACATATGACACTTTCTAAATTATTCTTAAAGTGTAGACATCAATTAATAAATGGAAAACCATGAGTCAGCCACAATATTTTGGAATTACATTGATGAGAAACACTTCCAAATAAACTACTCAAGTTGCTGATTAATAATGGAAAGCTAATGAGAATGGAAAACATGTGCCTACAGGACCCAGCCATCTTTCCTATAGCAATTTACACCTCTTGATGGTTTTACAAATAACGCAATCAAGGAATATAATGCAGAAACTTCTCTACTTTCAGTTGCTTAAAAAAGCAATCATAATTATTTACTGCTTTAGTAACCCCAAGTGCTAAATGCCATCAGAACTGAACACATTAACACCTTAACTAGAAGAGAAGAAAGTCATCATGCACTCAAACTATTTAATATCTGTAAATCAAAAATTAAGAACACGCTCAAGAAGGTGGTCTATGAATTTTGTTACTCATTAATGCGGAGTGTTGGATGACAAGCACAACTAACAGCCATACCACTGAATTTTTCACACTCTGTAATAAGCGCTCATGTTGTTCTGCTATGGCCAAAGCAGCTGAGTGAACCTTCTGATAGATCGCCTCCCCATCTCTTGTCTGAAAGATGAATAGTCCTTCCCCAGTGTCACACATCCTGCCAAAGCGAGAACAGAAATGATCCAAATGTGAGGTTTTCATTTGTTCAGGGTGATTTGTAAAGTATATTTTCGGCACTACTGCTGTAAAAAAAAAAAAGTGATATCAAAGCAAAAGGTAATAAATATAACAAATGATTGTGTGTTTTACTGCAAACAGATTTAAATACAACTTCATAAGCATATATACAAACCACTAGAACAGGATATGATGATTACTCATCATTATCAATAACATATGGGCCAGATTCTCCAACCCATATTCATGGAGTAGTATTTACTTATGCACATAATTGCTTCTGAATGTAAACATTACAGAATCAAGTCCTTGGTGTATTTCACTTTCAAACTATGTACGCTTGAAAGGGTTTGATTCAGCTGTGAAACTCAGGCCCCTGTCTAAAATCTACATTACTGAACTAAATTAAAGTATTGTGTATCTCTTTAGATTTATTAAAGATGTTGTTAGAAATAGGGAAGTGTCTCCTAGACCAGAAGAGTTACTAAGAAGAGAAATGTTACCTCCCCATGCACTGGTGGATGTGAACTTTATTTAATTGAGGAGACAATATGTAAATTTGTGGAGAAAGTCAGTAATTAGGCTTATATTGATTTGCACCATTAGGAGAGCACAAAATTTCCTCTGGGACCTGTGTGAAGCCACCATGCCATTTCTCTTCAGATTGTTGCTCTTTCAGCTCTATAGAGAAACATCCATCTCAACATAAAATATAAGGGTCTAATAGGAATTAAAATAGCATTTTAACACTAATGCCAATGCTTTAAGGCAAAATTCCCCTCTTGCATCTACATGACAGATCCTGACTCCACTATTTAGCTCTCCCTAATTGCACAGAACTCCAGTAAAATTTTGAGAGCAGAGTTTGCCTTCAACTTGAAACACTTGTACATGTAGCTAGTAGATCCATTAGTAACTCCTAATTGAATCTTCATGCCATTATGGCTAAGGTAGGTGCTATTAGTGACCAAGGGTCAATCTTTGTGTTGTACGAATTACTGGCAGAGTATGATATTTCCCCCATTTTTTTTAAATCTGTACATCCAATTCTCCGGGCTCATGTACAGTATTTATTAAAAATAACTACACAGTAAAAAGTAGAATCAGTGTGCAAAAGTTGTGGTTTATCAAGCAGCAACTTAAAACTATCCATATCAAAATGTGAACTTTTTTCCCCACAAGGTGTGCAACATCCGCTGTAAGGTTCTGAACCATCTCCACTCTCATTCACTTCAGTATAAGGTGAGAAAGCTCATTAGTATCACCTAGGATTAGCCCCCCATCGCCTCTCTATGAAAATGGCTTATAGTATTATAGCAAAACACTCACCTCCCTGCTTCAAACGTAAACCAAGTTGGGTCTCGTCCATACCGCCGGAGGGCACTTAATGGCCAAGAGATGAGTTTTACTCTGGGATTCTGGATATCCCAAAGACAGATATGCTCAAATGTTATCTGCAAGGTACATTCCCCATGCACCTCTAAATTAGGGGATGGCATTAAATACACATTGAATCTCTCTGGAAGAAAAACAAATGGTTGGTCTAAAATCTCTAAGATTTTCCTATTTTTCCTTTATTTATAATTACAAAATCTTATATCCACTTTTAGCAATTACTCCAAGAATAAAAACACGCTTCCCTCAATTGATTACATTTATTTCTAAAAATATACTGCATACCGAGTGAAGCCATTTAAGTACCATAAGAACAGTACATAGCAGTGGTCTCTAAAAATCCATAAAATGTTATATACGTGATCACCTTTTAAAACAACTGAGATTTGAAGCTCTCTGGGGCAAAGGTCTATTTTATTACACATATGTAAAGGGCCTAATAGAGTCCTGGATTCCAAGCCAGAAGGGATCATTGTGATTCTCTAGTCTGCTCTTCTGTATAACACAATCCATAGAATTCCCAAAAATAATTCCTAGAGCAGATCTTTTAGAAAAAAAATCCCACCTTGGTTTAAAAATCATCAGTGATAAATCCACCACGAGACTTGGTAAATTGTTTCAGTGGTTAATTTTCTCCCCTCATTAAAAAAATTACACTTTATTTCCGGTCTGAATTTGTCTAGCTTCAACTTCCAAATGCCAAGGGAGAAAGTTCAAGCTGCCAAGGTTCAATATGTGGGGCCGCAAGGATCAGAGACCATAGAGAAGCCACATAGTGGAATTTAACAGCTCTCTGCATGCTGCACAAGTAAACTCTCTAGTGGCCTGCTGTGCAGGAGATTGGAAGGGAGGTGAGCTCTGGCATGGCCTGGGAAGTGACTGGGACATTGCTTATGGATCCAGACCTACACAAATTCACTGACAACACATCATATGGAATGTTGCAGTAGGCTAAAACTTGTTACCCACGACCTTCAGGAAGAGCTGAGATTCAGCATTCTCTACCCAAGTAGGCTTTGGTTCCCCAGACAAAGCCTATTTACTCAGGCCTTACATTCAGGACATGTATGTCACTGTGAAGAATTATAGCAATGAACTTCTCTTCTAATAATTATGGTTGTATATAAAAAGCGTCACAAGAATAGTTAAAAGTGCAGTGCAAGACTGTGCATTTAATAAGTCTCTAATCTATGTTCATGACTGCTTAAGATTTTATATGAACTCAATTTCGCAAAGAGGATTCCCTCAGTCTACTTCTTGCAGACATGGAATTACCTAAAGCCACTCACCCACTTGTCAAACTGGTTCCTTCTCATTCGTCACCTTTTTTCAGTCACTTGACTTAGTGCACATATTTTGGATTGAATGAGTAACAATCAGATTCGATAGAGGAAAGTGGCAAGTAAATCTGAAAATTAACATGTTCTTTAATTTCAAGCCGGGATAGTATTTTAGAGGTTTAGAAGCTGATTCTCCACTCTGTTACATTAGTTCTGTGATGGTATAAGACTGTTTAAGCCGGTGGAATTGCAATGGACAATGGAGACAATGTCTCCAAAAAGACAATGGAATGAAACACAGATTCAGATTTTTAACTCTGAAATCTGGTTTTAAAAAAGCTTGGAGAAATGCTGCTAAAGGAATTCCAGGTTTTCTTCAGGTGAAAAGACAACCTAAGCGTTCAAAATTAATTCTTTTAGGTTCAATGAATGGTTAAAAATGTAACTGCATTCTCCATTATATTTTTAGTGCAAGTCCCTGAACTCAGTTTGCAACAGAAATGGGATGAGGGCTAATTATAAATTCTAATATGTTAACCATACATGGGCATCTGAGAGTGTGTGTTTGGCCAGTATACAGATAGAGGGGAAATAAGCTAATAATTAGGGTTGCATGCAAGGAGGAGAGATTCCAGCCTGTGCTTTTCAAAGAGGAGTGTGTTTTCACAGGGCTGCCCAGAGGATTCAGGGGGCCTGGGGTCTTTGGCGGCGGGGGGCCAGTGGAAGAAGCTCCGGGGGTCCAGGCCCTACGAGAGTTTTCCGGGGCCCCTGGAGCGAGTGAAGGACCCCGCTCCAGGGACCCTGAAAAACTCTCGTGGGGGCCCCTGCAAATTGCCCCACTTGCCCCCCACCCCCTGGGCAGCCCTGTATTTTCAAGGTAAATGCATGTGGGCACACAAAAGGCATTCACAACTGTATTTTGCATGCAGTTAATAAAATTGTGTGCACTAATTAAGTCATGGAAAGCACGTGTGCATACAATTAGCTGATTTCCATATGCAAGTGAAGTAATTGAGCTCAGATTATGTATGCAATTATTATTTATATTGCAATATTTATTATTTGTATTTGTGCCTACAAGCCACAGTCATGGCTAGGTTCCTTCCAAATGCAGAACCAAAAAGCATTCCCTGCCCCCAAAGAGATTACAATGCACCTAATTTGTCTGAAAAATCTCACTAGAACATTTCTAAAATCCTAAATCAGAGTGTCAGATTAGCAGAACAGGTTAGTTAGTGCTGATAACAATCAAGATTGGTGGTTTTTGTTTTGTTTTGGGGTTTGTTTTTTGGTTTGTTGGTTTGGTTTTTGCACCAGGTTGTAAAAGCTCAAGTATATTTCTGGTTTCTACGTGCACAGCCCAAACATTTAAGTAATTGAGCCATGCCCTCAGGTAGGAATTATGTTCTAAAACGCTATAAAGTTCAATATTTCTGTACATACCACTCTGCTCCCTTTCTACACCAGATGCCAACAAGTCAGGCTCTCCAAGGCTTATGTCATTAATCTGAGTTCCTAGGCATTCCATCTGCAGCACTTTGCACCACTCATCCGCCTCGAGTTCTGTATAAATGCCCAGAAAATCTGTTTGTAGGTACAATATGTTTATAATTTCACAATTTACATTCCAGTGTTTTCTAATATACTGTGCCAGTTTACCCACCTGATTCACAAGCAAAGGTTTTGGACGTGTCGTCATTAAAATAAATGCCTACAGCATGTTTCTTCGTGCTTTTTGGCAATCGTAATATATTCTTCACATTATTGAGTTCCGTGACCTGAAAAAGAGCAATTTGGAGTTCTAATTAGAATCCTTGAATAATGACTATTGAACAGAGGAGAGAAGGGAAAAGCATTAAGCCAAGCTGGAAAAAAACCCAAAAAGAATGAGCCCATGAGCACACACAAGGAAAAATCATCTTGACATGAATCAGGCTCACAGATGAACTTGAAGATTCTAAATGATGTAGTCACATGGACACTTCCACACTGCCTCATATTCGGTCTGTGCACAAGCTCCAGTGAAACCCAGTAAAAACAGGATTTAAACCACAGGGATGGTGGAATCATCTCTTCAGGAAGCAGCATTCACGCCAGTGGGGAAACACCCATATGAAATACATGGTAAAGAGCAAACAGGTGCAGCAGAAGTAGCAACAAGACCAAGAAAAAAGGTTTCACTTGATCCATTCACTTAGCGGGTGAAACCGATTCTGTTATGACTTGCTCTATGGCAGAACAAACACTAGGGTAGATGAAATTTTTCATCTAAAACTATTTTTGATGGAAAATTAGTTTTTCAACAGAAGTGTCCACTTTCCTTGTGGGCCTGTGACAGCAGGGGGCTGGACGCAATGACCAAGAAAGTCCCTTCCTTCCAGCCCTATGTCTTATGTTCTTTGAAAATTTTCAATTTTTTGGTCAGAAATACAAAAACCTGAAAACAGAACATTTAAGTCCTCTCCACCCCTCAAAAATATGGTTTTCAGTAGTTTTTAGCCAGAGATTTTCAGACTTTGGTTGACAAAAACTGAAAAAGTTTTGATTTTCCGGTTTTCATTTTTTCAATGCAAAGTTGATTTCCCCCTCCCCACCCTGTTGAAATCTCCTATTTTCTGTCCAGCTCTAGTAGACAGCTTCAGCAGACAATAGGTGCTTTTTAACATTTCTACACAAAGAGCCCTATTTTCCAGCCTGGACTAGGACTTCGCTCTAAGTTTTTAACAAAAAAGAGCCTAACATTCGGCTCAGTGGTAACTGTTGGTTTCTCTGCACTATTAACACTCAGGCAAGTGGCTAAATATGGAACCAGGAGACTACATTTTAGGCTTCTGTTTTGGAAAATCTTGGCCGTACACCTCAACATTTTCATTGCCAAAGTAACCATCTGAACATGAACTTTAGCCACTCCCTCCACTGGTGCATTTCTTTTGGTAATTTCACCAGAAAGAGGAAGGATGTAGCTGCTAGACATGTTCTCTCCAAAGACAGCTTGCACCATCATTGTCCAGGTTTTCCTAGTTCTCTGAATATTACTAAAAGGGTATTGTAACATTGAGCAACATTACATGCCAGTGGAAAATTTCACTTGTTTTTTTACCATTGTGGGCTGGTTCTCTACAGTACTGAAAAACTAAAGGCATTACAATCTATTTATAAAGAAGTGAGAGACAAATATCCTAATGAGCCTTAGGCTCCCACTGACCCAGTCTTACCCAGTTCCTCCTCAAAGCAGTTCTATTGCATGTTCCCTTCTGGCAAGAGAGAGAGAGAGAGAGAGAGAGAGAACGAGAACAGCTCTATAGGAGGAAAATCTTTGAAAGCTAATCTCTCCTGAAGGAGAATGGGGCAAAGTAGCAAAGTGATGGGTGCATTGTGAGCAGCCTCCAAAATAAAAAAAAAGCAATGCATTGGCTGAAACCTGTGTCTGGACTCACACTTCATTGAGAAGCAGCAGAAAGAAAGTCAGGAGAGGGTCATCACACAAACACTAACCCAGCTGCTAAGTCTCACCTCCAGGTGGCTGAGTTCAGAACTCAGTCTTTTTTGCCTATGGGTTTTAGAATCAATCTTAACATTGCTTTAAACAGGATAATGTAATTGTGCTTAATTTGCAGGATCTCTTCCCACTTTTACAGGGAAGGCTATGGTGAGAGAGCCATGATGGAAGAGCATTCCTGATGCTAACAAGACAAGACACTAATAAATATTTTGATAAAAATAAGAAATCTGTCAATATATATTCCCCTCCCACCTCATCCCATTACAGGTGAACTGCAAATTATAAGCTGCCAAGTTCAACTTCTAATATTTCCTTCTCACCCCCAAGGAAAGAATTCAATAGCATGAGAGAAACAGTAGATATTTCCTCTTTTAGGACCAAAGTCTCCCTCTCTTACTCACAATGAATAGTACTTTACTCTCTCTGAGTAATTCCTCTGAAGAAAATGGGACTAATGGTGGAGTAAATTATTACTCATGTTAAGTACAGAATGGTAGAATCTGACCCATAAAATAATTTGTTACAGAATTACATAGAATGCACTACTCTATCATTTAGCATATAGCATTAGATAGAACACCGGGAAGAGCCTGCTTCCTGAAGTCGTTAAGCTTGCTTTAGTTCTCCCCATTGTTCACAACCACAACATAGAGGCAGTTCAAGATTTGTGCAAGATTAGTGGCCACACAGAGATTGTATTATGGCTCCTTCCCTACCTGTGGGCTTAGGTCTGTGTGAATAGCATTGCTCTACTTGGTAGAATGCCCTTCACAACTCCAGTTACTGGGCCTTCGCCAGACTGATGTTAGTGGGTGTTTTTTGTCTACAGAATTTGAATCCACGATCGCAAAAAGGTGAAATAACCTAATTTACTGATATGGCATCTCTGAAACAATTTTACCTTCATCTTGTGGTTGGTAGAGGACCAGACCATGGAGAAAGACTGTTGCCAGAAGCTGGTATATGCATTCTTTCAATGATTTACATTAGACTTGACACATCCAGAGAAAAGCTTTCCAGAATAAAGTCTTCTGTTTTCACATATTCTCTACACATTCATAAAGGCCAGATTCTGCTATCTGTACTCATGCATGATTACAAACCAATGGTATTACCTGCAGAATAATGTACTATTTAGTGTGGATAAGGGTTTCATAATGGGACATATAATGATTCACAGTGGTTTCCCTAATGTATATTAACAATAATATCAATATAAGCATTGTGGCCTGACGCTTTAAGCAGTGGTCCATCAGGGTAATCTGCTGGCGGGCTGCGAGACAGTGTTTATATTGATCGTCCGCAGGCATGGCTGCCCGCAGCTCCCAGTGGCCGCCGTTTGCCGTACCCGACCAATGGGAGCTCCGGGAAGCGGCATGGGCTGGCCACTGCTTCCTGCAGCTCCCATTGGACAGGAACTGCGAACCATGGCCACTGGGAGCTGCGGGCAGCTGTTTATGCGGATGGTCAATGTAAACACTATCTCGCGGCCTGCTAGCAGAATACCCTGGTGGGCTGTGGGCCGCAGGTTACCCACCACTGCTTTAGAGAATAAGGAGCTCTCTGTTCCCCTCTGTTGTTGAACAGGGCAAAGAATGGCCCCAGAGCTGCTTCATTTGTGTAAGCTATTTACCTAGAACTAAGGAGGCATGTCCCAGGGGAAGAAGCTCTCTGTCCCCATCTATTGGTGTATAGGGAAAGTATGGCTGCAGAGAGAACTTCATTTGCATAATCTTTCTACCAGTAATTCCTCCAGTGACACTTTGGGAGCCACCAAACTGGCCACAAACTCAAAATGTATTGAGTAGTGGAACTGAACTGACAAAGAAGAGAGGGGAACTCTATCTTGTGTCATGGAGTGCATCCAAAATAGAAAGCACTTTGCTCAAGGGACTTATATGCTAGTGGTTCCCCTCTACTGAGGATCCTGTGCCATTGAGAGAACTTTTTGCTGAAGCCACAAAGTACAACACCAGAGCTACCATGGAAGAATCCAATGCCTGCAGATTGGATGCAAGATATCAGCCTTCATCATCTTAAATGGGACTTAGCACATGCTTACCTTCCACAGGCCTTCCGAGGGTAGCAAGGAGCACCGTAGTCAGGTGACTAAGCTTTTAGAAGTTTCAAATGGAATTATTTTTTATGCAAATAAGCTTTTTGAGAGAACCATGTATAAATTTAAACATGGGTTTTCGGTTGTTCAGCATATCATGACTATGGAGTTTGGGAGGAATATACAACTGAAGATGGGGAAAAAAGTACTGACATTATCAATTCATCTCAAAGGTCACGCAGTTATGAAGAACTACTGTGGTAATCCAAAAGGTAGAGCAATAGATTTCAATAGTAATTTAGTACGCTTCAATTCATGCTTGAAATGCCAAAGTTCATCCATTTGAACAGCAACATTTGTTTTCATTTGATTCCTTTTTCCTTTCACATTTGCTCTTTATGAGAGTACTATGTCACAAAGCAAAGAAGACTATCTATACTATTATCACGGTTACCTTCATAGTGCCCATACTGACCAATTTTGCTTTGACGGTTATCAAGAAACACTAATCCTAATGAACAAAACAAATTCTTCTTCACACCAACATTAGATCAGAGGAGAAAAATATATGGAATACATAATGGCGTGGTTGGTAGAAAGTTTATTTTGAAGGCTTTCAGATGGGCCTTCTGCTGGTCATGCATGGAGTAAATTTCACCCTTTAGGACAAATCTTGGAAATATTGAAGTCAGTAGGAACTTTGCCATAGATTTAAATGAGACTGAGATTTATCAGATATTATTACTGAAGAAAAAACCCATAGTTATAACTGAAGTTAGATAGTAAACAAAAATGTAGAAAGATTAGCACCATAGATAAAATTAATCAACAGCTACCAAACTTTAGAGCAAACTGCACTGGAAACTTAGTTCGGGCGCGAGGCATTTCACACAGTGTGGTCTTTCTGAAATCCTTTACTTGTAGCTATGAACATTTTCTGATGATATTTGGTTTTGTAAATCTGAACAGGCTGCAGTGGAAACATTACCCTGTGTGCTGTGATAGATATATAATCCAAAATTTTGACCTCTGATCCTGGTCCAAATATCTATGATAATGTGCACATCATTCCTTCTCTTCCCAGCTGGCTTCAACTCTAATTCTTTTTTGGCAAGGCTTCATAAACACAATGAGAGAAATCACTTGAAGAAACCAAGCACTATGGGTGTCATTTGGACCGTGAATTACACAAATGATTTGATGTGAAGTATTAACCACCAATATCCCTTCACAGATCAACTCTTCAGTTCTCTGCTTCCAGACTCTTCAGCCAGAAGACTTACTTTTTGTGTGCTTTGCTTTCATGGCTGCCACTTTATGTAGCTTGAGCTGTGCAACAGAAGTCTCTGCTGTTTCCCTTTTATTCTTCACAGCTACATTTTTATTTTTGGAATTGTTACTGAACATTTAAGAGATGACAAAGAAGACAGACACATTCCAACAACGGAACATCCCCTTCTTTTAAGATCTAACTTTAGCCATTGGGTTATCCATGTTCTTTAGGCTCAAAGCTGCACCTGGGTATCTGAGGGGGAAACTGTGTAAAGACCTCTTGATAACTGAGCTGCTAAATCCCTCAACAAGCAATTTCATCATCATCTCCAGGTATCCAGGCAGTCTTCCTTCAGCTGACACTTGTGTGGCAGATGGTGCAAATGGCCTGGCACATGTATGCTGAATCCATGTTGAAAAGTGACAGACTGCTAACATCTGTAGTACACCTCTACCTCGATATAACGCGACACGATATAACACAAATTTGGATATAATGCGGTAAAGCAGCGCTCTGGGGGAGGGGCGGGGCTGTGTGCTCCGGCGGATCAATGCAAATTCGATATAACCCGGTTTCACCTATAACGTGGTAAGATTTTTTGGCTCCCGAGGACACGTTATATTGGGGTTGAGGTGTATTGTGCTTTCTGGGAGAACTGCTGATGAGGAAGTCTGAAAATGACTGGAAATATTTGTGATTGAATTTTTCCTGGCTTCTTTGAGGGTGACTTGTGTCACCTTCTTACCTGGTGTTGTTTATTATTGTTACTACTACTATTTTTCTTTTCTGCATCTTACTAACTCTCCTTGACTCAGACTCTTTCACAGCAAATGTATTTTCATATGCATGATTTGTGCTGTGCTAACATTAATTAGTTAATCCTCAGTAGCTCTTTCAGATAATGATAATTACTGTACCAACTCCCATTTTTAGAAATAGGAAAACTGAGACACAAAGAAATTAAGGCCAACATTTTCAAAAGTGGCCACTAATTCTGGATATTTGCCACAGTTTCAGGGTAACTGCACCTGTGACCTGCTCAAACCATGCCCTCTTAGGTCTCTAACAATCACTCTCACTGAACAGGGACCCATGTTCCACTCTCTCCTGACCAGGGCTTTAGACTTGCAGCCTCCTGGTATGCAGAGAGATTCTCCCCAGCAGATCTGATCAAAAGTCTAGGCTCCATGCGTTGCTGTCTCTCCAAGGGCTATGACTGACATACTCCAGTGGTTACAAGTCATCACCGGTCCTAGCAAGCACTACCTAGGACTGCTGTGAGCGATATCTAAGCCTCTGTGTTCTGTAGAGTGGCCACCGATGCATCCCCAGAATACTAGACATTGCAGTACTTCCAGAGCGGTGTGACCCCGCACCATGTATGTGAGGTCACGCCAGATGGGGCGGAGCAGCACACTCTTCAAAACGGCCTCCTTTCCAAAAACAGGACAGTATGACTTAAAACCAGACAAATGTCCTGCCTTGTGGTCTGGATCCCCTGGGGTTTGTCAGACTTCTAGAGCTGCAGCGCTGGTTCCTCCCTTTGCTGCTCTGGCATATTTCCTGGGTACTGACTTCATCTGCTACCTGATCAGTCTCCTTCCTTAGCCCCAGGACCAGCAGTGACACCCCACAAGATACTCCAGTTAATTAAACACACCCCTTTCCCTTAACTCCATCCAAAAAGTGTGAAGGTCCTAGTTTACAGTTTAACTCTCTCAGGGCATAAAGTAGTTGTCAAGCAGTCAGCACACACACACACACACACTTTGCACAATCCAAAACCTTTATACTCTTTTATTCGTACTCATGTCAAGAACAGGGGAGCACGGATTCTACAAAAGAACAAACATCTGAAACCGCAATGTTCCACACTTTCTAGCTCACACTTCCCTTGTGAGCCCTTGGGAAACATCGCGGTCCAGGAAAGCAGAGAAAGCGTTCCCTCCTCATACAGGCTGTGGTATGCTAGCTGGTCTCCCTCACCCAGCTTCTGTGACCTTCTGCTCTCCTGCCCCATCCTATCTCTTCCTCTCTGGCCACCGGTTCCTCTGTTTCTTTATTTGAAGCCCCTCCTGGTCAGCTGGCCTGTTTTATTCTACTGCTGGTATGTTTCCACTGTCAAGTACCATTGTTAACCTTAAGTATTTCCCTTTTGTATCTGTCTGGTGTGTACATGCTACAGGACCTGTCAGCAACAGTGAACCTACATACAGATAGGCATTTGTAATATAGCAGTTTTTCATCATATGACTTCACAAATCTGGCAAGTCAAAGTCCTACCAACCCTTTAGCAGGGTTTGGATAAAAGGTTGTGTCCATTTGCTCAATCAAAATGAAGGCACCTCTGGCAGGTTAAACTCAGTCTTTTATACCAAAAAGTCTTTCTTTGTCCTTGGGCCTCCGGTACATATCTAAACCAATACACGAAAACAATCCCATGCGATGGTACTTCTCTGGAGTAGCCTACAGAGACTGCAGTAATGACCCCCATTGTGTTTAGTTCCTGGAGGAGCTTTGGTAACCCTTGCTCATGGAGTAGAATACAATCCCTAGTGCACAATGATCCATATAACATTCATAAAGTTAATATAATAGTCCCGGAAAATACTGCATGTGATTGTAAAATCTGTCATGGCTTCTGTTTGTAAATGCCCAGCTTGTACACTGGATGAAATCCATTGGTTTTCTATTGCCATTGACTTCAATTGGGTCAGGATTTCACCTCTTGGGCTTAATTTTTGGAAAGTACTGAGGTCTGCACCTACTGAAGTTATAGGTATTTGGCTTTTTTTAAAATCAGACCTATGGGTCTAAAATCTGGCATCTAAAAACCAAGGAACTCAAAATTAAGTCCCAATTTTCTAAAATAGGTGCACTCCCAAATTGCACAGCATATTGTCCCAGCATATGCATAGGCTGTGGATTTGTGTGCAAGTACTCACCATACCCTGAGTTAGATTTAAAATTCCTTTGAGTGTCTTTTTATTTTCTATTTTATTCCCTCACAAGACTTTCTGAGGGAGGAGAGCAGAGTACTTCTTTCTATAAAACGAACCCCCAAAAGCCCATTCATGCATATGAATAGCAGTACATGAACTCCATGAACTGTTTCAACTGCTTCAATACTACTTCACAATGTGCTTCTGGTGTTGACCCATATACACCTCATATGTAAGTAATAAAGTGCCAGTATTCTAATGGAAAATTAGGAGGAGTACATTTGCAGCTGGAACTCTACTCCGGCCTCCATGTACTCTTACTTGCACCTGCTTTTGCAGTCACAAACACCTGCTAACAATTCTAGCACCTGTGGGCATAAACAGTTTTTAAATGCTTAGAGGGCCAAATATACCACACCTTTCTGAAAGGGGTAAATTATCAACCATTAGCCTCCATTTCTGCATGTGCAAAGCTGCGTGCACACAAAGATACAAGTGTGTTATGGTTTGACATCTGACAAAAATGATATTACATTTCATAAGGCTTCCAATTCTGGCTTGTAGAAGGATTATGGCTAAAACCACCTACTGAATTTTGAGACTGGACTTATTAGGACTTATCACCAACTCTATCACTCTCAGAAGTAGTCCCTTGGCTCACATGTTCATTTAAGCTGTACTGGAGATCCATAACCACTGGCTACCAGCTTTATATTACTAGTCATTTCACAGTAAGGAATGGCACATATACGCTATATACACCATAATACGCCTAATAAATCTTGATGTATGACAGTCCAATAAAGATGCCAAAAATGCCCTGCCAACTTTTTTCAAGTCTCTGACCAGACACTTTATTTATAAGAAGTGATAGTATTCATTAAAATAAATGTTTAACAACCAGTGATTAGCAGAGTGGCCATATTTTAAATGTTTAATTTGCTACCAATATAGTTTTGCATTAGCGAGCTTGGAAAACAATTACAAATTACACAATTCAATTTTCCAAATGGACTATTTTGTAACTAGGCAGAAAGACTGCTTAAATTACTTTTGCTGTTTCAAGGGAAAATTAATATGACCGGATTAAAACTCAGATCCCCTTGAGGAATCAGTATATTCCTGTCAGCATTATGCAATTAGTTGGTATAGTATTGGAATATTAAGACTGTTTCTGATATGTTGCAAAGTCAAAAGACATTTAGAGAAACAAGAATTTAACTTCCAACATTCCCCCCCTCTTTTTTTTTTTTTGCATATGATAACTTGTAGATGATTTATTTATGTTTACCAATGAAAACAAGACAGCTACCTAAAAGGCAATTTTCTGCCCAGCTTTTGTAGTCTGTATCCTAATTATTTTTCCTCCCTTGTGGGACTGCATGAATTAAGTGGCCATTTTGCTTTGTGTATACAAATTTGGAGCCCACTTCTTAAGCTTCAAATGACTTTGTTCTCACACCTATCTATAGCCTTGCCCTGCATAAATCACATCCGTAGAACCCTTTAACCTTTAATATGTTGTAAAACTAATAGAAGATTCCAAAGTTAAACTGATACTATTTATAGGCCAATATTTTACAAAGTTACTTATTTCAAAATGATTTGTTGTTCTTTTACCTAAACGAGGCATTGATTTTTATCTATTAAGTACAGGACTCTTCCATGGAACCTGGATTGGTAACGGAACAATTGAACCCTCCCCTATGCACTCAAAAAAGGGATAGCTAAAATCTGGCCCTAGGTAATTAGTAGAGAGCTTATACGGCATAAATTAACATCTACTGAAATTATTATGCCTTGCCCATCACCATGGGCACATACAAACACCTACATATGAACAAAGTCCACATATCATTAATCTTTAGAATCTTAAACCCAAAGACAAACCTGTTTTTCCTACCTTTAATGATCCTCTGCTGTAGGTATTTTAAGCCATGTGCAAGGCTGGCAAACTCTCAGTCCTGTCCTCAAAATTTGTGCCCACAACTGAGTCTATCTTCAGCAGCTGACAAACAGGGATTCTCAGAAGCCAGCAAGATGAGTGAGTAACCGCCAGGAGTGAAATGCCAAGGATGAGGGTGGATTTGGGGCCCAGATCCACAAAGTTACCTAAGCATCTGTGGGAACATCTACACTGCAACTGGGAGCATGCTTCCCAGCTTGGATAGACAGACACCCGCTAGCTCTGTTCGAGCTCACATGCTAAAAATAGCAGCATAGGTGGGGATAGCACAGGCAGCAGCTCAGGCTAGCTGACAAGTACAAACCCACCCAGACCCCCTGGATACATATTTGGGTGACTAGCCCAAGTCCTGTCCATGTGCTATCCCTGTCTACTGCTATTTTATTCCACTTGCTCAAGCAGAGCTAGTGAGTCTGTCTACTGGAGCTGAGAAGCAGGTTCCGAGCTACAGTGTAGACATGTCCTGATTGACAGGCCAGAAGGAGGTGCCTATCTCTGCTTGGGATTTTCATCCATGAACCTTCTCCAGGTCAGCCCTTTCTCATGAAAAACCATAGAGATGCCACCTGACTCCAATAGCGAATAGTCCAGTGGATTGAGAACTCACCCAGGGTGTTGGAGACCCAGTTCAAATCCCTGCTGTGCCTGATTTGGAGCAGGGACTTTAATCCATGTCTCCCACTGTCCTGGAGAGTTTCCCCAACCATCATGCTAGAGGTTGCTCTGGGGCGGGTCTCTCTTACTCTTTTCTGTTGAAGCTTTCCCACTTTGTAAAAATAAATATTCATTAGGCCCTGGAGGGAGGGGGAGAAAGAGAGAGATTGACTCTATAGCTGGACAGTCAGGTTCAAGTCCCTGCTCCAATGAAAATTTAATTTATACAATGTGGAACAGCTTCAAAAGGAGAGACTGAGAATGACCCATGTCTGGGCATCCTCATGGGAGACCTGGGCTTTAGTCCCTACACCAAGTTAGGAAGGATGGAATCTGAGTCACCTACACTAACCACTGGGCTATTGGATATTCTGCAGGACATGTATGCTTACAGCAGTCCCCCAAATTCCCCATCTGTTTGCTCCTGTCTTTTGAGCAAAATAGCGTGCTTTGAGAATGCCTACCAGATTGGGCACCACAGGCAAGGCAGGCAGGAGAATACCTAGCTTGGGAATCCCACCAAGCTTTGGGCATGGGCTAGGGCTTCAAGCAGCTCATTAGCTGCAGAGCGGCATCAGGTCTTTGTGTGTGCCATCAGTGGAAATTTAAGCACCTATGGGGAGTAAGGCATCTACAAGATTAGGTGGCACCTGAGCAGTGGTTTGATGAATGTCCGTGGAGCCTACATGTTGGACTTTGGCATCTAAAGAGGCAGTTAGGTGCCTAAATGCCTTTGTGAATCTAGCCCCAAATCACTAGGCATAATGAGCAGGGCTATACATGAAAACAATAATCTATAACTGAATTTCCCTTTCTTTGTGCGGTCAGTGAAAGACTTAACATTTAGGGGACTGGATGGAGGAGGGGTCAGAGGTGGGTTTTTTTTTTTTTTAAAGAAGAAGAAGAAATGTAAAGAGCCTTTTACAAGTAATTTGAAAATGCTGTGAAGATTTTAGGTTTTTCAGGATTTTCCATAAGCCATAGCCTCACACTACATCAGGGATCGGCAATCTTTCAGAAGTGGTGTGCCGAGTCTTCATTTATTTGCTCTAATTTAAGGTTTCACATGCCAGTAATACATTTTAACGTTTTTAGAAGGTCTCTTTCTGTAAGTCTATAATATATATAATGAAACTATTGTTGTATGTAAAGTAAATAAGGTTTTTAAAATGTGTAAGAAGCTTAATTTAAAATTAAATTAAAATGCAGACCCCCTGGACCGGCGGCCAGGATCCGGGCAGTGTGAGTGCCACTGAAAATCAGCTCGCATGCCGCCTTCGGCACGCGTGCCATAGGTTGCCTACCCCTGCACTACATGTTTTTCCTTGATCTTGGGGGAACATCATTAATTTTAAAACATCTAGTTCCCCTCCTCCCTCATTCCTATTTTTCAGGATATTCTTTAAATAAAATAAACATACGTATGTTTAAAGGCCTGATTCAGATAAATTAGGTGTGCATAATCTCTCTGATTGCATATGTAAATGCTCCTAGCTATTTGGTTGTGCACTTGCACTGATTGGGGAAGTCAGTCTTGAAGTTGAAATTCATGCTGGCTTCTGTACTGTCAGTCTGAAATTAATCACAAGTTACGTCAATAAGTCATATACTCTCCATTTATTTGTATTTGATTTACCAGCATATTTTTCACATTTAGGAAGGGGCCTGATACATACTTGAAATAAAGGTCCAAATCTGTGTTGCATCAGAGACACAGCACAGAAGATACAGGCCACAGAGAGTCGGAGGAAAGGCGGCTTTACACCACCAAATTTGCAAGGCAGCCGAAACAGCATTCAGCATAAGTGAGAGCATCCTCCAGGCTGCCTATGGGCTCACTGCATCTCAGTATCTCCATAGTGCCAAGCACTATGGCTAGGCCTCCTTCCACCATCAACCCAATCCCTGCCTTGCATCTTATCCTGGAGCTTGTGGGGGTGAGACACTATAAGGGAGCTTATGTCATCCCTATTCTACTTCTACATCAGAGGATCTCACCCAGCCCCTTTCAGTTCCTTTACAGCCCCACACAACACTGGAGTGGCATATAGGTGGCAGAGTTGATCCCAGAATTCCAATCTGGGTTAAGCCTGGGTGAACCATTCAGAAAAGCAAAGCAAACTCATCTGAACTGATTGTATACAGCAAAATACAGATATCATGGGTCCGTGATCAGCAGTCTCAGATACCTCAATGTGATGACACCATTCTAGAGCCCACAGACCAAAACCCTAAGTGGTGACATAGTAAAGCAACCCACCAAGCAGAACTCAAAAGAGTTCTCAGGCCACAGAAATTGAGAGTCTGTCCCCAGATCCAGGACTATTGGTATAACAATGCCTTGAAAGCAGATGCTTAAGAAAGAGCCCTGTCCTATCGCAATAAATTAAAAGTAACACCTGCAGTTAAATCTATCATTAAAAATATATATATAAGAAGAAAAGATTTAACACTTCAGTGAAGAAGCAGGTGCTACAGAAACACTGGCTGTTTTCACCATTTTTCCTCCCCCTACCCCGAATAGTTTTTGTGATGGTGTAAAACTTTTCTTGTAGAATGATATATAAGGTGAGCAGAGGCTCCTGCTGTTACTAGATTTGATGCTGCCTTCCCCAGCATTTGGGAGCCATTTTTCAGGTCCCAAGAGGGAGGTTAATAACCAAAATTCTTAAACATTATTAATGCAAAAGTGGAGTTTCCTCCTACAGTATCATTTGTCCAGCTGGACCTCATTCCCCTGGATTCATTAGCACAATCTCTCGTTGCAGTGACACCAGGCATGGTAAAGGGGTGGGGCTGCTTTCTCATTTGTTGTAGCAATGCTGCCTTTGTCATAGCTATTTAAAAGCAACCTTCTTTCCCAGGGGTATTTAATGAGAATATTAACAGAAAAGAACACAAAGCTATTACCATACACTTAGACCCATTCTTGCTGACCAGTGTGATTATATATCAATAAAGGCAGAGTGCCACGATTCCATGTTGGTCTCATACATCAAAGCAACAGAGCATAAAGATGATGCCTTAGTACAATACATCACCGAAGCCACATTACTCTAATGATATACATAGTGAAAAACTGACCAGAGGGAATATTAGCTGAAATCTCTGCCACATAAAATTGGTTTTGAATTATTAGCCATGCTGTTCCTAGAACCAGCTCATGATTCAAATAAAGCAATAATGATGATATGGCGATTTTTCTCTTCACTTTATTAGATTTAGTTAATATTACTATTATTAATTGTTATTATTATTATTATTAGACACATTTAGTTAGATTACATCCCAGATTGGAATTTCACACATCTACAAAGTAGCCCTCAGGCCCTGACTCATCTAGACAGACAATGCCGCCACTCTTCTTGGTAACTATGACATCAAAGCGTGTAACATCAGAAAGTCTAAACTCCGTTTCTGAGCAATCACCTTCACAATTTGCATTCACAATATGGATATATGCCCAACACCTAAGTGAGCAGATGCAGGGGAAAAAAAGTTTTTCATGACACATGAGGGTGGGTGGGAGAGGCAGGTTTGAGTGTAGCTGACAATTTGGCCCACAAAGTCCTCCAAACTTTAGGTACTACTTTTTGTGGCTATGACAGCCTTTGTTCTGATGCCATAGACTACAAGAGAGGCAGTTCTACAAAACTTTCAGAAATTTCCTATAAAATATACTCTTATGGTAGAAGTAGCAATTGAATGCATGTTACTCAATACTCCTATCAATAATTTGAAAACCTCAGTAGAAAGAATTAAAGGTAGATCTCACAACCAGCCAAATCCAGATGACCATTCAAGCTACACTGTGGATTAGACCAGTGGTTCTCAAACTAGGGCTGCCGCTTGTTCAGGGAAAGCCCTGGCAGGCCGGGCCGGTTTGTTTACCTGCCGTGTCCGCAGGTTCGGCTGACTGCGGCTCCCACTGGCCACAGTTCACCGCTCCAGGCCAATGGGGGCTGCAGGAAGCGGCGTGAGCCGAGGGACGTGCTGGCCGCCCTTCCTGCAGCCCCCATTTTGAGAACCCTAGTTTGAGAACCACCTGGATTAGACAATCTCGTTTGCTTGGATGGACACTAGCACAGAATTCGGCTCCGATAGACATTGATTATGGTCACACCTGACTGAGGAGTTCCTATGTATTGCAGAGTATCTGGATGAGGAAGAGCTGGTGGAAAATTTTCAGATTTCTGGTGAAAACAGTAAAAAAAAAAAAATTGTGAAAATTTTCACAAACAGGAAAAAAATCTAGCTGGGTCAATCAAAACATTTTCTTTTAGTAATTTTGAGAAGTTTCATTTTGATTTCAATTTATTAATTATTATTATATTAGAGCTCGCATCAATTTCAAAAGAAAAGTCATTTCAACCTGGAAAACTGGAACTTTGTGTTTCAAAAATGTCAAAACAAAACATCGACAATTCTGATACTTCTTTCCTCCAATTTTGTTGTTTTGTGTTGAAAAATTTGTCTAAACTGACCCTTTCCCACAAACAGTTAAATAAAATGGTATTTTTCAACAAAAAGATTTGTCAGAAAATTCCCGACCAGGCCTAGTAAACAGGACTTGTGGACATTTTGTAAATGAATAAGTTATGCTACAGCTGGAAAACACCCTGTCTCCATTTCAAATTTCTCTCCCAATGAAAAATGTGGATTCTGTTATGCCACAGACTCTGTTACCACAGCAAAGGGGAAATACTATCCAGGCAAATGATAGCTCATCCTGGTGCATAATTAAATTTAAACAATATTGTCTGATAAGCATTGCTTATTTTTCATTTTTGGGTGTGCACAGAAGAATGATAAACATGGAGAAGCAGTAAATTATAATGATGACACTGACTGTTTGGTGAGGGATGTGGAGAGAATACGCTTCCAGATTCACTGTTGGAATAGTGAATGAAATCATAAATTAAAATAACATTTACTCTAGACTACAAATGATTTCTGATGAAAATGTACATACTGCAGCAGAAATATTCTGGATATAGATAATTATTATTGTGACTAATTTGCACTGTAGTAGTCCATTTAGGGCCCTGCTCCAAATCAGAATCTTGTCATACAAGGCACTGTACAAACTTATAGTTAGAGACAGACCCTGTGCCAGACAGTTTACATCTAAACAGTCGGGGCAAACTGGCTTCTTGTGAACACACTTCTACTGGGCATGAGGACATCCACTCCCAGGCTTGTTGACCAACATGTTTACAATGTCGAGCTCCACTGGCCACATGCATGGCTCACCTACAAATTCTTGTCCATTGTGGTCCCACATATGGAGACATCCTGGAATACTACTCCATTTTGTACAGGAAATTGCAGAATACCTTACATGGATTCTTTGTGACTTCGCTTCCCATGTATTTAGACATTTGAGTCTTATATATGTGGAACTTGGGGCAGCTCTGGTTAACGGGCTCTGAAGTTTGAAAAGTTTTGGTTGGAATAACATGGATTTCCCATGGCAGAATCTCATTGGGAAAGCATGGCTTGTGCACTGTAGGTTTGCTTAAATTCTCATGGATTTACCAGAACCAGTACCAGAAGAGGGACCAGTACCAGAGCAGCCTGTCACAGGATGAGCTGGCCCATTAAGAGGGTTGAGGTCTCAGCTGAACCTGTATCAGATTTGGTCTGGTGGTGGTCTCCCCACGTAGAAGCTGTGAGTGAAGTCACCTGACAAAGCATCAGGTGACTAGGAATTGGGCTTTCTGGGGGAATAAAAGGACAGTCCTGGCCAACTGTCTGCTTGGCCTGTGGATGAGTGTCAACTGACTGGAATATACCATTTAGCTTGACACATTTGGGCTTGAACTCAAAATGCAGCATGAGCAACCATACCAAAATGTTTGTGAATACCCAGAAAGAGCAAGAACAGTTTCCAAAAATCTTGAATGGGAAGTGCATGTACATAGAGGTTTGAAAGGATGGCGCCTGATCTAGGAATGCGGGTCAAACTCAAACCTAGACAGATTTCAAGTGTATTCAGTGTCTGAGTCAAATCTTTCACACAACTCCAAAAAATATCATAATATGTAGTTCTAGATAGAACTAATGTAGCTTTCAGAAGTATATGTTGCACATGCATTTTTTAATTTTAAAATTACATGAAGATGTTTTATTTCCTTAGAAACTTTTCATGTTTTGGGGGGGAAATGTTGAGCTTGGGGTGGAAATGTTGAGATTGGGGCATGCTTTTGGGTTGTTTTTTTTTTTTTAAAACAAAACATTTCTAAACAACCCAAAATATTTTCCATGACCATTTTTTAGATGTTCTTTTTACTCTTACTTTTACTCTTTTTTTTTTTAA
This sequence comes from Chrysemys picta bellii, assembly GCF_011386835.1. NCBI lineage: Eukaryota > Metazoa > Chordata > Testudines > Emydidae > Chrysemys > Chrysemys picta. Next base: position 41,974,463 of record NC_088803.1, on the reverse strand, counting down.
AACAAAAACTTTCAACCATGTCTAGTGTTTATTTTGTGCCAGCAACTATTTCTGGGTTGAAGTTTACTGATTAAGGGTGAGATTTTCATAAGTACCCTGAACTGGTTGAATTCTGCTCCTATTGAAATCAGTGGGAGTTTTACCATTTAAGTGATTGGGAGCAAAATTTGGCCTATACTGAGAGCTATTGTAAATGCCAAACTAGCTGTCTGAGCTCCCAATTACATCCATAATCAGTTACTTGATATTAGGCCATATCTTGCAACTTGATTTATGTGGCTGGATCCCTATGCCTTCATGGAATCCCTCTGAAGTTAGTGGTAGCCCTGTGGTATAGTGGTCCACTTGTGCAGATCCAGTTGCAGGAATTGACGTCTGGATTGCGTATGTAATAAACTTGCAAATGCAAAAATGGATATCCTCTTAAAGAAGAGAAGAAAATTTGGCCTTAAGCATTTTGGTTCCTCTTGGATCTCAAATCCAGTCTTAAATTCAAAATCTTCCAGGTAATGGTGCATATATGGCTAATGCTCTGCGTTAATATTATAAGAGATTAAATTTGCATCAGTAATTGTCAGAACTGCACCATCATAGAGGTTACATATTCCACACGGAGCTGAAATGTATCTACTCTAAAAATATATACTGTGTAATCCCCACACAGATCAAATGGAAAAATTATTATTCACTTTTCATTGCTTTTGCAAATTGCTTAATATAAATTTGAATGAACGCCTTTTTCTGGGCATGACGTACTACAAATAGCCCTGGGGTTTTATGACCAATCCCTTATAAATTATATTGAGCATAGATACAGATGGAGACAAGTAGGAGAGAATTCAGATCCAGTATTCCCTCATGATTTCCTCCTATATGTCTCACAAACCGGATAAGAGAGGATCAGCCTCAGAAGCTCATCTGCAGTCTCAGGCACTTCGAAGGTTATGCAAATAATTCCTAATTTTCAAACGTCTTAAGCTTTTACCAACAAAGATTATAAATTAAAGCATATTATTTTCAACTCCATGCCCAAGGGAATTACTCATGTAAATTCTCAGATGAACTGAGATGAGCAGAGGTCTCTAGAGAGAAGTGATTAGAAAAATTAAGGAAGTTCATTGGTCTGAAAAGCATCTAACGAGGGCTTTCATATTAACACGGAACAAAATTCGCTAACTTCAGCAGAGTTCGACTAAGGATGAATGTGGTCCTTTATGTTTCCAAGAGTTTGCACAAATAATCCCTGCCAATATAGACCATTACAAGTTCAATTGAAACTCGTGTCTAAAAAAACCTGGTGGTAGGGCCCTTAAAGTCATGGTTATGGCAATTATGATTTAGACTCCCCTTTCCAGGCAAGCACTCTGGGCCTGATTCTTGTTTACATTAAGGCCATTTTATACTCATTTAGCAGTGCAAATGGGTCTTAAAGTACAGTAGGTATAAATATTAATTTACTCCCACTTACATCTTTGACAGTGCAAAGAGACCTTTAAGTGGCCTTAGTGTAAGTGAGACTTGGGCCCTATCTTTTTATATGTCTGAACTGTATTTAGGTCACTATTCTTACCATGCTAATAATAAACTCTGGCGTTGATTCATAAAGGTACCTATCACATGTTTTCAATGTTGAAAAAGAGGGGACACACTCTTTGTGAAAAAACTTCCATGAATTTTTTTCCAACTTTTCAACTAGCTTTAAGGCTCATAAGTGCAACTTAGGGCTGGTCCACACTAACCCCCCACTTTGAACTAAGATACGTAACTTCAGCTACGTTATTCACGTAGCTGAAGTCGAAGTATCTTAGTTGGAACTTTCCGCGGGTCCACACGCGGCAGGCAGGCTCCCCCGTCGACTCCGTGTACTCCTCTCACAGAGCAGGAGTACCGGTGTCGACGGCGAGCACTTCCGGGATCGATTTATCGCGTCTAGACAAGACGCGATAAATCGATCCCAGAAGATCGACTGCTTACCGCCGGACCCGGAGGTAAGTATAGATGTACCCAGAGTTAGGACAGACACAAAAGTGAGCCCAGGATTTTGAGTATCTTGATTATTTACAGTTATATTCATAGTAGATGAGTTGTCAAACTACACACGTTATAAAATCTTTAAATTTCACTGGAGAGCTTGTCTTTGAAGTAGCAGCAAAACTAAGCATTTTTGGCCTCTAAACATCTGTGGGAGCAGTGTAGAATTATGAACTCAATGGAAATTGGGATAAGTTTACATATGGCCAAATCTTACCTTGTGATAGCACCTAAAATAGGCAGCACGCTCATCTGAAAACTTCTCCAGTCGTTTTGGCCCTTTGCTTGAAGCTTTCTTGAATACTAACCAGCATCTCTGATAAATCTGGAAGCACAAAAGAGTAAACTTGGCATCTCCAATGACTTGAATATCACTGACATTTGCATAAAATGTTTTCTTTTTGATGCTTTTGGACGTAAATTATTTACAAGTCACAAACTAGTTGTTGCTTACAGTAAAAATAAAACATTCTATCCACCATGGATCTAAGATAGACTTGCTTAAATCAGAAGAAAGAAAATTAGGGTTTTGAAGACAGATCCAGGGGGAAAAAATCATCACTGGCCTGATTTCAGAATACAATGGCATGAAGAAAAAGTTTCAGAACAAAATACTTGTCTGATCATTTCCTTTAATGCTAGCCACTAGAGGGAAAAGGATGCAAATCATGGACTTGCTAATGCAAGGTAATTTCAGTTCCCAGGGGATCAATACTATAGAGAGAATAGTTGAATGATTTTTATTTAGACATACTGTATTATTGTAATGGGAGTAATTAAAATAGACATAGGATTCAGTCTTGCTACATGCACTTCAGATAGCAACTTTGTAAAATCTTGATCAGAGCAGACAGGCAGGTACGGAGCTTTCCGTAACGAAGACAGGAAACGACGCTCTGTGTTTCTGAAGGGATTGGAAAAGTTACTGGACAACACAAAGGCAAAATCAATTAATTATCCTGGAATCTAGAACCGAAGGTTGGTCCCAGTGAAGTCAATGGGAATTTTACCAGTATTTAGCCATTAATCATTCCCATATGTTCATTGTATTCACCTGAACTTATTTATTTTTGAGCTCTTCTTCTGCTTAACAGAACACCAGGGAAGTTGAAGGAGTATTTCATTAGCCCCCATAAATCCAGCCTTGACCCACCTGTCTCTCCAACTACTGCTCTAATCCCCTTAATCTGTTCACCTCTAAATTCAATTGTGCCACTTACTGATTATCATTAATTGTACTATGGTAGCATCTGGAAGCCAACCAAAATTGCCACACTTTCAGAAATGTGTGGCTAAATTGGAAAGAATCCATACAATGGCAACAAAAGGGATAAAAGGTTTAGAAAACTTGACGTATGAGGAAAGGTTAAAAAACTGGGCATGTTTAGTTTTGAGAAAAGATGACTGAGCAGGGGACCTGATGAAGAGTTTTCAAATATGTTAAGCAACTAAATATCAAAGCTCTAAAATTGTGACCCCCCCGCCCCAAATGCATTCACAAGAAAATTTCTAATTGTATGATTCACAAACAAAACTGGACTTTGAATGAAAAAACATGTTCAAAGAAGACAAGGAATGTTGACATTAAAGAATCATCATGTTTTCCATAACTCCCTCTACCCTTTCTAGTAGATTAAATGTAGCACAGAATAACATATATTTACTCATAACACAAACAGAAAATAAAGAATTATTAATGATAATATTAAGATAATATTGATAGCTGTATTTTTAATGATTTGTAATTATGTATAGATGAATTAACACTTAAGCCATGGTTTTGGTCGGCATATGAGTGGTTTTGGCAATTCTTTTACATAGAATTGCTAATCTACTTAAAATGTTATTGCTGACAGAAGATAACATGTTGTGTTGGAAGATGTAAGTAAAAAGAGTCACAAACAGGAAATGATAAATAAATAAATTAAAAACACACACACACTTTTTCTAGGAAGACCCAGGGCACAGTGACATAAAAGGTTAGTTAAACTCTGGAATAGGCTTCCAAGGGAGGTTGTGGAATCTCCATCATTGGTGGTTTTTAAAAACAGGTTGGACAAACCCACCAGGGATAGTCTAGGTTTACTTGGTCCTGCCTCAGCGCAGGCGGCCTGACCTGATGACCCTTTGAGGTCCCTTCCAACCCCACATTTCTAGGATTCTAAACTATTGCAGCCCCATTGTGCAAGGCACTGTACAAACACAGACTACTAAATAGTCCCTGCCCCAGAGAGTTTATTATCTAAATTTTAGAGTCAAGGTGGCAAATGGTAAGGAAGGGGGATATAACACAAGCAAAGTGAAAAATGTGGTGGGCTGAGAGCATCATGTTAGCGTCATGGGTCTTCTATTTACTTCAGGGGAGTGTTCTGTAAGAATGGGGATTGGCTAAATGGAAAGACATGGGAAGGGAGAGGGAGAAAGAACAGGGAAGAGAGAAGGAAGAAAGGAAGTAGGTATGAGAGGAAGAATTGTCTAGTGGTTAGGGCACTAATCTAGGATTTGGGAGAGCCAGATTCAACTCCCTGCTCTGCCACCGACTGTCTGGCATTGGGCAAGTCACTTAGGAAACTAAGGCACTGACATTCTATCTGTAAAATGGGAACAACAGCACTTCCCTACCTCAGATGGGTGTGATGAGGATAACTGTATTTAAGATTATTGTAAGGTGCTCAGATATAGGAGCCATGTAAGTGCCTTAAACAGAAAGAAAGTGGAGTGAGGTGCCGGCTTTGGGGTGGGAAAGTAGTTCTGGTTCCTTACAACTGTTGCTTCCCATACAAGTGCATTCTCAACCCCCTTCAGTCTGAGGGCTGTTCTAAACTTAACACTTCAATCGAGCTAGCTATGGTGCTCAGGAGTATCTACACTACAGCGCTATAGAAGCACCATTGTAGTGCAGTAGCTGTGCCAATGTAGCATCTGTAGTATAGACAGCCTGATTCATCCTTGTCCACTACCAAAATCCTCTCAGAGGTCTTTAGTTACTCCATTATAGCCAGACCCCAGGATCTCTATCCTTTCCTCTCACTCTTTGAACCCTCTGTTGCTTCCAAGAAGGTGGGCGACACCTGTTTTGACTTCTTCTTCTTCCTTGACTTCCATGACTCCATCCTCTTCTTGTTTTCCTCCAACCTCGGATTTCTCCTTCAGTATCTCTTTATGTGAGTATCTTCCTTCTCCTCAGTCACTGTGCATGAGGGCTTACAGAGGCCCCACCTTCTCTTCTTTACATACAATCTCTCTCATCCATTCACATAGCTTGAACTACCATCCTTATGCTGATTACTTTCAGATCTATTTTTCCCATCCAATCCTGAACCTCAGTCTCTCTCTCTCTAAAATCTCCCTGTGGGTGTCTGGTGCAGAGGCTCAACATGAAATTTTCCTAAGGCGGAGGCCATTGGCAAGACCGGAGCCATCCAGGACTTCTTGTCCCCACCTTCACCAGAGAGACCAGGACTACCTGGACCTCTTCCCCACTCCTGCACTTTCCTTCTGAGATCTCTCTATTCCCCACTCTGTCACTATTAACCTCCTTCCTGTCTTTCAGACCTGGTATCATCTTGGATGCCATCTTCAAGCCTTGTTCCCCTCCCCATCCCCACATACATATTCAGGCTGTATCTAAATCTTCCTCCACACAATTTGTAACATCTATCCTAGTTTCTCTCCAGACAGCTCAAAACTCCTGTCCACACCAATAACATCTCCTGTCTTGATTACTGTAACCCCCTCCTCACTAGCCTCCTACCACCTACCTTACCCCTGCATACCTTGCACAAACAAAGTGGCAGTTTTGGGTGCACAACCAATGCATGATCAGCATTTAAGAGGAAGAAAGGAGGAGTTAAATTGTAATGAATTTAATAGTGTCCATCACTTAAAAACACAGAGCAATGCCAGCAACTGCAGCATTCTTGAGGTGAAATTGTTTTCAGCAGCTAGGCAAACACAAGCAGAGTTACAGACTTAGAGAATCCAGAAGCTGGATGAACAATTTCTGCCTTATTAAAATAACCTTTATACTTAATCTAATGGCGAAGTGTGATGATTTGAATCTGGAAAGTTAACAGACAGAAGGGAAATGTATTTATTTGTTGAGTGTAACAGCTGGGAAGGTATTCATTTTTAAATCAGTAATAATAATCATTTTTATACATTTATAAATCCTGATTTGAGTCTGATGCTCTGTACTTGACATCATGTATGTATATTTGTATACAGAATACCATTGGTATGCATGGCACTTTACAGACAACAACCTTTTACTATTTATAAATATAATCATTGGGTTTATCTAGTGCAGTATTCTACCTCCAGCATGGACAACAACTAGTCCTTCAAAAGGTACAGAGCAGGACATTGTTCCTGCTCCTTTGTCTGGTTCTCCCTGGGGGAGGATTACCCTGGGGCAGGCACTGCGAAGGACAGCTATAAGACTGCCTTCTAAGGATACTCCTGTACACCCCAGCATAAGGGGAGTGGGAACAGGAGCAGGAAGGTGTGCTGGGGGCTGGACTGTAGCAAAGCCCAGAGATTCTGGACAACTCTGCAGCCTATAGGCTACTTTATCTGAGAGGCCCTCAGGGCTGTCTACCAGAGACCACTGCAACTTAGGGCCAGGAGGGTGTAAAAGACGTTTAATCACACCTTAGTCCATCCTCCCCCTAGGCTGCAAGTCCTGCACGTCATCTTTTAAAAATGCAGCACAATTTCACTCCAGGTGTCCTTGTCTGGTCTGCTTCCTGGCACTGTCTGTGCTCTCTGAGGTGCATTATCTGATGAGATGGGGAGGATGCCTTTCTCAAATACGTCCCACCAGTGGAGACATGATGCCACATTACATGGATCATTGATCTGCTGTGCGTCAGAGCAGATTTTCCTCTCATCATGTGACCCAATACAATGGGCACATAGCTCTTGATTTTGTGTTTCTCTCATTCTGCCACTGGGAGTTAGGGACACATATTTAGAGAATAGTGTATTTGATTATGGAAACTCCCCAACTATTCTAGAGCATGTGGATTCAGATTCAAGCAGTAAAAATACACTCATTTTCACAATGCAGTGTTTCAGAAACCTTTTTGAGCCACTTATTCGTACTCCGTTCTTAACATCCACTATATAAATTACAGCTATTATGCATGCTACTGACAGATACGCAATGGAACATTGGGAAAATGAAAACATTTGAAGACACCAATCACTTTCTCATGATGCTTCCAAGCAAACCACCTCAGAGAAGGATGGTCTTGTGCTTAAGGTGCCGGTATAAGAATCAGGAGAGCCAGGGTTTCTTGCCAGCTCAGCCACAAGTTTCCCATGTTATCCGGGGCAAGTCATCTGTGTACCCTAGTTTCGTCATCTGTAAAAATGGAATGATAAAATATTCCTATCTCACAGAAGTGTTCTGAGGATAAATTTGTTGATGAGGTGATCAGGCAGTAAGGTGATGAGCACCACTACATTTTTTAAATGAAATGTTTGTGTGCATTAGATATACACTTGTAACAAAATGATCCATTTACTGTGCAATTATACAGACGCCATAACTATAGCACAGTACTTCTAAGTAATCTTTAGAGCCCGTCAGGTTTCACCCTAAGTCTAACTAAGGAAACAAAGGATACAGCTCAAACGCAATAAGAATTAATGGGCCAAATTCACCACTGTTATTTGCATGCCAGACTTGCCTAACATTGAAGGTAGCCATATACACCGGCAGGAAATCTGACCTACTGTCTTCTTGGGTCAGATCTTGCTTTTGACTTTTATGCTTTTGATACAGCAGGATGTTGATTGCAAAGAACAATGGAAGGAAAAAGCCTAGAGTTATTTATTATCTTGGTGCTCTTGCCTGAGTACCATAGGCTTTACTAATTAAACATAAGAATAGTTACTTACAGCCTAGCTCTGGTGTCACATTGCAATGAGAACACTTACTTTGTGCTGCTTTCTACTTAAAAGAGTCTCAGATGTTGATTATACTTTACATCTGGGAATGTTTGAGATGGTTTCTGGATGAGAGCAAGAGGTTAGTAAGTAATTTTCTACAATACTTAGTTTGAAATACTATCTTGAGAGTTTATGGGACACATGCTAACCAAGTCATTAAGCTGTCAATTTACTTAGGATAACCTTCCAAATATCAAACATTACGCAGACATCTTTATGATACTTTAAAAAGGTTAGGAAGAAATATAGACGTACTATTGAAGATAATGTCTTCTGGTTTCCTTTGATCTAAGTTTGAATTAAAGACTAGTGATTGAATATACACACTAATACAATTTAAAGCCCAAATTCATGGTAGTAAAATGTAGGACAGCTTAGTGTAGAAAAAAATCATAAATGGATCCGTATGTATTTTATGACCAACAAATGTCTATGCAGATTAAACCTAACAAAATACAATGGCAGGTAATGAAGACAAGAACTAGAGGCCATGTTATGAAACAAGAACATACAGAAAACTCAGGTAGAACTATTTCATGCGGTGGATTAGGATATTTAGATTGTAAACTCTTTGGAGAAGGACAGTCTTTTACACTCTTTGTACAGTGTCTAGCACAACAGGGTCATAGTCCATACACTATGGTAATACAAATAATAAAGAAAACATTGCTGGAGAAGATCACCAAACCAAATAATGTTAATCGCATTTAAGAAATAAGGGGCATTCAATTTATGCACTCTGCCTGAGTGAATTATCTGACATCTCTGATGGAAACACTAACTTGGGGCCTGATCCAGAGCCTGTTAAAGAAAATGGGAACCTTTCCATGGATTTCAATGGGCTTTCCATCAGGCCTTTGGAAACCAATCCATGGTGCTCACTGTGGCTAATTCCCAGAGAAATCAATGAGAAGTTGGCTGGAGTAAAGACTTCAGGATAAATCTTTGGATTGAAACCAACTGGGGTGGGGTTGGGTTGGGTGGGAAGCATATCACACAATCTGGAATTACATTAAGAAAATACGGCACACTCTTTGGGCCTGTTATTTTGAAAGTTGTGTGCATGTGAAACTGATTAATATGCATTTCCCTTTAAGTATTTACACACACACACCCCTCATTTGCCATATCCATGTGAAAAACACCTACAGTGGCAGATGCTTTGCAGAAAAAACTCAGTCCACCTTGTGCGCCTGCTCTAAGGCTAACAGACATAATAATGCAGTTCTATTGCATTACAGCCCTTGTGCAGACTGGAGGCCGTACTGAGAATAGCAATCAAAAGCAGCATTACCAGCTTCCCTTACTAGCTCAGATAACAGTATGTGCACAGAAATCTCATTAAAAAGGTATCACCAGCTATCCCCACCCTTCAATTTGGATATAACCAGAGATTTCTGTTAAATGATTATTTACACCTCTGCATTGTTGATGTAAACCAAACCATGTCATAAAGATGGAAAGGAGGAAACCTGTGTTGCATAATGACTTAGAAAAGAGTACGGCTGAGCTTTTAAAGGTGAGTTAGGATCAGGGCCGGCTCCAGGCACCAGCTTGGCAAGCAGGTGCTTGGAGCGGCCACTCCGGAGAGGGGCGGCAGGTCCAGCTATTCGGCGGCAATTCGGCGGACGGTCCCTCACTCCCACTCAGAGCTAAGGACCTTCTGCCGAATTGCCACTGCAGATCGCGATCGCGGCTTTTTTTTTTTTTTTTTTTTTTTTTGGCTGCTTGGGGCGGCCAAAACCCTGGAGCCGGCCCTGGTTAGGATCCAACTCCCATTGAAATTATTGGCCACCGGGTACCTAACTCCCTTTGGCTCTTATGAAGATCTCAGCCTATAACTCCGTTCAACAAGCATGTGCCCAACTTCAAGAAGAGGATTAACCCCATTGACTTCAGTGAAATTACTCATATGCTTAATTTTCCGCACTTGCTTAAGTACTTTGCTCAGGACCTATGTCTTGCACCAGATACAAATGTGGCTTATGAGAAGTAGCCTCAGATTCCCAGTTTTAGCCCCAACAGTGACTATTTTGTTGCCTAATTATGTTTCTTTCCCCTGCTTTTCAATCTTACATGCTTTCCATTTTATCCTTTTTCTCTCTGAGTACTGCTCTGCTCTGCTAATAACTTTTACTGTCTCCCTTCCCCAATGAAGAACAGTCAGGCACATATACAACCTATTGAGAATTCTCTCCGATTTTCCAGTTTATTGGCAATACAAGAACACGTTCTGTTGAACACTAGAGTTACTAGCATTTGTGAATTGCATTGTTCAAGGATTTCTAAAGAGTGACCAAGATGAAAACCCTGTTTAATCTAGCAAAAATAGATCTGTCAAGACTTTTTTAAAAAAAACTCTTCTACATATACCTGGGGGTAGGGATAGCTCAGTGGTCTGAGCATTGGCCTGCTAAGCCCACAGTTGTGAGTTCAATCCTCAAGGGGGCCATTTAAGGATCTGGGGCAAAATCACAACTTGGTCCTGCTAGTGAAGGCAGGGGGCTGGACTCAATGACCTTTCAGGGTCTCTTCCTGCCCTCTGAGATAGCTAGATCTCCATATATTTTTATTTATTTTATTAGCAATTAGGACATGTGTTGCTACTGTTTTTTTTTTCTGAGCATCTTTATTATTTGTTATGGGGAAGATTTTCATAGGCACAGTAAGGAGTAGGGTACCTGACTCCCCTTTGTGCCTCTGAAAAATCTCCCCCTATTTGTATTATCATGGCACCTAGAGGCTCCAACCAAAAACAGGGCCCCATTGTGCCATGCTATACAAACAAGAGAGATCCTGCCATGAAAAGCTTAGTCTATTTTAACCATATAACCCCTACAATTTGAGACAATCTCCTCAAACACTTCTCCCAATGAAAGAAGAGGTTGGAGAACCAGACTGGCTTCCGAGTAGGAAAAAAAATAGTTAGAGATTTTTATTATATATCTTTTGAGTATTGATCCTGGTTTGTTACCTCACTTACAAATGAAACCACCATTTCAGTTCAGAAACTTTACAGCTCAATAAATTGGAAAATAAAAGTCCCACGGTACCTCTTTTTTTAAAGCATTACAGTCTTGATGAGAACCATTATACTGGGCTGGTGGCATTAGCTTTATATAAAAAATTGATTAGAGGTCTGGTCTGAGCCAGTTACAATAAAACAGAGACACGAGGCAGTCAAATTTCATGGCTTTCTTACTAAAAATTGTCTTTTTATTTAAGAACAATTTATAACAAAGAGATATACAATACCCAGTCCTTATGGAACCAAAGCTTGCAGCTGATGACAGTCTAATCCCAGTCCTGTTCGGTTCAATCATTTACTCAAATTTACATTCTTTTATAGATAGACAGTCGACAATCTATAACTTCCTTTTTTACATTAAGGACCATTATGCATATCCACTTTTTTTCTGGCATACGTTACAAATTTCCAAGTACATATTGCAATATACAAATTTTCCATACTAATGCAGCTAGTACATCTTGAAGTTAGAACATTTATTCTGATCAATAGGATATTATACTAAGCAGTTAAACTTTCCATTCTTAAAAAAGATTACACAATGTTATTATTACAAATTATTCTTAATGCTTGCTAGGGGTTTGATTCACTTGACGATAGACTTTTACATAGCAACAGGTCCTTTGACCAAATGGTCAACAGTGGTTAGAAGAGCAGAGCACTAAGATTATGGACTATGAATGTGTTTTGGATTCCAACCCTGGTCTTGCATACTGGCTTTAAGATTTTACAATAATTAGTGTCAAGTTTGATTTCACCCTTAAAGTTTATGTTTCTTATGCTGGCTAGAATGATATGTACTTATGTGTCTTTCCTATTCTAGATGCACTTGCCTTCTCAGCCCCACTTCTATCAAACTTCTATCAATCCAATACTTTGTTGGAATTTACACTTCATAAACCAGGAATGGTGGATAACCTGGTTACATGGAGTGATAGTGAGTGAGCAACTGGCTGGGCCCCTTAATTATTTATTTACAGACTAACACTTTAATGTTTTGTTGCATAATGTAGTCTGCAACAAACTCTGTGATTGAATCCTGGCCTGGATTAAGCAAACAGACCCTGTTCTTCAATCTGTGCGCTGAGAGTCAATTTTCTAGAGTCCCCGTGTCCCTAGCAGCCTTGGTACAAAAACCTTTTGTTTGCTACACAAGTGTCTGCCACAAGAGAAACTGCATACAATGGCATTCTTAACACTCCTACATTGGTGTGTTTTAATATGTATCTAAATAGCCAAAGTATGTTGGTTCCCACTAGCTCTAATTCATTAATATAGAGAGCCACCAAACAAAATGAGACTGACATGTTGTGACCCTAAAAGTATCCCAATGCCAGAAAGCAGGGGCTCCCTGATATCAGGAAGCGAGTTTCAGTTGGCCTGACCAGCTCAGTGTACCTCAATTAATTAATGTCATAAGCTAATAGATGTCATGTAAGGTATCATTGGATCATTACACTTGTGGGGTGTATGTACAGTAAACACCCAAAGGACTGTTCAAATGCAAAGGAAATATGGAACTAAAATGTGTTTGAACCAGACGAGTCTGGGGAATGGATAAACAAGTTTTTTTTCCAGACAAAGCCAAGGCCGATGCCTCCATTCAGGTGTAATCACAGACAACTGGCAATCAGTCAAGTGGCCATTCATTGGCATATCGAAGACTGCAGGGAAGCATCCAGACAGGGAGCTACAGAAGCAGAGCATTTTAAGACACTCAGGGTTACAAGACAAGTGGTGACACAACCAGTCACTACTCCAGGTTGCACCCCAAAAAACCAACACATGTGTATGCAAGACTCATCAGTTATCTCCCAATAACAGTGCCAGGACAGCCTACTTCCTCTTCCCAAAGATAGGAAAAGAGGGGACATGTTTTCCAAGCACACTCCCATAGCCTATGTGGGGGAGGGTGGAGCAGACAATGTATTTGTCTCCTTATATAGCTTGTGTTAGTGCTCAAATACAATGACAATATATCATAAATAGGATACATTATCTCCTAACGAAACAGACTGATATAGTCTTTACCCCCCCTCACACTGTTGTCATGTTGAACTTTGGGACCACACGAGTAAAACAGTGTTATCTTACTACAGAATTGAATAATGTGTGCAGAAGGGTGACCTCTCCCCCTTAGTATCACTACACCCTAATGTAACCTCATTTACCTTGTAGACAGGGCCGGCTCCAGGCACCAGCTTGGCAAGCAGGTGCTTGGGGCAGCCACTCCGGAGAGGGGAGGCAGGTCCAGCTATTCGGTGGCAATTCGACGGACGGTCCCTCACTCTGGCTCGGAGCAAAGGACCTTCTACCGAATTGCCGCCACAGATCGCGATCACGGCTTTTTTTGGGGGGCTGCTTGGGGCGGCCAAAACCCTGGAACCGGCCCTGCTTGTAGACCTTAAAATAAGATGCTAAATAGAACATTAAATAGCTATTACCCTTTGCATTAATTTACAGTTGTCTTTTGTATGTAGATTGTCCAATCTAGCCTGCTTCTTAAAACAGATGATCAAAGTTCTCTGTTGTCTATTTCCATTTTATCAGAGGTAAGAATTCATCAGTTCAGTGAGGCCAAACACACAAACAAGTGGACACCTAATTAATGCCTCTCTTACACTACTAATGTTATTGATGATGGCTACCCTACCAATTCCTCTCAAATCACGTTGTATACGAAGAGTTAGTACCAAGGAATAGGCTCTAACTGGCAGATGTTAAGCAAAACTCAAAATATTGATTAAAAAAACCAAAAACAATAACCACCAGTTTCAACTCTGGAGAAGATTACTGGCATAAAGGAGTAAATCCTGCCTCTTACCATCCTTTGTGGTTATGCTGTGCAACTGGAGATTCTCACACAGCAAATTAGTCCGAATTAACTAAAGGCATGACTTTAACATGGATTAGTTAAACCACATTAGACCTATTTCTGGATGCTTTCATTCAGAATTACAGTGGTCTTAATTTAGTTTAGCTTAATTCACATTGGAAGTAAGGCCATTTTAATCCTGAATAAAGATGTCCACACAGGGATTCAATGCAGTTTAACTAAGCCACTTTAAATATTAATCCAGATTAATTTTTATGATGGTCCCTGTGTATACAAGCCCTAAAAAATGTGCCCCCACCATGCATAGATACCACAAATGTTACTGAGTCCCATGGGCTGCAGTCACAGTTGGGGAGCAATTCCATTAATGCTTCATAACTACAGTACAGGAATGAGACTATTATCTGTTCCCCAATCTCTGATATATCCCTATACTCAGGCTGTGTGCCGGGAACATGAGCTGATCCTAGGAACATCAACATACTCAGCTCACATGAAAACTCCTTGCATCCAAAACCATTTGCAAAGCCATCTGTGTAACTCACATAGAATACAAAGGAAAATGTAAAATGCTAATTTTACTGGGTTCCGAGGTAGTTTGCTTGAGCATATTCCATCAAACAATATAGCGGAGGAATTTGTTCTTGGAGTCAAAGTCAGATAGGGACGCCACATGAACAGATGGCTACAAAGAACCTACTGTGGAATTGCTTCTTGGAGACATTAAATGAATCAGCACTTTCAGTCAACTGTAGTAGCACTGGGAGTATTGAAGCCTCTTTATACAACTTCTACAGTTTAAACCTGCATACACTTCCTGGCTCCACCAAAGACATTCACTGCCGTCTCTGTGCCTCAGTTTCCCCATATGTAAAATGAGGATAATTATACTTACCTCCTTTGTTACGTGCTTTGGGAGCTACTGATGAAAAGCACTGTAAATATATTATATTATTAGAAGTGCAGAACCTAAACAGTTTATAACTGCTTATAAAATTACACACACACACACTCCCTGGAAGATCCAGCTGCCAACTAAAGAGTCAATCAAAACATGGATAGAGATAGACATGGTAGGTTGGAAAATCCATTGGCCAATCTAATTGTGAACTGGAATCCAATAAAGTGACCCAGATTGAGATTAAGTAGTTCTTTCATAAACAGTATATTTACAGACATTTCCAAAATGGTGTCAGTCAGAGTTCTAACATGGCAAGTGCTAGTGTATTCGGACTTCTGCCATTGAATTCAGTTGGCGAAAGATTCCTACTGGACTCAGTCCAAGTGCTAAACTTTCAAAAGCAAACATCTATTTGCTTTGCATGTGTGCAACCCCCTGGAATTTAAAATTAAAGTTGAAATATGCAGCCCCTGACTTCTGTTTGTCCACGTGGGACAACTTTTGTACACAGACAAAAGTTGGCTTCTGATGGCCCAGGATAACTGTCTACCTGCTTTGTGAGTGCAGTAACATTTTGGATACAGTCATCTAGAGATAAATCTTCAAGAGTGCGCACTTATGTATACTTGACTTATGAGTACTGGGCATCTGATAAAGCACATTTTTGAGAATTCAGCCCAAGACACCTGCACCTGCAAATAACTGCACCTATGATCTGCACCTGCAAATAACTGCAGAATATATCACACCCAGCATTACAATAATATCCATACTGAACACTGAATATAAATATAAACATGTCTGTTTCGAAGAAAGAACTGAATCTGATCAGTTTAAACAAAGATGCAAATAGCTAGCATTTTTTGGCATCAGTTAGATGGACTTTTCCTATGATCAACACGAATTACCAATGGCATCACTTAACTGATTTGAGGCCTGATCTACCTACGATGAGGGCTGAGAAGCTTGAACCCAAAGCACTGGATTCTCAGTTGGTGCAAATTAATATAGTTCCATTGGCTCTGATTTATACCAGCTGAAAACCTGGCTCAAATTTCTCAAGAAATAGATTGAGCCAATACATCCTCAATTCTCCCTATACATGTTCTATAAAACTGATATGACTTAAATGTACTGCAACTCTGAGTCTTCTTTGTTTAGACCGTAAGCAATTGGAGGCATGGGCCAACTTTTGGTTCTGTGTTTGTACAGCACCTAGTACAATGGGGATCTGGTCCATGACGAGGATTCCTAGGCGGTATACAATACAAATTAATTTACGTTTAAATATTTTATCTTCGAAAAGGACCTACCTGCATTATGTTTTCAGTTCCTGAACAATCTGTGTAACTCCATGGGCTAGATCCCCACCTACACTATCTGACGCTATTGCCATGTGTTTTCCCGTCATTATTATTTTTCACAATAAAATCCCAAACACAAAAGAATTACGACACATCTAATTTAGACAGGTTGCTCAAATTATTTATGGCAGGGGCTAAACTGCATTTTTTTTAAACTAGCGGGACTTGCAATTTTATTCTGATCAAAAGCAATGAATTTTTCCTTCGAACATACAGTGGATAGAATTCCAATTAATGCTGGTGCTTTGACTTCTACTTCTGTCTTTTAGTTCTCATTCACACAGCAGTGCAGTCAAGAGATACCTCTTCCCTTAAAGCGTTCGGAGCATCTTCTAATGTGTTACAAATTGTGACAGGAAAACTGGTGGAACGATCACCGCGGAATGCTGATAATGTCACATATGAACATTGGTACATTGGTAATATAAGACTAAGCTATTTTAGAGAAAATGTCCCCTAGACTGAGAATGCAGGATGGTCTCCTTTTAACTGAACACAGCCACTCTCTTTTTTACATTACAAACTGATATGAATGTGTATTGTTTATCACTGCACTTCTGCATGAACAGATAATTACAGGCAGGCAGATATTGGAGAAATTTATTCTTTCATTGTTGGGCACAGCAGCCATAACATTTGTTATTTAAAAGATATGTATAAGTACTATGTGAAGTACTATGTGGTCGTTTAGGATGAAAACACTATACAAATGTAAAATACAATTATTACTAAATAGAAAAGTAGCAGGTATTACACAGCTGCAAACTAATTTCAGGTGCAATTTGGGTTGTTTAGCATGACACTATTATTACCCTCCCACTGAAGGGGGAGAAAAGATATTGTTATTATATAATCAGAAATAGACTGTTATAGACCTAACAAACAATGCATGCAAATGCAGACTGGTTCACTGATTTGGCAGAGTGTTGACACTCTACTTTATTTATAAAATGTAACTGCACTTGGCAGTACATAGGACTTTATTTTCCTGTAATACCTATTTAATGTTACTGTGTTATGAGCATAAATGATATATTACATTATTCATAGTGATCAGGTAGTAATGACCATATAAATCAATGTTGTTTTACAGAAGACTATGTACATTTCTTCTCCTTCCCTGGGTAAACAAATGTATACAAATCAAAATAAATCTCATGAGAAGCTCACTTCATATGTGTCTTCAGACCAAAACGGTTAGGATAAATTAGTCTAATCTGCTGTTTGCTAATAAAGAAAGAAAGAAAAATCTCATAATATATATATAATTCTCTGTAGATCTCAGCTGGCATAAATGAAAATTGCTCTGTACTGCAGTTTCCAGAGGGAATCTAATGCCCCTGTCTTCCCACAGACACGTCAGTAGGAATTCAGATCAATAAAACAGAGGTGTGTGTCTCCAACGGACAACAAATGGAAGTGTTTAGCATTGTACCACTAGATAGGTCTGTAATGTCTTTTTTGATCACATTATAACACATAACATACATGGGGAAAGCCTTTTAACCCAAGATCTCAAAGTGAAACATCACTATCATTGTAACAGGTGTACAACAAAAAGAAACTGTTACCTAGTAGTTCAAAATAGCTTAACTTATAGCATTTGATATTGGAATACAGCTAGACAGTGATAATTCTTTGTGCACGTTTAATACCAGAGCTAGTGAAATTTTTTTCAATAAGAAATAGGGTGTTGAATATTTTTCCTGAAAAAAATAGTCATACGTCTCTTTTCAAAGAAATTTCAAAATATTATTTTTTAAATTTCAACTTTTGTGGGGAAATTTTCAGCATTTTTGTATTGAAGTATGGATAATTTTCATTTTTGCTTTAAAAAAATTTCTTCCCTCCCTAACCTACCCCCACTGGAGAAGGTGGAAAAATTAAAAATGAGATTTTTTTCTCCCTTTACGTTCTCACACACACACACACTTTTTTCCCCATGGAAAGTAGGGGGAAGCAGTACAAACATGACTGGGATTTGTCTCACCAAAATGAAATAAAATTTTAAAGTGACTTGATTTAAAGAAAAAAAATCATATCAAAATGGCTTCATTTTGATAAAGGGAAGATCCTCTTTTTAAATTTTTCCATTAAAACCAAAAATGATGCATGTTTTTTAAGGGGGGCAGGAGAACATTTTTGATCAATTCTATTTAGCACTCTTCATCAAAAGAATCTGATCAGAACTCCACATTTCCATTCTCAGGAAACTGACATTCCAATTTGGAACAAACAAAAACAATTTTCTGAACTTCTAACTGAAATGAAAATTCTGAAATTTCAGTTTCAGAATTTCAAGATTTTGTTCTGAATTTTATTTGATGGTTTTATATTTTTTATTATTTTACATTACTTCATAACATGTCAGTAATAGTGCCTGTTATGACATGTCAATTCCATATGGTTCACATATTAAATTTTTGTATTTTTTAAAAAAAAATCATTAAGAGAACCTGCTCCTTCAGATGTTGCAATTAGTACTAACTAGCAGCTGCCATTACCGATTTTAAAAACAGAACATTTCAGCTGTTATGTCGGAATGACGTGCCAGTAGTAGTAGAGCATATCATAGAAATATAGGGCTAGAAGGGACCTTGAGAGGTCATTAAATTCAGCCCCCCTGCAAAGAGGCAAGACCAAGCAAACCTGGACCATTCCCGACAAGCATTTGTCCAACCTGTTCTTAAAAACCTCCAATGATGGGGATTCCACAACCTCCCTTAGAAGTCTATTCCAGTGCTTAACTCTACTTGGCATTAGAAAGGTTTTCCTAATATCTAACCTAAATTTCCCTTACTGCAGATTAAGCCCATTACATCTTGTCCTACCTTCAGTGGACACAGAGAGCAATTGATCCATGTCTTCTTTATAACAGCCTTTAACATATTTGAAGACTTATCAGTTCCCCCTTCAGTCTCAGAATCATGCCCGGTTTTTTAAACCTTTCCTCATAGGTCAGGTTCTTTAAGCTTTTCATCATTTTTATTGCTCTTCTCTGAGCACTTTCCATCTTTTCTAATGTTTGGTGCCCAAAACTGGACACAGGTCTCCAGCTGAGGCCTCACTGGTGCCTGCAAGAGCAGGACAGTAACCTCCCATGCCTTACATACAACACTTCTGTTAAATATACCCCAGAATTATATTAACCTTTTTTGCAACCGCATCACATTGTTGACTCATTCAGTTTGTGATCCACTATAACTCCCAGATCTTTTTCAGATTTTTGCTTCCTAAGTGTAGTATTTTGCACTTGTCTTCACTGAATTTCATCTTGTTGATCTCAGACCAATTCTCTGATTTCTCAACATTGTTTTGAATTCTAATCCTGTCCTCTAAAGTGCTTACAACCCCTTCCAGCTTGATACCATCCTCAAATTTTATAAACATATGATTCACTCCATTATCCAAGTCTTTAATTAAAAAAATTGACTAGTATTGGACCCTGGACAGACCCCTGCAGGTCCCCAATAGATACACTCTCCCAGTTCGACAGCAAACCACTGAAAACTACTTTGAATATAGTTTTTCAACCAATTGTGCCCATACCTTATAATTTTTTCTAGACCAGATTTTCCCACATTGTGGACATATCGTGAAACCATGTAAAAATAAACATAAAAAAGAGAACCCACAAAATTTGAAAACAACATTTTTTAATGCTCTGTATGCATCCGAAGAAGTGGGCTGTAGTCCACAAAAGCTTATGCTCTAATAAATTTGTTAGTCTCTAAGGTGCCACAAGTATTCCTGTTCTATTTGCGGATACAGACTAACACGGCTGCTACTCTGAAACCTAACATTTTTTTAAGTTTTCCAAAATTATTTTTTTCTTAAAATCAATTTTTCATTTTGAAATTTCAGCAAAATCTACACTGTCAAAATTGAAATGCTCCCTCACCCCTCAAAAAAAGTTGTTTGAGTAAAAATATTTTGATAAAAGTTTCCAACTAACTCCACATCCCAATTTACTTGTCCCGCATCAGCTAAGCTTGAAATCTAAGGAGTGAGTTTCAACAGGCAAGTGTTAACCCACAGAAAGTAGACATGTCACCAGAAATTCTGGCAGCAAAGTGTGACATATGTGTCTTGACTATGTCCCAATATCAAACCAATAAGTTCTAGGCATTGTTCTGCTGTTCACTCACTGTGTTGCCCTGGACTGTCTGGGGTTCATTTTATGCCTATGTAAGAAAAGGTTAACCTATCTCATAGGAGTTTTACAGATTTTTTTTTTTAATATCTAGATCTTATGCTGTGGATTTCAAAGCTCTCACAAAGGAGGCAAGCATGATTATTCCCATTTTATAGAGGGGAAAACTAAGGCACAGAAAGGTGAAGTGACTTGCCTCAGGTCACTCGGCAACCCCACAGCAGAACTGGGGATAGAACCCAAAGCTTCTGAGTCCCTGTCCAGTGCTCTTATTAACATTTGCCAGATTCTTGGAGATGCTTGGAGGAAGTGTTTGTGTGGAGGAAAGGGAAGCATGAGTAAAATGTTGTAGGAAGATGAAGGCGTATATGACATTTGGTGTAGTCTCATGCATTCCAAAAGGTTTAAAAAACTTGCTCATCAGAAACATTTTTTAAGACTCAAGAATAAATCATCTCTGGCAGGACTGGCATGGCAGGATCCAAAAATGTAGTGAACTCATTCAAAGGCAGGAAAACGATTCCAACCTTCCCTTCAGTTTGGAGACAAATTTTAAAAGGGCACCTGGGAGCTCCCAAGAGTCCCTTGCAGCACATCACTTCAAATGTTAATAAGCTAGTTTAAAAGCAAAATATCTCCTTGGAATTGCTGTTGATGCACAAAACAGTTGGAAGATATTTTATTGTAAAGACACCTCAATGAATGCTTCCAAACAGTCAGTGGAGGGCACCTTCATTTGGTTATAATCAGCTTGATCTCTTATTATCCAGGCTGAAGGGCGTATAGGGCTGACAAAAGGAAAGATAGTCTTAAGGGTTATGGTAATGAAATGCAGGACATCTGGTTTCTTTCTCGGCTACAGAGTCCTTGTGAGGCCCTGGGTAAGACACTAACCCATGATCCTGCACTGAGCTCCGTTACAGGACTGAGGCCATAATCTCTTTTCACTTTAGCTTCCCCATCCGTAAAACAGAGATAAATACTTCCTTACTTCACACGGGTATTGAATTCAGTAGCGCCAGTGAGATGTTCAGACTCTATGACAAGTGCCATAGGAGCTCCTGTAAGTAAATAAATAAATCTACTATCCAGGATGCAGATTAAAAAGAGAAGCAATGCTTTGGATTGGCATGGCGGGGAGCAGTCATTATCCAAGGCTTTATTCTACTATTCCTATTTCTCTAGCACTTCTCCAGAATTTAACACAGAAAAATCTAGAGATTCTGAACAACACTTAAATCAAGCTTCCAGTTACAATTTCCCCCTTTAACAGACTCTCCCCCAAAACCTAACGGTCACTGCACCCAACTACTTTGTAACAGACACCTACCTAAATCATCTATCTCCAGCTCCTTCACCTATGAATCTGCGACCTCCCTGGGGAAAGATGGCCAACTACTCAGCATACCCAGAAAAGGCTAACAAATCCTGCCTTTGGTGGGTCACAGAGGGAAGTGTATTCTAGAACTAGGGACCATTTCCAGCAAACAGAAGCTCCATCTTGTTAGTTATTGAGGGAACTCACGCTGGAACACCTCCCTGCTAATCTAAACTGTGCCAGCATATGAAGACAGCCCTAGGCATTAAATGAGGTGAACAGTCACACTATACGGTCTGAGTCAAAGAAAACTCCAGGCTTCTGTGTAAAGTCACAGAAACTACAGGAAACAGACTCAGTACAGCTACCTTAGCTTGGCCATAGTTTCCACCAGAACACAAGCCAGATATGTTGTTTTACTGAATCAGGTCATTAATATAGGCTGCCTGCTGGCAAGGTACAAAAAAAATCAAGGACCAACTCACAAGTAGATTGGCATGCAATTTGTGTTTGAATGGACTAGTTAATTGTGAATAAAGCTGTGACCATCTATGACTGCAAATATCTGACAGCTTGTTTGATTAGGGGGAAAGCTAGAGGGGAAAAGAAGAGCTGTGTCCATGCCATTGTTGTTAATTCATGGAGCGCACTAATTAACACATGGGAAGCAGGCCACAAATATATTGGCACCTAATAATTATGAGTGATCAACAGGATGCATGACAATCATAGGGCATGCAAAAAGCTTTTCTTCTTAAAGCAATGGGACAACAGCTTTATTTCAGTCTCCCAAATCTAGCTGCTTATAAAGCCAAATATAAATTCAGGCTGCAACATTTGGCTCTAAAGTTCAGGTGTGTTTGGATCAGAGGTTTTGTTTTAGCCAACATGGCTCAGAGCCATTTGCAAAATTCACTCAGACCTGGATTTGGATTGCTATATTGACTAAAAGAAGAGTGACCACTTTTTCAAAAGGCAAAAGCGGGACACATGCAGGGACCTGTGACCCTACCCCTACACCTTCTCTTCCCCCCTAGGCCCTGCCCCCTGGCCAGGCAGGAAGCCTGGGCCACTGTGGGGAGCCCGGACCCTCCACCTGCCCTGGGCCAGGTGCCGGGTGCCTGAGAGTAGTTCCTGGCCTGTGTCCCTGCCCCGCCCGGAGGCTCCGAGCCCATCTTAGCCCCCACCCTCCCCACCAGGAAGAGGCTGGCACTGCCCCCTGAGCCTTGGGCAGGCACCGAATGACACCACAGGGAATATGGGACAAATGCTGTCCCAGTCATTCAGCACGAGACCGGGACTTGAACTCTGCATTTCAGGGCTGTACCACCCAATTCAGGAGAGGTGGTCACCCTAACTAAAAAGGTACAACCAAATAATTGACTACACTTGCAGTTCGATATTAAGAATCTTCCAGAGATCAAATAACCAAGCTCAGCCAAAGCAATACGTACAAGAAAGAAAGAGTTGATAAGTCACCAGTCCTTCCCAGGAAGCGAACGCTCGCAGTGTGTTCAGTTCACCTCACACAGAAGATGTGCTTCCCAAATGACCCCTTAAACTAGGAATCTTTTACAGTACAGCTGTTTACAATTTACACAGCACTGTTCACATCACTAAGATTAACTAGCTGGCTAGCTAGTGCCAGTTTTGAGTTTGAGGCCTCCTGGAACTTTCCCCTGCTCTCATTCTGAATATTAAATTCCAAACATTAAGGAGCACGAAGATACTCTCTAATACAAAGCATTCATGTATCTTACTTTATTTCCACATTGTACCTTGTCCATCTAGCTTTTAACAGTTTCTGTATTTTCCTAGGCCAAGTGCTGAGCAATACATGTGTGTGTATATAAGCCTATAGGCATTGACTAACACCTAACACTATCAGCATTCAAGGATGTTGATTTCATGGGAAAAGGGATCTAGGTTGATTTCAGACCTTTAATTAACGTTAGTACTAATATTTTCCTTATTGCAGTGTATTTCCTTAGACAATGAGGTGCCATGGACAGGACATTGGACTGAAAGTCAATACACTAATGCTCTTTTCTCATCTCTGCCAATCATCTGGTACATGACCTTGGACAAGTCACTTCACCTGTCTCCACCTTCCAGTCTGATAAATTCTAACAATATTTATGCTCACTGAAAACTCCTTCAAGATCCATGGATGACAAATGCTACAGGAGAACTAAGTAGTATTAGCACATGATGAGAATAATGGTCCACTTTTAAAGTCCAATCCTCTTTCTACTGAAATCACTGGATGGTTTGCCAGTAACTTCAATGGGGGCAGGAGCAGACCTCCCAAAGCAAACACCCTGCCAACTACTTCCTTTCACTTTTCTATTTTTTTCCAATTCAGACTTATCACAGCTGTACAGTGAGTCATGGTCTGTCCCCCCGTTTCCCCCCCCCCCCCCCACACACACACACACTTGTATTTATGACTGACTCAAATCAAGGGAAGATATTTATTTTCATGAAATAGCAAATAACGCATCAAGTGAGTCACAGCAAGCTGACCCCAAACAACAACATTTTGATTTTTTAAAAGTGACAGAATTATAGTCCATTAAATCATACTAACAAGCACTTTAGCTCTGCCTTACAGCAAATAAAATCAGAATGGTAATTGAGATCATTTGGCATGAAGTACTGGACGTACTAATGGATTGTGGCACAGCTCTGTTGCCAAGCAGAGCCCACAACTATCAAAATGTATTTCCTTTTTCTAGCACTTTGATGTAATGACATAAGAGTTATAGCCCCATCTGGGCTCTAAATTACCAAAGTAATCAAAGAGATGTTCAAGTGGAACCAAGACACACAGTAGAGTCCATGTGTGATTAAAGTGATCTTGATCCTGCATCCCATGCATATATAAAAACTCCTATGGAAATCAATGAGCCAGTGGAATCCATTGGCATTTTGGATGCATGAGGAATACAGGGTAATATACTTATTAGCTCGTAATCCTAGCATAAGGCCACATGTACAATATAAACTTTGGTTGACGCAAGTTAGGTTGGCATAAAGCTGCCAGTTAGTATATTGCTTGTGTGTGTACTTGAGCTTCTTACATCAGTGCTGTCCGTTGACAATGCACAGGGTAGTGGACCATGGATAGGTATCCCCAGTGTGCAACCCGCCACCATCCAGCACAGTATCTTTTGGGAAGTTTTGGCAATGCATGGCAAGATAGAAACAAATCTAAGGGTATGTCTACACTACGAGAGTAGTTCGATTGTACTTAAATCAAATATGTGGAATCGATATTACAAAGTCGAACGTGTGTATCCACACTAAGGACAGTAATTTGACTTTGTGAGTCCATACTAATGTGGCAAGCATCGACATTGGAAGCGGTGCACTGTGGGCAGCTATCCCACAGTTCCCGCAGTCCCCGCTGCCCATTGGAATTATGGGTCGAGCCCCCAATGCCTGCTGGGGAAAAAAATGTGTTGAGGGTGGTTTTGGGTAACTGTCGTCATCCAACCGTCACTCCCGCCCTCCCTCCCTGAAAGCGCTGGCGGGCAATCAGTTCGCACACTTTTCTGGTGAGTGACAGCGCGGACGCCAGAGCACTGCGAGCATGGAACCCGCTGCGACCATCGCTGCAGTTATGGCCGTTGTCAACATCTCGCACCTTATCATCCACCTTTTCCAGAGGCAGATGCTGAGAAATCGGGCGAGGAGGCTACGGCAGTGTGGTGAGGACATGAAGTCTGAGAGTGGCACAGACCTCTCACAAAGCACGGGACCCCGCGTCGTGAACATCATGGTGGCAATGGGTCATGTTGATGCTGTGGAACGGCGATTCTGGACCAGGGAAACAAGCACGGACTGGTGGGACCACATAGTGCTGCAGGTCTGGGATGAATCACAGTGGCTGCGAAACTTTCGTATGCGGAAGGGAACTTTCCTGGAACTTTGTGAGTTGCTGTCCCCTGCCCTGAAGAGCAAGGACACCCGGATGCGAGCAGCCCTGACTGTCCAGAAGCGAGTGGCCATAGCCCTCTGGAAGCTTGCAACGCCAGATAGCTACCGGTCAGTCGCGAATCACTTTGGCGTCGGAAAATCTACCGTGGCAGTTGCTGTGATGCAAGTAGCCAACGCAATCGTTGAGCTACTGCTGTCAAAGGTAGTGACCCTTGGAAATGTCCAGGTCATCATAGATGGCTTCGCCGCGATGGGATTCCCAAACTGCGGTGGTGCTATAGATGGAACTCACATCCCTATCCTGGGACCGGACCACCAGGCCAGCCAGTACATTAACCGAAAGGGCTACTTTTCAATGGTGCTGCAAGCACTGGTGGACCATAGGGGACGTTTTACAAACATCAACGTAGGATGGCCGGACAAGGTTCATGACGCTCGTGTTTTCAGGAACTCTGGTCTGTTTAGACGGCTGCAGGAAGGTATTTACTTCCCGGACCAGAAAATAACTGTTGGGGATGTGGAGATGCCTATAGTGATCCTCGGGGACCCGCTAATGCCCTGGCTCATGAAGCCCTATACAGGCACCCCGAACACTGAAAAAGAACTCTTCAACTACCGGCTGAGCAAGTGCAGAATGGTGGTGGAGTGTGCTTTTGGCCGTCTCAAGGGGAGATGGAGAAGCTTACTGACTCGCTCTGATCTCAGCGAAACCAATATCCCCATTGTTATAGCAGCTTGCTGTGTGCTCCACAATCTCTGTGAGAGCAAGGGGGAGACCTTTATGGTGCGGTGGGAGGTTGAGGCGAATAGCCTGGCTGCTGATTACGCCCAGCCAGACAGCCGTGTGATTAGAAGAGGCCAGCGGGACGCGCTGTGCATCCGGGAGGCTTTGAAAGCTAGGTTCCTCAGTGAGCAGGGTAACCTGTGACTATTACGTTTGTTTAAAGAGAAGCTGAACCTGCCCCCGTTTCTTTACCCACTTACTGTTGGCTATCCTCTCCAGCTACATACCCCGTTCACCCCGTCCCCCCTGCTTCCAACACACGTTTAAAAATAAAATAAATGGAACTTTGTTAATGAACACCGTTTTCTTTATTACGGATTTCGCGGTAAAGTGTTGAAACTGGGACGCAGACTATGGTGGGGAGCGGGCATAGTGACGGAAAGAACGCTTCTAAACTCGAGGAATGACAGGCTCCTGCTCCTAGAGCGGTCCGCAGTGGTGGACTGGTTGTTTCAACGGAGCCTGCCACCCCTCCTTTTCCGGACTCTGTGTGTGGGGGCTATGTGACTTTGTGGCGGGGGAGGACGGTTACAGATCCCCTGCTGCGTGGCTCTGTGATCCATGATAAGGACCGCTGCATAAGATCTCTATCCGCCCTCCCCCGCCACAAAGTCACATCCCCCCCCCCCCACACACACACACACAGAACATGAAAACCACCTCCCAGACTGACCAGGGTGCCTAGTGACTGTAATGTGTGTGTGACCTTCTGCTGAACCTGCCCCCGTGTCTGTACCCTGGTAAAGGTGACTGTCCTCTCCAATTACCAACCCCCTTCCCCCCCCTTCAAACACACTCTCCCCTAAAACAACATGATGGAAACAGTAATTAACAGAAACGTATCTTTTATTAGCAACTACACAGTTAGGGGATGAAACTGGGACGGGGGCTTGGGTGAGGTGGGAAGTAAAGGACTTATCAAATCTTTGGGAATGAGAGCCTTCTGGTACTTGAGCGGTCTGCAGGGGTGCAGTGACAGTTTTCGCGGCCCCTGCCGCCCCTCCTTCTTGGGACTTTGGGTGAGGGGTGTATGGGAGTTTGTGGCGGGGAGGGCGGTTAGAGATAGACTGCAGCGGGGCTCTGTCCTCCTGCCTCCGGTCCTGCAGAACATCCACAAGGTGCCAGAGCGTGTCCATTTGCTCCCTCATTAGTCCAGGCAGCGTTTGAGTCACCTGCTGGTCTTCCTGCCGCCACCTCTCCTCCCGTTCGCTGTGTGCTCGCTGGTATTGAGACATGTTCTCCCTCCACAGGGTCTGCTGGGCCGCATCGGCTCGGGAGCAGCCCATAGGTTCTGAGAACATGTCGTCCCTTGTTCTTTTCTTTCTCCGCCTAATCTGCGCCAGCCTCTGGGAGGGTGATGCCAAGGTAGGTCGGGAGACAGTCGCAGCTGTGGGATGGGAAAAAGGGAGTGAATTCCTCACAAAGATAATTTTTTGTGAACAATGAACATAGTCTTTCTCTGTGAACAAGACCATGCACAGCACCTATCACATGCGCACTCAGGACAAGGTCAAATTTTCGGCCTTCGCATTCAGTGCCTGGGGCCTTGCAGTGGAGATCAGACAAGCGGGGCAGGACAGCAGAATTTGGGTAGCAGACTGACATGGTAAGCCATAGACTTTTGGCTGCTTAAAACTTAAATTATAGCAGTGCCCTCCTTTCACGTTCAAAGCAATTCTCCTATCGTTGGCCAGTTCCTGCTGCCGGCAATCCCCTGTCCCACCCCCTCGCGGCTGTCACCGGGAAAGATCCCTGTATGCTGCCCCTCTCCCGCCTCCACCGCGTGGCTGTAAACCGCTGGTGACAGTTCTATAAAGGAACAGGCAAGCAGTCCCAATAGTAACATTCCCCTAATTCTAAGCAGGTCACCATGAGCGACATCACTCTGCTGAGGATTTCTGAGACCAAGAAAGAACGCATGCTGTGTGAAAGCCAGCAAAAACCAGGGCCGTATGCCGCCATGCTCTGCAAGGCAATGATCCCAGAGTACTTGATGATAGCCTGGCGAGGAAAAGTTTCCTACCATGGAGGACACAATAAGGCCGCTCTCCCCAGGAACCTCATGCAAAGGCTTTCCAATTACCTCCAGGAGAGCTTCATGGAGATGTCCCATGAGGATTTCAGCTCTATCCCCGGACATATAGACCTTCTTTTCCAGTAGCTGCACTGGCAAGGACTAAAAAATAGAGCGCCGAGGGCAAACTAATCATGATAAACCCTGTTCTGTTCTGTTCAAAATAAATGTTTACATGTTTAAAACACTTACCGACTGATCCTTCCCCTGATTCAGGATCCGGGTTAACGCCTGGGGACGGTTGGTAGGGGATCTCTGTGAGGGTGATGAAGAGATCCTGGCTGTCTGGGAAATCAGCGTTGTAAGCGCTGTCGGCTGCCTCGTCCTCCTCCTCACCTTCCTTATCTTCCCCGTCCGCTAACATCTCCGAGGAAGCGGCCGTCGACCCCCATCCTCAGAGTCCACGGTCAGTGGTGGGGTAGTGGTGGCGGCCGCACCTAGGATGGAATGCAGTGCCTCGTAGAAATGGCATGTCTGGGGATGGGATCCGGAGCGTCCGTTTGACTCTTTGGTCTTCTGGTACGCTTGTCTCAGCTCCTTGATTTTCACACGGCACTGCGTTGCATCCCGGCTGTATCCTCTCTCTGTCATGGCTTTTGAGATCTTCTCGTAGATCTTTGCATTCCATCTTTTCGATCGCAGCTCCGAAAGCCAGTGCTGCTGAGCTCGCCACGATGTCCAAACAGGAAATGAGATTCAAACTGCCCAGACAGGAAAAGGAATTCAAATTTTCCCAGGGCTTTTCCTGTGTGGCTGATCAGAGCATCCGAGCTCAGACTGCTGTCCAGAGCGTCAACAGAGCGGTGCACTATGGGATAGCTCCCAGAGCTATTAGCGTCAATTTCCATCCACACCTCCCCTAAGTCGACATGGCCATGTCGAATTTAGCGCTACTCCCCTCGTTGGGGAGGAGTACAGAAATCGAATTTAAGAGACCTCTCTGTTGAACTAAATAGCTTCGTTGTGTGGACGGGTGCAGGGTTAATTCAATTTAACGCTGCTAAATTCGACAAAACCTCCTAGTGTAGACCAGGCCTAACTGGGAACAATTTCCCACCATGCAACTGTCTCCATCACATGATGTCATCTATATCCCATAATTTTGCACTTTTAAAAAAAAATCCCACGAACCCACACAGCCCTCCTCACTGTCTGCCATCTCTGAAAGAAGCATGGAGCCTGCACAGCTCTGCACAATTGTCATGAGCATTGCAAGCACAGGACTTGCGATCCTCTGTTATTTGCAGAGCCATAAGAAGAACTGGATCAATGGGAGATGTGATGATTTTTTGCAGGACAGATTGCTGTGGGACATAGCGAGAACCTATTCAAGGTTTATGTTGGTGTTCGTAGGCAAGCTGCAGATGGTGGAGTGTCACTTCTGGGCCTGACAAAAAAGAGCACAGGCTGTGGGATCACATTGTAATGCAGGTTTCAGATGATGAACAGCAGCTGCAGAACTTTTGATGCACAAGGCCACATTCTTGGATCTGTGTCTCGAGCCCACCCCAATCCTCCAGTACAGGAACAGCAAAATGAGAGCTGCTCTGACAGTGGAGAAGCAAGTGGTGATTGCACTGTGGAAATGTGCAATGTTGGATTGCTATTGGTCAGTGGGAAACCATTTCGGAGTTGGAAAATCCACTGCAGCAGCTGTCATCATGCAAGTGTGCAGGGCCATTAATAGTTTCCTGCTATGCAGAACTGTGACTCTCAGCAATTTAGAGAAGATAGTGTTTGGATTTACAGCAATGTAGGGTTACCATCCGTCCGTATTTCCCCGGACATGTCCGGTTTTTGCGTTTCTAAATAGCCGTCCGGGAGGAATTGGTAACAAGGTTAAAATGTCTGGGGTTTTTTTCTCCCTTGCCTCCCTCCCTCACTCCCTCCCATGCAGAGTGTGGCTGCTGATTGGGCGGCTGGGCCGATTGAGCCACTCCCATTGGCCTCCAGCAACCAGAGCCCTCCCCTGCTCCCCCCTCCCTCTGTCTGCAGCCCTGTGTAACACACAAACCGACCCACCGGGCAGCGTGTTTTGCCTACACATGGAGCCAGAATGGTAAGGGGAGTCTGGGGGGGGGGGCAGTCAGGGAGCAGGGGAGTGTTGGATGGGTCCCCGGCCTCCACCTGCCACCCCCCCGCCGTGCGGCCTCCCCCTCTGTGGGCCCCCAATCCCTGCCTGCCTCTCCCTTGCCTGCTTGTACTGCCAGAGGCAGCAGCAACTGCTGTCTGCTGCCCCAGGGTCCTAGCGTCCCCCATGCACTAATGAGAAGACAGGCTGCCCTTACCCTGCCCTTCCACCCTAGCCCTGAGCCTCTCCAGCACCCCAAACCCCTCAGTCCCAGCCCTCATCCCCCCACACCCTAATCCTCTGCTCCATCCCTGAGTCCCCTCCTGCATCATGAACCCCTCATCCTCAGACCCATAGCCCTCACCCCTGCATCCCCTCCTATCCCCAAGCTCCCTCCCAAACCTCCTCCCCCCTTCCCACACACCCCCTCCTGCCCTCAAACTCCCTCCCAAAGCCTGCACCTCCTCCCTTTGCACCGCCTCCCACCCCAAACTCCATCCCAGAGCCTGCACCCCTCACCCCCTCCTGCACACTCACCCACTAATCCAGCCCGGAGCCTGCACCCAGCACCCAAACTCTAGCCCAGGGCCTGCACCCCTCCTGCATCCTAATCCCCATCCCAGGACCTGCACCCCAGACCTCCTCCCCCAACCCAACCCCCCTCCCAGAGCCTTAGGCAGGTGGGGGGGAGGTTCTGGGTACCACCAAAATTTCTACAACCCTGCCACCCATGCGAGTGGATAAGGGTCGGGGCAGTCAGGGGACAAGAAGCACGGGGGTTGAGGTTCTCAGGGGGGCAGTCAGGGGGTGAGAAGTGGGAGGGAGTGGATGGGGGCAGGGTGGGGGCAGGGCTAGGGTGGGGCTTCCCGCCCCCTCCAGAGTGTCCTCTTTTTTGATTGTGGAAATATGGTAACCCTAAACAATGGGGTTCCCAAACTGCAGTGGAGCAATAGATTGCACACATATCCCTATTTTGGCACCAGACCACCTTGCCACAACAAGCTACCTTTCAACAGCCAAACAAGCATTGGTGGATCACAAGGGACACTTCACCAACACCAATGTTGGCTGGTCTGAGAAGAGGCATGACACTCACATCTTTAAGAGCAGAAAGCTATAAGCAGGGACTTTCCTTTCCCAACTAGCAGATTACTGGCGTTGATGCAATTAGTGATCCTGGGGGACCGAGCCTACCCGTTGATCCCCTGGCTCTTGAAGTCATACACCAGCCACCTTGACAGCACCAAGGAAATATTCAACTACTGGCGCAGCAGAATGACATATACAGTATGAAAAGCCCAAATATGGAAGTACCACAGAGATCTAGTAATACGTGTCCATTTCTACCACTGGCATCACAGTTATAAGGAGATAATTCAGTGCTGCCATAGTATCCATTCCATTCTGAGCTGTGATACCACCTTTGGGAGCCTGGGACACCCTAGTTAGATTCCACATACCCTTGTGCATATTCTGTCCAAATGGATGCTCTGCTTCAATACATACAAGCAATGATGATATACTGTATTTATATAGCACCTGTGATGGGTTCCCTCCGGGGTGCCACCTGAAACTGGGGTACCACTGATTCCCCCCAACCCACCAGCCTTACACTGTACTGCTATGACCAGCCTGCCAAGCCCTCTCCCAGGCTCCAGCCTGCACTTTACCAGCACACATACAGGTAGGGACACACCCAGCTGTAGGACATACAGATGCTGTGATAAGCTCTGCATGGAAAGGCACACCTAGGGTACCTCCCAGTTCCTAAGGCACGCACACTCCTCTGGAGTGTAAACCCAAAATTATACCATCTTGCGCTACACAGGTATCTGTACAGTGTAAGCTCATGAAATTCAGTCCCTCCCTCAATATGGAGAAGGATATGCAACAGCTTTCTGCTCCAAGTTATGACTCCCACACACTGGTTTTAGACAAAGCAAAAATAAGATTATTAAGTACAAAAGATAGATTTTATGTGATTATAAGGGATAGCAAACAGAGCAAAGCAGAATACCTAGCAAACAAAGAAAACACCCAAACTCAGCTTAATATACTAAAGAGATTGGATACGAGTAGCAAATGATTCAGGCAGGCTGCAGAGATTCTTAAGAAGCCAGCTGCACTTGTTTACAGCTTAAAAAACCCAGGTGTTCCTTTCACAGGCTAAAAATCACTTTAGCCTGGCTCCAGCACCCCTCCCCTCCATTCAGTCCTTGTTCCTCAGGTGTTTCTAAGAGTCTCTTTGGGGCGGGGAGTCAGTGAAGAACCACGATGATATCATAAATAGCTTTTGCATATGGCAGGAACCCTTTGTTTCAAAGCTTGGTTCCCACGCCAGTCAGTAGAAAAACACTGATATTCCAAGATGGAATCCAGCACCAGGTGACCTAGTCACATGACACTGTTGTGTCATAGCAGTCATGAGTCAGAGCCTGTGTACAGTGTCCTCAGAAAGGCTTCCTGGTGGGAGATTAGTTTCTTCCAAGACCTATTGTTTTCTCCTAAAGGCTCATCAACCTGAATGGGCCCTTCCCAGCTAGCCATCTAGACTGAGCATCTTTTGCCTAGTGGGCGTTCCCCAGGTGTAAACACATTTGTAATACAGATCTATAGTCAATATTCCTAACGTCCGATACACAAGTAATGCATGCATACAAATAGGATAATCATATTCAGTAAATCATAACCTTTCCAATGATATCTCACATGACCTATCTTGAATTATGCCATAATCATATCATTATAATATCACTGTGAAGAATATGGGTTGCAGTGTCACAGCACCTTCCACCCTAAATATCCCCAGGGCATTTGGGGTGGCATTTTCAAAGATGTCTAACATCCTTAGGCTCCAAGATCACACTGAAATGGGAGTTGGGTGCCTACCTCCTTTATTCAGCATTGAAATCCAGCCACTTCTGGAACAAGGAGGGTAGCAGCCAGCCAGACCTCGAGGAGAAGAAATTTTGGCCAAAGAGGCAGAGGCCAATTTACAAACAATACTTTGGAGTTTTCAATGTCCAGGCAGGTTAAATAGGGTGTGACAGATGCAATGCTATGAAAACTGCATTCACTTCATAAATGATATATGTCTAAATATTCTCCCTCTCTATGGGCTGGCTAGTGATTGTATTCCTGGTTAAATAGGTCAGAAAAAGGATGCTTCCTGCAGGAACAAACACAGGGACAAGGGGTGAGTTATGAATGTAAATCATCAATTCTGAAACAATGCAGGTAACAAGTCTTTAAAGTCATCCCCCCTTCACCTGCTCCAGCCCAGAGGAAACAAACACAGACATGTTTGACTTGGGTTAAGAGGCCCAAGACAAAGTACTTGAAACTGTATATGTGAGAGCACTGAGCTAGGGAGGTGGTCATTCACACTCTATCCAAGAGTAAATAGACATGACACTGATCATGAAATACAAGCCCTGCCATATTTGAAGGGTATGTTTACATTGCAATTGAACACCCACACCTGGCCCACCTCAGCCAACTCAGGCTTACATGGCTCAGGCTGCGGGCTGTAAAATTGCAGTGTAGATGTTCAGACTCGGGCTGAAGCCCGGGCTCTGGGACTCTTTCCCCTGAGAGGGTCCCAGAACATCAACACCACAACTTCATAGCCCCACAGCCCAAGCCCTGAAAACCTGAGTCAGCTGACACGGGCCACTGGTGGGTGTTTAATTGCAATGTAAACATATCCTAAGTCTCCCAGAGTCTACCAGTGGAAGATGGGTGACCATTTGGTAAACTAGAAGTGTGTATAAGCTGTTTATTGCTTTTAAGATGTGTTTTTTTCCCTCCTGTAATGCTTTTGTTTTGGATAACTTCACTTTGCTTTATGAAAGCTTCCTGGTCACTAGTAACCTAACATTGCACCCAACCCACTAAACTGCAGATGCTAATCTGAACTTTGACCTGCTGAAGGGATGTCAGTGAATTGCTGGAATCCACTGCCTAGGACCATAGCTGGGAGGGAGAAGAATGTGGGATTCCACCATGAAAAAGGTAAGTGATTGACACCTCAGACCCCCTCATAGAGACCACGAGGGGGTCCGAGGTGCAGCTAATTTGGGAACTATTACAAAAAGGTTCAGTTTTTAGGTCTCATCTGAAATATCCAGACAGTGTAAACTACATGCATCTCAATTTAGGAGAATGAGCTGGTCCTCCCAGGACATAAATGGGGTAGTTCAGGTAGTTCCAGGGAGTTTAGGTATTTCAGGACTAGATGCTTCAGGCCTGACTCCAATTTCATTTAGATGGCGTTACACCAGCCTAAAACCAGTTGACTTCTGTGGAGTTACTCCTGATTTACAGGGGTATGAGATTAGAATCAGGCCCATAGACTATGACATATATGCACAACACTTACTTCATTAAGCGTCTTCACATCACACAACAAATTGCATTATTTGGCTAAACAGAGGAAAATAATAGCATGTACTTTGCCATGTGAACACAGTGTGGCAAGAAGTGCCTTTGGTTCCTATTGTACTGTAAGTGCAGTTCAACAGCACCCAAAATACAGGCATTAATTATTTCAGTACAATCAATTTTCAGCTCACTTTATCCTTTGCTTCTTACAGATGCTTTACCTAAATAAGTGAGAGCACTAAAACTAATTTTTCCTTTGCTGACAATGGAGATTGTATTGTTCCCCAGATGAACATAACATACTAGGTAAAGGGACAATTTCATCTGCTGTAGTGAAGTTACTAGGAGAGAAATGCCGCAGTCATTCTACTCATCAATATTTTTAATTA
Source organism: Chrysemys picta bellii (assembly GCF_011386835.1). Lineage (NCBI taxonomy): Eukaryota > Metazoa > Chordata > Testudines > Emydidae > Chrysemys > Chrysemys picta. Next base: position 41,939,231 of record NC_088803.1, on the reverse strand, counting down.
AAACAAATTATGTTACTTTCAGTATAGGAAATAAAGTCGGATTCACTGATAGCCTGGTACTCCAGTGATATTTCTGACAGCACTTGATGAACTGAGGCCAAAAAAAATTACAAAATTAGTCCATCAACTCTTATAATGTATCTAAAACTATAGAAACAAAATCAAGATGTCAGCCTTAGTTATCGTACTCCCTCCATCTGTTATTTCCCCAAGATGTTTCACTGGCACTGAAAGACATATATAGCTTGCAGGTCTATAGTATATAGAGATATAGTTCCATTGACCTCAGTGGAGCTATGCCAACTTACACCAGCTGAGGACCTGACCTTAGACTATATAATGGTTAGTTACACTGGCTGGTAGCTTTCTATGATTGGGAAGGATCAACTTTGCTCACAACAGAGCGTGGTTTTCTTTGGCCATTTTCTACTGTTTACTATCTCATTTGTACAAAGATGAAGTGCAAGAAGATGAAAGATTTTCATCCATTCCATTATTCTCCAACAATATTGTTCTTATTAAACATCATGCACAATCACTGATTATATATTCACTGCTGCACAGGGCACCATGAGTTACTTTGAATCCCTGAGATTAAAAGCACCGTAATCAGGTGTTCTTGTTTGGGGATTTTTAAAATCAGACAGCCTCTCCCCCAAACACTGCTAACACACACTCTCCCCTTTCATTTGGGAGTCTTTTTAGTTTATTGGGAGGGGGGGTGAGGAAGAGCTAACATTTGGAATTACTGCCAATTTTACATCAAAACAATGAAAACCCAGAGAAATATGGGGGACTCAACTCAGTCTGAAACATGTGCTGAAAAATACCTAGAAAAATGAGTAATTCCTATTCTAAAAATATATATATATATCTGCTTCATTGTTGGCTTTTAACATGCACCATAGCATAAAAGTCTTCTACACAATCCTCAGGACATTCATAAAGAAGGTATGTTTAGATCTCCTACATTTTAGCAGGCAAACATGAAGCTTTTTTTAGCATCCTTTGCTTATGATGTTATCACCAAAATCTTTTATCTTTCTTTACAATCAGCATTTCAGATGCTACTACTGGTAACCGCCACCTTACAAATTAACAGCATAACCATGCATGACATTAGGAGGCTCAAAACTAGTGATCTGGAGAAGCTATGAAATTTTAACGGAACTGGGAACTAGGTGCAACTCACCTCATTAAGGTTTCATTACACTCTGAAAACTCCTGAACTATGTAAACCTCAAATGTACCCAGGTCAAATTTTGAGTGGACATGGTCACATCCATCTAGACTCATAATTTAAGTTTCACATAGCTTCCTCTTGAAATCATTAATTTAGTTTGGGGTAATAATTTAAAATTGCAAACTGAAAAATCATGTGGTGAAAACCATGTGAAGAGAAACAGTTCCCCTGAACTCCTGCAAACAAAAACCCTAAACAACTCACACGGCCAGTGCTTGAGGTTGTAAACAAAATACCATCCTACTAATTTATGTCATAAAACGTAATTTAATCATCAATTTGCAACTGTAACCCAGTGGTCAGGGTGTTGTCCTACTCTGTCTCCAGTCCACAGATGATATGAGATTGTTACAGCTCTCACATGGCAAGGCTGCCTTCATCTCAATCTGTGGCAGTGCCTTGTTTTAGTTCTGAAGGCCCCTGATCAATTCCTCATGTTGGCAGTCACATAATTACTGTCCTCTTAATCTCCAAATAAGCCACCCTAACAATGTCCTAGAGCAGGGGTCAGCAACCTTTCAGAAGTGGTGTGCCGAGTCTTCATTTATTCACTCAAATGTAAGGTTTCGCATGCCAGTAATACATTTTAACGTTTTTAGAAGGTCTCTTTCTATAAGTCTATAATATAGAACTAAACTATTGTTGTATGTAAAGTAAATAAGGTTTTTAACATGTTTAAGAAGCTTCATTTAAAATTAAATTAAAATGCAGAGCCCCCCGGACCGGTGGTCAGGACCCGGGCAGTGTGAGTTCCACTGAAAATCAACTCGTGTGCCGCCTTTGGCACGCGTGCCATAGGTTGCCTACCCCTGTCCTAGAGCAATATTGGAATGAACTGCTAGTGTGCATGCCTACCTACCAACCTTTACCAAATGGAATCAACCCTGCTTAGCTGTGCCATAGGATTTATACCACTATCCACAAAAGGAGATTTCCTTCAGTTTAATCTTCATTCATGGTCTAGAAAAAAATTACATTAACTGTGTCATGAGAGACGTTTGTACCCCAAATGCATTCAGAAACTTCAAATATTTAAAAAAACTGTTCTGAGCAAAAAAATTAATTTAACTAGCAAATTGAAAGAACTAGCAGGACTCTCATTCTGGGTGTGCCTAGATGCAATTTCCACACCTCCTTGGAGTATCTTCAACCTTAAGGTGACTGTATGAAGCCACCACTTGCACTGCAATGCACCATCATCAATAAGCACAAGCAATGTCCTAAAACAGCATAGGTGGATGGACACTAGTTCATGATCAGAGGGGTAGCCGTGTTAGTCTGAATCTGTAAAAAGCAACAGAGGGTCCTGTGCCACCGTTAAGACTAACAGAAGTATTGGGAGCATAAACTTTTGTGGGTAAGAACTTGCATCTGAAGAAGTGAGGTTCTTACCCACGAAAGCTTATGCTCCCAATACTTCTGTTAGTCTTAAAGGTGCCACAGGACCCTCTGTTGCTTTTTACTAGTTCATGAGTTATCACAACGTGTATGCTCATGGGGTACAACATTACCCCACAAATGCATTATCTATTAGCATGCACAAACTACATTTATGTCAAACAAACAGCTTGTTTAGTGAAGGATACATAGTTATCACTATTGCAACACGAGACACTCTGACTAGAAGCAAACATGTAAACAGAATTACTAAAAATACAAGATATGTACCCCAAATATGTTGCACTTTGTACCCCCATATACTTTTTTGATACAGAAAAAATATTTTTCATGCTATTTCTTTTTGGGCTGAATTGTGTACATGTGCCTAGGTGACAATGTCCTAAAACAGCATAGATGGATGGCCACTAGTTCATGAGTTATCAGAACATATATACACTCACAGGGTACAACATTACTCCATGAATATGGAGGAGGGTTAAATGGTTGGAGGTCTCTGATTTTCGAGCACAAAGTTCTGCATTCTACCCCTGCTGTCACTGGGACGTACTAAGTGGCACAAAATCCCTGATAGCTGTCGATTTGTTCCAACACTTACGTTTTATAATTTGCTAAAAATATGATCATTCAACAATTTAACATATTGCAGGTTGAGGTTCTTAGCTTTTCCAGCACTCATCTCCTTTGATTCAGTCTTCACATCTTAAAGTTTAAGTCATAACTATCTGATATGAGTGTGAGGGCATGAATTTTCTTACACTCTGACCCCAAACTTGCATTTTGTTCCCCATTACACAGGAGTCCACTCACACAGAACTTGCAGGATTCGGGCCTATTTTTCGTAAGATGCTAACGACACAAAGTGCACCACACAGAACTGGTCAAAAAATTTCATTTGAAAAAAAAAAAAAATTCCCCAAAAGAATAATGTCCCCCCACCCCCCAATTAAAAAGGAGCTCTCTATTTGAGAAATTTTAACGGTGTCAAAAAACGGAAACCCGCAAATTTCAGTCTGATAACTGAAAAATTTCAGCTTAAAAACCATCTGTCTCCACCACCACCACCCCTTCACGTTTTTGGATTTTTCATGAAAACCCCAAGACTTCTGATATAAAATGTTGAGATCCATCAGTTTTTTTTAATTGGAACAAAAATGTTTCCTCGCTAGCTCTAGTGCAATCTAAGAACTAAATAGCAACAACAGTGACAATTTATTTTCTAAGTGGTTCATAGTAAAATGAAATTGTTGTACAGCCCACATTTTTTAAATCTAGCATTTAGCCCGTGTGGCTGAGATTTGTTCGTAAATTCCAGGTTCAACACGGTCAATTAGCACATGCTAAAAATACACATCTGTCAGTTTTTAGGTGACATTTTTGTGTTGCTTTTTTAAGATGACATTAGCCTCACAGTACCATGCAAGTCTGATAAAAGAAGAATCTGTAATCCTGTGGGTAACACATCAATCTAGTTAAACAGTCCAGAAGCCTGGGGAACTCCTCTTCCTTTTGAATCTTTAATCAATCCGGAAACATCTGGCATTCAGAGCATTTCATGTTATTCCACTTATTATACAAATGCTTCCTAGAAATTAGCTATCAGTAAGTGATAGACAGTTAAGAAAATCAGCTTTCCCTCTCCCCACCCTCATTTCACTCGAAAACCAAATTCCCAGAACAGAAGGAACATGGTCCACTTATTTTGACAAAGGGAAAGTACAGCCAGGCATGGATCCAATTTAGTCCTCAGTGATCTTGTCTGCACTAGGAGCAAAAAAATTCCCATTGATGCATCTCCACCGGTGACTACGGTAGTGGGAGATATTGTGTAGACAAAAACTATTGCAACCACCCAGCATTTTTAACACTGGGACATCACTGGGAGCCAGGATTTCACCCAATGTTTGTTTAGACTTGTTCTGATCCAGATTAGGGTACGTGATGATTAAGATAATTGCACCAGAGGAGCCTTTTTTACTCTAGTGTTGTCACTGAAGGTGCTGAAACAATGGGAATTTTTGCCCACCTCCCTCCCCGGCCAAAAATAAAACAAGATGGCCTACATTTTCTACAGAGCCAAGTACCCAACAGCTCTCACCTAGGCACCCAAGTGTTTACCATCTACCCAGTCCCCTTTGTTCTCAATGAGAGTTGCTGGGCATTGAGAGATCTAGCCTCGTCATTAATAAGTCAAGCTTTTGAAAGTGTTGGGCACCCATACTTGAGCCAGGATTTTTCGAAAGCTCAGCTTCCCCTTAGGCACCCAAATGAAGTGGCCAGATTTTCCAAGAGCATTCAACACCCAGCAGCTCCTATGGACAAGAATGGGAGCTGCAGGATGCTGACTTCCTTTGAAGGCCTAGCCACTTATATATTTAGGTGCCTGAAGGCTGTGTTCAAAGTGTCTACACAAGGCCAGCCTTGTAATTGGAACTGTATGTAATTCATTTTGAAGTTTAGGTAAACTGTAAAACCTATTTGGGAAGTTAAATTTTGGATCTGAAGCACAAACTATACAACTGATATTTTAAAAGTGGACTAAACATTGGGGCTGTTCCTTCTGCAAGAACAGTTATCAGTACTCATCTCTATGAACTAGTCTCCAGACATCACAGTTAGTGAGTCACAGATGAAGCCAACTGATTGCTTATAACTGTAGTTTGTAGGGCAATCCCACCTCTGAACTGGCTACCCCAGTGCTCTAGTTCAGGAAGGCAGTGACATGGGAGGAGATCAATGGAGGTTAGACACCTAAATACTTCCGAGGATCTCAGCCAGACTCCCAAAGAAGGATCCACTTTCTAACAATATGGTGGATCTTTCTTCACACAACAAAGGCGTCCCTTCAGCAGATGGGACTAAAGCTGTGAGATGCAAACAGAATATAGTGATATTACAAATATGGACAGACAGGTGCATGGTAACTGTGAGAACAGCTCAGCGAATGGCCTAGCAAGTGCAGAGGTGGTAGATTTCACAAGACTCAGAACAAACGTCTGCCGAGCAGTCAGGAAGAAGGTGTGATCAAGGTAAATACTTGTGCCAAGACATAGCTACAAGAAGCAGATTGTGTTCCTATTGCTCGGCAAACCCCACATTAAAGAGAATTAGCAGCTGGTTTTCTTAAGTGCCGTGTCTTGGCATATCATAGGATGAAGTGCACCAGTACACAGATTTGTAGGTTTCAGAGTAGCAGCCGTGTTAGTCTGTATCCGCAAAAAGAAGAACAGGAGTACTTGTGGCACCTTAGAGACTAACAAATTTATTAGAGCATAAGCTTTCGTGGACTACAGCCCACTTCTTCGGATGCATATAGAATGGAACATAGAGCTTATGCTCTAATAAATTTGTTAGTCTCTAAGGTGCCACAAGTACTCCTGTTCTTCTTTTTGCAGATTTGTAGGTGTAGATCCTCGGCTGCTGTAAGGTATCATAGATCCATTGGATTTAATGGAGTTATGACAGTTTATGGTACTTGATGCTTTGCCCTGTAATCTCCATATATCCGTTCGATACAAGGCAAAAAAGATTTTTTTTAAAACCAGACATTACATATATTACAGTAGTAGTTTTCTACACATTATTTTCCATGCTACACATTATTTTCAATTGCAGGATGTTCTTTGGCTTGCAACCATACCATGTAGCTGATTAGTGAACTGTATATATTTTCCAGCAAAAATCTCTTCTCTTGTAGACATTAAAGAAACATTACAAAGCAAATGCATTAGGCTGAATGGCAAAGATGACCAAAGCATTTAGAATGGCAAGTGATTCAGACACAATTGTCTGTGTATATACTGCTATAGAATTGAATTAATATACGTTTGGCCTCAAGATATATGAGACAGTCAAAGCTGATTTTAATAACTAGGTTTTTTTCTCAGAATCAAATTTCATCACTAATACATCCTCATCTAACATATGGGCATTCTTACCGTGCATATGAAAGTGCTCTACAGTATTTCCCATGATATTTAAAGAAGATTAATAATTTTTAATTTTTACTACAGCTCTAGTGACAACTAGTCTTTAAGCTGGGCAAATTTTCCTTCATTATGATACTGTAAATCAAGCGAGTCTAGAGTTGTCACAGAATCCGTTCAGTTTAAAAATCTCACAACATTCAGGGAAGTACACAATCTGAATTGACAAGGTACACATCCACCCACCAGCAGCCAACACAAGCAGTCTCTCAGGGTCACGAAGCAGCTGTTAAAAGTAGAATGAATATAGGGTATCTTCATTAGTGGATATAATCTTGTCCAGTGATTAAAGGCAAAGGGAAACCAATGGCAACAGCCAAAGCAAACACTCAACCCAACAACCAAATGTATATAAATTCTGATATTTCATGATGCTAATGTGGATCTTGAACAAAGGAGTCTTTGGGCTAGCTTCTCAAGCAGCACAGATGCCCAATAAGGCAGATGGAAATTCCCTAGTACAGTGAAAATCCTGGAGGGACATAAAACTGACTTAGCTAGCTCTACACCACCCACTCTCTACCCCCCAGAAACATGAAGTTCATCCTGTGATCCAGCAATCCTTAGAGAAGTGCTCCTGCCACCTTAAGATCAGGTGCTCTGGACACCAGCCATCACCTGCATTAGGGGAACAGAAAAGTGGCTTATAGCCACTTTCCCCCCCCCCCACCCCCCCCTCACACTGAGTAGAGCTTGACATAAGGACTTGGCCTTTGCTATATATTACAATCCTATCTTAGAGAATTACACTGCGGTCTATCACTGCTAAACCTGAGCACCTTACATGTTAAAAAAGTCAATGGCAATAAAGTCCCAACCATTATTAATATTTAAAAGATTACTTTTAATACATCTCTACCTCAATATAACGCTGTCCTCAGGAGCCAAAAAAATCTTACTGCGTTATAGGTGAAACCGCGTTATATCGAACTTGCTTTGATCCACCGGAGTGCGCAGCCCTGCCTGCCTGGAGCACTGCTTTACCGCGTTATGTCCGAATTTGTGTTATATCGGGTCACGTTATATCGGGGTAGAAGTGTATTTCAAAAAAAGTTGAGCCATTGGTCAGGTCTACATCCAGTCAAAAAAACCTGAAAAGTTTTCATTATTTTTTTTCTGGTTTGACTTATTCAGTGGCAAGACAGGAATATTTTTTTCAGAAGGATAAATGAGAGGGCAATATCAGTTTCAATGTAACCTGACTGGCAGCTCCTGTATTTCTCATGTCGCCCAAGTACAAAAGGTATCTTATTTCACAAAGATCTGCTTTTGTCATGATCAATTATTTATATTAAATGCCAGACTTTATGGACTGCTGGTCCAATCTGATATGGTAATTTGAATGTACGTCTCCAAGCAGTAGGATGACCACCTACATTTCAAGGAGTAAAGGACCACAAGGCCTTATTTAATGAGACAGCATCCCACTGTGACACTGCACCCCATATTCTTCATAGTGATATTATTACGATATGATTATAGAATAATTATGATGTAGTTCATGCAAGATAAGTCATGTGAGCAGTCATTGGAAAAGTTAAGGTTTGCCGAGTATGATTATCCTATTTGTATGCATGTATCATTTTTGTATCTGAAGTTATCAATATTGACTATGTACAGTATCTGTACTTCAAATGTAGTTACACTTGGGTAACGCCCACTAGATAGTGGGTAGGGAAGGGCCTATTCAGGGAAATGGGCCATTAGAAAAAACAATAGGTCCTAAGAGAAGCTTATCTCCCACCTGTGAACCTTCCTGAGAACACTACAGACAGCCTGAGAGTGATGGCTGCTAGGACTCTACAAGGACATATGACGAGGCCACATGACGCTGGACTCCATTTTGGGATGTCAATATTTTTCCCACAGACTAGTCTGGGAACCAAGTTTTGGAACAAAGAGTTCCCGCCATATGCAAAAGCTATATAAGACAGGGATCAGGAATATTTGTGGCACCTTAGAGACTAACAAATTTATTTGAGCATAAGCTTTCGTGGGCTACAGCTCACTTCATCGGATGCATAGAATGGAACATATAGTGAGGAGATATATATACATACAGAGAACATGAAAAGGTGGGAGTTGTCCAACCAACTCTAAGAGGCTAATTAATTAAGATGAACTGTTGTCAGCAGGAGAAAAAAAACTTTTGTAGTGATAATCAAGATAGCCCATTTAAGACAGTTTGACAAGAAGCTGTGAGGATACTTAATATGGGGGAAATAGATTCAATGTGTGTAATGGCTCAGCCATTCCCAGTCTCTATTTAATCCTAAATTGATAGTATCTAGTTTGCATATCAATTCAAGTTCAGCTGTTTCTTGTTGGAGTCTGTTTCTGAAGCTTTTCTGTTGCAAAACTGCCACCTTTAAATCTGTTACTGAATGGCCAGAGAGGTTGAAGTGTTCTCCTACTGTTTTTTGAATGTTATGATTCCCGATGTCAGATTTCTGTCCATTTATTCTTTTGTGTAGAGACTGTCCGGTTTGGCCAATGTACATGGCAGAGGGGCATTGCTGGCACATAAAGGCATACATCATATTGGTAGATGTGCAGGTGAATAAGCCCCTGATGGTGTGGCTGATGTGATTAGGTCCTATGATGGTGTGTGGACAGAGTTGGCATCGGGATTTGTTGCAAGAATAGGTTCCTGGGTTAGTGTTTTTGTTCTGTGGTGTGTGGTTGCTGGTGAGTATTTGCTTCAGGTTGGGGGGCTGTCTGTAAGCGAGGACAGGTCTGTCTCCCAAGATCGTGAGACTGAGGGATCATCTTTCAGGATAGGATGTAGATCTTTGATGATTCGCTGGAGAGGTTTTAGTTGGGGGCTGAAGGTAATGGCTAGTGGTGTTCTGTTATTTTCTTTGCTGGGCCTGTCTTGTAGTAGGTGACTTCTGGGTACTCTTCTGGCTCTGTCAATCTGTTTTTTCACTTCATCAGGTGGGTACTGTAGTTTTAAGAATGCTATAGAGATCTTGTAGGTGTTTGTCTCTGTCTGAGGGATTGGAGCAAATGCAAAGACTCCTGGAAACACCTGAGGAACAAAGACTGAACTGGGGGAAGTGCTGGCCCCAGGCTAAAGGGATTTCTAACATGTGAATGAAGACCTCAGAAACCCAAACTGTAAAGCTAATGCAGCTTGTGCCTTAAGAATCTGCAGCCTGCTTGTATCATTTCCCAGGGTGAGAATCTGCTAATTCATATCCAGTCTATCTAGTATATTAAACTTAGGTTGTGTTTTTGTTTATTTGCTAAGTAACCTGCTTTGATCTGTTTGCTATCCCTTATAATAACTTAAAAGCTATCATTTGGAGTAAATAAACTTATTTTTGTTTTAATCTCAACCAGTGAGCTTTGACTGGAGTGCTTAGGGAACATCTCTGTTTGGTTACCACAAGTGTGCATTGTTCTCTTCACATTGGGGGAGAGGCGGACCAGGTATTAAACCCATTCACTGGTCAGATTGGACCAGGGCAGGATGGTACTGCTCTGGGGTCCTAGGCTGGGAAGCTGGTGGTTAGAGAGCCTGTGTGTAACTGCAGATGGCGGTGTCTCTACCTGTATGAATGCTGGTGAAAGTGCAGGCCAGAGGGCTTTGCAGCTTATCACAGTAGTACAGTGTGAAAGGGAGCCCAGGCTGGTAGGTCAGGGGGCTCAGTGGTACCCCAGTGGCACCCCAGGGGGAACCCGTCACACCCACAATATTTTGTTTTGGATTAAAAAGGACCCACACATTTTATACTGTGACACAAATGTATGATTGTTGCTTGCAAACATTGCTTTAATCAGATCAAATGCTTTTGATTAGTTGTATATTAATCACAGAGAATCACACAGACTGTAAACAGGGACTGGAGTCCTGGTCCATTACTGGGGCTTGTAAGTATTACCACAATGCAAAGGAACAACTGCTGTCCATTAACACAGAGCAGGTGATCAATGGAATGAAATGAATCTTAAAGTATTGCATACTAAAAAATTACCAGCAGTACAATCCAGCTGCAACCCCTTCTGTATTTCAGTTTTACTGGAATGTGAGATGGAGGTATGTCATCGTTTAGAGGACTTTTTTCGTAAGGATGGAAAGACTCTGGGAGATGAGAATGTTGTGTTTTCTTAGGAATATATTATGCTCTGCAGAGGAAGCATGTGATAAAAATGTTGCTATGGGAACTATTCTTTATTACATAAATGTAAATTGTCAGGTTTTAGATAATCAATGTAAAAAAACATAAATGACCCAAATTAGATTTCAAGTTATACACTGGCTTTCCAGAATTTTGTCCTCTGATTCGCTTTATGAATAAATGATTTGCTTTCAAACAAAATTACTTGAACAAGCTTTAAGAACCACATACACAAGCATCAGCTTCACCCCACTCTCTTAGAAATGTCAGAACTTAAGAGAAGTTGTACAGTCAAAACTCTGCTCCCATTTTTCCTCAGGCTGGAATTAGCCCAGATTTACACTGGAGAAACTAGGCGCAGAATATGGCCCGAAGAGCTGATTCACTGATTAAACACATGCCAGGTTTCTTGGAGAAAAACATTAGACCAATTCTCTATCTTCTATCTCACCACAGAGTGATGGAATCCTTCCCACTTTGGAACAAGTCCTCAGACAGCGGTTCACAAAACAAGGATGTTTTCCCCACTAAAGAATTTCACCAGTATTTGCTCACCTCCCACTTCACCCTGCCCCTCAACCTGCACATGGCTCAATACAACCAGCACCACCCTCTGCTAAGGTGAACTGGATGAGAGTCTTACTTTAGCTAGCAAGACTCACCAAGAAGGAAAGTTGAAGTAACTTGCTCAAGACCATAGACTCAGCATCCGAGTCAAGATTCAAACACAGTAGCACCTGACAACTCAACCCTGTATCCATAAAAATAGCACTTGTAACTTATTATTGTGAAGACATGATGTATTTTACTTCTCCAATCTAAATGTATCTAACTCCAGAATACATCAGGAAAATACATCTGTAGTCCAACACACCAAGCTAGAAATCACCAAAATAAAGTGGGATTGGATAATATTGGTGTGTAACCACCCACTTCCAAATTAGCTTAATCACTGCTGTCAGCAAGGCATGCTTGAGTGAACTATAAGATCTATATCATAACCGTAAACATATGGAAAGAAGAGAAGAGGCTCTTTTATTCATCTAGATTGTGTCTTTCTCTAAAATACAGCAAACTAAGGCCACAATCCTATCGATAGTTGGGCACATGAGTAGCCACACTGAACTTAATGCGACTTCCCACAAAGTGTGACAAGTTACTCATGGGCCAGATTTTCGAAGAGCTCAGCTCCTGCGTAGACACCTAAATGATATGGAAGTGGAAAGCTGGACCCAGTTGTGAGTACTGAGCAGCTTGTATTTACCGTTTTCACTATGACAAGGTTAGAGGGATTGCCCGCTACATCCCACAATATATGGAAAGTGATAATTTGATGTACTGTATCCTCATCTAGGAGGAAGGATTGTCCCATGGTCAGGACACTAGCCCAGATGTCTCAAGACCTAGGTTCAAGTCCCTGCTTCCACCACAGACCTCCTGCATGACCTGCCCCAGTCATACAGGTAGCTAAGGATCTGGGCTCATCTGCTCTTTTAGGTGCCTAAATCCACCATTTAGGTGCCACATACATTCTCAAAGCCACCACTCGGCTGCTGATTAACCTTGTGGGCAGCAAAGTTTACACTGGTAGGCAGCTTTTGAATGCCAAACTGCTGGTGTTTCCCCTTAGCTAACAAGCTGCTCAGAGCCAGAGGCCCCAAAGCAAGATTCTCAAAGTACACAGGGGAACGTCTGTCTCACCAGCAGGCCCAGTCTGAATGCATCTAGGACCAAATATCTGCAGCAGGAGAGCCAGATGCAGGACACTAATAGGTTGAAGGGCAGCAAAGCACAAAAAGCAAGCAGGACAGGAATTTTTTGACAGAACTCTGCTCGTGTGTACGTCCAAAACTAAGACCTCTCTTCCTCTGGTTTAGAGAGAACATCATCAGAGAATGCTCAAAATTAATTTTTTCTATTCAAAGGGTCATGCCTACTGTATATATTATACATATATTTGGCAGAATTAGATTTTTAATTTCAATGGATAATACCTATATTTATTTTGAATTTTTTTTGTTATCAATTTGAATTTTCTGCAGTTGGGGGGAATTATGGGATGAGAAGGTGTCAGAATTTTTTTATGACAGTAGATGTTGAGATTCAAAAAGTTATAGCTTTATCACTGGTAAAGCATAAATTGATATATCACATATCAAAATGTACAAAGTAAATATCCTTAAATCAAACTAATAAGCTCTTAAGCAGTACTTTTCTTACTTTGCTACCTGCAAATTTCAATTATTGATATAAATATTTGTATTGATGTGTGTGTACAGTGAAATCAATGATTTTCACTGATAAAAAGCTAATCCTTCCAAGACTAATTATACAGACTGTGCAGATTCCATCAACATGAGAAAATTACAAGCAGTATCATATTTTAGCTGTCAGAAGACTGCACTGTACAAACTCCATGCACCACTTATGGAAAGTTCTCCTTTTATACTTCCTTGAGTGTCTGTTTTTCTGTAACGCTATTTATATACCAAGTAAATATAGATCCAAAAGATCATAACTGTAATAAACCAGCAAAAACTTTTAGATATCCACAGAATCTTTCAAATAAATTCCCATGTGATAAACCTCAGTGTAAAGCTTCAAACTATGAACGATTCGGAGTCACTGAATTAATAATGCAAGGGCTGTTCGTATTGGCATACAACAAAAACCAGAAGGCATTCTAAACTTCTCATAACAAAAGGGTAAGTACATCCAAAAGAAAAATCTATTCTCAGAACCCTCCCACTCCCCACCTTGAACCACCTTCTAACTAGGTGCATATTTTATACAATAAGAAGTATGCTTTGCAGCCTGAAAGGCTGATTAACTGCAGCTTTTAGGTAGCTTGCCATCCTTTGATACCCAGAAGAGAGACAGCAACACCGTATTCTCAATACTACTAATGGGAATTAATCACATAAGAGGAGAATGAAAGCCAAAAGATGTTCCATAAGGAATTGGCCTGCTTACATTGTATGCATCACACCCACATTTAAATCCATAAACATTTCACAATAGTAACCAAATGCATATTTGCAAAAGAAAAGGAAGGGGCAGACAGAAGAAAAAAATATCAGAAAGTATAAAACTATTGTGCACCCCCCAACTCAGTGAGAGCATTTTAGAGAGTGTTTTAAGGCTAGTACAAATCTCCCTCCCGTCCCCAACACACCTGAGCTTTTAAATCACAAATGCAAACTTTTAATGTGCAAATGGTCAGTCGGTAGGAATACCCAGTGCATGTGGCATCAACACAGCTGCAATTGCAATCCCAGGTGAGATGAATGGTTTTGACGGCCACAAATGTTACTGAATTCAAAAAGGCACGAGTTTGCATTGCAGGAAGTAAGGTCTTGTCTACATGGGGACATTCGGGGAAATTAATCCTAATTAACTAAGGGGGTGAATTTAAAGTGGGTTAGTAAACCTGTGTGTGGATGCTCTTTCTCAGAATTAAAGTGGCCTTAATTCAGTTTATTAATCATTAAGGCCACTTTAATTCTGAGTAAGAGCATCCACACAAGGGTTTAATGGGAGTTAACTAATCCACTAAATTCACACCTTTAGTTAATTAGGATTACATTTTCTGAGTTTCTCCCTGTACACAAGCTCTAAAAATCAGTCACACAGGCCTTCCGATAGCATCCTAGAGAAAGTTTTAGTTAATACCCCTCCACATATGTCACTGCTCCCTGCCCCCAGTGATTCTCAACAACTCCCCCAAACACACATCTGTTTTAAAAGACGCCACCAAAAGCCAAGCCCACCCCCTATTTCAGAAGCTATCTTCCCAGTTCAGATTACTGTCAGACTCTGATCCACCGTCCCTGCCACCAAAAGCCTTGCAGCTCAACTGCAAAGTTAAGTGAACTAGAGCCCTTTGGCAATGGAGATCTTGCTTGTGTTCCTAAGCAGAACAGAGTCCAAGTTCTGGTCTGCCCTTTCCCCAAAACCAAAGTGCATCTGTTCAGCGAGCAGCCTATTGCGCTGCACCTCAAGCTGTTTCTATATTTGTAGTGTGCAAATGACACAGTAGCGATCTGGATTGGGAGCTGAAGGCAACATTTTTTTTTTGATTCCCCCCTGAGACAGCCACCGAGCAGTTTGCAAAAGAAATAACAATCGGAGCCCTCGCGCATGCTGTCTCCAGCCCTGGCCAACGAGAATGCTAAGGCATGTCACACTGAACCACCAAAAGAGAAAAAGAACAAACAAACAGAAAGGGAAAGCACAAATACTTACACCTAAACGTCTGCTCCTAATCTTTACATACCCTTGCTTCACTATGTCATTAAAATTGGAAGCCATCCTTTTTGTGGGGAGGAGCCGCTGGCCCAAGTTGAATCCAGTCTGTGGCTGAAATGATTCACCAAGCCCACATCCCCTGGAATAATCCTCCTGACCCAGAAACTCAGCGGCAAGAGTTTTAATCCACTTGGGAGAGGGGGGAAGAGGCTAGAGGACCCCCTCTGCATCAGCTGACGGCGCTGCCGGCTGGAATGAGCTCAGCTCAGCTCCTCTCCTCTTGCAGAACAGCGGGATCCGCCCTCTGCCTTCCTCCCCACCGGGGCAGAAAGCCCCCGGGCCAGCGCACCTAGCAGGGGCTGCACCTGGAGAAGCAGCAGTCCTGGTTGTTCACAGGGGGAAGCACCGGAAAGTTGCGGGGGGATCCCAGGGAGAATTATGGTCGATGCAAGAGAGACAATGAGAGCGGGGGTGAGAAAAAGCCTGGTGGAATAGGGCTGGCTGAAAAACGTTGCTGCTTTGTGAGTTGCTCTCTGTCTCCCGTTCCCTACATGTTCTGCCCAGCCCCTTTAAATACATACACACACTCTGGACTGACTTAGCTTTCCTGCCTATTCTTTTTACTCGTCCTTTTTATTTTCTTCACTACCTATCTTCACCCTTATTAAGTCTATTTCTATGCTCTCCGGCAGCTGTCCCAGTTTCTTCTGTCTCTTCCCCTCTTTCACCATCATCTCAGCTGTGTTCATCCCTTCTCATTACCCATGTTTCAGTCTCTCGGGCTGAGCATAGGGTTGCCACCTGTCCAGGTTTTACCGGGATAGTCTGGTTTTCGGGTGCTGTGTCCAGGTGCCATAATTAGGGTTGCCCAGTTTTCGACTTGGTCAAAAAGGGGACCCTGACAGTGCCCAGTGAGATATACTGACCGGCCACCAAAAGACCGTTTACCGTGGGGTGGGAGGGTAGGGTGACCAGACAGCAAATGTGAAAAAATGGGACGGGGGTGGGGGCTAACAGGAGCCTATATAAGAAAAAGACACAAAAATCGGGACTGTCCCTATAAAATCAGGACATCTGGTCACCCTAGGGTGTGGAGGCACTGGGTGATTAACTCACGCCAGCCCCTGCTCAGCCAGGGCCACCTCCTACCTGCGGGCAGGCTCCTTGTCAGGCTGTATCAGCTCCCATCCCAGCCCCGAAGCAGAGGGAGTCCAGCTGAGGAGTGGGAGTGGAGATGATCCAGGGAGGGGGGGAGAGAAGTAAATGAGGGGGGCAGGACCTTGGGGCGAAGAGGTGGAGAAGGGGGCAAGGTGATGAGCTCAGGTGTAAATCTATAGCACTCTGACCACTTGGAACAAGGTACTTTAGTTAGAAGTTCTGGAGCATGCTTTGACATACTGCTGTTTGAAACAGGTCATAGTATGTCAAAGCACGGTACAGAACTTTTCATGCCCAGTATCAGGGTCCACAGGTCAACATGGTGCACAGCAAACTAGTGCACTGTATCATCATACCCTGACATGCCACACATTGAGCCACAGACAAGCCCGCCCTCACACACACCACGGCAAGTCATTTATTGGGAGCAAAAAAAAAATTGGACATCACCCTTAAAACCACTGAACGTGATACTGTCCTACAATATTTCAGCATGTACATATAATTCCCTGAGTATAAACGGACATGCTGTTTTGGGGCCTGATTTAAAGTCCATGGGAGATAACAAAAAGACTCCAAAGTGCATTGGATCAGGCTCTTAGCCTCTTTTGTGTGTGTGTGTGTGTGTGTGTGTACCAAGTTTAAAATCCACATAAGAAAGGACCAGTGCTCAATAACAGGGGCTGTCCTGCAATTCTCAGGACAGGTGGTGGTGACCTGTGGTTTTCTGCAGGAAGGTGCATATCCCAGAAAGTCTCTTGGCTGCCTCAACAGGCATCAACTGGCACCACTCCAGACTCTGACTGAAAGTAACCTGAGCCTTGGCCCTGTGGAAGTGGTAGAAATGTCACACAGACATATGCCACTTTTACTCTGGCAATGTGTGACTGTCCCGATGAAAAAAACTTGGCTGGCATTGGGCAGCATGCTGCAGCCGGTGGATAGTCATTGTTTTCGGATGTTTGCAAGCACTGCTGAGCATAACAATGAACCAGGAAAGGGAGAACTTCAGGCACCCCCACCACTGTTGTTGAAATGACTTATTCATACACCCCATTGCTGGGGAAGGAATTGCTCACTGTGTAAAACTGGACATTTTTAAAAATGCATCCTTTACTACCTGTTAACAGTTCTGAACACAGGCACCTATTGTCTGGGTAGGAGGATACTCAAATACCTATCCCTTTTAGACTGAGACTGCCAGCTTACTGCAATGACATCCTTCTTATAGAGGAGCTGGGCAGATGGCTACAAGGTAGACCAGGAAAGAGTCACTGAAAGCCAGAGATCAATAGTAAATGTGGAATGTACCTTCTAGGTATGTAACTAAATTCTTCAGGCAGGGATTGCTTTTTTAATGTCTATTGTACAGACCTAAGCATACGGTTGGCACCAAACCAGCAACAAGTTGGCCAGTCACATAAGGTTTTATAATTTCACTGAGAGCCATGGAAGCAGTGAGTGTAGGCATGTGGTCTCCCATCTGGGCCTGTAGCCCTGTAACTATGAGTTGCTTTTATAGGCATCTCCATTAAATGCAGCTGATGGGACCAGGGACAGAATGCTGGTATATTTTAGGGAGTCAACTCCTGCTTTACCTACTACCTCACATACAGTTTTGTATTGGGAAAGGCAGGTCCTAGGTCATGCTATTTTCTCCACAGTGATAGTCCGCTTCTCTACTCCATATCCTACATGGACTAATTCATGGACCCTCCTTTTGCTAAAAGAACCAAAAAAGTGCCACCGTGGCTAAACGACAAAGTAAAAGAAGTAGTGAGAGGCAAAAAGGCATCCTTTAAAAAGTTACATCCTAGTGAGGAAAATAGAAAGGAGCATAAACTCTGGCAAATGAAGTGTAAAAATATAATTACGAAGGCCAAAAAAGAATTTGAAGAACAGCTAGCCAACGACTCAAAAAGTAATAGCAAAAAAAATTAAGTACATCAGAAGCAGGAAGCTTGCTAAACAACCAGGAGGGCCACTGGACGATTGAGATGCTAAAGGAGCACTCAAGGACGATAAGGCCATTGTAGAGAAACTAAATGAATTATTTGCATCAGTCTTCATGGCTGAGGATGTAAGGGAGATTCCCAAACCTGAGCCATTTCTTTTTAGGTGACAAATCTGAGGAACTGTCCCAGGTGTCATTAGAAGAGGTTTTGAAACAAATTGATAAATTAAACAATAAGAAGTCACCAGGACCAGATGGTATTCACCCAAGAGTTCTGAAGGAACTCAAATGTGAAATTGCAGGACTACTAACTGTAGCCTGTAACCTAGCATTTAAATCAGCTTCTGTACCAAATGACTGGAGGATAGCTAATGTGACGCCAATTTTTTAAAAAGGGCTCCAGAGGTGGCCTTGGCAATTACAGGCCGGTAAGCCTGACTTCAGTACCAGACAAACTGGTTGAAACTATAGTAAAGAACAAAATTGTCAAACATATAGATGAACATAATTTGTTGGGGAAGAGTCAACATGGTTTTTGTAAAGGGAAATCCTGCCTCACCAATCTACTAGAATTCTTTGAGGGGGTCAACAAGCATGTGGACAAGGGGGATCCAGTGGATATAGTGTATTTAGATTTTCAGAACGCCTTTGACAAGGTCCCTCAACAAAGGTTCTTAAGTCATGGGATAAAATGCATTAAGCAGTCATGGGATAAAAAGGAAGGTACTCTCATGGATTGGTAACAGATTAAAAGATAGGAAACAAAGGGCAGGAATAAATGGTCAGTTTTCAGAATGGAGAGAAGTAACTAGTGGTGTCCCCCAGGGGTCTGTACTGGGCCTAGCCCTATTCAACATATTCATAAATGATCTGGAAAAAAGGGTAAGCAGTGATATGGCAAAATTTGCAGATGATTCAAAACTACTCAATATTTTAAAGTCCCAAGCAGACTGTGAAGAGCTACAAAAGGATCTCACAAAACTGGGTGACTGGGCAAAAAAATGGCAGATAAAGTTCAGTGTTGATAAATGCAAAGTAATACACATTGGAAAACATAATCCCAATTATACATATAATATGATGGGGTCTAAATTAGCTGTTACCACTCAAGAAAAAGATCTTGGAGTAGTTGTGGATAGTTCTCTGGAAACATCCACTCAATGTGCAGCAGCAGTCAAAAAAGCGAACAGAAGGTTGGGAATCATTATGAAAAGAATAGATAAGAAGACAGAAAATATCATATTGCCTCTATATAAATCCATGGTATGCCCACATCTTGAATACTACATGCAGATGTGATTGCCCCATCTCAAAAGAGATATATTGGAATTGGAAAAGGTTCAGAAAAGGGCAACAAAAATGATTAGGGGGTATGGAATGGCTTCCATATGAGGACCAATTAATAAGACTGGGAATTTTTAGCTTGGAAAAGAGATGACTGGGGGGCGGGGGGGAGATATGATAGAGGTCTATAAAATCATGACTGATGTTGAGAAAGTAAATAAGGAAGTGCTATTTACTCCTTTTCATTACACAAGAACTAGGGGCCACCAAATGCAATTAATAGGCAGCAGGTTTAAAACAAACAAAAGGAAATATTTTTTCATACAATGCACAGTCAACCTATGGAACTCCTTGCCAGAGGATGTTGTGAAGACCAAGACTATAACAGGGTTCTAAAAAGAACTAGATAAGTTCATGGAGGATAGGTCCATCAATGGCTATTAGCCAGGATGGGCAGGGATGGTGTCCCTAGCCTCTGTTTGCCAGAAGCTGGGAATGGGCAAGAGGGGATGGATCACTTGATGATTACCTGTTCTGTTCATTCCCTCTGGGGCACCTGGAATTGGCCACTGTCGGAAGACCGGATTCTTGGCTAGATGGACCTTTGGTCTAACCCAGTATGGCCATTCTTATGTTCTTATGATGAGAAACAAGTTCTTCAGCTGAGAGAGCTCTCTAATTTTACCTTTGACATTTTGTATGATTGCTATGGAAGCAGATGATAGTAATGGTAATACCATGGTAATATTTTCTACATAACCCGCGGCTCTGTCTTTTGATGATCCAAGATTTTTTTTTTCCCCACTTTGATTCTTAAGGCCAGAAGAGGACATCATGATCATCTAGACTGGCCTCTTGCAGAACACAGGGAATAAATACATTTTCACCCAGTAATTCCTGCAAATGTCCACAACTTTTGGTTGCACTAGAGCACATCGCATAGAAAGACATCCTAACTTGATTTGAGAGGAATCTTAACTTGGTGTTAGAAGAGAAGATATAACACACACTGAAAAGAATTTGACCTTGCAAGTGTTCCTTTATTCCTGACTGGTTGTCTCTTATATGATATATGGAACTAAGCTGAGAGCAAAGCTAGTGTGTATAAACATTTAGTAACCCAAAAGTCTATTTAAATTTGTAAGTAATTTGACTGGTGAAAATCTGTCCCCAATAAGCACTCTTTTCAAAACAGAGGGTTGTGGACTTTGAGAGACTGTAAAGTTATATCAGGTTTCTTTACTTGGCATGGAATTAACCAGATTGCATAGCTTTATCCTCTCTATTTGTGACATCCTTTTATATAAAGAGAAAATCAAGGGGGAGCCTTCTTCTACGTAATCACTCTGTCTGATTAAACAAGGCCAAAAATGGCCCTATCTTGGCTATAGGAATGTTTTGGGACTTTCCCAAATTATGCAGCTATCCAGTTAATCTGATTTGAGTAACCAGATGGAGCAACATTAACATTGGACACAAAAGACTTAACTCTAGGAGGATTTCTTGGGAAAATGTCAATGTTCACTCCAAGAACACTTATTGTCATTATCTTGACATGATCAGTGTGGACCATTTTCTGCAGAGGATGACTGTAGAACTTGGAAGGTCTAGGGAAGGCAGAAGTCCTGGCTCAGCCCTGGAATTATGCCTCAGTCAGGCCAGCGTGGTGGGGTTATTAACCATGGCCACGAGTGATCAAAGACTGTGAATCCCTAAGTCTACTTGGACATATTTCTGGCAAAGTAGTCGTATGTTCTGATCAAAAAATTTGGGCAGCCCTAAAAATTGGGCTATTCTTTGGAGCCTCTATTCTTCCCTTATATTTGGAAATCTATGGAGTGTTTTTGCTAGAACCCACTCAATGTCCTAATTTATTGCCAGCTTTTCAAGAATGTGAAGTAAGTAAAATATGGACCTAAGTTTGAATGAAATTACTATGATTGCCCCTGCAAATCAGGAGACAGCATATACAAATACAGCTCACTGCCCACCTAACTTTAAAAAACAAATACATGTGGTCATTAATGCATAGAAGTATTTACCCATTGCACAACTGGGAAAGAAATTCTTACTGAAAACACCTTATAATGTTATGATTTATGAAAATAAAGAATCTATTGACCAGGCTGATATGCCAGTTTATGGAGTAACGTAGGTTGTGCAGTGTAATTATCTTGCCGCTGTCCCATTCAAATATTTTTATTTTATATAGGCCAAAGTGGAGTGAGACAGCATATATTAAAAATAACAACAACAAATGGAATGTGTCCTTTTACTGGAAGCTGTGTTTCTGATTTTAATATTGTGTGCCTAACAAAATTACTGTCAAGATGGTGAATGTTAAGATAAAAATAAATATATGCTGACTAAATCTGCAAGCAAAATGAATGCATTTGAATCCTGGGTAACAGTACCTACTGAGAAACCAAACATTTATTTTGTTTGCTTTGTGTTTCTCTGACAGGTTACAAGTATCCGAACAACTTTGTCATCCTCAATCTCCTGAGGACATATGCCAAGGGACCTTCCTCCAGCCACATAACAGTGACTCAGGAATTAAGTAGAACTGAATGTCAGATCACAAGGTCATCATCATCCATTCTTCTTTTTCCAGTATGTAATTCATCAGAATCTACAGCATACCAGAGCTCAGCTCCAGGACTGACAGCTTCCTTTGAACTGGCTGCTAAGGGAGAGCTCTGACTGATACAGGCTAGCTTCTCCGGGTGGCTGGAATCATTGTCTATGTAATTCTCTCAGCCTGAGTCAGCACAGGGAGCATTATTCCCAGGATTAGTCCTAAATCTGTTGTTATAGCTATCAGTGAAAACCAACTACAAGCAGCAAGGAAGCAGTGCAACTTTTCTGGAGATACAGGCACCAGCAATGGCAAAATGCAAATTCTAATCTATGACATTATATCTTAAGAGATAGATATGTTAAATTGTGTGGGTATTTAGCTGCATTACTTGCATTCATGTCAGCGGAGCTTGCATAGCTAAATCCCTGTACACCATTTTGAAAGTGTATCCACAAAATAAGATTGCATGACATACTAATATAAAATATAAAGAGGGTCATCCCATTGCTTATTTAGAGCTTGATCCTGCACGCGTGCTGATAAGAGTTGTGTGGGACCGGTGTTGAGCCCCCACTAGAGCTCCTGAGTAGTGTGCTTTTTTACTCATGATCTACTAAGGAGAAGTTAGGTGAGAGGTGTGGGCATTGAAGTCTGGTGGACTAGCAGGTCCACTGTACCTGGCTTTCATCAGGAGCACCAACAGTTGGCTGAAGGTTAGTGTTTGCTCAGAACTTTCAGGTACATTTCTGTATCAGCAGCCCTCATGGTTGACCCCACGTTCAATTGACCAATCCTAAAAACACTCTAAATTATACTAGCAGGAATGTTTCCTCTATAGACAGGTCAGGGGCTAGAATTCCTAGCAATTGGGAGCCAGAGGCTCAGTTCAACCCAAACATGCCTCTTTTGTGAGGGGAGAGAGGAGAGTGGGCAGTATAAAGCCAGCTATGTCAGCTTTAGGCTACTCTGGGAATGTCCTATGCCAGGCAAATCCACAGCTAACTTTAGGGCAGCTCAATGGCTGCTTTCTTGTGCTGCCACAAGAGGGGCCAAGGATCTGACTCACTTCCTTCTAAGCGCCGCTCTTGACAACACTCATGTAGCCTCTTCTCCTGGCAGGCAGTGGGAGTAATTAAAAATCCTTAAAATGGCCACTATGCACTGGATTGCACTCCCGGCACATATGTTGTGGCCACTTGCCGGTTCTGTCCCATCACAACCACGTCCACCCCTACTCACCTGTTCTCACCACTCTGGTAAAGGTTTGCTAAGGTTGCTGAGCACTTCTGTAAGTCATTGTCTTAAAGCCTCTCTCCTCAGGTGTGGAGTAAACATCAAGTGCTGAACTTCACCCTTTTTGTCTCCATACTTCTTTCTGGAAGTCTCAGCAACCTGAAAAAGCTGATCCTCAAAGTGAAATCCAGTTCATAAAGTCCTACATAATTGTATCACTATGATCCCTGTGACCTGATGCTCTGGAGGGCCTGGAGCTCTCTTCCCCCCTCTATTGGTGAACAGGTGGAAGTAGTTACAGAATGAGTGCTTCATTTGCATAAGCTTTCTACCCCAAATTCTTCTAGTGGCACTGTGGGATCTGCCATGCTATACAGAAATTCAGAATTGGTTGTGTACCAGAATTGACCTGACAGAGGGAGGGGAAAATATGGGCATCTCCCTTGTGGTAAGAAATGTATCCCCAGTGGCGTGGTTGTATGGTATTGGTTCCTCTCTGGGGATATTGTGCTATTGGGAAGACTGACAGGAAATAACACAGGAGGCGTATCAGCCAGGTGCAACAGTCGGATAGCTCATTGCTGAAGCTGCAGAGGAAAACAGCAGAGCTGAGTGAATTGTAGTGAGGCCCCTTCCTAGCCAGCTGATAAAGCTGAAATCGTAGCTCGTTTAGGTTGTGGAGCCTAAGAACAGGTTCAGTCAGCATGTCAATGAACTTGAGACAGATCTGCGCAAGTGCACATGAGGACATTGGAACTACATTACCCACTTACACCAAACTGGCTGGGGTTTCACGGACAGGAAAGGGAAGTGATGTGGTGAAAGGATATTTGCCTATTGGACGTTCAGTGGCGGGTGGGAGTCCAAGTTAATGGGCTATTGCCAGAGTTACTGTGGGGGAGTGTTTTCTTTATATAGACAGGGAACATAGCAACATTCACCCAATAAAGTTTACCTTGTTTAATTCACACTTGCACACACACCGACAACAGATTTGCAAACTGGGATGTATTGCTTATTATAAGGGCACCCAGGGAAGGTAGTTAGTGAGCCAAGACATCCTGGGTGGGGGCTTAAGCTGGTGGTGTTTGTTAGTTTTACGAGGGACCTCCAGCTATTTGAACCTGACAATTATATCTCTGATGTGGCAAAGAAACATTCATATTTAATTTTAAATAAAGCATACATTTAATAAAATCATTAGGAAAACACCACTTCTGATGAAAGCTTCTCACGTTCTATCATATAATTTTGAACAAATAGAAATAATTCATTTATGAATTAAGCTTCCACATTTATCTTTGTAGGTCTCCTAATGTTGACTGATTCCAGTGAAGTTTGTTTTGCCCTAAATACTCATTACTGAATCAATGTCAAGCTAATTTGATGTCTGTGTTAACAATGTCTCCAAGGCAAATTCTTATCTTGAATCAATGCATATTTAAGCATTTATTGCTGCATGTCTGTTGAAAAATTATGCCTGAAAGTGTACAATTTTTTGTTGATGTTAAATGTTAGAAGGAAAATAAATTGTCTAATTATAGTATTTGCCGATTGCATTTTGAAAAGATACTAATGGTCTCATTTCACACCATAGACAGGTTTTATGTACAGGTCTGTCTCATCTCATGCGCATTTAACATGTGCGAATTCAGCTTTGCGCGGTCGGCAAAAACAAAAAAACCAAAACAAAAGAGAAAAATTACAATTTCAATACTGTACCTGTAGTGCGGGCGATTCCGCCCGCCATTACACTCAATGGAATTTTGACTATACGCGATTTTCGCTTTACGCGCTGACTGCGGACCGTAACCCCAGCGGAAGATGCAACAGACCTGTACTGCCTTTATAATCAATAAATGTTGGAATAGATTTTCAGGGTTTGGGTTTGCAACTGTAAGCTTATTTTCCATAATTGCACCCCCAAATTCAATTGGTTTCACATTCAAGTGAGCAGAACTGCCCATTTGCTCATTCAGGACCAGATCATGACTGGTCCAATCTTTTGCTCAGGGGAGGAAGCGGGTTTGAGACAACCCCCAACTATGCCTACATAGTGCTCTAGCAATGCAGCTGGGGTTGTAAGTGGGAAATGGAGGGGTTGTGCGCCAGAACTGTTCCCACTTGAGCAGATGAATGTGGAAGGGGCAGAGTATGTCAGTCTTAGCTCCCACATTGTTCTTCCAAAATGTGGGGAAGTGCAACTTGCATCCAGTAAAGGAACGTGGTAAGTTGTTATTCCATAGGAGCAAGGTGGGTTTCAGTGCAGGAATTAGGACTTGGAGTCACAGTGTCTTTGTAAGGCTATCTGGGGCACTGCGGCTATTTTCCTCCCCTTAATATTGTCTGACCCTGAAGACTCAATCTACTTCTTAGTAACAATTGTGTGTAAAGTAGCTAAACTGTTTGCATGTGGAACCGGACGTCTAATTTGTCTGAAAACCTGCCCCAGATTCATGAGTGTTCTTTGCTACTTTTCAAGGTGAAAGTTGATCTGAAAGCGAACATTGTGGTCAATCGTTAACTCAAAGACGAACTAAACAAAATAAAGGAAATGCAATTACCTGGACAATATGATGGCATTCCTCTTACTCAAAACAAAGCTACTTAGCTCATAATTTGGGACATTGGGGCTGATGGGGGGCAGGAGGTGACTGCCCCCCTCAGCTGGCTTTTAGGTGTATGTATGGCACTTTTTCAAATTAATAGATATAATTGAAGGGCGCACTACCAATGACTCGTCGCTCCCCGCACCTCCCAACTCCAGCACTGCTCAAAATCTGGCTCCATAAAGGTTTGGGAGCTAGTTAAAACACATTGGTATTATTTTTGTCACGCTGTCTGGAGTGGCTCACAACCATGAGTGTCGAACTCAAGGCAGACTGTCAAAAAACAGGGCATGAACACCAAACTGGTTGTGTGTTCCATACTTAGATTTCACCAATCAAGTAACAAGTGTGAACACCTCAGGCACTCTAATAGCCTTAATAGGGAGCCACAGACCATCCCCTTGGGTTCTCCAATCTATCTTGCCACACAGTCAAGCCTCCTTTTGTGATAGATGGTCCCTTACACCAAAAATATCAATATTCAGTCGCAAAGGACTAGTCATTTACCCAAGGTCAGATCTCAAACCGAAGACAATGCTGAAGCCAATCCTGTAACTAAAGGTTTACTAACTAGGGAAAAAAGAAAGGAGTTATTTGCCAGGCTAAAGTAGTTAAACATATACACACAATCTTAATTTCAAAAATATAACAGAAGTTTATAGAATAAGCAAGTGTTATGTCCTTTAGGGCTAACCCAAGCCAAGCGGCATTGGGATTGCTTGTCCGTGTTTAGGAATCCTTGCCCCTCAGAGTCCAGACAGCATAAGGATAACATTTTCTCCTTATCAGGGATTTTTATTCCCTTCCCCCAGCATTCAAGCTGTGATGGGATGAGGGCTTGTGCATATACACTCTGTAGGGGTTTGGGGGAAGCAATCAACATAGTCTCCTGTGCACAATGGCTTGTCGGATGTCTATAGACCTTCTTCTGTTGGGGAGAATGCCTCTTGTGGTAAGCTAGCATTGCCCAGCTGGTAATACTTCTCACCTGACCGTAGGGAGTTTACAGTCTTCATAAACATTTTTATAGTTGGAGCAAACATGTAAACGTTACCTTATAACATGGTACACAGATTTAAGTAGGATTAATACATGCAGCATCCTACAAGCATTCCAAAAGTTTAAATACTAAACACATTCTTATAACTCTAATGTTTATTTCCACAATAGAGTTGAAGCAGACTGGTTTCCAGCTCTTCATTTGTCAGTGTTCAGTAAGGCCCAGGGCCTTGGCATGAGCTTGTGTCACAATATTATTTAAAATGTGATGAATATTTTCAAGATCGTAAAGATGGCTAAAGTGTATTGCACTCAGAAATATGTATGTAGCTCAGTAACATAGTGGTAGCAAAAGGCTCACGTGTAGAATAAAGATTTTTGTAACAACTGTTAACTCTGTGACATTAAGTTATGAAAGACAATTTATTAATCATATCTGCACTGTGAACAAAATTCAAGCCTATTCTTACAACATAAATTGAACATAAGTGATGTTTAGGCCTTCTGCAGAGGAAGGGATTTCACTCAGTGCTCACTAGACTCTAGGTCCTGTCCCACCATGTAATGGACACAGTATAAAAAAAGGACAGGATTCTCTGAGGCCAGTTATATTTTTCAGCTGTTCCAAAAGATTTAGCAATCTGGAGAGAATTTCCTTATAGCTACACCTCTTACGTGTAGTTGACATTACTCCACCTCTTACATGTAGTTGACATTACTTGAAATCATAGTAATTGTGGGAGAATACTCAAAATAGGCTAAAGGGTTTTAGGAGGACAAATCTCCTTTGGAAAGTCTCTCCTGTATGCACAATATAGGCACACTGTTCTGCACCTAAACTGTCTCAAAGTCAGGACCTACATTTGTTCCTGCTTCCATGATTTTAATTCTGTATTCAGATAAATTAAACTTAGTTCCAACTGCATAGTTCATGCCCTTATCCTTTGGCATGTAGAGGACTGACAAAAATTAGGATACACTGGGTGGCTTTAACTGATTACAGCAAAAAGTATTGTCACCTTAGAACTGTAGAATCAAATTCTTCCCTCCATTATGCCTCTACAACGTCCCTTCCATTCTCTTCAGTTTAATTTCATGAGACGTAAGTGTCTGATCCTGCAAGACAATGAACACCTTTAACGCCCATTCATGGCGCTAGGACTTTTGCAGGTGCTCAAAACCTCACAGGATTGCCTATGTTTCTGCCACAGGGCATGCACAAGCTGCCTGGATACCTCCCTCTTGCCTAAGCCCCAGTGGGATCCTCACATTAGGCACTATCCCACCTACCTTGTCTGTGGTCCCAGTCTGATAGATGTGCTCAGAGCATGCCTACTGGATCAGGTCTCACACAAAACAAAGGAGAATTAAAATCTTTAACCTAATTGTTAGAGCCCAAACCCCGGGTGTGGAAGACCCAGATTCACATCCTCACTCTACCTGACATTGAGTAGGTATACCTGGGCTCAAATACCATCTCCCAGGAGAGTGCCCTAACCAGGGGGTTTTGGGGTATTCTAGGGTGCGTCTTTCCCATTAAAGCTGTTCCCCTTTGTATAGAGTATTTACTAGTCCCTCTTTCTTTCACCCAGTGACTATAGCCCAGTGTTTAGTGCATACAGCTGGGATGGTAGAGACTTAAGTTCAAGTCTGTTCCAATGACTACTTAGTTATTTATACAAATGGAACAGCTTCAACAGGAGAGACTAAGAAAGGACCACCCAGAACACCCCATTGCTCAGTGGTTAGGGCATTCACCTTAAAGGGGAGAAGACCTTGGTTCAAATGTCTGCTCCAAATCAGGGAGGCGGGGGGAACTAAACCTGGGTCTCCCATACCCTGGATAAGTGTTCTAACCCATGGGCTACTGGATATAGGAGGAGCACCTGCATGTGTGTACCTGCCCAAGAAAGGGCTTGTACTCCTAACTCAGGGGAGGTTTCACAGCTGTGAATTCCAAGCAGAGGGAGGTGCCTCCAATTTAGTCTACGTCCCTTTGAGGGGTTAGATTTAGGAAATGCTGAAGAGAGGGGCATGGCCTATTGGCAAGTTTAGATGGCTTCCCACTCAGCATGCTGGCTTTTGTGAGTCCCATTCTTAGGGGTCCAGCTCTCCTCAGGCATTGTATAGGGAGCCTGGGCACCTACCTTGGAGCTGTGCATTCCACAAGGTGGCATAACATCTAAGAGTAAGGCACTGCAACGCTGAGTCCAAGGGCCTGCCTACACTGCAGCACAGTGTGGGCTGTGGACATGCAAACTGCAAAGCGCACCAGTGTTGTGCTCAAAACTGCCCCATGTGGATGCTGCTGGCACAAACTACAAAGGTATCTAGTTTGCATTAACATAATCCTAAATCCTCTTTTAGGATCTAGCCCCAAGACTGATTAGTGTACACAGTATCCTATGTGCATGAATTCATGTTTGGTTAATATGCAATAGACGCACAATCAGGGTATAAGTGTTTTGCTGTAAATAGACTGGCCTCTTTGTCTTCTTCCTTTGCTCAGCTTGCTTTCGGGGAGTAAGCTGGAATTCTTATGGTATTTGGACAGTTTGGGGGCACGCAGTTCATGTCACAGGCTATGTGCTTTGTCCAATGCACAGTGCTCCTGATAAATATGATTCAGCTCCACATTGATTCATCTTCATTTACTATGCTAGACAAGGAGTTTTTATCCAGGACTGAAAGAAAATAAGACTGCAGGACTCCCACAATGGAGCTTCTGTTAACTAATCAATGTTATCTTTTGTCTTAATCTACTGAAACCGAAGTTATGGTCATTCAAAGAGCAGCCCTTGTGAAATACACCATCTAGCTCACAGATCTTCTTTGAAAACAAAACGCTGGTGAGGTTTTAGAATTAAGATAGATTTTTTTTAAAAAAAGGACTGTCAGCTTGAATAGTACCTGTTCTTGCTGCAGCAGCATTATCTGTCCTTTGGCACCGTCTGAAGGTTTGAAGCAGAGATGAAAAATTGTCCGGGTGCTCTCGTATTGACATTTAAGCACATCACAATAGCCTTCTATTTAAAGTCTCAACTCAAACTGTCTGAACTTTAGACATTCATATATTTGAAATAATTCACTTTGGTTGGGATTTTAAAGAGTCTAACAGACTTAGAAGCCCAACCCATTGAACTTGCAATGGGATTTGGATGCTGAACTCCATTAAGTTCCTCTAAGTGCAGTAAAAAGGGTTTTCTAATTCCTGGAACTAGGATTCAGAATTGTTGAGCTCTGCCACTGACAGGCTGTGACCGTGAGCAAGTTACTCAGGGCTATCATGTGGCTCTTAAGTCACAACTTGCATGTTGGGTTGCCAACTTTCTGATCACACAAAACTGAAAACCCTTGCCCTGCCCCTTCTCTGCCAACTTTCTGATCACACAAAACTGAAAACCCTTGCCCTGCCCCTTCTCTGAGGCCCCGCCCCACTCACTCCACACACACCCCTCCATCACTCGCTCTCCCCCACCCTCACTCACTCATTTTCACCAGGCTGGGGAGGGTCCCTTTTCGACCAGGTGTTCCAGTTGCATGGAAGAAGGCAAAGACACTCAAGACAAACAGGAGTATTGGAGGATGGGGCAGCTGTGGGAACATGACAGATGGAGCTTTTTTGACATTCTTTAACATGCCCTACCCTTCAGGGCCAGCCTTTGGCGAGTCTAGCATTTATTTAGGTTTTTCTGTGGGGAAGTATTAATTTCTCCCCTGAGAATTTCAAGCGTACTTTCCTCCTTCCCTCCCTTAAGCTTTACCACAGAAGGTTGCAAAGCCCTGATTCAGCAATTTAGAGCATGTGAGCAGTCCCACCAGTATTAATGGGGGCTACTCGTGTAATAAAGTTAAGCACGTGCTTATGTACTTTGTGGATCCAGTATCTTAATTCTTGAACATCAGTGGAGCCCTTTAAATGGTAAATATGCAGGTTCTATGTCAATAGCAATAGTTAGTGACTATGTGGCTGAACAAGTGAGGTCTGTTCATACTATTTAGTATGAGTTTCTGTTCTAGATTCGCAGCTCATAGAAGTTCTCATGGCTCCACTGATTTCAAAGGAGCAATGTCAATTTACACTGTTAGAAAGTCTGGCCTACTAAAGCTTCACCTGTGGTCTTGTCCTCTGACCTACGCATGCTACAAAGTTAAGACTTTAGGGAACAGAATCAGGACTTAATTAAACACGTATAGCTAGTCATTGGGAGAACTCTAATTGAATCCAGTAGGAGCAGGATTGAATACCTAAAAGGGAGACGGTCTTGACTGAAAGAAAAAACTCTAGTTGCCAGTCATGGTTTAACTCATGGCTGCAAAAGCTCTTATACATTATTAATTTCCACAGCAAAATAAGTGTTGCTATGACATTTAGCAACACTTTACAATCTGAAAGTGCTGCCGTTCCTTCTCAGCCTATACACGTCCTGACAGTCCATTTCCCTAACATTAAACTTTAATTCAAACATTACTTTTGTTTAAACTTCCCTATATTAAATCAGTGATTCTAATGGGACTTGCTTGAGGTACAAACTTCTTCAAAAGTTCATTATATTTGTGCAATATTTAGTGTAAGCCCCAGAGGCATTCATTGGACTTTTCTCAGTTCATTTCAAATTGCATTAGACATGAGTTTTAGTTATGCAAGATGTGCAATGGCATGCATTTATTAGAATTGCCCTTGCAAATTGGCTAACTGCATGTGCAAATGCACCTAATTAACCATGTATGTACAATTACCTGTTTTCAAAATTCAGCTGAAAGCTTTACAAGCAAGATTTACAATTTTGAAAAAGCAGGTCTTTTTTGTTTTATTGTATAGAATTCTTCAATTAACAACCTTGATCTATAAGATTTCTTTCTATACTAGGAACCCATCTGAATCTAGGATGCACTTTTCAGTAGTGATTGATCTTTCCAGACAGCAGTGAATAATCTAATGGAATAAATCAAATGGAATTGATGTGTTTTAAACAGATTTGGGGGCATTAATTGCAGTGTTGCCAGCTCATGATTTTATTGTGAGCCTTGCAACATTTGGTGTTTTTCTTTAAGCCCCAACTCCTGGAGTCATGCAATTACTCAGAATTCCAGCTGTCATTTTGAAAAAAGAACGTTTCTAGCTCTCATGGTTGCAGAGAAAAGCTGGAAAGTGTGAATCTGAAAGACTCACAAACCCCAAAGCAAATGAGAAGACAACCTTTATTTTTTTTAAATCTCATGATTTGACTGTGTAAGGCTGACAATACTGTTAACATACTATTACATGTTGCACCATCTTTGTAATTTCTGAGTGGATCAGCTGATGTATGACTGAAGTTTTGATTTAGGCTTATCCATTAGAGGTGTGTGTATCTCAGTATCACCAACCTCAATCTCTTCTGGACAAAACTGATTGTCTAATTTGTGGACACTTCTGATTTGCACTGGTTTTCTAGACAAAAAAAAAAGAGAGTCATTGCTTTAAACACTCTATGCACTGTAAAGAAGTAGAAAGAGTTAATTTACTTTACTTAGTGTGCTGGGATTTCTAAGCAGTTCACATTAACTCCATCAGTGATCAGATAGGGATATTGATCTAGCATTGGGACAAGAACACTGGACTTTGCTGAACATGGGACTTCTGCCAAAGTAAATCATTGCTATGCACAAAATTCTGTTGACTAGTTACCCTGGGGGAATTTTGCACCACTGCACGAGCACAGAATTCTTTGGTTCCCTGCAGAAAAAAATGACTTTCTGACAGGAAAGCAAAGGGAAGCTTTAAGAGCAGACGTGCATCACTCCCTAGCAGCGCAGGTACATTGTTTCAGGCACCCAGAGCAGCCAGCAGAGAGGTAAATCACCACAGGGCTGGGGACACCCCAGTCAGTGTCTCCTACCTTAAACTGGAATCAGCTGCTAATCCCGGCTGTGCTGGAGGCAGGAGAGAACAGGACTTCCTCTTCCCCTGGAAGGAGCTGCTGGGGCTGTGTCAGACCCACCCCTAAAAACCTCCCCCAGCTGCAGGAAGCTCAGCATCCTCCCATGCTTCTTGTCCCCATTGCTCCTCAGCTCTGGGGGTCACCCAATACAGGGAGCTGCTCCCCCATTCACCCAACCCCTGTGCGTCCAGACCTCCCATACCCAAACATCCCTGCAAAACCTCATGCAGTACATCTAGAACTCCCCTAGCCTTCCATATCCAAACCCCACCCCACTGAACCTCATCCCCTGCATCTAGAGCCCTCCTGCACTCAGACCCCCTGCCTATGGACCCGACCCCTGAACCCAGACCACCCCCCACTGAGCTCCCTTCACTCAAACCCTCACCATGATGAGCCCCACCCCCTGCACCTCCCTGAGCCCCCATATCCAGACCCCATGCCACTGACCCCAACTAGCTGCATCCAGACGCCCACCCCACCAAGTCCCACTCCCACAGCACGCAGACCCCACACCCAGAACCCTCCGCTGAGCCCTAACCACTTTTGCCTGGAAGCTCCTGCAGAGTCCCATTGCCCCAGCACCTGGAACACCCCCCAATGATCCCCACACACACCAAACCCCCTACTTAGCTGCCTGCACCCAGATTGTCCCACATAGAATCCTCTCACCCCACATCAGGATCCCCCCACACAGAGCCCCTCCACACTTGGATCCTGCTTGGGTAAGCCTGCCTGCCCCACTCCTGGTGCACCTGGCACATAGGGGCAAGGCCTCAGGGTGTTTCTGGGACAGGCCCAGGCCTTGTGCTGTGTCAGAGTTGGGTGCAGCCTCCATGTCCTGGTGTAGGAGGGCTGCAGGGTGATATCCCACCTTCATGCAATGGCCTGTGCTCCCCACTTCCATGCTGGAGCCTCTGCATTTATTTATTGACAAATAAAACTTGCAGAATTTTTAATTTTTGGCGCAGAATGCCCTCAGGAGTAACTAGTTTCAGTCTAAAAACTCCAGATAAATCCAGAAGCTGTAGCATCTTCTCATTCAACAAGTTTTGGTGGGGGTGGGGATGGAGGTGAAAATCAAACAAGAGACACTGGAGGGAGGATTATCAACCATCCTTTTAAAGCGGGCAATCAAGGCAGTGGTGTTTACTAACTTGTCATTGCTAAAATTATTCTAATGTGTTCCACAATGCACAGTTTTGTTTAAAAAATTTTTTTTGGCAATAAATCCTGTGCATGCTTTGCTGGTTTGTAATCCTCTACTTGCATCATGTTCGGTCCAATCTTCAATGAAACAATAGGCACAAAAAAGAGCTACATGCCAAAATGGACACGACCTGGGAATTTGGGACCTAGATTTTTAAAGATATCACCTAGTGGGATTTTTAAAAGCACATGAGATGCCTATCTGTATCTTTAGGCACCTAAAGACCTTTAAAAATCTTGTCCTTTGTTCCTAAAACACAGCACACGTTAGCTACAGGATAATCTCAGTTCTCAGAAGCAGTACGAATTTTATTCTCTCTGCAGTCAGCCACAAAAGGATAGCATACTGTTCTCAGACACACACAGTCACCATTACATTACTCAAGTATCAAGGGGTAGCCGTGTTAGTCTGTATCCACAAAAACAACAAGAAGTCTGGTGGCACCTTAAAGACTAACTGTAATTTCCACTCCATGCATTTTTTACCCACAAAAGCTTATGCCCAACTAAATCTGTTAGTCTTTAAAGGTGCCACCGGACTCCTTGTCATTATATTACTGTTATGTTCACAGCATACACAGAGAAAGCAGATACAAACAAATACTCTTGCTGGAAGACTGCAACATTACACAGCTTTATTTCATAGAATTTAGTGATATACACACAAGAACCCATAAAGAGAGAAAGCAGATTGCTCCCCAAGGCAGTGAGGCACTACTCAACCCACCTTTATTTAAGCTGTGTCTTTTCAGACTGACTCTGATCATATGCCTTGCCACTGAGCCTCCTATCCTGCAAGCAGGACCAGGAAACCCTCCCACTTTTATCATGATCGTTTGCAGTTTCAACAGTCCTCAATCCACCACCACCACCACCATCACCACTTGGATCCACCCCACTTCAAAATGGGAGTTTGCAAAGAGTGCTAATGAGGTGTTTGTGGACCCCTGCTGAGGTGCACATGGACAATTAGGGTATGTCTACACAGCCTGTGGCTGTGAGCCTCTGAGCCAGGGTCAAAGGACTCAGGATTGTGCCACCTCGCTAAAAATAGCTGTGTAGATGTGGTAGCTTGGACTGGAGCTTGGGCTCTGAAGCTGAGGGAGAGGAGTGAGTTTCAGGGCCCAAACCACAACTTAGAAAGCACTGTTTTTAGTGTGGTAGTGCAAGCCCCATGAGCCCGAGTCTGTCGATGCAGGCTCAGAGGCTCACAGCCACAGGCCGCAAAAGCATACCCTTAGGGCGCAGCGGGCTAGCGTGAGGTAGAGTCACACCACAAACTAAGTATTCATGTAGATAAACCTACGTTGGATACAGTGAGTGAAAAACTCTGTTCTGTTGGTGGGATTTAAGGAAGTGAAATGTAATTACTTACATAATATTTGTCCAGGACACAAGAATTAATGTTCTTCAGAGTAGTGTCAAGAGATCATTAATGATACAAGGAGTTATGGACAACCCAAGTTTTTTCCTATCACATGGAAGGTGACACCTTGAGCAGTAAAATCTTTCAGATGTCACTCTGATGCATTTCTCCAAACACTGACCAGGACAGAAGAGTACAGCCGAGTGAGTCAGTTCACATACAAAAGCAAGCCTTCCAGGACTGAGTTTTCTATGAACCCCACGACTATTAAAACAAATAGAAAAACCTGGTGGATTGCTTTTATAGCTGAAAGGGGCTTGTTGAAACTGACAATGTTGTTTACAACTAAACTAAGTTTTGAAGAAACTTTTTTTTTTATTATTTTTTAGTGTCAGCTGAAAATTTTGGTTTTCATTTTTTGGGGGGGTTTTTACGTCAAAAAATGTGACTGAAAATTTCAAAAACTTCCTTTATTGGAATTTTTCTGCAGAAATTTTTTTTTTCAACTGACTCTGAGCAGTTCATTTCTGCAGTGCATTTGATACACCCGTTTCATTTTAGCCATAGCCTATATTTGAGCTGAACATTCCTGCTCAGATATATACAAGGAGCTCTTTGTATTTGAACAGAGATTCATATTTTGTACAGACCAAAAGAGCCTCTCTATCGAGCAACCCTCTCCATTCTTCATCATTAACGAGAGGTTGGAAGAGCATTCTGTGTCAGATGCTGAACCACTTATGCCATCTGGGAGTCTCAGAACATTTGAGATTACCAAGGATCCTACATCTTTTCTGGTAGAGGGGAAGGCAGCTTCAGATTCCTTGGCCCAGACAGAGACTTATGTGTGCAGTAAGCATTGCTATTCAGAAGACATTCCTATCTTAGGCAAACACCTGAATCTCTATCTTTTAAAGAGAGTCTACAGGAGGCTGTGTTTAGATCTACTCTCCTTGAGTGAAGTCAGTCTATTTTCTATTATTTTAAAGGCAAAATTACCACTATCCTCTAAAGAATAAAAACAAACAAAATCAAGTAGGGCACATCTCCAGCTTCTTCTAATTTTGAATGGAAAATATTTTCAGATGCTTGCTGAAGCTTAAACCAATGAAGCAATTAAGAGAAACTTAATGAACTGGTGTGCTAATGAGCGTCTGTGGCAACAGAAAATCAAACAGCTATTGTGTAAAGACACATTGCATTACTGATTCCTAATTGACACTTTGCTAGCAGAAAGTATAAATACGTCCTCCGCCTACTTTTGTGTTTTATTTCATTTCTAGGATTATAACCCATTTAGAGGTATGTCTGCACTAGAAAGATCAATCTGTGGTAGAGCAATTGGTTATTCTAACCGAGTGCATCCATTCTATCCTTGAATCAGTGTAACGCTTGCTTCCTCACACTATTCAGGTGGGGAGGCTGTCAGCAGTAGAGGATATCTGTGTTGCGCAGGATGAATGGAGCCGTGTAGCAGCACTCCCCATAACTGCTAAGTCCCCCTCCTGCTAAGTTTGGAGGGGCCAGGGATGGTGGGGGAAAAGCTAGTAGCCAAGGAAATGTCAGGAGTGTAATTACCAGCTCCAGTCCTCCACTATAGCCAAGCAGGACTTTCAGGCAGTGAACCAATCAGTTATTCCATTCTATTTTCTTGCTGGAAAATGTCCAACATCTTTCTGTCAAGTGTACTCACCCTAACACATTTATTGTTATTTGTATTGCAGGAGCACCTAGGAGCTCCAGTCATTTACCAGAACCCCATTATGTTCAGCACTCTAGAAACAGAACAAAAAGGTGGTCCCTGCACCAAAGAGCTTGTGCTCCTCTTTCGTTTTTGTCTGGGCTCATGTTGGAAAATCAGGGCTGCAGCGAATGGAATTTGTAGCTGTACAGCAACAAGCTTGCAAAACAAGTCCATAGTGGTCCAGAGTGTGAAAAGCAGAGGGAAAAAAAGATGTACTGGGGGTGGGGGGAGGGGAGAAGGGTGCACTGCAGCACACAGTGGGACCCTAGCAGTAATTCTTCATGGTTGAGACATGCACATTTCATGCCTCAGAGCATACTTGATTACAAGAAGCGGCTTGGAAGAATGATTTGATGTGAGAAGAGCGTGATGTCAGACAAAAGAGCACAGGATAGTTTAACACTGGCTGTGTAAGGTATGTGTGCAGAAATATGGGGAAATAGATAGGGAAATTAAGGCAAAAAGGTTAAGTCACTTATCCAATGTGACTGAATACAGATAATAGCACAGTTCTGCAAGGCAGTATTGTCAAGTTATCAAGGGGAAGAACTGACTTCTATCTCCAGTTCTGCCACTGACATGCTTGGTGACCTTGGGCAAATCAGCTAGGTAAACTGAGGCACAGAAATGCTATCTGTAAAATGAGAGTAATGCATACTTTGCACTGGGTAGTGCAGCTTATTTAATTAATATTTGATAGTGCACATTGGATTGAGTTTTCACTTTTGTGCTCAAGATCTCAGCCGAGGACCAAATGCAGTCATCCTACAAACCTCTATACATCTTTGAAATCACAGTTTATTATTCCCTAACTGGTGGAAGAGTTTTGTAAAAGGAAATATTAGGGCCTGATGCAAAGCACATGGGAAGTCAGTGGGAAGACTCCAGTGGGCATTGAATTCGCAAATTAGTCTATAAAGGGAAAGAGCTACTTTTGTGTACTTGTAGCTTAGTCAAAACAGGGTTGAATCCGTTTTTTCATGTGAGAATAAACAAAACCCCAATGATTTAAATTCAAAGTCTACAAGATTTTCCCTTGAATTATAGATGAAGGAGGGGTCTACTGTCAAGATCAAATAAGATAAGAGAATTTTAAATATGGGGGGGAAAGTCAAAATGAGCATTTCAAAGATGGGCTTGCTCTGTTTGGATAAGCGAATATTTGCATTTTCCTTAATGGAAGATTAGAGCTCAACATTTTAACCCATGATTCTCTGGATTAAACAGAAGTTAACACACACACATATGCATCAGGAACACAAACATGGCCCATCAGACAGACTCCTTTCCTGACTTCATTCTTTTCAAGCATTGAGAAAATATTGACATCAATGAACAAAACAAATCTTTTCATTTTGTGCCGGCTTTTCATCTATAGCTTCAAAGACAACATTTCTTTGCCCATGTTGTGAATATGATTATGTTTGTGCCTATCTGAAAATCAAAAGGTGCTACCAAGCCATCTGATTTATCAAAAACATTACATGTTAAACCGCCTCTCCCCCATTCCATTTTTATTCAACATTTTGTATTAGAAACATAGGATGCCACTGGGAGGATGGATGAGATCCAATGGGATGATTTAACTCTGAAAGCTAAATTTTCCTATAGAGGTATAAAAATGGTGCTATTAGGGCAGACTGTCACAAAATGATTAATACTGCAAGGTGGCTATCATTTCTTTTAGTCTTCATAGCAGGATAGCCCATTAATCTGCAATCTGTACAGTCACAGCAAGTGTCATTTGCTTCTATGTTTATCCAGAGGGACCAAGATGTCTTCTTCATAGGGAAATGGATATTGAATATGCTTTGGGCTTAGTTTCTAACTAATCAAAAGAGTGGCTACCTAAAGGCAAGTTTCCATGTGTGGGTCAGGAGAAGGGAATGGGGTAGGAAGGAGGGGAAAGGGTCTGTTAATGAGTTGTCGGTGTGGTAGGTGCTGTTTGACTAATGTCACAATGCCAAGGGTCCTGTGCTTAAAAATACTCATTAAATTTTCCCCTGGAGTTATGATTTATATGGTTGGTTCATTTATTTGTCTATTCTATCTCAGGGTTTTATACTGCCATTCATCTGAGCACTGTCCATGTAAAATCAATATCAGAGTCCCTGGAAAGCTGAAATCGGCACTTTTTGAAAATCAGTGCCTCAAATTGGGCAACTGAAAAACGGAGGCACCCCAAAACAATGTCACTGGTCACTTGAAAGTGTAGACCCATGTATTTAAGATGGCTCAGGGCCATGGCTTCCTCCCACATATGCCCAGGGGATGTGTAAGGAGCCTGGCTATAGGTCCTTATGAGCTAGGTCATATTGGCATAGTTGTTTTGGAATTTGGCTCAAGCCAATGAGGGCAAACAATTCAAGTTTGGTGACATTTACATTTACTTAGTTCTAAGGGCAGCTGGAAAAGAAGAGATATGGCCGCTCAATTCCATTTCAGGATGTGCCTTGTTCACATTTTCCTTTCAATAGCAACAACAGCTACGTTTGGTCCACAGCCTGCTTCCTTTGCACAAAGCCCAAAAATCAGCTGGGCTGCCAAAGTTGTGAAGGCCTTCAAGCTGCGGATTAAGTGCATTCTAAGTCAGCAGAATTGGGAAAGGTGAATCATGGACATGGTCATTGAGTTGTCTAGTCAAAATCCATGCTGGGTAGGGAGTGAAGCAGGTGCCAGTATGTAGCACTGACAAAATTACTGTTTTGGTTCTCTATTTATAGTATT
Organism: Chrysemys picta bellii; assembly: GCF_011386835.1. Lineage (NCBI taxonomy): Eukaryota > Metazoa > Chordata > Testudines > Emydidae > Chrysemys > Chrysemys picta. The sequence goes on along the minus strand of NC_088803.1, from coordinate 41,899,444 downwards.
TATTTGGCCCCTATCATTTAAGTATATGAGCACTCAGGCCTTTGATATATTTATCCTCATGGCACAACTGTAAAGCAGGGAAGTTCAAATAGTCTCATTTTACGGATGGGGAACTGAGGCATAGAGATATTAGATGACTTGCCCATCTAGGAAGTATGTGGCAGAGTAGGGAACTAAGCCCAACTCTTCTATAGGTAGGGATGGTGACTTATGGAGTGGAAGGATGATCCAGTGGTTAACACCACTGGCATATTGGTTCCTCCACTAGGTACCATGTATAACATGTTATTATTCCATCAATACACAAGGGATCAAGACTTTTCCATTATAGCTTATTTTGCTATCAGGAGAGGATATTTAAAAAGAAAAGTTCAAAGACTAGGCAATGGGGGAAAAAAATCTTTCTTTATAGAGATGTATTTTGCACAATTAGAATTTGTTGAAAAATATATGCTCCACTTCAAACTAAAACATCTGCAGTCACTTGACTTCCTTGGTGCATATTTATAGCACAAAATAAACAGAGGTCTCACATGACTTTCCAGTAATAAAATTAGTTTTAAAAAGCCCACTGCTATTGGAGGAGAGCAATTAACACACCAAGCACAGCGATAATCTAACCTGTTTAGAATGATCTCTGATGAGCAATCTTTCATAGACAGGCCAATATTTTATTAGGCTGCTTTGCAAATACCAGAAAGCTTTGAAAGTGATAGTACAACAAATAATCTTTGCCGTATCATTTTGTTTTTACAGTAGTCTGAAGTATTGTTGTACTAGCCAGCTAACGAATTTTAGATGGATTGCTAGCATACCTGGCTGCAATTTAAAGTGCATTCTCAAATGGAGAAAATGTTGCTCATGAGTTTTAAGTTCAAATTGTTTCATGTAAATACATGAAAGAGTAATTAGTCATTAAAATGGTGCATGAGCCTGGCTCCCCAATGTATATTCAAAAATGACTTTCCTCTTATAAAATAGAAGGCAAAGCAGTGAGCCAGCAAAGGAGTTAACTGCTGGGGTTATTTAACATATGATGAGCAGATGGATCCACCCACCACTTTACTTTGTAATGCCCTTTTTCATTGACTCTTAATGCAGTCATAATATTAGGCTTTGTTTACCATTATGATAATTAACAATGGAGAGATTCTGGATCAAACTCTGCTTTGAGTTGCAACAGTGGAATGCTGGTGTAACTCCAGCGAGAACAGCAGTCACTCTGGTATAGCTGAGAGCAGAATTTGGCCCATTGAATATTCTGAATTAATAACCCAGGCATTTTAGCAAAAATGGTTATAAAATAATTCATGTTCTGCATCAAACGACTACAGATGAGGTTGATGTTGGGTTAGCACCATCTCATCTGTAATAAATTGGCTAGGGTGCAAAAATATAGTACTAGGCAAAGTTCTGACCACAAGACCCTGATGACCGAATCCTATAATCCTTACTCAAGGAAAACTCAACTAAAAGTCAATGGGCCCAATCCTGTAGCAACTAGGACTCAATGGTAACTGAGTATGCTCAGCAGTGCCCCTTCTAGTAGGTGTTCACTTCTTGTGAGATTGGAACACTGAATTACTGCTGAAACCAACTGGTTGCTGAGAACTCAACAACTCTCAGAATGGGCTCTGAAATTTTCAGGACAAGCAGTGTTTGGAGTTTTCCCTGAAAAAGGACTGCAGGATTTACCCATGAGGAACACCCTAGGAAATAGGAATTGTTTTTCTCCTCTACGTAATATTTGAATAAAGAGTGAAAATAACCCCCAAGAACATAACAGCCATACTGGATCAGATCAGTGGTCCATCTACCACAGTATCCTGTCTCTGACTGTGGCCAGTGACAGATGCTTCGAAGGGAATTGAGGGATCCACCCCGGTTGTCCAGTCCCAGCTTCATGTCATCAGAGGTTTAGGGACACTTAGAACATGGGGTTGCATACCTGACCATCTTTGATAGTAGGCATATAAGCCCCTATCCTCCATAAACTTACCTAATTTTTTTGAACTCAGTTATACTTTTGGCCCTCACAACATCCCCTGGCAACATCCCTCCATAGGTTGACTGTGTCATGTGAAGTGCTTTCTTATGTTGTTTTCAACCTGCTGCCTATTAATTTCACCAGGTGACTCCTCATTCTGTGTTATGTGAAGGGATAAATAACTCTTCCCTGTTCACTTTCTCCACACCAGTAATGATTTTATATCTATCATATCTATCTATGTATCACCAGTAATGATTTTATATCTATCATATCCATCTATCTATGACCTCTATCATATCTCCCTTAGTTGTCTCTTTTCTAAGCTGACCAGTCCCTGTCTTTTTAAATCTCTTTTCATACGGAAGCTGTCGTAAGTCCTTCATACATAGTCCTAAGTAATTTGTTGCTCTTCTCTGTACTTTTTCAGTTCTAATACATCTTTTTTGAGATGAGATGACTTGAACTACATGCAGTATGCAAGGTGAGGGCACCACGGATTTATGTAGTGGCACTATGTAGTTTTCTGTTTGATCATTTCTCCCTTTTCTAATGGTTCCAAACATTATCTTTTCTGACTGTGGTACACATTGAGTGGATGTTTTCAGAGCATTATCCACAATGGCACCAAGATCTTTCTTGAGTAGTAACAGCTAATTTAGACCCCATCATTTTTTATATACAGTTGGGATTCTCTCTTCCAGTGTTCGTTACTTTGCACTTAATATTGACCTTATAGCTGTAGCTGAAGTGACAGTGTTGAGTTTACTTTCTATTTTCAGCATAGCCTGTAGATAGCTCATTTCATCTCCACCCACAAGGGCCACCTCCTACGGATTTTCCCTCCTCCCTAAGTTTAGTGATTTACTTAATATTGCAAGGAAAGAAAGCCATTTTTTTCAAATGAGATATAAAACAAGTCATTCTGACTAAAGCTGTGTGAAATTCACATTCATGAACCCAGCAACCTGAATCATGTGTGTTAGGCTTCAGAATTTGGTCCTTCATTTGCTGAAATGGCTTTAGAAAAATGTTTGCTGTTTCCTGTTGTGGAATTTCAGGTTCCTTCCCGTAATGTCTCATTTAGAGGAAACAGCTCTTATTTTCATTTCAAAGAAACCACTCTTTACATGTATTAGATGTGACAGTCATCTTTGCTCAGAAGCTTGATTTTAGCTGAAAACATTGATTCATATGTGGCCGTGCCTAGGAATCCCAGTCATGGACTAGAGCCCCATTGGGCTAGGCACTGTACAAACAATTCCTGCCTCAGAGTTTACAATTGGTTTACAATCATCGGCATAATTTTTGCCGAAGTGAGCCCATTTTCTAATGTGTGATGGAGTGTTAAGTGATTGAGTAGTTTTGCACTTTTTTGGATGAAATTCACCCTTGTGAAGAATACTACCACAAGACCTATGCAGTCCCCATTTAACCTTTATTTTGAGGATTTAAATGCTATATCGGCTGTCCAGGGGTGAATTTCACACTTGTGTGGAATATTCCACACTGCCACACTGCATTCTTAACCTCTTGAGGTGATTAAAGATCCCCTGGGACATTTTGGAAGAGTTTTAGTCCTGATCTTCTGGCCAAAATCTAATTCCAACAATTACTTTGCCGGCCTAAGCTCTCCTGCAGTTTCAATTGGATACAGTTTTCTTCTGCGCTTCTTTTTCTAAGCCATTCTGTAATCTTGTGCATTCTGAAGTGACTGCTGCACTCTACTCTAGAGCTGGCTGTACATGGTGATGAATGAGGTGATCTCTATGGATTTCTACTGAACAGGAGCGTTCAACTTGTAGGAACTGATTAGTTTATGTCCGTAGAGCACTGAGGTTTCTAATGAAAAGCTCTATACTAGTGCATTGTTTGAAACATGTCGCTCAGGTGAAATATGAAGCCATCTTTAAAACCTGGAGAAAGTTTTTTATGCCTTGAAGTTTTCCTACAAGAAAAACAGTTCTCTGATGAGATCTATGAAAAGTTGTCACCCCAAGAGAGACTGTGAACCTTGCATATTTTAATTCTCCTGGCTTCCTGCAAAAGCAATTTATGGAGCAAGCTTCCTACTTGAGTCTGCAAACCTACACTAATAAGCTAAAGGGGCCTGATGTGAAAGGATGTAAGATGTCTGAGAGCTGCTGAGAACACTCAACCTCCACTGATGTGAATGAGCATTGAGGATGCTTCCCCTTGGACAGACTCAGCCCCAAAAATAGATGAATGCACATGAAAAATAGGCTGTTATTTCCAGAGTTACCCATACTGCCTCTGTAAATGGCCATCTGTGAAAGCAAGTTAGGACAAATGGTGCAGCAAGCATTCCCACTGCTCAGAAACAGAATGACTAATTCATAAATAAAAGCACCTGGTTTTCCTGCCACAGCCCTGGGGGGAAAAAAACAGTAGAATGAAATATTTGTCAAATAGACGGGGAGGAGAGGAAACAATGGGGAGAGGGGGTTATAGTCAAGATTCCATGGAAAAGTTACAAATAGCAGGGAGTTAAAATTTAAGTGAAAACTATAAACAAATATATTTGGCAGTGTCCCTCTCAGTGTTTAAACTGTGAAACATATCAGAACTCTCTGTGCCAAATATATACCGACATTTTAGATAGTTTTCATGTGTGTCATCCACACAGCACTGCTATTTCCTGAAATCATACATGATTTAAGATCTCACACCGAGGGCAGGAACATGGACAATTTATGAGTCTTTCCACTGGCTAGTCTAATTATATTCGCTGTGTTTCGCTAATGAATAATTTACATGCTAATGTAAATTAGACGAATTAGTAATTTCACTTGTGTAAAGTCATTATTATTAAAATAGTTTGCAGAGTGGAGATCCACCTTTTTCCAGCTTCAAACATCCGGGGATTATAAATGTCATATGTTAATACCTTTTGCCTCTTATCTAGAGCCATTTCCTCTTTTAAGAAAAATCCCTGTATCCATTTCCCCTCCCCCCCCATAAATTTGCATACAAATTAGAGTTTTTAGTGGTGCATGATTTTGTTTTGTTTACCTGTGTGTTAATGTGTGGACACAATTAGTTTCCAAAGCTCAGCTCATAGGAAAAACCTCTCTGATTGTCATGATTTTGCTGCAGATATTTTATGTAGAAACAGGGCTTTTTTAAAGATAAATTATTTTCACAGATTGACACTTAAAAAAAACCCATCCTGTTCTGAAGCCCTTTATTAGTATAGTACATTGTATTGTACATTTATTACGGATCCGGTTAATAGTCAAAGAACCTGACTAGAGTTTCTGTCTTGCTGGCTGGGGAGCCCTGCTCCTCAGAGTACACTAAAAAGGCAAACAAATTTCTAAACACCTATCATTATCCATAGTTAAAGATATGGAGAAAGTCACCATGTACTTGTCAAGGTTTTATAAAGGAATCCTCTCTCACACGCTATTTGGTCATTTTTTCCCACTTGGTTACTGAATGAAAGGCATGAGGTTTCCCAGTTGGCTTAAAGATTATATAAATGTGTACTATGTCTTTTCATCTCTCTATCTCTATATGCCTATTACTATGTGTATACTATCTCCAGAAAGTATCCCAAGATATTCTACCATCAGCACAGGATCAGTACACCTGCCCTTGGCTCAGAACAACCATTGTAGAGAAAGCTTGGTGGTCCAGAATGTAATTCTTGAATTGGACATTTGCCAGGAATCTTGGACTATCACAGATATCTCCTACTCTGGCACTCAGCTTTATATCTTATTTAACATCCCTTAAATAAAAGTCTCTTGTTTTGAATAATTGTTACTGTACACTTTCCTATTAAGATTTTGACACGCGATTTTTAGTAGATAACTTGTAACTACATTCTCCTTCTGACTGTTTCTCTACTATTTCAAGTTGATAGTCTTTTCTAGCTAGATACCCTTCTGCCCGCAGTGGGTCATAAAGTATGCCAGACTTCGAGAGGAAATGTAAAGCACTAATGTGATGTACTGGGGACGACATGTATAGGACACTATTACAGAGGGAATTACAGCCATACTGGACGGATATAAAGCACCACAATGGGAGCACAAGCAAAGGGAGGCAACCAACATGCATTTGTGCTCAGCAAAATGATGTTACAATATCCCTGCTCTCTATTTTGGACTCCTACTCTCCACAAGGAGAAGGCCTATGGAGAGGGAATTGGGGGATGTATTGTTCTCACTAGAACCATTTGTAGAGCATAATTTTCTCTGGGCCAGATTAAGCAGCATCTCGCCCACTGCCTTCAATGGATAAGGTGAGAAAAATTCATCCCAACAAAGAAGTGACAGGAGATTGTCCATGAAGATAGAGAATTCTCCTTAGTTGTATGATTGCTTAGGGGTGCATAGGGTCCTGAAGCCAGGACTAAAACATAGAATCAGGATGCTGCCACCAACTCTTCACACACACAGCATTTAACCTGGCCCATGCTCTATTCTATATGCCAGTGGTTCCCAAACTGGGGTCTTTATTTTAATGTATATATGATTGAAATCGTGGAGAACTGAAGATTTAGCAGATCATTATCTAAACATACCATTTAGCACTAAGCAAAGCCATGAGAATATCTTCAGAACACTGAAGATTCTAAGGATGAAAAAAATTCTTCAGCTTGTTTCTTATCCTAACAAATTCCAGCTACAAATTATGCTTTCAAATTTTTACTGTATAGTGCACTCAGAGTTTACCAACAGTATCTACTGCACAGGGGGAAGGATGGTTCAAAGGGCCTGGGAGTCATATACATAGCCTCTCACCTGTCAGTCACCAAAGGTGTCTAAAATGGCCACATGCAGATGTGTATCTGAATTAAGGTATTTATATAGCCCATATTTTCAGTGCATGTATCAGTGCATGTGAAATATCTCTGTGCAGTTAGAAAGTGATACGCTCAGCTAATGGCTTTACAGCATTTAAATTTATATACACAACTGTGCATTGTGCATGCAAGTAGTTGCAAATTAAGCAGATGCATTCATATAGGCCAGCTGAAAATGTGGGCCTTATTAAAGTCTTTCAAATATATAGCTAGTACTCAGATGCTGAGAATTTAAGTTTGCTATCTTTTAGAATGAATTTTTTTTCCCTGAGCAGCTAAAACTGAAGGAAAGTATGGAAGGAAAATATTAATTTTCCACTGAGGGAAATGCACAAACAATAGCTGATGACAGATACTGAAAAGCAAATAGCTTCTCAGCCTAGGGCATTCATGTCAGATGGCAAGACAGAGACCTTTCAATTAAAAAACGGCGCTTATCGGCTGGCCCGTTATTTCTATAGACATACACAAAAACGTTACATGGCAATGTCTAATCAGCCCACCTGTGACAGCCATCATTTTTGATCCAGCTGGAAAATAAATGTGAAAAATTACCTTAAGCAAGCACCCAATAGAATCAAAGGGAAGATTTACAAATCCTAATTCAAACGACTTCACCTAATTTGGATTGTGTTACTTCCCCCACCCCACCTCTGAATATTAAATCAGACAGACAGACAGGTCTCCCATCACTGGGATTAAAGATATTCCTGCTAGCTAATGCTTATGTGTCAGTCTTGTCAGGCTCAGAGATCAAATTAAATAAAAACTACCATGCTATCAATTTCAAACCAAACTTGGTATCATATCCAATATTCCACAATTATATACAGTTAGGAGAAACTCAGCTAAGAACTTTCCCTGTGGCTGGAATAAGAGCTCAAATCCTAATGCATTAGTCAGTTTTAATTACACTGAGGAGGTTGCGGCTGGTGTGGTAGAGTCAAATGTTTCTAGTCCAGGAAGAGCTACTTTCTCTTATGGACCCAAAATTTTCTCCCCAGTTCCGCTGGGTAGAAGTGAAACTAATGTGGGGCCACTGAGTAGGGAGGAGTAGAGGCATAGAGCATTATGGCTAGGCAGATGCTTTATCACCCTCTGCAGGGGATTTGGTGTGGCCACCCATTGAGGAGGGTGCAGGAGAGATTCTGCCCTTTCTCTTTGAGATGAGGTCTGCAGTAGAGCCAGGGAACTGTGGTGGTGGCTTCCCTTTTGGTAAGTAGTTCCAAACTTCTACCCTGTTGTGTCCTTACAGCAAGATGTGCTCTGTCCAGCTGCCCATAATCAGAGCAACGCTGGCAACACAAAAAAAAGCCAACCAGGACTCTGGAGGAAAAAGGTTGGACCTTTCACATTATTGAAATGTGGAGTGGAGGCTACACACAGCCTACTCCAGATCTTAGGCTAGAGTTGTGACTGCAGACCCAGTCTGCTCCCGCTCCTCAGTCCAAGTCAGGGAGGATACCTGCCCAAATGGCTTAGCAGGTTTCGTCAGTGTCCCTCTGGGGTATTCAAGCTGGCTACTGGAGGGATGATCTGAGACACCACTGGGAATTCAGTTTGCCTCAAGAACAAGAAATGATTCAGGAAAAATCAACATCAGACAATGCATATGCCTCTAATGACTAATTCAGTAAGTTTGGAGAAACCCCAGGCTCGTGTGTATTGCACATCTGAAGGCCAGGACAAAAAAAAGTAGGGTGGCCTACAGTACTGTTTTATCCTGAAATTACTGTACCTGCGTTTATAAGCATCTGTTGGCCATGACTCACTTGGTTTGGTGGGGGAAAGGTCATGTGTTCCTCCGCTTGAATAGCGCATACCCCTGTCCATGTAGTAATAATAGTTAATGTTTGCAGAATATTTTGAAGAGATAATATGCTACTATATCTATGCTAATAGGTTATTTTCAGTAAAACCCAGATATTTCCCAAGCTTAAGATAGAAGAGAAAATTCAGCTCTGTTGTAAATAAGTTCAATTCTTTCAAAGAAAATGTTGTCCTTATGCTGTTAGAAACGGTTTCTCCCTCTCCATACACCCCCGCAGAAAATTGGATTTTCAACAAGATGAAAGTTTTCCACTGAAAATACTTCAAAAACAACAATAGTTTTGCCAGACAGCCAAAATATTTTGCTAGAAAACTTGTGTGTTTTTGGCAGTGTGTAGTCAAAAAGATTTCAGGCCCAGCTGTAGCTGAATTGCTTACATCAGAGGGCAACATTTGGTTCAGAGTATATAGCAATTTTGGTCAACATATATTTGCTTGTATTACAGGAAAAGTAGAGATGGTTTCTACCTGGACCTATTTATTATGCAGTGGTCATTATGTTGCCATGTGAAGATTAGTCAATGGTAAAGAGATACTATCAAGGAGAATAGGGGACAATTATGGGTATGTGACCCTCCCCTTCCCCAAGGACAACTCCATTTGGCATTTGAAGTGAGAGGGTGGAGTAAAGAATTCTCTTTTTATAGGGGTCTGGAGATATCCTCAATCTCTTGGGAAAAATACTTGGAAAAGACATGCCAGTTAGCTTGAGTCAAAGACAAAAAAATTGCTCACAGATGTATCATAATGGACAAGGGATAGTTTAACAACATCCAAAGAGGAAACCCAATTACAGAAGAGGCAGGGGGAGCTTGTACCATTGTTCTCCTTTAGTCTGAATATTGCCTACATGTCTATTGTGTTAGACATAGGCAAACAACATCCACACCTACACCTATGCATCTGGTGTGGTTCTTCGATCTACGTCCCCAGAATCAGAGGGCGATTTTCATACAGCCCCATAAAGGGAATGGGCTTTTCAAAAGCTCTCCCATATTATTTGTATTTATATGCAATAAAAGAAATCACACCCATGTTTGTGTTTTTCTTAACCTTTTTAAAAAGCTCATTAGATGGTTTAGGAGCCTGGAAAGCAGGCCAGAAATGGTGCGATGGGGAAATACAGTAACAGCTGTTAATTTTATGCTAAAAGCTATTTGTTTTGAAATGTTTCAGCTTGGATTTTTTCTGAAAGCAGACAAGCAGAAGGATACAGCCTCCAAGCATGCTTCTGCCAGCACAGTGCCTGTCTAATGCCTTTGCAGCAGCCAGCATAGAGGAATGAGATCATTTTGAATTGAAGTTAGAAATTTATACTAATAAGCTATTTTTTATTACTGGCTTTTGACCAAATGAGAAAGTGTTCTCTAACAGTCAAAAAATACTGTAGGATTTATTCATTTACAAACAATTTAAAGGAAATAGTGGGGACAGAGAATTATACTCTGTTTTTCATTCATTCAACCCAGTTGCACAAGTTCACAAATATATCAGGATACTGAAGCCCATTCTAATGATTTTGTCAGATTATTCTATGAGATTTGCATTCATAGTACTAATTGCAATATTTCAATAGTAGTGCATAATACAGTACTTTATTAACCTGTTTGCTCTGCTTTAGTTCAGCTTAAACTACTATTTCCATCATCAACCTAAACTCCTGGGCATTTATAATAACTTAAGCATAAAAAAATTGTTTTAAATTGCAATATGGCAGAGACCAGTTCAGGTATGAAAGAATATCATTTTTACTCTTATGTGAATTTCAGTGATGGACTGGCAGCGGTGGAAACCGAAACACAACTGCATAAGAGGTACAGTACAGGCAATGGAAATGCAAGCTTCCTGTAGAGCACATTCTCAAAACCACAGCCCAATCAGCACAGCTGCAGCCCATGTGACATCCTCAGGGCCATACAGATAGTGTGTGTGTGTGTGTGTATATGTATATACACTATATATATATAGTGGATGCAGCATATGTGGCCCACAATAGTAAATAGGTTGAGAACCACTGCTGTAGAATATATGAATTGGGTAGTATCCCTTTAAATAGTTTGTGAGCCTTGCAGTGTGCTTTTTGTGTACTGTTTTAAACCCCACCCAGAGGAGAAATGTATGTACATAAATATATTTAACATGCAAAGCCTAGTTATTAAACATTGTGTCACAGGGTCCACTCACCATTGGGAACCTTCTTGTGGTTGCATCTGGGGATTAACTGCACTCAGGTCTGATACCCCCTTCTTCATATCACAACCCTCTCTCTCTCTGGGACTCAGGGTACTCCCTCATCATGACTTAGTTGTCCAACCAGGTCACTATAGTCCTCCCCTTGCAAGGTAGTAAAGTTCCACTGGATCAGCTGTCCTCATGCCACTCCAGTCTTCTAGCCCAGGGCCAGTCCTGTGCCACTTTCCCAGAAGCTGGTAGGGGAACCTGAGGCACCCACTACTCCAGGTTCCAGCCCAGGGACCCTATCTCTAGTAACTACTGTCTACTTACTCCCAACCCTGTCATTATTTCCTGGACTTCTTCCTATTTCTCTTTTCTATCTTCTGGAGTCCCTCTCTGAGTTTACCAGGCCACACTCCCTCCTCCCAGGGAATAAGGGAGGGACTGTAGACTACTCCTTTATTTGGGCTGCTGCCAAAATTTATGGGCCTAAACACACCTCCCTTCTCCCAGGGAATAAGAATAGACCATTTGCCCCCTTCTGGTCTCAGCTCGCAGGCTTTATGCAAGCTCAGCCTGCCCCTGCCCAGCTAGGCTTCATCATCAATTAGCTTTTCAGGGCCCACCTCTTCCCCAGGTGCAACCTATCAACCTGCTTAGCCTTGCCCTATTGGTTCCGGGAAGTGGGCACCTATGCTCAGGTATTTTTTTATACCAATAGAGTTGTATGAAGGGCAAAAGCCACAACACTTCTGCTTTACATCTCTACCAGTGTGCCTTAACCTTGACTAGAAAGAACCAACCCTACCAGCAAGGAGGGAGTTTAGTTTCAGAAATATCGTACTAGTACTTTTCAACTGCAGTAAATTCATGTAAAATATAATGAAAACAAAATAAATGTATAACATTGCCCACACATCCATAATGGTTGTGGAGAGGATTTATTAGCATTGTTTGACATGGCTAGATTGCACACAAGGGGAGGCACATCATCCACTGCCGAGTTTGGGCCTGTATTACCTCCTATTTTAGAATTCTTTGAGGGGGTCAACAAGCATGTGGACAAGGGGGATCCAGTGGATATAGTGTATTTAGATTTTCAGAAAGCCTTTGACAAGGTCCCTCACCAAAGGCTCTTAAGCAAAGTAAGTAGTCATGGGATAAGAGGGAAGGATTTCTCATGGACTGGTAACTGGTTAAAAGATAGGAAACAAAGGGTAGGAATAAATGGTCAGTTTTCAGAATGGAGAGAGGTAAATAGTGGTGTCTCCAAGGGGTCTGTACTGGGCCCAGTCCTATTCAATATATTCATAAATGATCTGGAAAAAGGGGTAAACAGTGAGGTGACAAAATTGGCAGATGATACAAAATTGCTCAAGATAGTTAAGTCCCAGGCAGACTGCAAAGAGCTACAAAAGGATCTCTCAAAACTGGGTGACTGGGCAACAAAATGGCAGAATGTTGATAAATGCAAAGTTATGCACATTGGAAAACATAACCCCAACTATACATATAAAATGATGGGGGTCTAAATTAGCTGTTACCATTCAAGAAAGAGATCTTGGAGTCATTGTGGATAGTTCTCTGAAAACATCCACTCTATGTGCAGCAGCAGTCAAAAAAGCAAACAGAATGTTGGGAATTATTAAGAAAGAGATAGCTAATAAGACAGAAAATATCATATTGCCTCTCTATAAATCCATGGTACACTCACATCTTGAATACTGCATGCAGATGTGGTCGCCCCATCTCAAAAGAGATATATTGGAATTGGAAAAGGTTCAGAAAAGGGCAACAAAAATTATTAGGGGGTATGAAACAGCTGTCATATGAGGAGAGATTAATAAGACTGGGACTTTTCAGCTTGGAAAAGAGATGACTAAGGGGGTATATGATAGAGGTCTATAAAATCATAACTGGTGTGGAGAAAGTAAATAAGGAAGTTTTATTTACTCCTTCTCATAACACAAGAACTAGGGGTCACCAAATGAAATTAATAGACAGCAAGTTTAAAACAAATAGAAGGAAGTGTTTTTTCATACAACGCACAGTCAATCTGTGGAACTCCTTGCCAGAGGATGTTGTGAAAGCCAAGACTATAACAGGGTTCTAAAAAGAACTAGATAAGTTCATGGAGGATAGGTCCATCAATGACTATTAGCCAGGATGGACAGGGATGGTGTCCCTAGCCTCTGTTTGCCAGAAGCTGGGAACGGGTGACAGGGGATGGATCACTTGATGATTACCTGTTCTGTTCATTCCCTCTGGAGCTGGCATTGGCCACTGTTGGAAGACAGGATAGTGGGCGAGCTGAACCTTTGGTCTGACCCAGTATGGCCGTTCTTATGTTCTATTCTGATATGCTTAGGGTGACCAGATGTTCATAGTGAAAAACAGGGTAGCTGGCAGGAGGAGTGGAGTGCTGCAGGGTATCAGAGTGGTGGGCACAGGATCATTCTGGAAGCTGTGGTGGGGTGGGGGACCCACAGAGAGGAAAACAGCAACATGAAAAGCCTGGTTAATGATTAGTTCTTGAGGTTCATATAAGCCCAGCCAGATTGGTCATCAGCTGTGCTAGCTCAGCTTCTCAATGGATCCTTCCAGCAGCTGTCATCTGCTTATCCAATTGACAGGGACACCAGGAAAGGTCCTGGAAGCCGTTCCCCCGCCCCTATTCCTTCACCATGGATATTTCTGCAGAAAGGAGTGATCTGGAACAAAGTCTCAAATGAGCTGTGGGGGAAACCCTCCCCTTCCTACGGGGCTGTTTGTAGAGTCCCAAAATAACGCAGCAATTTGGCACCAACTGAATGCCTGAGAAGGCCAGACTGCCTGCTGTTCACAGACTGAACTTCTGTGTAAATAGTAGGAAGTCAGCTCCTCTCTAACTTGTATACTGCTGCTCAATATAGAGAAGTCCTGCTTTTTAAAGGACTTGTTCTCGCGTTCTCTCAGCATAGCGTGCTCTGTATAGAATCCACTTCGGCAGGTGGTTTGAAAGCGTTCAAACCTTTTAGACAAATAGGCAAAGATGTTTGTTTGTTTTTAAATGAAGGAGTATCTAGTACATTTCAGATAATCTTACAAGATGGGACTGACCCGAGACTTGCCGCCTTGGTTGTTGGTAACTAATGAACTTTAATTTGATTGCTAAACAGCCGTCCTGCCAAAAGTAGAATAAAGAGAAATGCAGAGACAGTCATTTTGAGAGAGCTCTTTTGCAAGCTGGCTCACCGCTTGTGGTGGTGTCAATGAAGAGTTGAATCAAATTGCTAAGACATTTTGTAATTTCCTCCAAGAAGATACAGGTCCTTTTTGATGTATTGACAGCAGTTCCTCAGGATGTTGATGCTCCGCTTCACTGGTTTTACATTACAGCTTTTCCTTTCCTTAGCTGCATCAGATTCATCCACCCCCTACTCTACCCTCCCCACTTCTGTCCAGATGAGAATCATTGGGCCAAATTCTCAGTTATGTCCCTTTTAGCACTCTGGCAGTGTAACAAGGGGCAAAAATGGCTCCCTGAGACTACTCTGGCATAAAACTTGTGTAGGGGCTCTTCTCTGCTCCTGCTTCCAACCCCTGGTGGAGGGGGTATGTCAGGACACGGTGGCCCAGGGGTGGCCAGAAAGCCCTGTGCTACATCTGTTTGTTGCTTCCCCATTGGGGTAGGGGCCTAAGGAAACAAAGGGAAAGTTAGAAAAGAACCATTTTCAAACTATACAAATAACTCCAGTTACTTTGCACACACTAGGTCAGAGGTAGCAATGATGGAAGTAAGTAGTTACCAGCCCATGGCACTGCTAAGGATGGGTGCACCAGGTCAGAGAAAATAAATTGGAATCAAACAGGAATCAAGTTTTAGAGACCGTCTGAAACTCCCATTGAATTCAGGGGGCTCTAGCCTGGGCCTCTCCTGAGCTACTTGATTCCTGTCAGGAATGAGGACTTGCAGCTATACCTGCCCAGTCTCTGGTCAGCCTATGAGCACAGCTGAGCCTGTGCTACCTGACTGGCCAGGAAAGTCAGTAAACATGCCCTTAAGCCCAACCTCAACAACTGGTCTCTGGCTGCTGAACACAATGCTAGCAGCTGTGATCTTTCCTGGACCTGCCTTGCTCCACCCCTGATCCTGCCTTGTTCCCAGTCTGGCTTCTGTCCTGCCCTGCCCAGTCCACTCCAGCCCTGCTTCCCTACTGGTTTTTTGACTCTGGCTCTGACCCTTGGCTTTGATTACTGGCTTCCTGACGCTGGCTCCTGTCCCAGCCACTAGGCCTCACTGCCCGCATCCTGGTTCAGGACCGTTCCAGCCAGACAAAAGGGCGGAAAACCAGAAGTCTTGTAAGGCCTTTCCTCAGATCTCCATCCCGCTCATGGATACTATTGATATGATTCTGTTAAGCATCCAGAGTGATTCCTCGCTCCATTGAAGTCTAGGGGAGTTTGCCATTGACTTTAATAGGTCCAGAACAGGCAACTTTTGACATGCGGCCCATCAGGGAAATCTGCCGACAGGCCGGGGCAGTTTGTTTACCTGCAGCGTCCGCAGGTTCGGCCAATCGCAGCTCCCACTGGCCGCGGTTCGCCGTTCCAGGCCAATGGGGGCTGCGGGAAGCAGCAGCCAGCACATCCCTATCCCCAGCAGAAAACACAAAACACTATATGGATCTATTTGTTCCTATCAACATCTGTTCTCAGCAACATCTGGTTAGTTTGCTCTGTATATATGGAAAGTAAGTGGGAAAACAATTTTATAAGTGGAAACTATAAGAAGGAAAATCTGGAATTAAAGAGATGTTAATTATACTATGCCATTTTCAATGAAAATCATCAAAAACGTTCATTTAAGAGGCAAATAGTCTAGGCTGAGCAATCAGATATGCAAATGGATAAAAGCACAATGCAATATTTTGAAAGAAAAAGCAAATTGTCTTGGCATCAAACGTTTTGCTGCTGTTTCCTCCCTAAATAAAATGCAGGACGCTCTAAAAACCTTTTTTAATCAGAGAAAAATGGACCCACTTCAGCACAGAATATAAATTGAAATTTATATTTATATTTTCTCTTATTAGTATACTTCACAACCTTGCCACCTTTTTCCATCTGCTGAATACTGAGATTGATATTAACCAATGATATTCAAAGCATCTAAAGGCGAGGACCAGCACTCAGCCTATGTACCACTTGCGTTGTCAAGACAGGGCTTATATTTAATTAAAATGAGGCATGGGCCCTTTACAAAGGGGAGAATTTCATCCCTAAAAGAGTTTGGTTATTAATTATAAACTTTTATAAGTCAATTTATTAAATTGATAGCCCTTAACATAATGACTGTTGTTGCCATTTTGTCACCTTTGTCAGTTGGGTGTGGCAGCAGTATTGAGCTATTCTATTGTCTCCCAATCCAAAAAAGAACCAGGGAGAAGATTCCTGTCTATCTTTAATTGATCTCTGCTGACTTTACTGAAAAGACAATTTTTGTTCCTCTTAGTACTTGCAGAGCTGACTTCCGGACTGTGATTTCTTGAGAACGGTTTGGTCTATAATAGAACCTGCAGTGTGTTAGAAGAGTAAGACACTCTGGGATCTGAAAATTAAGATGATGTGTCTCTCTTTCTAGTAATAAAAGATTCTGCAAGCAAAATTTAGCTGACAATGTATGTGAATGAGGCAGAGAACAGGATATCCTTGCTCTTCACAGCTTGACTTTCAGATCTCAGCTGAATTTACAGCTCTGGCAGTTAGAAAGAAAACATCCTTTGACTTGTAAACTGATCAAATTAGAAACTCAATACAGTCTCTTTTCTAACAATAGCCACACTTTATAATCAGCATAAAATGTGTAACATATGGAAGTAAAGGGCTGGAATAGAGCAATAATAAGCTAAATGCAATTTCCATTTACCCTGCTAAAACTAGATTAATGCCATTGAAATAGCTACTCCAAATTCACACTGAGAGCAGAATTTAGTCCCATTTATACATCACCATTCACAAAAAAAATTCTCTCAGTGCTTTCCAAACTTATTTAAAGTAAAATATAGTCAAATAAACAGTTTGAGTTTTGGTCTCAAAATGTGAATTCTGAATCTAGCTCAGAAGGCCCAAGTGCATGGTAGACTCAAAAGCCAAGATTTTCAAAACTGGGTACCAAAAGTTATTTAGGAACTTAAATAAGTGGCCTGATTATCAGAAGCACCAGCAGCTCCCATTGACTTTAATAGGAGCTTGTGAGAGCTCAGCATTTTTGAAAAATCAGATATCTTCTCACGGTGCCTAAATATGGAGTTAGAAGCCTAACTTCAGGCATCCAGTTTTGAGAATCTTGACTAAAATTTTTGGAGAGATCTGAATAGAGAGAAATTGAATCTTGATGGCACAAACAGATAAATCAATGTTCAAAAGTCTAAAAGAGTGGAAAGCAATGAGAAAAGAACCTGGGGAAAGAAGGCCATTCCCCAATCAGGGTTCACTCCTTTATTCAGCATTCCTGGCTCCACAAACATTTGTCCTTGCTTCTCCCCATCCTTATTCCCCCAAATATTCTTTAGCCTCAGACATTAACCTATGGATGATTGGTTGGATGACAAATGGTGCCTGTGTTAGTTCCCCCCCACTGCTCCCCTCTCCCCCCCCACACACACTCTTTCTGCCCTTTGATTGATGATAGACCCAAGGTATATTTTTCTTCAGCTGTCTTGTTTTTAATGGCTGGCAGCATGGGGTCATTCTGAGTGATGGTTTTAAAAATCAATGCTAATTCTGGAATTGTAAACAATCATCCAGACAAAGGCTATACCCACCAGCCTGGGTGTTGGATCTTTGCATGGTTGCACACTGCACTGCCTTTAGACTGATGAGATTAGCGCTTGCTTTTTTAAAAGCATTGTCCCGGGTCTAGATTGTGCAATTCAGCTTGTATTGAGATGGGGGCCAGACCTGCACTGACCCAGTGGGGGCACGAAGGAGGCATTCTGCACATGAAAGTCTTACAGGGGGCGGGCCTTACACCAACCTGCAACTTTAAAGATACAGCGTACTCCCTTCTCTGAAGCCAGCCAGCTCAGTTGGCTGGTATATAGATGAGACAGTCAGGGCTCTGAATTCTCTTTGTCTCCATCTTCCTCAGAACATAATGCCCTCCTAGGGAATAGTTAGGGAACAGTCTGAGTGCAGGGGCAGCAGTTTTGCCCAGACACAAATAGGAGGGGAGAGTCTGCTTATTCCCTTTACTCCTACCACGCAATGGCAGACCATGTCGGGGATAAGCAGGCTCTAGCCTATAGGAATGGAGCTATTTATTTACTGATAGGACCAATACATTTTCCTTACTGATTATTTGCTTCAGTTTTATATTGTGGGTGGGTTTTTTATATTGAGGTGAGTTCTGATTTTTACCAGCACCGTTAACATGCACAAAAATTGAACACGAAGCTGCTAACCAAAGCCAAAGGAGAATGGCTGCGAAAATAAGCCAAGACACTCTGCAGTGACATTCAGGAGGAAAAAGCTTGTGTTTCATTGGAATAAATAATCAAATGCTTCAGTGGATGCCAAGCAAAAAAAGAAGGCCAACAGCAAATAAACTTTACTACATTAGTCCTTCTGTCAATCCATCTGTCTCCTCCTTCCACTTAGCTTCTCCATCTCACTCTAATATGCCCTGAAAAAAGAGTGATTTTTTTTACTTGCAAAAAAATAAATAAATGTTTTTCCAGTATTTGGGGGTGTGCATTTCCAAGCCTATTTATGTGAGTTTTTCATAGGCACTAAGAGGAGAATATTCTATGGAGTATTCAGAACACAAGCTTTTAGGAAAGAATGTTTATAAATGGAGCTTGCACTCCAAGTTTCCAAACATTGGTGCAATGGCACAAATATATGTTACCATCTGTAGCCACAAACCCAGAATTTGTATGCAAACTTGCATTTGCAATCCAAATTGTCTGAAATCACACTTAACTACCTGCTGTCTCAGGATGTTTACTGTTTGCTGTTTAATTGCCATAATCCAATTCACCATTATAACTTTTAAATATGAAATTAAAGTAGACTAACTTATTAATTATTCCAGAGTGTGGTATTTTTCTCTTTATGTGTGCTTTATTATGATTTTTTTTTCAGATCATTTTACTATGTAACTTTGTTAAACTCTAGATTTTACTTTTGAACACTCCTAATTAGAAACCACCGACAAATACGCTAAAAAATAAAAGTTGGACATGAGTAATATGTGATAAGTCAAAAATGACTGGTGAAAAATGTTCCATTGGAAACTTTTCTTTTATTGGTGGAAGATTGGTTGTTTTACTGAGAAATTTGCAGAAAGTGACAGCTTTCCTTGAAAAATTTAATAGGAAGAGAAGGTGAGATATTAGATAATGTTTTTAAAGTGCCCAGTGGCCAGATTGAAAAAGTATTTAGATGCCTAAAGATGCACATAGGTGTCTAGTGAGATTTTTAAAAGCACCTAAGTGAGTTAGGCACTTAACTCCTGTTGAAATCAATGGGAATTATGCACTTAAACTGCATAGACACTTTTGAAAATCTCACTAGGTGTCCAGCTGTATTTTAGGTGCCTAATTATCTATGAAAATATGGACCTAAATGACTTAGAAGTAGAGAGGTGAATTTTTTGGCTGGAAAATGCAAATTCAAGTAGCAAATTTGTGTCAACTCGGCAAATTGGTTTGTTCAGAAAAAAGGGTAAAAACATTAAGTGTTGAAACCGCTCATTGAAGTTTTCTAAATGAAACATTTTGATTTTTTGGGCTAGATTCACAAGTGGGCTTATGTGCCAGTCACAAAACCCAAGGATGTGGTGGCGGTGTCCCTTGAAACTGTATTTTTCAATTAATAAACTATTTGTCCAAAAAATTTCATCCAACTCTAAGGAGTGACATGAACTGGGACACTTGAAATTCTGGAAATGATACACAGTTTTATGACAGAATATACATGTTAGGGCCTGATTTGCTACTACTCTACACCTCCTTTATAGAAATAACAGGTCAGATTTTCACAGTGTACTTTGGTGCACACCACTCTGAAAATAGTGGGAAATGCAATATATGCCCATATTAATGACAGCAGAAAGAAAGCAAGAAACAGAAAGAGAACGAGTGCACCAGAAGCCGTTAGTTACATCAATGGGAGACTTTCATCCTAATAAAGTTTCACTGTACAGTTTCACTCAGAAATCTTTCTAGTCTGAAATGCTCAGCACTATCAAGTTAATGAAAATTATTGCTTTTTTCCTGTGCCACTGTCTAATTGCCGCTAGGCTCGCCCACTTTGAAGACAGTCTCTTTCCAGCTTGGAATAGTGAGCAGGAAATATGACGTCAGGGCTGACTGGCTTCAAAACTGCATTTCAGAATAGTGAAGGAGCGGAAGCACCCGTCTTGTCCCTCTGATTTCCTTCTCCCTTTATAACAGACACTGCACTAAGAAACATACGTTGAGACTAATGAATCAGATAACCTTTACTATGTAATTCAGCTAAAATCCTCTCTCTGCTCCTCTTCACATGATTATTATTCAGCACCAGAGAATGTCAATGCTGTATCTCCAGAACTCAGAAGCCTTGTCAGCCAATGTCAGAACATGGAGGGACGCAACAAATAAATGTTATGGAAGCCACAGCATTACTGATCTTTGCTTTTAATGAGTTTGACTCTGATAGTAGATCTGTTTGACAACTAAATAATCTAGATTTTATGATCTCCTTAAACATCCCTCAGCTATTCGGTTAAGGAATAAAACAAAGAACCCAGGGAGCAGTGTAAACTTGCCACATTAGTAAATGGCATTGTAATTAAAACTTAGCTCAGTATTTACGTGTCCTACTTTGGAATTGATTGGCAATCAATATAGTCTTTATTTTTACTAGGATTGTTTATTATCTAGTGACACAGTTATTGACACATGTTAAATGGGGGGGGGAAGTATTTTAAATTAAACAAAAACAAAAAATTACCTTTGCTGGCAGAAACAATCAGAAGCAATCAAGAAAGGAAATTTAACAGACCTTGTTAATGTTGTGCTCTTATTTATTTCTGCAAAAGGATCTGCAATGGTTAATAAAACTCCCACAGTTGCCTGCCTGATCTTCAGCGTACAGATGTGTGTGACAGGTCTGGCTATCACTGTAGCTCAATTCCCAATATAGTTTACTGGCAAAACAGAAAAGCAAATGTGTAGCTCAGTCCTTCAGCTGCAGACTCTAGCAAGAGCTGTGTGGTCTCTGGGTTTGCTATTTCCTTTCTGAAAGGGTACTGAAATTTGGCAATGACTCTGACACGGCTCCAAAGAGTATGACACTTGTTAATGTACTAGTTGTCTCTAAATCTGTCCATTGGATTCAGTTTATGTCTACCCTACAGAGACTATACTGGCACAACCCCATAGTGTAGAAACAGCCTACAGCAACAAAAAGGGTTTTTTGGTGGTGTAGGAATACCACCTCCCTGAACAATGGTAGCTACATTGATGGAAGCATTCTTCCAGCAACAGAACTGCATATACACTGGGGGTTGGACTGGAATAGCTATGTCAGTCAGGGGTGTGGGTTTTATTTATTTAGTTATTTATTTTTGCGCACACTTGACTGTTGTAGCTATGTTGATGTAACTTTTAAGTGTAGACCAAACATCAGATTCAATTTAGGGGCAGTGAATGCCATAGAATCATAGAATATCAGGGTTGGAAGGAACCTGAGAAGATCATCTAGTCCAGAGGTTCCCAAAGTGGGCGATACTGCCCCCTGGGGGGCGCTGGAACGATCCGGGGGGGGCAGTAGTAGCCTCAGGTGCAATTGGGGGGCATTGAATAAAAATAAGGGGGCGGTGGAAGCATAAAGAAAGAAGAGAATATAAGAAAATTTTGAAAAACCGTTCGTACATGTTTCATCTGTTGTGTAACATAGAGTTAAAGTTGTAGTGATTACTTTATTTTCCAAATAAATTCACAAATTATAACCGATCAGGTTATAATTAACAAGCACGTGTTGGCAGGCGAGCATGTCGCGCATTGTCGGGAAGTCCAGCATGCATCGGCAGGAATATGTGCGTGTAATGACTTGTTTACAATACGATACTATAAATAGGCGACGTATGAAATCTAATTTAGATTGTTTCTGAATTGTGTAAAAAGCAGTTAACAATAGTGCAATAAGTATTTAAATTTTTTTATTCATAATTCGATACCTTCGATCTTTACGGATTATGGATCACATACAGAGCAAATTGTATTATTGTTGTTTCAATAAAACAGCAATTTACACGTGAGTATTTTTATACATTTTCTTACATATCTACCGTACGTTTCTGTGTCTCTAGTGCTTACTAATAATAAAATCGTAGCAGGCTTGTGTCGGTACAGTACTATTTGAAGTGTACAGTCAATATATTTGTCATATTTTTTATTACAATATTAACGAAAACAGGGGAATGAAATAAAAAAAAACTGTTAACTATTAACATTTATTTATATCTATCGAATCATCTGTGTTAATTGGTAAATAAGGCGTGTGTTAATAAGGAACAATTATTTAAATAAGGGCAAACTAAATTAAAACTATAACTGATTTTTAATTGCATATTGATTATTTTTTAAATTAATTTTTTCTTGATAAATTTAGTTTGATATTTGACAATTTAATATCAAATACATATATCTAACGCTGAGCAAAGAACAAAACCCAGTTTATTAGTTTCATTAGTATTTTAGTTTGGTTGTCTTTTGCCGTCTTACGCAAAAACCACTGTATACCTGATGTCGTGGGCGATATTCTAATAACACATCTTTCTTTACTATATTGTAGGACGTAGGTAGAAATATAGATACATAAAAGAATGTAAATTTGTCACTGCATCTTTCTGTTTGTTCGCTTAAGGAAGGTAGATTTCTAGGGGGGCGCTGAGTAATTTTTTTCTGAAAAGGGGGGCGCTGAGTAATTTTTTTTCTGAAAAGGGGGCGGTAGGCCAAATAAGTTTGGGAACCTCTGATCTAGTCCAACCCCCTGCTCAAAGCAGGACAAAACCCCAGACAGTTTTTTTTCACCCCAGTTCCCTAAATGGCCCCCCTCAAGGATTGAACTCACAATGCTGGGTTTAGCAGGCCAATGCTCAAACCACTGAGCTATCCCTTCCCCCTCCCTAGTAGTATCAAAGTAATTATGGAAAACCAGGATCTCTTGTGTGAGATCTGTATCCACTAAGCCATTTTGGTCTGAGTCCAAAACATGTAAGAAAATATCTTATAGGTCTCAGTGCACTAGAAGCAATACATGAATGGTAAATGTTTGGACCTTGATTCAGAAAAGCACAGAAGCATGTTTGTAAATCCCATTGAAGTAATGGTTTAATGGAGTCAGATCTCTCTCCTGAATAATGATGCTTTCCTGAATTAGGGCCGTAATGAAGGAGCTTTCATTCCTTTTAGCCTTTTCTCTTGTTTCCTATATACGGTATTAAACATTTATCTATTTTACCAAAAGGAGCACTGTTCTGCCTCCAGAAGTCCATGCTTTAGAAAGACTAAAGATATGAATAAGTATGAACTACACGCCCAACTGGTGCTTTAACAATATTCAGAAGATGCACGAGTGTGACCACTATTATCAGTCATTATTTTTGTGTCCCATTTGTGAAAATGCTGAAGAAGCAGGTGCACTGTGTTTACAAAGGCTATTTCTAAAGGATCCGGTATAGTAGCAGTGTTATATTGCACGTTATAATCAACATAGTAACACCATGAACTCAATTATGCTCATGTATGAGTTGGCCATATGGTGTTTAAGCCACCTCTTCTCCTAACCTCCAAGAAACCTTCATAACCACTCCGATGAAGCATCCAAGATGCAGAGTGCCATTCATTGCTCTATGCGTGCATCTTTCCCATCACTGCCAAAGCATTCATAACACACAGGTCTCTTTGTGCCCAGGCCAGAAACTTTAATCACTTCTACTAGGGACAAGCTACTTAATAGAGGCATCTTCCTCCTTTCCAGATCATTGTTTGATTAATAAGGGGATGAAAGAATGGCACATCTCTCTTATTGGTAAGATGT
Organism: Chrysemys picta bellii; assembly: GCF_011386835.1. Taxonomy (NCBI): domain Eukaryota; kingdom Metazoa; phylum Chordata; order Testudines; family Emydidae; genus Chrysemys; species Chrysemys picta. The sequence continues at coordinate 41,875,547 of NC_088803.1, read as the reverse complement.
GCAACTAGCAATTAGTTGCTAAATGTGCAACTTGCAGCAAAAAAGAGTCCCTTATGTTGTAGATCTCCACAGAGATTACAAGCAAAGAGCTGAACGCCATTCCTTCTTGAAAGCTTGAAGCCTCCAATGTATCTAGTACAGCTGTGGTTGGTGTCTCCTGTCTAAATAGATAGCCCTATTAAAATGTCATTAGTGCTCCAGAAAAGTTTGCTTCGCAGTTTAAGGCTCTTTTTTAGGTACTAAGTGTTTATCAGTTATAATTTTATCTTGACTCTTGCTGACTTACAGATATATGGCAGTTATATTCTGCTCCCCTGGGAAGCACAAAGGGGGAGCCCATGGCTGCCCAGTGGCTAGCTTGAAGCATGAAGGCCCAGTCCCTCCTCTGTGTAGCAGAAGGAGGACCCTAGCAGACACCACACCCCAGCACTACCCCACTCCTGACATCCATCAAATCCACATGGGGCAGCATGTCTCCCTCACAAAAGCCCATGTGAGGTTAGGAATTACTTTTCTGAATTCTTTAGTACAATGAGTGGGAGCTAGTGATGGTGGGAGAATTTTCCCAGAACCTCATTCAGCTGGAATGTGCCATTCTATCTAAATGCTTTGTGAAACTAGAGATTTTGCTGAAATTTCATTTTAGAAGAAAACCAGAAGAAAGTTATGACAACGTTAAAATATCCTGCTCTGACATTTTTTGAATGAAACATTTTGGGTTTTTTTTTTGTTTTGAAATGACATTTTATTTTGCATTTTTAAAAAAATATATAAATATAATTTTTAAAAGGTCTAAATCGAGACAAAACAATTTGATTTTGTTGAAAGGAAATAGTTTGATTGACCCTCAGCAATTTTTGTTCAGAATTTTCCTTGGTGGAGAATTTTTAAACTTTCCTAATTTTAGAACAAAGCCAAATTATGAAATCTCAAAAATACTTCAGAAATTGAGTATCCATCCTCTGCATAGCTCTAGTGGGGACATATGTGAAGAGGGAAGAATGATAGTCAACTGAACGGTGTGGGGAGGACACAGAAAAAGAGGCCCTAGGGGAAAACTGAGAAGTTTGGATTGTGTAGGGGAAAATGGCAGAGTGGGTTATGAGCAAGGGAGGTACTTTGCTTAGTATTTTAGTGGGTTAAATTCCAATTTACAAAGAAAATAAGCATAGATTTGTAGTCAAGGGTTGCCAATAGTCAAAGACTGATGGTATTTTTTGGCTGTAACTGTGAGAGGGATTTGTTTTTTTTTAAAATCACATGTTCATATATTGCTAGACAATTAACCATAGGCATAACTATCTGGAGCATCTGCATGACCATATTGCTATAAACCTTCATCCTACCCTTCCTTCTCTCCCATTGTATCATATAACTGAATAGGTTGCATTATTTGCAGCATTAAATACTGCTTCTGATAATGTTGCATGCTTTTTGTAGTCATCCTTCTTTCTGCATGCTTATTTTTGTTCGGGTTTGTGACCCTTTTATAACCAGAAAGTTTGCCTTCTAGCTAAAGTATTTGTACAGCCCCCATGACCACAGGATCTGAGCACCTCACTATCTTTACTGTGCTTATCCTCACTGCATTTGTGTGAGGTAGGGAAGTGTTATTTACTCCCATTTTACATATGAAGATCTGAGGCACGAAGAGGCTACGTGACTTGCCCAAGGTCACATAAGAAGTCTGTGTCTGATCAGGGAAATGAACCCATTTTCCTATGACCCGGGCTAATGCCCTCACTGCTGGACCCTTATTGCCAGCTGATCTCTCCATGATAATGTGTTCAGAAGGTGAAACAGACATACAGAAAACTTCCCTGCAGGAGGAGTGTAGGAGAGGAACTCTACTGCTAAAACCAAACACTCCTATCCATCTAAAAACACAGGAGATTTCATTTTCTCAGATAGTCAATTATGCCAACAGGATTGTAAATCGTGGTGCCTCCAGAACTCTTCTTTCCTAGGCCATTTTTTTGTTTATTTGGTTAAAGTCTGAGGTGGCAGCAGCGGTTCTCTGATTTTCCTTGTTATCAACCCTAGCATACATTGAGATTACACCATTATTTTTTTATTGAAGGACATGTTCAAATTGCAGTTTGATACGAGACTATAGACTGCCATTTCTGTCATCTCATCCCCTGGCTCATCCTCCTCACAAGCTGTTTCTTTTGGCCCACAACAGAAAAGACATCAAGTGCCAAATCCATCCCTGGCTTAACTCCAGTGGGCCCAACACTGCTACAATAGCAGTCCAAGAATTTACAGTCAGTATTGGACATGTGGCAAACTGGCGCTTTCTGATTTTCCTTGTTCCAAACAGTCTTTTTCAATTTTCTGCAAGACAGAAGCTTCTTAGACTGACCTACAATAGACAGTTTAATGCAAGCTACAAGCCTGATCTCCGATGGCTTAGTGGTGAAGCATGACATGCTTGGAAGCATGGAAGACAATCCATGAATCCCATGTAAGGAGATTATGGAGGATTTTTTTCCACATTCTTGCAAGACCAAGATTAAATGGGAACATGATATGAGAACTTGCACCTCAAGCTTTGACTGCATTAGAGCAATGCATGACTGCGCTTACCTTATTGGGATTGGCACCATAGTGATGCAACTGCTTCGGCTGTATCACAGTCTTCTGAGGTCTGAAAAAAAGAAAACAAGAACCAAGGCATTAGTAATGTCACACACAGATACACAAGACAACCCATCTAGCCCACCTGAGTAAATCCCGGATCTCTACCTAATTCCCCATGAACTAATGTTCTCCCCAGTTCCCTTCCCTGGATGATCTGTAGTGTTTTGGGTCCTTGTATGAGATGGGAAGGAAGTAAGGTGGAACTTCCTCAACAGTCATAACAACAGTTCTCTGATCCCCCAAGCACCACCACCCAAAGATATGGCACTTATCATGTACGTTCCAGGCTTCCAGGGACTCTCTACCATACCACATGTAAGTGTGACGGCTTAGCAGGGTGTCATCCCTAGTCCTTGCAATACATCTACAGACCCTTGTTCGAGACAGGGCCATTCACAGCATCCACTGGAACAATCCAAAACTGTCAGCAGTTGCAAAATATACAGTATATGCCATGTCATAAACATCATGCACCTGTTCCAGGAATGGGCCAGCAAACTCTGCCAGGCAGCATGGAATAGGTGTGACTGTCACCCACTACTGAGTGTGTACTACAGGTCCCCCTCTGTGCCCGATCTGCAGAGGATCTGAGGCTATTATAGTACCAGCTAGGTGCTGTTCAGAAGTGAAGGTTAAATTTAATGTCAGACCCTTTTCAATTTTCTGCAAGATAAAAGATACTTTTTAACTCAAGCTGTAGCGACTCATGCTTTTAGCTCTGGAGGCTTCTGGTTCAATCCATGGTGTGTTGGCCAAGTTGCTATCGCACAGAAATCTACAAATCTATTAATGGTAGAAGGGAGCAAGGTGTATTAGATGTGGTGCTTACTCTACTTCCAAACATCATGGCCAGTGTGGATGCTGTGTTGCAACCTGAAACACTATGAAAAAACCACTGCAAACAGCAATGATGCAATTGTCTACTGTAGACAAAGCTTCAGATGACACTTGGCTGTTAAAAACTTTACCTTTCTTCTGAAGATACATTTGAGATAGAGTTCAACTAAGTATTCCACATATACATCTCCCCTTCCCCACTCCAGTACAGAAAAATAAATATATTAACCTCAAGTCTTTGTGCAAATCATATCACTATATTTATGGCAAACTTCTCCAAGGTTTTGGGTATCCTGAGTTTCTAAATTTATTCACCCAACATTTTCAACACCCAAAATTACAAACCCCAAAGCTTGCTTTTGAAAAGGTGGTTATTTACAATGAACTTCTTTATGTTTTATACCACTTTAGGCACTGCATATCTCCCAGTCTTTTTGCTGTAGTCAAAAGATAAAAATCCACTTGAGAAAGAAATACATACCTGTCTCAAAACTTTCATTTTTCAAGAGTGGATAATATTATTTAATTTCCCACCTCTGATTTTCCAAATGCTATTTATTAGCAGTTGGTTGGAGAATTAAACCATCTGCTCTTTGAAAAATGAGTATCATTGAAAATAAATAGTTTAGCCTTGGCAGTAAATTCATCCTGACTGCAACTTGTCTTAGTACTGCTGCTACTATTAATAAGATTACAGCAAGAATATTACATTTGTCAAGAACCATAATAATTGCTTTCAAAAATGAAGTATGGTTCTGATCAAAATGGGTAGTCAGTTGTTGAGCAATTTCTGTGCTCAGGTTTCCATATTTTAAAGGAGAGATTTGATTCTAATGGAACCTATGTGAGTGAAGTGACAGGCATAGATTCTTCATTAGTTTAATTACTGCTATGAGAAGGTAAATACTAAGAGACAGATTGCCCAACATTGGCCTGTGTTTTTCAGCCTGTCATTGGTGACACTAAATTTTTGTTTGCAGTTCAGGTCATTTAGAAACTAAAGTATCTGATTTTCTCTAAACAATTGTTTAGAGTCCTGCACTTTTGAAATCAGTGGAGACTTTGTCCTTGACATTACTGGTTACAGGATCAAGTCTTAGACATTTAAATGATAAACATTTGACTGGAAAATAAGGAACATTTTATAATTTTTCATTGAAAATTTTCCTTCCAGTTAAATAGAGTGGCAGTGTGGTCCAGTGGGTAGGCCTCTGGTCTGAGTCAGGACATCTGAGTTCTACTTCCAGAGGTGCCATTGGGTCATCAATTAACCTGAAGCAAGTCACTTCTCTTATTAGCTTCTAGATCTGAAAAATGGCAGCACTTGTACCTCTGTACAGGACATTGGATCTGCAGGTGAAAAATGCCACATCACTATTAATTTTATTAACCACACCTGGAAATAATTGTGGGCACGCAAATGTACCTGCACTTGTTTGTGCTCACAAAATTGTGAGCACCAGAATGGTCTTACGGCTGGGCTGGAAATCTGGCCCTAAAAATCTGTGTAGTTTATAATATTATTGATTATCTAGAATGCTTTTTGATCTGTTTAACAAATATTCCTATATTAGACCCTATATTATTATTGTTTTCACTTTCTTTTCACTTGAACAACATTTCATCCAAGTAACCCTAAAGACCTTAGAAACATAGAGTACTCTTCACAATAGCCCTTTGAGGTACAGATTAAGGCCAACATTTTCAAATGTAGGTGCCTAAAGTTATCTACCTAATTACATCATTAGGTATCTAAAAATTCAGTGGGATTTGCAGGAGCTCAGCACTTCTGAACATTGGGTCAATTATTTCACTTCCCAATTTCATTGCACAGCTTTAGGAATCTAAACTCGAAAATGTTGACACAGTGTTGGTCATGCAACGAGTCAGTAACAAAATGAGAGTCCAGTTTCCCTGTGTCGTTCTCTGATCCTTGGATGCCTTAATGTTTTGTGATTTTATCTTTGCATATTCTCACACTAGTGTCTATGAGTTCTTTTTTTATATTTTAATTTTAAAATTTGGTGTGAATGTGATATTCACAAAAATAATGGATAGATACCGCTGTTTATAAAGCTACGTCTAGTGCAGCTACATGGGGCCTCATTCTGATCTCACTTACACCAATATAAATAATGAAAAACTCCACTGAAGTCAATGAACTTACACCAGTGTAAAACTAATCAGAGAGCAGAATAAGACTCACATACTGTAGCCATACCCTGGTTCTGTCAATGTGCCTTAATTCAGGATGCACACCACCACCTGCTATTGCATTCCTTTGCCTCTGTAATGCACAAAGCTGCCAGTGGTACTGGTTTATGGAAGGAGTGTTAGAGAGGAAGAAGAGACTGGAAGTAAGTGATTCATACACCAATCACTATTTTCGACTAGACAATGAATAAACATATCACATCTCTTTCAGGCAGCAAACAAAGATGAATCACTTTAAAATAAGGCAAAGTGAAAATCAATCTGCTGAATTAAAAAATATGTTAATATTTTAATTGACATATTGCATGTCAGCAGGAGTAAAAGGAAATAATCTATCTTTCAGGATGCATGATCATTTGTATGTTGCCAGAACACTGTTCCTGTTTTTTAAAGAGAGGAATGTGTTTCACTTTCCCTCTCTATATATGGAACATGCCAGTCCCATAATGCTATAACTGTACTGGAGAGAACGGAATTTATATTCATGAGATACAGATGGCTTCACAATCTCAAGTGATGTCGGCCTAAGTGAGTAATTAGGCTTCCCCTACAGAGCAGAGAGCAATCCCAAATCTTCAGTGTAGTTAGTAAGTAACTTATACAAGGATACCTACATTCTATTCCTGGATCTGCTGTTGGCCTGCTGTGTCACCTTGAGCAAGTCACTTCACTTTTCTGTGCTTCTGTTTCTCCTCCCACCCTTTATTTTGTCCATTTAAACTGCAGATCCTTAGGGGCAAGGACTGGCTTTCACTATGGGTGAAATCTTGGCCCCACTAAAGTCAATGGCAAAACTCCTATTGATTTCAATAGGACCAGGATTTCATCCTATATGTTTGTACAGTATCTGTCACAATGGGGCCTTGATCTCATTCCAGGAGACCCAAAGTTTCAACTGCAATATCAACAACAAACAACAATACAACTTTTCATCTAAAAAAATTGTAAGCCAACATGATGATTCTCATATCAGAATCAGGATATTCCTATAATCCCCTTGCCTGCTGGCATTAAGGGGTTCTTGGGTCACAGCTGATATATTGCAATTTGCATTTCAGACTGCTGGACTTCAGAATGCCCATGTTATGGTCATTCATAAGTCCTGTATTTTGTCATATTTCACCAAGTGTTCTGCAAAGTGACCTCGATGTTTAATTAGTTGTTTTTACTTACCAGGATTTAAGCTTACAAAGAAAAAAATTAACATTAATGAACATTAATATTAAATATTAATATTAAATCTGTTGCTCCTAGTTGGTGCCAAGCCTGTGCCAGGCTGAGTGGGTCCTTGGAAGGTGACCCTTCATTGACTTCAGTGACTGATGAGCAAGGTTAATTCTGCTGGAGAACTTTGCAAATGTGAAACAGGGATCTGTTGGGTGCCTGGCAGAAGGGTATGTGTCCAATGGCTGGTGAAACATACACCAAGAACTCAGAAATGCTTCAAGTGAAGAACTTTCAATTATGATAGACAAACAAAGCTCAGGAGCCAACAGATCATAGGGCCAGCCTTAGAGTGAGCACATAAGGCCCAAACTTACTAGTCGCTGAGCTGGTTGGAAGTTTTCAAGTTTAGAAAAATTAACATTTCGAATTTTGAAAAAATTTGAAAAATAAATGGAAACATTTTTCAACTAGATTTTTAAGAATTTCCCTTCTCTCCATCTTTTGACCAACTCTTGAGTAGACTGAAATTTGGAAAAATTGGGGGGGATCCATTTTTTTAGAGCAAGAGATGAGGTGGGTGAGGTAATCTCTTTTATTAGACCAAATTTGGTTGGTGGAAAGTACACACTTGTGAGGTACCCAGGACTCAAAGAAGACCTGAAGAAGAGCTCTGTGTAGCTTGGAAGCCTATACCTTTCATTAACAGAACTTGGTCCAACAAAAGATGTGATCTCACCTACCTTGTCTCTCTCATATCCTGGAACCAACATGGCTACAACAACACTACAAACTAGTTTGGGGCTTTTTGATTGGGTGTTTTGGCATTTTCCTGTTCCTGTGTTGGCTCAGCAGCTTGGAAGAGGAGCTCAGGACTTTTCAGGATTAGGCTCTTAGTGGCCACAGAGTGATGAAACCTTATGCTCAGATGCAGAATTACATTTAACGGGTTACACCTCCACATGCTGATGTTTTCAAATATTTTCTGCTAATGAGAGTAAAAATCAATATTTCTCCTCCCTGGCAGAAATCAGATAACAGCCAAAAATGTGAAGCAGATTGTACTTTCCTCATTTTTTCAGTTTTATGATGGAGCCTCTTCCAACCATTCTCCCCGCACCTTGATGTTGCTGAGACTGAGATGTAGGGAGCATCTGTTTTTTTCTGCTTATGCCACTCATGGGAAGCAGCAAAGAAAGTAGACAGCCATACACTTTAGATTTTTTGTGGGTATTCTGAAGTACAGCAGCATAGAGAAAAGAAATGTGAGGTTTGTACAGTGTACAGAGGTAGTCACTGAATGATCAATTTCCCCCTGCATTCACCTCTCTTGTACAAAATGTCACAAAGCTATTTTCATCACTGCTTTATTTTGTGATGTATTCTAGATTGGATACATAGGCCTTCCATTAGGAAGTTAAACGTCTGCCCCTGAAGAGAACTATCTGCCCTTATCACTGGGGTTGTAGGGAAAACGAGCCATAGGGCAGTGTGTCTGGTCTCACCTGAGACCCTTTACCTTAGGGCCTGATGCAAAGCCAACTCACTTCAATAGGCTTTGGATCAGGACCTTAATGCTTAAACTGTATAGCCTTTGATTAATTTAGAGTGTAAAATTACACAAGTCACTTATAACAGGTTCTTTACTCAGGCAGCTATGTAAATTTATTATAGGAGATGAGATCAGTGAATCACACAGAGACATGAGGACTTTATTTAGTACTTAAATACACACAAGTGTAATAGCAATCATAGAAAAGCAAGATAAGTATAGCAAAACAATCCCCTGCATTGTGCATACTCACAATCTTAGGGAGACCATCAGAAGTATCAGAAAAGAAGATGGAAGGAAAAGTAAGTGGAGACCATCATAAGTGGGATGTGATAATCCAGGCTTCTATCATATCGTCACCCTGATGACCCCACCAGTGGCTGGAAATATATCTTGTTTTATACCTCTTTTCTGTAAATCCACCTATGTCCGGTGATGGTATTTAAATTGCCCTTTGGTCCCCCCCCATGTGTGGCTTTCCAAGAAACCATCATTGGGGTTCCAATTACTGACATAAGCTATTTGCATCAATACATCGCCCAGTATTTCCAACACAATAATGTGGTTAATCTCATGGTTACTTGTTTGTCACAAGATACTTATTGCTAAATCTCCTGACCTTGGTCAAGCACTCATGCTAACTGCCTACGACACTTAAGCTAACAGTACTTAAACTAACAAGCCTTACTAGGCCTCAATTTACTGCAAAGCCTATCTCAAATACTTATTCATATTTCATATTCCCCTATTTGCATTACACCTCTAATGGCTTCTATTTTTACTATTTAAAACATTTTAACATGCTTTGGAATAGGATATGCAGTTTAATCCTGCATGAGAGAATTCCCTAATATCAGCTCAGGGATGACAAATCAACAACTGAGAGCATAAAAGGGGTGAAATTTTGTCCTTTTGTCTCTAGGAGTTTGACCTGACAGACTGGGGTCTCCTGTAGTTGTGGAAAAGATATCCAGACAGAGAGAGAGAGAGCAGGCACGAGAGTCACTGCCATAGCCGCTGATGTGTAATTAAATATTAGAACATAAAAGTTGATTCTTGTCCCTTGAAGTGGAAGGTCTGATCAGCAGTGTAAAAAGGGGATAAAGTTCATAGGGTTAGGAAGCATGATATGACTCTGCTATTCCTCCATTGCCTAAGATGTAGATCTATACCCTAAGGGATCACCCCCAGAAGAGGACCTGTTCACTCAGGGTGGGTGCTGGTTCTTTAATAGTTCTGTCCCCATTGCTGCATGAGATGGGTAAGCAATGTCTTAGCCATTTTTATCCTTGTTTAGACAGCTATGAATTAGTTGCTCGAGATACTATTGACATCTAATATGTATGCTAATTGATGTCAAGCTTTCCATAGCCATCTGCCTACAATAGTCAGTGAGTTGTCTAAACAAGCCTTCAGATTAAGGCTTTTCTCGCCATTTGGGGGCTAATAGGGTTAGCTTTTCCATTGAAAAATACACTGAGCAAAACAAACTGTTCCACTCTAAATCATTTACAGAAAATACACATGACATCAGCTCCCAGCAATGCATCCCCATCTCTCTAGGTAAAAGTCTAGAAGAACTGAGCATGGCTTTAGGATTTATAGTAATCCAAATATTTTAGAGATATTTCTAACTTAGAGCAGATGAACATTTATAGATGCACACTGTATTTGATTCTTTAAAAAACTTCCATTTCTGATTATATTAAATCAATAAATGAAGCTATGAAAATGAATAATGTACCTTCTGTGAGACAAATTTTAATGAACCAGGGTATCTGTAATGTACAGGAGTCTTTGAGAATCAGACTGCACATAAAAATTGTAGTCACTTTGGGATATCAAATAGCCACATGGAAATCCCCTGAAAGGGGATTCAAGGTGGAAACTTGCCAGTTCATTTCCAGATAAGATGTATAATGATCCTTTAATTTCTTTTTCCTCTAAAGGAATCAGCTATTTAATTGAGCTTAGTTAGCACATCAATTATTTAGGTTTTGTGGCTGTTTCTATTAACTTTGTGAACAAGCTTATATACCGTAGGGCCCAAAAGTCAATTAAAATGTTATCTCAGGACAATAAATGGCGCAACACTCCATTGTTCATCAACACCTAAATATCACTGCTTCGTTTATGTTGGCCAATATGTTTTTGCCTGAATAAAGAGAGGTCAAAGTTCCTTTAAGGCCCAATTACCCTCTTAAGGAGTGTAGTTTTTCAAGCCTTACAACCATGTAATTACAGGCTAAATTAATTTCTGAAGCCAAGTTTGCCTAGGATGCTATACTACAATGGTGGGCAACCTGCGGCCCATCAGAGTAATCCGCTGGCGGGATGTGAGACAGTTTGACTGTCTGTAGGCACAGCCGCCTGCAGCTCCCAGTGGCTGTGGTTCACCATTCCTGGCCAATGGGAGCTGCGGGAAGCAGCGCGGGCCTCAGAGATGTGTTGGTCACCACTTCCCGCAGCTCCCATTGGCCGGGAACGGCAAACCACAACCACTGGGAGCTGCAGCGGCCATGCCTGTGGACCGGCAATGTAAACAAACTGTCTCGTGGCCCGCCAGCGGATTACCCTGAGGGGCCGCAGGTTGCCCGCCACTCTATACTACTTCCCAAGCAATATATTGGTGTTGAAAAAATAAATTACTTGATCTGTGTGATGCGGTCCTGTCATCATTTCAACAGGTAGCTTTGATACAGGCAATATTTGACTGGGAGCCAGGGCTACTAGTTAGGACAAAATCCTGTTCTTTAAATGGACTGTTAATCTCCAAATCACACACAGAGAGATGTATCATTTCTGAAAGTCAGGCACTGAGCAAAGTTTGAGCGTATGTGCTGAATACAGTTTGCCCTGGTCTACACTTGCCATTAAATCATGTTGAGCTACACCCATAGTCAGCAGTCAGTAATTCTCCTAGAGTAGACGAGGCTCAAATGAACTTGTTCATTCACTCCTATACCAAATAGCAGGGTTGGGCTATTAGGGAGTAAGGCTGCTCATGTCAGCGAATGCTTGGAATGTGCTCTGAGTGCCAGTGGCATACTGTAAGACAAAGGGCTGCAGACTCAACTTTCCTGCACCCTTTTGAATCTGCTCACCACTAACCCAGAGCAGGCAAGCATGCCACGTTGCATTGAAGTAAGTTAGATGGAGGAACCACATTGCCCCTGCTTTTTCCATTTCATATACAGTACATACGGTTGTCAGAATAAATCCATCCAATTTGGAACCTTGCAATAGAGGCATCTGTTATTTTGCAGGAATTGAGCAAACACAACTACAGTGGAGGGCAAGACTTTCAGACTTGAAAATCAATATGCCCTTTTTTTTTTAGCTCTCCTCATAGTGGTACAGAAAGTGAAACAGCAAGGGCCAGCTCCTTTATTACAACTCCTAGCTGAAAAGTACAATCAGAAAAAAAAAAAAAAAAAAAAAGACATCTCTCAGCTAGGGATCTACCTTACCTATAATTTGCTCAGAATCGGACTTCTAGAAATTATACATCTATGGACACAGCTGCAAAATCTTGTTAAAATTCAGCTAGCAAGCAAGCTCTCCCTTTAAAAAAAAGAAGAGAAGAAAATTCAGGGACTCTGGACACTAAAGAGAATATAATTCAAGTTGCTTACTGTTAAACTAGCTTTCTCATTCACTTTATTGCTACGGCCACATTTTCAGCTAGCATCAAGTGTGCGTCTGTTTCTTCCTGCTCACTATAAGATGCAAAAATAAATTAAAATACAAAACCAGGGCTGGAATTTTGTCTCTAGAAATCGACAAAATGCCGTCAAACAAAAGAATATCATGCTGATTAATACAAATTTAGACTGTAATCTCCTCTTTACTCTGTGCAACACCAATCATGCTTTCAGTGTTCAGAAAATAATAAATATTACCCTGATTTATTTGAAATGCAAATCAATCTTCTGACATCCCAACCTGCACCATTCTCCCTGAAGTCTAATTAACAAATGGACATAATTTAAAGTAATCTTCTCTCCCTTCAAACCACATAATTCCACCTCATCCTGATTTCTAATGTATATACATTACAGTTTGTTGCTGTGCAGATGAAGAACCGGGGTAGCAACGGAGATGATTTTATAGATAATGTCCTTTGCCATTCTAGTTTTTCATCTGCACAGCAACAAACTGTAACATTACAAAATGAGGATAATGACTTCGAAGGGAAGGATGGGGAAAAATAAGCAACAAGAGCAGATAAACTTGCACAGAAAAAGATCATGTTTTCATATACATGATCGGTAATGCTAGATGCTAATAACAGGAGAAGAGACATAGTGACAGTCAGTGTTGCATAAGCACCTAAATCTAAACAACTTTCTCTGAAGCATCATTGGCACTTTATTAGTGCTTGTCAAAATTTTTCCATCAAAACTTTTTTGCTGATGAAAAAATGCCTTTTTAAGAAATGACATTTTTAGCGAAGAATTTTCATTTTCGTTTAAAAACCACCCATTTTTGATGAAAACCAATATTCAATCAAAAATCAGTATTTTGTTATTCTGTTTGCTTGGTCATTTTTCAATGAATATTTTTGAAATGAAAATTTCATTTCATTTTGTTGGGGAGAAAAAACACTTTCACTTTTTTCTTGTCCCCACTTTTTTTTGAGAGAGAGAAATGCTTGTGAATGACACTTGTTGAAAAAACAGTACATTCAATGGAAAATTTCATATAGTGGCTGAATAACGGACAACCCAGCACCAGTGCAGAGCCCAGCATAAGGACTGAGCAGGTGCAGCTTTCTCCCCCAAGATCCTGGGATGGCCAAGGCTGCTTTGAAATCTGAGGGCTTTCGTAACTTCTGCCCAGCTACCCAAGACAGCTGTGGTACCCCTGGAATAGTTATGGCATAGATTGTCCCAGCCACACTTTTACCTCCCCGGATGCTTGGAACGCACCCTGCACTAGCACTGAACCTAGCAGGGAAGTTCTCTGGCACCAGGGATGTTCTCCAGAGAAACCCTAAAGATTATAATTATGCTTTGATTGTTCTGCTTTAGAAACAATCTCTAGAGAAATTTAAGTCACATTAGACCTCATTAGTTTTACCTGTTCCCTCAGTTTGTGTTGCACTGAAGACTCCAAATCCCATGAAGTATGGCTAAACACCCAAAAGTTCAAATCAGATACCTATCTAAACCTAACTGGAACTATCCGGGTCAGTGGTGGGCAACGTGAGGCCTGTCAGGGTAATCAGCTGGCAGGCCGCAAGACAGTTTGTTTACATTGACCGTCCGCAGGCATGGGTGCCAGCAGCTCCCAGTGGCCACAGTTCGCCGTTCCTGGCCAATGAGAACTGCAGGAAGCAGTGGCCAGCACGTCCATGAGGCTCTGCGCTGCTTCCCGCAGCTCCCAGTGGCCAGGAATGGCGAACTGTGGCCACTGGGAGCTGCTGCACCCATGCCTGCGGACAGTCAATGTAAACAAACTGCCTTGTGGCCTGCCAGCAGATCACCCTGACAGGCCACAGGTTGTCCACTACTGCTCTGGGTGCATTTTACATCTGCAAAGTTCATATGGAAATCTCAAAGGAAAGGCTCGCTCATCAGTTTATACTACTGATGGCTTCCACTCAGGCTGGCAATACCAGGAGGCCAGCCTCTCACCTGGTACTTTGATGTGTTCATAGCTGGATCCAGCTAGAATCCAAAGGCAGAGGCAGGCACAAAAACAAAATATAGGCCCTGATTCAAAGCACACTGAAGTAAATAGAAAGATTCCTGTTGGCTTCAGGGAACTCTGGATCAGAACCAAAAAGAGTAGAACATTACTAATAGACAGACTATTAGTACAGAACCAAAAAAAAGTTAAATGCACTAAATCTCAAAATATATTTGGTTCAGATTCACGTTGTGTTACGGTTGAATGGTTAGATAACTGGTTGTTTTACCTGTAACTGTTTACCCACATCTACAATTCCTGGCTCCTAAAGATCAGACAAACCTAACAAAAAAGGAAAGGACTAAACCTACCATCTCTCCCGCTCTGTATTAATTTTCATTCATCTTTGGCTTCACAATCACTTAGTTCATTTAAAGTCTAATCCCTGCAATCTGTCAGTAGTTAGCATAGGTATTATAAACAGTGTTCCCCTTCCCATTGATGGGCGGGGGTGGGAATATCATACAGACACTTTAATCACTTTGCATAGGCTTGCTGTTCATCCACAGGCTAATGTGATACCTGCTGCTTGCCAATTTTATTGCAATGACTTATTGCTAGGGAATATTACAGTCTGGTACTTTGGTTCCTGTCACATTCATTTCTGCCAGCATCTAGACCTTTGACAAAAAATACATTCTCTTGAAATAATCAGAGAAGTGAGCTGTGTGGGATGAAGAATTAGTGTTAGGAACTGTGCATTTTTTCTGTATGTCAGCATAGTCTATTAGTAAGGTTCTACTGCATGCAATTAGGTTGGATCTGTCTGTCTTCATTTACAATCATCATTTTTCTTTGCCAGTGTGGGGAAATTTTAAGACACCCTCCTTAAGATCTTGGTACAGGAAAGTACTTAAGCACATGCTTAATTCTCATTAAAATCAGTGGAACTTAGGCACATGTTCAATTGTTTTCTTGAATAGAGATGCTAATCTGAATCAATACTTACATTTGCAGCCACATTTCTGTGCACCCAAGCACACAGACCTGTATCTCTGCAGCCATTAGGGCACAAATAGGATTTGTACATGCAAAATGGCAATGTATCTGATCTGTGCACTTAATCAAATGCTGTTTGCTTACACATACAAATGAATAATAGCGCATGCAAAAGTGCAGAGATAAATGTACAAGGCAGGTTGTGGTTTCTTCAGAAATCTCAGACTCATAGACTAAGGTAAGAAGGGACCATCATGATCATCTAGTCTGACCTTCTGCAAATTTTCAGGCCACAGAACCTCACCCATCCACTCCTGGCTGAGTTACTGAAGTCCTCAAATCATGATTTAAAAACGTAAAGATGCAGATACTCTACCATTTATACTAGTTTATTAAACCTGCAAGTGACCCATACCTCATGTTACAGAATAATGCAAAAAAACCACCAGGATCTCTGCCAATCTGACATGGGAAAAAAATCCTTCCCAACCCCAAATATGGCAATCAGTTAGACCCTGAGCATGTGGGCAAGACCCACCAGCCAGACACCCGGGGAAGAATTCTCTGTAGTAACTCAGAGCCCTCCCTATCTAATGTCCCATCACCAGCTATTGGAGTTATTTGCTGCTAGCAGTTGCAGATTTCAAGTCTCATGTTTAATGATTTTTCTTACATTGAACTCTTCAGAATCTTTAAGCCAAATCCTAACAACATGTAATACTCTTGCCCCACATCCTCTCCAAATTATCCCAGGGATGGAATATGGTCTAGTGGTTCACCTATGGTACTGGGAGCCAGAACCCCTGAACTCAGTTCTTGGCTCTGCCTCTGACTTCTTGTGTGATTTGGGGAAAGTAACTAAACCTCTTTGTTTCTCCTCTATAGAAACGGGTGTAATAAGAGCTGTCCTCACAGGGTGGATGTGAGGCTTAGTGTCTATAAAGTGATTTGGGATCCTCAAATGAAAGGCACTAAAAAAAAAAAAAAAAAAAAAGTCAAAGCTATTAAGAGTCTGAATTCAGACAGGCAACAACAATGTTAGCTGGGTGTGTGGGAAAGGCTGAGTCACACTCAGCCTTCAATTATTACTCATATTGCATTTTCTCTTAGAAGTAAAAACATTAAGCTACAAAACAGATCTGCTCCTTAAATCATAAAGCTTCCCCTTTGCATCCTTTTCTCCCTGTCCTAAATGGCATCTATAAAACTCCAAGCATGCTGCTTGGAAGCTGATAATATAGTTTACCTCTTTAGGGCTGAATGTAGTACCACACTGAGATGACAAACAGATGTTCTTCCTGTCTCAAGGGTTATTACAGATCCCATAATGATACTTTTTGCAAAAGTCAAGTTTAAGCCTGATGTCCTTGTTGAAATCCCCTCATGCCGTGCATGTTCCCGGTCCTTGTCTGAACTACAAAAATAATATTAAACTGAACATATAACATTTAATGTCTTGCCTAAGGCAGCTTATATTTACTATTTGTTCTTTGCTTTCAAGCTATGCTGCCCTATAGTTTCTTTCCAGTCACTGATCTTAGGACTCATGAATGTACATTTTAGGCTTCTATATTAAAACCAAGGTTGACTTGAAAGGCAATATGAGAGATACCAATCATCCTAACAAAAATCCGTATGCTAGAGCATCCCCACCTTCTTATATCCCATATGTCTTAAACATAGGGAATTTATGCACTAAAAATTATTTAAGCATCCAAATAATTCAGTTTCCTTTTTAATTATTATAAAATGAGTTCAAATCAACATAGGTGTCTCAGTGAAAGGAAACTGTGCAGTGAGGAGATGAACCAAAAAAAAGAAAACTTTCAGATCTAGAAAATGAAGAACCTAGGGAGATCATTTCTAACTGCGCAGCATTGCCAGTGTTTTATGTATTGAGGGACACATGGTGCCCTCAGTAAGAAGTGGACTGGGGAAGGAATCTTTTCCCTTCCCAGGATGCAGAGTGGTTTAGAGCCACTCTATGACTGCTTCATTGCAGCCCCTGGGGAGAATACCTAGTGAAACTATATAATCTATGTGATATGATTTGGTCTCAGTCAGGCATCTGATGGATAAGTGTCCACAGCAGGAAAAAAAACCACCACAACCACCGCCACCACAACCAAAGGCTCAAATTATTAAACATGTGTGCACTCAGCAGTTAGAGCTGGCCAAAACATGGGAAAGTTGGACATTTCAACCAAAAATGTTATCAACGTTCAAAAAAATTTGACCAGCCCTGCTAAATAACATCCAATGCAAGTGCGTAAGCAGGGGGATTTGCTCACACACAGTCCTTCATGTGCACAACCCTAGATGGCACATGCATGTTGGGAGTTTGCCACATACACTTTTAAGACTTGGTTCAAAAATTATCATTCTGAAATTATGCTAGTAAGGTATGGCCATGTCTTTGGCTATTTGCCTATACTAGGCCTTTTCTCTGACAGTATGTTTTTTCAAACATATTAAGTTACTCCATTTGATCATCAGTATGGAGCTTAGTAAAGTTTGTTTCTTAAAATATATTTACCCCACATATACTACAAACCTTCCACACCACATTGGGGAATTATCAGCAACACCCAAATCAGTCTTTAGCTCTTGTCTTTGGGCTCCATGTATGGTCCAAACAACAAACAAACTCACAAAAAGCAAAACAAAACTTCCAGGGAGGGCTTTCTACCCAGCCACACCTCCCAGGGCTTCCCACCTAGATTGTCCCTTCTCTAAAGACTACTGAAGAAGCCTTCCCCCTTCCTTCAACTTCTCTCTGCAGTTTCCCCCCTTTCTTGCAGCTTGTTATAAGGAACATCTGTCCCTTTCTCAGCCACTTCCAAGTTGTGAACAGGGCTGCCCAGCCTCAGGTCTTTGGCCCTTAAAGGGACAGGCCTCCCCGTTACACCCCAGATACATAAATACTGGGAGGATCATGTGGCCCCATTTAACTTCTGCATCTCTTAGACCAGCTCTTCAGCTGGTATAAATTGGTGTAGCTGCACTAATTTAAGTGGAATTACACAGCTGAGGATCCTGCTCCACCAGCATTTGTGTGTTAGAGTTTCTTAAGCTTCACGTTCTGAATCACTGAACAAAAATCCCCATGACTAATTAGTATTCAGAGACTCTTTGAGATCAGTTTTTGCAGGAAAACACTTCTCTGATTTATGTCTAATTAACAACACATTTCACAAAGATAAAACAATGTTAAGAAGCCCAAGTAACTAAAATCTTTTGGGGAACTCTGGGGCTACTTTATACCCGATGTAATAGAAGCAAGAAAAATGGGGCAGGTTGTAATTATGCAAGGATATGGTGCAAGTTATCACTTCCCTTCACGCCACTGCACTGGGGATGGCCACAGTGCAGCTGGGGAGCCCAGGTCCAGTTCCCTGTTTGTACTTCTGTGTGCACTAGTTGCCAAAGTGGTCTCAGTGTGACATTGAAACCATGGTCCTGCCAGGAGCGCCGCCAGTTTTTTTGCCGCCCCAGGCGGCGGAAGGTCCCGCCCCCGAAATACCACCGACGACCTGGGCGGCCGAAGATCCGGCCGCCGCGGTCACCACCCCTCAAATGTTAGCGCCCTAGGCGACCACCTAGGTCGCCTAATGGGTTGCGCCAGCCCTGGGTCCTGCTCTCCATACTGATCAGCTCAGCTAGCCAATGCAGAGTGGAGTGTATACTGAATCCTTGCTCAGGATGGCGAGCTCCTTCTCCACAGAGCACTCTCCCCTGGGAGCCTACATGAATAACACTATCTGAACCAGAACTCCCAGAAACCCTGGTTTTCCAGAAGTCCCCCAATATGTCTAATCACATATCTTTCCTGCTAACTCCTCCCATACTGTACACATTACAGAGCTAGCCCCCTTACCTCCCATGGGGCCTGATTTAAAAATAAATATGTTCATGACTGTATTTGCAGATTATGTAATAGCATGCACAATTAATAGGGAACACTTCAGGTGCAACTGCTCAATTTGTGTGCATAATTTAGGCAAGAAAATGCATTCACATTTTTCACACCTAACTTTTTGAAATTCTAGCCTGCATGCTACTTAGGAGGCTACATTTTTCACAGATTACCTCCCTTCTTTCACAAGGCTTGGGAGACACTTTGTTGCTAATGAAAATAATTTATTTGTGGATATCATTAGTAGAGTGAAATCCCCCAAAGTAAGTTTCTGGCCTACAGAAATGCATCTGAAAATTGAGCTCAGGAGTATAACTTACAATATTTCCCCCAAGTCAGATCATATTAATTCTTTCTACAGCTTTTGGACATGGTCGTTAGTATTTTTAAATGTCTAACTAGGTGAAAAATTACTCGGCTAGAAAGGTCTTTCATTTTCGCATCAAAATTAACTACTTGCGTAAATAGAAATGCAAAACACTACTAAACTGTGTTGAACATACAGAACAGAAGTAGACACAGCATATATTTACATGTATATAACAACAAAGGATAAGCCAAAAGAGCAAAAATAAATCTTCAAACAGACCAGTCAAAGTTTCCTGTGAAAAACATTGCTTGAGAAGCCAAGAATAAGAATCATAAGAGGAATAATGAACCACGCCTTCCTATCGGTCTGCAGAACAACCATGCAAGTCAATGAAAATCAGTGGAATGCTATGGGTTGGAGCTGTCTTCCCTCTGGAGTACAGTGAAAACACTCATATATTTGGAAGAAAGCATCATGGTAGACTGCATAAGACAGATGGCTGGAAGTCACAAAATTTGAGACCTCTAAGCATGTTTCTATCATTGACACATAGGGCCAGCTTTTCAAAAGAGCTCAGCTCCCATTTAAGCATCTAAATAAGGGCCAGATTTTCAAAAAAAAAAAAAAAAAAAGTCCAGTACCCAACACACTCAGCATTTTTGAAAATCTGGCTCCTATTGAAAGTAATAAGTTATGAATAATGAACATTAGAAGCAATAATCCCTGTGGATTGTTTGTGAGCTGACAATCCATAGGCTGATATATGTTTGTAATATACGGTAATATTAAATCAATTATTTTCATATACAAACAAACAAATAAACAAATCTGTAAAAATCAAAGTCTGCTCATGGAACGTTTGCAAAGCAAAAACAGGGACTATGTTCTGGAATACATTTCTCAGAGAATCTGCTCTGCTCAATTTACTCAACTCTATTTTCTATCTTCCCTACCACATTCTGTGTCTGTTTGGGTGGTCTTGTGGAATACCAAAAGGGGCTTCACAGAGTGAATTGTGAGAACCACTAATCTAACCTATCATAATAAAATCTGAATGTGCAAAACTATGGAGACCTGATTTTTCAATGGCTGCACCAACCGCATTGTAAAACTGGGTCTATGCTTTGCTTTCCTAGACCTCTAATTCCCAATTAGTCAGCCCAACAGGTTAGTACTGGTGAAGGCTATAGTACAGATAAGGCTCAGGCATTTTTACCATCATGTGCCACCTCTCCCTGCTCAAAGCAAGGTTAGATCCTATGAGGGCTTTAAAAAAAAAGCTTAATGCCTTTTGAGTCATGTCTACATTATAGCTTTCACTGATATGACCATTGGAACAGCAAATGTGGAGAGAAGATTTAGGCAGGAGTTTGTTGTTTATTTCATGTTAATATAGACAATCCCCAGGAAGATGCTGAATTTTGAGCATACACAAGGTGTTAAGTGTGCAAGAGTTGGCTGGGAACACCACCTGCTCACAGGCAGATATTATTTTGAATAGCTCTAGTGAACAACAGAATAATATTAGATGTATATATTATCCCCTTGATACCGTTGTGGTTCCATTAGCTCAAAATAATATTTTAGTAGCCATCTAACCGTGTGTCTTTTCTAAAAATAAATAAAGAAATAATTCACACGTGGAGTTTGTTTCTAAGTTTATCATCTCTTCCCTTTTCACCATTTTTTTCTTGCCATATCCTCTCTTACTATCAAATACTCACTGAGACCCAGATCCTCAAAAGTATTGAGGCTCCTACCATCCATTGAAATCAATGGAAGTTAGGAATTTACATACCTTTGAGGATCTGGGCCTGAGTCCCTGTACTCTGGGGCATTTTGAATGAATCAACTTGCAATCTTGTCACTTTGACAAAATGAGTTAGAAGTAATACCAGGTATTACACCTACTTTGAGTTCTTTCCCTACCACTGTTTGTGTTTTTACAGTCACAGTTTCCTATAGCTTTAAATGTTTCTCCTTCTCTTAATGCTGTATAAACCACACAGACAGGGGACACAGACTAACTGACCTGACCGCAGAGTGAAAATAGCTGTTCACCAAGTACAGTCAAATGGACCAATGGAAATAAAAAGAAATATTTTTCACCAATCATTTTCTGTTACAGTCATTTTAAATGTTATTTGTAATAAGAGAAGGTAAAAATGTTCAGACGGAAGTATGATCTTAAAGTTGACAATGTCTCTATAATTCCACACAGTTTGTTTCAGGCTCGATCTATATTTTGAACTTGTGCTTCTTAAAACTGATATGTAGCTTCAACATTTCATTGCACGTGGATTTTCCCAACAACATACAAACTTCCAGGTACAAACTCAACTAATAACGAAGAAAAACATAGTCAAAGTCAAAAGGAAACATAAAGGTCTGGAATATCATGAGTGCCATAAGGGGCGGAACCTCACTCAGGTCTATTTTAATTGATCATAAAGGAAAGTTAAATGGTGTGATGGTGCGTAGCAGATTTGTTCCCAATTAGCACAAGCTGGTCAGAAAACAGACCTCACTCGACTATTAGCTCTTGATAGCCACATAAAATGCTAAACTAGAATTGAGAAAACCCTAAAAGAATAAAAAAGTGTCATTTAGTCACTGCAGACTTTTTTATTGTTTCATAAAAGAAATAAGAGCATACGTTATCTTGTTTGCGAGCATATGGTTTAAATTACAATTTTTTTCATGTTATATGCCTTCATTCCTCAAATATGAGATGCGATTATATTCAATTCAGTAACCTAGGAGACAATTGCTGGCTCTTCATTTTATTCTTCAATCTAAGATGTGAATTGCCAAAAAAAAAAAAAAAAAATGAAAAATGAGGTGAAATTAGATTTGAGAGCTCAAATTAGTAATTTAATGGTAAAATATCCTTACAAAAACATTGTAAATAGTCAATTTTGTAATATTTGTGGTTCTTATGAATGGTGTCTACTAACCTTAAATCCATGCTAAGAGTTTTGTGCTGGAATTACCCTTATTTTTGAAAAAAACATTTTGATTTCTTATTTGCACTTGTGTGTCATGACTCATCTATTGTATATGAGAGAGATAATGATTTCTCAAGGTTGTGGAATTTTTATTATGCAGAACTCAAGTGTAAAAGACTGATATAAAATCAGCAGAACATATCGAGTGCCACTATAACCCCCATGAGTGTAGACCCCACGTTATGGTAACAGGAGAGCTAATAAGAAACTGATGAATATGTGTAGTCCTGGTTTCATGGTACAGGATTAGCTGATATTAGATTGTAAACTCTTTGGGGTGAGACCTGTCTGTTATTCTATCATTATACCTTGTCAGCATAATGGGGCCCCATTGTTGATTGGCCCTGAGGCACTGCCAAAATGCATATGATAAATAATGAAACCAATTACTCATGTGTATTCATATTATGATAAGGGGGACCTCTGTATATAATCCTTGCATTACATTACATTATATAAAGTATGTCTGTGAATGCATAAGCTTTTTGGGGAAGAATGCATGTCTTCACTTGTTTATGGGAAGTACCCAGTGCTTAATTTGTAATGAAAGAGGTCCCGGGGCTCAAGAAATTAGGTGCCAGGGCTCAAGCAATTTTTTTACTTTCAGAACTGATATCACAAGACCAAGGTGCTATGAACTGTCAGTTCTTGAGCTCTGGAACAAATTAAGCACTGGAAATACCTAGACCACTTCTGAATGCTTGAAAATAATAATTGTGCATACACCAAAAATAAAGAGCATAAATGTAAATTCCCTCAAGACACATGGCTGTTCCTTTTTATGAATAACCAAGTGTATGTTGGCTGAAATTGATAAAGCTGTCTAAGGGGTTTAGATGCCCACATCCTAGAAAAATTAATAGGAAGTCAAAGATCCAATTAGATGGCTTTGCAAATTAAAGCCTTATGTATCATGAGAGGAGTTAAACTCGTATGTGTTGACTGCACTCTCTTCCTCTGGTACACACCTGTTGTCAGGATTTAATCATTCATAGTGAGGATGTTAATATTTTTATACATCCAAACTGAATGATGAAATGATATTAAATATGTAAAGCAAATTCATTAGCATCATGAGAGAGTAATTATCAGTTCATCCACAGGTAGTTATGCAGCTAATGACCTGAAGATGGAAGTATAATTAAAGCCTTCATTCATGGGCTTCACTCCCTTTAATATCCTTTCCTGGCTCTTCATTTATGTTCTATTCATTAAAACTGTACAGACCATTAACTCATTAATAACTGCAGAATGCAAATGCACTGAGGTAGAGTGGATTTAATATATTCCCTTGGTTGTGGAATATGTTCCAGAACTGGGATGACAACATGTTTTACAATCACTACTAAAGTGGTCTTGTCAGTGAAAGTAGTTCAACAAAAGCAAAGCAATTCCAAAAATTATCAAAAGTTAGTAGGAATGAATGTCATTTCTTAAACACTGAAACCCAGCAATAAGAAAAGTAATAAAGAAAGGAATACAGCTCCAAAGGATACATTTCAAATAAGCCTTTTTATCATCTATTTGGTTGAGATTAACTTAATAGGTTATTTTCTGAAAGTACCAACCTTACCATTTCCTTTATTGTATTTTCACTAATGCAACATAAAGAAAGCCAACATCTGTGTCTCACTTCTAGCTCTCTAAGAAAATGGTAAAACAGAATTTTGACAAAAAATAGGAAAATATGTAGTGCAAAAACTTTTGAGAATCGTACTGCATTTTATGATCAGCTTCACGATATACAATATGCCAATAGTTGTGCGTGCTGAGTCTGATAGTTCTACATTCACTCAGTGGTCTACTTCTCTGGCTCAGAGATCTGCTTCTTTCACTAGCGGACTAATTTCCTAGGAAAATACATCCTATGATACCTGATTCTGCAAGCCCAACATTGTGCTCCTATTGTGCCCCGTGAAAATTCTGCGAGATCAGGACATATAGAAGAGGTCCCCTTATTTCATTTTTTTATTTCAAAGACACTCAGTTTTGCATCACCTTTTTGTCCTGCTGTTAATGTCAGCGGAGAGATTAGAATACTCCCTGGGATGGAAGATGCAGAACTGTAAACAAATACAAATGGAATGTATAATGAGATCATGTAGTTGCACATGGAACAGCAGGTTGACATCGGTTACCTGGCTGCTACCCCATGAAGTGTTGCACTGAATGGAAGTCTCTTGCTTGGTCACACTCTGTCTTCCTGGGTGCTCCAGTTTCATCCATTGTTTCTGGGTGGTCAGTATACACACAGAGATATGATAAAGTGGCACTTCTCTTTCCCTGCTGATGAAGCATCACTAGCTCTCCCTTTGTTTTGGGTCTAGAAATAAGACACTTTTGAAATCTGTGAACACAGCCAAGGCAAATGACAGCACAGTTAAACACAAGAACCTCAATGAGATATAAACAAGATGCTTTGCGGTATGAGAGGAAGGATGGTCTTGCAGTTAAGTTACTAGACTGGATTTTAAAAAAAATGGCTTCAGTTCCTGACTTTACTATGGACTCCCTATGTGGCCTTGGACAAATCACTGAGGGCCAGATTTTCAAGAGTGCTCAGCACCCTGTAACTCCCATTATGACACTCCCAGACAGACTTTCAAATAAGCTCAACTCTAACATGCTCAGCCCTTTTAAAAACTTGGCCATTTATTCTGATGGCTAAACAGGAACCGAGCTTCTTTGAAAATCTGGCCCTTTACTTCCCAAGCCTCTGTTCTCCATCTGCAAAATGAAATGATAAAAACTTCCTCTCTCACTCACTCTCTCTTGTCTATTTAGATTGCAAACTCTTCAGGGCAGGGACAGTCTCTCACTAGGAGTCTGGGCAGTGCCTAACACAATGGGGCTTGCTCATATCTAGAGCTTTGGGCACTACCGTAACACAAACAATAGATGAAAAAGTTGACAGCGGTTATTAGACAGTGTCTTCCCCACAGAGGTGGAACCAAAAGTAACAAGCAAAGAGTGCACATTTCCTAAATGCCGTTATAATGATATTGTAGCTTCAGCACTTGTTTTTATGTGTTATGCCAATTCTGAGGTGGGCTATATGTTGCTGTTAGAAGTAATCATTTTCTGGCAGCATTCCTGTCATACCAGTCTTTCTTAGGCAGCACAGACGGCTTTAAAATATGGCTGCAGGTTTACAATTATCATGGCAAAAAAGTTAATTAACAGGGCACTTAATCACATTTTTGAGCACTAATACATCAAGTTTAGATGTCATCTTCATTAATATGCTCCAGTATAAACATTTCTCAAGACTATGTAAAAGTGCTGTTAATAGACTTGTGAAGAAGAGATGATTTTTCTCGCTGAACAGCCCGTGTGTGATTAAGTGTTCGGTCTCTGGTAACAAATGAATGCAACAACCTTTAAATCCTTTCCATATAGACAAATTAATGTATTTTTCATAATAATATTGCTAGAACTCTAGATGGGCCAGTGGGTCTTAGTGACTTTCTCTGTGTCAGTCAGATTTATAACGCTACATTGCACAGGGAGAGATGATGACAAGTTGATAAACAAGCTAAAATAATACAATTTACTCCACATCTTTTGTATGATCTCAGCATACTGATCATTCCAAAAAACTTACCTTGGGAAAATCCATTTTACGGCTCCTAAGTATTGGTATTGGGTACATCGAGTCCTGGTGCCTCATCATGCTTCTTACTCATTAGCAATATGCACGGCAGAGTTTCATCGTTCTTTACTGAATGATAAAAGTCCTACTTCTTATTCCAGCAGTGCCGACATTTAAATTTGATGTCAGTGTTATAGTCTCATCCTAATTTCAAAATCGCTTGTGCTTATAATATTTGTGCCTTAATTGCACATTTAATCATAAGTATTACAGAATCTCTCTGGCAAATCAGAAAGAAAAATTGCAGTGGATTCAGATATTGGAAATCAAATAGGAAATACAAAGAAAGTAGTCATGATCTATCTTACTGAAAATTCATTAACATGTAAAGTTGCAACCAATCAGCATAATTTAGTGAATCAATATCCCCTAACAGTACTCTTATGTCACTGAATATTTTGGATTTACTTTATTATCCATAATATCTAAAAGATAAGTTATCTAGAATCCTAAAGCCACCTTTGCACTAGGGCTTTTCAATGTACCTGCAATTAAATTAAGTGCAAATAAAAGCATGTGGCCATTTGGTTCCAAAGTTCTCCGCCAAAGAGCAGATATAGCAACATATTAAAAATCAACCCTGAACAAGAGACAGATTTTAACATGATGCTTAAAACCCTCAGTTTTACATTTAGGAAAGCAATTCTATCTTCCAGTCTTCAGAGCCTAACACTCCTAAATCAGCATTGAGTTTACAGTACGTCTACTGGATTAAATACAGGAATGTTATAGCAACTGTAAGATTAAATTGGAAATTAAGCAAATCCTGGAAATGCAATGTTAATATTGAAATGTCATGCTTAACTCATTCCCGGGAGGCAAGGCAGCACTTTAAATATTAGTATATGCATCTCATGCATGGCAACAACCTTGTCATGAGACACCAAGTCAAAAGGAGCCATTGTGGTCTTGGGACCTGATCCAAAGTCCACTGAAGTCTTTCATTTCATACTGAAGTAGATGACAGAGTCAAAGACTAAGCTTTTGGGGGCAGGGATTCTCTTTTTATTAGATGCGTGCAAAAGACTTAGCACAATGGGGCCCTGTTCGCTAATTATGGCTTTTAAGTGCTACCACCAAAATAATCAATAATCATAATTTGAACTGATCAAAAATAAGTAATATTTTGGATAACATTTTATCTTTTCTTGAAAATTTGATTGAAATTTCTAATTTTGATATTTATTTATTTTTTGACAAAGAAGAAGGTATAAAATAGTGATTTGGGGATTGACCAAAAATGGGAGAAAAATGGCTTACACCATTTTAAATTCTTGACACAGGGCAAAAGATTAACTGTAAATGGTCATATAAAGCAAAATATTATAGCCCAGAATTAGAAAATAAATGGTGATCCAACTTCTTTTAGTTTAACCACCATCACCTCCAAACCAGTATACATGTAAAAAAAAAAATCAGAAAACTAAAATTAACAGCAGTTCCTCAGTTAATTCAAAACATGGTTTTGACTCAGAAGTATGTAAATTATCATTTATGCTTGTGGACTGGCAACAGATACCATTGATCTTCTGTCATTTAGTATTTCAGCAAGATTACCAATATTTCCATCCTAGACTGCTGTGTGACATCACACCAGTGAAAAGCTACAGTGGAGCTAAAAGTCCTGAGCAATGTGGCATAGCAATGCACTTTCTTTTAAATGAGATACTTTTAATGAGTCTCTACTTGTTCAGTCTCCAAATATAATAGTCGATTGAAAGAAACCTTTTCTTATTTTGTAAACATTGCATTGTTTCTCTCTTGTTGCAATTTGTCATGGTCCAATCAACGTGGCAAATGAACACACAGAACCATGACACAATGCAATGCGTTTGTAGGTCTGCTTAGGAGACACTCCCACAGCAACTAATCTCCGATCATTCTTCTGGTCCCTATTCCTTCTGGCCAGACCAATCTCTTTCTTCTTCAGGCTCCCACTTGGTTTTGTTGCTTGCCTAAACTACCTCTTAGGCCTGGTCCACACCTAAAAATTAGATTAGGTATATTGCACAGGGCTGTGAAAAAAATTGCACCCTGTGCAATGTAGTTAGATCAACCTAGCCCCCACAGGAGAGACAGTTGGAAGAATTCTTCTGGTCGACCTAGCTACTACCTCTCAGAGAGGTGGATTAATTACATCAATGGGGAAAACCCTGCCCTCAATGTAAGGAGCATCTACTCTACAGCTGCAGTTCCATAGCTGTGCAGTTGTAGCATAAATATACCTTTAGTTTTTCCAGGGTCATCTGAACATACAATGGTTTTCAAAGTATCAAGGACTGAGAGTTATCTTGTTACCCCCTGCTTCCAGCATAAGGGAGCTTTGGTTGTGGTAAATGTGTGTTGGCTCCCTAACACCATCAGCCTTTCAGATACCCACTCTCCTCTGGGCTATACCAGCCTTGCCTTTGCCTGACAACTTAACAAGAGTTAAGAGTTAACTCCCTTGAAGAGTTCCCCTGTAATATCCAGCTCCTGACACTGGCTACTCACAGAAATCCCAGACCCTCTGCCCCAAAAAGAGCAGTGTACCTCAGTTTAAAATCACTGCTTCAGTATAACACACAGCATTTGTAATGAAACAAGAGAAAAGAAAACAGAGTTTCCACTAGAAACAAGAGTGATAGAAACAAATGGTTGCAATACAAAACAAAATAAAAAAATGCAAACGAGGGCCTACACTTATTAATAATTACCTTTCCTAACTAATAAAGTAGGTTTCCCCCCAAAGTTCAGACTGTTGCAGCGCTCGCTGGCTTCACAGGAAACAGATCCAATATTTCATGAAAAACACCCTGCCCAACAAGATGTCTCATCAGTGAAAGGATCCAGACCCATTCCGCGTTATACTAAAAAGGGTCATTTGTCTTTATTCAGAGATAGGGCAATTCTCCATCTATGATAATGTTCCTTTTTTATCTCCAAGTAGTGTTGATTGTTTGCAGTTGTTTTTTGATGGTTTTCCATTGACTGTTCTGTGATGGGGCAATGGTAGACAACTGAACCTTGCGTTATGCCACTGGCTGACCAGGAAGAGGTGGCAATTTCATCCTGTATGAATAGGCCATCACCGAATAGTATCAGTGACTACTTTTAACTTTAAGACCATAAGGGCATCAACTTCAATATAGTTACATTATTCCTTAAATATCACCCACACATTACATCATGATTATGAACATCAGTAAGTTGAAAGCTTTCAATAGAGACCTTACATGTGACCCTTTATGGATGAATACCCTGTAAGCAAAACATTTGATGTACTGAATTTGTGAAATCTGGGACAAGAGTTGCTTGCAAAGAACAGGGGACCTTGTGCCAAGGGCCTATGTGTTACACATACCAGTACCAGTCACTTAGTTCATTTATCATCAGTTTTCTTATTCACATCAGCCAGCCAAACTCTGTACAAGAGTGAAAGGCATTCATAGTTGCTCAGAGGAGAGACACATGGTGATTTCTTCCTTAAGAATTCCCACTGTTGCTGCCAGTGAACTGGGCCAGTTTGTCTGGAAAATATAAATCTGAAATGGCACAATGTCATTTTCCCAGCGTCACCATCCTGTTTTTGGTTTCTCTTCTACATAGATATCTTCCAGACCATTTTCTCCATACTATTAATTGACATCGTGAATGCGGATGATAGTTTTCATCTTGGCATTTGTCTGATTTAGTGCTGCATAAAGAGGGCTGATTCTAGATACATCCTTTATTTCCACTCTTTATTGATGACCCTTCATAAATCACTCTGGGTCCGGCTTTGCTCTGACACTCATGAGTTATGAAGTCATCAATAACGTGTGGAAATAAATCAGGTAGCCAGCGTTAGCCCATTGTATGTTCACTATTTATGCAACAGTGTTGGGAGATAAATACTCAGATAAACCGTGTCATGCACACAAAGACAACCAACTGAGTGTTGAGATACCGTGCTCTGGATGCGAATATGTTTTAGATAATATCTATTTTTCCCCGCAAAAGTGTCTTTAAGGTTTGTGAAGGGGCTGACTCAATAGAACGATAGATTAATTCAATATCAGTGGAGCTGTTAAAGCACTAGGGGTCTGATTTTCAGAGGTGATTAACACCTGCAGTTCTCATAGACATCAGTGGGAGTTGAGGATACTCTACTTCTCTGAAAATCAGACCCTAAGGCACAGTCTTTTTTCCTCTGTGTTTGTACAGCACCAAGCACAACAGGGTCCTGGGCCATGAGTGGAGCTCCTAGGCACTACCACAATACAGAAAATAAAATAATAAATAAAGGACATTTACCAAAATATTTCAACTAATTTGAACACCCGTTCATCTGCAGCTGCTGGGATATGCTTTTCAGACAGTTTAATGAAAATGATGTTTCTGGCCAGAGGTTATACTGGATCCTCCCCAACCCCCAATTTTACCCTTGTTTCAGTGGAACCAATATTAGATCTGGTGGGAGATGTTTCTTACATTGCCTCACTGCAGACACAATGCAAGTGGAAAGGGAGGTTTGCTCCTCATTTGTTTTTGAAGCATGAGGGGGTGTTCTCCTTCCCCCCCCCCTTGTACCTTTAAAATCATTTATTAATAAAACCAAGGGAAATTCAATGAAAGGAACTGGGTTCAAATGATGGATGGGCAATGGGATGAGAGATACGTTATTGCTTTCAGGGGACCCTTGCTCAGGCATCCATAGGAAGTCTGCTGCTCCCTTTTATCTCTTGCTCCCTCTTCATCACCACCTAAGGCTGGGAGGTTCTCCCTCCTATCTTGACACCAGCCAGTGGAGGGCAGTGTACAGTCAACTTCAGGCAAGATTATTAACCTTTTCCTGCCCTAGACCAGGATAGCTTTGCCTACCTCATCACAACAAACCAGCAGGTTTTATTTAGACTAGTTTTAATGGTTTGAAGCTTGCCTATATTTATTCTTCTCAGGCCTGATCCCCAGAGGTGCTCTGCATGCACAACTTGCAAATGCTCAGCACTTCTCACTCCAGAATGAAATGGGTCCCCATTCACTACTGAACTGACTTCAAAGTTCTGGTGTTCCTTTGTAAAGTTCTAAGTAGGACATGACCATGCTACCTCAGAGACCACCTCTCCCGAAACCCACTACAGCAGCCCCACCACAGCAGCTGCAATTGTCCAGCATACTACATTAGTAAAAGACTTTATATAGACTTGATATAGACCTCTGAAGACAAGGCGGGGGCTTGTTTTGGAGACTTTGGTATCCAAAATGATCAAGAATAATTCTATCTTCTTCAATTCAGTTTGCACTATCTGGCCTGCCTCTTTGCCCCAGCATTCCCCAAAGAACTACAGAAGGAGGAAACGCTATAGAACATTCAAAGATCAAAGCCTATGATTAAGTCAAGAGCAGGATGGAGAGCTGTCTGTCCTTCTGGATAGCTGTGTTGGTTTGATCCTTGTAGAAATTCCAATGACAGGCCTACTATAAATGCCTAAAGAGATTGAACATTAGTTCTCACCTTGAAAATAAATATGTTTCATTTGAAAAATGTAATATAAGCAAACAGGATTACATCCTTGTTTTCAGTATTAACAGGAGTACGCTCTGAAAAATACTTTATGCTCTGTACCCATCTCTCAGTATATCATACAATCAAATTTCCCTTTAAATCTCATCAAATGAACTCCCAAAGTCATTGAAGAGATAATAAAATAGGTTACAACACTCGTCTGGTATACAGCTAAATGTCTTTCATATATCTTTAAGTGGTTATTAATCTCTGAATTAGTTTAGAATACATTAACCTTCAAGGTAAATTAGATCAATCAAGAAAATGACTCACAAGACTGGGTCTATCTTTTTTTACTCAAATTCAGAGTATGTGCCAAGAATGTAGCACCGGGGGATAGGGACGGGAGGGCAAAAAACGCTTCAGATGTAGCATTTGTGTGTGTATGTGACATCATTTATCATGGAAAGGCTCTGGACATTCATCTTCTCATTCCTGTTTCTCTGCACAGAAAATTGTTCCTAAGGATAGGAAGAATGAATGATTGGATGAAACAAAATGTTTACTATTCTGCTAAAGTGGGAATTATGCTGTGAATGCAGGATGACATGAAGTCCGTGAAAATTAGGTATAATCATATTCTAAGGTCAATTTGTTTTCCACTCTGGGATTATTTTTAGCCTTGTTTACTTAAATTGTTGGATGGCTGAAAGCCTGTTCTGGTCTATTTTGCAAAAAGCACGTACAATACAGTCATTCCTCCCACGTACTGCTGCAACTTCACTTTCAATTTTCTACTTTTTCCTTTCAAAACCATAAGGAGAAAGGTACTAACGGGCTCCTGGAAGAGAAGCATCACTACCACTTCTGTTCATTGTGCCATGGCAGGTAGCATTCCATAAATACCCACTGCATTCAAAGTGTTTTGCTACTGATCATTTTTTAAAAACATTCTAAGAAAATTAATGGTGCAATCGCAGGAACGGTATAATTTCCGCATAGAGCACCTAGTGAGGTCAAGTGTTCATAATAAAAATGACTATGTGTAAACTCTTTGGCACAGCGGCGGTCTCACTATGTTTGTATAACTCCTAGCATAGTGGGGGTCCTGATCTGTGTATACATGTAAACATGCGCACACACAGTTATCTTTAGCAATGCAAGCTGCATAAGTTTCAAAATACAAAAGGCCTTTTTGTGGTCTTTGCAGACCCTTTTAACTATAAGCCATTTGACCAGCAAATTTCAGCCATCTTTATGGCTGCCGCTTACTAAGCTACAGCTGATGGCTTTCTTCCATGCCTAGACAGTCTGTACAGGCTTTCTTGCCTTTCTTCAGTGAAAAGACTTAACTTGTTCACTGATCAACTAGCTGCCGGGTACATACACTCTAAAGCACTCTCCAAGGGCTTGTCTTCATTAGACATTTCTACCTCAAATTAATTATTGCTAATTAAGTGAAGGTATTTAACTTGTTTTTAAAAGCTACCATGGATGTTTTCCACATGTTTGATTCTGGCGATTAAGCACAAACATTAAGTCCTTTCCTGGTCATGAACTAAGGGCCTGATTTTGCCATCCTTAGTCTCAAAGGGTAATACCTTGTGCTGCAAGTAGCCTCATCCAACTCAATGCCACTTAAACATCTCCAGCACACCTTGAAATGTCTACTATACCAGGAGGGCCAGGAGTAGTTGGTGTAGAGCTGATGATGCCAGCCCTATGTTAGATAAAGACTCCCCTATGCTTAAGGCAGCTTTAAGTCCCCCTTGTACCACTGAAGCAGCACAAAGGAGAATTCAGAGGAACTGGAGATCTGGCCCAAAGCATTGAGAAAGGATAACAGTCACTGTGGACAACATCACCAACCTGCCTGTCACTCAGGCTTGTAACCTGAGTATCATCTTTGATTTGGACCTCTCTCTAGGTCCTCACATCCAGGTTATGTCAAAATCTTACCAATTCTTTCTGCATCACATCCCTAAGACATGGCCTTTCTTATTTATCTGCATAAGGAAAACTCTTCTCCAAGCTCCCATCATCTCATCTCGATTACTGCAATATCCTTCTCTGACCTTGACAAATGCAATCTTGTCCTGCTCACATCCATTCAGAATGCTTCTGCAAAGATCATTTCTCTAGCCTGTCTTTTTGGCCCTATCGCCCCTGTCTTTTGCATCCTTGGATCCACCTTCCCTGTTTCATCAAATTTAACCTGCTTGTATTCCTTTCAAGGCCTTTCATGGTCAATCCCTACCCTACCTATTATCTCTCATTAGTTATCAAGCTGTCAGTGCTCACCTTCAATCGGCCCAGGATATCAGCCTCCATTGCCTACTTGTTACATTTTCAAACGGACATCTTTGTGCTTCCTCCCATGTTGCCCCATATGCTTGGTAGGCACTTCCTGAAATCTCTGCAACCAATCTCCACCTTCAAATCCCACCTCAAAACTCTCCTTTGCTGTGATGCCTACAAAAAAAAAATTGACAAGGCTGCTAGTGCGCAGAGAGCACACCGACCATGATGGCCAATATTGTCTCATTGCTTACTTGTACTTCTGCATCTGACTGTATCCATCTGGTGTTTCTTGTCTTATACTTAGATTGTAAACTCCTTGGCGCCAAGATCATCTTTTATTCTGCAATTGTACAGTACCTGGCACAATGGGGTCCTGGTCCAGGCTGGAGGTTCTAGGCACTACAAATAATAATAGTAATAAATCAGTGTTGTCACCACTGGGATCTGGTGATATCAATGAGGAACTCCATTGACTCATGAAAATTTTTTGCCATGCAAGAGAGGGATCTGTACATCAGAACTAGTTCTATCTTCTCTTTATCCTGGAACTCCCACACCAAATAGACACTCTGATTATATTCCTACTTTTGTGGCAGGAGACACACTCTTTAGCATGGCCATAAAACCCACTCAGCTCCTCCCCTTTGAGCTACGCTGCACATGCTGAGCCAAATAGTCTCATTTACTCCAATTGCAGAAAATTACGAGAAAGCTTTACCCTCATTAAAGTGCATGTATGACTAAAAGTAACATTTCAGCAATCTTGTTACAATTAAATAGAAGCGCTGTCTGTGTATGCTGCAATTAAAAATAAAATGGCATTTAAAGAAAACAAATCAGGTTGTAATTGGCATTTTAATTTAAAGTCCATTAAATATAGTGGTAAAATGTTATTTGAAAGAATACTAACAATCTTTACATCTACAGGCGCTGTGGAAACATTGACTAATTCATGCTCATAACATCCTAAGAGGTGATTAAATATATTTAATTTCATACCTATGACGAAAATGAGTAGAGCTGGATGTAAACTTTTTGTTGCAATTTTTTTTGTAAGAAAAATGTCAGTCTAAACCAACAGTTTGAGAAACAAGTCAGTTTTGACAAAATTTCATCAAAAAAACTTCATTTTATTTAATGTTGAAACATTCCATTTTGACATATTTTGGA
Source organism: Chrysemys picta bellii (assembly GCF_011386835.1). Taxonomy (NCBI): domain Eukaryota; kingdom Metazoa; phylum Chordata; order Testudines; family Emydidae; genus Chrysemys; species Chrysemys picta. Next base: position 41,840,680 of record NC_088803.1, on the reverse strand, counting down.
ATTGAACATTTCAATTTTCTATTTTGAAATGAAGTGAAATTTGTTCGCTTTTATATTAATGAAACAAATCTAAAAAGGTCAAAATAAGAACAAAATATTTCAAATTTAATAGATGTTTTTCAGAATTTCATGTAGTGGGCAATTTAGAACATTTGGAGGAGGGGTTGTTATATTTTGGAATGGATTTTTTTTCCCTTCAGAATTTCCCATGAAACAGGCATCTCTAGCCAAGTACTCCATCTCCATTAGTGACCAGTACCAGATACTACAGAAGAAAATGCAAGAAACTCTGTAGTAGGCATTAGTGGAATAATCTACCCATAGGGAAAATTTCTTCCTAATCCCACTCCTCCAAGCCATCACCACAGTTGACTTCAATGGGGCCTAAACTTTGCATTCTAAACTTTGGTGGGAGGAGGCTGGTTTTTAATCCTTACTATTGTAACTGTGGATGTTCTCATAAACCATGTAATGTCTTTGTTCATGTCCCTTTTGAGTTTGCTTTCGGTGAATATTCTAGTAAATAAGTTTACTTTCAGGAATATTGATTCTTTTTTTAAAAAGCAAATATTGCACAACATGCATAGAAAGCAAGTTTCAAATTAGAAAGCAGAAGTACTTGCACTGGAAACCGGATTCTAATGCTCATCCAAGTCAGACAGGATCAGTATCATCCAAGTAGGATCATAACATAGTATCTATGTATCCAAACAAACATCTTGCATTTTAAATATCAAATATTCATAATCAAGTGGATGTGAATGAGCTGGAGACCAAGAATTATTTGGTGAATCATTCTGAATAATTAATAAATCTTGGAAAATCACAGTCTGTTCCTGGCCAATTTGTGAACAGAATAGGAGCAAAATGTGTTGAATAAACTGTTTGTTATGAATTATTTATTCACCACTAATAAAACTCTTTGTATGGGGCTGCTTTTCTTCATCTGTGTCAATCGGAAGGAGATACATTATTAAAACAGCACATAATTCCGAAGTTAAGTATCAAGGAGGGAAAGGTTATTTGGGAATAAAGTTTTCATTTTAAACTATGGAAACTTTAATCAAACATACAGAATTACTGCCAGACAGGCTGGGGACACAGGCTAGGGGCTACTTTGGGGCACCCCAGCCCCTTGCCAAGAGCAAATCGAGAGTCTGGGGCTCCCCACAGTGGCCTGGGCTCTCTGGGCAGCTCTTCCTACTGTCCTGCTCCGCCTTCTGCCCTGGTCAGGGCCTCCTGGGAAAGAGGAGCAGGGGTGGGGCCAGGAAGGGGGCGGGGCTCCTGCACGTCACATTTTTGCATTTTGAAAAGGTGATTACCCTACTCATGGCACTTATACTGTTTCCATTCAGTGTATTCATAGCATGACTGCATCTATTTCAAATTTTCACCTTCAGAATATAATCAATACTAGGGCTGTAAATCGCAGTTAATTCACATGTTTAACTCAGAAAAATTAATCATGATTAATCACACTGTTAATCAATAGAAATCCAAAAATATTTAATAAGTTTCAATTGGTAGTTTTTCTACAGTTTCAAATATATTGATTTCAATTATAACAAGAGTACAAAGTGTACAGGGCTCACTATATTATTTTTGATTAAATATTTGCACCGTAAAATGATAAACAAAAGAATAGTTTTTCCATTCACCTGTTATAAGTACTGTAGTGCAATCTCTTTATCATGAAAGTGCAACTTACAAATGTAGGTTGTTTTTGCTACATAACTGTACAAAAAAAAAAAAAAGAAAAAAACAACCCACAGTGTCAAACTTTAGAGCCTACAAGTCCACTCAGTTCTACTTCTTGTGCAGCCAATCGCTAAGAGAAACAAGTTTGTTTAAATTTACGGGAGTGTGACAGACCCAGACCAGTAGGGTACAGGAATCTGGTAGAAGGCAAATATACTGGCCACTGGATGAACAATTTTCTGTTCCCTGAGTGACCAGAGCAGGGGCTGCCCTAGAGCAATCAGGAACCTGCTGGAACCAATTAAGACAGGCAAGCTAATCAAGACACCTGGAGCCAATTAAGAACTTTCGAGAATCAATTATGGCAGGCAGGCTAATCAGGACACCTAGTTTAAAAAAGGACCTCCCATCAGTTATTAGGGGTGTGTGCAAGGAGCAGGGAGTGAGAAGGTGTGCTGCTGGAGGAGTGAAGAGTTCAAGTGTGATCAGGCTTCAGGAGGAAGATCCTGCAGTAAGGATAAAGAAGGTGCTGGGGAAGTAGTCCAGGGAATTGTTGCTGTCACGCAGCTGATACAGGAAACATTGTAGACAGCTGCTATCCACAGGGCCCTGGGCTGGAACCTGGTGTAGAGGCTGGGCCCAGGTTCCCCCCATCCCCTGATTGGATACAAAGGAGGAGTTGACCTGGACTGTGGCTTCTACCAGAGGGGAAGGTCTCTGGGCTGTTTCCTGACCCACATGGTGAATCTCTGAGGCGAGCAAATCCGCCAATAAGCACGGGACCCACCAAGGTAGAGGAGGAACTTTGTCACAGGGAGATAATGCTGCCCACTTCTTAATGGCAATGTGACCTGAAATTGAGAACAGGTGTTTACATGGCACTGTTGTAGCTGGCGTCACAAGATATTTACCTGCCAGATGTGCTAAAGATTCATATGCCTTGGCCACCATTCCAGAGGACATACTTCCATGATGAAGCTCATTTAAAAAAAAATAATGTATTAATTTAAATTTGACTGAACTCATTGGGGGAGAATTGTCTGTCTCTTGCTCTGTTTTACCCGTATTCTGCAACATATTTCATGTTATAGCAGTCTCAGACGATGATCCAGCGCATGTTGTTCGTTTTAAGAACACTTTCACTGCAAATGTGACAAAATGCAAAGAAAATACCAATGTGAAATGTCTAAAGATAGCTACTGCACTCCACCCAAGATTTAAGAATCTGCCTTTCAAAGTGCCTTCCAAAATCTGAGAGGGATGAGGAGTGGAGCATGCTTTCACAAGTCTTAAAAGAGCAACACTCCGATGTGGAAACTACAGAACCCCAACGACCAAAAAAGAAAATCAACCTTCTGCTAGTACCATCTGACTCAGGTGAAGAAAATGAACATTCTCCACAGCATCAAGGAACATATGATTATTCAGAGCATCTGGCACATAAATATCTTGCGACACCAGCTACAGCAGTGCAATGCAAACACCTGTTCTCATTTTCAAGTGACATTGTAAACAAGAAGCGGGCAGCATTATCTTCTGCAAATGTAAACCAACTGGTTTGTCTGAACGATTAGCTGCACAAGAAGTAGAAGTGGACTTGTAGGCTCTAAAGTTTGACATTTTATTTTTGAATGCAGGTTTTTTTTGTACATAATTCTACATTTGTAAGTTCAACTTTCATGATAAAGAGATTGCACTAAAACACTTGTATTAGGTGAACTGAAATTTTTTTTGTGGTGCAAATATTTGTAATCAAAAATAAAGTGAGCACTGTACACTTTGTATTCTGTGTTATAATTGAATATATTAAAATGTTGAAACATCAAAATATTTACATGGTATCAGATTATTGTTTAATCACATGATTAATCTTTTTAATTGTGATTTTTTTTTAATCTCTTGACCGCACTAATAGATAACCTGAGCAAAGGCCCAGCCTAAGGTTTCTTTTGAAGGCACATATTTTGTCTGCAAGATTAATTATAGGCTCAAATCCAAGTACCAGTACTGCTGACCATCTGATTATACCTGCACAAGTATTCAGCTTTGCTCCCACAATTCAACTGTGCCTGTAAATATGCAAGCACAAACATCATGGTCATAGCTTGTTCCTGCAACAATGAGGTAGCTCTTCTGAAAATTTACCCCAACACATATAGTGTAAGTTGCCAACCCCTGTTCTAAGGCATTGAGCCAGTAAACACATAGAATACGTGTAACTTTAAGCACATGAATAGGCCCACTGAAGTCACTAACTATTCACATGCTTAACGTTATGTGTATGCCTTAGACTTGCTCCAAAAAAATTTAAGTAAATTATCGTTAGTTTCATCATATATTTTTCAAGTGTTTTGTCTCAATGGTTTTTAATAATCAGCTGTTTGTTGCATTCAGAGTTACAGAATTTACACTTTTACTTTCTTTAGCAAATGAGCTCTGCTAAATATTATTTCTAAACATATTAAGGCACATGGTATAGGTTTATTTTTAATTTGTAGAGAGATTTCTTCAGTGGTGTGGTTTAAATAAAAAATCCCTAGACTACAGATTAAGTTTGTTTCCAAAGAAACCAAATACATAGGATTGTCCATTTATTAATCAGCTGTTTGGTTTGTTGCACTATATTTAAGTCACCTAGCGTGGAGGGGGAAGACCATTCCACTGAACTTGATATCTTTATTAAAGCAAGTATTGAATTTTATGGTATTCAAAGGCAGAAATCAGAATTTTTTAAAAAGTTGCTTACTTCTCATATCCCAATTATCTCAGCTGATGAAGGCAAAGGAGGATAAGTTGAAGGTGTCTGGATATCAGCTTCTCAACTCTCCATTCCAAACTATTAGATTCTGAGACAATAGCTATAAACCCACATCACATTCATTTAGCTTCAGCTGTTACAAAAATGGAAGATGAAAACTGTCAGTTGCTCAGTGTTCTTAAATGTCTCTTCTTCCCCAGTGGAAATCAGACTAGTTTGGCTTTTCCAATAGTGTGTTACTAGCATTTGGCTCACTACTTGAAGTACACATGCTTTAAATTTTTGACTACAAGACATGTTCTTGTCACTGTAAATGGCTTTTGAGAGAGACATCTTATGATTATTGACAGAACAAGCTGAAAACAAGATAGATTTGTTTATAAGAACAATTGTTCTTATACAGTTCCCTTTAGGCTCTTATCTGAAGAGCACACACACTTTTGGAGCAGTCTGCATGTTTAAAAAAAACACTTGTTAATTGCTGTGTGACACTATATATAGACAGTGTAAATAGACCAGATACCTCCTAAGCAACCCCTCATGGTCTGGGTGGCTCTGCAACCCCCCACCTCAACTTTCTCGTCTCAGGGTTTGTTTGTATTTTAATATAAAAGAAACCCCACAGTCTTGTTTGGCTGAGCCAGTGGCTTGGCCCTCTACTGAGTCATTTAGTGAAAATCCACCCCTCCCAGGGTATACCAGTCTCACAAAGACAAACAAAAACCCACCATGTCTTCACCCTAGTCTCAAGCTAGGATCAGCCCCTCCTCCCTGAGGCTCATGTTCCCACTTGAAGATTCTTTTGAAAGTTCAGACAGGTTCTTCTGCTCAGTCTCTAGCTGGGTTCAATTCCTTCTATCTGAGGAGCTGTGTTGTAAAGTCTTTTCCTCCTAAGAGAGGAATCTCACAGTTCCCCAGAGGGCAGGAAAGGTGGTTAGTCAGATAAGCTGACAGCCACCCTGAGCTGGCCAGTCCTTGTCAATCTTACTCCTCTCTGAACTGGGAGAGATCAGCAGACAGGCCTTCTTACCCTCCTACTGAATCAGAGCTCTACCAGAGCCTTCTTATCTCCCCCCACATCTTCAGCTACTTGCTAATGCCTAGCTTCCTTTTTAAGGCCACTTCCTTAACTACCTTAGGCCTGATTCAGCCACCAGATCCATCTGTCATATGACATAATTTATTATTACTCATCCTCCCACCTGGGGAGATGAGCTAAATTAGTCACAGGTGGGGGTGAAGCCCAACTCCTCTTAACAGGCCCAGCTAACCTGTGACAGCCAGTGATAATGAGCTCTCTGGGGCACAGACAGTTTTTGTGATAGTTGTTTGCATAGTGCTTAGTACAGTGGTGCTTTTATCCCTGATTTGGGTTCTTAAGCAGAAGAAGAAATTTTTGAATATTATCTCAGCATAGATGAAATCTTTTATCTTTGAATTTCTAGCAAGAGACAATAACATCCTTGAGCTCACACTGAGTGTAGGACAAATTTTACTCTCAGATAAGCGTACACAACTTCTATTGACCAAAATAGAATGTTCACCTGGGTGTCTAAGCGCCATATTTGACCCTTGTAATAGTTGCATGAATTGGTTCAGAGAGGTTAGATAGCACTCGAACCTTCACTGAAATGTAAACACATCTTGAAATCAACCTTTTCTGTAGCTAGTAAAAGGTTGCAATTTTTTGTCTCTAATTACTGAAGAATATCCTGTAAACCTGCTGGGCTCTGGCCAGAAACCAGAAATACTAGAATGCCATAGGAAAAACATTCCCAGGAGATTTCCAGCTCAGATTTGTAGACTTGACAAGTCCACCTAGACTTTTGAAATTTAATCTCTTCTAGTCCAGATGCTCAGCTAGTATAAACTGCCACAACTCCATTGGCTTCAGCTAGTGTAAATTGGACTTCAATGGAGCTATGCCAATTTATACCAGCTAAGGATCTGGAAAAGCCCTGGACCAAATGTGAACTTTCAAACCTTTTGTGCTTCACCTACTCCACCTAGACTCTACTCCACTTTCATATACCATGTACAGCAGTTAGCATTCCTAACTCATAATTCTCCTGTATGCAGCGATAGTGGTACCATGGCATCTTCTGACTTTAAATGTCATGGTGACTGCAGGGAGCTGGGGTGAGAAGAGTTGAGTTTTTAATGGCGTTCACTGTACTTACCGCTTTTGAAAAGCTGTGTGGGTAGCTGAACAGCTATTTTGTACAAGATAAAATTCAAGTGCAGTAAGAGTGAATTAAAAAAAAAACCCTACTTCCAAAGAGCTACTAAAAACTCTTGTTTCACCTCATAAATAATTTGTGGTTTCCTCTGAATCACCTGTGTTCCTCTAACAGGGTTTTATAACTTCAAATGGCATTTTCATGGCAACCAGATTGGCACTGAATTGTATTTTTAATTCCCTCCAAGATTTTAAGTGCTCTAATAAAGCTCAATATCAATAATCAGGAAAGGAATAGTTGTAGGCTTGACTGTATTTTTTCCATCTCATTATGCTTTATAAAATGGCTGTGTCTCTTCATTTCACAGCCCATGTACCCTAGCCTGATAATTGTATTCCTTTCTAAGCCAAGAGAAAGAAGAAAACATATGATGGGTAATACATCTGCTCCTTGAGATCTACCATTTGGGTAAAATAAAAAAAAATCAAGATCCAAAAAATGAAATGAAATTAAATCACAGAGAAAACAATTGTGTATGCCAACTATTATTTTTTCAATTTACATCAATTCCTATTTGCCCTTTTCCTTAAATGATAAGATCAATTAATGCTTTTTGTTCTAAATCAATATTTCTCACAGAAATAAATGTGGCTTTGGTACTGATTCTGAGAGAATTGCATTAGATGGTCAATGAAAAATTAAGCTGACTACTTAATCCATGGCACATCCAACTTTTGCAAACTGAGTTGAGGATGGCTTCCTTAAAATGAGATTTTTGAATGTCTTTTGCTTTACTTTTGAGGTTTTCTCTGTTAAAATCTATGGCCTTTAGCACGTCGGTCAAATTTTCAGGATTAAATAGCAACATTCCAATACAAGTGTTTTAAACTTCTGAATTTTCCCCTGACCAGTACTGGTGGGACATATGATTATAGTCAAGCTGGTATATGTGAAATGACAGAGGTTATTCTGAATTCTGTAACAAGATTGATGGATTTTTACCATACTGGATGTATTTGAAGATAGGGGAAAGTGGCATCTTGAGCAGAGTGTTTTGCTCAACACATGACTCCCTTCCCTATCAGAATTATATAAGAAAAATGTTATAAAGAAGCCTAATTGCTCTCTAAAATCTTTGCTTTGCTAAAGGAATATAGGTTTGATTTGGCAAAGTGCAGAGCCACAAAACCTGATGACTCTAGTGAGGTTGATGGTGCTTAGACCACATAAGATCAGCTCCCAGAATGCTATTTGTACACTAGAAATTAAAACGATTGTTTCTTATAGTGTCTCAGGTGCTAACGTCATACATTCTGATCTCACGGCAGGTAACTCCATGGACTTGAGCAGATCTACACCAGCATACATGAGATCAGAAGCAGATGAATGCTTTTCCAAGGCATTGTTTCTTCTTCAATTTATGTATAAAAATCTCTAGAAATGGCTAGAATGACAAACCCACACTGCACGTGTCAATGTTTCTTTTATCTTCAAAATACAATGTGAAGATTCCAACAAGGCTGAGTTCAACTGGTACTCCATACTGGAGTCAATACTTAGGTCTTCCATATTCAGTTGCTCCCAAAAGGAATCATGCTAATAGTGAACTAGGAAATCCTTCTAGTACATGGAGATTTGCAACATCTCAATAAATGTTTGCTTTGTGTCTTAAATAAAAACATTTCCCCATGTAATTATGCAAACTATAATAGCTCATTAATTCAGTTTCATTACACAAGCAAAAGACCAAGATAGTATTTTTAAATCCACACCAGGACTTTCTTCTCCTACTACATGGATTAGTGAAATATATTGTGTCTCAATTTGTCAATTTGTATTCTTCCCCTGGGAGTTCAGCTGTAACTGACATATTGATACACAACAAGATCAACTTTTTTGGTATGTGTGACTCCTTGGCACCCCCATATTCACCACTGTCATATAATTACTTTTGTACAAAGTATGCCTTGTGAGGTATCATTCTAAAAGTCTTGATCTGCTAGATATTAATATCTCATTGTATGTGAAGTTATGAAGTTTGGCTATGTATGTGCTACTGAAACATGTTGTACGGTTGAGAACACCCATAAGCAGCCTTTCAGTAGAAAGGCCAAACAATGTTAATGGCTTATTGAGGAAATACACACAAGCACAAGGATTACCCCAAGAACTGTGCACAATAGAAACCTCTCAGAGATAGTACTACGCAATGGGAACTGTATGACCCAGGTCACAGCAAAAGAGCTTTCCAGCAAGTTGGAAGAAGATATAAAAGGGGGAAATGACATCATGACAGGACCTTACTCTCTCTACACCAACACACCTGAAAGTACCAGAGGAAAGATTGAACTGAGGGGGAGGAGTGCTGGTCCCAGGCTAAAGAGATTTCTAGCTTGTGTATGGAAAACTGGTGGACTGCTTATATCATCAGCCAGGGTGAGGAATTGCTAATTCATATTCAGTCTTTCTAGTATCTTAGGCTTAGTTTGCGGTTTTGTTTATTTACTAGGTAATCTACTTTGATCTGTTTGCTATCACTTATAATCAGTTAAAGACTATCTTTCTGTAGTTAATAAATTTATTTTAGATTTTACCTAAAACACTGTGCGTTGTTTGAAGGACAAAGGGGATAAATCTCAGCTCATGAACAAGAGTTGGTGCACGTTCACTTTCCTGTGTAGAAGTGGCAGCCCGGTCAGGTTTTGACCAGGGCAGGACGGTACAGCTCTGGAGTCTTAAGCTGGGGAGATGGGAGTATTTTGGCTGTAGCCTCCCTATTGGGGGTTCATGAGCAGCTGGACAGAGCATTCATGAACACAGCTGGGTGTGTGGTCCCTGCCTGTGGATGTTGATGTGAGTGCAAACTTGGAGGGCTTTGCAGCTTGTCACAGTGCAAGAGGGAACCCAGCTTGGTGAGACAGAGGACTCAGCTGTACCTCAGTTCCAGGTAGCACCCTGGTGGGACCCATCACAATATGTATAGGCATTATGCAGGAGCATAGGAATAGGACTTCATTGAATTTGAATCAGACTGTCAGAGAAGGGACCCATCATTGGTCCAACCTCTCATGGCTGGGCATGGTGTAGCAGTTCTTTCCTCATTTAGCACCCTCTGCCAGCAACAACTTTGGTCCTGTTGTGGTCTCTTTTCTTGTGACTCATCTCTCCTTCCAATGTATCATCATCTCAAGTGGACAGTGTCCCACATGACACTGGTTATCTCCACATCTAGGGATCCTCGTCCACTCCACTTTTCTGGAAGAGCAGTGGTCCCAGGGCTTCTCCCTGGCATCTTTTAACCATAGTCAGAAGCGAAACTCAAACCACAACAAAAGCAACTTCTGTCCCTTCCTTCAGACTTAAGCTTTTAATCCATTCAGTACATTACAATGGGCAGATTGAAATTCCAGTTAGAGTGAAACCTCTGAGAAAAATATGGCCTCATTCTAGGATCAATCCTGCACCATGGAAGTCAATGGGAGCATTACCACTGAATTCAGAGGGAGCATGATTGGGTCCCTAAAGAGGTAGTGAGGGAGGTCCACTGCTCCCTTTCCTTCCTTTCCCTCCTCACACATTTTGTCCTGTTACATCTAAATGGAGTTTTTGTGAGCTATCCCATATTTTTATATTAAACCCTGGAAGTTCTTGAGATAATTCCCATGTTAACTGTTACCATGTGCCATCACAGCAATTGGTATCAACTAAAACTCGTGACAGTGACATGGAATAAATCTTCGATTTGATGCAAAGTGAAATCCAATTTTTGTTTGTTGATTAGATGTTTGTCACCTCAAACATAATGGCAATAAAATTACATGTCAGCAAGTTTTAGCCAGTGGTGATGACTAAATGCAAGGCTGATGTGAAATCCTTTCATTGGTGTCAACAATAAAAACCAATATTTTAAATATATATGACTACTTTGCAGTCTGTTGTCTGAGAAAGAAAATATATGAAGCTCAAAATAGCTGTCAGAATACTAAGTGTGACTCAAGTGCCATTTAACAGCACATGATGGACAAGTGACGTACATGGGTGTTAAGCATATAACATGTAACAACTGCATAAACTCAATGCATCATTTGAAATGATTGTGGACACCACATTAGCAAGGAGTATGTATATACACCATATACAAACAACAGGCTGTTTTTCTGGACCTTATAAGAAAGACACCTTCACCCACTAGCCTCTAGTACTGCAGTGACTTGTGTTAAACAAGAAAAAAACCTCTATGCAGTTTGTATCAATGAAATCGTGGCTATACTTGTGTATTGTGTAACCGCTTGCTATTTGCTTTTCAACGCAAATAAAAAATAGGATTTGATTATCCATATTACACTACATGCCCAATATATCACAAAACAACTTTACATTTACAATGTAATACTGTTGCAAAAAAAAGTAATATCATTCTGGGATGTCTTAGCAGGAGTCTTGTAAGCAAGTAATTCTTCCATTCAGTTGAGTACTGATAAGGCTTTAACTGGAGTTCTGTGTCCAGTTCTGAGCACCACACTGCAGGAAAGATGTGGACTAATTGGAGAAAGTCCAGAGGAGAGCAACAAAAATGATTAAAGATCTAGAAAAGATGACCTATGAAGAAAGATTGAACAAAATTGTGTTTGTTTCGTCTGGAAAAGAGAAGGCTGCGGGGGCACTTGATAACAGTCTTCAAGTATGTAAAAGGTTGTTCTAAAGAGGAGAGTGATATTTTGTTCTCCTTAGCCACTGAGGACAGGACGAGAAGCAATGGGCTTAAATTGCAGCAAAGGAGATTTAAGTTAGACATTAGAAAAAACTTGCTAATTGTAAGCGTAGTTAAGCACTCGAACACATTACCTAGGGAAGTAAGAGGAATTTCTGTTACCGAAGTTTTTTAAGAACAGGTTAGACAAACACTTGTCAGGGATGGTCTAGATCATATTTAGTCCTGCCTCAGTGCAACCTTAGTGAATATATAAACCATCAAATTCTTGATAAGGGCAGTTTTACTACAACCTTTTCTGAAGTCGAAGCTCATTACTGCCATAAAATGTTCTATCCAGGTCAAAACTTAAGACTTCTACTTGGAATTTTAATTCACTCCCACTATGTCTGTTGTTTTCTTTTCTAATATGATAGTTCTTGAAGTTCTAGGAACTGGTTCTGCATTGTCCTGTGAAGAATATTTTGTACACTACAGCAGTTTTGTAAAGCGACACCTCAGATGCAAAAATGTTGATACACATCCTTGCACCTTACACACTGTACGCCTATCATCCCACACACTGACCTGCCCCATACACCTCCAAAGGTACACTGTAATACATAGGGAGTGGTTGGGGGGGAGAGTGTAGTGTTGGAGGTCCATAGAAAGACCCCAGACACAGATGCACAATGACCATTTTGTTAACAAATAGGCACTTCCATATATTTTCAGGAGTAATTACAGATACAGGCCAAGGCAGCTGGTGGTGAACAGGGTGTTGCTCCATCTTGCCACTTGATTATGTGTGTATAATCTGTATCTCCATTTTTTGGTCAGTGAGAGACCTGACCCTCTATTTGTATTTCATAAACGACTGTTCCTTTCTTATTTATTGTTTGGAAAATGATTGCCATTGCATTGCCAGACCAGACATGGTTCTGACTTAAAGTACAAAGAAGGTTTAAAACACATTCTGCTCAGTGCAAAAAACCTTGAGATGGCTTCTACAGGGAATTTCAACATAACTGTTTACATGAAGAATACAGGACACACTGAGCTTTTCAGTCAGTGACTGAAATCACCAAAGCTTTCACCAAAGGTATTTACTATAAAAGCTACCCTGAACATCACAAATATACTTACTGCTCTTCCTTCCATCATAAAGTGCTATAACTATTCTTTGTCCTGGTTAGCAGTGCCATGCTAGCTCATTCATGAACACTTCGGAAGTGACTACAATGGTGTGGACTCCTAAACCTCTGTTTGCTTTACAACCTATATGATAAAGAACAACGTTTTAATCTCCCACTAGATGTTTTTTTCTCTGTAATCTGTTTAAGAGCACAGAAGTGTTTAATATTTGTGCTGGGAGACATTTTCAAAAGATAAATCCAAAGCCTTTGTGGACCAACTTTTAATAATATTATTAAGCAATACAGAGTAAGGAAACATGGTCTCACAACTGAAATGAAACTGAATATTTTCTTAGTGTCCCTGAAGTGCTAATAAAAAGCAGTCTCTTGTGTATTATGTCCCACTAGCCCACACCAGCACCTTTGCATGCTGAGGTTAATAACCTTTATTCTGGGGTTGACTTATTGCTCTAATGTTTCCAAAGGCAATCAGCTTTTACAGTTGGATGTCATAAAAAGATCACAGTCAATTACTGGCTTTTACTTCCAAACGTCTTCATTCATACATCTACCTATCAATATGTCTAAGAGACAATGGCCATTTTAGATGTAAATGTAATCAATACAAAAAATTTAAAATAGTCCCCTTATTTATTTATTATTTATTTGTAAAGCGACATAGATCCCATATGCACTGTTCTATTAGCTGCACTTCAGGCCAAAACAATGATCAAACACTAAAGGTGCTGATGGATTTCTGTATTGCATGTAAATGTACTTGGAGGAAAACTACCAAAAACAGAAACATAAAGTTCCTTGGAACAGCAGGCCAGCTCTTTGGCCCCCTGCCCCATGTGCTTCTTTGCACCATTGGTGACCCATTGGGGCGGGAGGACCTGAAGGGTCACATCACCCTCCCCTAAATGCCAGGTGGGGGGATACAAGGCCAGCAGCTGGGGAGATGAAAGAGCAGGGCCAGAGCCAGTAGGGAAGAGGCAGAGCCTGAGCCTCTCCTCTTCCGGCTATGTTGCCTGGTGCGGCACGCTGTGGCTGCACTGTCCCAGGCAGCATCCGGCCACGCTGCTTGCCTGGGACAGCCCAGCAAGGCAGCATGGCCAGACGCTGCCTGAACATAAGAACGGCCATACTGGGTCAGACCAAAGGTCCATCTAGCCCATAATCCTGTCTTCTGACAGTGGCAAATGCCAGGTGCTCCAGAGGGAATGAACAGAACAGGTAATCATCAAGTGATCCATCCCATCGCCCATTCCCAGTTTCTAACAGAGGCTAGGGACTCCCTCTCTGCCCATCCTGGCTAATGGCCATTGATGGATCTATCCTCCATGAATTTATCTAGTTCTTTTTTTAACCCTGTTATAGTCTTGGCCTTCACAACATCCTCTGACAAGGAGTTCCACAGGTTGACTATGTGTTGTGTGAAGAAATACTTCCTTTTGTTTGTTTTAAACCTGCTGCCTATTAATTGCATTTGGTGGCCCCTAGTTCTTGTGTTATGAGAAGAACTAAATAACACTTCCTTATTTACTTTCTCCACATCAGTCATGATTTTATAGACCTCTCTCATATCCCCCCTTAGTCATCTCTTTTCCAAGCTGAAAAGTCCCAGTCTTATTAATCTCTCCTCATATGACAGCTGTTCCTTACCCCTAATCATTTTTGTTGCCCTTTTCTGAACCTTTTCCCAAGTCCAATATATCTTTTTTGAGATGGGATGACCACATCTGCACACAGTATTTAAGATGTGGGCATACCATGGATTTATATAGAGGCAATGTGATATTTTCTGTCTGATTATCTATCCTGTTCTGAATGATTCACAACATTCTGTTTGCTTTTTTGACTGCCTCTGCACATTGAGTGGATGTTTTCAGAGAACTATCCATAATGACTCCAAGATCTCTTTCTTGAGTGGTAACAGCTAATTTAGACCCCATCATTTTATATGTATAGTTGGGATTATGTTTTCCAATGTGCCTTACTTTGCATTGATCAACACTGAATTAATCTGCCATTTCATTGCTCAGTCACCCAGTTTTGAGAAATCCTTTTGTAGCTCTTCGCAGTCTGCCAGGGACTTAACTATCTTGAGTAGTTTTGTATCATCTGCAAATTTTGCCACCTCACTGTTTACCCCTTTTTCCAGATCACTTATGAATATGTTAAATAGGACTGGGCCTAGTACAGACCCCTGGGGGACACCATTTACCTCTCTCCATTCTGAAATCTGACCATTTATTCCTACCCTTTGTTTCCTATCTTTTAACAAATTACCAACCATGAGAGATCCTTCCCTCTTATCCCATCACTGCTTACTGTGCTTAAGAGTCTTTGGTGAGGGACCTTGTCAAAGGCTTTCTGAAAATCTAAATACACTATATCCACTGGATCCCCCTTGACCACATGCTTGTTGACTCCCTCAAAGAATTCTAGTAGATTGGTGAGGCATGATTTCCCTTTACAAAAACCATGTTGATTATTCCCCAACAAATTATGTTCATTTATGTGTCTGACAATTTTGTTCTTTACTATAGTTTCAACCAGTTTGTCCAGTACTGAAGTCAGGCTTACCGGCCTGTAATTGCCGGGTTCTCCTCTGGAGCCCTTTTTAAAAATTGGTGTCACATTAGCTATCCTCCAATCATTCACCTCTTGGACCTGATCCTGTACTCCGCTTAGGACTAAATCAAGAGTTGCCTTTCCTCTTGTGGGTTCCAGGACTAGCTGCTCCAAGAAGCAGTCATATAAGGTGGCAAGAAACTTTATCGCTGCATCCCTTCCTGAGGTGATATGTACCCAGTCAATATGGGAATATTACTATTGAGTTTTTTATTTTAATAGCCTCTCTAATCTCCCTAAGCATTTCACAGTCACGATCACCATCCTGGTCAGGTGGTCTGTAATATATCCTTACGGCTATATTCTTATTATTCAAACATGGAATTACTATCCATAGAGATTTCATGGTACAGTTTGGTTCATTTAAGATTTTTACTTCATTTGATTCTATGCTTTCTTTCAAATATAGTGCCACTCCCCCACCAGCATGACCTGTTCTGTTCTTCTGATATATTTTGTACCCTGGTATTACTGAGTCCCATTGATTATCCTCATTCTACCAAATTTCTGTGATGCCAATTATATCCTCATTTAATACGAGACACTCCAGTTCACCCATCTTATTATTTAGACTTCTAGCATTGGTATATAAGCACTTTAAAAACTTGTCACTTTTTAGCTGCCTGCCATTACATGATGTATTATAATGGGACTTTTTTTCATTTTACTATTTTTCATCAGATCCTTCCTGTATTTTATCGTCTTCCATCCTCTCCTCCTTATTAGGATATAGGGAATTTCCATGTATAGATCCTCCCCTAAGGGATGTCCAAACCACATGCTCCTCTGCACGTGTCGGCTTTCCCCCAGCCCTTAGTTTAAAAACTGCTCTATGACCTTCTTAATTTTAAGCACCAGCAATCTGGTTCCATTTTGGTTTAGGTGGAGCCCATGTATAGGCTCCCCGTTTCCTAAAAATTTCCCCAGTTCCTAATAAATCTAAACCCCTCCTTCCTACACCATCGTCTCATCCATGCATTGAGACCCTGCAGTTCTTCCTGTCTAACTGGCCCTGTGCATGGAACTGGAAGCATTTCAGAGAATGCTACCATGGAGGTCCTGGACTTCAATCTCTTACCTAGCAGCCTAAATTTGGCCTCCAGGACCTCTCTCCTATCCTTCCTATGTCATTGGTACCTACATGTACCACGACCAGCAGCTCCTCTCCAGCACTACACATAAGTCTATCTAGATGTCTTGACAGATCCGGAACCTTCGCGCTAGGCAGGCAAGTCACCATGAGATTCTCCCGGTCCTCGCAAAACCAGCTATGTTTCTAATGATCAAATCACCCATTACTAATACCTGTTTCTTCCTAATACCTGGAGTTCCCTCTCCCAGAGAGGTATCCTCAGTGCAAGAGGATACCACAGCATCATCTGGAAGGAGGGTCCTAACTATGGGATCCTTTCCCTCTGCTCAAGT
The DNA here is from genome assembly GCF_011386835.1 of Chrysemys picta bellii. NCBI lineage: Eukaryota > Metazoa > Chordata > Testudines > Emydidae > Chrysemys > Chrysemys picta. The sequence goes on along the minus strand of NC_088803.1, from coordinate 41,824,156 downwards.
TGGATGTTCTCCTTCCCTGAGGCTTTCATCCTCCTCAACAGCACAGAGGCTGTCAGACCGGGGGTGGGACCATTCTACTGTGTCCTGGAAAGTCTCATCTATGTAGCTCGCTCTCTCCCTTAGCTCCTCCAGTTCAGCCACCCTGGCCTCCAAAGCCCGTACACGGTCTCTGAGGGTCAGGAGCTCCTTACACTGAATGCACACATACACCACCTGCCCACAGGGCAGGTAATCAGACATGCTGCATTGGGTGCAATAAACTGGGTAGCCTCCACTCTGTTGCTGGACTTCTGCCTGCATTCTCTTTTTACTCCTGCAGCTGGTTCCTTTGTTGTTGTTTTGTTTTTATCAGGGGGTGTTTTTTAGCTTAAGTTTAAAGAAGTTTAAGGAATGTTAAGTGTATGTAGCCCCACACACACACACTACCCCTGAAAACTCTCTAGCAAAACTCCCATTAGCTGCTCCTGTTCACTAGCTCCTGAAAAGTGCATGCCTGAGGCACTAGAGCAGAGCCCCACCCAGTAACGTGGGATGGGGAGGGGACACGGAGAGCAGGGGGTCCACAGGCTGGGGGCAGGGACGAGTCACGTGGGGAGCTGGGTGGGGAGGAGTCACATGAAGGGGTCACGTGGGGAGGTCATGTGCCCCCCTTTAGCTGGTGCCTCCTTTGTGTCCCTCCCACTAATTGCCTCTGCTTGTGAAGGCATTAGAAAGGAGACAGAAAGCTGCCCTCCTAGTGGGACAACTGGGGATTCCCTACATATAACAAAATCCCAAGGCATTGCAAAACTGGTTTAGCCAGTTCTATGCCACCTAATCTCACCACTTCCCCAGGTTGGGGGATTATCAGGGATAGTAAAGGACATCACCAGAGTGATCAGAACACTAGATGGTGGTATGGTCCCTACAGTTTCTTGGGGAGAAAGGATGCAACAGCGATTAGTGCAGTAATTTAGGAGTTGAAGACCTGGCTTCAATTCCCTCTTCTAACATAGACTTCCTTCGGTGATCCTGAGAAAGTTATAGTCTCTCTCTACTTCAGTTATTTGTAAAATGGGGTAATTAATAGTATTGCGATACCGCACAGGGGAGTTGTGAGGATAAATACATTCAAACAAAAATTGTGAGGGGCTCACATATCGTGGTGAGGGGCATTATATAAGTACCTAATTTAGACAGATACGGAACTGTTCCTACAGACATTACTTAGAATAGCCCTTAAATTGCTCTAAAATATGCCAGAGACCAAATCTGCCAGGATCGGGGAAGCAGAAAGAATGGCTTAGACACATTTCACCGAGGTCCAAACAAAGCACGGCTTGGCCAAACCTAGGAATCAGTCCTGATTTTTCTAATATTTAAGTATATTAATTTGGCAACTCAGTAAATTTATCAGGGGCTGTGAAGAGGACAGTAGGTAATTTCTGTCGATGTTTTCTTTTGTTCATGAAATATAGGTAATAGTAAATACCTTAATTCCCTACTCTAATTGCTCACACATCTCATAGGAACCCACAGTGACTGGGCAATTTTAGTACATGCAAGAATTTCCCTGTGTAAAAGGAATTAGTCCTCAGACTGTCTGAGGTGCAGCATGGGCCACCAGTGAGCTGCTCCTGCCCTACTCAGGAATAATGCCTTTAGTCAGTGCTCCTTATGGGGTGCATCTCCTCCCCAAAACAGTATGGCCTTAACTGAGCCTTTAGCTTCTTCATTTGTTGCTGACACTTCCCAATATTCATGTCTGTATTTTATTTCTGCAGTGCACTATGTGCAGCCTGAGCAGGTACTAACATTTAATTGCAGAAATCTTGAATTTTTCTTTATGACTCATGCAATCAATACAGACTCAAACCTCCCTGTAAAAAATTTCACCCAGGCCCTATGATGTCTATGTAAATCCAAGTGTTTTCTCTCATGAATCAGAATCACATTATCAGAATAACCTCTGAGTCATGCAAACTAAGCTACTAAAAAAAATCTGTCGATCCTCTAGAAAATGATTCAGCCCTCTTCTTGCTCTTTGAAGAGACAGTTAATACAGCAAAACCATTTACACATCACTTGTGCAATTTTCACCAATTATCATTAACCATATCTGATGACAGAATATAACAAGCACTTTATTTTGTCATCCAAAAGTTATGGAATGGATGTGCAGCTGGACCTGATGGCATCCCACCCAAGGTGTTCAAAGGTGCCTTAGAAACAGCAAGCATCAGCCTGTATCAACTATTCTTAAAAGTTTGGGCAACAGGAAAAGTACCAGCAGAAAGGAAAGACAGCATCATAGTGTCTCTGAACAAGGGGAAAGGATCTCACATCAAGTGTGGCAAATACAGGATAATCTCATTGTTATAGGTCTCTGGAAATGTCTTTTCCCATGTTCGATTTGGAAGGCTGCAGCCACTCCTTAACAGACATCGTCAACCACAGCAATCACGTTTCACTGTCAGGCGGTCAATAATGGATGCTATTCTTACAACTCTGGCTTCTGTTCTGAGCTGCATTGAGAATTTAACTGCCTGCTTCATGTGGCATATCTTGACATCAAAGAAGCTTTTGATTTGGTCAACAGGTCAACATTTTGGCTCGCACTGAAAGCAGTTGTTTTTTCAGATGTTTTGCGAAATCTGATGCACAATCTTCATACTGGTACCAGTACAAGAGTGTGCATTGTTTCACAGCTTTCGCCGTGTTTCTAAACAACCTCAGTCATGCAGCAGGGATGCATTCTCACCTCAGCACCATTCTGTCAAGCTATCAACTGGATATTAGGACTTGCTGCTCCAGGTTGGTCAAGAAGTGTTTACTGACCAACTGTGCCGATGCTGCTGCCTTGCTTTTGGAGAAGTCAGAAGATTTCAGCCCCTTCAAGTTCTTCAAGATTCCACCCACACAATGGGGTTGAATGTCTCATAGAAGACCAATGTCCAGAACCTTGGAGCTGGGCCACCAAAAAACCCTGGTCAGATGGGGTGGAGTACCATGGAGAGCACTGACAAGTTCATCCACCTAGGCTGCAAGCAGAGTTCAAATGGTCATATCAAATCAGATGTTCTTCAATTAATAGGTTCTGCTGCCTCCTGCATGAAGTCCATGTCGGGTTTATGGACCATCTTTGCGCTGAGACAAAGTTCAGGATCTATCAAATCTGTGTACTACCTGTACTCCTATACGGGTCCTAGTCCCTCTTACAGGCTGACTTGGAACAGTTAGAGGCATTCCATATGCACTGTCAACACCAAATCTTGAGCATAAAATGGTTTGACTTCATACAAAATGTCAGAATCTCACAAAGATCTGGCCTTCCTTCAATTGTTAACCAAATTCAAAAGCAACATAGCAAGCACACCGTGCTCTCAAACTCTCCATCGACACATGAAGGGAAATATGCCCTGACACTACCTGGTGCCACTCAGAGGGCTGTCTAAGAGCTTCATGGATTCATACGATTGAGCCAGATCTGGGAACTTCACTACACAATGCCTGGTGCAATGCCATCAACCATGGTCACTCTGGCTGGTGCAAAGGTCCTTAATAGACTATGCATGTTTGAGAATGATTTATTCCATAAATAAACAGTTGCTCGATTAAGAGAAGATTCCACCCCAACCCATTTATATGATATTCATTTTCTTCTAACACTTGTAATAATATTTTATTATTACTAGGTATTTTTATGGCCCCATGTTCAAATACACAAAAGTGTTATTACATTTCTAAAGAGCATGTGTAATTATTAATTTGCACATAGAAATTAAACATGCAATTGCCTCTACACTATAAAGAGTTATATGTGTGAATGTCTCATAACAAACACTGTTAAACAGAAAGATGTGTCCTACACTGATATAGGGATAAACAGAAAGTAAAACCCTACACTGATATAGGGATAAAATTGTATGTTATCTTACAGTTTTATAGTGTTGCCCATCACCATAGTACGTGAGCTTCTTCCATGTAAAATATATGAACAGCAAAGTCTCTTTTGGACTGGGTATTCTAGAGATGATTCTGTGAAAGATCTGAACAGATTCCACATCTGGCACTATAGCTAAGCTAGGAGGTTTACACAGATCAATCATTCCAGCTCCTTGCAAATAAAGGATTGCATCCTACTGTATATTTTAGATATTTATTCCAGTTAGTTTGAAAAGCGGACAAGTTATTATCTTTAGAGCCAAAACTTGACAGATGATATGAGTCTATACTGACCACAAAGAGTTTGGAAATGCTGAACTAAAGCACTTGAGATACAGTGAAAATGTCTATGGTTACAAGATATCATAAGATTTAACCACCCTTTGCATCATTCATTGACTAGAACTGACCTTTCATTGTCTGCTTCTCAGCTATCTTCCCTGGTGCAACTGCAGAAACAAAAAGAAAAGCAACTTCCATTGACATCATGACTAACTCTAAGATTTTGTCATGGATATTTTTAGTAAAAGTCACAAACAGGACACAGGCAATAAAGAAAAATTCACAAAAGCCTGTGACCTGTCCCTGACTTTTACTAAAAATATCCATGATAAAATGAGGAGCTGGGCAGCTACAGGGTTGCTGGGAGCTCCAGGGGCCCCCACCACCCGTGGGGGTTCGGTGCTCCTGGGTCCCCCTCTACCCATGGCTTGGAACTGCAGGGGTCCCCTGCCTCCCCACGATAACTACCTCACAGCTCCCTGCTACTGTGGGAGGCAGTGGGACCCTGCAGCTCCCAGCCACCGGGGCTGAAGTCATGGATTCCATGATTTCCGTGACCTCTGTGACAAAATCGTAGCCTTAATCATGACATGCAGAACTAAAACAATATAGTAAGTACATGGAAATAGTATTAATACTGAAACAGAGCTGGACAGCTAGTTCAATCACCCAAGAACTAGAGGTCTACCCCTCCAAACATAACATGCACAGAAAGCCCTTAGATTAAAATACTACTAAGCATTTATAAGGTACTTTTTATCTGCAAAATGTTTACAAATGTGATTCACTTGACCACCCAGAGAATGACAGTAAACAATTTGCATTCTGACAATGATATTGTCAAGTGTAGCTAAATGATTCATGACATGAGCAAAAGTACACAGCGGAGCTGGGCTTTCTAATGGAGCATTTTGGTGGTTTATATTCATATTATCTGAACAAGATAACTCTGAGGCAAACATTATTACAGATAAGAGAAATTTCACATCTACATAAAACTTACAAGATGGAGTTAGTTAGAATATATGCCAGCAAAAAGCCAACTACATATATACACGAGAGGAAGAAAGATATTAAGCAGACAAATAATGGGCCAGCAAATGTTTCCAAGACGTCATTAAAACTCTGTATTCATTTCTATATTGGCAATTTTAAAAAAAAGATCTCCCACATATTTTATTTTATACAAATTTAAATCAAGCTGTAGGCAGGGGACGTATAAAAAACTCAGCCTGATTTGAAAAAAAATGTTAGATGCATAATTGCCTGACTGATTTGCAAGCGCGATTACCCAAACTGCATGAGCAAATTGGGCAATTGTGTGTGCAGATAGGTAGTAAGATTTATGACAGCTCATTTTCAGATTCACAGTGATGCGGAGCATACATTTTACACACAAAATAACATCATACCCAGATCTTCAGGCTACATGGAAATCAATTGAACTTCACAAGGCTTGAAGCAGGTTTGCTTTCCCTTTAATTTGCCTCAAATATTCCAACATCATGCTAACTGGCAAGTAAATCATTGGTAAAAAAAGATGCAGTACACAACATTAATTAAAGCCTTACCCAGCCCAGAAGTTGAGCTCAATATATCCCTAAAGCATGCAGAAAATAACTTCTGCGCCCACAAGCATGCTGTGATTTTTTTTTTTCTAAGGACTCTAGCAACAAAGAGAAATGAATTGGGCTACTGCCATTCTAGTAGGACCTTGCAGATTAGGAAAAGTGTGGCAACACTCATGGGTATACAAAGATGTTTGGGGGCTTCAGCTGTTAGAGATGTGGAAGGTTATCATCACCTCCAGACAGTTACTGCATTAGGGTCTCTACAGTTCTTCAAAACTTTCATTGGTATTAAATATTTGACCGTTATTAGTTGCAGTTTTCATTTTTGAATGAGTCATCCCCATAGAAAGGCTGGAAACCACACTATCATAATGGTTATCGCTCAAATACCCAAAGCCTGCAGGCTTTAGTGCAGTGAATACATTCCTGGCTGCAGAGGCTGCGCACAGGTCAGGGCTGTGCAAAGGAAATACCTTAACGCTGGCAAATAGAGCTCATGACAGTGCCAATGCCACAGCTAAAGTTTTATTTTAATAAAATTAACCTAAAGACATTGTTTTGTGTCTTACTGTAAGCAAGGATTTTTGGCACTTCGATGCCATCTGCTGGATAGTTATCATTATGGTCCAAACTTCATGACTAATTAAATCAAGCTCCCATTATTATTTTTTGGGGGGGTGAGGGAGGAGAAGGGGATTCACCATGTAAATCTTACTTAGCTTTAGAAACGTAAAGACAAATTTATTTGAAGCACCTGCTTAAAAAGTCCAGCTGCTTTGTGTCTCTGTTCATAAAAGGAACTCCATACACCAGCATCTCCTTTATCCGCAACCTTGCTCTGTTCAGCTCGCAAACTGCAGTATGTGCTGGATAGTAGCTTTGTTTGTATACTGCAGATGCATGTTTGTCAAATCCTTATTGTGATATACTGCCTTGTTTTACAATTATAAGAACCTTAAACACTACATTAAAAGAAACTTGAACAGAATTCCAGATTTTAAAGATTAACAACTTAACTCTTTACCGTTTGGATATAATATTCTAATTCGCAGTTAACACTATGCTAGCAAGATATTGCTGAAGTACATTGAACAATGAGTCCAATATTAATGTTTATTATTAGTCCTTAAGTCATAGGGAAACAGAAGCAATGATTTTGTTCACATTCAGGTAGCTAGGAACAGAGCTAGTACTATGCAACTGGAATCTCATTTTATAAAAATAGACCCATCCAATTCTCCAGCCAACTGAAGTCTCTCTGCTTCCCCTGGACACCTCAGAAACCAGAGCTCTCTTACACCTCTTACCTGGAGAACACAAGGGTTATGCGGTGTGACCTGGACTTCAGTAAATCTAGGGCTAGGTCTACATTACCCGCCTGAATCGGCGGGTAGAAATGGATCTCTCGGGGATCGAATTATCGCATCTCGTTGGGACGCGACAATCGATCCCCGAATCGACGCTCTTACTCCACCAGTGGAGGTGGGAGTAAGCGCCGTCGACGGGGAGCCGCGGAGGTCAATTTTGCCGCCGTCCTCACAGCGGGGTAAGTCGGCTCCGATAGGTCGAATTCAGCTATGCTATTCGCATAGCTGAATTTGCGTATCTTAAATCGACCCCCCCCGTAGTGAAGACCTGCCCTAGGACTTTAAAGACTCTGAACTGTAGAGTTCATTCTCTCCTTAAAGGTCCATCTTGTAGTACCATCATGGTTTAACAGGCCACTGGTTTACTTAAGTGCCTTAAAAGAGTTCAACTGTCAAAGTATTATAGCAAGAGGTGAGCTGAAATAACAAGGGCCCAACTACCAGTGCAACTAACTCTTGTGATTCTATTGTAAGTTTTGCGTGTTTTGGCATGTTTGGCAAGCCCAAATCTTGGAAGTCTGGCCCCAATCTTCAAAAGACATGCAGTCACGTTGTATGCCTCTTTAAATCCCTAAGTCTGCCATTTAGGTATCACTGACACTTTCAAAACCGCTGCTCAGCTGTCCCCTAACCCCATAGGCACCTAGGGATGTAGGCACTTAAGTTTCCACTGGTAAAGATTTGCAAAGCCACCCCACAGCTGATAAGTTGCTTTGATCCCTAGCTCAAGCTGAAGCTCCAAAAGTCCTGAAGATTCTCAAACTAAGTGGGAGAACATCTATCTCACAGCAGGACACGATCCTGTAGGTGCATTCTGAGCATGCCTACAACATGATACCTGTCAGATGCTGCAGGAGAAGGGCTGGATGCAGGCCACTAACAGGTGGGGGAGCAGCACAGCACCACACAAAAGACCAGGAGTGGAAGGAAGCATTGACACCTCCAACACTCAGCCTATCGTGATCAAGAGACAAACTGTTTCTGTTGCTAGGAAATGGGTTACTGAAGCTGCCTAGGTACCGAAGCCCCTTGCCTTGCCATTTCATTTCTGGTTAGTTTAGGAGGCTCCCTGCTCAGTTTGCTGGCTTCTGAAGATCTCTCAGGAGGCTGGGCTTAAATCAGGGCTGAGGATTCTCCTAGGATGCAGGCCACCTAGAGGGTTAGATGTAGCTCAGTAGCTTTGAGGATTTAGACTGATATGATTAGGTGAGAATCTCAGCTTTTTCTTTAAAAAAAGAACAGGAGTACTTGTGGCACCTTAGAGACTAACAAATCTAAGGTGCCACAAGTACTCCTGTTCTTTTTGCGGATACAGACTAACACGGCTGCTACTCTGAAACCAGCTTTTTCTTTGTTTGTTTTTTAAATTAAAGTAAGCTTCTAGTCCTCAAGGCTAGAGAGAAAAGCTTGAAAACTTGACTCAATGTACTCTAAGGGCTCAAACACCACAATAAAGTTTTTGAGGTAAGTCATTATAATAAAAACTAGATATTTAGTCTAAACAAAATGTAAATTAGTTTCAAGATAGCAATAAGTCTGAAAGCATTGGATGGGCTATAGTGATTTTGGCAACTAAACTTTCCTGAACCTCAATTGGCTCATCTGTGAAGTGGGAATGATGATACTTAATTTTTTTGAAGTGCTTTGTGATCCTTGGATGAAAAGCAGCATGTCATTGATTGATAATGATCGTATATCGTGCTTTTCATCAATAGACATGAAAGCAATTTACAAAGCAGGTAAGCATCATTAAACATAATCATACTAAGTATTATAGTACAATTGTTAACTATTAACTAACTGTCAGTGAGGACAAATTAATCCAATATATCTGATTGCAGAAATTCCAGATTTTTAGCATTTCACACACTCTGGATAGTGATTTCCACAAACAAAAACACAGGAAATGTATGATATTTGCTTGACTTTATTATTATTTTAATAAAGAGAATGTAAAGATCTCAATCTTGATGTGCATCAGCAATACATGGAAGGCTATTGCTTTTCATGAAACAAATAAATAATTGTAGGTAAGCAAAATAAGAAAGCTTTCATTACATCGGTGGAACTCATGTCTGGAAAGCCATAAAACAATAAATGAGTGGGACTTTTTAAAAAAACGTTATTGGAAAGAAGGGAAATGTCAAGAGTCACATTTAATAAACGAATACAAAAAACTGCACACTGTGTATTTAGGAAAAAATTAACTGTCATCAGCCTCAAGGTTTATATTGTTTCCAAATTTTGCATAAAGCTGAACCTTCAGGTCAGATAATACCCTCTGAATTGATTCCACTCGAGATTCTAACGCTTCAATTTCTCCTTGTAAGTTTTTCTGGAAGACAAAATATTGGCTAATTAATACCAAAGCACAGTGAGCAAAGTTTCTCATTCATTTACCTATAGATGACATAGTCAAGCAAACTATATTCCAATTATTTAACAGGATTCATGGACTGGGAACAGGACAGAATTCAGAGCTTTCAGTTGCAAGTTCAAATCCAGCTCAATAGTGACCAGAAACAATTACTCTCTACTAGTTGTTCTGGGCCACATGTTAAATGTGTTGGTGGCAGCTCTTCACTTACTAATAGACGGGTAGATCTACATCATAAAATACAAGTGCATGCTCAGCAAAAGCCAAAGACTGAATCAGTCATCATGGCACAGCACTCTTGTATATATTCCCATCACTCCTCCAGATCAGCGTAATACACACTGATGAGGCAGCAGGGGGAACCATTGCGCTGTTATTGCCCATGTAGCACTTCCTCTGTAGCTAACTTGGGGATTTCAGACCAGAGTCATTATTAATATTTGACATAGTACTACGTCAAGGATATTCAGAAAGAGTAAGGTTCTAAGTGACAGATGAACAGCTCATGACCATCAACACACCCATCCTAATGTAGAGCTCTCTGTAGCACTGAATATATCAAAGGGACTCTCCCGCCCTCACAAACCTTTGCCTCCTCAAGCATCTCGTGTGTCTCATCTTGGGAATGACTGATAAAAACATCACCAATCTGATAGGGTATCAGTATTGAATCTTCATCATCAAGCATCATCATGTCATCGCATGCATCCTCCAAATTCTGAAGTTGTTTCTGTGAAGTCAAAACCCAGTCAAAAAGCTGGTCACCTTACCCCATATGATTTATGCATTAACAGCTACTTCAGCTTTATAATCAAAGCTATTCTGAGCTGTAGTGGCATAATCTTGAGAAGGATCAGCAGAACTGTCAGGTATACGTGGCAGAGACAAGGTAGGTGAGGTAGTTTCTTTTTTTGGACCAACTTCTGTTGATGGAAGGGACAAGCTCTTGAGAGTCAGAAAGCTCTTCTTCAGATCTGGGACAGGTAAGGAAATATTTCTTTACCAACTGCACAATCAACTTGTGAAACTTGTTGCCAGGGGATGTTGTGAAGGCCAAAAGTATAACTTGGTTCAAAAGAAGAATTAGATAAGTTTATGTAGGACAGATCGATCAATGGCTATTAGCCAAGATAGTCAGGGACATAACCTCATGCTCTGGGTGTCCCTAAACCTCTGACTGTGAGAAGCTGGGACTAGATGAAGGGGATAGATCACTCAATTGCCCTGTTCTGTTCATTCCCTCTGAAGCATTGGGCATTGGCCACTGTCGGAAGATAGGATACTGGGCTACATAGACCTGGTCTGACACAGTTATGGCCATTCTTATGCCTGAGCTAAATACAAACTGGGGCAGATTGTTAAGCATAAGGGGTTCACATATACTGTAGTAGGCCATTTCAAATGAACTCAGCAATTGAGGATTAGGATTTCAACAGAGTTGCACCAGCATAACTCTAGAGTAATGCTGTGGAGAGTCTGGCCCAGAAATTTTAGCAAAAGGTCTGTATAAGCCTTGATTAATTCACACACACACCCCCACACCTTTTCCCCCATAAATGATGATTAAGGGGTTCTAAGAATTGTATGCACAAGTAGAAGATACACATTCAAGATAAATATTGGTCATTTGTGCTTCATGATTACTTCCTATACCTAATTACTCTTCCATCTTCATTTTGCTTTAGCTATTTTCAAACTGACTTTATAGACAGACTGGACTCCAAAAGCAAAGTTAAAGTTCTTCTAGTTATAGTACCCTCCAGCTCCTACTGCAGACGTGGACCCCAATTTTGAGCTGCACCAAAGATGAGCTCAGTGCCCCTGATGACATGTGAGTAGATAGCAAAGGTACCTTTTTAACTTCTATTTCTTCTTTCAGCTCTGTAATCCTGCTGGTATTTCTTGCAAACTTGTTAATTTTCTGTTGATCTTCAAAAGTAACATTGACATCTTCAGCAGCCTGGACAGGGGGAGAAGTTACAGAGGAGACTGAATTGTTATATAATGTTTCTAGGGAGAATGAAGATAAAGTAATACCACCAAGATTGTTATAACTTTTATACCTAAAAGTTAAGTTATACTTATATTTCTCATAGTTTCTTTCCTAAGGACAGATCTATACTATCAAAGATTTGCCAGTACAGTTATGCCAGCAGATGCTCCTCCTGTACATACAGCTTATTCCAGCAAAAAAGGGATTTTACCAGTACAGTTTATACTCATTCCCCCAGTAGAATACTGACAAAAGCTGATTTAAATGCATCTACACTAGGACTTTTGCCTCTTTAGAAAGATCATTAAACAACCCCCCGACCCCATCATTATTAGCCCAACATAGTCAGTTACCTTTTAACTTTACCAGCACTGTGGAACAAACGTTAACTGAAAGTGCACACAGCAGGGACTAGTCCAAGGGACCCCCACCACGCTGAAAGGCCTGGGAGGGGCCCCAGAGCATACCAAAGGGTACCGGGGCAGTGCCTATGGGAGCACACAACACACAGAGCAGCAGGAGGGGAGCGGGGGAGGGATCAGTGCCCCCCCCCCGCCTGGGGGGGGAGAAGATTGAAGCCCCCCCCCCGGACCGGGAACGCGCAGCCTGAGGACAAGGGCAGGCCACAGGGGAGCCAATGGTGCCCCCCCCCGTATGGAGGAGTCAGGCGCGCCCCAACACACCGGGACCGCTCAGGCAGCACCAACCCCGCAAAGGGGGGCCTAGAGGAAGGAGGCGCGAGCGGGCCCCGGGCCCCTCAGACGGGGGGTTGGGGCGCAGAGCGGGGCCGCGGGGGCGGGGAGGCAGCGCAGAGCGGGCCCCGCAGCCGGGGGCCGCAGACCGGGAAGATGGACTCAAGGCTCCCCAAGCCAAGTCCCTCCGCACTCACCGCTTTCTTCATGGTGGCAGCCATGTTGGACTGAACGACTGGCCCCTCTGCGAAGGGGGAGGTCCCAGTTACCAGCTCCCTCGCCCTAGGTCGGTCCCGGCTCAGCCGCGGCGGCGCTTCCCGCTCCCGAGGCCGCGCTCGCCGGCCCCACCCCCACCGGGATGGGAAGACCTTGGGTCAAACAACATATTAAACTGAAACCCCCGCACTTGGTACTCTCCACTTAAAGGCGCTGTCAGTGGGATATTTATCCGCCGACAGAATAGGGGGCTTTAAATGCCGATCGCGGGAGTTGCCGCTAGGTGGCGCAACGAGCCACCAAATGGAAGGAGGGAGCCCAGGGTAGCGCTGGAGAGCTTTACAGTAGTGTACCCCCCCTCCCAGCAATGCACCCATCCACCCCCGGGGGAACCAGCCACAGTGACTCCCCCATTATTGCGGGGGAGCAGTCACCCATGCACTCCCCATGCTTGGGGGAACCTGGTGCCTCACTCTTCTCCATGCCCCACTCATCAGTCCATTAATGAATATGGATCAATTACATTAATTACAGTCCCATAAATAAAATATTAATAAAATTGCTGGTGCCAACGGCCTCTTCTGACTGCGGTAGCTGAGCGCCACATGAATATTAAGGGCATCTACCCTCACATACTCCTCCGAGATCAGGAAGTGTTATCTCCATTTACAGATGGGGGCATCGAGGCACAGAGGCATGAAGCAACTTGGCCGAGGTCACACAGGAAGGCTGTGCCCAAGCCAGGAATTGGTCCCAGGTTTAGTCCTAGGCCGGTTCCTTAACCACAAGACCAGTCCTCTCCCAGGGTCATCTGTCTTGCTGTGGAAATTACTGGAGGTGGAGGGAAAAAATTCTTCATCACCAAATTCCTTTCCGGAGGGCAAATAATAAATATTTTGTTAAAACAAAGGGATGTTTTTTTCCTAAATAGAAATAAGGGCAGTTGGCATTTACACTGCATAATTGCCTCCACATGCTTTGGTTTATTTATTTAGCTTATATCACAGCTACGAAAAAAATCAGGTCATCATAACATTTCATAACCACAGCTGCGGGGGTGTGTTTTGGCTGCAGTGGACTCCTGACAACCAGATGCCATTAGTGCAATGCTGGGCCCAACATTCAAGAGCCTGGAGCCTTGGTAGAACAGGGTGTATGGCTGATGATGTGTTTGGTGAGCTGACAACTAGCCAAGGTTTTGAGAGCAATTTTATTGACGGAAAGTAGCTTTGGTGGGCTCCCTCCCTAATATTTGCAAGAGATCTTGTGGATACAGCTCAAGCCTCAGTGACCTTGACTTCAGAAAAGCATTTTTTTTTTAATTGCTGCTGACTGACACAGAGCAGCCAGAGCAAGGTTTGAGATCTGGCCCTTAAAATTCTGCTACTGGTTAGTAGTCCCTAAATGCCTAATCCTGCAGTCTACCGAGCACTGCCTGAGGATGATGTGTGTCTTAAATTCCCACTAATTTCAGAAGAACAAGATATACTATAGCACTAAAGATCAAAAAGGGGGATTTCCAAGAAACATGTTGCTCGTAACAGTAACCTTTGCAAAATTGACTTTCCTGTCATGCCCATTTGCTTGCTGTCTTTGACCCAATGACTATTTTAGTATTTATACACAGTGGACTAGCCCACGTACAGCACTTCATTTACTGTAAGTCGTCTCAGTGAACTCAACTGGAAAGGATTTCCTATGTGCAAAAAGTTTAACATTTGTAAAGGTTTGCAGGATCTCAGTCTTAGATTGCAGGGTGTATTAATTGGCATGTGTAACAACTGCAGGAGACTCAAATATGCAAAGGTTCTTGGGAGCAACCCTATTTACTGTTTAGTGATGCATTTTCCTGAGCCATCTTTCCTGTATATGTATCCTCTCTTGGTTATTTTCAATAAAATAAATTAGGAAACCCGCAAAATCAAAAGAAAAAAATTATACAGGCACACAAAAAAGTAACAAATAGAAAAGTATCAATGTGTGTATGTCTATGTGCCAACCCCAAAATTAGTGCTTTACAGTTCCCTTGTACTTGTCATGCAAGGCTTTCAAAACTCTCTACAAACATTAATTAATACTCACATCATCACTCTGAGGTATCTAGGTAGGCATTAACTCCATTTCAGAGATATGGAAACTGAGGCACAGATAATTTAAGGCCAACACTGGGTGCCCAGATTGAAGCATGTAAGCCGTCTCAAGTTGGGCACCCCAATAATTGAGTATTTTGGAGAATTTGTGCCTAAGTAATGTGTATTAGAACAAGGAATAGAATCTAAAGCTACTGACTCCCCACCCTGTGCTTCTGCCACCAGGCCATCCTTCCTCCACAAAAGGCTCATAAAAATGAATCCAGTTAACAGATGAGAGTAAAAGTGAACGAAAGTGCCCCAAGAGCTATAGACACAAGGAGCAATGGCTTACAGAAACTGCCCCCGGCTAACACCAAACAGTTGGGGTCATTAGTTTTGAAAGAGACTTCTAGCAGCCATGGAGAAGAGTTAATGCTTCTTCCCTCATTAGACAGGGAGATACACAATAGCAATATAGAGGCCAAGTCAAGATAAGGAAGAAGTCTGCATTTCTGTCCTGTTATCTGTGGGCTTGGAGCATACTCCTCACAAATCTTCAGATTCTGAGGGGTTGGGTACTGTCTGCACTGGAGCTGGCCAGGACTTTTTCAACAAAGCTTTTTTGTGGAAAATGCAGATTCATCAAAACAGAAACAGTCCATTTCAATGAATGGACTGTTTCTAAAAAAAATTTTGGGGAAAAAAAAAGGTTCCAAAATTGTTCTAAGTGAAAAATATTCCATTTTTGGTTCAAAATGACTGTTTCAAAAATTAAACTAGTTTGTAGTAAAAAGGATGTAAAATATATAAAATAAAATCTTCAAAATGTTTTGGCACAATCAAAATGAAACATTTCAATTGGCCTGATTCTCCTCCTCAATATATATATATATTTAAAAAAAAAAACAGTTTGCAAACATTGGTGAGATTTTTTACTTTTTGTCCCAATTTGGGATGAGAAAAATTTTCAAAATGTTGAAGATTTGGGATAGCAAAACTACTTCTGGCTACATGTATTCCAGAACCCCTCCTTTCATTGCACTAGTAGTCAGCAACCTTCATCTCTGAATTCACTGCAATGTGCACTTCCCAGAGGTGCCCAAGTTCTCTTTTCCCTTCTTAAGGGTTCCCCCATGAAAGAGTATGATTTAGGTCATAGCTATTCCTGTAGCTGCATTAGATGAATAATACATGTTATATCTGAGCCAATTTAATTTCCCTCAACATAAGAGGACGGAAATTAATAGCAACTGGATGTTTCCAAAGCGTTGAAACTTTCTCTTCTCCTACATGCTTAGGCAGGATTTGTAGTGAGTACGTGTTTATGTGTTGCCAAGATGAACTTACTGTGGTATATAAAGAAAGGAAAAGCAGTCTGCACAGATACAATTTTCTGACGGTGACATAAGATAAACTTATTGAACTCAGTGACCTAATTTCTCTTTCAGTTGCACAATATGGATTGCTCTTTCTTGCTTGAGTTTTGTTTTTACATGAACTTACTCTCCGTTTTCAGTTTGGTGGGACTTGTTCCATCAGTCTGTCCTTCTAGTACTTGTAACCTAACCACCCTTCAACTCATGCCTCTTCCTTGGTTCTTTGGGCATTTTCCCAGCCATTACTTGCCCTAGTTTTTGCAGTACAACTCAGTGGGGAAATAAAAAGGGCACAGACAGAACTGATGGAAGCAGATTAGGGCCAGGCCTACACTACAGACCTAGATCAGTATAACCAGAGGTGAAAGTAAGCCAGTACGCCCCAGTACGGCATACCGTCAAGAGCCGGTTTGCCGTACCAGGGCGGCCCAGCTTCCGTAGGGGTCAATTTAAAGGGCCTGGGGCTCCCAGCAGGGGCTGGAGCCCCAGGCCCTTTAAATTGCCACCAGAACCCCACTGCTGGAGCCCTGGGGTAGGGCTGCGGGGCTCTGGGGGCTATTTAAAAAGTCTGGGGCTCCCACTGCTTCTACCGCCCCAGCCCTTTAAATAGCCGCCGGAGCCCCACCACCACTACTCCAGGGCTCCGGCGGCTATTTAAAGGGCTGGGGCATTAGAAGCAGGGGAGCTCCGGACCCTTTAAATAGCCAAGGAGCCCAGAGGTAGCGGGGGGGCTCCAGGGGCTATTTAAAGGGCCCAGGGCTCCAGCTTCCCCAGGGTTCCCGTGGCTATTTACAGGGCTGGGATGGTAGAAGCAGGGGAGCCCCGGGCCCTTTAAATAGCCCCCCGAGTCCCGGGCTGCTGTTGCTACCCCGGTGGGGGTGGGGGGGCACTTACCTTACAGGGTGGGCTGGGGCTGGCTCTGACTCCCTCAACCCCGCCCCTTCTGCCCTAGGATCGCCCCTTCTGGGGGCCAGAGCTGGGCCCAGCGTACCGGTAAGTCACTGGACTTACTTTCACCCCTGAGTATAACTATGTTGCTCAGGGGTGTGAAAAATCCACATCCCTGAGCAAAGTCATTATACCAACCTAACCCCCACTGTAGACAGTGCTATGTTGACAGGAGAAATTCTCCTATCAGCATAACTACTCGGAGAGGTAGATTAGCTACGCAGATAGAAGAAGCTCTCCCATCAGCATAGTAGCATCTTCACCAAAGCACCACAGAGGCACAGCTGCACCAGTGTAGCACTGAATGTGAAGACAAGCCCAAGGTCCCTGCTATAGGTTCCTGCCCCAAAGTGAGCCCCATGTGCACAGAAGTGACTCACCAGCCAAAACCCTCTTGTGGCTGGAGCCTTCCCCTTAGTCTCCCTACTGTTGGTCATGGTGTCTGGGTCTTCGATGGCCAGGTAGCTTCAAAATTCAACCCCTCAAGTCCAGCTGTAACTGGTCACTACCCAAGCCGGCTTCTCCCAGCTCACCTCTTCAGTGTCCCTTCATCCAGTTCTCACCTGGTTAAAATGGAATTAAAAGAAATCTTTTGCTTAGCATATCTAGACTTACACGTCTCATAAGCTAAACTAGACATAGTATTGTTATCTTAGGCCTTGTGTGAGGGATTAAGGTTTTATTTCAAAGAGATGGCTTAAGTAAGAGATTCTTAAGTAACATGGCTAATTTACCTTATTCCACGTAGTCCTGGACCCATGTTTCAATTGGAAAGAATAAACCAGTTCTGTGTACTTTTCATGAGTTCTATTAAAAAGAATAAGCGAGCAGATATTAAGCAAAAATGTCACTAAGGCTAAAATGATTATGACTTCATTAAACTAATTAAGAATGAAATGATACAATGATCAAATCAAGGGCACAGTTAAGAGTGAATCAATAGATCAATGGGTTAACAATGATGTTGGCTTAGATAACCATCATACCCTGGGAAAGAGCACTCTTAAATCCCTAAAATTAACCTTTAAATGCGCCACCTAATCAGTATAATATCTCCTTGGTTAGAGTGTAAGCTGTGAGCATTGTAACACTACCTCTGTTCTGAAATCACTTGGTAAAACTCACAGATGCCCTAGGGAGTAAGAAGAGAAGAAGAATAGCCACAATAACTAAAGTGAGATTTAATGAGGAAGCAGGTAGTAGCACTGAGGTTGGTCTCTGTACTGCCTTCAGACTAGCCTAACGGAGTTTACTGTTCCAGGGGATCCCTCTTGGTCAGGATCTAAAACCAAAGTGGACAGTTACATTCTGCACCAGTATCAGAGGGGTAGCCGTGTTAGTCTAGATCTGTAAAAAGAGACAAAGAGTCCTGTGGCACCTTATAGACCAGGGATCGGCAACCTTTGGCACGCGGCTCACCAGGGTAAGCATCCAGGCGGGCCGGGCCAGTTTGTTTACCTGCCGCATCCGCAGGTTCAGCCGATCGCGGCTCCCACTGGCCGCGGTTCGCCACTCCAGGCCAATGGGGGCTGCGGGAAGTGGCGGCCAGCTCGTCCCTCGGCCCACGCCGCTTCCCGCAGGGTGCTTACCCTGGCGAGCCGCATGCCAAAGGTTGCCGATCCCTGTTATAGACTAACAGAAGTATTGGAGTATAAGCTTTCGTGGATGAATACCGACTTCGTCAGACGCATGTGGTGGAAATTTCCAGAGGCAGGTATAAATATGCAGGCAAGAAAGACTGATTTTTGCCTGTATATTTATACCTGCCTCTGGAAATTTCCACCACATGCGTCTGACAAAGTGGGTATTCACACACAAAAGCTTATGCTCCAATACTTCTGTTAGTCTATGAAGTGCCACAGAACTCCGTCACATTCTACACCAGATTTCACTGAGGGGTTTTAAATTAAAGCAAAACAGCAACTTCCTTTAGTTATGGCCAATGCCATTTCTGAAAAATAGCTAATGGCTTAATCAGCAACATATACTCACTCATACATTTTCTCATTAGCCCATTACAGTCTTACATGTTTACAGGGCAAACCCTGCCTCTGACCTTTCTAATGAGAGCTCACAGATTTCCAGAACACACTCTGTCTAGAAAAATAGCGTTTCTGTCCTCCCACAAAGATCTAGCCCAACCCAGTTCAGACACAACCATCTGTCCCTGATGTCAACGCAATGTGTTTTTCAAGCTTCTCTCTCCAGTGCCAGAATTCATTACCATATTATGTGAAGTCTCTTTTCTTCCCCAAATCAGTTTTTTTCCCCAACCAACTTTGAACCAGGTCATCCCCACCACAATGGGAGGTTTATTTTTTTCCCAAGCATTAAGTGTAGGGCTTCAGGTCATTCTGCAAGTATCAACCTGACCCACTGAGCTCAGGCAGCCCAAAGCAGGCAGAAAGCTCCCCTAGTGAAGCAGCTAGAGATTCCCGTTGTGTAGAGGAATTCTTTGGTGGAATAAATCTGTTTCAGTGTCTCTACTCGATTCATATGGGAACCATGCTGGGGCAGGAGGTGGTGTGACCAGAAAGCTCTATGCTCCAGAGATTCTGGTCCAGTGGAGTGGCCCTCAGTATAACTTAGTCCAGCCCTGGAGCTATTCTTCCTTACTCCAGTATGGCAGATAGCACCAAAATGAAGGAGGTGCACAGCTGGCACAAAAGCACGTCTGTCTCTCCACTGCCCCATCAGCTCAGGACATGCACCAGCCACTATTCAGCCAGACACAAGGCTCTGGGCCTATTACCTTAGCTCTGTATCGCTATCTTTCTAACATCAATTTAATAAAGTATAGGCTTACTCTGACAAGTGTCTATAAAAACCGCACATTGTCTCTTAGTGACTCCATATCAAATGTGCTCAGTTTACCATTAAAAATACGTTTGTTTGTTTTCTTATGTGCAGCCCCACAAGCTCAGCCGGGGATCTAAGAGTCTATCTGGCTTCTTGGTTTGCACATCATCACCAATAATAAAGACTCAGCAGCTCAAATTAGCCCTCAGTTATACCTGTACAATCCAACTGTACTCAACTGATGGTCTCAATGATACCTATGCAACCCTTTTGTTCCCACTGGGTTGTGCAGGTGTCCCTTAGTAAACAATTCATATAAGAAGGGATAGAATCCATCTCCCGCTCCCTTAGCTGTGCTGTCTTTGCAGGGCCAACAAGAACAAAAAGCATTAAAAACTTATTCTATCTCTGGCTTTAAATACAGACAGGAACAGAAGGTCTGGTGAGTAAGCTGTCATTTTTGCACAGGCATTTTCAGAGTAAAACCGCACTCTAAGGCCATAATCTGCATTCAGATTGGAAGCGTTTTAAACTATGCTCACTTAAACAATACCCTTTGCAAGGACTGTGTCTGCCTGCCTCCAAGCCAGTATGTATCTCAGGTTCTCTAAGACTGGTGCCCAATAAGCAGATGAGAATTTGTTACTAAAAGCATAAATGGGATTGAAGAGAATACTACCAATATATTTTGGTCCCTTTAGCTAGTTATTCCAAATCCACTGCTAAAGCCTTGTCTACAGTGAGCTTTCCCATAAAAACTCCTATCTTTGTTATAGCACCAGAGCAGCTCCTCTGTAATAGCAATGGTGGGAGCTGGTGTAGACTGGGTACAGATGTATTTACCATCTTGTAGTCTAGACTTGCTCTGAGTACTCTAGATGACAGAGTAATAAAAACACCCCATCCTGGGTTCTAGCACTTCCACCACTGTTATAACTGGTGAAATTGTACCAATGACAGTACAATGACTGGAGAGTTCCCCCAAAATACTAGTGTACTATGTATGGAATCAGCAAAATGAGTTTGACTCACTTTCTAATGCTGGTCCTATCCATTTTCTCCCTTTTTTTCTTATCTTTCCAGTAAATACCCTCCCCATATATCCCAAGACATATAATTGGATGAATTATATCTATTAGAGATGAGCTCTAGCTGCAAAAATCAAATATAGATCCAGATTCCAAACACTCCATGCATTTCAATTGTGCTTAATAGGGATGGGAAAATTAATTTTACCAAATTGGACCCTACCATGAGTTCTAGATTTCTGTCAGAACTCTCACTCTGCAAGATGGAGCTCTGTATGGCTCTAACAAAATATGAGCTGTGGGTTGCTGCGAGTTCCTTCCCCTAATTGCCCTAGAAGCAGGACAAGAATGGTTATTTAAAAAATCTTCAGTTTGTATACTATCGGCTGCTCTTTAATTAGAAATTCATGTGTCTAGCTAGCTAGTTATCATCAGAATTTCCGAAGTGCCTACCCCTACAGAATCTACATGCTGTCTAAGTTTTCAAGTTGTTGTCTTATTTTAAACCCTCCTTCCCCAATTCTAAATTGTAGTGGGCAATGTTTCAAGAAAATGAAAATGTTTGTGGAAACCCTTTTTTTTTTAAAGGTATAGAGGTTTCACGCATGCTCAGTTTCCCCCAACCTTTGTGTAAATAATATTCAGCATCTTTTAATCTGCAAAAGTTCTTTCTTGCTTTTTTTTGCAGAATCCAGTGGTATCCTGGGAGAAAGCCTGTGACACCTGGTGAGTATCTGACATATGCACTAATTTGATGCTTGACCAAATAAAGAGATAAATATGGTAAGTGTTTTCCCCATGGTGATATCTGTATTCAATAGTCATGTAGGTAGGAAACTAAAATCCCATCTAGAGAAATCCATGCATAAGCATTAAATTGAAAGAAACAGCAGGATCCCAGGAGGGTTTAACTGATGAGCTGCTTAGGCACTTGCTCTAATCCCTGATGTACATACACATGAATAGAAATAACCAGGATGTGGCCTAGAGGGTATTGAGTTCAATGGAGTGTGGCCTCAGTGCCTTTTGACTGACTAATGGTAAAGGCAGAGATAATTTTGATATCTTTTTGTAGTTTTAATGGAAAGAATGATGCCAAAATACACTGTGCTCCATACAATTAGCAAACCAATATTTTGACTCATGTATATGTGATCATGGAGACGTACTGCTGGAATAATAGTATTTTTTACATGTATATGGGACCTTTGATCTCAAAATAGTTTACAGACTAAACACGAGGATTGCTTCATCCACCCCTCGGGTGAAATACAATAATGCCACATAATAAAGTAGTACAGAAAGTGAAACGTCCCTGATTCTTCTGACACTGCAGGAGGAAGTTACAGAGGCCAAATGTAATTACCGATTTGGAATTTGAACGGGAGTGTTAACTGGCCTCCACTTTGAAGAGTCCTAAATGATCACAACCACGATGCTGAATGTCGTTCAAAAAATGACAACTACAGCAGCAAAGTGGCTCCTAACAATACATTAGGACTCTGAGTTCAATATTACCTCAGAAGGAAGAGTATTACCTCTTAATAACCAACATAACTTCTTGAAGAATCTTACTTGCCCAAGCCTCAGGGGGCTAAGCTTGTGAAATCTAAGAAGTCTGTATATTTCATGGAAATGAGCTATAAAAGTATCCTTCACAAATACATTATAAACCATCCTTACAGGAGGAGTTGTTCAGAACACAGATGAAAGGTATTTGATGGTATTAATGCAAATAAGTTTCAGAAAATACTCTTACAGTATATTTTATTTTTTGATATCTCAACACAGCCTCCTAAGAACAATATAATCATTGTCCTTTGTTTTGCACATTAGCTAGTATCATCCTGTAAAAATGTAACCTTGAATAACTTCAGATTAGTAACAGCATCAGTTTGCTTCCAAAAGATTCTGTGTGGCATCAGGGGCTTGCCTGAATCAATATCATCCCTCAGACTGAAAGTAAAACATCTGCACAAACATTTCAGGCTCAATCAACAAATCCTGTAAGTCAGCTGGTGTTGCCTTTGGTTCAAGTTTTTGCATGACTCTAGTAAATTTATTCAACAGGGCTAGACAGTGGCTACATTTGTTGTGCCGGGTTACAGATAGGACGTTAATGCAACAAGTAAAGGCCACTCAGTTCATTAAGTTCATCTCATAGACTTGTAGTATGATGCATATTATTCAAATTTCAGGGACACTTTTTCCAAATGAAAATCAGACATATTTTTGAAGAGGTTTCCTTGTCTTTTACAAACACTCGTGTCACTGCTACCCTCTTAGATTATTAATGACCAAGATTTTTTTTTAAATCAGAGACAACAGTTTTCATAAATGTGCAGTACAAATATGCACCCATTAATTAGCAATATGCTAATTTGTACAATACAGCTCCTAAGGTTACAGGAAATGCACATGTAAAATGGCCAAATAGACCGCTAAATGGTCCTGTTCATGAAACTGCATGCATAATTGCACATGGAAATTAGGCACAGAAATACAATCATTTTTAAGTTCACAGTTCTGAATATCTGAGCCCAATCTTGCTTTTCACTATTCAGGGTTTTTACTTTTGGCATTTGACACATCATGGACAGTAAAATTAGTTTAAAGAAGAACAGGAGTACTTGTGGCACCTTAGAGACTAACAAATTTATTAGAGCATAAGCTTTCGTGGACTACAGCCCACTTCTTCGGATGCATCCGAAGAAGTGGGCTGTAGTCCACGAAAGCTTATGCTCTAATAAATTTGTTAGTCTCTAAGGTGCCACAAGTACTCCTGTTCTTCTTTTTGCGGATACAGACTAACACGGCTGCTACTCTGAAACCTAAAATTAGTTTGTCAGTTATAGACCATGGTTCATTTTCTGTTGATAAGAAGTTGGGTTTGTTGGGGGAGGAGGGCAGTTAGAGGACCCTCCCTTGAATGACACTTTTGTTTGAAAGGGCTGGGAAGCTCCAATGGAACTGCATCGCCCTTCCTCATTGGAATGAAAACAAAAGATTTAGAATGGTTTTCTGAAAACAGAATTGTGTCAAAATGTCTGTTTTTGCATCAAAAAGTGAGCGGGTGGCCTAGTGGATAGAGCTTTGGTGTGGAAGACCAGGGCCGGCTCCAGGGTTTTGGCCGCCCCAAGCAGCCAAAAAAAAAAAAAATGCGATCACGATCTGCAGCGGCAATTAGACGAATTGCCGCCTAATACCTGGACGTGCTGCCCCTCTCCGGAGCGGCTGCCCCAAGCACCTGCTTGCCAGGCTGGTGCCTGGAGCCGGCCTTGTGGAAGACCTAGGTTCAAGTTCCTGTTTGGCCTGATTCAGAAGAAGGTTCTTCATCCCAGATCACTCTGAGTCTCTAACTCTCTCTCCATTGTGACAAATACTGTGTTGAAACCAGTAAGTCTCCACGAAACCTTTCAAAATTTTCAAATCAGCATTAGCGCCATCTCTGACCCTCTCACCACCAACAGGCCTCGATGTATTTTGCTTGCATACCAAGGGACTGTCAGAAAGTTTTACAGAGTGTAAAATATGCTGTTTTGCACTGGGAAGATTTCTGTAAGGCCTGTTCTACAGTAGAAGTTATGCCACCATAGCTTTGTCAGAAGTGTGAAGAAAATTACACTCCTAACCAACAGAGCTATGCTGGCAAAAGCCCCTAGGATAGATGCAGTTATACCCACACAAAAAGCCCTTTTGCCACTGCAGCTTATTCCATTCAGGAAACTGGTCTAAGCTCTACTGGTACAGTAAAAGAACTCGTTTGTGCTACAAGCTGCATCTACACTAGGGGAATTTGCCCCTATAGCTATACCTGCAAACCTTTCTCATGTAGACGAGGCCAAAGTTACACCTTTTTCCATCCCCTTAGTTCTTTTCCTTCTACACCCTGCCCTTCTGAGCCACAGATCATAAATTACACCAATTTAAATTCCTTCAAACCCACTTACTAATGTGTATTTCACACCATTTTCCCATAAGGTCAGAATGTGGCCCACTGTATCCTAAGGAAAACTAGCAGAATCGATTGTAATATTAAGAAAAAGAGCAATCTAATTTTCCATTCAAGGGCTCCAATCTGTCATGTTAACATCTGCAGTCAAGGGTTGTGGTTATTATTTATACAGCAACATAAACAATGCTTTACAAGCAAATAATAAAAGATCAGATCCCTGCCCTTTGGGACATATAAATTGAATTAGATTGAAAATACAAGAAAAATGATTACAGATCACAGCAAAAAGCATGGGTGGGGTAAGTACAAACAGTAATCAATGGGAGGTGAATCCTGCTTTTATGGAAGGATGTTGATGAAGAAGTATGTGAATAAAGACAGACACAAGGATGGATTTAATCAGCAGGCCACAACTTTATTAACTTAATACCGGGAAAGGGTTCCATACTTCCCACCTCCCCCGTTTCTCAAATACCAGGTGTCACGGAGTGTGGGGGGGAGACAAGGCCCTGCACCCCCGGCTTCCTGCGATTTACCGTGACTCTCAGCCAGCCAGTAAAACAGAAGGTTTATTTAGACGACAGGAACACAGTCCAAGACAGGTCTTGCAGGTACAGACAACAGGACTCCCTCAGTTAGGTCCATCTTCGGGGGGCAGGGAGGCCAGAGCCCCATTGGGAGGCCAGAGCCCCATCTGGGCTCCCCTCCATTTTCCCAGCCAGCTCCAAACTGAAACTCTCTCCGGACGGCTCACTCAGTCTCCCCCCAGCGCCTCCCCCAGCCTTTGTCCAGTTTCCTGGGCAGAGGTGTTACCTGGCCTCTAACCCCTCTCCTGGGTTCTCATGTTACATGCTCAGGTATATTCCCTCAAAGAAAGTCTCCCATCCTCAATGCAGACAGTCCCAGTAAAACTTCCCTGCCACCTTCCTGGGTCAATACTCCCCACTCAGTATTCAAAGAACACATTAAGAACATTCCCACTTTGTCACACCAGGCATTTAAGTAAGTCTAGTGCGGGGTTGTAGAGATCCCATTTAACCAAACAATCCAGAACGCCAGGTATATCGTCCTCAACCTTTCACTAGAACTCAACTCAGTTCTGAATCCTCTCACCTTTACTTCTTTGAGGGGTTTGTAGAAGGGTACCAAAGGAGGACCTCTGTCTGCAAAGACTTCAGGTCTCCTCTTCTTCCATAGGCACAATGTTCATCAACAAAATCCCAGATCTCTATTACCTCTTGGAGCTGACCCTTTTGGCCTTTATCCACGGTGGACACTGGCTGCATATTGCAACCAACTAAACAGTCTTACAAATTCCTAATATAAATGTTTAAGTCCTACTCTTTGCTGACCAAATTGTGCCTCCATAAAGCTGGGATTGAAAGTGAGCTCTGCTAATTTGGCCCAATGGGAAAAATTCCTTCCTGATCCCAAGGCAATTGTTCAGACCCACAATATCTTAAAAACTCAGCTTCTTTACTACAACTGCAAGACTTAAATTAAGTCTTAAAATCATATTAATTTTCTTGACCTGTGGATGTATTCACTGATTTGAGACTCTATGTTTTCTTCAAAGAAGAATTTTACTACTGTTTCCTGTGTGATGGGACTGCCAATTATGTGTATTTTGTATGTGACTGATTAAATATTTTATGCTGCAAATGGCTATGCTATTCTGTTATACCTCTCCCAAAACCTAGTTAAAAGCAATTTTGTTAACACTGGCACATCTGCCTCGGCTAAGGGACTTGTCATACAAGATTCAGAGAGAAGAAAAGGCAAGTTTTCTCTAGCAAGGGGGTAAACCTAGCAGAATATGGCTCAAAAATATTTGAGGCTCCTGTGGCACCTTTAAGACTAACAGAAGTATTGGGAGCATAAGCTTTCGTGGGTAAGAACCTCACTTCTTCAGATGCAAGCCTTGCATCTGAAGAAGTGACGTTCTTACCCACGAAAGCTTATGCTCCCAATACTTCTATTAGTCTTAAAGGTGCCACAGGACCCTCTATTGCTTTTTACAGATTCAGACTAACACGGCTACCCCTCTTATACTCAAAAATATTTATTACTCCTCTTCAAAGAGTATTTCCCCCTCATGGCCAAATTATACCATTCTTGTCACAGTGTAATGCAGAGCTGCATAAAGCTTCTTTTTGTTTGCAACTGACTCTGTTAGGTTTACACAGCTCAGCCCTCAGAAAAAGAAAGCTGCCTGACTATGAATGCATGCAGAGATTTCAGAAATGGTCAATTCCCTTTTAGGCATCTAAATAAGGGCTAAAGTTTCAAAAGAGCTCAGTGCCCAAAATATAGCCAACATATTGAGCTCTTTTGAAAATCTAGACATGTATATTGGTGCCTGAATAAAATCTAGCCTATAATGTCAACCTATGTTTGCAAATGCTTTCAACCTGCTGTGTTTGGCTACTGCAGGGATGCTCCTTATAAAACCTCTTTGTTTTCCCACTCAGTCTATAATATGACAACACAAGATTACTCTGGAAAGTAATAAGAATTAAAAACAAGAAATTATGAGTGAACTCATGCCCCCTTGAAGTCAATGTGAGTTTTGCCATTGACTTCAGTGGGGCCATGATTTCACACGGGGCGGCTCTATGTTTTTTGCCACCCCAAGCATGCCAGTCAGGCAGCCTTCAGCGGCACACCTGTGGGCGGTCCACGGTCACGCGGATTCAGCGGCGTTTCTGCAGGTGATCTGCCGGTCCTGCGGTTTCAGCGTACCCGCCGCTGAATTGCCGCCGAAACCGTGGGACCGGCGGACCTCCCGCAGGCATGCCGCCAAAGGCTGCCTGACTGCCGCCCTCACAGCAACCGGCACGCCACCCTCCGCGGCTTGCCGCCCCAGGCACGCACTTGCTGTGCTGGTGCCTGGAGCCGCCCCTGATTTCACTCCATAGCTCTTGCTTCAACTGCTCTGGTCCAAGTGCCTGAACCAAAGCCCATTAAAGTCAGTGGAAAGACTCCTGTGAACTTCACTTTAGATCAGGCCCTAAATGAGGAATGTTGTATCATGTACTTTGGAATACATTTATTTATTTGTTTATTTTTTTTTCATTTTCATAGATATATTCAAAGAGTGACACAGCTACTCAATCAAGCTGTTTTTTTTTTGTGAGATCCCTACAGGAGGGGAGGAAAGGAATAGCTGTTGTTTGAAAATACTCTTAGCACTGCATTTTAACAAAATTTGAGAAAATCATTAGCTCTTGCAGATCCTGAACTCGCTGAGCTGTGGATGTAGCGACTTTCCTGACAGTGAACTACCTCACACCCATAGAACTGAAATAAAACCCTTTTCCATTACATAATTTAAAAATTGCTTAACAGAGGAGTGGATTGCATATTAACAGGTCGTTTCCTCCCTCAGATTAGCCAGAATTATGGAAAATTTGATCAGTCTAGTCTTGCCCATTTCAGATTCTTTCTAAGAAGATCATTTTTGCAGAGACCAAGTTGTGACCATTTAAATAAGTGAGTTCAATGTTCTCAGTCTGGTTCCTAAAAGACAGCTGTCAATGTCACAAAACCACCAACTCAGGCCTTGGCTACACTGGTGCTGTACAGCACTGCAACTTGCTGCGCTCAGGGGTGTGAAAATGCCCCCCCCCCAGGCGCAGCGAGTACAGCGCTGTAAAGCGCCAGTGTAATCAGAGCCTGCAGCGCTGCACGCTCGCTTGCAGCACTGCAAGCTATTCCCCTCGGAGAGGTGGAGCTGGCGATGTGACTACACTCGTGCTTCACAGCGCTGCCGCGGCAGCGCTGGGAAGTCCTGAGTGTAGCCAAGGCCTCAGTGGGCACTGATTGTCCTTTTTGTTATCTGTCTCCCCAGAAGGACCAAGTATCAAATGTGGCACAGAGACTGAATTTCCCCACCATTTAGACCTGGAGCAGGATGTGTTTTGAGTGGAACTGGTTGAAAAACAACAACAAATCACACCGAATTATCCACTTTTGCCTCCTCCCCTTTTTGGGAACCCTTTGACCAGCTCTAACTCTGAGGCATCTTGGCAGGGCATGTCTCTGGCATACTCTGATTCTGTGGCTAGATCACTTCATTCACCAGGGTAACCCATCTAGTGTCTTTCCCCATGCAATAAATTCACTAAAGGTAGGGGTGAATGTGGTGTTTTGCTTTACTGTTTTAAAGAATTAATAGTAAAGCCCAGGGGCTAGGTTTTGTGTCTTTGCTTAATGCTGCCTTTGTTGTGTTGTTGCTGTTTTATCTCTGCAGTAATCACTGGTTTCCCGCCCCCTTCTATTTTCTTCACTGGTCTGATTATGAGACACACGAACAAATATTCTTTATACACTGATCTCCAGTGAGATCTCATAGGCAACCCCCTTGTCTCCAGCTATTTCTGTCTGGTTATCCCATGTACACTGCAGCCATCCCCAGACTCTTCCATTTCACAGTGAGCTAGAAAGAGGCACAGGGGGAATAGATATTGACATATGAAATGCAACCAGAGATAGAGAGGTAAAAAAGGAATCGAGCCTCTATAGTTTAGCGTCTGCCCTTCACGCAAAGCCTCTGGATTGCACATGACTCCCTCACTCACAGCTGCAGTTCCAGCCTTTGTGGCTCTTGCCCTGTGAGAGGGAGAGAGAGGAGAGATGAGTGCACACACATACACACACGCTGTGAACTGCTTCACCTCTGCTCACGATCTCCAGTGCCAGGCCCTGGCTTGAACTGCTGCCTCAGAGGTCAGGTAGCACAGTGTATTATCACAAACTGCTTCACATCAGATTTTACTATAGCAGCAGTATCAGAAATGGCTTCTTATCAGGGAATTTTCTACTGGTAGAAAAAAACTGACACTGCAGGTGTACCATTTTTAACTGCATTTGCTTGTTCATAGGCATTTGGGTAGCAAATTATGAAGGAGGAGGGTCTCTGTCAGAATTTGTTACTCACCTTTATTCATTGCTTTTTTAATTTTAAATGTTTTAAATCTGAATTTTAAATGTGGACATAAATAAAATATATTTGACAACATATAAACACATTTTAATATAGTGATTCAACGTTAAGTTTTGTTTGGTTGGTTGCATGTATATTAAACTATATATATGTTATAATTGTTATTAATGTGTATAATGTCAATATCTTAATAAAATATGTATCAACAAAATAACTATTAAACTATAAGACTGAGTTAGTCACATAAGTATTACATATAAATTCCTATACATAGAATTAATCTGAATATTTCAGGCAGATATACTCTTTCATTATTAAATGACTTTGAAAAGTAATCTGTCAATTTAAAAAATGATGACAGAGAAATAATTCAAATTATGATTGGAATAAACTCTTACATTATTATATTTTTAAACTTTTTGCTAGAATTAATGCATATGCTTTTATTTTTCTCTATACATATGATCTGTAACCAAATTATGACTATTAGCTGCATTTCAAATGTTAGTATTAATGACTAATTATCATTATTAATACAAGTCTGATCCTTATCCCAATTTTTCCATGGTGTCCAGATGTATATGTTACTTTCTGATACTGGATCATGACCTTTATTCTAATGCTCTGAAAAGTTATTTTCTGTTTTCTAACCTGCCCTCTCCTGTATGGTATGCATAGATCTCATTTTTTCTCTCTCTTTCTCTCTCTCTCTCGACATCATCATCATTTGTCATTTGGACAATTGATATAGTTGCAATAGGTACAGCAGCTCTCCAAGCAAACAACAAAATAAATATGATGTAATCTGGTTTTTTTAATGAGAAAAGTTATGGAAATAGAAATCCAACTTATTGATAAGATGTGATATTTATTTCAAAAATGAAATGTCATAGAATTCTTTTCATTTTGTGCAGCATATTGAAAATCATAAATGATACATCTCTCTAGTAGTCTTAAACTCTTCCTTTCATGCTGGTAATTATCATTACTGTAGCCCATTATTTCTGAATGCTTTTTCAAACACTGCAGGGAAGATAAATAGATAAACTGCCATGAGGCCATATGCAGGTATGTCACACCTCCCTCAGCTCTCTAGGACACCAAAACACCAAAGACAGCTATGGTAACCATGAACATGTTTAGGCTGGTGTATGTGTAAAATATTTCGCTGAATCAAGTCTCCTTAGGCAGCTCGGGACATCATTCCAGATAGAGAAGATCTGCCTTACCTGGGCAGTAGGCTATACTGTGCCTTTAACAGCACAGCCGCGGGGGAGAGAGTGCATCCATCCAGGAACACAAACGCCTCTGCCACCCCTACTCAACCAAAGCAATTCGGTAACTGATCTCCTGCCCATCCCAGGTTTCTCCCGCTCCTCCTTTCCTCTCTTATCCCCAGCTCCTGCCCTGCTAGGGTGACCAGATGTCCCGATTTTATAGGGACAGTCCCGATTTTTGTGTCTTTTTCTTATATAGACTCCTATTACCCCCCCCCCCCCCCCATCCCCTGTCCCCATTTTTCACACTTGCTGTCTGGTCACCCTACCCCTGACATTGTCTATCTTTCGGACTTTCTCCTTCCCCTTGGCTTCCTTCGCCAGTTTTACCATCCTCCGGAGGTTTGGGGGCCACCCTGCACAAATTCTACCCACCCTCCTCTCCGATTTGTCCCCTCTGCCCCCCCCCCCTTCTAGCACCAAGCGGATTCTGATTTCAAGGAAGGGCAGACTCAGGGCAGCGCCTTCAGCAGATGCTGCTGCGCGCTCAGCACCAGCGCAGGGCGAGAGCGGCACTGTCTGCTAATACACTCCCTCACCCGCAGTCAGCTGACCCCCGTAATGAACCGCCTGCCCCGCCGCGGGGTCCCGGGGCCACGCCACCGGAGTCCCGACCCGCCCCACGCAGCTCTCCTATTGGTCCCAAGTTAAAGTCCAACAGACATCCCCAAGTGCTATATATACACACATCTCCGCCGAGCTATGGGAAACCACAGAGCGGGAGAGAGGCCAGCAGCATCTCTGGGAGAGTAGCTTGCAGCCAGATCCCATCTGCCACCTGAGAGCCAGGGACCCTCTGACATCCAGAGTCAGAGCCTCTCTTCACCTGAGAGCCAGGGACCCTTTGCCACCTGCAGCCAGAGCCCCTCTGCCACCTGAGAGCCAGGGACCCTCTGACATCCAGAGTCAGAGCCCCTCTGCACCTGAGAGCCAGGGACCCTCTGCCACCTGCAGCCAGAGCCCCTCTGCCACCTGCAGCCAGCACCCTCCTCCACCCAGAGCCCCTCTGCACCTGAGAGCCAGGGCTCCTCTGCCACCTGCAGCCAGGACCCCTTTGCCACCTGCAGCCCCGCAAGGCCACCTGCCTCTCCCGGCCAGGTCCCCCCCGACCAGCCCCTTTGCACCCACACCCGTAGTGATGAGCTCCCCCTTGAAGAGAGCCCCGCTGCTCAGGTCCTTCCTGACGCTGAGAGATGCCAGCACGCAGCAGCAGCATCAGCAACCCCGGCTGCCCACATCCTCCGCCTGCGCCTTCCACCCTAAGGCGGAGGAGGTGGCGCCGAGCGAGCCGCCTCCTCACTGCCGGGGGCACCCCCTCTCCGCCCTGCCCGGCCCCACCAACTGGCCCCTCCTGGGCAGTCTGCCGGACGTCCTCTGGAAAGGGGGGCTCAAGAAGCAGCACGAGACGCTGGTAAAAATAACCATCAGCTGGGGCTGGAGGGGAGAGGCTGCGGAGGGAGGCGCCGAGAGGGCTCCTGGGGTGGGCGGTGGTGGCTAACCCGCGCGCAGGGGATCTGCCTTGCTCCAGATGTACTTCGCCTGGGGCCACGCATATAGGAGAGGGGAGGGAGGGCATCGCAGCTGGGCTGTTCCGGGCGCTCACCTGGGACTCTCCTGCTGCTGTCTCCTTGTCCTAGGCTGATTACCACCGAGCATTTGGGAAGATTTTCCGCATGAAGCTGGGCGCCTTTGACTCAGTTCACATCGGAGCCCCCTGCTTGTTAGAAGCTCTGTACCGGAAAGAGAGCGCTTACCCCCAGAGGCTGGAGATCAAGCCCTGGAAAGCCTACCGGGACTACAGAGACGAGGGCTACGGGCTGCTGATCCTGTAAGTGGAGATGGGGATCTGAGCATCTCGGGGTGGGCAGGGAAGAGCACCTGAGCAGTGAAATCCGTGAGCGGGATGTGAGAAATAACTGGCTGCACTGGCTGCGCCCTTAACCTCCCTGCAAAGATGAAGACCGGTCCAGCGCGGGACTCGGCGAAATCAAGGATGCAAAGAGGAGAACGGGCGCAACAGCCGCACAGCTGATAACGCTGCTGGGCATGCTGTGTAAATACAGCGAGGTGCCAGCAATGATGGCAAAGCCCCATTTCAGAGGCTGGAAAATCGATCTTGTTTGCAACGGCTCTGCCTTGCTCAAGGCAGGTGCCTATCCCGGCAAAAGGCGATTTCCAACTTGCTTACACTGCAGTGATGCTATAAACCTCCCACTGTCCTTAAACGTGTAATATTTAGTTCCCATTCAGACCAGCTGTGCTTTAGCTTCTCTTTGCATCCTTACCCGCTGGAAGCTATTTCCTCTGAAGTGATGGCATGATCATTAACCAGACATAACTGTACTTATTATACTTTGGATCTGTTTCTTATTCTTTTCTCCGCTACTTTTTACTGTGATGAGGTTGTATTGATACCTTAATGCTGTTAGCAAATATGCTCCCAATTTGCAATCGTTTCATTAAGCTTGGACATTGTAGTTGCTTCGTTTTTAACTTTGCTCTTTTTTTTTTTTTTTTTTTTTTTTTTTTTTGCCGTTATTGCCTCTAGAGAAGGAAAGGACTGGCAGAGAGTAAGAAGTGCCTTTCAAAAGAAGTTAATGAAGCCCACAGAAATCGTGAAACTGGATACCACAGTCAATGAGGTACTTCATGCTGAAGGATGTGTGAACTGTCTTTTCCTCTTCCGTTTAATCATTTTGTATGCAACTAACTCTTACAAGAACATTAGGTGGTACACTTTTTACTATCACGCGGGATAAAACTGTACACAAAGACTACACAAGAGTCTGATCCCAAAGCAGTACAAACTGAGAAGCTGATGGCTAAGGCCCTGGTCAACCTCTAGATACCATAAGAAGCATTGAGAATTACTGTGGTGCTTTGTAGTATTCTTCCCTTAAATATGTTGCTGTAACTATTCTGTACTTTAGTCATCTATTCTGATACAAATCCACCAGAATTTACAATTGTAACTCCCCTTATAGAATAATCTTTTAAAAATATTTATCCACTGCTTTGAGATTCTCTCTGTTGAACAAAAAAAGAACAGGAGTACTTGTGGCACCTTAGAGACTAACAAATTTATTAGAGCATAAGCTTTCGTGGACTACAGCCCATTTCTTCGGATGCATCCAAAGAAGTGGGCTGTAGTCCACGAAAGCTTATGCTCTAATAAATTTGTTAGTCTCTAAGATGCCACAAGTACTCCTGTTCTTTTTGCGGATACAGACTAACACGGCTGCTACTCTGAAACCTGTCTCTGTTGAACTTGAAGAGTACTAGATAAGCAGTTCAAACACTCTGCTTAGGATCGAGAAGCTAAACTTGGCTCCAAAAATTTTTTCCCATCATTTAGGTCCTGGTGGATTTCATGCATAGAATAGATGATCTTTGTAACCACAATGGTGAAATTGAAGACATATATTCAGAATTCAACAAATGGTCCTTTGAAAGTAAGTTTTCTTCTTTATAATTGAAAATTACATTCATATTAACACCGTTATGACATTTTAATTTGGACTAAATGTTAGCGACTATAGTATAGGCAACAATCCTGTGCTAGTCCCACAGGGTTGGATTAGATGTGGCTAAAAGGTCTCCTCCATCCCTAACTTCTGATTTTATGATGTTTGCTAACAATGGCAAAAAAATAGATTTTGATAATAAAGCTCTGATGCAAAAAAAAAAAAAAAGACATGCATCTTTAATAAGACATTCAAAATCCCCTTAAATGTGCATTAGGGAATCCAAATAACTCATTTGGCAAATAAGGTGACTGTGATGTACACAGTAAGAGATGCCACTTAAAGGAAGGGATCAGTGGCAAGCCTTCCCTGGAAAGAGCTCCACTTCCCATGGCTGTCATGATTAGATTTCCCTGCTGCGATATTGGAGTCCCACTGAGTTTGAGCCAGCCGGTACAGAGGGAATCTTGAACTACCCTGAAGTATCTAGGCTTTTGTTTGTGCATAAGAATGTATCTTAGAACTAAGAATATTTTTCAGAAGGTTAATTGAGTAAGTGGTGGATACTAGTCTAGATGCTCTTGTGTAACTACACATATATATTAAATCACAGGTATCTGCTTGGTGTTGTATGGGAAGAGGTTTGGACTCCTGCAGCAGGATGTGGGAGAAGAAGGCCTGAACTTCATCAAGGCTGTAAAAACGGTATGGAGAAGGCTTAGGCCCAGATCCTCAAGGGCAATGAGGCACCTAACTCCTGTTGAAATCAATGGGAATTAGGTGTCTAAATAGCTTTGAGGAGCTGGACCTTAGTCCTTAAGCACAGTGCTCATCATCTACTCTACATACAAACACAGTTCCTGAGACAGAGTAGTAATTTTTTTTTTAAATCAGTGTACTGAATTAGTGAGTTTTATTTTGTTGCTTCACTCCCCAATTTCCAGGGCACATAATAAAACAGACATGAATTCCAGGGACATTTTTTCAAACATTGCCTATACATTTACAACTTTGCACTTGCAAAGCCACATATTTACATGTCCAACGCAGGTAACTGGACATCTAACTGCCAAATTTGCCTTCTGACTAAACTGTACCAAAAAAGGGTATAAAATAATAAACCAACCCTAGAAACATGTTTGGGCTACTGATTAAATCTTTTCTCTATAGAATAGGCACATACGATGCAACATCATTACCTTAGTTGGGGTGTCATGCCTATGTGACATTGTTAAAATTGCTTATTTGCATGTGCAGATGTAGGGGATTTTGTGCATAACAGATGCATGCTTACTCACTTTTTACAGCACACTTGCTGTGGTCCTAGTTCAAACATGAATCCTTTCTGTCCAAGATAGACACCCTATCAGAACCACAATTCTGAGCTACAGTGAGAATTTTATTTCTTTTTGTTAATCCACCTTTTTTCACAAAGCATAACTGATTGGTGATAACTCAGAGTGAACAAAGGTGTGTTTTTCCTTCTTCGTTACAGATGATGAGTACTTTTGGGATGATGATGGTGACCCCAGTTGAACTTCATAAAAGTCTGAACACAAAAGTCTGGAAAGCTCATACCAACGCATGGGACAATATCTTTAAAACAGGTAATGTTTAAATATAAATCCCACGTTTATGAACTACTGGGAATTCCTACTAGGAATTCACTCACTTATAATTGTGAGAAGATCAGCAATCAGCAGCTTTGAAGTGTAACAAAGTGCAACATAAGGCACTTTTGCTTCTTACTCCAAACCACTAACTCAGAATGTGAGAACACTGTTTACACTGCTCCCACCAAGTTTACTTGACTCGGACTTAGTTATGACTAACACTTTGCTTTGTCTGTAAACAAATGATGCATAGGGAAAACCCATCAGTTTGGGAAAGGCCCAACAGTCCGGGAACAGCTTAACTGGTGGTTCCACGTTAGTCTCTAAAGAAAGGTAAACAGACTGAAAGCAGGATATTGCATAAAACTCAGCACATTTGAGAGAGGTAGGTAGCAGAGTGCACCATGTTTTTAAGGCTGTTCTTGAGAGACAAGGAGTTTGCATGCTACAGAGAGATGTATGTTAAGAGTTAAAGAATTATGATGAAGCTGAAATTCAATAACCTTATAAATGCAGGTCCTGAGACGCCCAAAGTGACAGAGCACTGTATGATTCTTTTGAACAGCTGTTCCTGTTGATTTTGGTTCTACTGGCCTTTGAAATTAACAAAATATATTGTATCCTCAGATATTAAGATGGGGTTTTCCCCCTTTCAGACAGCCTGTGAACATTTAAGTTAAAAATTAAGCAAGGTTGTGTAGCTCAGATTATTGTAACACTGACCGGAATATTTATTCCCACAATTATACAGTGATTCATATTTAAGGTTCATACCTGTTGTATGATAGAGGAAAATATACACCACTTCACCATGCCCAGTTTGGTGCATGCTCATTTCATTGCTTTTTAATCTGTGTGTTGTGTTGAATAGTGTCTTTCTTATAACTAGTCCCAATGAGGCTACTCATGGAGCAAAGTACTGCTCACTGTGAATAAGGATGGCAAAATCTGGCACACTATGTTCAAAGAAAAATGACTTTATCAATTTGGGATCTGGTATTTACCTTCACAGGATAAACACATTGCAAAAATTAAAAACAAAAATAAAAAAACACCTAGGATATTTCTATGCTATAATGCCCAACTCTCCTTGACTTCCAAATCTCATTGTCCCCTTTGAATATCCAAGCCAATGAACTTTATCCTTAAATTAGCTACAACCCATGTATTCATAGTTGAATGTGTAGCTTACATCAAAGGTCATTGACTTCTTTCATAGTTCTACAAGGCAGAATGCCGTCTAATATTCAGTAGTTTCTTCTGGCCATCCCTGATTTTTATAACGGGGGGGATGTGGTTGTTTCAGTGCAGGAAGGGATACTCACATGAAAAGGGCAAAATTATTTTGGTGGGGTGGCTCAATAAACATTGTCTCCTCTCTCATGATCACTGGTGTAAATATATTTTTCCTTTGAGTTTTGATGAATTTTTAGTAACTTTCTGATCACTTCCTCCCCGTCTATCCCCAGCCAAGTGTTCAATTGACAGAAGACTGGAGAAATATTCTGCCAATCCCAGTGAAGATTTCCTGTGCGACATTTACTTTGGGAGTCAACTCTCCAAG
Source organism: Chrysemys picta bellii (assembly GCF_011386835.1). Classification (NCBI taxonomy): domain Eukaryota; kingdom Metazoa; phylum Chordata; order Testudines; family Emydidae; genus Chrysemys; species Chrysemys picta. Next base: position 41,786,693 of record NC_088803.1, on the reverse strand, counting down.
AAGGAACTGTATGCTGCTATCACAGAGTTCCAGATTGCAGGAGTTGAAACGGTAAAACTGGTTTGTTTTCAGCAGGTTTTGTTGTAATTCTGGCATTGCTGATAGCTATCACATACCAGACTGAGGACCGTTCTCTACGTTCAGTGCACATCAAGATTACACACATGGAGCTGTGAATGTTTGTTGTTGGTCTCATTTTTAATATGCTCATCCTCAAAGTCACTGAAGTATCATAGCAGTTACCTAATTTTCCAGCTCTATCAAACCTTTCTGCCAGTAAGGGCAGCATATCAAATATCTAACAGTCTAATATCTAATATAGTCTAATCTCTGCATAGTCACTTAAACTGAGTTGCAAGGATGCATGTGCAATTTTACCTAAAAGAACTACATGGTGATATTTTTACATTCTCCTTTCCCCAGTTCTTGTTCACTATCCTTTCCCCAGTTCCTTAGAGAACAATGGGCAGAAGGATCACATTATTTTAGGCTTAGGCAAGACTGAAGAGTTTTCCAGTGTAAGGCAGAAGGCTGGCCATACTATGCACATAATATGGATAGTCATATTGCTTGATGTTCTGTGTCTTAGTCATCAGTGCTTTCTTTTCTGGTCATGTTTCAGACTGCCAATAGTCTACTGTGGGCTCTGTATAACATTTCACGCAATCCCCACGTTCAACAGAAGCTTTTCCAGGAAATACAGAGCGCAGTGTCTGCTAATGAGAGTCCAAATGCTGAGGACCTGAAGAAAATGCCTTACCTAAAAGCATGTCTGAAAGAATCTATGAGGTAGAACTCTTTAGATAACTTCTAAGTAAAGCAAAATGGGTTCTGTTTGATCACAATGGTCATCTAATATGCCATAAAGGGGAAAGGTATTCTAGTGGGTATAATAACTTCAAAATGACCACCTAGGTGTTCAGAGTAAAATATTGCCCATATCTATGAGGAGACAAAATCATGGTAGATTAATTCAATTTATGTATTTTACTATAGGATAACACCATCTGTGCCATTTACCACTCGCACTCTTGACAAAGAAACAACGCTTGGGGACTATGTGCTACCTGAAGGGGTGAGTAGAATTTGTTACTGTAGGTAGCTTAAAGTAAGTATTTTACAATAGAATTATCAATACAGGGTAACCACTCCAGTTTGAAAATGACTCGGTCATTTGCTGGTTACAGACTAGTTCCCATCGTTTAAGGTAGTGAGAAGCTTTTATGAAGCATTCAGACAGCATAGTCATGAGCTAAGACCTAAAGAGATGATGGAACTGAATGTTGACAATGATAAAATATTAAGATTTCCCAGAAATTGAAAACCACTGAAATGTAGGATAAAATTAGATTAATGAAATTAATGCGTGAAATTATAAAGGGAATAATCTGACATTCATTTTTCACTCTTCTCAGTCTGCCCCTCCCCCCCCATTCTGCTATTCCTTATTTTTCATCTTAGATTCGGTACTTCTCAATAGGCTACAAAGCTAGCGTGGAAGAAGTACAGTAATTCTCTATCTAATCTCCGCTCTCAAAATCTGTCCTGTTGCAACTCCACTGGCATCAATGGAGTTGCACCTGCTTACATTGGAACTAAAGTTTGCTCATATTTCCAAAGAATTTTAGGGTTGATTCCAAGACATTCTTCATATTTTCTGTTATTTCATATCTGTTGGGTGGCAGTGTCTGTCTGCTCTTTGAAGATTGTTTCATACACCCAGAAAAGTACTACGGTACTTTTTTGAGAAAATAACTTTTGCTTCACTTTTTTATCAGCTTTTTCCATTAATACAAAATGACTCACTCGGTTATTCCAAACGTTCTTAACTGACCTTTTCCCTTTGCTTTTGTTTCCAGACAGTGTTGATGTTAAACAGTCATGCCTTGGGATCCAATGAAGAGTACTTTAGTGACTGGACTACATTTAAACCGGAGCGCTGGCTTCAGAAGAATATAATAAATCCTTTTGCTCATATTCCTTTTGGCATTGGGAGGAGGATGTGCATTGGGCGTCGCTTAGCTGAACTACAACTTCATTTAGCTCTTTGCTGGGTAAATATTACATTACAACATTCTTTAAACAGCAAGTAACTGGTCTGATTATATGATTAAAAGATTAAGCTAGTGAGCCAAAGTCATACTTGGCATCCTGTAACTCATATTTTTGTCTTTACAGCTTGTTCGCAAATATCAGATTATAGCAACTGATAGTAAGCCAGTAGAAACTCTGCATTCAGGAATACTAATCCCCAGCCGAGAACTTCCAATTGCCTTTAGAAGACGATGAGGTAAAGTGGATAAGTGCCTTTGGAACATAGTAGACTCCATTCTGCTCTATGTAGTAGTATGCCACTTCTAAATTCAGTGGGGCTGTTCAGGCAGAGCGGATTTTGGCCTGCACAATCTAACATCATTGCATGAAGATTCATATTTCTTGGAGGTCATTATGCTTCGTTGCCTTTAAATAACTCTTGTAAACTGCAAAAGAAGCTAGGAATTGCATAACAGATTGATATAGCTTTCCAGCCTTTGATTGTATTAAGTACAGTGGGCCACAACAGTCTGCTTCTGTCCTCCAGACATAGCGAAAGCCCACCCGTTTCCCCCCCCCCAATTATAACATTCATTAGCTGGAATCCAATAGATGTTTTTCTTCTGCATTTCAAGAAGGCATTATCTTGAAAATATCATTAAATTTTTCCAATGTACTAAATCAGAGTGTTGGTCCATCTAGTTTCACCAATGGCAAACAATTGATCCTGACGATAAAGGCAAAACACACCAAGACAAGCAATAGAGTTGCTTGATCTTCACTTGCATAGCACTTAAATTATTAATAAAGGTGGGCCAGTCCAGGAGGCTGGATTCAAATTACATCTTGGAATTCAGATTCAAGGTCAAATAAGGCTATGCTTTGATTTTGATGATGCCAAAGTATCATGAATTTATGTGAGACTTCAGCTCCAAATAGCCAAGATACTATAAAATCAGTTGTACACAGGCCTGATTTAGCTTGTACTAAAGCCAAATGTAAATTGGAAAATTTGGTTTCTTGTAGATTTAGATCTGAGCCAGAACCAAGCCCTCAAAATAGGGTTTAAGTGGAACTTAAATGGCTAATAGGCGGTTTACTAGTCTATTGGACAAGAGAAAAATTCACCCTATGTGAATTAAGTAGGGATATTAACCATACTCTAAGCTCTGCTTAACATATACTTAGATTGTACAGAACTGTTCATTACATGAATGGACTCTCTGTTTATCCAGATTGTCTTCTGTGGACTAAAGAGCATGCTATTGCTGCCTTTTCTGGTGACAGCACATGTGAATCTGGAATGCCATAGCCAATAAGGTGCTAACCACTGGAGAAATCGCCATGGACATGCCTTCAGCAATGCACTGATGAGAAGGACAGAAATACAGAGTCAACAAACACTCATGTAGTCCTTACACTGTATGAAAATGTGTCAGTTAGCAGGTTTTTCTAAATGCATTGCACAATCCTAAAATGAAAGAACAAAAATATTGTGCATCTTTGCATCTGTGGGCCCAAATACAAGAAAAGTTGAGGGAAATTCATTGTTTGAGAGTTTTATAGTGGGCTGTGGAACTCAATATTGGGCGCCAGTCAGTACTGAGTGAAGCGTGTTACCAGCTGGAAGTTGTTAAGTGTTTGAGAAAGGAATTAGGCTCAATCCTATGTGTGTCACAAAGGGTACCTGGGAATAATCAGGCATGAGTGAGATGGTCCTGCTAGGTTGAGGGTGAGGTGGGATAGTGTGAAGAAATCTTGCCTTAGTCTTTCCCAGGCTGTTCCAGTTTTGTGGATTCAGTTGAGGATTTCCATCTGCAGGGCTGTCAATTTGTGACCTTTTAACAAAAGAACTAATAAAGAAAATAATAGAAGTACATTTCCCCCTTAAAAGAGTTTTCTCTTATAAAGCATAGAATAAGATCAAAGCCATTTAGATGGACTTGTCCATGTATTTGAACCCTGCTTCTCTGTGACACCTACACAAGGGGTTCTCAAACTTCATTGCACTGCGGCCCCCTTCTGACAACAAAAATTACTATATGACCCCAGGAGTGGGGACCGGTGGGGAGCCTGTAACCTGATCTCCGTCACCCAGGACTGAAGCCAAAGCCTGAGCCCCGCCACCCGGGGCTAAAGCCCTTGGGCTTCGGCTTTGGCCCAGGTGGTTGGACTCGGGCTTTTGCTTCAGCCCCGGGCACCAGCAAGTCTAACATCAATCCTGGCGATCCCATTCAAACGGGGTCCCGAGCCACTTTGGGGTCCCAACCCACAGTTTGAGAACCTCTGCTTGACAATGGCTAGGCAGCTAATGTGCTATGACTGCTGCTTATTGCACTAATCATAATCTTTCACTGTTTCTTATGTTTCTGTTCCCTCACCCGCCGCCATCCCTCCCAATTTGTCTCATTACATCCTTAGATTGTAAGCTCTCTGAGCCTGTGACTGTCTTTTTGTTATATGTGTAAACAGTACAAAGCACAAAGGGGCCACTTAACTAGGCCTTGAGGAGTTACTGCAATACAAATTAAAATCTTAACAAGGGCAGCATTTTGTCAAATGAGCAATATAGAATACATGTATTTTTCAGATCTTAAAGCACCACAAACAATAAGGATCCTAAATATTTCAAGGGGGGTTGTTTATTGTGGGGATCACAGTTTGTAAAACTACACACGGATTTCAATATCTGTATCAATGGGTCTGAAGTGGTAATTGCCTTGCATGTGATGCAGCACATAGTAACTAGCATATTTCCCCTTATGTCGTTAAGGTGTACCTTATTTCTAATACAGAGTTTGTATATTATGTAAATTGCTTTTTTTTTTTTTTTTTTAAAAGGAAGCCTATTTTTTAATTTGTATACTTTGAAAAGATGTAAAGTCTTAAAGTCTGTTTGCCTCCTAGAAAGGCTTGTTTCCCTTTCTTTAGGAACTGGTTATGTTCATATTTCAAAGAACTGTATTATAGTGTATAAAGAAACTTGTGAACATCCTGCTCTTCCCATGCAATTTTGTAATAAAAGTGTTTTTTTCCCCAGAAATAAAAACAGTCTTCCATTCTTATTAAACACTTTTATTAATATAATAAATATGGCGATTCTTTCATTGTAATTTATATAAACAGTTTCTCTAGCTTACTGAATAATTATTTTCCCCAACTCCAGAAATCACATTATCAGTGGTGGGGCCCTATTTATCCCCATAAAACGTGACAAAATCTGATTCCACTGTATCACACACAGAGCTCTGGTAGAGCTCCCTCTGGCTTCACACTCAGCAGGCTGTTGTGTTTGAGGCCCACCTCACTCGGCATTCTGTGCTTTAAGCTTTCTGAGTCTGAAAAGTCCAAGGTCTGCCCCTGTCAGGAGTATCTAGGCACACTCCTGGGGTGCGGATCCTCTGTCCACCATCCCCTTCTGAGAGCTGAGACACACACATGCCCTGGTCCAACTGCCAAAGCCTTGAGACTAGTTCTGCCCCCTCACACTTCCCTTTAGCTTAAGCATACCATCCCCCAGAACACCAACTGTGTGGTCGCTCTGGGTTAACAGTTCACCTCTTCAGGGGTATGTGATAGCAAAGCAAACAGACTCATGACCTTTGCATAGGATTCTAAAACAAATTACTTTTTACTTAGATAGCACAAGACAGATAAAATAATAAACACACCAGTATGCATTATCCTGCCTGTTTCTTCACCACTCTGGAGAGTTCTTTGGGCTTAGGACAGAGACCTCTGAGGTGGCCAGGATCCTTCTCCTGCAGTGCATAACTTCTCTTCAGAATCATAGAGTCTCTCTCTCTCCTCCTCCCTGGTCCCTCAGTTAAATCTGACCCCCTTGATACGAACACATATTCATCTTTTCCTCTCTCCAGCCCAAAGCTTTCTGAGAATCTCAAGTTCATGTCCCACCATTGACACCTGGATCATTTATTCTTCTCCTGGGGAATTTCCACTCATCACTTCCCCCTCATTGCAGAGAAGTTGGAGGAACTAGTCTAGCTTCAGCCAACTCATTTTCCCAAGATGTTTCCGTCTACATAAATGACTCTTGTCTTTGGTCTGGCAGAAACATGCCAAAGCCCAGACAGCTCCCACACACTGAGGCATTCAATGGTATAACAATTTTGTATCAGCTCAAAATCATAAGTTGTACATAAACTGATTCCCCAGATCATTACAAAGTGCATGTAGAATATCAAATGCAGATAAGCTGGCATATAACCCCCAATCAATTAATTTTCTGTCTCTTCCCAAGTTATTAAAAATGACGGAATGTATACCTTTCATGGGCAACATTAAACCCCTGACAAAACAGAAATGATGAGGCATATGCCCTTAAAAGCCTTGCAATAAGTTGCTGCTCTTGATGTTCCCACTAACAAAGAATGCTTGTCTCTAGAGCTGTAAGTTTCACTCATTCAGTGGTATTTTTATCATACAAATTCACAGCATTCCCTCTGGGCTTGATCCTGACAATCTACGTCATCCACTGACTAAAATTCCAGCTTTGGAAGTTCAAAAATTTAATGATACCTCTAAACTTTGATCTTAGAGTGGCTACATTCTAAAGTGTTCCTGTTAGTGGAATTGTGTAAATTACATAATTTGCTGGGCCAGCTCAGTTGCTGTAAATTGGTGTAACTCCACTCAAGTCATGGACTTCAAGAGTAATGGGAACCTCTATCACTCCTATTACATTACCTCCTCCAATAGTAATAAATCATAGCACCAGAGTATACCCTTGAATTACAATGCATGAACAATTAAACAGTATTGCCCTGAAAGTACTGGACCTACCTCTACTAGCTGTAGAGATATATTATAAGCTTGAATAACAATTTCCAAAGATCTTGGGAAATAAATGTAGCAATCCATCCTTCAGTCTTTTAACCTTCACTCCATTCACAGAACTTGTACTAGCCTACAGCTTAGGCCTTTGCATGCTTTGGAACTTGTAAAGTTACCCTCTGCAATCTCTTTCACTATTTGCATTCTTATCAGGCCTCAGTGCATACCAAGTCGGTCATCTGACTCTCACATCTACAGCAGATATTTCAGTCTGAACACTATGTGGTTCTCCCCAATACACACACTAGTGTGACCTCCCTCACTAGATTGGACCTGTTCATTCTCTCTCCAAAATTAGCTAACGTCATTCTAAAGCCCTACAGGAAGGCATGGAATAGTTTTGAGTTCTTGCAAGAGCAGAAGATATAATCCTACGTAAAACGACCTGTCCATCCTACTGATATAGACAGCCTGAGGGTTACTTGCAGAACAAGCAGCACATTTGCCAAAATTGCTCCATGTTTGCTGAGTCAAGGATGTTGCTGGGTGAATGAACTAAGGAATTAAAACCCCACCCGTTCTGTTTCAAAATCTCTCTTTTCTGATAAACACATTCAGACTTAGTGTCCTCTTGCTTACACTGTTGTGAACCAGGTGTTACTCCACTAATGTCAAGGGAGTTTCATCAATGCAAAACTAGTTAATGTTAATGGGAACAGAATCAGGATTACTATTTCATTTCTGAGCATACCTGAGTTGATCACATATCCTGCTTAACTTTTAAAAGCAACCACATGAGCTCTTATCTATCTATCTATCTGTTTTAAAAGACCCAGAGAGCCCACCCACCAACTCTCTCTAAGGCTCTTTAACACTTCTGCATTATCAGTTATTGTCCACATTTACTGAGTCAAAAAGTTTAAAAGACAATGGATCAAATTCTGCTCTCAACTGCATTGGTGTAAATCAAGAATAATTCAATGGGGGTCGCTCCAGATTGATACCATTGTACCAGAACGTTTGAGCTATCATAATCATACCTGTCCTTTCCCCCAGATTTCTCAAAGGTATAATAATTATTGACCTGGAAATTTTCATTCCTAGAGCTTTGTGATTTTTCAAGTTTCTGAACAGTTAATTAATCTGCTAACTCCAAGTGACATTAGCATCAGTTTACCCAGAATGTTCCTCAGTTGGCCAAAGACAGGGATACTTTGCAAAGAAGAGACAAAAATATATCAGGCATCAACATTACAAGGAACTAGATAAATTTCAAACTATGCAGATAATGAATGACCAGGCTAGACATTCATATTAAGAAATCTCTGAGGAATCCAGGGCAGCTAATTCTCATATTCCAAGAAAACAAAATAAAAAAATGGGATGGTTCCAAGGATTAACAGTTGGCTCTGGAACCTTTCACCTTTAGGGCACCTGTTTGAACATAATTGACCCAGTTAACTGTTTGAAATGATTCATTGTTTGTGGATACTTATTAACTGAAAATCAATATCATCTCCTGGCAGCTTGGTATCTTTTTCCTCAAAGGAGTTAATGGTGCCAATCTCTTATCAAAGGAAAAGGTATTTAGATTCTAAAATAAATGGTGTTATTTGGCACCTGGTTAACATTCCCAGAGATGAGAGAGTGGTAAAAGAGGCCGAGTTAACTTTTGGGACCCAGAGGTGGTTCTTCCGGGTAGGTTTCAGGTGCACTGGTGTGGCGATTTGGAAGAAGCCAGAGCTATTGCTAATTAAGCTGTATGGGTGCAATCCATGGAGGTATTTAGACACTTTTTAGGCACCACTGTGATCCACAGAACTCCCACTCAGCTGCCAACTAACCCTGTAAGTGCCTCTGGGCAAGAGCGCTACAGCCTAGGCACTATCTCCCAGCTGAGCATGCACAGTGCTGCCTCCTGATAGGGGTCCGAATGCCTAAGCTCCGATTGATTCACAAACCAGGAAAGTTAGGTGTTTGGATGCCTAACTTGCAAGAGGGGTCCCGATCCAGTAGGAGTTCTCAGAGGGTGCCTACTGGATTGGGCCTCTTAGGGAAGTACACAAAAATCAGCTTGGGAGTGGGGGAAGAGCAGGGGTTTGAAGGGGGCTCTATCACCTCTTAGGAGAGTGCCTTAAACACTAGGCTATGGAATGACTCTGTAGCCTAATGGTTAGGCTACTAACCTGAATGGTAGCAGATCCCTTAGGAGAAGGATAGGAGACTTTAACTCCTACTCAGGGTAAGTAGTCTATTGACTAGGCTAAAGATTATAAGGGAGGTGATCCTCACCCCAACCCACCCAGCTGTTTTGTTTCAGACCCCGATGCTCAATGCCTGTCTTTCCCTGGTGCATGGATCCCTAAGCAAGCTAGGCACCTCCCTCAACCCAGACTGAGGCACCTAGCTGCAGGAGAGGGGCAGGGCTTAGTGCAACCCCCTCTCATCAGCATCTCTCATTGCCTAATTTAGGCAACTCCCTGCCAAGCATGCTGGCTTTGTGGATTGCAGTTTAAGGTGCCTATCTCTCCCCATTCATTGTATAGAGAGCCTAGGCACCTCACAGAAGTTTTGTGGATTGCTGTGTTGTTCCAGTGATTTTCTAGCTGCCTAAAGTTAGGTGCCACAACACTTTGCATTGCAAGGCCTGAGTTTCTTCCAGGATCCCACCCTACCAGTTTGTAGGCAAAAAAAGAAGTTCAGTTTTCAGGCCACCAATCTGGTGCTTTTTATGGTTATGTTTATTTTAAAATTTTAGTGCAGCAGTCACACCCTTAGTACTTTGTACTAGCCTAAATTTTTCCTACTAGAAAGTATATTAATTCCTTATTTCTTTGAAATAAACTCCCATCTATGTTAATGTTGACTTTAATGAGAGTATGATCAAGTTCATGTTGTACTTGACTGCCAAATAATCCAAGTTATTTCTTGAAAATTCTTCAAAGAAACGTTAATGGCTAAGGTTTGCCTCAGGTCAAAGATCCAGATGCAACAAAGCTCTTTAGCACATGTTTCATTGTTAATGTGAGTAGTCAGATGTTCAGCATTAAAGTCAGTAGAGCTATACTAACTTGCTCCAGCTGAGAACCTGCCCTATATTGTCTAAATACACACATCCCCAAAGATGTATGACGCACAGCAGTTAACTTTCTGCCATCCATGTAAATATGTGCCATGCATCTTGCATTAGAATCTGGTCACAGCTATTAAGAAAAAAATGGATATGGCAGATTACCACTCTTATAACACTAAGAAGTTGGCTAACAATAATGTCATCATATAAGAGGGGTTGTAAACAATAATGTCACCAGTTATGAAAGCAGTAACAAAGTCCAATCATCTTCCAGAATAACATTCCATTCTTGTGTGCTGTCCTTGAATGAGTTCTGGGGAAATAATTCATAAGGAATCATTTATCTGGCAAATTTGGGTTCTCTTTCTCTTCACAGACCATCCATAAGCCGATGACAGTTTTTCCTCAAATTATTTATTTATTTCAAACCACAATTTCTGTAAAAAATCCTTGCTCTATCAAGTAGTTTGCAAGCTCTTCCTTATGAGCATTGGCTGTGTAAAATTCAAAGTTTGAGCTGTGTGGATTAGCTTTAACTACGCACATAGATGACTCTAACTCCTGCAAACATCTCTTGTGCAGATTATAAATTCAAAATTCACTATTCAGAAATATCTCCAGGCTTAAAATTTGCTGTTTCCATGAACATTCGTGCCTGTAAACTCATCTGCTAACATATTTCTGGGAAAGGAACACAAAGGAATGTAAATTTGCAGTCAAAACAAAGTCAGCTGAAATTTTGAAAACTCTTCACTGAGAGCTGCTTTGGAACCTGACTGTCCAGTCCTCAGCAGACTAGAAAGTAGCTGGTCTGCTCCAGGAGCAGGATATTTCCTACATTGTGACCCAGCTTCCCACACTGTGCTGGCTCGCTGGAGGAAGTAGGGGAGTTGGAGTCAAGCCACCCATTCCCCCTCCACATCCACCCACATAGGAGGATGAGTCTGAGCCCAGTGGTAGCTGCTTTCCCTGCATGTGGGCTTTGGTGGTGCAAGCAGACCACAAAGGGGAAGTAAGGGGTTCGTTATGCCCCCACTCACTCCTGTGCAGCTGGGCTCATGTTCGAGGATCAACTCTTATGAAAGTAGTAACAAAGGGCGAATTCCACAAAAGTACCTAAGCCCCTGTTTTGACTCCGTTACAGATCACAAAACTCCCACCAAGTGTGGTAGGTGCTTAAACTCACTCAGTGCCTAAGTTTTTCAGGGTGACAGTTCCCTAGACACTGCTCCACCAGCCGGGACTTGGTTGCTGGTTGTCAGCACCAGCTTTTCTGCTGCCCTAGGCAGCGGAAGGTCCTGCCCCGAAATGCCGCCCCCCACAGAGGCAGCGGGAGGTCCCACCACCGAAATACCGCCACGGTCGCCGCCCCCAAAATTGTAGTTCCCCAGGCAACCGCCTAGGTCGTCTAATGGGTTACACCGGCCCTGGTTGTCAGATGAGATTTGTCTTGAATTTTGGGGGCCCCCTGTGTCATTGGGGTTCCCGTGCCACTGCACTGTTTGTTTCATGGTAAATCCGCCAGCATAATGATCCCGTCTCTGAGCATGCACACTGCAGCTGCCCTCTACACATCCAGACACATATCTCCTGCCTAAGCCACAGAGTGATTGATGAAGCAGGGGAAGATGGGCATTTGGCCACCCAGCTTGCATTCAGGGGCCTGATCTGGTAGGCATGCTTAAAGGACACCTAACCAGTCAGGAGCCAGTCAAAATTTGGCCAAAGGCAGCAGTGGTGCCCACCTGATAACTTTTAGCCCAGTGATTAGAGCACACAGTTGTGAAGTCAGAGACCCAGGTTCAGTTCCCTCTCTCTGATTCAGAAGGGATAATGGATTTGAACAGGCATCTCCCACGTCTCACAGGAGTACTCTAGCTACTGAGCTATGGGATATTCTGCTGTGAGACTCCCTCAGTGTCACCTGTTGTAGTTGTTCTACTGAGACTACCTAATGAAAGTGTCAGTGGGCCAGAAAGAGAGAGAATGGGAATGACTGTATCTGAGTGGTTAGGGCATTCATGGGGGAGACCCCAGGTCCAGTTCACTTGCTCCAACCACTCTTTCATTGTTTATCCACAGTGGAACAGCTTCAATGGAGGAGAGACTGATGGGGCACCTGATAACACTGCCATCGCTCAGCCTCCTAAGAGGTGGAAGACGCCGTTCACATTCTTTTTCCCTCCCTGCCGGAGAGGGACAAATTGAACCTGGCTCTCCCACATCCCAGGTGAGTACTTCAACCACTAGGCTGCAAGTTATAGGTGGGCTGTTGCACCACCACTCCCTCCTTCCCAGCACGTTGTTCCATCCACATGTATTTGAAAGCCTTCAGATGAGAGGTGATTTTTATTAGGGCGTGCTGTATTTTGCTTCTGGGAGCTGAAACTATAAGGACTTATTTATGGTGAGGCAGCAGGTGTTCTCATTAATTCTCTATTGAGCAAGAACATTGTGTGAAGGTAGTTCAAAAAGATTAGATATGTACCAGCGTGTGGGTGGCTTTATCAATAAGCAAATTCCAGGCGCTGGCTTTGGAAAGAACCCTTTTCAACCACAAGTGTTATGAAACCAAAATTCACTAACATCTACACTGGGCTGTTTAAGTGTCAAGTGGAAGAAGTATGAAAATACAGAGAAAAGCTGAACTGATCTGTGACTCAAATAACCCATGGCTTGACATCACTGAAGATGCAGCTATGACTTTCAATTCTCTATTAAGCCTCTTCCATTGTCACTTCCCCTCTCTGTGCTTCAGTTTCCCCATCAGTACAATGGGAATAATTATACTGACCCCATGCTTTGAGATCTGCTGATGAGATGAGCTAGGTATTATTTTGATATCTGCTAAGTAAGAGCTATGTATTATAAGCACTTGATCCCGGGCTGGATCCCATGGGCTTGATTCTGTTCTCATTTACTAAGGTGTAAATCAGGAGTAAATTCACTGAATCCAATGGAGCTACACTTGTATAAGACTGGTGTAGTGATAGGAGAATCAGACCCTATACATTCTTTATGAAAGGCCGTCCAACTGGTATATCTTGAGACTATACTAGGGACCTAGTTCTCCACTGAGTTGCACCAATATATATTTTCCAGAAACACCCCACCACTCATATATGAATTTTATTGTCCACTTGTTCTCCACCCAGTCATTCAGAGTTGCTTTAGCACCCTGTATCTAATTCTGTTACCAGACAAAGGTACCATCTATTCTCATCTCTCACCTATTACTTCCCTTGGACACGTAAGTGCTGACCTGTGGCTTTAAAACAACATTAAAATAGAGATGAAATTCAGCTATAATATTCAAATTCAGAATTAAACCTTACCAAGATTTGCAAATATTCACATCCTGGGTTTCATTTTGGGCCCATCTCCATGCTGAGAAGAACAAAAGGCTTCCTTATGAAACACAAAATACCTCGCTCCAAGGCACAGTGTCAAAACAAGAGTGGAATGGAATGTATTTTATAACCATAGCAAATTATACTTTGCTTTCTTGGGCATGTTCTGGCTGACAAGTTAGAACGCTTTGCCTTTAACTGTTAAACGTGTTCAATGAACTCAGAGCAAACCAAACTAAGCCAGTAACTTACATGCAATGTATTGTGGCAATGGAGCAGAAATTGAATTGAGGAATGACCTCCTATTCCATAGACCACTGGAAATTAGTATGCATAGAAGTGATACTTTTAGCCTCTGCCATCACACTTCAATGCCAAGGAGCCTGGTAATAAATCAAATAAAGCACAATTAAAATATGATTCATAATGTTGTTGGTCTGTCTAACAACTGAGTATTCCACATTAAAAGGAGGTAGGGGAGAAGAAGAGGGATGGTCCAGATCTTGCTTGCCTTGCATCAAAGAGTAGTTTCACAGTCAAAGGGAACATCCACGGGATTACCTACAGCAAGTTGTGCATGTCTTAAGATGGGAAAATGGTCTCTACATTTATAGGACTAACTGGAAGCAAGGCCTCAAAAGCAAGCCATACTCTGCACTTACCCAGAGAATCAAATTACTACCATAGAGCCAGATTCTCACCTCAGTTACACCAATGTAATTCAGTAATAACACCATGGGGCTGGATCCTCAGGTCTAGCTAAACCCTACTTGGTGCAGAGGCAAATGTGGCTGTTCACCACCTTTATACCATCCCAATCCTGGGCCGAGCCAAGGGCTAAGGGAATTCAGCCCCTGATACAAGCAAGAGCAGCCTCAAGGCTCTACACTATTGATGAATTTACAGCTGGCCACCTAAGCCATCTTTAAATCTGCTTTGCACAGCTGGAACAGCATAAAACTGATTTGGTGGGCCCCAGGTTCTGGCCTGTTGGCTCCATGAAGGAGATAAGAACACTTTCTTATACATTCAGCTTTTGCTGGGTTCAGGAGATCCCATATTCTGATACCAGAGGCAGAGACCTTTCTTATCTCCAGGCTACATTTGCAAGTTGGTGGTGTAAAAAAAAAAAAAATAGTCAACTCCAAAGGTAGCTTGCTCCTTGTGAAATGTGAGTCCACGGTCTTAATTTCAAGGAATATCATAAAGCTTCAAAGTACATTCCATAAAAAAAATAAAAAAAACCCAAGAGGGCTCTTATATGTAGTAACATGTTGCTTTATATTTCTCAACTAATTGAACATCCTAGACCTATTATTAAGCCATTACTGGCAGGCTTAAGAACAGCCTCTCCCTGATAATTAATTTACAAGTGGTTCGCATGCCACTGGGATATTTTTAATTGTTAAAGGCTAAACCAAAGAGCATCTTGGATTTTCCACTCAATTGAAAAACGTTGCACAACTTGTGAAATTGTGAAATCTCTGTATGCCTTCAAAGAATGCAAAAGACCCATTTCTTTTTAATAGCCAGCATTAGCAAACCAAATATGTTGTTTCACTTCTGTGCACATCTACTGTATGTGAAGCACCATTAAAGGGCATGTGTGTTTTGCTGGTGCTAACTACAAGTTCTAACTTTGAAAAAGGAGCAGATGTTTTTCTCTTTAAAACTACAGGTGACACGGATATTCATCTTGCAAAATGTTGACTGGAGGTTTATAGATGACGCTATCAGAAGGAACCATTGTGATCATCTAATCTATTGTCCTGTAAAACATAGGCCGTATGACTTCACTGAATTAATTCTCATTTGAATTATAGCATAACTTTTAGAAAAAATGTCCAATCTTGAGTTAATACTTTCCAGTGATGGAAAATCCTCCCTAGTCCTTGGTAAATTGTTCCAATGGTTAATTATACCCATTTTTAAATTGGCCTTATTTCTAGTCTGCAATTTGTCCAGCCTCAACTTCCAGCCTTTTGAGCTTGTTAGATCTTTGTGCACTAGATTGTAGAGCCCTCTCTTATCAAATTTCTGTTCCCATGTAGGTACTTCTAGACTGCTATCAAGATATCCTTAACCTTCTTTCTGTTAAGTTAAACAGATCCTGGAATCTTTCACTATCAGCCTTTTTCCCCCATTCTCGTGGCTCTTATCTGAAGCCTCTCCATCACGCTTCATGAACTGTGGACACCAGAACTAGACACAATATTCCATTAGCAGTTGCACCAGGTGATGAACATGTATTTATTTCAGTATCTCACAACCATTAATACTACAAATGACTGGTTTGTACAGCACCTTTTGCAAGAATCAAGATGCTTTATCCTATTGCAAACCATGGGTAAGATGCTACCATGGGGCACAGGCCTGCTTTGGGAAGGCTGTAGAGATGTGCTCTCCCTGAAATAGCTTTTGGGAGGCATTGGGCCTCAGGCAACCATTATGTTTCCCACAGTTGTATAAAATGCAGTGGAAGCACAATCCCTGCATCAATCTCTGAATGGCCAGTGCATGTTGGGCCATAGCTCTGGCTCTTCCCCACCCCATTTGGAATGAGGTGGTGCCCACAGGATGCTAGCAGGGGGCAATCCAGAATGCATGGACCACAACTGCAACAGGTCCCTGTGCAGGCAATCCTTTACTCGGTTCCCTCTGCGCACCCACACAAAGGCCAAAGCCACGCACAACCTATAGGTAACTGCTGTCAACTTCAATCATCCCAAAAATGAAGCCACCTCTGGGGTAGGATATGGCAGTAGTTAATTAAGCTGTATTCCTGGCATTGTTATGATAAGGACAAGAGGTGATGCCGTGTATTAGTATCAATATATAATGGATTGAAGAAACCCACTTAGACACAGAATGCTAGATGCCTTCAGCCAAGGTGCATTCAGAACAGCTGAGGAAAAAGGGGCAACTATCAGCCAGCTTTCCTTTACTCCAAACCCAGGACCAACCCAGAGGTGAGTGAGGGTTGGACCCTGCAGTAACTAAAGGCAGCTCTAATTTACACCTGATTACCTGCAACCCAAAGAGCTGTTCAAACAGGGGGCCAGCTTGGAGGGATACCCTGGCCTTAGCCACTTTTTTGTAGGAATAACCCCAACATGCTGAGAGTCAGGAGAGGAGTGATTTAGGAGCTGTCACACCCATACTTCACCACTTGGGGATTCTGCTTACAGATGGGAACCCTCAGGATTCCAGGTAAGCTAGATTTCTAGCAGCTTAGTGCAAAGCAAACCAAAACTTAAACCCAACTGCCACATAGTGACTGGCCCCTTTAAAGGGACATTGTAGCCAGCCGCACCTGTGGCATAATTAATTAGCTGCTTCTCAGCATGATAGAGCTGGATTCATTGGGGTCAGGTACACCTGGGCCTCATAAAAGGGCTGAGAAAGCATACTTTGGGAGATGGGTTTTAAGGAACATGTTGGGTTCCTGTAAAAAGTCCTGAAGTAGGTTCTGGTTGGCTGTAGGGAAGTAGCTTAGGAGTCAGTGCTTTATCCCAGAGTAGGAAGACTGAAAAGTAACCCAGAAAGAAGTGGGAACTGAGTTTGGAGGGTGGGTTGAAGAGGAGCTCAAGTTGGATAAAAGTACTTTTGGTTTGTTTGGATTCTTGTTCCCCTGAAAGGGGATTGAACTTTGAGAGTGACCCAGCTGAGGGCTGAACTATGTGACCCTCTGGGAGGCACAAAACCTGCATGAGGGAAACTGAGGCAGGGATTGCCTGAAAAGATATGTTTGACTAGCAGGAGGTGCTACAGGGCAGGCATCCCCCTACAATATCATGCAGTTTATGGACTAACAAACTGATTATAACAACTTTTCATGAAAGAGTCTCAAAATTCTTTAAAAGCCTTATAGCAGCCTTGTGAGGTATTATTGTAATGCAGATATTAGTTCCTAAGTTAATTGTCCTGATTTTAATTGCCTAATTGAGCAATTAGTTTTGGATTCCCAGCAGAAGATAGCAAATTCCCTCAAGCTTGGGCATCCAAACTTAGTGGACACTTGATCAAAGTCATGTATGGTACCAAACAAATGTGACTATTTTGGGCTTCTATTCCTGTGGTCAGCTCACTAGATTACACCTCTCTATGTCCTGCTTCTGGTAAATCAGCATGCAAAATTGAACCCCACCTGCAACAAACAAACAAACAAACCCCACACAGAATGCAAAAGCTACCTTATAATCATGGGCGATGGGTATCATAGGCTGGGGGAGGCTGAGTTTCCCCAAATAGAGTGGCGTGACCCCACCCACACTCCGCCCCCAGACTCCCTCCTGCAGTTCTTGTTCTTCCATGGCTCAGGCGGGCTGTGGCCACGCCACCCACCCCGCGCCCAGGGTGCGGCCGCACTGCCCTGCCACCTGGCACTCTGGGGCTGCAAGAGCTCGGGCAGCCTCGGGCGGAGGCTGGTGGCTGCGGGTGGGGGTGGGGAGAGTCGTGCTCAGGTGTGGGAGGGGGAACAGATGGCGAAGGGCAGGGCCTTGGGCAGAAGGGGAGGGGACGGGGACTAGCTTCCCCCAACGGCCAGTTCACCAGCTGTCCATGCTTCTAATCAACCATGGAAGCACTTGTAAACCAATTGGTAGCAACATAGAAACATATGAATCTTCTCTGACACAAAGAAGAACAGGAGTACTTGTGGCACCTTAGAGACTAACAAATTTATTAGAGCATAAGCTTTCGTGGACTACAGCCCACTTCTTCGGATGTTCTTCTTTTTGCAGATACAGACTAACATGGCTGCTACTCTGAAAGTTCTCTGACACACTGACAGTAATTTATTCAGGGAAGGGAATATTGTACTATTTGATAACGAAATCCCAGGTATACCTTTAAAGGGCAAGCAACCCAAAAACCTAGATGATACTTTGTCTTCAGGAGCAAAGATGGATGGTAGTGAATACTTCAAAAAGCAGAAAGTGTGAAAGCTTCACACATAGTACTCCAGTTCTTTTTGTAAACACAGGGTGGTGTCAGGAGCACAGATGAGTGGGTAATGATCCTGGAGGTAGCAAGTGAGAGAAGAGAGAATTGGAGGGAGATAACAAAGGGAAGGGACATGGGCTTGACCTCCCCTCTCCCCTCCCTGCCACGCAAACCATTTGACTAACCTGACTCTCTGCCTTGGCCTTTTCCCATGTGGCCTCTTACACCTGGGCCCTCCTTTCCAGGTCGTTAATGCCCTCATTATTCCATCCTTCAAGTCCCTCCATGTGGCCTATGCACCCTAGACTTCCCATCAAATAAGTGTGAGCTAAACAGAGAAAACACTAAAGAAAACTATGTCCCTAGCCCATAGAAGAAATGTACAGAAACACCTGATGTGCTGCTTATCCCTTGCTTTTTGTTTCTCCACCCCACTGTATATTGTCTATCTAAATCATCTGTTTTCTTTATATGTTGTGGATGAAGCATATGTCTTGCACTGTGCCCATTGTAAATAATAAATGTTAGTATTTGTACAGGGCTTTGAAGACGTTAATAATAGTAATAATATGGGTAGAAGAATTCAGATTTACTAGGAAGTTGCCTACTCCCACACGGCTTCTCTCCTGCTCAGGATAATCGCTGGCCATGTCATTGTGCAAGAAGGGCTAAAGCATCTGTCTTTAAGGTCTCCCATACAGTCTCAGTATCACGTCATCCTTATCAGGCACAATTCAGCAACACCACAAAGTTGTTCTGAGTGTGGTAACTGTCTAGGAAAGCTGTTGATTCCCCTTTAAAACTTTCCCTTCATGCTTAAAACTTGTAATCCACTGATTTGCTCCTTCTTCATTAATTATCACTGAAAGCACAACAGACATCTAAAGACATCTAAGAAGCTTGGTTACAAGATAGTAATAACATTTCTCTGTTTGAAAGCCCTAGTGACTTACACATCTAAACACAGAAACCTCCTTGATCTATTTAATGTCTCCTACAGCAAACTTTTGATTGACCTAATTAGCTATCTTGCCCAGCAAGACTACTTCATCAATGTAATTTAGCTGTGAATTAGAACCTTATTAAGTACAGACTTGATCGTGGAAGGGGACATTTTTATAGCTTTCCCTGATTGTAAATCCTAAATTAATTACTAAAAGACATTTAAAATTAAAATATTAGGCACACTTCTCATACACATGATCCTGATCCTAAACCCACAGAAAACCATACAAAGACCCTCAATGACTTCAGGCCAGACCTAGACTGGACTTCTATCCAGTGTTATATCTTTTTGTCTGTCTGTTGACACATCTGAAACCTTGGGGGGGGGACCCCTCTTTCTCTTACACACAGCGCATGTAACCAAGAGACTGCAATCCTTACTCATGTGTGTGGTGGAGTACTTGTGTAGATTTGCAGGATCATGGGGGGAAACCTGCCTTCCTGAGCTATGTTTAGTTTAGAACCTGATGTAGGAGTATGTTGACAGCCAGCCTTATCATATTCTTAACTTGCATAGAAGCTACAAATATTATTAATAGTCATTAAAGTGGGGAGTTCTTTTTAAAAATCCAACAACAGCATTTGATCCTCAGTTGCAAAAGGAAGCATTTTCTTTTATGAGCTCTGAATGTATTGCTCTTTCCTTTCATGGTGTCTCCTTGTTGTCATTTTAGGTGACCAGGTGAAAAATCAAGGTTTAATCACTTCTCACTACAATTCCTAATTGTTCTCAGTCAATCAAGTTCCTTCTAGCTCTTCCCCTTTCCATGTTAAATAATCCCAGTTTTTGCCAGGCTTTCAGACAGCACGTGCCAGTCCGGCCATAGCCCTACTCATGTTTGCCATCATTCTCTAGACCTATTCAGTCTCTGCCATAAACTTTTATGATATGAGGTGAGCCAAACTGGGGAGAGTAATCAAGAGGAGTTCAAACACTGCATACACACAGCTGAATGGTCACAGCGTGACTGTAATGCCTATGTTTGTGCAGAGGTGTGGTGCCCTAGCAGCCCAGTGTGCAGAAAGGTGAGGGATGTAGATGAACCTGTTACCCTCTGCGCACTATATGTTAGGACTGATACAGGAGGAAACATGCCGTATGTCCTGAATCTTCCTCAAGGAGCTGATGAACAAGCAGTACGCCTTGCATGTCTAGACAAAATGATGATTCATGACATTTGCAACTTCTTGCTGCAGCAGCTAGTAGGGGAAAGGTGGGATATAACCACTATGCCTCTGCTCTCCAAAGTACTTTCTGCTCTTCATTTATTTATCCTTGCCTTTTCTCCAGAAGATTATGGGAAGAAGTTAGCCAAGCGTCCATCCTGAAGTATCTGGATCAGTTCTTAGGTGTGATGCTTGTGAAGCAACCAGAGTACATCTAGTTCAGCACAGGCCCGGAGACAGAAGCTCTGGTTTCTTTACTGCGTTAAGCAGATAAGAATGAAAAGAACTAAAAAAGTCATGGTATATTGTCATGGCACAAATTACTTGTGACTACTCTTTATCACAGGTATAGATAAACAGCTTGGCTTATATTAGAATGCACACAGAGACTGCACGTGTATCTGAGCACTGAGAGAAAATATTTTGGATGGCCTCTGATTAAATAAACACAAAGGTGCTGCAGTGAAATTAAATAGATGGGTGAAAGCCTCCTTAACTATCATAATCTTTATTTATAAGAGATAAGCACTGACAGTAGGAAAGCTAGCTCATGATCTCGTCATCTCAGCAGCACAGGAAATACGAGGGTTTACACTGTGTTATCAACCTTATTTTAATTTCAGCCTTATTCTGCTTTTAGTGCTGGTTATAAACGCAAGAGATCACTCTTTCTGACACCCAGGAAGGTTTGGTGGGATGAGAGGTTGGTCAATAACATCGGGTGGGATGAGATGACCTACATCCCCTTCTCCACAAGTAGTGCCTGGAGCACACGAGGTAATGTTATAGACACATCTGACTGTTTCTTCAATCTGGTTTGACTTTGTAAAAAGTAATTGAGTGGGTATAACCTGGATGTATCCTACCTAAAGTGTCACCTGCAGAGTTTTCCTGCAATTATTTCAATACCCATTGAAGTCAACCCTAAAAGAAAACTGCAAGGAAGCTATTGTATTTGTGGAACACCCATCACCATAACGTTATGCGCAGTTGCCCTGTGTTCCACATAGAGACAGAGATTCCATGATTTCATCATCCTTCCATCTTATTCTTTTCCACTGGGTCTATGCATTTGACTCCTACAACACATTCAAGGCTGATATCATTCTTCTCTGCATCTCTGGCTATCAGTTTTCCAGACTTGGAGAAGATTTTGCTGTTGCACAAAGGATTTGTATACTTAAGAGCTCAAACCTGCATACCCAAAACTCTCATCAATTTCACTGGGAGTCTGGAGTGTGCAAGAATGCATGTCGAGGTCCTAAATGGGCAATTTCTAACTACAGCGGAAAATATATTGGGCTGGATTTTGATCTCAGCTGCCCTGGTGTATCTCTGTAGGACGTCCATTGACACCCGTGGATTAACGGAGCTGCAACTGAGATCAGAATCTGCCTTGATGAACATTTTTAGCCTAGTTTTGACTAAATGGAAAGTCAGTTGCAGAGAAATATTCTCTACTTATACATCAAAACCTTGTGACCCTGTCCTTGAGCCACATTTCAGCCTACTGACAAAAATACTAAAACTTCACAGTAGAAGAACTGTAGTAAACAAACCATGTGTTGAGCTATTTTTGGACTAGGGAATAATACCAAAAGAGAGGCGAACAACAGAAGAAACTATGCACCAAAAATCATAATTTATTCTGCAATTTAAAAGGGAGCTGAAGTGTGAATACCCTTGAGCAAAGCTTTTTAGCATGACAAAGTTATATAGTTAGTATAGTACATATTATTAACTCAGAAATTAAAGTTCTACTTGGATTGGACTTTTGCAATTCTATTTTTAGCTCACTTTAATAGCAAATGGCACCAGGTGAACTTGCACTCTTGACTGTCTAATGGTGCTTTACTATTAATAGAAAAAGTCTTCAATGAGTAACCGGGATCAGTGCACGATAAACATAAACCCATTTCTTCACAACATCTTTCTGTGAACTTTAGTACTTGGTACCTAGCTTTTTAAAAATAGACAATTCCGCTTGGATCCTTGAGTACAAAGTTGTAGGTGGTTGCAC
Organism: Chrysemys picta bellii; assembly: GCF_011386835.1. Lineage (NCBI taxonomy): Eukaryota > Metazoa > Chordata > Testudines > Emydidae > Chrysemys > Chrysemys picta. The sequence goes on along the minus strand of NC_088803.1, from coordinate 41,764,306 downwards.
TGCCCCGGAGTTAACAGGAAGGCAGCCTGTGACTCTGAGACACAGTGTGCTTCCTAGTTCCCCTTTGCTCTGGGGGGGGGCGGAGGAGGGGGAAGTACCTTTTTCTAGGCTTATAACTGGGGTAGCTTACTTTCCTTGTTTTGTTAGTTACCATACCCTGCACGTTGCCGCATGCACATCCCAAGCTCTGCCTACCCCCTACCCAATCCCATCTGCTTATGTGAAAGGAAGGGGTGGAATGTAGCGGCCTTGTGGAAGCTACTGTTGTCCCCAGACTGTTTCCTGTGATCCAGGTTGTGTCATGATCAATGGAACTGGAATTAGTGGGACACTGTTGCCTGGAGGGACTCTTATTCAGTCAACCCCCATGGAACAAGGAATATGGGGAGTTTAGGCTGTAAGCAACTCAACCACAAGGACAGCAGTGCACAGGGTTTAACAAAGTTTCACTTGTTCAACTTAAACTGCATTTGGCTTCATACTGGACACATACTTCATAGCATCAGAGGTGTCAATTCTCTGCAGTGCAACAACTAGCACTGTGAGCCGTGAGCCATGGACCTTGAACTGAAGCCCTTTCCCATCCCACCCCTGAGCCCTGAATTTTGCAGGCACAAACATAGCCCAGTGATGGTGGAGGGACGAGTTCAAACTGTACAACGACCTGGTCATGCAGGAAGATGACAATACCAGGAAAGTAAAACTATTATTTTACCTTAGTGGAGTACAAGACAGGGAGCTCTGGACCATTTTGAAGCTCACCACTGCCTCAAGCCTCACAGTGGTCCTAGGTCTCCTGGGGAACTGTTGCTCCCCAAAGCAGAACAAAATGGTGGAGCAACACACTAGAGACCAATCTGAAGCATGGGGAATAGCCCCCTATGTTACTGCCTTATACACTTCGCCTGCTTCACGCAATTTTGGGGACTTGTCAAGACTCCCTGATTCGCAGGGCCGGCTCCAGGCACCAGCTTGTCAAGCAGGTGCTTGGGGCGGCCGCTCCGGAGAGGGGCGGCACGTTCAAGTATTCGGCGGCAATTCGGCGGACGGTCCCTCACTCCACCTAGGAGCGAAGGACCTCCCACCGAATTGCTGCCGCAGATCACCATCGCGGCTTTTTTTTTTTTTTTTTGGCTGCTTGGGGCGGCCAAAACCCTGGAGCCAGCCCTGCTGATTCGGAACAAGGATAGTCTCCAGCACTTGGAAGCACCACCTCTGGGAAGGCAATCTCACATTAGACAGATGCTCAGACATGGGGTTTGCAGTGGAAGCCTCAAGAGAAAGTGTGAAAATCTTAGGAGTACCCCCGAAAGTACAACTCATGAGAGAAGAGCAAAATGCAGGCGGCCAAGGTCCCCTACCCATAGTGAGATGCATTTACTGTAGGAGACAGAATGAATGCGTAAAGGAGAAGTGCCTGACATTAGGACAGCACCACAAGGAATGTGGGAATTTGTACTATTTTACTTGTGCAAGAGCAGAGGGAGGTCTCAGAAAGAGTCAGTCAGACATATACAAGAAGAAGAGGGCACATCAACAGCAGTGATGACATCTTGACTCTCTCCTTGAGTCTGAGAGCATATCAGGTTCAGACTCTCAGGACAGAAAAGCAAGCAGGGACAATACCAATCTCTGTGTATGTTAACTGGGAAATCATCCTGTGCAATTTCTGCTGGGCCTCTTGCAGTATGATTCTTTGGGGGGAATTGGACTTGAGCACACCCATTACAAAGAGCAGCACAATCTAAGGCTGCACTAGCAGCATCTATACATCAGCTCACAAGCAGGACGCTGAGTGGGACTGGGCAGGTCCCCAATAGCAAGCATTTGACATGCTGAAACAAACAACTGGTACCCCTGTCCTGAAATACTATCAGCCAAGAGAGCAACTGACCCTCTAGCCTGATGAATCGGTGAAAAGATTGGGTGCAGCTCTTTTGCCAGAGCACTCAGTCGTTTACGTCAGCAGAGCCCTGTCAGAGACTGAACAGGTATACGTCCAAATAGAAGAAGAGCTTCTGACTCTGGTATTTGGAGTGTTGCAATTCCATCAGTACAGCTATAGCCACCTAGCAGTAGTGCGATCAGACCTCGGCCCCTGGAGACAGTCATGGCAAAGCCCCTTCTTAGTCCTCCAGAGTCTGCTGCACATGTTGATGTACCTCTAGCATTACCAGGTAGCACTGAGATATTATCCAGGACAGTTATTGGTGTTAACTGACACCCTGAGCTGGACATATATACCCAGCATTAGCAAGTTGGGGGAAGGGGTCAGGACACTGAATCTATTAAAACCATCTCCCAGCTTCAGCAGCAAAGCTGATGGAAATCAAGGAGGCTATGGAAAAGGACATCCAACCACAAGCTGTCATGTGAGTGATGTTAGCAGGATGCTCAAAAGACTACAAGCCAATTACCGCTAGGAGCAGAACCAGATCTTCAAATTAAAGATGAGCTGAGTACACAGGAAGGAATCATATTTCGGTGACAGAGTACTGCTGACTCTACTTCAGACCATCCTTAGGTAATGCAAAAAAAATACATGCCTCACACCTGGCATGTGACATTGACAGCTGCCTTAGATGGGCTGAAGACTGTTTACAGGCCAGGAATGAATACACAACTCCGCTCCTTGAGAGAAGGGTGTGACACGTGCCAGTCATGCAATAACCACCAGCAGAAAAAACCCTGTTACTACAAGAGTTGCCAACCTGACCATGGCAACAGGTGGGAGCAGACTTATTTATTTTCAAAGAAATGCAGTATTTGGTTACAGTGAACTCCTATTCAAATTTTGAGAGATCGATGCCCTACCTAATACAAAAAGCAAGTCAGTGATTGGCAAACTGAAGGCCCATGTTGCAAGATATAACATTCCAGGTTCTGTATTCAAGGACAACAGACCCCAGTTTGCTTAGGAAGAATTCAAGGAATTTGCATGCAAATAGGAGTTTAATCACCACACCACTTCTCCAGCATCCCCACCAAGTAAAGATAAAGTGGAATCAGCTGTGAAAACAGCTAAGAGACTGTTACACAAGGCTGTCTCTTCTGGTTCAGAACCCTTGTTAGCATTTTGGGAATACAGGAATACTCCATCATAGGGAGTGACAAAATTGTTCCATCGGTGCCTGTGGTGGACTGAGGACCAAAACCCTACTACCCATCAGGGGACTCCCATTGCAGCCAGAATGATGAAGTCACTGCTGAGAGGAGATGGCCAACAATCAGAGATAGCAGGCACTAGGATATGAGAGGTCAGTCAAGTATCGATCAGCCTTAGGTACAGGCACTCCTGTGAGGATCCAGCCATTAGAGAGACAGCAAAAGGAGGAGTGGGCTAAAAGAGTTGTGTGAGGTTCAGTGGCACCCAGTTCATATCAGGTGACAACTCAAGAGGGACAAGTGACCCAAAGGAACAGGCATGGGTGGCATGTGAACTGCCAGCTGGGGGAGGCTAGTCCCCAGCCCTGCCCCTTCTGCCCAAGGACCCATGCCTTCCACCCCCCTGCTGGAGACCCGAGCCCCCCTGACCGCCACTGCCAGCCCCTGCCCCCGGCTAGTGTCCCTTCATCCCCCCCACCCCCCAGTGCCGGGAGCGCCGGTGGCACAATCCCAGCTCCCACAGTGCCAGTGGCACGGCCCCAGCCCAAGCTGGGGCCAATGCACAGGGGGAGCCACAGAGGGGGACCTGGAGATGGAACATGGGCAGGGCCACGCCTGGCTGTTTGGGGAGGCACAGCCTCTCCCAGCCTATGATACCCGCCACCCATGGGAACAGGTGGCACTTATGAGCCAGCAGACAACACCCAGAGAGAGCTTCGGAGATCATCAGAGAACAGAGAGAGCTAGAGAACCATCCAGAGGCCAACGCAACAGGGAGGGAGGAGATCTGACACAGAGAGTTTTCAGAGATGGGACAGGGAGAGAGAGAGAAAGGGGGGAGAGAGGTCATCCCAGGTGTAGTCATCTGTTCAGATTTGTAAAACAGGGAAGATATATCATGATCAGTGAAACCAATGTTCTCTGGAGGGATAGATATTGAGGGAACACCAATGGAACAGGGAAAGTTAAAGCTAGGAGCAACTCAGCCACATGAACAGAGTAATCCACAGTGTTTAATAAAGTTCCATTTGTTCAACTCAACCTGCATTCAGTTTCAGGCTTTTTGTCACAGCTTGCGGGGAAGCGGGTGATAGTTGACCCGTTACTCCCTTGACCAGGCTACCTGTGTTTCATTTACAATCTGGCCCAGAATGCTACACAGACATTATAGAGATAATAATGCAACATATATCTAGTTTAAAAAATAGAAATAGGCCCAAATTGCATCGCTGGGATCTAATTTTGTGCTTTCCTGAAAACTGGAGGTGTTTGATTTGGGTCTTTGAGGCCCAATGCATCTGGGATGTATGGAAGGACAGTGATTCAATAAGCAAGCAATAAATAAGATGCCAATAATTTTAAAACAGCTTGTCCTAGATCCTTCTGTTATTTTTTAATGTTGCACAATGATGACATGGTTAGTGTTGTAGACAAGAATGCTGCTATTCACCATGCAAGTAACCGGCAGTGGGCATAGTCGCTGTCTGGATAAACAGCATGTGCCAGCCATGCTACACCAGAGGAAATGAGCTGAATGGTAGCTCTATGTGGGACGAGGCAGTGGGGAAAAACTGGGATAAGAGAACAGGAAAATACCTATATGATTTCAGAACGCTGCATGTTTGACTGACATGTTTACTTCAAAAGTGAAATGAGAAAACCGAAAGTGACGATTTGCCTCGTGATCCATTTCCAAAGGCAAAGTTCTGACCTGATTCAGCAAGTCTGGTTATTCTACTTCAAATAATGATTTGTAGAACAGTTTTTCTACACCTATGCTATGCTTCTGCTCTCACTTACACTGGCTTTCATGTGAGTGGAGTTATTCCTGAATTATGCTGATATGGGGACAGAATCACATATCTGTGAAAACTCTTCCAAACTGGAGTGAGACACAGGTCATAAAAGATACATATGATAGCTAAATGTGGGAAAGGCATTCCCTGGTCTAAAAAAAAAACTAAACACCTTTTCTCATTATTAGGTAAATATAGGCCAATATTTGTCCCCACTACAGTGAGAATTTCCTCAGTGAGCTCTACACAACCCCCTTGCAGTCCTCCACATAGGAAGTGTAGCTTGGGGAAAGGACCATACTCCAACTATTGTAGCTGACATAATGTGCTCTTGGGGGATATGGCAGCTGGTTAACTGGTTCTCTTACCTAGGATGTGGAGGAGTGTTGTTAGAATGTGTTAGCTAACGTGGTGTCAAACTTTAGTACCATCTACTAAGATGGTTCAGGTGAAGCCCAATGCTTGCACATGTTGACTACAATTTAAGATGTGGAGTTAGTTAAGGCAAATCCACAAAGGTGGTTTAGAGCCACCTTTCCCCTCCCTCATCCTTACTACCCCAGCTGCACCAGTGTAGTCAGAGCAGCCCTTAGGCTGTTCTCATCCACAGTGGGAGACTAACCCAGTGCTGAGCCAGCTGAAGATCAGGAAGCTGTAAAAGTGACCAAAAGCCCCTTTGTTCCCAACCATCCATTTCTCCTCCATCTAAAGCTCTAGCAGATCAGAGAATCTGGTTGTTAGTATCAGGGCCGGCTCTAGCATTTTTGCCGCCCCAGCAGGGGGAAAAAAAAAAAAACTGCCATCGCAAGCGGCGGCAGCTCTACCGCCGCTTCATTCTACAGCAGCAATTTGGCAGCAGGTCCTTTGCTCTGAGAGGAAGTAACGTCGCCGCTGCCGAACAGCCGGATGTGCCGCCCCCCTCTTCATTGGCCGCCCCAGGCACCTGCTTGCTAGGCTGGTGCCTGGCGCCAGCCCTGGTTAGTATACTAGTATATTTAAGTTACTCATTTGTTGTATGTAAAAACAGAAATCTAGCTGGGTGCTGGTTTTAGAGGGGTAGCCGTGTTAGTCTTTATCAGCAAAAACAACGAGGAGTCCTTGTGGCACCTTCGAGACTAACAAATTTATTTGGGCATAAGCTTTCGTGGGCTGTAACCCACTTCATCAGATGAATAGAGTGGAAAAAAAGTAGGCAGGTATAAATATACAGCACATGAAAAGATGGGAGTAGCCTTAACGAGTGTGGGGGTCAGCACTAATGAGGCCAATTCAAGCATGGTGGAAGTGGCCCATTCCCAATGGTTGACAAGAAGGTGTGAGTATCACCTGAGGGAATATTATTTTTTGTAGTGATCTAGCCACTCCCGGTCTTTATTCAGGCCTAATTTGATGGTGTCAAGTTTGCAAATTAATTCCAGTTCTGCAATTTCTTGTTGAAGTCTGTTTTTGATTTTTTTTTTGTTGAAGAATGGCCACTTTTAAGTCTGTTATTGAGTGTCCAGGAAGATTGAAGTGCTAGCGTCTTCTGATAAAGAAACTGAACATGCAAAGACAATTGCACCTAAAGTTGGCTGAGATAGTTACCTGAGAATTCTTTCACCATGGCAACACAGAGCTTGCTTGGTATCTCTACTCCACCCTCTGTGGAGTATTCTGATGTAGGGGACATGGCAGAGGGAAAGAAGATATGATCACAACATCCTGGCTGGTGGAATGACCCTTTTGAGCTATAGGGAGCCACATGCAGTTTAAGGCAGCAGCCCACATTGGAGATGAAGTCTGGTGGGGAGCCCAGCTTACAGAGGAGAATGGGGACAAAAGATAGCTGAACAACTCCCAAGAGGCACATCTGCAGTATTTCCAAATGGAAATATTTTGAGTTTTGGGCAAAATACTTCAATTTATGGATGTTAATTTTCTGATAAAAAATTGAAATTTTCCACAGGAAGCAGACACTTTTCACGAACAGCTTTATTTTATCAAAGCTCCAATTTTCTACTGAAAAACAGTTTTAGCAAAATTTTTGACCATCCCTTTTCTCTATAGACCAGAAACCCAACTGTCACTCACACGGACAAGTTTTCAGGGGTAGTGTTTTGTGTGAGAGATTATCCACCATCACCTGTACACGATGTGAATTCAGGATTGCAGTTATTTGGGGGTTTCTCAAACAAATTAGCTGTTTTAATGGCCAGAAAAAAATAAAAGTGTTACATATCTACTGGCAACATTCAGTGGCTTCTGTCCATCTGAAGACTCTAGTCTATGACCTTACTTACAAAAACAAGAAAGGAAAATATTATTTAAGGCATTCGATAAAATACAAATGACTCCTGTGGAACTATTGTACTGTCTGTCTCTCTCTGCCAGCATGGTCTGATTTTAGATTTCTTCACATGCAAAGTGTGCGTGTAGTTCGATAATGTTCTTATTTAAAATGGCTACACTTCTGCATGCACAGTAGAGGCCTTTTTTCCAAAGCTCACTGAAGTCAATGGGATGCTTTCCATTGACTTCAAAGGAGCTAGGATCAGGCCTGAAATGATTCCATCATTTGAACTCAGTGACACTTGTCCCCTGGTACACAAACCCATTTTCTTATCACTAATTACACACCCTCTCCCTCTGATTGAAGTCACACTTTAACTATAAATACAGTAACTACTCTGTCCTCTTTAAACCCAGGCCACAGGCTAGCGTATATAGGGCAGTGCAGTATTTTTCTGATAAGCGATAGCTAATCATTTTACACAACTGGCAACAATACCACTCAAGACAATTGGAAAAGGTACCATGAAAAACATACTGCTTCCCTTTTAGAACCTTTTTTGTACTCTGAGCACACCATTCTAATGCAGTGATAAGAAAGCTGTGTGAGTCATCTATCAGATCCGCTATGACATTGTGGTGAGTTAACACTGACATATGAGTCGTATTAAATAATTAACCTCAGCTGAGAGCTCCAACATGCACTTTATGACCCCATAGCTGGAACTCCTAGAAAACAAGTTTTAACAGCAATAAACTGTTTTTTTTTGAAGGCAGCTTATCATAGAATGAGACTTCTGGTGCACAAAATCAAATCTTATTACTAAAACAACAATGATATAAAAAGGGTCATCTTGTGTACATTGATGTTGTTCTAGTGAAGTCAGTGGAGTAGCACCACTTTACACCAGGTCAGGATCTGGCCCTATATCTGTAGTAAAAACGTACAGCCCAGATTCTCTAGTGCATGATGATTAGTTTGTGCTGCTTGGCTGGTGCAAAGGGATCATAGGGCTAGTTTAACTGGCAAGGTGAGACTAGCCAACTCTAGCTTCTATTCCCTAACTCTTCTCTTTAACATAAAACAGTTAATAATAATGCACATGATAGAACTAGAAGCTGACATGAAGCTGCCTTCAGCCTAAAAAAAAAAAAAAAAAAAAAAAAAGAGTATTTAATAAGGTGACTATTTCTCCATAGTCTGAAGACAACTAAATAACAAAAATGCCACTTTCAATTTGATTTTTCTATTTGTATCATATTCTACTATCTCTGTCTCTCTCCCCATCCCCTATACACACTCACATTGTTTTGCAGCTTAGCAGTATTGTTCCTAGTTGAAACCAGCTGAGGGGACAGAAAACTCTTTCCCAAGAGGGCTGGTGATATCCCTAGACTAGTCTGAAAACATACTCAGCAGTCAGCTACAGAGAGTAGAAAGGCAGAGTATCCCATCTCCGATTGGGAAAAAAACCAACAACCCAGAAACCTAAAAAATAAGGACCCTTACTTACTGTAGGCTGCCACAGGTGAGAAAAGGCACAAATATTTTTGTAGTAGGGCAGAGGCTTTCTTGTTGTCTGACAATAGTGGCAGGACAGGAATGTTAAAAGAAGAGTTATATAACACTTGTCCTGAGACTCAAACCCTTGCCTGCTTCTAGGATTCATTACAAACCTTAATTAAGGCCAGGTTAGATGAGTTTCAGGTAAGTGTAGGCCAGGTGTCAAGTGTACATAGGCCAAGCTTCAAGGTAACATATATAAGCCAATTTTCCAGATATCATAGATTGCATTTCTAATAATCCTGGGGCTGAATTTCAGGCAACCTGGGGCAAAGTTTGAAGTTAGCCTGTAGCTGACTGATAGCTGCGGGTGAAAAATTGCAAAACTATGCTTTTGGACTGATTCCAGGAAAAACTCAGTACTTTTGGCTGAATTTCACTTGAGGTTTTGAGTTCTTTCTAATCTGAATTACATAAACTAACTCTCCAAAAAACCTACACAAAGGTCAACATAGTGAACTGCAAATGAAACTAAACATGTTTTTGATGGCTCTATTCAAAAGCCTTTCCTGTAGAGTTAAATGCATGGGCTAAGCATAGGTAGAAAGTCCATTTGCACAGAATAAAGTCAGTTTACTCCACTGTTTGCAGTTTAACAGCTCTATAGTTACTAGAACTGAGTGAATAGTAAACAAAACAAGCAAACAAAAAACCCCACAGATTCATAAGTGACAGAATAGCATTTTGTCGGGATATTATATTATACCTTTGATGGAAATACTATGGAAGCAAAGGTAGAATGTTAATGTTTTCCTTTGCCTGTCAATATATAGAATGTTCTTACATCAAGGGTGCAGTCTGAATTCTCAGATCAGCCAAAACATAGGAACATAAGAATTGCCATACTGGGTCAGGCCTGTGGTACATTGACTCCAGGGTCCTGTTTCCAATGATGGTCAGTAACAGATTCTTCAGAGGAAGGTTCAAGAAACCTTGCATTAGGCAGACGTGGGATAATGTGTTCCTCACATTGTCTCCTCCTAATCCTTAGCTGAAAATTGTTTTAAACCCCGAAGCATGAGGTTTAATATCCATTCCAAAATTGGTTAATAAGAATATCCAGAGTTATAATAGTTAGTTATCCATATAGATGTCCAATGCCTACTGGAATATTGCTAAATTATTGGCCTCAATGGAATCATGGTTCAGACTATGTTTGTGTGATGGGTGCTATCTTGGCCAACTGGGCTTTGAACCAGGGAACCTCCAGAACTATAAAGCACGGTATGAGCTAAAACACCCTAGCTGGGGCCCTAACAGACTGATAACATCAGTGGATTGGGCACCCCCTGACCAGTGGGTTACACTTGCTTTAGGGTGTGATTGCAGTTCAGGTAGACATATCTGCACTAGCTGTATCCATGCTAGCATGGCTAAAAATAGCACTGTAGATGCAGCAGTGTGGGCTGTACAAACCTATTGGGGACGCTGTGTATGCACTAGTATTGCTAGCTTGTGCTGAAACCTGTGCCTCCCCATCTACATCTCTATTTTTAGAAGCCAGCATGGGCATATCTACCTAAGCTGCAGTCACCTTGGATTGCAATGAAGACATACACTTTGTCAAAACTTGTAACAGGGCACTTAGAATCATAGTGTTGGAAGAGACCTCAGGAGGTCATCTAGTCCAATCCACTGCTCAAAGCAGGACCAAAACCAACTAAATCATCCCAGCCAGGGCTTTGTCAAGCCGGGCCTTAAAAACCTCTAAGGATGGAGATTCCACCACCTCCCTAGGTAACCCATTCCAGTGCTTCACCACCCTCCTAGTGAAATAGTGTTTCCTAATATCCAGGCTAGACCTCCCCCACTGCAACTTGAGACCATTGCTTCTTGTTCTGTCATCTGCCACCACTGAGAACAGCCCAGCTCCATCCTATTTGGAACCCTCCTTCAGGTAGTTGAAGGCTGCTATCAAATCCCCCCTCACTCTTCTCTTCTGCAGACTAAATAACCCCAGTTCCCTCAGCCTCTCCTCATAAGTCATGTGCTCCAGCTCCCTAATCATTTTCATTGCCCTCCACTGGACTCTCTCCAATTTGTCCACATCCCTTCTGTAGTGAGGGGACCAAAACTGGACACAATACTCCAGATGTGGCCTCACCAGTGCCAAATAGAGAGGAATAATCACTTCCCTCGATCTGCTGGCAATGCTCCTACTAATACAGCCCAATATGCTGTTGGCCTTCTTGGCAACAAGGGCACAGTGCTGACTCATATCCAGCTTCTCATCCACTGTAATCCCCAGGTCCTTTTCTGCAGAACTGCTGCTTAGCCAGTCATTCTGTCTTCTGTCACAAAGCTCAGTTTCCTTAACAATACTACTACTTTGGACTTGCTATGCCTTTCCATAAACAAAGGGCAAATGTTTTCAGTCTGAAATACTTTGTTTGTTTGTGCATTAAGGAAAACAACAAAATAAAGGGCGGGGGAGTAGTCTCAGTGAGAGCATGGTACGTGCATCTCCTTTGTAAACACGCCGCTTCAGCCCACAAAATAGCAGCTGCCCTTGAAAATTGGCAGACTCCTGAGAAATGTAAAGGTGCGGTGCTGAGAAAACAAACTGATAGCGAAATACACCTAAACCACAGCTCTTAACTTCTTTAATCCAAGAACTCAAAGCACTTCACAAACATTAGCTATGAACGGTTTCAGAGTAGCAGCCGTGTTAGTCTGCATCCGCAAAAAGAACAGGAGTACTTGTGGCACCTTAGAGACTAACAAATTTATTTGAGCATAAGCTTTCGTGGGCTACGGCCCACTTCTTCGGATGCTTATGCTCAAATAAATTTGTTAGTCTCTAAGGTGCCACAAGTACTTCTGTTCTATTAGCTATGAAGCCTCACACATTACTAAGGCCAGTTACCTATGGAGGCTAGGAGCAGAAAGTATAATAATTGACTTGGCCAGAGTCATACACGTTAAAGCTAAGAGAAAGCTTTCTTCTTCCAGCCATCTGACCCATTGATTTTGTAGCTAATGAGGCACACATTTTCCCTGTTCAGTTTGCAGAATCCTCATAAGTGACAGTTCATAAAGGGGTTGCCAAATGAAAGGCCTCTGTTGATTTATTAGTACATTTACTGCAAGTACAAACCAATGCAAGAGGTATGGGAAAGTGTTATCACAAAAATGGTATTTCTGGCAGAACAGCCCTTGTAGTAATATACAGGGTGTCCCTTCCTCCCTCAGAATGTTTGTTTAGCATCTGTGTTGTAGGGCATGTATACACACAGAGTGTAGATGTCATACTATTCTGTCCAAACAGCACTCTGTCTTGAGCTTGTGTGCCTGAGGCTTGGGGGAGAAAGTGGGGGGGTATGCACACACAATCATTAACCTAGTTGGGGGTGACATTTTCAAAAATGGAGAGTAGCTTGCTTAAATACACGTGGAAGGACTGTCTCTATTCATAGATGGGGAAACTGAGATGCTGAGTGTTGCCCAAGATCCCATAGTGAATCTGGCAGAGTTGTGAAAAGAATGCAGGGTTCCTGATAGTCTCCCATTCCAGTGCCCTATTCACTGGATCTGAGGGCATGCCTACTGCCCGAGGCATGTTGTGCATATTCTAGATCTAGGGGATATATCTGACTTTCCAAAGAAGTAGAGAGGAACCTAAGATCCCAAATTCAGACACATATCGGGGGTTTGAATTCTGAACTCCAAAGTTCAGGGGTGTTCTGGATCAGTGGATTAGATACAGCCCATTATACAGATCGGGGCACCACTGAAATTCAAATCTGAATCTGCGTTCAGACACCAGCCTTCCCAAGTGTCAGGGTGTTCAAATCCAGGGTTTTAGTTCAGGCCTGTCTCTGCAACACTATTTTTGGTTCAGAAATTCTTACTAGGCCACCAGTGCACATAAGATTAATGATTCAGCACTGCCATCTACTGACTGGCTGTATAGTGACAATAATTCTGAATTCTCTCATGGTTCACCCAAGGTACGACACAGAACAATAATCTGCTTGCCAGAATCTCCTTTGCCTCCCCATCTCCCTTCTCTTGCAATCATATTAAAGAAGAAAATTTCCACTGGGGTGCTTCAGTCCCCATTTTCACTTCTTAAGTGGTAAGGCTTAAACGTCTTGTTTAACTTACTCATTTTTTCAGGGCCTTATTCATTTGGGACTTACTTAAAAATACTACAAAGGTGCAGCCTGGGAAGACCCAGATATAACTTTTGATTATAGGCCTTCCAAATAAAACCCGTAGAGTTAGCTAACCTTTGTCTACAGGCCCAACAATGGCTTTAGTTATAGAAACCTAATTTGTGTATTTTCACCATTTAATAACGAAGGTGCTCCTCAAATCTCTTTTAAAAATGCTGTTTATTATTTGTAATGAACTAGCACCTAAATGGACAGGACCCACTGTGCTAGCCACTGTACAAACAGAACCAAAACACTGTCTTTGCTCCAAAGAGTTTATAATCTAAGTATAAAACAAAAGACAGGTGAATGTGTCAGACGGGGAGCCCAAAGTAACAATATGACCATAGACGTTCTGTCAATATAAAACATGACACACCTAGGTGTGACAGGATATATTCACCTGGTTGGCAGGGAGAAAGATAACATTTGCATTATTGCTGGCCCTAAATGGAGGCATTGCTAATGTACAGAGTATTTAGTGAAACGGAGTTGGGTCCAGCTTAACTGAGCTACCTAATACCTTAACAAGGTAGGTGTTCTTGGGAGTTTGGTAGCTAATGTGTTCTTTTCTAGAAGCTAGAATCATCCTAGCAGTAGAGAATGTATTTTTTCTTGCCTATTTGTTAGGGCAACCTTTTTTCATTTGCGGACCCCTAACATTTTTCAAATGGACGTGCAGACCCCTTTGGAAATCTTAGAAAGTCTGTGGACCCCCAGGAGTCTGTGGATCACAGGTTGAAATCCACTGTGTTAGCGTGAACTTTGGATGAAGTGGTGGAAGCCCCATGACTGGGACATTTAAGTCTAACTGGGTAAATCAGGTAGTATTACTACCAGAGGTCCCCATAGCAATGATGACCCACTGTGCTGGGTTCTGTACACACATGAGAAGAGGCATTTCCTGCCTCAAAGAGTTTATAACAGGACTCTGAGTGCATCAAACAAGATGTTAATAGTGGTAATAAGATTAAACCACACAGTGTTAGAATACTGAGGTAGAGAAGTTAGATGACATTTTCAAGGCCACACAGGAAATCGGTGGCAAAGGTAGGTTAGAATTCAAACTCCTCATTTCCAACAGTGGTCCCAACCCAACACACATTTATGCATGGGAGTATTCCCATTGACTTCAGTGGGAATACTCTCTAATGTTAAAACACAGGCATAAGTTTTTGTACCATTGGGGCCATTGTCCTCAGTTTTCATCCAGACCATGCTGACTGAAATGTGGCTGGTATTTTAGAATGGCCATCCCTAATCTTGTATTGAAGTTTGCTGGAGTAAGAGTGTATCACTATATCACTGAGGCCATCCCATAAACAAGAGGTAAAAATCCTGGCCCCACTGAACCCTGTGGGGATAGGATTTTACCCAAGCTGTGAATCTGTGGGGTGCGAAGTTTAATTTAAGAGTGGGGGTGCAAAATATGCCTCATTACATTCAGAAAATGATAATTGTGAAAACTCACTTTCCTCTGAACAAATAGTTATAAAGATACAAAGAAACTTTTTTTTTCTTTTAAAAATGCTAGTAAACGGTATTATTGTTTCTAAGCAGTTAAATCTTTGCCTATCCTCAATTTGCTGATACAAGCATTTAAGCTCAGATTGATATACATGCTCACAGTGGGTAGAGGGATGTGCTCTCCTAAGCATAAACTTGCTGATTCATTAGCTTTTTATGGAATAAATGGTGTTTGCTGGCCCAGGTATTCAAGCCACTTCCTATTATTGGGAGTGTCTATTGCCAAGGGAGCCTGGATTTGTGTGGATTTCATTAGAATACACCTCTACCCTGATATAACGCGACCCAATATAACACGAATTCAGATATAACGCGGTAAAGCCGCGCTCCGGGGGAGAGGGGACTGCGCACTCCGGCAGATCAAAGCAAGTTTGATATAACGCAGTTTCACCTATAACGTGGTAAGATTTTTTGGCTCCCGAGAACAGCGTTATATCGGGGTAGAGGTGTATTTAAAACCCTGTTTCACGCTTGTTACCGTTAAGTGACTGTAATAATGCATCTCATTTTCAGTCCAGTGCAGCCAAGGTGTGTCTAGAAGGAAGCAGCTGTGACTATGTTACAAAAGTATTTTGCTATAATTTGGGGTGTGTCAATGCTTCAGTTACACCTAACAGAATTGCTGGGGTTTAAATTCACTCAGTACTAAAATATTTGGGGGCATCTACAGAACGCTTTCAATCCAAGCCATAACTGAGGCCAGCTGTATAATGTGCTTTTCTACCTCCAGTCTGTACATCTAAAATGCACTCAGTTTGGGGCATTCCTGAGGACAAAGTGCACCTAAGAAGGCTAATGTGAGCCTATAACTCCCATGTTCTCTGCTCTTTACCCAGTCCACATTCGCTTCTATGTGCTATTCAAGGTGTTGATTACCTAGCTGGTTTGGGACCCAAGTTTCACTGACAGCACCTCTCCTGGGCTCTGGCTAAGCAGTCACAATCAGTTGGATTGCGGTAGCTGTATGTCTTCAGAGTTGAACTCCTGAGGAAATATATAGCATCGGGATGCATGTCAGTGGGGGGGCTGGAGGGAGTTATACTACAACAAGCAAAGCTCTGGGGTAGGAGAGAATTTGCTCTTAATCTCTCAGCTAGATTTTTAAAGGTATGTAGGCACCTGTGCATGCCTAGGTGCTTTTGAAAATCTCACTAGGCATTTATCTGCATCTCTAGGTGCCTACATACCTTTAAAAATCTGGCCCTCGTTTCCTCTGTAGCAGATAACAGTGCTCCTTTCTCCCACCTTTCTCTATTTATATTGTTCTTGGCAGGCAGGCAGTCTCTTACTGTATGCATGTACAGTGCCTTGCACAATGAGAGGGAGTACTGAACAATTTCTGTAGGTGCCTGTAAACGTCCGGTGCGGGGGTCGGGCCCTCTCAGGGGCCGTCGGGGGCCAGGCCGCCTCACTACACGGCCTGGATCGGTCTCGGGGTTCCGCCCCTCTGGCAGGGACTAGGCCAAAGGTACACGGCCTCTGCAATGAGCTCCTGCTCTCCGTCAGGGTCCGGCAGTAACTCAGGCCCGGGCTCCGGTCCTCACTGCCGGAGCTGGGGATTACAAAGTCAGTCAAGCCCCCGCGCTAGCTCAGGGCGGGGCAATAAACAATAGTTCGGGTGCTCAGCTCCGTGGATCAGGAGCTGAGCCCTGACAAACTCAGGACGTCCTAGGCCCTTATTCAGGGGAGGGCAACCCCCAATAGTCCAGGGCGCTCAGAACCTTCCTTCAGGCTGAGCAGTAAAGTCAGGGGTTCAGGCCCGGCCCTCAATCAGGGCGGGGCAGCACACAATAGTCCAGGGGGCTCAGAACCTTCCTTCAGGCTGAGCAGTAAAGTCAGGGGTTCAGGCCCGGCCCTCAATCAGGGCGGGGCAGCACACAATGGTCCAGGGGGCTCAGAACCTTCCTTCAGGTTGAGCAGTAAAGTCAGGAGTTAGTAGGCCCAGGCCCTCAGTCAGGGCGGGGCAACAAACAATAGTCCAGGGGCTCAGGACCTTCCTGCAGGCTGAGCCCAGGCAGAGTTAGTAGGCCCAGGCCCTCAGTCAGGGCGGGGCAACCACCAATAGTTCAGGGGCTCAGGACCTTCCTGCAGGCTGAGCCCCAAACAGAGTTAGTAGGCCCTGGCCCTCAGTCAGGGCGGGGCAACAAATAATAGTTCAGGGGTTCGGGCTCAGGTCTGGGTATCAGGAACTGAGCACGGACAAACTCGGGACGCCCCAGACCCTCAGTCAGGGTGGGGCAACAAGCACTCCTTCAGGGCAGCAAACAATAGCTCAGTTGCGGTGCCAGAGCGCTGGCTGGAGGGGGAGGCTGCCACCCGTTAAGTGGGGTGGCAGGGGGGACACAGGCCCACCCACTCCACTGTGTCCCAGCCCGGGGCCCTAAGAGCGGCAGTTAGTCTGCCGCTGTGTCGGTGGGGTCCTGACCGCAACACACCGACATTGGCTCCTCTGCTGTAGCCAGACTGGGGTCAGCTACCCCCGGGCTGCTTTCCATTTCCCCCTCCATTGGTACCTGCTCCTCGCCGGGCTCGACAGCGGGGTCCCACACCATGGGTTCCTCAGCTCGCAGAGGGTCGTCTGGGTCGGGTCGCTCCTCCGGTCTCCGGTCAGGGGGGCGCTCGGGCCCCTCCTCGGGGTACCGTGCTCGGGGCAAGTGCGGCCAGTCTACGTCAGGGTAACTTGCTTGGGGAAGGCTTGGCCAATCCGCGTCGGGATACCTGGCTCTGGGGAGGTCCAGTCGGCCGGCGTCCGGGTATCTGGCTCTGGGGAGGCTCGGTCCGTCCGCGTCGGGATACCTGGCTCTGGAAAGGCTCGGTCTAGCCGGAGCTCGCACCGGCACGTCTGGCCTCTCCGGCCGCTGGGCTCTAACTGAGGGCTGGGGCCTGGCTCTTATACTTCCTGTCCCGCCCCTTGACTTCCGGGGGGCGGGAACAGGTGGCGGTGGCTCCGCCCACTTGGGTGCCAATTCAGGCTCCTCTCCCTCAGGGGCGGTCGGGGCCCAGGCCGCCTCACTACAGGTTGCAGGAGCTCTCTGTGCTCCCTTCTCCCTCTGGCCTTTCCTGGCCCTCTCCAGCTGCTGCTTGCTGCTCTCCTTGTTGCTGCCGCTGCCGCTGCCGCTACTGCGTGAGTGAGTGAGTGAGTGCGGAGGGGGGGGCCTTGCCGGCCTGCCCTCCCCTTCGCCCTCGCCTCCGGAGGGAGAAGCATCGGCCCCCCTACGCCAACACCGATACCATCTGGGGGCCCACCTGTCTGCTTGCTTGCCTGCCTGGCCGGTTGCCCGGCCGGCTGACTGCCGCTCGCTGCTGCTGCTGTTGTTCCTGTGTGGGAGCCGCTGCCTCCGTCGCGGAGAGCGAAGAGACTGCGTCCCTGGTTCGGGAGATTGTGGAGGGGGTTGTCTGAGGACTGTGTTTTGAGTGACTTTGCCATCTTTACTCCTGGGGTGGTGGTGCCCCCAGTCGCGTTAGGAGTGTGGACGGTACTGAGCCTCTCGTTTGTAATTCCTCGGACTGGAAGCCGTCGCTTGCCAGGAAGCTCCGAGGTCGACTTGGGAGCCTGCTATCCCGTCCCCCGTAGCGGACTGTTGAAGGGGGTGTGGGGGGGGTGCGGTGCCCCCCCCCTTCGTCCATCTGCTCCCCCTCTACCACCACCCCCACCGCCGACAGCTGCCGACAACCCCTCCACCGCCCCGCGTGCCACCTGGACCTGCTTTTCGCCCCTCGGCGGGGCTGTTTGCTCCCCCCGCCATTTCCATCGTCCGGGACTGTTTACTTACAGCAGTGAACGGCAGAGCCTGCGCTTCGCGAACGCTGTGGGTGCACCTTTTCCCCCGCCCTGGACTTTTCCTGCCCCCCAACTATGTTTCGCTGGTGGGGTCCCCTCCCTGTAGCCCCCTTTGTATTAGTTGGCCCTACTTTACCCCCCTCCTTTTAAGCCCCTTCAGTTTATTTTTTTGGTGCCCATTCCCCCCCCCCCTCGGTTCCTAGCCTGCTGGCTGTGTTCCCGGCCCTGTCCTTGGGCTGCGGCTGGCTGGAGTTTTTCCTCCTACCCCTCCTTGTCCTTGGGCTGCAGCTGGCTGGACATTCCATTCTGTTTTCGAGCCGCTGCTCCGGTGCACCCCCCCCCCCTTCGCCCCCCCGCGCGCGTTTGTGCCCCCGTTTTGTTGCCCCCTCCCCTTTTGCACTGTTCACCCCCCCTTTTACTGTTGTAGTCCCCTCCCCGCCCCAGTGTAGCCGGGGGAGCCGGCTTTCTTTTTTGGCACCTGTGCCCCACCCCTCTCTTTTCGCTCCTGTGTGCCCTCTCCATTGGCACCCTCCTCCCCAGCCTGCAGCCTAGCGGGGGGGAGTGGTTGCCTTTCCCTCGTTTTGTCTTTTGCCTAGAGGGGAGGAGCGGCTGCAGGTTGTAATGGCGGGGGACTCTGCCCCTGCCCCTGCCCCTGCCCCTGCCCCTGAACCCCCGCCCACCCCAGTGGCCGGCCCCTCGGCTGGCCCTGTCCCGGATACTGCCGTTGCCACGGCTGCCCCCTCCACCGGCAGGAAGGGCCAAGGGAGGAAGAAGGGCAAGGGCCCTGCCCGTGGAGCCAGACCTCCTGCGGGCGGGGCTACGGTCCCCGCTGCGGCCCCGACATCGGCCGCGGCCCCTCCCTCTCCTGCCGTCCCTTCCACCAGCTCTGGTGGTGCTCCACCTCCGGCCCCCAGAGCATACGCCCAGGTGGCCGCCGCCTCTTTGCGTGCCGCCGCGTCGTCCGCCCCGACCGCCGCCTCTGGACCTGTACCTGGTGACCACGGCCCCTTCCCCTCGCTGACTAGGAGGCATGGCGTCCGTTGCCATTTGGTGCCTGCCTCGCCCCACATTGAGACTTATGTGCGGGCGTTGGCGAGGGTGGTGGGGCCTACGGCCATCGTGGCGGCCTCCAAGATGTACGGGAAGGCCGTGTTCTTCCTGGCGTCGGTGGCCGCCGCGCAGGAGGCGGTGGAACGAGGCCTGGCGGTGGGGGGCGTGTTTGTGCCTTTGGAACCCCTGGAGGACCTGGGCGTACGGGTGCTCTTGACCTCTGTCCCGCCCTACCTCCCCAACGCCGCCCTGTTGCCGGCCCTCTCCACCCTGGGGAAGCCCATTTCCATTCTGAGCTCTCTTTCATTGGGCTGTAAGGACCCTGCCCTCCGGCACATCCTGTCTTTCCGCCGGCAGGTCCAGCTTCAGCTGCCACCGGCGGCGGGTGCCGGAGTGGCGCTCGAGGGGTCCTTCCTGGTGCCCTACCGGGGGGCCCATTATCGGGTCCATTATTCGACGGGGGAGGCCCGGTGCTTCCTCTGCCGGGCGCCGGGGCATGTCCGAAGGGACTGTCCCCTGGCCCGGCCTGGAGGGGCGTCCGAGACCCCCGGGGCCCGGGAGGGTGCCGGCCCTGTCATCGCCGGCAACCCTGGCGGTTCGGACACTGCTGCTGCCGCCGCCCCTCCTCCTTCTGCCGCGGTTCCCGCTCTGGCCGCGGAGACGGCCGGGCAGGCGGGCCTTGCCGTCGCCGACCCTGGATCGGCGGGGCATGTGGGGGAGAGGGCGGGGCAGCTTCCGCCGGCTGCGGGGAAGGGCCCGCCCCAGGGGGAGGTTTCCCTCTCCCCTGCTGTCCCTCCGACCCTGCCGCCCCAAGCCCCGAAGCCATCGCCCTTGCCCTCTGGCCCTGCCCCTGCTGACCGGCCCTCCACCTCCTCTTCCGCCTCGGGGGGCTGGGTGACCGTCCGGGGGAAGCGCGGCGCCCGCAGGTCGCGGGCTCTCTCCCTCCCCTCTGATGAGGAGGGAGAGCAGGCCCCCCGAAAGATGCCGCGGGGGGCCGACGTTGTTAGTTCTGTTTCCGCGCCCCCGGACGGTGCCCAGCAGGAGGTGCCGGCCATGGAGACCGTGGATGCCGTGGCAGCGGCTGGGGACACTTCTGTCCCTTTTGTTGGGCCCACGCCTGAGGAGGCTTTAGCAGCGGTTCTCCCGGCCCTTGCTCCGTCTGTCCCCCCCGCCGCCGCCGCCGATGCCGGGGCGGCCCTTGTTCCTGTGACTGGCGGGGAGGTGGCCGGGGCCGAGGGGACCGCTTTCGCCTCCATTTTCGATGAGATCGAGGCCCTGGGTCTGACCCCGGTTACCCAGGGGGAGGACGACCCTCCGCCAGCGGGCCCCGATCCGGGTGCTGGCTTAGTCCCGCCCCCTTCTCCTGCTCCCGGTTCCTCACCCCACTCTGCCGCTCCCGACTTAGTCCTGGGAGAACCCTTAGCCCTACCTGCCAGCCCGGCCGCGACTCCCATCTCGTGCACGGCCGCCGAGCCCCTCGGGGCGACGGCCGTTGCTGAGCGGCCGGTTCCTGCCCCCGATCTTGCCCCTTCCATCGTTCCTGCCCCTGAGGCTTCCCCTGTCCCTGCTGCCTCCGTCCCCTCGGATGCTGACCTTGGCCGAGGGGAGCCGCAGTCTAGCGGCTTGGCAGCGGGAGATGAGGAGCCCGTTCCCGCTCCCGTCCCTGATCCTGTCCCCTCTCCTGCCCAAGTCCCTGTTCCCGCCTCGAGCCCCGCCCCTACTCCCACCCTTGCCCCAGATCCTGTCCCCGAGGTGTCTCTGTTTGCCACCTCTGGTGTTACTGCCGCCCCCGGGGTTGTCGCATTTCCGTTGCCTGCAGACAACCCTCAGGGGGCGGTTTTCGTGTCTCCCCTTCCTGCCACTGTGGGGGCTGTGTTGTTCCCTCAGCCGCCCTCTCCTTTGCCGGGGATGGGGACGGGCTGCCCGGCGCAGCAGCGCCGGAACTCGGCCCCTTGTATGTCCGTCACCGTGGGCTGCGAGGACCCTTCAGGGGCCCCTCCGGAGGATGGCGGCGGCTTGGCCGCTGCCTCCCCCTCCGCGCTGCGAGATGAGCTGCGCCTCTTTCTATCAGATTCCCGTGGTTCCCAGGGTAAGGTGCAGCTCGCCCTTCAGCGCTGGGGGGACTTCCATCTCGTCCTCCGGGCCGTGCAGGCGCTTTTGGGGGAGGGGCGGGGGTCCGGTCGGCGGGACATCGCGGCCTATCGGCGGGCCCGCAGATTCCGCGACTCCCTTTTGACCTTCGGAGTCGAAACCGGGATCTTGCGGGGCCCACTGGGGGCCGATGGTCCCTCCGCCCGTGAGGATCTGCCCCAGCCCTCCGCATGACAGTTACCACCTTTGCCTCGCTGAACACTCGGGGCTGTAGGGTGGGTCTCCGCAGGAGCCAGGTGCTCTCCTTCCTTCGGGAGGGGGGGTACTCTGTGATTTTCCTGCAGGAGACCCACACGGCTCCGGCCGTCGAGGCTAGCTGGCGGCTGGAGTGGGGAGACGGGGTTTATTTTAGCCACCTCAGCGCCCATTCGGCTGGGGTGGCCACCCTGTTCTCCCCGGGGCTGCGGCCTGAGGTACTGGGGGTCGCCGAGGTCGTGCCGGGCCGCTTGCTGCACGTCCGGGCCCGTGTGGAGGGGCTGGTTCTGAACTTGGTCAACGTCTATGCCCCGAACGCGGGCCTGGAACGAGTGCCTTTCTATCAGCGGGCGGCGGCCTTCCTCGGCACTCTGGATTCTCGCGAGTGCCTGGTCCTGGGCGGGGACTTTAACACCACCCTCGAGGACCGGGACCGCTCCGGGCTTGAAAATTCCCAGGCGGCCGCGGGCGTCCTCAGGGAGATTGTAGACCATCACTCCCTGGTGGACGTCTGGCGCGAACACCACCCGGACGACGACACCACCTTCACCTATGTCCGGGTGGAGGACGACCGGTCGCGCCACTCCCGGTTGGACCGGATCTATCTGTCCCGCTTTCATCTGGCGCGGGCCCATGCCTCCAGCGTCCGGCCGGCCCCGTTCTCGGATCACCATCTGGTGACCGTGACGGCTTCTCTCAGTTCCGAGCGGCCGGGGCCGGCCTATTGGCATTTTAATAATAGTTTGCTGGAGGACGTGGGCTTCGTGGCATCCTTCCGGGAGTTCTGGCTGGCCTGGCGGGGGCAGCGGCGCGCCTTTCCCTCGGCGCGGCGGTGGTGGGACGTGGGGAAGGTCCGCGCGCGGCTCTTCTGCCGGAACTACACCCGGGGCGCCAGCCGGCGGCGAGATGCGCTGATAGGGCAGTTGGAGCGGGAGGTCTTGGAGCTGGAGAGGCGTCTGGCCTCCGGCCCCGAGGATTCACCCCTCTGCGCGGCGTACCGGGAGAAGCGAGAGGAGCTCCGGGCCCTGGAAGACCACCGGGCCCGGGGCGCGTTTGTTCGATCCCGCATCCGTCTCCTTCGGGAGATGGATCGCGGCTCCCGCTTCTTCTACGCCCTGGAGAAACGGAGGGGGGCCAAAAGGCATGTCACCTGCCTCCTGGCGGAGGACGGCGTCCCCCTCACGGATCCGGAGGAGATGCGTGACAGGGCCAGAGCCTTCTACGCCGCTCTTTTCTCCCCGGATCCGACCGACGCCGAGGCCCGCAGGGTGCTCTGGACCGAGCTCCCGACGGTCAGCGCGGGCGACCGAGACCGGCTGGAGCTGCCTCTTTCTCTGGCCGAGTTCTCGGCAGCCCTCCGGCTCATGCCCACTAACAAATCTCCGGGCATGGACGGGCTGACCGTGGAGTTTTACCGCGTGTTCTGGGACGTCCTCGGCCCAGACCTCGTCACCGTCTGGGCCGAGTCCTTGCAGGGCGGGGTCCTCCCTCTCTCGTGCAGGCGAGCCGTGCTCGCCTTGTTGCCGAAGAAGGGGGACCTCCGCGATTTACGAAATTGGCGTCCCGTCTCGCTCCTCAGCACGGACTATAAGGTCGTAGCGAAGGCCATCTCGCTGCGGCTGGGGTCCGTGCTGGCGGACGTGGTCCACCCCGACCAGACCTACACCGTCCCGGGCCGGAGCATCTTTAACAACCTGTACTTGATCCGGGACCTTTTGGAGCTGGGACGTAGAGATGGTCTGTCGTTCGCCCTCCTGTCTCTGGACCAGGAGAAGGCGTTCGACAGGATGGACCACGGGTATCTCCTGGGCACTCTGCGGGCGTTCGGTTTCGGGCCCCAGTTTGTGGGCTTTCTCCAGGTGCTGTACGCTGAGGCGGAGTGTCTGGTCAAGCTCAACTGGACCCTGACCGAGCCGGTCAGCTTCGGGCGGGGAGTACGGCAAGGGTGCCCCCTCTCGGGCCAGCTGTACGCTCTGGCGATCGAGCCCTTCCTCTGCCTCCTCCGTCGGAGGTTGGCAGGGTTGGTGCTCCGGGAGCCGGAGCTGCGGCTGGTCCTGTCGGCGTACGCCGACGACGTGCTCCTCGTGGTCCAGGACCCAGCGGATCTGGTGCGGGTGGAGGCCTGCCAGGCCGTTTATTCGGCCGCCTCCTCCGCCCGGGTCAACTGGGTCAAGAGCTCTGGCCTGGTGGTCGGGGACGGTTGGCAGGCGGGCTCCCTCCCACCCGCTCTTCAAGCCATTCGGTGGAGCGTGGGTCCGCTGCTCTATCTAGGCGTTTATCTTTCCGCCACGCATCCTTCTCCGTCGGAGAACTGGCTGGATTTGGAGGCCAGGGTGCGTGAGCGGTTGCGGAGATGGACGGGACTGCTCCGGTGTCTCTCCCTGCGGGGGAGGGCGCTGGTGCTGAACCAGCTCGTCCTGTCCATGCTCTGGCACCGGCTCAACACCCTGAGCCCGGCCCCGGAACTCCTGGCCAGGCTCCAGAGGATAGCCCTGGAGTTCTTCTGGCCTGGACTGCACTGGGTCTCTGCAGGGGTTCTGAGTCTTCCCCTGGAGGAGGGGGGACAGGGCCTGGTCTGCCTTCGTAGCCAGGTCCATGTCTTCCGCCTCCAGGCCCTGCAGAGGCTCCTTTACGGTGCGGGTAGTCCGGCATGGAGCGCGTTAGCGCACGCCTTCCTCCGCCGCCTCCGAGGGCTCCGATACGACCGGCAGCTCCTTTTTCTTCACCCGAGAGGTCTTCCGCGAGACCTCTCGGAGCTGCCGGTCTTCTACCAGGACCTTCTCCGGACCTGGAAGCTTTTCTCGGCGACCAGGTCCACCGTGGCCACCGAGGGTGTGGATCTCCTCGCGGAGCCCCTGCTGCACAATCCCGATCTCCGTGTGCAGGTGGCGGAGTCACCCTCGGTGAGCCGGAGGTTGGTCCTGGCGGAAACCACCAGGGTCGGAGACCTCCTGGACTACACCAGAGGGGACTGGGTGGATCCCCGCGCGCTTGGTCGGCGCATGGGGCTCTCCACCCTCGCGACCCCTCTGCGTGTACTCCAGGAGGTGGGCGCTGCATTGTCACCTCTTGCTCTCGGCTTCCTGTGGTGGGCCCTGCGGGAGGGCGCTCCCCGCCCACCCCTCACCCCAGGCCCTCCGGACCTTTTTCTCGGGCCCTTGTTCCGTGAGCCCCCCCGGCTCCCCCGTTCCCATAATCCGAGCCGGCTGCACACTTTGCAGCCGGTCCGGTTTCGGACCGCGTCCAGAGACCACCTGTACACGCTCGTGCTCCACACGTTGCATCACCTCACCCTCGTGTCCCGCCCCGACACCAAGTGGAGGGACTATCTGCTACCTGTGGAGGGTGAGGAGCCCCGGTGGGCCAGCCTTTATTCCATCTTAGTTCCAAGGCCCGCCGGGGACATTGGTTGGCGGCTCCTTCATGGGGCCGTGAGCACGGGCGTGTACTTGGCGCGGTTCACCCCTATTTCTGAGGCCTGCCCATTTTGCGGCATTAGGGAGACCCTGGCGCACGCTTACCTTGAGTGCGCCAGGTTGCAGCCCCTTTTCCGGCTTCTCCAGAACCTCTTGTTGAGGTTCTGGCTACACTTTTCCCCGCACTTGTTTATTTATGCGCACCCTGTCCGTGGCCCCACTAAGTCGCGGGACCTCCTCGTCAACCTCTTCCTGGCCCTGGCCAAACTCACCATCTATAATACCAGGGAGAAGAAGTTGGACGAGGGGGTGCTCTGCGACTGTGGGGCCTACTTTCATACCTCTTTGGTTTCACGTCTCCGGGCGGAGTTTCACTGGGCAGCGTCTGCTGGCTCCCTTGCCACCTTCGAGGAGCAGTGGGCGCTGTCCGGGGTTCTCTGCTCGGTGTCCCCATCTGGTTCCCTGATTTTGAACCTATGACCGTCACCTCGCTCCTTGTTTTTTTATTAGTTGTCCCACGTAATCATTTGGTACTGGGTCCAGTGGTCCCTCCCGCTAGGTTGGGGGAGGGGCCTTTCGTAGTGGGCGGCTAAGCCCGCCCACTTCCCGGTTCACCAATACGGCCTCACTACAGTGCCACTGTCATGCAAATGGCTTTGTTGAAATGGGAAAACTCACTCTCCAGCATCCATGTCTTCAGTGGAGGGTGGTGTTGCAAGAGGCCAATGTTACAGTATGGGCAGCACATTATTGGGGTAGGTGGTGAGGGAAA
This sequence comes from Chrysemys picta bellii, assembly GCF_011386835.1. Classification (NCBI taxonomy): domain Eukaryota; kingdom Metazoa; phylum Chordata; order Testudines; family Emydidae; genus Chrysemys; species Chrysemys picta. The sequence goes on along the minus strand of NC_088803.1, from coordinate 41,738,524 downwards.
CAATGACTGGGGCCCAGATCCTCAAAGATAGTTTGGTGTTGCTCTGCTCAGTGTTGTCTGCCTCCGAGTGGAATCCTCAGCCCTAAGCTAGATGCCCAGGCTCCCCATAGAGTGCATGGGGAGAGTTAGGTGCGTAAGAAAGAGATCCTTAGATGGCAGCAACCTACGCTAGCCAGGAGTGAAACGCTGAGGAGAGGGGTTAGGTGCCTAAGCTGCTGACCCTGGTGCGCCCAGCTGACAAGCCAGAGATAGCCACCCCCTACTGAGGCTCCTTAGCTGTAACCCCCTGGAATTAGTCACCTAATCTAGGTGAACTGTTGAAGTGCCCATTCCCCAAAGTATTGTGGCCGCATTGGCTCACACTAGCCACCCGAATATGTACCCTGTGGGTTGGGAGGGTTTGTACTTAGATAGCTACTGTCCCTATAAATCGGGACATCTGGTCACCCTACCTGAGCCGCTACCCACGTTGCCACGGCTACACTGCTATTTTGAGGGTGCTAGCTCAAGCAGACCTAGTTCATGTCTATCTACTGTGCTGGCAGGCACTGGCCCAGCTGCTACATACATATACCCTGTCTCCACACTCAATACTCTCTCACTCTTGCTATGTTTCTCTGGGCCCCGGACTATCTTTTGTGCAAGTGTTGTGGCCTGCATCCAACCCTCCTGCGGTGGGGTCTGACAAGTATCCGGTTCTAGGCATGTTTGGAGCATGCCCACTGGATCATGCTCAGCTGGTAAGATAGCTTTCCCACATCTAGGCTGAGAATGCCTCCCACACTTTGGTGTGAGCTAGAGCTCTGAGTTGCTTGTTAGCTGAGGGTGGTGTCAGGGCTTAGGTGGCTATGCACATACCTATAAGCAGAAATGTAGGAACTTAAGGGACTTGGGTGCCTACAGGGTTACATGGCACCTGAGTGCTAGTTCTGAAAATGTTAGTGGTGCCTAAATGGTGGACATAAGGGCCCAGAGAGACAGATAGGCACCTAAATACCTTTGGGAATTTGGGCTTGAATCTCTGAGGCATATCACCAGCCCATGGGTGGGGCTTGATCAAAATTTCTCTTTACTTCAGCTCTGACTCATGGGTGTAGCCAGTTGGTTTTGTGGGAGTGGAAAGATAGTTTTGTTGTCTGTGGAATCAAGAAAGAAAAGGCTTTTCAGGTGAGACGTTACATCCTTAATGCTATCTATCCTAAAAGGAAATGGGACTGGAGGCTCTTCCTGTGCTAGTTTAAGTATAAGTATCCAGGATATAATAGTAGAGGGTAGTAGGTGGGATCTAAGGAGCCTCTTGAGTCGTGAAGCTTTCTTATGTTGCTGTTTCAACACAATCACCACAAGAAACAGGCCAAAACATATGGAATCCAAGGTAATGCCATTTCACTCAGGCTTCAATGTCATACATGAAAAGTTCTGCCTCCTCCAGACAGATTGCCAAAATGATAGTGTGTAAAATGAAAAATTAAATTAGCTCCTGTCCAAAACAGAAACCTGAACTGCTTGTTTGTGGCACAGTAACCCAGTAAGTACAGAGAAGCTAAGGTTCAGACAATCCAGGTAAAATGAAGGAAAGAGAAAAGCTATGAGGTTCTTCGTTTTCAGAAAATACAACTGGCTGTGCTGCATGAGAAAAGATCCAGTGAATAGCATTGCAGCATCAAATCCAGCTGCAAGTCTCCCTTGGACTATATTGAGATTCAATCAGCATTTGAATTCAAACAACTACTGCTAAGCTGAAGGACAGAGATTCAGCTTCAAAGCACAACATTTGACACTTGACTCATCACCTCAGTGCAAAAAGTCATTTCACTGAATTTCATTTAAAAGCTAAATTTGTAGGCCAGGAGACTGTTTTTGTTTCTGCTAGCTTTGCAAAGCTCTAGTTCAACTGTCAGTTTAGGTCACAAATGAAAATCCGCTTGGTAGCTTTTTTCATCTCTGCCCCTACTGGAAATTGGCCCACATTGCAAAATTACCAGTGCACCATTGAGCACAGCTCTGCATACTGTAGGACACAGCAGAAATGCTGCACTGGTAGGTTAGAGCTAAGCTAACAGATTTATTTGGGCATAAGCTTTCGTGGGTAAAAACCTCACTTCGGATGCATCCAAAGAAGTGAGGTTTTTACCCACGAAAGCTTATGCCCAAATAAATCTGTTAGTCTTTAAGGTGCCACCAGACTCCTTGTTGTTTTTGTAGATACAGACTAACATGGCTACTCCCTGATACTAGAGGTAAGCTGTAAGTGTCAGAGCTGTATGTGTGAAGTCTGTGCCAATACTGTCCCTACTGGCAGATAGAGTAATAGTAGCCAATGCTATTACCTCACAGCCTTAAATACTAAACTCATTCATAAAATGTATATTAAAAAGCAATCGTATCCCCTACAAAAATGACATTTATGTCAAATATTGGTGAATTTATAGTGAGCTATAGCCATCAGGCATGCCCTTTTGCTCATTAATTGCAATATAATCTTGGATTCATGTGAGAATATTATAGTTCCTTTTTATGTCACTTTTGTACATTGGCAAGTTTTTTCCCCTTTTTAACTGATTTTTTTTTTTATTAGAAAATGTCAGCGGGGAAAAAAACTAAATAAAAAGATATCTATGATGCATTTCAAACTGCAAAAGGGTAGAGTACGCCCATCAGCTACATATATCCTGGATTTTATACAGTACTTGTGTCATGTCCCTTGGGATGTGAAAGCAACAGTTTCTGGAACTGGGAAGACTTTAGCAGAAAACTTTCTCGTCCTAGTTGTAAGTCCTCCCTTATTCCTCCCAACTCACTATTTATGATTATGTCTAAAAGTTGGGCCAAATCCTCAGCTGGAACAATTCAGCATAGTTCCATTGACTTCAAAGGGGTGTTAGAAATAGACAAACTAAAATCCCAAATCCTAACAATAGTAGCAAAGTTACCTTCATGCTGATAAAGCACTTTGTCTCCATTAACTGAAAAAATATTCAAGTAGTCAGTAATAAAGCTTTCATCTGGCCAGTGCACTACAGCTACAGTTGTCTTTTTTGTCTATACTGTCTTGTACTTTTCATTATAATAATATAATATAATATAATATAATATATGGAGATATCCTATCTCCTAGAACTGGAAGGGACCTCGAAAGGTCATTGAGTCCAGCCCCTTGCCTTCACTAGCAGGACCAAGTACTGATTTTGCCCCAGATCCCTAAGTGGCCCCCTCAAGGATTGAACTCACAACCCTAAGTTTAGCAGGCTAATGCTCAAACCACTGAGCCATCCCTAAAGTGAAATATCATAACTTACTACACCAATATTTGAAGGGAAAAAGTGGTTCCAGCATCCTTAGCCTTCAGTGACAGTTCTCCATTCTAGTAGAAGAGAGAGCCATAAATTAAGTAACTATAGTATAATTTGACTGAATTAGCTCACTCTGCAAAGTATTCTGTGATAGTTTGTGCAGACTGCTTTCCTGGAGATTTTCAAAGCCTTTTGTAAGCATGAACCATTCATCACTAGATCTCTCAGAGGCAGGTAAGTATTATCCCTTTGTGTAAAATGGGGATAATTTTACAGAAGGGGAAACAAACTGACTTGCCGAAAGCCATGCAAGGAGTTGGTAGAAAAGCCCAGGTTAGAAGTCAGGACCTTGATGCTGATAGTCTTGTGGTGCCTGTATGCACAGAACTCTCTTAGGTGTGATGTGCTTGTAGAGAGAAGACCCAAATTGAGGAGTTGAGAAAGTAATGCTGCTCCAATGACACCATACTCCTACATTCTTGTACATCCCATACTGTACTTGCACATCCTAAACTTCACAGACCTGGTCTTTTCTCAATGTTTCTTTAGCTCGCGAGCCTATGATCCATGCACACCAACACAGTCATGATCTTTATAATTACCCACCCTTCTGGTTAATATTGCTGCTGAATTGCTCAATAGGAACGATTTGCCAAAAAGCTAGTTTCTCAGCAAAGTGCAGATTGATATACTGCAGCCTAGACATGAGTAAGCCATTTTTTCAGAAATCGGGTCTTTCGTGTGTCATTCTGAGGGGGATGATGGAAGATATCAAAGAGAACGCTGTGGTCATAAAGCTTCAAAAGCACTGACAGCTGGTGAAAATAATTATTTGGGCTTTGCAGAAGCTGTATTAATGAAGTGAAATGTTTAACATTGTACTGTTATCGTCAGTGCATATTTGGTGGGAACATAAAATGCTCATACAGGAGAATGATTGTGGTTACAAATGCCCATTCCACCCACTAAACAACTGTACATACAATGACTCCCTGTTTCGGTTCTGACACAGTAAACTTTTATCTGTTCTGGAAGCTCCCACGTGAAGAAATAGCTGGTTTATATTTTGTAACGCTCTTTTAAAGACAGAAAAAAACTTTTTCTCCTGGGGAGGAAGAGGAAAACAACCTATTTCCCATTTAACAGCAGAGACGATGAACTATGATATGAAATTGTAACATCACACTCCAAACTGTCTGTTAAAGAACATTAGCAAATGCTTTTTATTTTCAGCCATGTTTCAACTGAAATATCTATGCCAAATTCTGCTCTTACCCCAAAGTAAACCTGAAAAGACTTCTTGAGGTCAGTGAAGTTACTTAGATCAGAGAGATCTAAACAGAGTTTGGCTCTTGGTTCCCACAGAGAAATAGTGGCAGTATGGCAATAATTACAGATGATTCTGGTTTCCTAGAGCTTCCTGTGCTGAAGCAATTATTCTCTGCTTTTCATTACCTATTTAAATGGCAGTGTCTCAATAAAATACATCATTAACAATTATTATGGTGTCTATTAAAAAAAAATCAACTGGTTGCTGAAAGCTGAAATTCCTCCGGTTATCATCAGGGATCACTAAGCATAAAAGCTATAGCAACTTTATCCACTGCATTTCATTTGACTATCTAGAAAACTATCCCAGGGTGGGTTAAGTACTAAGTAAGGGACGTATGTTCAACTGATAAAATTGTCTGACCCTGAGAGTTCCCAGTCTCACTCTCCTAGCAACAATGTTACAGCTGGGAAAAAGACAGGCCATTGTTTCTTACAATATAATTTGTAGGGCTTTATCAAGTTTAGATGTAAATGTTAGCAAGGATGGCGCCTCTACCACTTCTATTGCAAGACCAGGCAACAGCCCTCAAGGTGAAAGTGTTTTTTCCCCCCTGATATTCAGTATAAAATTTCCTAGCTTTCTTAATCCTATGGGGTCAAATCCTAATGCCTTTAGTAGGGAAAAGTCTCACAGAAACATTGAAATACCTTGGTGTTAAATGTGGGGTTGAAAGACTACATAGGAGTGAGTTCCACTAGCTTTAGCCCATTATCACTAGTGATGCCTCCTTATTCACTCCTACGCTCCCTTCAAATACTTGTAGATAGTGACACTGGAATCACCTAATATGTAACTAAAGCTGCTCAGGAATTTGTTGATGATTTTTTAATTGAAAGACCAAAACTTTTCTTGGGAATATATGTTTGAATAAACTTTCAGGGGAAAGGTTTCTCACGTCCAGGAGAGAATTCCTGGTCTAAGAGAGTGATCCACCCCCAGAATAGTCAATAGCCCAGTGACTAGGACATTCAACTTAAACCTGGCTCTCCTACATCCCTGGTATGTGCTCTAATCACTGGGTTAGAGAGACATTTTCTGTATAAATAATTAAATATTCATTGGTCCAGAGAGACTTGCTCCATATCCCTGTGGCTAGGTCACTAACATGGGATGTGGGGGATCCAGATTCAAGTTGAGTGCTCTAACCACAGGGCTATTAATTATTCTGGGGCTGTCTCTTTCATATCTTCTTGTGGAAAAATTCCAAAGGGGTTTGGTTTCATTCCAATAGGAAAGAGTACAAATTTTGTAACTTCAACTTTTTGTGAAACAGAATTATTGTCCTCTTGCCAGACTATTTGTAACTATATCAGATTCATCCCAGTTAAGTTACTCTTGAGGAGTTCTGTGAATTTTAACTGGTTTTCTCGAGATGCACCTCAAAGGTGTCAGAAATGCCTACAGATTGCCCCATTCAGGCATCTTGGGTGATAATGCACTTGAACTCCGTGAACCTGGAATTTTTCATTGTGGAAATCTTTTTATTTTGTAATGCCCATTTGTAATTGTGAATTAAACAAGCATCAGTAGGGAGTTGACTCAGACTTCATAGCTGAACTCATGAGTCATGCCACAATAAACTTAGAGACCTATCAAGGGACCAACGAATGTTGATTCTTCTCTCCCTTCACGGTCAGTGACTTTGCTTAGAGAAGATGGAAGGCTTTCAGCACCACAGGATCCTCTCCTTTGGGGTCCCTATGCAGGTTGGAAAACACAAGGGTTAACTCAATCTTAGCCCTACTGACAGAAGGGGAGGAGGTGAGACGCTCATGACCCCAGTCTATCCCTCTGCCAATTGGACTGAAGGGGGAAGGACAATTTATACCCTGTGTTGCACTTTGGTTGAAATAAGCAATTAGTCAATAAGGATTAAACTGAATCACAGCTCCACCTTGTTTTTCTCCACCATTCTCCCCTGGATGCCTTACTTAGCTCCCTCTAGTGTTGGTATGTATGGATTGTTACCTACTTACTCCTGTTCATCCAATCAGCTTTAAATAGAATAACCTGTTAACAATCTCTACCCCGATACCAAATCAATGGGCCAGCCCTGTTACAGGATCACAGATAATGCAGGGAACAAAATGGGTGCACAAATGGACTAACTTTTTAAACCTCTCTTCAGTTGTAAACATTTGGTTTCTGCCGCCATAAATTTTGGCCATGAATAAATGAAAATGACTAGCTAGTTAATTAATGGTCCAGCACCCCTTTATAATTTAACAGGAAGCTTTATGAAGCTGTCAGATGCACCAGTTTGAGCTGCTCTGGGAAGCACCTCCTAGACAAGATTTCAATAGTGACAGTCTCATTAAAAATTCCTGATAGAAAATGCAGCATTTTTGATTGCTGGGAGATAATTGAAGCCATTCTGCCAGGACAGCACACAGTTTCCTTTCCTCGAGGAGGAATTCTCCCTGGCACCCATCTCCCTCCTCCCAGACCCTCTATTGAGGGTAAATAACTGCATAATTAGGAGCATTGTGCAGGAACCACTATCAAAACCAGGATACTAGACTAGACGGGCCATTGGTCTGTACTGGATGTCAGCTCCTATCTCTTTCAGTGTATGAATATTTAGACTATCTTTGAATTGGATATAAAAGGGACAATAAAAGCGGTACTGAAATATTTCTCAGAAGCAGCTATGGTCTGGCAGTGGGTAATTGTACATTAAGAGATGTCTGTGAAAAATAAAACCCTTTTAACAGGAATAAGAGTAGATTTTGCTCTCAATTATGCCAGTGGGAATTCCACTAACTTCATAAAGGTTGCTTTGAATTTACAAGAAGTGAATCTGGGCCCTCACCAAGGTAGATTCATCCCTGGCGTAACTTCATTGACTTCAGTGTATATAGGACTATAACGGGTTATTTTTTGCTGTCACAAATACTTCTTCCCAAATCAGGTAAGAGAAAATGAGTTATAAAGGGAGTGTGGGGCTTTGATTTCAGACTCCTATTGAGCTCCATGGGAGCTTAGGGCCCTGAGCACCTTGTAGGATTAGGGTGACCAGATAGCAAGTGTGAAAAATTGGGACGGGGATGGGGGGTAATAGATGCCTATATAAGAAAGAACCTTGAATACTTGGACTGTCCCTATAAAACCGGAACATCTTGTCACTCTGTGTAGGATCAGCCTGTTTGTGAACATGCTGGGAATCTGAGAGAGAGATCCAAACTCCGTCTTTCACTTCCAAGGTGGGAGGAATTGGGATTAGTTTGATAAGGGAAGCAGATTTAGCTGCTGCCTCATGCCACTGATGTCTGCAGAGAAGCAGAAAATCAACAAGCATTTAGATTAAAATGTTACATGAGTTCCACCCAGATCAAACCAAATCCAGTGACACAGGGAGGAAAAATGCCTGGGTAAGTAATGGTGAAAAGAAAATCCTTTGGTAAATAAAAGAAAGCAAACAGCCTATAGTGTAAATACCATGGGTTAGAGGCTGAATACCAAAAATGTCCTGCTTATTCACAGAGAGACAGGGACTGGTTTTGTCTCAGTGTGCTATACATGATGATGCAGATGACAGTCAACGTTATTTTTTGGATAACATATAGTGAATTCTGAAAAGGACTGTGGTGTGGAAATCTGGGGTCCTTGCTTTGCTTCACCTCAGTGCTTACTCAGACAATCTATTAACTGAGACTTGCCTGAGTCAAGATAGAGTCAAGATAGAGTAAAAAGTAGACTTAAAAACTAAGAAAATGATTGCAAGGTAAGATCCTAGATCAGATGCGGGCAAACTATGTCCTGGGGGCTGCATCCGGCCCTCCAGATGTTTTAATTTGGCCCTCAAGCTCCCGCTGGGGAGCAGGGTCTGGGGCTTGCCCCACTCCGGCGCGCCAGCCAGGGAGGGGGGTCAGGAGCTTGCCCTACTCCGTGCAGCTCCTGGAAGCAGTGGCATGTCCCTACTCCGGCTCCTATGTGTAGGGGCAGCCAGGGGCCTCCAGATTCTGCCCCTGCAGCTCCCATTGGCCGGGAACCATGGCCAATGGGAGCTGCAGGGACGGTGCCTGTGGACAGGGCAGTGCGCAGAACCGCCTGGCTGCGCCTCTGCCTAAGAACCAGAGGGGGGACATGCCATTGCTTCTGGCAGCTGCTTGAGGTAAGCGCCACCTAGAGCTTGCACCCCTGACACCTGCCCATGCCCCAACCCCCCTGCCCCAGCCCTGATCCCCCTCCCACCCTCCAAACCCCTCGGTCCCAGCCCGGAGCACCCTCCCGCACCCTAGCACCCTCCCGCACCCTGAACACCTCATTTCTGGCCCCACCCCAGAGCCCGCACCCCCAGCCGGAGCCCTCATCTCCTCCTGCACCCCAACCCCCAATTTTGTGAGCATTCATGGCCCGCCATACAATTTCCATACCCAGATGTGGCCCTTGGGCCAAAAGGTTTGCCCACCCCTGTCCTAGATTTTAAATCAGGGAATAAATGTTACTGTTGCTCAGAAATTTTCTAACAACATTTTTCCATCACACTGCCAATTTGTCAAAAGCAAAACACTTTGTGGAAATGTCAATTTTGATATGTGTTTCTCCCCATTTTAGAAAAAAAATCATGAAGTGTTTTAATGTCAAAACATTCAGTTTCAACATTTTTGGAATAGAAGTTTTGTTTTTCATTTCAAAACAGCTTTTTTTTTTGTTTAAAAAATTTGTATTATAAAAATGACAGATGTCCAAGTGGAGTAAAGCATTTTAATTTTATTGAAAGAAAACATTTTAGTTTTTTCCCCAGAATTGTTTTATGGGAAATTTCAAAATGTTTATCTTCATTCTGTTTCAGAACAGGGAAAACAACTCCAACTTGTGGCATTTCTCCCAGAATGGACAATACACTTCCTGCCCAACTTAATAAATGTTAAGTTATACCTAGTGGCTCTTTGATAATATAGGGCAAGTTCAGAGAGCCATACAGCACGTGCTAATTGAAAATTTTCAATTAGAATCATAGACTTTAAGGTCAGAAGGGACCATTATGATCATCTAGTCTGACCTCCTGCACAACACAGGCCAGAGAAGCTCACCCACCCACTCCTGTAAACCTATGTCTGAGCCATTGAAGTCCTCAAATCATGGTTTAAAGACTTCAAGGTGCAGAGAATTTTCCAGGAAGTGGCCCGTGCCCCACGCTGCAGAGGAAGGCGAAAAAACCCCAGGGCCTCTGGGGGTTCAAGCTTCCCAGCGAGGTTTCATAAGTAGCCAGGTTCCTGGGGCTAATGGTCATCCCACTAAAGCCAATGGAGACCAAGTGAAGCAAACAGAGACTGACAGGTTCTAATGGATGTAACTAGAATTTGGCAGTTGGTTTATACTGTAACTTTGCATTCAATTTACCATTCACTTCTGCATAAGCAGTTTCCGAATTGCTGTCCAGTGAAAACCTTTCTTTTGACAGTTGGCTGTGGCCACAACAATCAAATGTTGCTCTCTGTGGGGTTGTGAGCCCAAGCTGTACAGTGTTATTTGGGCAAATAGCCTAGCAAGGTTATAAAAAGCTAAAAAAAAATGTTGTTTTTTAACAAAAACAGCACCTGAAGTGACATTAGCTGTGGTGAAATGATAATCCACATGCTTCATGGTATGGGTTGATCACCAGCAGGCTCCAGGCACCAGCTCATCAAGCGCGTGCCTGGGGCAGCAAGCCGCGGGGGATGGCCTGCCGGTCGCTGTGGGGGCGGCAGTCAGGGAGCCTTTGGCAGCATGCCTGCGGGAGGTCTGCCAGTCCCGCAGCTTCGGTAGTAATTCAGCGGCGGGTACGCCAAAGCCGCGAGACCGGCGGACCTCCCGCAGGCATGCCGCCAAAGGCTCCCTGACTGCTGTGCTTGGGGAGGCAAAATATATAGAGTCGCCCCTGCCAACAGGGATCAGGATGTGTTCCTATTCACTCCCATAGACCTGGACCAATGGTATATTACACAGTTATGTGGGATTTTTACTTGTGTGGTTTTCTGGTGGATGAAGCCTCTGGCATTGACACTCTTGGGGACAGGATACCACAGCAGTTAAACCAGGGGTCTCTTCCTGTATCAAGAATAATAATAAAAGGGAAATGAGCAAGATGGGATGTGGAAAGAAATGTATGGCATGCATTAGCTTTCTAATTTAGCTGAGTTCTGAGATCAGGTATTGCACAGACACTGCAGTGCTAGAAGCAAGCTGATTAATAGAGTTGAACACTTGAAACTGATAGGTTATCTGTGCTATCCTGACAGAGCTGCAGAGGGAGTGTGAGAGAGAACCTCCGGGAAGCCTCCCACATGACACTCCAGTAATAACTTAAGATAATTTTCACATTGTATGTCACACCACCACGGCTTGAAGAAGCATGAAGCTCCTGGTTTTACACTGTTGCTTAAGTGAAGCAACATGGTCTAATACTCTGTGTGTGGGGCCGAGAAACCGAAACCTCTGAGTTCTAATCCCAGTTCTGAAACTGTCTTGCTGTGTGTCCTTGTGTGACTCTTTTCACTCCTGTGTGTTCCACTTTCCCCATCTGTAAAACAGGAAATACTTATTTTGTGGGAGCACCACAGAGACTCAGTCATGCTCCAGTACCCCATTGTGCTCAGCCCTGTACAAACCCAGAACAAAAAGACAGTCCCTGTCCCAAAGTCTATATATGAAATAGGAATACCTACCTAAGAGCATCATAAGGATTAAATAGTTAATATTTCACAATGCTTTAAATTGCTAAATATGATTGCACTTTCCAGGTGGAAATTTAAGATCCATCTCATATACCCTGAACAGAAAAGCAATGAATAATTTTCACTTGGTCTATTTTGCCAATGTGAGGGAGAATTGTGCTTTTTTTAAACAGTGTTCAGCAAACAGTTGTTATTCCCAGGAGGAGAGAGAATTTATTGTTGCTGGGACAGCCCAGTGTAAGAACTCAGCAGGGGAAAAAAATGAAGCAAATGGATGTAACTGAACAGGTTTGAGTGTCCCTAAAGTCCAGGAACAGAAAATAGTTTGACAGGGCTGGTGGAGTAGTGCACTCCACCCCTCTGTATATTTGCACCTAGTGTTAGTGAGCATTCTGACAGCAGATTACTAAAGGCACAACAAGCCACTGCTGGCAGCTGTTTGCTAAGGGACGGCAGCACCTCCACCTGAACAGCTCCAGGTTGGCTCAGTGGTCGTGGGACTCTTTGGCAAGAACCTGTACAAGGTAATTTACACTGCTATGATTTCACCTGTATCTTGGGCTGTGCTGTTGTTTTCATAGCGTACCATTTCTACCCCACGATTCAGCCTAGATCTGTCTGTTCTCACGTGAACTTCTGCCAAGTATGCAGCTGCAAAGCTGTGTGTTGGTTTGTTTATTCTTCAACGTGGCTGGTGTAGGGTTGTTTTGTTTTTGGTTTTTTTGCTGTGCATTAGCATTTTCTACCTGATGCTTAGTGCAAATTGACAGAAAGACAAAAGGAAACAGACTTTCCAAGAGAGATTCTTACCAAATTGCATGGGACTATTAAACCCTTCTTGGTACTTATTGAACTGTCATTTCCCTGGTAAGATTTCCCATGAGAGCCTGAGGTGTGACTGTAAATGCCAGTCTTATCTATAGTTTACCCTTCCCGTTTGATTAATGCATGTCTTGCAATGCACTCCTGTCTTGCAAAGATTGAATGTGAAACCTTAAGGACTTTAATTTTGCACTTTCTGAATGGGTGACTACAGCTTTGTTGCTGTTTGAATTGTTCTAGGGTGGTTCTTGTTTGTTTAGAGTGAGTAATTTCATTCCTCCCTTGTCCCGTCCCGTCCCTTCCGTTCCGTGTAAGGTGGATAAACTCTCCTTCCTTAGCTGAAGTTCAAGAGTCCTGTTTCCCTTCCCACCTCAGAACCCAACTCCTGTCCCAGCTATCTTCTGCAAAGGGTGACTGAGAGCTGGATGACTTCTGTGAAGGTAGGAAGGGGGTTTTCTGAAGGCCCTGCCCCAGCCCTAGTCCTTCCTTGGTTGCATATGGCTCAGATCAGCAGCAAAACTCGCTGTTCCTTAGGCACAGAACATAGTTAAAAAAGAGAACTGAGCCTGATTGATTGTAAAGAGATTTTAAGCAAAGCATATGGGCCGCTTCACCGCTGAATTAACTGAATGCCTGAGCTCACTGTGTACTTTCCTGTATTATGGAATGCTATATGACGCAGCTTGCTGTAATAATCTTAGATTGGTCAATAAATGGCATTTAAAGGGTCAGTTTCAGACTGGTTTCACACAGCACAGGCAAGAGATCACTTTTTATTTATTACTTTCTCAATCTTTACTCTGCAAAACCACATATACACACAGCAGAACCAAACCTATGTTTTTTGGATGGTGGGGGAAGGAAGGATGACATTCACCTTTACATAGAGAGCCACACAAGGACTGAATTTCTCCCTTGTGGAAAATGCTATGGTTAAAAAAAACTCACATATTTCTTTTGGGATTTCTTTTCCCTATTCCCAGTAGAAGAGGTGAAAAACAGTTCAGAAGAGGAACTGTTTGTGGGTTGTGTCTGACTTGGATGTTAATAGCGTGCGTTCCTTTTAAATCCAGTTAGACTACATTCCTATTCTCCAGGTTTGATTGATCCTCCTGCAGGTTACAGTTGCAACTTGATATAAAAATCTGTATCCTCTTAAAAGAAACCTCCAGGCTGATGGCAAATTTACCTTTATACTCCCTCCACCCCATGGCAAGGACTTTATTTTACAACTTGATTTCCATGATGGTGTCTCTCTCTACAAAAAATCAATACTCACCCCCCACAACAACCTAGGTCTGGGAGAAGTTTGCTAGCAAATCTCATGTGGAATCATGCTTTGCCTGCATGCCTGTATCTGAAAGATGCGAGCTCTTTGGGGCAGGGACCATCTTTTTGTTCTGTATTTGTACAGCGCCTAGCACAATGTGGTCCTGGTCCATGGCTGGGGGTCTTAGGTGCTACCACAGTAGAAATAACTATAATATATAATATATAATAAATAAAAAGTGATGCACTACTAAAATGTGAAATCTGATTGAAGACATGAGGAGAACCCAACTGGGAGCTCTGAGGGAAAAAGTGAACGGCTCTCAGACAGCGACTGACAAGATCAGATTCTGCTTACAAGAAAACTTACAGATGATCATAGAATTTAAAGAAAAGTACATCTGAGGGTTCAGGCATTCAGTTAATTCAGCACCAAAACATCGCCTATACTCTGCTTAAAGTCCCTGAATGGTACTGAGCACTTTCAATTCACTTAAATCAATGTGAAGTGCAGCTGCTTAGCACCTTTGAAAGGCATGCATTTAGATGAGCTTTTATGTAGGTGTCTAAATGGATTCTGGAGCCTAACTTTAGGCAACCCAAGTTCAAAAACACTGGTCTAAGTAAGTTTGCTGGTGCTGAAAGTTGCTGGCATGACAGCCTTGGAGAGTAAAGTCCGGAGAACAAATATACCAAAAAATGCAGCCATGTGCACATCCTCCACCCAGCAACCCATCAAATCACCCCACCACTGGCCTGGAGAAAGAGGGGGTTCCACCTTAATGTCGTTATATGGGATTGTACTGTGCTTGTAGGTAACGTGCTGCAGTAGCAGACTGGCCCAACTGCTTATTACATGGTGCTCAGCCTGTCCTGAGGGAAGTAGGGATTCATAATGCTCCTAATTGCCATTGTGAGGTTTTCCCTCAGAGGCACATGTAAACTAGTGTGTGCATTTTCATGCCTAATTTGTGCATTTACTGAAATTGCATGTGCAAATAACTTATTTGCATGCACAAATGGCCGCTTGACCTCTAACCAGCCAAGTCGGCAGTCAGTCACGGTTTGCACCAATTACTTGTGCGCATATTATGCACTCACATTTTGTTAATGGAGCTGGGCTTCAGCTCTTTTGCTAACCAGCCTTAAAAATGAGAGGGTCTGCCTTAAACTGAGTTCTGCTTCTGTCATCTGAGCTGGAATAGCCTCCTGGGAAGATGTTATCCATTCTGACTAGATGTGTGCAAAAAGATCCTGCCAAACAAGCGCTTTCCTTGGGAAATAGCTTAGGAGAAGAGAAATGGTCCCTAAATGGGGCCCTGATCCTAGTCGCCTTGCACTTGGAGAAATTCAGCTTTGATTTGAATTGCATAGCTGACTTAACTATTTCGATAATAGACCTAACCAACCTCCTGGAGGCAACCTACCCTGCTAGGTGATGGAAATATTTGGATATTTGAAAAAATACAGCAGCTCTTTGTGAAACCTTGAGTTTGACAGCATGCATCTTGGGGCTGTAGCATCTTCTGGGTCTGGCAACCTAGTTGTATGCTGCTGTTTGGCAATCTAGAGTGAAGTCAGTGGGCAGTATGTATGCTTGCAAAGGATTCGAAGCTGGAGAAGTAGGTTTGCTATGATGAACAAAAGTCCTAAAAATGGGAGCTGTGGGATGCTGAGCACTTCTGAGGAAAAAACAAAGCAACTTGGCCATTTCATTTAAGTGCCTCAATAAGAACTGAGCTCTTTTGAAAATCTGGCTCCAAATGTGGGTGCTGAAAATCTGTCATACCAATCTTTGCTACAGTGATATCTAAACATAATGACAGGATTACAGGAGAGAGGTTACCACAAGTCTGTACCAGACCGTTGTGGCAAATGTAAGTGATGCTGGTTTAGCATAGTTATATGTATACGTGTTGTTAATATAATCATTTCTACTGATGCTTAGGTTTGTCTAGAGGTGGCAGTGACCTTTCGCTTGAATATCGCTTTTTCTTGAATATCAGCAACATGTATGTTTTGTTGGGGTTTTTTTTAAAGCAATATTGGAGAATCAGAGTCATGACTTGACTCCAGGCAATGTCATTTTGTACCCAGATAGTAATTGCAAGAGACTCATTACTTAATTTTTTTCAGTAACCACATTTCCGCTTAGACTGTAGAGCAGCCATTAGTAATGCATAATAATGACCAATTGCTGTGACCTGAGATAAGTCTGAATGGATAATATCACAAACACTCACATGATGGAATTTTCTCTGGCTTTTTGTGTGAGTATTTTCAACATCATCCAAGCCAATGAGGTAACAAGTTAATCCCAGACTTTTATCAAAAGCAGCTTTCAAATGAGCTTTTACCTCTTTTGGGTTTCTATGAGATAGGCAGCTCTGAGGATTTCTTGAATTTCAGTGTGAATGTTATTTTGATTGCCTGCTACTCTGTACAGTGCCTGTCACAACGGGGCCCCATTTTGGGTTGGCCCTGAGGCACTACAGTAATATAAATGATTAATAACAAAAGATGTTTTATTTCAGCTGGAATTATATTTTTTCAATCAAATTTATCAATTTAATTCTATGTACGAACGTAAAGTTCTGAGACCAGATTCTGATCTCAGTAATATACCACGCAGCTGCAATTGAAATCATTAAAGTTGTACTGATATCAAACTGGTGCAAGTGAGATTACAGTCAGACCCCAGACTCTTGTGAAAATAACTAGATACTGTGTTCTTTTTCTTTCAAATGCACGTATGTTACACCTAATGCATACTAGGGAAGTGACACACATCGTTTGCAAATATTGCTTACTCTGTGTAAATTGTATAGTCTGTATGTGTGAGCAGGTAAACCTGGTAACATTGTGCATGGATAACAGAAATAAATTCTTCAGATTCAACTAGACCCTGAATTTCCCCACTGAGATTAAGCAGGATTTGAAACCCTTTTTTTATCTCCAGATAGCATGCTACTTTGTTGCTAGGCAACAGAACTACCCAACAAGGGAAAGGGGCCGTTATACATCCATGGGGAAATGTTGGCTATTTTCCACAATAAGTCAAAAGTTCTGATGTATAGTTGAAATATCAGCTGAAAAGATAAACCTCTTGTAAAACTTCTCTGCAGTCTGAAGTCAGGGCTCAGTGCTACAATCTGTACTCACACAGGTACTCTTATTGAAGTCAATATATCAGCTCTGTTTATGGACTGAAATCAATGGGATTATTTCAATGTTCACTTCAGTCCAGTATCAGGCCTTTAATAGAGCACAGTAACCAGGGATGCGAAAGAGAGGCTCAGCCATAATCTCACCAAATTTGGGAGTTTGCATACAAAAGGAACCAGTTCTGAACCATCCCTGGGGGGGAAAAACCGACTTGATGAGGTTTAGCAAAACTATCCCTGGTTTTGGCCCCTCTAAGCTGAATTTGGGACCTACCTATAACCAATTATTTGAACCTCCAACCTTGGTGGCTTCAGCTACAGGGAGACCTTTTTCTGAACAAGTTTTGCAGAACCAAAGTCTGACCAACAAGGTTTAACAACCCCTGGATTTCCTCCCTCTTGAATATTTAATGATGGTCTAATTAAAACACCTAGAAAAATCTCTCTTCAGAGGCATATCTGTGCAACATGACCAGGGTCATGTGGGGGTAAGTGAGAGCAAAATTTGGTTCTTATTGCTTAACTAAAATAATAAACTGGATCCCACATTTTCAAAGAGGGAAACATGGAACTGCCTGCCATGTTTGACAATTTGGGCCTAAGATTGCTTTGTTTATTTCTGTGCGGCACTCAGATAACATCATTTAATAGATGGAATGGGATGAAGTGGAATGAACTACTAAATTGGCCAAAGACTGTAGAACTGAACAATCCTAAAATACTCCAGAGTGTCCTGTTTTAAGGTCTGGTCCAGGCTCTTTTTTTTTTGTTTATTTAGCTTGGACAGCATGTAGGTCCTGACCCCAAGCCCATGAAAGGCAATAGGAACCTTTCTATTGATTTCAGTGGGTTTTGTTTTGGGCCCATTGTGCCAAGCAAGCTGCAGTTCCTTGCCCTGAATAGCTTACAGTCTAAAGATCTGGAAAGTTCAGATGATATAACACAGTCAAAGAGAGACCTTGCTGATTAACTCAAACTTATTGCCTATGCCTAACCCAGTCATCTAAGGCCTGACCTAAAGCCCAGTGAAGTCAATAGGAGTCTCTTCATTGACTTCTATAAGTGTTGGATCTGGTCCTTAATGAATTAAACTTATTACCTAACTAAAATACCCCACCTGGACATGACCCCAACATTTGGAGCTGCAAGTGGGTCTACACTGCTCTTGTGCCAGGGGAATTCTCTCCTTGACACCATCTGGTGCCTTTATACCCTCTATATGCCATTGGCAAGGCATGTGAGGCTGTCCGGAAGGAATGGGGGAAGAACTGTAGGATTTGCCATACTGCACACACTATTCCTCTGACAAGAGCCAGATTTTCAAAACGCCTAGATGCATGCTTTTTTCCCCTTTTAATTGCCCTTTGTGTGAAAGCTGCTGGGATAATTTCTCCCATCCCCTGGTTGTTTCAGTACTAGTGTTCTCATGGTGTTTTGCCTTTTGTCTTAATAGTGAGCAATTCCCTGCATGCCCTATGCCTTCTTTCCAGCTAGCAGACACACGCTCTGTGCTCTTGTTTCACACATCTTAACAGTTCATATAGTCTTAACAAGCAAACCATGTGTCAGCTGCAACTAAACTTTGTGAAGAAGCCAGAAATGTATGTGAATCTCCCCCCTTTTTGGTGAGCAGTTGTCAGTAGGGGCGGCGGTATCCAAATAATGAGGCCTGTAGCATCAAAGAGACAGTGATGTAATAAAGAAGCAACTTTCTGCAAAGCAGATGGGACTTTCCGGGAATTCTAAGGTGCCTGTAAAAACCTGTGGTCAGTTGCCTTCTCTTAATTTGATAGATTCCTTCACAGGCATGCATCAACTTTGTATTAATAAACTGTTTTTCTCCATAGCACAGCAAATATGGGAAATAATTTGACTGTTCAAGAAGAAGCTGAAGACCAAGATAATGTGTGTACAACAGAGAATTATCAGGTAACCGAAAAATCTAACGTTCCTTGGCTACTGTTACCTTAATAAGAATGGACAAGAATTTGGGTGCCTAACTCCCTTTTCTGCTTTTGAAAATTCCACCCTTATTGTATACAACCTTTCTATATTAAGGGCTGGATTCTGGATTCCCTGTTCTCATGTGTATAGTATGGGAGGAAAGGATGCACGGATACCAGAATCTTGAAGTGCAATCTTGTCCCCATTGATGTCAATGGGGAAACCCCTATTGACTTCATTGAGAATTTCACTCCTGTCCCCTTTGATGGGAACAACAAAGCAATAAATTCCATAATTTAGGTGCCTAAATGCCTTAAAATCTGGGTCTTAGGTATGAAAAACCCAGATTTCTAAAGATATTTAAGCATTGCTCCACTCAGTTTCTAAGGTTCTAAGTCAATTTGAAAATGGGACTTAGGCTTCCAAGTCACTTAAACACTTTAAAAATCATTACCAGGTATCTTCTGCTACACTGGTGCGTGCAAATTAATGCAAATGTTTATTCTAAGGCATGCAACTGAACAATATATTATTTGATGTTTCAGGTTGTGTCTGAACCTCCTACTGGTGCTAAAAATGGACCTGTCACAATTCAGGTTGTACAGACTGTTTCTTCTGAAAACGATAAAGGTATGTACTGGAAAGGGAAGACTGTCACATCCACTCTGCTTTTGCTAGCAGCTAGGAAGATACAAGGTTAAAGCTGAAGCAATAAGAAGCAATGTTTAGTGTCAGATGAAAAGATTAACTCGTGTCAGCTCTGACTTGTGAATCAGCGCTTGTGGTTTTCAAAGCTTAGGCCTTTCAAAAGATTAGATAGCAAAGAGAGCAGCTAATTCAAATACTCTCGTTAAGCTGTTTGTTTAATCAGATTAGGTGTTTGCAGCTGCAAATTCCACCTGAACTATAAAGAGATATACAGTAGACTGAATATTTAGGACCCGATTAATCATTGTCCCAGGCTGGCACAAAGGGGTTAAGCACAGGTGTAAAGACCTGGGACAGGGACACTCTATGTCTCTGCCTGAGCCCAAGGTGCAGGGGGTGTTCGGGGGTGGACTGAGGATGGACTGGAGTTGGTGTAGGTGGGGCAAACAAGGAAGGAAATGAATTATGGGGGTGGGAAGCAGTGTGGCTGGGACAGCTTACTTCCCAAGTATTTTCTGCCCCTGTATAGCTCCATAAGAGCCACTGCAGCAAGGGGTACAAGTGAGGGCAGCCCCGAAGGCTCCACCAACCCTTGGAAGCTCCGGAAGAGAGGCCCAAACTACCTTTTCTCTGTCCCAGTGCTTGCACCCATGCCAGTGAAGGGATGAATCCACCCCTTAGAGATGTTCTGAGATTATGGGTACATGATGGGAAGATGTGTCACCAAATGGAACGGAGGAGAACATGTAACATGTTGATGGGAGCAAACGCTTCCTGCAAGCAACAGAATAGATGGTAGATAGTGTCAGGAGGTTTACTACTCACTGCTGGAGTGTCTCCTAGGGACCTACCTGGGGACTAGCTCTCGACAAATCTGATGCCCTCTCCTTTGGTTGCTTGCCATGTGGTGTCTCTCTCTCTCTCACTTTCCAGACTACATTGCTCCCACTTCATGGCTTGGCCCTCTTGCCCGGTCACTATAGTTCTCCCCTTCCAAGGTCTCAATGTCCCACTGGACAACCGGCAGTCTTCTACTCTACTGCCTAGACTGTGCTATTTCCCCAGTGGCTGGTAGGGGAACTGGGCCTATCCTTTACTCCAGGTTCCATCTCAGGGACCCTATGTCTAGCAACTACAATGTATGAAATCTCAAACCCTGTTGCTCTTTCCCTGGGCTCCGTCCTATCTTTCTTCAGCCCCTCTCCCCCTTGGGCTACTATTGGAGCTTTCTCTACTCCCTGTGGCTAGAGAATCTGCATTTGACATTCCCTAGGACTCCTCTTCTCTTTCCAACTCCCCTTCTATCCAGAGTTCCTCCCTAAAGTCTCCTACTACTACAAACTTCCTCTTTGTACTTAGCCCAGCTCAGCTTCATCAGCCATTAGGCCTTATCAGTCCTGACTCTCCTCCAGCTGCAGCCTATCATGGGGTTAATTGGCCCTTTTTTCCTACTCAAGCCTTGTGTGGGGTAGACACCCCCACCCCAGCTGGGTTGGAAGAATGGGGAAACACATTAGAGTGTTTGAAGTGCTCCTATCCCACCATTTCTAATAGAATCAGACCTACAGGAAATAAAATGTTTGCCTATTCAGTGTCTCTGTGCCCCTTTGCCAAAAGTATTCTTCAGTGGAGGTTGAAGGTGCTCAGGGTTGCTCAAGAATTGGCTCATCATACATTTACAGTCATTGTAACATACATCTAATACATCTTTACATGTATGTTACAATGACTGTAAATGTATGATGAGCAAAAAAATTTTATAAATAAAAACTATGCCAATAAAATGCCTTGAATTTAAAAGTTTATTCTAAAATTGCCAGATGAACTCTAATGGTAGTGTCAATATAGGTGTGGCAGAATCATGGAAAACCTTGAAAGTTAAGATGCACCTGATATTGATAGAGGATGGAGGCCAGTGAAATGAGCTGAAAAAAATATTGCAGACCTGTGACAATATTGACTTGTTTGCTATTGAGTTATACAGGTTGATTATTTTGATCTTCATTAAGAGTGTATGTAAGATCAGGGCAAAGAAATCAGATGTGGGGGGAAGAGGGAGTTTCATGCCAGATCTTCAGCTAGTATAAATCAATCTAGCTCCAGTGATCTGGACCTTAATCTGCTCAGAGTGACTATATTCTGGTCTACCAACATACACACACATTGTTAGAGTTTCAGGATTTAAGACATATTTCTAGCTTGCTAACAAAACTGGGATGTAAGGGAGGACAAGGTGCATGATATTGCACAGCTACCAAAACATGAGGTTATTAGTATATATAAATGATTTAGGTTTGTAACAAGGCCTACGCTTGCCCTCACAACAAATCA
The DNA here is from genome assembly GCF_011386835.1 of Chrysemys picta bellii. Lineage (NCBI taxonomy): Eukaryota > Metazoa > Chordata > Testudines > Emydidae > Chrysemys > Chrysemys picta. The sequence continues at coordinate 41,717,061 of NC_088803.1, read as the reverse complement.
GCCAGAGACCTCTTCTGAGTGCAATCACCAGTGTTTTTTATTTTCATTGTCAGTTCCCACCACCTTCACGTTACAGTATGCATCAAACCAGTAACCTGGGGGACAGATAGCTTCTCCAGCCAGCAGGGATACACAGTCTTTGGCTCGGCTCGGCTCGGCTCGGCTCCGCTTTGCTCCTCCCTTTCTTTTCTCCACTCCCCCTTCCTTCCTGCAGCCCTATATAGCCCCTGGCTAACGAGGCCCACAGGTGCTTCCCTTCTAGCAGTTAGGTGTGGCATACTCAGCCAGCCCCAATTAATGCTTCTTAATTGGAGCTGGGCTAACAGGGACCTGGCTCAGGACCTCCTGGCCAGCACCCTATTACAAGGTCCCAAAATAAAGTGGTGTTAAATGAAAGGAAGGTTTAGAAACCAAATGAATGTTCCTTAGGAATTTCAATAAAAAACATGTAAACATTCCCTTTTATCATCTCTCAACTTTTGGCTAAAATCAAGTACAATCTTGCACGTTGGATGAGTTTTCTGTCTGGAAAACAAAAGTCAGGGCTCCAAAAGTTAATACAAATTTTACTTAATTGGAGAAAAATCAGCACACTGATTGCAAATAAATCACTTTGCTTATTCTAAAATACAGGGGGTGGGAATGTGCAAACTCAGGCTTGGAGGTGAGCCTCTAGAGCCCTGACTTTTGTGTTCCAGACAGAAAACACATCCAATATGCATTTTTATTAATCTATGTCTCTGGCTTGATCTATAACAATTTTAATAAGTGTCATGGTAAGAATGTTGCATATGCTCATGTGCTACTAAACATTCATGACTAATTTTCTGATTCCTGATTATGTTCTTGGCTACTCTTGGGATATTGTTTTGACTTGAAAAATCATTAGTTATTTGTGGGGAGAAAAAACTATTAGAACCTCCTTTCTTTTACATTTGTATATTAGTACAAGCAATAAGTTGAGGCAAGACGTTTACAAGTCCTAACACCCTTAACACAAGAGATGTTAGTGGGTAAAAGGCCAGTAAACTAGTGAATTGATTGTTTTTGATGCTATCTACAGTACAGACACAGAATGTGTTGGGGAAAGCAGTAATAACATGACTGTCCCCCAGACCTGATCTGTTTTGCCATGTAGAGGTTACCTAACCATGATCCTGAATTGTGCCACTGACTGGCACTTTAACAGTGTTTTTTATTTACAGAGATCACCCATACACTTAGTTATTAAATAAAGTAAATTCTCCAGGAGAACACAGTTTGTGTCTTTCTATGTAATAGGCTGCTCCTGAACAAAACATAAAATGGCAGCTGCTTTCATTAGATGTCTAGAAATTTAAAGGTACAGTACACAGAAGTGAAATCTTAATTTACATAGCTACATATGTGAGAGACCAGGTGGGGGTAATATATTTTGAGTTGGTCCAATAAAAGATATTACCTCACCCACTTTGTTTCTCTAATATCCTGGGACCGACACAGTTACAACAACACAGCATAACTATATCTGTGACAATCAGGACTGTAGCATGGTTTGGAAATATGGTTAACCAAGGATTCAGTCACATCTACACTGCAAGACCAAAGCCTGTTTTCATAGAATCATAGAATATTAGGGTTGGAAGAGACCTCAGGAGGTCATCTAGTCCAATCCCCTGCTCAAAGCAGGACCAACACCAACTAAATCATTTTATCTGTGTCTGGGGACTATCATAATGTAATTCAGCTCCCTGACCTGTTTGACTGTAATAGTCTGCCCTGGATATGAGTTTACTATTTTGTGTATAACTATAGTACATAGGTGGAGCCCTGTCTTTTTGTACATAGAACATATGTCAATATCATGTATAAATTGTGGGTGTTAGCTCAATACTTGAATGATTAACACTATTTGACTTGGTTCAGCTCACATATAGCTGCCTTTTCCTTCCTGTTTTCCACACAATACTGTAAGAAAAGAGAGAGAGAGAGAGAGAGAGAGAGAGAGAGAGATGCACATGTGTGTGTTAGGGGATGGGGAGGGAACCCACTGATCAGTGTGTGCTACACATATACCTTCATGACCAGTCCACGGAGACTCCTGTCCATGGGGCTCAACTGTAGAGCAAAAGCAAAGAGCCATCTGCCTGTATGACCTTGTCTCCTACATGTTCCCTGAAGCCTTCAGATTAAGTCAGTGGAACTCCTACCTTACTCTACAGAGGTTCAAATCCCCCATGCCAGAATGTCAGAAACTTGACTGGTTTCCTCTCCCTTATGTGAGTTATTGCCAGGAAGGGAAAAATGGAGCTTTGATTAGTTACTTGACACATGCATGGACTGTTTTCAAAATTGCATACGTACACCTCTCTTTTGCTAAGAAAGTTAGATCCCGTCTCGACTTTGTTTATGGATCTCTCTCCCTCACATACACACACCTCCCATTGTTACCAACATTTAGCTTTTCTCCAAATATGTCCATGTGGTGAGCTGGCAGGCAGTTAGCTAAGGTATCAGCCAAAGCCCTGGTGAAATTTATGAAGCAGGGAATTATACTTATAATCAGAGGTTATTTTTCCAGAGCAAGGGAAGAATGCTCCATGATTTTGAATTTCATGATTTCCCATATTTTTTTTCTTTTTGATTCTTGGTGAGTTAATGTATGATGAATGTACGTAATATGCCTCCAAACTTTGTGATTTTTTTAAAAATAACCTAATATAAACCTTTTGCTCTGAGCCTTATTGATGTTTTATGTCAGTTTTACATCCCTCCTCCTCCCCCCCAAATTTCATTAAACTCGCAATTAAACTTTTAGTACCAAAAACATGCTTTCACGTGCTCAATCCCATCTATACTGCAAGATCAAGACTTATTTAACTGAAGACAAACATCATGTAACCCAGCCCCCTGACCTGTCTATATTCTTTAGTTTTAATTTTCAAATTAATCACTCAAAGAAAAGGGCCCATTTTCACTTAGAAACAAGACTGATTTTACTGCCCCATTTTTGCTCCATAGAATCAATTACCAGAGGAAATACGTAAATCTTGATGTGCAAGTAGTTTTGCATTTCATCATGTGTCTCTAATACATCTTTAGTGTATATCTATGAGACACAGAGAAAACAAATGAGAAATGAAATAGTGACCATATACTCCTAATTGTCCCCGAAGGCCCAAATCCTGCAATGAATCTCATCTAGATGGACCCCTGAACTGACATAGAGCCCCACTGATGTCAGGGATCTATCTAGAGACCATTGCAAGGTAGCAGCCTAAATGTCTGCTACGTTAGAAAAAATATAAGTACGGTGTGGTTTAAGGCAGGGATTTTTCAGAGCTGCCTTGATGATCCAGATATCCAGTTCCCATTAATTCTAATAGGAATTGGACATCCAGAATCCTTAGGCAGCTTTGTGAATATAGCCTGAAAAGAACCCAATAATGCGTGGGGGGTGGTAATGTGCATTTTCTCAAAGAAAAGCCATTTAGGGTCAGTTTCACTCAAGGTAATGAGAGCTTTCCATCAATTTCAACAGGTGAAGGATCAGACCCTTTGACTCCTAAAGAATCCCAATAAAGATGAGTAAGGCCACACTTTTCAAGAGTGCTCAGCACCAACAACAGGGGACAGATTTTCAAAAGAGCTCAGCACGGGGGGAGGAAGGGGGTATGCTGGGTGCTGCACTCTTTTGAAAATCTGTCTGTAAAGATCACAATGGCACCTTATGGGTGCTGAGCACTGTCATAAGCTGGCCCTTATTTAGATGCCTAAATGAGAGCTGATCTTGTTTGAAAGTTTGGCCCCAGTTCTGGGTGCAGAACATTTGAAAATTTGGCCCTGAGCTGTTTTGAAAATTTGGCCACAAGTGCTCAGGCACAGTTGTTCCATGCTGCCAACCACAGCTTTTAAATGTCTCTTTGCTTTCCTTTTGGAAACTGTTTAATTTCTCTTCCCACCTGTTATTTTTGAAGCCTTGTCAAGCATCCTGCTACGTGCTGAGAAAGCACTGGTTGGTAGCCTTATTGTTTCAATTCACATCTTATACAGATACAGCAGAGTGAATGTTACTAGTGTTTCTCCTGCCTGGGACATTACACATATCAGCTATGAAATGTTGTTTCCAGTCTTATCTAGAACTTTATTAGTAAGTGAAAACTACCAGTACGTTACAGCCAATAGAAATATCTGGCCTTTGAACATTTTTCTGGAACAGTAAGAGAATGTTCAGCTGCATTATGGTGCAGAGCCTCAATTCCATACTGTTTGGCTGTAATAAATCTTAAATAGCCTGTTCACCCCACTGCATACCACCAGAACTTTTCAATTGTGCCCCCGCCAACAGTTATGCATCATCTCTACCAGGTCCAAATCTTTATCTTGTTAATTTCTTATTGTGCTTTCCAACACCACCCTTACCATGTGAGAGTTGTTTGTATTTAACAGTATATTTGGTAAATAGGTAGACTTCACACACCCATTTGCTAATATAACAAAAGTAATCCAGATAGTTAAACTACTCCTGTGATACAACCAAAGGGAATAACATTATTTGGAAGGCTCCATTGCCATCTGCTACTCATCAGTGTGGGCGGATCGGTGGCTGCCTCCCTAGGTATACTGCTCCGGTAGCTGGAGGCAGAGGTAAAGTTACAGTACAGTTATATTGGATTGTAAAGCTTTTCTGCATGAACATATTGATCTAGTTTAACAGGGGACTGTTGGAAAAACAAAAGGAAAGTAACACAATGGCGCTCAATAAGCAACCTCCCAACAAACATTTCAGGGGAAATTGCAGGTCAGTGGCCTAGATCCAGGCTTCAGCCCAAAGTTACACAGCTGTTTTCCAAGTCTAGGAGCCTAGAGAGCAAAGAGACACTAAACAATTAAGTGATTTGGCTCCTGGATGGGGTGATCAAAAGACTGAGCAGTTTTAAAGACCTCTCCCTTATGCAGACTGAGGGAACTGGTTAGTGACATAAAGGAACAGATTATGCAACCCAGACCCAAGCAGTCTCAGGGGCTTGAGGCGGGGGCAGTCTATGGGAAGCTTAGATTTACCAGGAAGATGGTCGGTTCAGTGTTTTAAAATCTCTGAAATGCTTTTGTTCTAAATACTTTGTTTTAAGAAGGCTGCCTTGTGACTGTCCTTGCTACTGGAGAGAACAGAACTGCAGGTACTGAACCTAATTCAGATCTGCTGAGGTAACCACAGTTGATATACAGGCCACTGCCACCAAGGACTGGTATGAGATTAGGAGAAACATATAATTCTTCCCGCCCTTCCCCCATCCAAGAAGTAACTGCTCAAGGCCCGACACCTGAGGGAGTACATTCAAAGAGACCAGGGGGGGGTCAGAAGTGCAATTAGCTTGGTAACTATAACAAATGGCATTCTTCTCTGCTTGTCCTGTAAAATGCTGCTGCTGAGCGGTCAAACAGTTACAACAATGCAACCCCAAAACGGTTACATATCAAAAGTGCTGGTTGCATATGGTCTGTAAAGAACACGATGTTTGGGATGGGGGAGGATGAAAGCAGCTCATTTGTTAAATTAATGAAAACAAGAAAATTAAATAAAACTCTCAGGTGTACATTGTAAAGAAGCAAGTGTTGATTTGGCTAGATAATTCTAAAGTAAGTAACAGTCATGGAGCAAAGTCATCCAGCCACCACCAGTCTGAAACTTTGCCCTATAACATAGATTTCTGAATGGGAATTTCATTCTTTAAAGAAAAAACAACAAGGAGTCTTGTGGCACCGTAAAGACTAATAAATTTAAGGTGCCACAAGACTTCTCGTTGTTTTTGCTGAAACAGACTAACACAGCTACCCCTCTGAAATTCTTTAAAGAATATTAGTTTAAAAAGGGAGAAAACAAATTTACTGTGCTCGTAAGTGAGGCTCTAATACCTTTGAAAATAGATGATCTTTTAGTCAGATCATAACTTCTCTTTGCAAACCATTGGGGTGTGCCATGTAAATACATACAAAGTGGGTGAGGTAATATCTTTTATTGGACCAATTTCTGTTGGTGAGAGAGACAAGTTTTCAAGCTTACACAGAGCTCTTCTGCGGGTCTATGGAAGCTTGTCTCTCACAACAGAAATTGGTCCAATAAAAGATATTACTTCACCCACCTTGTCTCTATAATATCTTGGGACCAACAACTCTGCATATGTAAATACATACAGCAGTGGGGGACTCTTAAATGTATAGCAATTTTAATACAATAACAAGGACATTTTAAATATCTGTGAAAAGAAATTCATACACACCGATTAGATATACTGAAAATTAAATGAAAAGGTGAAAATTTCAAATAGAAAAAATCCTTCTTGTATGACTACATATTTAGAATCCTTTAAAATGTGTATTATTCACCAGAAACACTGCAGTGACTCATTCAAGGCTATTACAGTCCATCATGCTAGTCAACACTGATGGACTTTTAAAATGTAGAATGTTTTCTGGAGTCAATAATGGCCTCATCACAGCCATTAAACTCTGTTCTCTCTCTGATTTTCAGTGGACTCCTAGGAACAAGATAATGCAACTGCAGTGCTGTAATTACATTTCTAAACAAAATGTCCAAGTTGTTTGTCATGTGCTTGTATCCAAAATAGCCACAAACAAAAACCCCAAGACATTTTGAACTAAATAATCAAACCACATTTTAGGCTGACATGCAAAATTTAGTTTAAGAACATAAGGATGTTTTTGAATTGTAGGCAAGTTGCAATATCTGAAACAATGAACTTATTATCCTACCATCATTGGTATGTTTTGCAACCAAGTAAGAGAGACAAGGTGAGTGAGGTAATATCTCTTATTGGACTAACTTCTTTTGGTGAGGAAGATAAGCTTTCGAGCTACCCAGAGCTCTTCTTCAGGCCATGTAGAAAGACGAGGTCTCTGTGCTGAAGAGGTCACCACTTAAGGGTACTAGTGATGCGAGTAGTCATATTGAAGTCAATGGACAAATTGTGCAAATAGGGATGTCTCACTAGAATAAGTGTTTACAAGACTGGGTTTTAGACTAGACAGATGCCACAGATAAATGTCAGTCATGAGGGCACATATATCTCACCAGAGCAGAGATGAGTGATTTAAGGTTTAAAAAAAAAAAGTGTGTGGGGGGGTGAGTGTTAAAGAGGGATCTAAAGTCGGTAGCTTGAGAGATGGGAAGTGGGAGAGGCAAGTATGGGAGTGAGAAATAGACAGAGAATGTCTTACACTTCACTAACAAAAAGGAGCCAAATTAAAAGCAGACAGTGGGCCTTAGGTTAAGATTTGACCAAGATTGTGGTCTCAGATACACTGTGTTAATCCAACATGTGTTTCCAGTCAGAGAACTTGTATAACAATTTATTTTTCCAGCCAATTACTATTGTTTATGATTGAGTTATAAAACTCACAAAGTGGAGTATGTAAGGGAAACTTTAGTGACTGATTCTTCAATGGAGTACTATGAACAGCTCTTACTTCCACCAGTTGAATCTGAATGAACCTTTCCTGGCAAAGGACATGTAAACATTCAGTTTTGCTTTAAAACACTCCCTACAAAGGATAATTGTCACAGGGTCCACTCAGCACTAGGGTGCCTTTTCCTAGAAGCTGTGGGGATTAATTCCTTTCAGTTGTTGTGCCCTCCTCTAGCAGGAGCCCCAGAGTTGCAGAGATGGCTGGAGAGACTTCTTCATGACTTGGTCCTCCAGCCAGGTCACCAAGCATGTTTTACCCTTCCAAGGTATCAACATCTCTCAGGGCAAACTGTCCCAGGCAAGCAGTCCACTCTCCACTGCCTGGTATGTGCCCTTCCCCAATAGCTAATAGGGGAACCCAGGCCTGCCCTCTATTCCACGTTCTACCTCAGGGCCCTCTGATCCGCAGCCAAGCTCTGCCCTATCCTATACCTTGCTACTTTTCCCCTGAGACTTTCCAATTCTCCCTCCTCTTGGGGTTTGCTAGTCCAACTCTGTCCTCCTAGGCAGAGACTGTAGGCTACTTGCCTCTATAGCCCCAGACACACCTGCTTTCTCCCAGGGAGTGGAATGGAGTCAAGTCAGCCTAGCCTTACACCCAGCAGCTGCTCCCATCCATCTGAACATCCATCTCATGTCATTAATCCCTGCTCCTCCTCCAGGTGCAGCCTGGGCAGTTAACTGGCCAAGTTAGCCAGCTTAACCCCTCCAGGGCTTGTGCGTAGACACTCCATCAGATACACTATTAAAAAAAACCCTTTAAAAAGTTACTTCATATGGAGTTCTCTGGCCTTATCTTATTGTGCAGTGGCTTGCTCAACAGCCAGCCTTATCTTTTGCCTGTTCAAGAGACACCTTCAGCATTGCTGCTGAAAATAGAGATTTGTCAAAAATCCCATATGTTGTCTTCAGTTTTTGTCTGCTTATGATGGGGTCTACTTACATTATTTTAGGGCCAGATTCAGTAACTCTTACTCATGTTGCCAAATAAAGGCTTGGCTACACTTGCGAGTTACAGCGCAATAAAGGAGCCCCGGGCACACTAGCTCACTACCCGTCCACACTGGCAAGGCACGTAGAGCACTCTGACTCCACGGCTACAGCGCTGCTGGTACTCCACCTCAGCGAGTGGAATAACGTTTGCTGTGCGCCTACTGGAGCACCGCGGTGCAAGTGTGAATGGGGTATTGCATTACTGAGCTCTGATTGACCTCCAGAAACGACCCATAATCCCCTTAAGTCAACTGGCCACTCTTGTCATTGTTTTGAACTCGCTGTAGGAATGCGGATATGTCCTTTCAAAGCTTCATTTTTGACAGCTAGCTGCTTATCTGCTCCGGGACAAAGGAATGCTGCTTGCTTTGAGTGAGTGAGAGAGAGGCGGGGAGAAGAGGGGGAAGTCCGCTGCTGTCTGAACTTACAAGTCAGCATGCTGACATGCTCTCAGCCCCCCAAAACCCACCCTCTCTCCCTCCACATACACACAACATACTCCCTGTCACACTCCACCCCATCTCCCGCATTTGAAAAGCACGTTGCAGCCACTTGCATGCTGGGATAGCTACCACAATGCACTGCTCTTTGTGGCAGTGCAAGAGCTGCTAATGTGCCCACACCAGTGCACGTCCAGCTGAGAGTGTAAACACTCAGCAGCGTTTTCCCTGCTGCGGTCTCCAAAGGCTGGTTTAACTTCCAGCGCTCTACAACTGCAAGTGTAGCCAGGCCCTAAGTATTCATATGAATGCGTATATGCTACACTGAGGGCTTGTCTACACTGGCAATTTACAGCACTACAACTTTCTCGCTCCGGGGTGTGAAAAAACACCCCCCTGAGTGCAGCAAGTTTCAGCGCTGTAAAGCACCAGTGTAAACAGTGACCCGAAGTGCTGGTACCTATGCCTCTCTTGGAGGTGGTTTTTCAAGAGCACTGGGAAAGCTCTCTCCCAGCGCTCTGCTGTGACTACACAAGCCACGTTAAAGTGCTGCCAGTGTAGACAAGCCCTTAGTGCTACTCAATGTGAAGACTGCGGAGCCTGTCCCTTAACATTTCTTCCTTCCCTGGGTTCTGCAGCCACATTACTTCATGGGACTGTGCAAGAACTGTGATGGGGGAAAAGCCGACTGCTACAGAGAAGCATGTGGATCGGACAGAGACTTCTCTTAGGGGAGAGTCTAATGATAGAGAATCTCCAGGTTATCTTCAGGAGCAGAGGATGGAGGAGGATAATGTAAGGGCCAGATCAGATGATAAACATTCACATAAAAAAGAATCTAACACATCAGAAAAGGGCAGACAAATAAACAGTGACAAGTTTTTAAAGTGCTTGTACACAAATGCTAGAAGTCTAAATAATAAGATGGGTGAACTAGAGTGCCTCATGATAAAGGAGGATATTGATATAATACGCATCACAGAAACCTGGTGGACTGAGAGCAATCAATGGGACACAATCATTCCGGGATACAAAATATATCGGAAGGACAGAACAGTTCGTGCGGGGGGGGGGGAGGGGGGGAAGGAGTGGCACTGTATGTGAAAGAAAATGTAGACTCAAATGAAGTAAAAATCTTAAGTGATTCCACATGTTCCATAGAATCTCTATGGATAGAAATTTCATGCTCTAATAAGAATATAACATTAGGGATCTATTATAAACCACCTGACCAGGACAGTGATAGTGATGATGAAATGCTAAGGGAAATTAGAGAGGCTATCAAAATTAAGAACCCAATAATAGTGGGGGATTTCAATTATCCCCATATTGACTGGGAACATTTCACTTCAGGACGAAATGCAGAGATAAAAATTCTCGATACTTTAAATGACTGCTTCCTGGAGCAGCTGGTACGGGAACCCACAAGGGGAGAGGCAACTGTAGATTTAGTCCTGAGTGGAGCACAGGAGCTGGTCCAAGAGGTAACTATAACAGGACCGCTTGGAAATAGTGACCATAATACAATAACATTCAACATCCCTGTGGTGGGAAGAATATCTCAACAGCCCAACACTGTGGCATTTAATTTTAAAAGGGGGAACTATGCAAAAATGAGGGCGTTAGTTAAACAAAAGTTAAAAAGTACAGTGACTAAAGTGAAATCCTTGCAAGCTGCATGGGCGCTTTTTAACGACACCATAATAGAGGTCCACCTTCAATGTATACCCCAAATTAAGAAACACAGTAAAAGAACTAAAAAAGAGCCACCGTGGCTTAACAACCATGTAAAAGAAGCAGTGAGAGATAAAAAGACTTCCTTTAAAAAGTGGAAGTCAAATCCTAGTGAAGCAAATAGAAAGGAGCATAAACGCTGCCAAATTAAGTGCAAGAATGTAATAAGAAAAGCCAAAGAGGAGTTTGAAGAATGGCTAGCCAAAAACTCCAAAGGTAATAACAAAATGTTTTTTAAGTATATCAGAAGCAGGAAGCCTGCTAAACAACCAGTGGGGCCCCTTGATGATCGAGATACAAAAGGAGCGCTTAAAGACAATAAAGTCATTGCGGAGAAACTAAATGGATTCTTTGCTTCAGTCTTCACGGCTGAGGATGTTAGGGAGATTCCCAAACCTGAGCCGGCTTTTGTAGGTGACAAATCTGAGGAACTGTCACAGATTGAAGTGTCACTAGAGGAGGGTTTGGAATTAATTGATAAACTTAACATTAACAAGTCACCAGGACCAGATGGCATTCATCCAAGAGTTCTGAAAGAACTCAAATGTGAAGTTGCGGAACTATTAACTAAGGTTTGTAACCTGTCTTTTAAATCGGCTTCTGTACCCAATGACTGGAAGTTAGCTAATGTAACGCCAATATTTAAAAAGGGCTCTAGAGGTGATGCCGGCAACTACAGACCGGTAAGTCTAACGTCGGTACCGGGCAAATTAGTCAAAACAATAGTTAAGAATAAAATTGTAAGACACATAGAAAAACAAACTGTTGAGCGATAGTCAACATGGTTTCTGTAAAGAGAAATTGTGTCTTACTAATCTATTAGAGTTCTTTGAAGGGGTCAACAAACACGTGGACAAGGGGGAACCAGTGGACATAGTGTACTTAGATTTCCAGAAAGCCTTTGAGAAGGTCCCTCACCAAAGGCTCTTACGTAAATTAAATTGTCATGGGAAAAAAGGGAAGGTCCTTTCATGGATTGAGAACTGGTTAAAAGACCGGGAACAAAGGGTAGGAATTAATGGTAAATTCTCAGAATGGAGAGGGGTAACTAGTGGTGTTCCCCAAGGGTCAGTCCTCGGACCAATCCTATTCAACTTATTTATAAATGATCTGGAGAAAGGGGTAAACAGTGAGGTGGCAAAGTTTGCAGATGATACTAAACTGCTCAAGATAGTTAAGACCAAAGCAGACTGTGATGAACTTCAAAAAGATCTCACAAAACTAAGTGATTGGGCAACAAAATGGCAAATGAAATTTAATGTGGATAAATGTAAAGTAATGCACACTGGAAAAAATAACCCCAACTATACATACAATATGATGGGGGCTAATTTAGCTACAAGTCAGGAAAGAGATCTTGGAGTCATTGTGGATAGCTCTCTGAAGATGTCCGTGCAGTGTGCAGAGGCAGTCAAAAAAGCAAACAGGATGTTAGGGATCATTAAAAAGGGGATAGAGAATAAGACTGAGAATATATTATTGCCCTTATATAAATCGATGGTACGCCCACATCTCGAATACTGCGTACAGATGTGGTCTCCTCATTGAAAAAAAAGATATACTGGCACTAGAAAAGGTTCAGAAAAGGGCAACTAAAATGATTAGGGGGTTGGACGGGTCCCATATGAGGAGAGATTAAAGAGGCTAGGACTTTTCAGCTTGGAAAAGAGGAGACTAAGGGGGGATATGATAGAGGTATATAAAATCATGAGTGATGTGGAGAAAGTGGATAAGGAAAAGTTATTTACTTATTCCCATAATACAAGAACTAGGGGTCACCAAATGAAATTAATAGGCAGCAGGTTTAAAACAAATACAAGGAAGTTCTTCTTCATGCAGCACACAGTCAACTTGTGGAACTCCTTACCTGAGGAGGTTGTGAAGGCTAGGACTATAACAACGTTTAAAAGAGAACTGGATAAATTCATGGTGGTTAAATCCATTAATGGCTATTAGCCAGGATGGGTAAGGAATGGTGTCCCTAGCCTCTGTTTGTGAGAGGATGGAGATGGATGGCAGGAGAGAGATCACTTGATCATTGCCTGTTGGTCCACTCCCTCTGGAGTACCTGGCATTGGCCACTGTCGGTAGACAGGATACTGGGCTAGATAGACCTTTGGTCTGACCTGGTACGGCCGTTCTTATGTGATTCGTTACAGGAGTTGCAAAAATATAGTCCAAGCCCAGATTTAATGTCCATGTAGGGCAGAAAACGTGCCTAAATCCTATTTTCAAACGTGACAAGCACTTAGGCGCCTAATTTTCATGAAAGTCAATGAGAGTTAGGTTCCTAACTCATGTAGGTGCTTCTGAAAATATTGCTTAAGATCTAACAGTTGTATCTGAATGCTCTCTGCACAGAAAATGTAGTTCTTCTGCTGCTCGAGGATATGAAGCACTGAACTGACCCCCTCCTGTGGTCGTAGGTTGTCTCAAGTGTTTCAGACCAGGCCACTAAATTATGCTGTATCACATTTTATTTAGTCTTGTGTAATGTAGACTTTTTTAGTGAGCACTTCTGTGATTTCCTGTCACGTATTTTCCATTCATCTAAAAATAAAACCCGAAGCTATTTTCTTCTGTACTTCTCCCCCCTCCTCTTCTCCCTCCCCTGCCTTCAATAGGATCTAATTCATTTTCCTGTAATTTCATCTGCAGCAGACAGAAAAACACTGGGGCCAGGATTCTATTCTACCAAGTCCCTAATGGAGCCCCTTCCTGAAAGGGAGCAGTTCTGATCACACTGCTATTTTTTAAGCTTTTATCTGGCAGGTATGATCTGAGTCATACCTGGCTTGGTCGATCACAGAAATGATACATCAGAACTTAAAAAGTGTGTGTGTTCTAAAAAAAAAAAATAGATGAAATAAAATCAGAAGAGAACGACTGGTTTTTATTTCTTTTCTTTTTTTTCTTTTTTTTTTAAACTCCAGTCTGGGTGGGCAGTGTTGCTAAGAACTGAGATAATAATAATAATAATAATAATAATAATGGAGATATCCTATCTCCTAGAACTGGAAGGGACCTCGAAAGGTCATCGAGTCCAGCCCCCTGCCTTTACTAGCAGGACCAAGTACTGATTTTGCCCCAGATTCCCAAGTGGCCCCCTCAAGGATTGAACTCACAACCCTGGGTTTAGCAGGCCAATGCTCAAACCACTGAGCTATCCCTCCCCCCACGGATCAGATCCTCAACTGGTTTAAAAAGGTAGCCCCTTAAGTCAATAGAGCTATGCCAATATACACCAGGTGAGAATCTGGCCCTATCTTTATAATACACTATAAAATGCATGTGCTTAAAGAACACAACACTATGATCAGAGACCTTGAGTCTGTTCCTGGCTTTCCCACTGATGCACTATGTGACTTTTTTGTTGTTGTTGTTGTTTTCTTAATGTTCTTTGGTTTCTTGTTCTGTAAAATGGAAATAATACTGGCCCACTATTGCAAAATGGGGAGTGATCTTTGGATGAAAAGGGTTATGGAAATACAAAATAGTATTATTACTCTTTTTGTTCCTTATTTTTATTGTGCATTATGTATTTATTAGTTAAGCCATTGTTAAAGTGCTTTGAAGACTAACACCAGCATAGAAGTGCTAGCTTCTCTTTTAGTGTTCTCAATAACAAGGTTAGACTTTAGTCACCCTGAGTTGTTCAGGGCCTAGGGTAAAAGTTTGAAAATTACCTAAGTCCCTTTGACCTTGATTTAAATGGAACTACGTGTATGCTTAAAGTTAGGTGTGTGCTTCAAGTTTGGCACATGCTTAAATGCCTTGCTGAACTGGGTTTTTTTAAGAGTAACAAAAAAACCCTGCAAATCTCGTATAGCATTAGGTTCTTTTGTTAAGTACTTGCAAAAAGTACAAGATATGTTGTAGGGTGAAACGCAATAAACATGAGTCACTATGTCCAGTGCTGTAGATCATTGTATATTGATTCAGCCACTCAGTGATAAGGAATGTTTTTACTCAGAGGGAGTGTCCTGAAGAGAATAAATGTACTTGGAGCACTGGACTGGGGTTGGGGAGACCGGGTTCTATTTCCAGCTCTTCTACTGGCCTACTGAGTGACCTTAGGGAAGTCACTTCCCCTCTCTGTGTCTGTTTTCTCATCTGTAAAATAGGGATAATGATACTGACCTCCTTTGTAAAGCACTTGGAGAACTACTGATAAAAAGTGCTATATAAGAGCTAGGTATTATCATTGTCCTGGGACCATAGATGCTAGAGAAATAGGATGCTAGCAAATGCACCTTGAGAGACCAAGAATGGAGGGCTTGAATGCGAATGGCATTTGAGAGAGAAGAGAACTGCTGGGAGATGCTGAAAGGGAACTGTTGTGCTACTTGGTATCCAATTCAATTCCCTTTGAATTTACTGGGAAATGGATCAGCCTTAGTTAGCTAAGACAGTCACAAAGAGGATTGAGTGAAAATGGAAACTTCAGGCTACATTTGTGAAGATGCTCTCTAATTTTGTGACCATATTTTTGCATCTGCAAAATGCAAATGTGCATTGAAATGTGAGGGTAAATGTTAGTATTTATACATTCCGCTACCTGATTACACTCAGAAATGAGGTAATTAATTGGATTTGTTCCCACAGTCAATTTTGCATCCTAACTTCACACTTAATGGCAAAGTAAAGTGCTAAGATAAGGACCCTTTAAAAAAACAAAACAAAAGCAAACAAAAAAACCCTTAGTCTGTATGTGGACATAGTAAGAAAGCAGGTCTTCTGTGAGTCATGCTGGGCGTGGAGGGTAATGCTGCTTTCCTGTTCATCTATTCCTATGTGTAAATATAGTTTATTTGACAGTTGCTTCTTGGAGACAATGATTATTCCACTGATGTTAGTAACCAGCATAATATAGCTTTACTGTACTCACTGTAATACAGCACCTGAAAGTGTTTTGATAATAAGACAAGCTCCCTCTTCTGAGGAGTTTACATGTCCTGATTAGCATGCATTGCTGATCATTGACTATGAAACCTTTCATGGGTTCTCAGATCATTTTTATGGCTATCATGTCCTGTAGAGCTAGTTGGAAACCAAAATTTCCATTCTTTGGAAAATTAAGACATTTACAAAACATTCATTCAGAATCAGAACAAAAAGCCAAATTCTGGAAATTTCCAATAGAAAAAAAATTCTTTTTTTTTATTTGAAACCATTGCAGTGTTTCATTTTGATAACATTTAGTCATCGTATTTCGACTTTGATATTAAAGCATTATTTTTAAAATATGATGTTATATTTAATATTTTAATATAATATACACATTGAAACAAAAATAATCAAAATGATAAAGTAAAAATGAAATATTTTGACAGTACTGAAACTAAACAAGAAAGTTGAAATTCAACTGTTAGACTTTTCATTGTGAATATTTTGTTGAAATCAACAGATTCCCCCAAACCATCTTGATTTCAACAAAACTGCAATTTGTGATGGAAACTATTCCATCAAAAATTCAACCAGCGCTAGTCATGTACTTGCTTTAGTTGGCAATTCATCTAGTCTGTTTACCAAAATTAACTACTATAAATTCATAAAACTCATTTGTGATCATTTGCTAGTCTAGTCCCAGATGACCCAAATGACCAGGGGGCTATTAAAGAGTAGAAGATTCAGTTCGGAATGTCTTTGTATTTATGGATTTAAACTAGATTTTTAATGTTGATTGGATGGCTGTAGGAGTGGTATATGTGACTATTCTCAACCTTCCCTTCAAGACATGAAAAACTCCAAGCTCACCCAGTGCAACCGCTCTTCTTTTTGATGGCAGGACCTGTTTTTGCCCGGTGAATGAGCAGAATTTAATACAAATTTAATACAAAGTGCATGATACTTTCCAGGCCTTTCATTCCTTCTATGGTAATTAGAGACATAAGTACTTTCTTTGCTTCACAAGCTGTGTTTTAAAAAATGAGCATTTAACAAGATTGTCTTCCTATTTTGTGTACTAAAATATTTTTTCCCCTAAAAAGTGCTTGTCTATGACACATAACAGAAACACAGCATCTTTTATGATATAAGCGTCTTTTCTTGTCCTTGTTATTAACTTAAAGAAAGATAATGTCCATTTACCTTTTTGTTCTTTTTTTCTGGGTTGTCTTCCACATCCCTATCTGAGTTCCTGAAATTCCTTCTCAAGTTTTCTTTCTCTAAATTACTAAGTGAAAGCCAGATACTGCAGTCCCTTCTCAGGCAAAACTCCTGAGGAAGTTCAGGAACTACAGCAGGCACCTTTAAAAATCTCAGTAGGTGCCTATCTGCATCTTTAGGCACCTAAATACCTTTAACAATCTGTCCTGGTATGCTTAGAGAGATATCAATAGTTAGTAGACCTTAATTGATCAGGGGAGTAGCTATTGAATAATTGTATGCAAACTTCTCTTTGCATGCACCAATGCTCAAACAGATGCACACTCAATACTGCAGAAGCATTTAGATAATATTGTTTTATTAAAGGCTAACAAAATTGTTGCCAGAATAAGTTATTTTCTTACATAAGCAGTAATAGGGAGTGCCTAAAATGTGAGACAATTTACCCTTTAAAGTACAGAGCTGGAAAAGGAAAAAATCTGTTTATTGACAAACTATAAAACACAAGATATTGAAACAGACCCACCCACACTCACACCCACACGAGGAAGGAGGAGGAAAATACCAGAATGAAAGTGGTAAAAGTAGAGAAACTAAATGAAACGGCCCTTCTGGCATATGGTAAGAACCTCGCCTTAGTGATGAATCTCATTGTCACAGCCCTCCGTTTTCATCGGCTGTTTCCTTCTCTGCTGGCAAGCCTTTCAGCAAATTCAATTTACATTCACCCTGGCATATCAGCTGACTCCTAAAGCTCTGTGTTTTTCTTGTCACTCCAGTTTATAGAAGGTTCCCACCTGCTGCTAGTTGGTAGGCAGTAGTGGAATGGAGACAGCAGTGTCTTGAGTCTAAAGTAATTACCCAAAGAGTTAACTTTATGACCAGAGTGTAAATTTGATTTATTTGTTCTGTATGGACCTAGGAACCCTCTCTTCTTGTCAACTGTTTGAAATGGGCCAGCCTCATTGTCACTACAAAAGTGATTTTTCCTCCCTTGGAATTCTACTGATAATTAAAATGTCTCATTAGACTGACCCCCCACCTAGTAAGGCAACTCTCATCTTTTCATGTACTATGTATAAATATACCTACTACTGTATTTTCCACTTCATGCATCTGATGAAGTAGGTTTTAGCCACAAAAGCTTATGCCCGAATACATTTGTTAGTCTCTAAGGTGCCACAAGGACTTCTCATTGTTCTCTCTTTATTCTGTATCTGTACACAATGGGGTATCAATCCATGACTGCGCTCCTAAGCACTACCACAATATAAATAATATATTCATCTTAGCTACACTGTGCATGCTGGTGTAGATAGGATTTCTCCTGTGCACTATCAAGAAAAATCTCAGCAGAGCCATCCTGTTGATCTTCAAGGACTATGATGTCCTTACTGCGCAACGGGAAAGGATCAAAATGAAATATTCTAGGCAGCATCGCTGTGATGTTCAAATTGACATTCGCTGAACTAAGCCATCATCTCAGCCATGTCATTGAACGTGAACTGCTTCTTTATACCGCTGCTTCTTAGGTGATACCCGCTAGTACTGTTGCCTTTCAAGCATTTCATTTGAAGTGTACAAAAACTTAAAGGCAAAATGCTAAACAAGGTGAAATTTGAGGATTTTTTTTCACAGTTCATTGCCAAGTAGACAACAGTCCGTTTTACTGAAAAACTGGTCATTTTGCACGGGGTTTTGGCTAAAAAAAATGGGTGCTTTCCCCACGAATGAGCCCATTTCAAAGCAAAAATTGGCCCATTTTAAGTGAAATTTTTAAAATTTAACATTTGAAATTGGACTTTCAACATTTGAAATTTTTTTAATGTTTCTGTGTTAAAATGGGCATTTTAGCAAATTTTACAGCAATGCATGTTTGCATAGCACCTAACACAACGGGATCCTGTTCTGAGTGGGATCTTTGGGCGTGGCCACGATATAAATATTAGATGACAAAATAAAGCAAAATGTAGAGGGTGCCCAACTGGCAGAGAGGCTAAGTGACTTGCCCAAGGGATTACATGGGAAGTCTGTGACAAAATAAGGCATTGAAGTTGGGTCTTCCATGTTCTAGGCTAGTGCCCTAATCACTGGGCCATCCTTCCTCTCCCATCCCACTGTACTGCAGTTTCCCATCTGTAAAATGAAGATAGAAATACTTCCTACCCCCTCCCCTTGTTAGTCTTTTTCTAGTTAGGGTATTAGTCTGAGAAAAGAAATAATGGGCTTGATCCTGGACTGATGCTGAGTACCACAACTCCCACTGACTTCAGTGAGAACAGAGAACATCAAAGACTCAGAGTACCAGGCCTCAAAGCTAAGCAGAAGCTCACATTTTGTACCAGAGAACACCACATTTACTTAACACATTGCAGTATATATTGTCTTCACGCAGGCATTGCATTTTAGAATGAGTTTATTAAAGCTCTAGACCACCACGATTCATAGGATAACTTCCCTGCTTTGTTGGATAATTGCTGTTTTATGTTTCTATTTGCAGTGGATGCAAGGACAAGTGTTGAACAGAATAATGTGGCCGTTTCTTCCCAGAAGACAACAGAGATAAGCTCCATTTCTGATGCAAATGGAAAAAATCTTGGGACTGAGGCCAAGAAACCCATGCCAGCTGCAAAATCTCGTTTTGTCTTTTCTTTTTCACGGCCTGTACCAGGACGTACTGAAGAGCAAGCTACAGACTCATCAGTTGGATCAGCTAAGCTTGATGTCAGTTCAGAGATGCCTGAAGTGAACAAAGCATCAAGTGAGAAAGTAGATAGTTCTGCAACAGCTGTGCTGGAGGAAGGGTCTGATAAAAACCTAAGCCAGGCTCCTTCTGCAGCAGAACTTAGTGACACTGAACTAATAGCATTAGCATCACCTGAGACAGAGGACGCAGCCTCATCAAAGACAAAACAAGTAACTTTCTTTGACAGACTCTTCAAACTGGAAAAGGGGAAGGAGAAAGAAAAGAGTAAGACACAAGTTGAAACCCAAGAGGAAAGCCAGATTGCGGACATTCCTGACGCAGGCATCACAGCGGAAGAGGCTGCTGGATTACAGAGCACACCAAACAATGTCCCACAGGGGAAGGCAAGTGTTTGAATGGGAATATCAATTTCTTCCTTAATGAAATTTCTTAGGATTATTAATGGTGCAGGACAGCATCATGTTCTGATGGTTGTGTGAATCAGGCAGCAAATATTCTTGCTTTGTAGTGTGACTCCCCCACTTATCAGGGAAATCTAACAATCTCTGGAAGACTAATACAAGCTGTGGCATCTGTTTCATGACAAAATTGGTGATGTTTGACCTACAGTTTAAGTTCATTTGTATTTTTACCAAAGACTTGGGCAAGATAGCTATATTCATGCTTCATTAGTCTAGATGATGAACAGCAGCTGGCTGCACGTGTAAAAAATGTACTTGGAGCACAAGTGACTTTCATGCTTTAGGAGCTCAGTGTGTGATATTGAATGGTTTTAGGAAATTCTTTAGGCATATTTCACATGAAGCTTATAAAATACTAACTCACTCATTTTATGCACTAGCTACTTATTGCATATCATACATACTAGGTCACAACCTTTAGTGAAGCCTAGAATACCGTAGTAACTCTTTGCATTTTGTATATATAGTGCTCTTCATCCAAAGAATGATAATTCTTTAGAATGGATAGGAATGAATTTTAGAGACAGGGAAAATGAAGCATTAAGAAGTTAAGAGACTTGCCCAAGGTCATATGCTAGTCAGTAGCAGAGCTGGAAATAGACCTTGACTCTCTTGTGTGCGCTTTATAGATAAGATCTCAGCATTTGAGATAAACAATTGTTTTGTATCTATAGCAATTGTTCTGACGCTACTGTTGAGTTGCTTTATACTTTGTCTCAAATGTGATGGCTTTTTTTTACTCTTCCTGTAGAATAGCGGGTAGTAGCAAGGAGAACGTGCAGTGGTTTATTATTAATTTTATTGTATTTTTTATTTATGAAGGGCTGTCAGCACTCTGAAGTAGAATTAGTGGAATGTAGGAGGAAATGTAATCAGAATTCTTTCTGGTTTTAAATGATTATTAATAGGCTCTTAAACTTAATGGGGCAAATCAACATAGCTTCATTGACTTCAACACAGTAATGCTACTTTACAACAGCTGAGCATCCAGCCCAAACTTTTTCTAAGGGATGCGTTCAGGCTTCATCTGTAAATTTTTACACCATCAACATTACTAGAGGTTGATTTTGCATATCATGGCACTTCAAGCATGGCTATGTTGCTCAAAGGGCCAGTCCCTCAACAGGTGTGAAGTGGTGTAACTCCACTGTTAGCTTCAATGTGCTAATTTGCATCAGCTAAGAATCTAGCTCAAATATTTTTATGACCTCTGGGGAAAAAAGACATTATAAAAACTGGCAGCTGTTTATCAGACTCTATGGAGGAAAAGGCAATTTTAAGAGCAATTATTATTTTGATGGCTCTAGCATAAGTCCTCTAATTACACTAATGGTGGAATATCAGTAACTGCTGCCTTGAGCAGCACTGACCAGATCTCTGAATGAGATCCGTTTGCCTTCTGAATATATTATTGCAGTATTGTTTCTAAAATAAGTCTTTCTTTTTCTACTCTGAAATTCATTTCCCCCCCATCCTCTCCCCGCCCCAAGGTTTGCTATCTCAGTTCTGGAGGATCTCAGCCCTAGAATAAATCTATTTATCTTTTTTTTTTTTAAGGTTTGCCAGTTTGTTTTAAGATAAGAGTTTGAAAGAATAGAAGTTTATTGATAACAAATGTGTTTTTGTGCCTGTCCTTCAAAAATGGTGCACATCACTGGGTATCTCAGACAGCTAATGTATAACATATGGGATATAGTGCCTATGCACACTTGTGTATTTGTGTTCTGACTTGGACTCATGGAATCTAAAATCACTCACTGTTTAAAGCAGAGCTGAATGAATAATCCACAATGAATAATGTGTTCAGTACTTATTGCCTTTTCTTTCAGTTTGCAAATTATCCAGGGAAAGACTGATATTCTGCCAGGATTCAAAAATATTTACAAATTTCTTCAAGCTTAAGTCTTGGCCTATAGCTGATTAGAATTGTTACCTTTACAGTTAAGTATAAAATTCACAATTCTTCCTTTGTTTGTGACTTTCTTTAGACCAGGCCTGTGCCATTTCACTTTACTAGCAATGGTTTGCTCATAGGCAAAACCCCTGAGAGAAGACACAACTGATACCAGAAATAAAGAATGTTTTTAGAGCTATAGCTTATGCCTGTTCCCCACACAAAATAAGCTATATCAGCAAAACAACATTGCTGGTATAACTGCATCTACAGTAGGGCTTTTTGCTGGTATAAAAACGTTGTAGGGAATCACACCCCTCTCTGACTGGCAGACACTTCTAGTTGGCCTATGATTCTCTTTTTTTATGTTAAGACTTCAGCAACCACAAAGCACACATTTCAAATTGCATATTTGATTATAAAATGGGCAGTGTACAGTTCATGCTGTGTTGGTTGGTGCAAGCAGTGAAACGTGAAGCATACATTGTACACTGCAATATATAAACAAAAGTAGCTTTTCACTAGGAATTAGAGTTAAACATTTGCTTGTTGTGAACAAATTCTCACATGTGTAAACCTCAAGCACACGAGCGTTTGTTAAAAGCAAACATCAATGTATCACAAACACGATCAAATCAAAGTAAGTTTTTCCAACTCAAACAATTACACGTTAGAAATGTTTCTTCTATTCCACAGCTCTAGCTTGGATACTTGGACATCTGCTACCCTTACTCATGTTGAATACTACCTTTGACCCCAATCCTGGAACGACCAATGCAAGTGAAATGAATGGGACTAGTTGGAGTAGTAAAGTTAAGCACATGCATAAGTATTTGCAGGATTCGGGCCTGAGTTTGCATATAATGCCTTTGGAATTCAGTGAAACTGCTTGTGGACTAACTCCCTGAGTCTGCAAATACTCTTAACTTTAAGCATGTGAATGGTCCCAGTGAAGTCACAAATGTGTATAGGTGCTTGTAGGGTAAGGGCCTCAATTGGTACTCAATGTGATAGTGAAACTTCAGCCTTAGCCTTGAATTTCCTGGCATTTCTTTGTATATTTGAGGGACAGAACACAAAAAGACAGGAGGTGAGGGAGTCTGAGACCTTTTATGATGAGCCAGGAATGAACATTTTATAGCCAGATGAAAAGGGGTGATAAAAAATGCTGTCAAATTTATAATTATTCTTGAGTTGCTGAGCTTTGCTTTAATTCCACCTGATTAAACTAAGACCTGGCCTCTGTCTTCAAATACATACATACTATGTTTCCTGTAAAACTGGTTACTTTGCATGTATGATGGCAGAAGGATTAAGATTTATAATTACACCAAAAATCTCCCAAACAGCTGTTAATTTAACTTGATTGTGTCTGCACAATGTTACACCATTAAAAAGAAACTCAAGTTATTGCTGTTGGCCATTATCGTTTTTGGTGGATTGTGATTTGTAGCCTCTGTAAGAGCCTGTTCAAGTCAAAGCATCACTGAGGTTAAGCACCAACAAATAACCAATAACATTGCTGGTAAGTGAAGGATAGACTCCACAGGTTTAGCTTAGGAGTTGCACAAGCATTCAGTGTTTGACAAACCAGTCTTTATTTTCGTGGTCTACAAAACTACATTCACATCACAGCATAATTAAAACAAGGACAGGATTCATGAATTGATGAAGAATTTACTATTTAAGCCAAAGAAAAGATAAATTATTTGCTTGAAATGTTTCACTGAGCCAGGATTCATACAAACAAAAGTGTTGGCAGGAATACATTCTTTTGATATGTTTTTCTAATGACTGAACTAAGATTATAGTATAAGCCCTTAATTACTCAAAAGGTTGGCTCCTTACAGAAATGCATTTACCCAGGAACATTTACCCAGGAACATTTAGCTCCTAATGCTGATTTTCCTCCTATGTTATTTCCAGAGGCTTTTTCATTAGCATTTGTCTTTGCTGAGCACATTATGGAATGCGCTGATGCAGAAGTTTTTGTGCGTATTTAAATATGACTCTAGAATGTGAGGTTCTATATTTTTTATCTCCTCCTGACTTACGCTGTAAAGGCCTGATGCTGCAGTCCTTACTCCAGCAAAATTCCTGTTGAAGTTAGTGCTGGGCCACAATTAAAGCCCCATATCAAGACCCAGGTTTGGGTCTGAGTTTGCAGCTTGAATGCTGATGGAGGCTAACAGTTTAGGGGAGCTCTTCGTACAAAAAAGGTGATTATAGTGCAAAAAAGGTAACTGTGTGTGAAACTGCCCACTGTCCAGAGAAAAAGGTGTATCCTGTGAGTGCAATTTGATTGTTTGCTCCTATGTGCACCTATTTTGCTGATGCAATTTGGTTGCCGCATATGAAAATATGAGCTTAACTATGCAACATGTGTGTGTCTATTAGGGGGAAGAAAGGGTGATAGCGGATTTAGTTGTGCTTGTGGCATGTTGGGTTTTGAGGTGGCTCTGGGTAGCATGGTGCCTCAGGCTCTTTACATCCTCCACCTCTCTCTACACTGTGTAGTCTGGCTCTCGTAGGCGAGTGTTTCAGGTCAGCAATGAGATGCGTTGGGACGGCTGTAGGAATGTAGAACACCTACTCCTACTTGACCAGTGATGGTCGCTAGATAGTCCTGTGTTTGGTTTTGTGTGTGTTTGTGTTTGTGTGCGTCTCTCTCTTTCATTTCTATTTGAGTGTGTGAGAGAGAGACAGAGAGAGAGAAACTCAGGTTAAAGTCACTAAACAATTCTCACTGAAGTTCTTTTGCTGATGTCACCAGTTTCAAGCACTCTGCTGAGGCTAGTTTTGCTTAGTAATGTATATTCTGCATCCTGTTTTTTTGGTCTGGTGCCTCACACTTTACTGTCCCTTTCACATCTGAAGTAGAGCTAGCTTTTATCATGTGTCCAGTACCACTATACATGGCATCCTTGGAAGAATGGCCACTGAAACTGGCACAGACTGCGTGTGTTTTGCAGGGAACATACTGTTCTTGGAAAGGCTTTGGCCTGTAATTGGCAGCTGTACAAACTATTGTGTCAGGTCCTTGCAAGAAACTCCTAAATAGCCTGTTAAAACGTTCTGAGCCATTGTGATGAATATCTTTCTGTGGTAGATTTGCAAAATGGTGGCTGGAGATTTAAGCAGGTAAAATCCTGTTATTGCTAATGAAACCTGTGTACTTAACTCCTTGCATACAGGTCTAAGACTGTACCCCACTCTGTGCACACTTCACAGTGCCAAAGAAGCCCTCTAGTAAAGTTTTTTAATTGCATTCATGATTTCACATGCTCAGAATTCCTCACCCCTCCTCCCCCAACCCACCACTTGCCCATACAAATATATGTTCCTTTGTAAATCATATATAAATAGTTCTTTTAAAATTCTATGATAGAGAGGAAGAAAATCTCAGAAACATGACCCAAAGGACTATTTCTTTGAAAAAGTGGAGACTGATAAAAAAGCCTAATGACAGGTTGATAGAAACCTCCTGTGTGCCATTATAACGCCAGCTAGTCCTTTCTCTCAAGGTATTTCAGAGATACCACCTATTGAAGATACATTGGCAACTTATTTTTTTCAATTTTGTGCCTCAAAAAAGTGGGAACATCATCTCCTAATGGCTATTACTACTTCTTGTGTCACTATTTTCTCTGCCTCTGGTAAATCCATACTGCAGTTTGAAGAAAATATACTGTATTATTATAAGTTGTTATTTGTATTGAAATAACACTTAGAGGCCACTAACAAGATCAGGGCCCCCTTGTGCTTGGCACTGTAATTATTGAGTGTGTGTGTGTGTGTATGTGTGTGTGTGTGTGTGTATGTGTGTGTGTGTACGTGTGTGTCTGTGCACCCGCACATGCGTGTCTGTATGCAGACAGACAGCCCCTGCTCTGAAGAGCTCCATCTAAATAGACAAGGCAGACAAAGGGTTGGAGAAGTGTACTATTAATGTCATCCCCACTTTACAGATGAGGAATTATGCTCAGAGATATTAAAGCCCAGATCTACAAAGGTATTTTGGTGCCTAAAGATGCAGATAGATGCCTAACTCCTAATGACTTCCAATGGGAGTTAGGTGCCTAATCTCCAAAGGTGCTTTTGTGTCTACAGCTAGGCACCTATCTGCATTTTTAGGTGCCTAAATACCTTTGTAAATCTGGCCCTGTGTGATTTGTCAGGATTATACAGGAAGCCTATAGCAGAGCTGAGAAACAAACCCTGATCTCCCAAGTCTAGAGCCTACCCTACTACTCAGAGATTTCTGGTGATCGGATTTGCATGGGTGTCCCTTTCTCATCTTGTCCATCAGTGCTGTACAAGAGGTGTGGACAGCCTCTGTATCAGCACTTGAGCGATGCTGGAATGTTCCAGAATCGTGTTCTGGTATTTCTGACAGGTGCAATGAAGGGGGGAGCACAATGAAGGAGGCCAGGAGGCACAAAAAAGCGGGATGGGGAGCTAGGCCCTCCTCCCACTGCCAGCTCTGAGCAGCGACCCAGAAGCCATGGCTTCTCATCACGGGCATGCCCAAGCCAGCAGTGTGGGGCGGCTCTGCACTGAGGGATCTGTTGCCTGCATCCTCACCCAATGGGGAGCCCCTGCTGGCGTTCTGGCACTGCGGGCTAGGAGGGGAGGCCAAGGCATGGCCAGGAAGAGAGGTGGCAGCTGCTGTGTCTACACTCAGAGCCGGCCAAGGGGGAGGCTTGGGCATGCCTTCATTGTGCCTTATCCCTGCCTTCCCTATGGTCAGCGCCACAGGCACCCCCTTCTTCCCCCCAGGGTGAGGGGAGGCCTGTACTGCTGCACAGGCTGAAGGGTCCTGGCAGGAGTATAGAACCCCTCTTCCCCCTTTTGCTGCCAGTGAGCACCTCGACTCACAGTGGTGACATCAGGGCTTCTTTTTTTAGGACTCAAGCACAGCTCTATATAGCAGCCTTCATGCTAAACATCCTCCCCCCTGAGAAAATAACAGTGGCCTGCTCCATGAGAAGTGGAGGTACAAGGGCACAAGGAACCTTCCTTCCATACCCTCCTTACGCCCCAACTTATGTAGTACATCTAGAGACAAGGCTGAATTCAGTCCCTGTGCAAAAACCCCTTCCTCCCTACTCACAGGGGAGGTGCTCGCTACCCATGGGAGTGGCAGGGAGGAGATGGGGCTGGGCCTTCAATGCTCCCTGTACCAGCCCATCAAGCAGGATTGTAGTACAGGAGGAAGCAGGTTCCACCGATGGCTAGTGAGCTCCTGTGCTCACCCTGGGGCAGGCAGCTTGATATAAGTATAAGTAAACGAATCAATATGAGTTCAGATGCATTTGTCTGCCCTGTACTGCACTCATCACTACAGTTATCTAGACACTAAAGTACCTCCTCAAAATACCAATATTTACAGCCTGGAGAGGAGGTAAACTTTGTTGAGGGAGTGAAAAGGGCAGTATGTCCTAATGCATTTAAAAATGCACTTCAATTTTAGTTTATTTAGTTCATTAGTGAATATGTCACCAAAGGGTACAGAAATATTTCTCTTTCTACTGGTTTCTTTCCTTTTTTCATTGTAATATCTGCACCCCTGGTGGGTGTGGAATAGAGGGTAAAAAACTAGTAACTGATAAGATCTTAGGCCCCAAGTCAACAATGCATTGAAACAGTGCTGAATCAGAATATCAGTGAACTGAATACAGGAGTGGACTACACTTATGGTACAATACTGCATACATCATTCCCGCATGAAATCTCTTCTCTTGCCATGGTTTAGTAGATTATAATTAGAGCTGGTTGAAAAATTTTGACTGTTCAAAATTTGTCAAAAGTTTTTGATTTTTTTCCAATTATTTTTACAAAAAATATATGGATTGTCAAAAAATTGTAAGTTTGACAGTTCCAAGAAAAAAAATTATTTTTTTTTTGCAAGAGAGTTTCTAATTTTTGTTATGATGTTTAATAATGAAGCTTTATTTCAAGAGATGTAAGCAAAAATTAAAGAAAACCCCACAAACCCATTTAACAGAAAACAACCCACAAGCTTTAAAGGCTCCAGGTTCCATATTGGTTATCTGATCTATAAACAGACTTTGCATGTGTTGTCATTCCTTCAAGCATGACAGACTGGAGTCATTTAAAACAATTGGGGTGTGCTGTTTGCCATGAAAAAGGAAGAGCAAGAAGAAATGGCAGGGTTAGTAACAAGCCCACGAAAGCTTATGCTCAAATCAATTTGTTAGTCTCTAAGGTGCCACAAGTACTCCTGTTCTTTTTGCGGATACAGACTAACACGGCTGCTACTCTGAAACCTATATAATTATGATCTATTTAGAAAGAAGGAGCATTTCTCAGTCCTTAATCAGGGACATTTGATACAAGGAAAGTACAGAAAACTATCTGGATTAAAATTATATGGGGCCCAATTTTCAGTGGAACCTCAACCCAACCTCAGCTTGTATGAACACTTCTTTTGCATACCCCATCCAGCAGTCCCATGTGTGCACCTGCATACCTAGCTGGTCGGACTTTTGCTTTTTCACTGTGATCTTCTGTTAGCGATACAAGGCAGGTGAGGTAATATCTTTTATTGAACCAACTTCTGTTGGTGAGAGAGACAAGCTGTTGAGCTTACACAGAGCTCTTTTTCGGGTTCTTGATAGATCTTCTACGTCCTGCTGCTCTTCATGTAGGCTTTTGAAATTAAGACAATTGGGCCATCTTCTCCTCTCTCCTTTTGCAGCATAGAAAGGTGCAGAATTGTCCTAAACACATGGAGTAGGTGTGGGGAGGCCCCAGGAAAGTGAGAGATAACTATGCACCCACTGTGAAGTTGCTTCTTGTGCCTCTGGAAAAAGCTCAGCTCCCTCAAGATAGGTGGATATGGGCAGCCCAAAAGGGGAGAAGTTGAGGAAACAGCCCATCTCTGTGATGTGTTCCCCTCTCAGGATAGAGTGCAGTTTGAATCATCACTTGTTATTGTTCTGGGCACAGAAACACAAGCTGAGCACTCTCCCATGCCAGGAATTCAGCTGACCAGTTATGGCCAGATTCTGGCCCTCGATGCCATCACAGCACTATGGAGAGGCTAGAACAGGGGAAGGAACCTGGCTTATTGTATGTGGTCGGTCCTACTTACTGCAACAGGACTGCTCACATAAGTAGGATTTTCAGGAGCAAGCCCAACAAATAAATTATTAACGGAGAAAGGGAACCTGAGTGTTAATAAAGGGGGAAAAGAAGAATATGCCCAATCGTTGTTCAAAGAGTCGTTTATATGTAAGACACTGTAAACTGAAATTGAATTCACTCATTTTCATGTGTATAAATCCATAGGCTTGTGATTAACTGATCTATTAGCCTCTTTAGTGCTAACAATTACAAAGTTATCTACTAGGAACAGATCCCTAACTGGTCTGCTTGCACTTTGCTCATCACACTGTTGTTTGTTAGTTACAATGAGATCCACTGCATTTGAATTGTCTGCTAACGGAGTCCCTAAAGCCCAGAGCCCAATCCTGCCAGGTGTTCAACATCCACAGATTTCAGAGAAGATGGGAATGGTCAGTACCTCTCAAAATGCACTTAGGACATTGCAAGATCAAAACCTAAAGGTGTGTGAGGACTCACGCTTTTATGTTATTTCTTTTAGGTATTCATGTAAAAGATATTTGGGAAGGGGGAGGTGAATTTTTTGCACAGCTCTTTAGATAGTTTATGAGTCATCAGTGGTGCCAAAATTGTAAATTATGAAGACAGTCTAGGGGCCACATTTTCGAAGAGTTCCAGATTTTCAGAAAAGTTTAACATGGTAGATATTGCGCTCTTTTGAAAATCAGACTGTAAATGTGCTAACGGCAGCTACTAAGCACTTCTGAAAATCTGGCCCTTATTCACTGCCTATATGGGAAGTGAGCTTCTTTGAAAATAAATTCCCAATTCTGAGTGTGAGCATAGGAAAACTCTCCTGATTGTACTGTTTGGAAAATCTGGCCTCTCATACATGAGAGACAGCTCTGTGTGGCTTAAAAAGCTAGAGTTATTGTTGATGTTTGCTGGTGGTTTGAGAGGTTTTTTTAATATTGTTTGTGGTTTCTAGATAAAAATTATTTCTGGAAATTGCACTATATTGAGGAGCAGAAGTTTTCTTTGTATGTTGTAATCAGACATTGCGACTTCAAAGGCCAAAATCTCAGCCATTTGTTACCGTCCACAAGCGCTAAGCCATGTTAATAGAAAAGGGGGGTTGTTTTGGATGCTGCATGCAACTTTACTTGCTATGTGTGTTATATTCTGTAGCTCAGAACAGTGTTCCTCTTGCCATCTGCAAATGTTTACTACATTAGAAGAGAGGGGGCAAAAAGATTTGTATAAATGCTCGATTGTTCTGAATATGTAGGCTGGATAAGTATGGCTGGAATTGGGGTTGTGACTCTTGAGAGCAACAGGATGCAAATCACAAGTGTTACTTTTACATTCCACTGGAAATTAAACAAGCTGGGTCTGAAGAAACTGTGCTCCTTTTTTAGGACATAGATGATTGCAACCAAAAAGCCGTGCAGCAAGGCTCAGCAGGTGTCAATACTGACGAGGCAGCAGTAAAACAAGAGAACCCCAAGGCATTTGCCACAACAGACAACAATAATTCTGTCATGAGTTTCTTTAAAACGCTGGTAAGTCTTTGCCTATAGTTTTGCTATATAGGGAACATCTAAGAACAAAGACTGCTTATTAAATTCCAATCTATATGCTTCTATGAATGTCTAATATGCTCATTATCTCGGGTACCAAAGATTAATGTTGTAAAACTGAACTGATGCCGTAGAGAATGCTTAGATTGATAGGGAGAGAAAGAGACTGTGCAATAGTTACTTAATGGTACTGATTAGGAAAACGGCCTCTACTCTTATAGACTATTTTAGAACCCAAGTCATTCAGTTCTGTTAAAAATATTTTCCGTGAGTTAAAACTTGCTTTGAAAATGTCTAAATATACAAACAAAACAATCATCAGTTACTGGCAGCACAAATGTAAGTCAAGGAAGAGACAGGAAAACCATTAAGTACAAGGAAGAATAATAGTTGTTAATGAGAGAGGAAGCTGGGTAATGAAAATACTAAATTAGCAGTGCAAAAGGACAGCAAATGCCATAGGTCATGATTGGGTTCACCTTTAGGGAATAATAGAACCTGCAGGTTTGTCTAATGTATTTTTTATTTTTATTTTGTATCTTTCCAGACACTGTCTCAAAATTACATTCAGGAAATGAATTCATCTCATATTAATATGCAATAAGTCTTTCCCATTTGGAAAGCAAAATAGAGTTTGATATTTGTAGGTTGCATGTGTATTCTTTCCCTTATTGTCATAGATAAGCCTGCTGGGTTCTAACTGATGAAATTTCAGATCCTTCCTAATAAAAGAAGCTGAATTTGGACATATTTCATCCACTATTACAGTATTTTGTTTTCTCAAATATTTAAGGTTTCACCAAGCAAATCAGAAGCCAAAAGTGACTCTGAGGACAAGGTAGGCAGTTTGCTTGATGTTTTTCTCTCTGTTATTACCATTCCAGTGTGCTCAGATTGGTTTCAATGCTATACTTTCTTCTCCTGTGCCTTCCCTTCCTCTGTACATGAGGTTACTGTTTGTTGTAATGAAACAAACAGTAACCTTTCAGAAATAAAATACAAAAGAAGAAAGATGACCATAGACTAGTCTATTTTTTCCATTCTGTTTCAAATACTGTGCTGAATGTACTACTTAATTCACTTCCCGTGTTAGATGTTTGAAGCTGAAATAGTAATATTGTTATATTGGAAATTATTTAGATTCTCAAACTAGATGAGTTTGGGGTTTCTGGATGAAATTCTGGCCCCACTGAGTTCAATTGCAAAATTCCCATTAACTACTATCGGGTCAGGATTTCTTTATGATTTTGCTTATACAGATGTGCAAAGCTGCCAGTTTTCACTTCCTATTATTTAAATGTGAATATAGATATTTTTCTTGAGGCCTTGCATACAGGGAGACATTCTCACCTGTTTGTACAGAGGGTCACAGAAGTCCTTCAGCACAGCAGAACTGTAGCTATTCTGTATAGGGTGTGGCCAGCAGTGGAACAGGTCTATAGGAAGATGACAACACATTCTGCTCTTGAAAAAAGAACAGGAGTACTTGTGGCACCTTAGAGACTAACAAATTTATTAGAGCATAAGCTTTCGTGGACTACAGCCCACTTCTTCGGATGCATATAGCTATATGCATCCGAAGAAGTGGGCTGTAGTCCACGAAAGCTTATGCTCTAATAAATTTGTTAGTCTCTAAGGTGCCACAAGTACTCCTGTTCTTCTTTTTGCGGATACAGACTAACACGGCTGCTCCTCTGAATTCTGCTCTTGCTGGAGCTGGGGTCTAAACCAGATGCCATTGGTGGGAACAAACCCACAAGGGGTCTGATCTAACTCCCATTTTAGTCAGTGGGAAGACTTCCAGTGATTTCAGTGGGACCAGACCTGACACCTTCATTGTGTGTCTCTAGCATCCACACTAGGCGCATGCTGTAGTTGGAGGGGCTGTACTATTCCTACTAAGCAGATGAAAACTGTACCCTGCTCCTGATTTGTGAGGTAAATTCTGCCCTCCCCCCACCTCTGTATAATTCTCTCATTTATTCAGGCATTTGAGGACATGGGGAGGTGAGAGTCAGTTTCTCCATGATGATTTTAAAATGGGGTAGAAAGAATGTCCAGACTCTTCTAATGTAATGCAGCGTGCAGACTGCAGTCTCTCCTACAGTGACATTTCCTTCCCACCGCCTAGCAGCTCGTGAAAATCAGCATAACCTTCATAGGCACAGACTTTATTGGAGTTGCACGCCTTTATACTAGTTGAAGATATGGCCCGTTGTGCCAATTTCTACATGCTGTTACATCTAGAGTCTTGCCGCTGAAGTTATTCTGGATTTACACTGGTGTAACAGAGCAAAAATTGGCCCAGCAAATGTGTGAGCTCCAGGAATCGTTATTATTGTAGCTCTGTGAAGCATTATTATGGTAATAGTCTTATTCTTGTGCATATCTGAAACCTGGCATTGTCCAAAGTTTGGGACAATTGCATATGTTCTGGGGGCTGTTTTTAAAAGCACAAATCATTCTAATAGAAACAAGTATGCCTTGAAGGGCTGCTCTTGATCCCATTGTGAAGTCAGTGTCAAAAATCATAATGGCTTCATCATCAGC
Source organism: Chrysemys picta bellii (assembly GCF_011386835.1). Classification (NCBI taxonomy): domain Eukaryota; kingdom Metazoa; phylum Chordata; order Testudines; family Emydidae; genus Chrysemys; species Chrysemys picta. Next base: position 41,684,039 of record NC_088803.1, on the reverse strand, counting down.
AGAATTGGACCATCTGAATATATAATGTAGCTTAATAATGCAATGTTACAGTAGCCTACCGGAAAACTGTTGACAGTGTGAATTAGACAGGAATTCCCGGTGAACCTGGTCATGAGTTCATATGACTATAACTAAATAACCTCCTACATTATTTTTATTCATTAGATTTTATCAAGTGCATTCAGAGAAATAGCATAAAGAGAATAAAACAGTTTCAAAAGTAGCATCAGACGTCTGTATATTCAGTAATAAAAAATAACCGTTAATGTAGTTCTTCTTTTATACCAATTTCCTGCTATTCTTTATGTCCCTTTAATTCTTAACAACCAGCCAAATGTTGATTGTTTGGACATGTCATAGGTCATGCACACAGTTACCTAACTTGTCCATGCAACTCTGTCAACTGCCCCTAACTACCAGGGATGAAATTTTCATAGGAGCCAACAGAAGTAAGGCACGCAAATCCAATTGAATTTCAATGAGATTTGAATATCTAGCTGTCTCAGGAGCCTCTTAAAATCCCAGCCTACATAGACAGTTGCATGCCTGACTTTGTGAAAACCAGACTGATATTTCTGCAACATATGACTGTAGATATAGGCACACTGAAGTTTGGAAACAAATATGCTGTTTGGGTTTGGTTTGCTGGCACACCTGTAAAAGTAAACATGTCCGGGTGCCTCCAGCAGGATATGCAAATCAGCCTTTGTGCACAATATACAGAGATTGCTGGGAGTGCTTTCTACAAAGAACACATTTTTACTTCCAATAATCTTTTTTCCAGAATTAACACCACGATTAAGCATTTAGATTGGCAAGACAAATAAATCCTCACTCCTAGTGAGAAATCATATTTTCACTCAATTCAAGAAAAAACTAAAATAAAAAGAAGATAACATTTTGTGTGTTTGGTTTGTTTTGCACTAAATTTTAATTCCCCCTTCCCCTCCCATTTCAAAATCAGTTTGGTAGGAAAAGAGCGAGGAACAAATAATGCATTTCTGATAGAGATGAATTCATAATCAATGATTTTGCTCAAAACAGGAATTTTGCCACTTTCACCATATTAAAAACCCTGTCAGCAAACAGGAGTACTAAAATTTGACCCTAATTCCAGTTAGGACTTGGTCCTCCCCTTAGTTAATTCAATGGGAGTTTTACCATCAACTTCAATGGGAGCAGGAGCAGGTTTTTCTTCATGAATACAACAGGGAACGGTTTTTATAGTGCAACCACTTTGTCCACAGAATAAGTTCTCTCTAAGTATGTGTCTTCATTGCAGAGTTAGCCCATACTCTTACCTGCATGTTGCCCCTAACTCCACTCATGTCTTCACCCAACTTCGGTTGTGCTTTCAACGCAAGCTAGCTGGCACAGCTGGTGCTTAAGGGTTAGAGTCCGGGTTCCACTTCATCTCAAACTGGTAATCCACCCACTTTGCAGTGAGGATGCATTTGAGTTCTGATAGTCCTCCAGAGTCTTCCCACAATTCCCCCCGGGACAAACAGATTCTCCCACAATTCACTGGGAAGGAATCATAGAGCATTTCTTCTTACTGCAGCACAAGAACCATGAAATATGCCCCCAAAAGTCTTAGTGACACAAGCTGTGTGCAGCACAGTGATGACAAAGTAACTTGAATCATAGAAGATTGGAGTTGGAAGAGACCTCAGGAAGTCATCTAGTCCAACCCCAACTAAATCATCCCAAGCCAGGGCTTTGTCAAGCCGGGCCTTAAAAATCTCTAAGGATGGAGATTCCACCACCTCCCTAGGTAACCCATTCCAGTGCTTCACCACCCTCCTGGTGAAATAGTGTTTCCTAATATCCAAGTTAGACCTCCCCCTCTGCAACTTGAGACCATCACTTCTTGTTCTGTCATCTGCCACCACTGAGAACAGCATATCTCCATCCTCTTCGGAACCCCCTTTCAGGTAGTTGAAGACTGCTATCAAATCCCCCCTCACCGTTCTCTGCTGCAGACTAAATAATCCCAGTTCCCTCAACCTCTTCTCATTAGTCATGTGTCCCAGCCCCCAATCATTTTTGTTGCCCTCTGCTGGACTCTCTCCAATTTGTCCACATCCTTTCTGTAGTGGGGGGCACAAAACTGGACGCAATACTCCAGATGTGGCCTCACCAGTGCTGAATAGAGAGGAATAATCACTTCCCTCGATCTGCTGGCAGCGCTCCTACTAATGCAGCCCAATATGCCGTTAGCCTTCTTGGCAACAAGGGTACACTGTTGACTCATATCCAGCTTCTCATCCATTGTAATCCCCAGGTCCTTTTCTGCAGAATTACCGCTTAGCCAGTCGGTCCCCAGCCTATAGCAGTGCCTGGGATTCTTCCATCCTAAGTGCAAGATGCTGCACCTGTCCTTGTTGAGCCTCATCAGATTTCTTTTGGCCCAATCCTCCAATTTGTCTAGGTCACTCTGGACCCTAACCCTACCCTCCAATGTATCTACCTCTCCCCTCATCTTAGTGTCATCTGCAAACTTGCTGAGGCTGCAATCCATCCCATAATCCAGATCATTAATGAAGATGTTAAACAAAACCGGCCCCAGGACTGACCCTTGGGGCACTCCGGTTGATACTGGCTGCCAACTAGACATAGAGCCATTGATCACTACCCACTGAGCCTGAAGATCTAGTCAGTTTTCTATCCACCTTATAGTCCATTCATCCAATCCATACTTTTTTAACTTGCTGGCAAGAATATTGTGGGAGACCATATCAGAAGCTTTGCTAAAGTCAAGGTATATCACGTCCATCGCTTTCCCCATATCCACAGAACCAGTTATCTCATCATAGAAGGCAATCAGGTTGGTCAGGCATGACTTGCCCTTGGTGAATCCATGTTGACTGTTCCTGCTCACCTTCCTCTTCTGTTGAGTTGAATCACACTGTCATAGGATTCGCTGTTTTTTTACAAGTTGTTATTGGCCAAAGTTATCTACTTGACTGGAACAAATCTGCCCTCAACTGAACGATCTATTCAACCCTATTCAACCATTCACAGTACTCCTGAAATTGTCCCACTATGTTCAACCCTTTAGTAGAGCGATGGGAATATCAAGAGCACTGCAGGACAGAAGAGGGTAAGAAGAATTTAATAGCAAACTCAACTATCATATAATAAAAGATCCAAGAGATAGGATGCAACAGAGTTAGGGGAAACTGCATGTCAAGGGAAGATCTAGATGTCAGGATGACATCTAGTTCTATGTCGGCTTCAGAGCTTCCTACAAAATATTTCATATTATCCTGCATGATCCAGTGAACAATAGTGTCTTTAATTTAATTGATGGCACTGTAGACCAAACAATATTTATTGCTTTGGGACCTGGACCACTCAATGTTCTTGTGGTTTCTATAAGTCAGTCAACTCTGATTGGTCAAAGCGTTCAAAAGCCTGTGATCAGCTGGTAGTTTACATTTTGGATTTGATTGGTCTAATCTGGCATATTCATATTTTTGAATGTATTAGGCCTGATTTTTAATTCATTTATAAATCAGGAGTACCTTGTTTGCGATAAATGGAGTTACAGTGGGATAAGAGATCAGAATTAAGCCCAAGACATTTGCAAATAGCAAATAAAACAAACTTAGATTTAAATAAATATATTTAATTAAATACATTCAATAAAAAAAATAAAATGTAAATAAAATAAAACAAAACATTCTACCATCCCACCTAAAATGAGATTATCATAATGGTCCCTTCTGGCTTTATAATCTATAAGCTTAAAGAGCATGTATAATACACTGCATGTTTTTATTGAACACCACCTTACTTTCATACATTTATAAAAAGGCTGAATTTTTCTAAGAGGTGGATAAAGGAGGAATCTTAACTGGTGTTACCTGTGAACTCTATAGAGTATTGGCATTAATGTTATTACATTAATGAGGTTAGTTTGGTTCAGGAAGAGAATTGGCCAAAAAGTTGTATGTATGGTTTGCAAAAACATGGTATTCTCTATTTTTAATTAATAAATTCAATAATTAAACCTGAAAAACTGAGAGGATTCCCTCTCCTCCCCCCCTCACATTCTTTCTCTTCCTCTCCCCTTCCCCTATCACCTCTTACTATTTTGCCACTTAGAAAGATTGGGGTGAGGGGATTAAAAACTTGGAAATAAATCACAAATTTTGGGTTGGTTTGTTTTCCTTTTTAAAAATTGGAAAATTTCAACAATGTCCAAAATACTGAAGAAAGTTTTCAGCTTTGAAAAAAGCCATTTTTTCATCTAAGAATTCCAACTGAAAACTTTCATGCAGCTCCACTCAAGAGGTTTTCAGAGATTCCCAGACAGGTTAGCTATTTTAACAGACCAGCCTTCCTCAGACAGTCAATGTAAGTGGTTTTGCTCTGGAAATTCCAGCTGTTTGAAGCCATACTTCTAGCTCTGGTATCAGAGAGTAGGATACTCCTGATTCATGCTCAGATTGGAAGATCATTCCCAGAAGCAGTGTCCTCTTAAGGCAGTGTTTCTCAAACTGGGGCCTCCACTTGTGTAGGGAAAGCTCCTGGCGGGCCGGGCCGGTTTGTTTACCTGCCCCGTTGGCAGGTCCGGCCAATCGCGGCTCCCACTGGCCGTGGTTCACTGCTCCAGGCTAATGGGAGATGCTGGAAGCGGCGCAGGCTGAGGGACGTACTAGCCGCGGCTTCCAGCAGCTCCCATTAGCCTGCAGCAGCAAACCACGACCAGCAAACCACGACCCTGGCGATCGGCTGGACCTGCAGACGGGGCAGGTAAACAAACCGGCCCGGTCCGCCAGGGGCTTTCCCTACACAAATGGCGGCCCCAGTTTGAGAAACACTGTCTTAAGGGAATATACAATGGGGTGACTTTAAAACATTTACTTCCTGATTTAAGAACGTTAGTACCTGCCCACTTCCTAATATTTCTCTGATTTTTTTTTCAACATGGCTGGTAGACATTTGCATAAGTGTTTTACACATTTCCATATATCTCAGAATGTTTTGCACATGCATTTTAGATTAATGCATTAATGCAAGATTAATACATCTTTATTATTTATACATATTATTCAGAAACCCTTTTTATATAACCAGCAGTACATTATTAGAAAAATCCTAAATAATAAAGATAAACCCTGACCCTGCAAAGATTTACACACCCACTTAATTTTAAGCACATGAATAATCCATCTGAACTCAAAGGGACTATTCATGTGCTCAAAATTAAGTAAATGCTTTAATCTTTGTAGAATTCATAATGATGAATTTGGGGCCAAATTTGGATCTCATTTATACTAGTTTAATCTGGAGTGAAATTAATCTTGGATTTAATTGGTTTAAATTAATTCCGACTTTGGCCCACTGGACTCAGATTAAACATTCACATACAAATTCGTCTCTGATTTGTAACTCTGTTCAAATCACCTGAATTCCACTGAAATAACAGAAAGAGGAGGTTTGCCAAGTGATGACTGTCAAATTTTGCTACTGTTCACCTGAAACAAAGTCCATGGGAACTGAGAGATAACACTTAAACAAAAAATATAACATTCTTTTGGCATGTTATTGTCCAGGTGGATGAAATGAAATGTTTGGCTTTAATACACCACATGTAAGTGTTTTATTATGTATTAATTAATACTTAATTATGTATAATTAATAATGCATTAAAGGAAATGGAGTATGTAATAGACTATGAATGCTGTTGCACAAAAGGAATCCAAAGTGGAAAAGGGCCATGGTGGGCATCCTGCTCAGAAGACAGCAGCAGAATCCCAAGCTAAAGGAGCCAAGAAAAAGAAGTCAGAGAGTCCCAAATTAGGACACAAAACATTTAGCAAATTCTTTAGGCATAAGGTCTGTATATGATTCTAGCAAAAGTGGAACCCTGAGCAGTAACAGATGGCTCTTCTCGCAGGGTGAAGTATTAAAATGATTGGATTTAATATGGTGCAACTGAGATCGGAATCTGGTCAACCCTTAAATCATTTGAAAAATAATTACATGAGCATATACCTAAAACCTATAGGAAAAAAGTGTTTTGCAACATGGAAAAACTTCCCTCATATACCATCTGTGAATTCAGGATTCTGAAAGAATCCCTCTAATCCGCTAAAACCTATGTTCTTTTATTATTGTAATAAGTCATTAACACTAACTAAACTTACAATGACCATAACCAGAATACATAGAAGATTGGCACTGACAAACAATGAATTCTGAAAAAAAAGATCTCCTTCAATGGGATGCTAGCTCTAAGGGCCCAATCCAACTTCCACTGAAGACAATGAAAAAAATCCCATTGACTTAATTGGTCTATTCACATGCTTAAATAAGGCATGTGCATAAATACCTTGCTGAACTGGGGCCTATAAACCCAAACATGCATTCAGTAGAGCTGGTTGGAAAATGGGATATTTTTCCTCTGAAATGCTTGAATTTGTATTGTAAAACTGAAACATTTTTGGCTGAAAACTGAATTTTGTTTTTGGTTGAAAATCTTTTTTGTTTTTCCTAATGAAACCTTGAGGAAAGCAGACACTTTCCATTAAAAAAATTCATGTAGCTGAAAATCCAGTTTTCCATAGGAAAAAGGAGTGTTGACAGAGAATTTTCAACCCAGTCCTAGTATTTAGTATGTTAGATCTTAATCAAAGTTTTTGTCTTAACAAGGATGATCAAGATTTATGTTGTGATGCACTGTGGTTGGGAGGCAAAGAACAGTAGCATTATATCCCAAAGAATGTAAAATCAGAGACTCTTTAGTTGAGGGGAGGAAAATAATATTAATTGCATGCAAAAATTCCACTCAGACACCCACTTGGAATGTTTTGGGAGTAGGGGGCTTTTATAATAAGTAGCTATGTTAGGGTTAGAGGTGGGGAGGAAGCCCTTCAAAACTAAAAAGAACATTTTATTCTCCACTGTTCACTAAAAGTTCCATGTTCCTTCATTTTTTTCTAGACTGGAAATGTTCATTAATTCTCATGGAAGGGATGACAGTCTTTCCGCTGCAGTTAAAACTATTGGGCACTGTCTAGACTAGGAAAATAGGTCATGTTTTGAAAACATGACATCTAACATGTTCTAACGAACACATTTTTAAATAGTGTAGAGTATTTAATGCATTTAAAATAAATTAGCTGGTCACAGTCTACCCCCTAGACCTCCCACTAGTGTCAAACATGACTAACTAATATGTTTTTAAAAGGTATTTATAAATGCATACTTTTTATGTTGAATCTCACTCCTCCTTCTGTGGGGATTTTTTTATTATGTTTTTCAAAGTGTGTGAGTGTTTTGTGTTTAAATATATAAGAAATTACCACACTATAAAACAAGTGTAAATAATATTGGGACCACAAATTGACACTCGCCAATGAAAAAGGTAGAAAGTTCAAAGTTGAGGCTAAAACACTACCCCGTTAGTTGTGGCAGAGGTCTCAAATCAGGACACTACCTTTTGTGCCACCACAGGAATGTCAGTCCTTTGTGTTGATTTGCTTCAAAATCTGAAATTACTGACATTAGTAACTTTACAATGGAGTGCCTCATGTCTTAATTTCTGGTCCTATGACATGACAAACTGTAATTTAAACATGACACATCTTCTTAGGCAATTAGATAAAGAACTAATGTATTTAAAATGATGGCTAATTGGTTTAATAAAATGTAACGGTGAACACTGCATTTTGAGAACACTTGGCTACTTGGAGTTTTTTGTATTTAATAGTCTTGTTAGCTTCAGTAATAATCCTGAAGTATCCATCCTAATTGAAAGAGGATAGCAATGGTTGAGATTTTTTTAAAAATCCATTGTTTTTCAGTGCTGTCACTTCTATAAAATACTAATTTCTAGTCACAATAAGCATATTTAAAAACAAGTTTCAAATGTTGCTTGTGAGCAGTAACTGGAAACATGTTAAGCCTGGTACCCCGGGATTTTGTTAGCTTTGATGGGATTCCCCCAGCTGAATCCCTGTGCATCACTAAATCCAGATCCTGAGTGTATATCGCTTTATGCTTAAATATAACTTTATTGATTTATGAAATTCCATCTGGGGTGGCGAGAAATAATTAATTAACTTTCAGGTGCTACAGTTGAAGTCAGCTTCTGGCATTCACCCTGGAGTTCTGTAAATTACTCTGGACCATTGAAGCTAACCACAAAAGGGGAAGTTCATGTCTCCAGCAGAACGCTCACACCTGTTCTTTCAAGAAATCTCCCAACAGCATGGCAGGGTGCCTAGAATTAGAGAAGCAGGAAGAGCATTTGCCTATATTCTAGTTTATTGATTCTCTTCCATTTACAAAATCGAGAATTTCCTAATATAAGATTCCCTATCATTTGGAGTGAGCAGCTCAAGGGTCATGATAACTGGTTCAGTGAAGTTTGGATCTGGTTGCATAAACTGCATGCTGCAAGGCTACCAGTGTCGCAATAACCCCAAAGATCACACTTTTCATGTGAACAAACTCCCAAATTGAAAAGCAAATCCCAGCCAAGACCATTGAGTTTTACCTGATTTTTTACATAAAATTATAAATTGGCCCTGGTAGGGAACTCTGTAGGGAGGAAGGGTGGTGGCAATGGAATCAACCTCCAACCACCAGTGCCGCCTCTCTGTAGCCACAACACCAGTTTATAGACTGGAAATTCCTAGCCCCTGGATCTACATAAGTGTGGACCTCATGGATTCTTCCCTAGGCTGCCCCAATGGTCTGCTCTGTCTGTTGATCATATTCAGAGATGATATATTCCAGGCACACTCCATGGCCTTTAAAGTGCAGAGATGCCCCACTGTGTGACCATTCTCTCTTTGCCATCTCCCTCTCCCCCTGCATAGCCTTACCACAAAACGCAGGTGCTTTAAAGGTGTGTGCAGACCTTCTGAACTTGAGTAAATATTACTCCCTAAAGGTCTCAAGACTACAGAACATTTACCTTCAGTACTGAATTAGGGCATACAGTGCTTTGCAAAACTCTGCAATAAGACCTGATGCTCAAACAATCATAACAACAACAAAAATCTACTTGCACTGTCATTTGTAATGGGCATAGCTCAAATATTAACCAGGCCTCAAAACAGAAATTAAAAACAAACATTACACGGCCCTGTATAGCCCCAAATCCATCCTAGACAATTCTCTACATCAGCCGCACCTAGTATAATCAGATCCAGCTACATTTAAAGGCCTGATTAAGCAATTATTGCAGCACTATTTGCAATATCTTATCTGCATTTTGCTACAAAACATAGGCCGCAGTATAGCATTTATCACTCAACATTTCTTATCCCAGAAATTAAGACCCAGATTTTCAAAGACACCATTTTGCAAACAGTCCCCATCTATAAACATAAACCAGTGTTTGTACACATGCATTGAGGGTTGTATGTGCATACATGCATATGCAGGTGCACACACACAAATGAGTGCCTTTGAAAAGCTATGTCTACTTTTTTTTTTAATTTGTTATGACTTATACAAGGAAATGAGTTGGAGATTTTTTTTTTTCTTGAAATTACAAGTCTGTGAAAATAAATGCACCAGAACTGGCCACAAAGCACCTGACATGAAACTCCAGTGTTTCTAAAGATATAAATAATTGGGTGGGAAAAGGACACAAAATGCACCAAATAAAGGTGACTGATGTACTAGTGGATGAGTTTGAGCTTGGTGATTTCCATAAATTAAGTATGAAAGCCCAACACCTTTTAGTAGCCAGCTCTACTCCAGTAAGGTAGAGCTGATGTAGTGTGTATCATTCTCTATTAAAGGGCAATTCCTGTAGGTCAAGCAAAAGGTTTATTGCTGGAGCTGCTCAAACTACAGCTGCCTTGTTTCTTAAAAAGGGTAGGGAGAAGCAGGGCAGTCCAATTCAATTTACATGGCAGCCGGAGTCTGGACTTTCATACACACAAATATTCACTGAAAAGAAAATGATTAGAGATTCAACCAATTCCTAAACTGTGTAACTGTGAAGAATGGTATTGTTCAAAACAAACTTGCCTTTGTGTTTTGTTTCCCTTTAGTCCACAAAAGAGGCCCAACAGACAACTAATGTCCAAGTGAGTAGATGATGCCGTCATTTTTTAACTAATGTCACTGCCACATCCAGTCTGACACAATGTATGAATGTAACAGTTAACAGACTTTGCAGTGGATGGATTTCTACTTCATTTACATCTTCCTTGCCATGAGTTCACTGCATTACTTAACTCTGAAGTGTATGGCAATGCAATTTGTATGACTGATGCTGTACAAGTTGTGTTGTACCGTGTTATATTTCTTGGGTAATCATGGTTTATTGGGTCATAGCTCTTGTCATGAGCGATGCTTGAGTGTGTTTTGAGTCCGTTTTCCTTTACAAAGTGTTAATGATGCTGTAACGATTGTTGTGTATGTCTCTAGGGTGCTGAACAACAGCCTGTCACCTCTGTCAATGTAAAATCTGAAAAAAATGCCCCTCCCTCTCAAGAATCACAGACCACAAAGCAGAATGCAAAAGCCTCTGAACCTGCAACTCAGCAGCAGGCAACAGCAGCAACTACCGAAGCCCCCAAAGATATGACTAAGGAGAGATCTGCACCTCCTTCCACACCATTGAGCAAACTCTTCTGGAAAAAGGTATGTCTAGATTTCAGAATTGTTTCCTCTACTCCCCACCTCCCCAGTTTTGGGAGATGATATAACTGGATTCCTGATGAAGGAACCTAAGCCAAGAAGTTAAGCAGAGTCACATTTTTAAACAAGGTAGGTAAGTGTGAATGTCTGTGCAGTTACCACCATTGTGCGTGTGCTTTGTGCAGTTGCCTGTGCAAATGGCTATTGATGGTTATTTGCACATGTATTTACTTTACTAGTGTGTAGTTATGACTCTTCTGGAAAAGTCCTATATGATTTAATAAAGAGTCATAACTTTCTATAGAATTTTTGAACTAACCCTATGATAGGTGATATAAATCTCTATTAAATGATATAGATTGGTTTCAAAATCCTTTAGAGATTATATTATTCTTTAATAAATTCTATAGGTTTTTAGAGTAATTTCCATAGAAATCTATTTCTTTTTATAGGAGTCACTTGATTTATTTAACGGTCTGAAAATCTGTCCCTCTCTGGGTCTGTTTCTTCTGCTGGGTTTCAAACAAGAATGAACTTGCTTATAAGTTTGTGGGTTCAGATTGACTGCTTGGCAGCCCTTAGTTAAAACAGTGTATTTGATAGAAACTAGCAGGAATTATGAAAATGAAGCTGCAGTTTCTATGTTTCTTTGTGGTACATATACAAAAAGCTGGGCCCTTCTAATTTTATTTACCAGAGGACCTGCACTAAACTATACTGATTCATTGTATTGTGAGTAACTGCCCTCCTGGGCTACTATTCAGATTTAGATGCCAACAATGAAATGCTTCCAAATAAATAGATACTGATTAAATGAAGCCCATGAGCTTCTTTGTCTATAATTTCTGTAATGGACAGAGGAATTGGAGACATAGTTTGTGTATGCCACTGACACTGAATATTTATGGTGCTTACTAGTTCACAGATGAAGCAAGCATGATTTGCTTGTTTCATTTCACATCCAAGACAGTTTAAAGCAGTTGTCTGGGTTTATTATTTTGCTATGGCGTTGGGTGAATCAGGTATTTGTAATGAAAGGAAGCCTGTAAAGTGGAGAAAGAGATATCTGAGAGCTTTCATATTGTTACGGAAACCATATCCACTTTCTGAATATGTCTGGCTCAACTGAGCCTCAAGATGGGATAAGAAGAGAAACAGCTGAAAACAAAGGGACAAATCCATTATGTTGTAAATCCATTGATGTCAATGGGAGTTGTACCAGAAATTCACTTAGTCCAAGTTGTCAGTTTTTAATAAATAAGTAACCTAGTCTACTGTGTAAGAGGAAAGAAGGGAAATGGAGATCCGTCCCTGAACATTAACTCTCATTGAAGATTTATCGGCCAAAATTCCATTAGGACTAATAAATGAGATTCTGCCCTCTACTGAGGGCCAACACAAAGCCTCTGCACTAGGGGAGTCCCACTAAAGACTTCTCCTGAGGGCTTCTATTGGACTCAAGTAGTGCAGAGACCTTCTGCACGGTGGTGAGTTCCATCCACTGTGAATATCAGCTGCCCTCACACACCACAATCCCGCCCAAATATGTCAGGCCCAGGCAACTCCCTCCATTTGTTTCTTTATTTTTTTTAACCTCTGTCAATCTGAAGGGAGACTGAAGGGGTATAAAGACATCTCAAGATCCTTCCTGGCATGTGGGCCATCTTTGAGCCCACAAAAAGGGCTTGACTATCCTAACTAATGTTCCTTGTGGCCCTCAAAATTTGGAACAAAAATAAATACTATCACTGCAAGACAAGAGTCTCACCAGTGCTCTGGCTCCATCCCCACTCCACTTATTATGTTCCTCACCATCCAAATGGTGTTGGGTGATCAGAGTAGAAATTTGCCCCAGTAGTGGACAGGGACTAGAGAGAGCTCTGCATATCTCTGTGCAGACCTAACATAGGCTGCAGCAGATATGGGTGACTATCACAACTTTCTGAGTATAGATGGGCCTTCACCAAATGCCTGACTCTAAAGACCCGTGAACTTTTGAGGTCTTTGAAACCTGGACCCAAATTTTGCTGCATGGGTCCATCTCTGCCTAATTTTGAACTCTCCAAACTTCCTGATTCTGCAAACTTTGGCTGGAAGTCTTATGAGAACAAGATTTGTTGTGAGATTTCTAGTCTTTCCTGCTTCCAGATGGGATAGAAATATCATGAGCTCACTGGAGCCAAATAAAGGGACAATGAAAAATAAGAGAAATTGGGGAAATTGCCCAACTTTTACAAAGCTCAGAAAAATTCTGTTTTGAATTTTGTCTGAAATTCCTGTCTTGCTTTTTATTTAATCCAAACCAGTGTTTGTCTAGCTTTAGAAGTCTCTTGACTTTTCTCAGACAAGTTGAAAAATATTTGCATTGTTAGCTGAACAGGTGTTATTTTTAAATGTTTTGTTTTCTCGGTAGGAAACAAGACATATTGTAATTACTTCATAATAAAATTCCTGGCTTGGCTTTAATGGTTGAAATAATGCATTACACCAGTCTACAACTCCCTGTGGGGTGTTCTTGTTAATTCATGTTCTCTCGCTCTCTCTCACTGTAATGTAGCTGATTTTAAAATACATGAAAATATATCTTTTGTCTCCATTAATGAACTAGTTGTTGTCAAAGGAAGGTTGATTGCCATGGAAGAATTATTTTATCTTATCTCATACGTGGCAGGCACAATCAAAATTAGGCTAATTAAAAATATGAACCAGGTTCTCAGCTGGTTTGAATTAACTCTTCATTGATTCCAGTGGAACGATGATAAATTACACCACCTGAGCTTCTGATGCTATATTCTGTTAATTTAAAATAATCTTTGGACCCAGTTCTTCTCCCACATACACTGGTTTACAGTCATTGAAGTTTATTTTGTTTACAGGGGTATAAACCAGTGGGAAATTAGGCCCTTTGTCTTTTGGAAATCTCACTTTTCTCTCTGTTTGAGAAATGGGTACTGTAGGTCAAATCCGAACCCTACATTGGTGCAAACTCCATAATAACTCCATTGATTTGACCAGGGAGAACTGAATTCAATGGAGTTACAAGAGATATAAACAGGTGTAGTTGAGAACAGAATTTGGCCCTTTATATTTAGTTGTTTTAAAAAAAATAAAATTACCTGTTTGGTTTGAATGATTATCCCTTACCAGCAAAAGATTTGTATCACTTCCTTAGGCTTTCTTGATAGAGGAAGATATTATATTTCCTTTAATCAGGAATCTTGGTGACCTAATCAGCTGAGGCCAAAGAAATGCAGAACTGCACAAAATGATTAGCCTCATAGGGTAGCCTGAAACTCAAGTTGCTTTGCTTGTCTCTAGAAGGAGCTTTCACTTCAAAACAGAACTAATGAAATGACTGTCAACAGACTGTAGTGCTAATGCTTTAATGAGAGCTCGGTAAACAGTGCAAAATAATATCTGTGAATGCTTGTTTAACTTTCCAAATTAATTCATTTCTGCTGTGTTTGGCCCCATTTTGTGATCACTTTCCAGGAATATTCTCACAAATGGCTGGAATATTTGCCAACGTACGCTTTCTAATTTTTAAGCAAACGATGAATATTAACGGACAAGCACATTTTGCATTTGTAATCACAATTATTTGCACTGGAAACCTGATTCCAGGACTTGAACGTGTCTAGGCATAGAAATATACCACATGGCCATTTTGAATATAGAATAATCACAAACCAGCTGCAGGCTAAGAAGGATTCAGGAAAATTGGTCACTAAATTATCTCAAATAATGGATACATTTTGGAGGGGAAAATCACAATTTGAAGCTGTTACAGTTTTGATGTCATAGATGTATCAGCAAAAGACCTGCCTTTGTTACTGAGAAGGGAGGATTTATCTATTGATAGTATAGCCAGCAACCCAGCTGTCCAGCAGGTATGATAAGCATGTATCAAACAGCAACCTTCAGCACTGAGTCATTACCATGGGATTTGCAGAGCAAACAGTACGTGAAGGGTGAGTCCCATAGAGAAGGAAAACGAATATTTGGGTGGAGAAGATGGTTATAATGTATTACCCAGGCCTCATCAAGTCCCTGAAGTGCTTTGTCAACCTCCATTATAGAATGTACTACTGGAAAAGTTGCACGGGAGTAGAGGGTGAGGGTATCATCTGAACTCTGGTCCTTTTATCCTGACTAAAGGGGCCAAAGCAACATAAAGGGGCTTTAAAAGGGAAGTTCCGTTGTGTAATAACTGGGGAAGACAGGCACGGCTGATTTCTGAGGAGCCCCTTGGAAGTCCTAATGTAGCGGGCATCCTAGAGATGGGACGGGTATCAAGAGCTGGGCCATAGCATAAGGCACTATAGTGGTTCTGGACAGTGCCACTTCCCGTAAGCAGGCAGAGACAGGCTGCAGTAACTAAAACAGACCCTTTCTAAGTCACACAGGGGCCACCCAAAATCAGAAGGGCACAAAAATAGCTTAAAGCCATTATATTTCTCCCACTGAGCTATGAGTTCTACCACGTGCCTCTTAAGCAGCAGAGATCAAAATCACACCCAGCTGCATTTTTTTTAAATTAAAAAATTGCAAAAGATGAGCATAATTAATACTTATGCATTACAAGAAAATACAGTTTGGTTTGTTAGCTAACAAATGCATGGCCCAAGAAAAATAGAGTCTTATGCAGGATGGAGATTAGACTCAGATAGGGAGCACCACGCTGAAGCTGCCATGTGAGAATAATACAGAAGGCAAGGTATAGGATTTACTTTAAACTTAAGAAAGGATGCTCAGTAAATGAAACAAACCCTTATAACCAGCTCATTACATCAGGCCCGAAAATAAATGACATTTTCAACTTTCACTCTATTTTGTATAGTACTAACATAAAAGAAAACACTGAACTGAAAACTCCTAGGTACTGGTACAACATCAATTACTGAATTGTAGGAAGGCTTGAAAGTCTTGTAAGTCAGAGGAAGAATTCAGAGTTTAGACAATAACTTATACAGATACCACCATTACCACTTTCACTACGTTTTTATAGGAAAAGGAACAGAAAACAGTATCTTATAGGAAGTAGAACAGTATTTTCCAACTAACAAAGAAGCAAAAAAGCTGTAAAATACTGTTATAAAACACAACAGAGGCCGAGAAAATTATTATTTTAAATAACAAAAATACAATTGTAGCTCTGTAATAGTGAGGCTAGTGGGTGGATTTAATTTTATTCCTTCAAACAAGGTATTTGCCTTGAAATGCTATTCCAAGGTTTGGGCTTGTTCTCTGCAAAGTCTGTTTTCTCTCTTTTTAAGGAATTTAAGCTCAGTCACATTGGTGCAAATCAGAAGAGACTCTTGACTTTTGTGAAATTAATTCCAATTTACCCCAGTGTAACTGACAGCAGAATTTTGACTTATAAATCCAGAAAGCTCAGTCAATGTAATTTATGGCTATCGGAATATCACTGTGTATTCAAGACAAATAAAGTTGATAAAATTGTTCTCCCTATAATTTATTATTATACAAATTGTAGATTCTGCCTTATAAAACTAATCACAGAACATAGTGTCATTTTGAATTTTTATTATTGCTTTGTTGAGTAAAGAGGAAGACAGGCCCATACCCTAGAGGAGAATTTAAGTTAATGTAAAATCATTCAAAGTTTATTGACTATTCATCTTTGTCAGGCTTTTCCCATTAAACTTCAGCTGCTGTCAAGGGCATCTCTCAAGATCTTTGGGATGGTAAATAAGAACATTTCTTCTGGCCTTCCATCAGAAGCAGAGAGTTAAAAGTATGTCAAAAAAAAAAAAAAACCTTGTAATTTGGAGGGGTTGTTTTGGCTTTGGAAGACTGTGCACAGCACTCTCTAAAATTAAGAGGAGTTATGTCTATTCTGTAATGTGCTGTCAGATTCCAGGAATCTGCAAAATGTAAGACAACTTGGCCTCTCTTACCTTATGGGAATTGCGTGGTGCCTTTAAAGTTTCCTTTCATATAATGCCAGGTTTGCATATCCTACTGTGACTCTTCTTCACAAACTCCGATTTCTAATTTAGTCAGCACTATATGTAAGAACATCCATTAGAGAGACAGCCTAATTAAAGATAATCTCTCTTTAGGAAGCCAGCATTTTCAATTTTGAAAAGGCTACTTGTGGTTTCAACCACCATAAACATTCATTGTTTCACAAAATAGCCTAATAAACCCTTCAGGACCCTTCAGAATGTTCCAGGGCCTAAAAACATACCAGGTAAAACGTTCAAAACCATCGTAGTGACAGTTGAACAGCTTGTGTGCACTGCACAGCCTTGGCTGGAATTGCTATGCTGGCATAGCCCCCTAGTGGAGATGCAGCATTAGCCATCAGAAGTTCGGCTTGCATAGCTACACTACCTACCGATGACGTTAGCTAAGCCAACAAAAACCCTCTTCTCTTGGCATAGTTGCATCTACACCGAAGATTTTGCCAGCATAAGTATGTCAACTGTATAACTCAAAGTTTAACCAATTGCTTGACTATTGCAGTTTGATATTAAAAATATTCAAGAGATAAAGTAACCAAACAGCCAATTTATTGTCTAAGGACAAAGCAGTACAGTACAGGAAAGAGTTAGTATGTCACCAATCCTTCCAGGAAGTAGTTTCTTGCAGGGTGTTCAGTTCACCCACACACAGAAGGTCTGCTCCCAAAATATGCCTCCAAAACTACTTGTATTTATATCAAATAGTGTTTACAAGTTAGAGCTTTCCATACGTCACTGAGTTCTAACCAACCAGTCCATAACCAGTTCTGGCCTTTCATTATCTTTTGTTTTGGACAGTACACCCCTGGTGCCAATGGGCATTGAGGCACATCCCAAGCCTATACCAGGACAGTACATTTATGTATCTTGACTTTGACAGGTTTCCTATCTGCCAATGCCAAATGTTGAATTGTACTATTAAAAGGTATTGTGGGCTGTATTCTTTAGCATAAGTAAGTAAGTAGAATACAATTTAGCATGACTTCCCCATACTCTCATTTAATATATACTATATTAATACCAGGTGCATAATACCTATTAATGTGTGCCCCACCACCCAGGGCTGAAGCCAAAGCCTGAGCAACTTAGCTTCACAGGGCCCCCTGTGGCGTGGGGCCCCAGGCAATTGCCTGCTTGCTACCCCCTAATGCTGGCCCTGCCTTTTACATGCAGATAAATGTTGTGGCACAGGTGGACTGTGGAGTTTTATAGCGGGGGGCGGTGGGGCCTCAGAAAGAAAAAGGTTGAGAACCTTTTCTCAAATGGGGGAGGGATAGCTCAGTGGTTTGAGCATTGGCCTGCTAAACCCAGGGTTGTGAGTTCAATCCTTGAGGGGGCCACTTAGGGATCTGGGGAAAAATCAGTACTTGGTCCTGCTAATGAAGGCAGGGGTCTGGACTTGATGACCTTTCAAGGTCCCTTCCAGTTCTAGGAGATAGGATATTTCCATTTAAAAAAAAAACAACAACCCTATACTAATGTATCATTTCAACAAGCCCTAAGACTCAAATCCTTAAAAGATATTTAGGTGCCTAACTCCCATTGCAGTTCAACCTCCTATTGTTCCCTGTTCCTCTTTCAACAGAAAACTTAGACAGCAATTTATACACCACTCACCATTTAACCTGAGCTCTGAATCCCTCCTGGGCCTAAGTGACTTGCCCAAGGTCATACAGGAGGTCTGTGGCAGAGTATGGAAGGATCTCCAGAGTCCCAGGAAAGTAACCAGTGGCCCCTACTTCCTCTTGAGGTTTAGTGGTATGAAGAATATAACTGTTAAAATATTAAATAGGTTATTGGGCATTAACCCCCTAGAGTTAGCAGGGTTTCGAGAAGATAAGTTTTCTATGTCCAGGGCCCTCCCCCAACCCATGGATGAAGTCCCTACTACAAAGCCCAATTATTCATACTTTGCAATGAAAGTAACAATTTGACCCTTTATTGCTTTGTATATAAGTGTGTAAGTTTAAAAGTTTTTGCATTCCATTGAAACATCCTGCATGGAAAAACTAAATACAGCCAAGCTTCGGTATGTCAACCAAGATGGTGAAATAAAACTGGAACTTGACAGAATCACAGCAGCAGTTTGGAAACACTCTTTATAGTTATAGGAGTGACATTTCCTTTGTGATGTCATGGCAGCAATGGAGTGAATTTTGCTGTTTGTACAGCAGCTCTGGTGTGCTCTTTCAGCTTTTATTTACAAAGCACATTCTGAAGGAATTTCATTTTCTGGAGTGAAGTATTTTAAAATAAGATCTGAAAGTTAAATCATCATTATAGCATGTAAAGCATAATAGGAGCCACAAGAATATGAAAGGTCTGAACTTTACAGGGCTGAGGGAAAATAAGGAACTTTCAAATGCATTTTTGTAAGTATAACACACAAAATAGGTTGTGACAGGATGAAAGCAGTCATTTTCCTGTCTCATTCATCATGCTGAAACAACAGGCCAGGCCTGTACTTCAGAAGCTGTAGCGGCGTATCTACAGTATTCAATGCTATAGGAAATAGAGAGGGAGAGTGTCGTTTGCTCTAGACTTGAAAGTTATATCAGCATAGCTATGTCAGTCAGGGTGTGAAAAAACCGCACCCCTGACCAGTGAGGCTATGCAGCCATAACCCACAGCATAGACACAGTTATGTTGATGGAAGAGAGCTTCTGTCAATGTAGCTAACTTCATTCAGGGAGGTGATGTTCCTACACCAACAGAAAAACCTCTTCTGCATCTACACTACAGAGCTATGCTGGAATAGCTATGCCGATATGAATCTCTAACGTACACAAACCCTGTGACTCAGGCTGAGGGGGTTTAGAAAATAGGTATACTATGACAAAAACACATGCAAGTGTACATCTAATATGTACACACACATCTAGTAACAGCACTCAAAATGGCTATAGGGATTTCATCTATCAGTGACTGGTTAGATGCAGGGGGTGAAATCCTGACCCGGTTGAAGGCAATGGGAACACGCTCATTGATTTCAGGAGGGTACGAATTTCACCCATGATAATCAATTAGCACAGAAGCTCTGACAATTGCAGTACTGGGTTGTGCAAATTAGGCACACAAATGTACAACCTCTAAAGTGCACATAAAGTTCTGACTGAGAGTAGTGGATCAACATGTATGTAATGCAAAGTATGAATGCGGTAGTAAGGGGTCATTATATAATAACATCTACATTTGAAAAATAATTCACAGTTCTGGCCTGAGTTCCAAAGCCAGCACATAGCTAGCATTTAAAAACAATTAGATTTGATGTATATTTGTAAGTATAAAGAAACCCTGATGTGATAACTGTACATAAAGCTTCACCTCAAAGAAAGTATTCCAGGTCAAGTTAATGGAAATACTTTAAAAGCTCTGAAAACTATAAAGGGGGCTCTAGTGTATGTGCACACACATATGCAATTGTACAGGATTCCTTCCTCATAATAATTATAACCAAATTATTATAAAAATGTCATTCCTAATAGCAGACTAAGAACTGCAGACAAGGCACCTTATAATTTCTTCAGGAACACTGTGGGATGCCTAATTAAAATGTGCGTTAGCAACATTGCCCAGGTAAAATGAGAGATTTCATATGCAGTTGTCATCACTGCAAATTAGATGTGCATTTTGTACATGTCTATTTTAAAAAAAATCTGGCTCTGTAATTGTATTTATAAAGTAGGCTTGATATTATTTTTAAATTGCAAGTTTTATTTAACTTTCCTAAAGGTTTCTGACTCTAAATTTCCTACTCTTAAATTGTACAGTCTAGTGACCAACGAATAAAAGTACCTCATTACTGTAAGTATAGTGTTGTGAGGCATGGAATATTCAACAAATTAATCCCCCTGAATGGCTGATTATCTCTTAATATTTTCTAACAGACAGCTCTTCTTTCTTCCTTCCTTCCTTCCTTCCCTCCAGTATTTGGCATTTCCTCCCAGGATGCAATTGTTATCACTAGAGAAACTAAACCCCCTGCACAGAAAGCGCTTGAGAGAAAACTCATTCGGGCTGCAGCTGTAACAGCAGTAGCCGTAATAGGATCCCAAATGCTAATCTTTGAAAGATGAGCTCCTAGAAGCTAAGTCACTGCCTTACTGAGCCACTCTTCCAGCTCGTGCAATGAACTATTTCCTTTTAGCAAAGAAATGGTGAATTGATTATGTGTATTCATAAAGCAGATAAAATAGAAATACAGATTAAAATTATTACTAATGATTAACTGTTTCATTAACTTTCATACATTTAAATTCTGTTCATAGAGTTATTTTAAACATACTTTAGATTTACACAGTAATTTCTTTAAGAGGAACATTGCAATTAAATGTAAAGCTGGAAAAAGTTACGATTCTGAACATCTAATCTTGATTCCTGTCAAAATACCGTTCATCCCAACGAAAAAAGAAAAAAATACCCAGGAAAAGAATAGATCAGACAAACCCATGTTTAGCAATATATCACAATCTGTTTCAATGCATGCTAGGAAATCTGAGGCTAATTTCTCTGACCTCATATACCTGTCATACTTACATTGGAGGGTGCTGTTACATTGGAGGGCGCTGTCAATGGGATTACTTTTGTGGGAAGGTGCTATGCAGTGTGAATCAGGATAGCAAAATTGGGCCAATAGATACGTAGGGCACAGTTTTGACCACGGCTATGTGCTGAGCAGGGGAGTAAGGAGGTAAATACACACATTACCAATGGCAGCATGCAGTATTAGAAGGGCCTTGGTTCTGCCCCTTGAGTGTGCTTTCTGGAATAGTGGAGCAAGGGTGGCAGGGAAAGTTATCTGCAGGTACAGGGCTGGCTCAAATTACCTTTCTCCTGGAGCTTGGGGAGAACCAGTAACCAGACTGTGACTGTGCCTGGTCCTGAGGCAGCGTGACTATGCTCTTGGGGGCTTGTAGCAAAGCTGCAATTGAGCCCTTAATGGGTCCAAATGATCATAACAAAATAATAAGAAAGGGCAGTGTCGGCAATGGGGATAAACAATTATAGAGATCCTGTGGGCCCTTCACATGCGCAGTGCAGAGAGCCTACAGCCACTTGTCATTCATCAGCTGAAGTAACAGTCATGGGGAAGGGGCGGCTGTGCTGTAGAGCCTTTGAGATGGGGGGGGGGGTGAAATAGATATCTTCCCCTGCAACCTTCCCCCCACCAGTCTCCATGCATTTCACTCACAAAAGGTTGCATTATATCCAGACAATCAGGATTATTTACTGCAGATTATTCATGCACTTCACCAATCCCATTTTAAAACATTCAAACGATATGCTTTATACCATGGGCACCTGCGTGTGCATGTTACAGCTTCCCTCTGTGCCCAGGACACAAAGGATAGCAGGTGTTACAGCCTATAGCAATAGAGCTGTGGTTCTTTAGTTTAAACTGTAGCGGCTCATGCTTTTTAGGTCTCCAATTCAATCCCCAGTGTGTAAGCCAAGAGGAGGTCATCCTATAGGCACACACATTAAAAGTAACTCTATACAGTGTACATAAATATTGCATGCATGTCTATAAATTGATGTGACACATTTACAGCAGTTGGTTTGTACAATATTTTAAATTATATTCACTTTGTTGGCAATGTAAACAGCAGGTCATGTCTAAATGTCAATGTCTAGTGTAACTACTTTCATTTTAGTTTGGTGTATAAGGTGCTGAATGCAAAATAAGATGCGTTTATGATGTTATGCATCATTCTGCAATTGGCTGTAAAATGCTGCAAAGGCTGGGTTCAGGTCAAATTATTTGGGTTATTTCCATGCTAATAGCTTGGTATCTAAGACAGAAAAGAAGATGGTTCTCTATATGGTGACTGTGAGTTCCAAATTAATTAACATTTCTTTAGTGCACAGGAGAAAGACTTTTTTATTGTCTACCTGGGCAGGGGTATTGTAACAATTTTTTTATAGTGGGGGTGCTGAGAGCCATTGACCCAAACTGTAAACCCTGGATCTGATAGAAACCACTTCAAGCCAAGGGGTGCAGGAGCACCCTAGTTCTAGCACCTATGTACCTGGGCAGTTATATAAGAGAGAACAGTCAGCCAAGGAAATGCACGTTTAGCCCCATGTCCAGGTGGGATCTGAAGCATCCATACATCGATGAGGCACCTATGTTCCTCCTGGTTGTGTTCTCTGTATTGTGCAGTTTGCATTGCTCACTTGAACACAATAAGCTCTCAGAGGTGTGGCCCTGAGTAGACTGTGGAATGAGGCATTCAAGTGAATAGACACCATTTTTCATTAATACTTTAGAGCTCATTTGGACCCCAATCCTGCTAAATGCAGAGTACCTCTTGCAAATTGCTGAGCACGTGTTAACTTTCATGAATGCCAGTGGAAGTTGAGCACACTCAGGAGGTGTTCTAGGATCAGGATCTTGGTAAGACAATGGATCTGATTCTCCTTTACCTTGCATCTCATGTAGTTATTTACACCTTTGCAAAGTGTGTGTGTGTGTGTGTGTGTGTGTGTGTGTGTGTGTGTGTGTGACAGCACTACTGATATGACTGAGTTGAGAATTCTGAGTCTGATGTCTTTCATCCACCCCACATTTCCTTTGTACTGGTGTGAGTGACTAATCCAGGTGAAAGCCAGTGAAGAATCAGACCCACTATTGTTTTCACAAGTTATTTAATCTTATTCCCATTTCTGTTTACAAACCCCCTGGGCCTGATTCTCTTCTCGCTCATGCCCATTTTATAAAGGTATAACTGACTTTAGTGAAATTACTCCTGATTTATACCACTGTAAGTGTTCACATTCTCTGTTGATTAAATTTTTGTTTTAAATTGTGAGTAAAGGTGAACATTGTACTTGGGAACTAAGGCCCCAATTTAAGAAAGCACTTTTTTTGCAGGAAAGTTCTCAAACACATGTCTAACAAAGCTTGTGCTTAAATCCCACTGATTTAAACATTTTCTTGAATAGGTATGGACTTAAGCACATGCTTCAGTGCTTTCCTGACTGGGAGCCCTAAATAGAGTGACCAGATAGCAAGTGTAAAAAATCGGGACGGGGTGGGGAGAGGGGGTAATAGGCGCCTATATAAGAAAAAGCCCCCAAAATCGGGACATCTGGTCACCCCAGCCCTAAAGGATGTAATGCAATTCCTAGAATAATTGTACCTGATGTTCATTCTTTCTGTATAGAATTCCTGCATTTCTAACTCAGAACATCATCGTTACATTATAACAGCATTAAAAAAAAGTTCTGATTTAAAGAGTATGACAGATGAATGATTTTCTGCCTTCTTAATATTTGTCAAAAAAAACCCTAGACTGCACCAGAAGACACAGAGGTTGTAATCAATGCGAAAGTGGAGGCATCTTTAGAAGCAGTGGCTCCTGACAAAGATGAGACTAAAAGCCCAGAAACTGCAGAAGTAAAACTTAGAAGAGAAGAAAATAAAAACCCCAAAACAAACCTGAGGAAGTTTTTTAAACTGGTAAGCAGAGGCTTTGAACAAAAGGATCTGAGGGAGCCTTGTTCAAAACTTGTGGCTGGTAACTTTTTAAACAATTCTCATAATGAGTTTACAATTCTGTTTGCGTACAGCAATGAAAGCTACATATGTAAATAATGGAGACAATCTTTATAACTGACCAGAGGCACGTAAATGCTCTTGTAATACTATGAAAACCTTTGTGAGCCTACTTTGCATGTGAAATTACTATTACTGCACATAAGATATCATTATTTATATTTCTGTAGAGCCCAAAATGTGCTAGGTGCTGTAAGTGTCACCCATGTTTATTTTGTGTTACATATCTCCCTCTAGTGGCTGCTCCACAAACGTTTATGGGTCTGCTAGAGCTAACAGCGCCTAAGTAGCAGAGATAGAGCCTGATCCAAAGCCCATTGAAGTCAATGGGAGTCTTAACTAATTTCAGTGGACTTTGAATCAGGCAGCTAGTTCTTTAGGTCAGAGATAGAGGGTTATGCTTAGGTCTCAGGTTCAAACCCCGCTGTCAGCCCAAGTGGGGTTAGCTACCTAGATACAGCCCCTTACTTCACCAGTCTTAAAAGACAAAATCAAAATATAACCCTCAACTCCTGACAAAGTGGGGTAGAAATGGGAACAACATACAAGGAAGTGATGAAGGTAATAAGTGACATGTATCTTATTATTTCCATGGACACGAACCACTATCATGGTGAATGCACATGCAAATGACAATGTTGTAATCTAAACGGCAATTGTACACTCATTCACTGCACTTGAAGTCACTTCTTCAAATGATCCTAAAGAAGCAGAAAAGAAAACAGTCCTAGTATAGAACTAACCTGCTGCTCTGATTAAAACACTATCACGTCTGGGACTTTTAATAGCATTTTATTTGTTTTGGCAAGGTGGTTCAGATGCTGTTTTATTGGTTAGGTAGTTACCTGATATGGAGTCATAGCTGTATAAAACTTAGCTTTTATCTGACACCATATAGTGGCTCAGCCTGTCAGAATGGCATGCTTTCAAATATGTGCATGCATAATTGTGGAAACTGTATGCCGAAATTAGGTGGATGCACAGTTTTTGGAATCCGAGCCATTATCGGGATCACCCTACATTCTTTTAACAAGTTAGGTGTGCATTTGGCTGGACCACTGCATGTCTAATTTGAAAATACCATTGCCACGAGTGAATTCACAAATGTTTTTCAGCACACGTGGATTCTTGGGTCTGCTCCAGTTGCTGAAAGCAGCTAGAAAGCTGATTTAACCAATTCCCTGAGGATTTATAAGGGATATCCAGGGGGCATAGTGCTGAAAGAGCAACTCTGCACAATCTCCTGGTCCTAGACCTCTGTGCACTGGGTATTCCTGGAAGAAAGAGGCTGGTTTGTGCATCCTTATACTTCTGAGATCCCCAGCTTCCTGCATGGTAGATCTGAAGATTGGGAAGAATTGTTTATAGTAGCAGCTATAAGTACCAATACAGGATCAGAGCCCCATTGTGCTAGGAGCTGAGCAGTCATGCAATTAAAAAAAAAAAACAGTCCTAGCCCCAAAGAATTCACCATTTTGGTTGTGACATGATGAAACATGTGGCTGAGACAAACAAATGGAGAGGAGTGGAGATGAAGGACAGTAAAGAGAACAAGTTGTCATACTGTTGTCCCTTAGGTCTGAGTGGTTAATCAATGCTTGGGGCTTTGCGGGTTGGAGAAATTGATGATGGAGTCAGGAATTTCTCAAGTGCAGTCTTGTTTATGTACAAAGAATGTACACGAAGTCCTGTTTCCCTGAACACAGCAAGCTTGCACTTCCAAGCCTCTTTCCAGTGAGCACTCTGCACCAAATTGCGCTCTCTCTCTCTCTCTGCTTCTTCCTAAGGCAATCCTAAAAGTGCTTTTCTGGCTGTCTCCTGGCTTTTGTGCTAGCTTTCTGCTTCTTTTCTGACACCCAGGACATATTCAGTACTGCAATCCAATCAAACTCCCTGTTTCCACTGTCACACACTGAACAAAGAGGGATTTAATTGCTTCCCCATGTAGACTGAATGGAAGGCATCCAGCACACCATACAGATTAGCAATACAATTAGGATCTAGTTTCAGATATTCTAAAGTATCTAAAGGAGTTAGGCACCCAACAGCCATTTAATTTCAAAGGGAACTGGACACTTAACACTGGGTCTTTTTTTTTTTTTAAATCCAGCTCCAGCCTCAAATCTTTGTTTGCATATGGACATTTGGTAATTGCACATAAAAATGTGTCACCCGATTGATCATGTAAGCTTGTAAATGAATGCCTGCCTAACTCGTTAGGAAAGCAGGCCATACGAGTCAGCAGCCATGTGCATCAGGCTTCAATTCTGAGATAACCATAACTTCAAAACACCTCCCCTACTGAAAAATTTAAAAAGTCGCACTGGTTAAATATAAAGCTCTGTTCCACGCACAGCTTAAGTCACCATGGCAAAACAAACAAGACTCTGTTAAAAAGCACTAGATGTAACACTGCTCTAATCGGAGCAAGGAGTTGGTCTTGGCTCAGCTTCTCTGTTTTCTGCTTCTTTAAAAGAGGAAGAAGCTGATATGTTATCCTCATTGTTAAGGAATAAAAACAAGGAACTAAGAAGACGACAAATATCCCCTCCATGCTGGAAATAGAATTGTATTAATTGCATAACTGAACCTACAGCATTTTGAACTGTTTATTGTTGATTTAGCTCATTTTGGTGTATCCAATCATTCCCAAACAGACCCTGATTTCCTTTGTTGTTCTTGAAGTATGTACCAAATAATTTCACTGAATGATTTTCACTTTATTGGATACTATCCATCTGCTTGCCTAGAATACTAGATATTGAGTAAGCATATTATTTGATGTGTGATTGGTCACCTAAGTTGCATGGTGTTATTTTCTGCTCTCTAACTGGATGAAAGTTTTTAAAAGCAGAAGGGTAACAAATGATGAATAACAAACTTTCCTAATATTTTTCGACTAATAATCACATGCTTAAATATGTAGGAAGTGTTTAGGATTCCCCAGCTGTTGTCTAGAGCTGGGTAAGTATAGCTTCATGTCTCTCCACCTCATCCTGCTCCCCTTGCATGATCTTCCACTGCAGGGAATCACATGGAGGGAGAAGTTCCTGTGCTCCAGTTGTGCTTGGTACTGTACAGAGATGTGAGATGTGTGTGGTGGGGAATCTCTTTGCACAGAACAGCTGGGTACTATGGGGACCTGTGCTAGTAGCTGTAATTTCCACTCAAAAGCTATTCAATTTCATCTGTACGTCTCCCTGGGAGGGACACTATGGGGTGTCTGACTGAACAATCAGGCCCACAGTGCTTGGATTGTACCTTTCAACTTTTCACCGCTGCCTACAGTATATGTCTCCTACGTGTGGGTGATGAGTTTAATCCTTAGCACCTGCTACCTAAAGCTGCAAAGCTAAAGCACTGACGTATGTGTTTAGATCTGTTTTATAAAACTCTCACCTACAAAATAGGAGAAAACCCAACCTGTTTCAAAATGTGCTTCCTGATACTACACCTGAAGAGTCATAACATGTGACACTGTGGCAAGGAGGCTACTGGAGCTGTGAAAAATGACTAAAAGAAATACTCTCAGCTGTACAAGATGTGCCACACACTCTATACAGGCCACCAACTCATCTGACACTTCCTTAGAAAAATCTCCTGTTCCCTCGTCAAGGGTAAAACAGGCAATAAATCCTTAAAAGATAGTATCTTAACAAATATTTATTCAAGGCCTCTGATACTTAAATGATTATTACAAAGGGAGTTTGTATGTGGAATGGAATGTTGCAGGGCCTCATGGTTGCATGGCCACAAGTTTCTTGGCTGGGACTTTTAATAGCATTTTATTTGTTTGGTTTATCTCTAGCTTAGCTGCTGTTATATTCCTTTAGGCAATAGATGTATCATTACAATTATTGAAGTTCCTGAAGTAGGAACTGTCTTAATTTTAAATTGATTACCTGGGTTTCTATTTTTTCCCCTTTGCTTGTGGAAGGGGATCCAAAAGGCTCTCACTTCCCCAATGGCTACAAATATACAAGATTTTGTCTATGTTGTGTTTCATTTGACACCTTCAGGTTAACCTGATGAGTCAGAAAAGTAAAGGGATCCTTCACTTCTATTTTCTGAGGTAGGTGAACAAGGGGGCCGTCAATAAAAATGAAAAGCAGCAATATTAAGAATTATTCAAAAGGAAATACTCTATATATATTATATAAATGAATGAATAATTTGCCAGTAGAACTCTCTGCTACAAGATCTCATCAGGGCCAAGCGTTCAGCATGATTCAAAACCAGAGCACATATTTATATGGATAATGAGAACATCCACAATTATATTACCCCAAAAAACAAAAAGAGATGTTAATCTTGAAGCTTAAGAGAAGGACGGTCTTCTATTTAAGGCTATGGACTAGGATTCAGTATATCTAGGTTCATTTCTGGCTCTGCCACAGATTTCCTGTGTGACTTTAGACAAGCCACTTAATCTCTCTGTGCCGTGGTTCCCTATCTGTAAAATGGGGATAATATTATCCCCAACTGGTGGGGTGCTGCAAGGATTGTTTGTAAGGTATTCCGATATTATGGTGACAGGGGCTCTATATGGACCTAGATAGATACAAGCCAACCAAGCACTAGCCTACGATGGGTTATTCCATAACTGGAATCTTTATAGGGATTCTAACACCTTCCTCTGTCGGTAAAGTATGTTCCAGATGGAGGAGCGATTTATCAGTTCCTCTTCCCCCATTAAAAGGGAGCAGTTGTGGAGAATTATTACTTTTGAAAGAAAAATCAAAGATCCTGGATTCAACCAAGTGCCAACTAATCCCCCTGCACCCAGAGAAGGATTCTTAGCAAGGGAGCGGGCAGTCAGTATTGTCACCATAGACTTCCAGGATTGTATGAAACCTGTTGGGAGAAGCTACTGCAAGGGATCAGTACATGCCATGCACCATGGGCATGACCCCTTTCCAGTTTCTGCAATTCACTTTTGGGCAGTGTGGGCCTCCCCATCAGCATGGAGGTAGCAGTCACTTCCCATAACAATAATTTCCCTGGTGGACTTTTCACAAATGGGGGTCCTGAGTCTGGAGCAATTTGGCAGCGTGAGGACAAAAACCAATGGCCATCCAAAGATTATTCAAAATGAACCAGTTATATGCAAGAACGGTGGAATTTGTTCTTTTTTCATTGGAGGCAAAAATCTGGTTTTGAGATGTTCAGAGCCTACAGCAGTTTTAGTGTTGCTTCTACCATTTTGGTTGAGCAGAAGAGCTCTCTCCTTAGTGAAACACAAGAGAGAAGTTAGAGCCTTAGGCTATTTGACGAAGATTTATATAGTTTACCTTTGACAGAAGGAGGTCCCTATTTTTTTATAATTCATAGATTAGATTTCCACAGAGGAAATGGAACAAGTTATTATTTCCTGTGTGCCTATTGAGAAATGCCCTGGACCGCATGTTCTGTCATCTATGGTCCACAGGATATTAGACAGTGAAAATATTCTTACGGCCTCTCAGCTGAGCAAGGAGAGGAGAGGTTTATCCGATATAGTGAGGGCAAAGGTTGATCAAAGCTAACCAAGGCCTGAATAGAACAAAACTTTTTGGACTATCTGGGTGAACTGTTCCTCTTTCTCCTAGACTAGACTCTTCCTGTCAGGTTTCTGCTCTGGATGAAGTGTTGTCTTTCTTCTATTCCTGAGTTCTTGATTATTCTTTTATACAAGAGAGTATAGGCAGAACAACTCTGGTCCATCTGCTGTCCTGCTTTTGACTGAGACAGGTTCCCCTGCAATCATATGATTCCAATCCCAAGGAATCCATTCTCCCTCAATTCACCATGAGTGAGAAGACTGTAATAACAGTCAGGGGGCAGAGTGGGGGACAAGGGGACGTGGTGCTACTCTACTCAAACCAAGTTTTGCCAAGAGCATAACCCTCAGTTACAAGTCCATAGTAGTTGGGCTTTTCGGCTAAAATTATGAGCATCAGTATGGCTAACATTCTTGACATTTAGAACTGTAAGGGCTAGAAATGTGTGGGTTTTTTTTTTTTAATGAAATACTGTAACTCGGAGTAATTCATAATGTCATAGATAATAAAAAAGCTGAAAACAGCTGGCAACTTAAAAACTGGACAGTAGAAGACTGCAGCGATGATTGAACCTGATGATATTCTGAACAAAAAGAGCGCTCAGCCATGCTTGTTGCTGTTTCCATTGCTTCACACTGACTCAAAAGACATTCTAGCCCTCAGAATAATGTTTGGGGTTGTGTGTGCTAATTGTGTTGTATTGTGCTGGGAGAGTTGTACGGATTTGTGTGGGTGGTGGATAAGAAGTGTGTGCTGCCATGAGGGACTATATGTGTTTGGGGTTATTGTGTTGCTGTGTGGTTGGTTGTGATGGTGTGTCCCGCAGAGGGGTTGTGCTGGCAGATTTATGTTGGTTTGTATGAGTGGCAATTGGGCCCCCAGCTGTACAGTCTCCCTCATACAACCAATGAAATTGTTGCATGCAAATTAGCTATAGAGAAAGGGTGGTGTTCGGTTGAGTTACCTCTGATATCATAATGGTCTTGGACTCTTAGCATGGCGTAGCTGTACACCATACCTGTACATCACACAGATGTAATTTGTGAAATATAAATGTCTGAGAACTAAACATTGGACAGTAACAGACCATGAAACCCAGTTATGATTCAATCTGGTGATATTCTGAGCGAAAAGTGCTTCTCAACCATGCTTATAGCTGTTCCATCATTCCACACTAACTCACACATTTTAACCTTCAGAGTGACTCAGAGAGAGCCAATCCTAAAACCTTGTTATGTAGAGTAAATACAACAACACCTACTGGAGTCACTAGGGAAGGGCTGGTAGGATGCATCACCAAGTACTGACTCACTCCAACCCCTTATAACAATATTAAACATAAAGGAATGTCAGCATTATTTTGCTTGAACTATAGGCCACATCTGTAATCAAGCATGGATGCAAAATCCTGTCCCGCTACTCAGGCTTAATTGATCAAAACAAGTATGTATCATATGCCATGAATATCTGCAGATATTATGAGGAAACTTTTGAACAGTATAAAATTTCTCTCTTTTCTCTGACCACAATGAGTGGAGCTATAAACCTGAGGTCAATGGAAAAGCTGGGATTGAGTTCTTGTCTATGTGGGGGAAATGGACTGGCATACCTCAATGACTATTAGCCAGGATGGGCAGGGAAGGTGTCCCTAGCCTCTGTTTGCTAGAAGCTGGGAATGGGTAACAGGGGATGGATCACTTGATGATTACCTGTTCTGTTCATTCCCTCTGGGGCACCTGGCATTGACCACTGTTGGAAGACAGGGTACTGGGCTAGATAGACCTTTGGTCTGACCCAGTATGGCAGTTATGATGTTCTTACGTTCTTACCTATTCCAGAAAAACTATTCTGCTATAGCTATTCTGGTATAATTTAGATATTCTGGAATAACTCCCCCATGTGGACATTATTCTGAAATAGAAAAGTGATTTTATTCCAGAATTATTAATCTGCTTCAGAAGCAAAGTAATTATTCTGGAATAAAGTCACATTTTGTTTCAGAATGGAGTGCTCATGTGGGGAGTTATTCCGGAATAACTATACCAGTCAATTTCCCAATGTAGACAAGTCCTTAGTAACAGCTTCCTCTTAAGTATAGATATAGGTATTTTACACTGACCCAATTCTGACAGTCATTACTCACAAAAGTGTAGCCTGTATTTAGCAAAGCTGTTCCCTGTCCCCACCCTGTCCACTATCTTGTCATGTTGACCCGCCTTCCTTGTCATGGAAACACTTTCAAAAGCCCATCAATAGCAACCTTAAATTGGTTAAAGTGGGACACAAGAAAAGAGCACTTAGTTAGGGTGAGGTCTTCAGGAAAAACTTCCATTGAAACAAATGGGAATTTTCCCTGGGTAAGGATTGTAGGATTTTGGTGGGCAACCTGTGGCCTACAGCCCACTCCGCTTCCCGCAGCTCCCATTGGCCAGGATCAGCAAACTGCAGCCACTGGGAGCTGCGGGTGGCTGTGCCTGCCGATAGTCAATGTCGACAAACTGTCTTGCAGCCCGCCAGCAGATTATCCTGACGGGCCGTGTGGGGCCCGCGGGCTGCAGGTTGCCCACCACTGATTTAGCCCATAGTTAACTATGCTCCACTGATAATTAGTAGTTTGAATTCTGAGAGATTACTGAAGGTTTGTTAAAGTTATTCTTCTTTCCTATGTATAAAAGGCAGTAGAGTGGCTCCTATTTTGGTAAACTTATTGTTAAAATTCATCTTAAACATATATGAATAAGAGTCACTGAAATAGAAATGCAAACTCGATCTTATCGCTATACAGTCATCATACACCATAGACTAGGGTACTAACCTGTAATGTAACAAAGATCACACAGTGCTTCCTCTCTCCCATTTCTTCAACCTTTCCCACAGGTAACAACCATCGTTAATATAACTAGGTAATTGATCAACCAAGCCAAGACATGTTCCTAAAAGAATAATGCCTTCCCCAAATTTGGTTACCCATAATAAACCCCTTTAAAATCTTTAGCTTTGGAACAAACTCCTATTTAGTATTGATTTTCAACAGCTAGAGAGAAAAGAAAAGAATCATACACCAAAAAGAGATATTTGCTACGAGATTGCACTCAGGATTGAGCTGATAATGTTGTATTGCAAGTGATAAATCTACAAGCTGCAGAAAACCACAAATCCGCTTAGTCTATCTTTAGAGCAAAAGTCACATCCTTTCATTGTTTTCATTGCACTTATGCAATGAAAAATGACATTCAAGCTCGGGAACTTTGAAATACTGGGGTTCACTTTATGCTTTAATACTCCATGGCTAAACAAATCGCAACAGAATACCATGTTATATTATTGGAAACAGAACCCAATCAGACACTTTGACCTATTTTTACATTGTTCTAGTAATTTTTTTAAGTATTAATTCCAACCTAAAACCTAACCCAAATTTTAATTAATCCTTTTGTCATATCCATCCATAAAACTAATTATATATTATATAAAAATATGGGGACATCGGATCATTCTTTTAAAATGTAATTCAGAGTCAAGGTTTACTTTGAACACCTTGCCTGTGCTACAGCCTCAGGGTCTACTTTGATTATTCTGGCCAAGAAGAGCTGAGGCCAAGAAAGGTTGTTGCCTATATGCACACGCTCCTTTGAGAGTTAAGGCATAAAACAAAATATGTAATTTGGGGTGGGAAATGTAGAGCAATGGTGAAAATGTGCAAATCTCAACAGGTTTTAATTGTCAACCGCAGCTTTAAGCACATATGTAGAAATAAAGTACAAGTACAACCTCTCAAGAGGATAATCCTATAAGGCGAGTTGTCTCAGAGCGGTGAGCCAGAATCACATCCCTAGTTAACTTTGATGGCAGGGATGATAGCACCATCCATCCCACTCATCATACTGCACAATCATCAGTCCAGTGAGACGCTGTTCATATTGTACAGCCCTCAACAGGAAAATTGCCTTCCAAAAGCCTACAGTGCTGCATTGAAATACAATGATACAGTCATCGAAGGAGACCCATTTCAATAGTGTTTGCAGACAGTTTGAGATGTGATGGTTTTGTTTTGCGTTTACACTGTTAGGAATGATGTGCTTAAATGAAGCCTTTAGACTTTTGATTTAATATTGAATCTATGCTTAAAGCGTGGAAGACCTATATTCCTTTGTTATTTTAGTCAGTCAAAAATGATGGAGGGGCTACCAGCTCAGAAGAGGTAAATGGGCCAGACCCCAGTCACCAAGTAAGTGTTTGGATTTATTCATCTCTTGGTGATGGGTTTCACTGTAGCTTATTTCCCACTTAATTATCTGATTGGCTTTTTAGTACAAAAAATCACGGATTGTAAAAAGATGGTATCATGTCCATGGAATTTCTTCCATTCGTTGTTGCTTAATAAGGATGAATGAAGGTTAAAAAAAAATTCATGTTTTTCATTTTCATAATAATTAGTAAAATGAACCAATTTTTATAATCTATTTTCCTTTACAGCCTTTATGCTATTTGTTTACTTTTGCACTTCAATCACCTTGGACAGTGAAATTAACCAGATATCTTTTGAGTCGGTTATTTTCTAGAGCATCACATGCACTATTGGAGAGAGATTATTTCCCAACAAACACTATGGAAGAAGAGTTAAATTTAAAGTAAAAACTTTCACTGAAATTTAACAAAAATCAGGAAAACATTTCTTTGTTTTGTTTTTCTTTAAACAAAACCTAAAGCATGAGCCAAAACTACCCAATCGTGTCCCTTTATATTCCTTATTGTGCCAAGATTTCTTTATAAAATCACTGACTTTTCTAGTAGAAATTCAAAAGCTGTGATCTTTACTATGAGCCAGATCCTCGGCTGGTGCAAATCAGCAGACCTCCATTTAAGTCACTGGAGCTAAATCAACTGACACTAGCTAAAGATCTGGCCACGTATGGACTGTTATGGTTTTCTGTAACTCAGTAGCAAAATTAAAGCTGTGATGAAAATTGACCTATCAGACCTTCTTTCTTCATTCTCATTTTTATCATCTGGAAAGTGTTTTTCTGTTGTGTAACATCCGCTGATAGTTTAAGCTAATCTTAGCTGATGGTTCTCTTATAGAGATCACAGAAGATACAAGGTCTGATTCTGAAATCTTTACTCTTATAAGCTAACAATTCTTTACTTACAATGAGACTTCTCAGATGACTATCGTCCTGGGCTCATAGTCTATACTTTTTTCTTTTTCTTTTCCTTTTTTTTTTTTTTAAATTGTCAGTTGCTACCAATTACCTACCATATTTCTAGAAAAAACATGTATGTATTGGGCCTGATTCTCCTCTCACTTGCACTGAGGAGAATCAGTCCATTGTTCACTTTATTTTAATTGTTTTGCCTGTTTTTAACTGGTTATGCTAGTGTATCAAACAACTGCCTTAATTTATCTTTTGTAGCTTTTCTTGGAATGCTCTGATTCCATTTCTCTCTTCATTACTGACATGTTGTATGTGAAATAACTGCATTAGGGGACAGATCCAGGGCTCGATGAAGTCAGCAGGAAGCTTTCTACTGACTTCAAAATCTTTGGATCAAGCCTTAGTAAAACATGACAGGAAAAATACTATCCTGTTAATCTTTTTTATTACTTTTTTCCGTGGGAGTAAATTAACTCCAAAAGAGGTAATGCAGTTTGTCAGATGCAGATCAACCTTTAAAATGAGAAACATTAACATGGTTCATTATTCATAGGTTTCAGTTTGTATTTCCTGATGTCACTCCCATCAATATTAAATGTGTCAATTTCCTGCCTTTCAAGATTAATATGAAACATCTCAAAGAGATTATCTGATTGTTTTCTGCTTTGTCTGAAAAAAATATTACCGATATTGTTTAAAGTGTTTTTTCTGAGTAACATCAAAGGCCAAAATCTGCTTGCTACATTTATCAGAACAGTCCCATTGAAGCCAGTTTGGATTTGGCCTGAAAAACTACAATAACTATCAGGAACTCACACAATTGAATAAACATGATAGGACAGAATCTGCCCTAACTTTACAACCTGTATGATCCCATTGATTTCATAGGGTGTTTATCAGGGCTAGACTCTGTCCTCACATCTTGGAACTTAGTCCTAGTCTGCACTTAAAACTTAAGTCAACATAGCCGTGGTGCTCATGTGCGTGGAAAAATCCACACCATTGACTGTTCTAGCAATGCTGACCTAATCCTGATATAGATGCAGCTCGGTTGATGGAAAAATGCTTCTATTAACCTATCTACCATCACTTGGGGAGGTGGAATTCCTACAATGATGGAAGCAATTATACCATTATATACCTGTAGGGTGGACATGACCTCAGACACATCCCATGTTGTAGTGCAGGAATCTTTGTACTTTGATTATTTCTAGTTGTTCATGCAGGTCTGCGAATCCACTAAATAGTGACATTTCAAAAAGCAATCTATGGCAAATAAGAGGGACAAGTATCTTGTCAAACAAAGCAGGAGGCGAGCAAATGAGTGCTTCTTGTTTGACATGGAAATTAGTCAGAATAAGGATAGACAGAATTAAATTTGGTTTTATGCAGCACTTTTCCTTGCATTCTTTGCACCCCCAGAAACCCGATTTGTAAGTTTTGGGTGCCCACAGAACACATAAAAATCAGCTCTTTTACCCCATATGCAATTATTTACAAGATACAGTGTCGGTGTAGATAAATCCGGCAGTTGCTGAATAGCTCTGAGTTTGCCTTAAGAATATTCTTTTTTCCTAAGAGACACAGCTAGCCTCAGTATGGTGTATAATGCCGTTGCTGAAACCGCATTATAAACCCGATTATAACTCCAAATTTGATGGGTCGTCTTATGTGCCACAGCAGAATGAGGGAATTCCAGAGAAATGATATAGGTTTGATTTTATATAAAGGTTGAGAAATCAATATACAAGCAAGCAATACACAGACATACTACCTCCCCAAAAGAAAAGGAACAAGGGTTCACAGTTGAAAATAAAGACAATATTATAACTGAGGCCCTGTCTATAAGTACAGCACTGCAGCAGCGCAGCTGTACCAATACAGGTGCAGCTGCAGCGCGTCTGGTGAAGACTCGACTCTCTATGCTGACAGGAGAGACCTCTCCCGTCAGCATCATAAAACCACCTTCGCCAGCAGCAGAAGCTGTGTTGTGACATAGCGCTGTGCACATGAGTGCTTATGTCTTTATAACTTATGTTGCTGGGGGAGTGGGGGGGATTTCACACCACTGTGTGACATAAGTTATGCTGACATAGGCTGTAGTGTAGACGTAGCCTTAGTCAAGGAATTAAGTTGTTCAATCTTAAACAGCAGGGGAATTGGCATGGATATAGAATCAAAGGTTCTCTGACCTGCAAGATTTTGGTGTGAGCAGTACATATATAGCAAGGATGTAGAGAAACTGGAACAGAGCCAGAGGCGAGTAACGAAGATGATCAAAGGGATGGACTGCAAGCTATATAAGCAAAGGCTGAAGGAACTGGGTATGTTTAGTTTGGAGATTAAGGGAGGACAAATACTTGGAAGGCTGCCTTAAAAAATGGAGAAAAGTTCTCTCTTGTCACAGAGGGCAGGACAAGAGGCAATGGGTTCAAACTACACCATAGCAGATTTAGGCTCTGTCTACACTACAGACCTTACAGCGGCACAGCTGTACCACTGCAGCTGTGCTGTTGTAAGGTGTCCCATGTAGCTGCTCTATGCTGCCGGGAGAGAGCTCTCCTGTCGGGTTAATTAAACCACTCCCAATGAGCAACGGTAGCTATGTCAGTGGGAGAGCGTCTCCCACCGACAGCGCTGTCCATACAGGCACTTTTGTCGGTGAAAGTTATTTCGGTCAGGGGGGCGAGGTGTCTTTTTTTCCACATCCCTGACCATCAAAAGTTTTATTGACAAACATGCTAGTGTAGACATAGCCTTAGATTAAATCTCAGAAAAGACTTCCTAACTGTAAGAACAGTAGGACAATGAAATGGACTGCCTAACGAGGTTGTCGATGCTCCTTCACTGGAGGTTTTCAAAAGAAAGCTGGATAGCCATCTGTCTTGGATAGTTTAGGCACAACAAATTCTGCAGTCTTGGCAGGGAGTTAGACTAAATGAGCCTTGTGGTCCCTTCGAACCCTATGATTCTATAATGAAAAGGAAAGAGGGACTTATGTGAAATTGACCAGTTGTAGTATTGCCAACCCCAGGAATTCAAAAATCATAAATCAGGCCCCAAAATTATGTGATGAGCTTAAAAATCATGAGGGTTGGTTTTTTTAATAATAGATTTGGAGTTCTTTTTCTTTGTCTCCTGGTTTTTGAGCCTTTAGAGGAGGGGTCGGCAACCTTTCAGAAGTGGTGTGCCGAGTCTTCATTTATTCAGTCTAATTTAAGGTTTCGCGTGCCAGTAATACACTTTAATGTTTTTAGAAGGTTTCTTTCTATAAGTCTACAATATATAACTAAACTATTGTTGTATGCAAAGTAAATAAGGTTTTTAAAATGTTTAAGAAGCTTCATTTAAAATTAAATTAAAATGCAGAGCCCCCCAGACTGGTGGCCAGGACCCGGACAGTGTGAGTGAGTGCCACTGAAAATCAGCTCACGTGCCGCCTTCGGCACGCGTGCCATAGATTGCCTACCCCTGCTTTAGAGTTTATACTTCGAAGTTTCTCTGTAACCATGATAGCTAAAGACTTACTTTGTTTTTAATGAAAGCTGATATTCTCCTGTAATCACATGATTCCAGGATATGGAGCTTTAAGAAAATCAACCACTACTATGAGACTCACAATAAAATCAGAAGAGTTGGCAACACTGCAATTTGTTAAACCATGGGAGCATCTTCAGGCTGCAAGGGCCAAATTTGCAGATGGCCTAAATATGTCTAATTTGTAGGCTCCACTACCATGATTCTTTTTAACTGAATATATAAGTCAATATAGTTTTGACAAGTCTTGTATGATGCAAAAAGAAATTCCCATTTGCAAGCAAATGTTTTAGCACAGATGTAACCAGTAATCTACAACCACAGAAACTGACAGAATCATCATGTTATTTTATTTGTTCTTCAAATCTGAATCTTGATTTGTGAACTTTGACCCTATCTACTTGTTTTCTCAATTTGAGTTCTTACCTTCACTGTATTTGTCTGCTCTGTAATGTTGTTTGTGTTTTAAGGAATTCACAGTGTCTCCTTTTGCAATTCCATGCAGCATTTTCTATGGCACTGGACTTCCTTGGCCAAATCATGGCTTGTTAATCACCTGGTGGAGTATTGTAATTTTATAGACGGGATATTTTTACCTCTGCTTTATGTGCCCTGCTACCTGTCTTTATCGCTCCTTCCCTTGCACTTTCAAGCTTCTATGGTGACTTTGCAGCTTGGGATACAGAGACGGTTATATCTTTGCAGCTGTGAGAGCATGCATGTAATTCTCTATATCTATAAATATACGGTCTTTTCTTTTTTTAAATCACGTGCCGCTGCCTGCTGAAGAAGCTTCACTGTCGAAATATATAAAAATAAAGGCTATGCAGAAAGGGTCTGATCCTCAGTCTTTACTCACATAAGTGATCTCAGTCTCATTGGGGTTACTCTCCTAAGTAAAGGCTGCTGAATCAGGCCCAAGCTCTGTATGTTGGAGGTGGCCTTTGATTTTTACTATATTTATGAACCTCCTGCCAAAATGTTTATATTTTCCACTAAAAATAACCATTGTTTGAAACTGCTTTAGACATCAGGCTCCACAGAGAGGCCAGTCGCCCCAACGGAAAGTGAACCTGTGGGCCAGAAGAGCAAGGAGAGTTCAAAAGACAAAACGTCTACAACAGAGCTGAGCAAACAGGAAACCCAAGATCAGCAAGACTCCAGAGAACAGCAAACCACAGCCACCGACTCAATCCAGAATGGAGGGGACACTGCGAAGGACTCCCCCCTCAAGAAAATGGAGAAGAGACAGTCATTTGGAGGCTTTTTTAAGGGCTTAGTACGTTAAATTAACTTTTGCTTTTAAATCGTGATTCCGCTGATTTAAATGACGACCCTGCAAGCTGCCTCCTGTGAGCAGACCCCTGCACTGGTACATGCTATTAACGTCAATGGGCTGGCACTGGAGTTCACTTACATGGAGCAGCTTGCAGGATCAGGCCCTTACGGCAGCACATTTTCAGCCAGAGGCAGGGGAAAATGGGAACACAGCTGCCAATCAACATTAGAGCAGGTGGAAAATATCTTGGGAACACATGCGTGGATTTTTCTTTGCCACTTTATTTTGTGGCATTTCACACCCCTGAAATTTAGATTTTTGGGGAAAATGTTGTTGACTGAACATCTGAACTCTCATGAGCTTGGGGGATGCCAACGAGTCTAGTGCTTGTTCGGGGTATACAATGGGTATGGCGCCTTCCGCTTCCCTTCTCTCACCCATCTAGTGAGGCCTTGGCGAGCAAGGTTGTTGTAGTTGTGTTGGTCCCAGGATATGAGAGAGACAAGGTGGGTGAGGTAATATCTTTTATTAAGTCCCCCCGAAGAACGACAATGTGGGTAAAACCAGACAATCACTAAGCTCTCAAATGAACTGACACAGAAAAAAATGATCAGACAGAAATACCCTATCACCTGCGGGTAAACGCTTTTTACAAAACCATCACTCTCCATATCTGACCTCTCAGTCTTCATCCTCAAAGAAAAGCTGCACCACACCTGTGCAGTTTTAGTATGGGAGCTAAAATTCATAACTTTGCTAGACATTAAAAGTCATGAACAGAGACACTGATTTTATGTCTCATTACAACAATCTGCAGTCTACTAATCCTCCTTTGTCCTATGACTGCAGAGGTGTTCATTGCCCACTTCATTGTGAATAGTCTCTTGCAACATGTGTTAACTCCTTATGCTTAACAATCTGTCCCACCTTGTATTTAGCTAGGAGACTCTGATTACATTTCCCAGACCTGAAGAAGAGCTCTCTGTAGCTCAAAAACATCTCTTTCAGCAGCAGAAGTTGGCCCAATAAAAGATATTACCTCACTGACATTGTCTCTCTCATGGTGAGCAATGCAAAAGCTAGTTTACAGATAGCCACTTGCCTCTGTTAAGATGCCTTCTCTCTAAACAACCAATGTCAGGAACAGAGGAGTCAAGCATTTTCTAGTAGCTTTTCATAAAATCAATTGGCAGGAAACAACTTGTTCCGCTCTCCCTACCACAACAGAGAGACTGAGTACAACATGCTATGGGATCACTCCTGACTTCAAACCCTCATCCAAGGCTAGCCACATCTTTTTACATCCCAAGTGGACATCGCCAAGAATACCCAGTGGTGGGAAGAACACAAAACGATGAGGCCACCTTATCTGTAATGAATCTGGTTGTGCGAGGTTATTTAAAACTTTTTTTCCCCCTGGCTCTGCTCATAAAGTGACTAGGAAAGAAAATAAAACAGAGCCAACCACCACTGCCCGGAAGAGGAAAAAGCAAGTAGAACAGAATTTAAATTGACACTGATTTGAAAACTAGCCCTTTTAGAACATTAGGTTATAAAGTTAAGCTGTTGTTCAGAACAATATGACTCATTTTGTGGCAGATGTTTTTCCACATCATAAGGAGTGTTTGATTTACATTCATTTCACAGAATTGTGATCTATCCTACACTGTGCTATTTGCATTACAAAAAATTTGTATATTGGCTGGGGAAGGAGAAGGAAAGAAACTTAACTCTTTCTGCATGATCTCTTCATAATAATGAAGCCACTTACAATTTTTTTTCCTGTTTAACATATATGTATCATTTAGAGGC
This sequence comes from Chrysemys picta bellii, assembly GCF_011386835.1. Taxonomy (NCBI): domain Eukaryota; kingdom Metazoa; phylum Chordata; order Testudines; family Emydidae; genus Chrysemys; species Chrysemys picta. Next base: position 41,642,550 of record NC_088803.1, on the reverse strand, counting down.
CTTGAGTGAAATCCTGGCCTTCTTAAAATCTGGGATGATTTTGCCTTTGAAATCAGTGGAGCCAGAATTTCACCCCAGATATTCAGGGATGCTAAGTACTAATAATTTCCATTGATTTCCATTCATCTGCAGCCAGTGCTTAATTTGTGCTGGGGCTTGCCAGGGTTGAGCCCCAACACCTCTAGGCTTGGCAGTTCATAGCCCCAGCACCACTGTGCTTGCCGCATCAGTTATTAAAGTAAAAAATTGCTTGAGCCCCAGTACCTCTTTCATTACAAATTAAGCACTGTCTGAAGCTCCCACTGAAGTCAAGGGTAGGTCCTGTTGCTCAGCATCTTCTGGGAGAAGCAGGACCTTGTTTATACCTACTGTTCGTATCTTGTACAAACTGGTCCCAGTTATTAGACACGTGCTCCTGAGTGCGTGTGTACTTTCCCAAATCTGTGTGCAAGTCCCCAATATGCACAAGTATATAAATGTGTGTGTATGCACCACATGACTGACAAGCATACAGTGTACTCACGTGTCTGGAAAACTCGACTCATATTATGTATATTTGTAACCAATCCCACTTTGGCCAACAGCAGGGTTTGAACCTGGGATCTTCTGGTGTAAAACCATGAGCTTTTATTGCTTGATCTAAACGATTTAGCTGGTAGCTGTAGTAGATTTGTTAACCTCTTATGTGAACTGAGTAGAGGGCGTCCTCACATGGGTTACAAGTTGACCATGCAAATATTTACTACCTCTATTGTTTCTAGAGATAATGGAGAATTGCTTGGTTTGAATTCTGCAGAAATTAAATACTGTGGGCCAAATACCAATGTCTTTTCTTAGGCTGGGTCTACACTACCCGCCTGAATCGGCGGGTAGAAATCGACCTCTCGGGGATCGATTTATCGCGTCCTGACGGGACGCGACAATCGATCCCCGAATCGACGCTCTTACTCCACCAGCGGAGGTGGGAGTAAGCGCCGTCGACGGGAAGCCGCAGAGGTCGATTTTGCTGCCGTCCCTACAGCGGGGTAAGTCGGCTGCGATACGTCGAATTCAGCTACGCGAATTTGCGTATCTTAAATCGACACCCCCCCCGTAGTGAAGATGTAGCCTTAGTCAAAATTGTCAGTGAAGTCAATGAGTGAGAAAGGGGTTCTGTATTTGTAGACAATAGTTCTTTATTTTGTATTGTGTCATTCATACAAGCTGCACCAGAAACTTTTCATACAGCTAGGCCATGTCTACACTAGCACTTATGTCAGCAAAACTTTTGTCGCTCATGAGTGTAAAAAAAACCACCTTCCTGAGCAACAAATTTTGCTGGCATAAGCACTCATGTGCACAGCACTGTGTCAGTGGGAGACGCTCTCCCGCCGACATAGCTACCACCTCTCGGTGAGCTGGTTTTATTATGTTGACAGGAGAGCTCTCTCCCATTGGCATAACATGGCTACATGAGCGCTCTTCCAGTGGCACAGCTGTATTGGTACAGTTGTGCCGCTGTAAGCTTGTAAGTGTAGACATGGCCTTAAATAGCTACAGCATTAGAATAATTGCAAAGAGATTAGGAGGCAAACAAGAGAATATGTTTTTATATAAGAGTCAGTGAGGCAGGAGGATGTCTCAGACACAGAGCAGAGAAGGCTTTTGCAGCAAGAGAGATGAGATTGTGTGCAGAGAAAGAGAGGTGGATATTGCTACAAGCAAGTAAAGTGAAGGGAGAATAGAAAGAGAGATTCTCTGAGATATTTTTCTTTGCTACTTTGTATTTCTCATGCCTGATATGAATTTGGCCATGCAGTGCATCATTTTCTGTTGCGTTAACAAAGCCCTAACATACTCTGGTATCTTTCCTTTTTCGTGAGCAGAATAACTCCTTTTTATATGTATATATATAGTGGAAAGGTTTTAGATTTATAGTTTATCTGGCCAGTTGGCTAGCTCTCCAACTGGGAAAGCCAATCCACTACCAGATCTTGCTGCACAGAGGAGATGGATGTTTTGACCTCTCCAATCAGGAAGAATATTCAGCATTTAAAACAGAAGTATTCCCCAGATTGAAATATTTGACAGCATATTACCACTCCTTCATACATTTATGTCTCAACTTTTTATCCATGTCTAAGGAAGTCAATCCTCAATCCTTCCAGAGACCAACACTTTACAATACAACAATGATAGTTCTGAGGAGACCAAACCAAAATAAGTGGCAAAGTCCACACCACAAATTGTAATAGTTAAACTCAGAGTATTAGACTATACATAAGCCAATCATAGTATCCTCCATTCAAAGTATCAGTCCAGAAATCTGGTAACAGCTTCTCTGATAAAGTGCTGAGCTCTGGACTGATAAAATGGGGATAGAAGATATTTTAGCAGATACGGAGGTTCTCTAGACCTTACTTGTCTCCATACTCCATTGTGCATTTTCATCGGCAAAGTCCACTGGATTGTCCCTTTAATTCTGGCCAGCTGTTTTAAAAAACACTCTGCCCTGAAACCATTGATTCTTCTGGAAAAGGATAGTAGATAATGTTTTCACCCCTCAGCTCACAGAGTAGTATAAAGGGAACGGAATGTGCAGGGATGCACTAGATTAGAATGTTGAGATCAGGCATCTGTTCCTAGCTACTAGTGGAACAGATTATGCTATTAGACAAAATTACAGCACCAATAGCATTGGTCTGTCAGAGAACAAGGGTCATTGACTATCTGAACTTCATTGAAAGAAGCTACACAATTCTGTGTCTGTTACATAAGCAAAAGAGGAATTCACAACGTAATAAAATGCAAAGGAATTTAGGGTAGAGTGAGAATCAGGAAAATGTACATTTACTAAAGCTCGAGATTAATGGCTGATTTTCAGAAATAGGACAACTCAAAATGAAATAAATGGAAACTGTGGGTATTTCACACATGAAAACATTCTCGGGAACTATCTGAATCGGGATCTTCGGTACAGTGTGCATGGAGGCAATGCTTTTGTTGAGTGCGCTCTGAATCAGAACTGCCGTTATATCACTACATTCCTGTCCCGCACTTAGAACAGATACAATCCAAATTAAATGTGTTCCAGGTTAGCCCTCAAAGGGGTTGCACAGGAATAACTGAGAGCAGAGTTTGGACCAATGGGAACCATGCCTACCCATATATCTGAGGGCAGATCTGGAACTTGCTTATTAAAACAGAGGTATCAACACTTTGTTTCATAGACACAAGAGCCTTGAAAATTCTAGATAATAAGAATCACAGGCCAGCATCCTTTCCAGCTTCCAGTTTTATTTAGCAAGGCACTTTGAAAATGGGCACAGCGATCAGGATGCACTATAGGTGAACATTAATAAATGATGCTATTTGGCAAGTGTGCTAAGTTAGTTAAAATGAGTTCACTTCCCGCTTGCAGTTTTTATAGGAAATGGGGCAAACAATAGTATCTTATTTCTCAAGTTAATGTAGTCATGCATTGCACAGACACAGTTACAGTTGACAGACTTCAAGCTAATCATCTAACATTGGGAAATCTTTTAATAGATGTTCAGACTCTTTTCACTGGCTCAGTTTGGAATGACTAGCTTGTTTTGTGTTGTTGATTTATAATTACGGTCAACTACCAATGTCGATGCGTTTAAAAAGACAGCTTGTGCTGCCTGCAGGGCATAACCAGTTAGAAGCCATCTAGTTCTAGACACAGTGGTTCAAATTCAACTTTGGTGTAAGCGGGTGCAACTCAGTTCCAATCACTGGAGTCGCACCTGCCTGCATCTGGGGCAACATAGATTGCACAGGATAAAACAGTGCCCTCTTTGGCCAACTGATGTGGTGGTGGTGCCTTTTAAGGGTGGAGGGGTGTTATGCTGCAATTTTTTAGAACGAGAAAAATAAAATGGCCAGCAGCCAACAGGTCATTACCATGGCCACGTGGATTAATGTCAAAGTATCTGCTGTTGCTTCACGAGCAAGGGGGAGGATTCCCTAACCATGCTTGTGAGACTAGTTTGGCTAGTCCTCCTTTCTCCCACTTCTCTGTGAAACTGTATGTCCCAGAGTGCCATTCTCTGTGCATTATTGGTGCCACCCTGTGTGCACATCCTCTCCAGGCAATAGACCCACTGCTGAAGTTGTGAGTGATAGAGGTCTAGATTTTCCAATAATGTACTAAATACACACAGTTAGACAGAATGGTAGGTATGGCTGCGTAAGCCTAGCTAACATATGGCACTGGTCTACTGCAGAAAATCTTGTAACCGGTTTTAAATCTGGTTCAGCTAAATGAAATTTTAAAACTGTTTAGCTGTGTAGTTTAGACATGGGTTTGGATTTAGACTGTTTAAGACGCCTGTCCTTCAGAATTATTCAACTGATTTTTGCATATTTATATTTATTGTGCTGGTTTCAAGATGACTAAAAATGGGTCAGGACACCCCAAATCACCTAAAACTGGGTTCACAAAATGGCTTTAACTGCTTGGAAAATTTCACCTAATGTAAGACAGAGCCATGTCTGTGTTGTGACTAGAGCTGTTGCAACTCAACCATGTTTCTTATAATCGGGACAGAGGAGTGTCATGAACGGTTACCGGAACAGTTGGGTTTGTAGTGTAGACAGGGTATTACAAATGCAAGATCATTATGACATTTTCAAATACCTATATATGTAAAGGCATTTAATGTTCCTTTAAACTGGGAGCAGAACTCCTAAGCCCATTTGAAGGGCTCCAGTATGGGTGCAGTAACCAGTTTGGACAATGATATTTTATTGAGAACTATTCTGGAACCACAATAACATAGCATGGTTGGTTAGTGCAGTTCTCTGAAAACAATAACCAGAGAGAATGAGCAACAACCATGTTTAGGTATAGTTGTGGCTTGCACCATTTTTCTCCCATTGTGGGGAGTGTGCAGATGTGGCTCCAGCTCTCAATAGTATTAAAAATTGATTAAAGGAGGAGAATTGAGGGGAGAAGAGAAGTAACATCAATGGAAATGTCTGTTTGCAAAGAACTAAAACATAATTGCAGATGTAATTGTTCTTCAGCATTGTTCAATTATTTTTACATTTCTATATATTCTTCCCCAGGGGCCGAAACGGATGTCTGATGCTGAAGTGCAAACAGATCCAGTGTCTATTTTACCTGCTGGAAAATCCAAGTAATGAATATGCTTGGCTGCTGAAGAATCAGCCACTCTCTATGAGCTCCCTTGCAGTAAAGATGTCTCATTATTTTCCTTTATATGGCCGTCATCAAAAGAGGGCCATGCTGAAGGCTAAAGGCAATGTTTGTGTACATTTGAGGTGTATCATTTACAGAATTTGTTCATTAGATGTTAGTAAGTAACTGTAAAGGTCATTGAGAAACAATCTGTAATATTATAATTAAAGGGAGGTCATGTGAATGATTTTTAAGTCTATGGGGGTGAGAGGAAGTATAGGTGAGGTCAGCAAGTGGCAGTGAAAAAGATGAATAGCAGAGTAAGTGCATGTGATGAAAGGAATGCAATTTTTGTGGCAAAGCAGTGAACAAAGAATTCTCAGCTACAGAGCTTTAAAGCAGTCATGAAAAAAAAAATCATATTTTGATAAAATTTATATTTAAAAGTAAATACCAACCAACCAACCCTTATGTAGTTTGTCATTATGCTGTAATTAGCAAGGTCTGCCGTATAATAGAATCAGTGGTTTTAAGATTATGCTTCAGATTGGCCTGCATATTATTAATGTAAATTAAAAGGCTAAAATGCAAAGGCTTGAAATGATTTAAAGCACAGTTTCTTCCTTGACTTGGTGAGGTAGAATAACAAATACAAATACTTAAACTATTCATAAGCACAAGGGGGCGCTAGTATCTCCACTATACTAATTCAGAGGATGTATCTACAATCTTATGTTGTTAATGTTTTTCAGATTTAGAAAAAATAAAAACCTTAGTTGTTTTGTCAGTTACTCATCTCCATTCATATCTGTAATTAATCCTAATAAAAAGCAACCCTAAGACTGACCAGAATTCTCCCTGCTTTACTAAACTCTTGTAATAATCAGGGTTAATAAATTTTACAAATGATTTCAGATTTCTGTGGTTTATTAAACCCTTATATTAACTCAAACAGGGAACTGTGGGACTGACATTTTAATGCATAGTAGCATCTGAATGATAGATTATTAAATCATACATATAATCAATATACAACCAAATGTGTTTCCTTTTAAAAAAATAATCATTTGAATTTTTAGTCCTTAACTGAAGATCTTTATACAGGGACTCAGGTTGTCCCTGTTCTTTGATCATTGATATGGAAGCAAGGATAAATTACACATCCACACCATGCTTGGCTGTGGAATAAATATGTCATACTCCCTCAGTGCAAGAATCGATTAGAACTGAATTCAGATTTCAAACTTCGGTCCTTTCCAGATATCATCACTGTAGGTAGATGGATTCTGTAGCCTCTACAGAACTATATTCCTGATTAGTATTATGAAAGAAGAGGTGAAGAGATCTGTCTTTCTCATTAGGATCTTTTGTAGGTAGAAAATAATGCTTCAGTGGACCTCTCAAACCCATAGTCTTGCAACCGATGACCAAAACTAGCGCCAGCATCAGAAAGCTACATTGGTCTTTTAATAATTTCAGCCCTGTCTATTCTTCTCCCAACCACAATGGGCCTTTAATCTGATGTCATATATAGTGATATAAATCAAGAGTAATTGTAGAAAACCACTATATGGATCTTGGGCCTGATCCACAGCTTATTGGTTTTACATCTGTGTTATAACATTGACTGCAACGAGTTAATTCTCATTTACACAAGTGTAAGTGACAGGAGAATCAGTCCTGTTATATCCAGGTTGATCAGATTTAAGTTAACGTCCCATTTTCTCACTGTTCCACTTCACATAGGAAAGTTTAATGTGGCACGAAACCAGCAATAAGCCTAATAGTTACACTGGTGCAAGGCCTGTTGATCAGTATAGCTGATCACAGTATAGCTGCAGCCACAATAGAGGTTGTACCAGAATAATTATTTCAGTTACAAAAAAACAAAACAAAACAAAAGGTCACTCCCCTAAGCTGACTTGTTATAAAAAGTCTGTGTGAAGGCCAGACCTTCCTTAGAAGAGAAATTTATCTCTACAATGGAATCAGGGAAGTGACTGCCACACAGAGCAGTATGAATAATGGATTTTTTTGGTTCACTGGCATTTTTAGGGGGAAAAAATCATTTCAGGTCTTTTTGGGGGGAGAGAGGTGGCGCAAATCAAAAATGTAAAAAAAAAAATTGAACATTTTTATTTCAACCAAATCTAAACATTTTATTTCCATCTCAACCTTTTTGAAGTTCAAAAAAGGCGAGAGCGATTGCAGATGACTTCATGCCACCGAGTGGCTAATACTGATGAAATAGTGGTTAGTTTCGGCAGGGCCCCGTTACACAGGAACTACCCCTTTCATTTGATTCCTCTCTGATAACAGGAAGATTACAAGCTTTGAAGAAGCAGCGTCAGCCTTCTCATAAAGCAGCACGACATGCTAAGAGGAAAAAAAGGTCGTAGGGGACGAATCCACCATTCAGTTGAGCTTCCTCGATCCCAGTGCCATGTTACTAAATTTAAATATTTTTTAGATGGTAGATGTTCACATAAAGTAAAGATTGAGAGCTTATATGGGAGGCAGGGCTTTGTTAAAGCCACAGCCAAAGACAAAGGGAAAGGTTGCTAATGTTTCTTAGTTCCCACACCAAAATACTGCACTGAGCCCCAGTTGTCAAGAAATCACATGAAGAACTTTACTGAATCAGCTCTCTCTTTATATTTAAGCTTTTGAATAGCAAACCACATTACATCAGAATATTGCAAAATATCCAGTGATCTTAAAGTAGAATTTTTAAAGAAATAAAATTTTAAAGCCAAAACTGCTGTCTAGGGAATAAGTAAACTTCCTAGGAAATGAGTTTAAATAAATAGCTGCCATTCGCATAAGAAATGCCTCCCTCCAACTGACAGTGATTTATGGACTGCCCTCCATAAAAGAGCTCATTCAACAGTTAAGTTGTTTTGTGCTCCACAGCCATGTGTTCTGCTCGTTACAGGATTAGTTTTCTTTCAGCCAGGCTATGCACTGGAAATGCAGAAAAACAATTAGATTCTTGTGAAGTTTCATGCTGCAGATTTTTCAACCTGCAAACAAATTCTCTCTTTGGAAACTGGCCAGGTGCCCAATTTTGTTAAACTAGAAGAGGCAAATAGTTGATATTTTCAAGCCTGGAACTGTCCTGAGCTGACTCAGTAGCACAACTTGAGTAAAACAATGTAATTTCCAGTGTCAAACAGTCTGATGTGGATTTTATGCAGAAATAGAAGCGGAATTTTAAAAACAGCCAAAATATGGAATTTGATTGTAGTGTTTTATTTCTGTACTAAGTATTGCCTAGAGACCTGTACAAAAACAGAGCCCCATTCTTTCCCCCATCTGTCTGGCTGCGTCTAATGGTTGTCTTTTGCCTTATATATAGACAACAAGACTTTGGGACAGAAAGCATCTTTTTGCTCTGTGTTTGTACAGCACCTAGCACAATGGGGTCCTGGTCCATGACTGGAGCTCGTAAGTGCTACAGGAATACAAATCAACAATTGTGCTAAGCACTGTACAGACACAGAAGAGTTCCTTGCCAAAGAGCTTAAGCCCAGATCCACAAATGGCTCTTAACTTCCATTAAAATACTTTTGTAGATCTGGGCCATACAATTTAAACAGGCAAAGGGTGGGGAAAAGTAAGTGTCATTATCCCTCTTTTATGGATGGGAAACTGAGGCACAACAAAATTCAGACTGAGGGCTTTTGAAAATCTGACCCTAAGTGACTTGCCTAGGGTCCCTCAGGGAGTCTGCAGCTGGGAACTGAACTTGGTTTAAATGGGTTCTAGTTCAGTGCCGTTCCTGCAAGTTCCTTCTCTGATTGTAATGCCAGTAGCATTAATAACTCATTTTTTTCTCTGGCTTTCCCTACATGTGGGTCAAGAAGAGGAAGACTTATTTGTGACTAGAGATCCAGATAAAGTTCTGTTGATGCTTATATTTTAAAAAAATGCATGTTGTCCAGGATGCTACTGAAGTGAAATCAAAAAGAAATAAAAACTATTCAGTAGATGAATAAAGTAGATTAATTATGGAAGCATTGTGGCATAGATATTATTCCTATAACATTCTTATCTGATAGGAAAAAAAGCTTTAATAAACAACCAAACTGAACTGTATGCAAACGTAGAATTGCTCACGGTGTGTGCCTATACAGGTGGTGGCTCTGTTGAAGATTTACACCTTACTGTATATTTAACATTTTCATATTAGGGCACGTCTTCACTAGCAACATTAAAGCGCTGCCGCAGAAGCGCTTGAACATGGCTGTGTAGTCGCAGCACCAGCACTGGAAGAGAGCTCTCCCAGCACTATAAAAAAACCACCTCCACAAGGAGCGTAGCTATCAGCGCTGGGAGCACCGTCTATACTGGCGCTTTACAGCGCTGAAACTTGCAGGGCTCAGGGGGGTATTTTTTCACGCCCCTGAGTGAGAAAGTTGCAGCGCTGTAAAGTGCCAGTGTAGACAAGCCCTTAGTGACCACATAAGGCCTGGTTCTGGTCTCACTTAAGACTATGTCTACACTACAGACCTTACAGCTGTACCTCTGCAGCTGTAGGATCTCCCATGTAGCCACTCTGCCAACAGGAGAGAGCTCTCCCGTCGGCATAATTAAACCACCCCCAACGAGCGGCGGTAGCTATAGCACTGTTCACACTGGCGCTTCTGTCAGTGAAACTTATGTTGGTCAGCCCTATATGTCTACACCACCGCGGTAAGTCGACCTACGCTACGCAACTCCAGGTACGTGAACAATGTAGCTGGAGTTGACATACCTTAGGTTGAGTTACCACGGGGTCTACACTGCGGGGGGGTCAATGGGAGAAACTCTCCCGTTGACTTACCTTACTCGTAGGGGTAGAGTACAGGGGTCGACTGGAGTATGATCTGCTGTCGATTTGATGGGTCTTCACTAGACCTGCTAAATCGACTGCCGGTGGATCGATCTCAGAGCGTGATCCTGGCTGTAGTGTAGACATAGCCTGACAAAAGTTCTACCAACGAAAGTGCTAGTATAAACATAGCCTTACATTGCACTTAATCAAAAACATCCTTATGTGAGTCAGATCCGAATCCTATCAGAGCAGCATCTTACCCATTGTGTGCAATGGCTTCTTTGCTTTAAGAGATTAGGAGCCAGATTCAAATCTGAGATCCCAATCTAGCTCTGCAAGTGGGTAACAAAGCACCAGCCCACGTGTGCATTTGAATTTCAAATTGCAATGTGGGTAAGAACACCGGTTTTTATGGCTAAGCCGCTGTCTGTTGTGCCTGTAGGAGTTCACAAGATTCATTTCAGCTGATTTACGCGACAAAATCCATTGTTTAATACAACAAAAACAGTACATCCTTTGTGAAGCGATAAGCAGAAAGTGCTACTAGCATCTGCAGAGGGATTTGGCCCCATTTGGGGGGGTTACATGTGGAACTGCTCTAACTTCCGTATGTGCACTTGAGAATATCAGTGAAGAGCCTGGAATGGCTACAGACTCCACCTCTTCTGGATAAACATCCTAGGTCTTTACTGGCAGTTTGAACAGTTTAGCAGTTCTGACAGCACAAAAACAGGAAATTCTGCACCAGCCCTGACTAAGGCTGAAGATGTGTGTATAAAGCATAAAGCATGCATTATTTGTTTAAAAAAATAATAAAACCACACCAATGAGAAGCCTTGGACCATAAGTCCCTTATCAAGACTCCTTAGTTTTACTTAATCATTTCCTATTAAGTTTGTTGTTTAGTAAACCATTAAAAAAAATCCAAGCTACTTGAAAGGAAGCATTAACCATTTGTGTTTAAACCAGTAAAGAACAGAGTCCAAACTTCTTCCTTATCTCACCGCACTGTGCACAGGTAACGCAGCACTGGAGGTATTACAGATTACCCACTCTTATCTAAGGAATTTTTTTTAACATGCAGAATTTCCTGAAAGGAGAGAAAAGCACTTTCTGATTATTGCACTCTGTTGGCTGCATGTGTCTTTAGTAGAACAGGGCAGGAAGCAGAACAATGATATAAACAAACCCCAAACCTTTGACAAGTTCAGAACATTGTAGCTCCACCCCAATTAAAGCACTTAGAGAATTTTTAAATAAATTTTAACCCTAATAAATTTATTACAAATAGGGGCAAGGGGATGAATTTGCAAAATTCTTACAACATTTAATTTAATTTTTTCCTCACAGAAAGTTTATTTTTGTCAATTTTTTCCAACCAGCTATAGGGCCAGATCATCAGCTGGTGTAAGTTAACCTCACTGACTTCAACAGAAGCACATCGATTTATACCAGCTGATGATTTGGCCCCTACTAGTTATAGGTCTCAGTCCAAACTTGGGATGAAGAACAAACAGAAAATCATAATTAAGTGACAGTAACGGTGGACGATTCCTGTGTGTAGTGGAATGATGCTTTCTGTATCGATGATATAGTATTTCCAATCTAAACAACTGACAGTTATAAAAAAGGGGAATTATGTCTTGAGAGTGCCAGAAGGAAAGCTCTGCTGGCTACTTAACATGGCGGGTTCTGCTTGCAATACAAAGTTACTGTATGAATTGGCCCTTCTTTGGATCTATGTTATAGAGTGCACAGCGCCCATGCTGTCACAGACATGAAAGGATTAACAGCTCCTCAGCTGGGGCTGATTGGTAGCCCTGCAAAAGCTGGAGAGATAAAAAGGCTGCAGGGCAGAAGGGAGAGATGGCTACCAAAGAGGCTGAGGAAACCACTGAGAGCAGGGGTCTTCATCAGTGGACAAGTGGGAAGCTGCCCAGATAGTTGGACCTCCAAAAGAAGAGGATCACAGAATGTGAGTATGGGAAACAGCCTACAAGAGACACATAGTAGGAAGCAATAAGGGAGGGGGCAAACTGATTCCAACTGCTTCACACAGGATCCCTGGACTGGAACCCTGGGTTCCTCTACCAGCCCTAGTCTCTCCCCTCGCAGGGCAGTAAAGCCTGAAGAACAAAGGGATCTGAACCCCAAAAAGCCAGACACTACTGACCCTTCATTACTGGTCTCCTGACCCACAAGACTCTTTACTGCCCTGAGAGGGAGTAGACTATTAAACATCTGGCTGGAGTCATAGTGAGGTACTACCAGACATGGGTCTAAATGAAGATTCGGCCAACAAAGGGGAAACTGAGGCAGACTTGTCCTAACATCCTGAACCACGTCGGGGGACGCCATTGGCTGAAGAAACCCCAACAGACAGTCCATAGGACACACTAATAATATACAGAAGCTTCCTTTTGGAAATGCATACCGAACAGAAAGAATTAAAATACTGTAATGATACCTGTGCTGCCTAGAAATCATAGTTGCCCATAGGCTTATGCTGCAACCTTATTTAGACTAAATTGTCTTTTAACTATCAGGCAATATCTCTGGGGCCAAATCCTATGCTCTTGACTCCTACACATAGTTGATTAGATCATTGGACACATAGGGAGGGATAGCTCAGTGGTTTGAGCATTGGCCTGCTAAACCCAGGGTTGTGAGTTCAATCCTTGAGGGGGCCACTTGGGAATCTGGGGCAAAATCAGTACTTGGTCCTGCTAGTGAAGGCAGGGGGCTGGACTTGATGACCTTTCAAGGTCCCTTCCAGTTCTAGGAGATGGGATATCTCCATTATTATTATTATAATGCTCTGTTGCTTGGCCATCTGTGTCCATTTGACCATGCAGAAGTCTACATGGTGAATAAAAATATAAGATAGCAGTGAGTAACATCTGTGGCATCTCCTCTGAATGTTGACACACCCGGCCAAATTCTGCTTTTTAACACCGGTGTAAGTCTAGAGAAACCCCAAAGATTTCACCTATGTTACTTCAGATTTACACCACAGTAATGAGATCGGCATCTGTCCTGCTGTGTTCAGACATGGAATTCATAGGAACCTCTCTCTCTGCAGTTTTGGCTATTAACTTTATTTGGGCTAATAAGGAAGAAGAGAGGAATTGCAAATAGGAAAATTTGCATGTAAAATGAAACCTGTCTCAGAAGCAAATTTTTAAACACACCTATTTCCACTGTTGGAAAAAATGTGTGGTTACCACATCACCTGCCTCCACCCGCTGTAGTTACATAACTCTGTGTGGAAGATAGCTAGAAACACACACGTCTGCTCACTGAAGGTGAAATCCTCCCACCTCACCTTGGCTCTGGAAGGCCCAGTTCAAACCAGACTTGCCCTGGTTCTACTGGACCTCATGCAGTTGGGGTGTTCACATAGGTGGGACATTGCAGGAGCTCTCTCCAAGAGCATGAGGAATGGTATTGAGAGCAGTCTGGAGGAGTGGTGGGGATTTTGCCAGCAGGTCAGTGCAGGGCCGGTCGCCTAGGGCGGCAGGATTTGGGGGTGCAGCAATTCTGCGGCTGGGGGTCCTTCCGCACTCTAGGTCTTCGGCGGCAATTCTGCGGCGGGGAGTCCTTCCACGCTCGGGGACCCGCCACCAAAGTGCCCCGAAGACCGGGCGCGCGGAAGGACCCCATGCAAATATCTAGGTAAATGAATAGATAGCTTAGAATAAATACAACTAGTCAAACAAAATGATTTCCTCAGGATACACCAGCTAACAAAAAGACCCTAGCTATACTTAAGCCGCGTTTAACTACACACATACAAAACAACAGAACAAAGACCTTGTCTACACTAGGTAGTTGCATCGGTTTAACTAAACTAGATTTAAAATTGATCTAGGCAAACCAGTGCAAATCCCTAGAGTAGACCCCTAAGTTAAATCTATCTGAGCAAGATTTAAAGTGATTTAATTGGGTAATTTAGGCCTTACAAGAAATGTACTCTTTTTATGTATTTATTTATTGACCTAAATATGCTAGAGATTGAATAGACACCGAAAATACAAGGTCCCTGACTTAAAAGGGTTTTCAATTTAAATTGGCATTGTGTAGGCATAGAAAAAACATAAGACATTGAACATCAAAGGTATGTAAGGTTCTTTGCAGACATCCTAGCATACAATTTAAGGCTGAGGGATAGGATGCAAACGCAGATAACCAAGTGCTCATGTGTTAGCACTTTACAGAAATAACAGACCCCGGTGACTATTTTGAAAGTCCCTTCTTTCTTTTACATTTAATTGTACCTGGAATCTTCAAGTCCTGCTTTAAAATCATCAGACAATCTCCTGCTGTGAAATATCAGTACAATGGCAGCTTTCACTGAGACGGTTCACTGGTATGGAGATAGAGATACAGGCATAGTTCTACAGACTGATTTGAAATTGAGCTCAATATTGATAGCTCAAAGTTGGGTGCCTAAAATTAGGCCTTATCTAAACTAGAAAGTTATAGCACTTTAACTGTATCATTATTGTCAGCTAATGTGGATGCAGTTACATGAGTATTGAGGTGCTTCATATTAGTAAACTATTCTTGTAGGGGAATAGGAAATAACCATAGCAGTATAAGGCACTTTCATGCTGGTATAACGACGTACACACAAGTTTTTAAACTTAAAAACCACATCCCTCACTGAAACAGTTATACCAGTAAAACTTTCAAGTGTACACCAGGCCTTAGCTTCTCCTAAATCTGTATTTAGGCACTAAAAGAGGAGGGGGGGCTGATTTTTCAGAAGGGCTGAGCACCTGCAGTTCCCCTTAGAGTCAAAAGAAGTGGCAGGTTCTCATTGCCTCTGAAAAGCAGGCCACTTTTATTTAGGTGCTTAAATATGGATTTAGGAGCCTAATTTTAGGCTCTTATGTTGGAATAACTTTTATCTCAGTCAATATTTATTTAAAGGTAAACAACAATGCTAAAACGTAACTTGACTCAGGAATACACGAGAGCATACAACACATATCGCTCCTCCCTGCAAATTCCTGTGTTTGATGCTCAAAAGACATTCCAGAACTACTCTGTGGAATCACACTGATGGCATTAACACACAGGGTTGCATTGGACATATTGACATCTTTGACGTTAGAGCGATAAATTCTCTGTCTTTGTCAGAAAGTTGCAGAGAATTTCCAAAGGGGTAACGTTTTTTTTAAAGAGGAAGTTGAGCTTTCGATGGTGAGTGTGCTCTTCAATCTATTTTTTTTTTTTAAGTGGCGCCTTTTAGCACAGATTTCCACCCTTGCCTCATTGTTTATATTAGCACTGCGGTTCTCCTTTTACAACAAACACATTAGATGCTGCACACTTCCTTTTAAATGTATGGCATTCCTAATGCGAATGGCTTTAAAGGGAATGACAAAAGGGGTCTGAGAAAGAGATGCTGGGCCTGTCTGTTTGAAGCATGTCATTCAGAGTGGTGTGGAAGGGGTTAAGGAAAGTCTCAATGGATTCAAAAGTCTTCATTCTTTCACCGACACTGACATGTGACAATCATTATGGCTGACTCAAAGTGAGGGGATATAAAATGGACACTGAAGCACTTAAAGCTTTTGTCAAGGTGCCATATGGTAAGAGAGTTTATTTTATTTTAGCCTGAATTAAGTGTTCATCCTCATGTCTCCTGCAATGGGCGGTGTGTTAGTTTAGACTATGGATCTGTTTCAGCTACCAATGGAAGAAGTGAATACACTTTACTCCATTTCCATCAAATTTGTGCTTTGTTTTTCCATCTTTAGAAAAAAAAAATCTTAACCACTGTAGGCAGGACAAGCATTGGCATTTACCATTTCTAGTCAATTACACAGGGTAGTTGCTTTTACTGCTTGGAAATGAGCACCACTACAATTACAACAGATCACTGACAGAACTACTTGTAAATATCTATTCTAGGATAGAAATAGTTCTTAAAGTTTTGCATACAATATTCTTTAAGGTTTTTTATTCACAGATGTCTCTTTACATGCACACATCTACCAAGATTTGCCGAGCTGACTCTGATTTTGGGTGCGTCAATTTTGGGGTGCCTAATTTAAGGAACCTTAAAAGGGAGCCAGTTTTCAGAAAATCTTGAGCACCCACCCTTTGAAAATCAGGCACCTTTAAAGTTCCTTAAATTGAGCATCCAAGAACTGGGATATCCAAAATCAATAGTCACTTGCAACTATCTTACCCACTGTGGACCCAATCCCAGCTCAGCACTCATTTTGCCAGATTAGCAGGATGCAGGATAGGGTCCTATATGTTTTGGAAAAATACACTATGGACCCAATATTTGTCTTAATTACACTGCAGTAATTCCAGTGACGTTTTAACCTAGTATAGCTCTGATGGAGTTATTCCAGATGTATACAGGTGTAACTAAGGGTACATCTGCACTACAGCGGGGAGTCGATTTAAGATACGCAAATTCAGCTACGTGAATAGCGTAGCTGAATTCGACGTATTGCAGCCGACTTACCCCGTTGTGAGGACGGCGGCAAAATCGACTTCTGCCGCTTTTTGTCGGCGGCGCTTACTACCACCTCTGCTGGTGGAGTTAGAGCGCCGATTCGGGGATCGATTGTCGCGTCCCGACGGGACGCGATAAATCGATCCCGGAGAGGTCGATTTCTACCTGCCGATTCAGGCGGGTAGTATAGACCAGACCTTAGATCAAAGTCTAGCCCTATATTATCAGAGCTGGTGTATTGATGCTTCCTTCCACCCCACAATTTCAGTTGTTTTGCTCCTCCCATTACACTCATCATGCTTACTTGTTTGGGGGGAGAAATACAAGCACATAAACTAATATTAATGAGTGGGATTTTTCAGGAGTGCCTAAGGAAGTTAAGCATCCAACTCTCATTAAAAGTCTGTGGGAACTGGGGACGTAAATCTCTTAGACAATTCTGAATGTCTCACTGTACAGCCTTAAATTAATTCTTGTAAACAATGGCATTAATTCATTATTAACAAACACACCAGACCACTCCAGATCTTCTAAATCAGTTCTTTAGATATTACTGTGTAACCAGCAAGACAGTCCTCTACTGGGCTACAATGAAAGATCAGATTTGGCAAGGTAGAGTAATATCTGCTTCCAAAAATGATTTCCCCATTTAGATAATATGAGACTATTCCATTCAGTGCAAATAACTGAAGCAAGTGATAGAAATAGTACAGTTTCTTTTAACTGAAGTCAAAACATTGTGATTTGGGAGTTGGTTGGTTGGCTGGTTTATTTAAAAAAAAAAAAACCCTCTGGAACCCACTGAAAGAGGGGAATTTGTGGTCCAGTCAGATTGTAGCATGTTTATATTCATGGGGTGAGATTTCATAATGCACTTCTTAGTGCAAAACCCCCAGCCAAGCTAGAGGGGGCAACTAACGCAGCTTTAAGATATCCTTGTGCCCTGCTAATCCTGGGCTGCTCAGGAGGCCCCTGGCATAATTTAGACAGTCCTGGGATTCTATCTAAATTACAACAGCCTCCCAGGCCTGCCCTATGGGCTGCAGCCATGGCCCTGATAAACGCTACACCCAGGCTTGTGATGGGGTCCTCCAGAGTACCTGCACCAGGAAATCCTTCCTCACTCCGGTGTTAGGTTTTAAGAGACTTCTTGTATTACTCCATTGGCTTTTACCTGTCACAAAGGGGCCAGAGCAGATATGAGGACCTTGTCCATAATTTGCACCCGAATCCTATGATCTCTCAACTCCATTTACTTTAGTGAAACACTGTTCAATGTCAAATCAAGTCCTTGGTGCTGTTCAGAATGACCTGCCAGGAACATATAAAATGATTTCTATACATGTTTCATCTTTGTATGTATAAGCAGACTCAGGGCCGGCTCAGGCTTTTTGTCGCCCCAAGCGGCGAAGGAAAAAAAAAGCCGGTATGGTGGCAATTCGGTGGTGGGTCCTTCGCGCCGAGAGGGACTGAGGGACCCGTCGCCAAATTGCCGCCGAAGATCCAGACGTGCCGCCCCTTCCCATTGGCCGCCCCAAGCACCTGCTTCGTTCGCTGGTGCCTGGAGCCAGCCCCGAGCAGACTCTCTTGGCTTATATCGTAATCCTGCCCTATTTCCAAAGGACAGTTCCGATAACAACGGACTCCCATGAACAATATTTCAGGCACATCCAAGTTATGATTCAAATGAAGTGGGTGTTCTGGTTACATGCATCCAGTTAGCCACAGCTTAGTCAAAATAGCTTTTTTTCCAATCTCAATTTTTCCCCTATTGCATTTTATAGAAATTCAGCTTTTCAATATTAAAACTAATCTTGAGAAGTTTACGGTTTAATATCCGGCGTGTGAGAGGCTTAGGCATGAGCTTAATAATGAACCTGATTTGAAGTCTAGGATTGTTGTGTTCTGTATAAATGATTTCAGCACTAAGCGAGCTCTCATAGCTCAGGCAAGGCTGGTAGTTAAAGGGAGGTGCTGATGGAGAGAGATGGACTGCAAACAAACCACTGCAGAGGGCTGACTACTCCCAGCAGTAAATTATTAAAGATGGAGCTGATAAAAGCATCACTGATATTGAAAATAATGTTATTGGGTGTGTTTATATTAAAACCACAATCCTTTTTATGAATGGCCGGGGGGAAATCTAGATAGAAACAGGTTTCAGAGTAGCAGCCGTGTTAGTCTGTATCCGCAAAAAGAACAGGAGTACTTGTGGCACCTTAGAGACTAACAAATTTATTAGAGCATAAGCTTTCGTGGACTACAGCCCACTTCTTCGGATGCATACAGAGTGGAACATACATTTACATTTTATTCAGAAAGAGGAAGTCTCTTTAGGGTCAAAAAGCAGATCAACATTTTAAGCTCTTTAAGGCAAGAATGGTCTCTTAACTACATATTTGTATAGGTGCCTAGCATAATGGGGCCATGTTCCTTGATCCAGGCCTTAGAGTGCTACTGTAATATAAATGACTAAATACATGTAATAAGTACTAGCCAAAACACAATTCAAGAATCTTTGACTCTGCACAACGTTTTGATGCTATTCTTTCAAACACGTTATAATTATTTAGAAGGTATGGATTGGTTCTGATCTCAGTTAAATTGACATTAATGGCGTTACAGCTGCATAAAATAGGTGTATGTGAGATTGGAATCAGGCCTCGCATACAGCTCCTGCAATATCACTACATGGTAATTATCCAGAACCCGTGTCAGAAATGCAGTTCTGTGCCTGAGTCACTACTCAGTGGTAAAGCAGAAAGATGAAATGACAACTGCAGAGATGTACAGTCTGTCTGCTTATTTTCACGTGAGTAATTGCAAAACCATCCAGCTTCATAAAGGTTGTATCAGAGATCATAGTATCTTCCTCCCCCTCACCCCCCCCAAGGCAAGACTACAACTTTCCTGA
Organism: Chrysemys picta bellii; assembly: GCF_011386835.1. Classification (NCBI taxonomy): domain Eukaryota; kingdom Metazoa; phylum Chordata; order Testudines; family Emydidae; genus Chrysemys; species Chrysemys picta. The sequence continues at coordinate 41,623,193 of NC_088803.1, read as the reverse complement.
GTAGCTTCCTCATGCTGCAGTTGAACTCCATTCTTAGTCATTAGATGATGATTTGAAGTTCTCCCACTTTACTGCTAACTTCCCCAATGTCTTTGCCTCCCTATAAATGCCTTAAGCCTTAGACATGGTCTCTAAACTAAAGCAGAAGAAAAAACACCATCTATTATAGAACTTAAGAAAATTTCCCCAGATTTTACAAAAAATTATTATTTTCACCACTGATACGTCTCGTTTTTTCTACTTTTTGCCCCAGTAAATTATTGGAGTTGTTCCGCAGTATTAGTACAGTTTGTTTCTAACTTTTACTGAGGTTGTGAAGACCCTACAGGGTATTGCACTCTATACAGTCTGTGTGTTCTCATACCTTTATATTACGGAGTATAGTTGATCTCCCAAGTTTAGTAAACCATCAGCACAGTGTCACCACTTTGAGCAATAAAACCTCACAAAGGTATCTGCTGTTCTAACAGGGCTAGGGCAAACTGTACTATCCAGAGAGACCTGTCTTTTTGAAACAGATTTTCCATGAACTGCTTTTGTCAGTGCATGTGTGTATGCATACTCTCATCCACACAAACCCACAGTTTCTAGGGTCTCATGGATTAAGTTCTCTAAAGTACACATGATCTCATTGTTTCCAGGCCTGTCTTCCTGTGGTACGGTTGTGCACATTTGCTTTTCTTAGCTGTAAATACAGACATTAAATACTGAATAATCCCAATCCCAATTCTTTCTCTCTTCCAAAAAGAAATGATTAAAACAAAGCCACAAAGCTCCTGTGTTAAATGTCTTCCGAGACAGGAAAAATAATGACTTAAAACAGGTTTCAATTCTATTTTTCCCCGAGACAGAAGTTGTTTCAACGTCCTAGCTTGTTATTGGGTTCATACCAACAATACAGTACTCAGCATGTACTGTACCTTATTAATTGTTGGCAGACTTTGTTGTTCATCCTGCTATCTGAGCAGTTTTCGGGCCAGGCCCATTTTATTAACACAGTTTCCTTCTACTGTTGCTTAATTTCACTTCCCTCTTGTTCTTACTGCCTTTCCCCCACCCACGCTATCATTCCAAATGTCTTCCCCCAGTGGCCAGTAGAGGGCACTTGGATTTAGTTTCTTAGGAGCTGGAGTCACTAAAACTATTCAGTTGCACTGCAGTCTCTTTTCCTGGTGGTTCTTTCTTGTAGAAACTGAGGCTCAGAAAGTGGGTGAACCAAGAAGAATAAATAAAAGATTTATATCTAGATCAGCAGAAGAGAGAGAAGATGGCTTCAGGTTCCTCAGCATCAGATGTGTCTGTGATATCACTGCATGAGAAGACAATGGAAGACACCATTTTGGTAAACTCTGTGCTTTCTAGTTTCTCTCTAAGAATCTTCTGCTCACAGACAGAGACGGATGAGGGGCTGCTGCACAAATGCATTCAGATCCTCACACATTTCCATGACGAGCAAGACTAGCCCCTGTATTATTTCACACAGGTTCTGTACAAGAACACTTCCACAGCCACAACAAAATGGTGGCACATCCTAAGAAGTGTGGATGATATGGAGCAGTAGCATATCTCCACTCCTATTTATCCTTCTCTTTGTCATTTGCTTTCCTTTGGTAGAAGGTACAGTTCAACCTCTCTCTTGTCCCTGGTAATCACTGCACCATGAATTTGTTGATGGCTGTGGCCACTTCCCTCGTGTGAAGGGGGATAGTATTTATATTAGATAAATATGGATATTTTCTCCTCAGAGTGATCCCTGTTCAGCAAAGCACTTGAGTATGTACATATTCAGGTGAGCCCTTAAGCACATGCTTAATTCTGAAAATGTGCTTAAATCCCATTGACTTAAAGTTAAGCAAGTGCTCCCCTGAATAGGAATGCTTTTCTGAACCAGGGCCTACGAAGTTGGAGAGGGGTGGACAGATAAATGGTGACATTGACAACGAGGGGCAGGGGAAGACACTACAGAAGGGGACAAAAGAGTACGACAGCTGTCCCTCCCATTCTCTAAACATCACTTCCACAATCTGTACAGTTGTGAAATCGTTCAAAAATTACTACAATATTCATTTCAAAGTTTGTGTATGCACAAAAGGGACTTCAGCTAAAGTGAGCAGTACAGAAATGACTGGAATATATGAAACAAGGAAAATGTCTTTCCCCCCCCCCTTTCAAAAAAGCCAATTAAGCTTTTTCAACCCCCTGGCTCCTCTTGTTGCATTCCCCCCCACCACCACCACCACCCCAAAAAAAGTGGGTCTAAAGAACTAGTGATACTATATTATGCTGCATGGAAACAGGTTTGTGTTTAACTTTTTTCTCCCCCTCTTCTCGTCTTGCTGGCCCATTTGTGAATATGTAACGTTTAAATAAACAAAATTTTAATAATAAAAAATAGGAAAAGGTTGCACTCAAAACAAGAGATGGGGTGAGAGATCGACTGCTGTTTGCAGTGAGCAGGAAACTCAGCTGCAGTGAGCTCATTTACTTACCTGTGTGCTTCACCACATTGCTTTGAAAAATTGCGACATACACTTATCATATCCTTCCTGGAAAACAACTCACATTCTTCTGTATAAAACCTGAGAAATAGCTGTTACTGAAAAAACTTTTCTACCCACCAATGGCTTCTAAAGGAGAAAGCAATTCTATTAGCTATAACTAATTGACACTATTAATGCATGCTTGGTGCAAAATGAATAGGGTTGGCGACTCTAAAGATTGTAAGCAGTTAAGCAAAGACTTACACAGTGTGATTTTTCAGAACTACATGTCAGAGGTACACACAATTGCATGACCAGTTTGTGTTTGCAGTTATTTGTGATTGTATGTGTAAATCAGGTAAGTGTGTAGATGGCTAGTGAGATGTATAACTAGCTATTTGCATGCATGGCTAACCAATTTCCAGGTGCAATTGTAGCGATTGCATGTGTAAATTAGGAACACAATTGTACATGTTTGCCTGCATGTTACAACAATCAGACCTTAGCCAGTACTTCAATTACTAGTGAAAAGAAGGCCTTGTCTACACCAGGAAAGCTAACGATCCATGATTTACCATCCATGTAGTTCCCTGGGTTGTAGCAACAGTGAAAGCAGTAGTCTTGACAGAAAACAGGTGTTTTACCCGCTCTGACATCCATACTTTCCCAGAGCATACTCAGCCCCTGCTCAAGCAAGAAGTGCCAAATGTGCCTCAGTATGCCAATGTTTTCCGTATTATTCTGCAAATGCATTTGGGTTTAAAAAACACATCTGGGACAACCAATGTAGAAAATGTTTTTTTTTTTTACCAGTGGAATCCCTTTGTCATAAAGAAATATTTATCTTCATACTTCAACTGTAAGCTGTTTGGGATGGGGACTGTCTTTTTATTCTGTGTTTGGACAGCACCTAGCACAATGGGGTACAGCTCTATGACAGACTCATAGGCACTATGGTAATGCAAATACTTAATTGAGAAGGAGGGGGAGCTTATTTATGTATAATAAACCCAAATATTTCTCAGTCAACCCTTACTCATGAAAGGCAAATGCCCAAGCGCTTGCATGACTATTATACTTCTAAATAAAGATGGGTCTTAGAGCTATCTGTAAGAGTCTGGGCCCCTATTCATGTCACTCTCCAAAATTCCAGATGTGCAGATTCAGTCTTCTGGTTAGGTCACTTCAGAGAGAGACAAAGTCCTGGATCCAGTTTGAAAGCTTGGATGGGCCGTGTGGGATTGGGAACCATACTTTAGCTTCAGAGACAGAGGTATCTGCTGCAGAAGCCCATGTTCCATTATGCAGAGGCAGTCACCACTAAATTAAGGATTATCTCTTCTGAGTGTTTTGGGCTCAGAATGATTGCTGAACGCCACAGGTGGGATCCACTGTTCAAGTTCAAAGTTTTGTTGGTTTGGTGAGTATTTCAGGATGCTGGCCCTGATCTGGTAGAATACAGTATGCTGGGGGCTCTAGGGTGATACTGATAGATGTATCAATACAGGCCTGTTGACTAGAGAAATGAGAGCACTCCCTCGATCTTTACTCACATGGCTGGCAGGGGTGGGTGGAATAATCAGGGTGTGAACAGGGATTTATGTGAAATAGAAAAAGAAAGTAAACCTGGCGCTGGGTCTCTGTGCTTATACTTTCATTTTTAAGCCTTGAGAAGTTTGGTTAGACTCCAAAGCTGTATCAGTAGCTAACTGCCTAACGGACTCACATATCATAATAGATAATAAAGTGTAAACGGCTCGGGCAATCCTGTCACGTTTCCACTCAAGCAGCACTTCTGCCAGTGCAGTTCGTGTACATAGGTCATGGTCGCAGCAAGGAGGAGGTGGCAGAGAATGGGGAGTGTTGAACAAAGTCTAAGGCCACAGCTCTCTAACGTAGTTGCTCTAAGCTGACAGGAGAGAGCTCTCCCATCGGCTTAACTACTCCAGCCCCTGCAATAGCTACATCAGCAGGAGTGTTGCTCAGGTGGGTGATTTATTCATCCGCCTCAGGGACATAAATTATGCTGACATAAGCTGTAGGTTAGACATAGCCTCTGCTAGCAGGAATTAACCCCCTCCCCCCCTCCATCAGGAGAGCCCTCGCCTTGATCGATTAGAGAGTATAGAGAACAGTCAGAGACTAACCCAAGCATCCACTTTCCAAACAGGCACTGACCCTCTGGATTGTGCTTACACACATGCCTGCTGACAAAGTGACGGGAGGTTTTAATGACTCACAGAGTAGGTCTATACTTTAGTCATAGCCAAGGTAAGGCCACTTTTTAATCAGACAGGGCCAAATTCATCCCTGCCATAACAGAATGCACTATGCTAGGGATGAACTTGGCTGACCAGCTCTAGTCTGTTTTACGTCACCCTAAAGATCCCATGTATCTACTGCTGTAAGACAGCAGAAATAATAACCTGTTGCCGCTAAAATCAGTCAGAGGTACAGAAGGGAGTAGAAATGTTGAGCATCTTTTAAATAATCACTCCCCTGACCATAGCCCCGCTTTAATGAATGAAAACTTGAAGCAGAGTATAAATCATTATATTGTGTTCAGATACACAATGTATATGGACAAACTTGTCTACTTGCCTACTCCAACTCACTGAGACTGGAAACACACATACACGTACACACCACTGCAGATCTGCCTCTGCCTAACAGAATGCACTGTGCTACTCTGCTTCTAATAAAGATTTCCCAGCTGTTAACATAGTATCAAAGCCTAAAGACCAAATAAGCGTGTAACTTATCTCTCAGGGCCTGAGTACTGGTTTTATTGCACACAATGGATGCAACATTGTGAGAAGAGTGCAAAATGCTATTTCCCACATGTACCATGCTTCTGAACCTGTTGGTACAGATTTTTTTAAGCGATACCTGTGTTCTTGGAATAAGACTGTCTTGGCTCTGAGAACTCTACGCTCATTTTAGGTTTGCCAGCACAATTCTGCGAGAGGAAAACATGTTACTCTAGAGTACAACTAAGGATACAGTCTGCATAGTGCTGAACGATTCCTTGCAGGAAATACTTTCAACTCTAAATGAAGTAAATCCAAGTTGAGAGTGGTTAGTACTTTGCAGGGTCAGGCCCTTTTAACAAGAAGCACCAAGTGCAACAGTCCTTTTTGCAAAGCTTGATAAATAGAGATGAAACCAAATTAAATCTCCTGGTTCTGGAAGCCGCTAAAGCTAGGGACGTTTGGATCTGGATCCAGTTTCTGCGGGATTAGTCCCGTCACTACAGCGAAAACAGCTAAAAGCCATTAACAATTTGTATGTAACAGCACATACGGTTACACAAAAGGGAAGTTGATGCTTTCACTTCTAGGAAGTAAAGACTTGGATACTAGCATGTAAGGTTTTATAATCTTTTGGAGGAAGGTGGGCAGCAGTGATAATGTAAGTGAAAATCAACTTTAGGAAAACTAGTTTGCATAAAATGAGAACTAACCTGAATCTGAACTAAGAGGTTTGAAAAGTTCAGAGCCTTTCCCCCCCCTTCTCATTCAAATAATTATTCATTGTTGCTCACTTCATCACATCTGGGGTGTGCCTGGGACTGCCATTTGTATAAATGGAAACATTTGGGATAGGTGGATCTGTTGGATAAATAAAAACTTGATAGAATAAGATAATAAGTCACTTTTAGATTTCACAGATTCACAGTAAATGATTTATCCAATTTAGCCTTTTCTTCTGTTCCTAAAGTCTGTTTTTGTTTCTTATTTTGTTATTCGAAACCATTCAGCAAATGGTTTCTGCAAACAAATTTTATCCTATGGTTTGTTCATGAACAGGCCAAAGAGAGAATTCATTGTAATTAATTTTTCCGGTAATGTGTTTGGTCACATGATATTATTTCTGTTTCCTGATTGGATGACCCAAATGAGATATTGGGGCGAGGGTTCCATCTGCAAATTAGCTATTAGGCAAATAATGAAAATGGATTTTCAGAATGGCCACAAGAACACTTCTGGTAGTGAATGCTCTACCAAAATATTTATTTACACTAGGATTCATGCAACTTTTGTGTTCATTGAACATAGTTGTGTTCATTGAACATAGTTGTGTATAAAAACAGGCTCAGTTGCAAATAAGCAAATCAATGGGTCAGTATCAAACTAGTTAATATCAGTATGTTCTCTCTACAAGTATAGTTAAAAACACTATTTTACTGTGTTGGCCAGCACTAATCTATGAATCTTTGCCCATTTTAGAACCTAAACCAAAACTTTAAATTCTGGAAACATTGGGGCACTTTTGGAGGTGTTAACCTTTCTTCAGTTCTTTCTGGGACTCTGCTCCTAGGATTGCCTGCACAGATTGAGTAACTACATGCCAAATGTCTATTAAGACATATCTGTGTGCATACACAAATTAGAGGTGCAATTATGTATGTAGGTGCCACATACAGTTGCATACCTAAGCTATGAAAATCAGACCTTTCAGCTGAAATGAGAATATTGGTAGGAATCAGCACACATCTCAAGCTGTAGTAGCATAGTGGTGAAACAAACAAACAAAAACTTTTAATCCTGTTGGATTAATTTCTTTTAGCATTATTAACTTTCTACAATCCCAGCTTCATGGTTCAATATTAGTTGTGTCAATAATGTACAGGAAGGATAAAGACATACTGCAAGATCAGATGAGTGAAAAAAGTAAACATTTATCCTATGCCAAGCTACATGTCCCCTAATAAGAGACATTTTGGAGATATTTCAACATTTTCAGATTTGGAACAAAGCCAGATTTTAAATTCTCAAAATAGAACTGCTATCCTCTACACAGCTGTAATAGAAATATTTTCTGATTTTAAATTTCTAATGAAGCTCAATTAAAATAAATACCACAAAAGAACATTTATTGAAAAGCACAATGGATTAAATAGATATTCCTAAAGCAGTGTAAATTAATTTCATTGTGTACAAACATTGCTTTTATACATTTTAAAAAGGGTCAAATTAATCCCTCATGTAACTTCATTGACTTCCATTGAGAAACTTAAAATCTGATTTTGACTTAATAAGACAATGAGAATGATCACTGTATATTCTTATTACATATTTCCAAGTTGTCGTTCATTCTGGGAGGATATCCTTTCTACCCCTGTGAAATCACCAATTCTATTCCTGATGTAGCTATTTTAGGAAAAAAATGGGGGACTTCCATTGTTGCAAAATCAGTTTTAGTTTTGATGGATTCAGGTCTGAGTAATTATTTCTATTCAGTCCATCATTTAAACAGAGAAAAATTCCCTAAAATATAATTTTTAAAACATGCCAAAGCACTAAAACAAAAAGGGTAGCTCATGTAAAATGTGTTGATCATGTTTAAAAGTGTTCTGATGACTAAACCACTAGGGTAACTAAATTGATTTTTAAATCAATCTTGTAAAGCTGGTGCAACTGCATAATGTAGATCCACTTAAACCTGTTAAAGCTTCACTTAAATCAGTTTAGCTTAATTCGGGTAAATTAAATTTACACTAGATTTTCTAACAGACACGTCCTTACAACTAGCTATTAAAATGTGAGTTTATAAAAATCAGAAATTAGAGAAAACATCAATTAGATCATCAACTATTGTTTATTTCCCTACTATTCCAAGATCGTTCCATATATTTTTAATCTGGGCTTGTCTACAAGGGTACATTGACCAGAATAACTATTGCAGAATAGATCCCCAGATGAGTGCCTTTTTTTCTGATTTAGCTTAACCTCCTCTATTTTACGGTTTTAAACTGCCACCCTTCACCATAGTATCTGAGTACCTTCCATGTAAAATCAGTAGCAATAGTGAAGTCCCAAGTGGGTTTTATTGAGTGAGTCTCTGGTACTTTCTTTTTTTGGGATCCAAACTCTGCTTGGGAGAGGGTTTTTGATTGGCGAGATTTCTTTGGTTAATGGGGTTGTCAACACTGTGAGTGTCATTCTTATAGTAGAATGGCTTTTTCGATGAGGAAGAAAAATTTACAGCATTTCCTAATGATGGGCAAGTCCTGAATGTGTCTGATCTGCTCCGGAAAATTATTTTGTAGCTGGATCCCTGTAATCAAGAATGCTTTGTCCCCAGCTCTCACATACTTCATCCTGGGCTTAGCCATCTACATTTCCCCAGAGCAACACAGCTATCACTGTGGTTCATAGCTTGAAATTCAGCCTTTGATGTAGCTGGGTCTTGCTCCTTATAGTATATTCTCCAGTTCCTCATCCAGTCTGGTTTTAAAATGATTCAATCCCTCTCCCCGCCTCCTTCTCCCCACTGTTAACAAAATATTCCAGTCTAGAAGATTTCATTGCTATTCAGCCTAATTTTCCCTTTGGTCAATTTCATTCTTAGCCTATACTATTCATTGCACTCCTTGCTGTTTACAACCTTAAATGGTTTGTAGACAATTATCATTTCCTCCCTTAGTCACCACTTGACCATGTTTAGTTCTTTTACCCTTTTCTTAGAAATAAATCCCTCCAGAAAGCTAGTTACTTTTGTTGCTGCTCTCCAAGTTCTCTTGACATTGTTAATAGACCCCATAAGGATAAGGGAGAGTGAGCTGCTGCTAAAGCATTCTTTGTGAGGGCCCCTTTCTTTTGGAATGCTTCTTGAGCCTGGTCCAAAACCCCCAAACCCAAGTAGCCTTCCACAGGCCTGCTGCAGAGTCCATGTGTTTCATTGGAACAGGGCTTGTGGTAGTTGGGAGGGGATTTCTGTCTAGGGCAGAAAGTGAGTGGGCTAGGGATTTTAGTTAATATGGGCATCTACCAAATGCTGACTACTATTAGAGAGGATTGGGGAGTGGTAATGAAGGAGAAATGCTGCTGAATTCACTCAGGCCCTTAATGAACAAAGATACTTAGATATGTGCTTATCTTTATAAGACACAGGGCTCAATCCTGCCAAGAGGCAAGCATGCTGCTTTGAATCCAACAAAGCACTTGTTTTGACTTTAAGCATGTGAAGTCTTGTTGACTTCAACTGTGCTACAAAAGTTTACCCCAGCTGTGGAGAAAAGAATATTCTGTGTGTAACATCCTCGTTGTTTGTACACTGTGAGAGAGGTAACGTTTGAGTTAGTTTCACTCAAGGTTTCGTAAGTTTGGGTGTGTTCCTCCGACTCAGTATGGTAAAGGCAAAACAAGTCAGGCTCTGTGTATGCATGCGGGTTTATGAGGATTTGTCCAACCATCAGTTATGAAAGCAGGAAACTCAGTGAAAAACAAAACAAAAACTTTCTAGCTACAGTAAAGAAGACTCACCTGGAGTGACAGATTTGTAAAAACCTATTAAAGTTTGGCAAGATATGTATCAGCTTTTGCTTCTCTTCTCGCCCCTCTACCTAACTCCTCTGGGTTTCAGTGTGAAAGTTTTTCCATAGCCCCAATCATAACCTCTGAAAGGCTTCACATTTCTTTAGTTATTACCGTCTGCCCTCACTAAACAGAATATCCTACTGCTCATCAGATATGTATCTTCCATTTGGTAACCTATAGGGCCAGAGTATACATTAAGAAGTCAAAAACTGATACGTTACGAGCTCTGAATCTCACTATAATATGCAATATGGGCAAAGGATACTGAATATTGACCAGCCCAATGACCTATCAGGGTCTTCCAAATATATACCCAATGCTTCCCAGACTGATAGAAAAAATAAGCTTGGTTCTGGATATTGGGAAAAGACAGTGCTTTCTATTGCTGTTATGTAACTTCCTCCATCTGACCCAAGACAGAGAAAATCCTAAAGCCTTTTCAGGGCTGAAATATATGAACTCATAACACATGCCCAGAGATCTCCCACTGGGATTCATACTAGTACGTAAATAGTTTATAACAAAGGAGTTGCCCTGGAATTAGAGCTAGAGAATTGGTGCAGTTTTGAATGGAGTTGAGCCCGTTTACACCAGGTTTGGATTTGGCCCTACATTCCTATTCTGGAGAACTCTTACAACACAGAGATTGTTTGGCTTCAGTCATGAATGAAGCTCAGTAACAACGTTTTTGAAAACCCAAACTGGAAAGGTTCCCTATTCCTTGTTCCTCATTATGGGGCAGTGCCTTGGGTTTGTGACAATGACTCTTAGAGCACAGCTGCCTGCTTGCTAGCAGCATTTGAAGCCAGCCCAAGCTGCCTTATTTACATACAAAGCAATTGCTATAGAAGCTGGGTGTGAGAGAGAACACCAGCTGTTCTCTCTCTCTTCCTCCTTATTCACTGTGCCAGTTACAAACAGACAGTTTGCAACTCCAAGTTGCAAGAGGTTGTGGGGAATCAGTCTTGCTCTTTTCTTTTTCCTTGACAGAAAGGTTTTGGGTTAAAACAGGAAATAAGAATGTGCAGCCCATTCCTATCTGAATTTAGCTCCTAGTGGTCCTTTCTTTTCCTTTCAAAACATGAATAAGATCAAAAATAAAGAAGTGTCAGCATGCTAGTGTTTCAGTTTCTAATCAGTTCACAAATGGCAGGAAATTAGCTTGCTTTCCCGAACATCTGTTCCACTTCTGGCTCAGAAGGTTGGAGGCAAATGCTATCCGTCAAATGTAAATAGTGAGCATCGGTAATAAATATACTTTTCAGTTTTCAAACAGATTCCCATAACTCTATTGCTCATTCATCATATTAGGCTACAGCAGAATGCATCGCATTCTCCTCCCGCCATAAGGCATGATATCCTCTGTTAACAGGATGATGAACTGCCTCAGACTGAGGCTCAGGAGACAATATCACAGGCCTGTATACTGGCTGAATACCTTGGAAGCTAGTACAGAATAATGCTTAGCATTTTTCAGGTAACATTTCCAAAAGCTCCTAAATGGCTTAGTTTCTAAGCCCCATTTTTGAAAGCATCTTAGGCACTTAGGAGTCTTGGTCTACATTACAGAGTTAGGTTGAAGTAAGGCAACTTATGTCGACCTAGCTCTGTAAGTGTCTACACTACAATGTTGCTCCTGACGATGGAAGTTGCCTAATAACTCCACCTCTGCGAGACACATGGTGCTTAGATCGATATAGTTAGGGCGACACCGTGTCTGTGTAGACACTGCGTTTCTTATATCACCTGTTGGCTGTCAGCCCTGCCTGGGGCTCACAGCTGGAGCCCCACACCCTGGGGCCAACAGTCCAATCTGTCAGCCCCCCGCAGGGCTCACAGCTTGGGTTGTCAACCCCGGGGCAGCAGGGCTCCAGCTGTCAGTGCCCTACAATGCCTACACCGTTAAGTTGTTGGAAGCACTCCTGGTGAGGATGCGCACCACTGACATAGGGGGTGTAGCATGGACATGAGCCACCGCAGTATTTACTGCCATGGCTTTACATTGACCTCACTGAGGTCAACTTAATTTTGTAGTGTAGACAAGGCCTTAGTCTCATTGAAAGACAATGGGATCAAGGACCAGATTTTCAAAAGTGTTTAGGTGGCTAGGAGCATTTACAAAAGCACCTAAGTCTCATTGACTTTCAATGGTCATTAGGTGGCAAACCTGCTTAGATACTTTTGAAAATCCCAGGAGGCACGTATCTGCATGCCTAAAGATCTTTGCAAATCTGGTCCTGAGTCACTTTTGAAAATGGGACTTAGGAGCCTAAGTCACTTAAGAGCTTTAGAAAATGTTATCCTTCATCCATAAAGCTGCAAAGCTCTTTAAAAAGGTGAATAAGAATCATTATCCTCATTTGGGGAAACTGAGGCAGAGAAGTAACAGCAATTGCCCATGATTCCACTGAACTCAATAGCGGAACTAGAACTCAAGTCTCCAGATTTAGAGGATGGTGTCCTACCCACTTGCCTTCACTGCTGCCTGTAAGGCCATTTGAGCCAACACACACCAACATTGCACATTTAATAAAAAGCAGCACTACCATTGTGTGTAACTATTCTGTGTTTCTAAGAGGTGCATAAAGCTGATCTAATGAAAGTGGAAGCCACATTGCCTGCTATTGCCAGCACTGCATGAGCAACTCCTATCAATAAACTTTAACAAAAAAGTAGATGGGCAACCCCACCCCACAAACAAACAAAAATTGCCTCACTGTGTTAGCCAACTGTTAATAAATATTAGAGCATTAAAGAAGCTATAATTCTTTGTCTCCTAATAAAAGGCATTTCTCTAATGGTTTCATTTCAAATGCAGTACTTTGGTGCCAGATTGCGAACCCTTTGTCTGCTCAATAGGATTAGTCATTGTTCTGCTATCTTTACTCACCTAGAGTTAAGTATCAGGGGGTAGCCGTGTTAGTCTGTATCTACAAAAACAACAAGGAGTCTGGTGGCACCTTAAAGACTAACAGATTTATTTGGGTATAAGCTTTCGTGGGTAAAAACCTCACTTCTTCAGATGCATAGAGTGAAAGTTACAGATGCAGGCATTATATACTGACACATGGAGAGCTGCCTGCATCTGTAACTTTCACTCTATGCATCTGAAGAAGTGAGGTTTTTACCCACGAAAGCTTATACCCAAATAAATCTGTTAGTCTTTAAGGTGCCACCAGACTCCTTGTTGTTTTCACCTAGAGTTGTACTTTACTTACTTGAGTAGTCGAGCAATAGGAATACTTGTGAGTAAAGCAATAGTGGGTGAAATGCACCCATGGACCAGCACAGGGCACACGGGGCCAGAAGTGAGATTTAATATTCTGACAGGTTTCAGAGTAACAGCCGTGTTAGTCTGTATCCGCAAAAAGAAGAACAGGAGTACTTGTGGCACCTTAGAGACTAACAAATTTATTAGAGCATAAGCTTTCGTGGACTACAGCCCACTTCTTCGGATGCATATAGAATGGAACATATATTGAGGAGATATATATACACACATACAGAGAGCATAAACAGGTGGGAGTTGTCTTACCAACTCTGAGAGGCCAATTAATTAAGAGAAAAAAAACTTTTGAAGTGATAATCAAGCTAGCCCAGTACAGACAGTTTGATAATAAGTGTCTGTACTGGGCTTATTATCAAATGGTCTGTACTGGGCTAGCTTGATTATCACTTCAAAAGTTTTTTTTCTCTTAATTAATTGGCCTCTCAGAGTTGGTAAGACAACTCCCACCTGTTTATGCTCTCTGTATGTGTGTATATATATCTCCTCAATATATGTTCCATTCTATATGCATCCGAAGAAGTGGGCTGTAGTCCACGAAAGCTTATGCTCTAATAAATTTGTTAGTCTCTAAGGTGCCACAAGTACTCCTGTTCTTCTTTTTACTTAATATTCTGTAAGTTTTTGCTATCTCTTCACAGGGGTGAATTTCAGTCAGTGGGAGGAAGGGTGGCAGATTCACTATCTTAAGTATCCTGTACAATGAAAACATATGACAGGACTAGATTATGCAAGATTTCCTGATGCTGGGGTAGCGCTCTTGAGTTCAATGTCAAAATGATCAGGTAAATGCACACTAGTGTAAATTAAAGATTGCACAATCTAGCCCAGAATTGCAAAAGTTGAACTTGCACATATTTGGATTTGCCATTACTTATCGAGATGGAATTTCTCACTCTCTGAAGGCTGGTATATTACGTCATGGGCTCTTTTCACCCACTCTGCCTTTGTTTTCTGAGTCACAGAGGCCTACTCTTCCAATATGCAAGGTAATGACACAGTAATCACATCAGAGTAGTAGCTTCTGTAGATGGGGAAAACCTGACTTATGAAAGTTTGATTTTTGTTTTTGCTTTGGTCACAGCACAGTATGAAGTAGCTTTCAGGGTAGCAGCCGTGTTAGTCTGTATCCTCAAAAAGAACAGGAGTACTTGTGGCACCTTAGAGACTAACAAATTTATTAGAGCATAAAACTAATAAATTTGTTAGTCTCTAAGGTGCCACAAGTACTCCTGTTCTTTATGAAGTAGCTGTGAGTTCTGCCACTAATAGTTCTATCACTGTGAGAAAATACTTTAACAAAATTGTAAGATCTTCAAGGCAGACCATAGAGCCATTTACATTTGCAACGGTACTTAGATAAAAAGAACAGGAGTACTTGTGGCACCTTAGAGACTAACAGTACTCCTGTTCTTTTTGCGGATACAGACTAACACGGCTGCTACTCTGAAACCGGTACTTAGATAGCTAAAGAAACAGACAGATGCCTAGGAGGATTTTTCAGAAGCACCATAGCAGGGTAGGTGCCTAACTTTCATTGGGTGTTAGACACCTAACCTGCTTAGGCACTTTTAAAAATTCCACTAGGCATCAAAGTACCTTTGTAAATACATGAACATATGTTTACGTAGGTGTTTGTTCAGGGCTCTGCACAATGGAATTCTAGGCCTGGTTGGGGCCTTTAAGTGCTACCACAATAAAAATAAATTTTGAAAGAAGCAAACTAACAGCTAGATTTTGATACCCTGAGTCATTTTGCAATCAATTGGGATCAATATGGAGGAAGATGCTACTTTATATGCAGAGTGGTGGCAATAACTGTCCCTAAATGATCCAGATTATGATTCAATATTATCAAGCAAGATTCTGCCACCTTTATTCAGGCTGAGTTGTACCTTGCAGGATAAGTAGTCCCATTGAAATCAATGGCACAACTCAATTGAGTAAGAGTGGCCGAATCTGGCTCTTATGAAGCACTGTAAATGTCCATTTGTGCTTTTGTTAAACAATCTTACCAACCAAATTCATGAAGCACCATTAGAGAACTATAAATGTCACTTATTTATAGCCTTTGAAAAATTCTTATTAGAAGTTATGTTAAGTCATAGTTTGAAAAAAAAATACACATTTGTCTGGCTCTGTGTGTGTTTATAATGGGATTCTAGATATTTTGCCTGTGTGTGTTCGTGTGTTTTTAATGGGGTATATACAGTTACCATTCTACTGTAGATCTGTTTCCCCATCTCACACACATTTATTTTGCATAATATTAGCACTAACCTTTGAGTCACCCACATCCTGGTATGCATCACCACATTTTTCTTATGAAACAGAAGAGAATCTTCGCATACTCTCTGACACACACAGTGATAAATTGCATTTTTTCTCCTCTGTTTCTTTGTGAAAAGAGGCCTGTGTGGGAAAATTCTGACACCAACTCCTACTTACTCTTAGGAGGTTTTGTCTATAGAACAGAAATTGATATGCCCTTCAAAAGCCATTTTTGTCTTTATGGTACGCAATTTACAATGCCTGCTTTAAAAAAAAAAAAAAAAAAAGACTGAACATTGTCCCAGTTTTGTCTGTTTCTCACTCAGTAAAAAGAAGAACAGGAGTACTTGTGGCACCTTAGAGACTAACAAATTTATTAGAGCATAAGCTTTCGTGGACTACAGCCCACTTCTTCGGATGCATAAGCTTTCGTGGACTACACCCCACTTCTTCGGATGCATGCATCCGAAGAAGTGGGCTGTAGTCCACGAAAGCTTATGCTCTAATAAATTTGTTAGTCTCTAAGGTGCCACAAGTACTCCTGTTCTTCTTTTTGCGGATACAGACTAACACGGCTGCTACTCTGAAACTTCTCACTCAGTGTAAATGATATAGAAATCATCTTCAGACCTCTGTGGCTTTGTCTACACCTGGAAAATGACCAGATGTAGACAATGCTATGCTACTTTTCCCCTTCTGCACCAGGATTGTAAATAGTTTGCAGTGTTGACAGCTCCATGATTGTATCATGAGTCTTCCATATTTGATGCATTTCGTAGTATTTATTTGGTGTACTTAAAGACTCAGTTGCTGGAGTCAAGAGATTACAAGAGAATCTCCGCTTCCATTAGTGCAATATACCCTGTGAAACAATAATAACATTAACACACTAGGACTGAGAAGAAGGAAGGTCCAGTAGTAGGGCCTTAGTCAGGGACTTCAAAAACCTGGGTTCAATTGCCTGCTCCATCACAGACTTCCTGTGTGACCTTGGCCATGTCACTTAGTGCCAGATTTTTAAAGTGCATAAAGATGCAGATAGGATTTTCAAAAGTACCTAGATGCCTAACTTCTATTGACTCAACAGGAGTTAGGCACCTGAATGGTTTGGAAAATCTTACTGGGTGTCTATTTGTCTTTATGCATACCTTTCAAAATCTGGCCCTTAGTCTGTCAGTGGGACTTAGGTGCCTAAATACCTTTGGGAAGCTGGGCCTCAGTTTCCCAGATATAAAATGGGGGATAACAGCACTTACCTCACATAAACTCCTCCTCCTTCCTTTAGCCTAGCTATCACCTCGAGTAGGCTGATTACTTGTATCAACAGAAAAACCCTTTCCATCTAGGGTGACCAGACGTCCCGATTTTATCGGGACTGTCCCGATATTTGTTTCTTTGTCCTGCGTCCCGACCAATGTTTGGTCAGGACACTGGACAAAAAAGAAATTTTGCCCTCTGCTCTGGCGCTCGCGCCCCCCCCCCCACCCCAGCCCCGGCTCCGCCCCCTCCTCCCCCCATTGGCTCCCTCCCCAAATCCCCGCCCTGGCCCCACCTCTTCCCCAACCACGCAGCATTCCATAGCGGCACAAGCCTGGGAGGGAGAGGGTGGCGGCGGTGCCTGGATCCTGGAGCTGGTGAGTCAGCTCCGGCATCCAGGCACCGGGTGGGCAAAGGGGGACTGGCAAGGGAGGGAGACGGGGGGGCTCAGCAGTGAACCCCCCACCGCGCCAGAGGGCTTCTGCCCGGGCTGCTGCACCCGGGTCCGGGAGTGCAGCCGGGAGGCTGCTCCAGCCCTGCAGCCCGCGGGGCAGAGCGGTGGGTCCGGTCGGGGGCAGCGCGGAGCGGGCAGGGGCCAGGTGGGTGGGGCGGGGGCGTGGGCCGAATCCCTGCTGCTGCCAGGGAGCCCCGCGCCTCTCCCTCCCACTCACAGCTGTGGCTCCTTCCCGGAGGGACACGCCCCCCCGGCCTGCCCCGCGCACATGCGGCGCGCGTCCAGCTGCTCCTTCCCAGCGGGAGGGAGACTAGGCGCAGGGGACGTGCGCCGCATGTGGCCGGGGCAGCGGGAGGCGCGTCCCGCCGGGAAGGAGCCATAGCCACGAGCGGGAGGGAGAGGCGCGGGGCTCCCTGGCAGCAGTGGGGATTCAGCCCCTGCCGCCCCCCCCGGCTCCTGCCTGCTCTGCGCTGCCCCCGCCCAGACCACTGCGCTCCGCATATGCCCATGGCGGGCCGGGGGGCTCTGCTGGGAGGACAGCGCGCGGGGCCGGGGCCTGCTAATGCCCCACGCCCCTTTAAAACTCTTTTTTTTTTTTTTTGCTCTGCCCCCATCCCGATATTTTATACTACTAATCTGGTCACCCTATTTCCATCAACGTCGGAAACATCTATATTATGGTGCTAAAGCTGCCACCGTTCCCAATGTATTGTAGGTATACCCTCAGATGCTATGGAAGTGGGGGACATAAAAGTACCTGGATAGATTAGATAGATAGATAGATAGAGCAAATTTCCCTAATCTAGATAAACTCTCTGAGACTGAATTGGTTAATTTTGAAATTCCTACTCAGGAAAAACTCTCATGAAATTTGTTATCAGGCATTGTATTCCAGACAAACATATATAATGACATATGGGAAAAACTTAAGCATGAAGGAAATTCCCTTTATCTTCATGTTCCAAGTATTCTTTACCTTTTCTAGTAAACAAACAAAAACAAAACCCAGTCCTCCCCACACACATGTATACATGGCCTATATATAATAACTTGAATCATGAAAAAGCCTGTATTGTAGCCCATTGATGTTTTGATAAAAGGAAGCTACAGCCATTTTTTTTTTTTTTTTACTAAATCCTGTGTCTGGCTCCAAAATGGGATACTGTCATGATCTGAACCAGCAACAAACATCCCATAAAAAAAGCAATGAAGATAGTCAAATGAAACCACACTGTAAGGATTCGGAAGAAGAAATCAACTGGCTGTAAAAAAAACTTTTTCAAGAACCCTGAAGCTTATTGCCAGTAATTCAGTACATACCTGACCAAAAAAAAGTTGTCTAACTGGTTTTGTTGTTTCAGCTGTACTGAACTAGGAGAAGCAAACAAAGACTTAGCATTTCAATTAAGTCCAACTCTGACATTATTTTCAAGTAAATATTTATAATCATTGATGTGGCCCATCATCCCAGAGAGAGGCTGGGATACAAGAGTTTTCTGTCTAACAAGTTAATCATTGCAGTTTCTGACAAGGGGTGGGGGGAAGTGAAACATTTACTACCCTTCAGTAGGTATAAAATATTTTGATAGTAAAGAAAAAGCTGATGACTTTTTCTCTGTGATGGAGCTGGTAAATGGACAGTCTCTCTTCTATCCTTAATATTCAACCAGGTCAATTATTTATGTTATCAAAGTGTCACAATCTGAATGAAATTTGCACTAGTTTTTTTTTCTTAATTCAGAAAATGGACTGCCAAGCAGTAAGATTCTTTCGGCTCTGTTGTTATAAACAAATGCTAAAGGAAATCAGGCCAAACTTTATTTCAGTTTCTTTTACATGTGAAACTTCCATTAAGAAGAATAAAGTATTAATTTATCTGCTCTGCAGTTCTCAAGATGAAGTTAGCAGAACAGCTAACAAGTTTTTGAGAATATATCAAAAATCTTCTCCCCCAACTGGCTGTTAATAACCCCAAGTGCAGCATTAGCAAGAAATTGCAGGTTTTATTGTGACATGGCAACTTCAAAGTAATTGTGTGGTTGTGATTATCCAATTGCAATTCTCTGCAACAGCTGTTAAAACTTAAATTGCAGAACCATTACATCAGACATAATAATGTAGAGCGAGGCAAAATAATATGTCAACTTATAATAGCGAACTTCAAACTTGTATTCATCCATTCATTCTTACTCAGGTAAAACTAAAAGAAATTAACTGAAGGTGGAGAAGGGCCTATGAAAGTACTAATCACCAGACAGAATGGAGACAGCTTATCTCTTTGATCAACAGATACTGGTTTTAAATCACAGGTAAACAGTTCTAAAATGCATGAGACCACTTAAATTTTAATCACCTACATAAAGTATTTTTTTACCCATTGTAATTGAAAAGGGAAGGGAGGGGGAGAGAAGACATGTACCTTTTAACAAAGTTACTAGGTCACCCTGCAAGATTATAAAGTACTTACCACACCCACGCTAACCTTTTGCTAAATGCAGTATTGAATAACTGAAAGAATAGAGTGAATGCATGTAAATTTTTTATAGGTGTATCTGCAAAATATGAGTGGTTTTGACAACTATTTATTTAGCCCAGTTATTCAGTTGCTCATGCTAACACACACATGCAAATATTCATGTTGGTCCCTATGCCATAACTATTTAGAAAAGCTGAATGTTGGGAGAAGCAACTATACTCTCTAGGAGTGTCTGGCTTTTCTAGAAATAGAGATGAATTTGCAAAGCTTCATATTTGTCAGGGCATGTTTGCTTTGTTGCAAAAAGGGTCCCTCCCTCCTGCATCATTTTTTCAAAGTGTGATTATTGCTAGTAATATGCTAAGAACAAACACTAAGAACAATGGATGAAAGCAATGAAAACCCTGATGAAAGCTTTTCTTATAGTCATTAAACTAGCCTTTTATTTACAAACCTACTGCACCCTTGAAACCTCCCATCTTCTTATTGATTGTTTATAAAGAAATATTTTCCCTTTGCATTTGTCATTGAGGATGATATATATTGTTAATCTAAGAATAAGGAGACTCTTTATTTGCTATTTTAAAAACCTGCTTTCAGTGAACTCTTATTTAATTTCCTTTTATAGTTCTTTCCATGCTGTATGAGTAGAACCTGCTACTCTTCTATGGCCCTATCTAGACGGGGGTCTTGTCTACGCTGGAAATTTTACCTGCCAACCTAGAACATAGCTGCATCAGTCAATTTCCCTATGTAGGCAAATCCCTATGAGATGTATATATTTCAGCTGAGTTAATTTCAGTTCTGTAAATTTAACTTGCTTTAATACCCATCTTAACACCAATATAAACATAATTTAACACCTTCAGCTTTATTACATAAGAATGGCCATACTGGATCAAACCAAAGGTCCATCTAGCCCAGTATCCTGTCGTCCAACAGTGGTCAATGCCAAGTGCTCCAGAAGGAATGAACAGAACATGTAATCATCAAGTGATCCATCTCCTCTCACCCATTCCCAGCTTCTGGCAAACAGAGGCTAGGGACACCATCCCTGCCCATCCTGTCTAATAGCCACTGATAGATCTATCCTCCATGAATTTATCTAGTTCTTTTTGAATCCTGTTATAGTCTTGGCCTTCACAACATCCTCTGGCAAGGAGTTCCACAGGTTGACTGTGTGTTGTGTGAAGAAATACTTCCTTTTGTTTGTTTTAAATCTGCTGCCTATTAATTTCATTTTGGTGGCCTCTAGTTCTTGTGTTATGAGAAGGAGTAAACAATACTTCCTTATTTACTTTCTCCACACCAGTCATGATTTTATAGACCTCTATCATATCCCCCCTTAGTCATCTCTTTTCCAAACTGAAAAGTCACGGTGTTATTAATCTCAGAGAGCTGATAGGTAAGGTCCCATGGGAATCAAGACTGAGGGGAAAAACAACTGAGGAGAGTTGGCAGTTTTTCAAAAGGACACTATTAAGGGCCCAAAAGTAAGCTATTCCGCTGGTTAGGAAAGATAGAAAATGTGGCAAAAGACCACCTTGGCTTAACCACGAGATCTTGCATGCTCTAAAAAATAAAAAGGAGTCATATAAAAAATGGAAACTAGGACAGATTACAAAGGATGAATATAGGCAAACAACACAGGAATGCAGGGGCAAGATTAGAAAGGCAAAGGCACAAAATGAGCTCAAACTAGCTACAGGAATAAAGGGAAACAAGAAGACTTTATCAATACATTAGAAGCAAGAGGAAGACCAAAGACAGGGTAGGCCCACTGCTCAGTGAAGAGGGAGAAACAGTAACAGGAAACTTGGAAATGGCAGAGATGCTTAATGACTTCTTCATTTCGGTCTTCACCGAGAAGTCTGAAGGAATGCCTAACATAGTGAATGCTAATGGGAAGGGAGTAGGTTTAGCAGATAAAATAAAAAAAGAACAAGTTAAAAATCACTTAGAAAAGTTAGATGCCTGCAAGTCACCAGGACTTGATGAAATGCATCCTAGAATACTCAAGGAGCTAATAGAGGAGGTATCTGAGCCTCTAGCTATTATCTTTGGAAAATCATTGGAGATGGGAGAGATTCCAGAAGACTGGAAAAGGGCAAATATAGTGCCCATCTATAAAAAGGGAAATAAAAACAACCCAGGAAACTACAGACCAATTAGTTTAACTTCTGTGCCAGGGAAGATAATGTAGCAAGTAATTAAGGAAATCATCTGCAAACACTTGCAAGGTGGTAAGGTGATAGGGAACAGCCAGCATGGATTTGTGAAGAACAAATCATGTCAAACCAATCTGATAGCTTTCTTTGATAGGATAATGAGTCTTGTGGATAAGGGTGAAGCTGTGGATGTGGTATACCTAGACTTTAGTAAGGCATTTGATACAGTCTCGCATGATATTCTTATCGATAAACTAGGCAAATACAATTTAGATGGGGCTACTATAAGGTGGGTGCATAACTGGCTGGATAACCGTACTCAGAGAGTTGTTATTAATGGTTCCCAATCCTGCTGGAAAGACATAACAAGTGGGGTACCGCAGGGGTCTGTTTTGGGACCGGCTCTGTTCAATATCCTCATCAACGACTTAGATATTGGCATAGAAAGTACGCTTATTAAGTTTGCGGATGATACCAAACTGGGAGGGATTGCAACTGCTTTGGAGGACAGGGTCATAATTCAAAATGATCTGGACAAATTGGAGAAATGGTCTGAGTTAAACAGGATGAAGTTTAACAAAGACAAATGCAAAGTGCTCCACTTAGGAAGAAAAAATCAGTTTCACACATACAGAATGGGAAGAGACTGTCTAGGAAGGAGTATGGCAGAAAGGGATCTAGGGGTTATAGTGGACCACAAGCTAAATATGAGTCAACAGTGTGATGCTGTTGCAAAAAAAGCCAACATGATTCTGGGATGTATTAACAGGTGTGTTGTGAGCAAGACACGAGAAGTCATTCTTCCGCTCTACTCTGCTCTGGTTAGGCCTCAGCTGGAGTATTGTGTCCAGTTCTGGGCACCGCATTTCAAAAAAGATGTGGAGAAATTGGAAAGGGTCCAGAGAAGAGCAACAAGAATGATTAAAGGTCTTGAGAACATGATCTATGAAGGAAGGCTGAAAGAATTGGGTTTGTTTAGTTTGGAAAAGAGAAGACTGAGAGGGGACATGATAGCAGTTTTCAGGTATTTAAAAGGGTGTCATAAGGAGGAGGGAGAAAACTTGTTCACCTTAGCCTCTAAGGATAGAACAAGAAGCAATGGGCTTAAACTGCAGCAAGGGAGGTCTAGGTTGGACATTAGGAAAAAGTTCCTAACTGTCAGGGTGGTTAAACACTGGAATAAATTGCCTAGGGAGGTTGTGGAATCTCCATCTCTGGAGATATTTAAGAGTAGGTTAGATAAACGTCTATCAGGGATGGTCTAGACAGTATTTGGTCCTGCCATACGGGCAGGGGACTGGACTCGATAACCTCTCGACGTCCCTTCCAGTCCTAGAATCTATGAATCTCCTCATACAGAAGCCGTTCCATACCCCTAAAAATTTTTGTTGCCCTTTTCTGAACCTTTTCCAATTCCAATATAGCTTTTTTCAAATGGAGTGACCACATCTGCACACAATATTCAAGATGTGGGCAAACCATGGATTTATATAGAGGCAACATGATATTTTCTGTCCTATTATCTATCCCTTTTCTAATGATTCCCAAAAGTCTGTTCACTTTTTTGACAGCCGCTGTACATAGAGTGGATGTTTTCAGAGAACTATCCACAATGACTCCAAGATCTCTTTCTTGAGTGATAACAGCTAATTTAGACCCCATCATTTTATATGTATAGTTGGGATTATGTTTTCCAATGTGCATAACTTTGCATTTATCAACATTGAATTTCATCTGCCATTTTGTTGCCCAGTCACCCAGTTTTGAGAGATCCTTTTGTAGCTCTTTGCAGTCTGCCTGGGACTTAACTATCTTGAGTAGTGTTGTATCATTTGCAAATTTTGCCACCTCACTGTTTTCCCCTTTTTCAAGGTCATTTATTAATATGTTGAATAGGAGTGGTCCCAGTACAGACCCCCTGGGGGACACCACTATTTACCTCTCTCCATTCTGAAAATTGAACATTTATTCCTACCCTTTGTTTCCTATCTTTTAACCAGTTACCAGTCCATGAAAGGACCTTCCCTCTTATCCCGTGACAGCTTACTTCACTTAAGAGCCTTTGGTGAGGGACCTTGTCAAAGGCTTTTTGAAAATCTAAGTATATTATATCCACTGGATCCCTCTTGTCCACATGCTTGTTGATCCCCTCAAAGAATTCTAGTAGATTGGTGAGGCATGATTTCCCTTTTCAAAAACCACGTTGACTCTTCCCCAGCAAATTGTGTTCATCTATGTGTCTGACAATTTTGTTCTTTACTATAGTTTCAACCAGTTTGCCTGGTACCTTGACGGCCGGTAATTGCGGGATCACCTCTGGAGCATTTTTTGAAAGTTGGCATCATATTAACTATCCTCCTGTCATTCCGTACTGAAGCTGATTTAAATGACAGGTTACAGATGACAGTTAGTAGTCCTGCAATTTCACATTTGAGATCCTTCAGAACTCTTGGGTGAATACCATCCGGTCCTGGTGACTTATTACTGTTTAGTTTATCAATTTGTTTCACAACCTCCTGTAATGACACCTCAATCTGGGGCAGTTCCTCAGATTTGTCACCTAAAAAGAATGGCTCAGGTTTGGGAATCTCACTGACATCCTTAGCCGTAAAGACTAATGCAAAGACTTCATTCAGTTTTTCCACAATGGCCTTATTATCCTTGAGTGCTCCTTTAGCATCTTGATCATCCAGTGGCCCCACTGGTTGTTTAGCAGGCTTACTGCTTCTGATGTACTTAAAAAAAATTTTTTTTTAATTGCTATTACTTTTTGAGTCTTCGGCTATCTGTTCAATTTCTTTTTTGGCCTTCCTAATTATATTTTTACGCTTTACTTGCCAGACTTTATGCTCCTTTCTATTTTCCTCGCTAGGATTTAACTTCCACTTTTTAAAGGATGCCTTTTTGACTCTCACTACTTCTTTTACTTTGTTGTTTAGCCACGGTGGCACTTTATTGGTTCTTTTACTATGTTTTTTAATTTTGTGTATACATTTAAGTTGAGCTGCTATTATGAGGTCTTTAAAAAGTTTCCATGCAGCTTGCAGGGATTTCACTTTTGGCGCTGTGCCTTTTAAGTTCTGTTGAGGCTCGTTCACCTGCACATCTACCAATGTGATATATGCCATCATGTGCCAGCAATGCCCCTCTGCCATGTACATTGGCCAAACCGGACAGTCAGAGAACACTTCAACCTCCCTGGCCACTTAATTACAGACCTCAAAGTTGCAATACTACAACAAAAAAACAGACTCCAATGAGAAACTGCAGAATTGGAATTAATTTGCAAAATGGACACCATTAAATTAGGCTTGAATAAAGACTGGGAGTGGATGGGTCATTACAGAAAGTAAAACCTATTTCCCCATGCTATTTCCCCCCCTCCCCCATTACTCACACCTTCTTATCAACTGTTGGAAATGGGCCATCCTGATTATCACTACAAAAGGTTTTTTTTCTCCTTCTGATAATAGCTCACCTTAACTGATTACTCTCCTTATAGTTACTATGGCAACACCCATTTTTTCATGTCCTCTGTGTATATATATCTTCTTATTGTATTTTCCACTGCATGCATCTGATGAAGTGGGTTTAAGCCCATGAAAGCTTATGCTCAAATAAATTTGTTTGTCTCTAAGGTGCCACAAGTACTCCTCGTTCTTTTTCCAAATTTTTGTGTAGTTCTCCTTTCTGAAATTAAATGCTATCATGTTGGGCTGCTGTGGTGTTTACCCCGCCACAGCGATGTTAAATTTAATTATATTATAGTCACTATTACCAAGAGGTCCAGCTATATTCACCTCTTAGACTAGATCCTGTGCTCCATTTAGGACTAAATCAAGAATTGCCTCTCCCCTTTGGGGTTCCAGGACTAGCTGCTCCAAGAAGCAGTCATTTAAGGTGGCAAGAAACTTTCTTTCTGCATCCGGTGCTGAGGTGATAGGTACCCAATCAATATGGGGATAGTTGAAATCCCCCATTATTATTGAGTTTTTAATTTTAATAGCCTCTCTAATCTCCCTGAGCATTTCACAGTCACTATCACCATCCTAGTCAGGTGGTCGGTAATATATCCCTACTGCTATATTCTTATTATTAGAGCATGGAATTACTATCCATAGAGACTCTATGGTACAGTTGTTTCATTTAAGATTTTTACTTCATTTGATTCTACGCTTTCTTTCACATATAATGCCACTCTCCCACCAGCACAACCTGTTTTGCCATTCCGATATATTTTGTAGCCTGGTATTACTGTGTCTCATTGATTATCCTCATTCCACCAAGTTTCTGTGATGCCTATTATATCAATATCCTCATTTAATATGAGGCACTCTAGTTCACCCATCTTATTATTTAGACTTCTAGCATTGGTATATAAGTACTTTAAAAACTTGTCACTGTTTAGCTGTCTGTTAAATAATGTAATTGAATGGGACTTTTTTTCATTTGACTGTTTCTTATCAGATGCTACCTGTATTTTATCATCTTCCATCCTCTCCTCCTTGTTAGGACATAGAGACTCTCCACTGATAAATCCTCCCATAAGGGATGTCGCTATTTGAACCATGTGCTCCTCCGCACCTGTCAGCTTTCCCCCAGCCCTTATTTTAAAAACTGTGCTATGACCTTTTTAATTTTAAGTGCCAGCAATCTGGTTCCATTTTGGGTTTAGATTTATTGAGGTCTTGTCTACAAGTACTTATACCAGTATAACATATTCCCATATGGAAAGGGGTATTAACCTTACAATTATAAACACCTTGTATCAGTACAACTATGTCCACACTAGGGTTTGTACTGGGATAACGATTTTAGTAACACCCCATCCTCCAACAAAATAGTTATGCTGGTACAAAAATTGTGTATAGGATTATACACATGTATACAGAATTATTATGTAAAGGGATTATACAGTATTCATTTCAGTTAGCTCAATTGACTAACTCAATTGAAATATACACCTTTTTACTAGTCCAGATGAGGCCTGTATGTGATTACAGTAGTTGATGCCATACAACATAGCAGTACTCACATACAGTTAACTTTTGTAACAATCCTATGAACCTAGAGTACCAAAACTGGGAAGGTGTGTTATATGATTGTCAGAGTGGCTGACGGGAATCAGAACTCCTGTGTTCTACTCTCAACCCCAGCAAGGAGATGCTTACGTGCCTCAGTTTACTTATAAAATGGATATGTTGATAACTGTGATGAGGTGAAGCCCTTGTGTAGCCAGGAGGGAGGAAATGAGATTGGGTGATTGCTAACCCAGCCAGAGAGATGGGAAGGACTTCCCTTTCTTCTCCTCCCGCCCCTCCACCCTGCTCCCATGGGTTCTAGGTGGGAAGCCCTTTTCAAAATTTCCTGACTTTTAGCTGGAAGTCAAAGTTGCAGGAGGAAGGGTCACCTGGAGGAACATGGGCCTGTAGGAATTTAGTTATAGATGGTATTCCTTGTTGGTTGTTTAGGGTTTTGGGGTTTTTTTTTTCCAATACTTAAAATAAACTGGGTAGGTTTATTTAAGCCCCTCTGAACTGGGTCTCTTTGCTTTCTTGGATTGTCTTGCTGCGATTCTCTTCCACAATAATTAATAACAACATAACTCACTGTAATTATCCACATTTAGTGAAAACTGCACTAGCGTGTTGGTCCTGAACTGCTTTACCAACACTCTCGGATAAATGAAAGATAATAAGATTCTTACTGACAATGTTACTAGACATTTGTACTATCAATGTAAAATAAAGCTTCTTGTGAAGATCTCCAGAAATTAAACAAAAAATCCAGTTTAAATAGCAGATTGTTTGTTAATGCAAGGCTCTCTTTCTGCAAAGATTTACCACAATCTTAACTTATATGCAGCAAATTAGATAATTATTGTTTGTGTCGTTGGTTTGGGTTCTTTTCAGTGGGAGTATTCATAGAGCATAAAAGTTAAGCATGTGCATAAATCTTTACTTGGGATCAGGGCTCCAAATGTGTTGCAATAAGCTATAATAAAAAAATAAAGTGACTGTTCCTTTGAATAATGAAATTCTACTGTTCACGCATCTAGATTTAGGTCTGATCTACACCTAAAACTTAGGTCAACCTAGATACATCTCTCAGGGCTGTGAAAAATTTCACATCCTGTGTGACGTAGTTAGGTCTACCTAACCCCTACCATAGACATAGGTAGGTGGATGAATGAATTTTTCTGTTGATCTAGTTACCATCTCTTGAGGGGGTGGAAAAACCTTCCTGTCACTGTAGTAAGCATTTGTGCTACAGCAGTGTAGCTGCACCTGTGCCACTGTAGAGCTTAGATATACCAGTCTGTCAATAATGTAAAATAGAATCTAAATAAACTTCTAAGAGTTTATTTTGTAAGTGCCCTTTAGTTCCTAAACAATAGTGGCTGGTAATTTATATATGCATGAAAGGAAAACATAACTGGCTGAGCAAAGCAAGGGCCTACACTCCACTTGATGACACTTCTGCCTATGTGTGACACAATAACTTTTGAACACCATTTCATATCAAAAAGTTTGTAGTTTTTGTAAACAGGGAGTACCCGAGCCTTTTACATTTGAAAGAGGGGGGAATGGGAAACACACAGAGCCATAACAAGTTGGGAGGGATGGGGAGTTGCAGGGAGTGTTTGAAATAAAGGTGGGGTGGCACATAAGTAGCTCACCGATGGGTAATGAGAGATGCAAGGAGTCCATGGTATATGTGATAAGCTCCAGACTATATTTTAAAAACACTCTAAGCAAGGCTTTATCCCGCTCATGGGAGATGTAGTCCTGCCTGGAAGCCTGGCCCATACGGGAGAAGTGGACATGAAGGAACTGAATTACAGCTCTCATGAGGCAATGTGGATTCTGGGGGAAATATTTTGATTTGTAAATTGAAAAAACAGTCTAAATTTTCCACAGAAAGTAGCCATCGTGTGCAAAAAATTGTTTTGTCAAATACCCACTTTTCGCTCAGAAAACAGTTTTGATGGAAATCTTTTGACCATATCCCTAGTCTTAACTAAAGCCCCCGTCCTACAATGTGATTGGCTGGGCTTAAAAAAAATATTTGTCTCAATGAGTTTCACCTTCCTCCATTTATTGCACTTTCTCTCGATGCTTTTCCCCATCACACCCAACTCCTCTTTGCCATAGATTCAGCAGAGGGCTACTGGATATTTGCCCCTGTTTACTTTGATAAGCACTAAGCAGACTTGTGAAATATAATATTCTCTGCATTGCTTTAGTCTAAATTTGTCTTCACCATTACATTTGGTTTTGGTTTCCTTTTCTCTGTCTCTTCAGCCATGCGCAGATAAAAGCTCAATTTCTTCAAACAGCTTACTCAATATGAAAAAAAAATACTTAAGATTTGTCTCCTCATTCAATAACTCAGGCTTTCTCCAGGGGTTAGACAATATAGAGCACAGTCACAAGGTATCTACAGTGATGGGTTTTCTTTTCATTGTCTTAAAGCTTCCCAAACAATATACTTATATGCAATATCCCTCTTCCTTTGTAACAGCAGTAAATTCATTTTTCATTTACCTTTACCATTTTTCTTTATTGTCTGCCAGCCTTTTAAAGTCAGTAATTACTCACCATAATGTGGTGGAAAACAGCTGAAACCATAAGCTCAATGCTCTGCTAGCTAAGGGGTTTAATATTTGGTAGGTTAATCTCTCATTATATTTGCTAAATTGCTCAAAGTTAAATAACTTCATTCATTTCTTTTATCCTTTTATCTGGCTTTAGCAGGCTATACCCTTCTTTAGGGGCACAAAATAGAACAAATGATCAGCCAAGCTGTACTGTAGTTAAGAAGCTGACCTGCCAGTTAAGGAAGATACTCTGAGGAAAGGTTCTTGCATCTGTAACAATCTGAAATAAATTAGCTGTGAAAAATAATAGAAAGCTTTTGAAATTGGATCAAATAGGACAGAGAGCCTAATCCTGCTCCCAATGAAGTCAACTTCAAAACTTCCCCTTATTTCAATGGGAGCAGAATGTGACCTAAAGTTTGTTTTTTGAGGGGATTTTTTTTAAACTTCCCACCCCCTGCCAGAATGTTTGCAAAAGTTTTGAAATTATCTTAAGTGAACATGAGGGTATTTTATTACTTTCTCAAATGATGATGGGGTAAGAGGAGGAGGAACCATTCTTTCACTCGGAGATAAGGTCCTTTAGGTTCTATTTTGAGTACTGTGATTAAATATATCTATACACATACTGGAAATATAGTTGGAGTGAAATGGAGAGAAAAGAAGAGATTTCTGAGGGTTAACAAAAACAAACAACCCAACCCTCTACCTAAAAACATAGTAGGGCAAAATTCTTCCATCAGAACTGCATAGAATAGCTGACTTCCAGTTTTCAGCTCCTGCTGGCCGAACAATAAATCCATCTGATACAGAGTAGCAGAGCAGACTATAGAAAGAAAACAAATCTTCTATGTGCTAGAGAACTAAAGATCTGAGAATTTACCCTAAATATACAAATGCATCTTGGGATAAAAATAGACACAGAACTGTCATCACACTTTGACCCATATTTTTTCCATAAAGGGTTGTGGTCTACACCTGTGACTTATCTGTAGTGCACCATCTTACAGTCAGACTCTTACTTCCAGCTTCACTAGGGGAAGTTTCTCTTTCTTTGTATTGCCTACTTGTGTAGATGGGGAACCAGCTTCCAGTGCTGTCTTAACCACTGTATTAATGCTAACTTTATGTCTGATCATGCAGCCCTTATTTGTGTGAGCAGTCCTCATGTGACTAGTCCAATTGACTTCAGTGGAACAGCTCCCATAAGTTTTGCTGAATGAAGCTCTTTTGGGTCTTTATCCCCTGCCTCTGACTGTTTTTATTTGTATTGCATTATACTGGCTCTTGAGTATCTGACCAATAATCATAAATACAAAAAGTTTCTTTGTTCCTTTTTCTTACATGTGAGTTATATAAATGCAGAAGTAAAACGTCCAACTTGGTACATAGGGATGCACTTCTGCAAATATTGCATATTTCACTATTTTTTCGTACTTCATTTACAATGAAATTGGTGGTTTTCAGATTCAGTGTAAATGCTGAGGGGAAGCTGCAGGATCTGATGTGAAGGGAGTTGAGAAACAATAGGGAAATTTTTGAACTTGCATGTGGGTGGTGGTCGGTGGAATGGTGATTGTGTATTGTTACTGCTGAGTCTCAGCAAATGGCTTGGATGCGGTAACGATGCTGCCTTTGGTGGGACACTTCAGAGAGTATCAATTCAGGGCAGGTTTCAAAGTAGCAGCCATGTTAGTCTGTATCCGCAATCTGCCCTGAATTGGAGTACTTGTGGCACCTTAGAGACTAACAAATTTATTTATTTCAGCATAAGCTTTCGTGGGCTACAGCCCACTTCTTCGGCTGTAGCCCACGAAAGCTTATGCTGAAATAAATTTGTTAGTCTCTAAGGTGCCACAAGTACTCCAATTCAGGGCAGATTGCTTAGAGCAGGGCAGTCATAGCCCAAGGCTGCGGTTTCTCCACCTTTAAGGCACACCAAACCAGCCAGAGAAAGACTCCAGTTTCCCAGTATCACCACCAGTGCCACTTGTTATGGGGACAAATGGTTGTGAAAACCAATACCCCCGTAAAAGAAAAAAGGTTCTTCTGATCCCAAAGGACCAAGCCCCAGGTCAGTATACAAGTCAGATCTTACCCACAAATCATGCTGTTGCCAATCCTTTAGAATCTAAAATCTAAAGGTTTATTCATAAAAGGAAAAGGATATAGATGACAGTTAAAATTGGTTAAATGGAATCAGTTACATACAGTAATGGCCAAGTTCTTGATTCAGGCTTGTAGCAGTGATAGAATAAACTGCAGGTTTAAATCAAGTCTCTGTAGTACATCCACAGCTGGGATGGGTCATTCAGTCCTTTATTCAGAGCTTCAGTTTGTAGCAAGGTTCCTCCAGAAGCAAGAAGCAGGATTGAAGACAAAATGGAGATGAGGCAGCTACCTTTTATAGTCTCTTCCAGGTGGAAGGACACCTCTTTGTTCTTACTGTGGAAAAGTACAGCAGCAAGATGGAGCTTGGAGTCACATGGGCAAGTCACATGTCCATCTATGACTCAGTTTGCAGACCAACACCATTATTTACATGTTAGGGTACGTCTTCACTACCCGCCGGATCGGCGGGTAGTAATCAATCCCCGAACGCGCTCCCTGTCGACTCCAGGACTCCACCGGGGCGAGAGGTGGAAGCGGAGTCGACGGGGGAACCGTGGCCGTCGATCCCGCGCCGTGAGGATGCGAGGTAAGTTGATCTAAGATATGTCGACTTCAGCTACGCTATTCTCGTAACTGAAGTTGCGTATCTTAGATCGATTTCCCTCCTCCCCAGTATAGACCAGCCCTTAGATGTGGATGGGCGTCTCCCAAAGTCCATTGCCAGTTAAGTGTTTCTTGATTGGGAACTTACTGAGAATAGTCCCTTCTCAAGAAGCTGACCAAATATGCTTCACTGAGGCTACTTAGAATCAAAACACATTGATATACAAGTACCTAACCAATATTCATAACTTCAACTACAAACATGATTCACACACAGAGATAGCATCATCATAACCAGCAAATCATAACCTTTCCATAGACACCTTACACGACAACCTTTGTACGTTTGCGGCAAATATATAACAGTGGTTGCAATAATGATCTATAAGGTCACAGGTTATGTCAGTAACGTCACAGATGCATGTGGTACAGTCTGGCTGCAAGTGCCCAACAGAGACCTCCTCAAATTAACAACGTACCAGCTCCAGGTCTCTACTGATGCTTCCCCTATACACAGACAGAGTCACACACTCACTTTGGAGACTTTGAACCAGAGAACTAATTGACTAACTTAAAAAAAAGAAAAGAAAAAAGCTTGGCATCTATGCACACAATCCTATCCATACAAAAATCAGTGGAAGTTTCGCCATTGCCTTCAGTGGGCGGAAAACTGGGTCCATGTAGTCCAGGCATGTGCAATCCTCAGAGCCCTCATAGGAGAGGTATAAGGGCTAAGTCCTCTGGGCACTCCATATGCTCCAGCCCATACTGCTTCACCTTCCTGATCAATGATGTAGTTAGGTGCTATTAATGTGGTTAGGTGTAGGCACCTATCTGCAGCTTTAGATGCTTAAAAAATACTTAAAAACTGGCCCTAACTGCTGAATAAGGGCTTCATCTTGTGAGGTGCTGAATATCCTCTACTACAGAGGCAAGCGGACTCAGCATCTGCCAGGAACCAGCCCCCATCTATCGAGCAGATGAGATGTTACCTTTTAGATAACAATAACAAAGATGATATGAACAGCTTTCCCCTGAAACTATTCATAGCAGAATCTTTGAATCATCTCAGATAGAATAATACCATTGTCTTATAAGAGAAAGAATCTTGCAGTCAAGTCTAAGCCTGTGTCTAAATCAGGATTTTCTGGCAATAAATCTCCCACGCTTTCTAATACCAATGCAGCTTCTCCAGTGGAAACAATGCTGGGTCCTCTAGTGTGGGCCAGATCCCCACGCTGCTGGCATTTCTTAACACCATGTCACGGAGACCTGCTCTGATGCCTAATATCTGTGTTAGGTACTTATCTGGCCTGCATTATCATGCTATCTGAGTGCCTCACAATCTTTAATATATTTATCCTCAGTACACCCCTGTGAAGTAAGGCACGTCTCCTACAGATGGGGAACTTAAGTAGAGAGACTAAATAATTTGTGTAAGATTACACAGGAGGTCTGTGGCAGAGTAGGGACTCAAATCCATGTCTCTGAAGTCACAGGCTAGCTCGCTAACCACTGGACCACCTTTCCTCTCCTTGTTACATATGCCCTTATGTGAAGGTGTTAGACTTTTAAGGTGTGTTGTGATCTTCCAAAAATGCTCAGTGTTGTCCTAGAGCTGTATCTACATGGGGAAATAGCCCACAAGAGCTATACCACACTAGCTCCCTGTGTGGACTCTCTTATTCTGCACTAAACACGCCTTTGTGGACTAAGCTAAACCTCAAAATAGCACTCCTGATGCAGAATAAATGTTCACATGGGAAGCCATTGTGGAATAACTATTCCTCTTTAACTCCATACCCTGGAGTATTTCATAGTAGCTTCCCTGTGTAGACAAGCCTTGCTCTTCTTCTGCTGAAGTCAATTATTGCTTTCTATCATGACGTGTTGTCCCTGTAAAACCTACTCCCAAAGGCATTGGGCAGAGAAACAAACGTGGGTAGGCATTCTCCATAGCACTGCAACCAGACGTTCTCACTTCTTTTGCTAATACTTAGCTTCACTTTTCTACTTGTACCTCATCCGTCTTTTGTACTTATAAAAAGCAGAAGAAAGGAATCCATGAGTCCTTCTAACAGTCTGTGTGCAATCCACAGCTTTTACTGTTGGAAGTTACTTAACTTGGAAGTAAAGAATTATGAAGCGAAGGTTATAGAAAGAGAGATTTACACGGAAGGGAGGAATCCCACAGTACTAGATTTCTTGTATGAATAATTGTTTTGTCTCTCATTTTGGGTCTGAGTCATACATAGGGTGACCAGACAGCAAGTGTGAAAAATCGGGACGGGGGTTGGGGGTAATAGGAGCCTATATAAGAAAAAGACCCAAAAATCGGGACTGTCCCTATAAAATCGGGACATCTGGTCATACATTTTGTCTTTATTGGGGCCTTGGTAGGTTGAGTGTTACACTACTACCAGATTTGTGGGAAGGGTAAGGGAAAGTAAATAAGGTAATTTGAGTAGTTAAGGTGTATGCTGAAGGAGGGTGCTGCCTGTAGCAATTTGTCTGATGGCAATTCTTTGGCATTCAGTCCTGCTTTCTTATCACGCCCAGGACTGTACAATGGGGAAACCAGAATTGTTAAAACTTAGGAAAGTCGATGTTCTAGACGTAAATGCATTAGTAGATATTTCATTGCAAAGAATCTGTACATCCTGAAGCTGTGTGGGCTAGTGCTTAAAACAGTATGTGCAGCTCTGTTCCTAGCTTTGTGTTAATAACTCTCTGGGCCTCAGTTTATCCATCTGTGAAATGGATACAATGATTGTCTATCAATGGCATTGTGAGACTCAGTTAATTGTTTATTCTGCATTTAAATGACCAGCAGATGAAATGATCCTTATAGCGCAATGTATTAAGCACTGACCCTGCAAAAATTTATGCACTTAGATAAAATCCCTGGCAAGATTGGAGTCTTTCCTGTTACTTTGAATTATGTTGTTGCTGATGTTTCAAGAACATGAGTAAAGGAATTTTCTCCTATAGAACAAAAGATCAAATGAGAGAGAGATGGTCAGATGTACAGGGTCGAATCTTATATTAATAAGAAAATTACAGGTAATATTGAAAAAAATACAGAAAAGTGTAAACAAACTTGTTTAATCTATGCTCACACCTGTTTAGGGTTCATGGTCCATAAATATTCAAACAGAATATTAAGAAAACATTGGATGATTCTGAGTTTTTGTGGATATACTTGCATTTAAAATTTCAGATTTCACTTTCTGCAAACGTTATCCCATCAGGGGAAAGAAGCAGACCACGTGACCTGTGCAACATTCAATACAAGCCAATATTGTTGAATATCTAATTTCAGACAATGGAAGTTATCAATAAAATGCCCACAATGCATTGACCAAGGTTTCTTTGTAAAAATTACTCCCTGAATAATTTTGAGTATCAAATAAATCAGAGTAACTCGCTCAG
This sequence comes from Chrysemys picta bellii, assembly GCF_011386835.1. NCBI lineage: Eukaryota > Metazoa > Chordata > Testudines > Emydidae > Chrysemys > Chrysemys picta. Next base: position 41,587,732 of record NC_088803.1, on the reverse strand, counting down.
TTTTTAGTGATCAGAAACAGGAGGAATTTACTTAATAAATAATTTCTCAAGAATTGCTTTTCCAGTTCCGATAACCACACTCTTTATAAGATACAGAATCATAGAATCATAGAATCATAGAATATCAGAGTTGGAAGGGACCTCAAGAGGTCATCTAGTCCAACCCCCTGCTCAAAGCACATTAACATCCTTCTGTGTAATAAAACCAATGTTGACTAAAAAAAAAAATAATCAAGGAACCATATTTTTAATGCAAAGAAGAAATATCTTGGAGCTTGTTTGAAGCTGACTACACCTCTACCCCGATATAACGCTGTCCTCGGGAGCCAAAAAATCTTACTGTGTTATAGGTGAAACCGCGTTATATCGAACTTGCTTTGATCCACCGGAGTGTGCAGCCCTGCCCATCCTCCCCCCCCCCCCAGAGCACTGCTTTACCATGTTATATCAGGTCGCGTTATATGTGGGTATTTATTAATGATATAAATATTTACAATATCACTTGAATGAACAGCAGCAGCCTGAGAGACAACATAAAAAGAAATGGGGGAAAGCATTTCCCTCCCCAATCTTGCAATCAAATCTTTATTCTGCCTTCTGATATGTCTAAAGCAAATATCTTTGAAAACATACACTTTGGACATGTTCAATAGTTTCTCTACCTGAAAAGTGATTGATTGATTAATGACAGTACACTGACTATAAAAATCACCACTTTTTTTAGGGCAAATCACTCAGCCATTGAAGTCAGTGAGGCTCTGTGAGGTGGCAGGGTTCCTGAGCCTGGGCTCCAGCTTGAGCCCGAATGTCTACACAGTAATTTTTACACACTCAACCAGGCCAGCCGCACCCACACCATGGGTCTTTTATTCCAGCATAGACTTACCTCAGCAGGCTGTTCCCTTGTTCTGCTTGCAGGATCAGGGCCATGTTTTGCATTTATAATGAGGGCCCCAGGTTCCAAAGTGCAACCAATGAGGATGACTCGACATCTCTGGCCATTTCAAATTTGCTCAAGCAAAGACCACATTTTAAAGCAACAATTGTATTTGTCAGAACGGCATCCAGCCAAAATTCTAAACAGGTAACCTGGTCAGTTATAATGGCTAACTTTGTGAGGATATCTGAATTTCTGGAATTCAAAGCCACCCAATTTGTTCAACGAACTAGAAAGCGTTTCTATTTATTGTCAGAAAGAATTAGAAAAATTCCCAGCTTTGTTTTTTTAAGCCTGTGATCAAATAAAATTGAAATGTATTTGGAATCTCCATTACTCAAGATTTGAGATGCTTCTATACACTTAGTTTGTCCATGGACCACAACATTAGAAAATCCATTCATGAAATAACAAATACTGCAATTTCCTAGTGTCTCAGTCCTAGAAATGGCCTCCTATAAAGCTTCCTTAGTAAAGACGCAGTATAACATGTATGCAGAAAACGAATGTCAGTGTAACGTAAAAGGCTTAAAGGTGATCTGCAAAGGCTTTTTTTAAAATGATGTGATGCTGGTAGACTAGGTGGCAGCTCATGCCAAGGCCACTGGGCCTCACTGAACACTGTGAATTGCCTAGCTGGAAACCAGTCTGGCTTGCCTGTTTGTTAGTATTATTAAAATAGCTATTCGAGTTATAAGAATGTGCTTAGTGCTTAGACTTTATGAAATGGTTGTAGGACGCGTCATATATTATTCTTACTTATAATACCTGTACCCCATGTAATTGCTTTATAACTATACAAATATTTGCTGACTATAACCTCCCCCCAACAGTGAGGGGTGCTCAGGTGCTCGCAGGCAGACATATACCACAGTTTGCAAAATGCTGGTTGTCCTAAACGGATTTCTTTATCAGCTGTATTTAATTTGCTTTTTCTTACAGTGCTCTGTGGGAAGGCCATTGTGTGGCTGGACCATGAGGGAAGGTACAGAGCTCTTTCTCTCTGCTAATTTGAATTTGGTTCCTCCCCTAAAAGCTAAGCAAAATATTACATTTGCATTGTTCAATTGTTTGCTGGCTCCTCCCCCAATTAAATTTACCTTTTTCTAATGTAATGATACAGATTTTGACTGTACGTGATTGGAGAATTAGCTTATTTTCCTTGGTGACTAATGCTCATCTGAGCAGTTGTTACACAATTTCCCTCTCCCAGCTATCTCATAGTAGAGTCCCTCTTCTCCTTCCCCATCTGGTAATACTGAAAGTGAAAAATCATCTATGGTGTAAATGTAAACAACCTACTACTGCCTTGTCCCCATCTGGAAGAAAAAGACAACTTACTCCATCTAAAGCTTTAACAAAGTGTATTTTAAACTTTCCAAATCTCTCACCTCATTGCAGAACAAATATTGTATAAAGGCTGAGGAAATAGATTATATTCACTACATTGGCTGTTCTATGGCATTGTAGAGAAGGCTCAGGGAGGCAGGCCATGTAGCCTAGTAGATAAGGTACTACGCAGGAAATTAGGAGCTGTGGGTTCAAGTCCTGGCTTTGCTACGGATTTGCTGAGTGACCTTGGGCAAGTCACTTTCCCATCCTGTGTCTCAGTTTATCTATCAGTGAAATAGGGATATCAATACTGATCTCCCTCATAAGTCATTTTGAGATCTATGGCTGAAAAGTGCTATGTAAGAGCTAGGTGGTTACTGGATGACTATAAATGAAATGGAGAAAAGCAGAAGAGTTTAGGGTTGATATTGCCTATTCACAGACTAGCGCTCAAACAGTAGATTATGTATCAATTACATTGGCTTTGGGGAATACTATCTCCAGATGATTTTTTTTTCCCATGTTCCTCATACCTAATATTCAGGAACAAATATATGGGGAGCCAGCACAGCTTCAACGTTGATATACATGTATTTTCTCCACTGATTCACAAGTAGTGGGAGTTCTGAGAAAACTGCACTCACAAGAACATTTGCCATCCACTCAGTATTCCATGATCAAGTCTCTTTCTGATCAAGCTTATTTAAAAAAAAAAAAAAAAAAACCACCACTAAAAACCCAATCTGAACTCCATTGCCGTCTGGCTCTTCTCAAACTAAAATGAAGATCTTCCAGTCTCAAGCCTTTCAGCATCATGGTTGAGCATGACCCGAAATTCATTCTAGCTACTATAAAGCTGTGAGACTGCCAAGTGCATAGCTTTTGGAAGAGTGACTTGGATAAGCAGATACAGATAAAATGGGACTAGAGAGACACTGTGAAGATTTGGAGTTGGTTTCTACTTGTGCCTGGGCATCCAGAAGATAAGATGGCAGCTGCAAAGCTTGTGAATGGGGTACTTCCATTCACAGGTGAATGATTTGTTTCAGCTGAGAAAACATTCAAATTATTTCAAAATACTAAAACCATTGTGAAGATTAAGGCCAATAGCTCCCCTCATCCCACAATAATACACAGAAAGATCGATGCACCTATTAAAAAACAAGATAAAGAGCTAGACGATCCCAAATTGCACTGCAGCAATCTAAATAGATTTATCGTATCTGGTGATTCCCATTCAGATTTTGAGATGCTCCTAAAAACCAGCTGGGTGTCTCATGAGGCTACCTAGTAAGCAAACTACTAAAATGACATTAATAAGTCATTTTGAATGTGAAACGCTACCCAAAAAAAAAAAAAAAAAAAAAAACAGGAAATTTGCTACCACACCAATTGGCTTACAAAGACTGTAAAATGGCAGGAATAGGTGGACTTATTGCTGCTGAGCAGAAAGTGTTTGTTTTCAGAAGAAAACTCACCAAAGACTAAACCAGTGGTTCTCAGCCAGAGATACATGACCTAGGGGTACCAAAAGGTCTTCTGGATATTTGCCTAGTTTTACAACAGGCTATGTAAAAAAGCACTAGTGAAGTCAGTACAAACTAAAATTTCATACAGCCAATGACTTGTTTATACTGCTCTATATACGATACACTGAAATGTAAGAACAATATTTATATTCCAACTGATTTATTTTATAATTATATGGTAAAAATGAGAAAGTCAGCCATTTTTCAGACATAGCATGCTGTGATACTTGTATTTTTATGACTGATTTTGTAAGCAAGTAGTTTTTAAGTGAGGTGAAACTTGGGGGTACGCAAGACAAATCAGACTCCTGAAAGTGGTACCATAGTCTGAAAAGGTTGAAAGCCACTGGATTAGACCATGAAGGTACCATTTTACTGTGGTTTCATAAACCAGCATCTGTGGCTACTATGTTCATGCAGCTTGTGGAAATGAAGTGTTAGACAATGTGAGTAGGGAAAATGGAAAACACATCTCTGCATAAACCTATTTTCTAACAATATCAAATGCTAAAGGCTGGGTGGGTATTACATAAAGGGGCCTGATTCTTAGCTATATAAATCGGCAATCTCAGTTGACCTTAGTCGAACTATGCCAGTTTATGCCATCCAGGAGTGAAAGTGAGCCAGTAGGGGCCGGTATGTTGTACCGGGAAGAAACTGGTACCGGCCCATATGCAGTCCACGTTAAAGGGCTGCCGACGGGGAGGCATAAGGGGCAGCGACATTAAGGAGGGTCCTTTGCTGTGGCAGCATTTTAACGTTGCTGCCTCTTCTCCCGCCTTCCCCCTTCTCCCCCCCCCCGTCATCAGCCCTGCCTATAGAGACCCAATGACGTTAAAGCGCTGCCCCTTCTGCCCGAGGCCCAGCCCCCGTACTGGTAAGAATTTATTACTACTTTCACCCCTGATGCCATCTGAGGATCAGGCCCAGGCAATGTAATCCAGAATAGGAAATCCTAGCACATGTTGCTTAATTGGTCTCATGCCACTATTACTGTATTCATAAATGAGCTAATAATGCCTGACTGCAACTGACATAGGCATGAGTCAAAGAAAAATGAGAGGGCTCGTTTGTGACCAAACCTAGGTAAAACTTATCATCTAAGGCCCAGATTTCTAGAACTGCATGCACATAATTGTCATGATTTCAGGCAAAACTGCAAACTGCACATACAGATGCCACATATCTGGTCATTTATGTGGAACTGCAATAATTGCACATACATATTAGATGTGCAGCTGTGCTCACACTTTCAGAAGCATATAGCACCTCAGACCTTAGCTCCTTGATTAAGTGGTTTGCTTTTTGGAAACACCTGTTCCCAAAGCCAACTCAGACATGAACAGACAAGTAGGGCATTTGAAGGCTCCCATACACAATGTGACATTGTTACCTGACATCTCTGTGTGCCCTTTTGCTATATGCACCATAAAAAGACAGTTGTATGTCATCCATGTGAAGTATTTTCCTGAGACAGGTATATGTGTGATGCATGGTCCAGGAAAATCTAGGGAAGTAGCTAAAGCCAGGAGGAAAAAAAATCTGAATTCCAGGAAGAGACAAGCTCAACGTCAGCAGGAGCTGAGGTCTGGCATTTTTTGAAAGCTGAATTCCCAGTTAATAGGGCCCAACAACAACTATAATTATGTATGGTTCGAGAAACACCATTACAGGTAGTTGCGGTTGACTTATTATTTAGTTGGTTTCAATGGGAGCAGGACTGTCGCCCAATTTGATACATTAATTCATAACTATTAAGGGCCAGACTTTCGGTTACACTCCAGCCTTCTTGCAGATTGGATATGAGCCATCACTTGCCAGCCCTGAGAGAGGGGAAGTCTTCACTAGCCTAATGCCAGAAGAGCTGGCTCCTGTACCAGCTGCTTCACCACCTTTCCCCACCCATCCCAGCACAGAGATGTGTCAAGAGAAGTAGTAGGTTCATGTCATGGGAGGTGAGGGGTGTGCTACACCAGTCCCCCACTGTCATAAAGTCCCTTAGGGACTCTATGATCAGTGGTATCATATAGAGCAGCCCCTAGCCTGCTCCAACTTGCTCTGGGCTGGTGCACAATCAATGAGCCATTATTGGCTCCCTGACATGCCCCTGCATTGAGCAGAGGTCAGAAGCAGGGGAGAATCAAGCCTTTTTAATTTCATATTTAAAAGCACTAATTATGGTTTCACTTCATGTCCAGGGATCTACAGTTGAATCACACATCATTCGGCTCTTTCATTTCCTGTAATAAAATGGTAAGTGCTCAAATAAAGAAGAAAGTTCAAAGACCCTTTCCTTTAAAGTAGGGGATGGGGGAGTGGAGAGAAAAAAGCCTTCTCTTTAGTTCTTCAGGCTCTGTAACAGGTCTGTAGTACTGTATTGATCATTCATTGTCAACATCCTCAGTTCAATGGTTTCTGAAGTCTGTATTTTGATTATATTTAGTAACTTGCAGATTTTTTTTTTTGCTGAACTGGCTGCAAGACCCCAATTCCACTGTATTATAAGCATACAGTATGGGTAGGAACAGTCCAAATACTTTTTTTTTTAATGGCCTATAATCCTGCAATGGGGTTTGGCATCAGGATCATCTGAAGTTTCCTGAATACAAGGTACAACTGTGATCTACATCTCAGAAAAAAGCTCAACCAATAAACATCAGAAACTCTCACCAATGAGCTAACTCTGCTTCCATTAACGTCAGTGGGAGATTTATTGTAGACTTTAATGGGAGCAAATTTAGGCCAATATTTACGGCATTTGAAAATCCAGCCCGAGAGGTTTTAGCTTAAATTCAGGCTACTAAATCCACATTTGGGCACCTGTCAGCTCCCACTGAAATCATAATGTATCATTTCAAATAGGATAGACAGTGCCACCATTTTTGCCCTGAGAGGCTTCCCCTCCTGCACAGCTCTCCCCTCCCCCAGTGATTAATTCCCCATGTCTCCATTAGGTATAAGAGCATTCCACAAGGACTAAAATAATGTGGAAGCCATTGGAGCCCTTCAAAACCTGGATTAATCTTCTTCAGGACAAGTTATATGGCTGTTTGTAACTGGCCAGTACATGAATTATTAGCAATCCTTATTTATACAGAATCTTCTCTGTGTCCCACAGGGCCCCATGGAATACCGGCACACTAGCAAGAGATTGGCAGCATGCACAAAGCAGTGAATAAAGAGAATGCTAAAGCTCGGCTTCTTCATGTGCCGTCTCCCCTGATATCAGAAACTTTTTCTATTAGGAAAAAGAAGCCAGAAGCCTTTACCTACCAAAAAAGAATCTTTGATCTCCCCTTTTATGTTTTTTTCCCCAACAGGAGCCATGCCAGCATTACAGAAATAGCCATCTGCAAAACAGTTTGCAAGCTAGCCGTGAACACAGCTCGCTTTAGAAAAATAATAAACTTTCACATAAAGGCATGCATGTGGCATCAATTTTTGTGATGTTGCTCTCCCTCCACCCCCACCCCCACCCCAAAAAAAGAAGCAGCTTGTGTAGAAGATAGATGTCAAAGACATCAGTCCTACACACAACTGTAAATATTTGCCTTGAAAAAGCATGTGGTACATCCTGTAATTCTTGGCTGAGCCTGATAATCTGGTGGCAGCTTAATTGGTTGTTAGTGGACTAAAACAAAGAATCCGTTAAACAAATTAAATAAACATCTTGGGGCCTGATTTCTCAGAGGTGCTGAGCTGCTGCAGTCTTCGTTGGCTTCCATGCGAGTTTTGGGTGCTCGGTACGTCCGTAAATCAGAACTTTGGCTGGCAATTAAAAGTTAAAGCATAGTTCAAACACGGTCCCAGTCCCAGAATAAAATCCCCAAACCCAGATTTTCAAAAATGGGTGGCTAAAGTTAGGCTCCTAAATCCTTATTTATATTCCTGAATAATGGCTGGATTTTTCAAATCTGCTGAGCATTCGGTAGCTTCCAATCTGATTAGAGATGACTGTAGGGTAGGTTGGAAAACAATTCTGTTTTGAAAAAAAAAAAAAAAAGACCCTGAGGCTTTAAAATTGATCTCATGCCAATTCAGAATGAGACCTTTTGAATTTGTTTTTCCGTGAAAAAAAATGTCATAGATTGTAAGGCCAGTAGGGGCCACATCTAATCTGACTTGCTATATAACACAGGCCCTAGAATTCCCGCAAAACAATGCTAGTTTGTACTAGAACATATCTTTTAGAAAAGGGTCCAATATTGCTTTTATTGCCAGTAATGGAGAATCTTCCACAAGCCTTGGTAAATTGTTCCAGTGGTTCATAACCCTCATTGCTAAAATTCACATCCTTTTTTCCTGATTGGTTGCAAGGATTTTTAGAACCCAGAAAGCTCCAAATCAGGAACACAGACTTGAATTTACAGTTCTCATATCTCAGCTAGGTGCCCTCTCATTTTCTATACTGGACCCGGGGGGGAAAAAAATACACTTTCTACAGAACCAACACACTTGTGCAAAACATTTTTTTCCCCAACCAGCTCTACATCAGAATAGATGCATAAAGGTGGAATTTATATTAAATGGGAAAGGTAGCAAATATACTTAAAACTGAGAAAAGGAATTTTTTTTTAATACAACATATACTTAACCTGTGGAACTCAGTACCACAGCATAATATTGATGGCTAGCTGCCAACAGCAAGGATCAAAAAAAGATTAGGCATGTATCTGAAGCATCCACAGTTGCAGTAGACAATGCACACACACAAAAAATAGAAGGAATATAAACTCTGTGCCTGAAGGCATGAGTCAGCCACTAACAGATGTGGGTTAGAAACTTCTGCTATGGACAGGACGTTCCACTATTGGGTTGCTGGCACCTCCCCCGGAACCTTCTGACACTGACCAGTAACAGAGACAGGACATTGGACTTGATAAACCAGAGGTCTGCTCCAGTATGGTAATTCCTATGTTCTGGGTCATTATGGTGTACTTGATATCTGGAAAAAAGGGTCTCAATTCAATTTCTTAAGATTAATAGTAAAGTGGGCTACACATTGAATAAAGCCCTTTGCTTTGGGTTACCCACTGTATTTTATTTATTTTTTTTATTTTGAATTGGAGGCCAGAGCATGCTTTCCTGAGATTGCAATGCAGTTAATTTTGTTTATTATGCAGGGGGGGAAAGAAAGTACAGTGCCCAACACACGTGATCTGGATCTTGACTGGGGACTCTGATTTTACTGTAATAAATAGCAATTCCTGTTTGAACATATGGGATTTGCCTCCTTATTCTTCAGAAAAAAAGGGGCCATCACATTAAGTACAAATTTAAGGGATTCAGTAGCAGCCCCTGCCTGTGCTGTTAACAAACTGTAGATGCAAATATTGTTCCCACTTCTTGGCTCCTGAGGAGAGACTTCTATTGATATGTTAATATCGTCTTTTCTCTTGTTTCCATGACCTGAGAGCTTAGAAGTTCCAGTATTAGCTACAGTACTTGCATGAAATAAAAGTAACTTATCATTCCTATATAAAAACTCAATGCTTTCTATAAATGCTTTAATGGGAGAACAGGAGTAAGAAATATTTTAAAATATGGAAGGTTACAAAGTTTCTCATAATCCGTCTTTAGTTATTCCAGAAACATGCTCTTTATCGTGATGTTCATATCAACGTTATTAGTATGCTGACATTGGTATTAAAAATAAGCAGCACGCATTTAAAATGTGGTCAGAAAAAATAGATATAATCTAAGCCAAGGAGTGACTCATTATTTTCTGCATTGATACTTCAAACTGATTATTACGGTAAAAATAATCCACACAGAACAAGGAGGTTCTGTTATTTGTGTTTAAAGGTATTGTTGCATAGAATTTGCATATTGCATAGCAACAACAAACAGGTTGGACAGTAAGAGAGAACCAGTCCATACACACACACACACACACACACACTGGAGTGTCTGCACTTTCAGGTAGATGAATTGAGAAGTACTGGATCTGCTTTTTTCAAAATTTCAAAACTAACGGCAGCATAAAAGTGAACATTCCAGCAGCAATGTGGTCCAGTATACAGGGCACAGGCCTGGAGTCAGGAGGCCTGTATTCAATTCACAGGTCTACGACTCACTCACCTTGTGACCTTGGGCAAGTCAGGTAATCTGTGCTTCTGTTTCCCCATGTGTAAAATAGCTATAATTTTGTATAACTGCTCTAATAAGCTAACTGCCAATTTGTGCCTTTGAGGAACTGTCCCTCACTGAATGCAGGTTTCAGAGTATTTGTTAGTCTCTAAGGTGCCACAAGTACTCCTATTTGTTTTGTTTGTTCAAGGTGTCACATCTGGCTTCCAAACACCGAACAGTTTCCCTACTTTGTCTCAAAATACATTTATCCTCCTAACAGGGACTAGTGTTATCAAGGGGTGGCTTAAAGATACAATGGAACATATTATTGCATAAGAGATCGTTCTGGAGAATATGAATAAACATTTCTGAAGGGCCTGCTGTTCATGACACAGATTTGTATGAGCCCATACTTCTGAACATGCATGAACCTGACTTATCTGTGGACACAGGGAATGTTTAGCTTCCATGACTCAGGCGTGAATGAAAATGCACGAACACTTTGCTTGAGCGATTTAAATAATGTGGGCCTATGTGGTCAAAATGTTACCTAGCACAATAGATCAAGTATCTTACAATTCCTGAGCTGCACCCTGTCATATTGTTTTTACATGCAGTTAAGTTCTAAAATGAAGCAGTACGTTTTTGTGGGGTTTTGTTTTTGTTTTTTGCGTGCGGTGTGCATGTCAGCAACTTTCATTTTACAGTTCTCACTTGTCATTTTGTAAAATTAACAGAAAACTGCATCCATTTTTCTCACCCCTGAAGTCTGCAGTTTCCATCAACAGAGGAAAGCATTTTCACAAAAGCACTTCTTGCTCTATTTTAAAATGTCAATGCGCTGATCTGAGAGAAGGGCACAGTGACCCTGAAACATCGGTGAGCATAACTATGTTCCTATAACAAACTGCCAAAATAGTTTTTAGACCTAGAATCCTCCAGGTAGTTCCCCAAATCCACAGACTGTTCTTGGGGCCCAATGTTTGCTTTGGGATACTCACATTAGCAGGTGTGTATGAAAAATATATTCTGTATGGTCAGCTAGCTCCCCAGTGACTGCACACCTGAAATGTGAGAACATTTTCACACCCTAGGGTCAGGTATAATTTCTGCTTCTGCAATGGTACAATGTGGCTAAGTGAAGCAGGATACTAAGGGTACGTCTACACTTACCTCCGGGTCCGGTGGCAGGCAATCGATGTTCTGGGATCGATTTATCGTGTCTGGTCTAGACGCGATAAATCGATCCCGGATCGATCCCGGAAGTTCTCGCCGTCGATGCCGGTACTCCATCTCGGCGAGAGGAGTACGCGGCATCGACGGGGGAGCCTCCCTGCCGCGTCTGGACCCGCGGTAAGTTTGGACTAAGGTACTTCGAATTCAGCTACGTTATTAACGTATTATGTCGGCAAAACTTTTGTTGCTCGGGGGTGTGAAAAAACACACCCAACATACGTTTTGCTGGCATAAGTGGTCATGTGCACAGCACTACGTCAGCAGGAGATCAGTAGCTGGTTTTATTATGTCAATGGGAGAGCTCTCTCCCGCCGACATAATGCTACTACACGAGCGCTCTTACAGTGGCACAAGCTTGTACGTGTAGACATGACCTAAATGTCTCCTCTTGTGGGTCTTATGTCAGACAGCTGGAAATAATATAGATCTGTGACTAAACAGATCGGTGGGTATGGAAGCATCTTGCTATTTAGCAGCAAAGCATTGACTAAAGATACTGTCTATGCAACTATAACAAACTCAGTCTTCATAGGCTGAACATGACTGTCCCCTGATGTGGTTACAACAGAGTTAAAATCCTAGAGTAAATGGCACCTAGCTGTGTACCCAGAATCAGATTAAAATCCTACACAGTAAAATTACACCTACGAGCAGGATGTTGTTAAGGTCCTTTCTTCAATACAACCTTTAACTCTGGTGTATCAGAGGACATGTCTACACTTGCCATTTAAAGCAGAAAAAGTACCCTTTTTGCTCAAAAACCATGGGAGCGTCTACACTCGCCAATGACTTTTTGCAGTGAAACGCAGACGTTTCACCGCAAAAAGAAAACCACCTCCACGAGAGGTGTACAGCTCGTACCAGAGATGCTTTTGCAGTGATGGGCAAGTGAAGACATGTTCTTCCTGTTTACGCAGCTTTTAGCCTCCGCAGGATAGGCCACAATGCCTAGGTGACCACTCTGGCCAGCAGCTCTGCTGCTCTGACACCAGGTAAACAGACATCCACCCCTCCTCCTGTAAAGCCCGGGAACTTTGAAACTCCCCTTCCTGTTTTCTTGGCAAGTGCTCACTTATCATCTGGCCAGGTGACAATGCCGGCTCCACGGCGCAAACGATCCCCTGCTTGGAGCAATGCTGAGCTACTGGAACTGATCAATGTTTGGGGAGACCCAGGATGCCCCCCCCACACACACACACACACTTCCCACAAGACCTATCGTCAAAATGAAGAGAGCTGCACTGTGCAATAGCTGCCCTCAGTAAGCTGCTCTCATCCATGATGGAAGTGCTGCCAATGTAAACACTCTCTGACACCTGTGGAAGTAAGTGCCTACACAAACCAGTGCTTTTCTTTCACTCGTTCACTATCACCTGTGAAACTGACAGCGCAAAAACTCTGCAAGTGTAGACATAGCTAGAGTCAAGGGGCAATTCTATTGTAAACTGGTTCTCTGGGTAAAGCTGTAATGTAGAGGGGGCCTTAATCCTTTATCAGAAATATGTATTACAAGTATTTAAAGGGAGAATCAGGGTAAAGTATTAGGTCATCTTAAGAGACCACATCTCCCCTATTCCCGACCATGTCAGTCAAGATTTATAGAGGTGTTCTTGATGTCCATTCCAAGAGCTCTGGCAGGGCATTATCGATTATCTTGTCTGTGGAACCTGCTCTTTTCGATAGTTCACTACAGCCTGAGTTTGTTGCTCACCTAATATCTCACCTTAATTAATTACCCTCCTTACAGTTGGTATGGCAACACCCATTTTTTCATGTTCTCTGTGTATATATATTTTCCTACTGTATCTTCCACTGCATGCATCTGATGAAGTGGGTTTTAGCCCACAAAAGCTTATGCTCAAATAAATTTGTTAGCCTCTAAGGTGCCATAAGTACTCCTGTTCTTGTTGCTGATACAGACTAACACGGCTACCACTCTGAAACTTGTCTAGATTAGTAAAATTGGCACTGAAATTACATTACATTGACACAATTGCACTAATGCAAAGCCCTAATGTAGATACAACACAACAGAGTAAACCCTGTTTTGCACTTGTGCAGTATATCTGCATTTAGGTTCTATATCGGTGTAATGACATCAAAGTAGTTCAACGTTTCCTAATCTGAATCTCCCATGTTTGTTCTGGTCTTTTAATATATCACCCTGTTGCAGCAGGGCAGGAGTTTGCTGTTTAACTTTGGAGTCATCCATTTGTGTGGCCAATCTTCATTGGGGGTTTGTGTGTGTGTGTTTAAAATGAACATGTAATGTCCCCGTGCCAAAGGAATGGGTAAGTATATTATGATTTTTTTCCTCGTTATCTTTTGTTTCCATTTTGTGTTTTAAAAATCCTTACAAATAAAACCCAAGCCAGTGTTTCCTTCTTCATCCAAACCCTTGCAAATCTATGATTATAGACCAACTGGATTCCTGAGTACATTGTAGAGGATTAGTTTTGTTTTGTTTTTTTGGGAGGTTTATTGCAAACTCATCCTGAGCTGTGGTCACTTTATAGGATCTGCTAAATACACAGTGCTCAAGTTCATTGTTTCAGCAGAGTGCTAAAGGGTTTGCCTGATGTAATTAACATATTGGTTGGAAAACAGAAAATTAACCATTTGAAGACTTTCATGCTGAAAACTACTCTGCCTGCTCAGGAAGGAGTGTTGTTGGGGTGAGGAACATAGTTATGGTCTTCATTAAAGTGTGGACAGCAGCATCTTTTTAATTGTTTCTATTATTGTTTGATTAACACCATTATTGCCCTGGAAACACTGTGGTGGAGAATTCTGATTCACGTCTCCTGATCAGATATATCCCCTTTATCATCTGCCCTTGGTCAGGTCAGATGTGATAGGTAGAGCCCTTCCGGACAAAGCAACAAAACAAGACATTTGGAGAATCATTAGCTTTGTATTTGGACAGAAAATGGCCAAGATATTTAATATGTTACTTTGCATATGTGGCAACTTTTTTCCATGAGGATTTTTTACTACATGTGATAATTAACATTTTAAAGTCTGAGGAACATATTTTGCTCTCAGTAACACCAGAATAAATCTGGAGTGACTCCACTGTAAACTCTTCACGCTGGGGATTGTTTTTCCAATCTTGATTTGAGGCTCTGGGCCAAAGTCCCCAAGGTAGTTAGGCACTAAACTTCCATTGATTTTAATGGGAGTTTAGTACCTAAATTCCTTGAGGATCTGGGCCAGTGTGTTCAACTAATAAATAATAATGGTGGAATTGAATTTGACCATATGTATTTGGATGGAAAAATTGTATAGAAACATTTATTAAATAACTGACTTGATGAACTTGTTTGGTCTCTTATAAAAAAGGAACATCTGAAAGTGACATTTTTTGGCTGAGTTGAAGCATGGCTTCCCTGGTTGTGGGAATACTTTGTGGATTAAAATTTCAGTAACTGAACCTTATTTTATCTGATTTACACCCACATTGTAGCAGCTAAAGGGTTGACTACCCAGATTTGTGCCTGCAATTGAATTACAGGTGTAAAATGTGAACAAAATGGAGGTCAGTCACCCTTCTGAAAATGTATTCCTTTATTTCACTTTTAAATCACTCAAGGTATGGCAAGAGGGTTGTAGGAAATTCAAGATTTTCCTATGGGGCAGGTGACTAAAGCAGACTTACACACCTAGTATGCATTGGCATGATTAATCATAATAGGCCAGATTCTGAGACAAAACGTAATTTTCAGTGTACTGGAAACAATGCACTCCCTTTCACTCTTTTAGTAAATATTCATATCTGTAGAATAAGTGTATTGAAAAAATCTTAATAATCTGTGCATAAAAGAGTTAGAGGTTTATTTCTCATTCCGCATACATAGTTAATTCACCTATCTGATATTAAAAGCCAGGACCACTAAGAAACTGTCTGAGATACTTTGTCTTTTTAATGCATCATGGGATATTCATTGTACTGAAACAGTATTAGCAATAGCCACCATTTTGCAGCAATTCTAGTGTTGAAACGAAATGGTGCCTGCTCATCGTTCACTCCCCAGCTGTCTTTTGCCTTTGCCACTCCTCCTCCAATGAAACCTTTCACTTACAGGCCTTTTAAAAAGATGAAGAAGGAGAAAGAAAAGCACTGGCGAATGCAAACTTCTATAAGTTAAAACCAAAGAGACAGGCCTGATTACAATAGGGCCATTTTTTCACAAAAATCTATACATCTATTTAAAGACAATCTAATCTCAAAAAGCCCGTACTACCGATCATGTTTCTCTAAATCATGGACATTAAGGAAAGAGGTTCTTAGCATTTAATGGTGAGTCTTGCTTTAATATATGAGCAGCTCCTAACTGATTTCAATGCAATTTGACACTAGTGCAGTACAAGAGTGAGAGGGGGAGAAAAGAAAGAAGCTATATAGCTTAAAGCTAGTGAAGTATATGTTTATTTATAATAGGAGTAGTTATTTTTTTGTTGTGAGAAGATTAAATAAGTATTTTGCTGGACGAGTGATTGCCAAAAAATTGTCACCACTGTTGTTTTGCAAACGATTACACTTCTGCAGTGTCTTAGATATCATGGTAACATTAACTAGGCAAAAGGTGAAATTATAGAGACTTTATTGATGACCACTGTATAAGTCCTACTAAAAAGGTGATTTAAAAAAATCAAAATAGACATTTTTATAAGCACACAAAAACTAATAAAATAGTTGTAGGGGCCACTTTTTATGTGTCAGGGAAATAAAAGACACACAATTTAAATATGTTCCTGTACCTGAACCTTTTACTCTATTTATGGATTAATGCAAGGGTAGGCAACCGATGGCACGGGTGCCAAAGGCAGCATGCGAGCTGATTTTCAGTGGCACTCACACTGCCCGGGTCCTGGCCACTGGTCCGGGGAGCTCTGCATTTTAATTTAATTTTAAATGAAGCTTCTTAAACATTTTAAAAACCTTATTTACTTTACATACAACAGTAGTTTAGTAATATATTATAGACTTTGGCCTTGGCTACACTTGGGGATTAACAGCACTGCTGCGGCAGCACTGTGAAGCGGGGGTGTAGTCGCGCCGCCAGCACTGCGAGAGCTCTCTCGCAGCGCTGCAAGTACTCCACCTCTCCGAGGGGAATAGCTTGCAGTGCTGCGAGCGAGCGTGCAGCGCTGCAGGCACTGATTACACTGGCGCTTTACAGCGCTGCACTCGCTGCGCTCGGGGGGGGGGAGGCATTTTCACACCCCTGAGCGCAGCAAGTTGCAGCGCTGTACAGCGCCAGTGTAGCCAAGGCCTTATAGAAAGAGACCATCTAAAAATGTCAAAATGTATTACTGGTATGTGAAACCTTAAATTAGAGTGAATAAATGAAGACTCGGCACACCACTTCTGAAAGGCTGCCGACCCCTAGATTAATGTATGTAAGGTGCTTAGAGATAAGCCAAGTTTATAATAGAAACTTTTGCTAGTATAGTAATGTCAACAAAATAAAATAAAATAAAAAAAAGTCACACTCCTAGCCAGCATCATTTTATGCCAGCAAAAGCCCTGAAGGCAGATGTGGTTATCCTGACATTCAAGTGTTTTAGCTGGAATAGATTATTTCTTTTGGGGTAGTGGTATAAGCTATACTGGCAAAAGAACTCTTGCTGAACCTCTGCTAGGAGGTTTGGTCAGTGTAGCTACACTGGCATATCTCTGTGTGTGGCAAACCTGTTCTATTGTAGGCCTGGCCTTGAGATGTTATCTAGAGGCTCATTTTGTGGCCTCCTGTGAGGGAAGCACACTGATGGGCAGACCCAGAACCCAGTTGTGACTCAGAGAATCACAACTGGGTTCCTAGGTCTGCTCCTTGCTCTGGTGTGGGGGCCAGGAGTGGCGTAACTTTTACTAGCCCTATGCTAAGGCCTGATGCAAAATTTACTCCTCTGCTGTGCCAGCGCAGCTATGCTGGTCAGTGCATAGATAGGAGGGAACTGAGACCCCACCACCCCTGTCTGAGACCCCACCACCTATTCTTCCCTGATCTGGCACCTGTGATGTACATAACCTGCCCTATGTCCCCTACTCTCTTGGGCAGGCAGATAAGGCAGCTCACAACTGACCCCCAAAATGCTAAGTAATACCAATTATTATTCAAAAACTTGAAGTATATGAGAGTCCATGGTCATTTCTGACTCCATTAGAAGATTTTTAATGTGATTCATGCCTGCCTAATGCTATAAGAATAATACAAACATCACGGTATTTTTCAGCAGTAGATCCCAAAGGCTCAGATTCTCAAAGATGGTCGGGCGCCTAAATCCCATTGATTTTAAATACCTTTTGAAGATCTGGGACAAAGCACTTTTACCAAGAAGATCAATATCATTATTCCCATTTTAGACAGGGGGAAACTGAGGGACAAAGGGACTTGCTGAAAATCATCCAGAAGGCCTGTGGCAGAGCCAGGAATAGGACCCAGGTCTCCTGAGTCTTAGCCCAGTGCTCTGTCACTTAGGCAGCATTGCCTCCCATACCCTGCTAGACTTTTGTGTAAGTTACAGAAGCATGTTGGAGCCCTACTGCAACTGGGGATGGGATCTTGAGCATGATTCTAGCCAGCGTTGTTCCCTGCTCCTTTGGAACACTCTGTGCTGTACAGCCCAAGGCTTCCCGGAGGCACACTGTGGATGCATGAGCCTGGTTGTGAAAGTGATTTGTCTAAACCGTATTACCACAATAGTTCTCAAAACCAATGTCATCTTCTATTAATACTGGCAGTT
Source organism: Chrysemys picta bellii (assembly GCF_011386835.1). Classification (NCBI taxonomy): domain Eukaryota; kingdom Metazoa; phylum Chordata; order Testudines; family Emydidae; genus Chrysemys; species Chrysemys picta. The sequence continues at coordinate 41,569,879 of NC_088803.1, read as the reverse complement.
TCATGCTTCTCTTTCCCCTTTCACCCCCCCCCCCCCTCAACTTATTTTCTAGCATTAAGCAAAATTGGGGCTGGAGCCGGAGCACAGTAACTTTTACACAGCGATGGACTTAAAACTTTAACCACAGTAACAACAAGGTGTTACAGCTTCTTAGATCTCATTAAAAATGTTCTTCCTTCCCTTTCTTTGAGCATAACCAGACTTGTCACTGCTTAATAAAAATGAAATGTCATCAGGATGGAGCAGTTTTGCTTCCAGGATACCTAATACGCTCGGTCTATTCTTTTAATCATTTAAGTATGATTTGCATCAGTGTTTACAGCTGCCGAACATTTACAGTTACACAGCTATTATGTCTTCTATCAGCTGAATGAACTGCTGTTTACCACTGTACAGGCTAGCAGAGAGAATGATAGATGTTACACATCTGAAAGCTTATGCTGAAATAAATTTGTTAGTCTCTAAGGTGCCACAAGTACTCCTGTTCTTTTTGCGGATACAAACTAACACGGCTGCTACTTTGTAAGATGTTACACAACAGCCCTTCCAATGGAGATCAGTTCCTTCAAGGACAGAAATACATTGAGCCAGGTTGTGCAACCTCATCTGCATGATTTTTTAAATGTATTATTATTATTATTATTATTATTAAAGGGTGAAATTCTCTCTAGTGAAGAGGGCTAAGTGCTATACAGACATATTTCACACCACCTCAATATCCCAGAGAGGGATTCCAGCATGCCAGCTCCAAATAGGCCTGTGACAGAAAAGTCCTTATGGTATCCATTGTCTGGAAACTGACAGTGAGGGATAAGGAAGAGCAGTCTTTGGGCAGAGACCTTCTTTTGTTCTGTGTTGTACAGGGTCCTGGTCCATTACTGGGACTCCAAGACATTACAGTAATAGTGCCATAATTTATATTCTATGGGATGGAATGGCAACAGAGGAGGGTGTCCCATTCAGCACCATGCTCTGCCAATATATGTCCTGCAGTCCTTACTCTGTCCTCAGTCTGGGAAGTCTCCTAATGATGCCAGGTGAGTTTTTTTCTGAATAAGGAATGCAGTACTAGTCCTTTAGAAAATCTATGTTCTTCTAGAGGCACCTTAGAATTTCTTTTGCCGTCACAATTTTTTCCTTCTATGGATATGTCTTCACTGCAGAGTTAGTCCAAACTCTTACTTAGGTGTTGCTTCTACCTATTTTCTATGCACCCACCCTCCCACACATTCTCTCTCTCTCACTTCAGTTTAGTGGTGCTTTCAGCCCAGGCTAGGTGGCCTGGTTGCAAGTGTGGGTTTGAACCTGGGTTTCACTTTCATTCCCATGACCTCATTTGTACTGGAGAATTAAACTGGGTATAATTAAAAACATTAATCTGTCTGTTTTGCAGGTTAAATCACTCATATCCTGATATTCCCCCAGTGCCTTCCTACAAGGTCTCCCATAATTCACTGAGAAAGAACCATAGAGTGGCTCAGCTTACTGCAGCATAAAAGAATCATGGGATATGCTCAAAAGTCCCAGTGAGAGACAGGGCTGTGCAGAATCAGCAAGGACACAGTAACTTGGGTAGGGCTGCTTATACCCAATGACCTGGGATAAATCTGTAGCGAGGACAGACCCTATATTGGGGTCTTTTGCAGTGAAGAAATTTAGAAGTGTTTTAAACAAGCTAATCAAAACCAGCATACAATTCTTCTCTTTAAACAGTTCTACTTACCTACTCTTCAGTGAAGCAGACTGTATTGCTATCAGCAATGTTTTGACTAAGGAGCAAAAAAAACTATGGGTTTCTATTGATCAGATATAGGGTTAAATTCATCCCTAATGCAAGTCTGTTAAAGACAACAGATATACCAGTTTGGCCCCTAATCTTTTATTGGGTTAATTTTCAACTGATTTTTACTTTTCACTGCAATTTCTGGAAGATTATTTTCCATGACCTCATCTGCACTGGAGAATTAAACTGGGTATAATTAAAAACATTAGGATCGGCCCATGTGAAACTGGCCTACTACGAACTGTCCACTTCCTCAGTCCTATTACACTTGAATTTATTTTCCACATCCACACACAGCAACATGATAAATCAATGGGTAGTTTACCCCCTGGGAACCTATCACATAGTTCCCAGCACAATTGCTCTGCATAGTGTCTTCTGGGAGGAGATTATAAGAGAGTGACTGGTGTTGGAAGGACTAGTTGTAATGTGCCAACTAATTATTATTTGACATTTGTATTGCAATACTATCTAGAGGTCAGAGATCGGATCTCATTGTGCTAGACACTGCACACACACACACACACACACAAATATCTGCCCAAAGAGCTTAGTTTGCCAGCACGTCATCATCTATACAGTAGCACTGTTATGTTCTAAGCCAGGAATACAAGTTATTTGGAGCTTGTCTACATGTCAACATTTACCATTTGTTCTGACATGCTTATACAGGTATATCTATACTGGTATAGCCTCCAGAATGTAGACATTCTTGATGGAAAATAAGGATGCCCACACATGGGGTTTTATGGGTATAACTACATCAAATTAAATTTGCATCCTAGGTTATACTGAAAAACTTTCCTATGTAGATGAGGCTTTAGGCTTGTTCTCAATAGGACTAACAAAAATGGGATGAGGTCACCTTTAGACTGTGGGTATGTTTACACTATGAAATTAGGTTGATTTTATAGAAGTTGATTTTTAGAAATAGATTTTATACTGTCAATTGTGTATGTCCACACTAAGCGTATTAAGTTGGCGGAGTGTGTCCTCACTACCATGGCTAGCATCGACTTACAGAGCAGTGCACTGTGGGTAACTATCCCACAGTCTCCGCCGCCCATTGGAATTCTGGGTTAAGCTCCCAATGCCTGATGGGGCAAAAACATGGTCACAGGTGGTTTGGGGTACATGTCGTCAGTTGCCCCTCCCTCCGTGAAAGCAACGGCAGACAATCGTTTTGCACCAGACACCAGGGCGATTAGAAGAGCACAGCAAGGTGTGCTGTGCATCAAAGAGGCTCTGAAAACCAGTTTCATGACTGGCCAGGCTTGTGTGTGTTTCTCCTTGATGCAAACCCACCCCCTTTGTTGATTTTAATTCCCTGTAAACCAACCACCCTCCCCCCTTCGAAATAAAGTAACTATTGTTTTGAAACCATGCATTCTTTCTTTATTAATTAAAAAAAAATTTAAAAAAGAGATAACGGACAAGGTAACCCGGGTGCGGTGGGAGAGGAGGGAAGGACAAGGCCACATTGCTTCTTGTAGCCACACTAAAAATCAAATTGTTTGAATGACAGACTTCTGTTGCTTGGGCCATCCTCTGCAGTGGAGTGGCTGGGTTCCCAGAGCCTCCTCCCTGCGTTCTTGGGCATCTGGGTGAGGAGGCTATGGAACATGGGTAGCAGGGGAGGCGGTTATACAGTGGACGCAGCGGGTGTCTGTGCTCGTTGGCTTTCCTGCAGCTCCAAAAGACGCTTCTTCATGTCCATTTGCTCCCCGAATAGATGCTTCATCATGTCTGTTTGCTCCCCCATTAGCCTCAGCATCGCGTCCTGCCTCCACTCTTCACGCTCACTTAATTCTTTCCTGGCCTGTGCCACTGAATGCCTTCATGCATTAAGCTGTGCCCTATCAGTGTGGGAGGACTGCATGAGCTTGGAAAACATGTCATCGCGAGTGCATTTTTTCCACATTCTAATCTGCGATAACCTCAGGGACAGAGAGGATAGGGAGAGCGTAGCAACATTCTACGCTCTACGATTCTGGGGGGACTGAATGGTCACCTGTGCTGCTGAGGTCACCATGCTGACCAAACAGGAAATGAAATTCAAAAGTTCCCGGGGCTTTTCCTGTGTACCTGGCTAGTGCATCGGCGTTCAAAGTGCTGTCCAGAGCAGTCACAATGGAGCACTCTGGGGTAGCTCCTGGAGGCTAATACTGTCGATTTGCTTTCGCACTACCCCAAATTCGACCCAAAGTCGATTTTAGCGCTACTCCCCTCACCGGTGAAGAGTACAGAAGTCAATTTTAAGAGCACTGTAGGTCAACGGAATGGGGTTGGTTATGTGGACGCATTCATTTTTAAATCAACCTACTGCGGCTAAATTCGACCTAACCCCGTAGTGTAGACCAGGGCTGTTTGTCAGAAATGTGTGTGTAAACACCCATTGTGGTAGAAGCTAATGATATTAATTTAGCATGCCAGAATTCTGCAATGTAGACAAAGCTTGTGCATTTGTTCTGGTTTAAAATCACTTCATTACATTTTTGCATCAGTTCTGCATTAGTACACAATAATTTCTTCTTTTATCAAATCTGTTTCTCTAAGAGTTTAGGCCCTTATTCAGCAAACCATTCTTGTTCAGCTAAGCACTTAAGCATGTGCTTAACTTTAAGCACATGGTTTCAGAGGTTCAGTGGAGTTTAGTGGAATATGTCTAAGGCCTTGTCTGCTCTAAAAATTTTATGACAATTTCCCACTCTTCTTTTCCCAGGTCAGCTCCACTGGTGGAAGCAGAGGTAAAAAGATAAACAGGAATAGCCCAGAGTAGTCAGAGACTTCATAGGCTGACATATTTGGGAAATGCTATAGGGTAAAGCTATATCATTGACCATTGTCTCTAGCACTGTATTCTACAAAGGTGTGACCAAGTGCTGGTCAGAAAATGGGAAAATTTTACATGAAAATTGTGCCAAAATTGTTTATTTTACCTAAAAAAGAATACCAAGAAATTTTTTTCGACCAGCTGTAGCTTAAACCACTGCCTATTACAATTATATATAACTTATGTCAGTTGAATTCATTTTTTCTGTCTTATGTTGCTAATTTTCTTCCTTTTTATGTCTTTCTATTCCTATTATGTATAGTTGTCTCAATATTTTGCAATCTGGTTTACAGTATCTAATTCCCTCTCTCCACTTCCTCCCATGAATTCAATGTTCTCTTTAAGTGTTATGCCCCTCCTTTATCTGGATCTTGCCTTTCCTGGGGGCATCAAGCTGTGACCCTCTAAATGAAAGAGATCCTAAGCATTCCAGTGAAATACACAGGAAAATCCTTAATCACAAGTGGAGAATGGAAACTTTTTAAAACTGCCTAAAGATTAAACCAAAAATGATGGCCCTCTCCCTTCAAAATAAGTGAGACTCAGAAGGTTTGTTATTTCCCTTTTCAGTTTCTCTTTACTCAACAGGCCTCTTAAGGCCTGATACGTTCATACAAATGATATGTGATTATTATGTTTTACTAACTACATGGTTTGTGCTTTAAGGCTTGACCAGAAATACAAGATATTACCTCACCCACCTTGTCTCTTGTAGTATAACTTTGGCACTTTTAATTCAACCCTGCAATGATTAACTGATAACCAGGTATTTTCTGTGAAACATCTAATACAAACAGATGCTAATTCCCTACATATAATGGAAATCAGAACAAATGTTTACTTTTAACACTGTGGTTTTTCTCTTGTAACTATAGTAACAACAAAGTTCACTATAGCAGCACAGGAAGGATTCATCTTAGAAATACATTTTATTCATGTAAAAACAGAGACAATTCTAAAAGGAAGTTTTTCAATGTTGTTTTGTTTAATTTCTGTTTAATATACTCAATTTCTTCAAGCTATTATCCGGAGTTTAAAAAATAATAATAATGGCATTTCTTGCTTCTTGTAAAACTTTTTCCATTTGGGTGAACGTGTCACTGAATAACCAGCTAGCACTTGCCTTACAATTGGACACATCAATTAGCCACCTGTCAAGCTTACTGCATTTACGTCTGAAAATAAAAGGGCTTTTGAATGAATGGGTTTGTCATAAAATTCTGTTGAAGGAAATACTGAAGACACCAATTCTGTATGTGTTGAAGAAAACGAATCAGTATAGAACAGTATAGAGTTATTCTATTTCCTCCTGCTATTAGACATAGTTATTAGGGTCTTCACTGCAGAGTTAACTCTAGTGATTGGCAGCCATGTCTGAGAACCAGGTTAGCCTAGCCTGGGTGTGAGCAGCCACAGTGCAAAGCCCTACCTGAGTTACTGTGTCCTCTCTGATGCTGCGCTCCCCCACATGTTGCTAAGACTTTGGGGTACGTCCCATGGTTCTTTGTTTTGCAGTAAGCTGAACTACTCTGATTCTTTCCCAGTAAGATGTGGGAGAACTTGTCTGTCCTTTGGGCATACAGAGGGGGGATTGTGGGAAGGTACCACAGAACTATCTGCAAGTGAGTAATTTAACCTGCATCCTCACTTCATAGTGAACAGGTTACCAGCCTGAGTTAAAGTAGAACCCAGATTCTAACCCACACCCCCAGCCTGTGTTGAAAGTACCACTTAATTCGGGTGAGGGGGTTTTGTGTGCGGACAGAAAGCGGGTTAGGAGCAACACTAAAGTAAGAGTCTGCCGCAGTATAGTTGTGCCCAATTAAAATTATGACATGTACAGATCTCCTTTGAGGAAGAGTTTATGTATTCAAAATGGCCAAAGAGAACACTCCTGTAAGGTTCCTCTTATTTATTCATGGTTAGCATCACAGTACACATTTCTTCACTATTCCAGTAAATTCAGAATTACTGACAAAATTTCCATAGCTAGATTGCACAAACATAATGCAATGTGGCATGAATAATGTATGTGTCAACTGCCATATAGAGGTCTGCATTTCCAGTGGAGTTCACTCATTTTAGACAGAACAATTTGGGGTGCTCAACTTGAGACTACCTGATGTCTCCGCTGGATCAACCAAAAATGGATGCACCCAAAATTAGTGGATACTTTTAAACCTGTAATTGACAGAGAGTGCAAGCGCAATGTTATTATACGTAAATATATTATACACTCCCATAGATTCAACTGTCCCGATTCCATGTTTCTTAGAAAGACAATCTGCTAGTAGCACAGCAGACTACAGTAAATATTAAAATAAATAATAATAGCATTATTATAGATTGCAAGTTTTTGTTGCTGTTTGTGTGTGTACAGCGTTTAATACAGTGGGGGGCCCTAGTCCATACTGGGACTCCAATGCAGTATCACAATACAAATAGCAAATAGTAACAACAGTAAGATACTAATACTTTCTTTTCTGTAAAATGTTTTTATGCTGTTGCTCCTCATGGCAAATGGGCGTCTACTTGTTTTCCATCTGTCTTAAGTGCTTTCTTTTGGTCATTTGTAATACAATTTGAAGTAAGTTTATATGTATAACATTTCAAGGCAAAATGGTCAAACAGTCTGAATATCTGTTTCATACAGAGTTACGCCAAGCAGTTTAGAGCACACTTCTGAAATTCCTTCAAAAAGAGTGCAGGCACACAAGAAAAAAAGAAAACTAGATACAACATCAATTCCTTCCCCCCCCACACCACCAAAAAAAAAAAAAAAAAGGCATTTCAATGTTAATTCCTTAACCCAGTCTTAGAAATGCATGCTGGCAAGTGATACCCTGTAGCCAATGCCACATTGCTACAGGAGTCCATCTTATGCAGGGTGAAAATTTCCCCCATCATCCAGGCTATTGAAGTCAATGGGAGTTTTGCTGCTGACTTCAGTGGGGCCAGTATTTCACCCCTAATGTTATAGCTTTCTAATTCCTGGTGTTTTGCCTTTTGGCACTGATTGTTCTTCTTGTCGTTCTTCTTTGACAGGCACTGAAATTATATGGGATGGCATATAAATCCTAAATAGGATTTCAGTTGCGAGTTTATTTGTAGATGTTTTACTTTCACAGAATCAATTAATTCAACCTCCCTTGTCTTGTCTAAGGTAGTTCCAGAAGATGAGGATTTAGCCCTTAAAGTTCCCCTGTGTTTGATATTCTGAGTCAGTGTAAAATATTATATAGAATTTCCTTTTCGTGAGCCTTCTGCCTTTCTGTACCCTGTTAAATGGCTTCTTCTGCCTATAAAACTGCACAATATATGAAAACCTCAGAGTAAAAAAAAAAAAGTCATGAATATAATTTTCCATGCTCGGTCATTATGATTTAAACAGTGATTTTAATCATAAAATATCTTCATTGCATGCATGTGTGCATACAAACATAGTTTTCTAAAGTTATCTGATTCTTCATTTATGTCCCTAAAGGCATGGGTACTAAGTACAAACATATGGGAGCTGTATACCTCTAATGTGGAAGCTCACTATCTAATTTTGAGCATTAAGGCACAGTATAAAAGGAGTAGATGGAAAATTACTCAGTATGAAGAACTCATTTTTAATAAGCTGAAATGGGATATCAGCATTACTGAGCACTTATGAACAATAATTTAGTTTTCTGCAGGACCGTCAGTCCAGTACAGAGAGGAAGGATGGAAAAACAGCAGGGAGTGTCTTGAGAGATTGTATTGTTCCTTTAATGGGTTAACTACAGTACATTAAAACATAAAGCCCTTCTTTAAAGTGGTGAATTCAATCAATTATTATTCAACAGATAAAAGAGCTTCAAGACAGGTGCTGAGCTATTGACCCCTTTGCAAAAATATTGTGTGTTTCAAAAGATAAGCTGCTTGCAAATGTATTCTTTCAAAGGGTGAGAAATGGTAGAAAAGACTAGGTAGTCAAGGCATTCTCACCAAGGTGACAAAGTGTACTTAATACAAATTACATTTATAGTGTGAAATTTAATTAACTTGTTTATTAACTGTCTTCCCCCCTCCCCCCCAAAGTGCTGGTGGGTTTTGAGTTTTTTTGCTGGATTGGTTCCAGAATAGAATCAAAGATCAAATTTCTTTATTCTAGGACAGCAACTCAGAGAAACGAAATCTCTCTATGCGGGGATGTAAATGCAATTTTCTAAGACGCTGTATAACAAGCTGGGCTTGTTTCAAGCCAAAAGAGTTTAACTTGATTGACTTTACTGCTTTGCTGTTTAGTTGCACTTGAGTGACTTCATTAAAAAGGAAGGCAGTTACTTAATCATACAATCCAAACTACTAGTGTCATTTGCAGTTTCCTGTTCCCTTTTTATTCAGTGAGTTGAATATGAGTTTTATAAAGTTCTGTTAGATATCATTTTTTTTAAATTAGCATTTTCTTAAGAATGTATCAGTCTTGGAGCAGGACATGCTTTAGTATGTCTCCAGTTGAAAACCTCTTCAATTAAATTAAATAATACTTTGAAATATTATAACCTCTTGCATTCAGGAACTTCAGCACATTTTACAAGTGATGGATTAAGTCTCAAAACATACCTGTGAGGTTGCTTATTATTGTTTATTAGTAGTACTACAGTAACACCAAGAGGCTGCAAACAGTGTCTCATAGTTCTCTGCCCTCCTCCCCCGCAAAAAAAAAAAAAAAAAAAAAAAAAAAAATTTGCTACTCCAAAGATTTATAATGCAAGTATAAGAGAAGAGACAATAGGTGAATACAATAGACAGGGCAGCACATGTTAACTGTGAGGTTATTATCATTAGTGTAAAACAGTCCCAGCGTATCTGCTGCCTAGCCGTTGTAGACATTACAGCTGAGATGAGTTTTAAGGAAGGTTTGTCATGGTTTTGCATACTTATTTGGGGAGCTCCTTCCCGCATAAATACTTGTCAGATGGTCAGATACTATTTTTGCCATGTTACAAATAGCCAAACTGAGGCGCAGAGGTCAATGGGCATGTTTCCCGCCCCCAGCTTTTACATGTACATGTACAATTGTGTGCACACTTTTCATGTACAAACACCTGTGCGTGAACTTAAAAATAAAAAAAAGGTTTAATGTCTGTGTGGTGTAAACAAGTGTTCGTGCATTTGCAAAGCCCAGTGGGACAAATGTATTACAAAGTAGAAAACTCTAATACATCAGTACGTGCAGCTATAGAACTTTTAAAAGTAGGTATGCAGGAATTTGCATCTGCAGAGTGCAAGTTCCTGTGACTGGACATTAGAGTTCCATTACAAATTCGCCTCTCACAATTTACCAGCATCAGTGAGGAAATCTGACAGAACCACAAAATAAGAGCAGATCTCCTGACTCAATGTCCTTTAGCCCTAAGGCTATCCTAACTAAATGGTGCCAACGTTATTTAGAATAATCTTTGATTCCTCCATGTACTATATATTGTACAGGAGTTGTCTTTCAAATACTAATAGCTCAGTAAGTGATCAGTTATTTTGTACATCTAGGTGTTCATTTCTCAAATGTACTGTTCTGTATCCATTGTGTTTTGTTTGCTCTAGAACAGCTGTTTCAGGAATTTAAAATGATAAATTTATAATTTAATTGAGATGGTTTACTCGCTTTGGGGGGTGGTTTGGTGCCAACATGTGCAAATTAAGTCTCCAATTCTGCAAAGACGTGCTTAATTTACCCCTGCTGAGTAGTGAATGTGATTGCTCACAGTGAATAAACTTAAGCATGTGTGTAAGTCTTTGGGCCTGAAACCACAGCAGGGTATTTATTTATTAATTATTAATTATTATTATTATTAAAAGCCACCAGTTTTCCTGTAAGTTTGTTTAATCTAAAAATACTTTTCTCAAGCAATTATATTTTTAAGTGTTTTGTTTTGTGGGTATTTGGTATAATCCAGAGAGCGCTCATTTGGATTATTTGAAATTTAGTTTAAATGTTACCAAGAATATACATTACTAAAAGCGGGGGTTGGGGGAGGGGTGACGAGAGAATCTATTTGTAAAGATGAGAAAAGGAATCACTGCCTATTGTTTGACCTGAACAGCTCACTGATTGACTAGTAGAAGGAACATCTCCATGGGAACAGATGAATGTCTGGTTTTCATGTGGTGAAATCCCCAATCGAGCCCACAGTGGCTTCACTAACACAGCACTTTATGTTGGCTGTTTTCATTCTCTTTTTATGTTTAGCCAAATTAAATGAATGGGGAAACATTTAAAAAACAAAACAAAAAAAACCACTCCCCATTCAGAGATCCCAACAACAGAAACCTACTCAAAAGTACTCATTTTTTTAGCTCTGTTTGTTAATTTTGCTCTTTGAACAAAGCTGCTGAAACATAGGACTGAGAATTAGCATGCAACAAAATCATTTGGCATGTTTCTTCTTCCAGTTTATTAGTTTAGTGATTATTAATAAAGTTCTAACGTGTCTCTAACATCATTCAGCTGAAGTTTGGGGGAGCTATTTGGAAATCCAGAACCTGTCCTCTACTTTATCACTTACACCATTTACAATTGTCTGTTTTCCCCATAACTGGTATCAGTAGTAGTATCAGCCAGTTTCAATACCTCTGAAAGAGAGCACTGGTAACAAAGGAAGTTCAGTTAATGTAACAATAAAAATCACAATCCAGGTTGAATGAAGGAGTGATTCCTAAATATTAAAATCCCAGTGGTCTTATCTGGACCAGCTGCTTATAATGTCTGTGAGGAATGTGGCACATCAAGTGTATGAACACTGCAGCTATTGTATCCTAACAGGCTGATTGAACCCTGGATAATTGGCATGTAACCTTCTCTATTAATAGTGCAGACAGATATGTGAATTAGCTGAATGCCTCAGACATATGCCATGCATTAACCAAAGGGGCTTACAATTCTCATAACAACTTGGCTAACTATTACACCAGTAATGATTCTTTAGAACTTGATAACAGTAGAGAAAAAAAAACTCAATAAATTTGTTGTTTCAGTACAGCTTATGAATAATCAGTTGCACTATAAGATAGTTGGCAAAAGTTGGATTGTGGAACATTCAGGACTAATGTTATGACACTTATGTTTTAAAGGGTCAATATATATATATACACACACGTCTTGGTCTTTGTTTAGATCTTCTACTTGCAGGAAGTGATAGGCACGTTCACAATATTCTTAAAATACTTCCAAGATCATTCTTCCCTGCAGTCCTACAAGAAGGGTACAGTCAGTGTCTAATTTGGGATAACATATGGATTTTTTTTTCCCCTTCTGAAATGGCATGTGGGTTTTTGCTGTTGTTGTTCATCTCTCTTGCCATCTCCCAACATCTCATTCTTTCATTCAATAGTTCATCTTGGATGAAATGACATAAACCATCTTTTACTTTTTAACTAAGCTATTTTCCGAAAGTTCTGCTAATGGGACAGTGTATGACTCACCTATGAGTGGTCTTAAAAGAATGCAGCATTACAAAACTTAAATAGTGGAAAAATATCAGCTTAAAAGAAAAACACCACAGGCAAAGACTGTCTAAAGATGGAAGCCACCAAAGCTGTAACCTGTCTGGGAGTGTGTGTTTAGTAGAACAGTCTGTGGCAAACAAAACAATTCTAACAGATTCAATTTGATTTTGTTTTTTTATCAAAAGTTTTTTTTCTTTGGAAAGCCCAGTTAATAGTGAATACAAATGAATGTCTACACTAAGAACAAAATCTAAGTTTAAGTTCTCATTTTCTTTTAAATTTTAATGCTATCGTATATTAAACAAATAAAAAATGTAAAACAGAGTTTGACTACATTGTATGCCTCCCCCCCAATGCTTTAATCTGCTTATATTATTCTTAGCAATTGACATGTCAGATGGAGTCAAATGAGCAAGGATTTAAGGGTTATGATAAACAAACAAAATACTGGACACCAACCCTATCCATAAGAGCCCATTTTGACATCAGAGGGGTTCCGGGTTGATTTGACCCAGAACAGTTGGAAGGTGTTACAGTATATTAGTACCAGAGCTGTGAGAGCTTCCTAATGAGAAGCAAGTGCCCAGTCCTGCATTATTGTATGGGCCCTGAGGTTAGAACAAGGGGATCCTGATGCAAGATCAAGGCCTAAGATATTTTTCACTGTCCTTTTCTGATTCACAGCAGTCTCAGAACTTCTAAGCATTTGCTTACAAAGCCCATGCCATTTTCATTTCCCAACAATCAGGATTAGCAGGCACTTCTTCAGTTCCTACCAATATAGCCCTTTTCTAGGAGTTTTCCAGCCACAACAGACTAACTGGGAATGTTCTTCTCATCTTCCTGATCCTTTAAAAAAAACAACTAAACAAAACAAAAAACCCATACACTTTCTACTTCCAGGCCCTATCTACCAAACTACAGTTTAAGCTGTGCTAGTAACACCATTTGCAGTTCAGGAGCACTTCTTAAATTCCTGCTAATGCAGCTCAGGGTATGTCTACACTGCAGCTGAGATTATCTACCCATGCTGGGAAGCACAGACATACACTAGCTCCACTTGAGCTAGCACACTCAAAATAGGGTAGCCCCAGCAGCTTGGGCTAGCAGCTAGAGTACATACCCACGAGTTGTGTGGGCTTCTTCTGGGGTGGCTAACCTGAGCGGCCGCCATTTTTAGCAAGGTGTGTCTATCCATGCAGAGAAGCGTGCTCCCTGCTGCAGCGTAGACATATATGAAACAACTAAGTTTAAGTGTAACACAAGGACAAGAATGGTGCAAATGCCCAGACTGACTGATAAATGGTCTAGTACACAGTTTGATCTGGTCTCTGGTCCACACTAACTAAGCAGATTGTGTTTGGAAACAGAGTTAAGTACAAAACCTTTGAGAACCAAAGTTGGCAATGGTGCCACTAAAACAGGATTAGTAGTCAATGGAGAAGATGCTATGATCTGCTCCCTTGTATACTTTTATGCTGTTGCTTACCATTTCCCACTTCCTGTCTTCCCAGTTGAAGGAACAGACAATATGAGAGAGTGAGGAGAATTGTCCAATCACTAGAGTTGCATCTGAGTCAAAACTCTAGACCTTAACAACTCCAAACTAGGGGAAGAATCAGATTTTAATCCAGACCCACATTTGACCTTTGGATCTTAGGCCCAAGAATGACAATGGTGTCACCTATCTACTGTGCAGGAGACTTGGCTTGGAGGCTGATTTGTAGTTGTGCCATTTTGTAAGGAGCTGATTTCCTATCTGCAACGTGACCTAAACAAACCAATGTGCTGGAGGTTCTCTTTCCTCTGGATAATTTATGACACATGGGAACAAAGCAAAAGAAATAACCCACACATTATTGCACATGCTGCACGTGAGAACAGGGATTACACCCATCTTCTGAAGGCTACTTAACTGGGTTTGAAGTTCTTCTGAACTCGCAAGTTGTAGCTCTAATTCAGAATTCCAATTAATGGATTACCCTCTAGTCCTGATTTGTTGGGGAGCCAGAACAAATTGATATGGTCATTCAGTAACTCTTGTGATAAGGGCAATCATGTATATATATAAATGTTTTTTTCTCCAGATGCCAGCAAATGTCTTTGGAGAGATACTTAAAATATTCCTATTTGTATGATTCGGAAACATTCTGCTTCAATTAGAATTTTCCCTTTGGTCTGATAATTATCTGTATGTTCATTTGTCTAAATTATCTATTTGACCAAAAAAGTAATAATATAATACGCATAGTACAAATAACGTTTTGTAATGCATATTAAATAGTATGTATATTCATTTTTGTATCTAGTATTTGATTATATATTAAATGTTCTGCAGCTGTCTATACATAGATACACAGTATGCAGCTATACACACTTGGATAGGGACAGAAATCAGCTGTATTTTGGAAGTGCTTTGGACATATCTGTCAGTTCTCATATTCTGCTCAGTGGCAGACCTGCCACTATAGGCAATACACAAAAGACTAGTGAAAACTGGCAGATAGCTGACCTTAACTGGGATCAATACAAAAAGCTCCAGGAGCTTATGAAATAAAATGCTTTGAAGTAAAATTGGATTTCACAAACCATCATTATCATCTGTCAAGTTAAAAAACAAACAAAACTCATGTATGTAAACTCCATTTCCTATAGGGACACAAATGAGCAAGTACATAAGATAAGCAAAGTAACTGAAGTCTTTGAACACCCTCCATCCAAAGTATCTATGTGTTGAATAGATTGAATATTGTAAATTACTGATAATATCCTCGGTCAAAGTCTTCATTGAACTGAAAACTGGTAAACTTTATGCCCTAATCCTTCAAAGACTTACACTAAAAAGTTATGTCAAATCAGCTGCATCACTCAGGGTTGTGAAAAATCCACATCCGGCAAGATGTAGTTAAACTGACCTAACTCTCTGGTGTGGACGGCGGTAGGCCAATAGAAGAATTCTTCCGTTGACCTAGCCATTCGGTATGGACTGAGTACTGTACAAAATACACTCTAGGTAAATATGTTTACCTTTAAGATGTGAGTGGTTCCCCTCCCCTTCCACTCAAGAGCCAGGAGGTCTGATTTTTTGGGGTGGAGGTTTAATTGACAACTATTGCAACTTGGGGTTCCAGTATGGCTTGTAGGTTAGGAAGAGTCCAATTGAAGGATGCTTGGACGTTGGTTCTGGGCAGTCACATGCCATGGTGAGGCTTTGTTTGGCACAGCCTGTGGCTGCCCTCCTCATGTCTCCGACATTGACAATGGGGACAATTGCTGCATAGTAAGGATGACTTAATCTCAGTTGGAATTAGTTGTCAAATTTGTGGTCTCCACATCTAACTATATTATGGAGTAGGTGTGTCATTATTTCCACATCCACATCAAAAATACTGGATCAGATTCTCAGCTGGTGTTTACAACAGTTGAGGATCTGGCCTAATTTGGTTAGACAGACACGAAGAACTATTGATGTCAAAATAATGTTTGCAATTTCATTTGTGAATTTTAAATAACTTTAGAAATATGCACTGCTGAAGGCTCATTAACCTCCCAAGTCCCCATTTTGCAGATAGGCAAACAGAGGCTTGGAGAGGTTCAGTATCTTGTGCTAGCAAAAAGAAGAACAGGAGTACTTGTGGCACCTTAGAGACTAACAAATTTATTAGAGCATAAGCTTTCGTGGACTACAGCCCACTTCTTCGGATGCATATAGAATGGAACATATATTGAGGATATATATATATATATATATATATATATACATACATACATACATACACACACACACAGAGAGCATAAACAGGTGGGAGTTGTCTTACCAACTCTGAGAGGCCAATTAATTAAGAGAAAAAAAACTTTTGAAGTGAACTTCAAAAGTTTTTTTTCTCTTAATTAATTGGCCTCTCAGAGTTGGTAAGACAACTCCCACCTGTTTATGCTCTCTGTATGTGTGTATATATATATATATATATATATATATATATATATATATATATCCTCAATATATGTTCCATTCTATATGCATCCGAAGAAGTGGGCTGTAGTCCACGAAAAAGGTGCCACAAGTACTCCTGTTCTTCTTTTTGCGGATACAGACTAACACGGCTGCTACTCTGAAACTTGTGCTAGCAAGTCACTGGCACAGCCAGAAAGAAAACCCAGGAACTCTGGTTCCCAGATTTCTGTCTAAACCTTTAGCTCACACTCCCTTTATGTATGCATTTTAATAAAAAAAAAAATCCTGGTTAATATAATCTTATGATTCCTTGTCCATTATTCTTATATTTTATTTTTAATTCCTGGGATTGGCAATAATGAATTCAAGTAAACCATCCACCAAGGACCCAAAATGGGAAAAACAAAAAATACAGTTCAGGAATTTCTGATTTATAATAAACTACTGGGTGAATAAAGATAAGTGGAGAATTATGTTCTGTAGTTCTACTGATGAATGTTTGTAAATTCTCTGATTAACACTGTAAAAGAAAAAGGTCAGGAGCTCTCCAAATTAATTCATGTAGTCAGACTGAAAAGGAAGGTAGATATACTGACACAGGACACATGGAATCATAAAATAATAACCTAAATATATTTGGAATAGATGCAACAATGATGGCTCTCCAAGAAATAATCTTAAATATTTTTCTTTGTTTTAAACTTCTGTCTCCATGTATGCACACCCACACACTACTTGCCTTCCTTTGCAGACATGATGAATCATAGTACAGTGTGCGGATACCTCTATGTAGATTATGACTGCACTGATGGCAAATTTTTGGGGATGACAAAAAGTGAATCATTGGACAGTTTATTTTCATCAAGGAAAAAGATTCTGGACTTCTAGACTTTAGATTACTTGGTCTGCTGACTTTTGGAAATTGAATGCTTTGATGTAGCTTGTGTTAATGGTGTCACCACTGTTCTCGTGATTCTCCAAAAACAAACTGTTCTCTCTGGGGATGGTCTCTCTTAGTTGTGATTAAAGCACATAGATCTGACAGTGTGGGAAACTTGTACTTGTTCCCAGTCCTGTAAATCTAACACCTTTCACCCTCACTGAAGTTCACTTTCACAATTTAAAATACAGATAGAATTAGACTGCTCAATAGTACTCATACTGAAACTTCCGTTTATGGCTTTCAGGGAGCTGCCAATTTAGGCAAAGTTCAGAGAGAAGGTACTGTGTGCAGTGGTGTGGGTGACAGACAAGTATCCTCACTTGTACTAGTAGTCCTGATAAGCAGTGTACTCTTACACTGACTTAATAATACTGAGTGGTGGAACATTGGTACTTGTGTTAAGATTAAAACCACTGAGTGTGTATTAGGTAGATTTGTGAATAAGCCTAGCCCCTGCCAAATATCTGATTCCAGGTACTGTGCTTTAGTAAGTCTTTCAACATTTCAAAGACCATACATTAAACTTTGGTGCTTTTGTTAGAGCTATGCTCCCTCCCATGTAGCGTTCATTCCATTTTCAATATCCTTGACCCCTCCCAAGAGCTTGTTCCAAAGCCCCTTGAGACCAAGGAGAGCCTTTCCCTTGATTGTATAGGCCTGATCCAAAATCTGCTTGGTCTCTGAAGAGTTGCATCACAGATCCTACAAAAAAGTCGAATTGTGTATCTAAATACCTGACCAGCTGTTTGAATTGGCTAAAGATTTGCTGCCTCATCCATGGGGTACACTGAACTCAGCAAATGCTGACACAGGACTTTGGGAGTGTAGTGAGAGCTGTGTAAATCCCCATGCAATGTAAAAATAAAGCTCATAGTTACATACATCACTAGTAGTACCTCAGAAACATGAGGCATAACAGATGTACACTCACTGCATGTGCTGTTGATATGTTTACTTAATGATCTTGTTACACACACTACAAAAAATCACTCATGATCATTAATTGGTGAAGTAAGATTACTCTAATTGAAGGAGAGGGGAGGAATAATATTTATCTAACATTTATATTTGTTAGGAATGATCATGCTATTTTTCAATGAAAACTTGGATTGGTGACAATTTTTTTCATGAAAAGAGTCTACGTTTGATGAAAACAACAAGGAGTCTGGTGGCACCTTAAAGACTAACAGATTTATTTGGGCATAAGCTTTCGTGGGTAAAACCTTACTTCTTTACCCACGAAAGCTTATGCCCAAATAAATCTGTTAGTCTTTAAGGTGCCACCAGACTCCTTGTTGTTTTTGTAGATACAGACTAACACGGCTACCCCCTGATACGTTTGATGGGAATTTTTGACTTGGATTGACTTTTTTTGTTTTACTTATTTATGACAAGAAGCAGAAGTTTTCCTGGGGTGAGGGAGACATTTTGTGACCATTCTTATTACCTCACCTTGTCTCTCAATATCTTTTATTGGACCAACTTCTACTGGTAAAAGAAAGACAAGTTTTCAAGCTTACACACAGCTAAAGTGTAAGCTCAAAAACTTCTCTCTTTCATCAGCAGAAGTTGGTCCAATAAAAGATATTACCTCACACACCTTGTCTCTCTAATATCCTGGGACCAACATAGCTTCAAAAATACTGCAAACATTCTTCTCCAGTCTGTTTAAATCTGCATTTGACAGCACTTTGTGTGCAGTAAGTTTCGCTGTTTTATCAGTGGTTACTTGCATTTCCTGGATCTGATTTGCAACTTTGTTACTCGTTTTCATATTGATTTACACACACAGGGTGACTCACTAAAGTCATGACAAATTAACTAGAGCTATGAAGTTAAAGCACAAAGAAGATTAAGCCACAGCAAACTAAGGCCACTCTTACTTCCAAATGAGAACGTCCACACAGGAGTTTAATACACTTTAACTTTACACTTTTAGTTAATTTGTTTTAACTTTTCTGAGTTTAGATGAGCTTCAAGGGGCATTCATTGCAGAGTTAATTTGAATGATGGTGACCCACACTAGCCTAGCCTAGCCAATGAGAAGCTATACTTCAAAGCCCTACTGAAGTTATTATTCCCTCACTGACTTCCCCAGACCATGAAAGTGTTTCCCAATAAACACAGCATCAGTAAAACTGAAGAAGATGAGGTAGCAGATAAGCATGTTCACAGAGAAAGGGGATGGACCTGAGTACATTTAGTATAAACTAAAATCAAGCGTAGTTATTGCTCTCAAGGCCAGCCAAAAGAAAACAGCAGAAGAGCAAAAGAAAAAAAATCTCTTCTCAAAAACATTGAAAAGGAAGTTTAAAAAAAAATTCAGCATTTGGTCTGAATCCTCAGCTGATGTAATTCAGTGTAGTTCTGTTGGCTTCAATGGGGCTACAGCATATTGGTTTACACCAGCTGATGATCTCACACATAGTAGTGAAAGGATGGTTTATCCAAAAGTCTTTTTTTAAATCAGTCCATTAAAAAAAGAAAAAAGAAAGAAAGGTGACAACATCCTTGAGCATCTCCAAGGTTCTCTGACTGGTAAGTAGAATGGTAACTAGATTTCACTGAATTTAGGAGCCTGGTCTGGAATTTCATAGGTGGAGAAAGAAGGTTGCTTTGCTTTGAAGTTTTCTGCTTTATATGCGAAACACTGATGTTGACTGATTTACTGCAATTTCACATCCAAGGGATGGGAAAATAGGAACGTGGGGGCTTTTTGGTGAGTGTGATGAGGACTTATTGACACAAAAGGATACAAGTTCCACTTGCTTGCAAATTTGCTTTCAAACACAACAAGTTAACACAAGCATGGTTTTATAACAGCGTGATGCAAGATTTTGTAAAGATCTGCAACATCTGGAGAACTTAAAACACTACCTAGAGCTCAGGCTGTGCTACTAAGGAAATGCATTGCTTGCATTCAGTATAAACATGTTTTTTTATTTCACTGGAAATGCCTAGCACAGCACACTCTTTCACTGTTATTAGTAGCTCTTTTACTGTATCTTTAAACTGAATGTTTAAGATTCCTGAAATACTTTTGTTTCCACTAAAGAAGCTTCTACCAAGCCTGATTAAGCATCAGTGGCAGGGATGCATCCTCAAGAATAAATTGATATGAATGTGATGAAGTGAGCTGTAACATATGTAAAATTCCTACTATAAATATTCAAAAACAAAGAATTTCTTAATGAGCTGTGGCCTAATAAGTTTCACTCTGAACAACTGAGTTTGCAAAATTATGGAACCACAATTTTAGATGTAAATTGCATACTTTGTATATGCTCAATGCAAATAAACTAAAGTGCACTGTTCAATCGCATTTCTCTGTGTTGGGATTTAAGCACATACCTAGTAAAAGCAATGAGATGAAACTATGGGTGGGAACTTAGAGGTTTTGTTAATATCACTGAAGGGAAACGGTCTTCTCTAAGGGAACACTTTTCCCTCAATAATATGTTGTTTTTTCTTTACATATTACTGACTGGATGTCTGTATGGCTAGAGACATACAGACAAAAGTTTGATATAAGATTACATATAGCATAAATATCTGAACACACATGACTACATGTTTTGTTTGTATATTTTTGGGGGGGGTGGGAAGTGGTAGGGAGGAAATGTTTTCTAGTGGTTAGAGAGGAGTGGCAATTAACCATATTCTCACTTTAACACTAGTGTGTGGCCTTGGTAAAGTTTTTAAATATCCCTAAAAAGAACAGGAGTACTTGTGGCACCTTAGAGACTAACAAATTTATTTGAGCATAAGCTTTCATGGGCTACAGTCTACTTCATCAGATGCATGTAGTGGAAAATACAGTAGGGAGATATATATATACACACACAGAGAACATGAAACAATGGGTGTTACTATACACACTATAAGGAGAGTGATCAGTTAAGGTGAGCTTTTATCAGCAGGAGAGAAAAAAACTGTTTGTAGTGGTAATGAAAATGGCCCATTTCCAGCAATTGACAAGGAAATATGAGGGACTGTGTGTGGGGGAGGGAGGGAATAAGCATGCTACTCTGAAACCTTTAAATATCCCCGTGCCTCAGTTTCCCTCTAAATATATTTACCAGTTTCCTGGGCATATTATAAGGTCTTGCATATGTTTATGAAGCATGCTTGCTATCTTTTTCAAAAGATAAAGTACAAATGTATTGCTTCTTGTATAAAGCAAGTTTATATGGATAAAAAATCATGCCTGGTACAATTCTGAATTACTGTCTTTTGTCTCTACCTCACAACTCCCTGTGTAACTCAAAATGTAACTTTTCAATTCTGTCAAGTGTATTCAACTGATTAGTGTCTAATCCACCTACCCATCAACCCACACACTGCAGAAAATACAAAAATCCTGCCCAATGTCACATTCATATTTGTAACGATGAAAATCTTAGCATTCATTACAGCTGTGATAAAAGTCCAGCCTGAATGATGCTGCAGGTTTGCTGTTATGGTTTGGTGGGATCAAATTTTAGCAACAACCTATGATTTTACACAAATTGCTCTTTATCTGTTGATCTGTACTGCACCGAGCTACAGTCCATGACCTCACATTGCCTCATATTTGCAAATCCTGTATCTTATTAAACTGCATTAATGTTTATTGCACTGACAGACATGATGAGTCACCCTTCTGACAGCTAGCCTGAAAACTGTCCTCCCTCTCTTTTTTTGCTGTAGTTCCATTTGTTGCAACATATTTGGATCAGGTCCTAGCTTTCAAAAATGAAAGCAGGTATCACCTCCATATTAAAGGCCAATTTCTCAAAGCGTGGCCTCTGTTTGCAAGCATGGCTTTTCATGTACAATGAGGTGTGCGTTATGATAGACTTTAAGGGCTTTACGGCTTTTTTTTTTAAAAAAGCACTTTTACCAGTGCTGGGACCAGAGTGGTATTTAGGAGAGGGAGCGGTTAGGAATATGTGCAAGATGTACCTTTCCCTGTTGTTAAGAGTCCTGTAATCTGAGCCAAGAGCAACAACATCGGATCTCCTCAGGTCCATCCCTCCTTCCCTTCCCTTCTCCAGCTGGCTGATACCTACTCTTCTTCCCTTGCTCTTCTCCTGATGCACTTCTAGGATAGTGTTCCCCACCACTGTACTCAGCTGGCACTGCAAATTGACACCATCAGATCAGGATTAAACAAAGACTCTGAATGGCTATCCAACTACAGAAGCAGTTTCTCCTCCCTTGGTGTTCACACCTCAACTGCTAGCAGAGCACCTCACCCTCCCTGATTGAACTAACCTCGTTATCTCCATACTGATTTATACCTGCCTCTGGAAATTTCCATTACTTGCGTCTGATGAAGTGGGCGTTCACCCACGAAAGCTTATGCTCCAATACTTCTGTTAGTCTTAAAGGTGCCACAGGACCCTCTGTTGCTTTTTTCTAGGATAGTGTTCCCCACCACTGTACCCAGCTGGCACTGCAAATTGAGTTTGGGCCCAAAAGCCTATTCTGTGCCCCTCCCATCTCCTTTGTGGTGCACAGAGGGCGGATTTTTGAACTTCTCCTGAGTGCAGGAATAGCAATTGTGGTCTTTGTACAGGGCACACGAAAAAAAGCTTCCGTGTGTTCGTGGAGCCTGATCCAAAGCTCACTGAAGCCCTGGCAGTGAAGGAAAAGGCTGCATTTGTTCCTAGTGAAGACTACACTGAAGTCCCTTGGAACTTGGAAATGTTTTTTCTTCCACTGTGCTTTGCTATGTCCCTTTGTTATTTTATGGGAGACTATGTTTTATCTTGAACTGTCTAATTTCAGTGGGCTGCTGTAAATCAGTGTAGCTCCTTAGAACTCAGTGGAGCTGCTTTACACCAGATGAGGATCCGTCCCATTATCTGTAATCTATACTATATGCATGTTACACCTGACACCATATGGCAAGTCTGATGAGTTGCTTTTGCAGCTATCAGGTGGGCTGAATATCTTCCCAACCAGTGTGGTATTATATTAACCGAAAGATAAATCGTACAGCTATAAATTCATTAAGTATGGAAAAGAGGTTTATGGTGTGCAATGCTCACTGTGGTGATATGCATTAGCTGAAAACAACATAAGCGTGTTCCCACAAGTTACTACTTATTCCCATTACAAACAGTGGCTTCCTACTCCCATGAGCAGGGCATGCCTAATCCCAGACCCTGACCATTCTGCTAAATCCATTCATATTTATGATTGCCCGATTCTATCCTGTATCTCCGTGTCATGCTACATTGTGGCTCATCTCAGACTCTGAGGTTAACACCACATAATGAGATGTGAATTACATCATGGAGAGCAATGCTTCATCTGCCATGTATGTAAAATGACATAACCACAGGATGTGAAGAATCAAGTTCCATTCTTTTTAGGACAGATACCCATTATCAATCCTTAGTCTGCCTGCTAAATGTTAGCCATCAGGATAATTGTGGACAGCAGTTCACCTCAGTGAGATCCCAGGCAGGGGGACATCTGACTATGCAAGCCAATCAAGTCTAAGATAAGGAAACCAGACGTTCAGACTTTCCTGAAGCTTTTACAATCTTCCAAAAAGCAATGGTTCAAATAGTCCCCTCAGCCTCTACTGTGGAGCCTCCCACCCCCGGCAGCATGGAATGAGGGAGTGAATCTTCTGTAAAATCATTTCCCCGGACTTCACAGCATAGCCTGTCCTGAGGTACGGGAGCCTGTGCTGTGGGAAGAGGCAAGACAGAGATATATAGGAACTTTGTATTTTTTTTCCCCTCCACCAAATCCATAGGAAACCGCCACCCAACGTACCGAGGGAGTCAGTAGGCTTATGTTTCTTCCACATCCATTTTATAGGACCTCCTCTGTCCCTGACTGAGGGGTTCCGGGTGGAAAGATGTGCAGGAAATCTTTGACGCCAGGGCTCCACTGGAGCCACTCTGCTATGTGACACGGCATATCAGGTGGTCGTACAGGGCCCTTGATTCCACTGCATCCCCTGAGAACAGCAGGTTGGGGGCAGGGGGGTCCTAACCACCCTGATTGGTGTGACATGGGGGAAACGGGCAAACCCTGACCCCACAGAAAATGTCATGAAGCTAGTTCTCAGGGAAGTTCCTATAGGCATTGTACAATGCTGCAACAGCATGCCTCTCAGTGTCCCTGCAGTGTTAGCATGGCCTGACTCACAATCAAGGCTGCATCTTCAAGGCACCCCTAGAGCTCTTACTTTGAGAGTGATCAATAAATCAATGCCTATTACAATATACATACATCACCCCCAAATACCAGTTCCACATACTCCTTCCACACATACAAGTGCCACTGGGGGCAGGCTATTAAACAATTTGCTCTCAGATCTGTGGGGTTGAATGGACACAGTTTCCTGTGTACACAGGGAGGGCCCAATCCTATACTCCTTACATATGCAAAAATTTATTTTGCAGGTGTAGCTTTTGGATGGCCCTGCTGTTTGGCCATCTCGCCCACAGAAATGAAATCTATTTAATCCAAACTAGGTTACAATCTCTGTTTTCATTTGTATTGGTGGGGGAGGTCAGGGGGCCTTTTCAAATGATCAACTTGTTGCTCTCAGTAATAGCATTAGGTTGCCTCTTGAATCTAGGTTACCACTTGAATCTTTTAGATACTGCACACATGGCTCAATTAAGAGATGATTAATCACATCTGACTACCTATGATTTTAGGTTCAACTCCAATAAGCCCAATACAATATTTCAAATATAGTAATGGACCCCCCCTATGAGGGTTCAATCCTGCATAGCGCTGAGTGCTGCCTGCAAGGCATAGTGTCCCCCATCAAATTAGGGTGACCAGACATCCCGATATTTGGGGCTTTGTCATATATGCAACTCTACACCCCACCCCCTAAACAAACAAAAAAAATGTCCCAATTGTTCATACTTGCTATCTAGTCACCCTACATCACATCCCAATAAATTAAAGGCACTCTACATCTCATAGAATCAGTCTCTTAATGAGTTAATTATGGAGGATTAACAGTTTATACATAAAATAATAGATGTAGCCAAACAATGAAGTTTGCAAGCAACAATATGACCAATCAATAAAAAGCTCTGTCTAGCAGATTAGGCATCAGATAAAACAGGAAGATTAAAACTTAAATATGCACAAAAAAGCTACAAGAGGTGTCAAATCTTGAAAATAGCACGGAATTGACAGGAGTCATTTTCTTCTAGTTAATAAAATAAATTAGTTTTAAAGAACAACTTCATCATGTTTTGTTTGTGATTCAAACCAGAACAAAATGGAACATATACAACATCTACATCATTCCCTGAAATATTTATCTTGTTAGAAAACAGCACCTAAAATATCAGTTAGAGTTTTAAATCTATATATTATTGGAGATGTATATAGTAGGTTTTGATTGCATTATGCCTTATTTACACTGAACAAATTTAAGTTGAAAAGGATGGAAAACAATAAATGCTGCAGGAAGCAGATGTGTTAGCAGGGCCTGGCTACGGTTAAAATGTGTCCTGATTGTTGATATTAACACTAGACAAAGACAAGAACTGCAAAAAGGGGAGGGGGGGGGATAAAAAAAATAGTTGTGCTAATATTCGCTGAAATTTTTGAATGAATTCCCTTTGGTCATTCTGGTGTCCCTTTTCTCAGAACACATGTGACTGGGTTAGTGGCATAATGTTTCGGGAAAGTAAATTCTGAAGTTCTATGAGCAAGGATTTCAGCTAGTTTTAAACTGTCTTGAATGTTTTTCTCATAAGTACTTAAGCACTCAAACCCTGATTCAGAAAAGCACTTAAACAGATCAGGTGGAATCTAGGGTTACCATACGTCCGGATTTTCCCGGACATGTCCGGCTTTTGGGGGCTCAAATCCCCGTCCGGGGGGAAATCCCCAAAAGCCGGGCATGTCCGGGAAAATCGGGAAGTCAGCCGGGCCGGCGGGGAGCCGGTCAGCCAGGCCGGCGGGGAGCCGGTCCGGCGGGGAGCCGGGTCGGCCGGGCCCGCGGGGAGCCGGGCCCGCGGGGAGCCGGTCGGCCGGCGGGGAGCCGGTCGGCCGGGCCCGCGGGGAGCCGGGCCGGCGGGGAGCCGGGGAGCCGGGCCGGCGGGGAGCCGGGTCAGCCGGGCCGGCGGGGAGCCGGGCCGGCGGGGAGCCGGGTCAGCCGGGCCGGCGGGGAGCCGGGCCGGCGGGGAGCCGGGTCAGCCGGGCCGGCGGGGAGCCGGGCCGGCGGGGAGCCGGGTCAGCCGGGCCGGCGGGGAGCCGGGCCGGCGGGGAGCCGGGTCAGCCGGGCCGGCGGGGAGCCGGGTCAGCCGGGCCGGCGGGGCTGGGAGCCGGGGGGTGCGCCGGGCCGCCGGGGGCCGGCAGTGCTGGGCGGGCCGGGGGTGGTCGGCCGGGGCCGGCACCCCAGGGCCCGAGCTGACCCAGGCTGGAAACGCCGGGGGGCCAGCCTGGGCCGCGCCTCCTCCCCCCACACGCCCCTTACCTGCTTCAGGCTTCCCGCGAATCAAATATTCGCGGGAAGCAGGGGAGGGGGCGGAGACTTTGGGGAGGGGGCGGGGTTGGGCGGGGGTGTGGGCGGGGCTGGGGGCGGGGCCATGGGCCGTGGAGTGTCCTCCATTTGGAGGCACAAAATATGGTAACCCTAGTGGAATCCTATCCACACTGAAGTCAATAGGACCTTTGCTATGTACTTCAATGAAGCAGGGATTTGACCAGAGGTGAAACCAGTACGCTATGCCGGCGGTGGTGATTTAACGGGCCCAGGGCTCCAGCCGCTGCGGGGAGCCCCGGGGCCCTTTAAATCCCTGCTGGAGCTCCAGCAGCCGAGCTCCCGCGGTGATTTAAAGGACCCGGAGCTCCGGGCCCTTTACTTCATCCCTGAGCCCCGGGGCTCCCAGCCGCCTCTGCAGCTGGTAGCTCCGGGGTGATTTAAAGGCCCTGGGGCTACCAGCCACAACCGGAGCCCCAGGGCCTTTAAATCTGGAAAGGCCCCGCCTCTTCCGGTTGAGGCCACACCTCTTCCGGTTGAGGCCACGCCCCCGTTCAGGACTCCAGGGTACTGGTAAGTCCTTTAAGTTACTTTCACCCCTGGATTTCACCCATGGATTTAAGTGCTTCTTAAGTGCCTCAAGCCTGAATGAAGTCCCCACTGAAGTCAATGGAAAGTTACATTAATTTCAATGGGCTTTGGATCAGGCCCTCAATTGGGAAACAGAAAATGTACTGTGTAACTCATCTCCAGTACTACAAACCCCAAGCATTCAAAAATAATGAGCCAGGCCCCATTCATTGGGGTGCCTTTAAAAATAATGAAATAAAAAATAAATAAATGTGGGATCTTTTTAATTTACTTTTGATTTTCGGAACCTTTGTGGTTCACATTTTCCAGTCTCTACCCACACCTCCCCAAGCAGTAGGGCTAGAAACTTACTTTATTTTTTAAATGAAAACTGAGATTCTCAGGTAGTTACATGTCTCCAGGACCTGAGGCTTTAAGAGAAAACACCGAATATTAGGTGACTTGTGATACAATTGTAAGAGTTGGCAACAATGCCAGGGAGCTAACCTGTCACCACTAAGAGTTGAAATATCAAATACCTCTTGCTGGTATCATATTTTAGTATAAAAAAATTTAAAAAAATCCTAGTAAAATACAAATTAATAAATTATAGGAAATCATGATCTCCAGATGGATATGCTTCAATGAGACAGAGGTTAAATCAATGCAGGCATTGTTTGTAGTAAACTAGTCACTCAGTTCTAAGTACTTTGAGCCAGGTGCTACCAGCCTTACTCACCCAGTCAGTGAAATTTCCTCCTCCCCTGAAGTAAAGTCACACCTCTCCACATTTCAAGTGGCTAAAGCAGGATGCAGCCCACCTCAGGTCTGGCCCATCTACCCTCCATAGATGGAGATGGAGGGGCAGAAGAGCTAAACCTGAGAGATTCTGTGATCCCATGTCATAGGTTGCATTTCCATTTGAGTTGGGAGTGCTCTCAAATGGGGACCCAGGGCAAACTGTCCCTCCCACCCAAAGTGGCCTTAAATGTGGGGAATGAGTAAACTTTACTCATGCCAGTAGCCCTATTGTCTTTAACAGAACTCTTTTGGTGAGTGAAGAAAGAAGGATCAGGTCCTAAGTTATTTATCTGCAAGTTAAAAACACTAATAACCTGTTTTTAACAGTGGCAAGGAAGTAGAAGTTTTGATGAATTTCAGGAGCTATCATGGCCTTTGATTTATGAGTTTTAATATGCCCTGGAACAATGTCGGAAGAAACAATCACAGAAGCCTGAGTTATAAACATGAGACTACTAAAGTTGTGCCAAAGAGTGAAGTTATTTTTTTTTCAGGGGACTTAGCACAATATTTTTGCCAGTTTGTTTCATGTTGTCTTGTAGCACCAACACTGTGTGCCATTTGTAATGTTAGCAACTGCAAATCTTTAGAAAGGGGGAGAATTTGCTCAAATTTTGGATATAAAAGCCTCTTTCACTCAAAAAATAGGCCCATTTTCTCTTGTAAACCGTTAAACATTGGCCAGTTTTCACTAGAACAGCTTGTACAGAAACTGGGCACATTTTCAAGTACAAAATACTGTGCAAAAATATTGAATGAGAGTTGTTTTGCATTTTGCAGCCTAGCATCCATGCAACAAGGTGTCAATTCTCTGGTTCAGTGCCCATTAAATCTGTGTAGCTCTCTATTATAAAAGTGACAAAGGAATGCCAAAGTTTCCTCTTTTCCCTGCTCTCCCTTATTATTCCATTCTTGCACCATTTTTTTCATCCATCCATGCAGGAGATAAACTATATAGATCCCCTGTTGCCCACCCAAAGCCAGTTCACCTCTTTCCCCAGGAAAACCCATGGAAAGGGGCTGTGGATGAGGAAAGCATCATCAGCTCCTTATGAGCTCATCCCAAACAGTCCCATCAGGGGGTGGCGTTCACTCCCAGATGAAACAGGCTGCAAATCCATCCTGCAGATCCTGGGATTTTTGCAGGAGCCAAGGGTAATTACAATCTCTATGCCTCCTGGGACCCTAATGCTACTAACGCTCTTTGGCCAGGGCTATCCTTACCCATACGCAAAGTATGCAGCTGCGTAGGGCATCAGGAAATTTGGGCCACCACATTTCCTGGTGCCATACACAGCTGCATGTTGCTCCGCCTCTTCCCCATGGCCCCTGTGCTCTGCCCCAGCCCCGCCTCTTCCCACCCTGCTTGACCCCAGCCCTGCCCCCACTCTACCCCTTCCACAAAGCCCCCGCCCCTGCTCTGCCCTTGCCCCACCTCTTCCTGCCCCATCCCTGCCACGCCCCCACTCCACCCCTTCCCCTGAGGACTGCAGCAGGGGTGGGGCCTGCACTCACCGGGTGGCGATAAGTGCAGCGACCCGGCCCCAGCCTGCTTTGCACCGCCAGCTCCCAGCCGCGCCGCCGGTGAGTGCTGGGGGCGGATCCTCCCTGTCCCCCTCCCCCCAACCCCAAGGCTGGGAGCCAGGGGAGCAGAGTGAAGCAGGCTAGGGCTGGGTCACTCCACTTCCCACCACCCCGGGAGTGTGGGATCGGGTCCACCCTGCACTCACCAGGCGCAGGGCCGGCTCCAGGCACCAATGCAGCAAGCTGGTGCTTGGGGTGGCCCATGGAAGGGGGCGGCAGGCCCGGCTCTTCGGTGGTGGGTCCCTCAGTCCCTCTCAGAGGGAAGGACCTGCCGCCGAATTGCCGCCGAAGAATGAAGTGGCGCGGTGGAGCTCCCGCCGAAGTGCCACTGATCGCAGGTTGTTGCTTTTTTCCCCTCCGCCTGGGGTGGCAGAAACACTGGAGCTGGCCCTGACCAGGCGGCAGGAAGTGGAGCAACCTGGCCCCAACCCGCTCCGCTCCGCCGGCTTGTGCTGGGGGGTGGTTTCCCCCCGTCCCCCAAGCCTGCTCCTGCCCTCCCGTGGAGGCCTGGGATCAGTCCCCCCACCCCCGCACAGGCCTAGGGCCATACCCCTCCTCCCCCCTCCCCCACAGTTGGGCTGCGTAGGGCACCAAAATGGCTAGGGACAGCCCTGTCTTTGGCAGCACAGTAATCCAATGGATGCTCAAGCCCTATGCTTTTACTTTATCCTTATTCAGGAAATAGAAACAATACCTAGTTTCCCAGCGCCTTACGGGACTGTAGTAGGTGCCCTCCTGAGCAACCTCCAGGACAACCAGATAGCAAAGAGCCGATTTTTAGAGGCGCTGAGCACATGCTGCTCTCATTAACCCCCTACAGAAACTTTGTGCTCCAATGCTCCCTAGCTTGTGCAAAGATCCTTGAGGGACTGGTATTACAAATATTACAGCATCGTAAGGGATCCTCCGAGTTTCTTGTGCCAGAGGCTGCAGTCAGCCCCTGGATCAGGGCAGTGGGAAGGAGGCTCAGGCCTTGGCTACACTCGCGGATTCACAGCGCTGCCGCGGCAGCGCTGTGAAGCACGAGTGTAGTCGCGCCGGAGCTGCAAGTACTCCACCTCTCCGAGGGGAGTAGCTTGCAGCGCTGCGAGCAAACGTGCAGCGCTGCAGGCGCTGATTACACTGGCGCTTTACAGCGCTGCACTCGCTGCGCTCAGGGGGTGTGTTTTTTCACACCCCTGAGCACAGCGAGTGCAGCACTGTGAATTGCCAGTGTAGCCAAGGCCTCAGAGACAAAATTCGGTCTCCTATGCATCTGGCCCTATGTACTGAATCCTGAGATCCCTACTACATTTTTTAATAAAAGTACACAATCATTGTATCAGTACAGCCCCTAGTACAGATGCACCTATCCTGGCAAAAACTGTTCTTCAATTGAAAGCAATAGTAAATATCCCATTCAGTTGAATAGGCCACAAGGCGCATGCTCCCCTATGGAACTATAGCACACCCAACCTATAAAAGGGGCAAATGATGGAATACTAAAAAAAAAAAAAAAAAAAATTAAGAGGCCAGCCAACTCCAGCTGTGCCAAAAGAATTATTTAAAAACCACATTCCACAGAAAACATTGTCTGCTTAAAAATAAAAAGAAACATATCAGCATTCAAGTTAGTCCTGCTAACAAATGTCTGACTCTATGAAGCATATCTTAGGGGGAAATAATTTAGCTAAAGAAATAAAAGGAAGAGGGAAGATTCCTGGATTCCTCTGAAATGCGAAGCCAAACACTTCTCTCTTATTAACAAGTTCATCTCTTATTCCCCAAGGTGCTTTTATTTTTCTGCTCTTGGCCAATTGTTTGGAACAAAGAGAAGGCAGCTTTCCCTCCTGTTGTTTTGCAGTCTTTGTAAGCATTTATTTTCATGGACACAAAGCCCCGCTTCCTCTGTGTTGTTGTTGTGTTGTGTGAAATGTCCCAACATTCCTCCCCTAAAGGCTCCTAAAGACAGACTGTTCTGTTTCAAACTTGTTATGACAAAAATAGCCCCAAAAGCCAGCTCGTCAAATTAGGAATTACATGAGATCAGCAAATTTGGGCACAACCACAACTGGAAAAAAAAGACTTAATTATTACTTTTGGGGGTGGGGGGGTGAGGGGCGGACCTTTTGGAACTAAATCCAGAGCCTCTTTGATCTTTGAGTAAAGATGGGCACGTGGCATAGAACAGATTTCAGTGGGAGTAGCATTGGGCTTTAATATGGCAAAAATAGCATTAATGTGGGTCCACATTCTGACCCACATGCTACCCACCATGCGATTACTCCTGCCAGATGCCAAAATTATTTGCATGTGAGGTTTGGGCTGTCCTACCATCCTAGGCCCTGTCCTATCCCTGTCCATTATAGATTTTTATATAACACCTATGAATGTGGTATCGGAGGAATAATCCCCTCAAAGGGCTGGCTGTGAGAAACCCATGGAGAGGAAGCTCAGCATGGGATAACAATTTCCCTGCTTGGCCCTCTGTCTAGACTTTGGATGCCACAAGACTCATGGTATTGCTTCAGCTCAGCATAGGAATAAAGACTATCCGCAAAATTCACATCCAGCTCCGGTTTCAGTCTCTATTAGGGGTTTTGGTTTGTGCCACTGTCTAATATTATTTCGATACGTAATTATAGAGAGACAGTAACAGACAGTCTAGTGTAGTCTAGGAGACTGAGGATAGGATTATGAGCCAGAAACTCCTGCATTCCAGTCTTAACTCTGTCACTCAGTTTTCTCATCTTGTAAAATGAGGATGATAATGTTGATTTACAGTAGCACACAGGTGTAGTCAGGCTTAAGGTCCAAGCCTGACAGGTCTCTTTTGCAGGTGAGACTCTTAGCACCTTGCAATCTTGTGAAATTTGCTGGGTGGGGTTGGGAGGTTGTTGTCCTCTTCCCCACAGCTCCAGCTGCAGGAAACCTGTGATTCAGTGACAAGTATCAGGGGGTAGCCGTGTTAGTCTGTATCCACGAAAACAGCAAGGAGTCGGTTAGGCCTTGCCTACACTTGCAGATGTACAGCGCTGTGAGTTAAATCTGACTTCGTGCAGCTGAGTAGGGAAAGCGCTGCAGTCTGTCCACACTGACAGCTGCCCAGCGCACTGTCGTGGCCACATTTGTGGCAATTGCAGCGCTATTGGGAGTGGTGCATTATGGGCAGCTATCCCACAGAGCACCTCTTCCCATTCTGGCGCAGTGGATTGTGGGAAGGGGGCGTAGGTGCGGGACATTCTGGGTCCCGTCCCAATGCCCCATGATGCATCGCTTCGCATCCCAGAAATCCCTTTGTTTCCGTCCACCTTTGGCACCATCTTTAAATGGCAGCGCAATACTTGCTATTCCTCTCGGAGAGGTGGAGTACATGCAACGCTGCAACCACGGAGATACAGCGCTGCAAATGCCTTGCCAGTGTGGACAGGGAGTGAGTTACAGTGCTGGGGATGGCTTTACAGTGCTGTAACTCGCAAGTGTAGACAGGGCCTGAGTCTTTAAGGTGCCACCAGACTCCTTGTTGTTTTTGTGATTCAGTGAGAATCTCAACTTTCATTGTTGAAAAGAATTGAAGTTTCTTATGGTTACAGAGAAAAGCTTGAAAACATGACCTGAGTGCAGCCTAGAGGCCCAATCACCAAAAGACAAATAAAAAGGACACGAAGTGTATTGGGTTATTTTGTTGGGGCTCGCAAAACCAACATAGTTAGTTAATATTGGTGGAACATTTTGAAAACATAAATCACTATGGTCTGAAGTGCTAAATATTATGATATACAAAAACAAAAATAAACCTCCCCCAGGGACACAGTGGCTGCTTACTCCTGACCCCATGGTCTGAATAAACTACACTGGGGTCTTAGGCCTGGTCTACACTGGGGGGGGGGGGGGGGGGGGGGGGGGGGGGGGGAGAACTGATCTAAGTTACGCAACTTCAGCAATGTGAATAACATAGCTGAAGTTGACGTACTTGAATCAACTTACCGTGGTGTCTTCACTGCTGCCACTCCCCCGTCAACTCTGCCTGCACTTCTCATGGCAGGGGAGTACAGGAGTCGACGGGAGAGCGCTCGGGGATCGATTTATCATGTCTAGACTAGACGTGAAAAATCGACTCCCACTGGATCGATTGCTGCCCGCCGATCTGGCGGGTAGCGTAGACATACCCTTAGAGTGGTTCTTACTCCCTCTCCAGAATCCTGTGCTTATGCATAGTCCAAATCACAATCTAGACCTTAACCAAGCGTTTCTTCAAACAAGTTTCAGCCTATTGGTCGTTCACACACCACAATGAATAGTCGAAACAAAAAGCTAGTGATTTGTCCTCCACGTCATGTGGCATTGTCTCTGTTCCCTGATTGGATGACTGGAACTTGAAAGTGGAAAATCATGCATAGTACATAATGAATGTAGAATACGTTTGGCAGCATGCGGGAACAGATATTCATACAAAGACTCCCATCCCCCAAATATCTGTGGGAATAAAGACTCATTCATGTATTTATTTGTAAATAAATAAAAAGGAGGTACAAACATGGATGTAAAGCATAGTTTTTTGAAATTCAAACAAAATGTTTGCAAATCCTGTTTTATAGAGTACATTTATCTGCATATAATGTGCCCATATATAAATAAAATCAACAATAATAAAAGGTAGCGTGCTTCAAAGAACATGTTTCATATACACATATTCTAGATCATTAAAAAAAAAAAAAAAAGATATCCCAACTTTAAAGCCTATGTGGTGTATGACCAGTGAGTTAAAAGTCCAGTTGTATCACTTGTTAATTTTTAACCATGGCATGTGAATAATATGTTCTGATTTTTTAAAATGGAAGTTGTATGAATTAACAATCATTTTATTTTCTTCTACATTTGAATATGAGATGCAATTAAGCATCAGCTGAACAGTATTAAACTAGATAACCTATCAGTATCTAATCCAGCCTGAACAAAGAAAACAATTCAACTTGGAACTGAAAGCTGATTTACTGTATGAACTAGTAAGCATTCCATGTAACTTTAACATAATCATGTAAGTTTAACAGTTGTGTGCGTGTGGGGGAGAGAGAAAGAGAGATTTTTGAACAGCTGCACTGCAAGCAGAAAGGAAATATTTTAAAATAGCAGCCGATAAAATCTGTCATAATATCTTTTTCTAAATTATATCTGTGTGTCTAACCTGGGAAGGAGGAAGTTCTACTTCTGATGCAGTTGGAAATTTAGAGGAAATTGTTTTATGCAACAGAGCTGTTACTTTATTTGAAAACCTTTCAAAATACTGTCAAAAAATGTTTGTGCAAGGTAAGAATGTGCTACTGCATTGTCTGAAAAGCAATCTAACTAATAATGTCAGGATTCAGAAGAGAAAGACAATTCAGAATTAAGAAAGTCAGTTGAAACAACTTAACTGCACCCCTGCTTTCAGAAACCTTTGAAGTCAACCAAGAAGAACTAGCTACTCTGTTTAAAGGTCATGTGTATCTCTCGTCCATTTCCTGTTGGTGCAATATGTCTTTAATAATCCCAGGAGTGCACACAGTTTTTTTAAACATTTCCATTCAAGTTTCATTTTTTTGGAAGACTCAGCAACATCCAAATTTTACATGCAATGTCTGCTATTTGCTTAATATTGTTAATTATACTTTTATTCAATCTCTCAAAAGCAAAGTCTCTCAGTGGACGTTCAATGGAGATTTATTTTCAAATGCAAAGCTTGCTTATTAAGGAATAAGATGAGGAAAACATCAGAACACATTGGCTATAAACTCTTTTTCCTGCAAATATAAATGAATTGATCTTTCTAAAATTAAATGCAGAGCATAAGGCCAGACCAAATAGTAACTATGCATTCTGTATTAATCATAGAAGTAAAATTATAGATAATTAAAAAGCAGCAGCATTTCAGTATTAGTTACTAATATCCAGCACAGAATAAAATATGAAAAAGAAGATGTAACACTTTATAGAATATGTACCCATGTTATAACAAATATAGCCAAATCCTAGTCAATTTATTCACGTGATATGAAAATGGAGGGACCAAGTTCATCTCTCCTCTAACTCCACTACAGTCAATGGAGTTACATCAAGAATTCACTTAGTCCAATATGTTCCTAACCTTCTGATTTTTTTTCCATCGTGGAATTCCTGTACTGAGGAACTTCATTTTGCACTCAAGTGAATAGGTCAAATCTTGGCACCTATTACGCTTGGTTTATTCTACCCTGTCAGTATAAAGCAGGAGAAAAGCTGACTTACCTGGCTAGGTGTAAAGTGCGGGAGAATCTCCAGAGCTGGTTTTATGCCACTCTCCATCCCAACCCCATCTGAGGGGATATGTCAGAGGTTGGGCCAGGGAAAGGAGGTGTAGCCAGAGCACACCTGATGGAATAGCCTCTTGGCAGCCATTACAGTGATGCAACATAGAGCAGCACTGAGGTTGCACAAAGCTGTGCCCTATAACCGAAACAATGCACAGTGGGCTGAGGATTAGGAAGCTACAAAAGTGTTTTACTGCCACCTTTCTGGGCCACCATTTTCCCCTTTTCATCCTCTGAGATTTGCTAGGTGCAGCAATATAGATCTCCATGACCTGGCTGAATGGGAGTTTTTAAATGAGTAAGAACAGGCCCAAGATTACCATCATGAGGCCACATGAGCACACACTTCTGAAAGGGACACACTGAAGTCAACAGATAGAACTACTTGTGTGACTCAGTGCTCTCCTCAATGAGTAAGAGATCTACAACTAGGACATTAGGGGTTTAAAGAAAACCCACTCTGTTATTTATTTATTTATTGGTCTCTTTTTTGGGGTGGATTTAACACTGGGGAAAGGTGTAACAAGGATTGTTCTGGAGACTGAAATTAGCTATTTAGTTACAGAACTGGTAGATCTGGAACAGCTGCCCAGCAAGCTTCCCCTTGCCTGCACTGCTAATGGGTCTTGATGCTGACTTGAACCAGTGAGAGTGCAGTCAATGGCCCAGCTCCTCAAAGGTATTTAGGTGAAATCAATGGGAATTAGATACCTAAATACCTTTTGAGGATCTGGGCCAATGCCTATTCAGTCCTTGGCCTTGGGTGAGACTGCCTATTAGTGCCAACTGTAGGGTATTTGTCATGTATACACAGGACTGAGAATGCCAATTCATTTAATTGAATAAACCTCAGGTGATACCAGTTTAGTCACTACCACATTAATTCACATTTCTGCAGTGCTTCAAAGGTGTACGGTGTCAGGTATTATAGACTATGAAGTTTATTAACAGCAGCAGCAGTAGTAGTCTGTATTCAAACCAGCCAGCTGAAGGTTCTAAAGTCTCTAAATCCCATTTCTCTAATTATAACCCCTTGGTTTTCTAATAGGTTGATGTCAATGGGAATTAACCTAAGTAAGGGCTAAGTAAATACTGCAGGCTGGAGTTTATCCAAGGCTATTGCTCTACACCTCCATGCACTGGCCAGTGGAGCTAACAGTAAGCTGAATCCCCAAAAGGAGTATAGCAGTGGGCATACATCAGGAAACCAAGTGCTCTGGGAGGCCTGCTGCTTGTTTATTACAGTTGTGTCTACAAGGCATAATCAAGTCATGAGTAAGGATTTCAGGATCTGGCCTATACAAAGTACCTATAATTCACTCTATAGACTCCCAGGGGCCCCTGAGGTCTATTGTAATCTAACAG
Organism: Chrysemys picta bellii; assembly: GCF_011386835.1. Classification (NCBI taxonomy): domain Eukaryota; kingdom Metazoa; phylum Chordata; order Testudines; family Emydidae; genus Chrysemys; species Chrysemys picta. Next base: position 41,532,804 of record NC_088803.1, on the reverse strand, counting down.
TTGTGCATGTTTAAAGACAACAGCTTTTGGTAACACTTTATGCTGAGCACTGTATCTGCTTAATATAGGACTGTAAATCTGAGTAAATTGCTAAAGACATGAAACTCCAGAAGGCAGGAAGAATGATGCAAACAGAAGGTCCCGTTCTGACTCAGTCACTTACCAACTTGTGTTACTTTTTTATTGCAGGTCAAAAGTCAACAGAGTGTGCAAATAAAAAATGGTTCTTGTTTTGGAAAAAATACACTGAAGTTTTAGTACTTATAATTACACACGAAGGGGTTTTTATGCTCAGCCTCATTTATCTTGGATTTTTGCATAACTTGAACTAAAAGTGGCAATACATGCATGGCTCATTTATTCAAATTATACAGAGATAGTATTCTACCCTCTTGAATGTTGGTGTGCCTTTTGAGAAAGGGGCCAGGTACACGAAGGGAGCAGAAGGAAAGTATAAGAGGAGGAGAGTAGAACAAGACCAAAGAGATACTTAGAAGGGAGAATCATGTTTTCCTGCCTCTCATGGTAAATTGGGTGCATAAGTTAGATCTGCTTTCCCTTGTAAGGGAAGTATATTCTGGGCAAAACTCTATAAATCTCACTGACATTTGCAGTATTACACAAATGCCATTATGCTACACAAATAAATTGTGCTCTCCTGTGTAATTAATACAAACAGGCTTTTCTGAAACCTCAGGCATTTAGGTCTTCCCTTTTCACCTGCCATTGTTTAAAATGACATATGTGACATTTATTAGCTTATAATTGACCTACCTTGGTTGTGTGTCCCATATTCTAGATTTTACTTTCAGGATTACATACTGGCATCTTGTTGTAAATAGGTTCTATCATCCATCACAGCTTTAGTAATATGGTGTGTTTGCAATGGGCTCATATACCAAATGGAATGTTTTTTATTCAGTTTTGTGCTGTTAATAATTAACACTTAAAAATAGTATGAAATAAAGGTTTACAACTCCTGTTAAACTGAAATCTGGAACCTTAACTATGCTGTAGAAGAAAATGTGGTTTCAGTCCTTAAAGTAAGACACCTATACAATAATAACATTCATCTCTTATATAGCACTTTTCATCTGTAGTTCTCCAAGTGCTTTACAAAGGAGGTATGTATTGTTATTCTCGTTTTACAGATAAGAACATAAGAAAGGCCATACCGGGTCAGACCAAAGGTCCATCTAGCCCAGTATCCTGTCTACCGACAATGGCCAATGCCAGGTGCCCCAGAGGGAGTGAACCTAACAGGCAATGATCAAGTGATCTCTCTCCTGCCATCCATCTCCACCCTCTGACAGACAGAGGCTAGGGACACCATTCCTTACCTGTCCTGGCTAATAGCCCTTAATGGACTTAACCACCATGAATTTATCCAGTTCTCTTTTAAACTCTGTTATAGTCCTAGCCTTCACAACCTCCTCAGGTAAGGAGTTCCACAAGTTGACTGTGCGCTGCGTGAAGAAGAACTTCCTTTTATGGGGAAACTGAGGCATGGGCAAGACATTACTTACTCAAGGTCACCCAGGAGGTCTATGGTAGAGCTAGGAATTGAACCCAGGTCTTCTGAGTCCCTAGTCACCAAATTCATCTCTGACACAAATGTGTATAGCTCCCATTGCAATTATGCCCACTCCTGCCTGAGGTGAATTCTGCCCATCACTGTAGGCTAATTTTTAGATTTCTCCCAATAGTGAACCTTGGACAAACATATACGTTGAACAAACTGAAAGGAAAAAAATCCCACCTTTCTATTGTTTAAATTCCTGTGTGGTTCAGTGGTGAGAGATGGAGGAACTGGGAATTGAGTGTTTGAGATCTACTTCAGATGATGCCACTGTCTTGCTGTTTAACTTGGGCAAGACATTTTCAAAATCTCATATGTCCTTAATGGCAGTCACATAAAATATGTGTTCATACTGAGAGTTAGATCCTGAGCTGGTATAAGTCAGCATAGGTCTATCGGATGCAATATCAAGTTATACCAGCTAAGGGTCTACTTTGACACACAAAAAGTGGATAGTTTACGTAGCACAACTGAAAGAGCACCTGTGCTTGCAAAAATAAACAAAAACACACACCATTTGCCTGCTTAATGACCCAGCTTTGAGTGTGCAAACACAGGTTTTATCAACATTCTTTTTTGTGGGTCTAAGTTTTGAAAATGTGACCTGGCAAACACAAAGTGTAATTACCATTAGAACATTTCTTTTATGGTACAAAGTATCTATGCAACTTGATTGCCCATCTCCAGTACAGCAGTGCAATTAGCAGTGTTTGTTGTTCTTTTCTAATAATAAATGTATTACAGAATGAAACTGAAGTTGATCATCCATACCTTGACATATAAAAATGCATCATGCAAGGTACCTTGTGCAGGTGGAAGGCCTGCAAAGAATATACATATGGCAGTATGGAGAAGATGGGCAGGCATCCACCTTTTTTCAAGACCTGAAACATGGCACCATTGGGAACATCAGCATGGGTAGACTGCATAGAAACTGTTCTCCAAGCCTTGCTATCATCAGTTCCTGTCCGCTACAGGCCAATTCCTGGTCCCACTGAAGTCAATAAAAAACTCTCATTGGTTTCATTACGAGATTTGTCCCGATACACTAATGAGGTTGCTTTCTTGTTGTTGAATGGTAGGTAAAATACACAGCCAGCGTCATGTTTTGCACCATTCCTTTTCACTTCACCATGTAAAATATGAACTCATGTCTATACTCTCCTCAAATGCTAACACACAGCTGTGTAATGTGACCGCTCCAAGGCTGACTCATCTTGCAGCATAGCAGATTCACCGGAGGACGTAGAAAAAGGGGTAAAACAAAATAACCTTTTCAAGAATTGAAAGAACCCTTAAGAAGCAAACAAAGTATTAATGTTCCATTAAAATCATGTTTTTCCTTCCTAAAACACAAACTTCTCAAATAACTCAAAAGTGGTTTAAATAATCTCTACTGATTTTTCACATAAAACCTATGTTTCAAGACCTACATGGCAAAGTCTTTGATCTGTTGTGACAAACAAATCTAGTCAAACATTAAGATCCATAGGGGGAAGGAGGGAGTGCAGCTTCTTAAAGCCACATCAAGTATGTCAGAGACAAAACACTTAATTAAAATGGCAGAAACCAACACAAAACAGCTTCAATTGTAGTAAGCTCAGTTATCTAAGTGGAAACACGTGTTTGCCTGACAGTTGTTTTCAAGCCAATTAGAAGAAACTGGCATTCAGCAGGAACTGGCATTCAGCAAACATTCTCCTTCCCGTAGAAGCTTTGGATATTACATTAATTCAGAAACAGTGTAAGAACAGGTGCCCATTTGGGACACCACAGGTAATGCAAGTGGCTTAGTAACACATTAGCCAGATGAGGCAAAAACTGGCATAAGAGTTAAGAGGGCAATAGCCAGTGGTCAAAAGAAAGAGATGAGGGAACACAGGTGAAGGCTCTTAACATGTTTTCATCTTCAGATTGTTTTGAATCTGTTGTTTTTTTTACGTGGATTAAAATGATGCTTCCTGATCACTTGGACTCTATGTTGAATTCATATATATAGACTTTTTGCCCATTTGCGAGAATCCTAGGGCAGCCAGGGGTAAGGAAAAGTTAACTTCCTGCCTTTAGGTGGGTAGCACCAATTTTAGTGTCAGCTCAAAGTAACAGAAAAGGTTAACCTGTCAATGGATAATGATGAGACAAGAGCTTATTCCTACATTTTATTTCTTTCTGAAACGAGAAGGGAGTAAAATACCTAGGGTGAAATCTTGGATCCATTTAAGTACACGGGAGTTATACAGTGGCACAGGATTTCAACCATAGTGAAAAAATATAAGAGGTTTTGTGATATACCAGCAAATACATGTCCAGTGTTCTCAGCTCAATGCAGTGGGGTTATGGTAGGGAAGAGTTTAGCCCTTTCTTCTATCAGCCTTTCCATCAGCCCATCTGGGTATGTATAGTAGCAAAGAATACAGCTCTGGCAATAACAGATTTTTCATTTCACCGACAATGCTGAAAAATAATTAAAAAAAAATCGGAAAGTTTGAAAAAAAAATTAGTTTAGGGCCAAACAAAAGATTGTCTTTAATTTGGGGGTGTTAATTTTTAAATAAATAAAATAATAATGGAAATTTAAAAATGAAAAGCCATTTACAATTGAAACAAATCAAAATATTTCTCTTCAAAAATGTCAAAACATTTTGTTTTGATTTTTTCAGGTTTTATTTTAGGGGATTTTCAATTGAAGTAATTGTGCAAAATTGACACACATTTGCAAAATGTTTTGGCATCACCAAATCTGTATTTTCTTTGGGATTTTTTTTTTTTTCAGTTTAAAAAATTTGCCCAGCTTGAGTTAGTGAGAAAATATGGACTGTAGTGTGCTTAGTTAGTATGTAGATTGCATTCAGGATTCTAGTTCTATTTCTCTTGATCATGAAAGACTGAGTAATTTGCCTAAGGTCTAGCAGAGATTGGCAAAAGGATGAAAGCTATCTGATTGCATCTCAACACAGATAAGAGTAAGAGGATTCATATAGAGTTTAAGGCCAGAAGGGACCACTAGTCATCTAGTCAGATCTCCTGTATAACACAGCACTACCCAGCACCCACACACGAAACACAACAACCTAAGCCCCTTATGAATCGGGGGAAGGTATCAGAAGAACTGGCAGAGGTTTTATTGGCACCACTAATAGGGATTTTCAAAAGCACCTACATGAATTAGGACCACAGATCTCATTTACTATTAAATGCGTCTGACTCAGGGATTTTTTGAAAATTTCCCCTTCTGTGTGCAAATTGATGACTGTTGTTGTCATTTTGATTATCTTTCTAAAATGGGTTTACCGGGCTTCAGAAATCAGGGCTTCAATAGTCTTAGAATCCTAGCTAACGAGTTAGGAAACCCATAAATACCACACCCTGAACTGGATTCACTGCCATCATACTGTGGATTTGCATGGGATGGAAGCCCACAGATGGTGCCATATTAAAAACCCACAGTTGTTCCTGCTAGTGTGAAGCACATACACATTTTGACACTACGGGTGAAATTCACTGTCCTATGTGGAGGACCAACACAAAGCCTATGAACCGCTGAAGTATTCAAAATATGATTATGGGACTTCATTGGTTCATAGGCCTTGAGCTGGCCCTCCAACACAGCATAAATTTCACTTAGGAGCATACATTTTCTGAAAAATGCTTGCAAAACTGTATTCAGTTTGCATATCCAATTGCTGTAAACGAGTCCTCATCACTTGGAATCTTTATATCAAGACTGGATGTCTTTTTAAAAGATATGCTCTAAATCGGTGGTTCTCAACCAGGGGTCTGACGCCCGCTGCGGGGCCGCAAGCTGGTTCAGGGGATCCACCAAGCAGGGCCAGCATTAGACTTGCTGGGGCCCTGGGCAAAAAGACGAAGCTCCACTGCACGGGGCTGAAGCCTGGGGACCCAAGCCCCACCACATGGGGCTGATGCTGAACTCTGAGCAACTTAGCTTTGCATGTCCCCTTGTGGCATGAGCTCCCAGGCAATTGCCCTGCTTACTACTCCCCAATGCTGGCCCTGGCTTTTATATGCAGAAAAATAGTTGTTCTGGCACAGGTGGGACATGGAGTTTTTATAGCATGTTGGGGGGGCCTCAGAAAGAAAAAGTTTGAGAACCCCTACTCTAAATCAAACACAAGTTGGTAGGCCCAATGGAGAAATTAGTGGGTGAATTTCTCTGAACTGTGTTATCCAGAGGACCAGATTCCTTTTGATCTTAAAAAAAAAAAAAAAAAATCTATAAATCTATGAAAAACCTAACTGACTCAGTACAGACTGAGCTAAGCATGTTCTTTCAGTCCAGATGACTTTTATTTTGGATTAAGGAAAACAACAAAGAAAGAACAATTTATTAAAATCTCCAGGAGAGAGAAAGCAGAGAGTAGTGCAAATTTCCCTAATATAAACAGGCCCTAAAACTTAAAAGAAAAAACAACACAAACAATAGTTCCCTCCCTCATCCCCAAACATTGAAACAGCCGTTATACATCAGAAAGAAGCAGTGAAGGGCAAAAGCAACATTTCACTTTTAAGAGATCTGACCTTACATGGGTCATAATGCTAAACTAAGGGCTGGCATATGCACAGATTTTGTACTAATCAGTTACTAAGACAGTTAGACAGGTATCCCCCTAAGTGTGGAGACAATCATATTGGTATAAAGGTGCCTTATACTGGTATAGCTTATTCCCCCTTCCCATACGGGAATAAGCTATACTGATATAAGGAAATGTATACCAGTGTAACTGCATCTGCACAAGGATGATTGTACATTTTTTCTATGGTCAGGTGCATGCTACAAAATTCTGCTGTTGGTCAGAGGAGTAAAGAGGTATGGTCCCTGACTGACATGGCTGTGCCGGCCCCTCGTGTAGATGCAGTTATATTGGCAGTTATACTTCACTTTTACCAATATAGCTTATTTTGATCATGGGTTCTGGAATGAACTATAATCTCAAAAGCTCAGTTTTGGTATTGGTATAGCTATACAGGCAAAGCACTCCCAGTGTGAACTTGGCTTAGCAACAAGTTAAAGTGGTACAACTGTTGTGTAAACAAGGCCTCTGACAATTATTTTCTCTCTCACTGAACTGATTAATTCTCACATTTCTGTTCTGTTTTTTGTTGCTTTATACTTGCTTCTCCTTATTAGAAAATCAGTTTATAATGGAACTATTTTAAAATTGAAGACAGCATTACTCTTTTGTTAATAACTAAATACATAAAATAAAAAGCACTCTCTTGCTGGTATGAGCTAGGCAGTTTTGCCAATATAGCTCTCCTAGTATAGCTACACTGGCAAACCATTTCTAGTGTACACTACACATGAAATGCTGCAGCTACACTGCTGTTGTGCTTCAGTGTAGACTCTTCCTATGTTGACAGAAGGGGTTCTCCCATCAGTGTAGTTAATCCACTTCCTCAAGAGGCAGTAGATAGGTCAACAGAAAAATTGTACCATCAACCTTGCACTGTCTGCACCAGGGTTAGATCAGCTTAACAACAGCCTTCAGGAGTGTGGATTTTTCAGTCCTGAGCAATATAGCTTTTTAGTGTAGAGCAGGTCTAGGTTACCAAGTGTGACAGGAAGTATAAGTCAATCAGTGGGTGGATCCCCTTCACTTCCAACAGTACTGAGCCAACGTACAACATGCTGCTAGGGAATGTGTTGTTCAGATGAGACATAAAGTTGAGCCTGGCCACTCTGATTATTAAAGCCCTTGCAACACTTTTTGCAAGAGTAGGGTGTTAACTTGTTATCCTAGCCAAATTCCTGTACTTTGATTACCTATAGCTACAACTGGAAAAGATCTTGTGCAACTCTACCAACAGCAGCCCCAGTTTATACAGGCAGAGAATGTGGCCCTTTATTTCAATTTGCTAAGTTTGTAAAGCAATTTGGGCTCTGTCAGTGTGAAAATTAGTATATAATATAAGTGCAGTGTATTCTTCCTAGCTACTATTATTATATTGTTGTATCCTGCCTTAATCTTATGATCTATTTATGAAAAAATAGTTATGTCTCACAACATCACTGTAAAGTAGGCAAGTAACACTGGGATAAGATTATGTCAAAGTCTGAGAGACGCTTGACTTTAGTGCAATAGCTTTTTATATAATATAGTTGAATTACACTCGGACCCCAAAATAATAGATTGATGTTTGTTCCTCACCATACTATACTTTTTTGTATATGTGATTTCGATTTAATCTTATTTATCCCTGAAGCCTATTAAACCAATTATCTTAAACTCACTTACCCTGCAATGGCGTTTGCACTGTGTAATAACAGTATTAATAAAAATCCCTCTATAAACACACACCAGCTGGAGCAAGCACGTCAATGAGAGGGTGAAGTGACACTCTTGTACAGTGTAACCCTTATTCTCTTTATTGCAGATAAATATTTCATCTGGTCCTTCTCAAGAATGCCTCCTCTTCATTCCCTGCAGTGAACCAGCAGCTGCAGCAAATCAGGGAACCTAACCTTACTACTCTCCTCCCCATGGGGGAGTGGAAATTTCTCTTTCCCTCCCCTTCCTCCTTTGCTCAACCAGAGGTGATAATCCCTTAGGAATGCAGCATTTAACACTTGTCAGGTATATGGTAATTACTGCATTCCCAGAGGATTAGATCTGTGGAATCTAATTACAACGGAGTGAAACCTCACTATAACGAAATAAAGCTCTACTCTAAAAGGTCTGAAAGTCCATATTGAAGTAACAGGGTTTAAATTGAACAATTGAAACCTCGTTAAAGCCTGTGAGCTGCTCTGTCCATGAGGCTGAGTTGCCAGCCCTTCCAGGGAACATTGGCCTTCTGACTCCAGTTCCACGGATCATGATACATAAAAAATAAATTAAAATAAAAAAGCAAATAAGTGATGGCCAAACCTCCACTCCGTTTCCCTTTGGCCAGAGGTTGCTAGCACATAGCTGAGTTGGAATCTCATTCTCACCACAGACTCAGCTGATTAAATAGCCTTTGAGATAGGTCACTGCCAAACCTGTGGAGAAGATCAGACTATCTCTGTCTCCCTGTCACCTGTCTCCAAATTTAGCAAACTCTCTCTGTGGAGTCCCCTCCCTTCCTGTGAGGTTGGCCTTCCAGGTGATTCCCATCCCATCTCCTAGAACTGGAAGGGACCTTGAAAGGTCATCGAGTCCAGCCCCCTGCCTTCACTAGCAGGACCAAGTACTGATTTTTGCCCCAGATCCCCAAGTGGCCCCCTCAAGGATCAAACTCACAACCCTGGGTTTAGCAGGCCAATGCTCAAACCACTGAGCTATCCCTCCCCCCTTCTCTGTCTCTTGGTTCTGTGATGATCTGTATAGACTCTTTCTGGGTGTTGTGTCTCCTGGTTCACAAGTGTCTCCTGTTCCTTCAGATCGCTTGCACCCAGGGCCGGCTCCAGGGTTTTTGCCTCCCCAAGCGGCGCAAAAAAAAAAAAAAAAAGCCGCGATCACGATCTGCAGTGGCAATTCGGCAGGAGGTCCTTCGCTCCCAGGCGGAGTGAGGGACCATCTGCCGAATTGCTGCCGAATAGCTGGACCTGCTGCCCCTCTCCGGAGTGGCCGCCCCAAGCACCTGCTTGGCAAGCTGGTACCTGGAGCCGGCCCTGCTTGCACCATCACCTTTGAAAACATCCCCATATGCTTTTAAAGTTGTCCCCATTGTCCATGGGACTTCCTATTTTACTTCTTGCACTGCAGCTCTAAAATTCTGATGCTTTACTCTGATCAGATCCATGGTTCGTATGGCCAATCTCCCAAGAGGAGTCGGTGGTGCTTATCATCCATGACCAAAAACTTCACCGAGTAGCATCTCTTAAATTTTCAGGGTAGTTACCATGCAGTCGCATTTTCCCATGGGCTGCATTATGCTCTGATTGTTCATTTTTAGATTGTGCCTGCGCTTTGTAATGGGTGTGTTGAAGCACAAGGAATCACACTGCAAGAGCTCCACCCCAACCTGCTGAAATAGCACAGGGCATTTCCCTATTAACATTGTTGCATACATAAAGATTGGTATTGTCCCTTATTGCTTAGCTGTCCCAACATCCTGAACCTCATATGTCCTCACACTCAAGGAGAGAGTGAAAATGTCACCAAGGCTGTCTTGTGTGGCCTGCCGATTTTGTACGAGTATAACTGAATCTTTCTGGGATGTGACTCTGCTCTTGCACACACTGCTAAAATGGTTCAACTTGCCACATTCCTTGCAATGCTGTCCTAGTGCAGGGCATGATTCTTTGCCTGCTCAGCCTGTCTGCCATAATAAATGCCTCTCACTATGGGCATGGAACCCTGATCACCTTAGCTGATATCTCACTGCATGTACTTCTGGGCGGTGTTGTGCCTCCTTGGGCTTTTATAGGTTCTGTTGAGGCTTCTGCTGCAAGCCCCATGTCTAAGCACCTTTCTAATGTGAGATTGGCTGCTCCGGGAAGGCACTCCTGCAGGTGGTGTTCCTAGGTGTAGCTGACTATCCTGTCCTGGATCAGGTAGTCTGGTCAAGCTCCCAAAATTGCACGTAGCAGCCAGTGCAGCCATAACATCGGAGTCTATCCTCTCTGTGATACTCTGTACCTTGGGGGAACACCCTGCAGCCCCATTTTCATCCTTATATGATTGTGTGGTATCCGTGCAGCAGCTCCCCACCCCAGCTCACCTCTGCTCCGCCTCCTCCCCGAGCACACCACCCCTGCTCTAATTCTCCTCCTCTCCCAGGCTTGCAGCGCCAAACAGCTGATTGGCGCTGGGAGGCGGGAGAAGTGGAGCGGCCCCGGAACGCTGTACAAAAAAAATGGGGGGGCACCGCTTTTTGGCACCCCCAAATCTTGGCACCCTAGGCAACCACCTACTTTGCCTTAATGGTAGCACCGGCCCTGAGCGGCTGGCCAAAAGTGCTAACTCACGTTGCTGGGAGCAGCTTACATGCTAGAAGCTGTGTGCGAACAGAGCAGGGCAAGGCTGACTCCCAGAGTCGAGGATTGGAGTGACCTAGCAGATCACTGGTCCAGATAACACCAGGGGAACGTCACACTCTCCCCTTCAGATTGGTCTCTAGTGTGTTGCTCCACAGTTTTGTTCTGCTTTGGGTAGCAATAGTTCCCCACAGCTCCTAGGCCTGTTGTGAGGCTTGAGGTAGTGGAGCTTCAGAGCAGTGCAGTTCTGTCTGTCTTGTTCCCCAATAAAGTAAAATAATAGTTTTACTTTCCTGCTGTTGTCATCCTCCTGCATGACCAGGTCTGTGTACAGCTTGAATTCTTCTTCCACTAGGTCTATCACTGGGCTGGTTTGTGTCTGCAAAATTCAGGGCTTCAGATTGAGTTCCACGGCTCACTGACACCTCTGACACTGCCACTATGTTTCATTCACACAGTATGAAGACAAATGCAGTTTAAGTTGAACAAGTGAAACCCCGTGCACTGAAGTCCATGTGGCCGAGTTGCTTCCAGCCTAAACTCCCCATAGTCCCTGTTCCACTGGTGTCCCATCAATAACAGTCCCACAGAGAACACTGGCCCTCTGACTTTGGTTCCACTGATCATGATGCTGAGCATGTGGAGTTGTGTATGGAAAGAGTCTTTCGTTTCATTTCACTCTGATGTAGAGCAGCTGTGGAGGGTCCTTGACTGCAGTAGTGCTGTTCTGCTGTACCAAGGAATGACTGAGTTTGGGGAGGGGAGAATACGGGGGTTGCAAACACCATGAAGAATGCAGATCCAGCTCTAAGGGCAGGATATGGACAGGGCAGTTGTGTGGCCAGAATACCCTTCACTGTGTAGGTCCTCTAGTGCTCTCTCCTGCAAGATTTGCATAAGCGCCTAGAAGATTGCTTAAGTCATTTGGTACAGCTGTGCAGTTGCTTCGAGTGTTTTCAGCCATGAGGAAAGGATTCCTTCTCCTCTACATCATGCATACCCTCCTATTTAGGATGGGAAATGGCTCTCTGGATTTGGCCCTGTAAGTGAGGTTTTGCTATATGTGAGCTCACTGCATAACTTGGATTTGATCCAAAGCCCACGGAAGTCAACTGGAATCAGGGCCGGCTCCAGGTTTTTTGAAGCACCAAGCAAAAAAAAAAAGCCGGAATGCCGCCCCTTGAAAAATGGTTTAAAAATCATGAGATTGTGGGTCATTTTTATTTGCCTTGTGATTCCTGAGCCTCGAGGTTATACTCAGTTCATATTTTCAAGCTTTTCTCTGCAACCTGAGGGCAAAACTTAATTATTTTTAAATGAAAGCAGCCAGAGCACATGCCTCCAGGAGGTGGTGCTTTAAAAAAACACCAAATATTGTCACACAATAATATTGCGAGAGCTGGCAACACTCTGAGAAACATTTTTCCTGTTGTGCTATCTTGTGATCCTATGCTTTTTTTAAATTAAAAATAAAAATACACCATTCTGAAATTTAAGAGTTCAGGGAGTTCACTGTAGAAGACATGTATCAGATTGTATAGAATAATTGTGGATTTGTTGTATAATGGGTGCATTATATATTAAACTTGCTCAGCTGGAGAGATGATAACCTAGCCCTTAAACAACACAGCCTGAATCCTTGGAGCTAAGGTTATGGTACAGCTAAAGTGGTTTAGGTTTGTTTTTTGTTAAAACATTGAAAAAATACAGAAAGCATGTGACTAACAATCGGGCACTCTAGACTCCAATCCCTGCTCAGACACTAGCTTGCTGTGTAGCTTGATAAATCAGTTCACCTCTCTGTATCTTAGTTCCTTCATCTGTAAAACTGGGATATTAATATTTATTTACCAGGAGTATTGTGAGGTTTAATTAATGAACCCTTGAAAAGTGCATTGAGCTCCTTGGGTGGGAGGTGATATTAGTAGCACAGTAAATCTTGTGATGAAGACATCCATTTTCAAAAGCTTGCCCTCCCTTTTATACTAGTGAATTTTAGCAAAATACACAGATACATTATGGGTGCAATTAGCTGGAATGCATATAGCCTATTATAGACATCTGACTGGGAGTCAGAAGACTGGCATTTTATTTTCAGCTTTGCCACTGATTCATTTTCTGATCTTGGGCAAGTCACTTACATCAGATGTGCCTCAGTTTCCTCATAGGGAAAGTGATAATAATAATCTTTGCCCACCTTCATAAAACTCTTTGGCCCTGATTCAGGCCATCTCTAAAGCCATGTGCTTATGTTTGTTCTTGTTCAACAAAGCACCTGAGTACATGGTTAAGGTTAAGTACATGCTTGAGTCCTATTAATTTCTTAATAGTACTTCAGTAATATAAGTATTATTTTTATATGTTATTAGGAATTATTGTCTATTTAATCAAAGGTTAGAAATAAGGGAAGAGGAGGACGCTGACAATTCCTTAAACTAAGAAGCAGAAATGGATCAACATCCCTTTGGACCATCCTCTTTGTTTTGAAATTATTCCCTTTTCATTACCCCTTTGCACCTCTGCAGATACTTACTGATGTGCAAAATTGTACTTCTGTGGTTTCCTGTGGCATGTTCTCTTGTGCTTTCCTGTGGTCATCCTATATGTTCATTTGAACCATAAAATAAACATATTTTGGACAGGAGGACTCTCAAAAGTGAAAACCACTAACACAGACAAACAGTCAAGAGAGAATGTTTCAACCGACCAATTACATTTCACTTCCTTACAATTCCCCCTGCAGTTTTGTTCTACATTGTTTTGTAGCAATGCTGATTATGTACTCTACATATCATATGACTTTTAAAAACAAACTTTGTAGTTGTGGATAATCTAAGCATTATCCCCAGATGTACAGACACTCTTTTCTCAATCTATGTATTATATAATTTTTTTTAACATTAGCTTTAATAAAAAATGTTAATCTGTTTCTATCTACTATTAAACAGCTGCAGAATTCCATTCCAGAAGTATCTGCATTTCAGTGATAAATAAAATCATCTCTATATGTGTTATGCACCTGCAGTCTTTTTTTACCTTTCTACTTAATCCTGACTCAGAGATTTGACTGAGTAAGAAGTGACCAGGATTTGGACCAAACTTGGTCAGTAAAGAATTATGAGTTGCTTTGGAATGAAAAGTGGTATTTATATCTAATCTATCTATCTATCTATAGTCATATGGCGCCAACTGGAGCTGTAAGTGTTAAGTGTGGCTGTAACAAAATAAAGGTATTGGGTGGGGAGGGGGGAGAAGTGTGCTATGATGGGTTGGATAAGGAGTTTGAAGGTGTCTCTTCTCGGTGGAACACTGTAGTTGTACTACAACCGCTGTCTTAAATCTGCGAGGTGTGAAAGCAACCTGAGGTGGAAATGAGATTAACTTCATGGTGGGAGGAAATGAAGAAGTGAAGTGGGCAGATTCTGACAGTACTGCAGGTGGTTATAATGAAATTTTTTATATCAAAAGACACTTACACCATTTTCTTTCCAAAAATCTGCTTCTGTTACTGTTTTACAGTAACTAAGAAAAGTTTTGGTTGCCTTTTTTTTGTTTTTGTTTTTTTTTGTTAGTGCCCTATTTTATTTTTAGTCCATTACCAATCTCCATCTGGGCTGCTGGCAGGCAGTTCATATTTCCAGTATGGTTCAAGCCATACAACCAGCTTCCCATATTTCACACTTGATTTACTGGTTACAGCTTTTCTATTGGATGGTTTTCTTTCTGGTTTCCTTTCAGGGAGGTTCATGTTTTCTCTTTCAATTATTTTCTGTACAAGCCTTATCCTATACTACTTACTTAGATAAGTTATCCTTCTGGTAGGTAAATAGTCTCAATGGGTCTGAATCTCATTTACATTAAAGGATTGCCTTCACTGCTAAAAAAAACCCTGTTTTTAACTTTGGGGAAACTAATGCACATGAGCTATCACAAGTTAAAAACTCTGTGAATACCAACTCCACTAGTCCAGTTTTTCATGCGGGATTAGTTACCCGAGTAAGGGTTTGCCTAAATAGATCTTAAATCTGGGAATGACAGCAACTTTGCTACTTGATGCTGGGCCCTCTATACATATTTAATTAATTACAAGCACACACTGAAACCAGTGCTAACAAAGTTGTGACATTCCCAGTTAAGGTTAACACACTTTTTAACTCAGATCAGTATGTCTTGTGTTTCACCATGGTTGAGTTAGTTAGTAACACCTACAGCTGGTTGAAATTTTCAGAATTTTGATTTTTTTCAGTGAAATTTTTTGTCAACATTTTGATAAACAAAAGGGATGAATTTTTAGCAAAAATGTTCATGAAAAATTAATCCTATCTTTCCGCAGCTATAAAGCTGGTTATAATAAATACAAATAACAAAAAAGTCATCAACATTTAGCAGTTTTGGAGAATATCACTACAGATGGCAGAGATATAGGATTAAAAAAAAAGATGATTCTGTAATACAGATAATAAATATGATCCCAGATTTGATCCCAGATGCACCCATGGATCTCAGTTAACTGGAGCTCTGTGTGCATATGGTAAGTGATGACTCAGTTGGACCCCATATTTTTAGTGAAATACAAATAAAATATGGTAAGCAAAAAATTTACATCGTTTATGCCCAAGGAAGAATTCCTAGTGAGATCTGTGAATGTGTAGAGACTTTCCCATGTTTATTTCTAGGAATATCAAACTGGTGTCATTAAGTGACACACACATTTATGACTTTTTATATTACTTTTCTGAGCATATCTCACCAATTGCTTCTGATCAGCTCAGTTGATTAGAATCATTTGGAAAACAAGAATAAAGGTAAAAATAAATTCTATACTAAGGCAAAATTTTAGGGGATTCTTTGAAATAAATTATACTGATATATTTCTCCCAAGAACTGGCATTTGTAAATATTTTCTAAAATGAACTGGAGGGAGGGGAAGAACCCTGGCTGGGTGTAGTTAATGATCAAATATTTGTTTTAAACACATGCAAACACTTGGTTGGAAAACACTTTAAATTTATAACTTTTGGCAAATTCGTTGACATTTGGCAACACTGCCTCCATTTAGAATATCTGTGACAATTAGCGTCTTCCATATGGTAAATGAGAACAAAAAACTTGCAAGACTCTATAAAATCTCCATTTTAGTTCATTCACCTGCAGCCATATAACTATCATCAGGGTAAGGCAAAAGGTTATTAATAAAATTTGTTATATCGCTACAGTGAAACTTTGTTTTCTTAAAAATATATGCATAGACTTTCTTCCTATCACTTGTAATCAGTATATATAAAAGCTTTGCTAGGAATATATTAATTTGTTTTTAACACTTGATAGTTTAATAAATAATAATAATAAACATATACAGTGCTTTAGTTATTGGGCTCAATACAAGGGTAACTAGGGAAAATTTAAGGCCTGTGCTATACAGAAGGTCAGACTAGATGATCTAATGGAAGTCAATGGAAGACCCTAAGGCCAAAAGCAGCCCTACTCAGAACAGGACTTAAATACATGCTTCACTTTAAGCATATGCTCATGTTCCATTGAAGTCATTGTGCTCTGAATCATCGCCTTAATGAATTAAGAATTATCATTCGACATCTTTCATCACTATCAAATGTATCTACCTTTTAAACTATACCTCATATTTCCTGGTGCCGCGTATATTTCCATCAATAATAATGAGTCAAATTAGTAGAAAATTCACAGTTGGAATAACAACATGTGAGGTGTCTCGTGCATTGTAAAAGTCTTTGTGCAGGTAAAGTTGCTAATTAGTCCCCTTGCCTGCTGTTTGAAATCAGCTGTTAGAACAGTTTCAGTTACAGTATTGTGGTGAATCATTTCCTTCTGATGCTTGTGGTGATGGATCATGTGGCTATATTTTCACACCAGCTTTAAGACAAAAGATTCCTCTCTCCAGCAACAAAGCTTGGGACATATTCACTAGGAGATACAAAATATTATCTATCTGTATTTACATAACTAGTATGAGCAGTGATTTGTAATGTTTTACTTTCCTTTATTCTTCTTAGTTGTCAATGTACAAGAACATACTCATGTTTATTCTCTTTTTGTATTTGTACATTAATCTAAAACAATCTTCGTGGGAAGAAGACCTTATAGCAAATGTTATGATAAAACTAAGAATACACATCTGAGATTTTTTAAATGTCCATCCTTCTTTATGGGGATGGAGGTATCTCACTAATAGAATGTTCAGAAAAAGAGACCATTGTTCCAGAGACAACTACCAAACTGTAGAGCACACATAATTTAGGACTTAAAAAGAGAAGAAATACATGCCTGTGCTTCCATGACTGCGTATACGCAGTTGTACACACAAAAACATATGTGTAGAATACGTACCGGCAATTGCTGTGATTGTTCAGGACAGCTCTTATGCGTTAAGTGTGGTTAACTGTAAGCTCATGCACTGGATTGGGACTCAGCAAACAAGAGTTCTATTCCTGGCTCTGCCACTAGTCTGCTAGATGACCTTAAGCAAGTTACTTTCTCTCTCTCTGCCTCAGTTTCCCCATCTGGAAAATGGAGATAATGATACTGACCTCTTTTGTAAAGCATTTTGAGATCTGCTGATCAAAAGTATTATTATATTAAAACTGAACATGTGCTTAGGAGCTGCCTTAACAGGGATGGGCTTAAACATGTGCTTAATTGCTTTCCTGAACAAAGAAAGGACCCTGATTCTACTCAGTACTGACTGCTTCCTGCAAGGTGCTCAGTGCCCTTGGCTCCCAATGATTTTAATGGGAGTTAAGTATCTGGCTCTTTAGGAGGTCTGGAAGTAATCAATATTTAGATAAAAATGCACATTAGAACACAGGAAACATCAAGAGTAGAACAATATTCCACGCTTATTTCAGTCTCTTAGATCCCCATCATTACAGCGACAGTGTCCAGTGTTACTTTCAAGACTGATTTTGTTCGGTGAAACTTAGGTGAATCAGCACCCCAGATTTTATTGTTTTCATCATGGCATTGAGAGTTGGTATTTTAAATTTCACAAAGTAATTTTTAATTTCCACCAATTATTTTCTCCTTCCTCCTCCAAGGTCTTTGCCCTGAGGTCTGGGAACATCATTACCTCGGGAAGATCATTTCCTTTCCGCTGCTGCTCATAATTACAAAACAGTTAACTGAATACAGAAGAAGGGACCCAAACCTGCTACCCTAATTCATGGGAGTAACTGTCCAGTGAGTTATCCCAATGCACCAAATCCTGAAGTCCAGTTTGCCTCAGTGAAAGTTAAGATCTCAATCATGCAAAGACATCCACATGTGCATAAGCATGGGAAGTCAAAAGGGACTACTTAACTTATAGTTAAGCATGTACATAGGTCTTTGCAGAATTGGGATATAAGGACATCAAGAGTCAATCTCACTGCCTTCAATAATATTACTCACACGAGCATGGGTATGAGGACCAGATTATCCAGTTGTACAAAGAAAGATTCATAGATGTGGGGGGAAAATATTATTCAAAATATAATGAAAGATACAACAGTGACTAATTATCACTGTTCCTGAAAGAAGCAACCTAGATGTCAAGTAAAAAGGAAGGTCTCTTCTTTCTTCTCTCTTTAATCTACAACAATGAATTTCCTTCCTGATGGCATGAGAAGGGTGTGTGTAAGGGTTGAGAGATGGGTGTATTTGCATATTCTGTGAGAGATGCAGGATGTCACACAGGGGCAGAGAGAGAAAGAATAGTGATTATGTGGAGACACTGACACTTGAATGTTATTGCCCCTGCTACAGTATTTTTGATAGCAAGATCAATGTAACATTGGCTGTCCTTGCAAACAGAAACAGTCAATAAATAAATTTGCCTGTATTTTTCTAGCTTACTATTGTACAATGCAGAAATAATACAGGTTACTAAACAACTGTCACCTTTGATTTGCAAATCTAATTAAATGTGCATATGTTTGTTTCTCTTAGATCATTAAGCAAATTAAAAGATAAAGGAAAGGAAAACGCTACAAGTGAACTAGATCTGAATTTTTTCAATTTGTGGAGACATTTGACCTTGGGTGGTGGTGATTGGTGGGTTTTTTTGTTTTTTTTGTAAATACTTCTGTGGTGTTTACAGTTTGTCTATTGGGAAAATGTGTTATTTAAAATAAACCTGCACTGAGGCACTTGAATTTCTAGGATTTCAATCAAACTAAAACGATCTTCACGTAGTCTTGGGTCAACAGATATGTTGTTTCAGTGACTTTCTGGTTTTGAAGCACCATTATGCTTCTGATTTTTATTACTTTGTATCGTTTTAAATGAGCAATGGCCAAATCCATCCACTTTACTGGGACGAATTTCCTAAGCCATGTGAACAGGATTTGGCTCTGTTGTTGAACTATTATAAATATATCCATTCAGGTCAATCCACTGTCCTTTTAGCAGCTCAGATTTATTTAGAAATAATAGTGTACAGATTTAGTCTTTAAGGTGCAACCGGACTCCTTGTTGTTTTTGTGGATACAGAATAACACGGCTACCCCCTGATATTGTACAGATTGTTTGTCTTTTAAATTGCTGGTCTCTGCAAATTCAATGAAGAATCTAAGGACTTTTTTTTTTTTTGTTAAATGTGGAGAGGTGACATTTTTTAATGGATTTTCCTTCCAAAAAGAGAGAAATTCCCCAGTGGGTTAAATCTTCCTCAATTTTCCATCTAAAATATTATCATCTTTTGTACCCTATTTTTAAAATTGAATTATTTTGCTATTGCCAGAGCAGTGGGCCAAATTCTTGATTACACCCTGATTACCCTCAGGTAAGAAATGGCTTACTCTGCACTTCCTGGTATACTGGGAACATTTTGCAGGATTAAACAGAGGAATGAGCTGAATCATCCCCTGCTCTGTGCTAGCCTAGAGCAGTCAAGCAGAGGCAGTGAAGCTCAGGGTTGGTGACATTCCTGGGAAGGAAATCTCTGCTTGGTTCCTCCTGCAGCCTGATTGTTGCTTGGGGATTACGGGGTTTGCCCCAAGGCCAGGGGACCCTCCCCTAAAGCCAACAGATCCCATGGATCTGTGTGGTCACAGGGGCTCGGCAGAAGACCAGTGAGATTCTGTGCCTCTAACATTTCTGGCCCCTGGTAATGCTACTCCCTGGAAGTTCAATGTAATTGGAGCCATATTACCCTGCCCCTTAAAAAGGAGATACCTGCACACAGAAGTGCAGAAAAGATACACTATATCGTCTAGGTAAACTGCACTACGTAAAGGGGAAATGATGCATATGTCCCTGACCCCAAACTATTTAGTACTTGCTTCCTTATGTAGGGATGATCCCATTGTGCTGCTGCTCCAAATGCTATTCTTCCTGTGGCTTAACTGACATGAGGCTTGGGTTCCTTAGAAGGTTATAAATGTGCAAGGATTATGCAGTGTGCTTCAGTGGGTTTCTATGCTCGGTTTACTGGCTCTGCCACTGATTTGATGAGAGACCTTGTTCAAGCCACACATCTCTCCAGGCCTTAGATTCCCCATGTGTAAAACAGGGATAGAAATACTTGCCTTCCTTTTGTAAAGCCCTTTGAACTCTAGGCACAAGTGCTTCTATTGTTGTTACAGTTGTCCACAAATTTTAACTAAATGGTGTGGTATCTTAGTTAAGGTTTACCCCACACTAATTGAATTGTGGCTCTATAAATGGGCCACTCCTGCATAAAGCTAAAAGGCCCCACAAAACTCACTTACCTTTCGGCCTGTTCTTAAATCCAACACTCTTTTTGTCTCTGTGTGTACAGTGTCCACCACAATGGAGTCCAGGGTTATGACTAGGACTCCTAGGAGATAATAATAATAATAATAATAAACAATACATAGGTCTAGAATATTAACCAAGTATACTTGTCACTATTGTCCTACTGTTCAAATCTTGTTTAGTTATGCGCGCACACACAAAACTCTGTTTAGTCCCTTGAAAGATTTCCAAATCAACAAAGGCTAGGTCAGTTCAGAGAAGTTTTCCTTCCTCATAAGGAAATTTATTCAAGGAAAATATTTATGAAACTAAGTGATAGCTATCTAGGGTAGGTGTAGGTGTATCTTGAGGTGTAGCTATCTGGGGTAGGTGTATCTTGAGACTAGTACATGATCATGGATTTTACATAGCCATTTATTATTATTATATTCAAATATATTTACTGAAGCAATTCCTTCGCTACTAGCATGTGGTTTAACCTAATTTTCTCAGAGCAATCCAACCAGTGCCACTCTCTGTGAACCTTTGCATGTTTCCTGTGTTGAAAAGAGCACATGTCTGCAGGACAGTTGGGATTTGTGACTTTCCTTTCTAAGATTCTCTCTCTCTCTCTCTTTGTTTTTAATTTTAACAAATAGTAGTTTTCTTTCTAAAGCATAAAAAAAAAGAAAGAAAGAAAGAAAGAAAGAAAGAAAGAAAAAGAACACACACACACATAAAAACCCCCAAAGGAAGGCTGTACTCTGGAGGGGAGATGAGGAGCTTAGCGGTGACAGCTGGAGAACTGCACATGGCAGTTCTTTATTGCCAGTATTTTGTTGGGGCTATGGGAATTGAGACTACCATAAAATGGTTATTGACAATCATTAAATGCTCATGTATCCCATATTCTGTATACACACACACACTCCTACATACAAATAAAGTGTATTTACTGTAGCTTGTGATAAAAAATTACCCTCAATACATAACCAGAGAAAAACAGCGTGCTTCCTCTCTTCCTTTTGCATAGGTGCAAATAGGCCCAAATAGTAGCAAACTGGAGGCACTGAGGGTGTGGAAAGGAAGTCTATAAAAACTCCAAAAGCAACAGAACTGGGTAGGAGTGGACAGAGGAGGACTGCAGAGAAGCTGTGCTCCCTAAGGGCAGCATGAAAAGAGAATGGGGTCATGGAAAACTGGCATAGCAAAGGGAGTCTGAAAATTATATGATCTCCTTACTTCAAAGGGAAGTTCTGTATAGGGGTTAATAATAGGATATAGAACCTTAGATCTTTTTGGAGATGGTGCAGGCACAAAATGAAGGAGAGAAAGGACCACATTTTCGTAGTTAGTTGTTTGGGTGTACACTGATTTGCATGCGAGATTACCATAAGTACAGAACAGGTAATGGTGCATGCAAATATACCCAATTAGTTATTTCCATGTACAATTACCTGGTTTCCATGCACAACTGTGAGAGTTACATGGACAAAGGAGTTGCCCATGTATACATACATCTGGAATACTCAATTGCATTCCCAGCTTTGCTTGAAAGTCCGGGCTTGCATGTCCAATGCGTGAGTTTTGATATCTCCCACTTTTGAACATATTACTTTGTTTCTCACACTTAATAAAACAGTCACATTTACTGTTAATTTTCAATATTTGTCAGTGACGTTATGTAAATGTACGTCGGCAACGTTCGGCACGCGGATCGCCAGGGCAAGCACCCTGGTGGGCTGGGCCAGCTTTATTTACCTGCTGACCCGGCAGGTTCGGCCGATCTCAGCCTCACTGGCCGCAGTTCACTGTCCCGGGCCAATGGGGGTGGCGAGAAGCGGCGCAGGCGAGTGATGTGCTGGCCACGGCTTCTCGCCGCCCCCATTGGCCCGGGACGGTGAACCGCGGCCAGTGGGGGCCACAATCGGCTGAACCTGCCGGTTCAGCAGGTAAATAAAACTGGTCCGGCCCACCAGGGTGCTTACCCTGGCGAGCCGCATGCCGAACGTTGCCGACCCCTGATGTACATACATAACACTATTCAATGTCCCTGTATATTATCAACTTACCAGCTTTTCTAGTCTTCTGTGGTGCAGCTTCAAAGGGTTTAAATTTACCATACAATATGAAAATGGTATAATGCCTGTGACAAACTTTGCTGTGCTGCTCCTGCGGAAGAAGCAGGAAGTCTGAAGCAGGAAGCATTTTTTCACTCTCATGGCTTATAATGTCACCAGAAGCCCTTGATAAAGATATAGCTGCATCTGTTAGTCAAGGACATTGTCACTAAAGTCTGATATTAGCAGAACGATGGGCCAGATCTGCTTTCCAACAATACCAATAGCTGTTGCATTACACAGTTGACACACTATGCTTTTTATTTTTTCCCCCTCTAAGTATGCATGCACAAGTACTTTCCAGGTATTATATATAATCCAACTTTGGTGCCTTTGAATTGGACATTTTTATAAATGACTTGCCTTCCTAGATACAGACACAGCCACCAGAACTGTGTGAATATAATACTGACTGACTTTTACATTATAACTAATTCTGTCCTGAAAGTCAATGCAGTTTTCTCTCAGGACGCTCCACCATTTATATAATATTTTCAGTTAAGCAACTGCAAGAGACGTGTAGAGGAAAAATGAATGCCACTGTACATAGCCTGCATCGATCTGACAAAGGCCTTCAACATGGTCAACAGAGAGGGCCTTTTTATTGTTCTGAAGAAATTGGGTTGTCCCCCCGCAAACTGTTGAACATCATTCGTTCCTTACATCAAGGTATGAGGGCAACTGTAGTGTATGAAAATATAGAACCAAATGCTTTTGACATTAACAATGGGGCAAAATTGGGTGTGTCTTAGCCCCCGGGCTCTTTGACATCTACCTTTCATTCCTGCTTCTTCATGCATTTAAGGACAGAAATTAAGGCATTTATCTTCAAACCAGACTAGATGGAGGCGTGTTCAACATCGCAAGGTTTAGAGCGAAAGCCAAGGGGAAAGAGCCGGTTATGAGAAGTTTCCTGTTTGCAGATGGTGTGGCCTTGATTGCCCATCATGAATCTTCCCTGCAAAATCTCTTGGGTAGATTTTCTACATCATGCAAGAGATTCAGATTTACAATTACTTTCAAGAAGACTATGATCATGTACCAAGGAGTGGAAAAACCAGTGCCCGATGTCACTCTGGAGGGTAAATCTCTTGGTGTTGTTGACAGCTTTTGCTACTTGGGTTATACGATCAGCAGGAATCTTAACCTTCAGACTGAACTGACTAATAGAATTGGAAAAGCAGCTAAGAATGTTAGGTTATTACAGAACCGGGCATGGAGTAACAGCAAACTATAGACAAAGGTTAAGATGTGAATCTACGAGACGTGTTCTGTCATCCCTGCTTTATGATTCAGAAACAATGACTACATATCATTGCCACATTAGCAGATTGAACAGCTTCTACATGAAATAGCTGTGTAAGATTCTGAAAATAAAGTGAGAAGACAAAATACCAAACACAGAGTGCTGGAGCGCACAAGACTGACACACTTAGAAACCGCTATCAAGAAGAGGAGGTTGCGATGGCTCGTTCATGTCAGGAGAATGGGAGGAGACGTCTATCCCCAAGAATATTTTGTACAGCGAGATTCAGGATGGCTCTAGAAAGCAGGGTTGCCCTTTATGGCAGTACTACGACATGTAAAAATGATATGAAGTCATTCAACATCAATATAGAAAGCTGTGAGGCGTGCACAGAATCCCATCCAATTTGGAGTGAATAAGTGGCACTGGGTGTAGCTCAACATGAAGTGGCTTTGTTCCAGAGGATGGAAGCAAAGTGAGAAAGAAGAAAGCAGTGTTCTGTAATCTTGGACTCTAACTCAGATAACACATGGAGCTGTATAATTTGTAACACGCTTGTCACTCTTGAATTGTCAACCATAAGCAGATTCATCAGGCACCTGATTAGACCTCTTATGCATATACCATGATCCAGTTTGGATTGATGGTGCCAATGACTATGATAGTGGAGGGATAAATTTGATGTCAAAACCTCAAAGGAACATTTGTAGGCTAAAAAAAATCCCATTTAGAAACATTTAAAATCTCAAGGTAAGCTATGACTAACAATATTTTAGATGAATAAACTGAAATAGGTTTGCATTTTAAATGTATTTTTCTCCATATATACTGTATGCAGTGTTGTTCCTAGGATATTAAAGAGACAAGGTGGGTGCGGTGATATCTTTTATTGCACCAACTTCTGTTGGTGAGAGAGACAAGCTTACACAGAGCTCTTCAGACAAGAATGTTCAGACAAGATCTTCATAAGTTGGTTCAATAAAATATATTATCTCACTCACCGTACATGCTGTTTATTTATTTATTTTCATTTATCACCAGTTAGACAGGAAAATGTGTTACCTTCATCTTTGTATATAGTCAAAAATATATAATCCCTAGGATAAATTTCAATTTTGTGGCTCTCATGTATTAGTGTAACACCTCAAGGTCTTGTTAGAAAACATTTCTTTCTTTCTCCTTCCTTTTTTTTTGAAATCATGGAAATATTTCCAATGTTGGTAGGTTTTCTCCAAAACTTATCTTAAGAAAAACCTAAATCTGGGACAATACTTGACATGGGTGTCCATTTAAAATATGTTTATTTAACAGAAAAGGCTAAATGAAGGCAAATTTTGCCCATAGATTGTTCTGAAAAACAGCCTAACATGAGTAGGCTGAGGGCAGAATGTAGTCCTATTCAATATACTTGCCATATTTGCAGCAAAACCCTAAGGGCCCAATCCTGAAGCATTATTTACGTGAATGGAGATCACCCTTGTTGAATCATGCTAAGCCTCAGTCCCGGAATGAACTCCCCGTGGGAGGATCTCTGCAGTTGCGCGTAGTCCGGGCTCCATGCAATGGGAGTCTGCCCAACATTGCAGGATTGGGGCTCCTGACAACAGACACAGGTTTATGTTCATGAGAAAAAAAAAATCTCTCTAAGCATGTTAGAACCCTGAGTTAGACTCACAGCTGCTATAAATTAGTGTAGCTCCACTGAAGTCAATGGCACTGCGCTGATTTGCAAAAGCTGAAAATCTGGTCCATGCATATATGTATACAGCTTCTTGCTGGCACCACTGCAACCATGTTTACACTAACGTTTCCCTGCAAATTTCCCAGCCTTGTTCTCATGCTGACGCCACTGCTGATAGCAATAGTGAGAACAGATAAGTGTAGACAAGTTTCTGGTGGCCTCTAGAGTTTTAATGCCAGCAGCCAATCTACACTATTGTTCCTACTGTTTGTCTATACTAGAGCTCCTACTGTTGACACTACTGGTTGTCTTCTGCCAGTGGTAGTGTAAGGGTGAGAAGTTTGAAGACAAATACTAGCAAAGACCTAGCTATTGTGTAAACAGGACCTAGTATTATGCTACACTTACTGTAATTTGGCAAGATTTTCCTGTGCTATCTTTCTCTCATAAGTATCTGCATATGATCTGGGGTAACAGAAATCAGCTGGGACCACTGACAACATCTGTGCAGATTTTGCCTCAACTCTGTACAATTGTGTGGGAGATTTGGGCCCATATCAGTGAGATTTTGTCAGGGATTATGGCTAAAATCGGCAATTTCGGCCAAGAGACTGAACCTAATCTTTCACGTTGCTGAGAGCTTCCCGGAGCAGCTAAGTGAGGTCAGAGCCCAAATAAAGTAATTTGACCTAAATGGCATTGCCGATGCTCAGCACTGCTCAAGGTCAGGCTCTTTATTGGAGATCTCCGGCTGTACAGGATTGCACATGCATGCCAGAGCATTATTACTGCAACTACAGGGAAGGTGGGAAAAATCAAGTAAACACAACAAAAGTACAGGAAAAGGTTCAGGTCACTAGTCAATCACCAAAGAAAACAACCAAAAATGTTCTGAAGCAAAAGGTATATGAACATATATACAATGTTTTCAAAATGTGAAATACATCCAATGTCTATGTGAAGAATATTTGAGGCAACTATCTCTGACTCTGATCAAGGAATACTTGTTCTCATTAACAAGCATTAGAAACCAGTGGGATCCAACAATATACCAAGGCTTTGTCAACTGTCATGCTAATGCCCCATTTTAAACAGTCACTCATCTCTTTATATCCTTTCAAATGCACATTTTTGTCATACCAACTGCAAGGCATTCAAAATGTTCAGAAGCACCAGGAATTTTGCTGCATTGGAGATCTGAGACAGAGGTGCTGATGAAGGGACAGCAGCGACTGTAAGAAGAAAAAAATAATAATTAAAGATAGAGCCCAGGGAATTCTTTCTGCTATGAGACTACAGGGAGAAAGAATGTTGAGGGCTTATGAGAATTGTAATGCCTCTTCAGGATTGAGCAATACCATCTTACATTTATATAATATCTTTCATTCTGTGGGATCTCAGAGCAGTTTACAAATTAACACGATAGCCACTTCTAGTTTATGAAAGACAGATGATTAATTTTTTTATATTGTGAAAGTTATTATTATTTTGGGTTTTTTTGGTAAAAGTGCCTCTTGCATCCCATCCTCTTTGACCTAGAATCCTATCAATAAATACTGCAGTGGCATTTCAATTGAGCAAGAGGGCAGCTTCTAAGGTAAATATTTTTCTAGAGTAAAACTAAAAACCTCACCACATTGAGTCTAACTCTAGGGATTGCATCTCATATAGCCTTGTGTAATCTTACACCTAAAGAACCTTTACAAAATGAATACTTTCTTAACTCTAAATTAATATGCACACATAATCTTAAGGTTTCAGAGTAACAGCCGTGTTAGTCTGTATCCGCAAAAAGAAGAACAGGAGTACTTGTGGCACCTTAGAGACTAACAAATTTAACAAAGTGGGCTGTAGTCCACGAAAGCTTATGCTCTAATAAATTTGTTAGTCTCTAAGGTGCCACAAGTACTCCTGTTCTTCTTTTTACATAATCTTAAGTCTCTCCCTTATTGCTATTTTAAAGTAGATATATATTTGTTGCTTGTTTTAATTGGTGTCCTTGGTCCAGTTCCTAAAGATCTCAGCCCATATCACAAAAATACAATCAGAATTAGCAGTAATTGTTGCTTTTTTTGGCATTTTCAGCCTTCGAATGTAGAGTGAATGTACCATGAAATATAACTACAGCACTTTTTTTCCATTTTCAGAGGTGGTTCTTCCAGAACTGGGGAGTTTTGTGAAATTTTGTGTGACTATTTCCATCATTTCTTCTTTTATGTTGTACATATTCTTGTAGATGTAAATGAAATTTTGACCACAAAAAGAGTCTCTTTATGCAAACAAAGCAAATTTCCACAAGTTTAACTCAACAGTTCTTTTTGATGGAAACAAATCCATTTTCCAGTACATAATAAGAGAGGAAAAAAGAACTGATTTTAAGTAGTTTTATATTTCACTTAGAGAATGATATGAGCTGCAAAATTCAGATGTGGATCCAGATGCAAACCTCCCCATTATTCAGGGTTGTTCAGATCTGGAATTTTGGTATGGACTTTTTCACTTCTACTTTTGTTATGAATGTTACACATATATTGGTGGGATGTCATGAAGAAATCTGCACTGTGCTTTCTCTGTTCTGCAGACAAATAAAGAACTTCAATGTACAGGCCCATGAAACCAGTAATGTGTTAGGCCCTGATCCCATAACTACTTACACATGTGCTTACCTTTACGCATGTGAGTAGTCCCATAGTTAAGCATGTGTTTTCAGAAATTGGGCCTTAATATTACATTTTTTTTTAAAGAAATGGAGGTATGTAATTGTAAACATGTTTATGTTCTTGCTTTTCTACAGACAAAAGAAAGGATTTTATAAACAAAGAGGATTGTAAACCCCAAACTAATCAGACAAAAAGGAAGAGCCGGGATTAATAGTTTGTTCCCAGATCTGACTCTTGATATCCAGAGTAAAGGCCATGTGATACTAGAAAAGAAAAATTGGAATCTGACCAATAACAAAAGTTATCAGTGTCTCGGGTACTGATAGCTGAATGCATTCTGGGCAATAGCTGTGGTTTTATAATCTCCATTTAGCATATTTCCTCAGGCAGCCTTTTTTGCATAATTTACATTTTACCAATTTATTTGTATTAATTGCACAGGTACTCTGTGATGAATAAATAACAGACTCCTGGCCCCAAATATCTTACAGTTTAAAAACACAACTCAGCAGAAAACAGAACATATGCAGACACAGTGGAGTGCTGCCATTGCAGAAAGAAAGCTTTGGGGGATAGGTGGGTGGTCAAAAGCTTGAGTTTGCTAGAATAGCAAATATTTTAAGAAATATGATAGCTTGTAACCATCGCAAAGTAAACATGTTTAGCAAACCTTTGCTTGCATTTGCTATATCATAGGTCTTGTACATTGTGATAAGTAAACAAGGAAGTTAGAGGACACTGAATATTTCAAATCTGTTAAATAAAGTTCATGCTTAACCAGAAAAAAAAAATCAAAGACAAATGTAAAGCTTCAAATATACAGAAAAGGTATTATAAACATACCTGCCTGTACTTGAAATTATGCATTTTCATTCACAGCATGTGTATTTCACTGAAAGAAACAAACTAACGTTTATTTTGCATGATAAAAATAAGATGATTCATGTTAAATTCACTACACAATGTAACTGAACCTACACATTCTGGACAAGTATTAAAATACCTACAAAGTGCATTTTGAACGACTGCAGTCCTTTTAGTCTACTAGAATGCAAAAAAAAAGCTGCTGCTGATTATAGAGGGAGACTGGTAACTGAATATGCGTTGAAGAGATAGTTACTAATGCAGCAGGGAGGCACATTCTTGGTGGGGGAGGGGACGTGTAACCTCATGCATGGTTACCGATCAGTAAGGAGGTACAGCATAAAATCGCTTCTTGGATTAATTGATGTTGCAAAAACCTGATTGCTTGCAAGTCTCTCATCACTGTGTCATCTGTATCTTCACTTAGTAAACCTAATCATGTGAGCATGTTAGTCAAATCTGACACTACGTCTAGCTACAAAACTGTCTCTGTAGCAGGCATTTCCTGTAAACATACTACTGTGTGAGGCAAAAACATAAAAGTCAGCTGACACATGATTGGCTTTTCTTTTACTCCTTGCTGAAATAAAAAAGTAATTTATATAAGAGAGAGGTAAAAAAACAAGTACATAAAACATTGCAAAAGCCTTAATCACAAGAGTCTATGTAATTATATAATCATCATAGTATCTATCTGAACACCTCACAAACATGAGTAAATTTCAATACCCCTGGGAGGTAGGGAAGTATTATTATCCAATTTTACAAATGGGAAACTGGTGCACAGAGATTAAGAGCAGTCTTGCCAACCCCAAGTGATCAAAAACATGAATCAGGCCCCTAAAATCATGAGATGTTTTTAAAAAATACATGTCTTATTTTTTATTTCCTTCTGATGTTTGAGCCTTTACATATTGGTCATGTCTTCAAGCTTTTCTCCACACCCATGAGAGCTAGAAACAATACACTTTTTTAAAAAATGAAAGCTGAGATTCTCACCACTTGCCTCCAAGAGCAGGGGCTTTAAGAAAACCACCAAATTGTGTGAGACTCACATTAACATTGTAAGAACTGGCAACACTAACAAGACATGTCCAATGTTATACAGGAAGTCTGTGGCAGCCAGGGCCAGCTCCAGCTTTTTTGCCGCCCCAAGTGGCGGAAAAAAAAAAAAGAAAGAAAGAGAGAAAAGAGAAAAACCTGATCGAGCTGCCGCCAAAGTGCCGCCGAAGACTGAAGCGGAGCAAGATTGAGCTGCCGCCGAATTGCCACCGAAGACTGAGGCGGAGTGATTGAGTTTCCGCGGAAGTGCCGCCGAAGAGGAAGAGAGGGACTGAAGGCCCTCCCGCCGAAATGCCGCCGCAGACCCGGACGTGCAGCCCCAATAACGGACAGAGTGCTGCCCCTTTCTATTGGCCGCCCCAGGCACCTGCTTCCTTCACTGGTGCCTGCAGCCGGCCGGCCTTGGTGGCAGAGTTGGGACTAAACTCAGATCTCCTAAATCCATTCCGCTTTCTCAGCCACAAGATGGTACAGCTGCCTAAATATGAATCTAAAGTAAGGGAGTTCCCATCCAAAAGAGTGATCAGGCAGGTTTCCTACTCTAAGATACAGACTGGATAATTCAATTAACCTGAGATGGACTTAAGTTTGGGTAAAGGCTTCCTGTTGCTCGAGAACCTCTGATGTCAAGTGTCTCTCGGACAGGGTTTTCCCTTTGATGCACACACCCAGCTCTTTAACAAAATCTTTAAAAAGTGTTGAAATGCATTTTTTTAAATAAATATAAATAATTTTTATAGGGATGGGAAATGGAAGATTGAGGGAGGGAAAACAACATTATTTTATTTCTCTGTTGGTAGGAAGGGGATTATAACTCTTCTGGTTTGCTGCAGTTTTTCTAGTTTCTGACTAAACTGAATGTTGTGAGCCTATGTATCAACAAATAGCACGACACTACAAAGATTGTCCTATCAGTCTTCCCTGTGCACTAGACTGAAGTTTTCACTTCATACATAACACATAAATGGTTGCAGTGATTGCAGAAAGACAGCAAATATCGTCAACATAAGGCAAAAGGAAGGGAAGAAAATAAGATTTTCACAAGTAGCCCCTTGCCTCATATCAAACATTTCCAGCGCCACGAATAAAAATCACAGAGGCCATAGTGGCTAATCTGTAAAAACAAATAATATTTTCATTTCAGACTTCTAATGTAATATTATATGATACATTTAACAAAACAAGTGTTAACTTGTTCTGGGCTTCTTGATTTTCTTGAAACAATCTTTCTGTTTTCTTACTCATCACTATATGCTGATGACCTGATCTCTCTGACCTACATTTATTTCTATTTATAATATTGATTAGAATGCTACAGTTTAGCCAGTCTCAAAAAAAATCCAAACCAAAACAAACCAAATAAAAAACAGGCCAAGCTGTGCCAGAAGATACATGGACCCAAATCCACTGATTTGGCACTTATTTGTATTTACATTGACTTCATATCTCAAGGGCATAAATTGACCGTACATTTTCATTTTGTGGTGCTCTTCCACACATGTAGCAACATTTGTTTCTTCAGCCTCTGGTTCTTTTGACATCAACAGGAAGTGCATCTGCTTTACTGGACAGCTGAATATGGTCCATGGTGGTATTCAAAACGTTAGGCCCCAATCCTACAAACACATATATATAACTGCACAACTCATGTGAGTAGTGGTATTCATTTACAGAGGACAACTCATATCAACAAGTTATGCATAGAGCCCAGGTCTGAAATTTATGTAGAAACAAACGTTGCACGGCAATAACACAATCTTTTTCCCAATTATCACATATCATAATGAACACAAATATATGCAGCTTCTATATTTCTTCTTAAGTCATATTTACAGTCACTATAGGAGAAATCATGATCCCAGTGAAGTCAATGGCAACACCCCCCTTCACTTCAATAAGGCAAGATTTCATCCCAAAAGAGTTAAGGCTTAAAGAAAAAGAAAAAATCCAACACGTGTTCATATGCCTCTAGTGCAAGCAATGTTGCCAACTTTCGCAATTTTATTGTGTCTCATGATATATGGTGTTTTCCTGAAACTTGCAAATATGAATGCTAAAAAGCTCTAAAACATTTGGAGTTGGCAGCACTGACATGTCACACACACAGCTTAAGGCTACAGTATGCCACTTAATGCTTTGCCATGCTACTGCCATTTTGAAGTACAAGCAACATGCTACAAAATTCTACAAAGATGCACAAACACCTACCTCAGGCACATCACAAAATAAATAACAGAGTTAAAAAAAAACCTAACATGCTGATCCTGCAATTAAGTCTGTATGGGTCAACCACTGCACCCACACAGAACTTTCAGTGAGACTCCTCACAAAGTCAATATGAAGCCTAACGTTGCAAAAAAACACATAAACAAAACCCTGAATTAACAACCCAAAGGGCCTAATCCTGTAAATAGATACACATGGGGATATTTTGACTTCAAGGGGCTCCATGTGGGCACATGGGGTCCACCTATCTGATCAGTTTACAGGGCCAGGCTATAGGAATATAAATAAACGTTTAAAGTTAGCCCTTGTTAACAAGTTATTGCCTTGGCTACACTAGAGGTCACCCCCAGCTAGTGGCTAATGGAATATAGAACACAAGTAAGGAAAGTATGGTTAAGGACCATTCAGTAGTATAGCTCTCTGTTTGCCAGGGACCACCATTCCCTTTGCTCAGAGCCACGTATGAGGTAAAAATCCGGATAGGTGAGACAGCATATACAACTTTGAAAAAGGGTTTTGCTTGATCTTATGTCCGTTTAATTTGCACAACTGTCAACTTTCATTTCCAGTTGAATATTGGGGCCCAGTTTAGACTAGGAAAACAAATTGTGGTTTAAAAACTGTTAGCTAACACATCAGTTTAAGTGCCTCTACATTAGGGATTTCCTCTGTTTAAACCAGAATAATTTTAAAATTGATTTAATTTAAAATGATGCAGACAGGCCCTATTAGTATCATGGGTCTGATCCAAAGCCCACTGAAGTGTGGGACTGATTTCAATGAGCTGCAACTCAAGTCTCTTAAACTGTCTCCAGGAAAACAAGAAAAGCAACACAACTGGCAACTCACCCCTCCCTCACACCATTCACTTCAATAAGGTGTTAACTTCAGGGTCTAGCTGAGACAGCTAACTTCTTTGCTAACAGTATTATGCATTCTATTTAATTATAGCATCTAAACCACTTAGTTGGAGCTGAGACACTTAAAAATATTATTTTAACTCCCCATTACTTGCTACTTTGCTGAGTTCATTCCACTTTGGCATACATGCTAAAATCTTTTTAAAGAAACATAACAACCCACCAACTTCAGCAACTGAGCAAATATGTGAGCAACCATCACAACATGTTGCAAGAGTGTGGAATAAGCTCATGTTCTCCCTTCCTCTCTCTCTCTAAGTGTTACCATTTCTTTCCACTAAGTATGTTCCAAAATCCTCTTTCAGTAATTTTTCACTAATTTTCCTAAGTTGCTATGACTGGCAACACATTGTCTATCTGCTGCGTTTTTTATGTATGTGTGTTTCTCTATTGTGGAAAATGTGAATCTGTTCTAAACTTTTATTTATGTAAACTACTCTGCAGTAGCTAGTGGTCAACTGGAGTACTAGCAAGACAGAAAAAATAACTCTAGCTGTTTTCCCAGAATGATCACAACAGGAAACTAATGAAAAATACTCACATGTATGTTATTTACATTTGCTAACTTCCATTGAAATATACCATAGTAATAGTCCAAAACAATGTGCCGTTATAATACTGCTATTGTGGACTATTAGTCTAGAATATTGTGTGTGCATAATATATATAAAGCCTTACAGTATTCTAGAATAATAGTTCCTTTATATGTTTTGTTATTCAGGAAGATAGCTATCTATCTTCCTGAATGACAAAACACATAAAAGAATGAAAACTAATTTGCCCTTGATTTCTTAGCTGTTTAAGAGAAATATAAAAGCAAGTAATCCCATCCTTACACAGCTCCTTCAAAATGGAGTTACTTGGTAGCACAAAGGAAACAACTCAAATGGTGTTAATGGTCCCCATTCATAGCAACATTAAAGACAATTGGTCTGATTTTTCAGAGGTGCTGAGCAGCACCCGTTGAAGTCAACAAGACCTGTAGCTGCTCAGCATCTCTGGGAATCTGGCCAAAAAGGAGCAATTAGATAATTCCTTAGCACTTTAATGGTCTCAGGTCTGTTTCCATTGCCCCCATCCCCAATTATTCAGTGTATTTACAATTAAAAAAAAAATCCACTCTGCATCTGCTCCCCCCTGCTCTCCCCCTTCCCCTTCCTCCCTGTTCTGTGCCCCTGCATCCCTACTGCTCCCCCTTTTGCCTCCTCCATTTCCCCTGCTCCCTCCCTATTCTGCCCCTGCACCCCCTTCATCTCCCCTGCTCCCTCTTCTATACCCTCCATCTCCCCTACCCCTTCCCTCTTCTGCCCCCTACTTCTCCTTCTGCCCCCTCCTGCTCACTCCTTGTTCTCCCCCCATTCCATCACATATTCCCTTGGTTTTGGCCCCGCCCACTTGTCCCGCACGTTTCCCTAGCTCCGCCCCTGTTCGAGCGCTGCAAGGCGGCTGAAGAAGGAATGGCAAGGGGAGGGTTCGGGGCCTCTGAATGGGCGTGGCTATCGGGAGGGGGCGTGGCTCGAGGGGGGGCACGGCACAACAGCTGCGGACGGAGGGGAGTAATTTATTACAAACAGTGGCCCGAGCGCGCTGGCGCAGCGGAGTCCGGGCTCCTTTCAGCAGCACCGCAGCGGGGTGGCTAGACCCCCTCCCCCTCAGGATGCCGGCTGGGGAGGCGGCTCGCTCCCAGGTGAGGGCGGGAGTTCAGCTGAGGGCACCCCCAGAGGGGTCAGAGTTGCTCGGTTGCCTTGAGGAGACACATTCCCCCCAACCCCCCCCCCCCGAGGAGAAGGGGGGGCGAGCGTTTTGGAGGGGGACTAACCGCCTCGTGAGACGGGGCCATAGCCCCCACCGTGAGAAGAGACAGGCGCGCGCGCGGGGGGGTGTTTTGCATCTTAAATCAGCAAGGTGGCCCATCACCGTGGTATCTTGGCGCCTTCTTTCCCATGGAGGTGGGATAGGGGTATTGGCCCCTCCCCAGGTGGGGGGGCAGGTATGTCGGGGGGGGGGGGAGACATTAACCCCCTTCCCCCCGACATGACGCCTGAGCTGAGGCGTAAAGAGGGTCAGGTGTGTGGAAGTAAAGCACAACAGCCCCCAATCCTCCCTGCCTCCCTCCCCTTCTTTCTTTCCCAGTCAAGCCCCAACTCTTGTGTGTGTGTCAGTTTCATCCTCTGCCAGGCAATGGAAGAGAAGGAGCAGCAGCAGGTAAAGCAACCTCTTTCCCCCTTGCCCCTCCCAGTACCCTCTCCAGGGTCTGATCTTCATCCCAGAACCCCCTGGGAGGGAGGGAGGAAGAGGAGAAAAAAGAAAAGGCAGATGAAGAATGAACATATCTTCTCTTGTCTCTTCCCTCCCACCTATAAAGTTGTGGCTCTCTCTGATTTCCCTCTCTGCTGCCTGGGATCACCTCCTCCCCGCCCCCCCATTCTCCCTCTCCCTCTGTGTAAGTAGGTGCTTCAAACTTCCATTATATACCTAGGTATTTGTTTTAAATATTCAAAATGTCGACCTTTTTAATCGGGAGGAGGGGGGGGAAGAGAAGAGAACATTTCTTTGTGAGTCAGGGATGTTCCTGGAAGAAGGGTTTGGTTTGTAATGTGTGTGGCTTATCGGGGGGCGGAGGAGAAGAGATTTGGTAATGAAAAGTTTATTGATCAGTCTTGTCAGTTTCTTTTTGTTTCATCTTACTGCCTGATATGTGAAGTCTAAGAGCCTCCAGATCATTTATTTGGTATTGTTTCTTTTCTCTTTCTTTAAACTAGGGGAAATAGGAAGTTTTAAAAATAAATAAATAAACCCCAACTGGTTTCTACAACAACAAAAGACGTTACCAAACGAGGACAATACAATTCCTTAAGTATTTGGAGATTTGATTTCACTCCCGATTTTTAATATCTGTTGGGAGGTATTGGATTTTTAAAAAAAAAGATTATATACTGTTCTATTCCTGGGCATGTGTGGTTTTTGTTGGTTTGTTTCACATATAGAAATTCTAAAGCCAAAGCAAGCTCTTCTGTATGCGCTCTAGTGAGCCATCCCATAAAATATGGTGTGTGACTTCTTGTAAGTGTTTGAACTGAAGTGTAATAGTTTTGAAGTGGTAGCCAACAAAATCTCTATGTTGGGTTATTGATCTACTAATGAAAGGCGTTTGGATTTGAAAAGGCTTTAGTGTGTTTTGAAGTTTAATTATTATTATTATTATTATTTATTATTAATGTATCGGTAGTTTTTTTTTATTTCTAAAGTGACCTTGAAGGTTTTAAAGCTACATCAGTTTCTACTCGATGAGTTTGAGGGGAGGCAGCGCTTAGAAGGATCTAGTGCAAAGCGAAAATAGAAATAGGAACTAAAGTAGATGCAGAGAAATGTTTTCTCATAGAAGTATGTGAAAAGGGAAGTTTCTGTAAGACTGTATGAGAAAGAACGGGGAAATAACGCAGTTTCAAATGCAATGAGAGAGGATATCATTCTTCACATTTTATTAGGCCTTGAATGCAGGACTGATATGATCTGGGAGACACTGAAATAAAACGCCTAACTACAAGTTGAATAGCAAGCATTGACTTGCTGACCAATGCTTACATTGTTGGGGGCTGGTTTTGTGTCTGCAAAGGTATCAGAGCATAGGGCTATGACAATAGCTTGCAAATGCTTTCACGCCATGTTTTATTACTCTTATGAGCTCGTTTATTAACTGTACTTTGAGTCCCAAACCTAATACTCTAATTTGTGATCTATTTAAACATTTTATCTGATAATGTGAAGGGGCAGTTCCAAATAAGTAAGATAAACTGCATTCTTCAGCAAAGGGGGAGGGAAGGGTGAAGTGGTGTGTGTTTTTTTTTTTTTTTTTTTTTTTCCCCCCCTACTAGTTTTGTGAACTGATGAGTCAATATTTAATATCTGTGGTAGCAATGCTAGTTCGTGATGGATCATTAATGATTTAGTTAATCTAATATTAACGGTTCTTACTAGATCTCTGATTTAATGTTTGAAATTCATTAAATCTTTTGGCCTTTTCTTTAAATCACTGAAATTTCAGGTTGTGTTATAAGTTTTAATAGTTATAAGGAGGAATAGCAAATGACTTCAGAAACATGGCTATTACAGTAATTGACTTGATTTACAGCCAGGCAAACTTCTGCACATGTTGGAGTTGCTGATTTTTTTTTTATATATATATATTTATAATTTTTTTGGAGTGTGTGGAAGTTGGGTTGTTTGGAATCATTAAAATGTACATAACTAAAATCAGATCTACTGTTTTTAAATAGCTAAGGTTGATTCAGTTATGTCTTCATCACTTTGGAGTTGGTTGAATGACTTGATGTGAGATTAAGCACAACAAAAGAAAAGGGAGGGTAACAACAGCTGCCTTCCAGTACTGGAGCACTAGTGCTCTTAGCAGGAAGGCATTTTACCTTTTAGTATTGTGTGGTGTCAAGTAAGTTTAAATGTTAATGTTTATATTTATGATGTATCATATGAACATTCTAACAATACATCTCATACTTAAGTCCTGTGTGTTCATGTTGATTTTTGTCTTTTTAAAAACACAATCTTTTAAGATCTGATATTAACTACTGGATCTATCTCATTAACTTTTCAGACAAAAAGTAGCAAACGTTCACCACTAGTTTGTACTTGCTTAGTTACTGTGTGGTAAGAACTTTAAGGTGTGTCCTTAATGGCAGCTGACGATTCTTGCAGAGAAGTCTTGTTTATTTTAGGTAGATGTTTTATACAGAATTTCCAGTGAGACAAATATTACTACATTGACTGGACTCATTCTTTCTGAAAATTGACTGTAAGGCCTAGAAGAATAATTTTACCATGCTGTAATCAGAGTTTATTTTTAAATAAGTCATTAAGGCTCCCTGCACGTTTTGAGAGCTTTTTCACTTCCTTTATTAAACACATTCTCAGGTATTACATATCATATTTGCTTTTTTTAATGAATATAGACAGGGTTAATATAAATAAACATGTTCTTGACCTACATTCTTATTCGTCAAAATGAAAAGACATTTTTGTTCTAAATAAGTGGGTGTGAAATTGTTTTCTGGGTTTGTTTACATTAAGTGGTCTATATTTGTTTCTTGTAAACAAGGCTACTATAACAGGCTTTATAGAATAGCTTCTAGGTTTTAGAAGTTTGGGTCAGGAATACTTGTTTTAGATTCTAAATGGATAGCTCTGGGGTTTTTGCTTTGTTTTGGTAGGGAAGAAGGGTGGGGGGAGGGAAGATGGGGGCAAGGACGAGTAGAAAGAGGAAGCTAATAAACTTCAGCACCTTTATCAGACCATCTGACAAAAGGTTACTTCATTTTGGCTTCTAGATTCCTTTAAACCCCATAATTACCTTCTGAACACTTCTTACTAATCTTCAAAATATTTGACTAGAGTATCTTATTCATAATGTTGTGAATTTAGAGTTGCATTGATAGAACATTAATTGCTTGGTTTTTATTTTACATGAGCAAAATGAAGTGCTAAGTTATCACTGTTTTGCAGAGAAAGTGGTTTAAAAGAAAACTGTGAATTTCACTTGACTTTCAAAATGGTGATTACTGTAAACTTTGAGTTACAAGAATCTGAGGCTTTGTAATTAAGAAGCTCTGGGGGAATGTTAAGTAAGATTTAACTTTTTTTTTGTAATGTTTCTAGTCTTTCCTGTCCTGATTTTTTGATGCAGTGAGTAATATCTTAGTACAAGACTTTCATAGAAGATATAGAACACTCGATACTTTAAAAAAAATAAATAACCCTATTGCTAATGTGTGGGAAGAACAGCTTTTTCTCCCTACCCTTTAGAGGTAAAGTTCCTTTCTTTAGGGGAATCTGGAAGAGGAGTGACCTTTGAACTCACATGCACACTTGCACATTGCTTTTGGGATGATGAAATAACTAAGGATATTTGCCAGTGTCTTACACTTACCTTGTTTCATCTTTTTTAATACCTAACTGTTCAGTTGTTTTTAAATATAGTAAAAGTAGCACATTTCTGCCACAGCGGGGCTGCCATTAGCCGGGCTTACTACCCTGTTTTTATTTTTGAGACTCCGCATTATAACATGAGGCGTCCAATAAGATACTTGTTTCTGCTTCTATAATTGCATTTGTTACTCCAAATTGTCTCAAACATGCTATTTACTTGTAATGAACCCCTCAGTATTTCTAAGGACTCTCTCACTTTGTCACTGAAGTTACCTTTAAAAAGTTCAAGAGTTCTTTATTTCTATTGCACTAGCAGGATTAGGGCCCCATTGTGCTTGGTACTGTACAAACACTTAGAAGGACATGGTTCGTGCCCCAAGAGCTTTACAACCTAAGATACAATGTAGGGAAGAAGATATAATCAAACTACTGTAGGTATAAGTCTAAAATATAAAAAAAAAAAATCACATCAACTATACCCAACTGCTTCTCATCCTGTACTTAGTTGTGTAATTTCTTGTAGGTGTCATAGAAGGAAGTGACTCTTGACGGGTTTGGAATCAACAAAACAAACTGCTTTAATTTTATTTTTGAAGTGAAACAAAATATTTAAATGTTCATTGCTGATC
Organism: Chrysemys picta bellii; assembly: GCF_011386835.1. NCBI lineage: Eukaryota > Metazoa > Chordata > Testudines > Emydidae > Chrysemys > Chrysemys picta. The sequence goes on along the minus strand of NC_088803.1, from coordinate 41,493,246 downwards.
AAAACACAGTCACATGCCAAGTTTGATACCCGTTAAATGGATAGCTGCAGTCTTTCTTGGAAAATTTTCATTGTGGTCATATGACTTGATTGAGGCCAAAGTTACTAATCTATTATGCATTCCTATCATCTTGTTTTATTCCTTGTTGGTATATTTGTTGGTGAGCCTAGGAAGTGACGTGAAGTACCTTTTTTGATTTGAAATTAAGCTGGTAGTAAGGTGTTTGCAGTGTATGTGTTGGGTGAGGAATCCAATAAGAATGAATACAGGTGAGAAACAGGCTAAAAAGATAATGTATTAACTCATTCTACTTAGTTAAATCCTTTAAGTGGGTATTTCAAGAGAAAGCATAAGAGGAAATATCACAATTAGATACAATATGTAGAATATTTGGGGAAAGCCTATTTTGATAGGTCATGCTTAGTGACTTGTGTGGATTTCTAAATATGAGGTGTAAGTGAATAAATGACTGGATAACTGTTTTCCTAATAGGTACTGTAGATTTTGTGGAACTAAAAGTATTAAAGTCTGACTTTGTTTATGCACAATGGGCACTCAAACATTTTTCTGTGTAATAAAATGTTAAAATGCAATTTCATCACTTATCACACAATATATCACATCATATAAACTGCATATGGAAAACTGAAGACTCATCATTGTCCTTGTATCCCAACTTTATTTTATATATAGTCATATTATTTGCCTAAAACAGGTGTTGGGGAAATTCCTGATGTATGCCAAACTCTTTTTGAGAGGTGTGGTGGTTGGTTGGGGGGGAAGGAGAGAAGGGGATAAGAGTGTTGGCAAACTAGATGTACTAAAATCCACAATTTTCATTTTGAGTATGGTGTCGGGGTGTGTGTGTGTGGTGGTGGGGGAGAATAGTATAAGCTAGACCTGACGAATCCAGTTTTTAACTGGTTGTTGCGATATTCATGTGGTGTTCTCTCCCCCACCCCCCCTTCCATTAAAATAGAACTTTAAATCTTAAGTTGTTTAATGTTTTTAAAGGTTGATGTTTTGGGGGCCTTTCTTTAAAATCCTGCTCTTGGAAAATAGTAGACAATGCAGTTTAGTTTTGTAAGTTTGACTTCACAATATAAAACTGAGAACTGCTACTATTCTTTTATTGCATATACACATCAATTTGATACTAGTAAATTGATGTCTCTGATATGAGGGGTAGTTCAGAATTGTCACATCGATATCTCTGTAGAGCAAGGACAATCCATGAGCTTCTGCTAGAAGATCTCCTTCCCGGGTAGAAAAAGAAGGCAACTAGATCCTTGGGTCTTCTCGCTATATTTCTAGTTTCTGTTTTTCTTAGCATCATCAGTCTCTCACCCTGTGGCTGATTTGTGTAGGAGAAAGTGTCTCTCTTAGAGACCATGCACTTCTTTTTTACGGTGTAGACAGAACACAATTTCGTATAAGCCTTGAAATCCATAGGTCCAAATTCAGGTGGTGAATGAAAAATGATGCCCACTTAAAGCTTCTTGCTCGAGTGCATATTCTGCCTCTTCTGCTCAGATTTCTGTTGAGGGAGGGGTCTGAGTTTGTCAGATGGCAGCACTGGGAGGAGATTAGTGTCTGCCAACACTGTTTCCTCAAAGGAGCCCTTATTCCACAGGCAAAAAAGTTGCCTAGTTTCCCAAGGCAAAGAGTAACTTTGGATATTCCTATGACCTCTTTAGTTGTACAATCTAAAGGGATAGAAGTTTCCCCCATACTAGGAGCTCTGGAGAAGCTCTTGGATACGCAGGAAAGCAGTTGTCTCTCAATAGAGTAATAAGGCTTTGAGCCCAACTCAGGGATCTGCAGCTTACCAACTTTATCCACTGAGCGAGATTAAGCAGGGCTAACATCTTATGGTTAAGAAGCAGAGAAGCCCAATCCTGTTACATCCTTGTAAAGAATATTTCTCCAATTGAATAAGGAAAACTAAATATAATACACCCTATGAAAGATCAGATTTAAATTCTCTTGCTTCACCAAGGCTGCCTTGTGTGGAGAGAACAATATAGCTATTTTGAAAGGTAAAGGCTTGGTGCTGGTTTAAATGCATGACATGTTGTGACTTAATGGAATTGTATCTCATGGCAGCAGTGAAATATATCATAGGACTTATAAACGGAGTGATCAGTATAGTGCTTTCTGATGATTCTTAGTACACGTGTTCGCCTTTTCATAATGCCTAAAGTATACTTTTGTTTCATGGACTATAAGAAATCCTGCCATAATTCTGCCCAAATCTGAGAGAAGGAAAAGTTGGCAGTCAGAACAACACTTGTGAACTTTAAAAACAAATTCTTGTATAATTTTAGCCAAAATACCAAGAATTGGACACTGACATTCAGTATTGCTCAGTGGATACTTGGATGCAAAAGGGAAGTTTGTGCAAAATTGTGCAAGCCTGTCACTTCTCATCTTCAGCAAGGGAAAACTTCTGATCTTCCTGGTTAAGAGTCATTTCATCTACTGAGATGCAGAAGTTCTGATGTCTCTCAAAACATTAGAGAGACTGCACACAGAGATCTCTGTTGGGAATACCTTCAGAGATCAAATACTTGTTTCTATAGTATAGACCCCAAAATGGGTAGGGGAACTCATTCTCTGCTTGGAGGACATGGCTGCGTAGAGGAAAATGTCGTTGACTTGCATTTATGCAGTCTGGTATACCCATGAACTTTATGTAAAACTACAGTATAAAAAAAATTGGAGAAGTTCACTAACTGTATTCACCAGTATTAAGAGATGTTTGAATATTCTTCTTTATCCCCCCTCACCCTCAGGTGCATAGGGTATCCACCAGTTTCCACCATTTATTTCTGTCTTTGCTGGTGTTGTTCAGGCTTCTGAGTGTCGGTGAAAACTTGTGTGGATTGGTTTCTGCTGCCTCATATCCATATTAGGGCTCGTCTACACTGGCAATGCTAAAGCACTGCCACAGCAGTGCTTTAACGTGGCTTATGTGGTCATGGCGGAGCGCTGGGAGAGAGCTAGAAGGCCTAGTTGCCTTCTTTTTCTACCCAGGAAGGAGATCTTCTAGCAGAAGCTCATGGATTGTCCTTGCTCTACAGAGATATCGATGTGACAATTCTGAACTGCCCCTCATATCAGAGACATCAATTTACTAGTGTCAAAATGATGGGTATATGCAATAAAAGAATAGCAGCAGTTCTCAGTTTTATATTGTGAAGTCGAGCTCTCCCAGTGCTCTTAAAAAAAACACCTCTATGAGGGGCGTAGCTACCAGCGCTGGTGCACTGTCTACACTGGTGCTTTACAGCACTGAAACTTGCTGCGCTCAGGGTGGTGGTTTTTCATACCCCTGAGCGAGGAAGTTGCAGCGCTGTAAATTGCCAGTGTAGACAAACCCGTAGTATCATTGCAGCAACCCAATGGTGTCAGACTGGACAATCTAATCACAGTTTATTTTCTAACAGTTCTTGCATATAAGGAAAAACTTGAACCATTCTTAAGGGGGTTAGTATAGTTAACAGGCTTTTAAATTTTGTTTCTAGCTAAACTTACACATGGAGGATTAATTGTAAAACCAATAAATGCAATTTCTCTTCAACTGTCCACGAAGCTTAATTGTATAGTTTATTAGGGTTATGTCTACACGACACAGCTTTTAGTGACATGGCTGCCACGCCGCTAAAAGTTGCATAGTGTAGCCACTGTTTGTCAGCTCTCCTGCCAACAAAAAACTTCTACCCCCAACGAGCGGCACTTGCATTGTTGGCAGGAGAGGGCTCCTGCCGACAACACGTTGTTCGAGCATTAAATTAGGGGTCATATGTTGTAACTTTTTTACGTTGAAAAGAGAACCTCTTTTATTGTGCTGTCTTCTGCAGCTGACCCCGCCCTCCCATCCCCAGATACCCTCTTTCCTCTACAAGTGCTCATATTGTGCTTTATGATACAAACTGATTTGTAAAGAGCTTGTTATTTAAAAGGATGTTTGTGGAATTAAACACTTGGCATATTTGAAAATCACCATATGTAGGTGAGAAGAATGTCAGAAATTAATGAATTAATTCATCACACAAAGATGGGGTTGGAGTGTGAGCAATACTGTTTACCATGAAAAGAGAGCCTACATCTACATCAAGTATATATTTCTTTCATTCTGCAAAGTCAGTTTTTTAAATATACTGATCTCCTGAGTCTAACTTTTAAGCCATTTGCTTAAGTCATGCTGCTGGTGTCAAGTTGACTGTTTGTTGCATGGGTTATGACCTTTGTCCTTGATGCAATAAGTGTATGCCATTTTAGAGATTTGTACTGCTCCTGTTAATGCTTCCATGCATTTGGGATTGAATGTTATCCTTTCTTCATCTTGAAGTTTTTTTTTAATGTTTTGTGGCATGGGAGATGTTTGATTTCTGTTTATCTGGAGTTTTACTGTAGAAAGCAGGCTGTGGATTTGCCATCAGGATCCAAAGTGTGAAAAGGCCAAGTTGGAATTAAGTGCCAGATAGACATTTAGTTAATGTTCTGCTTGACAGTGTGATTACTTTCTAAATGTAGAATGCCAAAATCATCTGGCTAACTCCTTGGACTATAAATGAAATGCCTATGAGCATTCAATATGATATGCTTACAGTCCCTTGAACAATAGACTCTTGATAACTGATTGGGACCTCCTGGCACTACACAATACAGATAATATACCCTTTTTTTTCCTCTTGCCCATTTTGAATTCTTTAAATATTAGTTTTGGCTAATATTTGGGGATATTTTCTAAACCTAATGATCCTTTCATAATAAAAATTAGTAGTACTGTGGCACAACTGGTTTTATAACCATCATGTACAAGTGGGGTAAACAATATGCTCTGAGGTACTCTAGAAATGTAGGATCAAACTGAGCCTTGTCCTAATCAGGTACAGTTCCATTGATGTCAGTGGAGTTGCATTTACTCATGTCTGGGCTGTATTTGGTCCATTTGTACCTGAATACCTATGTAGCACAAAGCAGAATTTAAGGATGGCTAGTATTGAAGAGGAGACCACTTTTTTTTTTTTTAAGTATGTATGGAGAAAAGGTTGGTGAGGTAATATCTTGTATTGGACCAACATCTGTTGGTGAGAGAGACAAGCTTTCAAGCTTATACAGAGCTCTTCAGGTCTGGGAAACTTGCTCAGGCCAGATCTACTCTACAGACACAGCCATATAACTATGTCACTCAGAGGTGAGAAAAATCAATACCCTTGAGTGACATAATTATACCAACCTAACCACCCCGTGTAGCCAGCGCCATGTCAACAGGAGAGCTTAGACATTGCTACTGCCTCTAGAACAGTGGTCTCCAACCTCTTTACACCCAAGATCGCTTTTTGAATTTAAGGCCAACCTAGGATCTACCCTGCCCATTTCCCAAAGCCCCGCCCTGCTCACTCCATCCACCCCTCTCTGTCGTTTGTTCTCCCCCACCCTCACTCACTTTCACCGGGTTGGGGTTCGGGAGGGGGTGTGGGCTCTGGGCTTGGGGCCAAGGGGTTTGCAGTGTGGGAGGGGGCTCTGGGCTGACCCTGGGGGAGGGGGTTGGAGTGCAGGAGGGGGCTCCAGGCTAGGGCGGAGTGTTGGGGTGCAGGAGGGGATACAGGGTGCTGGCTCTGGGAGGGGGCTCAGAGCTGGGTGTCGGGGTGCAGGAGGGAGCTCAGGGTGCTGGCTCCAAGAGGGGGCTCAAGGCTTGTGCTTACCTCTGGCAGGTCCCAGTTGGCGGTGCAGCTTGGCTGCTGCCTACTCCAGCTCCACGCAGCTCCTGGAATGGGCCAATGCGCCCCGGCGGGGGACATATGGCTCTGCATGCTGCCCCTCTCTGTAAGCGCTGCCCCTCTCTGTAAGCACTGCCCCTGCAGTTCCCATTGGCCATAGCTCCCTGTTCCTGACCAATGGGAACTGTGGGGGGCGATGCTTGAAGACAGGAGCAGCCTGTGGAGGGAGACCCCTGCCCCCCCAGCCCTGGGGCTGCAGTGGCCGCTTCCGGGAGTGGTCTGTAGCTGGGGCAGGCAGGGAACCTGCCTTAGTGGCAGCCCCGCTGCGCTGCCGGTGGATCCGGTTGGTGACCATTGCTCTAGAAGGTGGATTAATGACAGGAGAAGCTTTCCTTAAGTGCAACAACAGGCACCGATGCACCCTTTTAAGTATAGACCTATTGTGAGTGTCACAGCTAAATACAAGATAGAACAGAATGTTTAGCATAAATAGCTAACGCATTTCAAGTGACCATTTAAGGTGAAGTGACCCGTTAACCCCCTGATGAGAGTATTAGGCTGTTTAGGCTCTCCAAGTTATATCCAATAAACAACTACCGTATATACTTGTTCATGTGCCCGTTCGTTGATAAGATGACCCACCCCCCAAGATGTTTAAGTAAAAATAGCAAAAACCTTTCATAAGCCGACGCTCTATTTCAGGGGTTGGCAAACTTTGGCTCCCAGCAGCTCCGTTGGCTGGGAACGGCAAAATGCAGCCACAGGTTCCATGCCTTCAGACGCTCCAAGTAAACAAAATGACAATATTTTAGATATTCAATGATTCCATAGAGTTCTAAAATCATTAGATTTTGGTGGAGACTCGTTTATAAGCCGACCCCCGTTCTTTGATGCATCATTTTTTTACCAAAAATATTCAGCTTATGAACGAGTATATATGGTAATTGTAATAAAATAGAGCTCGGAGATAAAATCAGGTGATATCAGTAGTTTATCTGTGGATTGTTATTAGTAGCCAGCAACATAAATGGTACTGTTTCGGCAGTGCCAAAAACATTAGTTGCTTCAGATGATTACTAACAGGTTTTTTGTTCAATGCTGGCATTATAGAGGACTTTCAAAGTCCTCTAGGTCCCTAGTAAGATAGCAAAACAAGTTCTGCATATCAAAGAAATGTAAGACATAATAGCTTTGAATCCAGCTCTTGGATTTAAGGGTCTGTTAATTTTAACTGTTTTTGAGGCAATCTCCTGTATCTCCGCTGGGAAAACTAGAAGTGCTGGTATGTTTTTGGTTTTTAAACAGCTGTTGCGGTGTTTGTGGGATAAATAAAACTTTAATGGGCCTATTGTTGTTCCTGCTTTAACTTATTATAATGTTGAACAATACATAACTTTACTAGTAGCATAGTATAACAAAAATGTGCTAGTAACTGCTTTAGTACTAGGCACATAATCATGCCTCCTTTTCTTCAGCTAATCTCTTGTGTGTGTTAAACTATAACAGGAAACTCAAAGGATGGTCTTATTTGACACGTGTCTTGGGGTAAGGGGGAAAACACGTTGACCTATAGACAGAGAATTTTGAAGCAGAAAGGAGTAACAAGTGAAATAAAATTAGTCCCAGTAGGTCATCTCTAAAAGAACCTTTTTGAATACAGTATAAAATAATTTGTGTAATTTTAATAAAAGGAAATCAAGCCTCTTCACTAGTCTTTCATGAATGCTTTGAATGTCTTTTTAATTAATGCATTTTTATGCAGCAGCCTTTGTTGTTGTATCTAGGTTAGGTAACAGCAACTAAAGTGAAAACACAATGGTCTCGGCCATTCATAAGTATCCTCCCAGAATATTCATCACCATAGAATCTGGGCATCACTATAAACCTGTAGACCTGATTTGTTTGTCTAAGGGTGACATAAGCAAATATGTGTTGTGCACTAAAGTTTGCTAAACTCAGGCTCTGGTGGACTTTTGAAGGGATCAAGTTCAAGAGGGAACATCCTTCAGGTGAGAGTAACTTGCTGCTGCTTTTGGACAGTAAAAATGTTTTCACTGACCATTCCAAGAATCTTGCTTAGCACATCTTTTATCTTCTGGGATGGATGGGTGATGGAGGAGGTATCAGTCTATAAGGCATTTGAGCTCTGACCAGATCTTGAGAAACTTACCAGGGTTTACAAGCTGATGGGAAGGGATGTCAAGAAGCCCAGATTCCCTTTGCCGCTCTGCTGCGAAGGTAGGAAAATACATATTTATCAGCTTTCAAACTTGTAACTTTTCTCCCCCAGCTATTAAAAGTAAAAGCTTCCATTTCCCCACTCCAGAGACTTCTACTGCTGTGAGGCTGCTGGGTCGTTATCACTTCTCCCCCAGCCTCTTGGCTGCAATGAGGAACAGAAATAGTGAAGAGAACTTAGCTACTGTATCCTTTCCTTAGGGCAAGTCTAAACTACCGCTTATGTCGATATAACTTATGTTGCTCAGGGGTGTGAAAAAGCCACCCACTGAGTGATGCAAGTTACAGCAACCTAAGCACTGAGTGATTTATGCTGACAGGAGCGCTCTCTCTCCTAGGCATAGAGCGTCTTCACCAGACGTCCTACAGCTGCATGTAGCACATCTAGTGTAGACTTCTAGTGTAGTCTGCATTTTGGCATTCCAGTCAAGAGCAACCCCTGTGCATATCTAAACTGCAGCTTATAGCTTTCCCAGGTAGCACCAGTTTTAAACTGATGTGAATCTTGACAGTTTAACTGCTGCCCAAAGGATTCTGAAGAGCTGCAATGCAGTGAAACAACATTTTTGGTCCTTGACTCTAAGACCTTATCTTCACTAGGAAAAATCCTTTTTTTTTTTTTTTTTTTTTTTTTTTAAATCACACATTAGCTCACAAGTGGTAAAATCCTACCATGGCCAAGGCAGTTTGTAATTTTCACCTGTGTTCGCTGGGCATGGTAAACTGTTGTCTGCTGTAACCTGCTAACACGACAACAAACTGCCTTGGCCACGGTAGGATTTTACCACTTGTGAGCTAACTTGTGGTAAACTCTTTTTCTTGGTGCTTCCACTGGTGGAGTCAGCCATTTGGGGTTTCCTCCTCAGGAATGGTTGTGCTATTGGCACTTTTGTGATCAATGTTCTGTTGTATCAATGTAGTCTTATTCTGAAAGTAAGTACTTGGAATCTGTTTACATGATTGTCCCTCACTGACTTCCCAATTTACTTTGTTCAGTTTAGAAGTAAAAATGTTTTCCTAACTGCTAGTTCTATTAAACTCAAACTGTATTCTTTGTTTTCTGTCTCATCCATCATCACAAGTATTAATGTTATTGCAGACCAGATTCTATTTTGGGTTAACCTTGTTTCCAATGGAATTGCCCAGTTGTAGCTGCAGGATTGGCCTTGCATTTGGAGTTCATATAATTTTGTTGATTGAACCAAAATGGATCCCAACTCGTCTCTGCAGTGTTCACAGGAGTAAAAAGTAGTAATTGTATAACTAAATTAGATGGACAGTATTCTGAATGTGTCATGGACCATGAGTTGTGTGCCAGCTCTAGATAGAGTAAAACAAAGTTTTAATTCTCATTTTAAAAGTATATTTTTATTTAATAATTGAATGTTCTGATTCCTTTGGGAAAGGATTTCCTTCATTTCAGTAGGAAATTGGAGCTGCTATTTATCTGAATTAATCTCTTGTCTAGTATTGATTTATTAATACTTGATTTCCGAACCTAAAACATGCCCTACTCTTAAGATCTTTCTGACTGATGGAGGAAGTCTGAAATGTATCAGCCAGAAAACTCAGTCTTGTTGTTTTAAAGCTCACCTTTCAATTTTTTTTGACCTTTACTGTTCACTTCACTTGGATAGTTTGAATCTAATTCAATCTACCTGGAAGAGTCCACATTTTTGGAGGAAAACAGAGTATGATCTATAACTAGATTTCATGATCTAAAATTACAGGTGAGAGACTCTCTTTACTAAAAGTAGCTCTTGTCCTATTGAACTACATCTCTTTTTTGACAGCAATAATTGCCCTACTGGTAGATAAATATTTCAGACACAGCATACTCTGTCTTACTATTTTTGTATTTCCTCAGAATGATGTGTTGAGGGTTAGTAATGACCAGATTTTCAGAAGTGCTCACATGGAAGCGCCCATTAAGAAAAATGGAAGCTACTAGGTGCTAAGAACTTCTACAAATCTGGCCTAAATGTGTAAATTACTTCGAAAATCACATCTTAAATCTTCAAAGGAACTAGGTGCCATGGCAGTGAGTCTGAGTCTATAGATATGGGCTTGCACTACTGGAGCTTGACTCTGAAGAGTGAATTATTAAACTTGTGTTCGTGAAACTTCAAAAATTCAGTCCACTATTTCCCAACACATCCAGAGAATTCATAGTCTCTAAATGGTTCCAGTCTGCAAGGAGTTTGTGGTTATCTTGTTGCATGAGAGTTAGGACAAAACTTGCCCTGGAATTTGGTATGGAGGCCTTCACTTTCTACAAGAAAGTATTTTTCACAATTGGCAGCTGCTGAAAGCAGGTTTTGGTCTGCTACTAGCTTCATGGTGGTATTTCTCAGTTATGTAGTATACTGCAAGAAGGATCAAAGGAAAGATGGAAGAAACACCCTCTCCTTCTGAATATTTGCTAAACTGACATGTAGATGAAACTACATGGAAAAGATGCTTTCCCTGTAACTGAGTGCTTCTAGAGAATTTCATTACCACACAACAAATTGAGATTGTCTAGGTGAAGTAGGTTCTTAACCCATCTCTGGCACTGACAGATTGACCTAGAACACATGTCAGTGTGTGGCATTTGCTCTTTAGAATGACTCTCTCATACGCTTCAGAAGAACTATGTGCACATGTTGCTATTAATGAATAGCAACTGTTTCTAAAATGGGCCAGTTTCTATATCTTGCCTGAATATTCACTGAAGAGTTAGAGTTAAACAGAAAAAAAAAAAAAAAAAAATCCACACCTGGCTGATAGCCCTCTTACCTAAGTGGCTTGCTGATACTGTGCCATTAGCTGCTCAGATTTTCAAAGCTGCCTGTTCATCTGTCTTACAAATAAAATACCCTTCATTTAGGTAGCTTCCATTATACAACAAAGATCACATCTGAGGTCTGCCACAGAATACCATCGTGTCCTGTATCTAATAACATTCCAGGAATGTTGATCTGTGTGTCACTCCAAAGCCTAAAATGTCTGAGTCCCGTGTGAAGTGGTGGAAGCTACAAGCATGGTTGAGAGCTTTTTTTTTTTTTTTTTTTGCGTGTGTTCAGAATATCACCAGGTTGAATCATCACTGAATTTCATAGTCTGTTACCACCCAATTTTCAAGTTCTTGACCATTTTATCTTATGAATTACACTTGTGTGGCGTACAGTTGCAGTAAGGCCTGTACCAGGTAACTTTAATATGCAAAGCATCCTGGACCACTGTGATAGCGGTTAACCCCACGAAAGGCCGTTATTCTACAGCTAATTTGCATGCAACAGTCTCATTGGTTGTCAGAAGGAGACTGCATAAATGGTGAATTACTTTGCCCAACTGCCACACCCATGCACTCAGTTGCCACCTGCGCAAATCACCTAGATACAAATCAACACAACCACTTGCACAACACCACAAACAGCATATAAAAATTGCCCCTTTCAACAGTACACACCCCTCATTCACCACTCCCACAGATCTACACAACCAATGCACACAATTACCCCAAACACACACACAGCCCCTCACTGCAGCAGGCACTCCTCACTTGACATCCACACAACTCAATGCCTCTCCCATCACAACATACACATTCACCCTTACTCATACTTACCATAAAACGATAAACTTGAACAGCAAAACCATGGATCCATCACCAGTAATTTTATAATCTGTATTTATGTACTAAAGACACTGAACAAAGCAACAAGTGGGAATATGAAATAAAAAATTAACTAGTGAGTTCACATGTTAGTAATATACTTCAGTATTTTAGCTCCATGGAGAAATTTTGCATACAGCACCAAAATTTTCTAAAAACAAAGCCAGTCTTATATCACTATTGTTGGTCAACCTGACATTTAATTAGAGTCAAAATTAATAAATGAAATCTTTATGGCTGAAGTTCACTTGCAGAAAAGAAAGAGAATTTAAAATTTAAGTTGACCATGTCATAGGTTCAACCTGCTTAGTTATTTCAAGAATTCTGAGACTGTATTTAGACAGGAAGAGTTGCCTCGTGGCAGTGATGGACTGAGAATTGGGACCTCTGAATTCTACGGGCAAATAACTTAATCTTTCTACCTCAATAATAATTAATTTACAGGAGTATGTTACGGCTCATTGTTTATGAAAGTGTTTTGAGGTTTTCAGTTGAATAATGGCACAGTAAAGAATGTTACAGTAAAGCATGTGCTAAAACACTGAAGGGGTCAAGTACATTCAGGGAAAAAATTATTACATCCAGGGTAAATTTAGGTTGGATTTAGTTAGCGCGTTAGCTAAGCCCAACCTAAATTTGACCACTTCTTCTCATCAAAATAAACTCAAAAAAGAACTATTTTCAGGATACCATAATGAGAACTGATATTATGTGGGGCATAATAATGTGCCATGCGCAAACTGACTGCTTTGAAGCATAGTAATTCAAGTTGTATTTTCTGAATCTCTTGCAGGAAATTCTTGATAAATAGTGGTAACTTGGGAAACTTCAAGGTTTAAGGCAAACAAATAAAATAAGTTCAGAACTCCACACATCTGAAAATCTGAAGAAAGCAGTGCATTCAAAATGAGCAGGTGGTGTGTATTAGTTCCTTTAATAATAAATAAACAAATAAAGACATCAGAGTCCTTTGGACTCTGCTTTATCATTTTTATTTTGACTGCCCAAAGAAGATGACTTATTACCGTGAATAGATTTAATTTGGTATGTAATGATGTTTACAAATGTACAGTAAGTATAACTGGTTACATCAACACTTTTCAATATTATTTAAATGGTAAATGAGATTAAAAACATACAAATTAATTATTTTAAGTAATTCTAAATTGGAAGCATTTGCGTTTACATTTAGAAGTGAGGGTTTTTTGTGTGTATAATCTAAAATAGATATGTAAAATGGGATTCAAAATGAAGTGTCTGTGCAGTTTATGCACTTAAACACTAATACCTAGTTTTTGTATCCAGAGTGACAGATTTTTAAATAATGGCATTAGTGAGGCTGTTATATTTATACTGACATTTTACTAACTTGTACTATCTGCCACTAATGTGAAAATAATTTCAAGCTGATTTAAGCTTGGAAAAGTTTAGAATTCTCCTCTTTCCTTTCCATAGGCCATAAGGATAAAATCCAAAATCCTACGGTATCTCTCTCTAAAAGGCAGTTTTCACAGCACTAATGTGTAACTACCTCAGCTTGTTGCATCACTTAAAAATGCATTAATATACGCACTGATATATGGATTCAGCAGACTTGTAATCTGAAATATGGGTCCTGATGAGTTTTTAATGTAGCTGGGTGAAATGCTTTTTATATAACAAATTAGTATAGAAATTAGCAGGAAAAAGATGAGTTGGTGTTCAAGATTATGCTGCTTATTCCCAGTAGGTCAGGGAAGAGATGTAATCTAACCCTTCTTTATGGCATATTGGAAACGTAGCTTGTATTTTGAATGAGTGCTAAAGGCTTCTTCAATATAAAACTTATCTGTGTATTTGAGATATGATTAATAGCGCTTTAAAAAGTCTTACTGGTTTCATTTTTTGATATTTTTTTTAATTTTAAAAGCTAGTTGTGGTTCTGTTTCTCTAGGTGCCGGAGTTCTCTGTTCTACTGAGCCTCTTCTTGACTCTGTCCTGCACAATAGAAGTATTTGAAATATTACAAAGGGAGAAATAAGTGCAACTGATGACTTCTACAGACTCTCTTTAATGTTAAGTGAACTTAAACAGCAGAAAAAGTAGCTCAAGAAAACAAACCCCAATGGGTATATTTTGATTTTTATCTGTATTCTCCTTCGACATCTGTGGCAAGAACTTCCATGCAGTAGTCTTCTAGCCTAGCATATCTGCATGCATATGTGAGGAGAACCTTACAAGTGTCCTTATTGTGACCAGAGAACGTCCCAGGAAGAATTGAGACGTCACATTAATACATGATAGGGAACGAAACCTAGGAAATATGCCAACTCAACCCCTTTTAGTATATATGGAGGGACCAGATGGGATAGCCAGTACTGTTGGTGCACAGATGGAGAATAATGATGCCTCGATGCCGATAAAAGGGACCAACACAATTTCTTACAAAAATGTGCAAGAAAAGTTCTTGATGCAAGCGGAGGGGTGTATGTCTTTGGATTGCATGTTTTGTGATCAGACTTTTAAACATCCTGAAGAACTTGGTAAGCATGTCCTAACTCAACATAGACCAACGCTTTGTGAACCAGCAGTTCTGCGTGTCGAAGCAGAATATCTTAGTCCTCTTGATAAATGTCAAGTTAGAACAGACTTGCCATCACCAGAAAATAATGAAAAGGACAATGAAGAATTTAGCTGTGAAGTTTGTGGGCAAACGTTTGATGAAGCTTTTGATGTTGAGACTCACATGAAAAAGCATAAGGACTCTTTCACATATTGGTGTAATGTATGTGGAAGAAGATTTAAAGAGCCTTGGTTCCTCAAAAATCACATGAGAACGCATACTGGTAAACCTGGTTCAAGAAATAAGCTTCAACAAGGTTCTGAAAGCCCAGTAACAATTAATGAGGTGGTACAGGAGCATGTAACTGAAAATGTAACATCACCTTACAAAATCTGCATGGTTTGTGGTTTCCTATTTCTCAATAAAGAGAACTTAATTGAGCACAGTAAAGTGCACACCAAAGAGTCAGCATCCAATGGTGATAGCCCACAAGTCACTGATGGAGCCAATAAAGGAGGAGTGACTCAGAGAGAAGAATTTCTGCAATTTTTGAACTTAAGACCAAATGTGACTCCAGAAAAGAGAAAATCAGAAAAACCTGTGAAATGGATAGCTGAACTGGATCCATTCAATACATATCAAGCATGGCAGCTCGCAACCAAAGGTAAAGTTGCTATTGGCCATGGACAGATTAAAGAACCAGGGCAAGAAGGGAGTACAGACAATGATGATTCATCATCTGATAAAGAAGAACTTGGTGAAATTTGGAATACAAATAAAGGTAGCCAGGTTAGTCAGACTGAAAATGCTGGGAAGTCAAAGGTAAATAAAAGTAGCAGTTGTCCAGGAAATGGTACCCTGTCCCAAGACAAACTGAAACATCCCAGTGGTGAAGTGCCTTCTATGGAGATGGATCCTAAATTGTCACAAAACAAAGAGAAACCAACACACTGCTCAGAGTGTGGCAAAGCCTTTAGAACATACCACCAGCTAGTTCTTCATTCAAGAGTACATAAGAGAGATAGGAGGACTGATGTAGAGACTTCAGCCACTTCTAGAACATGCTGTGCAGACTTAATTGTAACCCTACATGAAAATGGAGTAGTAGACCGAACAGAGGGAGGCTCTGAAGATGGATCTGAAGATGGACTACCAGACACACTGCATTTGGGTAAGAAGTATATATGAACATTTTAGATTAAAATAGCATAGATATCTGTAATTTTTTTTTCTTGTACGAAGCAAGGAAATGTTAAATTATCTGCCTAATTTGTCCATCATAAACAATGACCAGAGACGACAAAATGTTAGGGGGTTGGTATCTCCACTTTGAGATCATCTCATTAATGTACGTAAAATATTTAATGTCCTTGTGTTTATGCTATGGGTTTAGGAAATTATGGTGGTAAATTAATTTACCAAACTAAATAGCAAGTGCAGGCAATGGTTAGGGGGGGAAAATCACTAAAATAACTGGTTAAAAAAGTAGACTTTTAAGTAGTTTATTGCCACAGAAAAAGAATTAGTTGTCACTGCATCATTAAAATGAAATGCAATGTAATGTACAAGCTTAAGTTAGCGCCCCCCACCCCCCCCAAAGAACTATATATGAAGAGAACTAAAATTGTATAATCATTCTTCTTATCCCCATTTCCAAGAATCCTTAATAGTATTGGGTACCATTCCTGAGAAACTGCTTGGCAACTGTAGTCCAAATATAGTGACTTTCTTTTGAAAAAATAATCATAGAAATATAGGGCTAGAAGGGACCTCGAGGCCATCTAGACCATCCCTGAGAAGTCTGTCCAGTTTTTAAGAACATGCAATGATGGGATTCCACAACCTCCCTTTGTAACTTATTCCAGTGTTTATCTATCCCTATAGTTAGAATGTCTTTTTCAATATCAAACCTAAATCAGCCTATTTTACAGATTAAGCCAATTACCTGTTTTACTTTCAGTGGACATGGAGAACAGTTGATTGCTATCCTGTTTATAACTGCCATTAACATATTTGAAAACAATTATCCGGACCCCCTGTCCCCAGTCGTCTTGTCTCAAGACTAAAACTACCCACTCTTTTAACTGTTAATCATAGGTCAGGTTTTCTAAACTTCTCATTTTTGTTGCTCTCATCTAGATTGTCTCTCCAATTTCTTCACAACCTTCTTAAAGTGTGATGCCCAGAACCGGATGCAGTATTTTAGCTGAGGCCTCACCTCTACTGAATTGAGAGGGACAATTACCTCCTGTGTCTTACTTACAACACTCCTGTTAATACACCCCAGAATATTAGCCTTTTTTGCAACTACATCACATAGTTGGCTTAGAGTCAATTTGTGATGCTCTGTAATGCCCAAATTCTTTTCAGCAGTACTACTACTAGATGGTTAAACCCTATTTTATAGTTGTGCATTTGATTTTTCCTTTCTAAGTGTAGCACTTTGTGCTTGTATTTGCTGAATTTCATCTTGTTGATTTCAGACCACTTTTCCAATTTGTCAAAGCTGTTCTGAATTCTAATCCAGTCCCCCAAAGTGCTTGCAACCTCTCCCACCCTGGTGTCATTCTCAAATTTATTAAGTATACTTTCTACTCCTTTATCCATGTCATTAAAGAAAATATTGAATAGTGCTAGGCCCAAGACAGACCCCTATGGGACCCTACTTGATATATTTCCCCCGTTTGACAGTGAACCATTGACAACTACTCTTTGAGTATGGCCTTTCGCCCACCTTATAGTAACTTCATCTAGACCACATTTCTCTTGTTTATGAGAATGTCACGCTGGACTACCAAAAGCCTCGCTAAACTCAAGATATATCACATCTACAACTTCCTTAATCTACTTGGCCGGTAACCCTATCAAAGAAGGAAACTAGATTGGCTTGGCATGATTTATTCTTGATAAATCCCTATTGGCCATTCCTTATAACTCTGTTATCCCTTAGGTGCTTACAAATTGATTGTTTAATCATTTGTTCCAGTATCTTTTCAAGTATTGAAGATAGGCTTGGCTGATCTACAATTCCCAAGTTCTCTGTTACCCATTTTAAAGATGAGTACTATGTTTGCCCTTCTTTAGTCTTATGGGACGTCACCTGTGCTCCATGAGTTCTGAAAGATGATCGCTTATGGTTCCAGTATTCCTTCAGGTAGTTCCTGATGTACTCTAGGGTGCATTCAGTTAGGCCCTGTCAACTTGAGTGCATCTAACTTAGGAAAACAGGTTAAAGAATACTATTTTAGTTTGTTCCTTCCCCCTTGTTAATGTTAATTGTGTTAAGTGTCTGATCACAATTTACCCTTTAAGTGAAGACTGAAGCAAAATAGGAACACTTCAGCCATCTCAGTGTCATCTGTTATTCCCTCTCCTTCCCTGCTAAGTATAGGACCTACACTTTCCTTCGTCGTTCTCTTGTTAGGGGGGGGTGTGTGTGTGTGTGTGTGTGTCATTTCTTATTGCTTGTTGTGTCCCTTGCTACGTGTAACTTATGTTGTGCTTTAATCTTTCAGATTTTGTCCCTACATCCTTGTACTATTCTTTTGTACACACTCTTAACAATGTGCCCATGTTTCCACTTTTTGTGGGATTCCTTTTTTATTTTTTTTCTCCTCCCCATGTTGTTAAAAAGCTCTTAATGGAGTCCTGTTGGCCTCTTTCCTCCATGTGGGAATAGTTTGCTTGTGTGTGTCTGTCTCTTTGAGAGCTGGCAGTTTCTCCTGAATTTCTTTTCCCCTTAGGGAAAATCCTCCTGAATTTTCTTCCCATGGGACCTTAACGACCAGTTCTCTGGGCTTGTTAGTTTTGTTTTTAAGTTCGTTGTCCTTATTTTGGTGCTCTCACTCCTTCCTTTCCTTAGAATCAATAATTTCATGATCACTTTCACTCAAATTGCCTTCCACCTTCAGCTTTACAACCAATTCTTCCTTGTTAGTCAGAATTAAATCTACTTAATTACTACTTCCACCTTTTTGAAACAAAAAATTGTCCAAGAATGTCCTGGGCCTTTTGTATTTTGACATATTACTTTTCCAAAAGATATCTGGGCAATTTATCCTCCCTTACTATCAGGTCTAGTGTTTTTTGGATATTTCTGTTGATTGCTCTAGAAATGTCTCCTATACCACCTCCTCCTCCTGATTTATTGGTCTATACTAGACTCTGACCATGACATATCCCCTCTTTTTGTGTTTTCTTTTTGTTTGTTCTCCTTTTATCTTCCTCAGACTTTCAAATGGTCTGCCTCTAATCTCCTTCTGGACCGCTGAACAAGTGTGTATTTCTGATGTCTAATGTAACACCTTCTTCCTTTTTCCCCTGCCCGTCCTTTCTGAACAACCTATACCCCTCTGTCAATATTCCAGCCATGAGATTTATCTCGCCCAGTCTCTGTGATGCCAGTTAAGTAGTAATTTAGCTTATGGACTAATATTTCCAGTTTTTCTTCCCTATATGGCCTTGCATAATCTGGAGAAATATTGTAAAATGAAAGTTATTCTTCATTTTCTGCCTTTATTGTGGCGGCAGGCAGAACAGTCTAGTGTTTAGTATCTGCAGATATTAGAACTTTAAAAACCTGAAGAATTAACTCTAAACAATTTGGTTGATGCTCTTGTATGTAGCATATTCCCTTGAATGATGTGAAGTTAGAAAAACTCAATGTTAGGGACTAACAGCCTTAAATTACCAGAAAGAGGAAAGGTAGGCAAGTTATTCGCATGTGATTGACTAAGAGACCGGTATGCTTAAATACATTACTTGGAAGAAAAGTGCTAACACAGTTTCCTTGGCCAGAGCAGTCAGGATCAAACAGTGTGTTACTGCTGAGATTCAAAGTTCTAATCCTGTGTAGGACAGGAATATCTGGCCCATTAAAACTTTAACAATTACTTTAGAGTTAATATTTATTGTACTCTCTAGGAGATTAGGGTTTATATTTTTTTAAAAAAAGTAGCAAAGATGGTATTTTAACTGGTTAGCATTTCTAACTATAGTCTTGCACCTTCTTCTTATATGTGACCTACTTTGTGTCCGCATTTAAAGAAAGGATACTTGCATAACCTCAAGACACAACGTACAGAATGTCCTGGCACACTCTATTGCATTTTTTCCAATTTTAGCAATGCACAACCCTTAGTTTGGCGGCTGTGATACTGATTGAATTAAGAAATGCTAAATGTACTTCTTGTTGTTGATCCTTCTCAGTTGCTGTTATCTTCCTGCATTAAAACAGTTATCATGAGATGCTGAGTCATAGTTCCAATGCATATATCAGTTTGTATGGGTGTGTTTAAAACTGCTATCACAATTTTCTACTAAATGTAAATTTAAAAAACAAAATACTTTTCCAGCACAAGTTTGAGCCATTTTAAGCCACTTCAGTATTTGAGAAACAATAAGTGATTAACCAAATAAAAGGATGAATTTACTTAAAAAAAAAATACATTTAAAACAAAATAATTTCTAGTACATTTTCACCTGAGTAATGACAGTAGGTGTCCTCAATAGTATTCTCAGTGCAGCCTGCTTTAAAAAAAAAAGTTGTTGACTTTGACTTTTATAGTATTCATAAATAAAACTTTCTCCTCTTCCTTCTTAGACATTATGCTGCACTTGCTACCCTCTAGTGGTAACTATTTGTGCTTACACTTACAAAAAGAGACCAAGTTTCTCTAACTGTGAACTTGAAAAAAATGTTAAATTCTGTGAAACACTAGTCATGTCACTTCCTTACCCCAGTATGTTTGCCACATCTCAACTTAAATATTGATAGGTCCCAGGGACAAAAATGAAGACCATTTTACCAAGACCTGTTGATACTAAAATGGTCTCTCACAGGCACGATATTCCATTGATTAGTGCAAACTAATTTCTGCAGCAGTGTACTATAAGTCTGTATCTTATCTTTTCTAGCTTAAATTCCTATCTTAAAGAAAACATTTGGTCTGTTTGTGGCCCATAAAGGATTTATAAGATATGGCATACACAATGGAGAGAGGCATAAGTGATTAAAGTTTAATTAAATGTATTTGTTCAACTCTTAGGGCCTAGCTTTGCATTTTGTTTCAATCCCAATGGATCTTTCATCCGTCACAAACCACAATACTATCTGACGCACAACTGGAAGTCTCTTAACTCTCTTGACAGTCAGATGTAGATCAGAGGGGTTTTTGTAGATCTATATTTGGAGTTAGCATCCCCTAATTAAATGGGGGGAATGTGATTTCTAGCAGACACTTGTGCTTTTTGAGGTTGAAACACATGGAGCCCAAATCTGTATTTACTCGTAATATAGGTTTGCATGTTTTGTTTTTTTCTTGCAAAGATAAAAATGAAGATGGCTTGGAAAGAGCAAGAGTTAAAAACCTTGGGGCCTCCAGAGAATGCAGCTATTGTGGGAAATATTTCCGCTCAAATTATTACCTCAATATTCATCTCAGAACTCATACAGGTAAAGGATTTTAAATTCTTCAGGAGAAGGTCTGCTTAATCCAGATCAGAGGGAACTTTAGATTCCTGTTAAGAACAAATTAAAACTATAAAATGGCTGAAATTAAGATCTAAAATCTCCAATGTTGCAATTGAACAGTATATGAAACATAGCTTTAAACAGCTATGCATATTTATTTTAATTTCCTAAACTCAAATCTACTGTAAACTAGACAAATATTACACTAGACTCTTGTTGTGTCTGCTACACTTTGATTTGTGACATATATCCTGCTTTTCACTCATTTTAATTATCACACTGCTTTTAAAAATCCAGAATACAACTCCCAAGTATGAGTGTGTGCCACTGCTGCAGTGTCAAGAGACTGGTGTCTCTGTTTTCAGTAAAGCTTCTTTTCCATACCCCACACGTACTCCCCCCTCCAAAGAAACTGTCCGAGTCAGTGTATTTTAATGAACGTAAATATCCCTATTTTTCTTCTCAAAGGACTGTTTATACATTTGGCTAATATTATTCCCATTTGTTGACCAGCCCTTGTTGTCGTCGTCGTTGTCGTCTTTGGCCGTGCCTACGCGTGGCTGCAATTGATCAACTGGGGTCCCTTTTTATTATCCTTATTTCTTTTGTCTGTACTCAACAGATTGCTAACTACCATCCTTACACCTTCTGAACATGTAGGAAAAACTCTTATCCTAGCCAGAAGATGTCACTGTAGCTAAACCTTCCCCCCCCCCCCCCCCCACACACCCTCCCCCACCCCCCACACAAAAATCCCACAAAAACCACTAGGTATAGTTCTTAGGGTTCATGGATCAATTTGGGGTCTGCATAAGTGTGTATGTTTTGAGCAGGGGGAGGAGAAAAGAACACCTATATCATCTTAGTCTTGTGAATTCTAAAACCCACGGAATCATTTAATTATGTTGAAGATTTTGAATCAATATGCATCAAATTTATTCTCTGATGAAACTGTTTCAGGTGAAAAACCGTACAAATGTGAATTTTGTGAGTATGCAGCAGCCCAGAAAACTTCATTGAGGTATCACTTAGAGAGGCATCACAAGGAGAAGCAGGCCGATGTTGCAACAGATGTGAAAAGTGACAGCAAAGTTTTGTTACAAAGTCAGGAGATGAACCTCCTGTCAGCCACTGATGGTGCTCAAGAAACCAAAAACTTAAAAAGGTTTATTGACGGTGCCAAAGATGCAAAGGGCTGCCCACCTGTAAAGCAACAAAAAGAGATATTTTCTTCCTTTCAGAGCATATTGAGTGGTCCAGTCATCTTGACCATGAAAAATGATACTCAGGACTCAAAGAAGGGTGCAGTTGGTAATAGCTCAAATCAAATGAATGAGAACTCAGACGCTTCTTACCTGGAAAAGCTAAAAGCAGAGGAAGAATTAATGGAATCACAGGCAAATGATTCCAATGATAAAAAAGAGAGAGATGCTTTAGTGACAGTGGAAGGAGATGATATCCAGTTGATTCGTGCCTTAAAGGACAAAAATAACATGGAAGAAATGAGAGAGAGCGCCGAAAAATGCGCAAACAAGCATATAGTGGGCTCTCAAGAAAAGCCGTTAAATTTATCTACTGGGACAGTGCAAGAATGTTCAGTGATCTCAACTGCTAGAGGCTTGTTAGCAACCAGCACCTGCCCGTTTTGTACTTATAGAACATTTTATCCAGAAGTCCTAATGATACACCAGAGGTTGATGCATAAATACAATCCTGACACTGTTAACAAAAATGGTTACAGAAACAAAGCTTTGGCTAAAGCCAGGCGTACTGGATGCCCACCAGCTCTTCTTGGTAAAGATGTGCTTCCCCTGACTCTTAACCCTAATAAAAGCAAGGCTTCCCTATCTATGCAACCAAAACAGTTGCATACAGAGAAGACTAAACAGTGTCCCCTTCTACAGAGCAAAGTCCCTGTTTTTCCAATGGTAGATTCCAGCAGTTCAACACCAAGTAACTTGAAGTCTTACAAACCACAAAGCATTGGAGCTCAGGCGAGTAGCTGTCGGCAACCACAGCAAGATTTGCACTCAAATCCTATTATTTCTTCAGTAATGGATAGAGTAAAAAAAGGTGAAGCTAAAGCAAAAACTCTAAATATATCAGCTTCTCAACCTGGTGTAGTTAGTAGCAGTATCAATAGCTCCTATGATTCTCCCCTTAATGAATCTGCCTGGTTCAGTAATCGAGGAAGAGAATATCTCTGCAATAGATCTGCGGGTCACATAAACTTAGAATTTGGTGAACCGTCTTCTAAAAGAGTGAAACCTAATCTGTTAGCTCTTGAACACATTGACTCTGCAAGGGTTAATTACAGAAGATATGACATGAGCAGATCTCGTGTTGCAAACAGATATGCAAATCTGTTACCTCAGGAATGTTCACATGCCAAACCTGCATCCTCTGTTTTGCCAACCAAACAAGGGCTTCTGAATTCAGATGAAGTTGATTCTCGAAATGTACTGACTATTCTGAAAACCTATGAGCCGTATAGCCCTGGACCACTTTATGGTTCTTTTGGACCTAGCAATGGCCAAGCAACCAGCTCTCCAATAGAAGGTACTGTATTTTCTCTGTATATACTCAACTATAACTGTGCTAAAACTTAAATTTTTGCTCTAATTTTAAGGTAAATGATTCAAAATCAGATATTTAAATGCACAAAACTATTTCCGCACCAGTAGATGCTAGTGATGCAAATGATGATTTGTCAGCATTTTATTTTCTTATTCAATGGCTTATGATAAATTTGAGGTCACAGAAAGTATTCATATTTTAAATTCAATCATTGTAACTTGTTGCTTCATATACACAGTAACAAACATCAGTTGCAGAAAGTAGAAGTTTTCTAAAAGGTTAATTTTTAAGTGTTCCTAGGACTGCTATTCTGATTCTTTGATGTCAAATATGTACTACTGTTAGTACTCCCAGTGGGTCAGTTAATGTTTCTAAAGTATATTAAAGAATGATAATGCTAGATGTTAAACATCTTGCAAAGAAACCTTGGACCCCATGGAATGTTAATAGAATTTCTTCCAAAGAGAGCATTTTTAAAAAAAGCCCAACCTCCAAAATATATTAAATCCTGTAAAACTTATTTCAGGTCTGCCTTAAACCTATATATTAAACATCTGAACTAAAAACTTCGGTGGGTTACATTAATGTGTAATTAATTTTAATAGAAGCTGAACACTTCATTAGAAATGTGTTGTCTGTTTAATATTCAAATTGAAAAGTCCCATCACTCATCAATAGTATTAACATTTTACTGTAGGAACTTCATTTGGTGTATATCACTCTAGTCTTAGCCAAGACTTTCAAAACCAGAAGCCTAAAGCTAAATGCATGAATCCATTTTTAAGCACCTGCCTAATTTTAGAAAATGTTGACCATCTGAGAGCTCCCACTGAGGTCAACGTGGACTTGAGACTAAATTTAGTTATGGGGGAAAACTTGGGATCTTGCTATTCCTATCTTCGCCTATTTGTACTCTTGTACTGCAGTCTAACACAGCCACTAAAGTTGAAATGCTGTACTATGTAGAACTCAATGGCTTTCTAGTTATAGACTAACATATGATTTGTAAGATGTCTTTGCAGCTTATCTATATCAATTGCATTTTACTAAAACTGTCTTAAAATGTTAGACATCTAAAGAATTTCTTAACTTTAATTATGCCTCATAACCCATTGAGTTCCATTGAGGCATGCA
Source organism: Chrysemys picta bellii (assembly GCF_011386835.1). Classification (NCBI taxonomy): domain Eukaryota; kingdom Metazoa; phylum Chordata; order Testudines; family Emydidae; genus Chrysemys; species Chrysemys picta. The sequence goes on along the minus strand of NC_088803.1, from coordinate 41,468,896 downwards.
TGCTAAGTACTTTTCAAACTTTGTCAGCAACTTGTCCTCTGTGAAAATAAGGCAATATATTTATAATATATTGTGGTGGGTAATCAATAGTGCTAAACCAGTTTGGGTCATGGAAGATTTGTTGATGGCAACATATTAAGCCTGCATTTGGAAGTTCAAAGGTATAGTTAGTATTGGTGTTTTGGGTGGAGATGTGTAAACCTAGTCTCCACTAGTATGAATATTGGAGGAAGAGTGACAGCTTTATTTCTCATCTGATGAATGAGGTGGAATGAAATATCTGATTCATTTCTGAGTGTTTGAAATTATATTTGTGGTTCCTAGTTACATGGGCAATGTCCTCAGCAATGTGTAGGCCACAGCAGAACAGCTAAGGTGTTGGATATGTCTACACTACATCGATGGAAGTGAATTAGCTACGTTGATGGAAAAATCCCATCTCTGAGAGGCTGTAGCCATGTTGAAAAAGGATTCTTCAATTAAATTGACCTAACTATGGTGCTCAGGGAATGAGATTTTTCATAGCCCTGAGCAACTTAGCTAGGTTGATCTAATTTTTAAGCATAGCCCAGGCCTTAAATGTATTAACATTGGGCTGGTAGGGTATGTGACTTGCTTTGGAGACATATGAAATAGATGGTGAGTTGGGTATGGGTTGTCTCTGGATTGGGAGGGTGTATGTTTTCATTCTTGTATAAATAACAATGAAGGGAGTAAAAGGGGAGAAATTATCTGATGGATTGGCTTTTTAAAACGATAAATGTATCAAAATATTTTAAGTAACTTGGCTCTTGGCAGAAGTTACTGCTAAAATCTTATTGTTAGCTGAGTACTGAAGTTTTTTAATGTGGGAGTTTGCTTTTAGAAAGTATTTAAGTCTTCATTTGATGTGGACATTGTCTGTCTGTAAACATTACTTTGCTACCATTGTGCATTTTTGGTGAAACACAAGACAGCACTGGCTGCAGTGATAGAGCCTGTAACTTCTTTGACCATCTGACAGCTAGACACAGAAACAGCCATCCACTAGTCAAATTTATAAACTTTGAAACGGTCTCGGCCTTTCATCTTTTGTTAAACTGCTTATTGTGAGTAATGTGCAGTTTACATGTTCAGAAGAAACTGATGGTCTGTCCTTCAGCTCAAAGGAGGGCCTTCTGTAGATCTTGAAGCCATTATTGGCCATGCAAAAGAAGGTCCTGCATGCAATAATCCCAGAATTTCAAGAAATGCTCTAGGCATTAATGAGTAGAACCCTATTGATTTTTAGTGAAAACCAGGAGGAGGAAATTGAGGGGGGAAACACCTCGAGCCCCTTGCTTGCATTTACTTAGCGTGCATGCGCACACGGGCGCGCACACACACACACACACACACATATATATATATCTATATCTATCTATCTATATCTATCTATATCTATATCTGTCTTGGGTCTGCCAATCCTCTCAGTAGAGTTTAAAATATTGACAACCTGAATGGCTCTTTTTCTGTCAGATTAATAAGAATGGTGACACGGAGTGGAGGATGGAAAGGGAGGCCACATGGCAGAATGGAGTACAATGGTATGGCAGTAGGAGTTATGGAGGGGAGAGAGACACAACCAGAGCCAAAGGGAAATGAGGGAATTGCAGGGAGTCCCTGAAATAAAGGGATGGGAGCTTGCGGGGGTGGGAATGCAACAAACCCCTTTTGTGTGAATGAGTTCAACCTACAGAAGCAACAAAGCATGAGACACTCTCTATAATGCCTACATTGTTGTTCACCTGGATTTTCTCCTTCCTTTATGCTTCTTAAAAACATCTGCAAACCTAGACCTCTTCCTATGCTAAAATCTTTATGGCATCTGAAGAAAATTCTACTTCTGAAATCTGAGCATGTAGACAACATAATACACACATTGCAACATGTGGCAATTGTAATGTCTGTAGGAACAGTCCTACAGGTGCCGATGTCTGCACCTGTAGGCAGTAAGGTCTGTAGCTTGCAGGTGAGAATTTAAACTTCATCAAATAAGTTCTGCAGTTTCCACTTCTTAGTCATCTAAACCACCATTTTTTCCCATAGATGGTCAAAAGGCCTCAATTAGATATTACAGTGAAGAAGGCCTTAGAAGTAGATAGAAACCAAGTAGATAGACTTTCTAGGCCAATACATTTTTGAGATGACATTCAAAAATAATAATTAAAAAACCTCTTGCAAACTGTCATCTCATTGACTTGTCCCATTATCCTCCAACTCTCAGATAATCCTCTTGATGTTGCCCCATGCATGAGTAAATTCAGATGGATCTGTTTTATGTGAGAGGGAAGGCGGGGGGAGTTGGGAATAGGAGACAGGCAAATTGTGCTTAGTATTATACACTTAAGGGGGGGCGGGGTGGAGATTGAAAAGAAGTCTTTTTTTCTTCTGTGGTATAAGTTAGAGAAACTTTCTTGCCCATTATAAGTACATAGGTAGTATGTAGTAAAGTAAAAAGTAGTAATAACTCGCAACTCTTAAGGGATATGTTTTATAAGACAGCGTATGCAAATAGTTGCAGGTGTACAGCTGCAAGTTCTGGTACCCTTATTTCTCCCTGATGATATTCTAAAACATGATGATAAACCCCTTTTTATGGCCTGTGTTGTCTTGTGGAAACCTTATTTAGGTCCTATGAACATGTTATATCACGTTAAATGCTGGATCAAATTGTCATGAGAATATGTTCCACTTGGCAAACTTGATTAAACCATGTTTACTGCTCGTAAACTGTGCCAGTTTGCATTGCCCTGAAGAGACAGAAACATTCTGAAACCACTCAGTTTGTGTTACTCTCAAATTAGTCATCCTTTGCAGTGGCAACACTCTATCAAGGGTAACCTGTTGGCTGATTGATCTGGCCGAGACTGAAAATTGAAGATAATTGCTCAGGCATATTCCAGCAATTTTGTAGATTATGTTGAAATATTAATTTATCTTTGCCATTTTAATTTAATTAAGATTAATTACTGTTTTTTTTCACAGTGCATTTAAGGCTTTCATGGAATATAGACAGTAGTTTAGCTTTTGTATCCTAATGGAGTATTGGTTCTTGAAACAGATATGACCTTTTTCTAAGTTTTATGCAATGTTTTTGACATAAGCTAATAAAATTTAACATGACCAAGCATTGATTTTAAACCTGTATTTAGAAATCTTAAGTGATACTTTTAGTAATTAAATCGATAAGCACGATACTGCCTTGGTAACAGCATTACAAGGTCTGTCCATTGTAAATACATACAAAGATTAAAAAAAAACAACTAAACTTTCTGTACACTATCACATTGAAAAGAAACTTAAACTTGAAATGCAACCTGTTACCATGGCATATTAAATTATCAAAAACTTCTGTTTGAAAGTGATGCATATGACGCATGTAGAGGAGGTAGAAATCATGTACCTAATACCACTGCATTTAGATAGATGACTTGTTCAGTTTTAAAATAAATTAAATTGAATGTGTCTGTAAAATAATTTACAATGCAAGCCCAATAAAAATTATTGTGATGGACATAAGGCAATGTGGATTCTAGATCATTGGAAGTATTCACTTTTAGACTGGTACACTGATATTTTACTAAATAATAAAACTGTTTTGAAAAAAACGTGTACAGGCTGCATTACATTGTGCTTACATGTTGCTGATCTGTGTAAGAGTAAAACTTTAAAGGTTCCATCAGCCTTTCATTCTACTTACCTGTATATGGGAGTGATGTTTCATATAAGGCCCTAATATTTAAAGTTTTTATTTTTTTCTTAGATGCCTAAAATTCCATACCACTTTTTTTAGGATTGTTCTTCTGCAATATGTCTTTATTGTACCTCTAAAATTGTTGTGCTGTGCATTGGTTTGATTGCTGTCTTCCACTCCATAGCTGTCTGCACTTCAGTGGCAAAGCATACGTACATAAGTAGTTTGTGTAAAGCACTTTTAAATCATTGGGTGAAAGGCACTGTAAAATCACTTCACTCGCAAATGAAAAGGGTTTTGAGTAAATTGTATGATGAGCCTTGTTTTCCAACTAATCTTGTTAATGCCTCTTAAAATTTACTTTATCAGGAAAAAGGCCGGTGTCATACCAACACTTATCTAACAGCATGCTACAAAAGCGAAGTTATGAGAGTTTTATTGGCAATGCACGTTTTCGACCAAATGACAAGAAAACTTGATTATTTACTTCAAGAAATGGTAAACAATCCTGTTAATTAAATGGTTTTACTTTTGATATTTGTTAAATCTGGCATCAAATATATTGGTACATGGAGTTATTAGAAAAGTTATGAAAAAAATGTGTGAATTATGTCAGTGAGAAGAATGAAAGTCCCCTTTACTATGAAAAATGAACTAAATATCACTGTCAGTGTTTAGGATTGTATTTTGAAAAGTCCAAATGACTTGGTTTAGAACCTTCACCTTTGATAGTAAATGTGGAGGAGCTTGTTTTCCAAAACAAATGGGAGCATTAGCAATATTTAAATGAAATCTATTAAATTTAGATTAAAGGGTTATAATATCAGACTATTAAGTGTTCAAGGGAAGGATCTACTCAAAGTTAAAATGTAAGTTTAAAAAAACTGCAAGGAGAATTGACCGTTACAAATGAGGAGGCAGCTGGTATTAGCTAGGATTCATGCACTTATGAAAACTTGATCCCTAAACTTGGTATCTAAGCTATCATGTCAGACAAACGTCCCTGCCAGTATGGGATTGTGCATTGCACTGCATTTTTGAATATTCACAAGATGGTGTGAAATAACTAAATTTCCACTGCTTGAGTCAAACTTTAACTATTTTTCTGGGTAGAGATTGCATGGCATCCTGTGTATCATTCTTCAAGAGGGATAGCTCAGTGGTTTGAGCATTGGCCTGTTAAACCCAGGGTTGTGAGCTCAATCCTTGAGTGGCCCATTTAGGGGTCTGGGGATTGGTCCTGCTTTGAGCAGGGGGTTGGACTAGATGACCTCTTGAGGTCCCTTCCAACCATGATATTCTATGACACTGACACTTCATGTATTATATGTGCTTGGAGTTATATAACCTTATCAGTTATTTGTTTCTCCAAGAGAGGCAGGAGGGAGTCTTATAGTCAAGGCAGTTAGCTGTAACTCTGGAGTTGAGACTCTGTGTAACCTTGGTCAAGTCACACAATCCACGTTTGTCTCCAAATCACTATAATCCAGGGTAGTTATTCCCTCTCGCTGTTTAGGATAAAGTAACTGTTTTTGATGTGTTCAGATGCTCAGCTGATGAACATTTAGAAAAGACTATACATAAACCGTTCTGTATCCAGTTTTTACTCCTGCTTTATATATTCTCTCTAGTCTCTAACTGCTTTTGTTCCTCTTTCTGGAATTCCTTCCAGTTCAGGTAGATGCTGCTTGAATGCTGCAGTGTCCAGACCTACGCAATAATTTACATATAGTTCTATATGCTCTACAGGACTATCACCTTTCTAGTCCATAAAGCAAAGCTTTTATATCTGCAGCATGTTAGATTGCTTGTTAGATTGTTTTGCTACAGCACTGTTCCTTGGGTCTCGTCTAGGGTGACCAGACAGCAAATGTGAAAAATTGGGATGGGGGCGGAGAGTTAATAGGAGCCTATATAAGAAAAAGACCCAAATATCAGGACTGTCCCTATAAAATCGGGACATCTGGTCACCCTAGTCTCGTCTGACTTTTTTTTTTTTTCCCCCCCCTAAATGCCTCCCAGTCAAGTTTCCCTACCTCCCCCCAGCTTAGATATCTGTCTCTAACTTTAGTTCCTCCTTATATTTCTATTCATGGTTTGAATGTCTTGAAAAGCTGATTTAATTGACAATTTTTAATCTACCAAATAGATGCCACACTTCATGTGAAAACATTGTCTAAATATGCCTATTAAAGTGTGTGTGTGTGTGTATATGTATAAAAAATTTCAATTTTAATATTTAAAGATCTTTCTCTAGCTGTATTTGAATTTTATTACAGTTTATAGCACAAAACTATTTTTGGTTTGTTCTAGGTCTGAGGACGCAAATGCATATTTTGTGGCGTTATTACTTGCAGTTCATCCCTTGAGAGAAATGAATGGTGAAAGCTACTGAACTAAGCTGTGATTGTACTGTATATAAAAACACTACAGTTTTATAATATTGGTTCTGTTAACATTTGTACCAAATAGCCATAAAAAATTGTAGTCTGAACAGTTGGGTTATAAAGGTGTGGCGAATGTGTATCTCAATGTAGGTCTTGAATAATATTTTTCTTTAGAATTAATTGACCAAATATTAGGTAGGAATTATATTTTTACATACTTGAGCGCTGCTGAAAAGAGATGCTGTTTGAAATAGTATATAATCCTTGCACCTCAGGTAAACTCTCTGTAAATATCTAAGCATGTTGGTTTAAATACTGTTCCTTTTTCACAGAGGTGGCAGTTTCTCATATTGTGTTTTTCTGCTATAACTGTTAGTTCATTTGAAAAAGTTATTTAAAAACTACGACATTAAATTGTTCAGTTTAGAAGTATTGTGATCATCCTAGCTAAGGTGCAATTCTTTGCTGTTCAATCTTGCACATACTAGGACCATAATTTGTTGAAGCAAACTTTCCTTCTGTTGAATTGATGTTTCCAGCATCTTATCTTAAAAAGCAAGAGAGAGAAGCAGTTCTTGTCACATCCTGTGCAGAATCTTCCATAGTGTTCCTGGAACAGTCAGAATTCTCTCCTTATGTTAAGTTCATAGTCTCTTAGATGAACATAACCATCACCAACAGTTAAACTCTAATAGCAGAATGTACAGAGGACTCACAGGACAAACAGGAAATATTTGAATACTTCAAGTGTTTAGGTTTTTACCAAATGTAATACTCTTTCACTTATGAACAACATAGTATCTTTATTTCTGCATCATTTTGTCCAGACTCAAAAATAACAAATATGTAACAGGCTTACAATAAAAACATAAGGAACTACAAAGTTTTCTTAAGGGGATGTGGCTTATGGTTTGCCCTACTTGACTGTGCTCAGAAGCTTCTTGATATCCCTCTAGCATCTTAATTACAAACTGGAGTGTTGGAAGTATACTAAGGAACAATCTGCTATGGGAGAACTTTGTTCCTTGTATTTTTATGAAGACAGCAAGAGTTTTTTCTAATGCACATGCAATTAAATTTAAAGGAGGATGGCCAGATATCAGCCAGTTGAGCTGTTGCATATTTTGACTTTTGTTTCTACATAAAGCCTGTAATTGAGACTTGATTCTTCTGTACCTAGTTTTGACTTCCATATATTTTAGTTTAAAAAAAAAAATTTTTTTTTGCACTGTTCATTTTGCTCTTTGCCCCTCATATAGCAATTGTAAAATAGCCAAGCATAGAAATTCTTGTTTTCATTATGCAACTTGAGACATTCTAGTTGTATGGCTTAGTTCCTGTAATTTAAATGGAATCTAATTTTAATGTCTCTGTAAACTGGCAATGTAATGAAGTGCTGTGTATCAGGAAATTGTACACTATTTACTTTTTTTCCTGTTCATAAGCTGAGCCATATGTACATAATCTAGATTGTTTTTCTAGTTTTGCACTTTTATAGCTTTTTTTTTTTTTGAAGATGAATTCACTTGGAAGATGGCTAATCTATTTTTTCCGATCTTTCAATGAGTCTTATAGAATGCATGCTGTAACTGTCTTTATACATCTTAAGGGGATATGTAATTAAAAATTCCAGAGGGCTGCATTAAAAAAAAAAAATCTGAATTGCCAAATCTGTCTTTAAAAGAATCTCTTTCATGCTGGTACACTTTTTTTTTTCCAAGTTTTTATTTTTTGGCCTCTTCCCAAATCTCTTGGGAATGGATTACAGAACAATGTACCCAAAGATTTGCCCATTTCATGGAATTACAACCCTGTACTTCAAAGTACACTTTTGCCCATCAGTATTAACTATTGGGATACTACTGGTTTTTATATGTTTCTTTGGAGAGAACAGTGCATGTATAGAGGTACAAGTTGTTGATTTTGTTTTGTTATATTTATTTCATTCCATTTTGTCTGATTTTTTTAAATTGTTGAAACCTTAAGTTGTCAAGCAGTAGACACACATTACTCATTTTAATTTATAATGTATTTCACTTTAGTTGAGTATGTTATTACATGTGGATGTAAATATATCTTTGGTGTTTTGCAAATTTGCCTTTTTGTCTTTTTTTGTTTTAAAAACTTGAGTGACACTGGAGAGTTAAATGATCAAAGGTCAGTTGAATACAAGATTCCAGACAACTAATTTGAAGAACGTCTATTTAGCTGTCTTTCTAGAAAGATTGCAAAAGAAGCCCATGCTTCCCCTTCAGTTACCTCCACTTGATTACCTCTCCTAGATTTATACTCTATGCAATGCATTCTTAACAGTGGATGGAAGAGATCAGGAACTCTTCATAGATAATTCAGATAAGGGGTGATCTTTAAAGCTTCAGACTTGCCATGGACTTAGTGGTCACTGAAGACAAATGCCTTCTGAAACAACTTGGGGCCTGTGTGGTGGTGGTATTTTTGTTGTTGAAGCGCTGAGCACTCAACTCCAATTGAAGTAAAGGGGTACTGCTTGTGCTTAGCACCCTTGAAAACTGGATTTGGGTGAATGGGGGGGGGGAGAAGAGTTGGAAATCTGATGTATTATAAAGGTATTTAAGTGCCTAACTCCCTCTGAAATCAATGATCAGAGGGGTAGCCGTGTTAGTCTGGATATGTAAAAAGCAGCAGAGTCCTGTGGCATCTTATAGACTAACAGACGTATTGGAACATAAGCTTTCGTGGGTGAATACGAAGTGGGTCTGTTAGTCTATAAGGTGCCATAGGACTCTGTCGCTTTTTTCTGAAATCAATGTGAATTAAGTGCCTAAACACATTTGAGGATCTTGGCTTTAATCCTCAATGAAGGGGAAGTCCATGGAAAGCCTGGAGCTTAAAAATAAACATGGGAATCAGAGCAAAAATGACTTTCTTTAAAGTAGTATGTGTAGGGGCTAGGATGGTTTCTCACTCATAACTAAAATAAATTGTTTTGAAAATGAGAACCTCAGCTGTGTGGTTAAGGCTTGTCTACACTGGTGAGACCTATGTTTTTAAGGTGTCTGTGTCATCGTTCACTTTAGCAAAGGAGGTCTGCAGTAGATCCTGTAGTCTTCTACTGAAGCACGAAGGGGATCTTTAATAAGCCCTTTAAGTAGATCCCCTTACAATCATTAAGATGTAATTACTATCCTCCTCTGATATCAACAGCAAAATAAACCCACCCTGGTGTATGGAGGGTGGATAATATATATGAAATGACTAAAATGCTCAATAATTTAGGGTCTCCTGCTGCTTCTAAAGTCGGAGATTTTTGCAAGTCTATGGTGTTGCTATTATTCCATTCTCTCTCTCCTCCCTCAGCCCACATTGCTAACTGGAGCGAGAGATCCTCTCCAGGTTTTAGTTCCACATAGGGATACACTAACTTTCTGTGAAATAGTACATATGAACTAAGACCCTAATTCAGTTCAGGTGTAATTCCAATGCCTGGGCACAACATGCCCAATGTATTTCTAAGATCTCCATTTTAACTGATCCTGAGCTGGAAGACAGCGGAAGATTTAAATTGACCAGGAAGGGAAGCACATATGGAGATTCTGCAGTCTGATGGTGTGCAGCCTGTGGTCCAGGAGTCACTTGTGCTTCCTTGGGGATCTAAATTGTGGCCCTCAAAGGCATCTGATTTTTTTTTGGAAGAATGTGAATTTAATTATGACGTAAGGGACCAGACACCAGCTATGGGTGAAGTGACTAAAACGTGCACCAACCATTTCTTCTTCCTGACCTTAAACTTGCCTCTTTGCTGGGGATTGTGGGGAAGGAGGTACAAGAAATAGCTATGCTTGCTGGGAATCAAAGCATGGGAATTTCTGTGGCTGGTTTCTGTTCCCTTGAACAAAGGCAGTGGACCAAGGCTGAGAATCTGCCCCGAAATAAGGATTGTAGTCTTCTGACCTTTGGATGTACTCATTCCTCAAGTTGAAATGACTGGACTGCTATGGTGCCACTTATTGTTTAGGTGCTTGTCACTGGCAGCTGTATGGGGTGATACCTCTTGCTTTTAGATGTTGATAAAATCCTTACAAGACATACCAGAAAAGTATAATAGATTTAAACTGGTCAAATTCAGGGGACTAATTTCCAGTGAAGGGCTGGAGCTCTTTGTTCACATACAAGTACTCCCAGTGGGGAGGGATGTTGATGCATTCTCATCTGCACCTGGCCGGACAAATCAGAAATTTGCTCTTATATGCATCAAATAAGTATAAACTCTTATTAATAGAGCTGGCCAGACAAGAATTTCCTTTTGTGAAAAATTGAAATTTTTTTACGTTTGGCAACACAACAAAAGATCTTTCAAATTTTTGCTTGAAAAAACACTGGACACCAATCAATTGCTCTCTTCTCAATCTTTCCTGTTGGCAATGCTCCACTTCATATAAATAAATATTTATGGGACTGAAAAGATGACAGACTTTGGTAGACTAGTGATTAGGGTACTTGCCTGTTCTTTTCCCCACCTCAGAAATTCCCTGTTGCGCCTGAAACCTTCCAAACACACGTTGTCAAATTGTTTCCACAAAACGTTTTAGTTATGACAAAATACTATTTTTCAAGGCAGCTGTACTTATTAATTTTATGTATATACACCACTGCTTGCTTATGTATTTGTATCACTAGAGCACATAGAGATCTTGACTGAGATCAGGAGCTCCTTCAGCTAGGCACTGTGAAAATACATAACAGGCAGTGCTTGTCCCAAGGATTTGTCTAATAAACGGGGAAATTGAAGTATCAACCCCATTTTTCAGACAGAACTGAGGTAGAGATTAAATGGTTTACCCTTCGGGTATGTCTTCACTACCGGCTGGATCGGCGGGCAGCGATCGATCCAGCGGGGATTGATTTATCACGTCTAGTCTAGATGCGGTAAATCGATCCCCAAGTGCTCTCCCATCGACTCCTGTACTCCAGCTTGGCGAGAGGCACAGGCAGAGTCAACAGGGGAGTGGCAGCAGTGGACTCACCGCGGTGAAGACACCATGGTAAGTCCATCTAAGTACGTCAACTTCAGCTACGTTATTCACGTAGCTGAAGTTGCGTAACTTAGATTGATTCCCCCCGCAGTGTAGACCAGGCCTAAGTCATACGCATCAACTCCATGCCATAGCTGGGATTAGAACTCTGCATCTCAGTTCAGTGCATCTCTCCCGGTAAGAACTTTTTCAGTTGTCATTTTCAGCCTTTAAATATCGCTTCCACCATTATTGAAAATTATTGTGATCCTGAGACTAATCACTGTAGTGATAATGGAAGTAGGCTAGGGAGGTGTGTGAGATTGTGGCAGCTGATATAAAATGTATACTAGATACAATTTTGGTTAGAAAATACCATATGCAAGAGGACAAAAATGTCAATGCAATTTTCAGGTCTATTATAAACAGTCCTTTTAAAATGACTTTGTTAATCACTGAGGTATAATACAAAAAGCTTAAGGTAAACAGTACGAAACGTGCTGAATTGGGGGAAAAAAAATTTCAAACTATTTTTCTAGACTATTATATAGTAGGCATCCATATTAGCACTTAAATACTGCATGTGCTCTGTTTTAGTCCTTAGTGCATTTCATGGACACAATAAATGCCTTAACATATAGATAAAGCTAGCCTGGACTCTTCTGACACAAACTGAAATTTGTAGGGAAGGAAAAGGTTTGTTTTGACAAATTCCTTATTTTGTGTCTCCTTCTCTTCTCTCTCTCCCCCCCCCCCCCCCACCCCAATTGTCTGTCCCACTTTGACATTTTTGAAATGAAATTCCACTTTGGCATTTGACAACTTTATTTTCAAATTTAATAAAACTTGAATAAAAATGTAAAAGTCCCATTGAGATGAAACATTTTAACTGACCCACTCTGAAATATTTTGATATTTTAGTTCATGAAAGCTTTTCAGATTTTTGACTCAGTGCAGCACAGGAAGTTTTTTGAAGTCTGTCTCATGATACAGGTAAACCATTTCTCACCCAGCTCTCTACATACAGACACTGAATTAGGCCACATCAGTGTATACAGCCTGTAGTTTCAAACCACTGATGCATACCAAAGTCAACTCATTTAGCAAATTGTTTCTGAAATATGGAACATTCAAATGAGGGATTATATTAAAGGATGCAGTGGAACATACAGTCCAGAAGAGAATGTGGGGTGTTTGAAATATTAACTCCAAAACACCAAAGAACTGGCTTTGATTTACTGTAATTATATCCGTGTAAGCTCTTCAGTTTTAACTGTGGTGAGTTAATATATTTTTACATCACATTAACTGTTACTTGATGACCTCCGAGGTCTTTTATCAATATTTAAGCCTTTCCACTGTCCTGTGAGAAGTGAGCATTATCCCCAGGTAAGAACTGAGGAAACAAAAGAGTAAAGAGGTTAGAGGTCTTGAACAGGGTCACTAACTTAGGGTAGGTCTACACTTACCTCTGGGTCCGGCGGTAAGCAATCGATCTTCTGGGATCTATCCCAGAAGTGCTCGCCGTCGACGCCAGTACTCCAGCTCGGCGAGAGGAGTACGCGGCATCGACGGGGGAGCCTGCCTGCTGTGTCTGGACCCGCGGTAAATTCGAACTAAGGTACTTCGAATTCAGCTACGTTAATAACGTAGCTGAATTTGCGTACCTTAGCTCGAAATGGGGGGTTAGTGTGGACCAGGCCTTAGGGCAGGGCTAAACTAGAGAGTTTACAGTGTGCAGAGAGCTCTCCCGATGGCTTAAATACTTTAGCCCCCATGAGCCGCAGTAGCTATGTTGGCAGAAGAAGCTCTCCCCCTGACATAGCACTGTCCACACCAGAGCTTATGTCGGTGTAACTTTGTATCACTCAGGGAGGTGGTTTATTCACATTCCTGAGCAACATAAGTTATGCAGACATAAGCTGTATGTAGATATAGCCTTAGTCAGGAGCAAAAATAGAACAGATTTGTTCACCATGCTCCATTTCTGTTACATCAAGATAAATCTGGAATGGCTTTATTGCCTGCTATGAAGTTCTTCTGGATCTATGGAGAATGGGAACTAGATTCAGGACTTCCTGCTTTAGCCACTAAACTAGCCACAGTGCAAACTAAGAATTTATATGTAAACATTTCTCATAGTAACTGTTTTTCATTTTATGCAAAGCACTATGTTCCATTCCACCTTCAAGCAAAGTATCATTACAGGGCTTTGAGTAATGTCTAAAATGCTGAAATATATAACCAAAACGTATGATTTCACTACTGTAATTATAACTGTCAGATCATTTGGGTGATAGCATTAATTGTAATATTTGTTTGGAGAAATTCATCCCTGTGCTTTTAATAAAATTGTAGTCAGCTACATAACCAAAGAAAATGTTCTATTCTTTGCTTTTAAAATTCTAAGGAAGCAACATTCATTTTCTCTGACTAGGAGGATTTAGTACTGACTTACAAAGCTTAACACCCTCACCCCCTCTCTTCTTAACAGTAAAAGAAAACATGGGGAAAATTGGCAATACAGTATACTACAGTTCAATCTTTCCAAGGTATAAAAGTATTTCTTCACTAATTTGTGCACACTTAAACATATTATATTTAATTAGGATTAACCATTTTTTTTAATTGCAGGTGATTCATGGGAAAAAGTCACTTAGTTCTGAATGCATTCATGCATAATGACATTAAAATATTAAACTAAAATAGGTTAAAAACTAGTGAACTTCATTCATACTTCATTGCACCTGGGAAAAATTAGCTTAGAAAGTGGATCATATATAGTAAAATCCTTTTGTTGGGGAAAATATGGTCCACATTTTCAAACAGGAGTGCCACTGCAAATGTATAATTTGTACACCCAATTATGCAAATTGAGTGCATAATAATCAGGCATGCTCATTTGCATATGCACTATTGGGCTCTGTAATGTACTGCAATCACAGCAGTGATGTAGGTGACTTAAGTGTGAAATTGTTTATACATTTTTTTTTTTTGTATGTGTGCAAGTCTTTCTCACTGCGAAGAAACAGATTTAGGCCTTGAACAATTTTTTTATTTTTAAATGAGGCCAGGCAATGCAAAAGATAAAATGGGGGAATATATTTTTTTTTTTATTCACTAGTTGTGGATCCCTCTAGTGTAGTGTCATGTTCATTCTCCCCACAGTCTACTAAACTGAGCACAGGACTGGGAGTTAGCCCCTAGTATGCCGTCACCTTGGTCTCGATTTGAAAACACTGCCCCCGAATTAGAATATATTAAAGTACTGTAAAAAGGAGTTAAAGGTAGGTAAAAATAATGGCATAGCTCATGATTACGGATTAACCTGTGTTCTTCCCCATCACCATCCATTCATGTCATCGATGTCATGCTTTGCTGTTGAGTCTAATTTACAGTTAGCTCTTGGGAATAGGGACATGCCAGCTTTATGTATCTGTGCATCTATGTACAAATTGTCTCTTTGCAGGAAAAATCCCTATATTGGTCCAGGAAACTCCATTAGCTTCCTCCACAGTCTTCATTAGTGATTCTCTGCCTGCTTTCCCCCAGCCCGCCCTTCATGGATGAGGCAGGGCAAAGCTGCAGGTCCCTCACAATCTCCAGAGGCCTTGCCCTCAACTCAGAGTGCTTGTGCTTCATGAACCTATCTTGATCTATCCCTGAGTGTGGCTTCAGTGGAGCCAGACTGAGTGGCCTTCCTCTAATGGAGCAACCTCTGGGAGGTGGTCCTGGTTAAGAGTTAATACAGCCTCCAGATTCAACATCTAGTTCAGGGGCGGGGAGGGGTAATGGTGCACAGTTCAGCTCCCCTCAGTCTGGCAGTCACTAGCCCTGAAGAGAGCCACCCAGGCAGAAATGGAATGACAATAGATGTTCAGTCCACCTGTAAATAGGCTTCCACTTTTGTGAGCACAAATAACTGCAGATGTAATTTTGCTCTGGCAATTATTTGTACCCCCTACTTTAGGTTCCTTGGACTTTAAGTACCTTATTTGTAGGTGATGCCCCAGAGTATTTATGGGTATGATTTTTCAGAAGTGCTCAGCATCAGTCTAACTGCTGCAAAAGAAGTTAATGGCAAAATCCTTAATTTCAATGGGATCTGTTAGATGACCACTCAGCATATTTGCAAATCCCGCTTTAGATGCCCAACTGGCTTAAATGGTGTGTACAAAGACATAGGACAGAAAAATTGGAGGCCTTCTCTTGATAATCCAGTCCTAACTGATTTGGCTGACTGTCAGAGGAAGTCTGTCAAAACCCATGTTAGTGCCTGGGGTCCTTGCTAATACATAAACCATTAGATTAAGTGCTAAACATAGTAGTCTGCTACCTTGTGCTGTTACCACCTGTTTCTTGATCCACCTTAAATGATACAATCTTTGGGACAGGGCCCATCTTTCCATTCTATATGTGTATACTACCTAACACAATGGGGCCCTAATCTTTGACGGTGGCCTCTAGAACATACAATATAATATAAATAATATCACATGAGAATGGGAAAGAACTCAAGTGTTCTTGGTTCCCAGTTCTGAACTCAGTTTTCTTAACTGTTTGATGTCTTAGGGCTCTATCTACAGTGTGGAAATTTCCTAAAAATTATCTGCCATTAATTCAGCAGTTCACCAGTGTTAGCAATGGTGGAAGCACGAGAGGAGACAAACTGATGATTGCTAATATTTCAGTCACTGGGTCAAGTAGATAGGGCCCAAGGGGAAGTCTCCCTTTCATTTAATTCAGGTGACTTTGTATCATAACTACCACAAGTAACAGGCAGTGGGATTTCCTATTTTTCAGTAGAAGCTGAGAATGTGTTTGAGCATTAGGTGGCAGTGCTAGCATGCTGTAATCATCTGGAACAGATGCTAAATGAAGAAAGAGAGAGTCTAAAAATGTCAAAGGTACTATATATCTGAAGGCTAAGTTTGTGCTATGTTCCTAAATTAAGTGGGAGCTGCATGAGTGGTGGTAAAAAAAACAAATAAACATAAAGCCAACCCAGAACATACCATGCACACACACGTTTTGATCTATTTGACTTACTTGTATTAAAGGAATCACAGTATATAACCAGAAACCTTCACTGACAAGTGAGATGAACCAAAAAGGAAGCCCGCAGAGACAGTAATGTTATCTCTGATTTAATCTCTTCAGCTTTTCAATATTTACTGAAATGTGCCGCTGCAGAACACACTTAGTGCACAGTTTAGCTCCTGGCTACCCTTATTTTTGACTGTTCAAGACGTTTAAGATTAATTAAAAGTTGTACTATATAACAATACATATCACTTTGTGACAGACAGCCCTCTGACTGGATTTTAATGAAAGCTCTCCCTGTTCATGAGCAAAGCTGGTCAGATTAATTGCAAGTAATAATTGTGGTGTACTCAGACTTTAAAAAAATCAAATAAGTATTCACAAATGTTTTCATTCGTAAGCCAGCTGTCGAGATTGTCTAATAACAAATAACATGCAATGCATTTTTTTCTTCATTGAATGAATTTTGCAAATACACTTTTCATGATTCCAGCTCTTCTCTTGCCACTTCCAGATTATTGGAGTGTGAGAAGAAAAGGTGGAGTGGGGAGAAGTGAAGAGGAGGAGTGGACTATTCAGGGCCGGCTCCAGGCACCAGCCTGGCAAGCAGGTGGTTGGGGCGGCCACTCCGGACAGGGGAGGCACGTCCAGCTATCTGGCGGCAATTCGGCGGACAGTCCCTCACTCCCGCTCGGAGCAAAGGACCTCCCGCCGAATTGCCGCCGCAGAGTGCGATCATGATCGCGGCTTTTTTTCGGCTGCTTGGGGCGGCCCAAACCCTGGAGCCGGCCCTGGGACTATTGATGCATGTTTGTAAATCTGTGTGCTATTTTCAGGGCTCTGTTAAGGAGAAGTAGCCATGCACTTTGTTTGAAGATGAAGAAATTAAGATGAAGAAAAACAAACGTTGTTACCTGTGCTGAAAATGCCACCTTAAATGACTAGAAATGCAACAATTTTACAACTGTGCTTTGTTTTTCACTATTAATACTGTTTGTTTTATTCTCTGCATTTCACGCTGCATGGGTGGAGAAATTAGGCTGGCCAGTCTTGTGTTTCCCTTGCATTAATTCAAAACTGTTGTGTTTGGGTTCAAATCCTCCGCCAGAAAGTACTTAATTGAAAATTTAAAAAGTAACTGAACAAAACATTCCTATTCAAATGAAGTCATGTAAGAATCCTTTTAACCAACTCTAAATTTCAGTATTTGACAAGATCCTGCCTCAAGTTTGTTTCTTCCTTGGTAAGAATTTGTGGTATTTACCTGGCTGATTCCAAAGACCTGGGTTGATTATCTTTAAAGCACCAATTGTTTAAAGAAAGATTTTTGTCATGTAAAAGGTCTGACTTTTCCCTCGGGCAGCTAATCAGTATTGCAGTTCTTCTAAAAGCTGTTGCTTTTCTAATTTGATTTAACCAAAATGCATCCAGGACCACACAGATAGTGTTCACACCCAAGCCTATTGATATCAACTTAGCTGCATCAGTTAAGCAAACAAACAACTTGTTATGCCGCTCGGCTATTGTTAATAGGAATTTTAAAATCACTCATTACAAATATGGACCTACAATTAATTTCAAAACTGACCGGTGATTTTCAGTGCCTTAGTTTTGAGTTCCCAACTTGACACCTGAAAGAAGCCTGTTCTTCAGAGAGTGTGCAGCACATGCCCTTTTAATATGTCTGAGCTGGGCACTCAAAATATTAAGTCTGATGATTTCAGCCCATGTATTTATTCTGAGAATATATTTTGTGAATGTTATAAAATACAGGTCAATGATACTTTGATGGTAATAAATATGTAGGTGTTACTTTAAAACAAGCATCGATTAAAAAAATGATTTGTGTATGTATGAGTTTGTCTGGACAATACTGTTTTGTCTAATTGTTTTTGATTGTTTATCGCAGCGCTCCTAAAGACTCCAAGCACGCTAATTATGTAGGAGATATTCCTTGCACCAAAGAGTTTACAGTCTAAATACTAATACTTACCTTTTTTATAGCACCTTTTGGATTAAAAAAAAAATCAGTGCAACTAAGGCCAGTTACACTGGTTAAGGACTGCCAGTTTAGCTATAATAGTGTAGCTAGACTGACAAACACTCTTAGCATAGACACAGCTTCTACAGACAAAAAAGGGTTTTTCTTGATATAACTTTTGCCATTTCCCTGAATTAAATAAGCTATGCTGCCCAAAGCAATTTTTTGTAGATGGTATAACTGCATCTACACTAGAGGTTTTTTTTTTTTTCTATAGAAATGTGATAAAAAATCACACCCCACCAGCTATTATCATACTGGCAAAAATTTCTAGTGTAGACCTGGCATCAGGCTTCTAAGTCACTTAGTTGCTTTTGAAAATGTTGCCCCTCATCTGTAAATCTTAAGGAGCTTCACAAAGGAGGTAAGTATTGTCCATTTTACAGATGGGTAAATTGAGGCACATAGGGATGAAGTCACTTGCCTGAAGTCACCCAGCAGGCCAGTGGAAAAGCTGGCAATTGAACCCAGTTCAGTTAGACAAGATAGATATATTTTCAGAGGAAAGAAAGTATTATCTCCGTTTTATGATGCAGAACTAAGATACAGAGAGAGTATGAGGGTAAAAGTCACAAAGGGACTTGGGCATTGCAACTCTGAGCTTCATAGCACCTAACGTTTAGGCGCCTAGAAAATCACAGGAACATCACTGCGATCCACAAAGCCGAGTTAGGTGCCTAGGAACCCTATACAATGAATGGGGAGAGAGAGGCATCTAGGTCCAGGTTGCAGGGAGGCCCCTAGTTCTGCTTAATGATCCACAAATCCTGCTGCCTGGAATCTGGTGACTTAAGCACTTCTTGTGGGGCTGCATTAGCTGTTCCACACAAGCAGTGGCTAGAGGTGGTGCTGCCAATCTTATAACTTGTAGTCCAGTAGTTAGAGCACTTGGCAGGGCTACAGCGATACAGGTTCAATCCCCCCACCTGCCAGAGGAGGAGAGAGGATTTGAGCAGGGGTCTCCTACTTCTCTAAATAGTGCTTCAATTATGAACATATGGGGTATTCTGACATGGGGGTTCCCTTCAACCTCTCCCATTGAAGCTGTTGCACTCTGGATAAATAATGATAGAGTGATTGGAGCATGGTGATGATTGGACCCAAGTTCTTCCACCTCCTATATAGATGCTCTAACCACTGGACTACAGAGTCTTTTTTTCTGTTGATCTCTTCCACTGACTAGTTAAGTGGATACCTGGATAAATGGCACAGAGGCCGCCCAGCAGATTGGGCCCCTCATGTGGCTTACGCACTAAATATGCTTTATTTCCCTGCGAAGTCAATCACTCGGGCTTAGGTATAAGATAGGTATCTAGAGGCTTGCAGTGGCAGTGTGCATACCCTGAGGTAGGTACCAACGGAACTTTTACTCTGAAAATTTAGGCACTGAGTGAGTTTAGAGTTTTAGTGGATTGCAGGGGAACCAAAGCTGGGACTTAGGCTTCTAGGTACCTTTGTCACCCTAAGGTCACCGAGTCTGTAGCAGAAGTAGGAATTTAACCCAATTAAACCAAGATCTAGTTTAGTTCCTTAACCTCAAGATTATTATCCCACTCTAGTTTGGGATTAGCTTGTGCTTTTTAGGCATATCCCAGAGTCCAGTGTGATGTAGGCTTTCTTCAAACCTCTCCAGAGCACTGAGGGGAGCATACTTGGGACAATATCCCTTTATGGGGTCCAGCTTGCTCCCCTTGCCGAATCTCACGCTCTCCCTTTTGTGCCACTGCACTCCTCCAGATCAGAGCTCTTCAAGGCAGGGATGTACCTAGCCCACAGGGCCGGCTCCAGGCACCAGCTTAACAAGCAGGTGCTTGGGGCGGCCAAGGGAGAGGGGCGGCACCTGCGGCAATTCGGGGACGGCAGGTCCCTCACTCCCTCTAGGAGCGAAGCACCTGCCGCTGAACTGCCGCTGATCGCGGGGTTTTTTGTTTTTTTTTGCTTGGGGCGGCAGAAATGCTGGAGCCGGCCCTGCTAGCCCAGTGTGGGCATTCCCTTCTCTCACATTATGCCCCCATGTTAGGGCCAGGCTTGTAAGTCCCTTAAAGCAGCGAGCACATTCCCTCCTTGTTTGGTACAGTGCTGACTATACTGCGGAGGAGCAAATGTTTAATTGAAAAATCACTTAAGTTATTTGCACAGCCCCTCTGCTCAACCTTCAGGGACAGTTGGCCTAAATTTCCAAGCTTATTTGCTTTAGCTGAAGGTACTTACATCATGTTGAAAATCATGGCTCACTGAGTTGCTGAGGATATATAATGAGCCTCCTGTTTCATACATAATCTGGCTATCTATGAGGCAGCATGTGAAGCAGGAAGACAATGTGGGGAGGGCACCGTGTGGCCTATAAAATCCCAGCCACTCCGCATTCTAAACGGGGAAATTCCAGAGTAGGGAGCCTGTCGCTAAAATTGGTCCTGCTGACAAGCAGGCCCAAAAGCAGAGTCCAAAGTGCTGAGTACCCGCAACTCTAGTTAAAACCCATAGGGTGCGAGGATGTGTAGCATCTCTGAAAATCAGGCCCTTGTGATTCATCTCTGTTCTGTCCACCAGGAGGAACCTCCCACAAATGGGCAAGAACAGGAAGCTCCACATTGCATTGAAAGACTGAAACTTGTGGTAATATTTTGTTCCAACATACAGCAGACTGTAACTTCCATACTTAACCTTGGATTTTTTTTCTTGCTCTGTTTGTTATTTCTTCCTCTGTGGGGGTGAGCAGGAGGTGGAAACACACTGAAAATTGGTTTGTATTAAAACTTCCTCTACTTAGGCAGTAAATGATCAGCACAGGATTCAATGTAGGACATAAATGGAATATTTGAGTGTAAGTGGAGTAGCATCCAGTATTCCTTTTTGGATTAGAGTTTATTTCCCAAATTTGTTTCTCCTAGGGTTACCATATTTAAAAAATAAAAGAGGACACTCCATGGGGCCCTGGCCCTGCCCCTTTCCCACACGGCCCCACCCCAACTCCGCTCCTTCCCCGCCCTAACTCCCCCCGCTCCCCTGAGCGACCCGCATTCTCCTCCTCCCTCCCAGCCAAGCAAAAAGGGCTGCCTGAGCGCTACCGGCTTCATGGTTTGCTGGGCAGCCTCCAGACCTTGCGTCTCCGGCCGGCGCTTCCCCAGCGCAGCTGGAGCCCGGGAGGGGAAGCGCCCAGCCGGGGACTGCCCGGCAAACCGTGAAGCTGGTAGCGCTCGGGCTTTGGGCAGTCCCCATGCCGCCGGACTCTGCGCCCCTGGCCGGGCACTTCCCCTCCCGGGCTCCGGCTGCTGTGCTCCTCCCCTTACTCTTCGGTTCTGTTTAAGAGCCGAGCTGCCCGAGTGCGACCGGCTTCGGGCAGCCCCCGTGCCTCTGGACCCTGTGCCCCCGGAGCCCGGGAGGGGAAGTGCCAGGCCGGCGGCTCAGGGTCCAGAGGCATGGGGGCTCAGGCAGCTTGGCTTGGCTCTTAAACAGAGCCAAAGACTCAGGGGAGGAATACAGCAGCCGTGGGAGGGGAAGTCCCCAGCCGGCGGTATTTTTCCCGGACATGTTCGGCTTTTTGGCAATTCCCCCCGGACGGGGGGTTGATTACCAAAAAGCCGGACATGTCTGGGAAAAAACGGACATATGGTAACCCTAGTTTCTCCAAACATAAATCTTTTCAATGAAGTAGTCTAGCTGCTTGACAGCAAAACACAAACCCTTTCAAGGCTGCAAGCTGTTTTTAAAGGTGTGGTTCACTCATCAGCTATGCACTGACATTGATTTTTTACCAGACCTTGATACCTGTTCTATGTAATTCAGTTAAAATTTCAGAGTAACTGGAGAGAATGCTAGTTAATAGGGTGTGTGGAATGTCCCACACTCTTGAATCCAGTGAAGTTTTTAATTTGCACATGATCTAAAGATGATATAAACTATTGGAATTAGTGATGCAGTCTTCACCTCTTGTTGTGTTTAGATAGGGCAGGTCACACATGGTTCCTATAGAAATGTTTTTCCTGTTGGTCGTTACTGAAGTTAGTTCCAGATGCACATACTTGTTGTGTAGGCATCAGCTATGTTGTTGTTAGTTCACAAAGAAGCAGAAAGACTTGTGGATCAGTGAGGCTCACCCAGTTGTTTGATTCAGTTTGCATATGTTAGCTTCTATATGTGCAGATGCTTATGTCAACTTCCCAATCTTTTGAGGTCTCATTCTCATTTTTGGAGGTTGGCAAAGGGCCTAACAAATGCTCTTCCTTCTGAGGTCCCATGGACTTTTCCATGGCCTCCCACCCACTGACCCACAGTCCCCTGATCTTGGAGACATTCCTGAGCTCGACAGTCTCTCAGCTCTGCCTGGAGTTTGTTTAGCCATAAAAATCTGAAGCACAATTTATAAGCCCTTCAGTATAGATAGATATGAATTAAATGATCCCTAATCAGGGAGGGGACCTGCATGGAATAATAATACTGGTTTAATGTTAGTGTTGTGTATGGAAGAATCATAAAACACCAAGCTGGATTGCCTTAAGAAAATGGTTAACTTTTATTAAACAAAGACAATTTTAAGGAGTAACAGAAATCAAAACCAGCAATCAAACTCTTTCTCAGAAATTGCCCTTCAGCAGAACTGTTGTCCAAATGTCACGTTTCTCTTTTGCCTAGGTTTACCTCCAATACAGTTCTTAAATACAGGGGCAGATTAGAACATTATTTGCAACAGTGTATCACCTTTTTGCCTTTCCTAGGCTCTTTTTGTCAATAAGAACACAAGAACTTCACTGGATGCTGTATTAGATGAATGTGTGACGCATACACATTTCTTCCTAAATACATGATCATAAGTACCTAAACAGAAAGCAGAAATAAAATTTCAACTTGATCAAGAGCCAAATTTTCAAGTATGGTCACAAAAGGTGCAAATACTTCAATGAGTAGACAGGCAGGCACAAATTGACTGTGGCTGGTTTGAGCCCACAACTGGCTGTTGGGTGAACATAATTTTTTTCAGGTATTCAATTTTCAAAAATTTGGCCCAGAATATATATTTAGGAAGTTTGGTTCTGGCTACAGCCCTTGCAATAGTTGAGGTCAATTGGATCGCCGTTACTAACAATCTCTAGCTTTGTATATCTGGGTTGGAAATAAGTTGTTCCCAGTGGAAGCAACTTTGGAAATTGTTTTCCCCTCTAATCCAACACCCAGAACTTGTTGAACTTTATAGAATGTCTGCAAAGCCCAGGATCTATCCTCTCAGTCTTCTGCCTCAGGAAGTGGGGAAGAGTAGATTATGAATATTGTTGGGACGAATCTATTTCTTCTGCTATTGCTCAATGTACTGGCATACACCATAATTTTTTTTTTTAAATTCTCTGATAGTCAGTGCCTCAGTGTTTTGTGTGCCTCGTGTGCTGCTCGATTTTCAGAAAGGCTGAGCACCACAACTCCCGTTACTCAACATTGTGGAAATCAGGCCCTGGGTGGCTCAAATACAGCCTCTAATAATGAAGACACCCAGTATTACTGGATACTTGAAAATGTGACTCATGATTTTCTTTTTAAATATATTCAGGGGCAAATCATGTAATATTTATAAATTAAGTGAGAAAGTATAATAGTATCTCCATTCAAGTTTCTAGCTTAAAGAAGCAAAAATGTTATTAAATGAAGATGTCAGATATTTTTGGTGTTACAAACTTTAGGCCATCTCCATTAAAAAAGAAGGGCACATGTGAATGGAAGATATAAAGCAAACCTTTCTTTTTTAATCTAATATTTTACACTTTTGGTGAAGGGAACTGGGAAATATGCTGTAAGGCTACCCTATACTAATGGCCACGAACTGAAACTATGAAAACTTGTCAGTTGTCACCCGATGAAATTTTAATAGCATCTTCTAGAAATGATGGTCTGAAACATTTTATTTTGGAGCAATATTTTTGCCAACATGTCTGAATTTCTTAACTACCTTTTTCTTTCTTTTTTATAGAAATAGGGAAAAAGAGATGCTGTCTGAGATGCCAGGAGGCACAGCCCAGAGGGAGGGGGTGCAAAGGTGGTTTTAAGCAACTTTTGAGACTCCTAACGTAGATTAGAGCAGCCCGCAGTCTGCTCTAATTTGTAGCAGGCTTCTAATGGCTGCTTATGGGCTGCTCTACAGTTTGGAGCAATCCAGACTTCATAATGGTGTGTGCTATATAGACTCCTGCTGTCCCTGGGCTAACCCTGACATGTAGCCTTGCAGCAGGGTTCTTGTGACATACTTACAATTGTGGTCACATGCTGAGGGAGTGGGGAACACAATCCGTCTCTTGATCTCCAAGTGGAGAACATGGCAGTAGGTTAAGCCTGTAGGAGGTTCTTTCTTTTCATAGACATCATACAAAATATGTTGGGTCAAATCCTGTAGTGTAGTTTATATACTGGTGACACTCCCATTAACTTCAGTGGGAATCTCACCTGAATAACAGCTACAGGATTTAGCCCTGTATTTATAAACCATACTTAGACTCTGAAATAGTTTTCCAAGTTAAGTGACACAGAAGCCCCACTGCCGGAGTTAAGGCAAGACAAAGCCATGGGGACCGTTCTATAGGGAACACTCCTGTATAGGCAGACAGCAAGATGAACGGATGATCTAATAGTCTTTTTCTAAGATGAACGGATGATCTAATAGTCTTTTTCTACCTCCAAGTTCAATGAGTCCTTTGTTATTTTAAAATAATAATAATAATTTTAGATATATATATAATTTATTTTACCCTAGAGCAGGGGTGGGCAAACTTTTTGGCCCAAGGGCCACATCAGGGAATAGAAATTGTATGGTGAGCCGTGAATGCTCACAAAATTGGAGTTGGGGTACGAGAGGGGTTGTGGGTTCTGGGGTGGGGCTGGGGATGAGGAGTTTGGGGTGCAGGAGATCTGGGATGGGACCAAGGGGTTCAGAGGGTAGGAGGGGGATCAGGGCTGAGGCAGGGGTGCAGGTTCCAGCTGGGGGTGCAGGCTCTGGGGTGGGGTTAGGGATGAGAGGTTTGGGGTGCAGGAGGGTGATCCAGGCTGGGATCGAGGGGTTTGGTGAGTGGGAGGGGGATCAGGGCTGGGGCAGGGGGTTGGGACATGGAGAGATGCTCAGGGGGGTGCAGGCTCCAAGCGGCGCTTACCTCAAGCGGCTCCTGGAAGCAGTGGCATGTCCCTTCTCTGGCTCCTATGCGGAGGCATGGCCAGGCGGCTCTGCACACTGCTCCATTCACAGGCACCACCCCTGCAGCTCCCATTGGAGTGCATAGGATCCGGAGCAGGGCCGTTTTTGTGGCAGCACTTTACACTGCAGCACAAGAGAGGTTCCAGAGTAGCCTTGGGACCTTTTACTCCTTGAGATGGTATAGTTTTGTCATAGGAATGAGAAGTTTGGGCTCTAGGTAGGTATTAATATCTCCAGCACTCTAGATCACTAGAGCAATGCTGGCCACATCTGTCATCCTGGCTGGAAGATGATGTTACATGTGGTCTCATGGGCGGCAGGCATTCAGATTGAAGGATGAAGAAGGGGATTGTGGTAGGTCCCAGAATGAAGGCAAAAGAAGATTCCCCCATGGGATCCTAACCTGACTGGCATTTGATTTGGATCAGGCCTATCTGTAGGCCTGACCTTATAAAATGAAAGGCTCCAACATGCCAGAGATGATGTGTCATGAGTTGCCTCTTCTGATTTCACTGCTGTAAGAGGAAATCATGTGGTGTCTTTCCACCCCTCTGGTCCCACTGCCAGGACGGCTGGAGTATGCAGTGAGTGGTCTCCCCTTTGTCCCTGTGAATGCAGGGAGAGATTATTACCTTAGTCTATTGGACCAAGTCTGTGCAGTGCCCCATGCAGTTACTTGCACTGTGTTTGTAAGACCGGCCCTGCGTTATCTCCCTCAGGACTTCTGCTTCCTGTTACCATCAAGAATACTGGGTTGGACCCTGCCTTTCTTCCTATATTTTATCACCCAGATGCAGAGCAGTGGCAATTAAATATAGCTAACAGGTGATACTGTATCCATCATAATTTAATGAGTATAAGGCTTGGGAATCTCTGCCACTGATAGCTTCAACTCATCTGCAGTAAATAACAAATCATTTTCTTGTGTGGTATCAGCTTCTGCTCCTGAACTCCAGAATGCGAAACATCACCCAATTCAGAGAGAACATTAAGGGAAACGAGGGAGTACTTAGGGAAACTAAGTGTTAAACAGAACCATCCGTCTGAGGTGGAGCACTTGAGAGCTGGGTATTTGGTATCTCAATCATGCCTGGTTTATGGCTAGCAATCCTTGAATTTGTGTGACAGCAGCCCAATGCCTTTCAGTAGATTACATCATAAATAACCCAAGCGTGAAGTGGTCAGAGAATCCAGATGAGAGAAAGCAAAAGATATGTAGAAACAAATGTGGGGTGGTGTAGTTTGATTTTTTTTTTTAAATTATTAAGAGAAGAGGGGATGCTGGGAATGGGTCACGGAGCTTACGCAAACAGGCACATTCCTGTGATTTTACTCCCACAATCTCTCCAGGTCAGACTTTTTCTCTCTCTGTTGAAAGAAAGGAGAAAAAAAAAAAAAAAAAAAAAAAAAAGAAAGAAAGAAAGGAAAAAAAAAGAACCCACACAGAAATCAATCCATCAAATGTCATTACAGATTTATTAAGCCTGATGTAGAAAGACTTTTAACAGTAACATCTTCAGAAAGCATAAAAAGAGCACTTCTGTTCAGTCTTGTGCTTTGAAAATCTAAATATATTTTTATCATATAAATAATTCTTTTCATGTTTTAAGTGCATCTGTTTTTTTTCCCTTTTCAAATTTCCATTTTACAATTGGCCAAAACTGAAGTCTGCATTGACTGAAATGAAGCCATTTGCAAAGCTAATGATGTTGTGAAGCATGTCTATGGTGAACCATATCAGCTAGATTTCAGAAAGGTAGTTCAATGAGTGCAGCATTAAAATGAGGGACAGCCTCCAGCAAAATCATAATTGAACACACCCAAGTCCTTAATGTCTGTAGTTCGGTTTCCTGATGCAAATTACGATAACGTTTCAGATGTGAACAGTTGCTTTCCAATAACTGCAGTGAGAAAGAGACATTTTCTGCCACAAAGGAAAGAATTACCATGTTTAAAAATGTAAATAATATATGTATAGAAACCTTTTTTATGGAAATGAGGCATTCAGGATTATATGAACGGTTTGGGATTTTTTTTCTTTTAAACACAACAGATAAAGATGCATCATCTATTATTTGGGACTTTAATTACAGTTCTAAAACTGGAGTGATTTTATTTGCAGTGATAAAAATTTATATCATTGGTGAAAGATTTCAATGCTGCAAAATCATACACAGAAATACATCTTAAGTGTACCAGTACACAGCCATTCTTTTGTAAATCAAACAAGGCCTTAGATAAACAGGTTTGACCTGATTTAAATTTAATGAGATACATAAGACCTTGATTGTTAATAATTGGTTTTGGGGACACCAAAACAATAAAAGCAGTAATCTCCTCTAGTATAAATTATATGAATTTATTTAGTAATCAACCAAAGAAAAAAATGCCATTAACATTTTCAATTTGTTATTTAGTTTAAGTTAGTGATAATAGACAAATAATTTGAAGCAAAATTGCCACCTTTGAGAACCTTGGATTTGAGAAAGACAGAGAAATATTGGGAAGATGCATATCTGTGATGAATCTTTTTGACCACTAGGTGGTACAATCCTCCTAGGAGAAAGGATTTCTTTTTATTTTATTCATTTTTTTTTCATTGTAAGGACCATTCATAATCATCAAAACCAAGTGAAACATGGTTTTGATTAAAACAGCCTGTTGGCTCAATAATCTTAGTAATTTTAAAAACATCCTTAATGTGGAAGAAGAACACTGGAATGTCAGAAATGGCCTTGGGGCCCATTATAACAGCAACAAAATAAATAAGGAGGAGAAATGAGAGGTCATGAAAACAAAATTAAGCTAATGTTTCAAATTTTGACAATTATGAATTGTTCCTCTAAGAAGACATTTTTTAAAGCAAAAAATTCAGGCACTATTAGATACAATACAAAGGGAATAATTGTACATGTATGGGACTAGGCATGCCTTAAAAGCAAAATTTGGACTTAGATTTTTTCCCCCTCCCCTATAGCCAGCAATTGGGCAGGTCTCATGCAAACACAGACTTGGGTCTCATAGTTCCTCTGTAAACTCAACTCTAACTCCTTTATAAACCATAAAAAGATGACGACCAAGGAAAACAAAAACAAAAAAAATTACAAGCATATTTTTGATTAAAAAAATTATCCCCCGGAATGGACCAGTTTTGTAGGAAACAGAAACAAGCAAATATAACAAAATCTGTGTTCATAACATGGCAATATAGTTAATATATACAAATATGTACAGTATAAAAATGCATCAAAGGCTTAACTTTCCATCCAACCAAGCTGCTGTGCACAATGAGAAGCAGCTTGATGTGCCCCCCTCCCTCTTCCCCCTGCCCTAAGTATACAGGCAATATATTCTGTACAGCATGCACTTGTTACAAAATGAGTGCATAAGCACCGAAACATTCTACAGATAAAGTCACTGTGATTTCTCTTTGAAAGGAGTCCTGTTTGCTTTGTTAATATAAAAAAGTGTTTACTTTTCTTCTTGCGATTTGTAGTATATACATTGTTTTTTGTCTGACCGAAGAGAAGTGAGCTTTTGATAACGCATTTTAACCTTTAAAACAAAATTCTAGAACTAACCCTTATGGTCAAGAATGTAACCTGAAGATGCTGCCAATAGCAAACTTATTAAATACCACAAGCGTTTGTTCAGAGCCAGAAATAGCTGACTGTCAAATTTACTGGGGTGGCCAACTGTGCTCCATTATTTTAAATAGGGATGGATATTTATGATTCATGCTGACATATTCAAGACATTAGGAAAAAAACAAAGGATAGGATTAATAAGTGATGGCTATGCACTAGACAAAAAGGTATATTGTACCAGAGATATATGACAGTTAGGTACCCTGAGCCAAATAAAAACTGTTTAGCTTGTCAGCTTTTGCAACCTGTATTGCACATTCCAGCATTTGCTGCATTATAAAGCCAAAATACTGCATTGTATGCCCTGAAGATTCCTGCTGTTTTTGCTCAGTGCAAATAGTGCACAGCTGTTACTTCAGCCACAGAATGCTTGCATGCTTTTTATATATATGCATATTGTACTTATATGCATATATATCTAGATATCTGTCGACATCTACATAGCTATCTTTATCTATCTGCTTATATCTACATAGATACAGAGAGATATGTAATTCCTGAATGTTACATGGACCATTTAGTACGTGAAAACCTTACCATACAAATCTTTCACATTTGAGACATAATTGCATGGCTGTTTAAGTTCTGTAAATACAACTCCTCACTTGGGGCTGATACCCAACTGTGGATTTGTATTTCAAGATAAATCAGTCAACCACCTTGCAATGAATTTGTATTTTTGCACAATTTTTTGTTTGTTTTTAAAAGTAAAACATTGGTCATTTTCCCACCACCTCATCTGGAATGTTTAAGAAAAGATATTATCTGTACTAACAAAACAAAAAAAGGGGGAGAGGGGATGGGGGAGGAGGCCTGCACAGGTAGATAATCTAACTCAAGTAGAAGCAAGTGTGACCTGCTAGGATTAGTATTTAATCTGCTTTATCCAACAGGGCATTTTACAAAGGCTTGAAGACATTTCACCAGCTGAGAATGAAGATGAGCTGGAAGTTGGAGTTTATTATTCTTGGTAAGTCCGATGGAACAGCTATGTCACTTTTTAAAATACTCTCAGAAGAAAATACTATACAGACACTTGGTACAAAAAGCAGCTTTACCTTAGGCTTTGTCTATACTTAAAAGTTTTGCCAGCATAGTTAAAACAGCAAAAAAACAAAACAAAACAAACTCTAGTGTAGATGCAGTTATACCAGTATAAAAGTACTTATACCAAGATAGTTTATTCCAGGTAAGCGAAGCAAAATAAGCTATTCTCATATAGCTATTTTTACCCTACGGCTTTTACTGGTATAACTATGTAATGAAAAAAATCATATTAATAAACGACATAGTTATGCCAGTAAAACTTTTTAAGGGAAAACCACGCCTTAGATGCCATCTGACATGGGCTGGGGACTGCATTTGCTGAAGGTGTTTTAAATGCCATTTAGTACGTTCAGAAAACAAGCTTAGAAACAGTGGAACTGCATTCTGATCTTCTGCCCTTGTAAATCTGGAGTAACTGTATTGACTTCCGAGAAGTTACTCTGGATTTGTACTAAGGTAAATGAGTTCAGAATCTGCCCCATAATTTTAAAAGTTGGTTGAAATATGGCTTGGTCTTGTCTACCATGGCTGGCTGAAATTTGTTGAAACCAAATCAGACTGAGCTGATTCTAAACAATATTTGAACCTAAGTTCTCAGCCCAATGGATATAGGGCCTCTCTCTGGGATTTTATAATTGTTGCACATTAATTCACACTGATTGTACTAATTTTGATTGATCCTATTTAAAAGAAGAAAACCCAACCAAACAAAACAACCCAAAGCCTTCTTTCCCCACTGAAGAGGATTAGAGTAATGACAAAATCCTAAATTGGGTGTGCATGAATGAGATCAAATATTACAGGAAATAAAAAATATCCGGAAGAGTTTATTTATGGAGTTATTCCTTTAAAGGCCTGATCCAGTGCCCATCAAAATGTAAGGACTCCTATTGACGCCAAGTGATGTTGGGGCATGCCCTTAGTTTGATGGAATGTAAACTGAAAAATCTACCTTAAAGTGCATGTTTTTTTTCATGGTTTAGATACTTCATGCGTCTCAAAATCCAGCAATTTTACTCTCTCTTTTTTTCTGCAAAACAAACAAGGACTCAGGACAATATTTGCCTGAGTTTACAGATTTCATTTTCTGTCTAAAATATTTCAGAGACATTATTGAAGAACTAAGTGCACTAAGGAAAATAAATTAGCATGTTAGTCTCTTGCTATACTTTTTCAACAGAAAATAATTAGCATTTGTTTTGAAAATAAACTATGGCAAATTATGGGGAAAATTCTGACAGATAAAGATACTTATCATGAAAGCTATGCCCACTGAGACAGAATCTCACTGCATTTACTATGGCTTTCTTCAAAACCCACAGAGAATCTAATTTACAGGTCCTCTGCAATAAGAAGCACAGAGAACTGAGGTCAGTGGGTCAGGGTTACATATTTACGTGAGTGCGTAGCATCAGACAGTCTCAGAAATAATATGTAAGGTTATATGTAGGGCCATTGCAGGTATAGGGGCACATGCTAGTAGTACTTTTTCAACATATAAATTTACCTGTTTAGGAGGTGGCTATGTCAATTTCCCTGCAAGGTGACTGATGGCCTTTAAACCCTATTGTAATTGTGTTGTATTGATTTGGAATCTGTGATTAATATTGTCTTTATTGAGGGAGTTTTAAATATAAATTGCATCATTCATCTGTTGGTGAAGGCAAAAGACAAATGCTACCAAGGTCTATTTATACTGGGCACAACTGCGTCCTTTGCAGTGAACTTTGCAGGAGGAGGCAGGGTGGCATGTGGGGGATAAGGAGGCAGGGATCTTTCTTCACCCCAACCTTCCTCCATGCTGCTGGGTAGGGCTGCGTCTTGAGCTGGTTGGGAAAATTTGACAAAAATGGTACTGACATTTTTCATTCCCCAGCTCCATTTTCTCACCAAGTGTAATTGCAACATAGCATTCCAGTTTGTGCTCCTACTCTGACTGGTGCACTAAAACACTGGCCACTCAGGCGGTGCTCAGCACCTGGCAGAATTGAGCCCTCGGTAACTAACAACAACAGGTGAACCCTGCATAAGCCAAATTCCCTCTGAGCTGTGCCCAGCTCCCACTTATGCACTGCCTCAGGCCCCAGGCCTCGTAGGGCCTTTTCTTCAGCCTCACAAGGCTCTGCAGACCTCACCCTGCTTTCTTCCAAAGCCACCACTCTCCTAAGCCTTATTTCTTAATGCAAATTAGAAAATGAACCTTTGGTATAAATGGCCTCGTTTATATGCCAATAAATATGGCACTTTATTTATTATTGTAGTTTATTAAAAATGATTGGAGGGGTGGGTGGGAAGAACACTAGAAAATAATCCTTCCTTATAAATGTATGAGAGTTGACCCAATAACTTGTAAAAACTCCTTGGGACTTCACCCTTTACTGTGTTAATATATAATTATTGATTTTTAAAATGACTTCTTATATCCTCTATGATCACTAAAGGAGCCAGTGAGGTCAGTCTTGTAACTACTTTTACAAGTAGGTAATAAAAATCCTTATGAAGTTGCATTGACAAGTAATTACTGGATATGTTAGCTGATTTTCAAAGTTTTTTTTTTTTTTTTTGTAAATTGTAATTGAACTAGTGATAGCCACTTTTAAAAGCTAGATATCCTCCCCTCCACTCCCACACAACCCCCTGATACCTGGACAATTAGGGCCTTATTTACAAAATTGCTGAGCACTTTCAATTCTCATATTTTAGGCTCTAAGTAGTTGCTAATTCTACACACCCCTTTAAAAATCATTTAAAAAAAAAGGTGAAATGGCTTATTTTGACATGTACAGTAGCAGAAAGGGGGCCATGGTTTCTAAATAAATCTTGCAAAGCTGAACAGAAGAGGAACAATTCTTACTGCTTTATTGCAATGCAAAAGCATAAGCAGCTTGGATATGTGGTGTACCAATATGCCACTTGTTAATAAGCAGAGACATGAATCATAAATATTCGGCTGTTTGATCACCAGGTTTTTAATTAATGTTTTGATGATCTCCAATAAGAATAACAGTCAGAACGATAGATATTGAGTAGATGCGACAGAGAAAAGATGCAATGATTTTCTGTGTTACTTGATTTATATGACAGATAAACTATCAACTCATCCTGCTTCAGACACAGAAAGAGAGAGAGAGATGTATATTTTCTTTTTTTATATATCTTCTTATAAAAAAAAATCGTCCCTTAATTCAAAAGTGTATTTAAAATGTTCCCAAAGGACAGTGATGCAGGCAAAATAATCAAGGTTTAGAATGGTGTAATAAAGGTTTGTGGCCAGATTCTAAATGAAGTAGCTGTTCCAGCGCTTGACTATGCAGTACCTAGTTTTCTTGAATAAATCAGGCTCTGTTCTCTAGGCTGGTATCGATCCTTTACTTGTGTTCTTTGGGCCAGAGCTTCTTCTGGTGTAAATTGGCATAGTTCAGCTAAAGTTAAGGGAGTGATGCAGATTTACCCTTGCTGAGAATCTGGTCCAACAGATCTAGCCCTGTGACATCATCAAGCTCTTGCAAACTTGCAAAGAGGAACAATGGCGCTACTCTTGCAAACTCGCTCCCCACCCCCATAGGCATTTTTTAAATCTTTTCATACACGCAGCAACCTGTTATTTACCAAATAAATAAATGAAATAAATAAAACAAAGAGAGAGTGCACCCTGTAAAAAAGAGAGCACAGACCTTCCACTAGAGAAAGCGGTAACTTTTCATCTCTGTTTGCACTCACTGGTCCCAACGTGATTGTATGTCAGCATAATTCATATTAGAGTGCATGTTCTATTACCCAATTGCTACAAATGCCTCATTTTACATGTCTCTCTGCTGAAGGAGAAGGTCTGCTTGAGGGAAGGAGGGTAGTCCAGGCATGACAGATTGTAGAGACAGAGTTTCCTCTTGAAGAAATGAACCCATATCTTCATGGTTAATCTCACTAACAGGGTGTCAGAATCTGGTCTGTGAATAAAGAGAGAACCAAAGGGCCCTACAGCCCAAAATATTGAGGCTTGATTCCCCAAGTATCACCTCAACCCCCACTGACTTGGATGGAATGGAGGGGGCTTAGTGACTCAGTACTTTACAGAATCGGGCCCGCAGTGCTGTTAAAAATAATAAAAGGCAGCAAAAATGTTGCACCTATAGAGCCTGCTTCCATTGAAATCAATGGCAAAATGTTCACCGGCTTCAGTGTAGAGCAGGATTAGGCCTGTCAGAAGTCAACAGGAGTTTTGCCAATTGAGTGCAGTGGGAACAGGATCAGGCCCCAGCCCCTAGTATTTGCTAATGTATTTTATGTCACAAAATGGATTTATTTCTTTATTAAGAAAGAGAAAAATTCTTGGTGCTGGAAATATCCATGTTTCCCCCAAGTGGAATTTGATAGTAGTGCTGGACTCACACTGCAGGAACCGCCCCCCTTCCCCCCACTACGTAACTTCATTTAATAATCCTGATTTGGACAGTGCAATTTAACAGCTTCAGAGGAAACCCAATGCTAATGCATTGATTTCACTTTAATAGAATTTTGTTGTCAATGGACAGGGCTTGGCACAGTGCAGGCTTCAATCTTAACCCATCTGAAGTCTCTGTTCATTTCCAGTTGAGCTCCGTTCATTTCCAGTTGAATAGGTTAAGCAAAGACAGACCTCACTGTTCTCAATTCACTTTATGATCCTCCCATCATAAAAAATAATATCAGCACCTTGCTTTTCATGTCAGGACTACATTTGAGCTGCTATTCCCTATGCCCATGAGTAAATCCCGTAAAAGCCGCCCCGTTGTACTGTCGCTATTTTTCCTTGTGGATGATTGATTGATGGATGAGTGCTGACACTTCAATGAAGCTATTTCGACTGCCATCTCAATCCGATGATGTGAGGGGTATATTTTCTGTCCATGCCTCATTACTTCAGAATGACATTCCTGGAACTTCATTTACTTTTTCCCTCCTTCCCTCAAGCGCCATATTTTTCCCCATCTAGGTTATGCATGCCATAAAAAAAGCAATTTGCTATTATATGTGGCATAAGGGCAACACGTTTCCTAGGAAGTAAATAACAAGGACCCCCCCCCCCCCGATGTTGAGTTTAGGGATCATGTCAAAATTTCCCAAACAATTCCAACATAGCCCACCCTGCATTGGAAATAAGGAATATAATAAATATATTTAGATTCATTTTGCCATGGCTGAATTTTTATTTTATCCTTGATCATCTAAATAAAATAATTAAAAAGCAAAGGCCCAAACCCTGGAGTTTGAAAAAGATCCACATCTCAATTTTGTGCCGAGCATACTTTAAATCTTTCATCTATAACTGAGTAGCAGTTTACATCTTGATCCAGACTTATTTGTCCGTTGAGAATAAGGAAATTCATTCTTTAAATGCAGTGATGAATTTATCTGTAATAGGTTGCATTAGTTGTACAGCAATTGCTCAGCTAGAGTAAACAGAGCGGCGCCTGACGAGCTTGATTTTCCATACAGTGCACTAGGTAATGTGAGGTTTGTAATATTAAAACATCCTGGAAGCTTTTCTGAGTTGACTCAGAACCCGATTTTAATCTGTGTAATACAGTATTCCCGTTAATAATAACGTATAATTAAGACATCCGTTAAAAATCCATAACGTTAATTTAATGGAGAAAATCTAATACAGTTCTATTGGAATTTTTACGTTAAATTAACTTTAACGGGCTTTTAATGGATGTCTTAATTAGATCTCATTATTATCATGAATATTCCACAAATTAAAATTGGGACCTCGAAGTTTTAATGAAAAAAGTTACAGGAACAAATTTTAAATTGAAGCCCTCCCCTCCTACCCTACTGGGTTGCAGCTGATGTTAAAAGTAAGCTGTGCTTTGTGTAGTAATAGACAAGCCCAATAGACAGTATGAAGGCCAGATTCTGATCTCATTTGCAATAGCATAAATCCAAAGTAACCCCATTGACAGTAATGGAGATGAATTTGGTTCTTATTATATATATATAAATATATATATATATATATAATATATATAATAATGCTCAATGATCTAACAATAGTGCTTTTGTTTAAAAATCACTCCATTGCATATGTCTTGTCATATGCAGTAATGGAGACTTAAAAAAAATATATATCTGAGGAATAAAACAAACTGAAAATAATCCATTTTAAACAAATCTTTGGCAGCAACTTGGTTAAGCATAATTATTTGAACAACTTGCACAGAAGATTAACATTGTTCAGAGTTTTTTTGGCTCAGAATCTGTTTTAACTTAATAATTCTTCTACTTACTGTGATGTATTGATCCCTAGTGCAATGACTGGATTGAGCAACCCAGGTGCAACAGTAATAGCTGCACTGAATAGAAACATTTCCTTTAGACAAACTATCCCAAAGGGGTTATAAATAGGAAATGGACATTACCATGAAAAGCAAAGCTTCCAGTGTGACGGCATCTTGTGTAGCACACTTGGACATTAAACTATGAAGAAGTATACTTTTTTTTTTTCCTGTCAAGTGTTACAAATTGATGAAATAAGTACATCAGTGTTCTCAGTCATTATCTTACTTCAGTGGCACTTTGTTTTAGTGACAGCAAAAAGGGACAGTGGAGACTAGACAGCCCCAGTGCAGTTTATCAATGAAAATCTAATATCGTCCATAAGCAGGGGAGTGGAAATCAATACTTCATTACCAAATTGTTAGTGAGGATGAAGAAGAATAGCTGGAGTGTTTTTGGCAGTCTTCTCGGTCCGGGTTGTCGGGAGTTCAATGTCAGGAGTGGAGTGACGCGTGGAGACGGGCTCAGTGCAGGAAGCCTGGGCTGGAGAGCTGGAACTAAGGCATTTGTCCTGTAATCAGAATAATAATATATATGTATATATTATTGTACTTAAAATAATGAATCTAGGTTTTATCAAATACATATTTTTCTCAATAATTTCCCAGCTTCAGTTTCTGTGACATCCCAGAACAATTCAGAGGCTCTCAGAAGCCAGAGATTGACCAAAAAGAAAAAAGGAAAATTAAATCCATTTGTGCCTTGGGATAAGTGTCTGTAGCTCCACATGAAGTCGAGTTGTTGCAGCTGCTTATGCCATATCTGAATCTAGCCCACCAAGTCCATCACGCTGCATGTCCCAAACATATACTAGGTTTACTGTTCTCTAGCAATGAGCATTACCTGTTCAGTACAAGGAACCTTGTATTATTCTGATCAAAGGGATGTTGTAAGATCCTGGCTGAATGGATATTTTGGTATCTATCCATGTTGCCTCTAAACTTGGAGGCCACCATCATGTTATTTCTGGTCATTCCTGGAAATAATGTTCCCTTCCCACAACCCAGCTCTCTGCTACTAAAACTGTGGCTCTTCCATGAAAATCTCTGCTACTGAACATGCTAAGTTTGTGATGTGACTTCTAGATAGGGATAGAGAGTTACTTTTACCTAATTTTAAGTTGTGGGTTTTAAAGTTTAATTCAAATTTGAGTGCTTTTTGGCTTACGTCCTGGGAGCAAGAGACTGAGAAAAACATCAGACAAAAAACACAGTGGAAAAATAAGGTGAAAAATGGAACAGAGACTTAAACAGAGTGAAATCCAATACAGAAAGAAGGTGGAAAAAGGATCAGCAAGGGACAGAGAGAGAAATGTGTTTATGAAAAAAATACAGACTAGTCAAGGCCCATGTACTCTGCAGCAAGCAGGATGAAATTATGGGGAATTGTCCCTCAATCTGGCTCAGCAGACTGCAGAACCAATGGTAGTTTCATTTAAATCAAAAATAATGTGATCTTTTTCAATAAATTCAATATGAAAATGAAAACTACCAACAGTAGAGTAGATTCCATGTTATTTATTTTGATATTCAGTTTGATTTACAACCTCCCCATGTTTTCAGAAGGATGCAGAGTTTTGCATTGACCCTGCACAACTG
The DNA here is from genome assembly GCF_011386835.1 of Chrysemys picta bellii. Taxonomy (NCBI): domain Eukaryota; kingdom Metazoa; phylum Chordata; order Testudines; family Emydidae; genus Chrysemys; species Chrysemys picta. The sequence goes on along the minus strand of NC_088803.1, from coordinate 41,430,941 downwards.
CAATGGAGAAGATGGTAGGAGAGAAGCTGGAGATTGCCGCAAACAGTGGGGAGGGGGCACCCAAGCTTTCAGCACCCAAGAATGCACGACAGGCAGTCAGATGGTGGGTAAGTACAGTAGCTGGATATTTCCACTAAAATGGTAAATGCCATGGTTAATGATGACATTTTAAAATGTTGTCTTTAGATTTCAGAGTCAACACTCCACTGAGATGAATGGGTTGATTCACACCTTGCAGGGCTGATGCTTGAGGTGGCTTTCTGACTAAAGGACAATACTGCCTCACTTTACACCGGCTTCACATTTTTGGGGTTTTCTTCACAGACAAGATGGCTAGAAACATAATTATTTAAAAATGAAAGCTTTGGGTACGGTTACACAATAAGTGCTACAATGGCACAGCTGTGGTGCTGTAGCTATGGTGTAGCATTGTAGTGTAGACACTTTTTGTGGTAATGGAAGGGGTCTTTCCATCGCTGCAGTAAATCCACCCCCTCCAGGCAATAGCTAGGTTGACAGAAGAATTCTTTTTTCAGCCTAGTGGTTTCTACAGTGGGGCTTAGGTTGGCTTAACTGCATCTCACAAGGGTGTGAATTTTTCATACTCCAGAGCAACATCGCTAGTTTTAGATATAGACCAGGCCTTAGATTCTGCAGTAAGGAAGAAGTGGATTCTGTGGCAAATTTTATAGTTGCAGAATCACTGCACACAAAGGATCCTGAGTATGTACGCTGCACATAGACTGCACCAACTTGTGCATCAAGCTTTTGGAGGGAGTTTTCTAAACCTAACCCAGAATGAAACACACCTGTGGCACTCCACTTAAGCCTTTTGTTAGGGCTGTGTTCAGGATGCCTACATACCCCATAGAAGCTGAGAAGGCAGTCTTTGGATTGGTCCCATACTGGCCAGTGTGGAGGGCATGCTTCCAGAGAATATTGCTTTCAATGGTATTCGTTAGGAAACCTATGTTGCTGCCTGGGCATTTATTTTAGTGTGGCTCAACTTTCAATATCCAGAAAGGTAAAGTGTATAACTTTAATTATGATCTAAAAATTCCTTTGGTGCTGTTCATTATGCTGGTCTTGTGCAGCATATGTGAAGCATTAGATGCAAAGACATTGAGACTTTGCTTTTATTTAACATTAATTATCAAGCCGTCAACAGATGTAAAAGTTATATCTATTTTAATGCAGATGTGTCAGGACTCAAAATTCCTTCCCGTAAGCACCTTCCCACTCATACAGCAAATACCATCCCTCTCATCATTTGAATCCCACCATAAAACTTCTGTGAAGCCTTTTGAAGAGCAGTTCTTTGGTGTGTCTGTAATTTGAGACTGGACAGCTAACCATTTGTCAACAGCTAAGGGGTGTGTGTGTGTGTGTGTGTATGGAATCAGAACTGCTCAACTGTGCATCATAGGTCCTATACTGCCCTCAGTTCCATGCACAAGGCACTGCACTTTATCTGCCTTCTCTCTCATCCCAATCAAAAGTTATACTAATTGCACTGCAGTTTACATCCAGCTGGTATGATAGAATGCGTTGCCTATGCTTTTCACATCAAACCCTTTCCATGGGGATTTATATCAAAAATGGTTTGTCAGGACCTATGGAAGAACTATGGCCCTCCAGACCCAATAGGATGATGGGAGACTCATCTGTTTACCATTTTTCCTTACAGTTTCAGGCCTTTGTTAAAATAGTTTTATCAATTCTTTATCAGTTGGATAATAATAATAATAATATATAATTAATTAAAATGATAATGCTTAGCTCTTATCAGGACCTTATCTGCCCATTGAAGTCCATGAAAAGACACTGACTTCCATGAGTTTTGGATCAGACCCAAATAGTGCTAAAACAGTTGGATATAAGATGCTAATTTGCAGCACTACAGAAAGACACAGGCAATTGCTATGGGGTTACCAAACGTTACTGCTAGATGTCATTTTTTACCTATTTTTGTTACACTTTTATGGCAGCAGAAAATCTGTTCCTTAAAGAGTAAATGTTCATATGTACAATATCCAACTAGTAAGAAAGAAGAGATCTGGGTAAATTTTGCTTGACGTAAGACTCTTTTGACAACTAATGATAATATTTCAGACTCTAAATGCTGTCTGGTTATCCATAATTATAACTGAAGGTACGTCAATCTAAATAATATGCTACTTTAAATTATTGATGCTTATTATACAAAGCATTTCCTCTATCTAAGTTTTGTCTACATATCCATAGTAAAGCCTAATAGCAGGAGTAGCCTTATGGAAGAGCATTTTCCAGCACACTACAGTTTCATAGAATGTATTTTAGTTTACAAAACAGAAATTCTTGTATGATCAGCAAAGATGGTTACGGGTTAAAAATAATTATTATTAATGCAATATTTTGTAATAATATTTTGCATTCATTTAAGGTATGTTCCAATTCCCACTGAAATCAGTGCAGAGACTCTCAATGATTTCATTGAGATCAGAGCCATATTGCACTTCCTATAGTGCTTCTGAACTACATTACATACATGATGGAAGTGGCAATCAACTACTCCATAACTCCCCGAGGAGAGTATGAGGAGAGGTGAGATTTTGGTGAAGGATATCAGGGCAACTCACCACTGATCTTTAATCTCCATGCAGAGCAGACAGGGCCTTGGATATTAAATCTTTGTGACATCACACACACACGGGGCCTTGGATATTAAATCTTTGTGACCACACACACACACACACACACACACACACACACACACACACACACACACACAGAGAATGGGAGATGCACTTGGCATCGTTTATTTTAAAAATTGTTTGCTGATCATGATATAACTATCAGAATGAGTGACTAGACAAAGGAGGAGAAATTTGTTCTACAGCCCAGAAGATATTGGAATGCTTCAGTCTGTACGCAAAGGACACTGTGGGCAACAAACATGTGGGGGATTAAGGAAATTGAGTTCTTGTTGATTGGGATTAAGGAAGCTACATTTGGAAGATACCTGAAGGACATTAAAGTTGCATCCATTTGAGAAGAATCTTACTAGAAAACACAGCTTTAAGAGGCTGAAGGATGGACAAAAGTCTGGAGGATTTCAATACCAAGATCATCACAATTATAGATCATGGTCAGATCCAGTTTGGAAATCACCATCTCTCTGTTAAAGTCAATGGAGTTATGCTAATTTACACCGGCTAAAGCAGCATTTCTCAAACTGGTATTTAGGTGCCTACATCCCATTAATTTCCCTTTGTCTTTAATTTTCCCATCTGTAAAATGGGAATAGTAGTACTTCCCTATGTCACAGGGTTGTGGTAAAAGATTGTGAGGCACTCAGATATGACAGTGATGGGGGCCACAGAGAGATAGAAAAGTGAAATTTGAGGTAAATGTAGATTTCTTTGCTGATCTTCCCCTCTGACCAGGATGTGTGAGGACAGTGCACGGTGATAAGTTTTAACAAAGGGTATGGCTACACTGTGTGGAAAAACCCATGGCACCAAGTCTCAGAGCCTGGGTGCATTGACTTGGCTCACGGGGCTCGGGCTGTGGGTTTAAAAATACCAGTGTAGATGTTCAGCCTTGAGCTGGAGCTGGGGATCCGAGATCCTCCCTCCTCACCAGGTTCCAGAGCCAGGACTCCAGCCCAAGCAGGAACGTTTCCACTGCTATTTTTTGTCCCACAGCCTGAGCTCCACAAACCGCAGTCAACTGATCCAGAATCTGAGACTCAGTGCATCGTAAACATACCCTCAAATTATTAGAACAATATTCTCCCTCTTTCCTGTCACCCACACCTTGTTGTGAAAGGTTCTTCATAGTTTCAAGTTTGCTCACAATAGCTTAGAATGGAACACCACACAGATATTTCTCTGAAAAAGCGGACAGTGTCAGAGCTGTGAAAAAACTCTGGGAGTTTGCGTCACAAAAATTTAGCATAAATATTTTTAAAAAAGTTTTGTGAAATTTTGTAAGTTTGCACATAAGATGAAATTCTAGCTAATTTTCTTCTGATGATTTTCATGTTTTCTGCAATGATAGCAACTGCTGCTATCACAGTAAAATATGAAAATAGACCGAGCCAATTATAACACCCCTGAAAATCAGCAGAAATTTTGTATTGAAAGGATTTGTTTAAGTTAAGAGAAAATGAGTTTGCCATGAAGTTTGTGAATTCCAGTCAGTTTAAATTGTTTGTTTCAGTATCTTTCTCACATGCATCCGACGAAGTGGGTATTCACCCACGAAAGCTTATGCTCCAATATGTCTGTTAGTCTATAAGGTGCCACAGGACTCTTTGTCGCTTTTCTCAAAATGTTTCATTGTAACAGAATGAGAAGGTCTTTTCAAAACAAAAAACTCTTTCTTATGGGAAATACTTGCAAAACTACATTGTTGAGAAATTGCTATTTTACGGTTTTGGTTTTTGGCCTTTTGCAAATCCAGCCAAAAGCTGAAATTTGCAAGTTTCACTTTTGAAATGAAACTTTTCACTCAGTTCTATGCATAGTCCCCTCACACTGACTCCTATAGTTGGTATTCCCAGCCCATTCAAACTACTCAATCAGGAAGTCAGCAGTGATTATTGACACAACATATGTGCCAATTTATCACCCCTCTTGATCCTTGATTCTTTATGTGTGTGCTCAACTTCACACAGGCAAATGGTCCTGCTGAACTCAGATGTTTGCAGGATCAGAGCCTTAGGGTGGGAGTCACCAAGGTATCTAATTACCTAAATACCTTTGTGAATCCCACCCTGAAGAGTTTAAACAGGCATCTGGAAGACTTCTTAAATCACTCACCTTGCCTCTTCAGATTACATTCTGCAGGATGAACTAGTCAGCAGTGCAGGGGGATGACTACATTCATTAATGCAGAAAACACTACTTTTCTCTGTCTTTTGGAGAAAGCCTGTATATAGAAACCTCCCCACCTTAAAAAAATAGTCAGTGTGCTGGCTGGCTCTTGAGCAAATACAAGTTAAATCACCGACAGTGTGTGCCAGAGCTGCACATACTTTTCCACTGCTGATTTATCTGCAAAATATACCACATGCCAGTTGCTTGAATTAGGATCAGGAGGAGAAGGGAATCATTAGAGAATACGAGAAAGCCCAAAGCATAAAGAAAACTTCTCCTTTTGACTCCTCCTCACATGCCTGCTTTATTTCCCTTTCATGCGCTGACAGTGCTGATGAGACAATAGATGGTACAACCCCAAGCAATTGCTTTTTGAGTAATATCTTTAGGGACTGAAAACCTGACCATAATTTTTGGCTTCCAGGAAGGCCTAGTGACCCAGCATAATAATGTATTTGGTGATACTGGTGGGCATCAAGGCTAGTCAGGGTTGGCCATTTCATTCCCCGTATGTTTCCTTTGCTAACAAAGTGCCTTGAAAAGCCAGGTAAATTAGACTTGGAGAAAGGGACACTGCATCTTTGAGTAATGAGGCTGGGAAACAGGGAACACATTTTCCACTAGCTCATGTCTCACTGTATGGCATTCCGATTTCGTGACACTTCATAATAAATCATTGCTTATCACTCACATGGGAACATAACATGGCTCAAGTTAAGATTCGTTAGTGATTGTAAAGAAGAAACATGAATTGCTCTGTATCACGGCTTTTTTGATCATCTTTCTGTCCACAGCAGGCATTTTTTTATATCGTTATATTTACTGTAACTGTTGTTTAAAGCATAAATAAAAAGGAAGGAACGAGCAGAAAATATGAATAATGAAAATAAATTTATTTGTCTTATTTATGTGTTTATGTAAGCATTTGGCAATTACTTTGCACAGCAGTTTGTATCCAGTGTCATAGACTGCTGCACCAACAGAAGTTTTGGAAGCTGAAAAGGGTAGGTTTTTTTTAAAAAAGCACTAAATGCCAATACATTCATCTCCTGGGGCTGGGGAAGAAGGTTCTAGCAGGCCTATAAGCCAGTCTCTTGACTAGAGTTTGCATCATGGTGTCAGCCACAATGAAACGCAATGTTAAAGACGAAGAGGCTAATTCTCCCTTGCGCTCTGGCCCCTTTACGCTGCTCTGGCAGCATACAAAGGGCAGAAATTGTCCTTCTGGTGTAAACCTGCTGGAGTGGCTTTATTATTTTTGGCTCCTCTCCTGGGTTAGGAGGCTTGCTGGGGGCAGGGCAGGAGTGGGAAGCCCATTCTCTGTTTCCCATGGCCCATTGGAAGCAAGGAGAAGCAGAACAGAATTTAAAGTAACTAGGATATTGGAAGTACAACAGTGGCTTAAAAGTACCTTTGCTTTATCCCCTCAGATTCTGCAAGCTCAGGGATGGAGAAATATAGACTAGAGGGCCAAATGGTCCAAATTCTATAAATATCCTCACTACTACAGAGCTGGTTGGAAAATGGGAAACAATTTTCACAAAAATGTAATCAAAAAATGTAGAGAGACAAAGTGGGTGAGGTAATACCTTTTATTGCTACACAGAGTTCTTCTTCAGGTCTCTCTAATATCTTGGAGCCAACTCAGCTACAACAACACAACAAACACAAAATATTTGTCTCTCTTTTTCACTCAAAATTTTCAATACTCAATTAAAAAAAAATTGGCGTCGATTTTGGGAAGGGCCTAGAACTCTGGGAAAGCACCAGAGTAATCAAATTAAGTAAATATTTACCACAACTATTTCTCTAGGTTATTTCCCTTTAAGTATGTCACTTTACACTCTGTGCAATTGGTCAGTTAAGCCACATGGTATTTTTATTACACCCTGATTGGAGGACTCCCAAAACCACAAAGAGCTTTCAATATGGTTGCCAGATATATAGGTATGGATGCTCATGTGAATTAATACTTGCATGACTTCTTTCCACAAACATTCCCATGCACAAACATTTGCTTACTATCTTTCTTTAATTCTAATTTTTTAATTTTAGTTAAGTGCATCTATGCAAATACTTTTAGCACCATTTGCCCAGACCTAATATTGATCCGATATCACACTAGACCCTGATTGTGTAAACACTTATACTTTTCATTTAGAACTACTCATAAAAGCAATCAAAGGGACCATTCACAGGAGTAAAGGTAAGCATTAGAGCTGGGAGGGAAATGGATTTTCCAGTTCGTGGGAAATTCCACAATTTCTGGGTGTTTTTTCCCCCCCATTCTGAAATGGAAGACAACAAAAAGATTTCCCATGAAACAAAATAATAAAAAACAACAACACATTGTTTCAGATCTATTGAAACATTTCAAAACATTTCAATCTGATTTTTTACCTTCAACTTTTTATTTTTTATTTTAAAACAATGCAGTTCTTTTCAAAAAGCCAATCTGAAACAAACAAACAAAAAAAATCAGACTGTTCATCATGAAAATGTCAAAATAATGTTGTTATTATTAAAATGTTTTAGGTCATTTCTAAATGAAATTTCATCAAAACTGAGAATGTTTCTGAAATGTTTCAATTTGAATGAAAACAGCACTTTTTTTGTTAAAAAATAATTTCAGCAAAAATATTCCAACCAGCTCTAATAAGCATGTTCATAAGTGTGAGCAGGATCAGGGCCTTAATTTGATATTAAATATCATATAGTAGGGGATCTGATTCTCTCTTACTCACACAAGTAATCCCAGTGACCTGTGGGAATAGTTGCATGAATGAGGATTACACATGCGCGAAAGTGTTTGCAAATTCAGGCTCCTGATTCTTCAAATCTCGCTACCTGACATTCAATACAACCTACTTTTGGGGGTAATGCTTGAGACAGTCTTTGATTTCTGGTGCTCTTTCTTGGACTCAGTTTAGCTCCCTGTGCTCATGTTCTAGTTCTTCTGGGACTTTCTCCCTGTGTCGGGAAAGTCTTTTATTTTCATATATAGCAGATTTTATATAAGGACAGTTAAAAATATGAAATACATGCTACATTTCTAAAAAGAAATGGCTATTTTGCTCTCTAATCTGTTAGAGCACATGCTATATAATGTGCTATATATTACTTGAGCACCTGTTGCCACAAGCTAGTGGTCACTTGTACACAGAAAGATTTGATGTGCTAAGAAGAGATGTGCAGTTTTTCCAATGCATGGTGACATAAGGTCTAATCTGATCTCACTTACACTGGTGTAAACTCCAGTGTAGTCAACAGAGATACTCTTGATTTACTGGTTTAACTCACAAGCAGACCCAAACAAATTCCTTGTAATTTTTGTAAGGGGTACTGTCTCTATCAGCATTCCTATTTTTTCCCCCATGGAACTGAAGATGCCATTAAAAAAGCATCATATATTATCCCACTATCTCAAATTTTATCTTCAAGAAGATGAGGAATTACAGTAATTTTTATTTTCCTGCAAAAAATGGTTTAAGAACAATCATGTGTTGAGCCCGGGATCAGGCAAAGTACTGTCAAAATGTTAATTCCTTCACAAACCATGGCTGGTTTAAAAACAGATATTGAAACCGGGGAATAAATATTTGACAATGCTGTTAAGGCAACTTCGCTAACGATTTTTGAACAACCTCCAACTGAGGTCTAAATGCCTGCAATATCCATAAACAACTCTATACTGTCCAATTAGGGAGACAAAGACATAGAGTCCTGTCAGGAAGATTTGCATGGCTAAGTGTCTGAGATCAGAGAGACGATGAGGGATCGTTCGGAGTGATGGGGGATGCACAGAACGGATGACTATCATTACGATATTACAGAGACTTACACCTTCCCAATTACTGGCAGGATTCATTAATTACTGCTGCATTTCGCTAATAGAATCCTCTCTCTTTGCCTTATCGCTGCCTTCCCTCTGTCTACGTAAACCCACAACTCAGCAGTCGATCACCTATGAAAAATTACCCTGTGTAGCTTCTCGTGGCCTATTTAAAATGAAAAGGCAATTGAATAAGAAATAAAGAACAAAAAAATAAGGGTTATAATGCAGATGGTAGGAGCTACAGAAGCAGCATCATATGGGTTTAGAATTCTTTTTTTTTTTGTCTGAACTGTTGGAGAAAAGTATCTGTGGCAGCTGCAGAGAGAACGCTTCATAGTGGGTTTAAAAGCACAATGAAAGCATTTTGCACAGACGCACGCACACACACAAACTATAGGCAGATTGCAAAGTGACAATTACTTAAGGCCTGCTAGGCTGAAGTTTCACAACTAAGATTGGTGAATATTACAGGGACTTGATGCCATTGCAATCGACTCAGCCCCATTAAAGATAATGGTGTGAGCATTTCCATGCTGTCATCATGTTACTATCAACAGCATTATCAGTATCAACTGCTTTTACAATTATGCACAATGGCTCTTCCCGCACAAAGATGTAGCAACCACCAAACTCGTTTTCTTTTTAAATACACTGAACAGAGCATAGATTTCAATCCTTCATCTGTTCACAGATGAAACAACATTTCCAAATCATCACTGATAGCATTTTTTCCCTTCCATTCTAAGGACGGCCAACTGTTCTCAGTGATTTCTATTACATTTCCTACCTATTATTTCATGTAATGGCATTCCTTAAATTTTAAATTAGCTTTGAAGAATAAAAATAATTGAATTCCTGCTGTTTTGTGTACATAGAGGGTGACAGGAGCTAATGTGATAATTTAAACTGTAAATGAGTCTTCACTTTGTGTTCATTAATTACAGCTAATTACTGAATTACAAACCTTCTTGGTTAGGCACTGTTATGTATTCATGTAGCATGTTGGATCTCCAGCTGGTAGAAAACTGTTTTATAGACTTACAAGCTGACACACCAAGCTACCACTGAAACAATTCAGCTTGAAAAATAAAGGAGGGTGTGTGGGGGGGGGGGAGAGGGGGAGGATTTGTAACTGCTACCGTTCTTTTGAATTAAATGAATGATGAGAAACGAACCTTAGGGAGAGAGGATCCAGTCCACATCATCATAATCATATATGCTATGGCGGGTAGCATATAATTAATATAATTAATGTGCATGGAGTAAAGGGCCTGATTCTGCTCTTTTTTACACTAGTGTCACTTCATTGACTTAAACTGAGTTACTTCTGATTTACCCCAATGTAAATGCGATGAGGATCAAGACTTCAAATATGGGCCAAATCTCCTAGCCTAAATTCTTCAGCAAGGTTGGCTGCAATATAAAACTGAAGAGCCAGCAATGTGTTACCAAGAGCTCAAGAGCTATATTATGGTCCCTATGTAATGATACATTACATATCCATTGTACTGACTCAGATACGATAGCATATCAGAAAACTATTGGGGTGACTTACTCAAGATGGTTTGGATTTGATGGTGTTGTCCAAAAAAATGTTTAGCACATCCCATGTCTGCTGATGTTCCATATTAAAGCCAAATGCACTAACCAACTACCCTACCATGCAAAGCAGGTGAGCATGTGGGCAACAGAACACTGGGAATATCACAATGACGGAAACTGCCATACGAGCATCACAAGCTACAGTATGTGGTGTCTCGATACAGTACTGTGATAGGCAAATAACAATTCAGATAGCTAGACAGATGCCCATTTTCTGAGCACTAGCTTTTTTCACCTAGTTTTGGATACTCTAAACACACACATTCCCCCCCCCCCCCCATCTGTATTTACTGTGTAATGGGCCCATCAAATGTGTCATGGGCAGAGCACATGCACCATTTTAATCCAGCCCCTGCACATGTCTGAGAGAGAACGTCAGTAGTCTTTCCTGTGTAATCCCTGTACCACATGTCCCATAGCAGCAGCAGTAAACCAAAGACAAAAAATCTGCGCTTTACACTCAAAATATATCACAGAGGGGCAAGCCAGGAAAGTATTGTAACCCATGCCTGCGTGGTGTGGTGCTCTGTCCCGCTCTAGTGGCACCTAGCCCAGCTAGCGATTGATGAATCTGCTACAGCCTTGGCTTAGAGATCTGTGTCTTTTAGTTCATGCAACAAAGGTCGAACACTAAGCTGTAGAGATCCCAGGTTCGATCCCGCCCGCCGATGACTGGGGAGGCGGGGTCTGTCAGTGTTACAGTAGCGGGAAATATTTCTTTCCCCTCCGGACTTGCAAATAGCCAGGTCAAAGCTACTTTGCAGCACACTGGCTTGAGGAGACATAGGTGGGCTTTGAACTCAGCTCCTGCCCAGTATGGTGCAATATCCTATAACAGGGCCAGAACAACTTTTAATGGCTGAGTAATGAACTACTAAAAGTAAAGTGGAAGCTCCTCAGGTATAAAAATAAATACTAATACTTTGCGCTTGTGCAGTGTTGTTTGTCTAAAGAAAGGTGAAGTGACTTGTCCAAGTTCAATCAGCAAATCAGTGTCAGCCTCAGGAACACGTCACTATGACCTTCCCAGTTCTCTTTCCTAGCCACTTTATCATGCTACTTCTTCTCTAATGATCATGTACACAAAAAACAAACTACTACAATAAAGGAACCAAAGATGATGTTGGCAGAAATTCCTCCCTCTTTGTGGATAATTGCTACCTCTTGTCCTATGATGACAATAACGTACATTAATGTACTATTAGCACCTTTCATTCCAGAGAGTGCTTTATACAGGAATTACTTTGCTCACCATCACTGAAATGCCACAATATCTCGAATAAACATGGTAACTCGCTTTTATTGTGTCACTGAAAAATGGTACCTCTAGTAGCACAGAGCAGCTCAGCACCATACTGGGGCATTGGTTCAACAATGTGTCAGAGGGAAGAGTGCTATTCACTAGATCAGTGTTTCTCAAACTGGGGTCGCCGCTTGTGTAGGGAAAGCCTCTGGCAGGCCAGGCCGGTTTGTTTACCTGCCCCGTCCGCAGGCTCGGACGATCGCAGTTCCCCGTGGCTGTGGTTTGCTGCTGCAGGTCAATGGGAGCTGCTGGAAGCGGCGGCCAGTAAGTCCCTTGGCCCGCGCTGCTTCCAGCAGCTCCCATTGGCCTGGAGCAGCAAGCCAGGGCCAGTGGGAGCCGCGATCGGCCGGACCTGCAGACAGGGCAGGTAAACAAACTGGCCCGGCCCGCCAGGGGCTTTCCCTACACAAGCGACGACCCCAGTTTGAGAAACACTGGTCTAACTGCCCTCATATGAAGTTGAGCAACTGGAGAGGAATGACTCTCTCTCTCTCTCCATGCATATATAAGGTTTAAGAGACTAACACTGTATTTTATATAAATGTATTTTAGGACATGCAATGGGTTTGTAATGGTGCACACTGGAATTACTAATTCTTGACATAGTGCTTTGGGAATGATGATGAAAAATATAGTACATACTTAAGTACCAACTTTGTGTAGCATCAGATGTAGCAAAATATGGAACCTTCTTATTGGTCATGATTACAGTTTGTGAGAATACCTACTGGTATATACATGATTGTAGTTATGCTTCAGGGTCTGTCAGATGTTTACTGGCCTTCAGAAGTCTAAACTCTACTCTGAAGGTGACTAATATAACTTTAACTCACCACTTACCTGAAACCAATTACATGATACATATAATTTGTTTTCTAGCTTAAGTACAGGGCTTACTCATACTGCTGGAGGTGCAAGAATTACGCATGAAATATGTCCTTAAATATGAGCGTTGCATTATCCATTTGTCTTAGTGGCACCTTTTTTGGTCGTATGGATAAGGGAAGAAGCTGGGATGATTCGTACTGTATGTAGTTTGCATTAAATCTGCCCACTTGTGAACTACTCAGCTTCCGTTCTGTGGACTTGCTAGCATCCATCTTTGGGAGGAAAGCGGTAGAAAAACTTTTGAAATTTTACCTCTAAGAGCTGTTCCTTCAAGGATTCCCCCTTACCCCCTTTAGATTCCTGCAGGGGTTGTGGGGATGAAGGGGCTTAGGGTAGAACTGCACTTCTATTCAAAAAGGGTTGAGTCGCTTTCCGAGCATGATCCGCCAATCCGTAATCAAGGGTTAATTTCACAGCTCACTGCTTCATCTAGCATAATATCCATTCAGACTAATTAAATCTGTCTAATAATGTGAGTGTCTTTGTCTTTGTTCTTTCCATTCTTTGTTTTACACCCTTCACATCTCATCTCCAGAACTACACGCCATCACACTCTACTTGACAAGCAGAATCCATCCCTAAAATTAAAACATTCCTGACCTATCTGCGATGACAAGGCAAGCGAGCTTCACAGCGCTGCGGCCCATGAAGGGAGCTGACACATTTGTTTTTAATTTCAAAAGAGTAGAAAGTGAAGATCTGACCCCGTCAATCAGGCCTCGTGACAAGTTTAATCATTGCTGCCCCACAAAAATCACGGCTAAATAGGAATGCAAATAATGTATCACAGGGCTCTTATAAATGCTAATCAAGGAGAAGTAATCAACTGACAATTTCACTGATCTCCTTTCTGAAGGAGTCAGTCAACGCACTGTCTCTGGACCACAAAGAGAAGAAAAGACAAAAGGCATAGATGCCGTTTCCCAAAAAAAGTCCTTTTTCAGGGTTTTTTTTTCTCTTAAAAAAAGAAAAAAGAAAAAAAAGAAAGCGAACTCACTCTTTTTGATCCTTCTCCAAACTTTAAAGCAAAGCTGTTTCTCAGGAACTTACACAGATACATGTCAAGTGTACTTTATTAACAGCACCCTACAAGTGTAAAGGAAGCTCACGGAAACTTCTACTAAAATAAAAATCATCATTTGTCTTTGTCATTAATCCATCTTCAAATTCTCTCACATCTTAAAGGATCCTGTCCTTGTCCCTGGGCAATGCATATAGCGCTATTTGGAGTTTTAGAAGTAGAAAGCTAATAGTGGGGATCACAATGTTTTAACTTTCTGCTCCCTCCTCCCGCCAAAAAAACTCCTGCTTTGAACTTCTAATAAAAAGGCTATCTTAAAAGGGAACATTATTGCTGCCACGAAGTTCTAAATCAGAAGAGACTTCTCTTTTATGAACATTTAAATATGGGTAAGGAACATAGGGTATATGCTTATGGCACACTTTCAAACAGAAACTCCACATAGCAGCAAATAGTGATCATTTGATTTCCTCCTTCCCCTCCACCTCTCCCCCGACCTCCGGGAGACAATACAGAAGAACCTGAGACAGTAGGATTGACAGGGTTTTCTGTGCTCTTCACTTTTATTATTTGTATTGTGGTAGCTCCTAAAGGTACCATCAAGCATCAGAATCCCCTTGTGCTGGGCACTACTGTACACACTTATAACAAAAGGACACTCCCTGTCCTTAAGTTTAGAGCAGAGGAGAGCTAAGCAGTATACTGCAGTCTAGACAAACAGCGCGTGACAAGCTCCGGTGTCCAGGGCCGGCTCCAGCATTTCTGCCGCCCCAAGAAAAAAAAGAAAAAGAAAAAAAAAAAAAGCTGCGATCGCGATCGGCGGCGGCAATTGGGAAAAAAAAAAGCTACGATCGGCGGCGGCAGTTCGGTGGCAGGTCCTTCGCTCCTCGAGGGAGTGAGGGACCTGCCACCCCCAAATTGCCGCAGGTGCCGCCCCTCTCCCTTGGCCGCCCCAAGCATCTGCTTGTTAAGCTGGTGCCTGCAGCCGACCCTGCTGGTGTCTATCCTGCTTTGAAATGGGAGTAGCTCAAAGTGCACAAGGGAACTTTTAGTGCACAGTAGCACGGTCCACACAGACAGGGCATGACACATTAGCGTGAGGTAGATATACAGCCCAGCATGTCGTGCCCCAACTGTTCATCAAGACAATCCCAGAGTGTTGCCAGAAGTTGAGCTCTAAAGAATCAAGTTAAGTTGTCTAGAGGTTTTTGTTATTAAACGACTTTATTACATTGACACAACAAGTATTTGAGGATACAACCAACACCTTCAGTAGAAACCAATATTAAAATTGCAGAGTGGCTAGAGCTGGGGGGATAGATTACCAGAGGGTTCTTTTCTGTTATTTTTCCATTTTTCCTTGATGCGGCAACCTATGGGAATTCTATAGAGAACAGAGACAGCAGCAGTGTAGTTTTTCCAATCCAGACCTTGCCAGTGTGTCTCAGTCCTGCTTTGGGCAGCACCTCTCAATATCAAAGGATAGCTCAGTCTCTGCAGCCCATTCAGTCTGGTTTCTTTTGCTAAGGGCTACTGGTAAAGGGGATACTCGTCCACTATATTCAGACCGTCAAAGCCATTTTACAAAGGCCTCCAAACCACCATTGGATGGTAACAAGCTTTGGTAACTCCCACCTTAAAATGGATTTGAAGTTGTAACAGCAAGCACTGTAGTCCATGACGAGTTCCCTGAGCCATCTGTCCTCTAAGCCTGGAAGTCTATTAGACCTCAGTGAAAAAAGCTGGCGACCAAGAGAAAGGAAGATTTCAACAGCAGGATTCTCTTTAAAGGAGGTGGTTGGAAGGTGCGAGTAGAAAACAAAAGTAGAAATTGAAAAACACTTTGCTGCTGTTGTGTCACTTAGCAACAAACCTTTCTCCTTCACAGCAGCATTGGCAGAGTGGAGTGACTAGTGAAACCTGGGGATAAACAGGGACTGTAGGAAGGAAAGAAAAATGAACTCATTACCAGCTGATTATACTAAGCTTTCATTCTAATTTTAGATTCTTACATGGCAAGCTCCGTAGGGGTAACCTTGGTGCCCCCTATTGATTAGGGCTTCTGGGCACTACTGCAATGTAAATTATAAATACACTTTTTGGGGGAAAGCAAAAGTTTAGTATTATCTCCTAGAAGATGAGCCATTCTTTCCATTTCCATTGCCACTCCCCAGTCCCTTTCTAACACCTCGCTCTGAGATTCCCAGTCTCCCGCCTGATCTCTCTCCCTTGGGTTGTTGGACCTTCTGCAGAAATAAGCCCCATTCTTCCAAGTTGGCTGGGTAGTTGATACTGGAGTGTGGCTCCGTCTAGCTCTACTACATGAGGGCTGAGCAGGAAGAAAAGAAGCTGTGTTTAGTTCCACTATGTGGAAGAGATGGCTGGGCCTTGCTTGAAAGCAATGTACTTGCTCTCTGTACCAGAAAGAGGAGCACTTATCAGGTCACCTTTGAAGGGATGAACAGGGATAGAAATGAGGCTCTTGTCCATTAAACTAGATTACTCTCCTCCTTGCCCTCACATGGGGTGTCAGAGCCACTGTGCTGAGATTCAAAGTGGTAAAGATCTGAAGCTGATCCCATCACACTGAAGGCCAAGAGACTTCTTGGAGGGTTGGTCATCATGGGGCGCAAGAGGACCCTACTCTCTATGGATTCAAGCTGTCATTAAGCTGATAGAGAATCTTTAACTTGGGAAGGAGTGAAACTGCAGTGACAGGTTTGAGAGTGTAAAGCCCTGCAAAGTATATGAAATACCACACAACTATAGCATCACTATGTGCCAAATAAATAACATGCCTTACCCAACAGACATGCAGTGTTGCTTGTACAATTATAAATCATTCAAATGGGAAGGAAAAATCAGAATCCATCACTGTGGGCTTGTGTTCCTCTCTCTCTTGTTGCAATGACTAAAAGGATTTTTGCATGTGGAACTGTTTTAAATGCATTTATAGAGAGCTGGGCATGACCTAATGGTCTGAGCACATGATCAAGAACTCCTGAGTTTTATTTCCTCTATGGCCTTAGGAAAGTCACTTAGGCCAAAGTAGATACTATTCCAGTATGCCTTAATTTTTGGACGTACAAACGGCAGGCCCGATTTTTAGAGCTGCTGAACATGTACAGTACACATTGACTTTGGCTGGGGATCTTGACGCTTAATGCCTCTGAATATACTAGTACATAATTGGTGGCAAACAAATGTTAAAACTAAGCAGCTAATCAAATACACACTCTCCCGCTGTGCGTGCACACACACACACACACAGAGGCACACACACATTCAAGTCTCCACAATGAATTCTAAATAAACCTTGCCCAACAGAGAAGAATCCCTAGTTTCTACTACTGGAGTTTCATGTTAGCAGCTGCTAAGTAGCAAAGAAAGGTAACCCTGGTGATCAGGCCAGAGAACACGTCCAGTGCTTTTAAGTAGGTTTCCCTGGAGGAAAAAACAATAGGAAGCGGTTTGAGCAACCTAGCAGCGCAGTGCTGCCATCCTACTGCTGGCATTGTGAGAATTCAGGGAGTAAACTTCAGTGAAGCTTTTGCTGCCCAGTGTGGTGAGAAGAGGCCTAAAGAAAAATGGAGAAGGTGAATGGGATTTTGGAACAAATGGGACTCAATAGTATTGATTCGTAGCAGCATTCAGATATTCTGGCGATAGATGTGATAAAAATTCCAAGCCCATTTTTGATCAATTCATATGGCGGATTGTTCTTGTAATGAATTTAGGCAGATAACCTGGCACACCACAACCACAGACCATATTTAGCCTTGTATTATAGTGTAAAGCAAGAAAGCAGAATTGGAAGCAAATTCTTTCTAATATTCAAGTGATCACACTTGATATTCATTGTTAATGTCTGCCAGTCTCAATTCTTCCCCCAGTATGTATGCATAGCCCCCATTAAAGCCAATGGTGAATTACTGGGCTTGGGGTCATAAATGGCCCAGTAATTCACCATTGGTTTTAATGGGAGTTGTGCATACATACTGAGAGGAGAATTGAGATCGTCAGACTTTATATATATTCCACACTTGGTATTCATTGTTAAAGTCTTGCCGTTTCTTTGGAATATTTTGGTAGCCTATGCTAGGGACCAGCAGAGCTCCTTTACAATAGTGCCATCCACTAGACATAATGATGACCAAAGAGAAATAAATATCAGAGCAAACCTTTTTGTAAATTTCAGCCTCTAAGAGACTGATTTAAGAGATGTAAATGGGACTTGCGCAATTCATCACAGAACAGGGAGTCTAATTATATGTATCAAACTCTCTTCTTTACTCAGATATTTTAATGCCTAATGGGGAACAGTCAATTCTACTACAAAAAATAAATCCAGTATAGTCCATAAGCCCACGTGAAAAAAATAATTATAAATATTCTAAGGTTATATGAAATATACATACATATGTGTATGTTACAATTTATGAAAGATATGTGACAAATAAAATATAAAATATGGCATGACTCACTATATTTATTGCATCATATAATTTTCAAATGTCATAGGAAATTGGGCAATTTTGTACTATTTTTACAAATGTACTTATAAAACCTAATATTGAGAGGAATGGTCTTGTAGTTAAGGTACTGAAGTGGTGAGATTCAGGAGATCTGGGGTGAAATACTGGCACCTTCGAAGTCAATGGGAGTATTGCTTCTGACTTCAGTAGGGACAGGATTTCACCCCTGAGTTCTACTCCCAATTCTGTTACAGACTTTGTGAGTGACCCTACCAAATCACTTAATCTGTCTGTGCCTCAGATCCCTGACTGTAAAATGGGGAGACTACTACTTTTATCCATCCTTTGTCTGTCTCATCTATTTAGACTGTAAAGTTTCTGGGCAGGGACTGTCTCCTATAATGATTCTGTACAGCACCTAGCACAATGAAGCCTGATCTTGATTTTTGGCCACTAAGTGCTACTGTAATATATATGTATAAATGAAGATATTTTCCATAGGACAATATAGGAGATCCTTTATGGAAAGGATCCTTTGTGGCTGTCTTACTCTAATCTTTAATTCAGAAAAAATAAATCAACAGTGAAGAATTCAACCCCCTATTGACCTCTTGAAAATCAATAATTTTAAATCGATTCACCATGAAAAGCTACTCCTAAAAAAAAGTTTGAGAGTTGCCTATAGGAGATTTCAAAAGAGAGTAAAATGGAGGAATGTTATATTATCCTGAAATAAAAATAAATTAGGAAAAAGCAAATGTGGTGAAAAATAATCTCTACACTTTCAAAAACCATATACAGCAAATGTTTTTCATTATTTTTCTGTCATACTGAACTTTAAAAGTTACAAATTTATCTACAACGTCTGGAGTCACTCTTCAAAAAGGTCTGCCTTGTGTCATTCAATCGCTACTGAATTCCATGGTACCTGGCAGTGAATGATTTTAGTGAAGACTTCAAAGATCATGTTTTTTCAATAAGTAACATATTTCCTTCTATCAAACTCCAAAGGTAACTGATCAATCTAGTCTCTATAGATTTAAATCAGAAATAGTCCATGATAACAGTGTGTCATAAACCAATACTTCTTTATCAACATGATACACCGAAAGCAATGCCTCAATCTTTTTGTTGTTGTTTTTACTTAAGCTGATTAGAAAGTTAGTCCTGTAGTTGATTAAGTTCTGCAGAAATTGGGCTTGTGATGAATCATTAAACAAAGACATTTTTTTCCACAGCAATAAAGCCTCAAATGATTAATTAAGGGCACAATGCCAAAACAAGTGTCTTTGTTTAAAACGCAGTGGACAAGACAGGCTTGGGAAAGTTGATGTCTTAAGTAGACGCCACAACATGTTTTTAATTATGTTCAGGAAGAAGAACAAGAATGGGAATTGCCAACTGTTTGGAAAGATAATTTTTTTTTGAAGAAAGATTAGAATAAAAAAAACCAAACAGAGCATTATTGATTTAACACAAATGCCATTTGTTGGGCCTTTTGTAATTTCCTTATTAGTGTCATCATTCTGGAGTTCATATGCTCCCTTCTGTTATAGCATTTGGCACACATTCAGCTCCCAGCAATATGATACAGTAAACATGCAGTGACTGCTCATATTAAAATGTTTTATTTGTTGTAACTGTACCAATGATCAGGCAGTACAAGTCCTAAATTATCCCAACCATTTCACAAGCTAATTTGAAAGGAAGTAGCAAGTGACCGTCTTTGCAAAACAGACACACACAGGCTGAGAAGTGCAGAGCCAGTGCTGTCAGTTGGAAACAAAACAAAAAGTTCATGCAACATCAGTTCTCCACAGCTTCTTGTCAATTGCGTTCAGACTGTTCAACTAGAAGACATAAGCTTGAATCAAGAGCTTGCAGTATGACAGATTTTTGTACTGACACCCATTTTCATGTGTTGCTCCATGTTTATGGTGCAATATACCCTCACCCCCTGAGTCTGTTTGGGAACTCAACTTTTATAAAGTTCTCCATTCTGTGTAAGCTGTAGAAGTGGCTACCTCAAGCCTGTTCTGAAATCCCAAAACACAAATGTAAGAAGTGATTTTGTTTGCTTCAGTATTTGAGCGTGAATTTAAGATGCTCCAAAGGGGCCTGATTTTTAGAGGACAAATACTCAGAACTTTCTGAAAAGGAGACGCCCCAAATATAAACTAAATCAAATAACCAGAGTATGAACAACAGGGATTTAGCGTTCTATAGCACCTTTCATCCCACAAGATGCCAAAGAGCTTTGGAAATTCTGGGCCTTAAAACCTGCAAATGCTTGTTCCTGCAGCTGCCTTTCTCCTTTATGTGTGCAACTGCTGCCACTGTGCTTGCAAATGGCCAATTAAACAGGGGGGGGAAGCGATAGTTGCCATGCTAAAAGTGCTGGGCATAATTTCTTTTTCCCACTGACTGATGTCAAATGTGGCAGAGGCTTTACTAAAATGAAGTTCAGTTACTTCATAAGGGTCTTGTTCTGCCCTTTACCTTTATGCAAACCTCCCAATGTCATCAGCTGTGAATCAAGGCTAGCATGTGACCCTAATTATGTAGCACCAGCCCATGGATCATAATTAAAAATGTAATTTGGCCCTCGCCACAGAATGGGCTTGATACCTCTGGAATAGAATAGTGACCTTACAGGCTCTTCAACTCCAATTCCTACTGCTTTAACGGGCAGATGCGTAAGCATGTCACCCCTGACATGACCAACACGTTATAAATACAAAGTGTTCTCTTTCCCCCTTTTTATGAGAGGATTTATATATATAAAATACTCATTAGCCTTAGTGAGAGACATCCAGGTAAATCTGCATGTATATAGGGGAGAACAGACACTTAATTACATGTTCCTGCACATTATTTGGTAACTGTATTTAGAAGTTACAGGCAGTTAAAAGATTAATTACCATGTAACATACAGTTTTTATTCCTCATATATAGGCAGAGGCAAAAATTAACAGATAATCATCCCGTAGGCATATGATATATGAAGGCTTATCTCACAGATTGGTTTTAATAGAGCTAGGGCTCTAGATATTGACTGCCTCAGGGGAAGGGAAAAGATGAGGTTGGGAGGTCGTGGGATCATTCCCCCATCTCTTCTATACACAACCCGAGTGGGTGCTGAAGGCTGCACCATCATAAAGATGATGCAGCTTTCCCAGTCCCTTAGTGCTGTGGGCCACTCAGCACAAACAACAAGGCACATTCCTTCCCTGGTCTGTGGTGAGTCTTGGCCCCACACCCTCTATCCGCACCTGTGACTAAAGATCATCATTTGGCTTTGACTCTCTCACAAAGGCTTGATGCTGCCATCACTGTGCAAAATTCAGTGGGAGTGGAGAGTTGGGGAAGTGTAATCAGGAGCGAGGTTCTGGAACATCCTTCAGATAAGAGTGGCAGAGGCAACAACCAAACTAGCTTCTCAATGGAGCCTCATAAATTTATGAATGGGGTTGTATAGCAGAGTTGCCTGTGATAGCAGGTGACTGGATTCAATGTTCCAGGAGGCCTCCTCCAGTCCTATATCCCGAATAAATAACCATGTACAGAAAGATGTCTAATCTATGTGGTTAGAGATATTTCTTCAATACAACTCATCAGGATCCCTTTTAGCAATAAGAACTGTGTATAAATTCTGTACGTATCAATGGGAAATAGATATTGATAGAGTTTCCATACACGTAAAGAAAACTTGCATGAGGCAAACAAAAATAGAGAGACCTAAATTTTCAGCCTTTTCCTTTGCTATTATGTGTCCACCGGTGGATGTGCCAACAATTCATAGGCCTAATCCTGCAAAGAGTTATGAATTCCCACTGACATTGGTGCTCACTGTGTGCAAACTGAGCATTTAAATACTTATCAATGTAATGTTTGCATGAAGATGAAGCTTTTTTCACAGGCATAACAGTTGCATAGACAACTTCGAAAATACAATGGATTGCAAGTCCAGAAGTGGGCATGCAAAATAGGAGACTGGCCAAAAATATAACCCTCTAAAGTGCTATTGGCATTGGGTGATGGTAAATACAAGATGAGAAGTTACTAAGTATAATTATTGTAAAACAGCCAGAATTTTATGAAACAATTGATAATTATATTGTTTGAAAGTATTCTGAAATTAGAACATTTAATTAAAATATTTTGTGTGTATATAAGAATATATATTTATTGAGTATAAGTAAACATCTAAAAACCAATGTGTATATTCAGAAAAAATTATTTCACATGATTATTTTGATCTAATCTCACAGAAAATGGTTAATCTATTTTCCTTAAATTCTTTAAATATAATTATAGGTCATATTTAAAAAAATGGTCTTGTGTGTAATTGGAATATGGGTTGGATTGATTTCAGATGAGATGCACACGAGTGAAATTATAATCTAGACCTAACTGCTTCTAGGATGTAAAAAAAGAGTTTAAAACCTCTAACAGGTTCTATTATTCCAGCAGGGCACGCTGATGAGAATGCGCCAGACCTAAACATAGACATGTGTGCGATGGTATCACAATTGATATGAGAGAATTCCGATTGCTGCTGAGTCCCCACAACTCCTATTGAAGCCAATGGTCCAAATTTGGGGAGCTGTTGAGAGGATTCATTTTAATGAAAGTTGCTGGTACCCAGCACCTCTCAGGATCTGGCTTTCAACAATCTTTGAAAGGTGTAAGTTCTTAATTGTAATTTCTTTCAGTGAGATCCATGTTTATCAATCACAGGCATCTTGGTAAGTATACAGGATATGGGCTATTTTGATTCTACAGCAGCTGGGAATGCCAATGGTGCAGTTAAAATTGAGAGCTGAGAAATGCTGGCTTCTTAAACGATGTAAGAGAGGCGGAAAGCCTTCCAATGGGACCTCTACCGTTAGCTGCGAATACTCTATTAAAAACACCAATGCTAAATTTATCTCATTCAGTTCTGAAATTCAGAAAGGCTTCCACTGTGCTTTTTATGGAGCCAGCTAACTAAGTAGTATTAGTTTATAGTGGCCTTATGTGAACTCCAACCAATGATTCACAGTAAACTAGACTCTTTCCCCTCATGACACTGTTCCAGAAAAGAGTATGTCTTTCAAACTCCAGTCTGAAAAATAAGTGTACAAGCTGGTCTGAGGTTTATCGCTATATTAAGACATTCAGTTGGTTTGGCTGATGATAGAACCAGAAGACAGAAGTACATAGGGAACCTGCAAGGAAACAGAAATTGTGTTGCCCCTCATGGAAATGAGCTTAAATAACAAATAAACCCTAGATGCTTCCCCTCTGTCCCTCAAAACAAAACAAAAACAAAAAACAAGAACTTACTTATCAGATAGACTTTTTTCAAAGATGCAGTTGAAGTTCAGATATTGCTAATGATTCAGCAGTATTTTATGATGGAAGTCTGTTCAGAGCTTGGTGGTACCTAGAGCTATTTCATAGTGAATCAGTATTATGTCTACTTTCCAATACTCATATAGGATACATAATTTTATAGTAGTGACAACATACCTTTAAGCCATCTCAAGAATATTTTGCAGTGCTGGGAAATGCAATGCATCAAGTGGAAATGGGAGTTTCCATAAAGAAAAAAAAAAGACTTATTTTTTGCACTATACCAGAACACATGAGAGATGCTATTACTTTTCCTGGTTTTGTGTACACACACACACAAACAATTATATATATATATATATATATATATATATAAAATATTATTGCACACAAAGTTTGGATTAGGTTATGAATCTCCTATATTGTATGGTCAAGAAATACAGACTCTGCTATGTTTACAAATTAGGAAGCTAAATAACATACACTATGTAGGAGTGGTCTATGTACCTGTATGAGTTTAAAAACTGATTTCACAAACACTCATGAGATATTGGTAACACCTAGTTCTCACCTAATACTGTGTAGATGCTAATAGGCATTCATAATTTAAATGAATCCTGTTTCTGCACCCCACAAACATGAGCTGGATACAAAAGGAAAAGGGAACACTCTCTCCAGATACAGTGAGGATCAAGCAGAATCTCATTAAGGACCACTTCAAAGATCAGTTCTTCATTTCCATACAAACAAGTTTAAATTATCTTGTGTGAATCTGCTGTTAGCAGTTGCACTGTTCCATTATGCATGATTCCTGACTGCTTGTATCATGAATATCTGCACGGTGCTCCATTAGCAATTTTCGGTGTTATGCTAAAGCTTGCAAGTGGTCATGTTATTAGGTTAAAGTACTATATTATGCATATGTATTCCACCTTCCCACATTTGTTATTACTTCTGATGTAGGCCCATATTTTCAGAATTTCACATGGATTTGCACATCTACTTTGCTTGGTCAATTTCTGTGATTGCCGGTGCAAACACAGTGGATACGCGAACACAGAGGATAGCTAACTGGCCATTTGCTCATACATTCACTGGAGCATAATTGTGCTAAATACGTGTACAGATTAGGAATTAGTCATGTATGCACTACTGATCAATTAGAGAGTGTCTATAAAGTTATCCCTTTTATATAATTAAAAGATCACTATGGCACAATTTATTAGTTTTATTACATAGAATTTTTTTCTATACAATAATAATTCTTTCCCCAATTTTCTCATTTCCTCTATATACTATATCATCCTCTGTATTTTCTCATTTCATTCCTATGTATATATATCTTATCAATAACTTTTAAGAACTAAATTGTGCTTTCAATTACTCAAATAGTCCTTGCTTCAGTGTTATTCACGTTAGTAAAGTGAGATGGATTTGTCCCTAGCTGAATAAAGGGATGTAGTTGATGAGAAATATATAACATACATTATATTTATAATAGTAAATGATAATACTCATATATTGATTACTTTGCAAAGCTCTGGACCATGGCTGAATGGTTATGTGATGCAGAGAGTTTGAATAGGTACCACATAAACCTAAGCTGCCCGGATTCAGCTTTGTCTTACAGAAAAGTTATTTTTTATCAAGAGGAGACTATCAAAAACATGCTCTTTTTACAAAAAACTTCCATTCTTATGAATAAAAACAATGAGGAGTCCTTGTGGCACCTTAGAGACTAACAAATTTATTTGGGTATAAGCTTTCGTGGGCTAAAACCCACAAAATGTATTTATGAATACATATGAATACATATAAATGTATTTCCTTCCCCTTGTCAGGGAAAGGGCATGCCAAAGTAACTGGAACAGCTCCATGGAGTTGCACATGAGGTACCCCTGCAAACAGGCTGTATGTTTCCAGGCAATTATCCCTGTGGGACCAAACTTGAAGGCAGAATGTGATTCTGAAAGTCCCATTGGCTTTGCAGTTGTGGTGCAACACACTGGGAATCTCATCAAGAAATTCTGATTCATGATATCAAATGACAAAAGAAACTTCTTGTAATTGATAGTAACTTGTTACTGTTGTATGAAGGCCATATGTACACATAGGTCTGAGTACCTCTTCTTGTCTCTGCTTAATACCACTCCTTGTGGACTTAAAAGATGTGGGGTGGCATAAACCATAATAAGGATAATCCCCATGTCTGAACAGACATTCCAAATGGCATATTATAGAGATTCAATTGACTAGAATCTTAAGCCAGTTCCAGATCCACATTTTGAAAATAACCAGAGGCCAAATCAAATCCCTGAAACCAACCCTTTACCTCTCCTCTGCCTATCTTTTTCAGCTGTTCAAACTCCAGATCCAAAATTTGAGGCTAGATCAGATCTGTGATAACAGACTGTCAGCTCTGATATTTTACTCTCATAAATTTCAGACTGATGTACATTCTTTTTAAGGTAGTTCATCCATTGGAGTGTATTGTGTGCTTCTAATTTGTCACTTTCCCTGATACATCCCTGGTGACCGCAAATTACACCTGGCTTCTTATCGTGGGGACCCACAGCAACAGTGAAAGCAACAATGAAGCATTAAGCCCCCAATCCTGCAAGTAGGGTGACCAGACAGCAAATGTGAAAAATCAGGATGGGGGTGGGGGGTCATAGGAGCCTATATAAGAAAAAGACCCCCAAATCTGGACAGTCCCTATAAAATCGGGACATCTGGTCACCCTACCTGCTAAGTGTGAATGCTTTCAATTCCCATTTATGACTGTGGGAATACAGGATACTCAGCACTTCACACAGGGGTTTACAACGTGCACATAATTTGAGCAGATCCCTAAAGCCATTGCCAGTTTTTGCTACTATCCAACGAGTATATTCAGAATCAAAAGTGCTTGATCTATTAATGATCAATTATTATTATTATTAATTATTATCATCATTATTATTTATATTAGCATGGCACCTAGAAGCCATAGTCATGGACCAGGACTCCACTGTGCTAGGCACTGTACAAACACAGAACAAAGAGATTTCACTCTAAGTATAAAATCAGACGGACGGGGGAGTACAAGAAAACAATGAGAAGTTACTGATCAGCATGATAGACAGTGGTCTCAGCACACTAGCTGACAAACCATTGACAAGCCGATCTATCTAATTTCATATCTTTCTTTTCACTTGCTACTTCTTGGCTGAATCTCTGAGATATACAATAATTTTCCCCATCATTGCTAGGTTACCACTGCCAGCCAGGTTTTCGGATACCCTTTTTAAATTACAGTAAAGTAATGAAATAAATCCAAATTAGGAATTATTTCCATTTCAGGAGGAACAGAGGAGCTGGAGAACAAAATTAAGAACCCACAATATTTGTGGAATAGAATGGAAATAAAACAGGTTCAGATTGTTTGCATGCCTTTATATATTTTTCTTTCAAATATTTCTAGAATCCTATTATCTGAAAAGAATAAAAAAATGTGCATCAAATTTTCATGACTGCATTAAGAGTTATCACAAGCATACACACAATTAGCATAACTGTGTGTGCTGATCCAATTAATTAGCTGTTTCCCTTCACAATTACTGCAGTTGTGCATACGGTCACAGTAGCTGCATGGATAAATCCATCTGAATACTCAGTTGTACATGCACAGCTATGAAAATCTGGGTTCAAATTTCCAAGCAAAATTTAAAAGGGCAACAACGGGGAACATAGGGAATAAAAGAGGCGCTTCTTACACTTTGTCTTCCAATTTTTACATATCTGTAGAGTAATACATACCTTTTGTGAAATACTAATGTGCAGGAACTGAAATACTAAAGTAAAAACCTCCTGAATGTATGTTTTCAGGCATTTGGATTCCTTTCTTTCTTCTCTCACATCCCTTTTAATGGTAACTAGGAATAAAAGAATATACAATCTTCCCAGGGCCCTAAATGCCATGATTTATAATAAGGGGTTCTTGACAACAGGGTTGCCTCAACTGGCCATCTACCAAAATCCCCTACCCCCCTAAACACCAAGGAGTTAAATTCTTCCCCTTCTGCTCCCCTACATAAAAGAAAACAGATGTGATTTTCTTTACAAAAGAGCATTTCATTTAGAGAGAAAAAGAAAAAGGAAAGGCAGAGTTAACATAGCCATTATTCTCCATCTCAGGGAAAGCAAATCCTATTTTGCCTGTCATTACAGTAGGTAGAAAAATCCTTTCATCCAGTCATTAGTTGTAAACATTCCGTCGCCTTGTGGGACCAGGCCTATGTTTCCCATCCTGCGCTAAAGCCATTTTCTAATACTAATGTTTTATACACACATCTCAGATACAATGCGAACTCCCCCAACCCCAAAGGCAACAGGGCATTCGTTTATACTAAATCAGAAGTGTCACCCTTGGCAACCTGCAGCACTGAAACATTTATTCAGCTTCACATTGCTGGCACTTAGAATTATTTCTTTCATGCCTGATAGCCAAATTACAATATGGCAGGTTTCCCCGGAGCCACCGGATCATTAGTGCCAGCTCACAACATACTTTCAACTGATATGGCATTTCATGTACAGCTGCCAATCAAAAAATGGGAAATGCAAATGATGGAGGGCCCATTGGTGTTCAATTACTGTACTGTGAGCTCCTTACAGCTTCACTTAATGACTGGCAGTCATTTTGCTGAGCGGAAGAAGAGCAGAGAACACAGAGAAGAATTCCCTCCGGGAAGCCAGTTGCAAGTGCAAGAAGTTTTTACATTTGATTTCCATATTTATTAATTTTCCCCCCTCTGTGTGTTTCTAAACACTAGGCCAAAAAAAATACTTAGCACAGCTTGTTATACAAATACCCAGCCTTGTCAGTTCAGTCGATTGCCAAGGCCACATCAGCAGAAGATGAAGGTTTTTTTTTCTGCTCAAAATACATTCTTCTTCTTAGAAAAGCTCAAGATGTTTCAGCCTCCATGTGAAAGACTTTAAACTGCTCCAGA
The DNA here is from genome assembly GCF_011386835.1 of Chrysemys picta bellii. NCBI lineage: Eukaryota > Metazoa > Chordata > Testudines > Emydidae > Chrysemys > Chrysemys picta. The sequence goes on along the minus strand of NC_088803.1, from coordinate 41,402,624 downwards.
CTAGATTATTAATAATCCAGTTTAGTCATTTCAATTGTCCCTTCCACACCCAGGAAAAGATGATGCTGCCAGCCTGTGCATGGAATGACATTTTATGCCATTTGCAAGTGCTCACTCTCCCTCTCTCTCTCTCTCTCTCTCTCTCACATGACATATCTACGTGGACCCAATCCTGCAAGTTGCAGAGTGTCTCCTATGAGGTGAGGAAAACAATGAATATTGGGGAACTCAGTAGTACCACCTAGAATCAGGCTTTCTTTCTAGCTGATATAAACACTTATTACTATGTATATTATAGTAGCCCTTTGAGGCACCAACCAAAATCAGGGACCCATTGTGGTTGCTGCTGTAAAAATACATAGGAAGAGACTGTCCCTGCCATGAAAAACTTACAAAACATGGAAGAAGGGAAATATTATTATGCTGATTTACAGGTTCAGTGCAAAGAAGCTGAATCTCAGCAGTTTCAAATGGGTTTTGCTTTCTGTTTTACCTTCATTCGCACCAAGAACTTGAAGTGAAACTTAGAGTGCATGAACCCATGAGAATAAAAAACTAAAAACATTTGTGCAACCTCTTGCAAAATAAATCCCCTTTTTTGGGTCACTGATATACATCTCTTGAGGGATCTGGCATATCCGGACACACGCATTTGTAACAAACCCCACTATGGGACATCAGTGAGGTTTGAGCCTGAACTCTTCAGCATCAAAATGGACGTTTACTACTTGAACTAAAGAACACCTGCTATGTGAGAGTAGTAGTGGACTATTTTCCCGTCTGTCATATGGCCAGGTGCCCAAGGCAAGAAGTAAGAAGCTTAACTTATCCAAAGTTCATGGGTGTTTGAATCTAGTTTTCAGTTCAGGCTTATCTCAAATAGACACATGAACACACAGATATATGGATACACATGGAAGGCAGAATACATGAGTGGTATACCTGGGAGTCATGGTGACACAAGGAATAAACAATAGGACCAGAAGTCCAGAGTTCTATTTCTCACACTTCCATTGGCCTACTTCAGAGATAGGCAACCTATGGCACACGGCACGCGAGCTGATTTTCAGAGGCACTCAAACTACCCGGGTCCTGGCCACCGGTCCGGGGAGCTCTGTATTTTAATTTAATTTTAAATGAAGCTTCTTAAACATTTTAAAAACCTTATTTACTTTACATACAACAATAGTTTAGTTATATATTATAGACTTATAGAAAGAGACCTTCTAAAAACGTTAAAATGTATTATTGGCACGCAAAACCTTAAATTAGAGTGAATAAATGAAGACTCAGCACACCACTTCTGCAAGGTTGCCGACCCCTGGCCTACTGTGTAACGTGGGGCAAGTTTAGCCCTAGGGATTTCCATTTCATTTGCTTCTAGATATCTGTCAGGCCAATGCAGCAGGGTAACTGCCATCCTTCACTTCACTCTACCCCATTTTGGGGGGTCTTGCTATCCCCGCGGTCCCCATGCTCAGGAGAGTGCATGCACTGCATTGAGCCTGACACTTGTGTGGGAGTGCGGGATACTCCTCTTGCCTTACCTCTTTGCACGTCCATATATGGAATGCTCAGAGTCTGGCCCTAAAGAAAGCTCATTACTCTCTTAGCACAAAGAGACTGTAAGGATTCAGAGTAAAGTCCCTCTTTACTGCCAGGGGTCAGTTCCACCTCTCTGAGATGTTACCATTGCTTTAAGGGCAGACTGCCAACTGTCTCCATTTCTTTCCTGCTCACAGGCCCCTCTGGAGCTCTCTGGGACATCACCCCTTTTCCCTCTGTCACTACCTCTGTGTTCTCAGAACATTTCCAACAGGAGACAGGACCAAACAGAGCACCAGGTCTGAACTCCTTTGAACCTTAGGGAAATTGGGGTGTGGTTCTTATTTTGAACTTAGCAGCTTTGCACACTCTTCATAAACTGGATCTGAACTGTAACATGGGGACATAGGATGCTCAGAATAAATCTGAACTTCCTGGCTTATCAATTCCATTTTTCTTCCATAGAAAGTGTTACTCAAGTGTCACTCACAGAACTGAGGAACAGACTGGGCTCTAGAGTAACATTATAAGGAACACAATTGTTTTCTCCCACAGTTACACTAGGAATATATTTTAGTCACAATTCATAAATCCTGATGTGATCAAGATGTGTTAGCAGCCACCCGATTGGATCTTTCCTAATGTAACTATGGGAAACCCATATTTCCTTATACATGTCAGCAGAACGGAACTCTAGATTTGTTAAAATGTTGTTTTAATAAAAGTAGTTAATATGCCTGCCTAGTAACTGCTCTTTCAACATTAGTTACTGAGTCATATTAAAAATTCCTAAAAAAACAGGAAAAAAAGACCTAGATGAATCAGTGCCCATAAATGTTATTGTTGTGCTTTAGCTAACATACTTAAATAGAAATAAAAACGCAGCAGACGCCAATCAGACCTGTTTTCCGCTATACTAAAATAATAAAATAAAATGTTCCTACTTTCTTCAGGAAGAACTGATCCACCATAGCACAGGGTATTGTAAATGCAAGGTAAAAAGGGATCGTCAAGATGCTGAGCATTGGAGCGGACCTGAGCCTGTATGAATGAGAGCTTTCCTGCCTGGGTGCCAATCTACACCTGCCCAGTAGCAGGGGGTATATAGCTACATTTCTTATGTGTACTCTTAAACTTATGTCACACACCCATTCTTTGCTAGTGCCCCCACCTCTTTAAAACCATTTGCTCTTGAGAATAAAGGAATGGACGCATAAGGGGCTCAGTACAAAGGGTTACTATTTGTTTGTGCCCATACATAGCCATTACTCAGACTTGTACTAGAGCCTACAAATCTCACACGTCCTGCAAAGCAACATGCAAGGACTTGCAGAATCAAAGCCTAAACTTTAGGGTGGAAGCTGGGAGGTGGTTGGGAAAGCATCCATACTGAATTATGAAACTGTATTCTAAGTTTCAGCTTCAGAAGGTCATTTCATGGTATCATAATCCTGATACAGCCTTTAGAATCATGCCATTAATATGATGTTGTATTACAGACATATTCTGTTAAAATGCCTATCACAATCATATACTGTAAGTTGTGTACTGCCATTGAACATAGCAATATCACAGCATCACCTGCTGTTATCACTAATAGTTCAAGATTAGTAATACTACAGACCAAAGGTTTCTACAGCATCTTTCTTTCCACTTTCTTTCCATTTCATGCACTGATGTCATTATATCTGAATTTTTTACATTACTGCAATTTTTATTTCCTTACTATGATGCCACAAATGGGGGGAGAAGGGAATGTGGAGATTGACAGCAAAGGAGGGTATATTTAATCAGAGACACTTTCATTAAGTGTCAGATGAACCCTTGGAAAGGAAACGCCAAGTTTATCCCAAAAGTAAGTCCACAATGGCTACATAATTATGTTGTTCTGAGTTTCCTTTTCCCTATGTTGAGAGCGCTTTTTAAAACAAAGACACCATTTGTCTGAATGGTTGCTTAATACCTCAATTAGACCTAATTACTTTTAGCAATGTAGGGTTTACTTTGGAAATGATATCCTATGGTGCTGTCCACCCCTAATTGACATATCCTACAAGAGCTGATCACTTTGGCTTTGGCGAAGTAAACGTGTTTCCCTCAAGGAATGAGAAAGGAGACTCTGTTGCTTTTGGTTCATGTAAGATGCCAATCAATGCTAAAAGCTTTACAGAATGATTCCAGAAGCCAAACTTGGTCATACCTGAGTGGTAAGAAGGGTGCCTTACCGAATTTGTTTGTGTGTGATTTAACAACCTGACACTGCCAAAAACAGAGGGAAAAGAAGCCCGACAGTCTAATTACGGACAGAAATACAGTTATCTAGATACAGCTGAATGCCTGGCAATTCCTGTCAGTAACTACAGCCACACTTCGTTCTCCAGATCAAGACACACTTAGTTGGGAGGAGGAGGGGGCTTGAGGTTTAGCCTAACAATCAAATAACTACCTCCATGCCAAAATCAGAACATGATGGTGTAATGAATCCATGTGCTCCAGATAACAGATGCAATTATTAAATAAGCCACACACATGCACATGAGAACTGAGATTAGAACTGAGACCTGGTCCTTTTAGTCAAAAAGCAAAGGTTTCTGCCGCATGGGAAAGATGATCTCTCTCAGCAGATAGCTGAAATAGGTATCTTATCCTGTTTGTGGGGCATCCACTGATGGGTAAAATCCCACACTCACTCACACACACCCCAATCCTATATATTAAAATGGATCCCTGAACTGATCTAAATAAAGTACCCAATGCACAGTGTCTTAATGCATATCAAATAATATGTTTTATTAACACTTAAATAGCAATTTGTGCATGATAGGTCTGAGATAGCCAACCAAATAAGCTATTTAAGCTTCCTTCTAATGCTACCTGCCAACACCACCCAACATTTCCCCAAATTTCAATGTTATCTACTTAATTTCTGGCACAAAGATAGTGTCTATTACTAGCGCCGAGTAATGCTGCATTTTAACACGCTAACTCACTTCACAATATAGACTTTTCCACTGGCACAAGGTAAGTTATAGATGAAGTTCAAACAGTTAGGGCCTCAAAGCCTACTGGCAGTTTAGTCTCCCTTTTGACTTCTGTGGGACTCCTAGGCAAGGAGAAGCCTCAAGATTGGGACCTTAAAACATGCAAAGAAATCTCTCATTCTTCTTAAGTCCCATCATGAAAGCTACTGGCCATTGTTTGACCTTGAAGACAGTTCCGCAAGTTACATTTTCGGAGCCTGTGATGGACCTCTGGGGTTAGCAATCTCTAATATCACCCATAATTTAATTGTTCTGCCTTTAGCCATATGTCTCCTTGCAATTATTGTGAAATAGATATAGTGGGTTTGTACGGGGAGATGTCAGCAAACCAGTAAAGTGCCTCAAACCACTATGGCTTATTGCTAAAAGCAGCCAAGTCAGCAAGCTTAGCTTAACCAAGGAAGAAGATGAGGGGGTTTGGGTGCCACAGAAAGGGCAGCTTGACCCTGCGTCCTTCCTGATAAGAATTGTGTTGAAGTTGCTGATACATGCATTTTAGAAGAGCAGGATGTGCCCCAGGAATGTCTATTGGGGCCTCAAGGCTGCAAACTCTGGAAAAACCCACACCTGGTTAATCAATAATCAGAAGGAACCTCTTGCTTGACCACTGAAACTGCTTACTTAAGTTTTCTTCAAGGGACATGTCATTCTATTACTAATGTATAAATAAGAGGAAAAAGTTTGAGGTAGTTGGACTCTTCTGAACTCTCCTTCTGGATACATCTTGCCATCCCCAGTGGTAGACAGGCTGCCGCTGTGCCACTCGAGAGCCACACTCAGCTTTGGTAATTATCGAGGGTTGGGGGTGTTTTACTAACCTGTTGCGGACGTGTGTAAGTGCTTGAGACTAAGTAATGTTTAGCTTTAAGTGAAAGCACACTTGTGTTGTCCTGTTTGTGCCAGCCATCTATCGGTTGGACGGCCGTGTCTCCCCTGATTTATTGCCTGACACCACCTCGCATAGTTACCAAGAGCTTTGGGTTGAAAGAACCCCAGGTAACAGGTTCAGTACCAACCATGGACCAGATTTATCCACTGATTTCAGAGATGGTCTTGACTCCACCACATCCTTATGGAAGCCTGGCTAACTGGTTTGTTTTTCAGGGGGAATGGCAGTGGTGCAGGATAGAAACAAAGAGCCAAGCAGATTAAAAAAGCCATTTTTAAAGCTATTCAAGATGTATTTGTATGCATCTGATGCAAATATACTGTCATTATCTAAAGAAGAGGAAAAAAGACAACTTAAATACTTAGAATACAATTTAGATGCTAAAAAGATTAGACTTACTTTACTGTTCTATGTTGTTCAAAGACAAAACCTATTACCTTTTTTAACCCTATTGCATACCTTCCGCCTTATCTAGTCATGTGCAAATCCTTTTAGAAGGAACAAACAGGCTACATCAGAATATAGATAGCTTGAATCAAATCCTGCAGACTCCTTAGTCCTTATTCCAATGTGAGTTTTGAACAAGTGAGGCCACAACAGGAAAAAAACTAACAACTAGTTAAAAAACCTGACAAAACCAAACCAAACCAGGAATAGTCAGTACTGGTTGTAACTTCACCATTTTCAACAGTTATTACAGTCATTTTCATTAGAATCGACTTATACCATTTTCTATCTTTATTTAAATGATTCTTGTGTGACTAAGACACCAAAATTTTAAGAGTGCTTTACATAGTGTTAAATAAATAAATAATGTGATTTTGCTTTTCTCTGTCAGGGTTTTGTTCTGGTTTATTTAACTCAGTTTTTTTACATTGATGTTTTTACTTTAGAAATACCAGGACTCTACTTCTCATTTTTCTTCTTCTTCCCTCCCCTCCCCCCCAAAAGCTATATTAGAATTGGAAAAAGTGCAGAGAAGGGCAACAGAAATGATTAGGGGCATGGAACAGCTTCCTTATGAGGAGAGATTAAAAAGACTGGGACTAAGAAAAAAAAGACGACTAAGAGAGGCGATGAAAGAAGTGTATAAAATCATGAATGGTGTGGAGAAAGTGAAAAGGGAAGTGTTATGTACCCCTTCACATAACACAAGAACAAGGGGTCACCCAATGCACCAGGTTTAAAACAAACATAAGGAAGTAACTCTTCATGCAATGCACAGTCAACCTGTGCAACTCATTGCCAGGGGATGTTCTGAAGGCCAAAAATATAACTGGTTTCAAAAACAATTAAGGCTGGTCTGCAATGGGAACTTAGGCCTGGTCTACACTGGGAGGGATGCCAATGTAAGATATGCAACTTCAGCTACGGGAATACCGTAGCTGAAGTCGACATATCTTATTCCGACTTACCGCCCGTCCTCACAGCGTGGGATCGACAGCCATGGCTCCCCCGTTGACTCCGCTACCACCGCTTGCTCCGGTGGAGTTTCGGAGTCAACGGGGAGCGCATTCGGGGATCGATATATCGCGTCTTAACGAGGTCAATGGATGAATTCTTCTGTTTACCTAGCTACCACCTTTCGGGGAGGTGGATTAGCTATGCCAATCCACCTCCATTCAGGGGCCGGCTCTAGGCACCAGCAAAGCAAGCAGTTGCTTGGGGCAGCATATTTGCAGGGGCGCAAGAATCCAGCCTGGGAGCTGAGTACCAACAGGGAGCCCGGGGAGCTGTAGTTCCTTGGTTAGTTCCCTGCCTATAGAGCAGTGGTTCCCAAACTGGGGTTCGTGAACCCCTGGGGGTTCACGAAATGTTACAGGGGGTTCTCAGGAAAAAACTCCCTAATGGCGGACAGAGCTGTCCCCAGGGACCCCAGGCAGCACAGGGCCAGCTGCCCAAAGCCCCTGAACGTCCAAGAGCTAAGAAGATCAAAGCAAGTATTTCTATCACACTGAGGAGATTTAAACATCAAGATTCCTTATAAGAAATGGAAAGGGAGGTGGATATTTTTTGCTGTTTTTAAAATTAAATAGGCGGCTAGCATTGTTTTTAAAATTATTATGAAGAACAAGTTTAAGCTTTGTTGTAATGTGCGTTGTTTGCCTGGACTGCTCAAGACCTGAATGCTTGTGTAGGAGGAACTCTTTGAGTTGTCTTCTTAAATACCTTCATGCTGTTTCACATCTGATACTCCTTGATGAAACATAGGAGCCTTGTCTTATAACAGGCTTATTCAAAGTGATACAAGCTATGAAAGTGAGATCTTGGAAGAGTGTTGCCATTTTCATAATGTAATACAAATTCTGTAATGATAAATAATAATTAATAGTGTGTAATAAGCATGTCATAAAAACACATTTTATATTTCCAAGATCACTGCTTTTATAATTTATACTCAGGTAAAGGAGAAAATCCCTGGAAATATTCATTTTTAGGAGGGGGTTCGCGAGACTTGACATTTTATTGAAAGGGGTTCACAAGTTGTTAAAGTTTGGGAACCACTGCTATAGAGCCAGCCCTGGAGCAGGGAAAGAACTACATTTCCCAGCATTCCCTTAGCCGTTAGTAACAGGAAAGGGAGTGGGAAGGAGTATGGAACTGAAACCTGCAGCTTGCTGTGAAGGGTAGGGACAGAGCCAGCTCTAGGTTTTTTGCCGCCCCCCACCCCAGCCCTGGGCTCCCCCCTCACCCCTGTGTTGCCCCAGCTCTGGACTCTCCACCACTCACACTCCCTGCTGCCCCAGCCCTGGGGTCCCCCCCTCCCGAATCCCTTGCCGCCCCAGCTCTCCCCCCACCTGCACCTCCTGCTGCCCCAGCCCTGGGCTCTCCCCACGCACCCAAACCCGCTCCTCCTGCCACCCCAGCCCTGGGCTCTCCCCCCACCCCCGCACTCCCTGCCGCCCCAGCTCTGGCCTCACCTGCACCCCCTGCCGCCCCAGCTCTGGCCTCTCCCCCCCCACCTCCTGCCGCCCCAGCTCTGGCCCCCACCCGCATCCCCTGCCGCCCCAGCCCTGGGCTCCCCCCCCCCCCCCCCGAATCCCTTGCCGCCCCAGGTCTCCCCCCACCTGCACCTCCTGTTGCCCCAGCCCTGGGCTTTCCCCCCACCTCCTGCTGCCCCAGCTCTGGCCCCCACCCGCATCCCCTGCCGCCCCAGCTATAGGCTCTTCTACCCCCCTGCACCTCCTGCCGCCCCAGCTCTGGCCCCCACCCGCACCTCCTGCTGCCCCAGCCCTGGGCTCTTCCCCCCCACCGCACCCGCACCTCCTGCTGCCCCAGCCCTGGGCTCTCTCTCAAAGAAAGAATTGGGTGGACTAAATGGACAGTGCCCTCTCTATCTGAAGCCTAACAAGGGAGGTACGTGGATCCCACTAGAATTTAAAATGAAAAGTAAGAGTGGGGAGGCTCTACTAGACTGGGCAGCTTTAGATACAGTACCAGGCACGTAGGAGGATTTCCACTTCTGAGCCATGGAAGCAGAAATTGACTTTTCTTTTCCAGATTTGAACACCCTCAAAATTCAGGGGTGCTCAAGCTCAATTTGGGCAGCTGTTACTTCATTTTTCCCAAATCAAATATACTGATTCACTGTAACTTGCTGTAGAAAAAGTAGAATTGAGCAAGAAATGCTTCCCAGTGGTTATTAGGACTGGAATTGCTGTTTTCAACAGCCATTGCTTTTGTTTGTTTGTTTGTTTTGTTTTTAAGTTTTAGTTTTAGTTTTATTTGTTTAAAAGGAAGACAGTGATATTGCATTGGCAAATTCCCCATAGAAACAAAGAATGGAACAAAAGAATAATAAAGGCACCTCAACTTTTCCTCATTTATGTAGGACAGTCTTATAATATGCATCCAGATATCTTCCAATCACACAAGCTGAAAATTGTTCCACTTCACTGCAGTTCTGTAACCATATGGGAACCAATCCTGTCTGTTCTGTGCACATCCAAAATTCCTGCTGAATGACCCGCCCTGGGAGCGAGTTACCAGTGACCCAGGGCTGCGGCGGAAGGAGGATGCAGTTGCGGGGGGGGGGGAGGGGGGGGGAGGAGAGCCCATGGCTGGGGTGGGGGGCAGCCAAAAAATTTTTTGCTTGGGGCAGCAAAAAACCTAGAGCCGGCCCTGCCTCCGTTCCATCGAGATACTGTCTACGCTGAAGAGCTACAGTGACACAGCTGCAGTGGAGGATATGTCCATCAGTGGCTACTAGACTAGATGGTCAGGGACACAACCCCATGCTCTGTGTGTTCCTAAACTTCTGTTTGCCAGAAGTTAGGACTGGATGACAGGGGATGAAGACTAGTTAATTTCCCTGTTCTGTTCATTCCCTCTGAAGCATCTGGCACTGGCCACTGTCAGAAGACAGGATCCTGGGATAGATGGACTATTGGTCTGACCCACTATGGCCATTTTGATGTTCTTTTCCTTGGAGGATCTTGATAAAACCTTTGAAGGATCTTGAATAAGTGATATCTATACCTCTCACCCTGCCAAAGGCCTGATGTGTCACAAAGACCCCAAAGGAGGGACACACAAAAATTAATCATGCAGGAAACTTAACTGTGGGATTCAATTCTTCAGTGAAAATAACTCTATGATATAAGTAACTTTCAACAATAGAAATAAATATATAGGTAGTGGAAGTATGGAATGTAGGTAACTTGGGACTAAAGTGAGTGACATCCTTTTTACATGAATGATACTACACAAGGTTCAGAGGGGTAGCCGTGTTAGTCTGAATCTGTAAAAAGCAACAGAGGGTCCTGTGGCACCTTTAAGACTAACAGAAGTATTGGGAGCATAAGCTTTCGTGGGTAAGAACCTCACTTCTGAAGATAGTGAGGTTCTTACCCACGAAAGCTTATGCTCCCAATACTTCTGTTAGTCTTAAAGGTGCCACAGGATCCTCTGTTGCTTTACACAAGGTTAAAACCCGAGGAACAAACCTTTCTGCCTGGGGATGAGGTAGGAGGAAGGGAGATTAGGAGTTTGAAGTGAATAAAGCAAAGAGACCAGAGAAGGATTTTACCACCAAAAGAAGATTTACTCCTAGAAATATTTTCATATTGTGGTTTTGTGTTTGACCAAGCTGATGCATGTATTGGATTGGAATGGGTAGGGTCCATGCATTGAAATGGATTTGCATTGAAATAAATGCGTATAATGTTGGCTGTTAGGTCTTATTCAGGTTATCCAGTGAAACAAGAAAGCAATGAAGCTCCCCGTCTAGAGTAGTTGGGAGCATACCAGCCACATCATTCATCTGTCCTGCATAGTACAAGAAGCCCTATATTACTTCTGGTTTCTCTGACCATATCCTAGTGTAGTATGTTGCTCTCATTTCATGCTGTTTAATAGCACTGATGGCTTCTGCAGAATATGCTCATCAGAAACCCCAACCCATTGCCCACTGAAGTTGATGGAAAGACACCCCCTGTCTTTAATGGATATTGGATAAGAATCCAGATGTCCAACATATGCATTAGCTTGGCCAGTCAAATGCTACTCTCAGTTTGTGAACCTGGATACATTAAAAAGAACAGGAGTACTTGTGGCACCTTAGAGACTAACAAATTTATTAGAGCATAAGCTTTCGTGGACTACAGCCCACTTCTTCGGATGCATACCAAGTATGCATCCGAAGAAGTGGGCTGTAGTCCACGAAAGCTTATGCTTTAATAAATTTGTTAGTCTCTAAGGTGCCACAAGTACTCCTGTTCTTTTTGCGGATACAGACTAACACGGCTGCTACTCTGAAACCTGGATACATTAAGATCTTGCTAATGGTTAAAAAAATCCTCAGTAAATTTACAATGAAATTGAAACTAAATGTAAGTGTTTGGTTGTCTCCAGTTTATATATAGATCACTCTCAGTTCCCATTGTTGGCTATAGGAAATGCGGAACAGAGGATGACTCAGACATCCCCCAACCCCAAAACAGGAGCTCAGTAAGAAGAAGGAACCCATTTTATGACGCACTCCAAGTAATTGTTATGACAATTTATAATTATAGGCTAGAAATTTACATTTGCATTATTTTGAAATAAAAGTGCTGATCATAGCTAAATTAGATTTATATATCAGAGGCCTATTGATAATCTATTTGACAAATTGACTGGTTTTCCTTACTGGTTGTTAGACCTGGTTGGAAAATTTCAATAATAAATAAATAAATAAAAAAATCCACAAACATTTTCACAGTTCCCATTTGTTTCCCTATTTTCTGACAAGTTGGATATTTAGGCCCAAATTTTTAGCATTGCACACATGAAAAAATTCAGAAATATAGCATGACAAAATTGCACATGTAGTTACCATGATTGTGTGTGCACTTATGGTAAATTAGTGTGCAAATCACCTCTGGACATTGCACTGATCATTTGGATGCACATTATGATTTATAGTTTTAAAGCAGTTCTTTGTATTTCATCTCTATAGAATTCCCAATGGAAGACGCTTCCAAAAAGGCTAATCATACCAATGAAGCTAATGGGAGTGAGACAATCAGGAAAAAAAAAGAATTTATTTCACTTTTGAAAAAGAGTGAAGTTCACCTGGGCTTCTGCAAAACAAGTTCCTCTTTTTTTTCTTCCTTTTTTCACAATTGATGGAAAAGATTCCACAGTCACTCGTGGTGTACATGACACACTTCACTGACATGCAGAATGAGAGAATCTGCAAGCAGACTTCTAGAAAAAGCTGAGGCACTGGGTTTTATTTTATTTTTGCCACACAGTTCATTTCACAGTCTGTGGAAGTTTTTGCCAGCACAATGATAGGATATAACCTGCTTCTACTACCTCATCACACTTATCAAGAAACATTATGAACTGAAATTGTCAACTAATCAAATGAGTGGCTGAGCAATTAAAAACACTTGCATGGGTTCTAACATTCTCGTACTAAGGATCTGAAAGATGTTACTAGTACATGACAAAAAGTCTTCAAAAAGTCTTTCTCTGCACTAGCACCTAACTATGAACATAGAAGACCCAAAAAAAAGAAAAAGAAAAAGAAAAAAACAACCTGTTTGCAATTTGGATCTAATTTGCCAATATCTGTAGAACCAAGACTTAAAGATTTATTTTGTGTGCCTGATTTTTGAAATTAAATTGCAGTTGAGGTTATGTACCAATCTTCAAAACAAGGAGCACCAGCTATCCCAGAGCACTTGCTTATGACCCAAGAAATATTGTTTTTATTCTTCATTCTGCCACTGACTCCTTGGGCAAATCGCTTTACTTATTGGTGCCTCTTTGTTTCCCTGTTGTCTGCCTTGGCTATTTAGAATCCAAGCTCCTTGGGGCAGGGACTGTCTTTCCCTATGTGTTTTCCCAGTGCCTATTATAATGAGATCAAAATCTCAGTTGGGACCTCTAGGAATCTGCTGTAATACAAATAGTAATAATAATACTGGCAGTGCTGGGGAATGATTGCAAGCTGGTTAGCATGTATGATGTCAGAAATACTAAGGCATTATAGGGAAATGACTAGTTGTGGGAGTATCATATAAAGGAACCCTGAGGGTACTCAACAATTGGAGAGTTGTTCTTTAGGAAAAGAAACAAGTATCTGCCTTTTTCGTGACAGTACTGGGGAAAAAATGCTAAAATAAAATAATTTTCCCTGAAGGAAAGCCTACTGGAAATGTGTAATTCCTTCTTGACCCAGCCTCTAAACTCAGACTTACTGGCAAAATGGCAGAGGAGTTAGCATATCAACTTGGGGTGTGCAGCAGTGCAGAAGAATCTGACAGCCTCCTGGATGAGTTCTCTATTTACCAACTCTCCGACACTGACAGTGTTATGAAAGGGCCAGTAAACACACAGCAGCGCTCAGATTCTGGGGCACTGTTCTTGGCGAGAAGCAGGCATGGGGCCGAATTTGTTGTTTAGTTAGACTCATGCTGATTCTTTCGTGCTTGCCTTACTCAGAGGCAGAGTCTTAAAACATCTTGACAAAACCGAAATATCAGTGTCTAAATGGCCTGCCCTGCCAAAAAATATAATGGGGGAGATTCTCAGCTAGTGTACACTGGAGTAGCTCTATTGAAGTCAATGGAACGATACTGATTTACACCAGCTGAGGAGCTGACCCATTGGCACTACTGTACTATAAAATTATTATATTACTGTAATATCAGTTAGCATGTCCCTGAACACAAGCAGGTAAATTCAGAACATAGGCACAATCTTGCAAAGACTTAGACAACTGCTTAGCTTTATTTCTGTGACTAGTTCCAGTGAAGTCAGTAGGACTACTCATATAACTAAACCTAAGCATGTGCATACGCTTTTACAGGAACAGAACCTAAGGTTGAATATTTGTTAACATTCTAGCTGTCCCGTTGTGCTAGGCATTGTACAAATGCAGAGTAGCACAGAGTTTACAGTTACAGGGTGGGGAAAAGAGATATACGCAAGAAGAGGGGGAAGTGCAGGACAGAATAATAAATAAAATTAAATAAAAATAATAATAATTAAAAAAAATAGGCCAAATCCCCAAATCCTTAAATAAATGATTATTCTGTAATCCTGCCCTAACCTATACAAAAGTATTACTCTGCGCCATTAAACAGTGGCTGTGTTTCACCTCAGAGTTGACTACATCAAGTAAGGGCTGATCCTGCAACTATGTGAAACTTCATTGAGTCTGTTTCAGGATGAATGCCTCAGTCAGTGGGACTCCTCAGATGTTTAAAGTAAATCATATGCATAAGTGTTCACAGGACCAGGGCCTACATTTTTAAAGCACTTTAAAATCCTTTTGTGGGAAAGACATCATACAAGTATATGATAATTTACTATTCAAATTATTTTAGTTGTTACTACATATAAATTCACCTAATAATTTGTGGCAGCACCATTCATAGAATAACTCTACCAACAATCTAGAATGAGATTTTAAAAGCCACCTAAAGGATTTGGAAGCCAATACCCTTTAATTTTAATGGGAATTGGGCCCTCAACTCCTTTAGGTGGCTTTGAAAAAATCTCAGCCTTAAAAATATAAACATGGTCATGTGATATTTGTTAAGTGACCAAAGCAGTTATAGAAATCCTAGTAAAAATGTTGCCAGAAATGTTCAGAACTTGATATGATGATGATCTTAAATTTGTAATTTGCATACTTTAAATGAAACATTTCCATTTAAAAACCTCCACAAATATGCAGATGTTTGTGAAGATGAATACCAGTATCCTACACTTCTGGCTATCAGTTTGTCAGCTTTTCCTTTTGTGCTTTGTTGCCGCAAATATAGCTTTGTATAGCAACAGAAGGACCATCTTTCATTTCAACTGAAGGCCACTCTCCTCAGTTCAGTCATTTTAGACAAATGCTCTTCATAAAATAAGGCAAATGTGCCTTTTTTTGCTTTCTATGGGGTTTGGCTGTTATCCTCTGTCAATGGATTATTATTGAAGATAAAAACTTAACAAGCATTTTCTTTTTCAACTCCTTTTCGGGGTCAGATTAGAGCCCATTGAAGTTTTGTGAATCTGTAGGAAAAAAATCAATGACAGAATTCACCATCTGCTGCATAATGAAATATACGTGAATAATACAGCATCAGTTGAGGGGGCTGAAAGTGATCAAATGTTGTTCAGCACCTCAATAATATTTCCTTGGAAAAAAGACTCGCATTACAGACTTCAGTGTCAGATTTTTTATTTGTATTTATTTATTCTATGATTGAGAGTGGACTCTAATATGAGGTCACGGGGTTTGCAAAAACCTTAATTTCTTTGGGATTGTGACAAATGTACCCAGATTCAGACAGTAGATCTCATAACTTTAGAAATCCAGAGGTTGAGGAAAATGTAAGCTAACTTACTGCACAATTCATTTAACATTCTTACAGATGTGACTTTGAACTGTTACTTTATTCCAGTTGCATACTTCGTAAAATCCTACATTTCCAACAGCATTCTCTTTTTGACATAAATACAGAAGTATGACTTCATACTCTGAAATATTCCAAAATAAGAGAGAGATCCTAAAATGTCCAAACTTAAAGTATCCAATATCTCACAGTTTAGAAAAATCCTCCCTATCTGTTAGGTAAATCAGAAAGCCTTAGATTGTGTGAGCATTTTTATGAATGAAAAAATTAGTCTCTCCTTCCCAAATTTTGGTCAAACTTTGGAAGAAAAAACAAAAATAAAAAACTCCTTTAATAGCTGATGATCCTATCATCCTATGGGAACTCAGTTCAATCTTTAAAATGGCCCATCTTACCTGGATATATGGTTAAAAACTACAACATCAGTCATTAAGGCTTAAATAATTGTTTCTGTTTTAACTGAGATTCATAAAACCTCACTACATATCTTCAAAGAATACCATGAAAAGCCATGTGTACTCTGTCAATGCATGGAACGGAGTGGTACTGTATATAGGTTCATTGTCACAGATGTTGCTCCTGAAGGTACTGTCTTATCCCTGAGGGAAGGTAGGTATTCTACCACTCTGAAAGAGGACTCAGTGTACACTTTCACCTCTGTGCATGTGCATATCTCAATGCACTCTTAATTATGGAGTTACTACTGATGCGTCCATGTTATATTCACACACCCATTTCCTGCTAGGGATTTTAAACATGTTTTTTCTTTCTCTATCTCTCTCTAGATTTTATGGTCTTTCCCATTCTATCTCACTGCAAATCCACTCTACCATGATGATTTCCAAGGTCTTCATTTGGTTTATTGCCAATGCAACTACTAGCACTGCCACCATGAAAAAAGACACTGCATTTCTGCTTCTACGTTAGCCAATATTGTATCTAGAATTATCAGTGTGCCCCCTCCAAACCATTTCTCTCACAGGCCAAGCTACATGTCTACAACGGAGCACTTTTCACACACATCCTATACCCAATTTTGTTTAAAAGACTCCATAATTATGTTGTAAACAACTGAGACATAAATACATCAACACACATGTAATGGAGTGGCCCACTACATCTCCTTAAGTCCATAGACCAGATTTTTTCCCACTCTTTCAACTTTCCAAATGCCTTCACTTGTCCTCTAACCTCAACCATTTTAGGGTAAAATGTGTCCATTTTGCAAAATACTCTGATCCCAAAAATTCTCCTACTTTGTTATTTTCAAGTTTTGTTTATACCAAATATACTTTTACCAATTTTCACTTTTCATTCTGTATAAACCTTGATAAGAAAACCCTCCTTCTTGAATATTCATTCATTCAAATTAATGGGCATTTGCTTGGAATGTTGTTGTTTCCATGCCCCTCCCCCCAACCATGAGTATTGGCAGATCAAAAGTTCACAGAAGTATTCTGGTGCAATTTGTAAATCAACTGCAAAGAACAGTGTGCATTGCTACATTTCTAATGGGTTACAATTGAAATGCTACATTTTCATTTTCCACTGACAATGAAAAACACCAAGTAATATACTAAGGCCAAAAATTATTGCTGGAACTTATGAGCAAGTCATTTCCTAACAGCTTTGTTCCTTGAATGCTGTCTTATCAAAAGTGCCCAGGATTTTATTGAAGTGAACTGGTCTAATGAAAAAAGAGCATATGATGAACAGGCTTGACTGCAAGCTCAATTCCATTCTCCATACTTCCAATTGGGTTTCATCAGTAAAATAGCCATAAGCTATTCCAGGTAGCCACGAATGAAAATACCAACTACGATTCTTCTTGGAGGGCATGGTTGTTTGGCATATATTGTAGATGGCATATATATATAAATGAACAGACAGAACATCCCTCTTCATTGTGAAGAAAGAGTGCATTCCAAATAATCTAAGAACAATAAAAATAATTATTAGCCTTTAATTGTCCAGCCGGGCAGATTTAACACAAAATGAGGTCATAAAGTTAGACTTCTAAATATGGACATTGGCATAAATACAGACCCCCCTGATTTTCAAAAGAAGAGAGCACACAACAGATCCAATTGAAGTGTTGTGGGGTCTAGAATTAGCTGTTCCAAGAAGTTACTGTTTAAATTGTCAAGAAATTGATTCTTTAAATCTTGTTTTGATCTGACATATAATCAGTTTACGTGGGGCAGTTGAAGTCACCAACTATTGCATCTTTATTAGGCTTAGTTGCCTTTTGATCTGCTTTAAAACCATGCAATATCATTTTTCCCTAATAAAGTTGTTAGTTTTACCCTATTATACATCTGTATTTTTATGACTTTGGATTTCTGTTCTTTTGATCTCATGGATACAGATTGAGACGGAATTACAGTAACAGATCAGACTGCCTCACAGTATCTAGAGTAAATAAGGTTGAGTGACTCATAGTTTCACAGTTATAAGGTGGCTTACACACTTTGGTAAGCAGTCATCCAGCAGACATAGCCATAATGCATATTCAGGTGCCAGACTTGTCAGTTTTTCCTCCCTCTCCCCCAGGGCTGGGGAGTTAATTAGCACTGACTATTCTGTGGCAAACAAATGTTGAGATCCTGGTAGGAGAAAAATCTATTGCAAGGTGAGTTCTGCCATTCTCTTTTTAAAAACATTACTCTAAGGATAAGTCTATACTGCAACTGATAGCTTGCCTCTGAGCTTGGGTAGACAAACATATGCTAGCTTGGCTGGAGCTAGTGTGCTAAAAATAGTAACATGGAATTGACTTCGCAGGATGGGCGGATGCTCAAGATAGCCAGTATGGACCCAGGCCGGCAGACCGGCTTGTATTTGAGAGGGCTAGCTTGTGCCATCACCTGTGCCACAACATCCATGCTGCTTTTTTTTAGCACATTAGCTCAAGCAGAAGTAGCATACGTCTCTCTACCCAGGCCAGAAGGCAGAGTAGACGTAATGGGCCAAATTCAGACCTAATGAATGGGAGTACAACTCCACTAAACTTAATGGAGCTGCAACCACTTAAGCCAGAGCAGAATTTGGGCTATGCTAGTTTAAAATGTAAGATACATTTAGAGCTGTGAAAATAACCGGTTTTTCAATTTGGTGGCCAAACTGAGAAATTGATTTAAAAAAAAAAATCACTTAAAAAAGATTGTATCCAATCAAATGGAATGTTTCATATGATCTGATGATTACGATTATTTTTAAAATAATTTTAGAAAAATGGAAGTAAAATTCGAAATGAAAACCTTTAATCGAAAATTCAAAATGTTTCATTTAGAAAATGTCGGGCAACATGTTTTGATTTTTTGGGATGTCCCCCCATTTTCCAACTAATTGAAACAATTCAGCAAATTCAACAAAATTCATGAAATTTTTCAGTCGGCCCAAATCTGCATTTTCTGGAAAAAGAAGTTTTGTCCAAAATTTTCCCCTCAGCTCTAGGTAGATTCTACCATTTTCTCTGTGTCCACCACAGAGCAGGAGTCACATATGTAATAGGGAGGCCCAGTCTGGGAATGGTGGGGAAGGAATTCTTCCCCTCCGAGTGTTGAGCTCAGGTGTAAGGTCCCAGCCCTTGGGACCTGTGCAATCCTCTTCCAAAAGGGGAAGAGTTGATAGATCTTCATAGTTGTGGTTCAACCAACTCTGTCCCTCCCTCAGACTGTCCCTCTACAAAACCTCCTGGCAGCACACAGAGGCCCTTCAAATCCTGTCCCACACAGCCCACTCCATACACCCACCAAACTTTGCAATGGAACTTCATTGGTTCTGTAGTTCCAGGATTCTCCATGGTTGTAGGGTGTGTGTCCAATACTGTGGCACCCAATACTGACCCAGCCAGGGGAGTTATCCTACTTTCCTCAACACAACTTTTCAAAATTCCCCTTGCATTTTCAATCAGTAGCCATTAAACTTGAACCTTCCTTGAACAGGAATATAGGTCACATCACAGGCTGCTGCCAAAAAAGGCTCTGTGGTGTTATGCTGCCACTTACAAGGTCCGCTTGAGTGGCATATGCAGCCCTCTTACCCTAACTATAAAAATCCTAGACCCACTTTGCACTCTGGTAAAAGGCTGCTGGCACTCCCCTGCCTAGTTTTTTAAGTTATTATCTTGGACCCATTACTGGCTTGATATAGCTCAGTCATTTATAACAAACCAACCTAGACTTTAATTAATATGCCCCTTTTTGAAAGCGACTATCCCAGCAACTTCTAAAGGAAGTTAATATATATTCCCTTAAAAAAATATCAACAGCTAGATGAGGCACTAAAGCTAAAAATTAAGAATTGATGTGCTTGGGGTTTATAATATTCATTAATGTTGCCAATTATACCTTGTTTAAGGAAATTTGTTACAGGGAGAGATGACTTCTCTGCTTTTGCAAGGATGTGAAAACACACAGTCAGCATGCACAGAAAGAGGCTGGATAATTTTTATGACCAACATCATCTGTAGTTATTCATGTTAAGATAAGGATAATCAAATCTCATGCTTCAGGGTGTAAAACGGATTGCTGCAAGGGTCAGGAAGTAATTGTTTTCTTCCCATGTAAAGACCTGCACAATTGGCTAGAGATATGATTCAAAGTAAGAAAGGGTTACTATCCTATAATTCAGTTGATATTTGGCCGCCTGGTCCAGGATAGCAGATTTGATGTACCAACTAGTATTGCCATATAAGATTCACAACTCCACCAACCCCCGTCCCCCTGTCTGCTCCACATATTCTGTACAGCAATGGATAAATTTCACAACATGAGGAAAAAACACATCCGCCAATACTTTCTGTGTGGTTTTACACACACATATATAATGTGTATACACGTATATACACCTACACACACCTATTTTATATTACATATACATTACATATACATCTAGCAAAAATTACTTGAAGTTTGAAGAAGACACCTAGTAACTTGATTATATGTACATTCCATAGTACATTTTACAATTACGCTAGGACTATCCTACTTCACTGCACCTTAGATTGCCAATATGACTAGATTAATTAAAGCACGTCCAGCAAAATGAGTACAAACTATAGAGAGGAAGCTTACCGCGTGTCTGCACTTGATCACATTGTTTTGTTAGTCAGTGGCCTATGACGTTTCCTACTGAATAACAGAGAGAGCTGAAGAAGTTTTCCTTTCAAGGGATTCACAAGCACAATAAGATATTTACTGTATTTATCGCAGAGATCAAACCCGCACACAGATGTCACATTTCTTGAATTCCATCAGTAGATCAGACAAGCAGTCTCTGGAAAGAGGACATTACAGCCAGAAAGTTCAGAGCATACAGGCTTTGAGGGCCATTCCTGTCCCATTTTCTGTCATGCACCCTGAGCCTTTGTTGTCTCCGCAATGCTGATAAATCAATCCATCAAAAAATTTCCTCAGTGAAACTCAATCAAGAAAGGTCATGTCAGCGGGAGAGGAACAGATTAAATTAGCATCAAATTAGACATGGAAAGTGAGTTCTGTCAAAATCATCACAGCGCTCAGCACAATTAGAATATGTTAATTATGCATTTCATTAAGGTAGTGCTCTTTGAATGCGAGATGAAATGTCAGTGGTGTAGGCATCCGAAAAAAGGAAGATTGCCAGGCACAACTTTCTCTAGACAATGTGTGACACCTTCATTAACATCAAGAATCACAAGTCTGTCTTGACTTTTTTGTAAAGTATTAAACCGTTAACTGTTTGCTGGCTCTCTCCACTTCCTTTCACATTCTTTTTTTGTAAAGTATTAAACCATTAACTGTTTGCTGGCTCTCTCTACTTCCATTCACATTCCCCTCTTGATAAGCTGCAAGACTAGCTTTCTCTCACTGCCAAAGCCCCTGGGATGACTGCGAGTGTCCGGCGGGTACCAAAAAAGTAGCAGCAATTTAATGAAGCCTTTGCTGGATGTGCTTGGGATAATACTGCTGCCTTAAGGGGGTACAGCTCAGATGATGATGCAGAGCTATTGTAGAAAAGAGGGGTAAAGATAATGAAAGGAGAAGGGAGTGATTGAAGGAGGAGAAAGGTGAATCAATTTTAGTTTAGATCCAGTTGCAAGATATATTCAACCTAACGGGGTGGGAGGGTGGGGAATGCAAACCTATATCTGACAAACCCTAATTTGGGGAATTATTTTGTATCTGAAACGTCTTTGATTCCTAATAATAAGCTGCTTTTCAAAGAGAAAAGTGATCCCTTGTGAGTTTGGAAGGGGGTCAGTGCTTCACAAACACTAGTTACAAGCTCTAGCTAAGAGATGAACCACTAGATTTCAGCTTCAAGAGTGATTTTTTAAAATCCGTTTTTCTAAGCATATGGGCCGAAATTTTCAAATCTGGGTGCCCAAAACTAAGCTCCTACATCTGTATTTAGGGACCTAAAAATGTGGCCTCATTATCAGAGGTGGCAAGCATCCCCAGTGAAGCCAATGGGAGCTCCATGTGCTCCGTCTTTCTGACAATCAGGTCATTTATATAACTGCTTAAATAGGGATTTAGGAGCCTAACTTTAAGCACTCATTTTTGAAAAATTTGCCCATTTTTTAAAAAGAGAATTGTAAAGGTCGAGGAAATGATAATGGAGACTTTTCCACATCAGTCATTCATCTGAAAGCAGCTCAGGTTGATAGAGACCAAAAGTTGTTGCCCTCTCCTGGAAGGGGCAGGGCCCAAGTCCAGTTCTTAGTGGACAAGACCACATCCTTGAACTTCCTAATCATTGTTTCACTTTCAGCAGCAGGGACAAGAAATTGAGTGGGGATGAAGGCTGAAATATTATTATAGATAACCCTCTGCTCAGGGCAGAAACAGCCTGCAAGCCCGCTGCCTGGGACTTTCATATGGATAAGCAGGATTTCAGGCTGAAAGGCTTTAAATCTGACCCATTCCACCAGCTCTCCATTCACTTTTAATATAATATTATTTTTAGGAGGGTGAAGCTTTGAAGCTAGTTTCTGAAGACACCATGCTGTGATCTTTTTTTTGTAACATAATGATACTTTTGGGGCAATAATATTGCATCACAGTATGCTGATGCAACAGCATACCAGCTTCATGTAGAAGTGTGTTATGTAGTCTATCTATTTTAGGTATTTATACGACCCTTATTATGCCGAACACCTCACAATCTTTAATGTATTTATTTTTACAACACCCTTGTGAGGTAGGGCAGTGCTATTATCCCCGTTGTACAAATGGAGAACTGAGGCACAGAGAGACTAGGTGACTTGCCTAAGGTCACAAAAGGCAAGAGTGGCAAAGCAGAGTTCTGAACACAGGTCTACCATATTCTAGACAAGAGCCCAAACCACTGGACTATCCTTTCTCACATTAAATGTAAAGATACCATATTCAGACACCAGATTTCCAGACTATAAACACACGTGGAAAAAAGTTCATGAAACTATGCTTAATTTACACATGCAATTAATGGCAATGTATATGCAAATCGGATAATTGTACATGCAATTAGTTAATTGGATACATGTGTATATGTAATTACTTAATTTGTGTGTATATTTGCATGTTTAAGATGTCTGAAAATCTAGGGCTGGCTCTGGGTTTTTTGCTGCCCCAAGCAAAAAAACAAAACAAAACAAAAATTGGGGCAGCCAGAACGGCAAAGCAAAAAAAAAAAAAAACCTGCGGCACGGCCGGAGCGGCAAACCAGGAAAAAAACAACAACTCTGTGGCGTGGCTGGAGCCAGGGTGCAGGGGGACTCCCCGCGCTGCAGACGTGCCCCGGCTAGCGGGGAGCAGGGGGAGAGAGAGAAGGGAGGCGGCCAGGGCTTCAGCGGGGCGCTCGCCACGCGGCCCCAACCGCTGCACTGCCTGCCGGGAGGGCTCCGCGCCGCTCCGGTCGGCGGGGAGGGAAGGACGCGGGCTGCCCTGCCGGGCTTGCTACAGACCTGGCACCGGCTGGGGCAGACGGCGCGCGCAGCTCGCTCCCAGCAGGGCGCTCCCCTCCTCTGCACCACCGCCCCCTACAGGGCGGCCGGATCGGCGAACAAAACAAAAACAAAACAAAACAAAACAAAACAAAAGTGGCCGTGCCGCCCTAGGATTGGGCGGAATGCCGCCTCAAGCATGAGCTTGCTCGGCTGGTGCCTGGAGCCGGCCCTGCCCATATATCTAGAGTCCTCTGCCTACTCCCTCCCTGCCCCAGATATAAAAAAATAGTTTACTGATGATATTCAGAACTACTATGAGATTGAGGAAAGGGTTACAAGGAAAATTTCACCAGGTCTTTAATGAGCTTCCCCTAGGTTTATTGTAGCTTTTATAAATCCTGCCTGAGAATTCAAAGTTGCCAAATGCTCCTCCCCAAAGAAACATACTGTAGCTTCCAATGCCCTCAGGATTCTCTTTTAATATAACTGATTCCAATATAGTCAGAAAATGCCAGCAAGCTAGTTGGAGCCAGGGTCTACTTCAACACACTTGGCTGGTCTTAAAACTTTCTGAAATCTCTGTTTTCATTGGAGCTAGAAAAAAGCGATTTTTATCATTTGAAAGAAAAACTTAACTCCCAGAGCAAACAAGCTTTAAGATTATGTTGGTTCTGTTCACTAGCCCAGAGCCAAAAACCCTAAAGATTAACTGATTAGATTTGTAGTTCTTGTAAATGCAGCCCTGTATTTATAAAAACAACACATGCAGTTTTTAGAAGATTGTATTCTAGAAGAGACAACACAGTGTCCCTCCCTTTCAAAGATCTCTGATGGGATATATGCTTCCTTCTGGGAAGTGGCATAGAGAAGAGTAGCCCTCCAAAGGAACCAACTCAAGCTCTCTTATTCAAGATAGCAACATAAATTGAATCCAGTGTAGTAAATGTTACATCCTAGGTGTGTTAACCTGCACTCTGACACCAGGAAAATCTCAACCAAAAAGGACTGCTTCCAACTCATGACAGAATTACCTTCTGTGGACCAGGCATCAAGACTGCAGATATGTCCCATGCCAGAGGCTCCTGCTTTGCAACTTAAAATTCTGCCCCCAATTTGGACCTGAAACTAATTACTTTAGAGGCTGACTTTTGCATCTGGCTTGGGATATCTGGATTCCTGCATTGTTCTTATTTTATTTTAAAAACAATTCAAAAATGGTTCTTGTAGTGGCCAGATATTTTAAAACAATGCACAGTTTTTCTTTTCTTGCGCTTGTTGGACCCTAAGAGACCATGAAATACTTGACTTTAGGAAAGATCAGAACAGGAAGCACACAAGAAATCCTGACCTTAGAACCTGCAATGAAAATTTGTAATCGAATAAGCTTGTAATGGACCACAGTCTTTCAGTAGTGTTGCTTTAATTTTTGTATCACATCTTGGGCCATATCACCAGATTTGTCTGAGTTAGGCTTAGCATGTGACCTGAGATGGTGGTGCAGATAGCCAAGGTGGCTTTTAACTCCTGAGTCTTGATCCAACTGGAAACTAAACTAGCCTGAGCAGAACTTAGAGCAGCCTTAGCGACTTTTTCACTGGCTGGGAATCATCAGACTATAGAGCACCCTATTTCAATCCCCTCCTGACCTCTGCCATGATCCTTGACTTGCCCACAAACACCTCTATATTTGGGAAGTGGTGAGGAAAGAGAGTGGCATAAAGCAGGCATAGCTGCGTCTATGCCTTCCTGGGTTTTCCCTTATCTCAGTGGAATCCTCAGATGGCCTGTAATGGCACCTCATTGTTCCCTTGCTGAAGTGGGAGCCAAGCAAAAGAGACAGAACCAGAGGTCAGAATATTTCAGTAACGTTGGGCCAAACCCAGCCCTGTTCTAGTTTCACTGAAGTTAATGGTATCAGTTAAGGAATGGATATGACCTAACCTAACCTTTCTTTTGAAGTGGTAAAGACATGATCATCCACTCTGTTTCACTGGTTGTATGCAGGCATGACCCCATGAAAGCTGACAGAATTACATGGTTGTAAAGCGAGCATAAGAGAATGTAGAATCAGGCCTGTATATTTCTAACACTTTTCCTAATGGAAAGTCAAATACAAACCTAACAAAATAAAGGCCTCAAAAATAGCTTTCCAGGCTTAATACCCACTGGAACAAGAGTTTGTTTTTGTGGAAAATATTATAGAATTAAAAATGGAACCCATTAATATCTTGATTAGGTGCAGCAAGTTAATTGCTTATTCTCTAAGGTGACAGAATGGGTCACTTTTGCCTAATGAAATAGTGTGTTACAGAAGTGGAATGTAGAAAGAATGTTTGCCCTACAGCATTGTGAAGGAGTGGGACAAGTGATTCACCCACGTATGTCACCAGTAATCAAAGTGGCTTTCCTTTCGTAGAGCTCCAGAAAGCTCCCCCTGGGTGAATTAGTTCAGAAACAAAAAGAACTGACTCCATCTGTCTCCCATACCTTACATTGAACTCAGACTAACCCTCCTCTCTTTTCTCATCTCCCAAAGTGGCTGTAACCTCCTTTACAAGAATCCATGAATCTCCTGTAGGTCTTGGCATCCTTTTTGTTCATCTTCTTATGACACTTCAACAGGTTCTGGCTCTTTTTTGACTCATTCTCTTCCACGTGGGTCTGGTTTGCTTCCCTGCAAATACCAAGCCACTCCAAATTGCTCAGCCTTCATCTCCAGTAGGGCCTGGTTCCATCTTTTGCATTCTGGTCTTGGCTTTCAGTCCATTTAATGTTTTTTAATGGAAAGTAGCAAGATAAAAAGACATTCCTAGAAACCTCACTTCAGAGTTTTAACTAGATAGCATTAAATTGCATGTATAGCACTTGCTACATACAATTGACACTCATTTACGTTAATTTCTAAACTTGGGACACTAATTCAAGAAGCAAATGCCTTGTGATGTATATTTTTAGCTTGAACTCCCTTTAGAGTATCTCTGCAATGCAGCTGGCACTAACTTCCCAGCTTGGGTAGCCAGATTCACCAGCTCTCTTTGAGCTAGCATGCAAAAAATAACAGTGTAGTTGGGGTAGCACAGGTGGCAGCTAGGGCTAGCCACCTGACTACAACCTCCCATGGCTCCCTACGTACTTGGACAGCTAGCCTGAACCACTCCTTCTGTTACCCCCAGCTACACTGCTATTTTTAGTGCACTAGTTTGAGCAGTGCTAGCATATGTCTGTCTACCCGAGCTGGGAAGCATGCTCCCAGCTACAGTGTAGATGTACCGTAACATGGTGCAAATTGCCAGGGCTGCCCAGAGGATTCAGGGGGCCTGGGGCAAAGCAATTTCGGGGGCCCCTTCCATAAAAAAAAAGTTGCAATACTATAGAATACTATATTCTCGTGGGGGCCCCTGTGGGGCCCGGAGCCTGGGGCAAATTGCCCCACTTGCCCCTTCCTCTGGGCAGCCCTGCAAATTGCAGGCACAAAGCTGAGTGCTAGCTCTTCCTACTAGCCTATTTTCTGAGCCAACATTAAGTAAGTAGAGGCACAAGCATTCAGACCTGCTTTCATAATTCAACTGTACTCCTGTCTGCTAACTCAGGAAGCTAACAACTAGATTGAATGTGTGTATAGAGCTGTTAGTAGAGCTGGTTGAAAACTCTTTTTTTAAAAAAAATTGAACAATTAAAAAAATTATTTGCAGAAAATTGCAAAATGTAATAAATTTTTAAAATTTGATTTGAATTTTTTATTTTATTTTTGAAAACTTAAAAAAATAGCTTGTGAAAATCAAATCAAAGTGAAAAGTGCTATTCAAAACAAAAAAAAAGCTTTGTTTTGCTTCAAAAGTCTGTTAAAAAATTGAAAATTTTCAACAAAAAGGCATTTTCCTGTGAAAAATTTCATTTTAGAAGAAACCCTATTTTCAGTGGGAAAAATTTCAAACAGTTCTAGTTAACGATATTAACAGCTGTAAGAAGAAGAATAGGAGTACTTGTGGCACCTTAGAGACTAATAAATTTATTAGAGCATTAAGCTTTCGTGGACTACAGCCCACTTCTTCGGATGCATATAGCATCTTTTTGCGGATACAGACTAACACGGCTGCTACTCTGAAACCTGTCATTATCCAGCTATATGCATCCGAAGAAGTGGGCTGTAGTCCACGAAAGCTTAATGCTCTAATAAATTTGTTAGTCTCTAAGGTGCCACAAGTACTCCTGTTCTTCTTTTTGCGGATACAGACTAACACGGCTGCTACTCTGAAACCTGTCATTAACAGCTGTGTGTCCTGAACTCAACTCTTGGCAGGTAACCCACCCTGCAGTTGTGTTTATGGTAACACAACATTTACCCCCTAACAGCCACACGTGTATCATCATTTCCAAGTAATGTTATTACTCAATACATCATTGTAAGGAATAGAGAGATGGCCATTGCTCTTTGGATTTTACAATCTGGATTAGATATGATTTACATGACATAGGCAAATATGACACTGGACAAGGTGGAGGGAGAAAAGCAGAGTTCGGAAGATCCAGAGAAAAATTAAAATATACAAACAGTTGTTTTAACAAGATACCTCATTCAACGATACAATCACAATGGAGTCTTGTCTAAGTTACACAAACTACTCCAGTCCCAATGTGCTACTACTGACTGACAATACAATCAACCAATGAAACCCATGACAGAAGCATTTAAAACAAAACAAATTCTTAGTGGCTAATTATACCTTGAGGAAAGCACACTTATTTAGCAATGACAGACCACTGATTACTAGCAACTAGATACTGTGGTGACAGGTACATTAGAAATGTGACTGGAGAAAAAGAGAGGGATTAGATTAATTGTATATTTCACCTTTAACAAGGCTATAGGGGGAAAAATCTAGAAGTTTAGAACAATAAGGGCAAGGCTGTATTCCACTGCCTGCTTTTGGTGGTTGTTACTTATGCTGCAGTAGTGTAACACAGAGGTATTGATCAGGCATTAGGGCCACCAAATGAGTAAAACAGTTCCTGCCCAAGAGAATTCACAATCCAGGAGTCAGATGAGAGTCAAAAGGTGGATAAACAGCCAAATGCGGGTGGGGACAAGGTAACAATGAAGATGGATGTGTTGGTATAAGTTACTAGTCTCAGATATCATAATAATCTCATGTGGTTGACACCATAACATGTCTTATGGATTCACCGTCATTCCCAAGTTATCAGAGGAAGCCAATAAAAAGTTAGTCAGCATTGACAGAGAGGCTTCCAGTGTGGCAGGTTTAGAAACCACAATCAAAATGTGCCTGAAAAGTAGAGTGATACTAAGCAGAAATCTTGACATTAAATTAGAATTAGTAAGTGGAGCCATGGGCTATGTTTACCAATTCAGACAGGTTGTTCGCAATTAGATTTGTCGAGGACATTGTTGTGCAATTTTATAAGACAGACATTCCTCAGCCTGTTACTCACATTTTGGTCAACTTTCACCTGCTTATTCAAATTCAGTCTTTATTGCATATGCTTCATCAATACCAAAATCCCAAGGCTTCCATTTAGATACAGTCATTGCGGACATTGGCAAAAGCATTTTCAATGAGGGAATGCTCTGAAGTTGCTCTGTCAATTGCTAGAACTTCAACAGGACTTCTAGTTTTAGACCCTGCCCACTCCACACAATGCCGATCACAATTGTGTGAAGGAGTCTAGCTGCCTTTACAAAGCTTTCATGCCACATTTAAGTCTCTTTATCCACAAAAACATCTTTTCACAACAACTCCAGAGCAAACTGCTGAGTTATTGTTCCAAACTCTCCTCATCCTCAACTATCCTTTCTCTTGCCAGTCACCTCCTCCCTCTCCCCCACCGTCTTCTGGTATATTACAGATATTCATATATTTGCAATCTTCTGGTATGTTACAATATTCTCTTAAACTGTCAGTAACTTCTGTCAAAGCCACAGCTAGTTCAGAATTCAGCAGAACTCAGGGTATGTCTACACTACAAATGCTGCTGCAGCTCGGCAGCTCTGCTGCTGTAGTGTAGACACATGCTCAAGCGATAGAAGGGGGCTTTCCATCTCTGAAGTAAATTCACCCCCTTGAGAGGTGGTAGCAAGGTCAATGGAATATTCTTCCATTGACCTAATTTCCATTGACCTAACCGTGTCTACACTGGGCTTAGGTCAGAGAAACTATGTCTCTCACGGTTGTGAATTTGTCACCTGAGCAGAGTAGCGAGGTCGACCTATGTTTTAGGTGTAGATTGGGCATAATGAATTGTTTTCTCTGATTTCACTGTCCTGCAGAACTGCCTGCAATGTTCAGACCACTAAGGCTTTTTGAAAATTTTCTGTCAAAACTATTTTTCAATAGAAAATTGGGCTTTCGGCAAAGCAATTTTTTTGGCAAAAATATGCAGTGTTTTTATTAAAAATTTCAACTTTTAATAAAAATCCTGAAAACCCAAACACCAAAACTGTTTCATTTTCAAAGAAAATTTTTGGTTTTCATTTTTTTTTAAGTCAGTTTTGATTAAAATCTTTTTTTTCCTTTCCTTTTTCTGAAAGTTTTCCACAGAAATAAAAGCCATTTTCGGACTAGGGTAACAGTCAGCAAAGGCTATTCTTACATATCCCAGTACTTCCCATACACACTTCTGTCATCTTCTGCATTGCACTGAATTCAGCAACTAGTACACTAAGTGTGAGGGAACAGTGAAATGACCCCATTATAATAAATCCTATTGTGTTTCTTCTTCTATACATTTTTGTTATGTTAATTACCTTCACTGTTAAAAAGTAGGGCTGTTGACATAACTAACTTGTTTCTCAAAATATCTTAATACTTGAAGTTATTCACTTGATTTAAGCCACTACTACCACAATTCACTACAATTTCATCAGCATATTACATTGCAACAGATGTCTGGTACTACAGTGATGAGAACAACATCTACTAGCCAAAAAAGGATTCTTACCTGACCCTCCTAAAGAAAAACAAAAACAAACAAACAAACAAACAAACAAAAACCAACTAAAACTATCTGGCAGAGAATGTGAGCACAAGGACATTTCAGTACTCCATACAAGATCATCTCAGTGTCTGAGATGTCTAGTACAGAGGTACGAAAATGAGTGGGAGTACAAATACACAGATAGCACCATTTGCTCACACAATGCTTATGGGCAGGTCTACGCTACCGCTTAAGTCGATCTGACTTACGCCACTCAGGAGTGTGAAAAGACACCTCTCCCTGAGCGATGTAAGTTACAGCGACCTGAGCACTGTCCACAACGCGGTGGGAGAGCATTTCCCACCGACATAGCTTCTGTCTTTTGCAGAGATGGAGTAATGATGCTGATGGGAGAGCGCTCTCCCATCAGCACAGAGTTTCTTTACCAGATGCACTACAGCGGCGCAACTGCATTAGTGCAGCTGCACCAATGTAGTGCTTCTAGTGTAGCCCTACCTTATAATGTCAGATCGTAAGAGAACACAATCAATAGTTGGCCAATATGAAGCTTTTGAAATTTTGGGCCAGGTCCTCAACTGGTATAAATCAGCATAGCTCCATTGACTTCAATGGAGTCATGCTAATTTAATCCATCCGAGAACCTGCCCTGTTATATAATTCCATGACTTGTCCACTTAGATAAACACATATAAATTAATTTGCAATAATATGTTTGCTTCCTTACAACTGGCATTTTGCCATGAACTTTGCATTGTTTGCCAACTGCCACAGGGTAAGGCTCAGGAATTAATTTTCCCCAAGCCGTACATTTTCCCTCGTGAGAAAGGATTTTGAAGTACCACTTTAGGTTTTTGCCTTCCTCAGGCCTTACATTTTTTTCTAAAAAAGTTATATATCAATAAAAACTTTAAAAAAATGCTTATCATTAACTCTTCTCTTTATATCACATTCATGGATACACTGACTGACTAGGGACAGTTACCAGCTGCCTGTACACATATGTGAAAATAGTGAGACCATTACTGGAATACTGCGTCCAGTTCTGGTGTCCACTTTTCAATGATATTGAAAATTGGGAAGAGTTCAGAAAAAAAAGTAACAAGAATGATCCGCGGTCTGGAAAACAGAAGCTCAATCTATTTAGTTTATCCAAGAGGTTACTAGGTTACTTGATCGTGGCCAACAAGTAACTGCATGAGGCAGAGATTTCTGAGAGTAGAAAGCTCTTTAATCTAACAGAAATAGGCATAATGAGTGGCAGTGGTTGAGAAATATAGTTAGAAAAATTCAGACAAGAAATAAGATTCAACTTTTTATATAGGGCTGTCAAGTGATTTAAAAAATTAATCGTGATTAATCGCACTGTTAAACAATAATAGAATACCATTTATTTAAATATTTTTGGATGTTTTCTACATTTTCAAATATCTTGATGTCAGTTACAACACAGAACACAAAATGTACAATGATCACTTTATATTTATTTTATATAACAAGCATTTGCACTGTAAAAAAACAAAAGAAATAGTATTTTTCAATTCACCTAATACAAGTACTGCAGTGCATGCACAATATCTTTGTCAGGAAAGCTGAACTTACAAATGTAGAATTATGTGCAAAAAAACTGCATTAAAAATAAAACAATGTAAAATTTTAGAGCCTGCAAGTCCACTCAGTTCTACTTCTTGTTCAGCCAATCGCTCAGACAAACAAGTTTGTTTACATTTGCAGGAGAAAATGCTGCCAGCTTCTTGTTTACAATGTCACCTGAAAGTGAGAACAGGCATCCTCATGACACTGTTGTAGCCAGCATCACAAGATAGTCACATGCCAGATGCGCTAAAGATTCATATGTCACTTCATGCTTCAACCACCATTCCAGAGGACGTGCGTCCATGCTGATGTCAGGTTCTGCTCGATAACAATCCAAAGCAGTGTGGACTGACACCTGTTCATTTTCATTATCTGAGTCAGATGCCACCAGCAAAAGGTTGATTTTCTTTTTTGGTGGTTCGGATTCTGTACTTTCCGCATTTGAGTGTTGCTCTTTTAAGATTTCTGAAAGCATGCTCCACATCTCATCCCTCTCAGATTTTGGAAGGCACTTCAGATTCTTAAACCTTAGGTCGACTGCTGTAGCAATCTTTAGAAATCTCAGATCGGTACCTTCTTTGCGTTTTGTCAAATTTGCAGTGAAAGTGTCCTTAAAATGAACAACATGTGCCAGGTCATCATCCAAGACTGCTAGAACATGAAATATATGGCAGAATGTGGGTAAAACAGAGCAGGGGGTATACAATTCTCCCCCAAGGAGTTCAGTTACAAATTTAATTAACACATTATTTTTTTAACGAGTGTCATCAGCATGGAAGCATGTCCTCTGGAACGGTGGCAGAAGCATGAAGGAGCATATGAATGTTTAGCATATCTGGCATGAAAATACCTTGCAATGCCAGCTACAAAAGTGCCATGCAAATGCCTGTTCTCACTTTCTGGTGACATTGTAAATAAGAAGAGGGCAGCATTTTCTCCTGCAAATGTAAACAAACTTGTTTGTCTTTGTGATTGGCTGAATAAGAAGTAGGACTGAGTGGACTTGCAGGCTCTGAAGTTTTACATTGTTTTGTTTTTGAGTCTAGTTATGTAACAAAAAAAATCTACATTTGTAAGTTGCACTTTCACGACAAAGACATTGCACTACAGTACTTGTATGAGGTAAATTGAAAAACACTATTTCTTTTATTTATCATTTTTATAATGAAAATATTTGAAAAAAATAATAATATACAATTTGATTTCAATTACAACACAGAATACAATATATATGAAAATGTAGAAAAGCATCCAAAATATTTAATACATTTCAATTGGTATTCTATTGTTTAACAGTGCAATTAAAACTGCGATTAATCGTGATAAATTTTTTATCGCGATTATTTTTTTTTTTCTTAATCGCATAAGTTAACTGTGATTAATCAACAGCCCTACTTTTTAACGGTGAAGGTAATTAACCATTGGAGTAACTTACCTATGGATGTGATTGATTCTCCATCACTTACAGTTTGGCTATCTTTGTAAAAGATGTGCTATAGCTAACCCAGAAAGTCTGGCCTTGATGCAGAAATTATTGGGTGAATTTCTTTGTTCTGTGTTATGCAGGTTAGAAAAGATTATCACAATGGTCCCTTCTGGCCTTAAAATCTATGAATCTATGGTGCACCAGAACATGATTAAAAAAAAAAGAAAAATTCCCCTGACAACCTCCTCCTCCCCTTGCAAAAAACCTTTGTTTGGATAGAGTTAAGGTTACAGGTTGATATCGGTAAGGGATGTATGTGATCCTTACAAGAATGTTTTCAATATAGAAAAATATTAAGGTTGAAATCCTAGCCCTATTGAAGTTGATGTCAAAACTTCTATTGACTTCCTCAGAGTCAAGGTTTCACAATAATGTGGGGATTTTCAAAAGTGCTCAGGATTGGTCTAACTCTGCTCCCATTGAAATCAAACTATATTCTTTAATGGGAGCAGAGTGAGGATGAGTGTTGGGATGCTTGTATCTTTCTGGGAGAGCTTTATGGGTTTCCTTACATACGTGCAGTATAAACACGTGGATGTTTGTAGACAAACAGCATACGGTCACTACTCAATCCCCAGTCCCCATTTAGACTGTGAGCTTGAGAGGTTCATAGAGCACTCATTGCCTCACAGGAGGCACTTGACTAGAGCTCTATGTGGGCCTAATTTTTAAATCCAAACCATACTCAAGCCCACCCAACCTGATCTGAGACCGAGAGGGTCAAGTTATTTTCTGACCCAACCCCAACCTTTCCCCCTCAAAGCCTAAGTCAGCACCTCTACTGCCACTTGCCCATGGGGCTGGCACGTCATACTCACTCCGCATCACACTGTGCCAACCCTAGAGGCAGGAGGAGGAGAGCTGACCCATTCCGAACCTGACAGGTCCCAATTGTTTTCCCACCCGACCCAAACTGGACCTGACACTTGTAGCCAGGACCTGTTGGGTTACAGAACTCCACACTTGTCCCTTTTTCAGTTCTGAAGCCTATGATTCCATGTTGAAACCAATTTCCCCAAGTGTCATTAGTCTAGTGCTTATCACTAAATGAAGCTCAAATGAGAAGACTGCAGCCTAGCCATTAGAAGAGAACAGCTTAGTGTTGTGGGAATCATAATGGCTAACTTAGGAGACATTTAGGTATTCAACTATCTAAAAAAAGATTCTGCTCATCTCTGATAATGTACACTCAAGGGAGAGAAGAAGGTAGACATTTGGCAATGTTACAGAGCAAAGTTAAGATAGTTTCGGTGACTGTTTTGAGAAAGGTAACCTCATCTCCAAATATCCTATTTTCCTTAAGTTTCATGCCCTATGTCTTAAATTTATAACAATAGCATTCTTGTAAGGCACATATGTAAACTACAGAAATTAATTTATAACCTTACTTCCATTTTAATTAAGTGTTTTTTTTCATTTGGGGATTAACCCTTTTGTCAGACATCACCAAGTGTACTTTAACAAATGTCTATTGTAAAACATCCACATGCCTGATTCAGTGAGATGACTAAGGAAGAAAGAACTATCCTAAATGGACATACGGTTTATACATTTACTCCTACCCCTTCTCAAAATGCCTGCTCCTCTGACTTTACAATATATATTATCTGCCACGCTATATTTTTGTGTGTGTGGTGCATGGTTCTCCTTCACTACACTACAGCAGATTAGTGCTCATTCGCCTCTTTTCCTTGCTTCTCTTCAGATCGTTACACATGACAAAACAACTGTCCTAATTACAGCAAGTGTTCCCAGCTCTGTCACTGTGACAATTACTGCAATGAGGGCTCAATATCTGCAGCAGACAGTAAAGTATTACTGCAGTTGTGTTTGATAGTGTTCAATTGTCCCTTTGAGAATTCTTCAGATCTGGGGGTTGTGGATTTTTTGTGTGTGTGTGTGTGTGTGCGTGTGTGTGTGTGTGCGCGCGCAAGGGGGTAAGGACTTATTCCCCCATATCCTTTGCTGACAGGGTTCAAAAGTTGAAGGCAGTGGTGATGACAAAGGATGTACTGCCTGAAACGTGGAGTTCGTTTTAAAAAAAAGGAGAGGCCATTTGTAGATATTAGGATAGACATTTTCATATGCACACTGACAAAAATGGCTTTCTGCTTTCTCCAGAGAGAATGAGAAAATGGTGCTTATAAACTGACCCTCTTTTCTTTGCTAGACTCTGAAACACCAGGAAAATGTGAATGACAGATGGACCATTCAGAGATAGAGAAATATCGCCACTCTTTTACTTTGTTTTTTAGGTCTTATAATTTTCTGTTGCTGCAGCTGGGGAGTCAAGACCATTATAGTAATATAACACAGTATTTTAAAGCAATGTTCCCAAATCCCAGTCTCACTGTATCTATCAACAGGAACAATATCTATCTATAGTGTTGGTAACAATAATGATATTATTCATGTTGATTTTAAAAAAGCAAACAGAGAAAAGTCTCCTATTGTTTTGAGGGGATGGACTCAGCAGTGATAATCCAACTCTCCACTATCCATTCAGATACTGAACACCTTTTACCTCACTTGCCTTCCTTGTCGACCCCAGCTAATCAGACTGCAGCGTTTGTCTGTTTTCAATGGCAGCATCACGTTCTGCGCTATATTCTCTTTATCCTGAATGATGAAGGCACTACTCTCTGCATCTATAGCTCATCTGTAACTGCTTCATCTGCCCTAGAACGGGAAAACAAGAACCTAAGACTGAATACTGATCATGGAAAAATAATGCTGCCAATTGTCATTAGCGGACCAGTTTGGAGTTCTAATTCTCCTGGGTTAGGAATAAAGCAATATCTTATATATCAGATAACATCTTTATTATAAGCATCTCACACAGCCTTTCCACTTCAACCAACATGGGTTTCTTCTGCTCTTGGCAGAGATCAATGAAGTCAATATTTCTGACTGCAAAGCTTTCTCTGACTTACACATATTTAAAAGGATAAACCCCAATCAACAAATCCTCTGCTTGAATGTAACCATTCTAATCCTTATCTTTGAACCTCTGGACTCCAGCAAATAGTTTAACGATGGAGTACATCTTCCCAGCACTCTGGAATAACTATTGTGATAACATGAGCTGGACACCATTGCCTAGTTTTGCCATGCGGATTTTCTCCAGCAAAACCAATAAGTGGTGCTACAGTTTCACAAGTACAGAATGTTATCACAGAGCCTTTTAATCTGGTATTAACAATAATGCAGTGAACTTTACATATCAGTATTCCAAAATGCTTCAGGTACGTACAATTATCCCTATTTCACATATGGGGAAACCGAGGCACAGAATGATTGTCTGATCTGTCCAGGGTGACACAGCAAGTGAGCCGCAGAGTAGAAACCAGGGATCCTGAATCTCATGCCCTGTTACAATAATTAGACCCACTGCCTCTTGTTAAAATAAATATATCTATATCTATAAATACTTTGGGGAAATATTGATTATTGTTAATTATTTATATTCCAGTAGTATCTAGAGGCCCCAGCTAAAATAAGGGCCCCATTGTGCTGAGTGCTGTACAAAAACATAGTGAAAAACACTCTCTGCCCCAAAGAACTTAATCTCACCATGCGTAAGCTCCCATCTGTTTCATTGGGATGGTAATAGTTCATTTCTCTCTCCCTTTGCCTGATTTGTCTATTGAGATTTAAGTGACATGCAAGGTCACACAGGAAGTGCAGAGCTGGGGAATGAATTACGCCACCCGAATGCCACAACCACACATGTCCCCAGGGCCTTGGGTGATGATGAACTCTGTACTTTGTCCCAGTGGTGAATGTCCTGCACTGCCACTAGTGGGGCTGGACAAAGAAAGGCTATCTTCCCCCAGTAGATGTTATGAATCTTTCTTTGTTCTTGTCCCAGTGATCCTGTCAATTACCACAACCCTATTAATGCCTTTCAAGGATTATCTACTAAAAACCTGAGGATGTTTGTTCTCATTCAACACTGCTACATAATCCTGCCTGAAGACCTGACAAGTAATTCTGCATCTCCCTTATACTACAGTATCCTGCAGTAATGGGCCTAAACACTACAAAATTGGGGCCCAAACCTGCTCCCACTGAAGTCAATGCATTTTGCCATTGACTCCAATAGGAGCAGGAGCAGGCCCTTAGTTTTTGGGGCCATTGCTCTAGAGTACTGTGGTATTTCTATAAGGTGGAGGGAAGGAGACAATTAAGAAACTAGAAGTCAGAACCATGGATTTGCCATCTAGTAAGGCTACATTCCTTTAAATATTAAATCATGTTGCATGACTCACTCTGGGTAATTGCCTAGATTATATTAAAGGAGTTGAATTTGACCATTATGAGGTTTATTCTAGGCCTATGAATTTATCATGCTACAACTACCATCTCTCCAGGCTAGATAAATTCAAGGTAAGTGCATTTCAGTAGGATCCTCTTAAAGGTGAAAGGCTTCTAACAAGACTTAGGCCTTAGGCCTTCTAGTTTACCCTAAAAATGGTTTTACAGGTAGAGTTAGACCAGTGAACAGTCCTAGCGTAGATGCAGCTTCTAGCAGCAAAAGAGTACTTTTACAAGTACAGCTTAAATGACTTCCCTGAGTGAAACATGCTATACCAGGAAAAAAACCAAACTTTTGGGGGGGTCAATATAACTACACAAAGGTTTTTGCTGATATAAAAATGTTGTAAAAAATCATGCCTCTAACCATCATTATTATACTGGCAAAAGTTTCTAGTGTTTCTGGCAAGAAAGATAGAAAGAAAGTGTAACCCCTTTGGGGTTTAGAGAGCATGGCCCCTTTACATCTTTTTCCTGGGGGAAGTGGAGAGTGAGAAAAAAGGAGGGGAACTCCAGGGGGTGGCTCTGGAGCTCCGAGGGAGAGAGAGGGGCAGCCCGCGGGCCCTCGCGAAGGAAGCAGCAGAGAACCTGACTGAAGCCTGGGAAGGACAGGGCGGCCTATCGGGGACACCCCAGGACAGGAGCCAGGAGGAGCACTGTGCCAGGGAGGAATTGCCGAGAAGGACAGGCCGGAGCTGGACCCAGTATCCCGGCTGCCCAGAGCTGCATGGGGCTGTGAGTACTGGGGCTTGGGACTCTGCATTGGGGACAAGGAGGGAGCCTGTTAGCTAGTTAAGTGCGGAGGTGGCCGCTCTGTGTGGCTTTGCAGAGAGCGGCAGAAGAGGGCACCGGAGGGGTTTCTTGGGGGAAAGTTCACTGGTGCCGAAGACGACCAGGAGCACCCAAGACTCACCACTGGACTGGAACTTTGCTCAGGACTCCTGAACTCTGTGTGCAGACACATTGCTCAGTGTCTGCCCTTCCAGACTGTGCTACCACTGGGCCTGTGGGGCCTTGGTTTGGATGCAACCCTGTTTTACCGCTCTCCTATATTTCCCCTTGTTGTATTTCTCCTCTCATCCCTCTATAAATAAATATTTCCCTTTCTTATACCCATTGTACTTTTCCTGTGGGTGTGTGTGTTTACTCTGGGGGGGTTGGAACAGGTGCCCCTGGGGTGGAAGGGATTTCTCCTGCTGCATTCCTGCGCACGCCTTCTCTTGGCTAGAGCTGCCTGCAGAGCAGACTCCATCTTGGCCACGATGGCGCTAAAGTTACAAAAGAAAGAAAGAAAGAAAGAAGGATTAACACAGCAAAGAGAAAATGGGGGGAAAAAGTGTGGGTAAAGTATGTGTGGGATATTATTTTTTGCCCAGCGCTGAAAGGGCTCACTGTGGAGTTTTCTTAGGGTTACCATACGTCCGGATTTCCCCGGACATGTCCTCCTTTTGTGTGCTAAAAATAGCGTCCGGGGAGAATTTGTAAAGCACTCACAATGTCCGGGATTAGCAGAGAGTGGCTGGGAGGGCTGCAGGGAAGTCCCGGGCTGGACTCAGGAGCAGCTGTAGAGGAGCCGGATCCGCCCTGCATTCTGAGCCAGCAGCTGCCTTGCAGCCCAGTCCGGCAACACTGTGCAGGGCCAGACCGGGTTTTGTTGTGCAGGGCCAGACCGGGTTTTGTTGTGCTGGGGAGCTCAGCCACGTGTCCGGCTCGGCTGCACAGAGCCCAACACTCTGTTCTGAGCAGCAGGGTAAGGAGGTCAGGGGGCAGGAAGGTTCTGGAGGTGGAGGTCAAGAAACGGGGGGGGCTTTTTGGGGGGAGTGGAGAAAGTTTTGGGCACTCAGGGTACAGGTAGGGGGTAGGGTCCTGGGGGGCAGTTGGGGGGGGTCTTAGGAGGGGGCAGTTAGGGGACAAGGAGCGGGGGGGGGGGTAGGGGGCTGGGAGTTCTGGGGGGGAGCTGTCAGGGGGCAGGAGTGGAGAGAGGGATCGGAGCAGTCAGGGGACAGGGAGCAGAGGGGTTTAGATGGGTTGGGAGTTCTGGGGGGGGCTGTCAGGGGGCAGGAGTGCGGAGAGGGATCGGAGCAGTCAGGGGACAGGGAGCAGAGGGGTTTAGATGGGTTGGGAGTTCTGGGGGGGGGCTGTCAGTGGGTGGGGAGTGGTTGGATGGGGCGTGGGAGTCCCAGGGGTCTGTCTGGGGGTGGGGGTGTGGATAAAGGTTGGGGCAGTCAGGGGACAAGAGGCAGGGAGGCTTAGATAGTCCTGGGGGGCAGTTAGGGGCAGGGGTCCCAGGAGGGGGTAGTCAGGGGACAAGGAACGGGGGGAGGGTTGGGAGGTCAGGGGGGGGCGGGAAGTGGGAGGGGCAGGGGCGGGGCTAGGGCGGGGCTCCTCCCGTCCTCTTTTTTGCTCGCTGAAATATGGTAACCCTAGTTTTCTGCACTACTCTCGAGATAGCTAAATAACTTCAGAAGATGTGTTTGTTTTACTGAGAGGTCTGCTACATCATTTGATAAAATCCCACATGTCCTGATTCTGCTCTCACTTACAATCAGGAGTAAGCTGTCTGCACTCACAGGAGTTACCTGGTGTAAAACCAGCATAAGGTAAGAATAAGGTCCATAGTCTTCAGCAAATATTTAACTAGAGCTTAGAAACTAAGCTGAATATTTGCAAAAAGAAGACACGGGGTTAGCATCCATTTCCAGGGAGCACAAAAATTTAGACCAGGGTTTATTTGTTCCTGTCACAGGAGGAAAAAAAAAAGTTAGTTAATAAAGTTGACATTAGGACTAGCAGATTCATGTGCAGTAGACAAGCACATCAGTCGCCTTCCTTAGCCCACATGAAATAAATAGAAAAAAAAACAGAAATTGAGACATTTAATGTATTGTCATGAGTTTTGCAAATATTCCATCGTTATGCAAATTTGCATTCAGTTTGTGAGTTTTCAGTGATGGAAACTGTGTTTCACTTATGGCAAAAGCTTTCAAAACTGCCCCACAATAAAGTAATTTCACACACATTCCTCTGACACTTTGCATACCGCTTAAGCATTAGCATCATCACATTTGGGCAGCATTTTTCATTATTCATGTTTTCAGCATACTTAGGAAGATAATGGATTCCAAATCTGGAATTGACTTGTGCGTAGTCTAAGTGGCCAGAGCAGCTAAACAGTTTTCCAAACTTGTCTGCATAAAGCCTGTGAACGTAAACCAGAATCTTCATTAGCAAAACAGGGGCAGGGACTGTGTTTTGAGGTGTGTTTGGACAGCACCCAGTACAATGGCGGGCTCTGATTGGGGCCTCTGGACTCTACTGGAATATAAAATACAACAATAAATTGGTCACTGGGTTAAGAATCAGAGAACTTAAGATGAAAAAAGGAGTGAGTTGTGTAATGTCTTATCAGTTTAAAAGTGCTTCCTTAGGTACAGATTCCATTGCTGAAGTGACAGCAAGCAATCTCTAGCCATGTATTAAGAGTCGGAGGAATTCCGCTTGGTCCTTGATTTTAATGCTCACATTTTTCTCTTTCCACTTATCAGAAGTGGGCAGATCACAGATCTAATCAAGCAGACTTTGTAACACCTTGCTCTGATAGGACTTTACAATTTCAAGAACTTTCCTTAAGAAGCAGAGAAAATGTTTAAATACCAAAATAGTTGCAGATCATTACTATGTTGCACTCCGATAATGCCTGCATGCTGTTGAAAGTGAGTCTATTCACAATGGGGCTTGCACAGATTTTTTTTTAAGAAATTAATGATAAGATAGAGTGAATTTAATTTGAATTTTGTATATGTTAATTTCAGGGCCTAGAGAGAGATGGGTGGATAAGGGGGAGAGGGAGCATTATGTAATGGTCAGAATTAAAGATTGATTATCAGAACTTCTGCGTTCCATTCCCAGCTCCAACATCAGCTTCCGGTGTGACTACAAACAAGGGGTTTCACCACCCTTTAGCTTAGTTTGCCTTTTTGGGGAGAGTATGGGGAGATACCATTCACTCAAAAGACTCCCATAGTATATTATAAACTATACCAGCAAAGGGCCATGGGGGCCACATGAAGAGGAATGACGGCTAGCCATATGGTGAGCTGTCCTGCCATTGCTTAGCTACCAGCAGCTCCTTTTGTGCCAAAAAAAAAAAAAAAAAATGCAAGTGACTTATGGTGCACAAGTGGCAGAAAAGCATATAGAACCTGATTCAGCAAGGCACTTAAATATGTGCCTTACTTTAAGTGAGTGTCACTGACTTCAACAGATCTACTCCTATGCTCACAATTAGGCATGTACTATCAAATACCCAAATCGGGGCCCAAGTCAGCAGGCAGCCATAACATGAAACCTGCACCCATGGAAAGCTGCTATAATTTATGCATCACATTGGCAATTTTCAGCATTAATTGACTCTTCACACAGATGGAGTGTGTGTGTGTGTTTCCTTTTCCTAATCTCTTTGTGTTTGTGTTGCCCGAAGTCACAAGCAAGTCTTTGGCAGAACCAAGAATCCAGACCTCTTGATTCCCAGTCCTGTGCCTTGACTGTCATCAGATGATCCTGTGCAGAGCATGAGCACAAGTCCTGTGTATTGCTTAATTCCCATTCAAGCCTTATTTTGAGGGCGTAAGTGGGACTTAACAGCAGAGAGTTTGTGCTGGCTCTTTGTATCGGGGTGAATTTTAATCTGATGCAGTACTTTCTCCTGCCTGCTATTTGAACTGTTCTCCAATGGTCCTGGGTATCAATGAAGTTTCAAGACTTCATCCCAAGCAAAATTATTATTAGCAAACCATTAATGGAGAATGATGGCTTGACCCCAAATATAATAAAATAGACACTCTGAATAATATATGTGAAGCAAAATGTATAAATGATCTAGAGGGTGTTGACACGATACAAAAGCCTTTGAAAATGCCCTGCAGGTAAAATACATATTTTCAAGCCTATAGGTTTTATCCATTTTCCCCCCTAAAAAAATCACATCCCTGCATAACCCAAGGCGACCACAAACATATTAGACATAGATCATTTCTAAGTGTTGTTGGCCTTTTTGCTAATATAACATCAGTTTTCCTCACTTGCATGTTCATTTTCTGGCCACAAAAAACTATCCACTCGTGTTCTCCTGTACTCCCTGGATTTAGTGGCTGACATCAGCTTTCAACATGGCAGCGCGACAGCAAGTTTCTTGTGTCAGGTGTGTACAGTTATGTGAATTTTGGAAATCAGCGAGAGCAGGATTCTGCAGTCTCCTGAACTGTTAACCTAGGGGTAGGTAACAAAGACAAGCTGAATCACCCCTTACACTTTACTTTATGCTTTAGCACACAGATGAATAGTATCTTTTGGAATCTAGGCAGGATCTTTCTAACTGTTCTGTACCCTTTGTTATGGTTGAAAGACAATAATGTTTATTTCACTGTCTGTGTATCAAATTGCACCAATGGATAACCTGTTTTAAATTGGTCTTTCCCTCCCAGTTTGACTTGTGAATCTGGCCACCTCTTTCACCTTGTGTGTCCTCTAAAAGTGGATAATAATATTCCTTTTCTCCCAACCATGGTCTGTCTCTAGTCTATGTAGACTGTAAGTTCTTCAGGACAGGGACTGTTTCTCATGATGTGTCTGTAGAGTGTCTAACATAATGGGGCCCGATCAGAACTAGGTCCTCTAGATGTTACTGTAATAGAAAGAATGAATGAAAGAACAAAAGAATGAAAGAAGTCAAGTTGCCTTTTGAAATTCATTCTTCAATCCAAACCACTTAAATGAGTCCATGGTCCTTTTTTGCACAGAGTCATATCCTCCTCACCTTCCTAATACAAGTGATCCAAGTGATTTAAATTGTTGATTTTGCTTAATGTCTTTGGGTTCATTATCTCTGTTTCAGCTCTTTATTTCTGTGACTCTTCCCCCCCCCCCCCCCCTCTTCATGCTGTTCTCAATTTCAGTGTAAGAACATGGCAAGGTATTACTCCAGGAAGAGCTCAGCAAGGAGACCTTGTCTCTTCACTTATGGTGGAAATGTCAGTGGATACTGTCAAGCCTGGAAGGTCTAAATTTGATCAATCATATTTTTTCTTCTCTCTGCTTGCAAGGCTTGAAATGTCATCCTTTAGCCTAGGCTACAGTGGAGTTTTGCATCACTGTAACTACACCTAATGTAGAAATGGTGCGCTGGTGCTGTTTCAGACTGGGGTAAGCTATACTGATGCAAGTCACCAATGTAGCATCTCTACATTAGAAGTTTGCAGTGGTATAGTTACAACATTCCAAAAATACCCAAACCCAGTGCAGACAAGGCCTATATATATATTAATTTTTAAATGATTCAACGTGTTTGTGTACATGTAGTCATA
The DNA here is from genome assembly GCF_011386835.1 of Chrysemys picta bellii. Classification (NCBI taxonomy): domain Eukaryota; kingdom Metazoa; phylum Chordata; order Testudines; family Emydidae; genus Chrysemys; species Chrysemys picta. The sequence goes on along the minus strand of NC_088803.1, from coordinate 41,358,677 downwards.
AACAACTCTGCAATAAAATAAATAGTAGAGCTGGTAGGAAATTTTATGACTAAATGTTTTTTTTTGGTCAGAAAACTGAAACTGTGTGTGGGAAAGAATCGACAAATCTCCCAATTTGAAAAAAAAAAGTGTTCTTTTTTGAAAAAGGTTCAGATTTATCAAAATGTCTCCTTTTGACATTTTCTAAATGAAACGTTTCTTCTTTTGGTTTGAAAGGACTTTGTTTGAAATTTTAGTTAAATTTATCCTAAAAAAACCTAAATAAATGCCAAAATCAAAATGTTTTGAAATTATCCAAATAAAACATTTCCATCAGATTTTCTTTTTGGATTATTGGTTTGTGACATATTTGAGATTTTGACTTTTCAGCCTGCTTTGGGATGGGATAATTTTTCAAAATCTAGAAACTGTTCATAGGCCAGGCAAACCATTTCTTGCCCAGTTCTAATAAATAACTGCAAAAATAGACTAGTAAGCACAGCCCGCGGCTCATCAGCCCCATATAAAACATTAGATGAAATTCAGCCAAATGCAGAAAGTAGCACAAAGATTATGTCCCACTCAAGCCCTCAAAGCAGGGCTTACTTGGGGCTCAAGTGGTTCCATAAGTTTTGTCTTCCGAACAGGGGTGAATTTCACTCCAGTGTGCGCCCGTCAGCCGTCAAGAGCCATGCTATGATAAATCAGTGAGTTCATCACAAAACCAAAAATTGGACCTACAGTGAGAAACCAGTGTGCACAGGCCACTGCTTGAGAGCAGTACCAAAGCATTGTGCATGAAAGAGAAAGAACTCTACAAAGAGAGCGATTTCTGCTTCAAGCTTAGTAAAGAAAACAGTGAAAAAAAAAAAAAAAAAAAAAAAGAGAATGAAGCCCTTGATGGTGTCCTTTTGAAGTTCTTAAAAATGTTGCTGACTGAAATTAAAATGCAAGAAAACAACCTAGTTACAATTAAAAAGCAGGTTTTTTTCAAATGTTTGTCTAACTGCAAAACTGTTTCTCTAATTAAGCAATTAAGACTCAACAAGGTAGCCATTATCATTGCATAAAGGTCATTTACAATGAAGAAAGGATGCAAAGCACTTTTTTTGGGGTGGGTGAGGGCTGATATGAATTATTCTTACTGCTGGTGAGTGCAGGTTTGAAATGAGCTGAACATTGCTGCATGGTATAGATGACTTTTACAGCTCCCTCATCTGAAATTCTACTTGCAGAGTCACTCTGCCTATGCCCTCTTTCTCCAGACTCCAGGAGCTCCGAGGGAGTAGGAATGATGTAGAGAGGCCTGTGGCAGCTCTAGGTCACTTGGTGGAGTCTCACTGCAGACTAAACCCAAGCTCTGATTCAGGTTTGAGCCCAATCCCCACTTCCGTCCACACACAAATCAATCGGACTCAGATCAGCAAGCACTCAGGACCTGGGTCCTAGAACTGTGCTGAGGGGCGGGTCAGAGCCTGACATCTGTTAGCTGTTAGCCCAGGTTTACAATGCAGCGTGGATGCTCAAATGCGGGCTTGGAAAGATAGGGTACGTCTACACAGCAATTAAACACCCTCGGCTGGCCCGGGTCAGCTGAGTCAGGCTCACAGAGCTTGGACTTCAGGGCTATAAAACTGCTGTGTAGATGTTTGGGCTCGAGCTGGAGCCTGAGCTCTGGGACCCCATTAGTGGAGGGTGTCCCAGAGTCCGGGTTCCAGCCTAAGCCCGAATGTCTACACAGCACTTTTTAGCCCCACAGCCAGAGGCGGATTAAAATTGATTGGGGCCCTGGGCACAAAAACATAAGAACGGCCATACTGGGTAAGACCAAAGGTCCATCCAGTCCAATATCCTGTCTGACAGTGGCCAATGCCAGGTGCCCCAGAGGGAGTGAACCTAACAGGTAATGATCAAGTGATCTCTCTCCTGCCATCCATCTCCGCCCTCTGACAAACAGAGGCTAGGGACACCATTCCTTACCCACAAAGAACATTTGGACCCCCCACACACATTACCCATGCCATGGGACCTTGTCTCCTGCTCCTCCCCCTCCCCCTCCCCCCAAGGCCCTGCACCTGGCTGGAAGCTGGAGCCTTGTGGGGAAGGGCTGCCCAGGGAGCCCAGGCTGCTGTGAGGAGCCCTGGACCCTCCACCTGCCCTGGGCAGTGCACCCTGGGGGGCAGTAACACGGGCTGGAGGCTGCTCTTGGGCATCCCAGTACCCCTGTCCAGGGCAGGTGGAGGGTCCAGGGCTCCCCACAGCGGCCTGGGCTCCCTGGGTGGCTCTTACCACAGTCTAGGGTGACCACATGACACATTTTGGCCATGACAGCCCCCTTTTTAAGCCCTGCCCCGGACGTCCTGACTTTTTTGGCAAAACTGGTTATTTGTCCCATTTGCTCTTGCCAGCTGATGACCAGTTTTGCCAAAAAAGATTGGTGACGGGGAGCGGTGGAGCTCGGGCCAGTGGAGGCGGGAGAAGAGGGACTCAGGCTAGCTCCTCTGCGAGCAGGGGTAGGGGGATATGGCCACCCTACCATAGCTGGTCTCTGGCTTCCGGCCTGGCCAGGAGGAGGAGGCCTCAGGGGGAAGAGAAAGAGCAGGGTAGCGGGGCCCCAAGGTGAGGGGAAAGAGGAGAAGGGGACAGGGCACAGTGCTCTTGTGGGAGCCCCCAAATTGGCCGGGGCCTCTGAGCATGGGCCCATGCGTTAATCTGCCACTGCCCACTGCCCTATTCAGCTAACCTGGGCCAACTGAATCTGTGCCGTGGGTTTTTTATTCCCATGTAGACGTACCCATGTCCCACAGACCTGGATTTACAATGCTGTATAGACGTACCTTTGGTTTTTACTCTGCTCTGTGAAAGTCCTCAGCTGGTTTGATCCACCTGATTTCTACCTGCTTCGCTGTGCTGGAGCAATGTGCAGCAGGTGGAATGTGGTCAATATTGTGGTCCTTAGCCTTCATAGTTAGCCCACCAGAATGCAGTATTATCACATATTTTCAAATCTAGCAGTAGGCATTATTATTCCGTGGGCACATTTAATTTAAAAGGAGCCACAGGCAGGGGCTGAAGGATCTGAACAGGTTTAAATAGGCCTGATGTGATAATTGATGTTGACTGAGGAACTTGGGTTCAAAACATAAAAACAATTTCCACCTTTATTTTAAATTCTTTTGACAGATGGACATATTCTATGTTGTGCTACTTGTGGTTTGAATAATAAGATTGGGCCTTGCATAGCAGAAAGCAGAATTAAATTTGTTTCCATAAAGCAACACCATCATCAACAACAACAACAAAAGACATTTCCATCGGAAATGTGGTGCCTAGTATTGTCAAGAGTAACCCCTGAGCTCACGGTCACTGAAGGGGATTAGAGATAAACATGTACATCTCCCTTTTTCTCAGTTTGTTTACACCCCACATATGACAGCACTTTGTCAGTTCACTGATTTGTTAATGGTGTATGTGCCTCCCCTCAGGTTCTGCAAGACAGTGTACCTGTGTACCAGGAACACCAGCAGTGAACCTGAAACTGAAATTGAAGGGGAGCAACCAGGAAGCGGCAGGCTGGGGGTATACACGGAGATAAGGGGGAGGGGAATCCAATCATGTTTGGTGTTGCTCTCAGGTCTGCCAAAAATACCCTTCTGAACAGGAAGAGGAGAGCCGGAAAACCCTATAATAATTTTTAAAAGGCATTTTATTTTTAAGAGAAGTAGGAAAGGGAGCTCTATGAAAGCATCAAAAATGGAACTTGTGGAAGTGAGTCAATTTAAGAAAACTTCAACTTGGCAGTGTCCCTTAAATATACATTAGCCCATTTCCTCTGCAGCAGCTAGATAAAGGCCTGGCTTTGAGAAGTTGTTACATTGGCACTAGGATTTTTGCAGGAAGGGGGGGGGGAACTGTAATGTGAAATTTACCAGTTACCAGTTTATGTCTGATGAAGAATTTACAGCATTTGAAATTACAAGGTTCGTCCTATTATTATGCAAGGGAGAATGGGGATGATGGTAGGATTCTCCATTTTATCCACTTCATAAGATAGTAGTAATTATCATACCAATATGGGTTTGCTAATGATTAAACTAAACCAAGTGCTGATTCTAAGCAATGATTTGTGTGTATTTTCTCTCCTTCCTCACTGGCCAAATCCAAACACAGTGACTTGTCCACGTGTTATTTTATGTCCCCTTGACCCTTGTTAATGTTTACAAATTGAGGAAATAGCTGATATCTGGCACACTGGTGGTTACTGCTTTATGTCAAAGAAAGTGACAGGTAAAAAGGAAAATCTGGACCTGGCACAGAGCTTGATCCAGCACACATAAATTACCAATTAAGAAAAAAAGTTAATAAAAATATTCTAACAGAGCTCAATCTGCTGCTGAGAACCAATTGCCAGTAATAATCTCTATGGTAACTGAACTCCCTCTGGCCTCCCTGTATGTTCAACTAGTGGTGTATTTTTTTTCCCCTTCCCCTTTTTCAGGGAAAGTTCTCAACACTGATTTAACTATATTGATATTTTCATCTCCAAGTACAAAATGGGAAGGGTATTCATCTTGGCTATGCCACCTTCTAAAGCAGATTTTTCCTTCCTTAGATGACTTCTCCACAGAGGTGACTTTTTCTGAGGGTACCTAATAGAAGTTCTATTCAAATAAGACAGAGACAAGTGGGTTTTTCAAAATCTAGGGGTTAAAGAGTTCCCTGGCAACTAAGTAAACCAACAAAGGACCAGAAAAAAAAATCAAATAGAGATATAGCTTTCTGAAGCCACTTATCTCATTGTTCTTTTGTACATGGGGAGCTATATTCTTCTTGCTATGGGTTATGGAATCCAAAGGGGGCACTGCCTTCCCTGACACAATTATGCAGGAGTTGTTTGCAGGACTAAATCAACAGACAAAAAGTGTTTAAGAGGAGAAAATTCTAACATTATATTTTGGAGTAAGGACGCTGCCTTCCTATGTGTATATATAGCACCTACTGTACTCTGCACCATTACTGTAATACAAACAAATAACACCAACAATATTATTATTATCATGGCCTCAGGCTTTTGATTCTGGCCTTTCCTGTGTCTTTATTTTAGCAAAAGTTCCGAAACAAAAACCTTGGCACCAGATGTAATCTACTAGCTAAATACACTATGTCCTCGTCTATGGGCTACCCTTTATGGCTGGATCACATAGAGAATAAAAGCCTGCTACTGCTACCAGCTAATGAAATTTCTAATTTAGCTGAAGTATCCAAGGGTCATAGGAATTTGAATCTCCCTACTGGCCAACACTTTTGTTATGATCCCCACCCAAAGTCAGCAGTGCTGATAGAACCCAAGACCTTCAGCGTGGATCTTTACCTAGGGACAGGGGACTGTACTTTGGAGCTGACGGACCCAGATACAATTCCCATTGATGATCCATGCTGGGATCAAAGTCAGACCCCAACTTTGCCACTGGCATTTATATAATAGGTCAAACAAAAGCCTTGGATCTAAACCCCCAGAACTTTGTGGAGTAGGATTCAGATCTATGTCTGAATTTCTCAGTTGGGGACTCTCCTCTATTTGTCTTCTGTACATCTAGTAGCATAGCAGCAAATCTGCCAAGTGTTACACATGAATAAAATGGATAATTATAAAATTAAAATATATAACATACTTCCAAAGGATAAGAGGATTAAAGAGTGTAAACAAAACTGGGTTTGATGAACAGATTGATATATTTATTCATTAAATGTAATAACATAAACAAGACTATTAACTGACAGTAAACAATAAAATAAAATAAAATAAAATAAAATAAAATAAAATAAAATAAATGCTTTGCTCTGCAGACCTTACTTAGGAAAGAATTCCATTCCAATTTGAGATGGAATGTTTTATTTGCAACTATAGGGTCAAAGAAATCTAGTCAAGGGATGACATTTTGCACACAATGCATACGACTGACTTACAGGGCTAAAACTTCCCTGCAGAACAAAATTTACTGAGCACTTTAATGAGATCCTGGACCTTAAAAGTTTTCAGATACATGATATAGGAACTTTAAGGACTCTAACTCTCTTGAACTATTGATAAACTGAAAGCTCCTTAAACAGATCCTTGAGTTTGATATGTTCTTCTTTAAAAGCCCCCTGTTTACATTGTGGTAACGAGTATGCTAGCTCTGTATGTCAGCAGAAATAGACCAGTGGATGGCTGAGCTGGGTAAGTTAGCATTGAAAGGACTCACACATACACCACACGTAGGTGGTGTGAAGCTGTTCAGGGAAGAATAGAGAACCCATACAAAACTGCTGCCCACTCCACCTCCAAAACTTCAACTTGGCAGTGTCCCTTAAATATACATTATCGCATTTCCTCTGAAGCAGCTATACGAAGGCCTGGCTTTGAGAAGCTGTTACAAGACACATTGGCACTAGGAAGGGGGGAACTGTAATGTGAAATTTACCAATTACCAGGTTATGCGTGATGAAGAATTTACAGTATTTGAAATTACCAGGTTCATCCTACTATTATGCAAGGGAGAATGGGGCTGAGGGTGGCATTCTCCATTTTATCCACTGCACCTTCATAAGGTTGTAGTAATTATAATACCAATATGTGTTTGCATGGAACAGTGATAATGATCAAACTAAGCCAAGTGCTGATTCTAAGCAACAATTTGTGAGTATTTTCTCTCTTTCCTCATTGGCCAAATCCAAACACAGCAACTTAAAAAAACCCTTAAAAACATGGGTCTGTTTTTTGTGAATCTGGAGACACTCCCTTAACTTCTGTGGAGATTTAGACCAGGTTTATGCCAGCAAAATTGAGATCAGAATCTGTCCCTTTGTTAACAAGCCCTGTTTGGCAATGCTCAGTCTGTAATGGGCGAGTTAAAGCAAGAATCTTTATCAGTAAAGAATTTGTACAATAACATGTTGTAGGTGAGAAAGAAAATTTGGGAAAGAAAGAGTGGAGTATGTTTCTCTACTGTATTATGCAGGCATCTGTGCCAAGGAAGTGTAAAATAGGACTGTTAAAACTCGTTAGCATTTTACCCCCATTTTGCACAGAAGTGCATATCTCTGTAAAAGTGCCAGGCAGAGGAGAACCAGGTCCTAGAAGGCTGACACAGCATGGAGAATCTATAGCAGAAAGAGCACGGATGCTGGAAACTGTAAAATGGGGACTCACCTTACATTTGTGAACTGCAGTGAACTGTGAATTATTATATCAAACGCGACATTATAAAATTCCTCATTAATTCTTTGGCGTTCACCACCACATACAGAATGACTTGAAATGCTGAGAAAATGCTTACTGTGCCATGACAAAGGCCAATGGCTGCCTCTTTACTGAGTCTGATACATATGGTGAAAACATATTGACTAATAACTTGCCATTTTCAAAAACTGAAAACACTCCAAAAATGAGGCATAAGACAGATAACAAGAACAACAGCTAAAGAATAGGAGTAAGAGGAAGAATAGCATAGCCCTGTATCTGCTACCCTTCACTCCCCCGCTCATTTCCTTTGATATAACAATACTTAACGATAACAGAGAATTGCATAGCTTCAAATTTCTTTATGAAAAGGAGTCAAATTAATTGGCTAATAAATATATCTGTCCTAAATGGAAATGGGTTGAAGGAGCAAGGACACAAATACAGATCCAAACCTCTTCAAATTGCTAGAGTGTTCAGATCAAGGGTTTGGATTTGGACATGTTTAACCACGAGGAGCTTGATTCTTCATTGCCTCTCATCTGGTGTAGTATAATTAGCCAGGTGCAAAGCAACAGAGTATCAAGCCCCCAGTATAAGAGAAAAAGAAATTAAGCATATAAAATCAACAAGTCTGGAAATGAACAGTGAAAGGATCCAGACAATTCCTCACTCAACTGCCTATCCAACTTACAGCCCTCAGAGTGCCCTATCCCCAGTCTTCCTGCCTATCCAAATCCACTGCATCCCCTACAATGCCACTTAAACTCCTGCACCTCCTCACCACCCCCTGCTAGTCTCCTGACCCTCTCCTCTCCATTCACCATCCTCCTACTTCTCTTCTCCCCAAACTGTGTAGCACGCTCCATACCATTCACTCCCCTCTCCATGTCCCTCTCGGTATTAAGGAATGTTGCCTTCAGTGAGGTAATTAGTACCCTCAATTTCCAAGGCACTTTGTCCCAGACCCTCAAAGATACTTAGGAGCCTAACTCCCATTGAATCAATAGGAGTTAGGTACCTATATACCTTTGAGGATCTGGGCCCTCATGCCTTGCAGAATTAAGCTCTAATATTTGTTTTATCTGAGTTCTGTTCCTTTTTTGCAGGCAGAATTACTAGTGTCATGGAGTCAATCAAATATTTCAAAAATTCTTGACACTGTAAACAATTCAGGTTAATTTAATTAAATTACATTCTAGTCTCCTGACTAGAGAAGAAGTGAATGAAATCCCAGATTAGAAATACAGCAGAAACACTTTTTTCCCCCAGAGGGACAAATAATGGTAACTGAGTTTTGTGGGACATGTGAGGGAGCTACCTACAAGCTGTAAAACCTGTCATCACAATGCTTTGATAATAAACCACAAAGATTTTCTGATTTGATGATAGCTCCAAGCACTAATGAATTCTTAGCTTTGGTCCACTTCCGTCAAATAATGTCATGACCAATTAATAACCTTAAGGTGCTTTCAGATTACTCATGAAGTACTTCACTTGACTAAGCCTTTTTCAAAAAAAGATTTTAGATTTAAAATTGGATAAGGAAGAGAAGTTTTGGAGGATGCAAAAATAGAACACTTGACTCTGCAAGGAGGTGATGATTTCCAATTAGAACACTATGGTTGTGTCTACACTTAAACTGCTTCAGCAGCACAGGTGCAGTGCTGCAGCTGCACCACTGTAGCACTTACTACAGTGATGGAAGGGGTTCTCCTGTCGCTGTGGGTAATCCACCTCCCAGTAGCTATGTTGATGGAAGAATTCTTCCATCAACTTAGCACGGTTTATAATGGGTGTTTGGTCGGCTTAACTACATTTCTCAGAGGTGTTGGTTTTTCAGACCTCTGAGAGATGTAACTATGCTAATGTAACTTTTCAGTGTAGACCAGCCTGATGTGTAGATCTTGGATAGACTTAGGAAACTCTGTGAATCCTCCTGCTGAAAAAGGAAGCTTTGGAGTGGGACCAGAAAACAGAGACAATTGAAATTCCCTCACAAAAAGGATTAGAGGACTGAGGTATAAAAGAGAGAAGAGACTCAGGCATGTTCTACATTTAAAATGTAGGTTGACATAGCTACATCACTGTGGGATTTGAGTGACATAGCTATCCCCCATAGCATAGCTCAGTCTGAACGACATAGCTATGCTGACCTAACCGCCCAGTGTAGATGCAGCTGGTTCTACAAAAGAATGCTTACATCGACCTAGCTACCATTACTCAGGGAGGTGGATGCCTTCAGTGATGGAGAAATCCTTTCTGTCACTGTAGGCTGCGTCTACAATACAGGATTATGCTGGCAGAGCAATGGCACCATAGCTATTCCAGTATAGTCCCCGTAGTGTAGACATGCCCTCACCTTAAAAAGTCTCTTGGAAATAGGGTGACCAGATAGCAAGTGTGAAAAATCAGGACGGGGGTGGTGGGTAATAGGAGCCTATATAAGAAAAAGACCCAAAAATCAGGACTGTCCCTATAAAATCGGGACATATGGTCACCCTACTTGGAAACTCTTGATCAATCACATTTTTTGCAGGGTTTGGAATCCGGATAGAGTGTTTTTTCAGATACTTTCCCCAGTTAGGTACGTTGTAAATCGCAGTGTGTTCTGGGAATATTTTAAGGTAGTTATTCCAACTGAAAATCAGAATTAAGAGAATTTGGAAGTTTATTCAATTAAGGCCCATTTGTTTATCATTTCCTAGCAAGCCCCTTAATTGAACAGTAAGTATTTATCTTAGTTTTTGCTTTGCACACCTAGCCATGTCAGATAGTAGGTCTGCCCATCAATACAGTATCTTCCCCAAGCATTAGTATAAATGCTAGAAGTATCCATTTCAAGTTACTTTATGGAATATAAGTAACATAAAGCTAAACAAATGTAAAAAAAAAATCTGTGTTAGGGTAAATTCAACCTGTCAGAAAAGAATAGCTGTCTGATAGGAAATCAAGATATTTAAAAGTCAAGTTCCTAGTATTGAGAATATAAGGTCTCATTAAAGCTTATGGGTACCAGGTGCACAATTACTGCTATTAGAGTTGCAGAATTGTGCACCTTGTGCTGATGTTCCCACAATTTTGAGGTTACAGGAAACCCACTGACATTTTTTTGTTTGTTTTTTAAGCTACAAAGACTATTTTTTAAAAATAATTAGTAATTCTTCGCTGTTGATCTCCTTTACTGCCTTTGGAGAAAGGATATCAGAAACACCATGAGCACAGAAATGGATGCACTTCAGGTGTCCTTGGTAAAATGCCTAACACTAACCAGAAGCAAGACATTATTGGATTAAGGAAAAACGATTGACCAAAAGTCTGATTTACCATTTTTCAAAAATTCCAACCGATTCTACAGCCCTTTCCTCTGTCATTTATAACTGTTGAGACTCCAAGATAAATCTCAAGACATGTATCTATTCCTGGAGGAACATAAGCATTTGCTTGTTTTTTATAAGTTTTTGCCCAGATCTAATCCCTTGTAGGACACGGTGGAAAGTTTGTGGAATACAAAATAAAACTGGATGGATAGCTAAACATTGCCACAGCCAGGTAATTATTTATGTGTGCATGCACATGTAGACACATATACACACAGAAACTAAGAGTAATTTATAAGCCTTTTCATTATATGACAACAGTTTTCGTGCTCTTTAAGTGTTTTAAGACATGTCATCTCTTTATAACAGACCTGTAAAAAAGTCCCACTTTTTCATTCATAGTCTAAAAATAAATCACTTTAAGGGGTTGATCTTAAAGCCACTGAAGTCAGTGGAAAGACACCCATCAACTTCAGTGGGCTTTGGATTGGGCCCTAAATTATTATAGCATGTCTAAAATCTTTGTTCCAATCATCAGCTTTGAAACGAAAACATTATTGGGATTTTTTTTTAAAGGTTGATGGAATTTAAAACATCAAGGAAGGAAGTATTGTATGGTCTGTCGAGCACTGGTCCTGAATCTGGGACTCTGAGAGTGATAAGCTAGCCTGAATGCAGGGGTTCTCAACCTTTTCTTTCTGAGCCTCCCACCCCCAACTTGCTATAAAAACTCCATGGCCCAGCTGTGCCACAACAACTGTTTTTCTGCATATAAAAGCCCGGGCTGGTGATAGGGGGTAGTTAGGAGGGAATTTGGCTTCAGCCCTGAGTAGTGGCGGGGCCTTGGGTTGCAGTCCCACATGGCGGGACTTTGGCTTTCTGCCCTGGGCCCTAGCGAGTCTAATGCCAACTATGCTGTGTGGACCCTCTGAAACCTGCTCACGGCCCCCTAGGGGGCCCCGGATCCCTGGATGAGAACCACCGCCTTAGTGAAATCAGTGGAAAGACTCCCATTGACCAAAATGGGGCCAAGATTTCACCCCTGAGTTCTATCCCTGGCTCTGCTATTGACTTGCTGTATAAGCCTGCGTAAATCAGCATAACTATGCCACATTTTGCACATCTTAAAATGGCTTTAAAACAACTTATCTATGCCACAGAGGTGGGGAGAGGCTTGAGTCAAATGCTTGTTTAAAAGTGCATTGAGATCCTTAGATACAAAGATCCTCTTAAGTGTAAAGGATTATTGGGGCTGGACTTGTCCTGTTTCCATTTAAGTCAATTTCAAAACTCCCATCAACTTCTAATTCTTAAAGGTTGAAGGAATTCCTAAGGTATTTCCATACCAGTTCCACAAGGTATGGACTGTGAACAATTCCTATTGTATTCAACCAAGTGCAGGGAGAGTGGAAAGCACGTGGCACTTCTTAGGACAGGACCTCATCCATAACAGGAATTCCAGTTAATATTTTTTCAACTGGTTTTCACTGGTTCCAGTTGGCAGCTACATTTTGAATCAGAGAACTGGGTTTATTTATTTTTGGTCAAATGGTTCCTAGGGCAACTGATCTTCCAGAAAAAAAACCATCAGGGACCAGCTGAAGAACTGTAATAGGGCTTAGTGGAATTGTCACTATAAAGCAATTGTCACTAAGGCACAAGGTACAAGGCATGAAGACAGTTGGTTTACAATGGGTTATCAGCAGCATTTTTTTATGGGTTTGTGCCTTCAGTCACTTTTTTGCTCTCTCCAATGAAACAAATTCTTTATTGCCCTGGAAGATTACTGGGAGCATGTCATGAGAATGGTACAGTGAATACACAGTGCTGTTCAATGGTGGATAATACGGTTAGACATTCAAACGGGAAGTTCCTTCAGAAATTCAGTTCCCTCCCAGAGCAAGTAACATGTAAAAAAAAAATCTCAAGGTACATTATTTGCGTACTAGATAGATAAACCTGCTAAATGAACCCAGCTTACGAGTGTTTGCTGTGTCTGAGCGCAGCCCTGTACAACGGGCTGGGAATGCCTGAGATCATTTCCTTTCTTGCCTTTCATATCACTGAACTGAAACCATCACTGCTGTCAAAAGCAAGGACTGCAGATGAAAGGCCAGTGCATTAAGACAGCACATAATTGTCAGTCTCCGGATTTCTGACATTAATCGTTTTACTTAAAGAAGACAGTGGAGTGCTTTTCTATTTTTTCCCCAATTGCCAACACACAGGAGTTAGTCTAGATAAAATTAAAAATTAAAAAATAATCATAATAATGATTAAAGGTTTTTTGCTAATTAAAAGAAATGTGTTTTCCTATTTTTTGGCAATTTGATAACACAAAACACTTACTTGGGGGCCACAGGGGGAAACAAACTGAGATGGATAAAAAAATGTTTTGTGTTCATCGAAGCAAGACTATGTTAATGCACATTATCCCATTAATGCACATCAACATCGGGAATAAGCGCGCCAATGCAAGCAAGAAGCATACACTTATCATCATTTGATAACATGTTTAATGACAGATTGACGGTTGATTTGCAAATGTGAACTGGCATCAATGTTGCTAACTTCAGCTTCTGCCGCCTCCTCTGCTATGCCAGCATATTTATGTGCATAATTTGATTTCGCAGCCACACTGTTAGTACATTTTTAATATTAACTATGCAAGAACAGACAGCCGAACTTAAGTTGCACTGATGGTTTGAGTTCATTAGATTGAAAAAGATGGGCAATGATGACAAAGATGGAGATGGCAGCGCAACATCAAAGAGGCAACACTTAACAAACACACTCCATTTTGAACAAACCGAACGAACACATTTCATGTTGTCGGCTGCAGCAGAGCCCTTATGTACAACAGTAAGAAAAAAATATGTTTCTGCCCTGGGCATACTGACAGCAACTCTACAAGAAGCTTAGCAGGCTCTTGGACACACAGTTGTAAGATATTTCACTCATCTATTGCAGGTATAGGGCTTGATTCACAGCAGTGAATCTCAATGTAACGCAGCTGACTTCAATGGAGTTACTCTCGATTTACACCAGCACAAGTGAGTGCTCCAACATGCGCCTGCTTTCCTTCCCCTAGTTTTCTTTTCACAGCCTTCTTTATGACATATAATAAAAAGGATTTTGCTGAGAGCTCAGCTCTCGCATGCATGATGCACAATTCAGAACAGGGCTCAAGGGGCTGATCCGGCAAGGTGCTAAATGCAACTCCCACTGAAGTCAGGGAGCGACGACAGTGCTCAGCACCATGCAGAATTGGAACCACAGTGATTTTCTACATTTCGGTGCTACTGGGCAATTTTAATTCTGCTCTGAAGGGGACTTGAACCAATGAGGGGAGGGGAGAATATTTCATCCTCTGCTCACGTTAAGGTCTGGGCATATATATACTGCATCGAGTATTAATTTGCTTGTTGTGCTACAATATATAATACATTTGAGGCAGTAGCTTTATGGTGTAAGTTGTAATTTTAAATTTTATGATACAAACTGACCATTTGCAGGAATCTGACCATATAACCTAGTCATTCTGTGCAGACTGTAAAGTTACTACTTTTGAATCACATTGCAACTATGATTTAGACACACAATTAGATAGACCAGGTCCTCAACAATTCTCTGCTGCCTGTTTTGCTGCTGAGTTGTCTAATAAACATATAGTATATAGGCCCTGATTCAACAAAACATTTAGGCACATTCTTAAGTCTGTCCCTAATCAGCAAAGCAGCTATTATTATTATTATTACTAGGAGCTCTAGTTATGATACCGGACCCCATTTGCTAGGCACTGTACAAACACAGAACAAAAAGATGGCCCCTAAGCACATCAGTGATACTTTAGCATATACTCAAGTGCTTTGCTGACTAGGCATGGACTGTTGAATTGGAGCCCTGGGCTCGCAGGGGACTAAGAAATGATCAGACGGTTTCCATGTCTGGCGGTAGACCACTCAGGAGAAGTAAACTATATGTTCATCAGTACGAAAGCCCTGCACGTGAGCAGCTCCTTTTATCTGAGGATCTCACAGCACTATAATATACACTGACTCTCAACACCCTTACAAGGTGCAGCAGGTGAGTGTTGCACTCATTGTCCAGAAAGGTAAACTGAGGACCAGAGCAGTTAAATGAGTTATCCATGGCCACACTGCAAGTCAGCAGCCGAGACAGGAGCAAACCCCAGAAGCACTGATACCTTGTCCCCTGCACTAACCATTAGAAATGTTGCCTCCCACTAGAATGCTTTTTCTTTCTCTCATTCTGAAGAATGCAGTCATTACCTTCTGTTACCTAAAAACACCTTAATCTAAATCAAATCTCTTCAGGGAGGCTCACGCTCCTTAAGAAGAAGCGTACACCAGAGGGAGAACTAATCCTAATTAGTGGTGGAAACAATTGCCATTAGTTTTTTGTTAAGCATCGCAGTATGATTGGCACTGTACTAGTCATACAGATGACATGATGGTTTGAGGAGTCTCTAAACAATGGACACCACGGAACATACTAGGAGACCTCCAGGAACTCATACTGAAATATTGTGACTGCAGTAACTAGCTCTTTCTAGCTAGTATTAAGATTGATTTAGCATCCAGAGGCCCTAGTTAGTATCAGGCCCCGTTGTGGTAGGTGCTGTCCAAACACACAGTAAGAGGCAGTTCCTACCCTGAGGAGTTCTTCTCCCTCCCCTTCCCTTCCCCCGCATACTTATACAGAGTCACTAACCTCACCTTGTAGGCTTTGATAGTATCCCAATATCTTCTGAAAAACCCTGGATCTGTGACCGCCCTTTACTGCTGTTACTTTATTCAAGTAAAGGCAGTAGGGATGGAATTAATTCCTGTGCTGTATAGAGCTTTGAGGTGGCCTGTGCTTTTCTTCTGTGCCCACCTATTTTGAGGCCAGTCACAATTTGGTTCTGTGTTACAGGGTGTTACAAGAAGGCAGTCTCTAGAACCCCTGTTTTCAGGATGCCAGAACCCTGCCTGAGGTTGCAGAATAATTTCTGCTGACTCACAGTGGTAGATGTCTTTTGTTAACTCCAATCAGGATACAAAAAACACTGAAACCTTTCTCTAGGCAGAGAATTAGAAGCTGCGACAGACAGATCCTGCAGAGAGAAATGCAAGGAACAATCTAAACGCAGCAGGAAGATTAGGTTTAGGGTTATATTTAACGGTTATTTAAACTTGTGTAGTGTACTCAGCAATCCAAACCACAGTCTGGGGCAGGCTTGTACAGAAGAAGCTGTATTCCTCGGTCTGTGAGCTAGAGGGCCAGAGAGCTCTGTGGTCAGCCCTTCTCCAGCAGCCTCAATAATTGTGCTTATTACATTCTAGTCCTGGCTCTTCTCTATCTCAAAATAAACTGCAGTTAGCAATAAAGGCAAATCCCAGGAACAGTAGATGTAAATTCTGGCCACTAATCTGGTGTGTGTGCATATGTATGTGTTTTAAGAGTGGGTGGGGATGCTGTTTATTCACACCTGTTGAAGGAAGTGAAGGATGGGGATAGCACTTGGGACTCATAGTGTACACTGCAATTAAAAACCCGTTCCTGGCCCACCCTAGCTGACTCAGGCTGAGGGGCCCAGGCTAAGAGGCTGTGTAATTGCAGTGTAGACGTTCAGGCTCGGGCTGCAGCCTGAGCTCTGGGACCCTCCTACCTCACATGTTCCTAGAGCCCAAGACCGAATGTCTACACTGCAATTAAACAGCTTGTTAGCAAGAGCTCCTTAGCTCGAGTCAGCTGGCACAGGCCAGCCACGGGTTTTTAATTGCAGCGTAGACATACCCCAAGAGGCAAAAGAGGAGCTTTGCTGTTTCCAGCCTCAGAATCTCTTACATGTTGTCCACAATCCTTTAGCAACAGAGAAGGCCCACTGTGTGGCATTGCAGGGTGCGAAATAGCCTCCTAACATGACGTGGACTCAGCTCTGATTGCACTTCTGTGTATACTTGTAATGCTGATTCTGGCACCTAATTGTAGAGGACTCCAGAAAGCTTGAGTAGTCTGCATAATCATTAGTTTACAGCAGCGGTTCCCAAACTTGTTCCGCCGCTTGTGCAGGGAACCCCCCTGGCGGGCCGGGCCGGTTTGTTTACCTGCCGCGTCCGCAGGTCCGGCTGATCGCAGCTCCCACTGGCCACGGTTCGCTGCTCCAGGCCAATGGGGGCTGCAGGAAGCGGCGTGGGCCGAGGGACATACAGGTCGCCGCTTCCAGCAATTCCCATTGGCCCGGAGCAGTGAACCGTGGCCACTGGGAGCCACAATCGGCCGAACCTGCGGACGCGGGAGGTAAACAAACCAGCCTGGCTCGCCAGGGGCTTTCCCTGCACAAGCAGTGGAACAAGTTTGGGAACCACTGGTGTACACCTTTCTCCAGTCACAATGATCTCTGCCACTGTGGTTGCCTTTGCTGTTCCCCTCTTGTACATTTACGTGTTACATTCTTCCACTCTGTTACTGCGCAACTGCAGATGCCATTTTGTTTGGTGTGATTTAGAGGCAGTAGCGAATGTTCAGTTATAATTCCCCATTTTAGACATGAAAAATAGTCGGTAATGCTCAACATAAGAGCCTCTCGACAAAGATATATAATTTAAAAATTAACATGAGGAGACATTGGATTTTGAACAAGGGACTCTTTTATTCAAAGGTTAAAACTCTACAAGGTGAGCCAAAAGAATTCCTTGAGTTATTAAGTAAATGCCTCTGCTATATTTCCCAGTTCATT
The DNA here is from genome assembly GCF_011386835.1 of Chrysemys picta bellii. Classification (NCBI taxonomy): domain Eukaryota; kingdom Metazoa; phylum Chordata; order Testudines; family Emydidae; genus Chrysemys; species Chrysemys picta. Next base: position 41,341,411 of record NC_088803.1, on the reverse strand, counting down.
AGCTGTTATAGCCTCTTCCAGTTCAGCTGTGGTCATCCCCAGAATGCTCAAAGGGCACATGCACATGGCACTGTGCTTACGCATTGCTTTTTACTAATGTTAGGAATATCCCTGAATGTTTGACAGAGGCATCTCCGCCACAAACAGTGCAGTCTGAAATCAAATATGCATAGCCAAGACTATGGGTCAAAGAAACTGGGGCTTTTTAGAACCAAAGGTCAAAGTTGAGAGACCTAGGGAAAGTCTCTTGGGAAATTATGCGATTGGTCCCTAACGCATCCTTTTATAACAAAGAAAATAATAATGTTAATGCTTTGCACTTGCATTTGGCCTTTCCTCTCAAAGCATCTTACACATATACGAGTTATGGATCAGTTCTGCAACACCTTACTTGCATGAATAGTCCTGTGTACCTAGAGGGCCAACTCACATGAGTAAGTGTTTGCAGTATCAAGCGCTGAAGCTTCACAAAACCTGTGAGATAGGTAATTAATCTCCATTTTATGGGGAAACTGAGGCACAAAGACGTTAAGTCACAAAATGAGACAGTGGTGGAGCTGGGAACATAATCCAGATCTTCTGACTCTCCATCCTGTATTTTAGTGACAAGACTGTTCCTCCTATGTTACTCTAATGCCTTTAGATTTATGGAGCCTGGTGGTTTTTGAGATTCCTAAGTGCTGAGCTGTAATATAGAAAACCACATAGGGAGACAATAGAGTGACAGGCGGAGGAGAGGAAGAAGAGGGTGCATAACTTTTTGGGAGGTAATATTTTTTAAATGTTCATTCTTTTGTTCACAGTAGTTGGATCTAGCCCATGACTTAGGTGTCTATTGCTGTACTCTACTTAACCCTGGTTCACTCTGGCACCAAGTAGTTATATTTATGGATTGCAAATTTATTGACATTAGACATCTGCATCAGCTTTCACCTGATCAACAGGAGCCTCTGCCACCAAAGGGAATAATTATGGAAGATTTCAACAGCCATGGGAATGCCAAAAAGGTCATTAAATCATATTGGAAAAACAATGTGTTCATACATTTAGTCTTGCCAGTAAATCTTCTGGTTGAGGTCTGGACCACCTAGTGGCAATACTCAAAGAGAGGGGGGACAGAGAGAATCAGGGAGTGGAATTAAATTAAAACTGAATAACACAAAGCCTAGCACAGTGAGATCTTTAATTTGTTACTCTGTGAATCCAGAATAAGCAAAAAAACAAAAAAACAAAAAACCCTGATGCTTTGACTTTATCTAAGTTAAATCCCCCCTGGTACTAAGGGCTTGATTTAATAATCCTGAGTAATGTGTGCACCCCACATTATTCGGTACAATTTGTATGTGGGAGGTAAGAGATACAGAAAACATATGGCAGAAAGAAAACAAATTACAGGTTGTGCTTTTACACACAGTTTGGCTATGCTTACTAATCCTGTTGATATTTTTTCAGACTTGAAATATGGATGTAGAAACTTTCACCCTAATCTCCTTGGAAAATCTGAAAGTTTAGTTTTGATTTATAAAATGAGGCCATCCTCATAGTTCATGGGAGCATATGCAATGTTTAAAAATAATACAGGTTTCCTAGATTGTTTAAAACACTTCTACCCCACGAAATAAACTACAGACTTTCCCCACAATCCTCTCCCTGAAGCAAAAGCCTGAGAAAAGAGTCAGGTCTTGCACCATAAACTGATAGTCAACAGAAGAGGGCTCCAGATGACTAGCAGAGGAAGTGAATTGTAGGACCACTGCTGCCTGCCTAGACATTCAAGCATAGGAGCTTGTGTAACACCGGCAGACCCCGGTTCTTGTCGGGTAGGATCAAACCTGGGACCTCTGGACTTTAGTGAATGAGCCTCTACCGCATGAGTAAAATTCTCTCTTTCTCTCATCTCAGTGCCACTAGATGGGACAGAACACCACACCCAGGAGGTGTGTTGGTTGCACTTGCACCTTGTATAGTCATGTATCCTTGGGCAAAGTGAGGGTAATATGGGTGTAGAACATTACCATTTTGCTATTGTAGAGTTTATCACTCATTTACATAGGTGTAAATTATTATACAAGGTGCAAGGAAGAAACAGGTCCTAGCACTATCATATCCCAGCAGGACTCTACTCTTCTGGTCACCCTTAGGGATTGATCCAATGCCCACTAAAGCCAGTGGCAGTCTTCCTAACAGGCTCAGAGGGAGAAAGTTAGTAGCCACCAGTACTCAACCCACATGGAAATTTATAGTTCAATGTCCGTCCCCAGAAATTAAGAGAATTGGTGTAATTTATTCCCAGGGGCTGACTTTGCCAAGCAGACAGGAAGAATTGCACTGGAGAGATAGCAGAGACTGGCATGTGGAAAACTTCCTCCAAACATTGGCTTGAAGCATGAGATGGAGATGGAGGTATGCGCAGAGATAAATATTCCACTGCCAGTCACTAATAGGGCATCTATGTGACTAAGAAATGTTAAGCAACCTGCTTGAGTTGTGATACAAACAGCTGATAATTTTGTGAGCATTCATGAACTAGGACAGAGTGAAATTTTGCTATTTTCAGCTGCATACAGATTTTCATAGCGAAACGGCTGAATCTGCATTAGCCGAGTGCACTTGGGCAATGTTCACTAAACTGAGCCCATCAGAGAATTTTCACCATTCTCTTTTGTCTTCAGTGTGAAAGAAAAGGGTACAAAAAGCATCAGGAAATGAAACAACAGCTTCCGCCTATACAAAATGTGCCTTTTGGGTTTACAAAAAGCGTGAGGCAGAACCAATAAGGAACAAACAGTCTCATCTGTGTGCAATTGTGACGAACTGGGACTGTTCTTGCTGGGGTGTGTGAATGCTGACAGGCGAGTGTGGCTAGGATGGTCTGCATCGGGGGAGGGGAGTCTGCCCGAGGGAACATACCTGAGCTTGTAACATGAGAACCCAGGAAGGGGTTGGAGGCCAGGTGACTCCGAGGCCCGGGAAACTGAACAAAGGCTGTGGGAGGGGTCGCTGAAGGCAGAGTGCTGGAAGCGAGCTGGAGAGATGGCTGGGAGGCAGAGATGGCTCTGACCCCCCAAAGGGGGGTGGGCTGGAATGCCCTGGGACCCCAAGCTGGACTTAACTGAGGGGGTCCTGTTGTCTGCGCCTGCAAGACCTGTCTTGGACTGTATTCCTGTCATCCAAATAAACCTTCGGCTTTACTGGCTGGCTGAGAGTCATGGTGAATCGCAGGAAGCCGGGGGTGCAGGGCCCTGAGTCCCCCAATACTCCGTGACAGCAATACAACTTATAGCTGTGCCTCCTCTGAATAACAGGAAGATGCGATTCCAGAGTTCCCTGGGTTTCCTCTGAATGCCTGATTGGGCCTTCAGTACCCAGCCCTGCTCTTGTACTCCACTATGTACACCTGTGAGAAGTTTAAGCAGAGAGAAATTCCCTGGTGGGATTTCTTCACCCTCTCACTACTCACGAACAAACTCCTAGATGATATTTACTTCCATGGTAAGCAGAGGACAGGGTTACAAAGAATACTTAGCACTGGAGCGTTTGAAAACTTTCACTTTCTTCTATATCTTAGGGCTGATTCATTCTTGCTCCTATGCTGAGCCTGATACAGGAGTGAGAGTGGAGACACTGCACTTTACTGACCCTGGTTTGTCCTACCACCCCTTATCAATACAGGAGAGAACAGTCTCCCCGGCTGATCTCAGTTGCCTATCTAAGCCTACCAGGGAAGCCCCTTGCACCGGGCATATTCCTCAAAGAGTGTGTGTGTCTATAACCAGTGCAAAGTGGCTGTGAATTCCCCTTCTTATCAGAGTACCAGGCAGCACTAAAGAAAGAGCAGAAAAATGTCACAAAGACTTACCGCTACACCACTGCTAAGCACATCTGATGCTCTAAGCGAGTTTGAATACTTAGTGCTGGGGAGCAGAATATGAATGCAAAACATAGGAATCCTTCACTTGTAGCAGGAGGCAATGGGTTCAACCATGCATTGAGAGCCTAGCCCTGCACTGGAAGCAGGGCAGAGGCACAATATTCCAACAGGAACTCAGGTAGCCCCAGTATCTCAATCAGGCACAAAAGCCTCTCAAAGCTCCAGGGACCACAGGGAGGACTGTACATGCAGCATGGTCCTTTTAAGAGGGTGTGGCATGTACTCTCTGCGCCTAGGGTTGCCAACTTTCTAATTGCAGAAAACCGAACACCCTTGCCTCGCCCCTGCTCTGCCCCTTCCCGAGGCCCCACCCTGCCCCACCTTTCTCTGAGGCCTCGCCCCTGCTCAGTTCATCTCCCCTCCCTCAGTCACTTGCTCTCCCCCACCCTTGCTCACTTGCTCATTTTAATCGGGCTGGGGCAGGGGGTTGGGGTGAGGGAGAGGGTGAGGGCTGGGGGTGCGGGCTCTGGGGTACGGCTGGGGATGAGGGGTTGGGGTGCAGGATGGGGCTCCGGGCTGGGGGGGTGGGGCTGAGGGGTTCAGCGTGTGGGAGGGGGCTCTGGGGTGGGGCAGGGGATGGAGTGCAGGAGGGGGTGAGGGCTCCAGCTGGGGATGTGGGCTCTGGGATGGGGCCAGGGCTGAGGGGTTTGGGGTGCAGGAGGGGGCTCAGGGTTGGGGTCGGGGGGGGGATGAGTGCTCCAGGAGTTTGGGTGCAGGAGGGGGTTCCAAGCTGGGCCAGGGGGTTGGGGTGTGGAAGGGTGTTCAGGGTGCAGGCTCCTGGATGGAGTTTGGGTGCAGGAGAGGGCTCAGGGTTGGGGTGCGGGAGGGGGTGAGGGGTGCAGGCTCCGGGTGGCGCTTACCTCAAGCGGTTCCCAGAAGCAGTCGGCATATCCCTCCAGCTCCTAGATGCAGGGGCGGCCAGGGCCAGGGGACTCTGAGCGTTGACCCATCTGCAGGCACCGCCCCCACAGCTCCCATTGGCTGTGGTTCCTGGCCAATGGGAGCTGCGGAGCCGGCGCTCAGGGCAGCGCTTGCACCATGGGCAGGGGAAGCACACAGAGTCCCCCTGGCTGTACCTGCGCCTAGCAGCTGGAGTGTTTCCGGGAGCCACACAGAGCCGGCCGCTGTGGCCAACCAGACTTTTGAGCCGCCAGGGTCCCTTTTTGACCAGTTGTTCAGGTTGAAAACCGGACACCTGGCAACCCTATCTGTGCCTGGTTCAGGGATGGGGGGAGGAAGAAGAGAACCAGCTCTGAGGGCTAGTGTGGAGGGTCATGTCCTAATTCCTTTCTTCCCTTTAGACAGGCTAAGCTCATTCAGTCCTTTAGTGCAGCTATTGCTTGCGAGGGGGGGGGGGGGGTGCAGAAGGGGAGAGATAAGAGTGCAAGGAGGCCTCAGCCCACCTTTATAATCCCCTGATCAGAAGCCACAACTGCAGTCACAGTACAAGATGCAACTAGAGAAACAGGTACTGTCCTGCCCTGAACTCCTCCTTCTCCCCAGCACACTACCCCCCAGCGTCAGGCCCAACCTGCTGTATGCAGCAAGGCAGAGGGCAAGCTCCCTTTCTTGGCCAGAGGAGAAACATGTGGACAAAGGGAAGGAGCATTTGCCATTGTATAGATTGCTTTATTGCTTGATCTTATGTAGCTGCCCTAGAAGGATGGTGTGAAAGAAAATGGCCATGTTAAACACACTCCAACCACCCCCTTCGCTTCCTCCCTTCTGCCTTCAAAAATGTCAATGCTGCACCTTCCTCTTTCTTTAACAATGTTTATCATCGTTCTTTGATTGTCTAGGACAACAAATGGTTAGAAATGAGCATATATCACCAGGACCTCGCTGCCTGCCCCTTCTCCCAAGCAGTGTCATAAAAACATACAAATTCACATTAATAATGAAGTACATTTCCCCGACAAGCCGCTGTGTATCTCAGGGAGAGCAGGCGAGGTGGCACTTGCTGCAGAGTTTCCTATTAAAGATTAGAGCAAAACCTCATAAATCTGGTGAGGGGCCAAAGCACATGTTAGGGTTGTCTCCCTCTTAATGGAACCTTAACTGAACTGAACAAACATAATATATTCAGTTTATTCATTGGAATAAGACAATCCTCTCCCTTCCCTCTCCCCAGTTCTGGGTTTATTCACCCCTTGAAGAAGCGGTGGTGTTGCATATAGTTTAGTGCAGTGTTTCCCAAACTTGGGATGCCGCTTGTGTAGGGAAAGCCCCTGGCGGGCCGGGCCAGTTTGTGTACCTGCCGCGTCCGCAAGTCTGGCTGATCGCGGCTCCCACTGGCTGCAGTTCGCCACTCCAGGCCAATGGGAGCTGCTGGAAGCAGCGGCCAGTACGTCCCTCGGCCTGCGCCCCCTTCCAGCAGCTCCCTTTGGCCTGGAGTGGCAAACCGCAGCCAGTGGGAGCCGCTGTCGGCCGGACCTGCGGACACGGCAGGTACACAAACCCACCCACCACGGGCTTTCCCTACACAAGCGGCATCCCAAGTTTGGGAAACACTGGTTTAGTGGAAATGTGAAAATGGCCTCGGAGGAGCCAGTTATTTTCAAACCCCACACACCTCCTTTCCCCCATAAGAAGGCTCCCAACCCCACAACTGTTCCCCCCACCTCTGATATGCCCTGCCTCTCCTCTGTTCCCTCCCCCAGCTGCCCCAGACACCCGCTGTATCCAGCTCCTGCAGAGGTGGTTCAGACCTGGTGATGTGCCTCATCATCTGGTCCCCTTTGCCACATTGCATGCGGGAGGGCTCATGCCTGCTCTACAGTTCCTTTGCGCCAGTCTACCTGGCATAAAGGGGCTGCGGATTAATCTTTGCAGAGATTCATCAGGCCCATAGTGTACATTATCAATACACTCCCAGGCTGTGTACTTTGGCACCTGGAGATGGGAAAAACAAGCAGAGGGGTGCTGTACACAAAGGTGCTCTGAGCACATCCCTAGGAAACTTGAAAATGCTGCAGCCCTGGCTCTTAATGGGGCTAAAGTTGAGCACTTATGATCTGCACACGCAAAACCAGAGATTTCTGTATGAAAGGAAGCAGATGTGCATAGCTGGAGGCAGATAAATGAGAGCTTGTACAGTGTTTTGGAGATAAAAACATCCAATAGAGGAGAGAGACATGGGCTCAAGCCACAAAACTGGGATCCAGCCTTCAAGCCAGGTTTCCAACCCCCCAGTAAAAGGACATATGGATTCAAGATTTGGATTGGCCCAGGATAGAGAGGGGCCATTTACAAAATTTGGATCAGGATTGTATTTCAAGCGATCCCAAAGTTTGGAATTGTTCAGATCGTGGTTTTTGGTTCAGGTCCATCACTAGTACTAGGAATTTAGAATCAAATAATATTGTTTTCTTAACATGCAAAACTCCTACTGACTTCACTGAGCATTATGGGGGCCAAAGGGCTAAAAGGTTTTGCTTCGAGTATATTCTTTGTTCTTTTTCTCATTTGAAAAAGGAAAAACCCCATTAACTAAGTGGAACCTATGTCCAGAACTGATAATCAGAAAATGTCCCACCCCCACCCACTGGGAGAAATTTTCAACTTTTCATAAAAACCCCAATATATTTTGGTCAAAAACTGAAATATTTCAATTTTGAAATGTCACTGCTGTGCCTCATGGGAGTTGTCGTTTGGATCCCTCATGTGGTCATTCTTCTCCATAGGCCAGGGTCCCTGGTTAGACTGCATCTCCCATGATGTACTATGGTTAGGATGACCAGACAGCAAGTGTGAAAAATCGGGACAGGTGGTGGGGAGTAATAGAAGCCTATATAAGAAAAATACCCCAAAATCGGGACTGTCCCTATAAAATCGGGACATCTGGTCACCCTAACTATGGTATTACTCTCTTAATAAGGGGAGGTGATGCATTATGGGAGTTGCATGACCACAGTGCATCATGGGAGACAAAGTCAGACTGGAAAGCCTAGTCCATAGAAAAGTCTAGGGACATGAGACAATTGAATACAACTCCTATGAAGTACTACAGCAGCATTTCCAAATTGAAATATTTTGTTTTTCATCTGAAAACTGACAGGTATTTGGTTTTTCAATTAAAAGTAAACATTTTCCATGGAAAGCAGCACATTTTGTGAAGCAAATAGTTCTGTTGGAAACCCAATTTTCTGTCAATATGTTCATTTTTGACAGAACGTTTTCAACCAGCACCACCTATTTCCTCTGTTAAATGGAACTCACACTGTTCACTTAAGGGCACATTGTGTCTGACTCTTGAATTGTTGCACAAGGGAGGTGAAAAAGGAAAGAACCTTTCTGTCCTTTTTGAACCCCCGCCCCCTTTTCAGGGGCCAGGATCAACTGCAGTCCCTGCTAGTGCTCCCACAGCACAACACACACCAACAGAGGCCAGATGGAGTGGGTACGAACTTATCCCTGGGCTCTTTCAAGGATTTGTGGCTTTGCTCACCACCGCTCCCCCACACACACACTCAGTGCTGTGTCTTAACGGCACAATCTAGCCCCCGGTCAGAGCCTGCCAGCCCTGAATTACTGCCTTTTCCTTCATGTTAAACTCTTAAAAACAGACATTGCCACAGATATCAACCTGGGTCTCTATACAATATCCCTGCGCAGTGCATTGCTTGTTGTCCATCATTGCTATGTGACAAAACGACACAAAACACAAAAGGCCTGATTCAGATCTCACCTACAATAGAGTAAATCAGGTATAACCCCACTATGGTGGAAAACCAATGTAAAGGCCTGCTCCTGCATCAGGATCAGTTGGTGTGGACCCCTGTGCAAAGTTCCAATAAAGCCACTGCAAAGATGCAAGGATCCATGCAAGCAGGTCTGATGCAGGATTGGGGCCACAATAATGTCAGAATTAGGCCCTCAGTGCACAGCTTACTAATAATTACTTTTGTATTCATTATGCCAATAAAAAGTGAGAATCGTCTCTTTTCTTGCTATAAAGTCACATACATAATTTTTCTGATTTTTCATTCGTGTTCCATCGCATTTGCACACAGCGCTCACCCTGCTAATTAAATTATTTTTATTGAAAGGTGCTTTAGAGGGCCGGGTACTCCTTATGTCCTTTCCCTTTGTTATTGGTCTTTGCTATGTGGCAAGGTGTAAGGTGTAAAAAAATATAAAAGATTCAGGTGCTTTTCCTGTGCAATTTTGTTGGGTAAAAACGTGCTGCTATAGATCTTGAAGGCTGTAACATTTAATGATATCAGACAGGGCAAACAAAAGGCAATATTTTGATACCCTTATGGATACTGAATGTTTGAGGCCGTATTCAAGGTCAGTAAGATCTGGCCCAAGTATTTAAGTGGTGTCTTCTTTGCTGAACACAAAATATTTGATTGTTGGGATAGGGCCTGAGATTTATGGCAGCAGTTACTTAGCTTTAGGCCAGGGACTGTCATTTACTATACGTCTGTACTGCATCTAGCACAATGGAGGCTGAGCGGGTTAGTCTCTAGATACTAGTGCAAATAGAAATGTTAAGTAATCATAACTGATCTTATTAGTAACATTGTCCTTGTTCATAACAATCAAATAAATCTACATTAAGATATCTTAAAACATTGGGTCTGACCCTGCTCTCACAAAGTCAATAACAAAACTTGCATTGATTTGAAAAGGATCACAATAGGGGCCTATCACAAGGTCTGACCCTGCATTGAAGTAAATGGAAGTTTGCTCAGTTTAACAATTGCAGTAGGATCAGGCCCCTCATTTGTGTTGCGCCTTCTCTATCTATGGCTAATGATTTTTTAATCGGAACCCTCCATTAGTTCTGATGGCGACTTCTGCTTACAAACTGATGGTATGACATGGCAAACTGTGCCCCAATATTCTCATATTCGCTTATTACACCTTTCTGGCATTTGTTATTGGTGTGTGCAGGATGAAGAGAAAGCTACATTCTCTCTAAACCCCAAACTCAGACACCTGACTTGGGCAGCTCCCTTATCCCATGTAACACTGACATTAGCTGTAATAGCCGAACATGTTATGCAGTGAAACTCCTGCCGTTTCAGAGGAGAGATGAGAAAATAAAATCCACAAAAAGAAAAAAAAAATCTTCTATTTTGGTATACTTAACACATACAGTTATCTTCGTGTCCTATATATCATTTAACAAATTGCTTTGCAATTCTTACAGGGCGTGGTATAATGACTGATTTAAAATCACTGCATTGCTTAAACTGCATTGTTCTTCATCAAGTGGAGTCATTTTTATGTGACGTGTCAAGCTCTCTAACAAATAACTGCTGCCAGACAAATCAAGTTCCTCATCTTAAAGCTACGGCTAAATAGTTTATAGCTTTAATCTGCTCACTGAGGTGTGCAGTCTATGACAGTAATTATAAATGCAAGGAGAAATTATAGCTGAATGCTTTAACTGCATTAGGAGCCATTTGATGAACAATCATGATTGCCTGCTCATTTTCAACAATAGAGGGCAAGTTAGTGTCAGTGCATTAGAGGATTTTCAGTTCTGCTCTGCTCTTTCTTCCATTTACCACAGAACGTCAGTTGTCTGCTATAAAATAGAAAAAAGCACCGTAGAAGCTTTAAACTTGATGGTTTAAAAAAAAAAAGACAAAGGAGGAAATAGAAAAACTGTTTATCATTATGACTCATTTTTTGTTTTGCAGCAACCTTACTTTCAAATTAGTTCATTTTAGGTAGCTGCGTGTTTACTTACCAGGGACTTTGGAAGAGAAATCTCCCCACAATGAGCCTGGTAGATTTAAATCTATAATGACTAATTTTTTTTTTAAAAAGTTTTAAATAAGATCATAAGATTCTCTAATACTGACTAGTTTGTAGCCACTGTCACTGTCTGAATGTAAAGCTAGAGATGTGTACATGTGTACACACACATGCACACACACACTTCCTGGAGAAAAAAAGTATTTTTAATTTAGCTGAAGAATTGAGCAAATATATTTTAAAGTTATAAATCTGTGTACAAATTTGAAGCAACACTCCCTGATGTACATGGGCTTTCAAACGAAGAACAAAAAATTTGCAGCTGTTTAAATGAAAAGATGATACTGACATAAGAATTTTGTAAATTAAAAATAATGCCACATTATATTACCAGACCTATTTCGGTCTGGAGAGGTAAAAAAAACATCCCACAATGGAGATGAATATACAGCAGATATATACACCTGCATTTACATTTAATAGGAATTTATCACAAATCACTGAAACAGCCTCACTGATGTCTTTAAAAAAATACCACAGACGCAATGTATGAATGCTTTTCTGGTAGTAATGATCTGACTGGCAATTCATTTCTTTATATTTTTTAATGATATTTACTCTATTTTCTAAATAAGAATTTAAATGGTAAGTTTCATTTTCAAGATGGGTGATATTTTATACGTTTCTGTAGTTTGGAGAATTTCTTTCCACTGTTTTACTTGCATTTTTAATTACTTATATTTTGTTTAGCTCTGATTTTGATGCAACATTTAGTTAACCAATTAATATATTTATGCATTTTAAGTGTCTCAATATGCTTTATATTTATTTTCTCTAAATACTTTGCACTTTTAAATGACTGTATATATTAAATACATGAATTTCTGCTGGCATATTCCTTAAACAGTATTGTATGCTCCATAATTAGGAGATATATTGAACTTTTACCATGCCATTTTTAAGATAAGGAAGCTTTGAAAATCCCTGTGATGTATCCTAGTCTTCTTGCAGAGATCAGGAAACAAAGCCATATGGATAAACTCCAGGAATAACGTTTTTAGCCTAGTCAGAAGAACTTAGGCAAGTTTAGAGCTCAAAAATTGTAATAAAATCTATCCAATGTCATCCAAAATACCCCATCATTTCACACAATTTGTCCTATCATGCATACCAACTAAAATTATAGTTCCAGATAACAGTGCTATCACTCTGTCAGTGCACTTTAAATATATGCCTTTGAAGGTACTGCCTGCATGCTGATATAAATTAGAAATATCTGGGTATTAAGGGGGTGACAATTTTGGGGTACTCAAAGACTTGAGGGACAGTGCCTTGGTTTATAGCCATACATCACCTGGGTAATGCCAGAAACATGTCAATTTGGGGTGTTGCTACTCAGAACCCACTTTTTTTTCTGGGCATCTTTGGAAAATGTGTTTATATGCTTCCCATTCCCCAAATCTCTAAAGAACAGCAATGTGCATACAAAGTTGGGTGTTTAACAAGAACAGTGCTTTTAAAAACCCAAATCTGAAACATTTGTCAGGTATTAAGCCACGAAGAGGCCAAAAATAACTGCTATATTCATATATTTGGCAGATAGCTTTTGTTTGATAGTACCCAAATTACTGGTTTGCCTGCACAGCTCTAGTATAGAAACTGCAAATGTCAAAGTCTTTATAGATGCTAACAGGTGGGGAAAAAAAGTCTGTTCATTTCCTTCCTTCTCCCCAACCTCTTTTCATTTTGTGATATTTTGGCAGGTACATTCAATTTTGAATTGTTATAAAACCACAAGGTGGAAAATCAGTTATTATCAGATAAACAAAGAACATTTATTCGTCCTTTTGTTTTACACCGGGTACTAATGTTGGGTGAACAATGCAAAAAATTCCCCATTAATATTAGGTACAATTTTTAAAGTAATTAACTCACTTTGACAGTGCTCACACCCCTTTTGCATTTTGCTTTCAAAAGACAGAGCTTTGTTATATAAAATATTAAGAAAGAGTAAATCTACCCCTGTGCCAAGAGCCAGCACAAGACCTATACAAGACTTAAGACTCATTACATATGAGTAGTGATGGCTGTGTTGTACTGTAATAGCTTCCCATAGCACCTATCCCAAAATTACCCTTTGATTACTGGTTTAAACAATAGCTTCTTTAATGGGATAGAAGCGATGTATAGGCCTTGTTTGGGGAAATCTTAAAGTTGCATGAACATTTGCAGCAAGCAAATTTTAAATCTTCTTACAAAAGTGGATCCATTCCCAAAGCACATGCACCCTCCACTAGTCAGAGAATAGCCACCGTACCATGTGACTTACGTGACAAATCACAAGTAACACAGCTTGAATTTTGAATGTTCATTATCAGTCCATAACATACAAATTTCAAAAAGATATTCATCAAGGAAACTCAAATAATGAATACGTTGGAGGAAATTTGAACTTGCCTGTGGATATTCTGCCAGCAAAAAAAAAAAGGTGGTGGAGGGGTAAATTTACTGAAGAAATTATTTGTTGAAAATTAATCACACAAAGCCCTCTTGGTTATAAATCCTTCAGAATTGAAAACATCTATTTGGACTTGCAGCTGATGTGCTTCCTATTCATTTACATCAAGAAATGTCAGGTTTGGGAGTTAAGTAAAATTAAAAATGCTATAAATTATGCATCAGCTAAATACAATCTTACACATCGTAAACATTGGCTGTGACTGCACTCACAGCTATACACCTTCTTCGACAGAGAAAATAACAGTAAAAACAGTATCCAGAAAGCTGTGTTTTTGTGAAAAGTTAAGCTTGTGACAAAAGCCATTGATTCTCTCAATTAAGAAGCAAAAAACAGCCCCATATTTTGGCATTGATCTGCACCGAAAACTTTCGCTGAAGTCAAACAGGGGAAGGAGTACTGACTGAGCACTGGGACTGCACTGATACTATGAGACAAAGTGTAAATATGATGCATTCAAGAATAAAGAAAAGAATGGATAGGAACGCAAGAGGAAGGAAGGTTACTCAAAACAACTCAAAGGAGACCACTGGTATAAGTGGTAAGGGACGCTATTAAAATGTGGTGCAATACAACACTGATCATCCAAATGTTATTGGTGGAAAAACCAAGATTTTAGATAAGCAAAAGCATTTTCAATGTCATTAATAGACTATGGGGGACATGAGCCTTTTGGGATAATGGACTGTTTTGGATAATTGAGGTTTTGCTAATCAAGATTATATTGTCTTTTTCTCCCCCTCAAATAAATATTTGATGCTACATTAGTACTGGAGGGGAGAGGGATAAATAATTCCTTGGAACTATGAGGGAAAATGCAGAAAAACAGGCTACCATTAGTGGAAACGACATTGAAAACTGAAGAGTAGTCATTTATTTGCTCTACTCCACACTAACCTGCATAGAAGGTGAACTAAAAATAATTCTTAGAAACAGAAAAATATGAGATGTGAAAAGTGGGGAAACAGTTTTGTTAAAAATATTATAAAGAAGCAACTTTTCAATTCAGGCCATGATAGTGATCCATTTATGAAGCTTTGTTCTTCAATGCAATGTAAAATGGACTGGGTATCTAAACTGATAAATGCAGCAGCATATTTTCAATTTTATAATGTATTCTACTTTTAAGAAATGCTTTAAGAAATCTCCTTACAATCATTACATTAAAACTCACTGTGGAGCTGATGCATGCATACCTTAAAAGTTATTCTTCATCCACTTCTGCTACAAACTGTGAATGGTGTTCTGGTGACTTGCTGTGTGTTTTGCTTAGGTGAAGTTTTACTGCATGTTTGCTTGCAAATGTCCGACAACACAACTTACATTTGAACTTAGAGTCTGTATCCTCTTCCCCAGTTATTGTTTCAGGTGATCTTTGAACTGAAACTCTGGAGATTTCTTGTTCTACCTTGGTTTGCTGTTCCACAGCCAGTCTGTTCATGTCTTTCATGTGGAAACCTAGATGGGATTCTAAGTGACTAATATAAGTAGATGGGGTTCTAAACTGAGATGCACAGTCACTGCAATAAAAGATTGGGTGTCCTTTGTCCATGTTTTTCAAAAACTTTGTTCCTCCAGTTTTCCTAAGTTGGTATTTGACATTCGCTAACCAATGGCTGATGGTGGTCATTGACAGTCCAGTAAATTTAGAAATCTGCATGCGTTCTTGAGGGCCTAGGTCTGATAATAAATATTTACCTTCTGACGTTTGGAAAAGACTGGAAGCAAACTGAGCTTGCAAAATCAGGAGATGCTGAGGGTTCCAGTTTGATTGCCTGCCCTTCCTTTTATGCAGAGTGGAGACTTCTGTTGAGACATCCTCGAAACGTCGGACATCCATTTCCAATTTCATTGATGGGATCCTAGAAGATACAGCAGGTTTTGGTGTAGTAGCTTTAGGAAGCACTTTGACCATGTCAGCAATGTCAGACAGAGCATGTTTCTGAGGTGGGGAAGTACAAGATTGTGCTTGAGCTGACTCGGCTTTCTTGCTTTTGGATTTGGTCAGATCTATCGGTTGATCGTTGTTTTCAAACAAATAACGCCTGGAAATGCTTGCAGGCTTTGGTGGGGTGGGAGCAGGAGATAAAACGGGTTTCTCCAACATATTTAAGTTAGGTTTGTGGAACATAGAAATTGTGCTCGAGCTGGGGCTGGAGTTGGACTGGGGCCGTAAAGGCTCAGTGGCTTTGCCCAAGTGATTATTCAATACAGATTGCAGGGCACTAAGTGGATTCACACAAGGCAAGTCAGAAGAATGGTTTGTGGCAACACAACCATTGCTGAGAGAAGCTACTATTGACTCCTTGGGTTTTGTTTTTCCTTTCTCACCATCTTCTTTTGGTTTATCCTCCTCCTTCAAGGGACATGCCTCTGTCTTTTTTGGCTCTACAGGGGCCTCAGATTTGGGGAGAGATCCCCCTTCATTCTGACAGAGTGGAGCAGCTTCAGCTTGGATGCCCTCTTTAGTGTAGTCCTTTTGTATGACTTCTTTGTCATCAGTTTCCTTCTTCACTCGAGTGCTCTGGGCCACATTTGCTGAGCTGGGAACCAGAGGCATAACTTTCCACTTTGGAGCAATGGGTCTCAATTTATTGGTAATTGTGGGCCTGATTTGCAGTACTTGGGAACCCACTGGTAAGGAAGGCTTTGCTCCTTCTGAGAGCTGATAGGCTGCATGGATACTAGGATATGCACTCCAGCTAGGAGCTCCATTTTGAGCTTTATTGATGGCTGTGGTGACAGTGTTTTCCAAAGACTTTAAAATATCACCACCACCTTTTGAACCATCTTCTAAATCTTCCTCCCTAAGATACTGGTATTTCATTGTAGGATCCAATGGTTTCTGAAGCGTATCTTCATACTCTTCAGTTTTTACCACTTTCTCATCTTTGTTTGTATCATCAGGTTTATCTTTTTTACTCTCTTTCTTTAGCTCCAATGCAGGAGTTATGCCATCTGAAGATGCATTGCTGGATTGTTTTGAAACCTGGGTGTCATTGGCTGGTGCCTCAGACAGCGACTGCATTTTCTCCACAGCCAAGGGATCTAGTACTAGTTGTTTTCCTTTCTTTGAAGCTGAACTTGTGACTTTCAAGAAGTGACCAGTGACCATCATATGAGTGGTGAGTTGTTGCAAGGTGTCATGTGAACTTCCACATTCCATACACTTCAAAATCTGGGATTTACAGGCCTCAAACTGCCATGTGTAGCTGGCTCCATTTTGGTAGCCATAGCGGTTGTTAGATGACAACTGCAGGTTTGCATTCTTCTGAGGCGAAAAGGTATCTGCAAAAGATCCTGTTGTGGAATCTGGGGAACAAGGTCTGTTAACATCAAACACACGTTTCTTTGCTGGAGTGACCATTTTTGAAGAAATGGTAGGTACCGGCTCCTTCAAAGGCACTTTTTGGTAATGTTTTGTTTTTATCATATGAACGCTCAGATCTTGAAGGGAATCAAAAGAGTCACCGCAGAACATGCACTTTAGAACTTTTTGTGCATCTTCCTTGTCCATGTCCTGAAAGGCCCTTTTCCGGGGCTTTGAGTAGCTAGTAGGTCTGTGCTTGTCCTTTTTACGGTTATCATCTTGGTAATGACCAGTTTCATTCATGTGGACTGTTAGCTCTACCAAAGTGTCATAGGCAGCACTGCATTGCCTGCACCTAAACCTGCTAGCACCCGTGAATACAGTTCCGCACATTTTGCTGCTTTGTCTGTACAGCTGGACTGAACTGAAAAGATTTGGTTTGGAGACTGGTCTGGAAGGTAAACTCTGTTGTAAGCTTTTTGACAATGCATCTTGGTGCCAATCAAAGTCACTTTTGTTACCTCCATTTCTGTTGTCACAGCCCCTTCTCTCAGAGTTAGACAACTTGAGACCCAGTCCTAAGCCCGTCCAATAAGAGTCTGACAGTATGTTAGCATAGACTGCTGTCATTTTATCCATGCAATCATGTGCTTCATTCTGAGATTTGGGGCGGGCATTGGTTTTCAGATCCTGCACCTCTCTAGAGCAAATGCTTTTAGTATCTGCCACCTGGTCACTAGCATCACTTAACAGGGACTCATTTTCCGCATCCTGATTAGATACATGACTTACTGGAGAATTCTGGTAGCTAAAGCTTCCTTTCTGCTCAGGACCCACTTCATGTTCTTCATCCGTGCCAGTATCATTGCTGCCCTGAAGTTGAGCTGTTGAATTACTGTCATCATCGTCCTCTTCCTCCTCCTTTATGTCTTCCTCTTGGACGTAACCTGAAATGTAACATCAATATATGAAATAACATGTTAATAACACTGCAGTTTGATTTCTCTAGTTGCGCTATGTGCTTTTGCTACTGGACTTCATTTTAATCTACAACTTTATTGTCTGTTAGTCCTGGAAGTGAAAAAAGTCAAATGATGTCTTTTTGTAGAGCTTGCTGCTATTTATTAGATGATCGTAATTCTTTATAACTGCCAGAGATTCTGAGTTAATAATTTTCCTGTCGTGGGAGTATAATTCTAACTGTCCTGTAACGGGGCATTTGGAAAATTCATATGTGAGAACTTTAAGTTCATATGAAAAGTCTCAATTCTATGAATTTGTTATTAGACCCAAGGAAAAGGAGAGAGAGAGAGAGAGAGAGAGAATTGGCAAGGAATAGAAGAAAAGTAACTTCTCCAATCTTCCTGGTTGATAGAATTATCTAGGAACAGAAATCTTTTGCCATTTGATCACCTTAAAAAAGCATTTCAGAATGTGCGCAAATAACTGATATTTCAAACTATTACACTTGAAACAATTAATAGGTTCAACTGAAACCTGTTTGTAAATGCACTGTATTCCATCAAAGCAAATTATCGTTTGATAAAAGAAATATTCTAGGGCAGAAGCCTAAGGCCTTGGCTACACTCGGGACTTCCCAGTGCTGCTGCGGCAGCGCTGCCGCGGCAGTGCTGTGAAGTGCGAGTGTAGTCGCACCGCTTTATGTAATTCACCTCTCCGAGGGGAGTAGCTTGCAGCGCTGCAGGCTCTGATTACACTGGCGCTTTACAGCGCTGCACTCGCTGCGCTCAGGGGGGGGGGAGGGCGTTTTCACACCCCTGAGCGCAGCAAGTTGCTGCGCTGTACAGCGCCGGTGTAGCCAAGGCCTAAGTAAGCTATGGAAGGGTATTCTAGGATATGGCTGACATAGACTGATATTAACTATAAAACTAAAAAACTAATGCAAGTCCAGAGTGGTTTTATTTGACAAATGAACTATTTTAATTAATAAGAGAAACTTGATATTGGTAGAGCTACAAATTTTAAAATTAATTAAGGAATTCAGTTATTTTTTCTTGTGGCACTAAATCAGGACTAATTCCGCTGAAGTAAATGGAGCTAAACTGGTATGAAATTGATGCAAGGGAAAGGAGAATCAGGCTTAGGGAGAAACTCTGGCCCCACTGAAATCAATGGCAAAACTCCCCTTGACTCAACAATGCCAGGATTTCATCCTTGGACTCAATGGGGAGAGAATCTAGGAGGAAAGGAGTACTACAAACATTTTCCTATTAATAGCCACCCTACATTTTTAATTAATCTGCTTTGGCAGTACTTATACCCCTGTTGTTTACCCTGTAACTGGAAATTCAAACAATCAACTTTTACTGATACAAACGTTCAAGAAAACCAATCTTTACATTCATAGGCACAAGCCTTCATGCATAACACACTCCTCTGCTCATTCAATCAGGAAACACAAACAATGTTGCCAACTGGAATGATTTCACTGTGAGCCTCGTGATATTTGGTGTTTCTCTTAGTGACCAACTCATGGAATCATGTGATTATGTAATAATCAAAGCTGTAGTTAAAAAAAAGGATTTAGCCCTCGTGGTGGTTGAGAAAAGTTTGAAAAACATGATTCTTAAAGGCTCAAAAACCGAAAGGCAAATGAAAAGAGCCAATATTTATTATATATTTAAAATCCCATGACTTTTAAGCCAATCTCATGGCTTTAGGGGGCCCTACCCATGACTTCTGAACAACTGACACTGGCATTACTGCATAAATGATGCCACTTTGATCAATCAATAGAGCTAGTCAGAAAATTCGGAAAGATTCAAAATGTTGACAAAAATATAGACAAAACTTTCTGTAAACTATTTTTCAGAAATTTCAATTTAATTCAATGTTTCAACCCGCTCTACCAATCAAAGTTGAACAACACAGCTGAGATTCAGAATCACACACTGAATATCTTACAGTAACAAAGAAATGTTTGCAATCAATCCATAGAGGAAAAATATTAAAAAACAGTTTGCTGAATAAACCTGAATTACAAGTAAGTTAGAAGAAGCTCTGATCTACTCATGGATAGTCCATGAATTGAAAAAGAGGCTAAATTCATTGCATACATTCTTTGTTGCAAATTATTCGCTAAATTCTAGGAAGAATACTGATTACATCATTCTTCTAGCTCTCTTTGGCTCATTGTTGCGTGGGGATGTGATACTAGAGAGCTTCTCAAACGGCGGTAAAGATAACAGCAGTAACTATGAATGAATGAAGGTGTGCCATGTATAATGTGATAAAACAACAATACTACATATCATAATGATAATACTGTGCATGTGAATGGGTGCCTTCAACTAAGGATTACAAAATGCTTGTCAAACATTAAATAAATAAGCCTCTCAATGTCTCTGTGAGGAACAGAATATATTATTACCCCATTTGCAGATGGGTAAACTGAGGCACCGGCAGGTTAACTGATTTGTTCAGGGACAAGCAGCAAGTCAAACGCAGATCTGGGATTCGAATCCAGGTGTTTCAACTCCTAGCCCTGTCCTCTAGTAACTAGATGATGTTCGTCATGACCTCCCTTATGAATGTGTGCAGGGAGGTGAGCGCTACTACACATCATGAATAGTAACCTTGTTAAACAACCAGCATGAACTGATGAGCAGGGCTGACATTGTTCTTCTGGTGTCAGAGATACTGTATAGTTTAGGTAGCAACATTGGACTCCTGCCAATGTGTATCACAGTGCCATGCATATTGTAATGAGCAAAACAAAAATAAAGAGGGACGTGAATGAAGGAATCAGAAGAAAAACACTTAGCCACTGAGTTCACAGTTCCAGGTTGGAGTTGAGTTGATTCCTCCTTTTTATATGAACTAGTTGAATACCATTAACCCCATTTTTCATGAAAAAAGGAATTTTTTCTTTGGAAGGTAAGTACTGTACTCTTTCTTTCACAATATTATCTGTCCTTCTAGGAGAAGCAAAACTACCAGACAGCTGCACCTCCCATCCCCCCACAATACAGATAAAATTTGCTGCTTAATTAGGCCTTGACATGTTTACTATAACCTTTACAGAAGAATAACTCGTCCTGAGAAGTCCTCTTTTTTCCTTTTCCTTTTTCTTTCTTTCTTTGTCTGCATAATACACAGACAATCTAATGAAAACAATATGGTAACTTATGAGAAGGCACCATCAAAAATTCACAAAAGCATCAGTCAAGTCCATTTTTAATAATGGTTAAGGATTCTGGGCAGCTTTAAAAACACAGCTTAATATTATACATTTAAACCATTCCCTTTGCTTAAATGATTTCATTTGCTGTGGGCATTTCGTGTAGATAGTGAAGGCCTCTTGAATGCAGGCAGCCTGGGTGTATAATGAATGCATGTATTCATCTACCAATGATTATTTTAGTAAGGTTTCACCATATATAAAGCTTTGCATAAACTGATACAAAGCAGATTAATTCATTTAAATGCTTATTTAACAGAAGCAACAGTCACGATGTTTTAGAAAGATATTTTGATTCTCTTTCTCCCATATTTACTTAAGTGGACTTCACTACTAAACACATTCACACACAATTATTTTACTCTCACACACACAGTGGTGATATACATGTAGTAAACTGAAGAACCATGTGATAAACTGTATTTACCAGGAACTGTTGCTTACTTCACCTTCACTCTTCCCACTATTCTTTTTTCCGTGGATTTATGCTAATATTCTAAACTTCTGAGAAGTTCAACTAGCTGCCCTTTATCTGCCTGCTAGATAAACATTCCTTCTTCCCTCCCAGCAGTGAAATTACTCCACCATAATTAAACCAGCACCAAAGTTAAATTAGTCACATCGAAGATGTAAATGGGCAATATACAATCCTGAACTAGTGCAAGGTTAAAGTCCACTATCTTGCAGCGCAGAGTAAAAACAGAAACTTTATAATTATGGATGGAGGTGACTCCGGGCTTCCCAAGTGGAAAAGTAGCATTTCCTTTTAGTCCTGGTAGATCCCAAGATATTGGATCTTAAAAATTATGACATTGTTATGGGTAGAAAAGGTGATTTAGGTAATTGTGAGAAATTTCTAAACTTTTATTGCTCTAATTTTTTCTTCTCCATTTGAATCCTATACAGTTGGATTTATAGTAACTAAAGCAGCCTGGCTAAAAGGGGTGTGGAAAACAGCACTGTGTTTTGTTTGTTTTGGGGTTTTTTAGATCGATAGTATTTCTTTGAAAGCAGAGTAATTATTCCAGAATAAAGACACTTTTATTCCAGAACAGAGTGTCCACATGGGGGAGTTATACTGGCATAGATAAAATAGAATCATTTTCCCATTTAGACAAGCCCTCAGTCTAGTGTCATTTAGGCACTTGCACTTCTGGCTGGACCCTGGACGTGCAGAGGCTTTGTGAAAACCATGAAAAGGATGAGGGGTGGGGGGAGAAAGAGGGAAGAAAGAAAAATGCACTTTTTGATTCTCCAAATAAAATAAAGTGGTTTGGGTTTACTTTGACCTTTGGGTGAAGATTTGTGCAAGGCTGTCCGTTTAAACAGGTTTGTCCTTCTCTATTTACAAACGGATGCCCTTAAAATCAACAAATATACTCCACATGTAGTGTCCAATAGCCACTTTCAGTGTAGATGCTAGCCTCATACAAAGGACCAATATTAGAGAAATGGGCACTGTTAGTGCACCTGCAAAAATTAACGTGCATTGTTGTAGCCCCCAAAACCCACATACAACTATCTTGAAACTTTGATCCTTATAGTACAGCCAACACTGGGCCAAATTTACACTTAGTTAATTCTGCTGAATTTAAGTCCCTTACACCCACTCACTAACATGTAACTTGGGTCACATTATACATCACCTCTGAACTTGGACCAGTAGGGTTTGAACATATATCCAGATTTAAATTATATTGAATTTTTACTGTTAATTTTTCTACCAGAGAATACTATTTTCAATCAAATTTGCTCTCTTTTTCCACATACAGAAACATTTCTTAAAATATATACATGTTTCTTTCCAAGACTGGAAAAAAAAATTTTTGCCAAGAAAAGGGACAGTGAATCATTGTCCAGAACAATGTTGTTAATCCACCTAAAACCCATACACCATCTGTACTTTTTCATACATATATTCCAATTTCACTTGAAATAACATCATTAGTACAGAGATCTCACAGTGCTATAAGGTGATCTTGTTTCCTTCTTGTCTGGCTTGAACTCAAACATCTTTTCATTTTGGCAACAGCAGTTTCTTTCTCTGAAATATTTCATGCAGATAATGGATAATGACCACTTCTCATTGCTTTTTCTCAAAAATGTCTAACTACATTAGCTATCCAAAGACAAATCCTAACCTGGCTCTTTCTAAGTTCATGGCTGCAGATTCATCCCAGTTTGCAAAACAACTGAAAAGATAAATTGGCACTGGCAGAAAACCCTATCCTTACTCTACTGGATAGACCCTGCAGTAAAAACCTTTTGGAATTTAATAGGATTGAAACCAATGGGGTTCTATAGAAATGTAATCAAAGTGTATGGAATTTGTGATCTGATAGGGAGTGATACAGTTTTGGGGGTTTGTTTAGACGATCGTACACAATTCTATACCAGGGGTGTATAACTTTTTATTAAATGTCAGAGAATGATCAGAAAACATATAGGATGATAACCTCTCTCTAGTAAATTCTTCAGCACTTTTCCGTAAAGGGAGTGATAGCCCTTTGCCTATAACAGAACCATAAGAATTGGAAATGGAAAAAACCTCCTAAGTTATCTAGTCCAACCCCCTTTATAGTGCAGGATTGTTTCCTATGGTCTTTTACTCTAGAATCCTGCGGAGACATTTTACATGTTCTCAGAATCTCGAGGAAATACTGAACGGACTGGCTCTGCCCTGAGGGACCAGCAAACAATGCCGGACATGTGGGAATTGTTAGGAAATTTCCCATAAACAGTATTTACCAGTGGTTCCCAACTCAGTTTTAAATGGCTCAGTGATGGGGCTTCTACCCCCTCTCTAGTGATAGTCTAATAGACCTCACAGTCACAAATAGGAGATTTTTCTTAATAGTCCACTTTCATTTGCATAATTTCATTCCATCCAATAACTTTCCTCTATCCCCAGCACACGGAAATTATATTGTTATCTCACACATAATTTACTGTTGCTTGGAAGTTCTACTTTCTCCAGGAATCTGCAGCAGGTTACACCATGGCGGAGAACCACAAAGAGCATGTAAATAGCATTTTCTGGTCATCTCATAATTGTCTATTGAGGGCCAAATTCTACTCTGAGTTCAGCCAGGGCAGCAGGACAGACAAGACATTCCCACTATTACAGAGCCAACCTCAGAGATGTCCCTTAATCCCAACCACAACACTATGGATTATGGAAGGAACTTGTTCTCAGACCCTTACATTCAAATATAGTCATAATCTGGCAATGTGTTAAGTTAAGAGCCATATTGTTTCACAGGATAAAAGCAACAGGATGGGGATAGAGGACCCAGGAAACACCACAAGGTCCACATCCATGAAGGAAAAATCAGTTTCACACATACAGAATGGGAAGAGACTGTCTAGGAAGGAGTACGGCAGAAAGGGATCTAGGGGTTATAGTGGACCACAAGCTAAATATGAGTCAACAGTGTGATGCTGTTGCAAAAAAAGCAAACATGATTCTGGGATGCATTAACAGGTGTGTTGTGAGCAAGACACGAGAAGTCATTCTTCCCCTCTACTCTGCTCTGGTTAGGCTTCAGCTGGAGTATTGTGTCCAGTTCTGGGCACCGCATTTCAAGAAAGATGTGAAGAAATTGGAGAGGGTCCAGAGAAGAGCAACAAGAGTGATTAAAGGTCTTGAGAACATGACCTATGAAGGAAGGCTGAAAGAATTGGGTTTGTTTAGTTTGGAAAAGAGAAGACTGAGAGGGGATATGATAGCAGTTTTCAGGTATCTAAAAGGGTGTCATAAGGAGGAGGAAGAAAACTTGTTCACCTTAGCCTCTAAGGATAGAACAAGATGCAATTTGCTTAAACTGCAGCAAGGGAGGTCTAGGTTGGACATTAGGAAAAAGTTCCTAACTGTCAAGGTGGTTAAACATTGGAATAAATTGCCTAGGGAGGTTGTGGAATCTCCATCTCTGGAGATATTTAAGAGTAGGTTAGATAAATGTCTATCAGGGATGGTCTAGACAGTATTTGGTCCTGCCATGCGGGCAGGGGACTGGCCTCGATGACCTCTCGAGGTCCCTTCCAGTCCTAGAATCTATGAATCAGTTTCCATTGAATGCTCATCTCAGGGAGAGAGCTTTGTGGCCCTGGGAAGAAGCAGATGGTATGACTTCCAAACATTGCAGATCAGGGCACTTTGTATTGCAGCGTGCCAGCCCCTCTTGAAGTGGCATTTGCCATGAATGAGTTTTAACATGGCAAGGCAACTTCCTAGAAGCATAGCTGTTATTTGCACATGGTGATGAAATTAAATAATTTTGGATGTTAATCCTCTGTTCTAAAAATAAAGTTTTGTTATAAGATTTACTGTACAGATCCTATTCCTGGCTGCTCCCGTTGACTTCAGTAGGGCTTTCAGCGGGATGAGGAATACAGGATCATGCCCTCTGTGCATTCCACTGAACATAGTCATGAGTCCATCACATAGGTTAGAAGTATATATGCTGTGAATTGGGTTTCCAGCCACAAAACCCTTAAACCCTCAAAGCCAACAATAAAATAGGAAACAATAACAAAAGGACAACTGAAAAGAGAGAGGGAAGAGGGACTAGTGCTTTCCATTTAAACAATAAACCCAATAGCCATAATGGGGACCAGAGCCATAATAGAGTTCTCTCCTGAATAATTTTCTCTAGGGACTAGGTCAAGCTTGTTTACATAGTCAGCTGTCAAAGGGTAGGAGAAAGAATAATTTAAGTCACACCAACTCCGTTCTGGGATCAGTCATTCTGACTTACTGAGTTTCCAGGTACCAGCTATGTTTCACAAGTGTACGTAACTGTGCTTAGGGTCAGCTCCTCAGTTTCCATAGCTGAAGGCATCCACCATTAATACAATGATTTACACAAGCTTAAGAACACTTTGTTTCCTTCAAAGCCCTGGAATTTGCTAATAATTTTTTTTTAAACAGCTGATGGTATTTGACATTCCTGAGTCAATATTTTCCTCTGGGTGTGCGGCTCCTAGCAAATTCTGAGCAAGCATGTAATTCTGAGAGTACAGAATTTTGTCTTCGCAATCATTTGTGAGTGCAAATACCAGATTCCTGATATCTAGTAGCTGATATAGAATGAATAAATGGGCCTGATCCTGTTACCATTGAAGTCCATGGAAGTTCTGGCATTGACTTCAGTGACAGCTGGATCGAGGCCAATTTTTTATATGCATATCAGGTAGTAAGATATCTCTATGATTTGTATGCACAAAATAATGGGTGCAAATATGGAGGCCATTTTGGAAAATGAGGCTTGGTCCCAGATGACGAAAAGGACTGTATTGTAATGAATTTGAGTCTCATACCCAGGCAACATAAGTGAATCAATATGGCAACGTAAATAGATTTAACCTAGAAAATGTAAAGCTGAAACCTCTGGTTCTCATTGTCTTTCTTTACTTATCCCATTGTCCTCCTGACCTATTGTTTTTTATTAGCAACTACGCAACGGCTTTGTAGATTTACAGAGGAGCACATTTTTAATCAAACTTTCAAATCAAGTTTTTTTTCTTCCTTTCTTTTGTTCTTCTTCATCCTTCCTCTCAAATACTGATCTAAATTTTTTTAAGTGATACAAGTTACCAATCAGAATCACAAAAATATATATCTATATAAATTGAAATTGTAATGAGTCCTACCAGTGTATTGCTAACACTTTGGTTCATTTGATATGAACTTTGTTTTTTTAAAGTACCACATGGTAAGGCTTTGAAACTTCAGTTTGTAAAAAAAAACTGTAACAGCCTTGCAGCCTTTGAAGTCACTACTGATATAGCTCTGAACAGATCCATTCAAGTTCAACTAACATCAGACAAATGTTTAGTGTATCAGAGGAAGCCACAAAAGCAAGGATTTCATCAATATTTCACAACAGCCTCAGGGAAACTGTAGATTGCAATGCTGTAGGGCAGCTAATGGAATTACACACAAGGGTTTTGTACATTTAAAATAAGCAGCTACTAAAAAAATTACCCTTCAGTTTGATAGAAACTGTATAAAACTGCAGATGGGAAACAATTAAATAGCTACCAACATTTATCCATGTCAGCCTGATAGGTCATTTAATAACAGGTATTTCTTTTCCTTTTTTTTTTTCCTTACTGGTAAGGCAATAATAAAGATTAACATTTATGAAAAGTAACATAAAATATAGTACAGCCAAATGAATAATTAAAGATGCTTCTGAAGAATTTGTTTGCTATTGTATGGCCAGGAAGACTGCTCTCCACTAATGAAATACATTTATATTAAATTCAATTACAAACAGAGAGAGGCTGAAAGTGATGTTTATAACACTTGTGTGTTTTGACCTTTTTTAAAAAAACACACAACTTTGAATCATTGTTACTGAATCTATGGTTTACCTCATACATAGAATAAATATTATCTAGTGCAACTCACTTCAAATTACTTGGACCCTGTTTTAGAATATTTACAGGGACAAACCCGAAACCAGCAAAATTATGTGCAATAATCCAGTGTCAGATCAGCAATTTCCCTGATCGGAGTCAAGATTTCTGCATATGAAAGCACATTGTATACTCTAAAATTAGATCCCTACAATCACATTCCTATGTATTACTATATTCAGCATGGGAAAAAAAAAGTACTGACGGTCTACACACATTTTTTTAAGTGTTTAGATATGGTCCTCTGTTGTGGCAAATTACTATTTCTGTCATTAGCTAATGCTTGTACTGTGCTTTGAACATGTAAAGCACTATATAAAAGCTGAACAGGAGGACTTGTGGCACCTTAGAGACTAACAAATTTATTAGAGCATAAGCTTTCGTGGACTACAGCCCACTTCTTCGGATGCATATAGAATGGAACATATATTGAGGAGATATATATACACACATACAGAGAGCATAAACAGGTGGGAGTTGTCTTACCACCTCTGAGAGGCCAATTAATTAAGAGAAAAAAAACTTTTGAAGTGATAATCAAGCTAGCCTAGTACAGACAGACAGTTAGATAACAAGTGTGAGAATACTAACAAGGGGAGACAGATTCAATGTCTGTAATGGCTCAGCCATTCCCAGTCCTTATTCAAACCGGAGTTGATTGTGTCTAGTTTGCATATCAATTCTAGCTCAGCAGTTTCTCGTTGGAGTCTGTTTTTGAAGTTTTTCTGTTGTAATATAGCCACCCGCAGGTCTGTCACTGAATGACCAGACAGGTTAAAGTGTTCTCCCACTGGTTTTTGAGTATTTTGATTCCTGATGTCAGATTTGTGTCCATTAATTCTTTTGCGCACTCCCAGCTATCTTCGAGACACCACTGACTTCCTGAGGAAACTACAATCCATCGGTGATCTTCCAGAAAACACCATCCTGGCCACTATGGACGTAGAAGCCCTCTACACCAATATTCCACACAAAGATGGACTACAAGCTATCAGGAACAGTATCCCTGATAATGTCACAGCTAACCTGGTGGCTGAACTTTGTGATTTTGTCCTCACCCACAACTATTTCACATTTGGGGACAATATATACCTTCAAGTCAGCGGCACTGCTATGGGTACCCGCATGGCCCCACAATATGCCAACATTTTTATGGCTGACTTAGAACAACGCTTCCTTAGCTCTCGTCCCCTAACGCCCCTACTCTACTTGCGCTACATTGATGACATCTTCATCATCTGGACCCATGGAAAAGAAGCCCTTGAGGAATTTCACCATGATTTCAATAATTTCCATCCCACCATCAACCTCAGCCTAGATCAATCCACACAAGCGGTCCATTTCCTGGACACTACTGTGCTAATAAGTGATGGTCACATAAATACCACCCTATACCGGAAACCTACTGACCGCTACACTTACCTACATGCCTCCAGCTTCCATCCAGGACACACCACACGATCCATTGTCTACAGCCAAGCTCTAAGATATAACCGCATTTGCTCCAATCCCTCGGATAGAGACAAGCACCTACAAGATCTCTATCAAGCATTCTTAAAACTACAATACCCACCTGCTGAAGTGAAAAAACAGATTGACAGAGCCAGACGAGTACCCAGAAGTCACCTCCTACAAGACAGGCCCAACAAAGAAAATAACAGAACACCACTAGCTGTCACCTTCAGCCCCCAACTAAAACCTCTCCAGCGCATCATCAGAGATCTACAACCTATCCTGAAAGATGATCCTTTACTCTCACAGATCTTGGGAGACAGACCTGTCCTCGCTTACAGACAACCCCCCAACCTAAAGCAAATACTCACCAGCAACCACACATCACTGAACAAAACCACTAACCCAGGAACCTATCCTTGTAACAAACCCCGATGTCAACTCTGTCCACATATCTATTCCAGTGACATCATCATAGGACCTAATCACATCAGCCATACCATCAGGGGCTCGTTCACCTGCACATCTACCAATGTGATATATGCCATCATGTGCCAGCAATGCCCCTCTGCCATGTACATTGGCCAAACCGGACAGTCTCTACGCAAAAGAATTAATGGACACAAATCTGACATCAGGAATCAAAATACTCAAAAACCAGTGGGAGAACACTTTAACCTGTCTGGTCATTCAGTGACAGACCTGCGGGTGGCTATATTACAACAGAAAAACTTCAAAAACAGACTCCAACGAGAAACTGCTGAGCTAGAATTGATATGCAAACTAGACACAATCAACTCCGGTTTGAATAAGGACTGGGAATGGCTGAGCCATTACAGACATTGAATCTGTCTCCCCTTGTTAGTATTCTCACACTTGTTATCTAACTGTCTGTCTGTACTAGGCTAGCTTGATTATCACTTCAAAAGTTTTTTTTCTCTTAATTAATTGGCCTCTCAGAGGTGGTAAGACAACTCCCACCTGTTTATGCTCTCTGTATGTGTGTATATATATCTCCTCAATATATGTTCCATTCTATATGCATCCGAAGAAGTGGGCTGTAGTCCACGAAAGCTTATGCTCTAATAAATTTGTTAGTCTCTAAGGTGCCACAAGTCCTCCTGTTCTTCTTTTTGCGGATACAGACTAACACGGCTGCTACTCTGAAACCTATATAAAAGCTAACAATTATTATTTTATTATATTTTAAAAAAAAGTCTGGCCACTTCCCTCCAGTTCAAAGCAGATGGACTAGGCTAAGAATGGTGATGAGCCCAATGGAATGAAAAATAATTTAGGCCCTGATTCAAGAAAGCACTTAAGGATGTGTTGTTTGTTCCTATTCAGGACATCCCTTAATTGACTGTATGCCTTAATATAGCGGTTATGGAACAGATATCTTTGATTAGAATAACAATTAATAATTCAACTGTAAGTTGCAGTAGCCTGGGTTCAGCAGCAGTGACATAGCTAAATGAGGTAACTTTGACTTTGATATGAAGGAATTATTGTTAGCTGAGTATGGGGCTAAGAGGCAAGATCTCCTGTGTTATATTCTTGGCTGTTCTACTGACTTCTTGAGTGGCCTTGGGCAAGACCCAATGCTCACTGAAGTCTGCCAGCATCGTCTCTAACCACTTCAATCAGCGTTGGATCAACCCCTTAACTTCTCTGTGTCTCTATTTCTCCACCTGTAAAATGGGGAAATTATGCTAAGTGAATAGCTCCCATGAATGTTCTAAGGATTGATTAGATAATGTTTGTAAAGCACTCTGAAAATCTACAGTGCTCTATGTGTGCTCAGCTTTATGATTTGGTGGCGATAAAGGCAGAGTGTCTATGTGTTCTTATTAAAGCACAAGCTTCTCACCCATCTGGGTACTATATAAAATTAAGCTCCTCGCTATATCTTGATGATTATGACCTGCTATTATACTGTTCCTATTTTTTAAGAAAAACACTAACATGCCTTTATCAATACATTATTACATTTGTCTGAAGGGTACCGGCCCTTTGATTTTTGCTTTGGATAGCTGGCTAAGTAACAGCTTCAATGAGATCTGCTTTAAACAACAGTTGCCATTAACTGTTTATATTCATAAATCTGGGCTGATTAACCATAGCTGGGTGAATCGAGACTGAGATAATTTAGGTTTAAAATCTTTTTAGACAAGATATGCAAGTAGAAAGTGAGGGAGCTGCTAAAATGTAATTCCTTTGTCTTATGTGTATGTTTGCTTTGTTTTGTTTAAATCAATCCAGCAAATAATATAAAAGTTTTACTTGTAATGCCATGCCAAGATCTGAGTGT
This sequence comes from Chrysemys picta bellii, assembly GCF_011386835.1. Classification (NCBI taxonomy): domain Eukaryota; kingdom Metazoa; phylum Chordata; order Testudines; family Emydidae; genus Chrysemys; species Chrysemys picta. Next base: position 41,310,551 of record NC_088803.1, on the reverse strand, counting down.
AAAAGGGATGTTGATGAAGAATGTACAGAACTCCCAATGTTGTATCTCCTTTATTTTCCTTTCAGGAACATATTGTGGAAAATGGTGGTCCAAACAAATAATCTGTTTCATTCATAATAAATATTACAGCCAGCAGCTGCTGACTTTTGACCATTAGATATCCATGCACTCATAGCCATCTAACGATCAACCATAGCCATCAAAGCACTAAGCCAGCATGAAGGTCATTACCCTGGCCAGTGTCTTACTTCGACTGACTTCTCAGATATGTAAGCAATAAGCAGTTGCAAGAGATTGATATGATACTTTGTGAGTAATTTGGATGAACTATAACACTAACCTGGTAAAGTATTATAATTTTAAATGTGTCCAGAAAATAATTGAAATTCTGGTTTAGCTTCATCATAATGCACAATGCTGGGCATATTTAACAGCTGACTAGCTTAGCATGAATATTGCTCTACAAATGAGGTCATATTGTTTTTAAGAAACAATATTGCTATCAAACATGTTTAGGAAGAAAAGCAAGAGATTATGAGAACACTTTTAACCTTTCTGTCTCTTTCTATCTCTGTTTACTATGGTGATTTAGGTACTCAGTGTTGTTTGAAGGCAAACATAGAAGGTGCTGGCATTTAGAGGAGCCCCTGTAATGAGCAACTGGCAGTCAGATTCTTTCTTATTATTACTCTGTCACAAAATCTCTGTTCTACATCACTCCATCTTTGCAACACCGGCCAGAGATGAGAAAGGTCAAAACATCTCCCTCAAAACATACAGTCTATACAAGAACAATGTCTTTCCCTGAGTCACATACAATAGTCAGAATTCAATCCATATTATAGAAAAGAACAGAGTTTATAAGATGCTTTTAAGAAGTTTCATCACGGAGTGACAGCCTTCCCACCCTTTGTGTCCAGGTGTTCTAATACAGAGCTGAAACACTTGATTCATTTTACCCCCCACTCACCCACCCGCCCTCCCACCAACACACAGAGTTAATTTGTTACTCAGTTTTCTCTCCTAGATAGAGGTAGTACTCAGAGGACCTGATCCTGTACAGGGCTGGTTGCCTCTGCCAGGCTACTGAGTTTGTTCCCCTCCCACAGGAGTCAGTGAATGTTAGACGAGCTCAGCACCTTGCAGGTTCAGGCCCATCAAATAGGCTCAGTTCATGTAGGTTTAAATCCTGAGGTCTAGATTACATTGCCTGGAAGTCACTAGATAGTTAGACTGTGTCACACCTGAGCAAGGTGATCAGAATCAGGCCACGTCAGTGTCAAAGCTTTCTTCAATGGGTACAAGATCAGGTCCCTCTTAAAACTCTTCCCCCCACTTGCCACCCCCCCCCAAAGTGTGTTCGAGGTGTTTGTTAATTTAAAATATTACAAATGAACAAATTCAGAAATAAAACAGAGGAAAAAATATGGAGGGATAAGTTCTGAACCCTAGAGGAAAATTATAGCCCGACAGAGCAGAAAAAGGGAAACTCCCCACTTGAGCAGTACCCTACTCATTCTTTCCTCGGGAGTAGGTTCACATCCCTCCCCCATTAGAAGTGCCACAATTTTGGATTCTGAAACCCATGAATCTCAAGACAATTTCCAGAGTGCCCTGGGAATGTCTGTGCTTCTAGACTTCTGCCAGAGCCCCTTGTAATTCGCTGGCAGCATGACTGCAATGGGAATCATGCTGCCTTGGGCTACCTTGTTAGCTGCAGTCCCCAGGACTCTGTGCACTTGGGGAGGGAGAGGGGGAGGAGGGAGCAGAGAGTGGGAGTCCATACATGTTAATGCCGATGTGGTCAGCAATAACTTGCACCACACTGGCCTGCAGATTTGAGGGAAATAATCCATTACTGTCTCTTTAACAGAGCTGAACCCCATGAGTCATTTCCACAGGGTCAGACACAAGTCAAAGCTGCAGGTGCTGCCATTTTCTTTCTTCCACAGAGCCTGGCATGATCCACTGGGTTGTGTTACTTTCTGCCAGCAAACATGAAGGCCAGCATGGAGCGTAATAATAATTGTAATACTAATAATTAGCAATACTAGGATTCGTATGATTGATTTTGCTTCATAAGAAACACAGGCAAAACAAATCGACCCTTGCCAAATGGGAAAGCTGGTAGGGGAAATAGATATGGTTTCCAAGCATCTACGATATTATTAAAAATAATGGGAATTTCAAAGGAAAAAGTGAACAATGACTGAAATAAAAATATTGGGCTGTGTCCTTTGAAATGCGTGAAAGGGGGATTTAGAGCCAGGGGGTCAAGACAAAAGTCATTACAAATCTGAATCACAGGCAGTCCCAGCGTTGTGCTCCTGTCCTGAACTGGGCACTGAAATTCATCATATGGGGCACCATAAAAAACCAAGAGACTGCAGCTGCAGAGGCTCCGCTTTTTCCTGCATCTCAGCAAGAAACAACAAATATGAGTTATGGAAAAAAAATCCAATAATCAGAAAGGTCATTTAATGACAGAGACAACTTCTTCAGTACAGGTATCATCATATAACCACTGCTGGGTTGGGGGATGATAGAACATTGCTGAGTGCAAAGATGCTATGTATTTCAGTCATAATAACTGGAGTTAAGGCTTGCAGGAATCCACAAAGCGGACCAATGGGTCAAAAATCCAGACTCTAAAATACTGGATGGAAGTGCAGAATTATTTTCTTTACAACCTAGCATTGAGACAAAATAGTATCTGTATAAACCCAGTTCAGTATCCCTCAGACTGTAGCTAATCCTGAAACATTCAAGAGCATACTGGGGCTTTAGACATGGAAAAGTAAAGCAGCAGAGGGCATCTCGCCTCCACCAAATAACTGCAGAGCTTCTGGAAGACTAAATCCATCTATTACCACTGTGGGGCCAGTAGACAAACCCAAATATAAACAAGCTGTTTAGAATTTATAAAGGAAAAGAATTATGAGATTTCCTGTGCTGTTCTTTGTGATCTTAATAAAATAAAATAAAATACAAGAATGGAAGCTGGAGCTTGGGAAAGAAGATTCCTATGAATTTTCAAAGATCATTAAATGTACATGGAAAGCAGAGCTTCTCCAGCCCGGTTCCAATCTCTGAGCCTTCAGTTTCATTGCAATGGTGACTCTGAATTGCAAACGCTGCACTTCTGCAGAGGAGCAACCATACCTGGGATGTTTATTAAGGCATCATTATACATCTGTGTGGCATCATTTATATCCCGTGGAAGAGACGATGCCAGGTCAAGATCAACAGTTTGAGCAGACAATTCATCAGGTTGGAGCAGGTGGCAGGGGCGGTATAAGAAATCACTCAAAAAGGAGCACAAACTGAAATGGATGGAAGTGTAAAAGTAATAAGAAAGTGATCAGTGAAACTACAAACAACAGAAGATAAATCAAAGGAAGCAACCTACAGAGCAGAAATCAAATCAAGAGGGTTTCCTTAAACGCAGAAAGGTGAAAAAACCCAGAAATGCTGGGTGAAATTAAGCAGGTCTGTGAAGAATCTTTTGCCTATGAATCCTTGTTGGAATTAGCAGGGGAAATTGAAATTCCCATCATATCAGGTGATTCAAAGAAGAATGTATAACAAGCATCAATCTAAATTCTGAAAGTTCGGATGGAAAACGTGGCCAGAGAGCATTTCAGAGGATAAGACATTGGGCCAGATTTTGTACATTACATTTACACCCACTTTCCAGTTTAATCTGAGGTTGGACTTCACATCAGTAAGCCTCAGGCCCAGCCATTCAGAAAAATCTCACTTTCCCATCCACAATCAAATTATTTATTCCAAAATAATTGCCAGACTGTATCTGGAGCTGCGTAATGGAAATGCTACAAATGCAGCCTCTAGAATTAAAAGGCATGTTTCTGATTTTAGTGGGAGCTACACCATTAAAAATGTGCACAACTTTGAAAATGAATTGGATAGTGGGTCTGCAAATTGTCCCAGCTGACTCATTAAGTGGAGAAAATCCTTCAGAATTTTACTAAGTAAAACTGATTTTGAGGCTATAAAATTAAAACACATATTTTTCACAGACCAGGGGCCAACACCACCCCATTATAGCCTGTCTGCAGACTTCTGATTAACCCACTGCATTCAAAAGCAAACAGCACATTCATTTTAAATATCTTAGGCCATGTTTGCACTAATGAAAAGGTGTGTTTTTAACATGTGTTAACTAACATGATAAAATCCTAGTGCAAAGTACATTGTAGTGTTAACTAGTGGCCCACTAGGGTTTCTCTTGCCCAGCTAACATATTAAAGCTACAGCTTGCCTTATCTACACTAGCATGGAACAGCTAATACATGATAAATCCACATTTTTCCTAGTATAGATATGTCCTTTCTGTATATACAAGAGATTGCGGGATATTATTTTGCCTCTTTTTATCAATTTGTTTACTTTGTGTATTTGACAGCACTGTTGCATGTCATCAGTTTCATTATTTCCTCAGTGTAGTCAGTTTCACCTGTTATAAGTGTGTGTCTTTCACCCAAAAATTGTGGGGAGGAAAGCATTTTTTAAGAGTTGGGGCAGGTGGAGTAGCTGAAACAACTTTTAACTTGTTTTTGTTAAACTGACTAAATTTTAAATAGATCTCTCTTTAAAGCAAGAGAAGCTGCCTTAAAACATTCACACACAAAAAGAGCACCAGGCAAAACCTGCAGTTTTTGTTGTCCTCTCCTTAAAACAAATTTTGCTTAAAGGAAATGTGCCTCTTGGCCAATCTGCTCCCCTTAGCCACCACTCTAATGTCTCTGGCCCATCAGAGTAGCCACAGCTAGAGCTCCCAAACAACTCAGCAAAGTATCCCATATCAACCAGGCTTCCTCAGAGCTCTTTCTTCTGCCCAATATAAATGTTTCCAGAATTCTAGTTTAACAAGCCACAAAATGGCTGGTACCCAGGCCCACTGAATCAATGCACACATCCACATACTGACAGACAGCACTGGAACCACTCCCTGCTATAGAGGTGGTATCGAAAAAAGTAACCAAAACTCGGCTGCAAAGACACAGACTTCTGGTGAACGGCAGCGTCAATTCCACTGGACCAACCATCAGGGGCTATTAAGGCTCAAGGGCTCATGGGTCAAGATAAGAATGGACCATAGGCTAGTCCTGACCTGAGAATTATCTTGCTTTTGCTTGTGTCTCACCTGTAATAATTTTTCTTGTGTTAATTGCTTCTTAACTTTTCTATTCACATTAAGCCAAATTCATCTCTAGTGCAACTCCTCTGAAACAAATAGAATTAACCAGGGAAAATTTGGCCCATTACTTCATTTCTCTTGGCTTTCTCTATATCATTTCTTACCAATAAGAGTACCCTTTCTCCAGTTTTGTTTTGCCTAGCCTAGTAAACTCTGTGTCCTGGTGGTATAGATAGGCCACCAGTTATTTCTTGTATTCAGCCATGGATCCGGTACTTCAATAATCCCTTGCTTTTCTTTGCAAATGCAGAATTCCAGTTCACCAGCTTTATTCCATATGCCCTTAGCATTTGCTCAGAAGACATTTAGCTCTCTGTTTCTATATCTTGCTTTACCTTATAATTTACACCTTTGACATTTATTAGTGGAGGCACTGGTCCAAAATTTTAAGATCAGTTACGCACCATTGTAAATCCAGAGTAACTCTAGCAAAGAGTTAGTCTGGATTTATTCCACTTCACTAAGAACAGAATGTGACCTATTATTTTGGAATTTAGACAGCACCTTCTAACTTCTTTTCCTACATTATCATTAACCTAACAAAAGTGATCAGATGATTTCCCATATTAACAACAAACCTGTTTGTTCAGATGTGATTGAGAAATAGCCTTATGCATGTCATTCATTTCCCCCTCCCCTCAAGCCCCAGAATCCTTCATCACTCAAAAATGATTTTAGCAGCTAAAAATACCCCAACTCTCTGAACTATACCAACTGACCAAAGACAGTTTCACCTCTGAGATACCACCTGTCTTCCCTTCCTCTGCAAACAATCACACTTTTTATTTTTGCTCCTTGACATTGGATAAAAATGCTGGTGTTATAGGAAACAGCCAATTAAAGGTCAAAAATTCAAGTGTTTTTCTGTTCAAACCTGTATAAATCTGTCGCTGTCAAAGAGAGGCAATCATGCCTGCAAATGCACTTTACGGGTCTGAGAGGATCTGTGTCTCAACTTAAACTCTGTAACATTTAAATATCAAAAACTTTGTTTTCTAACGAGGGAAGTATTGAGTGGGGAGAAATGAATTATATGCTTGATGTATACTGAAGGCTGGGAAAATTAAGGCCATTTCCCATGGTAAGAATGCAGTGATTTCAGTTTGCGAGAGTAAATTAAACCTTTGGGAGAATTTGTCTTCCATTAAATTGAACAGCTAAACAGCACTGAAGATTTTAATGTCACCACCACCAAACCCCAAAGGTTACAAAAAGAAAAAGAAAACAGTTTCCTTGTTTGGAAGTTCCCTGTCTCTCTATGTAGGAAAAATAAAACTTATAAATGTATGCTGAGAATCAGAAAACTCTTTAAAGATCATAATTCCATTCCTATACCATATGCTATTAATGTCTGTCAACACTGTTTAGCCAGCAACTGCTGACAGAACCATATTTGCTATCTAAATACATCATAAATAAATCAGTAATGAACTGCTTTAGTAAACCTTCTGCAGTGATTGGAAATACAGATCGAGTAAACAAACTCCGCAGATAGCACTTTGCCGCTAGAAGTATACACAACTGTTTAATGTCAATGACAAAGTCACTCACACCTCTGACAAGATGTGAGGTGGGTGAAGGAAGACCATGAGAATGGCAAAAGTGTTTAATCAGTTGTAGGAAATGTACCCATCATCATTCATCATATTAGTTCCCTTTTTTTATTGTTTAGCTTTTACCATATGCAAATCCAAGAACAGGGACTTCCAGTAGGTAGAGTGATGTGAAATGTTTGCAACAAAACCAAACCACACAACATTATCCTGGTGTGAGGGCTCATTAAACACCCAAGATTCAGATGATGTTCATCAAAAGCTTTGATGAAATTCAAGAGGATTTCAGACAACCTTAGGACTCACCTTTAGTGACCATGTGGTGTGCTGGGTTTTAGCAGAGAAGAGACAGGACTTTGTTATAATAAACATGAATATTTTTGCAGCTGCTGGACACAGAAAGACTCGGGTGTTCTCACTGTGATCTTTAGTTCCCAGACTATGCTGCCTAGTGTCACCACACCTGGTCTCTCTAAATCTTGGCCTGAAGTGGACAGGATTGCTGACTGCACCACAGGCTGATTAATGATTTTGCAAGTACAGGGTTTCCTACTGGTTTTGGTGCTAAAGCAGGCAAGGCAGTTTTGACTGAGTTTCACTTTGAGATTTGGGATTCACACATGAAGATAAAAATGGAAGAAAACATTTGAGTTATCTGCCAAAGTAAGCCTGACAAATTTTGCACAGACCGAACAGCAATTCTGTTTGGTGAGATGAAAATGGAGGTGGAATTTATGCGGTAAGGTGGGAACACTCAGAGTAAGGGTAAAAGTCATGTTGGCCTTTAGATTTAAAAAAATCTGCCAGTGTGGTACACTTGTAATTAAATAAGCAATTCTAGTGTCTCCAGCTCTTATCTGGACACAGGTTTTTAAAAAGTGACTGTATGACAGCTTGCTGTAATTAGACACCATGGCTTTATATCAGAGTCTTAATTAAGAGCTTGGAGAGATGGCAGCCTGTAATTCATTTACAGTATATTTTAACAGCAGAGATTCTTAGTCCCAGTGGGATGAAATAAGCACTAGTGTATAATGATACGTGGGATGGACAATATTTAGAAAAGAGAATGTCTCTCACACAAGGACAATTAAAGTTGCTCTTCATGTTTCCTCTTAACCTCATCAGATGAATAACCATTTGTTCCTAGATTGTCCAAAATTATTTTCCCATTCATATAACAGAGACTTTATAATACAAACAGAAAAACTTTTTTTCAAAGTTCTTTTTATTGACCAGATTCACAGAGAAGTGGCAGGTGTGATCCTTTCTAGTAGGAATTAGCTCTTTATACAAAGAGCTAAAGCACAGAACAGGCAATATTGCCTACTTGTTATGCCCAACCAGCAAGACACCCTATCTGCACTCAGCACAATAAAATAGAATAAATCATTTTGAATGAGTACATTAATCTATGGGCTGTGCAGTTCCCAGTCACCTGGAGTTAGGTGACTAGATACTAAATACTGAGCCGGGAAGGGAAAGAGTACTGGTTAAGGGAGGAGAGGTACTTAATTGAGGGAGAGGGTAAGATCTGATCTCCTAATAAGTCAAGATATACATTCAGATTATGAGTATTTTAAAAAGACTAAGGTTCATGAAAAGGATTGCACTCTAAGACAATGTTCCCTCTGGTGTCATTTGCTTCTGTGACAAGCTGCAGAGATTGCTGGAACAGAAGAAGTCCCAAGCTCCTAAATACCATCTCAAGCAGAGTTCATGTAAAAAAGAAAAGAAGCATCACAGCTTGGATGATGAACATTCATATTTTACAACCTTTCCGTTTATTTACCGATATATCTTTTTCTTAAGTATATTCGCTGTTTGTATCAGCTTGCCTAGGCAAAACAGAGCTATACATAATTCAGGAACAAAAAATTGTCATCACGTCACTGTAGAATCTGATCAAATAGACCCAAACATATATTTGTCATTAATAACCAATTTCGGACACTTAAAAAAATAAAATGAACAATAAGTATTATTAATAATAATTCATAATAAAAGCCCCATTATTTAGTGCCAGTCTTTCTGGCTTTTTGCTCAGACCAGGTACAGGCTTTGTCTTAAAGGTAAGAGAGAGCTAATCTGAGCTAGGAATTCTGACCTAGGCTGGCAGGGAGACATATGAACAGGCAATCCGCCAACTGGCTAAAGCTGTCACCGACCCTCCAGATGGGGAAACAAGGCTAAGTGTGGAAGCTCCCATGCCACTTACACATTTCATTTTGTTGCTGTCAAAAAAGAAGGAAAAAAAAAAAAACGAAGACGAAGAAGGGGGAGGAGAAGTACAGGAGAGAGAGAGACAGAAGAACTGTTAATTTACAAAGCCTAAAATAGCAGCTGCTAATGGGCTTTTGCACTCATTCTTTAGTTGCTGCAAGGTCACAATCAGAACTAGCCTGTGATTGATTCTAAAGTGAAACCCGGCTCTTCACATCTATAATGGACATTAAAAAAACTGAAAGGAGATGGGAAGAGAAAACAAAAAGTGACATATTTTATGGGGCTCTCCTGCTCTCCAGGTTCTCAGAATGAATGTGGAAGGTGGAGTCATGCCCAATATTTTATTGCATCTCATAATAATTATTGTATTACACAGAGCAATTAATTGTATAGATTAGCTGAACTTCATCAATTTTATGGGCTGCTTTAATGCCATTTCTTGTTTTCGTTCTGGTAAGTGCAGCCCCCTGGCCCATCTCTGTGCTCAAAGGGTTAAATGAGATGAGTGACAGCCTTTCTGCATGATTTACAACTTCGAGCCCTGTAGTGAAACCAGTGCTTGATGGATGATCCTGAAAGACGGAGAGTAACCATAAATCATGTCTTTGAATCATTGACAAAGATAAAGGAGAGAAAGAAAAAGCACTGGCATTGGCATTCATTCTCCCAATAATGTACATTGACTAGTTACAATACAAAACCTTAATTAAAAAAGCGAACTTAAAGTAGTCACCTCAGTGTGCAGATCATACCGCTGGAGAGTGCTCACTAAGATTACAAATAAAAGTTCCAATGTAGCGAATATCCAGGAGAAAAGCACTCAAATGTGCATTTACTATGCAGCTGGGCTAAAAAAAGGTAAATGTGGATACTAATTACCACATTATTTAGACCCCAGCCTCCCGTTTTTTATGCCTGCTCTTAATTTATTAATTATTATTATTGCTACAGCTAGAGGGCCCAGTCAAGACCAGAGTCTCCTGGTGCTAGGTGCTGTAAATATTAAAAGACAGTTCTTATCTTGGAAAGCTTGCAATATAAATAGACAAGGCAGACAAAGGAAGTATTGTATCTATTTTACAGATGGGGAACTGGGGCACAAAGCTGTATAGAGAGTACTTAGCAGAGATAGGAAGTGAACACAAATCCCCTAAATTCCAGCCCAGTAACCTATCCTTCTTAACTAATCTCAAATGTAACTATTTAGGGGCACTCATGAAAGACTATAGCTATATAACTTCCTGTTCTATCACCTGCAGGAACAGCAGGTACACAGAGATCACAATTCTTTCATATAGACCTCAAAATTACACATTTCAGCTATACATCTCAATGTACTTCACAAACAGAGACAAAGGAGGTTGTGAAATCCTCATTATTGGAGTATTTTTAAGAACAGATTGGACAAACACCTATCAGGGATGGGCAAGGTTTACTGGGTCTTACCTCAGCACAGGGGGCTGGCCTTGATGACCTCTCAAGGTTCCTTCCAAACCTACATTTCTGTGGTTCCAGGACCATTACTTTGCCCATTTAATAACTGGAGGCACAGAGCTAGGGTGACTCGCACAACATCACCAGCAAAACTGGGAATAGAACCTATGTCTCATGGCTTTCAGCATGGTACTCCATGCTTGCATGTTCAGAAGTGTAGTAGTGAATTTAAAGGCCAAGTTGTGAACATCTTGAATATTAATGCTACAGTATAAACAAAATAGGGTGGGCTTTTTGCAAAGCTGATTTGAATAAAAAACAAACAACAAACGAAACCATGCTTTTTAGCTAAAGGGAAGCCTGTGGGTAAAGCAGACCCTTCATAAAAGCCAGGATGGTACAGGGGGTGTCCTCTATAGTGATGTGTTGTATTTATTAATACATTTTTCTCTCCCCATCCCCTCTCCCAATATGTTCTCAGCCTCTGCTTCTCTTTCCACTTTTTCAGTGGGGCTACTTGTTCAAGTAACTCCTGTCTAATGTATGTAAGGAGCTCACAGTATGGCACTGACTGTCCTTCGGTAAATCACAGGGACTCACTTTTACATTGGCAGGAAGAGCTGGGGGAAATCATTTGCAATAAATCAGTTATCTGACAAATTTTACCTCTTTTTCTGTTCAATAAGTGTCTACCTGCAGTTTGCACTTTTCTCAAATGCATTTGTTATTTAACATTATTTGCCAAATAATTTATGTAGATAATTCTCACTACTTTGCTACAATTACTCATTATTCAAAATTCTAGCAGTTTGGACTGGACACAGAGAATGCGTGGTCAGGTCCTTTTCCCTGGCTGGATGATCTTAGACTGAGGTTCCAATCCAGGTATTCACAACCGTGGATTTGCAATTCGCTTTCTCTGAGAACTTGCTGAAAATTTATTCCTTTAACAAACATTCCTGTTCACAAACTATTTCCTAGAATAGTTACAGAAAGCCAAAAGGAGAAGGAGAATGAACACAGACAAAGTAAATTTGCATAAAATTCATACAAATATTCATGGATTTTCCCCGTTTTTAAGTTGAATTCTTCATACGGGGTACCAGATCTGCATATTATACTAATATTTATGATAGAACTGGCCAACTAGGCACACCAAAATGGGCATTTTTTTTTATTTTTTTTTTTTACAAAATTTAGACGGGGGGGTCAAAAACTGAACACTTCTGGCTGAAAACTAAAAAAAAATATTTCTGCCAAAAATCTTTTGATTCAGAAATATCTGATATGAGTTTTAGTTCAGGTGCTTCATGCCTCCTTCTCTCTAGGGAGGGCTTCCTGGCTGCATTACATCTGCTCTGGTAATTCACAGTATTCCTTCTTGCTGAGCCACTGCAGTGCATCATGGGAAATCTAGTCCAGCTGGGAAACCTGATAATAGAGATGGGGACAGGAGGCATCTGAACTACAACTACTATGAGACTCCACAATGGCTTTTCTGAATCAAAATACTTCATGTTTCAGACAAAAAAAAATTCAGGTATTTGTTCTATTGATGAGAAGTTGGAATTTTCCACAGAAATCAGACACTTTTTGTGAAAAATTTTGTTTCTTGCAAACTCAGTTTCCCATCAAACAACAGTTTAGATGGAAAATATTCAACCAACCTATTTATGGTACAAGTTGATGTGCTAACATACATCATCTGATACCTTTCACAATGTAGACCATGGCCCCAATTTTGCAAAGATTTACATATGTGCTTAAATTTGCACTGTCAGTAATCCCACTGAAACTAAGTTAACTAGGTATGTAAATCTTTGCAAGATTGGGGCCTCAGACATTTACACGATAAGCAGATGTTTTGAAAATAGAATGTTGAAAAAAACATAAGTAGGTTTTATTTAACTTCTAAGGTTCTGAAATGGCAGCTTCTTTTTATTTTATCTGTGGCCTCTTTGTTTTTTGGGCTTTGTTTTGTTTGTTTTTTACATTTTTTGCTTCTAAATATTTTTTTAAGATAAAACAAATACAGCACATCACAGCATGTGCCACTAATAAGTCCAAAGTCAGTGATTCTTGTTAGAGAAAAAATATAATAGTAATTATATTTTTTTAAAAATCTGGCATGGTGCAGAAGTACTACAGGGAAGTAGTGATTCCAGCTTGCTTCACTTGAGTTAAAAAGGCTTGATTTCCAGCACAGCTGGCTGGCTTAGGGAGCACAACTGTACTACTTAGAGCAATTCTCCAAATCTTGAGGTGATAAAGAAGACGGACATTCAGCTGTCACAGGAAATGACCCTGAAACTAAGTGAAACTAAGCAAGTACACTTTTGTTAAGAGATGCTGTTTATACAGGCAGGCCCCATTGAAGAAAATGTTACTCACTGCTCCCATCACTGGTGTGTGTATTGCATATTTGGAAACATAATGAAGAAACCAAGTAGGAAATTGGTTTAAAGAAGAGTTGAGAAGATGTGCAAGTCTATTCTGATTCATGAAGCTATAGCCTGACAAGTGCTGGCAGACAGCCCACCTAATGATTGCAGATTAAGGGTAAAATCCTGTGCTAAATTACCAAAGGTGCACCAGAGATGAGGTCTGAGAATGGAGTCATAGCAGCTAAGCAGAGGTTACCAAGAGCTGTCCTATTAGTGAAGGACAAGTTGGCTCAGGGCCAGCTGGGCAACTCACTCCCCAATGCGCCTTTGTTGATGCTTGAAAGATGAGTAGCATGTTAGGTTCCTTGTCATCTCAGCTCCTGATGTTGACTGCAGCGGTTCTACAATAGGACTTTGTGGGGATTGGAGAGGAGGTGTCATTGGCCCTGGCAGGCTTATTAGTCAAGCCTTCTCCTAGTGCAGAAGAGGGAATTAAGAGTGTATTTTGCTCCTACCCTGCTTCTGCCCCAGCACACTGAGGTGTGGGAGAGGATTTCTGGACTCTCTCTGCCCAGTGCACCAGCCTTTAACAACAATTTAACTAACTTAGGCGAGGTACAGGACCGGCTCCAGGCACCAGCCCAGCCCAGCCCACCCGGCCAACGGAGAGGGGCGGCACATCCGGCTCTTCGGCGGCAGGTCCCTCGGTCCCTGTCGGAGCAAAGGACCTGCCGCCGAATTGCCGCCGAAGACTGAGAAGCAACGGTGGTAGAGCTGATCCCAATTGTGGCTTTTTCTTTTTTTTTTTTTTTTTTTTTGCGCTGCTTGGGGCAGCAAAAACCCTGGAGCCGGCCCTGGCGAGGTAGGCTGGGGGGAAAGAAAGGGTTAACACAATAGGTGTGGCATTTGACAGAGAATACTTATGTTTAATCATTCATAACTAAATCACATCAATTTAAGTGGATTCCATGTATTTCTGACTCTCCCATTAATCTCTGTGCAGTGTGTCTAAATATTTGTCTCTTTCCGTTCTGATATTATAATTCTCCACCAAAACTAAGTGGAATATCTTGGATTTCCTCCCCTCCCCCTTTCTTCTTTACTACCTTCCTTTCTTTTCAGGTGGAAGGCAGTGGCAAAAAGGTTTGGATGATCATTTAAGGAAACGGGAATTTAATAAACCAAGTGTTTGGGTACATCACAGCTTTGATATCAGAGCTGAACTTCACATACATTAAACCTGCATCATCTATCAATCTTACAGTTGTGTGTCATTTATGAAAATCTACTGAGTATTGTTTTCATCTCGCCTTACAACAAGCAGCAAGCCTCATGAATACTGAAGAGCATTGTAAATACTGCACATCTTTTATTTTTAAAAGTCTAGACAGTTTGGAATTCTTCGTTGCGAACTGCAGCTCAGAGCACTGATCCCCAGCTTCTTCTCCTCCTCCTCCTCTCTTTTTTATATTGTGTGCAAATGCGCAGCGATATTACCTTGTATCATCAGTAACACCTACAAGTTGTCTTCCCTATACCTGAACTCTGCCTGTGCTAGCCATTAATCCAGGCATGAGTTGGTTCAAGTGTGATATTATTATTCAAATTGCATCCCACTAGGAAGCAATCCTCTCTGAGATGTGTATCTATTCATTTCCACTGGTTTATTGAAATCTGACAACCTGCTTTTCCTACATTTTTAAACACGGCAACCTTATGGCCACACACAGGCGTCATCCTGCATTTACCATCCATTGCTCTCAATGGTACATTTGCCATAGACTGAATAACATTTTACCTTCATACAGAATCTTTCAGTCTGAAGGATAAAGCTCTACTGAAATGCAGCTATCTCTGGGGCACAGGGAGGCAACCAAGTGTCAAACAGCACAACTGCAGTGAATAGGGACATTTCATTCAAGGCCACATTGGGAAGCCCCTGTTCTTGTGAAAAGTGCAATGTGACCTTTAATATACATGCAGAACAGGCAGGAGCTCAATCTTCCAGGTCTCATCCAAAAGACCACCACAGTCAAATGCATTCTGCTTCAGGAGGATGAAAGGTAGAGAGCTTGCACCAAGTTTCCGCTGGGCATAGCGGAGGTGTGAGAACTGCACAGTACAGTTGTGGCTTCCAAACTGAGGGGGAGACCAGAGGCCTATGTGGGCCCCAGCATGCTTTAGAGCAACCACAGGGCTGCTCTTGACTACATCTTAGCTGTAACAGCCAGAAATGTTGTTAGTGCAGAAGGGTCCAGCCTCACCCCCTTCCGTCCTGGTCTGCCAAAACGCCCCCCACAACGGGAACTTGAAGAGGAATCCCCATCTGGAGGTTAAGCCAGTTATATATCCCTTTTGAATGACCAAAGTGTCACCAAGAGGCCTTAGTGGGATTACTGGCAGTGTAATCAAGTTTAAAAAATGCTTAAATACAGTTGTCGCCACATGAAGTTTTAACATGGTTTGGCCAACTAGTGTGAACGGGGACCAGATTATAATACAACAACAATACTCTAGTTTAGGGATGCGTAGTTCTTGAACACTGTTCTAACATGGCAACTGAAGTCAAGCCTTGTTTGTTACAACTGAGTTTTCAGTTCTATTTAAGCATATTTTTTAAAAAATAGTTGTAAAACTAATGTGGAAGGGGCCTTCATGAACCCTACTGGAATCTCAGTCTGGCAGCCTAGGTGTGGCAAACCTGACAATTAGACCTCAAAGCCATTTCATCCAGCTTCCTGAACTTGAGTGATTGCTTTCACCTAGACAATTTGTAATAAGGAGTACAAATTTTCCAGGCTTGCTCCAAAGAAAATCTGGTATGAAGCATAAATCCAAATAGCACTACAATCCACTGTAAGGTATTAATTAGTGATGGGTGAACATATAGTAAGTGTAAATATCTAAAAGTCTGGATTCTCCATCAAAATTATCTGAACCTCTTTGGCATGGAAATCAGATTGTAAAATCTCCTGGGAACATGACTGCCTTGCAAGATTTCCAGCACATCTCCCTTTGTACTATATATGAAGAGGTTTTTGCAAAGCCAAGATCACCATATTTTTCCTGCTAAAAAAAAGGAAAGAACCATCCTCCATTTCCAGAACTTTGATCATTCAGATAATATGGAACCCAGATGCAAAACAACCTGGGTTTGCGGTTTGACTAACATTTGTGATTTTCCTGAAAGCATTATCAACCCCCCCTGTAAATGACTGTGTTATGTAGAAATGAATGTGTGCCCTATTCTCTGACAATATTGTAGGTTTCAATGCGTAAACGCTGTAATGGTCTGATTATCAGTGACTCCAAAGTCAATGGGAGCTGTGGGTGTTCAGCATGTCTGAAAATCAGGCCCTGTGTTTATAATCACAAGGTTCTTCCAACTTCATCTTTTCCTTACAAAAATCTATTCTCTATCCTTTGCCTTCCAATCTCTTAAGATCCTTCCATATGAATAAAATTGCTTTCAAAAGCACAATTTTTCCCCTCAGTATTTCCTGTCCTCTCACCTTATAAACAGCTTTGAGAACTTTCCAACCAAAAGCAGCCATGTGGAGCCAGAACTGTTTCAGATTTATACAGGGCCTTTGCTAACATCCTGTCGGGTGTTAAAAATCCCTCAGCTGCTTAGCTAGGACCACCCGGCTAGTTCTGAACCACATCTGACAAAATGATACTGTTCACTTCCAGAACCCATCACACAGTTATTCTTGGATAAAAGGTAAAGCAAATAGCAGCCAACTGCTCACTGCTGCAGAAACAAAGACCATCTAGCCATTTATCAAAGCTTCAGACAACCAGTTTGCTTTAAGCTCAGCCACCTCTCCTATTACAGCTTTAAACGATAACACGCTATAATATCAGAAATGACAAATGGAACCAGGGGCCTAACCTATACGCGATCAATACCTGCTCTGAAATAAGAGCCATCTTTAAAGTATTGACAAAGGGAGCAGGAATACATATAAAACTGCAATTTTTTCTTGAATTGTTTGGTATGGTCACTGTCAACATTCATTTGTCCATGACAATATTTTTTTTCATGAGAGTGGCAAAATCCCAGGATGTGCAACTATTGTCAAACCATCATTGTTGCCCTGTGTCTACTGTTTATTGAAGGATAAGAGGAAAGGGCCAATGCAACTGACTTCACTGGAGCTTTCCACTGCAGTTTAGAAATCATTTATGCTACGTGCAAGGCAGCATTGCTTTCGGCTTTAACTAAGAAGCGCACAGAGAATTAACGGTGTGATCAGACTCGTTCATTTTGATGGGGCTCCCCTCCAGCTTGGGTCAGAAAAGGTTGGGTTATTTTAAATACCCTCATTAACCCTCAACAAGAGCAGAATAAAAAATGTTGTGTTTAGATTGTAAAGATAAAAACCTTCCCCTGAAGGATTGATGGAGGAAGCACCATAAGTGGCAGCTGCTTCCGCCTCCTGAGTTTAATAAATACTTTGTACTTTTTTAGTGCTGTAAAGTGTTCCCCACTCTGCAAGCACCCTAGAGATAACTAATAATAATCCAGATTGCTCTGCAAATGAGAGTTTCCTTTTACAGATGGGGAAACTGAGACATAGCCAGGTTAAATGACTTGGCAAAGGTCACACAGGAAGTTGACACAGCTGGGACTAGAACTCAGAGTGCCCGAGTCCACACCTGTGCTTTAAGCACAAGTCTTGCTTTTCCTCCTTTTGGCTAGAAAATACCCCGGGTGACAAGACAAAAGCTAACCAGTGAAATGGCTGGTTAGTCACAAAGGAAATTCATCTCCAGGCTAGGCGGAAGACCAATGATCAAAAGAGCAAACTTAAGGGAAGGCATTGTAGCATTTGTACCCAGGGAACAACTGTGCAACTCTGAAGAATAAACATACTAGCTGATCTAAACAGAAAGCAAAAAAGCTCAACTCAGGTTTCTTCCTGAGACATGAGTAGCCATTCTCCTGCAACCTTACTGAAAGGAGGGCACATGGGGAAACAGGTGGTAGAGTGAGGTCTCAAACTGATTGACTGGTTCAGGACCAGCAATGTTATGTAAGAGGTCATAGCTAAAGGACATACCTAGGAAAGTCCTTTGTGCTACATGGATCAGCTTCTTGTACTGTTATGACAATGCAATCTGCCCCTGGGGTTCGGCTGTAACGGTTGCTTTGGTCTGTGACCATTGCAAGAGAAATGGTGGTGGCTGGGTGTGGCCAGCAGTCATCCCAACCACTATGGATGTTTTTGAAGGCAGTAGGTAGCAGTCAGGCATGGAAAAGAAAATGAGTAGAACTTCCATAAGGGGAGGGGCGTATTGTGCATTAGGTGTGGAGCAATGTTTTTCTCTTAACTATACTGCCAATCATGTTCCTAAGCGGCAGCAGAATTTTGTGCCTGTTGGAGCTGGAAAAATGAATGCCAAGAAGCTGTGAGGGGCAGAATGTGCAGGCTGGCATCACAGATTGTAGCTGGCTCCAGAGTTCATCTGGGTAATAAGGGACTTGCTGTAACCTTCACAGATTGACTCATTGTCCTTTTTGTCATTTAGTCAAGACAGGGCATACAAGAGAAGAAGGGCTAGAGAAGCAGCAACTGGCGTATAAGAGGTTGGGAAAGTGAATTGCACAGTAGAACAAATTCCCAATTGGAAGCTGGTTTTCAGACAGTCTGAGCAGTAGTGCCCAAGATAGTACTAACAGTATTTGTATTACAGTAGCACCAAGGGTATGTCTACACAGCCTGTGGGGTTGAGCCTTTCAGCCTGGGTGGACAGAGTCAGGTTAGAAGGGCTCACACTAGTGCTCTAAAAATAGATGTGTAGACACTTTGAAGTTGCAGCTTGGGCTCTGAAGCCTAAGGAGAAGTGGGGGGCTTCAGAGCTTGATCCACAACTTCAGAGCACTATCTGCACAGCAATTTTTAAAGTCCTGGCTCAAGAAGCCCAAGACTGTCAACCTGGGCTGGGAGGCTTTCTCCCACTGACATACCACTACAGGCCCCCATTGAGATCAGGGCCCCTTGGGCAGTACAAACACAAATTCTTTGTAAAGAATTTACAGTCTAAATGGACAAGGTTGAGAGAAAGGAAGCATTACTGAGGGAAACTGAGGCTCAGAGAGACTAATTTGCCCAAGATCACACAAGAAGTGTGAGTTAGGAATTGAACCCACAACTGAATCCTGAGCCAATTCCTTAATGACAGGAACATTTTTCCTCATGGTGTTGAAGGAATTGCACAAAGCCAGATCCACCACATAGCACAGAGAAAATTGGACAGCCTAACATAATCATCAAAGGGACTTCTTGGCTGACTCTCCCTTCTTGTTTCACTAGCATATCTGCTTTTTGCCAGCTACCTCTGTGCAAAATTGCCAACTGCCTTGAAAAAGGGGATATTTGGCAAAGTGAATATTTCTTTGCTCATGAATGCTTTAGAAACTTCAGAAAAGAAAAATGATTCAAAGAAGGGAGAGAATGAATAAAGTGACAAAGACAGTGAAGCAGCTGGAGATCTGTTTCCCTTAAATAAGTGCTATTGAAGAATACTCTGAAATGTGATGTGCATTAGTCAGGTACTAGGATGCATCTTGGGGCAAACACCATATGTTTTAAGATATTAAAGACAATGAAAAAGAGGGAGAAGGGAAAACAGAGTCCTGAGATATGTGATCTAGGAGTTAAAGCAAAGAACTGAGAGTCAGGGGACCCAGTTTGGGAAAGTACTATGTGATACTGGCCATGTCACTTTACCTCCTATTTTCCACCTCTAAAGTGGGGACAAATTCTGAGGACACTGACCTACCTTTGTAAAGGCCTTTCAGATCTTTGGAAGAAAAGTGGTATGTAAGTGCTATGTATTAGTTATGATTTCTGTTGTTATTTTAAAGTATGGATGGCTCCTGTTTGAATTTGTAGAACGTGATCACGGCAGTTGGGATGTAATGTGTGTTCCAGGACCACTACTGGCAAATGGGAGAAACGAAGAATTAAAAAGAAACACTAGGA
Organism: Chrysemys picta bellii; assembly: GCF_011386835.1. Lineage (NCBI taxonomy): Eukaryota > Metazoa > Chordata > Testudines > Emydidae > Chrysemys > Chrysemys picta. The sequence goes on along the minus strand of NC_088803.1, from coordinate 41,290,741 downwards.
AAGAACTTGCTTTATCTTTGGCAGCAAGCAACTCGTCATAGCTTTAACAGTTTTTTCAGGAACTGCCAGTGAGTTTTTTACTATGTGCTGGTCATTTCAAAAGGAGTTAAATCACTGCAGGGAGCAGGCTGAGGGTGCTCCAGGGTGAGGAATATAGACTGAGGGGGTAGTAGATGTTAGAGCGTTCTGCACATGTCACTTGGAACACTGGATGTTTCTCAGTGGAAAGGTACCATATCTGATTCTGAGAGCTAAAAGAGTGATCTCTGACACTGCAAACTCTCTATGCTGTGAACAAAGCCACAGCCTTCACTTTCCAATAGCTGTGTGGTCTGGATAATGTATACACAGCAGGCGGAAGGTATGGTGACAGGCCAATTTTAATGTTGATTTTTGGAATTGCTGGATCGATTAGCCCAAATGAAATAATACCTTAGCTTAAAAATGTAGCGGACTCAGCACATTGGGTGGAATTCTTTAACTTGGACAACATGCTACTCTGTTTTCTAATCCAATGGCTCTCAACCTTTCCAGACTACTGTACACCTTTCAGGAATCTGATTTGTCTTGCTTACCCTCAGGGGTGAAAGTAACTTAACAGTCTTACTGGTAGGGAGGCCCAGGTCTGAGCCCCCAGAAGGGGGCGGGGCCTTGGATGGAAGGGGCGGGGCTGGGGGTCAGCCTCCCCCAGCCAGCCCTTCAGGGCTGCCTGGCCTGCGCCGCCTGGGGCTCCAGCGGAAATTTAAAGGGCCCGGGGCTCTTGCCACTGCTGCGGCGGCTGAGAGCCCCGGGCCCTTTTAAATCGCTGGGCCCTGGGGCAGATGCCTCTTTTGCCCCACCCCCCCCTGGCGGCCTGCGGGGGTGGGAATGGGGCAGTGACATTAATGCGCTTTAAGGACTGTACTGGCAGGGCTGCTGATGGGGGGGTAAGCAAAAGGGGCAGCAGCGCTTTAACGTTGGCTGTGAACGGGCCCATACTGGCGGCAACTTCTTACCGGTACGACGTACTGGCCCAATTTCACCTCTGCTTACCCTCCAAGTGACACCTCACTTAAAAACTATTTGCTTACAAAATCACACGTAAAAATACAAAAATAGTGTCACAGCACACTATTACTGAAAAATTGCCGACTTTCTCATTGCTACCATATAATTATAAAATAAATCAATTGGAATATAAATATTGTACTTACATTTCAGTGTATACTATATAGAGCAGTATAAACATGTCATTATCTGTATAAAATTTTAGTTTGTACTGACTTCGCTGGTGCTTTTTATGTAGCCTGTTGTAAAACTAGGCAAATATCTAGATGAGTTGATGTATCCTCTGAAAGACTTCTGCGTAACCCCAGGGTTACGTGTACCCCTAATAGTGAATCACTATTCTAATCCATATGTATCTAAAAGGGGACACTATATATCAGTATAGTTAGCTCAGTGCACTTGTGGTAACAAACTGAGATCCTCTCTCAAAGGCAGCCACATTTGGTTTTCAGCACTGTCAATAGCAATTGAAATTGATTAGACAGTTGAGCACAGTGACTTTGTTGATCTTGATCATACCAGCTTGGGGGAAGGGTTCCTTTTCTTAGGAGTAAGGGATACAGTTTGTGCCACTCTTCAGAGAAAGGCTGAAAAATAATTCTGAAACTCAACATCAATGAGTTGCTTTTGCTGGGGAAATCCAGTTCTCGGACTGCCTTGTAAACAATGTAGGGGAAAAAAATAATTGTGCTGAAAGTCAGATGAAACTATTATTAACTAATAATAGATAACAAACACGTACCATGCCATAACTCTGCATGGCACTTAACAGAGATTTAAAAAAATAACAACATGGTCTGTGCCCTGAAGAACATACAAGCTCAATTAATGTAGAATAGGAGAGTAACAGATAAATGAAAGGAGAAATTAGGTTAAAAGAACCAAAAATAATGCAAGTCATATTATGTAGGAGTAAAATTTCAGAAGAGAAGAGCAGTAGAGGGGAGGTCCAATCTTGCATCTGAGTTTTGGCAGTGGGGATATACAGAAGGGGACAGATTACAGAAATGGCATAGGAGTAAATCAGAAGTGGCTAGAGGATCATAATGAGCAAGGCTAGAGGATCATAATGTCAGATATTCAAAGACATTTAAGCTCCTAAAGATGCAGGGGAATTTTCAGAAGTGCCTAAGCAATTTAGGTGGGAATTAGGACCTAATTTGCTTAGATGCTGTTTAAAATCCCAGTAGGTGCCTATCTGCATTTTTAGGCACCTAAATACTTTTCAAAATCTGGCACTAGATCATTTGATTACATTGAATTCTAGCTTTCTTTACAATCACAGTTGCACTGCGTGAATTTACAGACACTATATAATTATTATACTAAAACAAGACTAGCACTAGTTTTAAGAAACCTGGCCCATTTCAGTGGTGATGTACATGATGGTGGTTTACTTATGCCAATTGGACAATTAGTACAAGTGCAGAATGAGGACAATGTGTCAAGGAAAGGAACTAAGATGGGGATGTTCTATAGAATAGCTCTCTTACATACATTATTAAAATTAGAATCAAACTGGCACAAGCAATTACTCAGCTCGCTGTACTTTTGGGGACTACCCATAGAGTAATATGCTACTCAGCAACTCACAGTTCATCTTAAGATCTCCTCTAGAAGGGAAACCAAGAAAGGAATAAAATTATGGTCCCATCTCCTTTACTGCCCTGAAGCTTGAAGCTCTGCAAAACTAAAAGGCTCCTGCATGGTATCTGAAATGACAGTGTGGGACACAAGCAGCAAGCTCCCATAACTATAACTTACTGTAAATGACACCAGAATAAACAATGCAAGCAATTCAGCATTATAGATAGACTAATTCCTCCCTGCACCCAACACACACATATATCCTGCCCCTCCTGTGATTTACATCTTTTGTTAAAACCACCTCTGCTGTGAATGACGACAGTTTCTCAAATGAGAGGTGGTCTGTCCTGCTGGAAAAGTGGGCATGCTGTGATGTCTGATGTTTTTCTGTTTAAATAATGGTGTGTAGCTTTACAGTAGTCCTGTGTGCAGCATTAAGATGTGGCTGCAATATTTTGTATCAAGGCAGTTGTAACCATTGCAAATTCCAGCAGTCACCATATGGAAACTTTGCTTTTTTCCAAATACAAAGAAAACCACACTTACCTATATATATATATTTGCCATGGTGGTTGAACCCTAATAATTTGTCATGGGTTTGCTACCGTTCAATGTTGTTTTCCTGGAATGCACTGTGTGTATAGTCTGCACTACACAATAGACAATGTAACAATAGTATCTAGGGTCACTGCAATCAGTTATTCTTCAAATTATTCTTGAATGAAGTAATAAATCAAACCCCCTCCCCATGAGAGCTGAAGACTCAGGCGAATAATGATCAGAAAGGATATTAGTATTCTGTTTCAACCCCTTTAGTATAAGATTATGGCTTTTCTTTACTACTATAAAGACAATGAAAACAATGCAGTTTTTGGAATTTGCATCCAGTATATTCTGTGCTTTCCTGTGACTGTGTTTATTAGTTAACAAAGGAATAACCTTACAATGGAATTTCTTTGGCTGCGTTGTCAGATTAGCCTCAATGAAAGTTATGAACACAATTCAAGGGGAATATAGACCTCTCTGCTGGTCAATTACAATTTATTATGTAAATGTTTCAGATTTCTAATTTTAAACAATCTGGACTTACCAATGGCTTCACTGTATACCAGGAGGATGTACTAAAACGGTACTGTTTGTTGATCTCTGCATCACTGAACAAGGAACTTTATTAGAATAAAGGAAAGAGTATATCCCTAAAGCCACTCTGTTTTTCTGGGTATGTCTACACTGCAGGATGAGGTGCGACTGAAGAACATGTAGACATACCTGAGCTAACTTTGATTTAGTTAGATCAAAGCTAGTTCAAGTAACAATACCAGTGAAGCCAGAACAGTACAGGCAGTGGCTGCTTGAGTATGTACCCAGGGATCTGGGTGGTTGGGGCCTAGTCTGTTCAGCCGCTCATGTGGCTGAGGATTTACTGGTATTGTTACGCAAAACAGCGTTGACTATGTGGGGGACTAGGCCTGGCTGACCTCCCTTGCACCGATCAGAACATCGGCGAAGACTCATCATATAGGCCCGCCCTGCAGGCCACAAGCCTGAACTAGGCTAAGTGACACAGCCTCCTGCCAAACTCGGTCAAGGGTCATGACCAGAGGAGGGGGGGGGCAAAGAGGGAAAGAATAAAAAGCCACAGAAGCAGCACTAATAAAATATGTTCATGGCTGATAAAATATAATAGCCGCTTGTGTGAAGCAATAGGTAACTTTAGCTGAATATAAACCGACTAAATGCAGCTTCTCCTTTGGGTGATCTGTGACCCCCTCCCCCCGTGATTCCAGCTAAATGCAAGGTAGCCAATCATGGTTCTCTTCTGGGTGCTCTGTGACCTCCCCGAATGTCTAGCTAAATGCAAACTGACTAATCACGCTCCTTCTTTGGGCGTCCTGTCAACCCCTCCCCGATACACTGACCATAACGCCCTGGAAGGTACCATGCACTCTTCCGAGAACGTACCCTAGCTGGTGCCAAGTTTTAACCACATCAGACTTCTTGAGAAGCCCCCCATCCAATATGCACCCAATTCTCGGAAAAATAATGAGGAAGGTACTGAGAAAGGAAACAGACCCCAACTTTTTTATTTTTGTTAATGACATACTATGTTTGCGGTTTGTAAGAATAAAGGCAGCCTGTGAACTGTGATCGGGTGTGGTAGTTTTCGGACTGCTACCCCAACGCGTTGGTATGTATTGCAATAAACTGGCCTCAGGCTTGAGTCTGTGAACTAAAATCAATGCGTGGGTGACTTTTTCCCCGACAATTTGGGGGCGCGTCCGGGATCACTCGACATCCCACCGGACCGGAGGACCGTGGACCGCTTCCACACCGATCCCAGGCACCAGGTAATAGGCCGTTGTCTCTATTTGGGCTTCGGTGGGGAGCTGCCCATAGGCTCTGGGTTCAGTTAAGGGCGCGCTGTGATCCGAACCTTTTGAGGCTAGACTCATTTGCCTGATGCCTGTTCGTTTTGTGTGTGTCCGTTTTGTAACTTGTTTGTGTTGGGTTTTGTTTGTTTTGTGTTAGTTAGCTTCGTGTGGCTCGGCCTTCGGGGATTGGTCCCCTCGGAGGACGATTGACCGGCCGCTGGGTGACCCCGGGAGGAGTGGATCCTGCAGGTGTTGTCAGGAGGAAGAGATCCCGGAGTGGCCGAGGAGGGTGGCAGGGCTCCCACCAGCAATAGGCTGGTAGTGGTGAGAGATGCTGTAATGAAGTCCCGATTTAGGTGTGCTGTGTGATTGTGGGCCGTAAGGTGACTCTACCCTGTTTCCCTTGAAGTGCCAAGAAGCCCCTTCCTGCTCGGAGAGCAGGGAGGCCCTGGGAAACCGCCTACAAGCTCCCAGGCAGTAGAGTAACCCATCCCATTCTCTTGAAGGCGGGCCGGTGCTCTCTGCCAGAGGAGGGGTGTGCGGGGACCACGCCTTTCCTGACCCTTCTGTTTGGTTGACCCACGACCGAGTTCCACCCTTGATTTTCCACTTGGAGCAGTCCCACTTGGAGCGGGAGGCTCCCTCCCCTTGCTCAGAGAGAGGGGGAGTCCCAGGAAATCGCCTGCCCAGGAAATCCTATCCCGTTCTCGTGAAGACGGGCCAGTGCCCTTTTGCCGAAAGGGGTGTGTGCGAGGACCACCCTTGTAAAGCCTTTCCTATTGGTGTGACTTTTGAGGCATTGACCGTGCCTGAAAAGGAGGTCTAGGATAGGAGGTCTCGCCAAAGAAAGAGGCCTGAGCTTATTGCAGTAATGTTTTAAGTAATTGTTCAGTAGGAGTAATAGGTGTCGTCATATATATATAAAGCAAAATAGATTTAGGCAGAAATTAATCACCTCCTGAACTAAAATCAATGCGTGGGTGACTTTTTACCCGACAACTAGATAGGTCAAAGCTAGCTTGGGTATGTCTATACATGCTGCAATCACATGTCCCGAGTGTAATGTAGACAGACCCTCTGTCTGTTTCATTGTAGCACTTCTGCTTAGGACCTTTCCTGCTCTCTTTTTGCTTGGCTTCATACTATAGTTTTAGAGAAGCAGCACAAATATTTCCAAAGAACCAAATTATTGCTTCCCCTGAATGGGTGCATTAGAGATGGGGAAAGGACTCAGGGAGCCCTTCCGCAGAAACAGGGCAACTCTGCAAGAGACAGCTGTAGTTCAGTTGCAAAGAGGTTGCAGGACTAGCACAGCCTGCAGCACTCACAGCCTTGAGGGTCTGGTTCTGAGTGGGACCATAACCCCAGCCCTTTTGCAGGAAAATGAATTGGGAGCATCTTTTCAGAAGGTGTAGCAAGTCTCACTCCTCACTGCATTGCCTCCAGACCTCCCCTCCCCACCACATTACTCTTGCTTGTTGCAAAGCATAATTTAGCCCTCAGTCTGCTAAAACAAACAGTGTACAAACTAGTGCATAAACTATCCCAACACTCCACAGGATCAAGCACATGAGTCTATGAGATGGATTCATGAGCTCCTTGCAGAAGATGCTCCATAGCACAGAGTAAGCCTCAGAGCCATGTGATTTTGCTGTTGCTAAGGTAACTACATTTTTTTTAAAGTGAACAGGCAAGTAAACAAGCATGTAAATAGAGGTAGGAGCCACATAATTTTTTTTCTGGTTACCTTGACAATAAAGTATCCTTTGAGGATTTAAACTTTCTTTGGAGAGTAAGGAATGCAATATGCTGTGATCTCAGGCAGAAATGATTGGTTTGTCTAATTTTTTTATCTGATCTTTCATACCCTTTAGTGCTACCGTTCCCAGTGGGAAGTGAATGAGACCCATCTTACAAAGATGCACAGTATACAGTGATGTCACTAGGATACAATGTTAGGTGTCCCCCATTCTTCTGCACTGGTTGCCAGGCTAATCAATGAGGCAGTGACTTGTTTACCTGTGCAATGTACATACTAGGACAATGACTATCTGCTGCTTTGTGGCTATTTTAATAAATTATAATAAATAACCACCGCCACCTTCTCAGTCATTAACATGAAGTAGATAAGAAAATGTATTCCTCTTTTTACAGATGGAGAAACTGAGCTGAAAAGGACAAAGGCCTAATTTTCACCCTGCTGTTTAAATTGGCCCAGGCTTTGCTAAATGACTTGCCATGGCCCCAGAGGGTGTCGGTGTCGGTGCTGGGATGACTCATTTTACAGTAGAACCTCAGAATTACGAACACCTCGGGAATGGAGGTTGGTTGTAACTCTGAAATGTTCGTAACTCTGAACAAAACGTTTTGTTGGTTCTTTCAAAAGTTTACAACTGAACATTGACTTCATAGAGGTTTGAAACTTTACTATGCCAAAGAAAAATGCGGCTTTCCTTTTTTTCTTTTAGTAGTTTATGTTTAACACAGTACTGTATTGTATTTGCTTTTTGGTTTCAGAGTAGCAGCCGTGTTAGTCTGTATCCGCAAAAAGAAGAACAGGAGTACTTGTGGCACCTTAGCGACTAACAAATTTATTAGAGCATAAGCTTTCGTGGACTACAGCCACCGAAGAAGTGGGCTGTAGTCCACGAAAGCTTATGCTCTAATAAATTTGTTAGTCTCTAAGGTGCCACAAGTACTCCTGTTCTTCTTTTTGCTTTTTTGTGTGTCTCTGTTGCTACCTGATTGGATACTTCCAGTATGTGTGGTTGACTGGTCAGTTTGTAACTGGTGACTGTAACTCCGAGGTTCTACTGTATTTTCTCATTTTTTCTGAATGGCTACTCATCATACGTGTGTTAGATGTGTCAAAGGAAAGAACTCTTGAGGGGTTCATTCATTCCTCTTGCTGCAGGCACAGTAGAGGATTTCCCAAACATGCTACCACAAGTGTACTCCCCAAAGGGAGTATTGCAGTGGGAGTACAGGGAGTGCTGGCTACACATCCAGCACAAGGGCCATCTTGCAGGAATAAGATGGGCCAGAGATGGCCTGTCTCATTTTCTTTGCTGCTGCTCTAAGGAGAAATGGGCTCCCCCTGTGTGTACTGCTGACCACAACATAGGTACTATCCAGCTGAAGGAGTGGACACACCTACAGTTGAAGGACCACTCTCAACGTGGGGCCAATCCTTGCAGTTTTCATGGAGGAAAGAGAGCATAGGGCAGCATTTCACCCCCAAGCTTTTGATATTGCCCCTGTATTCTGACTGTGGTGACACCGTGATTGTTATTTCATGAATAGGACCCCTACAGTTTACGCAGAAGTAACCAGCACAAACTACAGCCCTGGCAGTGCCTAGCAGGAGTCACGGCTGACAGCAGCCTTGCTAAAACCGGCTGGGGTTGGAGGGACTAAAACAACATCTTAGCTGGAAAAAAAAAAAAAGCAAGAATGAGGATCATTCAACAGCTTTCTCCTCACATACCTAAGGGAGAGCTTCACTAAAATTGACAGCTAATTCAGTACACATCTCATAATATATTATCTCACCATCTCCATGACAAGTCTAGTGAACAAGATGCAAATGAACGCTTAGGCAAGTAGGTTCTTAATGTCACTTTAAAACTCAGCATAGCATCTCTGTCTTCTCCATCCAGTGGATGAGTTACGTAATGATGGAGCAATTCTGGGAAAGGTAACAGCAGGGTAGCAGAGGAAATGGAAGGTAAGAGAGGTTAATTTATGGAAATTATCTAGGTCACACAATAAGTAGGACATGTCATGCACAGCTTTAAAAGTACAGTAGTAATTATTTAGAATCTGATTTTTTCAATAGATAGCCAATGAGGGTTATCAGATGTCACGTAATTGTTCTGATCTCTTCATCTCCAAGTGAACGGCAGCATCTTGAATTGATGGAAGAACTTATAGAACAGTTAGCTAAGAATAAGACTTCACAGGTCTTACCCAGGAAAGAATTAAGCAAACTATGGGCCAAAACCTGTAAAGCTTTACTCATGTGAGTAGATCCACTGAATTTAATGGGACTACCTGTCTGAGGAAAAAGGTTTATAGGATTTTGCTGTTTCAGAACTACATATGATTCTAATGGAAAAATAAATACCTATAAAACAGGACTAATTCATACATAAAAACTATATAAGACCTGCCTCAATACTTACAAAGTAATGAGATCTTTCCCTACTCAGTAGTAGGGGGGAATAAAAGCATTGCCTCATGTTAGTCAACTATTGTACATATCCACACCATGAAAGAATGATTTATGACTGTATAAGCGGGGTTATAGCTCACTATTTCCCCTATTCCCTTGTTTTATTTTGTTAATCGTAATGCTTCCTAGCAAACCTAATTAAGAGGGTTGCTAAACCTGGGGAATGACTTGATGTGCCAAGCAGACAACGTAGGTTGTAGTTCTCTCTGCAGACCATTGTAGGACAGTCAGTGATTTCAGATATTTATTTATAAGATTAAAAAAAACTTTCAAAGAATTCAGAATCATCAGGTTGTGAACACTGGACTTGATCCAAAGCCCACTGAAGCCAATGGAGACGTCAGTGGGTTCTGAATATGGCCCACTGATAGAGTATGTAATTCTATTAACTTATTATTGTTACAGTGTTGCCAATTCTTGGGATTTGATCACAACTCTCATATTATTTGATTTTTTTCTAAAAGCGCCAATTCTTGGAGTCATGGGATTATGTGAAAATCTCAGTTCCCCCCCCCCCCCCGCCCCAAAACAAAACAAAGTAGGCTTCTAGTCCTCCTGGTTGGAGAGAAAAGATGGAAAACATGACCCAAGTGAATCCTAAAGGTTCAAAAACAGAAAACAAGAAAAAAGAATCTTAGTGTTTTAAAAGCTCATGATTTTGGAATTTCTGAACACTTAGAGTTGGCCATACTGCCATTACCTTCATCCACCTTCCCTCTTTCCTACTGTTTGTTACACTTGTTGCAACATCTTATAAATTATATTTTAAGCTCCTGCAGGAACAGTTTGTCTAGCACCAAGCAGAATGGGGCCCTGATCCTGATATGTCCATTGGATGTTATTGGAATATATAGAAATATTAAAATAATAATAATAATAATAAAATAATAATAACAGCTAGCCATTTGCATGTGTATTTACATGCACGTGTATTTTCCCAATGTGTACATGGAACTGCACCAATTCTCATTGTGGGGGTTTACCTGAGTAACGCATGAGTAGAAATTGAGTAAGGACTTTAGGATTTGGTCACCGAGTCATAAAAATACACACCTTAAACCCTTTGGGTGTGGTTTTTTTTCTCTTCTGTCTAGTGAAAGGTGTATCAGAGTGCATACAGGAATAAACATTTCTGATGAACTTTTTGGTGCTTATGGTAATGTAATTTCAGCAAAATATCAAATATTTTTCTGTTCTTCATGGCACATATAGATTGCACATAGAGCTCAGAATCAATTAATTTAAAGTAATAATTTGTATAAACATTCCAACAAAATTTTAAAGGGTATTAAACACCCTGTTTTATAAACATAACACTTAATTTAGAAAAAAAAACATTTAGAAGGTAATGCATTTAGGATAAGTGCACAACACATGAAAATAATAAATGAAATTTTCCCAGTTTAGAAAATGAATGTAATTAATTAACATTTAAATTACATTTTTAATTGCAATCATGCCCTCCCAGGGGACTCATAAGGGACCATAATTGCAATTAAAAGCATGTGGATTAGATAATAAAACAATGCACACTGTCTGAAATGTGCGATTTAAAATGGAAAGCAGACATTGTTATCGGCACATCTAACTTAATTGTAGCCATAAAGCAAATGTGCTGTACAAAATAAAATTCACATACGGGAACATTTAATTCTTGAATCTCTTAAAGGGGACACGCTTGAGAGCACATTTTATGACAGGTTCTGTTTGAAACAGCCCTTTAAGGCTTTAGAATTCAGGGTTGGTGCTTTAATGTTTTTGCATTAATAAAAGCATAGCTGAATGTTCCTATTAAAATACACAGATACATTTAAGTAAGAGATGAAACTGAGTGTCTAAAATTTAAGTTGCAGAAGGCATAATTATATCAGGGGCATATTTCTTTTTGTCCTGCATTGTTTTCAAACTCCATTTGTCAAGGGAGCGTTTAAGGGGATACTGGATTTCTAGTCTATGAACGAAACAGAAACAAGTATCTCTTAAATAGATATTTATCAGTCAGATGCAAATGTCTTGAGCCTTTTACTGTGGTCACCTCGCAGGGCAGTGGACCCTCATCAAAATACCGACATTCCATTTCAAATTGGGGCTGCCCCATTGCTTTCTGATAAATACCAAGGGTTTCAGCCATTAGTGCCATGAATGTTCTCCCACCTCCATTTTATCACAACACAAAGAGAAGAAATAAGAGGTAACCAGCAACATAAAAGAGATTAAAACTTTGGAAGATGGAAAGGAGTGTAAATGTGCTATATGGCCACCATAAGTTAGACTAAGTCGCGAGCTGCCCTGTTAGACTCACAGTTCCCTTTATACCCATATGAGCCACTAGTACCCAAAGGGCAGATCCTCAGCTGGTGTGAATTGAAGTCAATGGAGCTATTGCAATTTACACCAGCTGAAGATCTACTCCCTTGCTGTTGTGGATGTGATCGCAAATCATTCAGGAGTGAAAGGATTAAAAAAAATAAATCACTCTAGATTAGTAAGAAGGTGTATCCGTTTTATTATACAGACAGAGAAAGAGAAAAGTTTTGCTGACGAAGGCAGGCAGGTGTCAGCACATTATAGAATTCTTCCACAGTGGTTGCATCTTTTTTACCATTTACGATTTGGACCTTAAAGGACCATTTCTGCTCTCATCTAACTGAAAGCAGAATCTGGCCCCATAGCTATTCCTTATGACAAATGCTGATAAATACAGTGCGTGTGTAGAGTGGAACTGGTTTGGATGGAACTCTAATAGGACGAAACTCCATTTATACTGAAATGAATGGAAAGTCCTGAATTGTTTCAATGCACAGTGCAGCTCTAACTGAAGAGAACCACCACGGAGACAGAAGGTGTTTTGTGAAAATAATGACTTAATGGATGAAATTCACCCTGTAGCAAATTACTCACTAGGTCATCTGCATTACTTTAATCCCACTTAAGACCTTAACCTGTGAATTAAGTGTGGAGGTTTAAATGGAGTATGTATCCCCCAGTACACTGAATCAAAGTTTACCTTATAAGAGGAAGAACAGGAGGACTTGTGGCACCTTAGAGACTAACAAATTTATTAGAGCATAAGCTTTCGTGGATATATGCATCCGAAGAAGTGGGCTGTAGTCCACGAAAGCTTACGCTCTAATAAATTTGTTAGTCTCTATGGTGCCACAAGTACTCCTGTTCTTCTTTTTGCGGATACAGACTAACACGGCTGTTACTCTGAAACCTTATAAGAGGGTTCGTCTGTGTAGATAAACACAACACTACCGCTTTCCATTAAGACACACTGAAATCATGCCGGGAACTAATGTGTAAGATCTCCAAGTTCTGTAACTTTTCCCTTTAAAAAGGATTGAGAAACCTTGAAGTTCTTCAATGTAATCTTTCTTGCTAGCTTTGCCATAGTACTTGGACAGCACTATATATACAGTATAATAAATAGTGATTGGTTTTGAAGGCAATAGTGGTACAATATTTCTTAAGGGTTAGAAAAGTTACCAAGAATGTGAAATAATGCTGAAAGCTGAATATCACAATTGGAAGTAACTTTTTAACCCCAGGGTAATATTTTACCCAACGATTGCTCAAGGAAACAGTTACCAATTGTTTTATAAAACAAAAAAAAATCTAAAGGGGTATGAAACCTACATGGAGAGTTCTCTGAAATGGGATGTATGGGCTGCCTCAGCCATTTTGCATCGTATGCAATGAAGTAAAATTGCCAGGATTTCAACTGTTGCCTCATGTTTCAGACTCTAGAGGAGTATAGTAGCCTGGCACAAGACACCCAATCAGAACTGAGGAAAAACAGATGAGTGTAATTACTATTTGGTTTTACACACACAATGCTCTCACACACATTGATTGCCCATAAAAACTCAAAATTAACTTTTCTAAATACACTGTGGCACCTGCCTGTACTATGTTATTGCAATCACTGTGGAACAACACTGAGTCTTTAATGGCAACTACTTTGTATGAGTATGTATCTGTTTTTTTGGTGGCTTTAAGGACTATATAATTATATTTCAAATTCAACCACCGCAGAAGTAGACTCCCTCACTTGGCCACTGGGATGGATTTGAGACACAAAGATTTTCCTAACTAGGCAACTTTACCTTTTTTTGATCCCATTAGTTGTCCAGTTGGGCAAAGCACAGTTTTAACTGCATGCCAGAACCAGTATTCTTCCTGCCTAAGGCAAACAGTTAGCCAACTTAGTACACCACTGACATTCAAAACTGGTAAGTGTTGGAAAGTAAAGAAACCAGTAGATTGGCTGTGTTAGAGCCATGTTCAGATTAATTTGGACAGTCAGAAAATAGGGGCACCTGTCAGTTTCCAGGTAACACAAGGGATTTTCTTTTGAGCATCAATTTCTACCTGTGGGTGAGGAAAAAAAGAAGAGCTCCTTTTCTTAAACCAAAAAATCAGACAAGGTGTAACTCATAAATCGCATTGTGCCATGTTACGATGGCTTACATTGGTTCATGTCTCGTCATATGACAATATAACATGACACCAAACTGCATGTACATTACATTGGAGATTTATAATAAAAGCCTCCTTTGCTCAGAAGTATTGTGAATTGCTTGTCTATGAGGAGCAGGACGTTTTTGAATCACACACGCATTCTATAAAATATGCACATCCAGTCTCCAACACGAGCATAAACTAATGGGATTGGAGAACCAGAACTTTTCATTCCAACCGGATTTCAGTAATGGAACTTTGTAACCTTGTGCTTTGATTTGGTTTTTTAATTAATTTCAGGAACATGGCAAATGCAAAACAGAGACATAGGATAGAAGAGTGGGAGAAAAAAGTAAAGATAAAAGACAGAAGAAAACGAATTGTTAATTATTGATTAGACGGTTCATTTGCTCACACCTACATTACTGTGCTCCTGTTTTAACCCCCTGTGCTTGTTGCTCGGGCTTGACTTGGGCTACATCATTAGATGCTTTCCTTTTCTTTTGTCATTCCTCATTAATTTCATCAGCTTTAAAAAAAAAATCAGGGTAGAAATTATTACATGTATCATGATGACTTCCAGTCATTCTCATGGGATGTGCCTTTTCTGAGTCAAAGGTGTGGTAAATAATACCGCAAGCACACCAATTGCGGTAGCTGTGCAGTCAGTACATGGCAGTGGTTATAATGTTTATCTCTGAGTACTGTACTTAAAGGATGTTGGCTATCTCAAAGTTCTAGTCTCATGAAGGGTTTATGTCCCTCATTTCCCAGTCAGTTTACTAGGAATTCAGAAGCTTATTTACAATATTATGGAGTAAATTTCCTCCATTGTCAGACTTCCCCACATAATCAGCGAGGATCGACCCCTAGACCTTCTCCATGAAAAGCAGGAGCCTGTAATTCTAATATGTATATTAAAGAAAGAATACTCTAGTATTTATTTAATATAGGATAATTGTGTACCATTAAAGGTAACTAATGTATATTATGGTACCTTCTTTTAGAGTATCATTCGTAAAATACAATGGTCATGGCATACATATTTTGAATCCCAGGGACCACTCATGACAAATATTCCAAAGACTGGTTATTTCACTTGAAACTGGCTTTTTTTTGTGTGTGTGTGTGTGTGTATGGGGGAGGGGGATGGGCAGGGGGAGAAAGGAGGGGAGAATAACTGGCACTCATATGAAAAAGAACATTTTAGCTGTTACATGCTGGGCCTTACTTTATTTATTTAATTCAAGCTTCCTAAGTGAAGAACGTTTGTGTCTTCTCTTGCAGCTTTGAAGCCTCTTGGAGATTTACTGTGACACATCTAAACACGTGATAGTTTGCTCACCATGAAACCCCTAATTCCCAGGATAGCATTTATTTTGGAGACAAAAATGCAAGGCAGACAGGATTTATAGAGATGCAGAATAATTCCCGTCTGACACAGGGAAGGTAGGTCTTATGCACTTAGCACTTATATAATTTTTTTTTTTAACTCTGAAACCTAATCCCATTCTGGAGCGGGTGATCTCATCTCTAAGATCAGTGAAACTGTAGCATAGTTCTATTAAAGATAAAAAGGGAGGACACTGTCCCATATCTTAACATACAGAAAGAATAATAATAAAAAATGCTTTTCTTTGATCCCTTCGCCAAATAAAGTACCATTCCAGCATTTGACATATGACTTCAGTGACCCAGAGATATGCCTACTGTACATTACCTTTACTTTCTTCCAACAGAGCCAAACTAGTAACAGAACTCTTATCCTTTACACTGAGTTTCTGTTAAACCATTTTTCACATTTAGTTCCCAATAGAACTTGTCTGTTTCCTACAGGTGATTTATTATGTAGTTTCTAAGCAAAACACTTTTATCTGAAAGTATAGGTCAGACAAAGGAATAATGTAATCAAAGAGACACTTTCAGAAACATTATAAATACTGTACTATATACAGCAGAAGTCCTGCACTGTCAGAAATGACTAGCTGTTCGCAAAGGTGGATGTTCATTGTTTTTTGGAGGAGCAAGAATTGCAGTTAAACTGGGAAAGGAAAAATTCCTCTGACTCCTCTTCCCCCATCCCCTCTCCGCCCAGCAGCAGATATCTTATTTGAAAAACATTCGGGTCCCAAGAGACTCTATTAGGGATGTTGTTTTTAATGCCTTGCTCCTAGAGTTTGATTTCATTTTACCAAGTGGTGGTTAAGAATTACTCTGTGGTAGGGAGATGAATTGGGGCAAGTCACCCTCTACTGTTCATTTCCAAAGGTGTCACCATATCTATCCACGGACCTTATATGGCCCCAATCCCTTTACCAATCTGAACACTGCATAGTTTTTAATGTATTTAGCCTCACAACATCACTGTGAGGCAGAGAATTCCTATTAGTTCCCCATATGGGAAAATGGGGCTGAGGCACAGAGAGACTAGTAACTTGCACAAGATCATATAGGAAGTCTGTGGCAAAGCAGAGACCTGAACTTATGTCTCCCAAAGGTTCTAGGGTTCTAACCACTAGAGCAGTGGTTCCCAAACTTGTTCCGCCGCTTGTGCAGGAAAAGCCCCTGGCGGGCCGGGCTGGTTTGTTTACCTGTCGCATCCGCAGGTCCGGCTGATCGCGGCTCCCAGTGGCCGCAGTTCGCTGCTCCAGGCCAATGGGAGCCGCTGGAAGTGGCGTGGACTGAGGGACGTACTGGCTGCCGCTAAACTCTGGGTTAAGTGGTGAATGTGGCAGGGAAAGGTTCTAGCAGTAAGGAGGCAGGAAGACACTATACTGTGAAAAATAGCCGTGTAGATGTGGGAGGCACTGCTTGGGCAGTAGAGAGCCATGTAGGGTGTTATGCCTGGGTTTATACCCAAAGGCTTCAGATGTGTCTTTACTCACCTAAGCAGTGCCTCACTGTCTCCATTGCTATTTATACCCAGGCTAGCGGGGCTAGTCATGTATGTGAAAAGTGTGCAGTGTAGACGTACCTTTAGTGGAATATCAAAGCCAGAGGACTAGTTGGCACCAAGGAGAGCTAGGTAGTGTCAAAGAACAAGATAGATAAGACCAGTGGTGGGGAAGGGGAATTATCTGGTTGATTTGAGAAGAAAGGAGAAGAGGGATGAAGCGAAGGGGAGAGAATAGGAAGACTCAAACTGTTTGGGCAAGTTTGGAGCAGCCTCCAAATTTCAGAGCTTATCCAGGTCAAACAAAACTTCAAGTGCTTTGAGATTCACCCATTTCTAGTCAAATTCCCCTTACATTGTGTGGCAGGGCAGGGGTAAAACCCCCTTTAAAGCACTGCCAAAATGCTGGCTACAGCCTGTTCTCTGGCCAGTAGGCCAGGTGTAGAGATGCAGGTACCCAGCAGGGAGCCCAGCTGCAAGCACTAACGAGGGCTGGCTCAGACGAACATGCTGGGCTAAGTAGTGACAGCTGGGCTGGGGCAGGAGAGGGCTATAAAAGCCCTGGGCAACCCTCAGTGGGGAGGCTAGCCTGGGAGGAGACAGGAGGGCTGTATCTCTGTCTCCTTGCCAACAAGGAAGCCTCAAGGGCCAAGAGACCCTAGAGAGGGTCTGTGGGGCATTAACTGTTGGGGGATCTGGGAACTGCACAAGCACTGTAAATAAAGGGTGATCCAACAAAAGGAGGAGTGAACACTCTTTATTATACCAGCCTAAACACAGGGTGCAGGCACAAAAGTGGGAGAGCCTGTGCGGACCCTGTGACACGTGGCTATTTTGCTATGCTGTAAATCAACAGAGGAGACAATAGTGACAGCTCAGCAATATCGTTCCTGGTACAACCAGTAAGACTGACCTCTCCACCTTGAGAAATCATCTCAAAATGAGGAGGAGCATGAGGTTCTTTTCAGAAAGAAACAATGTTATATCTTTAATCTTGCATAGGATGCCTAGATATTATGGGGAGGAATATATTAGAAATGCAGATGGGCAGATTGACAGAACTGGCCTATACTTCCGGTCAGTATGGAGCCATGATAGAAGAAAGGGAGAGAGGCCACTGCATGGAACAGTGGCAGAATATGTGATAGAAAAGAGACTTCATTGTGGAATGAAGGTGGAGATTTGTCCTTAGAATTATGTATTGGGAAGGGGACTGGGAAGGAATGGGGGAAATGCAAAATATTTCAAAGATTCAGCCAGGATAGACATAGAAAAATGAGTGAAATTCAGAAGTGCTAAAGAAATGGCAAGATAACAAAAACAAAAACATTCAATACTTTGTGACCTTTCCCACTAGTTTCCAACTTGCAACATCAGAAAGCAAATAAAAAAATACCTAACTTCTTGCTTGAAAACTTTATTAGAGGCAGTGAATTTAGAAAAAAAATATAGAAAGGTACTGTTTGGACCAGATGCAGCACAAAGAATGACCCCCTTAAACTGGAGACAAGTTAGATATTTGAAAAGAAAAATTTTTTCTCATTCTTTTACATACTCACTTATATTTATTTATATGGATTTGTCTTTCAGTTGCTTATTTTATTTTTTACTGTGTATTAGGTGTTAATGATCATATACAGTCATGAGATTTAAAATAGAACCCTGCGTTTCACTTGAATACCGGAATGGTGTACACACAGGATGCAATAAATATAAATAACAAAAACCTTGAATAATCACATACTCTATATCCTCTCTTACTGGAACATAAAAGCAAACCCTAACCTAAGACAAAACTTAATACAAATATGATATGAAATAAAACCCACAATGCTACAGCTGAATTTGAACTATTCAGCCTTCATCAAACATATTGGAAAGTGTGCAAGACGACAGGGAAAATCTTTGCATATAAATTATAGCTATGAAAGGATTTGCTACTACAAGCAAGTGTATAGATGAAACTTCCAAAAGCCTTATATAAAGTATAAGATACTGTAAATAATAATTTACATTTGAATAGCACTTTCCATTCTGAGGATCTCAGAACATTTTGCTAACCATGGGTGAAATTTCTCAGTGTAGATGGCTGCACAAAGCCCTCAGCACTACTTACACATCACAGTGGTGAGAGAGGTCTCTGATACCTGTGTGCCCTGTAGGGGTGCTCCTCACCAGACTCATATAGGTTGGAGTGGGTGGGGCCATAGGTATCAGGGTGAGAGAGAATCCACATTTACGAGAGATGGCTGGAAACCAACAGTGTATAAGGACTGCAGGCACTGGCAATAACAGCTCTAGAGAATCTGCACTGCAGGCCAAGACCTGACCCCATATTTTGTGTGTGTGAATTCCATCCCCCAGTTCAATCCATGCACAATTACTGGGGCTGTAGGTGTGATTTTCACCATTATGGACTAAATCCTCAGTCCCGATTCAGTCTCTACTCAAGCAAAACTCCCACTGACTTGACTATGACTAATATCCATCCATCTCTGGGGTAAGAGCACCAGCCAACTGGCTCACGGATTGCTGCACAACAACAAGAGCAGGAAAATTTTGGGTGAGGAAAACCTAGTGGGAAACCCTGCTTTGTGATCTAGATCTATATCACAGCAGCATTTGGAGCTGTTTGTTCTTAAACTTGGAGAAGTACCAGAAACCTGCCAAAGAGAATACTAAATAATAATACTTTGCACTTAAACAGTGGCTTTCATCTGAGGATTTTAACCTGCTTTCCAAAGATGAGCAAGCTAAGTATTATCCTCATTTTAACAATGGGGAAATAAGACAAAGGGAAGATGAGTTACTCGCTGACAGTCACACAGCAGGTCAAACACAGAGTTAGGAACAGAACTCAGGTCTCCTGACTCCCAATCTCGGGTTCTAACAACTCTACATGGTCCCTCTCTGAAAGTGCCAAATCTCACCTAATATTGATCAATGTAGATAATACATTATTTTTGAAACTTCTAGGAGATAGGTTGATAGAAGCACTCCCTGATCCTGTCCATCTCAGTCAAGTGAGTTTCATTAAAAGCAGGCTGTATTATTAAATAGAACGAACATAAATGTGGGAAAATAGTAATGCCCTTTATAGCATGATACCAAAAAAGGTTAACCTCATCAGGTATGAGATCCAATATAAGAAAAACCCATGTGGATTATAAGATTACACCTTCACAATAGCTGGCAAGTTCTGCAACTGGGCCAAACTCCACAGTAGTAAGGCTCCGTGTGGGGAGGGTGCAAACTCCACTACACTAGCATGCACATCCACACACTGCCACAGGTATTTTGCCATATAAGCGATTACTCCAACATTGATAAGATAGTCTAAAGTTTTATATGGCCATTGGAAAGATACCAAAATTGTCACTTGATCAATTTTATATCAGACTCAATAAAGGAGGATTTCATTTTCCAAATATTAAAGTTTACAATGATCACTTTGCCTTTAAACATATTTTGAAATGTGTTAGGGTGAAGGATAAAGAAACAGTAGTTTGGGACAAAACCGAATAGAAATGTCTTAAATTAATCACTCTTTCCTACGTTTAATACAGCATAATGCCTCCTTCCTACCTGTCCCTCCATCCTGAGTTACATAACCATCATTAAGCACACAGGAAACTCATGGACAATCTAGCTTACTGATTTAAATTTAATGTGTTTATGGACCCAAAACCAACCAAGGAACAACTCAGTTCCACAAATAAAGAACAAGAGAACTGTAGAGTTAGAAGGGAAAAAGAAACCATTAGTAAAAATAAATTAGGTATTTCAAAATGGAGTGTTAGTACTCTCTATCTTGCCCCTGGAAATATATCTTAATATGGGCAGTATTAGCAGTCGTCCTTCCTATATACCTAAACATCAGTACAAGTACCTATTTCACGCTCTAGTTCCCATTACATACAAATTAAAAATTAGAGCGGGGCAATTTTTTTTGGCTAATAGATCATTTGATGAAAATTGCAGGTTTGGGTCAATTGAAACTGTTCATGAATTCAGGTTGAAATCGATGAATAGTTTCAGCCCAAAAATCCGGGAGAACGTTTTCTGAAGAAGTCAGAACAGTTCTTTTTGACTTTTTGTTTCAAAACATTTAATATTGAAATTTAGCTAGATTTAATTAAAAAAACCCCAAAGGGTAAAAATCACTCAAAATGTTTCATATTGTATCAAATAAAATGTTTCATTCAATCCAAACCTAAATTTTTGGGCAATTTTTTGGTTCAAACCCTGAAACATGAAAAAGCCAATTCTTTGTCCAGTTCTAATTAAAATACAACCATATCAATGCAGATAGTACAATCAGCTCCAAGCGAAATATGGAAGTCTTCCTAACTCTACATATTTCCTCAAAATCTTGAACCAACAAACATGCTTTACAGTGTGTCAGTGGGCTCTGTTGGACCAATAGAGGAATAACTCCAGAACTGAGTGCCTCCACTGGGAATATCCTGCTCCCTGGATTCATGGCATAAGAATCTGGGGGCTGTTAGCTCAGGTTATCCATCTTCCCTACAGAGATTAAACAGAAGAAGGAAGGCACTCTCTTAGATACCCGAGATACAAACCACACAGAGTTCTATTACATGGAAGCCAGCACCTTGAATTTCACTGGGAAATGAATTGGAAGCCAGTGTACCACCGGAAACACAAATTTAATCGGCTCCCTATGTGAAACGCCACAGGGTAAGAGATTAGAGACAATCTATTCCAGGGGTTATAAAATGGGAAGAGGTGCATTAATTCACATGGTCCGGAAGATTTTGGTAAGAGGTTATTCTCTGAGTCACTGATTCTTGCGTCCTTTTAGAAGTGAGTACAATTGAAAACACAGCTAAAGCTGGGATGTCATTTGCTATGGGGCAAGAGGGTCAGTTGTCCCCTTGACCTTATTTTGCCCCCACACTTTTAATTGATCTATAGACTCCATTATATCTTCCATTCCCTCTGTCCTCCAATATTTGCAGGATATAATATCATCACATATAATGTTCTATATGCTGATGCAACTTTGCCTCCCGCTCCGAATTTTTCTGAAATGATGCCCCTGCAGCCAAGCTGAAAATGTGATTTGTTAATAGTTAAGAAGTTAATAGAATGGAAATTGTTTAAAGTGACCATTCAAAAGAAGGACATCTAAGGAGGTGCTCTCTTAGGCCAGATTTTGAACCCCTTACTAGCTGTGATCAGCCACCATGCACAGGAATAGTTCCATTGATTTCAATGAGACTACTTGTGTGTGTAACTGCTCCCCAATTTGAGTACAGGGTTCACAATTTGATACTTAATAGAACACAGCTGTACTCATTTGTACCTAGGTGCAATCTCCTAAAGCAAGAACTTGCATAATAAGGATTTTTGTTTCAAATGCTTTCATTGTGGTATCAAACTGGAAATCTCTTATGCTGAAATAGATTGAGCCAGATCATCTGCTGGTGCTCCATTCTTTGAACTTTTACCACTTGTCTTAGGTTACTGTGAGGGAACTGGCTAGCCTAGAAAAGATATCCAGGATATTTGATCACTGTTCCCAGAAATATATATAAAATATTTACAAAATTATACAAACATCCTATTCTCATTAACGTCTCTGCAGCACTTCTGCGGAGCCATTCCAAATATAGCTGTATAGTATATGCGGTGGAAGAAAAAAATGTCAGTACATTCACACCATTGTCATTTCATCTCTGGAAATAAACCTATGTATCAATGGAATCCTCCCCACTTTAGATAATTTTCCTTTAGCTAAGAGAAATTAAATGTAAGTAACAACTCAAGCAAAATGCTATCACACTTTACAGCATTCCCAAAGATGTGGAAATTCCTCCTAATTCTGAAGGAAGGAGTCTTTGAAAAATGCTTTACTACAACAATGAAAGAAAATTCAGATGGAAACATGGCAGTCATTCAATTCCTGATCAAAACAGAGGGAAACAGAGTATGCAGGGTTTAGCTCCTGCAGCAGACTTGGATTCAACTAATTATATTAAAGCCACTGAGAGCATTGGCTGAGAATGGACAATAGTGCCTCAAACCTAGGTGGTGGTGAAATGGGCTGCTACTTAACCAAGTTTTACTATTATAACCATTTGGCCAACTGTTCCCAAAGGCAAAATGTTCTCTCTCTGAATAGCTATCGCCTTTTCAAAACAAATTCACACAGGCAGTCATTTAGCTTCTCTCCCCCCCACCCCACCCCCAAAATGAAAGTCTTAGAAACAAACCTAACGGCAAAGAACCTAGAATGTGACCTTATGCCTATTGCCACCTGTTGTTTCCCCTGAGATGTGTATATCTATGACATGTCATCAGTTTTCCCTATCTTCCAATGGACCCATAGGAAATGTTTTCCAGGTAAGCTTTCAAACAAAGACAAACTCAAGTGCTATACCAGTAATATAGGTGTAGTCTGCTGAAAATGACAGGGGCAGCTCTTGTCACCCCACTGAAAGAAGTGTCAACACAACCATATACAAGACTTTGAGGCCTGAGTTTATATTCTGCTACTTTCACATACCTGCTGGAAACAGGAATATCATTTTGCACCAGGGATATGACATTTCAACCATTTTGACCCAATCTGCTTCACCAAGGAAAACACATATAGCTATGGTCCAGCATTTCAAAAAGGAAATGTCAGACAGAAATAATTTATCTTAACCTAGTGCACAATGTCTTGGTGTCTGCTGCATCAAAAACAAATACTATTTAATTTCAAGTGCCAGAAAAGAAAGAAGTTGAATTTGGAGGTGGTAGTGAAGATGCTGTGATGGCATGTGACATATTGTTAAGACATACATAACCTCATAAGAAAACGTAACAATTTTATCATTCAACTGAATTGTGTTACCATCTATTTATACTTATAGTCAGTGTACATTACAGCATTAGGGCTATATCCCATTGCCATTTTGATCACATGCAAAATTCCCATGGAGGTCAAAGGAAATTCTGCATGAAGGATAATGGTGAAATATGACTTTCTCTCTCTCTGTATCTCTCTTTCTGTATCTCTCTCTATATTATATTAATTATAATAATTAGAAATTAATCATTTATATTAATTAAATAGTTACGTCTAAGGCAGAACAGGTATGATAACCTTAGCAATAATATTATTTGTATAATAGTAGCACCTGTATTACAGTAACACCCTAGCCAAGATAAAGGCTCCATTGTGCTAGGAGCTGTACACACATAATAAGAGACAGCCCCTGCCTGGAAGAGCTCAGAATCGAAACAGAAAAGACAGGCAAAGAGTGGTAGAAAGTAAGTATCACTACTCCCATCTTATAGACAGGGAACTGAAACACAAAAATGCTAGATGACTTGGGCAAGGTCACACACGGAGGCTGCAGCACCATTGTGAACTGAACCAACATCTCCTGAGACCCCAGCCAAGGCCTTAACCACAAGCCCAGTCCTTCCTCTTACTGCAGAATAACATGCCTTTCACTTTACCCGGGTGTGCAGAGGGGGGTGAAGGGCGTAAAGAGCTTTCCTTCCCTCTCTTGCATACCCCACTGAAGAGCCAGGGCCAATCCCCATGGTTGCACTCATACATAGGGGTTGTTTTCCGTGCACCTTCAGGGACAAACATCATCCCACAGGGAGCAGGCAGGAGGCCATTCCCCACCTGCTGCCTCTGCACCAGGAGGTTTCACACCATCAGTTACTCAGGGCAGTAACTAAAAGTCACACTGAAGCCCATAATTAGTCATGCAGTGATTTAGATTTGTGCACTCAGGTAGGGCTTGGCTTTGTAACTCATTGGGCCCAGGCCTGGAGTTCATTACAGTCAGGTTTTCAATAGGGCTTCTCACATGAGTAAGGTCTACTGGCATGAGTTTTTCCAGGACAAAACTCTTGATTTATGTGTCTGAACACTACTTTTCTTTAAAGAACTGGGGCCAGTTTCCATGCTGACTTATACCTCATGCAATCCCACTGACTTCAATAGGTTTGTATAGCTTATTATAAATCTGGCCATGCTTTAGCTCCTGTAGAAAGTAAATTCAGAGTGGCACGCACAGTATAACCATGCGTAACTCAAGTAGATCACTTGATTCTCCAATAATGTGAGTGAACTGTGGTATTTAAATAGCTAAAAACAACAGAGAAAATAATGTTTTTTTCCTCCTCACCCCCCCTTTTTTCCTGTTATAAACTTTGTTTTATATCCTCCAACTGATGCTGTCTGAGGTCAGTGCTGCTTAGCTGTTAAACTAGGGAGACTACTTTTTATAATGACCATGTAGTCTTTTATTTTTGGTTTTATATACCTCAAGTAGGAGGACAGTTTGCTGTAATAAGCAGTGAAAGAAGCCTCTTTTACCACAAGGGGAAAAAAGGTTCAGTTCAAATCCTCAAACTGAAACCAACTGGAAGGTGCTGAAATGAAGATATTATTATACTTTCTTCTGAATGTCCTTATGCAAACAGGACGTTGTAAATGTCTCCCCTTGAAGAAAGGGCCTTGTATCAGGTCTTAGTTCTGCCCTTTGATTTATTAGGAGCTTCAGCGGCAGACCAAATAGGTTTTCCTGTCTCTGCTAGCTCCTACTCCACTTTTAAGTCATTGTGCTTGAAGACATGCTCTTAAAGTACAAACTCCGTTACAGTGCCCTAAATAATACGTGACGCGAATAAGTGCTGTTAAAGGAGTTTCCTGTTTTGGTTTCCTCGTTGGCACTCCAAGCTGACCTGAAATCTCTAAAGGGCTTAGTTAGCATTCACATATTGAAACGGAACCAAAAAAAGATTCCTGCATTTGTAGTACTGTAGCTTTAAATGCCCTTGGCAGAAACTTCGTTCCTTTCTCTCTCTCTCTCTCTCTCTCTCTTTTTTTTAAATGTTTCTTCTTTCTCTCAGCCTGTCATTGACAGTAAGTGCAATCACATTACACACAGCTTTCTTTGGAAAGCCCCCTTTTTAATGATCTGGCAGCCTGTAGACACTGACTGCTTCCAGAAAAAATTTCAATCCCTCTTCCCACAGCTTCCGCAAGCTCCAATGATAAATGACACCTGTCATTCTGTCACAGACAAATGGCACAGATGGGAACGTTAGTGATAGATGGCTCACCAGAACAGGAAATCAAGTTTGTTGGGGCGTTTTTCAACCAAAAAGAGCTGACCGGGACATTGTCATGAGCCTGCTCCAGAGGCCTTGCCTAAAAGGAGAGAATGAGCAAGGAACAGAGGGACTAGCAGTTTTTAAAAAGTAAGATGTAGTTGAAAGAGCAAGAAATTGTCTTCCCTCTAATTCAAAGGCAGTTCATTTTATTTTCAGTTCTCTGAGAGATGGATCAGAACCAATATGCTGGCTCTAAGCACAACTGACCAGTGAGGAGTTTGGTTGTAAACTGGAGCTTTTCAGGCCTTACTCTAGTTTATTTTAATACATGTATCGTTGAAGTCTTCACTTGTAACTTTTTTTTTTAAGGCAAATCCTTTTCAGTGCCAGTTTCTCCCTCCATTTATGCTTTCTTTGCAAAAAACCTAATTCCAACAGCCCTGCCAAAGGAGACTCGGACATAATCCCCAACTGATAGTAGAAATAAATACCTCCTACTGATGAGGGCACATCTGATTAAGGCATACAGCCTCTTTGTATTTTTTTAAATGAGGGCAACCGACAGGCTCAAAGCTCTAGTAAATAACTCTGATTTTAGTCCAAAAGAACTTCTTGTTTTGTGTTTCCCCTTCTTGACAAGTAATGTCAATGTAGCTGAGGTTTAAAACCCTGTAGGAGCAAAGTAGTAGAGTAACTGGAGAGGTAAAGGGACTCTAACTGGCTACTACACAATCAGAGGGAAATCTTGCAATCGTTTTATAGGCAAAACTCCCAATGACTTCAGTTGGAGCTTGGAATCAGTGACGATTGCAAGATTTTACCAGTAGGCTACTGAGGCAGAATGACAGTCAAAAGACTGGGTGACTGTTACATTTTCAACAGTTCTTATTAACACCACTGGGAGGTGTGAATCCAAAATACGGGCCTGCTCTCTACAGCCATGGATGTAGACTCCCCTTGAGTGTGGACTTGAAAAAGCCTTTTATGGACTTTGTTATAGAACAAAAGCAGAGCAAGTGTCCTTAGGAAAAGGAGGTGAAGTAAATGTACCCCTTCTGCTATCTCTACTCACACTGAGTGGTATTTATCAATGAAATCATCTCTTATGACTATATTCTACTCCACGAAGTAAGGGTGGCAAAATTAAGCCCAAAGAAAGCATCAGTCCTGGCAGTGCTGGACACTTAGGCTATGTATATCCAGTATTTTGGAGTGAGCCTCCCAGCACGGGTCAACCAGAGCTCCAGACTGAACCACAACTTCAGAGCATTGTCTATACAGCTATTTTTACAGCATTTGTGCAAGCCTCCCTAGCCCAAGTCCATCAACCCTGACTGGGAGGCAAACTCTGAAATGCTGTGTAGACATATCCTTTGGGGTTTAGGATATTGCACAAAGATTCAGTATATGTGTCCTGATAAGATTAATGTAAATCATGTGATGAAATCTGCACATGCTGCACAGAAAATGTATCCCTTGGGGCTAGATTTTCAAAAGCAGTTGGGCAATAATGGTTGCCTTGCCTGAACATTTATTGAATTTCACATGTAAACTTGGGTGCACAAAAACTTAATCAGAAGCCCAAGAAGATGTTAAAATACAGCTAGACATGCAGGTAACCTTAACAGAATTTACATGCACATTTTAGATGCTGATTATTTGCAGAAGTAGCCCAAGGAGAGCTCATGAGTAAATTTTTAGATTTTCCAACACAGTCTATGCTACAGTAACTGCTCATGAGCTGATGCTGTATGTTATGCCAAAGTGACTAGACATCTATAATGGACTGAAAGAATGTTAAACCAAGAGTCTAGAGGATTCTGAGACATACATACTCCAGGCATAAAAATCAAGGCTTTCACCATCAGTTGTAGCCCACATAGATGAGAGGAAATTTTTGGTGCAAGGACAGATGTTTGTCCTTGTATAAAGTAAGAATGGGACACTTATGGAAGGACAAAAATACAGTAACCAGAAGAGGATGGAACACACAGGGTATATGCACTCGTAATGGCAGCAAAATGTCAGACACAAACATCAACTTGTGTTACAGATATGGGAGCAAAAAGGATCACGTTGAACAGTAAAGATGGAAGAGGTTATGAAGTGAACCTATTTAGTCAATGGATACACATGCTATTCTAAACAAGATAAATGAGGGGAAGAGTATACGCCAAGGTTGCTTGAGGATCAACGAGCCACTGACAAATGTAAATAAAGATCAAGCTCTTTCTCTGTTGGAAAATATGTTTTTTCTATCTGTGAACTCTCTGTCATGACACATGGAGAAGAAACATAAGCCCACATCCAGAAGATGAGATGGTGGAGAAAGCAATACAGGCCTACACATTTGCAAACTTGTGCCTACAGAGTGCAGATCTGAACTTATAAAGAAGTGCTAACAATTTCACAGAACCTTTAAACAGTCTAACAGCTTTGGGCACATAAGTGTTAGCAATTGCACTGTGAGACCCACTAGGGCAGGGGTTCTCAAACTGGGGGTCGTGACCCTTCAGGGGGTCGTGAGGTTATTATGTGGGGATCGTGAGCCATCAGCCTCTACCCCCAAAACTTGTTTTGCCTGCAGCATTTATAACTATTAAATATAAAAAACATGTTTTTAATATATAAGGGGGGGTCACACTCAGAGGTGTGTTGTGTGAATGGGGTCATCAATAAAAAAGTTTGAGAACCACAGCACTAGGGTTTTCACCTACAAATGATATGCATGTCTGTGCATGCACAAGTGTAGGACAGGCGGTATGCCAGCTAAAAATATACCCCAATATTACTGTATTTCCCTTTTAAACAGGGATGAGCCTGAACTGAAACCACAGACTTGAATAACACTAAGCTCTGAGAAAATTAAAATCCAGATCTGGGGCCAAACTTCTCTGCACAAGCCCATCTCTATTGTTTATATTTAAATATTGCCACATGATGTTCTCTGCACATTAAAGTTCAGGAGAAAAACATTACTCCAGAATGAAACTTGGACTTCAAACTGAATTTGAGCACCTGGGGCAAAGTCTCTTTTCTTATTCTATTTCCTGAGCATACAGCTGAGTCTGACTTTCTGGCTTTTACAGTCAGTGCTCAGTTTGAAACAGATGTAGTGTTTCACCAAGAAGGTTAACTTGCAACTAGAGTTTCCGTTGCTATCTTTCTCCAAAAGAGGAGAAAATTAAAATATCCCTCAGGAGGGAACATAACTTCACTGTGAATTTAATAAAGCTCTTTTTGAAAGCTCTAAAGCATATCACAAAAACATACTAATAAGAAACAAAGCAGTGTACATTAAGAAAAAGAGTAATTAGAGAAAAACTGGGTAAACGAATCTGATGTCAATGGAGCTACATCAAGGATGAATTTGGCCTACCATGTTTTAAGTGTTGATCAGAATTGTGGATCTGGCGAGAAAGAAGTACACCCCAATGGAGCAAATGCCTAAAACTTACAAATGTGAAATGTGCATATACTAAGGACAAACCAAATATTGAACGGCGGTTCTGAGTAGGCATAGAGACTATAAGGAAACCAAGCAGCACAGGCGAAATTGCTATGTGGAGTGAAGGTTCCTTGGAATCTTAAAACAGAATATGAAACAAAACCTGAGAGCTATTGAAGGCTGTTGGGGAGATTTGCAAGGGGACATGGGGGGATTAAGTGACCAAATTCTATTGACTTTCAGTGGCAATTAGGTAGCTAACTGCTCTTTGTACCTTTGAGAATCTCAAGTAATGGAGTCACTTGAGGAAAAAAAAAACAAACAACAACAAAATGGAACAAGCGGCAAGGCGTAATTTGGATATGTCTTGTAGATGCTGACACACAGGCCAAGGGGCTATCGCAGCAGTGCAACGGGGAAGAACCAGGGCATGCACCAGAAGTGTTTTTGAGTCACTTGTCAAGTAGATTTTGGAACTGTTTTGTAGATGAAATCGACATGTTTTGACTAATGAATCATGAGCAGAGATTACCCAATATGTAGCCGATCTGATATACCTGCTTCTACCTGTGTGTTCTGGAACACTGTGTTCTTTCCTCAGATCATTCTTTTGGCAAATCAGCATTTGAAATAACAGCTGAATACAAATTCCTTAGGGAACAACCCTGCTCCAGTTCAATCCAATAGGGATTTTACCATTGAATACAGCTGGGAGCAGGAACCGGCTTTTAATGAACAGACTTCTTTTATCTCAGAATTTTTCAAAATATTCATCTCTTCCTTACATCCCTTCCAGTGTTCTGGGATGATCACTAAGGTATCCTTGTAGTCATCTTCCACCCCTGCCAGTGTATGATATGAGCCATCAACACAGGGTGACATATAACCCGAAGGTAGAACCCCTGTTTGCTCCACCCATTATTCCTCCCCACTAGTTTTTTTCCTGTTTGTCCCCGCCTTTGCTTGCAAACCTTGCAACTGCTGTGGAATGTGATGAGGACAGCTCCCAGTTTCATCAGGCTGAAGCAGCAGGGGATTTAAAGCTCCTCCCTGTGCCAGTCAGTGCCAGAGTGGATGTGGCCTGTGCATGATTATGTCACCAGACACACACACAAGGCATGGAAAACTTGAGCACTTCTCCTTTCCCTTCCCAGCTGACAAGCCCTTCCTTCTCCCCTCTTCTTCCAGTCTCTCTGAGGGCTCCTCTACACACAGCAGTTGCACTGGTTTAAGTTTGTGGCTCAATTTCCACAATCTACGTTCAAAGTTCCCATTTTCTTATGATGGGTATATTCAGCCTTTAGTCAATGTCTGCTCCTCCCTGCAGCATGCACTGAAGTTTAGCAAAGTGACTAACAAATACCTTTAAAAGTGATTTTTTCCCCCTTAACGCCTAATCCATGCTCCCTTCTGTGCACTGCATCCTTTCACCAAGGCCTTCACCTTCAGTATGATTTTAGGCTCATCTTAATCATGAAATGAAGAAACAAATTGTTCTGAGATTTGCATTCTATTTGAGAAGCGTTCTTGGCTCCCATTCATGAAAGCATAGTGGTGTGGGTGGCTGTTATGTTTCTTTCGTGTTTGCAAAAACCATGATCCCACTGAGCCCATTCATACTTAAGTGAGTTCCTCAGGTGAAAGTCAGTCAATAATGGTTGCGAGCTATGAGAGTATCTCTGGCTTGGGCATTTACTAAAACTCTGATCTGATATTGCTGAATGTTTCTATTCAAGATCTTAGTGGACTTTTAATTCTTGCAAAGATCTTACAATAAGGTATAGGAAATTAGTTATTTACAGTTGTAGAAGTGACAGTCATTTCTACAATTCAGTTACTATTTACATATATGAAGTCCACCAAATTTAACAGCTAAATAAAATGGACTGGATAGCAAATACCCGATCAAAAATATTTTGCAAGTATTTAAAGAATTGTGTTATGTCAGCACAGGATGCAACAGAAGTAACATGATGTGATGTGACATAACTCCACCAATGTAATATGAGATGACACTACCAAGTACAAAATAAACCAAACAAAAACCCCTTTATTTTTATCTGAGATGCTCATTATTCTCCAGTGTCTGATCTGTACCTTTTGTGATGGACTTAAGTGGAGTGAATACTGTTACAATTTGGCTGATGTCATGGGTTTAATGGCTATCCGAATTAGTCTAATCCTCCAGCAATCTACTAAACCTTTAATCTTTAAATTTCTCTCTCTTAAACAAAAACATTCAGAGGTATTCTACAGTAATGTCACAGAATGCTAGGCATACCCCCTAAGAGCTGCAGCATTTTGGAGCATTACTATAGAATTCTATAATGTATTATATTGTAGTAAATTATATTCTGTAGTATATTATATTGACAGGGTTGTGAGATCATGAACAGGAAGGAATAAAGTTGAAAAGTATGAGCCAATCCAGAAAATCCTTATTCCTATGAGTAGTCTGTAGTAAGTAGAGATACTCAGATGACTGACAACTACTCATACAAATAAAGGTTTGTGGGATCGAGCCCTATCTCTCATTAGAGACAAAATGCACTGATACTTGCAGCTGTTCTAGCACCATTAAAATGCTGATGATGATACAAAAAATAGAGAGAACCATTTAAAGACACAGACATTTGTGTAATGAGCTGAGGTTTCCGTGAGGACTGGCTTTCCATTGGGAAATCAGACTGTGACTAGACACCAAGAAACTTAACAGCCTGGTGAAGTTCTGACTGGATTTTTTTGGCTGCCCGGGTCCCACCCACACAATTCAACATAGTTTAACATACCATACAAGAAAAAAAGAAGAGGCAGGGGGAATGTGCGGGTAGGGGTGGGGGAAGAAGTAAAGTCTAGGATTTCTGTGAAATGTCCAGTAGGCTCTGGCATGAAGTGCTAACTCAGCCCTCAGTTCATATCAGCATTACATCCAGTAGATTCTGGCATGTAGCGCTTGCTCAGCCCTCAGCTCATATCAGCATAAACACTTCATCACAGCTGACACGCTGATACGCTAAATGAGTAAGTGCGTGCACAAAGAGGTCACCGAGAAGTTAACTAAAGGGATTATAAGGGACAGTCAACACACTTCAAAAAGAAAAACTCTGATAGGTGCAGAAAACATGGTAAATGAGCCCTAAGAATTCAAACCCTCAGCCGCGCACTCCATTACAGGCCTGACAGCTGAGTTCTAAACAGTTAAATATGAAACTGTCAACAAGGGCCTGTCTTAATAACCAAACTTGAGGCCTTTTATCCTGGAAGATTTATGAAGTAATTTTAAAGAGGCCCAAGCAAACATCTGTCAATAAATTGAATGCCGGCTACAGGATTTACAAGCAAGACAAGAATTTCTCATTAAGTGCACATTAGCACTGTGGGGATCATAAATAGTAAGAGGGCAGGAAGCTGAGCCTCTCAAGCTGTCATTAAAACACTATCTAAGAACTAATGAGGAAGTGATGGAAGGATACTAATGATCCCTCTGGCTCCTTTCGTTCGGCAGTGAAAGAGGATCGTGCAATACAGGGTTTCAGTCTGCCACAATTGGAGACCTACAGTACAGAAGTGAGGTTTCCAGAGAGCATCACAGGACATGTTCCATCACTGTAAGTCCACAGGCTGATCCTGAGTATCCTATGGTGAACCAGAAAACACACATCAAGGAGCTATGTCCTCTGAATTACCTGAAATGGATAGTAACCATTCAGGATGTGCAAAGCCAGTGGAGTTCATAGGTTCTGTGAACCTTTCAACCTTCAGGAATGTAAAGGTTTGCAAACTAGTTTGAATTATGAAAAGTTTACAGGGCAAGTTGTGTGCAGTTCCATGTGTGACATTCTACACACATTCTCATTTTCATATTTAAAGATAATTTGCCCATGATCGTAATCACTGGTTTTGAAAACATTGCATGACAAAAGACTAGATTTCCCCTTACAGGCTCCCCTGAGTAGTGGTGTGGGCAAGACAGGCCCTTATACCTTGCACCACACAGCAGAGAGGTGCAAGGGGTTTGTGGAGAATGAGGGGAAGTGATAATCTGGGGAATCTGAGGGGATGTGTTTTCTGGATAGGAGGAATCCTGGGGTGGATTTGCATTTGCCTCATTTGCCTCAAGTCCCTCTATTAGCCCACCACATTCTGTCCTCAGTTAGCTCCTGTTCCCCACAATAGCTCCTGTGCCTCCATTTGTTTCTGCTCCTTTAGCTCCCACCAAATAGCCCCTGCATCCCTTTTCCCCACCAATAGCTCCTGTCACCCTTACCCCTCAATAGTTCCTCTGTTCCGTATCCCTCTTTCTCCTCCTATAGTTCTTGTCCTCTGCTTCCTCCCCAGCAATAGCTCTTAGCTCCACCAATAGCTCCTGGTTCCCCCTTTCCCACCGGTAGCCTCTCTTAGCTCCTCTGCATTGACACAGCCACTGCAGCTACCGCCTTCTCTCTTCTGGGCTCTGCGTATCTGGGAAAGGCAGGGGGAGTGAGGAGCTGCCAGAGGGGGAGGCAAAGAGGCCACACTTGCAGCCACTCGTGGGCAACCAGGAAAAAATGCAGCCCAAAGCTTCCTGCCTGCTGGGAGCCCAGCTTCATGCATGGCATTCAATCTGGGCAGTGGCAATGCAGGAGGGGTGATTGCATGTGTGAGTGTCACACGAAGGGTGTCACATGTGGCAGGTCTGGTGTATTAACTAAACTGTCGTTACATGGTGGTTCTACTCAAGTTATACTTTCTAATGATGTACTTCCCACAAAATCCTACATATATTAACCGCTATAGTTGCATTGCATTTCCTGACCAAAATCTTCCACAGCAGTTTCATGTCCACCTGACTGGTGTGACTACAAACACAGGTGGGAAAGTTGGGAATTGTCCAGACAGACCCTGACTTGTATTTGTACACTGGCACCTATGTGTGTGCAAAAGTACACTTCTGAAAAATCTCGTCCATGGTGCACAACAAATGAACTCTCTATACATATAGAGGGAATTTAAAGCTGTGCTGCACCTAAAGTGGAGGAGCAGTCATAAAGTGGCTACAAAGCTGCCATAAAACCCACCTACCCACCCACCCCGGCAACCTTCTGAGCAACAGGAGAGCTTCCAATGGGATCTGCATCTCCCTCACAGGAGCCCACAAGGCAGGGGGAAGTGAGATGTGCTCTGAGATGGGCTGGAGACGAGAGGAGACATAGCAAGGAGGTTTGTATGCTTTGGCTATTTTGCAGTGCTACAGAGGCCCCTGTAAGTCAGTGCAGTAAGAGCTAAGTAAGAGCAAACTTTTAGGCTGCTTTATTCTGTCCTGGAGTTGGAATCACAACCTGGTAGCCCTTTTGGTCCTTGCCTTGCACTCTGCATGAAGACAGGGATGAATCTGGCCAGTCGAGTGTATTAAGTGTTTCTTCTAACAATTCTGTTACTTGGAAGATAAAAGCCTTATCATCCTAGTTATGCCAATAATAATAATTTCTCTGTAGCTTGAGTTCATTGGCAGTTCAACTATAAAGTAGTTACGTTTGTTCTATAATGGATGTATTTTTACAATCTACAGGTGCCCTGACTAAGTGTACCTTTCTCAGAGAAAAAAATTCAAATTACTATAATTAAAGTGCTAATAACATAATATTAATATTAAAAAGTAATAGAATATTATTACACTGGTTATCTACCAGTTATTACGCAGTTAAGAAAACTACTCTCTATAAAAGAGTATTATATCTAAAACATTTAAACATGCAACCTCTCAAATGAGGTGATGTAGAAATGTTAATTCTCATTAATTTGTATATAAATATTGAATGAATGAATATATCAGTCTCCAAACAAACAATTAACTCATAAAAATTAACCTTAACTTGGCCAGCAACTACTACTACAGACAAATATATTTCAGCACTTTCATCAGTAATATTCATATTCTGTTCCCTATTTTCCCCGACCATTGGAAATCAAGACTAGCTTTAATGTCAATAAAATTTTAAGTCAATAAAATTACACTCATGTAAAATCAGTGAGAGTTTAGAACTGAGCCCTTTGTGAAAAACTATATAAATGAAGGACATGTATTGCCCACCATAACCAGTTCAACTCCAGTGACATTGTTTTTCTTGCATATTGTAACTTTACTGCAAGACTACGGGCCATATTCTGATACTATTGTTCACAATGAGTAGTAGTTAACTTCACAAATAGTTCAAATGAAGCCAGTGGGACTATTTATGGAGTAAATATTATTCAGTATAACTAAAAGTATCAAAGCACTGCCCTGTGTAATTAATACATATGATGCTACAGTACCAAAACGTATAACTACAGTGTAATTACACTCTTACCATGAAAAAAGCAAGGAGTCTGGTGGCACCTTAAAGACTAACAGATTTATTTGGGCATAAGCTTTTGTGAGTAAAAAACCTCACTTCTTCAGATGCCTCTGAAGGTTTGATACTGTAGATATTCTTCAGAGGCATCTGAAGAAGTGAGGTTTTTTACCCACAAAAGCTTATGCCCAAATAAATGTTAGTCTTTAAGGTGCCACCGGACTCCTTGTTGTTTTTGTGGATACAGACTAACACGGCTACCTCTTGATACTTGACACACGTACCATGTTTACAAACACAGTAACTGTCAAATTCAAGCCTAAATTTCAAACCCACATTGTTTGAACAGGTTCAAAATTAGGAAAAACCTGTTTGCTCAGTTGTAGTAATTATCTTGTCAACATCTCCAACATCTCAAACACTGGGAGTCAGACACCTTTAGGGAACATCCAGCACCTCATCAGACAGACTCTCCAACCAGTATGTGGGTGGATGTGAACTCCCCTCTTATTGAATTATGGTATCTTCTGAAAACAATCATTTTGCTCACTATTCTGAGTATAAGACCAAGATGCACCATCATTGTGACCAAGGTGGTTGGAAAGAGCTTGTGTTTTTCCAATTTGCGAAAACTTTGCACCCTCATCATTAGAAAGTTATGTTATATTTAACAAGAAGAAATTACATCTATAAATATGTTTACATGCTACCATAGATTGAACCAGCCCATTTGTAAAGGTTGATATTTCTATTTTGCAGGCATGTGGTTTTATGGCACACAGATACACAGAGTTTCCACTGACGGAGGTGGAGATACTCCCGATTCATACTGGCGTGACTCGTGAGATCAGAATCAAGTGAGCTTTATTTTCCATGATGGATCATTTTTTTTGTTTTTGTAGTGTAAGGTCCTGATGCAAGGAAGTCTCCCACTGCAATGAGAGATTTGCTTGTGTCAGGGCTACAAGATCAGAATTAACTATAAGACAACTGGACCAAAGGGAACCTCTTTTAGGAGTACTAGATTTAAGGACTGCAGCATAAACCACCCAATGATTTGTGGAGCTATATTTGCACTCAGTAGCCATGATGGTAAATGCCAGATGTAACAAAAGAAGCTAAGCCAGTAGTGGGCAACCTGTGGGCCGCACGCAGCCTGTCAGGGTAATTCGCTGGTGGGCCGCCAGACAGTTTGTTTACATTTGCATGGCCACCCGCAGCTGCCAGTGGCCACAGTTCATCATTCCCGGCCAATGGGAGCTGCAGGAAGTGGCGGCCAGCATATCCCTGCAGCCCGCGCTGCTTCCCGCAGCTCCCATTAACTGGGAACGGCAAACCGCAGCCACTGAGAGCTGTGGGCGGCCATGCAAATGTAAACAAACTGTCCGGCAGCCCACCAGAGGATAACCCTGATGGGCCACGTGCAGCCCGCGGACTGCAGGTTGTCCACCACTGAGCTAAGCAAATATAGCAAAAAGCAATACAGGAAGAATATTATTTATGATGCACACCAGTAAGGCCCATCTTGGTTAAAACTTTTTTGTTCAATATATGCAATATGGGTATAAACTCCTAGAAGTTCCTAAGCACACTTATCCATCTGCTGGCCCAGCTGTGGATGCTAATATGCATAATGGAAGAGAAATTTCCTGTTGAAGCACATTCTTCTTTAAATGGCAGATCTAAGTCCTTTGATTTTTAGCTACTGATTCAATCTTTTAATATAAAAAATTAAACAAAACAAATGAAACCAGAACTTTAGTGAACCAGAACTAATGCTAGAGCAGACCCAGGCAATCAATTCAGAGTGGAAAAGAAAAGGAAACTGTCCCTTTTTTGCTTCTTACACCTTTTCAGTGACGTAACATGACACCATGCATTGGGTAAGGCTACTTGCATTGCTTGAGGAAGGAAAATAAGCTATAACGTTATCTTTACCTCAGCTATGGAGAAGAAAGATTTGGAGCCTGATTTGCATTTACAGTAAGGCTACTTGACACTGGTCTAGCAGTGTAATGCAGCATTAAGTGAATGTAAATGTAATTTAAGACCCCCCCTTTTCCACCACTACAGTGATGAAAGGGTCTTGAGTCTAAATGAGGATCAGGTCCTTTACATTTAAACAGAAACCTGGGTTTATTGTTGCTTCAGCCAACTAGGAAAAGCAGCTCTTGTTTTAAAACCACAGTTAGCCTGGTGTTATCTAACTTTTATTAATACTACCAGAATTGCTGAGTCATGAAACTGAGATCATCGCAATTTTAGCTATGCCGAACAATTAATCGGCCATCATTTGAATCATCCTGTCCTATCCTTTATCCTGAGTTCCTCATTCTGGGTCTTTGTCATACACCATCCCCCTCATTTGGGCTTTAGCAAGCTGAGATGCATAGCTACAGCAGAAGCGTGGTCAATGTCAGGTCATTTGATGTTGCTTCAGTTGGGTGTCCAACATGCATGATGTTGTCTGTGGTGAGCAAACTTCAAAAGTGCTGCAGCTGGAGTTCAGGTCAAAGCAGCACCCAAAGTCTGGATATTTATCCATCTGGGCGGAACCTCCTGTGTTGGCAAAGTGGCCCTGAAAATCTTGAGAGTGGGGATCCATGTAAGATTTCAGGCATGCCTGCTTCTGATCAGGCTGAAAACAGGATCTTCTCAAGAGAATTGGACACTTCCGGCATTAGGTGCATTGCAGAAGAGATATTCATATTACCCACCATGAGAAAAATAACAGACTCGGACCCACATTGATTTGATTATTTCCACTGGTAAAAGAAGGCAAATAGATATAGTTTGTGATTGGGACAAATTTGGATGATGTACTCCTAATCCCAGACCTAAAGGCCAAACAGTGTCACACTTAACCTTTGAAGATTGTTTCTCAGTAGGCCTTTTTATTCTTTTGTTCATCTATATGCATCTTCCAATCATACTACAACAATTGTAACACTTTTCTCTAGGTTTAACCTATAGAGAACCAAATACTAAAGGGGAAAAAAAGTGCCCAAATTTGGCACACATGTGCAATTGGCAAGGTGGCTTGTGCAAAGGAGCAATTGCGCATGTAAATGGGTATTTGGCTATCTGAAAATTAGGGGGTTGTGAGTAGAGCAGGTGTGTGTGTACACACATAGGTGCACGTGTGTGCACACATTTTGCTCAGCTCATCCATTTTTCAGGACTTTGACAATGTTCCCTTCATATACATATATAAAATCAGATTCTGAACTCCAATTTTATTTTCTTGGGCTAATTAAGTAGCAATGAAAGCCACAGATAATCAGTTTTTACTTTTGCCAAAACCTTGTTGTGTCAATGGATAAAATTCTGTGGACTCTAAGGAACTACCGAGGAATTGTTTTGAGTTTCAGCCAATGGAAAGCCTAAGTAACGAATAAAAGCACAAATAAACTGGACAGCTAGAAGTACCCTCTGTGGGATACGTTGTGAAACAAGGCCCAACATCTGTGCACAACACCACATGTCATTTGTGGGCCTCTATTTGTGTATTTACCTAGCACAATTAGACCCTATTCCATACACACATCATCTGGATGTGATGGTTCCTACATTGCAAAGACCCACTTATGGTTGTTAAACCTAGGTGCTTTCCCCCCCCCGCCAGTGTTAGTCAAGTGTAAATGAATGAACAGAAACAGATTAAATGGCAACTCTAATTAAACTGCTTATATGTCACAGCACACTAACATCAACATATTGTTTTAGCAACTGCAAATTACCAAGACTAAAGTTCTTCAAAATAACTGGTAGTTTAAATATCCTCATTATTCCAACTAGGGACGGAAAGATTAAAAGAAGAAAGAAGTAGGGGCAAGAGTGCTTGATTACAAACAGTGCTTTAATGAATAATAATATTTTGCATTTTATACTGCTTTGCAGACCAGGAGCCAGGTCCTCAGCTAGTGCAAATCAACATACCTCAATTGGCTTCAGTGGAGTGATGCCAGTTCACACCAGCTAAGTATCTGGCACATAGATCTCAAAGTGTTTTACAACATTAATTAATTAAATGTCAGAATGCCCTGTGAGGCAGGTAAACGTTATTTCACTCATTTGATCTATCTACATAGATACATATACATGCTCAGCACTATGGGTTCAAAGTGCCTATTTCACAGGTGGGGAAACAGGCAAAGAGAAGTGGAGTGACTTCCCCAAGTTCATATGGCAGGTAAGTAGAACACTGCAGATTAGAACCCAGCAGTCTGGACTCACTTTTTGTCCGATTACTAAACAAATTTTCCTTCCTTTTGTCTCTCTCTCTCTAGCTAATGTCTGCCTCCAAACTTCCACAGCAACAAGGATGTAAAATTCATATGTGGCCTTTCAGGAGCTTAATAGGGAGACCTTCAGTGTGCACAGTTGTTCCGCTTTAAACTTATTTTTGCAAAGCAGGTATTTTTGTAACCAAGAATTAGAGAAAGTGGCCTCAGGCTAAATTGCAGGGAGTCCCAAATGAGTGAACCCTTTGAGGGGAGAATCACTGAAGAAGAAAATGAAGATGACAAGGCTGTTGCTTCTTAATAAACATTATCACATTTTCAACATGCATTATTTATTACTTTTCTTTCACTGATTTATGTTCTAAAACATTTAATCTAATATGTATAACCGTATATACATACATATATTTCCTTCTGCCTTTTTTTTTAAAACAAATCTTGCCTTAAAGTACCTTTTGTGCTTTTGCACTGTTAAATTAAACTCTTAATTTTGGCAATTTTCTTCCCTTTCTTCTGGTAAAACACAGAAATACGATTAAATTAAAAACATTCAATTG
This sequence comes from Chrysemys picta bellii, assembly GCF_011386835.1. Classification (NCBI taxonomy): domain Eukaryota; kingdom Metazoa; phylum Chordata; order Testudines; family Emydidae; genus Chrysemys; species Chrysemys picta. The sequence continues at coordinate 41,250,491 of NC_088803.1, read as the reverse complement.
ACTCAGATAAGGTTGTAAGTTTTTCAAATTAAAATGGAGTATTGCATTCAGACCTGGCACAGTCATATGGGGTTGGTTTGTTTTTTTGTTGTTTTTTTACCCTATCTTTTCCCAGCAGTTTTGCAGGTAGCTTGACTTTGTGGGAGGGCATAATGTTACATTAGTAACTTCCTTTACAATATGCAAAAATAGGTTCTGTACGAATTGCAGCCCCAAAACACTTGTGGGAATAGTAATTCCTCAGACGACTCCTTGGTGACCCCTCTAAGCTGACTCAAACAATGGCACACACAGCCGGTAGAAGGAGCTCCATCCAGCCCACATTGGCTGGAACAGACGTTAGTCTTGGAAACGGGAAGATCCTCAGAACCTCAGAATCCTCTCTCACACCAACAAGAAAAAGAACAGAAGGAACTGAGAAGTTATAGTCATAAGGTGGTCTGACAAGGATGGTGAAGCTTATGTATCATATGTAAATGTTGGAAAGCATTGTGCATATAAACAAACTGGCAGCCTTCAGCAAGGCAACACTTATTTTCCTTGTTACTCTGTCTCCATGCCATCACAGTCTATTTCATGAATTAAGCTTTAGTACCAAAGCTCTGTATTTGTGGGTACAAGGCATTTTGGATAAAATTGCTCATAGTTATTTTAACAGTGCATGCAGGTGGTCCAGCAGGTCACATGTTCCAGCCTAGGGCCCACCTCTGCCATATTTTACTTTCTGGGTCAGATACACGGTTTTCATTCTGAGCTCTGCTGCTGTCCAGTAAATATACAACTTTGTTACTAACCATGCCTGCTCCAGAATGATACCTTTGTGGACACTAAAAACAATTTAATGGCATGTCACAATAGCAATTCACTCTGCTAATAGCCTGGCTCAATAATACTATATTGCATAAGCCTCCTTCAGTCTTCTGACAAATAATTCACCTTTATGCACTCTGCAGCAAGCTCCATTTCACTAACAAATATATTTTTCCCCTACACCTACAAATAAATATCCAGCATCTTTTTACTGTAACATCAGCTGTTCCTTTGGATGAGGTCAGTGGTGCTATATTTCTACTGCATATTACCTTTCTCCATCATAGCCTTAGAGACAATCAGTTTTTAATTGGCACATCAAATCATAGAGAGGGCAGAGGGAATAAAATCTCAGGCAAAAGGATGTATATTTTGATGTGCCTCGCAAGCCACAGCAGTGAAAAGTTTAAATACTTTGTATGCACAGGCGGCATTAACCAAATGTTTATGGGCTTTGCTTTTGCAAGCATAAGTATTTGGATAAACCCAAATCTCAAAATGTCTTTTGCTCAAGATGCAGTGAAAACTCACACAAGCAGGCATTCTCCTGCCATTTTGATTTCTCTATTTCTTTTTTGAGGAGACAGCAGACTGAAGAAGAGCTCAGCTGAGTCTGTTGCATGTTACTGCAAAATATTTAAAGCCCCATTCCACAAAATAGTTTGGATGAACCCTTTTCTTGATTTTGGGAACACTGTGCAGGTTGGCACTGACATTTTCTTTGAAAAACTAAGCTGGTCCCTTAAATGAGACAGGTTGGCTTGTCAAGTTTGGGAAGAGGATCTGTATCTTTTCACCTCTTGGTGATTGATTCAAATCCAGCCAACATCAGTAGTGATCTACAGCTTTTACCTTGTATGACTGATTGGTTGCTTCATGTGAAGTGAGTTTGGTAGTCTCAAACTAGTTCTTAGTCTCCATTAAGAGAAATTCTCATTGGAAGCTGTATTCTTGTCAGTAACAGGAGAAAGGATTCAATGAATCTGGAGAGTAAACACCTTGCTTATGCTGGTCCCTGCAGAACAGGCTTAAGCCACATTGGTGGGGTACTGTGGTGAATGCTTGTATTGTATTGTCATTACCTGTGCTGTACATGTTCTGTAGATTAAAAAAAAATCTATTTCTAATCCTTTCACCAATACTGAATTCACTTAAAAAAGACAGGGGAAATAAAGAAATCTGAGTTTACAGGTAGAAATAGACTGTCTCCTGTATTTTTCCCATTGATATGTTACCTGTTTATCCTCAGTGTATAGCCCTACATTCCTAGAAATGAGGCTCGAGTGATATATTTGGAAATAGGATCAGCTATAGACACCTATTTTATTATTTATTTTAAATGTAATTATCCCTGTGTATAACCTTTAAAAAAATAAAATAAAAAAGAACTGTATCCTGTATCTTTAAGAACTACTCAAAAAGACAGTAAAATGTTATGGCAAAAAAAAAAAGCCATTTTTGTAGCAGAAACTATTTGTATCGAATATCATGAGGAAAATAAGTGCATCATGACAATTTTGAACATCTTTTATGATTTGATTGTCAGTAACGAGGCCCACAGGAGAGTGATAAATCTGCAGCACAAAAAATATCTATTTCACTTAGATAGCAAATTATGCAACTCAGTGCTTGATAGCACTTGGCAAAATACAAATGTAGTTGAATGGAATTGAAATTGTTGCTCTTTGCCTAAGACACAGGTAATATCACCAGGGGTCCTGTCTTCAGATATTTATAAGAGCTAAGAGTTTAAGTAATAGTAGCAGTAATACAAAATTACCTTTAAACATTGAAAACATTTTTACTTTGTTACATGGTGCAATTTACACTTTTTCTCTAATGGCTTATATACCGAAAATGATATACTAATGCAATTTTTCAAGTTTAGTTACCTTTATTGTGTTCTAAAATTATATGCTCTCTCCTCTTCCCTGTTTGTCAGTTTTCTGATTCCATTTAATTCCATGTTCTTAGAGTTCCATAATTTATCTTCGTGTCACAGAAGTTTCATAAACTTTTTTTAAATAATACAAAATACTTGCAATAGGCTCTGACAAACAATGCTTCCAGTTCAGCTTTTTGAAATCTTTCAATTATGTTTTGAACGATTACCATTCACTCTGTTGTTACCATGAAATTTTTCATATAGTGACATCAAGCTAGGGAAGGAAAAAATGATCGTAAAAGATATTCACTCAAAAACATTTATATTAACCTGTCTCCTCACTTATAGATTTATATTCGAGCTTATACTACATGCATGGATAGAAAAGTAAATCTAAGAAAGTCCTGTTAACTATATCTTACTGCTGGGTGAGAAATAGCTTTCTAATTCCAAAGAATTTTTGAGATCTTGAACATTTTTCGTGTTCTGAATTGGGACAAACATTTGAAATATTAATTTTTTTTATGAACTGAATATCAGACAAAAATCAGATTGGATCCATCAAAATGTTTCATTTTGATAATTTTGAAACATTTTGTTTTAATTTTGGCCTTTTTTTTTCTTTCATTTTTTCACTTTAAATTAACATTTCAAATTTTGAAACAAAAAGTTGCTTCAAACCAAAATGGAATAATAATGGAACAATGAAAATATCACTTGGATTACATACACCTTTTGTAAAAGGACCTTAACTGAAAGGCATAACAATCTGGACTGCTCCACTTTAAACCTTTAGAAAAAAAATCTACTTAAAGTATCATTCAAAATCCAACTTAAAACTTTCTCTCTCTCACACACAAAGGAAATTCAAAGTTAAGCCTGAAAAACTGGCCTGAAACCATATTCTTAAATCAACCCATCTCTCCTTAGCTTTGCAGGGAATCTTACACACTGTACTAATGCCAGATGTGCAAAAATATATAGGAATAATGGGGTGAGTTGAGGACAATGTCACACCATATTAAATTATTCTTAATTCAGAATTTCCTCTCTGCTATGGTCAGGGTAGTCCAGATCCTTGCTAATGTTTGTTGTTGTCTAATATTTGCCTTTAAAATCATTGATGGAGTGGTCCTCAAATTCTGTGCATAGCACATAATCTCTGGAGATTAAAAAAAAAAGAGTTTGTGAGAGTGGAAGATGTACACCAGGTACAAATGTGTAAACAGGATGTACTCTGATGAAGGTAGTGGGGGAGGTGGGATGTCTGAATAACAGAGCCAGGCCTATGCTGCACAATTTGGGTCCAGATCTGAACACAGACTTTGAACTTCCCAGGTGTTTGTTTTGCTCAACCGCTCAGGGGTGTTCAGCTTTCAGGGTTTGACTATACTGAATACCTATAGTTTAGTGGAAAAATACCGATAGTTTGTGAGCCACTTGCTGTCGATAGCATTTTAATTACACTTGTGCAAACCTCAGCAGTTTCAGTTCTCAGTTTCCATTCACATGGTTTGGCACCTGTTTATGTCTCCTATTTGCAAAGTTTCCACAAGAAATGGGCCTGATACACAATGTTCAGCTCAGAACTCAGATCTATAAACATGCTAAAGTTCAGAGTTGTTTGGACTTGGGGGAATGGCCCATTACAGAGCTAGGGACAAGCTGACAACTTCAAATCAGGAGCTAAACTTCTCCAAAACACAAGGAGGTTCTGGAGCTCATGTTCCAGTTCAACCCATCTTTGGTTTTCACATGAAGCCATAAATCATCTCTGACAAGGGTCACTCCAAACTTAGCCCAGGTTTAAAGAAATGCTACAACAGTTTCATCCAGCTCTACTTGCAGCTACTGATGGTCAAACCTCCTTCCCCGCCTCTGGGTCTGATCTCACATTGGTTTTACTCTGGTGTAACTCCATTGACTTTCTTAATAGAGTTATTCCTAATTTATGTAGGTCTGAGAATAGAATCAGGTTCTCTTTTTTACCCACGAATGCACAGGTTACACAACTGGAAATATACCAACAGTATTGATCATCAGTATCTGAGCAGCTACTCTCTTACTATACTTTACAGATGCCAATTCTGCTATTTATTCATAGAAATACTGGGAGGACAGGGAATGTGTTGGAAAGGACTTGCATAGGAATTGACAGGAATGTGTTCCATTTCTCTACTGCCTGGCAAAGTGAAGATAGTTTAACTTTTGTGCAACATGCTGAATGTGCCGTCTTTCTCGCAACCATTTATGGTAAAATATTTGCTGCTTTTGCTTTTATTACTTAACTGAGAGACAGGCAGCAAGGTTGACATTGTGGACTGAGAGCTGCATTGTCAATACTGTGCAGATCCAGGATATTCTGTGAAAAGATTAGTATACTTATCTTGGTACATATATGGTCCTTATCACCTATACAGGAGGCTTGCTATATAGATTTACAACCTCAGGTTATTTGTGTGCATTATTATCATTGCTCATTGACTCTCTTCCAGCTTCTCTTCTGCCTATGGGGAAAAAAAAATTCCCAGACTCAGAGTTACCATCCTAGAGCTTTACGATTTTTCTTATCCCCCTGAAAATTTCCTAACCCTTGGGGTTGAATTGCATTGGAAATGACTGTAGTCCTTCAAGAGTCCCTTCCTGCAGAAGTTTACAGGGGCAGGACTATACTAATTTCAATAACAGTTTTTTTTTAAATTGCAAAATGAACACAATGCCAAGTCACCTGGCTACAAGCATCATTTATTAAAACACTACACAGCTCATACTGAATGATGAAACAAAATAAAATAGAAAAAAGGGAAGACAGAGTTCCCAATACATTGAAACTGAACAGAAACACCTCACCCAGCTCATTGGACAAAGACCTGAGTTTAGAGAGGGGCCTGACATTTGGCCCAACACTGCAACAGACTCAAACTCTCTGACCAGAATGGGGAAGCAAATTCCAGAGTTAAAGTATCTTTCTCCTGAAGAAACCCTGACTCTACCACCTAGACATTTAAAATCTGAGGACTGTTAAAATAAGCACTGCAGCTGACCTCAGCTCTCAGTGTCTCAGATATGGGTATGTACGGACGCATTACAAATTCAGGTACATGTAGGTCAACAGAAAGTCAGGCAGCCAGGACTCAAGCTATGTAGGGGGTTAGTGTTAAATTTCAACCCCTAAAAGTGAAAAGGAAGCAAGTTCAGTTGGCTCAGCACTAGCGTAAAACACTCCTTGCAGCGAATGTTCCTATGCAGTCAGGCAGCTACATTCACTACCAGCATAAGCTTCAGAGTGATTTCCAACGGTAGCTCCATGCAGAGTGCATCGCAGTAATGCAGTACACATCTCACAAACTCGGGGATAACTGTGGCCAGGTCCACCTCAGAGTCAAATGAAAAAAAGGTGCTTTTGGTCATCAGGGCTGCCTGGGAATTGGGTGTCTAGGAGAACAGCAGATTATGAACCTCTTTTCAAACCCCCTCAATAGTCGGGTAGGCTCAAGATACACACATACACACACTCTCTCTCTCTTCTAGACTCTCTTCCAGCTTCTCTGGACAGTGCTATAGCCAACTCTTTCTCATCTCCCTTGGCCAGGCATTGAAACATCAGAGCCACTGCACCATCTGTGTTCCATGAGAAGTGATGGGTAGAGTTTGTAACAGTTTCCTACAAGCTGTGTATCATCTGCATACTGACGGCATCACAGCCAAACTATTTTGCAGTCTATCCCAGCAGCCTTACACATACGTTCAACAGGAGAACAGCAGAACAGAACCCTATGTAAGACAGACAGAGCTGCCTTGGGGCACATTAACGCTACCGGAAAGGAAAGAATGGAACCACTCAAGAGTGATGTTGATTACTTCAGCCCACTGCAGCTCAACAAATTCCCATGCTCATCAGCATCAAAACAGGTTCTCAAGTATACAGCCTATATTATTATTATGTATTACAGAAGCACACAGAAGCCCCAAATAAAACTGGAAACCCATTGTGCTAGGTGCTGTACAAATACCTAATGAGAGACAGACTCTGTCATAATAAACTTGCAATCTAAATAGACAAGAAAGACAGAGACAAGAAGGGGTGAAATGACTTGCCTAAGATCATACAGCAGGTCGATGGATGAACTGGAAATGAAATCTAGGTCAGCTGACTCCCAGCGTAATGCCCCATACACTAGACCACACTGCCTATAGTCTGGGTGGTGCCTCTTGAAGGTTGCATTAATAGGAGCATGTTAAAAATGTACTCTAATTGGTTAGTTCTGTGGCCCGCTGTCTTGTACTGCAAACTCCCAAGCAGGAGGTACTGGTTTGCAATGACCTCAGAATTCTTGCTTGTCAGTCTGGCTTGGTGAAGATGGTATTACCATCTGCCTTTACAGTAAGAGTAAAGGAGTGGAAGGCAAGGTGTACCACGCCTTCAAACACACCCTCGCTGCTTCCTCCCTTTCAAGGCACAGCCTGAATTCAGCAATGATAGTGTTTGCCACCTGCAGTAGGAGTGGCAGGGCGACGGGGGAAGAGAACAACCTATGGAGGACAGTGTCTTACAACCTCACAACCTGCTTCCCTTTGTGCAGCAATGAGTGCACTGAGTGTCAGCAGAATCCTCCTTGCACAGATGGACGAGAAGAGGCTACTCAAGGGGCCCTGTGGCACAAACAAATGATCTCCTCCTTCCCCAACACTTGCTTGCTGTAGCAAACAAAACTCAGCAGAACTAATAGCCAAGTATGATTTGCAATCAATCTTCATTCAGAGTCAGGTTCTTTCACTCCTGCTCGACACACAGTGTTTTTGTGGATTAAAACAACATCATGTTAATTACAGTTCTATATACCTTTTCTTGTTATGGCACGTTAAGTTTCCTCCTACTTTATAGTACATTAGAAAGGCAATAACTCTGTAACAATTTAGATTTCCATTAGAACCCCCACAGAATTACATTGCCATCCTCAGTGAAAGGAACTTCCCTTCCAGATAAGGCATTAAATAGGTCTTCATAACATTCGGTATCTTATGGTTTCCATTCTGTAGCACATTGTGCCTGGGCTCTAATGCCATGGTATCCCCAGTCTGATTCACACTATCTATTGACTACAGCTCCAATAATACACACTGTCACCTTCAAAGCTGGCCCACCTTTTCCTTGATGAACCTCTTCAGTGCCCTGTGGATACACGGCATCCAGAAAAACTGTATAGACCTATATTATATGTCCCCTCACATTCGTGTCAAGTAGATGCCTTTGCATTTAAAAATTCAGCCCTTGAGTGTGCTTTGCTTAAGGACACTCAAAGGGTTAAGTATACATTCCTATTGTACAATACTGATACAAAGTAGTGTCTATGCACTCCAGTTGCACACTAGCTAATTCATTTTCTGGACCCTTATATCATCATGATGAGTTGCCCATGAACTCCAATGATATGTAATGTTAAACGCTGGTTAGGTATACACACTGTAGTGTCGTCAGCAGTCCCTTTCAGGACTGCATTACAGAACTCAATATTTTGGAAGACTCTGTACAGGCAGCAGGGCCTGTGTTTTAGATCCAGGAAGAACCATAGGGACTGTCTGTGGCTAGCAGCCTGAATAATGAATCTATTTTATATTTAGCACACCATAAAAGAGGGACACTACAGGCACATTGTCCAATATGGGCTGCTTAAATCAATCACTGTGCACTATACTGTACACACATGTATATTAAGCAGTCTTCACCCCAGTATTAATACAGTGCAGATTTAATTTGTAACATTTGTAATATCATCTTTGGGAGCCAGACCTGAAAGCAATATTTATAAGGACATGTTGAAAGATCCCAGGTGATTATTGTGGGAATTCATCCAGTGAACACCCAGGACAATGTGTATTATAGACAGTCTTATCCTGATGATAGAGTGTAATTTCCCAACAAATGTTATGAAATCTACATGTCTGCAAGTTCTGTGTTGGGCTTCTAACCATGAGAAATTATTCCCATGAACAAGAATGAGACAGGACCAAGACATTCCATGTCAGCAGAAATGTCCTTCCTTTCTCCCCCACTCCTCCGCACATCAACATTTCACAAAAATTTGGTAGGGATTTCCATGACTCACTTAACAGTAAGCCATCTTTCATGTGGATTGCTTTGTTCCTGACACTTACCATAAGAGACTGAAAAATCACATTTTTTCCTTTTGCTCAAGAGGTGAACTCACTAGTGTCTATTGCTTTTATATAGTATAACAGAGGACTCAGACATAGGGATACATCCTCAAAGCAGTGTGAAGTAGGTACATGCACAATCCATTCAGTACATAATTGGATTTGCTGCATTCCTTTTGTGCACGCAGAAGTTTAACACACAGAGGGACTGCAATATATTGGTGCATAGAAATATAGACAGTCTAGTCCCATGCATTACTAACTAGATAGAATAAGCAAGATGCCGACAGCTGAATTATAGTTGCACAGGCTTCTTACAAATAAATATTAGCTAAACCACACACAGGGACGGACAGATTTGTAACCCACTCAGATACTACAGTGATGGGTACCATATAAGTGCCTAGATATGCAAGTGCATTTTAAAATGGCTAGATAGACAAAATAACTTTGTAGAGATAAACTGCAACTGGATACAGAAAGAGCATAGGGGAACAAATAAACAAATTTTTCTAAAAAAGGAAAGAAAGAAAGAAAATTCCCCTACAGGTTTAGCCGATAATGTCAACAAGCATCATTCTTACTGCTCTCTCAGTATATGTCAAGTCCTCTATTGCTTCTAATCTGTTGTAAGCTATATTCTCTATAGACAGATGTAACACCAGAGGAGAACATTAAGACCACCTATTCATATTTTTTTGACATATGAAGTACAGTCAGACCTCAGTAGGACTGTAGCATTGGCACAGAGTGAATCTGATCTTATCTAATATGCAGTCCCACATAAAGCAACTGCTGAGCTGTACAAGAGTCACATAAATATTAAAATGTTCAGAATGGTTAACTCATCAAATGAGCTGCCTATCTGTTCAGACGGACAGAAGGACCGAGGAATACATCATGCAAAATCTTGAATTTAGAATATTTTGAAGAAATATTCCAAGAAAGGAACACACAACCATAGCACACTCATTACATATGTGTTTGCTGCTGGCTTTTAAATTGAGGGCTACATCTAAACTGAATTTCCCGAGAGTGTGATTCCTGAAGAGAGCATCATATAGGGGTAAATGTATAGGGTGCAGATGAGAAAGCTAATATGTATTTGACATTTGGTGTAAGCATGGAATGATTCCACTGGGGAAAAAACACAGGCAACCAGAGGACCTGCTGTTTTATAAACAAATGAAGTGTATCAGGCAGTCAGGGACTGAAACATTTTCCATCCTCTTCGTCATCTGAAGCAGGTGGGACCATCATTTACCCAAAACTATACTCTACTCCAGAGTGGAGTCTTTCTGTCGCTAACCAGGTCAATGAGCCCTGAGGAGACAGTGGTTAAAATTAAGATAAATACATTTACTCACGGGCATTTCTATGGCTCCCATTACTAGAGTAAAGTAACTTCACAAGATGGAGGGAAAGTTCTTTTTGTTGTTATACCCATATTCCTGAGAGGAGAAGGGGCTGATTTTCAGAGGTGCTGAACACTCTCGACTCCCACTGACTTTTACTGGAATTGCGATTTTCAGCAGCTCTGAAAATAAGTTCCTATGAACCAGATTCACAAAAAGCACTCCGCATTTTGGGTGCAGAGCACCTTTGGAAATCTGGTCATAATTGTCAGTGTAACTGCTGGATGTTGAGCACCATTGAAAATCTGGCTGGGAGATTACATGACATGCTTAAATGGGAATGAAACTCTTTTGAATACTTGGCCATAATTACGGGTGTTAAGCATTCAAAACTCTGGCCAGGAACTCTTTTGAGCTTGCCTACAGTCACAGAGGAAGTCTGGCCAAAGCTGCAAATAGCACACATGTCTCTTGAGTCTCTGTCCATTATTTTAACCCCAGGCTAGCCTTCCTTCCTCAAGAAGATAGAGAACTGAGCTCACCTATGCCACCTGAGCCACAGATATCACTACTAGAACAAAGATGAAGAGAAGAAGCAGTTCTGAGAAGTATCAGTATGGCAGTACCATCTAGTGTGTGCTACTTGGCACAGGCAGACAGCGTTAGAGAAAAAAAGGGGGAAAGAGGACAGAGTAAAGGAATAAAACATTTTTTATCACTGTTCTTGACAGGTTTTATATTGTACTATAGTGCCATTTGTTTAGTTACTGCTACAGCAAGTGCTGTGCAGAAATCTTATAAGCAGCCATATGGCACCTTTGAATGAAAGCCATTATGCTTTTATGAGTAACCTGCACTATCTCTGCTAAGGGAAAGAACCTCCGTTTTCACCAAATATCATTTTCTTATTCTGAAAGGGAGAAAATATTTTCATCGTATGCTGAACTCCTAACCTGGTGCTCTTCTCACTGACTATATTTTTCCATTGGTGTAACACCCTTGGAGTTATTACTGATTTGTACCCAGTGCTTGAAGACAGAAAGGGACCCAATTTTGCTGTCAGTTACACTAGTGTAAATCTAGGACAAGTTCACTGAAACAGTGGATTTAGCCCCGATCTAAACCTAGAGCAGAATTTGGCCACAAAAGCTTAGAAGCATTTAAAATGCCACAAAGATGGCCTGAAGCTATTTCATATGTAATATGTAGCTTATTTTCCATACATGTTTGTACATGTAAAATCCAATATGTTTTCGTAGGACATGGACATTTCCAACATGGACAAGAAAACGTCATCATTTTCTTTAAATTTTCTTGATAGTACCACAACCTTTTTAGCAAAGAAATGCACATTTTTCTTTCTTTCCAAAAGCAGTAATGCCGTGGGCTGCCAACCTGCCACATTAGAAATGCTTGCATGAAAGTCCTTCAGTAACCTCAATCTTCACCTGAAAGAGACAATTTCCAGAGGAATCAAAAATAATTCTGCATCCTCCTTAGGTATAGTTGCTCATTTATGGATCTCTACTAAGCAAAGACTAAGGGCTTGTCTACACAGGGAAATCCAGGAAAATTAATACAAATTAAGTAAAGGTTTAATTTGAAGTGCATTAGTTAAACCACATTAAATCCCTGTGTGGATGCTGTTATTCAGAATTAAAATGTTCTTACTTCAGTTTAGTTTAATTCACCTTGGAAGTGAATTAAGCTAAACTAAATTAAGGTCACCTCAATTCTAAATGAGGGTATTCACAGAGGGTTTTAATGCAGTTTAACTAATCGTCTTCAAATTCACACCTTTACTTAATATGGATTAATTTTCCTGGATGTCCCTGTAGAAAAGCCTTTAGTTTCCTTGGAGATGGAATGATTGCAGTGTCCAATGTGTCTTGAATGAACTGAAATATTTACCCATACTACATCCCCTTCTGTTCCTTAGAAACCAAATCCTGAAATTCTTACTCAATTGCAGTTTACCTGAGTAACAACTGACTAAAAGACAAGGGCCAAATTCTGCTGTCATTTACTTTGTTGTGAATCTACCCTTGTCTTCTCTGAATTTACTCCAGATTAAAGCTGGTGCAACTGATGCAGAAGTTGGACTTGTGTAAGCATTTGTGTTTTGACCCCAGGTTTTGAAAGGGGGTGAGCAAACCACGCAGGTTTGTAGAGTAGGTTCCCTAACTACAACTAGTGTAAGACAACATTACTCCAATGATGTCAGTGGAATTGTGCTGATTTACCCTAGAGGTGAATTTGGCCCTTTATGCATTCCAGCTGGGCCAAGATTGAAAAACCCAATTCATGTGAATCTCCATTGAGTACTCAACCAGGGCTAAGACATTCTGAACCAAGTGGGAATTGGTTCATGATTTTGTTTCCTACCATTAGTACTGCCTCCCAAAAAGAAACTGGTAAATAACATCACATGCCATCCAGTGTTCACTGATAGTCTGAGGTTTTATGCCTAGAAGTATGTTATTCAAGAGTTGATACTAAAAGATGCTGACATGCACTTATTCTGGGATACCAACCTGGAGTCAGAACTTCACTGCTACATTTTGCTATTTTGATCATCGGACCATAATATTTTTGAATCAAGCCATGACACCCATTATGCTATTAAATATGAAATTATTCTATAGTAATCAGTCAAGATTTTACAGTTTATCATCCATTTAAATTTGACAGTAATTGTCCAGCTGTTAGTAGCGTTTGGGGGCCTTTGTTTCATAATATTATAGGATTTTTTAAAGAGAATAAATAGAACGTTGGGAACTAGATAAGATATGTATGTACTAGGCACATGGGACAATATCAAGTGATTAAGGACTGTGAAGACCCAGATATATCTAGAGTGAAATCCTGGCTCCACTGAAGTTAATGGCAAAATTCCCATTAACATGAATAGGGCCAGGATAGTATCCCAACCATTGACTCTATGCTTTTCTTTGATATGCATAGAGTAGGAGCTTTTCACAGTGATTTTATATATGTTGTTTTCTTCTCTCTCACTTTCACTGTCTCTGTCTCCACCAAAACCACTACTATAAGTGCACTGTAAGAGATAAGTATATAGGTATATTTTCGTTTTTTGTGATGTGTGTTAAGTCCAAGCATTTTCATTTTGCTAGCCAAGGTGTCGATGCAGAGGAAGAATTAGTTACAGGAATATGACGACTCATACAGGGATACAAATTAATATATATATTGATTCATATTTTTAATGGTATATGCATTTGTATGCCTAATCTGCACATGCATTTACTGCAACTGGGCTTGTAATCACAGTAATTTTACCTACAAATTAGGCATGCAAATGAACATGAATTTTGTTTCTGAACATGTAGGCCATTCTATAGCTCAAACATTTCCCCCCAGCTTCTATATCTACATTTAGGTGTTGATAGACATGTGCTTTATTTTTGACTTTATTTTTAATGTTGTATCTTCATTTAAACAAAACCTAATAAAAATAAATTTTAAAACTGTACCTACATGGAGATTTATAGTTAAAAAACCTAATCTGAATAACCTCATTTTACTGCTCCACATAATTAACCCTATTTAACAAGAGCTTTGCTCTAAATATCAGCCTTCTTTTAGAGAGCTTTGCCATTTTACTGCATTCATTATATACACCCCACTAAAGTTAACCCCCTGTACCAGAAATACTGTAGGGATCACATGGAATGTAATTGCTCTAATGCTTTGCATATTTATGTTTGAGACCTTTTTATGAAGTGTTACTTTAAAAAAAGAAGGATCAGTTCATCTTTAAAAGGAAGTGATTGATTGCTGCCAGTCAGGCATTCCTTCATTCTTGGCTTCTCTCTTAGTCACTGTAATAAGTTTTTCATGAACACCAGCCTGCTATTAAAGAACAGTATTCATCATAAGCCAAGCAGAGAGGAGGCAGACTTTGATGGGCAAAATACCATATTTCAATCCACAGTGTCCTTTTTGTTAAACTTGATCTGCTGCCTCATTAGCGTTAGAGCAAAAATACACAAAGCCTTTTGTAAATATTAATCAGAAATCTACAAAACTCGTATCCATACTAAATTACCTATTACTGGGCTCTCTGCAGGTGATAATGGCAACTTAAAAAATCTGTTTGCTTAAACTGTGGGAGAAAAATATTTTATGTAGTGCGCTTAGTAGGAGAAGTGCTTTAAGAAAATGCCTATTTTTAAAATCCATCTTGGCACAGAGAGGAAATATCAGTCCTTACAGTATGTTGTAGGCTGCAGCATTCAGCTAAGCAGTGAGAGGCTTAAATTCCTGATATCCAGGTTTATTTTAGGCACCGTGATTAATATAAGAGTGCTTTCTCACATTTCCCTGCTGAGCTCACACTGTATAGATGTAGGGCTGTGACTTAATACACACTGAATTAACAACACATGCTTTAGGCTAGTAAATACAGTACTACAGAATGGCTGGCAGAGGAGTCTCCCTAATCAAGATCCAGATGGAGTATAAATGCAGGGCTTGTGCTTTTGAGCTCAGAAGGTCCAGGTGAGGATACTCCAGTCTTTCTTATATTATGTAAATTATCATCAACCTTTCTGTGTGGAACAGCAATAGGTCAAATTGGTGATTTCTATTATTATTGGTAAGGTGATTAAAAGTCCATCACATCAACTGTGTACTAACAGCTTGATCTCATGAAATCCATTTTCCTTATATAGTTACTGGTAACAATGCCAATGATGAAACCTTGGGGAGCTTACAACCAAATCCTGTCCCATTCAAGCAACCCCTGAAGCTAAAATGAACATTAAAAAAACAAAACTGTCTGAAAGAGGCGGATTAGTCCCATAACTTCTAAAATCAAAGTTCAAAGGCCACAGTCTTCAGACTCTCTGTTAGTGTAAACATTATAAATGCTCTTGAGTTCTTAAGTGCTTCTAAAAATCATTGTGCCGAAACACATTTCATAGCTATCATGGGGCTGAATTCTGTGAACTTTACTTATTGTCAGTGAGGCTATTCCTGTGACTAAAGTTACTCATGTGCAAATGTTTGCAGAATCAGCCCCAAACATAATTAACATATAGGAACAAAGACTTTCTTTTGTGTGCTTTTTTTTTATAGTAGAACTATTGCTGGCAGAACCCCTCTGAATACAGAACCAGGAAAGCACTTATGCACCATTAACAACTTTGCAACTGGAATTTGAAAGTGAAATTAATGTTGTCACTGTATGGGGAGAGTTCCAATGCCTACATCATATTTGATTGTAAGTTCATTGGGACAGGGACAGTGTCCGCACATGTTTGTGCAGCATCCAGGACAACAGGGCCCTGATCCTGAAAGGGGAACCCCAGGAGTTATGTTCACATAAATATGAAATGAATTATTAAGAACATGATAGTAATCAGCCACAAATACTGCTGTAATTACCACATTTTTAATGGCAACTAATGTGTGTTTACTGTAATTTGCCTGCAGAGTTGTGGTATCTGTGCAGATTAAGTAGGTGTGTCATGCACATGGAAATTGTATGCAGACTGAGATTCAACTCTGCAAATCAGCCCTCAGTGTTTAATACTTGGCTGTCTTCATTTTTTTGTGGCAGAAATTTGACATCAAATGTTGCATATCCCCCTCTCCACCCCCCAACAAATTTCACTTAAGACATGCCAGATGCTGATCTGATAATTTAACAGTAAGTCACACAATGCATGATAATGTGGGGTATCTGAGAACAGACTGGATGCTTCCCCTACAATTCAAACTAAGCTAAACCCCCAAAATGTGTAGGTTCAGCAAATCTCAATTAATAGTTTCTTTTAATGTTCATTTAATGATACTTTTTCTCACTACAAGGGCTTCCCAGTAAAATAATTCTAATTGTACTTTGGAGTAATAGCAACTCATGAAGAATAATCTTGCTTCTTTTCTAATACAAATATTTTACAGTGATGATACAAAATGATATGACCTATAACATGGAAAATTCAATGGTAAAAATATTTGAAACTTTGTGTCCTAAAAGAAAATGGATGATAAATGTTTGGGTTCAATTTTTGTATCATATTATGCTATTAACAACAATGATCACTAGAAAACAATAAAAAATGTTAATAAAAAAGTCATTAGGAATACTTGCAAGGGGTACTTCTGAAAGAAGCCACTGTCTTTTAATAATACCCTAAAGAAGCAACTAAATTAGGGACAATGGAAAGAATTGGCTTGGCTAAAATAACCAAAATGAGCCTTATACCAAAAGTCAAAGTGCATTTGAAATTATTTTCTGAGGTTCAAAATCAATCAGATGGTATGTCTTTTAAAATCACATGTCTCTACTTCCTGATTTCAAGAATGGAATTAGTGACATAGCTGGAACTTTCTCAGAAGAATATAGGCTCAGATCCTAAACCAGGGAGATTTGGATTCAGTCAGATAAGTCTATGGACTACTTTGCTTGCATATCCAAGGTTTGGAGTCATTCAGATAAGTGCCTATCCAAACCCAAGAGAAGATCCAAATCTTTTGAGTTGTGCCGCTTGATATACACGGATCTCTGCTTTGAGTCTATTTATTTTTATAAGCAGAGATGCCACACAAGACTTGATTGGATATTACATTCAAGAAGCCTTGATTTCCACTGTAAAAACTACATTAGGTCCTTACAAACTCAGCAAATACATTCTTTGTTTTGGATTAATTTAAATTAAAAGAGCCTGCAATCAGTTCAAAATTACTGTAATTAGGAGATCAAATAGCCATTGGAAGCAGGACCCATCAATGTGTATAGCTAAATCATTTTGGGAGTAGACTGGGGCTTTTTTTAAGGGAAATCAGTACAGTACAGTACAGTACAAGAGGGGGGAGGGGTAGCTCAGTGGTTTGAGCATTGGTCTGCTAAACCCAGGGTTGTGAGTTCAATCCTTGAGGGGGCCACTTGGGGATCTAGGGCAAAATCAGTACTTAGTCCTGCTAGTGAAGGCAGGGGGCTGGACTCAATGACCTTTCAAGGTCCCTTCCAGTTCTAGGAGATGGGATATCTCAATTAATTAAATTAAGATTTCTAAAACAAAAATAGACTTACTTGAAGAATACTGTGGGTGGGTTCCTACCGGGCAGTGGGGGGGCATAATAACCCAGTGATTAACCACTAGCCTCCTGCCAGCCAAACAGGGCAATGCTATCTTTATCGTCCAGCAAGGTGTGCCAAGGTATGAAAACAATCATGCATAGACTACAAAGTTCAGCTCAAAACAGACAGACAGACTCTCTCTACATGTGAATAATAGGAGTAGTGGAAACTTGTTAAACTTTGTAAAGTATAACACAAAGCCTAGGAAATCCCAGTACACAATGAAATAAAAAAAAAATCTAAGAAAAACAAAAACAAAAACCACCATATCCTTCCTGTAATAAAAAGACAGAAGACAAACAATATGCCCCTATATTCATTATGCATACTTTTGTAACTACAGGCTTCCTGCTCATGAACTGCCCTGCCAAAAACTATGTATTCTGTGATGAAATTTTACAATAAATAAAGTGACTTCATTACTGAAAAGCTTCACTGTATTTGTGTGTGCTGCTTTTAATGCAATATCAGCCTCAAAGTGCTGATGAGAGAAAACCCAGATGCAGGGAGACATTCGAGTTTGAGACAGGACATTTTCAGGGTTGCAAGGTTTCATTAGCTGAGCTGTGGATTGAAAGGTAGATTAAGACACAGTACTTGTTTTTGGTAGGGTCAGAGCATCAGCTGATGTAAATCAGCACAAAGGAGATTGACACCAGCTGGGGATCTGGCCCACAATTTTTATGCCTTGTTATTCTCAGCACATGTAACGAAACGGTAGGGGATTCGGTGTATTCACAGGTCGATCACCAGCATTTCACCCCTGGGACTAGAGTTGTTTGTAGGGACTCAGGGATAAGACTTGGATGCAGTCCAAGTTCATTATTGTAGCCTGATTTGTGGTTAAAACATGTTAAGCCTAAACATTAAGCAAATACATTGGGGAAGGATTTGTAGCTGTCCAAGGACACAGCAAACCGTAACACTGGCTCCTCGAATGTATTAAATTTGTATCCCCACAATTTCTGATGTTATGGAACAGAACAAGCAAATTAAGTAATTCCTGGGACAGATTAAGGATAGGTTTGCTATAAATTTCCTCAAACTCAATTGTCTGTGCCCAGACTGGAGCCATCAGCTCCTATTTGAAGCTTTGGTATTCTAAACATTTTTCTTTTCTGGAAAATTTCAACAAAGCATGTTCTTTTGACTTCCCAGGAGCAGAGGGGACAAAGATTTTCATAAGTGAAGACCAAAAGGGAGTTAATGTTGGGGAGGGGCGGGAGGTAGTTTATTACAGCAAACAGTAGACTGTTGGTGTGCTGGACCTGTTTTAGTGGATGAATCACTGTTCAGTTTCTGGCCCCACTAGAATGCTGGAGACACTGAAGTGTGAGGGGAGTCAGCTGTCAGACTGATGCAACAAGTCAGAGTTTACCAGTCTGTTCTCAGAAAACCACAACTGGCAAAATGTTTCATGTTGCCTTGAAGTATAGAAAATGTGACAGGATGGGAGACAAAACATACAGAGACACCTATGTTTTCCATTTCTTTAACTACAGCTTTATGACCATATGCACATAATGAAGAATGCCTGCTGTTGTTTCTGCTAACATGGCTAGACACTAAGGGCTCGACTATGGATTTCAGACATAGCCGTGCACTGGAAGCAGGGACATACGTTGCTCATCAGTGTTACACAGCAGGAAGGATGGTCTTGTAGGTAAGGCAGTGGACTGGGACTGAGAAGATCTGCATTTGATTCTTAGCTCTGCCACAGATTCTCTGGGGGCCTTGGGAAAATCATGTAATCTCTCTGTGTCGCAGTTTCCCATCTGTAAAATGGGGTAATAAACCTTCCTTCGTCTGTCTTTTTCTATTTAAATTGGAAACGCTTTAAGGCAGGGACTATTTCTTACTATGTATGTCTACAGCCTCTAAAACAATAGGACTATGATGTCAGGGCATTTAAGTGCTACTGTAACATAAATAGTAGTAATAAAATACACCTTTTAAATGGATGCAGTACACACTTCCCTATGCAGCCAGCCAGCTATACCAGTACTGGGGAGAGAGGCAGTGGCAAGGCCCCTCTAACTCCTGCCCCTGCCTTCTCTCCTTTAGAGGCTACTGTCCAGATCGATTGCCAGCAAGGAGCAGTCCCTGTGTCATAGAAAGCAAAGATGCAAAGCATTGTAGGTTTCCTCAACTATAGACAGTCTGGGGAGGCTACAGAGGTTTTTTGACACCTGTTCTAAATGGCATTCATGATGCAGATGTTCATGTCAGAATCTCAGCATGGCTGCACACCAAGCTAGAATGAGAAAGCCAGGGAGATTTATGGACCCAACCAGATAAATACAGCAAGATTCACTATAGAGTCAACCTGGATAGATGTTAGCAAGTTTCTGTTTCTTAAGAAGGAAAATGTCCACTAGGGTCAGTCTTCGGTGCTTTCTTATAGCAAAGCTAAGGCTTTAGAGAGTCAAGCACAGAGGGAGAACACACCTGCTAGCACAGAACACAAAGTCCTCTGCAAGAGCGACAATGGCTTCTGTGTTGTCGGTGGAATGGGGAAAAGGTAAAGCTGCCAATAGCCCACTAAGGGCCCAATTCTGCAAACACCCACATGCTTCACTCAAATATTCAGGGCTTGAATCAAAGGCTATTGAAACCAATGAAAAGAATCTCACCAGTTTCCATGAGCTTTGGATTAGACCCTTGAGGCTCACTCCAGCTCCTACTGAAGTTAATGGAAAAACTCTCATTGAATTTAATGGGGGCTGATCAGGCCCTTGATTAGTTCTGCTGAAGTCCATGAAATGTCTCATGTGCTTAAATGTTTTCAGGATTGGGGCTTTAGAAATTTGGCAGAAGTTAATTTTCTCCCACATGTTATTTTCGTTGCGCAGTTTCTACCCTATACGTACTGCTAGTAGGAATTAACAATGATGCTGACCTCATCCTCAAACGAGCCCATAGAGCCGCTACTCTGTCATCCGTCAAATACCTTACCAAGATCCAGTCCTACTGTCATGCCTACAAGAAACTGCCAATGGATAATGGCTAGATAAAGCAGCAGGAGGGAATATTGTGATTGTATTTATTTATATTATACAACTAATGTATTTATTTAAATGACATGAAACCACTGAATTGTGCACAGTCTTCATCTGTAAGTCGTAGGCGGAGCGTGAAATTGACAAGAATGACAGCCAACTGCCGATGCAAGGAACGCATTGTCTTCACAGACTATGAGTCGCCGTAACTATACCGACATAAGCCGTATTCCTCTCGTTGAGGTGGTTTAAATACATTGGCATAGCAAGGGAGTTGCATCAGCAGCAGAAGAGCACTTCAGTGTGTACACCTCCACTGTCAACAAAACTGTGTAGTGTAGAGAAGGCCTTAGACTAAATACTCCTCAAGGCAGGAACTGTCTCTTACTTTGTGTTTGTACAGCACCCAGCACGAGGTCTCAATCATAGCTGGATGCTTCTATACTACAAATAAATAACAACAATAGGAAAGGAACTGCAATGTGAAGTTTGATACAGTGGAACTGCTGTTGACATATTTTGGAAGGCTGCAATACAGGAATAATAATATAGTAATATAAAAGGCTTCTAAGTAGCTATTGAAAGGAACACTCACATCATGCTAGGGAATATTATGTATTTTTCTGCAACCTCCAGCATATATCCCTTAGGTCATGTCTTGTTTTTAAGGCTGCATCTGGGGACAAACAGGCTAGCAACACAAACATGTTCAGGCTCTAACGTACAGTGTCATTGTCAACAATTAATAGAGCTAAGGTTGTTCTGTAGTTATCAGTGACTCTCTGCTAAATGTCAGAGCTATGTGACAATGGTGAATCTTTCCTCATGAAATATTGCATAAGAATTTTGTTGTTTCATTTGTGATTTGTGTCCCTCAAAATTCCCTTTCCAACCCTAAAAATGTTGTATTCATGCTTAACTTAAAGTGTATGAGTACTCACATTGACACTTCTGGCTACAGCTGCAACAAAGTACCAGTCAAACTGCTGGAAGAATATTTCTCCCCAAATGTTTGGCCAAATTATACCAGAGAAGCTAAATTCTGCCCATAGTTACTCTCATCCAATCCCAGAGAGGCCAAGTGAAGGCAGAATTTCTCCCACTATTTCTTATTTTATTCTGTCCCTTTTATGGGGTCACTAAAGTTACTTGGGATTGTTTAAATCTGAAGCTGTATTGGCATGAAATACAAGTCTATAAGAAAGTCCAATATCTTAGAGTTTGACTAAAAGTGCTTTTGTTCCAAAATTTTAATTTCAATAATTTCTAATAGGGAAGTCTTCCATTTCTGATTTTGGATGACTGCATTATTATCAGCCTAAAAAGAAGACGCGTAACATTTCTCTCATTGCAATGATCTGAATGTTCATGTACTATGTAGAATATGAAAACTGTCACTTGAAAATAAAATGTCATTTCAATTGAAATGTTATGGAAGTCCACCACACATAACTGTGTTGAGAAGCAATTTTATTTGTGATACCATCAGAACTGGAGTTCAACTGAGACTGTACATGAGATTCCAGTTGGGGCCAGATTTTTAAACCTGGTTTCCATTGTAATAGGCAAAATGATAAGCATGTAGATGTCTAACTGCATTGCTGTGCCTGTAATTAACTGTGACTGAAAAATTGTGTCTTCAAAAGTGGAAGCTGTATTTCAGAAATCAGGCCTTCAGGGCCAGATTTTCAAAAGAGCCCAGCTCCCATGTAGGCACCTCGCTGAAATAGTCAGATTTTCAAAAGAGCTCAGCACCCGTTGCTCCCAATGGGAGGAGCTGGGAGCAGAGCACTTTTGAAAATCTGATCACTTCAGCTAGATCAGTGCCTAAATGGTCGCTAAGTTTGTTTGAAAATCTAGTCCCCTATTTAGGTTCCTAAATAGCCACTGCTATGTGCTGAGCTCTTTTTAAAAAAATCTGTCCCTTAATGCTTAAGAATTAAACATTGTGTTTAATGAGAAGCAGGGTGAGGTTAGTGGCCTGGGAGCCACAAACACCTTAGTTCTTATCCATCTTCTTTCACTCCTTCTGGTGGCCTTACTCATTTGTGCTGTATTTTCTCCATCCATAAAATGGGAACAATGCATTGTCTCAGCCAGACAGTGGCTCCTGAAGGTGGTTCAGAAATGCAGCCCAGCTGAAAAATTAAACTTGTTTCAAGCAGGAAGAGAAAACCTCCTCTTCATGGGCCTTTTAAAAGAATTATTTCACTAGAGCAAAATGGCTGTTTCCCTGCCATGTAAACTGGCAGCCAAGTCAGGAACAGCCTTGAAGACTTCCCATGATTGCAGAGTCAGCTATACAATTTTCAGGAAGATTGGCACTTATTTTCTCACAATAGTTTGTTTTTAGCATAGTTCACAACTTTTAGGCTCCTGAATGTAAACTGGAATCATGTACTTTGTTTTGTTGGCTGTAAGCTCCGTATTCACATAAGAGATGGGATGTTAAAGTCAGTGAACTGGCCAAATTCCCACTGGGGTAATTGCACTTTTCTTTTCTAAATTTCATCTGTCATTTTAATTGTATAAGTTCTCCCTCATAAAAACATGGGTGTATGGTGTTGCTAGGAGACCACTCTACCTGTACTAAGATGGACTTCCCTCAGGGGAATGGAAAGGTAGGATGTTCCAATGGTTAGGGGACCAGCCTGGGACTTAGAAGACCTAGGTGCAGTTCCTTGCTCTACTACAGATTTCCTGTGTAACCTTGGGCAAGTGACTTAGTTTCTCTGTGCCTCAGTTTCCCCATCTGTAAAATGGTACTCCCGTAGCTCACAGGGGCATAGTGAAGATAACGACATTACAGATTGTGAAGCAATCAGATGCTATTGTAGTGGGAGCCATATAAGACCCTAACATAGATAGATAGTTCCTTTTTGGATGTAGAACACCTAAGAAACATTTCAGCAGCCAAAACAAGTTTGACACAATAATCCTATTAAGAATCACACACTGCAATACAAATATACAATGAAAAAAAAAAACTCCAAGCAGCCTTATTCTCGCTAAAAGTATGTGACGATGAGTATAAGTATTGCCAGCACAGAATGATTGCCTTCTTGCACCCCAGTGGTGGTAGCATTTCATTAGCGGGTGACTAATTTGTGGACACACAATAGTGGTGAGAGGGCCACAGCATATAAATTGTTCAGGCAGTATGGGATATAATAATGAACTGTGGGCTCAGCAAGGGGCTACAATCCACTATAGTCCTGGTTCTTGAAAATTACCCTTGTCCTGAAGGGATGGAGTCTCATTTTTACAAGAACTTAGTGTTACTCGGTGGAGTTCCTCCTGCCAGGAAATGCCTGCCTCAAAGAGTTTACAAACTAAAGAAACAAGATAGAAGGAGGGTAGGAGAAGAGAAACATTATTACCCCCCAATTTACAGACAGATTGAATATAAGATTCTGATGCTCTTACTCAAGGTAAGTAGTATATTATTCTGAATTTCAATTCACTGGAACTACTTGAGAGGTACCGTACTTCTCAGTGTGAGTCAGGGCATCAGATTCTGGCCCTGCACTGGCACTGAGTCTCAGAGCCCGGGGCCAACTGACTCAGGCTAATGGGGCTCAGGCTGTGGGGATAAAAATAGCAGTGTAGATGTTCAGGCTCAGACGGGAGCCTGGGCTCTGACACCTTCCCCTCTCATGGGGTATCAGAGCCCAGGGTCCAGCCCGAGTCCAAATATCTTCACTGCAATTTGATAGCCTTGCAGCCCAAGCCCTGCGAGCTGACGCAGGCCAGATGCGGGTCTTTTATCACAATGTAGACATACCCTAAGTTACGTGATGAAGGTCACACTAAGTGTCTGTGACAGAGTCAAGAACTGAGCACCGATCTCCTGAATTCTAGTCTTGTCCACAAGACAAATCCTGCCTGACAGGTGTGGCAATGTGTGGCTGATGAGGTCTATTTTTTGGGTTTGTGGACTTTGAAAGAATTATAAGAAAATCTGAAATGTTTTCCCTAATCAGGTTTCTCTTCCCTTTATTTTCAAATACTGTTAAAAGTAATTAAATCCACATCATGCTAACAGTTTCTGTCCAAGCCTTCAAGTCAACAGTTCCCCAACCCCTCAACTAATGAACATCAGGTGTTCAAGTCTTTCCCCCCTACCCCATCGCAGATTTGGAATTTTTCTTTGCTAATTTCATTACGCAGTCCAGGGCTTAGGATCTGTTTCTTTTCCCATTTTTTTAATGTTGTCTGGGGTGCACTTTTATGAAGAAAAATATTGGATGTGACATACTTGCATATTATGAGAAGGACTGTAAACCCAAATAACATTTCCAAGCCAAAAATATTTGTTATATTTTATTTTTAAACAAACAAACTAACTAGGACCAAAACATCTCATTTCACTCCCTCCTGTATATTTATTTGCTTGGAGTTGTATTTCTCTGTATCTAAGAAAGCAATGGGCATGAACCAAGACTCCAACAGATGTTGGATACTGTTCCTAAAACATAGACTGTAATGTTTTTGTTGGTGCTGAATAGGCACATGCATGCCTACGTAGCTCCAAAACCGCTCAGATTTTACAGTACTTTGAAATATTGAAAATCCTGGCCTGTTTCTTGTGTGTATAATCCTAGTACAATATCTGCATTCACTGTAAGTCTGTGCTATTACAGGTTGGGACCAATATATACAATACCCACATTTCACTACAATCTATTAGTTTAGCAAACTGTAGTATAGGTGGAAGTGCCCACATTACAAACAAAAATGTTGTCCTTTGTTGAATATATGTTATAAAGCAAGGCCTGGCTTCTATTTGTGTGCGTATAATATACATCTGTAATTTTGTAGATGTTAATCAGTAGTGGATCAGGGGGATTGTCTTTTTTGTGTTTGTACAGCATCCAGTACAATGGGGTCCAAAATGTCTTATTTCACTTTGGATGCTACCACCAGTTAAAGGCATCCTTTTAAAATGTATTTTCAAGTTTTAAACATTTCCATTGGTAGTTACTAGCAGTGAAAAATATGCCTACAAAAGGGCGGCCAACATTAAACATAATGGGGAAGGCTTTAAAAGGTATCCCCTAGCAGTTGAGTGTGGTTGTATTATGCTAAGACTTTAGGGTTACCATATTTCAGCAAGCAAAAAAGAGGACGGGAAGAGCCCCGCCCCCGTACTGCCCTAGCCCCGCCCCTGCCCCTCCCACTTCCCGCCCCCCTCAGAACTCCCAACCCTTCCCCGTTCCTTGTCCCCTGACTGCCCCCTCCTGGGACCCCTGCCCCAAACTGCCTCCCAGGACTCCACCTCCTACCTAAGCCTCCCTGCCTCTTGTCCCCTGACTGCCCCCTCCTGAGACCCTCCCCACATCCTAACTGGCCCCCTAAGAGCCTACTCCTACCTGTACCCTGATTGCCCCAACCCTTATCCACACCCCCACCCCCAGACAGACCTCTGGGACTCCCACGCCCCATCCAACCACTCCCCACCCCCTGACAGCCCCCACCAGAACTCCCAACCCTCTTCCCCGCTCCTTGTCCCCTGACAGCCCCCCCCAGAACTACCGACCCATCTAAACCCCTCTGCTCCCTGTCCCCTGACTGCTCCGATCCCTCTCCCCACCCCTGCCCCCTGACAGCCCCCCCCGAACTCCCAAACACCCCCCCCCACTCCTTGTCCCCTGACTGCCCCCTCCTGGGACCCCTGCTCCTAACTGCCCTCCAGAACCCCACCCCCTACCTAAGCCTCCCTGTTCCTTGTCCCCTGACTGCCCCCTCCTAAGACCCCCCCCAAACTGCCCCCCAGGACCCTACCCCCTACCTGTACCCTGACTGCCCAAAACCTTATCCATCCCCCCCCCCCAAAAGCCCCCCTGTCTCTTGACTGCCCCCTCCAAAATCTCCCTGCCCCTTCTCCTGCCCCCTGGCCCCCTTACCCTGCCGTTCAGAACAGGGTGTTGGGCTCTGTGCGGAGCCGGACATGTGGCTGCGCTCCCCAGCGCAACACACAACCCGGTCCCTGCCCCTGCACAGTGCTGCCGGAGCGGGGCGCTGGGCTGCAGGGGAGGAGGAGCTGCCGAGGCAATGCAAACGGCCCGGCCGGCTCAGAATGCAGGGAGGGAGGGGGGCGGGGAGGAGGAGCTCTACAGCTGCTCCGGAGTCCCAGCAAGCTGCAGGGGGAAGGGCTCTGGCTGCCAGAGCCCCAGGCGAGAGGCTGACTTTCCTGCAGCCTTCCCAGCCGCTCGCTCTGCTCTGCCTGGGGGGGGAAATCCCGGACATTTTGAGTGATTTACAAATTCCCCCCCGGACGCTATTTTTAACACAAAAAGGAGAACATGTCCGGGTAAATCCGGACGAATGGTAACCCTATAAGACTTCAAAAGGACTTAGGGCTTGTCTGCACCAACCCACAGTTCAGACTACGGGAGGCGTAAAAGGCAGTGCACGCACCAAAGTGCTGCACTGTAACTTCTCCGTGTGGATGCTGTGGGCACGAACTAAAAGGTTCCTAGTTCACATTAATGTAGTCCTATTTGAACCTTTTAGTTCACACCTGCAGCATCCACAAGGGGGAGTTACAGTGCAGCACTTTGGCGGGCACTGCTATTCGCCCCCCTGTAGTCTGAATGGTAGGGCTGTATAGACATAGCCTTAGAATGCTAAACCAATCATAACAAGCCATTATTTATATTTCCAGAAAAGGAGATGTTTCACTATGACTTCTGTGCCGGGTTAAAGGACTGGGAATAGTATAGTTGGTTTGCTTGAAGATAGTTAGACACTGTCAGCTCTGTAGGTGAACAGTAGATATTTACAAATATAGGTCTAGATATTTCTTATCGCTAGAGATGTGGGAAATGAGCACAACATAGCTCAGTGACATGCAAAATGTGCCTGATTTTAGTTTTAGTTAAACTCCAAACTCAGGCCTGGTTTGCTAAAAGATTTGCTAAGGCTCACACACATTTTGGATCAAAGTAGGACCAGTTTAAGCAAATCTGCACAGGCCCAGTTTTGATTCGACCAAGGCACATTTATGTTTTTACATCAAAACCATGCAAAATGTGCAGTATTGCATGGCCCTACCCCAAACGGAGTGTAACTCGCTGAATTTTATCTGAATTTTGTCTGAATTTTCATTCAAGCTTTTGGACTTTTTTCTTTTCTTTACCTGTATGTTAAGTAGGATGCATGTAGACGGAGACTGAACAAAATTTTTGCATGAACTTCTGCAATGGAAACTGCCAGTTTTCACATGCTTCTAGTCATTATCTGAGGCTGTTGTAGTCATAAAATCCCTAAGTATTTTGTGGAGGATTATTTATACTGTATATCCACAGCTGTGAATGTAGCATCTTAAAAATACCAACTGAATATATTTCTCAAATGTTTTACTAGTGATCACAATTGCTTTTGCTCAGGACTCTATGTCTATAAAAAAGTATATAGACGATAAACCAAAAAAATAAAACAAAGATAATATTTAGGAGAAAACAAAGATAATATTTAGGAGAAAAAATGGGTAGTTGTAATTCTGAAATATTACAAACATATTACAACTAAATTATTTTGCAAGAAAATTGAACTTAATTTAAAAAAAATATGTTTTAGGTTTATTTGTGTCAATGCAAACAGCAAAAAATTCAGAAAATAACTACATTTAGGAAACCTGTTGACTAAACAGACTTCTCACAGATTTACCTTTCTTGTGACAGGCTTTTGTCCGGTCAGACCATGGTAGAGAATTAAACAACCCGTTCAATGAGTTTGCTACATTCATTAAAGCCCTATCCCAATCATCAAATCAATATGCCTCAGTATCCTTCCAAAAATAGCTGGAACAATCCATAAATAATAAAATGCAATAAAATGAAATGAATAAAATGAAAGAGAAAAACACGCCCTTTTCCTCTGTCTGCTCTCTGCTCTCAGTTGAGTGGACTGATATTCTTGACTCTATATTAACACATAAATAGTCACCCACTCCTTAGTTCATTGCCAAGTTAGTAATGTGCTTTTCACAAGAGTCAGAGTGCTGCATGTGATGTTAAGAAAGGACCCAAACCCAGACCTTGGACCTTAATGTAGAGTCTGATCCAAAACCCACTGAAGTCAATAGGAATCTTTCCATTGACTTCAACAGGCTTTAGATCAAAACTATTATGAACCTTGGATGGCCTAAATGCACACACCATGCTGACCAGTGGGGATTGAATTTGGGACTTTCAACATCACGAATATTGGTCTCTACCACCTGAGCTACAAGATCCACCTTGAGGTATGATCTGTAGGTCAACTGGTAGAGACCTCTAGGCCCAGGATTTCATCTCTGTTTATATCCATGATGTCTATATGTATGTGGTCATGGTTTATTATGAAGTGCCCCACCCAGATGGAACATAAACCCTTATTAAGTTCAGGTACTCAGGAGGGAGTATACCGTAGTCTGGTTCAATGCATGTGAGAATGTCTCCCTTAAATGGCTGGCACCAGCAACTATAACATGCAATATATCCACAGCTAAAGGAATTTTCCTTGAGCTGAACTCAAAAAGTAGGAGGTTTGTGCTTTAGTATCTGGGCGCGATCTTTACTAACAATTAGTCTGCATGCAGTTTCAGGTCATTGTGAGCCACCAACTCTCATTGAGCAGTACCCTATTCACAGGTATTTCCCATTGACAGTTCACATTTCAGTTCATTTCAGTTCCCATTGACAGCACCACAATCTAGCTCCAAAGGATCATCTCTAAACTGTAGGGATATTTGGTATCTTGAGTCCATCTTCGTAGCTCATTCCCATTTCTAGTTCATATATCGCTTTTACACTTCATTTGTTCTGTGTGATTTTCAGAACTTCCATTTTTTTTCAAAACAACCATTGATGAGAAAATCATTTTCTTGGGGGGGGGGGAAGCTCTTTACAAAGTTTATTTGTAATTTAGACACCAACACATTAAAAAACAATGTGCTGCTGCTTAAAATGTGAAATTAGCAAATGAAGATCTCTTACAGCCCCTAAAGTTTACAAGACTCTTGGTATCATGTAGTAGATACTCAATGCAATCAGCATGTTCTACACAGGTAATTACTTTTACTACTAATGGTGCCTCCCACTCAGTGAGGAAGACAAGAGGTTCCAACACTACTTAATCACAATGCTTCATTATTGCTCTACCCCCTACTGGGTAAAACAATTCACAGGCTCTGTTCAGTGACTCTCACAAATGAGAAAAATTTATTAACATGTGAGCAAAACTGCAGAAGAGGCACCACCCTGGATAATTTTAAAAGGGGATGCAAAGTTTTGAGCATTTGTAATTTGATTTTCCCCCAGATCAATAACAAAAAGAGCAAGATGGCAAAAAAATGTAATCCCCGGGGTGAAACGATACCCTTACAGTGATCTTTTTTGCTAATGTGCCTGACGTTTCCTTGAGACAGAATGCAGCATGTTAAAATAGTTGCATTTTATGTAATGTTTTATTTTTGTTATTTTTATTATTTGTTTAGTGCCAACAATATGCTGCCAAGTGTTTAACAGCCTGATGAATCAAGGAGGGATGTGCTGGGAAAACAAGAAGCAGGGAATAAAAACTAACTCCTTGTGAAGCTTGCTGAGTTTAAGAGGGACTTGAATGAAGTGCAGGTGGCAGTTTGGCTAACTGATATGGCGGGGGTGTTCTACACATAGGAGGGGATTTTCAGAAACGCTCAGTGTTAGCCTAATTCTACTCCCATTGTTTTCAGCAGAAGCAGAATTAGTCCAATGTGGAGTGCTCTTGAGCCAGGATATAACTTTGATCTATGCCATGTGACTCTGGCCGGGAAACAGAGATTAGACTCTCACCAGAACTCCTACCTACATCTTTATTACAGCTGTGCTACAGGAATTGCCTGTACTGATTCCATATTGGCTGAAGTTACTTCTATTGACCCTTCCTGTCCATGGACTTATTTTCCTTTGTACCAGTTAAAAAACTCAACACCTATATACTCTCTTTAACCACAGATCTGAGCATCCTTAGAAATGTTGCCAGAGACAGACCTTCTGGCAGGAAAGGAATCCTGAGAGCATGTTCCTAGGTCATGCCAGCAGAGGGATAGGAGTCCTCATTCTGCAGTGAGGTTATAGTCCTTTTACAACATTCACCATTATTTCCCAATATCCATCCACCATACAGCACCACTAAGGCCAATTTTTCATCTGTTATCAAACCACCTTCTGTCTTTACAGACACATACACTTTGTGAATGTTCCTATTTGCATGTGCACATGTGTATTTGCACATACAAGTTAGGTAGCTCAAGCACTATTCTTGAATGCAGTTTTGCTGCATTCAAGAAGGCCTTGAATGCAGCAAAACTGAAGAGATTCTGCTTTACATTTGTTAATTATAACTCCAATTTTGTGTCAGCAGATATTCACAGGTGAAAAACTGGAATTACAAGTGTTGGGGGACAGTTTTAGAAATCAGGCACATTCTGTCTGCTTTGGCACTTGTGCAATGCTTGCAGATCCTTTAATCAAAGCCATTGTCAGCTGCAAAGCTAGTGTGATGAATCTATGGAAGAGCCAATTCACTCATTTGCTTCCCCTCCCGAGGGGTGACTCAAAGGGTCATAGGCCAGCTGCTAGGTCTTACTTGGACTGTCGCAGCAGCAACAGCAAGCCTGGGACCCAGGTGAGGAAGCAGAGTCTTGAGTAGGAATTAGGCAATATTGACAGAAGGTCACAGTCATAGTAGTAAAAGCATTATACAGCTGTAGTAGCTTGTAATCAGGTCTGAGGCTAACACCAGGGCCGGCTCCAGGCACCAGCTTGTCAAGCAGGTGCTTGGGGCGGCCGCTCCGGAGAGGGGCGGCATGTCCAGGTATTCGGCGGCAATTCGGCGGACGGTCCCTCACTCCGCCTGGGAGCGAAGGACCTCCTGCCGAATTGCCGCTGCAGATCGCGATCGTGGCTTTTTTGTTTGTTTGTTTTTTGTTTTGGCTGCTCGGGGTGGCCAAAACCCTGGAGCTGGCCCTGGCTAACACTATGACTGGGTAACAGGAGGACAATGCAGAGTGGCCACCAATGAGACTACAGATGGTAGAACTCAACTCTGGCTAGAGAGATCTACAGGCCAGAACTTAATTGTCCTCTAATAAAGGATTAGATAGTACTTGAAGGGTCCTTGAGTAAGGAATTACTGCATTGATCTTCTGTTCTCACTGCCTAAGCCATCATAGCTACAGTAGTCACACCCTTTCCTTTCTGTCAGCCTTCCCACTCCTTTCAGTCAGTCATGAGAGAGCTTGCCTCTGAGTCTGCAGTACACCTGGTGTGCTACTAACTATCTGGAAGAGTTTGGTGTTCCACGTTGCTCCATAGGGTATGGTCAATTACAGAGATGACAGTGGTGGAAACCTGCTACATTTAAGGGGCTCAGGGAACCCTGATAGCTGAATTTGCCCATGGGCCACTAAAATGTATCAGAAGCTAAGGATGCACAGGTCTTATGTGCGTGAGTTATTGAAGTGCCAGCAAAGTGCTTGGTGGGCAGAAATAAGCAACTCTGACAATTCAAGCATTTCCCTAAATCTTGAGGGGGAATAGAAAGATTAATTTGTATGGGGAGATGCCTAAGTATATAATAGTACAATAAGCAAAAAGGATCTGATCCTGTGAGGTGCTGAACTCCAACTGTGAGCAGGACTACCAACACAAGTGTTTTGTAAGACTCCCAATATTTGACTTTTTTTCTAAAAGCCCCAGCTCCTGGAGCCATGTGATTACATAGGAATCTTAGCTTTCAGTTTTGAGAAGCATAAGCCAATCACATGATTTTGTGGTGCTTGGCTCAAGATTTTTGAATGTGTGGGATTGGCAATATTGGGCGTGAGGTCTCAGAAGTTTAGACCCTAAGCTATTACTAGTAAATACATTTCATACAGATTTTTACACAGCCCCATGCAGCATTAAAAACCAAATTGAAACATTTGTATTGATTCAGCAAGGAGCAACCATCTAGCTTCTAGCCATTAGGATAGGAATGTAGCTGACTTACTAGCCCTCTCTTAAATAGTGATTTATATTAGTCATCTCAAGCCTTTATTTTTGACTCTTAGTAGATGTGTGTAGTTCTAATATGTTTATTCACTTTCATCACAGAACAGCAGAAAAAAATATGAATTGCAAAAACAGTAGCTGTACAGTAACAGATCATGATTAATGAGGGAAAATGGATGAAAGCATGCAGACTTGGTTCATTGTGTTTTCAGGATGCTTCCTAAAAATCTCTTGCAATCAAGGGCAATAATACATTTCCTTATCATGGTAAGAATCACTCAGGTGATGATTAAAAAGGTTTTGTCCCTCATAGGTCAGCCAAAAAGAGTATGGTAGGGTGTATACTTCCTAGAACCAGCTCCTAAAAAGAGGGATTGGAACGAGTCAGTGTGTATCAATAATGAATGTAAATGCAGCAAATAAATGTAACATTTACCCTTAAGAGTCATAAATAAATAAATAATTGTGTTTAATTAAGCAGATGAAGAAACGGTGTATTTTCCTTAAATATTTGCTACAGCTTAAACTGAAACAAATGGGTTGATAATCTTTAGATCACTTTACGTACATAATTCCAAACTGAAAATGAAAAGGGAAGATGAAAATTGCTGCTTTGAAATTTTTGGGGGGCAACTTAAAAATAAGACCCTTTTCTAATTAAGAAATCTCTAGTGAATTCACCTTTTGGGACACTACCAGCTCAGAAAAGGCACATTCTAATAACTGACTACAAGCTCAGATGACTTGTGGTTATACCTCATGTTTAGAAGCTTAATGCAAACAAGGGAATTTTTAAGCACATGAATGTGAAGGGGGAAAAAATTATTTAAAGGAGTCAAATCTGTATGTGCCTTTTAGTAAAATAAATGTATGCATTTGCTTTTTACTAATCAAATGGAAAATTGTTTTGTTTTAATGGTTTTGAAACTTCCCCATCCCTTGAGCAAACAGTACCCATTACTTTAAACACCTCAGTGTCTAGTAATTGTTCACAAATGTGTCAGGCTACCAGTAATTTAAGTCCTGTCAGGAATAAATCTCAGACACTCACTTCTTCCAGTCAGTGACTTGAAAAAAAACACGCCCACATGTCAATTACAGGAAGCTCCGGCACCGTGTCTTTGTTCTGAATTTGTGTAAACAGAAAAAGCTTCTTCCTCAGTAACAACTGTTTTCTAAAACCTATATAAATGTTTATGTGAACTATCCTGCAACAGCATCTAACATAAGCAATAAAAGCAGGTGCGTAAAAAACAATCTGTGTTGTACTTGTTGGCAATAAATGTACAGTATGTAGAAGCTATATATCCAGTTGTGAATTATTTTCTCAGAGGTCTGACCTCAAAACATTTAAATGTTAGGCTGTAAATCAAAATGATATACTTCCACTATCCACAGATTATTCTCTTATTTCCATGTCCTGCTAAACATGTAGATCCAGAAATAATTACACATTAACATGTAAATAAACAAGCAGGTAAAGGTATATGCCAGAGAGATGGACGAGTAAGTCAAACGACTGAAATATATGACTGGACATTTTTTCACCTGTGTTATTGTTCTCTGCAAGCCACCAGGGAGTAACCACAACCCGATGGATGACTGCTGCAGCATAAAGAACAGAAAAAAAAATCACTGCAAATGAGCTACAAGGAGAGTTAAAAAATATATACAAAGGTGAAATTCTGAAGAGCCTACTCACGCACAGTTCTCATTGAAGTCAAGGAGAATTTTTCCCTGAGTAATCAGAGATAGTTGTGGTGTCCTTACTCATGTTTACAACACAGGTTATTCTATCAAACTCAGTGGGTTAGATCGCCAACTGGTGTAAATGGGTGTAGTTTCACCAATGTAACTGCTGTACACCCATTTACACCAATGGAGGCCCAAAGGGATTACTTCATGTATGGATACACTGGGGTGGGGTGGGGAAAAAAAGAGACCCATGACAGTGAGTGTCAGATCCCAGGTCAAATGACTCAGGCTCATGCTACAAGGCTCAAAGTAGCAGTGAAGATGTTTGGGCTCAGGCTGGAGCTTGGTGAGAGTCAGGCTCTGAGACTGACTATTGCAGGTCTTCTTTTTGCAGTGTAGACGTTCCCTTAAAGAGCCAGGTGCTTCTCAGTGTGCGTAAGAGGGTATCAGAATCTGATCCTCAGTGAATAAGAAATAAGGAAGGACTTTAAGATTTGGCCCAACATCAGGCTAAATGGCCAGGCCTTTCTAAACCCTCATAAAATCTAGCTAATAAAGCTAACCTGTGATTGCACAAATGGCTTTGGATCGAGTCGTGTGGTTCTCAGCTAAGAAGAGTTCCCACTTAATCCCATGAGAATTTTACTGGAATAGAATGACTCACTCTTAATTGTGCTAGATTTCTTTATAGTAGGATCATGTTATGCTGCCAAATGAAAGGAATATGAAGTTCAACAGAAAGAAAAATACAAACAAACAGTGGGAGCAGATGAGGTGCTGCAGTTTAAGTGGTGTTTTTCAGTTCTTTTATGTATCATAACTGTATGCAAGGATGCCCTGGAGCTACACTATAAGAGCAGCACTTTGAGAGGAACCCACATACAGAAACAAATAGCAATAAATGACATAAGTACAGCACATATTGTTTCAGAGAGAGATGTATAGAAAATTGGATATGGTATAAACATTATAATGCAGGATAAAGTATATTTTGTATGTCCGCATACAAAACATGCACACATGTATGAGATATTTATGAGATAGATAAAATGATTCAAATTTAAATGATGTTATTAGAATATTGGGAGGAAGATTTCCTCCAGGGATGGGATTTTCAAAAGTGCCTAAATGATTTAGGAGCACATGTCCCATTGGCTCCCCCGCCCTTTTTTTGCAATACATTATTGTGAAGTGGAGAAGGCATCACCATGGGCATATTCTCCTTGATTTCCCCCCCTTTTAAAGCCCTATTCTACCACCTTGGCCTCAATGGCACATTGCCAGGAGTAGGGGATGCGAGTTACAGTAACTTCCTACCCTCAACTCACCCCATGGGAGGAGCTGGGAATTGTGTGGTACGAAGGGGATCTATTTGCAGTTGATAGCTTGATTAGGCCAGTGAGGTTAAGGATAGTTCAGGGCTATTCTACTGTCCTGGTCCGTTGGACATTCTGGTCCCCATTAGAGTTTCCAGTTTAGAAGGAGGAAAGGTTAGGAAGTCACTTGACTGGTGGTAAGAGAGGTATGGTGTGGGTATTGAGTTGCATGGTGGGAATCTGGGCATAGTGAGAATTAGATCTGGTCAGAATTTCCCCTCACCATCAGCACAGGGAAAATTTCACCAAAAATGAAAATAATGCATGGAAAATTCCAAGTTTTTGGTGAAAAATTGAAAAAAAATGAATGTCTGGCTGTAACCCCAAAACTTTTAGAAACACTGGCATTGGTGCTTCATGGAGTTTATAGTTTGGGTGCCTTGTGTCCCCATTCTCCTCTTTTGATTGGGCTCTAACTACAGCTCTCATGATGCACCATGATATGTCACAGTGCATGATGGGAGTCACATGGTCGCAGTGCATCCTGGGAGATATGGTCCCTTAGAGATCCTGGCCCATGAAACATCTAAACTACTATTCCCATGGGACTCCACAGAAGTATTTCCCCCCCAAATTGCTGCAGATCCTATCGATTCACACAGGGGTTGATTCAGCGAGGTGTACTAACCATTAGAGGAGATTGCTGAGCATCTTGCAAGAGACACCAACACCTCGCAGGATTATGCTTTTGCTGTGGAGGTGGTGACAGGGTATGTAATCAATTATATGTGCAATCTATTTTAATTAATATTTATCAGACTTATTTTTTAAAATATTTTGTAATCTACCAATCAAATTTGAACTATATGAAATAAGCTATAGCATAGAGTGTGGTTTCCAATTTAATTATCCTTAAGGAAAAATAATGAAGTAACTCATTAACTACAGTGAAAATCTTCAGGTCACATGGACTTCTAACATCCTTATTCCACAACACTTCAGGGGGAAACATTTCCATAACTCTCTTGTGGTTTAAAAGACATCGATCACATGCCTCTTGTCCCATGCACAAGATGATAAATAACACATAACCACAGTGCAACCCATTATGTATTCCAAGCTGGGTGAACTATGAGATAAGATATTTATCCTTCTCATGAGGATATCTGTTCATAGTTTGCATGGCATGGAAAGAACGTAGTGCACTGAATGACGACTGATGATGATTAATGTATTATTCTACAGAGTATTATGACTTCTTTTCATTTGCATTGCATTGTTAGGAGTAAAATGTGATAAAATTGCTGTTTGGGTTTGGGGGGTTATGCCTGGAATTTGTTAAAAATAGCATTTGAAAAAGCATTTAAAAAAAACAAAACAGAAGAAATCACACGCTATAGTCTATGCTGGTGTAAATGGATACAGCTTACCAATTTCTACCAGCTAAAACGTGGCCCCATATGTGGATAATCAATTATTTCACTACTTTTGTTTCGTTTTTGCTTTTTATTTTAAGGCATCCAAAACTTGGCAAACTAAGTTCCCCCCTTTTATGAAGGTTCCAGACATTAATGCTACCCAAAGCCAGTATATTAGCCTTGAATGTTACAAAACCCTGAACAAATCCAAATACATAATTTTGAATACGTTTTTGGAGGGAAGTGGGTAATCACAGTTTCATAGATTAGAAAAATCAATGAAATTATGGAAGTTATGTTTTTTTCAAGTTAAGTTAAAGAATTTGGGGTCATTCTTATTCACCATGCACTACAGTGCTAGCATTCCCTCTGTCTTGCTGCCTCTCCCTTCCTACAACATGTGTGCAGAGATGAAGAATCCACACCCAGCAATAAGTTAAGAAACTCCAAGTCTTACTCTAACTTTGCTCATGGGCAGCTGTTTTTCCTCCTCTAAAGCTGTTACTACATTTATTATCATGAAACCCTGCCCATGTTGTCAGTCCTCCGCCCCCCCCCCCTCGGCATAAGTGCTCTAAAGTATAGAGAACAAAGAATATCACAGTTAATCCTCTCCAAAATTTTATCTGAAGACATTCAGATAAGCCATAATTTGTCTGAGCTTGGTTTGGAGCTAAGTGACTGAGATTCAGATACAGTAATTTGCTGTATTTCTATTTAAAAACAACTGATGCTTCCACTTCTAATACACTGGAACATAAAATGCATGTCAGTTGCTTATATTTGGGGATTATAGGGTTATGAGATTGTTTGAGTCTGATTTTTAAGCCAGTTAGACATGCCATTGAGTGCACAGTCACCACAATTCCACACGCAGATTGGGCAGCTCTGTGTACAGATAATTAATGCTTCTTTTATGTTATTTTCTTATGAAAAATTATTTATTTAATTCATTCAATTAGTTTATTTATTCAAATAATTTCATTTGGACCTGCATTCATAATAATTGTGCACACAAACTAGGAGCACAATTATACATACATTTTGTGTACCTAACCTGTTCAAAAATCAGGTCCATTGTATTTATGTTAGAAGCTACCATTCCTTTCTAGCTCTTTATTTTGCCATTTCCTGTGTATGTATACAGTAAACTAATAATACTCAGCACTTATAGATCTTTATTTTTTCAAAGCAGTGCACAATTATTCATTAACATTTTCTGTAAACTGATCAATTAGCTTTATTTATATATTATTCCACATTACAGAGGAGGGTGGAGAGGTTAAGGCCCGAATGCACAAAAGGAGTTAGGTATTGTGACACTGAGCAACACAATGCCTAACTTTTAGGCACCTGAAAATCACTATGATTCACAAATCTGGAGTTAGGCACTGTGACAGGTTCGGTCACAAAGACCCCCTTGGGACTGTCACCTGATGTGCTGAAATTACCTCTGAGCCCATTTTCCCTGCCAGATTGGGACTTCCAGAACCCTGTCTTGTTGAGTCAGACATGCTAGCCTGCTGCAACACAGACCCCGGGTCTGGTCCACGCCCCCAAAGCTTCAGACTTTAACCAAAAACTGCTCAGCAAGTCACCTATCTCCAGCACCCAGACACCCAGTTCCCAATTGGATCCAAACCCCAAATAAATCTGTTTTACTCTGTATAAAGCTAATACAGGGTAAATTCATAAATTATCCGCCCTCAATAACACTGATAGAGATATATGCACGACTCTCTGCGCCCCCAGGTATTAATCACTTACTCTGGTTTTATTAATATACAAAAGTGATTTTATTAAGTATAAAAAGTAGGATTTAAGTGGTTTCAAGTAATAACAGACAGAACAAAGTACATCACCAAGCAAAATAAAGCAAAAACACGCAAGTCTAAGGCTAATACACTAAGAAACTGATTACAGGTAATATCTCACCCTCAGAGATGTTCCAATAAGCTTCTTTCACAGACTAGACTCCTTCCCAGTCTGGACCCAATCCTTTCCCCAGTACAGTTCTTGTTAGTTCTAGCAGAATCTCAGGTGGAAAACAGGGATTTGCTCATGACTGGCAACCCTCTTTGTCCTGCTCCACCCCCTTTTATAGCTTTGGCACACGTACAAGGATTAAGATGGATTCCAGTATCATGTGACATGGTCACTGTATAACCCCCAGTCTTCATTCTTCCTGGGTTGGCCCACACGTACACAGGAAGGTTTGCGGGTAAATAAACAATTTACAACCAATTGTCCTAGTCAATGGGATCCATCAAGATTCTAAACCACCATTAATGGCCCACACTTTGCATAATTACAATAGGACCTCCGAGTTATACTTCATATTTCTAGTTTCAGATACAAGAATGATACATGCACACAAATAGGAGAAATATATTCAGTAGGTTATAACCTTTGTTTTGATACCTTACAAGAGACCTTTTGCATAAAGTATATTCCAGTTACATCATATTCACACTCATAAACATATTTCCATAAAATATATGTAGAAGCTTCCATGCAATGAATGGGGAGAGATAGGCACCTTAGGCCTGGTCTACACTTAAAATTTAGATTGACCTAGCTACTTCATTCAGAGTGTGGAAAATTCACATCCTTGAATGCCTGTAGTTAAGCCAACCTGATTCGTGGTGTAAACTTGACTAGGTTGATGGGAAAATTCTTCTGTCTACCTACCTACCACTACATGAGGAGGTGGATTACTTACATTGATGGGAAAAAAAACCCTCTGTTGATGTAGGCAGTGTGTACACTATAGTGTTGCAGCGCCTATACTGTAAACGTAGCCTTAGACTGAGATTCACAAATGCCAACATGCTAGGCAGGAAGCTGCCTAAATGAGCCAATGCCAAGCTAAAGGGGTGTGTGCTAAGCTCTGCCCTTGTCTCGGAGTCTGGCGCCTCAATCCAGTCTGCAGGGTGGCACCTCTCTCTGCATGGGATTCTCAGCTGTAAACCCTCTCTTGATAGTAAGCACCTAGACTGTTAGTGAGGGTATGTCTGTGGCTGGCCCCTGGGGCTGTTTAATTGCAGTGTAGACATTCGGGCTCAGGCTGCAGCCCAAGCTCTGGAACCCTCCCACCTCACAGTGTCCTCAAGCCTGGGCTGCAGCTTAAGCCTGAATGTCTACAACACAATTAAACAATCCCTTAGCCCAGACCCTCTGAGCCAGAGTCAGTTGACTCAGGCCAGCTGTGGGTGTTTAATTGCTGTGTAGACATACCCTGAGAGGCCAGGAAGAAGGAAGACTATTTCCTTTGTAACTTTTAGCCCAGTGGTTAGGGCACGCCCCAGGAATGTGGGAGACACCTGGTTCAAGTCACCCCTCTGCCTGAGGGGAGGGCAGGGTATTAGATTCTGGGTCTCCCACATCCTGAGTGAGTGCTCTCACAACTATGGTATAGAGCAGTGTTTTCCAAACTTGTTCAGCCGCTGCTACAGGGAAAGCCCCAGGCCGGTTTGTGTACCTGCCACGTCCACAGGTCCGGCCGATCGCGGCTCCCAGTGGCCGTGGTTCGCTGCTCCAGGCCAATGGAAGCTGCTGGAAGCGGCAGCCAGTATGTCCCTTGACCCACGCCGCTTCCAGCAGCTCCTATTGGCCTAGAGCGGTGAACCGCGGCCAGTGGGAGCCGCGATTGGCTGGACCTGTGGACGCGGCAGGTTAAACAAACCAGCCCGGCCCGCCAGGGGCTTTCCCTAAACAAGCGGCGTCTCAAGTTTGAGAAACACTGGTATAGAGCATGCTTATGCTCTCTCTCACTCTGAATCATTTGGGCCACAGCGAGAGACAAAGCCACCTTACTTATTTAAGCCATTTTTGCAAAACACAATTATCTTTGTGGAGAAGCCAGGGGGCAAAATGGAGCCATTTTCAAGTTCACTTAAAAATGCAAGAAAACCAAATTTCAACTTGTTTCATCATTTGTAAATGTCACAATTCCATTTCTAAACTTTGTAACTTTCAGCCACCTATCTTTAGTGCACCTTTATGCATTGTTGCTAATATGGATTCTCCGCATACATTTTAATAGCTCTCTTGTCTCTTTCTTTTTTAAAAGAAAAGAAAAGAAAAGAAAAGAAAAGAAAAGAAAAGAAAAGAAAAGAAAAGAAAGAGAAAATCACATGAGGTACAAAGTGATTGCAAAGGACTCTTGTAAATCTGAGCTCTCCAGCAGGGAGAATAGTTTACTTCAGCTCTGGTTTAAGCTTTAACTCTGCAATACTTGGCTCATGTCAATTCATGTCAGATTCTAAAGATTATTTGATTTACTACAGTCTCGCTGCTGTCCATAGGCCTTGCCAAAGTACAGTATATATAATAAGTTCCAGGAAGGGGTGCAGGGGGAATTGTGAGTACTGATTACTTCAAAGATATAATTTTGGACAATGAACAGGCTTGGGGATAAAATGAATACTACGGGAGGAGAAACATTATTATGACCCAATGCTGCACAGGTTTGGTTTTAAGAACAAGTTGGACAGCTGTCATCCAGGGATGGTCTAGACAAATGTATTCCTGCGTCAGCACAGGGGGATAGAAAAGATCACTGGTTCTCAACCAGGGGCCTGGAGTCTCCTGGGGGGACACAAGCAGGTTTAGGGGGGCCACCAAGCAGAGACAGTATTAGACTTGCTGGGACCCAGGCCAGAAAACTGAAGCCCCACTGTGTGGGGCTGAAGCCTGGGGCTCCCAGCCCTGCCACCTCAGGCTGAAGCATAAGCCTGAACAACTTAGCTTTTTGAGGACCCTTGTGGTAGTAAGTTGATTTCAATCCTTAGAAGAGAAAGAGTCTCGGGTACCATGGTGATAGGTGTAGTATAATTGCACAAAGTAGATATAAAATATGAGACATTATGTTATTTATTATATATATTATTGTGGACATTAAGAGCCTTAGTCATGGACCAGAACCCCATTGTGCTAGATGCAATACAAACAAAATAAAAGGATGATCTCTGCCCCAAAGAGCTTACAATCTAAGTAACCTCCCTACAGGGAAAATTAGATCCTATGTCATTTTTTTTTAAAGTGGTAGGGTACAAGATGCTCAGCTCTTAGGGTAAGGAGGACCATAAAATACAAAGATAGATAATTTAACTCTACATCCCTCAAACTAGTTCACGCCAAAACAATATTTTGTACTTTACTTTTAGTATAGAAGCCAAATTTGGTAGAAACAAGCACTTCATCTCCAAAGCCACAAAGACTGAATGCCTTCAGTAGCTATGTTCTGAACCCCCTTCTCCCCCTCCCCCCCACTTATTTGTTGGTTTATTGATTAATCTAAGAGCCTTTTCCTAGAAGATTCTTCATTTCCTCTGCCTCAAGCACCAAACTGCAATAGAATTAAATGCACAGTAAAACTACCATATGAGAAAGGTTTATGCATTATGTTAAAAAGTGCACTCTTGATAAATGGTGCCATTAGGATCTGGAATTCACTGCATTAGTCTGTTTAGGCCAATCCAAAAACAGCCCTGAAAAGTATAACAAATTTGCTCAAATGCTAATGAGCTGAACCCCACACTGTTCTGTTGTATGGAGCTTAACATAGGTTTAAAGCATTTGTTTTACTAGTAACCTCAATTCACCTGACTCGGCAATTCAAGAATACACCAGCTTTCCTGGTAGGAAAATAGGTCTATACCATTCTCTCTTGAAAATATACACTAAATTATCATTAAAAGAAATTATTTTTTCATGCCCTAAATTTCATATCCTGGGTATCGAGTACAAGAGTTTGCTAAGGATCAGTATGGTGAGAAAATACTTCTCAAAAAATATGCCAACAAGTTCAGAGGGCCAAATTTTCAACCAGCTTTCCCTTTTACGTGTCTATTTCTTGGCTGCAATTGATAATTGTCCTCAATGGTAATTAAGAACATTTCCATGTGTATATAACAGAGGAACTTGCAGGTATGTGGGTGCATGGGCAAAGGAAACAGGCATGCAAAGTCAGAACTGAAATTTTACCCTGAGTGTATTCAGGTTGGGGGAAACTGAACTTTCTGGCCAATGCTCACTATTTAAAAGTTCCAGTTTCCTAACATCATTCCAAGCAAATGAATAGGACCCAGCCATGGATAAATTGGTAGGTAACCATTTTTAGAGTGCCACAAAAACCTTACGTGAAATGTGTGTAGTTTTTAAAAAGTCAACAGAAAATGTTTTCGTTAGAACATAAGGGGAGCCAGAACTTTGAAAGCTTAAAGTCTAAACTGAACCAATGGTCTGGCAGTGCTCTGCAAGTCAAAACCAACCGATAGGAGCTGGATATACACATATGACAAAGATGTTTAATGAAATGATATACATAGTGTCACTAGACCACCAGGAATAAATGCCAGAATATTTTCATTGGCTCATCCTCATTCATAGATATCCAGCCAAGTCAGAGTCAGGAATTCTGCAAGAGTCTGGCTCCACTCATATTGACTTGCCCACCTCTAATGGTCAGCCACAAAATATCCACCCAAGTAGTTTCTTGAGATACAAGAGGCTAAAAGATTACAAGAGCATGCAGAGTATTCCCTATAGGAGGTTGGATTGTTTCTGATGCCCTGAAGCAATGAGATGGGGCATCACCTTGAGAAATGGATTCAGAGCCTAAACACCACAAATTTTGGCTATTCATGAAGGGCTTGAATTATGCTCAAATGGGCCTCTGACCACTTTGGTAACACTCTATGCTTCAAGGAACAAACTTGTCTGTTATTTCATGAATTAATTTACTTTACCAAGCAGCACAATGATATAGCGCAGAACTCTGAACATAGCTAGAATTTTCTGGACAGCGCTTCTATCACTAGGAATAAATTCAAGAAAAATATTGACCAATGCTCTGTTTTCTTTTCTTTGCAATGTGTAATAGTTCTAATAAGATGTGCAACAAAGCACTCACTTTTTTCTGCTCTGGTGTCAGAAGAATATGTCGAATGCATTCAAGCGTTGACATGCATGTGACTTTCTCATGCCTTGTTTGCAAACATGCAAACTGTGTGTGTCCAGGCAACCCCAGGCTTCAGCTTGTTCTCTGCAGTCTCCCTGATATCCAGGGAACTTTACCTTTGTCTGTTTCTTTAGATAGCCTTAAAATACATCAACTGTAATAAACATATTGTTCTGTGAGAGCCCTATATTTTGTTACGTTTAACAGTGTTAAGTCTGTTAATGCATTTAATTTTTTATTACATAAACCTGTATGGCCCCCAACTGGTATTGAACCAGAGTCAAACTAGGTTAAATTTAGCAAAGCAGAAAACTCAGTAGTGAGTGAGCAATATGCTGGCTAAATTGTTTACGGTGTTTTTCAATTTGCAACAAGAATGCTTTCATTCTGGACTTTATTTTCATCTTGGCCTTTAGCTGAGCTTC
This sequence comes from Chrysemys picta bellii, assembly GCF_011386835.1. Lineage (NCBI taxonomy): Eukaryota > Metazoa > Chordata > Testudines > Emydidae > Chrysemys > Chrysemys picta. The sequence goes on along the minus strand of NC_088803.1, from coordinate 41,206,340 downwards.
ACTAGCTCTTGCAGTTTTGTAGGCTCAGGTCTGTACCTGAAATTAAGGTACTCTTTAAGCCACACAGCTATCTAAGTGCCTGATTGTGCCCTGAAATCAGGTACGTAAGATACCTAAGATGGCCTAAGTTGCATTAAGAATTTACTGTATGTACATTTATCTGCAAATTATGAGCACAAAAACCACTGGCCGGTTTTTTAAATCTGGCCATTCGTCTTCCAGCCAAAAGTATATCATGGGAAATGATTTATAGCCAACATACAAGTCACCACTAGAATAGACACCAAAATCTTAATGATTATAGTATGAACATCATATCATATATACTGTTTGTAATAAGCTGGCCTTCTCCCCTGCTCACAAAGGATCCACTGCCACACTCTTTTCAGGCAACTTCATTTTCCCAATGTAGGCAAAATGAACAAAACCAGTTCCTCTGCCCACCCTGGGCTTCAGCTCCAGGGAATTTAACCTTTTACCTCTCAGTCCTTCCTGCTTCAGGGCTTCCTGCAGGACTCTTCCATGCTCTGTTCACTAAGCATCACCATCGAGGGCTTTCTGCCTGGAGAACCCTTTCCCCCGCAACAGGTTCCTACTGCCTCCTCTCCCACAGAACTTCCTGCTGCTCCTGCTTCTTGCAATTCACCGGCTCTGACTCACCAGATCTCTCTCTTCTAGGCCCAGATTGCACCCCCCCACCCTTTAAACCATTGGGATCAGCTGACTAATCACAGGTGCACTGACTCTGCTCCCTCTTAAAGGGGTCAGTCATCCTGTGACACCACAGGTCTCTTTTATCCATCCCTCTTATTTTATTTTAAGAAACAAATGCTATGTAGGTACATAAAGCACATGTTCCTACTCATTAAGATGAAGGGATACATTCAGTAATCAGCATAGCAACTAACTACATTAATAGAATAACTTTTACCTAAGGCAAAATCCCCCAAAGTTTCTATGTATAGTAAGGTATTTTAAGAGTATATCGTTTGGTAAAGATAAAACAAAACCCAGAGATTATATCTGCTATTCATGGGTTTGTAATGAGGTTGTATGCGCACCCGGGCAACCTCCTACATGTGGTTTTTCTCTCAAAAACTCATTAGCTTGTAGAACACGTTACCAAACAGGCTAGGTGGAATCTTGACCTACTTAATTTCAGTTGTGAAAACTTTCTGTTTTTTTGTGTGATTTTCAAGGCACCGGTTGTGAGTGACCTTACAAATATATTTCAAGCAAATATTTCCATGCAGAAGCAGCCAACCTGAAGTGTTCTCTTGGTGCCTATTGGGAACAGACACAACATCACATGGAAGATGAAACTGCAAGACCTGAAACACTTATGCAACACATTCCATATGAACACACAAATAGGTTCCACATATGCTTTTACAGCAAAAACACAACGTTATCCACTCATATTTTGCCCTGATAGATCAGCCAGACCAATGGCTAACAATATGTGCTCTGTATTGTTTGGTGGAAGACAATTTTTGGGTTTTAGTTTCTTCCTTCTTGTTCTGGCAAGAGGTTAGGAATTATATGAAGATAACAAAAAAAGCAAACATGATTCTGGGATGCATTAACAGGTGTGTTGTGAGCAAGACACGAGAAGTCATTCTTCCGCTCTACTCTGCGCTGGTTAGGCCTCAACTGGAGTATTGTGTCCAGTTCTGGGCACCACATTTCAAGAAAGATGTGGAGAAATTGGAGAGGGTACAGAGAAGAGCAACAAGAATGATTAAAGATCTAGAGAACATGACCTATGAAGAAAGGCTGAAAGAATTGGGTTTGTTTAGTTTGGAAAAGAGAAACCTGAGAGGGGACATGATAGCAGTTTTCAGGTATCTAAAAGGGTGTCATAAGGAGGAGGGAGAAAACTTGTTCATCTTAGCCTCTAAGGATAGAACAAGAAGCAATGGGCTTAAACTGCAGCAAGGGGGTCTAGGTTGGACATTAGGAAAAAGTTCTTGTCAGGGTGGTTAAACACTGGAATAAATTGCCTAGGGAGGTTGTGGAATCTCCATCTCTGGAGAGATTTAAGAGTGGGTTAGATAAATGTCTATCAGGGATGGTCTAGACTGTATTTTGTCCTGCCATGAGGGCAGGGGACTGGACTCGATGACCTCTCCAGGTCCCTTCCAGCCCTAGAATCTATGAATCTATAATCTATGAACATGCTCCACCCCTGGCCTGGAATGCCCTTTAGTTGATTGATGAGTAGAACTGATGTACTCTTTGGACAAGGGAATATTAGCTATGGTTTTTGGATTCAGGGGCAAGTGTGTCTGTGTATCTGTGAAAAAAACTAAAACCAAGAAAAATGTGGCTGAGGAGGAAAGAAAAGGATCTTCAGGGATCTTGGAGGACTTTCTCAAGGTAACCAAAAACATACAATGTGGTCTGGCCGCCAGTACATTAAACAAAATTTGTGTGGGCCAATTTAGTGCTAACAGAAGTGGACTGACTAAAGTCAGGCATAGCATGGGTGAGCACTGTCTAAGCTTTCCTACACAGCTCTGCAAATATACCATAAAAATGTTATCTATACAGTGCACTCTGGAGCACCAGGAGAGACATCACATATCCGTAGGAATACTGAACACCTTTCAGCAAAGGAGCATATACAGTAACTATGAAACAAACATGTTTGTCTGACTCAGAAAATCTTGTTTAATTTTGTCTTGAGAAGTCTGGATCTGCGCTACCTGATTATAGCTGTGCACAGATGCAAGAAAATGGAATCTTACCTAGTCCCTGATCTTAGCCAGTATGCAAGTCATACTCTGCAAGGGAACCAAGGAGGACCAGTGCTTAGAGTACTAGCCTGGTACCTGGGAGATCTGAGTCCATGTCCCTGCTCTGCCACAGATCTCCTGTGTGGCCTAGGGCAAATCACTTAGGGATAGCAACCTTACTGGGGGGAGGGATAGCTCAGTGGTTTGAGCATTGGCCTACTAAACCCAGAGTTGTGAGTTCAATCCTAGAGAGGGCCACTTAGGGATGTGGGGTAAAATCAGTACTTGGTCCTGCTAGTGAAGGCAGGGGGCTGGACTCAATGACCTTTCAAGGTCCCTTCCAGTTCTAGGAGAGAGGATATCTTAAAAAAAAAAAATTATACATCTGATACTTTGTTTATCTGTGAATATTCTTTGTCTCTGAAAGAAGTCAATATCACATATACACATAACTACAAGACATGTCAAGGAGAAATTGACCTGTTCTGTGGCCTCAAAGCTATTTTATTATCTCTGTAGCTCTCCAAGATACTTTGAGTTGATAAACCACAAATAAAAAGTAGTTTAGATAAAAAGTGGCAAGATACTCAACTGCAGATGAAATACCAGTATCATCTGATTTTCTTGGGACAAGAGACAGCATTTCCTGGATGTATCAGCTTTACAGTTGGCCAGTGTCAGAATCATTTGATGAGTTCAAGTACAGGGCTTCTTGTTCATGCAGTTCCCATGCTTGCCACATATTTTAGCATCATGTTTCTCCCACGTGCAGCCAGTCTTGACAGATATAATCTCCAGACCTATAATGGATGCATATACTGTGCATATTTTGGAAGGTATGGAAAGAATCTGAAGACATTGATGCATCTGCTAGTTACATATGCAAAAAGGAAAGTTAAGAATTACCATATGGGTTTTGAATGATTAAGTCCAAACTCTGCCCTGAGATATATGTAGGCAGCACTCTTTGACTTACAGGGAGCTCCCATATCTGAGGATAGGGTTAGACCTTTTTCTGTAAAATTTTCTTTGTTTAAATAACACAAACATAGACTTAAGGTGACAAAGACACAAGGCCTAGTACTTTTTAAATAAATAGCATCTGCTATATATTACAACATAGGGATTGTAAGTATAGTGATTATACAAGAGACTTTAGGTAGTGTTATTGGGGCAGGAAAAACCTAGGGTGGAAGGCAATTCTCTTGGTTATATTCTGGGCAGAACTGGATCTTTTGTATACACAGTGAACACGCCTATGTTTGAGAACCACTCGGGCGATGATTTTTGAAAGTGACTAGTGATTCTCAGTTCCTCCATTTTGGCTACTTAACTTTAGGCTATGTCTACACTACCGCAGTAAGTCAACCTAGGCTAAGCAACTCCAGCTACGTAAATAACATAGCTGGAGTTGACGTACCTTAGGTTGAGTTACCACGGGGTCTACACTGTGGGGGATCGATGGAAGAAAATATCCCTTCGACTTACCTTACTCTTCTTGTCGGGGGTAGAGTACAGGGGTAAACTGGAGAGCGATCTGCGGTCGACTTGGCGGGTCTTTACTAGACCCGCTAAGTCGACCGCCGGTGGATCGATCTCAGAGCGTTGATCCCTGCTGTAGTGTAGACCTGCCCTTAGATGGCTTAAAGGGTCCTGCTTTTCAGAATTGGCCAGGCACCTACCCTCTGCAAATCAGGCCTCTTTTTAAAGTATCTCCAGATGGGCACCCAAAAATAAATGCACCCAGAATCCAATAATTTATTAAACTCTTGGCCATGGTTCCTAAAAAGCACTGTGCTTCCCTTGAACTAATGACTATATAAAACCAAAACAAACAAGTCAACGTAAAAATGAAGGTAACAACACAGCAAAAGCAATAACTGAAAAAAAAAAAGATTTCTCCAAATATATTACAGGACTAATTTTCAAACAAATTGAGTGTGCAATTACATGTGCAAAATGCACATGCTGGTACTCTGCATGTGAAAGATGGATAACTGTTCACACAAACACACCTAATTACCTATTTGTATAAGCAGCTTCCTATCACAGAACAACTGTGATAACTTTGCACAGAAATTAAACAGGGAACTGGGTATAAATTGTGTTTGCAAACATGACCATATTCAGTCTTGTCAGCTCTCTTGATTTTATCGCTAGTCTTGAGAATTTGGTGTTTTTCTTAAAAGCTCATTTCCTGAAGTCCTGTGATTATGTGAGAATCTAAACTTTCATTTCTTTCTTAAAAGGAAGTGTCTAGCCCTCGTGATCATGGAGAAAAACCTGAAAACAAAAACCTAAAGGCTTAAAACGCAGAAGGCAAATAAAAAGAACTCAAAATGTATTATTTAAAAATTTTTATGATTTTCAAGCCATTTATGATTTTTGGGGGCCTGACTCACGTTTTCTTTTTTTATTAATTCACAAATGATTCTAATGAATTAAAAAGCAAAGCTCCTCTTTCTTCATTTAGGGTGATTCATAACTTTGATCAGATTACCTGGAAAACAGGTTTCAAACTTCCCGTGAACTAATGAATAGGAAAAAAAACCCCAACTAGAACTAGAATAGAGACATTTCAAAAGCATTTTGAGAGTAGTATGATTAGGATTCAAGGGATTTTTGTGCTACAATGTCATTTCCTTCTTTAGTTATAAATAGGGTGTTAAACCAATGGTGATCACAATGCTTAGTGCATGCAGCAACAGATCTACTGGTCAATGGAGCCAACCTCTTCCAATTTTGTAAGATTTTGTGCTTGTACTTGTGACGGTTAGAAGACTGGCAACAATACAGGATGACGTTCCCTAAATTATAATGGAAACAGCTGTTGTTTCAATAGGAACAACAGGAACTATGGGCCCAATTTACTAACAATTGGCTTCATTCCAGTTAGCACAGTGTCAAATTCAAGAGGCAAGTAAACGATGCCGAGTTGGTTCCTTGAAGATGTGCTGATGCAATCCATACCCAACTCTGCAATCAGCCAAAATATGATAGTGCTACTTCAGTCGAAAGTAGTCCAGATTATTTCAGCTACTTCATCAAATTAAATACCCAAATCAAAAAAGCAAAGATAAAATCGCCCAGTGGCAAAGCTTAGAAAAACATACTGACCACAAAAATATCAGTGAAGGAATATGTAGAGAATAATCTGTTACTAAGAGACAAAGGTGAGTCTAGACTTGTATTATATATTTAGACACACCAAGATGGAAGACAGTTAAAAAGGCTTTAACTGTTCTGTATTTTTAAGGAGAAAAACAGATCTGCAATCTTCATTAGAAACTCTATCCTTGTTCGTATAAATGTTCCGAGCAAGCATAATTTTTTATCAGATACGAGCCTTTTCCCTGTAAATCATTTTAATTGTTACAAATTCAAGTTAAGAATGGAGGGCTTAAAACATTTCTCAGTAATCCTGTCCTGTCCTTTGATGTATTCTAAATTATTACACATAACAAACAAAATCCAGACATATAGACCTATTTGCTGCCCTATTTGGCGTCCAGTAAAAAATACGAATGTTGTCAGTGGAATGAATGTATAAGTAGTGAAGCAAGCTAGAATTTCTATTTTTTATCCAATCAAGCATTTCAATACATGCTGCTTATAAACACACAGATCCATGATCTTGACTTGTCTTGGCTGTATCTTGTGTCTGTTACAAGGGCTGGGTGGAGGAGGGAAGAGGAAGGTGGAGAAATGACATGAATATAGTCTCACTCTCTAGCTATGTGAGCAGTGATGTGGACTGAGTGTGAATGTATTGCCAGAGAAGAAGAGTATTCAAATCCCTGTGTAGCAAGACTTTCTTTCTAGTCCAGTTCATACTCATTTATTTACCCAGTGCTTCTTCAGACAAGTTCTCCATGAAGTCACCTTTAGTTAACCCTTTAGGCAAGATACCTTTCCTGGAGGTGTAATAGGGTGATTATCACTCAGGGTTAAATTTTGAAGGTACAACTCTACACTTGCCTGGCAATTTGTGTGCACAACCCTCTTCCCACTCATCCCCAGTGCACCTGCACACATCAAGGGGTTGGGCCTAACCTGAATTAAGTGTGAGCATCCTGAGTTGTGTGTATGCAAGTTGGGTGTTCGCAACATTACGTCCTTCAAAATTTGGCCCTGAACCATTAGGGATGATCCTGCAAGTGTAAATCCAGAGTAATTCTACTAATGTCAATAGAGGTATTTTCAATTTGGTCCTGCAAAGGAATAATTTGCCTGCAGGAGCAAGTACTTTATCTCCAAGGGAGGGCAACACATTTACAGCCTGATACTAGAGCTTGGGATGAGACAAAATTTGTACGCGTGTTTTAGAGCAGAATTTAGCCCTTTCAGAATTGAAAGGTTTCAGCTGCTCACAGCATCAGTCCCTAAATCACTTGGTTTTAATGGAGCTCCTTAAGCTCTGCATTTCTCATAGGAAACAGTCGCAGCAATAGGAAACATGCCAAAGCATTCAAGTCCCACAGTGAATGACACTCTCCTCATGTGGGAAACAGGAAACTTGTGTGTTTCATCTTGGAACACTGCTTTATTTTACATCAGCGTCCAAAGCATAAAATAATCCCCACCCCAAGGCCCCCAGAAGACACATGTAATTTACAAGGTAAATATTTCCTGACCCAGAAAGCTAGCTAATCCCTTTCACTGTACCACAGACACTCTCAAGGGGAGCAATATAACAAAGCTAGACTATACTGGGTGTGGGAACAGAAGTGGAAGCCTGAATTCTATCCTTTCACTATACTATAAATACACTAGATGGGAGCAAAACGAATAATGCAAAGGTGCGGGTGTCTCTGAATGAGATCCTGCTCGCAGGCCCCTGGGTTGGGCCTTGTAACAATTCCATTACCACCCAGGGTTTCATCACTGTCATTATGTTACACACCAGTGTTCTTTAAACTTCACAGTGGCAATAGGGATAGCTCTGAGATCCTCCAGCTCCAAAGCACTAGAACTGTATAGCAGGAGATAAAGGCAAATCTCTTATTCAGTTGCTAGCAGATGGATGTGACAGTATACTGCTGTGTTGTTCAGAACACATACAATGGAGGGCAGTAGCAGACAAATGCACTAGTTAGCTCATTACAGTCTTTTGATCTTCCAAAATGGAATGCCATCACATCACAAAATGCTGCGGAACACTGAGATTGCTGCTGCCAACAAGAGATGTATTTAGAGTCACCTAAATGTGCCCAAGCTCTTGCAAAGGAATAATTTGCCTGCAGGAGCAAATACTTTATCTCCAAGGGAAGCAATATATTTACAGCCTGATACTGGCGCTTGGAAGGAGACAAAATGCCCATTGGTCTCCATGGAGTTTTTGCCCAATCAAGGGCTGTAATACTGGGCCCTTCAGTGCCCATGACTGTACTTCAATGAAGGGTGTCAGAACATAGCACCATCTATCCCTGTGTGGTTTGTTCCATGTCAGGCCATAGCTAATGCTAAAGCTTTCAATTTCCTCTTCTGAACACTGTTAGTGCCCATGGGTGCAAGCGTCAAGTATAACTGAAATTCCTGTCCTTAAAACCCAATAAAAGATGCATTACACTGAATAAATTTGGTTGGAGAAATCTGTTAAAGTTTGTGCTAGCTGCTCATATGTATTTAATATGGCTTTGTTACTGTTTGAAAGGCTTCAGTTTGTCTAGAATTTTTATTTCAAACATGGCAATTACATACACAACCTGGCCTGTGACTTTCCAGGCATACAACACCAGCGCTAATGACATGACTGCAGTCGGATACCGTAATTTCTTGAGCATGTTGGAAAAGAACCATTTAGAAAAGCTTAACATTTCCCTCCCTCAGTTTTTTAATGCTCTTACCAAACCCATTTCCTTTAGAACAAGAACCACACTCGAGGAATGTGTCCCCTCCTTCCCTAACCACTAAAGCATTTGAGTGCTTATAAGTAAATTGCTGGACACGACACCCCTGATTGCAGTGCCTACTCCGTTCATGACTGATAGACCTAATGAAATTACCACGTTTTCCTTCCTATTTCTAGCATAAGTCAATACTGCATGTCCAAAGATTATTCCACCAGACACGTTCTGCGGATGTGATGGGATTAGCCAAATTTCAAAGCTTATTTTTGACCTCCAGCAGAAAATTGAGCACATACGCTATTGAAGCCAACTGGGACTATAGAACATCAAGTTGATTCATCAAATTAGCTCAAACATAATTGTGCTGCATGACTGGCTATGGAAGTTGTCAGCTATAAACCTGTCAAAAAGCCATCAGCTTTAATGTTAAATAGAGACACAAAGTAATGTTGTTCAGAATTTGACATTTGTTGGACTTCAGCCTGCTAAAGCATGCTATCTGCTTTGTTTCCTTTTAGAAGATTTTGTAGTCTGAAACATAGTCTTGATAGATTGCAATAGACAATAGGTACCAATGCTGATTGCTAGAAATACCAGCTTTAACAAAGTTGATACACAACTATGTTCTTTATCTAGAGATTTTAATTAATACCAAAATAACTGCAATACACAAATATCCAGAGGTTTTTTCAAAAAATGTGTGTAATTGTAGCATACCTCATTGTTTTCTGTAATTGCTTTTTTACAAAAAAATCTGTATTAATTTTCAAAAGAAAAGATCAACATGTTTGGTACCAAATACACAGAGATATTTTCTAAATTAATTGTATATGTATTCAGACAGGATACCCACAATAGGAAATCTGAAGACTCCATAAACACCAAGCACCTTGCATATTATCTCACACTGTAGTGTTGGATAAAAACACAGAGACACTTAAAACTAGTAACATAAAAAGACTAGGATAAAATAATATTAAGGGCCTTACATAATAAACCCTCAAAAGCAAGAACATGCAGAGTTAATGCTCCCACTCCATGCTTAATCTGTTCTCTTGTGGCTGTAGATATCGCAAGGATAGGTTTGGTAAATGAAAGACTTAACTCCACATTTCTTCAGCTGGTATGCGTTTAAGTCCAGACCCTTAATATTAATATGTAATTTTGTTTGTTTCTTTTTTTAAATGATGCATGTAGCCCTCTTATAACTTATGTATGATTGACTGGAGAGGACAATATGGTCTCTAATGTGTCCATGTGTATTACAAGGGACCCTTAGCCTACTGAATATTGAGATGATAGATTGTAAATGAAGGGCTCCTGCAAAGTCATTATGGCCTAGATTGTCAGCCCATATTGAGAGCGCTTCCATCCATGGACTACTGACAGGATCGTGTACAATGGCTCAGAAGGAGCAGGCTGTGGTCCGTTGTACGAACAAAGAGCATTCCCAGCTGATCATACGCTGGGGAAAGCAAACAATAATGTACCACCACCATCCCCATCACCACCACCACCCCCAACCCACCCATCCCCAGACGTCATATATCACCTGAAGGCCACAATCTGCCAAGGGCATGTACTCTGGTGAAGTCCCATTGAAGTTAACAAGACCGACCTCCCCACCACCACCCTACGCACACACCAAGGACAGAAAGATCCATCAGGACAGGTATTTTTTCAGGACTATAGATTGTAAGCACTTAGGGTCAGGGATCCTATCTTTCTTGGTCTTCTATGAAGCATCTAGCATACCTTTAGGTGATAGATTATGATAGACCCCCCACTTTTTGCAGACCACTTTAAGTCCTGACTGTGCCCCAAAACCTTCTTACTAGATTTCTCAGGAAGCCTTGAACCCCAAGTCCCCTCATATCTTGCAAATAGAATGTACCTCAGATATATAGTATTGAGAAGGGGGGGGGGGGACTCTGAAGCCAGAAAATGACTTTCCTCCCCTCCCCTCTTCTTTCCATAGTTCTTCAGCTTAAAAATATCTTTGAACCAAGTCTGCTCCCTTGTATGCCAATTTCTAGCCTAGAGCCAGTTTTTAGAGCTGAATGATAAATCCCTCAAAAGGGAGATCACAATGGAAACGCTGACAGACACTTAACACAAGCGGTACAAACTCAGGAAGCTCAGGATAATTTTTTCTGATCAGGCACTTGCTATAAGTTTATATAAAGCACAAAAGTGCACCCCGGCTAAATTTCTGCAAGACGCTGGCTGTTTGTGAGAAGCAGTAAATCCGTGACCTATTAGCAATCCTTGAGGAGGAGACGTTTTTCTTGATGCCACAATACTATTTTCAGAAGGTTTCACAATCACTAAATTCAGCTTATTCAATCGCATATTTGTTTATAAATTGACAACTGGATGACTTGTATGAGACCCCCCCTAAAAGCCCCATACACTAAACTATAATACAGCAACTGGGACTTGAACTCTGATGGGTTTCAGTATTAACGGTCATAAGATTTGTCACTGTCTCATCTTGTGAATACTCAGAGCATCTATAATGTATCACTCTTTAGTGGCTAAAAATGTAAACTACAAAAAATGTAATCATGGTCAAGAAACTGAAAAAAATGGTCCCCAAAATCCTCAGCATGCATAGGGTTTACTGTGGAATGCTTACCAATTAAACATAGCAAAACTGCATAGTAAACCTATGGCCTAGCAAGAGCCATCACCCAGAGCTCCTGTTTCCTATTCTGTATAAGTCCTATAGATGTCTAAGATCATCTTCTAAGTTAGATTCAAGACATAGAACATGAGAACTTGTCCAAACTGATAAGAAGCAAATATCTTTTGGATCCAATTTAAGGTGCTTGACTGTTTCCTAATAAACCCCCCAACTGTTTTGGTAACAAAGATCTGCTCTTAAAAAAATGCCATTCTATGAACCCTCAAGTCTGTAAGAAGCAGGAGTTTCTTTGCTGGCAGAGGACCTGTGATGTCACTATCTTCACACAAGCTGTGAATTAAGACACTTAGAGCAGAGTACAGATACAAAATACAATTAAGGGGTGCATTTTCAAAGCATGATGGAAGGATCTAGTTACATATCATGATGAAATATTGTGGCAAAGTGTCTGACTTATATGCAACAAAAGCCACAACAAAGACTGCTTTCGGTTACACCGTTATAAATCTGGAGCAACTCCATTAGAACAGATCAGTTACACTGGCATCAGTCTGGAATAACTCCATTGTCAGTGTAGTTGAGAAGAGTACTTGGTCCCAGATTTGTTTGTAAAGTCCTTTGAGATCCAAGGAAGATAGGTGCTATTGAAATACCAAATATAATAGAAAGACACCGCCGGAGTGTAAAGGGAACTTAGTATACTGAGACTCAAGCCCACAAATCTATATACAGGACTTGTCCTTTACACGAAAAACAAACCAGTCTATTAATTACTATGAAAATGAATGAATCCATTGTCAATCAATAACCACATTAAAATAAGTCTGTATCATCACTTAATAACTTGTTTGCTACTATTAACATTGCAATTCCATGTCAAGTCTTACCTGTTCTAACTAAACTACTTGGTAGATGTATTAATGGAAGTTATTGCTGCTATAAATTATCTCCATACTTTGACAAAAGAAGTAATATATGGTATATTTTTTAAAAGCACTAGCCAATGCATGGCTGAGTGATTGAGTTGGAAAATGAACTATTCCTTGGGGTTAGCAAATGATTTTTCATCAGCCAGCAGGCTATTAAGCACACCTAGATAATAAACTGATGAGTTTAGCGGTAATTCTACTAGGTTCTGATATTTTCCATTTTAAATTCCATGTTACTTTTAAAGGATTCGCACATTACATTGATTTACACCAGGGAGTAGAGAGCCAATGATGTCCTTTAATGTCGGAGACAGTGCATTATTATTTATCATTAAATCTACTCTCTCTCTCTCGCTTTCTCTCTCTCTCTTTCTCCGCCCCCCCATGAAACATTTAAAAAATGCTAGCTCAGAATTGTGCGGTATGGTTCCTGCCATATGACAAGTGCAAGGTGTTCTTGACTGCTTAATACTGCCACATTCAGTAGGGCATCACTAGGTTTTGTCCAGTTTTAGTGTAAAATTCCCTTGTCTTTCTGGGAAGTCCATATCTCAACCATGCTAATTTAGGTTGTGGGAGGAAATTCAGCGAACAAAGATCTCTATATGCACGAGATAATTTTCACCAAATTTTATTTAAATAAATCAGATGCATCCGAAGAAGTGGGCTGTAGTCCACGAAAGCTTATGCTCTAATAAATTTGTTAGTCTCTAAGGTGCCACAAGTACTCCTGTTCTTCTTTTTAAATAAATCAGTGATTGTTTCATTCAGAATGCATGGGGAGAGCTCATTCACACCAGATTTTCCAACCCTGTAACTAGATCTTTTGTCCCAAGAGAAGAATTCTTAGGAATCCCTGCAAGGATATCATAATCAGTGTGGTAATCAGGCCCCATGTTAGAGAGCCATGACTTAACTTTGGCAGACCCTCAGGCTATAATGTGTCCACACAGGCAAGAAGACGAGGGGGGGAGGGATAGCTCAGTGGTTTGAGCATTGACCTGCTTAAACCCAGGATTGTGAGTTCAATCCTTGAGGGGGGGCCAGTTGGGGATCTAGGGCAAAATCAGTACTTGGTCCTGCTAGTGAAGGCAGGGGGCTGGACTCGATGACCTTTCAGAGTCCCTTCCAGTTCTAGGAGATGGGATATCTCCATTAAAAAACAAAAAAGAAACCACAGTTGAACCAGCCGTGTTTTACGATAATTACTCTACAGTGAATTTGGAGCCTCAGACAAAGGACACAGTTTCAGGGTAAACCAGCAAAAAACTAAACAGAGCTGATTCATGCCACCCTCCTCATCTTAGCCCAAAAAACATTTGGCTTATGTTGCTCCCTTTTCCCCTCCAAGGGGACCTGTGTCCTCTTACAAACACAGTCCCACCTGTCACAAAGGGGGGTGGGGGAGGCTTATTATTTCAGATTCCTTTTGAAGAACACAAGGTATAGCTAAAACCTGGGTGTTTGTGGGTGTAACTCTTCTCCTCTCTCTCCTTAGATATTTATACTCTGCTACTCGCCATAGGCACTCTGTTACAACTGCCTTCAGAGAACTACAAAAAAGTATTTAAAGCTAATTTGTTAAATCAAGTTCATATGAGATCAGCCTTAAAGGCAAGAGTAATGCTTTTTTGTATCCCTACTTATACAGCAGGGCAAAACTTTTGGTTATGAAACAAAGAGCACCAAATATTCGCCTGAATTTGTCAGAAGATTTATAAGGTTTATGAACCTGGGCTTCATTCTAACACAACATGTCTACACTACCGGCCAGATAGGCGGGCAGCTATCGATCCAGTGGGGATCGATTTATCGTGTCTACCCTAGAAGTGATAAATCGACCCCCGAGCACTCTCCCATCGATTCCTGTACTCCTGCGCCGCGAGAGGCGCAGGCAGAGTTGATGGGGGAGCGGCAGCAGTCAACTCACCGCAGTGAAGACACCACGGTAAGTCGATCTATGTATGTCGACTTTAGCTACACTATTCACGTAGCTGAAGTTGCGTAACTTAGATCAACCCCCCGCTCCCCCAGTGTAGACCAGGGCATAGAGTCAGTTTATGGTTTTGCACCAAAACAAGGTGAAACTTGGAAATTTCAGCTGAATTTTGGCTTGCACTTTAGGATTTATTAAAACTTGAAAGTCAAAGTGAAGCTCAGGCAGTCTGAACTTAAGTGGCTGACACTGCAGAAAAGGTTCCCCAAAAAGTTCCCCAAAAGACACAAAGTTTTGAATTATTCTACATATTTATTTACAAAATCACATACCTACCTGGTAATTACACATTCCACCCACATAAATAATAATTTTCCATTTGATCTTCTTAAGCACAGTCCGCTCTCCTTACAACCCCATGCTTCACACCAAGCACCCAGCACGTAGCTTTGCCATAGCTTTTTTCCATGGCAGTAGCTCCCAGATTTGATGCACCATTTTGGAATGAAAAACAAGCAAAATCCTCAATAACTTTGAAAATATTGAAGTTCTAAATCTGAAATTGCATTACAACGAAGATCTTTGATTTTTGTGTCACATCATCACATGTGAATTGTTGCATGTTCTGATGGGAAAAAAAATCCTCCAAAATTTGATGAAAAGCAACATTTTGGGCCCCAGAACAAAATTGCAGTTTTGCATCCATTACATTTTACACACTGAAACCCCCAACCTAATTCAATTGCATGCCTGCTTTGTGTTAGTACTGAAGATCCCATGATGATTTTTCATGTGAACAGTGGTTTGCCCTAGCTTTCCTTGTGGACCCCCTCCAACACACAAACACAGACACATGTTGAGCAGTATGCACTGTGCCAGTTCTTCGCTTGGCTGTCACCTTTCTCCCCAGTAATGGCTGCATCTAAGGGTTGTTGCTTGTACCCAATTTGTAAAGCTTTTTGAGGAATGAAAGGGAAAGTATAAAGGTAAAATATGGGGTTTATCAGAAATATACCGGTAATCATCCTTTGGCATGTTTACCATGGGACTGAATCACCTAATGGCTCTGTTCTGGAGAATCCCAAGCATATTTAAGAATTATTGAATAAAGCAACAACAACAACCACAAAAAGATGAAAAATGCATAGAACTCAAAACCTATCTATTTCCCATAAAGCACATTTTTCTTCAGATCAGAAGCGGAGGAAGAATTTCAGCATAAGAAGACATATGGGCACA